>NC_141695.1:758260289-763260289 GCF_964263255.1 Lissotriton vulgaris | reverse complement strand
TTCTATTTTGCCAGAGTTGCGGTTCCAGCACTACATAAAGATGTGCTGGAGGTGATTGGGGCAGCTTTGCAGAAGAGTGATGTTCACACTATGCATCTGACAACAGACATGTGGACCAGTGGCGCAGGCACTGATTACATTTGCATCACTGCACACTGGGTCTCTTTTTCAGGGGTTAAAGCAAAGCTAAACGCAGGTGTTGACCCGGACCAAGTTTTTAAAGATGCTCGGAAACATGCAACACTAGCCATGTTTGGCTTGGAGAAACGTCATACAGCAGAAAACATTTTGAATGAGTTTAACACAAAGGTCTTTTACTGGCTGTCCCCAAAAAAACGCAAGATTGGTTATGTTTCCACGGATAATGGTGCCAATGTAGTTAAGGCCATGGATCTGGGTAAGTATTTCAGAGTGCCGTGTTTAACGCACTGTATAAACCTGGTTGTTAAAAAATTCTTGAGTGAAGACAGTCTAGTGTGCGAGTTAGTGACCACCTGCCGAAGAATGTGCAACCATTTCAGCCATTCTTTTAAGGCCCGGAAGCATCGGAGGGGCCGGCTACATCAACGTCGAATGCCAGTGAAAGCACTCATCCAGGAGGTGCCAACACGTTGGAACTCAACCTTCTACATGCTTGAGCATCTGTATGAGCAGTTTACGGTACTCAATCAGTATTTCTTAACACTGGGTACAGCTCAGAAGGACCTGAGGCTAGATGCGGCGCGATGGAAGCTAGTTAAAAGCCTGACAGACATGCTTCGTCCTTTGCAGTCAGCAGGGAGGACTGTAATTTGGGAAAAGCTATCCCATTGTTGCGCATGCTGGAGCACCAACTGAAGGCGGTGTCTTCTATGTTTCCAAAAGTTGAAGAAAAGCAAGAAGCTTTTGTTTTGGCGGAGAAATTATTAGAGCGCCTACTTGGCGATGAACGTCTTCAAATGATCCACTCAGAACTGCATTACATTTGTGCTACTACTCTGGATCCACGCTACAAAAAGGCGCTGGCAGGCAGAGCATTCTTTCTTTTTGGTGACGAAGATGTTACAAAGTACAAACATTGGCTAGCCTTGTCAGCCATGAGGTTTGAAAGAGAACGGCAGAAAATTGAAGGAAAAGGCAGTACATCAGCATCAGCAGGCCATCCCCAGTCAAAAGAATCCACTTCTGCACCTGTGGCTGTGGCAGAACTGACCTCTCAGCCGTTAAAGACACCGGCAACCGGATCATCTGCACCAGACACAACAGTAACATTGGGTGAAGAAGAGGATTGGCTAACTCTGCTTGGGTTTGGTTCTCAAAAGGTCCCAGCAAAAAAAAGCAAAGTGGAGGAACCGTGGAGAACCTTGAGTCGATGGTACAAGATTATCTGAATGACTCAACAGAGGTCTATGTTAATGCTGACCCATTGGCGTATTGGCATGGGAAAAAAGAATTGTGGGTACAGATCTCCAACCTGGCTATAAACTACTTGTCTTGCCCACTCGCAAGCGTGTCTTCTGAACGTGTTTTCAGTGCTGCTGGTGGCATTGTAACTTGCAAACGGACCCGCCTCTCGCCCACAAATGTGGAGAGGTTAACAATGATCAAGATGAATCAGCACCTCATACCACCAGATTACAAAGTACGAGAACACACGCCGGATGAAGACGAGGAGGACAGCAACTTAGATGAGGGAATTTCTTCTCTGTTAGGTGACACTGACCTACTCCTGCCTGAATTCGCAGAGTATGAGGATGAACTCTTATTCCCTGACACCGAGCCCTGAAAATCAGCCAATGAATCAATAACTTTCTTTTTCGTCCTTATTCACTTTTATTCCTGTGTGTCTGTCTTTCTTTGTTTTGCACAGTTGTACTTTTGCTTTTTGGCTGTTTGGGGGTCTTCTACTAGTTTTCGCCTGGGTTGACGGCTCTAGGGCCATTGCTGGGAAGCTCTAATTCCGGATAAAAGTGGTTTGGACCAAATCGGAGGCGACATTTTTTGTGTGTTTTTGCTGACTTGCTTGTCTTTGAGGTGCTCTTTGGGGGGGTTCCGGGTATTTGTGGGTGGGTTTTGGGGTCTGGGAGCACTGCTGGCACAGTCTAATTTTGATTGCATTTGCTTTTCAGGAAATCCATGGTGGAAAACTGGAGTTATGACCTAGCTGCACAGCGCGTTTGGACAGAAGGCCGAAAAATATTGTAAGTATGAGATTTTCCATTTTGGCTTTTTGACTGTTTGGGGGTGTTGTGGTTTTTTGCGGGGGGGGGTTGGCGGGTCTTGGGGCATTGCTGGGAAGGTCTAATACCGGATAGAAGTGGTTTGGACAAAATCCATGAGGAAAAAGGTTTTGCTATTTCTGACATTTCGCTCAATGTAGCGTTTTCGGGAGCCTGTTTGGGGGGCTTCCTGGTGTTTGTGGCTGGGTTTCGGGGTCTGGGAGCACTGCTGGGTATGGATACTTTTGATTGCAAGAGGTTTGAAGCAAATCCATGGTGGCAGAGGGGAGTTAGGGCCTAGCTGCAGAGCGCGCACAGAGTGATTTTGGAAATTTCCATGAAAATGACTAAGTCTCCATTTTTGTACTTTTGCTTTTTGGCTGTTTGGGGGTCTTCTGCTAGTTTTCGACTGGGTTGACGGCTCTGGGGCCATTGCTGGGAAGCTCTAATACCGGATAAAAGTGGTTTGGACCAAATCAGAGGCGACATTTTTTTTTGCATTTTTGCTGACTTGCTTGTCTTTGAGGTGCTCTTTGGGGGGGTTCCGGGTGTTTGTGGGTGGGTTTTGGGGTCTGGGAGCACTGCAGGCACAGTCTAATTTTGATTGCATTTACTTTTCAGGAAATCCATGGTGGAAAACGGGAGTTATCACCTAGCTGCACAGCGCGTTTGGACAGAAGGCCGAAAAATATTGTATGAGATTTTTCATTTTGGCTATTTGGCTTTTTGGGGGTGTTGTGCTTTTTTGCGGGTGGGTTGGCGGGTCTTGGGGCATTGCTGGAAAGGTCTAATACCGGATAAAACTGGTTTGGAGAAAATCCATGCGAAAAAGCCTTTTGGCACTTTTTGTAACTTAGGGTTCGTTAGGGTTGGCCCTAGCAGCAGGATTGCATGTGTTTCGGGGTGTTCTAGATTTTTGCAACTGAGTTCTGGGGTCTTAGAGCACTTGTGGGAATGTGTAATTTTGGTTGCACGTGATTTGAAGAAAATCCATGGTGGGAAAGGGGGGATTTGGCATAGTTAAAGAAAGCGTTTGCCACTATTCTTAACTTAGGGCTCGTTAGGGTTAGCAGTATTTGTGTTGCATGTGTTTGGGTGGGGGGCTGTTTGTGGGGGGGTTTGCGAGTCTTGGAGCGATGCTGGGTATGGATACTTTTGCTTGCTTGCAAGTGGTTTGAATACAATCCACGGTGGGTAAGGGGGGATTTGGGCCTACTTTTACTTTCAAAGTATATTTTGTAACCAGTTTTCTACTAGGCTTTGTTTTTTGAGATCTGATTGTGGGTCTTCTACATTTTTGCGACTGGCTTTAGTAAGGGTCTGGGTGGGAGCACTGCTGGGAAGGTCTAATTTTGTTCTAAAACACAGTTTACAGTACACCTAGCTTGAGGGGAAAGATCCGCTAAATTAATTTGCCCATACTTATTTATCCTTCAAAAGGTGACTCAGCCAGAGTACGCACTTTCAAAAATATTGTACTGTCTATTAGGAAACTCAAAGTGTGACTTTTTGCACTACACGGCGTGCATACCTTATATTTATTTGTCAGTAGTGTTCTGATTTCCATCAATAATTACAGGCCGGGTTTCAGTCTGTGCAATGGAAAAAAAAGGATGAAGTCAGGCTTCACATTAGCGAGCCGCAATTTAGCATCCGCCAGGCAGGCAGTGGACAGGGTGTCTTCTGGTCACCAACATTGATGGACGGAGAGTCAGCTGGAATGGAGGAGTGCCGCTAATAAGAGGAATGGTTTGATGCGTGCAACTTACCAAATTCAACAGGACAACTACAACAACATACAGATACAGCATCCGTTCTTTTCTAATTATCTTTTAAGTAATGTTATTGCTGTGAACTTCTATGAGTGTGACTCTGTATTTCTTGGATCTCTCTCTGCTTCTAAATTGATCCCTACAGCCATTCTATAGGTTTTACTTCGGCTATTTTTTTAAACCTAATTTAATGTAAGAAGTGTTTCTCTGAGTGCAGAGATAGGCAAGTGAAAACGCTGCAGCCCTGTACTGTCGCATTCTGTCATTCACGGTTGGCAAAAGTACTACTTACTTTTCAGTTACCATGCATGCAGTAGTGCATGCACTTCCTTTATGTCACTTAAAAGATTTATGGTTAGCTTTGTACCCAAAGATTTCTTTATCTTTAATTATTGTTTGTCCATGCTGTGCTTTTTTTTCTTCTCTCAAAAAAACTTTCCCAAAATCGGCCATTCCCATCCATTTTCAGAACCCTCTTCCCCCGGGCTGTGTGGTTTTGATTGATGTGTGACTAAATGACAGCAATAATTCCACACACTTGCTGGGGAGGATAAGGTCATAGCAACAGGCTGGTGAAGGAATCTGAGGATATATTCTATTCTTACTCAGCTTCACACTCAGTCACTATTGGCAAAGGAAAGCAGATTTTCATGTGCGCCATCAACTTGATAGGTCATCAAGAACATCCTCCTCCTAGAAGTGGCAAATTATTACGCTGCTGTGTCCTTCACCTTCAGTACTATTTCTTGTAGTGGTAGCCAATGTCAAAGAAATTCAACGCAAGTACTAGTTATACTTTCAATACTTCACCATTTGTTAGGCTACATTGTGGCACTCTTCTAGTGTACTGTCACCTGCTATATTCTCTACCGTTCCAATGCTACGGTAAGGACAAACAAGGTTTCATTTTCTTTTTTTTCAGATGCTGCAACTGCCACTGTGTAACACCACTAGGACCAACGCAATGATGACATTTCATCCGCCCAGGATTGCCAACCTTAATCGCCATTTGCCATGCAGCCAGCCCTGTGCCTAGCCCTATTTCCAAACACAAATTACAGGTAAGATAAGAGTTTGGGGGGGGAAGTATAATGGAGTATTAGGAGAGACGAGAGACTGACGCTAGTACTAGTAAAGTCCTAGGACTATTGAATTCACTTACTCTGTGAGAGGCACTTAGTTTTGAAAACATTTGGGCAATTAATTACACAACTTGAATCAAGATGCCACTTAAGTGTCACCAAACCAAAGTTACTGTTAAACCCCAACCCACTGGAGTTCTGAACTTTTATTAAGGTCCAGAGGTGTCAGGGACAACACCCGAAGACCCCTGAATTCTACCTGTCTCGGTGCACAAATAAACAGAAACACGGGCTTCTCGATGGTGGCGTCAAAGACCAAAGGTTTATTACTGCAGGGACACAGAAGTCACAGAAACTACACACGGGCAGATTCTAGGAGCCTGTTCAATTTGCACTAAGTTGGTTGCTCCTTAAATACAAGTTTTTTAGCTGGGGGCAACATTCTCCACATACTAGTATGTTTCTTAAACTTTATGTCCTAAACAATAAATATTTGGCGTTAAACAGGAATCGTCAACAAATTTCTGATGTCAAAACATTACAAATGAGAGGTTCCCACTGTTCGATCATAATCCCATGTCATCTTTTCATTCAAGAGCCGGACCGCCTCATCGTAAATTTCGTTACCTCCCCCTAATAAAGGCCCAGAAGGAAAGGAGCAGAGCCAGGTGCAGAAGATAGAAAAAACAGGATAAGAGATGCTTGTGGGTCGTAAATGGGCAACGCTACCAACTTCACCCGCCTAATCATGATCAGGCCAACGAGCACGAGAACCAATATAGCAGGACTGGCCTCAGGCAGAGGAGGCAGCTTTTGCCGAGTCATGCGGCCACAGCGTTTCTGTCCTAAGGTGCACGTGTCACTAGCAAGGTGAATCGTCGGCTAAAGCCTACATGTCCTTAAGTGGAATGGGTTGATCAGAGGTCACTGTGTGTCCATTGACTATGTGAGGGCAAGAATACAAGATGGATGCCATAATCTAAAATGGATGCCATCGGTGTACCGGAAATGTGCGCATAACAAGAGTGCTCTTGCTCGTAGCCTAGCGAAAACACCAGGATATACTAAATGGATCATTTACGGTTCACTGGTACCGAAATTATGGGTTTACGACGATGTCGAAAACACGGGTTCGAATCGTCACGGAACCTCAGACCCTCCTTTTGCCCTTACATAGGCAATTACTCAGTCTATGTCAGAGTCTATCTCGATGTTCATTAGGTCAGTGATATGCTGTTGCAGCATTATCCTTTCTCCCACCTTGTCTCCAAACACAGGCGGTTTTCTAAAACAGGTTGCAGCACAGAGGCTACACAAAGCAGGACCACATTGGATAATAAGGCAGCACGAGAATAGGAACACTAAGATAATACCAACGACCATCAGAACCTTCCATCCCCACGCTGATAGTAGAGTCCCAAGCCATTCCATTAATGACCAATTTCCCTTGTCTACATGAATAGAGTCAGAAATCTTGTGTAGCTTAGAGATCGCTTCGTATACAGTCGGAGCATTATTTGGGATATAAACACAGCAGCTCGATTGGATCATTCTGCATACCCCACCTCGATCTGCAAGTATTACATCAAGAACCATACGGTTCTGTAACATCATGAGACGATCCGCCTGGAGCTCAGATGTTAAATTACTAAGGGCACCAGCAGTTTCTGTAATAGTAGACTCAACTACCCGTGTTAGCTGACGTAGATTTCTACTATTGGCCATAGGCCCCCAGAACGGAAGGAAACCTTTGAAAAAGTCTCCGGCTTCCTGACCAGCGGTATCTTCTTTGCTGAAAACACCTCTTACTACTCTGGTCTTGTGGTAATTTGAGGAAGCAGTGTATGTCGGAGGCAACAGTCGAGCAATATAACATGAACCTGAAAAGTCAGCAGGCAACCATGTATATGCCCTATCTCGACAGATGAAGTAGGTACCCTTAGCAGTTAGGAAGGCAGGGGAAGAGTTTGACGGATACACGTAAGTTTCAACACAGTCACTCTTCCCTAGCCGAGCTCTTGGATTTCTCCCATTACCTTGCAAACAGAATTGACCTCGGTGAGGTACGACCCAAACTGGAGTGGAGCTCTTACGCTTGCTTTCACCCAAACTAATGCTATACTCCGTAGAATTCCAACTCAGATAAACTCGAAGCTCATCTCTAGGGATAATTGGGGAGTTATTGACGTCTTTAATCATGTCAGGTATTCCCTTTATCAAAGCTTTATTAACGGAGTTATACTTAGTGGAACGTGGAGGACGCGGGGGATAGGTCTTGAGAGCATAGACAAATACAGTCTGGAAGGCCCGACATGATCCATTATAGCTAAAAGGCAAGACCAGGTAGGGAATGCCTTTATCCATAGTGTGTGGTATCAAACCACATACCCAGCAGTCTGTTGTGTTAACTACCAGTTGGTGTTGATGCAAGAGCTGTACAAAAGTGTTATTTATGAATTCTGAGCGTCGAGCTTGCTCTTGTTCAGGGAACGGATGAAAGGAATGAAAAGAAGCAACAGTAGGAGAAACAAGATCAAGGGGAGGTACTGTAGTTGTTATCGGTGCAAAAATTAAATGGATACCAAAGACAATTCCGCCCACCAACGTTATTAAAATAATCAAAAACGTAATTGCACATTGCATCAGAAAACATTTGTTATGAAGAATTTTGTATAATCTATTTCTGCGAACATGAATTACATTCTCTCGGTGCAGCCCAGGAAGCTCCATCTTCTACAACCGCTCGCGACCACTGATGATATGTACGTAGTTGAAAATGCCTCTATCAGCCCTGGGAGTTCCCAGAACTAACAGAAAGACCGACCTTGTGTCTGGCCCCCGCAGATTCAACTAGGCACAAAGCCACGACCCTACGGCGACCCAGATGGCAAGGTAATAAGAACAACAGAAATACACAGGGAAATACAAAATATTCAGCAAGCTTCCTGGCTGGAGGCAATGTATCAGATCAAAATATGAAAATAGGCAGTTTCCTGCTTTATTTGTCCTTAGAATGAGAATGAAGGTTGTATCTCAGTTTTCCTGGCGTAGTTTGATCTGGAAATAGTCTGTTTTCAGCAGGAGTAACAATGTTCGAGTTTGCAGAGGACAAATGTTCGTTTGATGCAGTGTTCTGGTCAGTGATCAAAGGAGCAGTATCAGAAGGAGAATCAGAGTTCGGTGAATCAGTTATCAGTTCTGCATCACTGAAAGGAACATATCTAGGAACCAGTTCTGTATCAGAGGCACCAATTCCTTGCCTAACCCAGTTGTCATAAGGGAGTGGAAGGGGTACACGCTTAGTGTGGGTCGCGTGGACCCAGTTTTTCCGTCCAGCCACACGTACAGCAGTCCTTGTCGCCAACAGCACTTGAAAAGGGCCCACGAACTTGGGTTGGAGGTTCCTGGTCCGTCCAAAATTTCTGATAACGATGTAATCACCGGGTTTCAGCTGATGACCTGGACTTTCCGGAGGCTTTGGCAATGCATCGAAAACCTGTTGGTGGATGAGACTCAATTTAGCAGTCAAGTCAAAAAGGTAATCAATTAGCATTGGGTATTCCAGTTGTTTAAACTCCCTAGGTCTTGGTACCCCCCAAACATTAGCAGGGCGACCGAACACAATCTCATAGGGGCTAAGCCCTACTCGGGAATGCACAGTCGCTCTTGTGGATAACAGGGCCAAAGGTAGTGCGTCTGGCCAGGACAAGCCCATGGAGGCTTGTATTTTGGCTAGTTTCAGCTTGAGGGTACCATTGTACCCTTCAACTAAACCTGCTGACTGGGGGTGATTCGCACTGTGGAATTTTTGCTTGATTCCCAAGCCTGCACACACACTCTGCATAACTTTCCCTACGAATTCACTCTCATTGTCCGACCATACAATCCGTGGCATACCATACCTGGGGAAGTATTCTTTTAGGAGGATTTTGGCAGTGGACAAGGTAGTATTATCTTTTAGTGGATATGCTTCGATCCACCTAGAAAAGGCACAGACTACCACTAGGACATATTTAAGGTTGTTACATCGATCCATGTGAATGAAATCCAATTGAATCACTTCGAAGGGGCAAGAAGGAGGAGCGAAGTGACCAGTGGGTGTGGGGATTCCCTTGCCAGGATTATGCATCAGGCATATCATGCAGTTTCTCACCACTCTTTCTGCACATTTACTAATTCCATCATTCTTCCAGACTGGAGCCAACATCTTACAAATCCCTTTAGAACTGATGTGCGCTGCTCCATGCGCCATCGTTACCACTGCAAGCACATACGCATCAGGCAACATCCAACGCTGCTGCTCCGACAAATCGATCCAACATCCACTCGAGTCCAATTTACCCGTTCTCTCTTTCCATGCCAGCTTTTCCTCTTCAGTCGCTTCTTCCTGAATCGCTTTCACACTTTCCACTGTATCCTCACACATTCCCGATTCAGCAACCCATCTTGCGGACGTTGCAACATACATCCCACTCATCGTATTCCTAGCTGTCTGTTTAGCTGTCTCGTCAGCAAAAGCATTCCCACGACCAACATCATCAGTGATTGCTCGATGAGCACTGCACTTCACAATCGCCACTTCCATTGGTAAGGTTAGAGATTCCAACAAGTCATTGACTAGCTGACCATGCTGGATCTTAGTCCCATGGGACGTAATAAAACCTCTTTCCTTCCACAATCGGCCAAAACTATGCGCTACGCCGAACGCGTACTGACTATCTGTGAACACATTCACTCTCTTTCCCTTTTCTAAAACACACGCTCTAGTCAATGCAATTAATTCTGCAGCTTGGGCAGAATTCTGACTCACTCTTGCAGTCTCCACAATCGTACTCAAAGTCGTTACTGCGTAGGCAGCTGTTACATCACCATTCTCCAATTTAAAACAAGACCCGTCGACATACAACGTGCCATCTGGGTCTGATAACGAAGTGTCTTTAAGATCAATCCGTCCTTTTGTCTCCTCCTCAGTTCTAAAACAACAGTCATGTGGTTCAGAATCACTCGACTCCTGGCTAGTCGGCAACAGTGTTGCTGGATTCAATACATTGCATCTTTTAATCTGAATATGACTTGCTAGCAGTGTCAGCTCATAGCCTGACAATCTAGCACTGGTGAGGTGCTGTGTCTTTGTTTGGTTCATGAGTGTATCCACGGCATGTGGAACCATGACCACTAGCATGTTGTTCATGACCAAACCAGCAGATTGTCGAATGGACACTGCAGCTGCTGCTGTAGCTCTCAAGCAACTAGGCAACGCTCTGGCTACCGGGTCTAATGTTGAGGAAAAATACGCACAAGGACGTTGTTTATCACCAAATCGTTGCGTCAGAACACTCAATGTACAACCTTCTCTCTCGTGAACATAGAGTGTAAATGGCTTACTGTAGTCGGGTGTTCCCAACACCGGAGCTGAACATAGTGCATTTCGTAACTCAGAAAAGCTCTGCTGACATTCGGCAGACCATGGCACCGGACTCGGAACACCTTTCCCAGTCAAGGCCACCAATGGTTTTGCCCAAAGTGAAAAATTTGGGATCCATTGCCTGCAGTATGAGGTAATACCTAAAAACGCACGCACTTCTCTCTGTGTGTTAGGAACATTCATCTGCGTAATTGCTTTTATTCTCTCTGGGGGTCAACCTTCTTCCCTCCTTTGACAAGAGATGACCTAGGTAGGTCACTTCTTGACAACAATATTGCATTTTGGAAGGCGACACCTTGTGATTTAAATCAGACAAATGATGCAGTAGGGAAATTGTAGCTGCTTTGCAAGTTTCCTTGTCGTCGGCAGCAACTAGAAGATCATCTACATATTGCACCAAAGCAGAACCAGGAGGCAGTACAAAAGAATCTAACTGACTGTAAATGGATGGGCTTTCACAATAGCATTGTGGAGCACGTTTAAACCTGAAGCTTCGGCCTCCTAGAGAGAAGCCGAAAATGTCTCTGCTTTCTTCGGCTATCGGAATGCTGAAAAAGGCATTCTTCAAGTCGATCACTGAAAACCATGTGGCCGTAGCAGGAATCAACGTTAACAATGCAGTAATGTCTGGAACCACAGGAAACTGTGGAATCACAATTTTGTTAACCTAAGGTCAATTACAAATCTATAGACTGGAGGTTTTGAAGGATCAGTGCGTTTTAGAATTGGCAGTACAGGGCTGTTACAGACATTTCCTCTAGTTTCCTCTATTACGTCTTTCTGGATCAAATCTTGCACTATCAATAAGAGTGCACGTTCGCCTTCACTAGAGATCTTATATTGTGGGATTCGTGGAAATTTGACATTTGCTTTCAAAGTTACTACATAGGGAGGAATTTCCAAAAGACCTACATCGTTAGGACCAGTCGCCCAAAGAGTATCAGGGAGAGAACGCAGCTCCAGTGGGAGCGCATCCATTGACAAGTACATCGGGGAGATGATTCTCTTACCCAATGTAAGCCGGACTCCTGACGGAGAACAGTACAGAGTCGCATAGAGGCGTTTTAACAAGTCTAAACCAAGCAGATTTTCATTACAACCGGTCGTCAAAATCAAAGGTGCTTTCAATTGACGAGGCCCAACAGAAATAGACAAAGGACCAGAAACAGGGTTGTGAACAGGGGAGCCTGAAAAACCTACTGAAACATTTGTTAAGCCAGACAAAGGTGCGCCAGGGAGTTTCGCATGTATGATAGAACTTTTTGCTGCACCAGTATCCAACAGAAACGGTTCGACTACACCTGATGTAGCTACTGCGACATAAGGCCCACTCTGATCTACTGGAACTGATACTACTCCCTCTCTTTGCCCATGGCTGTCTAGTACTCATTTTGCTGAAATTCCTCACTAACTTCACAGTAATCCTCAACATGATACTGTTGAGATCTAGTTGGCTGTGCAGATTGTCCGTTTCGCTGATCAAAATAATTAGAAGGGCAATCATTCGTTTGTGGAGGCATAGCACCTCGTCCTCGACCTCTAGAAGTTTGCATAGAACCACCACGACCTCTCTGAGCTGCAGCAGCATTATTTTGTGCTAGTACTGGACACTCATTCTTATAATGACCTTCCTTTTTGCAGTAAGCACACTGATTCCATTGGTATTGCGGTCTCTGAGAACCATAGTCGGTCCTCTGATATGGCCCTTGCTGTGTGTTTGTCTGATTCGTGCGAGGCGGATATGCCTGCTGCAAAAGGACTTTAGTTTTTAAATCTTTTGTTTTCTTTTCTGATTTTTCTTTCTCTTCTTTATCCCCATTTTCATAGTACTGGGCAGTTGCAAGTATTTGCGCAGTCGTAGAGACAGCCCACGCACTTTCAGAGTCTTTTAATTTATTACTAAGCTCTGGTAACAGATTGTGCACAAATTTATCAACAAATAATCTCTGGCCTCCCTCCGTGCTCATATCCTGACCACTGTGATCTACGAAAGTTTCTTCAAATCTAGTGAAAAAGTTGGAGACGCTTTCATCCTTCTTCTGCCTGCATGCGGACAATTTGTCCCAGTAAACACGTAATGCTGGCATCAGAGTTTTCATCAAATCAATAATCCTACCTGGTAAATTAGCAATCAGAGGTTCGGGTTTAGAACCACCAATTTGTTGACCATCTGCTGCTACTATAGCTGGCCAATCACCACCAAGGGCAACTGGATGATTTTCTCTGCGAATTTTAGCCCAGATTGGTTGCGGTACTACATTACCAAATAGCATGTCAATGTCCGCTAAATTCATTACGCAAGCTTCAACCGTCTGGGTCAGTTCTTTGTAATATCTAGCTGGATTTTTAGGCGGATCTGGCAAGGCCTGTTTTACTGCTAACACTTCAGCTCGTTTCCACAGAATGTGTATCCACACTCTCTGGAACTGTGCTGGAGCGGCTGCAATACCATTCACTGCATCAGCTTGAACGGCTTCGCGCCATATTGGCGGAACCTCCCTCATAGGATATTGACGACCTTTATTTGTGCTACGTTTCTCTAAGTCCCTTGGTGAACTGAGGGAAGGATCAATCCTATAGCTTAAGATCAGTTCCATTGCTTCTTTTATATCCTTGCCTACTATCATACCTGCAGCAAATTTTTGTTGAACATGAATTAAGTCATCTAGAGCTAAATCAGAGTCATCCTCCTCTCCTTCCTCCCGCAAAAGAGAACACATTACATCGAATACATAGCGCTGTGTCGGTTCATTCCATTGCATAAATGTATCTAATACTTCTCGTACATCATACCTTCCAACTTTCGAAATCCACCTAAGGGCTGTAGAATCTAATATTCCTCGCTCTTCAACACTAGGAAGCTGACTACGTCTCTGAGTAGATTCAGAAGCAGGATTTCTAATCAGAGTTTTGTAAAAGGGAGATAGAATATTAGAGACAGATTCAGTGATTCTCCGACGAACAGAAAGCGGAGTCATATAGCTTGAAGAAGTTTGAAATAGAGTAGTAGTTGGGACAGAAGAAACAGCAAGAGTAGAAGTAGCAGGCAAAGCAATTTGTGAAACAACAGGTATAAGCGGTGCAGGCATAGGCAGAGGAGCTGGCAACCCTGGGAGAGGGAGTGCCGGAGGAATATTGTTAACCACTGGAAGTGCAGGAGCTTGATTCAGGGGAGCAGGAGCAGGCATACCAGGCTGTCCAGCAACCGGTAACAAAACATTCGTCAGAGGTGGAGCTGTAGTACCCTGTGCATACGGTGGAGGTGACCTCAACAAGTAAGACAACAGGGGATCCTTTTCAGGGTCCTCTTCTGTCTTAGCAGTACTCGATGGCAAGGCAGGGTAGCACTTGTCTATCGCTAAATTACGCTCTCTATCGGCTACCTCTATCGCTTTCTCAGATTCATTGAGTTGCAGCTGCTTGGCAGACTGTTCTAAGGTCAACTCTTGCTCTTTTTGCTCTTTCTTCAACTTTTTAGTCTCTCTCTGTTTGGATTCTTTTCGCCAACAACGGAAAGAATCAAACATTGCCGGCCGGGCTTTCTTCTTAAACAACTTTATTTCTAAATTATCGAGAATTGCAGGTTCAAAACTACCATGTAGTGGCCAACTAAGTACACCATCTTTCTCCGTGTAGCGGATCCATACCTCATTATAAGATATAGGACCCACACCGTGCTTGCAGTAAAGATCATGAAGAGGAGTTCCAATTGGAGGAACCGGACACGAGTCCTCCAACCGGGAATCCCTGTTGCAACCGAAACATGAAAACATACAATTTTACCGACTTACCATTTTACAAACCGGAACACAGAACAAACACAAACAAAGGTGCGCACTCGAACTAAGAACTTAGGCCTACCAAAGTGAACAAATGTATCGATACCCAAACCAAACCAAAAGATTATCGTAACTAGAACAACCAGTGATAATCTTACGAAACCAAACCAAACCAAAGAACTAAAAGGATAAATCCTTACGAAGTAACCAAGAACAACTAGCAACCACTTAATACTTAACTGAGGCACTGAAGACGTCACCAAGGAGAAACCCGTCACGTCTCGCCGTACTAAGGTCTGCACCTCGGGTCCAAGACAGGGCGACAGTCAAGGCAGCGGACCACTGCAGCCGTCCGAACGGGAACCCTCGTGGAAGAGAACGTCGGGCCACTTTTGCGATATGCCGGGATCGATGAAGTGGGGCGCCTCCCTCTGGAATCTTCACACGAAGCTTCTCGAACTCTTCAGGCTTTTGGACCGGTACCGAATGACGTCGCCCCACGTTGGGCGCCAATTGGAGTTCTGGACTTTTATTAAGGTCCAGAGGTGTCAGGGACAACACCCGAAGACCCTGAGTTCTACCTGTCTCAGTGCACAAATAAACAGAAACACGGGCTTCTCGATGGTGGTGTCAAAGACCAAAGGTTTATTACTGCAGGGACACAGAAGTCACAGAAACTACACACAGGCAGATTCTAGGAGCCTGTTCAATTTGCACTAAGTTGGTTGCTCCTTAAATACAAGTTTTTTAGCTGGGGGCAACATTCTCCACATACTAGTACGTTTATTAAACTTTATGTCCTAAACAATAAATATTTGGCGTTAAACAGGAATCGTCAACAAATTTCTGATGTCAAAACATTACAAATGAGAGGTTCCCACTGTTCGATCATAATCCCATGTCATCTTTTCATTCAAGAGCCGGACCGCCTCATCGTAAATTTCGTTACCTCCGCCTAATAAAGGCCCAGAAGGAAAGGAGCAGAGCCAGGTGCAGAAGATAGAAAAAACAGGATAAGAGATGCTTGTGGGTCGTAAATGGGCAAGGCTACCAACTTCACCCGCCTAATCATGATCAGGCCAACGAGCACGAGAACCAGTATAGCAGGACTGGCCTCAGGCAGAGGAGGCAGCTTTTGCCGAGTCATGCGGCCACAGCGTTTCTGTCCTAAGGTGCACGTGTCACTAGCAAGGTGAATCGCCGGCTAAAGCCTACGTGTCCTTAAGTGGAATGGGTTGATCAGAGGTCACTGTGTGTCCATTGACTATGTGAGGGCAAGAATACAAGATGGATGCCATAATCTAAAATGGATGCCATCGGTGTACCGGAAATGTGCGCATAACAAGAGTGCTCTTGCTCGTAGCCTAGCGAAAACACCAGGATATACTAAATGGATCATTTACGGTTCACTGGTACCGAAATTATGGGTTTACGACGATATCGAAAACACGGGTTCGAATCGTCATGGAACCTCACCACTAGCCTCAAAAGCAGTAAAAAAAAAACACGTATTCTAAGATAAAGTTTAAAGTATATTTATATCCCTGACAAAAATAATCTCCCACAAGACCCAACCCACCCTCACTCCCTAACCCCAACGAATGTCCGTTAAAAGTCCAAAAAAGTGAACAAACCCAACTCCTAATTCCCACCCCCCAGAAGTCTTTAAAAAAGGGGCAAGGGACAGTCTCCTCCTACTGCTGGCTGCTGCTGTTGAATATCCGGGCCAGGTCTGAATGCTCCTTGCGGAGGGTCTCGAGCAGGGTTTTCGTGTTGAGCAGCTCCTGCTCGAGGTAGGAAACCCTCAGGGAAAGGCGGTGCATGCGTTTCTTGCAACTGCTGGGGGAGGCAGCTGATTTCTTTGCTCGGCGATGGCGGGTGGCTGCGGTACCCCGGCTCCGTACCGCTGGAGACCTGCGCTGTGTGACCCAGGGAGCGCGAAGGAGGATGCAGCTGTCCCGGTAGATGTTGTGGTAGACTGCGTGTCCCCCTCCTCCTGGGCCACCAGCCGGCGATATTCAGCGACAGTGGCCTCCAGCCTCCGTTGCCGGGCCCGTCTAGCCAGCTCCTTCCGGGTTGGTTTGGAAGGAGCATCTATGTGAAGAAAGAAAGACATAGTCTGTAACCAATGCTCTTTAAGATTAACAAAAAATGATTCAGCAGAAAGTCACAGTAGAACTAGCAACTTGCAAGTGCAGTACATAACTATTGTGGCCAGTATCTATCTAACCTCCCACTTCTTCACCCTTGCTCTAACATTAGTGGGAGTTTAAGGAATCAATTCTACGAGCACTATGGACTCACTCCATTAGAGTCGACTATGACAGTGCACCAGTCTTATTCTTCTTCTTCTCTCTTGTTTAGCAAAATTGGTACGTTAACTTCTGCAAGCCGGCATAATGCCAGCGCAGTCAACTTGCACCCGAGGAAAACAGACGCCCGCCATGATGATTGAGACAGACTTGCGTTACTGTACCAGTCCAGTACATGCAGGTGGTGATGCTCTTACTTTTCTATTACGGGTGGCACTGAGAATACTCTGTTACAAGGGCCACTGCTTAATTAATTTAACTTTCACCCTACCGTGCCAATGAATACTAGAAAAGGAAAATGAAGAAGATAAATAATCTGGGGCCATATTATCTAGGAAGCTGCGGTAGTTTATCGCCGCTTTACCGGCAGGCAACTGCCGATAAAGCGTCGATAACGGGCTTGATAATATGCGATTCGAATTTTTATCGAAACCCAGGTTAGATGTGTGACCATCTAACCTGGGCTTCGATTGAAATTCGAATCGCATATTATCAAGGCCGTTATCGCCGCTTTATCGGCAGTTTCCTGCCGGTAAAGCGGCGATAAACTACCGCAGCTTCCTTGATAATATGGCCCCTGATTATCTATCACTGCACATGGTATGTATTTACTTACATATGGGATGACTTTAGGTGCTTTGCGTTTTATTGAGTGAACAGTGATACATCCACACATGAATGACCGAGTTCTACTAAACTTATTAACAGAGGTAGTGAGTGGCCATCGTAATAGCCGGATATATGCTGTGCTTGCAATACAAACTACTGCTACTATTCATGGTATTATTCGGACAAAATTACAACTTCTTTTCCTTGCCTTTCCTACACTGGGACGGACGTGCGGGTGCGGTGTTACATGCTCTTCAAAGTAACACTTAGTTCATCCAGTGACCGTCTACTCTCTCTAGATACACATATGCTATCTAAGAGTCAGATAGTACCATGATCCAGGCATCTATCCATTTAAACTATGGGGCAGATTAGGATTGCGGATTTCCCGCATCCTTCGGGCCGGCGGAATCCACCGCCGACCCGGAGGATGCGGGAAATCCGCAGTGGACTGAAAAAGACCCCCACCAGATTAGGATGGCTGGGGGATCGTTTTTCAGTCCGCAGCTTTTCCGCCGCGGTCGCCTCCCGTCCGCGGCGGAAAAGCACTAACATGGCTGGCGGTGTCTATCAGACACCGACAGCCATATTAGGATGTCTGGAGGAACATGCCGTTCACGGCGGCATTTCCGACGTGCAAAGGCATACGGATTTTTGTTTGGGGGCCCAGAGGTGAAGGGGGGGTGGGGGTGCACATGGGGGGTACCTATGGTACCCCCCCATTTGCCTGCACAAAGCGGCAGGCACCGCGCGGTGCCTGCCGCTTTTTGCATGTAAATGCACAACTTACATTTTTATCATTGCGGCGGGTGCTGCTTCAAGCAGCACCCGCCGCAATGATAAAAGTACAGGATGTGACCGCCAGGGTGGTGGTCACATCCTAATTACCACAGAGGGACCGCCGCTGCCCCTGCGGATGGTCCCTCCTATTCTATGGTGGCGGACGGACTCAGGTCCGTCCGCCATCATAATAGGCCTCTAAATGTCAATCATTCTTCTTCATGTCTCTCATCTGGACAAACCTTACGTTTTCTCACGGGGAGCAGCACACTATGCAGTCTGCAATCTCAATAAGTAAGGAATATAAGAGCTTACCACTGCCCGCCACTACCGTGGCAACCCGCACAGCAGCTTGGTCCGGCACTTGCTCCGCCTCCTCCCCAGAGCTTCCCTCCACCTCCGCGCTGGGCCCAGCACCAGATGTTCCACCTACAAAGTACATTTAAGAATGTTAGATGTCATAGACATACATCACTCACTAGTATTCTGTCTAGGAATGAAAAAATGTAAATACAGAAACCAATCTAATAATTTGTGACTGTCTATTCTAAAGTAAAAATGTCCCTTTTTCCAGGGAAGGGTGTTGTCTTGCAGCATTATTTGGCACAACTGATGAATGCTTGCTTTTTAACACGCACCATTTTCCTCATAACAGACAGAAGCTTCACTTCTAAGAACAAATCATTAGGATGAAGGGACCAATGATTCAGCACCAAAAAGAAAAATGAAAGTTCAAACCAGGTGAGGGCTCGGCTCGCCCACAATAAATGTGTGAAATAAAAAATGCGTATAAGCACTTTTCCATTTTTAATCAACCGTTTATGTTTTATGACAAGCTTGATTTTAATAAATATTTTTACTTTTAATAAAGTTCTGTTTGTGCAGATTTGTCCCTGCAACAGTAGTAGAATGGATTGTCCTCCTATCCAAACCAAAAGTAAAGTAGTATCTTATTCTTTCTTGGTGGTCATTCACCTTTTTATTGTTGGCAGTTGTCAAAGCATAAACATTTAGAAGACTTGAAAAGACATTATGGGCAATCCCAGAGGACTGCACTCAGTGCATAGAGCTATTGCTGACTAGAATGGGAGTCCAATGGAATTGCCAAATGTGCAATCTTAGTTAGCTACACAGACAGACTAATAAGAATAATCTAGTAATACCACAGGGAGTCATAGTCGAGGCAGGATACGAATTTAGATACAGTCTACAAGAAGATCAAAGACGATTTAGAAAAAATCGAATGAGGAACGCTAGGAAAAAATAGGTACTCTATATTAAAATTAAAACCTACCGGGGCCAGCAAAGGAGCCCTCGCCTGACCGATCCTGGCCTTGTTCAGCAGCAGCCTCCTCCAATGCCCTCTTGCCCCTGGGGGGAGCTGATGTACAACATGAAAGAAAGAAAGACCAGAAAACATGGATGATATTTGTCAACCAAATCAAACATTTCAAAACAACAATAACAAAATATTTTGGTGAAATAGCAATTGGACAAGTATTCCACGGGATATATTGACCTATCTCATGTGGTCTACTATGATATTAGTATTGCTTGATTTGCGGACCGTCGACTTGCAAAGTTATGTAACTCACTAAACAAACTACTAAAAAGGTTTGCCTAGGACTGGCAGGCAGCAGTCCGCAGCACGCGAAGTGACAGACAAAGTCCATTGTGATTGCAGATCAGCGACAACACTAAAAAGTTTCCTACTACATTAACCAGTCATTAAAATACTCAAACTATCAATCCACCAGCACTATTTCTTCTTATTGCCGGGTGTACAAAGGAAGGACTGGACTTGAGTCTGTAGGGTCTGATTTAGAAGCCCCTTGCGGCTCTTTTGCTCCATTGTTGCGTGACTTTTGTGACGCAGCGGCAGAACAAAAGAGGCGCCATGGTGCGGGGTATATTAACAACGTGACGCATATGGGAGATGCATCATGTTGTAAAGCCCTGCGCCATCAGGGGGCGTTCCGGCGCAAGGGAGGGCGTTCCTGCCCAGGAACGCATCCTAAAAGTGGCTGAGGGAAATCTACAAGATTTCAATCAGTCACTTTGAGGACAATGATGCAAGACTCAAACCCTGTACCTGCTTGAAGCAGACGTATGGCTTGACGCAGCATTGGGCAGATAGGGCACCCCAGAGCATTGCTGGAGCTTCACCATCGTTGCAACGCAACTCCGTAACGCTTCGGTGACGTTTTGGGCCCATGGTGCGCCGCATTGTAAATATGGCGCACCATGGTGGTGGTGGCGTGGCGCACAATTACTGGCGCATCCCTGCTACTTTGCAGGGATGCGCCGGTAATTAAAAATCTGACCCTTAGTGTCTAGCATTACACAGTTCTTTAAACTACACTCGTGCATAATTTCACAGGCCAATGAAATGAACACAAAATCGAAAACAAATAAGCATACTCCCCCTCAGCCTACGTTTGGAACCCTCCCACATAGTGTTCCGTAGGAAACTCAAAACATTCTTGTTTCCCAATTAAAACTTTACCTCCCCCCTCTTTGGATAGCGACAGGTGTTATAGCGCGGGGATGCCTACGGGTCACCAGGCGCTTTAGAAATCGCGAAATAAATAAATAAATAAAATAGTAGCAGCGCTACTGAGAAGGAGAGCAGTGCACCTGAAATGCACAGAAGATTTTGAAATATAATTTACCTACAATGTAACCAGCAGCATTATTGCTCTTGGTAAAAAACAAAAATTTGCAAGATAATAACACACAGAGCAGGAGAAAACAGAGTAGTAAAGAAATAGCTACTACTACTCACCAAGCCCGGGGATCTCAAGGCCGAGCAGGTCGAGCAGATCGCGTTCCCAGTCTAGGAGATCCGTCCAGTGGTGGGTGGCCTGGTTGTAGGTGCGCCGGACCCGAGAGTGTAGGTACATGGCCCGGCACACCTTCTCCCACCGCTTCCGGCTCTCCCGGATCCCGTACGGTGGTGTGGCGCGGCGCACAATTACTGGCGCATGCCTGCTACTTTGCAGGGATGCGCCGGTAATTAAAAATCTGACCCTTAGTGTCTAGCATTACACAGTTCTTTAAACTACACTCATGCATAATTTCACAGGCCAATGAAATGAACACAAAATCGAAAACAAATAAGCATAGTAGCAGCGCTACTGAGAAGGAGAGCAGTGCACCTGAAATGCACAGAAGATTTTGAAATATAATTTACCTACAATGTAATCAGCAGCATTATTGCTCTTGGTAAAAAACAAAAATTTGCAAGATAATAACACACAGAGCAGGAGAAAACAGAGTAGTAAAGAAATAGCTACTACTACTCACCAAGCCCGGGGATCTCAAGGCCGAGCAGGTCGAGCAGATCGCGTTCCCAGTCCGGGAGATCCGTCCAGTGGTGGGTGGCCTGGTTGTAGGTACGCCGGACCCAAGAGTGTAGGTACATGGCCCGGCACACCTTCTCCCACCGCTTCCGGCTCTCACAGATCCCGTACGGTGGTGTGGCGCACAATTACTGGCGCATCCCTGCTACTTTGCAGGGATGCGCCGGTAATTAAAAATCTGGCCCTTAGTGTCTAGCATTACACAGTTCTTTAAACTACACTCATGCATAATTTCACAGGCCAATGAAATGAACACAAAATCGAAAACAAATAAGCATAGTAGCAGCGCTGCTGAGAAGGAAGGCAGTGCACCTGAAATGCACAGAAGATTTTGAAATATAATTTACCTACAATGTAATCAGCAGCATTATTGCTCTTGGTAAAAAACAAAAATTTGCAAGATAATAACACACAGAGCAGGAGAAAACAGAGTAGTAAAGAAATAGCTACTACTACTCACCAAGCCCGGGGATCTCAAGGCCGAGCAGGTCGAGCAGATCGCGTTCCCAGTCCGGGAGATCCGTCCAGTGGTGGGTGGCCTGGTTGTAGGTGCGCCGGACCCGAGAGTGTAGGTACATGGCCCGGCACACCTTCTCCCACCGCTTCCGGCTCTCCCGGATCCCGTACCCGCTAGCGATCTTGCCACCTGCCATGATGGTCCTGGGGATGCGGCGCTGTACATAAAAAACTAGTGCGGCCACCTCATCCGCGCTGAAGATCTCCCGGTCTGTGACTGTCTCCCCCCTCAAACTCCCGCACAGGAGCCGGGCAAGGGGTGCGGGACCCTTCCCCTTCTCAGGATGCTTCCCGGCTCCCTTTACCATGGTCTGGGCAGAAAGGAAGCTAAATAATAAAGAAGAAATAGAATAGGGAAGAAGAAAAGAAAAGAGTTTAAAAAAGTAGTTTAAAATTAACCAAAAGTAGCAGAAAACACAAAAATATAGAGCTAGAAAAATAGAGGGATAGATAATAAGTAAAATAGATTTAAAAAAACTTCAAACAAGCAAAGGATGGCAGAGATTCAGAGAGGCTACAGAAAGCATGCTCAGAACCATAGCAATGAATGAGAAACAAGATGGCCGCGCCCGTTCAGGACCGCATGGGTAAGTTCGCGCAAGATTTTCCTCGCAATCACACGCGAAATTGTACTAGCGAGCCGCACACTTTGTATGTATGTATGTGTATAGGCATTTATATAGCGCATTACTTACCCGGAGGGTCCCAAGGCGCTTCGACCGCTGCGAAACCCTTCCTGGCTTCCCTGAGAGATGGTCCCTTAATGGGTATCTCCAGGGTGAGACCAGGCATCCCCCGCGGTCTGGTGGGGCCGTTAGTGAAGATGAGGCAAGCTAATGCCCAGAGTTGCCGAGTGTGATCGCTGATCAGAGTGGGCACCGAGGCGAGAGAATTATCGAGTCCGCTGACCCTGGTCCAGAAACCTGCCGCGCCGGGAATCGAACCCTGGTCCCGGGCCGTCCTCTGCTCTCGGGTCTGCCGCCTCTAACCAGTGAGCCACACCACTTCACCACGAGATTACACATCATGCCCGGAAACGGAAATACGTCATGCAAACAAGATGGCCACGAACATGAGGGTAACTTCGCGCCGTTGCGCTACAAGCGACTCGCTAAAACGCACAAAACCTTGTGAACTAACACGCCGCAAAAAAACAAATCGCATATTCGCACGAATTTGCGGCTTCCGAATTCGATCTCGTGCAAATTCGCACCCCACGAATCCCGCGAAATTGCAGAAAAACGAGTTTTGCAAAACTGAAATCAGTCAGCAGGTTCAAAAGTTCAAACTCATCATTAGTAACCATTCCCTGTAGTGCTTCATGAGGGGCCCCTCCAGAGTTCAGTTGCCTACTTGCAACTATTCTATGACCCTGCTCTGACCCTCACAGCAGGCTCATAGAATAGCTACAAGTAGGCAACAAAGGTCCTGGGAAAAAAAATTGCACTGCAACAGAAAGCAAATTACAGATAAGGAAGCAGGTGCCAGACTGGAAGTTTAAATTCAGTGACACATTAATACATCAACCCCAAATTAATTCATGTCAGTTGAAGCAGGGCACGTGTGCTTGCTTTTCCCCCCCCCCCATAATCTATAGTGATGAACCAGAGGGTGGCAGTGATGTACCAGAGGGTGGCATGGGTGAACCAGAGGGTGGCAGTGGTGAAACAGAGGGTGCTGTGAACCTGTGATGATGAACCAGACGTAGAAACAACATAGTCGAGACCGTTTCGAGCTGACCAGTAAGTTTGCAATTGCGAACTAGTACAAAACCCTCGCGAACTGGCAGAAACCCTTGCGAACACAAAAAAAAATCCGCAAATTCACGAGAGTTCACGGATTTTGCGGATTGCCAAATCGCGAATACGCAAATTCGCGAACGCCAGATTCGCAAAATTCGCCCACGCTTAAATGAAATATTGATGGATTTGAGACAAAGACTCCATCCAAACTACTGAATTAAACTTGGCAAGAATAGTTCTATGAAAGAAAAGCATTGAATGAATCGCTCATTAAAGTCAAAGGACATATCGACCCGCTTTGGTCTACCTTGCTGAGAAGGATCGAGCAATGCCCATTATTGGTATTAGTGAATGAAGACATTATTGATGCATGTTCAGCCAAAGTGAGAGACACTGCACCCAAGTGGTGTTCCCACTTTATGGGACACTAGCAGTACAAATTGGTTTAATGCACCAATATCAACCCCAAACTGATATACTGTTTTGCCCCACCCAGGGCACCCTTTCCGGTTACCACCAAGGCAGACACCACAATGCCAACTGAAGGCAGTTCTAGAGCTGTTCACGGCGACACCTACATAGAGATGCCCAATATTGCATGAAACTAGAATCAGCATACACCCACGCCACATACAGCAAGGCAGTTCTACGGAACCCCTGACAATTGTGCCACTTTATGCCAGGACTCACATCAGGCGGCCACTTCCTTTTGCACCACACCTTGCTCCTGCCATGCTGCCAATCATAGTAAAACCACAACTACTAACCCTGACACTCGTGCAAGTGTGATAATTCTACCTATTCCAAACCGTCAAAACTATAAGAATGGCTTGGGCAGCAGGCAATAGTCAATTGAATGATTCATGCCTTTTGGGTCATCTCTAAAATAGACAGAGAGCACCAACTCGTGGCAGACTGTCACAAGCGCCAGTGAGACAATTAAGTCACGTGCAGTGCTCCAGCAACCACCCGGTCAAATTAAACATGTAAACTTGATGATGTAATTTAGCATTAGTGGCCCATTGTCACACTTTCTTAGCCGTAACATTACCCATACAGCAAGCGGGAGATATTGCCATTGTCAATGGTTGTTGTATACATGTGTAAATAGGAACTCTGGTTTAGTTGGGGAAATATTAACAATGTTTCCAGTTGACAATTTGGTGGCTGTCAGGAGTGTGTTTTCCGGCACTGTGACTAGCCAGGGCACCACAGTCCCCCTTTACATAGGTGTTGCATGGTCACAAAACACGGACCGCTGAGCCGGACGTAAGCCCTGGAGATGCCTACCACTGTAACCCGGGCTGATTTGTGATGCATGAAAGCTTCGAAGGCAGCCCTGAAGGGCGTTCGGGTGTTACAGACCACCCTGATGTCACCAGTACATACATGCACCACCTCAATATATTACTAAGGGCTGAAACCCCGAAAATGTGCCCCCGCTTCCACAACATAGCGGTACAAAGTTGCCCGACTAATGAGAGTGACCACAGCACCCCGGTGTAGCCGCCGAAACATATCTAGTCCGCCCACCTGCGGTTTGCGCTGGGCCAGTCTCTAGATTGTGTTGAAGAGTCACCTGCTGAAAGAAGCGCTTCCCGCCCCAGCAAACCCGAGGATAGGAGGAGCACACCAAGCCTTTGTCTCCGCAGGCCCTGCCTCCCCATCACAATCTGGCCCAATAGACAACAGAGAACCAACAGCAAGAGGGAAGCTGTAGACATGCCAGACCGACGTTAAAAAGACTGCAACCATCCCGCATCGATACCACCGATAGCCCACAATTGCATTGGAAGTCATCTCAGAGGCGTGACTACCCTGACCAAGGCCCCACCCGGACTCATGCCAACATTCAAAAGCCCTTTACCCGCTGCCCCACCGCTCAGTATTGTATGCCCACAGGGTGTGCCACGCACCCACTTCTACCTCCACCACTGACACAGTGAAGCACCCACCTAGAAGGGAGCTCTAAAGTCTGTCTTGTTTCCCCGTGCCTAGTCTCCCTATCTCTTTACTCCAGACAGTAACATGACATAAGAAGTGTACGTGATCCGTTGGCGACTTGGCGCGAACTAACCAGTGGTTCATGTACCCAGACTCAATGGTACTTTTATTGCTGACCTCAAATGGAAGAAAGGCTGCATGTATCTGCCAGGATTAAAACCTGTGCCGGGGGGGGGGGTCAAAACTGATTGCTGCATCCCTCTCCCATTAGAGTGTGTATCTAAGAGCCAGGCCAGGAGGGAGTCTCACCATGCCCAAAGGAACACATCCACATGATGAAATGATAGAGAAGGAAAACACCTCGCCAACATCCCAGAGGCCTGGCCAGAATCATAAAATAAATCAGTATTGATGAACAGTGAACAACGTGAACTCAAATCCCTTGAGGTACGGTGGGGCAGTTGGCAAGTGAGACACGTCAATAACTTCTTATTGATCTCAACTAAGCAACTTTAGACCTTTTAAAACATCCCAATAAAGACCAGTCTCGTAGCACTACATGACCCACATGGGGATCTAACGGCAACTTTGTCATTGCAAGTGCCACGCTGTAACCGCTTGAGTTATTCGTATGTGAAACAAACAAATAACTCGGTTCAAATGGACATCAGCATGTGAGAACATGTAAACAAACATTATAACATTTAAAATAGAGAGGTCGTAACCAACCACGTGCGCCTCGTCATTACTGTACATTTTGTGCAGCCTCTTTATAATCCAAAAATTACTAGAATAGTATATTTTGACAGCATTGTCAGGATCCAACCCTTGTCCTGTGCGACCAGAGGCACAGGATATACCATTGATCCTGCCCAACCCCCTGACCTCAGGCTCCCAAACCGGGAAGTCTGAGTCAAACCATTAGGAAGGGGAGCAGGGGGATTGTTAGTGCCCCGCACTCCCAGAACTGCCGCCCTCTGAATAGCTGTGACAAGGAGTTCAAATAGTCCCAGACCTTCCCGCCTCAGACACCATGCAATCTGAGCAGGACAAAAAGCAGAGGTGAGACTGCAACGATGATCAAGTCAAGCTGTTGTGTCAGGCACGCAAAAGAGGAAGCCAAGATGGTGGGGGGCCTATATACTCCTCCCCCAGTCCTAGCGCCCAGGAAGTGACGCTCCCTAGCGAGCCGTCACGAGGCTGGGGGGACTCCTCCCTGAGTCCCTGACCCTAAGGCAGAAGCATGTGTCCAGTCACTGAGCAGATGCTGAGGCAGAATACGGAGAAGAGGTTACTCTTCCTACCCACTCAGGGGGCCATATTCTGGACCCCTTCTTTTCCACGCTTGAGGGGGTGAAGGTGTCTGACCCGATGCAGATGGGATGGACGGATCATTTGCTAGTGGAAGCCTTTTGTCCTGTCCACGACAAGCCTTTTAAATCGGTGGACAGGCCTACGCTAAAAAGGCTTTGGCACAAGCTCAAACTTGAAGAGTTTTATAGTTTACTGGAACAGAAACCTCTGAGCGCTTTTGTGAATGTGGACCAGGGTTACCAGCTGTTCTGCACTTGGATTTCTGATGCCCTTGACTCTCTTATACCCATGCGCTGGTCGAAAGGCCGGGCGAAGACATCCAGCCCATGGTATAACGAGTCCCTTGCCGAGCTGAAAAAATCTTGCCGGAAAGCAGAGAGGGAATGGAGAAGATCATATGATCCTGCTCTGAAAACCCGGTACTTTGCCGATCTGAAGCTCTATCACAGGGCCATCTGCAGAACACGGGCCGCATTCTATGCTCAGGAATTTTTGGCTAGCACCAATCCATCTAAACTGATCTTTAAGGTCCTGAAGGACCTTATGAAAAAAAGAGCTACCTCGGAAGTGATCTGCACAGACTCCCACTGTGAGAATCTGGCCACTTTCTTCCTGGAGAAAGTGCAAAAAATGTACCGAGGATTTGATCCATGCCGGCCTAACCCAGAGGTAATTGACCCTGACTCTTTGGGGTATGAGACCTTGACTACCCTACCAGTTTTGTCCACTGAGACTTTTGACAAACAAAGCCTCAGCGTTAAATCAGGTTCTCCTCTGGACCCGCTGAAGCCAGCTCTTATTAGCACACTTTCCCCGCTGTGCCGAGCTCCCATATTGAACCTCATCAATATGTCACTGTCCAATGGAACAGTTCGCACCGCCTGGAAACAGGCAGTAGTCACTCCAATCTTAAAAAAGGCCAACTCTGACCCCCTGCTGCCAGAAAATTACCGCCCTATATCCCTATTGCCTTGGATAGCTAAAGTAACGGAAGCCCATGTCAACTCAGTCCTGTCTGAGCATTTGGAGGCATATTACCAACAACTAGTGATAATTTTTGTCTCTAACTTGTTTAGAGACAAAAATTATCGCCGCACATCGGCGATTTTTATCGCAGATAAACCTTGCTATTAGCAAGGTTTATCGAAAATGCAATAAAAAACGGCCGTAATGCATGAATATCGCTGAAAAGTCAGCGATATTCATGCATTATCGAGCAAATGCTCTTAGCCATGTTATCCACCTCCCATTGGATAACATGGCTAAGAACTGCTCAGGGCAGGTGTTAGCTTTTGGAGATATTCGCGCTTAGCGCGAATATCTCCAAAAGTTGGTAATAGGAGATAGCGATGTTAGGGACTGTTTCCAGTCGCTAACATCTTGGCACGCCCACTTTGCATGTCATTAGTGATAAATATCACTGACATGCAAAGCGGGGCCCAAGATGGTCGCTATCTCCTACTAGCTGTCACTAACTGGTGTTAGCGACAGCTTGGTAATAGGGAGATAATTTTATCTCCGCTTTCTTGGCTTTTAAAGCCAAAAATGCGGAGATAAACCCCCTTGATAATATGCCCCTTGGCTCGCAATCAGATACTGGATCCCAGTCAGAATAGCTTCCGGTCAGGACACAGTACCGAGACGGCATTACTTTACATCATTGAACATCTTCGCCAGGTACTTGACTCCGGACGTACAGCAGCGCTCCTGCTATTAGATCTAAGCGCTGCGTTCGATACTGTGTCCCACCACATACTGATCCAATGCTTAGAGGAAGCTGGAGTCACAGACATCGCTCTCCAGTGGTTTCGATCTTTTTTGTCAGATCGAACCTTTAAAGTGGCAATATCACCAGGCCAATCCACCATCCATCCCTTGGATCTGGGAGTCCCACAGGGCTCCTCGTTGAGCCCCACAATGTTCAACCTCTATGTGAAACCCCTAACTGCAGTCGTCAAACAGTGGGGTTTGACGATGACCTCATATGCTGACGACACGCAGCTGGCGGTGACACTTAGTGGAGACCCTGAGGTGGAGGCTCCCAGATTCCGTGCTGGACTTGTGGCAGTAGCAAGCTCACCAATTGCCTACAGTTGAATGCCACCAAAACTGAGGTGTTGGTGTTGGGGAAACACGCTGAGCTATGGGGAAACCAGTGGTGGCCACCAGAGCTGGGCGTCACTCCGATCCCAGCCTCCGGAGTGAAAAACCTAGGCATTTGGTTGGACCCTGCGCTCACTTTCACGGACCACACTAAGAAGGTGGCTGCCACGTGCTATGGCATCCTGCGGGGCATAAGGCTGGTTTTAAAGTACTTTGATCCCCCCACCCGGCAGCTCGTGGTCCAGGCATCGATTTTATCCCGGCTGGACTACGGAAGTTCGCTGATGTTAGGGGTGAAGCAGGCGGAGGCCTCCAGGCTCCAAAGGGTGCAAAATGCAGCGGCGCGGGCCATTGTGGGCCTCCCCAGACATTGCTCTGTGTCAGGTACCATCTCGGCCCTACACTGGCTTCCGGTCAGACAGCGGATCAAGTTTAAAGCGCTGTGTCTGGCCTTTAAAATTCTGAAACTTTCCTCGCTGCCGGCACTTGCCAATTTACTCACTCCTTACATCCCTCTGAGATCATTAAGTTCAGAGGCTCTTCATTTGGCAGTCTGCCCCCGTTTTAAATTGAGGTGAATGGGTGGCCGTTCTTTCCGGGTGCTTGCAGCAGGGTTGTGGAACTCGCTCCCGGTGCACATCCGAGCTCTCAATGATTTGTTCACCTTTAGGCGGGCGATTAAAACTTTCCTGTTTACCGCCTCTGAGTAGCCGTCCCTTCTCTTTTACTGTGTGTTATGTTATAGTGCCTGTCTAAGCGCCAGGACGCCCCTTTGCTGGGGCAGCTGTGAGCTATAAAAATATAAATAACATAACATAACAAAGCATTAAAAAATAAATTAAAACGTACACACAGCAGCAAAACATATTTGCCAAGCATAAGTCACAAGCAAGCATGCCTTTACAATGAAAAGTTCATTGTTAAGGCATGCATGGTAAAGGCATATGCGTGGTAAAAGTAACCGTTCTAAAGGCAAGCGTGCTAAAGACACATTTGTGATATTGACAGTGTTGAAAAGGCATTTGTTGTGTTGGCAAGCGTAATTCCGTCATGCAATTGTTTAAAAATGGGAAGACATTGGTCTGTTTCTACTGTGCCACACAACCAGCAGTTGGAAGAGGTAGAAAGTGAATTAGTAGAGCATGAAGAAAGTACAGAAATAAAGAGGGCACAAAATAAAGCAACTGACACATGAAGGAAGGAGAAGAGTTCAAGGGCACTGAACACAAATAAAGCAAGTGATGTAGAAATAGGCATGGACAAAGATGTGGCTGGCCTGGTATGAAGCAACAGTCAAGAACAACAGAAGCAGGACTATGAAGATTGAGGTCTGGAATGAGAGGTGTGTGTAGAATTTAAAAAGGAGAAAAAAGATAGGTATGGTTTATCATCACATGCAGCACATTATTACAATGAAGGAAAGACTGGACTTGTAATACACAGTGTTTATCATTGCAGGTTTTGAAGCTGACGTACATCAGAATAACCTACAATGGCTGTGAAATAAGAGGCTTGTAGGTATCATCCCAGTGGTACTGTTAAAAGGATGTAGCCCTGACTCAGTAAACTGCTGCAAACCAAGCAGGAAGCCATAAGGATTTTACTCGCTGGAGATTATAATTGTATTTATACAGTGCTTACTACTCCTGATGAGGCATTGTAGCGCATTTCAGCGTATAGCACGCTACTCCAGAACCCAAAGTGGATTAGTGGTAGATTAGTAAAGGGAAATCTACATTTTTAATTTCAGCGGTGGACATGTGAATCTGTTAGTTGGAGTGAATAGGAAAAAGGAAGGATAAGTTGAAGGACAAGACTGGAAAGTATTATTTGAAAGATAGTAGTAATAGTCAAATAAGGTTTGGGATGAGTTAAAGGTGGGATAGAAGAGGGAAGAGTTTAGAAGAGTCTAGAAAGTGTTATTTGGGAGATCATAGTAGTAAATTGAGGTTTGGGATTGGTCAAAGGTGGCCTAGAGGAGATTAGAGTCTAGAAAGGGTTATTAGTGAGCTCATAGTGGCACAATGTGGTTTGTGATAAGTCAGAGTGTGGAGGTATCAGATATATTGAAAGAGGTATTGGATGAGACAGAGTAGTAAATTTGATAGAGTTTAAGGTTTTAAAACAAAGAAAATGTATTTATGCATTTTTCTACAGGGGACACGAGGACACTTTGCTGCCATCTGGGGAGCCTGCTTTCCAAGGGCGAAGCGCTGCCTGCTCACCCCAATGCACCACAACCAGCTGCGGGACAGCTCTAGCGAGGAGGGAGCTGCTGCGTGTGACACTGCCATCACTTGCATCATCGGGACTGCAAGTCCCATAACCCTCTGCAGCCAATCTATTCCTCTTAAGGCGTTCAACACTCCAGCTGCATGGGACATGTGAACACTTTGCTGCCATCGGGGAGCCTGCTTTCCAAGGGGGGAGCACTGCCTGTTTGCCCCAACGCACCACAACCAGCTTCGGGACTGCTCCAGCAAGGAGGGAGCTGCCACGGGTGACACCGCCATTGCTTGCATCATTGGGGACTGCAAGTCCTATAACTCCCTGCAGCCTACCTACGCCTCTTAAAGCATTCAGCACTCCCGCTGTACGGGATGCGTGGACACTTTGCTGCCATCCGGGGACCCTGCTTTCCAAGGGGGAAGCACTGCCTGCTCACCCCAACGCACCACAACCAGCTGCGGGACTGCTCCAGCGAGGATGATGCAGTGCCGCGGGTGACACTGCCATTACTTGCATAATTGGGGACTGCGAGTCCATAACCCCCTGCGGCCAATCTATACCTCTTAAGGCGTTCAGCACTCCAGCTGTGCGGGATGCGTGTTGGCCACGCCCTGGCGAAGTCCGGGCCAAGGGCGGGCCTGTCCTTGCCCATCATTGCCAGGAAGAGGCAGGGCTGGCCCAACCCTCTTTCCTTTGGACCACGAGCTTGCATTGTTGAACATTGAACACTTTCCATTCCAGGACCAAAATTAAGTGGGTCTTCATTTGTGAGGTCGAACAGACTTGAGGGGTGTGAGGTATTACATGGAGTGTCCAGAGAACCAATTGAACTGTATTTTTTGATCCCTCTGTAGTTAGAAGACCTCTAATCGTGTATTTCCCTTTATTGGTAGCCCTAACTTAGTGAACACTGGTATACCGATCTGTCGCACTATACATAGAGCTCACAATTGAGTGTTATACCTTGAGGATTGAATTCTCTTTAACGGACAGATTTGATTTAGGGGGAAAATCTTAGCCTGTGTATAAGTGACCAGCATTTTTGTATTTTCTATCTACAATCTGTTGCATTCTGTCGTATTTATCTTGAACAGTCTGTAAAAAATTAGCTTGTTGACTGTTAGGTAAGACATGGCTAAGAGAAAGCAGCCAATGACAGGTTGCAGCGGGGGGGGGGGCGGCGATGACAACCCTTGAATCATTTCTGACCAGAGCTGCTAATGTTTTGTCCAATTGCTTTAACCGGGCGGATATTATTGTTGGAACTGAATAGTTTGCCCTCCAGCACTCGAATACCCCACCCCAAACAGTGCAAAGCGAGCCTATGCCGTCGCTCTTGGTTGTCACCCATTTAATGGATGAGGCTGATGGCAACCAAGACGAGGACCCCATCCTTATTGGAGCCACCAGTTAAAAAGAAAAGAGGTGGAGAAGGGAAAATGACTCAGCAGCTGAAAAAGCAAACAGCACGACCTATTGTAGATCAAACTAATGTGGAATTGTAATCAGCCTCTCTTTAAAAGTAGAAGAAATTGTAAAATCACACCTAAGTCCTATTATTGCTAGGCTGGATAAACTAGTACTACTACTACTTCAGGCAAACGAACGGCTCACTGTTACTGCTTCGGATATCATTGAGTCAGAAACGAGGGGACAGATGTGTGGCTAAGGGGAATGACAGCAATTGTCACTCATATAATAGGGGGTCATTAATTAGTAAAAATATCCCAAGGGCACATAGGGAGTCACAGCAGTTACCAAGAGGTAGTATACAGAACTTAGGTAGGATAGGCACACAAGGAATTACCGGTCTTCCGGAAAATGACAGGGCGCAAGGAACTGCCCCAGACACAGCCTTGCATGAAGCACTAGGGGCTGTGCCTAAGGAAACCCGATTGATTCATGGGAATGAGCCCACTGGCCCGAAATCCCTCAAACCATATATCCTGGTGAGACAGAGAACTGAAGTTTTACAACTGCCTCCTGAGTCAGCCCCACTTGTGACCATCCTAGTAGGAGAACTCCAAAGAGACAACAATGGACTTAATACACAAGGCAATACATTGGCTGGACAAATCACAAACACATGGGCGATCTTTTGCCCCCCATATTATCATGGCCAGAAGAGTTGGTTGGGTGGGGAAAGCCACAAGGAAAGATAGGAGTGGGAATTGTATTGTGTTTAATGTAACCAATCCTGCATGCATAAGAGCCATGTGACAAGGCCAGATGATAGTAGACTCGTCCACAGAAATACAGGCTCTTCCACTTTCTTCCCTCCCTAGGTTTGAGGGAAATAGATATACTCGGCCCCAAGGGAGGTTATCGCAAACACAAGAAGTGGGCACTGCTAGGAATTTATTAATTCCTCTCACTAATATATTTGTACTTTTAAGGGATCTGTATAGTGTGGATTGACAGCCAACCCCTTTTGAGACAGTGGCTAGCATAACCGATTATTTCACTTCAACTACCCTATCACAAAGTGATAGATCCTTTGGTGTGCACCTTCATGACATGGAACATTGCTGGTCTGAAGGCAAAAAAAGACGATTAACAGTGGTTAGCGGTAATAAAGGCATGTCACATTATTGCACTCCAAGAAACCTGGGATACGTCTGACTTCTTTGTAATTGATGGTTTAGCCCCATATTTTAAATCTGCATCTCCATCAGCCATAGGTAGAGCAAAGGGTGGCTTGCTTACCCTAATCTCACTTAAATTGCCATGCACCGTCAGGGGTTTGCCTAGCTCCTCTCCTCATCTACTAGCGGTAGAATTACCCTTTCCAAGCAGTGTAACTCTGGTGATTATAAATGTTTACAATTCATTTTGTAGGGATCATGATAGTGAACACCTAAATGATCTTGAAAGTTTTTATAGAGGACCTTGCACAAGAGAGACATTCTCAAGGGGCGTGGCTTGGGCGCCGATGGCGATGGTCGCCTGAGAGCTCGGCTCCGGGACTAAGCCCGGGATTATCCTGAAAATCGGAGGCTGCGGGGCACCCCAGACCCCGCATTCTGCTGAGTGTGCTGCCAAAGACCTGCCGGGACCCCTAGTGGAGCTCGGACGAGGGTTGCTCCGGAGTAAAGCCGAAGTTTGCGGAGTTGCGGAGTGCGACCCAACATGGCGCCCGGACTCCTTTGTCCCCCGGGTCGGACCCACTGACTTGGAGAAGTGGCGCGGGCAGTGACTGGCGCCCGGCTTCGCCATCCCCGGCTGTCCCGGGCACTGGACATTTACTGGATTGGACTTTTTGCAACGGATTTGCACTCGGTTGGATGGCCGGGCGGATGCCCACGCTATAGAGGGCACCGGGAGCGGACGCCCTGTGATTCAAGCGGTGGCCCGCCTCGCGACTCCGCAACTAGCTACGTCTTCCTGGCCAGTTCACTTCCATGGGAGGCGCGACACTCTGGCGCCACAAATCATCCGAGGGAGTTGGTGGCCCTCACCCCGGGGCCATAGTGGGTGAGCGGGCCTGCCCGACCCGACGACGGTTGTCTCCGCCCCCTCATCGGTGCCCTCGGACGCCGTGGCGGTGGCGTGAGCCGAAGCGGCGGAGTCTCCTCAGGCCCTGGAGAAGGAGGTCGCCCGTACCCGAATTGAGGACAAGTACCCGGGAAGGTCGTGGTCGACACCTGCACGCGGAGACGCCTACTCCGGGACCCTCGCGGAGTGCCCCTGGAGGCATGGGGAAACCTAGAGGAGCCAAGGGATCCACCCAGACCGCCTCGGACTCTGAAGCCCAGGACAAAGAGGAGCATGGGGACCCAAAAAGTTCTGGTGGCGCGCCGATGCAACACCAGTTTGACCGTGTCCTAGAGGCGATAGAGACCACGAGATCGGCCCTCCAACAGGACATTGCTCAGGTGGCGACGAGCCTGGGCCTCCTCAGAGCGGACCATGGCAAACTTTCAGACCGGGTCAAGGAGGTGGAGAGCACGGTGAAAACTTTGGAGCCGGCGCAGCGAACCTTGGCTGCGACGATGAAGGACGCCCTATCCCGAATTGCGACCCTGGAACAGAGGGCGGAGGATGCGGAAGGCCGCAACAGGAGGAACAACATCCGAGTGGTGGGCCTGCCGGAAAAGATCGAGGATGGCGACATGGTGACATACTTGGAGACCTGGCTCCGGGACACGGTGGTCCCGGAAGGACTGTCCTCCTTCTATACTTTGGAGCGTGCCCACAGAGTCCCAGCACGGCCCCCACAACAGGGACGCACCCCGAGACCGGTGGTAGCGCGGTTGCTGCATTTTCGAGACAGAGACTTAATCCTCAATGCAGCCAGACACAATGGCCCGTTCAAAGTAGCGAACAGTCAGGTGAACATCTTCCCAGATTACACCTACGAGACTCAACGCAAGCGGTTCTCCTTCCTAGCGGTTAAGCGCGAGCTCAGGAGCGAGGGCATTCAGTATTCACTCCTCTACCCTGCAAGGCTCCGCATCATTGTCGATGACAAAACCCAGTTCTTCGACACCCCGGAGGATGTCTGTGTCTGGCTCGAGCTCTACAGGACAGGGAAAGATGGCTTTGGCTCCTCGTACCAACAGGCAGATGAGCCGGAACAAAGGCGGCGATCCAAGAGGGTCAGAAATCGCCGCGGCCGCACGGGAGGGCCCTCAACTGCGGAGACATCATCGGAGCGGAGGGGAGTGCTGGAAGTATTGTCGGAGTTGTCGGGGGCACGGGATGAAGCCATCGAGGAGGAAGAGAACCCGGGTGCAGAAGGAGCACCACCGGACTCGGAGGACTCAGTGGCCGATAGTACCCATACACCGGTGATCACACCGAAATCGGTGGAGGACCTTTTGGATGGACAAGGGTAACGGGGTATGCTGACTTGTTTTGGGTGGGGGCCCGGCAGGGGGGAGGCGGTTGCCGTCCTTTGAGGCTGACAAAAAGGGAAAGAGGGTTGGGGGGCCTCTGCTTTTGCCCCGAGAAGTTTTTGGCACTGGTTGGGGCTTGTTATAGTCCTGGTGGCCTGAGCGACGAGGGCCCACTGCCTCCGCCCAGCCCGCACCTGGCCCATAAGGCCTTCCTACGGTGGCGACCGTAGGATTAGTGGGGGTTCTTGGGTTGATGAAAGACGAGGTTTGGATGGGATCTAGGTGGAGCAGTTTGGGTCCTGTCCTGGGGTGGGTGGGTGGGGGTTTGGCTGGTTTTTGGGTCGTTTGGTTTTGGTTGGGGAAAATGGCCGCCATCAGCGCTGGGAGGATTGATGTCTTTTCTTTGTGGGGACCCGGATGGGGGGACTGTGCAAGAACAATCTGGGACAATGGCTGATGTTGCTAACTTGAAATGTGTTACTTGGAACGTAAGGGGGCTTCACACTATGTCCAGGCGCCACAAGGTCCACGCTTATTTAGTGCGTAGGGGAGTGCAAATGGCGCTGCTGCAGGAAACTCATCTGAACAAGGCGGAAGGGGCGGCGCTTCAGCGTAGATGGCGGGGGCAGGTCTTTTCCACGTCGTACTCCGCTTATGCCAGGGGGGCGCTAATATGGATCAGAGCAGGGGTCCCCTTCCAAGTCACGAGGACAGTGTTAGATCCGGAGGGGTGGTTCGTGGCCATCTCGGGCACTCTAGGGGGGAGGGACCTGAACGTTTGTTGTGTATACGCTCCTAATGTGGACCAGACTGCCTTCCTTTCCAGGTTATCGGGCTCGTTGGCCCACTTCTTCTCCGGGCCCCTCCTGCTTGGGGGAGACTTTAACTCCGTAGTGGATGTGGACTTAGACCGCTCGCATCCCCCGCTTCCCGATTCCCCGGTCCGTCGCACGGCTAAGGGTCGTCAGGATTGGCAAACCCGCTGGGGTTTGACGGACATTTGGAGGGCGCATCACCCCGCGTCTAGGGATTATTCATATTTCTCGAGACTCCATGAGTTGCATGTCAGACTAGATGGCTTTCTTGGATCGCCCGAACTGGTTTCGGCAGCGGTCCGATCAGAGTACTTATCTAGGACCATCTCGGACCATAACCCCCTCCTGCTGGACCTTCGCTGGTTTCCCGGGGCACCGGCGGTGCCCACCTGGAAATTGCGACCCGAGATCCTCGAGGACAGTGTCTTCAAAGCGGATCTGGGGGAGAGAATATCGGATTATTTTGCGTCCAACGGCGGCTCCGCGAGTACTAGGGCGTTAGAATGGGATGCTTTTAAGGTAGTGGTGAGGGGTTACTGTATCTCTAAGAAGGTGGGCATGAGGCGCGTCATCCTGGCTGAATTAGACACAGCGGACCGGGAACTCCGCGAGCTTGAAATTCGCCGCCCCGGACACCCGGAATTGCAAGCACAAACGGCGGAGGCGAGGGAAAAAGTAGCGGCAGAGGTCGAACGGCTCCGCTGTTTTGATTATAAGGCCTATACGGTCCGGTCTATCGCGGAGGGTGACAGGTCGAGTGCGTTGTTGGCGTGGTTGGCCAACCCTACGCGCCAGTCCCAAACGACGACAAATATGCGTGGGACAGACGGAACCGAGGTATGCACCCAACCGGAGATTCTTAGTTGCTTCCGGCATTACTATGAATGTTTGTACCGCAGTCGCTCCGCACGCGACCCTGACCGACTTGATAATTATCTTCGCCCACTGGAGCTCCGCACAGTGGAGCAGGAAGTGGCGAAAACCCTGGGATCCGACATTGAATTAGGGGAGATCCGCGGGGCCATTAAACGGATGGCGAGAAACAAGACCCCGGGCCTGGATGGCTTACCAGTGGAGTTTTATGCAGCTTACGCTGACCTCCTGGCCCCTCGATTAGTGGTGGTCTACAGGGAGGCGAAGAGGCTGGGGCGACTCCCGAGCTCGATGTGTGAGGCGTTGGTGGTTCCTCTCCTCAAACCGGGCCGGGATTCATCGGACCCGGGATCCTACCGTCCCCTGTCGATGTTGACAGTGGACTACAAAATTCTGAGCAGCATCTTGGCATCGAGGTTGCTGGGACACATGAGTTCCCTGGTGCATGAGGATCAGGCCGGTTTCATCCCACGGCGGAACACGACTATGAATATCCGTAGGTTGTTCCGATTGCTAGGGGAACCATTTGTGGATGCCCCGTCCCCGGTAGTCTTGTCGGTGGACCTAGAGAAGGCTTTTGATAGCCTGGAGTGGGACTACCTCTGCACGGTGTTACGGAGATTCGGCCTCGGGGAGGGATTTGTCAGATGGACCGCGGTTCTTTATGCCTCTGCTTCGGCCAGGGTCCGAGCGGGCCCATTGATTTCATCGCGGTATCAGGTAGAACGAGGCACGCGGCAAGGGTGCTCATTGTCCCCACTTCTTTTTGCGCTGGCGGTCGAGCCACTGGCGCTGCACCTTCGATCGGGAGCCCACTATACGGGCTTGTGGTCGTCTGCGGGCCCGCATTACGTCTCGCTATATGCAGACGACCTGTTGATCTTCCTAGAGGACCCGATCGACGCTTTACGTGGAGCGGAGTTGGCGCTCACGGAGTTCGGAGAGGTTTCGGGCCTCCGAGTGAATTGGTCCAAGACCTGTCTTTTTCCGGTACGCAGGGGTACCCCCGCCCCTACGCTAAGTAGGGAGATTAGATGGGAGCCCGACTGCTTTAAGTACCTTGGGGTATTTGTTTACCACGACCAACCCGACCTCCTAGATGGGAACATTGCCCGCTGCATTCGAGCACTCCGAGGTTGCATGGACTTTTGGGCCACGCTGCCGCTTTCGGTGGCGGGACGTATCGCCCTGCTCAAAATGGTGGCGCTTCCCCGGTTATTGTACTACTTCCGGACTCTACCGATCTGGGTCCCGCCGGCCACGTTTCGTCAGTTACGCTCAATGGTGGTCGGATTCCTCTGGGGATCGGGCCGACGGCGGGTGGCCCTCAACACCTTGATGAGGCCGAAAGACGAGGGGGGGGGCTCGCTGTGCCGGACTTTGAAAAGTATTATCTGGCGGCGCAGCTCCAGACCTTCACCCAGGAGATCGCCAGGGAATTCCGGGGCCCGGAAGACGGAAGGGGGACGGGTATGGCCAGGCATGTTCTCTCCTTTATAGCGCTGCGACAACGTTTAGTCCTGCGGGACTTGTCGATGGAGGAGCGGACTGTCCGCCTGTGTTGGAATCGGGCCCACGCCCGAGGCCAACTGAGAACACCATATGCGCCTGAAATACCGTTGGGGATGCTGACGGCCCTCCCCCACGGAGGGGATTGGTCACGTTTGGCGGCCTGGGAGGATTCCGGTTTACAGCTTGTTGGTGATCTGTACGAGGACGGGGCGCTCTTGTCCTTTCAGGATCTCATTGACCGCTTCGGGATCCCCCGGGGTGACTTCCTGCTGCACTCGGCCATTGTGCGGGCGATCCAGGCACACTGGAAGAATGGGCAGGAGGAACCCCACTTATCTCAGGTGTGCCAGTACGTAATGATGTCGGCGGGTACGGTGAAGGCGGTCACTTGCCTCTACGGCAGGTTGATTAGCGAGGGATTGGCTCCTCTCACCACTTTGAGGAACCGCTGGGAGGAGGACATTGGTAGGGAGATCCCGGAGACGACCTGGTCCCAGTTGGTGAGACGAGCCTGGAAGGGCACACGTAACGCCCGTTTCCAGCTGGTCCACTATTATGTTCTCCATAGAGCGTACCTGACCCCGGTGAAAATTAGGCAATATTTTGCCACGGCTTCGGCGGAATGCCCTAGATGCCCGGCTCAGGAGGCGGACCTCCTACACATGTTATGGGCCTGTCCAGGACTGACGTCCTACTGGCAGGAGGTAGCGACGACCCTGGAGGAGGTGACAGGGAGACTCTTATCATTAGATGCGGCGGTGGGGCTCCTACACTGGTTCCCCCATACCCCCAGGAATAAAATTTCTAGTAAATTTATCGACCTAGGGCTCCTTCTTGCTAAACGAGAGGTGACCAGGAACTGGAAGGCACGAGCTGGTCCGGCAGGCAGTAGATGGCACAGTGAGCTTTTGAAGTGGGCGGCGGGAGAGAGCGCACTGCGTTATCAACTGGCTTGGAGGCAGGGTAATGAGAAGGCGCAGGAGGCCGCGTTGGAATGGGAAATGTTGGTGCAGGCCCTCAGGGATTATTGTGCCCCCAGCAACTCTGAAAGTGAGGCAGCGACTCGCCCCGAGTCCCGGTGAACGTTAGTACTGACAGTCCTATTGCTTTCCCCGTGGGTCCAATAGCAGATCCTATGCTGATAGCTCCCTGGCGCTGGTGGTGGGGAGGGGGGGGGTTTCTCTTAGTTAGTAGACATTTAAGGGGGGGGGGTTTCTTTTGGGGGTTTTTAGGCTTGTTTGGAAAAGCAGATGACGGACAGTGCATTATCCGGACCAGCTCCAGCATCCTACTGACCCCCCATTGCATTTCGCCGCCCGACCCCAGGGTTGTGGGCCGGATGGCTGTGTACGGACTGTGCGGTGGGGGGCCAGAGGGCTTTATTCTGTTGATATTGCTTATGATACAATGCTGGTCGTTATTGTAATGATCTACTAATTCCTGCAATAAAAATATATTTAAAAAAAAAAAAAAAAAAGAGAGACATTCTCAATACACAACAATTATAATGGGGGATTTTAATACACACCGTTGCAAATTAAAATGGTTGTTAGATGGTGAGATTTATGAAGACTTACCACCTGTGGTCCATTTCGAACAAACCACCCAAGGCGCCCAGCTACAAAGTTTATTAGCAAGTAATAATTTATATTGTTTAGAGTCTGGGGAGGAAGCAGATGTGATACCATCATTCTTTGGAAGATGGAGCAGTTCAACTATAAATTATGTTGTAATATCAGCCCCTCTATAACAACATATGCGGAAAGTCAGGGTGGCCCAAACTGGTTTAAGTGATCATAATCCCATCATTGCTGAAACCAAAGGTCTAATGGTGCGGAGTTAAACACCTTGGCAAATGGGGATTTTCGGCTCCCAGGCCAGGATCGGAAAATAGGATGGGAGAAAATTGTCCCTGAGTTCTTTTTAGCAGAGTTATACACTGAGGGAAAAGAGGATATTGAGCAATGCCCTAATGTAAATAGCGAGCCCACAGAAGTATTAGAGGCTTATGACAAATTAACTAAGCTTATTGGTAAAATGTTTACAGGTAAAAAGATCTCGGCAGGTACAAAGGAGGTCAGGTGGTTTAATGCCAATTGCTCTAAAGCTCACAAAGCCCTTATGGTTGCATTAAAAGTTAACTTAGAGATCCAGATCTGATTAAAAGTCAAAGGAAAGCATATGACTTAGCTTTAAAACTAAGGAAGGTTGCCCTAAGGGATCAGGCATGAGAGGAACTACCACAGGCGAGGGCACAAGCCAATAGTGCAAAATTCTGGAAGGTAGTTAATAGCTCCTTTTTTAAAGATAATAACACAACAAGAACAGATTGCGTCATTCCATCTGACCTGTGGGTTAGTCACCTTGAACAGATATATGCAGAGGTGGTTACAAAACAAACAGCCTCCTTCTGGGTACCAAGTGCTGTCTCGCTCGCTCTAGGGTTTGATGTAAAAGAGGTTCAGAAAGCGATTGAGGCTATGTCTGCGTGAAAAATCCCCCGGTCCCAATGGGATACCTGTGGACCTCTATAAATCAGAATCAGGTACATGGGTGAAAATTCTAATTGAGGTGTTCAATGCAGCCACAAGGGTAGGTCACACCCACTCAAGAGCAACGGCTGTGATTTTGCCAATTTATAAAAAAGGTGCTAGGGACGATCCTGCCTGTTATCGTCCAATTTCCCTGTTGCACTCTGCAGCAAAATAATGGCCACAGTAATTCTAGATCGTCTAAGCGTTTGACTGGAAGAAAAGGATGTGTTGTCCGAACTACAATTTGGTTTTCCCAAAGGCAGGGGTAAGGTGGAGCAATGTATGAACCTACTCATGATCACTAACAAATATACCCTAGCCAAAAAAGGGCGTATGTTTTTGGCCTTTATGGATTTAATGTCTGCTTTTGATAGAGTAAATAGGTCTAAGCTATGACAATTGTTGCTTGAGATACGGATGGATAGCAATCTAGTATGCTTCTTGCACTGGTCCCATCTTAACCTGACTGCCTCAGTAAGGTATAATGAGAATGGCTCCCTAACTAAAGGCTGCAAGGTAAAACGAGGAGTGAGGCAGGGGTGCATTCTTGCAATAATTTAATTTACACTTTACATAAATAAGCTGGGAGTAGCGCTATCAAACTCATGCTTAGACATTCCAAGAGTAGGTTCTAAATCAATTCCAGCAGTTTTATATGCAGATGATGCAGTTTTACTTGCCAGGACTCCGATTACTTTGAAATGTTTAGTTAATACTTTTATTGATTTCATTGTAGCTCTTGGCCTTGCAGTCACTTTTACCAAATCTCATATAATGTCACTTGGTAATGTAAAAAGAGGGAAAACATTCCTTCCATGTAAAGGAGGAGTGCTAACCACTATACCAACATACCCATATTTGGGGGTGGTACTTGATGAAAATGGAGCTTGGGTGGCACAGCGCGCTCTAAAGAAAAACATTTTGGCAAGAGCAGCTGGAGCCTCACTGGAGTTCACTAGAAGATTAGGGTGCAAACCCATACCACCACTGGTGAAGATATAAAATAAGAAATGTGTCACTATGATAGCGTATGGTTGTGTGGTTTGGGGTTACAAGGAATGCAATGAAGTTCAGGGAGTTGAAAACAAACACCTACGTAAACTCCTAGCTGCTCCTTCTAGCATTCTAGCTTTTATGGTACATGAGGAATTAAGGCAGGGCTACATTACAGACAATATTGCTGTTGCACCCTTGTTATGGAGAATAAAAATGTGGTCTAGAAATAAGCCAAAGCTAAACGACATTATTTTAGAGGACTGCATGATGTTTATACAGAGTTGCAGACATTCCCTGGTTAAAATATGTCTTCCGGCAGCTTTCAGCTCTTGGCCAACCAGAGCTATTTAATCAACCAAGAAAGCTGCACCCTGAAGACGTGAAAGCTATAAAAACACAATTTGTAACACGGAGACAACTGGATAGGGAAGTAAATGACCTTAAGAAACCTACATGTAGACATTTTATGATTATAAGTCCTGGAATTTAAAATCAAACTTTTTTGGACTTTTGTTAATTGGCATCATCGTTTTCATTTATCCAGATTTAGATTTAATTGTATCCACTGGTCCCTAACTGTACCTAAAGGTTTCTCAAAGTTAGATAAACTGCAACCATGTGCATGCAATAATGTCTCCGGCCAAGACCTGTTGCACTTTATATTTTTTGTGGTTTTTATACTGAGCTGTGAGCTAAACATATCCTACCACTTTTTAGAGATTACTTTTTTGCACAAGACCAGCACTGATCTATTTACAAATGCTTTCTTCCCCACTCATTTGTTATGGAGTTGCAAGTTTCTTATCAGGGGCAATTCGTAAGAGGAAAATTCTGGTTTGATTAGAGCAATGACTTGGGCCTATCCGAATATGTTTCTTTTTTTAATACAAATGTATTTAACTGTGCTTTTAATTATATCCATGGTGTAGTTTTAAACCCAAAATGTATGTGTTCTTTTATGCAAAATGTACTTTTATGGCCAGAATGTGCCTGAATCAAGTTTTTATTGATTGATTGATTGATCTACTGTAGGTGTAGAGTACCAAATATATAGATACATAACTACATAGAAAGGTAAACGTGTATATGAAAAAACCATAAGTTTCAGGCCTTATATAGTTAGGAATTAGCATTTAAAAAACCTTTGAAATTCACTCAAAAAACTATACGTTTTAGGGGTGTTAAAGTTAGCTGGACATTTCACTCATACAAAACCATTGAAATTGCTCCTATATAGTTAGCTGTACTAACTATATTTCGCGCACCCGCAATCCACTGCTGATGATGTCACATATTACATCATTCATGACATGGTCAGTGACATCACTGATGACATCTCAAATGACATCACTGATGACATCATCCAGTGAATGTGGTGTGCTTCGTTATTTAAATATGCATTATATATATAGCAATTTGCATTCAAGAATGAGTGGATATATAAAAATATATATTTGGATGAAGGATTTAGTAGCAGTGTAATTGACTGTTTACTTGACCAATTTATAGTGTCTCACTAAATATAGTGGATAGTGACTAAACTGTTTGAATATCTGTATCACTTTGTCACTTGTTGTGTAAACTGGTTCTCCAGTTAGTTACTAGCTATGTGAAAGTCTATATTAGTTATTGATTATTTAACTGAGTATTTGTATGGGAGAGTGAATGTGTGTGTGGTTCGGTGGGGGGTGTGTGACTGCCCAAAGATGTGTGAATAGTTGATTCACTAGATATATGAAGTTTAAACTACATGTTCTAACAGTTGTTTGGGTGAGTGAATATCTTTATGGGTGTGGTGATGAGCAAATATATTTCTCAATGGTACATGTCCAACAAACTAGAAAAATAAAAGCAGTGTATGTGTCAGTTGTTGTATATAAATAAGTATACATAAGACTCAATGATTGTGTGAGTGACTGTATGGATAACTTTATACTTGTAATATTGATTTTATAATTCACTAAGTATGACTTACTATCTAAATGAATAGATGAAGTTGTGTTTGTATATGTGTGTTGCTAAGTAAATATGTAAGTATGATCCATTGTTTGCATAAGTGAGTAGGATGACTTCATATGTAAATAGGAAGTGTGCTGGTGTGTAATGTCGATTTAGGTGTATAAGTATTTTTGATAGTGTTTTATTGCTCATTGACAGCATGTATGAGTGAATCTACAGGTAAGTGATTAGATGTGTGTATACATCTATGAATCACTGAGTCGGTTTTTAGATACTTGTATTGCTGTAACAATGGATTCAAATATGATACTCTGTATTTTACAAAGAGTGATGAAAGATTTTCTAGTGTACGAAAAGGTGTATGTGATTGTCACGTGGATGATGTCATCAGTGATGTCATCAGTGATGTCATTTGAGATGTCATCAGTGATGTCACTGACCATGTCATGAATGATGTAATATGTGACATCATCAGCAGTGGATTGCGGGTGTGCGAAATATAGTTAGTACAACTAACTATATAGGAGCAATTTCAATGGTTTTGTATGAGTGAAATGTCCAGCTAACTCTAACACCCCTAAAACTTATAGTTTTTTTTAATGAATTTTAAAGGTTTTTTAAATGCTAATTCCTAACTATATAAGGCCTGAAACCTATGTTTTTTTCAGTGAATTTCAAAGGTTTTTTTTTTAAATGCTAATTCCTAACTATATAAGGCCTGAAACCTATGGTTTTTTCAGTGAATTTGCAAGGTTTTTTAAATGCTAATTCCTAACTATATAAGGCATGAAAGCCCACCAGGAGTCTCCAGTATGCGCCAGGGGACTGCATTGCAGAGAGGTGTAATGAAGCAACGCCCCTTTTTACAGTTCTCTGCAACGCAGCCCCCGTGCATGTTTGAAGAGGGGGAACTAATTCCCCTTGCATACTGGGGGCCCTTGGGGGCCAACTAGCCCACCTGGAACCTCCAGTATGCACCAGTGGGATGCATTGCAGAGGTGTAATGAGGCTATGCCCCTTGTTACAACTCTCTGCAATGCAGCCCCTTGGCGCGTTTGCAGCGGGGGAACTAATTCCCGTTGCATACTGGGGGTCCCTGGGGGCCAACTAGCCCACCAGGAGCCTCCAGTATGCGCCAGGGGGCTGCATTGCAGAGAGGTGTAATGAGGCCACACCCTTTTTTACACCTCTCTGCAATGCAGCCCCCGTGCATGTTTTAAGAGGGGGAACTAATTCCCCTTGCATACTAGGGGTCCCTGGGGGTCAACTAGCCCACCTGGAACCTCCAGTATGCGCCAGGGGGCTGCATTGCACAGAGGTGTAATGAGGCTATGCCCCTTTTTACACCTCTCTGCAACGCAGGCCACTGGCGCGTTTGCAGAGGGGGGACTAATTCCCCTTGCATAATGGGAGTCCCTGGGTCATATCTGCCCAAACGCCGATATTCCGAACGATTGAAAATGACTTTTCTTGAGAAACATTTGGATTTGGATTATCATGTCCTATACTTTGGAATTTTTGAAAGACTGACTTTGAGGATGCTATAAATTACTCAAGTCTGCCCGAATTGTGTGGGCAAAATTGATACCTAGTCACTTTGAATAAGAATGTACTTACGTCTAGTCTAACATTTGGAAGAAATATCTAGTTATATGACAACAGGATACCAACATAACTTGAAGGAAATAAGCCAGCCATTATCAAAAAAGGGGTAGCCCAAGAAGTTTAACGACCTGGGCATTATATGCTTTAAAAATACAATGGTCTTAAACCAATACTTTGCTTCCACTGAATAAATCAATGTATAGTCAATATTATCACATAGTCGTGGGATATATCTGTCAGATCAACCCTACACATTCAATGTATCAATTTCTACGAAAAACGAGCAACAGCTGTAATTTGCAAAATCAGGGGCAATTTAATTCGTTGCGCTTGCCACTATCTTTATATCAGCAATTTCTCAGGTTGCCCAAGGGGGGCGTGCAAGAAATAAAAGGTTGTCAAGTGCTCAGTGGGGAAATAGATAAAGACATAGATATATTCACAATATTATATACACAATAAATCGGTTACTCGGTACACCGTCTGATAATAACCTGGCCTATGACATAAATTTTATACACACTTTTCATTAAGTGGAGACAATGCTTCCAAAAACATAATTGCACTAGAAAATGTGTTTCACAATCCAGGTATTGAGAGGGGTGGGGAGAGCGTCGACGTTTCGACTCGTCTTATGGCCTGTAGGTAAGTTAGACTGTGGCCGTGCGAGTCTTCATCAGGACTAATAAAACAGGCAACCCAATGAGTAGTGTTGGCCCCTAAAGTGAGGATGGACCAAGTGAGATGTCTTCACCCTTTGTCCCAAAGTAAGTATTAATTCCTAGTCCACGGAACGTGGATGGAGTGATTGGTTTTCACGATATCGCAGGCTTGTGTCTCTGCATGTTCAAATGTCCAATCTGATCAGATTGATTCTGCTGGGGCAATTTTCCCAACTAACAACCAGGAACTAATGGTCTGAGATATTCACGTAATTTGGACACTCAACAATGAAAGTTGGGGACTACTTGTAAATACCATGGACATTTGAACATGCAGAGACACAAGCTTGTGATATTGTGAAAACCAATTACTCCATCCACGTTCCGTGGACAAGGAATTAATACTTACTTTGGGACAAAGGGTGAAGACATCTCACTTGGTCCATCCTCACTTTAGGGGCCAACACTACTCTTTGGTTTGCCCATTTTATTAGTCCTGATGAAGACTCGCACGGCCACGGTCTAACTTACCTACAGGCCATAAGACGAGTCGAAACGTCGACGCTCTCCCCACCCCTCTCAATACCTGGATTGTGAAACACATTTTCTAGTGCAATTAAGTTTTTGGAAGCAATGTCTCCACTTAATGAAAAGTGTGTATAAAATGTATGTCATAGGCCAGGTTATTATCAGACGGTGTACCGAGTAACCGATTTATTGTGTATATAATATTGTGAATATATCTATGTCTGTATCTATTTTCCCACTGAGCACTAGACAACCTTTTATTTCTTGCACGCCCCCCTTGGGCAACCTGAGAAATTGCTGATATAAAGATAGTGGCAAGCGCAATGAAATAAATTGCCCCTGATTTTGTAAATTACTGCTGTTGCTCGTTTTTTGTAGAAATTGATACATTGAATGTGTAGGGTTGATCGAACAGATATATCCCACGACTATGTGATAATATTGACTATATATTGATTTATTCAGTGGAAGCAAAGTATTGGTTGAAGGAATAAGAACGCCCTGAAGAAGTTCTGTTGTACAGAACGAAACGCGTCAGCTGGCTGTGGTACATAAACTTAAGGAAAATAAAAGCATTTGATTATACACCAAGATTCAGCGCTTCAATAAGGACTCTAAGTGATATGATTTGATTGGACTTATTGTGCAAGTGGTGCTGCGCCAAACTTTGGAATTTTCTCCACTACTCTTTACTACTTAGTCTCTACTACTCCACTACTCTCTAATACTCACTCTCTACTACTCATTCTCTACTACTCTACTACTCTCTACTACTCTCTCTCTACTACTCACTCCCTACTACTCAATATCTACTACTCTCTACTACTCACTCTCTACTACTCTCTACTCTCTACTCTCTACTACTCACTCTCCACTACTCTCTCTCTAGTACTCACTCTTTACTACTCAATCTTTACTACTCACTCTCTACTACTCTCTACTACTCACTCTCTACTTCTCATTCTCTACTACTCTCTACTACTCACTCTCTACTACTCTCTCTCTACTACTCTCTACTACTCACTTTCTACTACTCACTCTACTACTCATTCTCTACTACTCTCTACTACTCTCTCTCTACTACTCTCTACTACTCACTCTCTACTACTCTCTACTATTCTCTCTCTCTACTACTCACTCTCTACTACTCACTCTCTACTACTCTCTACTACTCACTCTTTACTACTCTCTACTACTCACTCTCTACTGCTCTACTACTCACTCTACTACTTACTCTCTACTACTCTCTACTACTCACTCTCTACTACTCACTCTCTACTACTCCCTACTACTCACTCTACTATTCACTCTACTACTCTCTACTACTCACTCTCTGCTACTCTCTCTACTGCTCTCTACTACTCTCTACTACTCACTCTCAACTCTATTACTCACTCTCTACTCTCTACCTCTCTATACTTCTCTCTCTACTAGTCTCTACCTCTCTACCTCTACCTCTCTACCTCTACCTCTTTACCTCTTCCTCTCTACCCCTCTCTACACGCACACTTATACACATATATATATGCATATATATATGCATATAAATACACAATATGCTCTAGCGTCTAGAATGTAATGGAACCAAAAGAAACAAAAAACTCATCCAGAATCAAAGTGAGATGGAAAAAGATACAAAAAATATATCGTGTGTGCGGATTCCCATCATACACCAGAAATGGTGATCGGCTTCATCATCTGGGTATCCTTTGTGTATATGAGTGACAGTAATGCTCTATAGAAATCAGAGCTTGTAAATGTCACAAAGGTGTAGAAACCAGGAAGAGCAGAGTGAAATGTATGGGAACAGATATATGTGCAGGGCAAAAGGTGAAGTGCAGATGCTAAAATTGGTGCGTGAACAGACAATGGGTTTTTATTAGTGTCTGTCACGATCAAAGGTTAAAAACTGTGAATACTAGGAACAGTTTTAACTAATAGCTGTCCTAGATACTAGTGGTCAACATGTTTCAGCACAACTGGCCAGAGGTTAGGCCAAGTGCTTTCGTCAGGACCTCTAAAGAAAAACCAAACGTGCTCTTATAACCAACAAATAGTCGTAAAGGATATAGTGTGAGATAGCGCTCTCACAAATCCAGTATCCCTCCTTGTCGCAGCAAATTTCTCGAGAATATGGAGGATCAAGCCTCACCCCACCTGGCAACAGCTCAGGATAAAAGAGGCACCGCTCTAACCGTCGGTACCTCGGACGGTCTTCAGAGCCGTCGGGGAGGTTGCACTGCACATATATCTGTTCCCATACATTTCACTCTGCTCTTCCTGGTTTCTACACCTTTGTGACATTTACAAGCTCTGATTTCTATAGAGCATTACTGTCACTCATATACACAAAGGATACCCAGATGATGAAGCCGATCACCATTTCTGGTGTATGATGGGAATCCGCACACACGATATATTTGTTGTATCTTTTTCCATCTCACTTTGATTCTGGATGAGTTTTTTGTTTCTTTTGGTTCCATTACATTCTAGATGCTAGAGCATATTGTGTATTTATATGTCTGTATGGGGCTGCATGTTCTAGTTGGTCTATAAACCTTGGCCTCAGACCCGTATTTACCTTTTTGTGTTTTTTTATATATATGCATATGCATTTATATATATATATGTATGTGTATAAATATACATACAGATATAAACATATATAATCTGCATATCTATATAAATACAAATATAAATGCATGCATACATATACATATATGCATACATATGCATGTTATTTACATGAAAGTTTTAAAAACACTAATAAAAGCAAAGCTAAAAAGCCACCTCATTACAAACAGAATGGCTTTAACTTAAACGAGGGCGAGATCTATTGTTTTTTCAATCCTAGTTTACTTTGGTTACATCAAGAAGGCATTCAGATGTGTCACACATTTGCCATAAATTCTGAATGTTAGCACTCTAGTTGCTCATTAGATCACTGTAGTAAAGCTACTGCTCACCAGGGAAGTCTGCTGCTGGTATTCAAAGTCCATGTTTCAGTCTGCTTGTCAGAATTTTTTTAATGAAATAGAAGAGGATTTGAGAAGTCACTCAAAATGTGCCCTCATTTTTCTTTCTGAAGCACTAATCATACTTTCTATGGCAAAATGAACCCCCTCATTTTGTTCCTTTTTAAATTAAATGTTTTCAGACTTACCACTTCATTCCAATCAAGATGGCGTCTGGTGTGCCATACTTTTGTCATAACTAAGACTGTTAGCGCTCTAGTTGTTCTTTAGAACACTCTGGGACATTCTGTCATTGGGCTATACTTGGGCTACATCTGGTGATATTTGGGCTACATTTGGGCTCCTTTGTCTCTGGTGGCCATCTTGGGAGACTGCATGTCAGAATTGTTTATTGAAATAGAAGAGGATTTGAGAAGTCACTCAAAATGTTCCCTAATTTTTCTTTCTACAGCACTAATCATACTTTCTATGGCAAATATACCCCCTCATTTGTTCCTTTTTAAATTAAATGTTTTAAGAGTTACCACTTTATTCCAATCAAGATGGCTTCAGGTGTGCCATACCTTTGTAATAAGTAGGACTGTTAGCGCTCTATTTGTTCTTTAGAACACTCTAGGAGGCTGCAGTAGAACACAAAGGAATCAACTGACAGTCTCTGTCCTTGCTGGATGTACATGTTTTACTGAGAATGTCAGACTTCATTCTCACATGGCTGAGAAAGATAATGTGAATTTACAGAAAATATGCTTTCAGTTTAGCTTATAGATCCCCTTCCAAACCACTGTGGGAAAAGCATGAGATAATAGTTTTCTTTCAAACATGATTCATGACATCCCAGCAGAAGGCTTTTTCACATGGTAAAATCACCTTAGAACACACCACAATTCCTAAAATGAGTATGGTACCATCAACAAATGATTTCTAATGTAACTAAAGTCCTAAAACCCTCTATTAACTACAATGCTTTTTAATGAGGTGCTATCATGTATATTGGTCCCAAGATGGCTGCCAACACTTCTTGGATGAAGTGCTGACAGCCAATCAGATCTCACGATGAGATGTGTGGTTAGGCTCCGCCCAGATATATATGTTGTTTTGAAATTAATTTTCGAAAAAACCACTGGAGCAATTTTCACCAAATACAGCAAAGGCACATCTGCGTACCAGTCCCTACAATTTTGCAAAGTTTGGCGTAATTCCGTTCAGCGGTTCGGGCTGTAGCTGTGACAGAACGTCCTATGGAAATTAATATGGGGAAAACACGTTTTGGGACCCCCCTTTTTTCTCAGCCCCCACTTCACGAATCCCCCCAAAACCTTCAGGGAAGGAGCGGAGCGGCGCTGCCCAAAATGTGGGTAAATTACACGCAAATTCCTCAACCGGCGCCAAAGTTATTCCCAATAGAATGTTGCGGATTTCCTATGGTAGCTAGGTCCTAACTATATATATATATATATATATATATATATATATATATATATATTTATATATATATATATATATATTTTTTTTTTTTTTTCAAAGCAAATGTCCCTTTCTGGAGGAGGAGCGGCCTGTCAGCTGGTGCAGGTGACGAGTCAAGGACAAGACTCGTAAATAATTTCGAGCAATTTGAGAAAAGACACTGCACTCTTCTCGGATGTTTTCAAGCTTCTTTAATCCATCTTAAGTAAAACTTCCTCACCTACGCGTTTCGAACAAAAGACTGTTCTTGATCACGGTAGCCGTGATCAAGAACAGTCTTTTGTTCGAAACGCCTAGGTGAGGAAGTTTTACTTAAGATGGATTAAAGAAGCTTGAAAACATCCAAGAAGAGTGCGGTGTCTTTTTGAAATTGCTCGAAAATATATATATATATATATATATATATATATATATATATATATATATATATATATATATATATATATATATACATATATATATATATATATATATATATATATATTTATACATGTTTATATATATATATATATATATATATATATATATATATATATATATATATATATATATATATATATATATATATATATATATATGCAGCTTGCACTCGTTTCCACACGGGCCAGCGCACCACCGCAGTTACACAGGCACACCAGTCCAGAAACGAAAGTCGACCCCGGCTGAGGTGAAACAAAGTTTTTTATTTAATCCAAAATATCCAGAATATCGCCACCCGCATAACCTTTCGGCCTTCACGCGGCCTTGATCACAATCTATATATAGATATGGATATATATATATATATATATATGAAATCAGCTTCTCCTTCCCTCCGGGTGAAGAAATCAAAGGACGCAGCGGGGTTTCAGGGAATGTTTTTATTGAAACCTTTGCATAACCAGGTTTCGGCGTGTGCCTTCATCAGATGCTGGGGTTCAATGGCGTGCTCTCCGGTTCTTTGGTCTTTTGTTGGCTCCTCCTCTCCATAGTTCAGGAGCCTCATCTGCCTCAAATTGCCCGTAGTGCCAATTCGGGGGACTACCAGCCCCACAGTGCAACAGTCAGGATGCTTGAAACAGACCGGGGCTGCTACGATCTTTTTGCAATTTTCCTCTCCTGTCCCCTTCTATATATATAGAAGGCTGAGGAAGGCTACCATGCCGAAATGCATCCGCCGAACATGAGCTATGACTTCAATGAAGCCGTTCCTGAAATCCCCACTTGGCCTCTACTTCTTTTCGTTGGGAAGGAGTTGTCTGCATTTCAAGCGCGAATGCCAGTATCGCGCCACAGAAGCCTCTGCATCCAAGTTGGCCTGGGACTCTCTGGTAACTGCTTCGGCATTTTTCTCTTCAGGATACTGAATTCACCAGGCTCACCATCGGAAGCAGGAAGCAATAGTAGCGGAGTTGGAGCATCTACGCTCCAACGCTGGGCAAGCTGGATTTCCCCACAAGCCCCCGACATTATTTTTGATGCACTCCGGGGTTTTGCGGTCCTGGGGATTCGAGGGAACATCACTTTAGAAGTCTTCTGCGGGACACCTGTGTAAGCGACAATGAACAGCCCTGTAATCCGTGCCATGCATCCTATTCCCCCCGCATCACTCACCTCACAGAAAAACTGCATTCTGGGATCCGCAGTGCCTGCAGCGTCCTCGAGTCCAACAGGTGTGAGTGAAGGACTATCTGGGAGGCGGAGCCAGATGCAACCCAATCGGTGTGCGGCAGGACAGTGTTCTTAATCTCCTTTCGCCCACACCCAGCTCATTGACTGTAGGCGCTGACGAAGGCTACCATGCCAAAATGCATCCGCCGAACATGAGTTATGACTTCAATAAAGCGGTTCCTGAAATCCCCACTTGGCCTCTGCTTCTTTTCGTTGGGAAGGAGTTGTCTGCATTTCAAGCGCGAATGCCAGTATCGCGCCACAGAGGCCTCCGCATCCATGTTGGCCTGGGACTCTCTGGTAACTGCTTCGGCATTTTTCTCTTCAGGATACTGAATTCACCAGGCTCACCATCGGAAGCAGGAAGCAATAGTAGCGGAGTTGGAGCATCTACGCTCCAACGCTGGGCAAGCTGGATTTCCCCACAAGCCCCCTACATTATTTTTGATGCACTCCGGGGTTTTGCGGTCCTGGGGATTCGAGGGAACATCACTTTAGAAGTCTTCTGCGGGACACCTGTGTAAGCGACAATGAACAGCCCTGTAATCCGTGCCATGCATCCTATTCCCCCCGCATCACTCACCTCACAGAAAAACTGCATACTGGGATCTGCAGTGCCTGCAGCGTCCTCGAGTCCAACAGGTGTGAGTGAAGGACTATCTGGGAGGCGGAGTCAGATGCAACCTAATCGGTGTGCAGCAGGACAGTGTTCTTAATCTCCTTTCGCCCACACCCCGCTCATTGACTCTAGGCGCTGACGAAGGCTACCATGCCGAAATGCATACGCCGAACATGAGTTATGACTTCAATAAAGCGGCTCCTGAAATCCCCACTTGGCCTCTGCTTCTTTTCGTTGGGAAGGAGTTGTCTGCATATATATATGATCAAGGGCTCCAGGGCCCGAAACGCGTCATGGCGGACGAGAGGTTGCACGAAGAGTAAAATAAACACGCGTTAAAATACTTGTTTGGGTCCGGTTCGTTTCTTTTGCCTCCAGTCTCCTGGTGCAAGCAGCAAAGTTCCTGGAAAAAAAAAAAAAAAAATATATATATATATATATATATATATATATATATATATATATATATATATATATATATATTCTCGCTCCAAGGTTGTCCACCATTGAGTAGCACGCGAGCAGCAGCTTTATTTATGTGTAGGTGAGGACGGGGATCCGCTTGTAGACGCCGCTCCGTAATGGATCTGCCCGACGCGTTTCGAAGCTCCATCTGCTTCTCTTCAGGGGCTTTAACGGAAGCGGTGTGCGCACCCGCTACACTTCTCCAAATACGTATAACTCACCTGCCGATGGGAGGCTCCAATGAGACGTATATATATGTATGTATGTATATATATATATATATATATATATATATATATATATATATATATATATATATATATATATATATATATATATATATATATATATTCACTGACAAAAAACATAGGTTTCAGGCCTTATATAGTTAGAAATTAGCTTTTAAAAAACCTTTGAAATTCACTCAAACAGCTATAAGTTTTAGGTATGTTATAGTTAGCTGGACATTGCATTATTGCACTCATACAAAACCATTGAAATTGGTTCTATATAGTTAGTTGTACTAACTATATGTCGCACACCCGCAATCCACTGCTGATGATGTCAAATATTAGATCATTCATGACATGGTCAGTGACATCACTGATGACATCTCAAATGACATCACTGATGACATCACTGATGACATCATCCACGTGACAATCACATACACCTTTTCATACACTAGTAAAATCTTTCATCACTCTTTGTAAAATAAAGAGTATCATATTTGAATCCATTGTCACAGCAATACAAGTATCTAAAAACCCACTCAGTGATTCATAGATGTATACACACATCTAATCACTTACCTGTAGATTCACTCATACATGCTGTCAATGAACAATAGAACACTATCAAAAATACTTATACACCTATATCGACATTAAACAACAGCACACATCCTATTCACATATGAAGTCATCCTACTCACTTATGCAAACAATGGATCATACTTACATATTTACTTAGCTACACACTTATACAAACACCACTTCATCTATTCATTTAGATAGTAAGTCATAATTAGTGAGTTATAAAATCATTATTACAAGTATACAGTTATCCATACAGTCACTCACACAATCATTGAGTCTTATGTATACTTATTAATATACAACAATTGACACATACACTGCCTTTTATTTTTCTACTTTGTTGGACATGTGCCTTTGAGAAATATATTTGCTCATCACCATACCCATAAAGAGATTCACTCACCCAAACTGTTAGAACATGTAATTTTAACTTCATATATCTACTGAATCAACTATTCACACATCTTTGGACAGTCACACACCCCCCACCGAACCACACACACTTTTACTCTCCCATACAAATACTCAGTTAACTAATCAATAACTAATATAGACTTTCACATAGCTAGTAACCAACTGTAGAACCAGTTTACACAACAACTGACAAAGTGATACAGATATTCACACAGTTTAGTCACTATCCACTATATTTAGTGAGATGCTATAAATTGGTCAAGTAAACAGTCAATTACACTGCTACTAAATCCTCCATCCAAATATTTATTTATATATATCCACTCATTCTTCAATGCAAATTGCTATATATATAATGCATATTTAAATAACGAAGCAATTCACTGGATTCACTGAAACCTATGTTTTTTTCAGTGAATTTGCAAGGTTTATTAAATGCTAATTCCTAACTATATAAGGTCTGAAACCTATGGTTTTTTCGGTGAATTTGCAAGGTTTTTCAAATGCTAATTCCTAACTATATAAGGCCTGAAACCTATGGTTTTTTCAGTGAATTTGCAAGGTTTTTTAAATGCTAATTCCTAACTATATAGGGCCTGAAACCTATGTTTTTTTCAGTGAATTTGCAAGGTTTTTTTAAATGCTAATTCCTAATTATATAAGGCCTGAAACCTATGTTTTTTTCAGTGAATTTGCGAGGTTTTTTAAATGCTAATTAATAACTATATAAGGCCTGAAACCTATGGTTTTTTCAGTGAATTTCAAAGGTTTTTTTAAAGCTAATTCCTAACTATATAAGGCCTGAAACCTATGATTTTTTAATGAATTTCAATGGTTTTTAAAATGCTAATTCCTAACTATATCAGGCCTGAAACCTATGGTTTTTGCATTTAATTTCAAAGGTTTTTTTAAATTACAATTTTTAAATGTATTAATTGCTATTTTTTTATATTGATTTACTACATTTTTTCAGGCAGGTGTTCAGAGGGCACGCCCCCTTTTTACAACACTCTGCAGCGCATTCCCTGGCGCGTTTGCAGAGGAGGAACTAATTCCCCTTGCCTACTGGGGGTTCCCGGGGGGCAACTAGCCCACCAGGAGCCTCCTGTATAAGCCAGGGGCTGCATTGCAGAGAGGTGTAATGAGGCCACACCCCTTTTTACACCCCTCTGCAACGCAGCCCCCGGGCATGTTTGCAGAGGGGGAACTAATTCCCCTTGCATACTGAGGGTCCCTGGGGGGCAACTAACCCACCAGGACCCTCCAGTATGCGCCAGGAGGCTGCTTTGCTTTGCCCCGGAGGGCGGCGGTCCCCGGGGCAGTGTGGGGGGGATTAGGCAACCCCCACACTTCTTTATCACTATGCCCCCGCGATTTGGTCCCCATTGGGGGTAATTTTTAAATAAACATACCGGGATTTTTTAAAAAAACATTTATGGCCTTGGGGGTCCTTGTTGGATCCCCTGAGCAGGCCTAGTGGGTCAGGGTGCTTCTACCCTGACCCCTTTTTTTCTACACATTTGTTTTTCTGCTTTCTTGTGCCTTGGTCTACCTAGCACAAGATGAATGCCACCACTTCCTGGTTAGAAGTGTTGACAGCCAATGAGCATGCTGCTTTCCTGTGAAAGGCATGCTGACTGTCTGCCAGTGCCTGTCAACACTCCAAATCACGAAGTGTTGGCAGCTATCTTGTGCCTCGGTAGAACCAAGGCACAAGAAAGCTGGTAGAATAATAAACGCAAAGGGAGAAAGAATAGAAAATATAAAACGGTAAGTTGAAAAAGAGGCAAAATTAGTACCCCAACCACATGGAGAAACTACTGAAAAACTGTCATTTGTACCGGAATACCAGACAACTGGCGGGCAAGACTTTTTGAACAGAGGAAATATAATGCGGCTTTTGAAAGAAATTCCAGAATTAGACAGAATTCTTCTGTCAGTAGAATTTAAAAGCAACAAAAACAACCCAGAGGTAGAGGAATCCTTAACTACCTGGTCGTCTATGGACATAGTAGATAGAATATTCGCTAAGAGTACATCCTTTGAAGAATGGGGTATCGGGCTGAGGCGTCATCAACGGAAAAAATACCCATTTCCCTTTTTAAAAAACATCAAAATAGGAAAGTCGGAAATAGAAGAGGGAAATACCCAGAAATCATGCCTAAAGAGTGCATGTTCAGTAACCCCACAAAAACATCACAAAGTATAAGGAAACAGGTAAAAACAGAGGAACAAGGATGTATGCTGGAAAACAGTTCTGACTGGTCTTGGGTTGCAAAGGTATTGAGTAACAAGAGTTTCTAGCAAGCTTAAAGAGATAAACGAGAATGATAAATTACAGCTACGGATAACATTGTGCAGCCAAAAGGAATCGGGAGGAAATCTAAAATGTAAGGACCAAACAATTGCCTTGAACTTACATATGATTAGCATTTGTTCTTGGAATGTCCATGGCTTCAATAGTATAGGGCAAGATCACGAAACCGCAAAATTCTTGGAACAACATTACCTAATACTATTACAAGAAACCTGGAATTTGAGCCAAGTATGCATTCCCGGTTACATAGAGTTCCATGTTCTAGCCGAAAAATTCTCAAAATTTAGGCACCCGAGAGGCTTAACAACATACATTAACCAGCAGTATAGATGGCAAGTTAAATTGGTTGCAGACAATAAAACTCACAGTGATGAGCGGTTCAAATCTACACATTTACAACGTATTAGTACTCAATGTCTACATACACCCGGAAAAGAAACAGAAAAAGGAAAAACTGATAACATTAAGGACTTTCATCCAGGCACTACAAAGCTCACATGAATTATACTCCATGATCATCTCAGGAGATTTTAATAGTAACCTAACAAAAGATAATAACATAACTCAAAAATTGAGAGAACTGGGCCTTTCAATTTTGAGTGGCAACGAAGAGGGGGACAGAGTTTTACCAATAACCTTCTTAAGCGGCAATCGGAAATCATCAATAGATTTCACAATAGTGAGCAATAACTTGACGCCGATGGTAAGCATGTTTTCTGTGGGGAAATGCTCAGAAAGTGATAATTTCCAACATACAGAAAAATTCAACCTACAGGAGTTGAAATGGGGTGGAAAGGATATAAAACCAACAATGGACAAATTCAAAAAAGAATTGCTCAAACTCAAATTAAAAGGAAAAGAGAACCCTATAAAAAACACGGAAACATCTATGTGATGTCTTAACCGGAAATTCCCCAACCACGAAATTAAATAACGTAAGACTCAATACCGGGATAAAGCCATGGTATAACATCACCCTTCGGGAGGAAAAACTGAAAATCTCATGTGAAGTCCGGAAGCAGGTAATAATGAGGAAAAATGGAAAGAAACCGGACAAGGCAAAATTAAAGGCCATGTGAAAGAAATACAGGTTTCTGCTGAGTAATGTAAAAAAATCATACCAAGAAGAAATTTGGACAAAACTACTAATCGCTGGTAAATACAAAAATGGCCGGACAATCTGGGGTATCATTAATAAACTGACTTAGGTAATCCTTCTAAGACAAGAGGCAGGAATTGGAGGAAATAAGTGGATCCAGTATGTCAAAAATATGTTTATTGACAGGGAGGACGAACAAAAATGGCATCACAAAAATGAGTGCGAAATATGTGCAAGAAACTCGGAACATGCGAAAAATATTTTAGAAACATAAGAAATTCCGTTAAATGATATGTAATGAAATTCGGACCAAAGTTAACATCGGTAACAGGCCAAACATTCCATCAAAAAAACCAAAAGATTCGGTATTAAGCCAAGACACCATTGTAACAGTTGAACAGTTACAAGGAATAATAAAACACCTGAAAACAGAGGGAGCAGCAGGTCCCAATGGGCTCCCAAACACCATTTTCAAACATTCTCCTGAGTTCTGGGCAGAATATTTAACACCACTTTTTAATTTAATCTATAACCAGAATAAAATTCCCAAGTCTTGGAATGGGAGTATAATACACCCTATTTTCAAGCAAGGCGATCATAACGAGCCGGGGAACTATAGGCTGATATCGCTGATGGACGTGGAGGCGAAACTTTACGGTTCTTGTTTATTGCTACACCTCCAAGACTGGATGGAGAACACAAATATAATACCCACTGACAAACCTAATAACCTTGGCTCTCCTGAAAGAAAAAGCAGAAACAAGGAAGACCTACGAGCTGCTTTTGACAGGGTGAACCGAAATAGATTATGGGAAAAATTAAGATCATGGGGTCTACCGAAGAACCTATTGGAGGCAATAATAAGTCTGTATAGTGAAACATGGACAAGAGTTAAATTGGGAGACGGTAGCAGTATTACGGACGAAATTAGCAAGAAACAGGGCTTAAAACAAGGCTGCGTCCTGGCCCCCAGCTTATTCAATCTGTACATGGCGGATATTGTCAGACACATGCAGGTGGGAGAAGGACATCCACCGTACTTGGCAAAAACCGCAATTCCCTTTCTGCAGTATGCTGATGACATTGTTGTTCTGAGTCAAACCCCAATAGGACGCCAAAGAATGATTAACAACCTGATAACTTACTTGGAGCACGAAGGTTTGGAACTAAATATAGAGAAAACTAAAGTGGTCCGTCTGGTAGACCCGAAAAAATCAACATTTAAATGGTACGCAAATAGTACTCTAATAAAGGAGGAAGTATCCTATAAGAACCTAGGTCTAAAATTGGGGCGAGGCCTGGCTAACAAGGAACATAAAATAGATCTAAAGGCAAAATCACAATCCTTGATCTATGCATTCCGTTAATTACAGAACAAACTAAGTTGTCCAAATTTTACACACCTGCTTAAAGTGATGAAATCGCAAACCTTACCCACTTTGCCATATGCATTAGTCACCTGGTGTGGAAAAGAGGCGGGGTTGTTGAACAGCCTACAAACAAAGACATATAAGGCGGCTTTAAACCTCCCAAAATCAGCCTCACCTGAGCAAGTTCGCCTAGAATTTGGCCTGCTGAATCAGAAGTTTCGCAGCATGGGTACTTTTGCAAAGCTTTGTCATAAAGTACGTCTGTCAGAGAAAGGCTCACTTGATTGCCTGTGTTGGGAAGAACTCGAAATCCAGCAGAAACAACATACCCCACGCAGTTGGGGAGGTTTCCTGAACCAATCTTTGAATTGCATAGGAATCCAATCGACATGGGATTCAATGCCAGACAGACCTAGCTTCGACAAAATAACAAATAATGCTGTCAAATGGAAATCCTATTTGGAAGACAAATCAATCATTTCAAAGCGACGACATGGGTGGACAGTGATAAATTCATATTCTGGGATAAAGCTGCAGCCTTATTCAGAAATTCACTTAAATATGACATTAAAATATAGATATATAGAACATCGGCTGGGCTTACAGTTTTCAAAGGACCTGTTACCATCTTGGAAAGGTACTTACACGGACCCTCATTGTCGCCTATGTGGTTATCAAAATGAAACATTAACCCACCTGCTATGTGTTTGCCCAGCTCTTATGGACTTAAGGAGACAGCTTTTAAAAAATATTTTTAATTAATTAAATATTCGAACATGCAGGCAAGCTGTAATTCGATGGTTGGATGGATCGTCCCCCACATTGGCTTGTAGGGGGGTTAAATACATGAGGAAAGCACAATCTCTCCTACAACAAGCAGAAACTGGGGAGACGAGAGAAGTTGAAAACGCTAAAACCAACACTTGATAGACAAATGTAGTACTTACAAAGAAGCGAAGAAAATGCATACTTGAGAAGAACGGCCAAGTAAGAAGAACTCAACTGAAATTAAATAATTGAGAACTTGACAATTTTCTGGACTATCCAATTTAATATGACAAAATTCATGCTCATTTTTTAATGAATGATTTTTTAATGTATTTGTAATAATTTTTAATAATTGGAACAATAAATCTTGACTTGACTTGACACTCCAAACCAGGAAGTGTTGGCAGCCATCTTGTGCCTCGGTAGAACCAAGGCACAAGAAAGCAGTGATGCAAAGGTGCAAAACACGCAAAGGGGGCAGGATAGAAGCACCCTGACCCCCTAGGCCTGCTCAGGGAGTCCCACAAGGACCCCCCAGACCCAAAAAAATATATATATTTTTTTTAAATCGCGGGGTGCGCGCACCGTACGCTTACGGTGTGCGCAAGATACACCGTATGGTGCGCGCACCCCTGCAATTTTTCAAAAAAGATACAAAACATTTTTTGGGCCTGGGGGGTCCTTGTAAGACCCCCTGAGCAGGTCTTTTTAAGTTTTACATGTTTGTTTTTCTGCTTTACTGTGCCTCAGTCTACCGAGGCACAAGATGGCTGCCAACAATTTCTGTTTTGGAGTGTTGACAGACAGTTGCAACCAATAAGCATGCAGCTCGTACTCTGGAAGGTACAGAGTACAGTAAGCTTACAGTGCACTCACGGTGCAATGCCTATAGATATATATATTTTTCAAATTCGATTTTCTCAGAATCTACTGGAGCGATTTACACCATTTAAACAAAAGACTCTGCTGCGTACCAGTCTCTACCATTTTGCCAAGTTTGGTGTAATTCCGTTCATCGGTTCGGGCTGTAGCCTTGTCTAGAAGTCCTATGGAAAATTGCAAGGGAAAACAAATTTTGGGACCCCCCTTTTTTCTCGGACCCCGCATCACGAATCCCCCCGAAACTTTCAGGGAAGGAGCGGAGCGTAACGGGCCATCTTCTTTGGGAAAATCGCGTACATTCATTAACCCGGCGCCAAAGTTATTCCCAATAGAATGTTGCAGATTTCCTATGGAAACTAGGTCCTAACTATACATACCTACTGGCGACCATTCAATCGTACAAAACCATAGCAATTGCACCTTTATAGTTAGTTCAACTAACAATAAATCGCACGCCCGTAATGCACTGCTGATGACATCACATATTACATCACTCATGACATGGTCAGTGACATCCCTCATGACATCACTGATGACATCTCAAATGACATCAGTGTTGACATCACTGATGACATCATCCAGTGAATGTGTGTTTTTCTGAAAATTAAATATGTTTTATATATGTATATCACAAGGTCGATGGAAGAATAAATCATTATATAAGTGTGTAAATGGATGATGTTTTTTGAAAAATTGTGTAACTGACCGAGTAAGTATATCTTTGTGAATACATGGGTTAGTGAGTAATGTTTAAATATGTAAATATCGGTATCAGTCTCTTACTTTGTGTATAAGTGGCTGCATGGGTTGGTGAGTAGCTGCATGAGTGTCTATATGGGTTATTAGTTGTTTTTTTGAGTATCAGTATGAGTGTCTGAGTGTCTATATGGTTTGGTGGGGGGTATTACTTAGTGCATAGATGCATGAATGAGTGACTCACTGTTTGTATGTGTTGAAGACAGCTTGTGTGCAGGACTGTATGGGTGGATGAGTGTGTGTATGGGTGTGTTAGTGAGTGAATAGCTGTATCAATAGTGTCTTTATGAGTAACTACATATGTTTTAAACTAGTACTTGTTAGTATTGGTGTATGTGAGTGACAGATTAGAAGAGTTCCTGAATACATACGTATGTGTTTCTATAAGTCATTGTTTAAGAGAGTAAGTATGTGTAAGTTTATGTAGAAGTAAGTGTGGTGGTGTGTGTATAACTGTATATGCAAGTAAATGAATGTTTGATACTTTGCATGTGTGACTATGTGTGTGAGCAACTATATGGATGAGTGTTGGTGTGTAACAGGATGTATAGGTGTATGAGTACATATGATGAGTGAGTACATGTATGAGTGACTGTATAGGACGGTTGGTGAATGAGTGGATGCGTGTGTAGATATTGAAATTACTGAATAGGTGTGTTGTAAGTGGTATTGGTATTGGTATTTCCTTTGTTTGAAAATGTTAGTTTAGATTTTTGAGTGTGTCTATTAAATGTTTTATTAGGGTGAGAGGAGGTCTGCCCCTCAATCACAAGGATGATGTCATCAGGGATGTCATTTGAGATGTCATGAGTGATGTCACCGAATTTGTCATGAGTGATGTAATATGTGATGTCATCAGCTATGCATTGCATGCAAGTTAGTTATAGTTAGCTGAACTAATTATAACGGTGGAATTTCTATGGGTTTGTACAAGTAAAATGTCCAACTAACTATAACGCCCCTGAAACCTATTGTTTTTTCAGTGAATTTCTAAGGTTTTTTAAATGCTAATTTCTAACTATAACGTGTCTGAAACCTATGCTTTTTTCAGTGAATTTCAAAGGATTTGTAAAAGCTAGTTTCTAACTATGCCTACAGAGGTAGGAAATGTGAAGAAAGAAGAAAAAACACACAGAAAGAAGCAAAAGAAATGCAGAAAGAAGCAACAGCAGTCCTCAAAGACGAAGAAAAGTGCAAGAAGAAGCAAGACATGTGCAGAAAGAACCAACAGAGGAGCAGAAAGAGGCCATGTTACAAAATCATCCTGTGCCCACATCTTTTTCAGATGGGTACTGGTGGTAATTGACTCTGACTAAGCAGGCCTAGGCCAGTGGTATGCTAAAAGACACGCGAAAACACCTACATACACTAGGGAACACTATCAGTTGGGGTACCCCTGTGATTTGCATGGCCTCCTCTGTAAGCCCGTAGTATATGATAGGGCAGGGGGACTAAAACTACCTATTAAAATGCGCCACAGGGTGTGTTTGCACACTGGTGAAGGGAGAAGTGCCTGAGATGACATGTGTGCAAACACGCCCTGCAGACGTTTTAAGTTGGGGGATAAAGTCCCCTTGAATCCTGAGGGTCTGTGGGGGCCAATTAACCCACAAGGTATGTCCAGTAAGTGCCAAAGAGTTGCATTGCAGAGAGGTGTAAAATAGGGTATGGCCTCGGGCCACCTCTCTGCAACGCAGCTCTGTGGTGCTTACTGAAGGTACATGGTGGACTAGTTGGACCCAGGGACTCTCAATCAGGGACTCTCAATCAATCAATCAATCAATCAGGGAATTTGTAAATCGTACTACATACCCGTGAGGGTCTCAAGGTGCTGGGGGGGGCTGCTACTGATCGAAGTGCCAGGTCTTGAGAAGTCTTCTGAAGGCCAGTAGGTCTTGGGTTTGTCGTAGGTTGGTGGGGAGGGTGTTCCAGGTCTTGGCGGTAAGGTGGGAGAAGGATCTGCCGCCGGCTGTCATTTTAAGGATGGGGGACCGTAGCGAGGGCGAGGATGGCTGAGTAGAGGTTGCGGATGGGGGTATAGAAGCTGAGTCGTCTGTTGAGGTATGCTGGTCCGGCGTTGTGTCGGGCAATTAGTGCAAGGGTGAGGAGTTTGAAGGTTATCCTCCTGTTGACGGGGAGCCAGTGTAGGTCTCTCAGGTGGGGGGGTTATGTGACTGCGTCAGGGGATGTCGAGGATCATCCTGCTGAGACGTTCTGGATGCATTGCAGCCATCTCAGAAGCTTGGTTGTTGTGCCTGCGTAGAGTGCATTTCCATAGTCCAGCCTGCTGGTGACGAGGGCTTGGGTGACGGTTTATCTCTTTTTGGAGGGGATCCAATTAAAGATCCTGCGGAGCATTCGGAGGGTGTTGAAGCAGCATGAAGAGACGACGTTGACCTGCTTGGTCATGGAGAGGGTGGAGTCGAGGATGACCCATAGGTTGCGTGCGTGGTCGATGGGTGCTGGAGCTGTTCCCAGCGAGGTAGGCCATCAGGAGTCATCCAGGCTGAGGGGGTGGAGCCGAGGATGAGGACCTCCGTCTTGTCAGAGTTAAGCTTCAACCTGCTGTCCTTCATCCATTCAGCAACAGCCTTCATTCCCCTGTGGAGGTTGGCTTTGGCGGTGAGAGGGTCTTTGGTGTTGGAGATGATCAGCTGGGTGTCATCGGCATAGGAGATGATGTTGAGGCTGTGCTGACGAGTGACGTGGGTGAGTGGTGCCATGTAGATGTTGACCAACGTCGGACTGATTGAGGATCCTTGTGGTATGCTGCAGATGTTCTTGGTGGTCTTGGAGCGGAAGGGTGGGAGGCGGACGTTCTGGGTGCTGCCAGAGAGGAAGGATGTGGTCCAGGCCAGAGCCTTCTCTTGGATTCCAGCATCGTGGAGGGGTGCTCTTAGGGTGTGGTGGCAGAATGTATCGAAGGCAGCTGATAGGTCCAGAAGGATGTGGGCAGCTGTGTTTTCTTTGTCCATCAGGGTCCTGATGTCGTCGGTGGCGGCAATGAGGGCGGGTTCAGTGCTGTGGTTGCTGCGGAAGCCAGATTGGGATGGGCCCAGGAAGTTTTTGTCTTCAAGGTAACAGGTCAGTTGTCTGTTGACGATTTTCTCTGTGCCTTTCGAACAAGAACCGGAGCAGGGAGATAGGATGGACGTTCCTTAGTTCCTTGGGGTCAGCCATGGGTTTCTTGAGTAAGGCGTTGATCTCGGCATACTTCCAGCTCTCCGGGAAGATTTCTGTCTCGAAGGAGATGTTGATCGCTTTCCGGAGATGGGGGGCGATTACTGTGCTGGCTTTGTTGAAGACATGGTGTGGGCATGGGTCGGACGGGGATCCGGAGTGGATGGAGTTCATGGTCTTGATGGTGTCTTCGTCGCTGACGTTGGACCAGGAGATCAGGTGGCTGGTGTGGATGGTGGTGGGCTCGGTGGTGGACATGGGCGTCGTGGTGTTGAAGCTGTCGTGGATGTCGGCGATCTTGGGGTAGACGAAGGTGGCCAGCAAGTCGCACAGGTCTTGAGATGGGGGAATGTCATTGGTGTTGGAGCTGGGGTTGGAGAGTTCTTTGCTGTTGTGTGTGTTGTTATCCAGGCGGTCCTTGAATGCGGTCCTCTTGGCGGTCCTGAGGAGTTGGTGGTGTCTGCAGGTGGCATTCTTGTGGGCTGTGTAGCTGTCTGGTGATCGTTCGTGGAACCAGTTCTTCTCCAGTTTCCGACAGGTGCGCTTGGAGGTCTGGACGTCTTTGGTGAACTATATGGATTATTTGTTAGAGTGGTTAGTGGTGGGGGTCCTCAGTGGAGCGAGGGTGTCGGCACAGTCGTTGATCCACTGTTTGTGGTTGAGGGTGGTGGTGTGGGGGTCAGTGGGGTCTGTGGGTGGTCTCAGGGCAAGGGTGGTGGTCAGCTGGTCTTCGGTGACCTTGCCCCAGCAGCGGTGTGGCATCTGTTGGATGCAGTGATGCGTGCTGGGTTACCTGAAGGTGAAGTGGACGCATCTGTGGTCAGTCTAGTGGGGTTCAGTTGTGTGGTTGAAGGAGACGTGGGGACTTGAGGAGCGTCAGCGGCATGGGTGGGTGTTGTAACGTAGGGGTGGGCGGAATTTGCGTAACGGCACTACGCAAATCTTCGCGAAATGGTAAAAAATCTCTGTGAACAAGCAGAAATTCCGCGAACACGCAGCATTGCTTGTTCGCAATGCTTTTTTCCTGTTCGCAATTGCTGATTGCGTATTCTGGGGGAAATATCTTGCGAACACGCATATTGAGAACGCAAACAAGCAAAACATTTCACAGAATTTGGGCAATTTCTATTCCTGCAGAACGGGAAATTACCCAAATTCCGCAAATGCTGCGAGCGGAACTGAATTTACCACCCAGGTCTAGTGATGAGCTGTCTGAGTCCAAGGTTGGTGAGGTTGTCGCTCAGGGCGGGGGGTTGTTCTCGAGGTGGAAGTTTAGGTCCCCGAGGAGGATGTAGTCCGTGGAGGTGAGGGCGTTGGTGCAGATGAAGTCAGCGATGAAGTCGCTGAACTGTGGTCGGGGTCCGGGCGGTCTGTAGACAAGGGTTCCTCTGAGGGTAGTGTTGGGGTCGGTGTGGATCTGAAAGTGCAGGTGCTTGGCGGTGTTGAGAGTGTCATCGGTGTTGGTCGGGACTCTGATGGTGTTCTTCTGGACGATGGCGATTCCACCTCCCACTCTGTTGGTGCGGTCTCTGCGGGAGATCTTGTAGCCTTCTGGGATGGCTATGGCGATGTCTGGTGCTGATGTGGTGTTTAGCCAGGTCTACGTCAGGAAGGCGACGTCAGGGCGGTTGAGTCAAGGAGGTCCCAGAGTTCGATGGTGTGTTGGCGAGCGGAGCGGGTGTTGAGGAGGTTGCACCAGAGGTGGTTGGATTCTTTGGTCGACGGTTTGGCGGGTTGGATGCTGGTGAAGCTGCAGTTCTGGCTTTAAGGGGACTTAATCCCCCAACTTAAAATGCGCCACAGGGCGTGTTTATACAGGTCACCTCAGGCCCCGTCCCCTCCCTTCACCACTGTGTAAACACGCTCTGTGGCCGTTTTAATTAGATTAAGTACTGTTGAATCCTGAGGGTGCCTATGGTCCAACTAGCCCACTGGCCTCTGAACACCTCACTGCAACGCAACTCCCTGGAGCATACTGGAGGTTCCTGGTGGGCTAGTTGGCCCCCAGGGACCCCCAATATTCAAGGGGCCAACCTTCCTTTTCTATGTTATGGGCCCTGAGGGCCCCATCCCCCAGGGCCTCACTCCCATTTTATAAAAATATTAAAAATGTTACGGGAGGGGGGCCACGTGGGCTAGTTCTTTCCGTGGCCTTCCATGGCCAATTCTGGCCCCAGGGATCCCATCTCCCAGGGCATGGCCACATATTCTCTTTTTTTTATTATGGAGGTGGGCTGCGTGGCCACCCTCCTAAGCCTCTATTGGCACCTGGGACCTCATGCCCCGGGGCCGGCCTTTATTTTATTTTTATTTTCTTTGAGAGGGAGCAGCGTGGCCCCCCTCCCGGGCCACTTCTAGCCACAGAGACCCCATCCCCCAGGGCCTGAGCATTGCTTTAAAAAAAAAAATAGGAGGGGGGCTGTGTGGCACCCCTACTCAGACCTATTATTGCCCCGGGGACCACTTCACCCAGGGCCGGACTGCCATTATTATTTTTCATTTATAAGGGGAGGGGGGCTGCATGGACCCCCTCCCGGGCCACTTCTGGCCCCGGTGACCAATCCCCCGGGTCCGGCCCTATCTGTTGGGGACCATGGGGGGTCTTCAAACACCCCATGGTCCCACCGGCTCACCGCGTCCTGCGGGAGCCGGCATTGCTTTTCCACAAGGGGGGCTGCTGACATGCAGTTCCACTTATGGAAAAGCAATTCTGCTTTGCTTCATTGAGGTTTCCCTGCTCTCGCTTCAATGAAGCGAAGCGAAGCAGAGTTTGGAATGATAGCAGTAGTCTGGTGGGCACCCCGGGACACAGCAGGAGCTGGCCCTGGGGGGGTGGCAGTCCCCAGGGCCATCATTGGCTCCAGCAGGGGGGCCAAACAGCCCCCCTCCTACTTAATTCAAATTTGGTGTAATTCCGTTCAGCAGTTCGGGCAGTAGCCACGGCTAGAGTTTCCTATGGAAAATTGCATGGGAAAAACACGTTTTGGGACCACCCTTTTTTTCTCGGCCCTCTTGCCGAATCACCCCGAAACTTTCAGGATAGGAGCAGACCGGAGCGCCCCACGAGTTTTGAAAATTTCACGAAGATTCATCAATCGGTGCCAAAGTTATTGGGAATAGAATGTTGCGATTTTGCTATGGTAACTAGGTCCTAACTATAACTACCACCAGAGGGTAATGTAAATATGTCTATCAATTCCATTCGAATAAGCTTTGTTTGAAATCACAATGTGAATCATAAAAGCATACAAAAATATAACAGTATATGATTTCAAAAGTAAAATGAAGGGTACAAACGTGTAGATAAAAACAGACGGAAGCATCTTCCTACTAAAATTTTTACAGCAGCAGCTTCCTCCGCCTAATGACAGTCCATAAGAACCGGTACCATACAGCACATGAATACAGACTCTGGAGGGATTGCAAATAGATAAAAGGTGGTAGGCATTTCTTGAAACAAAGTGGTTCTAACAGAGGCTTAATAAAACGATTCGTCAGATCTGAACAATATTTACAAAAGAAAGGTTGTGCATAGTACTTTGCATGGATTATTTATCACAGGGGCATTTCACTAGTTCACGCAGCCAGTAGTTGATGGTAGGAAAACTGGTTAGGTGGTGCAAAATATCCAACCAAAATCGTGTCAGAACATGTCTATGTGTGGATTATGCACATTTGCTAGCTAAATGTGCATATCAGAAGTAGTCAAGATCAGTTGGTCCTTTAAAACGAAAGGTTTGTTAATCTTAGGGTATAACCTCAGTTCCTCTAGTAACCAGTTACCTTTCAGTTTTAAAACTTTTCTTGAGATGCTAATTAAAAGATCAGGATTGTCTGATTACTTAAGATGGCTGATATCCGCGAGAAGGTCATAGACAATTTTGAGCCAGGGAAGTTTAAAAGCAGATGCAGATATGAGACAATCCTCTGCAATGGAACGGTTAAGTTATTCATATGTCCAGATCTTATGCCAGAGCAGAACAGGCTGAATCCTAATCAAGTCGGCTAAATAGGGAACGCTCAATTTAGAGTGACAAAGGTGGAACAAATTTTCAGGAGGGCAAGAAGATTCCTTATGTAGGCATTTTCTGCCAAATGAAGTAAATCAACTTTCGCGTAGCCCCACAGCTCTGACCTATACATGATGACAGTTGGCCTGCATTTAACCTTGTAAGTGGTGATCATTTTTCTTGCATGTTTGATGCTCAGCTTCCTAGAGAAGTTAATCAAGGCTGCCGTGCTTTTAACAAATTGGAGCCTTCTGAACTTGTCCACACTATTCCAATTTCCTTCTTTATTGAATAGAATACCTAAATAGAAAAATGTTGATGTGAACATAATTTTTGAACTCTCAATAAAGATGTCACAGTTTGTGGCTGTTTTCCCAAGTTTCATAACAAAAGTTATACTAATATTAATTTTCAAACCGTGATTCTGCATAAACTGGGCAAATTCGTTGAGTAGTCGCTGTAAGCCCAAAGGGTGCGGACCATCAGTACAGCATCATCTGCATATAGAAGTGCCGGGATGGGCTGGTGCTCAACTTGGGGAAGATCAGCACATTTACTAGCCTAGCAAGGGTTCTATCTAAACTTATAATGTATAGATTAAACAAAAGAGGAGTGAGTACACACCCTTTCGGGCTCCTCTCTCAATGCTAAATGGCTGAGTACATCCACCATGTAAACCGTATTGTACTCTAGCGCTACCTGACGCATACAGATGTCTAAGAAAATTCACAATTGTGTGAGGATAAATCAACAAATGCTAAAACAGGCTGTCTCTTTTGATGTGCACATATTTCCCCAATAATAATTTCAGATTAATAGCCTGCTCGATTGTCCCGATGCCAGGGCGAATCCCATATTGCAAATCCAAGTTATTATTGGACTCAGCCCATTCCTGCAGCCTGCCTAAAAGAATATGGCTAGCCACCTTAACTAAGGAGTCCAAGAGGGAAATAGGTTTATATTGTGCTGGGCTATTACTATCGCCCTTCTTGTATATAGGAACTATGAGGGATTCTGAATAAGTGCTTAAAAATCCTACACTCGAGCAGGCTTTAAAAAGAAGTGCTTTACCTCCTTTGCTTGCATTCAGGGCCAAGTAACCTCCTCAAGGGTGAAGTTAGGATACGTTTGATTGGTCAGAGGTGCTGTTGTTACAGAATCACTCGTAGATACCAGTGGGGCAAGTACAGTAGCACTCACCTCCTGATTTAGATAGAGATTAGAAAAATGGGCTAGCCATTCAGCCTCTATGATGGCAAACTCGATGCGGGGACTGTCTTCTAGTTTTAGGGATGGTTAGTTAATAATATGCGGACATGCATGAGGTAGTTGTGCTGCTGCATTCACCTATTCCTGCCCAGCGCTAGTTGTTGACGCTTAGTACGCTATTTGAAATATTTTTAAAATACTATTCTTGATTCTTGGTGCACATTACTTTGTTGTTCTGTTTTAAAATATGAGGAATCACTCACTTCCCTGCTAATTCTTCACCTAGCCCCACCTCCGTCTCTCTTCCTCGGTCCACCGCGGGTCCTAATCCCGTTTGAGTGGAGAGAAGGAGTCACTTCCGATTGGTTGGCGGTCTAGTGCTCAGTCTGATTTTACTATAAATGACCCTGCAAAGAGGAGCGTGCAGCGAACGCTCATGAGTTAGTGGTGCTGCTGCATTTACCTATTCATGCCCAGTGCTAGTTGTTGACACTTAGGGGGTCATTAGGATCACGGACGGACATGCGTCCGTCCGCGACCCCTGAGTAGGAGGGAACCTCCGCATGGGCTGCGGATTTCCCTCCTGTGCAATTAGGATGTGACCGCCACCCTGGCGGTCACATCCTCTATTTTTAACATTGCTGCGGGTGCAGCTTCAAGCTGCACCCGCAGCAATGTTAAAAATGCACGCATTGTATTTGTATGCAGTAGGTGGCAGGCACCGCGCGGTGCCTGCCGCTTACTGCATACAACTGCCAGGGGGTACCATAGGTACCCCCCCATGTGCACCCTCCACCCACCTTCACCTAGTGGGCCCACAACGGGCCCCCGCAGTGAAGTTACACATGCTTTTCCACGGCAGAAAAGCCGCAGCGGAAAAGCATGTTTCCGAGCACATCCTAATCTGGCTGACGGTGTCTGAGAGACACCGTCACCAAATTAGTGCTTTTCCGCCGCGGTTGTAAGCCAGCCGTGGCGGAAAAGCTGCGGACGGAAACCAGGACCCACCAGCCATCCTATTGTGGCGGTGGGTCTTGGTGGGTCCGCAGAGGATTTTCCGCATCCTCCGGGCCGGCGGTGGCTTCCGCCGGCCCGGAGGATGCAGAAAATCCTCCATCCTAATCAGCCCCTAAGTACGCTATTTGAAATAATTTTCAAATACTATTCTTTATTCTTGGGGCACATTACTTTGATGTTCTGTTTTACAATACAAGGAATCACTCACTTCCCTGCTGCTTCTTCGCCTAGTCCCACCTCTGGCTCTCTTCCCCGGTCCACCGTGGGTCCTAATCCCATTTGAGTGGAGGGGCGCAGTCACTTCCGGTTAGTCGCCGGTCTAGTGCTCAGCCTGATTTTACTATAAATGACCCTGCAAAGCGGAGCACTCAGCGGACGCCCGCAGTTGGCACGCCGGCGGCGCACCAAAGGCAAGCCCGTCTGCGCCAGGAAGTCACCAGGAGCAAGAGATTCTGGCCAATTTTCCATAAACCATAGCCCCCATGCAATTAGGCTACACTAGACAAGAACTTCTTAAACTCCAGACCAAGGCACCCCCTGTCTGCCAAACGGAGTCCTGGCCATGTATAGAATGCCTGTTCTCTTGTCGAACATGCAGGTTTCAGGCATCTTCTATTCTTCCGGGTCGATCCATCAATTCTCCTGGGGACATCTTACAGAGAGGGTGGAAAAACCTGTTATGTAACATTAGCTCCCTGCCCAAATACTCCACGGAGGTATGGGACCTAGTGTCCTCAGCTCAGCCAGAGTTGGCCTTTTTTACTGAAATCTGGCTTAAACCCCATTCAGTGCCGGCCATCACATTAGGTATTCCAGAAGGATACAAAATGATTAGATTGGATAGGTCCACTAAAATCGGGGGTGGTATTGCTATTGTTTACAAACACGGAATTAACATCGCTGTTTTGGCCCATGCAGTAACACCACTATGGAAGTGCTAGTTTACATGATAGATGCTCCCTTACACGCCAGTTGGAAAGGGGCACTAATCTACCACCTCCAGGACCTATAGCGAATTTTTCCTTTCAACTGGTTGAACTATTAGCTCCTCATATGAACACAATGAACACAGGCAATAATTTTCTACTGCTAGGAGATTTCAATGTCCATAGTGAAAGTGATGCCAATTCAGATGCTCAGATACTCTTGGCTGATTTATCTTTACTAGACCTAATCCATCTAAATGAAGGGCCAACACAAGTAGCTGGCCACATTTTTGACATTATATCCATAAACTCTTCTAAGATTAAGTGCAAACCTCCCAAACAAGTTAATTGGTCAGATCACTCAGTTATTGAATTTTACATTCAGGATCTCACAGATCCAAAAAACTCTAACTTGGCCACAGCCTATTTGCATAGGCAATGGCAGAAAGTCTCTGCTGAGAACTTTCAAAATGTCTTTATAAAACCCCAATTTGCTGCATCTAACAATATTGATGATGCATTATCTAAATACAACTCGGCTATTGTTGAAGCTATTGACCATATTGCGCCTATGAAATCCTGTATGAGTCACCCCAATCGTCCACAGGCAGCTTGGTTTACGGTTCATCTGCGAACTCAAAAACAACTCTGTAGAAAGTTGGAAAGAATTTGGTGTGCCTCATATAATGAGATGGATAGAAACCAATATTATTCCTCCCTGACTAGTTATCACAAAAACATTAAAACTGCACGCAAAATGCATATATCATCACAATTAACACAGGCTGGGAATTCTTCAAAAACCTAATATACAATTCTCCAGTCCTTTATTAATCCGAAGGCATGTGCAAGCCTCGAGACCCCTTCCCAACAGCTGTGCTATGATATTGCCCTATATTTTTTTCAAAAGATAGAGCTTATATATGGTAAGATCACGGCAGCAGGCAATTTGCAGCAAAATCCTATATCCCTGGATATACCCAAACCGGTCAACCCTACGTTACTCAATATTTATTTATTTATTTTTTTATACTCTTGTATAGCGCTGGAAGTCAACCCCCGAAAGGGTATCTCCGCGCTTACGCTTACCAAAGAGCCAGGATCTAGTACTAAACAGTGAAATGAAGGGGGGAGAAACCTAACAGGCGACAAATAAAAAAGTTTTCAGGGACTTCTTGAAGGATTGAAAATTGATAGTATTTTTGAGAGCAGGGGGCATTGAGGTCCAAAGGATGGGGCCTTTGTAGGACAGGGCTCGCCCTCCCTGCCTAGCTTTTTTTAACCTTGGAACGTGGAGTTGTTGCTGACTGCTGGAGCGCAGGGTACGACTGGGTGTGTAGGGTTTGAATATTTCTTTTAAATATTTAGGTCCATTGCCAAACAAACATCTGTGAATAGTGCAGCAGATTTGTAATTTTACACGCTGTCTAATTGGCAACCAGTGGAGGTTTGTCAAGAGGGGGAGTGAGGCAGACCTTGGCTGGGCGTTGAGAACTAGTCTCGCAGCAGTGTTCTGGACCACTTGTAGTCTCTTTAGTTGTTCCTCATTTGCCGAGACCAGCAGGCCATTACAGTAGTCCAGTCTACTTATAACCAAGGCCTGGACGAGAGTCTTCCTATAAGAATCTGATAGGAATGGGAAGACTCGACGTAGCAGTCCAATGACCTGGAAGCAGGAACCTGCTACTTGATTTGTGTGCTCTTTAAACAGGAGTGTTTTGTATAAGCGCACACCGAGATTTTTGACGATCTGTTTGGGGCTTGGTGTTGGTCCTAAATCCGGGGGCCACCAGTCCGGAGACCACAAAAGTGTGGCCTCCCCAAACAGAATTACCTCAGTCTTGCCTACATTGCACTGGAGGCAATTAGTGGCCATCCAGTAAGATATTGCCCTCATTCCGTCCGCAAAAGATTTTTGTATTGCGGGCGTTAGGGTTTTAAAGGGGAACAAAAGCTGAGTGTCATCAGCGTACGACATGGGGGTGAACCCATGAGATCTTACAATGTCCGCCAAGGGGGCCACATACACGTTGAAGAGTGTGGGGCTTAGGCACGAGGCCTGTGGCACTCCCTTGGTGAGCTCCCTTGAGATAGAATGGTGGGAGCCCAATCTTACCTCTTGTTGACGATCCGAAAGAAAGCTTTCCTGCCAAGAAAGGGCCACACCTTCTATTCTCTTCTCCCTCAGACGATCGAGAAGTATCTCATGAGACACAGTGTCGAAGGCAGCGGATAAATCTAACAGCACTAGAATCATTGAGTTTCCTCCATCCAGTGTCATCTTGATGTTATCAGTCACTGAGAGGAGGGCAGATTCTGTGCTGTGATTGGGCCTAAATCCATATTGATAGAGGTCTAGGCCCTCCGCTGCCTCGATGTATTTGGACAAGTGAGTGTTTACGTGTCTCTCGGTCATCTTGCTGAGAAGGGGTAGGAGGGAGATGGGTCGGAGGTTGGAAAGATCGGTCCATGGAATTGCTGCGTTCTTTCGGATTGGGTTCACCACTGTTTTTTTCCATTCTGTGGGCACAGATCCTTCCCTAAGAGAATGGTTAATCAGTGTTTGAATATGGGGCCTAAGTAGATTTTGCAGGGAGGCAGTTATTTTAGCTGATAAAAAATCATCTGGGGATCCAGATTTTATATGGCTCATAAGGGAGGTGAGATCTGAGTCATTGACTGCTGGGAATCTCGTAAGTGTGGTTTTACTCCGTGTGGGCAGGATGGAAGGGGAAAGAGAGTTATTACTATTTTGATTGGAGACCAAACAATTTTTGTCGTAAATCAAATTGATTTTATTTTCGAAGAACAAGGAGATTTCATTGCATAATTGTTGGGAGAAATCATCAGGGCTTTTGCATGTGGTAGGTTTTACAAACTCCTGAAGAATTTTAAATAATTCCTTGGATCGATTTCCTGCTTCTGCGAGTTGTTGAGAGAGGCTATTCCTCCGAGCAAGTTTAATGTTTTTGTAATATTTAGTCTGGGCCTCATGATGTGCTTTCTTGTTTTCTTCGGTTCGTGTTTTTCTCCACTTCTTTTCCATTCTCCGACATTTTTGTTTTTCTGTTCTAAGCTCCTCAGTATACCTTGTTTCCTGTTTAGTGGCAGGGTATTGTTTGTGTAATTTTAGAGGTGCTATTTTGTCAATTGCTTCTTTGAGAGAATTGTTGAATTTGGTTAAAACAGTCTCTATACTATCTGTCTCTGTGGGAATGGGCTGCTTCCATTCCTTTTGCAATTTCTCTATGGCCCCCAATCTTCACTGTGGCTGAGGTTGAAATACTGATCCCTCAGATAAAGTCTGGTTCCCCTTCCAACCTCATCCCTGCCAAAGTTATTCCATCTCTGACTAAACAGCTTGCCCCCGTGGTACAATCTCTTATCAATCTCATCATCACAGAGGGCCAAGTTCTGCAGGAGTGGAAGATCTCCCAGGTCAGAACCATCCGCAAGAACTCTAAAATTCCATGGACAGATTTTTCCAACCTCCGCCCCATCTCACTTCTTCCATTCTTGAGCAAGCTAATGGAGAAACATGTTAACACCCTGCAAACTCTCTCAAACTTTGTCAAACTGACTGAAAGTTTAGACCACTCCCAGTCTGGTTTTAGGCCCAAATACAGCACCTAATCTGCATTACTTGCAGTTACAGATAACATCAGAATGTCCCTAGATAAAAGGCCATTCTATGATTCTGGTGCTGTTGGACCTGTCCTTTAGCGTTTGACACAGTTTCTCATAGTGTTTTGCGCAGAAGATTGGAAGAGTTGGGGCTAAGAGAATCAGTCTTATCATGGATGAAGAGGTTTTTGTCTGATCGCTCCCAGAGTGTTAACCTTGGCTCGTATCGTTCGGCTTCTATGGGATTGACCAAAGGGAGTGCCTCAGGGCTCATGCTTGAGTCCAACATTAATTAGCATCTATGTTGCTCCCTTGGCCAATCTCCTAAGGACAAATGGGTTTATTCCGATATCATATGCCGATGACACGCAGCTCCTTTTCCCATTCAACAAATTTAGGTTTGCAGTCCAGTCGGCCATCTCCAATGGGATGACGGCCATATCACAATGGATAGTAAATAATTTATTACAATGCAACATGGAAAAAACAGAGGTAATGCTCTTTGGAGAGGCCCCCCTTTTATGGACTCCTGACTGGTGGCCATCTGATTTGGGTTCCTATCCTGCTCCCAAGCTTATATTTAAAAATCTGGGCATCTGCTTAGACTGGGACCTCAGCCTGAAGGAGCATGTTACCCAAACAGCTGGCTCCAATTCCATGTAATAGGCTTACTCTGTTGAGTCTTCCCACTACTTCCTGATTCAACCCATAAAACTCTGGTCCAGGCTCTGGTACTAAGCCGCCTGGACTATTGTAACGGTCTGCTGATCTAGGCCAATGATACCTTACTCAGCAGACTACAGGTAGTTCAAAACACAGCTGCACGTCTGGTCCTGAATGTTCCATCCAGGACTCCCTCCCACCCCCTCTTTGTAAAGCTCCATTGGCTTCCCATCCGCCAACGGATTAAGTTTAAAACCTGTTGCATTATCCATAAGGCACTCCAGAACCTGGGTCCTTCCTATCTTTCAGAGACATTTTTACCCTCACAATCTCTCTGTTCCAGTGGTAAACATCTTCTGGAGTACCTTGTAAAAGAAAGGCTAGATTAGGAGGGAAAGCTCTTTCCTATCTTGGCCCTGCCTTTGGAATGATCTCCCCCTCCCTCTCAGACAGTGTTCAGAACATCTGATATTCAGGAAACTGCTTAAAAACGTCTTGCTCGGTATCTGTTAAACTTGCCAGGAACCACTGCCTCTCCTCACAGTCTGCTTAAGCGCAGAGATACCCATTCAGGGTCGATTCTGGCGCTATACAAACAAACAAATAAATAAATAGAAGGTTGTACTGCCAGTCTTCAGGCTTGCCTTGAGTAGGTTATTCCAGACTTCCTCCGGTACTTCCTGGGTGAACCTAGGTTTCTTAGGTAGGGCTTCTTTTAAGCTCCTAAGGGCCATAGTACAAGCAGAGACAAACCAACCGCAATTCCCTTTACCAACTTTGTTCCGGCTGGCAGTAAACCCTTCTTTAATTCCCTTTTTAATTTGTTCAAAAGCGTCAATGACTTTATGTGCCTAAGCAAACTCATCCAAGCAGGTCTCAAAGGCCACACTCTGATTCAAAACTAATTGTTCTAAGAATTTGATTGGGTTTATCATGGACCATCCCAAATAATAGCTGTTAAGGCTGGAGATTTCAATATTCTCCACTGTTGGGATGTATTGATTAACACCCTGTTGATTAATCAGATTGATGTTCAATGTGGTGCTCTGTTGTAGTCGCTGATTACAATATCATAAATTACAAAGTTTGTAACCATTGCTGAATAACACGAGGGAAACAGCATGTAATCAATAACAGTTCTCCCCTCTCCCATTAAAAGTGCTCTTAACTGCAACTGGCAGAATAGTTAGTTTGTTACCAAAACCCAGATCATACTTAAAGAGTAAATATTTTATTAATCTCCATAACCGGTATGTAAAATGTGAGTGATGTCACCTTTATCTGGAGCTGCAAGCCCACAGACCTTGTTGGGTGGCTGAGGGCACAGTCGGAGAATTAAATTGCCACTCCATCAAATAATCAAGTCCCTGGAGTCATTAAAAAATAATGACTCAAGATCGGTATCTAGTTGATGGAGGACATTTTTATAAAAATGTACTTTCACCATAGTGTTATATAATGTATTCTGAAAAGAAATGATTTGATATTACACTTTGGTAGAAATCACTACAATATTTAAGTGTTCCGGCTTATTCATGAATACATAGGCTGCCTTTAGGCCTACCACAAGTCGACGAAATTGCTGGAGAATGAAATGCTTTAAACCATTAAAGTGTATTGGTTCGACAAACCATGTTTCTTGTAAACATCAAATAAGAAACCTAGAGACAAAATGTAGCCTCTCTATCATGTTACACTTGTGACGTAACCCTGCAAGATTCCAAAATAGGACAGTGTTACCTAAGAGAGGGCGGATGGTCTAGGATCGATGCTCCAGGTGGCTAAAGACTTTAAAGATAGGGAAACACATTCAACAAATATATCGAACGGGTACTGAAACTGTGCTCAAGGAATGTATGTTTTCCAACACCAAAACCCTCACTAGCTGGGTAGAGGCTTTCAGTTAATCCACTCTGGTAAGTGTGGACAGAAAGGGGTGTGGTCTCGTGCCGCAGAAAGATGGCGACTCATCTATAAGCTCCGTACGACTGTGGAGCTTATTTAAGGATTGCAGCTGCTTTTTGCTTTCCACAGGAATTTGGATGACGGATTATGGCACATGAAGGGTCGGAGCGGTGATTGAAATCGCTCTGGCCACTGTCCCCTCATTCCCCGAACCAGCGGCAGCGCCGGTGCCTTCTCCTCATCGTAATGTGAGCGGCAGCAGCCATTTTGTATTGGCCGCTTGCCTCACACTGCTCTAAGGTAAACCGGCATTTCTACCAATATTACGTGTCAATGTGTTTTTTTCTCATTTCTCTATTTTTTCCATCTTTATACATGGAATGCTGGCATTAATCTTTCAAATCTTTACAAGCATGGTGAATGCTGGCTTTATTATATACCCTCAGCGTCCTGAGCCATCTGATGGACTTATGCATTTATTTCTTTTTCTCTATCTAAAATGTATGGATATTACTGAAAAGGAAGCTGCTATCTGCATTTTTTAATCTCTGACTTGTACACTAAGTATGTGCCTACTTTAATTTTTTTTTTACATTTTTGTCATACCCCCTAGCCTCTTGATAACTTGGCATTTGATCTGATATTTGCCACGTTGTTTTCGCTTAATTACCTGGTAGCGAATCTTGGAGTGCTGACGGAGGGTGATGCAATTCTTTTGATATCTTTTTCTATGGAGCCTTATGTGTCTTTACTAGGCGTATGGGCAGACTGAACTCTTCATTAAAAATCACTTCTTGCACTCCTCATCATTTCAAGATGGCAAATGAAGCTCCAGTTTCAGTCAGAGCCTTGTCTTCAGGTACCAAACCCAAGATAGCCAAAAATGATCCTCCCTCACCTATCTTATCCTCTCAAAACCCTGTTCTTGATATCATTCTGGATGAAGTGAGGGGTCTTCAGTGCTTTATGACCACAACTAACGAGAAGCTTCAAAAAATAGAGGATAGATGGATTAGTATGGAAGCTAAGGTGTTAGATATGGAGCAACGGATCCATGATATACATGATGTATCTACTAAAATTCAGATTTTGGTACAGGAAATTTAACGTCTCAAGCTTCACACTGAGGACCTTGAAAATTGTAATAGACGCAATAACTTTCGCCTTTGTGGTCTGCCAGAAAATCTTGAAGGTCCGGATATGCTTCTCTTCCTAAAGAAATTCATGTCAGAATTTTTAGTCCTTCCACCACAACCTTTATTAAATATTCAACAAGCTCCTAGACTTGACTGCATTCAACCTCATGCTTCCAAACCTAGAGGAATCAACATGTTATTTTGGGAATTTTCTGACTTAAAGCGAGTTCTTTCTGCAGCCAAAGCAAAACTCCATCTCAAATGGTCTGGTCACAACATCTTCATATCACAAGATTTATCTAACCCTACTAATGCTAGAAGAAAGGATTTTTTGGCTCTTCGCCCGCAAATGAGACAATTGAATATTCAATATGGTATCCACCATCCATGTTTGTGTAAAATTACTCACGATGGCTCCACACGCTCTTTTGATGACCTTCTTAAACTGAGGACTTTTCTCCAGAAACTTTCTACAAATTCTGCAACTGGTTCTTCCTACCCTTCTTAGTGTTCTTGTTTCTTCTCTATATTATATTCATTATGGCTGTTCATAATTCTACTACTTTTATCTTTCTCTGTGTCGTTTCATCTCTCGTTGGTGCAGTTGCGCCCCATGCACCTGTTACCGTTGCTTTTTCTTAGATCTGTGTATTTTTCCTTGATCTATCTTCTCTTTCTTTTATTTCTATTTCCTTTTTACTCCTTTTTGTTTTTTCTTTTCATCTGTTCCTTTTACTCGATGGTGTTCAATTCATTGCATGTATCCATTAGTAGTGTTTGTTCTATAGCATATTTCTTCTATTCATCTCATATGTGGTGTTTTTTTCTTTTTTGCTGTATCCCTGAAGTGTATCAACTCTTTACATGTGTTACTCCCCATCCCTTCATCATGTGTAATAATGTCACGTGGAATGTTCCTGGTCTTGGAAACCCCTTCTAAAGACAAAAGGTTCTATCTCATTTATCCAAACTAAACTCTCAGGTATATTTTATTCAAGAAACACATTGAAATGAAGCAGAATCACATAAGTTAAAAAGACAGTGGGTGGGTCAAGTTGTTTACTCGCCTGCTTCTAGTAAGAAAGGAATGTTGATATATTGTTTCCTAAGTCATTATCTATACAAATTCTATCTACACAAAATGATGCTTATGGACGATGGGTAATGGCCAAGGTTGTTATACAAAACAGAGATCTGGTCTTGTTGAATATTTATGGCCCAGTAAAACCAGATCCTAAATTTTGGAACAACATTAAAATTGTACTTTCCTCCATTGATTGTCCTAATATTATTATTGCCGGTGATTTTAACCAATGGATTGACCACTTTTCTGACAGACAATCTAAATGTTAGTTTAATCCAGATAAATTCCATAAATCATTCCAATCGACCATTGCCTCTCGTTCATTGTATGATGTTTGGAAGACTTGCAACCCTGACTCTCTGGAGTTAACTTTTTTTTTCTAATGCTCATCAAACACGGTCCAGGATTGATTATATTTTAGTTAGTAAATCCCTTCTTCGATCTATTCAATCATCAGAAATTAGGTCTATTTTCATCTCCGACCATGCACCAGTCCTTACTGTTTTGGACCTTTCCTAAAGTTCCCCAAAATTCAGCCGCTGGAAGCTTAATAACTTTCTATTATCGGATACTATTTTCATTGAAGAATCCACTGCTTTTATTCATGAGTATTTCAAGTTCAATAATCCATTACACACCTCTATTTCCAATAATTGGGATGCCATTAAGGCCTCTTTCCGTGCCTTTACTATTATGTTACAAAAAAAATGAAAATTACTCGAAATAAGTATACAGATCTACTACAACAGCTTAAATTATTGGGGCATAATTATTTCACTTCCAAATCGTCCTAGACTCTTCATGAGTTGCTTAAGGCCAAATCGGAACTTAACAAACTTGCGACAGTCGAAGCTTGTAATATCCTTCTTAAAATTAAATCTAAATACCATGGAGGCCAAAATAAAGCTGGTAAGATGTTAGCCAATTACTTAAAAATCAAATCTGAACGTAAAAATATTGTCCCCATCTTAATGAATCCATTAAATGCTTAGGGTCTTCAGATGAAGATATTGGTGATAATTTTCATGAATATTATCAATCACTCTATTCTGAGGACACAAATCCCTCTAATCAAAATCTTGATACTTTTTCTCGGGCCTTCCCTCCCCTCCTTCCATGCCCGATGAATTCAACTCATTAGAGGGAGAGGTTACTGTCCAAGAAATAACTAATGCAATTAAGTCTTTTAAAAAATCAAAAGCACCAGGGTCTAATGGCCTCTCTGTTGAATTTTATTCTACTTTTGCATCCATTTTTGTTCCCAAACTTTTGGCACTTTTTAATTATTTTATTGACGATGCTAAAGCCTCCGGTTATTTTATGGATGCCTTAATAATTCTCATTCCTAAACCTGACAAAGATCATTCTCTTTGTAAAAACTACCACCCTATATCATTAATCAACTATGATTGTAAAATATTTGCTAAAATTCTTGCATCTCGTCTCGAAAGTATTATTCCATTGTTGGTTAAGACTGATCAAGTTGGATTTGCTAAGGGCAGACTAGCTGAGGAAAATGCTCGAATGTTTGCAAATATTATTTCCTATGGAAAAAATTCAAATCCCCTCTTGCAGCGCTGTCTGTGGATGCCGAAAAGGCGTTTGATCGTATTAATTTGCAAATTATGTTTAGAACTTTCCAGTGGTTTGGTTTTGGTCCTGCTTTCATTTCATATATCAAATTATTATATTCCTGACCACGCGCCACTATTTTTGAAAATAATCACATCTACAGATTTTTTTCTGTGTCTAGAGGTACACATCAGGGATGTCCTCTTTCTCCCCTGCTATTTGTTTTATGTCTTGAACCCTTCCCTGAACGCATCCGTGTTAATACTCATATTTCTGGCTTCACATATAATTCCATAGAAAACAAAATATCAGCATATGCTGATGATACATTAATATATATGTTCAATCCCCATACTTCCCTTCCTCCATTTTTGGATGAGGTTTGGTTAGACTCCAGTATTTCTGGTTATAAGTTGAACCTCTCTAAAACAGAAGTTTTACCTCTCAACTCTTTATGCTATCAATATATGTTTAATGACACTAATTTTACATGGTGCCCCACAAAAATTAAATACCTTGGTATTTGCTTTTCTGCTTTTTTGTCTATCACGATTAGATATACGTTCAATGCATTAATCACTAAAATTCAATCACTCCTTCTTACTTGGACCCCCCTCTGTCTCTCCTGGTGGGGTAGGTTAGATACTATCAAAATTATGATTGTACCCCATGTCCTTTATACATTATCCAGGTTGCGTATTCGAATTCCCATTTCATATTTTTCACAAATGAATTCCATTTGTACAACATTATTATGGAATGAGAAACACCCACGAATTTCCCTTACAAAACTTAAACGCCCTAAATCTGAGGGTGGTGTACGTTTTCCGGATTTCAAAGCTTATCATTCAGCCTTTTTGATCAAACAATCCTTTGCTTTATCTTATGATTTTGCGGATATCCCTATACCCAGATGGATTGTTTTAGAATGCTCATCATTAAAGGTTTTCTCTTTTCAGAATGTTATATGTCCAATTGTACTTTCATATCTAATAACCCTATTTTAAAATATTCTCAAATTTGATCGTATTATACATTCACCAATTGTCTCACTCCATTTCAATTTTCTTTATCCTCTACTATCTGGTATAATACATTTCTCAAATATAAGGGAAAATCATTCTATTACGAACACTGGCAGGAGAAGGGAATTATTTTTCTGCATTAATTAATTCACCAAAAATCTGTTATTCCCTTCCTTGAATTACAATCACGTTTTTTTTTATTTACCTAGAACATCCCTTAATGAATACATTTTAATTTCAACTGCTTTACAATCACCGTTAGCCTATTTTGACCCTCCTGATGCTTCACCCTCTCTTACTCCACCAACACCATTACACAGTTTATTTCAGATCCACAAACCTAAAGCCGCTTTTGTCTACAAACTAATGTTGTTCCATGTTACTGATAGACCTAAATCCCCTATTGAAATTGTGTGGGAAACAGACTTGTCCTTTTCATTCTCTATTTCTGTTTTGGACAAATTATGGTCTAAGTTATTTAAAGTTCCTGCCGCTGCTCGTATAACCCAATCTTTGTATTTTATTTACAATAGAGCTGTTATTACCCCTGTTTGTATTTTCAAGTTTTCCCCTGAATGTTCAAATGTATTGACATTTTGGAAATCTGTTTGGGCTACTTGCATGAAAAATTTTAATTGTAATCTTACATTATCATTACAAAATGTTTTTCTAGGTTCATCCTCACCTGATGTTGATGACTCCACTTCTATTTCTTTATTGTTCGATCTCTTTATTGCATTAGCATTCAAAGTTATTTTATCATCTTGGAAAGATAATTCAAAAATAAATTCATTGACCTGGTGGAACTTTATTTGTGATGAACATAGAATTGCCAATGTCTCTTCCTCTATTCTTTCTCAAAAAATTAAATCTGATCTCCTCTGGCTACCTTTTACAACTTATCTTTCTATACATGCTCCTATGCCCTAACTTTCTTATCCTTTCTATTATCATACAAAGTTTAAGAACATTTTATATCTTCTTTTCTTTTTTCCTTCCACCGCCACATTTATTTTATTTTCCTTCTCCTTTTTCTTTTCTTTCTCCCTTTACCATTTTTCATATCTTACATTTATATATTACTTGATTACTTATAATTTGTAATATGGTTAATATTTTGTGAATGCTTTTGCCTTTTTGTTTGTTTTTCTTGAAAACTCAATAATAATTATTAAACAAAAAAAAGTGTGAACAGACTATTGAACCTATTATGGGTTGGGATGGAAAATAAAGGAACCGAAGGCTGCACCTAGTTGAAGTGATCTGGCTGGGGATAGACTTGTTAAGAAACAGAAGGCTGACACAAAAGCCAAGGGGTAACACTACGATTTGGACTGGAGCCAAGGATATTGAACTAGCTCTCACTAACATAGTTTCAACAAATGTTGGGGATTTTGAAATATAATACCACACAGTCTCCCTGGAATGATTTGTGCCTCATACCAACCCATTTGACATTCCTTATCATTTTAATTTCTGCCAACAGAGCTCCACCCAGCCCGACCCTAGTGTTTAGCCAATATAAGGATTTATTGCGGAGTGAAACCTAGGATTCGTGAGCTGAGGTAGAGAGGGTAGGGACATTAGGTAAGATTACCACATAGGGTGTTGCTGCGAGTGGAAGCTCCAAACCATGGGTACTCACAAACATTTGCCCAGGGGTCGCAAAGTACGGCCGGTGGTGTGACCGAGGGTCACACTGATGCCCGCAGGGTTTATGGTAGGGGGTCTGGGTGGGTCAGTTTGTGTAAAGAGGTCTAAACATCTTTTAAATAAACGGGCAGCATTTATTTGCAGTTTAATAAATGCTTGCTCGTTTTTTCATGAATATTAGTGCTCAGCAGCTTGTGCTGCGGTTCACCAGGGGGCTGCATGCAAAGGTCAAGAGGGCCACAAGTGGCCTCCGGGCCGTACTTTGAGTATCACTGCTCCAAACGCTCAGATTTAGCAATCGAATAATGACAAGGTAGTTCACATATATATTTGTCCAAAGAAATGCACAAATATAAATTCATATATATATTCAATTTGACACATATTTACATACTCATGCATATGCTGTACATGTGTGTTTTGGGAAGAACACTTGTAGAGCTCCTTACCCAACTAGAGTCTGGTACTCTGTTAATGGTCTAGAGCTAACTCTTTACTATTCTCTGGGATTAAAGACCATCAAGTGAAAACTAACAGAGGGTCGTTTCACGGGGAAAAGCAACTAACAAATGCAGTCTGGGACCCCTGAAGCAACCAACTGCAGACTCCCCTTTCATACTTCGTTAACACAAAAATGGGCTGAATTGTGTCTATGAAGAGTCACATAGTTGGCTCACCCCAATAAAGGACACTAAATTCCTGCTGTCAATAGGTCGGGGTGCAGAAAAGTATTTTACTCAATAGCTTTATCCTGCTGCTGAATGACGTCCTGTGCTGAGCGGTACTGTGCCTTTGACTTTGCGGCTTCCTCACAGTATTTGTAGTTTGGATGAGTTAGAATTCAAAGGAAGCTTTTTCAGTCTGGTCTTTTTACACCTCATCCTCTTCCCCTCATCTACTATGAAGGGTCCTTTTTCTGCTTTTTATTTCCTCTACATGAAGACACTTATGCATCAGTTACCAGACACATAAAGACGACGATACTTGCAGTAATACCACACCCTGAGAGTTTTAACCCCTTTGTTTTGGACCGATTCACTTAGGTACATACGGTTAAATATGTAAGGTTATGACTGAACTTACCTTTTTTACTCTTGTTGCAAATTTACAAAAGTTTTTCCTGCAAGACGTAAATTCCAAGTGTGTATTTCTCTGCCACAAATGCGGAGAAATCTGGACTTGTAAATTCTGCCCAAGCAGTGGGAAGAGGGTATTTCATGTGCGTAAGTGCCTGGGCATTACTAAATTGTTCTTATCCCTTTTCCAAACTGGAAATGGTAGGAGATTTACACTGCAATCAAATGAATGGAGTAACTCCCCATTCAGAATTGAATGAGGAATGGATTGCCCCTAGACTTGGGTAAGTAGGGTAAGGGCATTCTCCATGGAGAAGAACGTTTTTCATACAGAGAAAAAAGTGTATCTTTTCACAAAAGGATCCAACCTTGTGGAGACTTTCTGCTATGGAGAATTCTTCTCAGGGAAAAAGAACACTTTTCAAAAGGCGCCAGACATCCCCAGTAATATGCCGGGAAACCTGCACCTCGTCCTGATTTCCATGCATACTACCAGCAAAGTTACCACTTAGGAAATAAATGTAAAAATTCATCTGGCAGAGGCATACACTTCCGTCCCTATTGTTCAATTTTTTTTTATTGGGTCCCAAATCTCCTCATGTATGTGCTAAAAACAGCCCGTAAATGAAGAATACATGCTAAGATGCAGGGCTTGTTTGAAAAACACTGATTCCAGTAGATTAGTCATCATTTATTAGGGGACCTCACTAACAGCCCAGTATTGAAGTAAACCAGAACTACAATAACTACACTGTTGGTGTTTCTGTGTGTAGGAAATCCTACACTATATTCATGGGTCACCCAGAACGGATCTGCAAACTCACATGGTGCCACTGTGCATCACATAATATCGGCTCATTTCACATGGTCACCCAGTGAGAAGCTGATGTCACAAGGTAGGCACACTATTAGTTGGTAACCCCTGCAAAGAGCTGGTTTCCAGCTAATTGTTTAGAGGTTTAGTGCAGTCGATGTCCATTGGGAGCCGTGAAACCTCCCCAGGACTTCAGCAGCAGCCTCAAAAGCTTTTATTTAGTTTTTTGAGAGGGGTGGAGGCTTTTCCTGGTAGGGGGGTTGTGTATTTAGAAGTATCTGTGACTGTGTTCGGCACTAAGCCCAACTTCCTTCATGACTATGCGGCCCCCGGGGGGAAGTGAGGTCAACAGATCACCCTGGGTTGTTCGCGCGAGACGAGGACAGGCGTGAGGTAGGCTGGGGGTGTGTTTAGGGGGTGGGGGTTAGGAAGGTTATTTAAGGGGACAGGAGAGGAAGTCCTTCCTCTTCCTGTCCCCAGTGCCTCAGGGATTAGGTAGATTTGTGAGTGGGGGGTTAGTCAGGTCAGTGGGCCTAGTTAGCGGTAGCAAGCGAGTTGGGGGTTTGTTGTCAGGATGCTGCTGGTGCCCCGGTGTGCGTTCCTGTTTGGTGTGAGGTCACGTTAGGGCTAAGGCTTTCTTCGGAGCGGTCGGGAGTGCACTGGAAGGCGGGGCCATGGAAGCGCCCGACGCGGAGGCAGTCCGCGCTGCCTTGATGGTGCTTGGCCGGGCTGGGAGGGCCGACCTCCTCCAGCCCGGGTTCCTGGACTAGGCCTGGGTCGGGATGACCCGCACGCCGAGGTCCCCATCTGCGGGGGTAGCAGCAGCGGTGGCGGCGTGCATTGATGAGCCGCCACCGGCTCGAACAGGTATGTCAGGGTGGGGGTGGGGTAAAAAGCAGCAGGAGGCTCCTAAGCACGGCAAGCGGTGTCAGAGCCCCCCGCGCGCTCCGTCGATGTGTCTGTTGGGTCGGGTAGGAATTTGGACCTTGTGGACGGGGGGGCAACGGGCACGATCCCCATGGCACCGGTGATGCATGCAGCAGCTCAGCTCATGCTGGCTCATTGGCCGGTAGGCTGGGCCTGGGGGACCCCGGAGAAAGGTCCGAGGAGAGCAGTAAGACCAGTGGAGGGGAGGGCGAGGGTGACTCGGAGGTGGCAGCCGGGGAGGAATTCTCTTAGCTCTTTTCTGAGGGGTGGGCCGGCGGGGTGCAAAACGGCCTCCAAACACCGGGTGAAGCAGCAGGGGGGGGCCTCCACCGAGGGAGCGGGCAGCAGCGGTGTTGGAGTGCGAGTTTGTGCCTGGAGTGAAAGGGAAAGGTGCAAAGAGAGTGGTGAGTGAGGTGCGGAGAGCTGTGGTGTATGAGGTGGATGAGGATCGGCTGGATTATGAGGATGAGGATGTGGAGTTGGAGGATGGTGAGGTGCGTGATGAAGAGAGTTGGGTGAGGGGCAGAACGGCAACAGGCAAGTTTGGTGTTTTCCAAGATACACAGGACGGCGCTGGTCGGGCCGCCAAGGGGAGTCAGAAGACGACGGACGCTAGGAGGACGGAGCAGGAAGTTAGCGAATTTATCAGGTGAGGGCACCTGGTGGGATGCATGGGACGAGGGTCCTAAAGGGGGGCGCCAAAAGGCCTGCCGGTCAGTGGGTGTGGGGGATGGATCTGTTAGGGATGTGGGGCCTACAGGCGGCCCGGGCCCCTTGCCACGGATGGTAAGAAGCAGGTTGTGGCGGCCAGCACGCAGACGGACAAGACGGATGACCAGGGTGGGAAGGAGGATGGTGTGGTCAAATTGCGGAAGAAATTGCCTTATATGGGTTTGACGATGCCACTCGGGTATCATTTGGCAGAGAAGACAAAGGCCAGGATTTCGAAGCATGAATATGTGGATGTTTTCAAGTTGTTGCATAGGGAGATTCAGGCCAAAGAGGGTTCGAAGGAGGAGGAATGGGAGTTGACCAGGCGGCCGAGGGTGCCTGTTTCTATGGAGAACTGGACTTCGGCGTTTTTGATCTAGGCAAGCATCTATTGTGAGAAGCATGCAGACAGGGCAATAGCTTTGTTTAAATATATGGATGTGATTAGGAAGGTGCAGATGCATTTTGGGGGGTTGCCTGGCTTAGCTATGATGAGGAGTTTCGGGCAAGGATCAGTGTTAATCCAGACAAGCCATGGGGGCACATTGATCAGGAGCTTTGGGTGCAGTGGATGTCTTCTACGCAGGCGGCAGCATCTACGCATACTGCCAGTGGTCTCCCGGTCGCCTATCGGCCTTTTCAGTCAAGTCCCGCCCAGTCTGGGGCGGGTGGACAGGGAGCTTCTTGGGGGTAAGGGAGTCAGGGAACGTGGACCAGCACAGCTGGACAGCAGTACAAACCTGGGAACACTGGGGCTTGCTGGAACTTTAATAAGGGTTTCTGCACACGACATCCCTGTAAGTTTAAGCATGAGTGTTCCAAGTGTGGGGGATGCCACCCGGTCACGCAATGCCTTACACTTGCCACCTCCTCAGAACAGTGGAAGATTGCTAAAGGCAGGGGACAAGCTGGGCCAAAGGGCCCCTACTCCGGTTAAGGTGAAGGCCATGGGTCCATGGCTCTCTCGGTACCCTGATAGGGAGGCGGCACTGAAACTTCACTGGGGGTGTTGGGCTGAGAACTTGTGTTCTGCGAAGGAATTGCCAAGGGTTGTGGCGTGCAAATTGCGGAAGGAAGTGTTGGAAGGCAGGATTGCTGGCCCGTTTGATGCGTGGCTGATGTCGGACCTTATCATCTCACCATTGAGGGTGGTTCCCAAAAAGGAGCAAGGGGAGTTCAGACTGATACACCATTTGTCTTGGCCGTAAGGGAGTTTGGTGAACGACTTCATCGCGGAGGAAGATTCCAGGGTTTTGTATGCGTCGGTGGATGATGCCATATGTTTGGTGAGGGCCTGTGGTAGGGGGGCAGAGTTGGCCAAATGCAATATAAAGTCGGTCTTTCGCCTCCTTCCCATTCACCCGGTGGATTTTTCCTTGTTGGGCATGCAGTTTGAAGGGGCCATTTTGTGGACAGGGTGCTGCCGATGGGTTGTGTGATTTCATGTGCGCTTTTTGAAACCTTCAGTTCCTTTTTGCAGTGGGCCTTTGTGGAAAGAAGTGGGCACCGGCTGGTGTCACACTACCTGGATGATTTTCTGTTTGTAGGGAAGGGTCAGACAGGGGAGTGCAGCGTGGCTCTGGGACAGTTTCAGTTGTTGGCGCAGGAGTTTGGGGGTACCGTTGGCACCAGAGAAGACGGCAGGACCTGGTTCTTGTTTGACTTTCTTGGGCATTGAGCTGGATTCAGTGGCATGGCAGGCACGGTTGCCGGTGCAGAAGGTGGCAGAGATGCAGGTTGTTCTGTCTCAGGTACTCGGAGTTTGCAAGATTGATTTGAGGTCTGTGCAGCGCCTTCTGGGTTTACTGAACTTTGCTTGCCGGGTGGTGAGGGCAGGGAGAGAGTTTTGTAGGCGCCTCGGCAGGGCGGTACTCTCTCACCACGGGGTCAGGGTCACGATGGGAGTCCGGTCGGATTTGCGTGTGTGGCTGGTGTTCTTGGAAGAATTCAATGGTGTGTCCCTGGATTTTGCACAGGATAAGATGGTCTGGCATGTGCAGCTTTATTCAGATGCAGCGGGTGCAGCTGGTTTCTGGATCTTCTGGGCAGGCGTTGGTGTGCGGAGCAGTGGCCGGCTCATTGGCTGCGGCAGGGCAGGAGCATTGCTTTTCTTGAGTTCTTCCCCTTATTGGTGGCGTTGCTGGTGTGGGGGCCTGAGTTTCAGACCCGGTCAGTTTTGTTCCACGTTGACAACATGACAGTGGTGTACCTCGTGAACAACCAGAAAGCGAAAGACCGGTGAGTGTTGCGCTTGCTGCCAAGTTTCATGCTGCTTTGCTTGCATTTTAATGTGCTGTTCCGCGTACAACATGTACCAGGGGCAGGTAATGAAATTGCGGATGCGTTATCTCTTTCGCAGTGGCAGCGTTTCAGGAGGCTGGCGCCGGGAGCGGAGGCTTGCAAGACCAAGGTGCCAGGGGGTATCTGGGCCTGGGGAGAGTGAGAGAAGTGGGTTTGGTGGAAAAGTCAATAGCTGAATCCACGAGGCGCTCGTACAGGTTGGCATGGTCTGAATTTGGGGCCTTTTTGGGCTGGAGCAGGGATAGCTGGCGGATGCCCACGAGTGCCTGTGAACAGGTGGTGGTGCATTTTGTTTTGGATTGCATGGACAAGGGATTGTCGCAGACTACGATAGCTGGCAAGCTGGCTGGCAGTTCTTTTTACAGCATGGTGTACTGTTGAGCCGAATGTTGAAAGGTTGGGGACATGTGAGGGCGGAAGGGGGGGAGTTGCCTCAGGAGGCGATTACGTTTGAATTGTTGGGGAGAGTGTTGGAAGAGTTACCACATTGCTGTTATGATGGTGGTTAAGTGGCTTTGTTTCGGTTGTGCATGGTTTGGATGTTCTTTGGAGGGTTTAGGGTGTCAGAATTGGTGGGAGTGCGTGGGGCCCCGGGACGACTGTTTGAGGATGTGCGGGAGTATGGGGCCCGGCTGGGTATCTGATTGGGTCGTTCAAAGACGGACCAAGCTGGCTGGGGCAAGTGGATGTGGCTGAGGGAGACTGGGTGTGCGGAACGTGTGCCCGGTGCGTGAGTGGAAAGGTTTTGGTGGCCGAGTGCAGAGGTCTGTGGGGGAGATATTCGTTAATGCATCACAGAAGCGTTTGACATCACATCAGTTGTTGGCAGTGTTGCGGATGGCCTTGCGGCGGGTCGGCAGGGATCCTGCGTGCTTTGGCACGCACTCGTTTCGTATTGGGGCGGCAACAACGGCGGCTGGTTTATGTTGGTCATGGGAGGAGATATGAAGGATTGGGAGTTGGAGGTCTCGCTGTTGTGAACGCTATGTGTGCAAGTGAGGGGAGATAGAGTGTGGGTTAGGCAGGGCTGCTGCGGTTGTTTTGGCAGTTTTTGCTTTGCTATGGTGTTAATCTCTTTTTCTTCGTAGGTTGCGTTCGGGGACCGGGGGCCAAGACGGTTACCTGGATTGATGGATACTCCTTTGTACATTGGGCCTCAAAGTATGTGGACAGACAGGTTTACGGTCGTAGCCTGGGCCTGCGGAGCAGTCATCATGAGGTCCATTGGTGGGGTAGGAGCGGGATGCGATGGGGTGCTTTGTTGCCATGGCTGACGAAGAAGGTGTCTCAGCTGGGCTGCCCGGACATGATTGTTATCCACCTGGGGGAGAATGACTTGGTCAAGCAGTCAGGAGTGTCTTTGTTACATCTGATGCAGCGGGATCTGGAGGCAATGAGGGGCAATCTGGCTGGCGCCTGTATTGTTTGGACTGAGTGTGTACCACAACAGATCTGGAAGGGGGCAGTTAAGCCTGCAGTCATTGAAAGGGCAAGGCAGAAGTTGAATAGGGCTATGAGACTTTTTTTTGCTGACCACGGAATCAAAGGGCTTGCTCATGTTGGGCTCCGGCTCGAGGAGCCCCTTCTCTTTTGGGACGACGGTGTGCACCTTTCGTACATGGGAAATGCGTACTACCTAATGGAGATGCGGGATACTATCAGCTTGTTGTGGAATGAGTCTATCTGGTGTCGGAGCGACTTAGTACGAAAGGTGCACGATTGGTGGGGCAGGTAACCGCCCTCCGGGGGTTCCATGGGGGGCTTGCAGGACTTGGCAGGGGTGGGGAATCCATGATGGGCAGAATCACCCTTCCGGTGAGGGGGTTACAGGTGCAGGATGGGGGGTGTGGTAGACGGGAGTGCGATGGCTGGAGATGCTGGAGGAGTTTGAAAGTGAAGGGGGAAGTGAATGGTATACGTGAAGAGGTTGTGGTGTGAATTGGTAGTGAGTATTGGAGTACGTGAGTGGATGGTGGTTGGAAGTCATGATGTTGGGGGGATTGTTAATTGGTATGGGGGTTATGTTGAATTTGGTTGTCAAACCTGTCCTAATAAATGGCCTTTTACGCTAATCTAATGGCGTGGAGTGGTTATTGCGCGACGGCCTCTCATCACATGGCGAAAAAAAATCACAAGTTGGCAGGTCTGCCATAATCAGATCCACAGTATGCTTGGTGGGGTTCAGACTTTGGGTTTCCTAAACAGACACATTAATATTAATTGTACATTTGAATTATCATGCTTTTCTAGTCTGCTCAGAACCTTGCCTGCTGCAACACCATAAAAACATCTTAGGCACTCATTCCTAGAGCCAAGAAATAATAATATCTCATCTATAGAAAAGGGGGAAAGTACATATTTTTCCCCTTTGTCGATGCACAAACTTGGGCTTTGCAGTTTGCACGATTGCAGCCAGATTGTTTCTGGTGCAAATCGTGTCTTATGTGGGACCGCCTGCCTACAAGGCGGCAGTCCCACAGGGCAAATTACGATGCTACCACCACCATGGGGGTTGCATTGCCCCTGTTTTGTATTGCGGCAAGTGCTGCGCTCTGCAGCACCCGCTGTATTACAAAACAGACACCCCACACACATCCCTGCATTGAGTGTCAGGCACCATGGTGCAGGAATATGTTGGGGGCACCATAGTTACCCCCAACACCCAAAGACAATGGGCCAGGTGGGAAGGGGGGCCCACTACAGGCCCCCAAAGTCCCTTCCTGCCAGCCTGTTCATGGCAGGTTACCCACCATGAAAATTTCGGAGGAAAGGGACATTGTAATCCTTACGGCGGTGCCTGGCAGGCACCGTCAACATGGTAAGGATTAAAAGCCCCTTCACCGCACCAGCAGACTCCAGGAGCCCGTCGGATGCATTGGGGTCACTTTCCAATGGCAATCCCCCCCGCCACCGACAGCCTGTCAGTGGCGGTCTCGCTGCCATCGTAATCAGGTCCAAAGTGAATCTAATACATGTTTGAAAGAAACATCTTTGTTAATGAAGATTGTCAGATACATATATTCAAAGACAATAACCTATGATTAATTATACAGATCAAACCATGTAAAATATACACTTTATTTAGAGCTATTTTATGTTGGTTTTAAATTGTTTTGCCCAGTGAAAGGAGTGTAGTGAACAAAGTGAATCATCAGTACCAGCAGTGAAATAGCATCACAGCTGACGCACATGATTACGACCATTAGTTGAATAGATGGTTAGACTTAATATTTGTTTCCAAGGCTAATATTTTCATTGTAACATAAAACTGATTATTTTTGTTCTTTAGGACAAAGCCTAATGTAAATCTTTTTTTGAGGTTAGAAGTGCTTTGCTGCAGCCCTAGTGTTTAGTTCATGGGAGAGTGAGTGGGTTTTTATTTGGATATTACTTGATAGCCGCTAATGGACAAATAGGACTTAAATAATTGCTTCTAGTAAGTGTGTTGTACACGTCTGCATTGAACACGTCAAGCCATGCACAAGGCAGAAGTACTGAGATGTGTAGACATGGCTGTTGTGTTGGGGGAAAAATGACCCCAGTGTCAAGTATGCAGCACCTCTGCTGTGCTATCTTTTCTTGTGCACACTTTACTTGGATAGATATATATGTACAAGCAAGTGTTCTGGAAATTAAGTTGTGTTTAGGAATACAAACTTTGGGATCTTATTCTCTTAATGGAATGTTAAGCAACTCTCTTGCATAATATTGTTAAATATATCCTGACAAATATCACAAATTCTACCAATTAGTATCCTAGATTGCTTATCAATGTTGTTGTAAAATTGTTTAAGAAAATTGGACTGGCAGGATTTGGGTGGTTTCAAAGCTCTGGCAAAAGCAATCATGAATTTAGAAAGGCTCAAGACAATACACCGCTGCTGACTGCCCCACTGATGGCTGCTTCCTACTGCTAGGTTCCTGTGGTGGCATCAGTGTTGAAACAGAAAAAAGCTTTTGATTGTGTACTGTGAAAATATCTGTTTGTAGTTATGATACGCATTAGTGTGGTTGCCTACCTAAAACGAATTTGAGAATATTGCTGGGTGGGTTCTTCCAGTTGTTAAAGTGCAAAGAGTACTAAACAGGGATGTCTCTTTCCTTCTTGAGGCAGCTCTAAAAGACAAAGGGCCATATGTATGAAACTTTGGTTTTGCGATTCTCAAATAGCATTTTCAGAGAATCGCTATTTGAGAATCGCTATGTATGTAGGATTTGCAAATAATTTTGCGAATCCTACATATTACTTAATTGCGAATCGCAAATTGAAATTTGCAATTAAGGAATACCTCCCCATTCATTCCTATGAGCCTAGAAGCCCATAGGAATGAATGGGAAGACATTCTCAATTTGCGATTCTCAATTAGAGAATCGCAAATTGAGAATGCAATTTTAAGGTTGCCAGGGTGTCAAAAGGACACCCTGTTGGACCCCGAGGTGTACATGTGTGCACATGTGGCACACATACATGCCCTAAGGGCATGTTTGTGCGCCACATGGCACTTTTAAAGTGCAAAAAAGTGCATTTTTGTCAGAGAAATCGCAAATTACCACCAACTTGAAGTTAGTGGTAATTTGCGATTCCTTAAGGCCAAATTGCACTTTTTCTGTGCGGCCTACATTGCATTTAAGGAATAGCAATTTGCGATTCCGTAAATGCAATCGCAAAATGAGGAATCGCAAATTTATCGATTCCTTATTTTGCAAGGCAGTTTTGCTTACATACATACCACTGAGCCAAATGCTAGTTCAGTTGATTAGTCCCATATCAACGCTTCCAATAAAAGGTACTAATGAATGATTAGGATAATTTCTTCACATATTGTATTAGTTAGATTGGGGCCATATTATGATACAATTTCTTGTGCTGTGCCAATGCAAGACATATCTGCAGGTTTCCTTTTTCTCTCTTGAGTGCATGCATTGACTTAGAAAGGCGCATATCCGGCTGACAGCAGAGCTTGGAAATGCAAAGAGGCTAGTACTGCCTCTTGTTTAAAAACTCTGTTGTATGCAGCAAAAGCACTAACTTGGAGATTTTCAAAGTAGGTCTATACACTGAAAACAGGAAAAATAAATACCCAGACCCCTTCTGCGTCGCCACAGCTCAGTGAACAGGATCATGGTACAGTCTCAGTACTAAAACTATAGCTATGACTGAGACAGGGATAGCGAAGTTTGAATATACTGATGGATGAATGTACCACAAGTTTCCATTCAGAAGCTAAGTATTCAGATTCCAGGGATTCTTAACTTCTTGGCAAGGAAAAGGTTGATCCCCTTGTGAGGCAGATAAAAGAAACATATACTGATGTGGGAAATGCTAAATGTTGAAATTTGAGGCTAGCTTAATATAATGGATGAATATGTAACCAAACGTTTTGAGACTTATTACAATGTCAGTCAGTTCCGACCGTCTTGTTACAATGCGGTTCGGTCTTATACTCACTTTTCTCTATGGTAGCTTGTAAACTGCCCATAATACAGGCTCATATAGAGAAATGGGTGTGTGTGTAAACCCTGCCACCCAGTGTAGGGTTTTACAGGTAGCTACCCTAGGTACCCCCTCGACCACCAACCGTAGCCCTCGAGGCAAGGTGGCCCTGCTAGGGGTCCCCAAAGTCAATTTCTGTCAGCCTTTTTGTGTCGGAAAGGCCACCACAGAAAGGCTGTGGGAAACTGATGTCATAATCCTGATGGTGGAAACGACATCCATAGGGGATTACGGTGTGGTTACGACTGGCTGGAAGACTCTGGGAGATGGTCAGAAATGAGTCAGAATGACCGGCCGGTTTACGTTCCAACAATCAACATCGTAATCCGGCGGTCGGACCGCAAACCAACAGTGTCAGTCAGAAAGCCAAGCTTTGGACAAGCGGTCGGAGGCTTTCTGACCTACATTTTAATCGGCCCTTTTACATGTATTGAGTATTTGCATAATTTGGGTTATTTCACAAGAGGAACACAAATTTACCAAAATTACCCTGATTAAAATTTCACCCAGGCTTAATTTCCACTACTTTTAAAATAGTATGGTACCGTTAACTGAATACAAGGAAAATAAAGATACAAAGGCTGCTTCTTCCAAAGCAGGAAGAGGTATTTACTGAAGGTAACATTAGTGAAGACACACACATGTATTATCCTTTATCAGGCAAGTTTGTTGCTAATAGTTAACAAGAGGATCCATATTGATAGATTTATGTTCACAGCATTTGTTTGTTTTCCTAATGCATATAAAGGCAAGAACAAAAGATCCCAGCTAAAGAGCCCCGTACTGGGTGCCCATCGGGTATTGCAGCGCTGACAGGACAAGGGGCAGGCTCATATGATGAAGCATGACACCTAGCTCGCTAGGTGTGTGAGAGCCCTAGTTCCGAAAGGGGATAATCCTGTTCCTCCTGTTTGATCCCACCAATTGTATCTCACTGTCTGTTCACTTTGACTCAGAGGAACTTCGTACCCTTCTTGCTTACTGTACTCGTTGGGCGTGTATGCTGGACCTCTCTAAACTTGCCCCTCTGTCCCTCCTCTTGGAAACATTCCAAGATTATGGTCATTCCAGTGATTATGGCATAAGCTTTTCAATTCAACAGGAAGTTGAAGCTTTTCCTTTGAAGACAGTTCGTATTTTTACCATTTATTAAAGATCCATCAATGAGTAATGGTGCATCACAGATAATATATTCCTTCATTTTTCACAAAGTGTATTTATTTATTTATTTATATTTATTTTAGTGTTTTATAGAGCGTGAACTAGACCCGTTAGGGTATCCGAGCGCTTTACAGAGTCACAGAGTCATACAATAGGCAGGATATCACAAGAGTACTGTACATTAGGGGGGAGGGGGTGCTGGGTACAAGAGGGTAAATACAAGAATAAAATTACAATTACAATTACTGAGGACAGACCCCCGGTTTCTTGGTGGGGCGAGGTCGCAGGATGAGGGCAGTAGTCTCTGAGGTGGTTGTGGAACGGGTTTAGCCAAGGAATTTACCCATAAGGAAGGATTTAGCCTCCTTTTTGAAGCGTGCCAGAGAGGCGATTCTTCTGATGGCGGGTGGGAAGGAGTTTATAGGTTTTTTTTTTACGAAAGCTTGCAGGCTGGAGTAGGAGGGCACTGGCCGATTGTGAATTTCTGCTTCCTCCGGATATCACAGGTTTCTGTGCAAGATACGCAGGGGAGTTTGAGTGTAAGGCCTTGTGCGTGATGCATGCCAGCCTGAGATGAATCCTAGCCTTGAGAGGAAGCCAGTTCAACGCTATCAGATGAGGAGTGATGTGATCAAATTTCCTTCTGCCCTTAAGTAGTTTGGCGGCTGCATTGAGGCAGGCTTTTAAGGGTGCTAGGGAGATCTTGGGTAATCCAGAGAGGGTGGAGCAGCCATATTCCAGCCTAGAAATAACTAATGATTGGACTGCCAGTTTTAGGTCGGGAGCGTCAAGAAAGGGTTTCAGTTTCCATAGGTAGCTAGGGTGGAATCCTGTAGAGTTGGCCATTGAGTTAATGTGGTCTTGCATGTTTAGGTTATAATCCAAGGTAATTCCCAGAGATTTGGCCGAGTTCACAATGGTCGGGGGACAGTTTCAGGCTGTGATAGATTTAATCCATGTCTGGATCTCAGAGTTGCTTTTGGGCGGGGAGATTAGGAGAAACTCAGTTTTCTTAGCAATGAGTTTGAGTTGGTTGGAGGAGAGCCATTGGACGGTCAGCTTCAGGGCCTGATTCAAGGTGAGGATCTCCTCAAGAGATGAGACTTTTATGTAGATCTGAGAGTCGTCGGCGTACATATGGTAGGAGATATTTGCAGTGCAAAGGACTTTGGCAAGGGGTTCTAAATAGAGGTTGACAAGGGTGGGGGACAACGTTGATCCTTGAGGGACTCCCACCGTGACCAAGGAGGGAGCGGACAGGTTGCCGTTGATTAGGAATCTCTGAGATCGGTTTTGGAGGTAAGAGCTAAACCAGTCAAGGACTGTGCCATCTAATCCCATCCTAAGTTTGAGGCGTTCAAGTAGCATCTCGTGGTTGACTGTGTCGAAGGTGAGGATAGATCCAGGAGGATTAGATGACAGATTTTGTCTTGGTCAAGGGCTTGTAGGGCATCATCGACGATGTGGAGAGTGGTGGTTTCAGTGCGGTGTCCAGGTCAGAAGCCAGATTGGCAGTCATCGATTAGATGGAAGTTGTTGATGTGGTGATTTAGCTTTAGTTGCACACACTTCTCCAGCACTTTAGCCTAGAGTGGAATATTGGAAATCGGTCTAAAATTGTCTGGGGAGGCTGGGTTCAGTGACGGCTTTTTCAGAATGGGGAGGACTTGGCCCGCTTTCAAAGAGTCCGGGATTGATCCCTGCCGGAGAGAGGCATTGATTATCGCATTCCAGCTGGGAATAATAGATTGGGCAGTGGTCGCAAGACAGTTTGAAGGTAGCGGGTCGTTGAAATGGTTGTTCGGGTTTAAGGTGGAAAGGATTTTGGAGACAGAGTCTTCATCGTAGAGTGGGAAATCGGTCCAGTGTGCTAGATTCTTAGGTGAGAACTGTGGAGGCAGGGGGGGAGGAGTCGGAAGGAGTGAGGCAGCGCTAAGTTCGTTACCTAAGGTTTTGATTTTGTTTGCGAAAAACGATGAGAGACTTGAGGTTTTCTTTCTCTGTTTTGGTCAATTTGTTGGATTTGTGTTTGACCAGCTCAAAGAGTTTGCGTGGTCTGTTCTAGGCATTTCCTAGTTCTGCTCTGAAGAATTCTTTTTTTGAGTTGAGGATGTTCTTGTTGTATATATTTCTGGCCTGGTGGAGAAGTTTTCAACCAGAATTCTCTTGGGATCTTCCAGGTTTTATGGAAGGAATCCTAGCCTCGAGAGAAAGCCAGTTCAACGCTTTCAGATGAGATCAAAGTTCCTTCTGCCGGTAAGTAGTCTTGGAGAAATTGGTTCATTGTTTCTCTACTTTTTCATTAAACTCCATCTTCAATCAAGAGCTTCAAGATTGAAATATTTTTTTGCCCATGTAACAGTTTCCCTCTAACTAGAACACTCTTACGGAGACATTTGACACCGTTCACATGTATTATTAGGTGTAAGATGTCTTGACAGATCTTAACCGTATCTAATCCTTTACAAATGTGATGAAAATGATTCCATAAGTTTGGGTATAAAGTCACCAGTGACGACAGGGCCATGATCAGCCCTGAACATCAACCTAGGTACTAAACTGTGATACACAATCTTAACACAGTAACCTATAATAAATTCAAACACTTGCTGAAGCACGCCACAAATAAGTCACGGGTGGGTGACCCTTAACCCCTTGGGCACTGTGGACAGAACGGTTCCGCCCCCATCCTCAGTGCTCACGTGCTGAGGACAAAACCATTTCACCTTACAATCCACTAAGGGTGGGCATAAAATCCGTTTCGCGATCCGCGAATCTCGCGAAATCGCGATAAAATCCGCGAATCAGCGGGGACGAATTTTCAGCCAAGCAAGGGTTACAGCAGCAGGTGCAAAAGTTGAACCTAATTTCTTTGTAACCTTTTACAAAAGGGTTACAAACAAATTAACTTCAACTTGGACACCTGCTGCTATTTGCTTCCTGGGGCCTCGTTGCCTACTTGCAACTATTCTCTGACCCTGCTCTGACCCTTGAAGCAGGGACAGAGAATAGTTACAAGTAGGCAACGAGGCACCTGTCCAAGGAATTAAATCTCATCAGGAAGCACTTACAGATATAAAAAACAGGAAGAAGGGAGAGGATGGCAAATACACCCATTTTGAGTTGTCAGGAGGGGTTAAACTAAAAGAGACCTTTACAGCACAATTTTCATATGCATTTTGCTAAAAATAAAAAGCTGTATGTTCTGTAGGGGCAACTCAGGAATCTGGCCCTTCAGAGATCCGGCCTATCTTTCTTTCTCTCGTTCTCTCTCTCCCTCTCTCTTTCCCTCTCTTTCTCTCTCTTTCTATCTATCTATCTATCTATCTATCTATCTATCTATCTATCTATCTATCTATCTATCTATCTATCTATCTATCTATCTATCTATCTATCTATCTATCTATCTATCTATCTATCTATCTATCTATCTATCTATCTATCTATCTATCTATCTAACTATCTATCTATCTATCTATCTATCTATCTATCTATCTATCTATCTATCTATCTATCTATCTATCTATCTATCTATCTATCTCTCTCTCCCTCTCCCATAAACGACTGCATGGGTAACTTCGCTATGCAAGCGGCTCGCGAAGACGCAAAAAGCCCCGCGAACACGCAAAAAACCCCTGGGCGCAGATCGGCAATATATTCAGGCCCATCTGCCACCACGGGGACAGGAAGCCTCTAAACAACAAGGATGTTTACATTTACATGTTGTGGAGCAGTCTCCTAGGCAAGGGTAACCTCCCTTTTTCGTGTGGCAATGTTTTGGCTGATTTGAGCCATATTTTTAGGCACTAATCACTAGAGATTCCACTTATTTATATGTCAGGAAGTTGTCCCTTTGGCAAGGGTTGCTCATTTTTTTGGTGCATTTATTTGGGCCATTTCTGCCCCCGTGGGGGAAGATGAGACATATTTTTAGGGCAGTCTGCCACCAAGGTGAGCAGAGAAACAGTAGACATCTGGAAAAGCTTCTGTGTGCACTGAAGTTTGGTTGACGATCTGCAGGTACTTGGTGTTGTGTGTGCTAGCGCTTGGCTGGTGGTGTGTACATACTGGTAGTTGGCTGGCAGTAAAGTGGGTTGTGCTGGGCAGGTGGTGCGTGTGGGCTGTCATTTGGTTGGCAGTATGCTTGGACTGGCACTTGGCTGGCAGTGTGCAAGGACTGGCACTTGGCTGGTGGTGTACATGGGCAGGCGCTTGCCTGACGGTGTGAGTGAAGTGGCACTTGACTGGCAGCGTGCATGGACTGGCACTTTGCTGGCAGTATGTGTGGACAGGCACTTGGCTGGTGGTGTGTGTGGACTCGTGCTTGCCTGATGGTGTGTGTGGACTGGTGCTTGGCTGGCAGTGTGCATTGACTGGCACTTGGCTGGTTGTGTACATGGATTGTCATTTGTATGGTGGTGTGTATGGCTGGCAGTGTGTGTGGACTTGCACAGGGCTGGTGATGTGAGTGCAGTGGCATTTGGCTGATGGTGTCTTTAAACAGGGGATTTTGCTGGCTGTGTGTTTTCCGACTGGCTTCTGGCTGGTGATGTGCGTGGCTAGCATTTGGGTGGTGATAGGCAGACATAGCGTTTTATAATGTTAACTGTTTTATTTCTTGTCATCATTTTTTATTGTAATGTTTTATTCCTTCTTTTTATTTCATTGCAAAGCTTTTGGTTTCTTGTGCTGTAATTCCTGCTTGCGAATTTGGCACTGGTAGATTAGGAGTTCAAGTATTTTCATGTATATGATAAGAAAACATTTTTGTACTGTTTACTGTAAATGAGTATAATTTCCCTGCATGACTGTGATTTATAAAAGCAGCATTTTCAAGTTATGTTTTATTGTGTGTAAAATTCTCCTTGGATTTGTGCATGATGTGTATTGTGTTGGTGGTAAGTGGGTCTGTGCAGAGAGGTGCCGCTGAGTCTAGTTGTCTCTGGCAAGTGAGTGGTATTGTTTTTCAATACATAAGTCTTTGTGTACTTTGTATTGAATAACCTTTCTTTTCAGATTATCAGTAGTTTTGCTTTCCGTTTGATAAAGCCACACTTTGTTTATTACTTAATTATTTACAGTGTTGGGTATTGTTGGCTTATTTGTCAAGTTACTTTTCTTAGTAAGGATTATCGTTAGCCACATGATTACTACTCTGCAGTTTGTTGATATGCTATTCAAGTCTTACTCTGACGATGAATATGAGGTTGACTGCATCTGAAACAGAAGAGGAAGTCCAGGACCCTGGCTGTGAATTTTCTGTCTGAGAGGGGTCATCTGATGATGAAGCCACTCTCAGTGTGCCTGAAGTGCCACTTTTAGAGAAGGACACCGATGTGCCAATAGTGTAGCAAGAGGAAACTGGATTGCAGCCTGGGGCTGAAAGGCTTCCCATTGGAAGTACTGGACTATGGGTCGTCCCAAACATGGTACTGCAAGTTTTTTCTGCCTTTAGTGGTGTCACAGGGTATAAAGTGAATACTAAAAATGTTTTGCCGTTAAATTTATTTCAATTGTTTATAGATGATGTATGTTTGGATGGTATTGTTGATCAGACTAATTTATATGATGAAAAGTATTTGAGGGATAACAGTGCCAGACTTAATCCCCACTCTGAGCCACCCGGTGGACTCCCACAAATCTGGATGAGTTAAAGGCATTCTTGAGTTTAAATTTTTTGATGGGCTTGATAAGGAAGCCATCACTGACTTCATATTTGTCTACTAATGCCTTGATGGCAATAGCTATATTTCCTGCAAACATGAGTCATGATCGATATTTGCTTCTTCTTTGGATGCTTTATTTTGTTGATAATGCTTCAATATTGCCATGAGATCATCCTGATTGTGACTGTCCTTGATCACTTTGTAGATCGATTTTCAGAGATCTATGTTACAGGGAAAAAAAGCTGTGGATGACTCTTTGGACCTTTTCAAGGGACATTTGTTTTTTAACAGTACATTTCTTGCAAGAGGGCACATTCTGGAATTAAGATGTATAAGCTGTCTAAGAGAAATACTGGATATTTCTATAATTTCAGGGTGTACACTGGTAGGGATTATAGTATTAATCCCCTTCCCCTCCCTGGTTGTCCGTCCACTTTCGGAGTTACTGGGAAAATTGTGTGGGAAGTTGGAAGAGGACTTTTTAACAAAAGTCAACTTTTATGTTACTTCTACACTGGTGTGCAAGTGTTCAGGGAATTGTTCAAAGTAGACACTGTTGCATGTGGCACAATCTGCTCTAACGTAAAGGTTACCCAAAACAGCTTGTTTGTAAAAAAAATAAAAAAAATAAAAACTTGAGAAGGGACAGTGCAGTGCCTTGCATAATGCTGAACTTCTTGCTGTACAAAAGGGGGTGATGGACGGAGCGTTTGAGCAAATCAAACACTCACCCCCAGTCAAATGATCTGGGTTTAATCCATCACCATTCTTTAGCTCACTCAGCCACCCCAGTTCAGACATGGCCATATGCAAATCAATCTGACCCTGTGCCTCATGGGAACAGTCCAGCCCGAACTGCCAAGCCATGTCTTTCCTGGACCGGAAACAAGCATCCTGGGACCGGTTTCGGATTCATAATCCTCATCAGCCAGGCTATCTTGAATCCAGTGGCCAAGTGAGCAAGGGACTCACGTCTGAGCATACCCTGCCAACTTAGGGCGAACAAAGCGATACAAAAGGGGGCGATGGACGGAGCGTTTGAGCAAATCAAACACTCACCCCAGTCAAATGATCTGGGTTTAATCTATCACCATTCTTTAGCTCACTCAGCCACCCCAGTTCAGACATCGCCATATGCAAATCAGTCTGACCCTGTGCCTCATGGGAACAGTCCAGCCCGAACTGCCAAGCCATGTCTTTCCTGGACCGGAAATAAGCATCCTGGGACCGGTTTCGGATTCATAATCCTCATCAGCCAGGCTATCTTGAATCCAGTGGCCAAGTGAGCAAGGGACTCACGTCTGAGCATACCCTGCCAACTTAGGGTGAACAAAGCGATACAAAAGGGGGTGATGGACGGAGCGTTTGGTAGTTCGGGCTGGACTGTTCCCATGAGGTACAGGGTCAGACTGATTTGCATATGGCCATGTCTGAACTGGGGTGGTGTGGAGTGCAAAAAAACAATGGATTTATGCCCAGATCTCTGTACTGGGGTGAATGTATGACATTGTTCTGCATTCTATCCATCAACTGTGGTTTTTGCATTTGTCACCCCGGATGGGATGGGTATGCTCCGACGTGAGCCCCATGCTCTCCACACCACTGGATTCAAGCAAGCCGGGCTGAAGACGGCTGGAATGCCAGAAACCGGTCCTCGGAAGCTTGTTTCCGGTCCAGGGAAAGCATGGCTTGGCAGTTCGGGCTGGACTGTTCCCATGAGGCACAGGGTCGGACTGATTTGCATATGACCATGTCTGAACTGGGGTGTTGTGGAGTGCAAAAAAATGATGGATTTAGGCCCAGATCTCTGTACTGGGGTGAATGTATGACATTGTTCTGCATTCTGTCCATCAACTGTGGTTTTTGAACTTCTTGCTGTGACATTTTCTGACAGGAGAGATGCCTACATGCGTTCTACCATCCATGATAAAAATACTACATTTGTGACAATTTGGGATTAGGTTGCTGAAGTGCACAAACCTGCATTTAAGACCAGAATAAGCACATGGGAGGTGTAGATATAGTAGATTTGGGGTTGGAACCTTACACTGCTGTTTGTAAGGCTTACGCTTGGTGGAAGAAGTTGCCTTTCCATTTATTCCATTTGTTAACCTTCAATGCTTTTGTTGTATTCAACAATTGTTCTCCAAAGTCAAAGATGACATTCATTAAGTTTTAGCAGTCTGTGATAGGCAACCTTGTTGCAGTGGAACAGGCAAGAGTTGCAGCGGTGGAGGATGTGGCTAGATGGAATGATTACTTTCCTGATCACATTAATCCCACAGCCATAAAAGACTTTCCCAGTAAGAAATTTAGAATCTGTGCCCAAAGAGGTGTGCGGAAAGAGAGTCATATGTGCTGCCTCGATTGTCCTTCTAATCTTGGGTTGTATTTGAGTTTTTGGATGCAACCATGAACGTAAACTTGACCTGTCTCTATAATTGCAAATTTTTTATTCAGCTTTCACGGTTGGCAATTGTGTAATATATTTAGTTAGATCTGTTGTGTTTGTAGTTATAGTTTTGTATCTACTTTCAAACGGTTTGTATGTTTTTGTAGTTAAAAAACAATGTGAGGACGGTGTGCATGGACTAATACTTGCCAGGCAACCTGCGTGGACTGGTGATTAGATGGTGGTGTGTGTGAGCTGATACTTGGCTGGCAATATGTGTGAGCTGGCATTTGGCTGACAATTTGTGAGTAGTGACTTGGTGCTGGTCACTACACACACTGCTAGCCAGCCGGTGTGATTGTTGTTAGTCATGCTGGGCCCATTCAACTATTAACATTTCCCTTGGTGTCTAGTTTTCAAATATGTATGGTTTGCTAGTTTTCCCTAGATGCCAGCTAAGTTTGGGCCCAAAATCCATATCTAGGCACATTGCAAAAAATGGGTCAGCTTTCAGTGGAAAAATGTGATGTATCAATGTAGCATTTTGCTCAATGTGCCACTGGATTCAAACTTGCCTGGCGGATGTGGGGTGAAACCCAGAAACCGGTCCTAGGATGTGGGTGTCCGGTTCAGGGAGCAACTGGCCTTGCAGTCATGCTGGACTGTTCCCATGAGGAGCAGGATCAAGACTGATTTGCACATAGCTGGGTCCAAACTGGGGTAATATAGTGAGCAAAAGAATGATGGATTAAACCTAGATCCGTGAGTGATTGAATAGTTTCAGCACTCCATCCCTCTTCTTGTATTTGATGAGTACCGTTTTTGGACATTTCCTGTCACAGGCACCAGGCCTGCCCACCCACATGGGGTACAGTCTATATTGGGAAATTTGGGGGAATGCTGGTTGTATGGAAGTTTGTGGCTCCCCACAGATTCAAGAACTTTTCATCATAGAAATGTGAGGAAAATGTGCTTTTTTAATCAAAGTTTGAGATTTACAAGGGATTCTGGGTAAAACAGCTTGGTGAGAGCCATGAAAGTTATCCCACTCTGGATTCCATCTACTATTCCCTAGATACTGGCGGAGCTGGGGCCCAAAATCCACAGCTAGGGACATTGCAAAAAAAGGTCAGTTTTCAGTGGAAAAACGGGATGCCGCAACATTGAGTTTTGGGTCATTTCCAGTAACAAACACTAGGCCTACCCACGCAAGTGAGGTACATTTTTTATCAGGAGACTTGGGGGAACGCTGGGTGGTATGACGTTTGTGGCTCCCCTCAGATTCCTGAACTTTTCATTACAGAAGTGTGAGGAAAATGTGTTTGTTTAGACACATTTTTAGTTTTGCAAGGTATTCTAGATAAAAAAAAAACCTGGCGAGAGTTGCACAAGTCACCCCATCCTGGAATTCCCTGGGTGCCTAGTTGTCAAAAATGCACAGGTTTGCTAGGTTTGCCTAGCTGCTGGCTGAGCTAGGGCCCAAAATCCACAGCTAGGCAAATTGCAAAAAAAGTTCTGGTTTCAGTGGAAAAATGTGATCCATTCATGTTTCATTATGGGCCGTTTCCTGTCGTGGGTACTAGGTCTACCCACACAAGTTATGTTCCTTTTTTATTGGCAGACTTAGGAGAACACAGAATCATAGAACAACTGCTTTTTTACCAATTGTCTTTCTCTGCATATGTGCCTTCCGAATGTAAGACACTGTGTAAAAAAAATGCATTTTGAAAAATGCCCTATAATCCACATGCTCTGAAGTTGTGAGTACCCACAAATTCAGAGATGTGAAAATAACCACTGCTTCTATACTCCATATCTTGTTCTTTGTTTCTATTTCAGAAATACATAGGTGTCATTGACACTTATTTTTACCCTTCATATTTTACCAAATTATTTGCAGTATATCTGGTACACAGTTATAAACCATTGCAAGATGCAACTTAGTTATTGGCTCTGAGTAACCCGGATTCCACAAGCCCTATATAGCCCCACAACCAGAAGGTCCACTGGACATTACGGTACATTGCATATGAACATCTGCCATAGATAGAAGAGGTTACCGTTGAAAAAGTAGGCTCAAATGATTGTTTTTTTTACTCTCAATTTCAATATTTCTTTTATTTCGTTACTTTCAAAAGGAAACCTTGAAGGATCTACACATACGACCCCTTGCTAACTTCAGAATTTTATCTACTTTTACTAGTAACATACGCCGATACAAAAGGAATTCATGTGTGGGCTCCCCTGTGGTAATAAAGGAGGTTTATGGCATAGCGGCAGCAGGATTTTAGGCTCTGCAAGTCTTGGTTCAGTCCCAGGCCGATGCGATTATGGCAGAGACTATTTCCTCTGTCCACAATGCCATGTTTATAAAACTGAGAGACGTATTCTTTGTGTGATCAAAATCTAACAAGAGGCAAAAGTCCGCCAAAACATCATGCAGGGAAGCTTGACAAATTCTATCTAAAGCCATCCAGGGCCAAGATAGGACACCAATACCAGAAGCTAGGCAAGCTTATAAGGCCACCATAGCCTGTGCTGAGAAAGCATGGGTCATTGACAGTTGGACCTCTATGCTGCATTCCATCAAGGAAGCAGACCATCGTTCCTTTTGGCACATATTAGCTAAGGAAAGTCTTTATGGAAAATAATAACATGGCTGGAGACTGGGTCAACCCCTTTTCTGAGCTCTATTCTCCCCTGTATTACCTGATAACTCATCTTTCGATTCAGGTCTAGTGGGTGCTGTGTCAGTTTTTTCCCTGTGTGACTTCTCTGACCACAATAGCAACTCTATAACTCTTTTCGAGGTTCGGAGTGCTTTGAACTGGATTATTCCTAATAAAGCACCAGGTCTTGATAAGGTTCCAGGAGACCTATTTAGGGCTGAAAAGGACGTTGGTGTCCGTACTTGGTAATATTCTTTAATGCTGTTCTGAAAGGTGCTGCAATGCCTTTCCCCTGTGCAGGAGCTGAGATAATTCATATTTTTAAAAAGGGTTCCCAGTCTCTCCCTGCTAACTACAGGCCCATCATCGTCATTGACAAGACGCATAAAATCTTTAGTAGAATCATCTTGGCTAGGCTGTAAGAGTGGCTCACTGATGCTGCATTACTGACTCCCTTACAAGCTGGCTTTAGAGAAAGTGTTAGTGCGATTAATCAAGTTTTGTTGTCTTCAGTTGCTGCAATGGTCCTACTCAGGAGTTGCCATCTACTATATATGTGACGTTTGTTGACCTCCTTTCAGCATTTGACCTTGTCTCTAGGGATGTTCTTTGGAAGATTCTGGGTAATATGGGTATCCCCAAGTATCTCTTGTTGGTCCTGATCAGGTTACACTCTGGCAATTTTGCACAAGTGGATTGTGGTACCTCATGAATGCTATCCCGGTCAACCAGGGCATCAGGCAGGAATGTGTTTTGGGCCCAACCTTATTCCTGCTGTTTATGCATGGGCTGGTGGCGTACTTGGCCGCCTGCAAAAATGATGCACCAAGTCTTGGAGGTGTTAAGATACCGGCTCTACTGATTGCGGATGACAGCCTCCTGATTTCTTGATCTCCAATGGCCCTTCAAAAGCTTCTGGCTCAATTTGGGTGTGTCTGCAAGCAGAGGGAGTTGGAAGTTAACATCAGCAAGACCAAGTACATGGTCATTAACCCTTGTCCAACTTCCAGGACCAACCCTTAATTGCATGGAGCTCAGCTGTTGCAAGTTCTAATATTTCATTACTTGGGGTTCACACTAACTGAGCATTTTGATTGGTCTCCACAGATTGTAAAATGCAAGTTGAAGTTCGAACAGTACTCCGGTGGAATTATTTGGTCCCTCAGGGGCACCCAATTCCATCCTATTTCTTTACAAATGTACAATATGCAAGCTGTGGGGGCTACATCATAGAGAGAATAGTTGGGGCCACAAAGATTGTAGCTCCCTGGATAAAATTAAGACCCACTTTATGAGTTCATTGACTGATCTTCCTGTTAGCACCCCGCTCATTCCTCTGCCCCTAGACTTGGGACGGAGAGCACTTTGTTCAAAAATATGGCTTAGACCTTTATTGTATAGGTGTAGACTTTGGGTGATACTGGAGCTATTAGCTAACACCGGGCGGGTAACTACCCTCCACCAGCGGAGTTTGCATAGTTTTGCCTACTTTGCGTTCCACTGTGAACGTGGAGTTCGGGCAAAACTACGACTCCATGCCGTAGTACTACGACTCCATGCCGTAGTGTAGTTAGCCTGCCCCTCCACCCTCCCGAAGTTATTCAACATAATAAATAAGGCACCTACCTGCTGTGTCTGCATCAGCAGCCTCCTCCTCACAATGGCTGCTCTCTCCTGCCCCCTCCTCACACTGAATAACCCCTACGTTGTACGTCTTGCGAATGCACACGGGCAAGAGGTACAACTACTAAAGGCATAGAGATCAAGTACAAGGCCAACAAATTTACAATCAGTTGTTTGGGGAATGCAATTTGTTCCATCAGCTGCCATAGTAACACCAACAGATCAAGTCAAAAGCCTTCTCTGTATTAAATGTTATATAGGTTAATGGAAGATGTTATGGTTAGCAATGGATGCAGTGATAAAAACCTCAATAATATTGTGATTTACATTTGACGTTGAAATAAATCCATGTTGATGTGTGCAAGAAACTTTTGAACTTGGATACATGTAATCGTCTTGAGATAATTCAACTAGATATTCAGTAATCATTAGTAGTCAGGTATATTGATTGATATAGGGTCTGATTTAAATCTTGATGATGCGTTACTCCGTCACAACAGTGCTGGATATCCTGACCGCCGAAATATAAATCTCATTGTGTCCCAACAGATTAAAATTTCAGTGGACGGGATCTCTGGCACTGTTGTGACCGAGTAACTTGTCCGGCAAGATCTCAATCCGACCCTTAGTCAACATTGACCAGCATTTCAGAGGTTACAGTGAAAAAACTTTACCCAAGCAGTAGAGAGAATGGCTGCACATAGATTTGAGGCTTTAGATAGTCCAGAGAATAGTAATATTGATTCAGTGCTAGTACCTACTATCAACACTAGAACCAATGCAAAAAATGACAACAGTATTAGACTCATCACTACTTTCAGCAGGCAAGAAAACAAAATCAGGATTATTATTAACAGCAATTATCTTAACTGATACGATAATGGCAAAAAATCTCCCAAATAAGCCCACATTGACTTTTAAAAGGGCTCCCTCAATGAGAACAACTTTAGTAACGAACAGCCCTGAAATTACCATCAGCACTTCATGTTTAAAACCCGAACAAGTTTTTTTAAAGTGCAAGTCATGTAGAGTATGCAAGTTTGGCATCAATACCACTGAGTATACGACTCCTTTCAGCACAGAGCCTATCCCTTTAAAGGACAATTACAATTGATGCACAGACTTGGCAGTCTTTGTGCTGACATGCACCTGTGGCCTTCAATATGTAGGCAGCACAAAGTTACAGGTGTATGTCAGGATCCTTCAGCACTTGCGAGCAATTGTAGGTTCAGATCAAACATATTCTGTGGCCAGACACTTTAAAAGTGTTCATAAAAACAATCTACAATGCCTCACGTACTTTGTAATAGACTCTATACCACCGTTAAGACAAGGTGGAAAGAGAGAGAAATTACTGATGAGACTAGAGTCTCGAATGATTTTAGAATTAGACTCTATGGTGCCACGAGGGCAGAATAATAGTGATGAAATGTACGATTTTCTTTAAGAACATTATGTTGTATTTAGCACGAACCATGTAGATTAGACTCGTTGGATATAATAAATCAATTGCCATGAAGTTTGTCGATTTGTATATACATACATCGTAGTATTTAAGGAAATGGTAGGCTCGTTTGGGATTTTTGGGGGGATTTTATGGTATTTTATGACTATTTTAAAAAAACATTACTCTTATAATTGAGATATGTCTTTGATACCATTATCATTTTTATCCCTATTTAAATCTTAGAACACAGTACTATAGCATCTTTGCACATTTTTTCATGAATGGGATGCCCGGCCGTGGGGAGAGCACCGTCATCAGTTGGAAAAGACTGAACTCACCAGCCTATTGAGGCCAGTGCTCTGAACTAATCAGGACTGGATTCGGCACAATGTTCCATATGCTTACTGAGCAGGCTTTCATGCTCCGCGACTCACCAAGAGGAGATAATGAATTTTACATTTTTAAACGCACACTTGAACCTACTTTGGTTTCATCAGACACTAGCGGATCCAGGCTAATGTCAAGGGCTATTGTGATATAGATGGGGTCCATCTATCACCAGTAGGGATGGTTCACTTCACTTTCATGTAGAGTTGCAGGAGGCTCTAGACAGGAGAAGTTGTGGGTAAGACTACAGCTATTTTGGTGGGGGCTCTGGTGGCAACGGTGGCCGCCTCCAGAGCTGTGGCGGAGTTACAGGGCGATCTGGCAGCAGACAGGTACAGAAGGGTACCTCTGCGCGGCACCATAGAGGGTGCCAGAGCCAAATCTTAGGAGCCTCATGGGAGAATTCTGGAAAACCGAGTCGGTGCCCCGTTAGTCCTTCGGGTAGTTGTGGGCCTGAACAACCGGGCGTTTGCTTTGCTATGCTCTGCCCTGAAAGGGGAGTGAGTAATAAGGGACCGTGTCCCACGTGATCCAGGAAGAGTACCACCAGAAGGGGCAGCACAGATGGGGTTCACCCCAGTGCTGCATAGCTCATCAGGCGGGTAGGTGGCCCAGTTGGTTCCCTGTCCTTGGATCGCCCATATGATAACCCACCATATTACATAACAGTGTATGTAATAAACCTGCAGCAACTATACCCAAACAAGAAATGTGTTGTGTGTTTATTCATTAGCATGCATGTTATGTTGGATGGGTGGGGAAGACTGCCAATGGTGATACTATGTGGCTGACTGAGGTCCCCGCAGGGGGCCACTAAAGTCGGCAGCCCTCTAGTATCATTGTGGCACCCCACACTCCCACTTAGGGGTAGGGACTAGGGGAGGAGTCCCCCAGCCTTGTCGCCGCACACTAGGGAGCGTCACTTCCTGGGCGCTAGGACTGGGGGAGGAGTTTATAGGCCTCCGCCTCCATCTTGGTGCCCTGTTTTGCGGCCCGACATGCCGTCTCCCACCCTACCGCTCACCCGGCGTGGTTCGTGGCAGGCAGGAGGCAGAGAATGTTGTAATGTTATCTTTTTTCATTGCAGGTGGAGTTATAGGGCGATCTGGAAGCAGACGGGTACAGAAGGGTACCTCTGCGCGGCACCATAGGGGGTGCCAAAGCCAAATCCTAGGAGCCTCTACTCCTGTGTCCGCACCCTGTTAGTCCTTCAGGCAGTTGTGGGCCTGAATAACCAGGGGTTTGCTATGCTATGCTCCGTCCTTAAAGGGGGGTGAGTAATAAGGGACCATGTGTCACGTGATCCAGGAAGAAGATCACCAGAAGGGGCAGCACAGGTTTGCCCCAATGCTGCTTGGCTCATCAGGCGGGCGGGCGGCCCAGTTGGTTGCCTGCCCTTGGATCACCCATAAGATAACCCACCATATTACATAAAAGTGTATGTAATAAACCTGCAGCAACTTTACCCAAACAATAAATGTGTTGCGTGTTTATTTATTAGCATGCATGTTACGTTGGGGGGGGGGTAAGGCTGCCCATGATGATAATATGACATTGAACAGTATCCCCTTCCCTTGAGCATGAGTATCCCGTGGTATACTATTGGTGAAGTTGCCTGAAGTAAGGCCACGCCCATGGGAGTGAAGCATTCTCAGAAACAGCGACAGAGAAGCAGGCACAAGAGAAATGCTGCCCGATTTTTAAAGCAATAAATCGAAACTTCCAGCAAATGGAGAGAACACAGTGTGGGCTTACTTTTTATTTTAATATAATATTTCAAAACATAATAATAATTTTCATAATTCTCACCGTTTTTATAATGTATCACCGTATTCTGCCTCAGCATGTGGTTCTGCCTAGTGACAGGAAGAGGTTAAATTACATTTTTGAACAGTCTCCCCTCCACTTAGGCTTGCTTATGCCGTGGAATCCTCTATTGAATTTTGGAGAAGTTGCCTGAAGGAAGGCTACACCCATGGATAGAGAAGCAGGCCCGATTTTTAAAGCAATAAATCGAAACTTCCAGCAAATGGAGAGAACACAATGTGGGCTTATTTTTTATTTTAATATAATATTTCAAAACATAATAATGATTTTCATAATTCTCACCGTTTTTATAATGTATCACCGTATTCTGCCTCAGCATCTGGTTCTGCCTAGTGACAGGAAGAGGTTAAATTACATTTTTGAACAGTCTCCCCTCCCCTTAAGCTTGCGTGTGCCGTGGAATCCTCTATTGAATTATGGAGAAGTTGCCTGAAGGAAGGCTACACCCATGGATAGAGAAGCAGGCTCTGACGTATTTCGAGAGAATGAGGACAGAGTTGCACCGGGTTCTGTGCCTGTTAAACTAAAGAGAAGGAAAACTAAACGCTAATGACTAAACTGACACTGAAGATGTATATTGATACATTCTAATATTTTATTGTGTTTTGTATCAACTTTTATATTGAAATTAATTTTTTTCTTGTTTTTATAGCTTAGAACATACAAAAATCCATTACATGTAACAACACAATGTGTGGATAATGACAAACGGTTCAATTAATTTATAAAATACAGGAGCGCATTCCCCTTTCAACGTGTTTCGGCTTGAGCCTTCTTCAGGAAGTCTGTATTCATGCATAAATATGTTGACTAAGGAACAAAAGATAAATGTCATTAGCATGATAAAAAGTTTTCATTCTTCACATGGTTTAAATTACAAATCTTGGGATGATATGTTTAATCCAAATCAATCTCACGTATCACCCAGTGACAGTAGCCTGACCAAGCCAGAAAGAATTCATATATATACATTTAAAATTAGCACATTATAATACATTTTTTTGCCTATGTACAATTCATCAAAGTCTCACCACAAAAATGATAATAGTCATATATGCAATAATACACCACACAATTTATAGTAATCTATACACTTTGTACATATGTATATCCAGGTTATAAGCATGGCTGACAAACAGTAAAGTGCACAAGAAACAACAGTTTATACGCATATAAATGAAACTGCTGACCAATTCATATTTGACTTGAAAAACCAATTTAACTGAAAGATCACTAAAGGTAAAAGATGTATGGAAAAACTTTGTAAAGGTCAAAAGGTTACTACTGAGAATGAATTTAATAAGAGGAAAAAAATACTTGTCAAGGTACTGGCGACCTGGGTAAAGTACCGAGCACTAACCCATATGGCTATCTCTCAAACCAAAAAATTATTTTTAAGACACTAATATGAGTAATTACTCAGAAAGTGACCTGATGAACAAAGCTATAGAGAAATAAACTCTAGAATTACTTTCAAATGAGCGAGCAGGGTAGAAAACTGCAGATCTGTAGACTGTAATGCATGTAACTATAGGTTCCCTGTAGCAAATTGGGAAAGACATAACATGGGAAGGTACTGTTAATCTCATCCCCTACATAGATGTTTATCAGATTAGATCTATACTGACAGAGATGAATTACCTGGTAAAGGGCCTGTGATATTCCAATAGATTACAAATATAAGAGTTGTGGATGGAGAAAAGTAGCAACGCCCCCTCGAATTTCCTAAAAAAAAAAAAAATGCACAGATGCAGACAAGGGGTGTGATTCTATTGCATGTGGATAGTTGCTAATTTCTAGCCACTTAAATGATAATATTCTGTATACCTTACTAATACATGGTGATCCAACCGAACTAGAGGATCTGGGTGTGATTAAAGGTGACTTGGAAACGTCAATACTCCCAAAAGTACTCCATCTGCAGAAAATAGTGTGTATAAGAGCATGGTAAACTACCTGATAGACCGAAAAGGTAGCGCGCTAGATGGGATGCTATGTTACACGCTGAGACCCAGTCATATGTTGAAGGTAACATTCGATATATTGAAATAAATAGTGTTCCCCCAACAGTATTCCCTACATGGGGACTAACCATGCTGATATAATAACTACCTCAATACACTTGAATAGTGAACACCCAATGACAATAACGCCGGTAACAATGGGAATAGAAAATTAACTGTGTGACCATGCAGTGGTTGATATTTAATACGCAAGCCATTGAGGAAAGTCGGGTGAGATGCAGCTGATCTCGTCTGTTACGCGGCAGGAAAATAACGAACCAATTAATAAAAGTCGAGTGAAATGCAGATAATCTCGCCCTAATGAAGAGGAACAAACGGAGCCACATAGAGCTTAATGGAACTCCTAAGAGTTTTTGTACTTACTTTTAGGGCAAAGATGCAGATGCGTGGATCGGGCGTCTGTATGTAATTACCTCGAACTCCGTAATTATTAAGTTGGGCCATTTTAACCCCTTTAGTGCTAAGGCAATATTATCATTTTCCTTTAATTTCCATTGAAATGAATGGTAAGTGCATGACGAGTTACCCTTGTCATTAGCATCGAAGAGGTTAAAGAGTCGGAAGTTGGCATTCATGGTCATTTCAGGTATCGAGTAGATGTGCATCGATGGTTCCAACGAGGTAGGAACAATTTCTATTCTGGTCATTTTGTGCATGTTTCGAGCCAGTTTCAACCCTCTTTAAGATGGCTCCCATATTTCTCTCATGTTGCAGTATACTAACGAACCCTTTTCTATTAGAAAGGCTATCGCGTACTAACGCGAGATTTGTTTCATTTCGCGCCAACATTCCGACTCTTTAAAATGGCCCAACACAATAATTATGGCGTTTGAGGTAATTACATACAGACGCCCGTTCCATGGTCACACAGTTAATTTTCTATTCCCATTGTTACTGGCGTTATTGTCATTGACGGATCACTATTCAAGTGTACGAGGTAGTTATTATATCAGCATGGTTAGTCCCCATTTCGAAATCTTTAAACAACATTCGGGAGACATGTGCACCTAATTATCCAACACAGGGCTATCAGCATGGTTAGTCCCCATTTCGAAATCTTTAAACTCTATTCGGGAGACATGTGCACCTAATTATCCTAATTATCCAACACAGGGCTCAAGGGCTTAGTCTTCTCGTTTTATTTTTTAGACAATTATCCTACAAGAGTACCAGCCGCTACATTTATGTAGGGAATACTGTTGGGGGAACACTATTTATTTCAATATATCGAATGTTACCTTCAACATATGACTGGGTCTCAGCATGTAACATAGCATATGTCTTGACAGGCTTTTTGGCTCTATTTCAGAGTGATAAAGACTTTAAGCTTGCTCACATCTAGGATCTGTATTCTTAGATGTGTTGGCCCTTTTAAGCCATTTTTTCCAGACCTAGAAGAGGATAGCTGCTTTATATGATGATAGATCCCTTACTCTAATCCATCTATTGCCTATTGGCTTTGCCTTTCATTATTTTGCCTATAGTAGAGGGTGGATCCTGTGGTCCTGACTTTATATTACACATTGGTATGGTTTGTGTAGGTACTCTGACAGAGCTAAGGGTTATTTCATCCTTCTCTGGCCTACAAGGCCCAGAACTAGAGAGACTCCATTTTGCTTTCTATCCCTGCAGAGCTGAGATGCTTGAAGGGGAAAGGTAATATTTTGGTTTTGAGTTGTTGTTCGCCCTAAGCGAACCGGAGAGAACCGGCCAGAGCTGAATCTAATCAAGAAGTGTCCCTGGGCTCAGGTCTCTAGACGAAACAAGCAGCTGATCACTGTGGGAGCGTCTAGAGCAAGGAGCCCGGTGCATGGACCTGGTGGGAGGAGGCTGCTGGCTGGAGCTTTCCACTAGACGAGAGGAATCCATATTAGCTAATTGCAGGAGAGGAGGAGCGGTCAGTTTGGTTCTTGAAGAGTGGAGAGTAGGATGTCTGCTGGAGCTGCAGAGTGCAGTGCAGTTCTATTGGTTTTCTGGAATGGAGAAAGAAGGCAGATGATAGCTGAAGCTGAAGAGAGCATTAAAGCAGATGGAGGAGTTGAGGCTGTCAGCTGGAGCAGTTGAGCCAGAGGCGTGAAGCTGTGGTGACGGAGGGAGAGACAGAGAGAGCCCTGATCCCACCAGAGACAGAGAGAAATCTTCCTTCTAATAGGTGAGGTAGTCTAAACTAGTCCGCTTTACACTACACCTTAATCTTGTCTTTATTCCCTAGGTATGTCTAATCCTTTTCTTTCAGCGGTGTGTTAAAGTTCCTGTTAGCTGTAGAGACCCCGCAGATTTGTGTATGTGCATTCTATTGTTGTTGTAATAAAGATACCCCAGTTCTTAGTGAACTAGTGTGCATGTGTTGTTCTTATGATAGAGAGCGTTCTAATCAGGTAATCATACAGTGTGTGTCTATGATTCTTAAAGCACAGGTAACCTTTTCTTCTAGTCAGGTGTTACAGCCAGAACAGATGTTGCCCCTGATCCGGTAAGTAGCCACTGAATAATTAGGGAGAGAGAGGAGCCCTTGAGCTAGGGAATTATTGACACTAAGTGATTCGGCCATCCCATAATATTATTGTAGTAGCGAACCTTTAGTGATTAGTGAGAGAGACTTCCCAACATAGAGAGAGAGCTGAAGGTATTCATAGGAAAGTGGTCGTCATTGGTAAGTGGCGTTAGAGTGAGCACTGATTGTGGTCAGTGTGTATACCCGCAAGATTGCGGCTTGAGTGAGCACTGAGGGTAGTCAGTGTGTAGATCCGCCGGATTGTGGATCATGTTGTTAGTGAGTGAGCACCGGGGGATACGGTGTGTAGATCCGCCGGATTGTGGATCATGTTGTAAGTAAGCGAGCACTGGAGAGACCAGTGTGTAGGTCCGCCGGATTGTGGACCAGATAAAAAGAGAGCACTAGGGCTGCAGCTTAGTGTGTAGATACGCCGGATTGCGTGTCGAGTGAGCACTGAGGGTAATCAGTGTGTAATGGTAGATAATCAGAACTGCCCCAGGGTAGATTAGTCTGGACCCATGTGGTCGCGAGACTATGAGGTATGAGTGTGGTGTAGGGCATGGATGTCCTTAGTAATCAATGAGTATTCCTAGTAACCCTATAGATTTAGTGGTGTTTCTAATGATATGATCTTGTATATTGCGAGTTCCCCATCCTCAGGTAGGTACCCAGGTGCCTGGATAGATGGGTCCTGAGGAGGGAGGTGGTTACGTTCCGGCTGGGTTGGAGGGGCTCTCAGGAGCTGATCCCATCTGGTCTGAGAACCCGGTCGTTACAGCATCCCATCTAGCGCGCTACCTTTTCGGTCTATCAGGTAGTTTACCATGCTCTTATACACACTATTTTCTGCAGATGGAGTACTTTTGGGAGTATTGACGTACAGAATATTATCATTTAAGTGGCTTGAAATTAGCAACTATCCACATGCAATAGAATCTCACCCCCTGTCTGCATCTGTGCATTTTTTATTTTTTAGCAAATTCGAGGGGGCGTCGCCACTGTTCTCCATCCACAATTCTTATGTTTGTAATCTACTGGAATATCACAGGCCCTTTACCAGGTAATTCATCTCTGTCAGTATAGATCAAATCTGATAAACATCTATGTAGGGGATGAGATTAACAGTACCTTCCCATGTTATGTCTTTCCCAATTTGCTACAGGGAACCTATAGTTACATGCATTACTGTCTACAGATTTGCAGTTGTCTACCCTGCTCGCTCATTTGAAGGTAATTCTAGAGTTTATTTCTCTATAGCTTTGTTCATCAGGTCACTTTCTGAGTAATTACTCATATTAGTGTCTTAAAAATAATTTTTGGGTTTGAGAGATAGGCATATGGGTTAGTGCTCGGTACTTTACCCAGGTCTCCAGTACCTTGACAAGTATTTTTTTCCTCTTATTAAATTCATTCTCAGTAGTAACCTTTTGACCTTTACAAAGTTTTTCCATACATCTTTTACCTTTAGTGATCTTTCAGTTAAATTGGTTTTTCAAGTCAAATATGAATTGGTCAGCAGTTTCATTTATAGGCGTATAAACTGTTGTTTCTTGTGCACTTTACTGTTTGTCAGCCATGCTTATAACCTGGATATACATATGTACATAGTGTATAGATTACTATAAATAGTGTGGTGTATTATTGTATATATGACTATTATCATCTTTGTGGTGAGACTTTGATGAATTGTACATAGGCAAAAAAATGTATTATAATGTGTTCATTTTAAATGTGTATATATGAATTCTTTCTGGCTTGGTCAGACTACTGTCACTGGGTGATACGTGAGATTGATTCGGATTAAACATATCATCCCAAGATTTGTAATTTAAACCATGTGAAGAATGAAAACTTTGTATCATGCTAATGACATTTATCTTTTGTTTGTTAGTCAACATATTTGTGCATGAATACAGACTTCCTGAAGAAGGCTCACGCCGAAACGCGTTGAAATGGGAATGCACTTCTGTATTTTATAAATTAATTGAACCGGTGGTCATTATCCACACATTGTGTTGTTACATGTAATGGATTTTTGTATGTTCTAAGCTATAAAAACAAGAAAAAAATAATTTCAATATATAAGTTGATACAAAAAACAATAAAATATTAGAATGTATCAATATACATCTTCAGTGTCAGTTTAGTCATTAGCGTTTAGTTTTCCTTCTCTTTAGTTTAACAGGCACAAAACCCGGTGCAACTCTGTCCTCTTTTTCCACATGTTGTCTCCTTGCCAGGGTTTATCCTATTAGGCAGGGGCCCCTCTCTTTCTAAAATAGTATTTCGAGAGAATGGCAGCCTGATTTTTAAATCAATAAATCACAAATGTTGAGGCAGAATGGGGAGATGCATTACAATTATGGTGAGAATTGTGAAAATTATTATTACGCTTTGAAATATTAAAATAAAAATTAGCCTACTTTATGTTCTAATGGAATGCTGCATGAGAATACAAAGTTGGCTAATTTTTACATAATCGAATATGCCTTTACCATTCATGTGTTTAAAATAGAAATGTTGTTGTAAAGGCATGCATGGTGAATGCAGATTCGTTATAAAATACTGCAGGATAAAGGCTTGCGTCTTAAAGACGCATTTGTGGTAAAGCCTTTGTTGTAAAGGCATGCTGGATTCAGTCTTGGTTATAAAGGCTTTTTCCCTTTTCAAATGTGTAACAATGTATGCTTTAATTTTCTTGTTAGGTCTGGTGTTAGCTAAGTCTTTCTGATTTTACTTGATTATATATGTATTATTCTTACTTATAGGGGCTTCCAGCAAGCTCTCTGCATCCATTAGTCTGTTTTTATGTTATTTACATTTTCTTCTGCCCACTATATCATATCACACTGGGTAAGCCCACTTTAGCTACTGGCTAACTTCTCTCTGAGTAACAGCACACCTTCCTTTCACAAAGAGCACATCCATATAAAGTAGCTCTCTTTCGTACCACATACTTCAATGAAAAGTGTGCTTTGCTAGGTCAAAGAAAACATTTTAGATTTTAACCAATGTCAATTGATGAGGACTCAGTTACTCTTTAAAAATTGATTTGATTTGATCTTTAAAAATAAAGTTTTATAATAACCATGACAAAGCAAGCACAAACAAAGCACACACGTCTAGCAGTCAAAAGGCTATCAGCCAAAGTTAGTCCTCTTTACTTTACCAATACTTGTTCTAGAGTTCTACTGAAAATATGTTTTATTGTCATATGATTGGCCTGAGCTGCAGAATACATTTCATAAACCATATCTGTAGTTTTGCCTAGGCTAAGGTCTTTGTAACCTGCCCTCTCTGATGGCCAGTCTAGGATGGCCTGAGCAAGAAAAAAACTCCTCTCACTGAATCCAACTAAGTACTTAATGTGTTGTCACTGTATTATGTAGAGCAACACACAATCTTAAGAGCATCCAATAAATTATGAATGTAGAGCTGTATGTAACTCATTTATGTGGTGCTTGGAGCAAAGTGCGAAATGATCTGACTGTGCCTTGGTGTAAGGTCTGGTGGTTGTATAAGGCATGGAAACAAACACCACACTTTGAGGGTACCCCCTCCTGGCACTAAGAAATAAAAACAATACGCCCTAACATTGCTTTTTTTCCTAGAATATAGGGTGCACTTAACCTGGCTAAATGCGTTTTATCCAATTGAGTTTCAGACCATTCCTGTCTCATATGATCTGTTTGCATGTCTACTGAAGAAAAAGTAACCACTTTTGAAGGTTTTCAGCCTCATGGCCCTCGCACATCCCATTTGTTCAGACCCGGAGACTATTACACTTAGTGCAGATGATTATCAGTGTAATCAGTCTGTCAACTTGAGCTTTATTCGATAGATAATGTCATAAAAGCATTTCGACCCCGACCTTATCATTTTAACTGAAACTTGGCTCAACGAATCATCCACACCCATCTTTGACATTTTAGTTCCCCCAAAGTATTACATCACAAGACTAGATAGAGTTGTTAGGCTAGGGGGTGGCATTGCCTGCATTCATAGGAACAACCGATCGATGAACCGCTTCAACTCCTTGGTACTCTCCTCCTGTGAATACCTTTGCCTAGACTAGACATCAAGATCAATAACAAACCAATATGCTCACTTCACCCATTCTACCACCCTCCTGGTATTAACCTGACCTTCATTGAACACATAATTGATATTCTAGCCACAAATGTAGGTCAACTGAATACTCATATCTTCTTGGGGGACTTCAACCTCCACTGGAACGATCTTAATGACCCAGAGGTCAGTAGCCTCCAAGGTTTCCTGTCCGACCTCAATTTATCCCAAAAATGTGACAGCCCCACCCACGATAAAGGCCCAACTCTTGATCTACTAATTTCCAAAGTAGACTCTACCCAGTTGGAATCGATTCTCCCCTGTGACTGGTCCGACTATCACATAATCACCTTCCATATCAAGGAAATAGTGAAACTACTCTCCGTCCAAACCATGAGAACGAAAATCTGTAAGAGGAACCTAGAAAACCTCAATCCTGCAGCACTCGCAACCACTAGCCACATCCTCTCGCCCCACCAGAAGGACTAGAGGATACACAGGGTCTGACCAATCACTACTTCCTGTCTATGAACAGGGTACTTGACAAACTAGCTTCCCTACAATTGAAAAGAGTCTCCACAAAAGACTCAAACCCTTGGTATGATGTTAGGCTAAATGAAGACAGATCACTGAGAGCAATTGAAAGACAATGGAGAGCCTCTTTATCTGCTGCCCACCTCAAATTACTAAGAAGTACCAGAAACTCCTATTACAGAAAGATAAGACGTTCAAAAGCTTATTTCATATGTAAACAATTAGACCAAGCAATGAATCGCCCCAAACAACTATTCGAAATGATCAAAGCTCAATCTTAGGGTGTCTCCCACTCCCCCAAGCTAATCCGGAGACACTCCCCATTTTTCCCAACTAAGACTGAAAAATTAAAGACAGACCTACTTAACAACCTATTATCCCAAACCTACTCACACATGAACCCCTCGCTGACCACACCTATGTCCTTGCTTAACTCCTCTGCAAGGCTCAACCTCAAGAACAACGCCTCCTGGACCACCTTCAACTTCTACAGTGAAGAAACTATCTTAAACACGCTCATGGATTTGAATCCCTCCAAGCATTTTACAGACCCTCTCCCAGCAACCCACTTAAAGACCTTCATGCCACTGCTAGTGCCCCTATTGACCAGGATTATAAAGTCCTCACTTTTGCAAGGAACCATCCCAGACATCCTCAAAACTGGTCAGGCATCCCCCATCCTAAAGATCAGCAGACCAGTCAGACCTGAATACCTATCGCCCAATATCCAACATCTCAACCCTGGCCAATCTACTCGAGAAATGTGTTCACATACAGCTTAGTAAACACATTGACCACTTCAACCTGCTCGACCATTTTCAATCTGGCTTTTTATCAGGGCACAGTACTGAATCAGCCATGACCCACATAATAGATGATGCACTACAAATATTGGATCAAAACAAAGCCTGTTTGTTAATACTACTTGACCTATCTTCAGCCTTTGATACAGTCAAACACGACAACCTACTAGACCTCTTGGAACATAGAATGGATTTATCTGGAACGGTGTTAAACTGGTTCTCTTCCTTCCTCCAAAAGAGAACACAAAGATTCATGATCAACCAATCTCTATCTAACCCCACTCCAGTCACCTTGGGAGTACCCCGGGGATCTGCCCTCTCCCCAACACTCTTCAATCTGTTTATGGAACCACTCACTGATGTTCTCTATTCCTCAAACATCCACTATCACATGTACGTCGACAACACACAACTATACATTAAGGTCCAATCTCTTGAAGACATCAAGTCCCTTAACTCAACACTCCAAAAAACACAATCCTGGCTGGCAAAGAATGACTTAAACCTAAACATACTAAAACCAGAATTCCTCTTAATCCCTCCCCCCAATCAAACCACCGTCATCCGCTAGTGGATGAAGCACCTGACCACACTCGACGGTCAACCTCTTATCATTGTCTCCGCTAAATCTCTAGGAATAACTCTGGACAATAAGCTCAGTATGCAGAAACACATCAGCACTGCAACTAAAGGAGCTAATTTTCAGATGAACACCCTGAGAAAACTGAAATCTTTCATACCTGCAAATGACTTTAAAAAGGCAGTTCAAACTCTAGCAATTCCCGGAGTGGACTATGAGAGTGTCGCTCTCTGCGGCTTTCCCAGATCAACAACCGATCCACTAAGAGCATCAATCAATACTTCTGCTAGACTCAGTACAGGCTCCAAAAGAAACTGCCACATCTCCCCGGACCTTCGCTCCCTCAACTGGTTACCGTTTGAAGCCAGAATCCATTTGAAAATTGCCTGTATGACACATAAGGCATTGCACCACAAAACCATGAGATACCTTGCGGAGAAACTAGTGCTATCTGGTGGTAACAGATCTACAAGGAGTTCTGATAATCTTCTACTCAAACCACAACGGTTTTGCAAGAAAAAATGTTCAATCGCACCTTATCAGGATTGGCCCCCAGGATTTTGAATGCCTTGCCCCCAGAAACGAGACTCAATCCATCCTCTGCTTTTTAAAAAAAAGAAGTGAAATCCATTCTCCTGTCCAAATTCACATGAACTTTCTATTCAATCTTATAGATATGTGCTAATCCCTAATAGTTACCAGTAATATGTTTGCTTAATTAATTTTATTTATTTATATGTATATATCATTCACCTGTATTTACCCTGTGAAGCGCTCTGATACCCGCATGGGTCTTGTTTACGCTATACAAAACCTTCAAAATAAAATAAATAAATAAGTAATAAAACCATGTATCACAAATTTTAAAAATGATCAATGCAATAAAATATTTGTTAAAAATGAGTTAAGAACATTCAGAACTTGTAAACAATGTTATTACTAAGAATGTATGCTGATAAAAACAATTTAAAAAGACCCAGCTGGAATAAGCATGGCACGTTGGTATAATTTACAAGAGCTTACAATAGTCATTTTTCTATGAGGAGCTTAGTTCTCATTATTCACATCCATCTTAAATACTTTGCCATTGACACTGCATTCATTTTCGAGGGATCAGTACACAATATTCATACTGCTACATTCAACAGGTGTTTGTCTGCATATTGATCTGAATAAACTTTACCCATGTTGCAGGGTCCACATGATTTTGGGGAGATTGCCCTGGACCACCTGCACCCCATTTTACCGGGCCCTAATATCATTGCAGGTTCCTCTCGGCACGCTTCTTTTAGGTCCTGCCATCTTTTCTCATCCCAAGCTTTTTTTGCTGGCAGGATCACCTTCTTAGAGAGCTTCCTAGATTGTTGGACTCTGAGCTGGTCTCCTAGTCTTACAGCCTCCCCCAGAACGCTACACGCTTGTGTACACTCATCGTTATAGCAGTGTGGGTGTATTTGACTTCCCTTAGCCTTAGACTGATGGGGAATTTGAAAGTGTGAGCGTAGTCTATCGAAAAAGGTTTTGTGTAATGATGTTATTTCTTCCAATGCTTTGTAGTCACGAAGGGAGGACAACATCTGAATTAAGGAGTGTTCCAAGTCTGAATAGATCGTTGATAATATTTCAGGTCGTTCGATTACCATTGGCCATTTAAGATGTTGCATATCATTAGTCAGCCCCAATTCACCTGTCTAGAGCAGGTTTGGACTTTGTGATTGCTCTTGTAAATCCTTAAATGTGAATGTGGTGCAAAGTAGATTGTGGTCACTCTCGGCTCTATCAATCACGACCATATCTTGTAAAGGATGCCAAACTTTTAGGTTGATTGGCAAATAATCAATCCGACATGCAATGGCGATTGCTAAACCTTTGAACCCCTTGCTTATCAGATTTTGTTCTCCCATTAGCTGCCCTTAGGCCATGTTCAAGGCTCAAGGCCTTCATCTGTAGTGCTGCCTCTGTCCATTTTCTAATTGGGCAAATTTCCAAGCTAGGGATGCCCCACTGCTCATCCTCATCTCCCGCGTGACCAAATAACTGTAATCAAAGTACTAAAAGTGGTATTAAAGTCTCCCCCTCCCAGCACAGAGGAAGACCATGAGATGTTATGTAGGAGCTCGTCTAGGTCAGAGATAACTTCTGACCGGTGTCCCCGCTGCGCCCTCTAGCGTAAATATTATTAATATTACAGATATCAATATTGCCATATGTCCCGCACCCTATGTGGACCGCAAGGATGTCATTGCTCTCTGTCTCCAGTACTAGTATGGCAAGGCCGATGTCCTGCAGAACCCATGTTGTGAGCCCTCCCGAGGGACGACCCTTGTTACCTTTAATGGCTGTTTTATAATAGTTTAAATAGCCCAAATGATAATACGATTCAACTGCCCATGTTGTTTGAGAGATACATATGTCAAATTCCTCAACAAAGGATTTCCAATCAGGGAACACTCCCTCGGAGCACAGTCCTGCAATATTCTATGATACTATCACTAAGCTTCGTGGTGGTCTTTTGGAGGGAGATAAGAGCCCAGCCATAGGGGCAACGATATCTGGGGTACAATCTACCTCATTCACCATGTTGTCCACCCTGGGTTCTTCTACGGGGGGTCTTCAGCAAGGTACGACTGGGAATGTGTTATGGCGTGTACTGGGACATTGACCTGGGGCTTGGGGCTGCAGGGGATGAATCAAACCTTCAATTGATCTCATTCAATAAGGACCCATTATTTTGGACGGTTAGACAAGATAATCAAATTGTGTCTACTGGCAATTCTGAGCAGTTGTACTTAAAATGTATTTTGGTATTAACCAAGTGTTGGGTAAGTAAGTCAAAGGCTACCAGGTTTTGCACCAAGTCACGATGCGTCAAGGTAAGTGCTATCATGTTATCGGAGTCCCCAGGCCTCCCCCAACTAGATTGCCTTTTTGCCTCAATGATGGCTACCCTAATAATGGACCGGCATCCTCTAACTCTCCATATCCAATGAGTGCATTTATTAATTAGGGAACACTCATCCTCTATTTGTGACATGGTTTGATTCTTTGGCACGTTGACTAGATAGATTGTCTTTCTTATGTCTGTACTTTTTTGTATGCTAGGTGACAATTGTGTGTGTATTATTGAATGGCGTACAGGTCCTGTCCGGGGTCTTTCACTATTACTTAGATTATTGGGTTGTGCCCTACCTGGCTTAAATTGGCATGGCTAGAATGACTACTACTGGGCAGAGCAGTGGCATAGGTCTAATCTATATGTTCATTACTTTGCCTTCCTGGGTTACGACTGGTGTTGTCCCCTTTCAACTGCTTTTTGCAGCTTGTGCCCCCTTGGATATATTTGTGTGTGGCTACTTGTACCCGTAATTGGTTTTGGATACTCTGGACATCGGTGTGAACCTTGCTCAAAGAGGTTGCAAGGTTACCTAAAGCTGATTTAAGTGTTTTGATTTCCTGGACTATAACCGTTATTTGGTGTGCTAGCGATCTTTAGATAGAGGCTTCGTTAACACGGTTTAGTGGGTTACTAGCTGGATTATCCTTACACTTGGCAGCTGTACATAGCTAGCCTGACAGGTAGGATAGTGTCCACAGTTCAGAAAATGTTGGTCAGTGGCCTCTTTATTTGCACTCCGCTTGCTCGATTATCAGGTGCGTCCTCTAGGTCTACATTCTCAAGCAGAGGCGAGAGCTATTGTAGCAGGAATAGAAAGACAGATCCACCATAGTTGGTAATGTATTTCCGTCCCAGCAGCCAGACCTTACAGGAATTAAGTTATATTTGTCCGGTGCTTTGTTCCTTTCTCCTGTTTTAACATAGCTGGTATATGGCGCGAGGACGCAGGACTTGGTGGAGGTTGTACATAGGCAGGTTTGGGGGGGACTATATTTATGGGGATCAAAAAAAACCTCACAAGGGTGTGGCTAAGGCGCTGTCCACGATGGCCGCCTAGGGGGATGGTTCTGCCGCTCCGGGACATTCTCCGGACTTCTAAATGTGTTTTTCTACTTTTATCCCGGAACCTGCGACCAGCATTGTACATCGGAACGACTGGAGCCTCCAGTGAGACCTTTTTGGAATAATTAGCGTGTCGCGCTTATTGACATTTTCACCGTGGCTCTCTCACTCCATATCGGCCGCCATTTTAGAAGCATGCGTGTGACGAACAATGGACTTAGCGCTTCAATAACAATGTATTATACATGCTGGTCCCTCCGTTAATGTTTAGCTCCAAAACAAACCAAATTAATAAGGGAGTCTACGTTGCAGTACTTCAGGATGCCCTGCTTGCACCCATTGTTTAGTGCTACAATAAACACTTCAAGAATGCCGCCATTTTAGCTGCGAGTTCACCTCAGCTTCAGAAATGCTGTCACGCTTCACAACTCCGCACACTGCCTTGTTGTCAATCCCAGGAGTCTCTATATTAATAATGCTGCATAAACCTCTTACTATCTTCTGGTCTCTTTGAAAATGCTCCACCTGTCACTTCATATTTTATTATTTATTTATGTCATTTATAGAGCGCATGAATCACCCCACCGGGCTATCTCGCTATGACGGCTGTAGACAACTGAGCCCAGTAATTAGAACAGCGAGGTTTTTAATTGCCTTCTGAAAGATAGGTAGCAGGGGGACAGTCGAATGTGTATGGGGAGTGGATTCCAGAGAGATGGTGCAACATAGAAGGATGCACCCCCCAGCCAGGTTTGTTTTATGCGAGGCACAAAAAGAAGCTCTTTGGAGTCAGAGCGTAGGGTCATGGAGGGGTTGTAACGGGTCAATTTATCTGCGATATAGTTGGGTCCTAGGTTCTTCAGGGCTTTGTGTACTATACAGCAGATCTTGAAATTGATCCTTTTCCGTATCGGTAACCAGTGTGGTTTGCGGAGTAGAGGCAGTGAGGATGTTCTGGGGGAGCATTGGTCACCAGTCCAGCAGCTGTGTTCTGGACCACTTGCAATCTATTAAGGGAGGATTCTTCAGCAGAAATCAGCAGAGCATTGCAGTAGTCCTGGCGACTTGTGACCAATGCTTGAGTCAGAGTTTTCCTTGTGGATAACTGGAGTAAGGGGAAAACTCTGCGAAGCAAACTTAGTACATGGAAGCAGGTCTTGGCGGTTGTGATGGCGTGCTCCTTGAGGTTACGTTTCTGGTCAATTTTTACCCCTAGGTTCTTTACCACCGGTTTGGGGGAGGGAGCTGGGCCCAGGTCTCCCGGCCACCAGTTTGGACCATCTTGTTACTGCTTCTCTAAAAAGCATTATTTCTGTTTTCTCAGCATTCAGCTGGAGGAAGTTATTGCTCATCCATTCGGTGATGGATCTCATTCTGTCTGAAAAGGTGTCTTGAACGTTGGTGCAGCTTTTGTCAAATGAGAAAAGCAGTTGTGTGTCATTGTCATAGGAAACCCTAAGTTTCTTTTTAAGTTAGCGAGTGGGGTGACATATATATTGAACAGGGTAGGGCACAAGCAAGAGCCCTGGGTAACCCCCTTGGTGACCTTGATAGTTTATAATCTGAAAGGGCCTAGGTTGACGGTTTGTGTACTTTCAGGTAGGAAGTTCATCAACCATTTTAAAGCTTTCCCCTCAATGCCTATGTCTCTGAGCCTTCCTAGCAAGATCTGGTGAGAAATGGTGTTGAATGCAGCAGACAGGTCAAGCAGTATGAAGAGTACTGCCTTACCCCTGTCTGCTAGCATTCTGGTATTGTCTGTGACTGTCACTAGTGCTGATTCCATATTGTGTCTGGGTCGGAATCCTGACTGTGAAGGCTCGAGGCTATTAGAGGATCCAAGGAAACTGGTCTGATGTTTATTTATGTGTTTCTCTAGTAATTTACTTTGTAGCGGCAGTAAAGAGATGAGTCGGTAGTTAGTGACGTCATTAGGGGGGAGTTTGGCATTTTTCCTTATGGGCAGGATCTGAGCTGCTTTCCATTCTTCCGGGAGTTTGCCTTCCTTAAGCGAGCTATTTAGGATAGGGCAGATCGGGCATGCAAGTTGGTCTGCTGGTAGTGCAGATGTCTTGGCTGTGATCAGGTCTGCAGGGGAGCCAGATTTGATTGTTTTTAACAGGGTTTTTGTTTCTTCGATGGAAAGCAGAGGAAATTCCTCTAATTTGTGCCGGCAGGGCATGGTAGAGGGAGGTGTGTAGTTATCGTTTAATTGAGTGCCTTTAGTTCTCATGATCTTATTGTAGATATTGTCAATTTTGGAGGTGAGGTGGCTTGCTATGTTATCACATAGTGTCTGGGGGGGTTCTTCTTCTGTATGGCATGCTTTTGGGTTGATTAATGTGTTGAGGACCTGGAATAGTGCTTTGGAGGAGTTGTCTGCCTGTTCAAGCAAGTGGGTTATATGCATTTTCCCAGCTTTCTTTATGCTGCTGTGGATTTTAGAGAGGGCAGATTTGAATCTTTCTCTGTTGTGATGGTCGTGTGTGCACCGCCAGTGTCGTTCTAATTTCTTGCATTTGCTTTTTTGGTCCTGAGGTTGGTAGTATACCAAGGTGATTGTGGTCGTTTAGGGGTTGAACTTACATGATTTCTTCAGGATCTTTGTCACTACCTGCTATTAGTGTGCTCCTTTATAAGTTTGATTTTGCCTACAATCTTCATTTCTTCAAAAGTCACTGACTTACTTCCTCACACAGGTTTAGCACCTGTTCCCTAATAAGTTGGTTTGACTTTCTTTGCACTTTCCCTCTTTGGCTTCGCCACCTTCACCAGGCACGCACTTTGTTTGCTACACAACTGGAAGCTTCTGCATTTGGTAGGTTTATCACATATGTACAATATTTATGGGCATTTTGCGCGAGCCTAAGTTTGTTTATGTTCCTGGAACAGCTAGTCCTGCTGCCCCGTCTACACTTGGACTTGGAAAATAGGGACAGGAGGAACAATCTACGCATATACGGCTTGCCAAAATCCCTGGAAGGGGACGTACCTGTGTCATTTTTCACTTCCTTCCTCCCAAAACTTCTGGATATGCCAGCCACCACTTCTCTTAGCATCCAAAGAGCTCACAGACTTGGTCCTCGTTCCTCTGCTTCAGCTAAATCATGTGGCATCATCATTCTCTTCTTGAAATTTACAGACCTTCTTTCAGTCCTCTCTGCAGCAAGAGCTAAGCGCCAAATTTCCTGGTTGGGTCAGAAGGTATTTCTCTCTCAATATGTCTCCAATGCTACTGTGTCTGGAAGAAAAGAATTTCTGAACCTTCGTGCCCGACTTCGTTCTCTTGGTGCTAGATACGGTTTGTTTCACCCATGTATTTTTAAAGTCACTCATCAGAACCAAACTATTTCCTTACAGGTTGTCGGGCTTGCTCCTTGCTCCTCTTTCTCTAGTATATTGTCGAATTGCCTGTTTGATGTTTCTTCAAACGTTTTTGTATGGTTCCTCTCTTAGCTTACTTATTCATGTTTGTTTTCCTCAAACGTTACAGATGCTTTAGAATTCATGTATTTCTTCACGTTGCTTGTTGATTTGTTGTATTTTTTCTCTCATGTATTTTACCGTTATTAGCGCTTCTTTCATTCTTGTTTATTTATTTATAATATTCTGTGTTTATCCCTTAAATTTTATGGCTCCCCTTCTACCTTCCTTCGTCGTCCTGGTGCGGTCCGCTTTCCCATCCTTGGGAGGCTCGTCTTGTAGAGCGTCACCATCGCCCCATTCTATGTTCCCCTCAGGTATGTTCCTATCAGTCATCCTTTTTGGATATGTACTGTCTTTTCTTGTTTTTCTCTTTCCCTTCCTTCCCTTTTTTCCTTCTCTTTTCCTTCTCCTTTGTCTTTTCCCTTTTTCTCCTTTTCTCTATGTGCAGGTTTACGATTTCCTTTTTTTCTTTCTCTTTAGCTTCTTCTTTAAACCTCTCCATCTTTCTCATCATATCTCTCTTATTCTTATTGGCATCTTCTCCTCTTTTATTGTCAATGTTTTCTTTATTTCTATAAAATATGTTGTTGTTTTTTATTTCAAAGTTATTTCTTGGAATGTAAAAGGTTTTATTAACCCTATTAAATGGCACAGGATCCTTTCCCATCTAGCTTCTTATAATTCAGATATTGTTCTTTTACAAGAGACTCATCTTACCGAAGCTGAGTCTCTTAAGTTGAAAAGAAGCTGGGTGGGTGCGGTCTTATTCTCACCTTCCACCAATAAAAATTTTTTTGTGGCTATCTTATGTCACAAGAAATTAAAATGAAAAGTTATATCAGAAGAAAATGATCTTGATGGCTGATGGATTTTAGCTAAGTTATTAATTAATTATTTTCCCTTAACGGTCTCTAATGTATATGGTCCTACACTACCTGATTGTTTTTTCTGGCCCTTAATTACTGAGAAATGTATTCAACAGCGTGATGACCTGTTCATTTTAGGAGGTGATTGTAATCAGATTGTGGATCCGTTTCTTGATCACAAATCCACTGTCCGCTTTACACCTCACAAGACACACAAACAATTCCTTGACACTATTTCTCAATCACATCTTATTGATTCCTGGAGACTCTTTCATCCTCAGACTCTTCATTACTCCTCCCCCCCCGCATGCTTCTTTCTCTCGTCTGGATTATATCTTTCTTTCTCAATCTTTATCTCAAAATTTACTATCCTCCTCTATAGAGCCCATAGTTATATCGGCCCATGCCCCAATTGTAACAGACCTAGATTTATTCCCTCCTCCTCCCAGATCTTCTCGTTGGCAGTTTAATAACTCTCTTCTCACTGATTCTCTTTTTTCTTCCTCTTTTCGCGACTTTGCTAACAAATTCTTTTTGCTTAACTGTCACCCCAACATTTCTCCCCATGTTCTTTGTGATTCCTTTAAAGAAACTGCAAGAGGGTTTATTATAGACTTCGTCTCTAAGAAAAAGAAAAATTTCCTCCAGAAACAGAAAAATCTATTGGCTCATATTAAACTTTTGGATCTTGAATTTTAAACTTCTTCATCTTCTACTATTTCACCGGACCTCATAGAGCTAAACTCGAGTTCGATAAATCTACCACTGATAATGCATCATCAATACTCCATAGTAGTAGCGCTCGTTATTATGGTGGTCGCAATAAAGCAGAGAAGCTCTTGGCAAATTATCTCAAATCACGTAAAGAACGTACTTTTACAGATTCTATCTTTTCTTCCGATAACACTCTTCTACACAAAGATCACAATATACTTGAGCCATTTTGAGATTTTTACCAAAATCCTTACACACCAGAATCCCCTCCCCCTTCTTCTCTCATTCAATCCTATCTTGAGAAACTTCCTAGTCCCTCTTCTTCACACCTTAACTTTTCTGATCTTGAAAAATCTCTCTCACTTAATGAATTGCAAAAGGCAAGTAACCTGGACCTGATGGTTTTTCTGTTGAATTTTACTTGCATTTTTCCCATCTTTTACTCCTCAAACGTTTAGCTCTTTTCCAATCTTTCTATTTATCTGGTAAAGCAGATGGTACCTTTCAAGAAGCCACCATATGCCTTATTCCTAAAGAAGGTTGTGACCCGCAATTTTGTAAAAATTATTGCCCAATTTCTTTAGTCAATGTAGACTACAAATGATTTGCTAAACTGCTTGCTTTATGTCTAGATTCTTTTAGGCCTCATTTTAATGGTAAAGAGCAATGTGGTTTAGTTAAAGGTAGGCTTACCTCCGATAACTCTTGTCTTTTCTCAATGTTCTCAATAAAGCCTCACCTCTCTCTATTCCTTTAGCTGCAATGTCTGTTGACGCAGAGAAAGCTTTTTAAAGGGTAGATTGGTCCTTTTATTTGCTTCGTTATGTTAGCATTGTTTTGGTCCTCACTTCATATCTCTTGTACCCATGCTGTATTCTGCTCCTAAAGCTTCAGTCTTAGTTAATGGTCATGTTTCCTCTTATTTTTCTCTTCAACAAGGAGTTCGTCAAGGTTGTCCTTTGTCTCCTCTTTTTTTTGTTCTGGTACTTGAACCCTTTTTTACCTCTATCCGTAATAATGATTCAATTTCTGGTTTTCCTTATGGTGAAAACCACTTGAAGCTTCCTGCGTATGCAGATGATATTCTTCTATTCATTTCTGATCCAGAAAGATCTATTCCACCTTTGTTAACTGTGTTTAACTCTTTTTCACAAGTCTCAGGCTACAAAATTAATTTAGATAAGACTGAAATCCTTCCTCTTACTAAATTCTGTATCCCTCACTTTTTCTTCTCCACTGCTTTTGCTTGGAATAGTACACAAATTAATTATCTAGGTATTTGGTTCTCTAACACCATTGCGTCCTTAATTAATTTGAATATGTCTGCAGTCATATCTCGTATTGAAAAATAATTATTCTCTTGGAATCCTCTTTTTTCTCTTGGTGGGGGCGGTTAGACTCAATTGAAATGATGATAGCTCCTATTCTCATATACTTTTTCTCTAGGCTTCCTGTTCATTGTCCTGCTATTTACTTTAAACGTATTGACTCATGCCTTTCAAAATTTCTCAGGAAAAACAAAAAAGCTACAATTACTTTATCCTCTCTTCGAAAGGCTAAGCCCAATGGTGGAGTCACTTTCCCAGATTTCCGTCTTTACCACAAATCTCTCATTACGTCAGGCTTCAAGGTGGCTTGCATCAGAATCCTCTCCCTTTACTCCCCTCTGGCTTTCCATTGAACAAATCATATTGTTACCATTCTCCTTTAACAAAGTTAAAACCCCCTCTACTTCACTTCCCTTATTCAGGCATACCTCTTCCCTCTTATCACCCTTGATTCATCCTCCTACTATTACCCGGGAGTCTTTCTTAGATGCTCCTATTTGGTATAACTCGCTTATTCTTATACACAATAGGCCCATTTTTTGGAGAAGTTGGCGATTAAGAGGTGTTATGTGGATTAATCAACTCTTTGATGGAACATCATCCTGTTCCTTCCCTCAATTTCAACTTCTATTTCATTGTCCACATTTTTTTCTACATAAATTCCCCACTCCTATGGCACTAATCCTTAATATATACTATTCTCTTCCTTCCTCGTCTTCCTCTACTGCCCAAAACCCTCTTCTTAAAGAACTTTTTACTCTTCCCAAAGCTTCTCTCATCTATAAATTCTTTTTAGCTCCCAATCCAGATTGTGTTAAGACTCAACTTGAACTCTCTTGGGAGGCGGATTTAGGATGTGCTTGGTCTGTTGCTCTTAGGGATAAACCCTAGTCCAAGTCTCTAAAAGTTTCATGTTCTGCTTCTCTTACCCAATCTTTATTCTTTCTATATCACAGACTTTATCTTACTCCATCTTCGCTGTCCCAATTTTCCACTTCTTCTGATTCTAATTGCTGGACTTGTGGCTCTCCTACGATCATTTTCTTCATCATCTTTTCTTTCTTTGTCCTACTGTTTCCAAATTCTGGGATAAGATCTGGCTGTACATTTCTTGTATATTTTCAATCCCTACTCCTTACTCGATACCTCTTCTTTTTTTGGCTAGTCTTTCTGATTGTTTAGACCTTCCCCCACATTCCCATGGTTTATTTGATCTCATGCTGGCCCTTGCATTCCAACACATTTCATTTAATTGGAAATCTCTCACTAATATATTGATATAATGTTGATAGAATACTCTCTGTCATTTCCACAGACTCGATGTTGCCTTTGCTTCTTAATGTAAACCAGCTCATAACAGAGATCTTTATTGTCTCCCACTTACCACATATTTGGACTGTATTGCCCTGGAGAAAATCCCACATATCAATTCAGAAAATGTTAAACCCCTTTGAAGGTTATTGACTCTGTCCCTCTTTTGATTTCTTTTTTACATGCTTTTATTGTTATATTATTTTTCATGCTATACAATATGTATTGCTTTATTTATAATGTTGTATCTGTATGCCATATTCTGCACCTGGTGAACTTACAATGTTCATATTCCCGTTGTTCCTTCCTCTTCATTTAGTCTGTTTTCTCCTATCCTCCCTCATCCCTTTCTCCCCCCTTCCTTTATAAAATCTAGAAAAAATGCTTTATCTTTCTATTTTTGATATCAGCCTAGTTACAGTATAGCAACCTTTTTTGAATTTGTCTTCTATATTGCTGATTTCTTTATGTACTAAAATCTGTTTGCTCAAATAAAGCTTTCAAACTTAAAAAAAAGAAAAACCTCACATTCTGCCAAGAGGTTATTAATACGGTCAAGTACCCCCCACCTCGATGTGGAACTTAATAGCGTTTGCTTCTTTTTTGCATTTTTAACCCGGATATCCTTTAATCCTCCCTCTGTGGTTTTACGCTTCCCCGTCCCTGCTCCGACCAGATCTACACCAATTCATACAAATAAAAGATGGGCCCTGAATAGCTGCAGGGTAAAGTACTCAGGTGGTAAAGGTCCCACAAATAACAATGACAATACAATTGTTTGCTGCTGGTGGCACAGTACCTTGCGTTGTTTGGAGGCGTCAGTTCAACCAGAGGTTTGTAGTGAGTGTCAGGGGGGTGGCCCAGTCCAGCCTCCTCTGGGCTCTGATGGGCAAAGACGGTCGCTCCCCCCTTGGCTCCTGGTATCGTACTCCCCACTGCTGCTAATACTGTGTGCTTTGCTTTGTACTTGATTCATTCTACTAGCGCCTTGATCCGTTTTTGTAGCGCTTCGTCGTGCATTTGCTTTATGCTACATTTAACTAGCGCTTGGTCCGATTTTGTAGCGCTTTGTTGTGACGTGTTCCTGCTCACCTCACAGCGCTTCTCTTTGCCTCTGCTCGCATCGCTCTGCATTCTATCTGCGCCTGTGCCCCCTGGTATTATTATTGTGCCTTGATTGTGCCCATAGCATTTTTTACTTCGTGCCCCCAATCTCGTAGCGTTGTTTTGATTGCTGCCATTTTGTGTTGCCTCCAGCAGTCCCTCACCCCTGCTACCGCCTCCCAGCTGCCCCTTCCTCGCCCCTCCCCTCCACCATCCATATATGACAGATGCTCCCTTCACCTGCCACTCCTGCAAATTCACCTGCATCAAGACCCACACCAAATCCACAAACACCAAACAGAGATCCGACACCAACCACCTTAAATGCATCCTTCTCAACACCCGCTCGGTTCACAAACACACCATCGACCTTTGGAATCTACTCGACACCATTTCTCCGGACATCGCCTTCCTAACAGAAACCTGGAGGAATGCCTCATCAGCTCCAGACATCACCATAGCCATCCCGGACGGCTACAAGATCATCCGTAAGGACCGTACCAACCAAACAGGAGGAGGCATCGCCATCGTCCACAAGAACACCATCCGCGTCTCAACCAGCTCAGAAGACAACCTCGCTATCGCCGAACACCTTCACTTCCAGATCCACACTGACCCCAAGACCACACTCAGAGGCACCCTCCTCTGCAGGCCACCAGGACCCCGTACAAAATTAGGCGAACACATCACTGACTTCATCACCCCTCACGCCCTCCCCTCAAAAGAATACATTCTACTGGGAGACCTCAATTTCCATCTGGAAAAGAGCAACAACAGTAACACTACCACCCTTCTGGACAATCTCGCCAATCTCGGACTCAAACAACTTGTTAACACCCCCACACACTACGCAGGACACACACTCGACCCTATCTTCACCTCCAGCAAGCATATCTCCTTTACTCAGACCACACCCCTCTACTGGACGGACCACAGTTGCATCCACTTCATTTACAATAAGACCACGATCCACAACCACCCTCAACTAACTCTGCGAAGAAATTGGAACAAAATCACCATCGACCAGATCTTCACATCGCTTCTTCAAAAACCTCCTGCCTATTCAACGAACCCTAACCAAGCCGCCACCATCTCACACAATGGTTAACCCAAACCACCAACAAAATAGCACCCTTGAAAAAACATCAAATCAAGCAAGGAAGCAAGAACGCCCCCTGGTTCAACAATGACCTTAAGAAATCCAAGAAGCTCTGTCGTTCCCTTTAGAAAACTTGGAAAAAAGACCCAAACACTATCACCCAAGCCGCCTTCAAAAACGCCACCCGCAAACACCACCAACTAATCCGAACAGCCAAGAAATCAGCACTCAAAGACTGACTAAACAACAACGCCCACAACAGCAAGGAACTTTTCAACATCATCAAAGAATTCACCAACCCCACCGCCAGCTCCAACGACATCACCCCCTCTCAAGTCCTCTGCGACTCCCTCGCCTCATTCTACCATGACAAAATCGCCGACATTCATAACAGCTTTGACAACCATCCCGTAAACCAGTCCACCCCACTCACCTCCGAACCTGCACCTCCTCTGAATAACCTTCTCGACTGGAACCCAATCTCCACAGAAGACACCATTCGCCTGATGAACTCCAGCCACTCAGGATCCCCTACAGACCCATGCCCCCATCTCATCCTCAACAAAGCAGACTCCATTATCACACCCCATCTTCAAGACGTCATCGACTGCTCCCTCAACTCCGCCACATTCCCAGAAAGCTGGAAACACGCCAAACTCAGCGCCCTTCTGAAAAAACCCACAGCTGACCCCACCGATCTCAAAAACTACCGCCCCATCTTGCTCCTCCCATTCCCGGCCAAAGTCATTGAGAAAGCCGTCAACAATCAGCTCGCCGCCTTCCTCGAAACCAACAAATCCCTCGACTGCTCACAGTCCGGCTTCCGAGCCAATCACAGCACCGAAACCGCCCTCATCGCAGCAACAGACGACATTCGAACACTTCTAGACAACGGAGACACAGTCGCCCGCATCCTCCTTGACGTCTCTGCAGCCTTCGACACAGTCTGTCACAGTACCCTTATACAACGCCTCAGAAACATCGGAATTCAAGGAAAAGCATTGGAATGGATCATCTCGTTCCTCGCAGGAAGAACTCAGAGAGTCCGCCTCCCTCCTTTTAAGTCAGAGGCTACCGAAGTCATCTGCGGCGTCCCGCAAGGATCATCACTCAGCCTCACCCTCTTCAACGTCTACATGAGCCCCCTCGCAGCCATCGCACGTCAACACAACCTCAACATCATCTCCTACGCTGATGACACTCAGCTGATCCTCTCACTCACCAAAGACCCAATCACCGCCAAAACCAACCTACATGAAGGGATGAAAGAAGTAGCCGAGTGGATGAAGCACAGCTGTCTGAAACTGATCTCTGACAAAACGGAAGTCCTCATCTTAGGTGCATCCCCTTCCGCCTGGGACGACTCTTGGTGGCCAACGGCCCTAGGAAAAGCTCCCATACCGACGGACCACGCACGGAACCTGGGCATCATCCTGGACTCCTCACTCTCGATGACCAGACAAGTCAACACCGTCTCATCATTATGCTTCAACATCCTACGCATGCTCAAAAAAACATTTCGCTGGATCCCCACCAAAACAAGAAAAACGGTCACCCACGCACTGGTTACAAGCCGTCTGGACTACGGAAACACCCTTTACGCCGGTACCACCGCAAAACTGCAGAAAAAACTCCAACGCATTCAAAATGCTTCAGCCAGACTCATACTAGACATCCCCCGCACAGACCACATCTCCGTTCACCTGAAAGACCTTCACTGGCTCCCCGTCAACAAGAGGATAACGTTCTGCCTCCTCACCCACGCACACAAAGCCCTATACGAACTTGGACCTGATTGTCTCAACACAAGCCTTTCCTTTTACACCCCCACCCGCCAGCTGCGTTCGTCCAACCAAGCCCTCGCCGCTGTCCCGCACATCCACAAAGCCACCATGGGGGGAAGATCCTTCTCCTACTTAGCGGCCAAAACCTGGAATTCCCTTCCCATCCACCTCCGCCTTACTCAAAACCACCTAGCCTTCAGAAAACAGCTTAAAACCTGGATATTCGCTAAGTAAACCTCCCCCCCCTTCCTCAAGCGCCTTGAGACCCCCTGGGTATGTAGTGCCCTATATAAATTCTGACTTGACTTGACTTGACTTGACACTGGCGTAGCCCAGGCATGCCCGCCCACTTCAACGCGCTGCCGGAGCCCTGACTAATATTAATGCACCTCCTGGTGAGAACAGAAGACGGTGGTGGCGTCCAACCCACTTGGCGGTGGCGATAAGCCCCCTAAAATCCACCAGCCGCCTCTAATTCCCCCCTGCCACAATACCATGGCGGGGGGTTTTCCGTCGGTAGGCAATCCGCCCGATTGCCTACCAGGCGGAAAAGCAGTTTATATGGTGGCGATGTCTGGTAGACACCGCCATCCATATTACTATGAGAGCGGGGATGTGCCTTGCCGCCATGGAAGGGCAGGTGGTTTTTAACATTGGGGGCCCGGCAGGCACCACGCGGTGCCTGCCGTGTTGTGCTTTGAACTGCACAGCATGCCTTCTCGGCATTGTGGTGGGCAGTGCTGACAGGAATGCTGGATGCGCCCGCCACTGTGGCGGCCGCATCCTAATGTCCCCCACGGGACACCCGCTCTTATGGCGGGCGATCCCTTTTTACGTTGGGCCGCTATCCTAATGTGCCCCTAAGTGTTTTGAGTGTTTTCATGCTCTAAAATGTGTTGTATGTGCTTGAACAAGTGAGGTTACAGTAAACAAAAAGCAAATATGAGCTGGTGTACTTTGGCATGTAAGAGCGGGTCAACGAACGAACACCATCTTTGCTAGCGGTGTAGTCGACTAGAAATAGGAGGAAACCCCTCACTACTTAATGCCGATTCAAGCGTGGACATTCTGGCGGTGTGCCAAAAGCAAGCCCATCTGCACCCATTCACAGTGCCAGCAATGCTGCCAATTCGGAGAGAACTCCCAAAAAGCCTGGCCTCCTGCAGTACACTAGAGTACAACTGCTAGTGTTAGGTAAGGAAACTGCCACCACCCACATTTGGACCAATACTCTGACGTTACCGAATAAGGAAAAAAGTTGCAACATCTTAAATGCGGCCTATTAAACATCACCACCCCCTTTTGTACCGCTATTAAATATCAGGTCATTGTGAAACATCACACGGAGATTCACTTCTTACTGCGAGCGAATGATATGGATGCCTTATTCCTGAATGAAACTTCGACATCCCCAGATTCAGAAGTTGAGCTGGGATTAGCTTGTCCACCAGGGTAAGCGTTTTTTTACAAGCCTCATGTCCTCGAAAGGGGGGGCGGGGTAGAGTGGGAGTGATGTGTAAAGAAAACTAGGACTTTGCCCCACTTGATATTGATGAAACGGTGGGTGCAGAACTTTTGGGCTTCTTGCTAAACGATAGCAAGGGCCAACTAGTCACTGGTATTTAGTGCTACCTCTCCCCAGGTCCAGCCAGGCCTTACCTACAGTCGATGATCAATATCTTTAGCAATATGAAGGTCACACACTCTAGATTTATTATCCAAGGGGATTTCAATCTCTGATCCACCGTAGGTGCAGGCCCAGCTCTAAAAGATTTCCTTCAATCATGTGAGAACCTAGAATTGCAACAATTTGTGTCACAACTGACACATCAGGAAAGATATATATTAGACTTTATTTTCTCCACCAAAAATCTCACAATCATGGAGAGCAATCTGCCTCAATGCTGAACAGATCATTCTCTATTGAACTTTGTTACACAAAAATTTGAAATCGACCCTGCAGATAACACCAGTTGCCAAGGTAGACAGTGGTATAAACTCCTGAGAATAGCCAAGGAAAAACCCCTGTTTGTTTAACACTGGGTGCCCTTTTGATATGAATACATTAGTGGAAGAAAACTATTTAGAATTCGACATTCAGATCAGAATCACACTAGATTGGATTGTCCCAACTAAATAACTAAAAGTTGTACAGAGACTGTCAGACCATTAGTATAGTATAGAGCTAAAAGAACGGAAAACTGAAATTGTGCTGCAAACTTGGACATCCCCAGCTTCTAAATAAGTTTCTGATCTGGTAAATCTGCCCGGATGAACATTGTGGATTACAAGGCCCAGTCTTTCCTTTATTGTAAAAATGTGTTGTATATGATGGTAACCCATACCTATCTTTTTCTTCTTTTTCAATTCTATACACAACTTCTGACATGGCATACCTTACTCATCATACTCTGTTGCTTTAATCCAGTCCAGCCACATCCGTGCCCATGCCACCTACTTTATTTGTGTCCGATGACCTCAAACCTACTCCTTCCTTCATTTTTCTGTTGCTTTACTTTGTGACCCCTTTATTTCTATACTTTCTTCGTGGCACAGTAGAAACAGACAAAAGACTTCCCATTTTTACACATATAACAATGTATGCTTTCATTTTCTTTGAGGTTTGTGGCTAGCTAATTCTTTCTGATTGTACCTAATTATATATGTAGTGTACATACTTATAGGTGCTATCAGCGTGCCCTTTGCATTCATTAGTCTATTTTTATGTCATTCACATGTTCTTCTGCCCACTACTTCATACAGCATAGCGCATTGGGTCAGCCCACTTCAGCTACTGGTTAACTCCACTATGAGTAACAGCATTCTTTCCTTTCACAAAGAGCAAATGCACATAAAGTAGCTCCCTTTGATACCACAGACTTCTATGACAAGTGTACTTTGCGATGTCAAAGAAAACATTTTTGGTTTTAACCAATGTCAATTGAGAAGGACTCTCCTTAAACGTAAAGTGTTATATATAATAACCATGACAAAGCGAGCACAAACGAAGCACAAAAGGTAATTGGTGATGCAAGCCCAGAGCCTGGCATTAAAGTACAGAAACTATAAAAAGGTTAGAGAAAGTGAGGCTTCTTAAAAAAAATTACAATCTTAAAGTCTAGTTAAAATACTTAATAGCTGGATCCATAAATTTGACATATCACATAACTGCCTGTCGCCATTATTCAAATATGTTAAAATAACCTTGATATATATAGCGATTCGCAGCTTTCCAAAATATACTCTTCACAGACGTCTCCTTTCTCGTGCCAGAACTGGCAAGGTGCACAGAACATGCATTAAAGTTTTAAAATGCATACAATATTGATTATTGGTTAGCGCGTGTGACGGTCTTCCATCCAGAATAGAACCGGTTCCGCGAAAATTGAAGAAAACGAAGCCTGGTTAGCTTAATTTTAGATACCAATGGTCGGGGATGTCAAAAACGTGTTGACTGCACAAAGGTTGAATAATAGTTATAAAAGGCAACAGCTTTCAATGGTCTGATACAATAGCGCTAAAAGATTTTAGGGGGCTTGTTTACAAGCCCTTTACGCCATCCGTACGTCACTTTTCACATGTTAAAAATGACGCAAAAGTGGTGCAAGTGGCTGGAAAATAAGCCTCTAGATTCTCTCTCAACTCTCAAATTGCACGGAACAAATATCCGAATAATGGGTGTGGATGGCTGCCATCATAGCAATTCCTTTAATGTACCCTGGGCGCACCTTTTATGGATGTCATGTTTTAAGAAGGCTGCTTTCATGCATATGGATGTTTAGTGGGCTGAAATTCCAGTCTCACCTGCGCCTGCGTTTTTTGAATTAAGTTAATGCACAAGCCTAATAAAAAACGAAATTGGGCAATGCCTAACAGGGTTGACAACTTTCATGAACTATTGTATTGCCGTATGTCAATGTGAACATTTACTTGTTTCTTATATAACCTTCAAGATAGGTGACAAAAAGTGGTGTGCCATTTTTTTTGTTAGGGCTAGAAAAACATAATTTAATGGCAGATATTTAGGTGTATAGTTGCAAGAAAGGGTTCATGACTTCCTCTCTCATGGTTTGTAACACGTTCTATTAGTATTCAACTCAGTAATTATAGTCGGATTTTTTTTAATTGCCCCAAACAATACATATAATCTTTGCTTTCTCAATGTTAACCTCTAACATTGTATTTCATCTCCATATGGCTCTTTAAAGAGCCTCTTTTGTTTGACTAGAAATGCGAAAATCGTCTGCATATTGTAAAGTCACAACCTCCTGTAGTCCCAGTCTTGCAGGATGATTTTTGACTGTCTTCAAAAGGCTGTTTTTGCCAGCCACATGGAGATTACATTTTAACGGGGCCTGCACACAGCCGTGTTTCAACCCCATGTTGGTACAGGTTTTACGAGCTAGAGTTTCGTGATAGTCTAATTTGATGCAAACCAAAGGATTTGCTTATCAGGTCTGGATGGCTTGCAGAAGTAATGAGGGAATCCCCCAGGCTGCTAACATAGACAGCCGATGGCCTAATTCCATGGCGTTCAATCCAGCCCGAAAATCAATAAAACGGGCGTACCATGATCTAGTCGATACGTGGAGTGAACGATGAAGCAAGATAGATAAGTCCTATAGGTTGCCAGATGTGGCACAACTAGGTTGAAAGCCCATCTGGCGCTACGGTAAGAGTTGGTTTATTTTTAGTTTGTCCAGTCCATCAGCTCGCCCAACAGCCCATTGGCATAACATTTCACCTCTATGACTAACATGACTGTGAGTCTGAAGCGAAATGGGTTAAATGGTGCACCTCTTGTAATATAGGTGCAATTTGGACCCCTCTCAAGTTGGTTAAGGTACTTTTCCGATCCAGGTCACCTCCAGCAAGCATATCTCCTTTACTCAGACCACACCGCTCTACTGGACGGACCACAGTTGCATCCACTTCATTTACAATAAGACCACGATCCACAACCACCCTCAACTAACTCTGCGAAGAAATTGGAACAAAATCACCATCGACCAGATCTTCACATCGCTTCTTCAAAAACCTCCTGCCTATTCAACGAACCCTAACCAAGCCGCCACCATCTCACACAATGGTTAACCCAAACCACCAACAAAATAGCACCCTTGAAAAAACATCAAATCAAGCAAGGAAGCAAGAACGCCCCCTGGTTCAACAATGACCTTAAGAAATCCAAGAAGCTCTGTCGTTCCCTTGAGAAAACTTGGAAAAAAGACCCAAACACTATCACCCAAGCCGCCTTCAAAAACGCCACCCGCAAACACCACCAACTAATCCGAACAGCCAAGAAATCAGCACTCAAAGACTGACTAAACAACAACGCCCACAACAGCAAGGAACTTTTCAACATCATCAAAGAATTCACCAACCCCACCGCCAGCTCCAACGACATCACCCCCTCTCAAGTCCTCTGCGACTCCCTCGCCTCATTCTACCATGACAAAATCGCCGACATTCATAACAGCTTTGACAACCATCCCGTAAACCAGTCCACCCCACTCACCTCCGAACCTGCACCTCCTCTGAATAACCTTCTCGACTGGAACCCAATCTCCACAGAAGACACCATTCGCCTGATGAACTCCAGCCACTCAGGATCCCCTACAGACCCATGCCCCCATCTCATCCTCAACAAAGCAGACTCCATTATCACACCCCATCTTCAAGACGTCATCGACTGCTCCCTCAACTCCGCCACATTCCCAGAAAGCTGGAAACACGCCAAACTCAGCGCCCTTCTGAAAAAACCCACAGCTGACCCCACCGATCTCAAAAACTACCGCCCCATCTTGCTCCTCCCATTCCCGGCCAAAGTCATTGAGAAAGCCGTCAACAATCAGCTCGCCGCCTTCCTCGAAACCAACAAATCCCTCGACTGCTCACAGTCCGGCTTCCGAGCCAATCACAGCACCGAAACCGCCCTCATCGCAGCAACAGACGACATTCGAACACTTCTAGACAACGGAGACACAGTCGCCCGCATCCTCCTTGACGTCTCTGCAGCCTTCGACACAGTCTGTCACAGTACCCTTATACAACGCCTCAGAAACATCGGAATTCAAGGAAAAGCATTGGAATGGATCATCTCGTTCCTCGCAGGAAGAACTCAGAGAGTCCGCCTCCCTCCTTTTAAGTCAGAGGCTACCGAAGTCATCTGCGGCGTCCCGCAAGGATCATCACTCAGCCTCACCCTCTTCAACGTCTACATGAGCCCCCTCGCAGCCATCGCACGTCAACACAACCTCAACATCATCTCCTACGCTGATGACACTCAGCTGATCCTCTCACTCACCAAAGACCCAATCACCGCCAAAACCAACCTACATGAAGGGATGAAAGAAGTAGCCGAGTGGATGAAGCACAGCTGTCTGAAACTGATCTCTGACAAAACGGAAGTCCTCATCTTAGGTGCATCCCCTTCCGCCTGGGACGACTCTTGGTGGCCAACGGCCCTAGGAAAAGCTCCCATACCGACGGACCACGCACGGAACCTGGGCATCATCCTGGACTCCTCACTCTCGATGACCAGACAAGTCAACACCGTCTCATCATTATGCTTCAACATCCTACGCATGCTCAAAAAAACATTTCGCTGGATCCCCACCAAAACAAGAAAAACGGTCACCCACGCACTGGTTACAAGCCGTCTGGACTACGGAAACACCCTTTACGCCGGTACCACCGCAAAACTGCAGAAAAAACTCCAACGCATCCAAAATGCTTCAGCCAGACTCATACTAGACATCCCCTGCACAGACCACATCTCCGTTCACCTGAAAGACCTTCACTGGCTCCCCGTCAACAAGAGGATAACGTTCTGCCTCCTCACCCACGCACACAAAGCCCTATACGAACTTGGACCTGATTGTCTCAACACAAGCCTTTCCTTTTACACCCCCACCCGCCAGCTGCGTTCGTCCAACCAAGCCCTCGCCGCTGTCCCGCACATCCACAAAGCCACCATGGGGGGAAGATCCTTCTCCTACTTAGCGGCCAAAACCTGGAATTCCCTTCCCATCCACCTCCGCCTTACTCAAAACCACCTAGCCTTCAGAAAACAGCTTAAAACCTGGATATTCGCTAAGTAAACCTCCCCCCCCTTCCTCAAGCGCCTTGAGACCCCCTGGGTATGTAGTGCCCTATATAAATTCTGACTTGACTTGACTTGACTTGACACTGGCGTAGCCCAGGCATGCCCGCCCACTTCAACGCGCTGCCGGAGCCCTGACTAATATTAATGCACCTCCTGGTGAGAACAGAAGACGGTGGTGGCGTCCAACCCACTTGGCGGTGGCGATAAGCCCCCTAAAATCCACCAGCCGCCTCTAATTCCCCCCTGCCACAATACCATGGCGGGGGGTTTTCCGTCGGTAGGCAATCCGCCCGATTGCCTACCAGGCGGAAAAGCAGTTTATATGGTGGCGATGTCTGGTAGACACCGCCATCCATATTACTATGAGAGCGGGGATGTGCCTTGCCGCCATGGAAGGGCAGGTGGTTTTTAACATTGGGGGCCCGGCAGGCACCACGCGGTGCCTGCCGTGTTGTGCTTTGAACTGCACAGCATGCCTTCTCGGCATTGTGGTGGGCAGTGCTGACAGGAATGCTGGATGCGCCCGCCACTGTGGCGGGCGCATCCTAATGTCCCCCACGGGACACCCGCTCTTATGGCGGGCGATCCCTTTTTACGTTGGGCCGCTATCCTAATGTGCCCCTAAGTGTTTTGAGTGTTTTCATGCTCTAAAATGTGTTGTATGTGCTTGAACAAGTGAGGTTACAGTAAACAAAAAGCAAATATGAGCTGGTGTACTTTGGCATGTAAGAGCGGGTCAACGAACGAACACCATCTTTGCTAGCGGTGTAGTCGACTAGAAATAGGAGGAAACCCCTCACTACTTAATGCCGATTCAAGCGTGGACATTCTGGCGGTGTGCCAAAAGCAAGCCCATCTGCACCCATTCACAGTGCCAGCAATGCTGCCAATTCGGAGAGAACTCCCAAAAAGCCTGGCCTCCTGCAGTACACTAGAGTACAACTGCTAGTGTTAGGTAAGGAAACTGCCACCACCCACATTTGGACCAATACTCTGACGTTACCGAATAAGGAAAAAAGTTGCAACATCTTAAATGCGGCCTATTAAACATCACCACCCCCTTTTGTACCGCTATTAAATATCAGGTCATTGTGAAACATCACACGGAGATTCACTTCTTACTGCGAGCGAATGATATGGATGCCTTATTCCTGAATGAAACTTCGACATCCCCAGATTCAGAAGTTGAGCTGGGATTAGCTTGTCCACCAGGGTAAGCGTTTTTTTACAAGCCTCATGTCCTCGAAAGGGGGGGCGGGGTAGAGTGGGAGTGATGTGTAAAGAAAACTAGGACTTTGCCCCACTTGATATTGATGAAACGGTGGGTGCAGAACTTTTGGGCTTCTTGCTAAACGATAGCAAGGGCCAACTAGTCACTGGTATTTAGTGCTACCTCTCCCCAGGTCCAGCCAGGCCTTACCTACAGTCGATGATCAATATCTTTAGCAATATGAAGGTCACACACTCTAGATTTATTATCCAAGGGGATTTCAATCTCTGATCCACCGTAGGTGCAGGCCCAGCTCTAAAAGATTTCCTTCAATCATGTGAGAACCTAGAATTGCAACAATTTGTGTCACAACTGACACATCAGGAAAGATATATATTAGACTTTATTTTCTCCACCAAAAATCTCACAATCATGGAGAGCAATCTGCCTCAATGCTGAACAGATCATTCTCTATTGAACTTTGTTACACAAAAATTTGAAATCGACCCTGCAGATAACACCAGTTGCCAAGGTAGACAGTGGTATAAACTCCTGAGAATAGCCAAGGAAAAACCCCTGTTTGTTTAACACTGGGTGCCCTTTTGATATGAATACATTAGTGGAAGAAAACTATTTAGAATTCGACATTCAGATCAGAATCACACTAGATTGGATTGTCCCAACTAAATAACTAAAAGTTGTACAGAGACTGTCAGACCATTAGTATAGTATAGAGCTAAAAGAACGGAAAACTGAAATTGTGCTGCAAACTTGGACATCCCCAGCTTCTAAATAAGTTTCTGGTCTGGTAAATCTGCCCGGATGAACATTGTGGATTACAAGGCCCAGTCTTTCCTTTATTGTAAAAATGTGTTGTATATGATGGTAACCCATACCTATCTTTTTCTTCTTTTTCAATTCTATACACAACTTCTGACATGGCATACCTTACTCATCATACTCTGTTGCTTTAATCCAGTCCAGCCACATCCGTGCCCATGCCACCTACTTTATTTGTGTCCGATGACCTCAAACCTACTCCTTCCTTCATTTTTCTGTTGCTTTACTTTGTGACCCCTTTATTTCTATACTTTCTTCGTGGCACAGTAGAAACAGACAAAAGACTTCCCATTTTTACACATATAACAATGTATGCTTTCATTTTCTTTGAGGTTTGTGGCTAGCTAATTCTTTCTGATTGTACCTAATTATATATGTAGTGTACATACTTATAGGTGCTATCAGCGTGCCCTTTGCATTCATTAGTCTATTTTTATGTCATTCACATGTTCTTCTGCCCACTACTTCATACAGCATAGCGCATTGGGTCAGCCCACTTCAGCTACTGGTTAACTCCACTATGAGTAACAGCATTCTTTCCTTTCACAAAGAGCAAATGCACATAAAGTAGCTCCCTTTGATACCACAGACTTCTATGACAAGTGTACTTTGCGATGTCAAAGAAAACATTTTTGGTTTTAACCAATGTCAATTGAGAAGGACTCTCCTTAAACGTAAAGTGTTATATATAATAACCATGACAAAGCGAGCACAAACGAAGCACAAAAGGTAATTGGTGATGCAAGCCCAGAGCCTGGCATTAAAGTACAGAAACTATAAAAAGGTTAGAGAAAGTGAGGCTTCTTAAAAAAAATTACAATCTTAAAGTCTAGTTAAAATACTTAATAGCTGGATCCATAAATTTGACATATCACATAACTGCCTGTCGCCATTATTCAAATATGTTAAAATAACCTTGATATATATAGCGATTCGCAGCTTTCCAAAATATACTCTTCACAGACGTCTCCTTTCTCGTGCCAGAACTGGCAAGGTGCACAGAACATGCATTAAAGTTTTAAAATGCATACAATATTGATTATTGATTAGCGCGTGTGACGGTCTTCCATCCAGAATAGAACGGGTTCCGCGAAAATTGAAGAAAACGAAGCCTGGTTAGCTTAATTTTAGATACCAATGGTCGGGGATGTCAAAAACGTGTTGACTGCACAAAGGTTGAATAATAGTTATAAAAGGCAACAGCTTTCAATGGTCTGATACAATAGCGCTAAAAGATTTTAGGGGGCTTGTTTACAAGCCCTTTACGCCATCCGTACGTCACTTTTCACATGTTAAAAATGACGCAAAAGTGGTGCAAGTGGCTGGAAAATAAGCCTCTAGATTCTCTCTCAACTCTCAAATTGCACGGAACAAATATCCGAATAATGGGTGTGGATGGCTGCCATCATAGCAATTCCTTTAATGTACCCTGGGCGCACCTTTTATGGATGTCATGTTTTAAGAAGGCTGCTTTCATGCATATGGATGTTTAGTGGGCTGAAATTCCAGTCTCACCTGCGCCTGCGTTTTTTGAATTAAGTTAATGCACAAGCCTAATAAAAAACGAAATTGGGCAATGCCTAACAGGGTTGACAACTTTCATGAACTATTGTATTGCCGTATGTCAATGTGAACATTTACTTGTTTCTTATATAACCTTCAAGATAGGTGACAAAAAGTGGTGTGCCATTTTTTTTGTTAGGGCTAGAAAAACATAATTTAATGGCAGATATTTAGGTGTATAGTTGCAAGAAAGGGTTCATGACTTCCTCTCTCATGGTTTGTAACACGTTCTATTAGTATTCAACTCAGTAATTATAGTCGGATTTTTTTTAATTGCCCCAAACAATACATATAATCTTTGCTTTCTCAATGTTAACCTCTAACATTGTATTTCATCTCCATATGGCTCTTTAAAGAGCCTCTTTTGTTTGACTAGAAATGCGAAAATCGTCTGCATATTGTAAAGTCACAACCTCCTGTAGTCCCAGTCTTGCAGGATGATTTTTGACTGTCTTCAAAATGCTGTTTTTGCCAGCCACATGGAGATTACATTTTAACGGGGCCTGCACACAGCCGTGTTTCAACCCCATGTTGGTACAGGTTTTACGAGCTAGAGTTTCGTGATAGTCTAATTTGATGCAAACCAAAGGATTTGCTTATCAGGTCTGGATGGCTTGCAGAAGTAATGAGGGAATCCCCCAGGCTGCTAACATAGACAGCCGATGGCCTAATTCCATGGCGTTCAATCCAGCCCGAAAATCAATAAAACGGGCGTACCATGATCTAGTCGATACGTGGAGTGAACGATGAAGCAAGATAGATAAGTCCTATAGGTTGCCAGATGTGGCACAACTAGGTTGAAAGCCCATCTGGCGCTACGGTAAGAGTTGGTTTATTTTTAGTTTGTCCAGTCCATCAGCTCGCCCAACAGCCCATTGGCATAACATTTCACCTCTATGACTAACATGACTGTGAGTCTGAAGCGAAATGGGTTAAATGGTGCACCTCTTGTAATATAGGTGCAATTTGGACCCCTCTCAAGTTGGTTAAGGTACTTTTCCGATCCAGGTCTTTCCTGGTCCGGAAAAGTTTCAGTGCTCCATCCATCATCTCCTTGTGTTTGCTTTTTCGTCCTAAATTGGCTGGTAAGCCCAGACATGGGTCCCTTGCTCACTGTTCCACTGGATTCAAACTAGACTGGCTGATGAGGGATGCTACCCTGAAACCAGTTCCAGAATGCTTGGAAGACCAGGCTTGGCAGTTCGGGCTGGACTGTGGGTCAAGACTGATTTGCATATGGCTGGGTCTGAACTGATGTGGTAAAGTGAGCTGAAGAACATTGATGGATTCAACACAGATCCGTGACTGGGGATGAGTGTCTTAAAAGTTTAAGCGCTTCGTCCATCTTCTCCTTGGGTTTTCTTAGATCTCTAACATCCCAGTTTAACCTTTTAAACTAACTATTAGATTGGGGATGATAGTGGGCAGTCTTCTTATGTTTTATTATACAACAGCTCAATAAATACTCATCGAAATTCTTACTCACAAACTGAGTCCCATTACCTGAGTCCAGCTCATTTAGTAGCCCTTCTTTACAAAAGACATCTTCCAAAAATTCAATTACAATCTCAGACATTATTTTTTCATTCAACATAACTTCAGGGCATTTGGAACAATAATCGATTAACATGATGACAAAAGGTTCTTTCTTGGGAAAAGTGCAAAATGGACCAAAAACATCTACATCTAACTTCCTCCACAGCATGAATCAAACTTAATGAGCAGCACATGGTTTTGCTCTTTCGTAACTGTTGGAACGAAGTTTCGAACTCCTCACTAAAGCATCCACCATTCTGTCACTACCAGGTCACCAATAAAACTCATGACTATTCTTCTATCCTGTCACTACCAGGCCACCAGTGAAAACTCACGATTATTCCTCTGAGTAGTTGACATCCCAATGTGTCCTTCATGTTGTGACGCAAACATTTCTTTCCTCAATCATACCAGTGGCAAAACCTAATATCATCAAAATAGACAGAAACCATCATACATCAACTCATCCCTCAGTTTGAAAAACACAGTTACCCTTCCACTCAACTTTTGCTTTTAGGTCAACCACAAACGAACTTCACACTATCTTCACAGTTTAATCTGCATTTCAAATCTTTAAGAGTTAAAACTTTCTTTCTCAAACGACTAAGTACACTCCTCAAATTGAATAAATGTTCTTCCTCATTCTTACAATAGACTAAAATGTCATCTTGAAATGTGAGTGCACTTTCAATGCCTTCTAGTGCCTCTTTCAATAAATGTTAGAAAACAGACGCCGCACTGGCTAAACCAAAAGGCATTTTGAAAAACTGTAAGATGCCTTCTGGTGTAACAGATGTTGCTCAATGATGAGATTCCCAGTCCAACTCAACTTGGTGATAAGCACCTGCAAGGTGTAACATAGAGAAAACTGTGGCTTCAGCCAACGTAGAAACTAGCACTTGCAAATTTGGTAATATATCATTGATAAGACTTCTAAGAGCTAGACACACCTCAACTCATTTGGATGTTTTAAAGCAATGACAATTGGCTGAATAACATTTGTTGCATAGATCTTTTTAACCTCTCTCTCTCTCAATTTTACCCTGTAAGTAAGAAGCACATTAAGAAGTTTGTGTCTGACTGGAACAGCATTGTCCAGCAAAAACACGTTATGCTAAAAGCCTACAAAATGTCCTAGCTTGCCACAAAAGACCTCAGGAAATTCGCACTTCAGGTTGCTCAGGGACTGTTCACCATTCACACTTCCTATGGCACACACTGGTGGTACAGAATTGATTGGTATCTAACCTTAAGATCAATTCCTGTTGATGAGTCCACTCTGATGGAATCACCTTTGGGAGCAACATAGATTTTACCATGAGTTACTCTATCACAAAACTGAGTGTTGGCCCAAAAGTAACCCACAATTCAGTTTTATGATACGTGTAACCCTTTGGACGTATACATCAGGAGGTAACAGACCTTCATCCTTCCAATTAATTTCCAATAAGGACTTACTTATTATGTTGTATGAAGTGCACAAATCTACCATGACTACCACAATCTCCCCATTAATGTCGATCATACATTTCTGAAAGCTATTCACACAAAGACCTCTAACATAAAGTATAGTATTAGGATTGAGGCCATCATTATCATCATCCTCTTCAGTCATGCAATTAACAATAGTTTCGAATTTGCTTTTTCACACTCTTCCAAAATGTCCTCTCTACCTGCAGCGATTATAGGACTTCTCATTGCAGAACACCCCTTAAAATTTCCAAGTGGAAATCTACTACCACACCTATAGCAGCCAGTTGAGAATGTGTTCCTGTCATACGTATCTGTTATTCCCTTTGTCATTCTTAATAACATTAACTCATCCACCAGACTCTGAATTTTTCCAATCCCCACCACCATTCCTGTTACTTCCTCTGATCTCCTGCACAAACTTCTCTGATTGCTCAATGTTCTTGGCAATAATCACAGTAGCAGTGAGCGTCATTTCAGTTCCTAACCAAAGTCTCTTCTAAACAGCTTTAGTCGCAGTTTTCATCCTGACTTGATCTCTCAAACCCTGGGCTTAGGTTATTGTTTCAAATTCACAAGATGATGCTAGGGCTCTTAAAGTCAACACATACTCTCAGTTATTTAACAGAATAGTCAAATACATTAACATTTCCTGGTTCTTTCAAAGGCAGCATTGAGGTTCCGTGACGGTTCCGTGACGACTTGAACCCGTGTTTTCAAGTTTGTCGGAAATACATAAAATTAGTATCAGCGAACCGCAAATGATCCATTTAGTATATCCTAGTGTTTTCGCTACGCTACGAGCAAGAGCACTCCTTCCACTGACACATTTCTGATATACACACGGCATCCATCTTAGATCGTGGCCGCCATTTTGTGTTTCCTTGCCCTCACATATGCAATAGCCTCTGATCATTTCATTCACTTCACTTTGATTAAGGACACGTAGCCTTAGCCGGAGATTCACCTCTTACATGACACGTGCACCTTAAACCAGATCACGCTGAAGCTGCATGACTCGACAAAGGCTGCCTCCTCTGCCCGAGGCCAGCCCACCTGAACTGGTTTTCCTGTCCATTGTACCTGATCATGATTAGGCGGCCGAAGCCGGTAGCCTTGCCCATTTACAACCCACAAACATCTCTTATCCCGCTTTTCTATCTTCTGCACCTGGCTCTGCTCCTTTCCTTCTGGGCCTTTATTAGGGGGAGGTAACGAACTTTACGATGAGGCGGTCCGGGTCTTGAATGCAATGTTGACAAGGGATTGTGATGGACTGGTGGGAACCCCTCTTCGTGATGTTTGGTATCAGATATTATCGACAGTTCCTGTGTAACGCCAAATATTTATTGTTTAGAGACACAAAGGTTTGGGAATGTACCGACATGTGAAATATTTGCCTAGAGCACAATTTTTAGTATATAAGGAGCAACCCACTTTGTACAAATCGAACAGTCTCCTAGATTCTGCCCGTGTGTAGATTCTGTGACTTCTGTGTCCCTGCAGTAATAAACCTTTGGTCTTTGACGCCATCATCGAGAAGCCCGTGTTTCTGTTCATTTGTGCACCAAGGCAGGTGGAACTCCGGGGTCTTCGGGTGTTGTACCCTGACACCTCTGGACGGAACCAAAAAAGTCCAGAACTCCAATTGGCGCCCAACGTGGGGCGACGTCATTCGGTACCGGTCCAAAAGCCTGAAGAGTTCGAGAAGCTTCGTGTGAAGATTCCTGAGGGAGGCGCCCCACTTCATCGATCCCGGCATATCGCAAAAGTGGCCCTGAAGTTCTCTTCCACGAGGGTTCCCGTTCAGGACGGCTGCAGTGGGCCGTTGCCTTGACCGTCGCCCTGTCTTGGACCCGAAGTGGTGCAGTCCTTAGTACGGCGAAACGTGACGGGTTTCTCCTTGGTGACGTCTTCAGTGCCTCAGTTAAGTATTTAGTGATAGCTAGCTGGTTACTTTTGTGAGGATTGTTAAAAATCCTTGATCGGTTCTTGGTTTGGTTTGGTTTTGTAAGATTATCACTAGTTGTTCTGGTTACGATAATCTATTTGGTTCAGTTTTGGGTATCGATACATCAGTTCGTTTTGGTAGGCCTAAGTTCTTGGTTCAAGTGCACAAATTTGTTTCGTGTTTTGTTTGTTTTGTGTTCCGGACTGAAAATGGTAAGTCGGAAAATGTTGTCTTGTTTTAGTTGCAACAGTGACTCACAGTTAGAGGATTCTTGTCTGGTTCCTCCGATTGGGACTCCCCTTTATGACCTATATTGTAAGTATGGTGTGGGTCCTATAACTTATAATGAGATATGGGTCCGTTATTGTAAGAAGGATGGTGTCCTTAGTTGGCCACTGCATGGTAGTTTTGAGCAAGAAATTCTCGACAATTTAGAAGCGAAATTGTTTAGGAAGAAAGCCCGGCCGGCAATGTTTGACTCTTTTCGTTATTGGCGAAAAGAATCCAAACAGAGAGAAATGAAAAGGTTGAAAAAAGAGCAAAAAGAACTAGAAGAGTTAACTCTAGAGCAAGCGACTAAGCAGTTGCAGGCTGACGAGTGTGAGAAAGCCATAGATGTAGCCATTAGAGAGCGTAACTTAGCGATTGACAAGTGCTATCCTGCCTTGCCATCGAAAATGGCTAAGATACTGGAGGATTCCGAAAACGATCCTCTGCTATCTTATCTGTTACGGTCGCCTCCACCGTATGCACAAGGTGCTGCGGCTCCACTTATACCGGATGTTCAATTGCCGGTTGCTGGACAACCTGGTGTTCTTGTTCCTCAGAATCAAGTTCCTATACCTCCTGTGGTGAATGTAAATGTTCCTACAGCTCCTCCTCTTCCTGCACTGCCCGCTCCTATACCTACCACTGTACCTATTGGTCCTCAAACTATTTTCCTCGATACTCCTACTGTTTCGTCATCTATTCCTACCTCTACTGCGTTCTCTATGTCTGCGAGTGTACTAACTCCACTTTCTGTTCGTCGAAGAATCACTGATTCTGTTACTAATATGCTGTCTCCTATATATAAAACCTTGATTAAGACTCCTACTCCTGACTCTGTTCAGAGACGGAGTCAGCTTCCAAGTACTGAGGAACGGGGAGTTTTAGACTCCACAGCTCTCAGATGGATTACAAAAGTTAGAAGATATAGTACGAAAGATGTGTTAGAGACATTTATGCAATGGGGAGAGCCAACACAGCGATACGTCTTCGACGAGATGTGCTCGTTGTTGCGTGAGGAAATAGAAGAAGACGATGTCGAATCAGATTTGGAAGATTTAATTAAGATTCAAAAAGAGTTTGCTGCTGGAATGATAGTGGGCGATAATATAAAGCAAGCGATGGAACTCATTTTGAGTTTTAGGAATGATCCATCTCTTCGTTCGCCGAGAGATTTAGAGAAAGGTAGAATGAAGTTAAGTCGCCAATATCCTATGAGGGAAGTTCCTCCAATTTGGCGCGAAGCAGTACAACGTGATGATAATGCGGGTATTGCAGCTGCTCCAGCACAGTTCCAAAGAGTATGGATACATATTCCGTGGAAGCGAGCAGAAGTGTTAGCAGTGAAACAGGCCTTGCCAGATCCACGTAAGAATCCAGCCGGATATTACAAGGAATTGACACAGACAGTTGAGGCTTGTATAATGAACTTAGCCGACATTGATATGTTGTTTGGTAATGTAGTTCCACAACCAGTGTGGGCTAAAATTCGTAGAGAGGATCATCAGGCTGCTTTAGGTGGTGATTGGGCAGCTATCACTGCAGCAGATGCTCAACAAATAGGTGGTGCGAAACCCGAACCCCTAATTGCTAATCTTCCTGGCAGAATAATAGATTTAATGAAGACTCTGATGCCAGCATTGCGTGTTAATTGGGATAAATTATCCGCATGCAAGCAGAAGAAAGACGAAAGTGTCTCCGACTTCTTCACGAGGTTCGAAGAGACTTTTGTAGACCATAGTGGTCAGGATATGAGCACTGAAGGAGGACAGAGATTGTTTGTCGATAAATTTGTGCATAATTTGTTACCCGAATTATGCAATAAATTGAAAGACTCAGAAAGTGCGTGGGCTGTATCTACGACAGCGCAAATACTTGCGACTGCACAGTACTATGAAAATAGGGATAAAGAGGAAAAGGAGAAATCAGAGAAGAAAACGAAAGATTTAAAGACTAAAGTTCTTTTACAGCAGGCGTATCCGCCTCGCACGAATCAGACTAATATGCAACAGAATTCGTATCAAAAGACAGATTATAATTCGACCAGGCCTCAATACCAGTGGAATCAGTGTGCGTACTGTAAGAAAGAGGGTCACTATAAAAATGATTGTCAGATTTTAGCGCAAAATAATGCGGCAGCAGCTCAGAGAGGTCGTGGTGGTTTTGCACAGAATTCTAGAGGTCGGGGACGAGGTGCTATGCCTCCACAAACTAATGATCGTCCTTCTAATCACTTTGATCAGCGAAATATACAGTCAGCTCAACAGAATAGATCTCAGCAATATCTTGTTGAGGATTATTGTGATGTTGAAGAGGGATTTCAACAAAATGGGTACTAGGACAGCCATGGACAGAGAGAGGGAGTAGTATCAGTTCCAGTGGATCAGAGTGGGCCTTATGTCGCAGTAGCAACATCAGGTGTAGTCGAACCGTTTCTGTTGGATACTGGTGCCGCAAAAAGTTCTATCATGCATGCGAAACTCCCTGGCGCACCTTTGTCTGGCTCAACAAATGTTTCCGTAGGTTTTTCAGGCGCCCCTGTGTACAACCGATATCTGGTCCTTTGTCTATTTCTGTTGGACCGTGTCAATTGAAAGCACCCTTAATTTTGACGACAGGTTGTAATGAAAATCTGCTTGGTTTAGATTTGTTAAAACGACTATATGCGACATTGTACTGTTCTCCGGAAGGAGTACAGCTTACTTTGGGTAAAAGACTCACCTCTCCGATGTACTTGTCAATGGACGCACTCCCGCCGGAGCTACGTTCACTCCCTGATTCTCTTTGGGCGACTGGTCCCAATGATGTAGGTCTACTAGAGATTCCACCGTATGTAGTAACTTTGAAAGCGAATGTGAAATTTCCAAGAATTCCCCAGTATAAAATATCGAATGAAGGTGAGCGTGCACTCTTATTGATTGTGCAAGATTTGATTAAAAAAGGTGTGGTTGAAGAAACGCGAGGAAATGTTTGTAATAGTCCTGTATTGCCGATTTTGAAACGAACAGATCCTACAAAGCCTCCAGTCTATAGGTTTGTCATAGACCTTAGAGAAGTTAATAAGATTGTAATTCCGCAGTTTCCTGTAGTGCCAGACATTACTGCTTTGTTAACATTGATTCCTGCTACAGCTACATGGTTCTCAGTCATCGACTTGAAGAATGCCTTTTTCAGCATTCCGATAGCCGAGGAAAGTAGGGATATTTTCGGCTTCTGTTTAGGAGGTCGCAGTTTCAGATTTAAACGCGCTCCACAAGGCTACTGTGAAAGTCCATCTATTTACAGTCAAGCTTTAAAAAGTCAGTTAGATTCTTTTGTCCTTCCTCCAGGTTCTGCCCTAGTACAATACGTAGATGATCTTTTGGTGGCTGCCGATGACAAGGAAACTTGCAAAGCAGCTACAATTTCACTATTGCATCATTTGTCTAATTTGAATCATAAGGTGTCACCTTCCAAAATGCAATATTGCTGCCAAGAAGTAACCTATTTAGGTCATCTCTTGTCAAAGGAGGGAAGGAAGTTGACCCCAGAAAGAATAAAAGCAATTACGCAAATGAGTGTTCCACGCACACAGAGGGAAGTACGTGCCTTTCTAGGTATTACCTCTTACTGTAGGCAGTGGATTCCAAATTTTTCACTTTTAGCAAAGCCATTGGTAGCTTTGACTGGGAAAAATGTTCCGAGTCCGGTGCCATGGTCTGATGAATGTCAAGAGAGTTTTGCTGAATTACGAAAAGCTTTGTGTTCAGCTCCTGTATTGGGCACACCTGATTACAGTAAGCCATTCACGCTCTACGTTCACGAAAGAGAAGGTTGCGCGTTGAGTGTCTTGACACAGAAGTTTGGTGATAAACAACGCCCTTGTGCGTATTTCTCATCAACATTAGATCCGGTAGCTAGAGCATTGCCTAGTTGTTTGAGGGCTACAGCGGCAGCTGCAGCTTCCATTCGACAATCTGCTGGTTTGGTGATGAACAATATGCTAGTGGTCATGGTTCCTCATGCAGTGGACACACTCATGAACCGAACGAAGACACAACACCTTACTAGTGCGAGATTATCTGGTTACGAGCTGACGTTATTAGCGAGTCATATTCAGATCAAAAGATGCAATGTATTGAACCCAGCAACATTGTTGCCGACTGATCAAGAGTCGAGTGATTCTGAGCCACATGACTGTTATTTCAAAACGGAAGAAGAGACAAAAGGTCGTATCGACTTGAGAGATACTCCCCTATCCGACCCAGATGGTACGCTGTATGTGGACGGGTCATGTTTTAAATTGGAGAATGGTGATGTGACTGCTGCCTACGCGGTAACGACTTTGAAGACGATTGTGGAGACTGCAAGAGTGAGTCAGAATTCTGCCCAAGCTGCAGAGTTAATAGCTCTTACGAGAGCGTGTGTTTTAGCTGAGGGAAAGAGAGTGAATGTGTTTACAGATAGTCAGTACGCATTTGGCGTGGCCCATAGTTTTGGCCGGTTGTGGAGAGAAAGGGGTTTCATTACGTCCCATGGGACTAAGATTCAACATGGTCAGCTAGTTAACGACTTGTTAGAATCTCTAACCTTACCGACTGAAGTTGCGATTGTGAAGTGCAGTGCTCATAAAGCAATCACGGATGATGTTGGTCGGGGAAATGCCTTTGCTGATGAAACCGCTAAACAGACAGCTAGAGACATGATGAGTAGAATGTATGTTGCTACGTCTGCAAGATGGATTGCTGAGTCTGGAATGTGTGAGGACACAATGGAAAGTGTGAAAGAGATTCAGAAAGAAGCGACTGAGGAAGAGAAACGCGTATGGAGAGAAAGTACGGGCAAATTGGACTCGAATGGATGTTGGATCGATTTGACAGAACAGCAGCGTTGGATGTTGCCTGATGCGTATGTGCTTGCAGTAGTGACGATGGCGCATGGAGTGGCGCACATAAGTTCTAAAGGGATATGTAAGATGTTAGCTCCGGTTTGGAAGAATGAGGGAATCAGTAAGTGTGCAGAGAGAGTGGTGAAAAATTGTATGGTGTGCTTGATGCATAATCCTGGCAAGGGAACTCCAACTCCAGCTGGTCATTTTGCTCCTCCTTCCTGTCCCTTTGAAGTAATACAGTTAGACTTCATTCACATGGAACGCTGCAACAATTTAAAATACGTCCTGGTGGTGGTTTGTGCTTTTTCCAGGTGGATAGAAGCATACCCACTAAAGGACAACACTGCTTTATCAACTGCCAAAATTCTTCTCAAAGAATTTTTCCCTAGGTTTGGAATGCCACGGATTGTATGGTCAGATAACGGAAGTGAGTTTATAGGGAAAGTTATGCAGAGTGTGTGTGCTGGTCTAGGATTGAAACAAAAATTTCATAGTGCGAACCATCCCCAGTCTGCTGGTTTAGTCGAGGGTTACAATGGCACCCTCAAGCTTAAAATAGCCAAAATTCAAGCATCCACAGGTTTGGCTTGGCCAGACGCACTTCCTTTGGCCTTGTTATCAACGAGAGCAACAGTGCATTCTAGAATAGGGCTTTCTCCATATGAGATTGTATTTGGCCGCCCGGCAAATGTCTGGGGTGTGCCAAGGCCTAAACAATTCTGCTCCATTGAATATCCTATGTTGATAGACTATCTTTACGACTTGACTGCTAAATTAAGTCTTATTCATCAACAGGTCTTTGATGCTTTGCCAAAACCTCCGGAGAGTCCAGGGCATCAGCTGAAACCCGGCGACCACGTGGTGGTCAGAAATTTTGCGAGGACAAAGAATCTTCAGCCTCGCTACATCGGCCCCTTCCAAATCCTGCTGGCGACGAGGACAGCTGTACGTGTTGCTGGTCGCAAGAACTGGATCCACGCTTCTCACGTAAAGCGTGTTCCACTGCCGCTGCCCTACGACGACTGGGTGAAGAAGGGAATTGGTGCCTCCGAAGCTGAAACAACTCCGAAATTTGTCCCTTTCAGCGATGCCGATTTGATTTCTGACACTTTGAAACGTGACTCTCCTCCTGAAAAGACTACTTTGAACATTGAACATTTGTCTCCAGCATCAGAAGAAACTTTGCCATCTGCGAACGTAAACTCTGCAACAGCTGCTAGTGATACACTATTTTCCGATCAGACAGTACCAGCGAAGCAGAAATACAACCTTAGAAGCCATAAAAAGGACTAATAAAGCAGGCAACTGCATACTGTGATTTTGATATATATATATATTTTTTGAACTTTTGCCTTCAGCCAGGAAGTTTGTTATTGTTTATTGTTTTTAAAATTGCCTTGCCGTCTGGGTAGCCGTAGGGTCGTGGCTGTGTGCCTAGTTTGAATTTGCAGGGGTCTGACACAAGGTCGATCTTTCTGTTAGTACTGGGAACTCCCAGGGCTGACAGAGGCATTTTCATCTACGTACACATCATCAGTGGTCGCGAGCGGATTGTAGAAGATGGAACTTCCTGCGCTGCAACGAGAAAATGTGATTTACGTTCGCAGAAACAGACTAAATAGAATTCTTCATAGCAAATGTTTCTTGATGCAATGTGCCATTACATTTTTGATTGTTTTAGCAACATTGGTGGGTGGAATTGTCTTTAGCATAAATTTGATTTTTGTGCCAGTATCTACAGTACCTCCCCTTGATCCTGCTATTTCTACTGTTTCTTCTATACACTCTTTTCACTCGTTTCCGGAACATGAGCAAGCTCGACGCTCAGAATTCATTAATAATACTTTTGTACAGCTCTTGCACCAACACCAACTGGTAGTTAACACGACAGACTGTTGGGTGTGTGGCTTGATACCCCACACTATGGATAAAGGTATTCCCTATCTGGTTTTGCCTTTCAGCTACAATGGATCATTTCAGGCCCTTCAAACCATCTTTGCTTATGCTCTTGAGACCTATCCTCCACGTCCACCACGTTCCACTAAATATAACTCTGCCAACAAAGCTTTAGTCCAGGGAATTATTGACATGGTCAAAGACGTCAATAATACTCCATCTTACCCTAGAGACGAATTGCGAGTATATTTAAGTTGGAATACTTCAGAGTATCGCCTTAGTTTAGGAGAAAGCAAGCGTAAAAGCTCAACTCCAATCTGGGTCGTACCTCACCGAGGTCAGGTCTGTTTGCAAGGTAATGGGAGAAATCCGAGAGCTCAGCTAGGGAGGAGTGAGTGACTGCTAGGGGTACCTACTTCATTTGTCGAGACAGAGCTTATACATGGTTGCCTGCCGACTTCTCAGGATCATGTTATATTGCTCGATTATTGCCTCCGACATACACTGCTTCACCTGATTACCACAGAACAAGAGTAGCGAGAGGTGTCTTCAGCAAGGAAGATACAGCTGGTCAGGAAGCTGGAGACTTCTTCAAAGGCTTCCTTCCGTTCTGGGGGCCTATGGCCAATAGTAGAAACATACGTCAGCTAACACGGGTAGTTGAATCTACCGAAACTGCTGGTGCCCTTAGCAATCTGACAGCTGAGCTTCAGGCGGATAGGCTCATGACATTGCAGAACCGTATGGTTCTAGATGTTATACTTGCAGATCGAGGTGGGGTATGCAGAATGATCCAATCGAGCTGCTGTGTCTTTATTCCTAATAATGCTCCAACAGTTTACGAGGCGATCTCTAAGTTGCACAAGATTTCGGACTCCATACATGTAGATGAGGGAAACTGGTCCTTTATGGAGTGGGTTTGGACTCTGATCTCAGCGTGGGGATGGAAGGTTCTAATGGTCATTGGTGTCATCCTAGTATTCCTATTCTCATGTTGTCTGATTATCCAGTGTGGTCCTGCTCTGTGTAGTCTTTGTGCTGCAACTTGTCTCAGAAAACCACCTGCGTTTGGAGAAAAGACACGAGAAAGGATGATGATACAACAACATGTCACTGACCTGATGAGTATAGAACTAGATTCTGACATAGACTGAGTAATTGCCTATGTAAGGGCAAAAGGAGGGTCTGAGGTTCCGTGACGGTTCCGTGACGACTTGAACCCGTGTTTTCAAGTTTGTCGGAAATACATAAAATTAGTATCAGCGAACCGCAAATGATCCATTTAGTATATCCTAGTGTTTTCGCTACGCTACGAGCAAGAGCACTCCTTCCACTGACACATTTCTGATATACACACGGCATCCATCTTAGATCGTGGCCGCCATTTTGTGTTTCCTTGCCCTCACATATGCAATAGCCTCTGATCATTTCATTCACTTCACTTTGATTAAGGACACGTAGCCTTAGCCGGAGATTCACCTCTTACATGACACGTGCACCTTAAACCAGATCACGCTGAAGCTGCATGACTCGACAAAGGCTGCCTCCTCTGCCCGAGGCCAGCCCACCTGAACTGGTTTTCCTGTCCATTGTACCTGATCATGATTAGGCGGCCGAAGCCGGTAGCCTTGCCCATTTACAACCCACAAACATCTCTTATCCCGCTTTTCTATCTTCTGCACCTGGCTCTGCTCCTTTCCTTCTGGGCCTTTATTAGGGGGAGGTAACGAACTTTACGATGAGGCGGTCCGGGTCTTGAATGCAATGTTGACAAGGGATTGTGATGGACTGGTGGGAACCCCTCTTCGTGATGTTTGGTATCAGATATTATCGACAGTTCCTGTGTAACGCCAAATATTTATTGTTTAGAGACACAAAGGTTTGGGAATGTACCGACATGTGAAATATTTGCCTAGAGCACAATTTTTAGTATATAAGGAGCAACCCACTTTGTACAAATCGAACAGTCTCCTAGATTCTGCCCGTGTGTAGATTCTGTGACTTCTGTGTCCCTGCAGTAATAAACCTTTGGTCTTTGACGCCATCATCGAGAAGCCCGTGTTTCTGTTCATTTGTGCACCAAGGCAGGTGGAACTCCGGGGTCTTCGGGTGTTGTACCCTGACACCTCTGGACGGAACCAAAAAAGTCCAGAACTCCAGCATCCTTTTGAACTCACCGCACAGGGTATGGTTTAAAAGAGCGAGTTTTCTTTGAGGTGGACAGCTTTCCCTTTCCAAGACATGTATATAAGTCAAAAATACTGAATCGCAGAGTTCGCAATTCATTGGCGGCTCACCTTTAGATTGCAGGAATAAAGGTGGTAGAGCAATACAGGCCACTTAAAAGTTGGATTGAATAAAACGTTAACAAATGAAGAAAAAAATATTGTTAATATATGAATATATGCGCACCAAAAAATACCTAAAAATGCTGAGTGCTCAAACAGATGTCATCATCACTTGTGGATAAAACTTCAGTGTAACTGGTTTCCAAAATACAGATATCTGTCACCGATGCTCCACATAAACTTGAGAGCTATTACATTGAAGAATGCTTGCGTACTGGTCAAAAACAGCTTTCCAAAACACCCAGCATCGTAATGCATGACGTTGCAAACTTAATAAAGACTTAAATTGCCCACCGCACATGTTGTGGGCACATGTTTCTTTGAAGCTGCTTGGGGTTATTTTGATAAACTAAACCCAATTCAAAATGGCTACTGAAGATGATGCTTTAACTGCACCTTGGCACCACTGGTCCTTGAATGACCGACGTGTTTCTAGATGAAATGCATGTGGGCTACAGGACCTTGCTTCCGATGTGCAGGACTGGTGGGTCCTCCATTTTACTTTCTGGACCTTACTGTGGGTACACATTGAGACCCACTGCTGGACATCAAGTTTCACCAGCCTCTGCCACCAGGAAGGCCACTCATAGCAACCATCCCTCGTCAACTTCGTGAACCCTTGCCCATCTGTTCCTGCTCCCACTCATTGCCAATGTGTAAGAAACTTGCTTTCCAGGTTCAAAAAGTAATAGTTTATTTCATACATTAACTAGATCAGACCACCACTGACACCACAAGCGCTGATGTCCTCCAACCATCCTCCCGCAAATATTACTAAAATTCTCACATGCAGTTCCCCCAGTACTCCAAACATCACATTCTAAGTACAGAAGAATACAGCAAATGTCCCTACCTAATCTTTGTTTTTTCATCTACATGCTTCTGGAGAGCTGACCCTGACGTTTCATGTTTCACATTGGATTTGTTAATTGCATCATGCCTAGCCCATCCTCCCTAATTATAGGAATAGGGTGAGGTTCTGGATCTACTGTTTGAATTATGCTTCCTCAGAAAGCGACAACGCCTCTCCGACTAGAGACATGCCCTCCAATAGGAATTGATTTTCTAGCCACAGTGGGAATTTCTTTATGCTTGTGCCTCTCAAGTTGTTTAAATTCGATTGACTCATTCATGTTTCACATTACATATTGAAACTCTGGAGTGCTTGTTCGTGGTGAGGTATATTACAGAGATTCAAATTATCAGGGGGGCCTTGAGCTATTTTCCGGTATGAATAGCAGTCGACTTTCCTGAAAATTTAAACTAGTCCATTTTCATTCGGTGGACGTCTAAATACTGAATGGCTTGTCAAGTGTAGTGTAGTTGGCCATGCAAGAGTAGGGCCTAGATCAGTGCCAACTTGGTGTCCTGCTTCATAGCCAGTCAGCAATGGAAAACTAAACCCTTCACTGACATGAAGTTGTGTGGCATCGAATCACTGGGTAATACTTCAGCAAAGGGGGACCGCTCGGCCCCCTGCACGTATGGTGGGGCACCGACCCCCTCCTTCCCCTGCACTCTCTGTGGTGGGGTGTGCCCCTTCGCCGGGTCTTGCTGACGCGGCGGGCACGCCCCAGCACCGATTGGTGCTGGTTCCCACGTTGACCCGGAAGCAATCTAATTGCTTCCGGGCAAAGGGGGGTAGCCAGAGGGGGGCGGACCAGTTGTAACTGGTCTGCCCCTGGAAGGGTTAAAAGGCCGGAGGAGCGCGGGAGGCACTCTCTTGTTCCAGCACTCCCCTGCCTTACCCATTGCCTCATTGAGGCGCAGGATAATTTGTTTTTTATAGTTTCAGGTTAAGATCGAGAGAAAGGCGAAGCGCGCTGCATGACTGTTAGCAGCCACGCTGGTTTCGAGCCCGGAGAAGCGTGACCAGGGCCGATCACGTTGGGAGAAAAGGAGGAAGCGCGCAGCATTACAGCCGCGCTGGTTTCGAGCGTGTTTACTATCAGGGCCCGAAAGAGCGTGCAGATTTGAAGTAAGGCAGGGCGTTCACGCGTTGGGGCCCGGACAGAGCGGGGCATTGTTTTTGGCCGAAGCGCTGTTGTTTGTGCTGAGGACATCGGTCGAGTGAGTAGGAGATTCCGATTTCGGATCTCGACGGTGCCTCATGTGTCTGCAGGCAGAGGCGCTTGAGCGAAACAAGCTCGGGCCTGGGTATGTTATGTTATGTTATGTTAATAACAATTTCTAGAGCGCACGTTCACCCGTAGGTTTCATGGCGCTATTTGTAAGGAAAACGAAGCACAAACTCTAAGCGTAGGCCTGCTTGAATAGCCACGTTTTCAAGGACTTCCTAAACGCCAGAAGATCATTGCAGTGCCTAATGGGTGGCGGAAGGGAGTTCCAGAAGGTGGCGCCAGATAGTAAAAGCAACTACCTCCTTGACGTTTCTTTCTAAATGGGGGGACGGTTGCTAGGCCAAGGTGAGCAGAGCGTAGGTTGCTCTGTGGTTTATAGTTGGTGATCAGGTTTCTGATGAATTTGGGGACATTGCCATGCAATGCCTTAAAAGTGGTACATCCCGCTTCAAAGGCGATCCTTTGGGCCACTGGCAACCAGTGGAGTTTTTCCAACCCAGCTCTAACTGATTGCCACTTGGGTTGTTTCCAGATAAGTCTGGCCGCCTGGTTCTGGACCATCTGGAGACGTTTTAGCAGACCTGCTGGGAGCCCAGATAGAGGCTGTTTGAGAAATCCAGATGGAAAAGTATAAGGGCTATAACGACTTGGATGAGTGCTGAGTGTGTTAATAGGTGAGCTATTTTCCTGATTTTTCTGAGTTGGAAGAAGCTGGAAGACACAACAGCTCCTACCTGTCCTTTAAGTGATAGGTCTGCCCTGATAGTGACCCCTAGTCTTTTGACCGAGTGGGTCTTAGTGGGAGGAGATCCCATGTCGAGTGGCCAGAAGTGTCGATCCCAGCTCAGTTCACTTTTCCCGGGCAAGACAAGTTCTGTCTTGCCCGGGTTGAGTTTGAGATGGTTAAAGTTCATCCATCTCTGTGTATGTGACATGGTTGCCTGAAATTCGGCAACCGAGTCCGTAAAGTTTTGGGGAATGATTAGCTGGAGGTCGTCAGCATAGTTAAAAATGGTGATTTTATAGCTTTTTTAAGGAGTGCAACTTCGGGCGGAGGTATAGATTAAATAGTAAAGGTGAGAGTGACGAACCTTGAGGCACCCCGCAGGTGGATGGGGTCCTGGGGGCTGTAAATGTCCCTAATCTCACTGACTGTGTACGGTTCGTAATAAAGGAAGCTATCCAATTCAGGGCGGTACCCCTGAGGCCGGCCTGCTCGACACGGTTCATCAGTATGTTATAATCAACCGTGTTGAACACGGCCAACAAATCAAGAAGCACCAGGGCCTGGTGGATGCCCTTGTCCGCGTTAGATCTTAAAGTATCCTGAACTGCCAGAATCACAGTTTCTTTTAAATGAGATGGCCGAAAACCTGCTTGATTCGGCTGTAGGTACTCAGAATTTTCAATGAAGTTAGATAGACATTAAGACACGTGAGCCTCGAGTAGTTTAGACAGGAAGGGGAGGAGGGAGATGGGCCTATAATTGGTCGGGTCCAGGGGTCTGCTCCGGGTTTTTTCACTAGTGGGATTACCGTGGAATTGTTAAAGTTGTCGGGAACCTTGCCTTGTGAGAGTGATTCGTTTAAAAATGGAAGGATGCTTAGTGGGAAAGCTGAGCAAACCTCCTTCAAAATATGTGGTGGGCATCTATCATTGGGTGAACCGGATTTGACGCGGGAGAGGAGTTTTGAAAATGTTTTAACATCAATAGGAGGAAGAGCGTCTAGTGTGAATGAGTCATGATAGATATCATCTATGGGATCCAGACAGAGCGGGTTTTGGATATTCTTCTTTATTGTAACAATTTTGTCTATGAAAAAGTCATTTAATGAGTTACACAGCTCCTGAGTGGGGGCCAAGAGAGGGGCTGTTCTTTCACTATTACATAGATCGTTTATTACATTAAAAATATCCTTGGATTTGTTCTGGGAGTTTAGAATGTTTGCTGAAAAATAATCTGTTTTGCTTTTTAAAATAATCTTTTGATAGTTTCTGTGGGCAGAAATAAATTCCTCCTTGTCTTGCAGCTTATATTTTGCTCTCCCCTTTCTTTCTTTCTGGCGCACCTCGAGTTTTAGGTTCTTTAGATCTGAGGTGAACCATTTATGGGCGTCCATGCTACGTGTGCGAGAGAATTTCACTGGGGGCACGTGGATATCAGTGGCCTTTGAAAGCCAGTGTGAGATCCTCTCCTCCATGAGATCTACATCCTTGCAGATTGTAGGTAGAGTAGATGTCAATGTGTCTAGGAAGGCCGATGTGTTAATAGCTTTCCATTTTCTAGTTTGTAGCTTGATGTGTCCCCTAATAGTAATTGTAAAATGTATTAAAGAATGGTCAGACCAAATGCAGGGCATAATGCAGGGAGATGAGAGTGGGAGGTTGTGGGACCATATTTGGTCCAAGCTATGAACTTTTTCCTGAGTGGGGGAGTGTACGTGCTGGGTCAGATTGATGTTTAAGAGCAGTTCTTGGAGCTCCGTTGCCTGGGAGTCGCCCACTGTGTTATCAAACCAGTAGTGTAGATCACTGACCAGTAGTGTTTTCGGAAAGTTTGCCACAAGAGAGGCTATCTGTTCTCCCAGGGATATCGGGAATGTAGTCATAGTTTGAGGGGGGGGCGATACAGCAGGACAAGTACTAGAGCACCGCTGTCCATGTCGGTTTTAATGACTAAGTTCTCATTATCAGTTAGGACCAATAAGGGAAGCGTCATAAACTTAAGATCTTCATGGAGGATGGCTGCTACCCCCCGGTCGGGCACGGACGGGCGCAGACGGGCTTGCCTTTGGCGCGCCTCCGGCGCGCCATCGGCTGCGCGTTGGTGTCATAGTGTCTTTGTAGGTATATGGCTGGTCAACCACTAGAACGCCACCCTGCCACAATGGCCGCTCTGCGAGGCTAAACCAGGAAGTGAGTGCCTCCCTCCACACAATCAGCACGAGATTGCTGCGGTGGACTGGGGAGAACACGTCCATAAGATTCAGAAAGGGAATTGCTGTCAAATGCACCGATATTCCAAAAGGACAAGGAATGCCTATTTAGACTCTGAGGACGGAATGGAGGAAATCCACAACTCCCAGGATCCTTTGTGGTACTGGAAGTGTGTTGTGAAACGAGACGCGGGCCGACGCTGGAGTTCAACACAGCGCAAGGGAAATCGTATGATTTGAGCCCCGATTGGAATGACATAGTTAGTTATACCATATTCACTTTCCTCAGGTCAGGCTGCACCCGTGTCCCACAGTCAACCTCCGTGATCTTGGTCACAAGTCAGTTCACAGGCCAAACCCACACTTATCGACATTAAAACACAGTGTACTTGGTGCTGATTGGTTCTTTTTCATCCTACACAAATTTATGTTTCCATTGGATGTTTTTTTGTCCCGTCGGGGTAATCTATAAGCCCCAGTCAGCTTTAAATCTTTAGAGGTAAGATAAGGAAGCTCGAGTGATGGAGGTTTGAGTAAGATTACCATCATTTCCGTCATGTCCCTAAAGAAAGGTTTTGCTCTCCTTCTCTCTTACAGCCTGTTGTCCTGATGAGAACTTCCCTACCAGTGTGACTTCGAAACACGTAGACAATTTATGCCATCCAAACTAAAGGAGTAATCCAAAACTTTCTTTCAACAAAAACTTTATTGATGGAAATTCATTTTTTATGGCTTACTGTGAATATTTCAATTCCAGTGTGTGTGTATATATATTAAGATATGAATGGCTGTGTATGTATGAGGGTATCATTGCTTTTGAATGTAGGAAACCTATATTGTTGAAATAGTGCAAAGGTTTGTTTGTAAATGATTTGTAAATTTACATATTGTGTATAGGAGGTCTTGTATTGTATAATGAATTGGTGAAATAATAACCAAATGTCTTTTTTGAGAAAGAAAATTTAAAAACAACAACAAAAGATTCATTCAGACATAACTACGTCAATGGACCATAGTGTATAATCCATATGGTTTCTGTGATGTAGAGAAAATAGTGAGACAGTATTGGCATCTCTTTGTTCAGTAGCAGTTTAGCAGAGCAGCAGGGCAACCAGGATACGCTGGGCCGAGTTGGAACAAAAATCACCCAGTCAAACCCCAGCAGCCCTTTCGGCCTGCACAGGGGAGGTTGCACAGCCACTAAGTCAGGCAACAGTGGTGGGCGAAAAGGGGTGTGTTGGGATTTTAACAAGTGTTCATGCACCAGGACACATGGTACATGTAAGTTCTGGCACGCATGCGCCATCTGTAACCTCCCTTCACACCCTGCAACAACCTGCCGCTCAAAAGGTAACGCCTCTGGAAACAGAGGAAGAAATAAACAGGATTAGGGAGGGCAGCCGGCTGGTAGCTTATTCACCCATCGACGTTCTGGCTATGACTCCTTGGCTGAACAAGTACCCTGACCATACCGCTGCGAGGATGTTGCAAGTAGTTTTTTTGCAGGGCTTTAGGATCCCAGCGGTGGGATATACCAGAACACAAGAATGCAGGATTCAATTGTCAGTTAGGCACAACCCAGAGGTGGTGGCGACAAAAATTTCCAAAGAGTTGGGCCTGAGCAGGATAGTGGGTCCTTTCATTGACATCCCTTTGCCTAATTTTGTTTGCTCGCCCCTTGGGGTAATACCAAAGAAGGAGGAGGGCGAGCACAGGCTCATTCATAACCTGTCGGCACCTAGAGGCGCATCGTTAAATGACACGATAAATGAAGAGATTTGTAGTGTTAAATATGCGTCTTTTGACCAGGCAGTGGTTATGTTGAGGGCTCGAGGGCTTTGCTAGCCAAGTGAGACATTGAATCTGCGTTTCGGCTACTGCCGGTTCATTCACTAGATCAGCATCTGCTAGGCTTCTCTTTTCAAAGTAAATTCTATATGGACATGTGTATGCCCATGAGTTGCTCTGTTTCATGCGCCTATTTTAAGAAATGTAGGGGCATATTATCAAGGGGGTTTATCTCCGCTTCTTTGGCTTTAAAAGCCAAGAAAGCGGAGATAAAATTATCTCCCTATTACCAAGCTGTGGCTAACACCAGTTAGTGGCAGCTAATAGGAGATAGCGACCATCTTGGGCCCCGCTTTGCATGTCAGTGATATTTATCACTAATGACATGCAAAGTGGGCGTGCCAAGATGTTAGCTACTGGACACAGTCCCTAACATCGCTATCTCCTATTTCCAACTTTTGGAGATATTCGCGCTAAGCGCAAATATCTCCAAAAGCTAACACCTGCCCTGAGCAGTTCTTAGCCATGTTATCCAATGGGAGGTGGATAACATGGCTAAGAGCATTTGCTCGATAATGCATGAAAATCGCTGACTTTTCAGCGATATTCATGCATTGCGGCCGTTTTTTATCGCATTTGCGATAAACCTTGCTAATAGCAAGGTTTATCTGCGATAAAAATCGCCGATGTGCGGCGATAATTTTTGTCTCTAAACAAGTTAGAGACAAAAATTATCGCTAGTTGTTGGTAATATGCCCCGTAGTTCCTTTTTGGAATGGACTTTTAGACAAACCACAGGACACAATCATGTCATGCATTACCTAGATGACTTTCTCTTCCTTGGGTCTGCGGGCTCACAGGAGTGTGCATGGGCATTGCAGGAATTTTGCGTACTCATGCGGGCTTTTGGGGTCCTGCTGGCACCTGGGAAAATGGTGGGTCCAGCAACCGCATTGGAATTTTTAGGCATAGAATTGGATTCAGTGGAGGGTTGTTTCAGTTACCAAAAGATAAAATCACGAACTTTAGAGCAGCCCTCCAGCAATGTCTGACCAAAGACAAAGTGACGCTACAACATTTGTAGCAGACTGTGGGCCAATTGTATTTCGCACTAAGAGTTATACCCATGGCGTGCCCCTTCTCCCGCTCAATCTCGCAGGCTATGACGGATCTGCAGGAGAAACACCATCGCACAAGATTGCCAGCCGAGGTCCACCAGGACATGCGTAATGGTCCCCCAGGACATGCGTAATGTATGCGGATTACATTTCTGGAGGGCTTCAATGGCAGAGTAGTGTGGTGTGGTCCCCCATGATGTCTGCAGAGTTAGGTCTATGGACAGTTGCTGCGGGCAGTGGGGGTTTGGCGCCATACTTGGAAACAAGTGGGTGGCCCAACAATGGCCGGTGTGGTGGGAGGAGAGCGGCCTGACAGCTAACATCAGTTTCTTGGAGCTATTTCCAATCTGGGTTGCATTAACAGTTTGGCCTGATCAGTTGTGTAATCAATCTGTCATCTTTTGGTCTGATATCATGACAGTAGTCGATTGTATCAATAAGCAGGTGGCACGTTGTAAGTTTATACTCCGCCTACTGAAGGAAATTGTTCCGGCTTGCATGAAACTCAATGTACAGTTTAGGGCCAAACATGTCCCTGGGGTGTTAAATAATGCAGCTGACACACTCTCTCGCTTTAGGATGCAGGTATTCAGGGAACATCTACCATCAGCAGAGGCAATGCCTGCACACTGCCCAGCAACACTCTGGAAAATTGGTGCCCCTAGCTACAGAACCTAGTGGCAGCTAGCTTAGCGCCCAGGACCAGAACAGCTTACAAAGGGGTGTTTTTGTCTTATTGCTCCTTTTTGAGACGGGACTGGGCAGAGAAATGGGATCAGGAGGGGAAGTTCACACAGTACTTAGAGGCACTACATAAGGAGGGACGCTCAGCGGCGACAGCTAGCAGACACTGTCTCTTTCTTTGTGCAGCTCAAGGGGGCCAGAGATCCCACGAAGAGTTTTATTGTGCGGAAGGCATTAAAGGGGTGACGGCGTCCATGGCTGGCATCAGTATTTAATGCCTTGTCTGACACCTGCAGTTCATCAGCGGAGGTACTCTTGTTCAGGGCCGCCTTTACTTTGGCCTTTTATGGGGCATTCCGGGTAGGTGAACTGTGGCTAGCAGCAAGCTGGACAGGCTGGGGGGTCTTCGGATGGAACACACAAAGGTATTGGGTGATACGCTGTTGATTACCATACGTAAATCAAAAACTGATCAGGAGGCCAAGGTGCTGGGCTGGTTCTCCATCAGGCACGGAATAATCCTTGCTGCCCAGTGTTCCACGTAGAAGCCTTTATCAGACAGCGAACAGGCAAAAATGAGGGAGCATTGTTAATGCATGCAGACGATACCCCACTGACCAGGTTCCAATTCCAACGAGTATTGGCAATGACAATGGACAGGGCTGGTTTCAATCCAAAGGATTTTGGGACGCACTCCTACAGGATAGGGTTGGCCACCGAAGCGACTGCTAGAGGGTTGCATGCGAACAATGTAAAAAGGATTGGGAAATGGTCTTCCAACTATTAGAAGCGTTATGTGCGGCTGCACATGTTGTGATGGTACAAGTATGTACCCTGACACCTGCTTTGTCTGCTTCTATTTCAGTTTCTCGAGCCTGTGACGCAGGGGGGGAACTGTTGCCGGATCATCACCTACAGCAAGAGTCCTCACCACAGCGGACCCAAGAACATAGGAAGGAGACTCAAGTGGTATGGGTGGTTGGTCACTTATTTGTGAAGCACATTAAATCTGTTTTCTTTTCAGGCAGCTATAGACAGAGGGCGGTACAGAGCAGGAATATAGTCGTAAAAATATCGACTAACCTAAATATCGCTGCAAAAATATCTACAGGAAGAAATATCGATGACAAAAATATCGTCTGACCAGAATATCGACAGACAGGTAAGTAATATTGTTAACATTAATATAGTTGTAATAAATATTGTTTACAAAAACATAGTTTACAATAATATCGTTTTTTAAATAATCATGAGTAATGTAGTGTTTTTAATGAATATTTGTAGTCAAAGTAGTATTTTTAGTAGTATATTATTATTTAATAATGTATTTTAAGTTGAATTTAGTATTAATAGTTCCGTAGCGGGTTGTGGGTTTATAGGGCAGTAGGGTGGGAAGTAATTTAAATATAATGAAATAATAGATTAATTAATGTTTTAAATGAATATAAATAGTGTAATAAATAATAGTTAATTAATTTCAATTAGTTAATTGAATAATAATTATGTAATTAATTATGTTAATTTTTTAATTAATTTTAGGTGTGTGTACAGGATTTTTTTAGTGAAAATGTTTTTGGGTAAAGGGGTATTTTTAGGGTTCAGGGTCAGTTTTCAGTTTTTGGGTAAAGAGGTATTTTTAGGGTTCAGGGTCAGTTTTCAGTTTTTGGGTAAAGGGGTATTTTTAGGGTTCGGGGTCAGTTTTCTGTTTTTGGGTAAAGGGGTATTTTTAGGGTTCAGGGTCAGTTTTCAGTTTTTGGGTAAAGGGGTATTTTTAGGGTTCAGGGTCAGTTTTCAGTTTTTGGGTAAAGGGGTATTTTTAGTGTTCAGGGTCAGTTTTCAGTTTTTGGGTAAAGGGGATTTTTTAGGGTTCAGGGTCAGTTTTCAGTTTTTGGGTAAAGGGGTATTTTTAGGGTTCAGGGTCAGTTTGGGGTTTTTGGGTAAAGGGGTATTTTTAGGGTTCAGGGTCAGTTTTCAGTTCTTGGCTAAAGGGATATTATTTGGGTTCAGGGTCAGTTTTCCCTACTGTTGCACCCTCTGGAGTGGGAATAGTAATTTTTACTCCTACGCTATCAAATGTTTTAATTAGTAATATATTGTATATTTTAATTATATGTACGTATTATTGTTGTTATATAAAGTAATGTGTAAAATCAATTTATATGTCCACATTTATTAAGTTTATAATTAAAAAGTGTAGTACATTTTTTTGAAATAGTTAAAAAATAAAAGTAATGTCATGTATTTTGTTAATAGTACTTATATTTATTTATTATTTAATGCAATTTTAATTATTTTAAAAAGTCAATATTTTTTACATCTATATTAATTACAACAATATTTTGGAGTCGATATTTATGTACTTACCTGTTTAAGTATAGGGTGTCGATATTTTTGTAAACGATATTTTTACAACGATATTTATGTCAGCTATATTTTTGTAATCGATATTTTAACACCCTACCCAGAGGGCGGAACAGGGAGGTTTCAAGGTTTCCTTTCATGGTAGGGGGCGTCTTTGCCTAACTCAAGTGAGGAGGTTCTTTAAGGAATTGCTTGATAGGTGCACCTCGCCGCCCACACTGGTTATCTTACATTACATGTGGGTGGCAACGATCTGGTAAAGTTGGGCAGGAGGGTCCTGATGGAAGAGATAATCTCAGTTATGAACTGGTTAGCAAAAACACGCCCAGGCTGCACCATAGTATGGTCTCAGATGATTCCTAGGCTGAGTTGGAGGGGGGGACTCTGTTAAGGCGTTGAATCACTCGGTAAAGAGGATCAACAACAAGATAGAGAAATTATTACGGTCACCTCACCTGCAGAATATAGCACAAGGGTGCATCTGGGGGAAGCATTTCTTTTTGCAAGATGGGGCCACCTGACTTGGACAGGCAACAAACTTTTTATGGATAACATTTTGGCATGGCTAGGAGGGTTCTAGGTAGGCATGACCTTTCAGTGGAGGAGGTTAAGGGGGAGGCCAGATAGTTGGTCAACTAAGCTGGCCTGTGGCAGTAAGGTCATGATCGGTGAGCAGTCAATTTAAGGTCCTTAGGGGGCGTCACCATTCTTGAATGGGGTTGTCCAGGGGGAGAGGCAACTGGTCTCTCCTAGAACTCCAGGGGCGGTACATCTGCTTGGTTGAATGGGTGCGGGGCAGGGGGCAGTCATTCTTTCTTTGGGTTGGTTAGCCCCCCGGCACGTGCACTATGATGTCAATAAACGGTGCAGAGTGCAAGGGTCCCCCTTTTGGTTAATGGAGTTCACAGAGCATACGGGGGTGACCAGGAGGGGGGAAGTACCCTCTGGGTAAACTGTCCCTCTGCATATGTGCACTCATACGTGAGGGTGTAGCTGGTTTATAAGGATTTGACACTGGCTAGCGGCCTTGCCGTAGGCCCCATAACTAGGATATGCAGAAAAAGTAATCAGTAGGATGTTAGATTCGATTAGGAAACGCGCTATATTATCCATTTGTTAAGGTTAGCCCTTTAATACCTGTCTACATTGATTGTAATCTAATGTCAAGAATTTTTTGCATAAATGCTTGTGTAAATATTGTTTATTTCAATTTTAATTTGTTTTCATGTTTTAATAAATACGGCCAGGGGGTCGCGAGACCCCCCGCCTTCCAAAGAAACTCCTCTCATGTCTAAATTGTGGTGATGCCCAAGGCGGGAGGGGGGATGGTCGGTGTCCCTGACCATATGTATCTCGCCTCAGTGTGGCAGTGTTAGCAAATCGCAGCAACACCCTGACCTTCCCTTTTTTTTTTTTCAGCATTTTCTTTTTTTTTTTTTTTTTATTGAGATGGATCAGAAAATGAAAAACAGATACAACTGTACATGATACAGATATCAGCTGGACCTGCTGACATATCAAAATTTTAAACAGAAAAAAAAAAGAAAGAAAAAGGATTAAAACAATATTCACAGATATACGGGGTAATTCTTTCGCAGCCACTATACAGAGCACATTGCAGAAGCCTTAGACATATATTGCCAGCATTGCATAATCTTGCATTAAAAATCATAATAAGTAGTATAGTGACACTCATCAATCATCTTATCTTCCTCCAGTTGCTTAGCGGAGACCATATCTTTTTACCGAATTCTTTTCTTTTCTTACCCTTAAATTTATATAAACATTCTTCAATATTATGGGTCCCTAGCAACCTTGTAAGCCACATCTGAAATGTGGGAGCGATCGGATCTTTCCAGGCCGCCGCAATTAGAATTCTAAAAACAGCAACACAAAGAAAGATAAAGGCTTTGGCTTCCTGCTCAACCTTAAGATTTTCATCCCTGCCGATCAGAACAGATGTTGGGGATAAAGAAATTTGACGCTCTAACAACCCTGATAAAAACTTCTCCATTTCTTTCAAAACGGGCTTGAGATTCTGGCATGAGTAGAACATATGTATTAGATCTGCAGGACCTTGGTTACACCTTGGACAACTATCTGTATCCCTTTTACCCCATTGAAACAACTTAGCAGGGGTGTAGTAGAGATTGAAGATCATCTTATAGTGTTGTGCCTTCAGATTAGTCGCTCTTAATATTTTCCTATTTAATGCCAAAGCGTAATCCACATCGATGTCGGGATCTCCTAATCTTACAGCCCAGGCATTTTCTACTTGTCCAATATCCTCTTCCAATCCCTGTAACAAATGATTGGACCCTATTTTAATCTTTTTGCCCCCACTCATTATGTAGTGCACCAATGGGTTTGGCTCCTGAACAGACACCCTTGGTCTTACTGCCTTCACTGATTGTTCTACCTGTCTGTATAACAGCCAGTGATTCGAGGGGATACCAAATTTCTGTTGTAAGGCCTCAAACCCCAGGAGGTCATCTTTCTCCATGACGTCCCCTAGACATCTAATTCCCAACCTCTTCCAACAGCTACTATTCCTATTTTGTCCAAGATGCAGAAATGGACTTGCATTCCAAAGATCAATTGTGCCATTAATTTTAGGGATCTTGAGAAATTTTAGGAAAAATCAATCAAGAAAAGTATGGGCCTCTATTAGCCACAATTGATAAAGAATTAAGAAGGATTGATGTACTACATCTGTCATTGATTGGGAGGGTTAATGTGCTGAAAATGTCAATGTTTCCCGAGCTATTGTATCTATTCCGTGCCATACCGCTTTTAATCGAGGAAGGTTTGATGAAAAAGATGGAAGCAGTGTTTTCACAATTTTTATGGCAATATGGCAAAGTCAGAAGATCTTTAGCCCGACTTTCTGTACCGTTAGAGGGAGGTGGGTTATCTGCTCCTAATCTACGGTTATACCATTGGGTTTGTTTATTATTACGTATGAACTATTTATTGGATTATGATGTCCCTGAAGCATTACATGATACCTATAGAATCCCCACAATTTATGAGCTGGTAATGGGTCAAAAGGCCAGGGGGGTGCTAACACGTGAAATTAATGCCTTGCATTTTAAGAGGAGTAAAAGCAAAGTGCTGCTATCTGCATGGGGGACATGGAAGGCGGTGCTAAAATTTCTCAAGATCCCTAAAATTAATGGCACAATTGATCTTTGGAATGCAAGTCCATTTCTGCATCTTGGACAAAATAGCAACACCCTGACCTTCCCAGTTATATAATGGACTTCACTATATCTATCTCACCCTTGTCTCCATATAATGCTTCAAAACTTAGTCCCATGATAGCAAAATTAACATTCTGTAGGGGCATATTATATATTACCTGTATGTTCTCAGAGTTGAGTAGAAAGGGATTAATATATGAAAAACTGCTGGTTTTCTTAACAAAGTTCTGGTTTTGAGGTTTGCCAGTTTTGTGGCTATGAGCTAGTGCATTTTGAAAAATACCAGGGGCAATATTGGTTGTCGTTTTTATATTAGTTACTGCCACTTACCCTATATTAATATTTGTTGATATTTTATACCAATGGTGGACAACCTCTATCTGCTTATTTCACTGTCTGATATGTAGTGTAGACCACAGGTGTGCTCTTCTTTTAAAGCAGGATGAAGATTATGACCACTGCTCAAACCCCTGTTAGAGCATGTGTCGTAATTATGAGTAGTGCAGACTCTATCATAAAAAAGTGAATTTTGGAGCATTAAGTAAAAAAATCAGCATGTTATGTTCAATTTTCAGGGTACAGTGAGTAATATGTTCTATTTATCACACTTGTATACTCTATACACTGCAGTGTGATACATATTTTGTAACCCCTTCTGGGTCGCTTGTAATGAGGATCTCAATCTCTAGCTTTTCCCTGGATCCTGAGTTCTATTTCTGACCCCAATATGTTCCAGTGGCTTATTGAATTTAGCCTATGTTTTTTTGTTTTCACCACATCTGCTGGGAGAATTTTCCATTCATTTACTACCATTCTGTATGAATACATATGTTCTCAAATGTTACTGCAACAGCTCCTTGGCACCACCCTTAATTCTCTCAACCCATCACAAGTCGAAAGAGACTCGTACATTAAAAAACACATTATGTGTTTGTTTATCCATTTGAGACAGTTAATATCTCTTTTCCACCCCTGCTTCGTTCATTCCCTGGTGTGCATGTTTAGTTTTGTGAGCCTCCAGTCATATGACTGTTCTACTCTACTGTCACATTTATGTTTCCATCATGTTAGAGATGCAGCCTGCACAATTTGACACAGTACATCATGTGTCGCCCCTCAGAATAGAGACCATACTCAATATGCCCCCTTCAAAATTTGATTCAATTCAACATTCTTCGTGTGACCCACAGATTTGAACTCAATACATCAGATGTGGCCTCCAGAATTAAGACTAGACAAATACTCCAGAGCAAATCTCTGAAACTAGATAGTATTCTTCAGAAGAGACTTTAACTGTGATCTTTACTGTGGTACCACAGCGGGACTTTTCTCCTCTTTATACCTCTTACTATGCATCTCAGTATCTTATCTCAGATAACCTTGCTGCAAACTTAAGACATTTAGAGGTCAAGAAGACACTAGATTGACTTTCTTGCCTGGTCACCTTTAAGACATTGTTTTCGGTATATGCTTCAGAATACGTGCACATAATCAAACCATAGTTCCTTCTGGGATATCACAGACAAATGTCAATTATCGTGATAGAGAGCTAATAATTTCATTTGAGTCCATTCTGTTTGACACTCAGCTTCAGCATGCATTGGTGCCAAAATGGGATATTAAAATGATTTTATGTTTTGGGGGAAGGTGTCCACAAATAGATTTCTTAGGTATCTCTTAAGATCTAGGAAACAGTCACTGAAGAAAAATAAAAGCTGTGAAATTCAAAGGAGCAGAGCAAAACTGAAAAGAGGGCACTGGCTCCCTGTATCATCCCAGATTACCCAAATAGGATTGCATGCTTGATAAATCAAATCATGTATGCGTGGTCTCCTGCTGACATTTTGATGTTATGATGAATTCTTCCATTAAAGCAATGGTGAACAATTATTGCATAATTTGTATAAAGTTAACCTTTGATTGTGAGTCCCTCAAAAAAATGGGGGCAGATTTATCATGGAGGTGGATTTCCCTTATGCCACACAGGGCAGCATAACTACTAAGCCAGATTTATCAAGCCACAGAAGGCCACCTTGCATGGCCCTGTGTGGCTGGATAAATCTAGAGGACCACAACACAGCACAAATCGCTGCTTTGCGTTACTCTGCCCCACAGAGGAGTTCCATGGGTGTAGAGTCGGCGTTACCATGCATTCACACATGGATTTTGGGGCATTGCCAGATTTACCATCACTGGTAGACCTGGGAATACATTACAATGCTATGCCTACCCAGGTTAGGTGTAACAAGGAGAAATATCTTTATTTCTCATTAATGTTTCCACTTTCAATGCGTGCTGCATTCTGAAGCATACATAGTAAGAGGAAAATGCCTCAGAAGATTGTTTTTGTACATGAATGTGCCCCATCCTGCACATAAACAATCCTATTTCCAACCCAAGCACCCTTGCACCACGGCACAAGGGTGCCTGTGTTGGCGCTAGGCAGTCCAGCCCGAACTGCCAAGCCAGGTTCTCCCTGGACTGGGAACAAGCATCCAAGGACCGGTTTTGGGCTTTCAGCCCTCATCAGCCCGGATAGCTTGATTCCAGTGGCATGGAGAGCACAGGACTCATGTCTAAGCATACCCGTCCCACTGGGGGTGACAAATGCAAAAAACAACAGGTGGTGGGCAGAATGCAGAACAATGTCATACATTCACCCCAGTACAGAGATCCGGGCCTCAAATCATTGCTTTTTTGCTCACCATGCCATTCCAGTTTGAACCCAGCCATATGCAAATCAGTCTTGACCTTGTGCCCCATGGGGACAGTCCAGCCGGAACTGCCAAGCCAGGTCCTCCCTGGACTTCAAACAAGCATCCAAGGACCGGTTTCGGGCTTTCAACCCTCATCAGCCTGGATAGCTTGATTCCAGTGGCATGGAAAGCACGGGACTCACGTCTGAGCATACCCGTCCCACTCAGGGTGACAAATGCAAAAAACAACAGGCGATGGACAGAATGCAGAACAATGTCATGCATTCACCCCAGTACAGAAATCTGGGCCTAAATCCATCGTTTTTTTGCTCACCATGCCATTCCAGTTTGAACCCAGCCATATGCAAATCAGTCTTGACCCTGTGCCACATGGGAACAGTTCAGCCCGAAATGACAAGCCAGGTCCTCCTTGAACTGGAAACAAGCATCCAAGGACCGGTTTCGGGCTGTCAGCCCTCATCAGCCTAGATAGCTTGATTCCAGTGGCATGGAGAGCACTGGACTCACATCTGAGCATACCCGTCCCTCTCGGGGTTCCAGTTTGAACCCAGCCATATGTATATCAGTCGTGACTGGGGGTGAATGTTTTGCCATTGTGCAACATTCTGTCCATCATCTTGTGTGCTTTGCTGTTCACCCTATGTGGGAAGGGTATGCCCAGACGTGGGTCCCGTGCTCACTAGGCCACTGGAGTCAAGCTAACCTGGCTGAAGACGGCTGATAGCCAAAAACCGGTCCTAGGATGCTTGATTTCGGTCCAGGGATGACATGGCTTGGCAGTTCGGGATGGACTGTTCCCATGTGGCACTGGGTCAAGACTGATTTGCATATATCCATGTCTGAACTGGGGTGGCTTGGTGAACAAAATAACAATGGATTAAACCCAGATCTGTGTCTAGGGCTGAATGTTTTGCCATTGTGCAACATTCCGTCCATCATCTTGTGTGTTTTGCTGTTCACCCTATGTGGGAAGGGTATGCCCAGACGTGGGTCCCGTGCTCACTAGGCCACTGGAGTCAAGCTATCCTGGCTGAAGACGGTTGATAGCCAGAAACCAGTCCTAGGATGCTTGATTCCGGTCCAGGGAAGACATGGCTCAGCAGTTCGGGCTGTACTGTTCCCATGAGGCACAGGGTCAAGACTGATTTGCATATGGCCATGTCTGAACTGGGGTGGCTTAGTGAGCAAAATAACGATGGATTAAACCCAGATCTGTGACTGGGGGTGAATGTTTTGCCATTGTGCAACATTCCGTCCATCATCTTGTGTGAATTGTGGGGTAATTAGCAGTGCATGGCGAAGGTGTGAGATATAGTTCCTTGAGATGACTGTAACTGTATCTGGTGAATTTCTCAGTTTTTAAGTTCAAAACATTACATTGTTACCAAACATTTCACCTAACTATAACGTTACTTTAGCCTTTGTTGTTTCCCGTTAATTTTGAGTTTTTTTTAACATAAAGTAATATTTATTTACCATGATTAAATCCAACCCCTTACACACACGGCCTTCAATCATGTGAGCTGATGGGTTGGCCGCAGACATGCAACCCTACACTACGCAGGTCATTCAATCGTGCTCTGTGGCCAACCCCCGCATGTGGCCAACCCCATGCTGTGCATGACATTTGTGGGGTTAGCTACAAGGCCTGTGGTCAACCCCAAGTAGTGTGACAATTTGGGAATGTGCTCACCTATGTGGCTAATTAACACATTTAGTTTGTCTTATAAACTAAGGGGCTTATTTACAAGCCCTGTGCTCCACCGAATCCCCACTTTTTGTGATGGGCCGATTGCGCACAGGGCTTAGCCATATCTACAAGGCCACGTAAAGACACTCTGCATGGCTTTTCATGGCATTGTAGATATGGAGCGAGGCAACACAGTGCAAGTCTCTGTGATGTCTCACACTGCAATGGGGAGGTGTGCCTGGGGTGTTACTGTGGGTGTTCCCATGGAACACCCATGGCATTTGACAGATTCCCAGATATACAAAAATCTGTTAACCAGGGAATGCGTCAAAATCTTATGCCTCTCCATAAGAGGCCCAACAAGGAGAAATATTTTTATTTCTCCAAATTCTTTCCTCTTTCTATGTGTGCTGCATAATGCAGCACACATAGAAAGAGGAAAAAAAGCCTCCATATATTCTTTTTGTGCATGAAGTTGTCCCTTACTGCACAGAAACAATCCTGTCTGCAACACAGGCATCCTTGCACCATGCTGTAAAGGTGCATGCGTCTGCACTAGGCAGCCCATTATGCTCCAGCACAGGAGTACAGGATAAAAATGAGCTGCATTATGTAGATATTGTCTTCCTGCCATTTCCCTGCAGCGCAGGGAAGCACAGCAAGGTCACTTGCGGCACTGCCCTGTGCCACAGGGCTTGTAAATAAGCCCCTTAGTAAAGATGGCAATCGGGTTCATCAGTAATATATGCAATACTAAAGAATACTCATCACACAGTAATGCTAAATGCACACATGTTCCTATGTCAGGCATGTTTATTGACCTACAAGATGCATAAGGGATTGACAGCTTCCTCCTACCTAAATATTTAATTTCTAAAATCATACACATACATGTATCAATGAATAAGACATGGAGATTTTACCAAGACTAAGACCAGAACACACTGTACCCAGCCAAAGCACATCATCACAAGCTAAATCAGGCTCTGGTATTTCATCATAGCCTCAGAACAATGAAGAAAACCACTCAAATTCTGAAAGCAATTTAAGGCCATACAAATAGCAGAATGCATGCTCCACAAATGTCAATATTTTTACATCATTTGTAGTCTTCTATATATTGGACAAATACATATGTTATGTCTTAGTCCTCCATGCCCCTTCCAGTTGTATATGACCCTACACTCATTCCCATCACAGATGCACTTGGAAACTTTGGGGAAGGTGTATCACTGTTTCACACAGCGCATCGAGCCACCTTTCTGCACAGCACTGTATGAAATCGGAAGGGTAGGAATGTTCCATATTTAACAGGATAATGCTAATTCCTATCCTTTCCTTGTGCTGGCGCACAATATGCTGCCTAGCCCCAACACAGGCACCCTTGTGCCGTAGTGCAAGGGTGCTTGAGTTGCAAACAGGATTGTTTATGTGCAGGAAGGGGCACATTTTTGTACTAAAAGAATCCTCTGAGGCATTTTCATCTTACTATGTATGATTCAGAATGCAGCACGCATTGAAAGAGGAAATATTGATGAGAAATAAGGATATTTCTCCTCGTTACACCTAGCCTGGGTAGGCATAGCATTGTAATGCATTCCCAGGTCTACCAGTGATGGAAAATCTGGGAATGCCCCAAAATCCATGTGTGAATGCATGGTAACGCCCACCCTACACCCATGGAACTCCTCCGTGGGGCAGAGTAACGCAAAGCAGCAATTTGTGCTGTGTTGTGCTACTCTAGATTTATCAAGCCACACAGGGCCATGCAAGGTGGCCTTCTGTGGCTTGATAAATCTTGCTTAGTAGTTATGCTGCCCTGTGTGGCATAAGGGAAATCTAACTCCATGATAAATCTACCATCATTTTTTGAGGGACTCACAATCAAAGGTTAACTTTATACAAATTATGCCACTGGAATCAAGCTATCCAGGCTGATGAGGGCTGATACACCGAAACCGGTCCTTGGATGCTTGTTTCCAGTCCAGTGAGGAACTGGCTTGGCAGTTCGGGCTGGACTGTTCCCATGGGGCACAGGGTCAAGACTGATTTGCATATGGCTGGGTTCAAACTGGAACCGCATGGTGAGCAAAAAACAATGGATTTAGACCCTGATCTCTGTACTGGGTTGAATGTATGACATTGTTCTGCATTCTGTCCATCACCTGTTGTTTTTTGCATTTGTCACCCCGAGTGGGATGGGTATGCTCAGACGTGAGTCCCGTGCTCTCCATGCCACTGGAATCAAGCTATCCAGGCCGATGAGGGCTGAAAGCCTGAAACCGGTCCTTGGATGCTTGTTTCCAGTCCAGGGAGGACCTGGATTGGCAGTTTGGGCTGGACTGTTCCCATGAGGCACAGGGTCAAGACCGATTTGCATATGGCTCGGTTCAAACTGGAATGGCATGGTGAGCGTAAAAACAATGGATTTAGGCCCAGATATCTGTACTGGGGTGAATTTATGAAATGTTTCTGCATTCTGTCCATTCTGTTGTTTTTTGCAATTACCCCACAAATTACATCACTCATCATCTTCTATGGTATCATTGATATTATCAGTGCAACATATGAAAAAACTGTGCATGGTGCGTGTGACAGTTATACTTACCTTAGATCACGGGTTATAGTTACTTGAGATAACTGCAAACATAGCTTGTGAATTTCTGTGGCTTTTAGAGTTTAAAACATTGCACTGTTACCGAACATTTCTCAAAATCATAATGTTACTTTAACCATTTCACCTAACTACAATGGTATTTTAACCTTTTTTTTCAGTAAAAATATATATATACTTATTATATACACACGTATATATATATATATATATATATATATATATATATATATATATATATATATATATATATATATATATATATATATATATATATACAATCACTGAAAAACGCAAAGGTTACAGAGATGTTATTTTTATGCTTCACTCATACAAAACCAGTGAAATCCAGCAGTTATAAATAGCTGAGCTAACTATACCTCATACCCCCCACAATGCCCTGCTTATGCCCTCACATATTACATCACTCTTGACATGGTCAGCGACATCACTGATGACATCTCAAATGACATCTCTGATTACATTGTCCAGTGATTGTGAGGGTTTTTAAAGGTTTCTGAGTGTTAAAGTTATATATACTAAGATACTACAAAAGTTAAAAGAGTATAGTTGTGTACTTCTAATGAGTGATACTATTTATAGCACATATTATGTGAGTGGCTATGTAACTGTGCGTATCCATATGTGAGTAGGTGTCTGAGTAGCTCAATGGGTGTGTGAAGGGCTGTATGGTTGAGTGACTGGCTGTGTGAGTGGCTGTATGGGTGAATGAGTGATCGTGTGTATGGGTATGTGAGTGAGTAAGTGAGTGTGTCAGTAGAATATGGGTCAGTAACTGGGTATTTGAGAGGCTGTATAGGCATATAATGGGGTATGTGAGTGGCTGTAATGGTGAGTGAGTGGGTGCATAAGTGGTGTATGGGTAAATAAGTGGGTGTGTGAGTGACTGTATGGGTGAGTGAGTGAATGTGAGAATGACTACATGGCTGAGTGCGCGCTTGTGTCATTGACTATAGGTGAATGAGTACATATGTTAGTATTTGTATGAGTAAGAGTAAGTGAATGGGCGTGTGAGTAGCAGTATGGGTGAGTGAGTGGATGTATGAATGACTGTATGGGTGTGTGAGTGAAGTCAAGTCAAGTCAAGTCATGACATTTGTATAGCGCACTACATACCCAGAGGGTTTCAAGGCGCTTAGGAAAGGGGGGGAGGATTATTTGTCAAATATCCACGTTTTAAGCTGCTTTCTGAACGCTAGGTGATTCTGGGTGAGGCGAAGGTAAGCGGGGAGTGAGTTCCATGTTTTGGCAGCCAGGTATGAGAAGGATCTGCCTCCCATGGTGGTCTTGTTGATGCGAGGTACAGTGGCGAAGGCTTGGCTGGAAGAGCGAAGTTGGCGGGCGGGGGTGTAGAAGGACAGCCGAGAGTTGAGGCAATCTGGTCCGATGTCGTAGAGAGATTTGTGTGCGTGGGTAAGCAGTCGGAAAGTGATCCTCTTATTGACGGGTAGCCAGTGGAGGTCTCTCAGGTGACCAGAGATGTGTTCGTTGCGTGGGATGTCTAATATGAGCCTGGCTGATGCGTTTTGGATTCGTTGGAGTTTCTTCTGGAGTTTAGCGGTGGTGCCTGCGTAGAGGGTGTTTCCGTAATCCAGTCGGCTCGTGACCAGAGCATGGGTGACTGTTTTCCTTGTTTCGGAGGGGATCCAGCGAAATGTTTTTCTGAGCATGCGAAGAATGTTAAAGCAGGAGGAGGATACGGCGCTGACTTGTTTGTTCATTGAGAGTGAAGAATCTAGGATGACGCCTAGGTTCCGTGCGTGGTCTGTCGGGATGGGTGCTTTTCCGAGGGCTTCCGGCCACCAGGAGTCATCCCAAGCCGAGGGGGATGTGCCTAAGATGAGGACTTCTGTTTTGTCTGAGTTCAGTTTCAGACGGCTTTGTTTCATCCATTCTGCGACTTCTTTCATTCCTTCGTGTAGGTTAGTTTTGGCGGTGCTGGGGTCCCTGGTGAGAGAAAGGATAAGTTGAGTGTCATCCGCGTAGGAGATGATGTTGAGATTGTGTTGGCGAGCGATGGCCGCGAGGGGGCTCATGTAAACGTTGAAGAGGGTGGGGCTGAGTGAGGATCCTTGTGGTACGCCGCAGATGATTTCAGAGGCCTCGGACTTGAATGGTGGGAGGCGGACTCTCTGGGTTCTTCCATTGAGGAACGAGGTGATCCAATCAAGTGCTTTTCCTTGGATTCCGATGTTGTTGAGGCGTTGTAAAAGGGTGCTGTGGCAGACTGTGTCGAATGCTGCAGAGAGGTCAAGGAGGATGAGGGCGACTGTGTCTCCATTGTCCAGTAGAGTTCGAATGTCGTCTGTTGCTGCGATGAGGGCGGTCTCAGTGCTGTGTTTTGCTCGGAAGCCAGATTGTGAGGGGTCGAGGGATTTGTTGGCTTCGAGGAAGGCGGCGAGCTGGTTGTTGACTGCTTTCTCGATGACTTTGGCCGGGAATGGAAGAAGCGAGATGGGGCGATAGTTTTTGAGTTCGGTGGGGTCTGCTGTTGGTTTTTTCAGAAGGGCGGTGAGTTCAGCGTGTTTCCAGTCATCCGGGAAGGTTGCGGAGTTGAGGGAGCAGTTGATGACGTCTCGGAGGTGCGGAGCTATGACGGAGACTGCTTTGTTGAAGATGTGGTGAGGGCATGGGTCTGTGGGGGATCCAGAGTGGATGGAGTTCATCAGGCGGATGGTGTCCTCTGTGGAGATTGGGTTCCAAGCGTTAAGGGTGTTAGCGGGGGGAAGATGGTCTGCAGATGGTAGGGTGGGTTGGCTTCCGGGTTGGTTGTCGAAGCTGTTGTGGATGTCAACAATCTTGTTGTGGAAGAAAGAGGCTAGGGAGTCGCAGAGGGTTTGAGAGGGGGTGATGTCGTTGGAGTTGGCCGAGGGGTTGGAAAATTCCTTGACGATGTTGAATAGTTCCTTGCTGTTGTGGGCGTTGTTGTCAAGTCGATCCTTGAATGATGTTTTCTTGGCTTTTCGGATCAGTTGGTGGTGAGTACGAATGGCGCTTTTGAAGGCATCCTTGTTGCTGGTGGATGGGTCTTTTTTCCAGGTCTTTTCAAGGGAGCGGCACAGTTTCTTGGATTTCTTGAGGTCATCGTTGAACCATGAGGCCTTCTTGTTGCCAAGTTTGTGATGACGTTTTTTCAGTGGTGCTAAGGTGTTGGCGGTGTTGGATAGCCAAAGGGTGAGGTTGGAGGCGGCTTCGTTGGCATTAGAAGAGAGGGCTGGGGGGTTTAGAAGGAGCGATGAGGAGATCTGGTCGATGGTGATTTTGTTCCAGTTTCTTTGTAGAGTTGGTTGGTGGTGGTTGATGGGTTTTGGTTTGTTGTAGGCGAAGTGAACGCAGCTGTGGTCAGTCCAGAGGAGCTCCGTAGTGTGGCTGAAGGAGACATGGTTGCTGGAGGTGAAGATTGGGTCGAGTGTGTGACCTGCGATGTGGGTGGGGGAAGTGACCAGTTGTTTAAGTCCGAGGTTGGCGAGGTTGTCCAAGTAGCTGTATGAGTGACCGACTCAGTGTGTGAGTGGCTGTATGAATATATGAGTGAATGTGTTGGTATCTGTATGACTGGATGCATGAGTGGCTGTATTGGTGAGTGAGTGGGTACATGAGTGGCTGTATGGCAGATTTAGGGATGTGAAAGTAGCAGCATGAGTAAGTGGATGCAGAATTGGCTCTATGAATCAGTGAGTGGGTGTTTGAGTACATGTATTGCTATGTGAGTGGTCACATGGGAGTAGGTGTATGAGAGGTTCTATGGGGTATGAGTGGATGTGTAAGTGGTACTGTGGATGATGTCATCAGATGTCATTTGGGATGTCATCAGTGATGTCATTGACCATATCAAGAGTAGTGAAATATGTGAGGTCATCATCAATTCATTGCAGGGGTATAAGTTATAGTTAGCTCAGGTAACTATAACTTCTGAATTTCACTGGTTTTGTAGAAGTGAAATCTGAGCCTTACTATAACGTCCCCATAACCTTTGTTTTTTGTTAGTGAATTTCCATGTTAAAAAAAATTCTGGTTCCTAACAATAATGCCCCTGTAACCTTTGTTTTTTTCAGTGACATTCTAAGTTTTTTAAATGTTATTTCCTAACTTTATCCTGTAACATTTTAGAGTGAGTGTGTGAGTGAGTGCATGTGTGTCTCAGTGGTTGCATGAGTTATTGTGTGAATGGCTCAATAGGTATGTGAGAGGGTATGTAAGTATCTATAGGGGTCTGGCAGCATAAGTGCCTTGATGGGTGTGTGAGTGGATGCGTCAGTGTCTGAGTGGGCCTGTAAGTGGGTGTGTGAGTGTCTGATTGGGAATCCGAGTGGCTGCATGAGTATCTGAGTGAATGTCTCAGTGAGTCTATGAGTAGGTGTGAGAGTTTCTGAATGGGTTTTCAAGTGCCCCCACGGGCGTGTGAGTCAGTGAGTATGCATGAGAGTTTCTGAATGGGTTTTCAAGTGCCCCCACGGGCGTGGGAGTCAGTGAGTATGCATGAGAGTTTCTGAATGGGTTTGCAAGTGCCCCATGGGTGTGTGAGTCGGTTTGTGAGTGTGTGCATGTGTGAGTGTTTGAGTGGGTCAATGAGTGGGTGTGTTAGTCTTTGAGTCGGTCTGTGAGCGGGCAAGTGAGTCTCTGAGTGGGTCGCTAAGTGTCTGTTTGAGTGACTGGATCTGTGAGTGGGTGCATAAGTTTCTGAGTAGATCTGAGAGTGGCCATATGTGTCTAAGGGCCAGATGTAGGTGTCCAAATACCGGTCAGAAATGGCCGAAAATACAGATTTTCGGCCGTTTCCGACTGGTATTTGGACATCGGTATGTAGTGGATAGAAAAACTTACAGGTTCGGTAATTTTACTGAATCAGTAATTTTACTGAATCGGTAAAATTACAGAATCTGTAAATTTACCGATTCTGTAAATTTTACTGATTCGGTAAAATTACCGATCGGTAAAAATACCGAATCTGTAATTTGCTATGTAGGTAGCACTGTTGACAGTGCTACAGGCCTTCAGAATTCGGTATTTTACCACCCAATACAATTGGGTGGTAAAATACCGAATTCAGGTGTACATGCACATCTGTGCATGTACACCTGTGCCATGTGACACACAGACATGCCCTTAGGGCATGTCTGTGTGCCACATGGCACACAAGCCTGTACTTGGGGTGCTAGAGGGTGTCAAAGTGACACCCCTGCACCCTTGCAGGATTCAGTATTTACCGATTCGGTAAATACCGAATCGGTATTGCCCATTGATTCCTATGGGCTTCAAGGCTCATTGGAATCAATGGGCAATACCGATTCGGTAATTACCGAATCGGTAAAAAACGAATCCTACCGATTCGGTAAAAATTACAGAATTTTTACCTACATCTTATTTACCGATTCATAAATACCGAATCGGTAAAAGTCTGTATTTATGAATCGGTAAATAAGATTTACCTACATCTGGCCCTTGGTGTGCCTGTGAGTGGGTACATGAGTGTCTGCATGGGTCTGTGAGTGCCTGTGTGGGGGGCTGTATTGGTATGTGAGTGGGTGCATGAGTGTCTGAGTGGATGTGTGAGTCTCTGAGTATGTGTCTAAGTTTCTATGTGGGTGTGTCGGTGCCTTTGTAAATGACGCAGCCACAAAGGAACCACACCTGCCCTTTAATTAGAAAAGAGTCCACAGTCTTTGCACAAATGAACTAATCAAGTGGAGTATTTTCTTCTAGTAAATTAGTAACTGCTAGCTCATTGGGTACATATCCAGTGCATATTCTACATTACACCTGTGTCATGGACCATGACAAAATGTCTCCAGTGACCTTGTGTGCATTTGCCAATGTAGTTGTTCCTTCTGCATCTTTATCCAGAAATATGTGATAGCATGAATCTTGTGACAGGTAGGACAACAAGACTACAAAGAGGTAAATCAGCACCAAACAACAATACTTCCTCTTATCTATATATAGTAAGTGCTTCTTTATTTTTGGGAGATGTCCTCCTATTCCCCAGCATGAAGAACACATCACCAAAATCAGAAGGAAAAGTTCTGGGCAGCCTTTTGGTAAGCTGTCCATCATCCCGGAAAAAGGCATACAACCAAAGTGGGCATGGAGGCCAATTTTTAGAAGGGGAGGGGGCTGTGCGCCCTCCCCGGGTCAATAGCTGCCTGGAGACTCTGTCCCATGGGGCTCAGCCACAATATGAGAGGGGTGCCGAGCGGTCCCCCACCCAGGGCCCGGCCTTCACTGAATGGGGGGGAAGGACTGTGTAACCGCCTCCTTGGACCGAGTATGGCACAGGGACTCCATCATCCAGGGCTTAGCCATGTTTCCCTGAGTGCTCTGGAGCCCACTCAGGGCACCCAGTGTGCAACTTGGGGACTGCTGAGGGAGCCTCTTGGCTCCGGCTCCCCACCTCTTGCTGGAGCCTGCAGTGTTTCTGCATGGAGGGAACTCCTGGAAATGCAGCTCCCTCTGTGCAGGATCAATCTTTTCATCTCTTTCTCTGCCCACATGTTTTCAGCCAGGGAAAGAGATGAAAACTCTGCTTGCCACGACTGGGAGCACTTTGACAGCTCCCACCTGCTGGAACCAGAGTGCTTGCTTTTGGTTGGCGGGAGCTGTCAAAGCACCAACCAAGCAAAAGTAAACAGCTGTGAGCCCACCAGGATCCAGTCATGTGGGGTGGAGTTCCACAGGGCATGTGTGACCCCCGGAGGTGGAGTCGTAGTCTCCCTCCTTTCTTGTTCACAGACCACCCTGAGGAGGTGGTGGTCCCCATAGCCCTAAGTGGTCGAGTAGGGGTGCTGCATAAACCCCTCTCTGATGTTTTGAAAAATATTTTGCCCCATGAAGGAGGTGGGTCCCAGGGCTTGGGGGAATTTACGTGCCCCCATTGTGGTATTTAGGCCAATGGAGATGCTGATCCTTGGGGGTCCACTCAGCCCCCCATCAGTGCTCGTTTAGCATCAGGGAGGAGGTAGTCCCTGTGTGGCGTTCTAATCTAGGATCCTGATCGATACTGTGACCTTATGCCCCTATTCAGCTATAAATCCATTTATTCCCTATATTGGCATAACCGTTCAAGTGCAATTTTCAGAAACTCATCTCTGGCCTCACACGAACAGATCCACATTCCAGAATAGCTTTCTCTGCCACTTCCTTTGCAACCAATTAGTGCAATGACAGAGCAGAAGTTACTATCTGAGATTCCTAGATTAACATTCTGAGTTCTTCAACAAGATAAAAACTCAGCAAACCTGGAAATCCCCGCTTGCTGTGTTTTGATTAGTAATAGAACTCTAATGAGCACTGATAGACGATCACTTCCTAGTGACATCTTTATTGACGTCTTATGTCCAAAAACTTACGTCAAACAAGGTACCTTTCAGGTATAAATATTACCAACGCTGCCTTAAGCAAACGCTAGCTGCCTCAATGCCATCGCTGCTATCTTCGCTGAAGCTGAAGAAGCTGTCATGCTGATGATACCATAGCTGCTATCGCTACTGCTATTGCTGTTAACTGGCGAACGATGGTGTGGTGAACTTAGGAGCTGAACAGCCGTCCCCTGCAAAGAGCCCAGCAGATGCAAGCTGCCCGCGGACGCTGCCCCTCCTCCTCCTCGACGCGCTGAAGAAAAGACGCTGTCTTTCTCCTGCAGAGAAATCCAGCTCCGGCGTTTCTGGTCTACCCTTGCGGGTGACTGGGATATCGAGCTCTGAGGGAGATACCAGGCCTCCATCATTCTATTCCAGAGGTATGGTGTTGACTAAACCCTTGAGAGAGAATTCTTGAAGCAAACCTTGGCAAAACCAACTTAACTTAAAGCTACTTACTTACTCCCCTCCCAAGTATTAGGCTTAGGTCAGGTACACTGGGGTAGGCGTAGTTAGAAGCACCAGTTGAGTATTTTAGCCGAATGTATATATGAATGTATATATGTTTTATTCCTTTTAAACCATTGTATGGCTAAGAAACCATATCAATGCTTTTACAGTATTATTTCGCAATACTTATCTTACTGTACGTATTTTTTATCATAACAAGTCTTGCAATTGTGGCAAATCATTTCTCTTGTACGAGAAGAAAGACTGTTCAATAAATGTTACCTTTTATTGACAAACGCCCGTCTCTCTATTCTCTACATATTGTGAAAGTAAACTGCACCAACCTGACTGAGTAAAAAAGCTGTCTATTGTTTCACACGACCCTAGAGATTGACTCTTGATCTGAGGAGCAAAGTTGTCATGTTGCACGGTTGTTGGAAAACTGAATCCCTTCTTGTCTGTACCAGGGAAGCTTCCTATTCAGTCAAGAAAGTTTCCAGTGACCTCTGAGCTAGTTGGTAACAAACCCAATTAAGTTTAGCATAGTCAGTAGAGGCCTCGAAGATCCGCACTTCTGCGTCGATACTAGTGTTTATGTTATTCCAATGCGCAGGACCTATTGGGAAAATAGGAACTACGCTACATGGCGCCCAACGTTTGGTAAGGCGATAAACTAACGCAAGACGTTAGAGTAACTCAGTCGTGCATTTTTCACACAGACCCCTTTCTCCCGTAAATACTCCAATAGACGTCTGGAGTGGGTGAAAGGTTAAAATCTGCCCGAACTCAGTAGGAAGAGATTCCTATGTAAAGCTCTGGTTTATTCAACGTTGAACGTTGAAGGATACAGTGTTCCAAAATATTGTGCACCTAATCTTTGTCTCCTTGGAGACCTACTCTGCAAAACTTTTCTGACAATAAAATGTCAGACTTAGAAAATGGAACCACTGGGGGCGCAGCAGATGCGACTCAGCAGGGTCCCTACGACACTGACCCGGATGCAATTATCATCCGGCACACTTAAGAAAATCTATAACTTTAAAACTTATAGAAAACGGACTGACACCACAAGGTGGTACAGTAATTTTCGTGATAGAGGCACACGAATATCGGCAGACAGAGGTATTTTATTCATGGATAAACTTTCCAGCGGCAAACGCTAGAACAAAAGAGTTTCACTATTACAAAATAGAGAAACCTCCGGAAGAGTACGCTCCTTTCGAGGAGACTGAAATCCCACTAAAATTCCAAGAGCACCTGCTCTGGTTTAATGGCGCCCTAAAACATAATGATCATATTACCAGGCTCGGTCCACTAGGTAGACCAGGAGCAACGTGGCCGGTTCTAGCCAGCTACACACCACATCCGGACATTGCAAAAATGTCTAAAGAAGAGCTGTTAGTGCAGCTAAAAACATTAATTAAAATACATAGGCAATTAGTCCAATATGTAATGCGGACTGCAACAGTCCAACCAGCTGTTAATATACCACAGCTGACCCCTCATCAGGGGAACACTAATAAAATTACACCACAAAACATACAGTCATGTCTTGGTAAAACACCCGTAAAACGGGAACAAATTCCTTTCTGGTTAGCACAGAAAATAACTCAAATAGAGGCAGTATTTCCAGATACTACCCCTATAGAGAAACACAGAATCTTGACCATCTGCCTTCCTACGGGAATCGCACCACACATAGAGGACTGTGACACTTGGGGTACAGTCTTTGCTTCCATTTACACAAAAACACATGGTGTTACGTCTATGGCGGTAATACCAGAAGTGCTAAAACAGATTCAAAATGAATACGGTCCAGAGCCCGCTTTAAATCTTGGTATGAAATTACTGAAAGACTTCAAGCAGGTCTCGGCTATATTACTAGCCAACATAAAGGGAGAAGCAGCGATCCACCAGAAGTTGAAGGAAACAGATATAACAGATCAGCCAATTGAGCTTGCCAGAATCATAGAGAAATGCTATGAGGAATTAGGTAGAGACAGCTTGGGTGGGAAACCAGTAAAGCCCCAACTGCTCGAAAATCCTGAAAAATTATTTATTAAAAATAATTCAAACACTCCTAAAAAGAGCTGGGATGGAAATAAACAATCCACTCCCAAGGAAAACGTTTTCCAGTCCAGAGGAAGGTCTCCTAGACGGAGGGAAAGAACTCCGACTCGAGAACACCAGTCTCACCAGAGGGAGCCCTCTGAGAAAAGATACAACCTTAGAAATAGGGATAATTTGAAAAAACCTGATAGATATCAAAGTATTGATACACGTCCCTCTCGATCTTTTTCGCAGAAATCGGAAAGAAGAGGACGGTCAGACCCAGGAGAGCACACCAAGTCCAAAGACAAGGAACCTGCTCAGTGTAAAAAATCTCAATTTCCAAAAAAGAAGGTAGCCAGTATTATAGTAATCAACCATGCCGAGAATACTGAGGACACAGTTGAAAAACGGGGAGTGGGCATTGACAATGTTGGACAGTGCAGCAGAAATCAGTATAGCCCGCAAGATCTTGATGAGTCATCTGGAGACAGTGGACACGAATGAATACATTCAGGTTGAAACTGCCGACACCAGACTTAGCGAGCCCCATAAAATATACGAAATAACATTGCGTATAGAGGGTGATAAGACTAGGAAAATAAGAGGTCTATTTTGGGATAAGCTCTCAAAAGGCTATGATATTCTGTTAGCTGAAAAAGATTGGCTCCCAGAGTTTGTCAGGGAGTGTCCTCGTGGCGAAGAAATGATTATGCCTGCCTTCTCGAATCACATTCCGATTCACAAAAAATATACATATGCAAGGAAATGGGCAGTAACCCAGGCACCAGCATTATATAAAAACCATGTAGGATGGGATGAGGACTCACCTCCTCACAAAATCCAGATAAAAAGTGAACCAACTGCCCAACGGCAGTATCCCATTAAGCAAGAAGCTAAAAAACAAGTCAGGGAGATCTTAGATCAACTTGAATACCAGGGGGTGATTGAAACATGCACCTCTCAAATGAACAATCCTTTGTTTCCTGTATCCAAGCCAGACAATTCATATCGTCTAGTTTTGGACTACAGACACCTTAATGCATGTTGTAAAACATTTGCAGGACAAAACTCGCATAGTGCAGCCCTAATGAATAACATATTTGGGAAAAAATATAAAACGACATTAGACATATCTAATGGTTTCTTTTGTCAAAACATTGCACCAGAAAGCAGATACTTGACCGCTTTCTCAGCATTTGGGTCGCAGAAAAAATTCTGTCGACTCCCACAGGGGTTCAAGAACAGCCCAGGACTATTCTCAGCTAGGGTAACAGAGTTACTACAAATATATGATGATGAGGCATTATCCTACGTAGATGATATTTATCTCACAGACGACGACTTGGATACTCACTTGAAAAGAGTGAACACCATTATACTTGGGTTCGCAGCAGAGGGTTACAAATTCAACTTTAAAAAGTATCAAATTGCCCATCTGACAGTACTATTTTTAGGGTACGAATTATCAAGTGAAGAAAAAAGCCTAGCGGACAACTTCTTAGAGAACTCCAAGCTCCAAAAACGCTGAAGAATTTACAATCCATACTAGGTTTTCTGAATTTCGGAAGAACATACATTCTAAATTACGCAGAGAGGGTTAAACCTCTCTATGAACTAATAAAACCTGATTTTAAACAAATCACCCGGACTCAAAAACACACAGAAATTTTGAGATCACTGCAAACAGACATGTTAGCTAAAACAAAATTAGATACACGTGACAATACACGCGATCTTGTAATCCGAGTCATCCCAGGAAGATGTGTTGCGTGTTTATCTAGGTTCCTGATCGATACTGTGACCTTATGCCCCTATTCGGCTATAAATCCATTTATTCCCTATATTGGCATAACCGTTCAAGTACGATTTTCAGAAAGTCAACTCTGGCCTCACACGAACAGAGCCACATTCCAGCATAGTTCTCTGCCACTTCCTTTGCAACCAATTAGTGCAATGACAGAGCAGAAGTCACTATCTGATATTCCTAGATTAACACTCCGAGTTCTTCAACAAGATAAAAACTCAGCAAACCTGGAAATCCCCGCTTGCTGTGTTTTGATTAGTAATGGAACTCTAATGAGCAACTGATAACTATCACTTCCTAGTGACATCTTTAATTGACGTCTTATGTCCAGCAAACTTGCGTCAAACCCGGCACCTGTCAGGTATAAATATTACCAACGTTGCCTTAAGCAATAAGCTGTCGTGCTGTTGTATGCTGCAGTGCACCCTGTTGTGCATCCCATTGCTGCTGCAGGCAGTACACTGCTGCTGCTGTCCCATGGTGGTGAAGCTACTGATACCATTATCGCTGCTAAAGCGCGAACGATGGTGCAGTATGCTTAGGAGCTGAACAGCCGTCCCTCTGCGAAGACATCCAGCAGATTCCAGCTGCCGCGGACGCTGTCCCCCCTCCTCCTCCCGACACGCTGAAGAGAGCCGCTGCCTTTCTCCTGCAGAGAAATCCAGCTCCAGCGTTTCCGGTCTGCCCTCGCGGGTGACTGGGATATCGAGTGCCCCCTGAAGGAAATACCAGACTTCCATCATTCTATTCAGAGGTATGGTGTTGACTAAACCCTTAGACGAGAATTCTTGAAGCCAACCTTGGCAAAACCAACTTAACTTAAAGCTACTTACTTACTCCCCTTCCACGTGTTAGGCTTAGGTCAGGCACACTGGGGTAGGCTTAGTTAGAAGCACCAGTTGAGTATTTTAGCCTAATGTATATATGACTGTATATATGTTTTATTACTTTTAAACCATTGTATGGCTAAGAAACCATATCAATGCTTTTACAGTTCTATTTTGCAATACTTATCTTACTGTACGTACTTTTTATCATAACAAGTCTTGCAATTGTGGCAAATCATTTCTCTTGTACGAGAAGAAACACTGTTCAAGAAATGTTACCTTTTATTGACAAACGCCCGTCTCTCTATTCTCTACAAATTGTGAAAGTAAACTGCACCAACCTTACTGAGTAAAATAACTGTCTATTGTTTCACACGACCCTAGAGATTGACTCTTGATCTGAGGAGCAAAGTTGTCATGTTGCAAGGTTGTTGGAAAACTGAATCCCTTCTTGTCTGTACTAGGGAAGCTGATCACTTCCTATTCAGTCAAGAAAGTTTCCAGTGACCTCTGAGCTAGTTGGTAACAAACCCAATTAAGTTTAGCATAGTCAGTAGAGGCCTGGAAGATCCGCACTTCTACGTCGATACTACTGTTTATGTTATTCCAATGCGCAGGGCCTATTGGGAAAATAGGAACTACGCTACACCTAGGACTAAAAAACCCAAGGAGGGGGGCCCTTGTGCCCCCTACTTTTTAAAATAATGCCCCCAGGACTTGGCCCACCCTGGGACTCTATTTAAAAAAAGACTGGAGCCTGTTCTTGTTTTTTTAAACATTTGATGCAAATCTGTAAATTTCGTGTACTCATGGCAAACATTTTTTTTTAATGCTTTTTTTGGCTCTGCCGAGGTCTCTCTGTGACCCCAAGACAAAGGTATGGGGTTCAGGGTATAGCTACCCTACCCCCATTTCTTTTTTATGTTTTTTTATGGGGCTCAGCTGAAGCTGAGTCCCAAAATGACTGCCAAAACTTCCTGGGCAGCCAATCAGAGATCTGCATTTCCATGCATAAGCGTGTTATTGTTTGCGAATCAGACATGATCTGAGAAGAATAAATTTGGATTGCCTACAATTTTTCAATAAATGCTGAATGTATTTACACTGCAAAGCTGAAAGCTAGCTCTGCAAACCAAAGCCTATCTTCCTGTCAAATTTGGTGTAATTCTGTCCGATGGTTGGGGCTGCAGTCGTGTCTAAAGCTCCTATGGTAATTAACATGGAAAATGCACTTCTTTGCCCCTCTTTTTCTTGCCCCATGTTTTACAGATCACCCCGAAACTGTCATGCACAACAAGACTCAATAAGGCACTTTTAGGTAACATTTCGTGAAGATTCATCAAACTATATTAAAGATCTAGCTAAGCCAAAAAACACGTTTTCTATAGAAACATGGTCCTAACTATAACTACCTACTTTCGACCGCCAGTAGGTAATATTAAATAGTTAGATAGATAGATAGATAGATAGATAGATAGATAGATAGATAGATAGATAGATAGATAGATAGATAGATAGATAGATAGATAGATAGATAGATAGATAGATAGATAGATAGATAGATAGATAGATAGATAGATAGATAGATAGATAGATAGATAGATAGATAGATAGATAGATAGATAGATAGATAGATAGATAGATAGCTAGATACATAGATACATAGATACATACATAGATACATAGGTAAAGGAAGTTAGTGATAAAGAATGGTAGGGTTGAATGGAGATTTTATATCTTTATGGGTGGGTAAGGCTATAGGGGTGGGTATGGGTATAAGGTGATAAAGAAACTTTTATTGTTCAGGGGTTGGCATGGGTATAGGATGTTATATTTTTAGGGTTTAGTGGTGGGAAGGGTATAGGGTGGTAAGCATCATTTTCCAATTTAGTGCTGGATAGGGGCATAGGGTGATAAGAATAATTTTAGGGTTTATGGGTCAGCAAGGGAATAAAATATTAAGGATATTTTTAGGATTTAATGGTTGGTAAGTTTATCGAGCGATATGGTTAAATTTAGGATTTAGGGAGTAGGTAGGGGTATCGTGTGGCAGGGGTAGTTTTAGTGTGCAGGGTTGGGTAATGGCATAGGTTGGTAAGGGCATTTCTAAGGTTTATGCCAGGGGAGGGTAATTGTATAGGGTGTTATGAGCAATATGAGGGATTAGATGTGGGAAGGAATATAGGCCAGTGAGTGCAAATTTAGCTTATAGAGGTGGTTAAGTGTAAAGGATGGTAAGGGCCTTTGTGGATTTAGGGGTGGCTAAGTATATAGGGTGGTAAGGGTAATTTTAGGGTTAAGAGGAGGATGGGGTACAGAGTGGTAAGGGTTGGTAAGAGTATAGGGTGTTAACAGTAGTTTTAGGATTTAGTGGTGGACAAGTGTATTGTGGGTAATTGTATTTTTAGGGTTTAGTGATGGGTGAGGGTATTAGGTGGTACAGGAACTTTTAGAATTTAGGGGTGGGGTGAAGTATAGTGTGATACATGTAACTTTTAGGGGTTAGGTCTGGGTGAGGGTTAATGTTGGTAAAGATCATTCAAAAACGAGGTTTGGGGTCTCCACCCAATAAAGAAATACATGCATTATAATTAATTTGAAAAAAAGTTGAGGGCATTGTAGGGGTATAGAGGATTTGTTAGGCTTTAGGTGTTGGGTAAGGGTATAGGATGGCAGTTACAGTTAAGGGGTATTGTTAAGTCCTACAACTGTTTAGGACATGTTCCGTTTAAATGTTTTTTCGAACATTCAATATGCTGTGCAAGCAACCGAGACCATGCCAATCATTATGCTGCATCACTCAGATGGCTAGCAATAAAATAAGATTAGCAGTGATTGTAAATAATTAGTGGGTGTTAAACTCTTTATGTTCCAAAAATGTATAAACGTTAGAACAAGTAAAGGGAAGGCTAACTGGTCATAGGAAACAAAGGGGCGATGTTCTCATGTGGCGGACAAAAATGCTTCCCTCCAGCCTTTAGCTTGCAGAATAAAGGAGCTGTCCACAGTGCTGAACTATTTCCTCGATGTCACCCTATTCGGCAGACCTGTAGATATAGACAATGATGCGTGTCACTTTGTTAAGAGTATTGACCCTGGGGGCGTGGCTAAGCGCCAATGATTATGGTGGTCCTCTAGTGAAGCTCCGGGAACCGAGGCGGTAAAATCGCGGTCACAGGCTATTGTGTGCAAAGCTGACTGGCGGAATCCTTCCCTAAACAGAAGCTCATCCCCACATGACTCCGTTCGCAGTTTCCTAAGAACAGTAAGGTGGCTATTTCCAGAGGTAACCACCCGATCGCGGAGCCGTTCTACTGCGGCTGCCATTTTGTTTTGGGTTGTCCGCAAAACAAAATGTTTTGAGTTGTCCCCTGTTTTGGCCGCGTTCGCTCTCCTTCATCCCAGTAGCAGCACAAAATTACATAAATCGCAATCTGAATTGCCCACACATGCTGCCTCATTGCCTCTGTTTGAGTTCTGAAGGGATGGAATAGCCAGCTTTACCTCACAAATTCATGCACTGTGTGACAGCTGGGTGCAACCGCCATTTTGAAGAGTGCTTCAAGTTTCCCACAATTTGATGAACAAAAGGTCACAACATGGAATTTAAATACTTTCAAGAGGTTTTCTTCATGCATACTGTTCTGCTAAAATTCTCTCCTTCGTTCTACATGGTTTTAAAGGAAAAAGAATAACAAGCAATAGGTCTGTTTATGTTGTTGAGGACATTTCTATGAGCCTGGCTCTAAAACATCCTTCAGCAGTGCACGGAGCATGAAGTAAGATATTTCCTTTGGCTGCATTATTTACCCTGTGCCATTGATTCTCATCAACGGAATACTTGTACTTTATGGTCTGAACGCTGAACTTCTTATTACATTCATCATACTTGATGGATAGGACGAGGGACTCCCTCTATACTGCAACTAAATCAAAACGATCCTTCATTAAAAACTCAAAGCTCTTTTCGGAACTCTCCAAACTGGAAGATTCTGGTATCCTGATCTCAGAAGATTACAGTGCAATGATGGATTCTTCGTCAGTAGCCTCAGGAAAGTCTAATGTAAAGCGTCTGTAAAAAGACCCCCCTTCACCACCTAAACCACCTTCTCCGGTTTCAATGGAGTTATTACTACAAGAGATAAGGGCCCTCAGACCTTTTGTTGAGGAAACAAATACCAAATTACAAGTCCTGTCGGATAAAGGGTCTCAACTTGATACCAGACTTACAACAGTGGAACATACTACTTCTAAAAAATATTCTCCCATAACTGTAGCAGGCTTTTTCTTATTTAATGCACTGTCTATTTTCAGTCTTGCAAACACTTCATCTGAATTGGAATAATGATACTCTAACTTGCCTGTTTGATAAAACAAGCTTGCAATTACACTACATGTAATTCCATATGTAAGTGGGAGATGATATAAGTGGGAGATGATGGTAGGTCACCCCCTCAGAAACAGATGCAGGCAATTTTACACACACATAGCAGTCACAGGCATCCATTGTCCTAACATATTCAGTTAATAATCTTGAAAAGGTATATCGAACTATCTTTATGTAATTCTGGCCTATATACATGCTGCTTATTTGGTTTTAACTCCACATCTTTTCCACTTGTACTCACATTATGTTTCAACTTCACTAAGTTATCTCGGAAAGGTATAACAATAGCTACAATTATCCATATGAATATTAATTGTAAGCATGGGCGAATTTTGTGAATTCGCTGTTCGCGAATTCGTGCAAAATAGCAAAAGAATCTGCGAATTCACGGATTTCCCCGCATAATTGCTGATTTTTTTCCAATTTGCACCATACTTAACTGGAGTACTTTTTACAGGTTAATCAGTAAGCGCTACCTCGTTGGGTAAAGGTATAGTGCTTTTCCTACACTACAGCTGCATAAAGGGCCAGAAGAGTTGCCTCCAGTGAACATGTGTGTGTAACTTTGCCATCGCGCTGGCCGGGGTCCCTCGAGTGTGCTGTCAATCATAGTGTGTAAAGGGCGGGAAGACGGTGCGCACTGCTAGTGTGAGTGGCGGGGCCAAACGGGGGGGGGGGCTTCTATGCTAGTTCACATGCCTCTTGTGTGTGTATAAAAAGTCAGACACCGATCAGAGCAGTAGATGACGAGAAAAAAGCTCCTGGACACGGGGATTGCGCCCGTGAAAGTCAAGGATGCAAAGGCCTCCATCAAGCATTATAGCTAATTTTCGACGGTAGATATGGGGAGAACACACACCTGCCCAGCCTCGACAAAGTGCACATTTTTTTGGGCTGATTAACTTTGCCGTTGCCTTGAATTGTGCCGGGGTCCCTCGAGTGAGCTGTCCATCATAGTGTGTAAAGGGCGGGAAGCCGGTGCACTCCGCTAGTGTGAGTGGTGGGCCAAACGGGGGGGCTTCTATGCGAGTTCACATGCCTGCTTGTGTGTGTATAAAAGGTCAGACACCTCAGAGCAGCAGATGACGAGAAAGAAGCTCCTGGTCACGGGGATTGCGCCCGCGAAAGTCAAGGATGCAAAGGCCTCCATCAAACATCATAGCTAATTTTCGACAGTAGATATGTGGAGAACGCACACCTGCCCAGCCTCGACAAAGCACACAATTTTTTTAGCTGATTAAGGAGTTACAGAATTTGAGCTTCAACTCTGGCACCTGCTTTAATTATTTGTATCTGTAAGTGCTTCCTGTTGAGGTTTAATTTTTGTGACAGGAGCCTCGTTGTCTACTTATAACTATTCTCTGACCCTGCTTCGAGGGTCAGAGCAGGGTTAGAGAATAGTTGCAAGTAGGCAACGAGGCACCACTCAGGAAGCTCTTACAGGGTTACTGCTGGTGCCACAGTTGAAGTTAATTTCTTTGTAACCCTTTTGTAAATGGTTACAAAGAAATTAACTTCAACTTGTGCACCTGCTGCTGTAAACCTGTAAGTGCTTCCATGAAAATTCGTCCCGCTCACAAATTCGTGGATTTTCTGAGATTTCGCGAGATTCGCGGATCGCGAAATCGCAGAAAATAAGCATATTCCGCGAGTGGAACAAATTTTCTGCCCACACTTAATTAATAGTCCAGTACAAAACAAGCACATTCTACACCATTTTCTAAAAATAGAACATTTCGTTTTATGTTCGTTAGTAACCATTTTATTTTATGTTTTCTTTTCTACATAGCAGGTTTTGCTAACAAGTTTTCTTCGACCTTATGTCACCTATAAGTTCCAGTGTTTCTAACAAGTTTTCTTCGACCTAATGTCTTTACAAACTTCTGTTTTTCTAACATATTTTCTTCGACTTTGTGTCACTTAACAAAGTGTTCTTTCTACTTACAATGCCCATCTCCTATTCCCGTCTGTATTTCAGATTCACTTTCCTTTTTGTCCCTCTTCATTAATTACCACTTTCCTTTGTCGCACAGTTCTTTACTCACTTTTCCCATTTGTCTTTGGGCAATTTAAGTTTTCTTGACTATTATTTACCTCTTCAATTGGAGGTAGGACTATATAGGACCATTCAGGTGATTTATATTTTTGATTTGGTCTTCTTACTCTCTTTGGCCTTTGAACAACTTCTATTTTCTTTCCCAATGCTTCCTTTTGACTGGTTATCTCATTAACCTGCTCTTCTTGTCTTTCTTTATTAACCAGTTTATGTTTCAGTCCATCATTTCCTTTAAGCCAATTATCTCATTTGCAAAATCTCTTTGTCTTAGGCTCCATGGTATTATATTCCACTCTCCAAGCCCTTTTCCTTGAACTCTTTCTTAATGGAGTTTCTGCTCTTTCATCAGTTTCACTTTCAGTGTCTTCATCAGTTTCGTTGATAATGATTTTCACAGCGTCTTTCTCTTTTTCAGAGTCAGTTTTCTCTTTTGACAGTTCTTTCACTCTGTTAGGAACATTTCCATAGCTGGTACTTGGAATTTCATCTTCTTCATTAAATATTTCCTCCTTCCCAGTCTCAGGATCTTCGTTCCTGCTTCCAGAGTTTCCAGCCTGTCCTTCAAGAATGTTTTCTTCTACTAGCCAGTATTATTTTCACCTTGTTCAATGTCTTTACTGGTGTCAGTCTTTACCAATTCTCGATCTTCAGTTTCATCTTCAGAATTCGGCATCTCAAGACTCCCCTCCTCTCCATCAGACTCTGAACTAGTATCTGATACTTCCAGATATCGACGTTCCTGTCGATCTTCACTTTCTGGATTTTTCTCTGGTTCACCTTCAAAATCTGAATCAGTTGTGCTTTCAACTTCTTTGTCTAGATTTTCAGGTTCAGGCACACACACAATGTAATCTCTGATGAATGTCCAGTGCTTCACATACCATTTGTATGAGCTCATTCTGAAAATGAGAAACGCGATCCGTTTCAATTGTCACTGGGAAACCGAAACTAGGAATTATTTCTCTCAAAAGTAGCTGTGCAACACTGAGCCCATCATTCCTCCTTGTGGGGAAAGCTTCTACCCATCGGGAGAACAAACAAATGATCACCAAAACATATCTGAGTCGGTTACATGGTGGAAGCTCAATGAAGTCCAACTGCATTCGTGTAAATGGACCTCCCTCCCGTCCTATGGTTCCCAAACTCACAATAGTTCTACTAGTTGGGTTAAATTGTTGGCATACCAAACATCTCTGGCACAGACTCTCCGCTATCATCCTGAACTTAGGATTATACCACGTCTGTCTGAATAATCGAAGCATAGCATCTCTTCCAATTTGAGCTTGACCATGGTACATTCGGGCCATATTTGTGATCATGCTATCAGGCATTACTGGTCTTTCATCTTTGTAAACCCAGATTTCATCTTCCACTCTTTGTCTACATACTGCTTTTAACCAGACATTTTTTCTTCCTCACCAGCTTCTTCCTGCATTTCTCTCACTTCCTGCCATGTTTCAACAACAGTGGTTAGCATTAAAGGACTTGAAACATGTTCCTTCTCCCTCTCTTTATTAATGGATGCAAGATTTTTGGCACAGTATTTTGCAATTGAGTCTATATAGCTGTTACCTTCGGGTGATATAGTCATCCCCCTTTTTGTGTTCTGCACATTTTACCAAGGCCAATTTGTCTGGCAATTGGATATCTAATATGAGTCCGGTCTAGTCCTGTTCCCCAGTTGTAACTTCAGGTTCCTTTCTCACTTTCTGAACCACTGTGCTCATCCTTTTGACAGCCATCTATACTTCCAGGCCAGTCCGTCCTTGAACTGTAGCCGCTCCAGACACAAGCAGCTCGCATTCAGACTCAGGCTTTATCTACACATGCGCACTTGACCACAAAAATCGAGTGACTCCATTTTCTTTTAGGCCTCACGAGTAAAAATGGGAACTATCATAGAAACAAACACAAATAAATGTTAATTTTAAATCATTTAACCCTTCTGTTTACCCCCCCCTTTACTAAGGTTATCCCTGTTAATAGTTACCTAGCAAATAGCAACACTTAAACACGATATACTTACTTTAACATCACATTTTGGCACAAAGACACATAAACAAAAGCACATTTATGCCACATTCTATTATTTTAAAGCTGCTCATTAGTTTAGAACATGAAAAAATCTCATAATTAGTTGATTATAGTTGCAACATAAGTAAGATTAATTTCCCGCGTGTATTTGTGTAGGTGCATTTCTTATTCTATGTTGGTCAGTCATGCTTGGCACTCCATTAGTACGAATTATAATTATTGAAGTATGATTTCTCAAGGGGTACGCAAAATTTTGTTTCTCCACCTTGCTCCATCAACCGCTCATCCGCAGAGCAAGAATAGGTGGAAGAACCTTCTCCTACATTGCAGCCAAGACCTGGAACAAGCTACCGATCGACATCAGACACGCCCCCACCCTGCACATATTCAGGAAGACCCTCAAGACCTGGTTCTTTGACTGACTGGGGCTGCTCCCTCTTCCCCCAGGACCTTGAGACCCTCACGGGTGAGTTGCGCACTTAACAATTCCCTGTTTGATTGATTGGTATGCCCTATGACCGAACAGTGAATTCATTTATGTAAATAACGATTGGAAAATGTAATATTGTTTTCCCAAGAAAATATGACATTAGGAATCTTGAGGGGGTTTGATGTGGGGCTTGGATAAAGTCATTCACCACAAGTCTTGCAAAAATTAGCAAGCATGAAACTAACGGTGTATAAAGCTTCAGCATGTAAGTTTCACATAATACCTGTTTATTGTTCTTTGTGTAGTTTGCGGTGTTTCTAACATTCCCGTTGCCTGCATTTGAGGCAAATTGTTTTCTCAAGAGGGTCTACCAGTGAAACAGAGGGGCATATTTATCAAAGAGTTGTGTCGCCTTTGTGCAAAGCAAGGGGGGCACAAGGACAATGTAATTGCTAAATCAGATTTATCTAGCCAAGCAAGGATACCTTTCATGGCCCTGATTGGCTTGATAAATTCAGAGTAATGTAATGCAGCACAAATCACTGTGTTGAATCACTCTGCCCCTGGGAGGCATTCGTTGTGTATAGCAAGGGTGTTTCCGCGCATCAACCCATGGATTTTGAAGCATTTCCAGACTGATCATTTTTACTGGTAGACCTGGGAATGCATTAAAATGCTATGCCTTCCCAGGTGACGCTTGGAATGACACTTGGTGGCCCCCACTCTCGGAAGCCCACCCACCCCCACGGATCACGCATGCAACCTTGGAATTATCCTGGACTCCAAGCTCAAAATGGACCCCCAGATCAACTCAGTCGCATCCTCCTGCTTCCACCCCCCGCCTCCTATCCAATACCTTCAAATGGATCCCCCTTTAGCACAGAGAGACTGGAAAGGGGAGACCACTCAGTCACCCCGAACGTATGGCTGGGTGCCCCGATCCCCCGGAAAACCTTTGCGGGCGTGTCCCGGCCGGTATGCCCATAGCGGCGTGGTTGGAGCACACCACCGCCATCTAAAAGGGTTGTCCTAACACCCGCCCGGAAGTCCGTGCACCTCTGGGCGGGATGGGGATGCTGCCCGGCCTTCCCGCTGCAAGATAAAATGCGCAGGAATCCAGACAAACGTCCTCTTGTTCCTGCGCTCGGAAGGCTGCACCACTCGTCGCTCGTGAGCCCTCAAGGGAACAAGCTGCAGTTTTTGACCCACCCACCAGCCCCTGTTGCAGAAGTTTGGGAGTAAACAAAGTTCTAAGTCGCAATTTGATTGTAATGAATAAACGTCTTGTGGGAATCGTTGCTCTCATCTTAAATCGATGCCAAGAGTATGCATGCAACTGAATACTTGCCTATAGGCCTTTTTTCCTTTGTAGAAATGTAATGGAATGTATGCAATAAAAAACGTTCTCTGCTATAGGACCTTTTCTCCTTTGTAGCAATGTTTATAGTTCATTGGATATACCTGGATGTAATTTAAGATTAAGCATAGGTTTTTCCCCCTAGTAGGTAACTAACTGTCGTATTTATTTAGTCTTCGGTCGGGCGGTAAGGTCATGATCGGTGAGCAGTGATTTCAAGGTCCCTAGGGAGGGCGCCACCCATTATCGATGGGAGCGCCCGGGGGGAGGCGCCATTGGCTCCTCCCACGGGGGGGTGGCACCCATTACGGATGAGTCGCCCAGGGGGAGATGGCCATAGGCCCCTCCCAGGTGGAGACGGCTATAGGCCCCTCCCATGAATTTCCCGGGGGCCGGATATCCGCTCCGGTGGAAGAGAGTGCGGGGAAAGGGGGGGAGTCCACACTGTCCTTCTTACGGATACCCCGCACGGGAACTCGGACGACCTTAACATGGCGCCGAGTAAAAGGGGGCCCCCATGACAAGGGAAGTTACAGTTGGCTACGAGGGTAAAGTCCTCTGCGCATGCGCCACTCAAACGGAGGGCGGAAATTTGGTGATAGGGATCTGACACCGGTTAAGACCTTACCGTTGGCCCATAACGATAGGATGTACAAAATTCGTATGTGATGCATTACCACTCCACCTCAGACAGACAACATCACTCCCCATCTTCACAAGAAAACTTAAAACTTGGCTCAGACCTCTCCTTGATGGACTGGAACCTGGTCCTCCCCTCCTCCCCAGCGCCTTGAGACCTTTATGGGTGAGTAGTCGCACTTGCTGCATTGCTCTGCATGAACAGTTTATAAATGTGCTCCAGAATGTGTAATTCTTCGCCAAACTCTGTCACTATAGTAACACTCCCCGGGGAAAAGAAGTTTAATTACACTTGCATGCAAAACATTGAAAATAGGGAATATGTGAGCTGTGTATATGTTCCTAATTTGTGTGAGAAAAACATGGACTACAGAAACAATTATTCACAACTTTGAACACAGTTAATTAAAACATGTATGTATCTGCATTATCAGTACACTAAAAAATTGAACCGTTTAGAAAGCAATATATTAATGCATTTCTCCCCCAACTTGTTTACAATTTTTTCTTTCAAATCAGTAGCAACATGTGTGCAAAGAAACGCGTATTCGTTCTATTTCCGATTCAAAGTATTCATGTGCAGAGACTCGTCTTAACTCCTTAACCCACTACAGCATTTCTAATATAGCCGTCTTCGTTTTAAAAAATCTAGCATTTATCATAACCAAACAAATGTACGTAGATGTTTTCCATTCACATATTACCTTATTTTTTTCTATGTGATGAAATTGTGCTTTCTACGGAGGTAGGTATGCCACATGGCATCACCATAAACTAAATTAAATGTGAAGACTTTTTTAAAAATTAAGATTCTCTGCGAGGCTTATTCCTTGATAACACGGCAGGCACTGCCTTGAACTATGACTGACTTATCCAGAGCCCAATTGGCCTTTGAAAGGGACAGCAATCTGCCAAGTGACTGACATCACCCCAGCCCTACTTGTTTTCGTGTACACAACAAGAACACCTCACATTCTTTCAATATTGTTCTGTTCCAGTACTCCCTGCCTCAAACTAAATGTGAAAGCTGCATGGTTGCACTCGGAGCGTTAGATCATTCCAGAAATGCTAGTGCTTGCTTTCCTTCTTTGAAAACCCCGCCTCGTCATCTTGTGCCATCTCGTTTCTCTCTGATCTAAAATGTTATTGGTCAGATCCTTAAGGAGATGAGAGATCTAAAAATGTCAATAAACAAATGGGAATGGTGGCCCCATTCCCGCATCATTAAAAAGCACGTACAGGTACACGTTACTTCTTTTCAAGGTCTGAGCACATTTCTGACATGTTTATGTGGTGTGTCAGGAAAAATATACCACACATATTTGAGCACAATAAGAGGGGTAGTGCGAGGGACATTTTCTTTTCATAGAGTTAGAAGGCCAGCAGAGGGAGATAGTCCTTTCTTAGTCAATTAGCTTCATTTTGAAGAATTGTCAGGAGCTCCTGAAGTGATTTTTTTTACCTTGTATGATTTTCTTTCAGGATCTGTGTTGTGTAAACTGAGTATCTGGCTCAGCTCTACAAGGTTTCTTTTCACAGCCACAGGTTTGTTTGTTTGTTTGAAAAGTTTTGTATAGGGCGAACATGACCCCGGAGGGTATCAGAGCGCTTCACATAGTTATAAGTAGACATAGGAAAAGAGGTAGGTGAGAGAAAACATGGAAACAGTGAGGCAGTAGAAAACAGGGTAAGGCAGAGATTGGGGTGGGCAAACGAAGGTGAAAGGGCAATATACATCAAGAACAAATCGTATGCATCAAGAGCAAACCGTACACAATCAGTAATTTAGAGGCAATAGGAGCAAGGCATAATGTTCAGGGCATAGGTTACATGAATTAATTTAGTCCAATGCACTGGTGCTGAATGTGAAAGACAGGTTATTGGAGCCCCACAGAACAGCACCCACTACATAAATGAGGTGGTGTCAATGCTTTGGGGTTGCTAACATGGAGCAGCGGTAATCCAAATGAACATTCATTAAGGATTTACACACTCAAGATCACTATAAATGGAATATGTATTTCAACATATTTATTTTGAAATATTTATTATAAAAAGCGGGATCTCAAGCACATAATATTGGTAACATCTCAGAAGATAATAAAAAGCAACTATGTTTTTCAATATCAATAAAAATGGAAATATTGTAACATCACAATGTATAGCTTTTTCACCCTCACTGTGCTAGTTCTATGAGATGAATATATAATAAGCCTGAGTTTCAGAGGTGGTGTGCATACCTGGACAACATGGTTTATTGTCTGAATGGAGTAGCTTGTCAGCTATTTCAAGCACAAGCCCAAGAGATAGGAGATTGTGTCTATGAAAGAACACAATGCTAGCACCAGTTTGCAAAGGCAGAATGGAATGCTTTTCAGAATTTCATGAGTCTTGCTTGAGACTCCTCTAGTTTGGATGGAACCTGGTGCTATGCTCATCAGGATCTGCAATCTACATCTGCAACCTGGGTGAAGTTTCTCCTCATATCTAAGTGGGCAAGTCAGAGTCCTTATATACTGAATCTTATCAGAGATTGGAATTTCTGACATAAGTTGAGGAATGGCTAACATGGGTTAAGTGCATCCCAGATGTTCCTGTATAGACATATAAGCTGAGAGGAAGTAAGTTCAGACTACATTATTTGTTCTATGGATGTTACATTACCTTGCAAAAGGCACCTGCCCCAGACTGATGTCGCACTGGGGGTTTTGTTGATGTCTTTGTCTGAATAACTTGACACTTTCACAGTTCTTGGGAAGATAGGCACAGATGACATCTGCACCAAAGACAGACATGTACATGATTCTGTATATTTGAGGACAAATGGCAGCCCTTCATTGTCAAAGATGGCAGCCTACATTACTCCCAGGTCCCTCCAGCCCTCATCCTATTCATGACATATGGAGATAACTATCTCTCAGACAGAAAAAAGGAATGCAGGAACCCCTACCTCACCCCCTCTCACTGAGAGTACTTAACCTATACTTACCCAGCATTCATTCTGTTCTTTTGTCTCTCTGCTGACAGAATGAGACAAGGTGTTGGGTGCTGCTCCTGCTGGATAGGAGTGGGGGTCTTCGGTGGAGTCCCCGTCTGGCTGCAGAGCTGTCTTGGACATTTTTTATTCATGTACCTCCCAGCCTGCTGGGTTTGCTGGGAGGCGAGGATGTTTCTGTCCAGCCCTTTTTCGGCTGGGGTGTCGTCCCTCCCAGGTGGTCCTGGGTTGCAGGGGCACATCTTCCTGGTGGGTGGGGCAGTTGGAAGACGCACTGCAGTGGCTTGTTGGCAAAATGGGGTCTGTCCTTAGGTGCCTATGGAGTGCCTGGCTGCTGGTGTGGTTGATTGACAGCTGCTCAGGTGCTATGGCTGGTGGTGCACCACTGGGCTGGCTGGTGGGGGCATTATTGTGGCAGACAGTGCAGTCTGGAGTTTGCCTGCCTCGGGGGTGAGTATCACGTATCGGTTTTCCTTCACCCTTCCTTTAATCAGTGCATCTCAAGGATGTGCCCTAGATCTTTACATAAAATGTGCAGGGCCTTATCTGTGGACTCACATTGATCTGCCCTTTTGAGACTACACTGGAATCGGACATCTGGCTGCTGCATGTCCAATCTGCTGATTTTGTTTCCATTGCAGTCTGAAGTACTTCCTTCAGCATATTTTCTCACTCACTTGCCTCGCTTCTTGTTGTGTTTGGGTGGCAGTTTTTCTGCCCTGGCCGGCATGCCAGCAGGGCTGGGATGTTGGCCGGTTGGGTGCTGGTCTTCCTGTCTTTTGTTGGCGTCGGGCTTGGTTGGTGGCATCTGTGTGATGGCACTGGCCGGGTTGCAGCATGATGCTCTTCCCGGGTGTTTAGTGTCCCTGCTGTGGTTTGTCGGTATGGGCACAGTTTGTGAGCTATGCCTCTTCCAGCTTCTGTTCGCTCGGTGGGTCATTCAACCTTAGTCTTCCTTGGGCAGCCCTTCCGGTCTAATTTGTAAGGCTTTGGCTTCAGCCTCTGTTTTCTGTGACCTCGCTTTCTTCTTGTGGCTGTGTTTGTCTCCTGGTTTGAGTGCTTCCTGGTTTCAGGGGGCTGGCCCCCTAAGGGGGGTCCGCGGCCTGGTCCTTGCCTCTGGGGGCCTTTAAGGGGTTACATTTTGGTTGTCTGCCCTTGGGCTGTTCCTGCTTGCCTTCCTCTTCTTGGTGTCTTGAGAGGTAGTGGGCCCCCTTTTGGTCTGGCGTTCTGTGCCGGGTGTTGCTGGGGTCCCACCAGCCTCCCATTTTTTCTCTATGGGGCTGTCATCCCTGTCTGCCGTCCCCAGGGGCAGGCAGGGCCATGGGGGCAGCATCTACATGCAGGATTATTCGCTTCTGCACTGGCTTCCCAGCCTCTTTTTTGTGGTGTGTGCCGCTGTGTCCATGGTGGTGGCTGGCTCCGGTGGGCATTCTCTCTGCCCTCTGCGGTGGAGTCGTTCTGGGGTGTGGCTATTTGGTTCCCTGTGTCACTCTTTCTGGGTCTGTGGGGCTGCCGTATGGGTGGCCTTCTTGCTCCCGTTCTTGGGGTGATTGTGTCTGGCCTCTTAGCGGTGGTTCTTCTGCTGTTGCCTTTTGGACTGCTCCAGAGCCTTCTATGTCAGGTCCTTGTTTCCTGGAGTAATTAGTGGTGTCTCTGCTGATCAGTTGGGGGGGGGGGGTGCTGGTTATGGCCCTTCTGGTGGGCCTTATTTCTGGCCACTGGACTTTGGCCTGGGTGTTGCATGCTGTTGCTTTATCTCTTGGGCTGCTTGTGCCTTTGAGTCTTGGTGCCTGGGTTTCTGGTGGCAGGTGAGGGGTTCTTCCTCCTGGAGCAGCTGGCTGGTCTATTTTTCTGTCTGCTGGCTTGTCTGGTGTCTCTGCGGCCATCGGTGGGGTTCAGCTGTTGCCCACACCACTTGTCTGTTGCCCTCTCTGGCTCCCTGGTTTCTGTGGTCATGACAGGATTTTTTTTCCTGCCTGTGTTTGCCTGGGGCTCTAGGGCCTGTGGCTGTCTGCGTCTCTGGTGCCATGCTGGGCTTTGTCTTGGCCCTTCTGTGTCTGGTGTTGGGGCTCGATTGGGCTAGTTCCTGTGTGTTGTCCTTTGCCCTCCGGGCTGGTTAGTTGGCTGGTTGTTTGGTTGGGGGTTTCCTCCTTCCCGGTTTGAGCTGCTTGGCACAGTGTACCATTGCCCTTGTCCCGGCGGTTGAGTCTGCGGAGTGCGGTGGCTGGTTGCTGTTTGTGTTATTCTGTGTGTTGCGTGTCTCCGGTGGCCAGTGGGTTTGTCTTCTCTGGAGCTGTTTTGTACACCTTGGGTCGGCCCCCTCCAAATTGTGCTTGGTGGTGTCCTCCTCTGTGTGTGTTGTTTAAGGCAGGGACTTCAATGGAGTGCCTGTTTTGTCTTTGGGTTCCCCAGATCTCATGTCCTTTGCCTCGCTCCGCCCTTGGTCCTTTCTGGTTTTTTGGGTCCTGGTCCCGTTCAATCTGGTTCTGGGTCTTGTGATGTCTGCCCCTTGGGGGTGTCTTTCCTTGGATCAGTTGGGGCCCTGTTGCTGACCTCTTTTCCTGGTGGGGTGTTGTGCTTCACTGGGGTTTGGCCTCTGGCTTTTCCCCTGTGTTTTCCAGTTCCTGGCGGGGTGTGGGTTTCTGGCTGCCTGGTCCTCCTAGTTCGGCTGCTGGAGTTCTGGCGCTCGTGAGGGCCAGCTTCCCTCTGTCCATTGGGGGGGTGACTGTGGCATACCCATTCCACTTGGGGTGAACAGACAAGAGTTCTGGGTTAAATCCATCATTCTTTTCTCACCATGCACCCCCGGTTTAGACCCAGCCACATGCAAATCAGTCTTGACCCTGCTCCTCACAGGAACAGTCCAGCCCAAACTGCCAAGCCAGGTCCTCCCTGGACCGGAAACAAGCATTTGCAGATGGCTGGGTTTAAACTGGAATGGCATAAGGTGCAACAAAAACGATACAGAAAAATGGATTTAGGCCCAGATCTCGTTATTAGGTTGAATGTTTGACATTGTTCAACAATCTGTCCATTAATTGTTCTTTTTGCATTTGTCACCCCCTGAGTGGGGCAGGTATGTCCAGATGTGGGTCCCATGCTCTCCATGCCACTGGAGTCAAGCTAGCCTGGCTGATGAGAGGTGAAACTCCAAAACTGGTCCCAGGATGCTTGTTGGTGTCCAGGGTGGACCTGGCTTAGCAGTTCGGGTTGGACTGTTTCCATGGGGAGTACTGTCAAGACTTATTTGAATATGGATAGGTTTGAACTGGAATATCACGGGAAGCAAACAAACGATGAGTTTGGGCCCAAATCCCTGTACTCGGGTATGCCCAGAATGTGGGTCCCTTGCTCTCTATGCCACTGGAGTCAAGCTAGCCAGGCTGATGAGGGATTATACCCCAAAACCAAGAATGCTTGTTTCTGGTCCAGATAGGACCTAGCCTGGCAGCTTGGGCTGGACTGTTTCCATGTGGAGCAGGGTCAAGACTGATTTGCATATGACTGGGTTTAAACTGGAATGGCTTGGGGAGCAAAAAACAATGTATTTATGCCCATTTCTCTGTAGTGGGTTGTATGTTTGACATTTTTTAACATTCTGTCCATCAGTTGTTCTTTTTACATTTGTCACCCCGAGTGGGACAGGTATGCCCAGACATGGATCCTGTGCTCTCCATGCCACTGGAGTCAAGCTAGCCTGGCTAATGAGGTGTGAAACCCTGAACCTGGTCTCAGGATGCTTGTTTCCTGTCCAGGGAGTATCTGGCCTGGCAGTTCAGGCTGGTCTGTTTCCATGGGAGCAGGGTCTTGACAAATTTGCATATGGCTGTGCTTAAACTGGAATGCCATACACAAAGTCCTTGTGCATGAGCATGGAACCTAGACATTGTTCAACAATCTGTCCATTAATTGTTCTTTTTGCATTTGTCACCCCCTGAGTGGGGCAGGTATGTCCAGATGTGGGTCCCATGCTCTCCATGCCACTGGAGTCAAGCTAGCCTGGCTGATGAGAGGTGAAACTCCAAAACTGGTCCCAGGATGCTTGTTGGTGTCCAGGGTGGACCTGGCTTAGCAGTTCGGGTTGGACTGTTTCCATGGGGAGTACTGTCAAGACTGATTTGAATATGGATAGGTTTGAACTGGAATATCACGGGAAGCAAACAAACGATGAGTTTGGGCCCAAATCCCTGTACTCGGGTATGCCCAGAATGTGGGTCCCTTGCTCTCTATGCCACTGGAGTCAAGCTAGCCAGGCTGATGAGGGATTATACCCCAAAACCAAGAATGCTTGTTTCTGGTCCAGATAGGACCTAGCCTGGCAGCTTGGGCTGGACTGTTTCCATGTGGAGCAGGGTCAAGACTGATTTGCATATGACTGGGTTTAAACTGGAATGGCTTGGGGAGCAAAAAACAATGGATTTATGCCCATTTCTCTGTAGTGGGTTGTATGTTTGACATTTTTTAACATTCTGTCCATCAGTTGTTCTTTTTACATTTGTCACCCCGAGTGGGACAGGTATGCCCAGACATGGATCCTGTGCTCTCCATGCCACTGGAGTCAAGCTAGCCTGGCTAATGAGGTGTGAAACCCTGAACCTGGTCTCAGGATGCTTGTTTCCTGTCCAGGGAGTATCTGGCCTGGCAGTTCAGGCTGGTCTGTTTCCATGGGAGCAGGGTCTTGACAAATTTGCATATGGCTGTGCTTAAACTGGAATGCCATACACAAAGTCCTTGTGCATGAGCATGGAACCTAGACTGTTCCTTTTAAACGCAAATCTTTCTAAACTCATTAGAGACACATGGACCCAAGGGGGTATCGAACTCGCTACACTCGCTAATCACTATGCAATATCTAATGGGACATGGGGCACACCTGACCAAATGGTTGTATCAGGGGATCCGCACGCAGTGGTGATATTGTTGCAGCCACTCCGGGATAAGTGGGTAAGAGACGTGGGCCGTGATTTTACAGACAAAGAATGGGACACCATAATAGGCTACCCCAAGAAGGTGTCTCACAACCCCAAATTTAAATTCATCCAATTGATGCTGTTACACAGAGAATATTTGACCCCACGTAGACTATGCACCATGTTTCCGGGAACAGGGGATACCTGCCCCCGTTGTCACACACTCACCGCTGGACTGATGCACCTGGTGTGGAATTGCCAGAGATTGAGGCACTACTGGAAGTCAGTGTGTCAGATACTGACGCCATCGCCCCAGTGCGCAACAACGACTCAATGGAATATTGTATCATGAGCCTGGAACCCTGTGGGGAGAAGGGTAATCCTGCTCATAAATTCGCTAACCTTGTGCTTCTCCTAGCAACAAGAAACATCACAATACGTTGGAAAGCCACCTGGGTGCCATACTTGCAGGAGTGGCATGCGGAAATGGTCAGGTGGGGGAAGGCAGAGGGGGCTGATCTATAGAGTGAAGAACACAGGGGCTTACGAAGAACACCGATACCTATAGCTTGGAATACGAGGATGGAGGAATATACCGCGATTGATATACTGTCGTACTGAGAACGAATAGTTGCTCCTAACCAAATCTCAAAACACAAGAGAGCCCCATACATGTCCGCAACAGCACTGCACTTTCATCACAGAAGGGTGTGGGATGCAAGTAATGAGAACTACGGAGAAAATGTGTACACAGCGACAGGAAGCGGGCATGCGAATATACTATTAATAAGAAAGTTGGCCGGGCTGCGGAGAAGGGAGGGACGGGAAAGTTTGTTATTATGGGTTAGATATAAAATGAGAAGAAATGACTTTGTAAACTTAAAATGATACACAATGGCTGTTTTATGTTAAATGCACGCGAATTATGGGGGACACACATTGTTCCGAAGCCATAGTCCTAATCTATTGTACTCAAGGACTACTGCAATGTGAATTACAAATTGTATAGGTTCCTCAGGGACATTGTTATGACCTGCAGGAGAAATAATGTAAATACATAAGACCCATGCTGTACAAGTAGAATGTCAGGATATTGCCTTTTTCATTATATGGAAACCTGATGTGCAAAATCAATAAAAATATGTTTTAAAAAAACTGGAATGCCATGGGAGCAAAAAAAGCAATGGATTTAGGGCCAGATCTCTGCATTGGGTTAAATGTTTGACACTGTTCAAAATTCTGTCTCAATTGTTCTTTTTGCCTTACTCTGGTGAGAGCAGGCTTCGGCACTGCTGGTGGCTTGGTATTCGATGCTTTTGATATCCTATTCTCTCCTGCTGTCCCATCAACTCATGCATTCTTCAGGATGGGCAACTAAAGTGCAGTCCAACAGGTTAGTGCAACATATGTGTTGGAGTTAGTTCCTCTGCTTGTATATTGCCAAATGTAAAGTCCTCACAGATAGTTGCTCCGAAACCAGAATGCCACTTTTATGGCAATGCTTCTCTGTAGATAACTGTATTCCACTGTGCTTGCTTAAAAATAGACATCGTTGTGCAGAAGAGCACCCAAGTGAGTAGGAATACAGCCTTTGAAAGCCTTTTGCTCTATAATAAAAAAATAAGCTCTTTGCAGGAAAAAACTATTTTCTTTCCACTTGAGGTTAAAATACCTCTTTTGGAATTTAGTTTGTAACAAGCTCTTTTTAATTTGTCAATGCGCATATTCTATCAAACCTATCTTTGTGCCAAGGCACACTTTCAAAACCGTCCTTTTTCTCAAGGAAAAATAAAATATCGCAATGTATTCATTTGTTTTTGCACAATTTGCATGTAGGCATAATAAGAGATGAAGCATTGCCTAGAAGCATGGCTTTACACTTAACTCACATACAGTCCAATTGAAAACACCATTCTGCATACAGTCAAATTGAAAATACCATTCTGAATTATTTCAGTTGAGTTACCATCAGTAATCTTTTCTTTCCATTTCTCGTAGCTTCGAACAGTAAGAGTTTCAACAACATGTGCATTGTAACAGAGTCTGAGAGTATTAATGTACATTTAATCTGCTTTGTCTGATGTTTCCCTGTCTTTTGCGTGAAGCACAAAGCAGATGTGCTTGACACATCTGCAACAAATGTTCTCCGAAAGTTTTATGTTTATTTGTGTGCAAGGCCTTGCAGTGTTCCTACTGTGTATAATGTGTATATTTGTACATTTCTCATGATTCAATGCTTTTGTACATTTTATAATAACCACACTTACGAAAAGAGTACATTTCTTGTAATTGAAAACATGAACCCACATTTTCAAAGGTAGCATAAACAAACAAATCAATCAATAAATTGCTGTACAGTATCAAAGTCCCATGGACCTGAAAAGCAATAAGAAGTAATCATATACAGCCTGATTCATGATCGTGCCGTTTTGCGAGGCTCAAATAGAGAATCATAAGGAATCGCTATTTGAGACTCGCAAAACGGTAATCATGTAGGAATCGCAATATTAATTGCGATTCCCACTGATTCCTTATTTGCGAGTAGCAAATTGCTAATCGCAAATAAGGAATAACTCCCCATGCATTCCTATGGGCCAAAAGGCCCATAGGAATGCATGGGGAGTATTCCTTATTTGCGATTAGCAATTTGCTACTCGCAAATAAGATAGCGATTTAAAGGGTGCCAGGGGTGTCCAAAGGACACCCTGTAGCACCCCTTAAATGCAAATTGAAACAGGTGTTGCGCACACACATGTCCAAAGGACATGTGTGTGTGCAACATGCAACTTAGAAAAATGCTTTTAAAAGCATTTTTCTAAGTTTTTGCTATTTACCGAGAGGTCTGACCTCTCGGTAAATAGCGGCCCAAAATTGCATTTTCGCAATTTGCAAATGCTTCATGAATTGCATTTAAGGAATCTCAAATAGAGATTCCTTAAATGTAATTCCTCGCAATTTAGCGATTTAGCAATTACCGATTTTTGCATTTGGGATGCTGAATCCCAAATGCAAAAATCGCACTCGCAAAGGGCCGGATTCTCAGAATCCGGCCCTTTGCGAGCCGATTTAGCCTTCATGAATAAGGCTGATAGTTCATTAAACCTTTTCAACACATATGTCAATTGCAATGTCTCATTGGGTCCCATAACTTAATTAGGAACCCTTTCCCAGAAAATGCCGTTGGGAACTGAAGCTGTAATGTTGACAGCATAGATATATTGTCGAGCTCGGTGGGATGAAAGATGGAGTTGAAGTTCTTGAACCACAGTTAGTGGAACCGTTCTTTCAGGGACGCAAAGTCCATTCTGAAGCAGTTATTGTTAGCCACATGAACAAAATGAAACACTGTTGTAGTAATCCATATAGAGGACCACTGTGGTATCGGGTAACTGTCCCAAAACCAATGAAATGCAAAAATAAATCAAAGGTATAGAGTAACTGTGGATTGTGATAAAAAGTCCTCTGTATAGATTTCAGATTTATTTTCATAAAACATTCTTGCTCGAAAAGGCATCATCAATGTCGATGTGGACTCATGGTAACTCATGATAAATCAGAGCAGTTCGATAAACTTTATTTTGACAATTCGTATCATAAAAGAATTTTACATATTTACATTCGGCATATAAAATATTTTTCAAAATTATATAAAATACATACATACTATTGTTGTTTGAATGAAAGCCAAAGCATAACAGCAGGTACGCTGGATTCAAAATCTGGGCACAATCCATTTTTCAATGCTTTCAACTATTGCTCGGTAGTGTTGATATAAGACATCTAAATGATGCATTAGCCTAAAACAGGGCTAAAATGTATGTTGAGTTGTAAAGTATTGTATTCAACACTCACACATCAACAAAAGGACAAGTGTTATGCTATCAGAAATTCTTATATCTCAAGTAAATCACCTAAAAATAAACACTTTTAAATGTCATTAATGAACCTGCTCTGTAAATAACCCTCCAGCCACATCAGAAGACACGGAGAGGCCAGATGGCAGACTTGAGGTTATGTTTCTAGATCTTATATCCGCCCTAGAAACTTGCCAATGGAGTTTGCAAACAAGTGCAATGATGTGACTTCTAGTCCCCAACATCCTGCAGAAGGGTTTGATCCACTTTGAGCGAGGGCCCGTGGAGCCAGGACAGGAAAACAAAGCATAAGCTACAGTTTCAGAAGAAATGTTACAACAAGGACACATAACGCCTGCACCTGAGGCCCATTTGTTGGTAAAAGATTTCAAAGGCAAGGTACCAACCCTAAACTTTAAATAGAGTTTTCTGTCAAGTGGCACTGTGATAATGTCCCTGTTGGATTCCAGTATTTAGTAACATTTGAAATATAAGAAATTTCCTGTCAATGACAAGCTCTCCACCACTCGAGCTTTGCATTGCCAGATCCACAACCAGCAATGATGTTACAATGTTTCTTATGAGGGGATAGGCTTGCAGGTCGGGTTTACGCAAAGTTCCCTCATACCTAGTAGGAAGCTTTTAATTGGCTGTAGCCAGTTGATTTTGTGAGACATGTCGGCATCTATAACATCCCTCAGAGCCAAAGCATTGTGAACAAGTTCAGGTGTGGAATAAACCCTTCTCCAGGATAATAACGGGGTAGTTTGACTTTATTAACTAATGCCTTCTGCCCAGATCAAGCATCAATTGTGTCAGTGGAGGGGGGTGGGGGGGGGGGGGGGGGTGATTCACACTTCTCAGAGAGGACTAGAGAGGAAATGTTAGAGAACCTCTAGAATTCTGAACCATATAGAACGCACCCCAGCACTTAAGCATCATAGATTTTTAAAGTTGGGCTGATTGGTTCAGAAAAAAAGAGCGAATGTGTTCCTTCACTATAGCCCACTAATCTGTCTGTGCTTAACAACCATGGCATCCACTTGGGGCTTCCAGAACATTGTCGAACACAAGGAGACACCGAGATAATTAAATACATCTGCCATCTCAAGTTGCTTGTCCCCCAACATTACCCTTCCCTTGTAAGATCTATGTTATTTGAACAACATGTATTTCTTCTTAGTGGCATTAATCTCAAGACCTTGCACTCTGCAGAACTCCTCAAAATGGCGCAGGGCATGCTGTAGACTGCCTGGTGTTTTCGAGATCAGCAGAGTGTCGTCCGAAAAAAACCAATATTGAGGTTTTCCTACCGGCCAACGTAGCGGCATTGGTTGGAAAGCAAGAAAGAAAATGATTGATGCCGTTTGAAAACAGGGAGAAGAGTTTGGGGGCAAAACACAGCCTCGGTGAACACCTTTGCTTATAGGCAGCTGATCTGAAAGTTTGCAATGTCCACCCCAACGAACTTGGGCAAAATTGCCTTGATGTAAACGAATTACCAGAGAAAGCAGATCTAAAGGCACAGCCAGTTCATGAAGGGCTGACCATAACTACTTACAGGGAACTAAATCAAATGTCGATTTGAGGTCAACTAATCCAACATAGATGCTGCCTCTGCCAATTTCCACTACCCTCCAATATAGAAATAAGAAACAAAGGATTTGACTGATAGTGCTGATCTTCTTGAGGAAACCCGCTTGGAGGGGGGAAAGGACATCTTTATCATGTATCCAATCCTGGATTTTGAATAAAACAAGTCATACAAAGATTTTTTGAATGGAATCATACAAGCTTGTTGGCCCAGGAAGGCATTGATCTTTTTTATAAATAGGTATTGCTGCAGGTCCCTTCCCGGAGTCCGTAAAGGGGGCACCACTTGAGATGGTGTTAGCCAGAATGAGTAGATGCTCTATCCTGCAAAAATTATATCAGCAGGAATGCCGCCTACTCCTGGCGCTCTGCCTTGGGTAACTGCATCGAGGGTTTTAGTGACATTTACAGCATCAAGTAGACCTCCGATTGGGGCTACAGAACAAGATGTCAGTGGATCATGTAGTTCACTCCTCACAGCAATAGATGGAGAACCCTCAGAGTATAGATGGGAAAATGATTAAGTCAAGCAACAGGGATGATATAATTATGGGGAGGTGGGGGGTGCTTGCCCATCTCTCTCCCACTTAACTAGGGACCAGAATCTAACAGAGTCATTGGCAGAACAAGCACCTTGGAGGTCTTGTCATCTCTCCATCTTCCCAATCTCGTTGCGCCTTGGCCTGAGTTGTTTTAAAGAGTTTACTTGTGAAATCAACCTGATGCATATCTTTAGTTTTTATTGCCCTGACTAATGGGGAGTAAGTTTGTCTGCACTCCTAATTAAACCAATATTTTACAGTGAAAGGGGGTCTATGAGTTGATGATGCAGGAATGAAGAAGTGGGAAAAGATTTTCTCAAATAACTTATTATTAGAATCAGTAATTGATCCTATATCCCCTGCCCTAGCCTAGTGGACATCTCCACTAAACAGGATGCCAGGTACTCACTAATGGCAGGCGAAATGGCAGGGGAGTCAACCACCTTGGACCATTTAATGTCCTGCATATCATGTGATGAGTATACATCCTTGGTAGTGACCAGGGGAAGTGCGTTAGCCATTTCTTAATACAAAGGCATTCCATAAAGATACAGAGCGTATTATGGTCACTCTTCAATCTCTCAAGGATATACATACCCATAAGCAGTGACCAAAGTCTCAAGTCTAGAAACATGTAATCTTTGTACGTAGAATGAGACAAATTATTGTATGTATTGGCCACTTTCCTGTCACGGGAGGACAAACCATTGACTGCCCTGAGTCCCAGCTTCAAGGAAAAAGCCTTGATCTGTAAGACTGCCTTTGTCTACTTTTTTACAGGCGGCATTTCTAACCACAGAATACCCAACGCCTCGTCCTCCTCTTTCGCTAAGCTGATATCCTCGGTGTCTAGGGGCTCAAAGGTTGTATTGAAATCTCCAGCTAATATCTGAGAGTGACCATGATCTTTTTCCAAATGGTCTACCAAGAACGAAACTGTGTTGGACATTAAGCCACGCCAGCCCCTCCAGCATGGACATTGTAAATGTCACTGCTAGTGATGTTATCAGCCACAAGAAGAATGGCCATTATATTATGACTATTGATGTGAAGGTCATGAAATTGTGGATCTTGGCTTGGCCTCATACATATCATCAGCCTTTTGATGGCCAACCAATGGAGCTGTATATTGTAGGGGGTTAAAAGTTTAAATAGTCAGGTTTAAAACGTGGTTCCAAACGCCACATTTCCTGGAACAGGCAAATATTGTATACATTGATTAAATTATCCCAGTCTGGGACTGCAACCTTTGAACCAAGGCCAGCCTCATTCCAAGAAATAATAGACATTGTATTGTGGGGTACTAGCGGGAGAAGGAGAGATGCTTGGAAGGGCCTGGCAATCTGTGATGGCAGATAAACCCATAAGGTCAACTGAACCTGGTTGTCGTATGGAGTGCTTACAGCAATCAAGGAAAAGGTGTCACCATGATCTAAACATAAGGGAAGAGAATGGAGCTGATCGGAGGAAGTGGACAATGGTAGTCAGTCTATGTCCCGTATGGGAGATCAATCACAAACATGGGACAGTAGGGCACAAGGATTGGCACTCGGACTATAGCCAGGGTACCTATATTTGAGACTGATTTTAGTGTTAAATAAATGTGAAGTTTCGACAACAAAAGCCACAAGGATGTCAACTATGTTCCTCCTTCCAAGAGTTAGTTTATTGCAATCAAATGCGGTACCAATTTGTGGGTGCGTTTTAGCTCCAAGGATGTCCTCTGGTGTGAGAGAGCGGCAACACCTCACTTTAAGAAGACAATAGTTAATCTTCTTAATCAGTGCATCCTCCCCTTCTCCTTGGATGGGGGACGCAAGTTTGGGAACAATAATCAGAAATATGGAGTGAATGGAATTTGAAGCCAGTGGTCCTATCTGTCTATTGGAATTTTGCATAGTTGGGGGATGCCTTGGCAATGCGGGCTCCCCATAAGCTGGGTGTTGAGGTAATTGAAAGACTGAGAGAGGCTGGAAGATTGAGCAAGTTTTCACTCATTGATGTTTTCACATTCCCCATGCCTATAGTGACTTCTGGAGGGAGTATCATGCGAGTAGGCACATGAAAATCGACCAGGTTCCTATTCTTATTGGGGTTTGAGTTCCCATGCAAGGGCTGTCAATTCAAAGAGTGTGGAGTGCATGCACTTTTGACAGCAGAGTGTGAAAGACCCTTGAATAATCTATTAAGTATGGTAGAAAGACATGCCACCAATGCTTTGAGGTCCCCTGCCTCTTCCCTAAGCCCTTTAATGTGCTGAAAAAGTTGAGCTAGGTCAAGCAAAGAAGTAGGTGATGGGGACATGGGCCCTCTGACCTTCTCAAAAGCCACAAAGTTGTAAACTATGTCCCTCTTCCCAAACATTAGTTCAATGCAATCACATGATGTAGCTGTTTGTTTAACAGGAATCTTTTCTCATACTTTGATGAAACACCCATCAGAAACTTTGGAAACCTTAACTTTACAGGTGGCAGAGTTCCAATACGTCATATTGTATAATATAGTTCTGAGTTTTTGAATGTGTTTCAACAGATTTTTTCCAGTTTCTGGGTCAGATGCTTCTGCCACCTTATTAAACTCTTTTTATTGCATTTCCAAAACAGAGATAGGCAGCAATGCTATCGTGCAAGGTAGCTCAAAAACAGAACCAACATAAACAACATGTGATTGATCAGTACAGAGACCCATGAATGACATATATCAGATCAGTGACCTTAGTGGGCACTACTGTGACGATTTATGGTTATACAATGTGTCAAACCTCTGTGTCTGGAGATCTGGTTAGGCCTTGTTGTTGAAGAAATTGACGGAGTGTTTCCCAAATGTCTTTGGGTATGGATGATGTTGGTAGCTCCTCCGCGTACAGTTCCAATTTTTCCTTACAATACACCTGTCTTTAATCCAATGTTCAACCTTCGGTGCAGGAGTGCCCTCCAATGTTGCAGCAACCCGGCGTTCAACCAATAGCTGTCCAATGCGTATAAATTTACCCAAGGTCCCTTTCACATGTGAAACATAACACAGTAAGCATATCAACTGTGACATGTTGCACTACTTGTTTTCAGAATCTAGCCAACCCACAATCCCATGTGAGTTGCCAGAAATCCCCTTCCAGTTGGCCACATCGCTTGCATCTGCTAGACTCACGTAGTCCATATTTGTGCAACCTAAAGGGTGTGTAATATATCTGGTGGAGGTACTTAAAGTGTATAATTTGTAGATTGCCATTGGGTGTATGTTTGCTAGTAAGGTTGCAAATATGTTCCCACTCTGAGAGCGTCAGGGGGGAGACAGCTTATCATTCCAACGGGCAAGGCTCTTATCCGGTACACTGTTTATTTTGGCTCGTATTGCCCTGTACAGTTTGGTGCCTAGCTTTCTCTGTTTAGGAGTAGTTAACAATATCTTTAGGGATTGTAGAGTAGGCGGCTCAAACGGGTACATAATATAATGTGATTTAACAGCGTGTTTCAGCCTATGGAGAGTAAACTGGCATAGCAGCCTGGGGTTAGTGATATATTGGAGGTCTTAAGAAGCGATGAACTTGCCATCTGGGTAAAGGTCCTTCATAGTAACTAAACCTGCCTCCCTGAGCGATCTCACCAGACCGTCTTCCTGTTTCACTGATAAAGCGGCATGATGTGCCAGGGGCAGCACGGGGGCATATATGGGGAGTTTAGAGGCAAGCTGGCCTATGGATTGCCATGCTGCGATCGTTGTGCCCAGTGTGTTGATTTCAGTTTTTGGCGTACCTCGCCGTGTATGAGTGATAATACCTGGTAGGGGGGTCAGATGGGAATAGCCATCTTCCACTGCTACGTGTGGAGTGTAGGCATGTGGATTAAACCAATAATATGCATACTGTGCTTGGGCACTTAGATAATATGTATACGGGTCTGGCGCACTGAATCCTCCTTTGGCATAGTCACGAGTGAGGGTTGCCCAGCCCACGCGAGCCTGTTTGCCTCCCCAAATTAACCTGAGTAAGGCTGTTCGCATAGCATTACAAAAATGTTGTGTCCGTTTTATTGGAATATTTGAGAATCGATACAAAAATCACAACAAAAATAACCATTTTGATAATTGCAATGTAATCTTCCAGGGATAGCGGTAAAGCGTTCCATCTTTCGATCTGCTGATCGAGTGTGGTACATGCTCGTCCATAATTTTCTTTTATAACAACTTTAGGATCGTGATGGATCCAGACCCATAGGTATTTAACAGGATCCGTGGTCCATACTAGGGGATTTTCCATAGACGGTGGAGGGGTGATAGCTGTCAAAGGTATAATCACTGATTTGTCCCAGTTGATAGTAAGACCAAAGAACAACCGAAATCTGATATACACTCTCAGCACCTGCGTTAGACTGCGACCAGGTTCCCTGATGAATAGGACCATGTTGTCGGCATAGAGAGATATGCCTACCTCTCAGTGTATAAAATTAAGTGCTGTCTCTGTATGTCTTGGTCGGATCACACAAGCCAGAGGCTCGAGTGCAAGAGCAAATAGCAGGGGCGATAAAGGGCATCACTGTCTAGTGCCTCGTGCAATTGGGAATGGTTCTGATGTTAGACCCCACACCCGCACTCGTGCCAATGGATCGTTATATAGCAGGCCTACCCAACACAAATATATCAGTGGCAACCCCATCCGCTTCAGGATTTTGAACATGTAACTCCACTCTATAGAGTTGAATGCTTTAGCCGCATCTAACATTACTGCCGCAGAGTATAGGCTCAGGTCAAAAGCATGCATCATTGCTTAAATGGTTCTGAGATTGAGGGAGGTTGACCTCTCAGGGATGAAGCCAGATTGGTCCGGGAGGACCAAACAGGGCATCAAAAGTTGGAGTCTGGTGGCTAGAATTTTTGCAAGTATTTTGGCAGCCAGATTGATCAGGAAAAGGGGCCTATACGATTCACAAATATCAGATTGTTTGTCCTTTTTTAGGAGAGTGATGATTAATGGTTGACGAAGTGAGGGTGGCAGAATACCTGACTCATGCGCTTCAGTGTACATTTCTAATAAGTGTGGTGTGACTATGTCTGTAAATTCTTTATAGAATTCGGCTGTGAGGCCATCCGGCCCTGGCGCCTTTGTATTAGGTAAGTCACGTATTCCCTCTTTTATATCTCAGTCATCAATTGGTTGATTCACATAGTCATTGTGACCATCCACCAGCCACGTGCAAGCAATGTCCGCCAGATATTCTGCTATGTCTAGATCAGGCGTAGTAACTTGCGACTTGTACATCGCGGCATAATAGTCTCGAAATTGTTCCACTACTTCTAGAGGAGAATAGTGTTCCACCCCTTGAGAATCAGTTAGTTTGTCTGTCTGATGATGTTCGGTGCGAGTTTTGACTTTTGCAGATAGATTGCGGCTTGGTCTACCACCCTCCCCGTATACTCTGTCGTATTCAAGAACCAATTCATAGATGCAAGATAGCGTGACTTGGTTTGGTTTCACCACGTAGACACTCTCCAGGGTCGATAGTGTGGTTTCTATCTTAGTGAGTTGACTTTGCATATCTTTTAATATTCCAGCTGTGGTACTGATGCAGACCCCTCGTATAGTCACCTTAAAGGACTCCCATAAGGTGGCAGCACTGTCAACTGTGCAAGTATTGATCTCGAAGTATTGTACAATGGCTTTTCGAATGGTGTCAGCCTAAATGGGGACAAGTAAAGCTTCTGAAGGAAATCTCCATGTGAACGGGCGGTGCACTGTGTTTGGAATGCTAAATCCTAGTTGAACAAGGTTGTGGTCTGAGAGAGTATGTGGAAGTGTGGTGACATCAGTAACCCATACAATTGCCCCTTCACTCATAAGCCAGTAGTCTAATCTAGACCAGCTGTTTTGTGCTGGTGTGGCGTGTGTACCCTCCCTCGCTGCCACGTTGCGAAGTCTCCAAACATCGACTAGCCCAAATTCCATCAGCGCATTTTGATGTGCGAATACCTTGCTGGATTTATCTAGATTGATGTCTAGATGAGTGTTAAGGTCCCCTCCCCACATAACAGCTGTTCCCGGTCAATCTCTCAGCACTCCATGTATTCGCTGAAATACCTCAGGTTCATCTGCTATGAACCCACATATATTTACAAAAGTAACCAGTGAATTTTCGAGCTTACCATGGACCATAGAGCAACGTCCCCCATAAGCTATTTAGGTTTTCATTTGTGTAAATCGGATACCTCTTTTAATCAGAATGAGAACCCCCTGGTGCAAGAGGAGTATGATGATGCTAGCTTGAGCTCTGCCCATTTAAGTGCAATTCTGGCTTTGGAATCCTTGGTCAAATGTGTTTCCTGCAAAAGAGCCACCTGAATGGCGTGTCTATCTAAATACGCAAAGACTTGGCAGATTTTTGGGGGGGAATTTAGCCCGCAAATATTCCATGTTAAACACCTATAGCCCTCACCCATTAATACTTGCAAATATTTTTACCAACATTGGATTGGTCAACTAGCAGTCACTGTATATTGCAAAGGAAATATAGTCTTTTTTCCCAGTATCAATACAATCACATTGAACAAGTCCCATAACAACATCACAAGATCCCCTCACCCCTCCCACTTTAGCAGCTCCAAAGTGTCAAAGCCATACCCATTACTTAAAAAATTCCCCAACAGGTAAAGAAATGTAAATAAAACAATGTAGGGTATACCCATTTGGTGGGACATCGCAGCACATTCAACTCCGTGTTGGACATGGAAGGTGGCCCCCGATTAAAGATGGTGTGCTCCCTGAAACAGCAGCTCTATATCTGAAATAGTGGAATACGCCCATCATGCCACCTCGAAGCAAATACAAATATTTACATTTGCAACAATAACAGCACTCAAATCAAAGTCTCTGACAGCACTGTTGAGGAGGAATATCATGCATGTAGACGGCTATGATTTTCTTCCCCCGGCGTCTGATGCATCGGGAGATGTCTTTTTTTGCAACAGAGAGATTTGGCAAATTCCATGGCCTGCTTGGGATTGGTAAAGGTCTTGGCATTTTTGTCAGTCCCTATTCGTAGTGGAGCTTGATAGAGCATGGCATATTGAATGTTTTCAGTGATCTGAATCTTTTTTGCTGGTTGAAAATCCTTCCTAGCTGCTTGTACTGTTGCCCTAAAGTCAGGGTAAAAGGACAGGGTGTTGCCCTGATAGTTAATATTGCCCTTTTGCCTGGAGATGCGGAGCACCACGTCCCTATCCCTGTAAGTAAATAGGCAGGCGAAGATTGGCCAGGGTGGAGCACCCGGTGCTGGACGCACAGCCAGGGAGCGATGGGCCCACTCTACGATGAACATCCTAGAGAGGTTATCGATGCCACACATGTCGCAAAGCAGATTTTTTAAGTACGTTTCCAACCGCCCTACATTTGTGGTTTCTGTAAGGCCTGAAATACGTATGTTGTGTCACCGCTAGCGCAATTCAAGGTCTTCACTTTTGGCTTAAATAACTGCAAGAAGCTTCTCCATGTCACATGTTTTCATCTCAACCCGCTGCAGGCCATCTTCCGTGTTCGAGATGCACTGTTCTGCTTCGCCGATTCGCAGCCCCGGTCTGTCTAGTTTGGCTGATATGCTTTCCATGCATCCAATAAGGGCTGCCATATTGTCATTTATTGATTGCAGACTAGTTTGGATAGCGTCGAGGGGTTTCTCCAAAGGAGTGAGGTTCCGTGACAATTGTAAGTGGTGTTTTCGACTCGCACGAATATAGTCGAGTCTGGTATCTATGAACCGCAAATGACGAGTTTAGTGGGTGTACGCAGTTTCGCTGTGCTAACCTAAACCGTTCGTCTGTTACGTGGGTATTTCTATCTGTACCCACGGGTTCCATCTTAGATACGGCATCCATTTTGTCTCTTGCCCTCAAGTAGCCAGCGAACGGACGTTGTCCGCTTCGCGACCCTGGGACTCCCAAGATATTTGCGGAAGACACATGTCCTTTGTAAGTGTCTTTATGATGAGGGGGATGATACTGTAAGGCAGATGGCGCCGCTCGAGGCTCATCTTGCCGTACCGGCTTATTGTCTCAGCCGTGCATCTCATTAGGCACGTCCCTTTGATGCCTGTATCTTGTGTTTCCTGATACCTCCCCTTTTACACCCTTTCCGATCTCCCCACTGTTTCCATCTTCCTCTGCACCTGTCCTTGTTCCTATTTCGATCTGTTTTACTACTGATTGGAATGCACTAATGGTGGGAAGATGGGTTTTTACAGTTGGGAACCGCCAAATGTTTCCGCACTTATGTCCCGGACCTTGTGTGTATCAAAGTGACCAAAGCGACCCCTCTGGGGGATAATTGTGGGAACCGGGTCATAAACTTTTGTGTCTAATGTAACTCTATGGGAAAATCGTGTATAAAAGGAGCGATCCGCAGAACCAATTTGAAGCAGTTACCCTGAACTACACTGGTTGTACTTCCGTGATTTCTGTGTTTCCCTGCAGCAAATAAACCTTGAATCTTTGACGCCGAAGGAAGTGTCCCGTGTCTCTGTGATTCGTACGCCGGAGCAGGTTACCCACAAAGGTTTCAGGTGTTGTGCCCTGGCACCGCTGGGTTCTAAATAACCCAGTCCTTCAGTTGGCGCCCAACGTGGGGCTGCATCAGTGGTACCGGTCCAAGCCCGACGATCGTGAGGAACTTCGTGTGAAACCTCCGAGGGAAGGTGCACCCCGCTTCATCGATCCTGTTGTCGAAATAAGTGGCCCGAGACCTTTCCCGCGAAGATTCCCGCCTCCTGACGGCTGCGACGGACTGCTGCCCTGACTGTAGACCTGTTTTGGCGCCTGGCGTAGACCTTGGTAGAGCGAGACGATTGACGGGCCTTCCTGGTGACGCCATCGATCTTTGAGTTAAGTATTTGTGGGTCGCTCCCAGAGTTCTTGGTTGTGGTTGCTTAGTGGTTGCATGGTTCCATTGCATTTGTAGTTCTTGGTACTTTGTTGTGTTGTTTGACGACTGCAGCCGCCAAAAACCGAGGGTTTTGTTCTTTGCAGGGACTTGGTAAATCCCGTAACCCTTGACGTTTGTGAAACTCGGCTAGTGTGCAAGATGCCTGGTCGCAGTACTTTGTTTAGTTGTTTCAGACCTTGTGGTGTGGATTCCCGACTGGAGGACTCGTGTCCGATACCTCCGGTTGGAACTCCGACTTATGAACTGTACAGTAAACATGGGCTAGGCCCGATTACTTTTAATGATTACTGGATCCGATATACGAAGAAGGACGGTGTCCTTAGTTGGCCACCTCATGGTAGCTTTGAAACCCCGATTTTAGACAACTTAGAGGCTAAATTGTTCGAGAGAAAGTCAAGGCCGGCCATGTTTGATGCCTTTCGGTTGTGGCGTAAAGAAGCCCGACAGAAAGAAATCAGACAGACTAAACGAAATCAGCGAGATAATGTTGCTACCATTGTGAAGAAAGCAGAGCAATTTCAGCGTGATAAGGAGGTTAAGGAAAAGGAAGTGTTTGATAGACTACAGCGTATGACCGTAGATAAATGTTATCCTACTTTGCCTACGGAGTCGGAAAAGAAGGAAGAGGCAGTTGAGGATCCTTTAATGTCTTATCTTATGAAGTCGCCACCTCCGTACGTACAGGGTGCCGCAGCTCCTGTGGTTCCTCCTGTACCTATTCTTCCACCTATTCTTCCTCCGCCTGTTCCTCAACCTGCACCCGTTCTTCCGACTGCTCCTGCTCCTTTGCCTGTTGCTATCCCTACTGCTCCTCCGCTTCCACATACTCCTGCTCCCGCTACTGCTCCTGCTTTGTTAACCCCTGCTGTTGCTACTGTGTCTACCCCTTCACTTGTTAGTCCTGTGTCTTATACTTCTCCCTCTACTCGTTCTCGTACTACTCCTCTTGCGGCTAGCTTCTTTCATTCTCTCGGACCTGTTCTTGGGTCTGCTGGTTCAGATGGTCCTCAGAGACGTAGTCAGCTTCCTGGTAACAGAGAACGTGCTTCGCTATACAATATGGCGATGGGTTGGATGACACATCCTCTTAGAAATCCACCCCGTATTGTACTCGACACATTTTGTCAATTCAATATACCAACCCAGAGATTTGTGTTTGAGGAAATGTGTAAGGTCCTTCGCGATCAGATATCGGCCGATGCACCTGACGAGGTGCTGACCGCTTTGTCTGATCTTCAGCTTCAGTTCTCGACTGGACTGATAGTGGATACCAACGTTCGACGTGCTGTTGAGCGGTTGCTATCTTTCCGTCCCACTCCTATACCCCAAGCCTTGTTTGTTGAGGGTATTGAAAGACAGCCAGATGAGTCTGGTCAATTTCCTATGCGCGAAGTTCCACCAGTGTGGATGCCCGGCGACGCTACTGTTGCTCCACCGATCTTGCCACATTTCCAGAGAGTGTGGATACATCTCCCATGGAAACGATCGGAAGTGTTACAGGTGAAGCAATCTTTGCCTGACCCTCGCAAGAATCCTACAGGGTACTACAAAGAATTATCGCAGCTCGTAGATGCTACGATAATGAATCTTGCCGATATTGATATGTTGTTCGGCAATGTCGTACCGCAACCGGTATGGGCTAAGATTCGTCAGGAAAATCATCCGAATGAATTAGGTGGTGATTGGGCTGCCATTGTAGCGTCGGATGCTTTGCAAACTGGTGGAGCTAAACCTGAGCAGATGATTACTGCTCTTCCTCAAAGAATAATAACGCTAATGAAAACTCTTATGCCAGCTATGAGGGTGAACTGGGACAAATTGTCAGCTTGTAAGCAAAAGAAGGACGAGAGTGTCTCCGACTTCTTTACGAGGTTCGAGGAAGCATTCATTGACCATAGTGGACAGGATATGGGTACTGAGGGTGGTCAGCGGTTGTTCGTGGATAAATTTGTTTCGAACTTATTGCCCGATTTGAGCAATAAATTAAAAAATTCAGAAAGTGCATGGGCCGTTTCTACCTCAGCTCAGATATTGGCCACAGCGCAATATTATGAGAATAGAGAGAAAGAGGAGAATGACCGTGCTGATAAAAAGACGAAAGAGCTCAAAACTAAAGTGTTGCTGCAACAAGCGTATCCTCCACGTTCAAATCAGAATGCACCCCAACAGAATAGATCGCAGTCGCAATCGAACCGATCACAGCCGCGTAATGACTCCTCCTCCCAAAGATCATCGTTAGGGTACAATCAATGTGCTTATTGTAGACAGGAGGGACACATTAAATTCAATTGCCCTGTTCTGAATGATCGCAATAGTGGTAATTCATCTAAAGGGGGTCGTGGTGGTTCGCATCAGGTATCACGCGGTAGGGGTCGTGGTGCTCAGAATGATCGTTCTGAGAACTCATCTAATTCTAATAACTGTTTCGATCAACGTGGATCATCGCAAGGACGATCTGCGCAGTACAATGTAGACGATTATTACGTCGATCAGGGAACTGACGACAGTAATTACTAGGACAGCCAAAGACAAGGAGAGGGAGTGGTATCAGTTCCGGTTGATCAGAGAGGGCCTTACGTCGCAGTTGCTACATCGGGCGTCGTTGAGCCTTTTCTGTTGGACACTGGTGCAGCGAAAAGTTCTATTATGCATTCGAAACTCCCTGGCGCACCTTTGTCTGGCTTAACAAATGTTTCCGTTGGATTCTCTGGCGCCCCCGTTAGCAATCCAGTTTCGCGCCCTTTGCCCCTTACAATTGGGCCACGTGAGCTTCAAGCTGCGTTGATTTTGACTACTGGTTGTGGTGAAAATCTTTTGGGCCTGGATTTGCTTAAACGTTTGTATGCAACTTTGTATTGTTCTCCTGCGGGTGTAAAGCTTACGTTAGGAGAGAGGGTTGTCTCTCCTATGTACTTGTCTCTCGATAAGCTTCCGCCGGAATTGAGTTCTCTTCCTGCGTCTTTGTGGGCAACGGGTCCCAATGATGTGGGCCTGCTTGACATCTCCCCTTATGTTGTTCAGTTGAAATCTAATGTGCGACTGCCGCGTATTCCCCAGTATCGTATTTCTCTTGATGGTGAATGAGCACTGTTAGCGATCATTTATGATCTGATCGAGAAAGACGTTATTGAAGAGACTCGGGGAAACGTGTGCAACAGCCCAGTACTGCCCATTCTTAAACGTACTGATCCTTCAAAACCGCCTGTTTATCGCTTTGTTATCGATTTACGGGAGGTGAATAAAATTGTGGTTCCTCAGTTCCCCGTTGTGCCTGACATCACGGCGCTACTGACTCTGATTCCAGCTTCTGCATCGTGGTTCTCGGTGATTGACTTGAAGAATGCGTTCTTCAGCATCCCGATTGCCGAGGAGAGTAGAGACCTTTTCGGTTTCTCTCTCGGTGGACGCAGCTTCCGGTTTAAACGCGCTCCTCAGGGCTACTGTGAAAGTCCATCGATTTACAGTCAAGCCTTGAAGGGTCAACTGGATGCGTTTAGGTTGCCGGCTGGTGCGGCCTTAATCCAATACGTCGATGACCTATTGGTGGCTGCTGATACTCAGGACATTTGCAAAATTGCTACGGTGTCGTTGCTGCAACATCTCTGTGAGTTAAATCACAAGGTGTCCCCTTCTAAACTCCAATATTGTTGTCTAGAAGTAACCTATTTAGGTCACTTATTGTCAAAGGAGGGAAGGAGGTTGACCCCAGAGAGGATTGCAGCGATTGCGCGAATGGCTGTGCCAACAACCCAAAGAGATGTGCGTGCCTTTTTAGGTATCACGTCGTACTGCAGGCAATGGATTCCTAATTTTTCATTGCTAGCGAAACCATTGGTGGCTCTTACGTGCAAGGATGTTTCAACTCCTTTACCATGGATGGAAGAATGTCAGAAAAGTTTTTCTGAATTGCGTGATTCATTGTGTTCGGCTCCTGTGTTAGGTACTCCTGACTACAGTAAGCCGTTTACATTATATGTTCACGAGAGGGAAGGTTGTGCTTTGAGTGTTTTAACGCAACCTTTTGGTGGTAAGCAACGTCCATGTGCATATTTTTCCTCGACCTTGGACCCGGTAGCTAGAGCATTGCCGAGTTGTTTGAGAGCAACAGCGGCAGCTGCGGTGTCCATCCGACAATCAGCAGGACTGGTCATGGATAATATGCTTACGGTGATGGTTCCGCATGCAGTCGACACTCTTTTGAATCGTACGAAAACTCAGCACTTGACAAGTGCGAGATTGTCTGGGTACGAGTTGACGTTGCTGGCAAGTCATATCCAGATAAAACGTTGCAATGTTCTGAACCCGGCGACTTTGTTACCAATTAGCTCAGAGTCAGATGAAATAACAGAACATGATTGTTATTTGAGGACAGAGGAGGAAACAAAAGGTCGAGTGGACCTTAAAAACACCCCATTGGAACACCCACATGGAACGTTGTATGTGGATGGTTCATGTTTTAAGTTGCCGAATGGCGATGTGACTACTGCTTATGCTGTTGTAACGTTGAATACTGTTGTTGAGACTGCAAGGTTGAATCAGAATTCTGCCCAAGCTGCAGAGCTGATCGCTCTCACTAGAGCGTGTGTGTTATCAAAAGGGAAACGTGTGAATGTGTTTACCGACAGCCAATACGCGTTTGGCGTCGCCCATAGCTTCGGACGATTGTGGAGAGAGAGAGTTTTTCTGACGTCGCATGGTACGAAGATTCAGCATGGCCAGCTTGTGAATGATCTTTTGGATGCACTGACGTTGCCTAAGCAGGTAGCGATTGTTAAATGTAGTGCGCATCGTAAGGTGACGGATGATGTTGGTCGTGGTAATGCGTTTGCGGATGAGATTGCTAAGGAGACTGCCCGGAACCTTAGCACTCAAATGTATGTGACGAGTTCGGTTAGGTGGCCTACAGAGTCGAGCATGTGTGAAGATACTATTGAAAGTGTGAAAGAAATTCAGAATGAGGCCACCGAGACTGAAAAGACGAAGTGGAAAGAAAGTACGGGAAAGTTGGATGCGAATGGTTGTTGGATTGATTTATCGGATCAGAAAAGATGGTTGTTGCCTGATGCGTATGTGCTGGCCGTTGTGACAATGGCGCATGGGTTAGCACATATTAGCGCGAAAGGTATTTGTAAGTTGCTGTCTCCTGTGTGGAGGAATGACGGTATCACGAAATGTGCTGAACGTCTGGTTAAGATTTGTATGGTGTGCATGTTGTACAATCCTGGCAAGGGAACCCCAACTCCTCCTGGCAGTTTTGCTCCCCCTTCATGTCCCTTTGAGGTGATTCAATTGGACTTCATCCATATGGAGCGATGCAATAACCTGAAATACGTTTTAGTTGTGGTTTGCGCATTCTCCCGATGGATCGAGGCCTATCCTCTCAAAGACAATACTGCTTTGTCTACTGCGAAAATCCTACTGAAGGAATATTTTCCTCGGTATGGAATGCCTAGAGTCGTGTGGGCAGATAACGGAAGTGAGTTTGTGGGAAGTGTGATGAAGAGTGTGTGTAAGGGCCTTGGAATTAATCAGAAATTCCACAGCGCCAATCATCCCCAGTCAGCTGGTTTGGTTGAAGGGTATAACGGCACCCTTAAACTGAAACTAGCAAAGATTCAGGCTACGACTGGTCTCTCGTGGCCTGACGCTTTACCTTTAGCATTACTGTCAACTAGGGCGACTGTACACTCCCGAGTAGGGCTTAGTCCCTATGAAATAGTGTTCGGCCGCCCTGCGAATGTGTGGGGGGTTCCTAGGCCAGGTGCGTTCTGTGATCTTGAGTACCCAATGTTGATCGATTATCTTCATGACTTGACTGCTAAACTGAGGTTAATTCACCAACAGGTTTACGACGCACTGCCGACGCAGACGGAGGGTCCAGGCCACCAGCTCCAGCCCGGAGATTGGGTGGTGACGCGGAACTTTTCGCGTAAGAACAATTTGGATCCGAGGTTCACTGGACCCTACCAGGTTCTCCTTGCCACGAGAACTGCTGTTCGTCTTGAGGGACGGAAGAATTGGGTGCACGCCACCCACACCAAAAAGGTCCCTATTCCATTGCCGGCAGACCCGTGGGTGAGGAGAGGCATTGCATCAACTGAAACCGAAGGATTGCCGGCGTTTGTACCCTTTAGTGACGCACAGCCTGTCGGAGAATCCTCAGTGCAGCAGAAAGACACTGTTGAACAATTGTCACCAAAAGACTCAAGGCCAGGACACTCAACTGATCAGCAGGACGCTTTCTCTTCAACGGATCCTTTGTTTGACGAGCAGACACGTCCTGGGAAAACCCAATACTTTTTGCGATCTAGCACTAAAGACTAATAAAAGATCCTGCTTTGCTATATTGACAACTGCATTTATCCCGTTTTCTGTGATCAGTCTGAACATCCATATTACTGTGATTATTCCTGTATATATATATATATTGAGCTTCGTTCCTTATACTTTTTGCTTCCACAGCCGAGAGACATTGTTTTCGCATATATATATATTTGTGAAATAAAGGCCGTAGGGCCGCGCGTGTACTTCCTTCTGGTTAGCAGGTCTTGACACTAGGTTAAAGACCGTCGATTCCTGGGAACTCCTGGGGATTGACTGCGGCTACACGGAACGAAGTGCGTCAAGAGACGTTGCGGACGGTCGTAGGGGATGGCGTTTTCGAAGCTGATGGACTTGGAAGAAGCTCAGATACAAAGATTCAAGCTGCAACAACTCAGCCGTACGAAATGTTTTATATTCCAAGTGTTTGTATTATTCTTGACTGTTTCTGCATTTTTGGCGGGTGGGGTGTACTATATGATCTCTGGTTTTCTATCTCCTGTCTTACCTACTCCTACACCTGATCCTAAACTTACCACTGTTGCCTCTCCCCATTCTTTTCATGTCCTACCCGAACACGAGCAGGCTAGACGTGCAGAATTCCGCAATAATTCCTTTATTCAGCTCCTTCACCAGCATCAGTTAGTGGTTAACACTACTAATTGTTGGGTGTGTGGGTTGATGCCACATACTACGGATAAGGGAATTCCATATCTGGTGTTACCGTATAGTTCCCAAGGGTCTGCTCGAGCATTTCAAACAATGTTTCGAAGCGCACTAGGTTTCCACCCCATTCGAGAACCACGTTCCCCCTACTCTGGTCCTACCTCGTATCAAAAACCTTTGTCAATGGCAATAGAGGACTTAGACAGCGATATCTATGATCCCTCGCTTATTCCAGAAGAAGAGGTACAAGCTTACAGGGTCCTGAGTAGAGGCGAGTATAGTGTGTTCACTAGTGAAAAGCAGCTTAAAAGCTCACCTCCGATATGGGTCGTACCCCACATTGGTAATTTTTGTCTAATGGGTCGTGGCCGAAGATCGAAAGCCCGACTTGGAGAGAGTGCTTGCACTGAAAATTACATTCTGCCGATGGTCTCGTCCCCTGTGTTCCTGGCTGCCAAGGGTACATACTTTATCTGTCATGATCGTGCGTATGCGTGGTTGCCCTCTGACTTCATGGGCTCATGCTTCATTGCAAATTTGTTGCCTCCGACGTTCACTGTAGATGCCGATTATCACAAGACTAGAGTTGTGAGAGGCGTAATTAGCGAAGAGGATACTGCGGGTCAAGAGGCAGGAGACTTTTTCAAGGGTTTCCTCCCGTTTTGGGGACCTATGGTTAATAGTAGGAACCTGAGACAGTTGACTCGAGTGGTAGAATCGACAGCTAATATTACTGCCAGTGCCCTTGGTAATATCACCACAGAACTTCAGGCGGATAGACTCATGACGTTACAAAACCGTATGGTTTTAGATGTTATCTTAGCAGATCGAGGTGGGGTATGTAAGGTGATCCATTCGAGCTGCTGCATTTTCATTCCTGATAATGCTCCGACTGTCTATCAAGCCATCTCTAAGTTGCATAAGATCTCTGAATCCATACACGTGGATGTAGGGGATTGGACGCTACTTGGGTGGTTTTGGGGCCTAATGTCGACTTGGGGTTGGAAGATTCTGATGATTATCGGAGTTGTCGTGGCGTTCCTGTTCACGTGTTGCCTTTGTGTACAGTGCGGTCCTGCCTTATGTGGCCTTTGTGCTACAACGTGTATGAGACAGCCGCCTGTTACCAATGGAACTCGGTTGGACAGAGCTATGCTACAGCAACATCTAGATGGTCTGATGAATATCGAGTATGATTCCGACTAGTGCTTGCCTACATGAGGGCAAAAGGAGCGTCTGAGGTTCCGTGACAATTGTAAGTGGTGTTTTCGACTCACACGAATATAGTCGAGTCTGGTATCTATGAACCGCAAATGACGAGTTTAGTGGGTGTACGCAGTTTCGCTGTGCTAACCTAAACCGTTCGTCTGTTACGTGGGTATTTCTATCTGTACCCACGGGTTCCATCTTAGATACGGCATCCATTTTGTCTCTTGCCCTCAAGTAGCCAGCGAACGGACGTTGTCCGCTTCGCGACCCTGGGACTCCCAAGATATTTGCGGAAGACACATGTCCTTTGTAAGTGTCTTTATGATGAGGGGGATGATACTGTAAGGCAGATGGCGCCGCTCGAGGCTCATCTTGCCGTACCGGCTTATTGTCTCAGCCGTGCATCTCATTAGGCACGTCCCTTTGATGCCTGTATCTTGTGTTTCCTGATACCTCCCCTTTTACACCCTTTCCGATCTCCCCACTGTTTCCATCTTCCTCTGCACCTGTCCTTGTTCCTATTTCGATCTGTTTTACTACTGATTGGAATGCACTAATGGTGGGAAGATGGGTTTTTACAGTTGGGAACCGCCAAATGTTTCCGCACTTATGTCCCGGACCTTGTGTGTATCAAAGTGACCAAAGCGACCCCTCTGGGGGATAATTGTGGGAACCGGGTCACAAACTTTTGTGTCTAATGTAACTCTATGGGAAAATCGTGTATAAAAGGAGCGATCCGCAGAACCAATTTGAAGCAGTTGCCCTGAACTACACTGGTTGTACTTCCGTGATTTCTGTGTTTCCCTGCAGCAAATAAACCTTGAATCTTTGACGCCGAAGGAAGTGTCCCGTGTCTCTGTGATTCGTACGCCGGAGCAGGTTACCCACGAAGGTTTCAGGTGTTGTGCCCTGGCACCGCTGGGTTCTAAATAACCCAGTCCTTCAGTAGTCAGGGCTGCGGTGGCATTGTCCAGCTCTGAGTCATAAGCAACGGTTTGTTGGGATTTGCCCAACTTGAGGAGTTCTAAATGAAGGCCTGGTCGATTTCTGACAGGCTTGTCCATGTTGCCTGATATACGTGGACACTGGAATTTGTGCCCAAATCCATATATATGGGGCGTTGATGGTTACTTCAATATTGCAGACCCTCCTTTCACCACAGCACAGCAGAAGGTGGGAAGCACCAGTGCACACAGCTTTTCTCGCTACGCTGTTCACACTCTGCTCGGTAAGCCAATCCTCTCATCAAGGCCACCATATGCAGAACAGTTAATAGCTAGAAAATCTCATCTGGTAAGTGCTGCTAGTGACGTACACTGTCATAAATTGTGTGAGGTTCATGCCGGAAAGGGCCACTTTGAGTCGAGCGACACCAGCCCCAATAGCAGAAATGTGCACGCTTAGCCAGACAGCCAGAGGGGTCTATTGGACCGATAGTCCCCTATCCAACCGGGGTTCAATCACGGCCTGGTAACAGGTTCAGCAACTCAGTGAAATGCAAAAAGTCCCCACAGAGCAGCTAGATGCAGCACGGGCTCTACAATCGCAGCAGACCCACCTCCTGATCCTCGCCACAGTCCAAAGCACATGTTCCGTCAATCAGCGTCCATTGCAACAATTCACTCCAGCAGCTCTCCGTAGGTCAACTTCTCAGTGGCACAGGTATGTTCTACGGCTGCTCCGTCACTCCGCACACAACAGTGATTAGACTCCCGGGCCCCCAGCAGCAGCACGTCCACTCCAGACCAGCCCAGCACAGCCGAACGGAAGGATCATGTAAGTTGTAATCTAGTAGCCTGCATTCACCACTTCAGGCTGTACCGCAGCGCTAGGTCACAGTCAGCAGCGCTACGCCGATCCTTTGTGTCTCTCGCCTGCACCCCACAGCACTATGGCCCTGCAATCTCCCTTCTGCCCGGGCGTTGGGATGCAGCACAGCATGCGATTACACGGCTTACACTCACCACATCTGATCTCACCATGACACTGGGCACCGCACGGTAGTCTCTGAGCAGTATGCCTCGTTTTTCAAGCCTCTCGTTAGCGCCATTTTGTGGTTAGTAACGTCTGCGCCTAGGCCTCCTGCAATTTCTCCCCTCTGGCAGTGTAGGTTGCATAGAGACCGGGCGTCTGCAGTGGCTCGTGTTTCTCAGCATTCCGTGTCCAGCATCCACAGGCCTCCCAGCCGACAAGTCCTCATATCATGCTGCACTGGGATCGCCGACACCGGAAAGCGGGCGCTGGCGCAGTCAATGCTGGTGCAACCCGTCTGGATTGGTGGTCGACAGGGGCTATGATGGTTCACCCGTGCTCCGATCTCTGGGCCCCCGGCATACCTCGCTATGGTTTATGAGGCCATCATTTTGTCCCTGGTGCAGCCCAAGTATGATCGCCTCTATTGTCCGTCTGGACGAGCTGTCAGAAAACCCTGCCAATGTTTCGTGCCGCCCCTGTGCAAAAGGCAAAACAACTTTGGCCACTTAGATGGGTTAGGGGAAACAGGATTGATGAAGGATTATGTTAGTGGCTGGCAGAGTCGCACTACGATGCAGCCATCTTGCCGTGCGCCAATCCACGCCCCCCGCCCCCATGCTTCTACCACATTACCAGGGCAATAACGAACAGGTATATACTCAGAGAACATATGCAACCAACTCAGTTCTGCATTCAAAACTTGCTGATAGTATCAAAGTTCACTCACCTAACCAATTGCTTACTACTTTAAATAAGTTGATGAAGTACAGATAAACACAGAGAGCAGACATAACATCTCTGTAAACCTTTGAGGAGCATGAAGGACCATTGTCTGAATCAGAAAAATAAAAACTGCTCCAATTCTTGGATGCTACAAATCTTTGTGACAGCCTAAGCATATCAGCATTGCTTTGTGGTGGCCCAAACCAAAAGAATCCGGAGCCTGAATCAACAGAAACAAATGTAAAAAAATATAATTTATATCTGTGAATAGCCCTGGCATAGTCAAGGGAAAGATCACTGCGAAAGGACAATCAAAATAGTGTGGTGATTCTGTATGGGTCTTAAACAAATAAAATGTGTAATTTATTGACACAAATATTGCATCACTGCACATATATCTTTCCTCAAGTTTGTTTAATTGAGGATGGCTGCCTTAGATACCATTTTTAGTGCTTTAGCATTTTCTCTGCAGATACTATGCCAGCATGTGTAGACGCATAAACTACTGTGCCGTGATTAAATATAATGTAGCTTGCTCATATAAGAACATGGTTCTCTTTCACTCCCGTTTCAAAAACCATTAGAGTTTTTTCTGAATTGGGGGTGTAGGAGTGATCTAAAGACTCATTCCCTTTTGAGGTTGTTTAAATCCAAATTAAAATATCTGTGGCGATCTTGGCTTGAGATCGGGTTACCTGCAGATTCCTTAGTAAGGTATGATCTGCAGCAAAGCAAAAATTGCAGCACAGAATCCCTTCAATGTGAATTCATTCACTTTTATGGTCCACGGGTGTGTGGCACAGACCAATGGAAGCATATTCCAAAAGACAGCCACCTTCCCCAGAATTTCTATTCCTTTACTGGCTTTTCTTCTGAATCTCTGCATACTTTTAGGTGCTTATGTATACAATGTACACTGTAAGCTGTAAAGGACATTTAAACTGAATCCTACTTCTCTAGTGTGTGAACTAAAGGATCAGCTTTATATAATGAAAGTAACAGGGATTGTGTTTTGCTGTGCGGGGAGACACCTATAAAACTTTAGTGTGTGTGTGTGTGTGTGTTGCTCTTTAAAGTTGTTTGCACAAAACATTTTCTATTCTGCAACTGGCTGAGGAGCCATTACCAGAAAACAGCACTGTGGTACTTGTGTTGGTAAAACATTGGTCTAATGATTTTAATATTAGCATTTTAAAGGCATTCCAAAAAAAACTTGCTGCTTGCAATATGTAAGATGAGATAAATCCTTTAGGGCAGATTTACAAGCCCCTTGCGCCACTTTTGCGTCACTTTTCCCATGTTAAAAGTGACGCAAAAGTGCCGCAAGGAGCTTATAAATCTACCCCTTTGTATTGAATAGCATTTAAAAGAAGAACTTACTGCACTACAGAATTTTCTGTGGATGAGTGAAACTTGCTTTCAGGTGAGAAAATGTAATTACTACAAACATGGAATTTCTGTACAACTTTCATGTGAATGATGTGCATGTACCTTAAAAATGCTGAGAAAAAAAACTATTTTCTGTTTTGTCTCAAACATGTTGGTTTCCACTCCAGTCCATGTGAGATAACTCTGTGTATTTGAATATATATATATATATATATATATATATATATATATATATATATATATATATATATATATATATATATATATATATATATATATATATATATATGTATATATATATTATTAGCATAGACTATGAAATAATCATGTAGTCCGGTGCTGGATAAATCTTAACTAAGCGCAATTAAATTAAAATGCACAATTGTGCTTTTTAAGAGTTAATTACATAACTGTGTGTGGCCAGTAATGTTCTACACTAGCCAAGCATTCAGAAAAGCCAATTATAATTTGTGATGTAAAAGTTTTAAGGTATTGATTGATCTGTGAGTTATCTATTCAAGAAAAGACAAGAAAATCTTTATTCGACCACATAGTGAGCATAAAACACAAAAATAGTTACAAGATACATAATCAATATAAAAAGCCAACTAGTGCAATCTTTAAAAAAATCTAAATCGCATAACAGATTACCATCACATAAAATTTCCTAATTTTCATAGCACATATTATGTAACTGAGTGTAGTATTACAGATTTCTGGGGTAGACACGGATTGTAAATATCTTCTAAGCATGGTCGAATTTTGCGAATGCGCAATTCGCGGATTTGCGAATTCGCGATCCGCAAAATTCACAAATTTGTGCAAATTTGCGGATTTTTTGGGGGCGTGTTCGGTGAGCGATTTGCGTGTTTGTGGGGCGCTTTGCGTGTTCGCGGGGCGCTTAGCGTGTTCGCGTTTTTTTTTTTGCGTGACCGCTCATTGTTGTGCCCTTCTGCCCTCTGCCCCACTCGTTTTTGTGCCATTCTGCCCTCTGCCCCACGTGTTTTTGTGGCCTTCTGCCCTCTGCCCCACTCGTTTTTGTGCCATTCTGCCCTCTGCCCCACTCATTTTTGTGCCCTTCTGCCCTCTGCAACACTCGTCTTTGTGCCCTTCTGCCCTCTGCCCCTCACCTGTTTTATTTTAGAATGGCGCCGGCAAGCTGCCAGCACCATTCTAAAATAGTTACTAAGTTAGCTTGATCAGGAAGCACTAATAGATAAAATAAAGCAGGTGCTCGAATTCAGTTAAACTCGAGCACCTGCTTCAATTAGTGCTTCCTGTTGAAGCTAACTTAGTAACTTTTTTAGAATGGCGCTGGCAGCTTGCCGGCGCCATTCTAAAATAGTTACAAGCTTGAAGCTTGAACTTTTGCCCCCCGGATCCGTTACGCTCGCGGATTCGTGGATTTTCGGCAGATTCGCGGGAGTTCGCGGATTGCGAATTTGCCGAAAATCCGCAAAATCCGCGAGCGGAACGGATTTTGCGCCCATACTTAATATCTTCATCCCTCTTGATGTGAGGCAAAGTGACTATGCAGGAGAACTGAGCATAAAAATCGACCTCTTATAAAGCCATACAATGTGCAAAACAGCATAAAGTGCACAGAGGACACAGTGGTACCAGTATCTCATGGACAATTCATACCCAGATGAACCCAAGAAACACCAGACAGAGGATAGGAAACTAGGTGATGAATTAGCTTTATTAGTAATCATGTCAGATAAAATCTATGTTGCAGGTTGATTATCCAATATAAATAGGGGAGAGTTCCAGAAGTAATAAAAATATGCATGAAATTAGTATTCGCTCTAGAGGTAAGAGACTTTTCAATTCTAATTTCTTCTCTGTGGGATGAAAAAACATCTTTATCATCATCATCATCAAATATCTTTATTTCGCATTTAAGAAAAAATGCATAAAAGTACATGGTACAAATAACATTTCAATAAATTAAGCTAAAAGAACATCATAAGCATACATTCTTTCTTAAAATCCTAAAAATATAATAAACATCACATAAACTTCATGTCTATATAAAAGGTTTACATTTGGTTAGTCGTTAACTAATTTATGAGTTTTTATGGCTGCACATAAGTAGGAGGCTGTTACAAAACACACATAAGATGTCTCTAACTGTTGCATAAGGACAGTGGAGTGATATGGCTGCGGAGGCTAAATTTCTTAAAAAATTGAATAATAAATCTCTTTCCTTTACCTAAAATTGGCAACAACAAAAAATATGTACAATTGATTGTTTTGATGTTTTGCCACAAGGGCAACAATCCAACTGATTCTGGGGAAAAACATTGGCAGGGTAGCCCAAGATTAATAACACATAATTGAAACAGAATCTTGTCAGAATAAATCGATGCTTGTTATTTTCTAAAAAAGTAAGATATAAAGATGGTCCAGGTGAAGTAGGAGGGATCGCATTGTAAACAATTACTGTAGCTTTTTCTTTGTATCTGTTCCACCTATCTTATGCGCATTTATCTAGGAGAATCCTTTTTAAAGTCATCTTGCTCCGAGATTCACAGTGCTCTGGTTGAACATAGAGATTCCTCAACCTACCGATTCAAGGGTACACCTTACATATTGTATGTAGCCAAATAACTTTTGAGGCATGCTCCATTTTCATGATGTGCCTCAATATGAATTGGTTTGGCTGTATCTCCTCCCGTTTCCATATAGACAACCATAGTAGAAAAGGGGCTAATTTGATTGTATCTGTAATATATGGCAATTCTAACTCTTTGTGGACTATATCATTTGTGCAAGCATTTGGGACAGACAGTAATCTTTTGGCAAAGCTGTCTATCATTTGTAGGATATCCACTCAAGGTGTGCTCAAGATTGCTGCCCATACGTTGCTACAGAAACTGTTTTTGCCAAGAAAATTCCCATGTATTTGTTTGTTACCCAGGTTAGAGGCAAATCTAAAAATTGCAGCTATACTTTTCTTCATTTGTGTGGCTCTTGCGGTCACCATCAAATTCCAATCTAAGTTAGTGTCAAAATCCAAACCTAGACATGAGAATTTCTCTACGTTTTCAATATTCCTTTCCTCAATGTTATAATTTGCACTTTGTTTCCCTTTGTGTCCCAATAGACATAACAATAGACTTTGTTTAGTTAACATATGGGTCTAGGTTCTTCATATAGAGGGCATAGTTTATAATGCTCTTTTGTAAGGATAGGAGTGTTCGGGAAAGTAAAAACGCATCATCTGCTTACAATATAATTGGAAATTGGTCTGTATTCGCTCTCTGCATATCTATAGACTTTGGAACCAGGATAATATTTAAGCTATCTATAAGTAAATAGCGAGAACAGAAAGGGTGCGAGTGTGCAACCCTGTCTAACACCGTAATAGAAAGAGGTCTAGTACATTCCCCTTGTTTGATGTGACGTACCTTTGCAGTGGCTCCTATGTACATTTGTCTAAAAAGAAGATAATTGCGGTGTCCACCCCCATTTGCTCCATAATATGCCACAACTTTTTGTGATTGACACAATCAAAAGTGGATGAAAGGTCCATGAATGCTATATAAAAACTTTCTTTCTTGACCTGTGTATATTTTGCTGATAGAAGGGCCAGGTTCAAGCATTGGTCCACAGTTCCCCTGCCCTTCCTGAACCCATATTGCACCTCAGCAAGTATTCCCTTTTCAGCTGTCCATTCTTCCATTCGGTTTAGCAATACTCTTCCCATTACTTTAGCAGTGCTGTCAATTAAAGCTTCGGACAATAATTTAAAGCTGATCTGAGGCATCTCCTTTCTTTGGCACGATTATTGATTCTTCCATAATGGCAGAGGACCTATAATACTGATAGTGTTAAACACGACTGTAAGGAAGGGGACCCAAAGCGATCTATTTATTAAAAATATATCAGCAGGGACCCCGTCTAGGCCAGCTGCTTTGAGAAGCATAGTTTGAGTCAGGGCATGTTGTATCTCTTCCATTTCGAAACCAAAGGAGTAATTGCTACAGAGGGTTTAGACCATTCGTCTTCCTTGTTTTTTGGGGAAATGGTTTTGAAATGAATGACCCAGGTTTCCTCATTAATAAACACATCTGTCGACGGACATCCCACCTCTTGCATTAAGGGAATGTTTACAACATCCCAGAATGACTTGCTATCATTGCTAATAGCAGCTGCCCTTAATTTCTTCCATGCATCCAATCTCAGTTGTTTTTTCTGCTGCTATATATATTATCCATAAATTGCTCTAAGATTTTTAATTAGTAGCTTTTCCCTACGGTTTTACTTTGGAGCATTACATAAAGAACTAAGTGTTTTCAAGCCCAATTTGTCAAAGCAGCAATTGTTTTTCTTGTTTTGTACACCTGATGGGCCAGACAGTAGTGTTTGAGAGCTGACTAGATTTTTAATAAATGCTTTTTCTACCAGTTCGTTATTTGTTGGCAAATCTAAGCATGACAGGATCTCACTATAGCTAGTAGAAATTAACTATGTGATGAGAAGATTTTCATCAACTTTATTCCACCTTAATGAATATCCATTCTGTCTGGCCAGAATTGGTTTAGGGATTGTGGCACTCCTTTCTGTAGGCCCTTGATCTTTAACCATTCCTTTTGTTTGAGGGCATATGCTTTCTGGGGAGTTAAAGAGGGCACTTAGGTACTTAGGTACATCCCACATTGGATTTTGGGGTACCCTTATCAGTCCATAACATATGGTACCAAGGTACCTAGGGCATGGGTACCCCAGAGGTCCCCTGAAGCATGCATTATGCCACCCATGGGAGATAATTGAAAATGGAACTACAAGCCTACCATTGTAGCCTGTGTAAGCTGGTGCTAACATCACTTACTAAAAACTATAGATTTCCTTTATCTAGGATCACTGCACCTAAAAGCTATAAGTCATCCCAATATCAGACCTTTGCAATCCTAAAGGCAGGGTGTTTGGTTTTAAGTGTGAGGGTGTCCCTGCATGAGCCGGGCACCCCTTCTGCCTATGGAGTCCATTCTCCTGGGTTGTAAGTGAAGTAGCCACATAGTATATAGAGGGGCACCGTGTAATTACGTGATGACCCTCTCAAAACTGGCTGCAATGAGTCCTATCATGTTTAGTATGAAACATGTGGGAATCATACCCCCATACCGTAAATGGTGTGGGAGGTATAATTCCAAGTACTGGAAGAGCCCTCTGTTAGGCTCCCAGTGTTCCTGGTACCAGTCTTTTAGACCGGGACACGATTCTGCTCTCTGGCTGCTGAGCCAAGCTCGAGCAGGTGAAGGCAGATCAATAGGCATCCTGTTAAAGGGAGATGTAACCACCTCCCAGAGAAGTTTTAGTGCATTGTGGCAGGGTGGGTGCGCTTGCCAGCACCACGCTGTCTGAATGAGGAGCACATATGGTGTCCCCATATACAGTCCAGTTCAAACTAGCTCTGGGAGCCGTTGGCTCCCGCTCTGGCAGGAAACTGGACAAAGGACATGGGAGTAACCTTTCCCCTGTCCAGACCCTGCCCTGGGAGGGTCCCCTGAATAGTCCTAACCCTTTGCTAAGGGTACTCAAGAGCTAACCTGTGGGTGGGTTCCTTGACTCATCATGGGACAAGATTCAGATCAGACACCACTTCTTCTTCTACAGTCTGGACACTCTGGACTTCGCTGGACTTCATTTGGGCTCGACTTCATCTCCCTTGCATTCTGCTGCATCGTCTGTGTGTGTGCACCATACAGGAACCTTCCAAGGCCTGTGGGCATCAAGAACACCTGAAGGACTCTCCCTTGAAGTGAAGGAGTGACTTCCCTGCATTCGCAGGCACCACAGCCAAGTTGACTGGTCTACTGATCCAGAGCTCCACCGGACTCCGAAAGGGTCTGCAACACAGGTGGTACTTCTACAAAGCTCTTTAAGCCTGCCCTGCCCTCTCACCAAGTTTGAGACCAGTATCCCTCATGGGGGCTCCAGTAACTGGACCCCTGTGCACCGCATCAACTTGCAGTTGCAAAAGCTTGTTGGCTTTCTTCCAAGAAGATATTCGGGTTTCATGTAGCCCCAATCTTGAGCATCTCCATTGACCAGAATATTTGGCCAAACCACATCGTTTGCATCGTGGCCTGCATTTTTGTGTGAGCTGCTTGAGGTCCCCTTGTGACTCTCGTGCCTCCGGCCTGTGGGTCCATTTGAGAATCACCTTTGCTTCTTTTGGGCTCCCCTTATTGCTTGGGGACTGCCCTGACTCCCCTGCTTGTGGTGAGTCCCCTTGTCCTTCCTGGTCCCAACACTGTACCTTCTTTGATTTCTATATTGGTTGCATTTGCCAAGGCTTGTTGGTGCTCCCACCAAACTCAGACCCCTAAGCACTCCACATCCAACATAGGACAGCTCGTGCATGGCTCCTGGTCTACCTCAGAATCACCTGGTCCTCACAGCTGCAGAGGCAAGGTCCTCGTCAAATATCCAGTAACTCCCGACATTGGTGGGCATTTGTCTTCCAGATCTCCTAGTCACTCCTGAGTGACAAAGACTATGTCCCCTCTACTTGCAGGTACCTCACAACTAGAATCCACCTTCAGATTCCACCAGACACTTTCTCCTTCTTCAGCAGCAGCACTTTCCTAAAGTTCCCCATTGGGTTTGAATGCGGTTTCCGATGCCAATTCACACCTTAGCACCCAACTTCCTTGGTGTAGATAATGTGGGTAGGAGGGTATCCACAGGTGGAGTGGCTCTCCAACCTTCTGTCTTTCACAGAGTTTCTTCAGGGTCCACTGGGAAAGTCCTTAGTCTTTCAAATTCCAACTGCGACGTACACTTAAAGTTGTACGGAGCACCCACTCGTTTACCCACACTGCAAATGCTCTCCGTGGGGTCCTAGTCACTCACCTTCGGTGGTTCCTTGTATCCCCAGCACTTCTACATCCTCTCGATATTGTCTTTTCTCATGTTGTGGTTCTTATACCACTTTCTTAGTATATGGTTTGGTCCCCCCTGGGGCCCACTGTATATTCCCTGCTATTTACTGTATTTCTTTGCAAAGTATTGTGTGCATTGTGTTTATCTCCGGGTAGGAGATATCTAAACGTGTTAAAGAGAATTATATAATAAATACGTCTTTTTATAAATACCTTGTGTGGTTCTATTTCCTTTAATCTATACTATAAAACTGCATTCTGGTAAAACAATCTGCTTTACACTATATCTGGTCTAAGCCTGGATGCTGCTCTCCATAGCTACCACTTAGAGAGCTTTCTAAGGTTGCTTAAGACCTCTTAAGTCACCATAAAGGTTGTCTAAACTGGTGTAGGGTACCCACTTACATTAGCGGACATCCTATACCAGGCCGGCTTCTCACATGGCACATGAAACAAAAATAGCTAGGCCTCCTTTTCCCTTCCTGCGGGTGACTTAGTAGCTTGGAATCAGTATGATTTGTATCCATTGATGGAAATAGGGTCGGCAGCCCATGTTTCCTGACAACACATAATGCCATAATTTTGAAGGGACATCAGCCAGTCTTTTTTTTTTATTTACTGCGAAACCCGGCGACATTCCATGAAAAGAATTGAAAGTCTAGCCCACTTGCAAGGTCAGACTCTGCTGTTATGTTTCGTAGGGTACCCCAGTATAGGGTTGAGTAGTCACCTGACCCTTCACCTACATTTACCATACCATTGTACTACATAACTTGTTTTTGTATTGACCTTTTACCTAGCTAAGCACTCCATAAATGTTGTGTAGTTTTCCGGAAAACTAGCCTTATTAATCATGCATGAGGATTCCCTGAATTACAGCAGGATTAACTAAGTATAAGGGTCATCCCTTCTGTCATCCTTGATTAACATGACACAGCAAGGTAGAACCTTTGAGGGTACCTTTTCGGTATATATACAACACATCTTTGCTGGGGCAGGCAGAGGAGAAAGACTTCCATGCTGACACACTGACACAAGACGCTGAGGTTCTTGCATGCAGACACTCCAGCACGCAGTGGTCTGACGTCTCTTGCGGGGTGTACATATGAAGACCAAGACAGGGTCCTTCATTCTCTCATACCAGGTAATGAAGTTTGCTCTTTCCTAGGGGGATTCTTGGCTCTACATCTACATACATGCTATGTACACTTAGGTACATTTAGTTAGGATTGCATCGCAGGAGTATGCATTATTACTATCTTGTATTTATATACCTGTCTTTATTTATTCTTTTAGCACTATGGTAGGAATCTACCATCCATTTACTCTATTGGTGCTTATAAATGTTGATATCTGTTTCTGTCTTATGGTTGTTTCAGCACACCTATTTTACTCTAGAATGACACTGATTCAATACATGATTATTGAAAATGTCCCCACCATTTATTCTGTTTAGCTCCCTTAGACAATGTGAGCACGAGTGACTGAGCAAAAAGTTCTGTACTGTTCACACAATCCCTGTTGTGACAGAGTTGTCATGTTCGATAGTTGCCTAGAACTATTCTCTTCTCGGTAAGAGGAGTTTATATTGGCACTGCGAGCTAGCTGAAATACAGGCGAACTTACCCAGTGGGGGTGTCTGGAATCAGTCTGGACACCAATCTCACAGTCTATGTTGTCTAAATGCACAGACCAAACATTGGTTTATAGGAACTACACAACACTTGTTTTGTTGGATTGTACTTAGTAGAACAAGAAGTGGCTCTTGCAGTCACAGGCTCCTCTTGGATAAAATTCCCCGGTTGGAATTGAAAACCTGGACCACTTGCAAGGTCAGACTCTGATTTTTTTGCAGTGTACTTGAATAGAGCAAGAACTGGCTCTACAGTAGCAGGCTCCAGGTGGATACAATCCCCCAGTTGACTGCTCTGATTTGAACATCAACCATTTTCTGTGAGATTTGTTAGAGTTTCAAATTGATTGTCGTGAGCAAATTTCACCCTAGGGGGCATATTTAAAGGACGTCTATTCCATTGTTTAGGCCAGATGTTAAGAGAATAAACATGAGGAGATGGGAAAAAAACAATGTGTAGGTGCGTATCTTGCTAGAAGTTAACTTTGCAGAGTTCAGGCGAGATCCGGAAAAGCTTTGGGACCTTAGAATGTAAGACTATGCAATCTAGGTCATCGTATTTCGCAGAAGGGCCATCCCAATGTACTCTGTGAGTCAAGATAATTTTATCAACGGTAACTATATAACAGTCTGTGTTTCTCCTACACCAGTGGGAGGCTTTGTTAATATGACTTTTGCAGGATTCCTGTGTGCCTTTTGCTAACAAGGGGGTTCCCACTAAAACCATTGTACATGGGGTGCTCTCTGGAGGTAGATGGAGGCTGTCACGGGCTTCTAGAGGGTGGGACATAATAACCTTCTGCCATCAGCGTGGCACTTTGTTTAGTCCCAAGGTGGAACTTGCTCTATCTCTATCAGTCTGGGAATTAACACCTAATTTAGTAGTTTCCCTGTAATCTGCTGTGCCTTGATTATGGTTGCACCTTATGGTGATGGCATCAGGCCCTTTTAAATATGATCTGGGGGTATGTCCTGCGGCTATTGAGGACAAACCTGTAATTGGGGTTTTATTTGCAGGGAAGGGGACTGGGTCCTGGATAAACGGGCTCTCTTGCGAGGGCTCTGTTTGTTGCCCTTTTTTTAGTATATTCTACTAGGGATTCAAGATCTTCTTCTATTTTACCCAGTCAAAGCAATATAGGCTTCAGAGAGCTCATCTATTATTTTACTGCAAACAAATAAAGACTATTGCCATAAACAGAGCAGCAAGCCACTCCTGACATTGCACTTCCCAATCGCCCCAGTTCATCAGATTTTGTCATTTTACTCCATGCACCTAACCAAGCACCTGCCGCTCTGGCGACCAGATGATCAGACAATGATACACAAATGGTGATGAACTCTTATATTAAAGTCGTTTATATATAAATCCAATGACAGTAGCATATAATTCAATACACCTTTATTTTCAATTTTCTTTGGTGATATGAAACAAACAGCCAACGTGTTTTGTTCACTACATGTGAGCTTCATCAGGGCGATTGAAGTCATGTATCCATCATGTATAATCTTGACTCGATGCAAGTTTGATCCCTCAAATATAACATATCCTCCTGTCTTCTGCTGATGACAATAATTCAGTCAGGGTAGCCATATAGGCCTCCATCTCAGACACCAAGTATTGCTTGAGGGCTCATGGACACAGTCGTATACTGCAAACGGGAGACTTCTTTGAAGTCTCTGAATTCAATGAAATCTCCCTTTTGCATGGCCTTGTGGTCATGCATGGACATGGGTAACTCGAGAGATCTGAAAATAAGGAAGGGGGATGGAGTATGAAAGCAGTACAAAACTGTGTCCATAAGCCCTCAAGCAACTTTTGGTGTCTAGGATGGGGGTGATTAGTGTGTTTGGATATAATCAGGACTACTGCTAGCCCATAAATTATTGTATAAAGTAATCTAAAAATACTGAAACCTGTTTGAACAAGAAAAGCGATTAGATACTGTTTTTTGGGTGCTATGTTTAAGCTGGAAAAACATTGGAAATGTCCAGGACTATTTTAAATGTACATTTTCTTTTAGGTTAATTTCTAATCCTGTGTTGTGAGTGTGCATGCAGGCGTATATGCACATCGAAATTGAAATTGTCCAATACTATTTTATAGGGTCTGTCAGGATTATTAAAACCATATAAAAGACGAGTGTTCATTACAGAACTGCTAGCCACTACAATTCCTTGATATTGTAGCTAGAGTAAAACAGCTATTATGTCATCTTTATCTTCTGCTCCAGAAAATAATAAACCTGTGCTTGGGGGGTCTTTCTTTAAGGTAATGACATGTGAAACTGAATTTTTTATCCCACCATGCTTTCTATCTGTACAAGGCTGGAGCGTATTTTAAAAGTCCAGTTGCTTGAATATTTATTCCCTGAGCTCTTCGGGTACTAAGACATTAAAAATGACAATATTATTACCTTCTCACTTTGAGGAGTATGTCTCTATAAAAACCGAAGGCCAGTCAACATCTGCAAAAAATGATGTCACAAACATCAAATACATGTAGTAAGAATATTGCTTTGATTTTGTGAGGTATCTGTATGTGGTTTACTTAAATTTACCACCGGATGTTCTTTTAGGATTCTAGTGCAGTAATGTTACTTCTGTTGTGCTAGCCTGAAGTGATACTTATAGATTGATTACATAAACATGTAATGTATCAATCAATCAACCAATCAGCCATTTTGTAAAGAGCACTACATACCCGCAAGGGTCTCAAGGCGCGGGGGTGCTACCGATCGAACAGCCACGATGGGGGGCCTGCTACTGATCAAACAGTCAGGTCGTGAGCATCCTCCATCCACATGTGTGCACATTTTGTGTATGTGCAGTAGGAACTAATCCTATAAAAGTCATGAAGTGTTCTATTGTCTAAGTCACATTTAAACTGATATTCCCGGTCGGGCTGCTGGAGAGTGGCATTCCATACAGCAAAGTTTGTCCATAACCTTTCCCCGCTGTACCTGAGTCAAGGCGTGATCGATTGCTGGCACTGGGGCGGAGGAGCGGTCTGGCGCACCCTGACACTTGCCTATCTGGTCCGATGGTGATACGTGGCACCAGTGTGGACCCGCGTTGTGGAGAGCTACTGGTCCTGGTTCATTTGTGGTGACATACGTTCTTCCCGGCGAGTTATTGTTGCAGCCGTGGTAACTGTTGGTCTGGGACCCTCCGGGCTCGGACATACAATGGCGGCTCGACCTGAGGGTGAGAAACAGCTGTCCAGATCATCTAAGGGATCCTGCTCCATTCAATCCAACAAATTGGACCGGTATACGCAACCCAGGGGCTCGCCCTCTGGGTCGGGCAGATACTAGATGGCAATAGGAAATCCACAGATGCTGCGCCGGAGCCCACGCTACAGGATGCGATGGTGGCCATAGATGGGGTTAAGACCTCCCTGGGGCAGCAGATGCAGTCACTAGATCATAAATTGGATACAGTGTCCATGGAGGTGAACCTGATTTGAGCCGACCTCACCAAAACCAGTGAGAAGGATAATTCTCTGGATATCAAAACCGCAAGATAGACAGATGATGTGTCACAGTTGCAGCGGGATGTTCGTGCTTTCCAAGTTTTCAGTGACTAGGCTAATCGCAAGCTCGATGAATACGAAGGACGGGCTCGGAGGAACAACATACGCATAATTGGCTTCCTGGAGAAAGCTGAAGGGTTGGCCCCAGATCTCTTTGTTGAAGACATTTTCCTTAACCATCTGAAACCAAAAGGTTTAGTTCACTTCTTCATGATTGAACGTGCGCACAGAGTTCCGGGGGCAGACCAAAACTGGGGGCCCCACTACATCCGATGACTGCACGGGTACTCAACTTCAGGGACAGAGACGCTATCTTGCAGGCCTCAAGATCCGGGGGTCCCTTGAACTATGAGAACTCTACCAGAACCTTTTTTCCGGATTTTACTCAGATGGTCCAGAGTCAGCGGCAGAGTTTCCTCAGAGTCAAGAAGCAACTCCGGGACAGGGGATTGAAATATGCCATGTTGTTCCCTGCCAAGCTGCGAGTTGAAGTGGCGGGGAAGGTCTGGTTCGTCGACAACTCTGAAATTGCTTCGGACTGGCTTGAAGGTCTTTCCCCACAGGAGGAGAACCGGGGTGGTGGCGGAGAGGATGGTCATGTACAGCTGGAACAGGAGTGATAAATATTGCTGCTATCCGGGCGGCGCGGTCTGGTGGAGAGAGGGACTACTCGCGAGCGGCCCTTACAAATTGTTGATTGCACCGGGCGCAAACTATGATTCCTTTGGGCGGTGGTGGGGATTCGTGGCTCTGACATCCTCCTCTGATCTTTTACATTTAGATAGTTGGTTAGTTAGAACATGGGGTGACAGGCACACTGCGAATTTGGGGTTGGCGAATGCCGCGAGCAGGGGTGCAGGGTGGGGGGCGGCGGGTTGGTATTGTTTTCATGTAGTTGTTTTTTTCTTTCAATTTCCTTCTTATGTCGTCTTATGTCAGGTGAGGATAACGTAGCAAGATGTCCTTTATGTGGGTTAAATGGCACAGAGTAGTCGGGGATGAGAGTGCTGAGTTGGAACGTAAATGGTTTGGGTGACAATATCAAGAGAGGAATGGTCAGCCAGCTCATTAGGAGGCATGCCCCAGACATGGTGTTGCTGCAGGAGACGCACCTGATTGGTAATAGGTGCACGGCCCTCCACAAAGGGGGATATAAGTTAGTGGCGCCTGCTGGCTTTACCACTGGCTCTAGAGGGGTTGGGATTTTGGTCAAGAATTCCTTACCCCTGTCTGTGCAGGCCACCTGGTCAGATAAACGTTGCAGATATGTGGGAGTATCGGGGCAAGTGGGGGCAAGACGGTTACATTTTTATCTATATACGTACCTCCGAGCCTCCAGACTGATACCTTCCATGATTTGAGTTCAGCCTTTCTCACGCTGCCCCTCTGCGACCTAGTCTTGGGAGGCGACTTTAATTCTGTACTGGATGGGGAGACGGACAGTAGCCCTCCTTGAGCGCTTCGACAATCGCAGAGATGGCTCGCAGAATTTTTGGATACGCTAGGGTTGGTTGATAGTTGGTGGGTACGTAACCCGACGTTGACGCATTTAACTCACACTTCGGCTGCGCATGGTCACCTGTCTAGGTTAGATTATATGTTGCTGCCGGCGGCGATTGTGTTCATGATCCAAGAGGTGAAGTACCTCGGCATAGGTATCTCTGATCACTCCCATTTGTGGCTTCAGCTTGCCCTCAGTTTACCAGCAGTTGGAAAGGTAGCCCCCATCAGTGCCTGGCAGTTAAAGGACCCGGCCACCAAAAAAGAGGTGCTTCAGATATAAGACCGTTACTTCCTAGAAAATGTGGGATCTGGGAAGCATATAAAACGGTAGTGAGAGGTGAGGTCCTCTCCTTGGTGACCCGGAAGAAGAAGAAAAGTCAGGCAGAGGTTGCTCAGAAGGAGGGGGAGGTTATACTTTTAGGGGAGAGAGTGGCTAAGTAACACACGCCTGCGGAGCTCCAACCTCTATGACTCCGGCAGGAGGAATATAAAGATCTTGTGAGAGATAGAGCGATTGCCCAAAATAATGCTGTGCAGAGCCGTATATATGAACATGGTGATAAAGCCGGTAAGCTGATCGCATGGGTTGAGCACGGGGAGCGAGCGTCCAGGCTGGTACCTGAATTAGAGGGATTGGGATCTTGCAATATCAAAGAATTGCAGGCGGTGGCAGACGAGTTTGCAAAATATTATCAGAGGGTCTACAGCGCCGATAGCGTGTTCACGGAGGCTGAGAACAGTGAAATGATTAGGGACATTGTAATGCCGAGTTTGTCAGAGGAGAACAGGAGCTATCTTGACTCCCCTTTCTCTGACGATGAGGTTGCACAGGCCATCAGGTAGATAAAGTCAGGGAAAGAGACCGGCCCCAATGGGATACCAATTGAGTTGTACAAGTTAAATGCCGGTACACTCCCCTCACATCTCCGAGCCATGTTTTTGGAAAGCAGTGAGAAGGGTCAGCTGCCATATGACCAGCATCTAGCCAATATAGTGGTCATACATAAAGGGGGTAAGCCCAAGACACAGTGTTCCTCCTATAGGCCTATTTTGCTACTTAATGCAGAGCCCAAAATACTCGCGAAACTCCTTGCCACTCGACTAGTTAAGGTGATCACAACATTGGTTCACCCGGACCAGTCCGGCTTCATGCCTTGTCGTAACACGCCGCTGAATTTGCGGAGGCTATATGGTGTCCTTGGGGCTCTTTGAAGATCCATGAATCAACAGTATTGGTTTCCCTAGACCCCACAATGGCCTTTGATAGAGTGGAGTGGCAATATCTATTCGCGGTGTTGGCGAAGCTGGGCTTTGGGAGTGAATTCATTGGGTGGGTGCGACTATTGTATGCAAACCCCCTCACCAGAGTGGTTGTCAATAGTTGCAAATCCAGTGATTTTCTGCTAGAAAGGGGCACGAGGCAGGGATGCCCACTATCCCCATTGCTCGTTGCACTTGCAATGGAGCCCTTGGCGGTGTGGGTCAGATGGGATAGATCGATACGGGGCTTACGTTGGTCACTGGACTGGGAAGGTAAGATCTCGCTATATGCGGATGACGTTCTGCTCTACCTTACTGACCCCCTCCTTGTCCAACTTTTTGGATGTGTTAGCCATTTTGGTAGGTATTCCGGATTGGCCATAAACTGGGCAAAGTCTGTGCTCTTTGTTCTTGTGGGCGACCCCTCGGTGATTCCACAGTGGTGCCCAATCCAGATCGAGACTGTAGGATTCAGGTACTTAGGTATATACATCACACTAGATCCGCAGTTACGGAACCTAGCTTCCCCGTTGAACAGGTGTAAAACAGATGTGGAGCGCTGGAAGGCTCTTCCACTATCCCTACTTGGGAGAGCCACTCTCTTCAAAATGATGGCTCTACCTCAGTTGTTGTATGCTCTGCAGAATTCAATGGACACAGTGCTGACCTCCTATTTTAGGGGGATTGAGACCCTCCAGAGGCGGCTCCTGTGGGACGGTAAGCCCCGAATATCAGTAGCAAAGCTAACTCTCCCGTGGTATGATGGCGGGATCGGACTCCCGGATTTAAGGGAGTACTACTGGGCTTCCCAGCTGGTTGCTGTGAATAATATTGTCTACGGACCCCCGGGAGATCCGGGATATGCCATTGACTGGGGTCAGGCCCCGGGTGGGATGCTTGACAGGGCTCTATATTCTAGACCCGGGAAGTTTCCACTGGCTGTCCCGACCACGCATGCGGTGCAGGTGTGGCATGCAGCCAATAGATATCTAGGCTGGAAGGATAGGCTAACGTTGGCCACCACCCTGCTGAATTCGGAGCAGCTAGGTAGCCTGTGGAAAACTAAGGGGTTCGACAAGTGGGACCTTATTGGCATCACTCAGATCAAAGATGTTTGGGCTAAAGATGTGGTGCACACATTTGAGTCCCTTAAAAAATTATATAGCTTGCATGACAATGAACACTTCCGGTATCGACAAGTGAGACACGCCCTCACCACTCACGTCCCTAAGGACACGGCACTACCGGAGGCGTCGCCTCTGGAGGACGGGGTATTGGACGGGTATATTCCTGAGAAAACTATTTATTTAATATATTGGAAGTTGGTCCATTACATGGAAAGCCCGTTGGAGCGCATTAGAGCCCAGTGGAGTGCGGATGGGTTGGAATTAGATGACGAGGATTGGGTAGAGGTGGTATCCTCCCCGAAGGTAGTGGCTATTCAAATGAGGCTCTGCTTTGCCCAACTGAAGATCCTACATAGATCCTACATAACTGGGCCCCGTTTGGTATGAATGAGACGAGGAGAGAGTGGAGAGTGTTGGAGAGAGTGTGGCGAAATTCTTTGGCATTGTGTGGCGATACAGGTCTTTTGTGTGAAGATTCACAATGAACTGGGAGCAGTTTTAGGCGCTGTGATACGACCAGAGGCCCGAAGGTGTCTGTTGAATGTCTGCGAGCCCACAGACCTAAATGTGTATCAGAAGCAATGGGTGACGCTGGCGTACATGGTGGCCATATCGAATATAGCTCAGCTTTGGGGAGCCAGTCAATCACCCCGAGTCACCAAGTGGGCGTAAGATCTAAACTGGTGTATGTTTAGAGAGAGATCGGTCTATGTGGGAAGGGGTTGTCTGAAGAAGTGGGAGAAGTTATGGGGAGCACAGAATAGCCACCGTGGAGTGATCTGTGCCCCACCTGCACCACGATTGGATTTGGAAGTGCTGGAATCTACATGATCCGAGTGTTGTATATTGTAACATGTGATTCTGTACTTGCCACAATGACCCATGTGATGAAGACTGTATGTGATCACCTGCGATTTGTTTCCTTTTTGTTTTGTCCCCTTTTTGTTTCCTTAATAAAAAGAGTTTAAAAAAACTAAAAACTGATATTCCCTAATTCAGTGAGTGTGTTACTTATGGAAGTGTAAAAATGTGTGTCACCACATGGTCTAAGTTCAGCCAACATGTTACAGATGACTGCTGTTATTTAGCAAACTCTTACCAACAGACGGTTGCATCTCTGAGGGCAGCTGATGGTTGCATCTCTGAGGGCACCACTAAGGACAGTTGCATCTCTGAGGGCAGCACTAAGAAAGAAAATATGGGAACACAAAACCGCCATCACAGAAAGGGAATGGCTAAAAGTCTTTGCCCTGATAAAACGGAAAAACCCAGTCCACCTGTGGAGACATATAAATCAACTGAGAAGCAGAGGAATATCAAGAGAGAATGGAATAGCAGAAAAGGACTGGCTGATGTATGTCAACCAGCTTTATACAATTACCGCTGCCCACAATGACAGTCCAGAAGGGGCCAGTGGCAAAGAGGGCCCAGACCGGCAAACAAACATCGCTCCAGGAGACACGAAAGTCAGCCAAGATAACTGGCCAGAAGGTAATAGAACGCTGTCAGAATCATATGATGAAATACCAGCCAAACTAAATCCCCATGCTCTCAGTAAGATCATTAAGAACATGAAGAACGATGGGGCCACCGGTCCAAATGGAATTCCAGCACCGGTCTTTAAAAAGGCCCCCGACTTCTGGGCAAGTTTGCTAACTCCTTTATTCATCCATACATTCCAATAATCAACAACTCACGAATCCTGGAGGGGCTCCATTTTGGTCCCTATTCACAAAGAAGGAGACCGCGTAAAACCTTCGAACTATAGGCTTATTGCCCTGCTTGACCACGAAGCCAAGGCTTACGCTCGCCTTCTACTAAAGGACTTGGAGGGGTGGGTAGAAGAGAATAGCATTATACCATCTTATCAAACGGGCTTAAGGTCAAAGGCGTCGACCATGGATAACGTACTGGCACTGGCCTACTTATCCACCCAGGCCACCACGAAAAACCATCCCCTAAATTTCTGCTGCTTCGTGGATTACAGCACAGACTTTGACAAAGTGGTGCATAGAAGATTATGGTGGAAGATAGAAAACTGGGGCATTCCACTGAACCTATTGAAGGCAATAAGATCACTTTATGAAGATACCTGGATAAGAGTCAAAACCAGTGCCAACACTGTGTCCTCGAAAATCAACACGGAGAACGGGCTGAAACAAGGTTGCGTGTTGGCACCCATTCTTTTCAATCTTTACACAGCGGATTTGGGCGACGCCCTAAAAGGAGCCAGCCTAGTAACTCCAAGACTAGGAAATATGAGGTTGCCGGTGCTCCAATACGCTGATGACACCGCCATAATGGATCACACAAAGGTGGGTCTCCAAAGAGCCCTAACTGCTTTAAATCAATTTAATAACATCAACAATCTGACAGTAAACCAAGGAAAAACCAAGGTTGTCATCTTTGGGTCCTACCATCAGAAAAAGAAAGCACCATGGCATTTGGGCAACCTGCAAATCAAGAGTCATACATTTACCTAGGGGTCTGGCTGACGGATCGGGCTAAGCTGACTGCCCATTTGAAACATCAGAGAACTAAGGCCAACATGGTCATATATTTACTCAAACAACTAAACCATCAGCTGACTAGTCCTACCGCGAGCCAATATTGAAAGTTATGAAAGCGAAACTGCTACCTGCAATCAGCTATGGCCACCAGGCTTTCCCCGGGTCACAGCATGTCTACTTAAATACAGCGCAATCTAAAGCTTATAAAACAATGTTTCAAATCCCAAGGGCAGCAAGGCAAGCAAGGCTAAGATTGGAGCTGGGAATGGCAAGGCTGGGCCTTATGTGCCAGGGTGACATCATAAAACTCTACCTCAGGATTTTAAGGGCTCTGGCTAACTCCTATAAACTCCAATTAAAATCAATCTTTGAAGAGGCTTGCACGCCCTGGCATTCTCCATTCGATAAAGCAATGGAGACATTGAATATAGTGAAAGAAAGCATATTAAGGCCGGACATCCCCCTGAACACGTGGAAAAAAGTGATAAATAAACAAGTGTGTGAAATCTCATTTGACCTGGACTGTAAATCCCTTCGTTCAAGTCCACTCTTAGACTCCCTGAATAGGCCATACACAGTAGGCAAAGCCCAGGCTTATTTAACTGACGCTATTACACCATCAGCTCGAAGGAGAATCTCGTCAATGAGACTAATCACCCTAGGAATCGCAGATTTTAATCCTGTGTGGGCTCGCACAGGGGAAGCCACTAAATGCAGACTCTGCCCATACAAGAGGGAATCGTGGCTCCTCCTGCTATGTTGTTGGACCAGTCTTATTAAGGGAAGAAGGTGATTACTGCATCCGATTTGCTCCATCAATGGAACAAAATCCTGAAGCGAAGCACCAGCCATGTGTTTTTCCGCTAACAGCACGATGATCCTAGCCAGACTGGAGAAATGTATCCATCATATTAGGACTGCCTTAAAACTGGCAAATGAATGTAATAAAACTCTGGAGAAGATCAATACAAATCCAGCGTAAGGATGCTGAGGTGGCCTAGTCCGTGCATCAATGCTTGTCTGCACTTCCAACATCCCAGCCAGGAAAACCCCTCTCATGGTGAATGGTCTAGAGGCCAAGGGGAAGGAATCATTACCTGACAATGCCACCCATAGAACAACATGGGAGCCCGGGCCACCTTCAAAGCCACACCTCTATAAACACAAACTCTGGGGAAGCCCGACTTTGGTGGAACTTGGGGAGGGGAGTCACACTTTTTTATCATAATGCATTTTAAACCCCTGTTACAAATAACAGTTTTTAGGTCTCGCCTGTCGATGCGCATGCGCATCGAGCAAGGCGAGAGTATTGCGAGTTATCCACTCTTTATCTGCACTGCAAGGAATCGTGGCGATTCCTTGCAGTGCCCGTGACTTTTAAGGTCAATGCGCATGCGCATTAAGCTTATGCGCATGCGCATTGACCTTAAAAGTCACGGGCGCGTGCATGTCCGTCTTCCCGCCGTCTCGCATTTCCCCTGTCGCACTTCTCCTCCCCCCTCCCCTCTCTTCCCTCCAGCTTGTTTTTTGTTTATTTGACCCGCTCCGCCCCCTCCCCTTCCCGCCGTGTCGCATTTCTCCTCCCCCCTCCCCTCTCTTCCCTCCGGCTTTTTTTTTGTTTATTTTACCCGCCGTGTCGCCGTGTCTCCGATCCTTTCGCTCTCCTCCCCCCTCCCCTCTCTTCCCTCCGGCTTCTTTTTTGTTTATTTTACCCAAAATAATAGAGTAAAAAATACGGCAGTAAATCACTAAGTGTATGCGACCATTAAAACCAATCTAACGTCGGCTCAGGCGCTAGTGAAAAACAGGTTTGGTACACAGATTAAGAAGTTAAAACACGAACTTGGTTAAAGAAACTTTACAAAAAGTAAAAAGCACCACGTAGTTTACATAGAACAGAAAAATCATCAATAAAAGAATTTGCAAGCAGTAGCATGTCGCGTCAAGATTGTGCCGTTTAAAACACAAAGGAGGTTCTATCTTACCTTCCTGTTACTGTATTACGGCCGCTCTAACTGCAAGTCAGAAAGAATGCTCTCAAATGCTACTTCCAGTGACCGTAACTAAGAAAAATCCACTATCACTTTCCCTTTGAGTCACCAGGAAACACGCGCTTGGAATGAACTTCACTGCCCCTCCCACAGTTGCAAAAGAGATGCCAAATCACTTCCATGATCACGTGCTCCAATATCTGAGCACATTTCCCGATAAAGTCATCAACATTTGTACATGCCCTAGAGTTTAAATGTATAGCCTCCGTGCGGGTTTGCAACTCGCTTTCTCCGATACACTGCCTGTGGTGCGCCCGCGAGCACCAGTGCACGCTGCCTGTAATGAGCCCGCATTCCTGTGCACGCTGCCTGTAGTGCCCCGCTATTTCACCAGCGCGTCTTTCCCACTCTTACTTTCACCGGTCCACCTGGTATGCAGTTTGCCTGTGTGCGCTAGTACCTGCTGCAGGCATGATTTGAAGCCGATCACCCGCTTTCGCGGGTGCACCTCTGCCTGTTCATGCAGATGCTGCACTCACCCACTGAGGCTCCGGGAAGCGAGCTAGGCTACTTTCCTCTTCGCCGACTTTACATTTAGGAATCCGGTGCAGGGGTGTGTCGCGTACACGGCATGCTTTCTATCTCTCCAGCAGTAAATCTCGCTCAGACAGGTTCTTCCAAAACCCTGCATCCGAGCAGGGTTTTCAGGTGAGACGTTGGTTTCTCAGCAAGTCCTTTCAAGGCTTTTCGACCGTTTAAGCACAGACAGATCATTTTATTTTTGTGCCTCACAGATTCTATCTAACATTCCCAACTCAATGGTACTCATTTTATCGACCTCAGATGGATGAAAGGCCCCGCCAGAATTTGAACCTGTGTCTATGAGATCGAACACAAACCCCTGCAGTGGATGCATCGGTCCACTGAGCCACCAGAACAGGCACAAAGCACTTAGTAATCTCTTGCTATTAAAATCAATTTAATATGAGCAACATTACAAATGAACTGAAGCTAACAATGTGTGTATTTTTATGTTTTTCCTGCAGTGATAATCAGAGTGTAAAATATTAAATACGTTGCTGTAGATATTTCCTTCCTGCTGACCACTGTTTGTTTTAGAAAAGAAAAAACATAAGACTGGAAAGCCCTCACTCACTCACCCTCAACCCCTCACCCTCAACCCCCCACTCACGCTCACTCTCACTCATCCTCACTCAACCACCCTCAACCTCACTCACCCTCAACCCCTCGCCCTCACTCACCCTCAGCCCCTCACCCTCACTCACTCACCCTCAACCCCTCACCCTCACTCACCCACCCTCAACCCCTCACCCTCACTCACTCACCCTCAACCCCTCACCCTCACTCACTCACCCTCACTCACCCTCAACCCCTCCCCCTCGACCCCTCCCCCTCAACCCCTCACCCTCACCCTCACTCACCCTCACTCACCCTCAACCCCTCACCCTCAAACCCTCACTCACCCTCAACCCCTCACCCTCAACCCCTCACTCACCCTCACTCTCACTCATCCTCACTCACCCTCAACCCCTCACTCACCCTCACCCTCACTCACCCTCAACCCCTCACCCTCACTCACCCTCACCCTCAACCCCTCACCCTCACTCACCCTCAACGCCTCACCCTCAATCACCCTCAACCCCTCACCCTCACCCACCTTCACTCACCCTCACCCTCACTCACCCTCACTCACACTCACCCTCACCCACCCTCAACCCCTCATCCTCACTCACCCTCAAACCCTCATCCTCACTCACCCTCAACCCCTCATCCTCACTCACCCTCAACCCCTCACCCTCACTCACCCTCAACCCCTCACCCTCACTCACCCCCACTCACCCTCAACCCCTCACCCTCAACCCCTCACCCTCACTCACCCTCACCCTCACTCACCCTCAACCCCTCACCCACCCTCAACCCCTCACCCTCAATCCCTCACCCTCACTCACCCACACTCACCCACACTCACCCTCACTCACCCACCCTCACTCACCCTCACCCTCACTCACCTTCACCCTCACTCACCCTCAACCCCTCACCCTCACTCACCCCCACTCACCCTCAACCCCTCACCCTCAACCCCTCACCCTCATTCACCCTCAACCCCTCACCCTCACTCACCCTCAACCCCTCACCCTCACTCACCCTCAACCCCTCACCCTCAATCCCTCACCCTCACCCACACTCACCCACACTCACCCACCCTCACTCACACTCACCCTCACTCACACTCACACTCACACTCACCCACCCTCACTCACCCTCACCCTCACTCACCCTCACCCTCACTCACCCTCACTCACCCTCAACCCCTCACCCTCACTCACCCTCAACCCCTCACCCACCCTCAACCCCTCACCCTCACTCACCCTCAACTCCTCACCCTCAACCCCTCACTCACCCTCACTCACCCTCACCCTCAGCCTCACTCACCCTCAACCCCTCACCCTCACTCACCCTCACTCACCCTCAACCTCATGCTAAAGATTTACAAAAAAACCCATAAACAATTCTAAAAGCACTAACTCTAATGCTGCGAGACCTATTGCATTTCTAATGCTTGTTAATTATTGTTCTATCTGCAATATGATGAGCACTTTTTACTGAAATGATTTTAATTACTTGTACAGTTAATAATAATAAATAAATACTCTTACTAACATTCTGTGATGTGTGTAACAATTGATCAACAAGCGATGTCTGCTGCTCATGATGTCTCAAAGTTATTTTTAGGTCTCAGTAGAGCACCTATCTAACTACCACTGTGTAGGTCTGTAAGTTAAAACTCTTCTAGTGTTGGGTACTATGTATTTAACACCATCGCTGCTAATGGTTTTCTCCTGCTGTGCTGCTTCTTCTGATATCCCATTGTTCATGACGAGCTCAGCTCGTCATGAGTGTATGAGAGGGCTATATCATGACGAGCTGAGCTCGTCATGAGTGTCGAAGGGGTTAAACTGCAAAACTCCATTCATAAGTGAAAGTACTTGCTACAGAAAATGCAGTGAATGCATTTACAAATATTTCAAAGAGGTATGCAGTGAGTGCATTTACCCTCTCTTCCTATTAGGAACACATGCATGGTTAGGAAGCACATTTTTTCAGTGAATTTCTATGAGCTTTTTAAATGTGAAGTAAAATATTATTATCATGTGTGACTATAACTTTACTTTAAACGTATTTTTTCAGTGAATTTCCACTGTATTTTATACATTAAAAAAAATCATACCTAACTAAGCCAACTCTCCCTCAAATTTGACCTCGGCTCTGTTCCTCATTGACATCCCCTACAGGGGCTAGGGTGTCAGGGTATCCTTACCCTCCTCTCCTGTACCGTTAATTATTTTCAATTTCCAGGACAAGAGAATGTAGTCCCTGAGTCCTGTAATGGCAGCCAAAACATTTTGAGTGCTCCTCCGAGACTCGCAGAAGTCTTACTTCCGCAAGATGAGTGACAGGAAAAAAGTCCCTCACAGCTAATCTGATTGCTTCATTATTTGAAGGTGCATGCCTACTGGAAACCTGTGAGATATTCGTTGACCCAATTGTCCAGATATCTGTACATTTTCAACCTTCAGTTCTCAAAAACTACTGACCAGATTTACACCAAAGACAAAAAAGCACGCTTTCTGGATGAAGATCTAGGTTTCTGACAAATTTGATGTAAGTCCGTTTTGGCTGTAGAGCTGTAGAGTGCTCTAAATTTCCCTATGGAAATTAGACAGGGAAATAGCATTTAACCACCCCACCTTTTTCTTGGATATTGCTTAATGGAGACTCCAAACATTCTATGAAGGAACTGAGGTGAATGAACCTTTTTTGAAAAGTTTTGTAAAGATTCATCAAACTGCACCAAAGTTATTAGCAAAAAAAAATGAGTGTCTGTTAATCAAATTGCTTCGGCATGCCCAGATATCTATGCATGATGTGACTTTGTTTCTCAAAAACTGCACAACAGATAGATTTTCACCAAATCACAAAAAAAAAATTCTGTGTAAAGATCTAGCTTTCAGCCAAATTTGGCATAATTCCATTTAGCTGTTTTTTCTTTATCGTTGTTCAATTTTCCAACGGAATATTACATGAGGACAACACATTTTGGGACAACCTTTTGCTCCACACTTGCTTGATGGATCACCCTGAAGCTTTCCGTAAATGAACTGATTCGGAAGAGACTTTTTTTTTACAGCACTGAGATCATGGCAAACTCTTCTTCGTCTCAATGACCAGCCAGCATCAGGCCAGTCTGGCTGCCCTGGTAACAAACATGCCTTTCCGCTCATCAATAATAGGTAGGGTTTATTGGCAGGATGGATCCACACACCTCAGGAATAGCTATGCCCATCCAGCTGTCTCGAAAGATTTAGTGCCACTGTCAAGTAAAAAGAAACAAAGCGTCAATGAATTATTAAAGCGACATAAAGCCAGTCCGTGGAGCAGGAGCTGGTATTTTTTACTGGCTGCGTTGTGCCATCAGCCAGCCAGCCGCCGTGCCCTGTCCGGAAGGTTTTCAATAAGCTGCTGTTGGAAGTGCGATGTCCTGGCATTAATATCACCTTCAGGAGGCACGCGGCGGAGAATAAGACATCTTGAGCCGCGCGCTGCAGTCCATTCATCTCTCCGAGAGGCTCGTTGATCTCTGTGTCTGTCTGTGCGCCGGAGTCGCCTCCAGCCTCGTTTCTTTCACTGGCGGGGTCGACCTCACAGGCGGCTGCCATCCTTCTGCCGGGAGTCCGAAGCGTGCCCCTCGGACACTCGTGTCCAATGAGATGGGAAAAGAAAAGGGCGGGAGAGCGAGGGAAACCAGAGAACACCCTCCTATGGGGAAAGGGAAAGCTTTAAGAGGCAAGGCTTGAGCTGAAAGACAGTAAAAAGAGGCTTAAATGGCAACATTTATAGGTGGTGAAAGCTTTAGAGCGGGGATTCCTGACGGGTCTGCAACTGGGAACATGAAATTACCGCTCAGACCCAGATGGCGCCTAGAATTCACCTCCCAGCGTAAATAGCATTTACCCTACAATTGTTCCGTTTTCTTTTTCTTTTTTTTAATTTAAAACTTTTTATTAAAATATAAAAAGAAAAAATCCCTTTTCATCGTTTTAGGTCCAGGGTGCTACTTGTATAGAGAATCAGCGCAAACAACCATAGGTTTTGACACAAAACATATGGGCCTCATTTATGAAGGCCTTGCGCCACTGGTGGGTCACTTTTTCCCATTTTAAAAGTGACGCACCGGCGGCGCAAGACCTTCATAAATAAGGCCCATGGAGTTAACAGGAAGAAATGATTTCCCGAAAAACATTCACACATTGGATGTGTGCTGAACAGCAAAGAACAGTTCAAGTGGGTGGGTTCTTCTGTGTTTGCCTTGCCATAGACATTTGTAGTGAATGGAGGCGCTTCAAGTACGAATCCTTTGCTAAGCAGCATACAATGACCTCTGTGAGGCAGAGTATCACTCAAGGTAGCCTTGTAGAGCCACAGCACTGGAGATGATATCCAAAGCATGCCAATGTTAGCAAATATTGCCCTGGAAAGAGGGGCTCAAGGAGTGCTCATTCATTTGCACAGTTCAAACACATTCAGTGGATTCTATTGGTGCTACACTACATGAGCGTAGGAGGGTTGGGGGTTGTGGGTGATGGTGGAACATTGGGAGACTACACCTGTTGGGTGCTCTTATTGTGCAGTAGACGTTTGCTCAAGGCCCATTGTTTTAGAGACAGTGGGTGTTTGTCCATTAGCAGTATTAAATCTAACATCTGCAGATTGAATGCAATCTCTGCCCTTTGGCCACATCAATGATTAACCTTTGGGGGGCGTGGCTTGGACGTCGAAGGGAATGACGGCGTGAGCTCGGAGCTCCGCGCCCGATCCCTACAGTAATCCTGACAAATAGAGCGGAGACGCCTGCGACGGCCCTGAAAAGCACGCCGGAGATGGGAGAATTGGACCGGCACCCAGGGAACCGCTAACGAAGCCGATTGACAGAGATCTGGCGTTGTAAGAGAGCTGAGCGACTGGCATGGAGAGGCGCCTAAGATGGCGGGCGGGAGGCATTGAGGAACGCTCACAGGCGAGCGACGCCCCCCCCCGGGAGCTGTGGGTCCAATACAGGTCCGGACCGCTGTGCAAGGCCGAGTGAATCTGCGGTGTGCCCGGAGAACCTGCACTGGGACGGCTACCACCCGCTGGACCGGGCTGACAGGGAGGAGAAACCTCGACAAGATGGCGGAGGGGCCCGAGCTGATACGACTCGGGAAGCTGCGGTGCCCGGAGGAGTGAAAACCCATAGCCTGCGGAGGGGCGCGGGAGCAGCTGAGGTGCCGGCCCGGGTGGCGAAAGGTGCATGGTAGAGACGGTCCGCGGAATGAGGATCGGCACCCGACGGAGCACCGAGACCTGAACAGAAGAGCGTGTGAGGTGAGCTCCTTGCCGTCTCGCGTTGGCCTGCGGCGGCCGACTGCGACCCCAAGAAGTGAGAGGCTAGCCCGCTACTGTTGGTTGCCACAGAAGTGCCCGCGGAGGTTGATTTCCCCCACCACGAGACACTCGGTGGCTCTCCCTGATGGGAGAGGAGTACGCACACAGTGCGGGGAGTTGCGGCGGATACCACCCTGAGGAGACCGCAGCGAAGACTGGGGCCGGTGAGGCCGAGACGCCCACACCGGCGGTGTAGAAGTTGGCTGACCCAGCGGGGCGACTCAAGACCCCCAAACGAGACAGAGGGGCGGTGATCCGGGGCCCCTGGTACATCAGCGGGGGAGAGAGACGATTGGCGGCACTCGGGGGAGGGAGCAGCCCCTAACGAGCCCTACGACTGGAGAGCTGGGGCGAGGAGCATATTATCGAGCTCAGAAGTAGACGGAGGTGCCCAGATCACTCTCCGCAACACACGGAGGAAAGCAGCGAGACCGAGCGAAGAAGATGGTAGTGTGACCGCCCCGCTGAGGGAAGAACAAAAGAACTGAGCGAAGGGCAACACCCGGACAATACCCAGGCCTAGGCCGGACTTGGTCCGAGGGGTCTATTACTGTGGAACGCTGGCAAGAGACGAGTAACGATAGTCGGAGCACCTGTCTGACGAAAGGCTCCTAGTAAGAGGCCTGTGAACAAAAAACCGAGTCAAGCCACAAGAACCATAGGAGGCGACCCTGGTGGACACCCTTGTGACTGAAGCAGGGCACAAGCACGTGGCGGAAGACGACTGGCGGCTAAGTGGATCCGAGGCTGCCCGATTGCTGGAGAAACCGAGACTGGCGCTGCCTGGGTGCAAACAGGCGGAGAGCTAGGCACACAATGGCACTTGCTGCTGCGGATCCGCGCCCTGGAAGGGACCTAGAGGACTACGAGGGCTCCCAGCGAGCTGCTGAGCGCGCCACGCACACCGGCAGGGAAGGTGGATTGGCATCATGGTGAAAAACAAAGGAAAGCCGGAGGGAGCTGCGGCCTCGGACGCGACGGAGGGAGGTCCCGCGGAGCCGTCGGACCTACAGCAACTGCAGGATCGCATATTGGAGGCTATTGCGGCGACAAGAGACACTTTTCAGCAAGATATCGCGCAGGTGGGGTCGGGGCTGGGCCTCCTACGAGCTGACCACGACAAACTTAAAGATAGGGTCAAGGATGTCGAAGATGCCCTACATGAGCTGGCCCCTGCTCATAAAACTATAGAAGGAAAACTAACGGACGCCCTGGATCGAATACAAATACTGGAAAGGAGAGCTGAGGAAGCCGAAAATAGGAGTCGGCGCAGTAATGTCCGCATAGTAGGCATTCCGGAAAAAACAGAAGGAGACAACATGGTCGAGTTCCTTGACAACTGGCTCAGGACCACGGTGGCGCCAGAAAGCCTATCGCCCTTTTTCACACTGGAGCGTGCTCACCGCGTCCCGTCCAGACAGCCCAGACCGAGCCAGCCCCCGAGACTGATCATAGCCAAATTATTGCACTACAAGGACAGAGACCTGCTGCTCCAAAGAGCACGCGATACCGGACCATTTCAGCTATCGAACAGCAAAGTAACACTATACCCTGATTTCACCTTTGAGAGGCAGCGACTGCGGGCCTCCTTTTTGTCCATTAAACGAGAGCTCCGGACTGAAGGCATCCCGTATTCCTTGCTTTTCCCAGCTAAGCTCCAGGTGGTGCTTGGTGATAAGACTCACTTCTTCAGCACGTCGGCGGATGCATGGGCATGGTGGGAAACGTACAAGGTGGGCACTGATGGCGCCAGATTCCAAGAGGAGAAAGAGCGTGCTATGACACAAATACGGAAATCGTAAAGATTGCGTAGGAGACGGCAAGGGTCACGGAAACCGTCGGCATCTCAAACAGATGAGGAGCGGAAAGCTGCACTGAAAGCAGTGGAATCGCTGTCGAGATCGGATGCTTCCCAGGGCATGGACTCGGAGACACATGCCTCGGGTTCGGAGTCGGACCAGTTGGGAATACACAGCACCAAAGGCCCACTGGTAACATCGCAAACGTCGGAAGAGATCCTGAACATTTGACTTGGAGCTGACAAGTAGTGAACAATGCTGACAAATTGAGACCTCCCGAACTATAAGGTACTGCAGGTGGGGGTTACGTACCGGGCCATAAGACTGCTGCTCCTCATGGGGGGAACACGGGAGGGTGCGGGGGGAGCCTGCGTAGCTACCTTCCGATCTAAGCCACACTCCACTTGCCCTTAAGGCACTCGCGGTTACGACCGTGAATTAGCAACACAGTTGGGAAGGTTGATCGAGTTTGGATGGGAACTGATAGACTGATATTGGGGCCTGTTCTGGGGGTGTTAGGGGAGGAAACTGTTGGGGGTGTTTTCCGTAATTGGCAACTGTTGAACCCTGGGCAACTGGGAGACAGGAAGTTGGAAGGTTTAAGAGAAAGTTGGGGGGGACCACCACCTGCGAAGAAATAGGATTTTATATGATGGGGCAACGCAAACTTTGGGACAATGGCTAGCGCAAATGCACTAAGATGTATAACCTGGAATGTGCGGGGGCTGCATACGATGACGAGAAGACATAAGATACATGCCTACCTGGTTCGCAGGGGTGTACATATCGCGCTATTACAAGAAACACACCTCACAAAACAGGAGGGGGCAGCACTGCAAAGGAGATGGAGAGGTCAGGTCTTTAACACCACCTATTCAGCGTACGCTAGGGGCACTTCGATATGGATTAGGGCAGGCACTCCCTTTCAGGCGACTAGACACGTAATAGACCCTGAGGGAAGATACGTAGTGGTGGGGGGCAGGTTACGGGGCAGAGACATAGTGCTGTGTAGTATATATGCCCCGTACACAGAACAGCTGGCCTTTTTAATGGGTCTTTCAGGGACACTGGCACACTTCTTAGCAGGCCCGATTCTAGTTGGAGCAGACTTCAACTAAGTGGCGGACACAATACTAGATAGATCCCATCCACCATTGAGGGACTCCCCTGTCCACTGCCTCACGAAGGGTCGATTGGAGTGGCAAGAGGGATGGGGTTTGACGGATGCCTGGCGCGCACAACTCCCGACCGAACAAGATTATTCACACTTCTCTAGCCTGCATGACCTCCACATCCGGATTGATGCAATGCTGTGCTCTCAGGTCCTGATGCCGGCTATAACTTGGACCGAATACCTTACAAGGACAATTTCGGACCATAATCCACTGCTGGACAGCTTAGCTTGGGCAGTTGAAATACCACTTGTCCCGACGTGGAGGTTGAGGCCCTAGAGGACCCTTTGTTCCATGCGGCGCTGGAGGGAGGGATATCCCAGTACTTCGCTGAAAATGAGGCGTCCGCAGCCACTAGAGCGGTGGAATGGGTGCTTTCATGGTGGTAGTTAGGGGCCAGTGCATAGCGAAATATGTAGGCACGCGTAAGGTACTACTAGAGGACCTGAATAAGGCAGATTCCAAGCTGCGAGATGCGGAGAAGGCGAGGCCCGGCCACCCCGAACTCCAAGATGAGGTCAACCTAGCTAGAGAGGCTGTTGCGGTGGAAGTGGAGCACCTTCGTAGCTTTGATCACCGAGCCTACATGCTCAGGGCTCACATGGAGGGGGACAAAGCTGGAACGCTGCTGGCATGGCTGGCAAACCCCACTAAGCGATGCTCCCCAATACTGGCCATTGAGGAAAAAGGAGGTCACACTCACTACTCCCAAACGGAGATACTGAATAGCTTTCAGAAGTATTATGAGGGCCTATACAAGAGCCCACTGGAGGGATAAGAGAATGACACCGATATTTTTCTTGATGACCTCCACTTGCCCCACCTAGACGAGGAACAGGCGAAAGACTTGGGTAGAGATATAGAATTGGGAGAGATCAGAGGAGTGGTGAAACGGATGGCCCGCAACAAGACACCGGGACTGGATGGGTTGCCCATAGAGTTCTATAGCAAGTACCTAGACCTGCTAGCACCGCGACTCCAAACGATATATAACGAAGCCAGAGTAGCTGGTCGCCTACCCCAGTCTATGCGAGAAGCGCTCGTGATCCCATTGCTAAAACCTGGGAGGGAGAGCCATAGCCTCGCCTCCTATAGGCCACTCTCCATGCTGACCACCGACTACAAAATATTAAGTGCTATATTAGCAGCAAGGCTTTTACAACATATGCCCGACCTAGTACATACGGACCAATCCGGATTCATTCCTGCACGCAATACGACGATAAATATTAGAAGGCTCACGCGACTGCTGGAGAGCCCATACACTGAAGACCAAACACCCCTTGTCCTCTCGATAGACATTGAGAAAGCATTTGACAGCCTAGAATGGGACTACCTCTACAAAGTCATGGAACGCTTTGGATTGGGGGAAGGATATATTAGCTGGACGCGTGTCCTGTACACAGCGGCAGTGGCAAGGGTGCGAATAGGACCCCTAGTTTTGTATCAATATCCAGTGGAGAGAGGCACCCGACAGGGCTGCTCCCTGTCCCCCCTGTTATTTGCCCTGGCGATTGAACCTCTTGTGGCCGAGGCCCGGACGGGGAAGCACTTCAAGGGCATAGACAGCAGAGTCGGCCAACAATTTATCTCACTTTACGCCGACGACCTGTTGCTATTTCTAGAAAATGGCACGACAGCGCTGGAGGGGGCGGAGACACTGCTGGGGCATTTTGGTGATCTCTCGGGCCTAAAAGTTAACTGGGCTAAAACATGCTTGTTCCCACTGCGGCGGGACACGGATCGCCCCGACCACCGACCCTTGCTCAATTGGGAGCCCACCTGTCTGAAGTACCTAGGAGTATATATATACCACACGGCCGCAGACATGCTGGAGGGTAATGTGGGTCGATGTGTGCGGGCGCTGAAAGGAAGCATGGCCTTTTGGGCCACGCTCCTGCTTTCGGTCACTGGCCGCATTTCCTTGTTGAAAATGATCGCCCTGCCACGGCTACTATACTATTTTCGCACCCTCCCGATCTGGATACCTAGCTCCTTCTTCCGCTAACTTAAGTCTCAGATTACCACATTCCTGTGGGGCTCCGGCAGATGCAGAGTGGCGCTGGCGACGCACACCCGCCCGAAGGAAGAAGGAGGGCTTGCGGTACCAGACTTCGAGCTTTATTATCTCGCTGCTCAATTGCAGATTTTCACGCTGGAGGTGGCGCAAGTGTACCGTGGTCCTGAGAGTGATAGAGGGGGAGTCACGCCAAGACATGTCCTAGCAGAGCAGAGGATTGCCCTTCGAGACCTGACGCTGTAGGAACAAACGTTCAGGCTTTGCTGGAACCGATCTCAACGACACGTGGGGGTGCGACACCCATATGCCCCAGAGATACCCCTGGGCATGCTGACTGCGCTCCCCCACGGAGGAGATTGGTCGCAGCTGCAGGGTTGGGAGGATGCGGGAATACAGGTTATAGGAGACCTCTATGAGGACGGGGAACTCCTTCATTACCGGGAACTTCAGGAGCGATTCGACCTACCCTGAGGGGGTTACCTTCTGCATGCGGCGGTGGTTGGGGCCATTCAGGCGCACTGGAAGGCGGGCCTGGTAGAACCCACGACGACCATGGCTTGCCAGTACACCATGATGGCAGCCGGGACTTACAAGGGTGTAACATGTCTGTATTCCAGAATGCTCCATGAGAATCTGCCGCCCCTCGCAACGCTGAAGACCAAATAGGAAGCAGACTTTGGCAGGGAAATCCCTGAGACGACTTGGGCCCGGCTAGTGCGCCGAGCTCGAAACAGCACGAGAAATGCGCGGTTTCAGCAAATTCATTTCTACGTGCCACACAGGGCTTACATGACTCCTGGTAGAATTAGGAAATATTTTGGGGTGGCTGAGTCGGCGTGTCCATGCTGCGATTCGGAGGGAGCGGAGCTGGAACACATGTTGTGGTCCTGCCCTGCCATCCAGGAGTATTGGCGGGCAATAGGAGATACCTTAAATGAGGTAACGGATAGAACCCTTGAATTTGATTCAGCGGTATGCATACTGCACTGGTTTCCACACACGCCCAAAAACAAAACCTCAAGCAAATTCATAGACATGGGACTTATCATAACATTGGAAGGCGAGGGCGTGTCCTACACACAGGAGATGGTACAACGAATTCCTCAAGTGGGCAGCTTGTGACAGTACGCATAGATACCAAACAGCCCGCGGGAAACCAGACATTAGAGCACTAGATACAGCGGCAGCCTGGGAGGCTTTAGTACAAGCCCTAAGAGTTAGCATACTAACAGAAGATGAGGAGACCCTAGTCTCGGACAGGAACTGCACCCAGGACACACCGGGCACATCACATACCTAGACAAATCATAGACATTATTGTACCCAAGTTCCGCAACAAGATGAGTCCTCACGAGCGGGTGGTGGGGGCGGAGGGGAGGGAGGGCAAGTAGAGATGTTGAGGGTTAGTTTAAGGGCATTAATAGAGTTACACTGACTAGGAAAAGAAAAGCAGACATGCACCTTTCCATGCGAGGAGATTGAATCTGATAAAAGCACTCAGACACATGAGGTTCTTATAATTACCGCCGCCCGACCCCCGGGTTGTGGGCCTGAAGGTTGTGTACAAAACGATACGAGAACAAGAGAATGGCCGAGATGCAATTGTATGTCTGCAATAAAAATTACTTAAAAAAAAAAAACACTGATTAACCTTTGGTTGCTTCTAGAAATAAAGCCTGAAAATCACAAAATGAAACTTGACTTTTTAAACCTTTTGCATAGTTGCCAAGTGGCTTGCTCTCTTGCCTGACACCTCCAGCTAGTCCTGGTTTTTATTTTATTTTTATGTTAGCAGTTGCTGAAAATTCAAACATGCAAAATGTTGCTAAGGGGGCGTGGTCTGGCCACGCAGGAAGATGGCCACCTGAGGGAGAAGCTCTGCCAAGGTACGGACCCCTGAAGAGCTTCCTGCTCTTACCTGGTGGTCTGGATCCTGCCTTTGGTACCCCACTGCAAGCGGAGACTTTGCTGAGCCCAGCGGTGGTCTTCGATGCTCAGCGGCGCTGCTCTCCTTCATTTCCCGGCATATCAGCGAGGAGCCCGTCTGTTCTGGAGCGCGCACCATGAACTGCACGCTAATGATGCCGTGCCTCTCCTCAGGGTAAGCCGCGCCTCCTACAACTTTCGGGCCTGCCTTTCTCATGCCCTAGGCCGCGCCCCCTCAGACGACGAGGCGCGCTCCTCAGCCTACAGAGAACATGATGAGTCTAACATTGTGTATATTCTTAATACACGGCGCTTTCTTTTAAACATATTTACAAGAGGATTTCTTTGAAGTTTAGTAGAAGAGTCCTTTGAGAATTACTTCCACACGACAAATTTCACCACCTGGAGGCCATTTGAAGTATTTTCTACAGTACTTTCTGTTCTGCCTCATTGTACTTTTTGAACTTTTTCAGCTGAGCTTTATATACTTCAGTGTGTTGATGTCAAAGACAGTTGGTGTGGAGGAATTTTCCACACAGAATACTACTGCGTTCATGCTGTTTGAAATTTCACAGGCAAGATTATAAGCCCTGTATCATTTTTAATATTTCAGTCTGTTCTCTCATTTTGCCTTTCTACCAGTTATGCCTTCAAGAAACGTTTGAATTTCATTCACAGTCACTGCTCTCTATACCCGTGCTACAAGCTCATGTTTTTCTTTGAGGCAGTCCCGAGTGGATGGTACTTCTACTCTCTCATATTCTGCCTTCCTATTTGAGAAGCGCTTTACCTTCAGATTCAGTGCGCACTTTCTCAATGTGTACAATCACTTTATCACCATTGCATTGCTAAACTATTGTCGCACCCATTTACTGTATTTACATGCTTTATTTCTGAGGTAGTTTTGGCACGCAAGATTTGTTACTCCAGCACTGCTCTGGTTTAGTGACATACTATTTGTTATTTTGTGGCAATGCTGTAGTGATTTTTCCAATTTCAGGCATTAATTGTATGCTGTTTGTATTGGTCATTTACTTGCTGCACATATTTTATTACCTCTTTGTTATTTGATGCATCCTTGGTTTCATCATTGCCTCATATTCCAATATTTCCTCTATTCGCTATTGTAGACCACCACTACAATAGTGCACGGAAATGTCTAATAATAGAAATGGTGGCTGTGGACCTAAACAAACACTTTTCACTGAAGTGATAAAACAACCCTCCGCTTCGACAGTTAAAGGTAATGGCTCTGCGTCACCTCCCTCATCGCAAGCTGCATCACCTCAGAGCGACAAATCCTTATCTGATACTATGCAACGCATTTTGCAAGAACTTTCTGGGGTTAACCGTCGGCTGGAGGGTCTGGATATTGCCATGACTTCATTGACTGCAGAGACTAAGTCTATCAGGGCAGAACTCACTACTTTTCACACAAGGATTGACGTCATTGACTCAAAAAATAATGGATATGGAAAGCGGACTGGATTCTGTTCAGGGTTCAGATCAAGACCTACTCTTTCTACACAGTATGATCATCGATTTGGAAGATCGCAGTCGTAGAGACAATATAGTTTTTTTTGGTTTTCCAGAAAATATTGAAAAGCAAGATATGAAGTCCTTTCTTTGTGATGCCCTTCCCACCTTGACTGGTAGTTCTTTTGCTCCTCCTCTTGAGCTCCAACGTGCTCATAGACTGGGCCCACCATGTTCTGGTGCTTCTGCAAGACCCAGACCAATTATTGCCTGTTTCCTTCGGCATGAGCAAACCAGACAGATTTTATCAACGGCTCGTACACGTGGCTCCTTTCTGTTCCAAGGACATACCATCCATATGGCTGCAGACTTCTCTAAAGAAACGAATGAGCGGCGGAAGGCGTTTCTTTCCATGCAACCCCAGTTACGTCAAATGGACATCAAATATGGATTATTTGAGCCTGCACGTTTTCGTATTACCAGGAATGGAGAGTCCAAAGACTTTTATGATCCTGCACTTCTCCAGCAGTTTTTGGATGATATCAAGTCCGATGATATGGAAACTCAATCCTCTCCCTATGCCCAACCTTCTCAATCCAAGTCCTCATCTACGGATCTACCATCGTCTCATTTATATACCTCTACTGACTCTAGACAACGTGGCAGAGATCTCACTCGTCGGCCTTGCTCTCAGGAAAGCAGGGATTCGGCTCTACATTCTGTCTCCTCCCTCACTAACACACAGCAAAGAGACAAGTCTAGATCGTCTCTTAAGACGCCTTCTGATGCTGACTGAATTCTTTTTATGTTCTAATGTTTTCTTTCTTTTTCTTATTCTATAAGCTTATAGCAGTGTTTGTTGTAGATAATTCTTTTGCTGCCAGCCTAGTCAACTGAGACTTTAATGCATGGTATAATAGGGTACCTTCTACTTTGTGTTCTATATAGTGCTCTATGCCTTACTGTTATTTTATATTTGCTACTAGTATGTAATTTTCAGTTTTGAAGTTATTTAATCATTTTCTGGTTTTGTTTATTATATACTAAAAGGCTATTACCTATCCCACGGGAGGTCTTTTTTTCTTCCTGTTCATTCCCCTTGCTATGGTGATGTTATTGTTGTTAAGCTTATCACTAAATATTTTATTTATTAACTACTCCGCTTTTGTATGATGTCTAATTGTTTCATTGTTCTCCCTGTTTAGATTGACCTTGGTTATTTTCTTTTGTTTCTCTTCTATTGCATAACTTTATAGTTTTCATTCCTCTTCTTCTACCTACTATTTCTTTCCCTCCTTTTATGTGACATTGTTGGTTTGTTTCCTTTTTGTGCTTTTTCTTTCATATTTCCTTCACTCTATTTTTCACAATCTCTTTTGTGATGTATCATGTTTTTCTTTTATTTCGCCAGCTATGATTTCTTTTCTCCTTGTCCTATTATTCTCATCTAGTTTTTACTCTAATGTCGCGTTTCTTTTTCTGGAATGCTCACTTTTGTTTTCTGTTTCATATTGTGGCTTATGCCTCCTTGTTCTTTTATGTTTTTATACTGGGCATTTGGCCTCCTAAGAGTATTTATCTGGTCGAAGGTTTTGCTCAAAGTTGTTACCTCTCCTATGGAGGTCCTTTTTCCTATGCATTCCTCTTCCTTTGATGGTGTACTTGTTGTTAAACTTGACATTCTCTATTTCCTTCATTGGACATTCCGCTTTGGATTGTTTCATATATTTCTTAAAACAGGTTCTGATATTTTCTTATATTTCTATTCCCATGCATTATCATCTATACTTTCTATTTCCTTCCCCCCCTCTCTATGTTGGTGCTGGATCTATCTCTTCCTCTAATTTAACTTTCATATTTATTTCACTCTATCTTTCACACCTCTTCTATTATGTATTATGTCTCTATTTTACTTCATCTCCCTTGCTTTCATTTTTTCTCCTCGTGTTATTCTCTTATTGTAGGGTTCTTTTATCATGTTTTTAATGATTTTTTCTACTTTACTAACTATGTTTCATGATAGTATTGTATGGTTTCTTACGATTTTGCTGTTGTAACTATATTCTACTGCGTTTCACATATTCCGTATTATCATTTGTCCGCCAGATCCCCATTCTTCTTTGCTCGGAGGGGGTCCGGCCTCCTTTGGCGCTGCTGTAGGTGCACCCAGACCCGTAGTTAACAGTCCAGGTTTCTTTTTTCTTTTCTTTCTCTTTTTCTCTTCTCTCTATCTTTAATACTTCTTTCCTTCTATTTCCACTTACTTTTTCTGTTCCAGTTTTCACTCTGCTTTTTTTAACCTGCTTTTCTTTTTTCTTTTTCTCTTTCCCTTTCCCTCCTTACCCAGAGTAACCACTTTCTTCTCTTCTCTCTATTTATTTATTTCTTCTTTTCCTTATTATTTCCTTGTTGAAATCTATTGTCATGTCTTCTACTCATCCACTGTCAGTGTTTTCCTGGAATGTTCCTGGCCTCACCCATTATATTAAACGCAAGGAAGTTCTTTCTTATTTGCAATGTAAACATGTAGACGTTGCCTTACTACAGGAAACTCATTTGGACGATGTTGAATCTAGTAAACTCAGCAGAGATTGGGTTGGTAAAGTCATTCATAGCAGTGTTTCTAAACCTGATCCCACCAATCCTAACCCTGTTCGTAAGTGTGGGATAGCCATCCTTTTTCGGAAGTGACTCCCTTTTACGATTATCAAGACATGATCTGATCCAGATGGTCGATATGTATTTGTTAAGTTGAAACTTGGGAACTCTTTCATTTGTCTTGGTTCTGTCTACGCTCCATTAGGTCCCAAAAAACAATTTCTCCTTTGTCTCAATCGTCTCCTCACAGAAATAAATGCTGCTCAATTTCTCATTAGAGGCGATTGGAATTTGGCCCCAGACCCTGCCCTTGACAGAACAGGTTGCCTTGATACCGTCAATGCGTCCGATAGAGCCATCTTACATGACATTCTTACTGATACTGGTCTTGTTGACCACTGGAGACTCAGTCACCCACAAGATAAAGAATACACATTCTTCCCTTCTATTCACGGTACATTCTCCCGTCTCGACTACTTTCTTCTTTCGCAACATACAGTCCGGCTAGTTACAGAATCAAAAATTCTAGAAGCAGCCATTTCTGATCACTCTCCTGTTTTCTTGTCTCTTGATTTGGGTCTTTCCAGTCCGGGGCGCAAGTCCTGGCGTTTAAACATCAATAAATATAAGACGCCAACAGATAAACGTCTTCTACAGTCACATCTGCGTGATTACCTTTTAAATAATGAGGACTCAATCTCCTCTAAAAGAATGGTATGGGCAGCTGCTAAGGCAACTATCAGAGGTCAAATTATGCGGGACGCTGCTCTATATAACAATAAAAATGCTGCCAAACAAGTTGATCTGGAGAAAGACATTTGCCGACTTTCTCAATTATATATTTCGAAATCAACCCTTAAAAATCGTAAATTATTGGAGCAGGCGAGCATGTCTCTTAATAGTCTTTTTACTTCTAAGGCTGCATATGCATTACAAAAGATGAAAGGTCGTCACTATGAGCAGGGTGAAAAGGCTGGCCGACTCTTGGCTGTGCAACTGCGTCAGAGGGAGGCTGCTATGGCAATTCCGGCTATTAAATCAAGCTCTGGTGATATGTTTACGCGGCCGCAAGAAATCGTTGAAGAATGTGCTTCATTTTACAGATCTCTTTACTCACCAAGCACTCACATAGCTACGTCAGAGATGTCAAACTTTTTGGATGCAGTACATCTTCCACGACTCTCAGATGATGGTAGAGCCCTACTTGAGGGAGTTATTATGAAGGAAGAAATGTCCTCAGCTATCACTGCCTTACCGTACCATAAAGCACCAGGTGATGATGATTTTCCCCCTGAATTTTTCAAGTGGACTGGTCAGGGTATGGTTGATACTCTACATGCCGCATTTGCAGAAGCCACAGAGGAGTCTTCTCTTGGTCCTATTTCTAACAAGGCGATCATAGCTGTTTTACCAAAACCTGGTAAAAATCCTCTGTTATGTGGTAGCTACCGTCCCATATCTCTCTTAAACTCTGACGTTAAGATCCTTGCTAGCATACTCGCATCACGTCTTCGTAAGGTTCTACCTTTTTTAATCCACAATTCACAGGTAGGCTTTGTTTCCGGTCGTTCATCTCGGAATCATCTAAGTACTCTTTCTCATGCTTTATGGTCAGCTAAACATCTTGCTGATTATGCCCTACTTCTTTATTTGGATGCTGAAAAAGCATTTGATCGCATTGAATGGGAGTATCTTTTTACCATAATGCAACGATTTGGATTAGGTGACCAATTTTTAGCTAAAGTGCGACTGCTATATGATAGTCCATCAGCTCAAGTTAACTGCGGTGGTTTCCTTTCTACTCCATTTCCAATTAGACAGGGTACTCGTCAAGGTTGTCCCCTTTCCCCTCTTCTTTTCCTTCTGGCAATGGAACCTTTAGCTGCTGCAATACGTCAAGCGACTGCAGTGGTTGGAGTTCCTCTTCCAATTGGTCATTCAAAAATGTATTTTTACGCAGATGATATTCTTCTCACACTTACTGATCTTCCCTGCTCTCTTCCTGCTCTCCTTCGCATCATCAATGATTTCTCTTCCTTCTCCGGCTATAAGATAAACTGGGATAAGAGTGAAGCATTGCCCATGTCCATTGGTACTACAAAAGCTGCCATTTCTGGTTTTCCATTTAATTGGCAATCATCCCGGCTTAAATATTTAGGGATATTGATTAACAGAGGATTGAATAACATTGTTGTGGACAATTTAACATCTTTGATCAAATGCAAAGAGATTTCGATAAACAAAAGGTCCTCGGTTTATCCCTCTGGGGACGGGTTCAAGCGGTTAAGATGGTTACCCTACAGCGATTTCTTTATGTTCTAGGTATGCTCCCTCTTATCATTCCCTTAACTATTCTTCGGTCCATTGACTCCAAAATTAAACTTTTTATCTGGGGTACGGCTAAACCGCATCTTACCTTGGCCAAATTAAAATCTCACCAATTACACGGGGGCATGGGTCTTCCCTCTATCGAGCATTACTAACTTGCCCTTCATCTTTCACAACTTTCTCTCTTTTTGCCTAAGTCTAAAGACATACCTCAATGGGTCCCACTTGAACGTCACTTATTACCTTCCGGTCTTGGTTTGTCCCTTTTATATGGCAAGGGTTCTAGTCCTTCCGATCCTAAAAATCCTATCTTATCTGCTATGTATAAATCTTGGCAAAGAAGTCATTGTATACTTAAATCTAATTTTCGGCTTCATGTCAAGGCTCCTTTATGGTTCAACTCGGCTATTCGTGTTCGTGGTTGCATGTTATCCTGGCCTCTGTGGCAGGAAGCTGGTGTTCATTCTCTGGAACAACTGTTTCATGATCACAACTTTAAATCTTTTTCCCAACTTAGTGAGGAATTCCATTTACCATCCACACAATCCCGTAAATAAACTCAACTTCAACAAGCCATCCAAAAGCATTTAGGTTCCCCACCTGAAATGTTGACTGCGTCTCTTATTTTGTCTTATTTGCATTTGTGGGGAAATTTTAAAGGTGTGACTTCTGGTCTTTATAAGACTTTCCTGCATCCTCTTTTTTCGCAACCCCTCTCACAAGCTCTTCAATTAAAATGGCAATCTCACTTATCAGTTACATATTCCATTACTCAATGGGATCAAATTCTGGAAGGTTTACATAAATGTGTCCGAGAGGCTCGTCTCAAATTTTGCATTTTCAAAATCATCCATGAATGGCACTGGTCTCCATCTAAACTACATCATGCTAAATTGATATCACACTCTTTGTGTTGGAAATGTTCTGCTTCCGGTTGTGATATTACGCACATCATTTGTGAATGCCCCCGTACTAAATCATTTTGTTTTTTTATAAGAAAGACTTTGGCTAATACTATGTCATTACCTCTACCCTTTACTTCTGCAAATATTATTTTACATGATTTTCGAGGTCTTCCGAAACTGTCTAAACCACAGACTCGTCTTCTTCATTCTGCTTTGGCTATGGCCAAAATCTGTATATTACGTCATTGGAAGTCTTCTTTATCTCCTTTTCAGGAAGAGTGGCTGGTGGCTATGATACAAACAGCCTCTTATGAACGTGTAATTTATAATTTGCAGGATCAGGCTTCTGTTTTTCTTCAAACATGATCCCCATTCCTAGAAACCACGGTGGATAGTGACTCTGTCTCCATTCCTTCCTCTCCAACGTCTGTTATCCCTCCTTAATTTTATTTTACGTATGGTTCACTCCTCCTGTTTTTTCTACTCTTCTCATATATCTTGGTTCCGTCTCCTTCTCTCCTTACTCTTGTTACTCTGGGGTTTTCTTTTCTTTTCTTTTCTTTTCTTTGTCTTTTTCATTCTTTCTCTTTCTTCCTTTCTATTATCTTTGCTTTATAGATTATGGAATATTTGCTATTTTTGCTTCCTCACATTTATTATATCATCTGTATAATTATAACATTTTCTCATTTCTACTATGTTTCATTTACCAATATCTTATTTTATTCTCTACTCGGATATGTAAGTGTTTTTGTATTTTCATCTAAAACTTTTTAATAAAACATTTCAACACAAAATGTTGCTAACTAAAAAGCAACAACTGCCTGAAGAAATCACTCCTATCATTTGGAAACGTTTAAATATACAACTTACCGAAACAGCAGCAATGCAAGGTTTTACAACATAACACAAACAGGCCAGAAACATTGGGAGCATGAGGGTCAATGTGTGAATGTTTGAGGGTGTGTTTGAATGGATGTGAAAGTGTGGGAACGATCGAAAGAGTATGAGAGTGTGAGAGCGAGGTTATTACTGTGTGAGCGGATGGGTGAGAAAGTGCAAGTAAGTGTGTGAATATGTGCCAGAGAGTGAGACATTGTGAGACATTGTGAGAGAGTGAATGGATGTGCGAGTGTGTGTCTGTGGCAGTGTGAGTATGCCTGTGTGAGTTTGTATGTTTATGGAGGTCTGTGTGTTTTAGTGGTGGGTTGGAGATTGTGAAACAACGACTGCATGCAAATGTGTACGAAAGTGTGCAGTAGAGTATGACTGCATCTAAGTTTGCGTGCAGGTGTTATGCTTGCAATTATGCTGCTGGCATCTGGAGGCAATTATTGACTTGTAGTGGACGCAATATTTCCAACGCGTGGTAGGTATTACCGATGGAAAAATGTAGCCCTACAGGGGCGTCTCTAGGCTCATGACGGCCCTGGGCAGGGAGCGTAGTTAGGGGGCCCCCGGAAGAGGGGGTCCAGGCGGGGCGGAGCACGGAAGCCAGTGAAGAGGGGGGTCAGGGTCTTTGGAAGTGGAACAGATCCGGAGGCTGCCAAATCCCTGCCAGGGGCCGCCACGCAAATATGTATCCATCCTCAGAGGATTATTATATTAAGGATATATATTGGCGTGGTGGCCCCTAGGGATTGGTGGCCCTGTGCAGGTGCACAGCTTGCACATGCCTAAGGCCGCCCCTGAGCCCTAGAATATTCGAAGCACTTTTTCATTTGGGGTGTAAATTGATTTATCACACACATTTACGGCTGTGTTCTCTAAAATTGTGACTCAGGAGATAAAATATCTTTTGCACAGATTTTGTCTGCAGTAGAGTTTCCATACCTCACTTAAAGGTAACAAACATACAAAAATGGAATGTATGCGACTAATGTAGACCAACGAAGGCAGGATTCATGCCAGATTTTCAGGCTATAACCATATGATAAATGTGGATACTTATGGAACTCATAGGCTAAGTCAGTAGTTTTCTAAGAAATCTGGCATGTGACCTTTTCACATTTTTAATTAGGATACATTTGGTTCAATTTTACAACCAATAAGTGTCGACTCACCTGTTTTTAATGATCGCTGGCTGGCCCTTTATTAAAATTAGTTTTGGGAACAGCTCACCATCTTTTAAAATCTCTATTCACATTTCTGGGCACTATTTCACAAGTCCAAAAAACCGCTCTGCTGTAAGTCAGGCGTTGTAGCACACCGGGGAGACATTTGGTCTCCCTGGTGGGAACCCGATGATGAAGCGTGTCACCAACTAGGTTGGTGAGTGAGGGTTCTTTTAACAAACAAAGGTTTTTTTCACCAATCACACACCCCTTCCTCCCACTTTTGTTTTGGTCGCAAATTTTTGTGATTTTACCTTATCCATTGTTTTGCGCCATAGGTCACTCTTTTCTTGTTTAATAGTATTTACGAGGGGATGAGGAGTGACTCCTAGTCCTACCTCTCCTGTTGTTTTAACACATGTGACTAATGTAGACCCACGAAGGCCAGATTCATGCCAGATTTTCAGGCTATAACCATATGATAAATGTGGATACTTATGGAACTCATAGGCTGAGTCAGTAGTTTTCTAAGAAATCTGGCATGGATCAGACTCCTAACCAATGTTGGGCGCCTTCATTGCTTAAAGCAATCTTTACAAATAACAATTCTGACTGAAGTCTCAGGATTGGGGCTGTAGGGAGCATATGGTTAATGTTAAAAAATATTTGTTATTGAGAGTCACCGTTGCCCTGGATAGCACATCAGCAAAAGTGACAGAGCGAACACAGTGAATTAATTTGAACAAATCCTTGTGATGAGAAGGGGAGCAATGAGATGGGGTAAGATAAGCAGGCGTGGACTGACCATTTACTGCACCTGTGTAGATTAGACGAGGGCAACACTAGCTTTTGCCCACTTCCATTCTGGTATAAGGCATGACTATTTTTGGTTCAAGGCAGCTTAACTGTTGGTGTTCAGCTTCCTTGTTAGCACCTCTGAATGTAAAGTCGTGCTTCTAATTCTGAATTGAACAGGATTCCTTATGTGCTGTAGTTTCCACTTCCCTGTCACCGACTCACCTTACAAAGAAACGCAGGTCAGTCACAGGTCTGGCTGCACAGCTCATGCTCACTGTTTGTAGTACTACTTCAGGAACATCCTTCAAGGCCACGCGAGGTCCCTCAGTGAACCCTTGAAGTGATAGTAGTCCAGAGACCATGTATGGCTTCTCTGAAAAGAGCATGCATTGAATGAATCTATCAGATGGGATTGGTTGGTCTAACCTGCTGCAGATAGTACACAGTTATGTTTCTGAAACATTTTGCATCATTACTCTCTTGGAATGGAAACAAGGATGATGTTCTTCAATGCACAGTACTAGGACCTGCAGGCCAGAATCCAGTATCTCACAGCAATAAACATTTGAAGAGGGCTTTTAATGGATGCTCTTTCTTCTCAACAGAACACTATTGAGTGGGTCTGACACTGCCGCATAGGACTGGGAACCCAGATTCAGGTTGAGATCTAGATTAAAAGGCATGCAGAAAATACTATAAAAATCTCCCTGAAAGGAACTGTAATAGGTTTCCTCGGCCCATTATCTGACATGATCATGATATAAGAAGAATCAAACACACCAGTATCAACTTGCGTAAGAGAGGAGCATATATAGAACAAGCAAGACAAGAGAAGACCACGTATTTGAGGTACACAGGTTATCTCTACAGAGCATTTCTGTATGTGCAATGTGATCTTGGGCATGAGACAAACGGCATTTAAAGATTGTTTATGTGCACGAAGGGGGACCTTCCAGCACATAAACAATCTTCTTCTGCACGCAGACACCCTTGCAATATGGTGCAATGGGGCCTGTGTTGGCGCTAGTCTGCTAAGTGTAGCACCAGCACAGGGGGAAACGCAGGGCTGCACCATATTCTTGCAAATATGCGGCAGCCTTGCTTTTCTGAAGTGGCAGAGTGAGGCGTTAAGCCAGGAAGGCTAACGCCTCACTCCGACACTTCCCTTGTAAATATGCCCCTCAGTACCTCCGGCCACTGGAAAGCAAGCCTAGCATCCTGATTGAATGAGGAGAAGTGGGACAAGTTGTCTTTCACCTGCCTCTTATCCAGAGTGGTGCGGAGGGGGAGGAGAAAAGGTTAAGCAGTGAACGACTATTCTCGAAGACCCAGCTATCCGAGGATGTACAGCTTTTACTAAGCATGGGTGAATTTTGCGAATCTGGCATTCGCGAATTTGCGTATTTGCGAACTCTCAATCTGCAAAATCCGCGAACTCTCGCGAATTTGCGTATTTTTTTTGTGTTCGCAAGGGTGTCTGCCAGTTCACGAGGGTTTTGTACCAGTTCGCAATTGCGAACTTACTTGTCGGCTCACAACGGTCACGACTTTGTTGTTTCTACGTCTGGTTCATCATCACAGGTTCACAGCACCCTCTGTTTCACCACTGCCACCCTCTGATTCACCAATGTCACCCTCTGGTACATCACTGCCACCCTCTGATTCATCACTGTAGATTATGGGGGGGAAAAACAAGCACACGTGCCCTGCTTCAACTGACATGGATTAATTTGGGGTTGATTAATGTGTCACTGAATTTAAACTTCCTGTCTGGCACCTGCTTCCTTATCTGTAATTTGCTTTCTGTTGCAGTGCAATTTTTTTTCCCAGGACCTTTGTGGCCTACTTGTAGCTATTCTATGAGCCTGCTGTGAGGGTCAGAGCAGGGTCATAGAATAGTTGCAAGTAGGCAACTGAACTCTGGAGGGGCCCCTCAGGAAGCACTACAGGGAATGATTACTAATGATGAGTTTGAACTTTTGCACCTGCTGAGTGCTTTCAGTTTTGCAAAACTCGTTTTTCTCCAGAACAGCAACTGTAATGCCCCAAACAAACTTACTTGTGAAAGTTGATTTCTAATCCAAAAGTGATCCAAAGAAAGTCAAAAAGGCCTCAAATCCAAAAAAGTGCAGGCAGATTCATGCACCCAGTGGTTGATCACAGTAATTTGGCCACCCAGTAATATCTTTGGAGAGAGGGAAGTGCTATCCCATCGTCATACCATCCCCTGCTCAGTTTTGTTAGAGAGATTCAGGAAGCACCGCCATCCCATAATAGTTGTTGCACCGCAGAGTCTATCTTGCGTCATAGCTACATTTGCAGGCACAACAGCTATGCACTGCCTCAAACACACTGTGCCGACATGTTGTTCTTGTAATTGCTCTTGTAATTTTAGGTGTGTTTTTCTATGGTATTAGTTGCATTAGCATGCAAGGTAACATTTTATTTACTTTTTTTTTTGTTGCAGCAATCCTTGCTTCATCTTTAACAATGACGGGCGTGCGTCTTTTTTGTTGTGCATGGCTCGCTCAACTCAAGTGTTTTTTTTTAAAGTGCTGCATGCCGCAATTATTCTGCCCCAATGGTGGCCACACATCTTTTATTTTGTCGTCGGGCTTCATCTTTCCCAAAGGCACCAGCAAAGTAAACGCATTAACACAACCACCCCTATCGCATCTTCTGGCAAATCAGCCCCCTGCCTGTAATTACAAATGCGCAATAGACACCTGACGCAGTTTCACTGTTGCCGGTTGCTGTTCTATGGCAAAATAGAAGTCTGGCCCGACAGGTAGCAGTGGCAATGTAGTAAAGGAAGTGCAGATAAACTCTTATTGTAGCTCACCGTGCACAGGCAATGCTTGTGAAAGTACAGCATCTACTTTTTAAGTAGCTTGCCCACACACTGACAAACACGCAGCATTTCATCAATTACCACATGCAGCTTTTATTTAATCAACACATTCATTTTATTTTATGCAGCAGCCTTCTAAAATCACATTCCTGCTTGGGCATTTATCCATTCACATGCTCTCAGTTGGAGCAGGAGATCCACTTCCAGCCCTTTTCTGGTGCGGCCTCAGCTAATTTCCTGCACTCAGGACAGCCTCCAGCCTCTTGACAAATTGTAGTCATATCAATACAAAAAGGTTCTGTCAAAGTGAAACCAAAAAACATAAGTAAAAAACGTTCGCATAAACAACACCAATTGCTCTAACTTTCACCAATGTGAGACCTATTGCATTGAAAATGCTTATTTTCTCTCTTTTCATCTACTGACTACTCCAAAATATTTCTAGCATCAATAACAGGTAGCATTTGCGGGAAGTCCAGCTACATTAAGCTTTCAATGTATGTGCCTGTGTATCACCACAAAGCTTATTACTTGGCACCTTCATGGTCAAAAGTCGGAACAGCATGCATTGATTTGTATGGAGCGAGAGTACTGTTAATTTGAAGGAAGGTAGGTAGGTGGTTTGTGTGCAACCTGAACCTGGCAAGGCTAGACTTTTTTCAGTTGCCATTTGTATTATGGGATTCGTGGTTTTTATATTGTCAATCCTAAATGTGGGTCTACAAGACCTAAAGAACAATGGGCTATTGGTGTAAAACCACTACCACCTAATTATGACATACTTGCAATGAGGCCATTGACAAATATGTTTGCACTGCAAATTGGTAGGAAATATGTTCACTGTGTGAATTGTATTAAATGTGCATTACAGAGTCAGTCCATGTAAGTGCCTTGGGGTACTCACAAGTGTTTGTATTTTGCATACAGCGTTTTCTCCCTTTGTGTTCAGTTTCGAAACACAGTGTGGCCTGGTATTGTGATTGTCTAACCCATTTAATCATCCTCATGATTACAAGCCTTTCTAAGTGTTGCCAGTTGTGTAGCAAGGTAGGTGGTACCTGGTGCGGAAAATTTCTTGTCACCCCCATCTACATTGAAATTATTAAAATAAGGAAAAAAAAGATAGTTACACATATTTTTGCCATTTTGTCACCCCCTCAGTGATGACATCCAGGGCGGCCCGCACCCACCGCACCCCCTTCCTATGCCGCTGAGTTTTTTTTTTTTTTTTTTTTTTTTTTTTTTTTTTTTTTTTTTTTTTTTTTGCAATGCATAGGCAATATGTGGTTTATTGTAAAATAGTCACAGATATGTCCAGCCATTCTGTGGGGGGTGGCAAATACCCACAGAAATGCTTAGACAATATGTGGTTTGTGAGTCAAGTGGTCACCGATATGTCCAGCCAACCTGGGGGGGTGTGTGACTAAAACTCCAGCAATGCATAGACAATATGTGGGTTGTGAGGCAAATAGTCACAGGTATGTCCAGTCAATCTGGGGGGTTTGTGGCCAATACCCCTAGGAAAGTAGGTGCAAGTCTGCAGTCTGGTGGCAAATATACCCTTAACATTAGATGCAAATGTGGGGTTTGGGGGCAAATACAGACTTAAAAGTGGATGCAAATCTGGGGTTTGGGGGCAAATACCCCATTAAAAATAGACCCAAATCTGGGGTTTGGAAGCAAATACCCACTGAATAAAAGATACAAATCTGGGGTTTGGGGAATATACCCCCTTAAAATTCGATGCAAATCTGGGGTTTTGGTGCAAAATACCCCTTTTTTTTTTTTTTTTTTTTTTTTTAGTTCAACAAGATTTTATTAAAAGAAATAAGGATCCAAATAATAGCAGTCAAAATACAAAGAGGTGATACATTCCAATATGAGTAGAACGTGAAAAAACAAACATGGATATCATTCGATCAGCAACTCAATTATATGTAAATAAAATTAGAAAGAGGGGAATCAATGCGGAGTTACCAATATAAGTCAATAATGGGTATATCGTGTAGAACATGGAACATATCAGCCACTGAGATGAGGGTAGGGGCAGGGGAAGAAACAAGAGCAAAAGGAGGAAGGAAGTAAAGAAAGGAAAAAATAGCAGTAGAAAGAAAGAGGCGGGACGAGAGGACAGGAAAGAGGGAGAAAGAGAGAAGGAATCCCACATGAATAGCCCAATGCAACGTAATTAGCAGACCAAACATTACGTAGACAAACCAACAGGAAAACGAGGGACTACACCTTGCGAGGAGAGTTCCATGTATTTATCCAGGGATTCCCAAACCCCACTCGAAATGGAGGGCGATAGGTGTGCTAGATCTACTGAGGTGTGAGCACTACGTAAGAAGGAAACCCATGCCCACCACGTATGGTAAGAGACTGACGAGAAAGATTTCCAATCCATAAGGATAACCTTGACCGCAATAGATAAAAGAAGATCTAACAGCTGTAATTGTAACAAATCAAGGGGAAGGGGCGTAGGGGCAGCCCAGGGACCTAATAGGACTAGAGGGAAAGAGAGCTGGAGCTGAATGTCAAAAATAAGAGATAAATGTTGCTGAATAAGGGCCCAGAAAGGTTTAAGTAAGGAACAATTATAGAACATATGAGGGAAATCCCCCGCCTCCATGCCACAACTCCAACAGAGATCATCTTCTTTAAGGTTGAGAGAATGAAGACGTACAGGTGTCCAGTGGAGTAAGTTAATCGAGAAAAACTTGGACTGTATTAGGGAAGGAGCTATTTTGTTACGAAGCGCAAATTTGCTGATGGATTGCCAAGCTTCAGATGATAAATGATCCGTGATATTGTGATCGAAATGACGCATCCATTTTTGTTGTGCAACTGTCTGGTCAGGAAGCGAAGTAGAAGATAGAAACTTATATATGTGGGAGGCAACATGACCAGCTTTGAGCCAAATACAAAATAGCGAAATGGTAGGGGAGGAGGGGTGAAGACGAGTTTTTGAGATGGCAACCTTGATTTTAAGAAAGGTATAGAAGTCTAGATTAGTTAGAGAGTGTTTGAGCGCTAGGGTAGAAAAAGGTAGGGGTTCCCCAGAGTCACTATACAGATGTTGTACAAGAGAGACACCTTTCGTAGCCCAATATGACATGAGGGTGGGAGTGATATTAATTTTGATTTTGGAATTACGCCAAATGGAAGACCATCTAGTTTTGTGCAGAGGAAATGCTAGCTTCCTGTCCACTTTCTTAATTGCGGTAATTGTATCAATAATTATAGAGCGGGAAAACAGAATGTGCAAAGTGGAAGTAGTACAGAGAGAGGCAAGTGGTAGAGGTGCAACTAAGTCCTGTTCTATGAGTAGCCACAAAGGAATATGATGGGATGGGGGAGAAAACCATAAGGCCCCCTGGGAGGCCAAGAAAGCCGTCTGGTATTTTTCCCAGTCTGGGAAATTACAACCTCCCATATCACAGGGTCTACGTAAATATTTATATGCTAATCGAGCGCGTTTGCCATTCCAAAGAAATTTGGCGGTGATACCATCGATTTCCCGAAAAAAAGAGTCGGATAATTTCATCGGAATCATAGATGAGACAAAATTAATAATCGGCGTGATCATCATTTTTAAGGTTTGTAGTCGACCCCACCACGAAATATGTTTCGGAGACCATGTATCCAGAAGACGACGAACCTTAGTAAGAGTTTGAGATTCATTGTAGGCAACCGTGGTATGTAGCGTGGAACAGAAATAGATGCCTAGATATTTGAGATGGGTAGATTGCCACTTAAAGCCAGCCAAACCCATATGAGCAGGAAAACAGTAGGCATTTAAAGGGAACATTTCTGTCTTATCTCTGTTTAGAGTGTATCCGGATACTTTAGAGAACAAAGAAATGGTATCAGAGATAGCAGGGATGGCCAACGCTATATCGTCAGAGAAGATGAGAACATCGTCAGCGTAGGCAGCGGTTTTAAGACAATGAGTACCAAAAGAAAATCCTTTGATATCAGGATGCAAATCAATCAGCCGAAGGAGAGGATCAATAGATAACAAAAACAAGAGAGGGGATAAGGGACATCCTTGCCTCGTACCCTGGCAGAGATTAAAGGAAGAGGATGTAGCACCATTAACCCTAATATTAGCTTTAGGTTGGGAGTATAAAGACATTACCATGTTAATAAAAGAGTCTCCGAGGTTATGTGCACATAAGACAGCTCGAAGGAAAGGCCAAGAGACCTTATCGAAGGCCTTTTCCGCATCGAGGGCCAAGGCCGCGGCAGGTAGTTGGGATCGCTTAGCCGCTCCAATAATATGACAGAAAGTGCGGATATTGTCTCTTGCCAGTCTACCCTTAACAAATCCAGTTTGGGAGGGATGGACTAAATTAGGAATAAAAGATTCTAGACGTTTAGCCAAGATTTTAGCAAAGATCTTCGCTTCCATATTAAGAAGCGAAATAGGGCGGAAGTTCTTAGGATCTGAATGATCCTTACCTTCTTTCGGGATCACTACTATCGTGGCATCGGCAGCTGTACCAGAAACAGAACCATTCCGAACAAAGGTGTCAAAGACAGCTTGTAGCTTAGGAACAAGTAGCGGAAGAAAGGTTTTATAAAATAAGATCGGGTATCCGTCTGGACCAGGAGCTTTCCCCGAGCGGGTGGCCTTGATAGCAGCCGCTATTTCCTCCGGTGAGATAGGAGCATTCAAAGTAGATCGATCTCCTTCTGAGATTGATTGAATCGGAATTGATTTTAAAAAGTCTTGGCACTTGTCAAAAGAAGCCTGGTTAGAGGGGGTGTATAATTTGTTATAGAAATCGCGAAAGACTTCAAGAATTTCCTCAGTTTGGAATTTAGTAGAACCAGTGTGATCTTTGATAGAAGAGATCTGGGAGGACTTATAGGAAGAATCTTGGAATTTTAATGTGGCAGCCAAGAGTTTCCCAGCGCGATTCTTTAAAAGTAACTTCTTGGACTTTTGCGCCTGGAAACCAATATGAGCTCTTTTAGTGACAATAGTGTTATATTTGTATTTTAGGAGCTTAATTTGTTGTAGAATAGTCGGATCTTTGGTATGTCTAAAGGAGGCCTCCAGAGTTTTGATGGTAGAGGATAAGTCAGTAAGTTCCCCCTTAATCGCCAAGTTACGTTTGGACATGCACGCTATAACTTGGCCCCGAAAAGTACACTTAAAAGAGTCCCATAAAGTTATTGGAGAAGATACAGAGTCCTCATTTTCACGGAAAAAAGTGTTTATTTCCGTGGAGAATTTATCTACCTGGGCAGAGTCATGTAACACTTCCGTATTAAGTCTCCAGGAACGACCACGCGGTTTCGGCGCAAAGGACGTAAGCGTAAAAGTGACCGCGGCATGATCAGAAATGACAATGGGATGAATCAGCGGAGAGGCAGAAGCAGAGACAAGAGAGGAGTGAACCAGGAGATAATCAATACGAGAGAATGAGGAATGAGGGGAAGAAAAGAAAGAAAAGTCACTGCCAGTGGGATTATGGAGACGCCAAATATCATGCAATTGAGCAGTGGAACACATGTTAATCATCTGTTTATGTGCTTTAGGCGGACGAAACTGGAATGCAGAGTTCCTATCCAATAAAGGATCCATTGGTAAGTTAAAATCTCCACCAACAATGAGATTGCCAGCATGAGGGGTGTCATGCAATTTTTTGGAAATGGATTTCCAAAAGGCTGGATTATCAACATTCGGGGCATATATATTCATAACAAACAAGTCATGTTGTCCATCTGACAATTTAGATAGAAGCCAGCGACCCTCAGAATCATGCTCAGAAGAAATGATTGATAATCCTGAATTCCTCGAAACTAACATAAGCACACCATTGCGTTTACCAGAAGCATCAGAACAAGACACATCCGACACCCAGTCTTTCTTTAAAAATAAGGCTTCTCTACTGGTAATTTTAGATTCTTGAAAGAGGACTAAGTCTGCCGAGAGCGACTTACAGTAATCCAGGATTTTAGATCGTTTCACTGGATGATTTAATCCCTTAACATTAAGGGATAATACATTTAAACCTGGCATGGAACAAAGGGGGATACAAACGGAGACAGCATTGAAGACAGAGAAAGAACGGAGTACACACAAACAGTGGACCAGTTATTAAGCAAAATCGATGTTACGGGAGCGACCATGTGGGAAAACCAGGAAAGAAGAAAGGGCAGAAGAGAAGAAAGACAAGAAGAGAAAAAGAGAGGAGGCAGAGGGGGAGGTCTAAAAGAGACCCATATCATGCAAGGGAGAACGTGGAAAGGGCGAGTAGGGGGCCCGTATTAGAGCAAAAATTGGGAAGGAGAAACAGCCCAATATTAGAAAAGAAAAAATCTCATGAAAATAAATAATACAATATGAGAAACAGCAGAACTCAGTACACATATCATTTGAAAATGAGGAGCTGAGACGCTATAAGAGGAATAATACACTTCAGGGTAGATTAGCAATATCATAACATGAACAAGATCATATAATGAAGAACAATTGAATAAAAAATGCAAAAAGAAACTTAATTATGCAATAAAGAGCCTAAACAATATGTAACATTTCTAAATATAGTAACGAATATGCAGCGAAATCACATATCAATAATAACAACAATTACATAACTATACTATAAAGTGGAATCGTAGAAGGAAAAAAGATAAGTGTCAGAGAGGAGCATGTAGAGACAAGGCAGAGACCGAGATGGAAGAGGAAAAGGAGCAGAACCCGTAAGGAGAATTCTACACCGCCAAACTAGAACGATATCAAGCATAAGGTGAAGATGAGAAAAAGAAAAGTGCCAGCGAAAAAAGAAATAGTATATTAATTACAACCAAGAAATCTGTACCCAAGAACTACAACAAGGCAAGTACCATGTAAAGGATAGACCAGAAAAAGAGGCTCAGAGGACGAAATTGAGAAGTAAGAAGAGAATCAAGAGTAGTATGAAGAAGAGAAAGAAAAGAAAGAACATACAATAGCAGAGGAGTAAATTAGCGTGTAAACACCACTAGAAAGAAAGAAGAGGAATTCATCTTGAAAAACAGCACAACCACAAGTAGAGAGATAAACAAATCAGGTCCCTGAGGCCCCCGGAGCCTGTGTCGTTGCTCTTTGAATCTCCATCTCTATCTCCTCTTGGTTGTCTAAGAACGTTGTCAAGTCTGCCGGTTCATCGAAGATCCTGGGACGTCCTTTATAAGTGATGCGAAACTTGGATGGACCTGAAAAGGAAAAAGGAATGCCCAACTCGGTGAGACGTTTCCGAAGGTTCAAGAAGCCTTTCCGTCTTATGACTGTGTCTCTGGCAAAGTCCTGAGAAATGGAAATGCGATGACCCTCCCAGATGAGTTGTTTAATCTTGCGCATATGAGACAGAATCAGCTCAGTGTGTTGATGTCGTAAGGGCTTAAAAATGATTGCTCTTGGCTGGGTGGCTGCCTTGGAACGAAACGTTGGAACACGGTGTGCTCTTTCAATCTCAAAATCTCTGTGAAAAGATAGCTGGAGTGTATCCGGAATCCAATGAGACAGGAACTCAATCATAGAGGAGGAAGATTTCTCTGAATCCTCCGGCAGGCCAAAAATACGAAGATTGGATCTCCTGTTACGGTCTTCCTGCTCCGTGAGGTCTCTGCGCAACGCCACCATAGAACGCTCCAGTTGAGAGAGGGACCTAGATTGCTTTTGCATCCCATCCTCTGCAGAACTTATTCGTGTTTCTGTCGCTGACACACGAAGAGAAAGGGCTTTAAAGTCATTTCGGATAGCAGATACTTCAACTTGCAATAAGTCAGTGTTAGTTTTTGTTGACTGCGCAATGTCATGAACTTCATTCAGGCGCGCCAAAATGGTGTCCAATGTGGAAGCATTGTCTGCCTGAGGAGATTCAGGCGTCGGAGAGACTGACTTAAGTCTTTTTAAGGATGCGCCCAGGTCCTTGGAGTCTTTGCTGTTCAATGAGCGATTCATACTGACAGGTGACGTAGTAAGAGCCTAAGAGAAAACACTGGAATAGGCTGGAACACCACAGGTGCGCAAAATATGTAGACTCAGTGTCAAACAGTGGCAGTTTACGTTCAAAACACGCAAAGGAAGAGTAGCTGTAAAGTATGGGCAAAGTTGCGCAGGAAATCTCCTCAATAAAATAAAGCGGACACCTCCATGAAGAATGCGAGAGAAAAAATAGAAGCGAGCAGCTCAAAAAACCAGCCAAGAAGCAAGAAAGTAACATTAAAGGAAAAGCATAAATGTTACCATTTCAGCCGTCGCGTGTAGAAACCCTCAGCCGAGCGCTGAATACCGCAAGTTTGTATCCGCGGCGGCGCCTCAGAAGTCCGATGACAGGAACGTCATGCGCGACAAAATGGCGGTCGCACTTCAGGAATGCGAGCGCCTGTGAGGGATAATGCAGGAAACATCTCTTCGGTGGCTGCGAACGCGGTAAAAACAGTGTCGTGAAGGTCACTGCATGTTCCGCCGCTGGTGAGTGAGGTTGCAGGTCGAAAGGGCACGAAGAAGCGGAAAGAAACGCTCTACGGGACCAACTCTCCCCGGAGCTCAAGCGCGACACGCCATGCTACAGCGGCGCGCAAGCCACGCCCCCTATGCCGCTGAGTTTTGACCCCTGTGAGGTTGTGTTCAAACGTCTACTGCAGATGCTTCAGAATGCTCAGAGGCCCCAAAAAACTTTGATTATGATTCACACTGTGCATTTGTAGAGTTCATTTTATATTTCCCTCCGTTAAATCAGGCCATTTTTAAAGCTGCAACTCAATCGGAAATTGCTTTTATTCAGGCTGATTACAATTCATACTGTATTTGAGTTCTAGTCTCTTTACCAACTCTTGACTGCTCTCCATGCAACGTTTGAGAGACAATTTTAGAAAATGAAAAACTACGGAATACAAACGGAATGAAATAATCTTCAACTTCAACCCAGCAAAAGTATTTATCAGTATTTACTGTTCATGAGGCAAAGTATGCACATACTGCGACCAGACCTGGTCCACTGGGTAGGTTTTAGCCATTGAACTACGTGACATCTAATCTCAGATTTACAACTTCACCTAAATATGCTGGAAATAAAGATGGTTTTCGAACTGTAGGAAAGGGGCAAAACAGTGACATTTACCTGAGGTGGGCAGCCATTTTGCCTAGGCATCAGAACCACTGCCAGATAAGTTATGTGCTAGTTGATTATTTGGAAATGGGGAACCAGAGACACAGTTTTTAAATCCGGCCTCCCTTTTGGCCAAATTGAATGGTCTTAAGTAACAATATTTGCACTTTTTTCTGATTCTTTCTAAGGCAACATCGGGAGAACTTAGATTCAACGTAAAAGCTTCTAGTAAGTGTGTGGTTAAATCATGGACTTGAAATTACCAGGGTAATAGTCTCATGGTATATTCATCACAATGCAACATATTTGTGTATGCAGCAAGTACAAGTGTTACACAGGCTCTGCTCCATTATGTTAACAAACTGGCCAGATCATACTCGCCTCTGTCTATTTATCTGACAACATGTCATCAGTTTGAAACATGACTAATGGAAGAGAGAAATGCTATCACCATACTTTCAGGATAGGTATCCTTCATGGTTTTCATTCACACATTCAGAGGGGTTTATCAGCAGGTGACTGGTTCTGAGGCTGTAAGCCAGTGCCATGAGCTGCATGGTGCAGTACACCTTTTGTGCTGCAGCTCTTCCCTCCAGCCACGTATAGGTACCTAGTTTACAGCTCAGAAAGGGCTGACACAGTGAGGGCTATTTGTCCTTTGAGAGCCTTAAAGGTGGCAGGGAACCAAAATGCAAGACAATTGGCATACTGCAGTGTCTTTGTGTGGGCAGAGGGATGGGAGTCACAATTGAAAGGCAGACTGAGAAATCCAGGGATGGTTGGCCACACCACATGGGGCCATCACTTACCCAAGGCCAATCACCAAGCCCAGAAGGACAGCAGAATTGGGCAGAGAAGTGACAATATGCTGTGTCACTTAAAAGCAAAAAGAACAGATTATAGAAGGAATGCTGATCTGTGGGGTGAATGTTTGATTGAGTTAGCATTCCATCGATTATCTGTTCATTTTGCAATTGTTGCCCTAAGTGGGAAGGGTATGACCAGGTGTGGGTCCCGTACTTGCCAGGAAAGAAAAGGGTCAAGATTGATTTGCATATGGCTGAATCCAAACTGGAATGGTGTAGTGAGCAAAAGAACAATGGATTTAACCCAGATTTCTTCATTGGGGGTGAATGTTTGATTCATTCAGAATTCTGTCCATCATTTGTTGCCGTAGCACTTTTGTCCTAAGTGGGATCAGTATGCCCAGACATACATATACATTTACACAAAACAAGGGGACAAATACAATTCCAGCATATGTTGGCAGAACAGTGTGGTATTCAGGCAATACAATGAAATCCTATAAATCCCATATTATTGATAAGTACACCTGATACCTTTTCTTTAGTAACAGCACTTGTTTTTGCCAAACAAGAAAGGTCTACGTGTTTCAAACCCAACAAATATTTCAAAGGGTTATCCTCAGGAGCCGGGAAATGAGCTGTGAAAAATCAAACAAAAAGTGAATATGTTACACATGTGTATCTTTCAATCATACTCATACACCTCTGCTTACTCCAGAACAAAAAGTACCTTAAATGCTTCTTGTGTTGCACGGCACCTGTAGTTGCTGCACAACCGGTGTTATTTCAACCAGGTTTTTCTACCAGGGACAAGACAGGATAGATAAATCAAATTTATTGTTTGACTCCAAAAGGTCAAGCAAAAGTTGGCTTACATCTCTTTGTAAATCCTCTGAGCGGCGCCTACGAGCAGGGTCGTTTTCAATCAAGCTAGCCTGGCTGATGAGGGGTGCGACCCCCGAAACCGGTCCCAGGAGGCTTGTTTCCGGTCTAGGGATGACCCGGTTTGGCAGTTTTGGCTGGACTGCTCCCATGATGAACAGGGTCAAGACTGATTTGCATATGGTTGGGTCCAAACTGGGAACAAGTAGTGAGCCTAAGAACTATGGATTTAACCCAGATTTCTTGACTGGGGTGAATGTTTTATTCATTCAGCATTCCCTCCATAATTTTTTGCCACAGCACTTAAAAGGGCATTCACTAAAGCTTACTGGGCTCGCATAGTGCCCTGTGAGCAGCAGTCACTGTCTGCTGCACTGCCCCGTGGATGCCATTGTTTACCTCTTTTGCCCAGAGTACAGAGTTGGCCAGGCGTTGCCAACTGTGACCTGCATCCTTCAGCCCATTCACAGGCCAAGACTACATCACACAGATTTGCCTGGGAACAGTGACGACAGTCACCTCATAATGAGGCCCTCAGTGCCCACAATGTGCAGCGCCTGTCTGAGCTAGCAGGCCTAGGAGTGTATAAAACTCATGGGCCAGACTAACAAATACACAGTGCCTTAAGCAATGGTCTCTGAATACTGAATGGTCGCTGTGAGGTAGGACACAGTCCTCAGGAAATTTACTGGACTGAATAACCACAACAACTACTGCCAGCTCTTAAAACACTCCCCAACAGCATGGACCAAAACCATAGTCAAGTCAAGTCAAGTCAATAGATTTATATAGCGCGCTACATACCCAGAGGGTCTCAAGGCGCTTGAAGAAGGGTGGGGAGTTACTTTTCAAATATCCATGTTTTGAGTTGCTTTCTGAATGCTAGGTGGTTCTGAGTAAGGCGAAGGTAAGTGGGGAGTGAGTTCCAAGTTTTAGCTGCTAGGTAGGAGAAGGATCTACCTCCCATGGTGGTTTTGTTGATACGAGGTACGGTGGCAAGGGCTTGGTTGGAGGATCGTAGCTGGCGGGAGGGGGTGTAGAAGGATAGTCGTGTGTTGAGGCATTCGGGTCCTATTTCATAGAGTGCTTTGTGTGCGTGGGTTAGGAGCCGGAAAGTAATCCTCTTATTGACGGGGAGCCAGTGGAGGTTTTTCAGGTGATCAGAGATGTGTTCTTTACGCGGGATGTCTAATATGCAGGAGATGCTAGCCAAACAAAGAGACAAAAGTGCCAAGCTTTACAATTCACAGAAGAATGGGGCGTGTCTGCGCCCCAAAACCAAACTAATAATTTAATTTAAACCTCTTTAAACTATTTCCTTGATCCTTGTACTCCTCTTGCATGGGCGGAATAATGATTCCTGACATTCAAAAGAAGAACAGGAGGCTTTTAAACATTGGTGGCAGTGACCCCTAATGAAGGGCATTTCTTAGCCCGAAATTTATTGGGTTTTATTTAATAAACACTGCCTTTTGACGAACTTCGCATCTGTCATGTTCTTATGAGAGGTCCGGATGGGCACAATCTGAACAGTAGAAACTTGGAAAAAAGGCTCACGATGTCGAGTGGGGGCACTAAACTAAGAGAAAATTAAAGAAGAGGAGTACAAGGATCAAGGATATAGTTTAAAGCGGTTTAAATGAAATGATTTTTTCGCCAATGTGGCACACTTCGCAGTGCGTTTGGTTTTGGGCCGCAGACACGCCCCATTCTTCAGTGATGTCCCAGGTGTCACATGGGCAAGGCACCTTCACCAAGTTGCACACACATCAGAGGATGTTAGGATAAAGCGGAACAAAACACGGTGTGAAAAGGTGTGCATTCCCGTCTCAGAACTGTTAAAGCTTTACAATTCCACACAGCCTAAGCTTGAAGATCGAGTCTAGTCTTAGCAGACCATGAAACCATCATAACTCAACAACAGCAAGAACTTTATTCATGCAGCAGTAATGGAAGGAGTTTCTAGAGGGGATGGATTGTTATTACATTGACTATGCAGGGCACACCTTGTCATCAGCCCATGCTTGCTTCTTAAGCACACTTTTATCCATTATTTTTCTAATGAATGAAAGTGTGCTAGCAAACAACGTTCTTTATACATAATTTGAAGAGTCATTCATATGTTGTCGAATGTACTGACACAAAATCTAAACTGCTCTGTCTTCTCTGGAGATGAATTGTATTGGTATTTATATAACCCTTTCCCTTGTGGGGCCTAAAGTGCTTTATGAATGGTATAGTGCTTCTCATTTGAGGTAGAGCAATTTTAACTCCATTCTATAAGGTAGGCATTTTGGAGGGTTACATAATCCGCTACAGGATTGCTCATTTTCATAAATGGTCCCATGTACATTTTCATAGTCTCTTTGGCACTTACGACTTACAGGAGCTTTCCAATATTGAATTTTCTCTTTCCATGATGACATGCGTTGATGTTGACGAGCCCTAAGTTATGGGCAAGAGATGGCTAAAGATCCTTTTGTCTGTATCATTCCAGGTCCATGGATTGACTGTCATTGACTTTCTAGGGAAACCTTCTAGTGTATGCCTTCCTTTCCTTGTGAGAAGAGCCATAGATTCACTGATTATCTATATGAGAAGAGGTCTGTGGTGATACATTTTTTTGGAGTCATTGTTCACATTGCCTAAAATGTGCAACCTCTCCCTAGCTACTTGTCATCACAATTAATATACACTAAAGATACTCAAAGTAAGAGTGGGAGTTGTGGCTCTCTAGTGTCTACACTTATGTGAGCTTCAGAAGAGAATTGGTGAATACCAAGAATGGATCTATCTTTCTCCCTCTACATCACTTTTTAAAAACAAAAGAGTAAATGGATGTTGTAAAATCCTTTATCTGAAACCACATTTTTTCAACATTTTCCTGCAGGGAGAATCTCTCGATCTCACACCAAACATGAATCTCTTTCAGTTCAGGCTCGCTCATGCACAAAAGTCAAATTTCGGCCAGCTGCCACTGAGTAGTACTGCTACACCCCGGCCAGGTTTGCCCTATGGCACATGAGTAAGAAGGAGAGCTGTTAGAGAGATTGCGGAGAAAGGGGCACACTAGAGCAGGGCCAGTGCGCTAGGCATGGGCAAGTTGCTTCCATTAGCACAGAGGAGAGGAGTTGGACTAACGACTAGGACGGGTGGCCTCGAATCTGAGGAACTGATGGCCACATTATCAAAAAAGGGCGATACATCATTGCCGCTTTTATCGGCAGGAAACTGCCGCTAAAGCGGCGATAATGGGCTTGATAATATGCCCTTGTGAATTCCCATAGATGCCCAGGTTAACACAAGAATCTGCAATGCAAATGAAAAAGTACTAGTACTGCACATTAACTGACACACATATGACTTACTGTATGTGGTCTACTGCGTGTGTGCATGTGTGAGCCACTGTGTTTGTGTGCGTTTCCCCCGCTGTGCTGTGTATATATATATATATATGTTTGTTAGTGTACGTGCACTGCTGTCTGCGTACCACTGTATGTGTGCACGGGTGCAAGAGTGTATAGACACACACGCGCGAATCCTCAGTCTGTGTGCAGTGTACGTCACTCGTCATCTACGGTCCTGTTCCGCTTTATTTATTTTGATTGCAGTATAAAACAAGGTAAAAAATTGAAATGTTTCCATTACGAAATGATCTGACCTTTGTGCTGCTTTTTAGTTCGGACCTTCTGACTACATTCCCCTGCTGCTGTGCTCACTGGCTCATATAGGGAGAAGTGCGATTGCTCGCCTCATGTGCGGCAGTCAGGGCAACACTGCGCTGTGACTTAAACAGCGCAGCTTTTGTATCCTCTGCCCTAACTTTGTTTCCAGGCATCCTTTCTGCTGGGGTGCCTCCCTGCCACACCACATGTTAGGGCTGCAGTCCAGCCTCTCCACCCGACAGGGACAAAGGCACTCACTTTCACTTGTGAGGGAAAAGTTCCAAACAGTTCAGGCTGCTGAAAACATGTCCGGACGGGCTGGAGGCGGCAGCAGCATTTACGGGATAACATGTGGCGTCCAAGCCCGCCAGATCAACATCAACAGCAAGGCACAGAACAACGTAATGGTTTGTGCACTGTGGAGACTGACCGAGCAGGCCAGCAACAAGTAACAAAGGGGTCCCTGATTCCGAGACATTCTGGGCTGCCGTGGTGGAGCTGTTGGTGAGCTGCATCGGTGCAGTGGCGGTATTGATCGTAGAGTGTGGCGGCCGCGACATGGAGCTGCAATGTCTGTGAGTTCTGTAGGCAAGGTGAGCAGGTCGCGGGGGACCTCCGCACACCGGCAGGAGGAGGAAGGTGTGAAGCATGTTGGTGATGAGGAACTGCTGCCAGGGCTGGCTGTGAGCAGCAGCAGTTGCGCAAACACGCACAAAGCACCGAGGCAACCACAGGCAGTGTGCGTGCAAAGTGAGCACGTAGGAGGCAAAACAAAATTAACTATTCGAGCGCCGCGCTGTTGGAAAAAACAAGAAAGTAGTCCCCACATGACTACATAACATTGAGTAGTGGACCAAAACTGTAGTTAGTCAGTGCTGCTTCCTGCAGCAGGGAAGCAAATCGGAAGTGACGCATCGGAACTCAAGCCAATGATAATCCTGCTAACAACAAAAATGCCAGAGTTAACAAATGGCAAGCAGCAGCAGAAACTACTGCCAATAGGTGGAGTTTCACCTACCACATCGATTACTTAATGCCTCGTAGAGGCAGTGCATGCGCTGCCCTTTATGAGACCTAAAAAACCACACATAAATAATACAAGGGGTGTAAAGGCCCAAGCTTCCCTCTCTATAGTTAAGGCCGAGGTATGGGTACTGAACACACCAGGACGCAGGTCACATCAAAGTGAGGGAGTGGCTAGAATAAGGGAAAAACTATGGCCCTAAAGAATTCCATGTTCGAGAACAAGCTGTGTGGAAAGCACCTGCTCGAAATTGCAGGAAGGCACAAATAAATCAGCAACCAGTGAACCCAATAAAGAAACAGTCGCTAGTAACCTGGTAGTCACACTAAAAATATAGGGGCATATTATCAAGACAGGCGATAAAATTATCGTAGTTTTAGCGGGAGAAGACTGCCGCTAAAACGGTGATAATGGGCTTGATAATATGCTCTATAGAATTCCAATTGAAGCCCATGTTAGATGGGAAGGACATCTAACATGGGCTTCAATTGGAATTTCACAGAGCATATTATCAAGCCCATTATCGCCGTTTTATCAGAAGTTTTCTGCAGCTAAAATGGCTATAATTTTACCGCCTGTCTTGATAATGTGCCCCATATTTATTTAATTAAAGCTGAAACAGTCGAAAGACAAAATCCCAGTACTTGGAAAGATTCAAATGGGCAAGCAATGACACAGGATGGAGAAAGGAGGAAGCAACGACAAAGAAGGAACCATCAAGAAAGAGTCAGCAGCCAAAGAACACCAATAAGAAATCAATCAGTACTAGGTCCGTGATCCATGTAAGTGACAAACAAATAAGAAGAAAGTGAAATCCACAGAGGCTGAATAATGAGAGGCAAGGAAATAAGAGTGATATTGAAACCAACCAATGGTAAGTAATGGGCTGGCTCTTGGCCCCCTATAAGCTAATAAAATGTTTTGCGTGAGCGAAGAAAGAAGACAGCCTCAAATAAAATATTTGCTTGGGATCACACACTTTGGTCAAATATCTCTCTATCTCTGTTGTTTTACATCAAAGGTTATTGTTTGTTTTGCTTTGAATTCTTGGGGCATACGGTTGGACCGGAAAATAGTTACAAAGAACTCAAACATTTCAGCTTGTTTTGGGCTTGAGGGTCCAAGACAACCTGGGATCTCGCTCGACCCCCTAGTGACTCACCCATCTCTACTGGTGCCCTATGCATAATGACATATACGTTTATAATGCTGAAATTTCCTATTACAGATGTCAGCATTACGGCCACGAGCATAAGGTCATATCAGTTCATAGTGATACAACTTCTCGCTACAGAATCCAGTACTACTGCCCTGTGCATAATGTCATATCAGATCATAATGATACAGCTACTTACTTAAGATCTCAGCACAACAGCGCTGTGCATAATGTCATATCAATTCACAATGATACAGCTACATACTTCAGATGTCAGCAATATGGCCCTGTGCATAAGGTGCTATGGGGCAGATTAGCAAGGAAACGTGATAAATATTTTGTTTAACACAGCGTATCGCTGGATTTAATCGTCGGGAGATCGCGTTATTATCATCGCATATCTCCATGGTGATAATAAATCCTGTGATAGCGGCGAATACCGTGCATATCGCTGGAAATCCAGTGTTAAAACGGCAGCGATAAGCTCATCCTTGGTGATAGGATGATGTTGCCTCAACAGTACAACCCACCTGCCATTATAAGTACGGCTAAGTCTGTTTCAAGCCAGGCGTTACAAACCTGCGATACCCGCGGTTAGCACGTTTTATTTTATTGCATCGCTTGTTTGCTCGAGGCTTGCTAATATTGCAGTGCTGTGTCAGTGCAGATTTCCATGGAGTAATGGAAGGGAATGCCTACTTTTGCATGTCATTAGTGATATTTATCGCTGACATGCAAAGTGGAGTAAAAAGGGCTGCTCACTCAAAGAAACACGCGTTAGCGTGTCCTTGATAATTGAGCGTAAAAAAATGTGCTGGTTTTTGGCCAAAAATGGCCGCTAATGTGGCAGAATTTGGCTTGATATTATGCCCCTATCAGTTCACAGTAATTAAACTTCCTCCTTCAGATGTCAGCACTACAGCCCTGTTCATAAGGTCATACGAGTCATAATGCTGAAGCACTGCAGCACTACTGTCCTGTGCATAAGGTCATATCAGTTCATAATGATATAGTTTCCTAATACAGACTTCAGCACTACTGCCCTGTGCATAAGATCATATCAGTTCACAATAGTACAACCTCCTACTTCAGCTGCCAGAAACACGACCCTTTCCATAAGGTCATATCAATTCATAACGTGGTAGCCCTCTACTGCAGACTGCAGCACTACTGTCTTGTGCATAAATCCTTTTGAGTTCATAGAGCATCAGCTTACCTGATTTGGATTGGAGCACTACTGCACTGAGCATAAGACTCAATAGGCTCACTGTGCTGCAGCTTGCAAGTGAGACTGCAGCCCTACTTCCTTGTCAGGCTGTATTTTCATAGTTCTACAGTACTGCAACTTTGCAAGCCTATACCGACTGCCTTACGACTTGAACTCTTTCAGCAAGGGGGCACAGAGACGCTCTGACAGCGCAGAACACACATCCTACCTGCGGCATTTGTTCCTGGGCTGCACACGCTGTTGGTCTCCCCTGCCGCCGTCCCCATCATCGTAGAACGGCCGCTGCAGTGGGAGACTACAGCTCCCAGACATCTCCACCTCACTGCCCACTTCCGCCCTGCAATGTGCGCGGAGGCGCTTAAACAGCAGACGCTCCTCGGTGGACCGGGGGCTTGAACTCTTTCAGCAAGGGGGCACAGAGACACTCTGACAGCGCGGAGCACACATCCTACCTGCAGCATTTGTTCCTGGGCTGCACACGCTGTTGGTCTCCCCTGACGCCGTCCCCATCATCGTAGAACGGCCGCTGCAGTGGGAGACTACAGCTCCCAGACATCTCCACCTCACTGCCCACTTCCGCCCTGCAACGCGCCCGGAGGCGCTTAAACAGCGGACGCTTCCTCCACACCCGGGCAAAGGGCGGGCCGTCTGTGGCCGTCCGTGGCTGGCCGCGGCTGGACTGGGCCACCCCCTTTGTCAGTTGTTATTCTATGGACATCAGATTAGTGTCACAAATTTGTCTTTGTTTTTGACATTCCTGTGCCACTTTGTGATCGATAGCCTGTAGGAATATATACCATGGGGAAGAATACACCAGTGGCGCCTGGACCAAAGACCAGGTAGAAAAAGGCATTAACTACTACTACTACCACCCCATTGCCAAGTTTATCGGCCATAGATAAAATGTTACAGAAGACTTGTTGTTGCGGCAACGGCGTTGTGGCAACGGCCATAGAGAACACTGAAAGACGCCTTTCACTTCCACCAAGTCTGCCCCCGTTTACACACCAAGATAATTCATTCAACTCTTTATTGGCTGCATCATACGCAGGGCTCCCAGGAGGTGAATCAAATGATAATTGTACAACTCAGGAGACAGCACTATCTGAACATCTTCATATGGGAAGCAGGCTTTCTTCAACTCCCACCATGCTGATGTCAAACATGAACATAAGCCAAGACTCTTTACCGCTTTCAGCAAATGACTTGGTACAAATTGAGGGCACAGAAGCGAGCCCAACTACTGATATATCAAATATAGATAAGGAAAAGAGTGTCAGCATACCAGTACAAACTAGGGGGCAAAAGGTCAAAAGTAAATTGAAGCATATAGTTACTGAGCCCCCGATAAGTAAACAAAGAGGTAAGGGTGGGCGTAAGCAACGACGGCGGGCACCTGGCTCTATAGGGCAAAAAGGGGACAAGGGGGAGGGACAGCCCAACGATATAGATACCCAAACTTCAGAGGCCAGCATAGTGTCAGGGAATGAAGGATTTTGGGGAAGGATGGAGACTCTGTTTTCTACCTTGTTAGGGCCCATTAGCCTACAATTCTCTACTATTGAAAAAAGGTTGAGAGCTATAGATGAACATGTAGCAAAATTGGGCACAGGGCTTAACTCAATAAATAAAACCAAATTCAGGGGCGATTGGAGAGGTGAAGGCCAAAAATAATGCAACTAACACAAAAACAGATGTCTGTAACAAAGTCCACCCCTCAATACCAATAGCAAGTACGAGCAAAAATTCAGTAAATGATAAACCTTTGGTCAAACGAGTCTTTGATCCTAAGGCATCAAAGGTAACTAACTCTGAAGGTATGACCACATTTATTGATAAAAGCAAAAGGGCACCTGCTCGACAAGATAATAAGGATGTTCAAAATCTCCCAGCAGACAAACTGAGCCAAACCTTGGTAACTAATGTGAGGCAGGTCCTTGCCCGTATCAGTTTACCCCCAGAATGTGGGGCCTATGTTGCAGTCCTAGTCAATGTTCCTAAATTGAGGAAGGCCCAAGAGGAATCCCCCGTAAGTCTTAAAAACAGAACCCTCCACTGGTTATCTGGGAATTGCAACTTCCCAATGGAAGAAGCGAATGAGATAATTTTAATACAAAGGGTGGGATGGGTGGGCCCGCTGTGAAAAAAGTTTGAGGGGGACTGTATAATTATAAATTTCAGATCCCCCCCAATGGGCCCAGTACACACTTGCCAATGCTCCATTGCCCTCACCTTGGGAATGTAATGCAACTCTGCTTCCCCTAGGTTACTTCTATAGGCATTTAATGGACCCAAATTTTAATCTGAGGAATAATTCCTCATTATGTTATCAGGACCCAAATCCTAATCTTAGGAATAATCTCTCATCGTGTCAACAGGCCATATTACCAATATACCCACTGCCTCACCCACGCTTTCCCATTCCTCCTCAGTACAACCCAAGGGAGCGGCTTAATTCAAGGTTCAACCCAAATATGCCCCAAAATGAGCTGAGGCATATTTATAACATCCCAACATATAATTGGTTTGAACAAGCCTTCTCTAATTTGGAAGACCAAGATTGACTGGGGAATAATGAAAGTAATACCAAATTTCAGGTAGACAATGATAAAGGGGAACATTTAGTACACACAAAAGTTAATAAAACTAAGGGAACAGCTGAGTATGATTATACCCTCCTACCTATAGCCACACGAGAGGATGTCAGTCTAACATCGATCAGATCTAAGTTGAGCATAGATAAGGGCGCTGGGAGAAAGTTAGTGAGTCTCACTAGTACTCCCGACCTGACAATCCTTAGCTGGAATGTTGCTGGGTTAGAAACAAGATTGTTAGACCCGCAATGGGTACAGTTATTGGATGGCATAGATATTATTATGTTACAAGAGACTTGGGCTACTAAAAACTTACATATATAGGGCTATCACTGTTTTAGTGTGGTAGCACCCAAACTTGACTTTGGTTGTGCAGTGGGTGGACTACTTATTGGGATTAAAATATTGGCCGGGGGCACCATAAGAGACTTACCAACCGAGCATTCGAATGTACAGGTCCTTGAATTCAAGAGACAGTTCAGGATTTATTTAATACATTTTTATAACAATGATTTTAATTCTGTCCCTAATAAGAATTTCATAGCGCTCTCCAAGATCTTACGTAACTTGGAATTAAATTCATGTATAGATGAGAATACAGGGATTCTCATCGGGGGAGATTTCAATGCGAAAATTACTAAGAAATATCAGTCTGAGGGAAAAACTCAATTAGATCAAGCAGAACAAAGGGGTACTGAATTAGAAAACTTGCTAACTGAGCATATCCTTACTAATGCCCTGGAAGCAGGTCACATGTCTAGTGCCCATTATGCCCCCACTTTTAGAGGCAGAGACTGCTCCGCTACCATTGATTTTATTATCATGACTCCCCACTTAATAGATCGTATAATTAAGTCCACAGTGTTGGAAACATCGTTTGGAGATCACAACCCTCTCATAGTCACCCTATACTTAGGACTAAGTCCAGTATACGCCAACTTAAATGGTGCAAGAGACATCACCCCCTCGGGAGATGGCCTGCGACTGAAATGGAGGGGAGTTGCCAGTGGGGCTATATTAGAAACTGTGAAAAGGGAATATCCCCACTTGATTAACTCCTGTTTATCCTATGACGGGAACTGTCTTAGGATAATCACGGATTTTGGCAAACTATGTTTTGCCATAAAAACTTGTCTAACAGTCCCGCTGCCAAAGAAAGAGAAAGATCCAAGATGGTTCGACAATGCCTGTTCATTAGCAAACAGGGCGTTGCGCAGGGCATTAACTATTAAACCCAGATGCACAGTAGTGGTCCAGATGGCAAGGAAACACTATAAATCTACAATTGCCGAACGGAAAGCCGCATTACTGACGGAGCAGTGGGAGTCGCTGGTCGGTAGCGCAAATCAGAAGAGCAGTGGCCCCTTCTGGATGGCCATCAGGAATATGCGAGATATGGGCAAACAATTAACATTGATTAGCTGTAACATAACCAGTAGTGTCTGGGAGACCCACTTTTCCAAAATATATACTACCCCTTCTGAGGACTTACTAAGTTATGTCCCCGGCCATCTGTGTAGTTTACAGATTGATCTTCATGAGGTAGAAGTAGCCATCAGACAGAGCCTTGGCAACAAGGCTCCTGGTCCTGATGGACTCCCTATAGATGTTATTAAGTTTAGTCCGGACTTATGGGCACCGATCCTTGTTAATGTTTTTAATAGTTTACCTTCAGCGCCCATGCCCAATACCTGGTCCACTAGTATGATTGTCCCAATTTTTAAAAAGGGCGACAGGTCAGACCCGGCCAATTATCGACCGATTTCACTCCTGGATAACACCTTAAAGATTCTGGGGCGAGTCCTTTGCAATAGGGTGTTAGAATGGATAGAAGATAGTGAATTATTGGACGCTTGTCAGATGGGATTTAAGAGCAGGGTAGGTATGGTGGAGCAATGTTTGAATTTGAAGCTGGTAATTGACAAGTATAACATCGCTCAATCGTCCCCTATTTATCTTGCCTTTATGGATCTTTCATCCGCCTTCGATCTAGTCAATAGATCCAAACTTTGGACGATTCTTGTGGACTACGGACTGGACGAGGCTCTTGTGAATTTCCTGGCCTATCTCCGTACTGATCTTAAGGCACAAGTTAGGATTGGGATGCGCGGGGAAGTATCCGGTCCTATTAAAGTAGGTAGGGGGGGTTAGACAGGGGTGCGTTTTAGCACCCCTGCTTTTTATCATTTATATCAACGGTTTAGCAAAATCTCTAAAACATGTGAGCCCAGACGTGCCAAAAATCCAGGGGCAACCATTACCGGTTCTTTTATACGCCGACGATGCGGTACTTATGAATCGCACACCTAATGCTCTCCGTCTACTTGTTAAAACTTTTGTTCAATATATGGAGGCTTTAGATCTGAGTGTGAATTTAAAAAAATCTTTTATTATGACATGTGGTCCTGGGAAACAGAAGCTCAATACCATACATGTAGGGACAGATAACTTAGAAAATGCGAATACATTCCCATACTTAGGGTTGGTTTTCGCTGCGAACCGCTCGTGGAGTGGGCATTTGGCCCACGCCACGGGCAAGTTCTCGAAAGCCACCAATTCTATTTTGAGCCTGTCACACCCAAAGAAGATAGGTGCCACTAGAGCAATTTAAAAATGTTTTAAGTTACAATGCATCCCAGTAGCCACATATGGGGCAGAGGTTTGGGGTTTGGGGTTAAGTCCCAGTATTCAGCGCGAAGAAAATCGATTTTGTAGAAAAATCCTGGGCGCCCCAATCACTTCCTCTGAGTTCATTTGTCATAAGGAATTAAACCTTCCCCACGTATGTGATTTCAGTAGGACAAGACCAGCTTTATTCTGGCTTAGGATCTGGAGGAATAACTCAGCTGCCCTAACACAGGATATTATAAAAGACTGCCTTAAATGTGACAAGGGCTTAGCGATCCCCTGGATCGGGGAGTTTTAAAGTCATTGAGTGCCGTGGGCAGAGGAGATCTTTTCTCTGACCCATCTAAGATCGAGCCTAATGATAAGAACGAGGTTAAACGAGCACTATTTGCACTTTATAATACAGAAAGAATGGGAAGTGAATCACTCAAATCTACTGTTGTGACGTATATAGAGAATGAACTGTGCCGGCAAACGCTCCCACCTTTTCTTACTCTCCCCATGACTAACTGGGAAAGATCACTGTTATTCCGCCTAAGGGCAGGTTCTGTAAAATTTTTGTTGAACTTTCCTTTGGGTTATCATCACACAGCACATTGCATTCCATGCCCGTGTGATGGGATAAGTACACAGAATGACTTGCACTTCCTATTTTTCTGTAAATTTTATTTAAAGTATATTAATTGGTTTTTAACTCCATATTTTAGAAAACGAAGACCGCTTTCCCTAAGGGAGTCTTATTTAATGTTGCTTTCTCTGGATACAGATGAATTAATTTTTCGCACCAGCACTTTCTTGAGACTGATAGTTCGCATAGGCAAAATTATGGAAAACCCCTGCAAATTAGATTTCCGAGAGCTGTAAAAAAAAAAAAAGGATTTTGATTGTTGTAATTGTTGTAAATATATTTTATGTAAATGGATTTGAATAGAGAATGGGACTATTTTAATTGTATGTACTTTTATGAATTTTATGAAATTCGAATAAAGGTCTTTTGAATTGAATTGGATTGACTTTATGAATCTGTAGTTTCATAGCCTGGAGTGCAACTATATTGCCCTATGCAGGTGAACATAAACGTTTGCAACTTTTTAGCTTCCCAACAGAAAGTGCACAAAGGTTGACATAGTTCACTACTCTGCAGCTCTCGTATACATTCTATACTAGACCTTATCCCAAAAAGTTGACTTTTAGCCAGTTTTTTGCTTTCAACCTACAGCACTACATATACTAGAAAAATCAAAACTTGGTGCTGCTAGCCAAATGCCAACCCCATGTTGCTGCAAGTTAGCAGCTCTGTTGCAGCACTATTTACATTTGCAAAGATCCCAGCTGCCTGCGAGGAGAATGAGCTTCTTGCTAGTATTGTGCAATCAGATAATGCATAGTAACAGAGAGTTGATTCCATATATATCGTCTGCAAGATGACATTGTGTACAGAAATGTCAGTCCATAAAGGAGTGAAGTCTATCAATTGATAAGAATGAGCAGTTGGCTGAGTTTGAACATTTAAACATGCATGCCATAGGTTTGAATCTCAGCGTGGATAATGCAAGCCTTCCATTTTAACCAGGTTTATGAAATCAGTGCTACTAAGTGAAGTGATAGCACCTATGTTTTTTGTCTTCCCAAGACAGTTTTCCCAGTACTACTACAAATACGTTACATCCTCTGACTCAATTAAAGAGCAACTAGAGTCCTCAGAAGCCAGCATTCCAGTGCTCCTTAAGCTCCTCTATGGAACGAGTAGAAGACTATCTCACCCACAAGATTGTTGATGCCTTTTTACATCTGCTGCCACTGCTGCACACAGAGATGCACATCTTGTAGAACATTAGAGACGCTTTAATCAGCACTTCTCCCAAGGTTTAGTAATGATCTCTTGGCTTTACTGTAAGCATCACTCATTCAGACTTTGTCTCTGGTGCTTTGCCTCTTATTCAAGTTCTGTCCACAGAAGGACTTTATGACTCAGTTCCCATCCCTCCCCTGGGACTCGCAGCCATGATCCTGCACTACAAGACCCATGAGAGGGTGAAGAATGAACTCTGGAACCATGTAATTTCAAGTCTGAACCAATAGGCACTAATATACATTGTAAAAGGTGCTGGGCGAGGTGGAGGTGACATGGATCTTGAAGCTATGGCTAAGGGCACTTGCCATTAAAAGCCTTTAGCTTACATATCCTTCAGTTTTAGAAGTTTCACATTTAACAATGAACTTTGAGATGGAAAATCCCAGAATATTAATCATTGTCAGAAACATCCTAAATAATTATGCTTTGATTGTACAGCACACTACTGACATTTTCCTGGGTCTCACCTGTACTTTATTTTTTTAAATAAAAAGGTAAACATAGTAGTAACACTCATATTCATCTCACTATATCCCATTGATTAATCGTATAGTCACTTGAGAGATGCATTCAGTAGAAGTCAAGCAATTTTCAACTGTCTTCTTTGCTTTCATATCTTTCTTCATCAAATATCATCTTGCCCTATGTATCTGGGAAGCCAATGACTCTAGGGGCTTCCTACAAACTGTAGCACACCTCATTGGGTTCTGAAGAAATTGGGTCACTTCAACCCACCCATAGAACTCCACAGGCTCCCATGCCAGCCAGCACCACCTTCAAAACCAGCTTCATCATCTACAAATACATCATGAGTGGCACCCATGTTTACTTGGATGACAGGCTTACGATTTTGGGTGGCTTACAGCACAGCTACAGCCAGGACATCTTCAGTAGGTCAAAAAGAAAAGAACAAGACATTCTCCATCTATGCACCAAGGATCTGGAACAATTTCCCTGCATCCCTCTGGACAGGGTCAACCTAGTTCCAATTTAGGTTGCAGCTGAATACTCACGTCTTTAAAGACCAGTAGACCATGATGCAGTAACAGTGCAGAAACCAGCTACCCCTCCTAACATGTTGACTGTATCTTTTCCCATCTACAGGCCTCCATTGACTTTCTGTTAGATTTGCAGTATATAAATGTCACAAAGTACATAATAACCTACTAACCTGGAAAACACTTTCTAACATTGGAATAAAGATATGCATTTTGTAGAATCCTGATCCAAGCTTTTCCACCCAGTGAGCCTAATAATATTTAGTTTTCACTTCATACAGCTTTAAAATATATGTACTTATTTTATTAACTCTATCATTTATATTGTTTTATTGATAGCTGCATCACGTAAGTTGCTTCTTGCAAAGTCCTTTCAACAATGACGTGGCGTTAACAGCTAATTGATAGCATTACTTTTTATATCACATTGTATGCAAATTAGAGGGGCCTCGCATATTCCCAGTATGCCCAGGGCCCTACAAATCGTAGAACCGACCTCGCACTAGTCCACTTTCTATGACACCACCTGAAATGCACATGTACTGGGAGGAAGTTCTCTTTAAATGAACTTCAAATGTGAAAGACTACATTTTTCACATTACTACTCCCATATTCCCAGCATACATTTTTTTATGTTTATCTAAAAAAACATTTCCATTGCACTCACTTAGGGGGACACAAATAGCTCTTGCCTTTTTTGCTGCAGAATAAGACTTCACACCTCTCTGGAGCAAGTCAAGAGGTCCAGAAACCAGCGACTGGTATCATTATGTTTGGGACCTTTGGCTATGGGAAAATTGATAATGCACATAGAGCAAAGGGGGAAAGACTTTGGGAGCTTAGGGTCCCTTTTTATTTTTCAACTTAAGATATATCATAGATGCTGATTTGACTCAGAAACTGAATATAGCTGATAATGTACTCCTGGAATAGGTATCCAGACTGACTGCTCCTGCATCCAGGGCCGGTGCTAGGCATGGGCAGTGAGTGTGGGCAGCTGCCCAGGGCCTCGCGCTCAGCTGAAAGACAGGGAGCCCCACTTCACTGTGAAATGCCACACTTTCACAAATGTTCCCACCTGCTCCTCCAGGGCTCCCTCCCCACACAATCACAATATACATACGCAATGTCTGGAATCGGCCTTGCTGGTCAGGGCATGTTGGCATTCCTGAGGGTGCAGGGGTGGGGGGAAGGGTCAAACAGAGTGGGGAAGGCACAGCAGCCAGGCCAGCAATTATGGCTCACAGTGTCAGGAGCTGGGCAGCACCTCTGTTAAGTACTGGTTATTCCCTTTCTGCATTTTGTTGCTAGGTGACAGAAGGCCCCTTTGTTTCCAGGAACAGCTGGACACAGGTAAGGCGAGGTGGGTGAGGGGAGAGGGAGTAGCCAGATCAACTGGCTTTTGTTAACTTTTGCATCACCCATTTTTTTTATGGGAATGTGTATTTAAAATGTATTTAGAACGGCCGGTGCTAGGACAGTGTTTTATTAAATGCCTCGTTACTGCTTCGAAGGCCATGGTGAGGGGGCCCCCTTTCCCTGGGCCTTTAAGCACTATAGCAACCTGCAAGGTCCAGGTGTGGGGGCCCCCTTCCCTGGGCCTTACTGCCCTTACACCCTCTTTAATTTCCTTTATTTGTTTATTGGTGAAATTAAGCCAAAAATAAAAACACTTTTGCTGGAAAGGTCACCTTTTTTCCCTTCCAAAGTGCAGCCTTGGGATGGAGAGAAATAAAAGGTTTAAAAATAACTAAGGCAAGACAGAGTGGGTCGAAAAGGGACCAGATTGATTGTATTCACACCCAAAACACATTAGTGCCACTTTGCAGAGTTTGCCAGTGAAGCGCTACTTTTGTTTTCTTGTCTTTCTCTGAACAGCATTGATTTCCCCGGGTGGGGAAGTGCACCATTCCTGGATGTACTGCAATACCTGCTTGATGGGCGGATTGTTAAACAAAATGCATACTGTGGCTCTGAATTCACGAATGTGGTGTTTTTAAACCAGCTTACGTTTTGTAAGGCTATAAGCAATGGATATTAAAACTCGTCCCTTCCGGCCCTGTAGTCATGGCCTTAACTTTTCATGCAAAAGCACTCATTGATTTCCGAATAATAAGTTCAACAGCGTTAAGGTAACCATGTTGTTCCTGATCACATTTCACATGCTTTTACTTAATCTTACATTCCTTATGAGTGTTTGCTTTTTCCAGGATGTTGGCACTTTTTTTAGGCTGCAAATTGCTCTTGTCTAGTGCCTAATTTGAATTGAGTCACCTCCAGGTATTTATAACGGGCACAATTGGGTTGTAGTTGAAGGCAGTGCAAGTTTCTCTCAGTGGGGCAGCATGGCATTCATAGGGGGAGAGAATGTGGCACTATGGTCAGAGCTTTCAAAATTGGAACTGGGAACGAGGTTAAGCCTTTATGACCAGTCCACCAGACCACTCCCCTGAGAGAGGACATTTCCATGCTAGCCCTTAGAAGGCCCCGAAAGACCTTAGAAGAATGGTGTCTGAGCACCAGCAGGTGGACCATAGTGGTGGCAAGTGTGGGTGAACCTTGAAGGCCTGTCTACTACAACCCCAAATGAAGCTCACCTCGAGTCTTTTGGGCAAGCCTTCAAAGCAGTACAGCCTACAACAACAGTGACTCTGTCATTGGGGTCACAGGACCCTTGAGCAGGAAAGCTCTAGGGCGGTGGGACCGATGAGATCGCATTGAGCGCTGACTTCGGGTGGGGGCGTCATGTTTGCGAGTATATTGGGTTTCTAAAAGCACTTGCTGCCTCCTTCCTGGCCTCCAGGAATTTTCAGCAACAATAAAAATGCCATGATAACTCCAGTGATTAATGTTCTTCCTACAGAGGGATGGAGTTTTGTCAATTGGAAGTTTTGGCTTGTGGAAATGTAGCGCAGAGGGTTAATGTGCCTGCTGCAAAGAACATGCACCATGCAGATCACTAAGTCCACATAATGTACATAAGCCAGTGGGTTATTGCTTTTGTCAGAGAGATCCTATTGTTACTTGCAGTTTACAAGTCAAAATCCCAACATAGAACAATGAGCTATTAACTGTCATCTAAGAGCAGCATGCAAACTGCAAGATATAAATTACAGTGTTATGTTTTTCCCCCAGTCTTTGGTTATCCTAATGTTGCAAAAAGGGTCTTACGTTCTAAATTCAGATTTTGTGTTTCTCCAGATCAATCACTATTAAACTATACTGCCTACTAGTATGATTGTCATGTGACTGCTTGTCCTTTGTCTTATGTAACATTTCCATGGTGATTTACACACGAATGATTGATTATCTCTATGTAATGTGTGATATAAAGTTCTTGACACCCTACACAAGTATCAGTGGCACTGTAAATCAAATTAAATGCATCTGAGTGAGAATGTGGTTATGAAGACTTGAGGGGCACTGTTAAAGGGTGGTAGTGAGGGAATCCGTGGCAGAGCGAGTCATTGGGGGGCACCAACATTGTCGCACAGGGATATATGGCTGAGATACCCGCCACCCCCTCTCAACACAATCCCCAAGGATGGGAAACCGGAAACAGTTCTGAACTTTTGGAAGACGGGAGGGAGTGACCCTCCCGGCCGTATTTATTAAAATATGAAACAAAATTAAAACATTAAAAATAACAGTTTCATATTATGTACAATTTCATTACCACATTGCGATGTTTGGCTAACCTTAACATATTCTCTAATACAAAGGTTCTCCTAGCCGAACTAACATCCTACAAAACATTTACTTGAAATTTTGAAATTGTACATCCTAACGTTTAAGAGCCAACGGCAAGGTCGTAACCGGTGTCAAGATCCCTAAACCAGAAATATCCCTCTCACTTGTGAGGGGCGACCACACAGAGGCGTACCTCAAGTGCAACTACCAATTTCCCTTGACTTGACGGGGGCCCCAATAAAACTCGGCGCCACTTAAAGGTCGTCCGAGGACTCGTGTGAGGTATCTAGAAGGTAGCGTAGACCCCCCCCCAAACCCCACACAACTTTACCACATCTGCCGTCGCAGACGTCCTGGCCCCGGGAAATTCCCCAGGAGTGGGCTGTAGCCCCTCCTACCCAGGAAGGGGCCTTGACCGCCTTTCCTTTCCTTCCGGCGGCCCATCCTTAGAAGGGACCGCCTCCCCGTTGAGGGGCCAATGGCCACCTCCCTCGAGCGCTCCCATCCGTAATGGGTGACGCCCACTCATAGGGATCTACCAATTAGTGCTCACCGATCATGACCTTACCGCCCGACCAAAATAAATACGACAATGCTAACTAAATTACTAAAAGACTAAATTCTTAAAAGACAGTAACAACAACAACTTTATTAAAAGCATGCTTACTGATGAACACTAAAGCAGGATTACTTTATTTGCAAAAACATACCACAAATTGACCATTCTTTATTGCATATTCAAAGTCATCACGATAATAATCACAACCTGTAACGGAAAATCAGAATTACCACAACAAACTTTATTCAAAACCACTTGCTGTCCTCAGGGGCTGGTGGGTGGGTCAAAATTGGCTCTTCGTTCCGTCTCGAGCTCACGTGCAGCGAGGAGGTGCAGCTTCAGAGCACAGGAACAAGAGGATGTTTTCTTGGCTTGTTGTTCCTTTTATCCGTCTTCAGGGTGGGCGTAAACCCGCCCCGGCCTGCCCCGAGGGCGTGGCCGGCCGCGTCAGTGTCTAGGCCAGCCCACTCCAGGGCGGGAAAAAGGCGCGCCCCGGCTACGCCGCTTCGGGCATACCAGCCGAGACTCGCCTCCCGCCCAAGATGGCATCCCGGGGGGATCGTGGTACTCCGCCATACGTTCGGGGGGGACCGAATGGTCGCCCCTTTCCATATGGCTGAGATACCCGCCACCCCCTCTCAACACAATCCCCAAGGATGGGAAACCGGAAACAGTTCTGAACTTTTGGAAGACGGGAGGGATTGACCCTCCCGGCCGTATTTATTAAAATATGAAACAAAATTAAAACATTAAAAATAACAGTTTCATATTATGTACAATTTCATTACCACATTGCGATGTTTGGCTAACCTTAACATATTCTCTAATACAAAGGTTCTCCTAGCCGAACTAACATCCTACAAAACATTTACTTGAAATTTTGAAATTGTACATCCTAACGTTTAAGGGCCAACGGCAAGGTCGTAACCGGTGTCAAGATCCCTAAACCATAAATATCCCCCTCACTTGTGAGGGGCGACCGCACAGAGGCGTACCTCAAGTGCAACTACCAATTTCCCTTGACTTGACGGGGGCCCCAATAAAACTCGGCGCCACTTAAAGGTCGTCCGAGGACTCGTGTGAGGTATCTAGAAGGTAGCGTAGACCCCCCCCCCAAACCCCACACAACTTTACCACATCTGCCGTCGCAGACGTCCTGGCCCCGGGAAATTCCCCAGGAGTGGGCTGTAGCCCCTCCTACCCAGGAAGGGGCCTTGACCGCCTTTCCTTTCCTTCCGGCGGCCCATCCTTAGAAGGGACCGCCTCCCCGTTGAGGGGCCAATGGCCACCTCCCTCGAGCGCTCCCATCCGTAATGGGTGACGCCCACTCATAAGGATCTACCAATTAGTGCTCACCGATCATGACCTTACCGCCACAGGCCGGATAGTTGACCGGCTATCCGGACCCCCCACAACACTCCTACCTAAAGGTCATGTTTTAAAGTCTTTAGCCAAGCTATCAAGTCTCCTATGAGTAACTCGTTCCCCACCCGGGACAAATGAACACCATCCCCCAAATACATACTTTCACCATTAATACAACCCTGCGAAATAGAATGCAGTGTATTGGAACGGAACAATCTACTCACTTTGTTATTAATTTTCCTTACTGAATGATTCAGAGCAGAAACAGAAATAGCCCCCCGCCACACTTTTCGTGGGATCATATGGGACCATGCAATTGTGCACCCTGGAACTCTCCTCGCTAACCAACTTACAGTGGAAAGCATCGCCTCAAGAAGAAGTCGTCTACCAGTGGTGACCAAATCATTGCCTCCAAGATGTACTATGACTATAGACGGCGGTGACCTCGTCCGCCCTAGCAAACCCTCGAAAAATGATTGAAACTGGTCAATACAGAGTCCGCCCCTTCCGTAGAAGGACACACTGTACCCGTATTCCCCAGCCACGTGAATCATGTCACCTGCTTTGAATACGTCCGCGGCACGCCTCACGTATGAGTGGCCCACGACCCACACCTCCTTTTTCACAGCCGGTGATGTCTGACCGCTGGCCCGGTGTTGGGTCGACTGCATAGTCCGCCCCGCCTCGTAGGCTTGCGCAACTGAAAACCAAACAAAAACAAGAAGCGTGAGTACACCATTACAGCTTCACAACATGTGCAACCGCACATACCTTTTATAACAGTTGGAGGACCAACGCCCCACACGTTTAACTTGTTCGACATTCAGACCCCTGGCTGTAGCCTCTGTAGCAGCCCCTATCCGAAAGGAATGGGTCCCAAACTCGCCCGGGTTCAAGCCCGCAGCGGTAATCGACATCGCAAGCACCCGCTGAAACTGAAACCTCGTCAGTGGGGTGGCGTCAGCGTGTCTCAACAAGGTCCCCCCCCATGATGCCACCCTTTGTGCTAAATAATCCTCTACACACTTCACCGGGCACATGGAGGACCCGGGAATCCTTCGTATGATTATGCAATCACCCTTCGCACCTTGATCGGTCTTGGACCTGACAAACGAGACAGTCATTGTCTCACCTCTGATCTGAACGTGCTCTTGGCACAGTCCCCCCATCACATCCTGCTTGTTCCTCGCCACTAGTTCGCTTACCCGCATAGCCCCATGAAATGCCAGCGTAAAAGCGGCTCGGAATAACACTGTCTCATACTGGGATGAACATGTTGCAGGGAGTCTGGATAATAACAGGGCCAACCTATCCAAACCTATCGGGCGCCTTTCATCTACTCTGCGACCCTCAAGGCGTTGCCACCCACGTAGCGCTTTTTGCACAACGAAAGACGCTGTCGGGTCCTGGATCCCATGAGCCCTTGCCATAAAGGAAATGGCGGCCCGATGCCTCTGGGCCGTAGCCACTGATTTGCCTGCCTGATGTAAAGACAGCAGAAATTTTACTACCAACTCCTCCTGGCCCCAAAGCTCCCCCCTAGCAGCCCCCAAAAAGGCCCAATAGGAACGGAACGCCCCTTCATATGCCTTCCTCGTCCTGGGTGCTAAACTCTCTCCCACGAGGTTTTGTAGTTCGGGGCACCGAGAGACCAGAGAGCTTCGGGAAAGGGTGCCGCCACCGGGTCCGCTGCGGGCAGAAAACCCCAGAAGGCCTGCATACGAAAACGAGAAAGCGCATCAGCCGCTTGGTTCATTACCCCCGGCACATGTCTTGCCTTAAATAGCACATTCAATTGCATACACAATAACACAATTTCTTTGAGCAGTCTCAGAATCCATTTGCATCGTGCTGCCTGGCTATTGATACACTCAACCACGGTCATGTTATCAGACCAGAACACCACAGAGTGATCTCTGAACCCCTCAGGCCAAGTTTTCAGGGCCACCAGAATGGGGAAAAGTTCAAGAAAAGCAATGTTACTTGTCAGCCCACACTCATGCCACCATGACGGCCATTTTTGAGCCGACCATTGTGTGCCGAATATGGCACCGAAACCAATGCTCCCAGCCGAATCTGTCCACAGCCCCAGCTCCTCGGAGGACACCGCCGGTTTGTTCCAGACAATTCGACCATTGAAATCCGCCAGAAATGCCAACCAAATGCGCATGTCCTGGCAAACCTCTGCCGAGAGCCTTGTGCGATGATGACCCTCTTTCAGGCCGACCATGGCTTGAGCGATCGAGCGGGAAAAGGGGCGGGCCATCGGTATAACTCTTAGGGCAAAATTCAATTGTCCCACCAATTGTTGTAATTGATGTAGCTTAACCTTAGACTCACTTAAACACATTTGCAGGGATGCCCTGAATCTTAACACTTTGTCACCTGGTAAACGAAAACAACCTTCTTCGGAGTCGAGCTCGATCCCCAGAAACTCGAGGCAAGTCGAGGGACCCACAGTCTTACCTGGTGCCAATGGCACGCCAAACTGATTCATCAAGACACAAAATGCAGCCAAAGCCTGCCCACATTCCGGATCCCCGGCTGCCCCCAGGAACAAAAAGTCATCGAGATAATGCATAACATGCTGAAACCCCGTCTTCTTTGTGAAGACCCATTGCAGGAAACTACTGAACTTTTCGAAATAGGCACAAGATATAGAGCACCCCATCGGCATACACCTATCCATGTAATAATGACCCTGAAACATGAAACCAAGGAGACGCTGATCGTCTGGATGTACCGGGAGCAACCGGAACGCTGACTCGATATCAGATTTTGCCATCAGCGCACCGGGCCCCAGGCGATTCAAAATGGCTACGGCCTCATCGAAGGATGCGTACCGCACCGAACACACTTGGGGACCACCCCTAAAGGGGAACAAACAAAGTTAGCAACTGGCGGCCCGCTAAATGGACCGGCGACTCGACCTCGAGTGACCTCTTTCCGGATCTTTTCCTGTACCACGGTCGTATGCTGTAAGACCGATATCTGGTTTTTACATTTTGCTATACCCTGAAAGTCCCCCACTGGGATGCGGAAACCATATGAAAACCCGTTCCGCAACACCCCAGCGGAAGCGCGATCCGGGTATTCGCTGAGCCAAGGAATCATTGCCATGGTATCAATCGGGGTAGGTAAAGGCGCCCCTCGGACTATGTCAGACCTGTTTGGCGCCTCCTCTACCCCCGTTATCACCCGTCTTGGCTCTGCACATGGACTCAGGATGGGATGATTGCCCACACCCACCACATTCGTGCCTAAATTTGCATGACCCCTGGGGCCTAGTACATTTACCCCTGTTAAAGTTCCAACAAACCCCCCTTTTCCCTGCGTTGCCGGTTGGCCTCGAGTGGTTGTCGTTACTGGTACCTGATCGAAAGGGCGTCCCCGCATATTGGCGGGAGGATTCGCCAATGTTACTCCCTACCAATGGCAATTTCAACATACCAGTCTCCTCCATTTTGGACCAGGACACAGAATCATAACAATCCCAAGTTAAGTTTTTATCATGTTCTTTCGCTTTTCTGAAAATGTTATCATAACAGAACCAATGATTGCCCTCGTGTGATACAGAGTACCCCATGATCCGTGACTGATAAATCGGCAATTCGGATAGCAATTCGGGCCTACGTTCACCCAAGATGGATGTAAAAATCCCCATGCTTTGCCCCAATTGCCAATGTTTTCATTTACCTTAAAGGCGGCCATCTTTGCGCGCCAAACACTCGGATGCATGACCTCCTTCTGGCACTTAACATGCTCCATCTCATAATGATCAGTAAGCAACGAGAAGATGTTTATATACTCCCCTGCCCATATCTTCTCTTTGATAGCCAGAGGGACATGTTGACCCAACTTTTCCCTTCGAGAGGGTGCCGACTCATCCCTCGCGATCGGCAATGGCCGCTTACCTGAACCGGAAGCTGTATCTGCGACTGGACCTGTCCCCAGTGGTTTCTCTACTGCCGCAGCCGGCAATGGTGCCTTCGCCGCTTCCCTTGTTTCACGCAGTTGCTTCATCAACATCTGCGCGTCGACAGCCGTGGCGCCCTCGCTACCTTTACCCAACCACGCTGCTAATTGTGCTGCCAGCTCGGGCGGCATATCCTCCCCGGACACGGGGGTGACCACAACGGGAATCGGATTCCCTTCCTCCGGCACGGGAGTGGGTGCTTCGAGTGGGGTACTGGGAACCGGGATGTCTCCCCCAGCTGCTCCCCTTCTGGGCCTCTTGCCTTTTCCTCCCGGAGCTGCTCCTGCCAAAGGACATTTCGGCCCCCCTTCCGCGTCTTTATCCGCCATTCGCCTTTTTAGGTCGGTCACCTCCTTCATGAGAACACGCAGCATCTGGTCGGTAATCATTCGCTTTCCCGCCTTCTTCGGCATTCTCCGACAGAGTATCTGCAAAACAAACAAGAAAGATTACAACGCTCAAAATTGGCTCTTCGTTCCGTCTCGAGCTCACGTGCAGCGAGGAGGTGCAGCTTCAGAGCACAGGAACAAGAGGATGTTTTCTTGGCTTGTTGCTCCTTTTATCCGTCTTCAGGGCGGGCGTAAACCCGCCCCGGCCTGCCCCGAGGGCGTGGCCGGCCGCGTCAGTGTCTAGGCCAGCCCACTCCAGGGCGGGAAAAAGGCGCGCCCCGGCTACGCCGCTTCGGGCATACCAGCCGAGACTCGCCTCCCGCCCAAGATGGCTTCCCGGGGGGATCGTGGTACTCCGCCATACGTTCGGGGGGACCGAATGGTCGCCCCTTTCCACAACAGCGCTAAAGGCGGCCACTTCTACTTCCTACAGTTCTAACATCAAATCAAAAACGTTATTTGAAAACTCCTTAAATCTGAAGCATACCTTCAAGTCAATGTATGATTTAGCAGTGGTCTTGGTTGTTCTAAGCCTTTTTTTATTTATGTACAATCTTTATTTGTTTGCAATGGTGTCTTGTAATTTTGTTCTATATGTGTTGTATGTTTGCACTTAACATAATTATGGTGAGTAAAGAGCCCACACACAAAAAAGATTGTCCTACGTCTCTTAGCATGTGCGCGAGGGATACTGGTGAGAGGATTTACGTTAAAACAAATTGAGAGATATTAATGTCGCCTAAGGTAGCAAAATAATGGCACAGAAAGATAAGGGAGCCTTTTGAAATTTGCAATTATATCCATGGTGTTAGAGGTTTTCTCTTGTGTCATTTTATACTTTGAATGATCCCGCCCCTCATTACCTCAACAGGATCTTCCCCCTTTATGAGGCAGAACTGGAAATTGTATCATGCACTCATCTGGAAATGAGGAGTAAATAATATACATCTTTGTGAGTCCTGCACCTAGCTTTTCTATCCAATGTAACACATGTAATCCATTTAATACAGTTTTAAAATATATGGACTTATTTCATTTGTATATTTATCTTTTTGTCCATGTTATGGATATCCACGTTAGGTCTCTTCAGGGATGCCAAATAAGATGAATAGTCCTGCTATGTCACTTTCTGTGATGTCACTTCTTGTGATGTTAGTCCAAGGGCGGCTCTTCCACAGAGGCAGAGGACCGTCACACTACTGCTTTCTCACTGTGTTAGAAGCAGAAACACAAAATGCTAAAACTACCATTTTATGTTTCTGCTTCTCGCACTGCGAGAAAGCAAAAGTGTTTGGTTGGCGGCGGGCTAGTCTGCTTTAGGGCAGGGGAGGAGTGCCTTGCCCACTGCTAAGGGCGCTGACTGTTTGGTCGGAACCAGTCATGCACACTCTGGCCTTTCTCCATGTAGGCTGCAATGGACCCTACATGGAGAAAATGGCCTCCCCATAGGCGCCTGGCTGGTTGGCGTCCCGACCAATCACAATGCTGCCATTGCAGCGTTGTGATTTGCTTAGGGGAGGGAAGCTGCCTGCTTCCTGTTCCTGCCAGTGGCAGGAAATCAGGAGGGCAGATCAGGGGCAGAGATGACACGAGACCTGGGAGGGTAAGTTTATTTTATTTTTAAATTAAATTACCCAACCCGCGAGTCATGCCAGCCGCGACTGGGTGTTACTTACAAATTAGAGGGGCCTCACATCTTCCCTTTCGCCTGGGGTCCCAGAAGATCTAGGAGCTGCTCTGCCTGCATCATTGGTCAGTCTAAATGTCACAGCATGGAAGGATGGCGTGATGGGAGATGAAGAGAATGTTAGGCGATTTCATTCAACCAGGTTCTGGTATCTGCTGTAGCTCACTAGCCGTTGGATATAGGTGAGTTTAGTGCTCTGTAGCTCTTAAAACTTAATAAACAGATTTAAACATAAAATAGAATTATTCACAAGAATGTTCAAGGAAAGTGTTCCTTGATCTAGGAGGCTGTTCAGGGATATTCGCACCCCTTCAGCGTCGTAAGACGAGTTTGCAAATGAACGTAGCAGATGAAAAAGAGATTCCAGGCTGACGCTTCTCCAAACTTCCGCTGTCCCCGGAGGGGGCGGTATAAACTCGGTTTCTCGCAGCGCCCCTGGATCTCACGCCCCCATGGTGACATGTAATCAAGACTTGTTATCTTCTCTTTTGCAATTTACACTTACTGAATCTCTTTTCTTGTCAAAAAGGTTATGCTCTTTATCTGTTTGTCTTGTCATTTGATTTTAATTACAGTGCCAAACACATACATGCTTAAGTGTTTTTTTAATTTCCCTTGGGAATGTAAATGCACAGCGTCCCCTCCCCCTTCCTAAACAGATTCCACCCTTCTGACACTGAACATGCACACTGGTTCTGCCTGTTCATGCATTTTACTGATAATCTTTTTGTGTATGTTTTGTGTATTGATGTAAACAGTATAGCAGCGCTAGGCAGCAATTGTCCACTTTGTATCAACGCGCAGCTTCATACAGGACACTTTACTGTTGACCTATTTCAAATATTACCATTACAGCCCACAAACACTAAAAACCCCACTCCCCCCATTTCAAGACAAGGGAATCACACCAGAGCCGCAACAGAGAGGAAACCATGGTCCCCACAATCAAATTCCCATGATATTCTCAACGGCAAGATTCACATCTTACTCTCAGGAGAATACATCTCTACATCTCACTTACCTGTCCCCTGAAGGCCCAATGAAAACCCTTGGATTCCATACATAGCCATACCCAGAGGCGCAACTAGAGCCGAATTTACGGGGGGGCTAAGCAAAGATTTTGAGGGGGCTGAACCTTTAATCAGTAGGCAGAGTGGAGCTGCAGGGGCTCTTAGAAGGGGGTGAAACAACTGCAAGGCCTAATTAACATTCAAATGGTCTTTTAAAGACCTGTGAAACGTTCGGGTGCAGCTCTGTGTGTGCCCGGGATCTGTCTCATCCCGGGCTGCCACACACGACGGGGGGGGGGGGGGGGGGCGGGGGCGCTGAAGCCCGGTGAGTTCAATGGGTGTTGCCCGCCTGGCCATACCCCTTCTTCACACACCTCCCAAACTGGGGTGCGACAACAGAGGGATATTTGTTCTCTGAAAGTAGCCGAAAATGTTCCAAAGCTTGATCCGGTGAAACACAAATTCAGCCACAGGAAGCTAGCCCATCAAAGCTCGGCATAGATTTAATGTCACTCACAGAGGTTAACCGTCACCCACAGATGCACATCAAAGAGACATTTTACTATTGACACCTACATCTGGACACGCCAGAGACTACACAACCAAGATGCTCCTATATGACCACTCGTCACCCTGGAGTTCGGACGGAGAGGACATTCTGAGATGTCACGAAGAAAACATAACCATCTGTAAATCACGGGCTTGGAACCTCCTTATTAGAGAGGCATCCTCACTTCGGTGGCTGTGTCTGGCTGGGGACTACTACTTTCTTCATAATCAGCACAACTATTAATGTAACAGTGATGCCTTCCAGTCACCCCCACAAAAATACAGGCTATCCCAACAGCTAGATCCTGCTCTGCAAGAGAAATGCATGGTGAACATTAGTCTGTACACAACGAAAATTTACAGAGATTTGAGTGCAAACTCGGTTTGTTCACCTCAAGCAGTGGCGTAGCTATGGGGAGTAGAGGGCGCGGTCCTCCCGTGCGATGCTTTTTTCGGGGCATTGGGTCTTTAAGTGAGGCGATTAGCACCACTCCCTGAAATACGCAAGTGGTATGGGTTAATTATTGCTCTACTTATTGGTTTATTTTAGCGGTATGGTGTCTTATCTTAGGGCTGCGTGGAGCGCTGTGTCTGTGGTGAGGCAGCAGGAGTGGGCAGTGCTGAGGAAAGTGACACACAAATAAATGGGCATGTGATGGGAGGGTGGCTGGTATGCAGGCAGTGAAAGAGAGGTAGTCAGTGAGCAGGCAGCCACCTCTGAGCAAGCAAACAAGACCTACTGCCAGCCACCTCTGTTTGTTGCAGGGAAGCCGCCCAGTGCCTATGCACTCACTAGCAGTCCGTGGACCAGTGCTCCAGTGAGTGCCACTGTAGTATTTTTGCATAGCAGGGCAGAAAGAAAACTGCATCAACCACTTGATGCGGTTTCTTTCTGCCCTACAATGCTGTCGGTCGCCATTGATTTGACCGGAGAATTACAGAATTGATTTGATCTATCTGTCAAGCACTCAATTTTAATAATATTATTTTTGAGTGCAGTCTTGAATTCCTTATCTGATGTCCCCCGTAAAGTGCTGGTTGCTCTACATAAGACTGTTAAAATAACTGGGGCATCCACGATTTCAATATGTGATACCTTGTGCTGGCTCAAAGTTGCAACTAACACGCCATAAAGTTCGAATACGCGTGCTCCGGCGTAATTCAGATTGATCAGTCCATCTCTAGTTCTACACTTGTATGAATCCCGAGATTTCCCTCCAGTCTGAGGAAGTTTTTATGGACACACAATAAAATCTGAACACACTGCCGCAAGGGTCACTCAGAGTTCCACATCCCCAGCACCACGATTTTGAAGAAATTGAGTCAAGTTCGTCTGATTGTCTCTAGGGGTCTACAACCTCAATACTATACAGTCCTGAAGATGGTCTCACTAATGCAAAACTAGACCAAAACGTCGACTTATACACTTTTTTCTTTGATATTGATTTGTGGTTTATTTGAAGAAAAAGTGTCGCAATTGTTACAGTGAAGGTTTTCAAGTGCATAATAATTACCTTCTTGTTTCATTGTATGTATTGTAGACAAGTACCCTGAAAATTCGAATATAAAATGTAATACTTTCATATTTACACCCTTATTGTCTGTTCTATACACCTCTTTGAGATTTACTCCATATGATTGTTCGCTCTTGAACAGAGTTGCACCCGTTTACAAGAAATTGCCAAAAAGAGTTGAAGAATTGAAAGAAATTCAGCAAGCATATCTTCCATATTGCTCCTAAATGTTAACTTAAAATAAACAAATCATTCAATTGAATAAATCCCTTGAAGGCACATTTACTCATCCAATGATCAGGAAAAGGCAGCATCCATAGGGCAGTAAGGGAAGCTGCACCGCCGTCTGTATTACGAGTTGCCTCTTCCACGAGTGAACCACTGTGGTCCGACCACATGCTTCAAGGTGGCAGTGACTAAGGATTTGTTGTGCTTACTCACCACCTTTCTTCTTCTTCTTCTTCTTCTTCTTCTTCTTCTTCTTCTTCTTCTTCTTCTTCTTCTTCTTCTTCTTCTTCTTCTTCTTCTTCTTCTTCTTCTTCTTCTTCTTCTTCTTCTTCTTCTTCTTCTTCTTCTTCCAAGCAGATTCCAACATGGATCCCTTTCTCCAGGTACCCTCTTCACAGCAGGGCCTTGTGTGTGGTGATGTTTTCGTAACATATACCTATTTCCAGGACTTCTCACATATCGGCCGAACCCCTGTAATGGGTATATGATATTGTTCCAACATATATCATGCATATGTGTGCATCCGACACATATGTAGTCGAAATGCACACAGGCATCAAAATATTGGTAATAGTGCTCAAAACTGCTGCAAGATCATTTCCTTCAAATTAGCAGTCTCGTAATATGACGTTCTTTGGACTGCCAGTGCAGTCGTCTGCTCGTGGGGGTGGACATGGTCCTACGATGGTCGGACCGCCAAACTAATAAAAAGGCCCTTAGTCTCAGGAATGAGAGGCATTCATTTAAGTTTAATCACATTACAACAGGCGTATTTGCATCACCTTCATCAAAACTAAACCAGCATCCTGGGAGTGATTATTTCACGAATGCACCTTTGCAGCACCCATACCTGAACACTTTCCTCATGGCACCTTCGTGTCAATGATTATACAAAGCTGTTAACTCGGGCAAAGTCTGTAAATGTTTCTTTAGCCAACTGCTTGGTGAGTTGAGACTATGTTCCCTGCATAGTGAAGACTATTTATAGGTCTCCCGGGTGAGGTGGGACAATCCACCAGCATTCATAGGCAATAGACAATTGGATAGGTTGGCAGTGGAAGACACCCATAACTTTTTCTCACTCATTAAGCATAGAAAGTAACAATCATTAGGAACCACAAGCTTTGAAATCCTGGTTGAGATATTGAGCCTGATTACTAGTTTGGCGCAGGCACCGCAATGGGAACGGCAAAAAAATTCCAGCTCAGCATGGACGGTGACGGTGACGTCCATGCTGTGCTGGAACTGTGTGGGGATACAGACAAGGGGACACATGTTGTGCCCACCTGAATGTGTCCCTATGGCGTGCCCCCTTTGCCCCTGCCCTGCCAGCCTTTTCATGGCTCCTGCCATGAAATGCTGGTGGTGGAGGAACTTGTAATGTGCTGAGCAGGACTACGCCAGTTCCCCCTCAGTATATTGTATTGTGTCGCAGCTGCGCCACTGCCAAGGAATGACTGTTCCGTGACGCAGCTGGCGGTCTACCGCCGATACAACTTTGAAACTTGTAATCAGCAAAACAGTGGACCGCCACTCCGGCTCCACTGGGAGGCTGGCGGTCGCAAGATCGGCAGAGTCGTAATTGGGCCCTTAATCTTTTAACTTGGCAAAAACTACAGAAGATAAGAAAGAATAAGTGACCACTGATTACTAGAAATTAAAGTAATTGATCAGTGCACAATCAACAAATCTATAAAGTAAAGCTAGCTGGCTCATGTGAAAACCTATCCAATGTTATATTTGCATTTATCGTTTTAAAGTGCGTACTACCTCTGATGACTGACGAGGCGTTAGTGCTGTTGTTGCACAACGAAAAATGGAATGTGGTTGAACATCTGCAACGAAAGACTTGTAAGCTTTTGCCTATGTTTTTCTTAGCTGCTGAGTGACTCTAAATTTCACAGAATCCTCATCTTTGGTTGTTAGGGCTGTACTCACTTTTTTGCACTGCTCCTTCCTCAGCCACGACTTCTTGTGCCAGTACCTGGTTTTCTTCTGGGCCAGAAACGGGATTTCCACTCACCGGCATACAAAGATTTTAAAGCATCTTTCTATCCATTTGCCATCTGTTCCAGCTGAACGCTGTCTACAAATGCCACAAGTTCACCTTCTGTGGCTGAGAAGGGGTTCCTGGCATTTTCCTCTTGCCCCTTCGGCTACCAGAGTTCTGTGCATGGCGCATCTTAAGCCCCTGGCCTACCCTTTGGCACCACTGCTATTTCTCTTGCTGTCCCTGGTTCATACAGGCAGTTGTCAGGAAAAGAAAGTACAGGACTCTATAAACCACATTTGTTTTTTGTATTTACATCCTTTACACTAATCTCTGGCAGTAAATATGAAAGTGAAGAAAAGTTAAGAACAATTGTAAAATCTTGCGTCGACACCAGAGGTCAATGAGTGCACAATGAAATGTTCACTATGCCTAACCTTTTGGTAAATTTGCCTGGTTGTTGCTGTGTTGTAGTACTGATTGTCTCCTTTATGGTCATCTGATGTGGGGCATGGCTCTGGAGCTCCCAGCACCCTCATGGAAGGCATTGACACCTCTATGGGCTGCAGATACCCTTTCTCCACATGCTCACTGCTTCCAGAAACCGAAGGGTCCCTTTAATGTTAATGTTAATAATGTATAGAGCGTGGCTGTCACATATAAGGGTATGTTGGTGCTAGGGAATTATGAGGCAGAACAGCATAAGAAATCAGTAAGAAGACAGAGCCAAATTCAGCACCACACCATTCTGTACCACCTCACAACACATCATCCAAGACAACTTACACCATATCACATTGCTCTACCTTACGATATGATGCCATACAAAACAAGACATCTCATGACCCAAGGCTTCATCACAAAACATCACAGTATTAGACAAAATATACCACGGTATTACAACACACAGGCCCATTCTACACTAATCTATACCACATTACATCATATAATTATAGATCATATTATAAAGAAAAACATCAGGCTACCACACTGCATAAAGCACACTACATAACAGGATTTATTACAAAACAGAGAACATAGCACATGGCCACAACATTCCACACAATATTACGTCAGTTTCTGCCACACCATTCAAAAGAACTTGTGAATGTGACGGAACGAGTAAAAGAAATAAAGTATTCCCTGGAGTCAATTCCAATTTATTTTGTCGTGTTTCATAGTCAAGTGAGATCATTTTATAGCCAACACGTGTTTCGCCAAACCAACGTGAGAATTAGGCATTTTAAAAAACGTACAGGGTGGGAGATAAGTGGGTGAGTCCGACCCAGATTGAGTGGTGTGAAAGGGACTGACAGGGCAGTGAACAGCAGGGTAGCGCAGAGAATAGCAGGAAGAGTGGAGAACACAATGAGAGGCAGAAGAGCTAAAAGCAGAAAGAAGGAAGAAGGAAGAAGACGGGGAGGTGGGGGGAAGGGGGAAGGAGGTGAGAGGAGGAGCGGGGAAGGAGGGAGGAAAGATGAGGGGTGGGAAAGGGTCAGGGACCATGTGAAAGAGACACCAATAAGGTAATGATGCTAAAGGAGAGGGAGGCTAGAGAAATATAGTGGAGTATTGGGGAGGACCGAAAGAGACAGCATAGGGAGATCAGTATTTGATTCATATGGCAAGTCAGAGAATGCAGTGGATATGAAGTGCGCCGGCATGACAGCAGGTATAGATGTCAAAGACATCATAGGTGTTATAGACCAAGGAGAGTGTGAAGAATGGGAGAAAAGGGCACATCAATAGCAGAATATATAAACAAGCAATAATGATGAGTAAAGGGACATCGCATTACATGTAGAACGGGTAAAGCAGACACGTCAAAAGGACACATCAAAAAATCATGGTCATACATCAGGATTGCCCAGGAGAAAGTGTGCAAGTATCTGACACCAGACAACATTACAACATGCTCACCACACAACAAAATATAGTATTGGATATTGGTTTGTGGATCATGGGAGGTAAGATAATGGACTCCGCCAATAAATTACACACTGTATCCCCATCAAAAAACAAACCACACATCACAGCATATGATGTGTTACACAGTTCTGGGGAGGAAAAGGTCTGCTCTGACGGGGCAGTGGCCGGGTGTTTCCATGAGATGTAAGCTTCTCATTGGCTGTTCCTGACTTGCATTTTAGAAGTTATATTGTGGATGAGCTCTGTCGATTTTGAGACCACTTTTGTATTTGATTCAAGATTTAGTTAAGGAACCTTGCATATTCATGTCTCCTGTGAGTGCTAGAAGGGCCAGTTAAAACCTGGACGCTTTTTTTTTGGGGGGGGGGGTTCAAAAACAAACTCCATTAATATTATGTTATGTTCAGCTGACTAAATGGACAGATACCATATTATTAGTCTGAAATTCGATGATACAAGTATATAAGGAACTCCGAGGGCCACATGAGAGATTATTGATGTACAATACAATCAATAGGATACGACTGAAATCATAGTTGCATAGTCCAACCAAGTTGGGGCTGACATGTTTTGTGAACCACAGGACGTACAATACTTTGATTAATTTTGCCTATAAAATTAAGTTTTGTTTAAAAATCTATTTTGTTCCATCTTTCCTACTAAAATTGTAACTCCAGAGACATACATTAGTGCCCTTCTATTTGTGTGCCATTGTTATTCATTTCTTACCTTTAAAACTTTTACATTATTTATTCCTGACTGGTAAGGTTTTGGTGTTGCTGCACATGTGGTTTACACTTCTGATCTAAGTAGGAGATGGAATTGTTGTGCACTATTACGGCGTCACTCACAATAACCCAAATGAAATGCCAGTTAAGATGCCTGTTTATGCAACGAATTAGACACCAATAAGTGAAATAAAAAATGCACACATTTTATGGTACGTGATTATGCATCGAGGGAGGGGAGATGTGTCATGTATGAGAAATCACATGATGGCAATCATCCTCATGCCTATATATTTTTATTTACAGGTACAACCCAAAGTGTCAAGTATTACACTGCCTGTGCATGCTTTGAGTGTATTTGCATGCTGCACATAAACACGTAAAAACGTTATTGGCACAGTGTTACGATTACAAACCCACCCTAAAGAAAGCCATGGCATTCTTAGGGTGCTAGAATAGGACTGAAACATGTTGGTGATTTGGGGTCATAGGACCACTGCATCCTAAATCCCCTAACATAATATAAATTGTAATCTTTATCATTCACACCACCAATAAAGGGATACAGCCGGAGTGGATGAGGAATTTGCATCTTTAAAGTTACACCCCCTATTCAATTATCCATATAAGAGCTCCATGGAACATGGTCGCGCCCACCCTGACCTTTAGGAGTCCCGGTGAACCCGACCATGACGCATGCCACTATTAGAGTGCGTGAGGCTTATAGTAAAACAAGGGTTTCTCTCCCTTTCCCACTTCTGTAGGAGAGGTGCGTAGGTGTGACACGTAACACCCTTTCCCTAGTGCAGGGGCTTGAACTCCAGCAGGGACACTCGTGGGTCAATAGTTGCTGCACTTGTGTCACATGACCTTACTGCTTGGGCCATGGTATAAAAGGTGAACCAGTGAATCCTCACAGAACCACACTTAATTAATAGGAACATGATTTTTATGGTGATTTGCTTTTGTGATGTTACATAGTGTGAACGTAGACCCAGGGCATTAGTGTGTTCTACAAGAGAAGTGAGTTCTAGCAATTGTCAAAAACAAACAGTTAGGCAAAACAATAAAGAAAGTAGGCAGTGGATCTTAGGGCCCGATGTAGGTAAACTCCAATTTACCACTTCTTAAATACCGAATCATACCGATGGCTCCTGATTTTTCACTCCTGTGGAGCACGGAGTACGGAGCAGTGGCTGGGGCGGAACAAGGAGTGAGGACCAGCGGGGGAAAAAAACGCTGAAGACGCCAAAACGCCTATACTTGGCAGCGTTTTGAAGGCACACCACAGAGGAGTGGAGGAGTGTTGCGGAGCCTTTCGAGGTGCAGAGCGGCGTTCGGTTCAGTGTCAACGCTTGATGAGTAGCAAGTTTTGCGGACTTGCGGAGGGAAAGAAAAACCGCAGAAAACGCAGAAAACCTAAACTAGGTCATTTGGAAGCAGTCGGCTTGGCTCAGGTGTGGTGAGGTGGAGGCAGGCAGGCTGATTACCTGGCGGATTTCCAGCTGGTATACCCCAGAGTATCCCGGTGGAGCTGAGGTGCTGTGAACGCTTTGCCTGTTGAAGGGAAAAAATCTGGTGAAATCGATTCTGGCCATCTAAGGTATTTGGAAGAACTGTGGGGCTCACCAGCGGACCTTTGGGGGTATTTTTACACAGACTTACTGGCTGCCAGTCTGTGTGGTTCCCCGCCGCCGCAGGCAAACGCGGCCGCCGAGTGGGAACTACACTACCCAGGATCCTCCGGGACGTCGCCTTCCTCCCCGGACTTCCGCGCCCGGAGGCGCTCAAATTCCAGCTGCCCTCCCGCGTCGGGGCCGCGCCGGGCAATCCGGGGCAGGAGGAGGCAGGGCTGGGCCACGATCCCTGGACTAATTCCTATCTCAACGGACTACCGGGACTACACCACGGTATAGTGAGACTCTATGATATAGAAGATCACATTTAGGAAATAGTCCATTTTATATGTGAACAGTTCATGTGAAAATATCGGTTGTTAATAATTTTATTTTTATATTTAGCTCCCCCTCTAGATTTCCTTTAAAAAAAGAAATAATCATCAGCATGTCTAAAAGCAGGGTTCCCCTGGCCCCTGCAACAGTAACTATGGACAATTACCTCGTAAAAGTTGTTAGTAAAATAAATAGCGAAAGGAGGATGTCACTGGGTCTTAACAATTCTCCGCCACCCTCATCCCCAGGTATGACCATTGTTACCACTGATGGGGAGGTATCTAATCATCCGATTAATCTGGATATAACTCCGGATGGTTTGGTGACGCAACAAGATATCCCTCCAATCGAACATGTTGATTCTCAAGACATCAGCACCCATAACCCTACCACTCCAGTCACTCCTATCACCCCTGCTGTTAGAGCAGTCAGGGCATGTAGAAAAGTCCTACCTAAGCGGGGGGGGTGCTCGGATATCCCGTAAAAAAGCAGTAGTTCCCTCAAGTGAACCCATTAAAATAGGTGAAGATAGAGACAGCAAGGATAGCGTGCTATTAGAGTCTACCCAGCTCAACTTTTTAGCAAGTTTCTTAGAAACTAAAATAGATGGGATCATTAAACCCTTGGTAGATAAACTTAATACAATGGCCTCGGAGGTCAAGAGGTTGGGAGACCTTGTAACCAAGTTGTCGTGCCCTGGCACAGCATTGTCGTTTGCCCAGGTAGCTGGCTATAACCCCACGACTGCACAAGGTAGTAGCGGCAGCCTGGTGTCTTTACAAGCCACTGATTCTAACTTGGTAGCTCGGCCAGCGAGGGGTTTACCATTTACAGAGGGCCCGTCTATTGACCCAAAGCAAGCAGTAGGCCCCGTTACCCAGGGGACTGCAGCTGAGGCAACTAAGGGCAAGGAGAGAGAGGAGGGTTGGACTGAGGTAAAACGCAAGCGTTTTATTAACTTACCACCAGAGTGTGCGCCCTATGTGGTTGTACTAACCAATGTACCTGAGGTAGTAAATGATACCGTTCATGAAACACATGAATCCCTAAAAAATAAGACGGTGTCTTGGTTAAACAGGCAGTGTGGTTTTCCTACTGAATATTCTGACCAAATTATAACTACCAGGAGGGTTAATTGGATTGGAAGTTCAAGGAAGAGCAGTAAAGGTGACTGTATTATAGTTCATTTTAAGCACCCTCAACATGCAGCCACTGTCCTTCTAAGGGCAGCCTCTTTGCCTGTATCTGACCATAATGTGGGTGTACGTTCTCTCGCATTCTTTTATTGTCACCTTAGTACTTCCCTTCAGACCAGTACTAGTATTAGGAATGGCTTATTTACACCGGCACATGGGTCTGCATTTGTGACACCAATGCATAATCGATTCTATGCACTTAGTTCATTAGATTGTAATGATTGACTTCCTGTGCCTCATTTGTCGCTTGCCCAGGGAGAATATGATATTGGTGAAGAAATAGGAAAATGTGATAACTCTGTTCCTATTTACCCGGAGACAGTAATCTGCCTAGGGTACGAGGCTGTAGATTGTACAAATGTAGCCCTGGACAACAGGGGTGTTAGTAACACTGTTGAAGTATGTGGCCTGGCTGATTGTAGGAGAAGGGAGATCAATCACAGTGGTCACAGCTTGAAGGGAATCACACTTGCTAGCTGGAATGTGGCAGGGATTAGGTCAATGGAGAGGGATCCAACCTGGATTGATTTTGTTAATGGTTATGATATCTTGTGCCTCCAGGAAACATGGAGCAGGGAGGAGATTAGTTATGAGGGCTTTGAGTCCTACAACCTACCTGCCTATGGTTCAGGCCCAGGGCGAGCTAAAGGGGGCCTTGTGGTTTTAATATCTATACTACGCCCCATTGTGGTGAAAAAATACTTGCAAATGGGTGTCCATGGGCAGATCCTCTGGCTTGTCGAGACTGGGGTTCGAAACATTATATTGATCAATTATTATAATAATATTTTCGACAATACTAGGTCCAAAGTGGTACACGATTTAGCTGATGCCCTTGAAAATCTATGCTCAGATACCAAGGTTGTATTCGACTTTATTTGGGTTGGTGACTTCAACATCAAGATATGTGAACATTCAACTTTGGGGATCTGCGGGGTTACAACTAATGATGGCTGGGATGCTCCGCATTTTAGCCATGGCAGCTACGGAGATGAATTGCATAAATTAATGAGCTGTTACGATTTAGAAATCTTGGAACCCTGTAAAGATGAACATGGTCTAACTGTCCCTACATTTAAGAATGGTGTAGGAGGTTCGGTCATTGACCATGTGATTATATCCTCCAATGTAATTTCATGTTGCGCCACCCCAAAAATAGTTGTCTGTGATACTAGTGATCATAATTGTATCACAATAGAAACTACTTTCTGGGCGGATAAGTCAGTTATAGTGGGACCTACTGTTTCTAACCTGGAACCCCATAGGACTAACGGTGTCAGACTCAGGTGGGCAGGGGATAAAGCTGGGGATTTATCCAGTTGTATTATTAAGGAGAGCTTTGCAGAAATCGATTCAATTTTATCTAATGTTAATGATCATGAGAGGGTACTGTTGTGTTTTAAAAGTATTAACCTAGCTATTAGTAAGAAATTTACCGGGAAAGCCAACACTCTATCGAGGAAGAATCCAGGATGGTTTAATCATCACTGTACAGTCTCTTTAACTTCCCTGAAGTTGGCATTATCGGTTAAACCTAGGGACCCTGTTTTAATTGCCAAATCAAGAATGGAATATAAATGCGCCCTTATTGAGAGGAAGAGGGAACTTCAATTGCAGGCATGGGATTCACTAAATTTAGCTGCTGAAACATCGAATACCACCTTGTTCTGGGCAACAATTAATTCCCCATTTCTTAAAGCTGACGATACCCCAGAACTAACCTCCACTGTGTCTAGTGAGGGGTGGATAACTCACTTCTTCAACATTTTTGACACGAATAGAACAGTGTTGGTGGTGCCCAAGGGGTGGGATGTGGTGCCGCTTGACATCACTCCCAAGGAAGTAGAACATTGCATCACACTTAGTAAAGGAGGTAAGGCTCAGGGCCCCGATGGGGTACCCATCGATGTATATAAGACTGAACCCAAACTGTGGGGACCCCTGTTAGCATCTGTTTTTAATGCTGCTGTCTGTAGTGATGCACCTGTTACCTGGGGACAATCAATTATTGTACCCATTTACAAAAAAGGTAGCAGGTCAGAGGCCAAAAACTATCGCCCTATATCCCTCCTTGACTCGTCGGTCAAAATCATGAGTCGGGTCATGCTAGTAAGATTGGAGGAATGGGCTGAGCAGGAGGGTATTCTGGCTAATAGCCAATATGGCTTTAGAAGGGGTAGGGGAACTCTCGATCAGTGCATCAATTTGGATCTGCTGATCGGGAAGTACACCGAGGCCAAACAGGGCTCCCTATACCTCTGCTTTGCAGATCTGAGCAGCGCTTTCGATCTAGTGGACCATCCCATTCTGTGGACCACCCAGCTCAATCTAGGTGCCCCAGAGGGTATAGTATTCTTTCTGGCTAGATTATATGATAAACTGCAGACCTGCGTTCGTTTTGGTAAAGGGGGGGAATGTACCCCGAATTTTGACGTCAAGCGGGGAATTAGACAGGGCTGTGTCCTGGCCCCACTTCTTTTCATTTTATTCATTAACGGGATTGATAATGTTTTAAAGAAAGTTATGGCTGATGCCCCCCAGATTCATGGCGACCCTATTCCAGTGTTATTATATGCTGATGACGCTGTTTTACTGTCAAGAACGCCAATAGGATTACAGCGTCTAATGGATAGTTTTTCAGCCTTTATTAAAGCAAGGAAACTGGTGATTAACAAAGGGAAAACTGTAATAATGACCTGTGGGGAAAAAAGGAAGTGTCCAAATGCCTTTTTTATTGATAAGGAAAAAGTCCAACATGTGGATACATTTTGCTATCTGGGAATTACCTTTGCAAATGACAGGAAATGGTCCAGTGAATACACCAATATCCGGAATAAAATGGCCAAGAATGCCTATGGTGTTTATAGATTTGCCTCAAAAGTGGGGGAGAGGCGCACCTTAGACATGCTTAAAATTTATCAGGCAAGGTGTGTGTCTATTGCACTATATGGTGCAGGCATATGGGGCTACAGCCGGCATGACAGCTTGCAAATTGAAGAAAATTATTTTTTTTTTAAAAAGCTTCTGTGCCTACCTGTTTCAACCTCTAACGAATTAACCCATCAAGAGCTTAACATCCACTTTTTAGGTGATTTGTTATCCCTTAGGCCTTTGATGGTATGGCGCTCGATCTGGCTCAAGGAAGAGAAGGCCTTTAACAGATCTGTCATTGAGGATTGCCTTTTAATGGACAAATTTTTAGCAATCCCATGGATCAAATATGTTGTTGTCTGTTTTTCGGAAATCTATGGGGTTAACATTGTTAATGACCCAACTGCAGCATCCAATATTACTAAGACTGAAATGAAAAATATCTTTCTTGGATTTGCAGATAGAAAGCGTAAATTAGCCTCTGGATCATTATCTACTGTACTGTTTTATAACTCATTTGTTATAGGAGAAGTGTTTCCGTTGTATCTCCTGATGGTAACCAGACAGTCACACAAGTTTGTACTTACAAGGTTGCGGTTCGGGATGGCACATTATTTAGTGGCTCATCCCCAGATTAAGAAACATCCGACAGGACCATGTATGTGTGACTCTACATCTACCCAAAGCACTCAGCACTTTCTTTTGTTCTGTGAACTGTACAGGGAACAGCGTACTATGTTTTTGAAACCTATGTTGAACAAATATGGTATACGTACAGTTAAGGAAGCCATGGGCCTGATTTTAAATTTACAATCAGCAGATATTTGTTTTTATACTGCAACATTTTTAAATAAGTGCATTTATTCCAGGAAAAATATGATTTTTTAATGTACCATATTTATTGTCCTTTTTAAACTTTGTATTCTAATCCCTTTTAATCATGATGTATTTACTGTTTTACCTTGTGCTTTCATGGTCATTCACTTGTACCGAATAAAGCTTCATGAACTGAACTGAACTGAACTGAATCATACCGATTCGGTATTTAAGAAGTGGTAAATTGGAGGGGGGGAGGTGTGGGTATTTCAGAATCGGTAAATACCGAATCGGTAAGACTTGGTATTTACCGATTCTGTAAATACCGAATCGGTATCCCCCATTGATCCCTATGGGCCTTGAAGCCCATAGGAATCAATGTGCATTACCGAATCGGTATTTACCCATTCGGTAATTACCGATTTCTGCAAGGGTGCAGGGGGTGTCACTTTGACACCCTCTAGCACCCCCAATACTGGCTTGTGTGCCATGTGGCACACAGACATGCCCTGGGGGCATGTCTGTCTGTCACATGGCATAGGTGTGCATGCACACATGTGCATGCACACCTGGATTCGGTATTTTAACACCCAATTGGATTGGGTGTTAAAATACCGAATCTGAAGGGCCTGTGGGACTGAAAGTAGTCCCACCTACATCCCGATTTTTTTAAATCGGTAAACTTACCGATTCGGTATTTTTCCGATTTGGTAATTTTACCGAATCAGTAAAATACCGAATCGGAGAAAAAAAGGTCCCCTACATCTTAAATGGCCAAATACCGGTCGGAAACGGTCGAATTCGGCCGTTTCCGACCGGTATTGGCCACCTACATCGGGCCCCTGGTAACAGGAATGAGTTGTAGCCACCAGGGTCGTAGCAAAAGTGTGTTTCAAAATAGAACAGTCAATCATTACCAAATAGAAGGATTTCACATTTGTTTCCAGAGATAGCGAGACAGAGAACCATGTGACTGGCTTTGTGGAAGAAAGCTCACAATCCTGGTTCCACTTCCTAAGAACATTTGTTTCATATAACATTCTTGTGCGAGTGTGGAAGGCTCCAAGAAAATGGATTCTGCTTTTCGGAAATCCCATTAAGTTATAGAGATTTTCAATTTGTTAGTGTTATAGGAGGGAGAGGAATCTTTTGCAGGGCTTTATGAGTGATGCATGAAGTCTTCAATCGAGGAGGGACTTCCTGAAAGGTTAGCAGGATAGCAATGATGAGGTCAAATTTCTTGTGACCTGTAACAAACTATGTGCAGCCCTGCTCAGAGGCCAAATGAACATATGGAGATTCAAAGAGAAGCAAGTTTCCATAGTCCAGTCTGGAGAGAATGATCACCTGGACTACAGACTAAGGGCCACATGCATCATTCAAAATACCGGTTACAAAGGGGCAGATTTTCAGAATCTGCCCCTATGCGATCAGTATTTTTGCATTTGGGATGCATCATCCCAAATGAAAAAATCGCAATTTAAGTAATCGCTAAATTTGAGATTACTTAAATTGCATTCCTAAATGCAATGCATTAACCCCCAAAAATTTGCAATTCGCAGTTATGAAGTGCAAATTACCATCAATTCAAAGTTGCTGGTAATTTGCGAGAACTTAGAAAAATGCACAAAAGTGGATTTTTCAACGTTCTATGTTGCACACATACATGCCCTTGGGGCATGTGTGTGTGCAACATGTGGTAACATGGAAATTTCAGGGGTGCATCAGGGTGTCCTTTTGGCACCCTTGCACCTTTTAAATATTGTGCGCAATGTGCAAGCACTATTTGGTACTCGCCAATTGCGCATGCATTTCCCATTCATTCCTATGGGCCTCTAGGTCCATACCAATGAATGGGAAGCAATTCGTTACTTGAGGTTCCAGATTTGCACGTCCCAATTAAGGAATGTGTAGGAATCACAATTTTTTTGCCATCCTACATGCATAAGCATTTGCAATTCTTAAATTGCGATTTCTTAAACATTGCAATTTAGGAATCGCAATTACAAAGTTTGATGCATGTGGCCCTTAGCTCCATTCTGAAATGAAGCATCTGATGCCATGGAGAACCTTTAGATGGTGGTAGGCAGGACTGTACAGGCCCTTTACTCACTAGACATTTTCCAGTGGGCTGGAGCCCTTGGAGGCCAGTTTTGAAAGACAGGGGCTTCTTCTGGCACCTCTGTCACTTTCCCCAGCACTTCGAGGTTAATTACAGTAGGCATTGGGAGGCTTCAAGGGAGTGAGCAAGAGAGAGAAAGAGCAAGGGAGAGGTAAGTTAGAGAGAAAGTGATCTGAGAGAAAGACAAGTGAGAGTGTACAGAAGTAGATAGAGAGATAGAATGAATGGATGGATGGATGGATGGATGAAAAGAGAGAAAATGCATGAAAAGATTCAGGGAGCAAGCTCGTTTCAACATTTTACTACAGCTGCTTTTGGTTCACCAATCCAACCCTGGTGTTAGGCATTCTTGTAAACCAAAGCAAAAACATAGAGAGGTCTTTCCCTCGAGAAGAAATCTGCTGTATCCATACTTCTGACCACACTAGTCAGAACAAAACTTCTCTTTGTGTTTTATGGACCCTCACCTACATGGCAGTCATGTAGGAAGTCTTGCAAGTGTCTTTTCAGGGTAGCTTGAGTAGTTTTGTTAAGAGGTGAGAGTGCTTTAATTCTGAAACTAAGCACCAGAATGAACTACTCTCTGTATCATCTGTGGGGGTGGAAGGGGCCATGGGAGGTGTGGGGGAGGCAGAGTTGGTCTAACTCCCCATGCTATGGTTCTGGGGGAAGGGGATGCGCTCGGTGTGCTCTCACCCCTCCAGGGCTCCCCTGGGTCTCTGAGCCTAATTCCCAACAGCCTCGGGCGGTGGCAGGATGTGGCTGGACTGCCAGGGAGTGACGAGCAGATGAGAGGGTGGTGGGGACCGGGGACTGGAGCCCTGGAGCAGGGACAGGGAGTAGAGAGGTGACTGGGGAGTACCGGTGAGGGGGCAGAAACTGGAACTAAGCTAGGTGTGGGAGCAGAGGGTGCTCCTCTCTCAGCACACCCCCATCCCTACGCCATCGCATCGCAGGTAAGCACTTATCTAAACATTCATTTAATTTTAAATGCTTTTCAAGGTGATTTTACCCCCTCTTGTTGCCGATCTGGTGCTCGATGCTGCATTTTCAGATAATTTAGGGATGCAACAAAAAAGAGAAATGGAGCAAGGGGTCACCTGAGGTAAAAAAAGGAGGGCAACAAAAAGAAGGGCAGAGGGTGCAAGTGGATGAGGGGTTTGTGAAAAAGGGAAGGGGTAAATGAGCATTATTTTTCTCCACAGCTGCAAATAACAAAAATGCCAGCTATTGGGGCAAGAGTGGCTGTCAGTCCTTCAGCCCCGAGGTCCTCAGCATTTCAGCCATAAAAGCTGCCTGCTGTTCTCCAGGATACCCGTGGTTATCACCATGCCATCCATGGTCAGATGAAGCCACTAGATTCATCATTCCAATTAGGGTTGGGTGCGTGAAGGAACTACACCCGCTCGTGGAACTCCACGGAATTCCACTGAGTTTTTATGCAACTCTGCAGAATTCTATGTAGTGCAACCATGTGATCTCCACCCCCCTATAATATTGTGAAGTGGTAGGCCTTACTTTCCCACACTGGAGCGTGACTGGTGGTAAAAAAGGCACCCCTAGCAAGATGAAGGGAGAGCTACCAAGGCATCAGCACCGTGGCATCAATGAGCCATCTGTCAATGATTGGTGCCCTGCTACTCATTCGTGTTTGGTAGAAAACATGGAGGGCACAGCAAAGTCCACACCGCCTCTGTGATATTCATCCCTGAGCAACCATAATCCTTTCAGCAACAGAAGGGGAGCAGCCAAACAAGATGCGTTGTGATTTTACAGCATGGCCGGCAGCTACAATCAACAGTGATGGATGCCTTAGGCCATAACAGCTGAACATCTCACCTGGTTGACTGCAGCGGGATGCCTGTAGGACGTGGAATCCAGGTCTAGCCCCTGTCTTTCATTCAGTTGTCAGCACAGGGGTCAGCAAACTCACTCACCCTGGGTCCAGGAACAGAGAACTCTATATCTGGATAGTCCAGTCCAGGCTCAGTCCAGGTGTTTGTGACCCTAGGGGAGACAGACCAGGGATGAGTGATGAGGAGAAGACAGGGATCTTGACCTCCTGAGATCCCAGACTGCAGGAGCTTCATTGAGAGGCAACCATCTTAGTGCCCATTTTCCTTGCACCAGAAACAAGTATTTGGTAATACACTGGGCATACTCTAGTGTATGATCATACACTGATCATTGGTAAGTCTTGTTCAGGTCTTTGCTTTAAGAGTAGATCTCCAGGATAGAGAGGTCACAAAGAGCATAAACAAAAACAAATAATTTAACATACAACTTCATACCTGCTAAATGACGCAACTGAAGCACATACTCAAAGGGAAACAAAGTAACCCTTTAGGAGTAAATTTTTCTCAATGGGGTTAATATAAATTCTCTCAAATGTAATGGTAATGATGGAGCATTATTATTTAAGAATGATTTTGCTTGGTCAAATCCTTCTCATTGCGTGCAAATTACTAAAACATATTTATAAAACTTGACTAACGTGTCTTGTTGAACACTGTGGGGCAGATTTAGAAGAAACTGAGACATCTGTATAGATGGGTCAGTTTCCCTGCGCCTGTGTGAAAAACCCTTGGGCCACCATAGATGCGTCATATTTACAATACACTGCACAATGGTGCAAGGATTGATAGATGCGTCAGAAATTCGGAGGCATCTGCTGGCGGAAACGTCATGCATTGCTGGAGTTGTGTCGCAAGCACAATGCAACCCCAACAATGCGTGTTGCAGCCTATTCCCAATACACTGTGTCACTGCTTAGGAGTGCTTCAAGCAGGCGTAAGGTTTTGACGTAGTGGCGTCCTAAAAGTCACGCAGTGAAATCTTGTAGATTTCACGGAGTCACTTTTACAAGGCTTCCAGCGTGGTAGCGCCTACCCTGCATACATTATAACTGACGCAGGTATAATGTCAAGCAGGACGCAGGGCTTTCAGGTGTGACGCATCTCCCTAAATGCATCCTGTTGTAAATTTGCCACATTTTTTACGCTGCCGTTATGTCACAAAAGTGACACAACTGCAGCGCAAAAATGTTGAAAGGGGCTTGTAAATCTGCCCCTCAGAGTTTTTGAACTGAATCATAAAAGCATGCAGAAGGGTCGCAAATTGGTAAAACTGAGAGATTCACAACAAAGAGAGACAAATTACTAATGTGTTATGATAATAATGTGAAAAATAATAATGCAGTTGATGGGTTTTTAGCAAAATATTATTAGAAAGGATTGCTCTATTGAAATGAGACTTTGCTATGTTTGTACTCAAACGAAAATCTGAAACTGCAAGCAGCTGTCTGTTTATTAATGAAATATGATTAGAATATGCTTATGAAATTAGTGAACCGATGTTTATATATTAGTCTTCTTATGCGTTTATGTTTCTCAAATGTTTTAACGTTAGCGCATTTTCCTTAGAAAATGCAGATTTTTCTACTTTTCCGAAGTAGGCCTTAAAGTGTATTATGTCTTTCCATTGTAGGCCTCAAAGAAATGTATTTTGTCCTTCATTATTTCCTTCAAATAAGAATAAAATGCTGACTTGATTGCTCTAGTTACAAGTATTATCACAGAAGTTTCTTTCTTATAGTCTGAGTATCCTCTCTCTATGAATAAATGTTTCAACTTTGTTGCACGCTGACTCGGAAGTGAGCACGTTAAGTTGCAAGTGTGCTTCGTATTTACAAGTTGAAAGACTATTGTTCAAATTTAGAAAACTGTATACAAGGAACAAAGGTATTACGTAAGGGTTTCGGACGATTTGGACAATGTGGGCTGGAGAATGATCATTCCACGATCACACTATGGATCTCAACCAATAGAGTGAAGTAAAACTGAGCAGAAGCTACTTTTTTGGGCTGGAATGAAGAACAGTTTGAGGTTTAAAAAGAGCATGGGAAAAGAAAGTGTGGAGCTTTTTTCCTTGCAAATTCTTGGACGTGACATGCTGTCGGTCAAAACTCTGACTATCCTGAACTGAACTCTCCTGACTTCCCCTGCGCTTTATCAGTTGGAAGAGCTGAGCAGGTCTAACCTTTCGGCTGAAGGGTTGACTATTCAGACTAATGCTTGTTGTGCATTAGTCCACCTTTGTGTCTGATAATCTTTTTCTCTGGTGCCATGATTTGTGTGCTGCCCATTGTACTGTTGTCCTCTGCCCTTCCAATTTTTTCGCTGTTTTTTCCTCCCGTTACCGCCTTCCCCGCTCCTGCCCCCCCAGCTGAATGTTTCTGCCCTCCTCCCCTACATATTGGTGGCCGCTGCGGGGGAGCGCGAGTACACCCTCGGACCCAGTCTGAGGCCTGCCCCCCCCCCCCAGCAACTCCACGGTGATCTGCTCCAACACAGATCCCCTTTGCCCTGCTCAGGCAGGGTTCGAGCCCACTCTGTGCCTTCTGGTAGATTGTTCCCTTGTGTAACTCTTGCTATCGTTTTTTTCCTTTTTGTTTACTGTTGCGTTTTTGTGCTTTGTTCTTTATTTTCCCTCATTGTCACTTGTGCCTTGTTGTATTCTCTGATAGTGTTTTCTCTGACGCTGTGATTTGTGCGCTGCCCATTGTACTGTTGCCCTCTGCCTTCCCACTTTTTTTCACTGGTTTTTCCTGCTGTTACTGCCCTCCCGCTCTGTCCCCCCAGCTGTATGTTACTGCCCTCCTCCCCAACATAATGTGGGCCGCTGCGTGGTAGCACGCAGTGCCTGTGCTGAAGGTGCACCTAAGGTAAGCCCGTCTGCGCCTGTGTGTGTCCTGACCGCAGCCAGTGCCAGGAACCCTCGATCTCCGACCATCCACTGCTATGACTCCACCACCCTCCACACACTAAACCCCGGAAGGCAAACAGACTGCAACCAGGCCTCACTGAACACGACCCACAGGCAGTTCTCCTGCCTCCGCTGTCGCCGGACCCACATCACTAACACCAGCAGCACAAACACTAACAACATCCTCAGCCGCATCCTCCTCTACGTATGCTCCATACACAAGCATGTCATGGAAATCAAGAACCCCCTTGACTCTCTTTCACCTGACGTCGCCTTCTTCAGAGAGACCTGGACCAACGCCGCATCCGCCCCCGACATCAACATCACCATCCCGTACGGTTACAAGAGCTAGAGGAAGGACCGCCTCAACCACCTGGGAGGAGACCTCGCTATAGTCCACAAAAACACCCGCCGCCTCACCACCTCTAGTGAGACCTTCCCCTCCGCTGAACACCTTCACTTTCAGATCAGGACCAGCCCAAAGACCACACTCCATGGGACACTCATCTATAGACCCCCCGGCCCACGGTCACCCTTCGCCACCACCATCAGTGTCTTCATTGCACCCCATGCTATAACATCAACTAACTACATACTCATCAGTGACCTCAACTTCCACCTAGACAACGCCAGTGACCACAACTCAACCATCCTTCGCGACAACCTCGCCAGCATTGTACTGAACCAACTCGTCAACACACCGACACACAGGGCAGGGCACACCCTCGACACCATCTTCGCCGCAGGAAACAGCATCGGCTTCAGCCACACAATGCAACCACTGTGGACCGACCACCACTGTGTCCATTTCACAGTCGAGAAACCCAAAACACCTAAACCAGCCCTGCGCCACCCAAGAAGGAACTGGAGTAAGATCACCGATGAGCAACTGAACACCACCCTCTCCCGAGACACCCACACATGAGCATCGGATGCAAACACCACAGCCAGCGAACTCCACAGGTGGATCTCCAACTGTGCAGACAAACTCGCCCACTACGCAACCCTGGCAAACAATGACCCAGAAAAGCTGCCTGGTTCACCACCATCCTCCAAGAAGCCAGAGTCACCTGCAGATGCCTGGAGAAGAAGTGGAGGGATACCAAGACAACTGACAGCCACTCCACCTACAAGAATGCCATGAAAGACTACCACAAGAAATGCAGAACAACCAAAAAGTACTTCATTTGCAACAACATCCTCACCAACTCCACCAACTCCAAGGAACTCTTCAAAGTCATCTGGGAATTCACCAACCCATGCAACGAAGCCACAGACATCATCCCGTCCCAGGACCTCTGCGACAAGCTCGGAACCATCTTCCACCTCAAGATCAGAATACAGTACGACAACTTCACCGACTTCCCTCAAGACTCGTCAGCCAACCCCTCGCCTCCTGAAGACACCAGCCAGCCCACCATCTCCAACTGGACAACTATCACGACCACACACACCAGAGGGACCATGAAAAGCATCCACTCGGGGGCCCCCACCAACCCCTGCCCCTGCACATCTACCACAGCCGCAGACATCATCGCACCCCAACTGCAATACACGATCAACACCACCTTCAAAATAGGCACCTTCCCAGATGACTGGAAGCGCGCCGAAGTCAGGCCCCTGCTCAAGAAACCCACTGTGGACCCCAACCGACCTCAAGTACTACCGGCCATCTCGCTCCTCTCATTCACAGCCAAAGTGGCAGAAAAAGCAGTCAACAGGGAACTCACACGGTTCATCAAAGAACACACCATCCTTGACCTGTCCCAACCCAGATTCAGAGCTAACCACAGCACCAAGACCACCCTACTTGCCGCCACAGAGAACATTTGCACCCTCCTGGACCAGGACCTTTCCGCGGCCCTCATCCTCTTCGACCTATCCGCAGCTTTCGACACTGTCTCTCATCGCACGGTAATCTCCAGACTACACGAGGCCGGCATACAAGGAACTTCCCTAGACTGGATCCGCTCGTTCCTCAACGGAAGAAGCCAAAGGACCAGACTACCACCCTTCCCCTCCACTCCCACCAATATCACCTGCGGAGTACCACAGGGGTCATCCCTGAGCCCGACCCTCTTCAACATCTACATGGCCCCCCTCAAAGACATCGTCTGACAACACAGCCATAACATCATATCCAATGCCGACGACACCCCGCACATCCTCTCCCTCACCAACGACCCCACCACCGCAAAACTCAACTTCCAGAGAGGAATGCAAAATGTGGCAGTCTGGATGATCAACAACTGCCTAAAACTCAACGCAGAAAACACAGAAGTCCTCGTCTTCAGAAGAACCCCTTCAGCAACTGACAACACCTGGTAGCCCACTGCCCTTAAAAGCCCACCTACCCCCTCAGACCACACCAAGAACCTCTGCATCATACTCGACTCATCACTCACCATGAGCCGACAGGTCAATTCTGTCACCTCCAGCTGTTTCAATGTCCTCTGAAAGACCTTCAAATGGATCACCCCCGAATCGAGGAAAACAGTCACTAACACACTCATCACAAGCAAACTCGACTATGGCAACTCACTCTATGCCAGCATCAACATGTCCCTGCTCCACAAACTGCAGACAAAACAGAACACCCCAGTCAGACTAGTATTCGACATCCTCGGGCACGGACACATCAGCCAACATCTAAGGCGACTCCACTGGCTCCTTGTGGAGAAATGAGTCACCTTCAAGATCCTCACTCACGCCAAAAGTGCCTGCCCAAAACTCACCCAAATACCTCAACACTGAATAAACTTCCACGTACCCAACAGAAACCTGTGATTCTCCATCCTTGCACTGGCTGAAACCCCGCAGATTCGCAGAATCAGATCAGGTGGAAGATCATTCTCCCACATCGCAGCCAAGACCTGGAACGAGCTACCAAAAAAAAATCAGATGCGCATCCTCCCTGGACACCTTCAGGAAGACCCTCAAGACCTCGCTCTTCGGCTGAACGGAGCAGCACCTCCTCTCCCCCCCCCCCCCCCCCCCCCCCCCAGCGCCTTGAGACCCTCACTGGTGATTAGCGCACTTTACGATACCCTGATTGATTGATTGATACATTAGAACTTTGGTTCGTATTATTCCTGGAAATGCATGATTATTCTCTTTCTCTCTCTCAAACCAGTTATTTGATTTAGGATTAATTTTACTTTGAACTGTGATTGTATTGTGTTTTTACCTGTATTCAATTGAATAATCAAGTCATGAAAATTCTAAATGTGTTTTTGTGTTTTAGATAAAAGTGCCTTGATAATTATACTGAGTTTTGTTTTCTTATTGATGAATATTTGTCAACAAGTTTTGGTTATTGATTATTGTTTTTAGATAGGCATTTCTTCATTACAGGTCTTCATTGAGGAATGGCTTCCATCTCTAATTATCTGAGTCCCTATTAGCTCTTACTAAGATCTATCAGAGGGCCACAAGATTTGTTAGTGGTTATAGAGTTTCTATGGGCCCAAACTTTGTGAATTATATTACTGAGATTAGAGTTTATCGTGTGGTGGGTAACTTATGTCTGTGCCCACAAATTTCCACCGCTTTCGCTGGATCAGTAAACTCAAAGAGGGGCTTTCTCCAACCATCAGAGGAAGCAGCACACTCTGTAGTAGAACAATTGGGGTACCCCTTATCCAGAACCCCCCGAGCAGGCAAAGCTTAACTTGGTAGGTGTATCAGAACTTACTAGCAAGATAAGACCTTCAGCCCTACCACTAAAATACAGAGGCACAAACATGATTCGGAGACAAAAACACACCAATTCATACATAAACAGTTCAGAGGCTGACACACAAACATAAAAATAGGGTCACACAACCCTCGTATTACATGCACACGGTTTTTAAAAGATTGCAGAAGTAACCCATAATCAACAATGTTTTACATATTAGGACTAGACACCCAATGAGAACAGAGACATGCTAAGGTCACTAAGAACAATGAAAGTCTATCAACTCTGTAACCAAAAAACGTGAGAGTGACACTAGCAAATAACCTCACGGCTCCTGTGGATCCTGGCGAAGGGAACACACAAAAGCAGCACAAAACAACCAGAAAATGTAGGTCAAAGTAAAGCTGCTTAAAGTAACTGAAAAAATTACCCAATGCACAATGCAGATATTTCTGTGAAAGACACACACTCAAAAGACAGGGGTATGAATATAAATGCAATAGCAACTCTTTCAAAACTAGCAGTTAAACACTGACATGCAGACAGAAACCGAGGTATATTTGATCCCTAGATGACAATAAAGGATCAGGAGACCTATACAGCCAGAAGACAAAGAAGGAAGGGGCATATTATCAACAAATAGAGATAATTATCACTAAATGAGATTAACGCATTTTTTTTATCGCCGCGCGTCGCCGGATATTATCGCTCAGATAACGTACTATTAGCAACGTTTATCTCTAAAGTGATAAAATATCCAGCGATAGCGGCTCAATGCGTGAATATCGTTGGAAATCCAGCAATATTCAGGCATTATCGCTAATGGGGACTTAACCTGAATATCCACCTCCCATTGAATATACAGGTTAAGTCCTGGTCTGAGCAGGCGTTAGTTTCTAGCGATATTCGGGCTTAGCGCAAATTTTTTTAACGCTTCGCCTGCCTAGCTAATAGATGATAGCTGTGTTAGCAAATGCTTTCAGTCGCTAACAAGTTTGGTACGCCCACTTTGCATGTCATTAGCGATAAATATCGCGGACTTACAAAGCGGGCCCCAAACCTGTAGCTATCGCCTATAAGTTGTCGCTAACTGCTGTTAGTGACAGCTTGCTAATAAGGCAATAAAAATATTGCTGCTTTAGCGGCAAAAAGTCCTGCTAAAGTGGCGATATGGCCCTTGATAATATGCCCCAAAGTCACTGGCGGGTACACTGCAAAAAACTCAATGCCCATTGCCACAGTGGATATATGGTTTGCATCTCACAGTTTCCCCTGCCCCCTTCAGATGTGGTATGAAGTACTTCTCACTCCACTAACGCATCTTAAAATATAACAGATCTATTTGTCACAGAATGGAAACAGCACAGATGCAGACTACGATGGATGAGGGCAAGTCTGATGCCAGGATCGCTTGAGGTCATTAAAAGATAACTTTGAGTATTCTTTAGGGTGACCAGATTTTGAGAACCAAAAACCGGGACAGGGCAGTAATAAAAGTAGAACTAATGCCTTTAGCCTTACTTTTATATCTGGCCTGTCTCTATTCTTGCCCACACTAGTAAATATGTGCCTATATACAGTAATACAGTAGACTTGCAAGTGTGTGTGTGTATGTGTATATATGTATATATATATATACTCAGACACACTCACACACACGTGCACACATTCAGGGATAGCTCCCAGAGCAGGGTCACACTGGTGGCCAGCCTTTGTAAAATGAGAAGGGAAATCCAGAGAGGAAATGTCTCTCCTTAATGGATTTCTCTTTGTGCTATAACGCTCATCGAAGTGATGTCACAACATAAAATCTTTCTGAAACAAGGGTTCCAATGGTATGCTCAATCCAGACACTAAACAAAAAAAACTGGGCATTTCTCTGCTTCAACCGGGCATTACACAAACAATTGGACTTTATTTTATTTGTGGAACATATTTGGGACACCTAGACACTTCTCCAAAAACCGGGACTGTCCGGGGAAATCCGGGACGACTGGTCACCCTAGTATTCTTGCATGCCAAGATTTTAATTCCACCTCTACCCACAGGGGATTAGAAATTGACTATTGTTTTAATGGACCACGCTTCCCACATGGGATGAATTACCAAAGCACTACAACGCCCAGGAGGCCGCGGTGGCGGCCACGCCCCTTCAGGGGCAGGTGTTCAGCTTTCAATTAATACAACAGCGAGCCCATTACTGGTACACAACACGCCACAGAAGAAGGGATGTGGTGATTCCCGAAACGCGTCTGGCGAACCTAATAGCTGAGGAGGTTTCCTGGTTTGTTTTTGCCATCAGCATGCTGCGAATAAAGAAGGTGTTTATTGATCTTCCCTGTGGTCTTTCCAATTTTGGGTGACTGGAAACGTGTAATGTTTAGCGGCCGCTCCCGGTCGCGGAAATGACCCACCCTGCACAGCACGGGTCCCAGCCAGCACCTAACCGGCGCCACGGCAAGGAGGGAAGGAGGGTGAGTGCAGTGTCCAGGATTGCGCTCACCTTCAACATCATTTGCAGCACCAAAGCACGGTGGGACGCGGCCATCTTTCCACCTCTACCCACAGGGGATTAGAAATTGACTATTGTTTTAATGGACCACGCTTCCCACATGGGATGAATTACCAAAGCACTACAACGCCCAGGAGGCCGCGGTGGCGGCCACGCCCCTTCAGGGGCAGGTGTTCAGCTTTCAATTAATACAGCAGCAAGCCCATTACTGGTACAAAACACGCCACAGAAGAAGGGATGTGGTGATTCCCGAAACGCGTCTGGCGAACCTAATAGCTGAGGAGGTTTCCTGGTTTGTTTTTGCCATCAGCATGCTGCGAATAAAGAAGGTGTTTATTGATCTTCCCTGTGGTCTTTCCAATTTTGGGTGACTGGAAACGTGTAATGTTTAGCGGCCGCTCCCGGTCGCGGAAATGACCCACCCTGCACAGCACGGGTCCCAGCCAGCACCTAACCGGCGCCACGGCAAGGAGGGAAGGAGGGTGAGTGCAGTGTCCAGGATTGCGCTCACCTTCAACATCATTTGCAGCACCAAAGCACGGTGGCACGCGGCCATCTTTCCACCTCTACCCACAGGGGATTAGAAATTGACTATTGTTTTAATGGACCACGCTTCCCACATGGGATGAATTACCAAAGCACTACAACGCCCAGGAGGCCGCGGTGGCGGCCACGCCCCTTCAGGGGCAGGTGTTCAGCTTTCAATTAATACAACAGCGAGCCCATTACTGGTACACAACACGCCACAGAAGAAGGGATGTGGTGATTCATCGAAACGCGTCTGGCGAACCTAATAGCTGAGGAGGTTTCCTGGTTTGTTTTTGCCATCAGCATGCTGCGAATAAAGAAGGTGTTTATTGATCTTCCCTGTGGTCTTTCCAATTTTGGGTGACTGGAAACGTGTAATGTTTAGCGGCCGCTCCCGGTCGCGGAAATGACCCACCCTGCACAGCACGGGTCCCAGCCAGCACCTAACCGGCGCCACGGCAAGGAGGGAAGGAGGGTGAGTGCAGTGTCCAGGATTGCGCTCACCTTCAACATCATTTGCAGCACCAAAGCACGGTGGCACGCGGCCATCTTTCCACCTCTACCCACAGGGGATTCAAAATTGACTATTGTTTTAATGGACCACGCTTCCCACATGGGATGAATTACCAAAGCACTACAACGCCCAGGAGGCCGCGGTGGCGGCCACGCCCCTTCAGGGGCAGGTGTTCAGCTTTCAATTAATACAACAGCGAGCCCATTACTGGTACACAACACGCCACAGAAGAAGGGATGTGGTGATTCCCGAAACGCGTCTGGCGAACCTAATAGCTGAGGAGGTTTCCTGGTTTGTTTTTGCCATCAGCCTGCTGCGAATAAAGAAGGTGTTTATTGATCTTCCCTGTGGTCTTTCCAATTTTGGGTGACTGGAAACGTGTAATGTTTAGCGGCCGCTCCTGGTCGCGGAAATGACCCACCCTGCACAGCACGGGTCCCAGCCAGCACCTAACCAGCGCCACGGCAAGGAGGGAAGGAGGGTGAGTGCAGTGTCCAGGATTGCGCTCACCTTCAACATCATTTGCAGCACCAAAGCACGGTGGCACGCGGCCATCTTTCCACCTCTACCCACAGGGGATTAGAAATTGACTATTGTTTTAATGGACCACGCTTCCCACATGGGATGAATTACCAAAGCACTACAACGCCCAGGAGGCCGCGGTGGCGGCCACGCCCCTTCAGGGGCAGGTGTTCAGCTTTCAATTAATACAACAGCGAGCCCATTACTGGTACACAACACGCCACAGAAGAAGGGATGTGGTGATTCCCGAAACGCGTCTGGCGAACCTAATAGCTGAGGAGGTTTCCTGGTTTGTTTTTGCCATCAGCATGCTGCGAATAAAGAAGGTGTTTATTGATCTTCCCTGTGGTCTTTCCAATTTTGGGTGACTGGAAACGTGTAATATATATATATATATATATATATATATATATATATATATATATATATATATATATATATATATATATATATATATATATATATATATATATACTCAGACACACTCACACACACGTGCACACATTCAGGGATAGCTCCCAGAGCAGGGTCACACTGGTGGCCAGCCTTTGTAAAATGAGAAGGGAAATCCAGAGAGGAAATGTCTCTCCTTAATGGATTTCTCTTTGTGCTATAACGCTCATCGAAGTGATGTCACAACATAACATCTTTCTGAAACAAGGGTTCCAATGGTATGCTCAATCCAGACACTAAACAAAAAAAACTGGGCATTTCTCTGCTTCAACCGGGCATTACACAAACAATTGGACTTTATTTTATTTGTGGAACATATTTGGGACACCTGGACACTTCTCCAAAAACCGGGACTGTCCGGGGAAATCCGGGACGACTGGTCACCCTAGTATTCTTGCATGCCAAGATTTTAATTTCTGGAAGTGAAAGTTCACTTGCTACTGGGTGGCTGCAAACGCGTCCTTTTCTAATGATGTAATAGCTCGGCCATATGCCTGCAAAGCCGTGGAATAAATGTACCATCCAGATACATAGCACACAAGTCAACTGAATGATAAGATCTCAGTCTATATGATTAACAAAATAATAAAAGGCCGCAGGAGCCTTCCATAGCCCCAAGCAAAATAAGTAAATGCCCGTTTTAAATGCAGTCCACCATTAACTCCCTGTTGCATATGTATTAGATCTTAAAATTCTTGATGTAATTCAGTAAAGATGCTAACGTCATGTGTCTGATCTAATTTCTCCTGTATTAAAGAATTATGGTAACTGCTTTTTACTATAATATTGTTACTTGCTCAATAACAAAAATTATACTGGAAATAAAATTCCCATTATTCTTCTGGACAAAGTAACTAGATTTTCATTCATGTATTTTCATAGAGGTTTGCTGACTGCTGAAGCTAAGGTATATATCATGCCATGTTTTTTGTGGTATCAAGATGATCATCCTTAAGTCGACGTCTCAATAAGAAGCTGAAAACTGTTCTCCCATGGGACTGAATATGCTGTAAAAAATATTTTAATTTCTTTGGTAAAGCCACATTAAGACTAGTGTTCTCCTGTTGAGTTAAAAAAATTAAGCACATTCAATTCTTGGTTTTAATGTTGACCTAAATTGTGCTTGAATTTACAACGTTAGCGATATTGTGGAAAACATTTGGTTACAATGTGATAAAGATGTTGCAACTGCAAGTTATTCCCCATTTTAACGCGTGAAACGTGAATAGGGAGATACTACATGCAATTTTTCCTTGGGACAATGTTACCAACTAAAAACATCATTGCCTTCTGCCTTACTTATAAAGAATCATATCTTGAATGTATCACAAGCTACTGGAGGATGTGGCAGAATGATGATTTTCCAAACATGCTGTACAACACAATACATGGAAATTAACTAGACTTTTTTAATGAGATTGTCAGTCTTTGTATTCTGTAATATTAGCTACTAGAATATTTAGAAAATCAGGGATGTCAATAGCATCAAATTGGATTTATTCTCCTGAAAGCTCTGTAGAAAGATGCACAAAAAAGGACTGGCACTGTTATCTGGGGACCAAACATTGCACTCTTTTTTACCATCAAGTTGTATCATATTCCAGTCAGGACATGGATGCTTTATATGCTCTATCTGTCTAAAACAGAAGCATAATTCCTCTTCTGATATACTCTGGTATGCTTTTCTAATGCTACCTTATTGCACAGGTTCAAGTACTGCACGTGATACATTAGGCCTGTTGGAACCGTCACTTTCTGTTTGGCTGAAGGGATGCCCCCAGCCAGGCAGAACCTACCTCTCCGTCAAGGGTGGGTGATTACACATGTTACATAACCTGTGCTCACCTTTGGGTAGCTTGGCACTGAGCATTTAGGCTTAATTCAGATCAATGTGTAAAGCAAAGTCACACAGTCACTTGTGATAAAGATACTGAGCATCATAAAAGAGGCTTCACACAGGATGTATGTAAAAACGTTTGTATTCCGCTCGGAGTTGGAAGGAGCGTGCTGGGAGCTGTTTGGACCTTTCTTGACCGGAGGGGCTGCTAGGATTACCGGAATTACCTCAAGCCACCGGCGCAGCGGCGGGACTGCGAGTCCCAGGGTCACAAGCGGTGCTGAGACGAGCCGCACCTAGTGACACTTCCCGCTGGCCACGCCCCCACACACCAACGGATACAAAACCACGCCTAAGGACGCGCAACGCGGGACGCGCGCGCGGACGCCGGGCTAAGCCCGGGCAAAGGGTGGGCCGTTTGAGGCCGTTCGAGGACGCGAGAGACCGGCCGGGCCACCCCTCTAACGCCCCGTCTGCCTGGTTATGTGCTTCGTCTAGTTGGTTGTTCTGAAGCTGGACGCTATACCATGGCCAGCAGGGAAACTAGAAGCAAGGCTGCTTCCGTGCTGTCAGGTACTTTGGACAAATTTCTCCTCAATGCCAATCCCGTAACCAATAAGGGTATTACAGTGCTTGACAACCTTGCCGAGGAGGGTGCTGAAAATTCCTGTCTATCCTCACCAGGTCTACGAACAAGCACTAGTACACCGCTGTTGCTTGACACCACCCACTTATCCTTAATGGACAGCATTGACCAAACAATCGAGTCAGTGTTACAACAGTTAAGGACACCGTTATCATCGCATAGGGACAGAGACACACCGCATACCACCAGTGATGTAGAGCTCACCCCTGTCGCAGAGCTTGCACTGTCTGGGGATCAGGGTGCAGTTGAAAATTTGCTGGTGTTTACGGGCCATAGAGAGGATCCCGTAATAAAAAGGAAAAAATCCAGAACAGGCAAAGGTGCTAAAAGGGCAAAAACTGATCCTGTAATTTCCACTCTGGAGGTAAATGCGGGTGTACCTGAGATTCAAAGTGTGGAAAAGGATGGGGTAACGTTAAGCGTTCCATCTACCGCATCCACACCCTTGCTTACTCAGCCATTTATCTTTGGTGAGGCCGCCCCCAATAATACAGATCTCCTTATTGCCTCACTCACCGATGCCCTCAAAAGCCTTTTGAATCCCCTCTTTATTAAACTGGATTCAATAGAATCTAGACTACTAGTTATTGGAAGACTAAGTGTGGGCAAAGGAGGTCAGCTTGGGATAGGACCAACTCCAGATGGAACACAGGGGGGTGATACCGGAGCTCCATTCTGCCTGCTGGGCACTACGGTCCATCCCCCACCACTTTCCACAACCCCAAATGGGGAAAATAGTAACAACAGTACAGTTCCCGTGACTCAAATCACACCCGTACCACTTCCCAGGTCAGTGCCCCCGATTCCTCCCCCCAGGAGGTCGAAACAACCAGTCCCGGCCAGACAATCCATTCAGGGGATACCACCAAATGTACTAGCCCACAGTTCCAACCAGCAGGATAGCCCGACAACTAAGCGCAAGGCAGTTATTCTGCCCCCAGAGGCGGCGGGCTATACTGTGATATTGATGGGTGTCCCAGAGCTGGCAAGCGGCGCAAGGGAGTCTTATGACTCCTTACGCAACAAGGTTATCAGCTGGCTAAATACTCAAAGGTCCTTACCTTCTAACCTAAAAGGGGAGGTTCTTATGGTCAGAAGGGTCTCGTGGGTTGGGTACACTGCCAAGAAAGGTGTAGGGGATTGCGTAATTGTTAGTTTTAAGAACCCACAGGCTGTTAGCTATATTTGCAACTGGCTTGGTAATGTAGGCAACACATCTATTGAATTGGTCCCCCTCTCGTATTTTTATCCTAATACATGTATGCCACCTATGAGGAGGGACGATGGCTGGACACGGGTGGGTTTTGCTGTGGACGGGTCCAGATATAGGCCTAGGTTTAATACCCATTTTGCCAGTGTAAATTATGCACATCCCAACAGATTCAATTGCCTTGATAAAGTAGATTGACTTCGAAGGGGTTTTCCCACACAATCCTGCCACGTCATCGCAACTGAATCTGTAGAACAGGGGACGAGAACTGCAGTGACCGACATTGCCATTAGAGAACTGGATCCACTTCAAGGTGGTACTTTGAGGTCCCCTAGTCTTGGGGGCTTTGCGGTCACTTCATCCTTGAGCCAAACGGGTAGTAATCTAACTCCCCAAGCCCCCTGTGTCCTAAACACAACATCTACTGGCGAACCAATCAAGGAAACACAAGAACGATTCCTAACACCTCCACCCATGAGCACTGCGATTGGAACAACTGAGGGGCCCTCTCCCTACTCGACTAACGAAACACTGAAGGTCCTCTCCTGGAATGTGGCAGGCATTACGAATAAAATACACACGGCAGAGTGGGATCTTCTAATAGGCACCAGTGATGTCTGCCTCTTCCAGGAGACGTTGGCCAGGGACCCATTGAGTAGAGCAGGTTTCGCAGTCTTTGAAATTCAGGCTAGCTGGGGTGGAAAGGGGAGACCTTCGGGGGGCTGGCGATTTGGGTAGCCAGTCACATTGGATGTGTCGGGGAAAACGTTACTACGTTCTCGCGGGACATCCAATGTGTACTCCTTAGGTGGCCCAATGGAGTTAAATTGGCGATTGTAAATGTATACTCTCGTCCAGTCAGTATAGCCAAGGAATCGCCCACTATGGAAGATCTTTCGTCTTTTTTGGGCTCACTGCCAAGTGACCACAAAATTGTGATGGGTGGCGATTTCAACTGCCACTTTGAGCCCCTGGAGGGCCTAAAGGAGGGTGCCCTTACAACCGAAGACGATTTTTGGGGCGTCCCACCTTGCTCATCCCCCCATCCCAAGTTTTGGTCTCCGCTTGCGGTGCAAATCATGTCCCTCACCTTGAACTATGCACTGAGGGCTTGCAATGGACGCACTCCGTCAGACAGCCCCTCAGTGTGCACCTTCAATAGGAGGGACCATGAATCGAGGCTGGATTACATCTTTGTTGACATTGGTTTGTGGTCCAAGGTCCAGGATTTCAGAGTATCTCCTAGAACAGATAGTGATCATAATGCACTTCTGTTAGATCTGAAACACCCTGTACCCGTTCATGTGTCATCTATTAGTCCCAATGACGACCCAGAAAACCTGGTTCTTAGTTCTAACAGGTGAAGGGTTAAATGGGGGAAAATAATTAGCTCAGAGGATAACATAAGAAAAATCTTTGAGATAGCACTCCCGTTGTTTGTAGAAATAGACTAACTTATTAACCCGCCTAGACCCCCAGATTTTAGTGACAAACTGGGACACATCCACGCAAACCTAGTGGGTTCTCTAGCTGAGGTCTTTTATCCTGTGGCAGCTCCACTGCAAAATCAGACCCGAACGTCAACATGGTATAATCCAGCCTGCAGGAAGGTGAAGACGGAGTTAATTGCCGCAATCAAAGCAGGTACACACAAGGGCTTGGTCGCCAAACTTAGGCGCAAGTATAAGGAAGCCATGGCTTTGGCAAAGTCCGAGTGGGACTGGAATCATTGGCAGGATCTCTCCTCTGCGTTAGAAACCAGGGACTCGATTTTTTTTTGGCTCCTGGTAAATAATGGCACAGGAGAGGTTAAAGCTGCAGTGGAGCCTAATATTGCACCATCTGCCTGGGAAGCCCATTATGGAAAACTGTACCAGGATAGTGAACAGTCCGCCTATGAAGGGGCCCCTGATGCAATATCATCCCTGCAGTTGGCTTGGAATTTTCTCTTGGTGAGGTGATTAGTGCTGTAGAGAGACTGGCAATGGGGAAGGCACCGGGATTGGATAGATTGCCCGGTGACCTTTTCAGACAACACCCTGAGATCTGGGGCCCGTACCTCCTTATCCTCTTTAATGCCATCTTGGGAGGTATGGAGATCCCCTGTACTTGGCTGGGAGCTGAGATAGTGCCAATTTACAAAAAGGGTTCTCCTCTTCTCCCAGCCAACTACAGGCCGATCAGCCTAATTGATGTTCCCCAAAAACTTTTCTCTCGCCTCCTCCTGGACCATCTCCTTGAGTGGATGGAGGCAAATGAAATCTTGAGTCTCCTCCAGGCTGGCTTCAGAAAAAACACATCCACCATGGACCAGATCTACCGCCTCATCCTCCTGTACTGGAAAACGGTGACGATCGAGGGGGGGAGGCTATACATGGTGTTCGTGGATCTGAGGTCAGCCTTTGACTTGGTCCCACGTAAAAAACTATGGGAGGTCCTAAAGGAGTTGGGTGTTCCAACACAACTGTTGCATGCCATAATTAGACTTCACAACGGCAATTATGCGCAGGTCAGGTGTGAAAGGGATGGAGCGCTGTCATCAAGGTTTCCTGTTCTCAGAGGGGTAAGGCAGGGTTGCGTCTTGGCGCCAACCCTGTTTTGCCTCTTTGTCAACAGCGTTATATCTCACCTTGACAATGTTAAGGACAATGACGCCCCTCGCCTGGCAGGCAGGAGGGTGCCAGCTATCATGTTTGCTGACGACACCCTCCTGCTTTCCAAATCCCCAATGGAAATTCAAAGGATTCTAGATGGATTTGGTCTTTTTGGGTAGACAACATGGTCTAGAGATCAATACAGAGAAGACCAAATTCATGATCTTTAATCCATCCCCAAAATCATCCAGACCTACCCCCACTCTGGGTTTAGCAAGCCTGGAAAGGGTTACAACCTTTCAATATTTGGGGGGTAACAATACAAGAGAATCTATCCTGGGACCCCAAATAGCAAGATCCCGGCTAAAGTTGTCCCAACTAACTGGTGCAATACTGAAGGTCGCAAATACTTCAACCTTCAAACCTATAAGTCCGGCATTGAAATTGTACAAAGTACAGGCCAAAGCGGCAGCATCCTATGGCAGTGAGCTATGGGGGTATAGAGCAGGTCCAGATCTCGCGAGAGTGGAAAACACTTTCCTCAGACGTCTCCTGGCCCTCCCCCGTGGCACACCTTTGTTTCCCCTTAGATTGGACGTGGGTCTACCCTCCATCATTGCTGAGCTAGAGTCTAAGCCATTAAGATTCTAGCACAGGCTCTGGTCCACCAGCGAGCTTGTACAATATAGGAGTGATCTTGCCCATGTAATGGACTTGAACCAGCGAAATAGAATTCCCTGGCTGGCTTTTGTCAAGAAAGAACTGTATTGTTTAAAATTGCATGAGCTTTGGGAGGCTTCAGAAATAGGATGTTAAAGGCTTTCCCGTAAACGATTAGTTCAAATACATAAGGAAAAAAGCCTAGAACTCCTCCTGACTGCAACTAACAACGGCACCCTAACTGAACGCTTCTTGCAATCCAAAAATTCATATGAATTTGAAAGTTTCATGGACATTATCTTCCCCATTCTAGCCAGGAAATTGTTCATACAGTGGAGGCTCGGCACTTTGCCTGTTAAAACCTTCACCTGTAAATGGCTACAGCGGGACGACAAAACCTGTCCAGGATGTAATTCCCATGATGAGGAAGAAACCCATCTTTTTTTCTTCTGTCCTGCATACGACAGACCAAGGAAACACTGGCTGGTCCCCTTATGCAGGAATTTGGGTTTCAGGAGTCATTTGATTGCGTATAGAGTATTGAGAACTAGTACTCTGCCACACATAGTTTTTGCAGTGGCGAAATTTATAATGGCAATGTGGCAGATTAGGAAAAAACTGTTAGAGGCACAAATGCCAAAAACATGATCTTGTTCTTATAATTAGGGATTGTGCTTTCTATTGTGCTATGAAATGTTCCCTAACTATGTACAGTTTTCCTCATCCCTCATCATGTTTGGAATGACCTGGCAATTAATTTTATGTAACGTGTTTTTATAACTACATCTTTTTTTTTTTAATATCTCTGTTTTTATGTATTATGCATTGTATCTTTTATGGTCTTAAAGACCGAAATAAAGAATGTTTGGATTGGATTGGTTTGTATTCAACACACATATTTAATCACTATACCATAACCATCATATACCTTTGAGCATAAATCACATTTGGAAATATTACTAGCTATACTAGGCCCACTTGTATGGTTATGATATCAATTGTATGCACACTGTGGACTTTTCCTAACCTAACCCCCCACCCAAATAGAGAGAGCATTCTTATGCAGTACACAATATAAAAATATGTAAAAACATGAATTAAAAACACGCGGGTAAGCCCGATGTCAAATGTATTGTGCTTTTGGAATGAAATCAACATATAAAGCGGCAATGCCGGCCAGTGTTGTGAATCACAGGCGGTCCACATGCGATCACTCCCACTCACAGACATTCACTTTGCACCGCTACTCAGTGCAACAGGTATCAGCCAGTGTGTATGGAAAGCTCTTGCACGCATGCACACTCGGAAACCTAATGCAGTGCCACTGGTACCCAGCAGGTCAGTGGATAACACCCTGCAGACTCCATGGCCCTCAGCTTCCACCCACCCTCCACTTCAATCCAATTGTCCTATTGCCCCAAATGGAAGAGAACCAGCCCTGACTCCCGGACACTGGGCCGCACGCGGCGAAAGTCACACTTAGACTGGGCCATCTGGAAGCAGGTGAGGATATGTATCAAGTTTTAATTAGGAGGTAGACAGAAACAAGAAGGTCAGCAGCCACTTGGGAAGTTCACCCACAGGTCTCAAAACACGAAGGAGTCATGCAGTCTCTTGACCCACTTCTGGACTGTCTCAGAAGCATTGCTTCAAGCCAATCAATCTCTCTCTCTACTACTTGGTGCCAAGATGTCTTTGAGAGAGGCTATGTGTGGACAGGGCAATTGGTCTACAGTGATGAGGGTTAAAAGACAACAACCTATGAATGGGGAGTAACAAAGGGGAGCCCCTCTGTAGGAGGAGGCACCTAAGAGGTACACGATGATCAAGGTCGTACTCAGGAAACCCGGGCACAAATTCTGGTGCATGTTGGAAAGAGTTGCACCAGACTCTTCAGGTCTTTAAACATGAAGTGTTACCTCCCTGGAAATGAGGCACAATGACGATGCATGTTGAGATGGGTTGCACCAGGCAATTCCAGTCACACACAATGAAAAGTTGAAAATTCTGTACCTCCCTGGAAATGAGGCACAACACCCAGAGCAAGTTGATACAAGTTGTAATAGACCAGTCTGGTCACAGATGCAAGTTTAGAAGAGCCACATCAGGTAGAAAGAGGCACTACTATAGGTACTCCCCCACCTCTGAGCGTTGCACCCTGTGAATCATACACCACATTCAATGAGCATGCAGTTGGCATGTTTCGTGATAGAGATACGATTTACAAAGGGGGTGGTGATGATGAACAGAGTGTCTGAGTTAAACAGACCACTCTTACCCAGTCCAAAGATCAGGGCTTGATCCATCACCGTTATTTATCTCACTGCCCCATCCCAGCTCAGAACCTGGCTATATGCAAATCAGTCTGTCCCTGGTCCAGTGCATCATGGGAACAGGGCAGACTAAACTACCAAGCCAATTCTTCACCAGAAAGGAGACAAGCTACCGGGGACCGGTTTCTGGCATTTCAGCCTTCTTCGGCCCGGCTTGCTTGAATCCTGATGGAGCAGTGAGAAAGGGACTCATGTCTGAGTATACCCTGCCACACCTATAGTGGCCAAAAACGATTTACAAAGGGGGTGGTGATGAACAGAGTGTCTGAGTTAAACAGACCACTCTTACCCAGTCCAAAGATCAGGGCTTGATCCATCACCGTTATTTATCTCACTGCCCCATCCCAGCTCAGAACCTGGCTATATGCAAATCAGTCTGTCCCTGGCCCAGTGCATCATGGGAACAGGGCAGACTAAACTACCAAGCCAATTCTTCACCAGAAAGGAGACAAGCTACCGGGGACCGGTTTCTGGCATTTCAGCCTTCTTCGGCCCGGCTTGCTTGAATCCTGATGGAGCAGTGAGAAAGGGACTCATGTCTGAGTATACCCTGCCACACCTATAGTGGCCAAAAACGATTTACAAAGGGGGTGGTGATGAACAGAGTGTCTGAGTTAAACAGACCACTCTTACCCAGTCCAAAGATCAGGGCTTGATCCATCACCGTTATTTATCTCACTGCCCCATCCCAGCTCAGAACCTGGCTATATGCAAATCAGTCTGTCCCTGGCCCAGTGCATCATGGGAACAGGGCAGACTAAACTACCAAGCCAATTCTTCACCAGAAAGGAGACAAGCTACCGGGGACCGGTTTCTGGCATTTCAGCCTTCTTCGGCCCGGCTTGCTTGAATCCTGATGGAGCAGTGAGAAAGGGACTCATGTCTGAGTATACCCTGCCACACCTATAGTGGCCAAAAACGATTTACAAAGGGGGTGGTGATGAACAGAGTGTCTGAGTTAAACAGACCACTCTTACCCAGTCCAAAGATCAGGGCTTGATCCATCACCGTTATTTATCTCACTGCCCCATCCCAGCTCAGAACCTGGCTATATGCAAATCAGTCTGTCCCTGGCCCAGTGCATCATGGGAACAGGGCAGACTAAACTACCAAGCCAATTCTTCACCAGAAAGGAGACAAGCTACCGGGGACCGGTTTCTGGCATTTCAGCCTTCTTCGGCCCGGCTTGCTTGAATCCTGATGGAGCAGTGAGAAAGGGACTCATGTCTGAGTATACCCTGCCACACCTATAGTGGCCAAAAACGATTTACAAAGGGGGTGGTGATGAACAGAGTGTCTGAGTTAAACAGACCACTCTTACCCAGTCCAAAGATCAGGGCTTGATCCATCACCGTTATTTATCTCACTGCCCCATCCCAGCTCAGAACCTGGCTATATGCAAATCAGTCTGTCCCTGGCCCAGTGCATCATGGGAACAGGGCAGACTAAACTACCAAGCCAATTCTTCACCAGAAAGGAGACAAGCTACCGGGGACCGGTTTCTGGCATTTCAGCCTTCTTCGGCCCGGCTTGCTTGAATCCTGATGGAGCAGTGAGAAAGGGACTCATGTCTGAGTATACCCTGCCACACCTATAGTGGCCAAAAACGATTTACAAAGGGGGTGGTGATGAACAGAGTGTCTGAGTTAAACAGACCACTCTTACCCAGTCCAAAGATCAGGGCTTGATCCATCACCGTTATTTATCTCACTGCCCCATCCCAGCTCAGAACCTGGCTATATGCAAATCAGTCTGTCCCTGGCCCAGTGCATCATGGGAACAGGGCAGACTAAACTACCAAGCCAATTCTTCACCAGAAAGGAGACAAGCTACCGGGGACCGGTTTCTGGCATTTCAGCCTTCTTCGGCCCGGCCACCACCCCTTGTTGTAAATATTTTTGTCCACAGAGACTCTGTCCCTCACCACCCCTTGTTGTAAATATTTTTGTCCACAGAGACTCGGTCCCTCACCACCCCTTGTTGTAAATATTTTTGTCCACAGAGACTCTGTCCCTCACCACCCCTTGTTGTAAATATTTTTGTCCACAGAGACTCTGTCCCTCACCACCCCTTGTTGTAAATATTTTTGTCCACAGAGACTCTGTCCCTCACCACCCCTTGTTGTAAATATTTTTGTCCAGTGAGCTAAAAAACGGTGTTGGATCTAGCCCTGATCTCTTGACTGGGTGAGAGTATTCTGTTTAATTCAGAGACTCTGTCCCTCACCACCCCTTGTTGTAAATATTTTTGTCCACCCTAAGCGTGGAAGGGTATACTCAGATGTGAGTCCCTTGCTCATTGCACCATCAGGATTCAAGCAAGCCGGGCCGAAGAGGCTGAAATGCCAGAAACCGGTCCCCGGTAGCTTGTTTCCTTCCCAGTGTAAGAATTGGCTTTTGTAGTTTGGTATGCCCTGTTCCCATCATGCACTGGGACAGGAACAGACTAATTTGCATACAGCCAGGTTCTGAAACTGGGATGGTGCAGTGAGCTAAAAAACGGTGTTGGATCTAGCCCTGATCTCTTGACTGGGTGAGAGTATTCTGTTTAATTCAGAGACTCTGTCCCTCACCACCCCTTGTTGTAAATATTTTTGTCCACCCTAAGCGTGGAAGGGTATACTCAGATGTGAGTCCCTTGCTCATTGCACCATCAGGATTCAAGCAAGCCGGGCCGAAGAGGCTGGAATGCCAGAAACCGGTCCCCGGTAGCTTGTTTCCTTCCCAGTGTAAGAATTGGCTTTTGTAGTTTGGTTTGCCCTGTTCCCATCATGCACTGGGACAGGAACAGACTAATTTGCATACAGCCAGGTTCTGAAACTGGGATGGTGCAGTGAGCTAAAAAACGGTGTTGGATCTAGCCCTGATCTCTTGACTGGGTGAGAGTATTCTGTTTAATTCAGAGACTCTGTCCCTCACCACCCCTTGTTGTAAATATTTTTGTCCACCCTAAGCGTGGAAGGGTATACTCAGATGTGAGTCCCTTGCTCATTGCACCATCAGGATTCAAGCAAGCCGGGCCGAAGAGGCTGAAATGCCAGAAACCGGTCCCCGGTAGCTTGTTTCCTTCCCAGTGTAAGAATTGGCTTTTGTAGTTTGGTTTGCCCTGTTCCCATCATGCACTGGGACAGGAACAGACTAATTTGCATACAGCCAGGTTCTGAAACTGGGATGGTGCAGTGAGCTAAAAAACGGTGTTGGATCTAGCCCTGATCTCTTGACTGGGTGAGAGTATTCTGTTTAATTCAGAGACTCTGTCCCTCACCACCCCTTGTTGTAAATATTTTTGTCCACCCTAAGCGTGGAAGGGTATACTCAGATGTGAGTCCCTTGCTCATTGCACCATCAGGATTCAAGCAAGCCGGGCCGAAGAGGCTGAAATGCCAGAAACCGGTCCCCGGTAGCTTGTTTCCTTCCCAGTGTAAGAATTGGCTTTTGTAGTTTGGTTTGCCCTGTTCCCATCATGCACTGGGACAGGAACAGACTAATTTGCATACAGCCAGGTTCTGAAACTGGGATGGTGCAGTGAGCTAAAAAACGGTGTTGGATCTAGCCCTGATCTCTTGACTGGGTGAGAGTATTCTGTTTAATTCAGAGACTCTGTCCCTCACCACCCCTTGTTGTAAATATTTTTGTCCACCCTAAGCGTGGAAGGGTATACTCAGATGTGAGTCCCTTGCTCATTGCACCATCAGGATTCAAGCAAGCCGGGCCGAAGAGGCTGAAATGCCAGAAACCGGTCCCCGGTAGCTTGTTTCCTTCCCAGTGTAAGAATTGGCTTTTGTAGTTTGGTTTGCCCTGTTCCCATCATGCACTGGGACAGGAACAGACTAATTTGCATACAGCCAGGTTCTGAAACTGGGATGGTGCAGTGAGCTAAAAAACGGTGTTGGATCTAGCCCTGATCTCTTGACTGGGTGAGAGTATTCTGTTTAATTCAGAGACTCTGTCCCTCACCACCCCTTGTTGTAAATATTTTTGTCCACCCTTAGCGTGGAAGGGTATACTCAGATGTGAGTCCCTTGCTCATTGCACCATCAGGATTCAAGCAAGCCGGGCCGAAGAGGCTGAAATGCCAGAAACCGGTCCCCGGTAGCTTGTTTCCTTCCCAGTGTAAGAATTGGCTTTTGTAGTTTGGTTTGCCCTGTTCCCATCATGCACTGGGACAGGAACAGACTAATTTGCATACAGCCAGGTTCTGAAACTGGGATGGTGCAGTGAGCTAAAAAACGGTGTTGGATCTAGCCCTGATCTCTTGACTGGGTGAGAGTATTCTGTTTAATTCAGAGACTCTGTCCCTCACCACCCCTTGTTGTAAATATTTTTGTCCACCCTAAGCGTGGAAGGGTATACTCAGATGTGAGTCCCTTGCTCATTGCACCATCAGGATTCAAGCAAGCCGGGCCGAAGAGGCTGAAATGCCAGAAACCGGTCCCCGGTAGCTTGTTTCCTTCCCAGTGTAAGAATTGGCTTTTGTAGTTTGGTTTGCCCTGTTCCCATCATGCACTGGGACAGGAACAGACTAATTTGCATACAGCCAGGTTCTGAAACTGGGATGGTGCAGTGAGCTAAAAAACGGTGTTGGATCTAGCCCTGATCTCTTGACTGGGTGAGAGTATTCTGTTTAATTCAGAGACTCTGTCCCTCACCACCCCTTGTTGTAAATATTTTTGTCCACCCTAAGCGTGGAAGGGTATACTCAGATGTGAGTCCCTTGCTCATTGCACCATCAGGATTCAAGCAAGCCGGGCCGAAGAGGCTGAAATGCCAGAAACCGGTCCCCGGTAGCTTGTTTCCTTCCCAGTGTAAGAATTGGCTTTTGTAGTTTGGTTTGCCCTGTTCCCATCATGCACTGGGACAGGAACAGACTAATTTGCATACAGCCAGGTTCTGAAACTGGGATGGTGCAGTGAGCTAAAAAACGGTGTTGGATCTAGCCCTGATCTCTTGACTGGGTGAGAGTATTCTGTTTAATTCAGAGACTCTGTCCCTCACCACCCCTTGTTGTAAATATTTTTGTCCACCCTAAGCGTGGAAGGGTATACTCAGATGTGAGTCCCTTGCTCATTGCACCATCAGGATTCAAGCAAGCCGGGCCGAAGAGGCTGAAATGCCAGAAACCGGTCCCCAGTAGCTTGTTTCCTTCCCAGTGTAAGAATTGGCTTTTGTAGTTTGGTTTGCCCTGTTCCCATCATGCACTGGGACAGGAACAGACTAATTTGCATACAGCCAGGTTCTGAAACTGGGATGGTGCAGTGAGCTAAAAAACGGTGTTGGATCTAGCCCTGATCTCTTGACTGGGTGAGAGTATTCTGTTTAATTCAGAGACTCTGTCCCTCACCACCCCTTGTTGTAAATATTTTTGTCCACCCTAAGCGTGGAAGGGTATACTCAGATGTGAGTCCCTTGCTCATTGCACCATCAGGATTCAAGCAAGCCGGGCCGAAGAGGCTGAAATGCCAGAAACCGGTCCCCGGTAGCTTGTTTCCTTCCCAGTGTAAGAATTGGCTTTTGTAGTTTGGTTTGCCCTGTTCCCATCATGCACTGGGACAGGAACAGACTAATTTGCATACAGCCAGGTTCTGAAACTGGGATGGTGCAGTGAGCTAAAAAACGGTGTTGGATCTAGCCCTGATCTCTTGACTGGGTGAGAGTATTCTGTTTAATTCAGAGACTCTGTCCCTCACCACCCCTTGTTGTAAATATTTTTGTCCACCCTTAGCGTGGAAGGGTATACTCAGATGTGAGTCCCTTGCTCATTGCACCATCAGGATTCAAGCAAGCCGGGCCGAAGAGGCTGAAATGCCAGAAACCGGTCCCCGGTAGCTTGTTTCCTTCCCAGTGTAAGAATTGGCTTTTGTAGTTTGGTTTGCCCTGTTCCCATCATGCACTGGGACAGGAACAGACTAATTTGCATACAGCCAGGTTCTGAAACTGGGATGGTGCAGTGAGCTAAAAAACGGTGTTGGATCTAGCCCTGATCTCTTGACTGGGTGAGAGTATTCTGTTTAATTCAGAGACTCTGTCCCTCACCACCCCTTGTTGTAAATATTTTTGTCCACCCTAAGCGTGGAAGGGTATACTCAGATGTGAGTCCCTTGCTCATTGCACCATCAGGATTCAAGCAAGCCGGGCCGAAGAGGCTGAAATGCCAGAAACCGGTCCCCGGTAGCTTGTTTCCTTCCCAGTGTAAGAATTGGCTTTTGTAGTTTGGTTTGCCCTGTTCCCATCATGCACTGGGACAGGAACAGACTAATTTGCATACAGCCAGGTTCTGAAACTGGGATGGTGCAGTGAGCTAAAAAACGGTGTTGGATCTAGCCCTGATCTCTTGACTGGGTGAGAGTATTCTGTTTAATTCAGAGACTCTGTCCCTCACCACCCCTTGTTGTAAATATTTTTGTCCACCCTAAGCGTGGAAGGGTATACTCAGATGTGAGTCCCTTGCTCATTGCACCATCAGGATTCAAGCAAGCCGGGCCGAAGAGGCTGAAATGCCAGAAACCGGTCCCCGGTAGCTTGTTTCCTTCCCAGTGTAAGAATTGGCTTTTGTAGTTTGGTTTGCCCTGTTCCCATCATGCACTGGGACAGGAACAGACTAATTTGCATACAGCCAGGTTCTGAAACTGGGATGGTGCAGTGAGCTAAAAAACGGTGTTGGATCTAGCCCTGATCTCTTGACTGGGTGAGAGTATTCTGTTTAATTCAGAGACTCTGTCCCTCACCACCCCTTGTTGTAAATATTTTTGTCCACCCTAAGCGTGGAAGGGTATACTCAGATGTGAGTCCCTTGCTCATTGCACCATCAGGATTCAAGCAAGCCGGGCCGAAGAGGCTGAAATGCCAGAAACCGGTCCCCGGTAGCTTGTTTCCTTCCCAGTGTAAGAATTGGCTTTTGTAGTTTGGTTTGCCCTGTTCCCATCATGCACTGGGACAGGAACAGACTAATTTGCATACAGCCAGGTTCTGAAACTGGGATGGTGCAGTGAGCTAAAAAACGATGTTGGATCTAGCCCTGATCTCTTGACTGGGTGAGAGTATTCTGTTTAATTCAGAGACTCTGTCCCTCACCACCCCTTGTTGTAAATATTTTTGTCCACCCTAAGCGTGGAAGGGTATACTCAGATGTGAGTCCCTTGCTCATTGCACCATCAGGATTCAAGCAAGCCGGGCCGAAGAGGCTGAAATGCCAGAAACCGGTCCCCGGTAGCTTGTTTCCTTCCCAGTGTAAGAATTGGCTTTTGTAGTTTGGTTTGCCCTGTTCCCATCATGCACTGGGACAGGAACAGACTAATTTGCATACAGCCAGGTTCTGAAACTGGGATGGTGCAGTGAGCTAAAAAACGGTGTTGGATCTAGCCCTGATCTCTTGACTGGGTGAGAGTATTCTGTTTAATTCAGAGACTCTGTCCCTCACCACCCCTTGTTGTAAATATTTTTGTCCACCCTAAGCGTGGAAGGGTATACTCAGATGTGAGTCCCTTGCTCATTGCACCATCAGGATTCAAGCAAGCCGGGCCGAAGAGGCTGAAATGCCAGAAACCGGTCCCCGGTAGCTTGTTTCCTTCCCAGTGTAAGAATTGGCTTTTGTAGTTTGGTTTGCCCTGTTCCCATCATGCACTGGGACAGGAACAGACTAATTTGCATACAGCCAGGTTCTGAAACTGGGATGGTGCAGTGAGCTAAAAAACGGTGTTGGATCTAGCCCTGATCTCTTGACTGGGTGAGAGTATTCTGTTTAATTCAGAGACTCTGTCCCTCACCACCCCTTGTTGTAAATATTTTTGTCCACCCTAAGCGTGGAAGGGTATACTCAGATGTGAGTCCCTTGCTCATTGCACCATCAGGATTCAAGCAAGCCGGGCCGAAGAGGCTGAAATGCCAGAAACCGGTCCCCGGTAGCTTGTTTCCTTCCCAGTGTAAGAATTGGCTTTTGTAGTTTGGTTTGCCCTGTTCCCATCATGCACTGGGACAGGAACAGACTAATTTGCATACAGCCAGGTTCTGAAACTGGGATGGTGCAGTGAGCTAAAAAACGGTGTTGGATCTAGCCCTGATCTCTTGACTGGGTGAGAGTATTCTGTTTAATTCAGAGACTCTGTCCCTCACCACCCCTTGTTGTAAATATTTTTGTCCACCCTAAGCGTGGAAGGGTATACTCAGATGTGAGTCCCTTGCTCATTGCACCATCAGGATTCAAGCAAGCCGGGCCGAAGAGGCTGAAATGCCAGAAACCGGTCCCCGGTAGCTTGTTTCCTTCCCAGTGTAAGAATTGGCTTTTGTAGTTTGGTTTGCCCTGTTCCCATCATGCACTGGGACAGGAACAGACTAATTTGCATACAGCCAGGTTCTGAAACTGGGATGGTGCAGTGAGCTAAAAAACGGTGTTGGATCTAGCCCTGATCTCTTGACTGGGTGAGAGTATTCTGTTTAATTCAGAGACTCTGTCCCTCACCACCCCTTGTTGTAAATATTTTTGTCCACCCTAAGCGTGGAAGGGTATACTCAGATGTGAGTCCCTTGCTCATTGCACCATCAGGATTCAAGCAAGCCGGGCCGAAGAGGCTGAAATGCCAGAAACCGGTCCCCGGTAGCTTGTTTCCTTCCCAGTGTAAGAATTGGCTTTTGTAGTTTGGTTTGCCCTGTTCCCATCATGCACTGGGACAGGAACAGACTAATTTGCATACAGCCAGGTTCTGAAACTGGGATGGTGCAGTGAGCTAAAAAACGGTGTTGGATCTAGCCCTGATCTCTTGACTGGGTGAGAGTATTCTGTTTAATTCAGAGACTCTGTCCCTCACCACCCCTTGTTGTAAATATTTTTGTCCACCCTAAGCGTGGAAGGGTATACTCAGATGTGAGTCCCTTGCTCATTGCACCATCAGGATTCAAGCAAGCCGGGCCGAAGAGGCTGAAATGCCAGAAACCGGTCCCCGGTAGCTTGTTTCCTTCCCAGTGTAAGAATTGGCTTTTGTAGTTTGGTTTGCCCTGTTCCCATCATGCACTGGGACAGGAACAGACTAATTTGCATACAGCCAGGTTCTGAAACTGGGATGGTGCAGTGAGCTAAAAAACGGTGTTGGATCTAGCCCTGATCTCTTGACTGGGTGAGAGTATTCTGTTTAATTCAGAGACTCTGTCCCTCACCACCCCTTGTTGTAAATATTTTTGTCCACCCTAAGCGTGGAAGGGTATACTCAGATGTGAGTCCCTTGCTCATTGCACCATCAGGATTCAAGCAAGCCGGGCCGAAGAGGCTGAAATGCCAGAAACCGGTCCCCGGTAGCTTGTATCATGCACTGGGACAGGAACAGACTAATTTGCATACAGCCAGGTTCTGAAACTGGGATGGTGCAGTGAGCTAAAAAACGGTGTTGGATCTAGCCCTGATCTCTTGACTGGGTGAGAGTATTCTGTTTAATTCAGAGACTCTGTCCCTCACCACCCCTTGTTGTAAATATCGTGATAGAGATACAGCATGATCGATAAAACAGGCCATGCAGTGTTCCACAACTGGTGAATCCACTCAACACCAACTAAGATGCTTATGAGTGACAAGAACCCTGCATTACAAGAACCAAAGAGCTAAGATCCAGACAAGATTTCTAAGGCTCTGCACTAGACAATCTTGCCTCCAGGCATATCTTTATTCCACACTCACACCATCTGACGTGGCTTCTCCACTAAGGCAGAGTAGCATCAACCTCTGCCTTGAAGCAGTAAAAGAAAGGAGAAAATTAAATGATAATAACGTAATGTTATTATCATTTTATGTTATCCTCCTGCTGCTGCAACTTTGCATTATGGGCAGAGCTACAGAGTAGGGGATGATGGTTGCACCCTCCTAAGTGCGCAAGACTGTTTGGCTGTCCCTCTCGGGCCGACCAGACAGTCATGCGCACTTTCCCTGTCCTCCATGCAGGCTGCATTAATGCCTGCTTGGAAAACATGCCCAGGCCCCCAGTCCGTGGCTGAGCACCGAACAATGGTGCTCTGACCAATCACAAAGCTGCATTGCAGAGTTGTGAATGGTGAGGGGAGCCTGGGTGCTTACCAATCACAACGCTGCATGGCTGCCTGCTTGTTGTTTCCTTCCGGATGCAAGGAGAGATGACAGAGAGACACAGTGATAAGGTATATTTTTGTATTCTTTTAAAATATCCCCTTACTCCCCAACCTGCCACCCCCGAGCCATGCTGGCCACTACTGCACATCATACTACCCAATTGGATTTAGTGGCCAATGTGGGCACTTGATAGGGCACTGCTCTCCAGATGGCACAGGTAGATGGTGTAGGTCCCTTACGGGGGAACTTTGATGTCCCCAGAATCTCCAGGGGAAAAGGTGGCCTGTAGACTGGCCCTTGGAAACCACACTTCAGGGTGCCACACTGCAGCAGGTCTTCGGTCCAGGCCAGCCACAATTCAGAAAGGGCACGCGGTCCCCTTCATTGGCAGTTATCTTCCATATGCACAACAGAGTCCTCTGCCAACGTGCACCACGTAGTCCGAGTTCTCCGGTCCAGTGTCCCCACAAGCATATCTCCCCCGTTGCGGAAGGATGGCACACGTAGTTATACTATTGTGGGTCTTTGAAGTTAGGGCTGGTTTAAAGGGTTTCCCTCTGAACCATAGATGTCTCCCCTACATTGTAGATCTGTCTGCCATGGAGCTATGGAATGCAGATCTTAATCTTTAGTGGGCCACGATCCAGCCCCTAGAGAGTAAATGTCGAAACATTTCTCCAATGTATCCCATTTGGCCCTCAAATGGCAGAGATCTGCTGTTTTCATGGGATCAACAAGGTTTATGGCGTCCCTTTAGGGAATGGACAGATGTGCTCCCCCAACTCCTAGTGTCCACTAGAGCCAGGCACCATGGCACACAAGACTCTTAAAGTATAGAAATGTCCATATTCTATAAGTGGTATGTCTAAGCAAATTATTGCAAAACCCCTTTACCACTGGAAAGGATTTGGCATGGCAAATCCCTTGATAGGAAACATCATGAGGGTACTTCACTGCAAACAACTATTGCAGCCTGAAGTGATGTCAACCACTTCCCCCATCTTAGCCTATGGGAAGAGTAAGCCTCATAGGTAGTGAAAACATACACAGGAATTCCTCACTACCTGGGTGCACCTGCGCTACTGTGCACATGGTCAGACTGATTTGCATATGGCCATGTCTGCACTGGGGTGGTGTGGAGTGCAAACAAACGATGGATTTAGGCCCAGATCTTTGTACTGGGGTGAATGTATGACATTGTTCTGAATTATGTCCATCAACTGTGGTTTTTGCATTTGTCACCCTCAGTGTGATGGGTATGCTCAGACGTGAGTCCTATGCACTCCACACCACTGGATTCAAGCAAGCAGGGCTGAAGACGACTGGAATGCCAGAAACCAGTCCTCGGAAGCTTGTTTCCGGTCCAGGGAAGGCATGGCTTGGCAGTTCGGGCTGGACTGTTCCCATGAGGCACAGGGTCAGACTGATTTGCATGTCTGAACTGGGGTGAGTGGAGTGCAAAAAAACAATGGATTTAGGCCCAGATCTTTGTACTGGGGTGAATGTATGGCATTGTTCTGCATTATGTCCATCAACTGTGGTTTTTGCATTTGTCACCCCGAGTGGGATGGGTATGCTCAGACGTGAGTCCCATGCACCCCACACCACTGGATTCAAACAAGCCGGGCTGAAGACGGCTGAAATGCCAGAAACCGGTCCTCGGAAGCTTGTTTCCGATCCAGGGAAGGCATGGCTTGGCAGGTCGGGCTGGACTGTTCCCATGAGGCACAGGGTCAGACTGTTTTGCATATTGCCATGTCTGAACTGGGGTGGTGTGGAGTGCAAAAAAATGATGGATTTAGGCCCAGATGCTTGTACTGGGGTGAATGTATGACATTGTTCTGCATTCTGTCCATCAACTGTGGTTTTTGCATTTGTCACCCCGAGTGGGATGGGTATGCTCAGACGTGAGTCCCATGCACTCCACACCACTGCATTCAAGCAAGCTACGCTGAAGACGGCTGGAATACCAGAAACCGGTCCTCGGAAGCTTGTTTCCGGTACAGGGAAGGCATGGCTTGTCAGTTCGGGCTGAACTCTTCCCATGAGGCACAGGGTCAGACTGATTTGCAAATGGCCATGTCTGAACTGGAGTGGTGTGGAGTGCAAAAAAACGATGGATTTAGGCCCAGATCTTTGTACTGGGGTGAATGTATGGCATTGTTCTGCATTCTGTCCATCAACTGTGGTTTTTGCATTTCCCTTTTTTGTACTATTCTAAGCCTACTCTTCCCCAGACATTATCTTGCTGCTTTTACCCTGTTGACACTTTTTTGTAGTTGCATTGCCGATTATACCTTGCTGCTAAGCAGTACAATCACTAGTAGTCTCCAGACTAGAATACGGTTCAGCGACCCTGTCAGGTCTGCCCAAAGTGAGACCAGCTCCACTCAAAATTACTTTTAATGTTGCAGCTAAACTGGTAACAGAAACTAGATGCGTTGACCAGGTCACCCCATTGCTTAGGTATCTAGACTGGCTTCCCCTTGAGGCAAGAACCCAACTGAAAATTGCCTGCCTCACACACAAAGCATTACATTTTACCGAACCAAGTTACCTGGCAGACAAGATTCGAATCTCCAGTGGTAGACACTACCTAAGAAGTGCAAACTTTCTCAGGCTTGAACCTCCTACATTTCAAAAACAAAAAAAGGACAAGAACTCCTTATCACCCAAGATACAATCAAAACCATTGACCCACTTTTAAAAAAAAGAGGTGATAAAGATCCTAATAAATAGATTACTGTCATAGACTTTCGCAGAGACCCTCTCCAGTGCGCAAGGGTAATCACAATGTCAGCATTTCTAGATTGGTCAAAAGCACTTCGATTACAGGAGAACCCGCTAAAACATTGCTCCCAGGGGTACCTGGATCTGAATAGTTTCAGAGTGGCAGCAATATGCCCACCATGAAGAAGCTTGATCAGCGCCTATTAATGGAATATTAATGGAATGGCTGACGTTTTTTGTGATATCTGTTGCAACAGCCAATTGTGTCTTTTTAGGTCTCGCCTGGAAATCGCATCCGAAGGATGCGTCCAGGGCGGAGACTTATAGCTGTCCGATGCCGGGGAATGAGGGACAAAAAACTATCACGAGCTTTAGCAGGTGGATTTGGCTGCGCGAACGCGCACGTTCCGTCCTGCGCCGCGCCGTGCACTTCCCTCCCATACTCCCAGCAAGTCAGGCTCACGCATTTACACTTACACGCAGGCACCCAGACAGGCAACCCCCCACAGTCACACACACGCATACACACAGACTCCAAGACACAGACACACACACGCACGCACGCTCACACACATACACGACCCGCCGCCGCACGCGCGTGCACTCACATGCCCCCCCCAACAAGGCGAAGCCCCACTCACCGGCTTCCTCGGCTCTCACCGGCAGCAGGACTCTTCCTTCCTTCTTCGGCACCGGGGCGCAGGGTAGGCTCCTGCCTGCTCCGGTGCTCAAAACAATTGCGGGCTTCCTCGGCTCTCACCGGCAGGCACCGGGGCACAGGGTAGGCTCCTGCCTGCTCCGGTGCTCAAAACAATCGCGGGCTTCCTCGGCTCTCACCGGCAGCAGGACTCTTCCTTCCTTCTTCGGCACCGGGGCGCAGGGTAGGCTCCTGCCTGCTCCGGTGCTCAAAACAATCGCGGCTCTTCCGTGGGAGGCGGGGTAGGCTCCCGCCCTCCTACTTCCTGTTTCCGGTTGTCCCGCCCGGCCTGCCTGACTTCCTGGTCGCAGGCCGGCGGCGGACTGCAGCACGCGCCATGCTTGTTCCAAGGAGAGGCCGGCGGCTTGAGCAGGGGGATGGGCAGTTTGGTGTTTGCGTGGTATAGGGAGGTGAGAGCCCAGCAGGAGGACGACAACTTGGAGTTTGTTCTCATTTCATTATATTTAATTAGTGTTCTGTGTATTTGTCAGCCTTTTTAAGACTTTCCAGTGCGGACCTCCAGCGCTGTTACGATTCATTGGATGATGAACTTGAACGTTCTCCGCCTTAGTTCCTGAAAACGCCAGGGGCACGTTTTACTTTTCCTTTCACCTCGTTGAAGGTATTAGTTACAGAACGCATCCATCCATTCAGCAGGCAGGATGGTCTTTAGGGGAACCTCCAGCGCCCTTTATATAGAACAAAACTAGAAATTCCCGTTGGTGTATTTGGCTCATCTTTCGTCCCTCTTTTATCAGTGCCCCGTCTCACTCGCTTTCTCTTTTCTAGCGCCAGCCAGACAGCAGATGTCCGCCTGCTCAAGGTTTTTTTTGTTGCTGATTGTATCGCACGCTAATCTTTGAAAAGAAGTATGGTGACTCCTTGCAGCAGACAAATGCAGAGTGCAGAGTGACAGTAAGTGCAGAGTGCGTGCAGAGTGACAGTGAGTGCAGAGTGCGTGAAGAGTGACAGTGAGTGCAGAGTGAGTGCAGAGTGAGTGCAGAGTGACAGTGAGTGCGGAGTGACAGTGAGTGCAGAGTGACAGTGAGTGCAGAGTGACAGTGAGTGCAGAGTGACAGTGAGTGCAGAGTGACAGTGAGTGCAGAGTGCGTGCAGAGTGACAGTGAGTGCAGAGTGACAGTGAGTGCAGAGTGAGTGCAGAGTGAGTGCAGAGTGACAGTGAGTGCGGAGTGACAGTGAGTGCAGAGTGACAGTGAGTGCAGAGTGACAGTGAGTGCAGAGTGACAGTGAGTGCGCGTGCAGAGTGACAGTGAGTGCAGAGTGACAGTGAGTGCAGAGTGACAGTGAGTGCAGAGTGCGTGCAGAGTGACAGTGAGTGCAGAGTGACAGTGAGTGCAGAGTGACAGTGAGTGCAGAGTGACAGTGCGTGCAGAGTGACTGCAGAGTGACAGTGAGTGCAGAGTGACAGTGAGTGCAGAGTGACAGTGAGTGCAGAGTGACAGTGAGTGCAGAGTGCATGCAGATTGACAGTGAGTGCAGAGTGACAGTGAGTGCAGAGTGACAGTGAGTGCAGAGTGACAGTGAGTGCAGAGTGACAGTGAGTGCAGAGTGACAGAGAGTGCAGAGTGTGTGCAGAGTGACAGTGAGTGCAGAGTGCGTGCAGAGTGACAGTGAGTGCAGAGTGACAGTGAGTGCAGAGTGAGTGCAGAGTGAGTGCAGAGTGACAGTGAGTGCGGAGTGACAGTGGGTGCAGAGTGACAGTGAGTGCAGAGTGACAGTGAGTGCAGAGTGACAGTGAGTGCAGAGTGACAGTGAGTGCAGAGTGCGTGCAGAGTGACAGTGAGTGCAGAGTGACAGTGAGTGCAAAGTGACAGTGAGTGCAGAGTGACAGTGAGTGCAGAGTGACAGTGAGTGCAGAGTGACTGCAGAGTGACAGTGAGTGCAGAGTGACAGTGAGTGCAGAGTGACAGTGAGTGCAGAGTGACAGTGAGTGCAGAGTGACAGTGAGTGCAGAGTGAGTGCAGAGTGACAGTGAGTGCAGAGTGACAGTGAGTGCAGAGTGAGTGCAGAGTGACAGTGAGTGCAGAGTGACAGTGAGTGCAGAGTGACAGTGAGTGCAGAGTGACAGTCAGTGCAGAGTGACAGTGAGTTCAGAGTGCGTGCTGAGTGACAGTGAGTGCAGAGTGACAGTGAGTGCAGAGTGACAGTGAGTGCAGAGTGACAGTGAGTGCAGAGTGTGTGCAGAGTGACAGTGAGTGCAGAGTGCGTGCAGAGTGACAGTGAGTGCAGAGTGATAGTGAGTGCAGAGTGACAGTGAGTGCAGAGTGACAGTGAGTGCAGAGCGACAGTGAGTACAGTCACTCAGCACCACCACATTATCACTCAGAACCACCACAGCATCACTCAGAACCACCACAGCACCACTCAACACCACCACAGCATCACTCAGCATCACTCAGCACCACCACAGCACCACCACAGCACCACCACAGCACCACCATAGCACCACTCAGCACCACCACAGCATCACTCAGCATCACCACAGCCCCATTCAGCATCACCACAGCATCACTCAGCACCACCACAGCACAAATATGTTCTCTCAATGTTTCAAGCTTTATTACAAATGTCACAAAAAGATGTTAATATTTCACTTCTGTTCTTGGATTTCGTTACAATAAAATACACTGAACATAATCTTCACAAAAGTTATTTACAAAAGTTTAAGCTATTGCCATTATAAATTACAATCACTTTTATTAAGTATTAAAAAAAATTAAAAGCCATTGTTATTTGTAATATCAATACATCTAAGTCACGTAAATACAAATGTTGCATTACAAATGCTATAGGTGTCACATTTGCGAAAGTTATAACTATTGGCATTGTAAATGACAAAGCTATTAATTTAGCTATTTTCAAAACCAACACATAAATGAACATTTGGTGAATTACCATTAAAATATTTGACTTTTTTACTAAGATATTATTGTACTCTTTTATGCAAACAAAATTTAGATACTGCATGAATAACTTTAATAAAACATATTTTATATGTAGCTTTTTATGTAAAAAAAACTATAGCACAAAGCAAAAAACAATTGCCATTTACAATGCTAATAGCTCAAACTTAAATAATGCGAGACCTATTGCATTGCAAATGCTTGTTACTTTTGATGTACCTGTCTATGCCTATCTTTTGTTCCATCAGCCTTATGTACAGAGCTCTGATACCCTTTTCCACAACCGCATGTTTGCTTGCTTTTACCTTATCCGCTATTGTTATGAAATATTGTATTTATGTACAAATTGTTTTAATGTGGATATTCTCTGTTTTAGCTACTTATAATGCATTTTGTTTATACTTTTATAGTCTTGGCTGCCGAAATAAAGATATTTTGACTTGACTGTGTGGAAATTCGGTTTCAGGAAATATGTAAAGTTTGTTGATTTGTTATGATCCTATTAAAACCTTTGTTTCCATCACACTTCAGACTTACAATGCAAGTGGGCTTTTCTTGTGCATTCCTGACTGCCGCTATATTCTGACACATTTGTGTAGTTCAGTTACAGTTAAATGTTAAATGTTAAATGTTAAATGTTAAATGTAAAAGTTAAATGTTATTGTGTGTTAGAAAATAAGTGACACACTGCAACAACTAAAGAAAGACAAGGACACAGCAAAGTTGATGGGGGTCCTACAGTTCAGAGGTCAACAGGGAAGGGGAGCAACACCCACTAGAAGATTGGTAAGAATAGAGGGCTTCCAAAGCACCATAATACACCAGGGTGTGCTACACGCAAGCCACATCAGACAAAAAAAACGTTCGACTCACTTCAATACACTACTCACTGTCTCATCCTATACCACTCTCAATATATCCTCTAACTCCACTCTCTGACTCATCCCAATCCTCATTCTACTCTGTCATCTCCCTAAGATTCTCTCTTGACTCTTCCCTCCTCTGTCCCTCACTTGACTCACCCCAAACCTCATTCTACTACTATGATCTTCAAAATAACACTTACTAGACTCTTATCTCCTGATCTCCCTAATTACCCTTTCTGGAGTCTTACCTCCTCCATCCCTCCTTTGACTCATCCCAAACCGTATATAACTAGTATGAACTCCTGAATAACTCTATCTAAAATCTTCCCTCGTCTATCCCTCCATTATCCTACTCATTCAAATGAACAAACTCACAAGTTCACCTCTCAAGTTAATAACTTATATTTCCCTATACTAATACACCACTAATCCTTTGGGTTCTGGAGTAGTATGCTAATTGCCGAAAATCACTTCAGCGCCTCGACAGGCATAGTAAGCGCTATTGAATACAATTACAATGACATCCTTCAGACTTTCTTTCCGTACTTACTGTCCCCCTGCAAGATTACAATATAGCTCACTTTACAAAATACTCTCAACAGTGAGTGAGAAAAAGTAAACACCATTCTCTGTGTTAAAAAACACGAGCAGCTATTTACCAAAAGACATTGCCTGACATGTTACCTCTGTCTTTGAAGCACAGCAAATGTTACCTGATAGAAACAAAATGTAAAAGCATCTTCTGAACTTCAGCATGGTTATTTTAAGAGTGCTGCAGCACACACCTCTGCACCCCTACTTTCAAAGCCTATGACTTTTTGGGATATATGATGTTACAACGCGGACTTTTACTCCGCATACCGTTACAACGCGGTTTTTACAACGCGGATACTGTAACAACGCATGTATTTACAACGCATTTTTTTACAACGCAGGTACCTTTACAACGCAGACCATTACAACGTAAGTATTGGTAAGTATATGTTAATATTAATAATATAATAGTAACTTAATTTTAAAAATATAATTTAATGTAATTTTAAATAATTTAATTTCCGTTAATTATTTTAAATTTAAATTAATATTACTTTATTTTTACCATGTACCCCTGTACCCCAGAAACTGAAAACTGACCCTAAACCCCAAAAATAAATTAAAGTAATTTTATGAAATATAATTTAAATTAATTAATGAAAATAAAAAATATATAACTTTATTTTTACCCTGTACCCCTGTACCTCAAAAACTCAAAACTGACCCTCAACCCCAAAAATAATGCAATGTAATTTAATTTAATTTATTTACTATTAAATAATTTAATTTAAAATTAAATTTAATGTATTTTTACCCTGTACCCCAAAAACTGAAAACTGACCCTGAACCCTAAAAATACCCCTTTACCCAAAAACTGAAAACTGACCCTGAACCCTAAAAATACCCCTTTACCCAAAAACTGAAAACTGACCCTGAACCCTAAAAATACCCCTTTACCCAAAAACTGAAAACTGACCCTAAACCCTAAAAATACCCCTTTAGCCCAAAACTGAAAACTGACCCTGAACCCTAAAAATACCCCTTTACCCAAAAACTGAAAACTGACCCTGAACCCTAAAAATACCCCTTTACCCAAAAACTGAAAACTGACCCTGAACCCTAAAAATGCCCCTTTACCCAAAAACTGAAAACTGACCCTGAACCCTAAAAATACCCCTTTACCCAAAAACTGAAAACTGACACTGAACCCTAAAAATACCCCTTTACCCAAAAACTGAAAACTGACCCTGAACCCTAAAAATACCCCTTTACCCAAAAACTGAAAACTGACCCTGAACCCTAAAAATACCCCTTTACCCAAAAACTGAAAACTGACCCTGAACCCTAAAAATACCCCTTTACCCAAAAACTGAAAACTGATCCTGAACCCTAAAAATACCCCTTTACCCAAAAACTAAAAACTGACCCTGAACCCTAAAAATACCCCTTTACCCAAAAACTGAAAACTGACCCTGAACCCTAAAAATACCCCTTTACCCAAAAACTGAAAACTGACCCTGAACCCTAAAAATACCCCTTTACCCAAAAACTGAAAACTGACCCTGAACCCTAAAAATACCCCTTTACCTAAAAACTGAAAACTGACCCTGAACCCTAAAAATACCCCTTTACCCAAAAACCCAAAACTGACCCTAACCCCTAAAAATACCCCTTTACCCCAAACATATAACATTTAAAAAATAACTATATACTTACCAATACTTACGTTGTAATGGTATGCGTTGTAAAGGTACCTGCGTTGTAAAAAAATGCGTTGTAAAAACATGAGTTGTAACAGTATCCGCGTTGTAATGGATGCGTTGTAACAGTAGTGCGTTGTAAAAAATGCGTTGTAACAGGTGCACACCGACTTTTTGGGACAAAACAACACTCATTAGGAAACAGGCTATTGGCCGGTGAGCATGGGCCCTCCTCCTCTTTCATCACCATAGCAAATCTTTAAGGATTATGATTGGTATGGATCGCCTTTTCTCTAAAAGATAATGGGGCAGATTTATGATGCCCTTGCGCCGCAATTGCGTCACTTTATTTGACACAACTGCGGCGCAAACAATGCGCCCTATTTACAACGTGACACATCTAGGAGATGCTTCACGTTGTAAAGCCCTGCGCCATAAGGAGGCTTTCCTGCGCCGGGGGGGGGGGGGGGGGCGTTCCTGCATTAAAAATGCGGCGCACCATGGGTGGCGGAGCTGTGGCGCACGGTGGCGAACGTTAACTGGCGCATCCCTGGGGATGTGCCAGTTAACATAAATCTGCCCCAATGTTTTGTGCACCTCTAGTTACTTCATGCTATGTCAACTTAGAAGGCCTCTCTCTTACGTCACAATGAAGTTGTGATTTTGACCTGTGTGTCTACAAAACATGACAATCGTAACAGCCTATCTCTCAGCAGGTCCCTCATGCATAACTTCAGAGTTTAGAATGCAGCTGTTTGTCTTGTATATTCTCTGAGCAAACATAATTATGTGCCTGAGCCCTAGCGAAAGCCCCATTGCTTGAACAAAAGGCAGAGAATCCACAAAAGTGTTATTTTTTCTGTCAAATATTCATGAATAACAAACGTAATCCACCAGTAGAACTCAGCATTCACTCTGAGGTCTGAGGGATACAGTTCACCTCAAATCTCTTCAATTGCAAAAAAAGTAGATAGTAGGTAAATCCTTCCACATTTTAGGAGCAGTACTTTGGAATACCCTCTCTTTACCCTTAATATAAATGATACTTTCCTTTAGAAGGACTTTTACAACCCGCCTGTTCTAACAAGTTGTTCTCTCATCTATCTCCATAGTAACATTTAATCCCACAAAGTTGATTTTGGTGGAACTGAAAAGCAGGCTACTACTAAAGATGAGATATCCACAGAATAACGCACCATGTTTTGGAACATGACACCCCTACACATGTACTAGACGACCACAGAGAGAGATTAACGTGGGGAATTATGTATCCTAACCCCCACCTGAGCCATCAAACGTTTCGGGGGGGGGGGCTTTCTCTTCCACAAATGGGAAGGGAATGAAGGCCTGTGGTCAAAGCATCTAGCCACTGTTCAAAGCACAACATACAAAAAACGAATATTTCAGCTAATCTCGGTACACTGAGACAGAGGATGGAGCGGATTGTGTTCCCTTAAATAGAGCTAGGCAGTTCTGTCGCCTTGTTCCCCATCGCTCACAAGTTTAACCTGCTTTTTGATACATAAAAAGTTTCAGTTTGGTTCCAGTAAATAGCCAGGTCTGGGTTTGTGGGATCGCTGATTCAGTGCCTTTAGCATTTAGCTATCCCAGTTCTGTGTTTCCCACAGTACCACAAGTGATGTATCATTTCTTGTAACATCAACTTTAGTGATGTGCCTTTTGGTCATGTCACAGGAGTCAAAGTCCTTACCAATTAATCTCCTCTCTTAACCAGAAATTCAGAAGTTACCACCTGAACTTAAGTTTAAAACAATCTATGGAAAAAAAGAAATGCACTGTGATAGTCCATAGTAAGGAACTGGAACCACCAACCAGACAAGTGATGAAACCTAGAAAGCCAGAGGGAAGTCAACTCGGATGCAGATTTAATTGTTTCCAAAATTATAGAATGAATGTGGAATGCCCTTAACATTCAGAAATGCAGAGGGTAGTCATAGAAAATGTGCAACTAGATATGCACATAGAGCACTACATAGGCAAAGAGAGTATCAGGCGGTCACTACCTGATACACGAACAAACCTCTGATCATTAAGTTGAGGTTAAATTGGGCTCCATTGAGGCCAGACAGCAATGGGAAGACAAAATGAAATGACGAGCAAATGTAAAGATCGAAACACTGAAGTATAATGTCTGTTTATATCCCCCTCCTGACGTCTTTGCCTGAAACAGCCAGACAACATCCTAACAGGTGACCAGCAAGTGCATTTAACGATAGAATGCATTCCAAGTTGGTTACGACTGTTTGGATGACCGAAGGCATCTGCACAGCTGCATTATGTCATGGGCTTTGGTCTGTATGACTGTTTTGCAGTAGTTCAGGTGTAGGTGTAACTCTCTTTCGTAGACCTGTAAGATTAGCAGAATCTTACATCCTTTGTAAAAGTTGAGAAATTCCTCTTCCCGTCCTAGATGGCAAGAAAGGGTGTACTATAGTGAAGAGCCCTAAACATGTAAGAATCTTCGGTCTGGAAGTTTAGTCCTACACAACGGATCAAGACTTGAAGATGAAATCATAATATCAGTCTGTTGGTTGCTTGTTCCTGCAGCTTAACAAATGGTATTACAAGTAAACTACTACAACAAGTAAGACAATATTGGTGCAAAAGCCTCCACCGAAATATTTGTGTGCATTCAGTTAGATACCTCCCAGCCTGATAGTTATACTAGACAGGCTGCTCCTACCTTGGTTTATGTAGTAGAAGCAGCACATAGCGTCTGGAAAACACACAGGAAACAAGGAGACAGGGAAATATGGGAGCTGGAGACATACGCCAAGGTAGAGCACTGCTCAGAGCAGCAGAAAGAAATACATAACCAAAACCAAACCAAGCTAAAAATAGAGTTAATACCACATATGAAGGAATAAATATGAGGCCTCTATACTAGTGTGCTGCATGTAGTACCAGTCGAAAGGAAACAACACAAAGGGTAATAATAACGTTCCCCACCTCTCAACCACCACCAAATCGCCTACCAAAACAAAGGAAAGGTAGTAACTAGTTTATGTTGCATCACAACCAACAAGACCACAAGCTGTAAGTTACACACCCACAGGTGACTTGGGTTTGGTGGACCGAGAAGACCTAACTCCCACTAAGATACACTACACAGAGACAATCCACATATATATCAATTCCACATGGGTTTGGATGGCAAGTTGCAAGACCTGCCTTCCTACTGAACACATCCAGATAAAAAAAAAATACATTAGTTTTATGCCATATGTACTCAGCAAAAGGGGCCAATCCATAAAAAAAAAAAACTGAGCCCCCCTCATAATGGCAACCCCTCAACCCCATACCATCTCTGAGCCAAAGCTTAAAAGGCCACTAACTGGCGAGCATGCTGTATTCAAAGACTGCATCACATAATATAACATACACAATATAACACATGACCCAGGAAGCTAGGGTATCGGCAAAGGCAACAAGCCATATATCGTGTGCAACATGTGTATGCCCAAGAATACTTTAACCCTATAACGCTGGCGATAACTCCAATGGCTAACTGTAGGGCTCCCTACCTGCTCTAATTCTCTGGAGGAAGAGCAAGGAGATTAACTGGAATGAAAAAGAAACTTCCATTTGTGACAGGATCATTCATAATTCCACTTCCACAATCATTCATCATGATAATCCTGACGTTTCCCCGTTTCCCCAACAGCTTTGTTCAGTCAATGTCCACAAACCAGGTCCAGCAGGCAGATTCACGAACATTCAGAAACTAGACATTCCTGAGAGAAAGCACAGGAAAATAATGTGTCTTTTTCCCAAGCACCATTAGTTATGTTTTTGGAATGGATCCCTCTTGTCCCAGCTTGAATTATGGGCATTTTATTCTAGGAATAGGCACACCATTTTCTAAACTGAAAAGTATTCACTCACAATTCATTGGCATGGGAGGGAACAATTTAACATTTAAATTGCTTTACCGACAGCATTATATTTCTTTTAAAAATATATTCTGCCACACCTTTAAAAAATGACGCACCTCACACCATATTTCTTGCTTTCTGTACTTTCCCCCCAGGCTTTCTTTGCTTTACAGCACAAGGACCGCGTTTTACCTGTTTACAGTCCGTCTGCACCGATCCCATGACTTGTGCTTTTAAACAAACATACAACGTCATATCTATAGAACTTAACAGTATTTTTTTATATCATATGATGTTCCTGAATACTGCGTTTAGGGAGTAGAGGGTGAAGGGGCTGTCAGAGCTGCTATCTCATTTCCACGAATACAAGCAAAAACCAGCATATTGCTTTAAGGAGCCTATTTATCAAATTGTTTATCCCATCCTAGATGAGGAAAACCTGCGATAATGTATTTCTATTTTCGCTCATTCCTTGCCCACTTTCAGACAGAGTAATCGAGCCCCCTTCTGTACAACAGCTGGGCAGCAAAGACCGGTAAATAATCTCCTGCTATCAAGACAACAGCTCAGCACAAGGGATGGCATTTCGGGAAAGGCTGCAGCCATTTGTAAGTGTTTAATTCTCTGACGTGTCCCATCCATTATGCACAGCCTGTTTGCTTTACATCACATTGGGAACAGAGCCATGTTTGTCTGCAAAGTCCGGCCACTAGATAGAAGGGAGATGGGTTTTATGCAGAAAGGCAGCAGACCCATGACATTCGAGGCAAAATAATGCCAAATCCACTAATAACAAGCAGTGGCAAAGCCAATACCCCTCGTCTGTGCGAGAGGTATGGGCTTTGGCAATGTGTTTTAGCCATATTGTACACCAATGTGGCTGCTGTTCAACATGGCTTTAAGTGAGTGGAGTGTGTGGGGTACATTGGGGTGTGGTCGATTAGAGTGTAGTAGATTGGGGTTGGTACATTGAGGTGGGAAAGCGTGGGAAGGTTGTGGGGGGTACATTGGAGTGTGGGAGATTGGGGTAGGGTAGATTAGGGTATATTGGGGTGGGCAGATTTGGGTGGGAAGATTGGAGTAGGCAGATTGGGGTGGGGTAGATTGGGGCAGATTGGGATGGGGTATACTGGGGCAAGGTGCTGCTGCTGTTGCCTCTGTCACTCTCTCCAGCTATCTCAGGCAAGAGGAAGGAAACAGAGATGAGAGAGCTAAGAGAAAGGGAGCGGAACAGGTTTGAAAATCTTTGCCCGTGCTGCTTTTGGGTTTTAGTCTGGCCCTGGTCAGTAATAGGATTTTCTACCACAGAACAAGCCTCCGGACACGTTTAACCTCACTTGGGTGAAGTTGGGACAGTTCAACATACTTAGTCTAGGATAAACCTCACTACTTTATCTGGTTTTGCAGGAGCATTTTAAACTTTATTGCCCTTATATCCAGTGCACCACCACAAGGTGGAGCCAGTGACCAACATCAAGAAAATGGCCCAAATTAGCGCTTTTAGGTCTCGGCTAGACAGCGTATGCATTGTCTCTTCAAGACATGTTGTTACAGTAAGTGAAACAAGCATTGAAAATGCAATAGGTCTCGCCTTTTATTAAGTTAAAGCCATTTGCTTTGCTACTGGTATTGTATAGCAAGGCAAATGGCTTTAACTTAATGAAAGGCGAGACCTATTGCATTTTTAATGATTTTTAATATTACAACTAATTTTATAACTAACAAATATGGAGGAAGACAGCGGCGACGTAGTTAAAGATTTCAATGAATGCAAAGGAAATTGATCAGCACTCTAAGCTAAAGCGCCCCTCGGACATGGCGTCGCAGCTGATAGAAGCGCTAGAGACATCTGAGCTGAAAGCCACATCAATGGGGGTCGGTGCTACAACACAGGCGGTTCAATTACAAGCCTGAGGTACAGCGGCTAATAACTCTAACTGCATACAACTTACTTGTGGCGAAACATACTTCTACGTCGACTACAGTTGACACAATGGCCAGGAAACCCAGCACACATGCATCGGTGTGATGGAGTTCACCCTCAATGCATGGCTCAAGTAATACAGGAAGGGATCGAAGCTGCCGCCTGTCCTACGTCCGCGTGCAAGCTGAGAGGAAGGGCTTCCAGCTTGCTGGGGTTGCTTAAGCCTCTCAAAGAGCTGCGTTCAGTGTGGTGCTCCAGCCCTTCCACCACCAGCTGATTCCAAGGAAGGAAGAGGAGCATGACTAAACAAGATCGTGTAGAACACAATGTTGCAAGTAACAAAATGCAGCCCATGTGAAATCCCGTCAGAAGGGAGGTCAGCGAGGGGTAGGAATAAACAGAGTGGGCGTGAAAGCACGGAGGGAGGGAAGCCAGGGAGGGGGTGGAACAAACTGAGTGGGAGGTGTATGGGTGAGCACAGACAGTGCAACACGAGCAGTCTGCACATGCACTTTGCAACATAGTAAAAAAAAAAAGTGCCACTAGTAAAGTTAAAGCCGCCGTCTCACGCCGCCAGAAAAACATCCAATCCCAGTGAGCGTGGCCTAAAGCGGACAGGGTGGCAACCAGGTGGGACTAAAAACCCTCCAGTGCAATCAACAAAGCATGTTCAGCATAATTAGTGACGAAAACCGACGCACGCCAATGACAATTGCGGGCAGAGCGGACACACGACTTCTGGAACCGTATTGATTCCAAGAAGCCCTCCCATGGCGAGGGCTGCGCATGCACGCTGCTAATGCCAGGCGACACCTGAGAAATGCTTGGCGGAAAAAACGAGCACTCAGGCCTGTTACAGGCTTAAGGGTGTCCTGGTGCATCATGTGTTGCAGACACAAAGAAAAGATAGCTGGAATGTAGCAGGGGGCAGGTGGAGTAGAGTTGGGAGTTTGTAGTAAAGGGGTTGGTAATTTCAGGAGATGACAGGTCTAAAGGAGGTGGGGCAAGGGGCAGTGGCTGATTAAGGAACAGACTTGTTGGTGGTTGTATGTAAGGTCGGGGCTGACAGTGCTGTGAACAGTGTGATCCAGGAGCTTGGGTGACGGATTCAGCACATTGATCAGGGTGAGAGTCTAGCAGTGAATACGGATGTAAGATACGCAGCCCCAGTCCATTCACAGACCCTCAAGGCAGCGGGAACAATTTCCCATTGCCACGAAGGACCACTAAAATTGGCCCTCCTATTTCTTTTTTACTTTTAAATCTTCACACTTTGTGAGGCTTGTGATGTTTGACAAAAAATGTATGAAGTTGCTAGTCATTCACTGTCACAATTCTACACACACTCTACCCAAGACCTACCTTACCTGACCTAATGGAAGTAAGAGCGAGCCCTACAATTGTCAGAGTTGAATGCATGCATGCCCCCCATTCAAAAGTGGCTACACAAGTTCGCCTTGTTCACTATTCACACTTGAAGTATCCAGCTTTCTATCATCAGCAGGCCCTTGGGGTGTTTTCCTCTTGTACCATGGGTCATAGTCCAGTGCTTAATTAAAGCCGGAGGTTACAGGTGGGATCAACAGGCACTTATTTTTAAGTACTGGCACTTATTTTTCTTCATCAAACTATGACCCATGGTAAAAGAGGAAAACACCTCAAGTGACAATGAAAAAGGAAGAAGATGGACAAAAGTGATAACGTGGGAAAGCAGAAACACTGAAAGGGTGAGTTAAAGGAGTAGGGAGAGTCTAGCGAAGGATTAAAGAGACATGAGGTGAAATCAAGACTACACAGCTTTTGTATTTAGCACACAGAATATAATGACGCTGGCTGTGAGCGTCTAAACAAAACTGTGGGGCCCAGCACTAATTGCTCTGTAAATTAAGCTCTGAATATTGCACAAAGCCATGTTGGTGGTACACTCAGGAGAACATGACAGCTGACAGAGAGCTCTCAGTTGAGACGCCCGTCCAGCCGTGCAGCAAGGAACATTAGTGCTAATATTAGATGTGGCAAGTACAACAATCATGGCTTGAGTGGTAAAATGAAGAACGACTCCTGTCTGAGGTGAGACTATGAGTGTGCGAGCGAATGTAATATGTTTTGCTTATTCTTTTAAAGAGAAATCTGACACATGAAATCTTGGTGGCCAATGTTCTGAGTGCGTACTGTTTACGTATAATTTCTGCAAGAATAATCTAAGAAATGTCATAGAAACAAGCATCCAAACTATTGTCCAACAACAAAGAATTTAAAGATGCCATGCAGTCCTGTAACACCCTGGAGTAAGAGAAACAAACACTTTGGGTAATGCCAAGAAAGTGTTGCTTTAATCCTGGAACATGCACAAGTGCATATTTGGCATTGCATGTTCTAATATACATTGGCATATTAAAGCCTAACCGTGTAAAGTGCATTTTGGATCTTTTTCACACACAACCAAAATAAGGGCCATATTGAAGCTCTTTGCTAGTTATTACAGTTCGATTGAAGGTAATATGGCTAGGGAGCATTTGACAGCTGTCATATTTACCCTAAAAAAGATTGCTTTATATGTACACAATGCATACATGACGATGAAGAAAATGTGTAAACAGTGAGTGCACTTTTCAGATGTAAAATAGTCACTCATGCATTGTTAAGGGAGGATACATCCAAATAGCCAAAAACATGAGATGCGAGAAAAATATTTCTTTAAGGTGGAGGCAAACTCCACTCTATATTGTTATAGAATTGCTTATTGTAGGTCTAAAAGACAGCAGAAGTGTCAAGCCAGGGCTAACAAAAGTGCTCAAAGGGTTTTCATTGGCCACTGGAAGGGAATAATTTTTCCAGTAGCAGAGAAGAGGGAATATTTCTTAAAGCCAGAAAAATGAAGCCGTCACATACTTACCTAAATGTAAGGAAGAAGTGAAATAAGGAACGTGGGTCTCTGTTTATAGTAGGGTGATGATAAAATTAAAAGAGCATTTGAAAAAAAAAAATGTTTTAGAAAGAGATACATTCTCTCAAGAGGTCACGGTATTAGGCGGATTGTAAAGAACTAAATACATTTTAAGCGTATTATTATTAGCCTTTAAGTTTAGAAGGAATGAGAAAACTATATACGTAATGAATAAATAATAAAGCCTCCAAACAAACAAAAAGCAAGAGAAACAGTGGGTTGATTAATATCTTGGCTTATGGGAAGTAGAATAAATCGCAAAGGGTATGACATAAAGCATTTAATCGTTTAAAAGTTGTTTCTTGAAAGAGTAATAGTGATAATGGGAGAGAGGTGCAATGGGTAACACATAATATGTGTATGAAAGGGAAAAAGAAAAATGTTGGTCAAAAGTGTGTTGATAAGCGTGGTAAAAATATGTGTCAATGAAAGGAAGGTACCTTATTTGAGGTGTTGGTAAGAGTGGTATGCTGCAAGCCATCGTAAGTGCTAAATGTTGCATATGTAGCATTGTTACACAGAGGCGACTCCTCCATTTGAGCGGAGGAGCGTCAACCCAGAAAGAAAATCCCCAAGCCAGAGAGGAAAAATAAAATGTTAATAAAGGTTATTTATTACGATTTTATTTTCAAGCAACCACCTTCCGATCCATATTGAGTGCCAGGAGGGGGCGGGACATTGCTGTTGACTGGCAGCAGGGAGCTGTGAACTTGAGATTAAAATGTACATGTCCCTTTCGCTGGCCGTCTTGCGAAGGCCAGCCAAACATGCGCATTTTAAACTTCTCTAACTCAGCTGTCTAAGACAGCTGAGCTACAGAAAGCACAGGCCTCCAGTGCTCGTAAGATTGCTGAGTGAGGCCGCTCCCTCCAATCCTGGAGCTGCTCTCATGCTAGTGAGACCAGCGCTAGAATTGGTTAGGGTAGTTGGCTGGGTCCCATGTTGGAGCCTGCCTCGAAGAGAGAAGATCAGTGGAGGAGGACGTCATGTATCAAGGTAAGCATGTTATATGTTTTGCCTCATACCCAGCCATCCTTGGTACATGCCAGCCGCCACTGGCAAGCAAGGACATATAACTCAATGTGCATAGCTATCTTATGATATGATAACAGAACAAGGAGTGAGTTTTGGCTGTCTCTAAAGGTAGATGCAGACAACCAGCATATGCAATAGTTCTTTATGGTTTAATGATGTGGATACCATCGGGCACAGGTTCTTAGCAGCCATTAATGCTTGAAATTACGTAATTTACCACCGTGTGGAGACAAAATTCTCCATCAACTTGAGGTTAAGGAGTAAATGGTGGTTCTCCACTTTAATAATATTAATTGAGATTAGTAAATCACAAACATATCACCCCTTAAGGGTTCAAGGCTCTGAGTGCCATAAGAGAGATTAAGTGAGCTATTCCCAGAGACACATGATGCTGAGCTGCCGCTGGCACCGGAGATCGAACCGTGATCACTGCGCTCCAAAGCTAGCCACTCTGGCCACTGTGCCACACCTATCTTCACATAGACACTACCTGTAGTAAAAAGTTCTAAGGCAAACACGTAAAGGGAAAGGTGTATGCAGCATATAAAGGCACATTTTTTGGATGGAAGCACAAAGTAATCTCCAAAGTGATATAGACCACGATCACAAGGAGAACTAATACTTCCAAATGGAAATAGTATGGCAAACAGGTAAAGGAAAAATATTACCACTCCCGATTCATCCCCCCCCCCCCCCCCCCCCCCCCGCCGCCCTAAGATTTTGGGGCTACTGAAGCGATATAAGCAATATGTAACTGTCTCCTCCAAAGCCTGTGAAAAATGTTAAAATGGCTGCAAGTATGCATTTACATCTTTCATTTACATTCTGAGCTGTTGAAAAATTCATTCTCTGAGTCCACTAGCTGGGACTGGGAAAGGGAGGTGGAGCGCGCACATCGGTTTCCGTTTAAAAATAGAGCAAATCAGCGCGGTGAGAAACCAAGAGCTATTTTAGTGGCATTTAACAGCTTTTTCGCCCGTGAGTTAATTTTTATGAAAGCTCGGCCAGATAAAAAGAGAAGTGGCTTAGACTGTGAGTACTTTGTGCGCCCCGACCTTTGTAAACAGTCCGTTGAGTTAAGATGGCAGCTTCTGCAGCTAATTCCGGAGTTCCAAAGCAAGGGTGCACAGGCCTACCTGATGTTTCCAGCTAAAATGAAAGTTATACACAAGGAACGCACTCACTTTTTTATGACCGCCGCTGCTAAGGGATTTTTTGGTACATGTAGTTAGTTTAGTTGTCACACATATTTGTAAATTTAAGATATTAGGCTAGTAAAGCCACTCCACCTTTGTTCCGTTTTTTGCTTGAGCAGCAAAGGTCTTTTAATTTCTCTTTTTACTCATGTGATAGGTAGTAAGATGTTCCGTGGGTAATGGTAGGAGGACGGGGGTCAGCTCGTATCAACAGGACCATTAGTCCTAAAGCCTCTATTAAGGGTTGTAGGGGGTTGGGGGGTTAGGGGAGGTTTGGCGATAAGGGAGGATGGGTAGGGGGGGGTGCACGAGTGGGGTGTGGTAGAAAATGGGAAAAATGTTCACAGCAAAATGCACAGAATTTGTCCTCTAACTTTGAATATTAGAATGGAACGGGATATACTAGAATATTTTTCTTTGGATTTGAGTAACACAATGTCTGGGAATTGCTTGCCAATGTATAGCATAATAAAAAACTGTTGGACAAATGGGAACTAAAGGTTTAAGAATTTGCTCATTGAATGTCTCCGGGTTGAACAATGTTAATAAGAGAAGTAAGGTCGCAGCCGAGTTAAGATATATGTCACCAAATTACTTTGTCTTCAGGAAACCCATTTACCATGGGTTAAAAGGGAGGTGTTGAAACAACTTTGATTTCCCTTAGTGGTTACTACACGACAATCTAGTATGATACGGGGGGTGGCTATTTTTTGTAAGGGAAACAATGTTACTATTGGGCGTACACTAAGTGACAAAAAAGGACGGTGGGCGATAGCAGAATGTGGTGTAGAGGGAAAAAATGTGACGCTATGCACTGTGTATGGATCCAACGTAGACGATCCGGACATTCTAAATGAAGTGAATTTGGAGTTGGCAACTTGGCCACAGCCACTCATAGTATGTGGCGATATCAATATAAATTTGAATAACAATGCACTGATGGAAGGGTTTATTAAGTACAAGGGGCGTAAACCAAAAGTGTTTAAGGCAGTGTATAATTTAGTCGAGGATCAAGGGTTGGTGGATGACTAGGACCATTTGAGACCACAAGACAGTGGGTATACATTCTATCCTCATCCGCAAAAGAAATTGGTCAGATTGGATTATTTTTTTGCTCCAGCTTCAGTATTGGAAGGTGCGACTGTCAGTGTCTATCCCAGAATTTTGTCTGACCACGCTCCTATTGTAATGGAGATACAAGCACATATAACTAGATCTAGATCTAGATCTTTAAATTTTACATTCAATAGGAAATTGGGGCTAAATAGTGATTTTGAAGCTTATATGGGAAGATGGATTCAGTTATTTTTCGAGGAAAATAAGGGTACTGCTACGGTCTCTATAATTTGGGACACTTTCAAGGCAGGATTTCGTGGAGAATGCATGAGCTTCACGTTTCATCAACAAAAGAAGGCCAGACAAGAGTTAGATACATTATACCAGCATTTAATTCAGGCTGAAACTGTATTGATGGATGGGGTGGCCAGAGGGCAGAATGATCTGAGTAAGCTGGAGGATAAAGTAGCAAAAGTGAGAGTGAAAGTTGTGGGTTTTTGGTGTGTGGAGAACGCAAGGAGGTTTTTAACATCGAAGACAGAAAAACATGAGTATGGTGAAACAATTGGAAAGAGGCTGGCGGCACAGCTTCGTATGAAGGAATCGGCAAGAAATATAGCGATAATGAAGGATGTTCGGGGGGTGGCACACTCTGACCCTCAAGAAATTAAAAAAAATGTTGGCAATTTTACTCAGAATTATATGCTCAACATAGAGGGATTGATGAGGACGGTCTATATTGGTTAGAAATGCTTGAATTGAGTTTAAACAAATTATATCCAAATGTGGCGCTGGAATTGGAAGTCCCGATTACGCAGGAGGAAATGGAAAAAGCTGTGAAAAGTCTTGCTATTGGAAAAGCTGCCGGCCCGATCGAATACCTACTGAGGTCTATAGACAGTTTTACAGTATTATTAAGAAGGAGCTTTTAGTAGTGATGCAGGCTGCTCAGCGGGGCTCCCCTCCTAGATCATGGGCGGATGCCACTATTGCTGTTTTTTGTAAGAAAGGAAAGCCACCTGATTCAGTAGGGTCATATTGACCTATATCATTACTAAATGCTGACAATAATTTTTTTTCTCGAAAATACTAGCTGATCGAATATCTAACTGTATGGTTTCTTTAGTGTCACCGCATCAACACGGCTTCATACCGAAAATAGGGGCGGTAGAGCATGTCAACAAAGTTATCACGTTATTTGACATCACTGCTGTTAAAAAACGCGATCTAGTGCTCATTTTACTCGATGCTGAAAACCATTCGACCGCGTTCAATGGGAGTATTTGTGGAAGTTGATGCATAAAATGGGTTTTGGGCCAAAATTTATTGTCGCCATACAATCTTTACATATTACACCGATGCCCAAAATTTCTGCTATGGGCTCATTATCGGACTTTGTTAATATTACACGTGGAATACGTCAAGGCTGTCCATGCTCCCCTCTTTTATTTGCCCTCTACATTAATCCTTTTATTGAACAGTTGAATAGGAGTACTCTGATTCCACCTTATCAAGCAGCTGAGCATTGTTTCTCCGTGTTCGCCTATGCCGATGATATTGCGGTGACAACAGTAAATCCCGGCATTGCAATGAGAGAAATTGAGCGGTTGGCCAAGGAGTTTGGGCGAGTGTCAGGATACAAACTGAATGAGTCAAAAATGCAGATTCTATGCTCGGAAACTGTAGGATGGACGGATGGGAGAGTCGTAAAGGAGGCAACATATTTCGGCATTCAACTTAGGGCAAATATGACTGAGTTAGTTGAGGTTAATTGGATTACATTGATGAACAAAATTAGGCATTCACTGGACAGGTGCGATCGCCTGTATTTAACCATTATTGGTCGCACTAATGTGATAAAAATGAACCTGTTACCAAAAGTACTATATTTATTTAGGTCAATGCCCCTAGAAATTACTAAGGACAAGATACAGACCTTACAGGCGAGCTGTGGTAAATTTATCTGGAGCCCAGGGAAACCGAGGCGGGCAATGAAGTTTATGACTTTACCGTGCATAAGGGGTGGATTGGGAGTCCCAGATTTTTTTTATATTATGTAACTTGTTTTCTATTAAAGATGAGGACGCCTATTACCGGAGAGATAGAAGCCAATGTGGCTAATATCCCTTCTATTTTTGAAATGCAACTTGGGCTATTTGCGAAGCAATCATTTTTTAAGGAGATTGACGGGTCCTACTACAAACGGACACGTTTTAAGGTAGTGGTAGGCGCATTCAAGGTCTGGAAATGGCTCTTTAATAGAATGGCGATAGGGAAACTATCTTACTACATGCCTTTTAATGTACACAGGCTTCTTCCAGACATATTCTATGATGATATGGCTATAATCTGGCAGCAGAAATGGGTCAGATGTCTGGGAGACATGTCCAAGGATAAGGGGATTTTTAAATCCTTTGAGGAGCTAAAAATACAGTTTTCTTTCCCTAGAAACTTTTTTTTCAAATTTCTGCTAATTCGGTATTTTCTACATAGACGGAAACTTACACTACAACAGAACAAAATTGTAGAAGCAGTTAAGAGGTCAGCTAACATAGGCATAGATAGTATACCAACTGTTACTTGCTGACAGGAGTGACGATTTAGATAAAGTGAGGGTAAAATGGCTGGGCTTACTAGATGATTCAGAGATAGATGTGGAAGATCTTTTACTCCTCTCCAAGGAGGCATTAATGTCGGCAAATTTAAAGGCCCAGTTTCTTAAAACATTGTATGATCTGTATTATACCCCGATTCGAATGGCAAAATGGGGAGGAGGCAATAATGGCAAGTGTTTTAGATGTGGGGATGATGATGCAGGGGCAGTGCATATCTTTGTTAGCTGTGTTAAACTTCAAGGTTTTATAATAGATCTTGAACATTTTTTATCCTTTGTAATAAGAATACCGATACATATTACCCCTGCTATGTTGATGTTGGGAAAAATACCGAAGGATAGTAATGTCAAGCCATTATATAAATATCGTTATTTCATATTTTTTGCAATGACTGTAGCCTGCCTATGCATAGCCACTGAGTGGCTACAGGAAAAACAGCCTGTATTTCACCAATGGCGTGTTAAAATGTTAAACTTGTACAATTTGGAGTGGGGCCTTTTATCTATTAAGAGACCAAAGAAAAGAAGAATGGGTATAAAAATTTGGAGTGCGTTTCGTGATTACTATGAGGACTGAATAATGTTCTTTTTTTGCAACGTTTTGGGACAGTTATTTGAACTGTAATTGCTTTATTTTTGGTCTGTAATTTTGGCTGTGAATAATAATAAAGAAAATATATATACATTCTGAACCCATTTGGCTCGCAATATTTCCCTGTGAAAATTTGGCCAAGTTGTACCCAATGAAATGTGCCGAGGTAAAAAAGATTTCGATTTTTGTAAATGAGAAATTGGGAAGTAACGTAAAAACCGAAACCGCGTGTAGTCGTTTGTTTTGGCAGACGGAACTCGGAATGCAGAAATATGTTGTCCGGGGGAAAACGTCCATGTGTAGTACCACTGTGGTACCGCTCTTTCTCTTTGGAGGTTTTACAAACTGACGAATCAGACGAGGTGAGAATGAGCGTCTTCATGTTATAAGGAGGAGCAGGTGCCCAAATCAACAAAACTACAGACTGAAGAGATGGGGTGCAAATCTAACTGAAATTGGAAAAATTGCTATCTTTGTGTTTCTACAATTAGAGGAAAAATATTGGGCAGTAGTGCATTAGAGTTCTATAAAGTTACGAAGCTAGTGCTTCACACATTTTTTCAGAAAACCTAACTTTGTGAAGTATGAAGTTAGGATAGTTTCTAAAATACATTTCAAAAGCTGTAAGAAAGAAGACGTGCAGCAATAGGAATATTTCCTATGCTGCATATTGCTGCCAGCCACGCCTTCCAAGTTTCAATGAATCACTTCTCTCTTTTCTCCGAAGCCAGAAGTACTAAGGAGTTCTGCCATTGGGAAGGGGGAGTAAGCCACCATCCAGAGACTGATAATTGAGTTTTCCTTCAGTCACTACAGGCCGCCAGCTCCGAGAAAGCGGGGAATACAATTCGCTGTACTCTAGTCAGATGCCCTGCTGGTCTTATTGGTCCCGATTCTCAGAACTAACTTAAGACAAAATCCTAAACTTACTACTTTTGGTATTCACAGAAGTTAGGATTTTGTCGTAAGTTAGTTCTGTGAATAGGGCCCATTATGCTGTGAGTAGGCGCTGAATGATGCGAATGTAAGGACAAAGCCTTGCAATTAACACTTCGATTCTGTGACGCCTATGTTGGGTACTTATGTCATCATATTCAGCCATGAGGCAGAAGTATTTTTAAATGTCAATAGAACGTTTATACTACATGCATTTGAAACTGGAAAGGTCACAGCTTCCTCATATTGCTGTAAGCGATAGTATATACCATTATAACCTTTTAGCCTCATTGGTTGAAATATGAATTTTCCGAACCTTGTCGCTTCTGTGAATTTTGGAAAGTAAATCACTTCTAAAAGGATCAAAATATCATCCGAAAGGTAAAAAAAAAAAGTAGATTTCACAATGTATGGTTAGCTGTGGTACTTTAGCAATCAAGATTTCACAGCTTGCCCCTTTAGCCTTGTGGACAAAATCACCACCTCAGGTAATCATTGGACGTGCTGGACAAAAAGAATGGCCTGAGCTCATGCCATGTGCCCTGTACCCTGCACCCAGTGCCTTCTGGGAATGGCTCGCTGCTGTGCCCAGTGGGCACTCAGCACTGAGCGTGGCCTCACCCACTCTCTTTGGTTAGTGCCTCTGATGGCATTACAACCTGTGCACTTCACACAAAGGCATTCTTAATGTTCCACTCTATTAGGCCCAATATTACTAAAGTAATGCAACTTTCACTTTTTAGCCATGCCAAAATTGGATCGCTGTCTGTGTTAAAAATATCAAGGCTTCCAAAACCTTTTGCGATTTTTCCAGCCCCCATCCACCTCAATATTGCCCCTCTGCTGTTTCATGGTCCTCCCAGATACAGAATCCTGAAGTCAGGCCTGATGTGGGATAATCAATAAGACACCTGGGTTGATCAGCAGTAGTCGACAGTCTACAGATAGAATCCAACATCTATACATGTTGATTAAAGATGGTAAAACCTTGTTGAAAAGTCAAAAATATTTGGGTTGTATCATGCTGCAATAGTTGTTTTAGCTGTCTATCGACTCTGATTTTAGTTCTCTACCGGCAAGGTCCACCTTATTTGAAGAGGTGAGTTTTAGCACCCTCCATAATTTGAGAACTCTCTTTTCTAAGTCTTAGGTTCAAAGCTAGAACAAGCCTTTCACTTGCCAGGTCCTTCAGCCCAATATCTTTAGTGGCGGATCTTATTTAATATCAGTAGGCTGAGATTACAAGACTGCAATCTGCTAGTTGAAGGTAAAAGATGAACAATTTAGGCAAGTACTCCAGCAATCACCATGTAAAACTTTGTGGAAAAGACAGGTAAATTCACCTCTTACCTATTCGCATTGTCTTTTGTCTATTGTCTTTTTCTCCTTGGAACATACTCATATTGTATTATGCTTCATATTTGTACATTTTTCACTTACTGATTTCTTTTGTGATCCCTCCTTTCCTTACCTCTCTCTTCCCCCCTTCCATTAATTCCATGTTTTTATGGCCTCAATATAAATCCAAATATTTGTACTTGCGCTTATATGTTTATGTATTTATTACATTATATAATATGATTAACTATACGAGTTTTTTACTATATGCTTATATATAACAATGTTATTATATATTTATTGTTTGATAATACATACAGTTATCATAATATATGTATTTTTTCTATTTATAAATTTCAATAAAAAATTGAAACACAAAAAAAAGAAAGAAAAGACAGGTAAATATGAAATGTATGCTTTCCTTTACTTGGAGGCAGTAGAGGGATGGACGTTGATGATGACATTTGGAGGTGAGTATCCTCGTTCTGCGCTCCTTGCAGTTTGGAGATTGTTAAATGAGTGTACAAGCTATAGCGCTAATCAAGGTATTCGATTCTCATAGCCAGGATGAATGCAGTTTTCAAAGAGAGGTGAATGAGTCACACTCGCACACCTGGGTTCAAATAAAAAAAGGAGACGGACGATGTTTAACAAAGAAATTCATAACTTTGAATGGCCTAAAACAAGGCTGCGTGTTGGCCCCCAGCCTTTTTAATATCTACACCGCAGACCTAGAAAGTGATCTACGTTCAATCCAGGGAGATCCATCAAAACTGGAACAAACACCCATAGTTAGTCTACAATATGCAGTCGACATTGTGCTCTTCTCAAAAACCCCGATCGTCCTACAACGTTTGATTTCCCAACTCGCGTCATACATCACCAAAGCACAATTAACTATAAACCTTAAAAAATCAAATATCTTATGCTTCTCCAGCTTCAGAAAGAAAAAAACTAAATTTGTATGGAGGATAAATTCTTCTATATTGACACAGGTGGACAAATATAAATATTTGGGCATTCCACTTGACCATCAATTAAAGTACAACCACCACTTAGAACTGGGGAAATCAAAAGCCAATCAATTTGCCTTTAAAACTATACAAACACACCTAAGTGGTATTTCTACCGGCCATATGCTAAAGATCGTAGCTGCCAAATTCTTGCCATCGCTTACATATGGCTCGGAAATTATGGCAACCAGGGCCTCCACAGTGCTAAATCTAGCCCAACCCAGACTGTTTAAAAACCTCCTCTCGATCCCGAGACACATCTCACAAGCCCAAATACACTTGGAATATGGACTAACTAATCAGACTCCGGCAAGACAAGGTGCTCTGGCTAAATACTACTGGCGCATGAGGGACGCTGAAGATGACACCCTTGCCCATCGCTGCTGGCTAGAGGTAGAAAAACAGGCCGGGTCCTCTAATGCAACATACAAATCCCTCAGGCAAGTGCTTGTTTCATTAAAGCAGGAAGAAACTTGGCTTTCAACCATATCACACAATGCCTTTAAACACTTCACAAACAAAGCCATCAAACAAGCATCGCTGCTAATGGACAAGCCGCAGTGGCCGGAAAACGCCATGCCTGGATTGTGTTGCCAACTTTCAAACATCTGAAACCTCAGCCATACTTGCAAGACTGTTTTAGGGACTATTATAAGAGGAAATTAAGCCTTCTGAAGCTGGGATGCTTCTCGAGTAAAGACCTCACCCCCAAATGGCAACGGTCCTGGTCAACCTCTGCCTGTCGCCTCTTTGACAACGCCACAGAGTCTTTATTGCATTTAATATGCATATGCCCTGCACTGCAAAAACTAAGGAAAACGCTTTTGCTACCACTTTTAAGAGAAGCTCAGGTGAGAACTTGCAGGGCGGCTGTGATAGAATGCCTCAGCGGGTCCCGGATACAACTAGCCTGCAAAACTATAAAATTCCTGACTCATGCTGCAGAAGAGCTAGAAAACAAGGCAGTAATTAAAGATGACCTTGGCCTACCGGCCTCATCACGACTGCCCCCGGACTCCCACTTCCCTTCCTAATGGTTATTCCATTATTTTCATTTTTCCAGGCTGTGTTCTCCATTCTGAGTCAAAATGCGTATTTTCCACCAAAATTAATTTATTTCCCAAAGCATTTGCTCTTTTTCCTAGAACTATTATCAGTTGTTTCGTAGCTCCAATGAGATAGTCACGTCTTCCCTCAGCTACATCCTTATAATTTCATAGTGCGATTGTGTATTTGTGTAAGTTTGTTAAGATTATGTTTTAAACCTATTATTTTTCAGGTGATTTTTATCTTGTTTTTATGTTGACCTTACGACGTACATGCTGTTTGTATGGTGGTAAGACCCACCCTTTTAGGATTTTTATAAATCAAATAAAAGTATTTAAAAAAAAAGAGTGACAGAACACACCTTAGTAGGTTGTTCAATGCAGAATTGAAGTCAGCATTTATATAGGGTTTCAAGGAGAACTCTCTGTCAAACAACACGTAATATTTGTGGTATTTAGCCATGGGGTGAAGAGGAAATCCAAAATATGCGCTAGACAAAGGCAGGATGCTGGGTTATCAGCTTTGTTTAATAGGTAGTAAAGTGAACTCAAGTGTAGCCTATTTACATTATTATTTAAAACTAATAAAAATGCATCTGTCCATTTCCCTTAAAGCCTCACATAGCCATTATTACAATGCAATTACAAAACCAACTATTTGACAATGAAACTGCATACAAAAGCACTTGCCAATTCTATGCATAGAAATATTGCCAACAAATGTCAAAATGCTTTCTAACATTTCTAGCTCAGTATGGATGGCACTGGACTTATCCTATGCTTACAAATTATGTGTGAAAAACAGATGTTTGAGGTAAGCAAATCTGTTGAGTGTTCCATATGAGGCAGCTGCGGGGAGGTGAATCACAGGGCAACCATAATGTGGAAGGATAACAGTTAAAATGGGAGTCTCCAGTTGGTAGAGGTAGGTACCTTTGTCCAAATAAGGACCCTTGTGTGTGGGATACACACTTTAGATAACCCCTGCGCACCCCCTTGGTAGCTTGCACGAGAAGACAGACTAATCCCAAAGGCAATGTGTAAAGTATTTGTGCTGAAAACACACAGTAATACAGTGATAACACCACAACACACCAGTTTAGAAAAATAAAGTATCTTTATCTAAACTCAACAAGACCAAAATGACAAAAATCCAACATACATATATTACTATATGACTTTTAGAACAGTTATTGCAAAAATAATGGTAGTAGAAAACAAATTGCTCCACCTAGGGCTATTGTGACGTTGTGACAGCAATAAATCCAAAGTACGGCACCGACACCGAGGAGCGCGGCAGCGGGCATGGAGTCACACAAACCCCCAAACAAACAGTACCTTGGCAACAAAGTCTATGATGATGCACGGCATCATGGAGATGAGGCGTGGGTGCAGATTTTGAAGGTGGCTCTGTGGCTGCCACGGCGGAGGGGAGGCAAAGCATCATGTCTGTGAAGAGGAGACGTGTTGTGACCAGGACAGGGGAAGATTGTTGCGTTGTCTTGGGTGAGGCGTTGGTTCCGGTGACGATGCAAAGTCGGCAAGTTTGCAGAGTCACCCTCAGCAGTTATCGGTGCTGCAATAACAAGATGCAGGCACAGGCAATGACGGAGTTTGTGCGAGTGCTGTTGTCGAGAATAGGCAATAACTGCAGGTATTGGCAGGCGTCGAAGGGTGTCGGTCACTTCACGAGGGGGGCTCCAGGCCTAGGTGCAGGTCGTGGCATCACAGCGGCATCGCTGATGGCGTCAGACACAGGTTTTCTTACTTCTCTTCGGTTTCTTCCAACTCCCAACAGCAGGAACAACCTCCAGATGCCCAAAGCTGGAATAGGCACCTCCTGGCAGGTCAGAACTCTCCGCAATAGAGTTCAAGGAAGCTGGGGGTGAAGTCTTTGTGTCCCTGAGACTTCAGAACAGGAGGCCGGCACACTCAGGCCCTTGGGGATTCTTCTTCAAGCAGGTTCACAGCAAAGCTACAGTCTTTATCCTCTCCCTGGCAGAAACAGCAACTGCTGGCCAACCCCACACAGCACACAGCAAAGGGGCAGTTCTCCTCCACACAGCTCTTCAGCTTTTCCCCTTGGCAAAAGTTGCTCTTGAGTCCAGAAGTGATCTAAAGTTCTGGGGATTAAGGTCTACCACTTAAATCCTATTTTGTCTTTGTTCTCTTTGTGCAAGTGTCTCTGAGCCCATTCCAACTCTAAATGAAGCTAAGCCCCATTCAGCTCAGCTATGAGTCATCCAAGATGGGCAGGCATACCTCAACCCCCCCAGTGGCTCCAGTGGCTGTCTACAGTAAATGCCCATCCCTAGCCCCTGTCACTCCAAAACAAGACAGTCAATCCACAAACAGGTAAGAGGTACACAGAATGGTTAAAGATGAAAATGCCTATGTTCTAAAAGTGGCATTTTCAAACACATAATTTAAAACTCATCTTTACTAATAGATCGGTTATTACATTCTCAGTTCAGAGAGCCTAAACTTTCTTTCTTAGTCTTGGCCCAATGGGAAATTATACTTGTAAGATGTTACAAAGTATCTTCCATTCTTTCCTACGGGACAGATAGCCTTTCAATAGTGAAAAACTAAATTGGCAGTATTTCAGGACGTCACGCACACAAGTACATGTCCTACCTTTCACATACACTTCACCCTGTCCATGGGGGGTACCCTGGGCCTACCAGAGGGGTGCCATACATGTATGAAAAGTGAAGGTTAGGGTCTGGAAAGTGGGTGCGCTTGCCAGGTCAACATGGCAGTTTAAAACTGTGCACAGACACTGCAGTAGCAAGTCTGAGATACAATTTCAGGGCTTCTCATGTGGGTGGCAAAATCAGTGCTGCTGGCCCACCAGTAGCCTTTGATTTACAGGCCCTGTCACACTCAGTCCACTTTACTAAGAACTTACCAGTACATCAAATATGCCAATCAGGGAGAACCAATTGTAATATCAATTTCACAGGGAGCACTTGCACTTTGACACTGATCTGCAGTGGCGAAGTGCCCAAAGCATCAAAGCCAGCAAAAATGAAATCCAGCTCAGCATCACAAATACAGGAGGTAGAGGCAAAAATTCAGGAGAAACCACGCCAAAGATGACAAGTCTAACAATAACATGTTGCAATTAGTAAACTGAACACTGTTAAAAGAAAATCACTATTACACATATAGGAAAGCAGAGCAAGAAAATATAAACTAAATCAATCTGTAGAAAACAAGTAATACGGGAGAAAAGGACAAACTAGGGCCAGAGACTAATAGTTGTAAGGATGGACAAAAAAAAGCAAGTAGTGTGTATCCCTATACTGCCGGGTCTATATATGCTAAACGTAGAGAGGAATATGCCACCTTACTACACATTCTTTTCCTCTGCAGGTAATTATAATGCAGTCATTACAACGACCGCATTGTAACAATGCATACCATTACTCCGCAAGTCATAACAACGACTTACTCTAGGGGGGCATTGGTTGTTGGAATAGTATAATTTACTATTCCAACTCCAGTATGTGCAACAGTAGGGAAGGTGTTGGATTTAAAAACCAGCACCTTCTGAGCCCTCCACAAGTCATTGTTCCAATTTGCAGAGCAATGGTATGCGTTGTTACCCTTAGGGAGCAGCCTGAAATCACAGTAGAGTTGCTAGATCATTGTGACAATTTCATGAAATCTGCAGATAAAAAATGAAACCCAAATGCTGTTTGTGATGAAGATATCTAGCAGGGAAGGACATTCACAGAATAATCAAGCATTTGCTAAGCTAGTAGTAAAAAATAAAGATATGTACAACCAAGTTAATCATGGCACATGCTTAACACATTTCTCTTAAAATAACCTGATGAGACCCATCATAAGAGACAAGACAAAAAGAAGGTTGGGCAAAGCATTCAAAGTGAGGGAAATGATGATGAACCAGTAATTGTTAGCATGGGGAGTGGCACACAGGAAGTACAGATCGCTTGTATTTAACCTACTCTAAGTAATGTAGTTCCACCAAAACTGCCTGAATCCATCTTTTCAAGATCCCCAAAACCTGCAGCAACCATTGTTATATGGCCGTTAGGGTCATTGTCGACATTGCTAAGTTAGCATGAGCTCTGCTGCCATAATGCTGCTTTTGCGCATGTTACCAGATGACTTTATTTTGCAAGACTTTGCTTGTGCTTTTCACATGAGACCTGTCTGCTTTCTGCATTATCTGCCTCTTCCTGGAGTTTAGTCTGAACACGATGTGCAAGGTCGATAAACAATGCCCCTTGTTATTCTGTTCTGTTCTGATCTGTTCTGGTCAGTCCCTAGCACCTTGACAAAACATGCTAACACAACTGCACTGCTGCATACTCATGCTTTGATATTATGGGGATGCATGTTGTTTAAACACACACTTGGGGAGAGACCTTTCCATGGAGAAGAGCTCTGCTGTTCCCATGATGTAAAACTTCCATCTAGGCACTAAGGTATGGGGTCTGCTGACAAAGCCCAGAGATCTTCCTTTAAATAATAAACTTCAACGTAACAAGGGGAGGGTGGTTAGGCCTTATAACCCTTTATCCACTGTCTTTATATGATGACATCCCCCTTCATATTCTATGTCATTGTATCAATGCTAACAGTTTTATGTTTATGCATTTTTGCTGCTTGTAGTGGCTCCTGCATTATAGAGAACAATAGTTAAAATAAACATTTTGAACTATAAATGTGACTCTGACAATTGTTATTGTGGATAAGTATGCGTGAGAGAGCGAAAGGGTACGTCTTGATACCGCAATTCCTGAGAGAGTCGGGAGTGTTGTGTTCTGGGTTGTCTAATCATTTGTAGCTTTGTGATTATGTAGGAGAATGAATGAGACACTATAGCTAGTCGGTTTTGGGATTTTGTGTACTAAGGTGGTAGGAAGGTACAGCCCCAATACATGGAATTCCTGTTTTCCTGCGCATAGTTCTGTGTATGTGCAGAATCCCAGCAACACTATTACCCCACCTCAGTTACAGCTCGCCTTAGCGAAAGGCAAGCAAAACAGCCTAGCTCTACCTCAATAAGTTCTTGAGGATTAGAAAGAATAAAAGAGTTTTTCTCCCATGTTTGCGACTTCTTTACTTTTAGGCTGCCTGAGGAGCACATCACAGAATGCTCAATTTGCACCAAAAAGATTCTTGTGGTAAGCCACGCGGACATTACAGTATCAGGGCCAACTGGCCCATCTGAAACATAAACATGTAATCATGTGGTAAAAGTACCTCAAAATTTAGCTGCAGGTGAGAGAAACATGATTGTTGAACTGATAGAAGGGGTGGTGGTGAGTAGAAGAGGATTTCAGCATCAAGTGAAGCAGCTCTGTGATCGTTGCTCATAATGTGGATTCATCAATTACGGCAAACTCAGAATGGCAGAAGGAACAGAGTGATACAGTCTACCTAATGCGTCCAAGCACCCCATAGGTCTCTAATGTAAGTCCAATAAAGGAAAGAAGTCACAACAACCAACTAACTAGTCTAAATTCACCAAAGAGTAGCCAGACCTTTGATCAAGTTCATTTATACAATGTGAAGCTAGCCAAAATGTTGGTACTTGACCTCCTCCCTTTTTACTTCATAGAAGGAGAGGGTATTTGTGAATTTGTAGAGACCCTCTGCTAACAATGAAGGGTTCCTAGCCTGACCTATTTTTACACTGTTGCTAAGCAAGCACTGGACCATTAAGTGCTGCAATGAGTTGGTGAAGCTATAAAGAAGAGAACTGTTCATTCAATTTACCACACAACAGATACATGGACCAGTTGTCAAGCAACAAATTACACATGCATCACTGCAAACTGGATCTTATATTTTCTTCAAGCGAATGAAGCAAAGACTAACTGCCCGTCTCCCTGCTGCTGATTATTTTGGGGGCATTTGGTGGTATGCAAAAGTTATGATGTTTGCAGTGGAGAAGTCGCATAGAGCTGTCAACATCTTGGATGAATTTAATACCAAAGTCTAAAAATGACTTCAATTCTAAGGACTCAGCATTGGATTTGTTTCCACTGACAATTACAGTAATACTATCCAAACCATGGCTGATGGGAGAGTTCTGTGCTTAGTGCACTGTATAACCCTAATTGTTCAGGACTTCCTCACAAAAGAATGTAGTTAACAACATACTGGTCCTCTGCAACACTCATTTTAGTCATTCTTTTAAATTTCCGAAGCAGTTGAGGATCATTCTTCTATTTGGTACATTCTGTAATGCATATTTGAACATACAGGCCTTTCAATCATTATGTTCTTCAAAGGAGAGGAAATACAACTCCCAAAGTCATGACAATGGAGGTGAACAAATGGGTGCTAGTGAAATAACTGATCCAAATGATACTCTCTTTTGAGATTATGACATGAACCAAACAATCCCATTGTGCATCTACTGTAGCAACATTTTCAAAAGGTGAAGCAAACATTTAGCAGTGGTGAAGGCAGCTTGTTTGGTAAACAGCCTAATCATTTACTTGAACACAAATCAAAGGCTGCAATGTCTTTTTACAGCCTTTGATTTGTGTTCAAGCAAATGATTAGGCTGTCAACCAAACCATTCGCAAAAATGAGATTACAGCTTCTCGAGAGTACATCTCTGCTATAATATGGGATCCATGATACAAAAAAGCACTGTCTACTTTCATTCCTTACTCTACATTGGATATCTCAATCTACAAGAATTGGATAGTTACAGAACAGGGGGTGATCGAGAAGATGAACAATTGAACATTCATTAAAGTAGCTAGCATGTCTGGTAGCCAGTGTGTCTTTGGAGCATGTGTACAGCGCAGCTTGGGAAGTTGTTATGGTCAGAAGGAGCCCTCGCTCTTCTCGAAATATGGAGATATTGATAATCATTAAAATGAAACAAACACTTTATACCAAAAAAGTGATAATGCTCTTGAAGAGATAATTTACAGGCCCTGTCACACTCAGTCCACTTTACTAAGAACAATTTGTCATGACCATCCCAGAGTTTAACAAACTCTACTTTCCTGATTAAATAGGAACAATAAGGTGGCCAAGCAAGATGGCCACTTAGAAGTGTTCCCTGTAGTGTCCTGCCAGATGCTTCAATATCCTCTTGCATCCTGGTGCCTATGGCACATTGAATACCCCCAAACATGCTGCAGGCCCCAGTGGCTGGAGTGTGTGTTGACACAGATGGCAGCGGGGGCAGCTGAGTAACCTTCATAGTGTGGAGGTCGACCTAGGAGCAAGGGACAGCAGGCCTAGGCCTGGGCCACGGTCGATGGTACTGCTACGGTGTGCTCCACAGTAGGAGGTACCTCTTCATCATTACACCACCTGAGTCAGGGGTAGCCCGACACAATACCTGACTCCCTGAATGACTGTAGCAAGCTGGTACATGCTACTGGGGGAGGCGAGCCAGATCTACTGGGCCATGATGCTGAAGCATGACCCTTCTCATATGCATGGCTTGAAAGCGAGGCTGATTCACTGAGCCTTGGCGTTAGGATGCAACCCTAACACCTGAGCAGCCAGCCATGGTCCCAGCCTGGGGCTGCCTGGGCCATCTACAAGATCAGCACTCTGCAATCATCTGGCTTGGAGTCTGCTTGCCCCACCCTTCTTCTTAGTTAAAGGGCTCTGCCTCCCTATCTTGGATTGCTGCTGGAGAGCGCTGTGACTGCTTAGGGGACATTACTGGGACCTGGAGGCTAACTTGAGGGGCCTTGGAACACAGCTGGCCTCTGTGCCCCTGCCTCAGATCTGGAGATGCCCACTGGATGTGGGGCACATAAAGCATCCTATGGTGTGCCATTTCAGGCCCCCCTTAGCGTACTGAGTGGCACGTAACCCCTGGTGTGGGGTTGAGGAGTTGTGGGGATGTGGCAGTGCAGCTACATATTGCCACACACCTACTAGAATCTGATTTGTTTGTGTGGTGGATGAGTGGGGGACACTCAATCATCTGACATCCTGCCTGCTCTAACCTGCCTCGTGTTGGAGGTAGTGAGCATCCAATTCCTTTGTACACCCCGCTGACCTGGATCACGCTGGGTCTATGTTATTGGGGCTCTTCTGAGCCACCTGTGTGTGTGTCGGAGCCTGGAATGTGAAGGCAGCATCTACTGCATTGCAGACCTGGCTGCTAGAACTTAATGGGGTTTCTGCATATTCCAATATGACAAAAGATAAACCCATCAAGCAGGTACAGACTAACACGAGGGACAACTACATTCATCCTGTAACTTGGGCGGGGGAGGCATGGAGTTCTCAATTGGATGAAATTTGCCCAAGGAACAGGGTGCCCAAATGATGATGGACATCGTGGCAGTGATCAAAAGTTCGAAGGATGACATGTTGGGGTCCCTTTGTTGCTGTAGCTGAGGTCTCGCCTGTTTTGCTGCATCTCTTTTTCCTGCTTTCCTGCTGGCTGCAGTACCCTGGTGGGACGAGGTCCCAGGGTTAAATCACCGCACTGCCGCACTGCCGCCACTAGCACTCGGCAGGAGGACTTCAACTCCCAGAGTGCCATCTTTCAGGTCCAGCTTCCCAGAGTGAGGGGGAGGCGTGATCACCGCGCATATAGCGCTGCCTCTCCACCCGTGGCGCGGGACGCAGCCCGAACGAAGCCCGGACCGAGGGCGAGCCGTCTGAGGCCGTCAGAGGCCAAAGGAGGCTGGGCTGGGCCACGTTATTTGGTTTTGGTAGAAGCTGTTCATGTTGTTCTGACCCCTGATCTGGGAATCTGTACCCTGACTTGGACTTGAGACTGGAAAACAAGGTCTGGGATTGGGAATCAAGGTACAGGGTTTTTGTTTTCTTTGCTTCTGTGTGCTGAGCACCTCTCTTAGCACTATGGCGCTGAAGCAAGTAGTTAAGAGGAAATCAATGGTGGGAGGCAATTTCGATGCCTTTCTATCGATGGCAGAGTCAGTCCTTATTTATGAAACCGCCCTTACCGAGCGTAGACTTTCTCTTGAGCCCCTGCCCCCCCTTTACAGGTTGATGTCTCTAGTTGTATTAATCCGGACATTCACTCTGAATCTGGTTCCCCTGCAAGGTCCCCTAAAACCCCGGCAACAGTCACTTCACCAACTCAGGGCTCTGTGCTTTGTACTGCCCCAGTGGGAACTGATCCAGTTGTTAGATCTAAAATGTATACTAGAAGCCAAATAACTAAAGTCTCCCAAGGGGTAGCTCCTTACCTCAGCCTAAGAAATGGAAAGGGCCGGGTCCTGGCAAATAAATCCTTCCATCATCTAAAAGAGGGCATAGAGGCATAACAAGAGAGGCTGCCGAGGATGGTGAGGTCACATCTGGTGTTGCAATGGATAATCTTGCCATGGCTCCACCTCTTTTACCCTCCTTGTCATCTACTGATAGTGAGGCGTTCTGGTCTAAATTGGGTAATATTATATCTGTTCTACTGAACCAACTGATGTAAAAATTGTCTAGTCTGGAAAAGGCCATTGATAAACTTTTAAGTGCTGCTCCCTTAGACCCGCAGAAGCTGCTGTGTCCCACAAATGTTTACCCCTCTCAGCCTCTCTCGGCCAGAGCGTCTTGTGCCAAGTCTGCTAAGTCTTTTGGGACCAATTGCAGTCGCAATGGTGAATTCATTAACTCTGACATGGTCTCCTTACCAGTTCATAATCCTGTTCCATCTACTAGCAAAGTCAATAAGTGTACAGGTTCATCTTTATTGAGAGCGACGGACCTAGCTCATTTCCCAAGTACACATGAACTGTGCCCTAATTCTCATATAACAACCGCCTATAAAAAACCCAATCATGCCCATACTGAGGAATTGCAGCCTCAAAGGATAAATGGCAGTGTTGGCCAACGTTCCTAAATTGCCTCCGGGAGCACTGGAACATTGGCCCAGTTTGAAAAATAAATCTTTATTTGAGCTAAATAGGAGGTCAAGAATATGTAACCCGATTTATTCAAATTTTGAAATAGCGAGACGTGTTGGATGGGTAGGGAACTTGAACAAGACTAGAGAAGGTAATTGCCTGGTAATTTCTTTCGGATCACCCGAGCTAGTTCATGCTATCCTAGAAAGGGCGGGTAATTGGTTGATGGCACGAAAAGGGATCAGCATTTTACCTCTCAGCTATTTTTATAAACATCAATGTATGACACATGTACCATTTAGGGGACTTTCACAACAGAGGTGCAGAGGCAGGTCAGATACGCATCCCAGTTAACAACCAGTTTGATGTCTTTAACCCCTTAGATGAAAATGATTGACTTCCCAGATTGAACATAGCAGGTAGAGGACCTTTTGACCATACAGCCCTGGGTAGAGGTAGTTCTCCCAAAATTCATCCTTACATTTGTGTGGAAGTTGTGGGGACCTCTGACAAGAGAGAGGAGGACAGTGGCTTACCTATGAAATCTACTATTGGTTGTCCGCACAAAGAGAGCGGGCTCACTCCTAACTTACACATAAATAAATTGGCCATGGCTACTCTGAATGCTGTCTATGCCCCAACACTTGAGCCCCAGGATGTCAATCTTTATATCGAACCAACAAGTGGGGATTCCTTGATCATAGCTACTGAAGAAGCACCTGTAAATATAACTGATGGAGCTGATGGTGTACTAGGGAGCGCCACTGACAGTAGTCCCAGGGCAAACCTATGCTTAAGTATATTTTCCTGGAACTTAGCAGGGATTCAATCTAAACTACAAGATCCCAAATGGTTTACGTCAATGGGTAACATTGAAATTTATGCATTTCAAGAAACCTGGGCTGTAGATAAGGTATACTTTAATGGCTATACTTCTTACTGCGTGGACGCCACCCTCCAAAAACATCTGGTAGGGCCAGTGGCGGACTGTTAATATTGGTTAAAAAACCCCTAGCCTGTAGGTACAAGCAACTTTTAATACATTCACCTGATATACTGGGTATTCAGCTTATTTTCCTGTCTGGCTTAACCTTGACCTTGTTTAATGTGTACGCCAGGTCAGAACCCTTTAATAGTGAATCTGCAGTAATATCACTTTTAGATGGTGTAGTGGGACAATATCAGGTGAACTCTAAAATCATAGTTGCAGGAGACTTCAATGCTGCGTTGGAACCCTCCACTTTATCAAGTGCATCCATTGAAGAGGTGGACGAGGTTTGGGGTATCCCCAACTTGGTAGCCCTTAAATCAGCCCAGCGTCAATCTAATGTCTCTTTACAGATTGCTTCAATAACTGCTGGTAGGAGTTTGAGGGCATGCAATGGAGAACCCCCTCAGATATAGGAAGAAAGGCTACTATTAAGAGTTGTGTCTATACAAGTATCATAGACTGTATCTTCGTTGAAAATAGAATATGGTCTCTAGTGGAGGACATGTCAATTGAACTAAGGACAGACAGTGATCATAACTCTGTTTTTAAGATTAAAGGGCAAGGATCTGTTTAGGGGTGCTCATTGTTACATTTCTAAACTAATAGAGCCAAGTCCAACTAATAATCGTAGGGGAGTTAGGTGGCCCAAAATTCAAGCTGATCAAGATCTCTATGCTAAAATATACAAGTCTGTAGCGGTCACTTTAACTTGATGTCCAGTCAAAAGGATAGCACTGTTTTGTCCAACGCATTGTAAGTTACTACAGCACACAAAGATCTTTTAGAAGAATTGCAGTTAGTCTTTTTAAAACCTAGTCGAGCAGGGAAAAGTGTCAGTGTAAGGTCTCACAATTGATTTAATGACTGTAAGAGGGCCAAGAAGGCACAACAATTAGCAGTTAGGGGGCGCTCCAGACCGTACCTAATTTTTGCCCGCAACAAATATAAAGCCACACTTAGCAAAGCCAAACGTGAATATGCTGACACCAATTGGAATGATCTAGTTTTAGCAGCAAAGGCAAGAGATTGCTGCAAGTTTTGGTTGATTGTGTCTAAGGGCACTGCAGATCATTCCACTTCCAATAGTCATCATAACCAGCCGGAGGTTTGGGTGGATTATTTCTCTGGCTTTTACTCTGTTGATTGGGTCACTGTAGATGCCTACGCTGATCAGCCAGTGCCGGTTTTAGATATTACTGTTTCTGATTGGCCCACACATAACCCTCCGAGAGTTTTTAGCCTTCAGGACACTTTGTCAGCAATCCAGAAACTTAAAACAGGTAAAGCCTCGGGACCCGACCTGAGACCAGGGGACTTGTAAAAGTCTGAATCCCCGATATGGGCATCATACATAAACCTTTTGTCTAATTGTATTTTAGCTGGTGGTGAAATTCCCAAAACTTGAAAGGGGGCAGAGGTAATAACTATCTTTAAAAAGGGCAACCCTTCTATCCCCTCTAATTACAGACCCATTAGTCTGATTGCCAATCTACAGAAGGTATTTTCTAGACAAGTTTTAGATAAAATTCAGGACTGGGTGGATGAAAAAATTATATTGTCCCCAGCCCAAGCTGCTTCTGCGCAAAAATTAGCATGTGCGACCAAGCTTTTAGATTTTCTCTCTTAGAATGGAAGTACTTGCTACTTAGGAAACAGCGGCTTTATGTAGCTTTTGTGGACCTGCGAGCTGCATTCAATTTGGTACAACGTAATTTACTGTGGAAGACTATGCTTGACCAAGGTGCCCCAGTTAACCTGGTGACTTTGCTTGCCAGATTCCATAAGGACAATATGCCCAGGTTAGGTGGGGGTAAATGGGGAATTGACAGAGAGGATTCCGATTGAACGTGGGGTGCACCAAGGGTGTGTCCTCGCCCCCACATTGTTCTCTCTGTATATTAATGATGTGGTGAGTTGTCTAATGGATTGCAAAAATGACGCCCCTTCACTGAACAATGCAAAAGTACCCATTTGCTTTTCGCCAATAAGTCATTATTAATATCCACTACCCCTGTGGGCTTACAAGTTTTATTGAATACATTCCTGAGCTTTTGTAAGGAAAGGAGACCGGAACTGAATACCACAAAAACAAAATGTATGGTGCTCAGTAAATCAAGGGATGGTATACGACAGGTCAAGATCAAACATGAACACTGGAATGAGTAAAAGATTTTGATTACCTGGGCATTGGCCTAAATGAGTCGCTTAGTTGGGAATATCAGCTGAGGAAGAGTCTCCTAACTTTATGTCAGAGATCTAAATCATTTTTAAGATGTTTTTAAAAATTCTATACTCAACCCCTCTCCCCTGCTCTTAAAATATACAGTGCAAAAGCCCAAAACGGTGCTCTGTATGTAGCGGACATCTGGGGATTCTCTCAAGTAAATCAGCTAATGATTTGTGAGAATAACTTTGCAAGGGCTTTGATCGCACTACCTGTCACAGCACCACTCATTCCACTTTTTTGTGATCTTGTGCTAAAAACATTGGTGATCTGGCTGCCCTTAAACCCATAACCTACTGGTTGCGTCTATGGACTACTCCCCAACTAACTGAATATCGCAACCCTCTACGGGAGGTCCTGACGCTTAACGGGGCAAAACAACTTCCTCGGTTCAAGCATATCACTAAATGGTGTAAGCTATTAAACCTAATGGGCTCATGGGAGTACCCAGAAAGGGCCACCGGTCGTGACATTTTGTCTCTCAAAGCTACTTACTGGAAGGTGGTGGGGGAGCACTATATGAATAATCCAACTAGTGGTCAGCTAACTACAAACTTCCTAATCATAAAATCTTGCTCCCTATTTGAACCGTTCCTTGACCTGTTCTTGCCCTCACTTGCCAAAAGCCTATATATATCAGGTTTAGGTTTGGTAATTTGTTATTGAAATTTCCGGGGATGAGGTGATAGGCCTAATTATAGACACCTGTCCTGCATGCTGCGTAGCTGACGAAACCGAAGAACATATTTTGTTTGGCTGCCCCAAGTATAGGCAGTCAAGCAGGAAATGGATTAGACCTATTTGCCTTAACATGAGTATTAGAAAATACCAGATTGCATTTAGAATTTTTAAAACAGACACTTCTGGACCAATCGTGTTTTCTTTTAGTCGTTTTCTGTTATCTTTTTGGTTGATTCATAAAAAAATTCTTTTATGACATCATTTTAAAAATGTTCTTACTTTTTTATGATATCTATGATTTTATATGCTTAGTTGGTTGTCATAGTTTAGTTCTCATATGCTTGGTGACTGCATTTCGCCCCTCCCCTAGCATGATTAGATAGTTGATATATGTAATATGCTCTTAAATTGATTTGAGATGTCATTTGTATTTGTGATTGCAATGCTTTAATACTATTTTAATTGTAGATATAGTTATGTTTTATTCCTTGTATAGTTTGATGGTTTTTCTACTAATGACCGAATAAAGATATTATGATGATGATGACATGTTGGTGAAGATCGATACAGTGGCTATTGAGGTGAGCCTACTTTGTGCTAAATTCAGGAACATGTTGGAAAGAGTAGTGGAGGATGGGGGAAAAGTTGCGATTCTCCAGCGTGAGGCTGTGACCCTGCAATAAAATGGTACCAGGGATCCGGGCCCACTCGGACCAGATTAAGGAAGCGGAGGAATGCTCCAGGAGAAATCATGTTCGATTTATAGATTTTCATACACTGGCAAAAGGGCAGTCTGCAGAACTGTTCCTGTAAAATTGGATCACTTGACCCATAGAGGAGCATGCTATGAAGGTGGTTCTGAGGAGGGGAAAATGCAGCTCACATGCATGCTGAATGTACTAGAGAAGATTTGGCTGCAGACCCCAATAGCTGGGGAAATGGAAAGATGCTAGGAGATAACTACTGGAGACATAGGACAGGCTAGATAAATGAGTAAACACTAGTTATAGGCAGCAGCTTCACACAGAAGGTGACAAGGCTGGTAGGATGTTGGCCATGCTGCTCCGTAATGAAACTTAGAGAACTCTTGTGGTGGCAGTGTGGGATTCCCAGGGTGAGGCAATACGATTCCAGCAGGGCATTATGGAGGTCTTTGCGGAACATTTGCAGAGAGTTTATGTGAAGCCAGGTATTGCCTCTCAGGTGGAAGGGACAGAGTATCTGCCAGGCTTGCAGATGGCTTGTCTGACTGAGAAAGGCAGAGCACTACTAGATGCGACCTCACTAAGAATGGGCGGAAAATCCGTTACGCTCGCGGATTTTGCGGATTTTCGGTAAATTCGCAATCCGCGAGATTTGAGAATTTCCCGCAAAATCCGCAAATTCGCACGCAGCGGATTTTTTTTTTCTTGGTGATACAATTTTGCGGCGCGCGGCGTTTATCATCGTTTGCCGAGCTATTTTTCTCGATATTTTGCGAGTGCTCCGCCATTTTGGATCTTGCTGCGGGATCCCGCGGGAATTTGGCAAGCGCGATTACGTAATCGCGGCTTGCCAACTTTTGCAGCGAGCGTTTGTCAACGCAAGTACGCCGAGATCACGTCTCGCGGTACTTCGCAATTGCGAGCTTTGAGATGCGGCGAGCAGCAACAATCTCGCATACGCGAAAATATAAAATTTGCAATTCTGCACAAGAAATCCACCAGCAAGCAGCATAAACCTTCTTGAAATGATGATTTTTATCTGAATAACTCCTTAGGTTGACATTTGCCTGCACTTTTTTAGCGAGGAGTCCATTTTGGGGAGGGGGGATGGGGTGGGAGGAAGGAAGTGCCCCACAGTCTTCAACTTCCTGTTCCTGTCCAGCAGGCTCCTCCCAGTGCTTTGTCCATCTCCTGGTCACTTTTCATTTGGATCTGGAGCTGGAAGGATTACTTTTTGTGGATGCTGCTGGATATTTGGATTTGAGGCCTTCTTGACTTTCTTTGGATCACTGTTGGATTAGAAATTTTACAAGTTTGTTTGGGGCATTACAGTTGCTGCAACTACAATTTTGGAATTTTCGATTTTTGGGCTGTTTTGGGGCCTTTTGCCCAGGAGTACTCAGTGGTGGGTGGACTGAGTCTTTCTGTGGGGTGTCTTGAACTTAAACATCATGGAGGGCATGGATGGTTTGGGATTGTGCTGATTTTTCAGTGATTTCCGTTTTTTGGGGCTGTACTTGTGGCCTTTTCACCAGGGGTATTTGAGTCTAGCATGGGCCTAGTCTTTCTGTGGGGTGTCTTGAACTTAAACATCATGGAGGGCATGGATGGAATGGGATTGTGCTGATTTTTCAGTGATTTTCGTTTTTTGGGGCTGTACTTGTGGCCTTTTCACCAGGGGTATTGAGTCTTGCATGGGCCTAGTCTTTCTGTGGGGTGTCTTGAACTTAAACATCATGGAGGGCATGTATGGAATGGGATTGTGCTGATTTTGCAGTGTTTTTCGATTTTTGGGGGTGTTCATGGGGAGGGACAGGCCATGTGGCTGGGGGCCATTTTGAGTGCTGCTACAGGCCCTGGCCATGTGCTGGGAGGCAAGTGGCCATTTTGAATGTAGGCATTGTTGTTAGGCCTGCAACCATTTTGCCTACTTTTCAACCTTTAGGCCCAGGGGTAGTGAGTCTTGCATGGGCCTAGTCTTTCTGTGGGTTGTCTTGAATTTAAACATCATGGAGGGCATGGATGGAATGGGATTGTGCTGATTTTTCAGTGATTTTCGTTTTTGGGGGCTGTACTTGTGGCCTTTTCACCAGGGGTAATGAGTCTAGCATGGGCCTAGTCTTTTTGTGGGGTGTCTTGAACTTAAATATCATGGATGGCATGGATGGAATGGGATTGTGCTGATTTTTCAGTGTTTTTCGATTTTTGGGGGTGTTCATGGGGAGGGACAGGCCATGTGGCTGGGGGCCATTTTGAGTGCTGCTACAGGCCCTGGCCATGTGCAGGGAGGCAAGTGGCCATTTTGAATGCAGGCATTGTTGTTAGGCCTGCAACCATTTTGCCTACTTTTCAACCTTTATGCCCAGGGGTAGTGGGTCTTGCATGGGCCTAGTCTTTCTGTGGGTTGTCTTGAATTTAAACATCATGGAGGGCATGGATGGAATGGGATTGTGCTGATTTCTCAGTGATTTTCGTTTTTGGGGGCTGTACTTGTGGCCTTTTCACCAGGGGTATTTGAGTCTAGCATGGGCCTAGTCTTTCTGTGGGGTGTCTTGAACTTAAACATCATGGAGGGCATGGATGGAATGGGATTGTGCTGATTTTTCAGTGATTTTCGTTTTTTGGGGCTGTACTTGTGGCCTTTTCACCAGGGGTATTGAGTCTTGCATGGGCCTAGTCTTTCTGTGGGGTGTCTTGAACTTAAACATCATGGAGGGCATGGATGGAATGGGATTGTGCTGATTTTGCAGTGTTTTTCGATTTTTGGGGGTGTTCATGGGGAGGGACAGGCCATGTGGCTGGGGGCCATTTTGAGTGCTGCTACAGGCCCTGGCCATGTGCTGGGAGGCAAGTAGCCATTTTGAATGTAGGCATTGTTGTTAGGCCTGCAACCATTTTGCCTACTTTTCAACCTTTATGCCCAGGGGTAGTGAGTCTTGCATGGGCCTAGTCTTTCTGTGGGGTGTCTTGAACTTAAACATCATGGAGGGCATGGATGGAATGGGATTGTGCTGATTATTCAGTGATTTTCGTTTTTGGGGACTGTACTTGTGGCCTTTTCACCAGGGGTATTGAGTCTAGCATGGGCCTAGTCTTTTTGTGGGGTGTCTTGAACTTAAACATCATGAAGGGCATGGATGGAATGGGATTGTGCTGATTTTTCAGTGTTTTTCGATTTTTGGGGGTGTTCATGGGGAGGGACAGGCCATGTGGCTGGGGGCCATTTTGAGTGCTGCTACAGGCCCTGGCCATGTGCAGGGAGGCAAGTGGCCATTTTGAATGCAGGCATTGTTGTTAGGCCTTCAACCATTTTGCCTACTTTTCAACCTTTATGCCCAGGGGTAGTGAGTCTTGCATGGGCCTAGTCTTTCTGTGGGTTGTCTTGAATTTAAACATCATGGAGGGCATGGATGGAATGGGATTGTGCTGATTTTTCAGTGATTTTCGTTTTTGGGGGCTGTACTTGTGGCCTTTTCACCAGGGGTATTTGAGTCTAGCATTGGCCTAGTCTTTCTGTGGGGTGTCTTGAACTTAAACATCATGGAGGGCATGGATGGAATGGGATTGTACTGATTTTTCTGGGGGTTTTTCGATTTTTTTGGGGTGTATAACTGAACTGATGTTCCTCTGTCTTCCATTGTTTTTAGGTGCACAAGACTCAAGAGAACCACCAGTGCCTGGAAGAAGTCCTGCAGCGGTGTGTGTGTGCAGCATAACGTCACGCGACGTCACGTCTGGCCTCAGACAACTCTACAATTCGTGCAACTGCGGCCTGCTGTCTGACCTGCTCTGAAGAAGATGGCCCCCAAAAAAGGTCTCCGTAGCTCCTCTAGCAAGAAAGTTGCTAGTAAGGAGCAGAAGAAGCAAGTTACCAAGGAGGCTGGTGTGCCAACCGCCACGTTTTTTGGGAGCAAAAAGAAAGGAAGCCTGCAGCAGCAGGATCTGCTGGGGACCAAGCTGGGAGCAGCACCCCCGCTCCATTGGGTTCAGTGCCTCCACCACCACGCCAACTTAAGTCAAAGCCCTTGAGTGCTTCAGAGGCAGTCAGTGTACTTCTCCAATCACCATCGACCAGTGATGTTGGCTCATCGCAAGAAAGTAGCAGCAATGTCCCTGAATCAACACAGGTTGTTGTAACTCATCTGACAAGTGTTAAACAACCACAGCCGCAACAACAACATGTGCAAGTAGTACAAGCCCAAGTACATGTGGAAGGAGAGGCAGCGCAAGGAGATGCGCAAGCAGAGGTGCATGGAGGGTCACAAGTGCCCACAATAGTTGTTCCTCCCGAAGTAGGGGCACATCAGGAAATTGCCAATCAGACCGAGGTATCATTTGAGGAAGCCACTCCTCCTGATGATCATTCATTGTCTTCCACATCCCTAGCAAGGAAAAGATCAAGGGGGGTGTCTACATCTTCTTCAAGCCCACCTCCTACTGATGATCTGGATGACGATTGGGTACCACCACGGCAGCCTGAGAGTGAGGCACACCATGATCTGACAAAGATACCTAAGCGTAAAAGGAAGGTCGTCAAAAAACTCATAGCTATGGAGTGTGATGAGGCTCAACAAGAAGTGACGCATACTGCTGCTGATGAAGCCTCTCACGACGACGAGCCAGTCATCATAAAGGTCACTGCAGCCCCAGCGGGCATGCAGCAAAGAGACATTTTGACCCTATCCAGAGAAGCTGCTGAGCGTGATGATGATGTCGACGAGGAGTCAATGGAAACACAACAATCATTGGATTTGGAGTTAACTAGTACACCAACACCTACCGCTTCCATATTTCTTCCTCGCAAGAAGGGACTTCCATCCACCTCGACCTCAATTAGTGGTGGTGAAAGTGCAAAACGTACTGAAGTTCGGCAATCCACATCCTCCACTTCATCTGGCATTAGCAGCAGGACCACCACCACCAGTATCGCCGCCTCCTCCGGCCCCCAAAGACATTTCAAGTCTCCAGTTTGGGACTTCTTTAGTGTTTGCCCAAGAATGGAAAACGTAGCCATTTGTAGCATTTGTAAGCTTCGAGTTAGTCATGGTAAGTTTGGTACCAACTATGGTACCGAAGGCCAGAGAGGTCATCTTAGGAGAGCGCACCCTGTACAATGGTTTGCGCACCTAGAGGCGGTCAAGGAAGCCCAAATTGCACGTAATGAAAACGTTGATTTTTCATCTGATGATGACGAGGAGGAAGAAGACGATTCAAACACTTCACTTACACCCAGTACCCCTGTCAGCAGCACACCTCATGTGAGCCACACTAAGAGTGTGGGAGAGAGTGAGACATCAATGCGGAAAAGTTCATCAGCGAGCGTAACTGGGTCGAAGATATCATCATCATCCCATAAATCCTTGGTCCAGGGCAACATTAAAAAGATGTTGTTTACAGAAGCGCAATATGAACGCAACCACCCACTGACGCGTCTGTATAACACTAAGCTGGCTAAAATGCTAGCTCTGGACCTTCTCCCTTTTTCTTTTGTAGAAGGGGTTGGTTTTCTAGAATTAGTGGCAGCGCTCTGCCCTAAATGGAAGGTTCCTAGCCGGTTCTATTTTGCCCGAGTTGCGGTTCCAGCACTACATGAAGATGTTCTGAAGGTGATTGGGGCAGCTTTGCAGAAGAGTGCTGTTCACACTATACATCTGACAACAGACATGTGGACCAGTGGCGCAGGCGCTGATTACATGTGCATCACTGCACACTGGGTCTCTTTTTCAGGGGCTAAAGCAAAGCTAAACGCAGGTGTTGACGCGGACATTGTTTTTAAAGCTGCTCGGAAACATGCAACACTAGCCATGTTTGGTTTGGAGAAACGTCACACAGCAGAAAACATTTTGGATGTCTTTAACACAAAGGTCCTTAAGTGGCTGTCCCCAAAAAAACGCCAGGTTGGTTATGTTTCCACGGACAATGGCGCCAATATAGTTAAGGCCATGAGGCTGGGTGAGTATTTCAGAGTGCCGTGTTTGGCGCACTGTATAAACCTGGTTGTCCAAAAATTCTTGGGTAATAAAGACAGTGCAGCGTACAGAGTATTGGACACCTGCCGAAAAATGTGCAACCATTTCAGCCATTCTTTTAAGGCCCGGAAGCAGCTGAGGAGCCTGCTATATCAACGTCAAATGCCAGTGAAAGCACTCATCCAGGAGGTGGTAACACGTTGGAACTCAACCTTCTACATGCTTGAGCGTCTGTATGAGCAGTATACGGTACTCGATCAATATTTCTTAACAGAGGGTACAGCTCAGGAGGACCTGAGGATGGGTGCGGCGCAATGGAACATAGTTCAAAGCCTGACACGCATGCTTCGTCCTTTTGAGTTCTTCACGCGTGCAGTCAGCAAGGAGGACTGTAATTTGGGAAAAGCTATCCCATTGTTGTACATGCTGGAGCACCAACTGAAGGAGGTGTGTTCTGTGTTTGAAAAAGATGTGAAAAACCAAGACTCTTTTGTTCTGGCTGAGAAATTATTAGAGCTCCTACAAGGTGATGAACGTCTTAAAATGATCCACTCAGAACAGCATTACATTTGTGCTACTATTCAGGATGCACGCTACAAAAAGGCGCTGGCAGGCCAAGCATTCTTTCCTTTTGATGATGAACATGTTCCAAAGTACAAACGTTGGCTAGCCTTGTCAGCCAAGAGGTTTGAAAGAGAACGGCAGAAAATTTAAGGAAATGGCAGTACATCAGCATCAGCAGGCCATCCCCAGTCAAAACAATCCACTTCTGCACCTGTGGCTGTGGCACAAGTGACCTCTCAGCCGTTAAAGACACCGGCAACCGGATCATCTGCACCAGACACAACAGAAACATTGGAGGCTGAAGAGGATTGGCTAGCTCGGCTTGGGTTTGGTTCTCAAAAGGTCAGAGGCACAGCAACAGCTAAGCAAAGTGGAGGAACCTTGGATGAGGACCTTGAGTCGATGGTGAAGGACTATCTGAATGACTCAACAGAGGTCTATGTTAATGCTGACCCATTGGCGTATTGGCATGGGAAAAAAGAATTGTGGCCACAGCTCACCAACCTGGCTTTAAACTACTTGTCTTGCTCACTCGCAAGCATGTCTTCTGAACGTGTTTTCAGTGCTGCTGGTGGCATTGTAACTTCCAAACGGAGCCGCCTCTCGCCCAAAAATGTGGAGAGGTTAACAATGATCAAGATGAATCAGCACCTCATACCACCAGAGTACGAGAAAGCGTGCCGGATGAAGACGAGGTGGCCAGCAACATAGATGAGGGAATTTCAACTCTGTCAGGTGACACTGAGCTCACCCTGCCTGAATTCGCAGAGTATGATGACGAAGCCTTATTCTTATTCCTGGACCGTGATACCGAGCCCTGAAAATGAGACAACAAATCAATAACTTTCTTTTTCGTCCTTATTCACTTTTATTCCTGTGTGTCTGTCTTTCTTTGTTGTGCACAGTTAATATATTTCAAACTTTAATCAGATAATCACAAAAACAAGCCCATCAGCAGAACTGTCTTCACTTGTTTGCTAATTGATTTGAAGGTGCCGCAGTCTGCATTCCTCAGGTTCACAAGTTCAGAAGAACATGCTCCTCTATCCTCCTCCTCCAGACTCCTATTTCCATCAAAGCAGAGGTCTGGTTTACGCCCAATGAAGAAAGACTCAGCACTTGTGGGGGTGTTGTTCTACCTCTTTGCAGGTGAGTTGACGGCTCTGGGACCATTGTTGGGAAGCTCTAATACCGGATAAAAGTGGTTTGGACCCAATCCGAGGTGCAAATTTTTTAGTGTTTTTGCTGACTTGCTTGCCTTTGAGGTGCTCTTAGGGGGGGTTCCGTCTGTTTGTGGGTGAGTTTCGGGGTCTGTCAGCACTGCTGGGACACTCTAATCTTGATTGCATTTGCTTTTCAGGAAATCCGTGGTGGCAACCCCGACTTATGGCCTAGCTACGCAGCGCGTTTGGACCGAAGGCCGAGAAATATTGTAAGTAGATGTTGCTTTTGGCCTGTTTGGGGGTGTTATGCTTTTTGGCGGGTGGGTTGGTGGGTCTTGGGGCATTCCTGGGAAGGCCTAATACCGGGTAGATGTGGTTGGGACAAAATCCACGCCAATTTTTTTTTTGCTATTTCTGACATTTTGCTCAATGTAGCGTTTTCGGGGGCCTGTTTGGGGGGCTTCCTGGTGTTTGTGGGTGGGTTTCGGGGTCTGGGCGCACTGCTGGCTATATATACTTTACTTTGCAAGAGGTTTGAAGCAAATCCATGGTGGCAGAGGGGAGTTAGGGCCTAGCTGCACAGCGCGCGCGAAGTGATTTGGGAAATTTGGAAAAAAATGACAAAGTCCCCATTTTTGTACTTTTGCTCTTTGGCTGTTTGGGGGTCTTCTACTCGTTTTCTCCTGGGTTGACGGCTCTGGGGCCATTGCTGGGAAGCTCTAATACCGGATAAAAGTGGTTTGGACAAAATCCACGCTGATTTTTTGTTGTTGCTATTTCTGACATTTTGCTCAATGTAGCGTTTTCAGGGGCCTGTTTGGGGGGCTTCCTGGTGTTTGTGGGTGAGTTTCGGGGTCTGGGAGCACTGCTGGGACACTCTAATCTTGATTGCATTTGCTTTTCAGGAAATCCGTGGTGGCAAACCGGACCTATGGCCTAGCTACGCAGCGCGTTTGGACCGAAGGCCGAGAAATATTGCAAGTATGAGATTTTGCTTTTGGCCTGTTTGGGGGTGTTATGCTTTTTGGCGGGTGGGTTGGCGGGTCTTGGGGCATTCCTGGGAAGGTCTAATACTGGGTAGAAGTGGTTGGGAGAAAATCCAGGCCGATTTTTTTTGTGCTATTTCTGACATTTTGCTCAATGTAGCGTTTTCGGGGGCCTGTTTGGGGGGCTTCCTGGTGTTTGTGGGCGGGTTTCGGGGTCTGGGCGCACTGCTGGCTATATATACTTTACTTTGCAAGAGGCTTGAAGCAAATCCATGGTGGCAGAGGGGAGTTAGGGCCTAGCTGCAGAGCGCGCGCGAAGTGATTTGGGAAATTTGGAAAAAAATGACAAAGTCCCCATTTTTGTACTTTTGCCCTTTGGCCGTTTGGGGGTCTTCTACTCGTTTTCTCCTGGGATGACGGCTCTGGGGCCATTGCTGGGAAGCTCTAATACCGGATAAAAGAGGTTTGGACAAAATCCACGCCGATTTTTGTTGTTGCTATTTCTGACATTTTGCTCAATGTAGCGTTTTCAGGGGCCTGTTTGGGGGGCTTCATGGTGTTTGTGGGCGGGTTTCGGGGTCTGGGTGCACTGCTGGCTATATATACTTTACTTTGCAAGAGGTTTGAAGCAAATCCATGGTGGCAGAGGGGAGTTAGGGCCTAGCTGCAGAGCGCGCGCGGAGTGATTTGGGAAATTTGGAAAAAAATGACAAAGTCCCCATTTTTGTACTATTGCTCTTTGGCTGTTTGGGGGTCTTCTACTCATTTTCTCCTGGGTTGACGGCTCTGGGGCCATTGCTGGGAAGCTCTAATACCGGATAAAAGTGGTTTGGACAAAATCCACGACGATTTTTTTTGTTGCTATTTCTGACATTTTGCTCAATGTAGCGTTTTCGGGGGCCTGTTTGGGGGGCTTCCTGGTGTTTGTGGGTGAGTTTCGGGGTCTGGGAGCACTGCTGGGACACTCTAATCTTGATTGCATTTGCTTTTCAGGAAATTCGTGGTGGCAAACCAGACCTATGGCCTAGCTACGCAGCGCGTTTGGACCGAAGGCCGAGAAATATTGGAAGTATGAGATTTTGCTTTTGGCCTGTTTGGGGTGTTATGCTTTTTGGCGGGTGAGTTGGCGGGTCTTGGGGAATTCCTGGGAAGGGCTAATACCGGGTAGAAGTGGTTGGGACAAAATCCAGGGTGATTTTTTTTGTTGCTATTTCTGACATTTTGCTCAATGTAGCTTTTTCGGGGGCCTGTTTGGGGGGCTTCCTGGTGTTTGTGGATGGGTTTTGGGGTCTGGGCGCACTGCTGGCTATACATACTTTACTTTGCAAGAGGTTTGAAGCAAATCCATGGTGGCAGAGGGGAGTTAGGGCCTAGCTGCAGAGCGCGCGCGAAGTGATTTGGGAAATTTGGAAAAAAATGACAAAGTCCCCATTTTTGTACTTTTGCTCTTTGGCTGTTTGGGGGTCTTCTACTCGTTTTCTCCTGGGTTGATGGCTCTGGGGCCATTGCTGGGAAGCTCTAATACCGGATAAAAGTGTTTTGGACAAAATCCACGCCGATTTGTTTTGTTGCTATTTCTGACATTTTGCACAATGTAGCGTTTTTGGGGGCCTGTTTGGGGGGCTTCCTGGTGTTTGTGGGTGAGTTTCGGGGTCTGGGAGCACTGCTGGGACACTCTAATCTTGATTGCATTTGCTTTTCAGGAAATCCGTGGTGGCAAACTGGACCTATGGCCTAGCTACGCAGCGCGTTTGGACCGAAGGCCGAGAAATATTGCAAGTATGAGATTTTGCTTTTGGCCTGTTTGGGGGTGTTATGCTTTTTGGCGGGTGGGTTGGCGGGTCTTGGGGCATTCCTGGGAAGGTCTAATACCAAGTAGAAGTGGTTGGAACAAAATCCTCGCGGAAAAGCCTTTTGGCACTTTTTCTAACTTAGGGTTCATTAGGGTTAGCCCTAGCAGCAGGATTGCATGTGTTTCGGGGTATTCTAGATTTTTGCAACTGAGTTCTGGGGTCTTAGAGCACTCGTGAGAATGTGTAATTTTGGTTGGAAGTCATTTGAAGAAAATCCATGGTGGGAAAGGGGGGATTTGGCATAGTTAAAGAAAGCCTTTGCCACTATTCTTAACTTAGGGTTCGTTAGGGTTAGCAGTATTTCTATTGCATGTGTTTGGGTGGGGGGGTTTTCGAGTCTTGGAGCGATGCTGGCTATGGATACTTTTGCTTGGTTGCTTGCAAGTGGTTTGAATGCAATCCAGGGTGGGTAAGGGGGTACTTGGGCCTACATTTACTTTCAAAGTACGTTTTGTCACCAGTTTTCTGCTAGGCCTCGTTTTTTGAGATTTGATTGGGGGTCTTCTACATTTTTGCGACTGGCTTTAGTAAGGGTCTGGGTGGGAGCACTGCTGGGAAGATCTAATTTTGTTCTAAAACACAGTTTACAGTACACCTAGCTTGAGGGGAAAGATCCGCCACATTAATTTGCCCATACTTATTTATCCTTCAAAAGGTGACTCAGACAGAGTACGCACTTTCAAAAATATTGTACTGTCTACTAGGAAAATCAGAGTGTGACTTTTTGCACTCCACAGCCTACATACCTTATATTTATTTATCAGTGGTGTTCTAATATTATATCACTTCCTGTTTTTCGTTGAATAATTACAGGCCGGGTTTCAGTCTGTGCAATGGGGAAAAAAGGATGGAGTCAGGCTTCACATTAGCGAGCCACAATTCAGCATCAGGCAGGCAGTGGACAGGGTGTCTTCTGGTCACCAACATTGATGGACGAAGCGTCAGCTGCAATGGAGGAGTGCCGCTAATGAGAGGAATTTTTTTCTGCATGCAACTTACTTACCAAATTCAACAGGACAACTACAACAACAAACAGATACAGTATCCTTTGTGTTTTTCTCTGACTGTGACTGCATTTCTTGGATCTCTCTCTGCTTCTAAATTGATCCCTTAACACATCACTTAGTCCACTCCACTATCACATCTGCACCACACATAGTCATTTGTAAGTGCTCCTACGTAATTCGCAAGTCGCAGCACGCCCTAGCCCGTAGAGGACTGGGATGGCCCCAATGATGAAGCATGTCACCAAGGGGCAACCCTGGTGAGTGAGGGGACACCTAGAAAAAGAGCAATTTCTCCTTTTCTATCTACTATACCTTCCAGACCAACCCCATTGAGTGTTGTGAATGGATTTATAGTGACCAGCAAGGCTCTCAGGTATCTGGCAACAGAGACCTTATGTTGAATATAGTTATCAATAATTCCACACACGCCCTGTACTGTCGCATTCTTTGTTCCACAGTTGTCGAAAGTACTACTTACTTTTCACTGACATGCATGCAGTAGTGCATGCACTTTCAAAGATTGATGGATAGGTTTGTACCCAAAGATTTGTTTATGTTCAATTGTTTGTCCATGCTGTGCTTTTTTTACAGGGTGTCTTCTGGTGACCAACATCGATGGACGAAGCGTCGGCTGCAATGGAGGAGTGCCGCTAATAAGAGGATTTTTTTTCTGCAGGCAACTTACTTACCACTTTCAACAGGACAACTACAACAACATACAGATACAGTATCCATTGTGTTTTTCTCTGACTGTGACTGCATTTCTTGGATCTCTCTCTGCTTCTAAATTGATCCCTTAACACATCACTTAGTCCACTCCACAATCACATCTGCACCACACATAGTCATTTGTAAGTGCTCCTACGTAATTTGCAAGTCGCAGCACGCCCCAGCCCGTAGAGGACTGGGATGGCCCCAATGATGAAGCATGTCACCAAGGGGCAACCCTGGTGAGTGAGGGGACACCTAGAAAAAGAGCAATTTCTCCTTTTCTATCTACTATACCTTCCAGACCAACGCCATTGAGTGTTGTGAATGGATTTATAGTGACCAGCAAGGCTCTCAGGTATCTGGCAACAGAGACCTTATGTTGAATATAGTTATCAATAATTCCACACACGCCCTGTACTGTCGCATTCTTTCTTCCACAGTTGTCGAAAGTACTACTTACTTTTCACTGACATGCATGCAGTAGTGCATGCACTTTCAAAGATTGATGGATAGGTTTGTACCCAAAGATTTGTTTATGTTCACAATTGTTTGTCCATGCTGTGCTATTTTTTCTTGTCTCCCAAAACCTTTCCCAAAAACCCCCGTACCCATCCATTTTTCAAAGCCTAACCCTCTTCCCCCGGGCTGTGTGGTTTTGATTGATGTGTGACTAAATTACAGCAATAAATCCACACACTTGCTGGGGAGGATAAGGTGATAGCAACAGGCTGGTGAAGAAATCCGAGAATATATTCTTACTCTGCTTGACAAAGACCCATGGCTAATGTCAAAGAACTTCAACCGAATTAGTTATACTTTACCATTTGTTAGGCTACAATGTGGCACTGTTCTAGTGTACTTCTGTCACCTGCTATATTCTCTATTGTACCGTTGTATTGCTCAGGAGGACAAACCAGATTTCATTTTCTTTTTTTTCATAGGCATGCAACTGCCACTGTGTCACACCACTAGTACCACCGCTATGAGGAAATTTTATCCGCCCAGGATTGCCAACCTTATTCGCTGTTTCCCGTGGAGCCAGCCCTGGGCCTAGCCCTACTTGCAAACAGAAATTACAGGTAAGATAGGCGTTTGGTTGGAGGTAGTATAATGGAGTATTAGGAGAGACGAGAGATTGGATTGAAGGTAGTACTACTAAAGTCCTAGGACTATTCAGGAAAACAAACTTACTGTTAAACCCCCACCCACCAGACTCAAAAGCAGTAAAAAACAGGTATGGTCAGATAAAGTTTCAAAAAGTATATTTTTATAGCCCTAACAAAATAATGTCCCGCAAGACCCTCCCTAACCCCAACGATTGTCCTTCAAAAGTCCCCAAAAAACCCAACTCCCAATTCCCACCCCCCAAAAGTCTCTAAAAAAGGGGCAAGGGACACTATGGCAGGGTGTTGTTGGATTTAGCAGCCAGGGCATCATGCTACTTGCGGAGGGTGGCAAGTTCGAAGCGGAGGCCCTCCACCGAGTTCTTATAGTTATGGACCTCCAGCTCCAGGTAGGACAGTCTGAGGGATAAGCGGCGCCGGTGTGCCTTGCAAATCCTGTGAGGGGCAGCTGCTTTCTTTGCTGCTCGGCGGTGGCGTTTGGCTTTGGTAGCCCGGCTCCGTACCGCTGGAGCACTGCGCTGGCTGGCAGCCCGCACGGAGAAGGATGCAGCTGTCCCAGTGGACGTTGTTGTTGTACCAGACTGCGTCTCCTCCTCCTCCAGGGCCACCAGCCGCCGATATTCAGTGACAGTGGCATCCAGCCTCCGTTGCCGGGCCATTCGAGCCAGCTCCTTCCTCCTTGATGGTGTCTTGGATTTGGAAGGAGCAACTACATGAAGAAAGAAAGACATAGTCTGTAACCAATGCTCCTTAAGATTAACACAAAATGATTGAGCAGAAAGTTGTCACAGTACAAGTAGCAAATTGAAAGCACAGTACATAACTATTGAGGACAGTATCTATGTAACCTCCGACTTCTTCATCCTTGCTCTAACATTAGTGGGAGTTTAAGGAACAAATTCTACGAGCACTATGGACTTCCATTACAGTCGACTATGACAGTACACCAATCTTATTCTTCTTCTTCTCTCTTGTTTAGGAAAATTGGTACGTTATCTTATGCAAGCCGGCATAATGCCAGCGCAGTGAACTTGCACCCGAGAAAAACAGACGCACACCATGGTGAGTGAGACAGACTTGCGTTACTGTACCGGTCCAGTACATGCAGGTGGTGAAGCTCTTACTTTTCTATTACGGGTGGCACTGAGAATACTCTGTTAAAAGGGCTACTGCTTAATTAATTTAGCTTTCACCCTACAGTGCAAATGAGTATTAGAAAAGGAAAATGAAGAAGCTAAATTATCTGATTATCTATCACTTCACATGGGATGTATTTGATGACATATGGGATGACTTTAGGTACTTTGCTTATTATTGAGTGAACAGTGATACCCCCACACATGAATGACGTACTACTACTAAACTAAAGTTATTAAGAGAGGTAGGGAGTGTCCACCGTACTAACCGGATATATGCTGTGCTTGCAGTTGCAATACAAACTACTGCTACTATTCATGGTAGTATTTGGACAACGTTACAACTTCTTTTCCTTGCCTTTCCTACACTGGAACGGACGTGCGGGTGCGGTGTTACATGCTCTTCAAAGTAACACTTAGTTCATCCAGTGACCGTGTACTCTCTTTAGATACACATATGCTATCTAAGAGTCAGATAGTACCATGAATGATCCAGGCATCCATCCATTCAAAGTATATGCACACATACAGTTTCTGTCTCACCCACCCAGGCTGTTCTCCTTCCACCCATCCTTGCTTCATCATTCACCCAGCCATGCACCATACCATATTCTTGCCTTCCCAGCCACCTCGGGGACCAAGCAAACACATATCATTCTTCTTTGCCAGTCATCATTACATTTCTCGTCCTTCCACACTTACTTACACCCTTCTTTCGTTTTTCGTTCATCCCATCCATCAAGTTCACCTCAGATCTGATTGGGATTCTTCTCGCCAAAAACGTCACAGCTAAGTCGAAGTACATTTAGAGGAGGCTACTACCTGGTTTATTTATAATACACCTGTGCAGAAAGCACACTCTGCAGTCTTCAATCTCAATGACTAAGGAATGTATAGCTTACCTCTGCCCGCCACCACCGTTTGAACCCTCACAGGCATGTCCTTGTCCGGCACTTGCACCGCCTCCTCCCCAGAGTTGTCCTCCTCGTCCAATGCCACCACCACCTCCGCGATGGCCCCGTCTCCAGATGTTCCACCTACAAAGTACATTTAATAATGTTAGAATACACCACTCACTACTATATAATATTTGGTCTAGGAGAAAGAAAGAAATGTGAAAAAAACAGTATACAATTTAATAATTTATGACTGTGTACTCTAAAGTAAAAATGTCCCTTTTTCCAGGGAAGGCTGTTGTCTTGCTGCACTTTTTGGCACAACTGATGAATGTTTGCTTTTTACTTTTTAACACGCACCACTTTTTCTCCTAACAGACAGAAGCTTGACTTCTAAGAACACGAGCAGGATCAAGTTCAAACCAGGTGAGAGCTCGGCTCGACCACAAGAAATGTGTCCAATTAATCGTCAGCACTAAGCACTTTTCCATTTTCAGTTACACGTTCACTTTTATGACAAACTTGATTTTAATAAATGTGTTTACTTTTAATAAAGCTTTTAAACTTAAATAGACTCTGTGGTTTTTGGTCCTCCAGACTAGAGTGGATGAGCTAAAGGTTTTGGAATTTTTGCAAGCATGAGTCCGTGCCTCTGCCATCGGTGACTTTGGGAGCTAAATGACTCTGCCACACTATCTAGTCAGTAAGGAGATTGGGGGTTCAACTACAAAGTCTGTTATCACTGAGGTATGTGGAAAGTCTAACAGCACCTATTATAATTGATAAGCTAAGCAATGCATTATTTAGTGTCCATAGTTCTGTTTGTGCAGATTTGTCCCTGCAACAGTAGTAGAATGGATTGTCCTCCTATCCAAACCAAAAGTAAAGTAGTATCTTATTCTTTCTTGGTGGTCATTCACCTTTTTATTGTTGGCAATGGTCAAAGCATAAACATTTAGAATACTTGAAAAGACATTATGGACAATCCCAGAGGACTGCACTCAGTGCATAGAGCTATTGCTGACTAGAATGGGAGTCCAATGGAAATGCCAAATGTGCAATCTTAGTTAGCTACACAGACAGACTAATAAGAATAATCTAGTAATACCACACGGAGTCATAGTCGAGGCAGGATAAGAATTTAGATCCTGTCTACAAGAAGATCAAAGACGATTTAGAAAAAATCGAATGAGGAACGCTAGGAAAAAATAAGTACTCTATATTAAAATTAAAACTTACTGGGGCCAGCAAAGGAGCCCTCGCCTGCCCGGTCCTGGCCTGCATCGTCAACAGCACCCTCCTCCTCCTCCTCCTGTGTCCTCCTCTTGCCCCTGGGGGAAGCTGATGTAAACATGAAAGAAAGAAAAACAGAAAACATGGATGATATTTCTCAACCAAATCAAACATTTCAAAAGAACTAACAAAATGTTTTTGCGAAATAGCAAATAGGGAACGACTCCACGGGATATATTATTGACCAATCTCATGTGGTCGACTACGTTATTACTTTAGTATTGCTTGATTTGCGGACCGTCGAATTGGAAACTACCCTATGTAACTCACTAAACAAAGTACTAAAAAGGTTTGCCTAGGATTGGCAGGCAGCAGTCCGCAGCACGCAAAGTGACAGCCAAAGTCCATCGTGATTGAAGATCAGCGACAACACTAAAGTTTCCTACTACATTAACCAGTCATTAAAATACTCAAACTATTAATCCACCACCACTATTTCTTCTTATCGCCATGTGTACAAAGGAAGGACTGGACTTGAGTCTGTAGGGGCTGATTTAGAAGCCCCTTGCGGCTCTTTTGCTCCATTTTTGCGTGACTTTTGTGACGCAGCGACAGCACAAAAGAGGCGCAATGGTGCGGCGTATATTAACAACGTGACGCATATGGGAGATGCATCACGTTGTAAAGCCCTGCGCCAATAGGGGGCGTTCCGGCACAAGGGAGGGCGTTCCTGCGCAGGAACGCATCCTAAAAGTGGCTGAGGGAAATCTACAAGATTTCAATCAGTCACTTTGAGGACAATGCTGCGTGACTCAAACCCTGCGCCTGCTTGAAGCAGACGTACGGCTTGACGCAGCATTGGGGAGATAGGGCACCCCAGAGCATTGATGGAGCTGCACCATCGTTGCGACGCAACTCCAGCAATGCGCCGCCTTTACGGCACAGATGCGTAACGCTTTGGTGACGTTTTGGGCCCATGGTGCGCCGCATTGTAAATACGGCGCACCATGGGGGATGGTGGCGTGACGCACAATTACTGGCGCATCCCTGCTACTTTGCAGGGATGCGCCGGTAATTAAAAATCAGAACCTTAGTGTGTAGCATTACGCAGTTCTTTAAACTACACTCATACATAATTTCACAGGCCAATGAAATGAACACAAAATCTAAAACAAATAAGCATAGTAGCAACACTACTGAGAAGAAGGAGAGCAGTGTACCTGAAATGCACAGAAGATTTTGAAATATAATTTACCTACAATGTAATGAGCAGCATTATTGCTCTTGGTAAAAAACAAAAATTTGCAATATAATAACACAGCAGGAGAAAACATAGTAGTAAAGAAATAGCTACTACTACTCACCAAGCCCGGGGATCTCAAGGCCAAGGAGGTCGAGCAGATCTCGCTCACGGGTCAGGACATCCGTCCAGCGGTGGGTGGCCTGGTTGTAGGTGCGCCAGACCCGAGAGTGGTGGTAAATGGCCTGGCATACCTTCTCCCACCGCTTCCGGCGCTCCCGGACCCCGTACCCGGCACTGATCTTGCCGCCTCCCATGATGGTCCTGGGGAGGCAGCACTGAACATAAAAAATGAGTTGGCCCACCTCCTCCGGGGTAAAGATCTCCCTGGGTACGACCTCCTCCCACCTCAAACGCCCGCACGGGAGCCGGACACGGGGTGCGGGACCCTGCCCCTTCTCGGGATGCTTCCCGGCTCCGTTCACCATGGTCTGGGCGGAAAGGAATAAAGAAAATAGAATAGGGAAGAGAAGAAAAGAAAAGAGTTTAAAAAAGTAGTTTAAAATTAAGCAAAAGTAGCAGTAAACACAAAAATATAGGGCTAGAAAAATAGAGGGATAGATAATAAGTAAAATAGATCAAAAAAAACTTCAAACAAGCAAAGGATGGCAGAGATTGACAGAGGATACAAAGACCATGCCCAGAACCATAGCAATGAATGAGAAACAAGATGGCCGCGCCCGTTCACGACCGCGCGGGTAAGTTCGCGCGAGATTTTCCTTGCGAACACGCGCGAAACTGTACTGGCAAGCCGCAGACTTTGCGAGATTACACTTCGCGCCCGGAAACGGAAATACGTCAGGCAAACAAGATGGCCGCGCCCTTGAACGACCGCGAGGGTAACTTCGCGCCTTGCGCTACGAGCGGCTCGCAAAAACACACAAAACCTTGCCAACTAACACGCCGCAAAAAAACAAATTGCATATTCGCACGAATTTGCGGCTTCCGAATCCGATCTCGCGCGTGTTCGCGCCCCGCGAATCCCGCGAAATTGCAGAAAAACGAGTTTTTCAAAACTGAAAGCACTCGGCAGGGGCAAGAGTTCAAACTCATCATTAGTAACAATTCCCTGTAGTGCTTCCTGACTGGGGCCCCTCCAGAATTCAGTTGCTAGTTGCAACAATTGTATGACCCTGCTCTGACCCTCACAGCAGGCTCATAGAATAGCTACAAATAGGCCACAAAGGTCCTGGAAAAAAAAATGCACTGCAACAGAAAGCAAATTACAGATAAGGAAGCAGGTGCCAGACTGGAATTTTAAAACAGTGACACATTAATAAACTAACCCCAAATTAATTCATGTCAGTTGAAGCAGGGCTGGTGTGCTTGCTTTTCCCCCCCATAATCTACAGTGATGATGAACCAGAGGGTGGCATTGATGTAACAGAGGGTTGCAGTGGTGAAACCGAGGGTGCTGGGAACCTGTGATGAGGAACCAGACGTAGAAACAACATAATCGCGACCGTTGCGTGCCGAAATGTAAGTTCGTAATTGCGAACTGGTACGAAACCCTCGCAAACTGGCAGAAATCCTTGCGAACACAAAAAAAAAATCCACAAATTCGCTAGAATTCGCGGATTTTGCGGATTGCGAGTTCGCAAATCCGCAAAATTCGCGAACGCGAGATTCTCAAAATTCGCCCATAAAAATCAGGACACAATACATGCATTCAAAACATCTAAAGCCCAAGAGGGAGATGGCCTGCCAGCTGAGTTTTATCAGGGAATAGGAGACTCTTTAGCAGACTGACTGCTGGTAGTGTATCAGGAGGCCTTTTTAAGGGTATAATTGCCTGACTCGATAATAGAGTCACTTATAGTCATGCTACCCATACCTGGTAAGGATGTTAAACTCCTTGCTGGACATACAGCGTGGTCGAGACCCCCACGCTGCAACGCTTTGCTGCACAGCGCTTTGCGCTTTTTAAACTTACCGCTTTTACTATTTTGGTTCTTTTTTCATTTGAGCTTCTACCCTGATTTTAATAGGGACTCCTGGCCCCCACTTGCACCATAATTGGCTCCTGCACCGCTACTTTGCGGGTTTGGGTTCTGTGGGCTCCTTGCTCGCCGGTAGTTTAATAGGCGCCATCTTGGGTGAGGAAGCGCCGTTCTAGAGGCGCCGGACCGAGTGCTCTAGCCTTGCGGCCCTCCTCCGCCTGCCCTATTTAAACTCTGCCTTAGCGCGCAGCTGTGACGCGCAGCAGGTCGCGCCTTCCCTGCGCCTGAGTCGTGCCAGAGTCCTGCCCATCTGCGCCCGTCAGCGCTGAGTAAGCGCTAGGGCAGGGCCCGGCACCTTGGCTGGTAGGTTTATTTGTTTTGCCTTTATCTTTTGTTAGGCATGTATTCTAGAACAGACTTACTTCGCCTCCACCCTACTCTTCCCCTCTGCTCTGAGACTTCGCTTCATCCTCTGTGTGGCCCTTTTAGGTGCCCCGGTTGTGCCTTCACGCTTTCCATACCTACCCCGATTTCTACTCACTGTTCTGCTCTTCGTAAGTCACCAGTTCCTACTTTATTTAAGATCTATCATCTCAATGTTAGATCTTTGGTCAAGCACCATCTTGATGTCCATGACTTACTTGATGAGGCTCCTGATATTCTTTTTATGTCTGAAACTTGGCTCCACAATGATGCCTCGGTTGCTATTAATTTAGCTCTCCCTCTGGAGTATACAATCTACACTCTTAACCGTGACTCTAGAGGGGGTGGCATTGCAGCCGCCATCAAAACCAGCTATCCATGTACATGGAAGGCCATGGATATTGCGGGATGCGAAAGTGCTTATTTTTCAGTTTCTGTTAATCCGCACTTTGCATTCTCAGGCTTACTCATCTATCGGCCTCCGGGACCTGACGCTGCCTTTAGGGCCGCCCTCCCCGACGTAGTAAGCTCCTTGGCCCTCAAAACTGCCAATTTCAACATAATCGGGGATCTCAATCTTCATTTTGATTCCCCTTGTCCTTCGGCGGCCAGTAGTACTTGTGCTGACCTGGAGGCTCTCCAACTTTTTCAATTAGTGGAACATAACACACATATTGGTGGCCACATTCTAGATCCCTTTTTTACCTCCATTACATCGATCAAAGTCCTGCCCCCCCGACCTATGGCCTGGACTGACCACTACCTAATTGAATGCCATCTTCTACTTGGAGAACCTCCTGTAGTTGCCCCTACTCCTGCCATTCTCAGGCGCCCTTGGAAAAAATTGAAACTTAGCGATTTCCATCAGCTTTTGGGCGACGTCCCCTTGGCCCCTTTTACTGATGTGGAATCTGGTTACGATTCTTATTGCAACTGGCTCACTAATGCGTTGGACAAGCTTATTCCTGTTACCCAGATTAAACAACAGCGCTCCCATTCCAGTCCCTGGTATGACGACTCTCTTAGGCTGTTAAAAAAATCTTGTAAACAAGCCGAAAGAGTCTGGCGTAAGTCATATGACCCGGTCAGGAAAGCTCTGTACCTCGCCACCATCAAGAAGTATCACAGAGCCATTTGCAGGGCCCGCGCCTCTTATTTTTCACGTGAGTTCAGTGTTAGCACCAACCCTACTAAACTTATCTTTAAGGCACTTAAAGAGCTTACTACCTGTAGAACTTCTACTGCTGAGATTTGCTCTTCCTCCCACTGTGAGGACTTAGCTGCCTTCTTTATTAGTAAAGTGGAAGGTATCTATCGAGCTTTCCCCAACTCTACAGGATCTCGGCAGGGCACTACTGCCACTCCTAAAACTACCATCACGTTATCCCATCTTCCGGAGCTTTCTATGGAGGAGTTCAACAAACTTGTTATCAGAGTGAAGTCAGGCTCCCCTAAAGACCCTCTGCGGCCCGCACAATTTAGAGAATCTGCCTCTCTTTGCCTTCCCCCAATTTGTAAGCTGATCAATTCGTCCCTGCCATCGGGTTCTGTTCCCTGTGCCTGAAAACAGGCTCAGGAAATCCCTATTTTAAAAAAACCTGCTCTAGACCCTAAAAAAGCTGAAAATTATCGTCCCATTTCTCTCTTCCCGTGGGATGCTAAACTGACTGAGGCCCATGTTAATACCATCTTAGCTAATATTTTACATCCCTCCAAGAATGGTTTTAGGCCCGGTCACAGCACCGAGACTGCGCTCCTGTACATGGCCGAACATCTTCGCATGTTGGTGGATTCAGGTCACACGGCGGCACTAGTGCTCCTTGATCTAAGTGCCGCCTTCGACACTGTCTCCCACAACATTTTACTCCAACGTCTGGTTGAGGCCGGGGTGGACAATCTGGCTCTTGAATGGTTCAGATCTTTTTTATCTGATCGCTCCTTCAGGGTCACCACCCCCCCTTTCGAATCTAAACCACATGCGATTGCCCAGGGAGTTCCACAGGGATCGGCCCTTAGCCCCACTTTATTCAACCTTTATGTTCAACCGCTAGCTGATGTCGCCATGCGTGGGAACCTATCCATCGTGTCCTACGCAGACGACACGCAGCTGGCGGTTGCTATTAGTGGGGCTTCCGATCTTGAGACAGTCAAGTTCCGTGAGGGACTCATATCCGTGGCCCACTGGATGAATGACAATTTCCTGCAATTGAACGCCAAGAAAACCGAGGTGCTCATTGTGGGGAAACAAACTCATCTATGGGGCGATAACTGGTGGCCGCATGAGCTAGGTCCGACTCCTACCCCCGTCACTGAAGTTAAAAACCTTGGGGTGTGGTTTGACTCCCAACTGAGCTTTTCCACCCATACTAAAAAGATTGCTGCATCTTGTTTTGGGATTTTGCGTCAGCTTTGGTCCACCTTTAAATACTTCGACGCTCCCACCCGACAACTCATTGTGCAAGCCATGATCCTGTCTAAACTAGATTATGCTAGCTCTCTTTTTCTTGGAGTCAATCAGGTTGAACTATCCCGTCTCCAACGCGTCCAAAACGCTGCCGCCAGGGCTCTGGTTGGCTTACCCAAATTTTGCTCAGCTAGGAAAACCATTTATAATCTCCACTGGCTTCCGGTGGCTCAGAGAATTATGTTTAAATCACTGACTCTGACTTTTAAAATCCTCAAACTTTCATCTCCTCAGATTCTGGAGCCTCTCATCCTCCCCTATGTTCCAGCACGCTCTCTGAGGTCCTCCGCCCTCCACCTAGCCATAGTTCCTCGCTTTGAGAGATCCAGGATTGGCAGACACTCCTTCCGAGTTCTTGCCGCCAAACTGTGGAATTCCCTGCCTGCCCATATTCGTGCCATCGATGGGCTCCTTGATTTCAGGAAGGCTGACAAAACCTTTCTCTTCCCCTCAGCTCCTTAGTTCTGTTGTGTTGTGTTTTGTCTCTCACTCTTGTCCGGCTTTTCTGTTCTGTACCAGCGCCAGGACGCCCCTTTGCTGGGGCATCTGTGCGCTCAATAAATCCGGATAACATAACATAACATAACATCTTTCCTCATGCCTCCCCCACTCCATGCTCAATGTGGCTGTTAAAATACTTAGCAAGCTCCTGGCGAACAGGTTGCTGGGGTATACAGACACAATAATAATTCCAAAATATAGAATTGCAGTAATTTCGAAGTGAAAATATAGAATGGACAAAATATCGAATGGACAGAATATAGGCAACACAAATATAGAATTTAAGGTAAGTAATTTAATTAATATTGATTTTCATAAATATAGAAAGTCAAAATATCGAAGTATATAACATAGGTATTAAATATATCGAATTTGTAATAATATCACATTTTTTGAAGTGTTTTGTATGTTAGTGTATGTGTGAAAAATGTAGAATTATTTTATAATTTATTTTAAGTAATGAATTTTATGTTATTTAATTTTTGCGTAATTTAATTCTGTAGCAGGTTGTGGGTTTATAGGGGAATAGAGTGGGAAGTAATTTAATTATAATTAATTAAATATTTAAATGTATTTATTGGTATTTATTTTGAATTAATTGTTAATTAATTTTTAATTGGTAATTAAGTAAATTGAAAATGGCAATTAATTTTACTTAATTGATTAATTGATAATTAAGTTAATTTTATTCATTTATTTTCCGTAGTGGGTTGTGGGTTTATAGGGGAATAGGGTGGGAATTAATTTAATTATAAATAGTTAAATATTTAAATTTATTTATTGGTATATATTAATTGATAAATAATTTTTAATTGGTAATTAATTAATTGTTAATTGCTAATTAATTTGTATTAATAGGTAATGAACTTTAATAATTAATTTTTATTTGTATTTTTTATTGATTAATGATTATATTATATTAAATTGGTAATTACTTTTAATTAATTTTTTATTGGTATTAATATTTAATTGATTTTTACTAATATATGAAATATTTACTTTCCCTACTGTTGCACTCACTGGAGTGGAAATAATAATTTTTACCCCTACACTATCCAACACTTTCCCTACTGTTGCACTCTCTGGAGGGGGAATAGTAATCTGTACCCCTACGCAATCCAACGCTTTCCCTACTGATGCACCCTCTGGAGTGGGAATAGTAATTTTTACCCCTACGCTATCCAACGCTTTCCCTACTGTTGCACTCTCTCGAGTGGGAATAGTAATTTTCACCCCTACGCTATCCAACGCTTACCCTACTGTTGCACTCTCTGGAGTGGGAATAGTAATTTTTACCCCTATGCTATCCAATGCTTTCCCTACTGTTGCACCCTCTGGAGTGGGAATAGTAATTTTTACCCCTACGCTATCCACCGCTTTCCCTACTGTTGCACTCTCTTGAGTGGGAATAGTCATTTTTACCCCTACGCTATCCAACGCTTTCCCTACTGTTGCACTCTCTGGAGTGGGAATAGTAATTTTTACCCTCCCGTTATCCAACACTTTCCCTACTGTTGCACTCTCTGGAGAGGGAATAGTAATTTTTACCCCTACGCTATCCAACACTTTCCCTACTGTTGCACTACTTGGAGTGGGAATAGTAATTTTTATCCCTACGCTATCCAACGCTTTCCCTACTGTTCACTGTCTGGAGTGGGATTAGTAATTTTTACCCCTACGCTATCCAACACTTTCCTTACTGTTGCACTCTCTGGAGTGGGAAAAGTAATGTTAACCCCTACGCTATCCAACGCTTTCCCTACTGTTGCCCCCACTGGAGTGGGAATAGTAATTTTTACCCCTATCCTATCCAACGTTTACCCTACCGTTGCAGTTGCTGGAGTGGTAATAGTAAATTTTACCCTCCCGCTATCCTACAGTAAAAATATTCTATATTAATAATTAATATTATTTTAATATATGTATGTGTTAAAAAATTTAATTGTACGTTTATTTTTTAACTTATATTAATTATTTAATACTTTTAAAGTTATTTAAGTATTTTTAAGTATGTTTTAGTTAATTATAGTTATTATTTCATTAATTTTAAATTACTTTTAAGACATTTAAAAAAATTCGACATTTTCACTAACTATATATATTTTTTCGATATTTGTGATTCAATATTTTTGTACTTACCTGTTTGTAGATAGTACTTCAATATTTTTGCTTTCTATATTTTTAGTTTGATATTTTTAATATTCTATATTTTTTCAGTGATCCGTTGCTGGGCCACCTGCAAGCTTTGGTTCACATAGACTTATGAGGATTCATCCCCCCAGGCTGTCCCTGGTAGTGCACACACCTGAATTGTGGGAAAACTCCTATTCACTGGCACTGCTTGATATTGAGCAAACATTTGATTCCATATAATGGGAATTCTTGTGGCAGGTCCTTTGAAAGGTGGAAGTAGAGGAGTCATTTGTCAAGTGGGTGCAGTTGCTCCATCCGGACCCAGTGGTGAGGGTCCGTATTAGCAGGATGGTGTTGTATCATTTCTCCCTTCAATGGGGGACTAGATAGGGGTACCCCTTGTCACTGCAATTATTCACATTGACAATGAAACCACTGGCATGCTGCTTGCACTCAATGTTACATGACTGAGGAGTGATAATAGAGGAGACCCCCATGTGGTCTCTCTGTACGTGAATGACGCTTTGATTTATTTGAAACAAATAGTGCATTAAGTCTCTACTCTTTTAGAGACCCTTGTAGAATTCAGAGAGGTCTCAGGACTCTATGTCAACCAGGCCAAATCAAAATTGTTTCCGATAGGCATCCTAAGAGAGACCCCACAACTTCAGCTCTCACAGTGTGAGGTATCTCGAGATATGGATCGCAAGAGAGATGAGGACGTTTAAATCTTTGAATATTGGAAGAGTCCTCGAAGGCCTTAGACCATCTGTTAAATTCTAGAACATTCTCTAACTATCTTTAATGGGTAAGGTGGCGCTTGTGAAAATGACTGTACTTCCCTTGTGTCTCAATATCTTTCAGGGTGCAATGTTTGACATCCCAAGGACATTTTCCTCAAACTGGACAAGATTATTGTCAAAGAGGAAGAGGGTAAGTCTGTCAACTGGCCCTGGCAACGAGGAGGGCTGGAATTACCCAACCTGGAGCTCTATTTCCTGGAAGCGCAGCTACAACATGCAATGCATTGGTTGGATGAAAGGGAAAACTGGGAGAAAAGTTTACTCTGCTGCACTTGTGGTGACACACCCTGTGATATTCACTATTATTAGTACTGTTAGTTCACTTAGGTTCCATGCTACCATGGATCTGGAGTGTGGTGAGGTCATTGATGTTTTGAAGGATGCTGCGCAGTTGAATCTTACTCTGGCAGCTGTTGGATGGGATCCTTTGTACATGAATAAACTTCAAGTGAAATCTACAATGTTTCATCATTTATATGGAAATTCTACACTGGCGTAGTCGGCAGCTTCAAAGGATCTCAACTCAGGAACTGTCTATCTTTGCTGTAGAAAAAGGAATTTTCTTTTTACAACTTCATGAGTTCTTTCAAGGTGAGGATTTAAAAATCCACCTTCTTAAATGACTTTATAATTATTCTTCTGCTGTGGAGGTTAAAGAACAAGAGTCTAGTGGGATTTGAGCTTTGCCACATATTGCTAATATTGCTCTTTATATGGGATGCAGAAAATTCATAGCATATCGATTTGGGCTCATCCTAGATCTCGTTGACGTTTAATTACATTCACAACAGAGTAATTTTTATGAATTTGACATATTTACAGAGCTATGATTTCATTCTAAGCTTCTTTGAATGGTTGCTCTATTGGAGGCATCGTCTTCGTGGGAAGTTGTCGTTTGTTTTTATAAGAAGAGTTCAGGGAAACTAACATTTTGGATGTCTTTGAATTACATCTTATTTTGCATTGATATTGTATACTTTCAAGTTTTGGATGTGACTCTGCATTTAATAATTCGAAAGTAAACACTTACCGAGCTTACGAATGTTTGAACTGTCATTGAAGTTTTTGTTTCACGCGTTGCACTCAAAGGATGCATTTTACACGCTGGAGTGTAGGACGGCATTCTTCGCCCTGATTCTTCATGGTGACGTGCATTCTTCCCTAACGCTCTACCTTCCTCATCGGGCACTGCAGTTCTGTGTCATCACGCACAACAACGTAACGCGTAATGACGCGCTGTGCGTATTGATGTCACGGCGCCCATCTTAGTTCTCCTGGTGACTAAGGAACTCGGCAGAGCGTTTGCTTCACTGTGGCCCGGCGGTGACGTTAATTGCTAAACTTCTTTCGATGATTTTTTTTGTTGAAAACTCGACATCCACAGCGATTTACACGCTTCTGAAAAAGGATACTGTGAGTTGCAAATCATTACTCTATTATTGAAGGACTCAACAGCGATTTGCACGCTTTAAAAATGAGACAGTGAATTGCATATTTTGAAGAAATTATAAATAATTTAAGATATTTGACAACAGCGATTCACACGCTTTTTATATTGTAACATTTTTTTTGTTGAGTTCGATATTTTACATTGTTCTTTTACTCTTTAACTAGAACAGTATTTTCTATTATGGTAGTGGTGTGCTATATAATATGTTAATGTTGTGACTAATGAGTAAGTGGAGGCTTTGCACAATTTTGTAGTTAGTTTCTACACATCTTCAGAAATATTTAATATTTGAATACTACCATTTAATAATGCAGAATATGACAGCAGCAGCTTTCTTTCTTGATACACCTGGTGATCCTCCAATTAGATGAAAAAAATGGAAGCTTGTTTTTGAAAGATTTGATAAGGTTTGTGGAACATCTCTAAGTGCAGAAAGGAAAACATCACTTCTTCTGCATTGCTTGGGGTCCGAAGGGCAACATGTGTTCGATCATTTACCAGAATTATCAACATCTGAGGCTAATGGTTTAAATGAGTATGAAGTTTGTATTTATAAATTGGATAAACATTAGCTGCCGAAGATAAGTACAATTCTTGAAAGGTATCACTTCGGGAAACGTACTCAAAAGGATGGAGACACAGTTGAAACCTATATAACAGACTTAAGAAACTTGGCCTCATCATGCAAATATGATAATTTGACTGATGAACACATTCGAGATCAGTTCATGTTAGGTTGTAACATTGAAAAAGTTAGAGAGGAATTGTGGCTTCGGGATGAGCCTACTCTTGAAGAAGTTCTCAGTGTTGCAAAGAGAATAGAACATTCTTTAAAGTGTGTGGATGTTCTTAAGAAAAATGGGGAAGTGAAAGAGGAGAAGGTTCATTCGGTTAAGGAAAAAAATCATAAATTTAATTCTGAGGTGAATGATAAGGTAAACATAGAAATTAAGAATAAAAGGTTTAAAAACAAAGAGAGGTTTAGAACATTAAAATGTTTCAGGTGTGACAAGACGGGGCATTTAGCTAATGATAGCAGGTGTCCTGCATTGAATCACATCGGCTTGACGTGTAAAAAAGAGGGTCACTTGTCTAGAACATGTAGGACTAGAAAAACTCCTAGAGTAAAGGAGGTAGAGGTGTATGAAAGTAACTCTGAGTCCTCTCCTGATGACTCAGTGTGGGCAGATAGTTGTTCAGATTCAAGATCCTTCTAAGAGGAAAAGTTGTCCATTTGACAATATACTCATTGATGGTGAGTCAACAAGGGTACTCTTTGACTCTGGGGCAAAGATAACTATTGTGTCTAATGAATTTTACAATTCAAAATTTAGGAATAAAATTTAACTTTTCAAACCTGACATAATTCCCTTAGCTTATGGTGGCGAACCGATCAAGCTTCATGGGTATTTCATGGGTGTGATTAAGTACAAGAATAGGGTAATTGCAAGAAAATCTACATATCAAAAAGAGGGGACAGTCTAATTAGTTGGCTACACCAAGGGGACTTAGGTGTGTATCTATATCCAAATGCTGATCCTCCCATACAGATCAGAGAAAATGTTTCAGCTATCCATAAATCCGATACTGCACCCAGAAGTAATAACGGTAAGGTGTTAAATTCTGATAATAAACACATTTCTACACCTTATTGTAATAAGAGTAAGAAGAATGTTTTTGTACAGTCTCTTATTGAAGAATTTCTCAATGTATTCAAGCAAGATTTGAGTTGTTTGAAAGGGTATCAGCACAAGATTAAGCTAAAGTGTAATTCGATTCCAGTGTTTTGTAAGGTTAGGGTAGGAATGTTCCATTGTCAGTTAGAGAGGATATGCAAAAGTAATTGAAAAAATTGAAGGATGGAGGAATAATCGAAGAGGTGAGGGAACGGAATGGTTGACTCCGGTTGTGGCCGCAAGAAAACCGAATGGCGATCATCGTCTGTGCATTGATTTGCGCCAATTGAACAAAAATGTGGTAATCGACAAATATCCTTTACCAAACATAAATGAACTGTTGGTTTTGTTGGGTGGTGCTAAGATATTTAGCACCATCCACTTAACTTCCGCTTACCATCAGATAGAGCTGGAACAGAATAGCAGTATTCATTACGCCATTTGGTACTTTTAGATTTAAAAGGATGCCATTTGGTCTCGTCTCAGTTTCATCTGTGTTCCAAAGAGTAATGGAGAATGTGTTAAAGGTATTACCTGGCATATGCATCTATCAAGATGACATGCTTATATTCGCTAACAACATGAATGAGCATGACATTAGGTTAAAGGCGGTTCTAAGTAATCTGAATGAATGTAATCTCACAATGAAGAAAAAAAATGTAAGTTCTGTTCAGACTCTATAAATTATTTAGGTCATATGATAGATGCAAATGGTGTTAGACCTAAAGAAGACATGGTGAATGTTATACAAAATATGAGTTCTCCAAATAACAAGGAAGAATTAATGAAGTTCCTAGGCATGGTGGAATATTATGCTAAATTTGTAAAAAAAAATTGCTGAGGCCATAGCCAACATGAGAGGTTTACTAAAGAAAGGTGTTAGTTATATTTGGTCAGCTGAATGTGATGCAGAATTTGCAAGAGTTAAAGAAAGTTTGAAGAACCCCCCATCATTACAAAGTTTTGATACCTCTCTCAAACCAATTCTCACGACAGACGCTAGTAAGAAGGGATTGGGAGCTGTCTTACAACAACATGGTCCATCAAGGGTAAAATCAATCATGTTTTTATCTCGAAGTTTAAGGGATCCTGAGACTAGATATTCTGTTGTGGAAAGGGAGGCTTTAGGTGTTTTTTGGGCAGTTAAAAAGTTAAAAAAATGTCTCTGGGGAACAGAATTTGAGGCCAGGATAGATCACAAGCCCTTAGTAGACATTTTTGAGAAAAAGGATTTAGATTTAATTTCTGGCCATATCTCCAAGTGGATAATGGGGTTGCAAGAAAATTATTTTCGTATTAGGTATATTCCTGGAGTTGAGAATAAAATTGCGGATGTTCTTTCTCACCTTGTTCCTGGTGGTGGTCAAGAATATTCGGATGACAGTGAAGATTCTGTGAGTGAGGATAAGCAGTTTGAAGAAGAGTGGGTTTGCGCATTGGATTTAGCGAGTGTAACTGAAGAGAGATGGGTCAATGAAGTTGTACAAGATGAAACATTAATGGAAGTTTTGTCATTGCTGTGTGGTAACTGGAATAGTACTAAGGTAGGTTATTTAGCCACGTGTCCGTTTTGGTATGTGAGAATTGAATTGTCAGTCAATAGAGGGACACTTTTTCATGGTACGAGATTAGATCCGCCAGCTAGTCTTAGGAAGGTGTTGCTAGACATGGCTCATTTTCACATTCAGGAAAAACTAAAGAGAGGTTACTAAGCCCGTATTGGTGGCCTGGAATGGATAAATTCATAGTGAGGGAAACAAAAGATTGTGTTCCTTGTAATTTAAGTGACAAATCCAAATTTCCTCGAGTCCAACCTATGGTAGTGATAAGACTCCCTAAAGGTCCGTGGGAAGATATAGCTTTACACATATTAGGACCAATCCATAGTAATGGTACTCAAACTTTTCTATTAGTTATTGTGGATATGTTTTCTAGATAGCCTGAGGCATTCTTCTTGTCCATTGTGGAGACACAAAGTGTGATAAGGTGTTTAAAAGAACTATTTTCTAAAGAGGGTAGTCCAAGATCTATTTTAACGGATAATGGGGTGCAGCTGATATCTAAGGAAATTGAAGATTTTCTTTCTAGAACTACTATTGTACATAAAACTTGTGCGTTATATCATCCTGAAGGAAATGGTATGATTGAGAGGCATAACAGGGTATTGAAAGAAACCATTACTCTTGCATCTGAAGTACGTAAGAAAGTAGAAGAGTATAGATTAACTCCCCATTCCACAACAGCAAAATCTCCTTTCTTTCTTTTTCGTGGGAGGTTTGCCAATACATGTTTGGAACCGTTCTGGGTCCATGATTATTGTAAGCATGGGCTAAAAATGTGTTCCGCTCGCGGAATTTGCGGAGTTTCCGCAATTTCGCGATCCGCGAATCTCGGGAAATCGTGGTAAAATCCGCGAATCAGCAGGACGAATTTTCAGCCAAGCACTTACAGGGTTACAGCAGCAGGTGCAAAAGTTGAAGCTAATTTTTTGTAACCTTTTACAAAAGGGTTACAAAGAAATTAACTTCAACTTGGGCAACTGCTGCAGTAAGCCTGTAAGTGCTTTCTGACGCCTCGTTGTCTACTTGCAACTATTCTCTGACCCTGCTCTGACCCTTGAAGCAGGGTCAGAGAATAGTTACAAGTAGGCAATGAGGCGCCTGTCACGAAAATTAAACCTCAACAGGAAGCACTGACAGATATAAAAACAAGCATTTGCAATGCAATTGGTCTCGCATTAGGAAAGTTTGAGCTATTGGTCTTGTAAATGACAATTTTTTTCTTTATGTGTTGGTTTTGAAAATAGCTAAATTAATAGCTTTGTCATTTACAATGCCAATTGTTATAACTTTCGCAAATGTGACACCTATAGCATTTGTAATGCAACATGTTTTGTATTTACGTGACTTAGATGTATTGATATTACAAATTACAATGGCTTTTAATTTTTTTAAATAATTAATACTTAAATTAAAGTGATTTTAATTTATAATGGCAATAGCTTAAACTTTTGTAAATAACTTTTGTGAAGATTATGTTCAGTGTATTTCATTATGACGAAAATCCAAGAACAAAAGTGAAATATTAACATCTTTTTGTGACATTTGTAATAAAGCTTGAAACATTGACAGAACATATTTGAACCAGTTGTTGTTGAAAGGTTGCGCAGATTGATGCTGGGGTGGTGCAGAGTGATGCTGGGGTGGTGCTGAGTGGTGCTGTGGTGGTGTTGAGTGATGCTGTGGTGGTGCTGAGTGATGCTGTTGTGGTGCTGAGTGGTGCTGTGGTGGTGCGGAGTGATAATGTGGTGGTGCTGAGTGATGCTGTTGTGGTGCTGAGTTATGCTGTGGTGGCACTGAGTGGTGCTGTGGTGGTGCTGAGTGGTGCTGTGGTGGTGCCTAGTGGTGCTGTGGTGGTGCTGAGGGATGCTGTGGTGGTGCTGAGTGGTGCTGTGATGGTGCTGAGTGACAATGTGGTGTTGCTGAGTGATGCTGTGGTGGTGCTGAGTGATGCTGTGGTGGTGCTGAGTGGTGCTGTGGTGGTGCTGAGTGGTGCTGTGGTGGTGCTGAGTGATATTGCGGCGGTGCTGAGTGATGCTGTGGCGGTGTTGAGTGGTGCTGTGGTGGTGCTGAGTGATAATGTGGTGGTGCTGAGTGATAATGTGGTGGTTCTGAGTGATGCTGGGGTAGCGCTGAGTGATGATGTGGTGATGCAGAGGGCAGAAAGGCACAAAAAGCAGAAGGGCAGAAAAACAAGGGAAAAACGAGTCTAACAGAGGGCAGAAGGGCATAAAAAACGAGTCTAACGGGGCAGAAAGGCACAAAAACGAGTCTAACAGAGGGCAGAAGGGCACAAAAAACGAGTCTAACAAAGGGCAGAAGGGAAGACAAACAAGGGAATAACAGAGGGCAGAAGGGCACAAAAAACGAGTTTAACAGAGGGCAGAAGGGCAGAAAAACAAGGGAAAAATTAGTGTAACAGAGGGCAGAAGGGCACAAAAAACGAGTTTAACAGGGGGCAGAAGGGCAGAAAAACAAGGGAAAAACGAGTCTAACAGAGGGCAGAAGGGCACAAAAACAAGGGAAAAACGAGTCTAACAGAGGGCAGAAGGGCACGAAAAACTAGTCTAATGGGGCAGAATGAATCCCGCCCTGCGGGTTTGTCCACGAAGATGCCACCGTTTTGTGCAGTACCTCTACTCAACTGGAGTACTTCCTACTGTCTAATCAGTAAGTGCTCCCTCTTTGGCTAAATGTTTAGAGGCAGATTTACAATAACTGGCACATCCTCAGGGATTCGCCAGTTATTGTGCTCCGCAGCTCTGCCACCCATTGTCCGCCGCATTTACAAAGCTGCGCATTGCTGGAGCTGCCCCAGCAATGCTCTGGGGGGCTCTATCTCCCCAATGCTGTGTCAAGCCTGCTTCAAGCAGGCGCAGGGTTTAGACACAGCATTGGCCTAAAAGTGACTGAGTGAAATCGTGTAGATTTCACTCAGCCACTTTTAGGAGGCGTTCCTGGCCAGGAACACCCTCCCCTGCTCCGGAATGCCTCCTGATGGCGCAGGGTTTTACAACGTGACGCATTTCTCAGATGCATCACGTTGTTAATACCCAGCACCATGGCGCATCTTTTTGTGCTGCCACTGCGTCACAAAAGTTACCCAATTGCGGTGCAAAAGAGGCGCAAGCGGCTTGTAAATCTTCCCCACAGTGCTTTTACTACACTGTTCAGAAAAGGGGGTGGTGATGAACAGAGTGTCTGAATTAAGCAGACCACTCTTACCCAGTCCAAAGATCAGGGCTTGATCCATCACCGTTATTTATCTCACTGCACCATCCCAGTTCAGAACCTGGCTATATGCAAATCAGTCTGTCCCTGGCCCAGTGCATCATGGGAACAGGGCAGACTAAACTACCAAGCCAATTCTTCACCATAAAGGAGACAAGCTACCGGGGACCGGTTTCTGGCATTTCAGCCGTCGTCGGCCCGGCTTGCTTGAATCCTGATGGTGCAGTGAGAAAGGGACTCATGTCTGAGTATACCCTGCCACACCTATAGTGGCCAAAAACGATTCAGAAAAGGGGGTGGTGATGAACAGAGTGTCTGAATTAAGCAGACCACTCTTACCCAGTCCAAAGATCAGGGCTTGATCCATCACCGTTATTTATCTCACTGCACCATCCCAGTTCAGAACCTGGCTATATGCTAATCAGTCTGGCCAGGGTCAGACTAATTTGCATATAGCCAAGTTCTGAGCTGGGATGGTGCAGTGAGCTAAAAAAACGGTGATGGATCAAGCCCTGATCTTTGGACTGGGTAAGAGTGGTCTGCTTAATTCAGACACTCTGTTCATCACCACCCCCTTTTCTGAATCATTTTTGTCCACCATAAGCGTGGAAGGGTATACTCAGATGTGAGTCCCTAGCTCATTGCACCATCAGGATTCAAGCAAGCCGGGCCGAAGACGGCTGAAATGCCAGAAACCGGTCCCCGGTAGCTTGTTTCCTTCCCAGTATAAGAATTGGCTTGGTAGTTTGGTCAGCCCTGTTCCCATGATGCACTGGGCCAGGGTCAGACTAATTTGCATATAGCCAAGTTCTGAGCTGGGATGGTGCAGTGAGCTAAAAAACGGTGATGGATCAAGCCCTGATCTTTGGACTGGGTAAGAGTGGTCTGCTTAATTCAGATACTCTGTTCATCACCACCCCCTTTTCTGAATCATTTTTGTCCACCATAAGCGTGGAAGGGTATACTCAGATGTGAGTCCCTAGCTCATTGCACCATCAGGATTCAAGCAAGCCGGGCCGAAGACGGCTGAAATGCCAGAAACCGGTCCCCGGTAGCTTGTTTCCTTCCCAGTATAAGAATTGGCTTGGTAGTTTGGTCTGCCCTGTTCCCATGATGCACTGGGCCAGGGTCAGACTAATTTGCATATAGCCAAGTTCTGAGCTGGGATGGTGCAGTGAGCTAAAAACGGTGATGGATCAAGCCCTGATCTTTGGACTGGGTAAGAGTGGTCTGCTTAATTCAGACACTCTGTTCATCACCACCCCCTTTTCTGAATCATTTACTACACTGTAGCTGCCTAAAGGGCCAGAAGTTGTGTCTTCAGTGACCATGTGTGCCTGTGCCTGTGTTACAGGCACACATGGTCACTGGAGACACATCTTCTGGCCCTTTACGCAGCTGCAGTGTAGTAAAAGCACTATACATTTACCCAATGAGGGAGCACTTACTGGATTAGCCAGTAGAAAGTACTCCAGGGCAAATCACAAAACGCGAATTTGCAAATTTCACCCATGCTTAGATTATTGTAGAGTGAAAGGTAGAAGTGAAAGTATTGATGAGCAAGCCTTGCATGACAGAGAAGAACATAAGGCTGAGCCAAGGAAAAGAAATTTTGACGTAAAAAAATCTTTAAAAAAAACTGTGGTTATGGTGGGGCACTGGGCTGCCATTAAATGACCAGGTTTATTTGGTGGTAGCATTTCTAATTGTCTCAAAAAAATGTTGGTTATACAAGTTTTTAATAATGCTGTGAAAACTCAGGATCACAGAATATGGAACCTTAACAGAGTAGTCATTATAAGATCAAAATTCAAAAATGTTTTGCATAGAAACAATAGTTGTGCTGATAGTAATATAGAGAAAAGGGATGCTTTTACTAGGGAAAGCGAAGGTGATCATTCTTGTCACCCTAATAACAGGAGTGAACATGATCATCTTCGTCGTTCCTTGAGGTCTCCAAAATGTCCATTATATCTGAAGGATTATTCGTAATGTTTACTTTTGTTTCATGAAAACGTCCTAGTGCATGTATATAGTTATTATAGAAAGGAGATGTGTGATATTCTCTATTATTAGAATTGTTAGTTTACTTAGGTTCCATGCTACCATGGATCTGGAGTGTGGTGAGGTCATTGATGTTTTGGAGGATGCTGCTAAGTTGAATATTACCCTGGCAGCTGTTGGATGGGATCCTTTGTACATAAATAAACTTCAAGTAAAATCTACAATGTTTTATCATTTATATGGAAATTCTACACACCCCTACCTGAATTTCTGATGTTGGTGCAGGAGTTTCTTACCCAGTCCCCTACATGGTACAAAAGATGTGTAAACATTGGGAGTTGGTGGTATTTCCTGTGTTGCAGTGTGACCCTTATGCACCAGCGATGTCCATTTGGTCCTTGCAGCCTTCCTTCACATAATGCACATGAAGGCAAGGGATAGGTGGCAGGTGGGCGGGTGTAGCATACTCCGCGATCAGTATCCAAGTGACAGATTTATTACACTCAAGGATGCCATAGTGACCTTTAATAGTGGTCCAGGGCAATTCCTGCAATTCGCGAATACAGCAGCTAAAGCGTGTGGGATTAAGCCCTCATTCCCGGAGGTCCCAAAGAAGTTGTGCACACTGGTCACTTTGATATGACTTGTGGACGTAACTCTGTAGGGCACTCTGAGACGATATTGCATTGTGCATGTTGCAGGTACAGGCTAAGTGGCAGGAGGCAGTGGGGGAAAGGTTTACAGACAAGAAGTGAGAAATAGTACACACAGGGGTACAGACCGCTACAGCAAATGCCAGGTTCAAATTAGTTCCCTTTAATGTTATCCACAGAGTACATCTTACTCCGGCCACATTACATGCCATTTATACAGGGAGGGCATCTGTCTGTCCCCGATGTCTGGTTGAGAATACGGACTTCCAACATTTGTTGTGGGGATACCCTCTACGTAGTACTTTTTGGCAGGAAGTGGTCGACAGGCTGAACACAGCCATGGGTTGGATGGTCCTGCGGGATCCCAGACAATTTCTCCTAGACTTACTCCCAACGAATAAGAAGAATGATCTGAAAAAAATTGCATTTGTATAGCGCATAACCGCCCTGGGGCCTCGCAGCGGCAGGAGGTTCCAGGTGTTGGGGTTAATCCTAGCCAAATGCAGGGTGGCCATTCACTGGCTGACTCCAACCCTCCTGGGGTGCCAGGATAGGTAAAAGACATGGGTGAATGTACAGAAGCGGAGGAGAGCAGTACGTGTAAATGCTGGAGGGATAATAAATTAGCTGCTGACTTACAGGCCTGGGCCACCATGCTCAACGATTTATTGGAACCCCTATACACTCAGCCACCCTAGATTGGTTGATCACATTGGTAGTTGGGAATGTCGGTCTGTTAGAAGGTAGTAGAACTAGGATCTTGGACTGGCTTCTGGTTGCAGGTGCCTTAGGTGTGTGTGGGCTAGTGCTGTCTGAAGATGAGTGGGGGTCCTGATGGGTTGGTGCATGATGCTTCGCCTATTCTCAGACAGTTTCTGCTCAATGAACGTCTATGCCTAATGCTACAGTAGACTGCGGGGGCGGAGAATGGTGAGGTTTGGGGTGTTATAGATATGCAACTGTTTGCTTGTTCCAATAAGGAATATATGCTGCTAATATGTGGATAAAGACTATATAAAAAAGAATAACAAAACAGAAGTGACTGATTTCAAAGAATAAAATATGCGTCTATATTCGGTGTGCAGTATTTCAGCTCATGCCAGCTATTGTAAGTAAACTTAAATGGGCTAGAGTGCATGGTGCATATAGCCAATCAAGAAGGACGCAGACAATATTTGGCCGGGACTGACTGAGACATCAAAGGTCTGAAAGACTAATTTAACCTTCGTTTTAACATTAATTGGACTTTGAAAAGAGCATTGGAATAACAGTCTGCAATAGAAACCTCCATTTCGTTAGGAAAAACAGACCAAAAACACAGGATCCCTTCCATCCCTATTCTTTGTTTCATTCTCATGCTGGGCTGCAAGTGAAGATTCAAAAGATTGCACTGCTTATATATATTAGATATCACGTTCATGGGAAAAGGAAACACATGCATGAATGGACAACACAATTGGAACAGCCAACTTACTCCAATGAATATCAAATGATGATGATTCACTTGATGGTTGTGATGGTCTTTGAAGGTAAACTAACCTTGAATAGTAATGTTTGGGTGATCATGCTGGATCAATGTTGGCCTTCCATGTGTCAATGAGATTGTTCTATATTTCAGTCCATCATCTCTATGTGTTTTGAGACCATTCAGTTTGTCTACTTTAGACTAAGACTCAATTTCTTATCATTTTCTTCTTCAAAACTTTAACCTCATTTTGGATGGAATCCTAAAGTACCGTTCACAACAGCCAAAAGAAAGACCAATGCCAATCCACTTCTATGGGAAGCAAAAGGACTCACAGAGCCCTCCCCCAGTGGACTGGATAGAGATGTGTTTCTTAGGAAAACTCAGACTAGTGGTTCAAGCGGCAAACTTTAATTAAGTGGTTGTATCCGGGACAAGTCACTTAATGAGCATAGATAAATGTTTTTATTGTCTGGATGATCAGTCGGGTACATGCATTAATTTGTCCAGTTGTCTAGGATTGGTTTGAGATTGCCTCTCATCCAAGACATACAATGCCAAAAAAATACAGTCACACTTTCCATTTTGTATACAGTTTAATTTCTCTTTTATTATAACTATTTTTAACTGTATGGGCACTCACTGTTTAGTATTTTTAAAGCCTAGGTCATGAATAGCTAACTTGGGGGTCTGGGGATAAAGGACTGTTTGAATTTGGTAACTGAACTTTCATCTTTCTTTCACGACAGATGCAGTGTGCTCCTGGAATTTGTAGCAAATGGGTTCTGCACATTCAGTCCCTCAGGATTTTTGACTTTTGACTACCCATTTGTTGGACTATTACTGTGAGGGATTCTCACTGCCTTTGTCTCACTTACGGTATTTCTTGGCAATTGGATTGAGTATGACAACCACCAGTGTCTGCCTTTTAAGATAAGCTGTTGCACACTAGGGTGAGGGGATCAGGACTAGTTACAAATGAACCTGTATGTAAACCAGTGGGCTGACTGCGCTTGAGAGACTACCTTCTTTTGCAGCACGGTATCTGACAATCGGCAGCCTGTCACAGAACAGACCCTTCAGGGATTGATATTGGACCAGGGTAGGCCTTATAGTATGAGGGGGCATTCATAGTAGTGCTTCCTGGGGGGCGGTGTTGCTTACACTGTGCACACATTATGGGCAAAATCTGTCCTAAAGTAGAGTTTTGCACAACTTGGGTCTACAGGGTCCAGGAAAGTACCAATCTGGGGCAAAACATGGACCCCAAGAGGGAATTTGCAGCAGTCCTTTATATCCCTCGGATATAACTTATTGCACTATAAAACAGGTCCTATTTCTGGCTAGGCTTATAATCAGATTCCAGGTCTTTAACCCTACTACTGGACCAAGGTAATTATTCTGCTTCTCAGTAGAGGAATCAATGGCTTCCCCACACAGGAGGGATATTTACAATGCTTAACCCAGTACCTGGTACAAGAAGATTTGGAGAGGAAATCAGATATTTGATTATTAGCTGTATACCTTCTACCTAAGCTGGAACACACACAGGAGGGGCATGCCTTCGACATTTTGGTGCAAAAGGATCAGACACCTGTTTTATCAAGGTAAGAGCTGAAGTTCTGAGGGGAGCTCTTTCCGCAGACAATCCAAAATTACAATACTTGGTTGTCCCAAAATGCTGTGTAGGAGGGTTGGGAACCATTGGAGGGATGATGTGCCATCCTAGGATTAGCGGTAATGATCCTTCTGGGGCACCCTGGATGGTTCACTTCGAGACTTCAGTGGACTGGTCCTGGACTCCACAAACCCACCAGTGCCCTTCAAGAAGCCAGGAGGATCTGGGTGCTGGAAAGTTTTTTTTTAATCTCTGGTTCTGCAAGGGTTGCGCTAGATGCCCCCACCAGCAGGAAAAAGGCACCAGGAGCCAAGCATAGTCCGGTCAGGCAAAGAAAGCCCATAAGTATCTCAAGGGCCTCATTTACTATATTTTGATCCGCAGCAGTGAAGCAAGCCTTCCTGCTGCGATGCCGCACAGCAAAATAAAAGGGGAGGAATTTGCCATAACTACAAGATGCAGCGCATTACTGTCCTTCTTCTACCAAACACAAGGAGATGTTGGAAGGAGTGCTGAAACTTTTCAGACACTCACCCCCAGTCACAGATCTGGGTTGAATCCATATAATTATTTAGCTCACTCGCCACCTCAGTTCAGACCCAGCTATTTGCAAATCAGTCTTGACTCAGTGCCGCATGGGAACAGTCCAGCCCGAACTGCCAAGCCAGGTCTTCCCTCAACCAAAAACAAGCATCCTGGGACTGGTTTCTGGGTAACACCCTTCATCAGCCACAATAGCTTGAATCCACTGGCCAAGTGAGTAAGGGACCACATCTTTGCATACCCTGCCAACTTAGGGTGAACAAAGCAAACACAAGAAGATGATGGATGGAGCGCTGAAACTTTTCAGACCCTCACCCCCAGTCACAGATCTGGGCTGAATCCATCAGCATTCTTTAGCTCACTTCGCCATCTCAGTAGAGACACAACTATATGCAAATCAGTCTTGGCCGTGTCCATCATGGGAAAAGTCCAGCCCGAACTGCCAAGCCAGGTCTTTCCTGAACCGGAAACAAGCATCCTGTTTTCTGGCATACAAACAGCAGCTGTGTGCCAATGTAGACACCCTTGCGCCATTGGTGAGAGAGTGCCTGCACTGCAGGGATGATGGTTCATCAATCAATTATGGCGTTTTGCTCCTTCTATGAGTGCTGCAGGATGCAGCAAACTTAGACAGAGCAAAAAACTAGGAAACATAAAAGTATTTCTCCTCATTGCGCCACTCCCATGCCTCGCCTGGGGAGACATAGGGTTCTGATGCATTCCAAGGCTTATGACACTTTGTAAATCTAGGAATGTGTCAGGTTCCATGGATGATTACAACGCCATGAAAAGTCATTCAGGGTGAATTTACGTGGCCTTGTACATATGAGCAGGCACAGTGGGCTGCTGGTGCATCAAAAAAAGTGATGCACCGACGTCGCAATAGGCTTGTAATTGAGCCCCAACTGCCCTGCAAAATGTGGCTTTAGAGGCTATGAGGCCTGAAGGGGATGCTCCAGTTGGCTAGAGCCAAAAAAGTACAGGTTTGAGCTTTATTAAATCAGAAATGAAGGGGGGTCCCAGCTCTGCATGACATATGCAGGATGAGGTGCTATTCAGGACTGATAAAATATAGCTTAAAAAAATAATTTTCTATGCGTTGGATTGGAAGCAAGTCAGCAAACCCCCAGACTCCTGCCCCATATACTGCAGATGAAACACACCTTTCCTTACAGATCTTAATAAGCTCCTTTGGTGGCCTTTTTCCCAGCTTTCTGGCAAAGGTGGTAAGGGCAGATGTTGTCCTTAGGGTTACCAACTTTTTAGCAGTAACTGCTTGTACCCAAGTGTCATTGTGGGCAACAAGAATTCCCAGGTAGGAGAACCTTTTAGTTGCCCAGATCTTCTGCCCTGCAACAAACATGTCTTTAAGGGCCATATGTACGAACACATTTTCCGATAGACACAGAATGGGTAAAACTCTTTGATACATCTGGCCCTAAATCTCTTAATACCAAAGCCGCAGCGCATGATAAAGGTCTTAGAGGAATTTACTCTCAGGCACAGATTTTCCATAAAGTGAGAGAAGCTATCTAACACCCTCTGAAGGCCAACCTGTGTGCGGGACATCAGCACAGCGTCATCCGAGTATAAGAGCGCTGGTATTGTCAAGTCAATGATACTTTTATTTGATTTTGTTAAAAAATTGTAAAAGATTGTAAAAAGACGTTGTACACAATAGTTAAAAGTGAAAATTTGAAAGATACAAAGAATATAAGACACTGTGCCATCATTACTCATCCTCGTTAACAGTTGAATTAAGAAATGTTAAATTTATAATCAGTGCGGTTTAAAAGTGCTAGGTTATTTCATTGAGGAGTGATCAAAAAGTGGTACATGAAAAGGTGAGGTCAGGCCAGTTAATATTGTGAGAGCCACTCAAGTTGATTCTTGTATTTTGTCTAGTTCTTTGGCTGCTGATTCCCAGAATGTAATAGCTTTGCAAGACAGTTGCACTGACAGCCCTCCCAAACATTCTATGACAGCTGCTCGCCATGTCCTTAGTTGTCTTTTCCTGAAAGTCTCACGAAGGACAATTTTCCAGATTTCTAGAAGAGCGGGGCAGATGCATAGAAGATGTAGTAATGTCTCATCTCCCTGTCCACACAGTCTGCATTCTTTCGTCGGCCATGTACATTTCCATTTTGGGGTCAGGTCCTTCGTGGGGAAGTGCCCCAACCGTAGCATCATCAGATAGTGCTTTTTATGATATGCAAAGTGTTCTGACAAGTATTGTTGTGGTTTCAGCGTCTGATAGGATTGAATCACTGCCCATGCATGTTTTGTTTGCAAATGTGATTTTGTCCATTAACAGACACGTTCGTTTGATTGCTGTATTCACCACTTTTTTTAACACGGAATAGGAGGTGATTGTGTGCCAGGCCTCATCAAGGTGTAAGTCTGCAAGTGATTCTTTTAGTATGCTGACGATGGAATTATTTTGTCTCGCCTGCTGTTCAATTTCTGCCCAACAAAAGAGCGCTAAGGTGTTGTCTTCTGCTTGCCTCATCCGCCAGTAATATTTGACCACCACTTCTTGTCAGGCTGGTTTCTTGTTTTTGAACCCATATTCCAGTCAAATCTGAGACTGGGAGATGTATCGTGGGATTGCGAACAGACTCTTAAAGAGATTCGACTGGGCTTGGTTTAAGGAAGTTGCATCTTTTGTGTTCATCAGTTCTGACCCATAAGAAATTGTTGAAATTAATTTTGCTGCAATTACCTTTAGCAGGTGACCCGTTGAGCAGCCTTTTAACTTCCTCTCTAGAGTTTTAAAGGCATAGTGGAGTTGTTTTCCGTTCTTTTTTCCTTGGTTCCGCTGGTTGTTAAAGTTAAGGTTGTGATCAAGTTGAAACCCAAGGTATTTGTATGAATTCACCTGGTATATTGGTTTGCCATCTAGATGCCAGATGAATTTACATTTTGACCCTGTTTTCTGGTGTTTAGAAAGCATAGCACCACTATTAGGTGTTCGCAAGATGGAGTTCGGGTCTTTCTGTACGACAACCCGGCTCTGCGCAGACTTTGTCCCTCCCGATTTATGTTTTCCATTTCTGACGCTGACTCGTCCCTACTTGACACTCTGCCTCCGTATCTGTGGGCCAAAACTGACTCGGACGTAGGACGCATGATGATCGACCCAGTGCACATAACTGTTCGACAGGGCGCAATACTCCCAAAACTTCCACAATATCGGATATCACCCGAGGGCGAGAAGGCATTGGTAAAGATTATTCAGTCCCTGATAGATGCAGGAGTGGTAGAGGAAGTAGTTAGCAATGTTTGCAACAGCCCTATCCTACCCATCATAAAGAAGCAAGGAGAGGGAGATGAGAAAGCGTACCGCTTCATCATCGACCAGCGAGAGGTCAACAAAGTAGTTGTACCTCAGTACCCCGTGGTCTCTGACATCACCACTATTCTGACTCTGATTCCTTTCACTGCCACCACCTTCACTGTCATTGATCTAAAGAACGCCTTCTTCTCTATCCCCATCCACCCAGACAGCCGATACCTCTTTGGCTTCACCCTAAAAGCCCGCTCATATAGATTCTGTCGAGCACCCCAAGGCTACACTGAAAGCCCCAGTATCTACAGTCAGGCCCTCAAGAGACAACTGGACGCAGTCCAGTTACCAGATGGAGTGGTATTGATACAATACGTCGATGACATCCTTTTTGCGGCCGACACCACTCCACTTGCAGTCACAGCCACCATCCAACTCCTGCACTTCCTTGCGGAAAATGGCCACAAGGTCTCCAAAAAGAAGTGCAGTTCTGCCAACCCCAGGTCACTTACCTAGGCCACCTCTTGCCCAAAGACGGAAGGAAACTTACTCCTGACCGAATCCAGACCATTCTAGAGACCCTTGTCCCTAAGACCCAGAAACAAGTTCGCTCCCTGCTAGGCCTCAATTCCTTCTGCTGACAGTGGCTGCCCAATTTCAGCCTCATTGTGAAACCACTGCTTTCTCTGCTGGCTAAAGATGTCCCATTCCCACTCCCTTGAACCCCTGAATGCCAATCCTCCTTCATAGAACTAAGAGATGCCCTCTGCTCAGCCCCTGTCCTAGGTACCCCCGACTACACGAAGCCCTTCTCCCTCTACACTCACGAAAGGGAGGGATGTGCTTTGTCTGTCTTGACCCAGTCCATTGGCCCAAAACAACGCCCATGCGCTTACTTCTCTGCCACTCTCGACCCCGTAGCCAGAGCTTTGCCTGCCTGCCTTCGAGCTGTAGCTGCCGCTGCTATCTCTATCCGACAAAGTGAGGGGATCGTACTCTCGAACTCCCTCACAGTGTTAGTGCCCCATGCGGTTGACACCCTCCTGAACCAGACTAAGACGCAACACCTGACGAGTGCACGACTGACTGGATACGAACTGACACTGCTTGCACCCCACATCACCCTGAAAAGATGCACCACACTGAACCCGGCGACTTTGTTACCCCTACCAGAGAACAATCCCAATGTGTCCCCTGTACATGACTGTGTAACCCTCACAGATGAACAGACAAGGAGTAGGGTTGACCTCAGAGACACAGCTTTCCCTGACCCTGACGGAGAGCTGTGGGTGGACGGTTCTTGCATCAAACTCCCTGATGGCACCACCTCAGCTGCTTATGCCGTTACCACAGCCCGAACCATAGTAGAGACAGCCCGCATCACACAACGATCCGCACAGGCCGCAGAGCTGATTGCCCTCACACGAGCATGTATCCTGGCAGAGGGGACCACGGCAAACATTTACACCGACAGCCAGTACGCCTTCGGGGTGGTTCATCATTTTGGGCTCCTTTGGAAGGAGAGGGGATTCTTGACCTCACACGGCACCCCCATCTTACACAGAGATCTAGTCTCCGCCCTAACTGAAGCAGTCCTTCTTCCCAAACAACTTGCAGAGATGCGGTTAGAGCACCTCGAGAAGATACCCTGTTGTCTGAGTTGACGTGTTCTGCTCCGTCGGAATAAAACTTCTGTTTCCTGCCTTCCAGTCTCCAGCGCCTGCCTCTTTGTTTGATAGATTCGAGTGGTATGAGAGGCGGTTAGCGCCGGGCAATATTTAAAAAGGTTCTCGGTCAACATCGGCCCTACCTTTTTCTACATTTCTTTGGGGGAGGGTTTGCTTGACAAGTTTTGGCGTTTGAGTTGTTTGTTTAATTGAATAAGTCTAATTGAATCTGTTTGTGAAGTGGATAAGTAAGATTTTGGTTTGGTCTGTCCGTACTATATGGTCTAGGGGGGTTAGTTGGTTTCCAAGGTGGTGTCCCCGTGCGCGCTGCTGAAGCTGCTTCTGCTTCACCCCTGTGGGTACGGGGCTCTTGGCTCCTTACTGGGCACTTACTGGACTGTCGCTCTGCTCGCTGCCTCCTCTTGCCTCACTTTGCTTAACTCCTCGCTCCTCTTCACAGGGGCGTAACGAAACTTGAGGGGGCCCCCCTGCAAAGCACATGGAGGGGCCCCCCCGCGGCCCCCCATGCCTCCCCCAGGCGGCGCGGCCCACCATGTACCAATGGGCCAACTGACCTAACCAAAGAAATGAGGACTACAAGTCCCAGAATGCCCACATTTGTTAATTTTAAAAAACGTGGCAAGAAACAAGAGTCCAGATGCCATGTAGTCATCGGTACCCTGCGGTCCGAGGCACACTCTTGAGAGCTGTAGTAATCCACTAGTGTTTACGAGGAGCCCAAATCTACTGGGTGGAAGGTGCGACAGCTAATCTGCCTCACGCATTGCACAATAGGGAGGGGAGAGTAACACACGTGTACTTTAAATGGGGTTTCAATTGATTGACATTTTTTTGCAATAGGAGCGCCCCCATGTTCAGGAGGAGTCTGTGTCGCCCCTGTATGGAAGCACACTCCTGCCACAGGCTCACGTGACTCCTTCCAGCAGAACACGTGGATACTAGGACTTGTAGTTTTGGTTTGCTCGTCCTAGGTATGCCCCATCCCAAAAATCCCAGCATGCGGTTACCTTTCACAGGATAGATGTCATTGTGCACATGATAGCCTAACAACTATGCTGCCTTGGAGCGGTTAGGAGCGCGCACCCCTTCAAGCGCTACAAAGCTGCCCACATGTGGCAGCAAGCGCTATGAATAATGGATGTCTGAAGCTTATACCAGCAGAGCGCTTTATCAATGCCATAAAAGTCCACCAGCCCTACTTCGGTGACGTCACTACGATAGAGGAAGCACCTGGCAGCACTGCCAAGAGGTCTGTGGTGACGTGTGCACTGACAGACCTGTGCTGCACTGATTCTATTCTGAAATTCTTGTGTATAATTATCATCATCACGCCCCGTCCGGGGCCCACACACAACAACCAGTTAACCGTGACCGACCGACACCCACACCCCTCAACACCCACATTCCTTTCAGTACACCCAAGACCCAACCTCGGAATGGATAGCACACCATTCTACCCTCATGACACCATTCTGCCCCCATGACCATCTACCTTGAATCTCTGGGTTCCCATGGACAGGAACCAGATACCAAACCCTTTTGCCAAACCCCATCGCGTGACAGATATGTGCGTTTGATAAAGTCTGAGACCTCTACAGTGCAGCAACCAGTGCTTCCCTTTCATCTCTGAAGCTCGTATTGCATTGGCTGCCTACTCGTTATTGTTGAAGTTCCTGGTACATTTTTAGCTATCGTAAATTTTCATGTGATTTTGTTCTGTATTTGTTTTTGTCATTTCCAGCTTCTTTTGTACCTCTCTCCTGTGCCCCTTTCACCTGCAATCTCTCTCCCTGCGCCCTCTCGTCATGCACCCCTCTTCCAGTGCCCCTTTGTTATGTTGCCCTTTAATTCCTTTAGAATGTTTCTGTATGTATTCCACTGTATCCTAGCTTCCCCTCCCTAGCAACTATGGTAGTTGCTGATGAAGAAGTCCTGTGTAGGTTGTTCCCTACCTTGCTCCTGTGTTCCTTCAATAAACTACACTTACAACTTTAATTGTGTGGTTTCAACTTTACAATTTTGGCGATAATGACTCAGGGAAAAGGAATGTCCTTAAGAAGCCTATTTGTAATATGCTTATTGGTGGGGTCCCTATAGATATTTATGCTGACTCCGGTTCCCCATATACCATCATTAATGAAAATGTTTGGAATTCTAAATTTGTTCAATATTTAGGGAATGATCTCTATTCTCCTGACATCTCTGCTGAAGGATTTTCTGGTGGTAAGATCGATGTAATTGGTTACAAACCTTTATTATTCAAGTTTAAAGGTAGAGAATCCTTGTGCAAATTGTATGTTGCTAAAGTTGGACCTTCCGTCCTAGGATGGAGAGATCAGTGGGATTTGGATATCGTCTTGAATCCCAACAGTCCAGACCCCGTTTTAGTTATTAATGAGGGAACTGAAATTGGTGATGCTATGCTTAAAAAAATTTCCAAAGGTCTTTAGTGGTAAAATCGGAAATTTTCAAGGTTTTTCCCACCACATCGTCCTGAAAGATAATGCTAACCCCAAAATTTTTAAAGCAAGAAACATCCCTATTCTGGTTCGGGGCGATGTTGAAAAAGAATTAGAAAAACTTGTCAAAGAGTAAACCCTCCCTCCAATATAGATGGGTCAGTTCCGTCCTCTAGTGTTCCTGCTACCTTTGATTCTATTCCACCGAATCATGATTTCAATTCAACATCTGTTAATGAACTTCCATGTAGTAGTGATGTATTTGTAAACCGGAAACGCATTTGCTCTAAACCCAAGTGGCTAGAAGACTTTGTTTGCTGATTGTTTTATTTTTTTTGTTTTCCTTCCTTTCTCCATTTATAAAAGGGGAAGATATGTTATGTTGCCCTTTAATTCCTTTAGAATGTTTCTGTATGTATTCCACTGTATCCTAGCTTCCCCTCCCTAGCAACTATGGTAGTTGCTGATGAAGAAGTCCTGTGTAGGTTGTTCCCTACCTTGCTCCTGTGTTCCTTCAATAAACTACACTTACAACTTTAATTGTGTGGTTTCAACTTTACAATTTTGGCGATAATGACTCAGGGAAAAGGAATGTCCTTAAGAAGCCTATTTGTAATATGCTTATTGGTGGGGTCCCTATAGATATTTATGCTGACTCCGGTTCCCCATATACCATCATTAATGAAAATGTTTGGAATTCTAAATTTGTTCAATATTTAGGGAATGATCTCTATTCTCCTGACATCTCTGCAGAAGGATTTTCTGGTGGTAAGATCGATGTAATTGGTTACAAACCTTTATTATTCAAGTTTAAAGGTAGAGAATCCTTGTGCAAATTGTATGTTGCTAAAGTTGGACCTTCCGTCCTAGGATGGAGAGATCAGTGGAATTTGGATATCGTCTTGAATCCCAACAGTCCAGACCCCGTTTTGGTTATTAATGAGGGAACTGAAATTGGTGATGCTATGCTTAAAAAATTTCCAAAGGTCTTTAGTGGTAAAATCGGAAATTTTCAAGGTTTTTCCCACCACATCGTCCTGAAAGATAATGCTAACCCCAACATTTTTAAAGCAAGAAACATCCCTATTCTGGTTCGGGGCGATGTTGAAAAAGAATTAGAAAAACTTGTCAAAGAGTAAACCCTCCCTCCAATATAGATGGGTCAGTTCCGTCCTCTAGTGTTCCTGCTACCTTTGATTCTATTCCACCGAATCATGATTTCAATTCAACATCTGTTAATGAACTTCCATGTAGTAGTGATGTATTTGTAAACCGGAAACGCATTTGCTCTAAACCCGAGTGGCTAGAAGACTTTGTTTGCTGATTGTTTTATTTTTTTTGTTTTCCTTCCTTTCTCCATTTATAAAAGGGGAAGATGTGTTATGTTGCCCTTTAATTCCTTTAGAATGTTTCTGTATGTATTCCACTGTATCCTAGCTTCCCCTCCCTAGCAACTATGGTAGTTGCTGATGAAGAAGTCCTGTGTAGGTTGTTCCCTACCTTGCTCCTGTGTTCCTTCAATAAACTACACTTACAACTTTAATTGTGTGGTTTCAACTTTACACCCTTCGACCCGCATATCTCTCTCTGTGCCCTTTTTGCCCGCATCTCATCGTGTGTCCCTTTTGACCCCCACTTCTTTCCTTGTGCCCTTTCACCCGCACCTCTGCCCCTTTGGGTTGTAGGCTGCTCACTCCATCTGAATTGGATGATTATTTGATCTAAACAAGTTTTCTGCCTGTTCTATATCGTGTGGCAGTTGCCCAAAACGTAAGCCTGTTAGAAAATATACCCTTCCTTTATTTATTTACCAGAAAAAACTGTACCCTTCCAGCAATGATTTACCACAAACGTTGATGTCTTTAATGGCTAATGTAAGGTAATGGGTAATATACTCCATGGCTAAACAATTAAAAAGTTCCCAAAGCACGTCTGAGTGCCACGCACCCCTCTGGCAGGTCTCCAAGTTCAAAGCAACAGTACCCGAAAACGAGCAACATTTAAATAAATAATGCTATAAAATATATATTATGGAGTGCACGTTATACTCTGTCTGCTATATTCCACCGTTTTGCTTTGCAAAAGGGCCTGCTGATGTTTGTTTTTCTACCAATACGTTTTGGAATCCGCTAAATTGACGGCCTCCTAATGAATGCAAGCCTCAAAACCTCCTTACCCGCAGAGTGACATCCAACGCTGCGCCAGTGCCACTCACCTGACCATCTCCCTATTACCAACCCTGCCCTGGTCCTTTGGAATGATGATACCTTGGTAACCTTGCAGTTCACACCCACCCTCTGCCTTCAGCCTTCCCACTACTCCTCTGTCTCCACATTTTACCTCACGCAGGCCTGACCTCACGAACAAACGTTCTCCTCTTATGGCCTTCTACCACCTCACACACAGACCAGACGCCCATATATATACCCCACTTGTGCTCCCACATTCCTGCCCCCCCCCTTCCCGCCACTGCCCTGTTCGCCCTATGCCCTCTAGCTAAGAGTCTAGCACAGCAGCACCCTGCCTGGCCCCATCCTTGCTGTGTGATGTGGCGCACCCCCGGTCCCACCCAGAGAGCGCAAGGCTAGCCAGGAGTCAGACAGGGGCCGGGGCCGGGCAATTTAAATTATAAAGGCCCCGCCGGTGACGGGACGGACTTACTGTTCGGACTGATCGTGGGCGGCGGGCATGGCTTTGTCAGTTTATCTTCTATTCTAAACTATGGATTGGGCTATGCCGCCCCTGATGCCACACCTTGCAGTTGATGTGTTTGCGCCACCGGCGATTGCGCATGTGCTGTGCCGACAAATGCAATGAGGCAATTGGTCACCACTCACCAGCCAGCCCTGCCCCCGCACACCACGCGCATATGCGGGGGAATTGAAAATGAAAGTTAGGACTGGAGGGAGTAAACAAGTGTGTGCGCGCCGCACCCGCGCGCATCCCACCCTGTCCTGCCGCGATTTCATTGATCCAAAAATAAACTGCTCAGGGCGGCCCCCGGGCCCGGCACCATTTAAAATTGCATCAGAGTGCCTGCAATCAGACAGAGGAGGCACCTGGCAGCACTTCCAAGAGGTCTGTATGTGTGCACTGTGACTGACATACCTGTGCTGCAGTGCTGTGCTGCTAATAATAATTTCTTGTAACATCACCACGCCCCGTCTGGGGCCCACACACAACAACTACTGTGTGCCTCGGTCTCGGCTCCCTGGGCTCACTGACTCACACCAGGGGTGATGGGCCCCGGCCGGGGCCCGCGACCCCCCCACCATTTTGGACTTCATTCACTCTCCGCACCATTCCGAAGACTCTGCCCTTGCCTTCCCATTTGAAGACTGACAGTGACTCCCAGGGGGGCCCCGGCCGGGGCCCCCGCCCGCACCACAGGGGCCGGGCCCCGGCCAGGGCCCCCGCCACCATTTAACTCAAAGTCAGGCCCCGGCCGGGGCCCACACTGTCACACACAACAACTAGTGCGTGCCTTGGGCTCGGCTCACTCACACCAGGGGTGACGGGTCCCGGGCGGGCCAACCACCATTTCGGACTTCGTTCCCGCACCATTTCGAAGACTCTGCCCCACCTGCCTGCCCATTTGAAGACTGACAGTGACTCCCAGGGGGCCCTGGCCGGAGCCCCTGCCACCATTTCAAACTCTGCGCACAGTGCACCAAACAGCCTACTGTGCAGCAGATTAGATGATGATCATGTATTAGTTCATGAGGGGCCCCGTCGGGGCCCCCTGGAGCGGCGGGCCCCCCCGCAATGCGTGGTCTGCGGGGGCTTGTGTTACGCCCCTGCCTCTTCACTCCCCCCGCACCCAGGTGCCTGATACCTTCTCCTCTCTGCCTCCTTTCTGCCCTGGAAGTTGCCTCTCCGGTCTTTGCACAATCCGCTCCCACGCTGCAGCAGGCTCGGCACTCAGGTGCGTAAGGAGGAGTAGGAGGAGTAGTGGAGCAGCGGAGCTAACAGCACCGGGTTGGTTAGTCAGGATATCAGGAGCATGAGGAGTAAGCCTGCTTAGATAAAGACTGCCTTTACTGCCTTTACCGGCTGCGGGCTGCTTCCGGCCGCCGGGTCACGGTTGCAGTCACGGTTGCAGTCGCGGTTGCCAGCCTCAGCAGCTGGTCTCGGGGTTTTCGTTTTTCCAAACCGAAACTGCCGAAAACGCGGAAGTCTCTGGAGAAGCAGGGGCAACCTCTCCCCTATGCTCCGCTCTCGACCGCGGGATTACATGCAACTCCTGGCTGGCAGAAACTGCGCTGGTATTGGGCGTCCTGCCACTTGTGGGAAATATTTATTATCTTTAAGGAGGGCATCCCCCAGACCGTTAATATAAAGATTAAAGTAAAATGGAGCCAGGACACAACCTTGCCTGACTCCGCTCTTAATCGGGAAAGCAGCAGAGCACTCACACTGCAGTCCACAGCGCACACATGCCTTGGCATCACTATAAAAACGCTTAAGAAAATAAATATTCTTGATCTCAACCCCCATATCTTCTAAAGTGGACCAGAGTTTACCGTGAATCACACAGTCAAATGCGGCTGTGAGATCCACAAAAGGTAAAAATAGATTCCTCTGTTTCGCCCTCGTGTTTTTCCCTACCAGGATTGACAGATTTATGCCCTGCTCTAACGTTCCAAGGCCAGCACGAAAACCATACTGCAGGTCAGATAGAACAGAGTTCTCCTCTGCCCAATCCTGGAGGCATTCCAGAATTATTCTGCCTATTATTTTCGTTACACCATCGAGTAAGGAAATAGGCCTGTAACATTCAGGATCCTTCCTATTCCCTTTTTTAAAGATGGGCACAATGGTAGATTCTACCCAGGTAGGAGGAAATGAGGTACTACAACTGGCAGTGATCACCTGGACTAAAATGGGCCCCGACAGAGAAATATTTGATTTAAAAAGATCTACGGGGACCCCATCAGGTCCAAGGGCCTGCCCTCCCTGACTTTTAGAGATTGCCCGTTCCACTTCATCTAGAGTGAACAACAGGTCAGAGTAATGATGGGATGGGTTCCGGTTATAATCCTCCTGGACATTACTGTCCATCATTTCAGGATTTCCTTCACCATTATATACTTTTGAAAAGTGCTCAATCCATTTGGCATCACTAATAGCTATTTCAATGGTTGGGCCAGCCTCGCATAAGAGAAAAGGCATTTTAACAGCCTTCCAGAATGCCAAGCAATCGTTCGCCAATGAGGCCGTGTGTAATGCCTCCCAGGCCTTCATCTTCAAAGTATTTTTCCTGGCCTTAATTGCTTGTTTATAATCCCGTCTAGTAGTCCTCAGATTGACCAAATTTATTGGGAATTTATGTAGCTCGCTTTTCAGGTGAAAATAGCCATGAGTGCACCTGGAATCAAACCATCCATTCCTATGTGGATTACTATTTTTGCGTCTGAGAAGGGATTCTTTAATAGTATTGAATCTATAGTAGAACACAAGCCCCTACCACTAAAGGTCCAGGGCATAGGAACGGGTACTGGGCACAAATCGTTAACAAAGCTCTAGTCGAGGGAAAAAATTACTTCGTTAAGGTGTTCCCCTAAAATAGAATGTCGAAAATGGGAAGAACATACCCCCTCTTCAATTAAAATCCCACATAGATTATCCTCAGCATTGGGGCATAATGCACAGTTAAAATCGCCTGCCAATAAAATCATCATATCTTTCGTCTTATTCTCCCTAATGGATTTCAACAATTTTGTAATACTCTTTATAACAGTTGCTACTTCAGCTTGAGGAATATTATTATAAAAAATAGTTAAGGCAATACAGTGTTTTGCATCTGTATCCAATATGAGTATATGATCATAAGGGTTGTTTGCACACATAGTTATTTCATTAATCTTCAAAGCACTTGATAACTTGATATATAGGTGCAAAGACCACCCTTGGCCCTTCCACTCAAACCATCTATTGCTGGTGTATGATAGGTCATATACCCGTCATATGGACTGCCTCTTTCAACCATGTTTCTTGAAGGCATAGTATGTCGATTTTCAATACAAAATCCTCTTCCCTCTGTTGAGCATTAATGGGGCTAGATAGAGAGTCATTTGCTACCCAGCCCGATCTAGACTTACTCTTACTTTTGGGACTTGCAGGTTCAGGATTAAGTTGGGTGTAAGAGCCCAGAGTCAGTCAGTCGACATCTTCAAATAGGTTCAGGGCATCAAAGCGATTACTCACAGGAACCCGAAATCTAGGTTCCCTATTCCCTATGAAATCTACTCCTTCAAATGATGGCCTGCAGAATTTAAAGTATGTTGGTGGTTGGTAGAAATAACCGAGAGGGAGAATGTTCATATCATTAGGGTTGACAGGCCCAGTGCTTCCCCTATCCAGGATAGCGCGCACCAAAGATGGCGAACCAAAGGTTAGTACCACACAATCCCCACGTAGAGTTTTTCTAGAGGTACCCACCCACCCTATTCTCCGTACCATTTTAAATTCTGAGAAGAGGGTGTTTTTAATACCGGTCCTAAAACCAAGGAGATGTAATGCCTTGTTCCTCAGGGTCGACCAGTGTTCAAAGGTATTATGTGATAAAGGGGGTACATTTGTCAAAATAACCGTATACGGGGTTGCTTCAGGGGGCAAGTTAAGATTTTATGATGCTTTCATGGGGTTGCCTCGATGGTCTTGAATATTTCTTTCTCTCTTTAAATCTTCATCTTCAGGCTGTCCAGGCGGTTTAGTGCCTAATGTTCCCCTTTCTGCATTAACTATATTACTAACTTCTGCTAGTGAAGATCCTGCATTAGGGGGATAGAATGAATGAATGAATAATTTATTGCTTGGTTACTCAAAACCATTACATTAAAAACAAGATACAAAAGTTAAAAGAATAATCATGTTAAAAGAAAGTCTGTAGTTAAGATCTGGATAATTAGGGTCGGGGGGGATAATGTCCGTATTCTTTCAGCCCAACGTGCGTTACCTGGTTGTCTGGTCACTTAGCCCGGGGTGGTCATCAACTTCATGCGGGTCTGTTGGATGAACTTACCAAACATGGCCATCTGCTTTACTGTGTTCAGTGTATACAGCAGGTGGACTGCCTCCTTTGCAGTACGCGTGCCCAATTCTAGCAGAATGGGCCTGAGATAAAGACTGCGAGCTAAGTGCAGGGCCGGGCAACAAAGTAGGAGGTGAGCCAAAGACTCGCGTTTGTAATCGCAGAGCCGGCTTTTCTTGATCGCCATTCTTCTCGACTCTGTGGGGTAAAATTCTTTGAGGAGCAGGGGTTGTAATCTGAATGCTAAGATCCTGTGTAAGGCTTTATGGCCCACGGCCTGCGTAAGGTGGAGTTTGGAGTTATGCTCTGTGTGTGGAAGGCTTTGAGACTCGTGGAAGCCTCTTTTTGCCAGCGATTCTAAGTCCAAGGTGCGAGAGCAAGTACGAACTTGCTTTTTGATCGTACTTTTTGATGGCAGAGTACTTGATTGTCTCAGGGTCCCAGTTCTCTAGAGCTAAATTAAAAAGATCTGTGGCCGCGGCGAGGGTGGTTGACCAAGGGTTGCCTGGTTCCAAAAAGATGTTTTTTAGGACTGCCTTCATTGTTTTCTCTTGTGCCGCTATTGTGAGATAAAAGTATTTACTCAGGGAAGTCATTCCTTCCAGTTTTTGTTGGTTCAAGGAAAATTCTAATTGCACTAGTGTGTTCCTTGTGCAGGCGGGTAGATGAAATAACCTTTTGTATGCACTGCAATGGATTTTTTCAAGGTCCTTGGTTAGTTTGCCTGGAAACGCTTGTTGTGCATAATTAAGGGATGGCATTAATTTTACCCTTAAGACTCTTTGGTGGCCATCAATGTGGGGCTATGTAGAGTGGCTTGGAGTTTACAGAGGGCGTATATGATGCATTTCCCTTTGGTTTGAATTTTATGTAGATGGATTCCTGGGCGGCCTGATTCGTTGAATCAAACTCCCAATTAGTTGTATTGCTGTGTGCAATCCAGGGTCAGTTGGCCGAGCCTCCATTTTGCTAGTTTTTTTTATTGATAATGCCCAAAAATTACAATTTTGGATTTAGATGGGTTGGCCACCAGCTTATTTTTAACATTGTAGGTTGCCAGGGCCGACAGTGCTTTTTGTAAGCCTATTTTTCATGTGGTCTTAGAGTACCAGGTCGTCAGCGTATTGCATTAGCTGTATCTTGGTGCCTCCAATCCTAGGTGGAGCTAGGGAGGCTCCGGTCAAAGCTTGGCCCATGTCTGCTGTGTATAAGTTAAACTAAAGCAAGGGTGCTAAGATGCACCCTTGCTTTAGGCCGTAGTCCGTTTCAATTTTCTCAGTGGCAGAGTCGCTCGAGAGTTTAATTCTAACCCACGTTCTTTGATACAATGATTGCTTTTAATAATGCTGGGTTAACGTTCCAATGTGCCAGCTTCTGCCAGAGAGTTGAACGGTCTACCCCATCGAATACTGCAGAGTAGTCAATAAAGCAGGCGAAGAGAGAGGGGCTTTTAGGAGACACTGCTAGATGGACTAGATATGAGAGAGCTGTTATGTTGTCCACAGTTGATGCCCCGGGTCTGAACCCTGTTTGAAAGAAGGGCAGAAGGCCTTCTGTACTCGCCCAGCTTGATAGTTCCGCCATAATAGTGCTCGCGTAGGCCTTGCCCTCGATGTCCAGCAGAGCAATCATGTGGTAATTATTTGGGTCGGATTTCGGCTCTTTCTTATGTATTGGGTGCAGGAGCGACCCTCTCCAGGAATCTGGAACATCTCCCAAGAACCGACATTCTATGTATAACTGGGTCACATTTTCAGACCAGAAATCTATGTCCGCCCTGAATAGGGAGCCAGGCAGACCATTAGGGCCTGGTGCCCCATTGTGTCTAATTCTTTTTTTGGATTGTGGAAACTAAGAATTTTCCTGGGACGACCGATGTGTGAGCTGTGATATCTAATTCTTCGCTCCCGGTGAGGACTTTGTTTGGGTGAGGTCTACTTCGGTCGTCTTTGTACAATGTTTTTACGTGGCCGACCCAGGTACGCGTGTCGAGAGAATTCTCTCTGTGATTATCACCTTGAGTTAGGGTATTTAAGTATCTTCAAAACAGCAGGTCAAAAATCTTTAGCCATTGTGCCTCGGTGTGTTCACGTTTCACGGCCCAGACCTTCTTTGAATGGCTTTTTGCTGCTTCTTTAAGTAGCCTTTTGGCCAATGCTGTGCCATTTTTCCAGTAAGCTTTGCGTTTGGCATTTAGTTGTCTGGCGCTCTCTTTGATTGCCGGGATAGTTCCAAGTGTATATGGTGAGTGCCGGGGGGTTGTACTTGCTGTGTCTCCTCGAAGCAAGGACGCTAATTTCCAGGCGTATCTATCCCATTCTTTTATAGCTCCCCTGTTATTGGCACTTGATGGCCAGCCTGCCCATGTGTTTTTCCATTCGTCGAACTTAGTGATAGGCGCCGGCCCCCATTTAATTCTTCTTGGTAGCTTGTGCAGTTCTTCTCCATTAGGTGCCCCACTACAGCGTGTCATGTGGCGAGTTTCTGCTGTGAGATTCAGTGTGATTGTTAAGGCGGCGTGGTCACTTTCATTTCGTGGGTGCACTGTATAGTTTGACATTGACTTTTGTAATGTTTCACTTAGTATGATATAATCAATCATTGTTTGGTTATTGTAGGTGGGGGCAACAAGAGCCCCTGGGTTGATCTTTAAAAGGACAGAATGAGCTGTTGCAAGATTATAGGTCTGTATTAGGGCATTAAAAGCATTGCTAGCCCCAGGATGGTGACTTTGCGTAGCAGTGACCCCTATGTTATATATGTTGAGGTCGCCAAGGATGATGGAGTCCAGTAATGGATGTTGTAAGAGCAAAGCTTCTAGCTGGCTTGTCAGCAGGGTCAATTTATCCTTGGCCCCCGGCCCGTGAAAGTTGTAGTAAACGTTAATTAGAAGTATTGGAAGTGGGCCATTGGTCGAGTGGAGGCCTTTCAGGATACCCGCCAGGAACCTATTTGATGGGCTTTTTTTTCTATAAATTCAATTTTCAGTGAGTGCTTAATATGGATGGATATCCCTCAAGAGGGTCTTCCAAATATGTTGTCCTTAATGGCTGGTTTGCAATATTCTGCGTACCCTCTTATTGATATAGGTTTTGTTGACCAGGTTTCTTGGGTGCAAATTATGTCCGCCCCTTCCAAGAATTCCACTGCCTCTTGGTTTTGCACGGGCTTTGTGATCCCTGCGACATTCCAAGTCATGATGTTCAGTCTACGGGTGCTGGGCTTTGGGTTGTTATGCTTTCCTGAGCAATTTATCGACAGTTGCTGGTTGAGCTCCTTGCTTTCGGGAAGGCGGATGTTAGGGGCTGGGATTTAGAGCTTGCGGCAGCCAAGAACAGTCTTTGCTGGAGCTCCCCTTGATTGAGCAAAAGCGTTTGCCCTGTCCCAAACTTGTTGTTATTTTGATGAGGCTTTCGTTGGTGAGACTTATATTCGTACTGACTTTGGTCCCATGGAGTGCCGATGAATAGGACAAGGCGTTCGTGCCTGAGTTCTTCTGTGTGTTCTGTTCCTGGATGGCAGAACGGTTCTTCAAGTCGCAGATTTTTAAGATCGATGGATATTTTAGCACGGGCTGGATCTTTATTTTTATACCCCAGCTTTCCAGTAACGTATGGTTTCTTTTTAAAGCCTCCGCCATGGATAAACTATTGAAAGTTAGCTCTGTGGTCTCGTTTATCTCATTGGGGCCCGGAGTGAGGAAGGAAACGCTCTCAATGTCCGTTGCTTTTGTCTTTTCTAGCCCTGGGATGTTTGCAGAGTTTTAAAAGGTTACTGCAGTTGAGGATGTCCCACTTGCCCTGTGAGACGTATTCAGGGTACAGCAGTATTTTCCGATCGTGAAGGTTTGTAGATGTCAGATTGTGTGCAGAGTAAACTTCCTTCAGGTCGTTGGCCTTCATAGAGATTGAAGTTGCCTATGCCACGGTGTCCAAACAAACTTGTTCCCGGTTTGATGAGGCCGTCGTCTGCTGTGCTGTCGTCTCGGGCGTGGTCTAGGTGGCCTGAGGTTCATCTCCCAGTTCTCGGTAGACTCAAAGTTACCTTGAGGTACCCTATGGGCTCGAGCTATTTGTTTTTTGGTTTTCTTGAATCTTTCTGCACATTCTTATATTCAATTGTTTGCAGAGCAGGGGGCTTTATAGGTTGGCTTCACGGTCTCTATATGGGTCCTGGATTCCATTCCCGTCTTGTTGTCCTTGCGGTTCAAGGGTGTGTTTTTGTTCGCTCGTGTCCAAGGGGGCTAACTGACGAACTGAAGAGTGATCCACTGTGATCAGGTTGATTTCGGGGTTAATTTCACCTAAAGCTTCTGAGCATACCGAGTTTTTATCTGTGGTTTTGGTAGTGATTGAGGGAGTAGTCGCATGTTGGGCATCAGTGTGAGCAGTGGTCTCCTGGTTTTCGGGCAGTAACCATTGCCGAATGGAGCCGTTAGTGAGGGATTTGTTTTTTGCTCTGTTTATTGAGCTTTTTTAGTTTTTTCTTATTTTTACGGCAGAGATGATGGGTGTCGGGGCTTACCAGCTTTAGGATTTTATGAGGATCCTGATTATTGTCATGGTTGAAGATAGGTTTTGTTCCGGTATCGTCAACCCTACCTAAAGGCTCGATAGCCGTCCTTATCGTATCTTGCGGACATTCTATGTCACTGGTTTGCGTGTCTTATATGTTGAAGGGCACGTTGGTGTTTTGCTGAGCAGGTGAGTTGTTCCGTTGCCTGCTAACTTTGTTCTTGAGATCCTCATTTAGCGTGTTCATTATGTCTGGTAGTTTTTCTAAATTAAGCAGTATGGGGCTGCAGCCGCAGCTCTCTGGTTTGCTTATTAAGGTGGTATTAGCCTGGGCTCTGTGTATTAGTGAGTTCAGGTGGTCCAGTTTGGAGTCTATCCCAGATATCAGCCCAGCAACTGCTTGTAGAATATTTATTTGATCATCAAGTTTGTCTGCGTGCATTATTGCTGTGTTTGCCATTGAGATCGGAGCCTCGTTAATTAGTGTGAAATGGTTTGCTATTAATGGTGACTTCTTTTCCTTGTCTGCTCCTCCACTTCCAGAGCTGGGGAGCAAAGAGTATTTGTCTTGCGTGGAGCCACTGGGCTTTAAGGAATTCGTAGCCTAGATTTGTGGTGTTTCACTAATTATATGTGCTTTGGCTCCGTTGGCTTCATAGGCCCCAATGATTCCATTTGTTGCAGGGCTCAATTTTGAGTCCTCCAGCTTTTGGGGGGCTGAGCTGAGTGGAATTTTGTAGTTGAGCATTGTTTAAACCATGTTTGATGACAGTGTTTCTGGTGTTCTGTCCCCTCGAAAGATGATTGTTTTAGTCGAAAGTGGGATAACTGGCCGCCTGGGTAGGTGGGGGTCTAATGATTTTTCAGCGTCTGTTAACGTGTCGGTGGGTCTGGGGGCTTTTCCCGAGCGTGGTGTACTTGGAGGACACGCAGCCCCCCTAGGGTCGTCAGGTATAGGTGCCGTGTGGCACAGGAATTCTCTTATGTCTCTGTTCCCGTCTGTGCCAGTTGTTCTCTTTGTAGTGCTGAGACAAGGCCTGTCGGCCGTAGGTTTGTCAGGGCTGGGAGCCTTTCCTGGTGGAGTTGCTAATGCCGGTGCAACTGGTAAGTCTCCTATTTGTTGGCCCTCCTTGGGACCTGGCCCTGATTTGGAGCTCCCTCTTCCTGGGGGGTAAAGCAACTTTGCCTTTTGCATCCTGCTGATTTGTTAGGGCGAGGCTTCTTTTGGTGTTGAACCAAGTTTGAGTTTCTAGTCCTCATGGTTGTAGGTGCACTGAGTTTGTGAGAAGGAAAATTAGTGTTGTAGCAGGTGAGTTAAGTTTAGTAAGTTAAAATAAAACCTCTTTTTTAATAGGTAATTGGACTGTTGAGGTTGAGGTTGGTGTCCTGTTTGCTGGCTTTGTAAACGTGGACTGAATCCTGATCAAGGGTTTTTTTTTGTGGTGAGGTCTCAGCTTTTGAAATAGAGTGTTATCTTCGCTAAGGCTCTGCTGCAAGGAAGCTATTCCTGCGGTGTGATGTGATGTGATGATGCACGCGCGGCTCGCTGTCCATGTAATGAGGGGCACACGCGGCGTCAGCAGTCTCGGCGGTCTCAGCTCCGGCTCCGGCCGTGCTCCGGTTGTGCTTGCTGATACTTGCCGGTGTGCTTGCCGGTGCTTGCCGGTGTTGTGGTCCCTTGCCGGTGTCTGTCACAAGACCCAAACCGTCCGTCCGAGTGCCACTGCTCTCCCAATGCCCTGGCTTCCGGTTCTCAGTACCACGGCGTCCCTCCTGCCCCTCAATCTGCTCTGTACTCCGTGCTCCCTGCGTAACACTACTCCGCACTACTCCGCTCACTCGCACACCATGGCACGTGACCCAGTGGATTCCTGCTATGGAGTAAAGGAGTGCTTTGGCTGCTCTTCTCCGCTGCTTCGCTTCGCCGCCGCTTCGCCACTTTCACCTTGTTTTAATGCGATGTCTCACAGTACGTTCCGCCACTGCCACCGCCTAGCCGCCTTGCCTCTTCACTGCGATGGTACTACGACGACTCCCTGCACGGCATACAGCATCCAGCACGAAGCGGCTCGGCTCTGAGATCTCCATTTCTGCCGTACCTCAGCGCTACCGCCTCTGCTGCTACCACCGCTATCGTGGCTTTTGCTTAGCTCTCACTGTAACGGTGGCTCCCAGCGCGGCTCCAGCGTGGCGTGGCGCGGCTCCCATCTTGCAATACTCAGCGCAATACTCAGAGCAATACTCAGCGCTGTCACTTTATCTCCTCCCGCTGGGTCCGCTGGGTCTGCTGGTGCAACTGCTCTGCTCTGCTAGGGTCATAGGGGGATAGTACCCACTTCGAATAGGGATATGTGAGGTATTTGAAGTAGTATTGTTAACAAAACTCCTGGTCTGCACTTGCCTAAGTACTGGAGTGTTATCAACTTGGCCATCCTCCCTGCCCTTCACCACGTTGTTTGACGGACATGGGTTGGACTCAAAATTAGGAACAAGTGGAACCGGGGGTTTATGGCTTACCATCCCCTCCACCTTGGTCAGCCTAGTTTCTACCATTGATAATTTTTGTAGAATTTGATCCAGTAGTACTGTTAACATTGTTTCCAATCTACCCCAGAAGTTCTCCTCTTGAATACTACCCACAGTCTTTGCTGTGACAGTAAGTGGGGTGATAATGGTAGCATTGGGGGGACCTTTGTTAGATTCTGTTACGTCTATGGTAGTTCTTAATTTCTTCCCAGTTACTCTTTGTCCTGATTTATTCTGTTTGCATGTTCCTCGGCTCTTCCTTTTTTTTGAGGTGGTTCCTCAATATGGTCTGTGCCTACTTTGACTTTTAGGCCTCTAGTATTGACCATGGACCTAACGGGGCTATGCTCAGTGCCAGATGAAAGGATAGAAGGAACATCCCCCATTCCCTGCTCCGGGTCATGTCGTTGTAACAGGCTAGTTTGAGGGGAAGCTGCCTTATGTGTGGGCATTATTCTAGATTCCGCTAGTACTGAGGTCAAAGAAAGTCTATTCTGGGAAGGGAGGGGTTTGCTCTGTAAGTTGAATCCCCTTAATTAGCACTGATTCTGCCCTTAATAGAAAAAGCGTCAAGGATTCCGACAACACCCTGTCCTGCTTTCCGCTTACTCATTGCGGAAATGTAAAATAACGTAAAGTAGCTCTTAGAATACTATTAAGAAAAATTAACCATACATGTGCAAAGAAATACAGAGTCCAAATATGCTAGCAGTGAAAGTCTTTGGGTTGCAAGTAGCAATTTGTTTTGTTGTTCCGATATATATCAAACTTCTTTCTTCAGCCACTTACAGATAGAGGAGCACTCAAAAAAGTTGGTCACAGTACCTTACTCATCGGACCAGGTTTGATTTAGGGACCTAGGGGTTAGAGGGGTGGCCTTTCCCTGCCTCTTCCTGCTAATGACGGGCGCGGATGGGCCGCCCTTGGCCCGAGCTTGGCCCGGGGACCCCCTTGTGCGTCCTGCGCTGCGTGAGGCCTGCCCCCCCTTTATGTGCCCCCGGGCGCTCTCTGTGTCGTTATCGTGACATCTCTGCCTCAAGGGCTGCTGGGCAGTGTAGCCCCCGGCAGAACAATGGGGGCATCTGGCATAGCCCCGGTTCAGGCATCCTCCGTGGGCTCGGAGAAGACCTTCAGCAAGGGGCGTCTGGCAGTGGCAGGTGAGAGAAACAGCAAGTCGGGCTCCTGCGCTGCGTGAGCCCTGCCCCCCCTTTATGCGCCTCCTTGCGCTCTCTGTGGCGTTGTCGTGGCTTCTCTGCCACAAGGGATGCTGGGCAGTGTTACGGTGGGATTTTTGATCTCTTATCTGATCGCTATAGATCTAGATCCCAACTCAGGTCGACTGAATCTTTGTTACCTGTCATAAAGTAAAAGTAATCCACTACTAGGTTAATCAGCTCAAGACTTTACACAACTCTGAAGAACCACTTACCACGAATAAGTTTTAAAGTTTTATTATAAAGCCAAAGATAACTGGAGATGCAAACATCTCAATATAAGGTTCAAAAGATACACTGGCATCAATACAAACATGAATTCTCTAAATGTTCTTAGGCGACAGAAGAATATCACCAAGACTAATTCAAAGATCAGCAAGTTTGCAAGAATAGATACAAGTTGTAACTTGAGCGTCATTTACAAAAGGAAGAAAAATCCAGATTAGACTGTCCCTACACTAGACTAAGTGACATCCCTACTTAGCAGGATCTTAACCTAAAAAGGTGTCAGCCGTGGTGACTTCCAAAGAAGTTCACTCACTTTCCCTTAGTCTCTGTTATAAATCTGTGCATCGCAGTTGTGCCCTCTTTGCCTACCCATCCGCTCTCTAAGGTTCCTCAGGCCATCTGCTCTAACTCCACCCAAGGGTGCTGTCCCTAATACAAAATCACAATTACAGTTGAAACGCCCCTCAGAGACGCCCCTCACGTACACCCCTCACATGGTGTCAGTTCTGGCTTTTTCCATGCTGATACTCCTCTGGGCTCCTTGTTAACGTTGACCTTGCTTCTCAGGCTCTTTCTCCGGCAAGTCGGTACCCCCCAGGAAATTCCTGAAGCCTCCTCCAGGCCTGTGCCTGTCTCCCAGAACAGAGCTCTATTCATCACTCTCTTGACTGGAACCCCCTCGCACCTGCAAACAGACACCCATGAAATGGGCCCCAAATTCCGGCCTCCAGCTTATCTCACAAGTCGTAAACCTTCGAGCATGGTCCACAATTTATGCTTAACACGACCTGATTTTAACTAGCACATGCAGATCAAAAGAAACGACTTTATCTCTCCAGGCCTACTAGAATTACATGAAACAGGCCTGTGCACTCTATGAACCTTTATTTCTCAGCCTAAAACAGTATTCTAACTTATTACACGCTCTGGTTATAGGAAACACTTCCATAAAACATATATTTTCAGTCTATGATCAATAATACTTTGAATTATAACAATAGGAATCCATCTTATGTGAAAATGTAAAGGCACGTTTTCTCTTTCAATGAACTGCCATGAGGCCTACACGTTTCTACGTTTGGCAGCATTACATTCTCCTCTGCAACAGCCACATAACATGGAAATTAATAACATTCTAACATCTCTAAACAATACTACATTAGCTTTTCACACTGATATATGCATTCTGTATTAATTAAACACTCGTGTGTGTATGCACTCTATAATTTCGACACTCTTATATGTTCCTTTAACTAGACTTGTACAACGTGCTTGTAAATATGGTGCACTTCTACACTTTACTCGATTCGCGCTCTCTCAGTTCCCCCCTTTGATGACCTTTAGAGGTCATCACCATCACAACACCATCCCTGAAGGAATGAATTGAATCAAACAGAACTTGTTGCAACGCTCCCTCGCTTTATCATTTCTAGAGCCCTCAGACTCCTGTACTGGTTATTCTGCATCACAGCTAACCTCTGCTCCTGCTCTCTCATGGATCTTTGCAACCTATTTGACCTATGCCATTGATACAACCTCACCAATCCCCACAATGTGATTACGCAAATCACTATTATGATGATAGGTTTCAGTATGTACCAAATGAAACTCTTCCCTAGGTTGGCAAACCAACCTCCAACTTCACCCTTTCCATGACCCACTTTTTCCCACACATTCACCTTTGTCAGATCCTCAATTTCATGATGAATTTCAGTGATATTCTGTATATACTTCTCAAGAGGTTTTGAATTGTCTGGAATATAAGAGCAACATTCCTGGACCTTCAAAGCCTTACAGACTCCGCCCTCTTTGGCTAACAGAACGTCTAAAGCAAGTCGGTTCTGGAGAACCATTGCCCTTATCGATTGCATCTCTCCTTCCACCAGCATTAATGATCTAGCAGTACTGGCAGATAATCTATCTACAACTGTTGCCAATCTCCTAATCTTGACATCATTAAGTATTAACCCTAGAAGAGGGAACATAGCACCAAATACGTCTCCAACTACCTCATCATTGCTTACATCCCTTCTTCCTCTGGCTTGCGTTCTTCCCTCTATGATTTCTAGATCCTTCGCATGATATATTTTGGGGAAGACAATTGCTAAATAACATGATCCGTACCAATTATCCGGTAGTTTCACGTATGCATTTCTTCCACAGACAAAATATACATTCGGAATCACCTGCATTCCTTTCAAGAAATCCTTTGTATAGTATTCTATTTGGAAAGCATGTTCACAACTTACTTCTCCCACAAACACATTCTCGTAGTAGGTTTTACCCCTGTATATACATAGTTTCCCTCTTTGCTCTCGATCTAAAGCTATTGGACCATTACTACCCTTCCTCTTGTGTGACTTTTCCTCCTCGGTCCAATCGGTTTTCCATTGGCCCGAAGCTTTTAGGATCTTCTGCCGCCTATATCGATCATCCACCTGCCCTATAAACTTTTTTTCAATTTCTGACACTTTACAAGTCAAATTATTTCTTCGGGCATATGAAGTATCTAGCGTTCTCCAAGGAACGAAAAATTTCCTTAATCGATCCTCACTCTTGTAATAGTCCCATTTATTCATATGCTTGTAGGCCGGGACCTATGGTAAAACAGCGTCAAAGTTTGAAAAGTAATACTCAAAGCTATCGCGTTCATAAAATATACTAAGCAACAAACTACATGTAATTCCATAAGTCAATGGAAGATGATGATACCTAATACCTTCGTCTACAGAGGCTGGCAATTGCATGCAGACGTAACAGTCTTTTGCATCCATGGCATCAATGTATTCATACAGTAATTTAGCATATGCATTTGATTTGAAATTTCCCTGTGATTCATCTACGTGCAACCTACGAGCTTGTGCTGCTAGTAAAGCTTTATCTTTCTCTGTATTGTCCCCCTTTTTACCAGCAGTAGTAGGTTTCAATGTTACTACAACCTTTGCTTCATTTATTGCCTTCTCTTCATTTTCATGTCCCACTATATATGATATGGTAACTACTAGAACTATAAGAAAAATTACTCCCACTATAAGTGTGCCTACTATGCATTTTGCTTTGCGGTTCGGATTGCCGGCCTCCATGATCTCAAGACAGTGTAGTTCTAATTTTCTGCCACGACACAAAGTCTCTTTCCTTTGCTCCTTCAACAATGTTTTCTTTGCTTATTCGGTCTTTTCGAACCACACCTGGAAGCTGGTAATCCCTTTTGCAAGATAAGTCCTTTGAATTATAGCAACAGACAACCCTAGCCCTTCTCCATCCACTAAATAAAAGTCCCTAAATTTCTTCTTCTTCCACTTGGCGCTAGGTTATCTTCTCAATCTTGTTTATTTACAAAGTCTTTAGCAGTCTGTAATCATGCGTGTTCCAGCAGCTCTAATCACGAATTCTAAAATTTCTAAGCGAAGAATGATCTCCTCGAGTGATGGTATCGTTGGACCAAAAGTTGGGAATTCTACTCTGTTTAAAACCAGTTCTCTTATTCTGCTCAGATAAGGAGGATTGGGGACAGTGAGTGTCAGCAACCCTTCGACCTCAAGTCCAGGTACCAACAACACCACTTCCAATGTTATGATTGGGTCAGTACTGGTCACTGTCACTTCCCTCACCCTCCCGGATCTCCGTGCACAAGACATCTGCTGCCAGGTAGGTCCACTCAGGAGTGGCGTATCTTCTGCAGGGCACGCCCACCCTCCTTGATCTTCTTGGACCCTCCTGTTCTTGATTCTGTGCACCTTCGTCCAGATCTGAGTCTTCGGATATAGGAGCAAAGGTTCTTCCTGGAGTTGGCTTCAAGCTCGGCCTCTTCTTCCTTTCAGGCCAACTAGCTTCTCCACGCCTTGTTCTCCTATTTCTTGTCCTCACACTCGATTCTTGATCACTTGTGGCTTGATCAGTGTCTGAGCCGTATTCACAGCAACTTTCTCCTTCTGTGGCAACGTCAGTTTCACTGTCGTCTTGTCTTTCTTCCACTTGATCTGACGCGCTCCCAGCTTCCTCCGACACCCCCACAGCTTGACTGATCCCCTCTATTGATTCATCGTCCACAGCTGGATTTTCATCTGTGAGAGGAGCTGTTTCTTCCAGGGGTGCTGGAACTCTTCGAGTGTGGGAGGCGTGTATCCAATTTGGCAGCCCTCCACACTTGACAGCAGTATTCGTTGTCAGGATTATCTGGTAGGGTCCTCTCCAGCGCACATCTAGGCAGTTCTTCCGGACGTGCTTCACCACCACCCAGTCACCAGGGCACAGGTCGTGACATAGGTCTCTGGAAGATGGAATTTCAGCAGCCTGCACCTGAAGAGACACAGAATGAATGACATCAGAAAGTCCCTTGTTATAATCCAGGATCAGATCATCTGTGATATTCAACAAAGCTGCACTTGGGACAGATGGAAGTCCCATTGCCCTCCCCATTAGAACCTCGTGTGGGGAGAGACCTGTTCTCCTGTCTGGTGTGCTACGTATACTCATGAGTACCAATGGCAGGGCATGTTATGTTATGTTATGTTATTTATTTGTTAAAGCGCAAACAGCTGCCCCAGCAACGGAGCGTCCCGGCGCTAACCTAACCAGTACCTGAGGGGAGGGGGGAACCAACAAAGGAATTAGATGACAGAGAAGAGATGGGTTTTGAGTTGTTTTCGGAAAGCGATCAGATTGGTTTGGGTACGGATGTGTGGAGGAAGGGAGTTCCACAGCTTAGCCCCTAGGACTTTGAAGGAACGTCCACCCTTTCTACAGAGCTTAGTTCGGGGGACCATCACGAGGTGTTGTCCCAGTGAGCGCAAATTGCGCTGGGGAGTGTATGGTACCAAAAGCGGGCGCAGGAGTTCAGGACAATCAGCGTTGAGAATTTTAAATGCCATGGTCAGGGTTTTAAAATGGATCCGAGATTCAATTGGCAGCCAGTGCAAATTGCGGATGGTGGCTCTGGCAGAGCACCTACGTGGGAGACCAACCACTGCTCTGGCGGCCGAGTTCTGGATACGCTGCAGTCTTGCAAGTTCAGCTTTGTTAGCCCCCAAGAGTAAGACATTGGCATAGTCCAGCCGGGCAAGAATCATAGATTGTATAATGAGTTGGCGGGTTTTGGAGTCAAAGAATCCAAGTATGGGGTTGAGGCTCCTCATGAGACCCACACATGTGGCTGCCACTTTTTTCGTGTGGGACTGAAAGTTAAGTGAGGGGTCGAGCCAGACACCTAGGTTTTTGACGACATCTTTTGGCACGGGGGTGGGGCCAAGCACAGAGGGCCACCAATGATTGTTCCAGAGGGTGGGATTTTTTCCCAGGAGGAGGACCTCCGTTTTCCCGGCATTTAGCTGCAAGCAGTTGAGTGTCATCCACTGTGCGACTGCTGCGAGGCCATCTCTGAATTTGGTTGCCGAAGGTGATGGACCTTCTGAGAGTGTGATGACCAGCTGTGTGTCGTCAGCGTACGACACCAGCGTAAGGTCCCACTCTTTTGCCACCACTGCGAGAGGCTGGACGTATAGATTAAAAAGGGATGGGCTAAGCGCCGACCCCTGGGGGACCCCTTGTCCGATGGAATGGGGTTGAGAGATGTAGGGTGGGGCTGAAACTTGAAAGGACCTGTCTTTTAAGAAAGACTGGAACCATTCAAGTGCTAATTCGCCAATCCCAATGGCCTCAAGTCGTTTCAGCAAGATGTTGTGTGAGACCGTGTCAAAGGCCGCGCTGAGATCCAGCAGGATCAGCGCAGCACTTTGACCGGCGTCTAGGATACCTCGAAGGTGCTCCGTAGTGGTTAGCAGAGCCGACTCAGTGCTGTGACCCGGTCTGAAGCCGTTTTGGGAAGGGTCCAGGACATGGTTTTGTTGCATGTGGTGGGATAGTATTTTGTTGACATGAGCCTCGGCCAGTTTTGACGTCCAGGGGAGCAGTGAAATAGGCCGGAAATTTTCGGGTTTATTGGGGTCCAATGTGGGTTTTTTGATGATGGGTGACACCCAAGCAGATTTCCAGCAGGTGGGGACCACCGCTGAGGAAAAGGAGAGATTGAGTATTTTGGCAAGCGGGGGGAGGAAGAAGTCAAGTGATTCCAAGAATTTGGACGGTCGCATGGGGTCTGCTGGAGAACCAGACTTGACCTGTCTGCGTAGTTTAGAAAGGTCGTCGATTGATATGTCAGGTATTCTTAGCAGTTTTGATGTCTCTGCCGCCGAATGGGGGGTATTAGTGGGCGTAGCATCGTCTTGTGGAAAGGACGCGTAGATCTTCCTAACCTTTTCAATAAAAAAGGTGGCAAGGTCCTCGCATTGTTTCAAGGAGGTGATGCAAGAGCCTGGATTGGGGGTTTTCTGGAGATTTTGGACTAAGTTGAAGATGGTTTTAGTGGGATTGGAGCTGCGCTCGATTTCCTTTGCGTAGAAGGAGGCTCGAGTGGTGCGAAACGCCTTGTGGTAGGTGCGAAGTTTAGATAGGTAGAGGGTTTTGTTGATGTCTAAGTAGTTTTTCCTCCACTCGCGTTCGGCTTTTTTGCACTCTTTCCGTAATGATTTGAGTGAGTCATTGTACCATGGGTTAGAGGGGGAACTGCGGGTTTTAGTCCATTTGGGCGGAATTAAGGCATCAAGCCCTGTGACTATCCATTCGTGGAAGGCGGCATATACTGTATTGATATCCCTATTCTCATCGGGGAGGTGGAATTCTCCAAGATGGTTGATGAGGTCTCCGGAGATGAGTTTGTGCCATGGTCGTTTGTGGCTGGAGTTGGCCGCGACTTTGGGGGGCGGTTTTTTTGCTATAATGGTTAATTTGACAAGGTAGTGATCAGTCCAGCCCATGGGTTCGGGGGGATCAGCCGTGACTTCCGATAAAGTCAGCTTAAGGATGTCGATGAACACACTTTGGCCATTCGGGATTTTATCGTCCCATTAATCTGCTCCACGATTCCCGAAGCCTCTGGTCGATAGCTACAGTGCAACTTCTGATCAATATTTAATGCAGAGCAAAGCATCTTCACAACTTCACTGTTGAAATGTGTTCCTCTATCTGATTCCAAAGAGGTCGGCACCCCGAAGCGTGGTATTAACTCTCTAAGCAACAACTTTGCTACTGTGAGTGTGTCGCATCTGCGTGTAGGGTATGCCTTGACCCACCTGGAAAATATACATACAACCACCAGAACATACCTAAGACGGTTGCATTTTGGCATCTCACTAAAGTCTAATTGCATTCGGTTAAAAGGTCCACCAGACCTCCCAATGTGACTCAATGTAACTGGTGTCCTTTTCCCTACGTTCAGTTGCTGACATGTTACACACCTCTGACACACTGCTTCTGCAGCTACTCTAAACTTGGGGTTATACCAAGTGTGCCTAAATACCTGCAGCATGGCATCTCTTCCTAAATGTACTGGACCGTGTATCTGACGTGCCATGGGACTCACTAATTCATTTGGTAATACTGCCCTTCCATCTGCTGAAATCCACAAATCCATTTCACTTTTTACACAACCTGCAGTTTCCCATGTCTTTTTCTCAAAATCTGATGCGTTCTCTTGCATACCTTTTAGATCATCCCAAGTATCAACTGTTTCTAGCATCATGTTTAACTCTGTCTTTTCCTGTGTCCCACCCACTTCCTCTTCCGTGAAAGAGTATCCTTGCTCTGCGCAGTAACGAGCAACCTCATCGGCGTACCTGTTTCCTTGGGACACAAAATCTGTATTTTTGGTATGTGCTACGCATTTGACAACGGCAATTGCTGCCGGACCGTGTAATGCTTCTAACAGTAGTCGCACAAATTCCCCATTTCGAATAGGTGAACCTGAGGAGGTCATGTAACCCCTCTGAGACCACAATTGCCCGAAGTCGTGAACTATACCGAAACCATATTGGCTATCTGTGTAAATGGTGACTCGAATTTTGCTACCTGCTAAACAGGCACGTGTCAATGCAATGATTTCAGCTACCTGAGCGGAGTGTACTCCTTCCAGGCAAGCGGCTTCTACAACTCCAGTAATGGTGCAAACAGCATAAGCTGCTCTCAACTGACCAGTATTGTCCCTTACACATGAGCCATCAACAAAGACAATTTCATCAGGATCAGTCAACGGCTCATCCACAATATCTGGTCTTGGCTTGGTGCATAGTTCAGTCACATCAAGGCAATCGTGATCTTCACATTCCTCGTCTTCTATATCATTAGGGAGTGGCATCAAAGTGGCAGGATTCAAAACAGAGCACCTCTTAAGGGTCACGTTCTCCGCAACAAGAATAACTTGCTCGTAGCGCGTGAGCCTATTATTGGTCAAGTGCTGTGTCTTGGTCCTGGTCATTAACAGTTCCACAGAATGAGGTACATACACCACTAATTGATGTCCCATTACAATACTTTCACACCTCTCAATGCTGACACCCGTTGCAGCAACAGATTTGAGACATCCGGGCAACGCTGCGGCTACAGGGTCTAAAGTAGCCGAAAAATATGCAACTGGTCTACGGGCATTTCCATGAATTTGTGCTAGGACTGACAAAGCACAACCTTCCCTTTCGCAACAGTAAAGTAAAAATGGTTTTTCGTAATCTGGCATTCCCAAAGCTGGAGCACGACACAAGTCCTCTCTCAGCTGTAGGAATGACATCAAACAATCCTTGTCCCATGGTACCGGATCACTCACCTCCTTGTGCGTCAGTTTTTGTAAGGGTTTTGCTTTCAGGGAAAAGTTAGCTATCCACTGTCGGCAATCCCCAACCATTCCTAGGAACATCCTGACCTCTCTTTGTGTCGTGGGCGAATTCATCTTCGTGATCGCCTCTATCCTGTCTGGTGACACCTTCCGTTTTCCTTTCTCAATTCGGTGACCCAAGTACTGTACTTCTGTCAGACAGTACTGTAATTTGCTCGGAGACACCTTATGTCCATTTTCAGCTAAATGGTTCAGCAAGGTGATGGTGTCTACCTTACAAGCTTCCTCTGTTTCTGACGCAACAAGTAGGTCGTCTATGTACTGAACCAGAACCGAGTTCTGTGGCAGTACTAGACTTTCAAGATTTTTCTTCAGCAGCTGTTTGAAAATCGATGGGCTTTCTGTATACCCCTGTGGGATACGACACCATGTTAAGACGCGATTTTCCAGCTTAAATGCGAAAAGAAACTGGCTCTTCTCATCTAATGGAATTGAAAAGAAAGCCTGGCAAAGGTCTATCACTGTGAACCACTCGGCTTGGAATCGTATCTGAAACAATAACACTGATGGATTCGGTACCACTGGACAACATGAAACAACTATGTTATTAATCTTTCGGAGATCCTGTACTATTCTGAATTTCCCGCTAGGTTTCTGCAAACCCATAATTCGGGAGTTACATGGACTACCCACGATTTCCTTCAATATTCCCTGCTTAATCATGGAGTCGATCACGGGCTTTATTCCTGCAATCGTCTCCGGGGTCAATTTGTATTGAGGCGTTCTTGGATATTCAACATTTGGTTTTATCATGATTTTCACTGGTTCTACTCCTTTAATCAATCCTATCTCGTCTCCCGTGAAATCCCAAACCTCAGATGACACAGTATCCCTTAAGTCCCAAGGGAGCTCTTCCACCGTCAGGGTAGGATACAGTTCTACGCATACCTTTGAATTTGCAACCTTAAAGGTGGCATCATCGTCGTTAGTCTGTACCTCTACTCCCTGAGGCGTGCAGTATATTGTGCAATTTATTTTGCACAATAAGTCTCTTCCTAACAGACACACAGGACTAGAATCACATACTACAAACTGATGTTCATCGCTGTATTTTCCTATTCTCACTAGCACTGGTTCCGTCAAAGGGTTAGTCATTCTCCTATTTGCGACTCCTACCACTTGAATGGTTTCCCCCGACATTGGCAGATCTGGAGCCACTGCTGACTTCAAAGTTGACCGAGTAGCTCCAGTATCTACTAAAAATATCGTAGGACACCCTGCCACCTCAGCCTCAACAAACGGTCCCCTTTGGTCCACCTCTAGAACTGCCCCAAGGGTACAGTCCTCCTCTCTACTCACTCGCCATCCAGTTAGTTGATCAACGTAGTAACACTCTTCTCCTCCTACTAAAAGAGGCATTTGTCTATAGATCTTTCCCCCTGTCGCAATCTTTGGTGGTTGGGGGAACTGGGCTCGAGGAGCCAATGTCCCCCCTTTGTCCACCTTACCCTTAGGTACTGTCACCCCTTTTACTGGAATGGTCTGAACTTCTTCCTCCTCTACTTCCAGTTCTCTGTTTTCAGGATTATAGGGACACTCGCGTTTCCAATGTCCCACCTGGTGACACTGGTGACACTTTGTCGTCCTTTTCAAGGTAGCAAGGTCTACTTTAGGTCTCGGACTTTCCTCATTGTCCCTATTCTGATTATTTGATCTCCTTCCCATTGTCCCTGTTCCCTGTTGCTGCTGTCCACCCTTTCCAGCCGACTGCATCTGAACCATCATCAACTTCTCCTTAAGTTTCTTTGCTTTGGAATCTATTTCATCACTGCAATACCTTGCGTATCTCAAAATTTCATCCAATGGTTTGTTTTGCCAGCAAATTAAATGTTGCTGAATCATCAAACAAATATCAGGTCTCAACCCCAAAACGAACTTCAATACGAACTGTCCTATGTCTTTGGGAACCATTACATCTAATCCACTGTATTGTTTGAACGTTTTCAGCAATCGCTCATAAAATTCATGGACTGTCTCCTTGGGTTCCTGTCTAGTTCGGTCTATTTTCACCCAATCTATATCCTGCGGTGGCACCTTATCTTTCAGCCATGTCATCACCCTTTCATATTTTTCCATTACTCTTTCTGACGGTCCATTAGTATGAGCATTTCTTTATGGCTCTGCTGTGGGCCATTCGACACTAACCTTGCATGCTGTCCACAAGTCTCCTGGGACCACAATATCAAATAAGGTGTTCAAATCAATCCACAGTACTTTAGAGATCTTCACAAACCTCTCTACCTGCTTGTACTACTCTACAGGATTCTCTCTTAACTTTGGAAATGAATTGGTAAACGCAGCCAAATCTCCCCTACTCCAGGGCACATGTACATAACTCCCATTCGCTATTTCTCGCAAAGGGTATGCCTCCATCCGCAGTGGCCCTCCCTCCGGGGACATCACAACCGTGCTCCGCCTGACAGTCCCTTTCTTGGACCACCTTTCTTCCCATTTATCCAAATCTCTCCATGCCCTTATTCCGGTGACCAGTTCCCTTATATGTGTTTTTAATCCAATTGTCCTCCTCTCATCAAGGTCCTGATCTGAATAATGCAACCTATGGTTACCCTGTAATGCCTTTGTTCTCGACGAATCTACCATATACTTGTCTGCCAGTTCAGATAATTTCTCGTGAATTGCTCTTGCCTTCCGAGTAATATCCTTTGCTATAAACAGCACCTCATCTTGCTCGTACATGTCGATCCTTTCTAAAGGTAACGTACCATCTATTATCTCGTCCAGGTCAGATTTTAAACTGGTCACATCGAGCCTCTTTGCCTTTATCACAGCTTTCAGTGTGTCATCTCTAGAGAGCCCATCTACGTCTCTCCCATCACCGCTCTGAGTCCTACGTCTGGGCTCAGGCGTGTTATGGGGAGTCCTCCCATGCTCCCATCTCTCCAGGTCCCATGCAGTTCCATCCCCTCTTGGTGTATGGTGAAACATTGCTCGATTCCCCATAATCCCACATCTCCCATTCTGCCTGGTGTCTCTAGGTACATGATAAGACACTCCATTATTCCCCATGCTTTCGCAACTCCCCTGCTGTCCATGATCGCTCGACGCATGGCAAGGCCCTTCACGGCTCCCCATGTTCCCTCGATTCCAATGCTGTGTGTTATCACCAGGTGCATGGTGAGTGCACTTAAAGCTATCCCTGTACTCTTGCATCCTTCGGTCTCCCTCACTGTGAATGAGACGAGACACCCCTCCACACTCTGTACTTCTACCTTCTTGCTCCTGCCTACTTCCACTGTGGATATGACGGGTAACTCCTCTACTCTCCTGACTCTTACCGTCCCACTCCTGACCGCTTTCGCTAGCCCCACCGTGAGACAATGTCCCATTGCCTTGACTTCCCCATTCAGCTTCCGCTCTTGACCTGTTACTCTGTGTTCCTGTGGCAGCATCCCATTCCCTCAAGTCAGCCCTCAGCTCCTTAAAGGATTTCGGCAGTGGTCCTCTCAGATCCATCGGTCCTCTCTGACCCCCCTGATCTGTTATGGGATCCACTGCTGAATCCAATGGGGTGCTCCATTCTCTCGGTCCTGGCAAGTGCCTCCGGGCATTTGTCATGTTGTTCCTTCTTTCCATTTCTGCTCTTTCTCTGTCTAGCCGTACCTGTTCCTCCTCTCGCGCTTTCTCTGGGTTATAAATCGATACTATAGGACCTATGGTAACGGGTACTTGAAGAGCATCTGGCAATTGGTAAGACTCAGCACACTCCGTTGCTGGCACCTTCTGCACCACAAACCTTCCGACTACTCTCTGTACTGGACTAGGTTGAGGTGTTTCCTCACCTTTGGTGGGTTCCCAATCCGTTATAGGGAGTGGTCTATTCTCCCCTATGCCAACCCTATCTTCCCTTGGGAGCTCGATACCTTCCATCTCTCTATTGTACGAAGGCGGTCTATCTATCAACAACCTATTTATTAGGCTATCCTCTGTCTCGCTCTCGTCATCCTCCTCTGGGGTTCTCTTGTCTCCTGTAACCTCTATCACTGGGTACAACTTATCCACTTCAATAGTCTGCACTCTCCATTTCTTGCTTTCCGCATCCCATTTGGCATCTTGTACTGCTCTTACCGATCGTCTCACTCTTTCTTGACGTCTGTTCTGGTTCCTGTCATGCGCCGCCCTAAACCACGCATTAAGGGCTTCAAACTGTGTTGGTCTAGGCAAAGGTCTCAATGAAGACATAACTGCTTTTAGCTGGTGCAACACTTCTAATCTAAACTTTCTGTATTTCGGAAAAGTCAGTTCCTCGTTCCCTTCTGTAATCTTACTCCAAGTGCTAAGCCACAGTATAGTATGCAACCCAACATTCGTAGCCATATAATGAGCTGGTGTACCCTCTGGCGGGGCCTCTTCCCTGTAATATGATTCTCTCCTTTTTCTCTTAAAGATCGCTCTCAAACATTTAAAACACTTCATGTTCAAAATCTACAATTTTTTCCTATTTCCCTGCGTTCGTTTACTTCCGGATGACAATCCACCAATCCCAGCCCGGTTCTTGCTAACCGGCCTATCCCAGCGCGGTTTCACACCAACCGGCCTATCACAGCGCGGTTCGCGTCAACCGGCCTATCACAGCGCGGCTTCACACCAACCGGCCTATCACAGCGCGGCTCTCTCTGACGTCACTCGTCTCCCCTTCGCAGCAGTTCCCCTCCTCTCTCAGCTCGTCTCCCGGTCATGCACGCGTCCCATTCATACCCTGAAAAATGATTACTTCCGACCAAGCGATCACTTTTCTTGACTGTACGTCCACAGTCTAACTGTAATTGTCACCTTAACTGACGAAATGTCTTTCCGTGAACGTCCAGACAATCGTCTTGACTGATAGGTTACTTGCACACAGTAACTTCCGACCAGCGTCCGTTACCCATACACTCACTCTTGCGTTCCCCCTATCACGGTCCTGCGGGCGATCAATGGTACCTCATGACCCCCTTTACAATGGTCGACAATTACTCTGGATGTCCGATACACCCGAACCACTTAAGCTCTTCTCTGAACTTAAGATTTTCACCAGGTTGCGCGCGCTCACAACCCTGCCTCAATCACACTACAGGCATTCAACTCCGCATGACATTACAACACAAACACAACACAAAACACCGCAATCTGACAACGCATGACCCTTATTATACTCACTCTCGACCAACTCTGCTGCTTTTCTCTCACACCGTCAGCACCTTCTTCGGCAGGCGATTCTTCTGCTGCTCATCTCTCGATCTCTAGGGGCCTCGGGGTAATCTTAACCTAGTCTAGATCACCTTCCTCTAGAAGGTAACCATCCTAATCTGCTACCAACTGTTACGGTGGGATTTTTGATCTCTTATCTGATCGCTATAGATCTAGATCCCAACTCAGGTCGACTGAACCTTTTTTACCTGTCATAAAGTAAAAGTAATCCACTACTAGGTTAATCAGCTTAAGACTTTACACAACTCTGAAGAACCACTTACCACGAATACGTTTTAAAGTTTTATTATAAAGCAAAAGATAACTGGAGATACAAACATCTCAATATAAGGTTCAAAAGATACACTGGCATCAATACAAACATGAATTCTCTAAATGTTCTTAGGCGACAGAAGAATATCACCAAGACTAATTCAAAGATCAGCAAGTTTGCAAGAATAGACACAAGTTGTAACTTGAGCGTCATTTACAAAAGGAAGAAAAATCCAGATTAGACTGTCCCTACACTAGACTAAGTGACATCCCTACTTAGCAGGATCTTAACCTAAAAAGGTGTCAGCCGTGGTGACTTCCAAAGAAGTTCACTCACTTTCCCTTAGTCTCTGTTATAAATCTGTGCATCGCAGTTGTGCCCTCTCTGCCTACCCATCCGCTCTCTAAGGTTCCTCAGGCCATCTGCTCTAACTCCACCCAAGGGTGCTGTCCCTAATACAAAATCACAATTACAGTTGAAACGCCCCTCAGAGACGCCCCTCACGTACACCCCTCACGTGGTGTCGGTTCTGGCTTTTTCCATGCTGATACTCCTCTGGGCTCCTTGTTAATGTTGACCTTGCTTCTCAGGCTCTTTCTCCGGCAAGTCGGTACCCCCCCGGAAATTCCTGAAGCCTCCTCCAGGCCTGTGCCTGTCTCCCAGAACAGAGCTCTATTCATCACTCTCTTGATTGGAACCCCCTCGCACCTGCAGACACCCATGAAATGGGCCCCAAATTCCGGCCTCCAGCTTATCTCACAAGTCGTAAACCTTCGAGCATGGTCCACAATTTATGCTTAACACGACCTGATTTTAACTAGCACATGCAGATCAAAAGAAACGACTTTATCTCTCCAGGCCTACTAGAATTACATGAAACAGGCCTGTGCACTCTATGAACCTTTATTTCTCAGCCTAAAACAGTATTCTAACTTATTACACACTCTGGTTATAGGAAACACTTCTATAAAACATATATTTTCAGTCTATGATCAATAATTCTTTGAATTATAACAACAGTAATCCATCTTATGTGAAAATGTAAAGGACACGCTTTCTCTTTCAATGAACTGCCATGAGGCCTACACGTTTCTACGTTTGGCAGCATTACATTCTCCTCTGCAACAGCCACATAACATGGAAATTAATAACATTCTAACATCTCTAAACAATACTACATTAGCTTTTCACACTGATATATGCATTCTGTATTAATTAAACACTCGTGTGTGTATGCACTCTATAATTTCGACACTCTTATATGTTCCTTTAACTAGACTTGTACAACGTGCTTGTAAATATGGTGCACTTCTACACTTTACTCGATTCGCGCTCTCTCAGCTGTGTAGTCCCCGGCAGAGCAATGGTGGCGTCCGGCGTAGCCCCGGTTCAGGCAGCCTCCGTGGGCTCGGAAAGACCTTCAGCAAGTGTAGTCTGGTAGTGGCAGGTGAGAGAAACAGCAAGTCGGGCTCCTGCGCTGCGTGAGCCCTGCCCCCCCCCCCCTTTATGCGCCTCCTGGCGCTCTCTGTGTCATTGTCGCGGCTTCTCTGCTGCAAGAGCTGTTGGGCAGTGTAGTCCCCGGCAGAACAATGGCGGCGGCCGGTGTAGCCCCGGTTCAGGCAGCCTCGTGGGCTCGGAGAAGACCTTCAGCTAGGGGCGTCTGGCAGTGGCAGGTGAGAGAAACAGCAAGTGTACATATCTGTAATTTAGTTTGTAGTATTTAGTAGTATGTATGGAATAAAAGTGGTTTTCCTTTTTAAAAGAAAAAGCACTGACAGAAAAATAATTTCTTATTTTGTGTTGTTATTGCATTGTTGTTGCGAAACAGAGATTCGGGATTACTAGACCACACCACCTCCCTTGAGCAGGCCTTGGACTGCTCTGGTTCGCCACCCTGGGAGAGTCAAGTGCTACGATAGGATACTTGATTCCCAGTAAAAAGACCATTTTACACATATTACTTGTGGAGAACTCATATCTTCTCAAATAAATCCTCAATTTCTTAAAGAATGTTGAGTTTGTCTATATGTCACCTTTTCTTAATTCGTCTTACCCATCTATTCAAGAAATACCTAACCTAATACCTAATCCTCTCCCACAAGTTGTGTTATTATGTTAATTTCCACCAGCAACTGATCTCACACTTGGTGGGGCAGATGGGGTTAAAGTTACACCAGCGATGACCGGACATCACCAACATTTTTACATTTGCCCTCAACACCTCTTATAGCTAAGCAAGAAAGTGACATCATAGTGCAGAAATACATTACCACAGCGGTTGGCCAAAGATAGGTAGTGGGCATCTTTTCCGCAATCTATGCTCCATGAGTTCTACTGAAATAACCTTCTTCTGAGTCCTGAGAGTTGAGAGCTTCATAATACTTACTTTAGTAAATAACTCTACACTTAGGCCCACATTATGAGTTTATCAGTATACGGTGGGGTATTTTCCACACATGGTAAATATCATTACTCCGGGGTGAGGTATTGAGCACATGTGGCAAATACCTACTATTCTGAGCATTTAAAAAAATGGCACTTTGCATGCTTAGTAAGTTTTTAACACCAAATTATGCATGTTTTGTGTTTTTTCCAGGCCTTTACATCCAGTAAATTCAGCAGGTTTGACCTTCTGGAATTGTCAAATATCTCATTATTCTGATCCTTGCACAAACATGTGTTTGCACAGAGATAAGAATTAATCCCGTAAACCGTAATGAGAGTCTATGTTGTAGTTGGTTTATAATGATGGTGTCTGTCTTGAATTTTCCACTCATTCTGTATTTTATTTTGGTCTTGTTTCCTGTGATGCGGAGTGAGAATCCTTTGGCTTATTCGCCGTATTAAATAGAATAAACCTTATTTTTCCTGTGATGTATTCCCCGGTAAAGGTATGAGTCTATTGGGGGAGATACCAGGCACCACATTTTCTATTAAGTAAGAAAAGAAGCACTAAGAATGAGAAGGACGGATTGTTATGTTTGCTGACACCATCAGTGGCTAATAATGTGAGAGCAAAACGGTACCTCAAAATTCAGACACCCCGAATATGTACCTAAATCAAACCTCCCACATTTACTGTATTGGAGACCATGTTAAACCTCAATTTCACGAGGCAACGTGTTCCCACTTTAAGGCACCTCCCCAAGCATTAAATTAGCATAGTCAAATAATACAGTAAATAATGAAGTCCACTCAATAACTGGGTTATAGATCAATGAAAAGTTAAAAAGGTTTCCTTAAAAAAATTCAAAATAAGCGGCACCGAAAAATGCCTTGAAGGCTCTCAGATGCAGAGTTATACAAAGTATGCCAAAATTAGAAAATAATCCAAGTGTGAATGGCCAACAAAATCATGAAAGGAACAGACAGCATCCTTAGTAGAACAGGAAAGTATACTGGCTCACCCCAAAATCAAGGGTTTTTATAGTCATTCTTGCATATTAAAGCAACAGTTCTGCAGTTTCATCATTGTGGGAGCAAATGTATCCTTTCTGCAGGAGATCAGAGCAAAAAGAAAATTAACATCACATTGTTTTAGTGCTTAGGCTCCAGCTCATTTATGAATAAATATTGAGCACAATCCATGCTAATATAATTCAGAAATGCTCAAAGAAAATATGAAACATTGACAATAAGACTTTCTTCAGATGAATGGGTCCGCTGAAGAACAGTAGATGTAGTTACAAGTAACTAATATACATTGGGACCATTGAAATTTCATTGTGAGCTAAAAAATACTGTAATGAAAATAATCTAATATGACCTAAGCTTGACTGTGGGCTGCGGCAGCTTTGGGGACAGAATATGCGTGGGGAAGGGGGAAGCACGAGTGAATGAGAGAAATGGCTTCCATCTTGTTCAAAATGGCATCTGAAATGTGGCACACTAAAACACATCATTAAATACACTGCGAGACATCATAGGAAAATTGTATGAAAGGCAAATATACTATATCAGTCTGTAGATGTAAAATCATGTAAAAAAAGGAAATTACACAATCTTAATAATGCACAAACATAACTCCAAACTAATTCTACAATAGTTATATAGGGTAGGGCAAGATCAGAAAGGAAACCACCATTACTGATAGATGGGTACCGCTCATTCTGATCATGCCATTAAATGGGTGTAGAGTTGAGTATAGTCATGATAAGTTTTTCAACACCGATTTTAGAGGGGTGAACTGGAGGAGGTAAGGTAACCTTCCTAATGTGCTAATGGAGCTTGGGTATGGAGAGACTGAATAGAGAACAAAGGGGATGGACACAGTTGGGCAATTGCTTTGTGATGGGCCATGTGCAGAGTTAGCGGTGGTCATCACTCCATTGGTTGGCTTAATAGTGATGCTACAGTAAGTAGTAATGCCTAATAGTAAATAAAAACACATACTTAAGAAAAAAATATTTATTAAGAAAAAGTGCAAAGTCCTACCCTAAACCCCTCGCAACATGCCCACTCTCTGTCCCTAAACCCTTAAAACACATAGTACCTTTTTCTCACCTGTCCTTCCCATCACAACTCCTGCAACAGGCCCATCCCTCCCTACACTCTAAAAAACCCACTACTATCCTGTCCCCCAACTGTTCTTCCCACTCTCACCTCTCTCAACAGGCCCACACCATCCCTAAAGAAACTGGGCATCAATAGCCTTCAGCCTCTTTAAAATTACCTGCTGGCCCCCCTTTACTTCCTCCAGGCCTCGTAGTACTAGCTGCAGGATGGCCCTTGCAGTCTGGGGTGGTTATTTGAGATCTTTGAGATCTTGACTGACTGGATTGGCGGCAATGGCATAGCCAAGATGCATCCAACATGCTGAACATGTTTATCATATCACAGCTCAGAGACAAGTGCATAGGGTGGCACAGAGTTTGAAAATGCTACCTATATTTTTCCAGAGCTCACAAAACTGTCTACTGAATGCAGATGTCTGTAACTCAACTGCACCAATGTGCAGGTTCACCAGACCCATGTTAGACATGCTTTCACTTATTCCTAGTGGTTGTTGGTTTACAGTATGCACCAGTGCAGGATTCTCTAGGGTCGACTTGATGGTGCAATGTATGTGCAACGAAAATGTAGTAGCAGCTTATCTGAAAGTTAAAAAACCTCAGAGCTCATGTTTGTAAATCTATTAAGCGGTGAAAAGTGTTTGTTTCCCTTTAGTGGGTTTCTTGAGAGAGCAATATCTTGTCTCTGGTTTAATTGATCTTTTAAGGTGAATACTCATGTGAGTTTTTGGTCAAGTATATATTTACTACCACACCTAGTGTAACTCTTCGCTTTTTTGCTATTCACTATTTCCAAGTATAAATTAGCACCTAAGTGTAAAATGACATGCTTCTACCCTCAGTTCACAGGGTCGAGACATGTAAGACACAATTTATAAGTTTAAATTTCCTACTCGTAATGTTGCGCATGTAGGGCAGGATCTCTGTCACCATAGTGATCACATGAAATAAGAGTCACAAGAAAAAAAGCGATTTTGGAACTGGATGAATAATTACTTCAGATCTAGCCAGCGATCAACAACTCCAAATATTTCGCCTATAGCATGGGAAAACCACATAGAAGCCCTCTATGTGGAGACCTCTAGTGATAATCGCACAATCCCTAATATAAGGGAAATTAACAACGCATTATAGACCGCGGAGCAACAAAATGTCTTGCATGACCAAAAATAAATAACACCTGACGAAATGATGCACCTCATCAAAAAAATGTGACCTGGAGGGGTGCCTGGCCCCAATGGTATCCAGCCTTTGGTGTTTACAGGGATGGCATGGAAATGGGCAGTGATCATGGCACCTTTCTGTTGGGAGTGTCATGTGCTTATCTAGGTTCCTGATCGATACTGTGACCTTATGCCCCTATTCGGCTATAAAGCCCTTTATTCCCTATATTGGCATAACCGTTCAAGTACGATTTTCTGAAAAGTCATCTCTGGCCTCACACGAGCAGAGCCACAGAGCCACATTCCAGCATGACTCTCTGCTACTTCCTTTGCGACCAATTAGTGCAATGACAGAGCAGCAGTCACTATCTGATATTCCTAGATAACACTCAGAGTTCTTCAACAAGATAAAAACTTAGCAAACCTGGAAATCCCCGCTTGCTATGTTTTGATTAGTAATAGAACTCTAATGAGCAACTGATAGCTGCCACTTCCTAGTGACATCTTTAATTGACGTCTTATGTCCAGCAAACTTGCGTCAAACCCGGCACCTGTCAGGTATAAATATTACCAACGTTGCCTTAAGCAATGCGAAGCTGTGAGCTGTGAGAGCGAAGCTAACTGCTGTTGAGCGTTGCCTGTCGCTGCAGCCTGCTATCCTGTGGTGGTGAAGCTACTGATTACCATTATCGCCGCTACAGCGCGAACTATGGTGCAGTACGCTTGAGGAGCCGTGCAGCCGTCCTCTGCGAAGACATCCAGCCCAGCTGCCCGCGGACGCTGTCACCCCTCCTTCCTCCAGACGCGCTGAGAGAAGCCGCTGCCTTTCTCGTGCAGAGAAATCCAGTCCCGGCGCTTCCAGTTTACCCTCGCGGGTGACTGGGATATCGAGAGAGACCCCTGAAGGAGATACCAATCCTCCATCATTCTATTCAGAGGTATGGTGTTGACTAAACCCTTAGACGAGAATTCTTGAAACAAACCTTGGCAAAACCAACTTAACTTAAGCTACTTACTTACTCCCCTTCTCACGTGTTAGGCTTAGGTCAGGCACACTGGGGTAGGCTTAGTTAGAAGCACCAGTTGAGTATGTTAGCCTAATGTATATATGACTGTATATATGTTTTATTACTTTTAAACCATTGTATGGCTAAGAAACCATATCAATGCTTTTACAGTTCTATTTCGCTATTCTTATCTTACTGTACGTACTTTTTATAATAACAGTTATTGCAATTGTGGCAATACATTTCTCTTGTACGAGAAGAAAGACTGTTCAATAAATGTTAACCCTTTATTGATAAACGCCCGTCTCTCTATTCTCTACATACTGTGAAAGTAAACTGCACCAGACTGACTGAGTGAAATCTATGTCTATTGTTTCACACGACCCTAGAGATCGACTCTTGATCTGAGGAGCAAAGTTGTCATGTTGCACGGTTGTTGGAAAACTGAATCCCTTCTTGTCTGTGCCAAGGAAGCTGATCACTTCCTATGCAGAGAAGAAAGTTTCCAGTGACCTCTGAGCTAGTTGGTAACACAACCCAATTAAGTTTAGCATAGTCAGTGGAGGCCTGGAATATAAGCAGTTCCACGTCGATACTACTGTTTATGTTATTCCAATGCGCAGGGCCTAGTGGGAAACTAGGAACTACACTACATGGCGCCCAACGTTTGGTAAGGCGATAAACTAACGCAAGACTTGTAGAGTAACTCAGTCGTGCATATTTCACACCCCTTTCTCCCGTAAATACTCCAATAGACGTCTGGAGTGGGTGAAAGGTTAAAATCCGCCCGACCTTAGTAGGAAGAGATTCCTATGTAAAGCTCTGGTTTATTCAACGTTGAAGGATACAGTGTTCCAAAATATTGTGCATCTAATCTTTGTCTCCTTGAAGACCTACTCTGCAAAACCTGCATTTATACAATGTCAGTAGAAAATAACGGAACCACTGGGGGCGCAGCAGATGCGACTCAGCAAGGTCCCGAATACACAGACCCGGATGCAATAATCATCCCGGCACATTTAAGAAAATCTATAACTTCAAAACTTATAGTAAACGGACTGACACCTCAGGGTGGTACAGTAATTTTCGTGATAGAGGCTCACGAGTATCGGCAGACAGAGGTATTCTATTCATGGATAAACTTTCCAGCGGTAAACGCTATAACACAAGAGTTTCACTATTACAAAATAGAGGAACCTCCGGAAGAGTACGCTCCTTTCGAGGAGATTGAAATTCCACTTAAATTTCAAGAGCACCTGCTCTGGTTTAATGGCGCCCTAAAACATAATGATCACATAACTAGGCTCGGTCCACTAGGTAGACCAGGAGCCACGTGGCCGGTTCTAGCCAGCTACACACCACATCCTGACATTGCAAAAATGTCTAGAGAAGAGCTGTTAGTACAGCTAAACACATTAATAAAAATACATAGGCAATTAGTCCAATATGTAATACGGACTGCAACAGTCCAGCCAGCTGTTAATTCACACCAGCTGACCCCTCATCAGGGGAACACAAATAAAATTACACCACAGAACATACAGTCATGTCTTGGTAAAACACCCGTAAAACGGGAACAAATTCCTTTCTGGTTAGCCCAGAAAATCACTCAAATAGAGGCAGTATTTCCTGATACTACCCCTATTGAGAAACACAGAATCTTGACCATCTGCCTTCCTATGGGAATCGCACCACACGTGGAGGACTGCGACACTTGGGGTACAGTCTTTGCTTCCATTTATACAAAAACACACGGTGTTCCGTCTATGGCGGTAATACCAGAAGTGCTAAAACAGATTCAAAATGAATTCGGTCCAGAGCCCGCTTTAAATCTAGGTATGAAATTACTGAAAGACTTCAAGCAGGTCACGGCTATATTGTTAGCCAACATAAAGGGAGAAGCAGCATCTGTGGCGATTCGCCAGAAGTTGAGGGAAACAGATATAAAAGATCCTGTTGAGCTTGCAAAAATCATAGAAAAATGCTATGAAGAATTAGGTAGAGACAGCTTGGGTGGAAAACCAGTTAAGCCCCAACTGCTCGAAAATCCTGAAAAATTATTTATTAAAAATAATTTAAACACTCCTAAAAAGAGCTGGGATGGAAATAAACAATCCACTCCCAAGGAAAAAGTTTTCCAGTCCAGAGGAAGGTCTCCTCGACGGAGGGAGAGAACTCCGACTCGAGAACGCCAGTCTCCCCAACGGGAGCCCTCTGAGAAAAGATATAACCTTAGAAATAGGGATAATATAAAAAAACCTGATAGATATCAAAGTATTGATACACGTCCCTCTCGATCTTTTCCACAGAATTCGGAAAGAAGAGGACGGTCAGACCCAGGAGAGCACACCAAGTCCAAAGACAAGGAACCTGCTCAAAATAAGAAATCTCAATTTCAGAAAAAGAAGGTAGCCAGTATTAGAGTAATCAACCATGCCGAGAATACTGAGGACACAGTTGAAAAACGGGGAGTGGGCATTGACAATGTTGGACAGTGCAACAGAAATCAGTATAGCACGCAAGATCTTGATGAGTCATCTGGAGACAGTGGACACGAATGAATTCATTCAGGTTGAAACTGCCGACGCCAGGCTTAGCGAGCCCCATAAAATATACAAAATAACATTGCGTATAGAGGGTGATAAGACTAGGAAAATTAAGGGTCTATTTTGGGATAAGCTCTCAAAAGGCTATGATATTCTGTTAGCTGAAAAAGATTGGCCCCCGGAGTTTGTCAGGGAGTGCCCTCGTGGCGAAGAGGTGATTATGCCTGCCTTCTCGAATCACATACCGATTCATAAAAAATACACATATGCAAGGAAATGGGCAGTAGCCCAGGCACCTGCATTGTATAAAAATCATGTAGGATGGGATGAGGATTCACCGCCTCACAAAATCCAATTAAAAAGTGAACCAACTGCCCAACGGCAGTATCCCATAAAGCAAGAAGCTAAAAAACAAGTCAGGGAGATCTTAGATCAACTTGAGTACCAGGGGGTGATTGAAACATGCACCTCTCAAATGAACAATCCTTTGTTTCCTGTCTCCAAGCCAGACAATTCATATCGTCTAGTTTTGGACTACAGACATCTTAATACATGTTGCAAAACTTTTGCAGTACAAAACTCGCATAGTGCAGCCCTAATGAATAACATAGTTAGGAAAAAATACAAAACGACATTAGACATTTCTAATGGTTTCTTTTGTCAAAACATTGCACCAGAAAGCAGATATCTGACCGCTTTCTCTGCATTTGGGTCGCAGAAAAAATTCTGCCGACTCCCACAGGGGTTCAAGAACAGCCCAGGACTATTCTCAGCTAGGGTAACAGAGTTACTACAAATCTATGATGATGAAGCATTGTCTTACGTAGATGATATTTATCTCACAGACGACGACTTGGATACTCACTTGAAAAGGGTGAACACCATTATACTTGGGTTCGCAGCAGAGGGTTACAAATTCAACTTTAAAAAGTCCCGAATTGCCCATCTGACAGTACTGTTTTTAGGGTACGAATTATCAAGTGAAGGGAAAAGCCTAGCGGACAACTTCTTAGAGAAGTGCGCTGTACTCCAAGCTCCAAAAACGCTGAAGAATTTACAATCAATACTAGGTTTTCTGAATTTCGGAAGAACTTACATTCTAAATTACGCAGAGAGGGTTAAACCTCTCTACGAACTAATAAAACCTGATTTAAAACAAATCAATTGGACTCAAAAACACACAGAAATTTTGAGGTCACTGCAAACAGACATGTTAGCAAAAACAAAATTAGATACACGTGACAACACACGTGATCTTGTAATCCGAGTCATCCCAGGAAGATGCGGATTCACGTACCTAACCTCTAATGAGGGAGAAAAGGTACCAATTTCAATTAAGTCTCACTTGTACACACAAGCAGAAAAAACATTCAGTCGGAACAGAAAAAACTGTGAACGCAGTGCAAATCGCATTAGCAAATGAAAGAGAACTAGCACACGGCAAACGGATTAATATCCTTACAGCGGAATCCGCCTTCGAAGCGCTATTCAGCCCAGTAAACCTGCCTACAGTGTCACTGGATCCGAAATGGATACAGTGCATAGATTCTCTAGCAGCGGAAGACGTGAAATACTATTTCGCCCCGCAATACAAAGAACTGAATGATTTAGAATATGAAGAAGAATATCCTCTGCCAATCGAGATCCTGCCTCTCCCACAATACGCCTGTATAATCTATACAGATAGCTTTGTACAGCATTTCAACGTAGAGAGAAAATCCTACGATGCAGCATGTGCGATCATTAAAGGTCGTTGGCTGTGCGGTAAATTCAGACCGAAAGTAACAAAAACTGAATCAGTAAGAAACTGTTCGGTTCAGAGAACTGAAATCAGATCTTTAAAGATGGCGCTCGAAAATGCAGAACGCGAATTCCCCACACTTATCGTGTGCGATTCTCATTTTTGCGTCAATTCTTACAACAACAAACTGCAGAGTTGGATCGAAAACGACTACAAAGATGACACAGGTGCCACAATAAAGCATAAATTGCTTTGGGAACAAGTAGCTCTTTTAAGTAAAGAACTACAAAAGACTCACGTGATTCACGCACAGAGTCTTCAACGTGATGGCGTTCACGTTGCAGGGAATTCATTGGCTAATACAGCCACAGCGGAAGCAACTAACCCGGCTTCCGTAGCCACAAAAAAGCGTACAGATAAGTATATAGACGGGGAAACAATGCTGGCAGTAAAAACGACCGTAAAAGGCGACTGTGCAGCACTACCCGTAAACTATCCACTCAATTATGCATACATAATCGATGCAAACTCCGTTCCTTTTGCTCGAATCCCTGGAGTGGGGGATAGAGTAATTCCAAACAGGAGCAGGAGGGGCTTCCTATTACTGGAAGCACACATGGGGTTGGGTCTGAAACACCAAACAATCAAAGCCTCTCTGAAAGAATTACAATCAGAGTACTGGTGGCCAGGAATGAGTATAGATATTCAATGTTTTGCTCAAAATTGTGAAGACTGCAACAGAGATCGCAGTAATGAACAGGCCAGTGTAGTTTCAGGATCCCTTCTAGACAGCATAAGGCGGTCTATCTGCGCAATCAAAGAAGAGAAGCGCGTCCCAGTGTACAACGTTTAAGACGAAATGCACTTAAATAATGAGGCCACCAGCGCTCGGCTGACGCTAGAACGGTTATAAAAGATTTGCGAGTCTTTATCGGCACATACGCAATTACCACGTTCCATTCTGACCAGGGTCCTGCTTTCAGCTCTCGAGCCTATAAGGAGGCCATGGCCAGCATGGGAATTGGGTTGCGGTATTCTTGTCCGTCGCATCCCGAAGGGAATAGTGTGGTAGAAAGAAAAAACCGGGACATAAAGCAATCTATAACAGCGAAGGTATTAGGTTCAGGCGCTGGGTGGGTCAAACATTTAATAAGTGTCCAGACTAGTCTTAACAACATGCCAAGAAATTCTCTAAAAGGTTTCAGCCCATACGAACTATTGTTCGGAATAAGAATGAACGTTCAGGACCTCGATAGTCAGATGTCAGTGGTACAAGCAGAAACAAAGCAGTTTGAAGTAAAAGACCGTTTGGCTGTTTTACAGGAACTGAATGAAACAAGAAAATCATTAAGCAACATAAAGTTAAAGCAACAGCCAAGTACCACTGACGAGGCACCACCTGCAACAGCCCCAGCAAGGCCTGTCTGGATTCCAAAGATTGGGGATCTAGTCAGAGAAAAGATCGCGGTTAAGGAGGAATTTGGGCCTTCTTACAGAAAAGCAGTACCTGTCTTAGCAGTCACCGGAACAAGATCAGTTGTGCTACCGCCCCTTGCTGGTAAAAAGGAGAACAGAGTCGTGTCTATCGATCTGGTAAAACCACAAGCATGTGGCCTATAATCAACAGTAGGCCCAGTGGACTCCCAAGAAACAACAGAATACCCAAACTTGCAACAATCCAAGAGGTTCAAACTGAAAGACTCATCACATTCGATCAGCCTGCAGTGCACAATGAAGGACTATGCAATAATGCCATGGAACTCGTGCCTCTTGAAACACAGATTGAAACAGTTCGTCAAGAAACAACACCAGTCTACACTAATGTGGCATCAGAAAGTGCTACCGAGAGACAGATTGAAAGAACAATCCCATCAATTGACAGAACTGCCTCTGGTTATTTCATCAACTTCGACAACTTCTCTGAAGATCAAAATGAGCCCGAAGTGATGCCAGAAACAAAAAAGTCTTTTAAAGAAAAAGCAACGGAACTCTTTCATCAACTGAAGGAAATCTACCTCATTTCCCCTTGGCTAGAGTTCTGGTTCGGTCTAGGTGTATTTTTCCTCCTGCTTTGGCTCATCATGGTACTGTGTTTGGGAAAATTCATTGAAGGAAAATATATTACAATGGACACAGCAAGTCAGAACATCAACCTAGTCCTGAAACCACACAGATCATCCCACGTGAAGAAAAGAGAACTGTCAACAGTAAATGTCACAGCAATTCCAATACCTGGTGGGGTAGTATGGGAGAAAACAGACTATGAGATCTATGGTCCGGTCGAAATCCTGAGGTATCCTCATCAACTAAAGGTTTCCTTAAGTGACTTTGTTACACCAAGTACATTCTCTGATGATTGGGACTTTAACAGTATTAATGACATGATGTCTGATTTAGTAATGTCAGCTAGATTCACAGATCATGATTATTTACAAGGTTCATCTAGTTATGAGCAGTTATTCTGTTACACCCACTATGGGGATCATTACTTGCATAAATCTGCACAGCCTAGAAATGTTTTTATGTATAATCAATGGGAACATTGTTCTACACCACCTAAAAGCAGTTCTAAAGCATTTTTTGAGAAATTCAAATATTTTTCAGGGTTTAACACCAGTGATGCAGAAACGTTTTATTATAAACTGTTAGATAAAACAGGCATGAAAACAATGCTGACAAATTCTAAATTGATATATTCAGAAGCATTTTATGACAAAATGATGACATTTGGTTTTGATTATTGGAAAAATAATATTGAAACGAAAACAATTTGGGGTACAAAAGATTGGCAGGTGCAAGGCATTGAAGCACTGTTTAGAACCTGCATGATACCAGAACAAATGTTATTTTTAAATGACACTGTACACCAAACATCTTGTCTTGGCCTAGCTAAGAACAAAGACCTTAAAACACCGTCTATACCAAAGCCAATAGCTGAGAATGCAACTGCAGATAATGAGTTAGACGTGTCACACATTTTACATTTCAACAGAACACATCCTGATTGGAAAAAGTGGTTAATCTGGCCTACAGACACAAATAACTGTCAAGATAGGTTCCTGAATAAAACACAAGGGTTAAAAATGACCAGATTAGACTCAAGATATTCCCAGAGACAACATCCAGGAATTATAACCACATACAGTGTAGGCAAACTCTGCCTAGAATGGCTAACTACATCCACACTGGCTGAAATTAAGCAACACTTGTCTTTATTAAAAGATGGTGCTGATTTGCGCGATTTCATTTTTGGACCACGCAAGCAGCGTCAAAAGCGTTTCATAGCGACCAGCATCTATGCTGCTTACAACGAGGCTTGGAAAGTAAAGCAAATTGAAACTGCTGAAAAAATACGAGAAATTGATCGTATTAATTTAGAAAAATCACTTTCTGTAGTAGACAATGGGTTAATGACTCTGTCTTCCAGAATATATTCTTTGGACAATATTGTATCCTCTGCCTTTGATGTGATAGACAGAGATTTGCTAATGTTACAACATGGCCAGTCTCAATTACGTTCTATTATAGAACTAGGCTGGACGCTGCAAAATCTTCGTTCAGGCTATGTGCCTTGGCGTTTAATCAACACAACGTCATTATTTTCCATTTTTAACCTTACTGATAAACAGATCAGTTTGGCACAGAAAGGAGCAGACTATACAATCTTGAGCATCGAGAAACTCGAGAAATTATCATTGACAATGTCAGAGAGTCCTGTCATTGAATGGATAATACACGGAATTATCACAATTCCGATAACAACTTTCCGCTTTAAAAAGTGCCTTGAATACATACCTGCTGGCCAGTATGAACAATTGGGTAAGGGATATGTTAAATCCGAATGGAAATTACCATACACTCATTCTTGCTATAGTGACAGCGACGAAAATGTATTTCTTAGTGGTGACAACTGTAAACACTCACTAAGCGGTATACTTTTGTGTCAGGGTATTAATTTACACGGAGCATGTGATGGAAATTCAAACAACCTTTCATGCCACCAGCTAGTCACACCTGCAACTCAGATAGAGCCCTTCTTTATGCAACTTTCAAACGGGAGTTACATTCTTAGAACGGATCACAGGTGCTGTGGCCTCGCGCCCGGACTAAGTTATCTAGTAGAAGTAACGTCCATGGTCAAATGTTGTATGCAAGCATTGTTCCCGAGCGGGCCTCCAGACTTAGTGACTCCCCTCTGGCCTCGTCTGAATCTCTATTCTATACGAATTGATACATTAAGCAAAATGAAATCTGTGCTTTTACAGACAACAGTGCCTATAACGTCATCTAAAGAGACGTATGATCTTCTAGTCGCAAGGACGGCTACTGAGGTCCATGACCTTTTATCAACAAATTGCCCCGTGCATTTCGTACAAATGCTCGACCAACTCCTTAACATGTCTAGTGCTACAAGCATCCCAGGCATATTTAAGACAGTCTTTACGGGACTGCTAACACCCTTCCAGGCAATTTTGGGAATCTTTCCTAATTTTGTGCACTCCATCTTTGGTGGTATTCCACTATTTTTTGGACTCATCGCAGGGATTCTATTTTTGACCCTCCTGCTACGTTATGGCAAACCTCGGCTCAGACATAGCTCCCATGGGAATGGAAGAGACAATCCTAGCAATGCGCTGCAGGGACAGGATAACTAACGTCCTCGGATTGGCCAGGCTGAGAGATCTAAACATGACCTGGTTCCTTTCATTCAGACCAATATGGCAAAATTGCATTTTACCTGTGCTACGGTGTATGCTTTGCGGCGAGGAATGCGTGTTGGACGTCTGTCTTTCACTTCCATCAGCAGTACCAATGGACGTCGATACTTTGCTAAGTCCAATAACGGCTCACGCATTGTGTTGTCCCCAGCGGCTACCAATCCTGATGACGGCATTCGTGGAGACTCCTGTACTACAGCAAAGTGGTAACAGTGGAGCGAGTGACAAAAGCAACATCATCCAGGTACAACGTTCTGTGAGCATTGCTGATCCTGCCTTCGATGACAGCAATCATTCTCACACCTGCCAAGTTACAGCGCTATCTAATTTGGTTGAACTATCACCTGATTTTGTAGACCAATTCTTTGCGAGCCTGTCTGATACGATGTTCTCACCCATAGAGAAACAATAATTTTTGAGAAGCTTTCAGACACACAGCGTTCCCATGAACTCTGAATTCGGCCTTCAGTTTTGATCAACATAAAACTGCCAGGAGCTTTAGTAAACTGATTTTTCTTTGAATTGGACAATTTTTTAAAAAAATATTGACCCTCTCTTTTTGGCACGAACAATTCTTTGCTTAACGTAAAAACTATTCTTAGAGAACAGAAGCTTCACACTTCTATTTCTAAAAAACACATCTAGAGACATAACAACATAACACCAGCCTCTAGCACACATATTATTACAATGCATTTTTATGTGATGATTTATCTCGCATTTCTTCTGTCAGAGATACTTCATGTGTAATTCTTTTTGCATAATCGTTCATTGACTTCATATGCAATACCTTTTGAATGATTACTATGCTTTAAAAAACGTACAGTACCTAAATTCCATGTATTACAAGTACGCCTATTTCGAATGCATTTATGTATTTTGGGGTGGGCTATGTTACACAATGTTACACATGCATCTAATTGCTTAGTTTTAGTAATTTTGATGGACATGAATTCGTGGAGTGGGTGTCATGTGCTTATCTAGGTTCCTGATCGATACTGTGACCTTATGCCCCTATTCGGCTATAAAGCCCTTTATTCCCTATATTGGCATAACCGTTCAAGTACGATTTTCTGAAAAGTCATCTCTGGCCTCACACGAGCAGAGCCACAGAGCCACATTCCAGCATGACTCTCTGCTACTTCCTTTGCGACCAATTAGTGCAATGACAGAGCAGCAGTCACTATCTGATATTCCTAGATAACACTCAGAGTTCTTCAACAAGATAAAAACTTAGCAAACCTGGAAATCCCCGCTTGCTATGTTTTGATTAGTAATAGAACTCTAATGAGCAACTGATAGCTGCCACTTCCTAGTGACATCTTTAATTGACGTCTTATGTCCAGCAAACTTGCGTCAAACCCGGCACCTGTCAGGTATAAATATTACCAACGTTGCCTTAAGCAATGCGAAGCTGTGAGCTGTGAGAGCGAAGCTAACTGCTGTTGAGCGTTGCCTGTCGCTGCAGCCTGCTATCCTGTGGTGGTGAAGCTACTGATTACCATTATCGCCGCTACAGCGCGAACTATGGTGCAGTACGCTTGAGGAGCCGTGCAGCCGTCCTCTGCGAAGACATCCAGCCCAGCTGCCCGCGGACGCTGTCACCCCTCCTTCCTCCAGACGCGCTGAGAGAAGCCGCTGCCTTTCTCGTGCAGAGAAATCCAGTCCCGGCGCTTCCAGTTTACCCTCGCGGGTGACTGGGATATCGAGAGAGACCCCTGAAGGAGATACCAATCCTCCATCATTCTATTCAGAGGTATGGTGTTGACTAAACCCTTAGACGAGAATTCTTGAAACAAACCTTGGCAAAACCAACTTAACTTAAGCTACTTACTTACTCCCCTTCTCACGTGTTAGGCTTAGGTCAGGCACACTGGGGTAGGCTTAGTTAGAAGCACCAGTTGAGTATGTTAGCCTAATGTATATATGACTGTATATATGTTTTATTACTTTTAAACCATTGTATGGCTAAGAAACCATATCAATGCTTTTACAGTTCTATTTCGCTATTCTTATCTTACTGTACGTACTTTTTATAATAACAGTTATTGCAATTGTGGCAATACATTTCTCTTGTACGAGAAGAAAGACTGTTCAATAAATGTTAACCCTTTATTGATAAACGCCCGTCTCTCTATTCTCTACATACTGTGAAAGTAAACTGCACCAGACTGACTGAGTGAAATCTATGTCTATTGTTTCACACGACCCTAGAGATCGACTCTTGATCTGAGGAGCAAAGTTGTCATGTTGCACGGTTGTTGGAAAACTGAATCCCTTCTTGTCTGTGCCAAGGAAGCTGATCACTTCCTATGCAGAGAAGAAAGTTTCCAGTGACCTCTGAGCTAGTTGGTAACACAACCCAATTAAGTTTAGCATAGTCAGTGGAGGCCTGGAATATAAGCAGTTCCACGTCGATACTACTGTTTATGTTATTCCAATGCGCAGGGCCTAGTGGGAAACTAGGAACTACACTACAGGAGTATAGGTTGGGAAGAAGCATCCCTGAGCCATGGAGGGGATCCCTTCTTGTCCCAATACACAAAAAAGCTGAAGATTCACACCTGCAAACTGTCAAATGATTGCTCTCCTAGACGTAGATGGGAAGTGCTACACCAGTGCACTGCTATAAGAAATGACGGCTTGAGCAGAAGCGCGTAAACTGATCCCCAATACACAAACAGGCAACCAAACAGGGTCACATATCAAAGACAATTTAATTTGATATGCATGTCCCACTTGATTGAGCCAACACTTGCAAAAATAGGTAGGGCCCTGTATCTCGCATACATTAACTTTCAAACCGCCTTCGATATTGTGTCCCACCAGGGATTATGGATGAAATTTAAAAAATGGGGTATTGATAACACTCTTTTAAAAGCATTGGTTGCTTTATATTCGGAATCCTGGGTCAAGATTAGAGTATCTTCTGCTTGGTCTACTACCACAAAAAATACAAACCAACAAAGGTGTGAAGCAAGGATACATACTGGTCCCAATGCTTTTTAATCTGTACCTGGCAGACTTACCAGACTGTCTTCCCTTCAAAACTAACTGGAAGCAAAATCCAATCGTTCCAATATGCGGGTGATACAATCTTGCTCGACCAATCTCCGATCGGATTACAGCGGCTACTAACTGCATTGTCGTTATACTGCAGAGTCAACAAGCTAAAACAAGTACAGTAAAAACAAAGGCTATGATAATTTCCAGACAAATAAAGAGGAGAGGTTCATGGCACATTGATGGTAAACCTATCGAGATAGTCAGAGCATACAAGAATTTAGGAGTGTGGATTAATCACAAAGACTGGCAATCCGCTCATATCACTGCAATGCAAAAAAAGAGCACAATTATTAGATTTCTGTAAAGCAAGGAAAGCTATAAATTCACCAGATCTCACTCCCTTAATCCGAGTAATGGGGGCGAAATGTCTAGCCCATAGTGCATTAGCCTTCAAAGCCAAAATTACAACATGGCTGGACAGAGCTAAGTCAGTTTGTTTCCGTAGAGTATTTTTTCTGCAGACTTCCGCCTCGCATGCACAAATCCATAAGGAATTCAAGCTGTCATCACAAAAGTGGATCCTGAAAGCCAGGTTCATAGCAACTGTCTAAAAGCCAAACAAGCTTGGTATAACACACTAAAGAAAAACATCTGGACAGTGATAAATAGCAGAGGGTCAACTTGGTGTGAATTTTTAGCACACTGCTTTGAAGTACTGGAAGCCCCGAAAATATGCTCTGCATCTGCAGCAGCAAGACTCTTAAAAAAACCACCAAATATAGTGTTGGCTGACAGTGATGCACAATCTGATAAATCTGAGTTATGGAAGCTAGGCAACATAACTTTACAACAATGGTACCTTGCCATATTACCTGTCCTCTCCTTTAAAACCAATAATGAAGGGCCAACTAATGAGACTACAGATCGGCTTGATTCCACTATTGGCTTACAAATATGGATGAGGGTACAAAGAGACTGCATCCATGCTGTGTCGAGCATTTGGGGGTGAAGAGGAATTTTATTTTTAAATCATATATTGTGTATCTGTGAGAAACTACGCTTTCTGAGACTATACTGACTTCGCCCTATCTGGTGTATCTTAAATGTACAGACATGTCATGCTGCCCTGGTAGAGTGTATGAAAGGTGAATCAGTGCAGCTGGCGGCATGCTTTATGAAATACCTGTCTGCAGATAAAACCGTCCTGGATTCCGATAATCACGCGGAACTATACCCTATAATGTAGTGCCAATTGTTTTAAATTCCCATGTTTGTATAGTTGCCCAAATGGTGTTTAAACTTTTTATACTCAAGAATAACAGTATGATAAACCCTTATATATTTTTTTATAATATTGGAAACTATGCTCTTTATACTGATTTTGACATGGTTTGATTAATATGATTTTAATTTATTGTGCAATGAAAATTTTCTATATATCTATCTAGATAGCTATCTTTCTATCTATCTATCTATCTATCTATCTATCTATCTATCTATCTATCTATCTATCTATCTATCTATCTATCTATCTATCTATCTATCTATCACCATAGTGGTGCTCTCCCGTTGGGGGTGTATGGGGAAAATAATAAAGTTTACTAACTAAAAATACATTAAAGATAGTTTAATGCAAAATATAAATGTAAAATAATTGAAAATAATTATTCTAAACTACAACTAAGAAAATAAAATGTTACAGCACTTTAACTCTTCAAAGAAAATGTTTATTTAATAATTTAAGTATAATTTATTTTGTAAATATTATTTTTATAGAAAATAAAAAAATACCACCCTAACTAGCATTTTTATTTTAAGTAATTCATTAAATTTCATTAAAGGTGTTTAGTTAATGTAAGATATTTGTGGTTTCATAAACATTTTACAATAATTTGTTGTAAGGTAGTTAACTATTAGTTTAAAAAGTATATTTATTCTTTTTTTTATAATAAAAATATTATATATATTTAATAGATGAAGTCATTTATTTATCTTAACATTACTTCCTACGTCGTATTATGCAGATTCCCTATTTCCTTTATATTCTATGGGAATGTGTTGCAGTACCTGTGAGTGGCCTGGTGTGGTGCTTGACTCACTTACTGTAGTAACTTTGGAGATGCAATATGCGAATAGTAATAGTCTTACTCTTTTGTCAGTGCGTGTTTGTATAAGCAAGTACCTCTCTAAGCCTTCCCTTCCATTTCCATAAAGGTATAAAGAAAAAGATTTTCACCTTTTAGCTACCACTACGCCAGTCCCGTCTACATTTAGGCTAAGTGTCTGATACGGGATATGCCATCACAAAAGTGACAGATATCCGGTCCGCCATGTTCTAGTGCATTATGGCTTATGAAGCTTGTAATGCTGCGTACGTGATATCCTTTATGTTTGTGATAGAGTATCCCATTTGCTAAACTGTATATCAAACTCCAGATGCTATACTTCCATGTGCAGATGATCGCGTACTGTGGTAAGGCAAAAGCCCTGCTTTGATGAATGTATTGCTGGTGATATATCTAGTACCTGAGGAGCTGTCCTCTGTGTGCTAGAGTACATTGTACCTTTACCCAATACCCGGTTCAATATTGGATGGAAATGTCAACCCCTTCTTATTTGTATGGTATCCACAATCAACATGGACGAGGAAAACTAACTTGCAATGGATTTTAATGGATATTCTTTCCATGCTTCAAGTCACAGGTTTTTTTGGGTAGGGCGTGATAGAAAGGGCCACCTTTCTTCCGGAGATCTGGAGGATGCAAGGCAGTGCAGTGCAGGTGCAGTTATATGCACTGTTGGGTCAGCGCCAAAGCATTGTTTAGTACCTTGTTGCAAGTGGTTTGAATGCTTTTTAACGTTTAGGCATTTGTAAAGAGAGACAACTGATTTTTGTATAGCACCGATGCCAGGGACCCTACAATGGAAAGGAGGTGATGGCTCTGAAGTCAGTCTTACTTTGTATACCAGCTGGAAATCTTCAGTAGCCACATAGCATTACCCCCAGGTCCCTTAAGTCCTCGTCCCATTAATTAACATATAGGAGATAACCATCTCCCGACAGAAAAAAGAGCAGAGACATGCTGGGACCCTAATACTGCCCCTCCCACCAGGAGTACATCAATCAATCAATCAATCAGTGACACTTATAAAGCGCGCTACATACCCGTGGGGTCTCAAGGCGCTGGGGGGGGGGGGGAGCCGCTACTGCTCGAACAGCCAGGTCTTCAGCTTCTTCCTGAAGGAGAGGTGGTCTTGGGTCAGGCGCAGGTCGGTCGGGAGGGAGTTCCAGGTCTTGGCGGCCAGGTGGGAGAAGGACCTTCCTCCTGTAGTCGCTCTTCGGATGCGGGGGACGGCGGCGAGGGCGTGGTTGGCTGATCGGAGGTGGCGTTTGGGAGCGTAGAAGTTGACTCGGCTGTTGAGGTAGCTCGGGCCTTGGTCGTGTAGGGCTTTGTGTGCGTGGGTGAGGAGGCGGAAGGTGATTCTTTTGTTGACGGGGAGCCAGTGAAGGTCTCGCAGATGTCCGGAGATGTGGCTGGTTCGTGGGATGTCGAGGATGAGTCTGGCTGAGGCGTTCTGGATCCGCTGGAGTCTCTTCTGGAGCTTGGCGGTGGTCCCGGCGTAGAGGGCGTTGCCGTAGTCCAGTCGGCTGGTGACGAGGGCCTGGGTGACGGTCTTCCTGGTCTCGGTGGGGATCCACCAGAAGATCTTCCGTAGCATGCGTAGGATGTTGAAGCATGCCGAGGAGACGTTGTTGACTTGCCTGGTCATGGAGAGGGAGGAGTCCAGGATGAAGCCCAGGTTGCGTGCATGGTCTGTCGGTTTGGGTGCGGTGCCCAGGGCGGGAGGCCACCAGGAGTCGTCCCAGGCGGAGGGAGAGGAGCCCAGGATGAGGACCTCCGTCTTGTCCGAGTTCAGTTTCAGGCGGCTGGTCGTCATCCACTCGGCTACCTCTTTCATCCCTTCGTGCAGGTTGGCTCTGGCGGCGGCGGGGTCGTTGGTCAGGGAGAGGATCAGCTGGGTGTCGTCGGCGTAGGAGATTATGCTGAGGTTGTGTTTGCGTACGATGGCCGCGAGGGGGCTCATGTAGACGTTGAAGAGGGTGGGGCTCAGAGATGATCCTTGGGGGACGCCGCAGATGACTTCGGTGGCCTCTGACTTGTACGGTGGTAGGCGGACTCTCTGTGTTCTCCCGTCGAGGAAGGAGGTGATCCACTCCAGCGCCTTGTCCTGGATTCCGACGTTGCTGAGGCGCCGTACAAGGGTGCGGTGGCAGACCGTGTCGAATGCCGCGGAGAGGTCTAGGAGGATGAGGGCCGCTGTTTCTCCATTGTCCATCAGGGCTCGGATGTCGTCGGTGGCGGCGATGAGGGCGGTCTCGGTGCTGTGGTTGGCTCGGAAGCCGGACTGTGAGGGGTCGAGGGATCCGTTCGTCTCGAGGAAAGCGGCCATCTGCTTGTTGACGGTCTTCTCGATGACTTTGGCTGGAAACGGGAGGAGCGAGATGGGGCGGTAATTCTTGAGGTCGGTGGGGTCCGCTGTTGGTTTCTTGAGTAGGGCGCTGAGTTCGGCGTGTTTCCAGCTCTCGGGGAAGATGGTGGTGTCGAGGGATGTGTTGATGATGTCTCGCAGGTGGGGTGCGATGAAAGCGTCGGCTTTGTTGAAGACGTGGTGAGGGCAGGGGTCGGTCGGTGATCCGGAGTGGATGGAGTTCATCGTGCGGATGGTGTCTTCGGTGCTGATCGGGGTCCAGGCGCGGAGGGTGGTGGTGGGGGGTGGTTGTTCGGTCATGGTGTGCGTTGGTTGGTTGTTGAAGCTGTTGTGTATGTCCGCGATCTTGTTGTGGAAGTATGAAGCCAGGGAGTTGCAGAGGCCTTGCGATGGGGTGATGTCGTTGTTTCCTGCGCTGGGGTTGGAAAGCTCTTTGACGATGTTGAAGAGTTCCTTGCAGTTGTGTGCGTTGTTGTCCAACCGGTCCTTGAATGCTGTTTTCTTGGCGGCGCGGATCAGCTGGTGGTGTTTCCGGGTGGCAAGTTTGAAGGAGGTCCTGTTGTCCGGTGTCGGTTCCCTTCTCCAGACTTTCTCGAGGGCTCGGCAGTTCTTCTTGGAGCTCTTGAGTTCGTCGGTGAACCATGGGGCTTTCTTGCTGCCGGGTCTGCTGGGCGGGGTCCTCAGTGGGGCGAGTTCGTCCGCGCAGTTGCTGATCCACTTCGTGAGGTTGTCGGCGGCCTGGCTGGGGTTCGCTGAGCTGGCAGGAGGGTGCTGGCTCAGGGAGGTGGCGAGCTGGTCTGCTGTGATCTTGTTCCAGCTTCTGCGGGCGGTCTGTTGCTGGTGGTGGTGGGTCGTTGTTTTCTTGAAGGTGAAGTGGACGCAGTAGTTACCCAGCATCCATCTAGTCTGTTCTTTTTTTTCTGTCTGTCGACAAAATGGACATGGTGTGCTGTTCTGCTGCTCCTGCTGGGCTGGAGTGGTGTCCCTTTCTCCCCCCCCCCCCCCGCCCGGCTGCCTGGCTTTGTGGGCGGGTGGTTTCCTGATCTGTCCCCCGGCCTGCCCGGCTTGCTGGGGGTCATGACAGGTGTTGGCCATTGTGCTGCTTGGCCGGCGGGCCCTGTGCGGCTGGTGCAGCTCCTGGGTGCTTCTGGGTCGGGGGCTCGTCTCCTGCAGCTGGGCGTGTTGGGAGATGTGCCGCCTCGCCTGTGTGCCGTGCCTTCCTGCTGTTGGGGTGGGGACCTTCCTGCTGGTGGTGTCCGGCCCCGGCCCTGGGTGAGTCCCGCATAGCGGACAAAGTTCCTCATTGAGATATGTTCATACTGCTGATATGTGTGGTGTTTCGCAGTGTCATGAGGTCATCTCCCTGCTGGACCAACTCAGCCTTTCGACGTTGGGAGAAGCGTTGTGTGGCTCTGTGCTTCGCCTTCCTGTCTGTTTTCCTTTCAGGTTGGCCTTCTGTCATTTCCTGGATGGGCTGCGGAGGCTCCTGGGGATGCCGGGGTTTGAACCCGGGACCTCATGCTTTCAAGGCACGCGCTCTTCCGCTGAGCTACATCCCATCCGGAGCACTCACAGCTTCCCCGTAGGTCTGGGGCTGTGAAGGTGGTTTGCTCTACGCTGCGCATGTTCGTTTTGGGGTTGGGTGCCCTCTGTGAGCTCATTCGCTGCAGTGTCGAAGGCTTGCCCCTTTAACTACAGGCTATGCTGTTTTCTTGGTGCTGCGCTGCTGGACTGCTTCAGTGGTGTTGGGGTCCGTGGCCCCTTGCTCCACCTTCTGCCCGGCTGCTGTGTGTCTGAGTCCTTCTTCTTCTGCAGGGGTTTGTTCCTGCAGCACCGTGGCTGTCCTTCTGACTGCTGCCTCTGCGTATGTTGGGAGTTGTGGTAGTCTAGTGGCTAGTGCGGTCGCCCACGCAGCTGGGGTTTGAGCCTCGGCTACGGTGCCCTACTTCCTGTGTTTCTGACCCTCTGCTCCTCTCGATTGCTTCCCGGCCCCCCCTCTCCTGCTGGGCTGGGGGGGGTGCCAGTAGCCCGGTAATGTGTGGCTCAGTCCTGGTTCCTGTTCCATTTTTGGCGGGTTGGCCATGGCCATGTTGGGTGGCGGTGGCTCCTGGAGTTGCCGGGGTTTGTGCCTGGGGCCTCCTGCTTGCGCTGCATGCATTCTGCTGCTGATTTGCTTCCCCGCTTCTGCCCTCATGTGTTGGTCTGTGGGGCTGGGGTTTCTTGCCTGTTTGGGCTGTTCCTCGTCGTTGGCTCCTGCCCTCCTGGAGGATGGCTGGGCTGCTGTGCTGGTGTGTGTGGTGCTGCCGGTGTTTTAGTTCACCGTGTGTGCTGTCGTTTTGGGTTTGTCTATCCTGCGGGGGCCTGGTCGCCAGTCTGGCTCTCTGCCTTGGCAGCCTTCTGCTCCCGGGCTGCCTTGGGCTGCCCGGGCTGGCGCGGCACATCCGCTGCCAGTGGCAGCAGGGATGTTGCCGGCTTGTCCCCCTGGCCCTTTCCCTCCTGGGCTCCTGTGTTATGCTCCGTTGGGTGCCTGTGGGCTTTGTTGATCTTTGCTGCTTTGCCTGTGCGGTGCGTGGCCTCCCTGGGTGGTGTGACTGGGGTTAATGGTCCTCTCTTGGCCGTCGGCTCACTTGTGCTTGCCCTGTCTTGAGATCCTGGTCCTGACAGGTTCTGCTCGCTTTTCTGATGTTCCTGCGCAGTCCTGCTCCTCCGGGTGTTGTTCGTGCAGGTGCTGTGGTCTGGCCTTGAGTGTGCTGGGTCGGCTGTCCCTTCCCGAGAGTTCTTGCCTGTGCTGCAGGCTCTGTTCCGCTGCTGGCGTCTAGTTTGGCTGGGTTGTGTGCCCTACTTGGCTGTGTCGTGGGTTCTCTTGATCTTCCGGTCCCCGTTTGGTGGTACGGCTCTCTTTTGGGTGTCTCCGCTTCCTGGCTTCTGCGGCCTCTCTTCAGGGTTGCTCCTCTTATGTGGCTCCCCTGCTCTGTTTCCTGGGCTTGCCTTTGGCTTCTTTCAGTGGGTCCTGGTCCCTCCTCCTGATTCCGCAGGTGAGCTTGCTCTCACCTGGTGTCTTGCGTTCCGCTTGGTCAGGCCTGGTTTGTTCCTGGTTGGGGCCTCCTGTGGGTGCCTGTGGTTGTCTGATTCTCAACTCCCTTTCCTTTTGCATCCCCCCGGGGTGTGTTTACGGTGGCGGTTTGCAGTTTTGATCCCTGGGGTTCGTGCCTCTGCTGTTTGGGCCTGGCTTTCTTTCACTTGCTGTGTCCCTGGCTTGGTGCCTGTTTTTTCCCATCTTTTGGTCTGCTGGGGCTTTCCGGCTTCTGCTGGTTGCCCCTTTTTTCGGATTTGCATCCTTGCCTGTGCTCTCTCTGTAGGTCCTTGCGGGGCGTTCTCTTGGTGTCAGGTTGTGTCCTGGTGAGTCCTTCTGGACCTGCTCCTGCCGGCGGCCCTCTTCGCGGGCTTGGTTCTCCTCGGGTTCCCTTGTCCGGTCCTGTGTGGAGTCCTTGTGTTCAGTGCTTCTGGGTTGGCATGTCCGGGGTTGCCTCCTGTTGCTCCTGGTCTGCCGGCTTCCTGCTGGCTTGGTATGACCTCTGGCTGGGCCCCCTTGTCTTGCTGGGCTCCGGGGCGTGCTTTGCAGTGTGTTCCTGGTTCTTCCTGGTTCCGCTGTCCTGGCTCGCTCCTGTTTTTCCCTTGCTTCCCCGGGCTCTGTTCCCGGTGTGTGTCTGTTTTGGTGCCCCCCTCCCCTCCCCCTCTTTGGTTGGGGTACGGTTCTGTGGGGTTCCTCTTGCCTGTGGGGGTCATCCCTCCTGGCTGCAGGTTGTCCGGGCTCTGCTGCTGCTTGGCCCTCTGCCTTCTCTACTTCTCCGGTTTCCGTGTTGATGGTTTCCTGTGTTTTGTTTTTCTTCCGGCCTTCTGGTTGGTCCGGTGGTGGGGTGCTTGGGGTCTCTGTCACCCTCCCTGCCCTTTTCTTTGCCCTGGGCTCTGCGTGAGCTCCTTTCGAGGGCTGGTTGGGCCTGTGGGTCCTCCTGCCTAGGTGTGTTGCTTGGCTCCGGTCCTGGCTTTCTGGTTCTTTGTGCGTTTGTTGCCCTGGTTTTTGCTGTCTCTTGGCTGTTCTTCGGAGTTGGCTGGGGTAGGGCCTGGTGCCTTTCTGGTCTGGGTGCTGTGTGCCCTGGGCCCTTGGTGTTGGGTGCCTTTGCGGTCCTCCACCTTGTTGGCTTCTATTGTTGTCTAGTCTCTGTGTTGCGGTTCCGATTCAGTTCAGTGTCGCTTCCTCTGCTCCGCCTGTTCTAGGTTTTTGGCAGCCCTGTTCAGTTGGCGGTCGTCTTCCCTGGGGGCTTTTGGCCTTCTGGTGTTTAGTCTTTGTCTCCTTCCCTGTCCTTTTGGTTTGGTTGGGGTCTGGTTCCTGTTCTGCTCCCAAGTTCTTGCTGGGGCACCTCCCTCTGTGATGGTGGCTTGATGGTTGTTATTTGGTGACCCTGGTGGTGCTGGCTTTTCTTCCCCAGTCCTGGCATCCTCTGTGGGGTTTCGTTGTCTTCCTCCTCTGTGCTCTCTACTGGCCGGGTTGTTTGGTTTGGTGGGGTGGGCCGGTTTCTGGCCTGTGCCTTCCTCCTTCCATGTTGGTCTGGGTGCTTGGGCCTGTTGCCTGGCTTGGTCCTGTGTGCCTTCCTGGTGGTTCTGGGCTGGGCGGGCTTGTTGGCTGTGTCCTTTTAGCCTGGTTGCTCTGTGTCTTGTTTCTCTGGTGGGTGGCCTCCTTTGTGTGGCCCTGGCCTTCTGTTTTTTTTCTTGGTTGTCTCCGGTCCTTTTTTTGGCCCTGTTGTACTGTTCTAGGTTGCTGGCCGGTTGCTTCCTGCGGTCCCCCTTCCCTCCATCTCGGTGCTCCCTTGGGTTGCTGCGTTTGGTGTGGTTTCCTGGGTGTGCTTGTGGTTCCAGAAGGCCGGGTTTTTGTTTTGGTATTCTCCAATATGTTAATGAATGGGACGAGGACATAAGGGACCTGGGAGTAATGCTCTATTACTTACCGGCTATCTTCATTACTCCGGGTCCCATTGTCCTCGTCCCATTCATACGCCCCTCCCTTCCTCCCAGGCGGCCGGCCTTCCTGTGTGGGCTTGGTTGTACAGACGGGATGCTGGGTAAGTACTGCTTATGTACTCCCGGTGGGAGGGGCAGTATTAGGGTCCCAGCATGCCTCTGCTCTTTTTTCCGTCGGGAGATGGTTATCTCCAATATGTTAATGAATGGGACGAGGACAACGGGACCCGGAGTAATGAAGATTACCGAAAAGTAATAGAGCATTACTCAGTTTTAACAGACATGAAATGGATTCCTTCAGCTGTTAGCTGCTTTCTGAACTGGAGCAGCTTGTCAAATATATAGTACAGAAAAAAACGAGTCTCGCAATTTAGGGTTTGCACATTTTACAAAAATATATTTTGTGATTTGGTTGCTGTGAAATTAAGATTGTTGGAAGTTGGTAAATGGACATCTCTAAATGGATAATTTGGGTGAATGGTGCTGGACGATATCGTGAAATGGCTGATGGGAGATGATCAGTGCTTTGACATTAATATAATGGTTCCTCTCTGAAAGCCGAGTTGAAAAAGCCGGGGATGCATTATCTGTTTATTGGGTCTGGTCATTACTCTGTCCATCCTGTGCTGGCGTGGGCTTGCCAGGCAGTCGGGAACGTTTCTGTATCCTCCTGGTGGTAATCATGTATAAATAACAAAGCTACTTTCAACCCAGCTTACCGAAGCCGTGTTGGAAGGAGAGAAATGTTACTCTCGTCACAGGGATACCAGGCGAATGAAAAACAAGCCAGTTTCTGCGCTTCTATAGAATGAGATGCAAAGTGGGCGTGCCAAGATGTTAGCGACTGAAAACAGTCGCTAACATCGCTATCTCCTATTACCAACTTTTGGAGATATTCGCGCTAAGCGGGAATATCTCCAAAACCTAACACCTGCCCTGAGCAGTTCTTAGCCATGTTATCCAATGGGAGGTGGATAACATGGCTAAGAGCATTAGCTCGCTAATGCATGAATATCGCTGACTTTTCAGCGATATTCAGGCTTTGCGGCGATTTTTACCGCATTTGCGTTAAACCTTGGTAATACCAAGGTTTATTTGCGGTAAAAATCGCCGCAGCGCTGCGGTAAATTTTTGTCTCTAACCAAGCAATAGCGATAATTATCGCTATTGCTTGGTAATATGCCCCAGATTGCGTTGTGCAGCGAGCAGCACTCTACCACTGCACCTACGTCCGAATTTGTATTTAAAATTTGTAATGGCCGCTCATTTCTGCGAGGACATCTGCTGACTCGTACGCTGAAGTCTGAGATGCAACAAGGCTCCACCAAACGCGTCTAAATGCTTGCCTTATTAGCAGCACTCCCTGCGATCACAGTGCTGAGAAGCCACATAGTTCTGCAAAGCACCACATTGCAGTTATTGTAGGAGCTGTTTCAGCACCGACCGTCACCGAGCTCAGAAAATGTGCCTCAGTCCCGGACGGAATACACACCCCCCTGAAGCAGCAGAGGAGCCACACAAAAGCCTCTTTGAAGCTCTGACCTTCAGCACCCTTTGCTATTCCAAGCTGGGGACTAAAGATAGCTATGTCAAAGCAGATCCAATGTGCCTGGAGCTTCCTGCTTTCACTGTACTTATTCTTACCTGAGCACCCTCACAGTTCTGGGGCATCACACTGCTTGCCATGCTGCGGCTCAGTCCTAACCTGAGCCCTCCTGGCAAGAGGGCACCGGTTGGCCCATATTTCCAAGGTGACCCAGGGGTATATTTAAAAAAAGAGTTGCATCGTCCTTGTGGCATGCAATGGGTTCAAGAGAGACACAACTCTAAAGTTTGATTTATCAAGCCACGCTAGGCCACCTTGTGTGGCCATGCCTGGCGTGATAAATCTAGAGTAACGCAGCGCAGCACATCTCACTGCATTGCCTTACTCTGCCACAGGAAGGCGTTTCCTGGGCAGAGCGTGGGTGTTGCCTCAGGGGATTGTTTTTGTGCAGGAAAGTACCCAAGCTGCACAAAAACAATTCTGCTTACAACGCAAACAACTTTGCACCATAGTGCAAGGGTGCCTGCGTTGACGCTAGGCATCCAAAAGTGCACCAAAACAAAGTAAGGACAGGAATGCGTCATATAATGTTAAATACAGCACATTCCTGCCCTTTCCCCGTCATGCAGGCCAGAAGGACGGCCTGCTGTGCTGTGTGAAAGCTACATAAATATGGCCCTCAGTTCTGACATGCAGAACTGTCTGTTGTTAGAACAACACTGAAGCCTCACATGGTCATACAAAAGCACCTCACTATGGACCTGTTGCACTCTTGTCATTCTAGTGCTGAGAATCCTGTACAACTTTACCAATGCACCTCAATCCTGACATAATGTAATTTCTCTTTATTACAAAATTAGAGCCTCATGCAAATCCACCACTGGGGCTCAATTTTATAGGCAGCTTCATGCTCACCAGCACCTACTCCGGTCAGTACCCTCCAATCCTTATCTGCTGCACTGTGTCAAGATCATGCCCTACTAGTAGGGATGGCTCTTCCATTTGAGTGGAGGAGTGTCGCCCCACTTAAAACTCCCTCCAGAGATAAAAAATAAAATGGAAATTATCTACCATTTTACTTTTCATCCCACGTCCCGAGACAAGCCTCAGGATGGAGCCGGGCCACTGCTAAATGACAGCAGTAGGGAGGAGGGTGTGCTGGTATCGCGCTGTTTGAAGTGCGCATGTCTTTTTGGCCAGCCGTCTTGCGATGGCCAGCCACACATGCACACTTTGAACATCTCTAAACCGGCTGTCTTACGGTAGAGCAAGCCAAAGCCTTCACAGCGATGTGTAGCGCCAAGTAATGCAGCTCCCACCAATCCTAGTGCTGCTCTCATGCCGGTGAGAGCAGCGCTAGGATTCGCCTAAAGAGTTCGAGCATCCAGCTCCGGTATCGGCAAAAGAAGAGGTCCTGAGCAAGGATGTTGCTGAGTTTGGTAAGGTTTATTTCATTTTTTTAAATATTATTTCTCACGCGCGGGCCGCCCCCTCCCCTTAGATGCCAGCTGCCACTGCCTGCTAAATCTCTCTGACTAGCTGACAAGAAGGTTGCATGACTGACACAAGTTCAGAGAATTCCTCTGCAAGAGTAGGATTGAGCAGGGCAATGCTAACAGTATCTAGAACTTAAGAACGCATAACCAATTCTGTTTTAGTTATTCTATTTCTTCATCGTTTATTTTAATTTATCAGGGAGGTTAAAACATACGTTTCATCTGTACAAAAAGGGATAAATAATATATATAATAGATTTCATATGTTTACCTATTGTCATTTCAACCACATCCAGTTTCAGTTAATTTCAATATAAAGTATCAATATTTTAATACTATTTGACTTGGCCCTGTCTCTGGAGGTTTCTTCATATTCTTAGTGTCTTGATTTTGAAGTCTTCGAGCACACCTGTGAGTTGAACTGATAAACCACATGCAGATCACATGGCAAAACTATAGGTATCCCACAACCAGGCAACTTGTCAATGCAAACAGTGAGTGGGTTGAAATAGATGCAGTGTCTTCCTAAGCATGGACATGGAGATATATGTAGCGAAGATCACTATAAGGTTTTTGACTTTCTGTGACTGGAGGGAATAGTACGTCTTCATGGCACTGTTTGGTAGCACAAAGAGCTCAGCTATCTTGAATTCTTCTAGATCTGTAATATCTTGATTGCCTCAACGCAAGGCACGTTAATACACTGACTTTTGCATCAGTCCTAATATTGCCTTACAATAGTATCTCCTCAGCCTTATGGGTGAAGCCTTGCCAGTCCAGGAGAAGGCTGCTTTGAAAGGAAACTCGCGCCAGCAACCCTGGCAATGATGCAATTACTTTTTATTTGCGTGGGATTTAATGCTTGTACAATAGTTAGAGGAAATATGGAAATATTTATCCCATTAAAAACTTCAGAGGACTTATTATTGCTTTGCTTTCAGTCCATTACTCCAACGTTTTATATTGATCAGCTTAAAGGCCAATATTGAACACCTGAGGTTTAAATACCTTTTTTTTTTAAAAATGTTGTTTTTTTTGTTTTTATATAGCGCGAACTCACCCCAAAGGTATTGGAGCGCTTTACATGAGCACCAGTTACATCACACAAGGATAGATTCGTGTTTTGGTTGGCACAGGGAAATTAAGTGATTTGCCCCAAATCACAGGATGTTGAGAGGACGCCGAGATTCAAACCAGGCTCCCCAGCTCCGAAGTCGTATTGAACACCTAAAGTTTAAATAACTTTGTTAATATGTTCCCAAATGAGAAAAAAAAATGTAAGCATGGCCATCAGGGTGGACTGAAATAGTACATGTGCAGCATGCAATATTTTGTAGGTAAATGTTTATTTCTTCCACTACCTCGCTACCTCTGCAGCCACTCGGACTGTACCTTTGCCTTTGATCATGTATAGCACCCTGCTAGCTTTTGGGCATATTTGCTCTACACAACTACCGCATACATACATACATACATACTTAACAATGTTTGCTTACCACAAATTCGCATTGTGTGTTTTTAACAGTACAGTTCTGGATTTCTTTTACAGGTATTCACCGGAATATCTATGGCATTTGCGTAAAGATGATATTATTATGGAGCTCATTTTTTGATTCATTATGCAAAATTGAGAGGTGAATAGGTCTAGGCAAAATGTTCGTTATGCCAGTATAATCTTGAATAATTTCCGAGATTTCACATTACACTTGTTATGCCATTACACTAATTCTCATACTTTCAAGTCATTTGGGGTAAAAATCCTATCACAGGATCAACACGAACAAACAGAAGCAGCTGTTCGCAGTACTTGTGTTGTTTTAGCGTGATATGCGCCGGCATCTAAAATGGACACGAAGAACTAATTTGCTCTAAAAGATAGCACTAAAGGCCAGATTCGCTTAATTACGATACATTTCTGAAATATTATGCAACACGAAAAGGAAATTACTGGAATTGTACACACCCTTAATGGTAAATATAAATTATGAGGAATACCACACTACTAAGGTCCCCAGGAAGAGACAATCATAGTAGAAATATAGCATCTGCTGGGCCCATTGCGATCTCATTGGTCACAGCGCTCACTCGTGAAGAATGTGCTCTCTGGGTGGGTTACAATCAGCTAATTCCTGGTGCAACCCCAGGAACACAATAAATGAAAAATGGGTGTAAATATAATGTATTGTGGCACTGAAATTCACTGTAATAAAAGAGTTACTAGGGCGAAGAGGGGCAGGAAGCATAGGGGGTTATTATAGGATCTTGCTGCCTTACACAGTCCATCAGTGCACCACCTGCTCCGTGATTGAACTTGCAGCTGCACTTCCGCCCGGCGCATCGCCTGCCAGCGCCGTCTCCCGGGCCTTGATTGCATCTGGAGAGGGAACATCAAAGCTGGCAGACAAACAATATTATCGATCACCAGCTCCCGGGCCAAGACAGCTCCCGGCTGCCAGCTGAGCGGGTGGTACAGGAAGCCTAGACAACGGAAGCCCCGCCTGCTTCATGCACCCTTTCTTGCTGGGCTCTGTCACAAGGAGGGCGCAGTGTAATGTAAAGCCACATAGAAATGGTGCATGCTGGTGTCCAGTGTAGTCTGTGTAGTATCCAGTATTTTGTTTGTGCCAACTGCGGTGTGATTTTGTTTTTGGACACCGATGTTCATAATCTGGCTCTCTCCTCTTCGTTTAGCGGTCTCTGTATGGTCTCTTCCCAGAAGGCTATTGTTTTGTTGTTAAGAGAAATGGTGCATGGATAAGTAAGAGTGAGTGGGCGAGCCATTGAAGACTCGCGCAGATACCGGGCTCAGGGACATGCCTGGAGGTAGGGGGGTGGGGGGGGGAGGAGGAGGGAGAGTGGGGAGGGAGGGTAGAAAGCAGTGAGACTCTCCACCAAAATTGTCGTTGTCAGGAGATCGTGCCAGGTCTAAAATGTAGCAGTAATTAAAAACTGCCTACAAAACTAGTTCAAATTGAGCCCTAAATTCAGGTCTTTTACAGACTGAAACAATACTCGAATTCTCAACAATAACTGTAGGAAGCCTTGAGGAAATATACAACAAAGATAAAGTCCTTGCTTGCATTTCGTTTTTACTTTTTCTTGTATTCACTAAGAGTATTTCTTTTTCCATATATTGTATTTCTGTTCTTTTTTCCTTCAACATAGGATTCTTACTTAAACTGAGGTGCCTCCAGGGTTCTGGAAGAGTTATGGGTGAAGCTGATAGTTCATGTGGGGGTACAAAGATGTCTGGCGAAGACACTGAAGGTAGTGTGAATTTCTCACAGTGCCTGTTAGTAGAAAATGCATGTTTTAGCACTCCATGCCTGTACAATCGTTGGCTTCTCTGCAGAGCACACAGAGTGGTACTCACGTCATCAGAAACAAGAAATCAACATAGTCTCCTATGCCACCAACACCCAACTCATCCTCTCGCTCTCAGCTGATCCCACCACCATGAACACCATCTTCCACAAGTGTATGAAGAAAGTCTCAGCCTGGATGAAGAACAACTGAATGAAGCTCAACACAGACAAAACCTGACAAACTGAATTTTGGCAGACACACCTGCCTCTGGAGCGATTTTCGGTGGCCATTGGAACTCGGACCCACCCCCTCAACGAAAGATCACACCTGCAAGCACAGCATCACCCTGGACAGTGAACACTCGATGAAGTGCTAGGTCAACTCTGTCTCGTCAACCTGCTTCCACACTCTCCACAAAGTCTTCAAGTGAACCCCCATCAACACTAGGAGAATAGTGACTCAGGCACTCCTCACCAGCATACTGGACTACAGCAACACACGCTATGCAGGTACCACCACTCAAATATTGAGAAGACTCCAATCAATCCAGAACGCAGCAGCCAGACTCATCCTCAAACTGACAAAGAGAACCCACACCTCCCAGCTCCTGAAAAACCTCCACTGGCTCCCCATCTAGAAAACATGTCAATTTAAGCTCCTGACACAAGCCTACAAAGCCCTTAATGACCAAGGACCAACCAACATGAAACACAAGCTGAACTTCCACCTACCTCCCAGGAATCTCTTCTAATTTAGCCCTCACACACATACCACACATCTGGCGATGCTGCACTGGAGGACACTTCCTCTCCCACAGCTAAGTCCTGGAACTACCTTCCCCTCCACTTCTGTACTTCATGCTCGCTGACCCACTTTTTTTTAGAAATAACACTTGATTGATTTGTTTGTGGGGGGAGTTTTATATAGCGCAAACTAGACCTAATGGTATCATAGTGCTTTACATGATTACCAGTTGATTGACTGACATCTTTTCCAATTGCAATTTTGATTCTATGGTGGGAAAGTGTACAAAGGAAGTCCATAGCTGTCAAAATACTGACAGTGCCAAAGGAAAAGAAAATGCAGTGCTTAAAGATGACTTTGTGGGTTGCGACTATAGGAGGATGGTGAGGTGGAGGTGATAAACAGAAGAAGAGAGTGGCAAGACAGTGTGAAGAGGAAAATGATCTGTGAGATTAGCAGACAAGTGAATTCAGAAAAATGTGAAGAGGTAAAGGAAGGAAGTGTCTGATATAGTGAGAGACTGCAGAGGAAAGTGTCATGAATGCCAACAAATGTGACTGAGACACTATGAAAGTTTCCTCCCCTTCCACATAACAATTTTGAATAAAATCTAAATTTTTCATAACTGAAACATTTCCATTTCTAGTTCACAACAAATCATTGCTGTTTTTCTCATTTATGTAAGACTTCAAATAAGCATTGGCAAGGCCAATAGGATCGACTTGCATTAGGTATATGTCATTTGTTGTTGTATAAGCCTGGATGAAAAAATGTAAAACTCATATAAAACTCACAGAAAGGCACCTAAGTCTGGTCATATGTCATGCTTTGAACAAGCAATGTTTTTGGTTTCATGTTTCAAGCCACACCTTTATTTACACAGTGCCCTACCTATTGGAAAGGATTCTTAGATACAGTTCTTTATCCACACCCCTTTCAAAGACGCCCCGAACTTATGTAATCACCACTGAGTCAGTTTTTCTCTATCTGAATCCCTTGTGAATTTGAGACATAAGATCTGCATGACAGTGATTTTATCTGGTACAGCCGGGTCCTAGCACAATCCGGCTTTGTTATCTTTCACCACATCCAATTCAGGTCTTCAAAATCCCCATTTGTACACCACTCACTTTGCTTAGGCTTTTCCTGGACTACCACCCTCTATCTCTGAAGTGTGACAATAAGTAACAGACAAGATACCTTTTTGGCAGGTTCACCCAGATATTTTTGGCCTTTTATTACAGTCTGTTTTTTCTGGCTCTAGAACGCAGTACACATTACCTCTTTTAACCAGCGGTAACATGTTTTTGCTCCTCCTTCCATCTTAGTAATTTTGTTATACTCCTGATTGGCATTTTTAACTTGCATATTCATCTCTATTACACAGTACCCACAGTGTAACCGGGGCCTGTAAGGTAAATGCCACCAGTGGTCTTCAGCAATCATTATGGCACCTACTGCAATGACAATGCAAACACGACTGCAGGCCCATCACTAGTAGCCTGTCTGTGCAGGTTGAAACTGCCAATTCAACCCGTCAAAATATAGCCTTTTGCCAGGCCTAAACCTTTCTATTAAATATGAATAAGTCACCCATAAGATAGTTCCTATTGCCCAAAGGGCAGGGTGCATGGTATTTAAATGTAGGACATGTCGAAGTTTAATATTCCACATGTCCTTGCAGTGAAAAGGCATAAAAGCTATTTTCACAATAGCAAGGCTGGATGCTTCAATAGGGAACAGCTGGAATACTTTATAACACCTTGCACTGCTAATTTCAGATTTGTGATAGCTAAAGAAATATTTCCAGGTCTATTTTTAATAGTTAAACAAAGTCCTATTTAATTATAAATTTGAATTTATCCTAACTATTGCAGTAAATGTACTTTTTGTTTGTCTAAAGCCTTTTTTGTGAGTATTCAACTGTCACCTGGCAGTGTGATTGCACCCCAATGGTAGGGGGTTAACTGCTATATGGACAGGGATAATGGGCCATGGGTATGAGGAGGTTTTCCCCTTGACAGGATGGCCTGCCTGGGGGCTAAGCTCAGACCCGTGGCGCCAGACGTGGCCGCTGCAGGTAAGAGCGGTGGGGTGGTGGGGCTGTGTGGGGGGGATTTTGAGAGACAACCACAAGGGAAAATGAATTATTTATTTACTTTTCCCTCGTGGTCATCACTTGAAATCCCACCCCACTGCCACACGACTCTTACCTGCAGCAGCCGCGGCTGCTTGGTGCACTTTAAAGGAGCCATACCTGTCACAAGCAGGTGTCGCTCACTGCCTCCCCTTTTGGCCATTTTAGTCCACCAGGCTCCATCCCCACTGGGAGTGATAGATGCGCTAGAACTGGCTTAGAATCATATCAGATTTATGGGTGACTTTAACACAATCAACCACGATTTGTTAGTTGACTGTCTCCATGATGTAGGGATTGGGAGCAGCACAGGCCATTCTGAGATCCTTCCTTTGCAAGAGAGCAAAGTGTATCTTTTAAGGGTTTTGAATCAAAACCCTTTTCCCTGCCTTGTGAAGTCCCTCAGGGTCTTCGCTAAGTCAGAAACTGAACTCATCTGAGAATTTTCTGGCAAAGAGGTCTCTTTTTGGTCACCAGCTTGGTGGCCTAAAGAATTAGGAACTCTCTCTAAGCCAACTAGAAAGGTAAATAATCTTGTTATCCTTATGGACAGCACGCTTGCCTTGGAGGATCAAGTGAATGCCTCTTTCTCAACATCATTTTATTCACTAAAGACAGTGAAAACAAATCTCCCATGTATCTCACCACCCTTGCAGACCACTGCCAGGACAAGTCTGGTTATCTCTAAACTAGACTATTGCAATGGGCTCTATACTAATATGCAAAAGCTGTTTGAAAGAAACTTCAATCCTTCCATGTTAGATCTGGGGGGCTCTAGTTGGCACAGGTAGGTACTTGTGACAAATAGGGACCCTTGCCTCTAGTCAGGGTAAGGGGGTACACTCCTAAAATAACCCCTGCTCACCCCCTTGGTAGCTTGACACGAGCAGACAGGCTTATCTCAGAGGCAGTGTGTAAAGCATTTGTGAATACATACAGTAATCCTGTGATAACACTACAGATGGACACCACACAGTTCTATATTAAAAATAAGTATTCTTTATATAGATTTAACACAAGACCACACACGACAAAAATCCACAATACTGTACTTAAAATGGTAGTTTTAGCTTAGTTCTCTTCAGTTCTTAAAATGCGACACTTTGAGTTAATGTACCTTACGATGCGTCATGCTTCCACAATGAAAGTGTTGCAGTGATGAAGATGCGGCAAAGAACCGTTGCAAAGAAATAAAGATGTCAAGTTCTTCTTGATGCGGCACGCCTCTCTGATGTTGCGAGAAGTCTCGGCTTGATGCTTCAGCTGCAGCGGCAACACCCTTGTTCAATGATGCGACGACAGCGGCTTTGGCGGCGACGCTCTTTTCCGACGATGTGAGATGCTTCCGCTCGATGTGACAACTGCAGCGGTGACACCCTTGTTCAGTGATGCGACAATAACAGCTCCGACGGTGGCACGCTTCTCCGTGGGTGCGAGGCGCTTCTCGTGATGCGGTGCAATGCGTCAGCTACAGCTAGACCGCAGTTGTGAGTTTGCGGAAAGAAAAGAGAAGCTGCGTATCGTCGGCATATGATACGGGAATGAACCCGTATGTCCTCAAGAGATTGGTCAAGGGAGCGACATATTTGTTGAATAGTGTTGGGCTTAAACAAGAGCCCTGCGGCACTCCCTTGGTCAATTCTATGGGAGCCAAACGATACAAGCCCAGATTAAGCTCTTTAAGTGGCTCCCTATTGAGGCTAGGAAACCACTAGTGCAGGGCCTTATCGTCAGCTGTTTGGACTACGGTAATGACCTGTTTACTGCCCTGAATGCTAATTTTCTCTCCAAGCTACAGATCCTTCAGAACACGGCAGCTAGGCTTGTTCTTAATCTCCCCAGTAAATCCTCATCTATCTCGAACCTACGGACTCTTCACTGGCTCCCTATCCGCCAGAGATGCCACTTTAAAATCTTAAGCCTGGTCCATAAGACAATGCATGACGCCGGCCCTAACTACCTAAAAAACAAGCTCCTTAGGTACACCCCTGGTAGATCTTTAAGGTCCAGCTCTAAATGCCTCCTTGCTTAGCCCCGTTTTTGGACTCTGCGACACGGGGGCTGTTCTTTTTCCTATCTTGCCCCAATGTCATGGAACAAACTTCCGGTCCATATCTCATCCATAATTGATCACAAATGCTTCCGTAAAAAACTGAAAACCTGGCTTTTCCCCCCTTCCACCAACTAGCCGCAGTGGACCGTCCCTGTCCTCCATTCTTTAGCTGCTAGCACCTTGAGACCTTGCGTTGAACTGTGCGCTATATAAGAATGTATGACTATGACTATTAACACTCTGTGAGCGACCAGACAGAAAACTCCTCATCCATGATAAAGCTGACCCCCTCAGCCCCACCTCTTCCAATCTTCTGAGCAAGACACTATGGGAAACTGTGTCGAATACCGCGGATAGGTCCAACAGCACCAGAATCATGGAATGTCCTTTGTCAAGGGACATTCTGATGTTGTATGTAACTGAGAGAAGTGCAATTTTGGTGCTGTATTTGGGCCTAAAACCAGACTGGGAATGATCTAAACATCCAGTCCGTTCGAAGTTAGATAGGTGGACATTAACATGTTTCTCCATTAGATTGCTCAGGTATGGAAGAAGTGGGATGGGGCGGAGATTAGACAACTCCGTCCATGGAATATTGGAATTCTTGACGATGGGTCTCACCTGAGCAACTTTCCACTCCTGCGGAACCAGGCACTCTGTGAGGAAAAGATTAATAAGGGACTGTACCACAGGGGCAAGCTGTTTGGCCAAGGGTGGGATAACTTCAGCAGGGATGCAATCGGACGGGGACCCAGACTTGATCAGACGCATCAGTGTTTCAACCTCAGTTATAGTGATGGTTGGGAAATTATTGAGCAACATAGGATTAGCCAATATGGGAGTGTGCAAGGACACAGGATTATTCTGTGATTTACCTTCCATCGTGATTTGATCATAAATCAACTCTGTCTTATCAGAAAAATATAAGGAAATGTCATCACACAGCCGTTGGGAGGGTGATTCAAGGCTTTCACATGCCTTCGGATTGGTAAAAGATTGAAGAATTTGATATAAGATTTTTGATGAATTTCCAGCCTGTATTAGCTGCGATGATATGGGCATTTTGCGTGCAGATTTTATGTTTTTGTGATAACTAGTCAAGGAGAGGTAGTATTGGTGTCTATCCATCTCAGTGTGTGAAGCCCTCCAGACTCTTTCTAACTTTCTCCACACTTGCTTTTGTAAACGCAGCTGATCTGTGAACCAGGCTGCCTCGGGTCGGTTAGGGCGACTCATACATGATTTCATGGGAGCTATCTGATCAATAGCCTTAGCAATAGCCGAAAAGTATTTAAATAGGGCCTCCTCAATATTATCAGATGCCTTGAACTGAGGTTTTATAAACGCATTTTGAAAGTTTTCTGCTAAGACCTTCTGCCACTGTCTCCGCAAATACAGTATGGCCGGGATCCAGTTTTTAGGTACTACAAGGTCATGCATATAAAATTCAATGACAGAGTGATCTGACCAATTAACTTGTTTGGGGGTTCACATTTAATTTTAGAGTTTGAAAATATCATGTCCAAGGTGTGGCCGGCTATATGTGTAGGCCCTTCATTATACTGGATTAGGCCTAATAGAGACAGGTCAGTCAGGAGTGTCTGAGTATCTGAGTTATCTGTACGGTCGCTATGGACATTAAAATCTCCTAGTAATAAAAAGTTATTACCTGGGCTTAGTTGAGGGGCTAGCAGCTCAATTAGTTTCAAGGAAAAATTTGGTGCAGGTCATGGGGGATGATAGATTAGAGCCCCTTTCCAGCTAACATCTGCATCAATCCTGAAGACCAACACTTCCATGGTAGCATCACTATGTTGGTCTAAGACCGAGATGTTGATTCCATTTTTATAAATAATGGCAATACCACCCCCCGATTTTAGTGGTGAGAGAGAATAGGGTTTGGGTAAAGAACAGGAAGCAGTGGCGCTCTAGCATGTACGATAGTTAGGCATGTTCGCTAAGATACAACGGTGCAAGCAGGTCAGGGGAACAAACCCAGACAGAAAAAAGCCACTGTATAGGTAAGAGACATGTCCCATACCAAACAAATGAGTACAAGTCCTGTGCACACGTATCGCAATCTTGAGTTCTTATGTAAGAACCAAACGAGTTAGGCAAAGGGTTCAAATAAGTGTGGTCAAAGTCCAAAGTAGTTTGAATCGTTATTTTATCGTGCAATCTTGATCAGCAGCCAACACGTGTTTCGTCACACCGTGTGAAGGATGTGACTCTTCAGGACTGTAAGTATTCTCAGTGGATAAGCTGGCGCGCAAGTCCGGTGAAACAAACCAGCCTTGTGGCGCGAGGGAGTGACAAGACGAGTGGAGTAGGGGAGCCCGCAGGGCTCTAGATACCGTCAAGCGGGAGATTCAAAAGACGGATGCGTCCTCCGAAATTAATCAGTGAAATCTGTATTGCCAAAGAGACGGAGCACGGGTGCGTTCAGCTGGTAAACGTACATCAGGATCCAGGTGGCGGAATTCCTCTGCTCATAATCCAGAAGCCAGCTATCTTTTTCTGTTTCTCCCTCACTTTCAGGGAATTCCTCCTTCACAGACTCCACTGGTAGTGTTGCCTTCCAGCTGGGTAACTCATACTAAAATAGGGATACCTGTAGATCCTCCGTGGACCTTCTTTTCACAGACAGCCCCCTTTTCTTGCAAAACATATGTAGCTCCTTCATTGTGTAGACAAACATGTGCCAGAAGTCGATTTCCATTTTGCAACAACTAACCAGAGCCATAGTATCAAAAAATACCTTCAGGAGAACACCATAAAACAGAAAAAACAGTATGGTTGTGTTTGGTCTGCTCTCACTAGCTATTATCACCAATTACTGTACTGTCCAGAATCCCCACCGCTGTCCACCAATGTTAGATTTAGGGGTCTCTAGTTGGCACAGGTAGGCACTTGTGACAAATCGGGACCCTTGTCTCTAGTCAGGGTAAGGGGGTACACTCCTAAAATAATCCCTGCTCACCCTCTTGGTAGCAGACACATACAGTAATCCAGTACCAACACTACAGATGGACACCACACAGTTGTATATTAAAAAGAAGTATTCTTTATATAGATTTAACACAAGACCACAAACGACAAAAATCCACAATACTATACTTAAAATGGTAGTTTTCGCTTAGTTCTCTTTAGTCACTTTGAGTCAATGTACCTTACGATGCGTCACACTTCCATAATGAAAGTGTTGCAGTGATGAAGATGCGGCAAAGAAACAAAGACGTCAAGTTCTTTCTGATGCAGCACGCTACTCTGATGTTGCAAGAAGTCTTGGCTCAATGCGTCAGCTGCAGCGGCGACACCCTTGTTCAGTGATGCGACGACAGCGGCTTTGGAGGCAATACTCTTCTCTGATGATACGAGATGCTTCCACTCGATGCTTCCGCTCGATACGACAACTGCAGCGCCGACACCCTTGTTCAGTGATGCGATGACAACAACTCCGACGGCGGCATGCTTCTCCGTGGGTGCGAGGCGCTTCTTGTGATGTGGTGGAATGCGACAGCTACAGCGGCGACATCCTTACTCAGAGACTCGGCAGCAGCGGCTGCAACGGCGACACTCTTCTTCCTTGTTGCAAGACGTTTCTTGTGATGCGGTGCAATGAGTCAGGGACAGCAGCGACACCCTTGTTCAGAGATGTGATGGCAGCAGCTGCGACGGCAACACGCTTCTTCTTCGTGAGTCGCGCTTCCCGCTCCTTGCAACATGCAGTCCCTCAAAAGGCCCAAAACAGCTGCAGGCACTTCCAAAGAACTCTGGGGGAGCTGGTGGTTGAAGTCTGTTTTCCCTGAGACTTCAGCAGGAGGCAAGCTCTTTTCTCAAGCCCTTGGAGATCCTTACAAGTTGATGAAAGTACACAAAGTCCCTTTCTCCTTACTTTGGCAGTCAGGCAACCACTGCAGGCCAATCCCCCAATCAGCACTTCAGCTTAGAGATGGTCTCTCCTCAGTTTCCTCTGGTTCCTCTCCTCAGCAAAGGTTTCTTCTTGTTGTCCAAAAGTGATCTAAATTCTTCAGATCAGGGTCCCACTATTTATACCCCAAAACCTTTTGTCCTCTGAGGGCAGAGGGGCCTTTGCCTAGTCCATACCAGTTCTGGTCAGTCCTGGAGCACTCTGTTTACATGACTCCTTCTTTGCTTTCACAGTGAAGGGCAGAATTATCAGACGCCCCACAGGAGGTGGAGCCAGCATTGTGGAGGGAAGGCACAGCCCTGGAGCACTCTGTTGACATGACTCCTTCTCTCCTTTGACAGTGCAGGGCAGAGACATCAGACGCACCACAGGGGGTGGAGCCAGCATTGTGGAGGGAAGGCACAGCCCTATTCAGGTCCCAGGTGCAACTCCTTCCTCCCATCTAGATGCAGATCTCTCTATTCACCACTGGGCGGACTCACCCTGTCTCCTGGAATTCCCCAGACCCAGTCACTCAAACTCCAGACAAGGAATACACAACCTAGCAGAGGCAGGCTTGGCTAGTTAGACAAGAAAATACCTACTTTCTAAAAGTGGTATTTTCAAGCACAAAATGTTAAAACCAACTTCACTAAAAGATGTATTTTATCATTCTGAGTTCAGGCATACTAAATTCGAATTTCTACCATGTTCCCTGAGTCAGTTAGGATTATAAGAATGTAATAATCTAACTGCCCATTCTGGCATATGGAGAACAGGCAGCCTTCCAATAGTGAAATATGAAAATGGCTGTAATTCATTATTAGGACATGCCACAGACACAAGGGCTTGTCCTACCTTATACTTACAATGCACCCTGCCCTTGGGCCTACCATAGGGGTGTCTGATATATAGAAAAGGGAAGGTTAAGGGACTGGCACGTGGGTGCATGTGCTCAGTCAACATGGCAGCACCAGACTGCACACAGGCTCTGCAATGGCAGACCTTAGACACACTTTTACAGGCTGCTTCTGTGGGTGGCACAACCAGTGCTGCAGATCCTCCAGCCGTATTTGGTTTACAAGCCCTGGGCACTCCTGGTGCACCATACTAGGGTCTGACAGATAAACCAAATCAGCCAATCATGGAATCACTAATTCATACATTAATTTACATTATATCTAAACGCCTGACATCTATCTCCTCTCACTCTCTCCCCCTCCCGTAGGTGGAGAACTTACTCATCAGTGTGCAAACTGACACCGGCCCCCTCACTCTCCTCCTCCTATACCGGCCTCCCCATTCAATGCCCTCTTTCTCTTCCACTATAAGCGAACAACTCTCCACCCTGTTAACGATGCACTCCTGCTTCGCTATGTTTGGCGATCTTAACTACTGGTTTAATGACACCAACGCTGGCCCCCATGCCACTGAGCTCTTCGATACCCTCACAAATTTGAATCTCATTCAACATGTTTCTCAACCCACCCATATCAAGGGAAATATTCTGGACCAGATCTGGTCCTGCAACCTGGCCCTGTCCCTACCAGACATACTCCCCTGTGTCTGGTCAGACCACCACTTGGTGGATACCACCATCACAGTAGCCGGCCAGATGCCCGTCCCCCTGATGGCTGATGGCCGGTGGCCTGTCACGGAAATGGAGCACATACGATGCTCAGGGCTTCCTTACTGCCATCGCTGACTCCCGCATAGGTCCTCACCCCTCCAATGACATCGACGAATTAGAACAAGACTTAGGCTCCTGGCTAGAGTCGGCCAGCGACCTATTTGCTCCCCTAGTCAAATTCCCTCGCACCAGGCATCGAAATTCCCACAGGTGGTTTTCGGATGATCTCAAGGCCCACAAACTAAAAACGCGCCAGTTAGAACGCACTTGGAGACGTAACTACTCAGACCTAGCCAGACAATCCTATCTGACTGCACGCAAAGACTACAAAGCAGCCATCAGATCAGCTAAAATGGAACACTTTTCTAAAAGGATTTCATCGGCAGCAGACAAATCCAAGGAGGTGTTCAGAGTTCTGAATGAGCTAACTACAGAAGACAGAACCCTCCCAACTCAGACCCCAACCCAGGAGGCCTGCGATACTCTGAATTCTTTCTTTTTGGAAAAGATCATAAAAATTAAAAAGTCTATCCCCCCCTTCCCCAGTCATCTCCACCGGATATTTCCTCTAGCAACTCCCTGACCTTCACCACCTTCCCCGCTCTGGATCCCACCTCCCTAGCGGAACTTGCCACCCGTGTTAAATCTGGTTCCCCTAACGACTGTTGTCCACCATCCGTCCTGCGGAGCATATGTCTCAACCTGCCAGACTATATTCTAAACTTACTCAACAGATCTCTCAGCAGTGGCATCTTTCCTACCTCTTTCAAGGAGGCCATCTTAGTACCCCTCCTCAAAAAACCCGGCGCCGACCCTGCAGAGCCGTCGAATTATTGCCCCATTTCCCTCCTCCCCTGCTTTTCCAAACTTATGGAGGCCTGTCAAACTTCATTGAATCCTCCTGCCATCTGGAGCCTAATCAGGCGGCCTTCCGACCTGCCCACTCGACAGAGGCCGTCATCCTGGCAGTCCTTGACACACTTAGGAGCAACGCGGACGCGGGCGCCCCCAAGCCCTCGTCCTTCTGGATCTGTCAGCTGCGTTCGACACGGTGGATCACAACATCCTCCTCCACCGTGTCGAGCAGGCAGGCATCCAGGGCACAGCTCGTGAGTGGGTCAAGTCCTTCCTCACTGGAAGAACACAGGCGGTCCGCCTGGGTCCTTACACCGCCAAAAAAAAACCCACCTCCTGTGGTGTCCCCCAGGGCTCCTCCCTTTCCCCGCTTCTATTTAATTTATATCTCCGGCCACTGATTCAATCTCTTCTGAAATGGGATATCGTAGTCTTTAATTACGCCGACGACTTGCAACTCATCCTCCCACTCAACTCACCTCATGCCATCAATACGTTCCACGCAGTCATGATTCATATCCAACTCTGGATGAACCAGAATCAATTAAAGCTGAACCCCGGCAAGACTGAGCTCCTCCTCCCTGGACTCAGTCACGCCCTCTGGGGTCCACAGTACTGGCCTCCGGAGCTCGGCTCTCCCCCTACCCCAGCTAAACAAGTAAAGAGTCTGGGCGTAATCATTGACGCCGAACTCTCCCTCAAAGCCCAAGATGGAGCGGTAGTTTCATCCTGCATGTACCAACTTCGGAGGATCCACAAAGTCCGTCATCTTCTCCCCCCCCGAGGCACTCACTCAAACTATCACCTGACTTGTGCTCTCTCGGTTGGACTTTTCCAACTCCATTTACCACGGTCTCCCACAATTTCTGCTACACTGCCTCCAAGTTGTCCAGAATCAAGCAGCCCGCTTGATCCATGGATCCCCCAGATGGCAATCAGCCAAGCCTCTTCTCCATAGCCTCCATTGGCTTCCAATAGACCAAAGGTCTACCTTCAAGGTGGCATGTCTCACCTTCAAAGCCCTTCATTGCTCCGGCCCTGGGTTCCTCAAATCCCTCATCCATCCTCACTGTCCAACACGCAACCTCCGATCAGCCCACCATGACTTGCTAGTCACTCCCAAAAACAAAACTAAGAAATTTAGCGGCCGCCGTTTTTCCTACCTGGCTCCTGTGCTCTGGAACCTCCCTCCCCTTTCAATCAAATCTTCTTCATCTCTTCTTAAATTCAGGAAACTGCTAAAAACTCATCTCTTCCCCCCCCCTCAGCTAGGCTTTTCTCTCCCTGCGCTTCCTCCTCACCCACTCTGTCTTCAGCGCCAGGAAGCTTCGGCGACAGTGCGCTTTACAAATGGCACTTAAGATAAGATAAGATAAGATAGGGAGAGCATATGCACATTAGCACTGATCAGAAGTGGTAAAGTGCCCAGAGTTATAAAACCAACAAAAACAGGTCAGACAAAATACAGGAGGAAGGCAAAAATTTCAGAGGTGACCCTGCTAAAAGGGCTGAGTCCAACACTCCAAAATGCAGCAGCAAGGCTACTGCTGAAGATTCCCAAATTTCAGTCAGTAAAATCTACTGTGCAAAAGCTGCACTGGTTGCCAATCGAACAAAGCATATGCTTTAAAGCCTTATGCATCACCTATAAAGCATTGCACAACACAGGCCCTAAATCTCCAAAAGATAGTTTTAAGTGGCATCTTTTCAACAGGCTTCTTTGCTCCAGGACTGCCAGAAATGTCATTGTCCCTACTTTCAAGCGCTCAACATGGGGCGGTAGAATCTTCGTACTGTATGCATCCAGATTCTGGAATACACTCCCTGTGCAATATTAAACCCTTGCCTGATGTGTTGCCTTTCATTTAGGCACTGAAACCTTGGCTTTTTAACTATTAGTTGGACTTATGAATTCTGTATCCAGGTCTAGTGCCTAGGCACCTTCGGGCAATTGTTGTGCTTCAAAATTCCTATAACATAACATATCATACATAGAATGAAAACTAGGGTGGGGCTTCAAGAATTCTCTTTTAACTTAACATCAGAGTGTCAAAGCCTGCTTGAATGTCACATCCTGCTTCACGGATTTGTTGGAAGGAGGGAAAAAGAATGACAAAACACTTTGTGCGTACCAACTCTCTGGATTTTAAAAGCTCAACTTTGATTTGAGACACCTGTCTCTGAGTTTGTTGGGGGTACACGGACGACTCAAATTGGGATTTTAGTGTAAGATGTGGTAGGGCACTAGGATTACCATAGTACACTTTACACACACACCCCAACACCTCATAGTCTAATTTTAGTGTGGCAAAAACTTTGGTCATCTTGAAAATGCCCAAACCTGGTAGGATTGGCCTCGGGAACATTTTCCCCATTGGTCAGGTCTCTCACAATGATCATTCTCATCTAGCTCTTGCCAGGCATAGATGTGGCACCCCTTGGCACTCCTGAACCTGAAAGATCAGAAGAGGACTAATTGTGCTCTCCCTCATGCACCCAGGACAAAGACGTGGACTCCAAGGGTCATATGGATCACCTCCTTTTCACTCTACAGGGATACAATAAGTTACAAGAGCACCAGCTCAACTGTTCCAATTATCAGTGGTAACTTGACCTAGACTGGACTCTGTCTGTCACCCTGTGACTCTGTAGGAGCCTCCCCTGAGCTTCTGTGGTTGGGTGCGGTATTTAGAAAAGTGCCCTGTGGTGGATTGGAACTTAAAGGATTAAAGTCAGAAGGTAAAATCTTTGATCCAGATTAAATGTATTAGTCTATCTGACATGTGCAAAATCGTCGCCCGCATCAATTTGTGCCTAGGTCCTGCTCTACTGTGACCATTCACTATCACTGGCACTTTGGGCTTGTTTGAGCTATTTTTATGTAAAACTTAAAAAAAAAAATCTCCATTTCCCAATATTGAAGTTTTGTCATGTTTTGTATCATTTTGTTTATTAAAATGTACTTCTTTTTTCCAATTCATTTTGGTATTTTTATTGTTTTACATTTCACTTTGTTAAGGTTTTAGTTCTGCATAAAAGCTTTACACATTGCTTCTAAGTTAAGACTGTCTGCTCTGTACCATAGCTACCATGGGGTTGAGCTCAGGTTTAATTAGTAACTAAATGACTCTCCCTGACAAGAATTGTGATTATTACTGGAGGTGGGCACTTATCCCCCTCAACTAATAACCCACTTTCTTTCAAATATCAACTCTAAGAATAGCAGCGCAAATAGTAGACTTTTCTGACAGTACACTATCATTCCAATAATTAGTTCTTATATGGCTTCAGGATGTGTCACCCTGAAGTGCTGGAAATAATTACTTTTCTGCTAGAACGGGGCACATGGTTAATAACATTGCTGGGGTCACAGTTGCACGTTCAACCTTAGAACTGAAATCTGCATGTCAACAAAATGTTATACATCATTCTGAGATGGCTCACTGCTTTTTGTATTGCTAAGAGCTTCTCTTACAGCAAACAGTAGTAGCCATGTCACAGTGCCATTATGTTTGTCAGTAGGAAATCTAATATTGTATGATGTATGACACACAAGTGCCTATAAGTGAAACCACAGTCACTGTAAAATATCAGGAAACTTGGGGCCAGATGTAGGTAAATCCCATTTACCGATTTTGAAATACCGAATTTTACCGATTCGGTATTTCAAAATCGGTAAATGGGATGTAGGTACCAACATCTGGATTTTTTACCGATACCTTGAAATTCGGTATTTACCGATTCGGTAAATACCGAATCGGTATTTGCTATTAAATCCTATGGGCCTTGAAGCCCATAGGATTCAATTCAAATGCCGATTCGGTATTTACCGAATCGGTAAATGCCGAATTTGTCAAGGGTGCAGGGGGTGTCACTTTGACACCCTCTAGCACCTCCAAAACGGGCATGTGTGCAATGTGGCACACAGACATGCCCTAAGGGCACGTCTGTCTGTCACATGGCACATGTGTACATGCACAGATGTGCATGTACACAGGAATCGGTATTTTACCATGGATTTGTATTCCATGGTAAAATACCGATTCTGAAAGCCATGTGCCAATGGAAAATTGGCTACCCACATTGCATTTTCGGTAATTTTACCGAATCGGTAAATATTACCGAATCGGTAAATTTACCGATTCGGTAATAATAACGATTCGGTAAAATTACCGAATATGTGCCCCTACATCTCCATAGCCCTTTACCGATCGGAAACGGCCGAAAATCGGTTTTTTCGGCCGATTCCGATCGATAAAGGGCTACCTACATCTGGCCCTTGATGAGAATTGTAACAGTGCTTTCCAGTCTAAGAGATCTGGTGTGCTTTGTTGCCAATTAAGTACACCACATGCCCTTGAAGGTCACTAGCCCCATTTTACAGCTCAAAACACACCATCGAGGTCATTGGCACACATGCATTCATACATGCTCCCTTGTGGGCACAGTTGCACACTCACACACAAGATCCATCCATATGCACACACATCCATACAAACTCAAGAGGCATACAAATATACTGCATGCTCAAAGTGGCCTTTAACCCGTTTACCGCAGCGGACATTCCGTCGCGGTGCGGGCGTTCCACGCAGTGGGCGGGGCTGCGTCGGCTGTTGGGTGTGTGCAGCATCCCAGAGGTAATGCACACGTCGGCCAACGACCGACGCAAGCACGCAACGGATTAATCCACCTATACACACAGACTGATCATCACTGATCTTTGCACAAATACCCACCGGTCCACATTAATTTTCCTTTCACGGGAATTCTCTACCCATTGACATTCTCTATTCACCTACTCATCCATATATCCACATAGATTCATGAACATAAATTCACAAGCCATACAGCCTCACACTCATGTAATTGCCCATAACATCACCACTATCCAAGGTCCATCTATTTATTCTTGTCTCATTATAGTCATTCATCCCTCCACATTTAACATTGTAGTGTAGTTCCTATATTCCCAATAGGCTCTGTGCATTGGAATAACATACACTATAGATTTGACATAGGACTGAGGTCAGTATGTCTCTATCGAGTACATTAAACTTAATTCTGTGTGTGCCAGCTAACTCAGAGGTCACTAGAAACTTTCTCGAATAAACAAGAAGGGATTAGTTTCTGACAACCGAATAAACATGACAACTTTGTTTCCTCTAGAATCTGAACATATCTTCAGAGTCGTGGAAACAATAGATAACTAGTTCACTCAGTCAAACGTGCATGCTTCGTTTCTACAGAGTAGCATAGAAATATAGAGACGGGTGTTTCAATAAAAAGGGGTTTATTGATCAGTAAAATTTCTCAAGCAAGAGATATGAACTGCTACAATCGTTAGACAGAATGCGAAGTAAAATGCGTACAGCGTAAACAGTAATATAAAATAATACTGTAATAGCATTGTCTGTTGCTATGACATATATAAAAATACATACATAAATAAGACAGGCTAAAATACTCAAAAGGGTGTTTCTAAATACGCCTACCCCAATGTAGCTAACCTAGGTGTAGTACCAGGGAAAAAGTAGGTGGTGTCTTTAGCATAGATTTAGTTTTGCCAAGAATTGCCAAAGGTTTCTCTAGGTTCTAATCAGCTCCATACCTTTAGAATGAGAGAGGTTGATATCTCTTTCAAGGGACTCGATTTCCCAACACCCGGCAAGCGGAGTCAGAAACACTGGAGCTGGGTTCTCGGCAGGAGGATGACAGCTTCTGGTCAGTGCATCAGCTGGAGAGTTGGCTTCCTTCGGCACTTTCTGTAGCGAGCTGCGTCGTGCAAGTACGTAGTCGAACTGCACCAAACCATATTGTGCTTTGCTATAGCAAGTGAAGGTATATTTTTACCCTGAAGATGTTTAGGAACACCAGTATTGATGTAAAAGTCAGGCATATGAAAGTCATGGATGAACCCCTAATTAATATAAGTTCATGTATAACAATGAGTTTCTTGGAGAAATCAATATTCAGGCTAGGGTAAGTCCCTTCTGCTTAAGAGTCTGGTTTTCCAAGAAATCGTTGTGACGTAGATGAACGGATGGAAGTAGCCATGCCTGTATTTGGGTAGCATGGGCTATGCCTACATAAGTATTTATTTTCTATGCCTATCTATGGGCAAAGCGAATTGTACCTATATAAGGGCATGAATAGGGAAAATTCATTCGGAATCTAAATCGACATACAACACCCACTCCACTTTCTTATGTACGACGTTACTAAATTCTAATTATGTTTAACATATCTAAAACATATCTTCATATGAAATGTGACAGCCCCTCCCAAATACATAAAAAATGCATTAGAACTGGTTGTACACATAAAAGATGCATTGGTGCTCTGCGCATTAAGGCAATGCTTCATAGGCCGAAACAATTTCATGTTAGATTACATAAAAACTGTGGATTTTTTTAAAATAATTCTTGTTCTCTATGAACAGTTCTACTTTAAGCAGATTACTTGTGCCAAAAAAGAAAAATACAAATTTGAAAAAAAATGTAATCATAGGAAAAAGTTCTTTGTTTTATAAAAAATGAATGAGATATTCAAAGTCTCTCAGAACACTGCGTGCCAAATTCAAAAGGCAGTGTTTGTGCTTGGAGAAAGCATGAAATCGTCTATGTCTGTAAAAAAGTCATCTATCATTGTAGGTGAAAGTTGGATTACCTTGTTTCGAAGATTAACCGCACATAGATGTGAAGCCTCACCGTCAGCATTAGTCGCATTAGCAATGTTCAAATTAGATGGTACCTGTGTGCCTGTAATTTTCTCTTGTACCTCAGCATCAGCATTTTGCGTCTGTGAGATCTCAATGAATGTGGTCATCAGAATTGGTAGCCACTGGGGACAACACTGCACATGGGCTGTTACCGGGTCCAGCAAAGTATCAACATCCATTGGCTTGACTGATGGGAGCGTTAGACATATATCTAGCACGCATGCTTCTCCGCATAGCAGGCAGCGTAGAACAGGTAAGATGCAATCTTGCCAGATTGGTCTGAATGACAGAAACCATGTGGTATTTAATTCTCATAGACGAGTTAATCATGACACTTCATCTCCATTAGAGCTCTCTCTATGGTGCTTGGCGTGGCCCTGGTGATTTGGCTTGCCATAACGTAGGAGAAGGAAAAAAAATAGTATCCCTGAAATGAGTCCCAAAAGGAGGGGCAGTCCGCCAAACACAGAGTGCACGAAGTTTGGAAATATTCCTAGGACTGCTTGAAAAGGTGCTAAAAGTCAGGAAAATAGGGTCTTAAATACACTTACAATACCGCTCGGATCAGACATGTTTAAGATACGACTTAACATTTCTGAGAAATGTATAGGGCAGAAGTCCTTGCGACTTGCAGATAATAGGTCTCTTTGGCCGAGGTCAGTGGCACAGTTTTTTGCAAAAGAATAGCTTTCATTCTGCTTAGAATATCAATTTCTTTAGAAGAGATGTTCTGTGAAGGCCATAAAGGTGACTCCATGCCTGTCTTAGTTTTAGGAAACAATACTTGCATACAGGAAGTGACTCTGGCTGACACAGTTACTAGATATGGTATACCCGGCAACATGCCACAGCAGTTGTGATCGTTCAACATGAGGTAACTCCCATTTGAAAATTGTCCAAAAATTGGATCAATCACCGCAGCTGGTGAACCTTGCAGGTGGCAGGGTAAATTGTTAGAGGGACCATTGCAGGTCCCATGTAAGTTTATACCCTGACAAAGGAGAGAACCGCTTAGTGCATTTTCACAGTTATTTCAGCTAATAAACACTTCACGTCCCCCACTCCAACATCTGTGCGTGTATGGTAATTCCCAGGATGTCTTGATGTATTCTTTACCCAACCTTTCATATGTGCCTGGTCAGGTGGTATGTGTTTTAGGCAATTCTGAAAATGGAAAATTGTAACAGTCCGAGTGATTGTCCCATGTATTGTCCATTCAGTAGCGGGTTTCTCTACTACCGTAAATGGCAATCTTTCCAGTTTTTCAATGCTCAGCACCGTATAGTCTGCTCCCCTTTGTGCCAATTTGATCTATTTATCAGTGAGATTGAATTCTGTGATGTAGTATTGAGTAAACGTCAAGGCACACAGCTTGAACGAAGATTTTGTAACGTTAGATTAAGTGTCGAAATCTCAAGACTGGGTGATCAGGTCGCCAAACTGAGCAGAAAAATTAGGCATGGGTTGAGGGGGACGGTATATCAGCACGCAAATGAGCGAGGACCCGGGCTGCTCCAGTCTTAATACGAGACAGTCGGTCGAGGTGATGCTAGGAGAGAGCACTGGGGAAAACCTGATGGGGTGCCTGATGATGGCTGCAACACCGCCGCCCGCTTTACCAGTGGGGCGGTTGGTTTGCAGAATGTAATAGCCTGAGGGAATGGCTGCCAGGATATCTGGAGACGAGTCGTCTGTGAGCCAGGTCTCGGTCAGGAACAAGATGTCAGGCTGTTCCGAATCCAGGAGATGGAATATTTCTGATTGGTGGCAGACCAGAGACTGGGTGTTGAGGTACATCACTGACAGTGGGGGGGTAAGGGAGCATGAGGGTGACGAGGTCCGGCCCTTGAGGGCCAGAGCAGGTGAACAGTTGGAGGGCAAAAATGTAGAAATCTCGGGAAAAGAAGTTCTGGTCGTGAACAGGTTATGTAGAACCAGTTTGGGAGCGGATTGGGGAGGGGGGAGGGCGGGGTCGTGAGCAGATACAAGAAAAGAACGAGTGTAAGTGGGGGGAGAGATAGGGTGACAAGCCTCTAGCCCCGGCCTGGCGCGGACGGGCGCAGACGGGCTTAACTCAGGCGCAACTCCGGCGCGCCTACGTCGCGCCCGCTGCGCTCGTCCGCTGCGCTGACACATGAGGGCCGTTTAAATAGGGGCGGAACGAGGGTGGAGTGTCAGGGCTGCACTCCAAAGGAACAAGCCCAATCCAAGATGGCGCCCGCGAGCGCTGGAAACCGGCGGTTCCAGACAGCCCCCAGCCAGCAGCTCACCTTGAAAAAGTAAGGTTTTAGGAGTTATTTGCCTGCATAACAAAAGGGTGATGTTAAAACAATATTAAAATCTGGCGATGCGTCAAAGCGCGACCCGCTCGCAATCAGCGGGGCACAAAGCAGGTAATGCCTGAAATAGCTCTCAGAGCGTTGGCGAGCCAGCCCACTGCCACTGGCTGATGAACCTTCTAAATATTCATGATTGTGAATACTGCAGACATTTCTAAGTCTGACATCATATTATTAACAGTCTCGAAGACCCAATCATCAGAAAAGGAACTAGATTAAACAAAGTCACTTAATAAAATCTTGAATAAGTGTGGAATCAGCTTCGACGGGCCAAAAATGTCATATTCTATTTTTGTCCCAAGCTACACCTCCTGGTATAGGAACGGTTATGATGTTCACTGATGACAAGTCTCTTTGTTCACGATGGGATGATTTGTGTGGCTTGAGGAGTAAGTTGACGTTCGTACTTGCTGTGTCCATTTTGACATATCTTCCATTTATCAGCATACCCAGAGTTATTACCAAAGTTAACCAAAGTAAAAGAAAATATTTTCCCAACACAATACAAAGTTCAATCCAAGGTGAAACCAGATAAGTCTTTTCCAATTGATAAAAAAGCTCTGTTGCTTGTTCTTTGAAAGTTCTTTTTGCTGGCGTGGTTTCAGGCTCGCTGGGATCCTCAGAAAACGTATCAAAGTAAATGAAATAGCCAGAGGCAGTTCTGTCAATTGTTTGGATTGCATCAGAATTCGTTTAAATCGCTGGAACTACTTGATCGCTTGTTACTTCATTGTAGACAGGTGCTACTTTGTTGTAGACAAGTGTTTCTTGACGAACTGTTATTTGGGTCTCATGAGGTACAAGTTTCATAGATTTGTTGCATATTCTTTCTTTTCTCACTGCAGATTCCTCAAAGGTGATGAGTCCCTCAGTAAGAATCTCTTGGATTGTAGCTAGAGGTGTGCATCTGCTACATTGTCGGAGTACAATTGGCCTACTGCTTAGTATCAGCCAAATAGTGTGGTTTTATCAGGTCGATAGACACAAACCTGTTCTCCTTTTAACCAGCAAGGGGCTGCAGTAAAACTGTTCGTGATCCATGGATTACTAGGACAGGTACTGGTTGTCTGTAAGAAGGCCCAAATTCCTTCTTGTCCGCAATCTTTTTTCTAACTAAATCCCCAAGCTTCGGGATCCAGACAGGCCTTGCTGGGACGGTTGGTATTTCTTCATTGGCGGTTGGCTTCAGGATCACGTTGCTCTGTTTCGTTCTTAGTTCATTTAAGTCCTGTAAAACAGCCAAACGATCTATGATATCAAACTCTTTTTGGTCCACCACTGATTTCTGACAATCAAGGTCCGCAAACCAGCCTTCTTGTCCCAAAAAGGACCTCCCATGGAGTGATAATCCCTAGAGAACTTCTTGGCAAGTTGTTAAGACCACGTTGGACACTTATTAGATGTTTGACCCACCCGTCACCCGAATCTAATACCCTAGCTGTTATAGATTTCTTAATGTCCCAGTTCTTTCTCTCCACAACCAAATTTCCCTCAGGATGCAATGGACTAGAATACCGCAAACCAACTCAGAATTTGGCCATGGCCATCTTGAAAGCTTGAATGCTAAATCCAGGACCCTGGTCAGAATGTGGTGTGCCGACTGCGTATGTGCCGATAAAGACTCGCAAATCTTTTATAACAGTTCGAGCCTTGTCTTAAAATTTGTGGGACTGCCTCTGTCCACAAGGACGTCTGCGTGTAGAAAGTCTAATGCTGTGTAACAATGGTGTCTGTACTGGGCTGGCCACACTATAGTCAGGAATCTGGTGGCGTTCTGTGCTCCGATCTCTATCGCAGTCTTTGCACTTAATCACAAATAGGTGAATATGTGCATTCATCCCTGGCCACCAGTACATCTCTTTTAATTCTAATATTGTTTAAGAGATTACCTGATGTATCAGACCCTCTCCCAGATGTGCTTGGTAAATGAAAACTACCCTACGTTTCCTGTTTGGAATTACTATATCCCCCACTCCAGGGATTCGAGCAAAAGGAACGCTGTTTGCATCAATTATATATATAATTATATGAGTATTTGAGTGGAAAGTTTTGAGATAACGCTGCAATGCTGCCTTTGCATGTTGCCTTGAGAGCTATTCTATTTTAGTTTTTGAACGAGTCATTGCAGCTACGGAAGCTGTTTGCACATCTGCCTTCGCGGCTTCATCAGCCAATGAATTCCCTTCAACGTGAACGCCATCACTTTGACGACTCAGCGTATGTATCACGTGAGTGTTTTGTAGTCCTTCTCGTAACTGAACTACTTGTTCCAAAATCGTTTTATCCTTAATTGTGCCACCTTTTGCATCTTTGAAACCGTTTTGAAGCCAGTTTTGCAAGTATTCATTGTAAGATCGAACACAATAAAATTAATTGCACACTATGAATGTGGGGAATTCACGATCAGTATTCTCAAGTGCCAACTTGAATGCTTGTAGTTCAGCTCACTGAGCTGTACAATCTCCAAAGGATTGAGTTTTAGTGACCATTGGTCTATACTTGCCATTGGCCAACGACCCTTAACGATCACGCATGCAGCACTATAGGTTTGTTTACCACCGTAGCAGGTTGAGCTGAACCGTCAGTATAAATTGTACATTCATAATGATCAAGAGGCAGAATTTCAGTAGGCAGAGGACATTCTTGTTCGTATTGTAGAAATGCTTGTGTTTTCAAATAAGGATCAAAAACATATTTAACATCAGTTGCAGTAAGAGAATTAACCCATTGTATCCATCTCAGATGTAAAGCTTTTGCATTTGGGATGCTTGCGTTTGTCACTGCCTCTAAGGCAGGTACAGGAGTTACGACAATAATGCGTTTCCCCTGTGCTAGGATTCTTTCTTTTGCTACAGCGGTTTGAGCAGCTGTCAGAATTTTTTCTGTAGAAGTGAATTTCATTTCTGCTTGTGTGTACAAGTATGATTTGTAAGCTAGTGCTACTTTTTCACCTTCGTTAAAAGTTAAGTATGTGAATCCGCATTGTCCTGGAATGATCCGGATAACTAAGTTGCGTACATTTACACGTATTTGTAAATGTTTAGTTGCTAACATGTCTGTTTGGAGTGAACGCAAAATTTCTGTGTGTTTTTGTGTCCAATTTACTGTTTTAAAATCAGGTTTGATTAATTTGTAGAGAGGTTTAACCCTTTCTGAGTAATTTAGAATGTAAGTTCTTCTGAAATTCAGGAAACCTAGAATCGACTGTAAGCTTTTCAGCATTTGGGGGTGGGGTCGCACACTACTCACACACCGGCGGTGTCGCCCCTAAGGACTCTGGTCATTGTAGTAACGTGTTCGCGATGCATCATCTTTCGATATTCTGCTATCTTCGCTGTCTTCGCCATCCCTGGACACGTGTTTCGGGGTATCACCCCTCGCCAGCAGGGATAGGCCGTGTTCTGGGGTTGCCGATGGCTGCCAAATATCTGCCAGGTATAGTACCACTCAGGCGCATAGGTGTGGGATCCCAGGCTCGTCAGCCAACTGCTCAAGGGAGCTTTAATGTTACAAATGGGGGTGGGGTCGCACACTACTCACACACCAGCGGTGTCGCCCCTAAGGACTCTGGTCAATGTAGTAACGTGTTCGCGATGCATCATCTTTCGATCTTCTGCTATTTTTGCTGTCTTCGCCATCCCTGTACACGTGTTTCGGGGTATCACCCCTCGTCAGCAGGGATAGGCCGTGTTCTGGGGTTGCCGATGGCTGCCAAATATCTGCCAGGTATAGTACCACTCAGGCGCATAGGTGCAGGATCCCAGGCTCGTCAGACAACTGCTCAAGGGAGCTTTAATGTTACAAATGGGGGTGGGGTCGCACACTACTCACACACCGGGGGTGTCGCCCCTAAGGACTCTGGTCTATGTAGTAACATGTTCGAATGCATCATCTTTCGATCTTCTGCTATCTTTGCTGTCTTCGCCATCCCTGGACACGTGTTTCGGGGTATCACCCCTCGTCAGCAGGGATAGGCCAAGTTCTGGGGTTGCCGATGGCTGCCAAATTTCTGCCAGGTATAGTACCACTCAGGCACGTAGGTGCGGGATCCCAGGCTTGTCAGCCAACTGCTCAAGGGAGCTTTACGTGTCCAGGGATGGCGAAGACAGCGAAGATAGCAGAAGATCGAAAGATGATGCATCGTGAACACTTTACTACATTGACCAAAGTCCTTAGGGGTGACACTGCCAGTGTGTGAGTAGTGTGCGACCCCACCCCCATTTGTAACATTAAAGCTTCCTTGAGCAGTTAGCTGACGAGCCTGGGATCCCGCACCTACGCGCCTGAGTGGTACTATACCTGGCAGATATTTGGTGAGTAGTGTGCGACCCCACCCCCAATTGTAGCTTTTCAGCATTTTTGGAGGTTGGAGCAGCGCACATTTTTCTAAAAAGTTGGCTGACAGGCTTTTGCCTTCACTTGACAATCCATATCCTAGGAAAAGGACGTTGAAATGGGCAATTCTAGATTTTTTTAAATTGAATTTATAACACTGAGAGGCGAATCCAAGTATAATGGTATTTACCCTAATTAAGTGCCTATTCAAGTCATCATCTATCAGATAGAAGTTTGTAGTAACTCTGTTACCCTTGCTGAGAATAACCCAGGACTATTCGTGATTCCTTGAGGAAGACGACAGAAGTGACGCTGTGTCCCCATAATTGAGAAAGCGGTCAAATACCTACTTTCTGGTGCAATGTTTTGACAAAAGAAACCGTTAGAAATATCTAATGTGGTTTTATATTTTTATGCACAATGTTATTCATTAATGTTGTACTGTGTGCAGTTTGCACTGCAAATGTTTTGCAACAAAAGTTTAAATGTCTGTAATCCAATACTAGACAATATGTATTGTCAGGTTTGGAGACAGGAAACAAAGGATTGTTCATTGACGAGGTGCATGTTTCAATCACCCCTTGGTATTCAAGTTGATCTAAGATCTCCCTGACCTGTTTTTAGCTTCTTGCTTAACTGGGTACTGCCTCTGTGCAGTTGGTTGACTTTTTAGGTGGATAATATGGTGAGGCAAGTCCTCAACCCATCCTACATGATTTTTGTATAATGCAGGAGCTTGGGCTACTGCCCATTTCCTTGCATAAGTATATTTTAAATGAATTGGAATATGATTAGAGAAGGCTAGCATAATGATGTCTTTGCCATGTGGGCACTCCCTGACAAATGCTGGTGGCCAGTCATTTTCAGCTAGAAGAATGTCATAACATAACCTTAGAAAGTCTCTCCCAAAACAAGGCTTTTACCTTTCTTGGTATGTCTCCCTCCACCCAGAGTGTTATTTCATATAACCTATGTGGAGAACTAACCCTGGTATCTGCTGTTTCAACTTGAATGAATTCGTTAAAGTCCACTGTCTCCAGAAGACTGCTCAGGTTCTGGCGAGCTATGGTGACTTCTGCTGCGCTGTCCAACATTGTCTGAGCCCATTCTCCGTTCTAGAGTTGTATACTCACGATCCTCGGCATGTCTGATTTTTAGACCTGCTACCTTCTTTTTTGGTGAAAAGAAGTTTCTTGTTTTTCTGAACGTGTTGATCGTCTTTGGACTTCACAAGTTCTTCTTTGTTTTCTGACCGTCCTCTTCTTTCGGATTTCTGTGACAAAGTCTGAAAGGTACAAGAGGAACGTGTATCAGTGTCTTGATATCTATCGGGTTTTCTCAAATTATCCCTATTCCTGAGGTGATACCTCCTTTCAGAGGGCTCCTTTTGAGGAGACCTACCTCGGGATTGAGAACGCTTCTCTTTAGAAGTTTGTTTGCTATTCTCCCACTTCTTTTTAGGAGATGTTGGAGTGTTTTTAGTGAAGGCCTTTTCAGGACTTTCAGACAGTTGTGGTTTAACTGGTTTACCACCCAAACTGTCTCTGCGTAATTCTTCATAGGATTTTTCAATTATTCTGGCTAGTTCTTGTGGTTGTTCTGTTACATGAAATTCCCTTAACTTCTGACGGATCGGCACTGATGCTGCTTCTCCTTTAATATTTGCTAATATTATTGCTGTGACCTGTTTGAAATCTATCAGTAGTTTCATACCCAAATTTAAAGCAGGCTCTGCCCAGTGTTCATTTTGAATCTGTTTCAGGATGTCCGCCATGGACGGAACACCATGTCTTTTAGTGTAGATAGCAGCAAAGACTGTACCCCAAGTGGTGCAGTCCACCAGATGTGGTTTGATCCTGAGGTTCCGTGACGGTTCCGTGACGACTTGAACCCGTGTTTTCAAGTTTGTCGGAAATACATAATATTGGTATCAGTGAACCGCAAATGATCCATTTAGTATATCCTAGTGTTTTCGCTACGCTACGAGCAAGAGCACTCCTTCCATTGACATATTTCTGATCTACCCACGGCATCCATCTTAGATCATGGCCGCCATTTTGTGATTCTTGCCCTCACATACGCAATAGCCTCTGATCACTTCATTCACTTCATTTCGATTAAGGACACGTAACCTTAGCCGGAGATTCACCTCTTACATGACACGTACACCTTAAACCAGATCACGCTGTAGCTGCATGACTCGACAAAGGCTACCTCCTCTGCCCGAGGCCAGCCCTGCCAAACTGGTCTTCGTGTCCATTGTACCTGATCATGATTAGGCGGCCGAAGCCGGTAGCCTTGCCCATTTACAACCTACAAACCTCCCTTATCCCACTTTTCTATCTTCCACACCTGGCTCTGTTTCTTTCTTTCTGAATCTTTATTAGGGGGAGGTAACGAACTTTACGATGAGGCGGTCCGGGTCCTGAATGCAATATTGACAGGGAATTGTGACAAACTAGTGGGAACCCCTCTTTTCGCAATGTTTGGCCTCAGATATTATCGACGGTTCCTGTGTAACGCCAAATATTTATTGTTTTAGACACAAAGGTTTTGGGAATGTATTACATGTAAAGAATTTGCCCCTAGCATAAAAAACAGTATATAAGGAGCAACCCGCTTTGTACAAATCGAACAGGCTCCTGATTACTGCCCGTGTGTAGTATCTGTGACTTCTGTGTCCCTGCAGTAATAAACCTTTGGTCTTTGACGCCACCATCGAGAAGCCCGTGTTTCTGTTCATTTGTGCACCAAGGCAGGTTGGAACTCCGGGGTCTTTGGGTGTTGTACCCTGACACCTCTGGACGGAACCAAAAAGTCCAGAACTCCAATTGGCGCCCAACGTGGGACGACGTCATTCGGTACCGGTCCAAAAGCCTGAAGAGTTCGAGAAGCTTCGTGTGAAGATTCCTGAGGGAGGCGCCCCACTTCATCGATCCCGGCATATCGCAAAAGTGGCCCGAAGTTCTCTTCCACGAGGGTTTCCCGTTCAGGACGGCTGCAGTGGGCCGTTGCCTTGACCGTCGCCCTGTCTTGGACCCGAAGAGGTGCAGTCCTTAGTACGGCGAAACGTGACGGGTTTCTCCTTGGTGACGTCTTCAGTGACTCAGTTAAGTATTTAGTGATAGCTAGCTGGTTACTTTGTGAGGATTGTTAAAAATCCTTGATCGGTTCTTGGTTTGGTTTGGTTTTGTCAGATTATCACTGGTTGTTCTAGTTACGATAATCTATTTGGTTTAGTTTGGGTATCGATACATCAGTTCGTTTTGGTAGGCCTAAGTTCTTGGTTCGAGTGCACATATTCATTCTGTGTTTGTTTGTTTTGTGTTCCGGACTGAAAATGGTAAGTCGGAAAATGTTGTCTTGGTTTAGTTGCAACAGTGACTCACGATTGGAGGACTCTTGTCTGGTTCCTCCGATTGGGACTCCCCTATATGATTTATATTGTAAGTATGGCGTGGGTCCTATATCTTATAATGAGATATGGGTCCGTTATTGTAAGAAGGATGGTGTCCTTAGTTGGCCACTGCATGGTAGTTTTGAACCAGAGATTCTCGACAACTTGGAAGCGAAATTGTTTAAGAAGAAAGCCCGGCCGGCAATGTTTGATTCTTTCCGTTATTGGCGAAAAGAATCCAAACAGAGAGAAATGAAAAGGTTGAAGAAAGAACAGAAAGAACAAGAAGAGTTAACTCTAGAGCAAGCGACTAAACAGTTGCAGGCTAACGAGTGTGAGAAGGCTATAGATGTAGCTATTAGAGAGCATAATTTAGCGATTGACAAGTGCTATCCTGCCTTGCCATCGAAAATGGCTAAGATATTGGAGGATTCCGAAAACGATCCTCTGTTATCTTATCTGTTACGGTCACCTCCACCGTATGCACAAGGTGCTGCGGCTCCACTCGTCCCGAATGTTCAATTGCCGGTTGCTGGACAACCTGGTGTTCCTGCTCCTGTCCCTCAGAATCAAGTTCCTGTACCTCCTGTGATGAATGTAAATGTTCCTACAGCTCCTCCTCTTCCTACACTGCCAGCCTCTATACCTACTTCTGTACCCACTGTTCCTCAAACTATTTTTCTCGATACTCCTACTGTTCCGTCATCTATTCCTACCTCTACTGCATTCTCTACGTCTGCGAGTGTGCTAACTCCGCTTTCTGTTCGTCGAAGAATCACTGATTCTGTTACTAATATGCTGTCTCCTATATATAAAACTTTGATTAAGACTCCTACTCCTGACTCTGTGCAGAGACGGAGTCAGCTTCCAAGTACTGAGGAACGGGGAGTTTTAGATTCCACGGCTCTCAGATGGATTTCGAAGGGTAGAAGATATAGTACGAGAGATGTGCTAGACACATTTATGCAGTGGGGGGAACCAACGCAACGGTACGTCTTTGATGAGATGTGCTCGTTGTTACGGGAGGAAATAGAAGAAGATGATGTTGAATCAGATTTGGAAGATTTAATTAGGGTTCAAAAGGAGTTTGCTGCTGGAATGATAGTGGGTGAGAATATAAAGGAAGCGATGGAACTGATTTTAAGTTTTAGGAGTGATCCATCTCTTCGTTCACCGAGAGATTTAGAAAAAGGTAAAGTGAAGCTAAGTCGCCAATATCCTATGAGGGAGGTTCCTCCAATTTGGCGCGAAGCAATACAACGTGATGATAATGCAGGAATTGCAGCTGCTCCAGCACAGTTCCAACGAGTGTGGATACACATTCCATGGAAGCGAGCTGAAGTGTTAGCGGTGAAACAGGCCTTGCCAGATCCACGTAAGAATCCAGCCGGATATTACAAGGAATTAACACAGACAGTTGAGGCTTGTATAATGAACCTAGCCGACATTGATATGTTGTTTGGTAACGTAGTTCCGCAACCAGTGTGGGCTAAAATTCGTAGAGAGGATCATCAAGCTGCTTTAGGTGGTGATTGGGCAGCTATCACTGCAGCAGATGGTCAACAAATAGGTGGTGCAAAACCCGAACCTTTAATTGCTAATCTGCCAGGTAGAATAATTGATCTAATGAAGACTCTGATGCCAGCATTACGTGTAAATTGGGACAAGTTGTCAGCATGCAGGCAGAAGAAAGACGAAAGTGTCTCCGACTTCTTCACGAGGTTCGAAGAGACTTTTGTAGATCATAGTGGTCAGGACATGAGTACAGAAGGAGGACAGAGATTGTTTGTCGATAAATTTGTGCATAATTTGTTACCTGAATTATGCAATAAATTAAAAGACTCAGAAAGTGCGTGGGCTGTGTCTACGACAGCGCAAATACTTGCGACTGCACAGTACTACGAAAATAGAGATAAAGAGGAAAAGGAGAAATCAGAGAAGAAAACGAAAGATTTAAAAACTAAAGTTCTTTTACAGCAGGCGTATCCGCCTCGCACGAATCAAACCAATACGCAGCAAAACTCATACCAAAGGACAGATTATGGTTCATCAAGACCTCAATATCAGTGGAATCAGTGTGCGTACTGTAAGAAAGAGGGTCACTATAAAAATGAATGTCCGATCTTAGCGCAAAATAATGCAGCAGCAGCTCAGAGAGGTCGTGGTGGTTTTGTGCAGAATTCTAGAGGACGAGGACGAGGTGCTATGCCTCCACAAACGAATGATCGTCCCTCCAATCACTTTGATCAACGAAATGGACAATCTGCTCAGCAAAATAGATCTCAACAGTATCTTGTTGAGGACTATAATGAAGTAGATGAGGGTTATCAACAAAATGGGTACTAGGACAGCCATGGACAGAGAGAGGGAGTAGTATCAGTTCCAGTGGATCAGAGTGGGCCTTATGTCGCAGTAGCAACATCAGGTGTAGTCGAACCGTTTCTGTTGGATACTGGTGCCGCAAAAAGTTCTATCATTCATGCGAAACTCCCTGGCGCACCTTTGTCTGGCTCAACAAATGTTTCCGTAGGTTTTTCAGGCGCCCCTGTTTACAACCCGATATCTGGTCCTTTGTCTATCTCTGTTGGACCGTGCCAATTGAAAGCACCCCTGATTTTGACGACAGGTTGTAATGAAAATCTGCTTGGTTTAGACTTGTTAAAAAGACTATATGCGACATTGTACTGTTCTCCGGAAGGAGTACAGCTTACATTGGGTAAAAATATCACCTCTCCGATGTATTTGTCAATGGACGCACTCCCGCCGGAGCTACGTTCACTCCCTGATTCTCTTTGGGCGACTGGTCCTAATGATGTAGGTCTTCTAGAAATTCCACCGTATGTGGTAACTTTGAAAGCGAATGTGAAATTTCCAAGAATTCCCCAATATAAAATATCGAGTGAAGGTGAGCGTGCACTTTTATTGATTGTGCAAGATTTAATTAAGAAGGGTGTGGTTGAAGAAACTAGAGGAAATGTCTGTAACAGTCCTGTCTTACCGATTCTGAAGCGAACTGATCCTACAAAACCTCCAGTATATAGGTTTGTCATAGACCTTAGAGAAGTTAATAAGATTGTAGTCCCGCAGTTTCCTGTAGTGCCAGACATTACTGCCTTGTTAACATTGATTCCTGCCACAGCCAAATGGTTCTCAGTTATTGACCTAAAGAATGCCTTTTTCAGCATTCCGATAGCCGAAGAGAGTAGGGATATTTTCGGCTTCTGTCTAGGAGGTCGCAGTTTCAGATTTAAACGCGCTCCACAAGGCTATTGTGAAAGTCCATCCATTTACAGTCAAGCATTAAAAAGTCAGTTAGATTCTTTTGTCCTTCCTCCAGGTTCTGCCCTAGTACAGTACGTAGACGATCTTCTAGTGGCTGCAGATGACAAGGAAACTTGCAAAGCAGCTACAATTTCCCTATTGCATCATTTGTCTAATTTGAATCACAAGGTGTCTCCTTCGAAAATGCAATACTGCTGCCAAGAAGTGACCTACCTAGGTCATCTCTTGTCAAAGGAGGGAAGGAAGTTGACCCCAGAGAGAATAAAAGCAATTACGCAGATGAGTGTTCCACGCACACAGAGAGAAGTACGTGCCTTCCTAGGTATTACCTCTTACTGTAGGCAGTGGATTCCAAATTTTTCTCTTTTAGCGAAACCATTGGTAGCTTTGACTGGGAAAAATGTTCCGAGTCCGGTGCCATGGTCTGATGAATGCCAAGAGAGTTTTACTGAATTACGAAAAGCCTTGTGTTCAGCTCCTGTATTGGGTACACCTGATTACAGTAAGCCATTCACGCTCTACGTTCACGAAAGAGAAGGTTGCGCGTTGAGTGTTCGGACACAGAAGTTTGGTGATAAACAACGCCCTTGTGCGTATTTTTCATCAACATTAGATCCGGTAGCTAGAGCGTTACCTAGTTGTTTGAGAGCTACAGCGGCAGCTGCAGCTTCCATTCGACAATCTGCTGGTTTGGTGATGAATAACATGCTAGTGGTCATGGTTCCTCATGCAGTGGATACACTCATGAACCGAACGAAGACACAACACCTTACTAGTGCGAGATTATCTGGTTACGAGCTGACATTACTAGCGAATCATATTCAGATCAAAAGATGCAATGTATTGAATCCAGCAACATTGTTGCCGACTGATCAAGAGTCGAGTGATTCCGAGCCACATGATTGCTATTTCAAAACGGAGGAAGAGACAAAAGGACGCATCGATTTGAAGGATACTCCGCTATCCGACCCAGATGGTACGCTGTATGTGGACGGGTCATGTTTTAAATTGGAGAATGGTGATGTGACTGCTGCTTACGCGGTAACGACTTTGAAGACAATTGTAGAGACTGCAAGAGTGAGTCAGAATTCTGCCCAAGCTGCAGAATTAATAGCTCTAACAAGAGCGTGTGTTTTAGCTGAGGGAAAGAGAGTGAATGTGTTTACAGATAGTCAGTACGCATTTGGCGTGGCCCATAGTTTTGGCCGGTTGTGGAGAGAAAGAGGTTTCATTACGTCCCATGGGACTAAGATCCAGCATGGTCAGCTAGTTAACGACTTGTTGGAATCTCTAACCTTACCGACTGAAGTTGCGATTGTGAAGTGCAGTGCTCATAAAGCAATCACGGATGATGTTGGTCGTGGGAATGCCTTTGCTGACGAAATTGCTAAACAGACAGCTAGAGACATGATGAGTAGAATGTATGTTGCTACGTCTGCAAGATGGATTGCTGAGTCTGGAATGTGTGAGGACACTATGGAAAGTGTGAAAGAGATTCAGAAAGAAGCGACTGAGGAAGAGAAACGTGTATGGAGAGAAAGTACGGGCAAGTTGGACTCGAATGGATGTTGGATTGATTTGACAGAACAGCAGCGTTGGATGTTGCCCGATGCGTATGTGCTTGCAGTAGTGACGATGGCGCATGGAGTAGCACATATAAGTTCTAAAGGGATATGCAAGATGTTGGCTCCGGTCTGGAAGAATGAGGGAATCAGTAAGTGTGCAGAGAGAGTGGTGAAAAATTGTATGGTATGCTTGATGCATAATCCTGGCAAGGGAACTCCAACTCCAGCTGGTCATTTCGCTCCTCCTTCCTGTCCCTTTGAAGTGATTCAGTTAGACTTCATTCACATGGAACGCTGCAACAATTTAAAGTACGTCCTGGTGGTAGTTTGTGCTTTTTCCAGGTGGATAGAAGCATACCCACTAAAGGACAACACTGCCCTATCTACTGCCAAAATTCTTCTCAAGGAATTTTTCCCTAGGTATGGAATGCCACGGATTGTATGGTCAGACAACGGAAGTGAGTTTATAGGGAAAGTTATGCAGAGTGTGTGTGCCGGTTTAGGATTGAAACAGAAATTTCACAGTGCAAACCATCCCCAGTCTGCTGGTTTAGTCGAGGGTTACAATGGCACCCTCAAGCTAAAAATAGCCAAAATACAAGCATCCACAGGTTTAGCCTGGCCAGACGCACTTCCTTTGGCCCTGTTATCGACGAGAGCAACAGTACATTCTAGAATAGGGCTTAGTCCGTACGAGATTGTGTTTGGCCGCCCGGCAAATATCTGGGGTGTGCCAAGGCCTAAACAATTTTGCTCCATTGAATATCCTATGTTGATAGACTACCTTTACGACTTGACTGCTAAATTGAGTCTTATTCATCAACAGGTTTTCGATGCCTTGCCAAAACCTCCGGAGAGTCCAGGGCACCAGCTGAAACCGGGTGACTTCATTGTAATCAAGAACTTCGCGAGGACGAAGAACCTTCAACCAAGATTTGTGGGGCCTTTTCAGATCTTACTGGCAACGAGGACAGCTGTTCGTGTCGCTGGCCGCAAACACTGGATTCACGCTTCTCACGTAAAGCGTGTTCCGTTGCCGCTCCCTTACGACGACTGGGTGAAAAAGGGAATTGGTGCCTCCGAATCTGAAATCACACCGAAGTTCATCTCTTTCAGCGATGCCGAATTGATTACTGACACTTCAAAACCTGACTCTCCTCCTGAAAAAACTCCTTTGAACATTGAACATTTGTCTCCAGCATCAAAAGAAGCTTTGCTATCTGCGAACTTGAACTCTGCAACAGCTGCTAGTGATACGCTATTTTCCGATCAGACAGTACCAGCGAAGCAGAGATACAACCTAAGAAGCCATAAAATGGACAAATAAAGCAGGCAACTGCATATTGTGATTTTGATATATTGAACTTTTGCCTTCAGCCAGGAAGTTTGCTATTGTTTATTGTTTTTAAATTGCCTTGCCGTCTGGGTAGCCGTAGGGTCGTGGCTGTGTGCCTAGTTTGAATTTGCAGGGGTCTGACACAAGGTCGATCCTTCTATTGGTTCTGGGAACTCCCAGGGCTGATAGAGGCATTTTCATCTACGTACACATCATCAGTGGTCGCGAGCGGATTGTAGAAGATGGAGCTTCCTGCGCTGCAACGAGAAAATGTGATTTATGTTCGCAGAAACAGACTTAATAGAATTCTTCATAGCAAATGCTTTTTGATGCAATGTGCCATTACATTTTTGATTGTTTTAGCAACATTGGTGGGTGGAATCGTCTTTAGTGTAAATTTGATTTTTGTGCCAGTTTCTACAGTACCTCCCCTTGATCCTGCTATTTCTACTGTTTCTTCTATACACTCCTTTCACTCGTTTCCAGAACATGAGCAAGCCCGACGCTCAGAGTTCACCAACAACACATTTGTACAGCTCTTGCACCAACACCAACTGGTAGTTAACACGACAGACTGCTGGGTGTGTGGCTTGATACCCCACACTATGGATAAAGGTATTCCATATCTGGTTTTGCCTTACAGCTATAATGGATCATTTCAGGCCTTCCAAACCATCTTTGCTTATGCCCTTGAAACCTATCCTCCACGTCCACCGCGTTCCACTAAATATAACTCTGCCAACAAAGCTTTAGTCCAGGGAATTATTGACATGGTCAAGGACGTCAATAATACTCCATCTTACCCTAGAGACGAATTGCGAGTATATTTAAGTTGGAATACTTCAGAGTATCGCCTTAGTTTAGGAGAAAGCAAGCGTAAAAGCTCAACTCCGATCTGGGTCGTACCTCACCGAGGTCAGGTCTGTTTGCAAGGTAATGGGAGAAATCCGAGAGCTCAGCTAGGGAGGAGTGAGTGCGTAGAGACTTATGTGTTTCCGGCTAACTCTTCCCCTGCCTTTCTCACTGCTAGGGGTACCTACTTCATTTGTCGAGACAGAGCTTATACATGGTTGCCTGCCGACTTTTCAGGATCATGTTACATTGCTCGATTGTTGCCTCCGACATACACTGCTTCATCTGATTACCACAGAACCAGAATAGCGAGAGGTGTCTTCAGCAAGGAAGATACCGCTGGTCAGGAAGCTGGAGACTTCTTCAAAGGCTTCCTTCCGTTCTGGGGACCTATGGCCAATAGTAGAAACATACGTCAGCTAACACGGGTAGTTGAATCTACTATTACTGAAACTGCTGGTGCCCTTAGCAATCTGACAGCTGAGCTTCAGGCGGATAGGCTCATGACGTTGCAGAACCGTATGGTTCTAGACGTTATACTTGCAGATCGAGGTGGGGTATGCAGAATGATCCAATCGAGCTGCTGTGTCTTTATTCCTAATAATGCTCCAACAGTCTATGAGGCGATCTCTAAGTTGCATAAGATTTCAGATACCATACATGTAGACAAGGGAAACTGGTCCTTCATGGAGTGGTTTTGGACTCTGATATCAGCGTGGGGATGGAAGGTTCTAATGGTCATTGGTGTCATCCTAGTATTCCTATTCTCATGTTGTCTGATTATCCAGTGTGGTCCTGCTCTGTGTAGTCTTTGTGCTGCGACTTGTCTCAGAAAACCACCTGCGTTTGGAGAAAAGACACGAGAAAGGATGATGATACAACAGCATGTCACTGACCTGATGAGCATAGAACTAGATTCTGACATAGACTGAGTAATTGCCTATGTAAGGGCAAAAGGAGGGTCTGAGGTTCCGTGACGGTTCCGTGACGACTTGAACCCGTGTTTTCAAGTTTGTCGGAAATACATAATATTGGTATCAGTGAACCGCAAATGATCCATTTAGTATATCCTAGTGTTTTCGCTACGCTACGAGCAAGAGCACTCCTTCCATTGACATATTTCTGATCTACCCACGGCATCCATCTTAGATCATGGCCGCCATTTTGTGATTCTTGCCCTCACATACGCAATAGCCTCTGATCATTTCATTCACTTCATTTCGATTAAGGACACGTAACCTTAGCCGGAGATTCACCTCTTACATGACACGTACACCTTAAACCAGATCACGCTGTAGCTGCATGACTCGACAAAGGCTACCTCCTCTGCCCGAGGCCAGCCCTGCCAAACTGGTCTTCGTGTCCATTGTACCTGATCATGATTAGGCGGCCGAAGCCGGTAGCCTTGCCCATTTACAACCTACAAACCTCCCTTATCCCACTTTTCTATCTTCCACACCTGGCTCTGTTTCTTTCTTTCTGAATCTTTATTAGGGGGAGGTAACGAACTTTACGATGAGGCGGTCCGGGTCCTGAATGCAATATTGACAGGGAATTGTGACAAACTAGTGGGAACCCCTCTTTTCGCAATGTTTGGCCTCAGATATTATCGACGGTTCCTGTGTAACGCCAAATATTTATTGTTTTAGACACAAAGGTTTTGGGAATGTATTACATGTAAAGAATTTGCCCCTAGCATAAAAAACAGTATATAAGGAGCAACCCGCTTTGTACAAATCGAACAGGCTCCTGATTACTGCCCGTGTGTAGTATCTGTGACTTCTGTGTCCCTGCAGTAATAAACCTTTGGTCTTTGACGCCACCATCGAGAAGCCCGTGTTTCTGTTCATTTGTGCACCAAGGCAGGCTGGAACTCCGGGGTCTTTGGGTGTTGTACCCTGACACCTCTGGACGGAACCAAAAAGTCCAGAACTCCAATCCCCATTGGTAAACAGATTGTTAAGATCCTGTGTTTTTCATGAGGGCTAATATTAGGAAATACTGCTTCGATTTGAGTAATTTTTTGAGCTATCCAGAATGGAATTTGTTCACATTTTGTAGGTAATTTACCTATGACTAAGTCTAAAGTCTGTGGTGTAATTTTTAGTGTATTCCCCTGGTGAGAGGTATGTTGTGTAATAACTACTGGTTGTTGGACTGGAAGAGTCCGCATGACATATTGAACCAATTGTCTATAGATTTTGATTAACTCTTTGAGTTGAGTTAGTAACGCCGCATCTGACATCACTTCAATGTCAGGATGTGGTGTATAGCTGGCTAAAATCGGCCATGTTGCTCCTGGTCTACCTAGTGGACCGAGCCTGGTAATGTAATTTAAATGTTTTAGGGTAATTTAAACCACAGCTCATGCTTCTGGTATGTGAGTGGAAATTCTATATCCTCGAAAGGAATATACTCATCCAGTGGTTCATCTTTTTTGTAGAAGTGAAACATATGTGTTAATAGATTTGCTTCTGGGAAGCCCATCCTTGAATAGAATATCTCTGTCTGGTGATATTCACAAAAACTACCCTATCACCTCTTGATGTTAGGCCATGTTATAAGTTTTATAGTGATGGCTTTCCTTAAATTTAGAGGAATGGCTATACCATCCTCATCGGATTCTTGGAAACCTGTTAGGTTGAAAGCTAGTACGGCGTTTTCGCCTGCAGCTCCACTGGCCCGAGATAATCTTCGTCAGGCATTTTGTTGACTGAAAGTTTGCAAAGCAAGCTTCAAGGAAACAAAGATAAGGTGCACAATATTTTGGAACACTGTACCCTTCAATGTTGAACAAACCAAAAACTAATACATAGGATTTTTCGTCATACATAGCTATGGCGGATATTATCCCTTTTACCCACTCCAGACGTCTATTGGAGTATTACGGGAAAAGAGGGTCTCTGAGAAAAGCAAAACTGAGTTACTTTAGCATCTAGCATTAAATTAGTGCCTTACCAAAATGTTGGGCGCCATGTAGTGTAGTTCCTACATTCCCAGTAGGCTCTTCGCATTGGAATAACATACACTATAGATTTGACATAGGACTGAGGTTAGTATGTCTCTATCGAGTATATTAAACTTAATTGTGTGTGTACCAGCTAACTCAGAGGTCACCAAAAACTTTCTCGAATAAACAAGAAGGAAATAGTTTCTGAAAACCGCCTAAACATGACAACATTGTTTCCCCTAGAATTGGAACATATCTTTAGAGTCGTGAAAATAATAGATAACTATTTCACTCAGTCAATCGTGCATGCTTCGTTTCTACAGAGTTGCAAAGAAATATAGAGACGGGCGTTACAATAAATAGTAGTTTATTGAACAGTCTTATTTCTCATGCAAGAGATATGAACTGCTACAATCGTTAGTCAAAATGCGAAGTAAAATGCGTACAGCGTAAACAGTAATATAAAATAATACTGTAATAGCATTGCCTGTTGCTATGGCATATATAAAAATGGATACATAAATAACACAGGCTAAAATACTCAACTGGTGCTTCCAAAAACGCCTACCCAAATGTACCTAACCTAGGTGTAGTACCAGGGAAGAAGTAGGTGGTGTCTTTAGCATAGATTTAGTTTTGCCAAGAATTGCCAAAGGTTTCACTAGGCTCTAATCAGCTCCATACCTTTAGAATAAGAGAGGTTGGAATCTCTTTCACAGGACTCGATTTCCCAACACCCCTCAAGGGGAGTCAGAAACACTGCAGCTGGATTCTCGGCAGGAGGATGACAGCTTCTGATCAGTGTGTCAGCTGGAGAGTTGGCTTCCTTCAGCACTTGCTTTAGCAAGCTGCGTCGTGCAAGTAGGTAGTCAAACTGCACCGAATCACACGTTGCTTTGCTATAGCAAGTGAAGGTATATTTATGCATTGAAGGTGTTTAGGAATGCCAGTATTGACGTAAAAGTCGGGCATATGAACGTCATGGATGAACCCCTAAGGAATAGAAGTTAATGCTTAATAATGAGTTTCTTGGAGAAATCAATATCGAGGCTAGGGGAAGTCCCTTCTGCTTAAGAATCTGTTTTTCTAAGAAATCGTTGTGAGGTAGATGAATGGATGGAAGTAGCAATGCCTGTATTTGGGTAGCATGGGCTATGCCTAAATAAGGATTGGTTTTCTATGCCTATATAAGGGCAATGCGAATTGTACCTATATAAAGGCATGAATCCAAAAAATTCATTCGGAATCTAACTCGACATACCACAACATAACATGATATATGTATTTCTAAAGTATACATTCAGGCCCAGAAGATCTCTGCTGAAATTACAGATGTTTATGCTCAAACATGCCTACTTAACCATTTACTTGCCCAACCATCTATTGCTCAGAACAATTCATACAACCTTAATGAAACGTCATCAGATAAGCAAGGGTGTTTGAACAACTGCTGCAGACTGTGCTGCACTGCTTATGTGTGAGAGGAGGCATCACTGAGTGTTAGCTGGTCTGTTACAGTAGGAAGTTTGCACTGTTAGTGTAGTGTTATATGCTTTCAGATCTGGAGCAGAAGTCCTGCTGATATTACCATGCTGTGTCTAGTTCTTGAAGGAGTGGCCCCTGTTGTTTGAGGGATGTGTTGATTTCCTACTTTTGCAAAGACGGGAACCTTATCAACTGATGCACATGTTGTATCTGTTCTGTGAGAGGGAAACTTGCAATGCTAATGACTGGATGTGCCCTGGGACTTCAGCGTCCAGCCTCTCATCGGCCGTGCATGCCTGCAACGTCACTCGGCAGAGGTAGGGGGGCTTCAAAACTGCCCGCCGACTCCCGCAGCGCGGGATCTGAATTATTTCCTCGCCACACTGCGGGTGCTGTGACTCTCCTGGGACTACAGCGTTCAGCATTTCATCGGCCGCGCACGGCCGCAACGTCAGTCTGCAGCGCCAGGGGCGCTTCAAAACTGCCCGCCGACTCCCGCAGCGCTGGTTCCGAATTATTTCACCACCACACTGCTTGTGCTGTGACCGCCCTGGGACTCCAGCGTCCAGCCGCTCATCGACCGAGCACGGCCGCAACATCACTCTGCAGCACCAAGGGCGCTTCAAAACTGCCCGCCGACTCCCGCAGCATGGCTTCCAAATTATTTCACCACCACACTGCTTGTGCTTTGACCGCCCTGGGACTACAGCGTCCAGCCTCTCATCTGCCGCGCACGGCCGCAACGCCACTCTGCAGGGCCAGGAGAGCTTCAAAACTGCCCGCCGACTCCCGCGGTGTGGGTTCTGAATTATTTCACCGCCACACTGCTTGTGCTGTGACCACCCTGGGACTCCAACGTCCAGCCTCTCATCGGCCGCGCACGGCCGCAACATCACTCTGCACCACCAAGGGTGCTTCAAAACTGCCCGCCGACTCCCGCAGCGCTGGTTCCGAATTATTTCACCACCACACTGCTTGTGCTGTGACCGCCCTGGGACTCCAGCGTCCAGCCGCTCATCGACCGAGCACGGCCGCAACATCACTCTGCAGAAACAAGGGCACTTCAAAACTGCCCGCCGACTCCCGCAGCATGGCTTCCGAATTATTTCACCACCACACTGCTTGTGCTTTGACCGCCCTGGGACTACAGCGTCCAGCCTCTCATCTGCCGCGCACGGCCGCAACGCCACTCTGCAGGGCCAGGGCACTTCAAAACTGCCCGCTGACTCCCACGGTGTGGGTTCTGAATTATTTCACCGCCACACTGCTTGTGCTGTGACCACCCTGGGACTCCAGCGTCCAGACTCTCATCGGCCGCGCACGGCCGCAACATCACTCTGCAGCGCCAGGGGCGCTTCAAAACTGCCCGCCAACTCCCGCAGTGGGGGTTCCGAATTATTTCACTGCCACACTGCTTGTAAATGTAAATGTAAATGTAATGGACACTTTTATAGCGCTCCTATCACTCCAAGAAGTATCTTGGCGCTTAGCCAACCCAGATGAAATAGATTGGAGGGAAGAAAGCAGCTCGGTGGAATAAACTTTACACTAGTGCTCTGCAGGCGGCATCTGTGAGGGAAAACACCCAGGTTTTTAGGGCTTTCCTAAACTGATTTTCATGGGACAATGACCGAAGATAAGGCGGAGGCTTGTTCCAAGCCTTAGCGCCCTGAACAAAAAGGGATTTCCCTCCTTTAGTTGCCAGACTAAATCTGGGGATTATTAGTAGGTTCTGACTAGCAGACCTCAGACAACCGGTGGGGTGGTACCGTTTAAAGCCATTGGACAGATATTTGGGCCCTTGCTGTTGAAAGGCTCTAGAGGTAATCAAAAGAATCTTAAATAGGATCCTTTTGCCAATTGGTAACCAATGAAGCGCATTCAGCGCGGCCGAAGCAGATGACTTGCGGGGCCAACGTAGCACCAGCCGGGCAGTTGCATACTGGACCATCTGTAGCCTGTGGAGTACGGACTTATTAGCTCCAGCATATAGGCCATTACAGTAATCCAGCCTCGAGGTTATTAAAGCGACTGCAACCGTTTTCCTGGCTGACAGAGGAAGAAGATCAAAAAACGTCCTCAAAGATTTGATTAAGTGAAAACATACCAGCTACGGCCACTGCTTTCTGTTTAAAAGACAGTTGGTCGTCAAATTTGATGCCCAGATTTCGGGCAGACGAGATGGTATTGGGGGGGGCTTCAGCATCATCAGGCCACCAGTGTTTTGGGGAAAACAGATTTTGATTGCCGAATGGCAGGATTTCCGTCTTGCCGGAGTTACATTTGAGATGATTACTGGTCATCCATTCAAACGCGGCCGTCAAGCAATTTTTCAAGTTTTCCTCAGCACCAGGCAATTCTCTATCCAGCACCAGAATGAGCTGTGTGTCGTCAGCATATGATATTGTGCTAATCTGAAATGACGCAATTAGCTCAATAAGGGGTACCATATATAGGTTAAAGAGTAATGGACTTAACCTAGAGCCCTGAGGGACCCCAGAGCTGATGACTTTAGCTTCAGACTGGAATGGGCCCAACACTGTGACTTGGCGTCTGTTGTTAAGAACATTTCTGAGCCAAGCCAGAACCACCCCTCCTATTCCTGCGGTAGCCAGCCGGTTCACTAAGATGGTGTGTGAGACCGTGTCGAAGGCTGCCGACAGGTCAAGTAAAATCAGGACAGCCTTCTTTCCCTGGTTCATGGCCATTCGCAGGGTCTCTGCTGTAAAAAGCAGGGCAGACTCGGTAGAATGTTTTGACCGAAACCCTGACTGGTTTGGGTGTAGGATATTGTTCCCCTCCAGAAAGTTCATAAGTTGGCTATTGACGAACTTTTCCACCAGTTTGAACACCAATGGGAGCAGGGAGATAGGACGCAGGTTGGAGAGGGTGGTCGGGTCAGATAGGGCTTTTTTCTGGAGAGGCTTGACAGCTGCGAGCTTCCATTCATTGGGGATTTCTGCCGTGGCTGACGATGAATTTATGATGCTGTTGATGGTGGGGTTAACCACCTCCACTAACGTCTGCAAGGCTGAGGGTGGGCAAGGATCAAACGGGGATCCAGATTTACTGACCAAGATGGCTTTAAAGGTATCCTCAAAGGAAACAGGGGTGAATGAATCAAAACGAGGAAACCTAGTTAATGTCTTCTCCCCCTCTATCCGTTCTGAATTCCCTGAAATAGAAGATACCGGAGGAAAGATCTTCACAATATCGAGAATCTTATGTTCAAAATAATCAACAATCGCATTGCAAAGATTTTGAGACGAAGGGATCTCCTGTGAAAGGGCAGAAGGATTAGTATACTCATTTACTATTTTAAAAATTTCTTTTTGTCCGTTACCCGCAGTAGATATAGCTTGCAGATAGTGGGCTTTCTTAGCTAACTTAATCCCTGCATGGTATTTCTTTCTGGCCGATTTGTAGACATTGCGGGCGGCTACCTCATAGTTCCTGCGCCACCTCCGCTCCAATGTTCTCACTTCCCCTAGTTCTAATTTCAGGGCTGGCGAGAACCATGGCGCACTTCTTTTGCTTTTGGTGACACCAGAATTTTTCATCTTGCCAACTGGACCTAATGAGACGCCAGCAGTTGCTATCCAATCACAAAATTTCTGATTGTCAGTGGAAGTATCGCCCGTAAGAACAGGTGTACTTTCTTTCAGCATTCCTATGAGATCAGGTCTACTGGATAATTTTTTCCAATTAGGTTTATAACTGTCATCGGGTCTCCTATTTTTTGTGGTAATTGCCAAGACATTATGTTTCAGCGCAATGTCAAACGGAATGAAATAATGATCGGACCAGGTTTGAGGACAGGGGGGTTTAACTATTAACCTAGTTGAGTTGGAGCAGATACAATCCAATAAATGACCTGCTATATGTGTGGGTTCTCGATTGAGTAGAGTGAGGCCAAGAATATTAATGATGTCTTTAAAACAACCTACTCCTGGCTCTTTAGGAGAGTCTAGGTGCAGATTCAGGTGCCTTAACACCGTAAAATGGGAGAATCTAAGCGCCAAATCACTCAGTGTATCCCCTACACTTTCTAGGAACTCGGTGGGAGACCCAGGGGGCGATAAATAAGGGCACCAGAAAAGGTGAAGGAGTCATGGATACCCAAACAAAAGGCCAAGGCCTTAGCCCCTTTAATGTTGACCAGCTCATAGATGGAACATTTAAGTGAGTTGCGGTAAATAATGGCCAGGCCCCCCCGTTGTTCCCTCCTATCCAAACGCTGTATCAGAAAATTCTGAGGAAGAGCTACAGCTAAATCAGGGTTACACCAAGGGTTCAGCCATGTTTCCGTAACCAGGAGCCAATCTAAATTAGTCTCCACAATCAAATCATTAATACTTTGGGCATTTCTACAGAGTGATCGGGCATTAATAAGTCCTCCTCCCAGCACAGGAGCTTGTGAGAGCACATCCGGGGCAGACTCTGGAATCAGCATAGACTTACACTGGCCACAACACACGGGTCCATACCAACTGTCAGGGTTTAAGACCTCATGACAGTGCATATGAGGCATGTTATGGGAATATAGCATCTTCCTAGACATACCTGAAGTGACAATACCGTTTCGCGGGGTATGGAACAGCGCAGAGTCCCCCGCCTCTGCCGCCTCCGTGGTGCTGACGGGCGCAGACGGGCAGGACTCTGGCTCGACTCCGGCGCGAGTCAGGCGAGCCCACTGCGCTTCACAGCTGCGCGTCTGCATGGGAGGTTTAAGTAGGGAGCTCACCTCACCTGGACGCCTGAGCACTAGAGCGCTCAGCAGAATGGCGCCACCAGACCTCCCCAGCTACCCCCAAGATGGCGGAAAACGCGAGGAGCCACAGGTCAGCCCGCTAAGGCAGCAGTGAGGGGCACAATTACAGTGCAAGTGTGTGGAAAGTGGTCCAAGTAAAATCAGGGGTTAAGAAACAATTTTTAAATAAAATAAGCAAATAGGGAATAATATTTAAAAAAACGCGCTCTGCCTTACAGATAAGCTTGCACCAGCGCACAAAGAGTATAGAGCGCAGCGTTCCACTGATAAGCCTGCTTGTGCTGTGACCGCCCTGGGACTACAGCGTCCAGCTTCTCATCGGCCCTGCACGGCCGCAAAGTCACTCTGCAGCGCCAGGGGCGCTTCAAAACTGCCCGCCAACTCCTGCAGTGCGGATTCCGAATTATTTCACTGCCACATAACCATGGGCGAATTTTGCGGATCTCGCGTTCGCGAATTTTGCGGATTTGCGAACTCGCAATCCGCAAAATCCGCGAATTCCCGCGAATTTGCGGATTTTTTTTTTGTGTGTTCGCAATTGTTTCTGCCAGTTCGCGAGGATTTGGTACTAGTTCGCAATTGCGAACTTACTTGTCGGCTCGCAACGGTCGCGACTATGTTGTTTCTACGTCTGGTTCATCATCACCGCCTCCCAGCACCCTCTGTTTCACCACTGGCACCCTCTCTTTGACCCATGCCACCCTCTGTTACATCAATGCCACCCTCTGGTTCATCAGCACTGTAGAAGATGGGGGGGAAAAGCAAGCCCACCTGCCCTGCTTGAACTGACATGAATTAATTTGGGGTTAGTTTATTAACAACACCTGCCCTGCCCCAACTGACAATAATGAATTAGGGGCTAATTAATGTGTCACTGAAAGAATTTCAAGTTCCAGCCTGGCACCTGCTTGTCTGCTCCTTTAGCTGTAAATCAGGACCTTTGTGGCATACAGTTAAGGTCAGAGCAGGGTCACACAATAGTTGCAAGCAGGCAACCGAATTCTGGAGGGCCCCCTCAGGAAGCACTACAAAGAATCGTTACAAATCATGAGGTTGACCTTTTGCACCTGCTCATTGCTTTTGCTTTTGCTGAAATCGTTTTTCGTTTTTTTTCGCGCTATTCGCGGGGCGCGGCGTCGTGCGAAACCGACCGCGGAAGCCGCCAATTCGTGCGAATGAGCATTTTATTTTTTTGCGGCTTGTTGTTTCGCGAGTTTTTTTGCAGTATTCGCGAGCCGCTTGCAGCGCAACACGCGAATTTACCCCAAGGTCGAGTACGGGCGCGGCCATTTTGTTTGCGTGACGTATTTCCGTTTCCGCCCGCTATGTATAATCTCGCGCAGTAAGCGCATTGCGAGTAGAGGTTCGCACGAGATCGCGCGGGAAATCTAGAGGTTCGCACGAGATCGCGAGGAAAATCTAGAGCGAACTTACTTTCGCGCTCGTGAACGGGCGCCGGCCATCTTGTTTTTCATTCATTTCCTGTGTCTGGGCATGGTGTTTAATCCTCTTGGTATCTTTGCCATCCTTTGCTTATTTTCAGTTTTTTTTTTACGATTTTGCTTCTTATCTATCCCTCTCTTTTCCTAGCTGTATATTTTTGTCTTTTCTGCTATTTTTCTTTACTTTTAAACTACTTTTTTAAACTCTTTTCTTTTCTTCTTCCCTATCCTATTCTTTCTTAATTTTCTACTTCTTCCTACCTTACCTGCCCAGACCATGGTCAAGCCAGGCGCCGTGAAGCTGCCCAGGCACTTGAGGGCCGCAGCGGCGGCGGGGAGTAGTGCTGGACCCAGTGCCAGGACAGCATGCGGGAGATTGAGGGGGGAGCAGGTGACGCGACGGGAGATATTCAGCCCGGAGGAAGTGGGCGCGCTGGTCTACTTCGTCCAGCGCCGCCTGCCCAGGACCATCGCGGGAGGCGGCAGGATCGCGGCCGGCGGCTACAACATGCGGGAGCGTCGGAAGCGGTGGGAGAAGGTGTGCTGGGCCATATCCCACCTCTACGGGGTCCAGCGCACCTACAGCCAGGTCACCCATCGCTGGACGGACCTCCTGGACCGCGAGCGCGACCTGCTGGACCAGCTCGGCTTGGAGATCCCCGGGCTTGGTGAGTAGTAGTAGCCATTTAATCACTCACTACTATGATGTTTTCTCCTGCTCTGTGTTGTTGTATTGCAAATATTTGTTTTTTACATGGAGCAAGCCAATAATGCCGCTGATGACGATTACATTGTAGTTAAATTATATTTCAAAATCTTCTGTGCATTTCAGGTGCACTGCTCCCCTTCTCAGTGGCGTTGCTACTATGCTTATTTGTTTTCTATTTCGTGGTCTCATTGGCCTGAGTAACTATTATGTATGAGTGTACTTTACAGAACTGCGTAATGCTAGACACTAGGGGGCAGATTACATTTACAAGCCCCTTGCGCCACGTTTACGTTGCCTTGCGTGACGCAACAGCGGCGTAAACGTGCCGCATCCCTGCGAGTCATTTACAGCATGACGCATCTAGGGAGATGCGTCACGTTATAAAGCCATGGGCCTGCACCACAATGGGTGCGTTCCTAGTACGCAGGGTGGGCGGTCCGGCGGCTGTGCGCCTCGCAAAATTGCCTGCGTGAAATCTACAAGATTTAACGCAGGCACTTCTGCGACGCTGCTACGTCAATTCAATTCCTTATGTCTGCTCGAAGCAGGCTAAAGGACTGACACAGCATGTTAAGTATTGGGTGGCCCTGAGCATTACTGGAGTTGCATTGCGTTGGCGACGTGACTACCAGCGATGCGCCGCTCTTACATGACGAGATGCGTCACGCAAGTGCCTACCCTTGCGCCAGGGCGCGCCGCATTGTAAATGAGGCGCATCTGCCGTGTCGCAAGGGTAGTTTTGCGTGACGCATTTGATCTGGCGCATCTCTGGAGATGCGCCAGAACGCGTAAGTAAGTATGCCCCTAAGGGGCAGAATTGCAATTACCGTCGCATCCCTGCAAAGTAGCAGGGATGCGCCATTAATTGTGCGGCCCGCTACCACCACCAAACATGGTGCGCCGTATTTGCAATGCGGCGCACCATGGGCCCAAAACGTCACCGAAGCTTTACTGCTGGAGTTGCGTCACAACGATGGCGCAGCTCCAGCAATGCTCTGGGGTACCCTATCTCCCCAATGCTGGGTCAAGCCGTACGTCTGCTTCAAGCAGGTGCAGGGTTTTTGTGACGCATCATTGTCCTAAAGGTGACTGATTGAAATTTTGTAGATTTCCCTCAGCCACTATTAGGATGTGTTCCAGCGCAGGAATGCCCTCCCTTGCGCCGGAACGCCCCCTGATGGCGCAGGGCTTTATAACGGGATGCATCTCCCAAATGCGTCACGTTGTTATAATATTATACGCCGCACCATGGCGCCCTTTTTTGTTTAGCTGCTGCGTCACAAAAGTCACGCAAGAACGGCGCAAAAGAGCCGCAAGGGGCTTAAATCTGCCCCTTCCTTTGTACCCCTGACAATAAGAAAAATAGTGGCGGTGGATTGATAGTTTGACTATTTCAATGACTGGTAATGTAGCAGGCAACTGTTAGTGTTGTCACTGATCTGACTGAAATCACAATGGAGTTTGTCTGTCACTTTGCGTCTTGCCTGCGGACTGCTGCCTGCCAGTCCTAGGTGAACGTTTCAGTACTTTGTTTAGTGAGTTACGTGACTTTCGAAGTCACAGGTCCGCAAATAAATGAAAACTAACCCTAATCAATATAATTTCGCGGAAATATTTTGTTATTGTTCTTTTGAAATGTTTGATTTGGTTGACATTGACAAGCAACAATCATCCATGTTTTCTGTTCTTTCTTTCATGTTGTACGTCAGCTCCCCCCAGGGGCGAGAGGAGGACACAGGAGCAGCAGGCGGCGGATGCTGTTCAACAGGGCCAGGATCGGGCAGGCGAGGGCTCCTCTGCTGGCCCCAGTAAGTTTTCATTTTAGACAAGTACCTATTTTTCCTAGCGTTCCTCATTTGACTTTTTTCAAAATTGTCTTTGCTCTTCTTGTAGACTGAATCTAAATTCTTATCCTGCCTCTACTATGACTCCCTGTGGTATTACTAGATTATTCTTATTAGTCTGTCTGTGTAGCTAACTAAGATTGCACGGTTGGCGAAACTCCCATGATTCTAGTCAGCAATAGCTCTATCAACTTAGTGCAGTCCTCTGGGATTGTCCATAATGTCTTTTGAAGTGTTCTATCTGGACTCATGCTTGCAAAAATTGCAAAACCTTTCGCTCAGTCACTCTAGTCTGGACCAAAATACACAGATTGTATTTAAGTTTTAAAAGCTTTATTAAAAGTAAACACATTTATTAAAATGAAGTCATAATAAAACTAAACGTTTAACTGATAATGGAAAAGTGGTTAGTGCTGACGATTAATTGACATTTCTTGTGGTCGAGCCGAGCTCTCACCTGGTTTCAACTTGATCTTGTTGTTAGAAGTCCATCTTCTGTCTGTGTGGAGAAAAATGGTGTATGTTAAAAAAACAGCCTTCATCAGTTGTGCCAAAAAGTGCAGCAAGACAACCTTCCCTGGAAAAAGGGACATTTTTTTAACTTTAACGTAGACAGTCACAAATTACATTGTTTTCACATGTCTTCATTCCTAGACCAAAGACTAGTGAGTGCTTTATTCTAACATTCTTAAATGTACTTTGTAGGTGGAACATCTGGTGGCGGGGCCAGTGTGGAGGTGGTGGTGCTCGACACGGAGGCGGAGGGCGATTCTTCAGGGGAGGAGGCGGCAGCTGTGAGAGTTGAGACGGTGGTGGTGGCGGCCAGAGGTAAGCTCTTATATATTCCTTACTTATTGAGATTGAAGACTAGCTGGGAAGGCAAGAATATGAGATGCATGGCAGGGTGAATGATGAAGCAATGATGGGTGGAAGGACAACAGCCTGGGTGGGTGACACAGAAACTGTATGTGTCCATATACCTGGATCATGCTACTATCTGACTCTTAGATAGCATATGTGTATCTAGAGCAGGGGTACTCATAGTACGGCCCGCGGGCCGGTGGTGGCCCGGCAAGCCTTCCTTGGCGGTGCGCAGACCTTGCAGACAATCACTGCTCCCCCGGCCCCCACAGAGCAGAGTGGAGATGCAAGGCCACAAAGAGGTGAAATAGAACAAAGCCTCTGTGGGGCCGGGCAAGCAGTGATTGTCAGGGTGGAGAAGCAGGGGCGCTACAACAAACAAAGCCTCAATAATATGTTAATGGTCTTTTAAAGACCTGTTAAGTACTTTGGTGTTGTTGTCTGTGTGTGCGCGTTGAGGAAGCGGTCTCAACCCGGGCTGAAGGCTGACACAGATAGACACACACACAGTGAGATGACAGAGGGGGAGGTAGAGGGAGGGCAGGAGGGAGAGAGAGATGGAGAGGGAGGGCAGGAGGGAGAGCAGGAGGGAGAGAGATGTATGTAAATGCTGGGTCTGGTGGCTCAGTGGGTGAGGGCATCTGCTGCAGGGACCTGTGTGCAACCTCATGGTCACAAGTTATCGTTTTGCTTTAGCCCCGCCCCCTCTGACTCCGCCCCCACCAGTGCGGCCCTCGGCCCCAAACTACACTGTAAATGTAGCCCCTGAGAGAAAGTTTGTGAGTACCCATGATCTAGAGAGAGTAGACGGTCAGTGGATGAACTAAGTGTAACTTTGAAGAGCATGTAACACTGCACCCGCACGTCCGTTCCAGTGTAGGAAAGGCAAGGAAAAGAACTTTTAATTTTGTCCAAATACTACCATCAATAGTAGCAGTAGTTTGTATTGCAAGCACTGCATAGATCCGGTTATTACGGTGGCCACTCCCTACCTCTCTTAATAAGTTTAGTAGTACTCAGTCATTCATGTGTGGATGTATCACTGGTCACTCAATAAAAAGCAAAGCACCAAAAGTCATCCCATATATAAGCAAAAACATCCCATTTGAAGTGATAGATAATCAGATTATTTATCTTCTTCAATTTTCCATTTCTAGTACTCATTTCCACTGTAGGGTGAAAGTTAAATTAATTAAGGAGTAGCCCTTGAGTTGTAACAGAGTATTCTCAGTGCCACCCGTAATAGAAAAGTAAGAGCTTCACCACCTGCATGTACTGGACGGGTACAGTAACGCAACGCAAGTCTAGGTCACTCCTCATGGCGTGCGTCTCTTTTTCTCGGGTGCAAGTTTACTGCGCTGGCATTATGCCGGCTTGCAGAAGATAACGTACCAATTTTCCAAAACAAGAGACAAGAAGAAGAATAAGACTGGTGTACTTTCATAGTCGACTCTAATGGAAGTCCATAGTGCTCGTAGAATTTGTTCCTTAAACTCCCACTAATGTTAGAGCAAGGATGAAGAAGTGTGAGGTTAGATAGATACTGGCCTCAATAGTTATGTAATGCGTTTGCAAGTTGCTAGTTGTAGTGCAACACAAATTTCTGCTGAATGATTGAGTTAATCTTAAGGAGCATTGGTTACAGACTATGTCTTTCTTTCTTCATATAGGTTCTCCTTCCAAATGAACAAGGAGGAAGGAGCTGGCTAGAGCGGCCCGGCAACGGAGGATCGATGCCACTGTGGCCGAATATCGGCGGCTGGTGGCCCTGGAGGACGAAGAAAGTGTGCAGTCGACCACAACAACTACGTCGTCTGCATCGGCCTCCGTTCCCCCACGGGCTGCCAGTGCCACCCAGCACAGTGGTCCACCCAGACTGAGCCGGGCTGCCAAAGCCAAACGCCACCGCCGAGTAGCAAGGACAACAGCTACAGCTTCCTCTCACAGCCGTTGCACCTACAAGGCATTGAAGGCACGCCTGCGCCGCAGTAACCTGATGGTGTCCCGCCTCCAGCAGGAGCTCCACCACTTTTCCAACCAGTTGGAGGGGCTCCGCGTAGAGCACTCCTTGCTCCGCCAGGAGCATGATGCCCTGGCCCAAAAAGTTGACAGCATCCGCCCATAGTGTCCCTTGCCCCTTTTTTAGAGACTTTTGGGGGGTGGGAATTGGGAGTTGGGTTTTTGGGGACTTTTGAAGGACAATCGTTGGGGTTAGGGAGGGTCTTGCGGGAGATTATTTTGTTAGGGATATAAATATACTTTTTCAAACTTTATCTGAGCATACCCGTTTCTTACTGCTTGCCTGGTGGGTGGGGGTTTAACGTTGACTTTGTTTTCCTGAAAGTTTAGTTCCATTTTCTTCCTTTAAGTGTAAATGCCCAAATGTTTTCAACACTAAGTGCCTCTCACAGACGAAGTGAATCCAAGAGTCCTAGGACTTTAGTAGTACTACCTTCAGTCTCTCGTCTCTCGTACTAATACTCCATTATACCCCCAAACCACCAAACGCTTATCTTACCTGTAATTTGTGTTTGAAAGTAGGGCTAGACCCAGGGCTGGCTCCACGGGAGACAGCGAATATGGTTGGCAATCTTGGTCGGATAAAATTTCCTCATAGCGGTGGTACTAGTGGTGTGACACAGTGGCAGTTGCATGCCTATGAAAAAAAAGAAAATGAAATCTGGTTTGTCCTCCTGAGCAATTCAACGGTACAACTGAGAATATAAACAAATCTTTGGGTACAAACCTATCCATCAATCTTTGAAAGTGCATGCACTACTGCATACATGTCAGTGAAAAGTAAGTAGTACATTCGACAACTGTGGAAGAATAGAAAGAATGCGACAGTACAGGGCCTGTGTGGAATTATTGATAACGATATTCAACATAAGGTCTCTGTACTTAGCCAGATACCCGAGCGAGAGCCTTGCTGGTCACTATAAATCCATTCACAACAACACTCAGTGGGGTTGGTCTGGAAGGTATAGTAGATAGAAAAGGAGAAATTGCTTGTTTTCTAGGTGTCCCCTCACTCACCAGGGTTGCCCCTTGGTGACATGCTTCATCATTGGGGCCATCCCAGTCCTCTACGGCCTGGGGCGTGCTGCGACTTGCGAATTACGTAGGAGCACTTACAAATGACTATGTGTGGTGCAGATGTGATAGTGGAGTGGACTAAGTGATGTGTTAAGGGATCAATTTAGAAGCAGAGAGAGATCCAAGAAATGCAGTCACAGTCAGAGAAAAAGGCAAGGGATACTGTATCTATGTGGTTGTAGTGGTCCTGTTGGAAGTGGTAAGTAAGTTGCCTGCAGAAAAAAAATCCTCCTTTTAGCGGCACTCCTCCTTTGCAGCCGACGCTTCGTCCATCGATGTTGGTCACCAGAAGACACCTTGTAAAAAAAAGCACAGCATAGACAAAGAATGGAACATAAACAATTCTTTGGGTACAAACCTATCCATCAATCTTTGAAAGTGCATGCACTACTGCATGCATGTCAGTGAAAAGTAAGTAGTACATTCGACAACTGTGGAAGAAAGAATGCGACAGTACAGGGCCTGTGTGGAATTATTGATAACGATATTCAACATAAGGTCTCTGTACTTAGCCAGATACCCGAGAGCCTTGCTGGTCACTATAAATCCATTCACAACAACACTCAGTGGGGTTGGTCTGGAAGGTATAGTAGATAGAAAAGGAGAAATTGCTTGTTTTCTAGGTGTCCCCTCACTCACCAGGGTTGCCCCTTGGTGACATGCTTCATCATTGGGGCCATCCCAGTCCTCTACGGCCTGGGGCGTGCTGCGACTTGCGAATTACGTAGGAGCACTTACAAATGACTATGTGTGGTGCAGATGTGATAGTGGAGTGGACTAAGTGATGTGTTAAGGGATCAATTTAGAAGCAGAGAGAGATCCAAGAAATGCAGTCACAGTCAGAGAAAAAGGCAAGGGATACTGTATCTATGTGGTTGTAGTGGTCCTGTTGGAAGTGGTAAGTAAGTTGCCTGCAGAAAAAAAATCCTCCTTTTAGCGGCACTCCTCCTTTGCAGCCGACGCTTCGTCCATCGATGTTGGTCACCAGAAGACACCCTGTAAAAAAAAGCATAGCATAGACAAAGAATGGAACATAAACAATTCTTTGGGTACAAACCTATCCATCAATCTTTGAAAGTGCATGCACTACTGCATGCATGTCAGTGAAAAGTAAGTAGTACATTCGACAACTGTGGAAGAAAGAATGCGACAGTACAGGGCCTGTGTGGAATTATTGATAACGATATTCAACATAAGGTCTCTGTACTTAGCCAGATACCCGAGAGCCTTGCTGGTCACTATAAATCCATTCACAACAACACTCAGTGGGGTTGGTCTGGAAGGTATAGTAGATAGAAAAGGAGAAATTGCTTGTTTTCTAGGTGTCCCCTCACTCACCAGGGTTGCCCCTTCGTGACATGCTTCATCATTGGGGCCATCCCAGTCCTCTACGGCCTGGGGCGTGCTGCGACTTGCGAATTACGTAGGAGCACTTACAAATGACTATGTGTGGTGCAGATGTGATAGTGGAGTGGACTAAGTGATGTGTTAAGGGATCAATTTAGAAGCAGAGAGAGATCCAAGAAATGCAGTCACAGTCAGAGAAAAAGGCAAGGGATACTGTATCTATGTGGTTGTAGTGGTCCTGTTGGAAGTGGTAAGTAAGTTGCCTGCAGAAAAAAAATCCTCCTATTAGCGGCACTCCTCCATTGCAGCCGACGCTTCGTCCATCGATGTTGGTCACCAGAAGACACCCTGTCCACTGCCTGCCTGATGCTGAATTGTGGCTCGCTACTGTGAAGCCGGACTCCATCCTTTTTTCCCCATTGCAGAGACTGAAACCCGGCCTGTAGTTATTCAACGAAAAACAGGAAGTGATATACTATTACAACACCACTGATAAATAAATATAAGGTATGTAGGCTGTGGAGTGCAAAAAGTCACAATTTGATTTTCCTAGTAGACAGTACAATATTTTTGAAAGTGCGTACTCTGAGTCACCTTTTGAAGGATAAATAAGTATGGGCAAATTAATGTAGCGGATCTTGCCCCTCAAGCTAGGTGTACTGTAAACTGTGTTTTAGAACAAAATTAGATCTTCCTAGCAGTGCTCCCACCCAGACCCTTACTAAAGCCAGTCGCAAAAATGTAGAAGACCCCCAATCAAATCTCAAAAAACGAGGCCTAGCAGAAAACTGGTGACAAAACTTACTTTGAAAGTAAAAGTAGGCCGAAGTACCCCCTTCCTAATTACCCATTACCCACCGTGGATTGCATTCAAACCACTTGCAAGCAACCAAGCAAAAGTAGCCATAGCCAGCATCGCTCCAAGACTCAAAATCCCCCCCCACTCAAACACATGCAATAGAAATACTGCTAACCCTAACGAACCCTAAGTTAAGAATAGTGGCAAAGGCTTTCTTTAACTATGCCAAATCCCCCCTTTCCCACACAGGATTTTCTTCAAATGACTTGCAACCAAAATTACACATTCTCACGAGTGCTCTAAGACCCCAGAACTCAGTTGGAAAAATCTAGAACACCTCGAAACACATGCAATCCTGCTGCTAGGGCTAACCCTAACGAACCCTAAGTTACAAAAAGTGCCAAAACTAAAGGCTTTTCCGCGAGGATTTTGTCCCAACCACTTCTACCCGGTATTAGACCTTCCCAGGAATGCCCCAAGACCCGGCAACCCACCCGCCAAGAAGCATAACACCCCCAAACAGGCCAAAAGCAAAATCTCATACTTGCAATATTTCTGGGCCTTCGGTCCAAACGCGCTGCGTAGCTAGGCCATAAGTCGGGGTTGGCACGACGGATTTCCTGAAAAGCAAATGCAATCAAGATTAGAGTGTCCCAGCAATGCTCCCAGACCACGAAACTCACCCACAAACAGACAGAACCCCCCCTAAGAGCACCTCAAAGGCAAGCAAGTCATCAAAAACACAAAAAAATTTCCGCCTGGGATTTGGTCCAAAACACTTTTATCCGGTATTAGAGCTTCCCAGCAATGGCCCCAGAGCCGTCAACCCAGGAGAAAACGAGTAGAAGACCCCCAAACAGCCAAAGAGCAAAAGTACAAAAATGGGGACTTAGTCAATTTTTCACAAATTTCCCAAATCACTCCGCGCGCGCTCTGCAGCTAGGCCCTAAGTCCCCTCTGCCACCATGGATTTGCTTCAAACCTCTTGCAAAGTAAAGTATATATAGCCAGCAGTGCTCCCAGACCACGAAACTCACCCACAAACACCAGGAAGCCCCCCAAACAGGCCCCCGAAAACGCTACATAGAGCAAAATGTCAGAAATAGCCAAAAAAAAAATCGGCCTGGATTTTGTCCCAACCACTTCTACCCGGTATTAGACCTTCCCAGGAATGCCCCAAGACCCGGCAACCCACCCGCCAAGAAGCATAACACCCCCAAACAGGCCAAAAGCAAAATCTCATACTTGCAATATTTCTGGGCCTTCGGTCCAAACGCGCTGCGTAGCTAGGCCATAAGTCGGGGTTGGCACGACGGATTTCCTGAAAAGCAAATGCAATCAAGATTAGAGTGTCCCAGCAATGCTCCCAGACCACGAAACTCACCCACAAACAGACGGAACCCCCCCTAAGAGCACCTCAAAGGCAAGCAAGTCATCAAAAACACAAAAAAATTTCCGCCTGGGATTTGGTCCAAAACACTTTTATCCGGTATTAGAGCTTCCCAGCAATGGCCCCAGAGCCGTCAACCCAGGAGAAAACGAGTAGAAGACCCCCAAACAGCCAAAGAGCAAAAGTACAAAAATGGGGACTTAGTCAATTTTTCACAAATTTCCCAAATCACTCCGCGCGCGCTCTGCAGCTAGGCCCTAACTCCCCTCTGCCACCATGGATTGGCTTCAAACCTCTTGCAAAGTAAAGTATATATAGCCAGCAGTGCTCCCAGACCACAAAACTCACCCACAAACACCAGGAAGCCCCCCAAACAGGCCCCCGAAAACGCTACATAGAGCAAAATGTCAGAAATAGCCCAAAAAAAATCGGCCTAGATTTTGTCCCAACCACTTCTACCCGGTATTAGACCTTTCCCAGGAATGCCCCAAGACCCGCCAACCCACCCGCCAAGAAGCATAACACCCCCAAACAGGCCAAAAGCAAAATCTCATACTTGCAATATTTCTGGGCCTTCGGTCCAAACGCACTGCGTAGCTAGGCCATAAGTCGGGGTTGCCACGACGGATTTCCTGAAAAGCAAATGCAATCAAGATTAGAGTGTCCCAGCAGTGCTCCCAGACCACGAAACTCACCCACAAACAGACGGAACCCCCCCTAAGAGCACCTCAAAGGCAAGCAAGTCATCAAAAACACAAAACAATTTCCGCCTCGGATTTGGTCCAAACCACTTTTAGTGCTTCCCAGCAATGGCCCCAGACCCGTCAACTCACCTGCAGAGAGGTAGAACAACACCCCCACAAGTGCTGAGTCTTTCTTCATTGGGCGTAAACCAGCCCTCTGCTTTGATGGAAATAGGAGTCTGGAGGAGGAGGATAGAGGAGCATGTTCTTCTGAACTTGTGAACCTGAGGAATGCAGACTGAGGCACCTTCAAATCAATTAGCAAACAAGTGAAGACAGTTCTGCTGATGGGCTTGTTTTTGTGATTATCTGATTAAAGTTTGAATTATATTAACTGTGCACAACAAAGAAAGACAGACACACAGGAATAAAAGTGAATAAGGATGAAAAAGAAAGTTATTGATTCGTTGTCTCATTTTCAGGGCTCGGTATCACGGTCCAGGAATAAGAATAAGGCTTCGTCATCATACTCTGCGAATTCAGGCAGGGTGAGCTCAGTGTCACCTGACAGAGTAGAAATTCCCTCATCTATGTTGCTGGCCACCTCCTCTTCATCCGGCACGCTCTCTCGTACTCTGAAATCTGGTGGTATGAGGTGCTGATTCATCTTGATCATTGTTAATCTCTCCACATTTTTGGGCGAGAGGCGGCTCCGTTTGGGAGTTACAATCCCACCAGCCGCACTGAAAACCCGTTCAGAAGACACACTTGCGAGTGGGCAAGACAAGTAATTTAAAGCCAGGTTGGTGAGCTGTGGCCACAATTCTTTTTTCCCATGCCAATACGCCAATGGGTCAGAATTAACATAGACCTCTGTTGAGTCATTCAGATAGTCCTTCACCATCGACTCAAGGTCCTCATCCAAGGTTCCTCCACTTTGCTTAGCTCTTGCTGTGCCTCTGGCCTTTTGAGAACCAAACCCACGCAGAGCTAGCCAATCCTCTTCAGCCTCCAATGTTTCTGTTGTCTTTCGTGCAGATGATCCGGTTGCCGGTGTCTTTAACGGCTGAAAGGTCACTTGTGCCACAGCCACAGGTGCAGAAGTGGATTGTTTTGACTGGGGATGGCCTGCTGATGTACTGCCATTTCCAGCCGTTCTGTTTCAAACTTCTTGGCTGACAAGGCTAGCCAACGTTTGTACTTTGGAACATGTTCATCATCAAAAGGAAAGAATGCTTGGCCTGCCAGCGCCTTTTTGTAGCGTGGATCCAGAATAGTAGCACAAATGTAATGCTGTTCTGAGTGGATCTTTTTAAGACGTTCATCACCTTGTAGGAGCTCTAATAATTGCTCAGCCAGAAGCAAAGAGTCTTGGTTTTTGTCATCTTTTCCAAACACAGAACACACCTCCTTCAGTTGGTCCTCCAGCATGTACAACAATGGGATAGCTTTTCCCAAATTAGAGTCCTCCTTGCTGACTGCACGCGTGAAGAACTCAAAAGGACGAAGCATGCGTGTCAGGCTTTCAACTATGTTCCATTGCGGCCCACCCATCCTCAGCTCCTCTGTACCCTCTTTAAGGAAATATTGATCGAGTTCCGTATACTGCTCATACAGACGCTCAAGCATGTAGAAGGTTGAGTTCCAACGTGTTACCACCTCCTGGATGAGTGCTTTCACTGGCATTTGACGTTGATATAGCAGGCTCCTCAGCTGCTTCCGGGCCTTAAAAGAATGCCTGAAATGCTTGCACATTTTTCGGCAGGTCTCCAATACACTGTACGCTGCACTGCCTTTATTACCCAAGAATTTTTGGACAACCAGGTTTATACAGTGCGCCAAACACGGCACTCTGAAATAGTAACCGTCCCTCATGGCCTTAACTATATTGGCGCCATTGTCCGTGGAAACATAACCAACCTTGCGTTTTAGTGGGGACAGCCAGTTAAGGACCTTTGTGTTAAAGACATCCAAAATGTTTTCTGCTGTGTGACGTTTCTCCAAACCAAACATGGCTAGTGTTGCATGTTTCCGAGCACCTTTAAAAACAATGTTCGTGTCAACACCTGCGTTTAGCTTTGCTTTAGCCCCTGAAAAAGAGACCCAGTGTGCAGTGATGCACATGTAATCAGCGCCTGCGCCACTGGTCCACATGTCTGTTGTCAGATGTATAGTGTGAACAGCACTCTTCTTCAAAGCTGCCCCAATCACCTTCAGAACATCTTCATGTAGTGCTGGAACCGCAACTCGGGCAAAATAGAACCGGCTAGGAACCTTCCATATAGGGCAGAGCGCTGTCACTAATTCTAGAAAACCAACCCCTTCTACAAAAGAAAAAGGGAGAAGGTCCAGAGCTAGCATTTTAGCCAGCTTAGTGTTATACAGACGGGTCATTGGGTGGTTGCGTTCATATTGCGCTTCTGTAAACAACATCTTTTTAATGTTGCCCTGGACCAAGGATTTACGGGATGATGATGATCTCTTCGACCCAGTTACGCTCGCTGATGAACTTTTCCGCATTGATGTCTCAATCTCTCCCACACTCTTAGTGTGGCTCCCATGGGGTGTGCTGCTGACAGGGGAACTGGGTGTAAGTGAAGTGTTTGAATCGTCTTCTACCTCCCCGTCATCATCAGATGAAAAATCAACGTTTTCATTACGTGCAATTCCGGCTTTCTTGACCGCCTCTAGGTGCGGAAACCATTGGACAGGGTGCGCTCTCTCAAGATGACCTCTCTGGCCTCCGGTACCATAGTTAGAACCAAGCTTACCACGACTAACTCGAAGCTTACAAAGGCTGCAAATGGCTACGTTTTCCTTTTTTGGGCAAACACTAAAGAAGTCCCAAACTGGAGACTTGAAATGTCTTCGGGGGCCGGAGGAGGCGGCGATACTGGTGGTGGTGGTCCTGCTGCTAATGCCAGATGAAGTGGAGGATGTGGATTGCCGAACTTCAGTACGTTTTGCACTTTCACCACCACGAATTGAGGTCGAGGACGAGGTGGGTACCTTCTTGCGAGGAAGAAATATGGAAGCGGTAGGTTTTGGTGTACTACTTAACTCCAAATCTAATGATTCCATTTCCATTGCCTCCTCGCCGACATCATCATCACGCTCAGCAGCTTCTCGGGATAGGGTCAAAATGTCTCTTTGCTGCATGCCCGGTGGGGCTGCAGTGACCTTTGTGATGACTGGCTCGTCGTCATCGTGAGAGGCTTCATCACCAGCAGTATCTGTCACTTCTTGTTGAGCCTCATCACACTCCATAGGTTTGAGTTTTTGGACGACCTTCCTTTTACGCTTAGGTACCGGTGTCAGATCATGGTGTGCCTCACTGTCAGACCGCAGTTGTGGTTCCCAAGACAGATCACTTGCATCAGAACGAGGTGGGCTTGAAGAAGATGTAGACACCCCCCTTGATCTTTTCCTTGCTAGGGATGTGGAAGACAATGAATGATCATCAGGAGGAGTGGCTTCCAATGATACCTCCTCGGCTTCATTGTCGATTTCCTGATGTGCCCCTACTTCGGGAGGAACAACTATTGTGGGCACTTGTGAACCTCCATGCACCTTTGCTTGCGCATCTCCTTTTGCTGCCTCTCCTTCCACATGTACTTGGGCGTGTACTTGCACATGGTGTTGTTGTTGCGGCTGTGGTTGTTCAACACTTGTCAGATGAGTTACAACAACCTGTGTTGATTCAGGGACATTGCTGCTACTTTCTTGCGATGAGCCAACATCACTGGTCGATGGTGATTGGAGAAGTACACTGACTGCCTCTGAAGCACTCAAGGGCTTTGACTTAAGTTGGCGTGGTGGTGGAGGCACTGAACCCAATGGAGCAGGGGTGCTGCTCCCAGCTTGGTCCCCAGCAGATCCTGCTGCTGCAGGCGTACTTTTTTTTTTGCTCCCAAAAAACGTGGCGGGTGGCACACCAGCCTCCTTGGTAACTTGCTTCTTCTGCTCCTTACTAACAACTTTCTTGCTAGAGGAGCTACGGAGAAATTTCTTTGGGGCCATCTTCTTCAGAGCAGGTCAGACAGCAGGCCGCAGTTGCACGAATTGTAGAGTTGTCTGAGGCCAGACGTGACGTCGCGTGACGTTATGCTGCACACACACACCGCTGCAGGACTTCTTCCTGGCACTGGTGGTTCTCTTGAGTCTTGTGCACCTAAAAAAAATGGAAGACAGAGGAACATCAGTTCAGTTATAGAGCACAAAAAAATCGAAAAACACTGCAAAATCAGCACAATCCCAATCCATCCATGCCCTCCATAATGTTTAAATTCAAGACAACCCACAGAAAGACTAGGCCCATGCAAGACTCACTACCCCTGGGCATAAATAAAGGTTGAAAAGTAGGCAAAATGGTTGGAGGCCTAACAACAAAGCCTGCATTCAAAATGGCCACTTGCCTCCTAGCACATGGCCAGGGCCTGCCTGTACCAGCACTCAAAATGGCCCCCACCCACATGGCCTGTCCCCATGAACACCCCCAAAAATCGAAAAACACTGCAAAATCAGCACAATCCCATTCCATCCATGCCCTCCATGATGTTTAAATTCAAGACACCCCACAGAAAGACTAGGCCCATGCACCACTCACTACCCCTGGTCAAGGCCCCAACAACAGGTCAAAATTCGAAAAACACAGAAAAATCAGCACAATCCCATTCCATCCATGCCCTCCATGATGTTTAAGTTCAAGACAGCCCACAGAAAGACTAGGCCCATGCACCACTCACTACCCCTGGTCAAGGCCCCAACAACAGGTCAAAAATCGAAAAACACAGAAAAATCAGCACAATCCCATTCCATCCATGCCCTCCATGATGTTTAAGTTCAAGACAGCCCACAGAAAGACTAGGCCCATGCTAGACTCAAATACCCCTGGTGAAAAGGCCACAAGTACAGGCCCAAAAAACGAAAATCACTGAAAAATCTGCACAATCCCATTCCATCCATGGCCTCCATGATGTTTAAATTCAAGACAACCCACAGAAAGACTAGGCCCATGCAAGACTCACTACCCCTGGGCATAAATAAAGGTTGAAAAGTAGGCAAAATGGTTGGAGGCCTAACAACAAAGCCTGCATTCAAAATTGCCACTTGTCTGCCAGCACATGGCCAGTGCCTGTAGCTGCACTCAAAATGGCCACCAGCCACATGGCATGTCCCTCCCCATGAACACCCCCAAAAATCGAAAAACACTGCAAAATCAGCACAATCCCATTCCATCCATGGCCTCCATGATGTTTAAATTCAAGACAACCCACAGAAAGACTAGGCCCATGCAAGACTCACTACCCCTGGGCATAAATAAAGGTTGAAAAGTAGGCAAAATGGTTGGAGGCCTAACAACAAAGCCTGCATTCAAAATGGCCACTTGCCTGCCAGCACATGGCCAGTGCCTGTAGCTGCACTCAAAATGGCCACCAGCCACATGGCATGTCCCTCCCCATGAACACCCCCAAAAATCGAAAAACACTGCAAAATCAGCACAATCCCATTCCATCCATGCCCTCCATGATGTTTAAATTCAAGACACCCCACAGAAAGACTAGGCCCATGCACCACTCACTACCCCTGGTCAAGGCCCCAACAAGTCAAAAATCGAAAAACACAGAAAAATCAGCACAATCCCATTCCATCCATGCCCTCCATGATGTTTAAGTTCAAGACAGCCCACAGAAAGACTAGGCCCATGCTAGACTCAAATACCCCTGGTGAAAAGGCCACAAGTACAGGCCCAAAAAACGAAAATCACTGAAAAATCTGCACAATCCCATTCCATCCATGGCCTCCATGATGTTTAAATTCAAGACAACCCACAGAAAGACTAGGCCCATGCAAGACTCACTACCCCTGGGCATAAATAAAGGTTGAAAAGTAGGCAAAATGGTTGGAGGCCTAACAACAAAGCCTGCATTCAAAATGGCCACTTGCCTGCCAGCACATGACCAGTGCCTGTAGCTGCACTCAAAATGGCCACCAGCCACATGGCATGTCCCTCCCCATGAACACCCCCAAAAATCGAAAAACACTGCAAAATCAGCACAATCCCATTCCATCCATGGCCTCCATGATGTTTAAATTCAAGACAACCCACAGAAAGACTAGGCCCATGCAAGACTCACTACCCCTGGGCATAAATAAAGGTTGAAAAGTAGGCAAAATGGTTGGAGGCCTAACAACAAAGCCTGCATTCAAAATGGCCACTTGCCTCCTAGGACATGGCCAGGGCCTGCCTGTACCAGCACTCAAAATGGCCCCCACCCACATGGCCTGTCCCCATGAACACCCCCAAAAATCGAAAAACACTGCAAAATCAGCACAATCCCATTCCATCCATGCCCTCCATGATGTTTAAATTCAAGACACCCCACAGAAAGACTAGGCCCATGCACCACTCACTACCCCTGGTCTAGGCCCCAACAACAGGTCAAAAATCGAAAAACACAGAAAAATCAGCACAATCCCATTCCATCCATGCCCTCCACGATGTTTAAGTTCAAGACAGCCCACAGAAAGACTAGGCCCATGCTAGACTCAAATACCCCTGGTGAAAAGGCCACAAGTACAGGCCCAAAAAACAAAAATCACTGAAAAATCTGCACAATCCCATTCCATCCATGGCCTCCATGATGTTTAAATTCAAGACACCCCACAGAAAGACTAGGCCCATGCACCACTCACTACCCCTGGTCAAGGCCCCAACAACAGGTCAAAAATCGAAAAACACAGAAAAATCAGCACAATCCCATTCCATCCATGCCCTCCATGATGTTTAAGTTCAAGACAGCCCACAGAAAGACTAGGCCCATGCACCACTCACTACCCCTGGTCAAGGCCCCAACAACAGGTCAAAAATCGAAAAACACAGAAAAATCAGCACAATCCCAATTCATCCATGGCCTCCATGATGTTTAGGTTCAAGACAACCCACAGAAAGACTCAGTCCACCCACCACTGAGTACCCCTGGGCAAAAGGCCCCAAAACAGCCCAAAAATCGAAAATTCCAAAATTTTAATTGCAGCAACTGTAATGCCCCAAACAAACTTACTTGTAAAATTTCTAATCCAACAGTGATCCAAAGAAAGTCAAAAAGGCCTCAAATCCAAATATCCAGCAGCATCCACAAAAAGTAATCCTTCCAGCTCCAGACCCAAATGAAAAGTGACCAGGAGATGGACAAAGCACTGGGAGGAGCCTGCTGAACAGGAACAGGAAGTTGAAGACTGTGGGGCACTTCCTTCCTCCCACCCCCCTGCCCCCCTCCCCAAAATGGACTCCTCGCTAAAAAAGTGCAGGCAAATGTCAAACTAAGGAGTTATTCAGATAAAAATCATCATTTCTAGAAGGTTTATGCTGCTTGCTGGTGGATTTCTTGTGCAGAATTGCAAATTTATATTTTCGCTCGCCGCATCTCAAATCTCGCAATTGCGAAGTACCGCGAGACGTGATCTCGCCGTACTCGCGTTGACAAACTATCGCTGGCAAGCCGCGATGACGTAATCGCGCTCGCCAATTCCCGCGGGATCACACAGCAAGATCCAAAATGGCGCAGCACTCGCAAACTATCGAAAAAAACAACTCGGCAAACGATGATAAACGCCGCGCGCCGCAAAAATTGTATCACCAACGCCGCGCGCCGCCCAAAAAATCCGCTGCGTGCGAATTTGCGGATTTTGCGGGAAATTCGCAAATCTCGCGGATTGCGGATTTCCCGAAAATCCGCAAAATCCGCGAGCGTAACGGATTTTCCGCCCATGCTTACTGCCACACTGCTTGTGCTGTGACAGCCCTGGTACTACAGCGTCCAGCCTCTCATCGGCCACGCATGGCTGCAACGTCACTCTGCAGTGCCAGTGGTGCTTTAAAACTGCCCACCGACTCCCACACCATGGGACGCATGCGCGGATGAAGCCCGGACCAAGGGCGGGTCCGTCTGAGCCCGTCCAAGACTGGAGGAGGCTGGGCTGGGCCACGGTAATGACATTCTCCATTTTGCAATTAGCAAACGTAATTTCCCTTTTCCATTATATCTTCCTTGTATTTGTGTTTTTCTCTGCTCCCACAGTATTACTTCAGCCATCTGACTGTGCTAGATTGTATATAGACAAAAGGCCCTCTTGCATGAACTTGGTAACAAGAGACAATATTTCAACTCGAATTGGGCCTTTAAACTTAGAAAGGATCAGATGATGAGTAAGCGAAAATCACTGACGGGGCAAGGGGTAGTTGGGACCCTTGATGCCTTTCTTACAAGGGCTGAATCAGTCCTTAGACACAAAATCATTCTCACAGAATATAGGATATCACTTGAGCCTCAAGCGGGCCCTGTGAGAAGTTGGCCCGATATGCAACGTTCGCTATTCTAGCGACCGCTATGTATCGTTCCAACGACCCTTATGGTGTTTGGTTGTAAGTCAACCTATAGACCAGCTATCCTAGTAGCGTGGATACGAGCAGTCTAAGGCTAAAGACTCGAGAGGGCGTGTTAAGCCAGCTGTTTACCACACATGTACCCCTTGAACACCCAGTGAAAGGACACCACACAAGTGTTATGAAAATAAACGGTATATTTATTAAGAATCACAACAGCCCTGTACTCTTTATGAGGACAGGGTACTAAGCACAAACCAAATCTCTTTAGTAAATACTTCAAGTGCACAGTTTAAAACAAGTGTCCGGGGACACGGAAAGGTTAAGGCAAGTCGGAAGCGAGGGACTCGGGACCCTAGAGTAAGGAGGCTATGCAGGCACCGAAGTGCCGAGTTACCTAGCCACGAGGGCTGCGGCTGCACAAGTCTTACAGGCGTCGGGGTCTTCGCTGACGAGCCAGGAGCCGGAAGAAAAGGAGTTGCTGGCCGGCGACCAGTGCTGAATAGTTCGTAGAGATCCAAGCCTGGATCGGAGATTGATGAAACCTGAAAGCAGAGGGGACCAAGTTCGTACTACTAGCCAGTAGTCAGAGGGTACCAGGAAGGCACCGGTTGGCCGTCACCTCGACCAGGTGAGTGGGCGACGCTAGGCTCTGCAGTCTCTCGGACCAGGAGGCGTTGTCGGCGACCACGGTGGAGGTGCGAGCTGTCCCACGACGGATGTCGCTGTCGGCGTCTTGTGTGGACCAGGAGGGTCCGGGGTGCTTCTCAAAAAGATGGAAGCAAGGGCCAGTCTGGAGCAACCAGACCGGCAGTGTTGATTCTCGGATGTCGTCACAGAAGGACACGAGCCAGCGGCTAGTGACCAGACAACGTGCTGAGCAGCGAGCAGAAGGGCCCCACGCAGATCGTGGAGATACTGGGAGACTGTACTTCGGTGCTGGAGCGGCTCAGGGTCGGGGCTTCTCGGACCCCAGAGCACTCACCAGAGAGTTACCTCGATGGTCGTGCTGGTTTTTAAGAGCGTGCAGGTTCTGATGATGGCCGGTCCCTCGAGGTCTCGTCGCACCCACAGATCACAGCTGAGCTGATGACGTGGGTAGAGGTCAGAGGTGCCAGGGAAGCCGGTTCTCGTCGAGCTGGGCCGTCGGATTCCTTGAGGAAGGACTTACAGCAAACCGCAGAGTTCTTAGATGGTGCCCGCTGATGCAGGGTGACTACTCCTTAGCCACAAGGGAGAAATCTTGAGAAGAGTCTTGAAGGTCCTTTCGTAGAAAGTAGTTCTTGATTCAAAGATGATCTAATTTGGAAGGGTCCCCGCTCCGGCCTTTATCCTAAAGAAAGGGGTGGGTACATGACTAGGTCCTGCCCTAAGGGTGGGACCAGGAAGGGGGGTAGTTACACCCCTCTCCCCTGCCGGGCTTTCCCCAGGCCAGGGCTGTCGCCCCTGGAACTGGTTCTAACCGGCAGATGCGTAGTGAGCACCGGGGTGCCACTCCGCAGTCACCTTCTCGCCAAAGCCCTACCTACCCAGAATACACAAACCCTGTCTGGGACGGTGCGAACACCGCCCTCGACAGGAAACCCTTTGTCCAAGCGCTCCTCGCTGGAAGGACTCCCAGCAGCAGGAGGTCAGACTCGTGTCTGTGGTGGCAGCATCCATTTTGTGGAGCTGAGGCTTCAGTTAACTTTAACCGGGGTTCACAGTTACGTACATGTCGTGTCCCTCTAGAAGGGTGGGATGCTAACCTCATCGCCAGACTTGGTGAGAGGGCAGCACCCCGATTCGTATGACACCTTACTCGACATGCCTTGATAACGCGACACCGGAGTTACCGATATGGCACGCGTTATCATGGAACAGCTATTGGGTCTTGATTCCGCAAGCTGCAACCGGGCTCGGCTCGGGCCTGAACCTAGCTCACACGAGCCCACGCACTCTGCCTTCAGGATTGTTAAGGCCTGCCATAGGAGTGACTGATAGGAACTCGGGTGTCCATTGTATGGTTAGATATAGAACTACTATACCTAAAGCAAAGGGTGATTACACGACTTCGCCCCAGCTGTCATGCAGCCAGTTGTGTCAAATTTAGGAGGCCAGCCAGGGGTGGCATAATACATGCTGCAGCCCCTGGCGGCCCTGGGTACACCCATGCCCTGAGTTACAGGGTCTGATAGGGTGGCCCAGTACCAATTGGAAATGCACCTAGGGTACATGGAATCCATTTTAAAGAGAGAGCAGTAGGCCTGAGGTCCTGATTGGCAGGGTCCCAGGTCGACTGTGTCCAAAACCAGCTAAAACACAGGGCAAAAAGTTGGGGGCAACCATAGTCAGGATGTACCTTCCTACACAACCCCCCCCCCAAACGAAAGGAGATAAGGCTATCCTTGTCCAGGTAAGCCTCTATTACCTAAGTGGCCATATAAGGAAGGACCAGCTCTGGCTTGGTTTCCCCCTGTTTCATGGTCCACTAGGCAACCCCTCACCCTAAGGGTATCTGAGGGTCTCCACCATAGGGAATCTCTGCCTTTGGTGTGTCTTGGGAAAGAAGAAGGCTGATGCTGGGATGGAGTACTGAAGTGAGGCTCCTCTACCTTTGGGCTCAACTTCCTCCAATCACCATTCATCCTGCGTGCCTTTCTCTCTTTAGCTGAGATGCACTGAGCTCTCAGGGTCAGCCTCTGGCTACCTAAAGCTGGAGGCTGAGTCCCTCTGTTTGGCTTACTGGAGGGACAGGTCAGGTCTGGGGTTTTTAGGCCCCATGTTTGGCTGTGCCCAACAGTGTCCAGCTGTGGGAGTTCCCTAACTATTTTTAAGGGGGATCCCTCAGGAGTCTGTTCTATTTTCACTTGGCTAGGTTTACCAGCTTCCGTGATCCTAATCTGCTGATTAAGGGGTTCTTTTGGACAGGGGGCCCTTTTGGGTCCACCACTGGCCTCCCTGATCTCTTCAGCCCTGGGCTGACTGAGGCAGGGTAGAGAGGTGCAGGTTACCTGCTCCAGACTGGGTCCCACCTGGGAAGGGTCCACTGCCATCAGGGGCTCTGCCAAGCTAGGCCTGACTACCTCTGGGGCCGTTCCTTCAACAGGGGTAGAGTCAGTTCCCTGAGGAGGCTGGCTCTCACCTAGTGTCTGGGAGGGGGAAGACTCTTCTTCCTCCTCAATGCTCTCTGTTTGAGTGGAGTGATCCATTGTTTCAGGCTTCACAACCTCACTATCTGTTTGAGTAGAGGCTGAGACCATTTCAACCTTGCCAACCTTTTCAGGAGGGCACTCAGTCTGTGTTTGGGCTGTGACTGTCACAGCCCTCCTATCCTGTTCTGGAAAGTCTGTCTGAGCCTGGGCAGTGGCTACCACTGCCCTTCCAACCGTTTCAGGGAGGAATGGTGCTTGGACTGGGGCTGTAGCTATTACTGCCCCGCTAACCTGTCTGGATAGGCCTATCATTCGGGAGTGAGTTTCTTGCTCCACCTCAGCCCATGCTGAGAGTTCCAGGTCATTCCCCAGTAAGCAATCTACAGGTAGGTTATCTGTCACTGCCACTCTCATGGGCCCTGTGACATTACCCCAACTGAGCTTGACTACTGCCATGGGATGCCTTCTCTTCACTCCATGAATGTCTGTCACCTGATAAGTAAAACCAGGGGTCAGTTGAGCAGAGGGGACCAGATGGTCACTCACCATGGTGAGGCTGGCCCCTGTGTCTCTGAATGCCTCAACTTTCTGACCATTCACTAAAACTTCTTGTCTATACTTGCCCAAAATGTGGGGTCCAGTAGTGAAGTTGGCAAACCCCATGCCAGTCTCACAGACAAGAGTGTGGTCAGGGAACCTGGCTAAGCCATAGTCCTCCTGTTTGCCCAAAGTAATGCCCACCACATTCTTGGGGGCACTCCCACCACCTGGGGGATTACCACTAGTGGTAACAGGAGGTCTGGGAGTGTTACTTGGGGGTATGTTTTCCTTATTGCTATTTTTAGGGCACTTGGCATCACTTTTGTAATGGCCCACCTGTTTACAGGTATGGCAATAAGGTTTCTTCTGTTCTGAAGGAGTGTTCTGGGACCCACCACCCTTGTTGGAGTTTTGGGGCCCTTGGGAAGTCTTCTCTGTGGATTTATCCCCACCCTTCTCTTGAGGCTTGGTCGATTCCTTTTTCTGGTCACCACCCTGGTTTTTAGGCCTAACCCTGGTTCTGACCCATTTGTCTGCCCTCTTACCCAATTCCTGTGGAGAGGTCAGATCAGAGTCTACCAGGTGCTGGTGTAATAACTGGTTCTGACAATTATTTAAGATTTGCTCCCTTATAATTAGATTATACAATCCTTTAAAATCAGTAACCTTACTACCCAGTAGCCAGCCTTCAAAAGCCTTAGTGGCACAATCGACGAAATCAGACCAATCTTGAGACTGCGTTTTCTGGGTATCCCTGAACAGCACCCTGTACTGCTCAGTGGTTAGGCCGAACCCTTCAACGAGTGTATTTTTCAAGATTTGGTAATTGTTAGCATCCTCCACCCTTGTGGTGAGGAGCTTGTCTCTTCCTTTTCCCTCAAAGGAGAGCCACAAGATAGCTGCCCACTGACTCTGGGGAACACCCTGCACAGTGCAGGCCCTCTCCAACGCAGTAATCCATTTGTGGATGTCGTCCCCTTGTTTAAAGGGGGGCACTATCTTACCAAGGTGTTTCGTATCGAAACTCTTTTCCCTATTACTAGGTACATTGCTGCCACCAGTGTGGACTACCCCACTTAACTGTTGCTCTCTAGCAAAAGCAAGCTTTTCTTTGGCCAGGGCAAGTTCTTCCCTTTCGATCCTCAGATTAGCTGCCCTTTCCTTAGCTTCGTACACTCTCCTCTGAGGGGACGTCATCCCTCTTTGAGAAGAGTTGCGAGAGCCATTGGTTCGAAGGGATCTGTTAGAGCCTCTTGATAGAGACCTAACTCGTCCATTCCCAATGTTAAGCGCACCTGACAGTAGCGCCGGGGGTCCCCCAGTACCACTATCATGTCTGCTTAAGTTGGACCGTGTCAGTCTGACGACTTCTACCTGTCCCTTATCTGCCTCGTCCCCAGAGAGATCCTCATCCTCCTCGTCATCTTCGTTCTCAGTTGCGAGGTGAATGAGGTCAGGATCGTCCCGGGTTCCCTCGAGGGGAGGCATGCCTCCTTCTGGATTAGAAGGGCTAAGAAGCTTCTCAGCCTTTCTGGCATCATAAGTCTCTAGGAGACCAATCAGAAAGGAGGTGGTGGGGTTAGCCCCTTGCTTAATCTTCCTAGAGGTACATACTTGTCGTAACTCATGGAAGTTAAGCGCAGTATATCTTGACGGGATGACCTGTGGAGGGTCAACTGACACAAGGGGAGACTCAGAGTTTCCTCCTTTGTCTGACATACTGTTTCTAGTGTGGTGTAAGTGATGCACCTACCTACACTATGTGTTTACCTACTTTTCCCTTGCTAAGAGCTGTAGCCAAGGTGTGCTAAGCCTTGAGGAGCTACAACAGCTGGTTCAGTAGAACTCAGAGTATTCTAAGCTTTAGTTATATGTACTAACAGTACTTGTGCGATCTTTCAACAAGATATTCTTAGGATACGTGTGGTAAAACAACAGCAAGCTCAAATCCCAACCGCTGCTCACCAATGTGAGAAGTTGGCCCGATATGCAACGTTCGCTATTCTAGCGACCGCTATGTATCGTTCCAACGACCCTTATGGTGTTTGGTTGTAAGTCAACCTATAGACCAGCTATCCTAGTAGCGTGGATACGAGCAGTCTAAGGCTAAAGACTCGAGAGGGCGTGTTAAGCCAGCTGTTTACCACACATGTACCCCTTGAACACCCAGTGAAAGGACACCACACAAGTGTTATGAAAATAAACGGTATATTTATTAAGAATCACAACAGCCCTGTACTCTTTATGAGGACAGGGTACTAAGCACAAACCAAATCTCTTTAGTAAATACTTCAAGTGCACAGTTTAAAACAAGTGTCCGGGGACACGGAAAGGTTAAGGCAAGTCGGAAGCGAGGGACTCGGGACCCTAGAGTAAGGAGGCTATGCAGGCACCGAAGTGCCGAGTTACCTAGCCACGAGGGCTGCGGCTGCACAAGTCTTACAGGCGTCGGGGTCTTCGCTGACGAGCCAGGAGCCGGAAGAAAAGGAGTTGCTGGCCGGCGACCAGTGCTGAATAGTTCGTAGAGATCCAAGCCTGGATCGGAGATTGATGAAACCTGAAAGCAGAGGGGACCAAGTTCGTACTACTAGCCAGTAGTCAGAGGGTACCAGGAAGGCACCGGTTGGCCGTCACCTCGACCAGGTGAGTGGGCGACGCTAGGCTCTGCAGTCTCTCGGACCAGGAGGCGTTGTCGGCGACCACGGTGGAGGTGCGAGCTGTCCCACGACGGATGTCGCTGTCGGCGTCTTGTGTGGACCAGGAGGGTCCGGGGTGCTTCTCGAAAAGATGGAAGCAAGGGCCAGTCTGGAGCAACCAGACCGGCAGTGTTGATTCTCGGATGTCGTCACAGAAGGACACGAGCCAGCGGCTAGTGACCAGACAACGTGCTGAGCAGCGAGCAGAAGGGCCCCACGCAGATCGTGGAGATACTGGGAGACTGTACTTCGGTGCTGGAGCGGCTCAGGGTCGGGGCTTCTCGGACCCCAGAGCACTCACCAGAGAGTTACCTCGATGGTCGTGCTGGTTTTTAAGAGATTGCAGGTTCTGATGATGGCCGGTCCCTCGAGGTCTCGTCGCACCCACAGATCACAGCTGAGCTGATGACGTGGGTAGAGGTCAGAGGTGCCAGGGAAGCCGGTTCTCGTCGAGCTGGGCCGTCGGATTCCTTGAGGAAGGACTTACAGCAAACCGCAGAGTTCTTAGATGGTGCCCGCTGATGCAGGGTGACTACTCCTTAGCCACAAGGGAGAAATCTTGAGAAGAGTCTTGAAGGTCCTTTCGTAGAAAGTAGTTCTTGATTCAAAGATGATCTAATTTGGAAGGGTCCCCGCTCCGGCCTTTATCCTAAAGAAAGGGGTGGGTACATGACTAGGTCCTGCCCTAAGGGTGGGACCAGGAAGGGGGTAGTTACACCCCTCTCCCCTGCCGGGCTTTCCCCAGGCCAGGGCTGTCGCCCCTGGAACTGGTTCTAACCGGCAGATGCGTAGTGAGCACCGGGGTGCCACTCCGCAGTCACCTTCTCGCCAAAGCCCTACCTACCCAGAATACACAAACCCTGTCTGGGACGGTGCGAACACCGCCCTCGACAGGAAACCCTTTGTCCAAGCGCTCCTCGCTGGAAGGACTCCCAGCAGCAGGAGGTCAGACTCGTGTCTGTGGTGGCAGCATCCATTTTGTGGAGCTGAGGCTTCAGTTAACTTTAACCGGGGTTCACAGTTACGTACATGTCGTGTCCCTCTAGAAGGGTGGGATGCTAACCTCATCGCCAGACTTGGTGAGAGGGCAGCACCCCGATTCGTATGACACCTTACTCGACATGCCTTGATAACGCGACACCGGAGTTACCGATATGGCACGCGTTATCATGGAACAGCTATTGGGTCTTGATTCCGCAAGCTGCAACCGGGCTCGGCTCGGGCCTGAACCTAGCTCACACGAGCCCACGCACTCTGCCTTCAGGATTGTTAAGGCCTGCCATAGGAGTGACTGATAGGAACTCGGGTGTCCATTGTATGGTTAGATATAGAACTACTATACCTAAAGCAAAGGGTGATTACACGACTTCGCCCCAGCTGTCATGCAGCCAGTTGTGTCAAATTTAGGAGGCCAGCCAGGGGTGGCATAATACATGCTGCAGCCCCTGGCGGCCCTGGGTACACCCATGCCCTGAGTTACAGGGTCTGATAGGGTGGCCCAGTACCAATTGGAAATGCACCTAGGGTACATGGAATCCATTTTAAAGAGAGAGCAGTAGGCCTGGGGTCCTGATTGGCAGGGTCCCAGGTCGACTATGTCCAAAACCAGCTAAAACACAGGGCAAAAAGTTGGGGGCAACCATAGTCAGGATGTACCTTCCTACAGGCCCCATGTGCCCCGATCATAAACCCAGAAACATTAGTCCTTACCCTAAGGGAAATGCCAAACCCTGACATAGAAACAGTGAGAACACTACAGATAATACCCTAGGGGGAGGAGAGTATGTCGACGCAATCAGCCCATCCCATGTCCACTGGGGAAGTACTTAATCTAGCCTCATTAAACAAACCAAACTTACAAACGAGAGGCCAAAAAATTAAGATCAGTCAGGGTAAGGGCATAGTACCAACTTCAAAAAAAAAGACGTGGGCAAGGACCAACAACACATAAAAATGCATACTATAGGCAAAATACGACGGGCCAGAGTTAGATAATGCAGATTTAGCAAATACCACAGCAACCAAGGCAAGCATAGGGAGTACATTCATAGGGGGGGACACAGATGATACGATTCAGTAGTTTTTCTGGGACAAAATAGAAGGTATTTTCTCAACCATAATTAGACCAGTGCTAATCAAGTTATCTAATATAGAAGAACGGCTATTGAACCTGGAGGGGGCGGTCAAACGCTCACTGGAAAACCCAAAATCAGTCCTGCAGCAACCACGTGAGACTGAGTGTGCTTCTAACAAATGTGTATGCCAGGCCGGCCGAGCACCCAGAATAATACTAATTTATCTAATATTGCACCTCAAGCGAGGTCTACATTTAATCCAGAATGTGAAGCAGTCCCAATGGCCCAAACTCGCGCCCTATCCAACCTCTTATTGAGATTGGGGATGTGAGCCGGAGAGAGAAAACTCCATTATCTTCCATTACACAGGCCAACCAGGCAAACTCTATCAGGCCGCAACCCAGGAAGCAAATATGGGGGCACAACATTACACATGTAGATAATTATCCATCAGAGCCGACCTTTTTACATCTTCCACCAGAGGCCACACCTTACACTGTCGCTCTAACTAATGTACCCCCTTACAACAGAGAACCTTTGAGCACTGGTCCTCTCTGAAAAACAAGGCTTTGCACGCACTTGCCACCAAGACAGGCCATACTAATGCTCTATTTTCAGAATTTAAGATGGCTCGTTGAATTCCTTGGGTGGGTTCTGCACCCATAACACTTCCTGGAGATTGTGTAGTGATTACATTCAGAGCACCGGATCTGGTAAAAAGTATTCTCCAACAGGCCAGATGCCAAACAGTGAGAAGGAGGGGGTAGGCGTAGTTCCTCTAGGGTTCTTTTATCTACCCTCTCTAAGGTCTGAGCAGCCCTCTCTATTTAACAATAATAGTAACAGACCACACTGTAGTTATAGTATTCCACCTTTTAACTTCTTTGACCCCCTTTATAGCTTGGACAGGGTAGATTGACTGGCCCTCGCCTCTGATAACACCAAAGATACAAGGGAGTTACGAAATAGCACCTTACAGGAGATCAACCATAACTTGGGTACCTCTTGGAATGTGTATTTAACAGGGGTTTGAAGCTCGAGACAGGGTGAGGAATCAGCACACAGAATGGGAGGTGCTGGAGGTAATGTAAACCCGCTGGCGCAGGAGTTGTATTTATCGGGAAAGGGGGGTGGTGATGAAAAGAGTGTCTAAATTAAGCAGACCACTCTTACCCAGTCCAAAGATCAGGGCTTGATCCATCACCGTTTTTTAGCTCACTGCACCATCCCAGCTCAGAACCTGGCTATATGCAAATTAGTCTGTCCCTGGCCCAGTGCATCATGGGAACAGGGCAGACCAGACTACCAAGCCAAATCTTATACTGGGAAGGAAACAAGCTTCCGGGGACCGGTTTCTGGCATTTCAGCCGTCTTCGGCCCGACGTGCTTGAATCCTGATGGTGCAATGAGCAAGGGACTCACATCTGAGTATACCCTTCCACGCTTATGGTGGACAAAATGATTCAGAAAAGGGGGTGGTGATGAACAGAGTGTCTGAATTAAGCAGACCACTCTTACCCAGTCCAAAGATCAGGGCTTGATCCATCACCGTTTTTTAGCTCACTGCACCATCCCAGCTCAGAACCTGGCTATATGCAAATTAGTCTGTCCCTGGCCCAGTGCATCATGGGAACAGGGCAGACCAGACTACCAAGCCAATTCTTATACTGGGAAGGAAACAAGCTTCCGGGGACCGGTTTCTGGCATTTCAGCCGTCTTCGGCCCGGCTTGCTTGAATCCTGATGGTGCAATGAGCAAGGGACTCACATCTGAGTATACCCTTCCACGCTTATGGTGGACAAAATGATTCAGAAAAGAGGGTGGTGATGAACAGAGTGTCTGAATTAAGCAGACCACTCTTACCCAGTCCAAAGATCAGGGCTTGATCTATCACCGTTTTTTAGCTCACTGCACCATCCCAGCTCAGAACCTGGCTATGTGCAAATTAGTCTGTCCCTGGCCCAGAAACCGGTCCCCGGAAGCTTGTCTCCTTTCTGGTGAAGAATTGGCTTGGTAGTTTAGTCTGCCCTGTTCCCATGATGCACTGGGCCAGGGACAGACTGATTTGCATATAGCCAGGTTCTGAGCTGGGATGGTGCAGTGAGCTAAATAACGGTGATGGATCAAGCCCTGATCTTTGGACTGTGTAAGAGTGGTCTGCTTAATTCAGACACTCTGTTCATCACCACCCCCTTTTCTGAATCGTTTTTGGCCACTATATGTGTGGCAGGGTATACTCAGACATAAGTCCCTTGCTCACTGCACCATCAGGATTCAAGCAAGCCGGTCCGACGACGGCTGAAATGCCAGAAACCGGTCCCCGGAAGCTTGTCTCCTTTCTGGTGAAGAATTGGCTTGGTAGTTTAGTCTGTCCTGTTCCCATGATGCACTGGGCCAGGGACAGACTGATTTGCATATAGCCAGGTTCTGAGCTGGGATGGTGCAGTGAGCTAAATAACAGTGATGGATCAAGCCCTGATCTTTGGACTGGGTAAGAGTGGTCTGCTTAATTCAGACACTCTGTTCATCACCACCCCCTTTTCTGAATCGTATTTATCGGGGACACCCAAACTATCTACCGTGGACCCCCTTAATACAGTAGGGCCGCCCAGCAAAATGCCCCTGGCAACTACGAACGATACAACCTGAACAGTGGTGTCTTGGAACATCTCTGGTCTATCTTCAAAGGTGCAGAACCCAATTTGGGAGGCTTTCGTGGAGAACATAGAAATTCTATGCCTGCAGGAGACCTGGGCAATAGAGCCAATACATTTAAATGGCTACAAGACATTTAACACTCAGGCAGTGAAAGGTCTGGGAGGGAGGCCCAAAGGAGGGATTTCGACATATATATCAAACAAGTTGCCCATACCCAAGATCACCCTTCACAAAGGGGGAAATTATTTCCATGTGGTAGAGTTAGTCCCCACTACAACCCTCTGCATACTCCTGATTAATTTGTATAATAATATTAAGCATAATGAATTGGGAGGAGTAGTCAAAGATATCCTGGCCACAATTACGAAAATTTCGGATGGGACAAGCAGAGATATAGTGACCCTGCTGTTGGGTGACTTTAATTGTGGGTTATGCATTAATGTAGGTAATAGATTGTGTGGCAGTAATAATGATGCAGTTAGCTGCACACGTTTCTCTCATTCCAAGACAGGGAACATCTTTAATGATCTCATCTCATCACCTTTTACACACTGTACCGATGAGGTCGGGAACTCCTTCTCCCAGGGGATGAAGGCAGTGGCCCACTGGATGGCATCTAACTTCTTGCAATGTAATGTTGCTAAAACGGAGGTGATGCTGTTCGGTGAGGACAAACTCCTGTGGTCACACTGTTTTCATGTCCTCGGTATGTTAAGGAAAGTGTTTTCCTTGCTCCCTGACTCCACCAGGAGAACGCTAGTGCAGGCCCTGGTGTTGAGTCGTTTAGATTATTGTAATGGGCTGCTTTTGTCAGCCAATGAGGGAGTAATCGCCAGATTGCAGGTGGTCCAAAACACTGCGGCCCGCCTTGTTCTAAAACAGCCTCCTCGCACCCCCTCCAAACCCCTCTTGGACACCCTGCATTGGCTTCCTGTCAAGCAAAGGGTGAAGTACAAGACGTGTTGCATAATACACAAGTGTCTCCAGAAGAAAGGCCCTGGATATTTGTCTAATACATTTCTCCCCTACAAACCTCTGCGATCCTTAAGATCCAGTGAACTAGCTCTGCTACAGATCCAGAGAGCAAAAAAGACTAGACAGGGTGGTAGAGCCCTTTCAATTGCGGGTCCAATGCTGTGGAACAGCCTTCCAGTTTCCTTAAGACTCTAAGGAATATCTTCCGTTTAGGAAACAACTAAAAACCTTTTTATTTCAAAATTATTAGATAGGACATGTACTCACTGCCTTGTGCAAGAAGGACGCCAAAGGCGCGGAGATACTCCTTTGGGAGGTGATCCTAGCGCGTTACAAACCCGCAAATAAATAAATAAAATAAATCATTAAACTAGACCTGGCGTTTGTTAATGAGATCTCAAATCCCCCAGTGGGCTTTTTGCCCATATTCAATGGGAGAGGCTATGCTACTACAATTGATTTCATACTGATTTCATCTATGAGTGCTCAGATGATACTCTCTATTGTGGTGGGTGACAACGCTTTAAGCGATCCCTTTCCCCTTATTTTAAAACTCAACACACGTATGTATATCCAGAATAGGCATGATTTATATATCCGCACGCTGGGTACCGTAGAAGTGAAATCGGTAAATGGTTTTTCATTAAAGTGGTCAAAGGTTGATCCAGATGTATTAACTAGAAATGTTCTAGAGGAATGTAGGGTTGAGATGGATACTTGCCTAAGTGAGGAACCTCTAGATATAACAATAGTGAACTGCTCTGTAGAAATTACTAGGGCAATTAGGAACTCAATGACAGTACAGGTAAAAAATAAACCGAAACACGATGGATGGTTTAACACCAGGTGCACCAGGGCATACACCAACCTTAAGAAGGTACTGCATACTAAGCCAATATAGTTGCCTAATGTCACCCAAGCCAGGTTAGACTATAGGAGGGCTATCAGAGAAAGAAAACAAATCCTCCGTAATGAGGCCTGGGACTCCTTGCATAATGTGGCAGAGCAGAAAGATAGCACTGCCTTTTGGAAGGTTCTAAGAACTCTCTTCCTAGCCTCTAGCACAGGTCCCTCAGTGGAGATAGCTATAACGGAAAAAGTATGGATCACTCATTTTTTCAAATTATATAATGATCAGGGGGTTTTAGGTAGCCACCCGGAAATAAGCAATCCAATTATTCGGGAATACATTGATCTAGAAATTACCTTGGAGGAGGTGATCAGGGCTCTGGCACAAAGTGCAGCTGGTAAAGCACCAGGGCCCGACGGGGTACCTGTTGATTTGTATACACATAATTTCACCTTGTGGGAGCCCATATTAACCCAGGTCTTTAACGCTAGCATAAGGTCTACCCTTCCCCCTACATGGGCAAAATCAATAATTATCCCAATTTTTAAAAGGGGTAACCGCGAAGACCCAGGATGCTACAGACCAATCTCTCTCCTGGACTCTATGGTCAAGGTATTAGGGAGGGTTATTTTGGAACGATTAGCAGATTGGGCAGAGGAAAAGAAGATTCTATCAGATCTGCAGTATGGGTTTCGTGATGGCTTGGGCACTTGGGCACTATTGAGCAGTCATTAAACCTCACATTAATAATAGGCAAATATACTAGAGCAAAAAAAGGTTGCCTCTATCTGGCTTTTGTCCCCGCACTCCTCTATGCGACCTATGCAGTGTTGATGGCCAGAACTCAAAATGGCCTCCAAAGAGCCCTAGATATTTTTAGTATATTTATGGCCGATCTTGGTCGTCAAACTAATATAACCAAGACCTATGTTATGAGGTGTAAGGAAGGGGCGCAGAAAACTCGTGAAATTTTCATTTATGGGAAAAAGTTAGCGTCCACAAAAAACTTTTCTTACCTAGGTGTACTTTTTAACTATCAAGATTCATGGGCCCCTGCTATAGCTGATAAAAAACAGTTTTTGCAAGATCTACTGCGGCACTATCAAGCTCTGCAAAGAAGTTAGGTAGGAAACCACCTTTAGAACTGTTACATATATATAAAGCCAAGTGCGTCTCCATGACAACCTATGGAGCCGGGGTGTGGGGCTTTGCCGATATTAACTCTTTGCAAAAGATAGAAAATGCCTTAATAAGGTACAATCTCTCTGTCCCTCCTAGTACCTCCACTTTTATTTGCCACGAGGAATTGGCCCTTTGCCATTTAGCAGACCTGGTAAAATTAGAGTCAATTCTCTTGTGGCATAGGGTCTGGTGAAAGGACCAGACAGAGCAGAATAGAGTGTTTTTAAAAGAGGTTCTACAGCTGGATGGGGTCTATAGAATCCCTTGGATTAAATTTGTATTTGACTTTATGAATGAGCCGGGCCATCCCGAATATTTTACTACCCCACCATCAATGATGGATATCTCAAGAAAGTAATTAAAGAAAGAGGATATTCAGCTCCTAGAAGCTAAAAGACTACACAGAGAATCTGCATCCAAAATAAACATAAGAAGTAATCAGCTGTTACGCACCACTCTTGGAATGGAGCCCTATTTATCTTTTGTACTTGGAACTTTTGACAGATTTTTTCTTACTAGGTTACGATTTAGGTGTTATACATAGGCTTACGGCATTCCCAAAAATGAACGATTGGTCTTGTACCCTTTCACAGTGCGTCTGCCATAACATCTCTTCCAAATCATGCATTATTTTGTAAATTTTACCATGACCATAGGAAAGTTCGGATTATTTCCTTTTTAAGAAAACTTGTGCTCAAACAGTGCCGTGAAGCAATGCTCCAGCTGCAATTACCAGAGAATGAGCATACATCGTGGAGGGTAGCCCAGTTCTTAAAAGCTTCATTTCATATCAGGAAATGTATGGTTTCAATGGCATAATATTGTAAAAATGAATTGTTTTAAGCTTCTATCGGTAAATAATATATTGTGTTTTTTAGTTTTCTGCTTTTATGACTGTTTTATACAGCAGCCGAATAAAGCTTTCCTTGACTTTACTTGACTGGATGTGCCTGTTCAGTGAAGGATGCTTGCGCTGATGATGGTGTACTGTACCTATTCTGTGATGGAGGGAAGTTTGTACTGAAGCTGCTCTGATATTTCAGAAGTATTCATCACATCCAAAGTAGTGTGTGTGTTTGCTGATGCCATGTGAATACATCTGGCTGTTGTTTCTATCCATGATTGTGAGCATCCAGTGAGTTTCCCATTTTTCTTTAAAGGGTTGCCTTTTTTCTCAGAGAAAATACTGAACATGTCTATGTATTCCAAGGTTATAAAAGTGCCAGGAGTTGGTAAATATATAGACGCTTGTGTAGCACCTACTGAATTCATTTTCTTTAACATAGCAATTGTGCCTCTATTTGCAGTAAAAAATGCAGGAACAGTGTAACAGCTCTAAATACTTCTGATGTGTTTTCATAGTGTAGTTGCTGCTTAATGTTTTTCTTTCCAAAGGGGAAAACTACAGGATTGTAGTGGTGATCTTCTCATTGTTTTCAATTTGGATTTGGCATGAACATACTGGGCAGACCAGTGGGCACAGTTGAAACAGCTTGGATGGTTAACGCTTCTGCACCAGAGCATTGCATGTAATATTACATATCACATTTGTAGTGTAACGAAGATAGCTTAGTGGGATAATATTTTTGTTACAGATGTCCTTGTGTACCCTTTGCCCCCTACTTCCTCCCTCCCTTTATCATATGCTGCGCAGGAGTTTCTGATGGGGTTTTTAACTTCAGCGTATGTTATCCTCTTCCTGCCTCAGGCTGGTTCCATTTACCCGTTCTATCATTACCTACCTCAAGTCATCACATCATACTGTCCTGTTGCATACCAGTGGACGAGGAGACAATTCCTAGAGCCATCAGTCAGGTACAAGCCATCCAAAGAGTTATGTGTTTGCTAGATAAGTAGCACATACAGCTCAAGCCACACTTGCACATCAACCTACAACAGCTCTACACACGGGCATTACCTCCCGTCCAGATGCCTCTCCACCGGGCCGAGGGCCTCTCGCTGCAGGAGGCGCCTGCCGTGGTCCATCGAAGGATGAAGGTCTGGACGGCCCCGGGCGGAAACGGAGGTGACTGCGGCACCGGCCACCAGGCGAGGAGGAGAGTCAAGCCGCCCCTGCTGCTCGTGAGTACCGTGCGGGCAATCCAGTGCTACAGCGCACACACTCACCACAAATCACCCGGCACCCAACTCCTGCAGACTCCCTCCACCACCAGGTGCAAGCACCGCTCTCACAAGGCCCCCGAACCAGAGGGCTCTCTGGGTTCCTCATTGGACTCTTGACTTTGGTGACTTTTGTGCATCCAGCCATTTTTGGAGATGGTCTCCTTACCGCTACGGACTCTCATGAACTTCTTTACTTTTGCTTTTGTCCTGGCCGCCATTTTGCTGCTGCTCTTGGTTCCTTTTCTCTGGACCCCGACACACCATCTTGTCCATTCCCTCGTCTTTTACCCTTTTCCCTCGTTTCCCCCTTGACGATCCTCAAATGTTTCTTCCCTTTTCTGATTTGCCTTTTCTCCATACCCTTGTATCCCTCCCACCCTCCCTTGGTGCTGTGACTGCATCCCCCCTCCGGCCCCACTTAATAGAACTCTGCTTTTCTGGGTTTTTTTGTTTTGTTTTCTTCCCCTGAGAAAATCTACTATGTGTATATATATATATATATATATATATATATATATATATATATATATATATATATATATATATATATATATATATATATATATATATATATATATATATATATATATATATATATATATATATATATATATACATATATATATATATATATATATATATATATATATATATACATATATATATATATATATATATATATATATATATATATATATATATATATATATGGATATAGAGATAACTCTAATCACTAGTATATGTAGTAGACCTTTGTACTCTCTACCATTCCTATGTGACTCTTAGAGTAAAGTTCGCGCTATAGAAAATCGCATTAAATAAATTTCTACAGTCCTTGTCAATATCACATGTAAAATATAGACGAAAGCCATACAATTGTGTATGTGTTGCCATCCTCAGGGATAAATCCTTTCAAGTTAAACTGATAAAGTATACCCTATCATCAATTATGTGTTAATTGTGAACATTTTATATTAATCCCACTGCACCCAGTAATACTCAAACTGGCATCAAAGCTAGGCCTGGGAAAAATGTAAATGATGACGGCATAACTGCAGGAATTTCACATTACACTGGTTATGCAAAATTTCTGAAATTACACCGTTATGCCACATCACATAATTACACACCATTTATGGTACAAATGTATCCCAAGTGTGCATTTGTGGTAAAAAAGTAATGCAAATCCATTGGAATAGCAGAGCACACATGGCTTTTGTTACACTATGTGTTTATTGCGCTATGCGCCTGCATCATAATCTTGCCACAAGGATGCATTTAATGCAAAAATATGGTGCTAAACGATGGATCTGAATTGCACGTAAAGTGAAATTTTGCTGAAGTTTTTAGTAATTACACTAAAGCAAATTATGCTAATTTTGTTCAGCCCTAAGAGAAGTCACATAACTAGGAGAGGTCACTTCAAAACTTAACAAACACTTAAGCTGAGCAATGGACAACAGTACACCTCAATAGAATGAAACAATTTCCAAAGCTCTTCAGCACATAAAACCCATGCAGATAATCTTCATACCTTTAAACTGGTAATGAGATTTCTATATTTTTTCTTAAAAGGGAGACAAATAGCATGATCATTGGTTACTGCTGTGGAGATCACCACATTGTACAATGGTGTTATGGTACACATAGTTTCAAACTTTCCTTTTCTAGAGTTTTAGGTGCCTTATGTCATTACATGCTGCTCGGCATTCTTCTGTATTTTCTACTATTACGTAGCTTTCACTTAGTCTCTTTCCCCAATTCCTCTCTTCTTCAAAGAATGGTTTGCTGCTTGGTCTGAGCTACTAAAAGACTTGCTCTTGCTGCCCACTCTAAGCTTGTTCTCCTGATGCTAGGTGTGGACTTGTGATAGCTTACTGTCCTTGGCCTCGCTGAATTACATTGCTGTGAGGCTGAATTACACTAGGGTGGACAGCAAAGTCCAGATTGCCACATTGAGTCCCAGTGCTGACTGCCTTTACTTTTCTAAATAACTAAAAACGAATGCCCGTAACCCTGCCAATTACTGTCTTCCAATGGCCCCACCCCACCATATTATTTTTGGTTGGACACACAACATTGATTGTTGGGAAACTCAGACAAAACCCCCAGGGGTGGCTCCTCCACTAAGGCAGAGGAGGGCCGCCCTCACTGCATTTTTAGCAGTGGAAAAATGAAAAATAAAATGATAATAACAATACGTTATTATAATTCTATTTTCCCTTTGTCATGTAGCTTTATGTGGTGAAGCGGGCCTTGGCTGTCGTCACAGCTAGCAAGGGGATGAAAGGTAGGCACTTAAGGGAACATGACAGTTTGGCCAGCCCTCTTGAGCCGGCCAAACAGTCCTGAGCACTTTGCATGTTCCCCACCAGGCTGCATTACACAGCCTGGTGAGGAACATGCACAGGTTTCCTTTCCCCGTCTGAGCACTGATCCATGGTGCTCAGATCAATCACAACGCTGCATTGAAGCGTCAGGATTGGCTTAGGGGAGCCTGTGCTTCCTGCTTTAGAGGACAACTTGAGGCAAGGAGGCAGTCTGGCAAAAAGGTAAGTCACATTTTAATTTATGTTTCAATCCTCCCGCCTCGCCAGTGCTAGTGGGTGGCAGCCACCACTGTACGACCCTGTTGGCTCTCGCTCGGTTCAAGGTCCTCTTGGACCCTTGAGCTCAAAACAAGCCAAGCTTTCATATAGGCTCTGCCTGCTCCCATACTCTAACTTCATGCACCAAGAATAAAAGACAAAGTATTGACATTTGATGTAAAACAGGAGAGATACCCATATAGAAACTGAATTTGCTAAAGGTGAGACAGGAAAACTAGAATATATCTTGGCTTCTCTGCTTGGACCAAACTGAGTGCGCACAGGGAAATGTTTAAATTCACTATGCATCCCTTTTCTTCATTACTGCATATAAGAGCATTATGGAAATAAGTGAGTTCGGGATGCGTGCTGCACAAAAACCTTGTTTTGTTTGATTTCATTGTCTATAAAGTTGTTCCATACATAATAAGAAGCTAGGCTACATATAGATTGTACATGACAGCTGACTTCTTCTTTGTTCACAAATTGCACTTTTGTCATGCTGAGGATTTTAGAGGGATGGACATGAATGATTCTAAGTTTATGTTAAAAAACGATAATTTGTTTTTATAAATACCTCACAATGCAGCAATATAAACTACAGTACTAAGGTAAAATCCTTCCACATATTACAAAAAACACCTTTCTAAATCGTGAAGAGACTACACCATATTTTTACATGATGTTGTTTGACCAAATTACATGCCAAACATTTTTGGGACTTGGCTTGTGCATGTGCTCTTAGAACTAAGCCAGACCCTTTACCCACTATTTCCTGTTAACGTGCCCACCTTCATGAGTAAGTATCACAAATATGGCTGTATTAATACAGCTGTTCCAGGTGGCATCATAGAGAACGTGAGCACATGCTAAATTATCTATGAGGGTGCTCAAGGCTGTGGAGAATCATATAGCCCTGCCAATTTTAAACTTTATTTCCTTCACTCCTCCACAAGCTTTGTGTAACTCCTACAGCAACAATCTCCTAGAACAATGTAGTTAAAGTTAACAATATTATAAAATAACAACTACTAGTTCTCTGAAAAAACCTTTAGTTGAAAGGATATTAGTGGATTATTCGTCCTCTGACTGAGAAAACCTCCGAAACATTCACTTCCTTAAAGAATAAACTATAAAAAGGAACAAAATAGGGCAATTGGAGAATTGTGACATTAGGGATCAAGGAAGAAGTGCTGTGGACAGTAATGAATGAAAGAACCATGCATTAGAGGATCCTTTGGCAGTCTGGGCTGTCTAACTCTGACACTGTGCCGCTGGGATACTTGAGGTAAATGAAGTTTTTATGGTCCAGTATGTCCCCTAACGTGTACCCCAACGTCTCCATGTACGAGTTTAAAGTGCATGTAATTTCCCTCCACAACCGAATCTGAAGACGCAAATACATTTGCGTCCAACGTTAACATGTCCTCTATCAGATCCACCATGAATGGATCGATAATTCAGTTCCTAAGTATGCCTTGCCAACGTCTTTACATGGTGCACTTTCACGTTTTTCCTGGCTCTGCAGAGCTAGGCCCTGATTTCTGCCTTCGAACCACTTCTGTCTCTGCCTCTGAAAGCTGCAGCATGGAGATGCATCCCTGACCTCTGCCTTACTTCCTGCCAAGTGAAGCGGTGCCTGGCTCGACCTGGCCTGCCTGCCAAGACAGTATTTTGCCTTCAAGTTATCTGTTCAGCCTCCTCGAAAACACATTCCAGTCTAGTGAAATAGGTAAACATATCCCCGGCTGCAGAGCAAAGGGCCAAGCCTTCCTGTCTCCTTCACGTAATTCATTGCTCCCGTTACCATGGTAGGCCCATGGCCCCGCGCATTGCACTTAGACACATATGCATTTAGTATAGAATAGCCTCTGCCCGAGAGACCTTTTGCTTCAGACAACACATCCTCCAAATACAAGATATCAGACATGTTATAGGAACAGGTCGATCTGACATGTCAGACTTCTGTCCCCCCTACTAGTGCTAAAGTCAAAGCCCTCCGTTTTTCCCAGATACACGTCAATCACACGTCATATTAACTGCGCGCGCATCCAGGTCATAGGTTTCAGCTGACTCTGCAGAATCCTCTACGCACCCACCCACTTATGACACTTTTCTGTGACGTTTCCAGCACACGCCTCTGTGCACACCCTTGTACACGCCTTTTTGCTACGCACATGTGTTCTTATCATATACTTTTCACTTGTCACGCCTACTGTATCCATTACCATTGTGTGTTTTACTATATATGTCATGTACAGTTAATAAATCCTTGACATCTTTCTGCCATCATTGCATAAACCCTCGAACCCTTGTATTGAAGGAATTGATTTCCATGGCTCGAGCCATCTCGATTAAAGCCCGTATGACTCAGACACCACGGACTCTGCCTCTCATTTGATTGAGCTATTCTTTTACTTGTCAGTAATTATATGGAAAAACTTGTACGGTAAATTATATTTACCACATAATTTGGCGCCCGAACAGGGACCCCTCCCCCACCCCACGCGCCGGCGATGCGTCGCAGGCCTTGCCCCCTACCACAGCCGTGACGGACTTCTATGCGCATCTGCAGGTATTCCTGTATCTCCCTCAGGCCTACGGTGGAGACGGAGACTGCGGGACAGCATCCAGACGAGGCGGTGAGGAGTGCGGAGGATCCCGACCAGAGCCCAGCCGAGAGAGCAGTGTCCGAGGTGTCGAGAGGCCCACCTGTCCGAAGCGTCGAGGCGCATGCGTAGTGCGCAGCAGCAGTGACGTCGTAGCGGTCCAGTCCAGTCGAGTTTCCGAGGCCTTCCGTTCCGTGCTTCCCGATGAGTATCGTTGCTGGGGACGCATCAAGACGGGTGCATTAATTTGTATCCGGTCAAGACGGGTTTGGGTACACAGATCCGGTCTGCACTGTTTCAGCAGTGTATCTGTACTGTTTAGCAGTACATCTAGTAATTCAGTTATTCAGTGAATCAGTATTCTTGTTATAGTACTTATTAGTCAGTATCTGTTCGAAATGTTTCAATGTGTTTAATGTCGTGGTATGAATGATTGTTTGCATTTCTTTACTGTGTTTATCGTGTTTGTGTCTAGATAGAGGTAGCAATGCATTTGTTTTCGAAATTACGACAGATAGGAACTAGGAAAGGGATACTTGAAGAAGCAGTTCCCATCCCACCTAGGGACACTCCAGGACATTTTATGTACCATAAGCATGGCTTAGATGCCATACTGTACTTAGACTTATGGGTAGACTATACAAAAGACTTGGAAGAGAAACAGAGATGGCCCGTTACAGGGACATGGGATGCCGAGTGCATCATGAGAGTAGAAGAAGCATTATGGAAAAAGAAAGCCAGACAATCACAGAAAGATGCCATAGAATTATGGCGTAAAGAATCGCATAGACGGACAGAGAAAGAACTCAGAAAAGCAGAGAAAAGTAGAGAGGATTCCGAAAAGGCTAGAGAAAAAGAACTACTAGAAGAAGGACAGCGAGTCAGAATGGAACAACACGACAGACAGAGTAATGCCCTTATAACAGGACTGTATCCAGTTCTGGCCGAGGGCCTGCCCAAGGCGACCCCGGAAATACCAAACGATCTGCCACCTCCATTGGTTCCGACTAAATTACGTCATAAAAGACCGCAGCAGACATTTTCCTTTCTTCCTATTTAGATGATGTGGCTCCCGCATATACCAATGTACCCGTACAACCTGCCAATAATAATCTGCCACAGCATATTCCTGCTGATCAAGCCACGACCCCTCCACGTCACCAAATTCCCGCACCTGTTGTCACTTCCCCTATTGGTCCTCTTAACCCTTTTGCTACAGATGCGACTCAGAGTCAGTCGTCCCCGTTAAATGTACCTTTCCCATACCCAATGACGTCAAGTCATGCTCATGGTTCTGCCTCAGGAGGTGCTTCAGGAGGTCCCTACCACACTCCGCCACAATTACATCGATTGACAATGAGAGAATTAGCAATGCAGCGTACACCTAAAGCAAGCCCAGCTGAAAAGCTCAAACAAATAATTGGAGATTGTAGATACGATCCTGTCCCTGGCAAGCAAGGGGACCTGTTGTTAGCATCATTACGTTTAAGACGTGTTACAGATTATTTGATGACATTACCAGAAATGCCAGAACATCTAGACAAAATATATCACTTTATTCGATCAGGGGAGGGTCCAGAATGTGTTCGTGAAGCCATGGCATATCAGAAAGTCGAGACTCAAGGGTTAATTTTGCGATTTTTGATAAATTGTTTGATTAGGGAACAAGATCAGCCAGGATATTCGCAAAAAGAAATGGAAGGATTGACAAAATGGAGTCAGAATATTGCAGATTGTAAGCATGACAAAGAGAAATGTATAGATGCCATGTCCAGAAAAATCCGTAAAGAAATAGTGGCCATACATGCCCGACGTAAAGCCGACAGGACAACCGAAACAGGGGACAAAAAGGACTACTCAGAGGAGGAAGAACCAGAGAACCCAGTAGCGACTATAGCTTATGTAGGTAGGGCGAAACTCCCTAAACAGTATTCTCTTGATAGACCTTTCGACAGACCCATTCGTCCAGAAAACAAGAAACGTTACCTTTCCCCGATACCAGAGCAATGTTCCCTTGAACATATTTTCCAAGTTACCGATAAAATCCTGAAAGAAAGAGTAGGTTATCATGAACTCAATACCTTACGTGATCAGGAACTAGCCCGGTCCGCAGCCCAATGGGCCGGGGATGATAGTATATATAAAGATGATTTAGTAGTGCAAACATTTTTAAGTCTTACTCCCGAAGAACAGCGACTAGCTGGTATATACATGACTCAACATCTTATTGTACAGTATGAAAATCAACAATCTGACCCAGGTCCGTTGTATAATCTATTGCAAGACTTACTCCTGAGAAGATGGAGAGGTCTAGGTACCGATTTAATTGACATCATTTTAGAACAACGTCACAAATACAGAACTTTCCTGACTCCACGTCTTGTTTCCGTCCCACCCCCAGTAAAATTACCATATCACCTAGATAGACAGAACCCTTTACGAGAAGTACATCCAATCCGGAAACCAGATGATACACTTGAACGCGTATTTGTATACATGCCCATAACTAAAATGGAATTATTGGAAATGAAGAAAATAGTGCCTAGTCATGATAAAGATCCAGCAGGGTTTCACCATGAAATAAAAGACATGTTACTCATGGGAGATTACACATATCCCGATATTATGAAAATATTAAAAGAATTATTGCCTGCCGGTATTTACGAGAAACTCAAAGAAAAAGAATGGGAGGTGGGAGATAAAAAGATTAATTGGACTGAATTGGAAAACGAAGAAACCGGTCGAACCCCAGGTTTAGGTCTTGGGGACAAAACTAAAGCATTACCAGGATTATTAGTACAGGTTTTTGCCAAGATTGTTGACAACTAAAAAGGAGGACTGGGATGCGATCTCAGCCTGCAAACAGAAACACGACGAAGACACTAGTGATTTTTATTCCCGATTCGAGAAATGTTTTATTATTAATAGTGGCCTGAAAACAAGTAGCGAGTCATACCCACACCTATTTGTGACCAAATTAGTCGAGAATTCATTGCCCCAGGTTAAGAACCGTGTATTGAAGGTCGAGAGCACATGGCAAGCAAATACGCCTTCCCAAATGTTACAAATGTTACAGTACCACCAGAACAGAATTAGGGAGGAACATGATCACGAACAAAGACGTATGAAAGATACGAAAATGAAAGTGCTAGTTGCTAAGTCAGTTCCAGCTGATGGTCAGAAAAGGGGTACGACACAGTCCAACAATTCAGCAGCTCCTGTTAAAGGGACATGCAACTATTGTAAACAGCCAGGTCACTATGTAAACGATTGTACAGTTTTGAAACACAATATAGCTACAGGTAAAACTAAAGAGAGACCGCGTCCACCTAGACAGGACCAGGTCCAACATCATATTCCGCAGAATATACAGCCTATGCAGGTTCCACAACAGACCGTAGCGGTACCACAGCCCCAGCCCATTGCCGCAACACAACATGTTACACAGCAGATGTACCAGTATGCCCAATCCGATTACCCTGATTATCAGCAATACACATGAAACAGCCTAGAGAGGGAGGTTGGCTTGCCTCTTATTGAGGTTCCTGTAGATCAAGAGGGTCCTTATGTACATAGTCAGGTACTAGGAAAGGATAGAAAATTTTTGATTGACACAGGGGCAAGTAGAACTACCATCAGTCATGACGAGGTTCCAGGGGCACCCTCTCAGGCTCACAGAATGTTTCCCTTGGATTTTCAGGAAAGCCTATTGTTAATGAAGTATCAAAACCAGTTCCCCTTGCAGTTGGTCCATTATCCCGTACTACAGATCTATTGCTCACGAAATCATGTCCAGGAAACTTACTTGGTATAAAAACGCTGAAAGGTCTAGGAGCTGTAATTTGTTGTTCTCCGGAAGGAGTAAGGCTGTTCCTTCGTGATTTTAAAGGGCATTATGTATTGAGAGATTTTGATCCCAGGTTACAGAATGTTCCGGCACATTTATGGGCACAAGGCCCCACTGATGTAGGTTGTATGCACATTACTCCATACCGTCTCACACTCAAGCCAGGAGTTGTACTACCACGAATCCGACAATACAAGTTACCACCTGATGCTGTAGTGGCTTTACTGAAAATCATTGACGAGCTCATTGCACAAGGAGTGGTTGTAGAAACCGACTCCAATGTTTGTAATTCCCCTATCATTCCAATTCGTAAACGCACTGATCCGAATGTACCTCCAGTCTATCGATTAGTGATCGATTTGCGAGAGTTAAATAAATGCATTGTACCACAGTATCCAGTGGTCCAAGACATTTCGTCACTATTGACAGCTATTGATTCAGAGGCGACGTTCTTTACTGTAATCGATCTCAAGAACGCCTTCTTTAGTGTCCCCATTGATCCGGAACGCCAGTACCTTTTCGGATTCTGTTTAAATGGCCGTAGCTTCAAATTTGCACGCGCCCCTCAAGGATTCACAGAAAGCCCCAGCATCTACAGCCAAGCATTGAAACGACAACTTGACAGTATTCACATGCCTGCCAACACTGCCCTACTCCAATACGTCGATGATCTATTGATCACCGCCCGTAGTGAACCAGAATGTGAACATGCATCGCTGACAGTCTTGTATTTCCTGGCAGACAAGGGACACAAGGTGTCTCCTTCGAAGTTACAATTCCGTGCCCAGCAAGTGGTGTACCTTGGGCACTTGCTGTCCAAGTGGGGTAGGCAGCTGACACCTGATCGCATTCAGTTAATTGCACATCTTCCGCAACCCACGACACAGAAGGAAGTACGAGCCTTTATTGGACTCACTTCTTATTGCAGACAATGGATTCCTCAATATGCATTTCTAGCTAAACCACTTATACAATTGACAACACAGGAGGCAGCGTCTTCGTCTGTTCTCCCATGGACTCAGGAACATACACAAGCTTTTAACGAATTAAAGAAAGCCTTATGTCAAGCACCTGTTTTAGCAACACCATGTTACAGCAAACCTTTTACGCTTTTTGTCACAGAACGCGATGGCACAGCGTTATCAGTTCTCACTCAGGTTCAAGCAGACAAACACAGACCGTGTGCTTATTTTTCTAGTACATTGGATCCAGTAGCCCAGGCCTTGCCTGCGTGCTTAAAATCAGTTGCAGCAACAGCTCTAGCAATCAGACAAAGTGACTCCATTGTATTAGGACATCAATTGACAGTACAGGTTCCACACTCTGTGGAGGTTCTCCTAAACAGGACACAGACTCAACACTTGACTATAGCACGACTGACAGGTTATGAATTGACATTGTTTCAACCACACATAGAGATCAGACGCTGCAATACACTAAATCCTGCTACACTTTTACCATCGAGCACAACAGATCCTACTCCACATGACTGCGTGGATGTCATTAATACAATTACGAAGCCCAGACAAGACTTGACAGATGTAGCATTACCCAATCCAGACCTGACACTTTATGTGGATGGTTCATGTATGAGAACAAGTACAGGAGAATTAGTGGCCGCATATGCAGTGACCACTGAAACTGAAGTCATAGAAACACATCACATTGACACCCTGTCAGCTCAAGCAGCAGAGCTCATTGCTCTGACCCAAGCCTGTATACGAGCCAAGAACCGTAAAGTAAACATATACACAGATTCACGTTATGCATTTGGAGTCGTACACGACTTCGGTGTCCTCTGGCAAGAGAGAGGTTTCTTGACCTCTCACGGAGCCAAGATCCAGCATGGCCCCCTCATTCAAGCTCTGTTGGAAGCAATACATTTGCCTACAGCCATAGCTATCATGAAGTGCAAAGCACATACAAAAGTCACAGACACTATTTCCCAGGGTAACGACCTGGCAGATCGGACAGCAAAACATACAGCACTGACTCATACTCAAACGACTGATATGACAAAGACTGACGTATCTTCACTGACACATTGCATAACAGTTAGGGATCCCACACAAGATGTCATTGACATACAGACACAGGCTACTCCAGATGAAATAAAGAAATGGACTGAACAAGGAGGGGTCCAGACAGAACAGGGATGGATGACGAGGGGAAAGACCACATGGTTTCTCCCCGACTCTATGGTTCAAGTTATCATCAACACAGCACATAGTCCAGCACATCTAGGAGAGAAAGCCATGTTAGACAGTTTACAGAACCTCTGGTTTAACAAACATTTACGAGCAGCAGCAAAACAGAAAGTGCGTACCTGCATGATCTGTTGTCAGTTCAATCCAGGAAAAGGTATTCCCGTGGAACGTGGTGGATTCCATCCTCCCGACCATCCTTTTGAAGTCCTCCAGATGGATTATATCCAGATGGACAGATGCCGAGGATTCAAGTATGTCCTCGTAGTTGTGTGTGCCCTATCCCGATGGACAGAAGCATATCCCGTCCCAGATTACACTGCCCCGACCACTGCCAAGCAGTTGGTTCGTGAGTTGTTCCCACGGTACGGTTTGCCCCGTGTCGTGTATTCAGATAACGGTCAGCCATTCTCGTCCGAACTCATGAAGCAGGTTTCACTTCTGTTAGGTTATCAATGGAAGTTTCACTGTGTCCGACATCCCGAGGCAGCAGGTCTCGTGGAGAGACACAATCAGACTCTGAAAACCCGTCTTGCCAAAGTGTGTAAAGAGAAAGGTGTAGATTGGATAGTAGCTTTACCAGTTGCCCTCTTTTATATGTGAATGGTAGCCCATTCTAGAACAGGGCTATCCCGTATGAGGTGGTCTTCGGTAGGCCTCCTAATATGTGGGGGACGCCTATGCCACGTAAAATAACCGATGTTGACAGTACTATGCTGACAGATTACCTTGCTTCCTTGATGTCTGCACTACTATCATGTCGTTCACAGGTTGCGGCAGCCTTCCCAGACAACACCGAGGTGAAACCGCATGAACTGGTCCCAGGAGATGTCGTCGTAGTCCGCAACTTCGATCGGTCAAGCCCTCTGGAGCCCCGCTGGAAAGAGCCGAAGATCGTTTTGTTAACCACCAGGACTGCGGTGAAATTAGAAGGAAGGAAAGGCTGGATCCACTCCAGCCATGTGAAAAAATGTTATGGACTTCCGCCAAAGACCGATTCCCAGGACTCTCGCATTCCAGAGACTGATACCAAACTCCCCCTGTTTGAGAAAACTCCTCAGCAGGAGTACCGATTGAAATTGACGTCTAGTAAGTCAGACAGTTTAATTGTTTAAGTCCCCTCCTGGGTGAAGCGGTTAGACAGTTTCTTGACATGTATAAGTTAGACCCCAATAGAGAGAGAGATAGACAGGAGATCAAGAAACAGAAACATTGTAAAAGTCTCCGAAGCCGTTGCATCTGCACATTACTTATTATGTTTTTTCTGAGTCTTACGATTATTGTTATGAGTTGGATGTTATATCTGTACTTTCCTATTGCACATTCTTTTTCTAATGACACTGCAGAGCACACGTTTAGTGCTCTGCCTCCACACGAATTGTCTTATCGACTTGCGCTGCGCAACAATACATTCATTCGTATGTTACACCATTCTCACCAGATCAACAATGCTACTAATTGTTGGATATGTGGCCGACTCCCTCCCTATCAGAACTACAAGGGAGCTCTGCCCCTCTTTCCTTACCCGTTTACAAATAATGGTTCCTGTGGTGCATGGTTTAGTCTAATATCCTCCTTAGACACTGAATCCAGAGTTTCCCAAGGCAATTGGATATGGGGAAATCTAAACACTCTCATGAATAAAGCATGTTTCCCAAACGAAGAAGGTCTTCCACAAATGACAGGGACCGATCTAGAAAATGAAGTGTATGGATTAGGCAATTTTACACTTAACCTCATGATTCTAAATGTTCAGTCCGAGACTAGTCCAGACTTGCCATCTATATCGGTTCTCCCAGCAAAAGGTGTATTATGTATCAGAAAGAATGGTTCAGTACATCTAGGTCACAGTGGCTGTACTACTGTAGTCGAATTCAGTGATAAAGGCAAGTCTACATTCAAAGCTTCCCGACATTCCTATTTCATATGTGGTCAGACAGCTTATGTCCGTTTACCTCTAGATTGGGATGGTACCTGTTTCATTGCATTTCTATTGCCACCAGTTTTTCTAGCCCCATCTGACTATCACAGGAATTCCTGCCTCGATCTCGTTAGGCACAAGAGAGATCTCCCAATCGTTGATCAAACTGAAACTACATGGGAACAATATACAGATTTCAATAAAGGATTCTTTCCTTATTTAGGCACTGTCTCAAATAGTAAACTGATATGCAAATTAACCAGAATACTTGAAGCAGTAGTGAATGAGACTACTTCTGCTTTGGGCAACTTAACAGAGGAGCAGTCTGCTATGAGGCTTGTTGTTCTTCAGAACCGCCTTGTCCTTGACGTCATCCTGGCCGATAGGGGCGGAGCTTGTAGAGTCATCGGATCCAGTTGTTGCGTGTTTATTCCTAATAACGCGCCATCAGTCTATAAGGCCATTACCAGACTTCACGAAATTGCCCATCAGATACATCAGAATCCAGGCTCCTGGACTTGGTCCGGTTGGCTCTGGAGTGTAATAACAGCCTGGGGATGGAAGCTACTGTCATTCCTAGGAATTATATTGGCCATAGTATTCAGTTGTTGTCTATGTCTACAATGTGGGCCAGCGATTTGCGGCTTGTGCGCCACAGCTTGTGTTCCCCATCCAAGTTCACGTTCCCATTCCCGAATAAAGAAAGAAGAACAGATGATGTTATATGAACAGATAGATGGTCTCATGAAAATAGACATATCCTGAAGGGTCCGTAGGGGACAAGGAGGGAATGAGGTAAATGAAGTTTTTATGGTCAAGTATGTCCCCTAACGTGTATCCCAACGTCTCCATGTACGAGTTTAAAGTGCATGTAATTTCCCTCCACAACCGAATCTGAAGACGCAAATACATTTGCGTCCAACGTTAACATGTCCTCTATCAGATCCACCATGAATGGATCGATAATTCAGTTCCTAAGTATGCCTTGCCAACGTCTTTACATGGTGCACTTTCACGTTTTTCCTGGCTCTGCAGAGCTAGGCCCTGATTTCTGCCTTCGAACCACTTCTGTCTCTGCCTCTGAAAGCTGCAGCATGGAGATGCATCCCTGACCTCTGCCTTACTTCCTGCCAAGTGAAGCGGTGCCTGGCTCGACCTGGCCTGCCTGCCAAGACAGTATTTTGCCTTCAAGTTATCTGTTCAGCCTCCTCGAAAACACATTCCAGTCTAGTGAAATAGGTAAACATATCCCCGGCTGCAGAGCAAAGGGCCAAGCCTTCCTGTCTCCTTCACGTAATTCATTGCTCCCGTTACCATGGTAGGCCCATGGCCCCGCGCATTGCACTTAGACACATATGCATTTAGTATAGAATAGCCTCTGCCCGAGAGACCTTTTGCTTCAGACAACACATCCTCCAAATACAAGATATCAGACATGTTATAGGAACAGGTCGATCTGACATGTCAGACTTCTGTCCCCCCTACTAGTGCTAAAGTCAAAGCCCTCCGTTTTCCCCAGATACACGTCAATCACACGTCATATTAACTGCACGCGCATCCAGGTCATAGGTTTCAGCTGACTCTGCAGAATCCTCTACGCAGCCACCCACTTATGACACTTTTCTGTGACGTTTCCAGCACACGCCTCTGTGCACACCCTTGTACACGCCTTTTTGCTACGCACATGTGTTCTTATCATATACTTTTCACTTGTCACGCCTACTGTATCCATTACCATTGTGTGTTTTACTATATATGTCATGTACAGTTAATAAATCGTTGACATCTTTCTGCCATCATTGCATAAACCCTCGAACCCTTGTATTGATGGAATTGATTTCCATGGCTCGAGCCATCTCGATTAAAGCCCGTATGACTCTGACACCACGGACTCTGCCTCTCATTTGATTGAGCTATTCTTTTACTTGTCAGTAATTATATGGAAAAACTTGTACGGTAAATTATATTTACCACATACTTGCGGTGGTGATTTACAACTGTGTAGGGACAGGCAGGGTGTGAGGTATTCTCATGCTATCCCCACACACACATAGGGCCACATGTGCCAAGAGTTTTAGCATTCACAAACGGGACAAACAGGCTGATTCTCAGAATCGACCCCTTCGCGAACACAAGTATTGCTTTTGGCATGTATCAAACCCTATTTTGTGATTTGTTAACCTGTTAACGAATCGCAAAATTGGTTTGCGATTCGGTATTTGGAAGGGGTGTGTTAAGGGCGTCCTTCTAAATACCAAATCGTAAAGGTATGTATGAATGTTGAGTGACCATGAATGTGGTCGCAAAGCATTTGCATTTTACCACCTACTTAAAGTAGTTGGTAACCCATTTGCAAATGGAAAGGGGTCGCTGAGGGGGCCTTCCCCTTAGGGAATGGCAGTGAAAATGTTTTTTTCAGCTCAGGCAGTAGTCTCACACACCACTGATTGCCCTTAAGAAAAAGAAAAGAAAAGTTTTCATTTTAGTTTTTTAAATGCAACCTGTTTTACTTTAGAAAAACGGGCTGCATTTAAAATAAAATGTTAGCTTTATTTGAAAGCAATCATGGACATGCATAATTATTAGTGTGAAATTACTATTATATGATGCTGTATATGCAACTCTGAATAATTTTATTTTTTATCTGCACTATTACTCTATTGCAAAAATGAAAAACCAACAAACAGATTCAAACAAAAACAAAAGTTCAAAATGACATGAAAGACACAATTCTGCATTTAGTACAATTTTTTTTGTGGAAAATACACCCTCGCATCCAAAGTGGGCCTGAGGATGCATTTTGCACTAACAAAATTGCATGAACCGCATCGCTGCGGTGCAAATTCCGCCGCAGTGCTGAAGATTCCAATTGCGGGCGTGGTCATGACGGCTCCCGGCCGTCATCAGCACACGCCCACCGTGACTCATGATGGCCGGGAGCCGTCATGATCATGGAAGAGGTTAAATGCCACAGGACATGAACAGCAGTAGCCAGCAGCTGCTCGTGCTCTCTTAGGAGCCGATTAGGATCGCGGACGGAAGGACGCGGCCAAGATACTCCCGACCGCACCGCAGAGAAACCGCCGTTGCGATTAGGATAATAATGGCACGAAACTCTGACCGCGGCGGACGGACCACATCAAACTCCGTCCGCGGCGGTCGGAGTACACCTGAGACCGCCGCAAGCGGACGGAACCTAAGAAACAGCGTCTGCCGCGGACGAACATGACCGCGGGAACAGGCACAGCCACCGCAATACCTGCGGAGTCTCCGTGGCCGCGATTAGGATAACGCCGCCAGTCCCACGGAACTCACCTCCATCCATGACCGCTGCGGAAACAATGCAACGATAAACGGAGCATCCCAGCGTAAGGACAACACGAACACCATCCCTACCGTCAAACCAATTTCAAAATAGCTGTCGGAAGTAAATACAAAACACACTAAACAGGACACTCACTCACCTGAAACACCCACACCAATCACAAGCCACAATGAAACCCTCCCAAGCACCTAAAATTCCACACAAGTCAACACACCCACCTAGCACCTGACTGGCAACAACCATTGGGACACAACCACGACACCGAGTATAAAATGATTCCCACCCACTACCACAATCCTTTGCACCACAGCATAGCTGCAAGCAAGAGGCCGATCACAACGAACAGCAGACACAAAAGTTCACACCAGCAAACCTGCACACAAACACACCCAACGCACAAACACCCACCACACCATTCCTACACACCACACACCTGCACATCCCAACCCACTCAACCCACACCTTGCACATCACACACCATGACACCCAAGAAAAAACCTAAATTCTCTGACACAGAGTTGAAGGTCATGGTGGATGAAATCATCAGTGTCGAACCCCACCTATTCGGCACACTAGTCCAGCAGACCAGCGTGGTAACCAAAAACCACATGTGGGACAGTTTAGTCAGTCGGGTGAATGCGTCAGGGACCGTGCCACGTACAAAGCACGAGATCCAGAGGCGGGGGCACGACCTCAAAACAAGGGTCAAAGGAAAAACCACCAGCGGGTACACCACACTGGCGGCGGCACACCCCCGGAGGCCCTACCGTATGAAGAATGGGAGGAGAAGGTGCTGGGCATACTGCACCCAGAGAGCCTTGAAGGAATCGACGAGGGAGAAGAGGCTGGTAAGTACAAACCAAGCACCACGATCACACCAACATGGTCTGCCTCACACAACTGAGAAGACACATCTCCCAGGCCCCAACCCATGCATGTGGGACACATACTCACCAAAATGTGAACAACTCCCAAGAGGCCCCCATGTCCACAGGGAGGGTGGTGGGGTGGGGTGAGAGGTGGGTGGGGTGTGTGAGAGACCAGCAATACGACTCCCAACAGGCCCCCATGTTCACAGAGAGGGTGGTGGGGTGGGGTGAGAGGTGGGTGGGGTGTGTGAGAGACCAGCACTATGACTCCCAACAGGCCCACAGGGAGGGTGGTGGTGTGTGGGGTGTGTGAGAGAAGAGCAATACAACTCCCAACAGGCCCCCATGTTCACAGGGAGGGTGGTGGGGTGGGGTGAGAGGTGGGTGGGGTGTGTGGGAGACCAGCACTACGATTCCCAACAGGCTCCCATGTCCACAGGGAGGGTTGTAGTGGGTGGGGTGTGTGAGAGAACAGCACTACGACTCCCAACAGGCCCCCATGTTCACAGGGAGGGTGGTGGTGGGTGGTGTGTGTGAGAGACCAGCACTATGACTCCCAACAGGCCCCCATGTCCACAGGGAGGGTGGTGGTGTGTGGGGTGTGTGAGAGACCAGCACTACGACTCCCAACAGGCCCCCATGTTCACAGGGAGGGTGGTGGGGTGGGGTGAGAGGTGGGTGGGGTGTGTGCGAGATCAGCACTACAACTCCCAGCAGGCCCCCATGTTCACAGGGAGGGTGGTGGGGTGGGGTGAGAGGTGGGTGGGGTGTGTGAGAGACCAGCACTACGACTCCCAACCGGCCCCCATGTTCACAGGGAGGGTGGTGGGGTAGGGTGAGAGGTGGGTGGGGTGTGTGAGAGACCAGCACTGAGACTCCCAACAGGCCCCCATGTCCACAGGGAGGGTGGTGGTGGGTGGGGGGAGAGGTGGGTGGGGTGTGTGAGAGACCAGCACTACGACTCCCAACAGGCCCCCATGTTCACTGGAAGGGTGGTGGGGTGGGGTGTGTGAGAGACCAGCACTACGACTCCCACCAGGCCCCCATGTTCACAGGGAGGGTGGTGGGGTGGGGTGAAAGGTGGGTGGGGTGTGTGAGAGATCAGCACTACGACTCCCAACAGGCCCCCATGTCCACTGGGAGGGTGGTGATGGGTGGGGTGAGAGGTGGGTGCGGTGTGTGAGAGACCAGCACTACGACTTCCAACAGGCCCCCATGTTCACAGGGAGAGTGGTGGGCTGGAGTGAGAGGTGGGTGGGGTGTGTGAGAGACCAGCACTACGATTCCCAACAGGCCCCCATGTCCACAGGGAGGGTGGTGGTGGGTGGGGTGTGTGAGAGACCAGCACTACGACTCCCAACAGGCCTACATGTCCACAGGGAGGGTGGTGGTGTGTGGGGTGTGTGAGAGACCAGCACTACGACTCCCAACAGGCCCCCATGTTCACAGGGAGGGTGGTGGGGTGGGGTGAGAGGTGGGTGGGGTGTGTGAGAGACCAGCACTACGATTCCCAACAGGCCCCCATGTCCACAGGGAGGGTGGTGGTGGGTGGGGTGTGTGAGAGACCAGCACTACGACTCCCAATAGGCCCCCATGTTCACAGGGAGGGTGGTGGTGGGTGGGGTGTGTGGGAGACCAGCACTATGACTCCCAACAGGCCCCCATGTCCACAGGGAGGGTGGTGATGTGTGGGGTGTGTGAGAGACCAGCACTACGACTCCCAACAGGCCCCCATGTTCACAGGGAGGGTGGTGGGGTGGGGTGAGGGGTGGGTGGGGTGTGTGAGAGACCAGCACTACGACTCCCAACAGGCCCCCATGTTCACAGGGAGGGTGGTGGGGTGGGGTGAGAGGTGGGTGGGGTGTGTGAGAGACCAGCACTACGACTCCCAACAGGCCCCCATGTTCACAGAGAGGGTGGTGGGGTGGGGTGAGAGGTGTGTGGGGTGTGTGAGAGACCAGCACTACGACTCCCAACAGGCCCCCATGTCCACAGGGAGGGTGGTGGTGGGTTGGGTGAGAGGTGGGTAGGGTGTGTGAGATACCAGCACTACGACTCCCAACAGGCCCCCATGTTCACAGGGAGGGTGGTGGGGTGGGGTGAGAAGTGGGTGCGGTGTGTGAGAGACCAGCACTACGACTCCCAACAGGCCCCCATGTTCACAGGGAGGGTGGTGGGGTGGGGTGAGAGGTGGGTGGGGTGTGTGAGAGACCAGCACTACGACTCCCAACAGGCCCCCATGTCCACAGGGAGGGTAGTGGTGGGTGGGGTGAGAGGTGGGTGGGGTGTGTGAGAGACCAGCACTATGACTCCCAACAGGCCCCCATGTTCACAGGGAGGGTGGTGGGGTGGGGTGAGAGGTGGGTGGGGTGTGTGAGAGACCAGCACTACGACTCCCAACAGGCCCCCATGTTTAAAGGGCGGGTGGTGGGGTGGGGTGAGAGGTGGGTGGGGTGTGTAAGAGACCAGCACTATGACTCCCAACAGGCCCCCATGTTCACAGGGGGGGTGGTGGTGGGTGGGGTGAGAGACGGGTGGGGTGAGGGAGAGGTCAGTGATATGTAATGTTGGAAAATTAAAACATGTCATGTCCACAGCATTGATCATGAAAATCTTGTCCCTAAGGTGTTCGCAACTTGACTGGGGAAACCAGCAACTGCCTGCAACAGTCGCCCCACTCACAGCACGGACTCTCTGGGGACGATCCCATTGGCAGCTCCGGTGCGGAGGACGAAGCGGGCACAAGCAGAACCCCAGGGCCATCAGGCTCACAGGACATCCCTGCCTCCACAACCTTGGCCTGTGTCACTCCAGAAACACCTGCCTTACTGAGCTGTGCAGCCACCACCACCACCACCACCAGTACCACCACTCCTGCCTGTGCCACCCTGCCTGACCCATCGCACGATGCACGGCCATCTACATCCCAGACAAAGCAGGGAGAGTGGATGGGAAAGAACAGAGCAAAGGGCACATCTCACTAACAGGAGTGCTTCTCACCGGTGAGCTGGGGAAGGACACCCACCCCATCCTTCCGCTGAAACACTGGAAGCCCTAGCCAGAGTCCAGGCCTCCTATGATCGGGGGCAGGCACAGGCTGATCGTGCCCACCTGGACTCAGTGGAGAACACCAATATGTTGCGGGCCATTGATAGCCGCCTAGGGCAAATAGTGGACCTCATGGGCCAGCAAACAGCACTGTGGAGGGACTGGTTATCCCGCACCACACCACCTCCCCCTCAGCCAAGTGCCCAGCCGCCACGGTCACCAACACCACCGCCACCGCAACCTGAGGCCATGGACACGGATGTGGCCCCTGACCAACCTGCCCTCCCCCAGCAGTCTCCGCTCCGGCTCCAAGACGGAGGGGCCGTCCGAGGCTGGAAGTAGGTGAGAGCAGCAGGGAAGCACCATCCACCCGCTCAAAGAGGGGCCGCCAGTGACTCAAACCTTGCCTGAGCCTGCCATTCACCCACCAACTATCCTGTCCCACAACGCCAAGTATTGGCACGGGTCTGCTGGACTAGCTGGACATCACCCAATGTGGTGTCACCACGGTCTTTTCATCTACCATGACCTTCAACTCACACTCCCCCACCCAACACTTACTTGTAAATATCCACCAGCACAAATTCACAACCTGTAAATACATTTCACTTAAACACTCAATGATGTGTTGCCTCCATGTTTTAATCACATAATTGCCTCAGAATCAGAGGTTACCAGGTGCAGGGATCTCTGTCGGTGAGAATCATGCCTCTGTGGGAGTGACCTAGGGAAAATGAGAGACAACAAACACACGTCAGGAAACTGATTCACACCCATCACAACACACTGTACTGCAACATCCCACAAAGCACACTCACCACCAATTCTGTGGATGAGAGGACACACATCATGGAGCCTTGCAAGTACACAAAAAATACCACACACACATGCAACATAACATACCAGAACAGCCAGCTTTGAAACACCACATCCACATCACCAGCAAACATACATCACGCATTGTCAACCTGCACAAGAGGTAGTTACTCACATTCAAGGAAAATAGCGATCAATGAGTTGACACCTCTGGTCCACACCTTCTTCCTCACCACTATCACCATCAGTCGACATGGGTGGGATAGGAGGCCGAGGGACTTGTTGGTCTTCAGGGTCCAAGATCAGTTCAATGTCATTGCGCAAGTCCAGGTTGTGGAGCATGCAGCAGGCAATCACGATCCTGTATACTTTGCCTGGTGAGTAAGGCAGGGCCCCTCCGGTTTTATCCAGGCAGCGAAACATAGACTTTAGCAGTCCAAAAGTACGTTCCACCACTCTACATGTTCTTCCATGGGCGTCATTGTATCGCATTTCACCAGCTGTAGTTGGATTGCGTATGGGACTCAGCAGCCATGGCTTGTTTGGGTACGCAGAGTCGCCTATGTGGGGTGATGACAGACACAAATATCACTACCAGGATTGGTGGGTACCCCATGCCACACAGAATACACAACTGTCCCCAAAGCATACTCACCAACAAGCCACGCACGTTCTGGATGCAGATTTGACATCAGTTGGGGAACAATGCTGCTCCGCATGATGTGGGAGTCATGTGCGGAGCCTGGAAATCTGGCACACACATGGGATATGATGTTGTCAGCCAGGCACACCACCTGCACGTTGAGTGAATGAAAGTGCTTCCGATTGCGATATACAGGCTCACGTGCCCAGGGTGGAATGAGACTTATATGGGTGCCACCAATGGAACCCGCTACGTGTGGTATCTGGCCCAGTGCATAGAAGTCTGCTTTGACTGCTGCCAACTCAGCCGCCCATGAAAAATGTATGTAATCATCCTTGTAAATCATCATGGCTTTGAGAACATCCCGCAGTACCATGCTGAACATGGACTGTGACATCCCCCCGGCATGTCCAACTGTGTACTGGAAGGTGCCAGTTGCAAAGAAGTGAAGTGCCGCCATCACCTTTGCTGTGGGTGTAATGGTGATGGAGTAAGGATTTGCACGTAAAGCGACTTGCTCTCATTTATGAACCTCGTTAACTTGTAATAGTATTAACCAACCCTGTTTGTCATTAATATTTCACTTTTTCAGTACGGGCGGGTGTCCCAGAGACGCTTGCCTATGTGTCTATTAATCCTAACCATGCTTGCATACTACAGAATGGCCGCTTCGCAGAAATTCAGTCTGCGCATGCGTCGGTCATACCCATGTGACGTGACGCACTCGCAGTTTTGGAGGGAGAGTTCGCTCATGCGCATTGTAGCTAAAATGGCCGCTTGTCTATAAACACGCTTTCTGCTTGCCCATGCTGCTTTGCATTTCTATCTATTTCCGCTTAACCTTTAACCGCTATAGTTATTATGAAGTAAGGGGTACAGTGTAGATTATCATGGTATACAGTGTATTCATTTTTTCCTGTGTTTCTAATTTGTTTTCGCTTACTTTTCATGTACCGCGTATCTGGGGCCTGGGAGTGGGGAGCAGCGCCATCTTTGAAACCCATCACGACCCCGTCATGTGATGAGGGAGAAGTCAGACTGCGCAGAAGCAATACCCCGCCAGCTGGCTGCTGAGGCTGGGATGCTCATGAGAAAATGAACTGTGACCTGACCAGGGGAGCCGAGCTGTACCTGAAAACAAAACATTTTGATACATTACTGTGTGCTCTATTGTCCTCTTCTACACGTATGCCTGGGAACAGGAATGTAAGGGGTGGGTACTGAGAAATAAATATTAATTGTGGGAACACAGAATTTTAGGTGGTGACAATGACCTAACCACCTCTCCTGACCAATCGTAAGCTGGGACCCTGTCACTTGCAACTTTTGTGGGTGGTCTAGGGACCCAAAGAGAGTATAACTAGCCTAGTTTAGTTAGTGAAAGTTGTCCGACTTGTCCGAATAGCTGACCTGTCACCGACCCCACGACTCTATAGGTGATTGATACAGAGAGCTGCGGAGCCCTCTGTCCGAATTTTCCACAAACTCCAAGGGGTGGAAATAGTCATAAGTGCTGGCGAAGCACTTTGCTGGGAGATTCGAGAACCCAATCGGGGTTACTGGCGGATTCCATGCAGAGAGGGGGTAGCGCAGGCGTTGCATCCGAAGCTGCAGGTGTTGGTCGTGCCCTTTGGTGAGCCCAGTCCTGACCCAAAGTCCTGAGGGGTATCCTGTCCTGATTTTCCGTGAGCTGTACCTGCTCACCTACTGGCATCTTAAATCCTTGAGGGTCCTTGTCCTCCTCTTTTCCCGAAGCTGACCCGTGGCCAGGGTTAGTCCTCATTCCTGTCATAGGTAAATATATCAGTGGGTGTCCGTTTACTGTCCCTTTCCTTCCTGCTCTTTAATAAAGCCTCTATGCCCATGATATTCTCTCTGTTCTCTCTAATGATGCATATGCAAACTGTTTATTAGTATGTTCCACTTTTCCCCTTCCTGTAGGGCACATTGAAACTGTTTTGCTTAAATTAAGTGTGATGAACATTATTGGTGTGTAGGATCTAAGTTTAAGAACTAAGTTAGATAGACTAAGATTAGGGTTAGAATCACTTATAGGTTTTAGGAATTCACTGACTAATGTGTTTTAAATTTACCTTCCCTAGTATAAGCCTGAAACTGAATAGCATGTTCCCTGTTACCCTCATCCATTAGATTTCCCATTCGCACTCAATGGTGCTCGCCCTTATCCATAGTTATATCATTCTTGTAATCCTGATTATTGATGTTTTGATTTGCATCTGCCTTATACTCTTGTAACTTTGAATTTTACTTTCTATATAAAATCCATAAAACCCTTCAGGTGTCTGTGGTCATTGAAGACTTTAAATGTTAATAAATGAATAAAGTAAATGTTTAGAATTATCTTGTCACTTGTCCACTGCTAGCTCCTGATCCGTCAGGAAGAGTAAGTGCCTGTGGTAAGTCAGGTACCATGGTAATAGTGTTACAGAAAACACATACAAAGTACTGATAGTGGTGTGTAAACTCGCCCGACTCATAAATTAGTGTCATTTAATCACGTCATGGGCCCAAGTGCATGAAAATCTGGTAAACCCAAGAGCCGGGTGACCTGCGTGCTCTATCAGTATTTTTCTGGTAGCAGAGATATGGTTAGGACTAGCTAAGATAGGTAGATAAGATAGTTGCTGTTGAACAGTGAAAAATACATGTGCTGCTGAGTAATTTTTGCTGCTATAATAAGGATTGTTATTGCATTTAAATGTCATAGAATAAGTTCATTATATTTCATGAAATATTAGGTATATATTACTAACCAATTGTGAGTGATTGTTTTCATGTTGTGGGGATCCCCGGGGAAATAAAATAGCAGGTGGTGAGTAGAATCCACTTGGTTGTGAGGTCACTGGCTAGGAGGGAGATTAGTGCATGGTTAGGCAGAACTGGAAGCGCTAATTAGGACTTTCATAAATTCATTGATGTGTAAATGTTAGCTACCAATACTGTGGTGAAACTCCCGTTGTGATATCACCTAATAAGGGTCACAGACGGCAGGAGTAATAGGTTCTTTGGAGCTTGAATGACAGAAAGGGAGGACATTGGTGAAAATTGACTTAGTATATATCCCGGAAAGAAGTGGATTAGGTTCTCTATTGCTTATGTGAAAAGGATAGGCAGAAGGGATCTGTCCGTAGTGAATGAAAAGTAGACAAAAGTGGTTTACTTGCAGTAAAAGAAAAACCCTCTTTCTTTTTAAAACCCTCAAGCACAGTGGCGAACGTTATACGTTGTTAACTAAAATTCGCATTTGCACTTTAAGGAAAATTCAGTTTCCGTTACCTTGTGAAGGAGGGAGTTGGTCGCAAGGCTGCACTGACGTCACTCCGTGCCTCGCTGGTATTGGTTGAGCTAGCGGGTGTGTAGCGAAGCCAGAATTGTAAGGGAGGGGTGAGTGCCGCAGAGTGAGACCGCGTCTCACGAAGGGGCCGCGCACCCATTGGTTGACAGATTTTGCAACATCAGTGCTGATTGGTCGCTGTAAGTTGAAAGACGTGCTAGCATTGGAAGTTCATAAGTAAACAAAAATTAATCAATCCGAGCTTGAGGATAGTTTAGAGAGGTGTATGTGGTATTCCGAATTCTTACCTAATCTGCAAAACCTAGGTTTTCATAAGGAGCAGATGCTAAGAGGTAGACCTTACAATATGTACAGGGGAAAGAGAAAATTGACTCTTGCCGAAAAGATCAAGAATTATTTCAAGAAAGACAAACCCATCAGAACTAGGGAGGGTGTGATCATTCCACCTCCTAATACTCCCGCATCCTTTATGATGTTTGACAAAGGGTATCATACCTGTGTGTGGTTGGAAAATTGGGTAAAGTATACTGAAGATGATGGAGTCCTAGCATTTCCCCTCGATGGTACTTTTAATGGTAGAATCCTGTTTAACTTGAGAACCCGAATGAATGAATTACACCCCCGACCCAGATTGACCCAGTATGAAGCTCTAGAGGAATGGGAAATTGAGGCTCTAGAACGAGACAGACCCCGAATGGATAAGGGAGTGAGCAAATGGTATCCAAAATTACAGCGAGAAACAAAAGAGCAGAAGATGAACCAGTGGAGACAGAATATGATGGTTGAGGGACTGTTTCCGATGTTTGGGGTAACCGAACAAGGAGAAGGGAAAAAGACAGAGAAAACTCGACACCTAATGATCATGGGGGATTCCGAGGATGAGTATCTGGAGGATTTGTTAATGAAAAATCCACCTCCTTATGCTGAAGCGTCAGGAACCCTAAGTTCGAAAAATCCTTTTTTCCAACATCCCAGAAGTAGAAGGGCCAGCGAGACAGATGTAACTCGTGCTGGTAGCAAACCCAGCAATAGTGATGAATTTTGCAGACCTAGTACGGCAGTCCCAAATTACCGACCTTTTGGGGAAGACAGACCAGGGTTAGCCATCCCCACTGCCCCGAATATATACCCTCCTTTAGTGCCCCAAATAATGCATGACAATTCGTCAGAAAGAGTTTTACAAGAACGAGAAAGAGATGCCCTGATTAAACAGCGAAATTACCTAATTCAGACTATAGCACAGATACATCCCAGTCCTGATGCCCTGACAATCCCTGTAACTATTGGTACTGCTATACTCCTTTACGGGGATAGGCAGGCTAGTCCAAAAACTCCAGTCATTACTCCAGTCTCAGCACCTCCAAGAAAAGAGCCACTCGTCGTTGACGATCAGGCAAGTGAATGTGAGTCTGTGATCTCCCTAATGGATTTGCCTATAAGGGAACCTGGGAACAGTGAATCTCGGGCAGGGAGTCAGGCTAAGGCAAGGGAAGTCCTAATTGAAACAACATCAGGGATCCGGAGTGCCACAGTGGTGACTCCAGAGGAACTAGATAGATGGACTAAAGAAATAGACCGAGAAACTTCCCCGCCCAAACCTTTGGATATCTACAGGCTAAGGATAGAAATGGAGGAATTAATGGCCGGAAATGTGGGATTAGACAGATTAAATACTCTTAACGAAGAAGAGTTGCTGTTTATCAGCAAAAGTCTTACCCGGAATACTAGAGTGCTCCATGAAAAATTAATGGACACTGCTGCTGACATGGGAATTGATGTAAGTCGATCCAAAGTCTTGCAGAAACCCTATAGAGCAGAATTCTCAGATAAAGATTTAGAAAACATGAATGTGTCAGGGAAGAAAACCCAGATAAAGGAATTGCTGAACATACTGCAGAAATGGGGAGATCTAGACAAATGGAAAGCCAGGTGGGCAAAGAAAAAGGAAGATAGTTGGGTCAAGCCAAAGGCTTCCGAATACGTGTTAAAAGAAGTAGGCCAAACAGAAAAACTGTATCCCATGAGAGAAGTGCCAGGTGGGAAATATGTACATGTCCCATGGTCCCGGCAAGACATTGTGTCTTTTACCAATGACTTCCCAAAATTGAGAGAGAAGCCAGTGGAATGGTATAGGCAGGTGGAACGATTCGTGAAGGTACAAAAATGTCTCCTAAAGGACCTGGATGGGTTCTTTGACATCGTAGTTCCTGTAGACTTATGGACAGAATGCATAATTTCAGTTGATTGGCCTAGTGAAGAATATGAGAGAGACTCCAAAACTGGAGCTCCTTCCCCAGATGTAATGAGAAAATATGACCAAGTCATTCAATACCTAAATGGAAAGGTACCAGCAAAAGAAACCGATTGGACCCGAATAGATAGAACTACCCAGGATCATAATGAAACTGTGCATTCCTACTATGAGAGGTTATTGCAGGTTTTCAAGACCTACAGTGGAATCGATAATATTGAGATGAAGGATATGACCCACTTCATTTATCGATTTGTGTTGGGTTTGAGACCTGAAATATCCCAGTGGATCAGGGACAATGAAATCTGTTGGCAGGGAAAACCTATAGATGAGGTCCTCAAGTATGCTAAGTACTGTGAGGATGAAATGGAGAACAAAAGGAAGGCCCTTAAGGAAAAGGTGATGTGGGCACAGGTAAAATTGGCTGAAAAACAAGAGAAACAGTTAAGTAAAATGAATAACACTACTCAAAACACTAACTCTGGGGGAGGAGGGAAGCCTCGGGTAAAGATGAGTAAAGAAGAGGCCAAAAAGAAGTTCCCCTGTCACGGGTGCGGTCAGATAGGGCACTGGAGAGACGAGTGTCCACATTTGCAGGCTGGTAATACCCCCATAAATGGTTTAAATCCACAAGTGCAGAAAGAGAGGCCACGAAAGAATCAGCAACAGGTAAATCCGCCTCCATTGCCTCGGGCACCTAGACCTAATTACAAGAATTAGGCTCAACAGAATGAGAGGGTCGAGGTATGGGAAGGAGGGAATGAGAGAAATACAGCAACTTCACAATTCCTGTTAAATGATACATTCCTCTGTGATTAACCATACTGGCGGGGCCTGAGGGGGGAGGAAGGGGAGTGCGTGCTTGGCGCCTCCCTACCGGTAGACCAGACAGGGCCATACATTGAAGGAAAGGTTGAAGGAAATGATGTCACCTTTCTGTTGGACAATGGTGCTACCCGTTCGACTGTGAGAACAGCGGACGTTCCAAACCTACCCCTCTCGGGAGAAGCAATCCAAGTAGTGGGCGTATCAAACCAGATAATTAGCACTCCTGTAACTGAACCAATGGAGATTTCTATAGGGAATTTCAAAGAAATGCACAGATTTGTTGTCTGTGATTCCAGTCCAGTGAATCTACTAGGACGTGATTTGTTATGCAAAATGAACTGTACCATCTTTTGCACACCAAAAGGCATCGAACTTTAGACCCCAGATGAAGATGGCCTGTACAAACTAATGTTGCTAAGGCCCGATGCAGCAGTTAAAGCTTTAACCATTCACGACTTACCTGAAGAACTCCAACAAAAGGTGATTCCAGAGGTATGGGATTTCACCGGGAGAGATGTAGGATTGATGGCTAATGTAGACCCAGTTAAAATAGCCATTAAACCCAATGCTACCTACCCGAAAACTAGACAGTATAAAATGAGTGCAGAGGTGAAAGCTGCAGTTGCATTCGAAATAAACAGATTATTGGAGGCAAACATCATACAGGAAGTAATGAGCAGTCCTTGTAATTCACCCATAATTGGAATTAAAAAGCCTAGTTGAAAATACAGGGTAGTGCAAGACCTGCGAAAGGTGAACCAGATTGTTGTACCTTGATGTCCCATTGTGCCAAACCCTGCAGTGATCCTGTATCAGATCCCATGGAATGCGGAATGGTTCACTGTCATCGATTTGTGCCATGCGTTCTTTTCTATCCCATTACACCCAGACAGCAAATTTCTTTTCTCATTTGAGTTTGACAGTCATGTCTACGTCTGGAATCGTGTCCCTCAGGAGTACACGGAAAGCCCCTCAATATTTAATCAGATTCTAAAAAGATGCATTGAATCCTTAGTCCTACCAAAGGAGTCTGTCCTGGTTCAGTACATAGACGACCTTCTAGTGGTGTCTAAAAGTCAAAGCGACTGTGTTACTGATACCATTGCCCTGCTGAATCATTTGGGTAAAGGAGGAAATAAAGTATCACCTGATAAATTACAGTTTTGTAAAAATTCAGTGAAGTATCTGGGACACCAGATAGAAAAAGGTATCCGAAGGGTCACTTCAGAAAGAATTAGAATAATTCGAGATATGGAATTGCCCAGAACCCAGAAGGAAGTCAGAATGTTCCTAGGAGTTGTGGGATACTGCAGGCAGTGGATTGTGGGATTTGCTGTTTTAGCCAAACCTTTGATAAAAATGACCAAGAAAGGAGTAGATGATACAGTTAGCTGGGATGACGAAAGCATGACAGGCTGGATAAAATTACGAAATTGTCTATGTTCAGCTCCTGCATTAGGAATGCCTGATTATTCCAAGAACTTTGAATTGTTCTGTGATACACAAGACAATTGTGCACTCTCAGTCCTAACACAAGAACATGGTCTGACTAGACGTCCAGTGGCCTACTTTTCAGCCACTCTGGACCCAGTGGCTGCTGGGTTACCCGGGTGTCTGAAAGCAGTAGCTGCTACTTGCACGAGTCTTGAACAAAGTGAAAACATTGTCATGGGACATCCTGTAACGGTTTATGTTCCACATTCAGTTGTGATTCTGTTAACCCGAACCAAGACCCAGTATCTCACACCTAGTCGGCTGACTAAGTATGAGAGGATTCTTATTGGTGCAGAGAATGTGATAATTTCCCGATGCAATATTTTAAACCCTGCAACCTTGTTGCCCCTCACGCAAAATGCAGAAGTGGAGGGCGAAATTGAGCATAATTGCATTGACTTAACTGAGTTTAGCACCAAACCACGTCCTGATATAAAAGAAACTGCCCTTCCCATAGAGGATCTTGTGATGTTTGTGGATGGTTCCTGTTTGAGACATGAGGATGGTGGGTTGAGTGCTGCCTATGCTGTAGTCACACTGGAAACGACACTAGAGGCATCCTATCTAAGTGAAATAAAATCTGCCCAAGTAGCCGAGCTGATCGCATTGGCCAGAGCTTGTAAGCAAGGGAAAAATAAAAGAGTAACCGTATACATTGACAGTCAATATGGTTACGGGGTTGTTCATGACTTCGGCCAGCTATGGTTTCAAAGAGAATTCATGGCTTCCTCAGGTACCCCTATCAGAAATGGAAAAGTGGTACAAAACCTACTGGAAGCAATCCAGTTACCCAAAGAATTGGCAGTAGTCAAATGTGCTGCTCACAAGTCTGGAAATGATGATGTGACAGACGGAAATAGATATGCTGACCAAATTGCCCAATACTGTGCCCGATACAAAATGTCCCTGAAAATTAAATTATGGGGAGGCGGAAACAGCTGTCAACTTATGGTGTTTGAGAATGTATCTACTTGGAGGGAACTGAAAGAGTTGCAGCAAGCAGCAGAGGAAGAGGAAAAGCAAAGATGGGAGGCTGAGGAATGTCAGCCCAGGGAAAGAGATGGTGTTATGATTGATAAGACGGGTGTGCCTGTGTTACCAGACAGCATGGCTACCCCAATGGCCAGGATGATTCATGGAGATACACATATTGGGAGGGATGCAATGTGCCGTGTGTTTCATAAAGTGTTCTTTAACTCAAGGTTCAGGAACATCGCGGAGATGCTTTGCCAGAGGTGCTTAGTGTGTCGGCAGTTCAACGCAGGGAAGAGGACTGTAGTAGAGCAAAGTACAATTGGAAGGGTAGAAGGTCCCTTTGTCAGACTACAGGCAGACTTTATTCAGTTGCCCATGTGTAAAGGATACAAATATGTCTTAGTAATAGTTTGCCTATTCTCAAGGTGGGTGGAAGCATACCCAGCAAAGACAAATGATGCCCTTACAGTAGCCAAATTATTACTTAGAGAGCTAATACCTAGGTATGGTTTTCCAGAGACAATTGAAACAGACAGAGGTGGGCACTTTGCCAACGAAATCTTAAAGGAGCTCTATACAGCATTCAAGATTGAGCCTAAGCTACACTGTGCATATCGTCCAGAGGCTTCTGGAATAGTCGAACAAGTGAATGACACTATAAAGTCAAGATTGGCCAAGATGTGTAATTCTACAAAATTGAACTGGATAGAAGCTTTACCCCTTGTCTTGATGGGATTGAGAAGTATTCCAAACCGAAAGACAGGCCTGAGCCCCCATGAAGTACTAATGGGAAGAGTGATGCGACCGGCATGGGTACCTGGACACAAACTGCTGAGTATTTCTGATGATTTGGTGCTAGAATACTGCAGGCAGCTGGGTGACCAAGTGAGTTCTATCTCTCACCAGATTGGGGAGACTGCTGTCGAATGGCCAACCACTCCAGCCCATAAACTGAAACCTGGAGATTGGGTTGTGTTGAAGAAGCACACCCGGAAGAGTTGTCTTGGACCAAAGTGGGGAAAACCGAGGCAAGTGATCCTTGTAACTACCACTGCTGTAAAGTGCGCTGGTGTGCCGAAGTGGATTCATGCCAGCCATACCAAAAAGGTAACCGAAGAAGAGGTGGCTGAGGCTGAAGGTGGTGCAGCTGAGGAGACTCCAGGCGAGAGTCCGGATCTAGCTGATGTAATACTACCGAGCACCAGTCAAGACGAATGGTTCCCAGCAGACGACCTGATTCTTGACCCAATAAGAACCAGAAAATATTCCTACCTAGATAGAGAGTGGGATAGTGAGGACGAGACAGGGCTAGAAGAAGAAGGTCAGGTTATCGAGATTCACGTCAGACCTGATCAGGAAATAGGTCAAGTAGGGACAGACAAAGTCATTGACACTCCTCCGGAGACTCCAGAGACTGAAAAGGGACAGATAGTAATTAAAGCTGAAGTTCATGCGGAAGAAAATCAAGGGTTCGAAGTGCATGAACAGGAACAGATAGACATAGACGAACGTGTTCAGGAAACAGAGTCCAAATCAGTTGAAACACAAAGTCAAATACAAAATATACCTGAACAAGGCCAGCTTAGAGACCAGGCAGAAGAAACTGAAGAAAGACCTGGAACTAGCCAGATAGGCAGGGAAAAAGACACTGACAAAGCGATACTGCCACAACTGAAAATAAAAGAGCTCGCGAAGAGGGCCAAGTTACCTCGACAACTAAAAGGCTCAAGAAGAGAAGTGAACCCAGATACATAAAGAGACTGAAATTAAGATTGAAAACAATAGAGGAGAAAATAGAAGACCGGAAAAGAGCTGTTAGCGAAAGACAGAGAGCAGGAACTCAGCAAAACAGACGCAGTACCAGAGTGAAAAGACTAAATAAAAACTATCGGAGTCCTGAATGGACCTATTTGGTGCTGGAAGAGATTGATGATCCTGAAGTGAGTGACAGAAGCGATCAAGATTCAATAGAGGATCCGAGTCCTGAGGAAGAAGACCCACCTTGAAAGTGAAACTGCGTAAGCCTCTTGTGTTAAGAAACAAAGAGGGGTTGGAAAGCCACCTGTAAGCAAAAATGTCTGATTCAAATGTGAATGGAAGATCTAGAGGGAATTGTTGTAAAACTTGCTGTAAAATATGCTTCTGCAGCGTAGCCATAGTTATAGTAGTATGGATAGGACTAACAGTCTTTATACCTTTTATGATAAGTAAAGATACTAACCTGTACCCTACTAAATCCATGACGTCAGACGCAGAAGTTGTACATACCGAAGAAACACCACGAAGTGTAGAAAAACGTGACAATTCCGTCAGCCTGAGACAAACACGACCTGACTTAGAAGCACCAGACGAGAAAGGACTACATTTTCACAAAATGAGAAACAGATCACATTTAAATCTCTTTGCAAATCTTTTAGTGCATTATGTAGAAGCTATGGAAATAGAAGATTGTTATGTTTGCATGAAGCTACCTACTTCAGTAGCTGAGGGCGTGACCTATCACCATTTACCCCTGACCTATGGAATTTCCTGTAGTATATTAGCAAGCTTGTTTTACAGAAGCACATTACAGTCTAATTTGGAAAAAGAACTCAAACCACTGGAGGTTGATAGTGCCTGTAAGAGACTAACTGATAGTCTCTCCTCTGTAGGTAGTTGGTTTTCTAACATAGGTCGTAGTCTCGTGGGGAAAATACTGATGCCAATAGCTGGAATAAGTCTGATTGTGTTCATTATAATAATTTGCTGCAAATGTCAAAAGTGTAGAAAGAAGTACACGGTAAATAAGAAAGGAGTCAAGAGAAATATTGACGAACTTGAATTAGAAGAGTTAAGAAACCAGATTTATAAGAAGGCCAAGAGTTTCCATCCCAATAACGATGCTGAGAAGAGGCTCAACAACAAATTTGTAGAAATTGAGATGAGTGAGATTTGAAAGAAGTTGGCATCTGTTTCCATTAATAGTGATGATAGTAAATATCATCAAAGAGGGGATTGATGGAGTAAGGATTTGCACGTTAAGCGACTTGCTCTCATTTATGAACCTCGTTAACTTGTAATAGTATTAACCAACCCTGTTTGTCATTAATATTTCACTTTTCCAGTACACGCGGGTGTCCCAGAGACGCTTGCCTATGTGTCTATTAATCCTAACCATGCTTGCATACTACAGAATGGCCGCTTCGCAGAAATTCAGTCTGCGCATGCGTCGGTCATACCCATGTGACGTGACGCACTCGCAGTTTTGGAGGGAGAGTTCGCTCATGCGCATTGTAGCTAAAATGGCCGCTTGTCTATAAACACTCTTTCTGCTTGCCCATGCTGCTTTGCATTTCTATCTATTTCCGCTTAACCTTTAACCGCTATAGTTATTATGAAGTAAGGGGTACAGTGCAGATTATCATGGTGTACAGTGTATTCATTTTTTCCTGTGTTTCTAATTTGTTTTCGCTTACTTTTCATGTACCGCGTATCTGGGGCCTGGGAGTGGGGAGCAGCGCCATCTTTGAAACCCATCACGACCCCGTCATGTGATGAGGGAGAAGTCAGACTGCGCAGAAGCAATACCCCGCCAGCTGGCTGCCGAGGCCGGGATGCTCATGAGAAAATGAACTGTGACCTGACCAGGGGAGCCGAGCTGTACCTGAAAACGAAACATTTTGATACATTACTGTGTGCTCTATTGTCCTCTTCTACACGTATGCCTGGGAACAGGAATGTAAGGGGTGGGTACTGAGAAATAAATATTAATTGTGGGAACACAGAATTTTAGGTGGTGACAATGACCTAACCACCTCTCCTGACCAATCGTAAGCTGGGACCCTCTCACTTGCAACTTTTGTGGGTGGTTTAGGGACCCGAAGAGAGTATAACTAGCCTAGTTTAGTTAGTGAAAGTTGTCCGACTTGTCCGAATAGCTGACCTGTCACCGACCCCACGACTCTATAGGTGATTGATACAGAGAGCTGCGGAGCCCTCTGTCCGAATTTTCCACAAACTCCAAGGGGTGGAAATAGTCATAAGTGCTGGCAAAGCACTTTGCTGGGAGATTCGAGAACCCAATCGGGGTTACTGGCGGATTCCATGCAGAGAGGGGGTAGCGGAGGCGTTGCATCCGAAGCTGCAGGTGTTGGTCGTGCCCTTTGGTGAGCCCAGTCCTGACCCAAAGTCCTGAGGGGTATCCTGTCCTGATTTTCCGTGAGCTGTACCTGCTCACCTACTGGCATCTTAAATCCTTGAGGGTCCTTTTCCTCGTCTTTTCCCGAAGCTGACCCGTGGCCAGGGTTAGTCCTCATTCCTGTCCTAGGTAAATACATCAGTGGGTGTCCGTTTACTGTCCCTTTCCTTCCTGCTCTTTAATAAAGCCTCTATGCCCATGATATTCTCTCTGTTTGCTCTAATGATGCATATGCAAACTGTTTATTAGTATGTTCCACTGTTCCCCTTCCTGTAGGGCACATTGAAACTGTTTTGCTTAAATTAAGTGTGATGAACATTATTGGTGTGTAGGATCTAAGTTTAAGAACTAAATTAGATAGACTAAGATTAGGGTTAGAATCACTTATAGGTTTTAGGAATTCACTGACTAATGTGTTTTAAATTTACCTTCCCTAGTATAAGCCTGAAACTGAATAGCATGTTCCCTGTTACCCTCATCCATTAGATTTCCCATTTGCACTCAATGGTGCTCGCCCTTATCCATAGTTATATCATTCTTGTAATCCTGATTATTAATGTTTTGATTTGCATCTGCCTTATACTCTTGTCACTTTGAATTATACTTTATATGTAAAATCCATAAAACCCTTCAGGTGTCTGTGGTCATTGAAGACTTTAAATGTTAATAAATGAATAAAGTAAATGTTTAGAATTAACTTGTCACTTGTCCACTGCTAGCTCCTGATCCGTCAGGAAGAGTAAGTGCCTGTGGTAAGTCAGGTACCATGGTAATAGTGTTACAGAAAACACATACAAAGTACTGATAGTGGTGTGTAAACTCGCCTGACTCACAAATTAGTGTCATTTAATCACGTCATGGGCCCAAGTGCGTGAAAATCTGGTAAACTCAAGAGCCGGGTGACCTGCGCACTCTATCAATGGAACCAGGATATGTTCTTCGGGGCTGCAGATGAGGGGACAATTGGTCTACAAGCTCCAGCAATCTACGTCGATCAAGCCGGAATTTCCTGATCACCTCCTCGTCAACCATGTCCTCCAGCACAGTGTATGGGCGATGCACATTTGGAGCCCTCCTGTGTGGAAGTAGATGTAGTAGATGTCAATTTACCAACAACGCATAGCTGTGCAACTCTATCACATGTAGGCCAACACAATCCAAATGAGAAATGTTGTCGACAATTATCATATGTGTGACATGTCTGATATTACCTACAATACAGAGTAGCATAAAAACAATGTGCATCCACTAACAACATGATGTGTGACAACATGTACAATGTAACGTACACACATGTCAAAAGAACTGCCAACAAGACATGCCCAATGACCTAAATGTGGACAAGCGTCATCACAGACACACATGCACGTGCACACAAAATACGATAATGCTACACACACTCCTTGTCTGCATGCACCAATGACCACACCTACAATGGTGAGCATCCTCATATTACATGTATGGTCACACAAGAGGCAACACACATACGCATACACAGAATGCATGTGTACCCACCGTAGACCGGCCGGCCACGGCCGGTCCGCAACCGCCGTGCCAGGCCAGTCACCCGCCACTGGCCATGCCCGGCCCACAACCGCCGTGCCAGGCCAGTCACCCACCACCGGCCACGGCCGGCCCACAACTGCTGTGCCAGGCCAGTCACCCACCACCGGCCCAGGCCGGACCACAACCGCCGTGCCAGGCCATTCACCCACCACCGGCCACGGCCGGACCACAACCGCCGTGCCAGGCCAGTCACCCACCACCGGCCGAGGCTGGACCACAACCGCCATGCCAGGCCAGTCACCCACCACCGGTCACGGCCGGACCACAACCGCCATGCCAGGCCAGTCACCCACCGCCGTGCCAGGCCAGTCAACACCGGGCGGTGGGTGACTGGGCTGGCACGGCGGTTGTGGGCCGTCCGTGGCTGGTGGTGAGTGACTGGCCTGGCACGGCGGTGGGTGACTGGCCTGGCACGGCGGTTGGGGACCGGCCGTTGCCGGCTGGTCTACGGTGGATGATGCAATGCGACTGTAAGGGGGGTTATGAACTGACATTTCGATTTTCATAAACACAAGGATGTGTTGGCCTGCACCTCCCCCGCAGAATGCGTGCACCGCCATGGTGGCGCCACTGAATGAACATTGTTGCAAAAGATGCATCCGTCGCGGAAGCAAGCACATGCGGTTGCCGATGTGTGACCGTGACGGTCCGTGCACATGCAGCCAAATGGAAGAGGTAACGCGGGGCACGTATGCCCAATCGAAAACAGCGGGAGCCGTGCACCACCACACCAGGCCCAGTCATTGGCCCTTTTTGAAAGAGGCATCCAGGGGGAACCAATTGCTGCCGGTGTGTGCCACTGACATGGGCTCTGGGACCTATATATGTGTGATTTCCACAAGCACACATTCAATGCTGTGATCCAGTGCTGCCTGTGACCATCACCTCGACCTGCTGCTGCTGAGCTGACCAACGACTGCTGCCTGTGACCATCACCTCGACCTGCTGCTGCTGAGCTGACCAACGACTGCTGCCTGTGACCATCACCTCGACCTGCTGCTGCTGAGCTGACCAACGACTGCTGCTTTAGTGCCACAGTCCAGGACCTTGCCATGCAGAGAGTGCGAGAGATCCGGTCTCGTCCCTTCACCGCAGCGGAACTAGATGTTCTTGTGGCCGGTGTGCTCAGCCACTACAAACAGCTCTACGGTGCACCTGGACAGGTGGTAAGTGCAGTGGTGTACATGTTGTTGGCCATGAGGTGGTCAGTGGCTCCTGTCTTCTGCAAGCCTGGCGGTGTGATGTGGGACCTTCACATGTGTTGTGCAGAGCATGGCTGCATGTAGATACGAGTTTCTACGAAGTTTGTGCATGTCATGCTGTCCACTTACGTTACCCTCTTGTCTCCCATCATGGTAGGTAAAGCTGCACCTTTGCAAGGCCGTGTGGAGGACCATAGCACGTGATGTACGGGCAGTGGGGGTGTGCAATATACGACACACACACTGCCACAAGCGCTGGGATGACATATCCAGGCTCAGCAAGAATGTTGCGAAGATGACACTAGGGATGATTACAAGATCAATTTGTCTGGCCCGACGCACCATGACCCCTCATATGCACCGTATCATTGCTGTGACGCATCCTGACCTGTCCGCCCGGCTGAGTGGGGATCAACAGCAAACTAAGGGTAAGCAGAATGTATGTGTATGGTACTTGGGAGTGCAATGCATGTATTGGTGCTCAGACACAGTAGTGACTTTCGTGGTGCGTATGTTTAGCAGAAATAGCATGTTGGTGCCATTGGCGCAGTGTGCGTTGGCATTCATGACCGCCAGTATGACAGGCCACTTGCTTAGTAGTTGAGGGTTCAAGGACATGCCGTAGAGGTCTGTGGTCCCATGGCATGACATGTGTGCAGATCTACATGCACTTGCCCTGTTCGTATGATGTACATTTTCCACGGCCACCACCGGTTCTTTAATGTGAGGTTGATTGGTAGGGGTGGGACCTGTGCAGGATGGGGGCTACATGTTCTTTGTCTGAAATGGAATCAGAGAATTGTTGCCCTCAGTACGTGAGTGTGGCACTTACTGGCACCTCTTTCCTCTCAATTTCAGCTTTGGCAGAGGACACTGACCCACAGAAGACGGAGATGAGTGGTGGCAATGCATCCGGATCAGACATCACACACACGCAGACTGACACAGAAGAGGGCAGCCCCGGAGAGGGGGACAGGACCATTCCTGAGGACTTGCATGTCGAAACACCATCGTCCTCATCTTCCAACAATGTTGGTGAGTCAGCACTGTTGTCACAGACCGGGAGTGGGCAATCAACACCATCGGTCGGGACACAGCACACAGGTCCCACACTGCCGCCAACTGCACCAAGTACTGCTCGTGCATGCAGAAGTAGGGGGAGCAGAGTGGCCTTCGGTGCAGGCACCGCTGCCCCTGCCCCGGTGACCTAAAGTGCACTTTGTGCTGAGGCTGTTGATCTGCTGCGTCAGCTGTGTGTGGGGCAGACCAACATGATCAATGCATTCCAAGACCACGTTAGGAAGTTGGGGCAAGTGGTGGCATTCATGGAGGGGATGCATGGTGATGTTGCTGGTCTACACAGGACAGTCCAGTCATTGGAAAACACTGTGCCTTCTGCCATTGTACAGTCGCATAGACAGGGTGCTACTTCTGTTCCCCCATCTACACGACTTGATGTCTCAGGGGGGAGTGAATTTTCTGACCAGGACTCTTTTACAGGTTATTGCACTAGAAGCAGCCACAGGCAGCAGGGCACGGAGGGCACAGACACCATCCCCTAGGACAGGAAAATCTGTTACCAAAGACGACGTGTGCTACACTGGAGTTCACACACAGGATCCCCAAGGGGTGTTGGGGGAAATGGCTTCGCATGCTACACAGGCATCCCACACAAAAGGTACTCCCAAGGCAAGGGAAACTCCCAAGTCCAGGGACACGCCCAAGGACAAGGACACTACTAAGGAAGGGGTGACTCCCAAGGGCAGGGACAAGGACACTACAAAGGCAAAGCCACCTCAAACGAGCAGGGACACTCACAAGGACAAGGACACTACTAAGGAAGGGGCGACTCCCAAGGGCAGGGACAAGGACACTACAAAGGCAAAGCCACCTCAAAGGAGCAGTTTCACTCCCAAGGACATGGACAATACTGAGGAAGGGGCAACTCCCAAGAGCAGGGACAAGGACATTACAGAAGAAAAGCCACCTCAAAAGAGCAGGGACACTCCCAAGGACACAGACAATACTAAGGAAGGGGCGACTCCCAAGCGCAGGGACAAGGACATTACAAAGGCTAAGCCACCTCAAAAGACCAGGGACACGGCCAAGGACAAGGACACTACTAAGGAAGGGGCGACTCCCAAGAGCAGGGACACTCCCAGGGACAAGGTCGCTTCTAGAGACAGGTACACTACAAAGGACAAGTCTGCAGCCATGGACAGGGCAACGTCCAGGGAACAGGGAAAGTCCAGAGAAAAAACTCCTCCTACGGCCAAGGCACATCCAAGGGACAAGGCTTCTCCCATAGAAACTAGCTCCATCATGGACAGGCATACATCACCCCTGGCTGCACTGAGGCTGATGTTGTCGAAGGAACGGAAAACAGATGTCTCCCCGGGGGAGTCCCCTCATACCTCCACTCCCATCCAGGCCCGTCAGAAGCAGAGGAAGGAGTACCCTGTTGTTGCATCCCCCATTACACATGATGCAGAGGCCAGAAGGCAGGCACACAGCAAACGACAAGCATGGTCGAGCACGTCCCCAGAGAGCAGACCCCCAGCAGCAGATGCTCCACCTTTGGTGGGTGATATTTCATTTGAGTCCGCACCACTTGCCAGTCCTGTCATGTCCAGGGTGCCCTCACATATCCCTAAGAAACGTAGACACACACCATTGAGACCGGCCCACCCCGATGTTGCTCCAGTACAGCTATCCCCAGCTCCCAGAGCCACCCTGCCTCCTGGCCCATGCAGCCCTTTGGCTCATCATTTCGGTGTTCACAGTGGTGCATCAGAGGTTCACTCTCAGTTGGCACATAGTGACACTGTGTTTGTTGCCTGCTGTCATGCATCATGTAGTGGCACTGTCTCAGTTGTGCCTTCTCCTGTATCTGGTGCTGGCAGTGTGTCTGGGTCTATGGCTCATGTGTCAGTCACTAGAGCTGTGGCTGTGTCTCACACTCCTATTTCTGGTGCTGGCAGTGTGTCTGGAATGATGACTCATGTGTCACTCACTACATCTGTGGCTGTGTGTCACACTCCTGGTTCTGGTGCTGGCAGTGTATCTGGGTCTATGGCTCATGTGTCAGTCACTAGAGCTGTGGCTGTGTGTCACACTCCTGGTTCTGGTGCTGGCAGTGTGTTTGGGTCTATGGCTCATGTGTCAATCACTAGAGCTGTGGCTGTGTCTCTCACTCCTATGTCTGGTGCTGGCAGTGTGTCTGGGTCGATGGCTCAAGTGTCAGTCACTAGAGCTGTGGCTGTGTCTAACACTCCAGTTTCTGGTGCTACCAGTGTGTCAGAGGCAAGTGATTCAGACAGTCCACCAGCTTCCATGATGTGAGGTGTATTTACCTTCACTCACATGTCATTTGACTTGGTGTGTAGATTGTCCTTTGTAACCAGCCTTGCATTGTTGTTGTCCTTGGGACGGGTACCTTGAACCACGTCCTTGTGCTGCCTCTGATGTACCTGCTCTGCAACGAACACTGCCCTGTTGCTGTTCTGATACTGCAGTCTGCCCTCTCAGGTGCTGCCTCTGATGTACCTGTTCGATGCCATGGACTGTTGATGCACTTAGCCCCTCTCATGTGTTGCCTCTGATGTACCTGTTCAATGCCATGGACTGTTGATGCACTTAGCCACTCTCATTGTGCTGCCTCTGATGTACCTGTTCGATGCCATGGACTGTTGATGCACTTAGCCCCTCTCATGTGCTGCCTCTGATGTACCTGCTCTGTTGGCCACAATGCCCTGTTGCAGTTCTGATACTGCAGTCTGCCCTCTTATGTGCTGCCTCTGATGTACCTGTTCTGTTATGAACACTGCCCTGTTGCTGTTCTGATACTGCAGTCTGCCCTCTCATGTGCTGCATCTGATGTACCTGCTCTGTTGGCCACAATGCCCTGTTGCAGTTCTGATACTGCAGTTTGCCCTCTCATGTGCTGCCTCTGATGTACCTGTTCTGTTACGAACACTGCCCTGTTGCTGTTCTGATACTGCATTGTGCCCTCTCATGTGCTGCCTCTGATGTACCTGCTCTGTTACGACCACTGCCCTGTTGCTGTTCTGATACTGCAGTCTGCCCTCTCATGTGCTGCCTCTGATGTACCTGCTCTGTTGGCCACAATGCCCTGTTGCAGTTCTGATACTGCAGTCTGCCCTCTGATGTGCTGCCTCTGATGTGCCTGCTCTGTTGGCCACAATGCCCTGTTGCAGTTCTGAAACTGCAGTCTGCCCTCTCATGTGCTGCCTCTGATGTACCTGTTCTGATACGAACACTGCCCTGTTGCTGTTCTGATACTGCAGTCTGCCCTCTCATGTGCTGCCTCTGATGTACCTGTTCGATGCCATGGGCTGTTGATGCACTTAGCCCCTCTCATGTGCTGCCTCTGATGTACCTCTTCGTTGCCATGGACTGTTGATGCACTTAGCCCCTCTCATGTGCTGCCTCTGATGTACCTGTTCGATGCCATGGACTGTTGATGCACTTGGCCACTCTCATGTGGTGCCTCTGATGTACCTGTTCGATGCCATGGACTGTTGATGCACTTAGCCACTCTCATGTGCTGCCTCTGATGTACCTGTTCGATGCCATGGACTGTTGATGCACTTAGCCCCTCTCATGTGCTGCCTCTGATGTACCTGTTCGTTGCCATGGACTGTTGATGCACTTAGCCCCTCTCATGTGCAGCCTCTGATGTACTGTTCGATGCCATGGACTGTTGATGCACTTAGCCCCTCTCATGTGCTGCCTCTGATGTACCTGTTCGATGCCATGGACTGTTGATGCACTTAGCCACTCTCATGTGCTGCCTCTGATGTACCTGTTCGATGCCATGGACTGTTGATGGGCTTAGCCCCTCTCATGTGCTGCCTCTGATGTACCTGTTCAATGCCATGGACTTTTGATGCACTTAGCCCCTCTCATGTGCTGCCTCTGATGTACCTGTTCTGTGCAATGGACTGTTGATGCACTTAGCCCCTCTCATGTGCTGCCTCTGATGTACCTATTCTGTGCAATGGACTGTTGATGCACTTAGCCACTCTCATGTGCTGCCTCTGATGTACCTGCTCTGTTACGGACACTGCCCTGTTGCTGTTCTGATACTGCATTGTGCCCTCTCATTGCTGCCTCTGATGTACCTGCTCTGTTACAGACACTGCCCTGTTCTGATACTGCATTGTGCCCTCTCATGTGCGGCCTCTGATGTACCTGCTCTGTTATGACCACTGTCCTGTTGCTGTTCTGATACTGCAGTCTGCCCTCTCATGTGCTGCCTCTGATGTACCTGCTCTGTTGTATCCAGTGCCCATGCTCTTGCATACTCAGAGATTATACCCCTGTTATGTTTATTAAATCTGGTCAATCATGTGTAGTGGTTTGTCGTTGTCATTCCTGCTTGTGTGCTTCACTAGTGGATATCTTTTTGCGATCTAATGTTGTTTCTCAAACATGACACTCCCTCTCCCAACGTCACTGCCCTGGCAGGTACTCCCCTTCAGACAGCAAATGGTGTGTTGCGTACCTGCGTCGTCGTCGATGATGGCCCATGACTTGCAGGTGGTGGAGCGCGAAGAGTATCGGAAATGCTTGTAGCGCTGGGTCGATGATGGCGAGTAACTTGTGGTGGGTATCTCTGCAATGTGTGGTTTCTTCGCAGTGGGTAATCCGCCGTGTTCAGGCAGGTTGTTTTGCCGCAGCGGTTTTATGTGTGTTTTCCGCCATCGTGATTTGGGGGACGGTCTGAGATGTCATTCCGTACGGCGGTGTCTCTGGATTGGTTACGTCTGCCGCGGGGTTGGGTGTAGTTCCGCGCCGGTGCGTGCTCTTCCGCCGCGTACGGACTTTTGACGGTGTTTCACATCCTAATATGCCGGACGGAGAGACCGCGGCAGGCGGACACGGAAAAGACATTTTCCGCCTACTCCACGATGGTGGTCGCACTTCCGTCCGCCATCCTAATGAGCCCCTAAGTTTGGTGTTCCTGTGCTTCTGAGGTAGGATATGTAGCCCCAAATTACTCTTAATTACTTAAGCAGGCAAAATGTTGGTCATTTCGCATTACAAGAGTAATGTGTAATCACTGAAATGACTCCCATTATGCTGATATAATTAAAAGTTCACCCGGGCTGACTCTCATGCTGTTCCAAACATCAACTTGGTTTAACTTCATGCTTGGAATGTGATTTACTTAACACTATTTCCAAGGTGAATCTCTCAATTCATTCAACTGTTGCGGTGCCTGGATACAAGATTTGACTCTGTTCGTATTACTCAGTTGACATTTTTTAATCGATTCTTCCCTTACACAGAGTGTGTTCCCACATTGTCTCGAAATTGGCCATGAGTCAAATCTGCTGAAGAAACCTTTAGCCCACACTAATGATCTTAATAGTTTTTAACTGGTATATCAGCCCTACCCTTTTTTTGGGAAGGTGATTGAAAGTTATGTTTCTGCCTAATCGCTTAATACATTTTTGATAATGAACTGCTCAATAATTTTCATCCGGTTTCAGACAGGGATGTAGCTGAAAAAATGCTTTCCTATAGGTTGTAGTGATATACTTTGTTTCCTAGACTTTCCTAGACTTTGGAATCTCAAGATCTATTGCGCGCCTTGAGGTTTCTGCCACATTCAACACTGATAATGACATTACTTTGATCAACATAATTAAAGTTTGCACAGGCATGAAAGGTGTCATCTAATTATTTTCTAACTCCAAATTGGTCGTAGTGGATAGAATTAGGGCACTCATTTTCTAGTGCATTACCCTTCCGCACAGTGTTCCCTAAGGTTTCGAATTGTCCCCTACCCTCTTTATCTGCCACATAGAACCTCTCAATTTCAACCTTTAGGAGCAAGTGTTCCTACAGCACCAATATGGGGATGACACCAAGATGTATCATAAAACCTCCCTACCCACCCACAGTTATCTCACTAAGCCTGGAGACTACCAGAAAGGATGACAACTCATCACTTGAAATTCAACCTCCTTATAATGATATTTCTGATAATCTAATCTAGAAAACCCCACTTGTCTTAGCAAGCATGGATCGATCACTGTAAAACCTTGAATATGTATAAAAGACTAACCTACCAGTCCCAAATCAACACCATGCCTCACAGCACATATTAGCATCTTAGGCAATGATGGGGTATCAGACAGTTTATTATTATAAGACTTTAGTTCAGACCAGTGTTTAATTTGTAAATTAATATGTGTTGGGGTCCAGAGTTTTGCTGAGAAGCCCACGGCTGGTGCTGTCAAAGGTCATAGTGCTGAATACCATGGCTGCGTATTCTTGATACCACTGCATGTCTCTCCAACACTAGATACTCCTTGCACTGGATCAAAGTCAGTGGAGGAAAAAGAAGTGCTGATACCTAAAAAGAAGTGCCAATGGGCCCCACTTGCAACCATCAGCTCATATTAAGCACTGGTTCAAATCTTCATCCCCTCAACACTGATCAATTGCAATTCTCTTCTCATTGACTTAGCAAAAATAATCTTGCTCTACTATGGGCAGCTCTGAATGCAGCAGCTCACTTAGAATCATGTTCATATGCCCATGTGTTACTAATTGTGCACAGGCTTCCCAGTGAAGCCAGAAACTCAGTTCATGTCAGCCTGTGCCACTCACAAAATTTTCTACAGTGCCACACCTAGATATTTGAAAGAATATTTCTAGTGGACAACAACTCTTGGGTAGTGTAGACTCTCTCCACCTTTAACAGCCAGCAGTCATTGAGAACAGACTATGTCAGAGCAATTAGACTATGGGCCAAATTCAAGGGTCTTTGTATTGCCCACAAAGCAATCTACGGCCAGGCCCCAGCCTACATTTAAGAGAGTCTCCAAAATGATGTGCTGGGCCGGGAAACTTCGGACCGCCTTGAGCTGCCTGCTTGCAGTCCCCTGGTTTAATACGGTATCCAAGGGTGGCAGAGACCTCTCTGTCCTGCTCCCGCAACTTTGTAATAAACTACCCGATGGCCTCCGCAAGGAATGGGCTCTCCTCCCTTTCAGGAAACGGCTTAAAACGCTTCTGTTCAGGGAGGCGTTGGACACAAGCTAAGCATCTGCTACGCATGTTTCTGGGGACAGCAGTGGGTATCGGACCCCTCTCTCAAAGCGCTAAGAGACCTGATGGTGATTATGCCCTACAGAAGTAGCAGTTAACATAACATAACAATTCACTTCAGCCTGACCTATGCAGTACCTCCTGTCATTTAACTTTCAAAAAGAATCGGAAACTACCACTGCTGCAAAGACACTTTAACTCTAATACTAAATAAGCTTGTTCTTCACTCGTAACTGCCTTTAATACTAAGCATGTCTGAAGTTCTACTCGTAAAGTATCCCTCCTGAGAACCTCTACACTATATCCAGTGCATGTGCTACTCCTTCTTATTTTTCTCTATCTATCTATCTCTGGCGTCTTTTCCCACACATGTAGAAGAACTCAGAAGAGCTCCCCCACTCATGTTCTTTTTCCCTCATTTCCTCATTTGAGATCCTAATTATTACCTCTGTTCAAATAACTCCTCATGAACCTTCTTCCTCTATTCTTGACCGCCATCTCATGACTCTGAGCTATTCCACATGCACTGTAATCTCAACATCCCCTTTGTAGAAATGTTTACTGTACTACTTGTTTATCACTGGCTTGCTTATATTTGTGGTCAACCTCTTGCTACATTTGCAGACAAACATGCCTACTATTTTGTTAACCTACGTGCATTGTTGCTACTTATTGAACTGGACAGCTGTATTATTGCTTCTTTGTATATTGATCTAATGCCATAGGGTCTTGTTAATACAATATAAATCAGCAAAATGAATATATACAAAAATAAAAACGCTTGCTGTGTTGAGGTCAATATTTTTTATTATTTGATATGTAAGGTTGAATCTAGAGTGCTTCAGGGTGTTAGGATTCTACCATCCTGCCACTAAGCGGCACTCTCCAAGGCCCTCTGGACTCCTGTCTTTATATCCAAACTAGCAGCCCGACCCGACGTTGTCCGGGAGCAAAAGGCTGCTTCAGGGCCCCCGCCTGCCCCGCAGAGGAGTTGTCTGTGCAAGTCCTGGCCCTGTTCAACTGATTTGGCCCACTTGTGCTATTTTTTTAATTCGTATGTATTGTTTTCCGCGTTTTATGTTGTCCGCAAGATGTGAGGAAAGTGTTGTGTCACCTGTTTAATGTTCTTTTTCTTTCGAAGGCTCTTTCGTTTTTGTATCGTTTTTGTATCCCTTCAAAGAAGTTTCCCTTTCGTTTTGCCAATTGTGTGGTGAAGTCCTGGCAGTGCTCGAGTGATTATGGGCAGTTGTGTTATTTTCGTTATTCGTATGTCTTATTGTAAGCGTTTTATCTTGTCCGCAAGATGTGAGGAAAGTCTCGTGAATGCGCAGTCCATTGCGTTTCTCCATTAAGAAATGTCTGCTTTTTTTGTTCGTGTTTACCCCCCTGTGACGTCGTTGGTCAATGGCTAATTTAATTTAATTTAATTGCGGGTTTATATAGCGCTAGAATCGACTCCCGGAGGAGTATCTCCGCGCTTCGACCGCTGGGGAACCCGTCATGGCTCACCCTGAGAGATGGTCCCTAATGGGTATCTCTAAAGTGCGACCAAGCATCCCCGGCGGTCCTGGGGGCCGTTGTGAAGATGAGGCAAGCTAATGCCCAGAGTTGCCGAGTGTGGTCCCTGACTGGAGTAGGCACCGAGGCGAGAATTATCGAGCCCGCTGACCCTGGTCCTCGACCCTGCCGCGTCGGGAATCGAACCCTGGTCCCGTGCAGTCCTCTGCTTATGGGTCTGCCGCCTCTAACCAGTGAGCCACACCACTCCGCTAAGGGTTAAAGACTTGTTTTCTTTGGTAAGCCGAAGTCGTGTGTGTGTTTTCTTTAGTGCGTTGTGATTGGTGTAGTATGCGATTAATCCTGCCCCCTGTGTGGCGGCATTTGACTCTCCTCGTCGATGGAAGGCCCGCCCGGGTTTTAATGCGAAGGCGTCAATGTTGTCTGGGTAACTGCAACGAATGCGTGTATATTTCTTATAGCGCGCACCTCTGCTGTTTTTGTATATTGGTGTTACCGCGCTGTATGTGTGAATTTAAATTCATTGAAAGCGCATTTCCGCTGTATGTGTTGGGATTTGCAAATGTTTGTTAGAAATTCATTGAAAGGGCATTTCCGCTCTATGTCTGCATATTGTGCGTTCTAAATTCAGTGAAAGCGCATTTCCGCTCTATGCGTGCATATGTAAGTGTGTTGTGAAGTCGCTTGGCCTATGTTTGTTATTTGCACTTGGAAAGGGCCCTGTAAACGCCCACATTTGTTGTTTGAGACGCCCACGGCCACGCCCCCAAGGGACTACTTTATCACTTTTGGCGTTTTTGCTTTTTTAATGTATATGTTGTACGTATCTATAGCCTATGTCCTTCTGCCACATCTCCCCTTTCAAATGGTGTATTGGGTGTAGTGATTGGTGCATTACTTTTGTCGTTTACCTGGCTCAAAGGTTTGTGTTCTCTCTTTATAATAGTAGTATAGCTAGGATGTTAGACAGTTCCACTCCTTGCCTTGCCAGACACTCTTTGTATTCCAGTCCAGGCTTCCAATCTATTGTCCTGATGCATCATGGTTCTTGTAGTTCCCTTTGTCTTCAGCCCCCTCCTAGATCATGTCGTGGTGGTGGTTTCTTGTTTGATAGAGTTGTTCCTGGATACTACCGTTATTTTGAACACTTTATCTCTGTATTCTAGACCCGTTTCTATGTTTGCTCTCATCCACACTCCATTCCAGGTTTTTCAATCCCCGGTCTTGTGTCTTCTAGTTTCCTTGGTCTTCCTTCCTACAGCTTCAGTTCAGCCTTTCCCTTATTGGTGGGTCCTGCTGATTCCCTGAACCTGGTTAATCTTACACATGTCTCTCACTACAGCTGTGCTCCTTCCCCTATCCTCCAGGTATTTCAGCTCTGTGATAACAAAGTGTGCCATCTTTTTAACTGACTCCTATTGCGTCTACTTGTGCTCTGTGTTCCTGCTGCTGTTACTAAAGGCTTGTCCTTAGAATTAGTTTCGTTTTTTCCTGTACCTTTTTTCCTGTCTTTTGGCCGTATGTGGTATCGGTTTCTGTCTCAAGGGTTCCTGCATCTCTGTTCCAGTTTTAGACATAGTTCATAGTCTCCTGTCTGCATTCCTACTGATCGGCCCTGTTATATGCAGACTCCCAGCCCGTATTCTGTGATCCTGTTGTCTGCATTCCAGTCCTGTTTCTGACCCTGAGTTCTAGTCCTGCTTTGTCTGAGGAACTTTTTTCTGTTCCCTGTTATTCTGTCTTGTTTTTTTATCTGGATTTTCATTGCTTTCAGAGTGCCAATTAGATTTCAAGGCTTTTGGCTTTAGCAAAGAGAATCACCCATGTCACTGAATTGTAGCATGTACAAGAAGGAACTCTATGTGCTAATGAGAGAAAAAATGGGCTTGTATGATGACTGTGTCTGTTTGTACTGTCAAAATATTGCAAAAGAAATGTGTACTCCAAGACTGAGCCCTGTTTAATTAAACCTGACATTCTCTCTCTAAACATCAATAAAGTTAAAGTTTTCACTGAACTGCTTCTGTAGAGGAACACATCTTTAAAACAGACAGCTTAGCTTGAGGAAGAAAATGCCAAACAGCTCAAGATTCAATTGAAACACTCTCCCTTCCCTGGTAAGGAAGTTAAAAAGAAGGATTTATTTGAACCAAGTTTCTGTTATGCTTATATCAAGTTGGTATCTTAGTCCAATGCCATAAATAACCATGAACTGAAAAATCACAGCATTACAGACTCCTCCACAGTCTCTGATCTAACAATGGGGCAGAATTACCTCAAACGACTGGGCCTACGTCCATTTATAAACCTCTCTTTGCTTTTCAATTAAACATGGGTGTAACTATCACTTCTGTGCCAGTTCATTAAACTGATAACAATGGTGTAAGCACTTTAGACAGTTCAGTGTGTGAGCATAAGAATTTGTCTAAATTATCCGAGACCAAAAAAAACACGCTGTCTAATCTCATAATTTCTGTCCCTGTGCCACACACTAATCCTGACACTACAAAATACTTTCAATCCACTCTTAAATCAGAAAATACATCCATAGCCAGTCCTAACTCTAGTTGTGGCTATAAACCAAGAAAGCAAGATGAACGTACAAGGCCTCAAGCATTCAGAGTCTGAAATGTCTACGTACCATCAAGACCTACAATCTAATGATAGGTTTCAAAACCTGGTAATTAGTACTGTATTCAGCGTTGTGTTGTTGGGAAATGTGGGTCACAGCAAAGATAATCCCGATGCACCAATTAAGGATCCAAGCAATGATGATAAGGACAAGTTAACACAAGTTCACAGACAACGGCAAGTAAGACAACAGCCATGTGTTAAAGAATTTCAAATGCCAGCCTATGACAGTGCTGACCTTATAACCTCTTCAACCGTGAACACAGCCTTGCTTCCTGATGACAGATGTTCAAGGAACTTTGAAATCTGATGAAATGGCTGTTCAAAACTTTGAATTGCCTCTGCCTTCTGTTCTTCAAGAGAGCATTGTTCCCATCAAAGAAGAAGCTCCGACATCACTATTCGTTTCAGACCTGTGTGTTCTGTCGGAGTCGCTCTTTGTTATTTTGCAAGAGAATCCATCCAGGGTGAAGCTGTGTATCCAAAACATACCCATTACCGAGCCTGTCACCATGATTGAAAACCACCCTCTCTCTAAGAAAGTTCTTACTCCTTCCCTAGAAACATCTCCAGAGAACAGCCTGAACACCAAGACAATGTTTACTTTGACTCCTGTGAGATTTTTACGCAACAGCTTGGACATGAAAAAATTACTGTCTCCAATGGCTCTATCCTTTCTGAAACATAGACCAGGCACTGCTAGTGCATGCTGTCAGACTCTAAAAACTCTTCTTGAAAATAACCTGTCAGTCAATCAGTTGATCAGTCTGTTAGGTTCAAAATTCCCATTCTTACTGTGCATTTATACATACTTGGGGACCCATTAGGATGGCGGGCGGATTGCCCCAGCCAGGCTAGTGGTAGCCACAGCCGGCCTGGCGGGGGCGATCCGCCTGCCATCCTTGCTGCAATGACCCCCGCCATATTAACATGGCTGGGCGGTCCGTGGCGGATGGAAAGACCGTCTGCCGCTTTTCCGCCTCGGTTGCCTTGCGACCGGGGCGGAAAAGGGTTTATATGGTGGCGGTGTCTATCAGATACCGCCAGCCATATCAGGATGTGCTTTGTCAGATGCATTTCCGTGGCGGCAATGCCGCCACGGAAAGGCATGCGGTCTTCACTTTGGGGGCCCATTGCAGGCCCCCATGGTGAAGGCGAGGTGGGGGGTGCACATGGGGGGTACCTGTGGTAGCCCCCTAGATTTGCATATACAATGCGGCAGGCACCGCGCGGTGCCTGCCGCTTTGTGTATGCAAATGCATCACAAGCCTTTTTAACATTGTGGCGGGTGCTGGTGTAAACACCGCCCACCGCAATGATAAACATGTATGATGCTCCCACCACTGTGGTGGGCGCATCCTAATACCCCCTACGGGACCCCCGCCCTTATGGCAGGCTGTCCCTTCCCCCGATGGGATGGCGGGCAGACTAAGTCCGCCCGTCATCCTAATGACTCCCTTGGTTAGGTTAGCATTATGTGGCTAAATAGACGCCATTTGTATTCGCATTACGGAACCCACTGAGTTATCCTTGTGGCTGGCATGTGAGCTTTGTTGGCTTGTCTGCCTCCATTTTGTACTTTACGGCTACTAGAAGTCTGTTTGGGGCGCTTCCTCACTAGGCCTCATTTTGCTTTTCGTTTGCCTCAGCAAAACTGTATACTGTTATTATTTTCTCCCTCCTGTCCAAGGTTAAAGTCTGACTTGCTAATGAATAGATGTTCTTTTCATACATTTCTTTCTGTATGTGTAGTTCTGCTCCCACGTTAGGAGACGTTCAGACCCAGCACATTGGCCATTGGAGTACTGATAATGCACCCATCTGGCAGGTGTTAGCTCATCTCTCTGTACCTCCTTTGTTCATGCCTGGCTCAAGCTGGTACTTTTCCACTAGAGGCGTGGCTGAAGTCCCCAGAAGGGTTTATCATATATTAGCACATGTTGGAGAGTTAGACCCGCTCAGCAATCATCTTAGGGTGAAGGCCTGACTGGGCTCCTATGCAGAGCATATATTGAATACAGTAAGTTTGCATTCTCTACTGTCGGACCGACTCTTCATTTGGGAACGCATAGCAGGTGGCTGTGGAAAATGAACCGCAGGGCCCTGGAGGACCCCATCAGTCGGACTTCAGTACATGGTTTCAATGACAGTACAAACTCAGATGGAAATTCTCCACAAGTTATCATGGACACTATTGATGTCTGGCATTCTGAAAAGAAGAGAGTCCTGGTTAATCTTTTTTAGAAAGGCGCTCTTAGGGGGGAGGCAGGCTGTCTGACCGACCACCCCAAGACACACCTCTCCTTCTTGAACTGGCCGAGCGAGGTCGAGAGGCCTCCGGGTGAGGTTCCTCTCCTAGGATCGTACAGGTCAAGCAATCACACCACTACAGATGGACACCACACAAGGATAGATTCTTAACGTCTTTATCAGCAATCAAGGCAGGTTATCTCAGCAATACAGGTGCAAAGGGATAGAAGGATCCGTAAGGTCTTTAGTAACTGCGGGAAAGGGATAGCGGGACAGTCTTGGTACCGGTTTGGTACAGGGATGCCCTGCGCTCAGCTCTCAATCCTCGAGCTGGGGGGTTCCTCAGGGTCGGGCCGCGGCAGCGCCAGCAGGGCTCCGAAGATGGTTTCAGCAGGGTTGGGCCGCGGCAGTGCCAGCAGGGCTCCAAAGATGGTTTCAGCGAGGTTGGGCCGCGGCAGCGCCAGCAGGGCTCCAAAGATGGTTTCAGCGAGGTCAATCCGGCCCTGCGGAGGGCCGCCAGGACCTCCTGTAGGTGTTAGAGGTGTTCCGCCCAGTGGAGGCTGTACACCGCGATATCGTCCAGATATGCGGCGCTGAATTCTTCTAGCCCCGCCAACACCTTATTTACCAGTCTCTGGAACGTGGCGGGGGCGTTTTTCATCCCGAAGGGCATCACCTTGAAGTGGTAGTGGCCATCGGGGGTTGAGAAAACGGAGTGCTGGGCACCTGGTGTGAGTCCGATTTGCCAGTAGCCGGAGGTTAGGTCGAATGTGCTTAGGTAGTGGGCCGCCCCCAGGCGGTCGATCAGTTCATCGGCCCGGGGAATGGGGTGGGTGTCCGTCCGGGTGACGGCGTTCAGTCCCCGGTAGTCTACACAAAACCGTAGTTCGGGAGTAGCGCCAGGGGCGGCAGCCTTGGGGACCAGGACGACAGGGCTGGCCCATGGACTGTCAGAGGGTTCGATCACCCCCAGAGCCAGCATCTTGGATACTTCTGATTGAATGCAGGTCCGAACTCGGTCGGGAACTCGGTATGCCCGGGGCCGCACAGGCGGGCTGTCCCCGGTGTCGACATCGTGGACTCACCACGGGGTGACTCCGGGGGTGAGAGAAAACAAGTCTGCGAATTGTCCCAACAGCTCTTGGCAGTCTCAGCGTTGGTCGGGGGTCAGGGCGGAGGAGAGGTTGACCCCTTCCACGGAGCCGTCTTTCTCGGAGGTGTTCAGGAGGTCTGGCAGTGGCTCGGAGTCGTCTTCGGCCCCACTGTCTGTAGCCATCAGGAGGCTAAGTTCCGACCGGACAAAGTGGGGTTTGAGCCTGTTGGCGTGGAGGACCCGGAGGGGGTTCCTGGGGGACTCCATGTCCACCAGGTATGTGACGGGGCTCTTGCGCTCCACCACTTTGAAGGGCCCAGTCCACTTGTCCTGGAGGGCACATGGTTCGACCGTGGACATGACCCATACCTGTTGGCCCGGCTCGAACTCAATGGATGAGGCGTTTTGATCATACCAGCGCTTCATGTCTTCTTGGCTGGCCTCGAGGTTGTTTTTGGCAAGTTCCCGGAACCGCCGAGTCTGGTTTCAGAGGGTCAGGAGGTACCGGTATACGTCGGGGGGAGCATCTTGGGCAGTCACCTCCCAGCCTTCTTTGACCAGGCTTAGGGGACCCTGGATGGGGTGCCCGTACAATAGTTCCAAGGGGCTGAACCCCAGGGACTTCTGGGGGACCTCCCGATAGGCGAAGAGGAGGCAGGGCAGCAACACGTCCCATTGGCGTCGCAAGGGTTCTTAAAGGCCCAGGATCATCCCCTTGAGGGTTCGATTGAAGCGTTCCACCAGTCCGTTCCCTTGAGGGTGATAGGGGGTCGTAAATTTGTATGTGACTCCACATTGTTGCCACAGGGACTTCATGTAGCGGGAAATGAAGTTCGTACCCCGGTCACTGACGACTTCTCGGGGGAAGCCCACTCGGGAGAAGATTCCCATCAGCGCCCGGCCCACCACGGGGGCCGTCACTGTCCGGAGAGGGATGGCTTCAGGATAACGGGTGACATGGTCCACCAGGAAGAGGATGAACCGGAAACCTTGAGATGTTCGGGGTTCCAGGGGTCCCACGATGTCGATCCCCACCCGCTCAAAGGGAGTGTTGACGACTGGAAAGGGTTGCAGGGGGACCTTGAGCTTTCCGCCGCTCTTCCCGCTGGCTTGGCAGGTGGGGCAAGTCCAGCAGTGATTGCTTACATCATTCCTCATTTTGGGCCAGTAGAAATGGGTTACCAGGCGGCTGTACGTCTTGTCTTGCCCCAGGTGCCCGGCGAGGGGCACATCGTGCGCCAGATTCAGGAGGAAGTCTCGGAACCGGAGGGGGACCACCAGTACCCGGCTGGCCCCCAGCTCGGCAATTTTCTGCTCACTACAGAGGAGATCGTTGTCCCAATAAACCCAGTGGGACCCCGAGGGGTCTCCGGTGCTTTGAGCGGCAGCTTGCTGTCGAAGCCCCTCGAGGGAGGGACATGTTTTCTGTTTTTGATGGAACTGTTCTCGTGTGGGGCCACCTTCTTGGCACCATTGGGCCAGTTCCGGGAGGTCGCTGAGTGGGTCCATTTCTTCAAGGCAGGGCCCCAGTGGACCGGGCCCAGGGTCGGTGTCTTCAGAGACGGCGGGCGGTGGAGGCTCGGGCCACTCTGGATCCTCCGTTGGGTTGGCGGCTCGGGTGGCCATGGATCGGGTTGTCGCGCAGACCCACTCGGGGAGGCCTAGCATCCCCAGATGCTCTCTCCGTTCGACGTCAGCCCAGGGGGAACTCTCCAGGTCGTTCCCGAGGAGGCAGTCTACGGGGGCATCGTCCCGGACGGTCACTTTCAGCATGCCCGACACTCCCCCCCACTCAAAGGGGATGCGGGCCATTTGACACAGGCTCTCAGAATTGTCCGCGGACCGTACTGGGCACAGTACATTGGGTAGGATTTGGCCCGAGGTCACCAGGTGGAAATAGACGGCCGTCACGCTGGCTCCCGTGTCGCGGAGGGCTTCGGCCCGGTGTCCATTAATGGTGACCCACTGGCTGTACTTCTGAGTGTTGGCCGGGATTGGGGCCCAGGGGACCATGTCTCTTTCGCCCAGACATACCAGGGACATGGCGGCGGGCTCCCACTCGGTCTGGTCTTGGTCATAGTCGTCTTCTTCGCCCCGCTCCTCTCCCAGGGAGGCGGCGGTGATCTGGCGGTTTGGCGGACCGGTGGTGCTGGATCGCTGGTTCATGGGGCAGTTGGGGTCATTGGCATAGTGGCCGGGTCGCTGGCATTTGCGGCAGATGAGGATCGAGCGGGGCCCCGGCCGTGCCTGGGGGGCTCCTCTTCTGGTCAAGGAAGGTGAAGTGTTGGTCGGGGGAGGCACCGCGGGGGCGTCCCTGTTCTGGCCCTGGCCTCCTCTGCCGCCTCGCTGATGGTGGGACCTCTGGTGAACTCGGCCTTGGTCTCCCATTGAGTTCCGGGGGACCCGGGTGCACTCTCATCGATCGGCTTCGATGGCGAGTTTTCGTGGCTCGGTCAATTTGCTGTCCAGGAGATGCTGCCTGAGTTCGACAAAACAGTTGTTGGAGAGGTGCTCCCATACAATGAGGTCGAACACCTGCTCGTAGGTGGTGACCTTGCTGCCTTTGATCCATCCCTCTAGGGCTCTACTATACAAGTTCACATACTCCACCCAGGTAGTACCGGGGATTCTCTTACAGTCGCGGAATCGCTGCCGGTACATCTCGGGGGTGAGCCCATAGCATGTAAGGAGGGCGGCTTTCATGTGTTCGTACGAGGTCATCTCGGCATCTGGGAGTTGTAGTAGGGCGTCTCTCCCCTCGTTGATGAACTTTACCCATAAGCCGGCACCCCAGTCTTTTTGCGGTACCCAATGCGAGGTCATGGCTACCTCGTAGGCCTTAAACCATTGTTGGATGTTGTCGTTTTTATAGTACTCTCTGACGACATCCTTGGGGATGTGGACCTTGGTGTCCGCAGGAGGAGGTGGACTCCGGTTCCCGGAGGCGCCGGCCTCCCCGTTTTTGGCCTTGATCTCAAGTTCTTTTAAGCCACACTCGTGCTCGTATGCGAGCTTCTTCTCCTCTAAATCCCTTTGTCTTCGTTTCTCCTCCAAGTCCCCTTGCAGCCGTAGTTGCTCAAGGGCTATCTTTTTCTTGGCCAGCTGTAGTTCTTCATCCAGACGGAGTCGGGCCAGCTCTAATTCGTGGAGCCGGCTCCTTTCTCGCTCTCGGGCGTCTTCGTGGGAGAGGCCCGTGTTTACGTTGGTGTTTCTTTCCTCCGCTGGGGTTGTGATGGCTTCCGGGTGCATATCTGGAATCGTGATATCTTCGCTCTGGGGCGGCCTCGCTCCTGTCTCCACCCACGTTTGCAGGGCCTGCTTGAAATCGTCCTTGGTGTTTAGCCCAGTGGTAGCAATGCCCAGGTCCTTGCAGAATTGTTTCAATTCTTTGTGGTTATATTCTTCTAACCGTTCTCAATCCTCGAGCTGGGGGGTTCCTCAGGGTCGGGCCGCGGCAGCGCCAGCAGGGCTCCGAAGATGGTTTCAGCAAGGTTGGGCCACGGCAGCGCCAGCAGGGCTCCAAAGATGGCTTCAGCAAGGTTGGACCGCGGCAGCGCCAGCAGGGCTCCAAAGATGGTTTCAGCGAGGTTGGCCCGCGGCAGCGCCAGCAGCTCTCCGAAGATGGTTTCAGCAAGGTTGGGCCGCGGCAGCGCCAGCAGGTCTCCAAAGATGGTTACAGGGTTCGTAGTAGGTGAGTTCTTCTCGGTGTCTCTAGACTCCAGGATACAACTGCCGACCCGCTCCGGGGCTGCCCCAGATATAGGTCTGGAGTCCTTTGATGTCTGGACCCTCGCACCTGGGGGTCAGAGGGGCCGGGATGAGAGTGTCCAGACACCCAGCAGGAGGGTGGAGCCAGCACCCAGGGAGGCCGGAGGACGATCGAAACCAGGCATCCGGGGACGGCTGGAGGGCCATCGAAACTCCCCTCCTCGTCAAGTGGCCGTTTTACCACCTGGTCAGATCTTGGTGCCTCGATGTCGGGGCATTGCTGGGGCCGTGGCCGAGGTCGGGCCGAGGCACGGGCCTGGACGGGGAAGGCCCAAGATGGAGTCGGGGCTTGAGAGGGTGGCCTGGGATAGGGATCGGACCAGCCGTGTGGGCGAGTAGGGGTCGCCATGTTCTGGAGGGGGAGAGCCGGGGTTGCCGTGGGTGGCGGCTCTCGTGCAGGTCGGAGGGGGTCGCCTTAGGCTGGGGGACAGGGGTCGATGTCGTCCAGGGCCCGCCATGCAGGCAGGGGGGGGGGGCCACGCCACGAGGCCGGTTCCAACAATCTTTTTCCAAAGTATAGCTGCAGTCCCTACCTGAATCTTTCAACTTTGTTACATTATTTGAACTATATTTCTTGTTAGGACTCTTCATTGTATTTGGCCGGATGGGGGAAGTGCTTTTGGGGGCAAAGGGTGGGGAGGATACTGGCAGGATTCTGCCATACTGCCACTAGATGTGGCTCCCGAAGGCCCTTTGGACTCTTGCCTCTAATTCCAAATAGGACTTTATACACTTCTACACCTTGCCTTGCCAGATACACTTTGTATTCCAGTCCAGGCTGCCACTCTATTGTCCTGATTCATCATGGTCCTGGTAGTTCCCTCTGTCTTCAGACCCTTCCTAGATCATGTCCTTGTGGTGGTTTCATGTTTGTGTTAGATTTGTTCCTGGATACTATGGTTATTTTTAACCCTTTAGCTCTGTATTCTGAACTATTTTCTATGTTTGCTCCGATCCACACTCAGTTCTTGGTTTTCTTATGGTATGTCTTGTGTCTCGTGGTTTCCGTGGTCTTCCTTCCTACAAGCCTTAGTTCAGCCTTCCCTTCATTGGTGTATCCCTGATTCTCTGAACCTGCTTTATTCCTTGCATCTGGCTTTCTTCCTGCACCTGTGCTCCTCCCCTGAGCCTCCAGCTATTTCAACCCTATGAGCACAAACTGCACAAGCTTTACATTTGACTCAGTTCAATTCAATTCAGAAAGCTTTATTCGGGTCATTAAAAGTAACCATAAAAGCATATGCATACAACATCAATATCAATTCTCATTACACTCATATTTAAAAAGATCATAAAAAAAATCAGTTAATAAGGGGTAAGATTAAAACATCATGCTTTTCCTTGCTTCCATAGATTTGAGCAGAAACGTTGCAGTAAAGAAGCAGACATCTAATTAATTCATTGAGACAATCAGCCTCTTAGCAGCATCAATGGTAAAAGTACGATATTTTAAAAATAAAGTTTTTATAAAGGCTATAGGAAAATTTTTTATACAGTTCACAAACTAGGAGGAAATGCAAGGTGCTTTGTTTGGTGTGGCCATCACATGGACAAGGAGAAGTTGGGTATTCTATAATCTTAGGGAAGGCGACCAATTGGTGCGCGAGCCCAAATCTCACCCTGGTTAAGACATATCTATGGGACGCTCTGGTTACAGAGCTCAGGTAAGTTTGGAAACCTACAGCGTCCGAATAGCTAGAATAGAATTGACAGTTGGTTAGCTGTTCGTTATCACTATTATTCATCATAGTTCTATTGGATAGGAACAGATTCTTAATTTCTAATTTGTCAGTTCTAATGTTGCCTCAGGATCATCTTTAATATTTAATTTAAAAATGTAATTAAAACATTGTACAACATATTTCAGTCAGGGGATCTTATACCAGTTGTCCAACCGTAGACAATCTTGGATAATTACTCTATTAAAAGCTGTTTCTTCTTTGCTCCAGATTAGTCTCCAGGACAGTAAAGGTCTAAGCGCTAACTTATCTGACAAATAACTGATACCTAGTTCCCTACGAGTAAGCTCTGTTGATGCCGAACTAGGAAGGCTAAGCAAATTCTTTAAAAACGTATTTTCAGTTATTTGTAGTTGCTTATTACAACCGTGACCCCACACCCCCGCACCATATAGTGTGATGGATGCGCTTCTAGCAAGATATATATGTAGCATGTCCTTAATTCGACGATCCCCCAAATTGGCTGTACAGTTAAAAATACCATGGCAACTTTTGGCCATTTTTGCTTGTGCATTTAATTTTTCATTTGACCAAGTGCCGTTCCCGGCGAAAGTTATCCCTAAGTAGCAAAACTTATCGACTGTCTCAATTTTCTGTCCTTCTATGTAAAAGGATTTACATAATTTCCTTTTTTGGCCACAAACCATAGCATACGTTTTACTTTTATTGATCACCATTTTCCTCCCAGACATAAAATCAGCAAATTAATCAAGGAGACGCTGGAGCCCTAGTGGGGTTCTTGATAAGAGTACTGCGTCATCCGCGTATAGCAGCACTGGGACATCTATTCCATTTGCCTTGGGCGCATCCGATAAAACCCCTTTAAGGGTTGAGTCTACCCCATTAACAAAGAGTGTAAATAATAATGGGGCCAGAACACAACCCTGGCGGATGCCGCATCTTACCCTGAACTTGGGAGTACATTCTCCTCCCTGGCCATACCGGACAGATGTAAAAAGCCTTTCGTAAAGCCTTGCCAGGAAGAAGACTATAGGTTCCAGGGCACCGAGGTCCAATAGAGTTGGCCATAAAATGGAGTGTTCAACTAAATCAAAAGCGCTGCTAAGATCAGCGAAACATAAATAAAGTGACCCTTGCCTAGCACAAGTGTATTTCCCAATGATCAAATCTAAATTAATACATTGTTCAAGGGTGCCTCTACCTTTTCTAAAACCATATTGTGAATCTGCTAAAATCCTATTGTCCTCAGCCCATTCCTCTAATCTCACTAGTAGGATCCTGCTCATTATTTTAATTGAAGAATCTAACAGTGAAATTGGTCGATAGTTTTTTGGGTCTGATTTTGCCCCCTTTTTATATATTGGTATTATAGTTGATTCTCCCCAAGAATCTGGAGGGCCTTCCATTACTGAGGTATTAAATACAATATTTAAAAACGGTATCCAGAGGGCTGGTAATGACTTATAGACATCTAAAGGCACCCAATCTGGGCCTGCGGCCTTTCCCCCCTTACAACTCTTAATGCCTTGTGCCACTTCATCAAGGGCAATGTCAAGAGGTAAGATTGGCCAATTAGCTAGGCCAGTGAGGTTATTAACAGCCTCAGTTTTAAAAATGCTGGAAAAATGAGTTACCCATGCCTCACAGTGTACATTGGATGATAATTCAGGTTGGGCTTCGTTCTTTAGGAAAGGGGAATTTACAGTAGCCTAGAACAACTGGGTATCAGAGGTATCTACAGCCTGGTTAAGCTTATCCTAGGCGTCCTGTTGCAATTCTCTCTTTCTTGTTTTAAGGAATTCTTTATATTCAATCCTAAGTTTCTTTACCAGCATCGGGTCTCTGGTTGAGCTTGCCAGCGCCTTTTTTAACAGGGTTAGTGAATGTGTGCAGGCATGATTAAACCAGCCCTTACCCCCTGCAAATTCTTTTTTAGATGCTATAGTTAGGATAGTACTGATGTTATTATTTATTTTACCAAAATTTGTTAAAATCATCATTGGAGAATTGCTAGCATTCAGGTTCTCTATTATTTCTTGATAACTATTTCTGACAATATTTCCCATAGTTTTTCTGGGTTCACTCCTTTCCATTTAATTCTTACTCCATTTGGCCTAGTCGGTGGAATATGATCAACAATAACCAGTATAATCTCATATGTGGTGTCCCAGAGATCTACCTTTATAATTATACAGTTATGATCGCTAAGCATAAGTTCTTCTACCTATGGAGTAATGCATTCAGGGGAGATACTAGAAGATACTAAAACATGGTCGATAATTGTGTTTGCGTTTCTTCCCGTAAAAGTGGGGATAATTTCTCCATTTCCATCAGTTGGACACGTTAGGATGACTAAATCATAGTTTGCCATAAAGGTATTAAGCGTTTCCCCATAGGAATTAAGGGGGAAATGGGTGCCATCATCTCCTAAATCATTTCTGACACTGCATACCCTGGTGTTGGAAAATAAACAGGTGGGCGTATTGAAATCTCCCACCCAGATTATGTCAAACGCAGCCATCATACCCCCATGTAGCTTAGCGATAGCATTCTCTAATTCCAGGACAACCTTAAAACGGGTATTGTCAAACACATTATTGTAAAAAGTAATTAAAAGTACATCTCTAACATGCTTTTGTTTTAGCCACAGAACCTCAGACTGACACCCAATGTTAATGTGGTTCTTTACAGTCAAGTCAATTCCAGTTGATATTAAAATAACGAGCCCCCCCTTAGCTCTGCCCGGGCCTGATCTTAATGCCGGTAATTCATAATAGGTAAAACCAACAAAATTAATTAACCCTGTACATCAGGTCTCTTGCAGGCATATAATCTCATTGGAGTCAAGGTACTCTGACCATCATAGCATTTCCCGCTTATTAGATATACCAGAAATGTTCCAGGAGGCTATTGAGACGCCTCTTTCCTGTTTGACTCCACCGTTTCCTACAGATATACCAGGACAGCTATCCATATACAGGGGATGTTCAGTGCATACCGAACCTAGCTCAGATGCAGTCTCCTCATCAATCAGGCCAACTCGTTCCAGAATAACGGGCTCTATATCCTGGCTACTTACAGAGTTCTTCCTATCTCCCCTATCAGTGTTCTCATTATTCAGGTTGTTCTTAGCAAGTCAGTCGTTTTCCTCTAAGTTGCTAATCGGTTGAAACCGGTTGGAGACTGGCAGGTTAAACCTATTATCCTGTTGCGGAAAAGTACTGCTCTTAGTTCTTTTCAATTCTTGAATATACCCAGCTGGTAGAGTTTGCCTATGGTGTTTATAGAAAAAGGCCTGGGGTAATAATGAAGTGCCATGCCCCATTGATTGTCCCAAGTTTAATCTGTTCAGAGGTTTTTCTCGTCGGGCCTATCCATTTAACTCTCTGTGTAGTGAGAATCTGATCTGCAAACTTCGTAGGAAAGTCACAAACACGACTTAGCTAACTAATACTTTTATTCTTAAGTGAGTCATGAGACTCTTCTTGTTGCTGACTAAGGGGAGGTACATTAGTAATAACTACTACATACGGGGCACAGTCGGGAGGCAGGTTAACTGAGTGATACCGCCCCGTCTCTGTGATCCCTTCTCCCGCTCTAGAGTTAACCTCTAATAAATCATTGTTATTATCACAATTACCCAGACTCTGGGATTGCATTTCCCCTGCTAGTCCAGATACAATTGGGGATGCCACATTTCCCTTACTATCCTTAGTAGTAACTTCTTGCGCTATATTCGTAGTTATAGCCACACATTTTCCATTTAGGGCTAATGTGACTTTATTTAGTTTCTCGTTTTGAGTAGTCAAGTCCCCCCTTAGCCTAGTTATATTCCTCATTGATTAGGTCTAATTTAGTATATAGGGGTTTGAGGCATGCTTCAATCCTCCCTGATATTACATCAGTAATCTGGGTTACAAGTAAATCATTAGGGTTCCCTATATCAGTTGTTTCTGTAACTTGTACAATGGTATTCACTTTCCTACCCTTTCTGACTGCCCCTTGGCTACTCTGTGTTTTCCTACACCCACTTCTTGCCCTGGGTGGAGGCGAATCTACATTAATTATTTGTTTCTGGGGAGTATTGAGTTCTGGACTCTTAGTTACTTGGACCCCCTCAGTGAGTTCCGCCGGAATTTTTTTTAGGCAAGGTAGCATCATCCCCTGATTGGTTGGGGGTTCCCAAGATATCCGGAGATACAGGCAAACCACTTGTACCCAGGGAGATTCTTCTCTCCGCCCTTCCTATTTCCTCATTAATGGCACTAACTGCCTTTACCAGATACAATTCTATGCTAGAGCCCCCGGTAGCCGTATTATTTTTAGCACTTTTCTGACTCATCATGATTGTTAAACACAGTGCAAATGGAACAATCCCAAACGATAACCAAATTAGCAAGTAACACAATTGCCTAGACCCTCTTATCGCTTAAAGTATTATTAAACCTGCACAATGTAACAATACTGTAATATGATCCTAAATTATCTCAGGTCACTATACAATACTACACGGACTAACCAATTAAAAATATAGTGTACTCACTGTCCTTTGTTTAAAAATAAAAACAGACTTAGTATGTCCAAAACTAAAACCAAGTCCAAGACCTTACAATGGGGTGAAGAAACCAAATACCGTATCCCAGCCATGCCTTATACTGCCTCGGACGGCCTCCGACAGTCCCGCCCTTGTCTCGGGCTTCTCCCGGCATCGCCCGCGCTCGTCCCGCAACGCAGGAGGAGTGCCTTGCCTTTGAGCGCCTCCGGGCGCGGAAGTGGGCGGGGTGATAGAGCAGGGAGAAATGAGGGCTGTAGTCTCCCCCCTCGGCGGCTGCGTGTTTGTTCTAGCGGCGGTGGGGGAGACTTACAGCAGATCTCAACAGCCCCCCTGGTCATGCGGCAAGTCCAGCGCAAGTAAGGAAGTGCACAGCAACCTCTTGTTGCACCTCTGATTCGGTAAACAAAGCCCCTGCTCCACCGGAGGAGTGCCTCGCCTTTGAGCGCCTCCGGGCACGGAAGTGGGCGGGATGATAGAGCAGGGAGACCTGGGGGCTGTAGTCTCCCCCCTCGGCGGCCGCGTGTTGGTTCAAGCGACGGCGGGGGAGACTTACAGCAGATCTCAATAGCCTCCCTGGTCAAGCGACAAGTCTAGCGCAGGTAAGGAAGTACCCAGCAACCTCTTGTTGCACCTCCGATTCGGTAAACAAAGCCCCCGCTCCACTGGAGGAGTGCCTCGCCTTTGAGCGCCTCCGGGCACGGAAGTGGGCGGGATGATAGAGCTGGGAGACCTGGGGGCTGCATTCTCCCCCCTCGGCGGCTGCGTGTTTGCTCTAGCGGCGGTGGGGGAGACTTACAGCAGATCTCAATAGCCCCCCTGGTCAAGCGGCAAGTCCAGCGCAAGTAAGGAAGTGCCCAGCAACCTCTTGTTGCACCTCCGATTCGGTAAACATAGCCCCCGCTCCACCGAAGGAGTGCCTCGCCTTTGAGCGCCTCCGGGCATGGAAGTGGGCGGGATGATAGAGCAGGGAGACCTGGGGGCTGTAGTTTCCCCCCTCGGCGGCCGCGTGTTGGTTCAAGCGACGGCGGGGGAGACTTACAGCAGATCTCAATAGCCTCCCTGGTCAAGCGACAAGTCTAGCGCAGATAAGGAAGTACCCAGCAACCTCTTATTGCACCTCCGATTCGCTAAACATAGCCCCCGCTCCACTGGAGGAGTGCCTCGCCTTTGAGCGCCTCAGGGCGCGGAAGTGGGCGGAAGTGGGTGGAATGATAGAGCAGGGAGACCTGGGGGCTGTAGTCTCTCCCCTCGGCGGCCCCGTGTTGGTTCTAGCGGTGGCAGGGGAGACTAACAGCAGATCTTAATAGCCCCCCTGGTCAAGCGTCAAGTCCAGCGCAGGTAAAGAGTGCCCAGCAACCTCTTGTTGCACCTCCGATTCGGTAAACAAAGCCCCGGCTCCACCGGAGGAGTGCATTGCCTTTGAGCGCCTTCGGGCGCAGAAGTGGGCGGGATGATAGAGCAGGGAGACTTGTGGGCTGTAGTCTCCCCCCTCAGCGGCTGCGTGTTTGCTCTAGCCGTGGTGGGGGAGACTTACAGCAGATCTCAATAGCCCCCCTGGTCAAGCGGCAAGTCCAGCGCAAGTAAGGAAGTGCCCAGCAACCTCTTGGTGCACCTCCGATTCGGTAAACAAAGCCCCCGCTCCACCGGAGGAGTCCCTCGCCTTTGAGCGCCTCTGGGCGCGGAGTGGGCGGGGTGATACAGCAGGGAGACCTGGGGGCTGTAGTCTCCCCCCTCAGCGGACGCGTGTTGGTTCTAGCGGTGGCGGGGGAGACATACAGCAGATCTCAATAGCCTCCCTGGTCAAGCGACAAGTCCAGCGCAGGTAAGGAAGTGCCCAGAAACCTCTTGTTGCACCTCCGATTCGGTAAACAAAGCCCCAACTCCACTGGAGGAGTGCCTCGCCTTTGAGCGCCTCAGGGCGCTGAAGTGCGCGGAAGTGGGTGGGGTGATAGACTCATGACATCACTGATGACCTCTCAAATGACATCACTAATGACATCATTGATGACATCACTGATGATATATATCATCCTTGTGAAAGTGTGGCAGACCTCCTCTCAGCGTAATATAACCTTTGATACACACATTCAAAAATAGAAACTAAAATTTTCAAAAAAATGGAGATACTGATACCAGTTATAACAACCTATTCAGTAATTCCACCATCTACAGGCACATCCACTCCTTCACCAACAGTGCTATATAGTCACTCATACATGTACTCACTCATCATATGTACTCATACACCTATACATCCTGTTACACACCAACACTGTTCCATAGAGTTACTCACACACACATTCACACATGCAAATACACTATCAAACATCCATTTATTTGCATATACAGCTATACACACACCACTACACTTACTTTTACTGAAACGTACACATACTTACTCTCTTAAACAATCACTTATAGAAACACATACTTATTTATACAGGAACTCTTCCAATCTCTCACTCCCACATATAATCACTTATATACATCAATACTCACATATACTAGATTAAAGCATATGTAGTTACTCATAAAGATACTATTGAGACAGTCATTCACTCACTAACACACCCATACACACACCCATCCACCCATACAGTCCTGCACACATGCTGTCTTCAAAACACATAAACACAGTGAGCCACTCATTCGTGCATCTATGCGCTAAGTAATACCCCCACCAAACCATACAGACACTCATATTAATACTCAAGAAACCAACTAATAACCCATATACACTCATATAGCTACTCACCAACCCATGCAGCCACTTATACACAAAGTGAGACACTGATACAGATATTTACATATTTAAACATTACTCGCTAATACATGTATTCACTAAGATACAATTAATAAGCCAGTTGTACAATCAATTTTACAAAAAAAACATCCATTTAGACAGTTATTTACCCATTTATTCTTCCATCGACCTTTAGATATACATATAAAAAAAATATATTTTTCAGAAAGACACACATTCACTGGATGATGTCATCAGTGAAGTCATTTGAGAGGTCATCAATGATGTCATGAGTGATGTCACTGACCATGTCATGAGTAATGTAATATGTGACGTCATCAGCAGTGCATTGCGGGTGCGCGAGTTATAGTTAGCTGAACTAACTATAACGGGGGAATTTCAATGGTTTTGTATGAGTGAAATGTCCAGCTAACTATAACATGCGTGAAACCTATGGTTTTTTCAGTGAATTTCTAAGGTTTTTTAAATGCTAATTCCTAACTATAACGTGGCTGAAACCTATGTTTTTTTTCAGTGAATATATATATATAAAAAAAACACAGGGTGTCCCCATTAAAGATGTCACACCTGAAGGAGGTTTCAGCACAAACGCCAAAGGCAGTGGCAGCACAACATGAACCCCAACTTCCCAACTGCAAGTAGTTCATACGCGTTTCAAGCCGTAGCCCTTGTTCACTGGCTTGCAAATAGTAACGGAGGCAGTTACGTTATTTGGAACACCTTTATTTGAATATGCAGTCCCGCCCATGTGGGCGTTAACCGGCATGGCATTGTGGATCACGCAGTCCGTATGCCGGTTTTGACGACAAGTTCCATCTTACCCCAGTGGGTCTTGCTGCCTCCATTGTCAAAATAAATATCCCAGTGGATTGATAAGTCTTAAAATATAACTCCCAGTGGGTAGAAGTTGTAGGTGCACCGCTGACTGCACACCAATATCTTCCAGCGGCGAGGCCCCCCTCCACTCCACAGTGTGCCCGCGTTTGCCAGCACTCAGGATCCGCTGATTAAGCGGCGGGACATCTTCGCGGCCGGACAAGCCGCTACATACAAAAAACACAGGGTGTCCCCATTAAAGATGTCACACCTGGAGGAGGTTTCAGCACAAACGCCAAAGGCAGCGGCAGCACAACGGGAACCCCAACTTCCCAATTGCAAGTAGTCCATACGCTTTTCAAGCCGTAGCCCTTGTTCACTGGCTTGCAAATAGTAACGGAGGCAGTTACGTTATTTGGAACACCTTTATTTCAATATGCAGTCCCGCCCATGTGGGCGTTAACGGGCATGGCATTGTGGATCACGCAGTCCGTTTGCCGGTTTTGACGTCAAGTTTCATCTTACCCCAGTGGGTCTTGCTGCCTCCATTGCCAAAATAAATATCCCAGTGGATTGATAAGTCTTAAAATATAACTCCCAGTGGGTAGAAGTTGTAGGTGCACCGCTAAACGCACACCAATATCTTCCAGAGGCGAGGCCCCCCTCCACTCCACATGGTGCCCGCGTTTGCCAGCACTCAGGATCCGCTGATTAAGCGGCGGGACATCTTCGCCGCCGGACAAGCCGCTACATACAAAAAACACAGGGTGTCCCCATTAAAGATGTCACACCTGGAGGAGGTTTCAGCACAAAAGCCAAAGGCAGCAACAGCACAATGGGAACCCCAACTTCCCAATTGCAAGTAGTTCATACGCGTTTCAAGCCATAGCCCTTGTTCACTGGCTTACAAATAGTAACGGAGGCAGTTACGTTATTTGGAACATCTTTATTTGAATATGCAGTCCCGCCCATGTGGGCGTTAACCGGCATTGCATTGTGGATCACGCAGTCCGTATGCCGGTTTTGACGACAAGTTCCATCTTTCCCCAGTGGGTCTTGCTGCCTCCATTGTCAAAATAAATATCCCAGTGGATTGATAAGTCTTAAAATATAACTCCCAGTGGCTAGAAGTTGTAGGTGCACCGCTGACTGCACACCAATATCTTCCGGAGGCGAGGCCCCCCTCCACTCCACAGGGTGCCCGCGTTTGCCAGCACTCAGGATCCGCTGATTAAGCGGCGGGACATATTCGCGGCCGGACAAGCCGCTACATACAAAAAACACAGGGTGTCCCCATTAAAGATGTCACACCTGGAGGAGGTTTCAGCACAAACGCCAAAGGCAGCGGCAGCACAACGGGAACCCCAACTTCCCAATTGCAAGTAGTCCATACGCGTTTCAAGCCGTAGCCCTTGTTCACTGGCTTGCAAATAGTAACGGAGGCAGTTATGTTATTTGGAACACCTTTATTTGAATGTGCAGTCCCGCCCATGTGGGCGTTAACCGGCATGGCATTGTGGATCACGCAGTCCGTATGCCGGTTTTGACGACAAGTTCCATCTTACCCCAGTGGGCCTTGCTGCCTCCATTGTCAAAATAAAAATCCCAGTGGATTGATAAGTCTTAAAATATAACTCCCAGTGGGTAGAAGTTGTAGGTGCACCGCTGACTGCACACCAATATCTTCCAGAGGCGAGGCCCCCCTCTACTCCACAGGGTGCCCGCGTTTGCCAGCACTCAGGATCCGCTGATTAAGCGGCGGGACATATTCGCGGCCGGACAAGCCGCTACATACAAAAAACACAGGATGTCCCCATTAAAGATGTCACACCTGGAGGAGGTTTCAGCTCAAACGCTAAAGGCAGCGGCTGCACAACATGAACCCCAACTTCCCAATTGCAAGTAGTCCATACGCGTTTCAAGCCGTAGCCCTTGTTCACTGGCTTGCAAATAGTAACGGAGGCAGTTATGTTATTTGGAACACCTTTATTTGAATATGCAATCCCGCCCATGTGGGAGTTAACCGGCATGGCATTGTGGATCACGCAGTCCATATGCCGGTTTTGACGACAAGTTCCATCTTACCCCAGTGGGTCTTGCTGCCTCCATTGTCAAAATAAATATCCCAGTGGATTGATAAGTCTTAAAATATAACTCCCAGTGGGTAGAAGTTGTAGGTGCACCGCTGACTGCACACCAATATCTTCCAGAGGCGAGGCCCCTCTCCACTCCACAGGGTGCCCGCGTTTGCCAGCACTCAGGATCCACTGATTAAGCGGCGGGACATCTTCGCGGCCGGACAAGCCGCTACATACAAGAAACACAGGGTGTCCCCATTAAAGATGTCACACCTGGAGGAGGTTTCAGCACAAACGCCAAAGGCAGCGGCAGCACAACGGGAACCCCAAATTCCCAATTGCAAATAGTCCATACGCGCTTCAAGCCGTAGCCCTTGTTCACTGGCTTAAAAATAGTAACGGAGGCAGTTACGTTATTTGGAACACCTTTATTTGAATATGCAGTCCCGCCCATGTGGGCGTTAACCGGCATGGCATTGTGGATCACGCAGTCCGTATGCCGGTTTTGACGTCAAGTTGCATCTTACCCCAGTGGGTCTTGCTGCCTCCATTGTCAAAATAAATATCCCAGTGGATTGATAAGTCTTAAAATATAACTCCCAGTGGGTAGAAGTTGTAGGTGCACCGCTAACTGCACACCAATATCCTCCAGAGGCGAGGCCCCCCTCCACTCCACAGGGTGCCCGCGTTTGCCAGCACTCAGGATCCGCTGATTAAGCGGCGGGACATCTTCGCCGCCGGACAAGCCGCTACATACAAAAAACACAGGGTGTCCTCATTAAAGATGTCACACCTGGAGGAGGTTTCAGCACAAACGCCAAAGGCATCGGCAGCACAACGGGAACCCCAACTTCCCAATTGCAAGTAGTCCATACGTGTTTCAAGCCGTAGCCCTTGTTCACTGGCTTACAAATAGTAACGGAGGCAGTTACGTTATTTGGAACATCTTTATTTGAATATGCAGTCCCGCCCATGTGGGCGTTAACCGGCATGGCATTGTGGATCACGAAGTCCGTATGCCGGTTTTGACGACAAGTTCCATCTTTCCCCAGTGGGTCTTGCTGCCTCCATTGTCAAAATAAATATCCCAGTGGATTGATAAGTCTTAAAATATAACTCCCAGTGGGTAGAAGTTGTAGGTGCACCGCTGACTGTACACCAATATCTTCCAGAGGCGAGGCCCCCCTCCACTCCACAGGGTGCCCGCGTTTGCCAGCACTCAGGATCCGCTGATTAAGCGGCGGGGCATATTAGCGGCCGGACAAGCCGCTACATACAAAAAACACAGGGTGTCCCCATTAAAGATGTCACACCTGGAGGAGGTTTCAGCACAAACGCCAAAGGCAGCGGCAGCACAACGGGAACCCCAACTTCCCAATTGCAAGTAGTCCATACGAGTTTCAAGCCGTAGCCCTTGTTCACTGGCTTGCAAATAGTAACGGAGGCAGTTATGTTATTTGGAACACCTTTATTTGAATATGCAGTCCCGCCCATGTGGGCGTTAACCGGCATGGCATTGTGGATCACGCAGTCCGTATGCCGGTTTTGACGACAAGTTCCATCTTACCCCAGTGGGTCTTGCTGCCTCCATTGTCAAAATAAATATCCCAGTGGATTGATAAGTCTTAAAATATAACTCCCAGTGGGTAGAAGTTGTAGGTGCACCGCTGACTGCACACCAATATCTTCCAGAGGCGAGGCCCCCCTCCACTCCACAGGGTGCCCGCGTTTGCCAGCACTCAGGATCCGCTGATTAAGCGGCGGGACATCTTCGCGGCCGGACAAGCCACTACATACAAAAAACACAGGGTGTCCCCATTAAAGATGTCACACCTGGTGGAGGTTTCAGCACAAACGCCAAAGGCAGCGGCAGCACAACGGGAACCCCAAATTCCCAATTGCAAATAGTCCATACGCGTTTCAAGCCGTAGCCCTTGTTCACTGGCTTAAAAATAGTAACGGAGGCAGTTACGTTATTTGGAACACCTTTATTTGAATATGCAGTCCCGCCCATGTGGGCGTTAACCGGCATGGCATTGTGGATCACGCAGTCCGTATGCCGGTTTTGACGAGAAGTTCCATCTTACCCCAGTGGGTCTTGCTGCCTCCATTGTCAAAATAAATATCCCAGTGGATTGATAAGTCTTAAAATATAACTCCCAGTGGGTAGAAGTTGTAGGTGCACCGCTGACTGCACACCAATATCTTCCAGAGGCGAGGCCCCCCTCCACTCCACAGGGGGCCCGCGTTTGCCAGCACTCAGGATCCACTAATTAAGCGGCGGGACATCTTCGCGGCCGGACAAGCCGCTACATACAAAAAACACACCAATATCTGGCAAACGCGGGTTAGAAATCTTGATAAACCAATACCATGACCTATGTACTTGAGCTGCAGGCTCATGAAGCTCCTTTTCAGTTCATATGCTTCACAAGCACGACTTACTGCCGAAGAAGTCCCCGTGAACTTTAGACATAAACAACAAGTGTAGTCCCCCTGCTCTTCTGCGGGACCAAACACCCTGTGCACATGGTGCATGTATTGCAAACCCAAGATCCTGTTGATTTCATATTTGGTAGGACCACCACGTTACTGCTGCACAGGCAGTCCTGGACTGTCTGTATCGGACGTCTGGTGTGCTACCGGTGAGCTGGCATGGTGGAGGCCAATGTCATTGCTGGTGGCGGGCAGTTCTGCTACTGGAGGTCTGTCCTGAAGGGCTTAATTGCTTTGAAAACAATGAATAGCAAATGGTTTTAAAATGCGTCAGTCAAACCACGCTCGCCTTCAAAACCATTTGTTTTTGCATTTGGTTGATTCTTGTCTCCAGCAGAGTCTTCTCAATCGTGCTGACCTTCTAGGTAGAGATTCTGGAAGTAGTAGTATCGGAGATGCAGCTGTACACCCAAGATGACACTGCAGGAGTTCTGAAAGGGATCGAGCAATAAAAAGTCATTTACATTTTGTTTTTATTTTGTTTCATTTGTTCTGCGTTCAAATGCAGAGCTCAAGTGTCATACATTGTCTTCTGGAAAACTGCTGAAATTTGACATGGAGTTTGGAGTTTCCTTTTGCTTTTCTTGATTGTAAAGTGAGGGCATTTTATAATCAAGTGACATAAACCTTCTGCTAACACGCACCCAAATGTAAAAACTTATTAAGGAATTTTGCAAATATTTCAGAATATATCAACAACAAGAAAAGTTTAAATGAGCTGCATTGCTTTTTTGTAATTCTGAAGTTTGACAGACACAGTAATCTTAATAGGAATATCAAACCAAGACACTTTACCTGTGTGGTGTGCAAACGATAAGTTTTGCTCAGAAATTGAATTTCCGCTTGTTATAGCTTTGTGCACTACATGGGTTTAGGAGGAAAGCTGCATGACTGAACCAACATTAGTGGCCATTTCAGGAGGAAATTTCAACGGAAAATATGCTCTCTGTAAAAGGGAGCACTCTTACACACCATGCTTTAGTGGGACAGTATGCTACAAAATGTGCTACTGGCCACACACGACTTGCCAATCATTCTCCTGCCAGACAGGGATGACTCATTTGCTATACTTTGTGTAACATTTGGATTTTTCAGAATCCCTATAATCCCTCTGACGTCATTGGTGTAACATTGATGGCAACACCCCTCTATTCTGAAAAATTGATCCAGCATCACTGGGAGAAGGAGGCTCAGAGAGACATACATATATTATAAAGACTCTTCAGAATTCAAAACATTGTATTTGTTAAAATGAGACCATTGTAACACATTTCAGTTCAGTATATTAAACAATACAATTTAATTGAGTGACAATTGTTAGAAGTGAGTGTAAGGAAGAATTTATAAATATGCATGCCTCTCCACCCCTCCGCCACTGCCCTGACGACGATGCTATTAGTAAATCACAAGGGATGTCAGTTGTCTTTTGCCCCCAAGATGTGGCCTAGGTTGTTAGTATAGATAGATAGAAACATTACAGTCTAGTTTTTGTGTGGCACACAGCCTCAACAGATGTATTAATCCTGTGATGATGAAGGAAAAAAGGCACTATGAAAAAATGATTGCCTTCAATCACTCAATACGGTCAAGTGGAAGTCGGGATTAACGCATAGTTTCCTAGTTTCACATTATGCCATTTATGCACCAGATGGTTATCTGTTTTTTACTTCCAATTTAGACCAAAGCGTAATGCTTTGTATTTATTTCTTTGAAGAGGCAATTAATCAGTGAACTGTGTTAAACACATCCAGAGTAGTCAGGTTTCACAAGGATTGGTGGCCGCAGTGTTTAGGGACCGTAATATTTTAATGCAGAAGCTAAAACGAAAACTAGAGCAACAGCCGTTAGTCTGTGCATTAAGATAATTTGCTCCAAGTAGCAAAAGTGTTTATTCATTGTCATCCATTGTTCAATTAGTTCATCCACCCACTCCTCACCAATCCATGTATTCATTCATTGAGCCATGCAGTCACATCTCCAATCCGCATTCATCCATTCAATGATTTGACAAGGTTTCATAAGTTGAACTGTGTTGCAAAATGCACCATATTGTCAATGTTTTCGAAACTTTCTTTGGTTCTTGGGTAAGAACCACCTTCCCCCGCCCCCAAACCTCCCTTGCAAGGGTAAGGCTTGCTAGCTACACTCGCTCCCAACGTGCATGCGGGCTGGTCAGACAGAATTTGCCTGGGCTGCTTTGTTTTCCCCAGTCTGGCCCCTGTTCATGGTTGCACATGCTCAGAGTCGTCATGGGGAGAGGGGGGTTGCGTGGTATCAACCTCAATTTCCTTTGGGCTTTACACTACAAAGAGGACCACAACCTTGAGTGCTATTTTCAGCAGGCCAACATTTCATTCTGCTCTGCTCACAGCTGAGATAATGGAAAAAGCCTGCAGTGAGCCTTGATACCTGTCTGATACAAAGAATCCCTTCTTTAGTCGCTTGAATTCAGAGGGAAAACTACATCTGTGATCTCGTCAGTTTCAGGAAGCTTGCATTCAAAGCTCATGCCTACAGTGGCTAGAACAAAGTTAAAGGGCCATGTGCAACTCTGAGCCACTGCTGCCCCTTATGGCTCTCTTACGGTGCGCACATCCACGCAAGCACTTTCAAAGCAAAGTTTCCAGTGCCCTAACCCAGTGAAGATGTCTGATGTAATTATATAATTTGCAGCTGACGTGCATAAAGCAACACTGCACCTGTTTGTGTTGTAATACTCGTTCTGTGCTGCAATGTAGAGCAATTGGTACTTGTTAATAGGTTTGTTCATTTCAGACCGAAGGGATTTTCTTGATTCTTCTGCATAAAGACTAGTAGGGGAGTCACATGCTTAACATTTAACTTGCACATAAAGGATGTTGGACGCTGGCACAGATTTGTAAATAATTACGCCCATATTGGTCTTTTACACTTGCCATTGGAGACTGTCCAGCTCGTGTTGATCATCTTGACCAAATATGCTTTTAAACTGCCTCTGTATTATAAATGTTTACTAACACTATTTTTGTTGGTTATAAGCTTTGGGGGAGCCCCAAATTCCACTTTAAAGTATTCTTTAAATTTGACACAGTGGCTGTAAATTGTATTGAACACTGTTTAATATTTGTAGGTTCTTGTCGTGACGAACTCGCTTGTTATGCAGAGGAGCTGCCTAGTGCATCAAGGGACCGGGATGTGTGGGGTCTGTATTCTGCCTACATGATGACCCACTCTGAGGACGATTGAGCATTATTGTATGTACAAATTGCTATTGTTAAACTGCCTTTACTCCCTGATTTCATGTATTTTAACCAATCTATGCATTGTTTCCTTTTGACTCCTACAGACCTGTATGAGATATTGTTTGACTGTCCACGTATCAGCTGTACTTTGTTTATATTTTTAAAATTCATAAATACAATTTAAAATATATATATATATATATATTTGTAGGTTCTTTACGGTTAAAGCCCCAAATACCTCTGTAAAGATGTATTTAACATTATCAGGTCTTGACTAATACTGATGCCCAAATTTGCTCAAAATGTACAATCTGTAATTTTTTTAACCCAAAGCGAAACATCAGAAAAAAGGCCTTCACATTGCGCCAGAGGAAGAAATCCTAAACTCCCCTATAGATGTCTAATGTCAAAATTAGACAAATAACTTAATAGGGGTAGAATGCACCATTAGACCCTCATTTATCAAGACATTTCTTGCAAACGAATCAGGATGGTGGCCTCATAAGCATTCTTTCTAATTGGAGCCCACCATGCTGCAATCACAAGACCTTTGTCCATTCATATTCAACAGAACCAAACTCAACGCCTGTGATGCGACCATAAGTTGCTGATTCAACCTCCTTCCTCAATGCATCAAGAGTGGATGTCCTGCCGGACTACCCCCTGACATTTAGACATGAACTGCTCGTCCAACCAAGTGGGTGTGCAAGCATTGTAGACCCAACTCCCTTATCTGTAATTGTTAATTTATATCGATTTTTCATAGTGTTGCATTTGGACGGAATCCAACTATCTAAAATTCAGAAGGGATGTCAAAACGTGGCTCTTTGATCTTTAATTTCTGCTACTGTACACTCTCCTTATTGGTTTAGCGCCGGGAAACCTCAGGGTAGCTGTGCGCTCTATAAAATTAAATATAATAATAATAATAATTGGATGGGTAACCCAACCCTGTAGGGAGGTGGGCCTGATCACTTGCTTGATCACCAGCCTCTGCTGCTGCAGTGGCCACATACACCCTTTTTTTTAGGTCTCGCCTATGCAATGCGCATGCGCTGATAGGAAGGAGACCTCTTGAAATCGATTCAGCTTTGCAGGTAAAAAGTGCACGCGTTGCATTGCTTTCAATGGCAATGCATGCATGCTTGTTGATTCCCTTGCGAGAGCGAGCAATTATTGCGCTCGTTCCCACAAGGTAAACGCTGCGTGTCCCCGCTCTTGGCTAACTTTCGCGGCCGCAGGGCTTGTTTTTTCAATGCTACAAATCTGTGTCTGCACAGATCATAGGTTTCCAGTGCAGTACGCGCAGTACCCTTGACGGCTGATGCCTCTTCTAAGTGACTGGGTGTGGCTTGGGCAGACTGCCCATGACAGCATTCAGTGTATATTTCTTTTTCTCTAGAAGCAGCAAACTCATTTCTTTACACAAGAAGTCTGCGCCCTTCTTTCCACCCCAAAGGATCGAACCAAAGTTCTTCCTAAACACAATGTTCCAACTGTCTTTATGTCTAGAGTCTATTTGTTGCTTTGTTTTCCTTAGTGGGTTTTAAAATACACTGGCCGTGCTGCATCGCCGATCTGCCCTCTCTGGGGTGAGGGCGCAGGCGTCTGCATCGGCAATCAGTCATCAGGCATTCAGCCTCTAGCGAGGAGGTCTGCATGAAAGAGCAGTACTGCAGTGCCAGGGAGGGGAAGCAGTCTGTCTCCGGCTCTTAAGATGACAACCCTACATACTGGAAGTTTTTTCAGGGTCTCCCCAGTCTTTCTCGTTCCGTCCTGGCTAGAACATTCAATAAAAGAATCAATATGTAAGAAAAGGGAAGCACTCAACTTATGCTACCACATCACAAAACATTCGCACAGAGTCACAATTTGTCCTGAGTTTATTCACCTTCCTAAAGGACAGAAGACTGACAGAACTTGCTGGTACTTCGGTTTGGCTCGAAGTGTTGCAGCCTTACACCTGCTAAGGAGTGAAGGTTAGTGTCTACTATTTAGTCTTTGGTAATAGTGCCTTATTCACTGGACAATAAAGTCCTGCACAGGCAGCCGGCAGTCCCCAGACAACTCACTCGAATAAGGCATACGTGTAATCAGTTTCTCTCTAGGTACGCTTTTGAATACGTGAGTTTGGGCGGGGGTGTCAATGAAAGTGGAATCAGAGCTTAGTGAAGGAGGTCGGAAGGTAGCAGTGAGGGGCACATCTTATGGACAACACTGAAGCAAGGATTAATAAGGCGGCAGAGTGAGAGAGGTTGTAGAATATGCTATGGTTCTGAAGAAATCTTGAACCCCACTTGGGCTACCAAGCACTTTGTATGTATTTTGATTTCCTGGGTTCTATTGGGTGTATCCCCCTGGGGCCTGAAGGACACGCCCATTCAGCCCTTGTTCTTTGTTGAGTTCTGTTCTATTCTTTGAGTTCTGTAAGGAACTTTCATATACGAAGTTCTAGAAGGTGGGGGTTGACAGTTGGCAAATACGCTTGAAGAGTACAGTTTGATGGTCTGTGTCCTGCTGTGAAATAAAGAAAATACTGAAGACTTACCTACTGTCGAGGTACTTCAGTTCATTGGCGACGGGGTTCCCAGCGGGACGTCCATGCGTGCTGATTCCTGAAGGTTTTGGCCGCATATCGAATTCGGCCATCATCTGCAGACCGACCGAGGAACCACAAGGACCCACAAAAAAGATATTGTGCTCATTGCATCTGTTGTATTGTTGTGCACAAGCATCGCTTAAAGGTACTTATAATTCTTTAAGGAATAACGCTCATGCCGAGACCCGCGCTACTCATTGTACGCGTCCATCTGCGTGTGACACATACGTCAGCTTCCTGAGATCGCGCTGTGCATTTCAACTAAAACGTACTTGACATCTACGGGACACCATTTCAATTCATAACTCCGTTACTTAGCAACGAAAGCGATCTTCTTGCTGCGTTTAATGTGTGCATCTTACAGTAACAGTGATGCGCACGCTAATAGATTGAAATTACAGGAGAATTAATTGTTTCAAGCGCATTTTACTAAAACAGCGATGCACATGCTCATAAACTGAAATCACTAGAGAATTTATTTCACGGCGTGCTTTTCAATTACCTTCACAGCGACGCGCACGCTGATTTCCTATATTTGAACACTTAGATATTTATTAAATGTAATTCTTATTCATTTCAGTACTATTTTAACAAGCATTGTTATCATAACACTACATTTCTGTATTCATAGTGTTCATAATAATAGCACGCCGTGTAACAGCAGTGTGCATACTTGCCAACCAATATAATTTGTTATTTCACAAGAAATTTTTAACTGTGTTGCATTCACATTGTTGTTTATAATTATTACTATCATTTATTGTATTACACATCAATTATATCCAATATTCAACAGTCTTTAACAGCTTCTCCAGTGTTTCACCAAATCCAGCATTTCCTGAATTAGATTGGGAGAAGTGGAAAGAAAGTTTTGAGGCATATTTAGATGCTCTTGATGGTGATTCGTTCACACACAAAAAGATATTTGCAATTTTAAGACATTTTCTTGGATCTGAAGGTCGTACTATCCATACCACAAAAATAGTAGTTTTATTGAGTGGTGGTGAAGGTAGTGGAGAAGGTGAAGATGAATATGTTACGGTGATTAAATCCTTGGATAACAGATTTAAAGCCTGTAAGAATATAACCTTAGAGAGACACAAATTTAGGAAAAGAGCACAACACACAGGTGAATCTGCTACTACTTATGTTGGAGCATTACACATTCTAGCTGAATCTTGTGACTACAAAACTTTTGAAGAAGAGAGGATAAGGGATCAATTAGTAGAGAAAACTAACAGGAAAAAAGTACAAGAAGCTCTGCTTAACAAACCAAATGTATCTCTACAAAAAGCATTAGAGATTGCGGTGAGAATTGAGAGCACGTCTCCTCATTTAGAAAACATATCTATTTCAAGTCCAGATACTCAAGCTGTTTCTGCCATCAAAAGCAAATCAAATTCTTCTTCAAAAGATAAACAAAAAGTAAAGGAGATGGACATGTTAATCCTGAACCTAATTCAAGATTCTCCAAACCTTGGGAATGCTATCATTGTGGTAGTGCTTCTCATCTTGGAAATACAAGATTTTTTCCCGCACTCAACAAAACATGTACTAAGTGTCAAAATAGAGGTCATTTTGCGAGTGTGTGCAGGTCTAAGTTTAAACCATCATTTGCAAAACCAAGTACTTCAAGCTCTAAAAAGGTCTTGAATATTGATCAATCATTTGAAAAGTCATCATCAAGTGAAGAGGATCAAATCTGCATATTATCAACTCCTCAAGAAAATAGTGTTGTGGCTGCTGTAGAAACAGAATCCAGACTTCCCATATGCACTTTAAATGTCAATGGTATTGACATCAAAGTTTTAGCGGATTCAGCATCGCCTTTCACTCTTATATCAGAAAATGTGTGGGAGGATTTATTTAAAAGTCATATTCGTACATTAAGACATTCTATTGTTAAGCCTGTTGCATATGGAGTGAAAAATGTAGATGTAATAGGCGAATTTGATGCTAATTTAAAATTCAAAGGCAGTTGTACAGAGGCAATCATTTATGTATCCGAGGATGACACATGTTTATTAAGTCGGAAAGATCAAGGCAATTTAGGAATAATTTTAGCTCCCAACAATCCTGAACAAGTTATTCTCAAGAAAGATTTAATTTCCATATAATCTCTAGGAAATGCGCCTTGGCTGGCTTATCACCCTGAAGTTTTTAATGATAAGCTTGGTTTAATTAAAGGCTTCAAGCAGAAAATCAAATTGAAGGATTGGAGTAAACCTGTTATCCATAAGATTCGGAGAGTACCATTGGCACTACGTGAAGATCTCAAAAAAGAATTGGAAAAACTTTGTGCCAATGATATAAAAGAACCCATAGAATCTTCGGATTGGGTTTCGCCAATTGTTTTGGCACGCAAAGCTAATGGTTCTCTTAGGATGTGTGTGGATCTTCGCGAACTAAATTGCAACATCTGGATTGATCAGTATCCATTGCCTAATGTAGTTGAAATCACTAGTGCTCTTAAAAACAGCAACAAATTTTGTTTACTTGATATGACATCAGCCTATCATCAGGTCGATTTACATCCAGATTCGCGTCATTACACCACCTTCATCACTCCAGAAGGATTATTGCAATTTAAACGCAAGCCATTTGGACTTGAATCTGCTTCGGCAGTTTTTCAGAGGATTGTTGAGAGCATGTTTAAGAATATTCCCGGAGTGATGGTGTTTCAGGATGACATGCTGGTATATGGCTCTGATCAGAGTCAACATGATGTGACTTTAGAGAAAGTTTTTGGAATTTTGAAAGAAAAAGGTATCACTCTAAATATAGAAAAATGTAAGATGAACGTGGCATCTGTGGATTATCTAGGGTATAAAATATCGAAATTTGGAGTTGAGGCTAAAGCACATTTAATCAAAGCTATAGAAGATTTTAGTACCCCTGTTGACAAAGACTAATTAAGATCCTTCATGGGGTTAATTGAATTTTATGCCAGATTTGTTCTAAATGTTCTTCAAAAACATTTCATATGTGGAATTGATGTAATCAATAAGAAGCTGGATCTTCCTTGTTGATTAAGCAAGTTACTTTATTGAATTAAGATGATAAGTAATAAGTTGTAACGTTAACCCCATCAGGAGCAGCTGTCCTGCTGCTCAGCCCTCACCCAACAGACATTCATAACACACTAACATTCCATACATCCAACATTCCACATCTCATGCATACAAGCTGAGCAGCAGGAAGATACAAGATACAACATATCTCCCTTCGTTGGGAAATTAAAAAGAATCAAATAAAACATTGACAACAAGTCAAGTACAATTGGTCGGTAGATTCCATAAATTTAAACACAGCACAAGTAAGATAAAATGTGCAAAACAATCGACAAATGATAAGAACCCACAAACCTCACCTTACAACCAAAGACACAATCAATAAACTGACGCAAGAAGACACATCCTGTCTCTATTTATACTGACACACACATACAACAGTCTGAACAAGCATCATAAGCATCACATTTCATTCATAACACACTAACATTCCATACATCCAACATTCCACATCTCATGCATACAAGCTGAGCAGCAGGAAGATACAAGATACAACAGGAATCTTCTTAAGAAAAATGTTATTTTTAAATGGTGTAATGAGTGTGATGAGGAATTTTAAAAAATCAAACATGAAATTGCACATGCAATTCCCCTCAAACCCGTCCACATCATCAATGAGGCCATATTTATGACAGATGCCAGCCTTAAAGGTTTGGGAGCAGTACTTATGCAATAAAGAGAAGGAAGGGAAGAAGTAGTGACATTTGCGTCAAGGAGCCTTAAAGGTGCAGAGGCAACTTACTCTGTAATTGAACGTGAGGCTTTAGCATGTTGGTGGAGCATTGTCCACTTCAAACATTATCTATGGGGTTCCAAGTTTACTGTTAGAGTTGACCACAAACCCTTGGTACAACTTTTTACGAGAAAAGGTGCAGAAAAAGCAACCGCTAGTATTGCCAAATGGCAATATAGATTGTTGGAACACAATTTTGTTGTCGAGTATGTTCCAGGAAAGAAAAACATTGTAGCAGATTGTTTATCGAGACTACCAAGTGAGATCAATGATTTTGGAAATGTTGATGATAGTGAGTTATTTTGTTTTGCCATTTCTGAATCTTGTGGAGCGATTTCAGAAAAAGAATGGAAAAATTCTTACTCTTGTGATGAGAACATCAAAAAAGTGATGGAAATGATTTGCACTGGATGATGCAATCAGTCTTCCTTGAATGATTCTCTTAACAACTGTAAACACGTATTTGAGGAAATATCAGTAATTAATGATTTTTTATTTCACTCCAATTCTCTTGTTGTTCCAACAGACATGAGAAACAAGCTACTCGGTTTAGCTCATGAAGGACACATAGGTACACGAGCCATGAAGAGAAGAATTAGAGAACAATTTTGGTGGCTTGGCTCGATAAGGAGGTGGAACACTTTGTGAGAGATTGTTTGCATTGTGCAATTAGTGATAAGAGTCAAGTAACCATTCCAAGTCCCATTCAAGCTGTAGAGGTGCCTTCAAAACCTGGATCTAAGATAGCCATTGATATCATAGGCCCCTTAAAACTTTCTGATCATGGTATCATAGAATATGGAATAGTTGTAATTGATTATTATAGTCGTTAGCTCGAATTGAAGTTCATAAAAGATCCTAACATGTCTAGTGTTATAGAATTCTTAGAATTCCTTTTTGCTAGAGATGGTATGCCAGACGAAATTGTATCTGACAATGCTAGTCAATTCACATCCACGGAGTTTGAGGAGTTTTTGAAATTTTTAGACATTAAACACACAAAGACATCTTTGTATCATCCTAGAAGTAATGGCCTTGTGGAAAGATTTAATAGGATGATTAAAGACAATATTCAACTTTCCAAAGCCAATACACTTAATTGCAAAAAAGAACTTAAACATTTGTTATGGGCTGTTCGCACCATGCCTAATGTTGACACTGATGTTTCTCTTTTTATTTTGCTAAGAGGATGAGTTCCATCTACCAAATTGTTAAGGGGATGGATGGGTGCATTTAGTCTACCTATAACTAAGTTAGAAGAAGTTGATAAAAAGAGAAGGGAAGCACAAAATAAATATAAACAGTCTAGCACAAGACATCTCACAGTAAAAGTAGGAAATTTAGTGCGTGTAAAGTGTTCAAGACTTTTACCTAAAGGTTTATCAGAGTTTTCTCATCCTCAACTAGTGGTAAGAGTTACTAAAAATGCTGTGCAACTGGCAAATGGTAAATGGTGGAATAAAAACAAGTTATCTATTTTCAATTCCACAAAATCCTCTTGTATGAATCAATCCAAGTGTGACGATCAATCTACTACCATGGTTAATCAAAATGTTTCTAACCTAAATGTCACTAGTCAACATCTACACAGGCGTCATCCCTCTGCTATATCCACTAAATTACCCAATAAGTTGCGAGATTATTTGATGTATCAGTGAAGGTCATATCGATTTGATTAACTAAAGTGCTTGTTGTTGTAAAATGATATTGTTGATTTTTGTTTCTCATAAATTTAGTTTATTTTTTTTATTGTAAAAGGGGAATTTGCAGCTAGATTGCAAGAGTATCTTTATGATGTCATGTTTATTCAGGGTTGGCGCAATGTCCAAGCTGACTGTTTATCTCGCATGTGTGTGGATTGGGAGCGTGTTGATAAAAATCTTGTGGATAACTTGTGCAATGAGGAAGCTGTTGCCTCGGTGAATGTTGTTTGTGAATTGTCTCTGGGTGCTTTCTCCAAAGCTCAATGGATGACCGAAATGCAATCAGATTCTACGTTACAAGAAGTGGTTTTGTTGATAAAAAAGGGGCTCCTCGCAAGAGCATGGTATCTATTTCGGTCAGACCTTTTTGGAAACTGTTAGATGAATTGTCCCTTTCCAGCTCTGATGTAATCATGAGAGGAGATCGTTTTGTGCCGCCTTGTGGTTTAAGACTACATATTTTTAATTTGGCAAATGAGGGTCATCTAGGTCAAGAAATGACCATCAGAAGAATTAAACAAGAGTTTTGGTGGCCAGGGATGGATGAACAGATTACAAACTGGATACAAGTTTGTAATTCTTGTAAAGAGAGTGAAAAAAGGTTACATTCAGAGTAACATGGGCCAAATCACCGATCCTGGCAAACCCTGGTGTAACATTTGTTTAGATTTTATAGGTCCTCTATCTGATTTGCCGGGCGACATGCGTTATGCTGCTGTGGTGGTTGATGTTCATTCTAGATGGCTTTGCGCTGAATTCTTGAAAGACATTACCACAATTTCTACCATTAAGGTGCTTGAAGGCCTTTTTCTGCATGAAGGTGTCCCACATAGGATTATGACAGACAATGGTACACAGCTAACTTCCAATGAGATGAAGTGTTTTTTTTAAAAAGTGCGGAGTTAAACACTCGTGCACTTCTCTCTACAATCCCATGGGTAATGGTATTGTTGAAAGGTTTAATTAATTAAGGGCACCATCCAACTTGCTGTAGAAATGGTTTGTCTCCCAGATGTGTTGTTGCGGATATGATTTGGTCTTATCGAACTACCATTCATAGTGTCACTTTAAAGTCCCCTTTTCAGCTTATGCGAGGATGTCTTCCAGGTTCGAGACTTGTACCTGCATGGCCGAAGGATTGGGTGCCTTCTGGAGGTGAAAGTGTTCCTGAAGTTGTTGGAGATAAGATTGAAATAGGTGATTGGGTTAAAGTGAAATCTGGCAAAGTCAAAGCTGGTTTGAAAAAATTTAAGGGATCTTTTCGAGTTGTCAGTGTAGGAACGTTTTTTGTTGTTCTTGATGGTGGTGAAATGCGGAATTTAAGGAGAGTGTCATTGTATCAAAAGCGAGGTTTTTGCATCAAAAAGGTTTGTGAAGATGATGAAAGTTCAGGTGTTATGTTTATTCCTGACCTATCTTCCAATAGTCGTTCACAACAGTCCAGGGAAGATTTGTCTCAGTTGTCACAGGGTGGTGACAAGGAAAATGTGGATGGAGTTAATGTTGAACATAGAGTGCGGAGACCGCCTACATATCTTAAAGACTATGTTACCTTTTAATTTTTTCTTTTCTTTTGTTGGTTTGCCCATTTTATTTGTTTCTTTTGTTTACTAAGGAAGAGGATGTGTTATGATGTGTGCTTGGTGTGTGTGCTTTTTGTCTCGTGAGCGTGTCTTGTGAGCATTGCATAATTCTATATTGTAATACAGTTCTGTAAAGAATGTTAGGCTGATGACACTCGACAGTTGGCAGTTGCACTGGACTGTCGAGGTGGTCGGAAAGGAACTTTCATATACGAAGTTCTAGAAGGTGGGGTGTTGACAGTTGACAAGGGTGCTTGAAGAGTACAGTTTGATGGTCCGTGTCCTGCTGGGAAATAAAGAAAATACTGAAGACTTACTTACTGTCGAGGTACTTCATTTAATTCTTCTGCATAGACAGGCAAAAACGAGTGCCTATTAGTGCTAACTGCAATAGAGTCCAAATCTGTCCCCTCGAGCCACACACTGTTCAGTTCCTTTTGATTAGGCCACCAAATATGGTGGCAGACAGCAATACATTTTCTTTACAGTACCCTAGCCAATAACCTAGATTAGCAGACTATCCAATCAGGTGTGAAATTACCGGATAATCTATTTAACCAAACACTTGAGATCACATCATTACTGTATCATCACTTTTGGGTTCAAATCTTTCTGTCTGTTGACAAATCATTTGTTTGTTTTTCATTCAGTAAAAAAATTCTGAAACATTAAAAAGGAACTTATATACTGCTCAAAATAAGATGGCGCTGTTAAGGTGGCATACCTTATGAAAGTGTCAGTGGGTGATGGTAAACGTTTACTTTAAGTTTTTGCTTTGAGATGTGATTGGTAACGGTGAATATAGGGCGTGATTTGAAGTGAGCGTGATGGGAGAGTCATTTGAATGGCAATCTGGCACTTAATTTGTTTGTCATAAAAGTGATTCATATGATGACCGTCGCCGAGTGGATGAGGAACAGCCACCTGAAACTGAACTCGGACAAGACGGACGTCCTCATCCTCGGCCCCACCCCCTCTGCCTGGGATGACTCCTGGTGGCCGACCACACTGGGAACAGAACCAACACCCACTGACCACGCACGCAACCTAGGATTCCTCCTCGACTCCTCCCTCTCCATGTCAAGACAGGTCAATGCCATCTCCTCCTCTTGCTACAACACCCTCTGCATGCTTCGCAGAATCTACAAATGGATCCCGACCGCAACCAGAAGAACGTTAACCAAGTTCTCGTCAGCATCCGACTGGACTAAGGCAACGCACTCTATGCAGGTATCCCGGACAAACACCTACAATGACTACAATGCATCCAGAACGCCTCCGCCCACCTGATCCTCGATATACCTCGACGCAGCGACATCAGCCCCCACCTTAGAGACCTGCATTGGCTCCTCGTCAAAAAAAGTATCACTTTCAAGTTCCTCACCCACGCACACAAAGCACTCCAAAACACAGGACCAGCCTACTTGAACAGCAGACTTAGCTTCTACACCCCGCCCGCCAGCTCCGCTCCGCCAGCCTCGCCCTCGCCGCTGTCCAGCGCATTCAACGAACCACCTCCGGCGGCAGATCCTTCTCCTTCCTCGCTGCCAAAACCTGGAACACTCTACCCACACAGCTGCGACAGACCCAGGACCTGCTCGCCTTCAGGAAGCTCCTCAAGACTTGGCTCTTCGAGCAGTAGCAGTACCCCCCCTCAGCGCCTTGAGACCCACACGGGTAAGTAGTGCGCTTTACAAGTTACTGATTGATTGATTATGATAATTTAACAATTAGTACTAAATCAATAAAATCGGTTTTAAATGTACTCTCTTTTTACCAACTTCGGTAGAATGAAAGACTGAATCAAATTGTCAGGACTAGAGCTTAAAGCTCGAGTGGATTCAACAACTTGTGTTGCAGCATATCTGTGCAAACATGTGAATGAAATGCTTGGGCTCAGGCTTCCTTGCTCTTGGAGCTCTTAGGTTTATGCCTTCATACCAGCAGTCTGTCTTTGTTTAGATCTCTTCTCTCTATAGCACAGGATAACAAGCACTGGCATAGCCAGTATGTCTCGCCTTTGGACCTTATAAGTGTTTAGCCAAAGGCGAGACCTATTGGCATTTGTTAATTGGGTGGGGTCGATATACATCTTCATGCTGCTGGTTAAGCAGGTCGATACATCTTTTACAAAGTTAGAGGGGTGCTGCATCTCAATACCTCTCCCGGGAGGAAGAGTCTGAAGCATAAAGGAGGTTACCGTATTCTCGTATTCTCTGACGGCTTCATCACTGATGGTCACAGGGCACAAAAAAATCTGACCATTCAATGAAAATGTCATCATTGCAATTTTTAGAATGGAAGTGAATGCCACTCTGTGCAGCACTTCTTGAGTTATGTACACTTGGTGATATATAATAAAGGGTGCATACAAAAGAAAAACATTTACACATTAATCATTTGAATATTTGTAGGATCAGTAACAAAAGATGTGCAACCATTCCAAGGCAGCCACTGACTTCTTCTCCTAGAGTATAATGGAACAGAGCATGCAGGGTGTGCCTACAAAGTAGGGCTAAAGCATCACAGAAATTCAACAAATGAGAGCATGTCCAATGAGGGCCAGCTAGACAGCAATGAAGATCGTCCCCCTTGCATTTGGATAGGTAAGATAAGCATTCTCTGTGTGGATGGAGGACAAGTATGTTGAACTTCTGCCAATTTCAAACAGTACTTTGCTTTCACAAACAGGTACAGTAGGGATCATCTGCACTGAATCCTTAGGTATGATGTGGAGGGGGGGCAAACTGTTGGCCACTAATCTAGTAGGATAGCTAAGTGAGTCACATTCAAAATTTGAAGCAGCCTTAACTCAGTCTTTGAAAGTAACTAATATGTATGACTTTCGTTGTGGCACATTTTACTTATACATCAGGACAGCATAGTATATTCAGCTTGTAGGAAAGTGGATAGAAATTTGGGGTGTACAAGTGTCCACCTCAAAAGTAAGGCCATCACCTGGTAAATGTCACACAAATTAAACAAATCTGTGATCTAAGACTGGTAAGGTGAAACAAAGCAGTCGGGCTTAAAAAAATGCAATACATAAAATATTTGAGCAGTGCATAAATAGTGTAGTACAGAACAATAGTAAACTCGACAACCAATTTTAAATTAAACAGAACATTTTTGTGAGTAAAATAAGAATTAAGAAATAATCCAATAAGGGTAATCTGAGATAAGATTTTTTAAAGAATGAAAGTGAAAAAAACACAAAGAAAAATAATGCACCCAATGTAAGTCGATGATCACGGTAAAACAGGACCAAAGTGCAATTTCAGGCCAACCACGATGGAGCCTGGGTCAGAAACACCAAGTGGATTGGTGTTCTTGAGCTTTTGAGGTTTGTCACTGGCACAGATTTGTAGGGTTTCTCCTGTTGGTGGGGGACACCCTAAGGCACTCCTAGTCCCTTCCTGACCAAGGGATTAAATGTTCTCTGGTCCTAGCCTATCTGCCTTTTCAGTGGTTCGTGTTTGCTTTACTGCAAACGGGTTCAAAAACGTAGCAATATGTCAGGGCATATCCAAAATGGCCGAAGTCTTGAGCAAGAGTGTGTCTAATGAAATGCACTATTGAACTTACTTGTTTCCTTCCATATCTAGCCCTAAAATCCAGTTTAAAGCAGGCCATGAACTCACAACATTAAATAAAACAGAAGTTTAGTAAGAAAAAGCAAAGTCCTTCAGTAATCTGACAGACAATACACAAGAATTGTGAGCTTGGCCTATTTGATCATTTTCAAAGGTGCAAATGTTTTACAAGTGCCTCAGAATGGTCTGTTATGCAGGATTTGTTTTGCCAACAGCTCGAGCATCAGCTCCCCCCCTGAATATTCTGCTGAGCTCAGATGGGTCCTCCCTGCCCATTCAGGATGACCTGTCAATCAAAGTGGTCTATTGTGTAGCACCTGGAAGGAAGGGCATCAGCTGCAAACTAAGAATAATTAGCCCTGGCTTGGCAAGTAAACATTAGTTTTCTGAAAGTTATATGTCCTAACTCGCTAGAACAAAAATCAAGTTTATCAGTGAATTGGATTTCTTTAAAACATGAAAAGTTCTTGAACTTTTTTTGTACTTATTTCCTTCTGGATAATGCATAGTAAAGTCCAGATTCACAAAGGGCCTTAGCAGTCATGAAGGAGGCTCCACAGTTGTGACAGAGACTCCGCACTTGTGTCGGATCCTTCTCAATGAGAATTCCCATTGTGAGATTTCACCACGCTTGCGGAGCCTCCTGTAGATCGGCCCATAGTGAATTTTTATTATATTTTACGAGTACCTCCTATGGAAACAGCTAAAACTAATAGAATGAAAATAGCCTTTGGTGATTTATTAACTGCAGGTACATGATAACATTAATTTAGGTGTGTACCAGTATTAGGCAGCAAATGGTCCTCGACATAATTTCACTGGTAAAAATAATCATAACATTTGATCAATCTTATCAACTCCACAATCAGACTTAATCTATAGTCTTTCTAACACGGATGATGTTAGCCCACAACCTCAAAGAACATTTACAGTATGTGCCAATAAATCAATAAATTCGAAAAAAGAAGGGGTTCAGCTCAAGCAATTAATTTAATATCTCATGTATTAACAAATGGAAATCAATATTCCTATATACATATATTTACACAAATCCTAAGACGAAATACATTTTTACTCAAAAACAAGAAAAAAGAGAGAACGTGCACAGAGAAAGATAAAGCGTGTGCTCAAGTGAATGATCAAGAGGATCAGGAGAAACAGTGTGAATCCTTTATATACAGGGAAACATTGAGCCTGTCCTAGGTATAGCTTGTAAAAAATACTTCTTTTTTACTCGCTGAGTGCTATCTATAATTCCTTGGTCCTTAAATTGCCCCGTTGGCAATAGGATTACCAGGGAGAAGGGGATGGAAGGTGGACTGGGGACAGGGGTGACTAGGTACAGGCTCCCAGAAGGGAATGTCGTCGACGTTTCGACCCAAATCAAGAGTGGGCAGTTCAAGTCCTCAACAGCGGGTCTTCATCAGGACGGAGTGACAGGGGAATCTCTCAAAGTGCACGTCAATTAAAACCATTTGTGTGGCACCCTCCCGTGGTGCCTTGATACGTCCAAGTGCGACGACCGGTCCGCACTTGTATTATGCAAGTGTCCAAAATGTATACCAATGCGTTTGTCACTGGAGTGCTTATTACAAAGTTGTATAATGTTAAGCCAGCACGTCTGTTGCCTCGCGCTCGAGAAATCAATCAACGCCGAGGTATCTGGTAATTTCGCTCCGTATCGCGTTGTGCAGCCTTCCGTCTTGCACCGCGTTTTGGAATGCGGAAAGTTATAAGCACTCCAGTGACAAACGCATTGGTATACATTCCCTTCTGGGAGCCTGTACCTAGTCACCCCTGTCCCCAGTCCACCTTCCATCCCCTTCTCCCTGGTAATCCTATTGCCAACGGGGCAATTTAAGGACCAAGGAATTATAGATAGCACTCAGCGAGTAAACAAGAAGTATTTTTTACAAGCTATACCTAGGACAGGCTCAATGTTTCCCTGTATATAAAGGATTCACACTGTTTCTCCTGATCCTCTTGATCATTCACTTGAGCACACGCTTTATCTTTCTCTGTGCACGTTCTCTCTTTTTTCTTGTTTTTGAGTAAAAATGTATTTCGTCTTAGGATTTGTGTAAATATATGTATATAGGAATATTGATTTCCATTTGTTAATACATGAGATATTAAATTAATTGCTTGAGCTGAACCCCTTCTTTTTTCGAATTTATTGATTTATTGGCACATACTGTAAATGTTCTTTGAGGTTGTGGGCTAACATCATCCGTGTTAGAAAGACTATAGATTAAGTCTGATTGTGGAGTTGATAAGATTGATCAAATGTTATGATTATTTTTACCAGTGAAATTATGTCGAGGACCATTTGTTGTCTATACTGATGAATACCCAGGTCCTTTGACTATATTGGGTCTACCCCTGTTCTATAACAGTTACCAGTATTAGGCAGCATACACCCTACCTTATAACTATAACTTAATGTTAAAAACAATATAAAATACATTTTAATAAAAATGAATATATAGTACATATGCACTATTTGTATATATTTTTAACATTCATTTATATTTTTAACTATTTTAAAGAAGTTCGTTTAATTTTATTTTCTATGGAGTTTAACTTTAAGTCCCTAACTCCTTTTATATATTTATTTTGTAAGGGAGGGTGTTGCAGTAACAGCGGTTGGCTATATATGGTTTCAGACCTCGTACAAAAGTGTATTTTTTTTTTAAAGTGTAAGTTTCTACTAAAGTGCAGTTGGGGAATACTGAAAAGTAGTAAACTTACTCAAAAGTGTAAACTTACTAGCATGTATAACTTACCTTTGAGAATCAGGTGCTTGGTGTTTGCAGGCATGCCTTTTTCATACTGCCTGATCAACCTGGGGTGGTCATTACTCATTGCAAGATGTCTACTTTCTCTGCCCTGGAACTCAAGCTTGAATTCTTACAAGGTCGTATTTTTGAATATTTAGTGGACCTAGGCAGCACAGACATAAGGCTACTGTCACAAGAGTACAAGGTCACTATTTTGAGATCCAGCACTGGAAGGTTCATAATTCATAAATTAATTATCTGAGTGACAGCGTTAATTGACACACTACAATCAATGCAGAGTGATGATGATTGCTTCTTACAGATGTTCAGAAATGTTTTTCGTACCGTGTGGCAATGCCTGCTGTACAGTTTGAACAATCACTGAACATCTCAGTGATCTCTGAAAATGGAGCTCAGATAAGCTGTTGCTACTTTTCATGTTAAAATATTCAGTTTAGCCCTTATTTAGGTGCCATTTATGTGACCAAAAGGTTTTTACGAGCTCCAAGACTGCAGTCTTGCTTCTGTTCACAGAAAATGAGTCGCAGGTTGTGCGGGACAGTCAAGTTTGCAATTGCACTGGTGTCTGGGCTTCATGAGAGCTCCTTTTGACTGCTGAAGAGTATCATTCGCTATGATCTGGTTCTTATGTTCAATAAAAGTATATTTATGAATGTCAATATTTTCATACCTTATGTTGCCTTGCTGTTCTTCCGCATGCAAAAAAATAGTATACATGCATGTGTACATAAATATTTTAATATACACTGAAGAGTTATAGCCTTTTTGTCTGACAGATCGTTAGTTATACAGTTCATGCACCTACGTTTGTATTTCAGTATGAACATCACAAGACACTTAGGGCCTGATTACAACATTTGGCGGAGTGGTGGCGCAAAAGGGGACCACCCCTCTGCCAAAATTCATCGCCGCCCACCCAACAGATTTCAACGACTTTTCAGTGGTCTGGCTCATGGGCGGTATGGGGGTCTCAAGGCGGTGCCTCTTTCAAAGGCAGCCCCCCCAATGGGTACGCTCTACAAGGCTCCTGCATGGCATAGACTCAAAGGTTCATGTACCTGCATGCACACAGGAGGGAACATGTTATGCCCCTTTGGGTGCTTCCACATGCGGTTGAAGCACAGGTGGGCCCGGTAGGGCCTCCTTTGTTTCCTCTCCTCTAAGGTTTACATTGAGGAAGAACCACCCTGTAAACCCTGGAGGAGAGGACACTTAATATGTTTGGAGGAACTGCCATTCCAACCTTAGGAAACGGCAGTTCCCTGGTGGAGCCGGCGGTCCCAAGGCGATACGACCACCCAACTCCTAATGGGGCAGTCAGAATGCAGGTGCAGTGGTGCTGGACCCGCCTCTGCCGCGTAAACACAAGTCTGGCAGTCCGCAGGACCACAAGACTCGTTAGAAGGTACTTAGTGTTCAGATCTCTAACTCCCAGTCTGTGGGTTAAGGGCTGATTTTGACTGATTTCAATTGTCTGTTGGATATCTATTAAGGTGCTATGGACCAGTTCAGTGAAGACATGAAGTATGTGAAGTTGTACTCCTAGAGAACTAGTTCACATTCTACAAAATGCAATTTACATACCAAAGTCTGGAGATTGTCACCTCGGTCTCTTTTCTTTAGGAAGTTCTGATTATTCTACTTCAGCTCCGCCTAGCCTTGAAATGGGTCTAGCGCCACACATGTTCAATCACTGGTGCTACAATGAAATACCATAACCCCATTTTGCTAGGTTTTAATATTATATCTAAAAAACAGGAACCCAGGTTATTTTCATTTCCAAGACATTTGATATTCAACTCACTATTCATCAACCAGCTGAAGGAACACATAAAATAATTTTTGGAGTTTAATATTGACTTGGCCCCACTTATTTATGTATGGGACTCTTGCAAAGCAAGAATTAGAGGTTTTGCCCAGCAATTCATTATTCAGCAGAATGCAAATCGAAAAGAAGAGATACGGGGCATTATATCTAGTATCAGGGCTTTAGAAGAACATTTGGCTGAAATTACTAGGCAGAAGGCTGCAGGGCTAACTACTAATTTAAATAAAGCAAGGCTGGAACTCAAATTAATTACTTTACGCTGTGAGACCAAAAGATTTCTTAGGGATAGAGTTAGTACTAAGCTGCACAAGAATAAACTATCACAATATGAGAGCGGTGATAGAATAGGCAAAATTCCTGCTTATAAGGTAGCAGAGGATAGAGCTTCCTCATTAATTAAGAGCATAAGAGGGGCCGATGGAATTAATTATACTCTACCCGAGCAGATTTTACAACAATTTGTTAAATACTATACCAAACTTTATACTCCCGAGAATCTTCCTCCGATTGAATCTGTGCAAAGGTACATTAGAAATAATTGGTTATTAGAAGCAGATGCAGAAGCATTTGAAGAATTGGAAAAAGATTATAGCCTTGCAGAATTAAAATTAGCCATCTTTTCTCTGCCCTCCAGGAAAGCCGCTGCGGACGATACACTCCAGATTGAAATATATAAAAGTTGTAGTGAGGAGCTTCTCCCTCTACTTTGCTCAGTCATTAATCATATAGGGGTAACTGGTAGGGCTCCGATTTCTTGGAGTACCGCTAAAATAATTTTTTTCTTAAAAAAAAATAAAGCACCTTCAGAGTGTGGATCTTATAGGCCCATCTCTCTGATTAATTCAGATGCTAAAGCATACGCTAAATTAATTGCTACTAGATTATCTCCTTTAATGCCCAAGTTAGTTAGCCAACATCAACACGGTTTTGTGGTCGGCAGAGACACAACTTTGCATGTTAATATGGCTATTTCTGCGTTTGATGTTGCTGCAACTAACTCCTCCCCACTCGGCATGGTACTTCTCGATGCTGAAAAAGCATTTGACCGAGTGGGGTGGGAATATCTCTGGGCTACTCTTAAGGAAATTGGTTTTAAAAAACAAATCCTAATGAGATACAAGCACTCTATGACTGTCCAAATGCTATAATAGGGTATGATAATTTGCTGTCTTCAAGGTTCCCAATTTTAAGACGGACTCGTCAGGGGTTCCCATTATCACCTCTTTTATTTGCCATTGCTATGGAGCCCTTTATTAATGCTATACAAGCATAGGAACGTATAAAACCTTTTAATTTTGGTACCAACTTACTTAAAATTACAGCATACGCGGACGACCTGGCGATATTTACAACGGATGTCACAGAAGCCATGGTCGGAATCATTAAAGAAGCTGACGCTTTTGGTGCAGTTTCGGGCTACAAATTAAACCTAAGTAAGACACAAATCATACTTATCTATCACAACAACTATCTACTGGGGGGTCTTAGGGATGATTTTACAGACCTGCAGGGTGAGTATCCCCTGTTCAAATGTACTTACTACAGAACACCATGGGTCTATAAAAAGTAGTGAAAGAGGAGTGAGTCAGCTAAATGAAGCAAAGAACTGGGGTACCAGTATTCCGAGTGGGAGTGAGGTATCCTTCTGCCAAGACCCATCAATCACCCAGTGTGATGTTTCATCATCTGGGTTCTGGTACAATCCTATCAAGGAAAACCAATCTATGTATTTGATCGGAAAAACTTTGATTAGTAGGAAGACTACGGGATGACTGGGCACCTTACATAGTCCTTGCTAGCGTCCAGAGACTCACTTGGAAAGGTGAGAGGATCAAAAAGAGAAAGAATGTGATGTGTGCAGCGCAAAATAAGATGAGAAATAGTGTTCTAAAAATGACTAAGGAGTACTTATAACAACTTTATTCCTCAAGTCCCCTTGTCATCGTTAAAAAAGCAGAGTGTTGACGCTCGAGTTCTCCAAGAGGTCAAACAGGATGGAAGGTCGACATGTTTCTGCCCTCACTAGGATCTTATCTTATCTTATCTTATCTTAAGCTCTATTTATAAAGCGCTCTGACACCGAAGGATCTAACCGTATCGGGGCATTCATCAGGACCAGGCTATATATCTACAATACAGCTGCTGCTACAACAGTGAAGAATTATAATAGTGTCAAATTATAAAGTGTGAATACTCCACCGGTAATGTCCAAGGCGAATGATTTATGGATGCATTAACCGGAACCCATAACAATTGGGTGTGTCCTCACCTCTACCTGGCGCATTACTCAGGGAAGGGGGCCCGCTCTATCCGTCGGTACCCGGGGCCGTCAGGAGTAATGACCTTAATCATAAACCACGGATCCCAGTTGCTGGCATTTGCCACACAGCTACCTATTTAGGTGTTAAAATTACATCTAACATTAGGGGTATTATGGCACTGAATTATGATGCTCTATTAAAAGACACTAATGTTCTTCTTAAAAAATGGCATAAGGATCCCCTAAACCTCATTTGGGCGAATAAACCTCATTAAAATGAATATTCTGCCAACATTTTTGTATTTATTTAGGTGTATCCCTTTGAGCATTACCAAATTATTTTTCAGAAAACTTGATGGCATTCTAGGCAGTTTTATATGGGGTTTAAAAAAAAATCATAGATCACTTTCTACTTTAAAGTTACCGTTCAGTAAGGGCGGTCTTAATTTCCCAGATTTTAGAACTTACTTTCTAGCATCCTTTATGAGGCGTCTACAGAGTCTTTTTAACTCCAGCAATCCTTATTATTTTCACCAATTTATGCTTGGAACCGATTCCTTACAATTTCTTGCTAGAACTAATGACCCAAACTACTTTAAAAGAGTCAGGTTTAAGACCGCTAAAGACATAATATATATATGGAATATAATACTGGAGCTGAATAAAACGTCGATCTTTCACCCTAATTTAACTCTTTGGAATAATCCGGGTTTACCGGGTATTTATAGTGATTTGGGGTGCCAGATTTGGGCCAATTTAGGCATATTGAAACTGGGTGATTTATACGGCTCGTCAGGCTTGTTAGAGTTTGAAACACTTAGGCTACTATATAAACTACCGGCGTATGCGTACTTTAAATACATACAAATCCGAGACTTTCTTATTGGGGAACTAAACATTAAAGAAGTTTCAGTTTCAGTTTTTGGTTTTGTATGTACGGATTAGGGGGGAAGAATAAAGCTATGATTAGCCTAGGTTATAAATGCTTCAATCAATATAAGATAGATGACGTCCTAAATTGGCTCAGAAATGGACCTTAAAAATCACGACCGGTATTTCCTCGAATATCATTTGTTCATTTTTAAATAATATTGAAACTTTAGTTCACTCATCTAGTTTCAAACTCCAAGCCTATAAGACCGTATGCCAGCTTTATTACACCCTGCAACAAATCTGTAAGTGGTCTCACAACAACGTTCTTAACGATCGCACGAAATGCCCAAAGTGCCAATTACAAGCTGCCGATTTAGAACATATGATTGTTTCATGCCCTGCTTTGTTTTCATTTTGGGATAGTTTAGAAAGCATTTTGAAACAGAAACTATTTTTTTTTTTTTTATAAAATTTTTTATTAGGAAACCTCAGGATTACATCGTGTGCAAAGCAATGAAAGGCCAAGGGGCCATCATACATTATCAACAGATCCCAAAACATCGCGCACCACAGGATAGTTACACTGCGTAGTCAGACCCGACTGGCAATATTAAAGCAGAATTAGCGACCAAAATTACCCACAGTGTAGCAGGACATATGAGGATTCCAATTTACAATAAAGTTGAAGGATCATACGAAAGGCAATATTACGATACCAGTTTCAAGCTATTTACGTACTAGGATAGCAGCCTTCAATTGAAAGTACCAATGGGAGAACAAACGGCAGGTAAAACAAGAGCAACCCCACCATCAGCAGTGACCCAACCACGAAGCAAGCAATGTCAACAGGATCTAATAGCATGAAGGGACACAAACAATGTTACACCCATGGAACCCACACCCCAGACTCCAACTATAAGAAATTAGAAAAAGGAAGAATATACCAAGAAGAACAAGAAGGAAAAAGAAAAAGGAAAGAGCGGGCCATAGAGACAAAGAAGACACAAAGAGCACGTCCCACCCCCACCCCCCACCCTGCATGCAGCGGAAGGCCACGGCCCACCCCCCCCCCCCCATGGGCATGCCTGTTGTCCCAAGAAACCCCAAAGAAGGGAAAATAGGAGGAGGGCCCAAGCACCGGCCCCTGACACGCCCCCCGCCCATCCTGAAGGACCCAAGTGAACCCACCAAAATGGAGGGCAAGCAACAATACAAAATCGTCCCAATCACCCCAAGTCACCATCATAAGCAATGTTTTCATCCAGCACCAGAAACACCCAATAAGCAAACAAGTCTGAGTTCAGCCTTGGCCGGTACGAACTAAGGCAGCAAAACATCATGCATCGGGAAAAAACAAAGTCGATGAGTCCGCAGTCCCTTTTGTAGCCAATGCAGCAGCAAGACAGGGCGGAAGAGTCCACACAGCAAAGCAACTCCATAGCGCTCTAGCGATCGAGGAAGGCAGGCGATGCGAATCGGGAACGTAGGCAGACAGCCAGAAAGCGTAGACATCAGCAAACATAGCAGTTCGGCCACAAATCCCACCAAGTTCGTTGTCCGGTTGCACACATGTTAGAGGGTCCCCATCGCTGACAGACCGGGAAAGGACAGGCTCCGGCTCGACATCATAGCCATCCGCTGTTGCACAACTTACCGACACCCGTGGGGAAGCCACACTCGTCCAGCCACTGCTCAGAGCAGAGTGCAGGTCTTTAAGGGCCAGCAGGACGTCTCGCGTTGTAAAGTCCATATCCAGTCCGCCAGTGTGCATAGCAGTGTGCTTTGCTCACCTCACTCCCAGGGAAACTCAATGCTGGCAAGGACACACAACCCCAGGCATGCCCAAAAGCTACCTTAAAGCAGCGATGCGAGGAGACCTGCCGGCCACCGACATTATCCGGGGCAGGTCTGGGCTGGAACGGCCGGCAGGCAGGCACGCCGAGTAAGCAGGCAAAACAGGCTCCGGCGAAAACCATTGTCGAGCAGCCCGAGGGGCGCCAGCGCTGGACCTCAATCGGCAATCTCCGGTCACGGCCAATAATGAACCCGATCTGACTCACCAGGTAAAGATGGCCGGCCGGGGCCGATGTTGTTCAATCGTACTCCGGCTGCTGCGTCACTCGAGGTCCCGGCGCACACAATGCGAGGGCCGGGAAATTTGAGACGATGTAGCTCGGCCGTGGAAGACCGATCTCGAACCGGAGAAACACTGCCGGGCTCTGTAAGCACTCATCAGTGCAGGGCCGCTATCAGGACGCAGGATGGGTGTCAGGATAGTGCAGGAGGTAAGGCGATTGGCGGAGCCGGGCTTCTATGCGGCCATCTTGGCCGCCGTCTCGGCTCCTCCCCCACGAAACAGAAACTATTAATTAACACATCATTACTACCCGAAATGATTCTTCTTGGTATGCAACCTACAAATTCTCCATTTCGAGATATTGTTTTTATCTTGTTATCATGTGCAAGACTGGTTATTGCGAGGGCATGGATATCGGACCAACCACCTCATGTGAACGAATGGTGGTTTCTGGTGAAAGAAATACACAATATGGAATTATCTTTAGCTAGGAAAAGGGGCGATAAAGCACTCAAGAAAATAGACCGAATCTGGGGTTGTCTTTTTTACTGCTCTGAAACGAACTGATCTGATTGTGGGCTTGTATACGCCTATTTCTTTGTCTTTTAGCTGACATATGAATTTGCTTTGGTTACTTTAAGCTTTTTCTTTTTTTTATTATGTATTACTCTCTGCACTAATTACCTAGATGTTCACGATGCAGTATTTACTGATCAAATGTATTCTTGTTTGTATATTCCTTGTGTCATCAATAAAAAAATGTTTTTAAAAAAAAAGAACTAGTTCACATTCTACAAAATACAATTTACATACCAAAGTCTGGAGATTGTCACCTTGGTCTCTTTTCTTTAGGAAGTTCTGAATATTCTACTTCAGCTCCGCCTAGTCTTGAAATGGGTCTAGCGCCACACATGTTCAATCACTGGTGCTACAATAAAATCACTAAGAAAGCAATGGAGGGAAGCTGTAGTATGAGCACCACATAGGAAATAATAAAAAATACATTTAAAATAAATATATAAAGGTGTTGAACTAAAACACTAAAGAATAATTAATGTTGTTTTTATATATTTTAAATCTAAGTAAATTATTAAATAAAAACCTTAAATTAAATATTTAAGTAGTAGAAGAAAATCTAAAAAGTATAATTATTACAACATAATATAACCAAGATTGTTAAAAAAATTAAAAACACGTTAGCTATTGTGAGTAATTTGAATTTTGAAGTATTATTTAAAAATAATCAGAAATGTAATCCATACAAATTAGTGTACAATTAAATACAAAGCTAATTTCAAAATATAGAGTACTGTATATTTACTTTAATATAGTATATAGGTCAGTTTTATTTATTAAAAAATATGTAACTTTTGTATTCTTAAATAATAATAACAATAACAATAATATTAATAATAATATGAAGACGAAGAAGAATCTAAATTACATTGCACTACATCTGTGTGCAATTTACTGGACATCATGGCGCATTCTAATCTATCAATTTGCGCTGGTAACTTCTCTTAAGAAATCTTTCACCCAAAAAATGTGATTCTACCTTATTTACTTGGGGTAAAGCCACATCTTCAGATTCTTCCTAAAACTCAGCAAGTTCACCGTCGCTCTCAAGGCATGCAGCAGCTTAATCCAAAGTTGTGCTGCCTTAATACCTGAAAGGACCTCCCACCCATTCAGGTCTTTTTAAATCTTGGCACACAGACCAGATATGTTGAAGATGATCTTAAAGACCTAGAAGGTCTAGAATAGCAGAATTTATTTTGTAGTAACCGAAGTCCAGTTCCATTTACGGCTTTATGAACTGTAAACATGACCTTAAAAATGTTTCCTTAACAGGTAGCCATTGGATTCCCTTCATGGTGCCTGGCGCAGTATCAGTTCTGTTTTGGTTAGTGCTAGTTCGGCAGCCATCACTTGAATTCTGCATAGTCTTTTAACCAGGAATTCTGGAGCTCCTAGCAGGATATATATATATCTATATTCTTCTTGGGTTCCAGAGTAGCGTGCTAATTGCCGAAAAGGGCTTCAGCATCTCATCAGGGGTAGCAAGTGCTATACAAATGTAAACCTTTTCCCTCTTCTATCCCTCCACTATCCTACTCAATCCAAATAACAGACTAACATATCCACCGCTCAAATTAATTTTATATTTTTCTATACTTAATCACTACTAATCCTTTATGTGTCCGGGAGAAACTGGCTACTCACCAAAAAAAAGTGGTTTAATACCTCGTCTGGGGTAGCAAGTACTATATAAATGCAATTACACTACAATCCTATCAATGTATATATATATATGTGTGTGTATATATATATATATATATATATATATATATATATATATATATGTATATGTATATGTATATGTATATATATATATATATATATATATATATATATATATATATACATATACATATATATATATATATACATATATATATATATATATATATATATATATATATATATATATATATATATATATATATATATATATATATATTCACTGAAAAAACCATAGGTTTCACACCAGTTATAGTTAGGAATTAGCATTTAAAAAACCTATCAAATTCACTGAAAAAACCATAGGTTTCACACCAGTTATAGTTAGCTGGAAATTTTACTGATATAAAACCATTGAAATTCCCACGTTATAGTTAGTCGGACTCACTATAACTTGCGCGTGCAATGCACTGCTGATGACATCACATATTACATCACTCATGACATGGTCAGTGACATCACTCATGACATCACTGATGACATCTCAAATGACATCACTGATGACATCGTCCAGTGAATGTGTATCTTTCTGAAAAATAAATATATTTTATATATGTATATGTTAAGGTCGATGGAAGAATAAATGTTTAAATAAGTGTCTAAATGGATGTTTTTTTAAAAAAAATGGATTGGTTAACTGGCTTATTAAGTGTATCTTAGTGAATACATATATTAGCGAGTAATGTTTAAATATTTAAATATATGTATCAGTGTTTTACTTTGTGTACAAGTGGCTGCATGGGTTGGTGAGTAGCTACATGTGTGTGTATATGGGTTATTAGATGTTTTTTTAGTATCAGTATGAGTGTCTGTATGGTTTGGTGGGGTGTTACTTACCACATAGATGCATGAATGCAAAACTCATTATTTATATGTGTTTTGAAGACAGCATATGTGCAGGACTGTATGGGTGGATGAGTGTGTATATGTGTGTGTTAGTGAGTGAATGCCTCTCTCACTAGTGTCTTTATGAGTAACTATATATGTTTTAATCTTGTATATATGAGCATTGATGTATATAAGTAAGTATATGTGAGAGTGAGAGATTGAAAGAGTTCCTGTTTAAATAAGTATGTGTTTCTGTAAGTCATTGTTTAAGAGAGTAAGTATGTGTAAGTTTCCTTAGAAGTAATGTGCTAATGTGTGTATAGTTGTATATGCAAATAAATGGATGTTTATTAGTTTATTTGCATGTGTGAGTATATGTATGAGTACGTTTTTGATGACTGTCGGTGTGTAACAGAATGAATAGGGGTATCACTACATATGATGAATGAGTATATGTATGAGTGAATACGTAAAACTGTTGGTGAATGTGTGAATTTGTATATAGATGGTGAAATTACTGAATTGGTTGTTGTAACTGGTATGGGTATATGCAATTTTTTGAAAATGTTAGTTTCTATTTTTCAATATGTGTTTCAAAGGTTACTTTACAGTGAGAGGAGGTCTGTCACTGTGTCACAAGGATGGTGTCATCAGTGATGTCATGAGTGATGTCACTGACCATGTCATGAGTGATGTAATATGTGATGTCATCAGCAGTGCATTGCACGCGCAAGTTATAGTGAGTCCGACTAACTATAACGTGGGAATTTCAATGGTTTTATATCAGTAAAATTTCCAGCTAACTATAACTGGTGTGAAACCTATGGTTTTTTCAGTGAATTTGATAGGTTTTTTAAATGCTAATTCCTAACTATAACTGGTGTGAAACCTATGGTTTTGTCAGTGAATTTCATAGGTTTTTTAAATGCTAATTCCTAACTATAACTGGTGTGAAACCTATGGTTTTTTCAGTGAATTTCATAGGTTTTTTTAATGCTAATTTTTAACTTTTTGTAGGGCTTCATACCTATGTACTTTTTATTGAATTTCTAAGCTTATTTTTTCGCAAATGTCTTTAGCTGAGAAAGGTATGTTTTTCTAAAAATGAATCCTATAATGTATATTAAGATACTATTTTTATTTTAAAAGAGTATTTTACTTTTTTTTTAAAAATTTGACTTTGGAGCGCTCCCGGTGCGCGCACCAGTGAACGCCCTGGAGCGCGTACCGTCAGCGCTCCAAGAAAAAAAAAAAAAATAATGAAGGAGTGACCATAAGGAATGGGGACAGAGAGAGTGGTGTTAAGAGAAAGAGAGCTAAAGGGAGGAACACAGAGGGACTGTGTAATAGATAGTAAGACAGATAAAAAGTGTAAGAGGAAGTAACTGAGAAAAGAAAAATGAATAAGGGAGCAAAAGAAGAGAAGAAATAGGAAGAAGACTAAAGCAGAGGTTCTGGGAGAATGTAAATGGATGATGAAAGTAAAAGGAAGGACAGTTAAGCATGTGAATGACAGGTAGTGACGGAATGAGAGGAAAGGAATAGTAGTGATGGAGGGAAAGTAAATAGCAGTGAATATAAGCAAAGAGGGGTGAAACAGGGTACATGTAAGTGAATAAGGGTAAGACATGGGGAATAATAGAGCGAAAGAAGAGAGAGAGTAAAAGAAGGAGTGTCACAAAGGGACTAAGTGAACCAGTAAAAAAGGTAAGTGAAGGAGTGTGCATAGACAGAGGTACTGAAAGAAGTTGAATGTGGTAGGAAGTAAACATGGAAGAAAAGAATAAGTGAGAAAAGCAAAGTAAGGAAACAGGGGTGAGGTAGGGTGAGAGAAAAATAGTGAAAATAAAACCAAAGGTGATAACAAAAAAGATTTTGTAAACACACTTACCATATAATCAATGTAAACTTGTATCTGTGAAAGATAAAAGAAAAAACACGTTATAATTACTTAAAAATATATAATAAAATAGAAGCAACAGTTCATGAGGTTTAAAAATGTACAAAAGTTTACTAAGAAATGAAGCAATAGTGAAGGATACAAAAACAGAAAGAAAGTAATGTAGAAAGAGAAAAAAAAAGGAAAAAGAAATAGAAAGAAAACAAATTCCTAAAGATAAATAAGATACTAAAAGAATGTAAGATATCAAAACAAAATCAGTAAAGATAAGGAAATAAAAGATAAATGAGTGAAAAGGAGAGAAGTCTGATTGAGAAACTATAAATAAAAAAGAGGAATAGAAGATGATTGAGAGTGAGTGAAGTGAAGTCACAGAGTGAAGGGATGAAAGGAATGAAGTTAGTATAGAACGATGGATAAAACAGGAGTGAGAGAGTAAGTACACAGAAAGACAAAAGGAAGAACTAAGTGAACTACAGTACAATGAGTGCGAAAGAAAAAAAAATTGAGAAAAAGAAAGAGAGGGTTAGGAAACTAAAGCAGTGGTACTGTGAGAATATGAAAAAGATAAAAAGTGGTGGAAGGAACAGAGGAAATGCAGACAGTTCCTATTAGATTGAGAAGTTGTGAATGAAGTGCACTAAAGAAACAGCGATGAAAACAGAGTGTAAATTAGTAAAGAAAGGTAAATAAGGGTGAAAAAGAAAATGAGTGTAAGACAATGTGAACACAATATAAATTACACAATGCAAACTACACAATAACTTCTACAATATGTTACATTATTTATTTTTGCTGTTCTCAGAATATATTGAATTTCACTTAAATTAGTGAGATCAAAGTCTTCATCATATAACAGCGGGAAAAAAAAAACACAATCTAAAAGATTGTGTTTAAAAAAAACCATTCAAACATACATCTCATATATGTACACTAATCTTTGATTCACTTACTTTTCCATGAGGCCAAATTGCAGATAGTGAAGGTCCTTTTGGTGGAAAAAAAGTCTGCTGTGCTCTATAACTTCCATTTCATCGACTTCCTATGAAAAAAGATCTAACAACATCATATCTTACACTTTCCTCACGGCCAATTTGTGTCAGATATATCAGTATTTTAAACTTTGAGATCCACTTAAAGTATCTACATGAGATAAATAATTTAAAATATTAGATTAACTAACTAACTAACTAACTAACTAACTTTTATTATCTATTCCCGTCTTCAAAGGCCAATTCCCTTTACTAAAACTTTGGTTTTAAAAACACTAGATAAGAATTTGTAGAGTCATAAGGCAAACGTTGTTTATAAGTCAAATGAGAATCATTGCAGTAACTCCATCCATTTTCAGATTTTAAGTAGCATGTATAATGGAAAGGGGCGACCACTCGGTCCCCCCGAACGTATGGCAGAGTGCCTCGATCCCCCCGGGAAGACATTTTTGGGCGGGAGGCGCGTCTCGGCTGGTATGCCCGAAGCGGCGTAGCAGGGGCGCGCTTTTTCCCGCCCTTGAGTGGGCTGGCCTAGACACGGACGCCGCCGGCCACGCCCTCGGGGCAGGCAGGGGCGGGTTTACGCCCGCCCTGAAGATGGATAAAAAGAGACGCAAGACCAGAAGACATCCTCTTGTTCCTGTGCTCTGAAGCTGCACCTCCCGCTGCACGTGAGCTCGAGACGGAACGAAGAGCCAATTTTGAGCGTTTTAATCGTTCTTGTTTGTTTTTCAGTTACTTTGTTGGAGAATGCCGAAGAAGGTTGGAAAGCGCATGAATACCGACCAGATGCTGCGTGTTCTCATGAAGGAGATGTCCGAGCTAAAGAAGCGGGTGGACAAGAAGGAAGAAAGGGGTCCAAAACGTCCTTTGGCGGGAGCAGCCCCGGGAGGGAAAAACAAGAGGCCCAGGAGGGGGGCAGCGGGAGAGGAGATCCCCGGTCCCAGTGCTCCGCTCGAGGCTCCAACTCCCGTGCCAGAGGAGGGGAATCCGATCACCCCCGTGTCCGAGGATGATATGCCGCCCGAGTTGGCAGCACAATTGGCAGCGTGGTTGGGAAAAGGTAACGAGGGCGCCACGGCTGTCGAAGCGCAGGAGCTGATTAAGCAATTGCGTGAGAAACGGGAAGCAGCCAAGGTGCCCGTGCCGGCTGCAGTGGGGGACAAGACACCAGGGACGGTTGCGACCACAGAGGCAGCGTCAGGTGCAGGTAAGCGGCCATTGCCGATCGCGAGGGATGAGTCAACACCCTCTCGGAGGGAAAAGTTGGGGCAACATGTTCCTTTGGCAATTAAGGAAAAGATTTGGGCGGGGGAGTATGTGAACATTTTTTCGTTACTTGTTGATCATTATGAGGTGGAGCATGTAAAGAGTCAGAAGGACCTAATGCATCCGAGTGTTTGGCGCGCAAAAATGGCCGCCTTTAAAGTGAATGAGAATATCGCCAATTGGGGCAATGCCTGGGGAATCTTTACATCAATCCTGGGGGAACGTAGGCCTGAGTTGCTTTCCGAGTTCCCAATCTACCAATCACGAATCATGGGGTACTCGACATCGCACCAGGGGAATCATTGGTTTTGTTACGATAATATGTTCAGAAAGGAAAAGGAGCATAATAAAAGTTTAACCTGGGATTGTTATGATGCCTTGACCTGGGATAAAATGAAGGAGTCAGGGATGTTAAAAATGCCGTTGGTGGGAAGTAATGTGGGTGAATCCTCCCGACAATATGCGGGGACGCCCTTTCGATCAGGTTCGGGGGCCGACGATCACTCGAAACCTACCGGCAATACCGGAAGAAAGGGTTTCTGTTTTAATTACAACAGAGGAAAATGTACGAGACCGCAGGGATCGTGTAAATTCAAACATGAATGTAGTGGTTGTGGGTCGTCCCATCCTGAGGCCTCGTGCAGAGCCAGAACGGGTGATAACGGGGGGAGAGGAGGTGCCAAACAGGTCTAATATAGTCCGAGGGGCGCCTTTACCCACTCCCATTGATACCCTGGCAATGATCCCTTGGCTCAGTGATTACCCGGATCGTACTTCTGCTGGGGTGCTGCGAAACGGTTTTTCGTATGGTTTCCGCATCCCGGTAGGGGACTTTCAGGGTGTGGATAAGTGTAAAAACCAACTTTCCGTCCTGCAGCATACAGCCGTAGTACAGGATAAGATCCGAAAAGAGGTGACTCGAGGTCGGGTCGCTGGCCCGTTTAGTGTACCCCCAGTCCAGAATTTTGTTTGTTCTCCCTTAGGGGTAGTCCCCAAGAAAGACCCTGGAGAGTTCCGACTAATTCATAACTTATCAGCTCCACGAGGTCTTTCCGTAAATGAGGCAATCGATCCAGAAGTGTGTTCGGTGCGGTACGCATCCTTCGATGAGGCCGTAGCCATTTTGAATCGCCTGGGGCCCGGGGCGCTGATGGCGAAGTCAGATATCGAGTCAGCGTTCCGATTGCTCCCGGTACACCCAGACGACCAGCGTCTCCTAGGTTTCATGTTTCAGGGTTGTTATTACATGGATAGGTGTATGCCAATGGGGTGTTCTATATCCTGTGCTTATTTCGAGAAATTCAGTTGTTTTCTACAATGGGTCTTCACAAAGAAAACGGGTTTCCAAGATGTAATGCACTACCTTGATGATTTCTTATTTCTTGGGGCAGCCGGGGGTCTTGAATGTGGCCGGGCCTTGGCCGAATTTTGTGTGTTGATGAAACAGTTAGGCGTGCCATTGGCGCCGGGTAAAACAGTGGGTCCTACGACTTGCCTCGAGTTTCTGGGGATCGAGTTGGACTCCATTGAGGGGTGTTTCCGTTTGCCAGCCGAGAAAGTGTTGAAGTTCAGGGCTGCGCTGCAACTGTGTATAAATGCATCAAAAGTGACGCTGCAACAATTACAGCAGGTGGTGGGACAGTTGAATTTTGCCCTGAGGGTAATACCAATGGCCCGCCCCTTTTCCCGTTCAATTGCCCAAGCGATGGTCGGCCTTAAAGAAGGCCATCATCGCACGAGACTATCGGCCGAGATCCGCCAGGACATGCGTATTTGGTTAGCATTCTTGGCGGATTTCAATGGTAGAATCGTCTGGAATAAACCAGCCGTGTCTTCTGAGGAGCTGGGGCTATGGACAGATTCGGCGGGAAGCATAGGTTTTGGCGCCATCTTCGGCACAAAGATGGCCGACTTGGTGGCATGAGAAGGGTCTGACGAGTAATATTGCTTTCCTCGAACTGTTTCCCATCTTGGTGGCCTTGAGAACATGGCCCGATGGGTTCAAAAATCACTCGGTCATATTTTGGTCGGACAATATGACTGTGGTCGAGTGCATCAATAGTCAGGCAGCACGTTGTAAACTGATCTTAAGACTGCTTAATGAAATTGTTTTACTATGTATGCAATTGAACGTGCTATTCAGAGCAAAACACGTGCCAGGGGTGATGAATCAGGCAGCTGACGCACTGTCTCGTTTTCAAATGCAGGCTTTTTCGGGTTTCCTTCCCTCAGCGGACCCGGAGCCGGCACCCTTTACCGAAGCTCTCTGGTCTCTCGGTGCCCCGAACTTCGTCACCTCGTGGGAGAGAGTCTAGCACCAAGGACGAGGAAGGCATATGAAGGGGCGTTTCGGGCCTATTTAGCCTTTTTGGGGAGTGATAGAGAGCGACTTTGGGGTCATGAGGAATGGGTGGTGAATTTCCTGATGTACTTACGTAGGGCTGGGAAATCGGTGGCTACGGCCCAGAGGCATCGTGCTGCCATTTCCTTTGTTGCCAGAGCACACGCTATCCAGGACCCAACAGCGTCTTTCGTTGTACAGAAAGCGCTGCGTGGGTGGCAACGCCTTGAGGGTCGCAAAGTAGATGAAAGGCGCCCGATAGGTTTGGATAGATTGTCCCAGTTGTTGGCTACACTTCCTGCCACATGTTCATCTCAGTTTGAGGCAGTGCTGTTCCGAGCCGCGTTTACGCTAGCATTTCACGGAGCAATGCGGGTAAGCGAACTAGTTGCAAGGAACAAACTGGATGTGGCGGGGGGTTTGTGCCAGGAACACGTCCAGATCAGGGGAGAAACAATGACTGTCTCCTTTGTAAGGTCTAAGACTGACCAAGATGGGATGGGTGACTGCGTCATCATACGCAGGATTCCTGGGTCCTCCATATGTCCGGTAAAGTGTTTAGAGGATTACCTAGCACGAAGGGTGGCATCATGGGGGGGGACTTTGTTAAGACACGCGGACGCCACCCCACTGACGAAATTTCAGTTTCAGCGGGTGCTTGCGATGTCAGTTGCCGCTGCGGGCTTGAACCCGGGCGAATTTGGGACCCATTCCTTTCGGATAGGGGCTGCTACGGAAGCTACAGCCAGGGGTCTTAATGTTGAGCAAGTGAAACGAATGGGGCGTTGGTCCTCCAATTGTTATAAAAGATATGTGCGGTTGCACATGTTGTGAAGCTGTAATTATGTACTCTGTACTCACGCTTCTTGTTTTTGTTTGGTTTCAGTTACGCAAGCCTACGAGGCGGGGCGGACTATGCAGTCGACCTTACACCGGGTCAGCGGTCAGACATCACCGGCTGTGAAAAAGGAGGTGTGGGTCGTGGGCCACTCATACGTGAGGCGTGCCGCGGACGTATTCAAAGCAGGTGACATGATTCACGTAGCTGGGGAATACGGGTACAGGATGTCCTTCTACGGAAGGGGCGGTCTCTGTATTGACCAGTTTCAAACATTTTTTGAGGGTTTGTTAGGGCGGACAAGGTCACCGCCGTCTATAGTTATAGTGCATGTTGGGGGCAATGATTTGGTCACCATCGGTAGACGACTACTCCTGGAGGCAATGCTTTCCACTGTAAGTTGGTTGGCGAGGAGAGTTCCGGGGTGCATGATTGCATGGTCCCATTTTATTCCACGAAAGGTGTGGCGGGGGGCTATCTCTATACCTGCTTTGAATCACTCTGTTAGAAAGCTTAACAATAAAGTGAGTAGGTTGTTCCGTTCCAGGACATTGCATTCTATTTCTCATAGCTGTATTAATGATGACAGGATGTATTCGGGGGATGGTGTGCATTTGTCTTGGGTGGGGAATGAGTTGTTCTTAGAAGACCTCTTAGCATGGTTGAAATCTTTGAAACATGACCTTTAGGTAGGAGTTTTGTGGGGGGTCCGGATAGCCGGTCAACTATCCGGCCTGTGGCGGTAAGGTCATGATCGGTGAGCACTAATTGGAAGATCCCTATGAGTGGGCGTCACCCAACACGGATGGGAGCGCTCGGGGGAGGTGGCCTTTGGCCCCTCAACGGGGAGGCGGTCCCTTCTAAGGATGGGTCGCCGGAAGAAGAGGAAAGGCGGTCAAGGCCCCTTCCTGTGTAGGAGGGGTTACAGCCCCCTCCTGGGGAATTTCCCGGGGCCAGTGACATCTGCGACGGCAGATGCGGTAAGTTGTGTGGGGTTGGGGGGAGGTCTACGATACCTTCTAGATACCTCACACGAGTCTTCGAACGACCTTTAACTGGCGTCGAGTTGATAAGTGCCCCCGTCAAGACAAGGGAAATTGTAGTAGTTGCACGTGAGTACGCCTCAGTGCTGTCGCCCCTCCCAAGTGGGGGGGGTATGTCTGGTTAGGGATCTTGACACCGGTTACGACCTTGCCGTTGGCCCTTAAACGTTAGGATGTACAATTTCAATGTTTCAAGTAAATGTTTTGTAGGATGTTAGATCGGCTAGGAGAACCTCTGTATTAGAGAATCTGTTAAGGTTAGACAAACATCGCAGTGTGGTATGAAATTGTACATTAATGTTTAAATGTTTTAATTTTTGTTTTTAATAAATACGGCCGGGAGGGTCACTCCCTCCCACTTCCAAAAACTTCAAGAACTGTTTCCGGTTTCCCTCATTTGGGGATTGTGTTGAGAGGGGGTGGCGGGTATCTCAGCCATATGGAAAGGGGCGACCACTCGGTCCCCCCGAACGTATGGCAGAGTGCCTCGATCCCCCCGGGAAGACATTTTTGGGCGGGAGGCGCGTCTCGGCTGGTATGCCCGAAGCGGCGTAGCAGGGGCGCGCTTTTTCCCGCCCTTGAGTGGGCTGGCCTAGACACGGACGCCGCCGGCCACGCCCTCGGGGCAGGCAGGGGCGGGTTTACGCCCGCCCTGAAGATGGATAAAAAGAGACGCAAGACCAGAAGACATCCTCTTGTTCCTGTGCTCTAAAGCTGCACCTCCCGCTGCACGTGAGCTCGAGACGGAACGAAGAGCCAATTTTGACCCACCCACCAGCCCCTGAGGACAGCTAGTTGTTTTAATAAAGTTGATCAGTTATTCTATTTCGTTTTCAGGTTGTTTTGGTGTTATGTTGATATTTAATGTGTAATAAAGATTGGTATAATGTTACAAGTTGGTGATTAAAGAATGTCGGATTTAAGGTCCATTTAGACACAGGTTTTTCGGTCATAGTGGCCAATGTAGTTTCGTTTAGTTAGCACTTGTCGTATTTATTTCGGTCAGGCGGTAGGCGGTAAGGTCATGATCGGTGAGCACTAATTGGAAGATCCCTATGAGTGGGCGTCACCCAACACGGATGGGAGCGCTCGGGGGAGGTGGCCTTTGGCCCCTCAACGGGGAGGCGGTCCCTTCTAAGGATGGGTCGCCGGAAGAAGAGGAAAGGCGGTCAAGGCCCCTTCCTGTGTAGGAGGGGTTACAGCCCCCTCCTGGGGAATTTCCCGGGGCCAGTGACATCTGCGACGGCAGATGCGGTAAGTTGTGTGGGGTTGGGGGGAGGTCTACGATACCTTCTAGATACCTCACACGAGTCTTCGAACGACCTTTAACTGGCGTCGAGTTGATAAGTGCCCCCGTCAAGACAAGGGAAATTGTAGTAGTTGCACGTGAGTACGCCTCAGTGCTGTCGCCCCTCCCAAGTGGGGGGGGTATGTCTGGTTAGGGATCTTGACACCGGTTACGACCTTGCCGTTGGCCCTTAAACGTTAGGATGTACAATTTCAATGTTTCAAGTAAATGTTTTGTAGGATGTTAGATCGGCTAGGAGAACCTCTGTATTAGAGAATCTGTTAAGGTTAGACAAACATCGCAGTGTGGTATGAAATTGTACATTAATGTTTAAATGTTTTAATTTTTGTTTTTAATAAATACGGCCGGGAGGGTCACTCCCTCCCACTTCCAAAAACTTCAAGAACTGTTTCCGGTTTCCCTCATTTGGGGATTGTGTTGAGAGGGGGTGGCGGGTATCTCAGCCATATGTCCTGAGGTTGTCGAAGATCCATCATGATAAATAATAGCTTCAGTTGTAAAGGTTCTTCCTGAAATTGATAACTGAGAAGCTACAAAATTTTTAATAGAAGTTGTCAATTTAGTTCCATCAGGTCTACATCGTTGGAAAACTAAAATGATATACTGACCATAACTTTGTATAAATAATGTGGATACCATTGGATAGTTACATTGGGTACACACCATATTATGATCTGCTGCTTTAACTAGATTTTTAAATGACACTGATTTACAGTCTGGTAAAGTCAAATATATAAATCTTTCAGTGTCTATTCTAGTAGTACTTGATGAACTACAATTGTGGCAGTCATGCTGCCATTGATAAGAAAGACTGAAAAGATTATCTACATCTACACCTTCATCTTCCAAAACACCAAACATATACATTAAAAATTCCTGAAAATCCTGCTGAATGTTCTGTGAAAATTTATCTTGACCAGAACACATATCTAAAATATTTCGAATTTCTGTTACACTTTCTATTTGTGCTGTACCACTGCTACATTTCTCAAACACAGAATTCAATAAACCACACAATCTTTGATCCCGATTTTCAACAATTTGTTCTTGTAAACTTTTAAGAAAAAAAACAACATTAATCACTACATTAGCATAGCAGTTGACACCAGAACTATTTTCAAACTGAAATCCAACAACATTTTCTCCACAATTCTTTTTCTTCCTGTTTTCAATTACAGTTTTCTCTACTTTTTGTCTTTTTGCAACTACCTCACTACAATTATCCTCATTTCTTCTTTTTCGGCCTACCACACGTTTTTCAAACAGAGGATATTGAGGCAAATGTGGAGCATATTCTCTTCTTAATCTATTGTATTCTTTAACACAATCTAGATCTGCAGAAATCTTTGTCTCATCACACGCAATCAAGTACAATCCTGATAAAGTTCTGACTCGTGATAATGCCACATATGCCATACCCTCTTTAAACACAGATCTTCCAATGTTCACTAAAGCACCATCTACACTTAAACCTTGAGATTTATGAATTGTCACCGCATACGCCAAACAAACAGGAAACTGTTTTCGGCGAACATATAAGTCTTTTACAAGTAAAAATCTAGCAGAACAACAACTTATTTGTTGTACTTGTTCAATGCCATCAAATTTTATTTTTAAAAATTCAATTCCATCTCTATTTCTGTAATTCATAAAACCAACAACATAACCCATTGCTCCATTTACCAGACCTCTTTCAACATTTAAATTCCTTCTCAAAATGATACGACAATTTAAACACACATTCAGAGTCTTTTCAAAACCAGCTGTTTTTGAAATACTTTTCTCCAATGAATCCAATTTAGTTTTCAAATTTTCAGACAAAACAATTATTGCACCCATATGCTCTATTTTATCTATTGCTTCCAGTTTCACAATCTCTTCATTTTCTAACTCTAACATTTTGTTGTTGAAGATGGAACATTCTTGCAGAGTTGGCATCAAACATATCCCAGATTTCTTCTCAGTCATTTTTTTAAAAATATTCTCTGGAAGAATGTTTTCATTTGGATACAAATTTGAAATTAATCGACTATGCAAAGCTTTTTTCCCAAGCTCAGTCACTTTTCCAATTCTTACATCTTGTAGAATATTTTTATAATCTTCATCCTTGGCCTGTCACATATTTTGAACCAGTTCAGCATATTTAAAATTTAGCCATATATTAACATTTCCAATGCTTCCAAGGGACTTCCTGGTATCTTCATGTTTGAGCATTTTAAACACTGGTTGTCCTTTTACTGGAGTCAACTGCAATAGATCTCCAAAAACAATGTGTTTTCCTCCAAATAACACATCATACTCTGTTTTAAGAATTTCTTGCATTCTCAAATGCACAAAAGCAAGCATTAGATTTGAGACCATGCTTACTTCATCAATGATAAGAAGTTTCATTTTCTTCAAGACTCTTGAAACTTCAGAACACGCATCTCCAGATAACTTGTTGTAATGCAATTTATTATCATGTTCAACTGGCAGCATCAATAAACGATGTAGAGTAATCCCTTTAAAGTTATGTGCTGCCAGACCAGTTGGAGCAGTTACAACACAAGACAGTGGTGAATCAGTCCTTTTCTGCAGATAACTTGCAATGGCTTTAATTAGAAAACTTTTTCCTGTCCCCGCTTCTCCACTTACGTACAGTCGGACAGGGTCAAACGATATACATGAGCACTCTTTTTCCTCATGTCTGAATCCATGTTCAATCTGCTCTGTGACTTCATCATATATCTTTTTCTGCTCAATGTTTAGTTGCTTTACCAAATCTTCTAAGTTAACTCCATCCTCTTGAGCTTGTTCCATAGCTCTTTCCACCTCATCCATGGCAGTGGCAGCTTCATTTTGGATAATTGGTCCTCCTAGTGGATCCTGGCTCAATGAAGTAGAACTCTGACTATCTTGAGAACTGTTTCTAGCTATCTCTTCAGCAATTGTGGTTTCTTGCTCCATTTCTGCATTCAACATTTGCAGATAATTTAGAAAAATAGGACATTCTATGGTATCCTTAGTTGCATTAAAAGAGTCTTCATAACAGAGAAAATCTCCAAGTAGTTCCTCTTCTGTACGCCATGGCTTAAAGAGTTGCAAAAGAGCTAAATAGTAAAATTCTCTTTTGTCTGGAACTTCACAACTCAATTTTCGATGATTAATCAAATGGCCTTTTTTCTGCTTTACTAGACATCCTTCATAGCCAATGAGTGCATATTTTCCATTATTGATATCTTCTGTGATGTTCCTCTTATAACTGTAGTTTTGAAGAACTTCATACAAACAAGTGTTCTCAAGGTGAGTACTTCTATTTGGATAGTATGTATCCAACATATTTGTCTTCAAAATATCTGTACTGTTTGGTTCTTTCTCCGCCAAATATTCAATTTCTTGTACAGATTTCAAAACTCGGTTTCGTGTTGCAGCAAGACCAAGACTCACCCAAATGATTGTTCTTGATTTGCCATAGAGACTTGCTGATGATAACCGATCAGAACATTCATATGCTCCAATTTCTCGATGCGACAACATCTTCAGACTGAAACTGTATAATTTCTTGCTTAGACTCTTTTCATGTGAAATGTCCTCCCACATTTCCTTCAGTTCTGTCTTTTCTTTTTTTGTGATGTAAGATGTCACATATCGAGCCACAGCAATAGAGTTGTCAGCAACGAACTGAATATCCATGTTAGCATTCCACATGGACAAAATCACTGGGTTGTAATCGTTGATGTACTTAGATTCTTCATTTCTTTTCAAATTATATGTATTTTTGGGAGATTTCCTCGTCACAGTATGTCGTAGAGATGACATTAAATTATTTACTCTTCCCTTAGAAATCACTGGTCGAGGAAATGCAAAACGACATTTCGTGTAGTACTTTTCCTTGTTTTTAAATTTTCGACGACAGTACTTTCCACAACGATGAGATTGAAAACGTAAAACTTGTTGCCTTAAATTGTTTTCTTCAGTAGATTTTGGAACAGCACATGTTGAATACTCTTCAATGAAACTCATCACTGTTTCATCTGAATCTGATCCAAATTTGGGTGCATCTTTAATCCACAACAACATATGTATATGAGGAGCACCTCTCGCTTGATATTCCTTCCTCCAAAAGAAATCCAGAACCTCTCCAAGGGGAGGATTTTTTTTGTTGGTAATAAAAGACATCATAGCTTCAAATCTATGATTAAAATATCTGCAAACATTCACTGGATCTAAAGAACACAGTTCTCCTGGTGTTTTCAATTCTATATTTCGTATGTTTTTATTTGCCTCCCGTAGAAATTGAAGTAAATCGTCCCATGCATACTAGGCACAGCTAAGAGTGAGGAACCATGTAGGAGTTCCTAAGTTTCTTAGCATACATTTCAATTCTCCATGACGACGAAACCAATACTCGTTGGTTCCACGTTGACATGCCATGAGATTGATTAGCTGAGATTCCAAAATACTGTCTTGCAGATTAACTTTCTCCATAAAGTCCCTTGCACAAACATTTTGAAAATGAGCTCCACTTTTCAATATATGATTAACTGCATAAGAAAGCCCAGACAAATCACTTTCAAACAGAAGATGAAATAAATATGGAATACATTGACGAAACCTTGGATCTTCAGCATATAATCTTAGAGTCCGGTATTCAGCTGCAGGAATTTGAACTGGTCGATCATCATATCGTCCACCACAACCTGTTGGAAATAATTGTGGAAAACAACGAGCTTCCAAACTTTCTTCCCATACACTAATGGGACTTCCTTTTGCTGCTTTCATTTGAAACAAGTCAATTGCATTTCCCATTACTTCTTTTGAATGCAAAGGATGAACAGTATAATGTTCATATATTTCTTCAGTTCTAGACACATCAACTTTTTCAATTTGACCAACTGAAGAATCACTATCTTCTTCTATAGCTGTTTCCTCTGCTCCAACACTTACATCTTTGTAGTACTCATTGTTTTTGACCAAATACAACGTTGCCTTTTTGACTTTTTTAACATCCACTAAATCTTGCCAGATTTTCTTACTCTTTGTTGGAACTCCATTAACTAGAATAACTAAAGGATCTTCTTCTACTCTTTCTACACCAATTGTATCAATATTTTTCTTTACATCTAGAGGCAAATAAACAACTCTTCCCTTTAATCCTCTCAGTAAATCTGATGGAGGCAATTTCCTTGTCTTAGGCTCCATGCGTACAATAGCCTGAAAAGGATGGACACATTGAATCAAAATAGATTCATAAGTATTTAGATCCATCAATTCAGAAGGAATATCTATCAACTGAAGATTATTATAAACTGCTCTAGCAGGCATTTTATTTTCATTTAATTTATTTAAACAATAATTACAAATACGCTGATCCAAACTCAAATCAAATGTATTCTCCACCAACAAATAACTTACAAAATCCTTCCATTCACTATTATTTTCCAATTCACTTTTTGCATATAAATCAACTAACCTAGTCTGAATTTTATAATGAGTCCGTCGACAACACACACAAGTTAAATTAGGCCTTTCACTTGCTTTCACCTTAAACTTGATAATTTCCTCATCAAACTTTTCAATACTTGAAATCTGTCCATTATCTTCTGCATTACCATCCATTACTATATCTATTTCTACACTGTCCTCTTTGTTCCCAAAATAACAAAACTCAATTTCTTCACAAATAGTCTTCACATCCACTTCAGATCCATGCAAAAGAGCACTGTTTAACTGTTTAAGCTTAAGTGCGGGACTTTTTGCATAATACAACTTTCTCACTAATTTCCTCACGTTATTATGATGCACTGCTAACATCCTAAAATGATGAAAAACACTCCGACAAACTTTTCTAGAAAGACAAGCTAGTGAATGCCAATGCAAACCTGTGCTTTCTCTCACTCTACAAGGATCTAACTCTTGCAGGATCTTCATTTTTTGTTTGAGACTTTTCTTACTATATGTACGTAAGAAATTTCTAAGCAAATCGATTGATTCCTGTCGCACACTACAAATACTACTGCATTTCCATGTGTACACTGGACCCTTAGTACGTCTCCCTAAAACTTCATCAGCTAACACCTCTTCTGCATCTCTAGATACAAGTTTCTCTTTTTCCATCACACAACCATCTTTCACCTCATATGCTCGACCACTGGTGTCAACTGCATGCACCAAATCATTTTCCTGAAAGTAACTCTCCTCATTGAAAAAAGGCTCAGAACTTGAACTATGCATCCATTCACCAGAAAATACTTCACAAAAATTACTCCGATTAATAATTCTTTTCCATCTACTGTTCGATTTGAAAACATCTATGGCCTTATTAAGTATCCTAATTCTATTGATTATTAAAATAAAGAATTTTTTCTTAACTTCAAAAGCCTGATCAACAATCTTTTCTACACTTTTCTTTTTCTTGTAAAAAGCAGCTCTCAGTTTACTTTTCCTATCATTTTTTAGCAAATTTAAAACTACCCTATTGCGAAACATTCGCCTACGAATGTCCCTAAAAAGATTTACCCTTCTATTGCCATCCATTCTCTTCTCTCCTGCTCCAATCGAGACATTTTTTGTGGGCCTCTCCTTCCTTTTTAGATTTGTTGACTTTTTCTGTATATTCACATTAGCAATATCATTTTTTTTTCTACGACATATGTTGCGAAGAAAAGACTTAATTGGCTTACCAGAAACTTTTCTGGTGTTTTTTGAAGTAGTTGTTGAAGAGGATTCCATAAACTCTGTTGTTGATGTTCTCCTTTTCCGTATGGTATTTTTGATAATTCTTTGCCTTGAAGGCATTTTTGCTTGCTTTTCAGAAGTTGATTTGAATCTGTTGTTCTGTTAAAAAAACACATGAAAGACCACTATTAGCAAACAACAAAGTAATGTTAAAAAGCAAACAATATAAACAATAAATTGCAACATATTTAAGTTCATACAATAGCAACTCAGGACCTTATTTATAAAGGCCTTGCGCCACCAGTGCGTCACTTATTACCCATGTTTAAAGTGATGCATCAGCTGCACAAGGCAATCATAAAAAAGGGCCAAATGCAAATACCAATCAATTGCACCCCAAAATCGATTTTTGAATAACATGAAAGAAACACTGCGCAGAACCTATCTACAACCACTCAATATCAGCAAACAAAGTCAGGGCCTTATTTATAAAGGCCTTGCGCCACCAGTGCGTCACTTATTACCCATGTTTAAAGTGATGCATCAGCTGCACAAGGCAATCATAAAAAAGGGCCAAATACAAATACCAATCAATTACACCCAAAAGTCGATTTTTGAATAACATGTAAGAATCACTGCGCAGAACCTATGTACAACCACTCAATATCAGCAAACAAAGTCAGGGCCTTATTTATAAAGGCCTTGCGCCACCAGTGCGTCACTTATTACCCATGTTTAAAGTGATGCATCAGCTGCACAAGGCACTCATAAAAAAGACCCAAATGCAAATTCCAATCAATTGCACCCAAAAATCGATTTTTGAATAACATGAAAGAAACACTGCGCAGAACCTATCTACAACCACTCAATATCAGCAAACAAAGTCAGGGCCTAATTTATAAAGGCCTTGCGCCACCAGTGCGTCACTTATTACCCATGTTTAAAGTGATGCATCAGCTGCACAAGGCAATCATAAAAAAGGGCCAAATGCAAATACCAATCAATTGCACCCAAAAATCAATTTTTGAATAACATGTAAGAAACACTGCGCAGAACCTATCTACAACCACTCAATATCAGCAAACAAAGTCAAGGCCTTATTTATAAAGGCCTTGCGCCACCAGTGCGTCACTTATTACCCATGTATAAAATGATGCACCAGTTGCACAAGGCAATCATAAAAAAGGGCCAAATGCAAATACCAATCAATTGCACCCAAAAATCGATTTTTGAATAACATGAAAGATACACTGCGCAGAACCTATGTACAATCACTCAATATCAGCAAACAAAGTCAGGGCCTAATTTATAAAGGCCTTGCGCCACCAGTGCGTCACTTATTACCCATATATAAAATGATGCACCAGTAGCACAAGGCATTCATACAAAAGGGCCAAATGCAAATACCAATCAATTGCACCCAAAAATCGATTTTTGAATAACATGAAAGAAACACTGCGCAGAACCTATCTACAACCACTCAATATCAGCAAACAAAGTCAGGGCCTTATTTATAAAGGCCTTGCGCCACCAGTGCGTCACTTATTACCCATGTTTAAAGTGATGCATCAGCTGCACAAGGCAATCATAAAAAAGGGCCAAATGCAAATTCCAATCAATTGCACCCAAAAATCGATTTTTGAATAACATGAAAGAAACACTGCGCAGAACCTATCTACAACCACTCAATATCAGCAAACAAAGTCAGGGCCTTATTTATAAAGGCCTTGCGCCACCAGTGTGTCACTTATTACCCATGTTTAAAGTGATGCATCAGCTGCACAAGGCAATCATAAAAAAGGGCCAAATGCAAATTCCAATCAATTGCACCCAAAAATCGATTTTTGAATAACATGAAAGAAACACTGCGCAGAACCTATCTACAACCACTCAATATCAGCAAACAAAGTCAGGGCCTTATTTATAAAGGCCTTGCGCCACCAGTGCGTCACTTATTACCCATGTTTAAAGTGATGCACCAGCTGCACAAGGCAATCATAAAAAAGGGCCAAATGCAAATACCAATCAATTGCACCCAAAAATCGATTTTTGAATAACATGAAAGATACACTGCGCAGAACCTATGTACAATCACTCAATATCAGCAAACAAAGTCAGGGCCTAATTTATAAAGGCCTTGCGCCACCAGTGCGTCACTTATTACCCATATATAAAATGATGCACCAGTAGCACAAGGCAATCATAAAAAAGGGCCAAATGCAAATACCAATCAATTGCACCCAAAAATCGATTTTTGAATAACATGAAAGAAACACTGCGCAGAACCTATCTACAACCACTCAATATCAGCAAGCAAAGTCAGGGCCTTATTTATAAAGGCCTTGCGCCACCAGAGCGTCACTTATTACCCATGTTTAAAGTGATGCATCAGCTGCACAAGGCAATCATAAAAAAGGGCCAAATGCAAATTCCAATCAATTGCACCCAAAAATCGATTTTTGAATAACATGTAAGAATCACTGCGCAGAACCTATGTACAACCACTCAATATCAGCAAACAAAGTCAGGGCCTTATTTATAAAGGCCTTGCGCCACCAGTGCGTCACTTATTACCCATGTATAAAATGATGCACCAGTTGCACAAGGCAATCATAAAAAAGGGCCAAATGCAAATACCAATCAATTGCACCCAAAAATCGATTTTTGAATAACATGAAAGATACACTGCGCAGAACCTATGTACAATCACTCAATATCAGCAAACAAAGTCAGGGCCTAATTTATAAAGGCCTTGCGCCACCAGTGCGTCACTTATTACCCATATATAAAATGATGCACCAGTAGCACAAGGCATTCATACAAAAGGGCCAAATGCAAATACCAATCAATTGCACCCAAAAATCGATTTTTGAATACCATGAAAGAAACACTGCGCAGAACCTATCTACAACCACTCAATATCAGCAAACAAAGTCAGGGCCTTATTTATAAAGGCCTTGCGCCACCAGTGCGTCACTTATTACCCATGTTTAAAGTGATGCATCAGCTGCACAAGGCAATCATAAAAAAGGGCCAAATGCAAATTCCAATCAATTGCACCCAAAAATCGATTTTTGAATAACATGTAAGAATCACTGCGCAGAACCTATGTACAACCACTCAATATCAGCAAACAAAGTCAGGGCCTTATTTATAAAGGCCTTGCGCCACCAGTGTGTCACTTATTACCCATGTTTAAAGTGATGCATCAGCTGCACAAGGCAATCATAAAAAAGGGCCAAATGCAAATTCCAATCAATTGCACCCAAAATCGATTTTTGAATAACATGAAAGAAACACTGCGCAGAACCTATCTACAACCACTCAATATCAGCAAACAAAGTCAGGGCCTTATTTATAAAGGCCTTGCGCCACCAGTGCGTCACTTATTACCCATGTTTAAAGTGATGCACCAGCTGCACAAGGCAATCATAAAAAAGGGCCAAATGCAAATACCAATCAATTGCACCCAAAAATCGATTTTTGAATAACATGAAAGATACACTGCGCAGAACCTATGTACAATCACTCAATATCAGCAAACAAAGTCAGGGCCTAATTTATAAAGGCCTTGCGCCACCAGTGCGTCACTTATTACCCATGTTTAAAGTGATGCATCAGCTGCACAAGGCAATCATAAAAAAGGGCCAAATGCAAATTCCAATCAATTGCACCCAAAAATCGATTTTTGAATAACATGTAAGAATCACTGCGCAGAACCTATGTACAACCACTCAATATCAGCAAACAAAGTCAGGGCCTTATTTATAAAGGCCTTGCGCCACCAGTGCGTCACTTATTACCCATGTATAAAATGATGCACCAGTTGCACAAGGCAATCATAAAAAAGGGCCAAATGCAAATACCAATCAATTGCACCCAAAAATCGATTTTTGAATAACATGAAAGATACACTGCGCAGAACCTATGTACAATCACTCAATATCAGCAAACAAAGTCAGGGCCTAATTTATAAAGGCCTTGCGCCACCAGTGCGTCACTTATTACCCATATATAAAATGATGCACCAGTAGCACAAGGCATTCATACAAAAGGGCCAAATACAAATACCAATCAATTGCACCCAAAAATCGATTTTTGAATACCATGAAAGAAACACTGCGCAGAACCTATCTACAACCACTCAATATCAGCAAACAAAGTCAGGGCCTTATTTATAAAGGCCTTGCGCCACCAGTGCGTCACTTATTACCCATGTTTAAAGTGATGCATCAGCTGCACAAGGCAATCATAAAAAAGGGCCAAATGCAAATTCCAATCAATTGCACCCAAAAATCGATTTTTGAATAACATGTAAGAATCACTGCGCAGAACCTATGTACAACCACTCAATATCAGCAAACAAAGTCAGGGCCTTATTTATAAAGGCCTTGCGCCACCAGTGTGTCACTTATTACCCATGTTTAAAGTGATGCATCAGCTGCACAAGGCAATCATAAAAAAGGGCCAAATGCAAATTCCAATCAATTGCACCCAAAAATCGATTTTTGAATAACATGTAAGAATCACTGCGCAGAACCTATATACAACCACTCAATATCAGCAAACAAAGTCAGGGCCTTATTTATAAATGCCTTGCGCCACCAGTGCGTCACTTATTACCCATGTATAAAATGATGCACCAGTTGCACAAGGCAATCATAAAAAAGGGCCAAATGCAAATACCAATCAATTGCACCCAAAAATCGATTTTTTAATAACATGAAAGAAACACTGCGCAGAACCTATCTACAACCACTCAATATCAGCAAACAAAGTCAGGGCCTTATTTATAAAGGCCTTGCGCCACCAGTGCGTCACTTATTACCCATGTTTAAAGTGATGCATCAGCTGCACAAGGCAATCATAAAAAAGGGCCAAATGCAAATTCCAATCAATTGCACCCAAAAATCGATTTTTGAATAACATGTAAGAATCACTGCGCAGAACCTATGTACAACCACTCAATATCAGCAAACAAAGTCAGGGCCTTATTTATAAAGGCCTTGCGCCACCAGTGCGTCACTTATTACCCATGTATAAAATGATGCACCAGTTGCACAAGGCAATCATAAAAAAGGGCCAAATGCAAATACCAATCAATTGCACCCAAAAATCGATTTTTGAATAACATGAAGGAAACACTGCGCAGAACCTATCTACAACCACTCAATATCAGCAAACAAAGTCAGGGCCTAATTTATAAAGGCCTTGCGCCACCAGTGCGTCACTTATTACCCATATATAAAATGATGCACCAGTAGCACAAGGCATTCATACAAAAGGGCCAAATGCAAATACCAATCAATTGCACCCAAAAATCGATTTTTGAATAACATGAAAGATACACTGCGCAGAACCTATGTACAATCACTCAATATCAGCAAACAAAGTCAGGGCCTAATTTATAAAGGCCTTGCGCCACCAGTGCGTCACTTATTACCCATATATAAAATGATGCACCAGTAGCACAAGGCATTCATACAAAAGGGCCAAATGCAAATACCAATCAATTGCACCCAAAAATCGATTTTTGAATACCATGAAAGAAACACTGCGCAGAACCTATCTACAACCACTCAATATCAGCAAACAAAGTCAGGGCCTTATTTATAAAGGCCTTGCGCCACCAGTGCGTCACTTATTACCCATGTTTAAAGTGATGCATCAGCTGCACAAGGCAATCATAAAAAAGGGCCAAATGCAAATTCCAATCAATTGCACCCAAAAATCGATTTTTGAATAACATGTAAGAATCACTGCGCAGAACCTATGTACAACCACTCAATATCAGCAAACAAAGTCAGGGCCTTATTTATAAAGGCCTTGCGCCACCAGTGTGTCACTTATTACCCATGTTTAAAGTGATGCATCAGCTGCACAAGGCAATCATAAAAAAGGGCCAAATGCAAATTCCAATCAATTGCACCCAAAATCGATTTTTGAATAACATGAAAGAAACACTGCGCAGAACCTATCTACAACCACTCAATATCAGCAAACAAAGTCAGGGCCTTATTTATAAAGGCCTTGCGCCACCAGTGCGTCACTTATTACCCATGTTTAAAGTGATGCACCAGCTGCACAAGGCAATCATAAAAAAGGGCCAAATGCAAATACCAATCAATTGCACCCAAAAATCGATTTTTGAATAACATGAAAGATACACTGCGCAGAACCTATGTACAATCACTCAATATCAGCAAACAAAGTCAGGGCCTAATTTATAAAGGCCTTGCGCCACCAGTGCGTCACTTATTACCCATGTTTAAAGTGATGCATCAGCTGCACAAGGCAATCATAAAAAAGGGCCAAATGCAAATTCCAATCAATTGCACCCAAAAATCGATTTTTGAATAACATGTAAGAATCACTGCGCAGAACCTATGTACAACCACTCAATATCAGCAAACAAAGTCAGGGCCTTATTTATAAAGGCCTTGCGCCACCAGTGCGTCACTTATTACCCATGTATAAAATGATGCACCAGTTGCACAAGGCAATCATAAAAAAGGGCCAAATGCAAATACCAATCAATTGCACCCAAAAATCGATTTTTGAATAACATGAAAGATACACTGCGCAGAACCTATGTACAATCACTCAATATCAGCAAACAAAGTCAGGGCCTAATTTATAAAGGCCTTGCGCCACCAGTGCGTCACTTATTACCCATATATAAAATGATGCACCAGTAGCACAAGGCATTCATACAAAAGGGCCAAATACAAATACCAATCAATTGCACCCAAAAATCGATTTTTGAATACCATGAAAGAAACACTGCGCAGAACCTATCTACAACCACTCAATATCAGCAAACAAAGTCAGGGCCTTATTTATAAAGGCCTTGCGCCACCAGTGCGTCACTTATTACCCATGTTTAAAGTGATGCATCAGCTGCACAAGGCAATCATAAAAAAGGGCCAAATGCAAATTCCAATCAATTGCACCCAAAAATCGATTTTTGAATAACATGTAAGAATCACTGCGCAGAACCTATGTACAACCACTCAATATCAGCAAACAAAGTCAGGGCCTTATTTATAAAGGCCTTGCGCCACCAGTGTGTCACTTATTACCCATGTTTAAAGTGATGCATCAGCTGCACAAGGCAATCATAAAAAAGGGCCAAATGCAAATTCCAATCAATTGCACCCAAAAATCGATTTTTGAATAACATGTAAGAATCACTGCGCAGAACCTATATACAACCACTCAATATCAGCAAACAAAGTCAGGGCCTTATTTATAAATGCCTTGCGCCACCAGTGCGTCACTTATTACCCATGTATAAAATGATGCACCAGTTGCACAAGGCAATCATAAAAAAGGGCCAAATGCAAATACCAATCAATTGCACCCAAAAATCGATTTTTTAATAACATGAAAGAAACACTGCGCAGAACCTATCTACAACCACTCAATATCAGCAAACAAAGTCAGGGCCTTATTTATAAAGGCCTTGCGCCACCAGTGCGTCACTTATTACCCATGTTTAAAGTGATGCATCAGCTGCACAAGGCAATCATAAAAAAGGGCCAAATGCAAATTCCAATCAATTGCACCCAAAAATCGATTTTTGAATAACATGTAAGAATCACTGCGCAGAACCTATGTACAACCACTCAATATCAGCAAACAAAGTCAGGGCCTTATTTATAAAGGCCTTGCGCCACCAGTGCGTCACTTATTACCCATGTATAAAATGATGCACCAGTTGCACAAGGCAATCATAAAAAAGGGCCAAATGCAAATACCAATCAATTGCACCCAAAAATCGATTTTTGAATAACATGAAGGAAACACTGCGCAGAACCTATCTACAACCACTCAATATCAGCAAACAAAGTCAGGGCCTTATTTATAAAGGCCTTGCGCCACCAGTGCGTCACTTATTACCCATGTTTAAAGTGATGCATCAGCTGCACAAGGCAATCATAAAAAGGGCCAAATGCAAATTCCAATCAATTGCACCCAAAAATCGATTTTTGAATAACATGTAAGAATCATTGCGCAGAATCTATGTACAACCACTCAATATCAGCAAACAAAGTCAGGGCCTTATTTATAAAGGCCTTGCGCCACCAGTGCGTCACTTATTACCCATGTTTAAAGTGATGCACCAGCTGCACAAGGCAATCATAAAAAAGGGCCAAATGCAAATACCAATCAATTGCACCCAAAAATCGATTTTTGAATAACATGAAAGATACACTGCGCAGAACCTATGTACAATCACTCAATATCAGCAAACAAAGTCAGGGCCTAATTTATAAAGGCCTTGCGCCACCAGTGCGTCACTTATTACCCATATATAAAATGATGCACCAGTAGCACAAGGCAATCATAAAAAAGGGCCAAATGCAAATACCAATCAATTGCACCCAAAAATCGATTTTTGAATAACATGAAAGAAACACTGCGCAGAACCTATCTACAACCACTCAATATCAGCAAACAAAGTCAGGGCCTTATTTATAAAGGCCTTGCGCCACCAGAGCGTCACTTATTACCCATGTTTAAAGTGATGCATCAGCTACACAAGGCAATCATAAAAAAGGGCCAAATGCAAATTCCAATCAATTGCACCCAAAAATCGATTTTTGAATAACATGTAAGAATCACTGCGCAGAACCTATGTACAACCACTCAATATCAGCAAACAAAGTCAGGGCCTTATTTATAAAGGCCTTGCGCCACCAGTGCGTCACTTATTACCCATGTTTAAAGTGATGCATCAGCTGCACAAGGCAATCATAAAAAAGGGCCAAATGCAAATTCCAATCAATTGCATCCAAAAATCGATTTTTGAATAACATGAAAGAAACACTGCGCAGAACCTATCTACAACCACTCAATATCAGCAAACAAAGTCAGGGCCTTATTTATAAAGGCCTTGCGCCACCAGTGCGTCACTTATTACCCATGTTTAAAGTGATGCATCAGATGCACAAGGCAATCATAAAAAAGGGCCAAATGCAAATTCCAATCAATTGCACCCAAAAATCGATTTTTGAATAACATGTAAGAATCACTGCGCAGAACCTATGTACAACCACTCAATATCAGCAAACAAAGTCAGGGCCTTATTTATAAAGGCCTTGCGCCACCAGTGCGCCACTTATTACCCATGTTTAAAGTGATGCATCAGCTGCACAAGGCAATCATAAAAAAGGGCCAAATGCAAATTCCAATCAATTGCACCCAAAAATCGATTTTTGAATAACATGTAAGAATCACTGCGCAGAACCTATATACAACCACTCAATATCAGCAAACAAAGTCAGGGCCTTATTTATAAAGGCCTTGCGCCACCAGTGCGTCACTTATTACCCATGTATAAAATGATGCACCAGTTGCACAAGTCAATCATAAAAAAGGGCCAAATGCAAATACCAATCAATTGCACCCAAAAATCGATTTTTTAATAACATGAAAGAAACACTGCGCAGAACCTATCTACAACCACTCAATATCAGCAAACAAAGTCAGGGCCTTATTTATAAAGGCCTTGCGCCACCAGTGCGTCACTTATTACCCATGTTTAAAGTGATGCATCAGCTGCACAAGGCAATCATAAAAAAGGGCCAAATGCAAATTCCAATCAATTGCACCCAAAAATCGATTTTTGAATAACATGTAAGAATCACTGCGCAGAACCTATGTACAACCACTCAATATCAGCAAACAAAGTCAGGGCCTTATTTATAAAGGCCTTGCGCCACCAGTGCGTCACTTATTACCCATGTATAAAATGATGCACCAGTTGCACAAGGCAATCATAAAAAAGGGCCAAATGCAAATACCAATCAATTGCACCCAAAAATCGATTTTTGAATAACATGAAGGAAACACTGCGCAGAACCTATCTACAACCACTCAATATCAGCAAACAAAGTCAGGGCCTTATTTATAAAGGCCTTGCGCCACCAGTGCGTCACTTATTACCCATGTTTAAAGTGATGCATCAGCTGCACAAGGCAATCATAAAAAGGGCCAAATGCAAATTCCAATCAATTGCACCCAAAAATCGATTTTTGAATAACATGTAAGAATCATTGCGCAGAATCTATGTACAACCACTCAATATCAGCAAACAAAGTCAGGGCCTTATTTATAAAGGCCTTGAACCACCAGTGCGTCACTTATTACCCATGTATAAAATGATGCACCAGTTGCACAAGGCAATCATAAAAAAGGGCCAAATGCAAATACCAATCAATTGCACCCAAAAATCGATTTTTGAATAACATGAAAGAAACACTGCGCAGAACCTATGTACAACCACTCAATATCAGCAAACAAAGTCAGGGCCTTATTTAGGAAGGTCTTGCGCCACCAGTGCGTCACTTATTACCCATGTTTAAAGTGATGCACCAGTTGCACAAGGCAATCATAAAAAAGGGCCAAATGCAAATACCAATCAATTGCACCCAAAAATCGATTTTTGAATAACATGAAAGATACACTGCGCAGAACCTATGTACAATCACTCAATATCAGCAAACAAAGTCAGGGCCTTATTTAGGAAGGTCTTGCGCCACCAGTGCGTCACTTATTACCCATATATAAAATCACGCACCAGTAGCACAAGGCAATCATAAAAAAGAGCCAAATGCAAATACCAATCAATTGCACCCAAAAATCGATTTTTGAATAACATTTAAAAATTACTGCGCACAACCTATGTACAAGCACAGAATATCACTTTTGAAACATCACTGTTTCCCCAAAAACAAATCCTTTATCTTTCAAATGTTGATATCAAGCATTATCAAAAATCCAAAATCAAATCAACAGCAAACAAAGTCAGAGCCTTATTTATGAAGGCCTTGCGCCACCAGTGCATCACTTATTACCCATGTTTAAAGTGATGCATCAGCTGCACAAGGCAATCATAAAAAAGGGCCAAATGCAAATACCAATCAATTACACCCAAAAATTGATTTTTCAATAACATATAAGAAACACAACACAGAACTTATATACTAGCATACCATTTGACTTCTAAAACATAACTATCTGCTTATAAATATTCTCCATAGAGCAAACAAGTCTCTATGTAAATTAAATAAATCATTACTTACCTTTACAAAAGCTTTGGAAGATTGAAAACAGTGTCAGACAAACACAACAATTTCTCTTTAGCAGATCAAAAAGTGTGCACTCAATACACTGAAACCACAGACTGGCATAGAAAATCTCTAACTTTTTTACACATATGCCTTAATTCAACCAATCAAAAGTTTTCCCTCACTATTTTCAAACCAACACCCTTCCCCCTCTCAGATCTTTCTATCTGTTTCCATAGCAACTCCCTCCTAACTGAACTCTCAGGTTCAAAGGTTTATTGTACAATGTTGCAAATTAACTCAGTAAGGCTGTTTGACCTCTCAATACACCAGCCTATCCAGAGTATTTTAGCTTTTAGTGACTTTTTTTTAACCATTCAAATTGCTTCTTTAACACAACACAACCATGCACCCTAACTTCAAGTTTTCAACTATCTAAATCCACCAATCATTGCTTCTGATTCAAAAGCAGTGAAACTCCACAATTATTTTTTTGTAAACTCCTACTGTTCCAACTGCCATTTCATTCCCACACTTCATCTGACTGCATCAGAACCATCTCTCATCATGTTTTCAGTCTGGATCCTTGGACACAGCTACATCCACTGGGCTCAAAGGTATGCAGGTAGCAGACATTTTCACAACCTTGATTTATCAAATGTGGAAATCAAGTGGATTGGCCAGAGAGGATTAAAATGTCACCAATTGTTACCATTGGTGAAAACCTTTATGCATTTGCCAAAACCTGACCTCTTAATAGTGCACTGTGGTGGAAATGATTTAGGCACTATGACTGGGGTTGGTCTGGAAATGCTTTTAAAGGACACCTTTGATCAATTAATGACACTCTTTCCCAAACTGCCTTGGTATTTTCTAATATATGCCAAAGACAGAAATGGAACTGGTCCAACCAATTTTGTCCACAATTTGAGAAAGCACGGAAACATGTGAATAAATCTGTTTCTGCTTACATGAGAGACTATGGAATGGGTTCAATATACAATAATAACTTGCGTTACAACATGCAAGACATCTACAGAGGAGATGGTGTGCACTTCTCAGATGAAGGGAATAGAATATTCCTCCTGAATTTAAGAATGTGCATTGGAACCTACTTGTAGGTACCTAAATCAACCACAAAACCCAAAAGCTCTTTTCAGAGCTACCCTACCTCTGATCATTCAAAACGTTTATCTTTTTCTAACTTTTTTCACTATTTTTCACCAAAGTACGCTTTCCGGTATGCTTAAAGGTGCGCGTACCAAGCGCTCCCCCCGTGGAAAATGAAAGAATTTTTTTTTTTTTAACCTTTATGAGCCTCCTAAGCCCCCCTCAGAAAACCTAGAGGGTCAAAAAGTCTCTACCGTGCCCCCTTCTACCCATACCGAACATTGTATACCCTCCATCTTGTGTCTCGATTGTACCGAAACACAAAATGGAGGACTCCCGTAACGCTGCCGGTGCGCGTAAAGGAGCGCGCACCAGTAAGCGCTCGATAAAAAAAGGTGGGAAAGCAATTTACAAAAAAACCACTAGAGACACTTTCATCAAATATAGAATAGGCCCTACTACATAGCAGTCCCTACCATTTACCCAAATTTGAAGGAATTCCATTGAGAAAATTATGCTGTAGGCCTGACTAAATATCCTGAGGTAAATTACATGACAAAAACACATATGAAATGTTAGAATTTACAACCAATTAAAAACTTTCTTTCATTTTCTACGATTATTTCCTGACGTTTCATTGGTTAAGTACAAGAATATATATAAAAGAAGAGAGGGAAACACAGCCATTTTGACTACTGCTTCCAGAAGTACATTTGAGAACAAATTACACTGACAACTTCAACTGATTTCTCCAAGGTAAATTGTTATTATGGAAGTATATTGTACACTTTAAGTTAATTTCTGTAAAAATATTATGTTAGTTATATACTATCCCTCTGTAAAAATTTTAGATAGAGATAGACTTCTCTGTAATAGTTATGGATTGAGTTAGGCTTCTCTGGTATACAGTACCCTAACTCTACTAATATAGTTAATTTGTATGCAATTTTCAGAAAGAAAATGGAAGGAGAAAATCAAGGAAATGTTACTTCTATCAAAATAAAGGTGGAAAAACCAGAAGACCAAAAAGATGAAGTAGATTTCATGGATGACTCTTTGGATGAACAGTTAATAGAATGTTTGGAAGAAATGGAATCATGTACTTATAATTATGAGGAAATTCCGGACAATATTATGTTAGAAATTTTATTAAATTATGAAAAAGAATCAGAGGAATAAATTTATATTTAATAATTTCAAATTGTTTGAGACAATATTCATTTTTATATGTAATTCATAAAGTATTACCAAAAATGTTTAAAATATAAAGTGAGACTTATAGTATACTGTTCAACTATTTTTCTGTTACATAGTAAGTATACTCATAGTTACTACCTTTCTCCCACTATATTATCTCCTATGAATATTTTACACCTCATTTTCATAAGGGAGCAGGATAGACTACTCATGATCCCCTAGAAATTCGCAGGGAGTGCTTATAAGATCTGTTTCTCCTTTCCAGACAGACTATGTTATGAATTCCATATACCACAAAAAATACAAAAACAACATGCAAGATGTCTACAAAGAAGATGGTGAACATTAAATTTAAGTCTCTTCATTAGTACCTACATGTAGGTACTTACATAAAATAAAAAAAATAAAAAAAAACATAAACATACAATTTTATGAAGTGATTATTTTTCCATAGTACCCTCCTCGATACGCTCCCCGGTGCGCGCACCAGGCGCTTCCCCCGCGAAAATCGAAAAGAAAAAAAAAGGTGAGACCCCGCGGGGCCTTTTAATGGCCCCCACATCAAACCTAGGGGTACAGGGGGTATCTACTCTGCCCCCTTATGGTCATTTCCCCCTTTGTTTTGGCCACCTCTCGTGTCTCCATCCTACCGAGACACAAGATGGCGGCCGCTCCGGACTGTTTAGAATGTTTACAGACAACTGAGAGCCAATCAGCTTCCTGCGCGCAAGTCGCGTGGCGCGCCTGGAGCGCTCTCCGGTGCGCGCACCGGAGAGCGCCTATAGATATATATATTTTTTTTAACCTAAATTACTCAAAATCCACTGGAGCACATATCTTGAGACATAGCAAAGGCACATCGGGCTACCAGTCCCTACAATTTTGCCAAGTTTGGTGGAAATCCATTCAGCCGTTCGGGCTAAAAGTGAAATTGACCGCCCTATGGAAATTAACATGGGGAAAACGCGTTTTGGGACCCCCCTTTTATCTCGGCCCCCGCTTGACGAATCCCCCCCAAACTTTCAAGGAAGGACCGGAGCTCGACGAGGCCATTTTCAGGAAATTTTCAGGCAGATTCGTCAACCGGTGCCAAAGTTATTCCAAATAGAATTTTGAGATTTAACATTGAAAAAAATCCTAACTATAACTACCTACTGGCGACCGCCAGTAGGTAATATATATATATATATATATATATATATATATATATATATATATATATATATATATATATATATATATATATATATATATATATATATATATATATATATATATACATATGCAAGGAGATGCTGCACTCAGTAAATACTTTGTGAATCTTCTTTTATCAGAACACCACTACTCTTCCAATGCGCTTCGACCTCACAGAGCCTTTTTCATAGTAGGTGGGTCTTTCTTCACACTCAATTTTTAACCAATCCATCACTTGTCGAATATGAGGTTTGATGGGAGTTGTAGTCAACTTCATTCACTTGCACATTTATCACTGTATATATTTGTCTAATTGTGCCATTTTATTTTTGTTGAAACATTATTTTCAGTGTCAGTGTCATAATTTCGCACCTACTGTAAGTTGTAGTTACTAATAAGGGTTATACAATTGCATAATCAAGTGAACATATATTACAATTGATCATCAAATTAGTATCAGTATGATAGTGTATTGGATCAATGTATAAACATCCTTCTTATTGAAAACATTTGATTGCTTACATGCTATGATTCACAGTATAGTACCGTTGTCACTAAACCCTTTGATGACATTTATCTGTATGTCTATACATACTTTTAGCACTTGCCAAAAATAACTTTGATACACTTTTAATTCATAAATGTACATAAAGTTCCTCATCGTTGTTTAGAACAGTCAGTATTTTTGTCCTGAGTTGTATAATATAACGAGATTCAAGTTGTCTTTGAACTTTGGGCTATAAGGTTCAGCCCCTCGCCAGCACCCACAGTGGAGTGCGCCAAGGTTGATCCTGATTGTGGATTTTTTTTTATATATATTCACTGAAAAAACCCACAGGTTTCAGGGACGTTATAGTTAGAAATTAGCATTTAAAAAACCTTTGAATTTCACTGAAAAAACATAGGTTTCAGGGACGTTCATGTTAGTTGGACATTTCACTTGTACAAAAGCAGACAAATTCGGCTGTTATAGTTAGTTCAGCTAACTATGACTCATACCCTCGCAATGCACTGCTGATGATGTCACATATTAAATCATTCATGACATGGTCAGTGACATCACTGATGACATCTCAAATGACATCACTGATGACATCACTGATGGCATCATCCAGTGACTGTGTGTTTCTATAAAGTTTTAAAATGTGTTTTATTATATATATATATATATATATATATATATATATATATATATATATATATATATATATATATATATATATATATATATATATATATATATATATATATACATGACTGTATAAGTGAGTGATTAAATGTGTCTTACTGAATGCATGGGTTAGTGAATACATTGTGTGAATGTCTGTATCAGTCTGTTGTGTAAGCTGCTGCATGGGTTGGTGAGTAGCTACATGAGTGCCTATATGGGTTGTTGATTGGTTGCCTTTATATGGGTGCCTGAGTGTCTGTCTGTTGGTGTGTGACTTTGTGCATAGATGTGTGAGTGGGTGATTCACAGTGAATATGTGTATGTTGGTGAGTGAATGGATGTCTCAGTGGTATATGTGTGAGTAACCACATATGTAAATGCAGTATGTTAGAGTGTTGGAGGCTATAAATGACTATATGTGAGAGTTAGAGTGAGTGATTGTGAGAGTGGCTGTATGAATGAGTATGTCTTGTGTCAGTGATTGTATAAGAGAGTAGGTATGTGTTAGTAACTTATGAATAGGTGAGGTGGTGTGTGTATAACTATATAGGTGAGTGAATGGGAGTGGGATTAATGCTTTACATGACTGACTAGGTGTGTAAGTAACTCTATAGGTGAGTGGTGGTGTGTGAGTGCCTGTATAGGTGTATGAGTGCATATGATAGTGCTGTATTGATGAGTGACTGCATGTATGAGTGACTGTATGGGTGAATGATTGGATGTGTGTGTAGACCTAGGAATCAGTGGGTAAGTATGTAGTAACTGGTTTTGGTGTGTCTATGGTTTCGAAAATGGTTGTCTGTATTTTAGAGTGGGTGTATCAAAGATTATATTAGGGTGTGAGGAGGTACATCAGATTGTCACGTGGAAGATGTCATCAGTGATGTCATTGGAGATGTCATCAGTGATGGCACTGACCGTGTCATGAAATATATAATATGTGACTTCATCAGTAGTGCATTGTGGTGTCGTGAGTTATAGTTAGCAGAAATAACTATAACGGCTAAATTTCTGTGGTTTTGTACGAATGAAATGTCCAACTAACTATAACTTCCCTGACACCTAAAGTTTTTTAATGCCAAGTTCTAACTATAACATCCCTGAAATCTATGGTCTTGTCAGGGAATTTTAAAGGATTTTTAAAGGCTAATTTCTAACTGTAACGTTTCTGAAACCTGTGGTTTTTCAGTGAATTTTAAAGTTTTTTAAATGCTAATTTCTAACTTTGCCTACAGAGGAAAGACATGTGCAGGAAGAGGGAGAAAGGCACAGAAAGAAGCAAGAGAAATGCATAAAGAGGCAACAGAAGTCCAGAAAGACGAAGAAAGATGCAGAAAAAAGCTAAAGATGTGCACAAAGAACCAAAAGAGGAGCCGAAAGAGGCCTTGTTGCGAAGTCATCCTGTGCCCCCAACTTTTTGCTGACGGGTATTGGTGGTAGGTGACTTAGATTAACCAGGCCCAGAGTCAGTGCTATGCTGAAAGACACTAAGAATACAGTGAAAACATCTACATACACTAGGGTACACTATGCGTTGGAGTACCCCTGTGATTGGCATCACCTTCTCTGTATGGCCCTAATACATAATAGGGCAGGGGGATTAAAACTACATCTAACTAAGAGGTGCAGAAGAAGGCAAGAGAAGTGAAGAAAGAAGCAACAGAGGTGCCAAAAGAGGCAAGATAGCTGCGGAAAAAAAGCAAGTGAGGTGCAGAAAGAGGCAAGTGATGTGCAGAAAGTAGCAAGAGCAGTGCCGAAAGAACCAACAGAGGTGTAAAAAGAGGCAAACAGGGTGCAGAAAGGGGTAGGAGAAATGCAGAAAGAAGGAAGAGAAGTGCAGAAAGAGGTAAGAGAATTACTGAAAGAAGCAACAGAGGTGTAGAAAGAAGCAAGAGCAATGTAGAAAGAGGCACCTAAGGTGCAGAAAGAAGCAAGAGCAGTGCAGAAAGAACCAACAGAGGTGCAGAAAGAGGGAAGAGGGGTGGAGAGAGAGTCAGGAGGGGAAGAAAAAAATGTAGGAGGGGTATACAAAGAGGCAAGAGAGGTACAGAAAGAAGCAGGAGGAGTGCAGAAAGAAGGAGAGAAGTGCAGAAAGAAGTAACAGAGGTAATGAAAGAGGCGCAAAGGGTGCAGAAAAAGTAAGAGAAGTACAGAAATAGGCAAAAGAGGTACAGAAAGAGGCAAGAGCGGTGCATAAACAGGCAGGAAAGATGCAGAAAGAGGGAGCAGGGGTGCAAATAGAGGCAAGAGAGGTGCATTAAGTGAAAAGAGGGGTTCAGAAAGAGACAAGAGATCTCCAGGAAAAAGCAAAGGAGGTGTTGTAAGAAGCAAGTGATGTGCAGAAAAGAGCAAGAGAAGTGAAGAAAGAGGCAATAGAAGTGCATAAAGAAGAAACAAAGGAGCAGAAAGAGGCAAAAGGGGTACATAAAGAGACAACAGGGGTGCAGAAAGAAGCAAGACAGGTGCACTAAGAAGCATGGACAGTGCAGAATGAAGCAACAGGGATGCAGAAAGAGGCAAGAGAATTGTCGAAAAGAGCAAGTGAGGTACAGAAAGAGCCAACAGAGGTGCAAAAAGATGCATGAGAGGTGCAAAAACAGGAAACAAAAGTGCACAAAACAGGCAAGACAATTGCTGAAACAAGCAACAGAGGAGTAGAAAGAAGCAAGAAAAGTGCAGAAAGAGGCAAGTGAGATGCAAAAACAGGCAAGAAAGGTACAGAAAGAGGGAAGACAAGTGCATAAAGAGACAACAGGGGTGCAGCAAGAAGCAAATGAGGTGCAGAAAGAAGCATGGAAAGTGCAGAATGAAGCAACAGGGGAGTAAAAAGAGGCAAAAGAAATGTAGAAAGGAGCAAGTAAGTTGCAGAAAGAGTCAAACTAGGTGCAAAAAGAGGCATGAGAGGTGCAGAAACGGGCAAGAGAAGTATACAAACAGGCAAGGGATTGCTGAAAGAAGCAACTGGTGTAGAAAGAAGCAAGAAAAATGCAGAAAGAGGCAAGTGAGATGCAAAAACAGGCAGGAAAGGTACAGAAAGAGGAAAGACGAGTACAGAAAGAGACAACAGCATTGCAGAAAGAAGCAAATAAGGTGCAGAAAGAGGCAACAGACGTGCCGAAAGATGGAGGAGAACTGTAGAAAAAGGCAAGAAAAGTGCTGAAAGAGGCAAAAGAGGTGCAGAAAGAGACAGCAGTGGTGCAGAAAGAAGCAAGACAGTTGCAGAAAGAAGTATGGAAAGTGCAGAATGAAGCAACAGGGGTGTAGAAAGAGGCAAGAGAAATGTAGAAAGAAGCGAGTAAGTTGCAGAAAGGGCCAAAGCAAGATGCAAAAAGAGGCAAGAGCGGTGCAGAAACATGCAAGAGAAGTGCACAAAGAGGCAAGGGATTGCTGAAAGAAGCAACAGGTGTAGAAAGAAGCAAGAAAAGTACAGAAAGAGGCAAGTGAGATGCAAAAACAGGCAGGAAAGGTACAGAAAGAGGGAAGACAAGTGCAGAAAGATACAGCAGAGATGCAGAAAGAAGCAAATGAAGTGCAGAAAAAGGCAACAAACGTGCAGAAAGAGGTAAGAGAGGTGCAGAAAAAGGTAAGAGAAGTACAGAAAGAGGCAAAAGAGGTACATAAAGAGACAACAGTGGTGCAGAAAGAAGCAAGACAGGAGCAGAAAGAAGCATGGAAAGTGAACAATTAAGCAACAGGGGTACCGAAAGAGGCAAGAGAAGTATTAAAAGGACCAAGTGAGGTGCAGAAAGAGCCAACAGAGGTGCAAAAGGGAAAAGAGAGGTGCAGAAACAGGCAAGAGAAGTGCACAAAGAGGCAAGAGATTGCTGAAAGAAGCAACAGAGGTGTAGAAAGAACTAAAAAAAAGTACAGAAAGAGGCAAGTGAGGTGCAAAAACAGGTAGGAAAGGTACAGAAAGAGGTAAGACGAGTGCAGAAAGAGACAAGAGGGGTGCAGAAAAAAGCAAATGAGGTGTTGAAAGAGGGTGGGGAATGGCGGCCGCTAGTTTAGGGTGTGAGCTGCCATCTCCTCCACTCCCGGTCGGAAGAAGGAAAAGGGAGAGAATTAGAACATTCTACCTTGCGCGAAGACCTTTCCTGTGGATGCCTCGTTGAGAGAAATACTGGCTCGATTTGACTGTGGGTTTATCGGTCGGAAGCCTCGGAGCCATTTGACCGGGCGGCTTCACTGGTTCTTGTCGGCGTCTCAGTGCCAGCTCAGAGACCCCGCCCTCCGTCTTCGATGGTGTATTCAACGTTGCTACTTGCTCGAGCATTACAACACCCGTTCCAGGCTTGGTGTTTCTCTTCATTTCGGCTCGGACAATCGTGCTGGATTGTTTTGGGTAGCGGAGCTACCATGCCTCCTAAGACTGCAAATTCTTCTGCAAATCCTCCTCCAAAGCCGCCTGTTACCAGGAGCGGTAAAACAAAATCTTCTGCAACGGCTGAAGGAGTTGTGGATCCTGAAGTCGAGGACCCTTTGTTGGATACTTTGAAAGTTGGTGAGTCCACTATTAATCTATAAAAAATGTTGTCGCAAACGGTACCATCCCTGTTTGAAAAACAAATAATCAAAAATGCACAAGCTCAACGTGGGGGAACAGCTTCTTCTGCTCTTCCAGAGGGAAATTCAGTTCTGATAGACAGTGATAGAATTGTGATTCCAATAATTCAAGAGGGACGCTTACAGGACACTGATCTATTTGAAATACCTGTGCTAGCTCAATCACCCGCAATTGAGCCAGAGTCTGAGGTTGAGACTGTATTGAATGGCACTATGGGAGTTGTAGTTTCTAGGACAGTTTCCATTACAGAAAATATAGGAGTAAGTGAAATATCGAACACTTCCAATACACTTGGTATAAGTCTAGCTGCAGAAGCTAGTAAAACTCCCAGTCAAGATGCTCCTGAAACGCAAGAAATTAATGATAATTTTTTTTCGATGTCTGACCTCACGTCTGATGAGAGTATCGACAGGGACTGGGCTGACTATCCTGCTGATAGCAGTTTAGAGGAGGATGCGGGACTTAATAAAACTTCGCCTGGTTCAGCAACTACTGTCAAGAAACACCAGGTTAGAAAATCAGAAGCAGCAAGAAATAATTCTAATGGCCTAAATGATCCCTCAGCTCATCAGTCTAGCTCCACAAAAGAAGAAGCTCAACCGGCAGTATCTGATTCTCACTCTGACCCTGAAGTGACTTTAGCTATGATTTACCAGACAATGGTGGCACATAGATCTTATACCAAGCTCGAGATTGCCGGCACTCAAGCTACATGCCAAAGTGCAGAACGCTGTCCGAAGTTTCACTAAAATATGCACTGATATGTCTATGAGGGTATCTGAGGCAGAGACCAGAATATCTACTCTTGAGGATGAAGTTGCCACACAGAAAGCAGAATTTTCTTCTGCTAAAGCACAATGGGATGATATCAGCTTTAAGCTTACTGAATTGGAAAACCAATCTCGAAGGAATAATTTGCAAGATCTGGGGGTTCCGGAAAATTTGGGTGGATCAGATGTGCGGAACTTTATTTGCGAACTTTTTCCACTAAATTTCCAGAACTTACATCTTGGGACTGGTCTGTGGTCATTGAACGTGCCCACCGTTTTCCATTTTCTATTAAACCTAGGCAAAAAGAAGGTGATTATCCTAGAGCAATCTTGGTCAGATTTAATAATTTTTTGGGCAAGAGAAGCTGTCTTTGATCTAGCTAGACCAGATAAAAAGCGTACTGCAAAGGGATGTAGCTTTTTTTGTTAGACCTGACCTTTGTCAGGCAACTGTATCTAAACGCTGGCACCTCAGACAGCTGATTGCTGGATTCCAGGAAAAAGGTGCTACTGTTTACCGACAAAATGCGGCTAAACTTAAGGTCACTGTGAAAGGACAAACAAGATTTTTTCTCTCTGAGATTTCTGCAAAAGAATACCTAACCTCATTATGATCATTCTATAAAATACGATGAAATCAGTTAATTTGTTAAGCTAAAAGACTATGATGGCCTTTTTTTTCCTCTTTTTTTTTACAATCAAAGCTTTAATGTCTTATATACAAATTTGCAAGTTGGTTAGGTTAAAATTGTTTTTTCTTTTCTTTTCTTCTGACCATGGAGGGGGGGGGGCACTCTGTGTTCCCAGGGACTGTCTGTCCCTGTGCCTCACAAGTTGGGTTGGGGAGGAGGGAGGGAAGGGAGTTCTGGTGGTGGGGGTGTGCAGGAAGGGTTTTGGGGGCGGGGGTGGTGGGGGAGTAAATCAGCAACAGTTGAGATTGAGCAAGGAATTGATATTGCCAGTCTTTATCAGCATTTGAATTGGAGGTTGAATTTTCTTATTAGAAATATTAAATATGATAAGGAAACGTGAATCGTTTTGAAACCCTATACCAGACTTGAAATAAAAATCGCCTGGATGCCTTTATTTGATTTTTTTTCCAATGGGCAGGAAAATAAAGGTTTGTACATTGAATGTCAATGGCCTTAATGATGTAAAAAAAAAAAGGGATTCTGGCCAAAATGATATATCTGCTGCAAATAGATATTCCTTGTCTGCAGGAAAAGCATATCGCTTGGGCAAAAGGGGGATTCCTAAAGAATTTAGGGCTGGATCTGCTAATCTGCTCTGAACAGACAGGAATCAAGAGAGGGATTGCTATCTTCATGCGGCGAAATTTAGATGCCTGTCTTAAAACATCAGCAGACAAATGGGGGAGGTGGGCTTCCGCAGAACTTTTGATATCTCAAAAGAAGATTATGATCTATACAACGTATGGCCCTAATTTAGAAGATTCTGAATTGTTCAACTTCTTAAATTCAGAGTTTGCTTTGTGTAGCTTTCCCATTATTTTCTGTGGAGATTTTAATATTCATATGGAAGCTAGCCGTGATATTAGACAAAGTGATAGATATATGGGATATAAACCTCGGACTTACAAAGCTTTGAGGAATTTAGTTCTGGACAACGGTCTTATGGATGTCTGGCATACTTTTCACTCTAAGGACCCTGGTTATAGTTTATTTTCTGCCCCTCGTCGAAAATATGTTCGTCTTGACTATTTTTTTGTATCTCAGTTTCTTATTGACAAAACAGAGATGGAAACTCTTCCCAAATTACTATCAGATCATAATCCATTTTTATTAAGTACTAGCAGCCCGTCCCGACCTTGTCCGGGACCTTTCAGGCTTCCCCCTACCCCTGCCTGTCCCGACATTGCCCAGCAGCCTGTGCCCCCGACCGCCCCGTCCCCCGCCTGCCGCCTGTCCCGACCCTCGCCTGGCCTGAGTCAATGGAGGTGTTAGTCCCCGTCCCCCGCCTTCCCCGACCCCTGCCTGGCCCGACACCCGCCTGCTTACCTCAGCCGCCGCTCCTGAGGTGACAGCTCCTCACCGCCTGTCCGCCGTCGCTCCTCCCCCGCGCCATGTCCGCCTCTCTGCTGGTCGCACCGCCGCTGGCCTGTCCGCTGCTCCTCACGTGACCGCTCCTCCCCCGCGCCATGTCCACCGCTCCTCTGACTCCGCTCTGACGTCGCGGCCGGCGCTACTTTGGGGGGACGTCCTTTTTTTAATACATTTTTTAAATAAGGTTAATTTGTAAACTTTATATAGCCTATAACCATCTACACACCCTGACGATTTCTACGGTGTATCGGGTGTGTAGATTGGCGCAGTGGTTCCGGAGTTTACCCGCCTCAAAGCCTGAAAGTTTCTTCTTGATTATAGTAGTATAGATTCATTTACCATCAGTGATGGAAGGCTCCAGAACGACTTGGTCATTTCAGAGGAACTTACTATGTGAGGAGGATTACATACAGTATATGACCAAAGTTATCCAGGAGTTTATCCAGTTTAATAATGACACTCAGGCCGCATGGCGAACAGGGTGTTTTTGCCTTTTCCAGCCAGTCTGCTATTCTGTGCATGCAATTGTGGAATTTTTCCAGAGACACTACATTGTTGCCCTCAACCACAAAGACAAGCTGAGTATCATCCGGAAAGTTAATGACATCAATACCAAATGATTTTATCAAAACAATAAGAGGGCAAAGATATAGGTTAAACAAAATTGGGCTGATGGCTGAGCCCTGGGGAACCCCCTGTTTAAAATCTCTGTGCTGGGAAATAAATGGCGACAGAGTCACTGCCTGCTGCCTAGTAGAAAGATAAGAGTGCAGCCAATCCTATGCCCTGCCTACAATGCCTAATTCCTAAAATCTCTTAATCAGGATCTGGTGATTAACCGTGTCGAACACTGCCGACATGTCAAGTAGCACTAAAAAGGCTGTCTGACCACTATCAGCCTGCTTTCTCAGGTCAGCCAAGACTGAAACAAGGGCAGTCTTGGTCCCATGTGCAGGGCGAAAACCAAATTGGACTTCGTCCAGCAGCTAATTATCCTCGAAATATTTTGAAAGAGATTTAGTTGCTATCCTCTCCAGAATCTTAATTGTATAGGGTAGCAAGGAGATTGGTCTGTTATTAGAGGGACACTGGGGATCCAGTGTAGCCTTTTTTAGCAGTGGAGAAACATCTGCCTTTTTCCAGCAGTCCGGACCCACAGCATTACTTAAAGAGTGACAGCAGATATGATATAGATGCGGAAAAAGTTCACCACCAAACAGTTTCCAAAACTTGTGTGGAAGTGGGTCCATAGGGGAGCCTGAGGAAATACCAGCAGCAATTGCATTAAATTCCTCTTGTAAGGGAACCTTGAATTGATCCAGAACTGTTGCATGTTCCCTCTCAATAATGCCACATTTTATTAAAGTATCATTTCCACTGAGCTGGTACGCATCATCATCCCCAGAGGATTTAAGTCCAGTTAGAATTTTAATAATTTTCTCCTCGAAGAAAATTGCAAAGTCATCACATAATTCTTGTGATGCGGAAATATTGGATTTAACACAGTCTGGGTTGGACAGGCCTCTTACTAGGCTAAATAGAGTTTGAGATTTATTAGCCGAGTGTAAAAAAGTCTCCTCAAGATATTTAGCCTTGGGTTTGCCTATCGACTTTTTGTAGAGGTAAAGCTAATTTTTAAAGGCCACTTCATCTATCTCTGAGTAATTCCTCCTACATTTCCTTTCCGCTTGTTTGCAGCTAGTCTTTATCAGCCTCAGCACTTCGTTGTACCATGGAGCAGAAGGCTTTTTGCAGCTTTTAGCTTTACCAATTCGCAAGACCAGTTAGCGCTCTTGAGGAATTTGATAGCATAGATTCACTTATGTATACCTTATATCACTGACACACCTAAGCCTATCAGTAACTCCTATGGTAGGCCTTATCAATCCTGAAGGAAGAGTGCATGGTTTTGTGTGAGAGGGTGCCCATGCATGAGCAGGACCCCTCTGCAGCTTTCGGAGCCTATTCTCTGAGGCTGTTCTGTGATGCAGTCAGACCATATACTCTTAAGTGCATTATAACCTTGTGGTAAATGCTAACTTTGGAATGGCTGCATGGCAACATCTTGTGTTTGGTGTCAAACACTTTGAAATCCTACCCCCCACCAGTCCCAGTGACAAGGGCTGAATTCCAACCTTTCAGATGGAGAAGACATGTACACACTGGTCTGCCCAGTAATAGTTTAAACGAGCCCCAGCATCACAAAATGGACCTCCTGCTGCTGACCAAAACTCCGGCAGAGGAGGGCTGGACAATAGGTTTCCTGTCACAGGGAGGGGTAACCACCTCCCAAACAGGCTTTAGTGTATTGGGGCTGGGTGGGTGCACTCTCAGAGTACTTTGATGTCTGCACTTGGGGCACATTTGATGTCCCTGTGCATAGTCCAGTCAAAACCGGTGGCAGGGGCTACCAGCCCCTGCTCTGGCACAAAACTGGACAAAGGAAATGGGTGTAGCCACCCCTCTTTCAAAACCCTCCCATAGGTGGGTCCCCAGAGTCCAGCCCCTTTTCTTAGTATAAGTAAGGGAACCCTGGCAACAGGACTTTAGACCTGGACGTAACTCTGAGACTGAATCAAGGAACTTCGACGCTTTACTCAAGAATAGAGCACAGATGAATCTCCCTTGGGGTCAAGGAGTGACTCCCCTGTTGAAACAGGCACCAATGAAGCATCGTGCTGGTCTGCATTTCTGAAACTCCTGCCAGACTCCAAAGTATCTGCAACACAGGACATGGACTTCCAAACTTCTCAGAGGCCGACACAAGATCCTAGCAAAGCTAAGACCTGCATCCCTCACGAGTGACGTGAGACTGGAATTCCTGGACACCGTGCACATTTGCTAGTGCATTGACTTCCCGAGCTTTCCTGAAGTTGTGCATTGAGCACCATTTACACAGAAGATTGTGGGCCTACACTCCACAAGTGTTCCGTGCGCCTGTTTCTTGTATTTCTGCTCGAGGCTCCTTCGCAATCTCTGGTCCATTAACTGGTGGGTCCCCTCGAAGGTAACTCTACTTTTCCTTGGGTTTTCCTGGTTGCTCCAGATGTGCCCTGACTTCCCACGAAAGGGTGAGTGCCTCAGACCTTGCTGGTCTGCACCAAAGCCAATCTCTGCTTTCCCTTGTGGGTTGCTGTTGCCAAGGCTTGTTTGATCCAAACTGGGCACCGACACCGCAGCACTCGACATCCTTCATGGCACAGCTCGAATCCAGTGCCTGGTCATCTTCGATACCTCCTGGTCCTCGTGGCTGAAGAGTCAAGCTTCACCTTCTTCACATGCAAGCACGCAACATTTATGGGCATTCGACTATCGTGCCCCTGGTCACTGGCCAGCTGTTTAGAATAAATACATATATTTTATATATATACCTGATGCGGTTCTCCTTTCATTTGGTCATTCACAAGATTATAGACTGGTAAAACAAGCTGCTTTACATTCCTCCAAGACTTAGCCCGAAGGATGCTCTCCACAGCTACCACTAGGATAGCTTTCTAGAAAGGTTGTCTTTAAACTGCCATCAATAAGGGTTGTTTGGACTGGTGCAAGTATATGCCAGGCCAACTTCTCACATTGGTGTGCAGCGTGTGGGATTCCAGCTTGCCATTGTTTTACAAAATAATCTCAAGTGATTGACTAACTGAAAACCACTAAAGATACCAGAGGTACATATAATACAAGCTTAAGTACAGTAAGTTCTACTGAGCTTAGAGTTGTGTGTTAATGGCTTAGCACACCCTTTCTACAACTCAAGAGAGTTTAGTAGGTAACAACTAGAGTAGGTAGGTGCATATACCACACCTCACTAGTAATGTCTTCAAGGCCAGGAACCAGTGGGTCCCTGACAGATGTCAGTCATAAGCATGGGCAGAAAATCCGTTCAACTCGCGGATTTTGCGGATTTTTGGTAAATTCACGATCCGCGAACGCTTGCGAATTTACCGAAAATCCGCAAATTCGCAAGCAGCGGATTTTTTTTTCTTGGTGATACAATTTTGCGCCGTGCGGCGTAAGTTCGCAATTGCGAACATGTAGGTGCAGCGGGCAGCAACAATCTTGCACTTGCGAAATTACAAAATTTGCAATTCTGCACAAGAAATCCACTAGCAAGCAGCATAGACCTTCTGAAAATGATGATTTTTATCAGAATAACTCCTCAGGTTGACATTTGCCTGCCCTTTTTTGGATTTGAGGCCTTTTGACTTTCTTTGGATCACTTTTGGATTAGAAATCAACTTTCACAAGTAAGTTTGTTTGGGGCATTACATTTGCTGTTCTGCAGAAAAACGAGTTTTGTAAACTGGAAGCACTCAGCAGGTGCAAAAGTTCAAATTCATCATTAGTAACCATTCCCTGTAGTGCTTCCTGACTGGGGCCCCTCCAGAGTTCAGTTGCTAGTTGCAACAATTGTATGACCCTGCTCTGACCCTCACAGCTGGATCATAGAATAGCTACAAGTAGGCTACAAAGGTCCTGGAAAAAAAAATTGCACTGCAACAGAAAGCAAATGACAGATAAGGAGCAGGTGCCAGACTGGAATTTTAAAACAGTGACACATTATTAAATCAACCCCAAATTAATTCATGTCAGTTGAAGCAGGGCAGGTGTGCTTGCTTTTCCCCCCCATAATCTACAGTGATGATGATGAACCAGAGGGTGGCATTGATGTACCACAGGGTGGCATGGGTGAAACAGAGGGTGGCAGTGTTGAAACAGAGGGTGCTGTGAACCTGTGATGATGAACCAGACGTAGAAACAACATAGTCGCGACCGTTGCGTGCCGACAAGTAAGTTCGCAATTGCGAACTGGTACAAAATACTTGCGAACTGGCAGAAACCCTTGCGAACACTATAAAAACAAAAAATCAGCAAATTCGCGAGAATTCGCGGATTTTACGGATTGCAGGTTCGCAAATACGCAAATTCGCGAACGCCAGATTCGCAAAATTCGCCCATGCTTAGTCAGTGAGTATGTTATAGACATCCAAATATGACACATTCCCTTTTGCAGAATTAAGGGCTCTGTTTACTATGAGGAAATTGAAGACAGGTCAAAGGGCCAATACCAAACGCCTCAGAGAGTTACTGCTGTTAGATTATCTCAAAAAGGCTTTAGAGCCTAAGGGGTTAGGCAGTGGGGATGGGGCAGCAGCTGAGATAGAGCCCAGTGGTACAAACCAACAAGACTTAGACTCTGATGCTGACCAGGCAGGTGACAATGACCTGAACCTGGACAATCCAGCTCCGGCTGGAGATGAAAAGGAAGGTCAAAATGGTCCCATCTTTGTCCCCCCAGGAAGAGTTAGAGATGTGCCTAGAAGACCAAGATCTCCTTCACAGGACACTTACCATTCTGACACATCTGTAGGGACCTCTGTCTCTTCTCATGGGAGGGACACCTCTGAGGAGAAGAGAGAAAGGCAGATGAGAATTCAGGAACACAAGCTGAGAATAAAGAGACAACTGGTAGCCTTAGAAAGGGAGTCCCTAGAGCTTGAAAGAGATAGAAAAAAGGTGGGGCTAGAGTTTCATGGTGGCAACAACTTTCCTAGTGGTAGGGAAAGGTCTTATGACCATAGAAACTTAAACAAGATTGTCCCTTCCTACCAGAGTGGGGATGATATCCACAAACGGATAACTGCACTGGAAAGGGCCTGCAAAGTTCGGAAGGTCCCCCAGGAGCAGTGGGCAGCAATCTTGTGGCTCTCCTTTGCAGACAAGCTCCTCACTGTCAGAGAAGAGGAAGCTGACAATTATACAGTCTTGAAGAGTTCTCTGATTGATGGGTTTGGCCTCACCACTGAACAGTATAGGTTGGTACAGAGACACCCAACATTCTCAGACTCAAGACTGGGTTGACTTTGTAGATTGTGCTACTAAAGCTCTGGAAGGTTAGCTACTCAGCAACAAGGTGTATGACTTTGTAGGATTGTACAATTTGATTATGATCCTTAATAATTGTCAAAAACAGCTTTTACACTAGTACCTGGTGGACTCTGATCTGACTTCTCCCCAAGAATTAGGAAAGAAATAAGACAAATGGGTCAGAACCAGGGTAAGGCCTAATAATCAATGTGGTGACCAGAAGAAAGAGTCTACCAAGTCTCAAGAGAAAGGGGGGGATAAATCAAAAGACAAGTCCCCTACAGAGCCCTAAAAATCCAGTTTTGGGGGTGGGTCCCAAACTCCTTCCTCTCCTGAAAAGAAACCATATTGCCATGTTTTTAAAAGGCCTGGCCACTGGATAACTGATCCCTGTTGCCCTAGAGTTAGCAATAAAGAAAATGTTCCCCCAACTAACACTACCACTCCTCCTGGTACTATTATTAGTAATCCCCCCAGGGGGTAGTGTTGTACCTAAAATGTTAGGTGCATTCTCATGGGGAACAGAGGTAGGTCCTAGTTTAGACAGACCCCCGTCACAGGCCTCCTTAGTCTGTGATGGTGCCATGGGATTTGCCACTTTTACCATGTGTTCCAATGCTTTGGACAGGTACGGACAGGAGCCCATATTCACTGGTTAGAAAGCCGTGGCCTACAAGGACACAGGGGCAAGTGTCACCATGGTTACAGGGAAACCAGTCCCCCTCAACAGCTTTTACCTGAGTTTAAGTACCAGGTGACCAACATTGATGGTGTCAGAACATGTCACACCATGGCCATTGACAATCTCAGCTGGGGAGGGGTCACAGGCCCAAAAAGAGTGGCAGTGCCACCTAACTTACCTGTAGATTGCCTACTGGGCAATGATCTGAAAGAGTTAGTGGGGCTGTGATGGCCACAGACCAATCCCAGGGAAATTTTAGATAGATATCGTTAGAGGAAGCATGTATAAGTGAATCAAGAGGAAAGAAAACGTGTAACATTAGACTAATGCATATAATCGTAAGACTCTGAAGAAACATCGAGATCAAGGCAATTATGCATCTGCTGTGCAAAACTTTACAGTACTTTTTTCTTTTCTCGTCGCGCCTATCTCTCTGACTACTTGGGTCTATTCTATACATGTCAGAAACCTGTCTAACCGCTTCACCCAGGGGGGACTTAACAATTAAACGCTGTCTGACTTACTAGACCTTAACTTGGCACGATACTCCTCTTGGGGAGTTTTCTCTAGCAGGGGGAGTTTAGAGTCTGTCTCTAGGAGTGGGCAGTCCTTAATCGGAATTTCTGGACACAGTCCGTGAACTTTTTTAATATAGAAATTTTAGATAGATGGAGCCTGAAAGAATGGCCCGCTCTCTTCCACAAGAGTGCACTAGGGGCGAACACCAGTCTTCTTCCCCCCAGACTATAGGTAAAGGTCAGCCTCCTCAGGGAACTGATCTTATCACTAGTGAAGGAACTTCCCCAGAGGTAGTCAGGTCTGTCCTGGCAACACCTCTGATGGCAAGGGACCCTTCCAAGGTGGTACCCAGTCTGGTGCAGATAATCTGCCCCTCTCTACCCTGCCTCAGTTAGACCAGGGCTGAAGAGGTCAGAGAGTTTAGTAGACCCCATAGGGCTCCCTGTCCAAAGGAACCCCCATCAGCAGATTAGGGGCACCCAGTCTAGTAGTCCTAGCCATGTAAAAACTCCTCTACTTCCGGAGGGATCACTTTTGACCTTGAATAGGGACTACCCCCTGATGGGCTCTGTTGTTCAAAGGCAAACCTGGGACCCAGTGGTCCTAAACCTACCATGTCCCTCCAGTGTCTTACCATGACCCAACCCCAAGCTGTAGGCAGCCAAAGGTTGGTCCTTAGAGCAATGTACAGCTCAGTCATGGAATGAAAGGCATCCATGATGACCAGTGATCTGAGGAAGCTGAGACCAACCCTATTAGGGCCTTACTTCCCCACTCAGACCCCTCACCAGCCTTTTACTTTACCAAAACACACCTCAGGTTGTAATGCCCCATGGTGGAGACCCTCTCATACCCTTAGGGTGAGGGCTTGCTTAGTGGACCATAAGACAAGGGGGTAACCATGCTAGTGCAGGTACTTCCTTATATGGCCATTTAGTCAATAAAGTCTCAGCAGGACAAGGTTAGCCACATCTCCTTTTGTTGGGGTGGGGTTATGTAGGAAGGTAACTCTGACTACATGGTTGCCCCCACTTATACCCCGTGTATTGATGGTTTTTGACTTTCCAGCTGCTACGTGTCTCTTCTGTTAAAAAGTAACCCCCTGCTCTAGTTTACGAAACCGATGTCAGGGTCTGGCCGAGTTCACTAATCCATGTCTGGGTTGATTGATCCCTGTCTCGACTGACTATTTGGCTTCTCCTATTCTTTCCTTACATTATCCTATCCGACTGGCCTTCGCTATTCTCTCCTTGTATTCTCTTGTTACACAACTATCCTTTGAGGCACACAAATACGTCCTGCCACCTGCAAATTGGATTGTAGGCAATAGCACTGATTAATTTGTGGGGAGGGGTGACACACAGGGTCTGAGAGAGGGGCGTATTTGGGATACCTGAAAGTTTGGTTTCCAACTTTTCCTATTGGCTAGCTTTGTATGTATTGGGAGTAAACGTCGTAAATATGTGTGCTATAAAAGATTGTATGCCACGGAATAAAGTGGCAGTCTCCTAAGAACATATGCCGTACTTCTGGGACAACTGTGCTTAGCTGCAGCTAATAAACCTGGTTTTCTACGCCCAACAGAGTGTCTTGTGTAAGGGTGGGCGTAAAATTCGTTTCGCGGGCGAATTTGCGGATTTTCCGCGATTTCGCGATCCGCGAATCTCGCGATATCGCGGTAAAATCCGCGAATCAGCGGGGACGAATTTTCAGCCAAGCAAGGGTTACAGCAGCAGGTGCAAAAGTTGAACCTAATTTCTTTGTAACCTTTTACAAAAGGGGTACAAACAAATTATGGACACCTGCTGCTAATTGCTTCCTGGCGCCTCGTTGCCTACTTGCAACTATTCTCTGACCCTGCTCTGACCCTTGAAGCAGGGTCAGAGAATAGTTACAAGTAGGCAACGAGGCACCTGTCCAAGGAATTAAACCTCCTCAGGAAGCACTTACAGATATAAAAAACAGGAAGAAGGGAGAGGATGGCAAATACACCCATTTTGAGTTGTCAGGAGGGGTTAAACTAAAATAGACCTTTACAGCACAATTTTCATATGCATTTTGCTAAAAACAAAAAGCTGTATGTTCTGTAGGGGCAACTCAGGAATCTGGCCCTTCAAAGATCCGGTCTCTCTTTCTTTCTCTCGTTCTCTCTCTCCCTCTCTCTCTCCCTCTCTTTCACTCTCTCTCTTTCTATCTATCTATCTATCTATCTATCTATCTATCTATCTATCTATCTATCTATCTATCTATCTCTTTCTCCCTCTCCCATAAACGACTGCATGGGTAACTTCGCTATGTAAGCGGCTCGCGAAGACACAAAAAGCCCCGCGAACACGCAAAAAACCCAGCGAACACGCAAAAAACCCCGCGAACACGTAAAAAACCAAAAATCCGCAAATTCGCCCAAATTCGCGAATTTTGCGGATCGGGAATTCGCAAATCCGCAAATTCGCGGATCGCGAATTTGCAAAATTTGCCCATGCTTAGTTTTGTGTCTCTGTCTGACAAGGCAGGTGAACTCGGGGATTTAAACCGTGCCCTGCGCCGCCAGGCCCATAAGTCCCGGTTCTCCAACTGGTGCCCACCGTGGGGCGGCTTCAGTGGTAGCGGTTCAGCCCGAGGGTCATGAGAAGCCTTGCAAGAAAATTCTGGAGGATTCGCGAACCACGTCAAGCGACCCCTGTATCTCAAAGTGGACCGAAGGTCTTTCGCAGCGCGGCTACTCCTTTCCGACGGCTGCTGACTACTGCTGTCCTGACTGCCGCCCTGCCTTGGTCCCTTTGTGATGACTGGTATCGCGAGACGTTAGACGGACCTCTGTTGGCGTGAGAGAACACTTATTTAAGTATTCGTGGGTAGCGCCCACTTCTTTGTTTTGTTTTGGGGTTTTGTTATTCGTCCATTGCAATAGCCGAAGCCAAGGGGTGAGTACGTTTGTGCTGTGTTATTTGCTTTAGCCCCTTCGATGCTCATGACGGAACAGTTCCGTCATGAGCGTCGGTTGGCCTGTGCTCATGGCAGAACCGTTCCGCCATGAGCCGAATGGCTCATTAGAACGTTCAGCACAGCGCAGGAATCTGCGCCGCGCTGATGTGGTTAACGCCTTGAAGTTAGTAAACGGACCAGTGAATTAAAGATGCCTAGTTTTAGCAAATTTAGGAAGTTTTGTTGTTTTGGTTGTAATAGAGATTCCCGGCTCGAGGACTCTTGTCCGATTTTTCCGGTTGGAACTCCCACTTATGAGCTCTATTCTAAACATGGTGTTGGCCCCATTGCCTTCAACGAGGCATGGATCCGATACACGAAGAAAGATGGAGTTACAGAGGTTGCTGCACGGCCGTCAGGCATGCACGAATCATCTTCACTTTGTCGCGTAGCATCATGGGCACCATCTTTACTCACCGGATTGTCGAATCGCATCGAGGCAACATTTTGCCGCATCGTAACCGGAACACAGTACGATAATCTACGCATCAACTCCTCTACGGTGAGGACCAAGATGCTTTCCCTACTCTGGCAAGCATTGAGGCGCTATGCATCGTCTCTACCAAAGCAAGGATCCAACGCATCTCCATCCCTGTGAACCTTTTTTTGGTATGGCGTTACGCATCCAGGTACTTTTGTGAAAAACGTTGCATTTATCATCAACTTGAACTAAGTGACTTCTACCATCTTTCAGTCTATTTTGAGTACAGTATTGTGGATTTTTTGTCGTTTGTGGTCTTGTGTTAAGTCTATTTAAAGAATCCTTCTTTTTTATAAAACCTGTGTGGTGTCCATCTGTAGAGTTTTCACTGTATTACTCTATGTGTTCACAAATGCTTAACACACTGCCTCTGAGATAAACCTGTCTGCTCGTGCCAAGCTACCATGGGGGTGAGCAGCGGTTATCCAGGATTGTAACCCCCTTTCCCTGAATAGAATCAAGGGTCCCTATTTGGACAAAGGTGTATACCATTGAAAACTACAGACACTTACACTTCAATATTACAAAATTAAAGTGCTAACTTTGTGCTTTCCGGCCTGTTGATATATTTTGAAATATTAGTATGGTTAATTTACAGGTATTTAAATTTCTTTGTGTTAGAAAAAGAAGCATCCTGCAGCCTTCCCGTTAACACTCCATTTATGCCAGCAAGTCTGTCACATAGTTCACTTCGCAAAATACTCCAGATTTCATTCAAAGGAGGAAATATAAACATCAATCTATATCTTAAAAGAATAAGCAGAAATTTGTCAGAAGACATAGTCTGACATTTGACCTCTGTATGCACATCAAATGTGACAAATTACAAACAAAATGTAAAGGCATCTTGAGAGCTCATTTAGCTGAACTTCAGCATGGTTATTTTGGGTGTGCTGTAGCACCCTTGCACTCCTACTTCCAGCACCTATGCTGCTTTCACAGTCAGTTTTTAAGTACTGCTGCATCTGAGAGCCGGAGTATGCATCCCCACTTAAAGCCTTGGAAAAAAAGAACTACAAGTGGAAAATTACAAAGTAAATCCTGGACTGGATGAACTACTCATGCACGAATCAGGGAAACTTGAAAGCTCTGTGGAATTGGACCCTATGTGAATAGATGAGGAACACTACATGCCATAAGTGGCCTGAGATGCAAGAGTCAGATGAACAGTAGGTAGGGATAATGCCAGCACAAGGGACATCAAAGACACTATGTCAGAGGTCGAAGTAGGGGGAATCTGAAGGGCACAACAAGCCAATACATTTTTTATTTTTGAGAAAACGTTTCCCTACTTTTTGTAAAATGACAACCACCCCGAATGGTTAATTCTGAGAGAAAAAAGCTTCAGCTGATGTGGAATGCAGGGAGTCATTTATTTGTAGTTTTATATAGCGCACACTTGACCCGAAGTTATTAGTCAGGTATCAGAGCGCTTTACATAAGCGCCAGTTGTGTTACATAAGGACACATTCATTTTTTTGTTAGGCAAGGGGAGATTAAGTGATTTGCCCAGAACCACAGGATGTTGAGCGTCATTGCCGAGACTTGAACCCGGTTCCCCAGATTTGATATTGACCGCCATACCCGTTAGGCTACCTCCTTCCCCCTATTATTCCCTATCCTAAAGTCTTATACCGTGAAACCAAAGACAGCTAAACAAGCCTTCTTTCCAGGCCGCCTGCTTCCTTGAAAGAAATACAAATGCTTGCAGCTGGTCAGTCTACAAATGTAATGGTTGCTTGGAAGCCGGTATTGGCTTTAATCAATTGAATCACTTGAAGCTTCCTGATGACACATTTTTTTCCTTTTTTAGAAGTATTGTGGGGGAGTTACCAGCTAAGCTGTGAAGTGTGTGCTTCTAAAATACAGTCATAAAAAAATTGCTTTCTGTTTACACACATTTACTTTTTTTGAGAGGTAATGTTTGGGAGCTATAAACACACATATGGGGCTTATTAGACCATCAACACTCCCAATGTACTGCTCCTTTATCGATACAAACACAAAATATGTATGATTTGGTGGTATGAGTGTAAAAGAAAAAATGACCTCCCTCCAGTCGCCATACAGGACGGGACACAGAAGCAGACACACTCAGGTGTTGCAGCCACACCCTACTACATTGATGGGGCCACTCAAATAACCACCATGTCGAATGTACATTTTTTAACAGAGTGACATATCTTTTGGTCCTGATGAATCCCTTTGTACTTTATTGTGTATTTCTTGGCAGCAACATGTTGACCACATAAGATAGTTTAGTCTCATTACCCCTGTCCACTCAGTTTTTAAATCTATCAAATGGGGGAAGCAAAATGAAGGCCAAATTTCTCCCACCATGATATAGTTTTATTGACACTTTATGCAATTTTTGCACTGTGCCCATCACTTTAGTACACCTACATTGCTTATTTTAAAATACAAAACACATCTGAACCGCTCCTTTAGTGTTTGGGGAGTTGTACCCCAAACTGGGTACCTTGCGGTCCCAGTGTGAGGAGAGAAGCCAATGATGAAGAATGTCACCCTCCGGTGAGTGAGGGTTCTAGCGCTATTAGTGAAATGTTCTCTTGCACTGTCCTATCACTCTTTTGAGGTCATATTTTTTGCACTCATACCACCAAGACATACATATGGTGTGTTTGTATTGTAAGGAAGCTACCAGCTAATTGTGAAGTGTGTGCTTTTAAAAGACAGTTATAAAAAACAATTGCACTATGTACAGTCGGCAAAAAAATCTATATTTTGGAAACACTTCTTATTTTAAACATTTTTGCGCATTTTGTAGCAGCCTATCTTATACTGTTTGCAATGCAAGTTTAAAATGACTTATGTGTTCACAATCCTTTCTGTCACGGACTAGAACCTCGTAGCACCTAACATACACAAGTCAGTATTCTCCACTGCACCAACCATGATTCAATTCTGTGTCACTCTGGTGCTCTGCATTAACTAATAGAAATGCCATAATTGATGATAGCATACATGCCAAGCCTCCAGATAGATACTACTGATTTCAAAGCTAGTCTCCCAATTCCTGCATACAAAAACCTGATTCCTCAGGGGGAAGGTGGGGTTTCAGACTGCAGGGACAAGACCAGTGTTACTCTGGTTATGCACTGCCAGTAACCTACTCCTGTAGGCAAGTGAACAGCATTTTTGTCACACTCTCTCTGTCTACCATAGCAATTTCTCTGTGCTCCTGACAAGTTAGGAAAGAACATAAATTGGTATTTCTAATATACACTCCTGCAGCAGCACACTTGCACGTCCCATACATGCCAATAGACTTGATGCAGGTCGCAACAGACATTAATGGGAGAAATCCATTCTCCTGATTATTTTTAAACAGTCTCCCACTTTCCTCTTCCAAAATGTTGGCATATATGCACTGGTGCATTTCCCACTAATTACATGGCTTGTATTTCATTTTTATTTAGGCTGAGCATTATTATATACGCAGTTACCTGAAGGTGAAAGACTGGAAAAAGTTACAGAATATTTGCTTTTTTCAGCCACGCCTTTGACCATGCTCACAAACCTATCCCCTTGCACACAGCATCACAGTTCCCATACTGTTTTTCAGGTCGAGCCTTGGCAGCGCGCATGCGCTGTCTGGTAAACCTGCTGTAATAAGAATCTGAAGTGTAATCCCACCTGCTGATTGCCATTGGTTAAGTCTTCCGTTGCTCTTAGTTCCTGGCTCCAAATTAGTTTGTGCAGCCAATACCTCAGTTCCATTGAAGGCTGAGAAGCACCATTCAAGCACAGTTTCCTTAGGCTGTCAGGGCTTAGCTGTTATTTGGCAGAAATTGTTTTCTTCAGGCCAGCTCATGTCTTTGGTGCCCATGCTCTTGCTACCTAATAATAAATTAATATAGGCTTTATAAAGCACGAACGTAGCCCAGGGGCATCAAGGTGCTACGAATAGGGATCATGATCAGAGGTGTTCATAGATAGAGGTCTTACAGACTTGTACTAGTAAAGAGCTAGGTCTTCAAGGCCTTACAAAATGAGGAATGAGTTTCCAGAGTCAAAATTGAAAGAGGAAGGGAAGTCCACAAGTTGGCCGCAGCCAGCGAAAAGGCCCTCCCCCCCATCTAGATTTCCTGAATCTAGGCACTGTCACCAAATTCTTGCTGAAAGATCTTAACTGCAAACCAGGGACATACCTTTGAAACATTTTATTAATGCCTTCTGATCCCATATTGTAAAGGCTTTGTGCACCAATCACAGGGCTTTAAGCACAATTCTCCGACCCAAAAGAAGCCAGTGAAGGCTCCTGATGGTAGCCGCAGCAGAGTGGAATTTAGGAAGGCCCATCACCAGCCTGGCAGGAGCATTCTGCACAAGTTGGAGTCGTTGTAGGAGACCCTTATTTATCCCTACATAAAGGGCATTGCAGTAATTCAATGTAGACAACAAAGTGCCACCACTGCATGTTTCCGCACGGAGAGGGAGAGCAATTGACATATTTTTCTGAGGATTCTTCCAAAGCAGGTAGAGACTGTTCTATTTATTTGGGGGCCCAGGAGAGGAAGGTATCAAGTACGATGCCTACATTTTTGGCACTAAGGCCCGGGCGAGGGCAGGATCCAAGCGTATCTGGCCACCAGGCCCTGGACCAAATCTCAGTTTTATCCCCATTGAGTCTTAGGTAGTTCTCTACCATCATTGCAGCTACCACCTGCATGCAGCTTTTAAAATTTGCTGCTGATGCTTCAACACTCTCAGTGATGGTAATCATGATTTGAGTGTCATATTAGCCAAAGCAAAGGGTTCTTTAGTGTGAGGGAGTGGTTGCGCTCAGCAAGGTAACTGGCAAGTAAATTGGCCCAGACTCAAATGTTATGGTGCTAACAGGTAAGGTTAACGCCGTCTCAGTACTGTGCTCACTTCTGAACCCATGTTGCGAGCTATCGAGCAATTGATAATCCTCCAGATAGGTGCTAAGATGGAGGTTCAGATGTTTCTCTAAGATTTTAGCTGGGACGGGTAGCAGGGAAATATTCTGGTAGTTCTTTAGTTCCACCAGATCCAGAGAGGGCTTTTTTAAGAGAGGTTTAACCACAGCTGTTTTCCAGGTGGTGAGATACTGGCCAAAGGTAATAACGGCATTAAGGACTGAGGTCAATGGAGGAACAATAGCCTCTATTCCCGGTTTCAGGATCTGCAGGGGACAGGGTTCCATAGGGAAGTCAGATCTAATTCCCATTAACATCCGCTCCGTGTCTTCTTGAAGTATGGGGGAAGGGTGCCAATGGACCAGTAGCGGTCGGCGGTAGGTGTTTCTATAGGGCGGTGACGTGGGCAGGAGGAGGGGCAGGGTGGGGGGAAATAATGTATGGATTACGGAGTTTTACAGGTAAGTAAACATTTAAATACATAAAACGAATTTCGTTGCGCACACTGCATCGCCAAATGTGATGCAGTGCGCGCAACGAAATTCGTTTTATGTATTTAAATGTTTACTTACCTGTAAAACTCCGTAATCCATACATTATTTCCCCCCACCCTGCCCCTCCTCCTGCCCACGTCACCGCCCTATAGAAACACCTACTGCCGACCGCTACTGCAATGGACGTATTCTGGCCACATAATGCTCCTTAAGAGGGGCAAAAGAGTCCTGAGCAGCTACAATCCAGTTGGAAAAATCATCAAAGATTGAGTTAACATCCAGGTAGTGGAGGCAGCAAAAATTGCTAAGCTTGATTAGAAGATCCTCCTTATTTATGCGGCTAAGGTTTCTCTTCATCTCCACCCTGTTCTTAAAATTGGGATCTAGGTGAGATTCTGCAATTCGCAAAAAGAATGGAATGGCGTAATGATCAGACCAAGAGAGTGGGATATGATCATTCACCTCTATCCTAAGATCTTTAGAGAAAATCTCATCCAGAATGTGTCCTGCCGTATGAGAAGGGCTCCCCACCAGCTGAGGGAGGCCACTAGAGTCCATAGTTTCCGGGAAAACCTGTGTTTTCAGAGCACAGAGTTTTCTCCAAATGGAAGTTAAAATCACCCAAAAGAGTGACATTGGATCTAGCCAGATAAGGCTCAATCCAATTGCTGAAGTCCTGATTAAACATTCCTCTGGGTCCGGGAGGCCTGTAGGTGACTACTCCCACAAAACTATCAGTGGGAAGGATCTTCAAGTAAATATATAGGGCCTGAGAGGGATCTGAGGGAGTGGTGAGGGCCTCAGGGAAGCACAAGAAGGTGTCTTTATAGAGTACTCCCAAACCCCCCCTATCCTCCCTTTCCTATAAAGTCTGGACAGAGCATACCCTGAGGGGATGGCCTCCACCAGGTCAGGCCCTGAGCAATCTCTAGCACAGGTTTCAGTAATATAAACCCAATCAGGCCTATGGAGGGAGACAAAATCATTAAATTCTGCCCTGTGTTTAATCAAGGATCTGGCGTCCAGGAGATACCCCAAAAAGGACTGGTTCATGAAAAAGGGGCAGGGCTGACACGTATCCCCTAGGGGTTTCTTAGCTATCCACAACGGAATAACTGTCTTACAGTTAACACACTCATATACCTGACAGTTGGCCCAATGCTCAAAGTTCATCGACCTGCAGTGCACATCCTTCTGTCCTTGAAGCATCAAGAGCTGATCTCTCGGGTAAACAAGGGGCTTACCAGGGTCTACAATAAAAAGGCCAGTGTCTCTGGAACAAGGGGCAAACTTGGCGCGGGCGTGCGCAGACGGGCTTGCCTTTGGCGCGTCGGCGGCGCGACCGCTGCGCGCATCTGGCCCGGCATGCATATTAAATAGCTGGGCCGGCCAGGAACAACTAGAGTACTGCCGGTTGATCTGGGACAGCAAGTGGAGTAGAGAAAGGAAGAGTGAGAGACTCACTTCCCTCCACACAATCGGCGAGCCGTGGTGGACCGGGAAAGGAGCAGAAGACCCCCACAAGCCCCCCCCCACCCAAAATGAAGGAAAAAATTGAAGAATGCCTGGAAATAATGCAGTAGTCCCAAACAAGTATGCAGTTAAAAATGTTTAAAAATATTCCCCCATTAAAACGCACACAATGAATCGATAAAATATTAAAATCAGTCACTTTCTAAGCGCAAGTAACAACGCAATAGCGTGGCACCTCTGACCTGGGTGAATCACTATCCGTTGCACGTCTGGCCTAGCATGCAGATCAAATAGCTGGGCCGGTCAGGAACAACTAGAACACTGCCCGTAGATCTGGGACAGGAAGTGGAGTAGAAAAAGGAAGACTGAGAGACTCACTTCCCTCCACACAATCGGCGAGCCATGTGTTGCCCTCCTCCCACCACCACCTCCTGTCGTATCCTCGATATCACAGATGCACAGGAGACAGGTAAGGGTCCAGATGCCTTTATTGAATACAGTATGCTATCTACGTGCCCACGCACGTCTGCCCACTTCAATCCCTTATCCTTGAATGCCCCCTCGCACACGCTTAACCGGATGTGGTGACCGGTTCCCTCAGTGTCCACTTCGTGTCCTGCAGGGTCCTAGTGCCCTGCCATCAGGTCACTACACCTCCCACCCCAAGCCATGCTCTATATTTAACTATTCTGGATCGTGCCGTGTCCACCCCTGCCACAACTTCCCATGCACGGCACTCTTTATATGTAACTATTGTGGCCTTTTTGTGCCCTCCTCCCACCACCACCTCCAGTGCATGCCAATCTGTATACATATTCCCCCAATGATTCAGCCTGTTTCTTAAATAAGTCAAGGAATCGAAAGCTGGCTTATGCAACAACATGAATTCCAACTTCATGCATTATTTGACTTAAATGTAGGTTAACGTTGTTATTTTTCCATTAGACCTCTGTCTTGCGACCTGAAAGAATGGCGGCACCCTGTGCTACAGTGCTGGGTGAGTCTTTGGCTTACTGGGCAAAGAAAGTACAGATGCAGTCTATATGAGGGAATGCTTAGTCTCTGCTTCTCCCGATCTGCGTAAACAATAAACGGAGGTTAGAGAGTGCCACGGGCAGAACAGACCAGGAATCCTGAGTGTAGAATGCAAGGAGTAATTTTTTGGGGGGCGGAAGGGGGCTAAGGCATCCGATTTCTGCATGCATAGAGGCGGGGTCAGCAGCATGTTATTATAGCGTACACGGTACACAGAAAACAAAGCAGTTGAGAAATAAAGTTACAAAAAATTATTTTATATTTGAGTTGAATTCTTTCCAAGTGATGGGAAACTTCGGCATGATTTGCAAACTATGCGAGGCATGGTATCCACCAAGATTTTTGCTAACTGGAAAAGCAGATTCAGAGGTATTCGATCATCGTGTAGCATTTCAACAATGGATTTTTCTTTAATTCAAATGATGCCTTCCTCTTGGATAATTCACAACGCTCACCTTTTCCCTCCCAAAAGACAGTAAACGTTTCTCCTTAACCCCTCTTTTCTGTATCTGCACTAACAAGGCAAAGCCAACATCTGTTCACATTACCATATTTAGCCCCAATCTAATCAAACAGATCGCGCTAATTCCATATTAGAGCTCACAAACAATCAAATTAAAGCAGCTCAAACCAAGTGTCTGTTGATTTCTGACAACAGCATTTGCTTGAAAAGCAGCATGGATGTTAAAGGGACAAGGAATATTTCAAATCGTCAGCACTAACAAGCATTTGCGAGTGTTTGAGCAATTAGCCTTGTAAATACTAATCCCTTTTATTCATGTATTTTGAAAACCTGCTAGCAGTGCCTAAACACGCATTTTGTACTTATAGTTGTTGCTTACAAGAAGCAAGGCTGGCAGTAACTTCGCCTCTTTATTGCCAGCCTTGCTTTTCGTAAGCAAGGACTATCAGTACAAAGTGCGTGTTTACTAGGGTTACCAACTGGCATGGGTGCAAATTCAGGACAGTAAGTGTAAACATTCAGGACAAAGGGTCAAAATTCAGGACAAAAATTCAGGCCAGAAGGTCAAAATTCAAGACAAAAGGTCAGTTTTCCTGACACATCAGAGGAGGTTGCGCAATAGTATGTAAGTAAGTAAATAGACAACCACTTAAGTACAGTGAAAATAAGTGTATATGAGGTTGAGACAATTGTGCGCTTCATGGTTTTTCAGTATGCGCACAGCTTAAAGCAAATGTGCATGTCTTTTGAGGTAACAAAACCACCCCCATCTTTCCAGCTCCCAGAGAAACCGCTTGATGCCCGGTCCGGCCAGTCTGGCCTTGCTACCACCCTCCAATGGTGCCCCTCATCTTCACATAGACCCTCTCTCAAGTGAATTTAATTTCTTATATATTTCTACTCATCCCAAGTATGTGGGGTAGAGTGTTGGAGTGGGTTACAACACACACATAATATATAGAGACGATCACTCATAAAAATTTGAAAGTCACCATTCATTCTGTCCTTTCATCTGTGTGCCCATTCCATGTCCATATTCAACCATTTACACACCTATCCATCACGTATCCGTCCATTCATCATTTCACTCAGCCATCTCACCATCCACCCTTTTACTCATCCATCCACCCTTTCACTCTATCCATCCATGCACTCATCTTTCCACTCTTCCACCCATCCATACATCCATTCATTCATCCACCCAGTCACTCATCCTTCCACCCATTCCCCTGTTCAGTCATCCATTTACCCATCCTCCCATTCTCTCTCATTTCCCCTTTCACTTAGCCATCCATCCATCCTTCCATCCACCCACCCACCCACCCAACCATCTACTAATCCACTCATGAATCCATCCATTGAACATATCCCTCATCCGTCCTTTCACTCATCCAGCCATCCTTTCTCTCATCCATCCACCCTTTCACTCCTTCACTCATCTATCCATCCTTTTTTCTACCTACCAGCCCTTTCACTCACTCATCCAGACTTACATCCACCCTTTCACTAATCCATCCATCATTCACCCTTTCACTTATCAATTCATCAATCCATCCATCATGTCACTCATCCATCCACCCATTCACTCTCCATTCTCCACCCTTTCACTCATCCATCCATCATTTCACTCATCCATCCAGCCATCCATCCACCCATCCCTTCACTTACTCACTCGCCCACATTTTCACATTAATTATGAGCTGTGTCTTTGTCTGCAGAGTTGCAGGCAGAAGAGGCCCATCAAGAACTCCACCCTCGAATCCGGGCACCGCAGAAGGACGACAGGTCCAAGGAGGAACCAGACTGGTAATTCCGGTCTTTTTCTCTGCCGAGTGACCCAAGGAGGCTTTTACAGATACTAGCCTGTTAAAAGCAAGAGGGAATCCCCCTCTACATATAGACGCACTTTAGGGAGTGCGACACATTCAAAACAACCAGCACTATAATTTAGTATCATTTAATTGCACTTTTTAACTTATTGGTCCTGAGGAAAGCCAGTTTTTAAGGCCTGACTGAAACATGTAGACCGCACTGGACGTAGGGAATAATAAATTCACCAACACGTCCGACAGCCTTTTTATCCGCTAACAGGGGCCCAGTTAATAAAATTTATCTATCTTACCCTCGGGTACTGGGACCCACTGTATAGCTTTTAATCACACTTTCTCACTCACTACACATCACACTCAGCAATTATACCAGCTCCGCAGCAACACTGGCGTTGAAGCACACCCGGGGCACGCTAGGTGTCACTGTGGTGGGCCCGATGATGAAGCATGCCACCAACTAGGTTGGTGGGTGAGGGCTTTTTAAACAAACCCAATGGTTTCCCAGATAAAAGCGTACATAACAGAGTCTCGCACCTCTAGCTAGTTCTTATTGATATACCATATATAAATCGGGGATCCGGACTAGCTTATCCAGTCCTCACTCTCTTCTTTGATCAGGCCTTGCACAGGGGAACAGCTCTGTTCCCTGAAAGGCCAAAATTACGGACAAAAGGCATCCGTAAATGGGATCCTCACAGACAACGGACGTGAGGTGCAATTTACGGACGGTCTGTGAAATTTACGGACGGTTGATCACCCTAGTGTTTACGCACTGTATACAGTTTTTCAAAAGACATAAATAGCAGGCATTGTCACGGCTGGACTGGGAACTGAAACCAGCCCTGGCAATCACTCATGCTGCCGCTATTGTTATAGGCAGCCGATATAGCACCACTGCTGAAAAACTGGCCACCTGTAACAGAACCGGCCTCCAGGGGTCCAAAACCGGCCCCCACTTTTCCAGCCCACCAGGAAAATACCTGGTGTCCGCTCCGGCCAGGCTATGGCCAGCCCGTATTGTCATTTAGGAATGGAAATAGGTCAAACACTGGCTAATGCGAGACCTATTGCATTGCAAATGCTTGTTTAATACACTTCAACCAAAGCGCTAAGGACACTCTGCACGCAGTCACACACTCAAACAGAAAAATACATGTAAATCATGGAGCTTTCATTAGCACGCATGTAGAAACACACAGGCCAGCGCCCTCCGGAAGTAAACGTGCTTTTACGTACCTGTTTCTTCGATTCCCACTGTGCTTGAGCATGTCAAATACAAGAGATTGCACTGCACCGGCTCCAAGCGCTGATAACTTCCAGTTCGGTACCTACAAAATGGGAATGGCTAGGTAGGTGATGCTATCAGTGAAAGCAGGTGAAATCGTGTTTTAATGATCAGAAATGGCGCACACCTCTTTTAACAAGCGCGCTTAAAAAAAAGGTCTACAGCAAACTATCATGCGGGACTTTATGTTTGCCACTTAGTGCAGAATAAGTCTTTCTTCCCATTTGTAGTATTTACCATATGCATTTTAAAAAAATGATATAATGAATATTTATGAATGCTTTCTCTCCACTCGAATACACAGTGTCTGCCTCTAGTGTGCCGTCAGTTGCTTCGGTCAGTGGCATGGTATGCAAATCCTAAAGCCAAACTGACCATTAATTGACAGAGAATAACGTTATTTATTTTATAGCCCAAGCATCATCAAACGAGCAAAGCATTTCACAGAAGAGCCGCCCTCCCCCATAACGTGACGCATGTCTTGGAATATTCTTAGTTGAAAATCTGGTCATAACTGTCTTCAACTCGGCTTCACCTGCCAGCCCCGGCCCTTAAAATAACATACAGCTCTATGAAAACGTTAAATCTGTGCTAAATCGTTGGGGAAAGGGGCAATTATGTTGTCTGTTGTCAAACACGGTGGTATAAATTCTAAAAGAACAGCACCATAGCTGTAATTTCTCCCTCAAGTTCCATCTACGACTTCGGGACGCAATTATATGTCAGTCTCCCAGAGATGCTGCGATGCAGCGTCGAGAGACAGGGCTTACAATCAAGCAGAGAGTATTCATTCCGGTGACCGTACGATTAAACATCTGCGGGATTTCCTTGTTTCCATTGACGGCCTTTCATTTAAGCAACACATGCGTTATGGGAGTCGTAGTCTGTTTTGGCATGAGTCGAATGTGCTAAAGTACCTTATTACAAACAATGCCTGTAAAAAGAAATATAAGCAATGAAATATAAATGGTATTTCGGAAATATGGATCACTATATTTATCGATAATTTAGAAGTCACATCCTGGGATGACAGAAGAGAAAAGTTTCTGTCACACAGTAAACCGTCAGTGGCCGTAATTAGTGTTCAATGTTGTAATCAGCAAGCCATCAGTAGCGTAACAAAACTTTAGGGGGCCCCCTGCAAAGCTAAGCCCCCACGCTCCGGGCCCAGTGAGGGGCTCTCAAGCCTGGAGCCTTACACATTGACATACCATGGCATAGGGGGACCCAGGGACTTAGGGCCACCTGCACCGCGGGGACTTGAGGGAGGGGAGGGGGGGGGGGGGAGGGAATTGTTATGCTACTGCTTGACCTCTCTGTCACAGGTTCGCCCCCCAGTGGCTCCACTCAGCAGTTCATCCTTTTGAGGTTGATAAAATTAGTACCATTGAGACTTTGGACGCAGTACACATCTGATACACTGGCCTAAGAAACGTCAGGAGAACATAAGCTTCAAAATACACGTTAGGTTATATATTAAGATCAACAAGCCTTAGATTTCAGGGGGCATTCCTCTCAAAGTTCCAAGGTATGGAAGGTATAGTTTTGCAAAAAAAAAAAAAAAATAGCATGCAGTTCCTGCGACAGTCTGTTTATCAGAGCCAACAGAAGGACTGGGCCCACTCTAGAAGGATGAAGAGATATTCTAGCTCCTTCCAAAAGTGTGGGCAGGTATGCTCTTGTAGCCATAATGACACTTCATGATGTCGGCACAGTGGGCAGTCACCAAGCGTAGCCTACACATGGAGCAGGCTGTGCTACGTGTATGAGAATGATCATGTGGTATGTAAGGATTGTCTCATGTGTCACTCTACAAGAGAATGAAGATAATCACAAAAATACATACTATAATGATAGACTCAAAGGGAAACAATCCTGAGTCTTTCTTAAACAAAGCATCACTGGCAAGGTAGTTCACCTGGAGGGTAACAAAGCATCAACTAGCAGAAGGTATTCAAATGCCAAGGGTCTCGTACAGTCTGGAGTTAACTGGTCGCTCTACTGCAAGGAAAGACAAAAGACCGCATCAATGGCTTGCATTCGAGAGGGTAAGAGACATCGTGGTTGTTGCTTCGTGACTTCAATGGCAGGATGTTTGTGAGTGTGCTGCAGGGAGGACTTCCACGTAATGTGGACAACTCTTCTCCTCTGAAACCATCTCAAGAGGAAAGCAATCCAGAAGCTTCAAACCTTCAGAAGGACTGCAAGGTAGTGATCCGGGTAAATCAGGATCTAGGCAGGGTAAAACCACATGGGCAAGAAGGCAGGGATCCAGGCAACTTGGGAAGTTAGACTGTTTGGGTACTGACTGGATAAAGGGACTTTTCTAGGCTACCTCGCATATCTTGTAGACTAGAACCAGGCACAAAACCGGATGGGCATGGGGAAAATATGGAATCTACTATAAGTCTTTGATATGAACCATAGTACTTATCAACAGCTGTAGCTGACACCAGAAAAGGGCCAATGACCTTATTTTGCATGTGCTCTTTCAAAGCAAGCAACTCATGCATTTCTGATTAATCATGGTAAAAGAGAAAGTCATGATATGCCAGACGTATCCACCAGATTACAACACAGCTTCTGTTAGTCCATCATAGACCATCAACCATCTTCAGAAAGAACAAGAAATCCTTGTAGTACTGATGATGGATCTTCAGGTCAATTTTGTCATTTATTTATTTTATTTTATTTATTTTATTTTAAGAGTTTTCTATAGCGCGAACAAGACCCTTAAGTATCAGAGTGCTTCACATTACATGAGGTGGTTAACAACAAGTATTGTTTTTCAGGAAGATTTCTCACATTGTTTTGAGGTAGGTACAATTTCAAGGTAGGTGTTTTGAGGTAGGTACATTGATATTATACATTAAAGGATATATATTAAATACGTCTAGTGTGTGATAAAGATTAGCATCTAGCTAAATATAATTTTAGATAGAAATAATAGCTCCCCAGAGTCTCTTTTGATGTGTATCTCTCAGTCCTTTGCAAGGTAGGTGTTTTGAGGTAGGTACATTGATATTATACATTAAAGGATATATAGAAAAATACATATAGCAGCCCTATAATGATAATATACATTAAAGGATATATAGTAAATAATATAGTGTATGATAAAGATTAGCATCTAGCTAAATATAATTTTCGAATAGAAATAATAATAATACCATAAATGACCATAAATGGTGGCAGCACAGTGAATGGATGGGCAGCAATAGTGTCGGATCCATCCATCATGAGTGCACGAGAAGCAAGGGAGGGATACCTAAGGGGAATGCTGACCGGTCCCGGGCGACAGACTCAGTAGGCACAAGTGGCAGCTCCTCCACTAATGTGGAGTAGCATCGCCTCACAGATTTTTAGAAGTGAAATAAAAGTAAAATAAAATTACAACTCAATGTTGTTACCATTTTATTTGTTCCTGGTGCAGCAGCTTTGCGGGGCGGGGCTTCTCCAATGACAGAGAAACAGGAGGTGGAGTGGTTTGCCCACTCCAAGTGCGCATGAATGTTTGGCTGGCCATCTTGGACCGACCATACATTCATGCACACTCCGCTTGTTCTCCATGCAGGCTGCACTACAGCCTGGGTAGAGAACATGCCCAGGCTCCCATTCCCTGACTGAGTGTCGAACCAATCAGTCAGGCCAATCACAATGCTGCATTGCAGCATTGTGGTTTGTCAGGAGAGCCTGGGTGCTTCCTGTTCCATTCCCGACACAAGGAGACATGTGGCATAAGGTAAGTGTTTTTGTCTTTATTATGTTAGCCTCCCCCACCACTCCCCTGCCTCCCACCCCGCCACTCAAGGTCGGTGCCGCCCGCCACTGGTACCCACACTGAGTACACTCAAGACAGTCAAGAGAAGTCCTGCACAGAAGGGGAAGTAAGGCTGGTTGTACCCAGACCCCTGGTGGTAGGAATTTTGGAACCACCACGGATGGATCTTTGGGGGTGGTACAAACAAGAGTCAGACTATCTCTAAGTGCATTGGTTCCAACGATGAGCAGTATGAGTGATGGCTACAGCGGCATCGCATTTTTTGTGTCAAACTACAGGAGCAGCAGAAAAAACAAACCTTTTCATGACAGGGACTCCCATTGGTGTTAACTGACAGCTAGTCAAAGTGCCTGGTTATCCTGGGTGCTGAGTGAGGATTTTTCCCGAGGAGTAGGATGGAGAATGGTCTACACCTTTGTAGTGTAGAGAGTGGGAGCATCCAGAAAAGGAAAGCTTCTTGGTTGGATATTCTGGGGTTTGGTGGTTCAGGGGTTTTAAATGGAGGCAGGCAATCATTAAGGTGCAGCGTGCCCCTGTCTCTGCTCATGGAGACAAACCATTCTCCACATGTACATCCTTGCCTGGTGATTGACATCTGCCAGCAGGGTCGGCTCCTGTTGTGGAGTGTAAACTCACTTAAATGCGCCGAGATGAAAAATAAAATGGTAATTCATCATTACCTTTTATTTTCATCCTGACATCCTCCGGTACAGAACTAGGGGCAGGTTGAGGGCGAGGCCGCTGCTGAATGACAGCAACAGGAATTGGGAGGAGTGTCGGCTGTTTTTGTCCGTCCATCTTGCGACGGCCAGGCACACATGCGCAGTTTGAAATATCTAACCCAGCAGTCTTAAGACAGGTGGGTTAGAGCAACTGAAGGCCTCTATGCTGGAGAGCGCAGCTCCCTGATTTGTCAAGGGAGCTTCCTGGTGGCCGGGCTGCAGCGTGAGGTCTAGTGCAGGAGGGCCAGTTGTCAGGTAAGTGTTTCTTTAAATATAGTTTAAGTATATATTTGTGTGCACCAGCTTTGTTTGATTTTTTTTATTTTATCTGAGCGCGTGAGTCCCCCTCTTCCCAATGATGCCAGCTGCGACTTTCAGACAGTGCAGGTATTTCACCAAAACCTCAGTGCTATTCTCATGGACATGATGACATCATTTAATCAGTCTGCTCTGTTTCGCCTGCGAAACAATTTTGCCTACAGCACTATGCATTCAGCAATTCTGAAACTTCACCTTCCACAGTGTAAAGTGCTGTCACCAGGACTGGCTGAAGGTGTCACACGTGATATGGCGCCAGGAGCTATGCACCCCTTCTAATCGATAAAGACATAAACTTTGAGCCTAGTGATGGCAATGGTGAAATATGATTATATAACTTTGAGGGGAAAAAAACTCCAGGCAGCAGTATGCTAATAAACAGTGATTTTTGACAGACATAAACTGATGTACAGCTAGCAGAAAAGAAAACGTAGAGTTGCGTTAGTAACGTCAGTGGTTAGCGTTAAATGTGGATGCCAAGAAGCCCCGAATCATTTGTGAATTCTTCACCAAGCCCTGGAATTTTTACCTGAAAGTACTCTCCATTCTGTCTTTTTTTTCTCATAATTCTTTTAAAGGTAAACTCAATCCCTGAGCCCCAGATTGCTGTTCTCTGCACAACCAGGAAAGACTGGGGCTGTTACATGTGATATCACGAGACCATTTGCAGGGTAAACAGACAAAATATCGAGTCTAAAATATCGATTGGACATAATATCGAGTTTTAAATATAGATTGGACAAAATATCGAATGGACAGAATATAGACAGCAAAAATATCGTTTTTAAGGTAAGTAATATAATATCGAATGTAAAAAATATAGAAAGTTAAAATATCGAAGTATAAAATATAGATTATTTAAATTTTCGAATTTTTAATAATATCGATTTTAGTATAGTCTTTTTTATGTTATTATATGTGTGAAAAGTGTGCATTTATGTTATAAATAATTTTAAAATAATGAATTTTGTGTTTTTTAATTTTTGCGTAATTTAATTATATACCGGGTTGTGGGTTTATAGGGGAATAGGGTGGGAAGTAATTTAATTATAATTAATTACATATGTAAATGTATTTATTGGTATTAATTTTTGATTAATTGTTATTTAATTTATATTTGGTAAATAATTAAATATTAATTAGCAATTAATTTTAATTAATTGATTAATTGCTAATTATAGTAATTTTACTAATTTATTTTCTGTAGCAGGTTGTGGGTTTATAGGGGAATTGGGTGGGAAGTAATTTAATTATAATTAATTGAATATGTAAAATTAATTATTGGTATTTATTGAGAATTAATTGTTAATTAAGTTTTTATGTGTAAATAATAAAATTTTAATTGCCAATTAATTTAATTTAATAATTGCTAATTATGTTAATTTTACTAATTTATTTTCTGTAGTGGGTTGTGGGATTAAAGGAGAATAGGGTGGGAAGTAATTTATTTATAATTAATTAACTATTTAAATTTATTTAATTGTATTTAATGTGAATTAATTGTTAATTAATTTTTTATTGTTAAATAATTATTTGTTAATTTGTAATTAATTTGTATTAATAGGTAACTAATTGTAATAATTAATGTTAATTAGTAATTTTAATAGGTTAATTATTAAATTATATTAAATTGGTAAGAACTTTTAATTTATTTTTTATAGATATTAATTTATATTTTTATAAATCATATATGAAGTATTTACTTTCCCTACTGTTGCACTCTTGGGAGTGGGAATAGTAATTTTAACCCCTACGCTATCCAATGCTTTCCTTACTGTTGCACTCTTTGGAGTGGGAATAGTAATTTTTACCCCTACGCCATCCAACGCTTTCCCTACTATTGCACTCTTTGGAGTGGGAATAGTAATTTTTACCCCTATGCTATCCAACGCTTTCCCTACTGTTGCACCCACTGGAGTGGGAATAGTAATTTTAACCCCTACGCTATCCAACGCTTTCCCTACTGTTGCACTCTTTGGAGTGGGAATAGTAATTTTAACCCCTACGCTATCCAACGCTTTCCCTACTGTTGCACTATTTGGAGTGGGGATAGTAATTTTACCCCTACGCTATCCAACGCTTTCCCAACTGTTGCACCCACTGGAGTGGGAATAGTAATTTTTACCCCTACGCTATCCAATGCTTTCCCTACTGTTGCACCCACTGGATTGGGAATAGTAATTTGTACCCCTACGCTATCCAACGCTTTCTCTACTGTTGCACCCACTGGATTGGGAATAGTAATTGCTCGTGATGTGGGCAGCGCTGCGATGCATAGTCCCTCCGTCCATTTTGCTTGTTGAGGGAGCAGAAGTGAATTGAGGGTAAAATGGAGCAGAGCGAGGGGTTCTCTAGCCTCCGTGCACAGCGCCCTTTGTTTCCCTAGGTGTAACCAAAGGAGCTTAAGAATGTTTTGTTTGCCCCAGAGCCCCCTTTCCTGATGCAGGTAGAACTCCATGCAACCAAATCCCATGGCAAAGTACCTTAAACACTCAAAGCGCTTCGCATGATAACCAGGACCCCTTCATTAAGGGCTGTAGAGGTGGGCTCGCCACCGGAGTCCCTCTGCATTTCAAAGAGGCACATTCATGTGAAAATGAACCCCAAAAAGCTGAATGACTGAGTCCACATGACACAAACGTGCCAAGCTCGAGGCTCACAGGTCAAGCTCACAGTAGAAAGTAGTATCCTAAACACGTCACTGGATAAAAACGCTAACAAAAACATTTAAGCAGCTTGTCGGCTGATTTCGATGGTAAATTCGTTACTACTTCTTGGAACCCATATGTGGAAGCAATCTAGGAGGCGCGTTTTAATATCAGAAGCATTGGGTGCTCTATTTATTCCTGGACGTCATTCACCATGCGATATGGACGAAGGGAGGATGTAAAGTGGTGAAAGACTCCAGCATTTTAGCCAAAACAGAGGGTCCCCTTTTAAATCAGGGAGGGGTGGTGTCATTTTGCTGTCAAAAGATTTTGTTTTCCTGGTACAAGAAAACCTGCAGAGCTGACCTGAGGTCGGGTTTTAGTTCTGCCTATACGGAATTAATGTTTTTATTTTTTGAGAAAATGTACAGAACATGCAGCCCCTTAAAGAACTCCTCAGCACCCCGTAACCTCCCCACCCTGACCCCCTAGTTGCCATTGGCCTCTAGTGAACCTTTGACCAGTGGTGCCTTATAGGGCAGAAAAGCTAATGCTTCTGTTTCTAAACTCTGCTATTTGTTCCTGTCTCCCTTGGAAGGGATGTTGAGGGGGCGGGGTGGAGGGGGCACATCTCCCATTGGAGGCTCGGCTAGAAGTTGCACACATGGGGTCTTTTTGATAGCCGCGGAAGGGGAGGGTTTAAGAATTGTAAATATTTTGGTTGAGCATGAATATGAGTTTGAAGTCTTGTGTTTTTTTTAAATTATTTGTTTTTTATTGGGTTGGCACTTTACGGTCATGGCTGATTAGAACTGTAGCGTTCCATCTATTAATCACCTTTGTCAAAAAAGAGGCACTCAGTTTGATACTAACTTGTCATATTTTATATTCATTCCTCTACACATTCAGTTTTTTCAGAAGTTACTAGAGAAATAGCTCGAAACAGGTTTCCCTTCAAATTACACAAAAAGTAAATAATCTGTTCTAAAGTTTTCAGTCACCCTGCCCTGCCAAATTCCCGCTGTGAAACTGATGCGACCGGAGACAGAACACTGACCACACGTGCAGGGCAGCCGCATTAATCATTGTACACAAACCCCCGACCGACAGCCTGGCAATATTAATGGTGAACGCTTTTAGGGATGTTCATCTCTAATTCAATATAATACTGTGCAGTAAAATCACGGTGTTCAAGTTGTCCCCGGTGAGACACGACTTCCCCATCCATAGTTCTGCCTGTCAAACTGTGGAACAAGACAGTAAGGAGAGATTTCTCCAGTTCAAAGCCCGCAGATCTCGGGTCTTACACTTTTTTTGTGCACACATTTCACGGCTTTTCACCTGAAGAAATTTGTCCCCAGAGGTGTGTGCAGAATTTGAACACAAATAATAATCCTGTTTGTGCAAACACATTTACTTTCCACCCAAGTGTGGATTACCGGCCCAAGTGTAACAGAGGCCTTGAACTTTATTGTCGGTTATTCCCCAACTCTCCAATGAAGTCATATAGGGCATAACGGGGTGTGACCCCCTACGTCAAGCCCCCGTCACTCGTATAAACACGAATAAAACACACAACGACAAGTGACATCACATCCGGTAAGGCTACGCCACACCAGACTTGCCTGAAGAGACGTCTCCCATCTTTAATACAGCAAAATGCACGGTGTGAGGAAGTGACATCGCTCGCCCTTTGGCCTTCATGACATCAGAGTTGAACCCTTATTTCACCCTTATCCCACTCTTAGCCTCTCTCTATTGACGATCCTGCCTCCATGAATTCTGCCAGGGGTAAACAAGTGTTGGCAAAGCTAACACACGGGCATTGATGGGTGAATGACAGATAAAGTAGAATTAGGGCTTTAAGCAGGATGAAAAAAGGAAGGGGTCTCTCAAAGGGGCGAGGCCAATGTAATTAAGGGTGTGGCTTAAAAACATGTAAGCTAAAAATCTGCGCTTAGCATAGTGCGCCAACTTGTATTTTGCTGTTCTGTCATTGCATTCATATTTATGACACAACAAGTAAGAAAAAATACATACAACAAGTCAGGACTAATGGCTTTGTCAATGGTTGCTAGCTGCATAAGATTAATAAACACCAACTATGGCTTGTAAATAATATTGAACAAGCATTTACAATGCAATGGTTTCGCCTTTGGAAAAGTTAGAGCTATTGGCATTGTAAATGACAAAATTTGTATTTATGTGTTGGTTTTGAAAACAGATTGTCATTTACATTGCCATTAGCTAAATCTCGGCAGTCACTCTGCACTCCCTAGCATTCTGGAGTCACTCTGCAATCCCTAGCACTCCCTAGCAGTCACTCTGCAGTCACTATGCACTTTCTAGCACTCCCTAGCACTCCCTAGTCACTCTGCACTCTCTAGCACTCCCTAGCACTCCCTAGTAACTCTGCACTCTCTAGCACTCCCTAGTCACTGGGGTTTTGACTGTGAGGAGTCGAGTGTGGGTTCTAGGGGTACACTGTCAGGATGAGGAGGTGTGAGACGTATGCAGTACAAAAGGGGGTGGTGATGGACGGAGCATCTGTACCAATCAAACACTCACACCCAGTCAACAGATCTGGGTTTAATCCATCACCGTTCTTTAGCCCACTCTGCCAGCCCAGTTCAGACATGGCCACATGCAAATCAATCTGACCCTGTGTCTCATGGGAACAGTCTAGCCCGAGCTGCCAAGCCATGTCTTCCCTGGACCGGAAACAAGCTTCCGAGGACCGGTTTCTGGCATTCCAGCCGTCTTCAGCCTGGCTTGCTTGAATCCAGTGGCAAAGTGAGCAAGGGACTCATGTTTAAGCATATCCTGCCAACTTATGGCGAACAAAGCTGTACAAAAGGGGGTGGTACCGCTGTGTGAGACGTATGGACAGGACAGGCCTGTGGGTGGTGTGGTTTAGGAGAGTCAGTCCATGGGCGTGGCTTCAGGGTGGTATTTGGGGGGGTTACACCCCCCTAAAAAAATGTATTCTGTAGTGAGAAGTTGGGTACCAGGACTTTCAGTTAGGTATGATGAAGCGTATGTCGGATTTCACGCCCACTTTGACAAAAACACACACACTCTCTCTGTCCTTTCTGTCCTGAAGGCCTTAAGAAAGTAGTATAAAAAAAGTCCCGAAGAATACACCCTACTCTCTCTTACCACGGCCCCTTAAGCCTCCACCCCCTCCTCCCATGTCCTGCTTCTCATATATTGTGTTTTAACAAGATGTCCCAGCGCGACTTGGGAAACCTAAAGCTCACACCCCCAATCTTATTGACTAAGCTACGCCCCTGCGCGTCATGCACATGGGGCTGGTGGTGGGTGTGGACAGCTCGTGCTCCCGTAGTCCGTGGCTGACTGCAACCTCCAAATGAACGTGTCCTTGTGTAACGTAACTGGTGCTCATGTAAAGCGCTCCAGTACCTTCGGGTCGAGTTTGCGCTATATAAATCTGAAGCCAGTGATTTAAATGGGCCGGTACTGTCCGGTACTGAGTACCAGCACTTATCTATTTTGAGAGGGAGAGTGCCTGCACTTCTCAAGAGAGTCGCAATACTTATAATTGTAGAGTACCAGTACTTCTCAGAAACAAGCTGGCACTCTTGTACAGGGTACCTGCACTTCTATTCCTCCATTTCAAACATTGATCTGCACTCAAAAAAACACACAAGTGAGGAGTGAAGCCCCGCATCCCGGAGATGATGACCTCAGCATGCTTCACCCGTGCCCTTCACGCTGCATGGCGCCCTCAGGCCGCTAGGTGGCAAAAGATCTGCAACAAGTCACACAGGATGCAATTAAAACATATGAACAAGCTATCAACCTCAAAATCAAGTCAAGTCACTAAAATGTATTATAACATTAAATCAAGAAGAGCAGGGGGGGTTATAACTGGCTTAAACAACGTGAATGGTGCTATGTGAGTGAATATGGGTGAGTGAAGGTGTGTGTTAATGGTCTGGGTGACTGTGTGCGTGCGCGTTATGTTAGAGAAAAGGTTGAATGCCTGAATTAGTTTTGTGCGGCTGAACGGGATCCCGTGAACTGAGTGGGCTTCCAGAGAATGGGTGCACGATTCACTGTGACTGAAAGAGTTAATACATGAGGGAATGAGTAAGCCGGGGTTGGAGCTTAGATTTCTCTAGTAGCGCTTGCTGCTGACCTCCAGGCGCATTGTGAATATGTGGATTGGGGGTTCCGTGTTACTTAAAGGTAGGCGCGATTCATTTAAAGTGCCTGCAGTCATTGGATTGCACCTGCGTCCGGCGAACATGTCATGATGTCAGGGTGTGTGTTATTACACATCTGGACAGGCTTTGAGTTCTCTACCTCGAAGGATAACGGGTCGAGTGTGCCCTGCCTTGGTCCCAGCACCGCGCCCACAGACCACCCCAGCGGAGGCTCACTGTACAGACCTCACGGTTATACTGAAAACACTACAATTGAGGGGCGCAGAACCCCATATTTTCACTGCCCCGCAGGGCTGATTAGAGACAGCTCGTATAGTCGGATTAAAGCCCCACTGGTGCGATAAAACCTGCACATTTCTTATTAAACTTCTCCTTCTTGGGGGGGGGGGGCTCGGGAGCAGGATTGGGGCGGGCAGAGGTAGGAGTACAGGCAGGAAACCCGATCAGGCACCTCCGATTGTTCCAACACATGTGTTTCCACTGTAGGGCGCGTGTTTCAAGCAGTGCACATTGGGGGCTTAGGGACAAACATGCAGTGCACCGGGCCAGCATCCCCTTGGAAGAGTGGGGTACATGTGCCATGGGGCCCCGCAGCGTCCAGGGCCAGCTCTGGTTGACGCATCACCCCTCGAAAGAGTGGGTACATGTGTGCTGGTCTTCCCCTAAGCGCCGTGCTGGGCTGGGCAGTCTCACTCACCAGTACCCGTCAGAGGAGTGGGTTACATGTGTACTGGAGACCCCCTAAGGACTAGGCCATCTCTCTGCTGTTTCAGACGGCAGCCTCCTGGGGTATATAAGTTCTGTCTGGAGACCTCTAAGCACTAGATCAGCTCGGGCTCTCTCAAACAGCAGCACGCTTGCGGAAGAGTGGGGCACGCGTGTTCTGCCCCCCCCTGAACACCGAGCCAGGGCTGGGGTGTCTCAGGCCACTTCTCGCCTCGGGAGAGCGGAGAAGATGTGTTCTGGGGACGCCTGAAACTCGCCTGTAACCCACATACACTGCCCCTGACTTGACCTAAACTTGGCCGTCCACTGAGCCCCGGAGACAGCTCAGTGGGTTAACGCTCACGCAGCAGCGATCTGCGTGTAACCTCTATGCTACGGATAGGAATCCTGCGTGATGGGCTCAGCCGTTCATTGCCCTCGGAGTTATTCTATGACCATGTCTGCTGCCGCTATCAGTCTTGGTGTAATGAATGGGATAACAAGCATTAAACACGGACAGCGGGAGGGGGGGTGGGGGCACAAAGATGACAGCCACGCACGATAACCGGAGCATACATACCGGGCAAAGACGGAAGACGGAGACGACAGCCACGAGCCAAGCACGACATAACACGGAGACCACAGACAACCAAATGACAAAAAACAGCTTGAAAAAGAAAAAAAATAAACACCGCCCACCTCCGCATGACGTAGGGAAAGGGGTGGGATGAGAAAAAATCGCCGGGAATGCCCACCAATCGCCTCGCTGAAAGACGGACGCCTCTTTCTTCCAATGGCTAGCCTCCATTTATGGAGCTAACCAATGGGAGATAGAGGCGGGACTAAGCCCCACACTGTAGGAACATAAGATTTCTCCTGGCGAAGCTAGTTCTCCGGTCCAGGCAAAACCTAAAAAGCTTTGACTTAAAGCCCTGGTGACACCACGGCAATGTTGCTGCTCTACTGTAGAACACAATGGTGAAGGTAACTCTTCTAAAACGGATTGAATTTAGCTTTCTGGGTCAGATTAAACATATGGCTGAAAGGGGGGATATTTTGAATCCCTGCTGGTTCAATATAGGTGGACACAGCTCTCCAGCTTGCCCTGCCTGGTCCGCTTCCTGCTGAAGGCCCCCCATCCTTGTTCCGACCGGGCTCTGGCTGAAGAGAAAAATATACCTTGTTACTTTGTTTCTCTTCAGTTCAGTCCCGGGTCAGCGCGGAGTAGCTCAGTGCGGCTGCAGACTGCACCTGCTTTCTCACACTCGCAGCTCTTTAACAGAGAGCTGAGGGGGCCCCCTTCACCTACTGAAGGCTGGGGGGCCCCCGCACCGCTGGGGCTGCGGGGGTGTTTGTTACGCCCCTGATCAACTCTGCGCAGTCTTAATATCACCTCATGCCTTTTTTAATCGACCATCTGTCACACCCTGCCTTTTATCTCACTCTAATAAGATCCTATTTTCTACCTTTGTCACGTTGTTTCCGTCTTTTTCTTCCTCCCACCTTTCCCCTTCATGCTCTTGCCTTCGGTCACATGCTGATGAGGAAAAATAAGATTTAATCCCCACAAGTGAGAGCCGGTGGGCACCATCCGCAACCTTCGGCTCAAATTAGGCAGTACTATAACATTCCTATCAGATTACAAGGCCCCTTATTTGCTGTTTATTTCTATTTCTAACCATTTCAAGATCCCTCTCATTAGAGGCTGAGTCTGGACGATGACAGGGATGTGCTTCTGAACTGCAAGCTTTGTCGAGCTGGGTGGCCCCGGGGGGAGCAGTGCCTGACTTTAGTGACATCTAGCAGCCTGAATAACGGAGGGGGTCCGCAGGACTTTCACAGCCTCCCTGTGTGACTTGGAGCCCCAATACTGAGCTCCATGACTTCTCAGCAGAATTCTATAAGTGGACTAAGGCTGAAGTAATACACTTCCTCTACGATACCTTTAAGGAGTCCGCTGGTCGGGCTCCCTGAGCCTCCCTCTCCAACAAAGTCCTTATTACGGTCCTCCCAAAGCCAGGGAAGGATTCCCTTTCCTGTAGTAGTTATTGCCCCATCTAACTCCTTAACCCCTTCATCGCAGAGGAAATTCCGCCGCAGTGCTGCAGAAATAATGAGTGTGCGGGGTTCGGACGGCCCCCGGCCGTCCTCCGCAAACGCCCACTGAGACAGCAGACGGCCGGGGCCCATCCGACGCATGGAAGGGGTTAACAGTGATGTCAAGATCTTGGCCAGTATACTGGCAGCCAGCATCAAATGGATTATTCCTTTCCCAGGTTTTGTGCCAATATTTAGTAGACTCAAGGTTTGAATGGGGTCAGTATGATTGAATAGGAATGTATATGATCATAAATAGAAGTGCAAATAAAGGTCTAGACTTAATAAATCCTTCCCAGAGGACGTCTTTTGTGAAAAAGTTCTTGTTAGAACCCTAGTCCTTTGGGTGTCCCAAGGGTTCTTCTCTCTTTTTTTTATATATTATTCTTTTCCTAGTCCATCACATGCAGGTAGGGATTTTCCTGGGTCGCTTGTAGCACAACCCTATGCATACGCTGGCCTATGCAATCTTGAATGCTGTGGACCTCCCAGAAGACACTCTGGCCCTGTCACTGGATGCCAAAAAGGCCTTCAACAGGATAGAGTAGGATTACCAATTATCTGCGCTCCAGAAATTCTCCCTCGGCACAGCTTTTATCTCTAGTATATGCTGACTATAAGACTCCCCCTTGGCGCTGGTCAACTATGGCGGCTTCTTCTCGGATCCCTTCCCAGTCTGCTGCGGTACAGCACTGGAGTGCCCTCAGTCCCCTTTGCTGTTTCTCCTGACCATGGGGCCCCTAGCAGCGGCTCTATGCCAGTCAGAACAGATTGTGGTCATCCTCACATCTGGGGGACCCTCAATGCTCTACTTATAAGTGCATGATATTCTGCTAACCCTCTCAGTATTGTCCTCCTCCATACCAGTGTTGTTGGAGACTACTGATGCTATTGCTGGCTAGAAGGTCAACTGGAGGAAGAGCAAGGGTCTACTGCTCTCGAGAGGGACCACCTGTGCTGCCATCAATGGGTTCCCATTACAGTGGAGAGCCTCCCATCTTAAATACCTGGGCATGTACGTTGAAAGGGTTTTGGAGCACATGGTGGTGGACAACTGGAACCCGCTCTTGAAGCAGATGCGGATTGATATTGAAAAGTGGTCCCATCTGAACTTGTCGCTGTATGGACGAAGACAGGCGATGAAGATGCTGATCCCTCTGCATGGATTGATTCCCAACTGATAAACTAGACAGGGACCTGCATTGTTTCCCTTCAGGTAACAGGAGTCTTGCAGCTACAGGTGGACATGTTATCGTCAGCGTTGAGGCTCATGAAGCATATAGGACAGATGTATTCTATTCCTGGGCTACATTCCCACCTGCAAACGGCACCACACACGTATATCACACCTTCAAACAGGATGATGTACCAGAGAATTAACACCATACAATGAAATAGAGATACTAATCTGTGGGAGGCTGGCCTGGTATTTGATGTCCACTTATGTAAGTTGGCACCCTGCACCAGTCCAGACAACCCTCATGGTGATTTAAGAGGTCTTAGGGCCCGATGTAGGTAGCCCTTTACAGATCCGAATTGGCCGAAAATACCGATTTTCGGCCGTTTCCGATCGGTAAAGGGCTACCGAGATGTAGGGGCACATTTTCGGTAATTTTACCGAATCGGTATCATTACCGAATCGGTATATTTACCGATTCGGTAATATGTACCGAATCTGTAAAATAATTACCGATTCGGTAATATTTACTGATTCGTTAAAATTACCGAAAATGCAATGTAGGTAGAACATTTACCTTTGACACATGGCTTACAGAATCGGTATTTTACCATGGAATACAAATCCATGGTAAAATACCGATTCCTGTGTACATGCACATCTGTGCATGTACACATGTGCCATGTGACAGACAGACGTGCCCTTAGGGCATGTCTGTGTGCCACATTGCACACATGCCCGTTTTGGGGGTGCTAGAGGGTGTCAAAGTGACACCCCCTGCACCCTTGTGAATTCTTTAATTACCGATTCGGTAAATACCGAATCGGTAATGCCTAATCATTCCTATGGGCTTCAAAGCCCGTAGGAATGAATGGCCATTACCGATTCGGTATTTACCGAATCGGTAATTATAGAATTGTTAAGGATTCAGTAACAAATCCAGATGTTGGGACCTACATCCCATTTACCGATTTAGTGATACCGAATCGGTAGGATTCGGTATTTCAAAATCGGTAAATGAGATTTACCTACATCGGGCCCTAAGAGACAACCTGGCAAGCTCCATAAGTGGTAGCTGAGGAGAGGAGCCTACAGGCTTAGTCCAGAAGGAGTGCAAAGCAGCATGTTTTACCAGAATGCAATCTTATAGGTATAGATTAAGTGAACAAGGATCACACAATGTATTTATGTAAAAATATATATTTATTATATAACACTCACTAATATGTTTAAATATCTCTTACCCGGAGATATACACAATGCACACAATACATTGCATAAAAATCAAGTAAATAGCAGAGAATACAGAGTGGACCCCGGGGGGGGGACCAAACCATTTACTAAGAAAGTGATAAAAGAACAATGACTCATGTCAAGACAATGTCCAGAGGACGTAGAAGTGCTGGGGACCCAAGGAACCACCCAAAGTAAGTAGATAGGGACCCCACGAAGAGCATGTGCAGTGTGAGAATATGACTGCGTTCTCCGTACAAATCAACAAGTAGGTTGCAATTTTAAAGATTAAGGACCTTTCCCAATGGACCCTGAAGAAACCCTGTAGGAGACAGAAGGCTGGAGAGCCCCCCACCTGTGGATACCCTAGTACCTACATTGCCTACACCAGGGAAGCCGGGTGCATAGGTGTGAAGTTGTGTCAGAAACCGCCATCGAACCCAAAGGAGGACTTCAGGAAAATGCCGCTGCTGGGGAAGGAGAAAGTGTCCTGTGGAATCTGAAGGTGGATTCAAGTTGGAGAGTACCTGCAAGCAGATGGGACAGAGTCTATGTCACTCAGGAGTGACCCAGAGACTTGGAAGACGAATGCCCACCGATGTTAGGAGTTGCAGGAGAGTTGACGGTGACCTTGGCTCTGCAGCTGTGAGGACCAGGCCATGCTGAGGAAGACCAGGAGCTATGCATTAGCTGTACCATGTCGGATATCGAGAGTTGAGGGGTTGGTGTCTGTCGAGAGCACCAAAAAGCCTTGGAAACTGCAAACAACGTAGACGTTGAAGAAGGTGCAATGTCGAGACCAGCAAGGTCCAGGGGACTCACCACAAGCAGGGGAGTCAGGGCAGGCCCCAAGCACTCAGGGGAGCCCAAAAGAAACAAAGATGACCCTCAACAGGACCCACTGGTCAGAGGCACTGGAGTTGCAAGAGGAACTCCAGCAGCTCACCAGAATATGCAGGCCACGGTTCAAACAATGCAATGTGGATGAAGATTCTGGTTACTGGAGATGCTTGAGGTTGGGGCTACTTGGAGCCTGAAGACCTTGGTGAAAGGAAACCAACAAGCCTTTGGAACAGCAAGTTGATGCAGTTTAAGTGTTGTCTGAATTGAATTGTGCCCCACAATGAATCTAAGGACCTACCCCCAGGTAAACCCTTAAGTAGCATAAGGAAAGGGTTGGGACGATTCAGGTGACCCTCCCAGGGAAGGGTTCGGAAAAGGGGGAGGATACTTCCATGTCCTTTGTCCAATTTCATGCCAATGGCTCCCAGAGCTGGTTTGAACTGGACTATGCAAAGAGGCACCAAATGTGCCCCTCATGCAGACTGAGTGGCGCTGGCAAGCACACCCACCCAGCTCAAATACACAAAATCCTGTCTGGGAGATTGTCACACCTCCCTGTGAAAGGATACCTATTGTTCTGCCTTCCCCTGCTCGAGCTTAGCTCAGCAGCAGGAGGGCAGAATCATGCCTCTTGTCGGCAGCAGCTATGTTGTCCTGTCTGGGTCTTGAAGACTGGTAACAGGAGCACTGAGGGCCTACCGGAGGGCTCTTCCAGGGCTTGGAATCATACCTCCCACACCGTTTATGATGTGGGGGTATGATTCCAACATGTTCCTCCCACACCTTTTAAGGCGTAGGGGTATGATTTCAACATGTTTGATATCAAACATGATAGGATTTGTTGCAGCTGCTTTCAAGATGGTCATTGCGTAATTATGCGGCACCGATCTGTATGGTATGTGGCTGCTTCACTTACAACTCGGGAGAATGGACTCCGTAGGCTGTAGGGGTGCCCTGCTCATGCTGGGGCACCCTTGCACTTAGAACCAAACACCCTGTCCTCAGGATTATAAAGGTCTGCTATAGGGCAGACTTTTGGGTTTTAAGTTCAGTGACCCTAGATATAGGAAACCTATATCTTTCATAAGTGGTGCAAGCACCAGGGTACACAGGCTGCAATGGCAGGCCTGTAGTTACAGTTGGAATGGTCTCCCACGAGTGGCATAATACTTGCTTGAGCTGATGGGGTACCGATGCCCTGGGTACCTTAGTACCATATACTAGAGACTGATAAAGGTACCTCAATATGTGATCTTGAATGTACGTAAGTACTGAACTTATCAACTTAGGGGAGAAAGCAGAGAGACTTGGTTCTCATTTTCAGGATCCCAGTCAGACTAGTCAAAAACAGATTAGCACCAGGCAAAAAGTGGGGGTAACCATAAAAGCAATTCCGTCATTCCTACACACTCACCTACCATGAAAATATAAACTGGTTTAATGGCGTCCTACCACACACAACAGAAAAGGTTAGCCTCAGTCTTCTTAGCAATGGGGAAGAGACATGGCGGGTCTTAGACAGATACGCACCGCATGCTAACGTTGATAATTTAGCAGCAGCACAGGTGTGGTCACTATACAAAAATGTAGTAACAATATACAGATGTTTTACACTGTTTGTTATGTAATCATTACCATTTGAACCTGTGAATACTGCTCAAGCTGCACAACCCCAATTGGCTACCCTGGGCATTAGCTCACAAACACTAAGTGCAATCATGGGAAAAGTTCCTGTCAGATGGGAGGAGATTCAGTTCTGGACTGCACAAAAAACAAGCCAGCTTGAGGCAGTGTTCCCCCATGGTAGCCACAAGAAAAACACAGAAAACTGGCAATTTGCTTACCAATGGCGCTAGCTCCCCCTTTAGAATACTGCACATGCACAACTTGGGGTATAGTCTTTGCTGAGGAATATACCAGAGCACATGGTGCCCCTTCATTGGTTGTGTTGCCTGAAGTGCTAAAACGAACCCAGAATGACTACTGGGTACCACCTGCTCTGGACTTGGGGATGAAACTGATGAACAATTTTGATGCAGATTCCACCCTTTTGTTGAGTAACAAAAAGGGTAAAGCAGCAGCGTTGACTATATGCCAGCACACAACAGGTGTGCACATTACTTAAAATATTGAAGAAACCTATGCTACCACGGGTAGAGATAATTTGGGAGCCAGGCCTGGTAAACCACAATTAAAGAGTCATTCTGAAAAGGATAACTGTAAGCAAGCACCCAAGTATTCTACATGGGAGAAGTGGGAGAATAAGAAAAACAAAGCCAAAATAAAATGACGAGGTGGGTCTCCTCAACAGGAAGGCAATAAAAAGTGCTATTTATCCAGCAAAACTGTTTGTCGCGTTCCTTTTAGGAGTCACCCCAAAAAATTTCAGAGAGAGGTGGACAGTCAGAACGGAGCATAGGAGCAATTGAAACAAAAGAAGGGCTCACAACGTTCATCTGACTACATCATTACACAGGAAGTTAAACTGAAGCCTTCTAAGCCTCAATTAAAAACAAGAAGATAGCCGGACGTAAGGCCAGGCATTCCCCAGGTATTGAAGACTCTGTTTTTGAGTTTGGAATGGGCAGTGACAATGCTGGACAGCATGTCAGAAGTCACAATAGTTCACAAGCACCTGATGGATTGTCTGGTGGAAGTAGCACTGAGTGAGTATATCATGGTGGAGACACCTAATACTAGGGTAAGTGTTCCACATTGTTTATACTAAATACAACTCCAATTGAAGGGGGACATACCAAGACACATTAATGTTCTCTTTTAGGAGGACTTAGCCCAAGGCTACAATATTATTTTTACTGAAAAGGATTGCCATCTGATTTAGTAATTGAGTGCCCAAACAGAAAAACAGGAATTTTGCCTGCTTTTTCTGACCTCGTTCCAGAATCAATTAAACACTCATACACCAAGGAGTGGGTGCTAGTAGTAGCTCTTGCATTATACCACAACCATGTGCAGTAGAATGACCGGTCCCCTTATCATGAAATACCACTGAGGACAACACCACAACCTCAAAGACAATAACCAATAAAGCATGCAGCTAAAAATCAAGTTAGGGAATTCCTCCAACAACTTGAATACCAGGGTGTAATAGAAAGGTGCACCTCATCAATTTATAAACAATTGTTTCCCATAATGAAACAAGATCATTCATATCATCTAGTATAGACTTCAGACACTTTAACACAGCTACTCAGACATTTACAGTACAGAATGCACACAGTGCAGCACTACTGAACAACATAGTATAAAAAAATACAAAACAACACTTGATATCTCAAATTGATTCTTCTGCAAAATATAGCACATGGAAGCAGATATTTGACCGCCTTTTCCATGCTAGGCTCTCAGAGGCAATGTTGTCGATTGCCACAAGGTTATGAGAATAGCCCAGGTTGTTTTATAATGATAATAATAATAATCCAGTATTTGTAAAGCGCACCGCTACCCATAGTAGGTTTCCCGGCGCTGGGGGTCGTCTGGAAGATTAAGCAAGCTATTGCCCAGAGTCACATGGTGCTGGGAAGACCCCTGCCGCCGGTGCCGGGGATCAAACCGTGATCCCCAGCGTTCGGCGTCAGTCGCCCTGGCCGCTGTGCCACACCTCTTCAGCCAGAATAACTGAGCCACTACAACATTTTTTATAACCAGGCATTGTCCTTTGTCAATGACATATATCTGACGGATGATGACCTCATGGAACACTTGACAAGCGTAGACTATATAATTCTGGGGTTTGCTCACATGGGCTACAAATGTATTTTAAAATATCAAAAATTGCCCATCTCAATGTCTTTTTTTGGGACATGAGTTGTCAAACGAAGACTGTAGCCTTGAAACACACGTATTTGAGAAGTGTGCACTACTTCAACCTCCAATTATGTAGAAGGGATTACAATCCATATTGGGCTGTAGAAAGTTTGGCAGAATTTATATTCCAGATTACACAGAACGCGGAAGCCGTTCTATGACTTAATAAGCCCAGACTTTTCTAGTACACATTGGACTCAGGAACACACACATATCTTATCAAGTTGGAATAATAGCTTCAAAACACTTACACACACATGTACACACTACAAATCTGGTGGTCTGCACTTAGCAGGGACATCAGGGTACACTTATGTCATGTTCAATGAAGGTGACACTGAACCAATAGCGTATAAATTGCATTTACTCACTAATGCTGAAATGCGTTTTGCGCCTACAGAAAAATTACTGACAGCAGTACAGACTGCTGTGGTGAAAGAGTGAGCCCTGGCTCAGGGTAAACTCTTAATTGTCATGACCCCAGTGCCGACCTTGGAGGCCATCACTAGAGCGAGATTTCCAAATGCTAAGACATTACATCCACAATGGATTCAATGGGCTAACTCGCTCACAGCAACAGATGTACATTGCAGATTTGATTCTACAGAACAAACACAATCCTTTCAGCAGTACAAACAAGAATATCCTCTCCCTGTTGAAATAATTCCTCTAGAATGCTATGATTACATCATATACACTGATGGCTCTGCCCAGGCGGCTATATGGACAAAGCTCTAATACTCAGCAACTTGTGCAATTCTGAAACGGCACATGTGCGATGGAGATTCCATCCTAAGAAAACCTACATGCAGTCATTTGATGACTGTACTGCACAGCTGACAGAACTAGAGTTCTAATTCTGACACTGGAGAATATGGATCCCGGGTTCCCCACTCTCATTGTGTGTGATTCTTATCATTGTGTTCAGTCTTATAATTATTATTTACATTATTGGAGCCAGAATGGATTCAGAGGCACAACCGTTTGCAGAATAAAGCACAGATACTTTAGGAGCTGGTGGCAAGGCTGAAAAATTGCTTGCCACGGACTCATGCATACACAGATTGAGTCATGAACGTGCTGGCATTAACGTGGCAGGGAATTCCATGGCTGATGAAGCTGCAAAAGCAACAGTTTGCACTGTTGTGGTTGCTGCAATCACTCGCTCAAGTACAAGGATAGAGAGAGACATCATAGTGGCTGTCAATGCTGCTCTCAATGACATCTACCTGCTGAAAGGCTTTCCACTCAAGTACCTCTACAAGTTAGATGCACAAAACATTCCAAATGGTCATATTTCTGGAATGGGGGATGGGGTAATACCAAACACTGATCGCAGAATGGGTTTAATACTAGCTGCACACGAGGCACTGGCATCTGCTCATGTGGGGGTGGCTGCTACATTTTTAATATTGCAGCAACGCTACTGGTGGCCAGGTCTTTACAAACAGACGTAGGACTTTGTCCTTAAATATGACATTTGCCAGCAGATGAAGGGTTTCACCATTGCGCTTCAAACACAGATACCTTGACTGATTTCAGACAATCCCCTGGCTTGTGTTTATTTGGGCCACTGCTGCCCTTAGTCATTAGATTGGGCTTACAGGTATATCTTGGAAGCAGTGAATTCCTGCACCTGATTCTAATTGTTATGTCCACAGTGGTCAGCTGATGCTTGAACTATTATAAATGATCTGCGAGTCTTCATTGTAAATGTAAATGTCATGGTACTTATAGAGCGCACTGTCACCAGACGTCACCTTGCGGTGTCGCCTATACGGCTTCCTGGTGCTGATACTCATACCGCTGTGAAACCCCTCCTGGCTTTCCCTGTGAAGTGTCCACTCCTGGGCACCCCCAGGGTGAAGCCAGGCATCCTTAACACTGTTGGGGCCGGTGTGGAGGCTAAGCAAGCAATTGCCCAGAGTTGCAGCGTGGGGCCCGTGATTAGAATAGGCACCAAGGCGAGAATTAACAGGTCCGAGGAAATTGAGTCCGAGACCCCGTTGAGGCGGGAATCGAACCCTGGTCCCTGGCCAGAACTCTGCATCAGGGTCTGCCGCTCTAACCATTGAGCCACACTCCTCCACCCTTCATTGGGACATACGCAGTAGGCTCATTAAATTTCGACCAGGGTCAGGCATTTACCACTAGGGCTTAAGAGGCCATGGGAGGTTTGGGTGTGACCCTGCATTTCTCTTCTTCATAACATCCTGAGGGAAACTTGTAATCTTTAACAGCTAGGATACTAGTCTCAGGGCGCTGTTAGGTCCATAATTTATATGAGGTCCAGAGGGTGCTCAACATCCTGAATTGAAAATCCCAGGTTGGTCGGACTTCCTATGAAATCCTGTTTGGGGTAAAGATGTGGGTCCCACACATCGACTATCCCAGCACAGTGGCAGTGGAAACACCATTTGATATCACTGAACATTTGCCAGTTTTACAGGAACTGAATGACTTCTGGGACGAACATAGCACCATCCAAGTAGAACACACTGCCACTAGGGAATTGAAGGAAGTGCCAGAAAGACTTGCCTGGGTCCTGATGGTTGGGGACCTGGTTGGGGAGAAAATAGTGAACAAGAAAGAATTCAAGCTTTCTTTCAGAGCACCTGTACCTGTTCTGGCTGTTGAAGGTACCAGAACTGTACTTCTTCTGCCTATTGCTGGCCACAAATACAACAATTTGTGTCCATTGATCTGATCAAACCACACTTGTGACTGATTCTCAAAAGTAAGCCACTTGGGCTTCTGTGTAGCTACCTTCCTCCTCTCGTTACTCTGCAGGAAGTTCAGATGGAAGCTTTATTAACTAGTGAAGCAACCTCTTCTCAACGAGAGACAACAATCAACATCAATAAAGAATGCCATCTATCTGTTGCTACAACTATAACAATTGTACAGTCAACTAGTACAGAAACGCAGATTTGAATTCGGAAACCTGAAAACAAACTTGGCTTATGTCAATAAATCACAGATCGAGTCTTCTTCCAGGTGTACAAAACCTGCTGAGCTGCCAAAAATAGATAGAACTGCCTCTGGCTACTTCATCAACGTTGATAACTTCTCTTCAGATTCGTCTGACCCCGCCCGCTGCCTCTACCATTTAGGTTGAAAGTGCGTATCTACTATCTTTGGCTGAAAAGTATATATTTTGTTTCTCAATGGCTACAACTTTGGATTAGAATTTCATTACTTTTCCGTGACCTGCAAAGAAAAATATGCTACAGATATCAAGAGGGTTAAACTCTGCTTATTTTCTTTCCCAGCTGTCTGAAAAGGGTTTCGAGTCTTGGAAAGACAGTATTGATATAAAATCAAATTGGGGGCAGTACATAATTTGTATAAAATTAAGTCTAGTTGTTCAAATTTTTATAGGAGACCACGCCTACTTCCCCTCGCTCCACCCACATACTCCACTGGCTCCACCCACTTACTCTAGTGGTGAAATATGAAAGGGGGGTGGGTGGTAGGAGAGGAAGCAGAATGGTAGTGGTTGCTGCAACTGCTTGCTTGGGGGAGTTTATAATTTAGGGGCGCTTAAGGGTAGGGGCATAGGTTGTTGAGAGTATTAGTGAGGCGGGGATTGTTTTTATAGTATTTATGAAAGCTAGCTGCGTACCTCTCCTAATAAATCAGCTTATTTTCTCTCTAATGGTTGTCCTGTTTCTTTCTGCACCATCTTTCTGTCAGAGTCGGTATGTGTATTATGTGGGCAGTATGGCTATGGCCATATTTTATTTTATTTTGACTTCAATATTTTCTACTACAACCCGGAACTAACAGTATGACATTTAAAAGCATAATGACGAGTATGATTGCTCAGCCTGCTCGGTGAGGAGAATCTGCGCTCTCTCTGCTGGGGCTAGCACAAAATTATTACTGTTTTTCCGCTCAGACTAGAGTGGTTTGCCACAAAGGCATCACGACCACAACATGTGGCACACAGAAGAAAAAACTTTGATTAGCAATAGAAATTGGTTGGGGTTTGCAGTACTGAAGGAAGAAATGCTTCTAGACTTCTATGATGATCTTTTTTAACCTTGTATTGATTTTGTATAATATTCATTTTTATCAAGGTATTTGGTTATACTATAGGTTTTATTATGATGCACTGACTTTACGTAAGGGCTAAGTAACTTTTTTAAAACAACTGTATATGCAAAGTAGCTCTGCTCTTTTTATCATTATGTATTCGCCCTGTATTTCTGGGTTACTCTTTGTGTAAATGTACTTTTATGGTCATAATGCGGCCGAATAAAGTTTTAGTGATGATGATGATGATGAAGTGATCTGTATCTTACAGTTGAAGGGTTGCATTACATAAACTTGAGCAAGAAGGCAAATTTGCATGGAGGTTGTTGGATTTTTATCGGCTCTCAACACTCTTCACTGGGGATTCTTATCACAACGAACGCTGTCTGCGACAGGTGCACCTATGGTGAGTGAGGTGATTATATTTAGTTTGCCAAAGACATGCAGACACATGTCCCAGACCAGGCCCAGATAAAAAAATGCCAGTGCTGAGCACCGGAAACCACGGGCACAAATTGAGCATTATTTGGGGGACAAAAGACTGGCAGGTCCATGGAACTGAGGCCTTCTTTAGAGCGTGCCTAATACCACAACAAATAATTTTCCTGAACAAAACTGTGCATCAAATGACTTGTCTTTGATTGCCCAAGATGAACACTTGAACTTACCATGAATTCCCACATTTGAACTAGTTGAGAACTGACAACAGTATACAATATACAGTGAGGATACATTGGATACCATGCTACGTAATGGCACATACAGAAGGGATGGCTATTTGGCCACAGGACACAAACGGATGTCAGGCATGATGACATCCAGAGATGTAAGATAAGCAGGCCTGACATGCAGTATGTGCTGTCTCAACACTAGGTGGTAGTGACAACTTGCAGTGTTACACTGCAAGACTGTCTCAGGTGAATCAACACTTGTCCCTTTTATCTGATGACTTGGAACTCAGGTAATTTTTATTAGGTATTTGAGAACCATGTCAAAAACGCTTCCAGTATAAATTGTGATATCGAAAGTTTCTCAACATGAGGCTGCTGAAATACTGCGCAAAACTGACTGGTCCAATTTAGAAAAAAAGCTCTAGCAGTGATTGTCAGCAGTATGACCACTTTGTCCTCTAGAATATACTCTTTGGGACACAGTATCATCAGCGATTGACATTGTTCAACAAGAAATGTCTGCATTACAACATGGGCAGTCCCAGTTAGGTATATATATGTAGCTGGACACTACAAACTGGCAACATATTAATTTCACAATTCTGTTTACCCCTTACCATCGCACATAACAGCAAATACTCATAGCAACAAAAGATGCAAGATCCACTATGTTGCACATAGAAAAACTAGAGAAGTTACCTTTCACCGTTTCTAAAACACCATCTGCAAATTGGATAATCCATGGGTATATCATCCTGCCGATTTTGACATTTTATGATCTGCAATACCAGCTAGTGGGCAGATACCAAGCATTAGGGGGAGGGTTTGTTCCAATGGCATTGGAAACTACCTTTCAAAATTCTGTGTCAAAATAGGGAAACTGATGTTTTTTTCAGCAGTTCAGACTGAGAGAAAACTTTAAGTGGATTCTTAGGGCCCCTTTAGGATGGCGGGCGGAAAATCACCCTGACCACCATGGAGGTGGAAAACAACCGCCTGCCGGGACCACGGAGAAACTGGAGGTCAGATTAGGAACAGCCGCGAAAAAAGACAAAAACCGCTCTACGTGGGTGGTGACGTACAAAAATCGACCGCGGCGGTTAGAAACGCAACGAGAAAGCTGCAACCCGCCGCAAGCAATGCAAAGACACCGCACGGGAAATTAGTATATCCCTGATGGTCCCGCGGTACGAACCGCTGTTTCCGACAGCTGCGGTCGCAAACTGCAGTGAATGGGAGAGCCAACGGGAGAGCTGCAGCATGGCCACCGCTGCGGACAATCCTCATAAAACATGGCGGACAATGCAAAAACACCACAACAAAGGCAAACCGTGCACACAAAATATTTAGCCATGCACGCCCAAATACACAAAACACTTTCAAATGATAAAAATCTCTAAATGCCAAACAAAAACATACAAATTCCAGGACAACTCCCACAACACACCTGACAGTAATACCCCATTATGACACACCCGCACAGCTGAGTATAAAACCAGCCCCTTCACTGACCACAATCCTTTGCAATACTCCAGAAGCGAAGGTCACACACCAGACCTGACAGGAGAGGCAAGACAACAAGGAACACCCATCACCACCACCTCCACCACCACCATCACACCAGCACCAACAATCCACCAGCACAAAACACACCTCACACAAAAACACCACACCCACCACTTACACCCTTGCACCCACAAACACTTCCAACACCACACACCATGGCATCACATAAAATGCCCAACTTCACAGAGAGTGAGATGACAGTCATGGTAAATGAGATAGTCAGAGTGGAACCACAACTGTTTGGAAGCCTGGTCCAAAAGACACCATTAGCCACAAGGACACAAATGTGGGAAAAAATAGTGCAAAGGGTCAATGCAGTAGGGACCACCCCGCGATCCAAGAAGGAGATAATGAAGTGGTGGCATGATCTGAAGAGGGTTGTCAAAGAGAGGAGGAGCAAGAACTGGGAACTGGCTAACTGGACTAGCAGTGGCCCTCCCATCCCACAGAAAACATTCACACCATGGGAGGTGAAGGTGCTTGCCATACTGCATCCTCAGAGTTTAACAGGAGCATCCAGGGGAGTGGAGGCTGGTAAGTACAAACAAATGGTAACCAACACATCGATATGTACTGCCTTGCACAAACAAAAACCCATACCACCCAAGACAAATCCCACCACACACCCACCAAAAACCTGTCTCACAGATCCAACCTTCGCTCACTCCCATTTACCCTAAACATAGCCACCAATATGACCATGGGAGCATGAGCACAGGCAGCCTGTACCACTACTCCCACTATACTCCCTGGCCCACAACCCAGCTGGAAAGAGCACTCCCCCACCCACAAGCAGTTGGAAGCCATTGCATTGTCCACCCTCACCTTACAGGTAGCTAGCCATCTTGCTTGGGAGGCTTGTATATGGGAGGGAGGCCTGCACTACTACTTCCACCATGCCCTCTGCCCCACACCTGAGTAGTTTGGAGCCCTCCTCCAACACCACCCAGGAGCACATGGAAGCCATTGCATTGTTCACCAAACAAACTTACAGGTAGGTAGCCATCTTCCCTGGGAGGCCTGTTTTGGGGAGGGTGGCCTGCACTACTACTCCCGCCATGCCCCTGTGCCACTCCCCAGCAAGATGGAGCCGTCCTCCCACACCACCCAGGAGCACATGGAAGCCATTGCATTGTTCACCAAACAAACTTACAGGTAGGTAGGCATCTCCCCTGGGAGGTCTGTGTGGGGGAGGGAGGCCTGCACTACTATTCCCACCATTCCCTCTGTCCCACACCTGATTGGGATGGAGTCCTCCTCCCACACCACCCAGGAGCACATGGAAGCCATTGCATTGTTCACCAAACACACTTACAGATAGGTAGCCATCTTCCCTGGGAGTCCTGTTTGGGGGAGGGAGGCCTGCACTACTACTCCCACCACGCCCCCTGTCCCAATTCCCAGCAAGATGGGGCCCTCCTCCCTCACCACCCAGGAGCACATGGAATCCATTGCATTGTTCACCAAACAAACTTACAGGTAGGTAGCCATCTTCCCTGGGAGGCCTGTGTGGGGGAGGGAGGCCTGCACTACTACTCCCACCATGACCTCTGACCCACACCTGAGTAGGATGGAGCCCTCCTCCCACACCGCCCAGGAATACATGGAAGCCATTGCATTGTTTACCAAACAAACTTACAGGGAGGTAGCCATCTTCCATGGGAGGCCTGTTTGGGGGAGGGAGGCCTGCACCACTACTCCCACCATGCCCCCTGTCCCACTCCCCAGCAAGATGGAGCCCTCCTCACACACCACCCAGGAACACATGGAAGCCATTGCATTGTTCACCAAACAAACTTACAGGTAGGTAGCCATCTTCACTGGGCTGGCTGTTTGTGGGTGGGAGACCTGCATCACTACACACAGCACCAATTGCATGCAGTGCATCGATACCTGACATGTACGAGTAATTGATGTGCCTCTGCACCATGTTATGACACACAGTATTGCACTTAATAATAATAGTGAAGATCTCTCAATTGTGTAGTGTACAGACAGTGGAAGACACGCAGCTAACAGAATACTTGCACAGTGCCCAACACGGACCATTCCCCATCTAATTCACAGGTGATGAAGAACTCTCTGCTGAGGACAACAACGACCAGCAGAGCCTGTCTCCACCCCTGGTACATGGACTCTCGGATATTGACTCCCAGGATAGTTTGGACGGTGAGCTCCAGGCCGGCCCATCTGGTGTGCCAGGGACCAACAGGTCCCAGGGTCCCATCCTTCCCACCACCAGTCCACCACATCTGCTGCAGCAACAACAACAGCACGTCAGACCTCTGCAGTCATGGCCTGTGCCTCCACCGCTGCCACCTCCACCACCACCAGTACCACCTGCAGCACCCTCCCTGTCCCAGGGGATGGCCAGGCCACACCAACAACTTTGGACGGCAGGGAGAATGTGCAGGGACCCACAGTGGTGAGGCAACAGGTCCGTGGCAGCAGGGCAGGTAGAAGGGCCAGGGTCACCCCCAGACCTCAGTAGGTTGGCACACCATTCGTGGACCACTTCACCAGAGTCATCGGGGCATATGAACAGGTCCAGGGACAAAGTGGCCAGCCTGATGAACTATTAAGTGAGCTCATCCTGCTGATGAGGTCCATCGACACATGCATTGGACAAATGGTGGACCTCATGGTCCAGCAAGTGACGTTACTGAGGGACAGGCCTGTTTCCCAAACAACACCTCCGCCCCCCTCTGTTGTGCTACAGGATGACAGTGCACCATCTTCCCCTGCAGCCACAGAGAGGGGTGAGTCCTCACGCCAGTCACAGAGCCAACCCTGATGGCAACCCTCTTCCCCACTGCATTGACTGTTTGGACTGTCCTTCCCCACACTGCCTTGTGAATGGCACCTGTCTGTTGGACTGGGTCACCACATCGATGTGGTGTCTGCTCTTGCATCTCATTTACCATGACTGTCAAATCACTGCTCCATCACCACCTTCCTGTAAATATGCCTGTACCCCTCACATGTCAACTTTGTAAATAAAATACCTTACACACTTCAATTGTTGCAGCTTTGTCTTTAGTGCAATATTTACAGTGTTCAAAATGTCCATGATGTATGCAAAATATGTAAAGTATGTAGGCCTGGATCATTTTGAGGCACCTAGGGAGACACAACAGAACAACAGTCACTGGCGTTAGTGTGGCATCACAGACATAACACAAAACCAAACATCCACATAAGTCTACAGGCAGACAACTCAATGTGCAACAAGTGTCAACAAACAGAGTTCTGTATACGTTCACATGTGAAATGTCACTGCCACATTTCCACACACAGGTGACTCAACATGTGCTTGTCTGTAACATCCGCACATAAACCTTCACAACAACAGCAATCACACCAGACAATGTACAAGTCGTACCTCGTCACCCACCTTCAAGTGAAGCAGCAGGTGATGAGCTGTTGACGCATGTCAACTCCTTCCTCCTCTCCACTGTCCTCATCTCTGGACTCAGGGCCCTTAACAGGTGGGGGCCTTGGGTCCTCACCATCATCCAGGAGCAGGGGAATCCCCTTGTGAATGGCCATGTTATGGAGCATACAGCATGCCACAATGATCTTGCAGACCTTGCCAGGCGAGTATGACAGTGCGCCTCCAGTCCTGTCAAGGCAGCGGAATCTTGACTTGAGCAGGCCAAAAGTCCTCTCAATGACACGACGTGTCCTGCCATGGGTCTCATTGTTTCTGACGGCAGCCGGTGTCCTCGGATTCCGTAGTGGGTTTAGCAGCCATGGACGGCTGGGATATGCAGAGTCACCTGTGAATGACAAACACAGATTGCAATGTTGCGCAGGCAGAGGGCAGCAGGTCAAACACACAGCACGCCATATCACTAAGCATACTCACTCACAAACCAAGCACGTTCGGGAAGCAGATTAGCCATCAGTCTGGGCACAATGCTGTTCCTCAGGATGTAGGAGTTATGGGCTGAGCCGGGGAATCTGGCACACACATGCGATATGGTCATGTCCGCAAGGCACACCGCCTGCACATTGAGTAATAAAGTTTTCGATTCCTAAAGATTTGCTCTTTGCCAGACCAACATGGGTGAAATCGATGGCACCAACAACATTGGGGATGTTCCCAAGCGGATAGAAGTCTCCCTTCACAACTGCCAATTCTGCTCCCTTGGGGAAATGTATGTATCTATCATTATAGATCATCATGGCTGCAAGTACATCCCTCAGCACCAGGCTGAACATGGGTTGCGACATCCCTAGAGCGCTCCTGGAAGGAACCAATTGCAAAAAAATGGAGGGCTGCCATCACTTTGTACGTTGGTGTGAAAGCAGTTGCGTCATGGTGACGAGGCTGCAGGTGGGGCTCCAACAGATCACAAAGGGTCTTCAGGGTGGGTCTGTTGAGGCAGAATTTTCGAATGATCGCAACATCCTCCATGTCCTCCAGCAGTGTCAAGTGACGTAGGAGATTAGGCCTCCTCCTAGTTGAGAAGAACATGGACACATGTCAATTACAACCTTCATGAGATGCCCACAGCACATCCCATCAAGGAAGTCACGGAAAAAGAAAGACTGCCATGTGAAATGCGTGACACTCCAGGTTACATGGGTGTACAGTTGTGACACAATGAGGGCAGACCTCTCCATTTACCATGCACAAGAGCCACAAACAACACATAGGTCAATGTGAATGCACACATACTGAACCCCACATTTCACAAGTGCACGCCTTGTAGCGTACCATCCAGCCAATGTGTGTAAAATTAACATGACTGTCTCATATTCATCTGCTGTACCTGTCACACCTCAATGCATCATGTAAACCTGGCACACATCCACAACACAATGATCACAGTAGGCGGCGAACTGTCATTTGTGTGCATGATAAGATATGAAAGCACAAGTAAGTATCAATACCATACAGTGAGACAAACCTTGCCAAGGTCAGCAATGACACACTTAATGGGATGTGTGTTAGAAAAAAGGAAAGAATTCTTCCTTTTATAAAAACCCCTCACTCACCAGCCTAGTGGTGACATGCTTCATCATTGGGGTCCACCCTGATGACTGAATGCCATCAGGGTGTGCTGCAACACCTGAATTACAGTGAAGCTGGTTTGTGAATGTTTGAGTGCAAAAAGAATGTTAAAAATTGTCCTGGTTAAACTCAAAAAAATGTTTTTATTAATAAGTAACTGGACAATGTTAAAAGAAATGTGGAGATACTTTGAGGGTGGTTATGACCAAGAGTATCTCAGTAAGTGGTCTGGTCTACATGTTTCAACCTTATAGTGGAATTTACCAGGTTTTTTTCAGGACCAAAAAGCAAGAAAGTGGACGGTCTACACCCCCTAAAAGGCGTACCCAATGCTAGATTTTTGTGACAAAAGAAGCAAAAAAGGTTTCTGCTTGTGGTGTGAGCACCTGCCAAAATGGGCGGGCTAAAGATAAAAAGAGAGACCTGTGGATGGGAAAAACAGAAAGACGATCGTAAGTATATTAAATTACGTGCCTGTAACGTTGTGACAGTTCTCTCGTGTTCACATGCAGCATGCCAATCCCATTATGTGCCAGCGTAACTCCTGGAGGCTAGCTTGTACATATATCTAGTTTGCGGTGCAGCTATTTGAGTGCTAGGGAACCCCAAGTAGGGTAGGTGGCCAACAACTTACACACTGATCAATATGTGCGTGTAAGGTGGCGAATATTGGATATCTTATAGTCACACGCGCATTCAAACTGTAGTGGCATGGTAATCCATCCTCTCATGACTAAGCATGAGGACGGGGTTACAAATGTGCAAATATACCAGTGTTTCGAATAGACATAAAAAGACCAACTCACAGAAAGACCAACAAGCAAGTAACATGTAAAGGTTAATTTGGCCTGTCTTACTCCTATTGGATGTCGTTAGGCATCGGAGGGCAGAGGCAGGATTGTCCTCAGCTTAGAGCATATTCTGTGGGTGATGAAAACGATAAAACAGGGGGTTTAGCGCTTTATGACCGCGTGAAACAGCGGCGTCGCTGGATCTGTGCTCCATAATGGCGTAGGACGTCGGAGCTGTAAACGAAAGAGGTTTGAAGTACTTACAGTTCCGCTGTGCTTAGGACAGCTATTACCCTATATGCCGTGCCCGCTGCCCCGCTACAATGGCCGGTGCTTACCGCGTCTGTTAAGACCGGAGTTGGTTTCCGGGGTGGGCGTGACTGGGTAGCGATCACATGACAGTTGTCATGGTGATCGCAGTCTGAATAGGCTATGGTGTCCTAGAGTGCTCAAAAGGCCTTTGTTGAGGGAGCGCCTGATAGGGATTACCTGCAAGCATTGTAAATAAAGTTAGAAGTCTGAGTTGAAAGAGCGAGCATCTTATCCTAAAGTGCTCTAAAGGGGACTATTAGGAAGTGCCTTTAATAAAAAAAGTGGGACAAGTACATATCTCAATTTTGAAAAGTGATGGGCCCCTATGGTGAAAATGTGTTACCACACTTAGTGCACTGTTGACCACTTGAAGTTAAATGGGAGAACGGGTATAATGTCACTCTGCTCCGCTGCAGCGCTAGGTGCACAATCCACCACTTTAAAGTAAGAAGGGAGGCAACAGGAGCACGGGGAATATCTCACTCTGCTCCACTACAATTAAGGCATCATGCAAGTGAGAGATGTCTCTGCATGATTCAGGTAATTCGGCTTGACTAGGTTAGGATAGGTGCCGGATGTTCTGAGATTACTGGTGGCACAATTGAAATCCAGTTAGTGCAGGGCGATCCCCGAAAAGGGGAGGAAGGGGGCGGGGGGAAGGGGAAGGGGGGAATCACCAGAACAATAGCACATTTGTTGCTTTATTAAGAAAAAGTTCCATGAGGAAAGGAGGTCATTTCAATACTGAGGCCCAAGGTATATTGTCACGGCGATGTGACTCCAGCACCACCCCCTTCACAAGTGCGGTAGTCATTGGCATGGAGACATGGGTAGATGGCAGTGAGCATGCTGCGCCACCCAAATCGCTGTAGCTACCGCCTGGCCACGGTGGTATGACACCACCATGGGGCATTGCCTACAGCCAATGGGAGCGACGATTGTGGTGGCGGGATGCAGTTTTGAAAATTGCAGAAGGCGTGCTCCGCCACCGCCGAGGCGGTCATTGGATGGGTTTGAAAGATGCACCATCGTGGTAGTGTACCTCGGGCCCCTGTGGTGCATCACCGCCATGGAGCATTGCCTACAGCCAATGGGAGCGACGATTGTGGTGGCAGGATGCAGTTCTGAAAATCGCGGAAGGCGCGCTCCGCCACAGCGGAGGCGGTCATTGGATGGGTTTGAAAGATGCACCATCCCGGTAGCGCACCCTGGGCCCCTGCGGTGCATCACCACCATGGAGCATTGCCTACAGCTAATGGGAGCAATGATTGTGGTGGCAGGATGCAGTTTTGAAAATCGCGGAAGGCGTGCTCTGCCACCACGGAGGCGGTCATTGGATGGGTTTGAAAAAGGCAGACCTGGACAACCAAGTGTTGCAGCTTGGCACCTAAGAAACGAGCCCAGGGGGATATAAATCTGTGGGAGTGCGCCTCACATTTCCACTGCTCATAGAGCGTGCTGCCTGGGACCCTCTCCTGCTGCTGCCTCCAGACCATGCTGCCTTTGACTCTCTCCTGCTGCTACCTCCAGAGCGTGCTGCCTTGGACCCTCTCCTGCTGCTGCCTCCAGAGCGTGCTGCCTGGGACCCTCTCCTGCTGCTCCATCCAGAGCGTGCTGCCTTGGACCCTCTCTGGCTGCTGCCTCTAGAGAGTGCTGCCTGGGACCCTCTCCTGCTGCTGCCTCCAGAGCGTGCTGCCTGGGACCCTCTCCTGCTGCTGCCTCAAGACCGGGTTGCCTGGGACCCTCTCCTGCTGCTGCCTCCAGTGCCTGCTGGCTGGGACCCCTCACCACCCACTTCCACCACAAGTGTTCCATGTCCACAGGGATGGCAAGTACAGAGCAGATCCTTGCCAGTCCATTCACAAGTTAGGAGCTGGAGGTCCTTGTGGATGAGGTGCTGGCACAGTACCCAAGGCTGTATGGGGCACCCAATGTTGTGGTAAGTCATCGTAAAGGGAGGAGTATGGCAGGGGAGGTCAGAGATGTAGTTGTACTGCTGCAGTATATGCCTGAGGGTGTGGGGTTGTGTCATACACTGACAAACATGCGGTCTCCAGGGTGAGGGAGTGTGTGTGTCCCAAAGTCACGGTTTGCCCTGCCTGCAGTTGTATGTCTTAGTGGAGTGTGTTACATTGTCAGCCATACAGAGCCACAGGATGTTGGACATGCAGGTGCCAGGAGAGTAATTGCGTGGGTGATCGTCTCTGTGTTCCCCTGTTGTCCGACTCAGCGTGAGCCCAGAGACTATGCCCAGTGCCCTCCAACCAAGACGAGATGACATCACTGTACTTACTGTGTTCTTATCTTGTTCATTCACACTGAAATAAACATATGCACCATCGCAGCCCGGTATAATTGTACACGACCACACTTGTGTAGATGGCTATTTTGTTGGTGAGTCCATGTACCCCGATGCCACACACATTACATACACATATGTTCACAGTCCATGCTCATTGAATGCTGCCCAGTCATGCACACAGTGATTCTACACACGAACACAGATAGATATGTGACGTATTTAGTGGCCAGACGTGCATAGGACTGGAGATGTGTGCAAGCCACTGAGGGGGTTCAGTGCAGTCATCCTGCATGTGTATGAGATTATCAGGGACCCTGTACGCCCTCATAAATGCATGCAATCACATTTGTTTGGACCATGCAGAGTGCCTTTGTGAGGTGTCCCCCAGTTTGGGATGGTAGGAGATTACAATTGGTAATGAGTCTGTGTCTTGCTACTGTACTGATAGATGTTGGTTCATGACACTGTCTCACTGATCATTTCCCCTTCTCTTCTTCCATGCCTGCAGCTCAATGTACACCAGTGTAAGGCTGTGTGGAGGGCCATTGCAGCAAAGGTGCGAGCCCTGGGGGTATCCAACCGACGACGCACCCACTGCCACAAGAGGTGGGACGACATCAGCCGGCTGGCTAAGAATGTGGCAGAGATTACATTGGGAATGCTACCACATACTGGGCGTGTGGCATGGAGCAACAAGACACCACTGATGGGCCGCATATTGACAGTGACTCACCCTGAGCTGGATGCACATCTGAAGGAGCACCGGCAGCAAGGCAGGGGTGAGTATTTGGGGAGGGTGACTTTGCCTGGGAGCCGATGCATGTGTGCAGGGCCTGTGGCAGCGGTGGCACATGCGATGTTCGTGGGGTGGTACTGCGCTGTGTCATGTGAGTGGCAGCTGGGATGGGTGCCAGTGCATGCATTGGCCCAACTGCCCTTACAAGGATGAGCCTCCCTGCTGTGCTTTCCCATTGCCAGATGTGTTAGCATCTACATGGTCATTTAGCATTGGGATGGTGTGGGGAATCTATTAGGGGGTGAACAGCAGTGTCCACTATTTGACTGTGACTGCATGTATGCCTACTTTGCATGCACGATGATCGGTGAGGCACACACGTCAGACAAGAATGTGCCCCAGAGTACCACATGGTCTTTGTTATGGCCTACTTGGCCAACTTGGACTGTTATGTCCTAATAGGTGTGTGTTGTTCCCTCAAGGTCTGTCAGTGGTAAAAAGTGGTGTCCCCACATCATGTCCCTAGGTGTGTGCAGAGCAAGTTGTGTGTCTGGTACACTTCATACACGGGCAGGGTGTTGTGCTGTGTGGCCTCAACATGGCAGATATTCAGGGTTACAGGCACTGTTGTGGTCTATGTATTGTGTAGTTGTAATGTGATTGCAGGGTGTGGTGGTGACCATGTAGATTTGGGCATCTCCTGGACTTCATTGATTGTTTTGCTTTGTCCTGCTGATGACAATAACATAACCCTGCATCTCTCACTCATGCAGAATCAACAGTGGGCACGGAGGAACAGGAGCCAGAAACCAGTAGTGGCGAGGGTAGCACTACAGCTGCACTGGAGGCCAGTGACACAGAGCCTACCAGCGCATCTGAGGGGGACCGTAGTATGCACAAGGAATCCCTGTCTGAGACACAACGTACAACATCATCTGATGCCAGCGGGAATGCATCCATGTTGGAAGGCACAGGGAATGGGGACTCTGCATCATCTATTACCACACAACAGCCAGTGCCCACCCTCCCATCCACTTCCTCTGGTGCTGCCCGTGTCCATGTCAGTAAAAGAGGACGAGTTGCATTCACACCTGGCACTGCTAAGCCTGCACCTGTCCCCCCTGCTGCCCTCAGTGCTGAGTCTGTAGAGCTCCTGTGACAGCTTTGTGTGGGTCAGAGAGCCCTGCTCAATGCCATCAGTGACCATGACAAAACATTAGGCCAGGTGGTTGCCTACATGGAGGGCATACACTCTGACGTTGGTGAGCTACACCGTACAGTCCAGGCTTTGTTGTCCACTGTGACGTCTGCCCTTCAACAGGCACATGCTCCCATTCCTGCTCCAGTGCCTTTGTCCATCCCCCACAGTCAGTGGCCACATCAGATGATAGTGACCATGTTTCCCAGTCACGATACAGCACAAGAAGCACCCAGCAGAAGCAACCAAGCGGTCCCACCCACAGACACCATCCCCACAGAAGAGCAGAGCCAGTCCAGAATGCAAAGACAAGAGCCTGTCAGGGAAGAGCAAGGCAGAAAAAGCAAGAAAGCAGGCATCAGGCTCCCATGTCTCAGAGGCATCACCTGCCAAGGACTCTCCAGGCCCTAAAACTTAATGCAGAGCTAGGCGTGCAGTGTCTATGCCCACTGAGGGGGTTTTGCCTGGCAAGGGTACACCTAGGACGGGCTCAGGGCCTCATTCCCCTGCCACATCAACTCCAATTCCAAGCCCAGTGAAGCAGGTGAAGGAGGGCACTGTAGGGGCTACCCCTAACAAACAGGCAAAGGAGGGCACTGTAGGGGCTACCCCTGACAAACAGACAGAGGAGGGCACTGTAGGGGGTACACCTGACAAAGAGGGGAAGGTGGTCCAAAGGCGTAGCCACACAAAGCGCGTGCAGGATCCAGCACGTCACCAGAGGGAGTGCCAGTGTCTGCACCTGAAGCGGGTCTGTTGGTGTGTGTTGCTGTTGTGTCCCAACCAGTTCCCATTAACCCTAGTACAGGAAAGCCATTTCGCATTCCCAAGAAGTGGAAAGGCACCCCTCCAATTTCTCCCACCCACACTGTGTCACAGGTCTGCATGACTCCGCCTCCAAATGCCACTACACCACCTGGTCCAAATAGCCCTCCAGCTTGCAAAGCCACTGATAGCCCTACATCACCTTGGCCTCTGTCTCCCCAGTCAAGTGGTCCTGCTGTCCCACACACACAGCCAACTCCAAGTCCGCCTGACAGCCAAGAGTGAGTGTTAGTCCCCCTCATACACTTGTCTCTCATACAGGTGTACTAGTCCTGCCCATTAATTGCAACCAGGGTGCGTTGCTGGCCATGGAATGGTACAGTCAAACACACTCACTGTGCAGCTTCTCATGTCCTGACTCTGCACTTTGCCATGCCCACTGGCCTTCCTGTTCCGGCCTTGCCTCTGCAGCTTCTCATGTACTGTCTCTGCACTTCTCAGTGGCCACTGGCCTTGTCATTCACTGCTGTTCTAGCCTTGCCTGTGCAGATTCTCATGTCCTGACTCTGCACTTCTCCCTGGCCACTGGCCTTGTCATTCACTGCTGTTCTGGCCTTGTCTGTGCAGCTTTTCATGTCCTGACTCTGCACTTCTCCCAGCACACTGGCCCTGTTGCTCTGCTGTGTTGTACTCTCACCTGTGCCATGGACACTGGCCCTGTTGCTCTGCTGTGTTGTACTCTCACCTGTGCCATGGACACTGGCCCTGTTGTTCTGCTGTGTTGGACTTTGCCCTGTGCAGCCTCTCTTGTACTTGCTGTGCCACCTGCCCTGAACACTGGCCCCGTTGCTCTGCTGTGTCGTATTGTCACCTGTGCCATGGACACTGGTCCTGTTGCTCTGCTGTGTTGTACTCTCACCTGTGCAGTCTCTCATGTACCTGCTGTGCTACCTGCCCTGGACATCGGCCCTGTTGCTCTGCTGTGTTGGACTCTCCCCTGTGCAGCCTCTCATGTACTTGCCGTGCCACCTGCCCTGGACACTGGCCTTCCTGTTTGGAGTTTGCCTGTGCAGATTATCTTGCATATGATCAGCATTTTGTGCCTTGCTCTTGTCTATGGTTGTTCTACTGTCACATCTGTGCAATATGTGAATAACGACAGTTACTCCTGTTGTCTGTTTTGTCAGTGTCCTTGCTGATTAAAGTTATTTTGGTGTGTGCATTTGGTTTCCTGTGCCCAATGCTCTATGTGTCACTTCAGCATTGCCAAGATATTTGCCTGCATCAAATTTTTAGACAGGGGTGACGGGGTATTCAGGCCATTCAGACACTGATACTAGTGTTATCTGTGATGGCTCTTTTACCTGTCATGCAGTTCTCTTTTTAGTGGTTGGGGTACACTGCCAGCACAGGGTGTGATGCTGTGCACAGGTATGCATGCAGGCTGACACTGTCATGATGTATATGTGATATTCCTTTATGTGTGTCCAGCTGTGTATGTGTATGGTCATCCTGTGTTGGCCCTTAGTCCTGGTCCCACGGCCTACATGAGATGTGTGCTCTTGGGTAGTCAAGAGGTGTGCAGTGTGAAGGGTGTGACTTTGTAGTGGGTACGGATGTGTGTGTGCCCCTGGATTGCGAAAGACACACATGTGTCACCCAGGTGTTATGTGCCGGTTGTTTGTATTGTCGTGCACTGTAGATATGGTTGTATGGACATGTGCGAGTTGTCTGTTGTGCACTGTGCAGTGTGTTGGTGTGTCCGTGCTGTTCTGTGTGACTCCTCCTTATTGTTTTGGTCCCTTATAAGTGTGCAAAGTGTGTGACTCGCACATCAGTGTTGTGTTTGTTTGATCATCAATGTGTCTTGAGTGTGTTTGTGTGGACTGTGTGGCCCTGCTGCTCCACACTGCCATTGCGGTTGTGTTTCTCATGCATTGCATGCACATGGTGCCTTTTCTCCTCCTGTGTGGCATGCTGTGTGTGGAGTGATGCCATCCCCTATGTGTGCCAATTATGGCTACCCATTGTGGATCTGCACTCCCTCTTTTTGTGTATGGTACACCCCTTTCATGTCTACTACTGACAAGCAAGTGAGTTCACTTTGATGTCAGCTGTCCCCTTGGTTTACATGTGTGTGTGCCTCCCGATCACTTCATTTGTGACACTGTGCTTTTTTTTGCAGTTCTTGGGCCAGGGCAAATGTTCAACTCTGGACATTGCCTCAATGGTTTATGTGTGGTGTTCCTGTGCTATTGATCAGTGAGGATTGCTCATGTGCACTTCAGCTGTGTGTGTGGCCCAGTGCTCTGGTCAAGATGGTTCTGCTCTTGTGTCCCAGAGTGGTATTTATTTATTTATTTATTTATTAATCTTATAGAGCGCAACAGTTACCCATAAGGGTTTCCCGGCGCTGATTGACAGTGACAACATGATTGATCCTGAAAAAGAAGGATTATTGGGCAAACAGCCAGGTCTTTAAAGCTTTTCGAAAACTGAGATGGCACTGCTCCATTCGTAAATCCATGGGAAGAGAGTTCCACAGTTTGGGTCCCAGTACAGCAAAGGAACGGCCTCCCACTCTGGAAAGCCTGAACCTAGGTACGCAGAACAAATGTTGGGAAGAAGAACGGAGTGAACGTGTGGGTAAATAAGGCTTGACGAGTGCTCGAAGGTAAATGGGAGCAACATCAATTTTAATCTTATGCATAAAGCACAGTGCCTTAAATTTCACACGATTTTCAATATTAAGCCAATGAAGTTGCTTAATGCGTTTCGTGATTGGATCGTATTTCCGGCATCCACACAGGAGCCGGGCATCTGTTGTTGTTGTGTTGGATGTATGTGTGTTGGCTGTGGTTTTGCTTCACTTCCTGGATGTGCTGTTGTGTTTATGCTGTGCGATTAGTATTGTGTGTGTTGAGTTGTGTCAGTCATGTCTGTGTGTGACTGTTCTGCTTGTTGGGCACACCCTGCTTGTTGTGCATTCAGTGCTGTGTGTATGTGGCATTGGCATCCCTGATGTCCTGTGGTGTTTGTTCATTATTTTTGATTTGATGTGCATCTGGTGTTTGGTTTCATGTGGCAGTGTAGTTCTGTGCTGGTGCTCTTCATGTGTGATTTGTGGTATGTTGTGTGTGTTTTGTTCCTGTGTGATGAGGTTGTGCACTCTTGGTGTGTCTGTGCTCCCATTGCCTTTCCACAGTTTGGCTGACAGGGTATGTCTGTTTCTGATGTGGTTCTCTGTGTGTTCCTGTAGTGTTTGTGTATGGGTTTTGGGCAGGCATCTGTTCAGGCATCCCTGTGTGTGTGTTCTGTTTATGGCTACACCCAGGGTGTGTGTTTGTTTGTGTGTGTATGTGCTGGCACGTATTGGCAGCCTTCAGTGTGTGAGGCACTGGTGTTGTGTGTTCCTTGTCAGCGACTCCTGCAGTGGCTGTCTCCCTGGTTGTTTGTTGTGTGGTGCAGGGTGTGTATTGTGCTTGCTTGTTGCTGTGCTTGTTGCTGTGCATGGGGGTGCACAGGATGGGCACCTGGCCTGTGACCTGATGGGGTATGTTGATGTGTGGTTGGGGGAGGTGTGTCCCTTTGGAGTTTGTGCTCTGCCCATGCCTTGGACTGGCCCTGCCTTGTGCATTGTGCTCATGTGTTGACCGCTGCAGTGACGTGACCAGGACCGGGACGTTGCTGCAGGTTCGCGGTCGATGTGTGTCCAGGATGCAGTGGGGTGACATGGTGGCAGGTTGGTCATGTGTGGGTGCAATTGTGAAGGTGTTGTTGCCCCCAGCAAGGTGTCTGTTATTGGTTTGGACCCTCTGTCGGCCCGTGTGTTGTGTGTTATATATTTATGTATTTGCCTTCCTGCGGCGGTGTCCGCGGCGACCCATTAGATGATAGTGATGTAGCAGGTACAGCATCGGAAACACATGTAGGGTCCAAGGCGGTCGTGACCGAGTGGTGTGGACCGAGTCTCTGCTCTCGCGCTCTGCTGTTGAGTTTCCGCCGTCTCTGGTTGGGCGGTGTGTCCGCTGCGGTGCGTCTGCCTGTTTGGGCTATCCTAACTTGTGGAGCGGGTCGGACGTCATTCTGCACGGCGGAGAGTCTCCATTGGCTCCCACCGCCGCGGTGGTGGGCGCACTTTGATGGCAGTGCGTGGCGCTCCACGACAGACGGGAAATGACCTATGTTTTGCTATACTAATTTGGCGGATGTGCGTACCGATCTCGTGGGCGGAAAAAGGCATTTTTCCGCCTCACCAGCACCACGGTGGTGCCACCCCCCTGACATCCTAATGGACCCCTTAGTGTGCAAGTAATTTTCGCTTCACTGGGCCTGTAATACTTCCATTGCAAACCTATCTTGCTCCTTGAAAAAATCCCCAGCAGCTGTGATCACTCTGGCTTTCAGATTGCTCTTTAATGGAAGTTACCTGATGCTGAACAGTCAAGGCTGCTGTGTAATAAAACCAATCAGTAGTGAGGGAAACTCAAAGTACCCTTGTAGGCTTTGGCAACAATAAGAATTGTAAAAGAGGGGCCTGCAAGGGATTTGATTTAACAAAAATATTAAGTTTTTTAAGAAATGAATCAGGGAGTAAGTCCTTAAAGGAACAAATGCCATTGTGTCACCAGACAACAATAAACTCAAGACCAATCTTGATAATAGAAACACGGGGAACCTAGTAGTTTGAGAAGAAATCTTATTTTATAAAATTGATTAAAAAAAGGAGTACAAATAGATAAAAAACATTCAGCTTGTAGTCATGAAAAGAAGCAAAAATCAAATTGTCCTAAAAATACATGACATCTATTCCACATATATTATAAGCAACAAATCTCTTAATGAAGATATAGATTGCTTCAAGGTAACAATTTTTCTTGGAAATAGATCAAAAGAATGTCGACGTTTCGGTCTGTTCGGCGGTAGTCACTCAGAGAACTATAAAAAGGAAACACAAACATCGTACTCACGTACCGTGAGCAAGACCCATGAGGGTTTAAATGCATTGCCGTTGGTGGTGGTTTGATGATGATAATTGCAATAAAAAAGATCACTCGCAATCTCTGGTGTGCGGTTTCTTCATTGTGAAGAAGAAGTCAAGTCAAGTCAAAGAATTTATAAAGCGCACTACATACCCAAAGGGTCTCAAGGCGCTTAGGGAGGGGAAGGGGATTACTTGTCAAAAATCCACGTTTTAAGTTGCTTTCTGAATGCTAGGTGGTTCTGGGTAAGGCGAAGGTAAGTGGGGAGTGAGTTCCATGTTTTAGCAGCCAGGTATGAGAAGGATCTGCCTCCCATGGTTGTCTTGTTGATGCGAGGTACAGTGACGAGGGCTTGGCTAGAAGAACGTAGTTGGCGGGAGGGGGTGTAGAAGGACAGTCGTGAGTTGAGGCATTCTGGTCCGATGTCGTAGAGTGATTTGTGTGCGTGGGTTAGCAGTCGGAAAGTGATCCTCTTATTGACGGGTAGCCAGTGGAGGTCTTTCAGGTGACCAGAGATGTGTTCGTTACGCAGGATGTCTAATATGATCCTGGCTGAGGCGTTTTGGATTCGTTGGAGTTTCTTCTGGAGTTTAGCGGTAGTACCTGCGTAGAGGGTGTTTCCGTAGTCCAGTCGGCTCGTGACCAGAGCATGGGTGACTGTTTTTCTGGTTTCGGTGGGGATCCAGCGAAATGTTTTTTGGAGCATGCGAAGAATGTTGAAGCAGGATGAGGATACGGCGCTGACTTGTCTGTTCATTGAAAGTGAAGAATCCAGGATAACGCCTAGGTTCCGTGCGTGGTCTGTCGGGATGGGTGCTTTTCCAAGGGCTTCCGGACACCAAGAGTCGTCCCATGCAGAGGGGGATGTACCTAAGATGAGGACTTCAGTTTTATCTGAATTCAGTTTCAGACGGCTGTGTTTCATCCATTTGGCAACTTCTTTCATTCCTTCGTGTAGGTTAGTTTTGGCGGTGTTGAGGTCATTGGTGAGAGAAAGGATCAGTTGAGTGTCATCCGCGTAAGAGATGATGTTGAGGTTGTGTTGGCGTGCGATGGCCGCGAGGGGGCTCATGTATACGTTGAAGAGGGTGGGACTGAGTGAGGATCCTTGTGGTACGCCACAGATGACTTCAGAGGCCTCAGACTTGAATGGTGGAAGGCGGACTCTCTGGGTTCTTCCGGTGAGGAACGAGGTGATCCATTCAAGTGCTTTTCCTTGTATTCCGATGTTTCTGAGGCGTTGTAAAAGGGTGCTGTGGCAGACTGTGTCGAAGGCTGCGGAGAGGTCGAGGAGGATGAGGGCGACTGTGTCTCCATTGTCCAGTAGAGTTCGAATGTCGTCTGTTGCTGCGATGAGGGCGGTCTCAGTGCTGTGTTTTGCTTGGAAGCCAGATTGTGAGGAGTCGAGGGATTTGTTGGCTTCGAGGAAAGCGGCGAGCTGGTTGTTGACAGCTTTCTCGATGACTTTGGCCGGGAAAGGAAGGAGTGATATGGGGCGGTAATTTTTGAGTTCGGTGGGGTCCGCTGTGGGTTTTTTCAGAAGGGCGGTGAGTTCAGCGTGTTTCCAGCTTTTCGGGAAGGTGGCGGAGTTGAAGGAGCAGTTGATGACGTCTCGGAGGTGCGGTGCTATGACGGAGTCTGCTTTGTTGAAGATGTGGTGAGGACATGGGTCTGTGGGGGATCCTGAGTGGATGGAGTTCATCAGGCGGATGGTGTCCTCAGTGGAGATTGGGTTCCAGTCGTTAGAGGTGTTCAAGGGGGGAGAATGTTCATCATATGGTTGGGTGGGTTGGTCTCCGGGTTGGTTGTCGAAGCTGTTGTGGATGTCTGCAATTTTGTTGTGGAAGAATGAGGCTAGAGAGTCGCAGAGGGCTTGAGAGGGGGTGATGTCGTTGGAGTTGGCCGAGGGATTGGTAAATTCCTTGACGATGTTGAAAAGTTCCTTGCTGTTGTGGGCGTTGTTGTCTAGTCGATCCTTGAATGCTGTTTTCTTGGCCTTTCGGATTAGTTGGTGGTGTATGCGGGTGGCGTTTTTGAAGGCGTCCTTGGTGCTGGTGGTTGGGTCTTTTTTCCAGGCCTTTTCAAGGGAGCGGCAGAGTTTCTTGGACTTCTTAAGATCATCGTTGAACCATGAGGCCTTCTTGCTGCCAGGTTTGCTTTGACGTTTTTTCAGTGGTGCTAAGGTGTCGGCGGTGTTGGATAACCATAGGGTGAAGTTGGCGGCGGCTTGGTCTGGATTAGAAGAGTGGGCTGGGGTGTTTAGAAGGAGCGATGTGGAGATCTGGTCGATGGTGATTTTGTTCCAGTTTCTTTGCAGAGTTGGTTGGAGGTGGTTGATGGGTTTCGGCTTGTTGTAGGTGAAGTGAACGCAGCTGTGGTCAGTCCAGAGGAGATCCGTAGTATGGCTGAAAAGTTGGTGAATAATTTAAAACAAGGACTGGTCCGTCCTCGACACCGGAACCTGCTGTGAAACAGTGCACTTTCCTTTGGACCAATTGGTGTTGCATATATATATATATATATATATATATATATATATATATATATATATATATATATATATATATATATATATATATATATATATATATATATATATATATATATACATATATATATATATATATACATATATATATATATACATATATATATATATATATATATATATATATATATATATATATATATATATTGGGGCGACTTATGAAATCAGCAATTATGAGGACTACAAAAGATTTTCTCCTATTGTCTGCACTGAATAAGAATACATAGGATATGACAATGCACTTGCAAGTCAGATTATCTGGGGTGTTTATACAGATAAAAAGCATCTTATGTCCTTTTCTAAATGATTGAGAAAACAGTTATGTTGTTTTAATAACTGGTGATTAATCATGATTGTATTTTTAATAAGTTTTGCACTTCAGTTTATTATTCACATATTTATTTGCAATTTTGCACAATGTAATGCCCGATAAACAAACAATACTAATTGTATATTTATGAAATGTTAGAAGTATTTCTTCTAGCTTGTTGTTTTGAGAAAAGGCGCGCAATGTGCATCAGTTCTTTTCCCCATTTGCACCTATATTTATTGCTGATTGGCCCTGGACATGTCATGTGATCAAGACAGTGTTTCTCTGTCGAAACGCGTAATGCTGGGCACTCACCATCAAGAACTGCTGCTGAATTGAATGCAATAAACCACATTTGAATACCATCTACACGCTGGGGTCCGTACCTGTTTCTTGGAGGATCCCGGGTTGAACAGGATTGTGGAAATGTGTATATATATAAGCGAACTTGTTCGTAGGCTGGTGGGAGGAGCAGGTGCCCAGGAGCTGTACAGTTGGACAAGAAACAGGGGAGGTAGTATGCTGGCATCGTTACATCGACGATCTATTTATCGTCTGGAACGGTGAGACAAGCACAGCCGAAGAATACATCAGGGTACTTAACACCAAAGACCTAAATCTGTATTTCTCAGGTTCAATTAGTCCGGTGGCAGTGGACTATTTGGATCTGAGGGTGTTTGTCGAGGGGGACCAGCTGCATACTGCCCTCTATAGGAAAGAAACTGCTGGCAATTCTACACTCTTTGCCAGCAGTAGCCATCCTCCCCAGTTCATAAAGAGCATTCCTTACTGAGAACTTCTAAGGCTTCGAAGAAATTGTTCCAGGGATTCAGACTTTGAGGCGGCTGCCTCGGAATGTTTAGCACGCTTTTCTGCTAGAGGCTATGGTGAGAAACTCCTCAACAAAACATTGAAGAAGGTTAGAGGGATACAGAGGGCAACACTATTAACCACAAGAAATCAAGGTGTTGGCCGAGCTAAAACTGGTGCTGCCACTGAAGGGAAATTCCGACTAATTACCCCCTACTAGTCAGGTGCCAACGACCTGAGAGCAATGCTTAATAAGAACTGGCATATATTACAAACGGACAGCATACTTAAGGAAGGTTTACCAGCCCATCCTTTACTAACATTCAGTAGAGCAAGATCACTAGGCGATATACTAGTTTCCAGTCATCTGGAGAAACCCATACCTATAACCAACACCTTAAAACAGATGAAAGGTTTCTTCCCCTGTGGGCGGTGTAAAGCCTGTGTCGGCAGCAGAAGAGTGGTGTCCTATACCATACCCGACACAGGGAGAACACTCCCCATCAAGAAATTCATAACCTGCAGTTCTCAGTTTGTAGTGTACTGTTTGCTCGGCCCATGTGGCCTCAGCTACATCAGCAGTACGATCAAGGAACTCAAACTGAGAATATTGGAATATCAACGTGCAATCGAAAAAGCGGATTCCGCCTACTCAGTTGCACGACATTTTGATGAAGAACATGGGAAATATCGCAATAAACTCCAATTCTTTGGGTTGGATATTGTCCCACCCAATTCGAGAGGAGGCGATCGCTTAAGGAGATTGCGCAGGTTAGAATCGAGGTATATTATTGACCTCTCCACTAAACATCCAGGAGGACTTAATAGTGGAGAAGAAATGGCATTTCATATAGGGAAGTTACCCCATTAGCATGCCATTCTTTGACTCGTAACATCTGTGGCCTTAGAGCTATACCTGGGAAAGAAATAGGATGGAAACCTCCATGATCATACATAAATATACAGATAGAATAGAGATGGTGATCTTTTCTCCTGGCTGTCTGTTTTAATTTGATAATCCTCCATTCTGTTGCCCATTATGACATTTATTTGTCTCTGCTGTTCTGTAGTCTTGGCTTTCATTGGAATCTGTCCTACACTTATTTACCATCTATGAAGTTATGGTAGGACTAGTGATATACTATTGATTCACCTGGCTGTTGTGATGTGATTTGAACTGAACTTGGCGTACAGTAACATGAAAACACCCTTCATCGAGGAAATCGAGTAAATAGGACTTTTCCTAATTGTACAGAAATAATGCATTGATTTCTTGGATGTTAGTAAATCTAACAACAATATATTTCCGTACATTCTGTACTTTGACTGATTTTGATTTTGATTGATCTCGATGAATTGTGATGTTATTATCTTTTGATGCACAGCAGTGTTTATTTATTATTGTTTCAGCACATACAAAACGCTTCAATTATGAATATACAAATTTGTACATAGGACATTAGCCGATCCACGGCTTTATTTTTGTCATATTTATCATGAACTGCAATATACTTAGAATACCCCTTCTACATACATACGAACAATCTTAGCATATGTATAATTGCTATTAGTATGTAGATGAATGTATAGAACAACAACATTCTAAGATGGCGCCTATGTTGATGTCTGAGGGTTTAGTCCTATGTCGTTGTTAATGATCGCTGAGAAACTTTATTAACATGCTGTTTCTGAGTCACGATTGATAGACTGACGAAGGCTTATGCCGAAACGCGTCTGTGCTTTTTTCCCCCACAATAAACCCTTACCTTGACTCATAACCCTCCTTGAGTGCTGTACTTTTTCTCTGAACCTGGGAAAAGTTTGAGCGCAATATATATATATATATTTTTTTTTTTGTGCTGCAAAGTAATACACCGCACTCAGGAATTGTAATTAGCTGTGTTTATTCAGCAAACTCCACCATCGGTCTGTCACACCGACGCGTTTCGGGCACACGCCCGTGAGAAAGGGCGTGTGCCCGAAACGCGTCGGTGTGACAGACTGATGGTGGAGTTTGCTGAATAAACACAGCTAATTACAATTCCTGAGTGTGGCGTATTACTTTGCAGCAAAAAGATTTTCGGACCTGAGGAAATATAAATTTTTTGGTCAAGTTGTGTTCCCTATCGTGTACCCCACCGTCTCCATGTACCAGCTTAAAGTGCATGTAACTTCCCTCCTGTACCAGCTATGAAGACGCAAATACATTTGCGTCCAACGTTAACATGTCCTCTTTCAGACCCACCCTGAGTGGGTTGAATAGTCCGTTCCTAAGTATGCTATGCCAACGTCTTTTTGTAGTGTACTTTACACGTTTTTCAGCTCTGGCAAAGTAGGCCCTGAATTTCTGCCATCGAGCCTTTTTCTGGCTTCTGACTCTGAAAGCTTCAGCCCAGGCTGTCTCTGTACCCGTGAACTCTGACTTACTTCCAGCGCGGCCCACCGCGCTTAGCTCAGCCTGCTGCCTGCCAAGACTGACTACAACCTTCGAATTATCTGTTCCGCTCCTCGAAAATACATTCCTGCCTACTAGTTTCAGTAAACATCCCCCCAGCTGCAGAGCAGAAGGGTCGGCCTGTCTCCGTGCAAGTAATTCATAGCCTCTGTTACCATGCTCCCATGGAAGGCCCATGCCCCCACGCTTCTCATGCAGACACTTAGGCGCTTATACACGCACTCACAGTCAGTATAGAATAGCTTCTGCCCCAGAGACCTTTTCCGTTTAGATAATATGGTTCCCCAAACATCAGATATCAGATATGATAGAAGTACGAGTTGATCTGACATGCCAGACTCCTGTCTCTTTCCGCCAGCGTAAATGTCAAGCCCCCTGCACCCTCCAGTTTCACGTCAATCACACGTCATGCAGCTGCGCGCGCATCCAAGCCTCAGATTTCTGCTGACATTGCAACATTTCTGTTTGGTGCCACCCACTTATGACACCTACCTGTGACGTTTCTAGCGCACACCTCTAGTTCACGCCTAGTCCACGCCTTCTGATTACGTACTAGTAACACGTGGATGCTGTTATCTTGTCTTCTCTCAGCTGTTACGCCTACTATATTGCTTTCTATGATGTGAATTAAGTATATAAGCTATGTATTGTCAATAAAATATTGCTCTATCCCCTTCCTGAACCCCTTGTGGTTGCAGGAACATGATATCCAGGTCATGACCATTCCTTTTTAAGGAATAAAATCCCTAAGAACTCTAACACCACGGACTCTGTTTTTTTCTTTCCGATTTGAGTTATTATTGATTAAGTACTTACCTGCATAGAAATTAAGACGGTAAATTAAATATTTACGACATTTTGGCGCCCGAATAGGGACCCCTCCCCCACCCCACGCGCCGGTTGGTGCGTTGCAAGCTCTGTCCCCTGCCATCAGTTAGAAGGAAACTACGCGTACCGGCAGGATTTCCTGTATCTCCCTCTGGCCCACGGAGGTGACGAAGACTGCGATCAGCACCCAGACGAGGCGGTGAGGAGTGCGGAGGATCCCGACCAGAGCCTAGCCGAAAGAAGCAAGGTCCGAGGTGTCAAGAGGCCCACCAGTTTTCCGAAGTATCCACGTGTCGAGTCGAGTCGAGTCCGGTCCAGTCCAGTCGAGTTTTCCGAGGCCTTCTGTTTTCCGTGCTTCCCGGTGAGTACCATTGCTGGGACGTATCTAGACGGGTTTGGGTACACAAGTCCGGTCTGCACTGTTTTTAGACAGTGTATCTGTACTGTTTAGCAGTACATCAGTCATTCAAGTCAGTTATTCAAGTTTTGCATTGTCTCTGACAGTGTATCTGTGCTGTTTAGCAGTACATCCGGTATAGGGGGTAGTCATATATGTATCAAATGTCTTTTCATGTGATTAATGTCGTGGTATGAGTGTGACTGTTTTTAATGTGCATTATTGTGTTCTTGTATAACTAGCTGTATTCAGTATTAAGTAGTTAGGATTGAGCATTCAGTACTAAGTAAACAAGATGCCGTTCTTCAACAAGTTAAAGCAGATAGGAACTAGGAAAGGGATACTAGAGGAAGAAATTCCTATTCCCCCTAGGGACACTCCTGGAAATTTTATGTACCATAAGCATGGCTTAGATGCCATATTGTATCTAGATTTATGGGCCGATTATACTAAGCATCTAGACGAGAGACACAGATGGCCTGTTACCGGAACATGGGATGCCGAGTGCATCATGAAGGTAGAGGAAGCATTATGGAAAAAGAAAGCCAGACAATCTCAGAAAGACGCCATAGAGTTTTGGCGTAAGGAATCACATAAGCGTGCTGAAAAAGCACTACGTAGAGAAGACAGACTTAAAGAATCAGATAAAGCCCAAGAAAATGAATTAGTTACTGAAGGGATCCGAGTAAAATCAGAGCAAATAGACCGCGCACGAAATAATCTCGTAAACGGTATGTATCTCGCGGCCGAGGGTCCGCCGGAGGCCATTTCAGAAATACCGAAAAATCTGCCGCTTCCATTGGTTCCAACTAAAGTAACTCACAGGACCACTAAAGACATATTCCTGAATTCCTATCTAGAGGATGTAGCACCCGCTTACACCAATCTGCCTGTTCGCGTCCCGCCTACTGACGGTGACGGGGGTGTCAACCGGCCTCCAGACCAAATTCCGTCACAACTGCAACCAGGTTTCCCCGTTCGACCGACCATTCCTCCACCTCCACCACTTCCCGCACCTAAAGTTGATCTACCGAAACCGCTTTTACCGGACCCTACTAAAAGACAAATTCAAGTTCAGATACAGACTCCACAGAGAGATAATGTCCAAGCTTCCGCCTCAGGAGGTGCGATGGGGGGTTTTCGGACCCCGCCATTAACACACAGAGTACACCTTAGGGATATGCAGAGTCCTTTCACGTTCAAATCACCCCGTCTTGACCTACTCAAAGAACCACTTGCAGTTTGCAGATATGATCCAGTACCCGGCAAAGACGATAGAATGATGATGGCATCACTACGGTTATGATCTGCTACTGATTTCCTGCTGTTATTTGCAGGAATGAAGGAGCGCCTAGATAGAATATATCACTTTGTTCAGACTGGGAAAGACCCTGACAGTATTAAGGATGCTATGGAGCATCAGAAAGTTGACACTCAAGCATATATACTACGTTTTTTCATAAATTGCCTAATAAGAGAACGAGACAGGCCTGAAACAGAACAGGATGAATTAGATGGACTCAACAGGTGGGGCCAAAATATATCTGAAGGAAAACAAGATAAGGGGACTTGCATAGCCAGTATGTACAAGAAAATAAGAAAAGCAGTGATAGAAATACACGAAAAAGAGAAAGAAAAGGCTTCCTCCGAGGGGGAAGAAGAACTTGAAGAACCAGAAAAGACTACAGATACTATAGCGTATGTAGGTAAGGGAACTTACCTTAGGAAAGGCATTCGTCCAGAAAGCAAGAGAGTTTTTCTCTCTGGCTTAACCAACTCGAATTCTCCTGAACATCGGTTCCAGGAGACTGATAAAAGGCTTCGAGACCGAATAGGGTACCATGTACTCAATTCTATGGATGAACAAGAACTAGCCCGGTCAGCAATATTATGGGCTGACAATCCAGACATATACAATGATGATACCGTAGCACAGACATTCCTGAACCTTTCCCCAGACGAGCAGAAATTAGCAGGTGTATACATGATGCAGCACCTCCTCACGTTATACAGGAACCAACATTCTGATCCAGGTCCCTTACACGAAACATTAGAAGCACTACTCATGGATAGATGGAGAGGACTAAGTACCAAGTTAATACAAATAATTCTAGAACAACGACATAGATATAACACTTTCGTGAGCTCCGAATATATTCCCGCTCCGCCATCAGAAAGAAAAATGTATCATATGGAACGTCTGCATGGCATTGAAAGTCAGAACCCCTTACGAGAAGTACATCCAGTTATGGGTGAGGATCATAACTTGAAACGTGTGTATGTACACACGCCTCTGACTAAGTTAGAACTGTTAGAAATGAAGAAACTAGTACCCTGTCATGATAAAGACCCTGCAGGTTTTCACAGAGAACTTAAAGACATGTTACTGATGGGGGATTACACCTATGAAGATATCATGAAAATGTTAAAGGTACTGCTGGCCACGGGCATCTACGAGAAACTGAAGTAAAAGGAATGGGAGGTGGGAGAGAAAAAGATTGTATGGGCAGAAATAGAAGACGAAGAGAACAAACGTGTCCCAGGGGTAGGCCTTGGGGAGAAAACTAAAGCATTACCAGGTTTGATAGTACAGGTTCTGCCAAGATTATTGACAACTAGAAAGGAAGACTGGGACGCAATCTCAGCATGTAAACAGAAACCCGACGAAGATACTAGTGACTTCTATTCAAGATTCGAGAAATGTTTTATTATTAATAGTGGTCTTAAACCAAGTAGCGAGTCGTACCCGCATCTTTTTGTATCAAAGTTAGTCGAGAATTCCCTGTTAGCAGTTAAAACCCGTGTATACAAGGTTGAGAGTACATGGCAAGCAAATACGCCATCACAGATGTTACAAATGTTACAATACCACCAGAATAGAATTAGAGAAGAACAAGACCATGAACAGAAACGTATGAAAGACACGAAAATGAAAATGTTAGTAGCCCAGTCAGTTCCAGCCGATGGCCAAAGAAAGGGTACGACCCAGACAGGTCACACCGCAGCTCCCGTTAAAGGGACATGCAACTATTGCAAGCAGCCAGGTCACTACGTACATGAATGTCCAGTTCTGAAACATAACATATCAACAGGTAAAACTAAAGAGAGACCGCATCCCTCAAGACAAGATCAGGCCCAGCAACAGACCTCACAGAACGTACAACCCATGCAGAACACGCAGCCTATGCATGCTTCATCTCATACAGCACAGACAGTAGCGGTATCACAGCCACAGCCCATAGCCGCGACTCAACAAGTTTCCCAACAGATGTACCAGTATGCCCAAGCTGCTTACCCCGATTACCAACGATACGCATGAAACAGCCTAGAGAGGGAGTTGGGTTTGCCTCTTATTGAAATTCCTGTAGATCAAGAAGGCCCTTATGTACACAGTCAAGTATTGGGAAAAGACAGAAAGTTTTTAATTGACACAGGGGCAAGCCGCACCACAATAAGCCATGACGAAGTCCCAGGGGCACCCCTCTCAGGCTCACAGAATGTTTCCCTTGGTTTTTCAGGACAGCCCATTGTAAATGAAGTATCTGAACCAGTCCCCCGGGCTGTGGGTCCATTATCACGCGTTACAGACTTGTTACTTACGAAATCATGTCCAGAAAATCTGTTAGGAATAAAGACATTGAAGGCTCTAGGAGCTGTTATATGTTGTTCCCCGGAGGGAGTTAGACTCTTTCTGCGGGATTTCAAGGGTCATTATGTATTACGAGAGTTTGATGTCAGATTGAAAAATGTACCAGATCACTTGTGGGCAAAAGGCCCAACTGATGTAGGTTGTATGCATATCACTCCATACCGTGTTACACTCAAGACAGGAGTTGTTCTACCCCGAATCAGACAATACAAGTTACCACCTGATGCTGTAGTGGCTTTACTGGAAATCATTGAAGAGCTCATTGCCCAAGGAGTGGTCGTAGAGACCGACTCCAATATCTGTAATTCACCCATCATTCCGATTCTTAAACGTACTGATCCCAATGCACCGCCAGTATATCGGCTGGTGATTGATCTGCGAGAACTGAATAAATGCATTGTACCACAGTACCCTGTGGTCCCCGATATCTCTTCCCTATTGACTGCTATTGATTCTGAAGCAACGTTCTTTACTGTAATTGATCTCAAGAACGCCTTCTTTAGTGTACCCATTGATCCAGAGAGCCAATACCTCTTCGGATTCAGTTTAAATGGATGAAGTTTCAAATTTTCCCGCGCACCTCAAGGATTCACAGAAAGCCCCAGCATCTATAGTCAAGCACTGAAAAGACAACTAGATTGTATTCAAATGCCAGTCAACACCGCTTTACTGCAATACGTCGATGATCTGCTGATCACCGCACAAAGTGAGCCCGAATGTGAACAAGCATCACTGACGGTTTTACATTATCTGGCCGACAAGGGACACAAGGTGTCTCCTTCGAAGCTACAATTCTGTGTTCAGCAAGTTGTGTACTTGGGTCACTTGCTGTCAAAGTGGGGAGACAGCTCACTCCCGATCGCATTCAGTTAATTGTAAATATGCCACAACCCCAGACACAAAAGGAAGTGCGGGCCTTTATAGGCCTCACCTCGTACTGCAGACAATGGATTCCTCAATATGCGTTTCTAGCTAAACCACTCATCCAGTTAACGACACAGGAGGCAGCGACTTCGACTGTCCTTCCTTGGACTCAGGAACATACACAAGCCTTTGAGGAATTAAAGAAAGCTTTATGCCAAGCACCAGTTTTAGCAACACCATGCTACAGCAAACCTTTTACACTTTTTGTTACAGAACGTGATGGTACAGCGTTGTCTGTCCTCACCCAAGATCAAGCAGGTTCACATAAGCCTTGCGCTTATTTTTCAAGTACACTAGATTCAGTAGCCCAGGCACTCCCTGCGTGCTTGAAGTCCGTAGCAGCCACAGCACTAGCAATCAGACAAAGCGACTCAATTGTTTTAGGACATCAGTTAACAGTACAAGTTCCACACTCTGTAGAGGTTCTTTTAAACAGAACCCAGACTCAGCACTTAACTATAGCACGACTGACAGGTTATGAATTGACGCTATTCCAGCCACACATAGAAATTAGGCGCTGCAGCATTCTGAACCCCGCAACATTGTTACCTACGATTATGACAGATCCAGCACCGCATGACTGTATAGAGATCATTAATGCAGTAACAAAGCCTCGACGAGACTTAACCGATGTTCCATTGACAAATCCAGACCTGACACTTTACGTGGATGGTTCATGTATGAGAACAAGTACAGGAGAATTAGTGGCCGCGTATGCAGTGACCACTGAAACTGAAGTTAAAGAAACACATCGTATTGACACACTGTCCGCTCAAGCGGCAGAGCTTATTGCTCTGACCCGAGCCTGTATACTAGCCAAGAACAGAAATGTCAACATATACACTGATTCCCGTTATGCGTTCGGAGTTGTACACGACTTCGGAATGTTATGGCAAGAACAAGGTTTTTTGACCTCTCACGGTGCCAAGATTCAACAAGGTCCCCTCATTCAAGCACTGTTAGAAGCAATACATCTGCCTTCAGGCATATCCGTCATGAAGTGTAAAGCACATACTAAAGTTACAGATTCTGTTTCCCAGGGTAACGACCTGGCAGACCAGACAGCAAAACATACTGCACTGACTCACACTCAGACAACTGACGTGACAAAGACAATAGGACCGACAAATTGTATGACAGTCAGGGATCCCACACTAGATGTAATCGATATTCAGACACATGCTACCCCAGATGAAATAAAGAAATGGACTGAACTAGGAGGGATCCAGACAGATCAAGGTTGGATGACGAAGGGAAAATCTACATGGTTTCTCCCTGACTCTATGGTTCAAGTCATAATTAATACAGCACATAGTCCAGCACATCTAGGAGAATAAGCGATGTTAGACAGTTTACAAAATCTTTGGAGCAATAAACACTTACGAGCAGCAGCAAAACAGAAAGTGCGTACTTGTATGATCTGTTGTCAGTTCAATCCAGGTAAAAGCGTCCCTGTAGAGCAAGGTGGATTTCATCCTCCCGATCACCCTTTTGAAGTACTCCAGATGGATTATATCCAGATGGACCTTTGTCGAGGATTCAAATATGTCCTCGTAATTGTTTGTGCACTTTCCCGTTGGACCGAAGCATATCCAGTCCCCGATTACACTGCTCCGACCACTGCCAGGCAGCTGGTTCGTGAATTCTTCCCACAGTACGGCTTGCCTCGTATCGTGTACTCAGATAACGGACAGCCATTCTCATCCGAACTAATGAAACAAGTTTCCTTGCTGCTAGGATACCAGTGGAAATTCCATTGTGTCCGACATCCCGAAGCCGCAGGCCTTGTAGAGAGGCATAACCAGACACTAAAGATTCGCCTTGCTAAAATATGTCAAGAGAAAGGGGTCGACTGGATAGTCGCCCTGCCAGTTGCATTGTTCTATATGAGGATGGTTGCCCACTCGAGATCAGGACTATCCCCGTATGAAGTGGTTTTTGGCAGACCACCGAATATGTGGGGGACGCCCATTCCTAAGAAAATTACTGATGTCGATTGTAACATGTTGACAGATTACCTTGCCTCCTTGATGTCTGCACTCCAATCATGTCGTTCACAGGTTGCCGCAGCCTTCCCTGACAACACTGATGTAAAGCAGCATGATGTCCGTCCTGGGGACCTGGTCTTAATTAGGAACTTCGACAGGAAAAGTCCGCTGGAGCCCCGCTGGAAAGAGCCAAAGACCGTCCTCCTTACAACTCGGACCGCCGTCAAGATTGAAGGGAGAAAGGGGTGGGTCCACACGAGTCATATTAAGAAGTGCAACGAACTGAAACCAGACCCAGACTCGTCCACCCCCACCAAAGACTGTTTTGAGCCTAGTGACTTTAAAGTTCCCGAACGAGAGAAAACTCCCCAAGAGGAGTATAAACTAAAACTCCGGTCTAGCAAGTCAGACAGTTTAATTGTTTAAGTCCTCCCCTAGGTGAATCGGTTAAATAGTTTCTGACATGTATCCCCTAGATCGAGATAGAGAGAGAGACAACTCAAGAAACGTACCTATTGCAAATCACTACGCAGTCACTGTATAGTGACATTATTAATTATGTTTTTTCTAAGTCTTCTGATTATTGTTGCAAGTATACTGCTTCCTATCTATTACCCTATTTTCAAGCGTGAACAATCTGCTTACAATGTTTCTGCTGAACATTCTTTTAGCGAGTTACCTCCACATGAACTTTCTTACAGACTTGCGCTGCGCAACAACACATTCATTAGTATGTTACATCATTCCCATCAGACTAATAATGCTACAAACTGCTGGATATGTGGCCGGCTCCCTCCCTACCAGAATTACAAGGGAGCTCTGCCCCTCTTTCCGTACCCGTTCACTCATAATGGCTCCTGTGGCGCATGGTTTAGAATAATTAATTCTTTAGATCCTGATATTGCTGTTTTCAAAGGGAGCTGGGTTTGGGGAAACTTGAACTTAGTTCTGCTTGACGTCTGTTACCCTGACAAGAAGGGACTCCCCACTAGAATAGGAACTGATCTAGAAAATGAAGTATATGGATTAGGTAATTACACGATTAACCTTATGATTCTTACTGTTGAATCCGAAGCTGCACCAGTTCTCCCTGCTATGTCAGTATTGCCAGTCACTGGTGAATTATGTGTCAGTAAGAAAGGTTCAGTACACTTAGGTCATAGTAAATGTACTACTATAGTCGAATTCAGGGATCAAGGTAAATCTTCCTTTAGAGCTACCCGTCATTCCTATTTTGTTTGTGGTCATACCGCATACATACGCTTACCTCCAGATTGGGATGGTACCTGTTACATTGCATTCCTTCTGCCACCTGTTTTTCTAGCCCCTCCTGATTATCACAGAAATACAAATCTAATAAAGTATAGACTCCGAAGAGATCTCTCGCTTGTCGACTACACAGAAACGGCGTGGGAACAATACACCGATTTTAATAAAGGATTCTTTTTCTTTTTAGGCCCCGTTCAAAATAGTAAACTAATACGCAGATTAACTAGAACACTTGAAGCAGTAGTAAATGAAACTGCCTCCGCCCTAGGTAACTTAACAGAAGAGCAGTCCGCCATGCGGGTTGTTGTTCTTCAGAATCGTCTGGGTATTGACGTCATCTTGGCAGATAGAGGTGGAGCCTGTAAGGTCATCGGGTCAAGTTGCTGTGTTTTCATCCCAGAAAGCGCGCCATCTGTATACAAAGCTATTACACGTCTTCATAAAATTGCAAATCTGATACATCAGAATCCAGGCACCTGGACTTGGTCCGGTTGGTTCTGGACAACGTTAACTGCTTGGGGATGGAAGATCCTATCCTTCCTAGGCATTGGCCTAGTCCTAGTATTCAGTTGCTGCCTGTGCCTACAGTGTGGGCCGGCGATCTGTGGACTGTGTGCCACATCTTGTATTGAACATTCCAGTTTCCTCTCAAAGCGTGAGAGGAAGAAAGAAGAACAAATGATGCTACAAGAACAAACTGATCGATTCATGAGGATCGATATATCATGAAGGGTTCGTAGGGAACAAGGAGGGAATGAGGAAATATAAATGTTTTGGTCAAGTTGTGTTCCCTATCGTGTACCCCACCGTCTCCATGTACCAGTTTAAAGTGCATGTAACTTCCCTCCTGTACCAGCTATGAAGACGCAAATACATTTGCGTCCAACGTTAACATGTCCTCTTTCAGACCCACCCTGAGTGGATTGAATAGTCCGTTCCTAAGTATGCTATGCCAACGTCTTTTTGTAGTGTACTTTACACGTTTTTCAGCTCTGGCAAAGTAGGCCCTGAATTTCTGCCATCGAGCCTTTTTCTGGCTTCTGACTCTGAAAGCTTCAGCCCAGGCTGTCTCTGTACCCGTAAACTCGGACTTACTTCCAGCGCGGCCCACCGCGCTTAGCTCAGCCTGCTGCCTGCCAAGACTGACTACAACCTTCGAATTATCTGTTCCGCTCCTCGAAAATACATTCCTGCCTACTAGTTTCAGTAAACATCCCCCCAGCTGCAGAGCAGAAGGGCCGGCCTGTCTCCGTGCAAGTAATTCATAGCCTCTGTTACCATGCTCCCATGGAAGGCCCATGCCCCCACGCTTCTCATGCAGACACTTAGGCGCTTATACACGCACTCACAGTCAGTATAGAATAGCTTCTGCCCCAGAGACCTTTTCCGTTTAGATAATATGGTTCCCCAAACATCAGATATCAGATATGATAGAAGTACGAGTTGATCTGACATGCCAGACTCCTGTCTCTTTCCGCCAGCGTAAATGTCAAGCCCCCTGCACCCTCCAGTTTCACGTCAATCACACGTCATGCAGCTGCGCGCGCATCCAAGCCTCAGATTTCTGCTGACATTGCAACATTTCTGTTTGGTGCCACCCACTTATGACACCTACCTGTGACGTTTCTAGCGCACACCTCTAGTTCACGCCTAGTCCACGCCTTCTGATTACGTACTAGTAACACGTGGATGCTGTTATCTTGTCTTCTCTCAGCTGTTACGCCTACTATATTGCTTTCTATGATGTGAATTAAGTATATAAGCTATGTATTGTCAATAAAATATTGCTCTATCCCCTTCCTGAACCCCTTGTGGTTGCAGGAACATGGTATCCAGGTCATGACCATTCCTTTTTAAGGAATAAAATCCCTAAGAACTCTAACACCACGGACTCTGTTTTTTTCTTTCCGATTTGAGTTATTATTGATTAAGTACTTACCTGCATAGAAATTAAGACGGTAAATTAAATATTTACGACAGACCTGTGGTTGGTCCCTCGCACGCACCCGCTGTAGAGCGCTCCGGCTCTAACCGCCATTGTGTAACATATATATATATATACAGCTGAAGGGTCAGCTGATGACGCACTTGAACTTTAAATTGAATGGTGAAATGCCGGACCATGTCATGTGATCAAGGGGCTGAGGTCCCGAAACGCGTCATGGCGGCGTGTTTTTCTGCACGAGGATGAAATAAATATATTTTGCAAACTTTCCATTTGGGTCCGGTTTCGTTGGTGTTCTGGAGCTGCTTTTCGGGGCATAACGGAGTTCGTGTCATATATATATATATATATATATATATATATATATATATATATATATATATACATATATATATATATATATATATATATATTTATATATATATATATATATATATATTTAGCGATGCTTACTTTGTTTTTGCGTAGCGGTCGAGGTAGGCTTACGCCGAAACGCATCCCTCTTGCATCAAATAAAATTCTAATTTCATTTCACCAGTGAGTGCGGCAGCTTTCTTGAGGAACAAGAGAGTTTGGAGCAGATATATATATATATATATATATATATATATATATATATATATATATATATATATATATATATATATATATATATATATATATATATATATATATATATATATATATATATATATATATCTCAAGTTTAGGTGGAAAGCACTCCAATATAGAGCACTCTCAACACCAGCGCAACCTCAAATGTCTGCTTTTCTATCAAAGGCTTGAAGCGTAGGATTAGCACAGTGCCATCCACACCGAGATAGAAAGGGACAAAGTCTTTTGCCTTTTTTTTACAGCAAAGTCTTTAAGAATAGCATTAGAACCGTGCTATCCATGCCAAGCCTTAAAATGGCCAAACCCCTTTTCCACTCCAGGCACAGTTTGAATTAAAAAACAATATGAGCTATTGCAGCACACCCTTATTACGTTTTTGTCGGTCCAACAACAGTATAGGACAAGTTCAATACTCAATCAAGATTCACATATGAATCAAAATGATTCAGAAAAATTCGATCAAATCAGTATTGCACATAACAAACAGAGTCCAAACCAAGTTCAACAATTAATAAGTCTTTGTCTTTATTGGTTCTTTTTAAAAAGATTCCCAGCACACGATCTAGCCGACACGTGTTTTGTCTGTACTCAGACTTTTTCAAGGTGGTATGGGAATATTGCAACAGTTGAATGGAATACTGAAATGTCCCGGAAGTACGTCCGAATGCGTGTTACGTTTTTCAAAAGTATCCTATGAAGTTCCCGTCGATCTAAGAATACTGTCTATCACAGTTCACTTCTGACAGTGGTGAGTCTTAGGTTTTCCATATAACCTGCTGAACACGTAAATAATATCGTCCTCTAGAGAGCTCTGGCACCTGTATGTATAAGGCGTCAGACAAGTCGGTAGGTATACACTTTCTCAAACTGGTGAACAACAATAAGGGGGCAGATCAATGATAAGTCTGTACCTTATAGACGGAGGATATCCACAGCACCGAATGGCAAAAAAGTACACTTGCATGAATTAAAGCAACCCCTGACACGTGCTTCGCTCTCATTAGAGCTCTTCAGACAGGTATAGCTTTGTCCAGACACAAGGGAGCACCCAGTATGTCAAAACAAAAGCCTTTCAGGCATAGAGTGATGCATTAATTATGCAAAAAAAGAAGCAGAGATCTCTGGGTAGTTCTTAAGTTTAGGTGGAAAGCAACACCAACATAGAGCACTCTCAACACCAGCAAGGTCCCCCCACTCATAACAAAGGATTGCCCCAGGGAGGGTCTTTAATTTAATTAAAGAAGTGTGGGGAGCTACAGTCCCCCCCACACCACCTGAGGACTGCCACCCCTCCCCAGGGCACTAACTGGGTTAATGCGGGGAGCACCACCTACCCGGTGCTTTAAATATGTTGGGAGGGGGGGGCACGCAGCTCTCCTTGGCCCTGGGGACCACCACTCCCCAGGGCCAGCTCCAGCAAAGTCCCAGGGTGCCCACTGCCCATGCAGTTTGCTATGACAGGACAGGAGCACGACTCCCGCCCTGTCATAGCAAACACTGCTTTGCTTCATGAAAGCAAGAGCAGGAAACCTGCTCTCGCTTCCATGAAGCAAAGCAGATTGCTTTTGGGCAAAGGGAGCAGCATGTCAGCCCAAAAGCAATCCCCAACATGAAGCCAGGACTTGGGGGATGTGGTCCCCGGCGGGGCAAAAAGTAACCAAGGGCAATGGGGCCATTAGGCCCCCTCCCGTAAAATAACATTGTAAAAAAACATAAAAAGAGGCAAAGCCCCGAGGGATGGGGTCCCCGGCCATTATTAGCCTCACTTGCTTCCTTCTATACCCCTCTTGCCACTTTCTGCACCCTTTTTCATCTTTCTGCACTTCTCTTGCCTCTGTCTGGACCCTTGTTGCCTCTTTCTGCACCGCTTTTGCCTGTTTCTGCAACTCTCTTGCCTCTTTCCATACTTCTCTTAGCTCCTTCTGCATCTCTGTTGCTTCTTTCTGCACTACTCTTGCCTCTTTCTGCACCCCTGTTGCTTTATTCTGCACTCCTCTTGCTTCTTTCTGCACCTGTCTTGCTTCTTTCTGCACCCATATTGTCTCTTTCTGCACTTGTCTTCTCTTTCTGTACCTCTCTTATCTCTTTCTGCACCCCTCTTATCTCTTTATGTATCTCTTTTGCTTCTTTCTGTTCTTCTCTTGCTTCTTTCTGCAACTCTCTTGCTTCTTTCTGCACCCTTCTTCCCTTTTTGTATCCCTTTCAACTCTTTCTGCACCTCTCTTGCCTCTTTCTCTACCTCACTTTCCTCTTTCTGCACTTCTCTTGTCTCTTTCTACACCTCTGCTGCTTCTTTCAGCAATTCTCTTGCCTCTTTCTGTACTTCTCTTGCCTGTTTACTGTACCTCTGTTACCTCTTTCTGCACCTCACTTGCTTCTTTCTTGACCCCTCTTGCCTCTTTCTGCACTCTCTTCCCTCTTTCTGTACCCCTCCTGCCTCTTTCAGAACCTTTGTTGCTTCTTTCTGCAATTCTCTTCCTTCTTTCTGTACCCGACTTGCCTCTCTCTGTATCCCTTTTGCTTCTTTCTGTACCTCTCCTACCCCTTTCCGTACCCATCTTGTCTCTTTTTGCACCTCTATTGGTTCTTTCTGCACTGCTCTTGCTTCGTTCTGTATCTCTTTCAAATGTATGTATCCCTCTTGCCTCTTTCTGAACCCCTGTTCACTCTTTCTGCACCTTTCTTGCCTCTTTCTGCACCCCTCTTGCTTCTTCCAGCACCAATGTTGCTTCATTCTGCACTTCTCTTGCTTCTTTCTGCACTCCTCTTTCCTCTTTGTATACCCCTCTTACCTCTTTGTGCACCTCTCTTGCCTTTTTCTGCACCTCTTTTGCCTTTTTCTACAGTTCTCGTGCCTCTTTCTGCAACTCTTTTGATTCTTTCTGCACCTCTCTTGCCTTTTTCTGTGCCCCTCTTGCCTCTTTCTGCACCTCTGTTAGTTCTTTCTGCACTGCTCTTGCGTCTTTCAATACCTCTGTTGAAAATTTCTGCCTCCCTCTTGGCTCTTTATGCACCCCTCTGCCTTCTTTCTGTACCTCTCTTGCCTCTGTCTGCACACACATGTTCCCTCATGCTGCTCCCCTTTTGCCAGTTTCTGCAGTTCTCTTGCCACCTTCTGAACCTCACCTGCCTCTTTCTGCACTTCTCTTGCTTCTTTCTGCACCTCTCTTGCTTCTTTCTGTACCTTTCTTCCCTTTTACTGCACATATCTTGCTTCTTTCTGCACCTCTCTTGACTCCTTCTGTACTGCTCTTGCCTCTTTCTGCACCCCTTGTGACTCTTTCTGCACCTCTCTTGCTTCTTTCTGCACTTTTCTCTCCCCTTTCTGTATCCCTATAACCTCTTTCTGCACCTCTATTGGTTCTTTTTGCACTGCCCTTGCTTCTTTCTGCACCACCCTTGCACATTTCAGCAACCCTCTTCTCTCTTTCTGTACTTCTCTTGTGTCTGTCTCCACCCCTGTTCCCTCTTTCTGCACCTCTGTTGCCTGTTTTTGAAACTCTCTTGCCTCCTTCAGCTCCTCGGTTTCCTCTTTCTTTGCCCCTTGTGCCTCTTCTGTATCCCTCTTGCCTCTTGCTGCCACCCTGTTGCTTTATTCTGCACTTCTCTTGCCTCTTTCTGTACTTCTATTGCTTCTTTCTGCACCCCTCCTGCCTCTTTCTGCACCCGTCTTCCCTCTTTCTGTACCTCTGTTGCCTCTTTCTGCAGTTCTCATTCCTCTTTCTGCACCTCTTCTCACTTTCTGTACCTCCTTTGCTTCTTTCTGCCCTTCTCGTGCCTCTTTCTACACCCTCTTGCCTCGTTCTGCACCTCTGTTGGTTCTTTCTAAACTGTTCTTGCTTCTTTCTGCACATCTCTTGTAAATATTTGCACCCCTCTAGCATCTTTCTGTACCCCTCTTCCCTCTTTTTGTACTTCTCTTGCCTCTGTCTGCCCCCATTCCCTCTTTCTGCACCTCTTTTGCCAGTTTATGCAACTCTCTTGCCTCTTTCTGCAGTTCTTTCCCCCCTTCTGTACCTATGTCTCCTCTTTCTGTACTCCTCTTGCCTCTTTCTGCACCCGTTGCTTCATTCTGTACTTTTCTTGCTTTTTTCTGTCTGCACCACTGTTCTTTCTTTCTGCACCTCTGTTGCCTGTTTTTGAAACTCTCTTGCCTCCTTCAGCTCCTCGGTTTCCTCTTTCTTTGCCCCTTGTGTCTCTTCTGTATCCCTCTTGCCTCTTGCTGCCACCCTGTTGCTTTATTCTGCACTTCTCTTGCCTCTTTCTGCACTTCTATTGCTTCTTTCTGCACCCCTCCTGCCTCTTTCTGCACCCGTCTTCCCTCTTTCTGTACCTCTGTTGCCTCTTTCTTCAGTTCTCATTCCTCTTCTGCACCTCTTCTCACTTTCTGTACCTCCTTTGCTTCTTTCTGCCCTTCTCGTGCCTCTTTCTACACCCTCTTGCCTCGTTCTGCACCTCTGTTGGTTCTTTCTAAACTGTTCTTGCTTCTTTCTGCACATCTCTTGTAAATATTTGCACCCCTCTAGCATCTTTCTGTACCCCTCTTCCCTCTTTTTGTACTTCTCTTGCCTCTGTCTGCCCCCATTCCCTCTTTCTGCACCTCTTTTGCCAGTTTATGCAACTCTCTTGCCTCTTTCTGCAGTTCTTTCCCCCCTTCTGTACCTATGTCTCCTCTTTCTGTACTCCTCTTGCCTCTTTCTGCACCCGTTGCTTCATTCTGTACTTTTCTTGCTTTTTTCTGTCTGCACCACTGTTCTTTCTTTCTGCACCTCTTTTGCCTGTTTCTGCAACTCTCTTGCCTCTTTCTGCATCTCTCTTGCTTTTTTTCTGCACCCCCTTGCCTTTTTTTACACCTCTGTTGCTACCATTTGCACTTCTCTTGCGTCTACCTTTTTGTACACAAATTTGCAGAGTATGCTGTTAGAAACACAGGTATTTAAGTATTTGTATGTTTATTTTTATGTAACATGTCACTAGGTAAAAGCAGAGACATACATGCATACCTTCACAAACTTGGTTAGACTTACAACAGTTATATGCTTAGGATTACTGTTTTACTTTTGGTACACCTGACATTCTGAGAAGTCGATGAATAGTAAACCTTCAAGAGAAAAATGATGTTTAAGACATCTTGGGAGAAGGATTAGTGATTATGCTACTTTGTATGAGTCTGTTGTAAGGTACAGTCGAAGTTGGCCTGGTTCTGCACCTGTGTTAGTTCTTTCTGCACATATCTTACTTCTCTCTGCACCTTTCTTCCTCTTTCTGCACCTCTCCTGCCTCTTTCTGCGCCTTTCTTCCTTTTTCTGCGCCTTTCTTCTTCTTTCTGCACATGTCCTACCTATGTAGGCATAGTTAGAAATTAGCATTTAAAAAACCTTAGAAATTCACTGAAAAAAACAGAGGTTTCAAGGACGTTATAAATAGTATTAGTATTTTTAAAAAAACATAGAAATTCACTGAAAAAAACAAAGGTTTCAGGGACATTATAGTTAGGGATTAGCATTAAAAAAAAACTTAGAAATTCACTGAAAAAAAGTACAGGTTTTAGGGACATTATAGTTCAGCTGACATTTCACTTGTACAAAACCAGAGAAATTCGGCTGTTATAGTTAGCCGAGATAACTATAACTTGCGCCCCCGTAATGCACTGCTGATGACATCACATATTACATCACTCATGACATGCTCAATGACATCACTGATGACATCACTGATGACATCATCCACTTAATATCAGATGTATCTCCTCTCACCCTAATATGACCTTTCATACACCCACTCTAAAATTCAGGCTATCATACACGTAACATAGACAAACCAATACCAGTTAGTACATACCCACTTACTAATTCATAGGACTACACTCCTCACATCCACTCACTCACCCATACAGTTACTCATATACAGAGTTACTCATCATTACAGCCACTGATATATGTACTCGTATACCCATATAGACACTCACATACAGCCACTCACCCATAGACTTACTCACACCAAGTCAGTCACCCATAGAGTCAATCACACTGCCATTTACTCACCTATACAGTTATAGTCATACCACCTCACTTATTCATACAGATAGTAACACATACTTACTTTCTTCTACAATCACTGACAAAAGCACACGGTGACCCATATAGCCACTCTCACACTCACTCAATCACTCACTCACTCACACACTCACTCACTCACTCACTCACTTAGACATGCAGTCATTTATATACTCCAACACTCACATATACTGCCTTTCACATATGCAGTTACTTACCCATATACCACTGAGACATCCATACACTCACCAACACAGCCATACGCACAATAACTCACACATACAGCCCCTCGCAGATGCACTCATGAACCTATACACCCAGGGATTCACCCACTCATACTTCCATGCAGGGAGTCACACCGCCCCTCACCCACCCACACAGACACTCAGGCACCCATACAGGTACTCAGACAACTAATCAATAACTGAAATAGACGCTCATGTACCTACTCACCAACCCATGTAGCCAGTTACACACCAACTGAGACAATGATACACACATTTACACAGATTAGTCACTCACCCATACATTCACTAACACGTTTCATCACTCACTCATACAGTCAGTCATGCGCCTAAGAAATAATCGATACAGACACTCTTACACCTAATCATTCTTCAAATACACCTTGGCGTATATATTTTAGATCTTAAACTTTTTAGAAACACTGACACTGTCTGGATGATGTCATCACTATCAATGATATCATTTGAGATGTCATCAATGATGTCATGAGTGATGTCACTGACCATGTCATGAATAATGTAATAGATGACACCATCAGCAGTGCATTGAAGGGGCACAAGTTATAGTTAGCAAAGCGAACTATAAAGGCCGAATTTCTCTGTTTTTGTAAGAGTGAACTGTCAGCCTAACTGTAACGTCCCTTAAACATGTGCATATATATATATATATATATATATATATATATATATATATATATATATATTTCGCTCAGGGTTTCCACCTTTCTCACACTAGAAACCACGCACTTCGGGGGTAATTCTCCAAGTTGATTTTATTTTGTTCGCAACATTTTTTTTTTTTTTTAATTCTCCAAGTCGATTTTATTTTGTTCTCAACAGACGCGTTTCGGTGCTCTGCCTTCCTCAATGTTACAAACAATGTGAGATGGCGCCATGTTTTATCACTCGTGTCCACGAGAATTTACAATGAAAACAAACAAGGGACTCTAATCAAGACGCCATATTGGGTGATCTTCTTATTGGGCTCACGTTATGTCTAAGTAATCTAATACACTTTAACATGTTTTCATAAGTGCATTACGCTACAAATTACTGTTTCCATTTCACAAGTAAATTGATTCATTTGTACACATCATGATTAATATTAAAACCATTATGATGTAAAAATACAAAATGATATTTTCAGGCCATGTATCGGCTCCACAATAACCCGCCAACTAGGTCAAGTGTTCCACCCAGATTTAAACGCTGCCACAATCAGTTTATTCAGCATATACTATTAACCTTTTCTTTGGTAACTGCCCTTCTGGTATATTATAACAGTATCGAAACTGACAGCGCCATCTTGGTGGTCCTTCCCCAAACCAGGTTACGTCATTCAGCGCTGTCAGTTTCGGTACTGTTATAATATACCATAAACAAATAAACTGATTGTGGCAGCGTTTTAATCTGAGTGGAACACTTGACCTAGTTGGCGGGATATTGTGGAGCCGATACACAGCCTGAAAATATCATTTTGTATTTTTACATCATAATGGTTTTAATATTAATCATGATGTGTACAAATGAATCAATTTACTTGTGAAATGGAAACAGTAATTTGTAGCGTAATGCACTTATGAAAACATGTTAAAGTGTATTAGATTACTTAGACATAACGTGAGCCCAATATGAAGATCACCCAATATGGCGTCTTGATTAGAGTCCCTTGTTTGATTTCATTGTAAATTCACGTGGACACGAGTGATAAAACATGGTGCCACCTCACAATGTTTGTAACATTCAGGAAGGCGGAGCGCCGAAACGCGTCTGTTGCGAACAAAATAAAATCAACTTGGAGAATAAAAAATAAAAAATAAAAAAATAAATAAAAATGTTGCGAACAAAATAAAATCAACTTGGAGAATTACCCCCGGAGTGCGTGGTTTCTAGTTTGAGAAAGGTGTAAACCCTGAGCGAAATATTTTGCGGGTTCGGCAACCGCATCACGCACCCGTCTGAGAGTGCTCCCGGAACTAGCAGGAGATAGGAGCGCAGATATATATATATTCTATTAAAGGTGTTTCCACGAAGTCCCCTGAATGGCCTCTGCTCTTTTCCTGTGGAGAGAGGGTGTTTGGATTTTGTTCACGGCTGCCGGCGCCGTGATACAGAGGCCCCCGCTACTCAAGTTGGCCACGGCAGTGCTGGCAACTGCTGCTGCAGATTGGATTGGACTCCGAGGTATCGGGATGTCCGTGGCCCACCTCCCTCATCAGGATTCAGCAAGGCGGCGAGATGTAGGGCGGGCTGCATTGTGCACTCCTGCCTCCGCCTCATTTGTGTCCTGATTTGCGGGGGTGTAACGGTGTTTGGGGACTAGAGGAGGCACCTAGGACTTTAATCACAAGAAATTGGCTGCCATCCACCACAGTATGCCCGGAAAACCCGCGATTCCACAAGGACTGTAAATTCCCCCCTGCAGCACCTACCTGGACATTGGAGGCATTCTGGGACCTGTAGTTCCAACGAACCACAGGTTGGTGAGCAAGCACGAGGTGAGGGGGCGGAGCGGGTCTCTGCAAATCAGGAAGCAGCTGGACAACTTTAAAAAGTGGTGTTTGTAAGCCTCTTGTCATTTAGGCATCCGAAGAACGCCATCCCAGGCCGAAATGCATCATGCCGTCATGTTCTATTAAAGGTGTTTCCACGAAGTCCCCTGAATGGCCTCTGCTCTTTTCCTGTGGAGAGAGGGTGTTTGGATTTTGTTCACGGCTGCCGGCGCCGTGATACAGAGGCCCCCGCTACTCAAGTTGGCCACGGCAGTGCTGGCAACTGCTGCTGCAGATTGGATTGGACTCCGAGGTATCGGGATGTCCGTGGCCCACCTCCCTCATCAGGATTCAGCAAGGCGGCGAGATGTAGGGCGGGCTGCATTGTGCACTCCTGCCTCCGCCTCATTTGTGTCCTGATTTGCGGGGGTGTAACGGTGTTTGGGGACTAGAGGAGGCACCTAGGACTTTAATCACAAGAAATTGGCTGCCATCCACCACAGTATGCCCGGAAAACCCACGATTCCACAAGGACTGTAAATTCCCCCCTGCAGCACCTACCTGGACATTGGAGGCATTCTGGGACCTGTAGTTCCAACGAACCACAGGTTGGTGAGCAAGCACGAGGTGAGGGGGCGGAGCGGGTCTCTGCAAATCAGGAAGCAGCTGGACAACTTTAAAAAGTGGTGTTTGTAAGCCTCTTGTCATTTAGGCATCCGAAGAAGGCCATCCCAGGCCGAAATGCATCATGCCGTCATGTTCTATTAAAGGTGTTTCCACGAAGTCCCCTGAATGGCCTCTGCTCTTTTCCTGTGGAGAGAGGGTGTTTGGATTGTGTTCACGGCTGCCGGCACCGTGATACAGAGGCCCCCGCTACTCAAGTTGGCCACGGCAGTGCTGGCAACTGCTGCTGCAGATTGGATTGGACTCCGAGGTATCGGGATGTCCGTGGCCCACCTCCCTCATCAGGATTCAGCAAGGCGGCGAGATGTAGGGCGGGCTGCATTGTGCACTCCTGCCTCCGCCTCATTTGTGTCCTGATTTGCGGGGGTGTAACGGTGTTTGGGGACTAGAGGAGGCACCTAGGACTTTAATCACAAGAAATTGGCTGCCATCCACCACAGTATGCCCGGAAAACCCGCGATTACACAAGGACTGTAAATTCCCCCCTGCAGCACCTACCTGGACATTGGAGGCATTCTGGGACCTGTAGTTCCAACGAACCACAGGTTGGTGAGCAAGCACGAGGTGAGGGGGCGGAGCGGGTCTCTGCAAATCAGGAAGCAGCTGGACAACTTTAAAAAGTGGTGTTTGTAAGCCTCTTGTCATTTAGGCATCCGAAGAAGGCCATCCCAGGCCGAAATGCATCATGCCGTCATGTTCTATTAAAGGTGTTTCCACGAAGTCCCCTGAATGGCCTCTGCTCTTTTCCTGTGGAGAGAGGGTGTTTGGATATATATATATATATATATATATATCGAACAAAGTTTGCCCCTAAGCTGGATGACACACTCAGGATCGCTCCAACCACAGGTAAGTTGCTGGTCGCTACTCTCCATTAATATTAGCAAACGCGTTTCGGGCGTAACCCGCCCTTCGTCTTGGCTTGGAATCGTGAAAATGACGACAACATCGCAGTAACAGTGACATCCCTCATTTATTTCATCTGCATGCCTCCCAATGCATTCTGGGACTGGTGTGCGGAATAGTTCACCCACATGGGCGTCGTCACAGTCACATTCGTGAAACAATCAATTAGGGATATACGCGTTCAGTCCACCTCCCGGTGCAATACTTCGGGCATCTCCTGTTCCGTTCAAACTGTAGATCAAACAGCAAACGGACCCGCATGGTCCCGGAGGCGGGCTTCCCTTGTTACAGCTGCCACACTGCCACACTGGAATCACCTGCTTCGTGCGGCTGAACAATCTAACAGCTCACGAACCCCCGGGAATCAAGCGGTGGTACCAATCCGTGACCAAGGGCTGGTCACTAATTTATCGAACAAAGTTTGCCCCTAAGCTGGATGACACACTCAGGATCGCTCCAACCACAGGTAAGTTGCTCTTGGAATGATCCTGAGTGTGCCATCCAGCTTAGGGGCAAACTTTGATCGATATATATAACGGCTTGTGATTGTTTTATTCTTTGCATAGCAGCGTGAGCAAGGGCATCCGTGTCCGAAACGCGTCGCTGATGTATGGCTGAGCGAACTGCAAGAAAATAAAAACACTATTTGCCTGCCAATTTGGTGGTTCGTCTCTTCCTTCCTGTGGTTGGCGTGGAGGCTGTGTCCGCATACGCAGAGCTAGAGAGAGGAAATCCAGTGTTCTCATATATATATATATATATATATATATATATATATATATATATATATATATATATATATATATATATATATATATATATATATATATATATAGACACACACACATATTACTCTTATCTGTCTATTAATCTTTACAGCACATACATTCTATACAGGAATCACAAAGGTTCAATATAATATTGTAAACACACTTCCTTGCATTCCTTGTATATTTCTCTGAGAAAAAGAGAGCATGAGTGGCTGAACAAAAGGGTTCTAGATCAGTTACCATGATTCCAGGGAGGGATCATGGTTGTCCTGGTCTGTGGTTGCCAAGACCATGTGGTTTAAGAGTGCTTATGGTTCACTGTGAGATAACTGGCCTTTAGGAGAACATATCCTGAGGGGGTGCTTGGAATCAGTCTGGCACCATCCCAAAGTTTATATTGCCCAACAATGTGAAGTTCCTACTGGAAAGTAGAAACTACATCACATTATGAGAGGATAATCTATAATCTACTGGAGAAGACTGATGTGTTTCTTCTTATCTAGCCTCCGTTCCTGTGGGAGGACTGAAGCTGCGTGATCTGTGTCTTCCTCAATGGATTGTGCTCCAGACTCATCACCCTACGCTATAGGAAGCCTCCAAGAGAAGGAGTTCATTTTAAGAGCAAGTTTGAAGTCAACAGATGGTCATATTTTCTATACCATTGCAAGCCACTATTTATGAACACTTACAAATTCCCTGGACTTCTTCCCACCAAAAAACATCCAAGTCAGCCTAAGATGTATTAGGATCAGTATTCCCTTGCACTGCCAATGGAAGCTTTTGACTGGCTCCCATGGCTTAAAAACAGTTTTTAAGCATATTCAATTACAAATGGCAGCAAAGGTAATAACTCCATCCAAATCAGACTATATTTGGCAGGCTCTGTTTACTATATAAGAGCTCCTGACTTTGAACCTGGCACACTCAATCAGAGAAACAGCAAAGAAACATTTGTTAGAAATGTGGTAAAAATTCGAGCTTTGGGTCAAAGTTACTAGGTATTTAAGTATTATTATTTCACTCCACTCCCTACAGGGGAAAGCTTTTGTACTTTATGGTCTTGCGGTCATCATAGTTTCAAAATAGTTAATGGATCCTGCGGTTTATACTGATCTACAATAGTGTACAGCTCGTGCAGCCTCTCTGGATTGATGCTAATGAGTAGTTTCGACCACTTCTGAAGATTGACAATAGTGCAGAAATCCTCAAGGCACTACAAATTGACAGTAGTTCTTGGATCCTGGAGCATCTGTGGTTTGAAAGTTGAGAATGGTTATTACTTTTACTGCTGATTGAAAATAGCGCAGAGACCTTGAAGCCACTATAAGCTGAAAATAGTGCATAGATTCTGTAGTTGTCATACAATACCTCATACATGGCCCAACGAGCGACTGCAAACTGGTGGTGGTCAAGGCTCCTGATGCCACTGCATATTAATAATATATGTGCCTCCTGCTGCTAATGTAGATTGCCTCATGTGAATGGCTCCTACATCAAATACAGATTGACACTACTTCATGAATCAAGAGACATCTCCACAATTATTCGAGTGCATGAATTTTGGGGCCACCAGATTGACACTAGTGAATGCATCTCATTCAGTGTAGATTGTCACTAGTGCATAGATCCTTTAACCACTTTACAGAGGCAGTCCATGGTTCATGCAGCCACTGGGGATGGAAACAGTTGTTGGTACCTGTGGCCACTTAAAGCTAATACTAGTGTATGGTTCCTGCGGCCATTGTAGATTGACACTAGGGCATGGCTCTCGCAGCCAAGGTAGGCAGACAATTGTGCATGGAACTTAAAACCAGTGGAGATTGACAATAATGCATTGATTCTGCAGCCCTGCAGCTCCTTTTGGAGTCCCCTCTTTCAAAGGAGCTTTCACCAATACTCAAATCAAACAGCTCTTTATTGCCTTGGTTATAGCCATATCATTGATTACTATCAACCGTAAATCGCCCATAAAATGTTGAGAGACAAAGTAGTCAAAATCAAATAACATTTATATGCTGAATGTAAAGGGGACTGGTTAAGTTCCAGAATATCTGAGGAGGCCTTTGTTTATTTTCACAATAAAGATGAACAAAGTTAAGGGGCATTTAATAATTCATCCTACTTCTTCAGTGAAGCCGATTAAATGTTTATCACCTTCTCTCATAGACTAATTTGTATTTTTTACTTACTTGCTGTTTTTGCTTCCTGCTATATAAACCATGCTAAAATGCCTCAATAAAATAAATCAGAAACAAGTATATTCTCTCACAGGCGCTGCTTATTCAGGTTTGTAGAGCAGCACATGCATCTTTCAGCAAAACAGCATATTGGCACTAGTGCATGATGCAGCTACAGCAATCAGGGGCGTGGCTAACAATGGTGGAGCAGGTGCAGAGATACCGGAGCTCAGTGCCCTAGATGAACATTGATTAGTACTGGGTTTTAATACCAAACCTGCTACCAGGGCACCATTGTCCTTGTTTGCACTAAGGTGCATGATACCCTTGCTACTGCATTAATGGCAATATGACTCTAGTAGATTGCTCTGGTACACGCTATTGATATGGTAATTATTTTCAATTTTATTATATTTTCTGAAGAGAGCTACAAAAAACACTTACAAAGTTACATATGCACAAGGAACATAAGAATGCACTTGATGTTCATATTCCTTGAGAGTCATTAAAATCCATGGCAACATTAAAACAGAGTAGTATAAGCACAATAAAATCAGTAAAACATTTTTAAAAAACACATAAAATAGGTAAACATTCTATAACAGGACATTTTTTTAGGGGACATTGACGTGACTGTAGTGCTTCTGAGGCAGGTCGTGTAGCATATAGGTCTCAGTCATTTTCGACGGTGCACTGAAAGCGCAGGACAGACAAAAATGGCGTTATTCAGGTCGGGAATATCAATTTGGCATAAATTACATTCAGCGGGGATTCCATACCATTTAGCTATAAGGGGATTACGTGGGAGCATGTAAAACCTCAGAAAAATCGAAAATGTCTTAACCTGTGAGACATATTCCAGTTAATATATGGTCCCACCCTATTTGCTGAAATGGAGTCTATAATGTTTTATAAAACACTTTTGTGAGGCTTGCCTCCCTGTCCAGGTGAAAGCTTAGTGCCCAAGGGGCCTGATTTAGGCTATCTTTTAATTGTGGTGCTGATAGTTCGAGAACCAAGTTGGAATGTAATTGGAACTGATCAACAGCGTAGAAGTAATTTCGGTAGATTAATGACTTTTCTTTTTTTTCTACCAGAATTTCTTTCTTCATAAGAAACCTTAATGTGTCTTCTTCGTTCCTTGCAAGGCAGGACCCAGTGTACCAGCCCTGCCAGGCCATGTACAAAAAAACTTCTTTGGGTTTCTTCCTACCATGAAAACACATGATTTTACTTTTTGAGGTGTTAATCTTTAAATGATCATTGGTGAATTATTTCAATGCCTGCAGACAACTATTTAGACCTTTAGGAGTAAGTTCCAGAATTAATATATCATCTGCATGTAGCAGACACATTATTACATTTCCATACATTTTTAGAGCTATACCCCAAATCTGTGATAGACGGACAGGAAGGTTTGAAATATAAAGAGAAAAGAGTAATGGGGCTAGAAGGCACCCTTCTTTTAAACTATCCTTAGAAAGGCCAATCAACGCCTAGCAGTACTCTGCAACAGATAGAAGAGTGGAGTACAATAACTGGATCTAACAGGGTGCATGGCATACCCAGCATTAAGAGCTTTCTCCATGCAAAGATCGATCCACTTTATCAAACGCTGTGGAGAAGCCTATAAAGGCCGCATAGTTTGCTCTTCCTCTTACCGTTACCTATTTCTCATTGATCAACTGGAGAGCAGCTGTACTATCAATCATTCAATGATTTCTCCTGAACCCAGTTTGCTCAATAGATATGATTTTGTTTACTTCAGCCAACTTGCTTTTCAGAGTTAATAAGAATTTTGAGAAAACGTTGCCCACCACATTTTGAAGGATGATCTGTCTATAGTTCTCAGGTAGTTTTTGATCCCCCTTCTTAAATAGTGGTGATTACACTTTGATGCTTCTAGTCCAGGAGGGGGGACCCTCTTATTCTTATAGAGGCTTTTGAAAATTGGAAACAACATTTTGCTACTAAGGGTTCCCTTCTTGTTTGTAACAGAGATTGGGGCTTCATCTGGACTCGTTGCGGCAGAGGTATGCATTCTTCGGATAGCTGGCTCAATATCCTTCACTGATGGAGGGTAGTGGGTGTGTATGACCACTTCTGGTTTGAAAGAATCATCCTCCTCTCCATTTGCAGCATACAGGTTAGAGACAAAACATTTTTTCACAAGAAACAGAGAGGCAACTTAACAATTATGGATGACCACAGTCAACATTAAGCAAATGCTTGTAGGTCTTGGTAGTATTTTTCTTTATTGTGTGTTTCCTGAGATAGCACAGCCAACGTGTTTCTCCTTACAAAGGCTTTATCAGGGCTGCAAACATAAAGAACATGTATATAACACAAGTCAATAAACAAATCTATGATCTATGACAGGATACTAACATTTAATACAAAAAAATTGCAGCTATACACAACAAATACAGCTTTTTAACAAACCCCTCAAAATACAGCACTGTATCCTGTTACACAAGCAAAGGAGACATATTTAAAAACAAAATACACAAAAACTATAACATTGGAAGAGCTAGAAAGCAACATCATTCCTATACCACTTTTATAAAATTGTTTTCTTCTGAGAAATGAAACACCTATAAATTGGATATAGACATGTTCAGGTGTAAAGAAACACCAGAAGACATGTTGAAGTGAGCATAAATAGACCGCGAAAGTGTAAGGAATTGCTTCAGATCATAAAAGCTGTGCACAACCAGTTCCTCCTTGGTGACTGAAAATGTATTACAACATGAGCTGTGAAAAAAAGAAAAGAAAGTTAGTGGTGTGCTAAGACCCCAGGTAAAACCCTGTACCTTTGCCCATACAGACAAGAGTGAAGATGACAGTACAGGTTCTTCAACGGTCTCTTACCAAAAGATCTGAACCACTGGGAAACACATGGATCTTCTTGATGTAGGATAAGAGATATTGGAGTCTAAAAACACCTAAAATGAATATAAATTGATATTTCATAGGTTGTTTCAAATTAAGATTCATCAGTTTACCAGCGTCCAAAATCCACTGTAATTATATCCCAGACATATGAATGAATGAATGAAAGAACTTATAAAGCGCACGAATACCCGTAGGCGTCTTGGCGCTGTACAGATCAGAAGGGAGCAGATGAGAACTGAGTGATGTCTGTCTGCGAGGATCATTGATTAAATAACCAGGTTTTGAGGCTCTTCCTAAAAACTGAGAGTGAAGGCACCATTTTCAGTTTAAGTGGCAAGCGGATCCAATGAAGAGCTGTAATTCTGAAGAAACGTCTCCCCCCCCCCCCCAGGTGGCGCGTTTGAAGGGACCAACCATCCACCGACAAACTGAATAAGAGCCCAATGTTCTGCCTGAATGTACATGTGATTCAATGTTAAGTCCTTATGAGAAATTAGATAATTCAGGGGACAATATGTAAGTCTTCTATTTATAGCGTTTACAATGTGAGTACCAGTGGATACATCATGCCATGATCCCGTGGTCCACATAAACAAATCTCTTCTGAATAAAAAAAGAGAAACAGTCAATTAACCAGTTGATCCATAATTAGTATTCATAAGAGAGGCACTTTACTCAATCCCTTATTACTATTATTCTTTAGCAATTTATAATGAATGCAGCTACCCAAGAGGGTTTCCTGGCACAAGGCATTCGCAGGCACCTGTCCCAAGCATTCAGATTCAAAATAGCCAAGCTTTCAGCATCTTACAGAAGGTGAGGAATGATTTACAGTTTCTTAAGTCAAATGGCAATGAGTTCCAAAGCTTGGGACCCAGGTAGGCAAAGGAGCAGCCCTTCCTACGGGTTAATTGAAACCTGAAGACACTGAACAGGGCTTTGGTTGAGGATCTTAATAGCCAAGTTGCCTGGTAGGGGGATACTAATTCCTGAATGTAATGTGGTCGTAGGCCAAATTTGGCCTTGAACATATAGGACAATGCTTTAAATTCAATGTGCTTGGCCACCTTAAACCAATTAGGTTCTTTTAGTAAATGGGACACAGAATCATCTCTGGGTAAGCAATAAAGCAATCTGGCAGCGGTATTCGGGACAATTTGCAGGTGATCTATTCATGACTAATCAGTGCCTAAATACAGCACATTGCCATAGTCCAGGCGAGAAATAACCAGTGCCTGAATAATGGTCGTCTGTGCTGCTAGAGGAATATACCATAGCATAATTTTTAGCCACTTAAGGACTGCAAAACAGGTAGCGGTCACCTTAGCTATCTGTGGCTTCATAGTAAGCTTATCATCAATAAGAAAGTCTAAATTGTTTAACTTAGATACCGGAGTAGTTGGTATCCCTAGTAATTCTGGCCAATATTGGTGCCCAAAAGGGAGGAGTTGTTATCTAGAACTATGACTTCTGTCTTATCGCTGTTGAGTTTAAGTGAGTTTTGACTTAACCAAGGTGCAATTTTCATCAATCCCAGATTAAGTAAAGATGGATAATTTCTCTGTGCCGAAGACAAAGAGAAAATCATCTGGGTAACATTGGAATATGAAGAGAGGCTGAGTCCACAGATCTCTAACAGGTTCGCCAAAGGGCATACTTATAATGGATCCCTATGGAACTCTGTAAGTCAAGGCTTGTGTTTGGGACATCACGTTGGAAGAAAACAACTTGAAACGTGTGGTCCTTTAGATATCCATAGATATGTATCCCACAGTGCGTAATGCCACGCAGGAATGATTGCTCTTAACTTACTCAACTAGGATACTTTCCTAAAAGAACATCGTGAGAACATAGTGAGCAAGAAACATCCCCAACAAAAAGTAAAAAATAGACATTGTGCAGACTTTATGTTTAAACACGTGGTAGTAAGAGGGGAACCCGCATTAGTGCCAGGCACCCAAGCATATGTTCTGCAAAAGAAGACTTAACTTATGATGAACATACCATGTATTCAGAAGGTTTTTAAACCTAGGAGTAACGGATTTAAAATGGCACAAGCATTGTCCACGCAAATTTCCTTAGACTTTGGCATAACACCCAAGAGACCACTCTCCTCAGGGCCCACAGAGCTCAGGCCTTGACAAATAAACATAAGTCCTTCCCAGGAAAGTATCCCACAAATGTCAGGTCCCAGATGGTGATAGTCAACAATGTAGACTTCAACCAGTACAGGGAGTTTGTAAATGTTATAATTGCACGCTGCATGCGCTCACATCACTTATCAGTGTACGGCCCCACAAACAACATCACGTCCTGTCTTCCACAGTGTTGTCGGTCGAAAGGACGCGCCCAATTCCATGTCTTAAGTATGCTAAGCCCCGCCTTGTATAACCACGAGGCCAGAATTACCCGGAAGGAGGGTATCAATTCTATGAATGAGTCTAGCTCTGACATTGTGTGTGCTTTCCAAGGCATCTAGCGTCATGCTCTGCCTGTCTCAGACACAAGAATGTTACATGCCGAAGTGCGGTCTTTGTTTTAATTCTGTCATACACCGTAATATAACACAAACATGCTGATTGCAACGGCTGACTTGTATAAAGGAACTACACAAAACATGTTCTCTCCTACATTGTCATCACATCCACTCCAGTAACTGGACCATTATATACCATCCGCATGCACTGAACACAATAATGTGAAGAGGTTTCTATCGATAATAATGGTACTGGTCCATTGATGAACCAGGGAACCATTATATTTCTGATTGTATCTAACATAAAAGGAGAAACAAGTTGTGGGAGACACTCAAAAGGCAGGTAAAGTAAAACCCAAATGGGTAGTGAGGGACAGGTAATTGCAGAATAACAAAATGGGAATGATAGAAAAGCCTAAAAATGATGTGGAAAGACACAGTGTTGGCGCATGGAAAAGAAACATTTCTGCATCTCTTTATGGTAGTTGACATCATTGTTACAAGACACACTGACAGATAAATATCCTGGGTGGTTAGATCTTTACACACCATCTAGTAGTTGTCAATTCATTCCACATGCAAAGGTTTTACAGAAAATAATGTAGTTCATTGTCCGAGTTTAGACCTCTTTGCACTGCTTTACGTCTACAAATCCATTTAACTTCGGACTGTCACAACCATAATTCCTTATTGCCCCATGTTGGGTCAAGATGAATCAATTCAATACCATGAAAGTGGAAATGAGCTCTGATTGCCCGAATTTCGCAATCACATGATACTAATGAGTAATAAACATCTTGTGTGATGCATGCTCTACGATGAAGCATCTTAGAGCATGCATCAAACAAGATATTTCCAATTCAATACCATGGAAGAGGAAGTTTGCTCTGTTTGCTCCCATTTTACAGTTAAGTGATACTAATGAGTAAGAAACATCTTGTGTGATGCATGCTCTACGATGCAGTATTGTAGAACATGCTTCAAACCAGATGTTTCTTACTCATTAGTAACAAAGTACTGTGAAATGGGGGCAAATGGAGCTTACTTCCATTTCCATGGTATTGAATTGGTTGTCCCGACCCAAGAGTGGGCAATTGGAATTGTGGTTCTCTATGGTGCGGGTGCTGGTTTTAGAGGAAAGCGCATTGGATATTACCATTTAGGTAACTTTCTCACAATGGCTTCGGGAATCGCGTAAAAGTATGATTTTTTTAAACGTTAGCAATACGGTCCACCTACAGCCAGTTTCTAGCTCTGTCCTCTCTTCCTATTTTCTGATGTATAATCAAATCTATGGGCATTTTGCGGGCGGAATTCACCTTTGATGATGCATTGTACTAATGTGCACCTAAGTACATTATTCACTCATTTCAGTACCTGAAGGAACTTGCTTATGTATGATATCTATGGACAACTATTCTTACTGGGCGCAATGTACTTTTAGAAAAGTATTTTGGTTGAGTAAGTTAAGACCAATCATTCCAACGTGGCAGTATGCGTAGTGGGATATTGATAGGCCTGGCCCTTTTTGCAAGTTTATCCTCAAACTTTTTGCCTTTTGCCTTCTATTTTTTTGACCCAGTTTTTGTTGGCTAGAGCATTCTGAGCACTTTATCACTGCTGATCAGTGCCAAAGTGCATGTGCTCTCTGTATAAATTGTGATATGATTAGTTATCCATGATTGGCATATTTGATTTACTGGTAAGTCCCTACTAAAGTGTGCGGAGTGTGCCAGGACCTGTAAATCAAATGCTACTATAGATCTATACTAGTGGGCTTGCAGCACGGGTTGTGCCACCCACAAGGAGTAGCCATGTAAATGTGTCTCAGAATCTCAGACCTACCACTGTGTTTTAAACTGCCATGCTGACTTTGCATGTGCACTCACTTGTCAGGCTCAAACCTTCCCTTTCCTTACATGTAAGGCCCAAGGTACCACACTGGGCAGGGTGCAGTGTATGTGCAAGGTGGGAAAAGTACTGCTGTGTGTGACATGTCCTGATAGTAAAAGACTGTGTGTTTCCTTTTTCACAATTGAAAGGCTGTATGTCCCCTAGGTTTAATATTGCAGCTGCACTGTAACCTCGTGACATGTGTAACTTTCCATAGGGACAATATAGAAAAATGGAGTTTAGGCTCTCTGAACTCAGAATGTATTAACACACCTTTTAGTAAAGGTGGTTTTTAAATTATGTGTTTGAACGTGCCACTTTTAGAAAGTGTTATTATAAAGAACAGTGGTCCCTATAACGAATATACTGTAAGCAATGATCATACACTTAATAGGTTGTATGTCTTCTGTCCGTCCGGACAGGAATTTATTTTTTAGATCAAAAGAGTAATTTTTAGGTTGTTAAAAATGTCAAGCGGGCACAGCCGTGACCTTCAACATATACAGGACAACAACAAAAAGAAAAAATGGAAAAAGCACGAAATTTGTCTGTACACTTGTGTTTCAGTAGGACAGACGTTAAATGTTAAACCACACCATTGCAATTATCAATGTTACATACACAATTTGCATATGGGGTTATGTGTCGACGTTTCGATGCCTTTCTTAGAATATGGGCATCATCATCAGGACATTGGATGACATTATTGTTGTCTTAATCATTGTAAACGCAATTATTGGCCTTTCCATCACATTTATATTATATACATATTTACATTGGGAGGAAAAGGGAAAAAAACAAAGGAAAATGACGTAAATACCAGGCATATAACATAGGTCCTCTATGGTTATACTTCGAGTGAAATCAAGTGCATTTTTTCAAGACGAGGTGACTTGACTGTGAAAAGTGGGAAATGGCATGCACAATAAAAATTTCATGGCAAATTGCCTGTGCCTAAATTGGAGGTGGAGAGAGTGTAATCAGTGTTTCATTTGATAACATGACCTAATGTGAAAGACTGTGAACCGGTCAGAAATAGTTTCAAAGTGATCTAGGTGCATCATGAGCGCCGAGCGCGGAAATAATAACTGTGGCTGAGCGTTTATCGTGCTTTTTGCATGCTTCTGGTAAGATGCAGAGCGATTTAAACCTACATGGTTTTCACGGCGGGTGAAACCTGGGTTCTTGAAAATTAAGCGGTCGTGTTCGCAGAAAATTCTGTGAATAAAACAACTGTCCATTAGATTTAAGCAAGTCACGCGGTAAGTGCTATAAGTGACCCGTGGTGAATCAGCGGTTTACCTGCACCCTCGCGGTATGGTTAGATATCCGGCACGAGTTAATCACAGCGTTTACTTATACAAGGATACGCCGAAAAGCACAATGGCTATCTGAAATTAAAGGGAAGAAGGGTACCCAGGAGATTAGAATCTGCGTGCTTACATAAGGCTGCAGTTTCTGAGTCCGTCCGGACTGGTACTTATTTCGGGATTGGAAGGTGGCTGCCACGAGTCTGGCGATCTGGTGCTCAGTCAACGTGTGCGTGAGATTGTTTAGTAGAGAGGAGTGAGCGCGAGGATAGTGAACAGCGTGAAAGGACTACCACGGGTGGGGGGAGATGGCAGTCTTTACGGCGGCCATTTTGAGGTGGTGAATAGTGCTCTAGTGCCATGCATTTAAGCACATTTAAGCAATACATCAACAAAATTATTTCACAGGAGGAATCACATCAGATGGCATTTTGGAAAATCACAGTAGGAACGTCCAATCTTCAAGTCGATTTAGCCCATTCCGAATGCTGTTAGTGCGTAGGATCCAATGTAACTCTTCCTTGTTCAGCAGCTGAGACATATCTGCTCCTCTTGGGGGTGGCTTGATAATTGTGATCACTGTCCAAGGAAAGTCTTTTTCAGTATGCCCTTTTGCAGTAAAATGTTCCACCAATGGGGCATTTGCTGTTTTACATTTTATCCTGCTCTTATGTTGTCCAATCCGTAACTTTATTTTCTGACTTGTTTGTCCTATGTAAATGAGCTTACAGGGACACAGGATAGCATACACCAGGTTCGCAGAATTACAGTTAGAGAAATAATTCCTGTCAAATTTTATATTGCCAAATTCAAACGTTTTACCCTCTATGGTGGTGTCGCAGCAGATACAGCCCCCACATTTAACATGACCTAAAAGTGGTGGTAGGCCCCAGGCATCATTTATGGTTGTTTTTTGTACATGTGAAGGGAGAGCTGCTCTGACAAGATGATCTTTAACATTCTTAGATCGTTTGAATGCGAACATTGGTTTCTCTAGTGTCAGAAGGCCTGTGTTGAGGACTGGCCAGTGTTTAAGTACACTTTTTCTGATGGCGTTTGATGCCGGTGAAAATGTGGTGACACAAATAAGTTTGTCTCGTGCATTTTTTTCTTTGGGTTCTAAAAGGTTCTCTCTTGGGCAGTACCAAGCTCTTTTTAAGGAGTTACGTACCAGTTTTCGTGGGTAACCTCTGTTTCTCAGTTTTGTGCTAAGTATTTTTGCCTCGGCGAAATAGTCATCCTTAAAGTAGCAATTACGCCTGATGCGGAGGAATTGGGAGAAAGGTAAAGAATCACGTAAGGCCTTTCGCTCAGTGGGCTTGCGATGTAGTGTAGTTGTAAGCCGGCCTTGTGTGTGTCTTATTTGTAAGTCAAGAAAAGGGATCGAGTCCTTACTAGTGGACAGAGTATAGCAGAGTCTGCCACTGTTGTTATTCAGCCAATGCTGGAAGGCTTTAAGGTTTTCAGGGGAGTCATTCCATAATAGAAAGATATAATCGATATATCTTTTCCACAAGGCAATGCCATTGTGGAAAGGATTCGATGTGTGAAGAATGCTATTGGTCTCCAGGTGGTCCATATACAGAATGGCTAGGTTGGGAGCAAAAATTGCTCCCATGGATGTCCCTTTCACTTGGCCGTAGAATTGTCCCTCAAAAAGAAAGAAGTTTTCAGTCAGACAGATTTCTAGTAATTCAAGGATGAACAAAGAGGGCACATTATGGGGGCGTTCTCTTGATTCAAGGACCTTCTCTATTACACGCAGAGACTCAAATTGTGGGATATTTGTGTACAAAGATTCCACATCCAGCGTACATATGGTGCTGGATGTGGGATCAAAAGGGTACTCTTCTATGAAATTTATCATAGCCATACTGTCCCTGATGTAACAGATAGTTTCTGGGACAAAGGGCTTGATGAAGAAATTTATGTAGTGCCCCAATGGTTCGAGGATCGAACTACAGCCCGAAACTATGGGGCGACCAGGGGGTGATTGGGGATTTTTGTGAATCTTCGGTAAGCAATAAATCACAGGAGTCCGTGGAGATTTGGTGTTGAGAAAATCGTACTCTTTTTTAGACAAGAAGCCTGAATCAAGTGCCCTGTTAGTAACAGTTGTAATCATTTCTTGGATTTCATTGGTGGGGTTGCGTGGGAGTTTGCAATAGTGCTCGTGATTATTAAGTTGGCGTAGCACTTCATTTTTGTAGGATTCAATATCCTGAATCACTATCCCTCCCCCTTTATCCGCTGGTTTGATTACAAGAGATTGGTTATTTTTAAGGGAGGAGATAGCATTTTTCTCTTCCAAAGTGATGTTATATGGAATGAAGGACCTTTTTTCTGCAAGGTCTGATAGATCCTTTAAAACCAGTTTCTCAAATGTAGGAATCTCAGCTGGGATCATACTTGCTGTGGGGGAAAAAATTCTTCAGGAAAGTTCGTCTACATAGCTTTTTTATCCTCAATCCCTCTATCCCCAAACATTACAATACCCCCTTCAAACCACCCTCAAAATTTTCCCCCATAGCAAGTATGATCCCAGCTGAGATTCCTACATTTGAGAAACTGGTTTTAAAGGATCTATCAGACCTTGCAGAAAAAAGGTCCTTCATTCCATATAACATCACTTTGGAAGAGAAAAATGCTATCTCCTCCCTTAAAAATAACCAATCTCTTGTAATCAAACCAGCGGATAAAGGGGGAGGGATAGTGATTCAGGATATTGAATCCTACAAAAATGAAGTGCTACGCCAACTTAATAATCACGAGCACTATTGCAAACTCCCACGCAACCCCACCAATGAAATCCAAGAAATGATTACAACTGTTACTAACAGGGCACTTGATTCAGGCTTCTTGTCTAAAAAAGAGTACGATTTTCTCAACACCAAATCTCCACGGACTCCTGTGATTTATTGCTTACCGAAGATTCACAAAAATCCCCAATCACCCCCTGGTCGCCCCATAGTTTCGGGCTGTGGTTCGATCCTCGAACCATTGGGGCATTACATAGATTTCTTCATCAAGCCCTTTGTCCCAGAAACTATCTGTTACATCAGGGACAGTATGGCTATGATAAATTTCATAGAAGAGTACCCTTTTGATCCCACATCCAGCACCATGTGTACGCTGGATGTGGAATCTTTGTACACAAATATCCCACAATTTGAGTCTCTGCGTGTAATAGAGAAGGTCCTTGAATCAAGAGAACGCCCCCATAATGTACCCTCTTTGTTCATCCTTGAATTACTAGAAATCTGTCTGACTAAAAACTTCTTTCTTTTTGAGGGACAATTTTACGGCCAAGTGAAAGGGACATCCATGGGAGCAATTTTTGCTCCCAACCTAGCCATTCTGTATATGGACCACCTGGAGACCAATAGCATTCTTCACACATTGAATCCTTTCCACAATGGCTTTGCCTTGTGGAAAAGATATATCGATGATATCTTTATATTATGGAATGACTCCCCTGAAAACCTTACAGCCTTCCAGCACTGGCTGAATAACAACAGTGGCGGACTCTGCTATACTCTGTCCACTAGTAAGGACTCGATCCCTTTTCTTGACTTACAAATAAGACACACACAAGGCCGGCTTACAACTACACTACATCGCAAGCCCACTGAGCGAAACACTTTGCTCGAATATACTAGCCACCACCCTAGGGCCTTACGTGATTCTTTACCTTTCTCCCAATTCCTCCGCATCAGGCGTAATTGCTACTTTAAGGATGACTATTTCGCCGAGGCAAAAATACTTAGCACAAAACTGAGAAACAAAGGTTACCCACTAAAACAGGTACGTAACTCCTTAAAAAGAGCTTGGTACTGCCCAAGAGAGAACCTTTTAGAACCCAAAGAAAAAAATGCACAAGACAAACTTATTTGTGTCACCACATTTTCACCGGCATCAAACGCCATCAGAAAAAGTGTACTTAAACACTGGCCAGTCCTCAACACAGGCCTTCTGACACTAGAGAAACCAATGTTCGCATTCAAACGATCAAAGAATGTTAAAGATCATCTTGTCAGAGCAGCTCTCCCTTCACATGTACAAAAAACAACCATAAATGATGCCTGGGGCCTACCACCACTTTTAGGTCATGTTAAATGTGGGGGCTGTATCTGCTGCGACACCACCATAGAGGGTAAAACGTTTGAATTTGGCAATATAAAATTTGACAGGAATTATTTCTCTAACTGTAATTCTGCGAACCTGGTGTATGCTATCCTGTGTCCCTGTAAGCTCATTTACATAGGACAAACAAGTCAGAAAATAAAGTTACGGATTGGACAACATAAGAGCAGGATAAAATGTAAAACAGCAAATGCCCCATTGGTGGAACATTTTACTGCAAAAGGGCATACTGAAAAAGACTTTCTTTGGACAGTGATCACAATTATCAAGCCACCCCCAAGAGGAGCAGATATGTCTCAGCTGCTGAACAAGGAAGAGTTACATTGGATCCTACGCACTAACAGCATTCTGAATGGGCTAAATCGACTTGAAGATTGGACGTCCCTACTGTGATTTTCAAAAATGCCATCTGATGTCATTCCTCCTGTGAAATAATTTTGTTGATGTATTGCTTAAATGTGCTTAAATGCATGGCACTAGAGCACTATTCACCACCTCAAAATGGCCGCCGTAAAGACTGCCATCTCCCCCCACCCGTGGTTGTCCTTTCACGCTGTTCACTATCCTCGCGCTCACTCCTCTCTACTAAACAATCTCACGCACACGTTGACTGAGCACCAGATCGCCAGACTCGTGGCAGCCATCTTCCAATCCCGAAGTAAGTACCAGTCCGGACGGACTCCGAAACTGCAGCCTTATGTAAGCATGCAGATTCTAATCTCCTGGGTACCCTTCTTCCCTTTAATTTCAGATAGCCATTGTGATTTTCGGCGTATCCTTGTATAAGTAAACGCTGTGATTAACTCGTGCCGGATATCTAACCATACCGCGAGGGTGCAGGTAAACCGCTGATTCACCACGGGTCACTTATAGCACTTACCGCGTGACTTGCTTAAATCTAATGGACAGTTGTTTTATTCACAGAATTTTCTGCGAACACGACCGCTTAATTTTCAAGAACCGAGGTTTCACCCGCTGTGAAAACCATGTAGGTTTAAATCGCTCTGCATCTTACCAGAAGCATGCAAAAAGCACGATAAACGCTCAGCCACAGTCATTATTTCCGCGCTCGGCGCTCATGATGCACCTAGATCACTTTGAAACTATTTCTGACCGGTTCACAGTCTTTCACATTAGGTCATGTTATCAAATGAAACACTGATCACACTCTCTCCACCTCCAATTTAGGCACAGGCAATTTGCCATGAAATTTTTATTGTGCATGCCATTTCCCACTTTTCACAGTCAAGTCACCTCGTCTTGAAAAAATGCACTTGATTTCACTCGAAGTATAACCATAGAGGACCTATGTTATATGCCCGGTATTTACGTCATTTTCCTTTGTTTTTTTCCCTTTTCCTCCCAATGTAAATATGTATATAATATAAATGTGATGGAAAGGCCAATAATTGCGTTTACAATGATTAAGACAACAATAATGTCATCCAATGTCCTGATGATGATGCCCATATTCTAAGAAAGGCATCGAAACGTCGACACATAACCCCATATGCAAATTGTGTATGTAACATTGATAATTGCAATGGTGTGGTTTAACATTTAACATCTGTCCTACTGAAACACAAGTGTACAGACAAATTTCGTGCTTTTTCCATTTTTTCTTTTTGTTGTTGTCCTGTATACGTTGAAGGTCACAGCTGTGCCCGCTTGACATTTTTAACAACCTAAAAATTACTCTTTTGATCTAAAAAATAAATTCCTGCCCGGACGGACAGAAGACATACAACCTATTAAGTGTATGATCATTGCTTACAGTATATTCGTTATAGGGACCACTGTTCTTTATAATAATTAATGCCCAAGGTCCCTATGCTATACCTTAAGGGTTCCCTTGTTTTGTTGAAACACTTTTAGAAAGTGGGCATTTTCTTGTTTTACCATCCTGTGTGCCTCTGTTGTTTGTGTATTCGGCATCTGGTGTTGGAGTGACAGGAGATAGGGACGTCCATTCCCTTTAGACATTCACCAGGGGGGTTGAGGTGTGTCCTGCTCTGCTGGGTGACTCATCACTGGGCTGAATGGACCTGGTATGCATTTACAGTGGTGGAAGTAGTTTTGCTTGCACCTGAATATGTTGTGTCTCCTTTTCACAATGTTGTCCCCACCCTCTGTGGTCATGCTGCACCAGGGAAGACAGGACTGGTTTGAACCCATCCCACAAATAGAACAATGACAAAATGGGGTATAAGTATTAAGCCTAAATCCCAGGACTTTAGATTGCTTCAAGAAGCAAGAGGACCCTGCCAAGAAGAAGAGTGGAAGGACTGTGTGAGGAGCACTGCTGTTTCTGTGTAACGGGTGGGTTGGCGTGCAGTTGCTGCTTTTGTCTGTGGTGGAGGAAAAGGACTCTTTTTGCCCTGCTGTGCTATCCTGCTTCTGGAGAACTCCAAATGATTGTGTGTGCTTGCCTCGTGTTGAGAGTCTCAGTGAGATAAAAGACTTCAATAACGAACCTTGTTGGATCTAAAAGTAACCTGCCTGGAAGACAGGCTGGAGGCTATGTGAGGATCGCTGCCCCTGATTTGTGTGGGGTGGGACGGCCTGCAGTTATTGCTCCTGCCTGGAGCAGAGAATGGACTGAACTTTCTTTTTACCAATTAGCCCAACAGTGCATGGTGAGCACTATGTTCGTCACCTGTTTTTGCCTAAAAGGAAGCGCAAGGTGACTGCTTCCTTTTTCCTTGTGGTTGTACCCCCACAAGCGGCTCATAGCGAGCACTTCATTTGCCATACTTCTGGGCCAAGCAGAGCATGGTAAGCACTTCATTTTATGGAGAAAAGGATACATGTTTTTAAGCCTGAGAGAGAGCAAGAAAAAGCAGAGAGCGGATGCTGCTCCACAACACCTAGCAACCGTTCGAAGTGCTGCCCTGCCTGATTCCAAGAAGTAAGAGGAGTCACCGCATTGTCAGGCAACCAACTCGGCTGCCTGGAGTTCCTGACGTCACCGACGAGCCATGCACCACAGAGATGAGCACCGCCGCCCACCCCAGACAGTGGATAGAGCTCCGAAAGTGGCCTGACCAGAGAGAGTTCTGGGCTGAGCTAGGTCCTTCTACATGTCGCAAATGCCCAGACCTCGTGGGCAGCTGCCATTGTGGGCCATTCTGCCTGCAGGAGATCCTGCGGAGTCTCCCCACCAATCGTGGAAGAGCGTGTCTGAACCCCCTGTCCTGATCCCATCCTTGGGGGGCTTTTTTCTTGACGGCCATTTCAGGTGAAAACTCGATGAGTGAGGAGAGTTAGGGAAATTACTGCATGAACATATAAAAGAAGCACAAGTGCACTGCTGCTCCATCTTTCGGGAGGAAGTCGGTAATTCCTGGGCCTTATTAAGTGTTGCAGCATTACAAGCCCCAGTATGGAGATGAGGGAGTCTCTCCCTGGGTTTTTACCAGAACTACTGTATTTTGGTGCTATACCATGATGTGTTTAGGCATGCCGTTTTTGTCCTGCCTAGTCGGGCTAGCAAGTACTGTTACTCTCAGAACCTGCAAAATCTATGTGACTGTGGTCTAATGTGTTTATGTATAGTACAAAGGATATTTTTATATACCCTTGCGTGGAGTCTCTTTTTGTGGTGTGCCTAGTGTCTCACTGGTATGTGCGTGTGTTTCACAAATGCTTTACCCATTGTCTCTGGGATAAGCCTGACTGCTCTGCCAAGCTACCAAGGGGGTGAGCAGGGGTTATCTTGGGTGTGTAACTCCTTAACCCTGACTAGGGTGGTGGGTTCTGCCTGGCTAAGGTGCATGCCATAACCAACCAGAAACTCCATTTCTAACAGATATAAATCTATGGACTGAGTAAAGTGGCTCTGTTATGGCTACTAAATATGGATCAACTCTCTTTTTTACTTAGAAGTGATTTGTTTATGTTGACCACGGGATCGTGGCATGAGCTATCCACTGAAATTCACATTGCAAATGCTATAACTAGAAGACTTACATATTGTCCACTGAATTACCTAATTTCTCATCAGGATTTTTCATTGAATCGCATGTAAGTCTGGGATATTATGGCAGTCTCTTTTGGACGCTGGTAAAATGCTGAACTTAATTTGAAACAACATTTTAGGTGTTGTTAAACTCCAATGCCTCTTATCCTATAACAAGAATGTCCTTGTGTTTCGCAGTGGTCCAGATCTCTTGGTATGAGACCTTTTAAGAACCTGTGCTGTTATCTTCACTCTAGACTGTATGGGCAAAGGTACGGGGGTTTGCCTGGGGTCCTTGCACACCACTAACTTTATTTTCCTTTTTTCACAAATCATGTTTTAATAGATTTTCAATCACCACGTAGGAACTGGGTATGCACAACTTTCATGAACTTGAGCCATTCTTCAAGCTTCCTCTGTTTATTTATACTCACTCCAATATCTCGTCTGGTGTTTCTTGATATCTGAACACGTGTATATATATTTTTTCGGTGTTCTATTTCCCAGAAGAGAATAGTTTTATGAAGTGATATAGGAATGATTTCACTTTCTAGCTCTTCCAATGGTATAGATTGAGTATATGTTGTTTTTAAATAATATGTATGATTTGCTTGTGTAAGAGGATACAGCACTGTCGATTGATGGGTCTGTTATAAAACTGTATTTGTTGTGTAACCTAAATATTTTTGTATTAAATGTTAGTTTCCTGTCAATAGATCATAGATGTGTTTATTGACCTGTGACATATACCTGTTCTTCATGTTTGCAGCAATGATAAAGCCTTTGAAGGTGAAAAGTGTTGGCTGCGCTATCTTGGAAACACACTATAAAAAAATACAACATCAATTACCAAGACCCACAAGCATTTGCTTAATTTTGAATGTGGGCATCCATAATTTTCCATGTCGTCCCTCTATTTCTTGTGAAAAAATGTGTGGTCAATGGGCAGCTGGCCATTAAGGTGGGCAACGGTTTCTGTCTATTGTTTTTTTTTTTTTTTTTTTAATATTTTTATTAGGTTTTTAACATCATTTTTTACCCCCTAACCCAGGGGTGTGGAGCACATCAAAATTTACAAAAAATAAAGAAAAAACAGGTATACAATACATACAGGAAAAATAGAATAGTGAATATTGTCTAATATACAGTTATCACTAACTTGTAAAAAAAAAAGCAGAGAAGAAAAAAAAGCACTTGTAATTAATACAAGCCCAGGAGGCCAATCATCATATGCCTCTAATCAATCCACCCGATTATTCCCAAATGATGGCTTATACTTCTTCCTTCCAAATCGATATTGGCTCCCATATTTTCAGTCCCAGTTTCCTCCCCTTTTTTCCTTTTCTAGCATAGATTGCCTTTTCCAAATTATATATGTTTAAAATCCTGGCTAACCACTGTTGAAATGTGGGTGGTAGCTGATCGAGCCACACTGAAGCAATACTTAATCTCAGTACTGCCATTGCTACGAAAATAAAATAAGATCCTTCTCCCTACAATAGACAGAAACCTGGGAGAAGGTTTCTGTCTATTGTAGTGACTACTTGAGGTGATGACACATCATAGTAACTACGTTTTCTCATTTGCCTTGGCGCATAAGTGTTCTAATTTTCTTGTACCTTTATTGAACACATATACCAGAAAATCTGTATAGCTGCAATCACAAAGTACAAAGGTCTCATGTTAGTGTTTTTTTGTATTTTTTTGAAGCCAATAACAGATAACAGATAATATACATTTATATTACACACACACACACACAAACAAGAACCAAAACAATAGGGGTCAAAACTTAACATTTTGTCACCATAGAATTTCGGAAACATACAGTAATAATGTGGAAAAAAGAACAAAAACTGCAGAACCAAAAAGAGGAGAACGAGCAGAAAGGAAAACAAGACACAAAAAAGGGGACCCCTGAATAATAAACAATGTTTAGGTGGTATATACAAACATAAATTATACAATCACATTAATTAATTAATTCATAACATATATCTTTACGCCTTTATATAACCCTTCTTAGACAGCAGGGAGTGGTTGGGCAAACACAAAAAATCCAAGGCATGAAAAAAACCAAGGACGCAAATTTAAATCGTATTAGTCTTTAAATAGGCAACTAGCATCCCCCCCCTGGCCCCCCCAGATCTTAATACCCAACCTAAGTTTCTGCCGCCCTTTAAGGGCATAAAGGCTGTATTCCAGATTACAATGGCACATAGCCTGCCCCTCCATATTTCAAAAGATAGGGTTTCTTTTTGCCTCCAGTGTGATGCAATGCACAGTCTAGCCTCCACCACAGCTATAAATATTAAGTACCTATATACATACATTTCCTGCGCACTCAATTCAGCAAGGACATTGCCGACCTCATCAGCCCGCATGCCCTCCCCTCCGCTGACTACATCCTCCTGGGAGACATCAACTTCCACCTGGAGAAAAACAATGACCGCAACACCATCACCCTGCTCGACAACCTCGCCAACCTCGGTCTCAAGCAGCTGGTGTCCACCCCCACCCACCTCGCCGGACGCACACTTGACGCCGTCTTCTCATCCAGCAAAGACATCGCCTTCAGCCACGCCACCGGACTCCACTGGACGGACCACAGCTGCGTCCACTTCACCTTCAAAAGAACGACGATCCACCACCACCAGCAACAGGTTGCTCGAAGAAGCTGGAACAAGATCACAGCCGACCAGCTCGCCGCTTCCCTGAGCCAGCACCCTCCCGCCAGCTCAGCGAACCCCAGCCAGGCCGCTGACAACCTCACGAAGTGGATCAGCAACTGCGCGGACAAACTCGCCCCACTGAGGACCCCGCCCAGCAGACCCGGCAGCAAGAAGGCCCCATGGTTCACCGACGAACTCAAGAGCTCCAAGAAGAACTGCCGAGCCCTCGAGAAAGCCTGGAGAAGGGAACCAACACCGGACAACATGACCACCCTCAAGCTTGCCACCCGGAAGCACCACCAACTGATCCGCGCCACCAAGAAAACTGCATTCAAGGACCGGCTGGACAACAACGCACACAACTGCAAGGAACTCTTCAACATCGTGAAAGAGCTCTCCAACCCCAACGCCGGAAACAACGACATCACCCCATCGCAAGACCTCTGCAACTCCCTCGCCTCCTACTTCCACAACAAGATCGCGGACATACACAACAGCTTCAGCACTCAACCGACGCACGCCACGACCGAACCACCGCCCCCCACCACCACCCTCCGTGCCTGGACTCCGATCAGCACCGAAGACACCGTCCGCATGATGAACTCCATCCACTCCGGATCTCCAACCGACCCCTGCCCTCACCACGTCTTCAACAAAGGCGACGCTGTCATTGCACCCTACCTGCGGGACATCATCAACACATCCTTCGACACCGCCACCTTCCCGGAGAGCTGGAAACACGCCGAACTCAGCGCCCTACTCAAGAAACCTACAGCGGACCCCACAGAACTCAAGAATTACCGCCCCATCTCGCTCCCCCCGTTTCCAGCCAAAATCATCGAGAAGACCGTCAACAAACAGCTGGCCATCTTCCTCGAGACAAATGGATCCCTCGACCCCTCACAGTCTGGCTTCCGAGCCAACCACAGCACCGAGACCGCCCTCATCGCTGCCACCGATGACATCCGAGCCCTGATGGACAACGGAGAAACAGCGGCCCTCATCCCCCTAGACCTCTCCGCGGCATTTGACACTGTCTGCCACCGCACCCTAGTGCAGCGCCTCAGCAACGTCGGAATCCAGGAGAAGGCACTGGAATGGATCATCTCCTTCCTCGACGGAAGAACACAGAGAGTCCGTCTACCACCGTACAAGTCAGAGGCCACCGAAGTCATCTGCGGCACCCCTCAAGGATCCTCGCTGAGCCCCACCCTCGGCCATCGCACGCCAACACAACCTCAACATCATCTCCTACGCTGACGACACCCAGCTGATCCTCTCCCTGACCAACGACCCTGCCGCCGCTAGAGCCAACCTTCACGAAGGGATGAAAGACGTAGCCGAGTGGATGACGACCAGCCGCCTGAAACTGAACTCAGACAAGACGGAAGTCCTCATCCTGGGCTCCTCGCCCTCCGCCTGGGACGACGCCTGGTGGCCCCCCGCCCTTGGCACCGTACCCAAACCGACAGACCACGCACGCAACCTGGGCTTCATCCTGGACTCCTCCCTCTCCATGACCAGACAAGTCAACGCCGTCTCCGCGTCCTGTTTTAACATCCTGCGCATGCTACGGAAGATCTTCCGGTGGATCCCCACCGAGACCAGGAAGACGGTCACCCAGGCCCTCGTCACCAGCCGTCTGGACTACGGCAACACCCTTTACGCCGGAACCACTGCCAAGCTCCAGAAGAGACTCCAGCGGATCCAGAACGCCTCAGCCAGACTCATCCTCGACATCCCCCGACGCAGCCACATCTCCGGACATCTGAGAGTCCTACACTGGCTCCCCGTCAACAAGAGAATCACCTTCCGTCTCCTCACCCACGCACACAAAGCCCTACACGACCAAGGCCCGGGCTACCTCAACAACCGCCTCAACTTCTACGCTCCCAAACGCCACCTCCGATCGACCAACCACGCCCTCGCCGCCGTACCCCGCATCCGAAGAGCGACAACAGGAGGAAGGTCCTTCTCCTACCTGGCCGCCAAGACCTGGAACTCCCTCCCGACCGACCTGCGCCTGACCCAAGACCACCTCTCCTTCAGGAAGAAACTCAAGACCTGGCTGTTCGAGCAGTAGCAGCACCCCCCCACCCAAGCGCCTTGAGACCCTCCGGGTAAGTAGTGCGCTCTACAAATGTCTTTGATTGATTGATTGATTGATTGATTGATTGATTGATGTGTCTTCCTGAACTCCCAAGAGCATACCCATAGGTGTGGTCACTGTACCCCTGTCACCTCTGTCAAGAAAGCCTCCATCCTATTTATCAGTTGTCTCAACTCTTGACATGGAAAGTACATATGCCAGCTATCGGCCTGATCCATCCCACAAAATGTGCATTTGCCCTCATTTAGGCCCCCCCTAGAGTGCAATTTTAGCGGGTGTATAGTATATATTAAACATAGTTTAATAATGTTGTGTTTTAAGACTGGAGGAGAGCAGAAGCTAATCTGCCAGAGCATTGAGTCTTGTAAAATATTCCCTTCCTGGGATAATTTGGTGTTCCATTTAAGGTTCTGCATTTCCAGATCATCACCCTATAATTTCATGAGACTTTGATACAAAGTGTCAATCTTTCTAGGCTTCCTGATTACCTCAAGCAAATGACTCCTTTTTAGCTAAGTTTGCTACAGATGCTTTTTTAGCCAATAATCCCGAATTTGAAGATATTTTAAAAAGCCAGTTTTCGGGAGGTCATATTTGGATACCAACGAGGAGTAAGCCTTCATACCACTATTATCCAGTAGATCACCCAAGGTCAAAATTCCCTTTTGTCTCCATCTAGCCATGATGAAGTCAGAAAAAATAGCAGAAGGTAGTGCTAAGGAAGAGGTGGGCGTATAAAAAATACGTTTACAGAACTGTAAATGCTTGTGTATCTGCAGCCATGCTTTATGAGCAGCCAGAACCACCTTAACTAATTTTTTTTTAAATAATAGCTAGATTCCATATTTTAAAAGAACCTCCTCTCTGCTTTTGAGCCCCACAGCATCTGGAAAATGTTCAGAAACTCTTCTATCCCTTTCCTTCCCAACCAGTAGAATTTCCAGTTGTTGAAGTAGGCATGCTCAATAATAAAATAGTAAATTAGGAACTGCCCAGCCCCCTCGAGATCGTGGTAAGGTCATACAGTTCATTGCTCGCCGGGGTTTACCTGGCACCCATAAGAAACTGCTACAAATAGATTGAAGTTTCTAAAGTTGTGATCTGAGGGGATTCTTTGATGAATATGTATCTGTACTTTTGCCAGAAGTATTTTGTAACAAAAAAAATCAAGCCTGGCTAACTTCTGACAGGGGCAAGAGTAATGCGTATATCCTGAATCAGATTGAAGAGACAACACCCATCGTCTCCGGAATTGAAAGCCCTCAGAAGTATCAGGAACCAATATAACAAAAAGATCATCAACTCCAAAAAAGAATTTATAAGGTCAGAACTCGATAATGCCAAAAACAGACCGAAGAAACTATTCGAAATCTTAAAGCACCAATCAAATAAACTAGCAAAATCTGCCCATGAGAACACGAATATACTACTAGGCTGCGAAGAATTTTCTTCATTTTTCACGGAGAAGGCCAAATCGCTTGAGAAAGAGCTCAAGAGCGCGGCAGTTAAACTACACACTCAACCAGTACCTACAATGGATACCAGCTTGAAAACTAGCTGTAAGAAGGCCAAAAATAAGGCACAATGGGATACCTTCGAGTTATATGACCAGAATACCATCGCCAAGACGCTCTCTGAAATCAAACCTAACAACCACTACCAAGACCCGCTACCAGCGAAATGCCTAAAAGAAATCAGACATATTGTAGTACCAATCTGGACCAAAATTATAAATGCATCGCTAACACAAGGGATCCTCCCGGATTGCCTGAAAACAGGACAAGTCGTACCCATAATCAAAAAACCTACAGCGGATGCAAAAGATCCAAATAATTTTCGTCCAGTGACCAACATCCCTCTACTTGCCAAACTAATTGAGAAATGCGTGCAAGGCCAACTGAGCCAACACATCACCAACTTTTCCCTACTGGACGATTACCAATCAGGTTTCAGAGCAGGTCATAGCACAGAAACAGCGATCCTCCATATTGTTGACGACGCCCTACATGCCCTAGATCAAAACCAAGCATGCCTACTGATTCTCCTGGACTTATCTTCCGCGTTTAACACTGTAAACCATGAAGCATTACTGACCAGGCTTCAAAACAGGATGGGAATATCTGGTAAAGTGTTAAAGTGGTTCGAATCATTCCTGCAGAACAGAACACAGAGATTCCTGGTCAACCAAGCACTCTCACCATCATGCCCTAATTCAATTCGAGTCCCTCAAGGATCGACTTTATCCCCAGATCGATTTAACTTGTATGTTGAACCTCTTACAGAAATTCTCCGTAATTCACAGATATCCTATCACATGTACGCGGATGACACGCAAATTTACATAAAGATTGTGACCATGGAAGACATTGAACGAATGAACGAGACAGTAAAAATGACATTGGAATGGCTAACAACCAATCATCTGAAGCTAAATGCGAACAAAACTGAGTTCCTATTAATCGCACCACCAAGAAAACACACGGAAATGAAGGAATGGACCAAGCTGGTGATGGCGCTTAACTGCACCCCAACCCTAGTCAACTCAGCGAAATCGCTAGGAATCACCTTAGATGAGAACCTCGACATGCAAACCCACATTAAGTCAATGGCTAGAAATGCGCGTTTCCACCTGAACTACTTAAGGAAACTGAAACCATTCATATCAGAGGCGATCTTAAACTGGCAGTCCAATCATTAGTTGTTTCAAGGATTGAATATGGGTGCTCCACCTTAGCCGGTCTACCAAAAATGTCCACAGCACCGCTAAAAGCATGTCTCAACGCAGCGGCAAGACTGATCACTGGATCGAGGAAATTTGATCATATCTCTCCTCACCTGAAAGCATTAAACTGGCTACCCTATGAAGCTAGAATTCAACTAAAAATAGCATGTATCCCCCATAAAGCTCTCCACTACAACACACCCAGATACCTAGCAGGGAAAATTGAGCTATCAGGGGGAAAGAGATCAGCCAGGAGTGCCAAGGAGCTGCTGCTGCGACCAGCCTTTTTCCGGAAAAAAATAACCTACGATCGAGCATTCTCAGGTGCAGCCCCCAGAATCTGGAACTCACTACCTCCAAACATTAGGAAGATTCAGAATACAGGAACATTTAAGAGGGAAGTGAAAAGCATTTTGATGAGTAAATACCTTACATAGAGAAGACTAATGATCACTGATTGGAACGATTGTTGTCCTAACTCATAGCATCAACATAACCACAAGGGAAAGATGCTGAATTGATCAAAGATAATGCGGAACACTGATTCGGGTCAGGAGTTTCTCCTGAGACCTAGTTGTATCCTTACGAGTACCTCTTACTAATATTTATACGCATATTTTGTATCCTTCCGATTACATCTTGCTAATATGTACGCGCATAGTTACCTAATCTACCTCCGGAATGCCTTATAACTACCTACCTCATAGTTATTCTACGAGTGAACCAGATGCTATATATCCTAACCTCTAACCTAACTCTTAATGTAAACGCTCATGCTATGTAATTTATATGTACTCCCAACCCCTAATGTCATATAAGGATCTACCTCAGTATGTCACACAAATATCTACCTCATATTCTGATTGAACTTAAAAGTGTTACTACATATGTGAATCATAACCGACCTCATACTGTGAAGTGCTCTGATACCCACGGGTCTTGTTCGCGCTATACAAAACTCTATAATAAAATAAAATAAATTGCGTTTATCTGGGCCAAACATCAGCCAGACCGTGCTGACATATAATCTGCTGCAAGGCCTTAAAGACCTTGGGTTTCCGCCCGTAGTATTTTTCTCCATTAGTGCCCTGGGTGACTTCTTCAAGTTGAATGTTGAAATTCCCGCACAATATCAGAGGAGATGCACAATAACCTAACTCTGCATTCAGATACTCTAATATCTAGGCTTCATCATGGTTAGATCCGTACACAGAGCACATTCTAAGTTTTTTGTTGGCAATAAAACATTCAACAATTGCCCAGAGACCACATTTAGCTGCAAGGCTTTTCCCTACTGTTAAAGTATTATTTTTGGTTAAGATAGCTATCCCTCTTGTTGTAGTCCCTTGCGATTTAAACACCAATATCTTATACCCTACCTCTGATAGCACCTTATGTTTAGTCCAAGGGATATGTGTCTCTTGGAGACATTTCACATCAGGGGACAAGATTCTGAGTTCTTGTGCCACCCTTTGCCACTTGGCCCTATCGTTGAGACCCCATACATTAAATGAAAATATCGACTATATATTTGTCATTTACCTACTTCAAAGCTACAAAGACAACACCCTCTCCCAAACACCACATCTTTTCTTCTTGTTTGCTTGAACTGATTTTTTGGCTTCCCCCCCATTTCCCCCCGTACACCTGTAGCAGCCTCTCCCCTCCCAGGTGCCCCAAATTGCCCCCTCCTGCTGTCTCTTCTGCCGGCCGAGACCCCCCCTGTCCACCCTACCATGGAAGCTACAAGAACCGTAGGTCTTGGGTGATGGAGAACCTTGCACCAACACAGACCGTGAGGGATCGCTATTCCTCTGCCCTTCATAAGTCATTCCTGCCTCCATAGAACCACCAGAACCCCCTGCATTCCCATGTTTTACCATTTCCAAGTGCATGGTTGCGACTGCTTCTTCTTTTGAGAGTCCATCCCGCTTGGCACCCTTTACCTACTTGGCCGCAAGAAAGATAGTGGGGGTAGTCTTCTTTCCAGGCCCTGTATTCCTACTATTCCCGGATCCTGAATCACTTCCTGTAACAGAAGCCGCTCCATGTCGTTGTGTCCCTTGGGCGTCTTCCATAAAGTTCATTGATATCATAGCGTCTCCGGCCCGTGCACGTGAACACAGCCTGCCGGTAACATTCGGAACAACATCCACATATGCACCCTTCTAGCGGTTTGCTATAAATCACCAGTAGACGCTGCTTTCTCTGCTTGACCTCTGCGAACGTCCTACCCTTACCTGCTTCCAATACGCTCAGTGGACCTCTGACATTTCTCTCCTCGTATTGCAGCTTGCTTCAGTTCCCCATTTCTAGCTTTCTTCATTTTCTGCACGTCACTGTAGGAATCTTTGCTGCAGTTCAGGTCTCGTCGCATTGCTTCAGCAGCAAGACTTCAGCAGCAATTTCAAAAGAATGCTCATATGTTACAATGGCAACAAGGCTAGATAGATGTGCCTTTTTAAATGCAATGAAAGTCAGAGTTCAAATATTCTGAAAAATATAAGCTTCTTCTTTGGGAACTGAGGAATTCCGTACGACGCCGAGACTTGTTTGGAGGGAAGAGGCAGAAATCTTTAGAACTCCAGGTGAGATCCTGCATCTTGTGGAGGAACCAATTACGTAAAATTATCCGAAAAAGTATAAATTATTGAAAAACAAAATTTGCACTAATAAGCCCCATGAAAAGGGAGAAAATTAATTATATTAAATAGAGCAATAAAGAGGCATAATACAATTAAATAACTGAGATGTTTCCTCATTATACATGCCTCTTTTTTTTAATTCAGAATTTCTAACAAATGCAATAAAGTAAATTACAATAAATTAACATGCTATCATAAGAGTCCACTCCCGGGAGGGAAGGGTTGGGATAATGTCATCCTCTGTGTCTTTAATGAAATCCAGATTCTCTGGTCATGGTAATAGGAGAATCGTTATTTCATTACAAGATTGGAGGCTACAATTATGCAAGTTGGTAGTCTAGTAAAACTACATCCGACATGTGTTCCACAGGTTTACAGTAATGTTTTGCAAAAGTATAGGAACTGGACCAGTCGGCCACCTTAAGAATATTGTCTAACTTACCTCCTTTCCAAAAAGATTGGCTCACCATAGCGCCTCTTAAAGTACGTACTTAAAATCTCTGGAGGTCAACGCCTGCTATAAGCTTAGCTAGTTTAACCCATCTAGCTATAGAGAAGAGGAGACAGGTTTGAAGGATTTAACAAAAGAAATAAGTAGCTGGTGTACACCAGCAGCACAATGTTTGTTCATCCTTGCATCATACTTCATACAGTCTACAACGCTCAACTTTAGGCAAGCATTGAATCTAGGGTAAACAGTCACCTTAGACATGGTTTTAGTTCTTTTGATAATTTCAAATCTGACACCGAAGGCGCCATATGATGTATTGGTTATTTCCAGTGGTTTGACATCTGAAACCCTACGACAGGATATTAGACATAGGAGAGATGCTAGTTTAATAGAAAGGTTTTTTTATTATCTTTCAGGTTATTATTGGGCCAGTTACAAAATTGGTCAAGTAATCATTTTACGTCCCATAGAGTTTTGTATTTAGGTTTAGGAGGCCTTTTAAGCCTGATGCTTTTCATAATTCTGCATATTATTGAATTCTTACCACTAAATCTACCATGTAAAAGGGAGTGACCTGCAGATATAGCAGTTAATTGATCTATAAGTAAGACCTCTTTCAAATTGTTCAACAAGAAAGTTGGCGACATATACGATAGGAGCCTCCACAGAATCCTGGTTCCTTTCCAAGTACCAAGGAACCCATCTTTTCCAGATACCGTTGTATCTATAGTGAGTACCAGGGGCCCAGAATTCTTGGAGGAGAACAGAAGTCTGTGCCGAAAGGTCAGAGATTTCAATGGCTCACCTGACACTTTCCAGGCAAGAAGGTTCAATATCCCTCTCTGAAGAAGGGGATGTTCCAAATCATCTATATCTCTTAGGAGGCCTGGTGAAGCTGGGGGTAGAAAGAGTATTTCGTAAGCTAATTCAAAGGTCGTTGAAAACCAAGGTTGGGATGGCCCGAAGGGTGTTTTTAGGATTATTGAACATTGTTCCATTTTCAATTCCTTCAGGGCGCGTTGGATCCTTGCAAAGGGGGGAAAAGCATATCCCCGAATTCCTTTCCAAGGTTGCAGTAAGACATTCACAGCCAGAGCACCCAGGTCTGGCATCCAGCTGAAGAATTTGCATAGTTGGCAGGTCACTCCATTGCTTTTTTGCTAGGTTGAAGTGGTCTGGTTGCTTGGTGCCCCTTGGGCGATTTTTGTAGGCAACGGCTGACTTGCTGTCCATCTTGAGAGTGACCAATCTCCCTTGAAGGCATTGCTTGAAACTCATAAGGGCATAAAGGCCGGTGGTTAACTCCAAAAGATTAAAGTGGTTTCTACTCTCCAAATAGGACCATAGGCCTCCAATGTTTTGATTCTGAAAGCAAGCACCCCAGCCATGAAGGCTGGCGTCTGATTCCAGGACAGATTAACAAACTGGGTGTTGTAACTTGTTTGGATTTTTCTATAAAATCTATTTTGAAACCCTGGACAGTCTGTAGAACCCAAGGGTCTAGTGTAATTTGTTTCTAGGTATGTAACAAGTGCTTTAGGTGACCCCCTCACTTTCCCCATTGAAAAGGAAGGATGCTGTGAATGGGTACTTACTTGGAGTATTGGGAGAGTTCTGACCTCTGGCTCTGAAGCCTCTTCAATGGAATGGTCTTCCTCTCTGAGGGTGAAGGAGGGATTGGTCTGGTAGGGACGACGGAAACCCCATTGTCTGTAGAATGGTCTTTGGTAGGGGCGACCAGCAGAATAACCCCCTTCTGCCGGCCCTGGCAAGAACACTTAGGTTAAAAACTCTGTGCTTGATAGTTTGCGCCTTATCGAGTGCAGTGAATGTTGCCACGTATTTGCCTAGTCCCTTGATCATCTTCTCCCCCAAAAAAATTCAGTTTAGGTTGACAGAGGGTTCCTTTCTGGCCATGTCACAGAGTTTAGGGTCAATTTTAGATAAAAAAACGTTCCTTCTTTCGGTTTTAATTGTTGTATAAGCGTTAACGAGGAGGATTAGTGTCCTCTGGCTCCAGCCCCTCAACAAATCGATGTTTGATGAAGACTGTTAAGGTGGCTCTCTTCGATTAAATCAATCATTCTGCACAAGGGACCCAGCATATTGAGCATGCGGTCTTGGCAGATTTTGAGGGAGTGCTACATCTCCTTCCTAGGGTCCCTGCCCAGTTTAAATAAGAACTTAATAAGTTCTGGGTCCAAGTTTGGAGTGAGACAAAGTTTATCTTGAACCATAGGTCTTGGGCATTTGGCTTTAAGGATATTCCTTGTGTCTCTATCAAGGGGGTTTGTTATCCCCCTCTTGATAAACTTGGCCACGTGGGTTTTGAGGCCACCATTGGGAGCTCCTAGGGTGTGGAATGTAATAACATAAGGGATTAGTGATTATTTCCTTAGCGGAAGAGGGGAGTTCATCCTCTCCAAGAGCAAAATCAGGGTCATTATCATCCTGGTCCAGGTCAAGGATGTATTCGTCCAAGGATTCCGTTGTTCCTTGATCATCATCAATTAAGTGGTGGTCAGATAGAGCACTTGAATAAAGTGAGCTGCTTAGGGTGCCCGGATAGGTTGTGCCGCTATAGACACCTGATATTTTTGTGGCGCGTAGGTCTCCTTTAGTGTGTGAGGCGCATAGTCTTCCTTTTGGCTACGAGGTGCGTAAGCCTCCCAATAAGTTTGAGGTGCTTGGGCCTCCCAGTGAGCTCAATGTGCTCTCCCTTTCTAAATTGTTGCTTTTTCTTGATCTTTTGCTCCCACATTTAGTTACATTTTCAATGTGCACTCCATGAAGAGCAGTGGGGTTGGAAGATTCAGGTAGGGATCTCTTTCACACAACCATTTGACTTATAGTCTCCCTCATGCATGAGCGCATTTCTTTTTGTATATTTTTTTGATAATCTCCTCATTAGGGTTGGGAGAGTAATGAAAAACAGAACTTATCTACTTGAAGTCGCATTTAAAAGAGGAAGATCTATCTAGCCTTGTTGCCATTGTAACATATGAGTATTCTATTCTAGAGCTTTGCTTTGTGATGTATTAACTTTAAAATGGCTGCTTGAAGTTGCATTATAGGAATAATGCATAATGGTAGCCTCGGGTCTTGTAATGAAATCGGGAGGGGGATAGTGTTAGAAATAGGGGTCTCAAGTTGGCAGCTGTGGGAACATGTGTACAAATAGGGACCCCTGCTTCTAGTCAGGGTGAGAGGGATGTACACTTTAGATAACCCATGCCCACCCCCTGGGTAGCTTGGCACGAGCAGACTTATCAAAAAAAGGCAATGTGTAAAGTATTTGTACTCAAAACCCACCGTAATACAGTGACAACACCACAAATAGAAACCACGCCGGCTTAGAAAAATAAAGTATCTTTATCTAAACTTAACTGGGCCAAAACAACAGAAATCGAACATACATGTAATACAAATATAACTTTAAAAGGTTTCAAGCAACTTGGCCCTTAGAAATAAACTGGACGCGTGATTTCTCTTAAAATACCTGTTGTTGCCACAAAATTCACAAGGCCAAACAGCCACGGAGATGGGAAGCGTCGAAAAACAAAGAGATGCGTCAGTTCCTGAGACCATGGGGAGACAATGTGACAGTTCTGCTGCATGCAGGAGAAGTGATGCTTCTGTTCCGGTCTGTAGGGGGAAGTGATGCCTTGATTCCGAGATTGTTCTGGTCCGCGGGTGCTGCCTTGGGAAAATTTGCCATACAGGTACGATGTGTGAAAATCATGGATATGTCGGCGAGTGGTGCAGCGGCGTCCAGTGGTGCTGTGTCAGTTTCTTCAGCCACAATCGATCAATGCATCGGTTCTTGCAGCAGAGTGGAGATTCTTCACGCACAGCCGTGCTGCATTGGAAAAAAGCCACAAGAAGAGAGATGTGCCGATTTTTTTGTAGTTGCATTGCTTTTCCAGCTCCCAACAGCCATTGGAGATCTTCCTCAAGCAGGTGGACACAGCATGCAGCAAAGTCCTTGTCCTTTCCCTGGAAGAAACAGCTACTACAAGTCAAGTCCAGACAGCACACAGCAAAGGGACACTACACCTTCTCCAGTTTCTCCAGCTCTTCTCCTTGACTAAGGTTCCTCGGGATTCCAGAAGTAGTCTAAAGTTCTGGGGTTTTAGGTCTAATACCTATACCCCAAAATGTATTTGTTATCTATGTACCAGGGTCTCTGAGCTCAGTCAAAACCAGTTCTGTCCTTACTGGTGCAGCATATCCACAGGGGGTGGAGACAGCATTGAGCAAGGAAACAGGTCCTATTCAGGAGCAAGGAAATCTCCTCCCACTACTCTAAATTCAGCCAAGGTCTACACAGTCCAGTTCTAAGTCATCCATGAAGGGCCAGACACACCTCAACCCTCCCAGTGGCTGTCTACAGTGAATGCACATCCCCAGCCCCTATCACTCCAAAACCAAACAGTCAATACACAAACAGGCACAGGCACACAGAATGGATAAACAAGAAAATGCCTACTTTCTTAAAGTGGCATTTTCAAACATAAAATTTAAAAACCATCTTCACTAAAAGATGTGTTATTAAATTCTGAGTTCAGAGAGCCTAAACTTAATTTCTCTATCTTGTCCCAATGGGAAGTTATATTTGTAAGATGTTAGAAAGCATTTCCCATTCTATCCTATAGGGCAAGATAGCCTTTCAATAGTGAAAAATAAAATTGGCAGTATTTAAATACAAGGACACGTCACACACACCAGTATATGTTTTACCTTTCACATACACTGTACCTTGGGCCTACATGGGGGTGTCTTACATGTAAGGAAAGGGGAGGTTAGGGCTGGTAAGTGGGTGCACTTGCCAAGTCAACAATGGCAGTTAACAACTGCACACAGACACTGCAGTGGCCGGGCTGAGATACATTTTCAGGGCTACTCGTGTGGGTGGCACAATCAGTGCTGCAGGTCCACTAGTAGCATTTGATTTAAAGGCCCTGGCACACTTCAGTGCACTTTACTATGGACTTATCAGTGAATCAAATATGCCAATGAGGGAGAACCAACTGTAATCACAATTTACAAAGGGAGCGCTTGCACTTTGACACTGATTGGCAATGGCAAAGTTACCGAAGGTGGAGAAGTGTGGCTCACTGGTTAGAGGAGGCAGACCTGGAAGCAGAGGTCAGCCCGGGACCAGGGTTCAATTCCCGGCTCGGCGGGGTCTTGAGTCCTAAAATGTCCATGGCCTCGACAATTCTCGCTCCGGTGCCTACTCGATTCATGGGTTCACACTCTGGGCAATAGCTTGCTTAATCTCCACAACGACCCCTCGCGGTGGGATGCCTGGCTTTCACCTTGCGGATACCCTGCTGGGATTATCTCACAGGGGAATACCAGGACGGGTTCCCTAAGCAAGCGCTTAGAAACCGGTTGGTGATTTGCGCTATATAAATTCCTGTACATTTACATTTACATTTACAAAGCATCTAAGCCAGCAAAAACAAAATCCAGCACAGCATCAAAGGTACAGGAGGTAGAGGCAAGAAGCCAGGGGAAACCACGTCAAAGATGCCAAATCTAACAGCCACTTACTGCTTAATAAACATAAACTGCTTCATAAACATACTGTAACTTTTCAATTCATTTCCTATCCAGAAATGTATATTTTCGAGTGTAGTTTCTAATTTACTCTTTAGTCCAATAATTATCATATGGTCCCACTGTGTTCTCTCTGTTTTCTAATTGAAATTAGATGAGGTCCCATCGAAACTCTATAAGCAAATAGGAGATATGCTTAAGCCCAGGCAAAAGATCAACAAACAGAGGTCACTGATGTGTATATCCACTACCTTTAAGTTGCCCTACAGATAAAATTAAGTAAAACCAACCATCACATAATCCATAATTGCCCCTCTTCATGAAGATTTAAGCATATGTTGTGCAGGGGAATCTAAGGGTGTCTCCTGGTCAATTTGGAGCGTCCCTCTCTTATCAGTTCTTATCTTTGATGGAAAAGCAATGGGGGGGATCTGCACGGCCTCCTCTTTTTCATCATCACATAGCTGATGCAAGGGATAATTAGATATTTTGCAAGTTAGATCCTCTACCAGTTTTACATGAGGAACCTGTTCCTTATCCAAGGATTTTTTGATAAAGGAATGTAAAAACATATGCAAGAGTGCATCATAAATTGCACAGGCACGAATATAAGCATTTACCAGTAAAAGAGGTGGTACACCCAGCTCCCCACCATGATGGAACAGAGGTATTGTCATAAATAGATTTGTGGAATCTCGATGACAAACTTTACTTCCATTTGAACCTATTGGACAAGAGAAATGTCACACCATATTTCCTTGAGACGAATCCTGTCTGCCTTTAGCAAGCTTAGAATTGCAACTTCTCACTGGTATTCTTTATTCCTGCTGTGTTCCAGGAGACAAACTTTAGCTCATTGCTAATTATGGGGCAGCAGAGAATGATTGGTCATACATGCACTATTAAAAACACCAGGCAACCAAATCCATCTTTATATTTCATAATTTGCACATTGATTAGAGTTTTTATGGGTTCCCCAAATACCCGTCTACTATTTTTTCTGAGGTGGACTTTCAGCCCCTAGAAATCGACCAACAGATCACCACTAGAGGGCAAAGGGAGAGGGACAGCCCACAATACCTCGCACTACTCTGACGGGGGTCCATGTTGACATCCCGTACGCCCATATCTACCAACCCTAGGAAAACATTGATACCTCCGCATTGCAAACTTTCTGAATTTTGTATTATAGTTTTTACAATATTTTCAAATAAAAGATCATCTTTGATTTGGATCCTAGCCCTGCATTTAATGAAGAAACCAAATTAATATGCCTGCTTTAGAATAAATTCAAAGCCTTGATGTCCGTGAAACAAATATGTAAGGCTGATCTACTCAAAATTAAATCCGAGTCAACGAGTGGAATAAAATCTAAGATACATGCATCAACATTACATCACATGAACCCTTTTTTCTTCTGGCTTTGGTAATTCAGGGGGGCCCTTCTACATGCTAGAGTTCACAAACAGAGTAGCCATTGGATACAAAGAGGAAAACATAGAAAATGACTGACCAGCTGAGGATACTGCCACTATCTTGAAAAGCTTGAGGTTACACATGAAGGGCGCGCGATCGGAGTGGCTGATTAGAGATTTTGCGTCAACCCTTCTGACCTTTGTGAGCAGTCTGCCCCATCTTTGAATCACAGTTTTCTGTGTCCCCTCTTTGTGATTCTGAAATTGGACCTTTTCTTCCCTCTCCCTTTTTTTGGCTCACCCTTAAACTTTGACTAGAGTTAAATGTGGCTCACCCACATTTATTTCCTGTCTGGGGTGAGATGTAAAGATAGGGAGTACTTCCAGGTCTGTATACGAGATTTTATCAGCAGAAGCCCTAACTGCAGAAATAGTCATATCTGTATCAAAGATATATCTTATGGAACAAGTTGGACTTTCAGCAGTGAGAACATCTTTAGGGGTGACTTTATATTGTTGTTTTCCTGCTTGGGAACCAAAATTAATTTGTGTGCATGGCAGCCTCTTTATGGTCACCTTGTACGATTGTCACTGGAATAACCTCTGTCTAGGCCGATTGGCCAGAGCCATATCCCTTGTCTTTCCTTCCATTGATAAGTTCCTTCACCGTTGCAGTCACTGTGTCAAAAATATACTCTGACTCCCACTGCAAATTTTTCCAGCAGATTTAATTTGAAGGATAAGAGTCTCTCTAAGCAGAGTAGTGAAGCAGAGACTCTTACTTCTTGATCCGGGGCTGACACAGTTGAATGTCAATTACTTTCACACCTTACATCGCTGATAATTGAGATAGTAAAGGAGGAGTGTACCGCTGAAAAGTTGCAGACCAGTAGGTAGTATCAAAGGAGGAGAATCCAAGGGCTGCAATTTGGGAGCCTTATCTTGTAGCCCATACTTCCTACATAGATCTAAATATATATATGGCAACATAAAATCCTCATCCATAATGACTGAAGCTTTCTTCAGAGGGACCCTCATGAGGTGATATTGTTGACTTGCCCACTACATGAGGAACGATTAATGGTGTGACAGAGACCAGGTATAAAGAAGAAGAATGCTTAGGAGGGACAGGAAGAACTTCACTTTTAGAACCAAATTCTTCTCTTTGAGGAGGCCCTGAGTGATGTGTTGCTGTTAGCTTGTCCTCCTCTTTAGGCATTGCTGTTGGGACAACCACCAGATCTTGACCGACTTAAACTTTCAAGCCGAGTAGTCCCATTTAGCTCCTAAATGGGGTTCACACTGTCCTTCAGTTCTTCTTGAGTTGTTTTCTCTTTTTCCCACAGACAGAATATTTGATACTTGCCTTTTAGTGCAGTGACTAAGGGATCGCTATTTCGTCGGGGATTAGATTTAGTATTTGTGCATGTCCTCCCCATTAGCAGGTGTCCGGATCTTAATACCTTTGCAGTCATTGTACTCATGCTCCTCAAATATCTCAAGTGCCAGAACTGCAGACCTGCTTTTTAGGTCTTGTCCTATGCAACGCGCATGGGTTGCATAGGAGGGTACCTAATGCCATTGGCAGAGCTTTTGCAGCAAAGAATTGCATGCGTTGCATTGCTTGTAATGCAACGCGTGCACATCTTGACGATTTCCTTTCAGGAGCGTGCGGCACAATACGGTGGCAACATATGGTCGCACTCTCCCGAAAGGAAATCGCCCATGCCCCCTCCCCCTGCTGCCTCTTTCACTTTCAAACAGCAAAAAGGGTACATCTGCAAACCAGGCATCAACGAAGGTGACATGGGGCTGAAATCCTGCAAGTTTAGCTGGGCTCAGAACATCTGGTAGTAGACTGCAATAATAATATAACTAATGGCGTCAGATTGGCGATCATTTGTTCTTTGAACAATGTGCAGAACACGTTGAAAAAGATTGATCCATGAATGTGCAACTAGGTTGCGCCATCAGGTGGTAACGGGCTAAATTACAATAGCACTCAAGAATACACGGTGTTCGAGTTCATAAGCTCACCTTCGTAGCAGCACGTTATCAACCCACTGAGCAACATTAGCAGACACAAGAAGGTGCAAAGAGTCCCCCAGGATCGGGCCGGCTCTTGGCGCGGTCGGGCTTGGCCCAGGGCAACAATCCCCAGAGGGGCGTAAAGAGGGAACTGCATTTGGTCATACAGGCAGCAGAGTCCCTGGCCCCAGTGATTCGCACTACTGTGCTTTTTTTCACTCGGTTGTTTGGGTTGATGCTATTTTAGCACCCCGTCAGCCTTCTTGTTTGCCCTCACTGCCCCCTCATAATCCCTGCTACTACCACACACTATCCGCCCCCCCCCAAAAAAAACCACTTGCCACCTGTGTTAGGAGGTAATCTGTGAGTGAAACAGGTGAGTCATGAGAGGTGCATGGATATTGCCTCCTCGTCCTGTCGCCCCGTCCCATTCCTGACAAGTGATCAGCTAGTCTGCTCTACAGAAACCCCTACCTAGCTGAGCTGTTTGCACTTCCCCCTAGGATGACTTCACCATCACGTGACTATAAAGGGGGAAGTGCATCCAAGAATCATCCTGAGAATACCAAAAAAAACCAGAACGAAAAACAGACAATCACCCAAAATAAAACCCTAACCAGGGAGGGAGGGAAGGGCTCAGGAATGGGACGGGGAGACCAGGACTCGAAGTAATGGATATTGCCGGTGAGTAACCGGGCATTACCTCCTCGTCCTGTCTCCCCGTCCCATTCCTGACAAGTGAGCCCATACCCAAGCACACGGTGATTGTAAGAAAAAAACAGACCAGAAAGTTCGAGAAAAAAACAGGTCCATTTTAATCAACAGAAAACAGTACATACTACAAATCATGCACTGAAGACAGTACACTAGCCCCAAAAGCAGCAGGGGCCGCCATCCCCAACTGAAGACGGTAATGTGCAACAAAAGTATGGGGAGAAGCCCAAGTGCCAGCATTGCAAATGTCTCTCAACGAGGCTCCCTTGAACATGGCCCAGGAGGACGACACGCTCCGAGTCGACCTACCCTGAAAAGAAGAAGGCAGAGGACAGTGGGCAGAATCGTAAGCAGAAACCACAGCGCCCCTGACCCAACGAGACAAGGTGGACAAAGAAGGCCGAAGCCCCAGCCCGAGAGGCCATGGCGCCATTTGAACTTGGGCCCACATTAAACATGACTGATGAGTTTTACCGGATTGTGAGTCCCCCCCCCCCCCTCCCCCCTCCAGGCTCCTTGGGGGCTTTTGTTACGCTACTGATTAGCTAAACTTCACGGGAACGAAGATATGTGTTTAAGCAAGCAAACCACATCCACTGATGTCACACATTTTGGTAATTCTAGAAAAAAGCCAAGGTGGCTACAGAAGAGCACCTGTGTCCTTCCTTCGGCGTCGGTCCATGGTCAGAAGCAGCCAGGACTGCCGCGGAAGTGGAACTGAACTTATATCATAGGGCGGTTAAGAGGCCCTCGTGACACGTGACAGACTCTAGCCCAGTCCCAGCAGCGTAGCAGGGACTTCTTGGACCCTGGAGCAGGGTAGGAAAACTGCGCCTTTGGCTGGTGTTATTGGCAGCAAAATACGGCAAGTGTCTGGGTTAATTGGGCCCTCAGGCTCTGAGCCCCGGTGCCATTGCACCTGCTACACCACGCCCCAGCGCCAGCCAAGTCCCACCGCCGCTCTGAGCCACCGGTCAAGCTGCGAATCTCTCCATTTCACGTTGGGCCAGCCTGCTTCACACCATGTTAGCGGGAGGTGACCTGTAAGCGTGCATACAGAACGGCGGAATCCTTTAGCGAGAGTTCCCATTTCCTCCCCAAAATACAAGAAAAAATCCGAACAAAATCTTGGAAGGCCTTCCGTGCACATAAATCGCATAACACATTTAAAGGGGGCGAACCACTTTAGTGTTGTGGCTTAACCGGTGCCTATTTACAGAAAGGAACGCCCTCTGATAACGTTTTTGAAACATGAAATCAGAAAAAAAGAAGAAAAACACAAAAATTACCACGACAAAATTTTCTTTTCTTTGAGAACAGGATACACCTGCAGGAATGTACACTTCAGCGTTTCTCAAGTCTCCCAGGCAAGCGTGTTTACTTTTAGAGTCCAGATGTGATCATGATGCACGGGTTCCATTTCGGTACAGCAAGATGAGCGCCAAAGCCTGATATATTTACAAGCGTTTTGGATTAGGTCGTTTCGTATCAGCATGTGTGTCTGCCGCAAACCATCTCTTTAAATGCCAGCATGATTTTAACATCGCATTTTAGATTTGTTCGTTTCAAGCTTTTATCAACATGTGAGCCTGCCGCATATCATGAGATCCGATAACCCCTCTTTTAAATGTTTGCATGACTTTCACATTAATTTTGGCCGAGAATGTTGTCATATATTCACTGTTTCGGTACCGGTAAGAAGGTGTTGTCACTAGGCATTTTTCCCTGAGTACGAGGAACTTTTTCACTGAACACTTGAAGGTCTCTTGACCATTTACACATTTAATGTTGTTTTGACGTGGACTGTATGGTCCTGTATGTGGTCCTGAGGTATGAGGCTGGCCCAAAAACATGCCTGCCCCTTTTCTACCACATTATCGTAAGCAGTCACAGTGCCTTTCCTGGCAAGAAGGCCAATGGCTCCCTTGCTAAGTCACTGTTAGTTTTAACAGGCTGTTGGGGTGCATTGCTGTTTGTGCAGTTAAGCGAAGTTTAAGAAATTGTTTGTGGTATTGCTTTCACGTTGGTATTTCCGCCAGTCCTAACTTAGCTGCCCAACATCTCTGTGAATATAAAATCAGGACAACCACAATTCAGCACGGACAGGAAGTAGCATGGTGTGCAGCAGACTCTACAGCACCCATTAAAAGAACTATGCAAATGCCAGCTGACGCATGTTGGGTATTGTTTAATATTAATGTCTTTGCATATATTTTTTAGGATGTTATTTATTTTGAGAGTATATCTCACAATACACCCAGAATACGTTTTGTTTTCTAAAATACAGGGATGACTTCAAACGAACGGACAAAGCATGCAGTATGAAAGTTTAATAGACAACAGCACGGTAACATTTGTAGAGAGAAAATAATGTGTGTAAGGATATAGATACGTCTGCTCCTCAATGTTATGCTGCGTGCATGTGTATAGTCCATTAAAACCATTCTTATAGTGCAGAATGTTTTTTTGGAGTCCGAGCATACTTTACAGTTCTGAGGTGCTCGCTCAGAGGCACTTTTCTCTGTAGTTTGCGTTTACTTGCTGTCCGTTGTTTAATGATAAGTATATTGTATAACAGCTGGCCAGATCAGGATGGAGTATGCTTTGTTTAATGAAAGAACTGTCTTGGATAGCGCTGGCTAGATCCTGTCATACATTCCTGAAGGGTATTGTGTGCATGATGTGTTTGTATAAGCAATTTGTCTTTTGTTTTGTTCTCTTGGGGCGCACTCCTGTGAAGTGTTAGTCATCGTTGGCATTTGCTGTGAGCTGCAGATCACAAGATTGAGTGCCATCTAAGCAAAATGTTGCTTTCATTTTTCACTTGCCGGTAAAACACATGCTCTATTTCAAATAATTGTTTCCAAAAAGAATGTATTAAGAATATTTCCGGATATTGTCTTTTTATGTGACCCCAGTACATGGGCCAAGGATCATACTTGCCCAGCCCCCTATCATCACAGTCCTCTCACTTTTAAGCATCACATCAAATGTTTCTATTCTTGTTCATTAGTGTTACCTATGGTATAGGAAAGGCATGTTGTCTGGCTCCAGCTGTTGTCTGCCTAGCTTTTTTCTGTTTTCTTCTGTCTTTCCATTGTTTCTCTTGATAGTTATATCTCTATCACACTGTCTTTCCCTCGCATTTCTCCCCCCATCTCCCTCTGTCCCATTCTTGGTTCTCTCTGCTCCACCTTCTCTCTAACTCCCTTATTCTCTCTCTCTGTTATTTTCAACCCCAATCGCTCTTAGTTCTCACCACATTACACACCAAATACTTACACTCTACTCAATGCAACATAAATACACTCCACATAATACCACACAGTGCCACATAAGTATATGCTACATAATCACATTGCACTCAATGCAACATACAGCCCTACTACCACTCAGTGCCACATAATTACACGCCACATAATTACACTCTACTGAATGCAACATTCACTTCAAACAATACCACTCAGTGTCACATAATTACTTGCTACATAATTACACTGCACTCAATGCAACATACACTCCAAATACCACTCAGTGCCACATCATTACACACCATATAATTACACTCTACTGAATACAACATACACTCCCCATAATATCACTCAGTGCCACATAATTACATGCCACATAATTACACTCTACTCAATGCAACATAAATGCACTTCACATAATACCACACAGTGCCATATAATTACATGCCTCATACTTACACTCTACTCAATGCAACATAAATAAACTCCACATAATACCACACAGTGCCACATACTTATATGCTACATAATTACACTGCACTCAATGCAACATGCACCAAGTATCACTCAGTGCCACATAATTACACACCACATAATTACACTCTAATGAATGCATCATACACCCCATACAATACCACTCAGTGCCACATATGATGAATAAATACACTGCACTCAATGCAACATACACTCCAAATAATACCACTCAGTGCCACATAATTACACGCCACATAATTACACTCTACTGAATGCAACATACACTCCAAACAGTACCACTCAGTGCAGGAAGAAGTTGCCAGCAGTGCAAGTACAAAAAAAGTAGAAGACATTTTTTTATGTAAAAATCTTTTTTGAATCCTGTTTTCAGTTGTATATGTTGTCTTCGTTTGTATAAAGGTAACAAAAATGCTTCACCCTTTTTAATATAACTTTTCAACATAATGCACAGCAGCCACAAGCTCTACAACATAGCCAAACGTACTTGCTAAACACATAAGGTCCCAAAGGCGAGACCTATTGGCTATGCCAATGCTTGTTATATTTGAGAGGATAAGCGACCACCAAAATCCCTTTCAAACTTATGTCCTCGGGCACTTTATAGGCCAAAATGCACCCTACGCAGTCCTACTCAGGCTGTTTCCGATTTCTACCTCCACTATTCTCGGGGGCATGCCACAAGCTTCAAGGCCCCTGGGTCGAGAAAGGTGCTTTCAGAATTTAATGTCAGGTGATTAAAGGTGAATATTCGGTGATTTACTGGAGTACATAAAGACGGAGCACACTGCCCTATGTATCGCACTGCTCAGGGATGTACCAAGTCTGATCCCCAATGGAGACCTTCAGCAGTGTTGGAAGTAGCCGCAGAGTAAATACCACAGTGGCCACACAACTGTAGGCTTATGACCAACTATTTCAAGATTCCAGGTAAGAGGAGCTAGTTCAAGTTTATAAAGAAAGCACCTCTTCACAAAGCTAGTGAAATGATAAGTACATTAAACACAAAAACTGCTTACCATGCTGTCCATTCTATCAGGCTCCTTTATCAATAGCTGAAAGTTGGAGGAGAAAATAAGGGAGCGGTAGGGGAGGGCGCGAGGCAACATGCCGCTCTGCGACTTGACGCAGCTGCTGTCTCCATCTGCTGCTTGTTTGCCCTATACCTGATAGTACGAACTAATTTCCAGGCTCTGGTTCATTTTACATATATTTTTATAATGAAATATGAATTATTACTGATAACTGTGTATTTCCTGTGTGCTAGGTCAATCCATATGTATTTGCCAATGAATTTTAAATGTACAGTAATTAACAGCTCTGTATGATGTTTTTATGTTTTTGTATAGTATACTTTTATGATTTTTATTTAATCGAATAAAGTGCTTTTGACTTTGACTTTGACTTTGCTGCTTCACTGTACCCCGCCTCACTGCGTCAGCACTTCACGTCATCAAGCATATTCGCTTAGTATAGCACAAACCAAACCTCGAAGCCGAACAACAGGGAGCATTGCTACGTTGGTAAATAGTGTAAGGTGCACCTGGTCTCTACTGGCAATGACTTGATGAATTCATGAAACAAAAACCCTGCTCGCCGCACCGACTAGGTGCTGACGCGGTAGGAGAGAGGGGTAGCTGCCATATTGGGTGGACTGAAAGGGTTGCGGTCCAGCTGTTGGCTGCCTCCCACCCTCCCGGACATTTAAACCACGCTTGAGCGCCCCCGCGCTGATTTATTGCTTGATTGTAGGCGTGGGCGGAAAATCCGTTCCGCTCGCGGATTTTGCGGATTTTCGGGAAATCCGCAATCCGCGAGATTTGCGAATTTCCTGCAAAATCCGCAAATCCGCGAGCAGCGGATTTTGCTCGCACTGCTCGCACTGTTCGCGTGAGTTCGCGCCCCGCGAATAAGTGCGAAATTGCAGAAATACGATCTAAGCAAAACTGAAAGTAACTACTTACCAGGTTCAAAAGTTCAGGCACATCATTAGTAGCCATTCCCTGTAGTGCTTCCTGAGGGGCCCCTCCAGAGTTCAGTTGCCAGTTGAAACTATTATGTGACCCTGCTCTGAACCTCAGAATAGTTACACATATGCCATAAAGGTCCTGAATTACAGCTAAGGGAGACAAGCAGGAGCCAGGCTGGAAGTTAAAATCCATTAATCAGCCCCTAATTCATTATGGTCAGTTGGGGAAGGGCAGGTGTTGTAACTAATTTTGCAACAATGAAAGCACTTAGCAAGTGCAAAAGATCACTAATCAGGGCGCACTAAGGAAGCAGGTGCCAGCTAAAAAAATATTCTGTGACACATTAATCAGCCCCAAATTAATTCAGGTCACTTGAGGCAGGGAAGGTGTGCTTTGCTTTGCCGAAAATAATGTACACTGGACAACCAGAGGGTGTGGTGATGAAACAGAGGGTGGCATGGGTGGGCCAGAGGGTGGCATGAGTAGTCAGAGAGTGGCAGTGGTGACAGAGAGTGGCAGTGATGAAGAAGAGTGTCCCAAACAGGTTGGACACGTAGAAACAACAAGTTCGCAAAACTTGCGACCCGACAGGTAAGTTCGCAAATTGCGAAATTGTAAAAACCCTCGCGAACTGGCAGAAACACGGGCGAACACAAAAAAAAAAAAAAATCCGCAAATTCGCGGGAATTCGCGGATTTTGCGGATTGCGAGTTCGCAAATCCGCAAATTCGCTGATTGCCAATCCGCAAAATCCGCTCATGCCTACTTGATTGTCCACTGAGGCGGAAAGCCGGGGGTCTAGGCTCGCAAACCTAATTTTAAATGTGTGCATTTTATCTTGCGTTGTACTTTTAAAAACTTGCTCGAATTACTGCACCCACCTTCCCCACACCGCATCTCGAACCCTGCTCCCCCTCACAGGCTCTCTGCGATGCCCTGGCCCACTATTTTTATGAAAAAGTAAACAACATTTACCTAGAATTCTCCACCAAGGTTAATCTTAACACCCTTTCAGCTAATATCACACCCTCCGACCATAGCTTATTGCAATTCAAAGAAGTTAACGAACAGCAAATAGCTGATATTATCAAACTGATAAAATCAGGATCAGCTTTAGACCTCTGTCCCCCTAAAGTGTTTTCCCCTGTAATTGACTCAATAACGCTGGTGATTACTCAAATCTGCAACGTCATGTTTGAGGACGGGATATTTTTTTTTTTTGTATGTTCTTATATAGCGCTCGAATCACCCTGGGGCATCTCGGCGCCTGCCTTGGGAACCCGTCCTGGCTTTTCCCTGTGAGATAACCCGTACTGGGCATCCCCAAGGTGAAAGCCAGGCATCCCGCCGCTGGGGGGCCGTTGTGGAGATTAAGCAAGCTAATGCCCAGAGTTGCAGAGTGTGAACCCGTGATTAGAAAGGGCACCGAAGCGAGAATAATCGAGTCCGTGGACATTTGGGCTCAAGGCCCTGCCGCGACGGGAATTGAACCCTGGTCCCGGGTCTGACCTCTGCTTCAGGGTCTGCCTCCTCTAACCAGTGAGCCACACTTCTCCACACATACCCAGATATGCTTAAAAATACTCTCCTCAAACCGCTTCTAAAAAAAACACACCTGGATATAGACGAACTGAAGAATTACAGACCCATAGCCAGCCTACCCTTTCTGGCCAAGGTGGTAGAGAGAGCAATGAACACTCAGCTCTCCAAATTTATTGAGGAACATCACCTGTTGGATGACACACAGTTCGGGTTCCGCAAGCTTCACGGCACCGAAACTGCCCTCATTAAAGCCACCGAAGATATCAGACTCATCAGAGACCAGGGAGGTACAGCGGTGCTTATTTTTTTTTTGTTTTTTTTTTAACATCATTTTTATTGCAACACCAATATAACTGTACAGACAAGATAAGCAGCAATGATATTTCACTGTGTACAAGAGCAGCATCAATCAGTCTTTCAGTTATCCGGGAGGTCCATCCTTCCCTCCGGTGTGGGTGACCTCATCCACGAGCAGTCCCTGTATCACCTTACATTGTCCGTCTGTGGCAATAGGCAAGCATTTCAGGGTTGCTTTTGCAATTTTCACCCCTCCCCCACCCCCGATTTCGGTACCCCAACAACCCGCCAATTCCAGCTTCCTTCCCGCCCTCCCCCGTGGTCGCTCTGTGCTATATTAACAGTATGTAAGTGCCTGGTGTGTTGTAGGAGGAACAGACATTCGCTAAGGTGTGCTCTCCTGTATAGTGACAGGGCTTGTTCCATCTAGCTCACCCTCGCCCTCCGACTCCTCCTCATCCATGTCGCGGAGCGTCTGCACCATCATTTCCCATGCAGTTGCCCTCTCCAGAGCCTTCTCGTCATTCATCCTCCATGCCACCTGGTATCTCAAAGTACTTTCACATGCGGCCCACCTCAGACATTCCCCATACCACCTTCTATATGTGGGCCCCACTCGCGACTTCCAGTTCCTCGTAATCTCCCGCTTGGCCAGGATAAGTCCCAAGTCTATAAATTTGCTAGTTGTCTTGTTTCTAGGCGTGTGCGGGAACCAATGGAGGATGCCAACCGCTTTAGTGTACTGGATATCTCTGTCCGTCGCGCTGTTGAGGGCCCGCCCAACTTCCTGCCAGTAGTCTCCCAGAGAGGGGCAATCCCATAGCATGTGACCCAGGTCAGCCCCGACTGTATGACATCTGGGGCAAGCAGCATTATCCACCCCGAAGTACTGTTGTATTTTCCCCGGTGTGAGGTATGCCCTGTGAATGACATAGAAGTGGATTAATTGAAACCTGGCGTTTCTCGAGCTCTTTCGTGCTCGCCTAAGTAACTGGCCCCAGGTCGTATCAGGTATCTCCACTTGCAGGTCCAGCTCCCACTTGGCCTTCAGGGCCGTCAATGGTTGCAAGGCCTCCCGCTGCATCCTAGAGTACAAGCAAGTGACAGCCTTAAAGGTCCCCGCTGCCATCATTGTGTATTGACAGGCCATAGAAATGCTCGGCTCCTGCAACCCTTCCCCCCAGTGGGCTTGCATAGCGCCTGTTACCGCTGCATGCAACAAGTAGTCGCCCCTTGGCAGGTCAAAACGCTCCTGCAGGTCCTGAAACTGTAGCAACACCCCATCTTCATATAAATCACCGAGCATTTGTATCCCCGCCTCCTCCCAACCTAGTAAGCGCGACCAGTCCCCTCCATGCGGGAGGGCCGTGACCATTCCTAGCGGAATTTCAGGGGCATACATAAGGCGGACTCCCGCCCGCTTACGGGCCCGGTCCCAGCAGAGTCGGAACGTCTGTTCCTCGACCATCAAATCCCCCACTCGGAGCTTCTGGTGCAACGTGATGTACGCCAGAACATGCCGCGGGGTACCATCTGCTCTCGCATCTTCAGGGCCTCTATATACTCTCGCAACCTCCTGAGTAAAAATCTGTAGTTGCGCTGCCAAGTAATACCCCTCGAAATCCGGCACCGCCATCCCTCCTTCATCCTTGGGGCGCAACAGAGTGTCGAGCGCTATGCGCCTCCTTCCCGTGCCCCACAGGAACGCTATGACTAGAGATCTCAGGCGTTTAAAGATAGAACTAGGGATCCACACCGGAAGCGTCCTAAAATAATACAAAAGCCTGGGCAGGGCCACCATTTTCAGCAAGGAGATCCTACCAGCCAGGGATAACGGCAGGGTCGACCAGAAGTCCATGGACCCCCGTAGGGCATTAACACAGCGGGTGATGTTGCCTTCCAGTAAATCAGCCGGGGCATGATAAACATAGACCCCCAAGTAATGCAGGCAGCGCGGCTCCCATCTAAGTTCTTGCACAGTGAGTGGGCATGATTCTCCTGATCTCAGAGGGAACAGGCAGGATTTAGGCCAGTTAACCTTCAGGCCCGACAACCGGCCGAACCGCCCTAGTAGTCGCCATGCCCCCTCGAGCTCGGGGCCCGCATCGGCCAGAAACATCAACAGGTCATCCGCGTACAAGGAAATGAAGTGCCGCTTGCCCCTAAACGATAAACCCGCATAGTGGCGGCCTAGCCTGGCCTCCACAGCGAAGGGTTCCATCGCCAATGCGAACAGGAGCGGAGATAGGGAACACCCTTGTCTAGTGCCACGCCTGACCGGGTATTGCCTCGAGATCAGAGTGCCCACTCGAACTCTCGCTACCGCATCAGTGTACAGGACCTTAGTCCAGTTTATATATCCGTCCCCCAGTCCGAAGCGTCGCATCACCTCATACAGGTAACCCCACTCAAGGCTGTCAAAGGCCTTCTCTATGTCAATGGAAAGGACAAATGGGGAAACGGCACTCGGCCAGTCCGCACCCATCAGCCTCGTAAGCCTACGAATATTGTGGGTAGTGTTGCGTGTCGGAATAAAACCGCACTGGTCCCTATGAACAAGGCCCGTCATGTGCACCAGCAGTCTGTTGGCAAGAATTTTACTCAGGATCTTGTAGTCCGTCGTCAACATGGACAGCGGACGGTACGAGGACAAAGCCGCACCCTCCCTGCCCGGTTTTAAGAGCGGGATCATGAGGGCCTCACTCATGGAGGTCGGGAGCCTACCCTTCGTTTGAGCTTCATTGTATACCTCGCACAGCCGCGGAGCCAGGTACTCCAGATATTTACTGTAGAATTCGATCGGGAGCCCGTCAAGTCCCGGGGTTTTGTTCCTGGCCATTTGCTTTACTGCACACCCTATTTCTCCAAGAGTGATGGGTCGACCCAACTCTTCCGCCTCCGAGTCCTCTACCCTAGGTAGTCGTAGGCCGTCCAAGAACTCTCCCAGCTCATCCTCCCCTCCTGTCTCACCACTCTCATAGAGCCCCTCGTAATAAGTTCGAAACTTATTCAGGATCCCGGGCTGAGTGTGGCAGGGCTCCTCCCCCACCTCCTGGATCATCATGATCGGCATGCCCCTCCCGACGGGGTTAGCGAGCCATGCCAGCATAGACCCCGCCTTATCGCCCTCCGCATGCGCCCTCGTCATGTACGCCTTATGGTCAAAGCTGCGCAGCCGCTCCAGTTCTACAGCCAGCCCCTCCCGCGCCCCACTAAGCCCCTCCTGCAACTCAGGGCGGTTCGGGCGACCCTTCTCAAGTTCCCTCAGCCGCGTTTCCGCCTTATCCAAATCGTCCATCAAAGTCTTGCGGGCCCCAGCTGTGTGCCCAATACAGTGTCCCCGCACCACCACCTTAAACGCATCCCACTCTATCGCCCTCGTGGAGGCCGAACCACTATTTTCCACAAAGTAGCTGTCAATACGGTCTCCTAAAGCCTCCCTGAACAGCAAATCATCCAGGGTGTCGGGTTGCAGGCGCCATGTTGGCACGCAGTTAACGGCCACCATCCAATTCAGAGATATCAGCAATGGGTTGTGGTCCGATAGCGTCCTGGCCAAGTATTCTGCCCCACCCACTGCAGGGAGCACGCATGGCGAACAAAGAAACGCATCTAGCCTTATGTGCAAATCATGCAGGTGCGAGTGAAAAGAGTAGTCCCTAGTGGTGGGGTGCAGCGCCCTCCATGCATCCCTGAGGGCCCAACTTTCCTGCCATTCCTTCCTGCGCCTGGCGACTCTATGCACTGGGGACGCGCGTAGTGGGGGATGGGACCTATCCAATAACACATCCTCAACAGAGTTGAAATCCCCTCCCAAGAGGACCGGCCCTGCCAGATAGCCCGCCAGTTTACCCGAGATAGTGGACAGAAATGCGGGCAGATCCACATTAGGGGCGTACACATTGCAGAGAGATATCACCCTGCCTCTCAGCCTCCCCTCCACCGCCACGTACCTGCCCTCCGGGTCCACCAATGTTTTTGTCATCTGGAAGGGGACCCCCGCCCTTATCCAAATCAGAGTCCCCCTTGCAAAAGCTGAAAACGTCGTGTAAAACAGCTGCCCCCTCCAGCGTCTCTGCAGCGCAGCCCCCTCTTGCTTATTAAGATGTGTTTCTTGCAGGAACGCTATATGAACCCCTCTACGCTTGAGGTACGCCTGAACTTTATGCCTGCGTGTCATAGATTGCATACCCCGCACATTCCAGGACACACATTTCAATACCCCGGTACTAGCCATCTCTCCCCACACAGCTGGACCAGACAACAAAGAACAATGTCCTCACATGTCCCGCGACCACGGGCCACCCCACCCACCCGCTCCAAACAGGAAGCCAATCCCCCCCAACAACAACTACCCCCTGAGCAACCCCAACTGCTCGCAACGCCCACCCCCCCAGAACAGGCCCCCCCGCAACTGGAAGTACCCCCATCCAAACCAACACTCCCAACCACCCCTCAAAAAAGGCAGTAATGGCCGCAGTCTCCACTGCGGTGACCTTAGGGGCCATTAAGGCGTGGCTCGATGCGCTAGATCCTCAAAGCAAATCAACCCCGCGCACTCCACCCCACAATCCCCACATTACAGCGCCCCAAGACCTCAAGTATCAGCGGTCCACTGCCACGGGCCCAATGCCCCGGTGTCCAACCAGCGAGTCCGCTCCATTAGTTCAGTTCAACACGCCTCAAGTATCTCCTCCGAAGTCTGCGGCGTCACAATAGGGCCTCGGGCTCCACCAAATTCCGATTGTCCCGTCTCCGAGCCCGTGCCGGGGTCCTCCGAGCCCGTACCCTTCCCGGACTGGCTCCTGGTTCTGGATAAGTCCACTACCGCCTGTAGGGCTGCCTGCCTCTCCGCCTCAGTCTGCGACACCGAAGGCTTGCCGGTCCTCCTGCGGTTTCTCCTGATCCGTTGGGATTGCCTGACCGGTCGCGCCACCTTAGCCTCCTCTTCTCTGGCCTTAGCACCGTCCGTTCCCGCTTTATAAGTGTCCCACCAGGTCCAAGCGTCCGCAGAGGACGTAAAGAAGAGAGATTGTTCATCCACTACCACTCTCAGCTTGGCTGGGAACAGCAGGGAGTACTTGATGCCTTCATCACGGAGCTCCCGCTTGAGGGACAGAAAGTTCGCCCTTAGCCGCTGTGTCTCAAATGTATAATCCGGGAACATAGTGACCCTGCTGTTGTCCACTTGAAAGGGCCCTGCCTCCCTCGCCCTCTGCAGAAGCCAGTCCCTGTCCCGATAGTGGAGCAATTTGAACACCACAGGGCGAGGTGGGAGGCCCGAGGCCGGCGGGCGCGCTGGGACCCTATGCGCCCGTTCCAGGGAGAAGAAGGGGGACAGTCCCTCCGGCGCGACCTCCGTCCGCAACCAGTTATCAAGGTAGCCCACCATGTCGTCGCCTTCAATTTTTTCCGGCAGGCCCACGAGGCGTACGTTGTTGCGCCTATTCCGGTTTTCCGCATCTTCGGCCCTCCATTCCAGCACCTTCAAGCGGTCCATCACCTCCGCCATCTGCGCCTTCACCGCTGCATGGCCCGGGGCCAATTCCTTAACCGTGACCTCCACGGACTTCACTCTGTCCTTAAGTTTATCATGGTCGGCCTTCAGGAGGCCCAATCCCGTTGCCACCTGAGCTATATCTTGCTGCAAAGCGTCCCTTGTGGTGGCGATGGCCTCCAGGATACGGTCCTGCATCCGCTGCAACGCCGATTGATCTCGATCCGCTCCTTCCGCAGCCTCTGTATCGGTCGCCCCTTCTCCCTTCTTATTTGGCTTCCCCATCTGGGCCGGCTCAAGTGATGGCCTCTAATACCGTCCCCGTTCACTCTCCGCACGTCGCCGGGCTCTGCCCTCAAGAAGGGTCCCTGCAGCCGCAGAGGAAAAGAGCCCGTCCTGTTCGTGCCCGGGGCGCTGCTCAGGTCTCCGGATCCAAGGCTGTGACCAGGGATCAAGGTTTCCGGTCTACCGCTAGCCCGGATGGCGCCAGTCGCTCTCAGAGGCCCGGGGCCACCGTCCCTGGGCTATAGCCACACTGTCGCCTCCGCTACCAAGGGGCGGATCCCAATCGCCCGTGGTGTGCCCAGGGTCCACTCCGACACCCAGGGAGGGGTGCGACGCAACCTCTAGCTCCTCCGACCCGAAGGGGTAACAGTTCTCAGGGGGGCTCTGGTTCGGGGACTCCGTCGTCTCCGTATCTCATGCCACCACCGCCATTTTAGGTCGAGGACTTCGCGCCTGAGTCCAGTTTTCTGAGTCGGATAACTGGCTTGGAATGGCCCGGTGTCGTCCTCCGTGGGTACCGGACCCTCCGTGGTGCCTTCCAGTGTCGAATGATATCAATTACGCCGGGGTCCGATCAGATTCTCAGGATATTTTCCGGGATCGGGCGCGGAGCTCCGAGCTCACGCTGCCTACCTCCTCGGCATCCAAGCCACGCCCCCCCTACAGCGGTGCTTATACTGCTGGATTTATCAGCGGCCTTCGACCCGGTCGATCATTCCATCCTGATCGACCGTGTCTCGAATATGGGCATTCAACATAGAGCCAAAAACCTGCTCACCTCCTTCCTGTCCGGAAGAACACAGGCAGTCACCTTAGGGCCCTTTCAGTCGGCCGAATTAACCCTTCCGTGTGGAGTCCTCCAGGGCTCATCCCTAAGTCCGACACTTTTTAACATCTATGTGTCGGACTTAGCTAGAGTTATAAAAACTCATGGGATGAGCCTTACCTCCTATGCTGACGAAACACAGTTGGTTTTAGCCATAAACAACAATGGAAAGAAGGTGGTAGAACGTTTCCAAGAAGGCATGCTGGCCATCAAGGACTGGATGGCCAGTAACTGCCTTAAACTTAACTCCGAGAAGACGGAGGTTGTTATTTTTGGGAAACTATCTCCGGTTTGGTCAAGTTCCTGGTGGCCACCATCACTGGGATCATTGCCTATCCCTGTTTCAAGGGTCAGGAATCTGGGAATCGTTTTTGACGATAACCTGAATTTCGTTTCCCATGCCAATCAAGTTGTATCAACAGCCTTTTATAAGCTTAGATTGATTAAAAAAATGATCCCATACTTACCAGAAAGTGCAGGAAAAACATTGGTCAGCACACTGGTAATGTCATCACTGGACTACTGTAACGGACTGTTTGCCATCGCACAATGTAGGGTCATCAATAAAATGCAGACGGTCCAAAATGCCGCGGCAAGAATGCTCTCAAGGACCCCCAAATTTAAACCGATTTTGCAGGTTAATCGAAACTATCATTGGCTGACGATCAAGAATCGCATAAAATTCAAAGCTCTCTGCCTTTCCTATAAAGCGGTACACAAACAAGGCCCTCAGTTTCTTATAAAACAGCTTTTCGCCTATTGCCCCACCAGACAACTGAGATCCTTGACAGCTCATCAACTAGTGGTACCACGCACCAAGACTGTCTCTTGGGGAGACAGACGATTCGTGGTGACAGCAGCCAGACTTTGGAATGCTCTACCACTACAGATTTGATCATGCCAATCCTTGTTCCAGTTTCGAGAACTGATAAAAACTTGGCTGTTCAATCAGTAAACTCCTTCCGGAATCTTGCATGGAATCTACAGCGCCGAGACGCCCACCGGCATTTTTTTTCACGCTTTATAAATGTCAAAAATAAATAAATGAACAAATAAAAGGGAAAGTTTTTAACAAGAAAGGAATGTGCCCTAAATATAAGGTAAACACATCTTCCAAAATACCAAGATGCAAATTATGCATATGGATTAATAGTAATGAACTGAGAAGAAAAGGAAGAGGAATGTCAAACCAAAATTAAAAGGAGAGCGAAATCACATTAAATAGTAAATAGATTTTCACATACGGATGATTATCTGGATCACTGAAATAATATCGAGGGTTAAAATATCGACTAGCCAAAATATCGTGGACAAAATATCGACAGTCAAAATATCGAGTTTGTATCTACAAACAGGTAAGTACAAAAATATCGAGTACAAAATATCGTTTACAATAATATAGTTGTAAAAAATATCGACTTTATAAAAAACAGTGTTAAATTAAATTAATATTAAAATGTAATTACTAAAATATACTTAAAAATACTTACATTAACTTATAATAATTAATTAATAAATGAAAGTAATTAAAACATTTTTTACAATATTATTTGTTAAAACATATATATATAGTAACATACTATAATTAAATAAGATACTGAAAACTGACCCTGAACCCTAAATATACCCCTTTATCCAAAAACCCAAAACTGACCCTAAACCCTAAAAATACCCCTTTACCAAAAATCCCAAAACTGACCCTGAACCCTAAAAATACCCCTTTACCCAAAAACTAAAAACTGACCCTAAACCCTAAAAATACCCCTTTACCCAAAAACCCAAAACTGACCCTGAACCCTAAAAATACCCCTTTACCCAAAAACTAAAAACTGACCCTAAACCCTAAAAATACCCCTTTACCCAAAAACTGAAAACTGACCCTGAACCCTAAAAATACACCTTTACCCTAAAACTGAAAACTGACCCTGAACCCTAAAAATACCCCTTTACTCTAAAACTGAAAACTGACCCTGAACCCTAAAAGTACCCCTTTACCCAAAAACTGAAAACTGACCCTGAACCCTAAAAATACCCCTTTACCCAAAAACTGAAAACTGACCCTGAACCCTAAAAATACTCCATTACCCAAAATTAATCAATATTATTTAATTACCAATTAATTATTAATTAACAATAACAATAAAGTAAATATATTAGCACATTAGCTGTAATTAATTTAATAATTAATATTATTTTACCCCAATTAATTACTTTACAATAACACAAAATATATATATTTAAAATTTACTCTAATTAATGTAATTAACTAATTACAATTAATTAATTACCAATTAATTACTAATAAAAAATATGTACTAAAGTATATTAATTAATTAACTAATTAATATTAATTAATTATCAATTAATTATTAATAAAAAATATTTACAAACATATATTAATTAATTAATTATTATTAAATTACTTCCCACCCTATTCCCCTATAAACCCACAACCCGCTACAGAATTACATTACGCAATTATTATAAAAACAAAAATCATTTAATAAAATATTTTATAACATTAATACACACTTTTCACACATATTATTACATAAAAATACACTATAAAGTATTATATATTATTAAAAATTCGATATTTTTGCTATCTATATTTTATACAGTCGATATTACTTCACTTACCTTAAAAACGATATTTTTGTAGTCGATATTCTGTCCAGTCGATATTTTGTCCAGTCTATATTTAAAAGTCGATATTATGTCCAGTCGATATTTTGGAGTCGATATTTTGTCTGTTCACCGATTATCTACAAACAAGAAAATGATTCCCCCAATATTCACACTTTAATCATCCTCGTAAGACTTCATCAGGGCGAGAAGGCAATCAATATACAAATGTAACTCGTTTAAAATAACTATTTTTTAAGTTACAAGAAGAATTGCCTCATATGTGATGGGCAAATTCTTACATCAACACAATCCATTTACACGGTATGAAAGTGCGTGAAGGGCTGAGAAGTTGCTTGAGACTGGTGCACAACTATATCGAAAATATAATGACTACATGCTGGATCCATTCACTGTGCCAATTCCTGCATCCAAAAGCGATTATTTACAAGAGGAAATACAAACTAAAGTAGCCTCAAATTACTTTCTATAACAATATAAATGATTGTGCAGCCCAGAGAAAATGCCAGATAGTGATGGTTCAGACAGTGGGATTTTAAACATTCATGGAACTCACCTAGTAAGTGTCAAAATTAATTGCAAACAAAATTATATAAACTGTATCTATAAATAAAATTTCTAAATTAAAAGTAACCTGAATGTGTAACTTAACGATATGCTTACCAAACAGTTTCTCTAGTTACTTATGTTCCCCAATTACATTGTTAATTCAATGGATCAGCAGCTTCTAAATATTGCTATATCAAAGCAAACCTTAAAACAAATCAAACCTTGGACGAACATAATTATTCATTTTTCTCTACAAAAGGCTCAACAGTCAGTAGTATGACCCAGTTTTTAGTACTTTTAGGGGGATATTCTCAAGAACGTGTGATAATCATCGCCAAAATCGGTTAACGCAATGTTTCATATCGCCGTCTATCGCGGGAAAATAACTCTGGGTTAACATCCTATTTACAACGCGGCGGTAACATGTGATAGCCCCCCGATAACGCGGAAAATGTCAGCGATAAAGTCACCGGGACGGCAAAAAAAATCTAAACCCCAACATGAGAAAAGTTGAGATGGGCCCAACCGAGATAACAAAATCAGCGCTAAGCTGCGCCAGGCCTGCAATTCACACACGCCAGACGGAAAAAAATCACTATAAAAGTCGAAGAAAAAAAAAAAAGCAAAACAACAGCGAAGGCCAATGGAGGTAGTCAGAGCAAATACAGAGGACAACCAGAACCCCACAAGCCCCCCGGAGGACCAGCCTGGGATTTCAGGGTCAGGGAAGGGCAAGAACAAGAAGAAGAGGAAGAAGTGGTTCAGTCCGCAGGAAAACAGGACCCTAATAACAGAGGTAATAGAACACTATTAACTACTATTCGTCACCTCCACTGTGTCATTGGCAACAAAACATGGAATATGGCAGTCAATCGAGGACAAGGTGAATGCAGAGTGCTGAAGAGGACAATGGAAGAGGTCAAGAGGCGCTGGAATGATGTGAAGCGCAAAACCAAGCAGGATGTTGGCAACAGTCAGAAGGCAGCAATGTAGATGGGAGTCCAGCGCAACTCGAGGTGGAGCTGAATGAGATGGAGGAAATGGTGTCCACAATCATCAATGCGGATACGGTGGCAGGAGTTGGGGGACCGGACACTGCTCAACATGACCTGACAAATCAGCAAAAGGGTGAGTACCAACCAGGGACTGAGGGGACGGGGGAGATGGGCACAATGGCACACATGCACACCCACAATGACTCTGGAGCATTTCTCTTATCCCCTTAGCTCACTGCAGCACACTTAGAAACAGCAAGTAGAACCCCGTCGACTATGTGCCCAGAGGGGGCCCTTCCGACACACCACCAATCCCACAACCACCCCATGCACATGTGTTTAACCCACAAAGAGACGTGTCTGTGAGCAACACTGACAATGCAGGTGACACTGCATGACGAATAGCATGGCTGCACTCAATATATCATGAAATGTTGCACGCCACGACACTGAGGTGTCTGAGTGTGGATTATATCCGTAAAGGAGCAGGTAACACTCGGACACATCCACATGCACAAACAACCCATGACGTCAACAACACATCTGCGGATAAACCATGCCCCAGACCCCCAACTCCCACCAAGAGACTAATGTACCCACGTATGCAACTTCTAAGCACTGTATAAGCACAAAAATGAAAGGCACACTGCATGAAAGGGATATGGGGCAGCAAAATCAGAGCTACAGGGGCCACTCTCCCAACATGCAGCACACACACATAACATGCAGAGCACATCAACATTGACAACAATGTGGTACAAACCGCAACACGTCCACAACAGAACAGAGGACATAACTGGTGCCGCATGTGTGTAGAAACTGGCCAATCAAATTCGGCATTGCAGGGAAATGTGAGTTGACGATGTATAAGTACAAACACACAACCAATGTTGTCGAAATGTCCACTGTCCCCATCAAATAAGCAGCTCCTCCCATTTATCACGGAGGCCACGGACGGAGGAGGAAGCACATAGAGGCTGGGAGTTGACTGGACTCCCCCAATACCCTTCCATCTACTGTTGGCCCATGAGGCACTGTTCCTCATCATAATAAGCATACTACATGAGTATCTTGTTAGTAAGGGATGTGTATTAGAATATTAATTTTATATCCATACACATAGTTCCCTTTACCTTCACTTTTTTTGTAAATACACCCATTGTGGCGACTTTCTAGTGAGTGACAGGGGGATCATTAACCCCGGTCCTGACGAAGGGGCATGGAGCCCCGAAACATGTCGACCCACATAGGAAAGTAAGCACATAACCCCGCTTATCCTTTCCGACTTCACTTTTTTAACAATACCAGCCAGTGTTTATTAAATAGTTTTTGTATCACTAGGCCAGGTATTTTTTAACATCACCTTCCTATCACTCCTGACCTCACTGAAACTCACTCCATTTCACTCACATAGCACCCACATTAAAAAGGTGCTCCAGCGTAGTCGCTTGTCGCAGCACTGCCCCGTCCGGCAGCCGGGCGGGAAGACCCCGATGATGAAGCATGACACCAAGGGCCCTTTTGGTGTGTGAGGGGTATTTTAAACAAATGTGTGTATTCCAGAAACACCAGGATACATACAAACAGACCCCCTTTTGAGGTGGACCCTTTTTGATTATAGTTACTTGTGCATGAGGAGGACGTGCCCACCTCAGTGCCACGCGGCACTACCTCTTCCTCCCTCTTGTAGATCTCCTTGCTCCTCCCAAACAGTCACAATGTACACTGTCATGCAGTCTGTATGTAAACATGTACAATGCATCAACATATATGTGCACACAATGTTAAACTGCATCTCCCCTTCACATTGCAGAGGGAAAACCAACACCTCCTGTAGAGCAGACCAAATCTCTCTTGTCTGATGACGAAGAGAACCACCACACCTTCGACCCTGACGCCGTCCAAGAGTTCAATGACAGCTACGTCAACCCACCTCCAGGAGCAGAGCAGCTCAACTGCATCGATGAGGCCCCACCCCTTGCACAGACCACCCAGCAGGCCGCACCCACCACCACGGCTGCCTCCCAGGATACCCATGAATCCTTTTGGTGCCAGGAGAAGCTGGCTGCACAGGTGCGGGTGGGGTTCGACCGCATGGCAACCAAACTAATTGCCATACGTGGGTGTTTAAGTCCCATAAGGGGCCACTCACAGTCCCTAACGGACACCCACAGTCTGCTCCATGCTCTCCAATGATCCATGGCTGACATCCCTGGAGTCCTGACTCTGAGACAAACTGTCTAGTCAGAGTGGCTCTAGCGATGTCACCTGGGAGTTGAGACACATGGAGGATAATGAAGAACATGAAGCAGATGCAGGCGGAAAGAGCGGCTGCCACGGCTTTGAAGAACCGAAAAAAAAATTACAACACAATAGAGCTATACTTACAAATAGCCCCGATACCAATTACCAATAATCAGTCAGTTGGCAGTGTAGAAGGCCCAATCGTTTATTATGACAAACAAACTCTGCCAGAGGAGCTCCTTGCGACCTAACCCCACGAGGTCCGCCAAGAAGACTGCTGGCACATTATCCACAGATCACATATATACTGTTACATTTCGAAACCGTTACCTAAGAAGTAAAAATACAAGTTGGTACAGGCTGGTGCAGGGGAAAGACCATATATGGGAGACAAAGCCTCCTTAGTTTAGCCCAGCTCGTTATAGCAAGGTCGAGATGGTAACTCCCTTCTGTTAGCTCCGAGAGAGTCCACACAGCGCCTCCTGGAATGTGCTTATCCAGCCTACCCCCACCTACAACCTTGACAGGCCTAACGCGCTGAAGCAGCAGTTTGCTGCAGTTGTACTATTTCTCAGGAGAACGGCTTGAGCTAAATGTAATGATTGGTTTTTACTAAGGCTGTAAAGGAACTAGGCCACAAAATGGCGCTGGTGGAGTCAAGCGGTACTGGCTATGATTAGGTGCAAAAACATGTAATATGGCCTATACTAATCCCTAAGTTATTACATATTGTGTGCGTATTAGTGTTTGCGTCCCTCCATTAGCCTACTAGATACATCACGCTAATTACTAAAGGTAACTACATGTTTTACTAGGCCTAAATCGAATTCTGGTTCCTCAAACCCTCCTTTTAGCATGATGTAGCTAACTAAAGGAAGTACTAATCCTGGAAAACTTCCTCATCAATGGCCACTAACTCACAAATCTCTTGTTGGAGCATCTGAATTTTAGAAGGAACAAGGGAAGGGACAAACATGGCTGTCACCTTGGTAGCACACTAGTAGCAACAAGCGGGACCACATTGCACACAAAGGCAGCAAGTAAAGAGGACACCAGCTGCTCCTGCTACTATCATCAATAGCTTCCAACCTCAAGTTGACAGAAGTCCCCAGAATCAGCTAGAGAGTGACCAGGACCCATTCTCAGTATGCATTTCAGCCGCGATGCGATGCAATTTTTGAATAGCTAAATGAACCGTGGGGGCGGAGTCTGGAATATACACACAGCAGGAGCTGCCGATCACACGGCATGCTCCTCCTCGATCAGCCAAGATGACGTCAAGAACCATCCGGTTCTGGAGCGAAACGAGTCTCGTGGCCTTAAGCTCTACAGTGATATTGGTCATAATATCGGTGGTGATATTAATGACATTCTCTACTATTCTGGACAATCGTCGTATTTCCCTACTATTGAATATTGGCCCCCAGAAAGGGACCAATCCTTTACTAAAGTCTGTAAACTGTTGCAAGGAGATGTCAGTCTGATCAACCTCCATCATTTTGAGCTGTCTTCGCTGTCTATTGGAAACTACTTTTGTGGAATGGAGTTGGTGTGTTCTATGATAGTCTGATGGTGCTATGTATACAGGGGGGTACAAGAAGGACAGATAACACTGCCCTGCCCATCCTCGCGGTAACCAAGTGTAAGCATTTTCCCCACAAACAAAGTACACGTGTGATGGTGTCAACAGTGGAGGGCTACTGAAGATTTTCATTCTATATGTATAATTGCAGACACTGTTTCCAACTTGCACATGCCCTATTCCCTGAACACAGAAATCGGAGGAGGTATTAATAATGTGGACGGGCATAATGCGCTTACTAGTGATATTCCTAGCGACAAAATGTTGAAAATACTGAGAATGATTAAAATTAGCAAAATCATAAAGTTCATGTTTCAGCCAAGTACTAGTTTTCATTAACTGTACACAAATTCATACAAGCCTCTGGGTCCAATGATCCCTCCCCCCCATTTCCTGCTGGATCGAATCCCTGGTGTATTTCAATGTAAGCTAAAATCATACTATAGTCTTTTTCTGAATACTGTTTGGGGTTTTCCACATAATGGTTATACATAGCAGAGAACATTTGAAACCATGCTTCACAGCTACCTAAGTAGGACAAGGGCAGAGAGAGAAACAAGTCGTGTTTATGCATGTGAGCCACACTTCTCCACACATACCCAGATATGCTTAAAAATACTCTCTTCAAACCGCTTCTAAAAAAAACACACCTGGATATAGACGAACTGAAGAATTACAGACCCATAGCCAGCCTACCCTTCCTGGCCTAGGTGGTAGAGAGAGCAATGAACACTCAGCTCTCCAAATTTATTGAGGAACATCACCTGTTGGATGACACACAGTTCGGGTTCCGCAAGCTTCACGGCACCGAAACTGCCCTCATTAAAGCCACCGAAGATATCAGACTCATCAGAGACCAGGGAGGTACAGCGGTGCTTATACTGCTGGATTTATCAGCGGCCTTCGACCCGGTCGATCATTCCATCCTGATCGACCGTGTCTCGAATATGGGCATTCAACATAGAGCCAAAAACCTGCTCACCTCCTTCCTGTCCGGAAGAACACAGGCAGTCACCTTAGGGCCCTTTCAGTCGGCCGAATTAACCCTTCCGTGTGGAGTCCTCCAGGGCTCATCCCTAAGTCCGACACTTTTTAACATCTATGTGTCGGACTTAGCTAGAGTTATAAAAACTCATGGGATGAGCCTTACCTCCTATGCTGACGAAACACAGTTGGTTTTAGCCATAAACAACAATGGAAAGAAGGTGGTAGAACGTTTCCAAGAAGGCATGCTGGCCATCAAGGACTGGATGGCCAGTAACTGCCTTAAACTTAACTCCGAGAAGACGGAGGTTGTTATTTTTGGGAAACTATCTCCGGTTTGGTCAAGTTCCTGGTGGCCACCATCACTGGGATCATTGCCTATCCCTGTTTCAAGGGTCAGGAATCTGGTAATCGTTTTTGACGATAACCTGAATTTCGTTTCCCATGCCAATCAAGTTGAATCAACAGCCTTTTATAAGCTTAGATTGATTAAAAAAATGATCCCATACTTACCAGAAAGTGCAGGAAAAACATTGGTCAGCACACTGGTAATGTCATCACTGGACTACTGTAATGGACTGTTTGCCATCGCACAATGTAGGGTCATCAATAAAATGCAGACGGTCCAAAATGCCGCGGCAAGAATGCTCTCAAGGACCCCCAAATTTAAACCGATTTTGCAGGTTAATCGAAACTATCATTGGCTGACGATCAAGAATCGCATAAAATTCAAAGCTCTCTGCCTTTCCTATAAAGCGGTACACAAACAAGGCCCTCAGTTTCTTATAAAACAGCTTTTCGCCTATTGCCCCACCAGACAACTGAGATCCTTGACAGCTCATCAACTAGTGGTACCACGCACCAAGACTGTCTCTTGGGGAGACAGACGATTCGTGGTGACAGCAGCCAGACTTTGGAATGCTCTACCACTACAGATTCGATCATGCCAATCCTTGTTCCAGTTTCGAGAACTGATAAAAACTTGGCTGTTCAATCAGTAAACTCCTTCCGGAATCTTGCATGGAATCTACAGCGCCGAGACGCCCACCGGCATTTTTTTTCACGCTTTATAAATGTCAAAAATAAATAAATGAACAAATAAAAGGGAAAGTTTTTAACAAGAAAGGAATGTGCCCTAAATATAAGGTAAACACATCTTCCAAAATACCAAGATGCAAATTATGCATATGGATTAATAGTAATGAACTGAGAAGAAAAGGAAGAGGAATGTCAAACCAAAATTAAAAGGAGAGCGAAATCACATTAAGTATTAAATAGATTTTCACATACGGATGATTATCTGGATCACTGAAATAATATCGAGGGTCAAAATATCGACTAGCCAAAATATCGTGGACAAAATATCGACAGTCAAAATATCGAGTTTGTATCTACAAACAGGTAAGTACAAAAATATCGAGTACAAAATATCGTTTACAATAATATAGTTGTAAAAAATATCGACTTTATGAAAAACAGTGTTAAATTAAATTAATATTAAAATGTAATTACTAAAATATACTTAAAAATACTTACATTAACTTATAATAATTAATTAATAAATGAAAGTAATTAAAAAAATGTTTACAATATTATTTGTTAAAACATATATATATAGTAACATACTATAATTAAATAAGATACTGAAAACTGACCCTGAACCCTAAAAATACCCCTTTACCCAAAAACCCAAAACTAACCCTAAACCCTAAAAATACCCCTTTACCCAAAATCCCAAAACTGACCCTGAACCCTAAAAATACCCCTTTACCCAAAAACTAAAAACTGACCCTAAACCCTAAAAATACCCCTTTACCCAAAAACCCAAAACTGACCCTGAACCCTAAAAATACCCCTTTACCCAAAAACTAAAAACTGACCCTAAACCCTAAAAATACCCCTTTACCCAAAAACTGAAAACTGACCCTGAACCCTAAAAATACCCCTTTACCCTAAAACTGAAAACTGACCCTGAACCCTAAAAATACCCCTTTACCCTAAAACTGAAAACTGACCCTGAACCCTAAAAATACCCCTTTACCCAAAAACTGAAAACTGACCCTGAACCCTAAAAATACCCCTTTACCCAAAAACTGAAAACTGACCCTGAACCCTAAAAATACTCCATTACCCAAAATTAATCAATATTATTTAATTACCAGTTAATTATTAATTAACAATAACAATAAAGTAAATATATTAGCACATTAGCTGTGATTAATTTAATAATTAATATTATTTTACCCCAATTAATTACTTTACAATAACACAAAATATATATATTTAAAATTTACTCTAATTAATGTAATTAACTAATTACAATTAATTAATTACCAATTAATTACTAATAAAAAATATGTACTAAATTATATTAATTAATTAACTAATTAATATTAATTAATTATCAATTAATTATTAATAGAAAATATTTACAAACATATATTAATTAATTAATTATTATTAAATTACTTCCCACCCTATTCCCCTATAAACCCACAACCCGCTACAGAATTACATTACGCAATTATTATAAAAACAAAAATCATTTAATAAAATATTTTATAACATTAATACACACTTTTCACACATATTATTACATAAAAATACACTATAAAGTATTATATATTATTAAAAATTCGATATTTTTGCTATCTATATTTTATACAGTCGATATTACTTCACTTACCTTAAAAACGATATTTTTGTAGTCGATATTCTGTCCAGTCGATATTTTGTCCAGTCTATATTTAAAAGTCGATATTATGTCCAGTCGATATTTTGGAGTCGATATTTTGTCTGTTCACCGATTATCTACAAACAAGAAAATGATTCCCCCAATATTCACACTTTAATCATCCTCGTAAGACTTCATCAGGGCGAGAAGGCAATCAATATACAAATGTAACTCGTTTAAAATAACTATTTTTTTAAGTTACAAGAAGAATTGCCTCATATGTGATGGGCAAATTCTTACATCAACACAATCCATTTACACGGTATGAAAGTGCGTGAAGGGCTGAGAAGTTGCTTGAGACTGGTGCACAACTATATCGAAAATATAATGACTACATGCTGGATCCATTCACTGTGCCAATTCCTGCATCCAAAAGCGATTATTTACAAGAGGAAATACAAACTAAAGTAGCCTCAAATTACTTTCTATAACAATATAAATGATTGTGCAGCCCAGAGAAAATGCCAGATAGTGATGGTTCAGACAGTGGGATTTTAAACATTCATGGAACTCACCTAGTAAGTGTCAAAATTAATTGCAAACAAAATTATATAAACTGTATCTATAAATAAAATTTCTAAATTAAAAGTAACCTGAATGTGTAACTTAACGATATGCTTACCAAACAGTTTCTCTAGTTACTTATGTTCCCCAATTACATTGTTAATTCAATGGATCACCAGCTTCTAAATATTGCTATATCAAAGCAAACCTTAAAACAAATCAAACCTTGGACGAACATAATTATTCATTTTTCTCTACAAAAGGCTCAACAGTCAGTAGTATGACCCAGTTTTTAGTACTTTTAGGGGGATATTCTCAAGAACGTGTGATAATCATCGCCAAAATCGGTTAACGCAATGTTTCATATCGCCGTCTATCGCGGGAAAATAACTCTGGGTTAACATCCTATTTACAACGCGGCGGTAACATGTGATAGCCCCCCGATAACGCGGAAAATGTCAGCGATAAAGTCACCGGGACGGCAAAAAAAATCTAAACCCCAACATGAGAAAAGTTGAGATGGGCCCAACCGAGATAACAAAATCAGCGCTAAGCTGCGCCAGGCCTGCAATTCACACACGCCAGACGGAAAAAAATCACTATAAAAGTCGAAGAAAAAAAAAAAAGCAAAACAACAGCGAAGGCCAATGGAGGTAGTCAGAGCAAGTACAGAGGACAACCAGAACCCCACAAGCCCCCCGGAGGACCAGCCTGGGATTTCAGGGTCAGGGAAGGGCAAGAACAAGAAGAAGAGGAAGAAGTGGTTCAGTCCGCAGGAAAACAGGACCCTAATAACAGAGGTAATAGAACACTATTAACTACTATTCATCACCTCCACTGTGTCATTGGCAACAAAACATGGAATATGGCAGTCAATCGAGGACAAGGTGAATGCAGAGTGCTGAAGAGGACAATGGAAGAGGTCAAGAGGCGCTGGAATGATGTGAAGCGCAAAACCAAGCAGGATGTTGGCAACAGTCAGAAGGCAGCAATGTAGATGGGAGTCCAGCGCAACTCGAGGTGGAGCTGGATGAGATGGAGGAAATGGTGTCCACAATCATCAATGCGGATACGGTGGCAGGAGTTGGGGGACCGGACACTGCTCAACATGACCTGACAAATCAGCAAAAGGGTGAGTACCAACCAGGGACTGAGGGGACGGGGGAGATGGGCACAATGGCACACATGCACACCCGCAATGACTCTGGAGCATTTCTCTTATCCCCTTAGCTCACTGCAGCACACTTAGAAACAGCAAGTAGGCCCCCGTCGACTATGTGCCCAGAGGGGGCCCTTCCGACACACCACCAATCCCACAACCACCCCATGCACATGTGTTTAACCCACAAAGAGACGTGTCTGTGAGCAACACTGACAATGCAGGTGACACTGCATGACGAATAGCATGGCTGCACTCAATATATCATGAAATGTTGCACGCCACGACACTGAGGTGTCTGAGTGTGGATTATATCCGTAAAGGAGCAGGTAACACTCGGACACATCCACATGCACAAACAACCCATGACGTCAACAACACATCTGCGGATAAACCATGCCCCAGACCCCCAACTCCCACCAAGAGACTAATGTACCCACGTATGCAACTTCTAAGCACTGTATAAGCACAAAAATGAAAGGCACACTGCATGAAAGGGATATGGGGCAGCAAAATCAGAGCTACAGGGGCCACTCTCCCAACATGCAGCACACACACATAACATGCAGAGCACATCAACATTGACAACAATGTGGTACAAACCGCAACACGTCCACAACAGAACAGAGGACATAACTGGTGCCGCATGTGTGTAGAAACTGGCCAATCAAATTCGGCATTGCAGGGAAATGTGAGTTGACGATGTATAAGTACAAACACACAACCAATGTTGTCGAAATGTCCACTGTCCCCATCAAATAAGCAGCTCCTCCCATTTATCACGGAGGCCACGGACGGAGGAGGAAGCACATAGAGGCTGGGAGTTGACTGGACTCCCCCAATACCCTTCCATCTACTGTTGGCCCATGAGGCACTGTTCCTCATCATAATAAGCATACTACATGAGTATCTTGTTAGTAAGGGATGTGTATTAGAATATTAATTTTATATCCATACACATAGTTCCTTTACCTTCACTTTTTTTGTAAATACACCCATTGTGGCGACTTTCTAGTGAGTGACAGGGGGATCATTAACCCCGGTCCTGACGAAGGGGCATGGAGCCCCGAAACATGTCGACCCACATAGGAAAGTAAGCACATAACCCCGCTTATCCTTTCCGACTTCACTTTTTTAACAATACCAGCCAGTGTTTATTAAATAGTTTTTGTATCACTAGGCCAGGTATTTTTTAACATCACCTTCCTATCACTCCTGACCTCACTGACACTCACTCCATTTCACTCACATAGCACCCACATTAAAAAGGTGCTCCAGCGTAGTCGCTTGTCGCAGCACTGCCCCGTCCGGCAGCCGGGCGGGAAGACCCCGATGATGAAGCATGACACCAAGGGCCCTTTTGGTGTGTGAGGGGTATTTTAAACAAATGTGTGTATTCCAGAAACACCAGGATACATACAAACAGACCCCCTTTTGAGGTGGACCCTTTTTGATTATAGTTACTTGTGCATGAGGAGGACGTGCCCACCTCAGTGCCACGCGGCACTACCTCTTTCTCCCTCTTGTAGATCTCCTTGCTCCTCCCAAACAGTCACAATGTACACTGTCATGCAGTCTGTATATAAACATGTACAATGCATCAACATATATGTGCACACAATGTTAAACTGCATCTCCCCTTCACATTGCAGAGGGAAAACCAACACCTCCTGTAGAGCAGACCAAATCTCTCTTGTCTGATGACGAAGAGAACCACCACACCTTCGACCCTGACGCCGTCCAAGAGTTCAATGACAGCTACGTCAACCCACCTCCAGGAGCAGAGCAGCTCAACTGCATCAATGAGGCCCCACCCCTTGCACAGACCACCCAGCAGGCCGCACCCACCACCACGGCTGCCTCCCAGGATACCCATGAATCCTTTTGGTGCCAGGAGAAGCTGGCTGCACAGGTGCGGGTGGGGTTCGACCGCATGGCAACCAAACTAATTGCCATACGTGGGTGTTTAAGTCCCATAAGGGGCCACTCACAGTCCCTAACGGACACCCACAGTCTGCTCCATGCTCTCCAATGATCCATGGCTGACATCCCTGGAGTCCTGACTCTGAGACAAACTGTCTAGTCAGAGTGGCTCTAGCGATGTCACCTGGGAGTTGAGACACATGGAGGATAATGAAGAACATGAAGCAGATGCAGGCGGAAAGAGCGGCTGCCACGGCTTTGAAGAACCGAAAAAAAAATTACAACACAATAGAGCTATACTTACAAATAGCCCCGATACCAATTACCAATAATCAGTCAGTTGGCAGTGTAGAAGGCCCAATCGTTTATTATGACAAACAAACTCTGCCAGAGGAGCTCCTTGCGACCTAACCCCACGAGGTCCGCCAAGAAGACTGCTGGCACATTATCCACAGATCACATATATACTGTTACATTTCGAAACCGTTACCTAAGAAGTAAAAATACAAGTTGGTACAGGCTGGTGCAGGGGAAAGACCATATATTTGAGACAAAGCCTCCTTAGTTTAGCCCAGCTCGTTATAGCAAGGTCGAGATGGTAACTCCCTTCTGTTAGCTCCGAGAGAGTCCGCACAGCGCCTCCTGGAATGTGCTTATCCAGCCTACCCCCACCTACAACCTTGACAGGCCTAACGCGCTGAAGCAGCAGTTTGCTGCAGTTGTACTATTTCTCAGGAGAACGGCTTGAGCTAATGTAATGATTGGTTTTTACTAAGGCTGTAAAGGAACTAGGCCACAAAATGGCGCTGGTGGAGTCAAGCGGTACTGGCTATGATTAGGTGCAAAAACATGTAATATGGCCTGTACTAATCCCTAAGTTATTACATATTGTGTGCGTATTAGTGTTTGCGTCCCTCCATTAGCCTACTAGATACATCACGCTAATTACTAAAGGTAACTACATGTTTTACTAGGCCTAAATCGAATTCTGGTTCCTCAAACCCTCCTTTTAGCATGATGTAGCTAACTAAAGGAAGTACTAATCCTGGAAAACTTCCTCATCAATGGCCATTAACTCACAAATCTCTTGTTGGAGCATCTGAATTTTAGAAGGAACAAGAGAAGGGACAAACATGGCTGTCACCTTGGTAGCACACTAGTAGCAACAAGCGGGACCACATTGCATACAAAGGCAGCAAGTAAAGAGGACACCAGCTGCTCCTGCTACTATCATCAATAACTTACAACCTCAAGTTGACAGAAGTCCCCAGAATCAGCTAGAGAGTGACCAGGACCCATTCTCAGTATGCATTTCAGCCGCGATGCGATGCAATTTTTGAATAGCTAAATGAACCGTGGGGGCGGAGTCTGGAATATACACACAGCAGGAGCTGCCGATCACACGGCATGCTCCTCCTCGATCAGCCAAGATGACGTCAAGAACCATCCGGTTCTGGAGCGAAACGAGTTCGTGGCCTTAAGCTCTATAGTGATATTGGTCATAATATCGGTGGTGATATTAATGACATTCTCTACTATTCTGGACAATCGTCGTATTTCCCTACTATTGAATATTGGCCCCCAGAAAGGGACCAATCCTTTACTAAAGTCTGTAAACTGTTGCAAGGAGATGTCAGTCTGATCAACCTCCATCATTTTGAGCTGTCTTCGCTGTCTATTGGAAACTACTTTTGTGGAATGGAGTTGGTGTGTTCTATGATAGTTTGATGGTGCTATGTATACAGGGGGGTACAAGAAGGACAGATAACACTGCCCTGCCCATCCTCGCGGTAACCAAGTGTAAGCATTTTCCCCACAAACAAAGTACACGTGTGATGGTGTCAACAGTGGAGGGCTACTGAAGATTTTCATTCTATATGTATAATTGCAGACACTGTTTCCAACTTGCACATGCCCTATTCCCTGAACACAGAAATCGGAGGAGGTATTAATAATGTGGACGGGCATAATGCGCTTACTAGTGATATTCCTAGCGACAAAATGTTGAAAATACTGAGAATGATTAAAATTAGCAAAATCATAAAGTTCATGTTTCAGCCAAGTACTAGTTTTCATTAACTGTATACAAATTCATACAAGCCTCTGGATCCAATGATCCCTCCCCCCCATTTCCTGCTGGATCGAATCCCTGGTGTATTTCAATGTAAGCTAAAATCATACTATAGTCTTTTTCTGAATACTGTTTGGGGTTTTCCACATAATGGTTATACATAGCAGAGAACATTTGAAACCATGCTTCACAGCTACCTAAGTAGGACAAGGGCAGAGAGAGAAACAAGTCGGGTTTATGCATGACTGATGGCAAGAGCCCACAAACCCAACAATTGGTCATATTAGTAGTACTATGGGTTTGGTGGAGCATTTCCACAAATACATTCTTTGCATAAGTCTGGCGGTGTCTTCCCTTATGGGGCGCTAAGGTGAACATTAAGTGTTCAAGCGGGGCAATGGTAGAGGGCATCATAGCTTGCATAGGATTCGTATACTCTAAATATATGAATATACCCATAAAAACAGCTAATATAACTGCTATACTAACACAAAGGCTAATTTTACACGCATGGTCCAAGCAGAAAACATTGGCTCATAAAACGGCAAATATCGTGGTGTAATGGGACGCTCTTCTTCAGGTACAATATGACCAAAAGGGTACATTCCTAACTAAAAGTCCAAAACTAAACTCGGGCACAGCAGTCTGTCCTGCCAGAGGGTTCTTCTCCATGTGTCCGTCAGAGACTCACAGGCAGACTCCTATCGTTCATCTCAAGAAAACAAAACGTAGTTGTCAAGGGAATCTGATGTAAAACCTGGCTGTTCACATGTGTCAGTCTTTCTTTCTGAACAGAGCACAAAAACAATGTTCCAGCTCTCAACGGGCTCAGTCCGGTGTCTCGCTCAGTACCTCAGACTCGAAATCTAGCAAACCCTTTCTTATGCAAGTCTTTCCTTATCTCCTAGCCATGGCGTCTGAGGCACCGTGATGTTTTCTTGGCCGTAGGTTGTATCGCACATGACCCGGAACTTCCTGATCAGAAAATAGCAAAGAAGGTACTTTTCCTTCATCGGAGCCTCTGCTCACTGGGATATCAATGACAGGATTGAGGGCAATTGCGGATTCAGCTGAGACTGGGTAGCCCAATCCCGTCACTCCCTCTTCTTGCATTTGCTCTATTTTGCAGGCGTCGGAAAAAGGAACAAATGCGGGGGCTCTCTCAGTTTCCTGGGTCAAAATTCCACCAGAGTGCTGCTGATCATAAGGAAGCGGGAGTGGCAGTCGTTTAAGATGGGAGACATGAATCCAATGCTTCCTCCCATCCACCTTGACTGCCGTCAGCGTTGCAAGCAGGACTTGGTGAGGCTCAGACAACATCGGGGCCAAGCTGGTGTCCCGCTCGTACTTCTTGACCAGTACCCACTGTCCGGGGCCCTCTGGCAGAGGCTGCAGTATAGATGCTACCTGCCTTCGTTTCTTCTTCAGTTCGGAATATGCAGTCGTGTACATCATTTGCAATTTCGCTCGAAGGGAGTGGTAGCAAAGTGGCAGGGTTTAACGTGGCACATCGCGTAATCGTAATATGTGGAGCAAATAGTGTCAATTCATAACCAGTGAGGCGTGCACTCGTAAGATGCTGTGTCTTAGTTTTATTTAGCAATGCACCCACAGCATGCGGCACCATCACTGTTAGATTGGAATTTAGAACGAGTCCTTCCGACTGCCGGATGGCCACCGCGACAGCTGCTGTGGCCCTCAGACAGCTAGGAAGTGCTCTGGCAACATTATCCAATGTGGCCGACAAATAAGCACAAGGTCTTTGCTTACCACCAAATCCTTGCAGTAACACTGAAAGCGAGCAACCGTCGACCTCATGCACGTAATAGTACAAAGGGTTTACGGTAATCAGGAGTACCCAAGACGGGTGCAGAACAAAGGGCAGATTTTAAAGAGTAAAAAGAATGCTGACATTCATCCGTCCAAGGGAGGGGTTCATGCACATCTTTAGTGGTTAAATGGAACAGAGGTTTAGCAAGAAGAGAAAAATGAGGTATCCATTGGCGACAGTAAGTGATGCCAAGAAAAGCACGGACTTCACGTTGGGTGCAAGGGACAGACATGTTAGAGATGGTAGTAATACGCTCAGGAGTCAAAAGCCTACTCTCCTTCGACAGCAGATCACCTCCTGTCGACAGTATTAAAACTTAGACAGGGACACCTTATTACCTTTCGCCGCCAGATGATGCAGTAATTGAACAGTAGCATCCTTACAGCCTTCCTCAGTGTCAGACGCTATCAACAAGTCGTCCACATACTGCATGAGTACGTTGCCTTCGGGCAAGACTAGATCATCCAACAGAGCCTTAAGGGCCTGACTATAGATGCTCGGACTCTCAGTACAGCCTTGAGGTACACGACAGAATCTGAAGCTTCGGCCAGATAACGAGAAGCCGAAGATTTGCCTGCTATCAGGATGGATAGGGATACTGAAGAAGGCATTCTTCAGATCAATGACCGAAAAATATTGAGCAGTAGGCGGGATCGTCGTAAGTATAGTGGTGATGTCGGTCACTTCAGGGTACTGTGGTACTATAATCTTATTAACTTCCCGCAGGTCTATCACAAAACAATATTCCCCTGTGGTCCAGAATCAGGGGATTTCTTTAAAATCGGGAGAATCGGACTGTTACAAACATTGGCAGCTGTCTCCTCAACCACCCCTTTATCAATTAAGTCCTGAATGATTGAGAGCAAGGCTCGTTCACCAGCCGGCGAAATTTTGTACTGTGGTATGCGTGGTAATTTCACACCGGGTTTCAACGTGATATGGACTCCATGGATAGTGATATGGAGGCTCATGTTTAGCAAAACATTGTTTCTTCTTGTTGGTGTGGGGTTGTATCATTAAAAATACCCCGTCTGGGGAGCAGTATATTTTTGCATTCAACTTTTTCAACATATCCAAAACCATTAAATTCTCACCACAATGCGAAGTCAACAGAAAAGGTGATTCAATAGTAGCAGGACCAATAGCGAATGGGAGGGGTTTAGAGATGGGGCTTACCACCGGAACTCCTGAAAATCCCACAGATACATTATTTTGCCCGGATAGAGTCGCCCCTGGAACCAATGATCGAGCAACTGAACTATTCATTGCTCCTGTGTCAATCAGAAAATTCTCAGAAGTTCCCATCAATTCCCCTCTCACATAAGGTCCTTGTTGATTGACTGGGATCGACACTTGGCCCCTACTCTGTCCCTGGCTGTCCTATGGGTGAACATACCCATCCTGATCTTCGAATGCGTAATCCTCATTATAATATTGTCTAGCTTGGGGGTTATCAAAATGGTTCCGTTCAGACTTGCCTTGAGCCGCCTCTTCCCTATGCATATCACTCCGGTCCGGGCCACCTCGTCCCCGTCCTCGTCCTCGAACTGCCCCGTTCTGGGCAAGCAATAACAGACACTGTTCTTTCCAATGTCCTTCCTGCTTACAATAACCACACTGATTTAACCCTAACGACAGGACCGTGCCTGCACCACTGCCTGTTCCCGCCCCTCGAGATACGGACCCTCGGACTCCTCTCCCTCCTCCTTGTCCTCGAACGACTTGCTGTAACAACACTCGGGTCTTAAGGTCCTTGGCCTTTTTCTCCACTTTATCCTTGCTCTCATTTTCCCTATGCTCATAATATTGGGCCATGCTTAATATCAGAGAGGGAGTAGAGGTAGTCCAGGTACTCTCGGCAGCCTGTAACTGCGCAGAAATTTCGGGCATAAAGTTGGTTACAAATCGATTTACGAACAACCGAACCCCGCCTTCTGTGGCTAGGTCCTGTCCGCTAAAATCTATAAAAACTCCCTCGAACCGAGTGAAGAAGTTGGAAACACTCTCGTCTTTCTTCTGTCTACAAGCTGTCAATTTATCTCAGTCAACTTTACGGGGGGAATCAGTGTGTGCATGTAAGCTATTATCTTTGCTGGGTAGTGATTTCATTTCTAGGCTTATCTACGGGTTTGCGATCTCGGTCCCAGTCTTTCAGCTCGTTCCAGGTTCCCCCTAGTTCAGCTGCATGATCCGTGTCATGAACCTGTCGCCATATGTCGACCGGGACCAGTAACCCGAAAAACAGTTCAACATCTGCTAACGTCATTACAGCCGAGGCTGCGGCTTCAGTTAGTTCTTTGTAGTAAGCGGTAGGGTTCTTGCGGGGGTCAGGCAATTGTGATTTTAAAGCAAGAACCTCACTTCGTTTCCACTGAGTATACACCCATTGTTCCTGGAACCGGGCCTCTACTCGAGCTCTTGTAACCTGGTTAGTACCATCACGTGTTTCAGGAACTTCGGGATGAAAAATAGGGTGCACTTCCCTCATGGGATGCTGAGAATCCCAATTGGGACTTTTCACAAACATTCTGCCTCGATATTTTACTAAGGTTTCTACTTTTTTGTACACCTCCACCGGATTCATGTCAAACTTACGAGTTTGGTCTCGGATGTCCTGGAAGCATTGTTCCCAGGCATCGATAAGATAGCAGGACATTTGATGCGAAGCATGTTGCTGCATAACCGGTTTGAGATCCTTTATGGTACTCCACAAGTCAGCTACTCTATATACATCCTTCCGCATCCATTTAACTGCCTGATCTGTCATAGCTTCTTTCTCACTATAGCCTAAAGAGGCTCTCGTAAACAACCGTCTCGTATTCATACCACCGGGTTCCCCTAGTGGTGTGCACTCCCTATCTCCGGGGGTCGTACTAGCTGGTTGGGAGGTCCATATGGGACTCAGGGCTGCCAAAACCATATGGGAAGTTCCCGGGGGTTGCCGTGTGTCAGGAAAATGGTTAGCCGTGTCTCTCTGGAGTTCCACATTATCTTTAGTGTACTTATTCCATAATGTATTAAATAGGAGGGGTCCAATACCATGCTTACAATACATATCATGGCTGGGGGTTCCCTCTGGAGGTGTTGTTTGGCTTTCATCCAGTCTTGTACCTCCTTGGTCAATACAGCCAAAGCATAACTTGCTGAAGCACGGCATTGCCCCCTTTCTAGAATTGAACTACTTATAGCTGAAAAAGAAAATAATTACTCTTGTACACATGGCCATGTTTGCACTCAAATTCAATCTCACAATCTCACACGAATAAAGTGGCTACAGTTTCACATTAACATAAAACAACAAAACAAACTTATTTCAAACAAGAGGTGGAGCCCGTCGGCTCCCACCTATGGAGAACTCTTTTCCAAACTCCAAAAGACCCAAAAGCAAAGTCAAACAGTCTTGTCCTTAGACTGCCTAGAGATAACCACACAGGTTTCTCTAAACCACAGACCGACCTACGGACCATCCAGCGACATTCATGGTTCACCTCCCGAACTATTCTGGCTAAGCCCGCTTTTCAAGCGCCGCTCTAGATTTGTCCGAGTGCTACCCAATCTCAACCACCGGCGTTTCCGAGAGCAGTCCGGCCGGGTGTAAACTTCTTCCACAAGTTACACCAAGGCGTCTGGTCTCAATCTCTTGTTATTTCCCAAAAATCCAAAACAGGGGCGTCCGCCCGTGCAGTCTCAATACTGCCCCGTCAGACCCCCTTTCCGAGTTCTCCGTGACCAGAAGTCACCAAATTCCAAGTTCCAAATTCAAATTCGAAGGATATCCAACATACAACAAGACAAATCACTCACCTGGTGCACTCAGGTCCGATTGTGCGTTCATCACTGCCAATTCCTGTAGACCAATATGGTCCGCTCTCGGGTTACACCCGAAGGACTCCGGCGTGGGGTCACTAGCAGCTGGGGCTCTCTCGATCGGAAGAGCGGAACTGACCCCAAACTCTTCGGTCGATCCTCCCCCCGATCAATATCACCCTTTTCAATGTCCCGTTCTTTTCTGATTACAGAGGGACGACCCCAACGCGGAGTCCCGGTAGAGTCGCCAACTGAAGTACCGAAAAATAAATTACAACCCAATAGAGCTATACTTAGATATAGCCCCGATACCAATTACCAATAATCAGTCAGTTGGCAGTGTAGAAGGCCCAATCGTTTATTATGACAAACAAACTCTGCCACAGGGGCTCCTTGCGACCTAACCCCACGAGGTCCGCCAAGAAGACTGCTGGCACATTATCAACAGATCACATATATACTGTTACATTTCGAAACCGTTACCTAAGAAGGAAAAATACAAGTTGGTACAGGTTGGTGCAGGGGAAAGACCATATATGGGAGACAAAGCCTCCTTAGTTTAGCCCAGCTCGTTATAGCAAGGTCGAGAGGGTAACTCCCTTCTGTTAGCTCCGAGAGAGTCCGCACAGCACCTCCTGGAATGTGCTTATCCAGCCTACCCCCACCTACAACCTTGACAGGCCTAACGTGCAGAAGAAGCAGTTTGCTACAGTTGTACTATTTCTCAGGAGAACGTCTTGAGCTAAATGTAATGATAGGTTTTTACTAAGGCTGTAAGTGGACTAGGCCACAAAATGGCGCCGGTCGAATCAAGCGGTACTGGCTATGATTAGGTGCAAAAACGTGTAATATGGCGTGTACTAATCCCTAAGTTATTACATATTGTGTGCGTATTAGTGTTTGCATCCCTCCATTAGCCTACTAGATACATCACATTAATTACTAAAAGGAACTACATGTTGTACTAGGCCTAAATCGAAATCTGGTTCCTAAGCTGCACACCAGCGAGAGCGAGCTGGCTTACTCAATGCCCAAAAGACCCTCCTCATGGCATTGCTGCCACAAGGCCTGGCGTAGATGAATGCTGCTGCTACCAGTCCATCCACATCTCCGCCACTGAAGTGTAAGTACCACACAGTGTGGCAGACATTCCACCTCCGGCTCCTGATGTGTCACAGCCACACAGTGCTGGAGACAGAACACCACTGCCATATGTGAGGCACATGAAACAGCAGAGGACAAAGATGCTGATAATTCTGCCTTCGTGGTAAGAAGGACGCAGTAGCATTCATCTCCGCCACATGGCCGGTTTCTGCTTGGTTCTGCACCTGCATCATCACCTTCCACTGTCCCCTGATACACTCTGCGACACTCACCTTGGAACACCGACATGGACTGCCATATTCTGTTTGGTCACCAATGACACAACACCCAGACTGCGGACTGCACTCTTCCTTTTCCGATGAACTTGTCATTCCCAAAAGGACTCTGGCTGGCCCTCCACGGGCCAACAATTTGAAGTAGGGTTTGCATGGCCCTTTACTGTTCCAGCTACAACACTGAATGTGCAGTAAACATTCATATTCACATAGATGTGTCATGTCTTTGATCATTCAAGTGTAGAAGTATAGATGAATGTAGGGTCAGTGATTCCCACGTACATCCATGTTGCTCATGTTGTGGGACTTGAATCACAGTGTGACACATTGCAGATTGCAGTCCGGGTGGCGCTGACACTACAACAGAGACATATGCATTAGTTACTTCCTTATCCAGCCCAGGACGGAACCACACCCAGAGCCCCGGGGTAATTTTTCACACCCTTACGCTGGATTGGCATATGTCAGGCCAGCCCACTCCGCTTATGCTCACAGGGGGGACGACAACGCTACATGTCCCAGGTCTACCCTGTAGTAATCTGCTGATCACAGGCCTAGTTGTCAGCATGCGACAGCCATTCCCACATGGCAGGTTTACACCCACACCACACCAATCCAGCACACGCGTCACAGGACATGTGACCCCGGAAATAAAAAGAGCCGGGCGCACATGCTCAATGCCAATTCCACTCTCTATCGGGGTGTATCGGTTTGGTTATTATTTATGCATGAGGGCCTAGGGCCCGACCACATCACATTCCCCACTGCCGGAGGCGACATGATGGCATCTGCACCATGATACTCACTCATAGAGGGTCCATGACTTGCGTTGCACAGACTTGGTGGCACCGAATACACTGCTGCCGGCATGGGCTTACCGCAACAGGACGGTGACTTTCGGTGCACTGAGGTAGGGGCACCTTAAGTGCTGAGCGGGTGTGCAGCCTGCGATGAAGCGCCGTCCTGGTGGTCCGGACTAGTAAGGATTTGTGTGAGCCTTACTGGACTGCATGTAGGCCTGAGCCAGCGGGCAGTGCAGGCCTACCACCACGTGGTGTTGCCTCACGATTCACAGAGTTAGTGGCACCTAAATAGCCGAGCGGGTGTTCAGCCTGCGATGATGATGTGTGCACTGATATTATCTCTGCCATTGCGAAATCAAGACCCAGAATCAAGTGTGTGACCTGCTGGTCTGCGGGGCTGCATGATTTGGAGGCTGCCAAGGTCGCGGGTACCTGGCTTGGAGCTTGCACCGGCACGCGGTGGGCCACTTGGAGACACGCCGGTGGTGGAAGATGAGCAGGCGGGCCTGGGTGCGCATGGGTGGGCAGTCACCGCTGGACGGCTGGAGGGGCTGGGGTGCACCAGCCTGTGGGCACAGGGGCGGGCAAGTGATGATGGCGTGTGCAATTGTATGAACTCTGCAATTCATAAATCTGGGCTCTGTTTCAGATAAGGGACCTAGTGGACTGCAGTGTATACCGGAACGTGATTGGAGATACACCAGTGGCAGCAGGTGAGCAGTGAGGGCTGGGTCCACAGTGTCGCACTCTCTCTCCCTCTCCCTCTCTTCATTTCACTATCTCTCTCCCTCTCTTTCTCTCCCTCTCTCTCCCTCTCTTTCTCTCTCTTTCTTTCTCTCTCTCTCTCTCCCTCTCTTTCTCTCTCTTTCTCTCTCTCTGTCCTTTGATGAGCGCATGAAGCAGCTTTTTATCTCGAATTTTGTCTTGCAGGCTGTGACTTACAGATTGTCCAGAGAAGAACCCGCCATGACTCTTCCAAATAGTTGTTTTGAATTTAACTTGAATAAAATGTTTTGTTTGGAAATTCAAAGATGAATGAATGATTCTACTTTTTCTGACCACACATGAATATTAAGTGTTGAAATTGTGCGACATCATGCAAATTGTTTTCGTTATGATTTTGTAAAGTTGTTGTAACATATCTTTGTCCGGGTGGCAGGGGATGACGGGCCTGGGGTGGTGGCGGTGGGTGCCGTGGCCCTCTTGGGTGTCCGAGCTGCATGATCAGTAGCGCCATGACATCTGTTGTTCTTCAGGTGTGGCTCTGAGCTGGGCTCCCTTTTATGGTGCAGGTTGTCATCCGGCTTTACACCAGGTAAGAGCAAGTGTTAAATCCCTCCTGCTAACGCACCTTATCGCCTGTTTTGGGATCTTATTGCCAATCTGGCAGGTCATTGAGAATGTTGCGAAGTGGTGTTTTCGCAGCATTTTGCACAGGAACGCCTACTCTGCATCTCATTAGCGTTAGTTGTCAGGGTCATCTGTGGTGAGTTTTTTTTGTGGCTGCTATTGCAGGTAAACTGGTGATATAGGCTGTTAGCACCAGCTTGTGAATGGGGCGATCAATTTGCGATAAAGTGCCAATAACTCAACGATAAGTCCTTGAGACTATCCTCCTTAACCGCACATTGCTACAGTCTGGAGACCCTATAGAGAGGTGGGAATTCGCAGTTGTTTGGCACATCACAATGTTTTTATTTCTGAGGTGTGAAAAGTGCTTGACTGGGGAACCAGTTCAGATCAGTTAAGTTCAAAAACTTTTTTCGATTAAAAATCACAAAAGTTGATGCATGATACATGAGCAGTGAGATTAAAAAAAGCTCTAGAAATTCAATACATAACATGTATTCATCAATTTACAAATCAGACAATTAATCGAAATGGATATAAATATACGGATAACACGTTAAAACTATATAAAAACGAAGGAGACCCCCAATATATAAAAACCGTTTAAAATATTTAGTTTCATCAAGCAGCAATCCAGAAAAACTACCAATACTACATTTAAAAAGCACAGTGCAAATACTAATATAAAGTGCATAGTGGAAGGAACAGGTACAAGAAAGGTCTTATCATCTAACATGGGCTAATAGATTTCGAACAAATAACCTACACCCATCCCAAGAACATAGCGACAGCGACCATTACCGGCTCTTCCAATGATGTAGATAAAATCCTAACAGCCTCATTGCTCGACCTAGTTCCCATTTTCTGACATACAGGTTTCAACCATCTATGCCTAGGTTTGTGATAGGCTGGACAAGCAATTAGAATGTGGTTCGCTGTCTCTACCACATCTAGACAATAGGGACAGGCACCAGTATTCATGCTGTTCCGTTTCAATGTAAATACCTTTGTGGGGAGAGAACCCACCCTAAACTGATAGTATCATTTTCTTTCTTTGGTGGTGGTAATTAGGTCCCAATAGCTATCATACTTGGCTTCGTGTTTTAGGTCAAGAAATGCTCTAGACAGAGAAGGCGCGGTAAGGGCCACATAGCGCCAGTTTTCAACCATGATCCAGTATGCTGCCATAAACTCTGCCTTGGACGGAAAAACAATATCCCCTGGGTTGGTCCATAACCTACTCATATCCATCTCACTAAGTGTATTCCTGACACACCTTAACCATGAAATTTTGTTTGAGACATCCGAGTTCTTGACACCATTTAATGCCAGTGCGTAGCGTTTTAACTCTGGAGTCACCCAAATCCTCCTCCAATAAGCAACTGGCCTAAACTGTGCCACATCCCTAATGGAGTGGCAGCCCAAATCCAAAAACAGGGGTAATAGAGGGGTTGACTGTGGAAGCCCAATTAAAGACCGCATAAACTTGTTTTGCGCTAAAACCAAAAAATCCAGGTTAGCGTAGCCAACTGCTCAGCCCCGTAGAGGATTGAGGCACCAATTTTGGTATGGTATATTTGGAGGGCCGGGGCTATCGGTTTTGTGTAAGAGGATCTATGCTCTTTAATCAATACACCTGACAATTGGGCGTGCTTAACTGTGAGGAGTTCTACTTGAGGTTTCCAACTCAGATTGTAATCAATGTGAACCCCCAGGTAGGAAAATATATCAGTTTGTTCCAATGCACCGTCCCTCATTTCAACTCTGCCGACAGTCAACTTACGTTTGTGCAGGACCATGTACTTTGTTTTGTCCACATTGACAATTAATTCATGGTCCTCACAAAACTCCTCAAATCTAGAAAGGGCTCTTTGAAGGCCCTTTCTTGTATTTGAAAGGATGAGGGTGTTGACGGCAAACATGAGTAGGGGGATCCTACTCCCCGCTAGGGAAGGTGCGTCGGTAGGGAAGTCCTTGAAATAACTCACCACCCCATTTATATATAGCGAGAAGAGCGTCTGGGCCAATACACACCCCTGCCTAACCCCCTTCTCTATAGCAAACTTATGGGCGAGGCTTCCCTGGACACCCCATCTCACCTGCGCGTAGCTTGCAGTATGTAGCTTGACCAAAAGAACCAGGATCTCAAGTGACATGCTTGCTGCAAAAAACAGCACCACATCTTGGTTCGGGGAACCAAAATCAGCCCTGGCAAAGAAGTTCAAACCCGGCTTGTTCCCTTACTTTCCTCACTGTATCTATTTCTGTTGATCCAATTCTCTTTCTCTCTCCGCTTGCTCTCCTCCACTTTCTCTGTAACTTCTTTCTTTCTCTCTCTCTCTCTCTCTCTCTCTCTCTCTGTTTAGAAGCCCCCCTGGGCCTGCTACCAGGGCCGGTCCTAGGATTCATGGGGCCCTGGGCAGAATAGGAACATGCGGGCCCCTATAATTTGAATAAGATTTAGCTTCACGGAAAGTGACATCATAGGAAGTCATTTCAATTGGCCATTAAATATATTGATATTGTTTATAGAACGTGCCAATGTCCAATGGTGTCTTGGCACTGCCTTCTGCAGCTGTAACAGTAAAGAAAGCTAATTGGGCTACATAGTTGAAAAAAACAGGTTTTAAGTTCTTTTCAACAACAGATAAAATATGACTGGACTTTGAAATGCTAAGGGTTTTTGTTTCAAAGTTTGCAAGTGAGGAGATAAAGCTTCTGCCACCCTAGGACGCTTTGTCTATTTTAGGTGTTTGCACTGTTCTCGAGGGAGATGATTGAAGAGCTCCCCTAGGTGTGTACCATATGAACTTTCTGTTAAGGTACTCAGGATCTATGTACACAGTGCCTTGAAGCCTGTTCCCTTTCTAAAGGGAAGCTAGTGTAGCTCCAACAATACATGAGACAGATTTGAACTTTGGAATTCCTATTAAAAGAAGAGCTGCTGATTTTTGTGAACTTTGCAGTTTATTCAGAGATTACAGATTATATGGCATTGTTGATGCTGGGCCCCTGGCTTGCTGCTTTGCAAGAAGATACTTACTTAGTTTGGCTAGGAATAAAATAGTTAAACAAATAATTAATAATACTTATAAAATGCGTACATATATTTTACATCTCTATTAAGTAGAAATACATTAAGTTATTTAAAATTAGGTATTGTTCTATTGAATGAGATAAATGAAAATGATATGCTTATCAGGACTCCTGACACTAAGAGAGCTCCAAAGGAGATGTGCAGACTTTACTAATGTTGAGAAAGGACAGTTTTAAGTGTTTTTGCAAAAGATTGAAGTTACACCATAGTTCAAGAGGGAGAGAGTTCCAGTCTTGCACATATAGAAAGGAGAAGGATCTCCCTCCAATCAGGGACCTCTAAAGTTTTGTATGGCACATGTATAGGATTCTAGAATTAACGTAAGGAGTGTTGTGCAAAGAGAGAACCTTTTTTATGAAGTGCACCACCTGTGTTGCAGTATTTCCTGTTTCTGAGGTTGAACATAATGTATATTTTCTGCAAAACAGTAAGAGCCCCTGGTATAAAGCAGACATATATTAATTTGATTGAGCTATTTCAGACTGACAATGTCTACACTTGAGTAGGAACACATCCCAAGAGGTGAAAATGCTTCAATTGCAAAGAAAAGTAAATGGAACAATAACTTTTTTATAAATCGTTTAATTTCACACATTTGCCGCTTTAAAAATATGTTTTAATAATAGCCAATTCAAACTAGTGACCTGCTGACCATTGCAATTATGGCAAAAATAGTTACAAAAAGAATTTTCACCTGATTTAGAAGTAATGTTTACAATAAGACCCACATGCAAAAGGCGCAATCTCGTTGTTTTGCCCACTATGAAGAGAGGAGACAACACAGGCACAGTACACATGGGATTGTAATGGTGTTCTAAAAAAGGAGCTTAGAGAGCAGAATGTTGCACACTAGAGAATAGTTCACAATAAATAGAGGTGATTAATGGGGGCGAATATTGCAGACAAGAAAGTGTGTTGATTGAAAGGGTAAAATGGAGCCGTATGGGAAAGTAGGGATTACAGAAGGGAAAAGACAGGAGTGCAGCTTTTACAAGAGAATGAGGCACAATAAGGTGGTGCAAACTGGTAAGAAGGGGTCACACATGTGACCTCTAGAACCCTTTTATGGAAAATGGGCCAAAACTACTATCTTCTGCCATTTTTCAAAGTATTCTTGAGGAGCGTGAAACCCCAAAACCACTAGGAAAGATGAGGCTTGCCTGCCACACAACAAATTATTGAAAGTTTCATTAGGAACCTCTGCATTTCGAGGTTCACCAGTTTCCATGTCTCCTACTATTTTGCATGAATTCTACCCCTCTTGTATCTTTGTCTTTTGAATCTAATGTCCTTCACCTCATGTCTTCATCTCTCTACCAGCCTGTTTGCATTGATTCTGCCCATTACATCCATCTCTCCTCTTCCCTGTCTCCTTTTCTGCCAGCCTAGGGGTGAAAAAAATGAATGGGTCTCTAAAAGGGGTGTGGTCTATGTAATTAAGGGTGTAGCTTAAACACATAATCTAAGTTTCTGTGATTCCCATAGAGTTCAATCTGACTGGTACTTTGTTTCCTCTCTGGACTTCCCGTGATTCAATCCAGAAATATAACACAACAACTGACATTCACCTAAAACAGGCAGAAGTATTGATTTTGTCAATGGTTGTTAGCTGTTTAGGATAAATGAGTAACAACAATAAATTCTTCTACTTTCACCTTGTCGCTGTTTTGACTAATGAGTACCTCTTTCACACAAATTTGCACAGAATCACAACTGAAATTGGAATAGAGTACTGTTGCTCTGTGTTCTCTGCAGAGAGGTCATGTATTTGAATGATCATGTATTCTGGATACCTTTTTGACCCCCAGGCAGGCTAAGTGAGAAAGTTGTACTGCCTTCAGCCTCAACTCCAAAGCTCTCTATTGTAGCCTGTTATAAACATCTGGAGACACCATACAAGAGTAATATGCTGTGAAACAAAATACAGGAACACACATCCTGGAAATACCTAGAATTCTTAAGCGATGCAAGATCAAGTGAAGCATCTGAACTACAAACAGGAACTAATTTGCTGCTTTGTATTACCCTAACATGCATTGTCAGACAGGGACAGGAAATAGGCCCCATCACCAAAATAAAAGTGGCCCCCATTAGTGAATTAGGCAGCTAAAAAATGTTTCATATTTGCAAATTAGAGCAGTTTTTAACTTGTAAAGACATGCTGTATACGATTTTGTAAGGTATGGAAAGATGCATAGATTTGAATTTTATGCAAGCAATGTTTGTTTTAGTATCACACAAATCAACAGTAAGCTCGTGTGACCATAAAGCAGGCTAATAAACAGCCCAATACTGACCTGCCAGATTAGATCATCGTTCACAGCCTGAATGCCCTATCAGCCAGTCAGACCCTGCAAACGTGTCATACCTTAATCGTGCAGAACTAGACCAGTTTTTTTGCAGGTCCAAGGACATGAGAATAGGACCAGATAGGAGGCCCGTTGCAATGTCTGTTCTAATTTACTACTGGGTCTAAGACATTTAAAGCCCTGATTCAGCCAGTTGTATATGATATGTCTGCTCCTCTGCCTGCACCCATTGCCTCACTACCATACTCTCACCTATCTGCTCCCCCACATCTCACTTTATTCTGTCTGTCTTACCCTTTTTTTCTCACCTCTATACTTCTTTTCCCAGTTTCCCTCATCCTAGTTGAGCAGTTTTCATATGACAGGACTTAAATCTATCCTTTGTTGTGTGCCCTGCAGGATATCCTGCTTTTCTTCTCATATATATTTGGCCAGGGCGCTGCGCACGTAAGGGCACTTCATGTACCTGTCTAACTGCTACCATCAACATGCAGATGCAGCAATTAGGCCAAGAGAGAGGGACCAGCAGGGGCAATTGATAAAAAAAACAGAACACATGTAAACTCTTAGGGGCCCCCCAGGGCTGGACTGGCCGTAGCGGGTACAGCGCCACACAGGTGGGGGCTGTTTTTGTTCCAGGGCCGCTGCAAAATCGGCCCTGGAACAAAATGGTCTGAAAACCAGCCCTGGCAAAGAGATCAGCGGCACCCCACCCCACCCCTGGGTGTGGGGGGGGGGGGGGGGGGGGGGGGCAAGGGGGTCAGCCGAGCACTTTGCCAGGGCCGGTTTTGGTTCCCAGTCAGGCCCTGGGGCCCCCTGGGCCTCGAGACTCTGAAGTCTTTAAAGGTGCGAGGCCCCACTGCTGCGGGCCCTGGTCAGCTGCCCACGCTGCCCAGCGCCAGCCATGCCTGCTACAATACATCTCAGGGAGCTGGGGTAAGTGACAAACGCTCCTGAAGGGGCCCATGGCAGGGCAGATTGGCGTTAGGGTGGGGAACAGTTTTACTATGCGGGGTCCAGTTTTACACGTTGTCCACGTTCTCCGCCGTGACGGGACAGAGGTCACAGCGTATCTGAGACGTGAGAGAACCAGGCCAGCGACAGCGGCTCTCCGTGACAGGGAGGGCGGACAGGTTAATGCTGTACTGCGGACGGATCAGGCAGGCACATAATTAAGTGCTAACTTGTCATTTTTTTTAATGAAGTCCTGAAGCCAGAGATTAGGAATTTTAATGAACCAGAATAATAATTAGTTAAATATTCCTTTTAATGATGGTCACGCGCATTCTCAGGCAGCGACTTTAGAATCACAAATGCCTCCTGCCCTAATTTCTTTCTGATAATTATGACACGGCCAATTGCTTTTCATATGTCTGCCCATTTTGGTGCCAGGGTGGCTGGCAGCGAGGTGGCTCTTTGCTGTATGGCGGACTATACATAACTAGGTTTGACATCCTGATTACGGTAGAAGTCTGCACGATACCGGCAAGATCGTGCAACTGAAAGTTGTGTTGAAGTTTAGAGGCAACACAATGCCCTTCTCACCAATGCATTCCTGGTAAAACTTATTTTTGTGAGGACCTCTCCTGTTCAAAACCAGATAATTAAATTGGATGGGAAATTAATTGTAAACTAAATAGGGCAGTGACATAGACTGGCCTACAACATTATAATACATTTGATTTCAGTCGATTCCAATAAGTCAGTAAACTTCTAATAATATTTTGGTCATGCAAAGTAGTTTTTTTTTTTTTTTTTAAAACGAGCGGAAGCAAAAATCATACTACAGCATGACAGAATAAAAATCACAGTTTGTTATAAGATGTTAAACGGCGCAAACCCCGTGAAAGTCTGTAATTTAACGGTGTTCGGCACTGGTTGTAAAACATGCCTGCAATCAGAGCCTGGGGGGTATTAGTAACACTTCTTCTAAGAACATATCCAATATGGGTCAAGACGTTTCAAACCTTTCAACAGCTGTGTAGGGAATCTCCATTAGGTCATGGGACTGGGTTTTCAAGTTGGAAGATTCATCAAGTGTCTGCAAAAAAGGTACTTGTGTGGGTCAAATTCACTTTGACCAGTCATACAAATATGACGAAACGCGTTATAGCACACCATTTCATACGCCAGGCTGTATCCTTGTAACACATGTTAATCACGCATGGCTCATTCCGAGGATACAACAGTGCTACAGTAACATGATCACTGTAAAACTACACATCTTCACATAAATGTGGTCCATTACTCTGCATCTCAACATAAATCATGATGTATACGCTAAGGTGCTCGAATGTGGCGTCTGCATTCAATCCTTAGTAAAAAAAAAAGCGCCCTTTATGAAAAGCGTATTGATTTGTCAGAATCTAATCTTAAAGTAAGCTATCATGTTCATTCTATCATGCTGGAATATGGCGTGAATATCAAATCCTAAGTGAAAATAAAATCCCACTATGAAAGGTTTATTGATTTGATAGAATACACCCCCTCCCTCCCCACAACGTCCTGAAGCCCTTCAAGGTCAAATTATTATAACAAAGGCTTCCAGTTTTATGGCATTTCGGTTTTGCCATTTTAGCATCTGTATTATCCATATTTATTTTTTAGCTCATTTTATCAATTTTTGGTGATATTAATTTCTTTTAAATTAAAACATGAATTCACAAGCAGTATATTACACAATGCTTTAACTGGTGCATGCACACTGGGACCGCATGCTTGCCTGTTCATAATGTTGTAAGGATCACATTTTTGTATTAATACAAACACATTTAGGAAATGGTATTGCCTTTTTAACTGTGAAAGCACTACTTCTAGAGAGATACTTAGAGACCCAAACGATCATAGCGTCATCTTCCAGAAACACACACTAACGCCAACGTAATTGTGCACGACTGCTATCTAGGGATTCTTCCTCACACACGAATTCGATCCATTTACCACTAATTCGCATGGCAGAAAACATCCAGGTCCACATACCCACCTATACCACTGGACTACCGCAAAACGGACGCATGTATATATACTTAAATTACAGGAGAGGCATTTATATACATATACACTGCAAATGATTACGTGTATTTGCAATTGAGTATGCAAAGTGTACACACTATCTTGAGTAACCTCTCAGAACTATGTAACGATCACTATTACCCGGCAAATGGAAAAATGACAAATGTATATATTTTAATTTAGCCTGCAAAGAGTACATAACTTGGTTGGCATCCTATTATAATAGGTAACCATAAACTCTGGTGGATAAATGTGTTTTTTTATTGTAAAGTGCTCTGATGCTCTCATGTCATGTTTTTCTATAGAAAACTCTCAAAATAGAAAAAAAAGAATAAATAAATAACCCTTTCTGTCAATTTGTACAACAAAGGGCTTTATAGGTATGACTGGTACCATAAAGAGCCTATCCTATCAAAATGAGATCTGCTTTCGATTTTCCCAACTTCAAGGACTTAAAGGGATGTATATTTGAAACCTAGGCTGATTTTTAGGGTAGAGGCAGAGTTAAATACAACATGCATCCCCTCTGAAGTCATTGCTTATGCACATCGATGGGGCCAACTTCAAATCTAACTATTGATTAGTCTACTTCTACCCTTTCTATTGGGAGTAGGTTACCTCCCTGACCTCCAAAGCAGGAATTATACACTTGTTCATATCCCACCTGGATGAAAGCAAAAAGTCTTATTGCTGGGCAAGAGTGGTAACCATGGCTGCTGGCAGATCCTACATGCTTTCCACCCAAAGCATCCGTCATGAGTCCATAAAGCCCTGCAAGTGTAGAGAATCCTTTGATGCATTAAGCAGATTGAATGGGTCAAACTGCGCTGGATTGCGGCTGGCTGGATTGTGGAGTGTCACTTTTTTGCCAAAAGTGTAGTAGCCAGCAAGGCCCTCTAACCTCGTGATGTAAATATTTCCATTGATTAGTGAATTTGACAATGGACTTTCCTTCTGCCACTATCATACAGTTGCAGACGTTGTTAAAGGTCACTGGCTTACTGAACTGTGAACAGACTTATTCTGACTGCCATGCTAAGTGTAAAGTTAGGTACAAATACCAACTTTGAGCCAAGATTTGAAATCATGGGTTTCAAACACACTGAGTTCAGTTCTTGGTTTCAGCACATTCGAAATTGCGTGGATGAAGAATGAATGAGGGAAATGCAATGAAAAAAAAGTTGAAAGACCTTTTTTGCACATTAATCTCCATTATGTTGTGCAAAAGGGGAAATGTAGCTGATGCAATGCACAACTATTATTTGCCAAGCATTTGTGGCAGCAGGCTCCACCGTGGCACTAAGAATTAGACCTCAAGCATGCTCAGTACATGTGAAAATATTTGTTTTATGAATGTTTTGTGACTCAGAAAGGCAGATCAGGTCTTCACTAGGCTTGGGCAAAATTTGCCTAAAATATTTCGTTTAATTACGTGAAAGTTTGGTAAAATTTTTTGAAATGATGCAAAATGCAAATCCTTCATTTAGAGCTATTTTTTTAACTTGATGCATCCTTGTGTCAATTTTTTTTTTGTGAAAACCACAAGTGTCACGAGCAACAGCCATTCACATTCTGGTTCTTCTCCCATGCTATCATTTTGCCACAAACAGTGACGTGATTACACTTTGTGTTGTAATGTAACTTTTGGGGTTCCGGTAACAAGCATAATGTAAAATTCTGGAAAATTTCAAGAATTACATTGACATAAATAAAATTTGACCAGAGCATGGTCTTGCAGTAACTAGTGCGGCAGTGCCACACAAGCTGCAAAAAAATAGGCTACTACCTTTACAGATATTAGGTATGGTGAACGCAGGCCATCATTTTATTCAAAAGGAAAAACCATTGTTGATTTTGAATCTCGAGTTTCAGACAACAATAGAGCCAGTGTCCTTCTGGGGTATGTTTGAGACACTTGGAACAAACTCAGTAGAGAAAGGTTATATTTTCAATTGAAAAATACTGGGCAGACAGACATTTAACAGTTTTATATAATTGGGGGCGTGGCTTGGATGCAGAGGAGGTAGGCTGCGTGAGCCCGGAGCTCCGCGCCCAATCCCAGATATCATCCTGATTATCCACGCGAATTCCAGTGAAATTTGGAAAATCCGTGATTTAAAGGCATCGCGGAGGCAGCGGCGCTCAGAGTGGACGACCTGGAGCTGTTCCTCGTCCTGAAAATCGACCTCGAGTAAATGCATCGGGTGTGATAGCCATCGATCTAAGATGGCGTCCTGAGGCCTGGACGATTGTCGCAGTCGGCGGAGGTGGCCTGGGGCCTAATTACCCTGTTGATCCAATACTAGCGGTGATTACCGGACCGGAGGGCCTCCCCTAACCCTGCCAGCAGGCACAGGTGGCCTTTCCTCACCCTGGTGGCGAGCTAAGGGGGACACAAGAACGCAAGCAAATTCTCTGAGGAGGCCCCAAAATGGCGGCGGCTTTGGGACGACGACCCTGACTCTCCGCGCGTAGACTGGCACCTCGTTACCCCGTTGCGGCAGAGAACTTCCGGGAGCTGGCCCCACGGGTGCAGTCAGAGCAGCGCTCAGTGCCCTACAGGTGTCTTAGATCCCTGATCCTATCGCCCGGGAAGCTATCCGGTGGCGAGGTCCTGCAGTGCGGAGACAGCGAGGAGATCAAAGGGGGTCCTGGAAGCCAGTGCCTACTGCAGCCGAGATGGTGAAACCAAAGGGGAAGGGGGACGGAGCGGCTGAATCAGAAACGATGGATGGAGCGGATCGAGACCAATCTGCTCTCCAACGCATGCAAGACCGTATACTAGAGGCCATCACGACCACAAAAGACGCCCTGCAGCAGGACATCGCCCAAGTGGCGACGGGCCTTGGTCTCCTGAAAGCGGACCATGACAAGCTTAAAGACAGAGTTAAGAATGTGGAGATATCTATTCAGGAATTGGCCCCGGACCACGCGGCGGTGAAAGCACAGATGGTGGATGCTTTGGACAGGCTGAAGGTGTTGGAGAGGAGGGCCGAGGATACGGAGAATAGGAGTAGGCGCAACAATGTTCGCCTCGTGGGCCTTCCGGAAAAAATTGAGGGCGAGGACATGGTGGGCTACCTTGATAATTGGCTATGCACCGAAGTAGCCCCAGAGGGGCTATCTCCTTTCTTTTCCCTGGAGCGGGCCCACAGAGTTCCAGCCCGACCTCCGGCCCCGGGCCTACCGCCTCGCCCGGTGGTGATTAAGCTACTTCACTACAAGGATCGAGACTGGCTAATACAGAGGGCGAGGGAAGCAGGTCCCTTTCAAGTTGACAATAACAGAGTCACCCTGTTCCCGGACTACACTTTTGAGACCCAAAGGCTCAGGGCCAATTTCCTGTCGCTCAAGCGCGAGCTCCGCGGGGAGGGCATAAAATACTCCCTTCTCTTTCCAGTGAAGCTGAGAGTGATGGTGGACGATAAGTCGCTTTTCTTTACCACCTCGGCAGACGCTTGGGCCTGGTGGGACACGTACAAAGCTGGTACGGATGGAGCTAGGGCCAGGGCGGAGGAGGCTAGAGAGAAACAGCCGATCAGGAAATCACAACGTATTCGTAAGGGTTGGCGGAGAACTGGGAAACCATCGGTGTCACAGACGGAGGCAGAGAGGAAGGCGGCCCCTACAGGCGGTGGTGGACCTCTCTGGAATGGCAAGGAGCCAGTCCGGGAAGGGCATGGACTCGGAGGAGCGGGGCACGGGATCGGAGACGGAACTTTCGGAATTCGGAGGAGCCAAGGGCCCCATCGTCACACCTCAAACATCTGGGGAGATAGTCGAGGCATGAAACGCTGGACTTGAGGAGCGACCTGATGGTCAGACACTGGGGCGCTGCGCCCGAGTGCGCAGTTTCCCACCATATGGGACTTCGTGAGTTTTCATGGGGGGATCATGGGGTGGGATATGCGGGACTGATTTGCTTTGACGAACTCCTTCGGCAGCGGTCCGCGCCCTACTGGCCCTTACGGTCATCGCAGTGGAGACTGCGAGTATTAGTGCCTTTTTTTGAGGGGATATTTAGTTGTGACAGTTTGGATGGGTGCACTTCCAATTGTGGGGGGGCCTGTCCTCGGGGGGTGGGAACCGAGAGTAGTTGGGGATGCTCAGGTTGGTTTTGGGGGGATATGGGGTTCATCTGTTTAGAGTGGGAGGGGGGGCAGCATTATGTTGGCACGAGCGCATGGTCGATGGCTGTTATTGTTCTGTCTGCGGGTGCAGGGGGGGGTATGGCTAATACGGGGGCTTTGAAGTGTGTGACCTGGAATGTGCGGGGTCTCCATACTATGGTGCGTAGACACAAGGTCCATGCGTATCTGAAACGTAGGGGTGTGCATATAGCTTTTCTTCAAGAGACGCACCTCACCAAGCAGGAGGGAATAGCGCTAAAGAGGAGGTGGAGGGGGCAGCTGTTTAACACAACATATTCGGCCTTTGCGAGGGGGCGTTGATTTGGATACGGGCAGGGGTTCCCTTCCAGGTCACTAAAAAAGTAGTAGATCCAAGGGTAGATTTGTGGCTGTGGAGGGAAGACTTAGGGGCCGGATGATGTCTCTCTGTAGTGTGTATGCTCCGAATGTAGATTTGCCAGCTTTCCTGACAACGCTTTCGGGCAAACTGGCGAGTTATTTGGCAGGGCCGATGGTCATGGGAGGAGATTTTAATTCGGTGGTAGATACTGATTTGGATAGATCCCATCCCCCATTGCACGCCTCCCCAGTACATAGGGTAGCGAAACGTCGACTAGATTGGCAGGAGAGTTGGGACCTAGGGGACGCCTGGAGGGCATTACACCCTACCACGAGGGATTACTCCTTTCATTCTACTTTACATGACCTGCATGTTAGGCTGGATGTGTTTCTGTGCTCTTCGCATGTGCTCTCGGTAGTGGGGAGCGCGGAATATTTGGCCCGCACGTTGTCGGACCACAACCCTCTGTTGTTGTCCCTGGACTGGATGGTGGAAATCAACTGTGTCCCAACATGGCGGCTGCAACCTGATACATTGGATGATTTGCTTTTTAGAGAGGCCTTGGGGGAGCGAGTGACACGTTATTTTGAGGAGAATAGTGGCTCCGCCTCCACTAGGGCTGTGGAGTGGGATGCGTTTAAGGTTGTGGTCAGGGGTCACTGTATCGGGAGCGCTGCAGGTGCTTGTAAGACTTTGTTGGATGATCTTGACAGAGCGGAGCGGCGGTTGAGGGAGATGGAGAGAGAGCGCCCGAATCATCCTGAGCTCCAAGAGGGGGTTAGTAGCGCCAGAGAAGCGATGGCGGTGGAGCTAGAGCGGTTGCGTAGCTTCGATCACAAGGCATATCTGATGAGAGCGCATGCGGAGGGCTATAAGGCAGGGTCGATGCTGGCGTGGCTTGCCAACCCGATCAGGCGGGGAGCTCCAATCATGGCAATTCAGGAGGAGGGGGGCGGGCTTTGCCACACCCAAGCCGGGATCCTGGATAGGTTCAGAGCATATTATGAGGGTTTGTATGAGAGCGGGCTGACGGGCGGTGCGGATGAATTGGAAACCTTTCTTGGGGGGTTGCAACTACCACAGCTAGAGAAATCGGAAGCAGAGGAGCTGGGTCGGCCTATAACGATCGGAGAGATAGGGAGTGCAGTGAAACAAATGGCCAGGAATAAAACCCCAGGGCTTGACGTTCTGCCGATAGAGCTCTATAGCAAATACTTGGAGTGCCTGGCCCCACAACTGCAATTGGTCTACAACGAGGCGCAATCGCGAGGTAGACTCCCGCGGTCAATGTGCGAGGCCCTTATGATTCCGTTGTTAAAGCCTGGTAGAGCGAGTGAGACCCTCTCATCTTACCGTCCATTGTCTATGCTCACGACGGATTACAAGATACTGAGCAAAATCCTGGCGAATAGATTGTTGACTCACATGACAGGCTTGATTCATAAAGATCAGTGCGGCTTCATCCCAACGCGAAATACCACCCACAATATTCGCAGACTGACTAGGCTGTTGGGGGCTCGGTTATCGGAGGGGACTACTCCATTCGTGCTCTCCATAGATATCGAGAAAGCCTTCGATAGTCTTGAATGGGAGTATCTGTATGAAGTGATGAGGCGTTTCGGACTAGGGGAGGGCTATATTAACTGGACCAAAGTCCTGTATACGGAAGGCTAGGGTTAGAGTGGGTTCACTGATCTCGAATCAATATCCGGTACGACGCGGCACTAGGCAGGGGTGCTCCCTTTCCCCCCTTTTGTTCGCGTTGGCAATGGAGCCTTTTGCAGCGGAGGCCAGGTCCGGCCGCTACTATAAGGGGTTGGTCTACAGGGCCAGGCCGCATGTCATCTCATTGTATGCGGACGACTTGCTGATGTTTTTGGCCGATGCGGAAGAGGAGTTGCTGGGAGCGAGACGTTTGCTAGAATTATTCGGGCGGATGTCGGGCCTGAAGGTGAATTGGCCCAAATCTTGTCTGTACCCGCTGAGACGGGGAGAGCCGTGCCCCCTCACGGCGCAGGAACTCCGATGGGAGCCTCACTGTCTGCACTACCTCGGCGTTTATGTGTACCACACCCCAGCAGATATGCTGGATGGTAATATCACTCGTTGTATCAATGCCTTGAAAGGGTGCATGGATTTCTGGGCTACTCTCCCGCTCTCGCTGGCAGGTCGGGTCTCCTTGCTTAAGATGGTGGCACTACCTAGGTTACTATATTATTTTAGGACTCTCCCGATATGAGTGCCAGGCTCAGTCTTTCGGCGCCTGAGATCGCTGGTCATAGCGTTTCTGTGGGGCACAGGTCGGCGGCGAATAGCACTGGATACCCTCTTGTGACCCAAAGATGAGGGAGGCATGGCAGTGCCTGATTTCGAATGCTATTACCTGGCGGCTCAACTGCAGACTTTCACACAGGAGGTCGCGAGGGTGTACCGAGGCCCGGAGCATTCTAGATATGGGGGCACCCCGCGGCATGTGCTTGCGTATATCACGCTGCATCAGAAGTTATTGCTTAGAGATCTAACAGTGGAAGAGCAGACGTTCCGACTTTGCTGGAACCGGGCGCGCAAACGAGCGGGAATCCGCCGCATGTATGCTCCGGAGATCCCGCTGGGAATGGTCACAGCCCTGCCTCATGGTGGAGACTGGTCGAGACTGCTAGGTTGGGAAGAGGCTGGGGTTCAGATGCGATTTGTATGAAGACGGTGCATTGCTTCCGTTTCAAGAGCTTCAGGAGCGGTTCGACCTCCCACGAGGCGATTATTTATTGCATGCGGCGATAACGGGCGCCATGCAAGGCCACTGGGGGGAGGGATTGCAAGAACCTGCGACCTCCATGGCGTGCCAATACGCGATGATGGCGGCCGGAACCTTTAAGGCGGTAACCTGTCTGTATTCCAGAATGTTACGGGAAGCCTTGCAGCCGCTCATGGCTCTAAAAGCTAAGTGGGAACTGGACCTCCAAATGGAGATTCCTGACGCCACTTGGGGTCAACTATTGCGGAGGGCGCGGAAGAGCACGAGGAACGCTAGGTTCCAACTCATACATTTTTACATTATTCATCGAGCATACCTCATGCCAGGGAAACTACGGCAGTACTTTGGAGTGGAACAAGTGGCCTGTCCTAGGTGCGGCACACTGGGGGCGGATCTGGGACACATGCTGTGGGATTGCCCTACCTTGGGGGAATACTGGCAGGAGGTTGGGAGGGCTTTAAATAACGCCACGGATAGGGAGATACAGTACACTAAAGCAGTGGGGGTGCTGCACTGGTTTCCACACACATCCAAAAATAAGACAACCAGCAGATTCGTAGATATGGGGCTGATATTGGCGAAGAGGGAAATAACCAGGAATTGGAAATCGAAAGTGGGGCCCACATACAAGCGCTGGTATGGTGAATGTCTGAGGTGGGCAGCCTGTGAAAGCACTCTACGATACCAGATGGCTAGGAGGACCGGCGATGAGAAAGCCGAGGAGAGGGCAACAGCATGGGAAATGATGGTGCAGGCGCTCCGGGATGATAATGATGAAGGGGAGGGTGAGGATACGGACTCTGAAGCGGCCGACCCCATTGGCGCACCTAGGGGCACACCTTTAGCGATTGTTTAATTCCTCCTTGCACACACCAGACCTAATTTTTTCTAGGATTCTACTATAGCGCTGCCACAGGGGGGGTGTTCGGGAGTTTGGGGAGTTGGGGGAGGTGGTTGATAGGGGGTGGGGGAGGGGCGAAAACTTAAAAGCAGTCCGCGTCTTCCTGGGTTTATGGCTACGGACATTGGACAATGAAGCAGGAAATGGACTTATTATATTTGTTGTTCAGTCTTCTACTTGGAGATGTGAATAGCGTGTTAAGGGGGTGAAATGATTATGTGCCTTACTGCTATGTGGCTTTGCTATTCATCAATGTATTGTCTGTGCAATTATTTTGGTACTGCAATAAAAACGATGTTACAAAAAAAAAAAACAGTTTTATATAATTAAAAGTGAGCTGTAATTTGTAATTAAAAAGATGTTTAAAAAAATTGATATCATATTTATGTTGCATGTAATCATTGGTGTCTTCTACAGGGAGGACCAGGGCCGGACTGGCTACCGGGCAGTTTGAAAGGCTGCTGAGCTGGGGGGTGATTTCGTTCATGGAGACCTGCGTGTGCTAAACGAAATTCGTTTTGCATGATTTATTTCGAAGCACACGCAGGTCTCCATGAACTAAATTAGCCCTCAACGCAGTGAAATCAGCCCCCAGCTCGGCAGCATTCCAAACTGCCCAGTAGTCAGTCCGGCCCAGGGGAGGACAGTTTACTTGATAAGAGGCTTTGTAGAATTTTGAAGGGATTTAATGGGGGCTGTGGAGAAAATGCATTTTGAGGCAGTGATGTCACCAAACCTAAACAATTATCTCTATTTGGAAGTAGTGTTCACACCTCATTAAAGTCAACCACAGGTAGTGCAGCTACTGGCAGGCTAATGCAAATTAGCTTCTAGAAGCAACAGGCAGAGAACAGTAACTTTCAAAAAATTTGTTATTCCTAAATATGCATTAAAAGTTTAACTTCATCATTGAATTGTAATTTTAGTAAATATTAAAAAATAGTGATTGAATAATTTTTCTAGCTTGGCCCAAACCTGAGATAGCAGAATTAATATTTTAATCTGTACTCTAGTTTTCCTCTTAGGACAGAAAGCGCCTTCCACTTTGAAAACATCTTTTGAGGGTAGGCCGGTGCTAAATTTCTCTATGTTCCACATTTAAACACTAGGCACCCTCCCTTGTTGGCAGGCCCGGACTGGCCGTTGCGGGCACCGGGCAATCCCCCGGTGCGCCGCATGGGTGTTACAGGGACGTTTTTGCAAAATCGGCCCTGTAACAAAATCGTCTGAAAACCGGCCCTGGCAAGAAGCTCCGCTGCACCCCCGCATCCCCCCACCCCCAGAGTGGGAGGGAAGGGCTAGCCGAGCACTTTGCCAGGGCAGGTTTTGTTTCCCAGTCCGGCCCTGCTTGTTAGCTACAAGGCTTACTTAGGGTGATGTATCAATACTTAAAAGGAAGGGGTTTCCCTAGTCAAACAAGTTATTTTGACAGATTGGAAGTGCCTATTCAAACTGCAGCAGTCAGGTTACATAGGTAGGCCGGAAACCATGCTTTCATTGTCATATTCATGGATTTTGTGGGAGAGTAACCCCGAACCCCAAAATTTAGATCACCCAAAGTTAACCTCCGCCAATTCTGCTCCATGGGCTGATCTAGCATTAAAAGGCCTCACCCTCAACATCAAAACCAACATTAGTTAACAGTTGCAAATAACAAATTTATACTGAGATCTAGCTCAGGGAAACGTTAAAGGGCTTTATTACAAATCTCAAAATGAAGCGGTATAAATTAAAAGTTTAATTAAAAGTTTAAAATACGGGGGGGCGTGGCTTGGCGGGCGAAGATGGCGGTCGCAGCCTTGTTGAGCTCCCGCCGGACCGGACTTAATCCGATCATTTATCCTGGCCCCCGAGCCCGCTGTTGATACCCAGTGGTTGGCATCGATTTGGCGAAGTCTCCTGTCTGCTCTGGTGTGTCGATCCTGCATTTCTCCCCTTCCTGTGATCGGAGGGAGGCGACGGCGACGTGCGGCCTGGTGACCGACCTGAGACCGGGGTCCTCGAGTTTCGAGACGCCTGGTGGCAGTTGCGGTCTTGCGGGTGCGGGTGGCATCCACTGCGCCGCCCTTGGCTCAACTCTACAGCTACGGTCGTCTGTGGTTCGGGACAGCGCCACTCGCTCCTACTCCTTGGGAGGACGGCTCTTCCCCTGTGGGACCAGAAAGAGGCGACGACACTGCGAGGCCTCGTGACCGGCTGGAGACCGGGGTCCTCGAGTTCCGAGGCGACCGGGGACGGACTGGCAGACGGTGGTGGCATCTGCTACACCGCTCTTGGCTCGGCTCACTGGCTACGGCTGCCCACGGATCACGGAACCGCACCTAATTTCTGAGCCTTGGACGGCTGCCCGTGACGACGAGTGTGGGTGAGGCCTGTCCCGCCTGGGTGAAGCCGGGACCTCGATTTTCGCGACACCGGATCTGTACCGGCCAGCCCGCTTTCTCATCTGGGACTTTATTGCCGCCGTTCCATTCAGGACTTGTGACAGTGCCCAAGGGTTCCTGAGCCTTGTCGGGGGTGGTGTCCGCCCTGCCCAACGAGTGCCATGACCAGGGATAGAGGAGGTGGCCCGCCTAAACATGGCCCCATCGACAAATTCACTGGGCCGAGTGGCGGCTCTGGGGCGGCCGGTGGCGGCGGTGGCCCCGGGCCGAACAATGCAGCTATACTGGCGGCCATCACCCAGTCCCGGGACATGCTTGATGCCAAAATTGGGGCGGTCGGGGCGGATGTCACGCTACTGCGCCAGGACCTCCGCAACGCGGTGGAGCGGATCACCGGGGCTGAGTCCCGCATCACAGTGACCGAGGCTGACATCGGCGCCCTAAAGAAACGGTTGGTGGAGGTGGAGGGAGTGCAAAAGACACTGGCGGCCCGCGTGGAGGATGCCGAAGGGCGCGCGCGGAGGAACAACCTCCGCTTCATTGGCTTTCCGGAGCGGTGCGAGAAGGACGACATGGAGCGGTTCTTGACCCAGTGGCTGGAGAGCTGGCTCCCCGAAGGGACACTGTCCGCATGCTTCGTGATTGAGAGGGCTCACAGGGCCCTGACCCAGCGGCCGCCGGAGGGTGAGCGCCCACGGCCAGTCATCGCCCGGCTGCTAAACTACCATGACCGTGATGTTATCCTGCGGGAGGCGAGGAACAAGGGCTCGCTCGCCTTCGAGAATCATACCATCATGATTTTCCCGGACTACACGAAGATGGTGCAGCAGCAGAGACAATCCTTCGTGGCCGCCAAAGCCAAGCTGAGGGGCCTCAAGCTCCAATACTCTCTCCTGTATCCAGCCCGCCTGCGGGTGGTGTACCAGTCCCGGACCCATTTCTTTGATTCACCCGAGGAGGTATTCCGCTGGACCGACGAAGCGGTGCGACTCAGACCGCACCCCCAGCCGGGACTGGACCCAGGTAGGTCCCAGGGATCGTCGCCGGAGCGGACGGATCGCCCGAACAGGAAGGGTCGCCATCGGAGGTCTCGCTCTAAGAAGAGGTCGGCCTCTGCCAGTGCATCGCAGTCGGGTGGTGCCAGGGACTCGGAGCACTCCGATGCCGGCAGCTGAACATTGCTAGGACTGGACTTCTTCGCTGGACACTGAGTTGCCCTGCTTTGGCTGGTGAGACTGTTCTATTGTCCCCTTCGTATGCCAGTCGGTTCCCATGTGAGGACTCCTGTGGCTTTTCATGGGGACGCAGAGGGGCTCGGGGGGTACCTTTGGTGGGCCTCAGACTCTCACGGATGTGAGTGTTGTTGGGGGGGTGGTGAGTGTGTCATGGTTGGGTTGTTGGGATCCCTTGGTATTGCGGGCCCTGGGTTCTCTGTTTTGGACCCGGGTCTCTCCATGCCGCGACAGATACTTCAAAGTTCTCTGAGGTATTGGGGTGGTGGGTGTGGGGTGTGGGGGAAGGTTCTTTTGTTGCTAATGTTGGGGGGGATCTGGATTGGGGGGGGTTGCTGAGTGTTTGGGCTGGGGGGGTGGGACCACACGTGTCTAAGGCCTTGATTTTTGTTGATTGGTGGGTTGCGCCAGGGTGGGACGGAGGGCCGGATTCTAGACTTTGTGACGATAATGGCTGATACTGTGACTATGTCTCCTCAAAGGACCCTGCGGGTTGTGACATGGAATGTGAGGGGTATCCTGGATAAAATCAAACGCGGGGCTGTGCTGCGCTGGGGGAAGAGGGAGATGGTGGATGTGCTCCTGCTCCAGGAGACTCACATGCTGGGCTCTAAGGCCCTTAGCCTCCAGAGGTTTGGATATCAACAGGTTTATCATGCGGGCTTCACGAGAGGGTCGCGGGGGGTAGCCATCTTGGTACACCGTAGGGTGGCTTATGTACATGAGAAACAATGGATTGATCCTCAGGGCCGGTATGTCTTTATGAAGGGCCTGCTGGGCTCCGAGCCAGTGGTTTTTGGTAGTGTGTACGCCCCTCCCCCCCTGCAGTGGGCTTTGTCTGAGCGGCTGTTCGCACTGTGGGACGAGATTCCGGAGGTACTGACCATGGTGGGGGGTGATTGGAACGAGGTTATGGATGTGGGCCTGGATCGCCTGAGACGAGTGCCCGCTGTGTCTGACCCCCCCCTGCGGCTGCTCCCACCAGGTTGAGTGCGACTGTGAGTGGTCTGGGCTGGATTGATGTATGGCGGCACTTTCACCCTGCGGTGCGTGCATTCACGTATGTGTCGGCGGTGCATGGGTCCTTCTCGAGAAAAGATTATCCGTTTGTGCCGGGTGCCTGTCTGAGTCGCGTCAGGGATGCCGCGATACTCCCCAGAGGCCTCTCGGATCATTCCCCTGTCCTGGCTACCGTGACCCTCCCCTCTAAGCGACAGCCTTTTCGTTGGCGTATGTCTTCCTGGCAGCTGCAGCGGCCTGAGTATGTGAGCCATTTACGCGAGGCGATTGACCACTTCTGGCGCGAGAATTTGGCGGGGGATGTGGACGCACTGGTTGTATGGGAGGCGCTGAAGCCTACGCTCCGGGGCGTTGATATAGCTTGGTGTGTGGCAGCTCGGCGACAACATCGGGAGGCCATTGTGACCGCCGCGGCCCGCGTGGAGGAACTGGAACAGCGTGGTAGGCTCGGGGGTGATGAGGGGGTCGTGAGGCGGCTCCTGCAGGCCCAACAGATGTATGCCTCAGTCCTGTACGAGGAGGCCCGGCAGGCGTGGCTCGCCACGCGCAGCAGGGTATACCAGTGGGGCGACAAGTCCTGCACCATGCTCCATAGGCTATGCCAGGCGACTTTCCAGCCCCTAGTGTTGCCGGGCCTTACAGCGGACTACGGCTCGGTCATGACCGACCCAGATTCGCTGGCGGCTAGCTTTGCCCGTTATTACGAGACCAGAACCGCCTTGGAAGCCCCGCTCACGTCCGAGGAACTCGGGGAGGCCCTTGGTCAATTAAATACCGGCAAGGCGCCCGGCCCGAGCGGCTATCCTAGTGAATTTTATAAAAAGTTTCACGTCCAGCTGGGACCCCACTTTCGCAGCGCCCTGGAGGCGGCACGGGCTCAGGGTGAGTTGCCACCGGACTGGCGTCATGCCGAAATCGTGGTATTCCTGAAGCCGGGCAGGGCACCGGACCGGCACGACTCTTATAGGCCGATTTCCCTCCTCAACATCGAGGCCAAGATCTTGGCGAAGGCCTTAGCGAACCGCCTCTTGCCTCACATTGCTGACCTGGTCCACCCTGACCAGGCAGGATTCATGCCGCACAGGGCCACCCGGCATAATATCCGACGGGCGCAGGCGGCAGTAGACGCCATGGGTGCTAGGGATGAACAGGCGGCACTCCTTCTAGCGGACATGGACCGAGCCTTTGATTCGGTGAGCTGGGCATATCTGTTCACCTTGTTAACCCGCCTTAACCTAGGGCCAGTCTTCCTGTCATATATTCGTCTCCTCTACACTAATGTTACGGCCTCGGTCCGCCTGGCCGGCGCTGTCTCTGGGCGCTTCCGCATCGGTCGTGGCACTCGACAGGGTTGCCCGCTATCCCCCTACCTGTTTGCCCTTGCCATGGAGCCCCTGGCGTCGCGGATACGAACAGATGCCCAGCTGCGTGGTTTTGTCTGGAACGATGACCTGGCGGATAGGATTGCACTGTATGCGGATGACGTCCTTCTATTCCTCACTGATTTACAGCGCTCGGGTCCCCGGGTTTTAGAGATCATGCGGGTGTTTGGCGAGGTCTCAGGTCTTCATCTTAATCTGAACAAATCGACCCTGTGGATTTTGGGTGGCGGAGTGGTTGCCGACCCATGGGCCGCCGAGTTGCGTGTGGCGACCGATGGCCTGAAATATCTGGGAGTTTTTCTCTCGGACTCGCGGGCCGTGGCCTGGGCACGTGGGGTCTTGCCGGTGTGGGAACGGGTCCAGACTGATGTTAAGACTTGGTCCAGAATGCCACTCACGATCTTTGGGAGGTCGGCCATCTTCAAAATGGTGGCGCTGCCGAGGCTTCTATACCAACTCCAAAACTTCCCACACCCCATTGGCGTGGAGTGGTTCCGCCAGGTTAATTCTGTGCTGGGCCGCTTCCTGTGGGATGGCGGTGCAGCCAGGGTGGCCTTGAAGACGTGCTTTCTATCCACGTACTGTGGTGGCTTGGCCACCTCGGACCTCCTCTCCTACTACCAAGCGTCTCACCTACTTGTCCTCAATGAATGGTGGTATGGGGACAGGGGTGATCCAGCTTACGCCCTAGAGCGACTGCTCATGGGTGATCGCACGCTTCACACCATTCTTTATTCGGCTCGTCTACGCCGTAGATTGCCATCGGTCACTAAAGTGGTATTCGCGGTGTGGCGGCAATCCCTACGCCGCATGGGTTGGTGGGGCAAATTAACAGCTGAAACGCCGTTATGGCACAATGGCCTGCTTCCGGAACTGGCGGCCCTGGCCGGGTTTGAGGGCTGGGAGGCCATTGGAATTACACAACTGGGCCAGGTCATGTCCGGCACCGCCCTAAAGTCCTTCGAGGAACTCCGCGCGGAGTTCCAGATGCCTCAGTCCCAGTTCTTCCGCTACCTCCAGCTGCGGCATGCCCTCGCCCCGAGCATCGCCGGCCTCGACTCCCTGCCGGAGTTCAGCCCGATTGAGGCAAAAGTGTTTATGGGAGACTTGGGAGACAGGAAGGTCTCTAGGATTTATCAAACGCTTGTTATCCACTGCTCCTCCACTCTCCGCTCCCTTCGGGAGGCGTGGGAGGTGGACGTGGGCGCCCTGGATGAAGACGATTGGAGGGAGGCGCTGGAATCCCCGCGCGGCACTGCCATTGCGGTCCGGCTCCGCCTGATTCAATTCAAATACTTGCACCGTGCTTATTACACGCGTGAGCGTCTGTGGAAGGCTGGCTTGATTGCATCCCCGGAATGCCTGCGTTGTGGGGTGTGCCTGGCTCCCTGATGCATACGGTGTGGTCATGTGGTCGCCTGACTGGATTCTGGAGGGGCGTGTGGAGTTGCCTGGCTGAGGTCCTGGGTTGGGACCTTCCTCGTACCCACCGGCTGGGCCTGCTACATATTATGGAAGGGGTAGGGGGCAACATATATAAGCGTCACCTGTTGCTCCTGGGGCTGGTGGTGGCCAAACGAGACCTGGCTCGGGCATGGAAGTCTGTGAGGGCCCCCCCCTGTCTGCATGGAAAGCTGGGCTAGATTATTTCATGGGCCTGGAAAAGCCGATCTTTGAGGCGAGGGGCTGCCCGCGCAAACATTTCAAGATCTGGAAGCGGTGGGCCGACTACCGTGGCCTGTCCTTGGATCCCCCGGCGGAGCAGGAGGAGGACATTTGATCACAGTGACACTTCTGGCCTGCAGCGGCAAAGCCCTGGTTACGCTATACCTGCTTATTCTTTGTGCATTTCCATTTCGGTTGCCTTTTTGTACACGTGTGGTGGGGGGGTTGGAGGGGAGTGTTAGGTACAGGGGGGGGGGTGTAGTTGTGGGTTAGAGTAGGCTGCTGGGGCATTTCTAAACTGAGCTTATTTGGCATGTACTTCATCTTATACTGTCTATACAATTGATACATTGATATTGTTGTGGTGATCTTGGTGTGTGGAGATACCACATTCTTGATACTCCTATGCTCAATAAAATTGGTTTTGAAAAAAAAAAGTTTAAAATACCATGAAGGCTCAAATGCAGAGTACATAATCAGGAATCATAATTATTTTGAATTCCAAAAGAAGAGCAAAATCATAGGGAAAACTGACAGTATCCCTTGCTGTTAGATGTTCAGGGAAGTCTCTGGCTTTCTCTCAGAATCAAGGGATTTGTATACACAATTGTTACATAGAAAATGTAGCTAAACCACAGGTTCAACATGGTATGATGCCATGTATCATTTCATTTGACTGGTCAGAGTAATCAATGTCAATAACATTATACCTTAGCACTATTTCATTTTCTACAAAATAATTGAGTATCTTTCGTGTCACTTTATCATAGGAAGTTCAACTATATGTAACATTTCTGATCAATGGAATATACCCTAGTCAAAGAGTGCTAAGGTCAGCAATTGAGCAGTGAATAACCATGACTAGTTGCAACAGTGAGTAACAATTGAAAGTTCATTCATAATACATGCACTTTAGGAAAATCACTGTAAACATCAGATTGCCTTTTCTCTGCAGAGCGTGCAGGCATAAAAGACATGCAGCAGAATGAGATGGGAGGGTAAAGAGCATGAGTGAAATGAGCAGCATCAAAACAGCCTCTATGTTAAATAATATGACAATTTTATGAAAATGTAGCACAACTAAACTACATTAATACCAACACTTCTGCATATCATATTAAACATGTTTTAACAACAATCATAATAATTCAGTATCTGTATTGGAGCTAAAACAAAAAAAAACATTATTTATTCGCGAAAAATATGTCTAAAACATGCTATAACAGAAAAATCCCTCTGATTATTCTATAATCACTACAAACACATTATTAAAACTTCATCAACCAGGAAATAATTTATCTGAAATTATTTCCATTTTCAGTTGCTTTCTAGAACTATCCTCTGCTATCGTCATCTGTAGACAGGAAACATCCATTACAACGCAGTCATTACAATGACCTACCTTTACAACACAACTGTTACAACGCAACCGCCTTTACATCATATGCCATTACAATGCATGCCATTACAACGCATGTCACTATAACTCATGCCATTACAATGCATACCATTGCAACGCATGCCATTGCAACGCATTATGAGGTAAATAATAAAGATTTTTTTAGTACTAGGGTGGGTATGGGTTTTGGGGTACATGGGGATAGTCATTTCTACCCATACACTATCCAAAACTTACCCTACTGTTGCCCTAAAATTATTATTCATTGTAATGGTATGTGTTGCAATGGTACGCGTTGTAATGGTATTTAAAATAAATGTGTTGTAATGGCATGCATTGTAAAATCATGCAAGTTAATGGAAGTTGCAATGTAAAGACTGTGTTGTAAAAGCATGTGTTGTAATTGCACGCATTGTCACGCCATATATTCCTGTAGACATGACCCTTAATACTCTCCATTGCCGTTTCCATGAAGCTTTCTTTTCATTATTCTATTTTCACCTTTACGTTTGATTTTATATCTACAAATCACACACTCAGAAAATGTAACACAAGAAACAGAACAAGTGCCCACATCACTATGTGATTAGTACAGGAGTTAGGATTAATTTGAAAGTATTCCCACCTAAATTACATAACCATTCATCAATCTTACTAAAACTCTTCCCTAAATCGCTAAACTATGAACCTACAGTTTCCTCAAGTGTAGTTCCTATTAATCCGTAGGACCAGCACATTTGCGGACAACATACATTTTGGGTGAGGTTTCTATACTGATTCCAAGCACCCCAGCAGGATATGTTGGCCTAGAGACTAGCTAGCTCACAGTGCCACCATAAGCCCCCCTAACCTAACCAGGGAGTGAATGGTTTCTGTCAATCACTGAAGACGGTAACGGATCAGAACCTTTTTGCACAGTCACTTGTGCTTACTTGTTCTCAAAGAAATATACAGAGAATACACAGTAGGACATTTTCAATATATTTATTGAATCAACATTATTCTATTATAGAATACATGTGTTGCCATAATCAGAAGACAGAAACAGATGAAAGTGATTACACGCATCAAAAGAGCACATATCAGATACAGTTCCTCCATGGTTCTAAAACAGTGTATAAATGCAGGAATATAGTAAAAGGCAGTAAATAGGCGTTCTCCTACTATGTAATCCCTAAACTGCGTAAGTCTAGAGTGTGTGTAGGTGTAAAGCCAAGAATCCCACCATGATCCAACCCGATTACCTGGCGAAGATGTTAGACCACTGTGTGGTGAAGTGCCATCCTGCAGGGACCCTCAGTGCCAGCTGTGTACCTCCTCTGCTAATCTTCTGAGATGTTTATTATTTATATACAAAAAAACATCTTTACGATGAACGTATAGATTAGCAATGTTTTCATACTATGTTCACTATCTAGGTCATTCATATGATCAACTCTAGGAAACACTACAGCTAAGTAATATGAACTAACCCAGTTTCACGCCAAATTGAAATAAACAGTCTTTCAATATACATGAATAAATTCTCCTCACAATTGGCTCTCCACCCTACAAATACTTTCCACTTACTTTGAAGTTGCATATTTCCAGTTCTACTGGTTGGATTTTTGACATTCTGGCATAGTTTTTTTTATTATTATTTACTCTATGTTTCTTGGCTTGGGATTTTTCTTGTGTAGTGATTTCATTTTATTATTGTTTCTGTGCTGCATTTAAAATACTTTTACACTTTGCCTCTAATTTAAGGTTGACAGCTTTTGTAGCAAGCTACCAGAGAGTTAAGCACAAGGTAAGTTATGACATTTGAGATTTATCCTGACAAGGATTGTAGTTGTTGCTTGAGTAGGGCACTTATAGTACACATTTTCTTTTTATATGTGACAACGGGTCTCTTGTTTTTTGGGACATGTTTGATTATTCTTGAAAATTTAGAGAGCAGAACATTGAATTTTTGGATTTGTAAACTGATAGTGGAAGGTTCAGTGCAAAACTACAAATCCCACAATGTATAGGGTGAGGGCCTAAAAGACTGAATGCGTAAAGTTATACATGATCCAAAATATCTCTCTTTTTTTTTTTTAAAGTTTTTGAAAACCTTTATTGTGCATCATCAGCATACATATACAGGCCTACAACCACCGGGCCGGCCTCAAAGCAGTTATTAGCACATCCGCAAGCCATAAAACAACTCAACAGTCCCCCCAGTATTAAAGACGACAGTATTTCAAAGCAGTACTTCAGTTTAACGTGACCATTGAGCTACAGGATTCAATGTGGTTAATTTTACTATTGTAAAATAAGAAGGATCAGATGCAGTACAAGCGATCGAGAACAGGGAATGAGCATCCCCCGCAACAAAATATCAACAGATCAATTATTCAATCATGCTAGGGTATGCGTATCAGGATGAGTAAACACATAATCATATTTCGCACCAGATACCATCCACCCCATGAGCATGTAGTTACCGTAATAAGAAGTACAAAAGGCACATGAAGCAAAAATGGCAAAAAGCGCAGTACCTAATCCGCACCATGACCCAAAAGGAAAGGAAAGCTAAAGAAGACAAGAAAAGAAAAGAAAAAGAGACAAGAAGGCCCATAGAACCTGAAAAAGTACAAAACAAAAGAAACCCCCCCCCTCCATACCCCCCACCCTGCACCCCTGCAGAGGCTACGGCCTACCCCTCTCCCTAGCAGCGTGCCTGTCGCCCACGAGGAATACCCGAAATTTAGTCACAGAAAGAGAAAGAAAAGAGAAGATATTTTATAAAACTGGAGGAGGGCCTTCAGTGCGGGCTCCCGGCCACCCCTTCCCGCAAAAGTACTCATCACCAAGACCCATAGTCACTTCAGCAATCAATCGAATCAATCAGTGATGGGGAGAAGTATCAAAATACTGCACAAATAGGCGTATCAAAAATAACGCGCGCCCTTCACCCCCGCCAGCCACCTAAATGCCAACATTAACGAGATACATTTCATCCCTGGCCAGACCTTTCAAGTCCCATGAGGCATGTCTGCCGAGTAATTCTCATTTCAGCCGGTGGAGAGGAACAGAGTGTCCAAGCAAGGACGAAGAGCAGCACAGACTTATAAGATGGACGTCGCTGGCCATCAACAAGGACTTCAGTACCTCTGGCCACCTTCCTTACGACAGTCCCAATACACGTAGTCCACATCGGAAACTCGAGGACAAGGACGGAAGAAGCAGGCACAAGAGACAACCGCCGCTGTAAACAAGCATGGGGCGACGGCCGCGGTGTAGACTGTGAAGCAGCCATCATCTGTTGTAAAGGGAGACCATCAGAATAGCTTAGGCCCACGGATAGCTGTCCATAGTTCACCGCACATTCCAGCTTCACATGTACCCCTCCGGACAGAGGGGCAGCCACGGCAAGCAGGAGCTATGCTCCCAAGCAGATCGAAAGTCACAAATAGCAGCAAGGATATCGCCGTAGGACAGCGTAGTCCTGTTCTCCCGTATCGCGGCGCGACTTGGTTGTGCATACTCTCCCCCCAGCTGTACCTCGGTAGCCAGGATAGCAGTCTCCACCCCATCCAGGCAACACTCTGGCGCTTCCATCACTAATGTGGACTGCGAGGTGGTCAGAGGCGAATCAGCTCAATACGGCCGCTTTCCGGTTCGTGAAGACAATGAAGGCGACACCCAAGGAGAAGTCTCACGCATCAGTCATCCCCACCCCGATGGTCGCCAGCCGAACATTCGGGAACGGCCCGCAAAAACCGGGCTGAACCCTATGCAGCGTCGAAACAACTAACTGATGTGCTCCGCAGGCATATACTTCGTCCTCCAGGCCAGCGTTTCGGGGGGTGATGCACCGTCGCGCTGCTTGCCAATTAGGGCGTCCGAGGCACAAATCCGACCGATGGTCACTGCACACCAACGGATCCATTCCGCACCAGTGCAAATGGCCGCTGTTGTTTTCACCCGGCCATTTTCTGCAGCCTATGTCCCGGCTCCAGGGTCTCCAGGGCCGCTGACTGCCCTCGCAGATATCTCCGGTTCTGGGGCCAACAGGGATATCACGGCCGCGCCATTAGTTGCAGCGCTTCTTCCCCAACACAAAGTATAGCGCGATGTCAGGATGATGTACAGGATAGTCGTGCGGGGCTCGGAGGTTCACGGAGCCGGGAGCCTACGCGTCCGTTCCGATCGCCATCTTGGCTCCAGCAAAATATCTCTCTTGTATTTATTTAACACCTTGACCAACAGAGTATTTTTACACTCTATGGCAAATTCTTTCTCCAATGTTAGCACAGTGTTTGTGCAATCATTGTAGGGACACTTTGATTAACAACTGTGGCCCCTGTTTATGATGTATATATAGGAATCAGAATAATGTACAGGGTACTCCTTTTATTAAATATTAACATCAATCGGCAGTCAAGGGATTGCAAATGATTTTCCCTAAATGAATGGCCAAAGAAAGAGAATGTAATATTTGAAGACACTTGCTTAGGACCCTTTGATTTGGCAGGAGTTGGTTCAAGTAGGATAGAAATTAAATTGGGTAATGTGCATGAAATTATGGATGCAGAAGCGTTCCCACCCAACCTGCCCATTCATAATTTTCTCTTTGGAGGTCCAAGCTTTAGACGTCAATGAAGAACAGGAAGCACTGTAGCTGCATCTCCCACTGGACTGGTATTTTCCAGAGGGGCCGAAGCAGTGGCATAACGTAAAATTATGAGCCCCCCGCATAATTTCTCACACGTATCCATATGTTTAAGAATAAATCAGGGACCTGGGTGTGAACCCCATGGGCAGCTAAGTTGCAGGAGTCAGCGTTATTCCCTTGGACAGAAGCTATGACACTTTAAACGATGCAGTGAACAATGAGAAGAAAATGTGGAAGTTACACCGACTGCCCACAGGCCAGAATTTGCCTATTTTATGTAACTATGCATGCAAAAATAAATATGCACACTTTTCTAATACACAAACTTGATTTTGGCACCACTATGGGCATGATCTATAGAAGGATGGTAAGCTAACATAGAATCTTCTGAACAGCAATAGTAAAGTTATTTCTCCCAAAGGGTACTTTTTAGGTCTCGCATAGGCAGCGCAAGCGCTGCCTCTACAAGGCTTTAGGTAATCTTTATGCGTTGGGTGAAACTCCACCTATTGTCGTAGGTTTATCCTGCCGCTTGCCATTAGTTTATTCTGGCATTTATTTTGTTAGCTGGCTTATCCTTGGCTTGCGATCCGATGCGTCACTTCCTTTTTGCCTCCGTTTGGCAGAAAGCAGCACCAACCAACTACAGTTTTGTTCAGATGCTAGGCGTTATCTATTCATGTGGGGACTACTTTTCCACCGCCTTTCACCAGTGCCGGTATGCGCGAGCATTGGCGGGAGTCGGCTTCAGTCAGATGTTGAAGGACCTTATGACAATCTCGAGTAGCAAGCAGCCCAACATGGTATTAGGAGTCGGCTTTAGTCAGTTGTTGAAGGACCTTATGACAATCTCGAGTAGCAAGCGGCCCAATGCGGTATTGCTGTGTGATGTCACCGCTCCTGGGACACTTCCAGGCTTCAAGGTAATGCAGTGATGACACTTAATTTCTCCTTATAGTACCTCTTCAGGTTCCCGTAGTAGGTCTTGTAGAACTGCATACTTAAAAGGCATTGCCATTTACAATGGCAATAGCTCAAATGCGCCTAAGCGTAGCTCCAACAAATACAAGACCTATTACACAAGTACAAAACATTGCCATTTACAATGCCAATAGCTCCAACTCCAAAAATGCAAGACCTATTGCATTTCCAATGCTTGTTACCCTTGTTATCACAGAGAACCTATTGTATTTCTGATGCGTGGTACCCTTGTTATCACAGAGAGAGGGACTACCTACTATGTCTGCTGAAAGGCTTGGCCCTCCTTCAACCTTGTGGGGACAAATATGCCTGCTCCTGGCCTCTCTTCCAGTCCTTTCTTTATAGGAGTACAAAAAGAACACAAACTCTGTCCTTTTTTCCTACTCCCTCTTCCCCTTGGATTCAGGCTTCCACACCTTTTCCTTGTGGTTACAGAAATACATACCCCCCTACCAACCCCATCCATCGTGTGTGCAGTGGCGGTTGGTGGCAAAATACATCAATGGGGCGCCAAACATATACACATAAAAATACAAGTAATAATATACAGAATAAAATAAATATATAAATAAGAAAAAATCACTTATCTTAACCTGCCACTCGATGTTCTTCTGCACATCCTCATTGTTCTGCAGCATGTCCTCCGGATAGAAAGCCCTCAGCCAACTCTCTCATCCAAAGAAGACGCTGTTCTCATGCTGTTAAGCAAGTGGCTCTACACTTCCAAAAGGCATTGTAGGCCTGTGCCTATTCTCCAACGATACTGAGAGAAAGGGGTCCCAGTAAATAACAATCAATTCACACAAATTAATAAAGATGAAGAAACATTAAATAAGTCTACACTGTATTTATTCACAATGTAGGTGTATGTTAAATATCGTATCTTTCAATGAACATTCAAAGGCTGTACAGTGTCCCAGGGGAAAAGGGAAGTGATAAGGTGAGGATGGTGTGAATAAGGAATGGTGACAGTAAAAACAACCAAATGGCGCAACCGCACTTGTATGTCAATTTAAATATAAACCAACAAAAGACCATAGGTTCAATACATCACTTGATCGAAATCATACTCCACATAATACATTAATGTTATGATTTATGGGGTGAAACTGATAAACAAAAGACAGTTGTTGACGTTTCGACCCGCTAATTGTTGCAGGAGTTAGTAGTACCCTTGCTTCGGGGTCTTCATCAGGACGGGGTGGGGGCAGGCAACCTATTTCATACACATCAATAAGTAATTTAATTTCACTCCTGGCAATGAGTCACAGCATAAGCAGCTATATAGCACCCTATTAAAGACAGAGCATACCAAATCAATTGTTGCTAGTCTTCAAATTGATAGTAGAAATAGTAGGATACATCTTATGGTGTTAACTTCGAATCATAGGATTGAAAGAATATTAAAAGGTAAGGACTAGCATTAAATTACATCAGTGTTAGGAGACTAACTGAGAAAGCACTTACATGGTGTGCCGATGTTGAAAGGCCCTCAGGTCTAAGATTAAAAGAGCCAACATATCATTAATTGCAATGCTCATTAGATGTAGATTGCAGATATGCACAGTTACATAATACAAAAGAAGGAGACATTGACTCACATTAAGGACGGGCGTTCACAGTGGAATCAAATCAGGGCCCAAGGTCAGGATGGAGAGTCTGGGGAGAAAAGCAGGATTTTATGGATAGAAATAGGGAGCAGACCCGAGTTTGTAACGTCTGGTTTATGAAAGAAGCTTACCCGAAGGTAGACTTTAACTTTTTAAGTCCCAGTTCAATCGTAGTATCGAGAAACACGGCAATTCGGCACCATCTGGGGGAAGATAACAGGACCACAGAATGTAACCCCCGAACGTAAGTGATAAAGTACCATATAGGTCGTCTCAGTACAAAACTCACCGGAGGCAGAGTAAATCCGGCGTCTCATCAGCTCGCGTCTGGCAATGGCGAACGGAGCTTCCTGTTACAGCAGTAACTGGGGCAACCGAGTCACATGACCGCAAGGTTGCATGTAAAAACCGTAGACAGACTACAGGTAGTGAAAATCGGGAGCGATGGACCGATTAATAAACAACAGTGATGTCTTAGAAATGGATATTATGATCAGAACGTTAAAAAGGATCATTGTGATGCAACCGGATGAAGAACTACTGTTGCGTTACATTTTGGTTTGGTCTCAATATAAAAATGAATTCGATGATATTGCGGGGAATGAGATTTTGGTGTTTTATTTGATTACTTAGATACCTATCTCATTCATCCAATTTTGGATCGATTATTGACTGTCATTGAGTAAAAGGCAAACCCACATGAGTTAAATCAACCCCATAGACTGACGCAACTCTGAAGAACCACTTACGACTGGTAAAGTTTAAAAAGTTTAATATAAAACCAGCGTTAATTGCAAATACAATCCTCTCAAGATAAGGTTCAACAAGTATACAGGTACTAAAAGAAACATAAATTCTCTAAAGAATCTTAGTCTACAGAAGAAAATGATCAAAACCAATTCCAAAATCAACAAATTGAATAGCACACAAACTGAATCTGCTGCGTCATTTACATAAATGAATAAACAAGTTAAAACTCTCCCTACTCTGTACTAGATGGAATCCCTACTCAGCAAGTTCCTTACCTAAAAAAGGTGTCAGCAGTTTGACTTCCAAAGAAGTTCAAACTCTCTTAGTCTCTGATGGAAACCTATGTCGAGAAGCAGTACCCTATCTGCCTACCCATCCGCTCTCTAAGGGTCCTCGGCCTACTGCTCTCTCTTTGCTCAGATCTGCCCTGCACCGCTACTCAGGCCATCTGCTCTCTGTGCTGTCTTCTCCCCGGGGTGCTGTCCCTAAATACAAAATCACAGTATGGGTGGAATGCCCCTTTGAGACGCCCACTACGTACACATTTCACGTGATCTCGCTTCTGGGTCTTTCCATAGTTCGTCTCTTCGAGTCGTCCGTTAAGTTGACCTTGCTTCTTAGGCGCCATCTTCGTCATCTTGCTGGTAACCTCTATGACATTCCAGTTGACACTTTCAGTCCAAAGTCTATCACCTCAAACAGAGCTCTATTCATTACAGTTGTGATTATAACCCTTTTGGTCCTGAGAACGGTCACTTCTAAACAAGACCCCAAATGCCAAGAGTCGCTTATCTCACTTAGGCCATAAACTTCGTCCAGCATTGTCACTTTAATTTAACGAGGCCTTTGACTCTTGTCTCGCACGTACAGATCAAAGCTATTCCCCCATCCCAGTGAGCCCACTAAATTATACGCAGTAGACTACACTCCTGCGAACGCTTGGTCCGTTAGGTTAAAATCACATATGAACACTATTCTAAAATTCCTACAAACTCTTCTAGACAGTATGACTTTTAACTCACATATATATATAATCGAATTAGCAAATCACTGATTATAATCGAATCCATGTTACATAAAATGCAACGTTATACTCTCGTCCTTACACAGTGCTATATAGTCTGCACATTTCTCCAATTTACATTTCATCTTCTTTCTCCGTTTAATTATTGCATATATGAATTCAGCTTAGCACGTTCTACTGTTCTTAAGCATTTTCTTACATTTCTACATTTAGCCCAACCTATATACGGGCCTTTCTAATTCTAATGCACATTCTAGAGTAAATACAGATACATTTCCTTATTACTTAAGTTACATATGCTAACGTTACGCTACACGTGCTAACTTTACGTGATAGGCTTGTAAATATGGTACAGACATATGTTTCATTCAAATTGCGCTCTCTCAGTTCCCCCCTTTGATGACCTTTAGGGGTCATCACTAACACCTCAATTTGAATGTCACTTTACACAGAACTAGTTACAAGGCTCCCTCTTTTTATCGTTTCGAGAGCTCTCAAACTTCTATACTGTTGATCTTGTAAAGCAGCTAATCTCCTTTCTTGCTCTCTCATGGACCTTTGTAACTGGTTTGATCTATACCATTTGTACAGTCTCACTAAACCCAACAATATGATTATGCAAATCAATATTATTAAGACAGGTTTCAAGATATACCAAACAACACTTTTACCAAGATTGGCAAACCAACTTCCAACCTTTCCCATTCCATTACCTACTTTATCCCAAACATTTACCCTTGTTAAATCTTCGATTTCTTGATGTATCTCAGTAATGTTCTGTATTACCTTCTCAAGTGGTTTTGAATTGTCTGGAATATAAGTACAACATTCCTGGACCTTCAAAGCCTTGCAGACTCCGCCTTCTTTTGCTAGCAGAACATCTAAAGCAAGACGGTTCTGAAGAACCATTGCCCTAATCGACTGCATCTCTCCTTCCAAAAGCATCAATGACCTTGGAGTACTAGCAGACAATCTATCCACGACTGTAGCTAGTCTCCTGATCTTAACATCATTAAGTATCAAACCTAAAAGAGGAAACATAGCTCCAAATATGTCTCCAACTACCTCAGCATCTCCTACTTCCCTTTTCGCTCTTGTCGAAGCCTTTCCCTCTATGATCTCTAAATCCTTTGCATGATATATTTTGGGGAAGACAATTGCCAAATAACATGAACCGTACCAATTGTCAGGCAATTTTACATAGGCACTTCTTCCACATACAAAATATACATTAGGAATCGCTTGCATCCCTTTCATGAAATCTTTCGTATAGTACTCTAACCGGAAAGCATGTTCGCAACTAACTTCACCTACAAATACACTCTCATAATATGTCTTGCTTCGAGTTAAACATAACTTCCCTTTCTGCGTTCTATCCAAAGCTATTGGACCATTGCTACCCTTCCTTTTGTGTGCTTTTTCCTCTTCGGTCCAATCTGTTTTCCACTGTCCTGACGTTTTTAGAATGTTCTGCCTTCTGTACCGGTCATCTACTTGTCCAATGAACCTTTTCTCAACCTCTGACACTTTGCAAGTCAGATTATTTCGTCGTGCATATGAAGTATCTAGTGTATCCCAAGGAAGAAAGAATTTTGTTAATCTATCTTCCTTTTTGTGATAGTCCCACTTATTCATTTGTTTATAATTCGGGACTTCAGGCAGTACCGAATCATAATTTGAAAAGTAGTACTCAAACCCTTCTCTACCATAAAATATACTGAGCAATAAACTACATGTTATCCCATATGTCAGTGGGAGGTGATGATATCTGATACCTTCATCTACAGAAGCCGGCAATTGCATGCAAACATAACATACCTTGGCCTCCATGGCATCAATATACTCGTACAATAACTTGGCATATGCGTTTGATCTAAAATTTCCCTGCGACTCGTCTACGTGTAACCTACGAGCTTCATTTGCCAGTAACGCCTTTTCACAAATTACATTGCTCTCCTCCTTCTTCCCAACAAGAGCAGGTTTCAAAGTCGTTACAGGCTTTACATCTGTTGTCTCCTTTACTTTTGCATGTCCTACTATGTATGATATGGTAACTACCGTTATGATGAGAAAAATCACTACTGCTATTAGTGTACTTATTATGCATCTGGCCTTTCGGTTTGGGTTGCCAGTCTCCATGTTATCAAACAACGTAGCTCTTTCTTTTTCGAGGAAAAGTTTTCTTCTTCAGGTCTTTATTTACGTTATTTGATTTCTCAGTCTGTGAAGCGCTCTTAACCAACAAAAAGTCTCTTTCTCAACAATGTCTTTTTACTTTCAACGACAGACAACCCTAACCCTTCTCCGTCCTCTAAATGTAATCCCTAATTTTATTCTTCTTTCCACTCGGCGCTAGGTTATCTTCTTCTTTATAGCTTAATCAAAAAAGTCTTTATACATTTACAATGATTTAGTGAAGGTCAGTAACCCCTCAGACTCGATTCCAGGCGTCAACATCCATGCTTCCACCGTCACAATTGGATCGAGATTGGTTACCCGTACTTACCTCACTCTCCCAGATCTCTGTCTCCAGGACATCTGCTAGATAAGTCCATTCTGGGGTGGCGTATCTTCGGCAGGGCACACGTACCCTCCTTGATCTTCTCGGACTCTCAGAGCCTGAGTCCGTAGCTCCTTCTTCTAGATCCGAATCTTCAGAGATCGGGACAAGGGTTCTTCCTGGATTTGCTCTCAAGCTTGACCTTCTCCTTCCTTCTGGCCAACTAGCTTCTCCATTCCTTGTCCTCCTGCTCCTTGTTCTTGGGCTTGTTTCTTGATCACTTACAGCTGGTTCGATGTCTGACTCGAACTCCCAGCTACGTTCCTCTTCTAAGGGAGCTTCGGTCTCACTGGTGTACTGATCATCATCGGCCTGTTCCGACACAGGCTCAGCCTCTTCAATCACCTCTACAGCTTGACTTTCCCTCTCTGTGGCTTCTCCGCTTTCCGCTGGATTATCATCCGAGAGAGGAGCTGTTTCTTCCAGAAGTGCTGGAACTCTTCGGGTGTGTGAAGCGTGTATCCAGTTGGGCAAGCCTCCACACTTTACCGCAGTGTTCGTAACTAGTATGACTTGGAATGGTCCACGCCAGCGCACGTCTAGACAGTTCTTCCTGACATGCTTCTTCACCAGGACCCAGTCCCCCGGACACAGGTCATGGCACAGGTCTTGTGCTGATGGAACCTCTGCAGCCTGGACCTGGAGGGACACAGAATGAATGGCATCAGATAGTCCCTTGCAGTAGTCCAAGATCAAATCGTCTGTGATGTTCAACAGGGCTGCAGTCGGAACCAATGGCAGTCTCATAGCTCTCCCCATTAGCACCTCGTGTGGAGAGAGACCTGTTCTTCTATCTGGTGTGCTACGTATGCTCATAAGGACCAATGGAAGTGCATCAGGCCAACTCAGAGATGTCGATGAACAAACTTTGGCGAGTCTGGATTTTATGGTGCTGTTGATTTGTTCTACAATCCCCGAAGCTTCCGGTCGATAACTACAGTGGAGCTTCTGGTCTATACTTAAAGCTGAACATAGCATCTTCACTATTTCGCTGTTGAAATGAGTTCCTCTGTCCGATTCCAAAGAGGCTGGCACCCCAAACCTCGGTATCAGCTCTCTAAGTAACAATTTTGCTACTGTAAGTGTGTCGCACCTACGTGTAGGGTAAGCCTCAACCCATCTGGAAAATATACAGACAATCACTAAGACGTATCTGAGGCGATTACACTTTGGCATTTCAATAAAATCCAGCTGCATTCTATTGAAAGGCCCCCCAGACCTCCCTATGTGACTCAATGTGACTGGTGTTCTCTTTCCTACGTTTAGTTGCTGACAGATCACACAACGCTGACATACTGCCTCTGCCGCTACTCTAAACTTCGGATTATACCACGTTTGTCTGAATACTCTCACCATGGCATCCCTGCCGATGTGTGCTGGTCCATGCAATCTCCTTGCCATTGGACTAATAAGTTCGTTTGGTAAAACTGCTCTCCCATCTGCAGAAATCCAAAAATCCATCTCACTTTTGGTACAACCAGCTGTTTCCCATGCCTTTTTCTCAAAATCAGGTGCATTTTCCTGGACACACTTCAGTTCATCCCACGTGTCTACAGTTTCTAGCAACATAGTCAAATCAGTCCTTTCCTGTATTCCCCCCACTTCTAGCTTGGTGTGAGAATACCCCTGTTCCGCACAATAACGTGCGACTTCATCTGCATAACGATTTCCTTGCGACACAAAATCTGTATTTTTTGTGTGCGCTGCACATTTAACAACCGCTATAGCTGCTGGACCTTGTAAGGCCTCTAACAACAATCTCACGAATTCTCCATTCCTAATGGGAGAACCCGAGGAGGTCATGTAACCTCTTTGAGACCACAACTGCCCATAGTCATGAACTACCCCAAAACCATACTGGCTATCGGTGTATATGGTGACTCGAATTTTATTGCCTGCCAAACAGGCGCGAGTCAAAGCAATGATTTCAGCTACCTGAGCGGAGTGTACTCCTTCCAGGCAGGCGGCTTCCACAACTCTGGTTATGGTGCAAACTGCATATGCTGCTCTCAGCTGACCGATATCGTCTCTTACGCATGAACCATCAACAAAGAAAATTTCATCAGGGTCGGTCAATGGCTCATCTACGATATCTGGTCTTGGTTTGGTGCATAGTTCAGTCACATCAAGGCAGTCATGATCTGTACAAATTTCATCATCAATATCATTTGGAAGTGGCATCAAAGTAGCAGGATTCAAGACGGAGCATCTTTTTAGGGTCACGTTCTCAGCAGCCAATATGACTTGCTCATAGCGCGTGAGCCTGCTATTCGTCAGATGCTGAGTCTTGGTCCTAGTCTTTAACAATTCCACAGAATGCGGTACGTACACCACTAACTGATGTCCCATAACCACGTTTTCACACCTTTCAATGCTGACACCCGTTGCAGCAACGGATTTGAGACATCCGGGCAACGCTGCGGCTACTGGATCTAAGGTAGCCGAAAAATATGCAACTGGTCTACGAGCATTTCCGTGTATCTGGGCCAAAACTGCTAAAGCACAACCTTCCCTTTCACAACAATAAAGCAAGAATGGTTTCTCGTAATCAGGCATTCCCAAAGCCGGGGCACGACACAAGTCCTCCCTCAGCTGTAAAAACGCCATCAAACAATCCTTGTCCCATGGTACCGGATCACTCACCCCCTTGTGCGTCAGTTTTTGTAACGGTTTTGCCTTCAGTGAAAAGTTGGCTATCCACTGTCGACAATAACCAACCATGCCTAGAAACATCCTGACTTCTCTTTGTGTTTTAGGCGCGCTCATTTTCATGATCGCCTCTATTCTGTCTGGAGACACCTTCCGTTTTCCCTTTTCAATCCTGTGGCCCAAGTATTGCACTTCTGTCAGACAATACTGCAATTTACTTGGAGACACCTTGTGTCCATTCTCGGCCAAGTGATTTAGTAAGGTGATGGTGTCTACCTTGCAAGCTTCCTCAGTTTCTGACGCAACAAGTAGGTCATCTATGTACTGGACCAGAACCGAGTTCATGGGCAGTACTAGACTTTCAAGATTTTTCTTCAGCAGCTGGTTAAAAATCGATGGGCTTTCTGTATACCCCTGGGGAATACGACACCATGTTAAAACGCGATTTTCCAGCTTAAAAGCAAAAAGATACTGGCTATCCTCATCTAAGGGGATAGAAAAGAAAGCCTGGCACAGGTCTATCACTGTGAACCATTCAGCTTGGAACGGTATCTGAAACAATATCACTGATGGATTCGGTACCACTGGACAACATGAAACAACGATATTATTAATCTTTCGAAGGTCCTGCACTATTCTGTATTTCCCACTAGGCTTCTGCAAACCCATAATCGGAGAGTTACATGGACTTCCCACGATCTCCTTCAGTATTCCTTGTTTAATCATGGATTCGATCACAGGCTTTATTCCTGCAAGCGTCTCTGGTGTCAATTTATATTGTGGTATTCTTGGATACTCGGCATTGGGTTTTACCATGATCTTTACCGGTTCTACCCCTTTGATCAGTCCTATTTCTTCTCCAGTAAAATCCCACACCTCAGCTGACACCATCTCCTTCAAATCCTGTGGAAGCTCCTCCACCGTTAGGGTAGGGTAGAGTTCCACGCATCCCTGCGAGTTTACAACCTTAAAGTCGGCATCATCATCGTTAGTCTGCACTTCTACTCCTTCTGGTGTGCAATATATGGTGCAGTTTAGTTTACACAACAGATCTCTTCCTAGCAGACACACAGGACTGGAATCACAAATCACAAATTGATGTTCATCACTGTAATTCCCTATCTTCACTGATACTGGTTCTGTTAGAGGATTGGTCATTCTCCTATTTGCGACTCCTACCACCTGGATCGTCTCTCCCGACATTGGCAGACCTGGGACTACCGCCGATCTCAAAGTGGATCGAGTGGCCCCCGTATCCACCAAAAAGGTCGTAGGACATCCAGCTACCTCAGCTTCCACGTATGGTCCCCTCTGATCTACCTCCAGGGCTGCTCCTAGGGTACAGTCTTCTTCCCTATTCACTCGTTGCCCCGTAAGAGGATCAACGTAGTAGCATTCTTCTCCTCCTACGAACAGTGGCAGTTGTCTATAGGTTTTCCCTCCATTTGCAATGCGAGGCGGTTGAGGAAACTGAGCTCGAGGAGTCTGAGTCCCCCCTTTGATAAACCTTCCCTTCGAGACCGCTGTGCCTTTTACCAAAGTGTTCTGAACCTCATCCTCCTCCTGTTCTAATTCCCCCGTCTCGACATTATAGGGACACTCGCGTCTCCAGTGTCCCACTTCATTACACTGGTGGCACCTCGTTGTCTTTTTCAGTGTCGCGATATCTACCCTAGGTCTCGGTTTTTCCTCCTCATCTCTGCTTTGATTATTCTGTTTCTTCCCTAGGGTTCCTGTTCCCTGTTGCCGCTGTCCACCCTTTCCAGCTGATTGCATCTGCACCAACATCAGCTTCTCCTTAAGTTTCTTTGCTTTCGAATCTATTTCATCGCTGCAATACCTTGCATACCTCAGGATCTCATCTAAAGGTTTGTTTTGCCAACAGATCAAATGCTGTTGAATCATTAAGCTTATGTCTGATCTCAATCCCAGAACGAACTTCGACACAAACTGTCCTATGTCTTTTGGATCCATCACGTGCAATCCACTGTACTGTTTGAATGCTTTCAGCAATCTCTCATAGTACTCGTGAACGGTCTCTTTAGGTTCCTGAGTGGTTCGATCTATCTTAACCCAGTCTATGTCCTGCAACGGCACCTTCTCTTTCAACCATGCCATTACCCTCTCGTACTTTTCCATGACTCTCTCTGATGGTCCATTTGTCCGGGCATCTCTCTCTGGTTCACAAATGGGCAATTCGACACTAAGCTTACATGCCGTCCACAAATCTCCGGGTACGACAATGTCAAACAGGGTGTTCAAATCGATCCACAGTACCTTAGAGATCTTCACGAACCTCTCTACCTGTTTGTACCATTCTACGGGATTCTCTCTTAGCTTTGGAAAGGAATTGGTAAATGCCGCTAGATCCCCCCTACTCCAGGGCACATGCACGTAGTTTCCGTTCGCGATTTCTCGCAAAGGAAAAGCTTCCATCCGCATTAACTCTCCCTCCGGGGACCTCGCAAGTGTGCTCCTTCTGACGGTTCCCCTCTTGGACCATCTTTCCTCCCATTTATCCAAATCCCTCCACAATCTGATACTCAAGATCAGTTCCCTTATGTGTATTTTCAGCCCAATCGTCCTACGCTCATCTAGATCCTGATCCGTGCAATTTAGTCTATGGTTACCCTGTAAAGCTTTAGTTCGTGATAAGTCTATCATATACCTGTCTGCCAACTCAGATAATTTTTCATGAACTCACCTCGCTTTTCGAGTAACATCCTTAGCTATAAACAGTATTTCGTCCTGTTCATACAGTTCGATCCTTTCCATTGGTAATGTGCCATCTATTATTTCGTCCAAATCTGATTTTAAACTGATCACATCGAGCCGTTTTGCTTTTATCTCAGCTCTCAGTACCTCACTTCTAGGTGGTCCGTTTACATCCCTCTCACCCCCACTACGAGTCCTACGTCTAGGCATAGGTGAGTTAGGAGGAGTCCTCCTCCCTTCTCTTTGTTCCCACCTCTCTAAGTCCCAAGCTTTTCCATCTTCCCTAGGAGTATGATGGAACAATGTCCTATTTCCCATCGCTGCCTTCTGTCTTTCCGGCTCGGTCTCTCTAGATGCAGGATAGGATCCTCCGTTCTGTTCTGTATCACTGCAACTCCCTTGCTGTCTGGTGTCGCTCAATAAACGATAAGATCCCTCACGGCCCTCCATGTTCCCGCGATCCTGTCCGTGATCACCGGATGCATGGCGAGACGCTTCGCGACTCCCTATACTCTTGTGACTCCAATGTCGCACATTTTCGTCCGGGGTATGGTGAGTGCACCTATAACTATCTCGGTACTCCTGTGTCCTTCGTTCTCCCTCACTAAGGATGAGGCGAGGCACTCCCCCACATCCTGTGCTCTTATCTTCACACAATTGTCTATTGCCACCGATGGTATGGCAAGTATCTCCTTTGCTTCCTTGACTCCCTCCCTCCCACTCCGGACTGCTTTCGCCAGCTCCGCAGTGAGAGAGGATCCTGTTATCTTGATCTCTCCATTCTGCTTCTGTTTCTATTCTTTTATTCTGAGTCTCTACGGAAGCATCCCATTCTTTCAAATACTCTCCTAACTCCTTAAAGGATTTCGGTTTCGGTCCCCTCAGATCCATCCGTCCTCTCTGACCCCCCTGTTCTATCCAGGGATCCGTTACTGGATCCAATGGGGTACTCCGACTCCTTGGTCCTAGCAACTGCCTTTGGGAATTGATCGTATTATTCCTACTTTCCATCTCTGCCCTTTCCCTGTCCCACCGTGCCTGTTCCTCCTCCTGGGCTCTCTCCGGGTTGTAGATTGACACTATAGGACCTATGGTAACAGGTACTTGTAGAGCATCTGATACGACTTTGCACGCTCCGTTTCTGGCACCTTTTGTACCACAAATCTTCCTACTACTCTCTGTACGGGACTAGATTGAGGTATTTCCTCACCTTTCTTGGGTTCCCACTCTGATGTGGGGAGCGGTTTATATTCCCCCCACCTTGCCCCGTCCCCTTGCTGTAGTTCGGGACTTTCGGCTTCTCTGTTGTATGGAGGTGGTCTGTCCATTAATAGCCTCTCTATCAGATCCTCATCCGGCTCGCTGTCCTCATCCTCTTCTAGAGGTTTCTTTTCTCCCGTAGCCTCTAGCATTGGGTACAGTTTGTCTGCTTCTATTTTTTGCACCCTCCACTTTTTAGCTTCATCGTCCCATTTAGCACCCTGCACTGCTCTTACCGATCGTCTCACTCTCTCTTTGCGCCTATTCAAGCTCTTGTCGTTTGCCGCCTTGAACCATGCGCTAAGGGCTTCGAACTGTGTTGGCCTCGGTAGAGGTCTCGTTGCAAGCATTACCGCTTTCAATTGATTCAATGCTTCTAATCTAAACGTACCGTATCTCGGGAACGTCAGTTCCTCATTTCCTTCTGTTAGCTTACTCCACTCGGAGATCCATAGTATTGAGTGTAACCCTACATTCACAGCCATATAATAAGCTGGTGTGCCCTCCGGTGGGGCCTCTTCCCCTGCATACGAGTTCGCTCTATCTCTCTTAAAGATCACCCTTAAACGTTTAAAACACTTCATTGTCAAGGATCTACGATTTCCCTTAATTCTCGTCCTTATTTACTTCCTAATGACGAACCACCAATCCCTGCGCGGTTCTCGCTGAACAGCCAATCCCAGCGCGGTTCTACACCAACCGGCCAATCCCAGCGCGGTTCTTCACTGACCAGCCAATCCCAGCGCGGCTCTATGCTGACGTCACTCGTCCCCTCTGCAGCAGTTCCCCTCCTTTCTCAGCTCGTCTCGCGGTCTTGCATGCGTCTCATTCATACGCCGAAAAATGACTACTTCCGACCAAGCGATCACTTTTCTTGACTGTACGTCCACAGTCTAACTGTAATTGTCACCTCAACTGGCGAGACGTCTTCCTCTCACTTCAGACGCCGCCTTAACTGATAGGTTACTTACACACAGTAAACGTCCGACCAGCGTCCGTTACTCATACACTCACTCTTACGTTCCCCCTATCTCGGTCCTGCGGGCGATCAATGGTACCTCATGACCCCCTTTTCAACGGTAGACAATTACTCTGGATGTTCGATACACCCGAACCACTTAAGCTCTTCCCTGAACTTAAGATTTTCACCAGGTTGCGCGCGCTCACAACCGTCTCACAATCATACTACAGGCATTCAACTCCGCTTGACATTACAACACAGGTACAACACAAAACACCGCAATCTGGCAACGCATGACCCTTATACTCACTCTCGACCGACTCTGCTGCTTTTCTTTTCTCGCACCGTCAGCACCTTCTTCGGCAGGGACTCTTCTTCTGGTCGTCGATGACTAGGGACCTTGGGGTAATCTAACCTAGGTTGCCTTCCTCAAGAAGCCAACCATCTTTCTCTGCTACCAACTGCGGGGAATGAGATTTTGGTGTTTTATCTGATTACTTAGATACCTATCTCATTCATCCAATTTTGGATCGATTATTGACTGTCATTGAGTAAAAGGCAAACCCACATGAGTTAAATCAACCCCATAGACTGACGCAACTCTGAAGAACCACTTACGACTGGTAAAGTTTAAAAAGTTTAATCTAAAACCAGCGTTAATTGCAAATACAATCCTCTCAAGATAAGGTTCAACAAGTATACAGGTACTAAAAGAAACATAAATTCTCTAAAGAATCTTAGTCTACAAAAGAAAATGATCAAAACCAATTCCAAAATCAACAAATTGAATAGCATAGACACAAACTGAATCTGCTGCGTCATTTACATAAATGAATAAACAAGTTAAAACTCTCCCTACTCTGTACTAGATGGAATCCCTACTCAGCAAGTTCCTTACCTAAAAAAGGTGTCAGCAGTTTGACTTCCAAAGAAGTTCAAACTCTCTTAGTCTCTGATGGAAACCTATGTCGAGAAGCAGTACCCTATCTGCCTACCCATCCGCTCTCTAAGGGTCCTCGGCCTACTGCTCTCTCTTTGCTCAGATCTGCCCTGCACCGCTACTCAGGCCATCTGCTCTCTGTGCTGTCTTCTCCCCGGGGTGCTGTCCCTAAATACAAAATCACAGTATGGGTGGAACGCCCCTTTGAGACGCCCACTACGTACACATTTCACGTGATCTCGCTTCTGGGTCTTTCCATAGTTCGTCTCTTCGAGTCGTCCGTTAAGTTGACCTTGCTTCTTAGGCGCCATCTTCGTCATCTTGCTGGTAACCTCTATGACATTCCAGTTGACACTTTCAGTCCAAAGTCTATCACCTCAAACAGAGCTCTATTCATTACAGTTGTGATTATAACCCTTTTGGTCCTGAGAACGGTCACTTCTAAACAAGACCCCAAATTCCAAGAGTCGCTTATCTCACTTAGGCCATAAACTTCGTCCAGCATTGTCACTTTAATTTAACGAGGCCTTTGACTCTTGTCTTGCACGTACAGATCAAAGCTATTCCCCCATCCCAGTGAGCCCACTAAATTATACGCAGTAGACTACACTCCTGCGAACGCTTGGTCCGTTAGGTTAAAATCACATATGAACACTATTCTAAAATTCCTACAAACTCTTCTAGACAGTATGACTTTTAACACACATATATATATAATCGAATTAGCAAATCACTGATTATAATCGAATCCATGTTACATAAAATGCAACGTTATACTCTCGTCCTTACACAGTGCTATATAGTCTGCACATTTCTCCAATTTACATTTCATCTTCTTTCTCCGTTTAATTATTGCATATATGAATTCAGCTTAGCACGTTCTACTGTTCTTAAGCATTTTCATACATTTCTACATTTAGCCCAACCTATATACGGGCCTTTCTAATTCTAATGCACATTCTAGAGTAAATACAGATGCATTTCCTTATTACTTAAGTTACATATGCTAACGTTACGCTACACGTGCTAACTTTACGTGATAGGCTTGTAAATATGGTACAGACATATGTTTCATTCAAATTGCGCTCTCTCAATATCGATCATTGTATTGATTGGTTGATGATATGCATAGCATAAACAATGTGGTGTACCTATCACATAATGGTAAAGACCACATAGAAGACGGAAAAAATTAATGATGAATCAAAAGAAAACCTATTATAATCCCATCAATTGATCATAACATTCATAAATGATAACCATAAGCATATCAAAAATCATAGGACAATATGCATATCAAAAGTCTTGGAACAACTTAAAGTGACCTGTAAGGAAACATATATACACATATCATTCTTCATATGGCGTACCTATCACATGATGGGAAAGGCCACTTTGTAGCAAGATGGAGTAAATAAAGCAGACCAAATCCCTGATGTCCAGGTAAATATCCCAGGGTCACTAGAGAATATGCATATCAAAAGTCGTGGGACAGCTTCAGGTAACCTGTTAGGGAACATATGTACACATATCATTCTTCATATGGCGTACCTATCATAAGACGGTAAAGACCATTTGTTAGCAGGATAGAGTAGATCAAGCAGACCAATTACCCAATATCCAGGTAAATATCCCTAGAGGTAAATTAAGGCAGAGTCGCTAATTGGAAGAAGGAGCTGTCATGTTCATTAAGGCCATTTTGAATTGAATCAAAGAAAAGCATCCACTTTAATTCTCGTGTGTTGAGAATGCTGTGTTTGCCCAATATAAATCAGATTACATGGACATGTAATCTGATTTATATTGGGCAAACACAGCAGAAGGCCAAAATGAGAATCCTCCAACATATGAGTCAGATCAGATGCGAGGTACAGGGTGCACCACTTGTTGACCACTTTAAATCGGCTGCACATCACCCTGAGAGCCTCAAGTGGGTTGTGCTAGAGAAAGCAATTTTAGGACCCCGTGGGGGCAATATCACCAGCATTCTCAACACACAAGAATTAAAGTGGATGCTTTTCTTTGATTCAATTCAAAATGGCCTTAATGAACATGACAGCTCCTTCTTCCAATTAGCGACTCTGCCTTAATTTACCTCTAGGGATATTTACCTGGATATTGGGTAATTGGTCTGCTTGATCTACTCTATCCTGCTAAAAAATCGCCTTTACCGTCTTATGATAGGTACACCATATGATATATGATATGTGTACATATGTTCCTAACAGGTTACCTGAGAGTTGTCCCATGACTTTTGATATGCATATTCTCTAGTGACCCTGGGATATTTACCTGGACATTGGGTATTTGATCTGCTCTATTTACTCCATCTTGCTACAAAGTGGCCTTTACCATCATGTGATAGGTATGCCATATGAAGAATGATATGTGTATATATGTTTCCTTACAGGTCACCTTAAGTTGTTCCATGACTTTTGATATGCATATTGTCCTATGATTTTTGATATGCTTATGGTTATCATTTATGAATGTTATGATCAATGGATGGGATTATAATGAGTTTTCTTTTGATTCATCATTAATTTGTTCCGTCTTCTATGTGGTCTTTACCATTATGTGATAGGTACACCACATTGTTTATGCTATGCATTACATCAACCAATCAATACAATGATCAATATCCCCCGAATTCCTTTTTATATTGAGACCAAACCAAACTGAAACGCAACAGTAGTTCTTCATCCGGTTGCATCACAATGATCCTTTTTAACGTTCTGATCATAATATTCATTTCTAAGACATCACTGTCTTTTATTAATCGGTCCATCGCTCCCGATTTTCACTACCTGTAGTCTGTCTACGGTTTTTACACGCAACCTCGTGGTCACGTGACTCGGTTGCCCCAGTTACTGCTGTAACAGGAAGGTCCGTTCGCCATTGCCAGACGCTAGCTGATGAGATGCCGGATTTACTCTGCCTCCGGTGAGTTTTTTTTCTGAGACGACCTATATGGTATTTTATCGCTTATGTTCGGGGGTTACATTCCGTGGTCCTGTTATCTTACCCCAGATGGTGCCGAATTGCCGTGTTTCTCGATACTACGATTGAACTGGGACTTAAAAAGTTAAAGTCTACCTTCGGGTAAGCTTCTCTCATAAACCAGACGTTACAAACTCGATTCTGCTCCCTATTTCTATCCATAAAATCCCGCTTTTCTCCCCAGACTCTCCATCCCGACCCTGGGCCCCGATTTGATTCCACCGTGAACGCCCGTCCTTAATGTGAGTCAATGTCTCCTTCTTTTGTATTATGTAACTGTGCATATCTGCAATCTACATCTAATGAGCATTGCAATTAAAGATATGTTCGCTCTTTTAATCTTGGATCTGAGGGCCTTTCAACATCGGCACACCATGTAAGCGCTTTCTCTGTTAGTCTCCTAACACTGATGTAATTTAATGCTAGTCCTTACCCTTTAATATTCTTTCAATCCTAGGATTCGAAGTTAACACCATAAGATGTATCCTACTCTTTCTACTATCAATTTGAAGACTATCAACAATTGATTTGGTATGCTCTGTCTTTAATAGTGTGCTATATAGCTGCTTATGCTGTGACTCATTGCCAGGAGTGAAATTAAATTACTTATTGATGTGTATGAAATAGGTTGCCTGCCCCCACCCGTCCTGATGAAGACCCCGAAGCAAGGGTACTACTAACTCCTGCAACAATTAGAGGGTTGAAACGTCGACAACTGTCTTTTGTTTATCAGTTTCACCCCATAAATTATAACATTAATGTATTATGTGGAGCATGATTTCGATCAAGTGATGTATTGAACCTATGGTCTTTTGTTGGTTTATATTTAAATTGACATACAAGTGCGGTTGCGCCATTTGGTTGTTTTTACTGTCACCATTCCTTATTCACACCATCCTCACCTTATCACTTCCCTTTTCCCCTGGGGCACTTTACAGCCTTTGAATGTTCATTGAAAGATACGATATTTAACATACACCTACATTGTGAATAAATACAGTGTAGACTTATTTAATGTTTCTTCAGCTTTATTAATTTGTGTGAATTGATTGTTATTTGCTGGGACCCCTTTCTCTCAGTACCGTTACTACCCAGGTCCCAGTGACTATGTTTGGGTGAACCCTTTTATTATACTCTATTCTCCAACGAGGCTGTCCTAGACAGCCAGGTTGGCGAGGTTCGAATTACGCATGTCGGTTTGGCCATAGCAAGGTAGCCGACCAAAGCAACTTGTGAATTCAAACTTAACTGGCCACTTCTCAATGCGCACTGGCCCAGCCTTGATTCCACACTCTGTTTGTTGGTAGATAGCAAAAAATAAAATGGTAATAAAATCGTTTTATTACCATTTTATTTTTCACACTTTCTGACGAGCAGTGTTGGGGGTGCGGCGCTCCCCTGCTCCCATGGAGAAACCGCCAGTGCATGGGCGTGAGTGCAACGATGCTCAGACCACTTTTTTAAGGCCACTGGGCAGAGATGCTCTGGTCTCCTCTTGTATTACTGATGTCCAGGGTTCTCCTGACTTTTTCTTACCAATCACGATTTCGATTATGTTTTGCAATTTTATACAGTGCAAACTCTACCCAAGGGCATTGGAGCGCTTTACATGAGCACTTGATGACATAACAGAAGGTCAGGTTTACATTATTTTGTGTATATGTTTTAGGCACGGGGAGATTAAGTGATTTGCCAAGAATCACAGGATGTTGAGCAGAAGCCAGAACTCTAACCTGTTCCCCCAGTTTACAGTCTGTGGCGCTGGCCAGACGGGCACACTTCCTTCCCGGCACACACATGCTCATGACAAATGACATACCAGTGCAGGAGCAGCTTCAGTCCAGCTTGCCGTTGTCTCTAAATTCGTGTTCATTGTTTTGTATTCAGATTTAGAGGCTTTTTGCAGTGAGCATGATTAGGCATATAGATATCATTTCAGAATGGCAGCTTGCTGATGGGATACGTCCCAGTAATTGAACAGGGCTCATCAGCGCACGGTGACAGACTGGTAATCACTGCTGCTGCCTGACAGCGCTGACGTCTCGCAGCACAGAGCAGGTATTATCCACGGCACCCTGTCGACAACTCCTAAATATTCTTTTCCAATGCTCTGTATCCTGTCAGCACGGCCTCGCCCCTAGAGTTGCTGCCATTGGCTCTAGCATGATGCAACAATCCTATTTATGAAGCTTTCTGTAGTAACAACGTATGTCAGGCCCCTACATGATGTGTTCTCTCCGACACAAGCCATGATTTCTTCTGCCTCGAACATAACATTGATGGATAAGAGGTAGGTGTTTCTTTGGAACCTAACAAAAGAGATGAACTTTAGTGTTCGACTATTGAAGTAGCCGGGTTATCTTGGGACCTGGTTAGAAGCAAGGAATACGGGTGCCGCACTTACCTAGTTTGGTAGTAAAAGACAGCCATAATTATGCAAAGGCAGGTATGTCACACAGCAGTGTGATGGTGGTCTTGTGGCAGCTAGAGCTGGCTAGTTCCCAGAATCATGTATATATGTAGTAAGTACACACGTATCTCCTTCTGGCCCATACTCTTTCGATGTGTAAGAAGTAATCTAGCTTTCTAATATACATCTGGGACCTCATATTTGAATGGCATGTCTGCTACTATAGGTGGTGCCGTTAGTAGGTTGTGAGCTAAAGATACTGGGTTGTGTAGGTATATATATCTGGCTGTTTGTCTGTTTGAACTGGCATAGTGAGCAAAGAACAATGAAAAAGAATGCACCCCGGTGCAATTAGCAGTGGTGAGATTAATTCAAGAATTATACCTGTTTCTTTGTCCTGTTGAGCAGGTTTCCTGTTCAATAGTAGCAGTTATTTGAGAAACAGAAATGGACCAAGGCAGCAAGATTTGAATTTCAGAGCAGGAACGGGGGGGGGGGAGGGTTGTGTGGGGGGCGCTTGGCCCCCACAAACATATGGCGGGGCCCGCCCCCCCATCCCCTGTACCCTCGGTGATGGGGCGTGCCCACACCCCAAGGCCGGTCGCGGCTCAATGACGCGACCCAGGGCGCCCCATCACAGATTGGGGCTGGCCCCCGCCGTTGACCCGGAAGCGGTGTAGTGCTTCTGGGTCAAGGGGGGGGGGCGACCTGGTGTGTTTAAAAGACCTGAGTAGCACGGGAGGTGCCCTCCTTGGCACCGCTGCTCCCCAGGCTTGCTCCTCGCCCCTCTGCTGGGGGCTAAATAATTTTGTCTTTGTTTTTACAGGTCCTGGAGGAAGCTCGTCGCTGTTCGACGGGTTCAATTCCGATACGGCGAGGATCTTGTTGTGACGCCGCTTCACTATTTCAAAAAGACCCCAGTGAGGGACGGGGGGACCCAGGGAGAGCCAGGCGCGAGCTGGTCTTTCCCTGGGTGCGTTCGCGCGAGAATCAGGGAAGCAGGTGGGGTTGATTAGGGGGCTAGATAAAGGGAAGTCAGGTGGCGGTTGGGAACTGCGTAGCGGGAGGCAAGGGAAGGGAGGTTTTGTTTTGCGGCGCGCGGTTTTACCTTGGAAGTTGGGTCCATGGAGGAAGCGGCGGAGGTGCGGAGGGCCGTGCAGACTCTCTGTGAGGCCGGGCGAGAGGACCTGCTGCGACCTGGTGTGCCGGCGGAGGCGTGGGTCGGGCTGTCCCGCCCCCCTCGGAAGGCTGCGGAGGGTGTGTCCAGGGCGGTGTCGGCATGCATGTCCCCGGGCCCAGCGGAGGAGGAAGACGGCGAGGCAGCCATGCCGGCGGCCGTATCCATGCCGGTCCCGCTTCCCGTAGCTGCGGAGCCCCCGCCGAGTGTCTCGGGCGCCCTCCAGCAGGCATGTGTTTTACCGTTATTGAGTGCTGGTTTGCGCGGGGCGCCAGGGGGGAGGCGGGGGCACTCTGTGGGCCGGCAGGCTCAGCGTGCAGGCGGTCTTGCTCCCGGGAAGTCTGGAAAGCCACAGGCGGGTCCCAAAGCTAAGCGGGGGCGGAGCTTGGAATTAAAGGGGCATGCTCGGTCTCCTTTTCCTGCTGCAGTGTATGCGGACACATCAACTCCAGTGTCTGTCTTGCCGGATGGGGTTTCCCCGTACCTATGGGTCAATGGGCAATGTTATCTCCTCTCCCCCTATATCAAAAAGGAGGGAGGTAAGGTAGTTGATCAATAGATCAGCGGACACGATTTACCACACAGGGTGGTGGAAGGTCCAGTAACAGCTTGTGTCCGTATCTTGCACTAGGAATACAATAGGGGGTTGCTGAACTGTTCCTATGGAGAGTAAGGGAGGAATTAACTGGCATGACCAAAGATGTTAGAGTAACATCCTGGGGCATCCATTTTGTTGGATGTAGTTGCCTCACACACCCCGAAGGATGTCATGCTTCATCATTGGCGGTTGCTCCTCGTCGGGGAGGCGGTGCAATCCCCGACGGGCTCACCTCAAAGAGGGGCTCTTTGGCGGAGATCTTTTTCCAACAGCCTTATGGTGAGGTGGGGGTGTGTGGGCAGGGCTAGGTGTAATGGTGTGAGGGATATTAAAATGTAGCAAGGGGTACCGGAATTCAGTTTATTCTGGGGGTCCTCTGGCTGCAGTTAAAAAGTGGGTTTAGCTCACTAGGTGTCAGCAGGTTAGGTCGGGTGACTCTAGATGAGACTAAGGGTGAAGATGGTCGACATGTTTCTCGCTGTGGGTCTAGTCACCCGCGATTCATCAGGACCTTTACAAAGTGAAGGGAAAACATGCTAGTGTCATGTGTGCGATTATTGTTACCTCTGTGGGTTCTCCTATGCCTATACATAGAGAAAAAGGGAACAATGGTTAAATTCAAATCTGCATTTAAAAAAACAAGTCACGTCAATGCCAGGGCGTATATACAATGTGGCATGCTGTTGGTGCTGAGTCGCAATTTAACACAAACACTGCATGCCATCTAAATTGCGTGTGCAAAGTGCAAAGTGGGGAGCACACACAACTGCTGAGTCCGTGAGGAGGTTTGTGGTGGGGTGCTGGTTTAAAAACAAAGGTTAAGGAGTAGTTAGGAAGAATAAAAAGCATAAAAATGCAGCAGCTTAGGAGGACTGTTCTGCTCCTCTAGTGAAACATGGGCAGGTATAGTGTGACAGGCACCGTTTGTAATACACTGTGGCTATATGTAAAACACACACACACTGTGACCAGATGGGATATAGGTTGGGGAAACCCACGTGCCCCACTTACCTAATGGTCAAGGACTATATGCCACATGAGGGGTCGGCGGGACAAGACATCAGGGATGAGCCCAGGGGTTTAGCTGGAGATAGAGATTCAAACATAGCGCCTGTAGGTTATTGCTAAGGCTAGTCTTAGTTTGTCTTAATGAAGAATTGGGCTGAAAAGGTCAAAGACCTCCATACTGTCGCCCTCCGCTTTACTCCTCGCCTAGTAGACTCACCTCCATGCTCCTGTGTCCGTGTAGTTAGACCTACCCTTCACTGCCGAGCTCGAGTAGATGTGTGAGCTCGGCGGCCGGGGCAATTTAAACCACGCTGACAGGTCGGCGTGTGACGGCGCGTCTCCGCCTCCTCTGTCAGGTCACGTGGTTCTAAAGGGTTTTATGGCGGCCATCTTAAAGCGGTGAGCTGGTGCGCTTAGCGCTAAATGAATTGCATTTATCGTGCCAAATTTTAACAATATTAGGTATGGAGCGGGGGAGTCCCGGGGGCAGGAGTCGTACAGTGTTGCCATAGACTAGTCACAGCCGGTTTATGTGAAAACGAGCGTGTTTACGAACCTCGCCCGATCAAGTGTGTAAATACACGGCGGCCATGTTGTGATGGGCCCGGGAGCTGTCCTGAGTATACTGTGTCATGAATGGCTTGAGGGAGTGATGGTGTGTTGTCACTAGGTAAGCCTACATATTAAGAGCCATGTATGACACGTGTGCCACGTTATATGGTGTGTGGTGCCAGCCACGGGAATTGAACTCATATGGTGGGTCAATATCAGGGGTGCGACCAGTGTCCAGGAAAAATGGTGACACATGGGGCTGAATAGGGAACCAGATGTTTTACAGTGAGTGCCACGGAATATCTTCGTTGAGCCCCTGTTTGTCAGTGGACAATCGATGGATCCATCTCTGCTCTTTCCGGAACAGAGCATTACTTGGGCAATTGGGGCTGGCTTCTAGTACCACCCATCTCATGGAATCTTCATCATGATTTTGTTCTACAAAATGTTTGCACATCTTAGTATGGGTCTTCTTGCAACGGAAGTTGCTGCGGTGTTCAATGATTCTGGTTTTGACTGGACGGGTTGTCATCCCGATGTATTGTAGGTCACATGGGCACTTGAGCATATATATACAGTGTGATGTATTGCAATTAGTGTGGTGTCTGATCTCCCATTTGAAGGTCTCAGAGAGCTGGATGGTCTTAAGTGTCAAGGTGTACCTACAAACACCACACATTCCACAAGGATAGTGGCCTGTAACCGGGGGTAGATGCCACAAGGTGTGTTGGGTTTCTTTTCTGATACATTTAGGTCTAGTGCTGATTAGGATGTCCTTCAGGTTTTGAGATCTCTTGAAGGCAAACCTTGGTTCTTCCAGGAACATGTCCCCAGTGTTGAGGATGTCCCAGTGACGTCTGATAGTGTTCCTGATTTTGGTGGATAAAGGGGTGTATGTTGTCACACATGTGATTGGTTGATTCTCAACCGGGACTCTTTCTTGCCTTTCTAGAAGGGCTTCCCTGTTATTGTTCCTGGCGCGTTTCTTGGCTTTTAGGACATCGCGTCTTGGGTAGCCCCTGTCAAGCAGGTTCCTTGAGAGGATTGCAGATTCCTTTTTGTAATCAGACACCTTACTACAGTTACGTCTTATTCGTAGAAATTGGCCGAAGGGCAGATTGGTACGTAGGGCTCTCGGGTGGTGACTCTTGAAGTGTAAAAGACTATTGCGGTCAGTTGGTTTGCGGTACATGGTCGTGCTTAAGGATCCTTCTTCCAGTCTTATAGTGAGATCAAGGAAGGCAATCTCCTTGGGTGAGGAGGCCATAGTGAAAGGTAGGTGAGGGTTTAATGAGTTAACCCAAACTAGGAAGGCTTCATGTGACATGGGTGGGCCTTTCCACAAAATCAGGATGTCATCAATAAAGCGCTTCCACATTTTTATGTTGTCCCTGAAAGGATTGGTCTCATGGTGTATATGCAGTCCCTCAAACTTGGCCATAAACAAACAGGCCACCGAAGGGGCAAAAGTACTGCCCATAGATGTGCCTTGGGTCTGGTGGTAGTATTTACCTCTGTATTCGAAGTAATTTTCAGTCAGAGCTAGGGTGGCGCACTCCATGATGAAAGTCTGTGGAGTGTTTGAGTTCCAAGTTTCTAGGCCCAGTCTTTCTTCAATCACCTCTAGAGTGGCCCTCTGAGGAATGTTTGTGTAGAGGGCCTCTACATCTAGGGTGATCAAGAGATCAATTCTCCTCTCCCCCGCCACGCAGGTGCCTGGCCCAGCCCCCTCCCCAATTCATGGTACCTCGCTACAGGGGTGTGTCGACTTTGGGCCCCCCACTGCTGCGCCGCCTGTATTTTCCCCCACTGGGGCTCCTACCCCGGCCACTGTTTTGGACTCAGCAGGTGCTGTGCCCCACATACCGCCCTCCCCGGCCACCAGGTCCATGGCCCCTGGTGCGACTGGTCCCCACACTGCGCCCTTGCAGCCCCTGACTACTGGTGGGTTGGGTCTGGATCACAGGGGGGCGCCCCCTGTTCATAGTCAGGCACTGTTCCCGGTCCCGCGGGGACAGCCAGGTGTCCTACAGGGTGGGCCTGCGACTGGGTCGGGTGGTGTCTCTGGTTTGGCGTCGGTTGTTCGGTCCTCGAGGGGTGCTTGCATTGCCGCTGTGGGGGGGATGTTTTTGCGGATTCTTCATTGTCTGGCTTGAGCGGCCGCAGTTTTCAAGCTGTGCCTCCGGCTGGGCGGCTGTTGGCTGGTTCTACGGGCCCGGGAACTGTCCCTACGGCTGTTTCCAGTGGTGGGCTCACAGGGGAGTTATCTGGAGCGGATATCTCTTCTGCAGTTTTGCGTGAGCACAGCTTTCAGGACATTGACTGGCAGTTTTATGATGGGGGTATTGGTGATGGGGCTCTGCCAAGTGGCAGTACACAAGTTGCATTTTCTGACGAAGCTTTATGTGAGAATTTTCAGGATGATGATTTGGAAGAAGGGGAATAGAGAGATAAAGATGTTGGGCTTTTGGCAGCACGGGCCCAGAGGGGCGGGCTGGGGCAACCCCCTGTTTCTCGTCTTTTGCAGGAGTCTCGTGCGGACCATGCAGCGGTGCGAGGGGCAGTGAGGTCTGGACCTTCTCAGGGGGATCGTGTGGATGTTCAACCACAGTCGGCGCAGTTGCCTAGAGGTAAGGATGGGTGGTGGGCCGTGTGGAAACCAAGGGAGAGTCTCCCTGTTAAGAGTACAAGATCAATTGGTACGGGTGATGGGGTTGTTGGTGAGCGAGTCGCTCTGGCACCGAGGCTTGAGCGGCCGGTGATTTCAAATGTTTCTAGTGTGCAATCTTCAAGGGAAGTTTCTACAGTGGGGAGTGGGGGGGCTGCTACCACACCTGTTACGGAGGATAGTATCCTGCCTAAAAAACTGCCTTATTCTGGGGTGGGGATGCCTTTGGGGTCCCATTTGTCCGAGAAAACAAAAAATCACATATGGTCTGGTGAATTTGTGGATGTGTTTCGGCTTCTACATAGAGATGTCCAAGCTATGGAAGGGTCGAAGGAGGAGGAATTAGAATTGGCTCGGAGGCCTCGTGTCCCGAAGTCGATCGAGAACTGGACTTCGGCCTTTCTTATTTATGCCAGCGTTTATTGTCAACGTCATCCGGGGAAGGCGGTAGACATGTTTAAATATGCTGATGTCATACGCAAAGCTCACAGTTATTTTGGAGGCTTTGCCTGGTTGTCGTATGATGAGGAGTTCAGGGCCCGTATGAGTGTTTTTCCTGAGAGTTCATGGGGTGAGGTTGATTCAGAATTGTGGCTACAGTGGATGGCATCGGCTCACCCGCCCGCTACGACCCACACGGCTAGCGGGCAACCAGTGTATTATCGGCCCTTTCCATCTCGCCCCGCTCTTACTGGGGCGGGGGTGTGGGGCAGAGGACAGTCATCCTCCTCTGGCACGTGCTGGCATTTTAACAGGGGTTCCTGTAACCGACCAGCTTGCAGATATAAACATGAGTGTACGCAGTGTGGGGGGCGTCATGCGCTCACCCAGTGTTTTCCCGGACAGCGCTTTGGAGATCAAGGGAGGGGTTCAGGGGGCAGGGGACAACCTCAGCACTCTGTTTATAAGGGCTCCTACTCCTATTAAGCAGGATGTTCTGGATCTCTGGTTGGTGGATTATCCCGATTTTGAGGCTGCTAAGATTTTGTCTTGGGGTTTCAGAGTTGGGTTCCGGATTGGTTATCAAGGTCCCAGGGTGGGTCGGTGGTCTGACAATCTGAAGTCTGCAAAGGAGAGTCCTCGGGTTGTGCGGAAGAAGCTGGATGCAGAACTTGCAGCGGGTCGGATTGCTGGTCCTTTCCTGAGTTGCCCTCTCCCTGACTTGATCATCTCTCCTCTGGGTGTGGTACCAAAAAAGGCGGTGGGGGAGTTTCGCCTTATTCATCACCTGTCATGGCCCGAGGGTGCATCCATTAACGATTTTATTGATCCAGCTGACTCAACTGTCACTTATGCTTCAGTGGATGATGCCTTGCGGCTCGTTCGCACAGCAGGTGTTGGGGCTTTGCTGGCAAAGAGTGACATTCAGTCGGCTTTCCGGCTCTTGCCCATCCATCCTTGGGATTTCAGTCTCTTGGGCATGCATTTTGATGGTTGTTTCTACGTTGATAAGGTGTTGCCCATGGGCTGTTCAGTGTCATGCTCCCTCTTTGAGACCTTCAGTACATTTCTGCAGTGGCGCTTCACTTTTGTCAGCGTCACGTCCTGGTCTGCCATTACCTTGATGACTTTCTTTTCATTGGTGAGGGTCACTCTGGGCAGTGTCAGTCGGCTTTGGCAATCTTTCAGGCTCTGGCTGAGGAATTGGGCGTTCCTTTGGCGCCGGATAAGACCGAAGGTCCCTGTACATCCCTGACTTTCTTAGGGATCGAAATTGATACGATGACTATGATGGCGAGATTGCCTGCGGCTAAAGTGCGAGAAATGTCTGATTTCATCCGACTGGTGTTGGGGGAGCGGAAAGTAGTTTTGCGGACCGTCCAGAAGCTTTTGGGGTACCTCAATTTTGCTTGCCGGGTTGTTCGGGCGGGCAGGACGTTTTGTAGACGTCTAGGCCTTGCAATGTCCGGCGCCAGCCTTCCTCATCATCGGGTGCGCATTACAACCGCTGTACGTGCCGATTTGACTGTCTGGCTCCGTTTCTTGCAAGATTTCAATGGCGTGTCCTTGTTTTTTGCGGACGAGGACATGGTGTGGCAAGTGCAGTTGTTCACTGACGCGGCGGGAGCTCATGGATTCGGTATATTTTGGGAAGGGCGTTGGTGCGCGGCTGGCTGGCCTGTGCACTGGAAGGAACAGGGTCGCAGCATTGCGTTCTTGGAGCTCTTTCCGCTGCTGGTTGCTTTGTGTATCTGGGGGGAGGAATTTCAGAATCGCTCAGTCTTGTTCCATGTGGACAATATGGCAGTAGTTCACCTAGTTAACAACCAAAAGGCTCGTGACTTGCGTGTTTTGAGGCTCTTGCGCGCATTCATGTTGCGGTGTCTACAACTGAATATTGTCTTTAAAGCTCGGCACGTTCCTGGAACCTCTAATTGCATCGCTGATTCTTTGTCTCGCTTTCAGTGGTCCGAATTCCGCAAATTGGCTCCTGGGGCGGACCTGGAACCAACGGCGATCCCACCTGGGGGATTGAGGGTTCAGCATTTGGTCGAAAATTCAGTGGCTGACTCCACACGGCGGGGTTATGTGAAGGCCTGGCATGAGTTTCTGCAGTTTGGTGAGGAGATGGCGGGGCCGGTCAGGGCCAGGTTATCTGATGAACAATTCCTATTACAGTTTGTTTTACATTTAGCGGACAAAGGCCTCTCTCACACCACCATTTCTGGCAAGTTGGCTGGGGTTTCTTTTTATGGGCAGCTTTGGTGGGGGAGGGATCCTGTTGGGGGGGTGTTGGTTTGTAAAGTTCTGAAAGGTTTGGGCAGGCTTCGGGCTGAAGGACTGGGTTCTTTTGGACCCAGCGGTGCCAGGGCACAACACCTGAAACCTTCGTGGGTAACCTGCTCCGGCGTACAAGTCACAGAGACACGGGACACTTCCTTGGGCGTCAAAGATTCAAGGTTTATTTGCTGCAGGGAACACAGAAGTCACAGGAAGTACATCGAGTGTAGTTCGGGGAGACTGCTTCAAATTGGTTCTGTGGATCGCTCCTTTTATACAGTTTTTACCCATAGGATAACATGATACACAAAAGTTTACAACCCGGTTCCCACATTTAGCTCCCAGAGGGGTCGCTTTGGTCACTTTGAAACACACAAGGTCCGGAACATAAGTGCGGAAACATTTGGCGGTTCCCAACTGTAAAAACCCATCTTCCCACCATTAGCAAATTCCAATCAGCAGTAAAGTAGATCGAAATAGGAACGAAGACAGGTGCAGAGGAAGACGGAGACAGTGGGGAGATCGGAAAGGGTGTAAAAGGGGAGGTATCGAGAAACACGAGATACAGGCATCAAAGGGACGTGCCTAATGAGATGCACGGCTTGAGACAATAAGCCCGTGCGGCAAGATGAGCCTCGAGCGGCGCCACCTGCCTTACAGCAGCAACCCCCCCGTCATAAAGACACTTACAAAGAACATGTGTCTTCCGCAAATATCTTGGGAGTCCCAGGGTCGCGAAGCGGACAGCGTCCGTTCGCTGACTACTTGAGGGCAAGAGACAAAATGGATGCCGTATCTAAGATGGAACCCGTGGGTACAGATGAAAAGCCCACATAACAAACGAACGGTTTAAGTTAGCACAGCGAAACTGCGCACACTTACTAAACTCGTCATTTGCGGTTCGTAGATACCAGACTCGACCATATTCGTGCGAGTCGAAAACACCACTTACAATTGTCACGGAACCTCAGACGCTCCTTTTGCCCTCATGTAGGCAAGCACTAGTCGGAATCATATTCGATATTCATCAGACCATCAAGATGTCGTTGTAGCATAACTCTGTCCAATCGAGTCCCCTTGGTAACAGATGGTTGTCTCATACACGTTGTAGCACAGAGGCCACATAAGGCAGGACCACACTGCACACAAAGGCAACACGTGAACAGGAACACTACCACAACTCCGATGATCATCAGAATCTTCCAACCCCAAGTCGACATCAGGCCCCAAAACCATCCAAGTAGCGTCCAATCCCCTACATCCACGTGTATGGATTCGGAGATCTTATGCAACTTCGAGATGGCTTGATAGACAGTAGGAGCATTATCTGGAATGAAAATGCAGCAGCTCGAATGGATCACCCTACATACCCCACCGCGATCTGCTAAGACGACATCTAAAACCATACGGTTTTGTAACGTCATAAGTCTCTCCGCCTGAAGTTCTGTGGTGATATTACCAAGGGCACTGGCAGTAATATTAGCTGTCGATTCTACCACTCGAGTCAACTGTCTCAGGTTCCTACTATTAACCATAGGTCCCCAAAACGGGAGGAAACCCTTGAAAAAGTCTCCTGCCTCTTGACCGGCAGTGTCCTCTTCGCTAATTACGCCTCGTACAACTCTAGTCTTATGGTAATCGGCATCTACAGTGAACGTCGGAGGCAACAGATTTGCAATAAAACATGAGCCCATGAAGTCTGCGGGCAACCATGTGTATGCACGATCATAACAGATGAAGTATGTACCCTTGGCAGCCAGAAGCACAGGGGACGAGAACATTGGCAGAACGTAACTTTCAGTGCAAGCACTTGCTCCAGGTAGGGCTTGCGAACCACGACCCACAAGACAAAGATTACCAGTGTGGGGTACGACCCATATTGGAAGCGAGCTTTTAAGCTGCTTTTCATTAGTGAACATACTATATTCCCCTCTACTTAGGACCCTATAGGCTTGTACCTCCTCTTTAGGGATAAGAAAAGGATCATGGATCTCATCTTCCATATCCTCTATTGCCATCGATAGCAGCCTCTGATACGAGGTAGGACCAGAGTTGGGGGAACGTTGTTCTTGAATGGGGTGGAAACCCAGTGTGCTTCGAAACATTGTTTGGAATGCTCGAGCTGACCCTTGGGAACTATACGGTAACACCAGATATGGAATTCCCTTACCCGCAGTATGTGGCATCAACCCACACACCCAACAATTAGTAGTGTTAACCACTAACTGATGCTGATGGAGGAGCTGAATAAAGGAATTGTTGCGGAATTCTACACGTCTAGCCTGCTCGTGTTCCGGTAACATGTGAAAGGAATGAGGAGAAGCAGTAGAAGTAAGGTTAGGGTAAGGAGTAGGAGTAGGGGTAGCAAGTAAGAAGTAAGACATAGTGTAATACACCCCACCCGTCAAAAATGCAGAAGCAGTCAGAAACAACACAAACAATTGAAATATGAAACATTTGGTACGACTGAGTTGCTGCAGCTTGACTCTGTACGCCTGAGCTCCTTCCAAATCATTCAGCTTCGAAAATGCCATTCCCTACGACCGTCCGCAACGTTTCTTGACGCACTTCGTTCTGTGCAGCAATAGTCAATCCCCAGGAGTTCCTAGGAACCGACGGCCTTTAACCTAGCGTCAAGACCTACTGTCCAGAAGGAAGTACGCGCGCGGCCCTACGGCCTTCAATACACAATATGTATATATATTAGCACAATATCTCTCAGCTGTGGAAGTAAAAAGATACAAGGAAGAAGCTTGATATATGTACAAAAAATTTTCAATGATACGAATGTTCAAAATTGATCACGGGAAATCGGGGATAATGCAGTTGTCAACTTAGCAAAGCAAAAATATTTTATTTGTCCTTAGTGTGAGATCGCAAAGAATATCGATGTTTCCCGGGACGTGTCTGCTCGTCGAACAAAGGATCCGTTGAAGAGACAGCGTCCTGCTGATCAGTTGGTTGATCTGGTCTTGAGTCTTTTGCTGACAAGTGTTCAACAGTGGCTCTCTGCTGCGCTGAGGGTTCTCCAACCAGCTGTGCGTCGCTAAAAGGTACAAACGCCGGCAATGTTTCTGTTTCTGTTGACGCAATGCCTTTCCTTACCCACGGGTCTGCCGGCAAAGGAATAGGGACTCGCTTACAATGGGTAGCATGTACCCAATTTTTCCGCCCCTCAAGACGAACGGCAGTCCTCGTGGCCAGGAGTACCTGGTAAGGTCCGACAAATCGGGGGTCCAGATTGTTCTTGCGTGAGAAGTTACGAGTAACCACCCAGTCCCCGGGCTGGAGCTGGTGGCCTGGACCCTCCGTCTGCGTCGGCAAGGCGTCGTAAACCTGTTGGTGAATTAACCTCAGTTTAGCAGTCAAGTCATGTAAGTAGTCAATCAACATCGGATACTCAAGATCAGAGAATATTCCTGGCCTAGGAACCCCCCACACATTCGCAGGACGGCCGAACACTATCTCATAGGGACTAAGCCCTATTCGGGAGTGTACAGTCGCCCTAGTTGACAGTAGTGCTAGAGGCAAAGCATCAGGCCACGAAAGTCCAGTCGTAGCCTGAATCTTCGCTAGCTTTAGTTTAAGGGTGCCATTGTACCCCTCAACCAATCCAGCTGACTGGGGATGATTGGCGCTGTGGAATTTCTGATTAATTCCAAGGCCCTTACACACACTCTTCATCACACTTCCAACAAACTCACTTCCGTTATCTGACCACACGACTCTAGGCATTCCATACCGAGGAAAATATTCCTTCAGTAGGATTTTCGCAGTAGACAAAGCAGTATTGTCTTTGAGGGGATAGGCCTCAATCCATCGGGAGAATGCGCAAACCACAACTAAAACGTATTTCAGGTTATTGCATCGCTCCATATGGATGAAGTCCAATTGGATCACCTCAAAGGGATACGAAGGAGGAGCAAAACTGCCAGGGGGAGTTGGGGTTCCTTTGCCAGGATTGTACATTATACACACCATACAATTCTTCACCAAACGTTCAGCACATTTCGTAATTCCATCATTCTTCCACACAGCAGCCAGCAACTTGCAAATGCCTTTCGCGCTAATATGTGCTAACCCATGTGCCATTGTCACAACGGCCAGCACATACGCATCAGGCAACATCCATCTTTTCTGATCTGACAAATCAATCCAACAACCATTCGCATCCAACTTTCCCGTACTTTCTTTCCACTTCGTCTTTTCAGTGTCGGTGGCCCCATTCTGAATTGCTTTCACGCTCTCTATGGTATCTTCACACATACTCGATTCTGTAGGCCACCTAACCGAACTCGTCACATACATTCGAGTGCTAAGGTTCCGGGCAGTCTCCTTAGCAATCTCATCTGCAAACGCATTACCACGACCAACATCATCCGTCACTTTACGATGCGCACTACACTTAACAATTGCAACTTGTGCAGGCAAAGTCAATGCATCCAAAAGATCGTTCACAAGCTGGCCATGCTGTATTTTCGTGCCATGCGACGTCAAGAAACCACGCTCTCGCCACAATCGTCCAAAACTATGCGCCACACCGAAAGCGTACTGGCTATCGGTGTACACATTCACACGTTTCCCTTTCGCTAACACACATGCTCTAGTGAGAGCAATCAGCTCTGCAGCTTGGGCAGAATTCTGATTCAATCTGGCAGTCTCAACAACAGTATTCAATGTTACAACAGCATAAGCAGTAGTCACATCGCCATTCGGCAACTTAAAACATGACCCATCCACATACAGAGTGCCATCCGGATCTTCCAATGGGGTGTTTTTAAGGTCCACTCGACCTTTCGTTTCCTCTTCTGTCCGCAAGTAACAGTCATGTTCTGCTACTTCATCTGACTCTGCACTAATTGGTAGCAAAGTTGCCGGATTTAGGACATTACAACGTTTTATCTGAATATGGCTTGCCAAGAGCGTCAATTCGTACCCAGACAACCTTGCACTCGTCAAGTGCTGAGTTTTCGTGCGATTCAACAGAGTATCAACTGCATGCGGAACCATCACCGTAAGCATATTATCCATGACCAATCCTGCTGATTGTCGGATGGAGACCGCAGCTGCCGCAGTTGCTCTCAAACAACTCGGCAATGCTCTAGCTACTGGGTCTAAGGTCGAGGAAAAATATGCACATGGACGTTGCTTACCACCAAAAGGTTGCGTTAAGACGCTCAAAGCACAACCTTCCCTCTCGTGAACATATAACGTAAACGGCTTACTGTAATCAGGGGTACCTAACACAGGAGCCGAACACAATGAATCACGTAATTCAGAAAAACTTTTCTGACATTCTTCCGTCCATGGTAAAGGAGTTGAAACATCCTTGCACGTAAGAGCCACCAATGGTTTCGCTAATAATGAAAAATTAGGAATCCACTGCCTGCAGTACGACGTGATACCTAAAAAGGCACGCACATCTCTTTGGGTGTTTGGCACAGCCATTCGCGCAATCGCTGCAATTCTCTCTGGGGTCAATCTCCTTCCCTCCTTTGACAATAAGTGACCTAGATAGGTTACTTCTTGACAACAATATTGGAGTTTAGAAGGTGACACCTTGTGATTTAACTCACAGAGATGTTGCAGCAACGACACCGTAGCAATTTTGCAAATGTCCTGAGTATCGGCAGCCACCAATAAGTCATCGACGTATTGGATTAAAGCCGCACCAACCGGCAACCGAAACGCATCCAGTTGACCCTTCAAAGCTTGACTGTAAATCGATGGACTTTCACAGTAGCCCTGAGGAGCGCGTTTGAACCGGAAGCTACGTCCACCAAGAGAGAAACCGAAAAGGTCCCTGCTCTCTTCGGCAATCGGGATGCTGAAAAACGCATTTTTCAAATCAATCACCGAAAACCATGAAGCAGTAGCTGGAATCAGAGTCAGCAGCGCCGTGATGTCAGGCACAACAGGAAATTGAGGAACCACAATTTTATTTACCTCCCGTAAATCGATAACAAAACGATAAACAGGCGGTTTGGTAGGATCAGTACGTTTAAGAATGGGCAGTACAGGACTATTGCACACGTTTCCCCTAGTCTCCTCAATAACATCTTTCTCGATCAAGTCATAGATGATCGCTAACAAAGCTCGTTCACCATCAAGGGAGATACGGTATTGGGGAATACGTGGCAATCGCACATTAGCTTTCAACTGAACAACATAAGGGGAGATATCAAGTAGGCCCACGTCATTTGGACCCGTCGCCCACAAAGACGCAGGAAGAGAACTCAATTCCGGTGGAAGCTTATCGAGAGACAAATACATGGGAGAGACTACTCTCTCTCCTAACGTAAGCTTTACACCCGCAGGAGAACAATACAAAGTCGCATACAAACGTTTAAGCAAATCCAGACCCAAAAGATTTTCGCCACAACCAGTAGTCAAAATCAACGGAGCTTCTAGCTCACGTGGCCCAATTTGAAGGGGCAAAGGGCGCGAAACTGGATTGCTAACGGGGGCGCCAGAGAATCCAACGGAAACATTTGTTAAGCCAGACAAAGGTGCGCCAGGGAGTTTCGAATGCATGATAGAACTTTTCGCTGCACCAGTGTCCAACAGAAAAGGCTCAACGACGCCCGATGTAGCAACTGCGACGTAAGGCCCTCTCTGATCAACCGGAACTGATACCACTCCCTCTCCTTGTCTTTGGCTGTCCTAGTAATTACTGTCGTCAGTTCCCTGATCGACGTAATAATCGTCTACATTGTACTGCGCAGATCGTCCTTGCGATGATCCACGTTGATCGAAACAGTTATTAGAATTTGATGAATGGTCAGAGCGATCATTCTGAGCACCACGACCTCTACCACGTGATGCGTGCTGTGAACCACCACGGCCTCCTTTAGATGAATTACCACTATTACGTTCGTTTAAAGCAGGGCAATTGAATTTGATGTGTCCCTCCTGTCTACAATAAGCACATTGATTGTACCCTAACGAGGATCTTTGGAAAGAGGAATCATTACGCGACTGCGATCGATTCGATTGCGACTGTGATCTATTCTGCTGAGACGCATTCTGATTAGAACGTGGCGGATACGCTTGTTGTAACAACACTTTAGTTTTTAGCTCTTTCGTCTTTTTATCAGCACGGTCATTTTCTTCTTTCTCTCTATTCTCGTAATATTGTGCCGTAGCCAATATCTGAGCTGAGGTAGAAACGGCCCACGCACTTTCTGAATTCTTTAATTTATTGCTTAGATCGGGCAACAAGTTCGACACGAATTTATCCACAAACAACCTCTGTCCACCCTCAGTACCCATATCCTGTCCACTATGATCAATGAATGCTTCCTCGAACCTCGTAAAGAAATCGGAAACACTCTCATCTTTCTTCTGCTTGCAAGCGGACAGTTTGTCCCAATTTACTCTCATAGCTGGCATAAGAGTCTTCATTAATGCTATTATTCGTTGAGGAAGAGCAATAATCAATTGATCGGGTTTAGTAGCAGCCACTTGTCCAGCATCTGCCGCTGTAATGGCAGCCCAATCACCACCTAATTCATTTGCGTGATCTTGGTGACGAATCTTAGCCCATACCGGTTGCGGTACGACGTTGCCAAACAACATGTCGATATCGGCAAGATTCATTACCGTAGCATCTACGAGCTGCGATAATTCTTTATAATACCCAGTAGGATTTTTACGAGGATCGGGCAAAGATTGTTTCACCTGAAGCACTTCCGATCGTTTCCATGGGAGGTGTATCCACACTCTCTCAAAATGCGCCGCTACCTGAGGATTAGCAGTAGTATCAGCTGGTATCCAAACTGGCGGAACTTCACGCATAGGATACTGGCCAGACTCGTCTGGTTGTTTTTCAATATCCTCCAGAAATAGTGCATGAGGAATTGGAGCGGGACGAAGAGATAGCAACCGCTCAATAGCACGTCGAACATTAGTATCCACTATCAGTCCAGTTGCGAACTGAAGCCGAAGGTCAGACAGGGCGGTTAGCACCTCGTCAGGCGCATCGGCCGCTATCTGATCATGTAGGAACTTGCACATTTCGTCAAACACATATCTCTGAGTTGGTATGTTGAATTGACTAAATGTCTCGAGAACAACACAGGGTGGATTTCTCTGAGGATTCACCATCCAACCCATCGCCATATTATATAGCGCAACACGTTCTCTGTTTCCAGGCAGCTGACTACGTCTCTGAGGACCATCAGAACCAGCGGACCCATGAACAGGTCCGAGCGACTGAAAGAAGCTTGTCGCAAGGGGAGAATTACGATTACGAGTAGAGGGAGAAGAGTAAGACACAGGACTAACAAGAGAAGGAGTAGAGACAGTAGCAACAACAGGGGTTAACAACACAGGAGCAGTAGCGGGAGCAGGAGTATGTGGAAGCGGAGGAGCAGTAGGAATAGAAACAGACAAAGGAGCAGGAACAGGCGGAAGAACGGGTGCAGGTTGAGGAACAGGCGGAGGAACGATAGGTGGAAGAACGGGTACGGCAGGGACCACAGGAGCTGCGGTACCCTGTACGTACGGAGGAGGCGACTTCATAAGATAGGACATTAAAGGATCCTCAACTGCCTCTTCCTTCTTATCCGACTCCGTAGGCAAAGCGGGATAGCATTTATCTATGGTCATACGCTGTAGCCTCTCAAACACTTCCTTATCCTTATCCTCCTTATCACGCTGAAACTGCTCAGCTTTCTTCACTATAGTAGCAACAGTATCTCGCTGACTACGTTTATCCTGTCTGATTTCTTTCTGTCGGGCTTCTTTGCGCCACAACCGAAAGGCATCAAACATGGCCGGCCTTGATTTACGTTCGAACAACTTTATTTCCAAATTATCTAAGATCGACGCTTCAAAGCTACCGTGAGGTGGCCAACGAAGGTCGCCGTCTTTCTTTGTATATTTAATCCAATAATCGTTAAAAGCAATCGGGCCTAGCCCATGTTTGCTATATAAGTCATAAGTAGGAGTTCCAACCGGAGGTATCGGACACGAGTCCTCCAGCAGGGAATCCGCACCACAAGGTCTGAAACAACTGAACAAAGTACTGCAACCAGGCATCTCGCACACTAGCCGAGTTTCACAAACTTCAAGGGTTACGGGATTTACCAAGTCCCAGCAAAGAACAAAACCCTCGGTCTTTGGCGGCTGCAGTCGTCAAACAATACAACAACAAAGTACGCTAGCAAAGTGTCACCGACAAAAACACTCACACAGCGTTCACAACAAAAACACTCGCTAAAGTGTCAACAACCAAGAACTCTGGGAGCGACCCACAAATACTTAACTCAAAGATCGATGGCGTCACCAGGAAGGCCCGTCAATCGTCTCGCTATACCAAGGTCTACGCCAGGCGCCAAAACAGGTCTACAGTCAGGGCAGCAGTCCGTCGCAGCCGTCAGGAGGCGGGAATCTTCGCGGGAAAAGTCTTCGGGCCACTTATTTCGACAACAGGATCGATGAAGCGGGGTGCACCTTCCCTCGGAGATTTCACACGAAGTTCCTCACGATCGTCGGGCTTGGACCGGTACCACTGATGCAGCCCCACGTTGGGCGCCAACTGAAGGACTGGGTTCTTTTGGACCCAGCGGTGCCAGGGCACAACACCTGAAACCTTCGTGGGTAACCTGCTCCGGCGTACAAGTCACAGAGACACGGGACACTTCCTTGGGCGTCAAAGATTCAAGGTTTATTTGCTGCAGGGAACACAGAAGTCACAGGAAGTACATCGAGTGTAGTTCGGGGAGACTGCTTCAAATTGGTTCTGTGGATCGCTCCTTTTATACAGTTTTTACCCATAGGATAACATGATACACAAAAGTTTACAACCCGGTTCCCACATTTAGCTCCCAGAGGGGTCGCTTTGGTCACTTTGAAACACACAAGGTCCGGAACATAAGTGCGGAAACATTTGGCGGTTCCCAACTGTAAAAACCCATCTTCCCACCATTAGCAAATTCCAATCAGCAGTAAAGTAGATCGAAATAGGAACGAAGACAGGTGCAGAGGAAGACGGAGACAGTGGGGAGATCGGAAAGGGTGTAAAAGGGGAGGTATCGAGAAACACGAGATACAGGCATCAAAGGGACGTGCCTAATGAGATGCACGGCTTGAGACAATAAGCCCGTGCGGCAAGATGAGCCTCGAGCGGCGCCACCTGCCTTACAGCAGCAACCCCCCCGTCATAAAGACACTTACAAAGAACATGTGTCTTCCGCAAATATCTTGGGAGTTCCAGGGTCGCGAAGCGGACAGCGTCCGTTCGCTGACTACTTGAGGGCAAGAGACAAAATGGATGCCGTATCTAAGATGGAACCCGTGGGTACAGATGAAAAGCCCACATAACAAACGAACGGTTTAAGTTAGCACAGCGAAACTGCGCACACTTACTAAACTCGTCATTTGCGGTTCGTAGATACCAGACTCGACCATATTCGTGCGAGTCGAAAACACCACTTACAATTGTCACGGAACCTTAGGGCTGGTGGTCAGCAGCTTCGGCAGCCTGTGACTTTCGATTTGCTTCAGTTGCTCTTACCACAATTGGAGGTGTGCTGCCATGATGCTTTTGAGTGTTGCAAATTTCGTTTGTGCTTTGTCTGGTTATTCTTTGGGGCATTTCGGGCCTCTGAATTGCTGGGTTTGCGGGGTAGAGTGGGTATGACCAGCAGTGAGGTGGTGTTGGAACATGACAGAGTGCGGCTGTGGCTGCGGATGTCCAAAACTGATCAGATGGGGAGGGGTAAGTGGGTGTTCCTGGGTAGGAGTGGTGTCTCTGCATGTTGCCCGGTGGGAGAATGGGAAGTTTTTGTGTCCTCCCCCCATTTTACCCCGGGGACAATATTTTGTCATGCTGATGCTAGCCCTATAGTTGCACCTCAATTGTTGGCCATATTACGCAAAGTTTTGTTGGGCCTGGGGAAGGATCCTTCTCAATTTGGTACCCATTCCTTCAGGATTGGGGCGGCGACGGAGGCCGCTAGGTTGGGGTGGGATTGGTCCCAAATTCGGCGTATTGGACGTTGGCGCTCCAAATGTTGTGAAAAATATGTGCGAAAATAGTCCACTTTTGCTTGTCTAACATTTCTTTTTCTCCTAGGTCCTTGGTCCTCAGTCGCTGGATCCAAAAGGAGGGTGTGGATACTGGGGCACTCTTTTGTTAAACGGGCTGCTATAGCCGCTGCAAGTCAGCTTTGTGGGAGATCACTTGGTTTAAACAGCCTGACGCATGAAGTCTCCTGGCATGGCACGGGGGGCATGCGCTGGGGTGGTCTTTTCCCCGCCTTGGCTTCTTTGGTTTCTCAGTGTTTGGGGGGCCCTCCGGATCTACTGGTGCTGCATCTTGGGGAAAATGACTTAGTTTCTCTCTCTGGTTTGACTCTGTTAAAATTAATGAAACAAGACCTGGAAGTCATCAAGACCACATGGGTGAGCACCATGCTGATATGGTCTGAGTTTGTGCCTCGTTTGCAATGGAGGGGGGCGAGGAGCCATTCCGCCCTGGAAAAGGCACGACGCAAAGTGAATAGAACAATGCAACTTTTTTGCCACCATTTCTGTATCTACAGTTTGGATCATTACCATTTAAAAGTTTCAGAACCGCATTTATTCTGTGAGGACGGTGTCCATCTGTCTTCATTGGGCATTTCCTTTTACCTTTTGGAGCTCAGGGAGTTGATTAGCAAAGTGCTTCAGGTGCAGTTGTGGTGTGCTCCTTCCTTTCCGCTTTTAGGTGGGGCAGGAAAACGCTAAAGGTTTTCCTGGGTGGCGGGTTTTGCTAGTGGGGTGGGCAGCCTGGAGCGGGTTGGCCATCCTGAAGGGTAGCTAATTGGGTAATACTAGGGGTAGTAGGCAAGAGTTAGTTTCGGGTTTCTGGGAGTTAGGTTGTTTAGGCTTACTGTAGAGTTGAATTTATGAAAATAAATAAATAATGAATGTGTTCAAGAAATTTATGATGCACCTGTCTTAAAATAAAGTGGCCTTTCTTGCTCCTTAAAGAAGTGTGGACAGTGATTTCTTGCGCGAGGGGGGACCCAGGGAGAGCCAGGCGCGAGCTGGTCTTTCCCTGGGTGCGTTCGCACGAGAATCAGGGAAGCAGGTGGGGTTGATTAGGGGGCTAGATAAAGGGAAGTCAGGTGGCGGTTGGGAACTGCGTAGCGGGAGGCAAGGGAAGGGAGGTTTTGTTTTGCCCCACCCACCCTCCCTTTATTCTTTTAGTTTGGGTTTTTTATTTTGCGGTGCTCTAGGCGCTGCTCGGGTCATAGGTTTTGCCACTGTTAGGACAGGTGTCTTTGTTCTTTTAGGAGGCGGGTTTTGCTAGTGGGGTGGGCATCCTGGAGCGGGTTGGCCATCCTGAAGGGTAGCTAGTTGGGTAATACTAGGGGTAGTAGGCAAGAGTTAGTTTCGGGTTTCTGGGAGTTAGGTTGTTTAGGCTTACTGTAGAGTTGAATTTATGAAAATAAATAAATAATGAATGTGTTCAAGAAATTTATGATGCACCTGTCTTAAAATAAAGTGGCCTTTCTTGCTCCTTAAAGAAGTGTGGACAGTGATTTCTTGCGCGAAGAGTGCAGCGAGCTGCGTGATCGGGCCGGCACAGCAGGGGGAGCACCTTTCGAGCGCGGGAAACCCGTGATCAGTGCACGGAGATTGACCCGGTATCCTAATTACGAAGTAAGGTGGCATAACAGGGTCGGGCAAGGCAGGGTCTGTATTCCGGGGAGTTTGTCCGGGAATCTGTAGGCGGGGGTCCGCGCTCGCAAGCGAAGCAGCCGGAGAGGTTTTTGATAAGGCGCATGTGTCACGGTAAAGCTGTCACTGGGCAAGCAACGCCAGCGGTAACAGTAACGCATAAATTAAGACGTGTATGTTCGGTGGGGTTGCTGGGCGGCATCTGAAAACAAGAAACAAGCAAAGCAGGGTCGGCCCTGGTTAGTGACTGGGTGGGAGACCTACATAAAGGGAACATTCCACTGCCTTCCAAATAGCAACAAGTTGTTAAAAAAGTATTATAATTTCACAACGGTATTTGGGGCAGTTTTGGTGTGAATTCTGAGCTTTTCTCACCAGGATTGGAGGGACTGTTTTAATTTTAAAGCCTTTAAAACATTTGGCTAGTCGTAATTCTTTCAGGGTAGTGAAGTCTGCCAAAGGAGTTTGTACAGTGCAAATTACATGTTAGGGGTCACTGTCTGTTCAGCCAGGTTTCTGTTTTAACTTCCTTCTCACCGCAGGTTTGCATTCAGGAGCACTGCGGAACGGACTGCCGGGGCAACACACGGTGGACGCGAGAACTGAGGACACGGGCAGGCCTGCATTTCACTGCTTCTGGCGGGCTGCCGGGCTTGAGTACATTCGCCCAAGCACCCAGGCTAGCTGCTGTGTTGCGGACACAGTTGCATGGTGCATATGGCCTGCCTGTGAGCCTCCAACGTTTGTACAGGTACAGGGTACATAGTGCCCTTAAGTGTCATTTGGTGCAGTGTAGGTTGTAATCCACTGTGAGAGAATGTCTGGTAAGCGGGGTGCAAAGGGTCCTCGCATGGAGCTCATGTTTCAGACCATGATGCGCAGGATGTCGGCGATGGACAAAAGGTTAGGGAAAGTGGATCAGTTGGGGAAGACCGTGGCGCAAATGGACGAGAGGCTTGAGGCTCAGACAGGGCCATCAGTTAGACCCAAGCGGCTGGTAGTGCCCCCTAAACCAAGGGGTGAATTAGACGCTTTACCTAAGCGGGTGAGGGCCAATAGGAATTATAGTCGGCATCCCAAGACATGTGGGAGTGGGGGATTCCCTGGGGCAGTCCCTGATCTGGGACCGACTTCACTGGAGGCTCTCGCACCAACTTTGCCACCCCCGATAAGTGTACCCAGTGACCTAGCCCCACCAATGGTTCCACCAGTAATCCCGGTGGTACCCCCAGTGCCCTCCACGCCAACACCTCTCCCGGTCAGCGAACCCCCCGGGGTTGGTCAGGTACCCCCTGAATTGGCTGCGCAGATAGCGGTGGTACTCCCCTGGTTGGGGATTGGGGGGTGTTACTCTCATCGGCTGATCCCTCAGCGGAGGCCCAAAGACTGGTGGCTAAGATCACGTTGGCTAGGGCTGATGACGGAATGCCAAGTGCACCAATTTCTCCCCAAACAGGTTCTGCTGGTGATGCGGGGAAAGACAAGACTTTAGAACCTACGCGAGTCAATGAGTGGTAAGGAGGTTGCTTTGCCGGTACTGGGCGAAGGTGCAATACCCTCACCGGGGGAGAACCTGGCTCAACATGTGTCACAAGTAGTGAAAGAGCTGAATTGGGCAGACAAATATGTGAATATATTCTCATTGTTGATTGATAACAGAGAGTTAGAGTATGCTAAGTCACAAAAGGATTTGATGTTTCCTAGCGAATGGAGGTCTCAGTTGTCCAAATTCAGGGTAGAGGAAACACTGATTAATTGGATCAGAGCCTTCTCTGCATTTATGGCAGTTACTGCCGAACGTTCACCCAACCGACAAGCAGAGATGGCGTATTACCAAAGTCGAATTGCAATGTTCAGTGAGAAGCATGGGGGGGACAGTTGGAAGGAATATGCCATTTCTTTCAGGAAAGCTAGGGAATTTGACAGATCGTTAGCCTGGGACAAGGTAGACTCCATTTCCTGGCATGGCCAGTTATCAGGTGCTCAGTCCACAGGGGTTGCCACAAGCTGGAACAAGGGATATTCGCCCAAGCCCCAGCAGCCCTTTTGGCCAGCACATGGGGGTGATGGGTCCGGCAAGCCCGGAGGCAATGGAGGCGGGAAGGGCGCGTGTTGGGACCTTAAAAGGCGCACATGCACGAGGGCAGTGGGCACTTGCAAATTCAGACATGCATGTTACATATGCGGCCACTCATCCCACCCAGAAACAACATGCTGTTCAAAGGGTAGTGCTTCAGGCAACAGGGGTAAGAGGAAACAGGGGATACCTACAAATCGCACATTCACCCATTGATGTCCTGGCTATGATCCCTTGGCTGAACAGGTACCCAGATCATGCTTCCGCAAGGATGCTGCAAGAAGTTTTCACATTCGGTTTTCGGATTCCCGCAGGGGGCTACACAGGGACACCTGACTGTAGGAATCAATTGTCAGTTAGACACAATCCTGGGGTGGTGGCATCCAAAATCTTGAATGAGCTACGCCTAGGTAGGATGGCGGGTACTTTTGATGACATCCCGGTACCTGACTTTGTTTGCTCACCACTGGGGGACATCCTGAAGAAAGAGAAGGGTGAATTTAGACTCATCCACAACCTCTCAGCACCTAGGGGAGCATCGTTGAATGATGCAATCGACAAGGGCATCTGCAGTGTGAAGTATGCATCTTTTGATCAGGCAGTAGAGATGTTGAGAATTCTGGGCCCCGGGGCATTGATGGCAAAATCTATCGAATTAGCTTTCGGACTACTGCCAGTAAATCCGTTTGACCAACACCTGCTGGGTTTTTCCTTTGAGGGAAAATACTATATGGATATGTGTATGCCCATGGGTTGCTCCGTGCCATGTGCATACTTTGAGACATTCAGTTCGTTCTTAGAATGGGTGATGAGACAGACAACAGGGCACCAGCATGTGATGCATTATCTGGACAACTTCCTTTTTCTGGGGATGGCGGACTCTCAGGAGTGTGCGTGGGCACTGCAGGAATTTTGCGTGCTCATGCGGACTTTTGGGGTCCCGCTGGCGACAGGAAAAACGGTGGGTCCATCGACTTGTTTGGAATTTTCGGGCATCAAATTAGACTCTGGAAGGTTGTTTCAGGTTACCCAAGGAAAAGATTGTGAAATTCAGGACAGCATTACAGCTATGTTTAGCAAAAGAGAAGGTCACATTGCAACAGCTGCAACAGACCGTTGGTCAGCTGAATTTTGCATTAGGAGTGATACCGATGGCACACCCATTTTCCCGCTCTATCGCGCAGGCCATGAAGGGCTTGCGGGAAAAACACCACCACACCAGGCTGTCAGTTGAGGTCCGCCAGGACATGCGAATATGGATGACATTCCTGGAGAATTTCAATGGCAGAGTGGTGTGGTGCGGCCCCCCCCACCACGTCGGCAGACCTGGGTCTATGGACCGATGATGCTCGCAGTGTGGGATTTGGCGCCATACTTGGCAACAAGTGGGTAGGACAAAGGTGGCCGCAGTGGTGGGAGGAAAGCGGTTTGACAGAGAACATTGGTTTTCTAGAGCTCTTCCCAATATGGGTTGCATTAACCGTCTGGTCCAACCAATCAGTGATATTCTGGTCAGACAACATGACGGTAGTCGAATGCATCAACCAACAGGCAGCGCGGTGTAAGTTTATACTCCGCCTCATAAAAGAAATTGTGTTGTGATGCTTGAAATTGATTGTGCAATTTAAGGCCAGACATGTCCCGGGGGTCTTGAATAACGCGGCTGACGCCCTTTCTCGATTTAAAATGCAGCTATTCAGGGAACACTTACCTGCCGCGAAGCTTCACCAGCACACTTCCCAGCAGCACTGTGGCAAATTGGTGCCCCCAACTACAGGACCTCGTGGCAGCCAGTTTAGCACCCAGGACCAGGACAGCTTACGAAGGGGAGTTCATGGCTTACTGCAATTTTTTGGGTCAAGCATGGGAAGTAAAGTGGGGGCAGGAAGTGCATTTTAATTCATACATGAACAAACATCATGGAGAGGGGCGCTCGGCGGCGACAGCTAGCAGACACAAAGCAGCTGTCTCTTTCTTTGCACAGTTAAAAGGTGTCAAGGACCCCACAAACAGTTTTTTAGTGCGGAAAGCATTGAAGGGGTGGCGACGCCTACAGGCAAGCACCGATGATTACAGACGGCCAATAGGTTTGGAACGATTGTCCCGGGTGGTAGATTCCTTATCGGGCACGTGTAGCTCCCCAGGGGAAGTACTGCTATTTAGAGCTGCATTTGCCTTGGCCTTTTATGGGGCATTGCGGGTAAGTGAACTGGTGGCCAACAACAAACTGAACAGGTTGGGTGGGCTGCAGCTGGCTGAAACCATGCTAAGGGGTGATTCATTCTGGTTAACCATACGTAAATCAAAAACTGATCAGGAGGCCAGGGGTGATAGCTTGGTACTACACCCGGCACCGACTAACCCGTGCTGCCCGGTGTCACATGTGGAGGCGTACCTCAGGCAACGGGAGGACGGGGCAACGGGGTCTAGGTTGATGCATGCGGATGGGACCCCATTGACCAAGTTTCAGTTCCAGAGAGTTTTAGCAATGGCAATCTCTAAGGCGGGTCTGGATCCCAAGGACTTTGGGATGCATTCTTTCCGAATAGGTGCAGCCACTGAGGCAACGGCGAGAGGTTTGCATGCCACCAGTGTAAAGAGGATAGGGAGACGGTCTTCCAACGCTTATAAGCACTATGTGCGGCTCCACATGTTGTAAGTACTGACAAACCAACCTGACACCTGCCTTGTTGTCTGTTTCCTTTCAGTTTCTCGGGCCTGCGACGCAGGGCGGGAACTGTAACCTCAACAAATATAATCAACAGCTACGGGGCAACATCAAGATGACAGGAGGAAGACGCACGTAGTATGGGTTGTTGGTCACTCTTACGTGAGACGAGCTAAGCCAATTTTCTTTGCAGGTGATTGTGTACCGCGGGCAGAGAGCAGGGGTTGTCAGGTCTCATTCCATGGTAAGGGCGGCTCTGCCTAAATCAACTGAGGAGTTTTGTTTCCAACTTACTCGACAGACACACCCTGCCGCCCTCTATTGTCATCTTTCATCTTGGGGGGAATGACTTAGTGGCACTGGGCAGAAGGGTCTTATTAGAAGAAATTATCGCGGCAGAGGGTTGGCTGGCGAAGGTGCTCCCAGGTTGCACCATAGTGTGGTCTCAGTTAATAGCTAGACTGCAGTGGAGAGGGGCAGAGTCAGTTAGGGCATTGAACCACTCGGTAAAGAGGGTCAACAACAAGATAGAGAGGCTTTGCAGGACATCTCAATTACAGAGTATTCCGCATGGGTGCATCTGAGGGGACCATTTTTACTTGCAGGATGAGGTCCACTTGACTGAGGCAGGCAATCACTTATTTACAAGGAACATATTAGCATGGTTAGAAGGTTTCGTGAGGTAGGTATGACCTTTCAGTTTAGGAGGTTTGGTGGGGGCCAGATAGTATGTCAACTATGCTGGCCTGTGGCAGTAAGGTCATGATCGGTGAGCAGCAGTTTAAAGTCTTTAGGGGGCGGCACCATTCTCGAATGGGGTCACCCAGGGGGAGGGGCCAATGGTCTCTCCTAGAACTTCAGGGGCAGGATATCCGCTTGGTCAGAAGGGTGCGGGGGAGGAAGTAACGCTTTCCTTGGGCTGATAGCCACCCCGCACATACACTATGACGTCTTAAAGTGGCGCGAGTGAAAGGGCCCTCCTTTTTGGTTTAATGGAGTTCAGGGAGCGGACGGGTTAACCAGGAGAGGTACGTACTCTCCCTGTAACCGAGCCCTGTCGCACATGCGCACTTTTACGCAGGGTGTAGCTGATAATAAGGATCTGACACCGGTCAACGACCTTGCCGTAGGCCCTAAAATTGTTAGGATGCAAAATTCATACGTAGGATGTTAGATTCGGTTAGGAACACGCTGTATTATACATTTGTTAAGGTTAGCCTTCATACCTGTCTATGATGATGTAAATCTAATGGCAGAATTTTGCATATTAATGATTGTGTAAATCATATTTATTTTAACAATTTTAATTTGTTTTCATATTTTAATAAATACGGCCGGGAGGACCCGAGACCCCCCGCCTTCCAAAGAAACTCTTCGCCTGCCTAGGTTACTTAGCGTATTGATGTGGTGGTTGCTTGACGGGGAGGGGGTGGTCGGTAGACCCAGACCATACCGTTATATTAGTGGACGGCCATACCTGTTTATAGATCTTAGCTACAGGGCATTGTTTTTTTCTTACATTCAATCTTTTTTGTGTTTTGATGCATTGAACTCAAAAGCCAACAGATTGATTCCTGAGCAACAGTTGTTTCCTCAGATCAATAGACGGTGTAGCTGAGGAACCTTGGGATGCATTCTAGATTCTATCTTTGATTGGACATCTGAAATAAGACAAATAAGGGTGTATTCAAATTTGAACAGAGAAAGTAGAATTTACTTGCCATTCTCAACAGCAAGTCAAAACACATTAGGCATAATTCCAGTATGGTATATAATCGTTCAGTTTGTCCAAGATTTAGTCGTTCAAAGGATTAACATTTCACTTTGTGGTAATTTAAATTAAGGCACTGTCCCAAGCATGAACAAAAATACTTAATCAACCCTTATGCTATATTTAGATTCCTACTTCATATGCAAACATTGTGGTCATGTCTTTTATTGCGACAATCACAATCCAGCGTTCAGGATTTACCAGCAACACTTATGCACGCTCATGTGCTTGGATGAAATGCTGCTTGCTTTCGAAGCTCAGATCTTTGACACAGCAGCCAAGTTTCAAATCGAAGAGAACCTTTGTGGTTTGTCTAAATCAGCAGTTCATCCTATGCCACTTTAGCTCTATTTGAATTTTCAAGTAAGAGGGATTTTTAGGAGGAGGAAAAGCAGTTACATAAAACACAGAAAGAGATTTCAAAGCCAAATAAAAGACAGCAAGGAAAAAAGAGTATACACTGCCCAATTAAAAAAAGCCAGTTTTCATAAACACTGCCAAAAGTATTGTGCACTCCTGCAGTCTCCAAAGAACATGTTCTGGGGATTTTTTGAAGGTGATAATTGCCTCATTTTCAGCCTCTAAAATAATGATCGCTTAGAAGTACAACTTTTTAAAGTCCGGAACGTTGATGTCTTTGTAGATTGTGGTAGGGAATATCAAAGCCATAATATTGAAGGGTCACAATATCATGACCAGAATGTATGTATTCGTATGTGTATATGGCATTTCTATAGGTCAAACTAGGGGCAGCTCCTCTGTTTGAGCACACTGACCCCAACACCACCCTCAGAAGAACCCTCGTCTACAGACCCCCCGGACCATGGGCACAGTTCAGCAACTCCATCGCCGACCTCGCCAGCACCCACGCACTCGTCTCCATCGACTACATCATCCTCAGGGACCTAAACTTCCCCCATGAAAAAAACTACGACGCCAACTCCGCCACCCTGATCGCCAACCTCCTCCTCAGACTCGTCACCGCACCCACCCACGCTACCGGCCACACACTTGACCCCCATCTTCTCCACAAACACCCACGTCTCCTTCAACCACACCACCGAACTCCACTGGACCGACCACCGCTTCATCCATTTCACCTTCAAGAAACCCACCACACACTACCGAATCCAACAGTTGCCCCGCCGATGCTGGAGCAAACTCACAGAGGACCGGCTGAAAACCACCCTCGCCCAGAACCCGCCAACCGAACCCACCGACCCAGACGCCGCCGCCCGCAACCTCAGACAGTGGATCGACGACTGCATCAACATCCTCGCCCCTCTCAAGAAACCCCCCAACAGCCACACCAGCAAGAAAGCTGCCTGGTTCACCGAAGATCTCCAGACCTCAAAATGAGCATCCAGGAAACTGGTGAAGAAATGGCTACACGAACGAACACCGGACAGCCTGCAGCCCACAAGGACGCCACCTGCAGACATCACCACCTCATCAGATTAGCCAAGAGATCTTCCTTCAAAGCCCGCCTGGACAACAATGCACACGACAGCAAGGAGTTCTTCAGCATCGTTAAGGAACCCTCCAACCCCAACGCCAATGACATCCCACCCTCACAAGAACTGTGAGACTCGCTGGCCACCTTCCTCCACTGCAAGATCGCTGACATCCACGACAGCTTCAACCTCGACCACCCCCAACAACTCCATTCCTCACCCACCCGATGAACACCACCTGCATCAACGGCCTCAGCTCCTGGACCAATGCCAACAATGACGAGACACGCAAGATCATGAACTCCCTCCACTCAGGTTCACCATCAGACCCCTGCCCACACCACGTATTCAACAAAGCAGACGCAGCCATCGCACCACAACTACGGAAGGTCATCAACATCTCTTTCGAGACAGCTACTTTCCCGGAAAGCTGGAAGCACGCCAAAATCAACGCCCTTCTCAAGAAACCCAAGGCGTACCCCAAGGACCTCAAAAACTTCCGGCCCATCTCCCTGCTCCCGTTCCCGGCGAAGGTATTTGAGAAAATCGTCAACATGCAACTGACCCGCCACCTCGAAGACAACATCTTAGACCCATCCCAGTCCGGATTCAGAAGAAACCACAGCACCGAGACAGCCCTCATCGCTGCCACAGATGACATCAGGCACCAACTAGACAATGGCGAAACATCAGCCCTCATCCTCCTGGACCTGTCAGCCTCCTTCGACACGGTCTGCCACCGCACAGTAAAGACACGCCTCCAAGAAGCCGGAATCCAAGAGAAAGCCCTCGACAGGACCACGTCCGGTCTCACAGGCAGAACGCAGAGCGTCCGACTCCCACCCTTCCGATCCGAAGCCACCGATATCATCTGCGGCGTACCCCAGGGCTCATCCCTCAGCCCGGCGCTGTTCAATGTCTACATGGCCCCCCTCACACAAGTGGCCTGCCAGCGGGACCTCAACATCATCTCTTACGCCAACAACACCCAGCGCATCCTCTTCATCACCGAGGACCCGCACACCGCCAAAACCAACCTCCACGAGGGAATGAAGGACATCGCCGAATGGATGAGGAGCAGCCGACTGAAGCTGAACTCAGACAAGAGGGAGATCCTCATCCTCAGACTGATCCCCTCAGCCTGGAACAACTCCTGGTGGCGGACCATGCTGGGAACAGCACCAACACCCACTGATCACTCACGCAACCTAGGAATCATAATCAACTCCTCCCTCTCGATGTCGAAACAGGTCAACACCGTCACCTGCTCCTGCTACAACACCCTCTGCATGCTCCGCAGGATCTACAAGTGGATCCCCACTGAAACAAGAAGAACAGTGACACAGGCCCTCGTCAGCAGCAGGCTGGACTACGGCAACGCACTCTACTCAGGCCTCCCGGCCAAACACCTGCGACAACTGTAACGCATCCAAAACGCCTCCGCCTGACTGATCCTCAACATCGCTTGCTGCAGCCAAATCACCCCCCACCTGAGAGACCTACACTGGCTCCCCGTCGACAAGAGGATCATCTTCAAGCTCCCCACTCATGCACACAAAGCACTCCACAACACCGGACCAGCCTACCTTAACAGCAGACTCTGCTTCCACACCCCCACCCGCCAGCTCCACTCCGCCAGCCTCGCCGCTGTCCCCCGCATCCAACGAATGACCTCAGGCACCAGATCCTTCTCCTTCCTCGCCGCCAAGACCTGGAACACCCTCCCTACCCACCTACGACAGACCCAAGACCTACTCACCTTCAGAAAACTCCTCAAGACCTGGCTCTTCGAGGAGTCCCCTCCCACAGTGCCTTGAGACCCTCACAGGTAAGTAGTGCGCTTTACAAGTACTGATTGATTGATTGATTGAGGTGCATAGCCCCACTTAAATTACCCTAAAAAATTAAAAATAAAATGGCAATTCAGTACCATTTTATTTTCCATCCTCCCGTACTGAAGCAAGAGTCAGGATGGGGATGGGCTGCTGCTGAATGACAGCAGCAGGTAGGTGGGTGGATTGTTTGGGCACTTTTCAAAGTGCACATGTCCCTATGGCTGCCGTCTTGTGATGGCCAGCCACCCATGCGCAATTTGGAACCTCTAACCCAGCTTCCTCCAGCAATACTTGTGATGGATTTTTCCTTTTTTATTTGTGCATCCTTTTAAAGGACTTTTACGAATGAACAGTAAATGTTTGATTGCTTTTTGAATGTTAGGTTATGGGGTTCATACAGACTTGAAACAGCATCCTCCAATTATTCCTCTCCAATATTAGAGTGTTTTGAGGTTCAACAGTGCTCCTGCTGCAAGAAACTAAACTCACCACACAGAGTTGGAGAAAGTGGTTTAACCAGTTAAGCCTATCATGAGCCAAGCAAAGTCTTGAAATTAAAGGAACAAACTGAAGCAATCTACTAATACCCATAGTATCTGTTCACAGGGAGAGTCCACCTACTGAACAGGCCCTGGGCTTTTTTTTTGCCCAACATCGGGGAAGTAAACGAAATGAATGCATTGCACAGACCTGACGCTCGTTGCCAAATGGAATAAAAATAAAACAACAGAGGAAATGCGTAGAAGTCTAGTGTTAGGCAGAAAATCACCTATGCAGAGAGCCCTAATACAAAGGAGAAAGTGGAAAGCATGTGTGCAACTTGTGCAGCAGAGGCAAAAAAGTGCAGAGGCTTGGACCAAGGAGTACACAGTCATTACAGTATTAGGTAGACAACAGAAAATGATTAACCTAGATCTGCTGTGTTACATGGGCGACAACAGAGCATGTGTACAGAGAGTCCAGGCACATGCACAACACATGCACATGGGTCTAGCACAGAAAACACGGAAAAGGCACAGAGGCTGTTAGAAATTGAATTTCTGGTTGGCAAGGGCACATGCCTAATCTAGGCAGAAACCAGCACTCTAGTCAGGGCAAGGGAGTTACACACTGATAATAACCCTTGCTCACCCCCTTGGTAGCTTGGCAGAGCAGTCAGGCTTATCCCAGAGGCAATGTGTAAAGTGTTTGCGCAGCACATTCACACAGCAGGGACACATTAGGCACACCACAAAAGAAACATTTATGGAAAAATAGCCTTTGTATTATCCATGAAACACATTAGAACAAAGTTGCATCCATACACTGTGCCACCTGGCACTTGGCATGACTTTACAGGGATTATATACACCACAGGGCCAATTGGGCCAATGCCACAATATCACAACGCACAGTTAGTGAAGACAACCAGTAGCTACTGGTAAGGGTACACTTAGCATGAACACATTAGGAATAAAGCTCATAGTGGTACTCAGAACAGCACTTTATGCATACACAGATCTAATAAAAGAGCACCAAAGTATCACACAGGCCAGTTGTACATACTGTAGTGTAGTTCCTAGTTTCCCACTAGGCCCTGCGCATTGGAATAACATAAACAGTAGTATCGACGTGGAACTGCTTATATTCCAGGCCTCCACTGACTATGCTAAACTTAATTGGGTTGTGTTACCAACTAGCTCAGAGGTCACTGGAAACTTTCTTCTCTGCATAGGAAGTGATCAGCTTCCTTGGCACAGACAAGAAGGGATTCAGTTTTCCAACAACCGTGCAACATGACAACTTTGCTCCTCAGATCAAGAGTCAATCTCTAGGGTCGTGTGAAACAATAGACATGTATTTCACTCAGTCAGTCTAGTGCAGTTTACTTTCACGAGATGTAGAGAATAGAGAGACGGGCGTTTATCAATAAAGGGTTAACATTTATTGAACAGTCTTTCTTCTCGTACAAGAGAAATGTATTGCCACAATTGCAATAATTGTTATTATAAAAAGTACGTACAGTAAGATAAGTATTGCGAAATAGAACTGTAAAAGCATTGATATGGTTTCTTAGCCATACAATGGTTTAAAAGTAATAAAACATATATACAGTCATATATACATTAGGCTAACATACTCAACTGGTGCTTCTAACTAAGCCTACCCCAGTGTGCCTGACCTAAGCCTAACACGTGAAAGGGGAGTAAGTAAGTAGCTTAAAGTTAAGTTGGTTTTGCCAAGGTTTGTTTCAAGAATTCTCGTCTAAGGGTTTAGTCAACACCATACCTCTGAATAGAATGATGGAGGATTGGTATCTCCTTCAGGGGTCTCTCTCGATATCCCAGTCACCCGCGAGGGTAAACCGGAAGCGCCCGGACTGGATTTCTCTGCACGAGAAAGGCAGCGGCTTCTCTCAGCGCGTCGAGGAAGGAGGGGTGACAGCGTCCGCGGGCAGCTGGAATCGGCTGGATGTCTTCGCAGAGGACGGCTGCTCAGCTCCTTAAGCGTACTGCACCATAGTTCGCGCTGTAGCGGCGATAATGGTAATCAGCAGCTTCACCACCACAGGATAGCAGGCTGCAGCGACAGAGTGCTAGTTTTTACCAACACAGGGTCATGCAGGCAGCTGGCATCAGCAACAGGCAACGAACTCACAGCTCGTATCTCACATTGCTTAAGGCAACGTTGGTAATATTTATACCTGACAGGTGCCGGGTTTGACGCAAGTTTGTTGGACATAAGACGTCAATTAAAGATGTCACTAGGAAGTGATAGTTATCAGTTGCTCATTAGAGTTCCATTACTAATCAAAACATAGCAAGCGGGGATTTCCAGGTTTGCTGAGTTTTTATCTTGTTGAAGAACTCGGAGTGTTATCTAGGAATATCAGATAGTGACTGCTGCTCTGTCATTGCACTAATTGGTCGCAAAGGAAGTAGCAGAGAGTCATGCTGGAATGTGGCTCTGTTCGTGTGAGGCCAGAGATGACTTTTCAGAAAATCGCACTTGAACGGTTATGCCAATATAGGGAATAAATGGATTTATAGCCGAATAGGGGCATAAGGTCACAGTATCGATCAGGAACCTAGATAAGCACGCAACACCCACTCCACGTTTTCATGTCCATCAAAATTACTAAAACTAAGCAATAAGATGCATGTGTAACATTGCCCACCCCAAAATACATAAATGCATTCGAAATAGGCGTACTTGTAATACATGGAATTTAGGTACTGTACGTTTTTTTTAAAGCATAGTAATCATTCAAAAGGTATTGCATATGAAATCAATGAACGATTATGCAAAAGGAATTACACATGAAGTATCTCTGACAGAAGAAAGGCGAGATAGATCATCACATAAAAATGCATTGTAATAATATGTGTGCTAGAGGCTGGTGTTATGTTGTTATGTCTCTAGACGTGTTTAGAAATAGAAGTGTGAAGCTTCTGTTCTCTAAGAATAGTTTTTACGTTAAGCAAAGAATTATTCGTGCCAAAAAGAGAGGGTCAATATTTTTTAAAAAAAATTGTCCAATTCAAAGAAAATAGATTTTCCAAAGCACTTGGCAGTTTTTGTTGATCAAAACTGAAGGCCGAATTCAGAGTTCATGGGAACGCTGTGTGTCGGAAAGCTTTTCAAAAGTTATTGTTTCTCTATGGGTGAGAACATCGTATCAGACAGGCTCGCAAAGAATTGGTCTACAAAATCAGGTGATAGTTCAACCAAATTAGATAGCGCTTTAACTTGGCAGGTGTGAGAATGATTGCTGTCATCGAAGGCAGGACCAGCAATGCTCACAGAACGTTGTACCTGGATGATGTTGCTTTTGTCACTCGCTCCACTGTTACCACTTGGCTGTAGCACAGGAGTCTCCACGAATGCCGTCATCAGGATTGGTAGCCGCTGGGGACAACACAATGCGTGAGCCGTTATTGGACTGAGCAAAGTATCGACGTCCATTGGTACTGCTGATGGAAGTGAAAGACAGATGTCCAACACGCATTCATCGCCGCAAAGCATACACCGTAGCACAGGTAAAATGCAATTTTGCCATATCGGTCTGAATGAAAGGAACCAGGTCATGTTTAGATCTCTCAGCCTGGCCAATCCAAGGACGTTAGTTATCCTGTCCCGGTAGCGCATTGCTAGGATTGTCTCTTCCATTCCCATGGGAGCTATGTCTGAGCAGAGGCTTGTCATAACGTAGCAGGAGGGTCAAAAATAGAATCCCTGCGATGAGTCCCAAAAATAGTGGTATGCCGCCAAAGATGGAGTGCACAAAATTTAGGAAAGATTCCCAAAATTGCCTGGAAGGGTGTTAGCAGTCCCGTAAAGACTGTCTTAAATATGCCTGGGATGCTTGTTGCACTAGACATGTTAAGGAGTTGGCTGAACATTTCTACGAAATGCACGGGGCAATTTGTTGATAAAAGGTCATGGACTTCAGTAGCCGTCCTTGCGACTAGAACATCATACGTCTCTTTAGATGACGTTATAGGCACTGTTGTCTGTAAAAGTACAGATTTCATTTTGCTTAATGTATCAATTCGTATAGAAGAGAGATTCAGACGAGGCCAGAGGGGAGTCACTATGTCTGGAGGCCCGCTCGGAAACAATGCTTGCATACAACATTTGACCATGGACGTTACTTGTACTAGATAACTTTTCCCTGGCGCGAGGCCACAACACCTGTGATCCGTTCTAAGAATGTAACTCCCGTTTGCGAGTTGCATAAAGAAGGGCTCTATCTGAGTTGCAATTGTGACTAGCTGGTGGCATGAAAGGTTGTTTGAATTTCCATCACATGCTCCGTGTAAATTAATACCCTGACACAAAAGTATACCGCTTAGTGAGCGTTTACAGTTGTCACCACTAAGAAATACATTTTTGTCGCTGTCACTATAGCAAGAATGAGTGTATGGTAATTTCCATTCGGATTTAACATATCCTTTACCCAATTGTTCATATTGGCCAGCAGGTATGTACTCAAGGCACTTTTTAAATCGGAAAGTTGTTATCGGAATTGTGATAATTCCGTGTATTATCCATTCAATGACAGGACTCTCTGACATTGTCAATGGTAATCTCTCGAGTTTTTCGATGCTCAGGATTGTATAGTCTGCTCCTTTCTGTGCCAAACTGATCTGTTTATCAGTAAGGTTAAAACTGGAAAATAATGACGTTGTGTTGATTAAACGCCAAGGCACATAGCCTGAACGAAGATTTTGCAGCGTCCAGCCTAATTCTATAATAGAGCGTAATTGAGACTGGCCATGTTGTAACATTAGCAAATCTCTGTCTATCACATCAAAGGCAGAGGATACAATATTGTCCAACGAATATATTCTGGAAGACAGAGTCATTAACCCATTGTCTACCACAGAAAGTGATTTCTCCAAAATAATACGATCAATTTCTCGTATTTTTTCAGCAGTTTCAATTTGCTTTACTTTCCAAGCCTCGTTGTAAGCAGCATAGATACTGGTCGCTATGAAACGCTTTTGACGCTGTTTGCGTGGTCCAAGAATGAAATCGCGCAAATCAGCACCATCTTTTAGTAAAGACAAGTGTTGCTTAATTTCAGCCAGTGTGGATGTTGTTAGCCATTCAAGGCAGAGTTTCCCTACACTGTATGTTGTTATAATCCCTGGATGTTGTCTCTGGGAATATCTCGAGTCTAATCTGGTCATTTTTAAACCCTGTGTTTTATTCAGGAATCTATCTTGACAGCTATTTGTGTCTGTAGGCCAGATTAACCACTTTTTCCAATCAGGATGTGCTCTGTTGAAATGTAAAATTTGTGACACGTCTAACTCAATATCAGCTGTTGCATTTTCAGGTATTGGCTTTGGTATAGATGGTGTTTTAAGGTCTTTGATTTTAGCTAGGCTAAGACAAGATGTTTGGTGTATTGTGTCATTTAAAAATAACATTTGTTCAGGTATCATGCAGGTTCTAAATAGTGCTTCAATGCCTTGCACCTGCCAATCTTTTGTACCCCAAATTGTTTTCGTTTCAATATTATTTTTCCAATAATCAAAACCAAATGTCATCATTTTGTCATAAAATGCTTCTGAATATATCAATTTAGAATTTGTCAGCATTGTTTTCATTCCTGTTTTATCTAACAGTTTGTAATAAAACGTTTCTGCATCACTGGTGTTAAACCCTGAGAAGTATTTGAATTTCTCAAAAAATGCTTTAGAACTGCTTTTAGGTGGTGTAGCACAATGTTCCCATTGATTATACATAAAAACATTTCTAGGCTGTGCAGATTTATGCAAGTAATGATCCCCATAATGGGTGTAACAGAATAACTGCTCATAACTAGATGAACCTTGTAAATAATCATGATCTGTGAATCTAGCTGACATTACTAAATCAGACATCATGTCATGATACTGTTAAAGTCCCAATCATCAGAGAATGTACTTGGTGTCACAAAGTCACTTAAGGAAACCTTTAGTTGATGAGGATACTTCAGGGTTTCGACCGGACCATATATCTCATAGTCTGTTTTCTCCCATACTACCCCACCAGGTATTGGAATTGCTGTGACATTTACTGTTGACAGTTCTCTTTTCTTCACGTGGGATGATCTGTGTGGTTTCAGGACTAGGTTGATGTTCTGACTTGCTGTGTCCATTGTAATATATTTTCCTTCAATGAATTTTCCCAAACACAGTACCATGATGAGCCAAAGCAGGAGGAAAAATACACCTAGACCGAACCAGAACTCTAGCCAAGGGGAAATTAGGTAGATTTCTTTCAGTTGATGAAAGAGTTCTGTTGCTTTTTCTTTAAAAGACTTTTTTGTTTCTGGCATCACTTCGGGGTCGTTTAAATCTTCAGAGAAGTTGTCGAAGTTGATGAAATAACCAGAGGCAGTTCTGTCAATTGTTGGGATTGTTCTTTCAATCTGTCTCTCGGTCAGCACTTTCTGATGCCACATTAGTGTAGACTGGTGTTGTTTCTTGACGAACTGTTTCAATCTGTGTTTCAAGAGGCACGAGTTCCATGGCTTTATTGCATAGTCCTTCATTGTGCACTGCAGGCTGATCGAATGTGATAAGTCTTTCAGTTTGAACCTCTTGGATTGTTGCAAGTTTGGGTATTCTGTTGTTTCTTGGGAGTCCACTGGGCCTACTGTTGATTATAGGCCACATGCTTGTGGTTTTACCAGATCGATAGACACAACTCTGTTCTCCTTTTTACCAGCAAGGGGCGGTAGCACAACTGATCTTGTTCCGGTGACTGCTAAGACAGGTACTGCTTTTCTGTAAGAAGGCCCAAATTCCTTCTTCACCGCGATCTTTTCTCTGACTAGATCCCCAATCTTTGGAATCCAGACAGGCCTTGCTAGGGCTGTTGCGGGTGGTGCCTCGTCAGTGGTACTTGGCTGTTGCTTTAACTTTATGTTGCTTAATGATTTTCTTGTTTCATTCAGTTCCTGTAAAACAGCCAAACGGTCTTTTACATCAAACTGCGTTGTTTCTTCTTGTACCACTGACATCTGACTATTGAGGTCCTGAACGTTCATTCTAATTCCGAACAATAGTTCGTAGGGGCTGAAACCTTTTAGAGAATTTCTTGGCATGTTGTTAAGACTAGTCTGGACACTTATTAAATGTTTGACCCACCCAGCGCCTGAACCTAATACCTTCGCTGTTATAGATTGCTTTATGTCCCGGTTTTTTCTTTCTACCACACTATTCCCTTCGGGGTGCGACAGACAAGAATACCGCAACCCAATTCCCATGCTGGCCATGGCCTCCCTATAAGCTCGAGAGCTGAAAGCAGGACCCTGGTCAGAATGGAACGTGGTAATTGCGTATGTGCCGATAAAGACTCGCAAATCTTTTATAACCGTTCTAGCGTCAGCCGAGCGCTGGGGACCTCATTTTTTAAGTGCTTTTCGTCTTAATGGTGTACACTGGGACGCGCTTCTCTTCTTTGATTGCGCAGATAGACCGCCTTATGCTGTCTAGAAGGGATCCTGAAACTACACTGGCCTGTTCATTACTGCGATCTCTATTGCAGTTTTCACAATTTTGAGCAAAACATTGAATATCTATACTCATTCCTGGCCACCAGTACTCTGATTGTAATTCTTTCAGAGAGGCTTTGATTGTTTGGTGTTTCAGACCCAACCCCATGTGTGCTTCCAGTATTAGGAAGCCCCTCCTGCTCCTGTTTGGAATTACTCTGTCCCCCACTCCAGGGATTCGAGCAAAAGGAACGGAGTTTGCATCGATTATGTATGCATAATTGAGTGGATAGTTTACGGTTAGTGCTGCACAGTCGCCTTTTACGGTCGTTTTTACTGCCAGCATGGTTTCCCCGTCTATGTACTTATCTGTACGTTTTTTTGTGGCTACGGAAGCCGGGTTAGTTGCTTCCGCGGTGGCTGTATTAGCCAATGAATTCCCTGCAACGTGAACGCCATCACGTTGAAGACTCTGTGCGTGAATCACGTGAGTCTTTTGTAGTTCTTTGTGTAAAAGAGCTACCTCGTTCCAGAGATTTTTATGCTTTATTGTGGCACCTGTGTCATCTTTGTAGTCGTTTTCGATCCAACTCTGCAGTTTATTGTTGTAAGAGTTGACGCAAAAATGAGAATCGCACACTATAAGTGTGGGGAATTCGCGTTCTGCATTTTCGAGCGCCATCTTTAAAGATCTGATTTCAGTTCTTTGAACCGAACAGTTTCTTACAGATTCAGTTTTTGTTACTTTCGGTCTGAATTTACCGCACAGCCAACGACCTTTAATGATCGCACATGCTGCATCGTAGGATTTTCTCTCTACGTTGAAATGCTGTACAAAGCTATCTGTATAGATTACACAGGCATATTGTGGGAGAGGCAGAATTTCGATTGGCAGAGGATATTCTTCTTCATATTCTAAATCATTCAGTTCTTTGTATTGCGGGGCGAAATAGTATTTCACGTCTTCCGCTCCTAGAGAATCTATACACTGTATCCATTTCGGATCCAGTGACACTGTAGGCAGGTTTACTGGGCTGAATAGCGCCTCGAAGGCGGATTCCGCTGTAAGGATATTAATCCGTTTGCCGTGTGCTAGTTCTCTTTCATTTGCTAATGCGATTTGCACTGCGTTCACAGTTCTTTCTGTGTGACTGAATGTTTTTTCTGCTTGTGTGTACAAGTGAGATTTAATTGAAATTGGTACCTTTTTTCCCTCATTAGAGGTTAGGTACGTGAATCCGCATCTTCCTGGGATGACTCGGATTACAAGATCGATCGTGTTGTCACGCGTATCTAATTTATTTTTTGCTAACATGTCTGTTTGCAGTGATCTCAAAATTTCTGTGTGTTTTTGAGTCCAATTGATTTGTTTTAAATCAGGTTTTATTAGTTCGTAGAGAGGTTTAACCCTCTCTGCATAATTTAGGATGTAAGTTCTTCCGAAATTCAGAAAACCTAGTATGGATTGTAAATTCTTCAGCGTTTTTGGAGCTTGGAGTACAGCGCACTTCTCTAAGAAGTTGTCCGCTAGGCTTTTCCCTTCACTTGATAATTCGTACCCTAAAAATAGTACTGTCAGATGGGCAATTCGGGACTTTTTAAAGTTGAATTTGTAACCCTCTGCTGCGAACCCAAGTATAATGGTGTTCACTCTTTTCAAGTGAGTATCCAAGTCGTCGTCTGTGAGATAAATATCATCTACGTAAGACAATGCTTCATCATCATAGATTTGTAGTAACTCTGTTACCCTAGCTGAGAATAGTCCTGGGCTGTTCTTGAACCCCTGTGGGAGTCGACAGAATTTTTTCTGCGACCCAAATGCAGAGAAAGCGGTCAAATATCTGCTTTCTGGTGCAATGTTTTGACAAAAGAAACCATTAGAAATGTCTAATGTCGTTTTATATTTTTTCCTAACTATGTTGTTCATTAGGGCTGCACTATGCGAGTTTTGTACTGCAAAAGTTTTGCAACATGTATTAAGATGTCTGTAGTCCAAAACTAGACGATATGAATTGTCTGGCTTGGAGACAGGAAACAAAGGATTGTTCATTTGAGAGGTGCATGTTTCAATCACCCCCTGGTACTCAAATTGATCTAAGATCTCCCTGACTTGTTTTTTAGCTTCTTGCTTTATGGGATACTGCCGTTGGGCAGTTGGTTCACTTTTTAATTGGATTTCGTGAGGTGGTGAATCCTCATCCCACCCTACATGATTTTTATACAATGCAGGTGCCTGGGCCACTGCCCATTTCCTTGCATATGTATATTTTTTGTGAATCGGTATGTGATTCGAGAAGGCAGGCATAATCACTTCTTCGCCACGAGGGCACTCCCTGACAAACTCCGGGGGCCAATCTTTTTCAGCTAACAGAATATCATAGCCTTTTGAGAGCTTATCCCAAAATAGACCCTTAATTTTCCTAGTCTTATCACCCTCTATACGCAATGTTATTTCGTATATTTTATGGGGCTCGCTAAGTCTGGCGTCGGCAGTTTCAACCTGAATGAATTCATTCGTGTCCACTGTCTCCAGATGACTCATCAAGATCTTGCGCGCTATACTGATTTCTGCTGCACTGTCCAACATTGTCAATGCCCACTCCCCGTTTTTCAACTGTGTCCTCAGTATTCTCGGCATGGTTGATTACTCTAATACTGGCTACCTTCTTTTTCTGACATTGAGAGTTCTTATTTTGAGCAGGTTCCTTGTCTTTGGACTTGGTGTGCTCTCCTGGGTCTGACCGTCCTCTTCTTTCCGAATTCTGTGGAAAAGATCGAGAGGGACGTGTATCAATACTTTGATATCTATCAGGTTTTTTTAGATTATCCCTATTTCTAAGGTTATATCTTTTCTCAGAGGGCTCCCGTTGGGGAGACTGGCGTTCTCGAGTCGGAGTTCTTTCCCTCCGTCGAGGAGACCTTCCTCTGGACTGGAAAACTTTTTCCTTGGGAGTGGATTGTTTATTTCCATCCCAGCTCTTTTTAGGAGTGTTTAAATTATTTTTAGTAAATAATTTTTCAGGATTTTCGAGCAGTTGGGGCTTAACTGGTTTTCCACCCAAGCTGTCTCTACCTAATTCTTCATAGCACTTTTCTATGATTTTTGCAAGCTCAACAGGATCTTTTATATCTGTTTCCCTCAACTTCTGGCGAATCGCCACAGATGCTGCTTCTCCCTTTATGTTGGCTAATAATATAGCCGTGACCTGCTTGAAATCTTTCAGTAATTTCATACCTAGATTTAAAGCGGGCTCTGGACCGAATTCATTTTGAATCTGTTTTAGCACTTCTGGTATTACCGCCATAGACGGAACACCGTGTGTTTTTGTGTAAATGGAAGCAAAGACTGTACCCCAAGTGTCACAGTCCTCCACGTGTGGTGCGATTCCCATAGGAAGGCAGATGGTCAAGATTCTGTGTTTCTCAATAGGGGTAGTATCAGGAAATACTGCCTCTATTTGAGTGATTTTCTGGGCTAACCAGAAAGGAATTTGTTCCCGTTTTACGGGTGTTTTACCAAGACATGACTGTATGTTCTGTGGTGTAATTTTATTTGTGTTCCCCTGATGAGGGGTCAGCTGTGGTGTATTAACAGCTGGCTGGACTGTTGCAGTCCGCATTACATATTGGACTAATTGCCTATGTATTTTTATTAATGTGTTTAGCTGTGCTAACAGCTCTTCTCTAGACATTCTTGCAATGTCAGGATGTGGTGTGTAGCTGGCTAGAACCGCCACGTTGCTCCTGGTCTACCTAGTGGACCGAGCCTAGTTATGTGATCATTATGTTTTAGGGCGCCATTAAACCAGAGCAGGTGCTCTTGAAATTTAAGTGGGATTTCAATCTCCTCGAAAGGAGCGTACTCTCCCGGAGGTTCCTCTATTTTGTAATAGTGAAACTCTTGTGTTATAGCGTTTACCGCTGGAAAGTTTATCCATGAATAGAATACCTCTGTCTGCCGATATTCGTGAGCCTCTATCACGAAAATTACTGTACCACATTGAGGTGTCAGTCCGTTTTCTATAAGTTTTAAAGTTATAGATCTTCTTAACTGGACCGGGATGATAATAGCATCCAGGTCTGTGTCTAGGAGACTCGTGTCTTCCTCTATTAGTTGGGCTGCCAGTCTAACTGCTTCCCTTTCTTCTTCACTGTCTGTCATTTTTAGAAATGCAGGCTTTGCAGAGTAGGTCTCCAAGGAGACAAAGATTAGGTGCACAATATTGTGGAACACTGTATCCTTCAACGTTGAATAAACCAGAGCTTTACATAGGAATCTCTTCCTACTAAGGTCGGGCGGATTTTAACCTTTCACCCACTCCAGACGTCTATTGGAGTATTTACGGGAGAAAGGGGTGTGAAATATGCACGACTGAGTTACTCTATAAGTCTTGTGTTAGTTTATCGCCTTACCAAACGTTTGGGCGCCATGTAGTGTAGTTCCTAGTTTCCCACTAGGCCCTGCGCATTGGAATAACATAAACAGTAGTATCGACGTGGAACTGCTTATATTCCAGGCCTCCACTGACTATGCTAAACTTAATTGGGTTGTGTTACCAACTAGCTCAGAGGTCACTGGAAACTTTCTTCTCTGCATAGGAAGTGATCAGCTTCCTTGGCACAGACAAGAAGGGATTCAGTTTTCCAACAACCGTGCAACATGACAACTTTGCTCCTCAGATCAAGAGTCAATCTCTAGGGTCGTGTGAAACAATAGACATGTATTTCACTCAGTCAGTCTAGTGCAGTTTACTTTCACGAGATGTAGAGAATAGAGAGACGGGCGTTTATCAATAAAGGGTTAACATTTATTGAACAGTCTTTCTTCTCGTACAAGAGAAATGTATTGCCACAATTGCAATAATTGTTATTATAAAAAGTATGTACAGTAAGATAAGTATTGCGAAATAGAACTGTAAAAGCATTGATATGGTTTCTTAGCCATACAATGGTTTAAAAGTAATAAAACATATATACAGTCATATATACATTAGGCTAACATACTCAACTGGTGCTTCTAACTAAGCCTACCCCAGTGTGCCTGACCTAAGCCTAACACGTGAAAGGGTAGTAAGTAAGTAGCTTAAAGTTAAGTTGGTTTTGCCAAGGTTTGTTTCAAGAATTCTCGTCTAAGGGTTTAGTCAACACCATACCTCTGAATAGAATGATGGAGGATTGGTATCTCCTTCAGGGGTCTCTCTCGATATCCCAGTCACCCGCGAGGGTAAACCGGAAGCGCCCGGACTGGATTTCTCTGCACGAGAAAGGCAGCGGCTTCTCTCAGCGCGTCGAGGAAGGAGGGGTGACAGCGTCCGCGGGCAGCTGGAATCGGCTGGATGTCTTCGCAGAGGACGGCTGCTCAGCTCCTTAAGCGTACTGCACCATAGTTCGCGCTGTAGCGGCGATAATGGTAATCAGCAGCTTCACCACCACAGGATAGCAGGCTGCAGCGACAGAGTGCTAGTTTTTACCAACACAGGGTCATGCAGGCAGCTGGCATCAGCAACAGGCAACGAACTCACAGCTCGTATCTCACATTGCTTAAGGCAACGTTGGTAATATTTATACCTGACAGGTGCCGGGTTTGACGCAAGTTTGTTGGACATAAGACGTCAATTAAAGATGTCACTAGGAAGTGATAGTTATCAGTTGCTCATTAGAGTTCCATTACTAATCAAAACATAGCAAGCGGGGATTTCCAGGTTTGCTGAGTTTTTATCTTGTTGAAGAACTCGGAGTGTTATCTAGGAATATCAGATAGTGACTGCTGCTCTGTCATTGCACTAATTGGTCGCAAAGGAAGTAGCAGAGAGTCATGCTGGAATGTGGCTCTGTTCGTGTGAGGCCAGAGATGACTTTTCAGAAAATCGCACTTGAACGGTTATGCCAATATAGGGAATAAATGGATTTATAGCCGAATAGGGGCATAAGGTCACAGTATCGATCAGGAACCTAGATAAGCACGCAACAATACTAAGAAAATATTGTGTCCCCATCAAGAAACTGCCTCAACTCATTGGCACATGACCTGTAACCAGGTCTCTCCTCTGTCCCTTGAGAGGACACCTGACATGTACCCCAATACTAGTTCCCAAATGCAGCCGGTCGAGATGGAGGACAAACACGTACCTCCCTTGCGGCTCCTAAAGAATGTCCCTGCAGCCCAGTGCCACAAGAAAGGGGGCAGGAGTGCAGCTCACCTGATCTCCTTCACTGGAGAATGACCCCAGTGCTGCGATAAGAATAGAGCTGCCCGCGATCATGCAGCGGAAAACTGAACAGCAGTGATAAAGTGCCCAGAGTCATAAAACCACCAACAACCAGTCAGAAAATATACCAGAGGAAGGCAAAAAGTTCTGGGATGGCCCTGCAAAAAGGGCCAAGTGCACTGGAGGCCTGGTGGTGAATGAAAGCAACGTGAATATAAAGATATCTGGAAACAGGGTGAATACCTAGGACATGTGTAGTGAGGCCTGACACTAACACTCATGCTGGACACATTTTTCTCCCCACCATTGACATCGCACACTCACTTAGAAGAGGTTTTTAGTTCTCACAAACATGCATTTTTAGGTTCTGCCTGCTCATTGCTTCCACTGAGCTTGTGAAGACTTTAATATTTTTTAAAAAATCTCAAAAGGGGTTTTCAGCACACTCTTGTTTTCCATTTGTTCGTATGCTTCTCATTCTGCTTTCCTTGTTTTCTGTTGGTTGAAGCATGCTATTTCCTGTTGTGTTATTCTCACGGATAAAGGCAATCTATGTCAGAACTGGAGGCTTCGGATTATGCTTCTCTTTCTTTACTGAGAATTTCACAGCAGCCAATCAAATCCATAAAACTTTAAACTGCATGAGCCCCAACAGCCAACTGTCCCATCCAAATATAATGATCACACCTTCCTATATATATATCAATATGACATCATATATTCTTCCTCTTTCTTTCCTTCTGCTGTGCCCAAGCTAAGTACTTCATTTCTATTGTTAATTCGTATTTGCATGTGTGTTACTTTTTTGTAATTGCCTGTGATTGCTGTTATCATAGTAGTTACGGAATGGGCTCTGTTCTTCAGGGCTCTTTGTATAAACATTGCCCTGTCACCTTCCCTGAGTGGAGCGGAGAATCAGAGTGGCCGGTCCTCTCGGAAAAAGGACACAGTACTCTTTTTGTTGTTATTCTAGCACATGCATGTGAAGCCAGTCTGGGTCCTCTGAGTCTCGGATCAGCTTTGCACTTTGTTCACAGCATTTTTGTTACAATACTCCAGTCCCCAGAGAATACCCGATGGGATGAATAAATGCTAATCAATGGACCTGCCATCGAGATACATGCAGGTGGCTAACTTCATTGAAATTGGACTCGTTTTGGATGGGATCTGCACAGTTTTTGTCTTTTAGACTTTATTACACCTGCTCTGGGGCTCATACTCCCCTGAACCTCTTCCGGCCCCTCACTACATTTTTCCTCAAAGCAGCATGGCGTACTACGCCGATGAAGAGGAAGGATATATGGAATACACAGATGTGCCTTATGAGCACCAGTTGGGAGAGAGGCTGGTGGAAGTGCTTGATACGCATGCTGGTTTCCGTTAATTGAGCCCAAATTAGGGCTTTGAGGTCTTTTACGCAACCCTTGCTTCATTATGGATTGCAAGAGTTGGGAGGGTCCCTGAGGACTTCTTTTCAGGTAATGTTTTGACCAATGATGTGGTCTTCGCCCAAAGAGCCTTAGGTGGATGTTATTCTACTTCGGACGTCCTCTCTCAGATTTCTGCCTCATTCCTTCGAGGCCCTGAGTATGGGCGCACTCCATCCCAGGGTCCTTTTGGGATCTCAGTGAGTAAAACTCCTCACCTGAAAAATGTGTCTTCTACATCTTCTTCCCTACCATTGGATTCGGACATTCCCCGGGACGACATACAGTTGGCATCACAAAATGAAAGACACACAATGCCACTACTGATTTACCGCTGGTTGATCATAACCACCAGCAACAGAGAAAGTCATCGCTGCTCCCAGCAAGGTGGATATCGGGTTGGTAACAACGCTGCCAATTCCACTTATGCAGGTAAGAGTTATTCTCAGGCTCTGAGGCCTTGGCGGAGGGATGAATACAGTTGTATCTGCACAATTGGAAGATTTTCCCTCAGAGTCCATGGGTGTTGCAGACAGTTTAGGGGTTCAGATTGGAGTTTTACTTTATTCTCCGTCTGAGGACGCATCTAATGTCTCTTCTTTTCGAAAAGCACTGAAGACATGGCTGTTCCAGTGAGCATCCCTCTTTCTTATCTCATCAGTAATGGGTCAGCGCTGGGACACTTACGGGCAGCTATGCGCTTTAGAAATCTTGAAATAAAATAAATTAAATAAATTCTTTTTTCCCAAGTAGAGAGCATTTTAATACACTAAGAAATTCAAGCGCCCCTTTGAAAAAGTGTGATAGGACAGACTGATCCGCATTCACAGAGTTTCGTCAGTACAATCTTCTTGGTTCAGACTAGTCCTGAATCTCAAGTATTTCAACTCTTGGATAGTGTATCCCCGCTTCAAGAACGAGGGCATAGCCCTACTCTGTGGTCTTTTGCAAGAGGGAGATTGGATGGTCCGGTTAACTTCAAGGACACTTATTCGGCAGCCCTCATCTCCCCCTATCCTCCACCCACCATTGGTGCTTTCTCCAATTGTAGTGGCACCGCCTTTGGTACAAGTTCATTGTCATGGTCTGTGGTCTTTCCTTGGCTCCCTGGTGTTTCACCAAGTTGCTTTGAACGGTGGTTCAATATCTCTGTGAGCGGGGAGTGCAATTGATTATGTATCTAGAGGACATTCTCTTATGGCACAGAGCAGGGACACGTTTCTTCTTCATCTGTCTTGGGTGGTCCAGCTCCTTCAGGATCGGGGATCCATCATCAATTCAGATAAATCAGTTATGGTTCATTCTCTGCTGTAGAGTTCCTGGTTTTTTAAATAGATTATGTCAAGGCTCAACTCCTGTTACCATTGAAGAAAAGAATGTCTATTAAGAAAGAGTTGAGGATCCTGGCTCGCCATGTGGGTGTATTAGCGTCTTCCATCCAAATGATATTTCCGGGTCCCCTGCATTATCGGGCCCTTCAGAGATTGAAGATGTGGCATATTTGGAAAGGATTGACCTATTCAGAGCGAATAGTGCTATCGGAAGAGGCCAGATGGAGGTGTCCTAGTAGCTTTATCACATGAATGCCTGGATCTGCAACTCAATCTTTGCTTAGGTTCCGGAGATAATAATAGAATCCAATTGCAGATTTTGGGGTTGGGAGGACGTCAGCTGTGGCTCAGCAGAGATGGGGCAGGAGGTTCCCAGACAAGCTTCATCTCAATATCAATTGTCTGGAGTTATTGGCGGGGTAATTTGCAGTTCATATTCTATCTCCACGCAAGGTGAGTTGTTACATTCTTCCCTGATTGGACAACGTGTCAGCGGTACATTATATCAACCACCTGGGCATGACAGGATCCTGTCTTCCAGTGGAGATTGCCAAAGACTTCTGGCTATATTGTCTCCAACACCAAGTCTCAGTGACAGCTGAATATATTCCGGTCTAGTCCAATGTGATTGCAAACTACAACCCTCGCTTCCTATGTGATTCCAGTGATTTGCGACTATATCCACATGTCGTTCACAAGCTGAATCTGCTCAGGGAGCCATGCACGATTAATCAATTTGCATCCTATCTGAATGCGCATCTCTCTATCTTTTATTCTTGGAGGCCAGCACCCTCTTGCAGCAGCCTCCAACGCCTTTCTCCAGTCATGGATGACAGGTCTTCTGTACGCATTTCCTCCCCTTCTAAAAGAACCAGATGATACTCCCACAGGTTAATCGACAGACGTGGATTTGGTCTTAGTGGCGGTACAAAAGGGGGTGGTGATGGACGGAGCATCTGAATCAATCAAACACTCACACCCAGTCAAAAGATCTGGGTTTAATCCACCACCGTTCTTTAGCCAACTCTGCCACCCCAGTTCAGACATGGCTATATGCAAATCAGTCTGACCCTGTGTCTCATGGGAACAGTCCAGCCTGAACTGCCAAGCCATGTCTTCCCTGGACCGGAAACAAGCTTCCGAGGACCGGTTTCTGGCATTCCAGCCGTCTTTAGCCCAGCTTGCTTGAATCCAGTGGCAAAGTGAGCAAGGGACTCATGTCTGAGCATACCCAGCCACACTTATGGCGACCAAAAGCGGTACAAAAGGGGGTGGTGATGGACGGAGCATCTGAATCAATCAAACACTCACACCCAGTCAAAAGATCTGGGTTTAATCCATCGCCGTTCTTTAGCTCACTCTGCCACCCCAGTTAAGACATGGCTATATGCAAATCAGTCTGACCCTGTGCCTCATGGGAATAGTCCAGCCCGAACTGCCAAGCCATGTCTTCCCTGGACCGGAAACAAGCTTCTAAGGACCGGTTTCTGGCATTCCAGCCGTCTTCAGCCCGGCTTGCTTGAATCCAGTGGCAAAGTGAGCAAGGGACTCACGTCTGAGCATACCCTGCCACACTTATGACGGCCAAAAGTTGTTCAAAAGGGGGTGGTGATGGACGGAGCATCTGAATCAATCAAACACTCACACCCAGTCAAAAGATCTGGGTTTAATCCATCACCGTTCTTTAGCCCACTCTGCCACCCCAGTTCACACATGGCTGTATGCAAATCAGTCTGACCCTGTGCCTCATGGGAACAGTGCAGCCCGAACTGCCAAGCCATGTCTTCCCTGGACCGGAAACAAGCTTCGGAGGACCTGTTTCTGGCATTCCAGCCGTCTTCAGCCCGGGTTGCTTGAATCCAGTGGTAAAGTGAGCAAGGGACTCACGTCTGAGCCTACCCTGCCACACTTATGGCGGCCAAAAGCGGTACAAAAGGGGGTGGTGATGGACGGAGCATCTGAATCAATCAAACACTCACACCCAGTCAAAAGATCTGGGTTTAATCCATCACCGTTCTTTAGCCCACTCTGCCACTGCAGTTCAGACATGGAAGGACGTCAGCTGTGTCTCAGCAGAGATGGGGCAGGAGGTTCCCGGACAAGCTTAATCTCAATATCAATTGTCTGGAGGTATTGGTGGGGTAATTTGCAGTTCATATTCTATCTCCACGCAAGGTGAGTTGTTACATTCTTCCCTGAATGGACAACGTGTCAGCTGTACGTTATATCAACCACCTGGGCTTGACAGGATCCTGTCTTCCACTGGAGATTGCCAAAGACTTCTGGCTATATTGTCTCCAACACCAAGTCTCAGTGACAGCTGAATATATTCCGGTCTAGTCCAATGTGATTGCAAACTATAACCCTCGCTTCCTATGTGATTCCAGTGATTTGCGACTATATCCACATGTCGTTCCCAAGCTGAATCTGCTCAGGGAGCCATGCACGATTAATCAATTTGCATCCTATCTGAATGCGCATCTCCATCTTTTACTCTTGGAGGCCAGGACCCTCTTGCAGCAGCCTCCAACGCCTTTCTCCAGTCATGGATGACAGGTCTTCTGTATGCATTTCCTCCCCTTTTAAAAGAACCAGATGGTACTCCCACAGGTTAATCGACAGACGTGAATTTGGTCTTAGTGGCCCCATGTTGGAAGGCCAATTCTTGGATTCCTGTAGCGGTTTTTACTCTCTTGCGCACTGCCTGTGAGGATTCTCCCCTTTCCTGATCTCCTCTCCAACCTGATGTGTCTCCCACATCCTGTGGTGTCTGAAAGGGATCACTGAAATAATATCGACTGCCAAAATATCGACTTGCCAAAATATCGTGGACAAAATATCGACAGTCAAAATATCGAGTTTGTATCTACAAACAGGTGAGTACAAAAATATCGAGTACAAAATATCGTTAACAAAAATATAGATGTAAAAAATATCGACTTTATTAAAAACAGTGTTAAATTAAATTAATATTAAATTTTAATTACTAAAATATACTTAAAACGACTTAAATTAAATTATAATTATAAAATAATAAATGAAAATAATAAAAATAATTTTTAAAAATCTTATTTGTTGACCCTGAACCCTAAAAATACCCCTTTACCCAAAAACCCAAAACTGACCCTGAACCCTAAAAATACCCCTTTACCCATGACCTGAAAACTGACCCTGAACCCTAAAAATACCCCTTTACCCATGAACTGAAAACTGACCCTGAACCCTAAAAATACCCCTTTACCCATGACCTGAAAACTGACCCTGAACCCTAAAAATACCCCTTTACCCAAAATTTATCAATATTATTTAATTACCAATTAATTATTAATTAACAATAACAATAAAGTAAATATATTAGAACATTAGGTGTAATTATTTTAATAATTAATATTATTTTATCAAAATTAATTACTTAAAAATAACACAAAATTATATATATAAAAAATGTACTCTAATTAATGTAATTAACTAATTACAATTAATTAATTAACAATTATTTACTAATACAAAATATATTCAAAATTATATTAATTAATTAACTAATTAATATTAATTAATTATCAATTAATTATTAATTAAAAATATTAACAAACATATATTAATTAATTAATTATTATTAAATTACTTCCCACCCTATTCCCCTATAAACCCACAACCCGCTACAGAATTACATTACGCAATTATTATCAAAACAAAATTCATGTAATAAAATATTTAATAACATTAATACACACTATTCACACATATTATTACATAAAAATACACTATAAAATATTATATATTATTAAAAAATCGATATTTTTGCTATCTATATTTTATACAGTCGATATTACGTCACTTACCTGAAAAACGATATTTTTGTAGTCGATATTATGTCCAGTCGATATTTTGTCCAGTCTATATTTAAAACTCGATATTATGTCCAGTCGATATTTTGGAGTCGATATTTTGTCTCTATACCGTCTGAAAGGCTCTTATCCCTCATAGTTTGGAGACTGTCCGTCGACATTGGCAAGTGTCAGAAATTTCACAGGATGCTATGTTCTTCTTGTCACAATCTTGGGCTCCTTCTAAGCACAAGTGATATAAGGCACCATGGCGCTGTTGGGTATGTTGATGCAAGTAACAGAGTGTGGATTCCTTGGGTGAAACTGTGTATATGATTGTGAATTTTCTATCTGATTTGGCTAGTCAGGGTCTTCCCTATAAGACGGTTAACAACTTCTTTTCTGCTATTGCTTCTAGACACCACCATTTGGATGGTAAACCTGTAGGTTAGCATCAATTGGTGTGCAAGTTACTTAAAACATTCGGATGGTCCACCCTCTCAAACGAAGCATTTTTTGTTATGGGATATTGATGTGGTTTTGTAGTTTCCCGAATCTTGGCCTGCTAATAATGATCTTTCTCATAAACAATTGTCTTCAAATCTAACACTTCTTTTATGTTTAGTTTCCTGTAGATGTATTTCAGATGTAAGAGCTCTGGACTTAGTAGGAAGATTATTTACTCCCTCAGGGTGTCGTTAACTATTTCAAGATGTACAAAAAACTGCATCGCGATGTATCATTTATCTTGCTTTTCCTCACCATCAGAAATTGTGTATGATTAAATGCTTCAAAGCATATGAGTAATGTATCCATGACCTGAGGATAGATGCTTCGGGTCAATTGCTTATTGCTTTACAGAAATATTTCCACCCGGACTTTTCAGCAACCCTGGCCGGATGGGTTAAATGGTTGTTGGCAGAAGCTGGTATAGATGTAGCGATTTGTGGAGCTCATTCTGTGAGAGGAGCTATTGCCTCCAAAGCCTTTTCTGTGGGTTTTTGCTTAGAGGACATTATAGCTGTGACAGACTGGTCTTCTGATTCCACATTAAAGGTCTTCTATCACAAGCCTATTGGGAATGTGGCATTGATGGTGGTGGCTCAATTCTAAACTAGTGTAATCCAAAACCTCTGGTCCTGACATAGAATGAAAAAGCTTCTAGCTAACAACGCACCAAGAATTAAAAAATCTATTAAGGGCACGTAGGCAAGGTTTATCCCTCCATGTGACATTAGAATATCTTTAAATGGGGATTGTTTCTTTTGCATGTTCATTATACCTGATGTTTCCATGTTATCATGTTTTTTGTGATGCACGGTTTCTTGTTGTTACTGTACCCCATTTTTCTCACCCATAATTGATTGAACTATCTTTATGGGATGGCTATTACTTTGATATTTTCATTTCAGGTAGAAATGTAAATGGCCTTGAAGCTGACAATTGTGTTGTTGGTGACTGATCAGCTGTTGCAGTGAAAAGAGTTCATCTTCACCTGTTGGATTACGTTCCTCCTGTAGATTGAACATGTTAGTTCTATTACAGTTTCATGTTGGATATAGGTTTCGAGGCCTAATGTTGTGGTTTGCAAAGAAAGAAGAATGACTATGGCCCTATTGATCTATATAGGGAGGCATGATCCCTATGATTGGATGGGACAGTGGGCTTTTGGGGCTCATGGGATATACAGTTAAAATGTGTATGTTTTGATTGGCTGCTGTGAAATTCTCAGTAAAGACAGAGAAGCATGATCCTCGCCTCCGTGTCCTTAATAGAATTGAAAATTCTTGGAGCGTTATCTAGAAAAAATTATCACTCTTTTAGGGGTTTCTGTTGATGGCTGTGCGATGGGACAGCTCCTCATTCCAGGGATGTTTTCTATACTGATGATCTTGTTGGCACTAGCACATTCCTGGGGTGCACATGATTTTTGCTCATGCCCCAGTAGCGCACAAGGGACCCTTCCTCCTCTTATGCAGCCTATGGGGCACCTTTAATAGAGCACATAAAGATTTTCGATATGAGAGGACAGATAAAGTTGTAGGTGGCAGGGGTTGATTTAGTGCGCAACATGTCTCCAAAATTATCAACTGGTGAACTGGGTTTCTTGCATTACATAACTCTCATTTTTACTTTTTTCCATTACTGAAAGCAAAGAAGGACCCTCTATTATCGGGAAAAAACTGCGCACATTCATCTATGTTGCTGACCATTGTTGTACGTAATCTTTTTCGTTGCTGAATAAACAGTGCAGGCCATTCTGTTTCTGGAATTGCTTGTTTTAACATAATATTCATAACATACCATTCACCTGTGGGCATCTTGGTGCTGAATAACAGATGTTTCTTACTACCCAACTTAATGGTACTCATTTTATCAACCTCAGAAGGATGAAAGGCTAAGTGGAATGTGGCATGAAATGTCAATTGCTATGAGGTCATTGCATTATGTCTTGGAACACTCTTGTGTGAGAAAATTCCAAGGTTTGACAGTAACTGCGCCATGGCTGTTGGATGGGGTGTTAAGATTAAACATCTCTTACCTACATCTGTTCCTTCTCGTTTGTGTCACGACATCACAATTTTGGCAACGAGGATTGTACATGCTTTCACGTTGTGTTCTTCATCATTGTACACCCCAAGAAGGCGAGTGGCAGTTTGTTGTCGCAGCCGTAGGGTTCTGTTTGGTCGTTTTTTTCTTATGGCGTAGCTCGACGCAATTGAACGACTGGAGCACTTCTCCCCTTCTGTTGGGCCAGGGATTAGTGGTGAAACGATTTACTGGCGTGTCTCTCTGACTTTGAGCCACTCTTGCTGTTTGAGTCGGCGAGTCTTCTTTCTTCAAACACCACAGCTGGAACTGGTATTCACTAGCGTAAGTGACGGCACATTTGAGGAAGAGTGACCAAAGGTACGCCTTGTCTTTTGTTACCTAGCTCACAGGAACGACAATTCTCTCTCTAGCTCCTTCCTGTATTACTCTGGTTGATCAGAAGAATGGCTCTTCTCCCTCTGACGCTGTGACCATTATAGTTGTTGTGCGCATGCGTCAGTGTTCAGGAAGAAGATGCGCTTTAAAAAAATATATATAACAACTAGAGCGCACCGACAACAGCAAGTGACATACCTTCGGACCTGCCAGGATTTGAACCTATGACCATGAGGTCAACACAGGCCCCTACCATGGCTGCCTTAGTCACTAAGCCCCCAAACTGGGACTTTATCCCTTTATATGACCGGAAAAGCCTTTTCATTACTGAATAGAACTGCTTAGTGGGTCCATTGCTAACTAAAACAATGCTTATCACATTTTCGGTTATCAAATACATTGCGGGGCATATTCACAAGGAGCTATCCCGGAATTAACTGCACTTTTGCACAGCCAAAGTCATGATAAATTTACCCCACCATTCACAAGCTGGTGGAGTCCACAGTGCCACTTTTCCCGCGATAGCAGCCGCAAAAAACATCTCCAGAGAGGACCCCTGGAACTATTGCTAATGAGATGCAGAGTAGGCATTCCCATGACAAAACCCGCGACAACACCGCACCTCAACATTTACATTTACAACAACCAGACAGATCGCGATAGGAACACAAAAAACGCAATTTTGCGCGTTAGCAGTAGGATTTTTACACCTGCTCTGACCTTTTGTAAAGTCGGACGGCAGCCTGCACCACAATAGGGAGCCCTGCCCAGGGCGTCATCGGAATGGCAACAGATGCCATGGAGCAACTGAACATGCAGCATGGACACCCAGGAGGTGCACAACACCAACCCTGCACCCCCCCCCACCCCAACCACCACAGGGGCAGCGCAGACAATTACAGCGGCCCCCCAGGAAATGCACCTGCCTCACAAGCAGAACATCTGACAATGTCACTATCTACCACAGGCTGAATGGGACAACCATCCAACTCACCCTGGCCATCATCGCCTAACAGGCCTATGGCACCAACACAGCGGACAACCAACATCCCACCCCACATCAAGCTGCTGGACATGCCCCATTTGTTGGCCCCTGGCACACCTCAAACAACACCCGCCAGAGTCTCACAGTTAGCCACATCCAAGGCCCCCACGCCTGCCCTCCATCATCCTAGCACCCCAGTCCCCGTATGGACAACACAATGTTCAGGAACACCTGGAGACCAAGCAAGGACCACACGCCATAGCTGGATGCACGCACGTGTTGGGGGTAATCCACTGCACATATGTCCCACCTGAGCCCCCTGGGGACCTAGCACACAATCAGCGCAACAGGAAGCACACATCACACATCAATGTGCAGGCAATATCAGAACACTGTGGGACCTTCACCAATGTCGCCTCCACATACACAGCCAGTGTGGGTGATCCTTTCTCACTCCGACAGTCCAACAGCAACCAGCTGTCCCAGGATGACACACAGGGAAATGCACAGCCCCTTGGCAGCTTCCCAGTTAACAACCCACTCACCTCAACTCCACAACTATGCAATCCACAACTCTGGCAATGCACACGTCACAAGTCCACCACAAAGATGCAGAACAACATGCCCACCCATCAGACACAATCGAACAACTCACAATGGTAACCTGGGCAAGCCGTGAACATGACCAATCTACGGCATGGCACCTCAGCCACACGCAATAGGTGAATGTTGGGAGAGTTGGCAACCAGGCATATGTGAAGGATGCAGTAGAACCATGATTGGGAAAGTACACAATGCCAAGAGTGGCGGTGAAGTGATGAACAAACCTCAGTATGCAGAACACACCCATATCCACAGCGACATACACTTCTGGTGAATGGAGTGCAGTGGTCAGTGGATGCAACCATGTTACCCCAGCCAGTGGGGTCCTTGCAGAAATGTTGCCTGTTGTGCCCCACGCGTAAGCGTGAGCAGAGTGGGATGGGCCGGTGTTTATCAGGCCAGCGTAGGGGTGTGAATAAAAAACACGTAGCCCTGGGTGTTGTCCTCTTCTGGAAAGCCCAACGTCTCTGCCAGCGTGGCACCTCCCACCCCAAAATGAGGCAGACGCCGTCCCCATTGGTGGAGTTGCCTGAAGTCCTGTGCGCCTGCCTTTTACCGGCCTGCTGGACCTCAAACCCGTGAGGAAATATAAATTTTATGGTCAAGAAATGTTCCCTAACGTGTACCCCACCGTCTCCATGTACCAGCTTAAAGTGCATGTAACTTCCCTCCTGTGCCAGCTATGAAGACGCAAATACATTTGCGTCCAACGTTAACATGTCCTCTTTCAGATCCACCCTGAATGGGTTGAATATTCCGTTCCTAAGTATGCCATGCCAACGTCTTTTTGTGGTGTACTTTACACGTTTTTCAGCTCTGGCGAAGTAGGCCCTGAATTCTGCCATCGAGCCTTTTTCTGCTTTCTGACTCTGAACGCCTCAGCCTGGGCTGCCTCTGTACCCGTGACCTCTGCCTTACTCCCTGTGCGGCTAACAGCGCTTGGCTCAGCCTGCTGCCTGCCAAAACCGTATTCAACCTTCGAATTATCTGTTCCGCTCCTCAAACATACATTCCTGCCTACTAGTTCAAGTAAACATCTTTCCAGCTGCAGAGCAAAGGGCCCGGCCTCACTGTCTCCGTGCAAGTAATTCATAGCCTCTGTTACCATGGTAGGCCCATGCCCCCTCGCATCTCATGCAGACACTTAGACGCTTATACACGCACTCACAGTCAGTATAGAATAGCCTCTGCCCAAGAGACCTTTCCCTCTAGATAATATGGTTCCCAAACATCAGATATCAGATATGATATAGGTACGAGTTGATCTGACATGCCAGACTTCTGTCTCTTTCCGCTAGTGTAAATGTAAAGTCCCCTGCACCCTCCAGTTCCACGTCAATTACGCGTCATGCAGCTGCGCGCGCATCCAGGCCTCAGATTTCTGCTGACATTGCAAGATTCTGCTTTGTACCCACCTACTCGTGACACTTACATGTGACGTTTCTAGCACACACCTCTATGTATTGCTAACACGTGTATGCTGTTATCTTGTTTCTCTCAGCTGTTACGCCTACTGTATTGGTATTCATTATATGGTTTAAGTATAAAAGTTATGTCTTGTCAATAAAGTATGCTCTATCCCTTCCTGCACCCCTGTGGTGGCAGGAACCCGATATCCGGTACCTGTACCATTCCTTTTTAAGGAATAAAACCCCTAAGGACTCTAACACCACGGACTCTGCGTCTTTCTTTCCGATTGAGTTATTTTTGTTAAAGTACTTACCTGCATAGAAATTAGGACGGTAAATCAAATATTTACCACATTATTTTGGCGCCCGAACAGGGACCCCTCCCCCACCTCACGCGCCGGTTGGTGCGTTGCAACCTTTGCCCCCTGCCATAAGTCAAGACGGACCACTACGCGTACCTGCAGGATTTCCTGTATCTCCCTCTGGCCCACGGAGGTGACGGAGACTGCGATCAGCACCCAGACGAGGCGGTGAGGAGTGCGGAGGATCCCGACCAGAGCCTAGCCGAAAGAAGCAAGGTCCGAGGTGTCAAGAGGCCCACCAGTGTACCAGCATCATCACAGTCTGCATCCCCACACAGCCCTGGTGCCACTAAGTCTTTTCCATGACATTCATGGACACTCCCTGGTTTAACAGTGGTGGTGTCTGAGCCTATGGACTAGGGGGCAGTTTTCACCCCATGTAGCTGATACTGATTTGTTGGTGGCAAGGGGCTGTCATATTCCACTCCTCCATTTACTGCTTCCTGATAAAATCAAACCTTTCGGCGCCTTGCCATGGAGGACACCTTCCACTGTCCCCGAAACACTCCGAAACATACACCTCGGACAATGATGCTTACCCGCTCGGGTCGCGTGGCCCATTTGACAAGTCACCGTCCCATAGCTGGGTGCCTGTGCAGGCTGCAGTGCATCCGGGGCCACTAACTCTGTGCTGGTCAAGGTCGGGACCCCTTCTCCAGAGACATAGGTTGGCCCCTGAGGCCTGGGCCTTTGGCTCATCAACGCCATGACTTTGTGGCCTTGCGCTGTACGCAGCCTCCAGGCCCAAATGCGTCCCACCAGGGCTCACACACCAAAGTGATTCCAGACCAGCTCGGATGACTCATCACCGCAGGAGGCCCATGCCACCACCACAAGGACCACCTCCAAACTCCATCTGCCAGAGTTGAAGTGGTGGCCCTGAAAGACTTCATGGTTGCTCAGACCTGTCGTGGCTGCCATCATTGGCCCGTTACCCTGTTCAGCACTCCAGGTGCCAGTGACTCTGTGCACCGCAGGCCATTGTCCGCAGCTGATTGTGTTTTGTGCTGTGGAGCGGTTATGCGGGTATGTCACCTCAAACAGTGCGGGGGCCCTGAGATGTTGATGGTGAAGATGATGCAGGTCTGACACACCCCACTGCATCTGCATCAGGAATGAATCGTAGGGACACAATCCGAGACTTTTTCTGCACATGAGCACGCTCATCTCTAGTGTCCATAGCCCAGGACACTAAGACTCATGGACACTTATGTTTGCATGTTGGCTGTCCTCTGGACTTTATCCAGATCACCCCAGGTTGCTCATCAGTTGACTCAGTATTGCCTGTGTTTTATGTTAGCGTTTCACTAGTGTCCAATGACCAAGTGGTTGCGAACACCTGACATTCCGTGCGGAATGGCTTACACTCACCCCACACACATCCCGCACAGGCATCACTGTACATTTGGCCCTGCCAATAAAGGGTCAAGGCGCACGTGCCTGTAGTCCAACGTGATCTCTGCGTGAGTCCCTGTGGTCTTGTAGTATGCATATGAGCTCTGGGCCCTACGACTTTACATTGTGCGGTGTACCACGGATGGAGACATGTCACTGGAGGTAGCGGAATGGGGCTTGGACATGTAGCTTTGTTGTCACCCACTCCATTTGTGAGTGGAGTTACCAGGGCCGTCGTACGCACAGCCAACATGGGTGTGTGACTGCTAATTGCATGCTCCTAGGCATGGTTCTGTGCTGTGCATCTGTCTCTATGGCAGCGTGGGTCTACTTTGTTGGGTGTCGGTGGGCCCTATAGGGTGATAGACCCCTAAGTATGTGTCCTGGTTCGCATTCCATGGTTTCCGTCTCTTCCTCAACCTGTTGGGCCACCTCCTTTTGGCATGCTGACACATGCCATTGGGGTGCCATGTGTGGGTGGGTGAAGTGTATTGAGCCAGCTATGCCCTGCGGGTGCTTCCTGCTGTGTGGTCTGTTGCAGGCTCGGTGTTCTCCTCTGGGTATCTTGGCTGTCCGGGTCCTGGTGGGGGGTTGCGTGGGATATCCATGGGCTGTTGTAGGTCATGGGTTTCGACAGTGTGTTGGTCCTCTCCGGCATCACTGATGCATTGTATTATGTGCTCTGCTGCAGGTGTTGTGTGCCCCTCTGCGATTTGTGTTGGCGTATATGTTGGCGCATTGTGCTAGTTTGCATGCAGACTGTATGGCGGTGTACATTGTGTCTGTTTGAGAGGCGCTGTATTCCTCTGCGTGTGGGTCAGTTTCTGGTAGTGTTCTGTCACGTCCGTGACTCTGGTCTTGTTTTCCTACGGTCTGCACCCCGTCTTCCTCTCCCTCTTCTCCTTGGCCTTCTACAACCCCGTTGTTCCTTGCTTGTAGTCTATGGGGGTTGTGGGGTTCGAGTTGGGCTCTGCGCCTGGTCAGGGTGCATCCATGTTGCTACGTGCTTTGGCTTGTCTCTGGTGAATCTTTTCTGTGGTTTTTATGGTGCTTTGTCCCGCCAGACGTGTGAGATTTGCAGATCTGTGGCCACTTTTTGCTAATTTTGTACCGCGATTGGCCTCATCGCATGTTTTTTTGCGTTCGTGTATCGCATTTTAGTGGCGTGGCACTGATTTTCACTCGGGCATTGTCCGCGTTGTCTGGTGTCTATTGCATGCTACCTCCTTGTTGTGAATTCCACGTTGTCAAGGGGTTATTTTCCCGCAATGGGCTGCAATGTTGAAAGTTGCGCTACGCTACTCTTGCGGTAGTTATCACACGTTATTGTGAATATACCCCTGCGTGTTTAATTTATTTAATTATGAGAATGCACGGCTTCTTCAATAAATTAACACTTTTTCATTCGTTAATGTATAGAATGATGCAGATTACCTTTTTATTACTGAATACAAACTGTACATTTACTTTAATTTGCTGGAGAAGCGAGCACGTTAATTGTTAATGGCTGAGCAAAAGCACACATTTTCGGCTGATAGAATTTTTGCAGTTTTTTATTGCACAAACTCGACCAAACATATTGGAGTGCTTTATATGCGCACTAGTTGCATTACAAATGAAGACATTCATTATAAGGCACAGAGAGATGATGTGATTCGCCCAGAATCACAGGATATTAAGTCTCCCGCCGATACACGAACCTGGTTCTTCAGCTTCAAAGTTGGCCACTCTAGCCATTATGTCACATCCTTTGTTGTCTAGAGAATAAAAGTATTGGTAAAGCTGCCTCTGCAAAATCTATTGGTTTTGTCAACGTTTTTTTAAGACATATTGCACATATTAAGATTCAGTTTTTTAAAAGAGCTGGGGCATGGACAGTGATTACCGCGTCACTGTACTTTTTTAAATTTAACTTTAAAACATGCTACCAGGCCGGACTGGCCATAGCGGGCACCAGGCAATTCCCCGGTGCGCCCCACGATGGGGGCCGGTTTTGGGCCCCTGGGGGCCGTTTTTGTTACAGGGCCGTTTTTGCAGCATAGCTGCAAAATCGGCCCTGTACCAAAATCGGCCGAAAACCGTCCCAGCAAAGAGCTCGGCGGCACCTCCAAAATTCCCCCCCCCCCCCCCCCCCCCCCCAGCACTTTGCCAGGGCCAGTTGTGGTTCCCAGTCCGGCCCTGAATGCTACACATAGCACTAATGCATACTATGACTGAAAACTTTGTCAAAAACAATAGATTTTGCAATGCTTGTTAGATGTGTCCGTGTTTCGGGTCCTGCATAGCATCTTGTTCTTCTTGTGATATTCACAGCACTAGCAGAGTGTTTCAGAGACATACATCTCATTGGCTTTGCATTAAGAAACATTCCCCAGCACGTTTCCCATCATGTACTTGTCAAGGAGCTTGACCCACTTACAATGAGGCTGCTAGAGTCAAGTTGAGAGATTACATGCCCAGCTCACTCTTTGCAAAAAAGCTTATTTCTATTGTTTCTTCCTCATGTATTCTGGGCTCTGCTTGGATACCAAAGGGTTCAGGGATACAGAAAGCCAATCTACTCTTGGAGAGTCACGGGTATTCCATCTTGGAGGAAATCCATAGGCGTTGCCTACTGCTATGGGAGTAGGGCATTCAACGATTCTTTCTGGCAATCCCAACCATTCTCTTGGCACTCCACAACCTTTAGCAGTCTGGCAATCACTCACTTTCTGAAATGATGAAGTTTCAACAGGGCTGGTGGAATTATGTGCAAACAATGAGATTAAGAGGAGACACAATGTGGGACCCTGTAAAAAAGTTTTCAGATGTGCAATTTTGAGTGTCAAATTATTAGAAAAAATGAATCATTTTAATGATGCATATAGTGGTAAACAATGAAATGATGTTATACTTGAAACAACTTGATTATTTTATTTAGAACTGTGATTAATAATGTAGTATAGTTATGCTACATTTTCGTACAAGACACTAATATTGTTAAACTAGATGGTTTAGCTCATCTTGCTCCTGTCTTTCCACCATCATTAATTAGTGACTTGCTACAAGTCCTCTCACAGTTTCAGCGGAGCACAGAATTCTATGATGCAGGAGACTAACTGTATTAGGACGCTTACCTGATGTATCATTTTGAAAGATTGCCACTGGAAGTTCTGACAGAGGCGTGAAAATAATATAGTTCTATGAGCTTTGCTTGAGAAATGTTTGATTTCATGTTGCACATCTCTCTGAACTGCAGTGCTGAGTCAGCAAGCGAAAGAGTTCTCTTACCTTAAGAAATGGTTTAATGTTAGGAAACGTTAATAATTGCGTATTCGTTTTTAATTTGCTGGTGCGGCCTAGCCATGATCTTATGATGCTGAATTTGCGGTTTTATTAATTGTTTGCATTAATTGTGTATAAATACCCCTGAATTTTAATGTAATGGGTGCTTATTATTCTTTTCCTGCGACTGTGTCCAATTATTTTGAGACTTTCTTTTTCCTCTCTTAAGATGCTGGCAGTGCACTTAATGAGTTTGACAAATAATTTCGAGAGAATTATTTGCCTAAATACGATTTTACTATGATTTGTGTTTTTGTACTCTGCATCAGAGCCTTCATGGAAAATGTTTGCATTTCTCTGTACTGCTTTTTTAAAAATAAGTCTGTGATAAACAACTACTTTTTTATCTAGAACTCCGTTATTAATGGTCCCATTTACCATTTTCGCGTTCTTCTGCTTAATAATGTTTTATTGATCGGAAGGGTAGTCTCTAACCCCTAGAAAATGGAGAGATGCCAGAGCTGCATCTCCTCAGGTAAATATCAGGGTGCATAAAATATTGGGGTTCAGACAAACTTTGGGGTTCAGCTCCTACATAATTTGGTAGCAGAGAAGGGTGAGCATAAGACGACCTCCTCTTAGAGGGATCCCCAAAAGATGTTGTAGTTCTTTCGAGCTTTTAATGCCAAGATCAAAGGAGAGAAGAGTTTTGGAAATTTGACAAAGTTTCAGTGTTGGATCCTCCTGCGTTCCTGAGTGAATTTAGAGTGTAAATAAGAACAGGAACATTTTAGTTTGTGAATGTATTTTGGAGTCTGAGTATATAAAAATAGATCTCTGTTTCCCTGCTGAGGTTCTTGGATTTGTGATGATCGTGTATTCAGTTGGTGGACTGATTACTGTTATTTTGATGTATTCTTCATATTTGTAACCCCATTTGAAGATTACTTTGGTATTCGATTGAATTGAGTTGACATCAGATTCATCAAAAAGCCACTATCTCGAGATGTCTGAATATTTATCTGTATCATGGTGTGTAGAGCGAGGCACTACATACACTTCTATAGGGATTCAAAATTAACTCTTTCCTTTTCAAGTCTAATGGCTTAACTTGGTTATTGTGCTTGCACAGAGTGCATGGGGTGGAGTACATTGACTCAGAGGTAAAGTTCTGCTGGTCAGAGTATGCCTAGTAAGAACCTTTGCAGTTTATTGTGTTGGTCAACTTCATTTCTGATTTCTTATAATGTTCGTAACTGAGTTTCTGTTCCTACGGTTTGTGATTGAAATGTTCTGACTTGTATTTCCTTTCTAGGGTAAACGAATGGTTTAATGTGATTCTGTAATTGATTTCATAAAGAAGTTGTGCTTTGATTGACAGCCAGGGAGCTGTGATGGGATTGTTTCACCACTAGGCTGTGCTCTGATTGATTGCCAGCATAGTCACCCTCTGATAGGTTGACCTTTGACAGAGCTGCACTACTATTGGTTGTTATTTGCTAAGTTTGTTTATTTTGCTTTATTGTGCTTTATTGTGATTTTGAAATTGTATTGAGTTTGTTTAGGTGTAAAACATGGGCAGTGTATTCAAAAAGCCCAAACCTAAGGATGATAAAGGTTTTTGAGAGGATATGATTGAATGTGTGAAAATGTTTCCTGCTGTAATTAATAGAAAGGAGAAGGAAAAAGAGAATGGACAACCTAAAAGGGAGATGAAGAGTCAGAGGATGATGATGGCAAATTTCCAAGTGAATTATTAACTACTAGACATCCTCTATGTACATATAGATCAACAGAAGCTTGAACAGCCTCATAAGTCCTGACTGATCTAAGAACCTGATACCCCCTCTCAAGAACTTTGTGAGAACCTGGCTCGGTTCTTTCACGATAAAATTAAATCTATTATTGATGATCTGGCGGGGGTCATCTACAGCCTGGGGCTGTACCTTCAGTGGCTGTGCATAGAAATGTTACTGTGGAGAAGGGCTTTGTGGCCCCTTGTGTCATCTCTGATTGTGTGGCCAGTAATCATCTTTCTGACTTCTCGCCTTTGACAGTGGAGGATTTCAGCAGGTTGGCACGTGGTATTCCATCTGGGTCTCCTCTTAATCCGGTACCTCATAAAATCTGGAAAGAGTTTGATGCAGAATTGTTTTCCACACTCCGTTTGGTCTGTAATCAGTCTCTTTCTAACTGAGTGGTTCCGTCTCAATGGAAGCAAGCTCTGGTGAAACCTTTGTTAAAGAAGCCCTCCCTCGACCCTGAGTGCCCTAAGATCTGTAGGCCCATCTCTCTTTTGCCTTTTCCAGACAAAATTGTGGAACTGGTGGTAGCTAGAACTCTCTCCAAGCATTTGGAACAGCATAAATTATTGGAGGAAGTACAGTTTGGATTTCGGCTGGAACACAGCACCGAGACGGCCTTGGTGACCGTGATGGACGAGCTTCGAAGGTGGGCAGACATGGGTCAGGCAGCTGTACTGATCCTGCTTACCTGTCTGCCGCCTTCGACACGGTCAAGCATGGGATCTTGCTGAGAAGACTGCGAGAGGTAGGGGTTACAGGCAATGCTTTGAAGTGGTTCCAGTCCTTTCTTCTGGATAGACAGCAAGCGGTGTCCCTCTCTCCTTATCAATCCGCCTTTACTAATATCTCTCATGGCTTGCCATAGGGCTCGGCTATCAGCCGCATTTTATTTAATATCTATATGAAACCCCTGATTGCGGTCATCAAAGAACATAATATTGACATCATAAACTATGCTGATGACACACAGCTGACTCTCTCCTTTGAGGGAGATCAGTTGAGTTCATTGGAAGTGTTTCATAGCTGCCTGTGTGAAACAGCGCTTTGGTTGAAGGATAACTCGCTGCAATTTAATGCAGGTAAAACCGAGGTGCTTTACTGCTCAAGGGACAGGGTTCCTTCTGTGCTGTTTTTTTTTTTTCACAACAATGGAGAGAGAGAGGGAAAATAATAATGCTAGGCACTATGTGAGGTGGGAACTCCTGGTCCCCCAATTAATCTGAAAAAACAATAAAGGAGTAAACCCTCGTGGGTAGAGAGAAAGGTAACTCTCTTACAATGAGCACTAGTGCTCTGGTTAGCACATTTTTCCCCAACCTGTTACTGGATAGAGCATATCCTTATAGAAGACCCCTCACTCACCAACCTAGTTGGTGACATGCTTCATCATCGGGGTCCCACCCCATAGGCCGAGTGCCTACAGGGTGTGCTGCGACACCTGATTACAGTGGAGCTGGTTTCGTTTTTATGTGTACAAGACTATCAAAATTGTGTATTAAAAAGGGCCAACACTACTCACTTCAAGTATTTATTCTTGAGCGCTTGAACCCTTAGTAAAAATAAAGTGTGGCACCTTTGCCCAATTAGGAAGGCTTTGGTGTCAAAAAGTCGTGTTAAAATATATAAAAATAGCGAAAGTGTGCTATGTGAATGTGAATGTACAAAACTATTGTTTAAAAAGGTCTACATGTTTCAACCCAAACATGGATTCAAGGGTTTTCGTCAGGACCGTAGGTGATTTGAACTGGGTGGTCCGCCCACGCTAAGGAGCGTCCTGCCCTAGTTCAATTTAGAGATCGTAAATAGGGATCTCGTGCAAAAAGGTGCGTTTTTCACTTTTGAAAAAACCTGTGAAAAGACAGGGAAACAAAAAACAGGAAGGGGTCACACACAGGGGTAGACAAAATGGATTGTACCACATGTAACATATATATTCATGATTATTTAGGAACAATCATAATATCCACGTGTGGAATCATACCAGCATATCACTATCGTGATTAGAACATATCTACTGCGTGGGTGGCAACAGAAATATAGTGATAAAATGCCGGGAGGTGCCTTTCAATCAAAGGGCAGCCGCCAAATGAGAGGTGTCGAAATGGTTTGGCGTCTGGGATACGTGAAAATCAGGGGTCGATAAATGGGAGAGTGACCTGTTAGCGTGCTGCGCTGTGAACGGCTGCCAAATAATTGTGAGCAGTCGTGAGAAAAAACCGTCTCAATAGTATTGAGGCGGCTGGTTATTCAGTGCTTACGCTTGAAAGCGAAACTCTCGCTTCATAGGCACCAGCGTTACCAAGTGGACAGGATTCCGTTCTCCTGTAGGTGAAAAAACAAGTTTCCAGTGTCAGCGCTGTGATCAAAGCGCATTGACAATCGAGTATTGCCCCAAGAAGAAATAGTAAATAATACAGGCGGTCGTTCCCGCTTAGCGGTCCTTCAAGTGTACTTACTTGTCGCTTCTGTTCATCAGACCGATTAACCTACTTGGTTCTTGCTCGGCGTGCCCCGTGGAGTGTCTCCGGTGCCTGTTTGCCGGTAATGTGAACACTTCCTCGTTGGGCGTGGCCGGGTCACGTGTGGTGAGCACGTGATCCGGAGATGGCCAATCACAATCTTCGGTGAACACTATTGTAGGACTTACCCGAGTCAAGCAATGTATACATTGCCATGGAAACAGGTGCAGTGATCTCGGGCGGACAGCGCTCGCGTTGCTTAGCTATATTTCTTGGGTATTGTTATCGTGTTTCTAAGCACATACATGGGAGTGGATGGGCAATATTTACAAGGTGTTTAGTATACAGAGATTACTTTCAGGACATAGGAAAATGATTGCCTTTTAGAGACTTTGACAAAACCGGACAGGCATAAGATAAATCCGTCGGGTGGGGTGCTCTCTTATGTCAGTACATTGTTCCACGGAATGTTATCATTTAAGCCGGTTTTGTGCGTGGAAAGTCTGTAGACCCACCTCTGTTCCTTCTCGTATAGGCGTTTTTCTAGGTTTGTACCAGGTTGTATTTGTTCAATTATTGTCCACTTTATGTCATCAGCAGTGTGACCTACCGACAAAAAATGTTCAGTAAGCTTTGTATTCGTTTTCCTGCACCTGATGGTGCTTCTGTGCTCTCCTATGCGAAGTTTTATTTTTCTGCTGGTCATTCCTACATAATGCAAGTCGCATGGGCATGTCAATCTGTAGATGACATTCTCGCTATTGCAGTTGGTCTGTCCTCTAATTGTCCACACTTTGTTAGGTTCCAACAGTAATGTTTTTGTATTTGTGGTAAAGGGGCAGACACTGCAACTTCCGCATTTGTAGTGACCAGTTACCTTAGGTAGACCCCATAGATTAGTTTGTGTTTCTTTCTTAGGGTGTATCGCTAGGGGTCTGCTATTGACTACCGCATCTTTTATGCTTCGTGCTCTTTTGAAAGAGAATAACGGTTTGTTCCATCTTAGGTTGCCTGTATTCAGAATGTTCCAGTGCTTTTTTATTATTCTTGACACGTCATTGGATATAGTGTTATATGTTGTAACACACGTCAAGGGGATCTCTTCCGGGACCCTTTCTTTTGGTTCCAAGAGCGCTGCGCGAGGCTGATTACGAGCTCGCTTCTGGCTTTTCTGGAGGATTCTGTTAGGGTAACCTCGGTTTTGAAGTTTCTGAGAAAGATCTTTGGCTTGGCTCTTGTAGTCATCCAGTTCACTACAGTTCCTACGGATTCTAAGGTATTGCCCGTATGGTAAATTTTCGCTGCCCAGTAATTTCTGCAAAAACAACAGGTGATGGACAGAATGCAGAACAATGTCATACATTCACCCCAGTGCAGAGATCTGTGCCTAAATCCATCGTTTTTTTGCTCACCGTGCCATTCCAGTTTGAACCCAGCCATATGAAAATCAGTCTTGACCCTGTGCCCCATGGGAACAGTCCAACCCGAACTGCCAAGCCAGGTCCTCCCTGGACTGGAAACAAGGATCCAAGGGCCGGTTTTGGGCTTTCAGCCCTCATCAGCCTGGGTAGCTTGATTCCAGTGGTATGGAGAGCACGGGACTCACGTCTGAGCATACCCGTCCCACTCAGGGTGACAAATGCAAAAACAACAGGTGATGGACAGAATGCAGAACAATGTCATACATTCACCCCAGTACAGAGATCTGGGCCTAAATCCATCCTTTTCTTTGCTCACCATGCATTCCAGTTTTAACCCAGCCATATGCAAATCAGTCTTGACCCTGTGCCCCATGGGGACAGTCCTGCCCGAACTGCCAAGCCAGGTACTCCCTGGACTGGAAACAAGCATCCAAGGACCGGTTTCGGGCTTTCAGCCCTCATCAGCATGGATAGCTTGATTCCAGTGGCATGGAGAGCACGGGACTCACATCTGAGCATACCCGTCCCACTCGGGGTGACAAATGCAAAAACAACAGGCGATGTCAGAATGCAGAACAATGTCATACTTTCACCCCAGTACAGAGATATGGGCCTTAATCCATTGTTTTTTTGCTCACCGTGCCATTCCAGTTTGAACCCAGCCATATGCAACTTAGTCTTGACCCTGTGCCCCATGGGAACAGTCCAGCCCGAACTGCCAAGCCAGGTCCTCCCTGGACTGGAAACAAGCATCCGTCCATCACCACCCCCTTTTGTACCGCTTTGTTCGCCATAAATTGGCAGGGTATGCTCAGACGTGAGTCCCTTGCTCACTTTGTCACTGGATTCAAGCAAGCCTGGTTGAAGACGGCTGGAATGCCAGAAACAGGTCCTAGGAAGCTTGTTTCCGGTCCAGGGAAGGCATGGCTTGGCAATTCGGGCTGGACTGTTCCCATGAGTCACAGGGTCAGACTGATTTGCCTATGGCCATGTCTGAACTAGGGTGGCAGAGTGGGCTAAAGAACGGTGATGGATTAAACCCAGAAATGTTGACTGGGTGTGAGTGTTTGATTGGTTCAGATGCTCCGTCCATCACCACCCCTTTTTTGTACTGCTTTTTTCGCCATAAGTTGGCAGGGTATGCTCAAACGTGAGTCCCTTGCTCACTTTGCCACTGGATTCAAGCAAGCCTTTCTGAAGACGGCTGGAATGCCAGAAACCGGTTCTAGGAAGCTTGTTTCCGGTCCAGGAAAGGCATGGCTTGGCAGTTCGGGCTGGACTGTTCCCATGAGGCACAGGGTCAGACTGATTTGCATATGGCCATGTCTGAACTGGGGTGGCAGAGTGGGTAAAGAACGGTGATGGATGAAACCCAGATCTGTTGACTGGGTGTGAGTGTTTGATTGGTTCAGATGCTCCGTCATCACCACCCCTTTTTTTACCGCTTTGTTCGCCATAAGATGGCAGGGTATGCTCAGACGTGAGTCCCTTGCTCACTTTGCCACTGGATTCAAGCAAGCCTGGCTGAAGACGGCTGGAATGCCAGAAACCGGTCCTAGGAAGCTTGTTTCTGGTCCAGGGAAGGCATGGCTTGGCAGTTCGGGCTGGACTGTTCCCATGAGGCACAGGGTCAGACTGATTTGCATATGGCAATGTCTGAACTGAGGTGGCAGAGTGGGCTAAAGAACGGTGATGTATTAAACCCAGATATGTTCACTGGGTGTGAGTGTTTGATTGGTTCAGATGCTCCGTCCATCACCACCCCCTTTTGTACCGCTTTGTTCGCCATAAGTTGGCAGGGTATGCTCAGACGTGAGTCCCTTGCTCACTTTGCCACTGGATTCAAGCAAGCCTGGCTGAAGACGGCTGGAATGCCAGAAACCGGTCCTTGGAAGCTTGTTTCCGGTCCAGGGAAGGCATGGCTTGCCAGTTTGGGCTGGACTGTTCCCATGAGGCACAGGGTCAGACTGATTTGCATATGGCCATGTCTGAACTGGGGTGGCAGAGTGGGTAAAGAACGGTGATGGATGAAAGCCAGATCTGTTGACTGGGTGTGAGTGTTTTATTGGTTCAGATGCTCCGTCCATCACCACCCCCTTTTGTACCGCCCAGTAATTTCTGGCCTACCAACACCTCGACCATTGTTCGGCCAGTTAAATCGGTCCGTAACCTGGGCGTAATGTTTGATAATAAACTTACCATGGAGGCTCAGGGTACGAAAACGGTGGCCTGCTGCTTTGATATTATCCGATCTCTTAGGAAAATATTCCCTCTGTTGCCTCCTCTAGCGCGGGCATTAGTGGCGCGCAGCAGAATTCTTAGCAGATTAGATTATTGTAATGCGCTTCTGCTTGAGTCCCCGAAATACCTTCTAGACAGGCTACTGAGAATCCAGTCGGCGGCTGCCAAGTTAGCTCTAGGGTGGTCTAGTAGTAAGGGTGGGCGGGCAGCTACGCTCCGTGCACGGAGTGTGCGTAGTGCCGGCTTCTACGCATTTTGCGTAGCAGGCGTAGAATTCGGCACTACGCACGCTCCGCAGACGGTGCGTAGCTGGCCGCCACCCGCCTCCCTCCCGCCCTCCCTAAATCCTTTCATTTAAACGTTAGTAAGAATTAAAAGGCACTTACCTTGCCCGCCGCGTCTCCGGGGCTCCCTCTCTTCATCTGCGCCGTCTTGTGTACTAATGCGCTTGCGCGGGCGGCCGCGCATGCGCATTTCTCACGAGAAATGCGCATGCGCGGCCGCCCACGCATGCGCATTAGTACACAAGACGGCGCAGATGAAGAGAGGGAGCCCCGGAGACGCGGTGGGAAGTGGCGCGCAAGGTAACTGCCTTATAATTCTTACTAACGTTTAAATTAAAGTGTTTAGGGAGGGCGGGAGGGAGGCGTGCGGTGCGTAGTGGGGCTACGCGGAGTGCGGAGGTGGGCGTAGTTTCTCGCCCACTTCACGTAGCTCCGCGAAGCCCCACTACGCCCAGGGTTATCTAGAAGGTCCTCCTCCGCCTTGGCTCTGGCACAGCTGCACTGGCTCCCGTTGAGACAGAGAGTCCAGTTCAAGTCTCTCTGTCTGGTGTTTAAAGCCCTTCATGGGCTGGGCCTGTCTCCATGCAGAGAAAATTTGCAAGGTATGTCCCTGCGAGGAATCTCCGCTCTTCATCGGCTAGATCGGTGAAGATACCGAGGTTTAAGAAAGTTAAGTCGGGGGTAGATCTTTTGGTGTAGCAGCCGCCAAACTGTGGAATGAACTCCCTTTTGAGATCAGACAAGTCAGTGACCTCCTCCCTTTTAGAAGGAGATTAAAAACCTGGTTGTTCTCCCAGATTTAGTTGGCTGTTTGTATTTTATGCATCAGATATACTGTCCTCTGAGTCTGCCAGCACCAGGATGCCTGTTAGGTGATAGTGCGCTATACAAATAAAGTAAATAAGTAAAATAAATAAGAAGCAACCTGAGTCCTGTAGTGATTGATAAATATGCAGGAGGTGATGCAGCAATAGTACAAGCTCCTGGTGGAGTTGAACCAAGTGCTCCATCAGAAGTCACTGAATCTATGGCAATGCCTAGCACAAGTGGAAGCAGGTGTCACCTGCCCAATGACCACGGATGCCTGTTTTGATGTATTAGTTGTATTTTATGTATAGTTTGGCACAGAATGGAAAGGAGATTCCCCGGAGAGCTAGAACTCCTGGACCGTTGTGGCTTGCACTGTTTCCACAGGAGTCCAGTTGCTTCTTGCCTCGTATTCTTTTCTGTCTACACAATGGTCATCCCCTCGGTAGAAGAAGAGAGAGGCTTCCAATAAGGGTTCCCTGACTTGGTATTAGTTCCCTGCCAACCTGTTCACTTTTTCCCTCTTTCTCAGTCACAGTCCTATGTGTCCTGTGCCCATCATGAAGGAGTTCCTGCCTTATAAGCCCTGAGGAGCTTCTTACTTCAGAAGCCCCATCGGGTCCTGGTGCTCTCTTCAGACCCTACCTGGGTCTAATGTCTTTTACTGTTGGGCTCCCCCCCACTTCTTCCTTGTAAATGAACAAACATAAACCACTTCATATAAGGCAAACAAAAGGGTACCGATTCAAATGGCCAATTTGGTTGGGGAACTGAAGGAGAAGGGTTTAATTCTCTTACCCTCATCTATGATTCCCCTGCTCTCCCAGCTCCCTTCTATAATCCTGTGAAATGCGCCTGGGTGAGCAACCAGCCCCCCAGCCGGCACCCGGTTCCCAAAATGACTTGCCTGAAGCCGTGACCCGCTGACAGGGTCGCCTCGTCCGGCACGCCTTCCGCAGGGGACACCTCTGCTCCTTGATGCTCGGTGACTCTGCTGACCTCCGCTCTCCTTCCGCCATCGTCTTCTTCTCTCGGGATCTCTGCCTCCATCTCTGCAACTGTTCTGCTCCTCTCCTTGTTTGGGGCACCATCAATTCTCTCTCCCCAAAATTCTCTCCCCTCTCTGCGTCTTCCGGGTCTCTTGTTCCCGGCATGCCCAACCTTCCTGGTTTCCCTGGAGATGGCGGAAAGCTGCGTTCCTCGGTGCCCCAAGGGGTATCCCCCGTTGGTCCCCTGGAGCTCACTGCTACAGCAGGGTACCAGTGTAGTGTAGTTCCTATATTCCCAATATGCTCTGCGCATTGGAATAATATATTCAGCAGTGTAGACGTAGGATTGAGGTCGTCTAGGTCTCTACTGACTATATTAGACTTAAGGTTTGCCAGCTAGCTCAGAGGTCACTAGAAACTTTCTCGAATAAACGAGGAGGAGTTTAACCTCCCTGGATAGACAAGAAGGGATTAGCTTCCGACAACCATATAACATGACAACTTTGCTCCCTCAGAATAAGAGTAAATCTCTAGAGTCGTGTGAAAACAATAGACAGCTATTTCACTCAGTCAATTGTGCGTTCTTAGTTTCACCAGAGTGCAGAGAAGAGAGAGACGGGCGTTTTCAATAAATTGTATTATTTATTGAGCAGTCTTCCTTCTCATGAAAGAGAAATGAATTGCCACAATTGCAATACTTAATGTAAAGTAAAGTACGTACAGTAAAAGTAGTATTATGAAATAATACTGTAAAAGCATTGATATAGTTTCTTAGCCATAAGATACTTTAAAATGGATAAAATATATACATACATATATACATTGACTAACGTGCTCAACTGGTGCTTCTAAAATACGCCTACCCCGGTGTACCTGACCTAAGCCTAATACGTGGGAAGGAGTAAGTAAGTAGCAGTTTAAGTTAAGTTGGTTTTGCCAAGAATCTGATTCAAGAATTCTCTTTAAGGGTTCAGTCAGCACTGTACCTTGGGAATAGAATGTAGGAGGTCTAGTATCTCTTTCCTCAGGACTTGATATCCCACCAACCCGCAAGGGTAGGCTGGAAACGCCGGAGCTGGATTTTCTCGGCAGGAGAAAAGACAGCGTGTTTCTCAGCGCGTCAAAGAGGAGGTGCAGCGTCCGTGGGCTCTCGCATCAGCTGGGCTCTCGGGTAAGTAGATAGCTGCTCTGCTCCAAAACCACCACTGTGTGTTTGCTTAAGGCAACGTTGGTATATTTATACCTGAAAGGTGCCGAGTTTGACGTAAGGTTTGGACATACGACGTCAATAAAGATGTCACTAAGAACTGGCCGTTCTTACAGTGCTCGCAGGAGTTCTACTACAAATCAAAACAAAGCAAATGGGGATTTCCTAGGTTGCTGGTGGTTTGGTGTGTCGAAAGAACTCGTTGGGCTTTCTAGGAATCCAAGGAAGTAGCTTTTGCCGTGCCTTGGACTGCAAGGGCTATTTACTTAAATATGGATCTGATTCTTATGCCATTATAGGGATATTAGTGATTATAGCCGTACAAGGGCATAAAATAGCAATATTGATTCAGGTTCCTAGATAAAAACACCATACCAGAGGATCAGACAAAGGTTACTCCTGAGAGAACAGTAGGAATGAAACCATCACCTAAACACATTTTTATTGGAATTTAAAAAATGTAATGTGGTGAAACGCTTCAAGGGAATGTGGACTTGAACAGATAATTGAAAAATGTTAAACAAAGTTATAAAATGAATTTGACACATGATGAGATCAAAGAAATTGGCCTTATTACTTTAAGGGCTCCTATTGAAGATTTAGTTGAGAAAAAAAGAGAAACTGGAATGACTCGAAGAATTATTGAGAGGAATGGTAAAAAGAGACGATGAATAAAATTAAAATGAACGGAACTGAGGGAAAGGCAAGAAGTTTTGCAAGTGATTAAGAAGTAAGTGGAAGAATTATAATTAGGAGAAGTACATGTAGGAGATTTGGTGCATATTACATTGACAGGGGCTGATTTATATGCTTTTAAGCATAATTTTCAAAAGTTGCGAGAAGACAAAGAAAACTGGTATGACAAAATAATTCCTTTGATACACATTTCCCTAATGCTATGGACCGATTTAAATACTTTGTTTGAAATTTTAGTCCCTGGAAATCTATGTTTGGAATGCAAGGCTGTAGTTGGATGACCAACACAAGAACCAGCTAGACTTGGTTCTAATACTGCACCAGCAGTGGAGATAGCAGAAAAATACAAGGTTGTGAATAAGTATTTGCAAAAAGCAGATTCTAGAAAAGGAAAAAAATTGGGGGGAAATCTTTAGGATGACATAGGAATCTAAAGAATAAGTGCATGCCGATTATGAGAGGTTGATGCATGTTTACAAAGAACCCAGCTGAGTCATAAATGCAGAGAAAGAAGGGGTTAGTGGTTTTATTTCTGCTTTAGTGAAAGTATTGACATCAGAAATTAATAATAATATTCAACAGTGTGAAGTGTGTTGGAGGAAAAAAGGCACTGATGAGCTCTTGATGCAGGTGCAAAATAGTAGTGACTATTTTGAAACAAGGAATAAGAAGTTAAAGAAGAAGATGATGATCGCTCAAACATAATAGTTCAAAAGTTGATGGGAATCAAATGGGTTAAAATATGAATTTTGTGCAAAATGGAATAAATTGAATGAATTAAGTGAGGTGGGATGAATGTAAATGTTGAAATGTTCAAAAAGAATACTGCGGGTCACTGTTGTGAAAGAATCGTATGCTGGAAAAAAGATTGTAGAATTGTAGACAGACTAATCGGATTGAGTCGAATTCAGAACAAATTAATCAGACACATATGATGTCAAATATGTAAAATTCAGGGCAGAACATTCAGGATTAGAAATAATCTCAAATGTTTACGCCAACATCCCCAGTAATGCAGCGAAACATGAGAAATAAAATGCCATATAATGCAGCATTACAATAAAATACCATGATATTATAGCAGTATGTAAGAAATTAGAGCGGACCTGGCGAGTGAATTACAATGAGCCGGTCAAAGAGAGACAGAAAGTCGCTCAAAGGGCATATAAAGATAACATCAGGAAGGCTAAGAGTCCTTATTACACAGACCGCATTGAGAAGGCCAAGTACTCAGCAAGGGAACTTTTCGATACAGTAGCCAGCCTAACCAACCCTAAACCGGTGACTGTGCCTCCCAATATTGAGCTCTGCGAATCCCTGGCCACTTTCTTCCTGAACAAAGTTCAAGCAATTTTTATGGCACTTGAACTGCAGGTGGCTCAGAGCCTCTCGGAAGGGTCTCATAGGGCTCTTCTTGCCGTGTCTTCGGGGGTTAAATTCTTGACTTTTGAGCCTGTATGCCCCGAGGACGTTTTAAAATTACTGATGGCAACCAAGTCGGGTTCTCCCCATGATCCCCGCCCCATGTCAATTGCAAAGTTGGCAGCATTTCCAATTGCAAACACTCTAGCCAACCTCTTCAATTTGATGTTTGAGAAGGGTGACTTTCCCAATGTCTGGAAGTGGGCATCCATTTCCCCACTACTCAAGAAACCCTCGCTGGATATTACGGACCCCAATAGCTATAGGCCCATAGCTAGATTGCCGATGCCGGCAAAACTTATTGAGAAAGCCATAAATCTCCAGCTCTGCTTATTCCTGCGTACCTCGAACGGTCTGGACCCAGCACAACACGGGTTTAGGGAAGGACACAGCACTGAGACCGCTCTGATCAAGTCCACAGAGGAGGTCCGGAAGGTGCTGGACGATGGGGGCCAGGCAGTGCTGATACTACTGCACCTGTCTGCGGCCTTCGATACGGTCCACCATGCTATTCTGGTGGACCGATTGGAGGACTGCGGGGTCCAGGGTCAAGCACTAAGCATTCTGAAAGCCTTCCTTAAAGACCGGGTTCAAGTGGTGGCAATGGGAGACTTCCAATCAAGACCTTTCGAACTCCATGGGGGGTCCCTCAGGTATACTCCCTAAGCCCCACTTTATTCAACATCTATGTATCCTCTCTCGCCCCGGTGATCCAGCCTTTGGGTTCGAGTTAACATCCTACGCAGATGATACCCAGATTGTGGTATCTGTGCTTCCGGGGAAAGAGCTTGGTGTGGCAGCCAGGTTTCAAGACTGCATGTTAGCAGTCAGTTCATGGATGGCAAAGAGTTGCTTAAAATTGAACTCCTCCAAGACTGAAGTGCTTATCTTCGGGTCGAACACCAACCTTTGGAGCTCTAAGTGGTGGCCGACAGATATGGGAGCCCTACCATCTCCGGCTATAAAAGGGAAGAATTTAGGAGTTATCATCGATAACCAACTCTCTTTCAAACCTCAAGTCAAGGCGATTACCTCCTCCATACACTGGACTCTGAAAATCATCAGGAAGGTTCTCCCCACTTGTGCTATTGCACCTAGACTACTGTAATGGCCTTCTTTTGGAGGCCCAACAAGGGTTGCTCAACAATCTCCCGGTCCTACAAAATGCGGCTGCACGCCTTATAGGGGGCCTACCCAAGTTCTCCTCGGTCACTAGACAATTGGAGAAGCTACACTGGCTCCCGGTGCGGAAGCGAATTTTGTTTAAAGCCCTATGTATCGTCTTCAAGGCACTACATGGTCAGGGCCCGGTGTTCCTCCAGGAGCTCTTCCAATGGTATAGACCTTGCAGACAACTAAGGTCAGCCAATATGGGCTGATTTAAACAGCCCATATCAGGAAGGTGCGCTTGGGGGGCAGAAGTTTTGTTAGGGGAGCAGCGAAGGCGTGGAATGTCCTTCCTTTAGCCCTTAAACAACATAGGAACCTGTTGGCTTTCAGAAATAATGTGAAAACATGGTTCTTCACCCTTTAGTTCAGAAGGCTAAACTTTAGGGAGGTACCACTTCAGCGCCAGGACACCGGTTGGTATTAGCACGCTTTATAAGTGTTATAAATAAATAAATATATAAATATTGGATGATAAGATGGCAAAAATTAGTTTGCAATGACAGTGCTTGAGGGAGAATCAGGCTTGCTTACTTGGAGCAGTCCTGATGGTAGACCAGAGTGACCCATATATTGACAAAGAAGTCAATGGCCATCCAGCTTCATTTCTGATTCATATAGGGGCTATCCATTCTATTCTTTTTTTTTCTATCTTTATTTCGATCACATGGACCATAAAAGATATACACCAAGGGTTAAAACAGACAAGAATAATACATATTCATAAAACAAAGGGTCTAAAAATCACTACAATTATCATATTAAATGAGCCAATTACAGTCCCTCCGATTGATGCCGCTCTGTGGTACAAATTCAAAGTGCTTATGCAAGATACGAATCAGAGTTCTAATTATGCTTAAAAATCACATTTATCATAATGAATAAAACCAATTACAATCCCTTCTGATTTGTGCTGGTCTGTACTATGATTTTTAAAGTGCCTGTACCAAATACGTATCAGAGTTCTGGATATGGCGACAACGCTTATGCCAAATCGCTGTTAAGAATTTAGCTACCGCAAATACAGTGGGGGGTGATAAATCCGTCTTGAGTGTTCTATAAGCTGGGATGCAATGCCTAAAGCCTAGGTTTTTAAGAAGGGGAACAAGCCAATACTTTCTGGATGTTTGATAGGCGGGGCAAAAGAATAAAACATGTAATTCATTTTCCAACTGCTATGGACACGCGGGACATTGCTTAGTGGAGGGAGAGTGACACCAGGTACTAGTGAATGCTCTAATCGGGAGAGTACCATACCTCCACTGCAAAAAAAGAACTTCCTGGTCAGTACAGGACAAATTCCATCAAGGGCCTGCTCCAAGTGATAGGAATCTTTGAATTGAATAAAAGTATTAGTTAAAATCCCCAGCCTCGAATTCGCTAGTAAGGTATTTAATTTTGAATCGTAATATTCCTTTGTTAAGCCTTTGCGTGAGATCTTGCTACAAACGTTTTCAGGGTCTAGCCATAATTCTGGCCTTCCCAGACTTTCGCATTAATTTTTTATGTATTTTAGCCAGGGAATATTCACCAGATTTGGTAAGCTCAAGATGTCTTTCAAATCCTTCCTATAAATCAAGAGCTCCGGAGTACTCCAGAGTCGTCGCCAGAATGTTAGCGGTTTTAGGCCCAGTTCCTCGTCAATAGATCTTTAAGGCCCAGATCAAATCTGAGATGGAGGAGAGGAGTGCTTGAAGGTAAGGCTATCAACTGTCTGGTAAACTTGTTTTCTGTGGTGATCAAGTCCTGACTAGATGTGTGCCCCCACAGTTCCCGCCATATGTGACTGCCCCCCTCGCCTGCATTTCATAAATTTCGAGCAGTGGACCGAGAGGTTTAAGGGTCGATCTATTTATTATCCTGGAGATGCCACCCGTTAACTGCACCAATTTTAGATTAGCTTTTGTTCAATGCGCATCCCAGGTCATATTTTCGTTAATGGTCACCCCCAGGTACTCAAATGTGCGCACCCTCTCGAGCCTCGTTGTGCCTAGAGTTGGGTTGGGGCGAATTGTGGCCGGGGGCTGAAAATCATGAATTTAGTCTTGAGGGTGTTTATCTCCAGCCCCCTTTCGCCGCAAAATGTCACAAAACCATTCAAGACACGTGCAAAGTTATCTTGATGGAGCCTCATCAATATGTTCAAAAGGTCAGATGGAATCCCCAACTCTGCTAACACGGACCACATTTTGGTTTTCGGCACCAAATCGAAGGCGGCAAGCAGGTCCACAAAGACCGTGTATAGGCTGCCGCCCTTGATTGTTACAGTTTTCCAAAATAACAAGTTAAGACGGAAAATCTGGTCCGTTGTTGAAGTTTTCTTTCTAAATCCTGCCTGGTAAAGGCTCAGGATAGAAAACTCTTCAATCCAATCCTGGAGGCGATCTAGTATCAGTCTCCCGAATAGCTTTTGTGACATGTCGATGAGGCTGATGGGCCTGTAATTGGCTGGGAGCAGAGGTGAACCCCTCTTAAATATGGGGACAATCTCTGCGCCTAGCCAAGTACAGGGCACCTCCATGCCCCTCAGGACGTCATTAAAGATCACCAGCAAATACGGGGCCCATACACCAGGCTCCTGTTTGAAAAGATCGCCCGGGAGCCCATCCAGGCCCGGAGCGTTACCAGATGCAAGCCCGGATATGGCAACCCGCACCTCCTCCTCAGTAAAAAGGTCGCCCTCTAGCTGTAGGCCCTTAGTTGGCATTAAGCCAGCTGAGGCCCCCTCTGAGTCCAAATGGGCCCCCGTATAAAGAACTTGGAAATGTTACTCCCAGGCCTTCGCTGAGATGTTAGGTTCAACGGCCGAAAGCGGCTCGTCAGACCACGTATTTACGATTAGCCCCAATTTACGGGAATCCTTAATTGCCATTGTGATGATAAGATTCTCCCATTTCTCCTGCTCCCATTCCACCCTAGCATGGCGGGTCAGCTGCTTGTAATCCCTTCTCCTCGCCTGTATTACAGATTTATTATTGCTTTGCTTGAGGGAAAGTAATAAATATGATTTGGCTTTTCGGCAGGCAGCGTTATACCACGAGGAACGATGACTCCTGGTGCCCCCAGTTTTCCCTGGGGAGAAAAGAACTCTCTGCCATAATCTTAGTAAGTTTTTTTTTTTTTTTTTGGAGGAGAGAGACCATTGTGTCTCCACCATCAACCCATTGCCAACTGCGATGTAAGCAATCTTACCGCCAAACCAAAGCGGCTCCACAACCCTAGGAGCAACTTACTCCCAATCTTGAGAACGACTATTGAGGAGGACTCACCTGCGAGTTTACGGCTTCTCTAAGCCTCACTCCGTCCACGACAAGGCACCCGAAAACCCGGGCACCTTGCTCACGCATAACAGCGCCTGACCAAGACCATCAAGATAATCGGCAGGCGTTCGCAATGAAAACAGACAATGATTAATATAGTCCTGATGATGATCCCAGTTCATTAGAAGCCAGGGGATCGAAATGTTGACGCTTAAGCAGTGTTACAGGAAATTCATTTGTATATCATTCTGTAGATACTGTATGTCGAAACTTGCTGAAATTGATTAATAATTTGCAAGCGACAGTTGGCTCAAACTCTTTTGCCTGTAAAAACTCCTTTCTTGACTCTCCTACTTTTCTCACTATGGGCCAGATGTAGGTGGCCGTTTCAGGCCATTTACCGATCTGTAACGGCCGATTTGGGCCGTTACCGATCGGTAAATGGGTGACAGGTATGTAGGGGGCATTTTTTACCGATTCGGTAAAATTACCTAATCAGTAATTTTACCGAATCGGTAAAATAAAAATTCGGTAAATTTACCGAATCTGAGGCTCCCAGATGTAGGTGGTACTCTTCTGAGTCCCAGAGACCTTACAGAATCGGTATTTTACCATCAAATCCAATTTGATGGTAAAATACCGATTCCGGTGTGCATGCACATGTGTGCATGCACACCTATGCCATGTGACAGGCAGACCTGCCCTTAGGGCATGTATGCCTGCCACATGGCACCCGAACCTGTTTTGGGGGGGCCAGAGGGTGTCAAAGTGACACCCCCTGCACCCTTGTGGAAATCGGTATACCGAATCGGTAATGCCCATTCATTCCTATGGGCTTCAAAGCCCATAGGAATGAATGGGCATTACTGATTCGGTATTTACCGTATCAGTAAATACCGAATACTTCCGATTCGGTATTCCAGCACATCTGGAATACATACATGTCCACAGCTTAGATTTACCAATTTTTAATTACCGAATCGGTAACAATCGGTAATTAAAAATCGGTAAATCTATTTTACCTACATCTAGCCCTATATGTTTTCTGACTTTGGGATAGGTACAGGATTGTGCCCTATCTAAATGTTTGTATGTGACCTCCTCCAGGTCAACCAAATTCTTTTGATCTTAAATTAAATATTTCCTCACCCGGCTGGGTGTAGGAAACTTGATTATAGTACTGATTGTGGTCTATAAGTTTATTGTTTTTTCTATTGAATTTCCATAGGACCCTTGTTCTCTTTAAAAGTTGATTACCCATGGTCCAAAGGTATCTATTGGGCTCCCTTGTTTACATGAAAAAAAAAAATCTTAGTAAGGTCCTCATGAGCGGACCAGAGTTTTTTATGTGTTTCATGGGCATGAGGTTGCGTCACTAGTGCACTAACCTTTTCAAGTGTGGGAATAGCACAACCGTACAACTTTGAAACCTTTTCCGGGTTGGCGGCAAGTTTGTTCCACCTCACTCTACGTCTATTGTTTGCTGAGGTCAGCCCTGGGGCAGGCTCATCTGCACCATCCCTGTTCTCGTTATCTAGGCCAGGCAGAGAGAATTCTAAGTCTAGCGCATTATGGTCGCTATCGTCCCTGGTAGTCACCCTGGAGTCCTTAATTTTGGACCAAAAGGACAATTGGACCAATATATAGTCCAATCTTGACTCCCGCCCCACTTTATTAAATGTACATTTGGGGGGAATGTCTGATTTCGTACGCCCATTACAAGCCCTAATTGCATATATAAGAGTTAGAGCAGTAATCTGGACTGCTAAAGGTGTCCAGGTTCTAGGGGGAGGGGCCAGCGGTACTCATCCATTGTTTTTCCATCTAGGAGACCTATTAGTGGCTCGTAGTGGCAGTTCAAATCCCCCCAACCAAAAAGGGTGTACCTTTTGGAATGTCATTGAGAAAAATGGAAAGTTCCTCAATGGTGTTCGATTCCAGGGTTATATTCACCGGCCTGGAGTAAACATTTACCAATGCCAATTTAGCCGAGTTGGGCCACTCCATGAACACACGTTGAACGTCCTCCGATGCTGTAAGATGGGACTTAGTTGTGCAACCCAGATGGGTTGCCACCCAGATAGCAAGGCCACCAGAGGGACGACCCTTACCCTCCCATCGGGCAGGAATAGAAAATGCGGCAAAGCCTGGGCGAGTGTGCTCCTCTCTCGCCCAGGTTTCTTGGAACATACAAACGTGTTTGGTGTCTATGAATGTGCCCCAGTCTGGGCAGTCAAGCTTGTTACATAGACCAGCCAAGTTCCAGGACAGTATCTTCAGTGAACCTGGTTTGTGATTGAGGGTAATACTTGAGGTCCCCAATTGGGGTTTCCGTCAATATTACATTTTGATTTAGATCCCTGTGTTTGCCTATGTGTTGCGTGTTTCTAGGTGATAACCCGGCGATGGGCCGCTGACATTCTTAATCAGGCTGTTGTTCTCTAGGGGACTTGGCCCCTGGGATGCCAGCGGTACTTCGACCGGGGAGGATGAGTTTTTTCACCTGCTCGTCCCTGGGGCGCGAATGATCCGCCCCCCTTCTCAGTGGGTAATGTCAATCATTCCTGTCCAGACAGCTAAACCGATTATATGTTGTTAGATAGGCAGGCTGCTGGACTGTAGGCCGGGGAAAATCTCATCTCTCCCTACTACCCCACCCTCCCCCTCTCGCGGCCACTCTTTCCCAACCCTCCTCTTCCCGCCCATTACACAAGGGTGGATAAAAGAAGGATAAGGGTAGAGACTGGATAGATGTCCCTCGGTCGCAATGCGGCCACCCACATATGTGAGAGACGGTCCTTGGATCCCTAAAGTTGATCTGGACACAGTCGCCGCTAATAGATTTCCTTGTATTACCCACCCAGGGAACTCTTCTTACCACTAGTACTTCACTCACTATTCGTGGGGGGAGGGGTCTATTTAACGTGAGCCAATTAACCACCTTATTTTTGAGTGAGGCTGTGGATTCTTTGGCCGTGGGATTTAACTCTGGTACACCCGTTAAGATGACTACAAAGGGACTTGCCTCAGAGGGTAAATCCATGGACAGGATCTTGTTTGTCTTGTCACCCACCGCCTGGTTGCAATTAGCACTATGCTCGGAATGATCAATTGAATTTGCACCTTGATTGGATTGAGAGACTACAGGGTGGGAGATAGACGCCTGCTGCAATGAAATGTTTAGAACTACTCCAGTGTCATTAATGGTCGATGTTATTACATCCCTCTTGCTCTTAGGTGGAATCCCACCACTATTGCCCTTATTATCTGCTCTGAAACCATCAGCCATTAGCGCCAATATTTTTTCAATATTTGACAATCTGGCTTCAATCGAGGCTAATCGGGATTCTAGGGGGCTAAACAGTGACCTCAGGAGGGCGCCAATATTGGCGATGGTCATAGCACCTCCTTCCTTTGATGTGGGACTGGAGTTCGCCTGTTCTGTGACTGGCAGAGGCAAAGTAACTGGAGATATTAAAACAGAATCATCAATAGGTGTGGGTACAGTTTTACTGTTTTCCGGGATGTTAGCCTCAACCGGGATGTTGTGCTTTGCAATTTTTGCCTTACGCCCCCCACGGTTTTGAGCCCCTCTCTTTCCTTTTGGGTACTGCTCCTTCCCTATTTCCCCGCTTTTGACGGCTATCTCGGCCACTAGGGGTCTCATTGTTTAAGGTATTAATTGTTGTGGTTAGGGAGCTGAGCTGTGCTTGGACGGGGGTGAAAGCAATTGTCGTGCTGCTTCAGTACCTAAGGTTTCAGTATCCCTATGTTGTAGAGTTACAGTGGACTCAGAAGGGAGCCTGCTCTAACAAAGTAGTTGTCCAAAGTACCTGTTGAGAGTCCTCCGGCCAGCGTGGTTTTACTCTTTGTTTCTCTGGCCGCCATTATCCTTGAACGAGGTCAGATTGCTGATTATGAGTGCAAACAGAAAACCCAATCGGGATGGCCCGGTCCGGACTCACCCAAGCTCGAACGGGCTAAAACGGGCCTGCCCTTGAGCTCGGGCTCCGCCCGGGCTGTGCCCGCACGCGTCCCACGGGGCGCAGATGTGGGTGGAGCTAAATAGAAAGAGGCGGGGCGGGAAGAGGCTACAGCTGCGGCGAGTGGCAAGCCGCTGAGGGTGCTGGTCCTCGCAGTCCCGCGCTTGTCCAAAGGAACCAAAAGTGCGGCCAAAAAGTTATTGAGGCCTCCCAAGGCTGGGGGAGACACGCGTTGAGTTGTCACTCTCTCATTGCGGCTAGCGAGCGGCGCCCGCGAAGCGGGGGCCGCGAGCCGTGAAGTACTGCTGGGAGGCTGGCGGGAAGAGGCTCCAGCTGCGGCGAGTGGCAAGCTGCTGAGGGTGCTGGACCTCACAGTCCCGTGCCCGTCCAAAGGAACCAAAAAGGCGGTAAAAAAGTTCTTGAGGCGTCCCAAGGCTGGGGGAGACACGCAGTGAGTTGTCACTCTCTAGAAATCCCAAAACTACCCCAAGTCCAAGTTGTCGGGATCAGCAATAAACAAATTGTTCATCAGATCACAGCAGATGTTTCAGTTCAAATAGGGCAAATAAAGAATAAATGTCAGTCTATATTATGTGTTTCGTGTCCAGTGAATGAACTTGGAAGGGATCTTCTTTACAAGATGAACTGCATGATACATTGCACACCGGATGTTGTAGCATTTGCAACACAAACTGAGAATTACATTTTTAAACTTCTGACCTGATTTAGAATTCAGTGGATGGGGTACTCGGTCACAACGGTGATGGAGATCCAGTCCGCTGAAAAATAAATCCCATAAGATGCAATGGAATTTATATTTCGGTGGACGGGATATTCGTCACCATTGTGACAAAGTAACCCGTCCGCTGAGTTTTAAATCAGCGAACAATGCAGAATGTGGTTTGAGAAGAGTGAAACGAATCTTTGGGCTAGTAGTTGTAGGCATTTTAGGAGCTATTATTCCTAAAATGGGGGTAGCAATGAATGATGTGAAGATTAGAGGATTGTTACAGTAGTAAATAGACATGCAATAGATACAGCACATTCTTTTAAGTTTGTGAATATAGAAATGGTGACAATTAGAACAATGGTCACGCAGAACCATCTTGCCTTAGATATTCTTTTGACAAAAGAGGGCCAAGTTTGCTAGATAATTAAAGCTTAGAAGTGTTGTACTTACATTCTAGATTATGGTGGAGTGATTGATTCTTTCATTGCTAATATAAATAATGTGACTTATTGTTAGAAATGGGGTCTCTTTTTGCACATGGTTTGCACACTGTCCAAGCAGGGACCCTGACTCTAGTCAGAGTAAGGTACACACTCAGAATAGCCTATGCGCATGCCCCTGGTAGCTTGGCAAGTGCAGTGAGGCTTATCCTCGGAGGAAATGTGTAAAGTGTTTGTGCACATGCAAGGTAACACAATGAAAACAACCACAACAGTAGTCCACACCAGTTTAGAAACATAGCCAATATTTATCCAAGTAAAACAAGACCACTTGGGACCCCCTCTGTGGCAGTTCTTCAGAGGTTCTGCGGTGGGCCTGAGTTGCAAGACATGCTTGTTGCATTGAGCAGGGACCACAGCTCTGGTGCAGGCAGTGACGCAGTGTAGAAGAGCGGCGCCGGCTCAGAAGTCACACTAGAAGTTGATTTCTGCGTGTTGAACACAGCAAACTCACTTCCATGGAACCATTACTGGAATCTGTATCTTGTAGTGGAGAAGGACTCTCAGCAGAACAGCCCAGATGCTGCAGGCGTTTGATGGCACTGAGACATCCAACAGGAAGAAAGATCAAATGAAATCCTTAGAGAAACTTGTAAAGCAAAATGTAGAAAAGAAAGTCCAGTCCTTTCACTCCCAGGACAGAAGCAGCTTGTAAAACTCACTACTTACCCGCAAGGGTCTCAAGGCGTGGGGGATAGGGGGAGCTGCTACAGCTCGAAGAGGAGTCTTCTGAAGATCAGTAGGTCTTGGGTATGTTGTGGGTGTGTGGGGAGGGTGTTCCAGGACTTGGCGGCGAGGTGGGAGAACGACCTGCCGGCAGAAGTCATTCTTTGGATGCGGGGGACTGTGGCTAGGGCAAGGCCAGAGGAGCAGAGCTGGAGGTTGGGGGTGGGAGTGTAGAAGCTGAGTCTTCTGTTGAGACATGCTGGTCCGGTGTTGTGGAGTGCTTTGTGTGCGTGTGTGAGGAGCTTGAAGGGTATCCTCTTGTTGATGGGGAGCCAGTGTAGGTCTCTCAGGTGAGGTGTGATGTGGCTGCGGGGAGGGATGTTGAGGATCTGACGTGCAGAGGTGTTCTGGATGCGTTGCAGCCGTCTCAGGAGTTAGGCCAAAGTTCCTGCGTAGAGGGTGCTACCGTAGTCCAACCTGCTGCTGACAAGGGCCTGGGTGACCGTTCTTCTTGTTTCAGTGGGGATCCACTTGTAGATCTTGCGGAACATGCGGAGGGTGTTGAAGCAGGGGGAGGAGACAGCGTTGACCTGCTTAGTTATGGAGAGGGTAGAGTCGAGGATGAGCCCTAGGTTGCCTGCGTGGTCGGTGGTTGTAGGGTCTGTTCCCAGAGTGGTCAGCCACCAGGAATCGTCCCAGGCCGAATGGTGTATCCGAGGATGAGGACCTCTGTCTTGTCTGAGTTCAGCTTTAGTCGGCTGTTCCTCATCAATTCGGCGACGGCCTTCATTCCTTCGTGGAGGTTGGTTTTGGTGGTGTGAGGGAGAGGATCAGCTGGCTGTCATCGGCATAGGAGATGATGTTGAGGTCGTGTTGTTGGGCGCCGTGGGCCAGAGGTGCCATGCAGATGTTAAACAGCGTTGGGCTGAGGGATGAGCCCTGGGGTAGGCCACAGATGATCTTGGTGGCATTGGAGCAGAGGCTCCGTGTTCTGCCGGAGAGAAAGGATGTGGTACAGTCCAGGGCCTTCTCTGGAAACCCAGCGCTGTGTAGGCGTGCTTGTAGGGTGCGGTGGCAAACTGTGTCGAAGGCAGCTGACAGGTCCAGGAGGATGAGGACCGCTGTTTCTCCGTTGTCTACCAAGGTCCTGATGTGGTCAGCGGTGGTGATGAGGGTGGTTTCGTTTCTGTGCTTGCTGCGGAACCCGGACTGGTACAGGGTACTGGATGCTGATCTCCTTGCGGTAGCGGGTTAGTTGTTTGTTGACGGTTTTCTCGATAACCTTCGCCGGGAACGGTAGCAGGGAGATGGGCTGGAATTTCTTGAGGTCCTTAGGGTCCGCCTTGGGTTTCTTGAGTAAGGCGTTGATTTCGGGGTGGCTTCCAGCTCTTCGGGAAGGTTGCTGTCTCAAAGGAGATGTTGACGACTTTCCAGGGATGGGGTGCGATGGCTGTGATGGCTTTGTTGAAGATGTGGTGTGGACATGGGTCTAACGGTGATCCGGAGTGGATGGTGCTCATGATCTTTCTAGTTGGTGTCTTCATCGTTGATGTTGGTCCAGGAAAGCAGGCGGTTGGTGCGGGGATGGTCGTGGAGGCGGAGGTCTCAGTAGTAATCGTGGCGGTCTTGGCGTTGAAACTATTGTGGATGTCAACGATCTTGCGGTGGAAGAAGGTGGCCTGCGCGTCTCACAGGTTCTGCGAGGGTAGGATGTCATTGGTGTTGAGCTGGTGTAAGAGAGTTCCTTCACGATGTTGAAGAGGTCTTTGCTTGTCGCGTTCTAATCTAGGACCCTGATCAATATTGTGACCTTATGCCCCTATACGGCTATAATCCCTTTGTACCCCTATATTGGCATAAACGATCCAGAGTAATATTTCAGAAGCTCGTCTCTGGCCTAACACGAACAGAGCCACATTTCAGAATCACTTCCTCTGCAGCTTCCTTTGCAGCTCATTAGTGCAAATGACACAGCAGAAGCCACTATCTAAGATTCCTAGATTACACTCAGAGTTCTTCAACAAGATAAAACTCAGCAACCTGGGAAAACCCCGCTTGCTATGTTTTGATTAGTAATAGAACTCTAATGAGCACTAAGAGACGGTCACTTCCTAGTGACATCTTTATTGACGTCTTATGTCCAAAAACTTACGTCAAACCAGGCACCTTTCAGGTATAAATATTACCAACGTTGCCTTAAGCAAACGCTGCCTCGCTGATACGGATGCTATCGCTGCTTCAACGACATCAGCGAACGATGGTGTGGTGCACATAGGAGCAGAACAGCTGTCCCCTTCAGAGCCCAGCAGATGCAAGCTGCCCGCGGACGTTGCTCCTCCTCTTCCTGAACGCGCTGAGAGAGACGCTGTCTTTTCTCCTGCAGAGAAATCCAGCTCCGGCGTTTCCAGCCTACTCTTGCGAGTGACTGGGATATCGAGTCCTGGAAGGAGATACCAGACCTCCAACATTCTATTTCAGAGGTATGGTGTTGACTAAACCTTTGGAGAGAATTCTTGAAGCAAACCTTGGCAAAACTAACTTAAGTAAAACTGCTACTTACTTGCTCCCTTCCAAGTATTAGGCTTAGGTCAGGTACACTGGGGTAGGCGTAGTTAGAAACACCAGTTGAGTACGTTAGCCTAATGTATATATGAATGTATATATGTTTTATTCATTTTAAACCATTGGATGGCTAAGAAACCATATCAATGCTTTTACAGTATTATTTCGCAATACTCATTTTACTGTACGCACTTTTTATAATAACTAGTCTTGCAATTGTGGCAATTCATTTCTCTTGTATGAGAAGAAAGACTGTTCAATAAATAATGCCTTTTATTGAAAACGCCCGTCTCTCTATTCTCTGCACGTTGGTGAAAGTAATCTGCACAAAACTGACTGAGTAAAATAACTGTCTATTGTTTCACACGACTCTAGAGATTGACTCTTATTCTAAGGAGCAAAGTTGTCATGTTTATGCGGTTTTTGGAAAACTGAATCCCTTCTTGTCTGTACCAGGGAAGCTGATCACTTCCTATTCAGTCAAGAAAGTTTCCAGTGACCTCTGAGCTAGTTGGTAACACACACAATTAAGTTTAGCATAGTCAGTGGAGACCTGGAAGATCCGCACTTCTACGTCAATACTACTGTTTATGTTATTCCAATGCGCAGGGCCTATTGGGAAAATAGGAACTACACTACATGGTGCCCAAACGTTTGGTAAGGCGATAAACTAACGCAAGACGTTAGAGTAACTCAGTCGTGCATTTTTCACACAGACCCCTTTCTCCCGTAAATACTCCAATAGACGTCTGGAGTGGGTGAAAGGTTAAAATCCGCCCGACCTTAGCAGGAAGAGATTCCTATGTAAAGCTCTGGTTTATTCAACGTTGAAGGATACAGTGTTCCAAAATATTGTGCACCTAATCTTTGTCTCCTTGGAGACCTGCTCTGCAAACCTTGCATTTATACAATGCCAGGAGAAAACGGACCCGCTGCACCCGCAGTAGATGCGACTCAGCAGGGGCCCTACGGTATTACTGAACCGGGTGCAATAATCACCCCGGCACATTTAAGAAAATCTATAACGTCAAAACTTATAGAAAATGGACTGACCACACAAGGTGGCACAGTCGTCTTCGTGATAGAGGCACACGAATATCGGCAGACAGAGGTATTCTATTCATGGATAAAATTCCACGAGTTCCACTACTATATAGTAGGGGATCCACCGGAAGAGTACGCTCCTTTCGAGGAGACTGAAATCCCATTAAAATTCCAAGAGCACCTGCTCTGGTTTAAAGGCGCCCTAAAACACAATGATCATAATACCAGGCTCGGTCCACTAGGTAGACCAGGAGCAACGTGGCCGGTTCTAGCCAGCTACACACCACATCCAGACATTGCAAAAATGTCTAGAGAAGAACTTTTAGCACAGCTAAAAACATTAATCAAAATACATAGGCAATTAGTCCAATATGTAATGCGGACTACTACAGTCTAATCAGCTGTTAATGTACCACAGCTGACCCCTCATCAGGGGAACACCAATAAAATTACACCACAGAACATACAGTCATGTCTTGGTAAAACACCCATAAAACGGAAACAAATTCCTTTCTGGTTAGCGCAGAAAATCACTCAAATAGAGGCAGTATTTCCAAATACTACCCCTATTGAGAAACATAGGATCCTAACCATCTGCCTTCCTATGGGGGTCGCACCACACGTGGAGGACTGTGACACTTGGGGTACAGTCTTTGCTTCCATTTACACAAAAACACATGGTGTTCCGTCGATGGCGTTAATACCAGAAGTGCTAAAACAGATTCAAAATGAATGCGGTCCGGAACCTGCTTTAACTCTTGGTATGAAATTACTGAAAGACTTCAAGCAGGTCTCGGTTATATTACTAGCCAATATAAAAGGAGAAGCAGCATCTGTGGCGATCCACCAGAAGTTGAAGGAAACAGATATAACAGATCAACCAATTGAGCTTGCCAGAATTATAGAAAAATGTTATGAAGAACTAGGTCGAGACAGCTTGGGTGGAAAACCAGTAAAGCCCCAACTGCTCGAAAATCCTGAAAAATTATTTATTAAAAATAATTCAAACACTCCTAAAAAGAGCTGGGATGGAAATAAACAATCCACTCCCAAAGAAAAAGTTTTCCAGTCCAGAGGAAGGTCTCCTCGATGGAGGGAAAGAACTCCGACTCGAGAACACCAGTCTCCCCAGAGGGAGCCCTCTGAGAAAAGATATAACCTTAGAACTAGGGATAATTTGAAGAAGCCTGATAGACATCAAAGTATTAATACACGTCCCTCTCGATCTTTTTCGCAGAAATCGGAAAGAAGAGGACGGTCAGACCCAGGAGAGCACACCAAGTCCAAAGACAAGGAACCTGCTCAGAGTAAAAAATCTCAATTTCCAAAAAAGAAGGTAGCCAGTATTAGAGTAATCGAATATGCCGAGAATACTGAGGACACGGTTGAAAAACGGGGAGTGGGCACAGACAATGCTAGACAGTGCAGCAGAAATCAGTATAGCCCGCAAGATCCTGATGAGTCATCTGGAGACAGTGGACACGAATGAATACATTCAAGTTGAAACTGCCGACACCAGAGTTAGCGAGCCCCATAAGATATACGAAATAACACTGCATATAGAGGGTGATAAGACTAGGAAAATAAGGGGTCTATTTTGGGATAAACTCTCAAAAGGCTATGATATTCTGTTAGCTGAAAAAGATTGGCCCCCAGAGTTTGTCAGGGAGTGCCCTCGTGGCGAAGAAATGATTATGCCTGCCTTCTCGAATCACATTCAGATTCACAAAAAATATACTTATGCAAGGAAATGGGCAGTGGTCCAGGGCCCGGCATTATATAAAAATCATGTAGGATGGGATGAGGACTCTCCTCCTCACAAAATCCAGTTAAAAAGTCAACCGACTGCACAAAGGCAGTATCCCATTAAGCAAGAAGCTAAAAAAGAAGTCAGGGAGATTTTAGATCAACTTGAATACCAGGGGGTGATTGAAACATGCACCTCTCAATTGAACAATCCTTTGTTTCCTGTCTTCAAGCCAGACAATTCATATTGTCTAGTTTTGGACTACAGACACCTTAATGCATGTTGCAAAACATTTGCAGTACAAAATTCGCATAGTGCTTCACTAATGAACAACATTGTTAGGAAAAAATATAAAACGACATTAGACATATCTAATGGTTTCTTTTGTCAAAACATTGCACCAGAAAGCAGATACTTGACCGCTTTCTCAGTAATGGGGTCACAGGAAAATTTCTGTAGGCTCCCACAGGGATTCAAGAGCATCCCAGGACTATTCTCAGCTAGAGTAACAGAGTTACTACAAATGTATGATGATGAGGCATTATCTTACGTAGATGATATCTATCTCACAGACGACGACTTGGAGACTCACTCGAAAAGAGTGAACACCATTATACTTGGGTTCGCAGCAGAGGGTTACAAATTCAACTTTAAAAAGTCTTGAATTGCCCATCTGACAGTATTATTTTTAGGATACGAATTATCAAGTGAAGGGAAAAGCCTAGCGGACAACTTCTTAGAGAAGTGCGCTGTACTCCAAGCTCCAAAAACGCTGAAGAACTTACAATCGATTCTAGGCTTCCTGAATTTTGGTAGAACTTACATTCTAAATTATGTAGAGAGGGTTAAACCTCTCTACGAACTAATTAAACCTGATTTTAAACAAAACAATTGGACTCAAAAACACACAGAAATTTTGAGATCACTGCAAACAGACATGTTAGCAAAAACAAAATTAGATACACGTGACAACACACGCAATCTTGTAATCCGAGTCATCCCAGGAAGATGCGGATTTACGTACCTGACCTCTAATGAGGGAGAAAAGGTACCAATTTCAATTAAATCTCACTTGTACACACAAGTGGAAAAAACATTCAGTCCAACAGAAAATACTGTGAAAGCAGTAGAAATTGCATTAGCGAATGAGCGAGAACTAGCACATGGCAAAAGGATCAATATCCTCACAGCGGAATCCACCTTCGAGGCGCTATTCAGCCCAGTAAACCTGCCAACAGTGTCACTGGATCCGAAATGGATACAGTGTGTAAATTCTCTTGGAGTGGAGGATGTGAAATACTATTTCGCCCCGCAATTCGACAAACTGAATGATTTAGAATATGAAGAAGAATATCCTCTGCCAATCGAACTTCTGCCTCTCCCACAGTACGCCTGTATAATCTATACAGATAGATTTGTACAGCATTTCAACGTAGAGAGCAAATCCTACGATGCAGCCTGCGCGATTGTTAAAGGTCGCTGGTTGTGCGGTAAATTCAGACCGAAAATAACAAAAACTGAATCAGTGAGGTACTGTTCGGCACAGAGAGCTGAAATCAGATCTTTAAAGATGGCGCTTGAAAATGCAGAATGTGAATTCTCGACACTAATCGTGTACGATTCTCATTTTTACGTCAACTCTTACAATAATAAGTTGCAGAGCTGGATTGAAAATGATTACAAAGATGACACAGGTGCCACAATAAAACATAAATTGCTCTGGAAACAAGTAGCTTTTTTACAGAAAGAACTACAAAAGACTCACGAGATACACACTCTGAGTCATCAACGTGATGGCGTTCACGTTGCAGGGAATTCATTGGCTAATACAGCCACAGCGGAAGCAACTAAACCGGCTTCCGTAGCCACAAAAAAGCGTTCAGAAAAATACATAGACGGGGAAACTATGCTGGCAGTCAAAACGTCCGTAAAAGGCTACTGTGCAGCACTACCCGGGAACTATCCACTCAATTATGCATACGTAATTGATGCAAACTCCGTTCCTTTTGCTCGAATCCCTGGAGTGGGGGATAGGGTAATTCCAAACATGAACCGGAGAAAGTTATTAATAGCAGACGCACAAATCGGGTGAAGGTCCAAGGCACATACAGATAAAGGAATCTCTGAAAGAATTACAATCAGAGTACTGGTGGCCAGAAATGAGAGAAGGTATTCATGAATTTGCAAAAAACTGTGAAGACTGCAATAGAGATCGCAGTGGAGAACCGGCCAGTGTAGTGTCAGAAGCCCTAATAGAAAGCATTAGGCAATCTATCCGCGCTATCAAACAAGAGAAACGCGTCCCATTGTATATCGTCAAGGCTAAATCCACTTAAAAAATTTGGCCACAGCGCTCAGCTGACGCCATCGGCACATACGCAATTTCCATGTTCCATTCTGACCAAGGTACTGCTTTTAGCTCTCAAGCTTATAGGGAGGCCATGGCCAGCATGGGCGTTGGCTTGAGGTATTTTTGTCCGTCACACCCCGAAGGGAACAGTGTGGTAGAAAGAAAAAACCGGGACATAAATCAATCTATAACAGCGAAGGTATTAGGTTCGGGGCTGGGTGGGTCAAACATTTAATAAGTGTCCAATTAAGCCTAAACAACTTGCCAAGAAATTCTCTAAAAGGTTTCAGCCCATACGAACTATTGTTCGGAACTAGAATGCGAATTCAGGACTTAGATAGTCAGATATCAGTGGTAGAAGATAAGAAAACAGACTTTGACATCAAAGATCGTTTGGCTGTTTTACAGGACTTGAACGAAACAAGAAAATCCTTAAGCAACATAAAGTTAAAGCAACAGCCAGCTACCACTGACAAGGCACCACCAGCCCCAGCAAGGCCTGTCTGGATTCCAAAGATTGTGGATCTAGTCAGAGAAAAAATAGCGGTGAAGAAGGAATTTGGTCCTTCTTACAGAAAAGCAGTACCTGTCTTAGCAATCAACGGAACAAGATCAGTAGTACTACCGCCCCTTGCTGGTAAAAAGGAGAACAGAGTTGTATCAATCGACCTGGTAAAACCACAAGCATGTGGCCTATAATCAACAGTAGGCCCAGTGGACTCCCGAGAAACAACAGAATACCCAAACTTGCAACAATCCAAGAGGTTCAAACTGAAAGACTAATCACATTTGATCAGCCTGCAGTGCACAGAGAGGGACTATGCAATAATGCCATGGAACTCATGCCTCTTGAGACACAGATTAAAACAGTTCGTCAAGAAACAACAGTCTACAATGATGTGGCATCAGAATGTGCTACCGAAAGACAAATTGAAAGAACAATCCCAACAATTGACAGAACTGCCTCTGGCTATTTAATCAACTTCGATAACTTTTCTGAGGATCAAAGCAACCCCGAAGTGATGCCAGAAACAAAAAAGACTTTTAAAGAAAAAGCAACAGAACTCTTTCAACAAATCAAAGAAGTATATCTGGATGCACCATTAATTGAGCATTGGATTATTTCGGGGGTATTTATACTCCTACTATGCCTAATTTTAGTTTTAATTTTAGGAAAGTTTATTACAATACAATGGACACAGCAAGTCAGAACATCAACTTAGTCCTCAAACCACACAGATCATCCCACGTGAAGAAAAGAGAACTGTCAACAGTAAATGTCACAGCCATTCCAATACCCGGTGGGGTAATATGGGAAAAAACTGACTATGAAATATATGGTCCGGTCGAAATCCTGAAGTATCCTTATCAATTCAAGGTTTCCTTAAGTGACTTTGTAAAGCCTAGTACATTCTCTGATGATTGGGACTTTGAAAGTATTAATAATATGATGTCTGATTTAGTAATGTCAGCTAGATTCACAGATCATGATTATTTACAAGGTTCGTCTAGTTATGAACAGATGTTCTGCTACACACATTATGGTGATCATTACTTGCATAAATCTGCACAGCCTAGAAATGTTTTTAAGTATAACCAATGGGAACATTGTGCTACACCACCTAAAAGCAGTTCTAAAACATTCTATGAGAAATGTCATTACTTCTCAGGGTTTAACACCAGTGATGCAGAAACGTTTTAATATAAACTGTTAGATAAAACAGGATTGAAAACAATGCTGACAAATACTAAATTGATATATTCAGAAGCATTTTATGAAAAAATTATGACATTTGGTTTTGATTATTGGAAAAATAACATTGAAACAAAAACAATCTGGGGTACAAAAGATTGGCAGGTACAAGGCCTAGAAGCACTATTTCGAGCCTGCATGATCCCAGAGCAAATAATGTTTTTTAAATGAAACAATTCAACAAACAACCTGTCTTGGCCTAGCTAAGATTAAAGACCTTAACAAACCGTCTGTTCCACAGCCAATACCTGAAAATGCAACAACAGATATTGAGATAGACGTATCTAAAATTTTACATTTAAACAGAACACATCCTGATTGGAAAAAGTGGTTAATCTGGCCTACTGACACAAACAACTGTCAAGATAGATTCCTGAACAAAACACAGGGGTTAACAATGTCCAGACAAGACCATAGATACTCCCAGAGACAACATCCAGGGATAGTAACAACATACATTGTAGGGAAGCTGTGCCTTGAATGGCTAGAATCATCCCCACTGGCTGAAATTAAGCAACACTTATCTTTACTTAAAGATGGTGCTGATTTGCACGATTTTATTATGGGACCACGCAAACAGCGTCAGAAACGCTTCATAGCGGCCAGCATCTATGCGGCATACAACGAGGCTTGGAAAGTCACGCAAATTGAAACAGCTGAAAAAATACGAGAAATTGATCATAATAATTTGGAAAAATCACTTTCTGTTGTGGACAATGGGTTAATGACTCTGTCCTCCAGAATATATTCACTGGACAGTATTGTATCATCTGCCATAGATATAATAGACAAAGACTTGCTAATGTTACAGCATGGCCAGTCGCAATTGCGTTCTATTGTACATTTAGGCTGGACGCTGCAAAATCTTCGTTCAGGCTATGTGCCTTGGCGTTTAATCAACACAACGTCATTGTTTTCCATCTTTAACCTTACTGATAAACAAATCCGCTTGGCACAGAAAGGAGCAGACTATACAATTCTGAGCATCGAAAAACTTGAGAGATCACCTTTGACAATGTCAGAAAGTCCTGTAATTGAATGGATAATACACAGGATTATCACAATTCCGATAACAACTTTCCAATCTAAAAAATGCCTTGAATACATACCTACTGGCCAGTATGAACGATTGGGTAAAGGATACATTAAGTCAACATGAAAATTACCATACACACATACATGCTATAGTGACAGCAACAAAAATGTATTTCTTAGTGGTGAAAACTGTAAACATTCACTAAGCGGTATACTTTTGTGCCAGGGTATTAATTTACACGGAGCCTGTGAAGGTAATTCAAACAACCTTTCATGCCACCAATATGTCACACCTGCAACGCAGATAGAGCCTTTCTTTATGCAACTCGCAAATGGGAATTACATTCTAAGAACGGATCACAGATGTTGTGGCCTTTTGCCAGGAAAAGCCTATCTCGTAAGCGTAACATCCATGGTCAAATGCTGTATGCAAGCATTGTTTCCAAATGGCCCTGGAGACACTGAGACTCCCATTTGGCCTCGTTTGAATAACTCTCTTCTATACGAATTGATACTTTAAGCAGAATGAAGTCTGTGCTTTTACAGACAACAGTGCCCATCACGTCATCAAAACAGACGTATGATCTCCAAGTTGCAAGGACAACATCAGAGATTCATGACCTTTTATCAACAAATTGCCCCGTGCATTTCAAAGAAATGCTTAGCCAACTCCTTAACATGTCTAGTGCCACAGGCATCCCAGGCATATTTAAGACGATTTTTACGGGACTGCTAACACCATTTCAAGCAATTCTAGGAATCATTCCTAATTTTTTTCATTCAGTCTTTGGCGGCATACCCCTGTTTTTAGGACTTGTAGCAGGCATTTTATTTTTGACCCTCCTGCTCAGATATGGCAAGCCAAAGCTCAGACATGACTCCTACAAGGATGGAAGAAACGATCCTAGCAATACGCTACCGGGACAGAATAACTAGAGTCCTTGGATTGGCCAGGCTAAGAGATCTAAACATGACCTGGTTTCTTTTATTCAGACCGATATGGCAGACCTGCATCTTACCTGGGCTTCGATGTATGCTATGCGGAGATGAGTGCGTGTTGCACATCTGTCTTGCACTTCCATCAGCAGTACCGATGGATATCGATACTTTGCTAAGTCCGATAACGGCTCACGCATTGTGTTGTCCCCAGCGGCTACCAATCCTGATGACGGCATTCGTTGAGACTCCTGTGCTACGACTAGGTGGTATCAGTGGAGCGAAAAATAAAAGCAACATCACCCAGGTACGACCTTCTGTGAGCATTGCCGATCCAGACTTTGATGACAGCAATCATTCTCACACCTGCCAAGTTACAGCACTATCGAACTTGGTCGAACTGTCACCTGATTTTGTAGACCAATTGTTTGAAAACATGTCTGATATGATGTACTCACCCGAACAGAAACAATAATTTAGAAAAGCATTCCGACACACAGCGTTCCCATGAACTATGAATTCCACCTTCAGTTTTGAACAACAAAAACTGCTAAAAAGCATTGGAACTCTATTCCCCCGTTCAACAAGTAAAATTTTTTTTTTGAATTGAACACTTTTTAAAAATAATTACCTTTTTTTGGCACGGAAATTCTTTGCTTAAAGTAGACCTATTCATGAAGAATAGAAGCTTCTACTTCTATTTTTAGGTAAATCTCGAGACATAATAACTTTACACCAGCCTCTAGTACATTTTATAACAAATGCATTTATATGTGATGAAATTATCTCGCATTTCTTTTCTGTATTAAGAGATATTTCATGTGTAATTTTTTCGCAAAATCGTTCATTGATTACATATGCTATAATTTTGAATGATTTCTATGCTTAAAGACGTACAGTACATTCCATGTATTTCATATACGCCATTTCATATGCAAATATGTATTTTGGGGTGGGTAATGTTACACATGCATCTTTTGCTATAGTTTTAGTAAATTGATGGACATAAATTTGTGGAGTGAGTGTCGCGTTCTAATCTAGGACCCTGATCAATATTGTGACCTTATGCCCCTATACGGCTATAATCCCTTTTGTACCCCTATATTGGCATAAACGATCAAGAGTAATATTTAAGAAACTCGTCTCTGGCCTAACACGAACAGAGCCACATTTCAGAATCACTTCCTCTGCAGCTTCCTTTGCAGCTCATTAGTGCAAATGACACAGCAGAAGCCACTATCTAAGATTCCTAGATTACACTCTGAGTTCTTCAACAAGATAAAACTCAGCAACCTGGGAAAACCCCGCTTGCTATGTTTTGATTAGTGATAGAACTCTAATGAGCACTAAGAGACGATCACTTCCTAGTGACATCTTTATTGACGTCTTATGTCCAAAAACTTACGTCAAACCAGGCACCTTTCAGGTATAAATATTACCAACGTTGCCTTAAGCAAACCCTGCTTCGCTGATACTGATGCTATCACTGCTTCAATGACATCAGCGAACGATGGTGTGGTGCACATAGGAGCAGAACAGCTGTCCCCTTCAGAGCCCAGCAGATGCAAGCTGCCCGCGGGCGCTGCTCCTCCTCTTCCTCAACGCGCTGAGAGAGACGCTGTCTTTTCTCCTGCCGAGAAATCCAGCTCTGGCGTTTCCAGCCTACTCTTGTGAGTGACTGGGATATTGGGTCCTGGAAGGAGATACCAGACCTCCAACATTCTATTTCAGAGGTATGGTGTTGACTAAACCCTTGGAGAGAATTCTTGAAGCAAACCTTGGCAAAACCAACTTAACTAAAACTGCTACTTACTTACTCCCTTCCAAGTATTAGGCTTAGGTCAGGTACACTGGGGTAGGCGTAGTTAGAAGCACCAGTTGAGCACGTTAGCCTAATGTACATATGAATGTATATATGTTTTATTCATTTTAAACCATTGTATGGCTAAGAAACTATATCAATGCTTTTACAGTATTATTTCGCAATACTCATTTTACTGTACGCACTTTTTATAATAACTAGTCTTGCAATTGTGGCAATTCATTTCTCTTGTATGAGAAGAAAGACTGTTCAATAAATAATACCTTTTATTGAAAACGCCCGTCTCTCTATTCTCTGCACTTTGGTGAAAGTAATCTGCACAAAACTGACTGAGTAAAATAACTGTCTATTGTTTCACACGACTCTAGAGATTGACTCTTATTCTAAGGAGCAAAGTTGTCATGTTTATGCGGTTGTCGGAAAACTGAATCCCTTCTTGTCTGTACCAGGGAAGCTGATCACTTCCTATTCAGTCAAGAAAGTTTCCAGTGACCTCTGAGCTAGTTGGTAACGCACCCAATTAAGTTTAGCACAGTCAGTGGAGACCTGGAAGATCCGCACTTCTACGTCCATACTACTGTTTATGTTATTCCAATGCGCAGGGCCTATTGGGAAAATAGGAACTACATTACATGCTGTTGTGTGCTTTGTTATCTAGGCTGTATTTGAATGAGGTCCTTTTGGTGGGTCTGATGAGGTGATGGTGTTTGCTGGTAGCGTTCTTGTGGGCTGCGTGGCTGTCCGGTGTTCGTTCGTGGAGCCGGTTCTTCTACCGTTTTCGGCATGTTCGTTTGGAGGCCTGGAGGTCTTTGTTAAACCATGTGGCTTTCTAGCTGGTATAGCTATTGGATGGTTTCTTGAGCAGGCCTAGGGTGTTGGCGCAGTCGTCGATCCATTGTCTGAAGTTGCAGGCGGCAGTGTCGGAGTTAGTGGGGTCGGCGGGTGAGCTCTGGTTGAGGGTGGTGGTTAGCTGAACTTCGGTGACTTTGCTCTAACATCGGTGAGGCATCTGGTGGGTGCGGTGGTGCGGGGTGGGCTTCCTGAAGGTGAAGTGGATGCAGCGATGGTCGGTCCAGTGGAGTTTGTGGTTTTGTTGAAGGAGACGTGGGTGCTTGTGTAGAAGATGAGGTCAAGCTGGTGGCCTGCGGTGTGGGTGGGTGTTGTCATGGGCTGTCTGAGTCCGAGTTTGGTGAAGTTGTTGATCAGGGTGGTGGAGTTGGTGTCATTTTTCTCGAGGTGGAATTTCAGGTCCCCGAGGAGGATGTAGTCTGTGGAGGCGAGGGCGTGTGTGCTCATGAATTCGGCGATGGAGTCGCTGAACTGTGGTCGGGGTCCGGAGGGGTCTGTAGACGAGGGTTCCTCTAAGTGTGGTATTGGGGTTGGTGTGGATCTGGAAGTGCAGTTGTTCGGGGGTGCTGAGGGTGTCGTCGGTGTTGGTCGAGACTCTGAGGGTGTTTTTGTGGACGATGGCGATTCCTCCTCCTACTCATTTGATGCGATCCCTGCGGGTGATCTTGTACCCTTCCGGGATGGCTATGGCAATGCCGGGTGCTGAGGCGGGGTTCAGCCAGGTCTTTGTCAGGAAGGAGATGTCTGGGGAGGTAGAGTTGAGTAGGTCCCAGAGTTCAACAGTGCGTTTGCGTGGCGGAGCAGGTGTTGAGGGGGATGCATCTGAGGTAGTTTGTTTTTTTCCTGGGCGGTGCTTTGGCGGGGGATGCTGGTGAAGCTGCAGGTCCAGCAGGTGAAGGGTCCTTGGGTGTGCTTCGGGGTGGCCCGGTAGCAGATGTGTCTCATCCGCAGTTGAGTCACTCTAGTTCAGGAAGACATATCTGATTGATGAGGGCCATCAGGGACTGCAGGGCACACCTCAGCTTCTTTGTGTGACTGTCTAGAGTGAATGAACAAACAGCCCAACCGTCATCCTGACCCAGACAGGCAGATACACAGAATGGTAAAGTAAGAAAATGACAACTTTCTAAAAGTGCAACAAGGGGTCAGGGTTAGCCCTTGGGCGGCTGGGTAGGGCCTGAACAATTTAGAAACAAAGAACAATACAGTGCTGTATTCATTTTAACAGACTAAGAGCATTCACTGATTCAAATGGTCTTATGTATTTATTGACTTCTCTTTCAAGACTTTTTTCTGCATTTCCTTTGGGAAGCATGTCGACCCATAAGACACACCACCTTCACTAATCTTTTACATTTATGAACACAATATACAAAACTAACAGTTTACACAGACAATGTATACATACAACAACAATGAAATTACATTCAGGTTAAATCCAGTCACTATTGGATGCAACAACCATGTGGTTGATTGTACCTTACAACTATTCATTTCAACTGCAAAGGCTGGCGCCTATTGGGTACACATTTCAAAACTGCAGGGTCAAGGGATTTTTACAACTTGCTCCCAACAGTAAGTGCATTTTCAATACTTATATTATCCCAGTAGAAATGGATGCCGACGCGCTTCAAGCCCCATCTAAGTTTTGGGGTTCTTCTCAGGGCCTTGGGACTGGATAAAATCTGGAAAGAAAAATCCAGAAAACTTATTTTATATCTACTCTCCATTTATATTAATCAGCACTACATTCCATTTTTCAAGGCTCAAGCAATTACCTGCAAGCTTCCTGATATTGGCAGCGCTTCGAGGTTTTAGAATCCTTGTTTTTCAAATCTAATTGTCTGCCAGTTGCAAAAACGATTCTAAACACAAAGGGGACAAAAAAAACAATGTGGTTTGAACTTCTAATCGGTATACCAGTGGTTTACTCAAGTCTAAATCAAATGTGACTTTTTACACTTACTTCGACTAATTTAAAGACCTGAAGTGACAACCAGAAATAGCCTTCTGTTATGGTGCGGCTTATTGGTATACTTGGGGACATTTAGCCAGGTTAAATTTCTTGGATTGGCTGGTGTGACTGAAATAGAGCAACAAACACGCAATGTCATTGCTGCCTATACTCCACATTTGGAACAGTCGGTGACGCTTGTGGTGAAGGTTGAATTTAACTCTTTAGACAGAAGGAATTTTTTGTTGAAATGAAATGCCAAATATAAAGACGTGTTAGTGCAGGCAAATATGACCAGCCGTGGCGGTGCAGTGTTCAAGTGTAGATTCTTTGCACTGGCCGACCGACAATTTAAGGGTTGCTGTAACAGAAACATGAACACATATTGTTAAAAGCTATTTAGCTTCCAAATTTTATGGCGTTTCACTCTTTTCCCGTTTGACTCGCTGGGTCATGACTCTCACGTTATCCTGGTAGGAGGAGGATGCATTTCCAGTCTCACTGACTTTTGTAGAATCATCAACCAGTGCAGTGGCTTGTGGGTCTTGTGTTCTCCGTTTTGCACATTCGCTAAATGGGTCCACTGAACACCATGCTTTTCATGTACATGTTGAACTAAAATTCAAGAACGATTCTCCAAAAGTGGCAATCTTTGCTGAGATTCAATTCAATCATTGGATAAGTCATCATAACGCACAGTGATGTCTTCTGGTACTAGAAGGCTTCAGTTCATAACATTTGCGAATTTAGTCACTGTTTGGACCTCTTCTGTAGTTTGATATTTTACTTATACATGAAACATACATCTTGGCAACATAATAGGGCCACAAGCTGCCTCGTACCTGCTCCCAGTCGCCCGCCTGTTTTCCCGCTGTTTTTCCGCTCCTTCCCGCCGCTGCGTCCCTGCGGCCCCACCCCCCTGCTCCCCATTGGCCACCCCGCTCCCGCTTCCCAGCTGCTCCTCCCTCCCTCTCCCCCTCTTAAGGAGGCCGTGCAGTGGCGTAGGAGCGACCTCTGACCCTGCTCGCAGGTAGGTCACTCCCAACGCCACCACACGGCCGCCAGCTGCCTCGTACCTGCTCCATGCCACCGCCTGTTTTCCCGCCGTTTCCAGCTCCTTCCCGCCGCTGCGTTCCTGCGACCCCGCCCCCTGCTCCCCATTGGCCACCCAGCGCATGCCTCCCAGCTGCTTCTCCCTCCCTCTCCCTCTCTTAAGAAGGCCGCGCAGTGGTGTAGGAGCGACCTCTGACTCTGGTCGTAGGCAGGTCGCTCCCCACAACACCACATGGCCGCCAGCTGCCTCGTACCTGCTCCCTGCCCCCCGCCTGTTTTCCTGCCGTTTCCCGCTCCTTACCGCCGCAGCGTCTCTGCAGCCCCGCCCCCCTGCTCCTCATTGGCCACCCGCTCCCACCTCCCAGCTGCTCCTCCCTCCCTATCCCCTTCTTATGGAGGCCGCGCAGCTGGAGCACCGAAGGCGCGCCAAAGGCAAGCCCATCTGCACCCGTCCACCCGTGGACTGCGCCCAGCGCCAGAACCCCTCGACCCCTGGACTTCCTGACCGAGACCTGGTGGAACGCTCCTTGGCGCACAACATCACCATAGCCATCCCGGACGGCTACAAGATCACCCGCAGGGATCGCGCCAACGGAATCTGAGGAGGAATAGCCTTCGTCCACAAGTCCACCCTCGAGGTTGCCACCCACGCAGACGACACCATCAACACCGCCGAACACCTGCTCTTCCGGATCCACCCCGACCCCAACACGACCCTCAGAAGAACACTCATCTACAGACCCCCCGACCCTGAGCTCAATTCAGCGACTCCATCGCCGACCTCGCCAGCACCCAAGCACTCACCTCCATGGACTACATCCTCCTTGGGGACCTGAATTTCCACCTCGAAAACAACAACGAAGCCAACTCCGCCACCCTGATCGCCAACCTCGCCAACCTCGGCCTCAGACAACTCGTCACCGCACCCACCCACGCCGCTGGCCACACGCTGGACCGCGTCTTCTCCACAGGCACCCATGTCACCTTCGACCAGACCACCAAACTCCACTGGACCTACCACCTCTGCATCCATTTCACCTTCAATAAACCAACCACGCACCACCGCACCCAACAGCTACCTCGCCACTGCTGGAGCAAAGTCACCAAAGACCAGCTGATCACCACTCTCGCCCAAAACTCACCCACCGACCCCACCAACCCAGACACCGCAGCCCGCAACCTCAGACAGTGGATCGACGACTGAGCCAACACCCTTGCTCCACTCAAGAAACCCTACAACAACCATGCCAGCAAGAGAGCCACCTGGTTTACCGACGAGCTGCAGACCTCCAAACGCACATGCCGGAAACTGGAGAAGATATGGCTCCACAAACGCACTCTGGACAACCATGCAGTCCACAAGGACGCCACCCGCAGACATCACCACCTCATCATATTAGCCATGAGATCCTCCTTCAAAGACCACCTGGTTAACAATGCACACAATAGCAAAGAGCTTTTCAGCATCGTAAAGGAACTCTCCAACCCCAGCGCCAACGCCACGACATGCCGCCTTCATAAGAACTGTGCAACTCACTGGCCATCTTCTTCCACCGCAAGATTGATGACATCCAGGACAGCTTCAACACCATGACCGCCTGACTACGCCAGACCCCACCTCCCCTGTGAACACCACCAGTGCCAACCGCCTGACCTCTTGGTCCAACGTCAACGACGACGAGACACGCAAGGTCATGAACTCCATCTACTCAGGAGCTCCGTCAGACCCGTGCCCACACCACGTATTCAACAAAACAGACGCTGCCATCTCATCCCAACTACGGAAGGTCATCAACATCTCTTTCGAAACAGCGACATTCCCTGAAAACTGGAACCACCCAAAATCAATGCCCTCCTCAAGAAGCACAAGGTGGACCCCAAGGGCCTCAAGAACTTCCGGCCCATCTCCCTGCTCCCGTTCCGGGCGAAGGTCATAGAGAAAATCGTCAACATGCAACTGGCCCGCCACCTGGAAGACAACAACATTTTGGACCCGTCCCAGTCCGGGTTCAGACGAAACCACAGCACCGAGACAGCCCTCATCGCTGCCACAGACGACATCAGGCGCCAACTAGACAACGGAGAAACATCAGCCGCCTTTGACACGGTCTGCCAACGCACTCTAAAGACACGCCCCCTAGAAGCCGGAATCCAAGAGAAGGCCCTTGACTGGACCACGTCCATCCTCTCTGGCAGAACTTAGAGCGTCCGCCTCTCGCCCTTTTGATCCAAGGACACCAACATCATCTGCGGTGTCCCCCAGGGCTCATCCCTCAGCCAATGTCTACATGGCCCCCCTCGCACAAGTGGCCCACCAACACAACCTCAATATCATCTCCTACGCTGACGACACCCAGCTCATGTTATGTTATGTTATGTCTTGTTATTATGAGCTTGTAGAGCGCTGTATCACCCAGGGGTATCTAAGCGCATCCTCTCCCTCACCAAGGACCCGCACACCGCCATAACCAACCTCGACGAGGGAATGAAGGCCGTCGCCGACTGGATGAGGAACAGCCGTCTGAAACTGAACTTGGACAAGACGGAGGTACTCATCCTCGGACCCACCCCCTCAGCCTGGGACGACTCCTGGTGGCCGACCACACTGGGAACAGCACCGACACCCACCGACCATGCACGCAACCTAGGATTCATCCTCGACTCCTCCCTCTCCATGTCTAAACAGGTCAACGCCGTCTCTTCCTCCTTCTACAACACGCTCCGCATGCTCCGCAGGATCTACAAGTGGACCCAGACCGAAACAAGAAGAACGATGAAACAGGCCCTCGTCAGCAGTAGCCTGGACTACGGCAATGCACTCTACGCAGGAATCCCAGCCAAAAACCTACGACGGCTACAACACATCCAAAATGCCTCCGCCTGACTGATCGTCAATGTCCCCCGCCGCAGCCAAATCACCCCCACCTGAGAGACCTCCACTGGCTCCCCATTGACAAGAGGATCACCTTCAAACTCCTCACCTATGCACACAAAGCACTCCACAACGCCGGACCAGCCTACCTTAACAGCAGACTCAGCTCCTACACCCCCACCCGCCAGCTCCGCTCCGCCAGCCTCGCCCTTGCCACTGTTCCCCGCATCCAACGAACAACCTCCGGCGGCAGATCCTTCTCCTACCTCGCCGCCAAGACCTGGAACACCCTCCCTACCCACCTACGGCAGACCCAAGACCTACTCACCTTCAGAAAACTCCTCAAGACCTGGCTCTTCGAGTAGTAGCGGCATCCCCTCCCCTCAGCTCCTTGAGACCCTCACGGGTAAGTAGCATGCTTTACAATTACTCTGATTGATTGATTGATTGAATATGTGTAAAGAAATCCGGTTAGGTTTTGCCTATTTCAGACATTTCGTTCAGGCCATTTATTGTGCTGTTGAATTTGAGGATCAAGTATGCTTCTTTCCTCAACAATTCTGTTTTGATGTCACCTCCCCTTGAATTTGGTTTTATGACACACAAAATGGTCCATTTAAAGTTTCTTTCGCTATGATTCATCTCTATGAAATGTCTCACCATGGGAGCAGTAGTGACTTTATTTTTTATCCTGGATCGATGTTGCACAAATCTTTGTCTTATTTCTTGGTTTGTCTTACCTACGTACAGTTTAGGACAAAGGCATACCACTGCGTAATGACATTGTTTGTTTTATAGTTTGTAAAATCTTTCTGCATCCATTTGACATTCCGGTGTACAAATTCGGTGCCCTCAATTGTTTTATCACACACGGAGCAGGTTCCACACTTATGGTGCCCCATAATGGGTTTGAGGTTCCATTGTGATATGAGGTCTTTTTTCCTTGTTGCTGGAAAAACGTTTGCCCTTACTATTTGTATGGTGGTTATAATGGTTGTTCTATGTTAGCTAGCAAATGCCAATTCTTGCTAATAATCTGGCAAAGTCTGTGCATGTGTGGTCTAAAAGTAGAGATGCAGACCAGTTTGTCTTCAAGTGATTTTTCTTTTTTAGTTAGTAGGCATTCTCTCGGATTGTAATGTGTGCATTTCATGGCATGTTTTAACAGTTTTTTGGGTAGCCTTGATTTCTCAATTGTTCAGAGAATGCTTCTGCGTGTATTGCATAGTCTTCCTGCCGTGTGCAATTCCTTCTTATACTTAATAGATGTCTGTAAGGTAGATTGTCCCTCAGGCCTCTTGGGTGGAAGCTCATGTAATGCAATAAAGTATTGCGGTCAGTTGTTTTTTTATGCAAGATTGTTACTAATTCTTCCTCAAAGGACTTGAACTCAGCGTCCAAAAACGTAAGATTTTTTTGACTCTTGGAAATGGTGAACTTGATGTCTGGATGGCTGTCATAAAGCGTTTGGAAAAAACTGTTAAAATCTTCTTCTGTCCCACTTCATAGGCACCAAACATCGTCTATTTAACAATACCATTGTTTTATGTGATCCAAGTAGGGGTTATTGTTGGGGATGTTCTCCGCAAAGCTTGCCATATACAAAACGGCAATTTCATGCACAAAGGGACATCCATTGAAGTCCCTTTCGTTTGGACATAAAATGTGTCTTCAAATTTGAAGTAAATCTTCTGAAAGGCCACAGAAGCCAATTTCAAAATGAACTCTGTGGGGACCTGGTGAGGGCGTGTTCTTGATTCCAAATAATATTCCATTGACTCCAATGCTTCATCTTGTGGAATTTGTGTGTATAGAGACACCACGTTGAAGGATACTAGCCAATGTTGGGTCGGGTCGAAATTTACCTCTTCTTTTTTTTTAATGAAATCCATGGTGTCTCTTAAAAACATGGTACTTCTTGTACGAATGGTTTTAAGAACATGCTCACGTATTTGGATATTGCTTCTAGCAATGAATCACATCCAGAGACAATAGGCCTACCCGGAGGCTAAAGGAGATTTTTGTGAATTTTCGGAAGAAAATAAATGATGGGGATATGTGCATTTTTCTTTGTCAGAAATTTGAATTCTTTCTCCCAAAGGATTCCTGCTTCATAGCCTTTTCTTGTTATATCATCAATAAATTCCTTAAACTCTTGTGTAGGGTCTTCTTTTATTTGTCTATACCAGACCAGGTTGAGTATCTGCTTTCGGCCCTCTTTCAGGTACATTTCTCTGCCAGATCACTACTACTCCACATTTGTCTGCCACCTTAATGATGTTTGAGTCATAATTTTTGAGTTGTTGAATGGCCTTCTGTTGACTTGGGGGGTCATAAGGATGGCCGGTGGACTTTGTCCGCTCACCATCCTCCCGGGGATTGGGACCGCCCGCCATAAGGGCGGGGGTCCCATGGGGGGTATTAGGATGCGCTCGCCACAGTGGCGGATGCATGCTGTATTTTTAACATTGTGGCGGGCGGTGCTCTCAGCACCGCCAGCTACTTTGTGTATGCAAATGCTGGGGGTGCCACATGTACCCCGTGTGCACCCCCCACCTCGCCTTCACTCTGGGGGCCCGCAGGGGGCCCCGGAAGGGAAGACCGCCTGCCTTTCCATGGCAGCATTGCCGCCATGGAAAGGCATCAGTTTGGGCCCATACTAATATGGCTGGCGGTGTCAAACAGACACCACCACCATATTAAACCTTTTCCGCCCCGGTCGCAAGGCGACCGGGGCAGAAGAGCGTTAGACGGTCTTTCCGTCCGCCGTGGACCCCCAGCCATCCTAATGTGGCGGGGGGTCATTTCAGTGAGGATGGCGGGCAGATTGCCCCCACCAGGCCGACGGTGGCTACCTCCAGCCTGGCGGGGGCAATCCACCCGCCATCCTAATGGCCCCCTAAGTGTTAGGTTAACCTTAGTATAGGGTTTTTGTTTCTACACTTATTAAATAGATGAAAGAACAACCTGTTCAAATGCTAGAATTTGTTTTTGGATCATGTGTGTTGGAGGAATGAATCGTGATTTATTACTCAACCCTGTAGGTTATCTGGGTATATTGGTCTCTCTTGTAGCAAAGTTGGTCTTCAGCCTGATTTTCCTGAAGAATTCAATAGCTTCTATCTTTAGTTTAGCAAAGTCTGTTTGTCTGTTGGGGACATTTTCTTCTGCGCTGTGGACCCTCCAACTCTTAATGGAATCCCTTCAGCTACATCTACTGGAATCTTTGTCCTGTTGAATCTGATGTTTATCTACCGAGGTCCAGGGGTTGTGGGTGCCGGGTTCCTCTACTATTCTCTTCTTCGATTTCACCTGATAGCCTGGAAGTCTTTTATGCCACTTGAAATACCTCCATTTATTGGCCCTCCTTAGAGACTCCTATTGCTTCCAATAAATACTCATAAGTGTTAAGCAACACACTGGCTACAGGATACATCCCCCTTACTTCTGGCAGCCTCAGAAAGAGAAGACACTGCAATCATAGTCTCCAGCAGTTTACATCCCTATCCTCTGGAGTCTTTTCCTCCCTTTTGATGCTTTGAATCACTAGTTACATTGAACGCTAAGACGTATCTGCTCTCCTGCATTAATATGCAGTTAGTGCCGTGGCCCCATGTTATGTTCCATCCTCTATGTTGTTCTGTGAACCCTCTTGATCTGTGCTTTCTGGGGAGGGGGTACTCAGTGCTCATCCATACTGGCGGGGATCAACTCCCCCTGCTGTATTTTGCAGCCAGTGGGCAGACCTTGGACCGGGACCTCCTCAGCCTCCAACATGGCACCAGCTCTGGCTGCTGCTGGGGCCTACCGCGCCTTCCCCTACAGAGCCAAGCTAACCATCATGTCATTCCCATCATAAGTGCTTCCCAACCCTGAGTAAGGCCATCATTATTGAGAGCGTACGCAAGGGGCATTTTAAAGTCCGGAAATTATACATTTTATTTCCCGAATCGTCATAAAATGAAAAACAACGGTTTCAATTTAAAAACAGGAATTAACTTTTTTGTGTCTGCAGGTTGTACTGGTAAAAAAAAAAAAAAACTTACTATATTCCACTGAATTTGAACTAACTGCCTTTTTGAGGAAAAGTGGACTGGTTTTTTTTTCAGAATTTGCTGCTGACTTAAAATGAAGAACTAACCACAGCTAATTGTAATAAACCATACCAAACAAACCTCTGGATAAATTCACATTCAAAATATCCATGTGCTAATGTTTAACGAGACAATGAACTCGTAGCTCCATAAATCAATCACAATATCAAACAGACCTAGATAAATACATCTACTTCTTGAGGCATAACACATCTATTACTAGTCACAACAACGTACAGCAGACCAATAAAGGAAATTAAACCAGATGTGCCATTTACCTTAAGCTAATAACTTGCACAAAATACCTCAAATGAGTATCGAATCATTGAATACCTACTAAATCATCAGCATTCACAGTAAAACACACCATCACAATGCAGAGGCAAAACAAGTAATTACTCAAAAGCAACATAGTGTCCTTTACACCACACTAAGAAATTAAGCACATTGAATTGGCATTTCAAAATCTTTATAACGTCATCATCTTTTATGAACCATCCAGTTCAGCTGTGTCTGGTAAATTAGTCAATTTTAATTACTTAATTTACATTCAATGAAGTATTAGGGTGATTTTAGAAGATTTTGCTTATTTGTAACATCTCCTTTTTTTCTATTAAATGTATACCACAACAGTTTGTAGCCTGGAATTCTAACGTTCCGAAACATTCCAGATTAGATCTTTTGGTAATGAAAATAATATAAGGTTAAGGTTAACCCTGGGCGTATGACTACACTATGCTCGAGTAGTTTGTGTAGTTTGCGCAACTACGGGCTACGCGAATTGCACATAGCACAGTGCAAAAATGCCTAGCGTAGTATAGCTGCATTTTTTGCTTGCTAGCGGCCCTCAACGTCAAGTTGGAGACCGAGCAAAATAACATCCTGTAGGGACTTTTTCCTCGTTCGCGATCAGCGACATCAAGTTGCCGATCGCGAGCGTGGAAAATAAACCTCCCGAAGATTCTCAACGCGGGGAGGTCAGGTTTTGCATTGCGAGTGGTCGCCTATGCTTGCGACCGCTTGTGATGAGAAACTACCAGTCCATGTTAAGAAAGCTGCCGCTCAAGTACAAATTACTCAAGTGGCAGAAAACGACCGCTTGCACTGTGCAAGATGCGGTTTTCAATGATTACATAGTGCGGACAAGCATCCGGCAATGTGCAATCAGTGCGAACAGCATTTTGCACAGTGCACTACACAGTTCGCGTAGCTACTCGTAGCTTGCGTAGTGTGAAGTGCACTTCGCGTAGCTACGCGTAGCGCTACTATGCAAACTACGCCCAGGGTTAGGTAAGGTAGTGATGCCTGACATTGGAGCAGTTTTACAGAGGCACTTGTGGAGAAGTAAATCCTTCAGGGCACAAAGTCATCTGGGCCTCATTTATGAGGCTGTGCGTCACTTTTACGCCACCGGTGCGTCACTTTTTGTGACGCACCAGTGGCGTAAAAAATGTGCCTTGCTGCGCCATATTTACAAAGTGACGCATCTAGGTAGATGCGTCACTTTGTAAACCCCTGCGCCACATTATACCTGCGCCAGGTATAATGTATGCAAGGGGGGCATATTGACGCAAGGAAGGGTCGTAGAAGTGACGCAGTGAAATCTATGAGATTTCACTGCGTCACTTTTAGGACACCGTTGCGTCAAAATCTTGCGCCTGCCTCACAGCAGGTGTAAGACTGACGCAGGCCCTTTCACATGGGGATTGCCCCATGTGAAAGGATGCATTGCTGGAGTTGCGTCACTTTTGTGACAAACTCCAGCAATGAGTCACTTTTGCGCTTACAAATACGTCAGAAATACTGACGTATCTGTAACTCCTTGAGAAATGATGTGTCATACATTAAATATGACGCATCAGGAATGTCGCAAAGAGTGCGCACTGAGAAGTGACGCATCGCTGCTTTCACGCAGCGATGCGTCATTTCTCATAAATGAGGCCCTCTGGACCTTGTTAACAGGACCCATGGTCCAGCCAATTACTGAGCCAGTCAGTCACACAACTCCAGTCTCAATGCTGCCAGCCGGGCTCTCAAGGTAACCGAGCACTAGGCCTGGCACTTTTGTAACACAAGCATAATATTGTAATTTTTGTCTTTCTTAAACTTACGCTTTTTTCCATTTTGTTCTTGAGGAAGACTGATTCGAACAGAAGAAGTCTTGTGTTAACTGGAAAACTGTGCTGTGCATGCATGACTCATGCTGTCAATGCTTATTGCATGACTTTAGAAACTATATGGGAAATATGGAAAATGGACTCAGTAGGTATCTGTCTGGTGAGATGCTTGTATATCAGGGAATACCTCATATGCAATTTTTGTCTAAGTGTATGGGGCATATTCTACATACTCTTCATGAAAATCTCACCACTTATGCATAGTAAAAATTGAGCTATGTCGAGTACCACCTGCTGACAATGCGTCTTTTGCTGAATAATACATATAGTCTAGTCTTGGATGGACGGTCTTCTCCACTTGATCAATAAGTCCGTAATTCTACAGATGATTTTTGAGTATCATCATGTCCTCTATTCATCAATATGTTTCCATTATCCCACTCCTCATGATTAAGGTTTCAATTGGTAGATTTGGATATTTCGATTTGGAATCAGCATTTGTTTGAGTAGACTGTGTTCAAGGCAGTACGCTGTTCTTCTAAAGTATGCACGGTATTGCACTTTAACATTCACATGTCTAATCTCATCAATAAGACAGTTAAATGTTCAGACGTGTGCATTGTGCTTTTGTAGAGATTTCCTTCCTCCACAGGGGATTAACCTGCAATTATCTTCATCAAATGTTTGGATGCCAGCAACGCTAGTCCATAATCAATCGTCCAAAGTCAGTTTTTAAGTTCCAAAGCCAAGGTAAGGGCATCTGGTTTCTAACACATATTATTAAGGGTACCAACTCTGCCAGCTTTAGAAAAAATAATTTAAGAGATTATTATTGGTCTCTCTATTATTGGAATTTTGCAATGCAAAGTGATGGGGTATGCAGCTGCATGGATCCATGGCAATACAAGTGATTTTCCAATTAATACCCGGGGCAGTGAGCTAAACCTTGCAATCCTAATTCTTTAAGGGCATTTCAAGTATTTTATCTCCAAAGAAAGAGAACTGCACTTTAAAAAGTGATCCAATTCTATTGACACAAGCCTTTCCTGCCAAGACTCTCAGAAAGGCTAGTATATCTGCCAAATTAACCACTTGTACACCTTGAAATCCATGTATGAGTTATGTTATTCATGATAGGATCGCGTGTGCTTTATTTTGAAGCTTACAAAAACCTTAGCTGATGCAAGTCTTTGACAGGTCTCCTATTGATAATGGGTCTTTGGGGGGGGGCAGCCGACCGCCAGGGAGGCTTGCACCCCCGGAGTTTTTGGGCCAGTGGTGAGGCCCAGAGCCAATTGGACTCATGTGTGCATCTTTTGGGCTGGGGGTAATTAGCCCAACATTTTGCCTGCCGTCTTACCATTTTAGTGAGGTGACAGGGCAGCGGTCCGAGCTCTGGGTAGAGGCAGTTTTATGCTGTTTAGTAGGCAGTTTTAGCAGGCTAGTTAGTGCAGGGAGGGATGGCCAATCCACGCGTGAAGGAAGCAATGTGCCTCTTAGCTGAAGCAGAACGCTTGGACCTGATATCGCCGGCAGCGCAGGAGGTGCAGCCGGTGCTGCGTGCAACTGACCTGGTGGGGGCAGTGGTGTTGGCCTGTTTGCTGCCGCCGACCAGGCGTCGTGTGTCAGCTAAGCCAGTAGGTGGGAGCGGCCTTGGGCAGAAGATGGCTGCTCCAAAGGCAGCGAGTATAGGAAGGGGGCAGGGAGTCTTGCAGCATCCCCCTTTGGAATTCAAGGCGGGAAAAGGCGGGCTGCCGTTAAGGAGCCCGTCTATGAGGTCACCACAGCTGGAGAGACTGCAGGTGACACAAGAAGGGAGGGAGGGGGCGGAGGTGGAGGGTCATTTTTAAGGAGGTGGGGTCAGGAGGGCCTAGGATGAGTAAAGTGGATGGGGTCTTGGCTGGACCTCCTGTAAAAGAAGTGCTCAGTGAATAACCCCCCAGGGAGAGGCTATTATGAGAGAGCAATTCTATGTTGACAAGACAAGGGAAACCCAAAAGGAATAACACTAGGGTCCTTGGGCAGTAATCTATTGTACAGAACAGGGGACCCTAGTAATTAAGGATCACACGAATAATAGACATATACTGAATAGTATATATGACCTCTGGCCAGCCGGACAGGTATTTATTTTTCAATTTTTTGTTTTTAGTTCATATATATAACATTTATACAAAAGTGGGCACAGCCTGTGACCCACAGGGGACAAGACAAAACAAGTGACAAAAAAATATGTAAAAGCGCACAAAAGCGGTCTGTACTATCGTTCAGTTTTACAGACTAGGATTCATTCATAGCAACCCATTGTTTTACACAATTCGTGAGTTCAAACAAACATATGGTGCAGTAAGGTCGATGACGTTTCGATGCAGCTAGGAAATACATGCATCATCATCAGGACAAAAACCAATGTGTCATGTTTGTCTTGAGAGTTTTTCAACAGTTACAAAGCCTCTATGGCAATTTACATAATGTTAAATACACGTTTAGAAAGAAGGAAAAATGGGGGGAAGAAACATGAACAAAAGAGTATTCATTAGAAATGACTAGGCATGAATGCATTTTATATTTTCAGTTTCCACAAACAACCAGCGCGGACTTATTGGTGCTGTTGTGGAGTTTACAGTGACCTAGTGAGGACTAACGACTGTTTGAAGATGTACTTTGTGAATTCTGGTACATGCTTGTGACCATAAAACAGGGAGAGTGATGGCTTGCAGTGTATTCGATGTTTTTTAAAAAAATCGGCGCAGTGAAAAGGACATGTGCTTCAACCCGTGAATTTATTGGTTTAAAAATTACGGCGCAGTGTTTTCTGTTGGGCATACTGGACTGTGTTTTTTTAGAGCTAGTGAGGGGAGGTGGAAGTACCCGCTTGCAGTGGCATGTGATGTAAGATTTAAAAGAGAGAGGGCGCATTGAACTATCAAATACCTCATGTCGGCTTAATCAGATTCCTTTGATATATTTGGACTGTCTGCATAGATATGCATCTGTTGAGAACCGAAATCTAACCATTAGGTTTACTCTACGTTTATACGAGTGCAAGAAGTGCTCGTGGATACAGAACTATATACTCACAATAGCTTCGCGGGCATAAATAAATTTTCGGGGAACTGGGGGAGAGAGATGCGATAATCAGCCAGGGAATATGCGGGATAAGTAAGAGTACTAAGCGCCTTGGCAGGACTTACTTAAAGTAGTGGCTCGAGGCTCGTTCTTGCGACGGTCCAATTCTCCATCTTGGGAATTCTGGGGAGGCAATGGGCATAAATGAACTGGGGGTTTAAGGGAGACGGCGCTGTGAGAGGGGGTGGCCGCGAGCAGTACTCACATGGTAGTCTTGCCTGATAGCAGGACGGTGGGGTTCTGGCGGTGATCGCTGTCGGAGAGTGGGAGGGACCTAGTATTTAATCACTCATAATAGAAAGGGGACTCGACAGGGTGGTTCCGTAACAGAGGCGGCCATCTTAGAGTGGTAATTGTGAATCACCCAAGGTGAAGTGGAGTGCTCGGTGAAGGTTTGGTGACATATCGTGATATACATATAATTGGACATTCGTCAAAACATATTTATGCTATGTAGCAGTTAGGTTAAACTGATGGAGAGGAACTTTTTTCATAGCAGGGAGGTCCAATCCTCAACTCTGTTGAGCCCCTTTCGTATACTGTCTGTTCTCAGGATCCAGTGCAGCTCTTCCTTGTTCACAATTTGCGAAATGTCTGCTCCTCTTGGGGGAGCTTTGACCTGTGTGATCACAGTCCATGTAAAGTCATTCTCCATGTGCCCCTTTTCCATGAAATGTTCTACCAGGGGTGCATTTGCAGTTTGACAGCGGATTCTGCTTCTGTGTTGTCCCATCCGCAGCTTGATCTTCTGGCTTGTCTGTCCTATATATATCAACATACATGGACATAAAATTGCGTACACTACATTGTGGGAATTACAGTTTGTAAAGTGATGTCTCTCATATTTGATTGTGCCATAGGAGAAGGTTTTGCCTTCAATAGTTGAACCGCAAGAGATACATTGACCACATTTGGCATGACCTTTAAGAGTAGGCAGGTTCCACATATCATTTAGAGTACTTCTTGTGTCAGGTTGAGGAAGTGAGGCACAGACCAGGTGATCTTTTATATATTTAGCTCTTTTGAAAGCAAACATTGGTCGTTCTAAGTTAAGGATACCGGCATTTAGAACTGGCCAATGTTTTAGAACACTTTTCTTAATAGGATTAGATGCGGGAGAAAATGTGGTCACACAAGTGATTCTTTCCTGGTTACTCTTAATGCGGGGTTCTAGTAGTGTCTCACTAGGGCAGTACCATGCTCTTTTTAGTGAACGGCGTACCAATTTCCGTGGGTAGCCTCGCTGTCTCAGTTTGAGGCTCAGTGTTTTTGCTTCTGCAAAATAGTCCTATTTGTAGTAGCAATTCCTACGTATACGTAGGAACTGTGAATAGGGCAATGAATCTTTGAGGGCACGGGGGTGATGACTGGTGTAATTTAATAAGGTGTTTCTTTCTGTGGGCTTACGGTGGAGACTTGTTATTAGTCGTCCTTCAGAATGTTTTATTTCAATGTCCAGAAAAGGCAAGGATTCTTTGCTAGTGGTCATGGTGTATTTTAACCCTCCACTGTTGTTGTTAAGCCAGTGTGTGAATTGGTTAAAAGAGGTCTCTGAGTCTGTCCAAATCATAAAGATGTCATCAATATGCCTCTTCCACAGGGCAATGCCACTGTGGAATAAAACATTCCGAAGGACGATTTTCTGGCCTGAGACAGCGTGGTTCAACCCCCTGCACAACTAGTTAGGTGACTGGATCTGGTGCAGACGCTGTCCTTGATGCCAGGTAATGGTGCAAAATGGTGTTGTCCACCATTAAGGCCCAAAGGCAAGGTCTCAGTGGGGGACTGATGCGTGCAGAGGTGCGCAGAGGGTGAAGTGGGGCTGCACAAAGGCTTGTATGTAACGGATATGGGGGTGGGCACAGAAAGGTAGAAATTGGAAGAGGGGATAGCAAATGGGGATTCAGACAAAGGGCGACTGGGCAACAGATGAGAGAGGGGGACAGGCAAGGACAAGACGCCAGTCGAAGGGCAAGCCAGTGGGGGGGCTCAAGAAGGAGGGACCAAAGAGAACCATGAGATAATAATCAAGAAGCTGCCATACATGGGGACAAAGCCATTAGTGGCACATCTCATGCTGACTACTAAGGAAAAGATTTGGAAAGTGGAGTACGTAGAAATGCTGAAGCTATTATACAGGAAACTGAGGACCAAGGAGGGTTTGAAGCAGGAGTAGCTAGAGTTATCTGAGAGGCCTAAAGTGCAGATGACAATTAAGAATTGGACAGCAGCCTTCTTGATATTTGTGAGTGTTTATTGTGAGAAATACCCGAGAGGTCTGTCTTGCTTTTTAGGGCCAGGTTTGTACCAACAAAACATGGGGGCAGTTAAGTCTGGGATCTCTGTACTGGGGTGAATGTATGACCTTGTTCTGCATTCTGTCCATCAACTGTTGTTTTTGCATTTGTCACCCCAAGTGGGATGGGTATGCTCAAACGTGAGTCCGATGCTCTCCACACCACTGGAGTCAAGCTATCCTGGCTGAAGACGGCTGATAGCCAGAAACCGGTCCTAGGATGCTTGATTCTAGTCCAGGAAAGACATGGCTTGGCAGTTCGGGCTGAACTGTTCCCATGAGGCACAGGGTCAAGGCTGATTTGCATATGGCCATGTCTGAACTGGGGTCGTGTGGAGTGCAAAAAAACGATGGATTTAGGCCCAGATCTCTGTACTGGGGTGAATGTATGACCTTGTTCTGCATTCTGTCCATCAACTGTTGTTTTTGTATTTGTCACCCAGAATGGGATGGGTATGCTCAGACGTGAGTCACATGCTCTCCACACCACTGGAGTCAAGCTATCCTGGCTGAAGACGGCTGATTGCCAGAAACCTGTCCTAGGATGCTTGATTCCGGTCCAGGAAAGACATGGCTTGGCAGTTCGGGCTGAACTGTTCCCATGAGGCACAGGGGCAAGGCTGATTTGCATATGGCCATGTCTGAACTGGGGTGGTGTGAAGAGCAAAAAAACGATGGATTTAGGGCCAGATCTCTGTACTGGGGTGAATCTATGACATTGTTCTGCATTCTGTCCATCAACTGTTGTTTTTGCATTTGTCATCCCGAGTGGGATGGGTATGCTCAGACGTGAGTCCCATGCTCTCCACACCACTGGAGTCAAGCTATCCTGGCTGAAGATGTCTTATAGCCAGAAACCGGTCCTAGGATGCTTGATTCCAGTCCAGGAAAGTCATGGCTTGGCAGTTCGGGCTGAACTGTTCCCATGAGGCACAGGGTCAAGGCTGATTTGCATATGGCCATGTCTGAACTGGACTGATGTGGAGTGCAAAAAAACGATGGATTTAGGCCCAGATCTCTGTACTGGGATGAATGTATGACATTGTTCTGCATTCTGTCCATCAACTGTTGTTTCTGCATTTGAAACCACATACAGAGCCAAGAGTCTTCCACTGACATGCCGCCCCTTTCAGAGCCACCCCATCCGAGTGGGGGGTGGGTTACACGGCAAAGAACTCTGGAGGGGTGCAGGGGGCCTGCTGGGATTTCAACAAAGTATCATGTGCAAGGGAATACTGCACATGATAGACACGAGTGCTCTAAATGTGCAGGACGACCCCTGTTGGTACAATGTCTTGGGGAAGGATACAACGGACAGGGACAACAAAGTAGCCAAGGTTTTCAGCACAACAGCTCTGTTTAAGGACAACAGGGACACCAGACTGTGGGGGGCAGGGGTGGGAGGGGAGCACAGGGTCCCATTGGAAAAGGCTTGTACACCCATTAGGCAAGAATGCTTAGACTGTTGGTTGACACACTATCCATGCTTAGAGGATGCCATACTACCGATCCCAGGTTTTCAAGAGGGATTTAGGGCAGCTAGGGTATGATAGGCCACGGTCTGCCAGATGGGTGGAGAATTTGAGATCAGCAAATGCGCACAGGGCAACAGGGTGGGAAACATTGCTCTAAGAAGTGGAGCAATGGCATATGGAGGGACAATTTGGACACTTGCCTATCAAGGATTTGATAATATCACCAGTTGGGTTGGTCCCCAAAAAGGAACCAGGACATTTTAGATTGATACAGCACCTCTCTTGACTGGAAGGGTCTTCAGTTAATGATTTCATATGAGAGGACTTGACCTTGGTGTCATATTCATCAGTAGATGTCGCCAGGGCATTAGTGGAGAAGGTAGGGAAAGGTGCAGTGATGGAAAAATGTGACAAAAAGTCAGGTTCTGTTTACTGCCGGTGCACCCAACTGTTGGGGATACAGTTTGAAGGACAAATCTTTGTGGACAAAGCATTGCCTATGGGATGTTCCATTTCTTCCGCTTTGAGTATTTCAGCTCCTTCTTGCAACAGGTTTTTTCATGACAGACAGGCAAAGTGACGGTGACCCATTACCATGACAACTTCTTTCTGTTGAGTTAACCAAGTTCAACAGACTGTCAACAGTAGTTGACAAGTTTTCAAGAGCTCATGGGTTTACTGTGAGTGTCCCTCGCACCAGAGAAGACAGAAGGTCCAAGTACAGTGTTGTCATTTCTGGGCATTGGGTTGGACTCAGTGGTGATGGAGGCACATCTGGCAACAGACAAAAAGTTGCACTTGATGATGCTGATTGAAGACGTGCTGGCCAGATGGAAGGTGACAGTCAGGGAGGTACATGTGCTGCCAGGGCATCTTAGTTTTGCATGTAGTGTAGTGCTCACAGGACAGACTGTTTGCAAGAGACTGAGCAGGTCATTAGTTGGCGTCTCACTCCCACATCATCATACGCGATTGTCCTCAGGGGCGAAGGAACATTTACGCATGTGGTGGAAATTCCTACAGGACTTCAATGGTATTCCAATTGTGATGCCCAAGGAATGGGAATGGGATGTACACATATATTCTGACGCAGCCGGAGCTAGTGGTTTTGGACTGTCCTGGCAGGGTAGATGGGGTGCTGAAGAGTGGCCACAACAGTGGAAGAACGGGGGCAGGAGCATTGCCTTTCTAGAATTATTTCCCCTAGTGGAGCTGACGACAGTATGGGGAAAGGAATTGGCATACAAGAAGGTGATTTTCAGGGTGGACAACATAGCAATCTGCTGGGGATGCACAGGTACTCAATTTGATGAGAGTTTTCATCCTCAGTTGTTTGAAACATGAGATCATGTTTCAAGTTAGACACGTGCCAGGGGTGGACAATGACATTGCGGATGCTTTGTCTCATTCACAGTGAGAGTTATTCCATGGTCTGGCCACGGAGGTGGACAATTGCAAGACACTGGTGCTGGTAGGGATGTGGTCTATCAAAGATGAAGGATGCTGCAATTAGTTGTAGGGTCATTGGCTCCATCAACTAGGAGGGCATATAGGCAGGCCTGGCCAGAGTTTATTGAACAGGGGGTCAGAAGAGGGAGGAAAGATGGGCGAGAGAAGAAGATGTAGTGCAGTTTATTTTGTCTATGATTGACAGAGGCCTGTCGAGAATCACGATTACAGGAAACCTAGCAGGGATCGCAATCATGGGCAAGCTGTGGTGGGGGTATCCCCCTTCTGCAGGTGAACTAGGCAGGCGTATCTTAGAAGAATGGGCAAGAGAGAAGGGAGCCAGGCCCTGGGCTAGAAGGCCACTGTCTAAAACACTGTTGGCCCGCATGTTACAGTTGATGCCCAGAATTTGCAGGAAGATGGAAGAGACAACATTATTCTCTACGTCAATGTCTTGGAGGCCTTCAGGGTTTCAGAGTTAGTGGACAGGAAAGGCATCCCAGGTTTCCAATGGGGGGAAGTGAGCATGTTGGAAAGGGTGGTTGAAGTGAAGCTAAAGCAATCAAAGACAGACCAAAGGGGAACAGGGAAGTGTGTTGAATTTAGAGCTACAAGTCATACAACGGTAAGCCTGTGAGATGGGGGTATGCATTGCTGGGTTTAACAGGGCAACCCCTGGGGGGGTGTTCAGAAGGAAGGCAAGAAAAGGGGTCAAGGCGGCACAGCTGCTTTGGGTGATGCAGAGAGTGCTTTTGCTCGTGAGGGAAGCCCCTGGGGAATATGGTACTCCCTTTTTCCGGATCGGGGTAGCGACGGATGCAACAAAGCAAGGTTGGGGGGAGGACAGCATGATGAGTTTGGGGCGGTGGACCTCTGATTGTTTTAAAAAATATATAAGGCTGGAGGATCAGGAATATGGTGATGCCTAGTGTCTATGTACTTACACTTATGTCTTTCCAGGTGCAGTGTCTGGACCAGCTTTGGGGGAGCTGTCCAAATGAATAGTTGGTCATATTGTTGTAAAATGGGCAGAAAGGCATGAAATCCAAAAAGGGAAAGGTTTGAATCTTGCTTTGGATATGTCTTAATTTCATTTTTCTTGGCATGGGAAGGGTGGCATGAGAATGCACCAGCTCATACTAACTTAATTAGCAATAACATTGGTCCTGATGTGTTCGTTAGTGCACCTTGGTGAGAGGGACATGGTGGTGTGCAAAGGTTTAGCCTTACTGAAGCAAATGAAATGGGATCTGTTAGTGATCAAGCAGCAAGGGTCCGGTTGTTTTGTTATTTGGTCTGAGTTTATTCCCAGAAGACTCTGGAGGGGGGTGGAAAGGCCCTCTGAAATTGATAAGGCCAGAAGAAAAATTAACAGGGACATGAGGAATTTCTGTGAAAAGGAGGGTGTCAATAGAGTAGAACCACCAGAACTGAAATATGCAGCGCGGTATTTTTTCAGGGATGATAGTGTTCATTTGTCGCGTTACGGTATGAAGCTGTATCTGATTCAGATAAAGGAGATCATAGATAGAGCTTTCAATATTAGGAGATATCCTAAGCACCCTAGCTCTTCCTCCTTCCTGTTCAGAATCTGACACCATTGTGAAAATTACCACTGTGACTTAATTTAGTACACATCTACTGCACTACACTGTAGGTGGTATTCAAATGAGCAACTTTCTGTCTAGCCAAGTCTTATCATTTCCAAAAGCAGAAGAGAATTAGACAATGAACTATTGCTATTGGCTTTGCATATGACCACATGTGTACTTGCTGATGAGGTTTAAAAAACAGGTAGGCCGGATCACCTATGACAGGTATAATGATTTCTGGAAGTTAGTGTAAGTGGTAGATATGTCACTTAAACAGAGTAGCTAGCCTAGTAACTGTAGATATTTGCAGGGGTGGGAACAATTATCCCATTTCAATGTAAGGTGCCTACCCCACACATCCTATATTATTATTTATGTGGTGCACAGTCTAAATATCGAGTTTTAAATTTCGACGTACAAAAATATCGATTTGGAAATATCAAAGGTACAGAATATCGAGGTCAAGAATATCGTTGGACAGAATATCGACCCTAAGGTAAGTAATATAGATTTTTTTATATCGATGTAAGTAATATCGAAGGTAATAATATTGATAGCATATATATCGATGTAACTAATATTTATGCTACTAATATTGATATTTGTATTATTATTATGTATTTTATTATGTATGTGTAATATCTTTTTTGTTAAGTATTTTACTTGTTGTAAATTATATGTGTACTATTTTCATATATTAATAATGTTATTTTTAAGTAAATGTTATGTTTTAATACCGGAACGGGTTGTGGGTTTATAGGGAAATAGGGTGGGAAGTCATTTAAATATACTAAATTAATTATTAATTTTTAGGAATTATAAATCTATTTTAATTAATTTGTGAGTTTATTTCTGTAGCGGGTTGTGGGTTTATAGGGGAATTGGGTGGGAAGTAATTTAATTATAATTAATTAATGATTTATTTTTATTTATTGGTACGGATTATTATTTTATTATTAATTAATTATTAATTGGAAATTAATTATTTTAATTGATACTTTTTTAAAATTGTAATTAATGCTTTTAATTGGCAAATAATTTTTTTATTTGCTAATTAATGTTTTAATTGGTAATTAATTTTGTTAATTGGCAATTCATATTTTTAATTGGCAATAACTTTTTATTAATTGGACATTATTTTTAAATAATTGGTAATCAATGTTTCATAAAAAGTATTATTTGGTATGAAAAATAATTTTATTTAATGTTTTTTAATTGTGAATTAATTTTAAATAAATCATATTTTTTTGGAATGAAAAATATTTTTTTGTTCAATATTTATTATTTGGTGACTAATATTTTATAATGAATACTTATTGGTATTCATTGTTAATTTATTCTTAATTAATTATTCAATTGTAATTATACTTTTTAATAACTATTAATGGGTATTTGTAAATGATGTAGAGTCTTTTCAAAATTAAATTATTTATAATTTTAAATACAAAAATTATTCATAAGTATGTTATATTTAAATTCTATGCCATCCAACGTTTTCCCTACTGTTTCACTCTCTGGAGTTGGAATAGTAATTTTTACCCCTACGCTATCCAACGCTTTCCCTACTGTTGCACCCTTTGGAGTTGGAATAGTAATTTTTACCTCTACGCTATCCAACTCTTTCCCTACTGTTTCACTCTCTGGAGTTGGAATAGTAAATTTTACCTCTACGCTATCCACCGCTTTCCCTACTGTTGCACCCTCTGGAGTTGGAATGCTAATTTTTACCCCTACGCTATCCAACACTTTCCCTACTGTTGCAACCTCTGGAGTTGGAATAGTAATTTTTACCCCTACGCTATTCAACGCTTTCCCTACTGTAGCACCCTCTGGAGTTGGAATAGTAATTTTTACCCCTACGCTATTCAACGCTTTCCCTACTGTAGCACCCTCTGGAGCTGGAATAGTAATTTTTACCCGCGGAAACAGAGCGATAAAAAGAGGGAGGCAACATGTACAGGGAGGGCCAGACTTACTGCTGAAACAGCTATGTCTTCAATAATTTCCTAAAGTGCAGAATGTCTGGCGCTTGTCTGATTGCTATCAGGAGTTCATTCTAAAGGTGAGCAACTCGAACTTGAAAGGAACGCCCTCCTAAGCAGTTGCGATTGAATTTAAGCACACTCATCCGATGTTGATGAGAGGATCTGAAGGCTTTATTGTCATTAAACAAGATAATTTTCCTTTGCCACACACACGTTCATTTCCTTTACCATGATAGTTATACAGGAGACCTCTTCCCAGAAATGACGAAACATAATGCATCTAACAAACACATGCAGTAGATTGCAGTCGTGCACAGCACATCTCCGAAGAACACTGTTTTTTTTAATTACATTGTATTCATTCAGTCTGTCAATACAGCTTAGATTCATACCTACATATTCAATACGATCTCATCTCTAAACAATACAACTTGTCTAACAACTTGCAGTGCATATCTATCCATAACAACACAGATTTTTTAAAATCGAATCTAAACATTTTTATGGGGGACCACCACAAAATCGTTTGTTGTCTATACCTATATTTTTAACATATGAATGGTGGCTAGCAGCACAATATATTAAATAGTTGTTAAGAACTATTTCAGTGCGTTCTTGAGTTTAGGACATAAATAGTTAATAGTTTTAAGAAGTTGTGAGCTCAATTCCCAAAGCAGGACAGCACTGAGTTCGTAGAAAGCTGTGTCTGGTCTTGTTACCTTTTTGTGAACTCGGTTTAGATATTCAGTGAGAAGGCAGCAGACTCTCAGAAAGAACGCAGGTATTTACTTGGTAAGCACAGCTGAAGGTGCTTGACTACTGCTGAAGTCTTCACAAACCACAGACTAGAGATCAGCAAAATATGTGCATTGTCACAACCTAGGGGATGGCAGGCCAGTCTCGCCAGCTTGAGTGAACGCTGACTTGCACCATGGTTGAAAGTAACTGAAATAATATAGCCGAAGTTCTGAATGGTCTCCGAGGGATACATGCCAGTATTTAAGACATTCAATGTTATTTCCACATCTAATGGAGACTGAAATTGAGCATGTACATAAATGTTATATGCAGAACAGCCATCCCACCTGAAAGCTGCATTCACGCCGTATTTGACAGGATAGTCAAGGAAATTAAAAAGAATAATGTGTGTGAGACAATCTTTTGATATTTTATATACCTTGCTGATTGCTTATTCTCACCAAATGCAGACTTTATTAGATCATATTTATTTTTGCGTGGTTAACTACATGTACTAAAAATCTGTCCTGTGTTTTTTGTCCTTGAGTGAGTCCCTTAATCAACCATATCGTTTATAGGTTGCCTGGCTAAGGGATGTCAGTACATGCAATTTGTTTCATTGAATCAGTAATGCCATTTTTTTGGGTTCAAATTTGGAATCAGAGGGCGAGGGAGAAAGTGTGAAAAGAATAAATAGCTGTTGTAGTAGCGGGTAGTACATGCATGTGCCCTGGCACCCAGTGTCTGAAGCACTGAATAGTTTTATGGCACTGATCTTGTTGAAAGAAGTAGAAAGTAAAGTCACCCCTCTTTTTAAGGACGGCATTGGCAAGTATTAAACTCAAAGGGAGCAAACGCGATTATGGCACTGAATGCCAAGTCGGGTGGTTTTTACAGTTTACTATTGTCTCTTTAAGAAGGCGTTTATGGAGGTAGCTGCGAAGGAGAGTGAGTCTATGAGATTGAGAACAGAGGCATAACGAAACTTAAGGGGGCCGCCCCCCCCCCCCCCCCCCCCCCCCCCCCCCCGGGTTCAATCAAGAGCTCTCAGGCCAGTATTGTGCTGAGGGAGTGCCTCCTGCAGCTCGCCCCTCCCCGCACAGCCGGGCTGTGGGGGCCTATGTTATGCCACTAATTCAAAGAAGTGACCACTGCTTTGCATAATTTCGGAGCATATGGGGAACCTTGGAAAGTACAGTAGAAAGAGATGATTAATAGGAAGATAAGGATGGCTAAATAAAAAGGCAAGCACAAAGAACACCATCAGCGGTGTAGATGAAACCTCTAGTGCTTGAAGGTGGGCGGGATCCTGTGACATGGAATGCTTCAGTGAAGGAATGGAGCTGGATCAATGAATTTAGATTGGCAGAAGGAGGTAAGAGTGAGAGGTAGAAGTGCAGTGTTATTTCTGGAACTAGTGGAAGGATTGGATAATCAAAAAGAGTTTACCCAGTGAAATAGGAAATAAATGGGAATTAAAATACCATAAAGTTTACATTTAAATAGATGAGGAAATATCTGTTAGAGGCAAGAGGTAGCAGAAACAATATATAGACAAACCACGGCCGGTCCTTGGACTTTTGGGGCCCCAGGCAAAAGGGAAGATGTGAGCACCTATAATGTGCATTTGACATCACAAGAAGTGACATCTCACAAAGTTACATCCCCCAGGCTTAGCTCTCCCATGCTGCTGCACGGCTCTGCTTCCTCCCTGTTTTTCTGAGTGCTTTCTCCAGGTTTTGCCTAATTTTTGTATTACTTCTTTCACCTTCCTTACCCCCATTTTTTTTAGTGCATTGCCTTCTTTGCTTATATTTTTTTACTGCTTTCTCTTTTTTCCTACTACTTGCTCCTGCTCTTGCCTCGCTTTTTACTTTTTTCACCTTCTTCTCCTCCGTTTTTTCTTAGTGCTTATTTTTCACTGCTTTCTCCGCAAAGCAGCTAGCAACTCCAGTGCTTTGAGACCCTCACAGGTGATTTGCTGTGCTTTATAAATCCTCATTGATTGATTTACATCACACAAATTGCTATCACGGGAGTATCTTAGTATCTTAGGCATCACTGAAACGACATAGTCTTCATTTGGATATTGTACTGCTGTATTTATGATGGAAACATGAAAACGCAAGTACCAAAATGCAAGGAAAGAACAGCAGGTTAAACTACTTACATGTGGAATAAAGAAGCAACTTGGGACTTCCTCTGGCGAAACTCTGCGCTAGTGAAAGTTTCAGTTTTCATATAAATTCCTTACACTCTGACTGGAAAAGAAAGTTTAATGGTGCACTGATGAGAGGCGATAATGTAGGCCTTCCTATCATTTGGAGAGAGAAACAATATCAGCAATTAGGTTTTGCCTCGAGACTACGGCGGAACTGTTCAGTTTCTTAGCTGGAAGCTAGCCCCTTACTCATCCCAGGAGAACTGGTCTTATATTCTTGGAGTTATTAAGAAGTTTGTGCATCACATTGCTGCTAAGATGTTACTAAAGTACTCTTGGTTTGTTGTTGAAGTAAGGGGGATAACTGTGACTGACCCACTATAGGAAATGCATTATGGCTGTGTCAGCAAGTGGGACTTAAAATAGGGAGTCGGACTTTGCTTATGGGGGCTTTGCAGAGAGCTGAAATATGTTTGTCATACCATGAGGCTAGCACTGGCTGATAGGGGTCACAAAGGTGCATTTTTGCTGTAGTTTTCTTAAAGAATACCCTAAGGATGCACTATTATACAGTTTATTTTGGAAACCTTGCCTATTGATACAAACACAATATACATCTCAAGCACAGTTCATGACACTATGAGGCTCTCTCTATGAGCTTACACTTAAAACAAAGCATGATGAAATGGACAAATACTAGTTTAACATTTAAGTAGCTGTTTGGCATTGCTCAAAATGTCATAAGTATGATGTAGAGATGCCACACATCAAGACATGGAAAATAAACAAATGTCACACATATTCAAGGGAGTAGCCAGAAAATGTAAATACCCCCCACTTTGAACCAAAGCTATTATGGCACCAATCAAGCAAAGTAATCATGACCCTCCCCAGAAAAGCTCTCTTGTCTCTTCCATCCAAAAATCTGTCCATTGACCCTTCCACCCAACCACTGGTATCCAGCCTTTTACCTTTACAGTCTATCAATCATTCATTCTTTCATGCATTCTTTCATTATTCATTCCGTTCATCCATCCATGTGCTTATTCATATCCAACCCTATCCATGCATCCAGCTCCGAACCTATCCATCCATCCATCATTTCACTTATCCATCCATCCACCCAAGCTTTCACTCATTCTTCCATCCAGACAGCCTTTCAATAATTCATCCATCCTTTTGCTCTTCCACCCTTTCACTCACGTCATCCTTTCACACATCCATTCACCCATCCATCCATTTTCCATTTCACATATCTAGCCAACCTTTCACTTTCTCATCCGTCCTTCCATTCATCCTTTCACTCATCGATCCATCCTTTCATCTCTCCTCCCTTCCTTTCACTCATCTATCCATTCTTTCGCTCATACACCCTTATATCTATCCTTTCACTCATCCATCCTTCCTTTCACTCATCCATTCACCCTTCCACTCAGCCATCCATCCTCTCACTCACCCATCCACCCATTCATCCACTCATCTATCCATTGACTCTTTCACTCATCCATCCTTTCTCTCACCCATCCTCTCACTCATCAATCCATTGTTTATCCTTTCACTAATCCTTCCATCCTTTTGTCCATCCACCCTCCTTTCACCCATCATGCATTCTTTCACTCATCCACCTTTACATCCACCCTTTCACTCATCCCTCTATCCATTCACCCTATCACTCATCCACCCTTTCATCCATCCACCCTCCCTTTCACACATCCATCCCATTCATACATCCATCCACTCATCCATCATCTCATTTATCAATCCATCCACCATTTCACTTTATCAATCTTTCCTTCCACTCAATCCATCCATGCATCCGTTCCGTCTTTCACTCATCTGTCATCCATCCGTTTGCTCAGCCATCCATTTTTTCATGCACTCATCTACCACTGCACCCCTTCCACACATCCAGTCATCCGTCCATCCATTGACCCTTTCTCTTTTCCATCCATTCACTCTTTCACACATTCATCCATCCATCGTTTCGCTCACCTACTTCTTCACACTAAGGGCCCCATTAGGATGGCGGGCGGGGGTCCCGCACACACCATTAGGATGCGCCCGCCACAGTGGCGGGCACATCCTGTATTAATAGTATTGTGGCGGGCGGAGCTCTGTGCTCCGCCCGCCACAATACTAAAAATGCTGTGCATCATTTACATAATGAAAGCGGCAGGCACCGCGCAGTGCCTGCCGCTTTGATTATGTAAATGCAGGGGGGTACCACAGGTACCCCCCGTGTGCCACCCCCCTTTGGCCTTCACTCCGGGGGCCCACAGGGGGCCCCCAGAGTGAACACCGCCTGCCTTTCTGTGGCGGCATTGCCGCCACGGAAAGGCATTGCACTCGTGCCATTGTAATATGGCTGGCGGTGTCTCATAGACACCGCCACCATATTAATCATTTTCCGCCCTGGTCGCAATGCGACCGGGGTGGAAAAGTGCCGGGCGGTGTTTCCATACGTTGCGGTCCCCCCTGCCATTGTAATGTGGCGGGGGGAAAGGGTGGCGGGCGGGCATTTCTGTCGGGCGGATCGCCACCGCCACCATGGCGGTGGCGATCCGCCCGACATCGTAATGGAGCCCTAATTATCAGCTTTTGTCTGCAGAGTTGCAGAGAGAAAAGACTGATCACAAACTCCACGCCCGCTGTAGCTTCTAATGCAAGGGTGTGGAGGGCTCAGGGGTTCACACGCCTCTGAACATGGGCAATTTAAAATCTTGGAAGTCATGAATCTGGCATGATACACAATAACAGGTAGTGAGGTGACTGTGACATTGCGTTGTTTCTTTCTTTATTTTGCAGTTTTAGTTTGCAGTTTTTACAATGTGAACTCCGACCAAGTTCTTGGGAGCGCTTTATACGAGTACCAATTACATTACAAAAGGTCAGATTTCATATTTTAGGCATGGGGAGCTTTAAGTGATTTGCCCAGAATCACAGGATTTAGAGTTGACCCTATGGCTTGTACTTGGTTCCTGAGTTCCTTTAAACTACTCTATGCTGCGAGGCCCATCGGAGGGACTTTTATTCCCATGGGATTCACAGCCATAGTGCTTGTAGTGCTGCGAGGCCCAGAAGGGAGGCCCCCCATCACTGGTTTCCCAGCTCTGGATAATGGCAAGGCCGAGGAAAGGGGGCCCCATACCTCGAACTTCCATCCTGATGTAGAGCTTCAAGGCCCTGGGGACACTCTGCTGTGCCAGTCTGATCTGGAGGCTCCCTAGTCCCCCCTCCTCAACCTACCTCACCCACCTGATAATGCCCCGCTGGTACCTAAGGCATCTTCTGTTGCCTAGCAACCCAAAACAGAAAAGGCAGATAAGGCTGTAGGGCAGGTTTTTAAGGGAGGTGCTGCCCAGCCCGAACGTTGTGAGGCAATACAATTGTTGGCTTTTCTGTTTCCCTTCCACACCCCCAACAATGCCACTACAGCCTTGGATCTAGTGGTCGGACAGGGGACAGGAGCACTGGAAAAGCAAGTGAACCAGCTGACAGTAGTGTGGCCTTTCATATGGAAGTGGGGCTCCATGTTTTCTAACTGGGCTCGGGGCCAGGGCAGCTGGCCACACTGCCCATGCCTAGCAAACCAAATATTTTATTGCTGGATTAATAGAAAGCATTACAACAAAGTAGTAGTAGGGGTATAGAGAAGGTCTGACCGTTTGCACGTCACCAATAGAATTCCATTCAGGAGTCTCGATAGTGAAAGTAAGGGAAAGGTAAAACAGCTACACCAAAATTATACCATGTCTTGATAGAGACAAGTAGGAGGCCCCAGAACTTTTATGCAATTGCCGGGGGCATTAACTTTAGAGGTAAGCCTCTGTGACAGGAGGCAACATTGACCTCTTATCCTTTATCACAAAGAAAAATCACAACATACATGCCTTGCTAGATACCAGAGGAGAAGTCAAATTAATTAGTCTTGGAAGGGAATGGAAATTCTCACCTGTTAGAAACTCGTTCAGAGGGCCATGGGGCAAGCAGGAGCTACTGGGCCCAGTTGTAGTGGTTGAGGCTTTTTTCTCCAGAAGTCAAAGCGTCTCAGGGGCATATCATCAAGGACCGGTGATAACTATCGCTAAGCTCACTCAGCGCTAGGATAATTATCGCCAGGTAACGTGGAATTTTATCGCTGGGATAGCGTGCTATTAGCAACGCTTATCTCAAAAGCGATAAAATTCCAAGCGCTAACTGCCAAATGTGAGATTATCTCCATTTCCAGTGATAATCTTACAAAGTTTGGCGTTAGCTTGATGATAGGGTGAGGCATACTTAGCCATGATATTCACCTTACATAGGATATCATGGCTAAGTCAGTCTCGAAGCAGGCGTAAGAAAAGTAGCGATAACAGAGGTTATCGCTACTTTTCTTGTCGCTATGCTGCTTTGCGTGCCCCTTGTTAACTGGAGAAATGTCGCTTAGCGGCATTATTTCAGTTATGTCAGGGCAGGAACACCCACTTTGCATCTCATTAAAGATGCAAAGCTGGGCGTTCAGTAAACAGGCGCTGATGCAAGGTTTCACACGATAGCGTGACCTTGCTGATTAGGCGATAAAATTATGGCCGCTTTTTGTCCTAAAATGGACGTAAAAGCAGCGATAATTTTATATCGCCTTGTTGATGATATGCCCTTAAGTTACCATAGATCTGGAGCAATTCGGCCAAATACTCCTTCAGCTCTTGACTCTCAGTGGTAGTACAGATAGAGAATTCAATGGATTGTCAGCGGCCAGGTAGAATCAGAGTGGTGAACACAGGCTCACAACTCAAAATATGTTCAATAGATGCAATAAATGACTGTCCATTCAAATGCTTGTTTTTATGAAAAAGTAATATTTATATACCAATACAAAGTAAAATACGGCAATCACAAACAATGCACAATGTCCCTATCGGTACAACAGCAATCTTCACAGCAACCCCACCTGGTATACTGGATTGCTGACTTCACTCCACACATAGTCTACAGTCCCATTGGTATGGCAGCAACCTTTGTAGCGGCCCAGCTTGGCATACAGAGTGCCAACTTCCCTCCGCACGTGGGCTACAGCCCAATCGGCATGGCAATAATATTCATGGTAACCTCACCTAGCATACAGGGTTGTTGATTTCCATCTGCACACAAGCTGCAGGCGGATTGGCAGAGCAGTAATCTTCAAAGTGGGCCCACCTGGCATACAGGGTCACCAACTTCACTTTGCACGTGGCCTACAGTTCGATCAGTGCCGACGGTTCACTGATAGAATATCGATGTAACAAACATCGATTTTCTAAATATAGAAGAAAAAATATAGAATACTAAAATATTGACTCCCTCTACTTAAACAGGTAAGTACAAAAATATAGATTTAAAAATATCAAAGTAAAAAATGTAGATGTAAAAAATATTGAATTAAAAATATATATAACATAAAATGAAACATATTAAATATATTAAATATTATTATTATTTTTAACTAACTAAATTAAAATTAATAAACATTTTAACTCAATATTACAAATAAACTTAAATAAAAAAATATAAACATAGAAACGTAATATTTTATACATATATGCATATTTAAATATTATCTTTATTTAATTTGTAAACTTTAACATTATGTACAAATAAAATATATATATATATTAATATTTTGAAATTAAAAAAACATTCTATAATAATTTTAAACATTAAATTATTGAAAAACAATTAAAAAATACTAAAAATTCAACAGTAGGGAAAATGTTAGATAGTAAAGGGGTAAAGATTACTATTTCCACTCAAGTGAGTGCAACAGTAGGGTAAGTGATGGATGGGGAGGGGTAAAAATTACTATTCCCACTCCAATGAGTGCAACAGTAGGGAAAGTGCTGGATAGCGGTGGGGTAAAAATTACTATTCCCACTCCAGTAAGAGAAACAGTAAGGAAAGTGTTGGATAGCGGCGAGGAAAACATTACAATGCCCACTCCAATGAGTGCACCAGTAAAGAATGTGCTGGATAGCGGAGGGTTAAAAATTACTATTCTTACTCCAGTGAGTGCAACAATAGGGAAAGTGCTGGACATGGGAGAGGGAAAATACTATTCCCACTCCAAAGAGTACAACAGTAGGGAAAGTGCTGGATTACAGAGAAACATAAATTATTAATAACATTTAAACAAGTAGAAAAATTTTTTAAATTATAAAACTAAATAAACAAATTAAAAAACATATACATTTAAATATATTAAACATATAAAATAAAAACAAGCGTTCGACGCTGTACACTGGCCATTCCTTTTGGCAACACTGCAACGGTTCGGCCTAGGTCCAAAATTTCAGGGGTGGATAGAGTTACTGTATACAGCTCCGACAGCACGTGTTCGAGTCAATGGCAGACTGTCCAGAGAATTCCGGGTGTCCAGGGGCACGAGACAGGGGTGCCCACTGTCCCCCTTACTATTCATGCTCACAATTGAGGTCCTGGCCGCCAAGGTTAGACAAAACCCCGAAATCCACGGCTTCTCTGGGGAGACGTCTAGGGAAACACAGTAAAAAATATCATTGTATGCAGACGATGTGCTGCTATACATAACGGAACCAGAGGTTTCGGTCCCGGAGTTATTCAGGGAACTGGAGGGCTTTGGCGCAAGAGCGGGTCATACCATCAATTGGAACAAATCAATACTCTATGACCCACAAGGAGCTGATAGGTGGGGGACCCTACCTGCCCAACTACTCACCACTACAGAGGGGTTTCAATACTTGGGGGTCTATGTTACACTAGACAAGGCGCTCTCGTTCACCAGAAATGTAGAGCGAGTCATGACCGAAGCGGTAGAGGACATGAATAGATGGAGGCAACTGCCGCTCACCCTGTTAGGAAGGGCTGCAATGTACAAAATGATTACCCTCCCCAAGTTCCTCTATGCCCTCCAAAACGAGTATTACCCTCTCCCGGCCGCCGCATTACCCAAAGTCCACGCAGACCTACGTTACTTTCTGTGGCTGGGGAAACAACCGCGTATTGCACTTCAGACGCTCCAACGACACCAGTACAATGGGGGGATTTCCCTGCCTAATCTAGAAGCGTACTACTGGGCGGAACACCTGACGCCAATAAACGAGTGGATCCATGCCCCGGCCGACCACCCGACTTACGCACTGGAACGGCAGAAGCTGTCACCTCACAACGTGTACCACTATCTCTATGGGGGAAAGATATGGAGGTCGCTCCTACCGGCGACACTGCTCACACTATGGGCTTGGATGCGAGCGACAAAACGTATGGGGTGGGATGGGAGTCCAACTAGACAGACGCTGTTATGGCACTGCCATTGGCTGACGGAAATAAAAAAACTGAAAGCTTTCCAAAGATGGGACGACATAGGTATTTCGCATATTGGCGATATCATATATAGGGGGGAATTGAAGTCATTCGACAGGCTACAAATGGAATACGGACTACACCACTCACAACTTTTCAAACATACACAATTGGCACATGCATGGAGAGCCCAAAACATCACACCCACAGATTTGCCAGACTACGCTCCACTGGAGGGTAGGCTTCTGCAGGAACAGATAACACATCAGGCAGTCTCGCTCACATACAAGACACTAACTAACAATATGCTGGGGGACTTAACAAAACTTAGAAGAGTATGGGAGGCGGAAGTGGGCGAGATGGAAGATTTGGATTGGGAGATAGTCCTGATGCACCCACGCGAGGTAGCGATTAAGTCACGATTGAGGCTCATTCAGCTGAACGTGCTACACAGGACATACTTTGATAGAGTACGTCTCCTCAAAACAGGGAAAATAACAGACCCCCGGTGCCTCAGATGTCAACAACACCCAGGTGACTTTTACCACACTATATGGTCGTGCGACAAAATACGCATATACTGGACACACATTTTCACGGAGCTGGGGGAAGTCCTGGGGATAGAATTAGAGCGAGACCCGAAACTGGCGTTGTTGGGCATGACAAACGAAGTAGACCTACCGTGCAACCAACTCATATTTTTGGTACTGGCGCTAGTGGTGGCCAAGAGGGACATCGCAAAACATTGGGGGGCCGCAGAGACACCAGACATAGAGGAATGGAGAAGGGGCCTAGATCTCTACATGGCGGCAGAAAGGGCGACATATAAGGCGAGGGGGTGCCCTAAAAAGTTTCAGAGACTCTGGGCGAAATGGAGGCAATACCATGGTCTAGAGGGAGGGCAGTGAGGTGTGCTGAGTCGAACAGGGAGGGCCTACAACAGGAATGGGATCTAACTTGAAACGCCAAAGACATGAGTGGGGAGGTATGCAACATCGAGGAGAAATTTAAAAAGAAAAGACTGGAAATGTACTGTTCTGTGGAAGTGCTGGGATGGGGGGGTGGTGGGGGGCAAAACTGTGACCATAGGAAAGATGCATCGAATATTGTGGGGCAAAAGGAAATGATGTGGCAATGAGCTTGTTGGGGTATGTTATTCAGTCACAACGGACATAGTTGGGGGGGGATGTTATTATATATTAAAATGCAGGGTACCGACTCGACATGGATGACCCGCACTGATGAGGACTATATAATGTGTGGTTGATTGACTACAGCTGCGCCGCCCGGCCTCCGGGATGTGGGCTGATGGGCCGTGTTTACAACTATATCCTAGATCAGCACACAATTGATGGTTTGTAAATGCAGCCCACGGGCTGAGGATATACGTGTTTTTACCTGCAACAAAAATAAAGTTAAAAAAAAAACATATAAAATAAAAACATTATAATATAAATTACATATAACAAACAGCCACAAATATTATATAAATAAATTCAATAAATACATTTAAAAACAATAATTATTTAAAAGGAGCAAATATTAACAGAATTAAGTAAAACATATATGTATTTATTTTGTTTCCTACCCTAGAACACCACATCAATAAAACAACCACTTAAAACGTTTTATATAAATTTATATCCACAATTAGCATCATTAATAATCAATTAAAAAATAGTGTTAGTAAAAAATAATAAACATTTATTAAATACACATGCTTCAACACTGTAATATCCACAACACAGACCTAATTACACAATAACCATATTTAATTTCTAATTAATTGATTTAAACTAATTATTAATTTATCAAATAAAAACAATACTTCCTACCCTTCCCATCATTTACACCTATAAACACCACAAGACACACTTAAACCTATTTTTAAAATAAACATAATTAATTACTAATTAATTATTTAAAACTAATTAACAACTAATTAATGAATCCTCAATCATAAATAAATTACTTCCCACCCTTCCCACCTATACATACCACAACAGACACCTAAAACTAATTACACAATTAAATGTATGTATGTCTTTTATGCATCTTTTATGGCCTAAATGGCCGAAATAAAGAATTTTTGGATTGGATTGGATTACACAACTACCATAATGAATTACTAATTAATTATTTAAAATTAATTAATAAATAATTATTAAATCACCAGTTAAAAATAAATTACTTCCCAACCCTTCCTAAGCTTCCCACCATTTACACCTATACATACCACAACACACAACTAAAATCGATTACTCAATTTACCATAATTAAGTGCCAATTAATTAATGAAAAATTATTAACAACAAATAATTCATACACTCATAAAAAATTACATTTCACATTTAACACTATAACATCTCAATTAAACAAATATTAATTAATAAATAAATATTCAATACATGTAATATAATTAAATTATTTCACACCCTATTCCCCTATAAACACACAACCCACTACGGTACTAAAAACGTATAACAAATCTTATACAATAAAACACATCACATACTTATAAAATATATACTAAAACACATAACATTAATACAAAATCGATAATTTTAACACTTCGATATTTTAAACTGCAATATTTTTACAAACAATATTTAACAATTTGATATTTTGAACATTGATATTACTTACCTAACAATCATTATTCTTGTCCTTCTGGCGATTTTTCTCACCTACAATATTTTTACCTCGATATTGATGCATGTCAATTTTTATACATCGATATTAAGTCTCTGCACCGTGCCGACACAGCCTCACTTCATAGAGCCAATCTTTAGGTTCTCCCACTGGACCTTGCTCAGTCCAGCGCTCTCCTCTTCCTAAGAGGGCCCCCTTGTCTAAGCAAGCTGGCAGGTAGGCACCGGGGTCTAGTGTCCAGAAGCAAGTGGTCTATGATTCCCTGGGTGATGTCCCCTCACCCAGCAGGGAGACTGGCAGACCTCAGCCTCCAGACCTTGTTACAGGCAGAAGTCTTTCAAAGCTGCTCTTCATCACACAACCTAACTGGCTGGTTGACAATTGACGATTTTGGGAGCCTCACGCTCCCCTTCTTATAGTCCATTTACAGACACCAAATGTGATTTAGTGGCTGTGTCTTTTAAGTTTATATTAGAAGTCTGCTTCTTTTTAAAGTACCTTCTATTCAGACCTGTCCTTCCTCCAGAAGGCAATCTATCACAGCACAAATCTGTCTGGGGTATTCCTCTACCTCTTCATGCTCCTTCAGTCAGCCCTGGGTCACCCAAAATGAAACCCATAATCTTCCACATATTGTACAATTCAAAGGCACACACACACATACACACCCAGTGCATGCACCATAACATAGGCCTGTCTCACGGTTTGCAGTCTTTTTGGACTAGAAGCATTGCCCAATGTGCTATCCTCAAAGTGGTGAAAGGCTAATATCTATGCCAGGAGTTAGGCGGAATGAGTACTCTGGGGGTAGTATACTGTGTAGAAAACCAAAATGTGCACTTTAAAATTTTTAAACGTTTAGAAATTTGAAATTGGAAGCTAAAAATGTAGGCTTTTAAGCCAACAGTAGTCACTTTTTGCACCATATTTATGAAGTGACGCATCTAGGTAGATGCATCACTTCGTAATCTCCTGCGCTACATTATACCTGCTCCAGGTATAATGTATGCAGGGTTGGCGTACCTCTGCAAGATAGGGTCGTATGAGTGGCGCAGTGAAATCTATGATATTTTGCTGTGCCACTTCTAGGACGCCAATGCGTCAAAACCTTATGCCTGCCACATGTTACCGATCGCGTTCACCCAGGCAGGCACAGGGTGTCAGGGGCAGTAACTGGGGCAGGCAAGAGGCAGTATGGGCGAACTCTGCACAAAGAGCAATCAGGTGAGAAATCAGCCAGGAGATCGTGGCAGGGGGAGCGACCGCTATGGAGCTAGTCCAGCATATTGAGATTACGTGCATGGTCTGTCGGGGTGGTTTTGTTTCCGAGGGCGAAAACCCACCAGGTTTCATCCCATACGGAGGGGGTGGAGCCGAGGAGGAGGACCTCTGTTTTCTCTGAGCTAAGTTTCAGGCAGCTGTTCTGCATCCAGGTTACTATGGCTGTCTTCCCTTCTTGGAAGTTGTGCCTGGTGATGTCAGGTTCCTTGTTGAGGGAAAGGATAAGTTGGGTGTAGGAGACAATGTCGAGCTCATGGTTGTGAGGGGGGCCATGTAGACATTGAAGAGGGTGGAGGTGAGGGAGGATCCTTGGGGAACACTGCATCTGGCTTCTGTCGGTTCTGAGAGGAAGGTCGGGGTTGTCTTATTCTCTGTGTTCTGCCAGTGCGGAATGAGTGCATCCAGTCCCCCAGCGCCTTGAGACCCTCCCGGGTGAGTAGCGCGCTTTACAAATGCCGTGATTGATTGATAGTCTAGGGCCTTTCCTTGGATGCCGGCGTCATAGAGTCTGGTGGTTAGTATGCGGTGGGGGACTGTGTCAAAGGCTCCTGATAGGTCAAGGAGGATGAAGGCTGCCATTAGGCCTTGGTTGAGGAGAGCGCAGATGTCATTTGTATTGGTGAAGAGGGTGGTCTCGGTGCTGTGGTTGCTGCAGAATCCAGATTGAGAGTTGTCTAGGACACTGTTGGCTTCGATGAAGACATTGCTGATCTATTTACCTTGTAAATGTATATTTATAGCTCCTTATTGACACAATGCCTTGAAGTAACTGAATTTCGACCATAGAGTTAGTAGGAGTCCAGACATGCACAGGATACCGTTCTTTATGCAGTAATATAGATTTAAAAAATCATGGAGCAACACCTGAAAGGCTACAGTTTCTGCCTTGCACAGCCCTAGTATGCCACCCGTTTACTACCAGTTTACTCACTGACATACATAAAATGTTATATGATTTCACAGAACACTGACCGAGCTGATCAGGAAAAAGATAACAATAAAGCATGGGTGGCCGCACACCTTACTATTTCTCTTTATTGCCACAATGGCACAGCTGCAGGGGTGAATAATCACTCAGCTGTACCCATGCATCCGAGTGACACTAACCTGCTCCAAGCAGAATTACATTCTTGATTCTCCCTCTGAAAAAGGACAGAATGCCCCGGGTTTGTGTAGGGTTCCTACGCCTCCTGGGACTCTCCTTTTAAATTACTCAAACTCAACATTTACTGCAAAGTCAATGTATTTTCTCTGACATATCAGGCGGTTGCAGGTGCAGTAATCCGATCGACAAACCTTTCCATGTATTAAATATTCAAGAGGACAGGAGATCTTCCAATCCTATTAATAATGCAATATGTGTATGTATCACACATATTTTTATTATTTTTCAATTCATTAGGAAATTTACCATTTTCAAATTGGTGCTTTAAATACATATGTATCTGTCCACAATACATTTTGAAAAATCCTCTTCCTCAGGGTGAAATATATTTCTCAGTAACAAGTCCGGGGAAGCATGTACACAGATAACAAAACATCGTACAGAAGTCACGTTAAAATCATCTCAATGCCTATGCCCAAAATAAAATTGAAATCTTTATGAGGTCCAATTCCATGTTTTACCTCACCTCATTGGTGAAGAAGGATATTTTTTGTGTGGTGGCCCTAGAAGTCAGACACGATGTTGTATACATTAAACTAGCTTGGGATATGTTTTATTAGCATCACAATAAATTAGGCAATAATGAAAGTGATGTTTGGGTTCAAAACGCGACTGGGGGCTATTCAGACCTGGTGAGGCCGGAGAGACTTGCTCGCCCAACGCACTCCTGCATCTCGCTCTCTCCTGCCGCCGCTCTGCATTAGCGGCCGCCGAGAGGGGGGAGCGTCGTCCAGCGGCGTCCACTGTGATTGCCATCGCCTACCTGGCTGACCACAACCTCCAGCATCCCCTGCGGGGTCTCGGCGACGCCGTCAGCAGCGTCATTCGACAGCGCCCGGAGGCGCTTAAAGAGCAGCAGAACCAGCTGAGGAGCGGGGTTCAAAACGCGACTGGGGGCTATTCAGACCTGGTGAGGCCGGAGAGACTTGCTCGCCCAACGCACTCCTGCATCTCGCTCTCCCCCGCCGCCGCTCTGCATTAGCGGCCGCCGAGAGGGGGGAGCGTCGTCCAGCGGCGTCCACTGTGATTGCCATCGCCTACCTGGCTGACCACAACCTCCAGCATCCCCTGCGGGGTCTTGGCGACGCCGTCAGCAGCGTCATTCGACAGCGCCCGGAGGCGCTTAAAGAGCAGCAGAAACTCCCGCGTCGCGGGACGCGCGCGGGCGGAGCCCGGGCAGAGGGCAAGCCGTCTGTGGCCATCCGGGGACGACGAGGGACGGGACGGGCCACAAATATAAGGCTTTTGCTTTGAAAAGATATGCTCATTAAGCATGGGCGGAAAATCCGTTTCGCTCACGGATTTTGCGGATTTTCGGTAAATTCGCAATCCGCGAGATTCGCGAATCTCCCGCAAAATCCGCAAATCCGCGAGCAGCGGATTTTGCTCGCACTGCTCGCACTGTTCGCGTGAGTTCGCGGCTTCCCAGTACAACTTCGCGCCCCGCGAATAAGTGCAAAATTGCAGAAATACGATCTTAGCAAAACTGAAACTACTTACCAGGTTCAAAAGTTCAGGCTCATCATTAGTAGCCATTTCCTGTAGTGCTTCCTGAGGGGCCCCTCCAGAGTTCAGTTGCCAGTTGCAACTATTATGTGACCCTGCTCTGAACCTCAGAATAGTTACACATATGCCACAAACGTCCTGAATTACAGCTAAGGGAGACAAGCAGGAGCCAGGCTGGAAGTTCAAATCCATTAATCAGCCCCTAATTCATTATTGTCAGTTGGGGCAGGGCAGGTGTTGTAACTAATTTTGCAACAATGAAAGCCCTTAGCAAGTGCAAAAGATCACTAATCAGGAAGCACTAAGGAAGCAGGTGCCAGCTAAAAAAATATTCTGTGACACATTAATCAGCCCCAAATTAATTCAGATCACTTGAGGCAGGGAAGGTGTGCTTGCGTTGCCACAATAATGTACACTGACTGGACAACCAGAGGGTGTTGTGATGAAACAGAGGGTGGCATGGGTGGGCCAGAGGGTGGCATGAGTAGTCAGAGAGTGGCAGTGGTGACAGAGAGTGGCAGTGATGAAGAAGAGTGTCCCAAACAGGCTGGACACGTAGAAACAACAAGTTCGCGAAACTTGCGACCCGACAGGTAAGTTCGCAATTTGCGAAATTGTACAAAACCCTCGCGAACTGGCAGAAACCCGCGCAAACACAAAAAAAAAAAATCTGCAAATTCGCGAGAATTCGCGGATTTTGCGGATTGCGAGTTCGCAAATCCGCAAAATTCGCGAACGCGAGATTCGCAAAATTCGCCCATGCTTAACGCTCATCCCAGGTATCGACAAAGTGTTCAACAGAGGGTGGAAAAACATCAGGTGGTTAATGAAATACCGATCAGATCATTGTAACAGTAAGGCGCATATAATAGCAACTGAATCTACCATGGCTACAAAACCCAAAACCCGTTCCACTAAAAATAAACCAGGTACACCGGCAAGACCGAAGAAGGCAGGGGTTGAAAATGCTACCTCGGCTCCCCTCAAGGGTACCCCAACTGTAATAGACTTAATGTTAAAAAAGGTGGCGGGGGAGATAGAGCGAACGGAAAGACGCATATCTATGTCATTAATAACAGTGCCACTCTCACCCACGCAGGCGAGGGACGGGAACTACAGCCAGACTTCCAATAGGAACACACAAAATGATTCAATTGACGAGGTCCCATGCGTCCAGTTACCCAGGGAGGATGAATCTCTGTTGAGCACAGGGGAAATCTTAGCTACAAGGAAGAAGGCTAGAAAAGGGGGGACTAAAAAGATACAAAGTCGACGCCGGAAGCTCCCTGCTAGGAGTAGTAAAGTAAGAGTTTGGGAGGATGTGCCCCCCACTCCAGAACCTAGGGCCCACTTGGTTCCACCAGGCTGGATGAATGATATAGTTCTAGATCTGCAAAAGCACCTAGAAACTTTCATAGTTAATCAAATTAAACCCTTGATTAGTAGACTGGATAAAATAACGCATGAAATCCAGAAGCAGGGTAAGGCGAAGGACACACAAACCGCAGATCTACTAGTTAATTCCAGATTAGACTCCACTGCCCCACCACAACAATCCCGACAGATTAATAATTGTGTGAGTAATGCTCAATGCAGCATCGCACAGGTACATACTGAACCTAATACACCATCAAATGGGGCTGTGACCACTGTGCCTTTAACTAGGCCGGTACACCCCTCCTGCTGCCGACGCCTTCCTGTCTGCTGCCACTGAGCCGAGCGACCCAGCCGCCGCTGAGCCGCCCGTCTGCGCCGATTTCCCGCCGCTGCCTCCCTGCGGCCCCGCCCACCACCAGCCCATTGGCCGCCCCGCTCCCGCCTCCCAGCTGACCCGCCCACCCGGCTCCAGATTTAAGGGAACTGCTGCGAGTGCTTCAGGAGTGACCACTGTGCCTTTAACTAGGCCGGGTCACCCCTCCTGCCGCCGATGCCTACCTGTCTGCTGCCACTGAGCCGAGCGACCCAGCCGCCGCTGAGCCGCCCGTCTGCGCCGATTTCCCGCCACTGCCTCCCTGCGGCCCCGCCCACCACCAACCCATTGGCCGCCCCGCTCCCGCCTCCCAGCTGACCCGCCCACCCGGCTCCAGATTTATGACGCCCCCAGAGCAACCGCGCAGCGGACGCGTGCAGCGGGAGCACCGATTGAGTGCCGAAGGTGCGCCAAAGGTAAGCCCGTCTGCGCCCGTCCGTGCCTGGACCGCGCCCAGCGCCAGGACCCCTGGCCCCCGCAGTTCCCAGCCCACCCGCCAGACGTACGACGCCGCCACCCTCAACGCACTCAACGCCGGCCGAATCCCGGGCTGCTACCGAGCCACCCCGAGACGCACCAACTGACCCTTCTGCTGCAACTCCTGCAAGTTCACCTGCATCCGAACCTGCACTACTCCAGCACCAACCAAGACCAAGACAAGCAACAGCAGCAGCCACCTGAAATGCATCCTGCTCAACACCCGCTCCGTCCACAGGCACGCCATCGAGATCTGGAACCTGCTCGACACCACAGCCCCAGACGTCGCCTTCCTCACGGAAACCTGGATGAACCCCTCTTCAGCGCCCGACATCGCCATCCCAGATGGCTACAAGATCATCCGAAGGGACCGCATCAACCACACCGGAGGAGGCATCGCCATCGTCCACAGGAACACCATCCGCATCACGACCAACACCGACTACGCCCTCGCACCCGCCGAGCACCTGCACTTCCAGGTCCACATCAACCCCACGACCACCCTCAGAGGCACCCTCATCTACAGACCCCCGGGACCACACACACAATTCAGCGAAGACATCGCCGACTTCATCAGCCCGCACGCCCTCTGCTCCACTGACTACATCCTCCTCGGGGACCTCAACTTCCACCTGGAGAACAACAACGACCGCAACACCACCACCCTGCTGGACAACCTCGCAAACCTGGGACTCAAGCAGCTGGTCACCACCCCCACCCACTACGCTGGACACACACTCGACCCCGTCTTCTCACCAGCAAGGACATCACCTTCAGCCATGCCACCGGACTCCACTGGACGGACCACAGCTGTGTCCACTTCAGCTTCGGAAGGACCACGATCCACCACCACCAGCAACAGGTTGCACGCAGAAGCTGGAACAAGATCACAGCCGAACAGCTCGCAACCTCCCTGAGCATGAACCCTCCCACCAGCACAACGAACCCAAGCCAGGCGGCCACCAACCTCACAAAGTGGATCAGCAACTGCGCAGACAACCTCGCCCCCTGAGGACCCCGCCTAGCAGACCCGGTAGCAAGAAAGCCCCATGGTTCACGGACGAACTCAAGAGCTCCAAGAAGAACTGCCGAGCCCTCGAGAGAACCTGGCGCAGAGACCCAACTCCGGACAACATGGCTGCCCTCAAGCTCGCCACCCGAAAGCACCACCAACTCATCCACGCCACCAAGAAAACCGCATTCAAGGAACGACTGGACAACAACGCACACAACAGCAAGGAACTCTTCAACATCGTCAAAGAGCTCTCCAACCCCAACACCGGAAACAACAACATCACCCCTTCGCAAGACCTCTGCAACTCCCTCGCCTCCTACTTCCACAACAAGATCGCGGACATACACAACAGCTTCAGCACTCAACCGACGCACGCCATGACCGAACCACCGCACCCCACCACCACCCTCCGCGCCTGGACTCCAATCAGCACCAAAGACACCGTCCGCACGATGAACTCCATCCACTCCGGATCTCCGACCGACCCCTGCCCTCACCACGTCTTCAACAAGGCCTACGCTGTCATCTCACCCCACCTGCGGGACATCATCAACACCTCCTCCAACACCGCTACCTTCCCGGAGAGCTGGAAGCACGCCGAACTCAGCGCCCTACTCAAGAAGCCATCAGCCGACCCCACCGACCTCAAGAACTACCGCCCCATCTCGCTGCTCCCGTTTCCTGCAAAAGTCATCGAGAAGACCGTCAACAAGCAACTGGCCGCCTTCCTCGAGACGAACGGATCCCTCGACCCCTCGCAGTCTGGCTGCCGAGCCAACCACAGCACCGAGACCGCCCTGATCGCAGCCACCGATGACATCCGAGCTCTGCTCGACAATGGAGAAACAGCGGCCCTCATCCTCCTAGACCTCTCCGTGGCCTTCGACACTGTCTGCCACCGTACCCTAGTACAGCGCCTCAGCAACGTCGGAGTCCAGGAGAAGGCACTGGAGTGGATCATCTCCTTCCTCGCCGGAAGGACACAGAGAGTCCGCCTCCCTCCGTTCAGATCTGAAGCCACCGAAGTCATCTGCGGCGTTCTCGAGGCTCCTCGCTCAGTCCAACCCTCTTCAATGTCTACATGAGCCCCCTCGCAGACATCTCACGCCAGCACAACCTCAACATCATCTCCTACGCCGACGACACCCAGCTGATCCTCTCCCTCACCAACGACCCCGCCAGAGCCAACCTTCACGAAGGGATGAAAGAGGTAGCTGAATGGATGAAGAACAGCCGCCTGAAACTGAACTCGGACAAGACGGAAGTCCTCATCCTGGGATCCTCACCCTCCGCTTGGGATGACTCCTTGTGGCCCCCCGCCCTAGGCAGTGTACCCAAACCAACAGACCATGCACGCAACCTGGGCTTCATCCTGGACTCCTCCCTCTCCATGACCAGACAAGTCAACGCCATCTCCTCGTCGTGCTTCAACATCCTGCGCATGCTACGTAAGATCTTCCGATGGATCCCCACCGAGACCAGGAAGACGGTCACCCAGGCCCTCGTCACCAGCCGTCTGGACTACGGCAACTCCCTCTACGCCGGAACCACCGCCAAACTCCAGAAGAGACTCCAGCGGATCCAGAACGCCTCAGCACGACGCATCCTGGACATCCCCCGTCGCAGCCACATCTCCGGACACCTGAGAGACCTGCACTGGCTCCCAGTCAACAAGAGAATCACCTTCCGCCTCCTCACCCACGCACACATAGCCCTACACAACCAAGGCCCAGGATACCTCAACAGCCGCCTCAACTTCTACGCTCCCAAACGCCAGCTTCGATCGACCGGCCACGCCCTCGCCGCCGTCCCCCGCATCCAAAGAGCCACCACAGGGGGACGGTCCTTCTCCTACCTCGCCGCCAAGACATGGAACTCCCTCCCGACCCACCTCCGCCTGACCCAGGACCACCTCGCCTTCAGGAAGCAACTCAAGACCTGGCTGTTCGAGCAGTAGCGGAACCCCCTCCCCTAGCGCCTTGAGACCCTCTGGGTGAGTAGTGCGCTATATAAATGCGATGATTGATTGATTGATTGATTGATTGATTGGCGCACAAGGAAGCAAGGAAAGTGCAGGATACTGGGGGTAATGACATAACATCAAGCCAGGGAAACCCCGTGTCTAGGCCACAAGGACCCCTCCGTACACTAAATCATGATTTTGAACACTACGATAGACACCAAGCCCATCTTCCATATGTCAACCTCCCGCCGGAAGCCAGCCCGTTTACAGTTATATTCACAGGGGTCCCTGAACTCAGGATAGGGCAGAGAGAATCCCAGATGGAACTGAAGGGGAAAATTGTCAATTGGTTAAACTTCCATAGACCATTGCAGACTGAAGAGGAGGGGGAAATCCCAAATGTTAGAAGGGTAAGCTGGGTGGGCAGTAGACGAAAAGATAGAGAAGGCAACTGCGTTGTTGCAAACTTTAAGAATCCAAACTTAGTACAGTATATACTGGAGAATCATAATAGGAACACCACGAGCACAATCAGGACAATGCCATTAGGTTTTTTCTACCCTAGAAAACTGGTTGCCTATCCTCCAAACCCTAAACAGGGGACTAGAGGAAGGATTGTGGACGACCATTGGGTAAGGCATAGTGATAGCAATGCGCAGTACCTCTCACACAAAGTAGGCCACCAGTGGAACAATAGATTTACCCCCCTTTACATGTTAGACGGGAATGAATGACTAGGGCTGCCATGTAGGGCTGAAGTGCGCATAGACAATAGGGGGAGGGCCAAGGACCTGGCACTTAATGTCCTAAAAATGCAAGTTTCAGTGGGCCCCGAACCCAATACTAGAAGGGAGGGTTTTGGGTTACAGGCTAGTCCACCGCACCAGGGTCCAATGGAAAGTGATGCCCGGGATGATAATATAGGAGTTGTTTCCTGGAATATAGCAGGGATAGCGGGTAAATTTGAAGACCCAGATTGGAGAAAAGAACATCAGGGCTATAGCATATTAGCCTTCCAAGAGACCTGGGCAGTGGACCCGGAACTGTACCAACTAGGAGGTTTCAGGTGCTTTTCTGTCCCAGCACAGGAAAGTAGAGCAGGGAGAGCGAGAGGTGGGTTATCCATTTATGTTGACATAACTCTAGAAGGTAAATGGACAGTCTCATCCTGGACGTCACATACCCTGCAGGCACTTAGTTACAAAGGTAGAGGGCAGAAAATACAGTTGTTTAATTTTTATAATCCAGGGCCCTCACAAGGGGAACACGTAGCACTGTTGGAATTAAGCAACAGATTAAGGGAAGAGACGGAACAGAGAAGCAAGGGGGGGAGTTCAATCATTCTATTATTGGGTGATTTTAATTGTCACCTCTGTCCAAACATTCCCACTACACAAGTAGATTGTGATGCCTGCCCACTAAGAAAGGGGCCGCATCTTGAGCATACACAGGAGGGTACGTTACTATCCACTATGCTAGATACCTACTCACTAGTCCATACTTTGGACATGGTAGCCCAGGAGAGGGAAGATTTATATGTTCGTACATTCAAAGGTAGAGGTTGCTACTCAACGATTGACTACATAATCATCTCTTCTTTTGCTCTGTCAAAGGTTAAGAAGGTAATAACAAAATGGAGCCCCTTTAGTGATCACAACCCACTAACCATAGATCTAAACCACGGGGGCCGTAGAATTAATAGCATCAAAGGGGAGGGCAGGTTGCACCCTGTAGCTCAAGGAAGGCACCTTAAGTGGACCAAAATAAACCCGCATCAATTCTATAAAACACTAATAGTGGAAGGCGGGAAATATGTGGAGGAGTGTTTAGATCTCCAAGTAAAAGGCCCAGACCTAGTAGCCTCTTTTGAATCCCTAACAAAATTGGCTAATAAATTGCTGGAAATAAAAGGCCCCATTAAGAAACCAACTCATCCACGTTGGTTTGATACAAGTTGTTCCAAAGCACTAAGGAACCTAAAAAAAGCCCTCAAATGTAAGCCAAGGGATACGGCATTAGTGGCCAATTGTAGACAAATCTACAAAGCTAAAACAAAGGAGAGGAAGCAGGTACTACAGGCAGAGGTATGGGCAGACCTGAGAGAGGCAGGTGAAAACAGGGACTATTCTGAATTTTGGAGAATTGTGAATAGGCCCTGTTTTCAGGATAACACTGCCCCAGTTATTAGTGCAAACATCCTCCCTGACCAGTGGGTTAGACACTTTGAGGGCCTGTATAATAACATCAAGGGGCCCACACAAGAGGGATTGTGGGAAGGTGACAGGAGGGTAGACCTAGCCTTTACACTTGAAGAACTCAAACTAGGGATACAAGGACTCACACCCAATAAAGCACCAGACCCCAATGGAACACCGCCGGATCTGTATAGAAGCAACATAGACCTATGGGCACCTATCCTAACAAGGGTCCTAAATGCGGCGGTTAGGTCTGGCCTTCCACGTTCCTGGTCCACCGCACTGATAGTACCCATTTTCAAGAAAGGGAGCCGAGAAGATCCTAAATGTTACAGGCCGATCTCCCTAATTGATGTTTCAGCAAAAATCCTAGGGAGGGTGATATTAAATCGGCTAATGGAGTGGACCGAGAAATACCACACCCTAGAGGATACTCAGTATGGTTTTAGATGTGGTAGATCAACTAGCGACCAGTGTTTGAACCTATATCTGCTAACTGCCAAATATACCAAAGCCAGTAAGGGCACTGTTTATATGGGGTTTATGGACCTGGCAGCCGCATTCGACAATTTCAACAGAACTAAACTATGGGCGATGATGGTCACGATGGGCATAGAAGTGGAGCTCATTAACATCCTAAAAGAGCTCCATTGGAACACTACGGCGAAAGTGAGATTTAGCCCAGAGGGGGGATGTACGGAAGCTTTCCCTTGCTTAGGAGGAGTAAGGCAAGGTTGCATCCTTGCTCCGTTTCTTTTTTCCTTATATATCAATGGTTTAGAAAGCTTCCTCATTTCCCTTGCCCAGGATTGCCCAAGAGTAGGATTGCGGCAAATCCCAGTACTCTTATACGCGGACCACGCGGTGCTGCTGGCCCGTACACCGAGGAGTCTACAACACCTGGTAAACGGTTTCGTGGAGTTCATGGCCACCCTGGATCTTGCAGTAAATCTAAAAAAGTCTTTTGTCATGGTGGCCGGCAAAAAACCAGCCAAGAAGCCAGTGTTCAAGATAGGGACACATACTCTTGAAACGGTTAACACCTTTCCCTGCCTGGGCCTTTTGTTGGATAGCGACATGCACTTTAAAGCGCTACTGGAAGAACATTGCTCAAAGCTTATATCCTCCAATGGGGCAATTTTAAGTTTTGCAAATAGACTTGGTCGGTGGTGTCCTGAACAAATAATGACGCTCTATGCTTCGATCACCACGTTAAAAGCAGTATATGGAGCTGAGGTGTGGGGATTCAAGGACCCGACAACATTACAAATTGAAGAAGATAAGTTCTTCCGTAGAATCCTCAAAATTCCAAAAACCACCTCCTCACTCATTGCACACCAAGAATTGGGGATGGGATACATGTCGGACGAGGTGAAGATTAGGCCTATCACTGCTTGGATTAGAATATGGACTAATCCAGAGGCTGAATTATCAAGGAAATTGCAAAAGACTGTCTGCTAAGGGACAATGCACTCCAAATCCCCTGGTTGAAATATGTTAATGTTACTCTGACAACTATTCACCAGTCTCATTTGTTTCTTGATCACGCTTTGATTACAAACAATTGTAAAATGACAGTGAAGAAACTGTTACTAGAAAGCTTTTCAGCCGCTAGAGTAAAAACAGGGACACTTAAGAGATCAGTAACAGCGCACAATCTAGTAGACAACGGGGTGGGCATGGAACCCTATCTGTTTTTAATGTATAATCAACAGGACCGATTTTTAATGTGTCGTTTTAGGCTCAATCTTTTACCTAACATTTTAGCCTATCCTTCGGGGTTTGCTGTTACGATTGAGCAGAAGGGTGCCTGCGGCTGCGACAATAGGTCTCTGCAGGACACCCTTCATTTTGTACTTTTATGTCCATTTTATCAATTGCCTAGGCGTCGATTTCTGGTCCACATACTTAAAAGCCAGAAAAAACGACATGCGGAAGCAGCCCTTTTGTTTCTACAAAAAGCAAATGATATGTATACCATGTGCGCTATTTCAAGTTTTTTTTAAAATAGCTGCTAGATTAAGAAACACAAGAAATTAACCTTAGCATGAACTCTATCGTTGAATTATGATCCATGTACAATGTGCCCAGGCAATGTTTTTATTTAATCTTTTTTAAATAGGAGTAATGTTCAGAAATGTAATTTAATAATATTTTAAGCACTGTTTATCATGTATTTTTATGATGATTTTTAATTATCGAAATAAAAATGAACTGAACTGAACTGAACTATTAGCATCACAATAAATTAGGCAATAATGAAAGTGACGTTTGTATATCTGCCTGATGCTGCAGAGCCACAGTGGGGTCTGCTAGCACCCTCCTCGCCCACAGGAACCAGCCAATGAGTTGTTGCTTGGAATAGGGTGAGGCATATTTTTATCTGTTGGAATCCTATTTTTGGACAACTTGCTTCCTAAATACGCAGCACAGTATGATCCAGTTTTGCACTATGTGTGCTCACAATTTAGGCACAGTGTGTCTCTCCGGAATTTTTGTTTTAGGTTGGTTGCGGGAGGGCTAACAATACTGCCTTCTCTGTTGGTTCTGTGGCGGGGGAGACCGTCTGTTAAAGTATAGGCATGTGAGGCCTGTATCTGCTACAGTTGCCCATATTTCATACCTTCATAGGTCGGCTGTTCTTATGCCTTTGTATTAAAAATGGCAAGATTTGAACCAGTGTATGTTTTAGATCCTTTCAGAGTCCTTACTACAGTGATCACAGAATCTTCACACCAAGTGAGTGATTTCAGTGCTGAGTTCTTTGAAATGAGCAGTTTAGTTATTCAAATTACCCAGACTTCGTGAATTGTTAGCAGTTTCATTGAATACATCTCATCATTTTATTATTGAAAGTGTATGATGTCAGAACCCCTTCGGGGCCAGGGGGTTACTAGGGAATACTAGGCCTCAACCCTGCTAGATTGGAACTGTTACCACTAGTGCCCTAAGGTCTGTCCTAAAGTGGCACTGAAAACTGGGTCAAGTACACCCCTAGCGCAATTGACTCTCACGAGACAGGGGCCAAGCAGCATAAATCATCACAGGGGGTAGTGTGAGGTATAGTGATTCAGAACTCAACCAATTGTACAAGAGGCACAGTGAGAACATATCCAGCCTAGTGCTTTCCTTTCCAGAACAGAGATGTTCTTTAATCACAACCTAGTATGATAAATAAAAACGAGGTAGCACTACAGGCATGTATGCTTTGGGGTTCACTACACCGATACACAGAAAGTCTGAAAGTTAAGTATAGGTGCAGTGTCACTGCAGTGAAAATGGAACAGCTTTCCTCTAACATTTGAATTTAGGAGAAGGCAACCAATAATCCCTTGATGGCTTGGGTATGTACATGTAACAAAATACTGAATGCGACCAAGGTTGATGATATTACAGGTGGTAGTTAAATAGGTCAAGATGGAAAGGTGAAAATCACACTTTCATATTATATCACATTCGGCCTGACCTTGAGACTTTGTCCCAGTCTGGCACGACCAGATATCCATAGTTGGCACTTTGTGCATTTTGGAGCTATTTTTATTGAAATCTTAAAACATGCATATATCTTGTTCTACTGAATGGATTCTTTTGGTTTGTGTTATGTTTGGGTCTTGTTTTATTTTGTCCAATTTACTCTATTTTTCTAAATTGGTGTGGTATTTTTATTGTGTTATGTTTTCACTTTATTACTGTTTGAAGTACTACAGAAATACTTCACACCTTGCCTCTAAGTTAAGCCTTACTGCTCTGTGCCATGCTATCAGAGGGTTGAGCACAGGTTAGTTTGGAGTCTGCTTGTGCCTCACCCTGAGAAGGATTGTGGTAGCTGCTTGAGTAGGGTTTTGCCCGCTCAACCAGTAACCCCAATTTCTTACATTGGTGAGCAGCAGTGAGTATTAGAACTTGTGATTGTGCAGTGTCTTGCAATAATTACACTCATATAAATGTGAGTCTTAAATTCTCCGGTTAGCCTTTTTGCTTTTTCCCAAATTCTCTCTTGCTTTGCCTGACTGTTGGTGTCTGTGGCTTCACCTGCAAAGATGGAGTTTGAGCTCCTCAATCTGGAAAGCTAAACTGTGGCTGTGCTCAAGGAGTTCTGGAAGGAGAAGGGGCTGCCCCCTAAGAGCTGCAGAGCCCTAAAAGGCTTTCAGGACATGAGCAGAGGGCCACCAGTTGCCAGTCACCACAGAGGAACAGGCCTCACCCTGAGAAGGATTGTGGTAGCTGGTTGAGTAGGATTTCACACCCTCAACCAGTAACTCCAATTTCTTGCAATGGTGATCAACAGTGATGATTAGAATGTGTGATTGTACAGTGCCATTCAATAATTACACTGAAATAAATGTGACTTTTAAATTCTTCAACTGGCCTTTTTGCTTTTTTCCAAATTCACTGTTGCTCGACCTGATTGTTGGTGTCCGTGGCTTCATCTGCAACGATTTGATTTGAGCTCCTCAATCTGGATAGCTATACTGTGGCTGTACTCAAGGAATTTTGCAAGGAGAGGGGACTGCCCGCTGAGAGCTGCAGAGCCCTGAAAGGCTTTGCAGGCACGGGAAGAGGCCGACCAGCTGCCAGTCACCACAAAGGACCAGTTTGGAAAGGATGATGTGGAGGGCCTGGATACCAACCCAGTGATCCAGCAGTAAGCTGAGGGAATGACTTGACCCCATGTTGGAACTCCCTGCCAGAACAGAGAGCGGCGTGTGTTCTTGAGGCTTATCCCCAGAGAAGTTGACAGACAGGAAGGCAGCAAGGGAGTTTGGGTTGCAGGTGGGCGAGTTGAAAATTGTAGCAGAGCAGAAGAAGGCTGTAAGATGAAAGGTAAATGGCTCACAAGAGAGCTGGATATGAGGGCTAGGCAAACAGAGTTCAGCAATCTTGGTGGCAGCATACCTGCAGTGCCCCCTGGAGACAAGAGGGTCCATATTCCTAAAGGTCTGGTGCTTGATTGTACTGTGGAGGATGATATATATTGACACGTGGTTTGAAGCTTATGAGATGGCTTTGTAGAGGCGTAGAACCCCTGAGGGGGAGTGGTGAGATAGCTTCTGGAAGTGCATGCCTAGCAGGGGAGGCATGCCCTACTGGCCCTAGAGAAGAGGGGCAGGTTCAGGCATCCCCCATGCAGGAAAACCTTGTAGCGAAGTATGGCCTCATCCCTGAGGAGTACAGACAGAAGCTGCCCCATCAGTCCTGGATGGATTATGTGGATTCGTTTTGCAAGACACTGGATGCTTGGGTGAAAGGAGGTGAAGTAAAGGACTACCAGGGGATGTACAATTTGATTGCAAAAGAGCACATGCTCAGTCTTTGTTTTGCAGATCTGCACCAATACTTTATTTATAATAAGCTCACTGACCCCAAGGGCCTTGCAAAAGAGGTGGACCATTGGCTCAGCATCAGGGTCCACAAGAAGGTACATAGGGAGTCGAGGGGGGCTTACCGCAAAGGTGGGCAGGGTGCCCACCAGAAGAAGGAGGGGGAAATGAACATAATAAATAACAAGGAGTTCTCTAAAGGTCCCCAAACAATTTCTAAGGATCAGGACTCCCAATCCTGACCTGAACAGAAAAAGAAGTGGCTCCCTGATAATAGGTCCTCAGGGAAGACTCCCCTAAGTTCTATGAGTGACAATAGGTTGGGCACTTCAAGGGGGATGCCAAGTGTCCCAAGCAGATTTCACCAACCACTGGTGCACAGAAACCAGGGTTTGGTAGTGTAGCACTTTGGGAGGAGAATGCCCCAAATAGTGCAGGGGGATTGTGTAGAGTTACCCTAGTGTCCCATGGTGACAGGAAGAGAGAGGATAGATAACTCACATGCCTAGTAATACAGGAAAATACAGGCAGTGGGTCACCATCAATGGGCAGAGGGTGTAAGCTCTGGGAAACACTGGAGCCAGCATGAAAACTGTGAGATGTCATCTGGTGACCTCAGAACAGGTAGTCCCTAATGCATTCTACCAGGTTATTGCAGTCAACAACCATGAGAGTATCTAACCAGTGGCAGTGGCTCCTTTTAGTAGGGGGGACTCAGGTAACCTTGAGGGTAGCAGTGAGTCCATCCATGCCTGTGGATTGTCTGCTTGGCAATGACCTAAAGCACACCATCTGAAAGGAAGTGGAGCTCAGGTCGCACTTGTAGATGGTAGGGTTGCCTGAGAGGGCATGACTGACAACATGGTCTGTGCGAGAGGGTAGTCAGTAGGATCTGGAGCCTGGAAGAATGGCCCAGGTGCCTGCCACAAAGAAGAAGGGTAAAGGCCATGAGAAATCCACGCCTGAAACTTCGAAAATCTGGTAGGAGGCTAAGCCTGAGGACAATGCCCCAGAGCCTACAAGGGGGAATTTGCTGTCCTCGGAATCCTACCTGAACTGACCAACTGGCAGAAGGAAGGGGATGCCACGAAGGAGGAGTTATGCAAGGCACAGATGAAGTTCCCAACTCTTAAGGGCCAAAAATGTTGTCACTTTTTATTTAGCTGAAATAAAAAGTGACAACATTTTTTGAATATCTTCTGTTTGTGGGACAATGTTCTTTGGCATATGTATCTAGGATGTACCACCTAGTTTAAAATATTTCTTAGTGAGGGGTCTGTTTTTGCTTTTCATTTCTCCCTGCTCCTCCTCACTTTATCAGTTTTCAGGGACCCTCTATTGTTACTGTTGAACTCTTAAGGGCCTACAGTGGTGACCAAGGCCCAGGCTGCTGGCGACAACTATAGTGATCACTTAGTCTTTTGGGAGAACGGTCTCCTGTATAGCCGGCCTAAGGTTTCTGGGCCTGGTGCAACCAATGTGTTGGTAGTTCCCCAGTACTGCAGGGACTTTTTACTGGAGCTGGATCATGATGTTCCCTTGGCAGGTCATATAGGGCAGCACAAGACCATTGAAATACTTGCCACCCACTTGTATTGAGCCTGGAAGAGGATGGCCTCGGATACGTTCTGCAGGGCATGCCCTACCTGCCAGGCCAGTACAAAGTCTGGAGGGAAGCCTAAGGCTCCCTTGCAGCCATTTCCGGTCATTGGCACTTCCTTTGAGCAGGTGGGCATCAACATTGGACCCGAGACAGACATGGCAACAGGTTCATCCTGGTTGTGGCGCACCATGCCACCTGGTACCAGGAGACTATACCTCTGAGGACAGTTACCATACAAATAGTGGCCAGGGCGCTAATGTTTTTTTTAACTGTGTGGGGTTCCCTTAGGAGGTAGTCTCCAACTATGGTATCAACTTCATGTCTGCGTATATGAAGTCCATGTGGAAGGAGTGTGGGGTAACTTGTAAGCTCTCCACACCCTACCAAACTCAGACTAATGGCCTTGTTGAAAGGTTCAACAAGATGCTAGAAGGCATGATCATGGGCATGTCAAACCCTGACGTCCTCTTGCCATGCCTGATGTTTGCGTACCGGGAGGGGCAAAAGAAGGTGGTTGGATTGTGCCCATTTGAGCTTCTGTAGTGGCTTCCTGTGCAAGAACCTCTCAGTCTGGTCAAGGAGGGCCAGGAGGAAGCCCTTACCTGATCTTAGGACAACAGAAGGAATGCAGCCAGTAGCTGGGGCAGTTTGCCTCTCTCTTTACTTGAAGAGTAAAATCTACAGGCTCTCTGATAATGTGAGGGCCAGCATAAAGGAGAAAATCTCCAACAGGCTGTAACTAGGAGTCATTGAGCTCTCAAACAGTACTTTTTTTCAGCCCTGTGGTGGTGGTCCCCAAGGCTTCTTTGCCAGGTACTACATTAGAACTTAGGTTCTGCATTGATCACTGGGGGGGGGGGGCTCAATGCCACCCCCAGGGTTGTGCTGAGGAACCTAGCAGTTCACAACCAATCGAAGACTTTGTCAGCTCACAGATGTGGTGGGTTACACCTGACATCCCTAGCCTGGGTTTCCTTCTCGCTTTTTGCCTTCCATTCTTCTGTTTTGCAGATTTTATTTTTTCTGGCTTTAGGACGCTGCACACTTTACCATTGCTACTAGTGCTAAAAAGTTCTTGTGCTCTGTTCCTAATACATGGTAGAATTGACTTATACCCAGGTGACATATTTAGCTTACTTGTAAGTCCCTAGTAAAGTGCCATTACAGGTCCTGTACCCAGGACTTGTAAATTAATTGCTACTGGTGGGGCTGCAGCAATGATTGTCACAGCCTCTTAAGTAGCACTTTAGACATGTCTCTGGCCTCCAATTCCAGCCTTTGTGGGTGCTGTTTTAAACTGCCATTTCGACCTGGAAAACAAAACCATCTGCCAGGCCCAAACCTGTCTTTTTAATTCATATAGGTCACCCCTGGGGTAGGCCCCGGAAAGCCCAGAGGGCAGGGTGCAAGGTATATAAAAAATAGGACATATACTTTTAAGTCATACATGTCCTTGTAGTGAAAAACTCTTAAATTCATTTTTCACAACTGCAAGATCTGTCTCTCCCAGAGGATACATTTAAAAAAATTTTTTAAGACTTATATTGCACTCAGCTACCCGTAAGGGTTTCCCGGTAGAGGAGAAACATGGTGGAGAAATTTTGGGTTTATCAATCTAAAAGAGCCAGGTCTTCAAACCCTTCTGAACAGAGAGTAACGACGTACAGGTTCTCAAATGCTCTGGAAGAGAGTACCATAATTTCAGGCCTAAGTAAATAAGTAAAAAAAAAAAAGCATGGTCTTGCGGGTGAGGCTAAATCTAGGCACATTGAACAAGGTTTAATTTAAAGATCTCAGAGCTCGAGAGGGCTGGTAAGGCACCTGAAAATAACGGTGTCCTAATCCAGCTTTAGCCATGAACATGTAGAATAAGGCTTTGAATTTCATGCATTTAGAAAGAGTGAGCCAATGCAGCTCATGAGTAAGATGGGAGGCCAAGGAAAATTATGGAAGCCTGTACAGAAGCATGGCGGCCACATTCGGTACTGCATGTAACCATTGAATTGTTCCCTTATCAGTGCCTAAGTACAGCACATTACCGGATTCCAGTCTGGGTAAAATTAGGGCCGGGCTCACAGTTTTTTTAGCTGAAACGGGGATCATCCAAATGATCTTTCTTAGCCAGGTTTGCAAAACAAAGCAAGTGGCAGTCACCTTGGTCACCTGAGGTTTCAGAGATAACATATCATCTAACAAAAACCCTACGTTTTTAACCTTAGAGGATGGAGTTGGCAGAGCCCCCAAGGAATCTGGCCAGTGTTGTGGACTCCAGAGGGAGGACTGCTTGCCTAGAATCATGATTTCCTTCATATCCCCATTGAGCTTGATCAAGTTATTATTAAGAATGGGCGGAAAATTCGTTCCGCTCGCGGAATATGCGGATCTGCAAATCATGCGAAATCGCAGCAAAATCCGCGAATCCGCGGGCAGGACAAATTTTGCTCAGGAAGCCCTTACAGGGTTACAGTAGGTGCCCAAGTTGAAGCTAATTTCTTTGTAACCATTTACAAAATGGTTACGAAGAAATGAACTTCAACTTGGGCACCTGCTGTAACCCTGTAAGTGCTTCCTGAGCGGCACCTTCTTGCCTACTTGCAACTATTCTCTGACCTTGCTATGACCCTCGAAGCAGGGTCAGAGAATAGTTACAAGTAGACAACGAGGCTCCTGCAGGAAGCACTTACAGATATAGATAAAGCAGGTGCCTGAGTTGAAGGTCAAATTCAGTAACTCCTTAATCAGCCCCAAAAAAATGTGTGTTTTGTCGAGGCTGGGCAGGTGTGTAATCTCCCCATATCTACAGTCGAAAATTAGCTATGATGCTTGATGGAGGCCTTTGCATCCTTGACTTTCACGAGCTCTCTCCCCGTGCAGTTCCTGTGACCACAAGCTTCTTTCTCCTCATCTGCTGCTCTGATCGGTGCTTGTCCTTTTATACACAGAAGAGGCATGTGAACTCGCATAGAAACCCCCCCCCCCGTTTGCTCACCCAACACACACAAGCGGTGTGCACCGTCTTCCCACCCTTTAGCCACTATGATGGACAGCTCACTCGAGGGACCCCGGCACCCTTCGGCGCGATGGCAAAGTTATTCAGCCCCCAAAAAATGTGCGTTTTGTCCAGGCAGGGCAGTTCCTGTGACCACAAGCTTCTTTCTCCTCATCTGCTGCTCTGATCGGTGCCTGTCCTTTTATACACACAAGAGGCACGTGAACTGGCATGGCAGCCCCCACCCCGTTTGCCCCGCCCCACACACACTAGCGGTGTGCACCGTCTTCCCGCCCTTTAGCCACTATGATGGACAGCTCACTCAAGGGACACCGGCACCCTTCAGCGCGATGGCAAAGTTAATCAGCCCAAAAAAAATTTGCGCTTTGTCGAGGCTGGGCAGGTGTATGTTCTCCCCATATCTACAGTCGAAAATTAGCTATGCTGCTTGATGGAGGCCTTTACATCCTTGACTTTCACGAGCTCTATCCCGTGCAGTTCCTGTGACCATAAGCTTCTTTCTCCTCATCTGCTGCACTGATCGGTGCCTGTCCTTTTATACACAGAAGAGGCATGTGAACTCGCATAGAAGCCCCCCCGTTTGCCCCCCCACACACACACTAGTGGTGTGCACCGTCTTCCCGTCCTTTAGCCACTATGATGGGCAGCTCACTCGTGGGACCCCGGCACCCTTCGGCGCAATGGTAAAGTTAATCAGCCCCCAAAAAATGTGCGTTTTGTCCAGGCTGGGCAGTTGCTGTGACCACAAGCTTCTTTCTCCCCATCTGCTGCTCTGATCGGTGCATGTCCTTTTATACACAGGAGAGGCATGTGAACTTGCATAGAAGCCCCCCCCCGTTTGCCCCCCCACACACACTAGCGGTGTGCACCGTCTTCCCGCCCTTTACACACTATGATGGACAGCTCACCCGAGGGACCCCAGCACCCTGGCACCCTTCGGTGCGATGGCAAAGTTACACACACATGGTCACTGGAGGCAACTCTTCTGGTCCTACGCAGCTGTAAATGTATAGTCCAATAAAAGCACTATACATTTACCCAATGAGGTAGCACTTACTAATTAGCCAGTAGAAAGTACTCCAGTTAAGTATGGTGCAAAATCGCAAAACAATTCACGATTTCGGGGGAAAACCGCGAATTTGCTGATTTTTTTTGCGATTTCGCACAAATTTGCGAACCGCTAATTAGCTAAATTCGCCCATACTTAGGTATTATTCATCTATGAGGAGATACGACTCAATGATTCTGTGCAGATGTAAAGAAGATCTGTGTGTCATCTGCGTATAAAAGCAGGGTCAAGCCACAAGTCTCCACTACATCTCCAACTGGTGGGCGTAAATTTGATATAGCAGAGGACTGCCTTGAGGGACTCCAGAAGTTAGAGCTTGTAGTTCTGACTTGGCGTCAGATAAATCGTGTAGAACTAACAATCTTTTTAAAAGGATATAATCCATGCCAGTGCTGAGCCTTTAAGTCGCAGTGACATCTAACATTCCACCATGATGGTAGAGACACAGTGTCAAAAGCAACGTTAAGATCTAATATAGTAAGTTCCACCTTCATTAAGAGGCTACCTTGCAAGCTCAGTTATGCCCAGAAGAGCAGACTCTGTACTGTGTTCTACCCTAAAGCCTGACTGAAAGGGGTGCAAGAAATGTTGAGCCTCCGCAAACGAAGTAAGCTGGGCATTGACATGCTTCGCCAACATTTTGGAGAAGGTGGGTAGCAAAGAAATAGGGCAAAAATTCAACAGATTGTCGGATCCATGTTGGCTTTTTTCAAAAGTGGAAGAAGCATTGCATGCTTCCACTTCTGAGGGACAAATACCTTGCAAAAAGAGGAGTCAAAGCGATCCATTATCATTAAAAGCAGGCTTGAATCCTGTAGCCCAAGCTTGCTGGGCGGTAAAAGGCCCAGGAGAGATCTTGATTTGTTGGATTGAAAAATGGCCTTGAAGGTCACAATATCTAAGAGAGATCTAGTCCCTATTGCAGCAATTGAGCCAGGATTAGTCAAAGTGTCACTATTATCTTCTTCAGTCGGGCTCCGACTGACAACATCTACCACCAAGTCAGTAGTGTGTGTTTCATTTGTGCAGTCCTTAGCCAGTTGGGCATGAATATTATTCACTTTAAGGGTGAAAAAAACGAGCTAATTCCTCCCATTAAGTCTGTGAAAGGGGAGATGTAGGAGGCACTTGGATGGAATCCGAAATTTCCTGCACCACCTTGAAAAGTCTCTTAGGAGATTTTGGGTGCTTAAAGTCTTATCCAAGTAAAACTTAGCACAAGCCAATTTATAGAGCCTATGATAATTATTTTGTTCTGCTCTGTAGTTTTGGCCTCCATATACGATTTTCTCCAAAGTCTTTACATGACTTTACACTGTTTTTGTTCTACTGTCTCAATGTATCCAAGAAACAGGGAGCCGGCCGATGGCATTGGCTTGAACATTTGTCAGTGTCTAGTGAAGTTTCCTCCACGGCCTTCGTGAGCCAGTTGTGAACTAGATCCTTATCCACCTCAGCGGTGTGTTACTGCTACAACGCATCTTTTACAACGTAATGCTGTTACAACGCAGCTATTACATCGCAAATACCATTACAATGCATGCCATTACAACGCATGGCATTACATAGCAGATGCTATTACAACGCATACCATTACATCGTAAGTATTGGTAAGTATTTAATTTTTTTTTTATTTTATTTAATATTTTATAATTGATTTAATTATTATTAATTATAAAAAAATATTTATTTCGTTTTTAAATATTATAAATTAAATATATTAATTTAAGTATTTTTTAAAATAAGTATGAGTATAGGAGTATATGTTTTGGGGTACTGATGTATATGTTTTGGGGTGTTTGGGTATTTTTAGGTTTTAGGGCAGTGTTTGGGTTTTGGGGTACAGGGGTGTTTTTAGGTTTTAGGGCAGTGTTTGGGTTTTGGGGTACAGGGGTGTTTTTAGGTTTTAGGGCAGTGTTTGGGTTTTGGGGTACAGGGGTGTTTTTAGGTTTTAGGGCAGGGTTTGGGTTTTGGGGTACAGGGGTGTTTTTAGGTTTTAGGGCAGGGTTTGGGTTTTGGGGTACAGGGGTGTTTTTAGGTTTTAGGGCAGTGTTTGGGTTTTGGGGTACAGGGGTGTTTTTAGGTTTTAGGGCAGGGTTTGGGTTTTGGGGTACAGGGGTGTTTTTAGGTTTTAGGGCAGGGTTTGGGTTTTGGGGTACAGGGGTGTTTTTAGGTTTTAGGGCAGTGTTTGGGTTTTGGGGTACAGGGGTGTTTTTAGGTTTTAGGGCAGGGTTTGGGTTTTGGGGTACAGGGGTGTTTTTAGGTTTTAGGGCAGTGTTTGGGTTTTGGGGTACAGGGGTGTTTTTAGGTTTTAGGGCAGGGTTTGGGTTTTGGGGTACAGGGGTGTTTTTAGGTTTTAGGGCAGGGTTTGGGTTTTGGGGTACAGGGGTGTTTTTAGGTTTTAGGGCAGGGTTTGGGTTTTGGGGTACAGGGGTGTTTTTAGGTTTTAGGGCAGGGTTTGGGTTTTGGGGTACAGGGGTGTTTTAAGGTTTTAGGGCAGGGTTTGGGTTTTGGGGTACAGGGGTGTTTTTAGGTTTTAGGGCAGGGTTTGGGTTTTGGGGTACAGGGGTGTTTTTAGGTTTTAGGGCAGGGTTTGGGTTTTGGGGTACAGGGGTGTTTTTAGGTTTTAGGGCTGGGTTTGTTTTTTGGGGTACAGGGGTATTACGACTTTATATAAATTAAATTAATTAAATTAATTTTATTTAATTTAATTACATTAATAACTATATTTACAATTATTAATTTAATTGTATTAATAAACGGTTATATTTAAATTATATTATATAAAAATGTTTAATTAATTAAATTCTTTTAATTATATTAAATATAATTATATTATGTATTATTTATAATTTAAATAAATTATAATTATATTTATTGTAATTAATTACATTATATTATTTACTATTTATACATTTTTTATATTTCATTAATTATATTATTTTAAATATATTAAATTAATATCAATTTTAATATTAATTAAATTACTATAATTAAATTAATTACTGTTTTAAAAATGTTATATTATTTTTATTATTTTAAATTAATTTAATTAACTTTATTACATTTTTTTTAAAAAAGATATACTTACCTATACTTACGATGTAATGCCATGCGTTGTAAAAGTATCTGCTATGTAATGCCATGCGTTGTAATGGCATGCATTGTAATGGTTTTTGCGTTGTAAAAATCGCGTTGTAACGGAACGCGTTGTAATACATCGCGTTGTACTGACACCAATCCACCTCAGCTGCTTGTTTTAAAACAGGGCGGATGTGCATGAGCGGCACATTCAAAGCTGAGGCGTTCAATTTAGACCAGTTTCTAGATTTGGAGAAATCTTAAATTGTGTTATTCAAGGTGCATGCGGGATACTGACTTTGAATGGTACTGCAAAGTGGTCGGATCAGAGTGGCAGAAGAGGAGGGTCAGTAGTCAAGTGCAGCATATTGGAAAGAAACTGGAACCAAAAGATAGGCAGTAATGTGAGTAGGTGTGAGTTGCAAAGCCTGACACTAGAACACCCAGATCCTCTATAAAAGTAGTACTCTGATTACACTTTGGATCTTCCAGGTGAAGATTAAAGTCTCTAACTCTAATGAAATCTGCTACTCTGTACTCTGATTACACTTTGGATCTTCCAAGTGAAGATTAAAGTCTCTAACTCTAATGAAATCTGCTACTCTGTACTCTGATTACACTTTGGATCTTCCAGGTGAAGATTAAAGTCTCCAACTCTAGTGAAATCTGCAGATTTTAATATGTGAGGAGCTTTTAAATCTGTGAAAGAGGTGCACTCATTTCCAGAATGCCCTTGGGGGTCGATAATCAGGGCACTGATATCGTAAATTCATGCAAGAGCGAAAGTGTAAAGAGCAGAGCTTCACAAGAAGGACAACAAAATCTTCAGTTTTACATTGTTATAATGTTAGTCATTTTTATAAATACTAGCAATCCCCCATCCGTTCCATCAAGTCTATCTTTCCTGACCATCCATAGAATAGCTAAGAGGGCAAGAGAGCCACATTCACATCTGGTGCAGATCCCTCATGTGTCCAGGTCTCAGTGAGAAACAAAGCATCAAGATTGTTATCCCATAAAAAATTTAAAAGATGTTGATGACTTGAAAGAGACTGGCAGTTCAAACTGGAGAACTGGTATTCCCTAACATGATCAGGGTCACCTGATGAGCTAAAAGTGCAGAAATTAGTTTTAGTCCTTACCTTATAACCATTAACAGCAAGTTGGTATAGGACAGACACCATTATTACCAGAGGTTGAGAAAGCAACATTACAACCACTACAGATCAGAGGACTAGTACCTAGTTCCAGGACTTGGCTGAACTGCAGTATATGCCTGTCTCTTTGATCGTGGAGAAACAGGGTTTCAGGCACCAGTTTGATGCAGTTGTACACAGACGTGCTTGCCTTAGGTGGACCTTCGGTGACAATGGAATTACCTTATTACATTTTAAAAGTGTAACTTCAAAATGGGAATAGGTAAACAGTACATGTTTGGTTTTTATGGAATCACAATTTAAAATCCTAATTTACAGTGAAGGGGGATTACAAATTACAATTTTGAAAATCCACTTTTGGAAAGTTTACATTTTCCTGCCTTAGGTCTTTAGTGCCTGCGGTCTGTATCTGGGTCACATGCCTGGGCATAGTTGATAGTTGGGTTTTTGTGCATTCCTCCTAGACAGCCACACTCAATAAAGAGCTTTGGTGGGCCAGGATGGGCAAATACAGGCAAGATGGGAGGGCGTAGGTGGGCACAGCCCTACTTACACACTAGGAGGCTTCCTCCCTCCCAACAAAGGGCGGCATACCCTCTGTATTTAGTCTGCAACCAGGGTAGGTAGGGCATGATGCCAAGGGACTTCAAAGGAAACACTCTATGAGCTTCTCCTTATTTTAAAGGAAGACCCAGGTATAAATAATGTACCCCATACACCAACTAGTCAGTCATTTTTGATCCAGTGAATGCTCTGCCAGGAAGATTGGCGGCTGTACTTTCGGGCTGCCAACCTGCTGGACTGCTGCTCTGAAGGACTGTTGCACTGCTGTACTGACCTGCTGCCCTCTTGCCTGCTTGAGAAGGACTAGGCCTGCATCTGTTCAATCCAGGGCCCCAAAGTGACTCCAAGGGCTAGTTGGCTGGCCTACTGACCAGAGCCTCTGGGGCAGAAGGCTCCAACAACCTTGAACTCAGCACCTGGTCTCCGACATCTGTACCCTGCCAATCTTGGACTCTTGGAAATGGGCCTGAAGGTGCTCTGCCTGTCCATCTGTTGATTTAGAAGAAGGGAAGCATTGTCTCTGCTACACTGCGCAATCCCAAGCAGAACCAATGCATCACCTTTACCGCAAGAGTTTCGCCGACACAAGGAATCCGCATCGACCTCACAACCTGCTGTGTGAAGCTACTCTGAAGCATGCCCTTGCATCACACATCTTTTGTCGATGGCAGCCTCAACGACTAAGCAGGTTCCCACCTCACAGCTCTTTGGAACTGACGCATTGCCTCAACTGCGCTATGTATCGTTGATGCCAGGCTGAGCATGGCAGCCCCTCATCAACTGCATCCTCGACGATGATGTAGTACCTCGCACTGCATCTTTGCAGCCCCTCACAATGCATCACCTCTGCAGCGCAAAGCAGCCTCAACGCGGGACCTTCCAATACTCTTCAAACGAGGATTTAAGGTAATCTGCTCAGAGGGCCTGATTGGGTTCCTGTGGCCTGCCATTGCTCCATGGTGGTCAGCCAAAAGTTGGGAATTTGTCCCGGTCCGGGGCAACCAAATATCCATAGTTGGCCCTTTGTGCTTTTTGACACTTTGTTTACTGGAATCTTAAAACCTGCATATCTTCGGTTCTATTCATTGGATTTTTGTTATTTGGGTCTTGTTATATTTAATAAAACATAATCAATTGCTTTAATTAGTGTGAGGTTTATCTTGTGTTGTGTTCTCATTTTATTATCGCTTCAAGTGCTGCCTAAATACTTTACGCATTGTCTCTAAGTTAAGCGTGACTGCTCTGTGCCAAGCTACCAGAGAGTTGGGCATAGGTTAATTTGGGATTTGCTTTTGCCTCACCCTGACAGGTATTATGGTTGCTGCTTAAGTAGGGTTTCAATCCCCTCAACCAGTAACCACAATTTCTTAATGATACAATGTATTGGTGGGTAATAAGACAGAGACAAAGGTGCATCATAAGAAGCAGATCTAATGATGGGCACCTGTGCAGCCTTGCAGATTGAAAGATGAATAATCAGTATATAGATAAGATACAGCTGATCAACATGAAGCAAAGTCAGATGTTCAAAAGAGATTTTTATAACAATCATATGAAAGCAGATGAAGCAGTGGAAGAGAGGTCCTGCAGCAGTTGGAAAAATCTTATGAAAGGCCAGAGACCAGTTTATACCATGGATAATTTTGAGGGCAAATCAATGCTCCTGAGCCTATTTTTTTGAAAACAGTAGAAATGGCACTGGTGTTAGAGGCATGTAAAACAGCACCAAGCAGGTCAGTGAAATGAGTCTAAAACTGAGCATTTAAAAGGCATTGTATCCCTACCACAGAACGTGCTATCTCAAGGTTAGAAGTCTGAGCTGTAGAAGTTAAAACAATGTCTTTTTTTTCACATTGCTTACAGCCTATTCATTTTATCAAGGAGGATTTAGCTTAACAGTCGGTCAAAAGGAATATCAGAAGCTCTTATTGTTCCAAGATGCGTCACCCCACAACATTTCACAATGGTTTGCACAGTAAGTAGATAAACGTATCCTTGAAGCATCCAATAATATGAGACAATAGGCCTGAAAACAAAGCATCGTTCTTTGAATAATTAAAATAAAGTTCCCAGCCATGTAGGAAATATATACATTGTTTATGAGCTAATATCAATGAATACAGGTTTGGCATGAACAGCCATAGAAATGAGAAGTGGCGATGGACAGAGAAAATGGCCCAAGTATCAACCACATTAGGTCATAAACATTAGCATGGAGAAAAGGTGGATCGTCTATCTGTTAGCCAGTCAAAATATTGTCAAATATTTCCTTTATGGTGACATGACAATGACACAAAGTGAGATTGCAAGGTGCAAAGATTGCATCCCATGAAGAAGGAACCAAAGCGCCCAATGGGATTTAAGCATTTGCAAAGTCCGGCACATTTGGGTAATTGCAAGTGTCTGAACTGGTTTTGTGACATACTATTTAGGTTTAGATATGGTGGTACTTATATAACATCAAAGAAATATAGTTAATGCAAAACTATCGTGGTGCAGCACGGATATACAACCTTTTGTGTAATAACAGCTACTTGTATTCAATGAAAGTCATTGTGAGCTACTAAAATTAGTGCTGTACAAGTGAACACACAAGTCAAGATTAGATTAGTTGCCACCATATGTTACATTTCTAAAAGTGATCACCCCAGTGCATCCAACAGGTTTGCCAGCTGTAATGGAAAAAAGGTTTTGTCTATTGGAATTCATTTAGATTGGGAATACAAAACAGCCACATCTGCATTGCACCTGGCTCAACTAGTGATAATAATAATCTCCCCTTAAATGATGTATCACTCATAAATAAGGTTTAAATATGTTTTAGAAATTCATAAATTTTTCTACAAACATTAGCTCATGAGTTCTGAAAATGCACACATTATTTTTTGCCTTGAATACACAGTTTTGCCATACATACGTTAATTCAACCAAGAAAATGTTTTTTAGCATTCTGGAATGCCCACGGGAGAGCAACTTACAGGTAGCTGGAAAGCTACCATAGCTCATGAGCTACTCGTTGGAGAAGCCTGTGGTACAGAATATGGTTGGCAAGAATGTAATTTGTTATGGTCAATGAGATGGTTCTCAAGAATAAAGTTGTTTTTTATATCGTTTTCTTTGACATAGATGTGAAAAAAATCATTTTTTATTTACTTTAGTGAATATGAGTTAATATATTTTAGGTGGTGGTATTGTTAGTATAATTTTTATACATTTTGTAATGTTGTTTGTAATTTTAAGTATTATAATAATGTATTTTTAAACGTAATTAGTTATTTATAGTGTAGTGGCAGGTTGTTGGGTTTGTAAGGAATAGGGTGGTAAGTCAATTTCAAGGTAAGTACATTTTTTAAAGGCAATTTGTTTTTAAATGTAAATTCAAGTTGTAATTGTTTTTAAATTATGTAATTGTGTAATTGTTACTTTCTTTCTTATTTTAATTTTGTATGTTAATATTGATTTCAATTTTATTGTTAGTAATAGTGAATTATATTTTATCAGCAGTTGGGTTTGTAGGGGACTACGATGAGTAGTTAAAATGTTAACTTATATTTCATTGTAATTAAATATTTAATACAACATTATTTATGCCAATTACTAATTTGTTTAATGCTGTTTAATTTCAGAATTGTTTATGTGCATTTTAATTTTTATATATTTGTTATTAATGCATGTTATCTACATCATTAGTTTTGGCAGTGGTATACGGGGAAGATTTTTAAATTGTAATTTTTTGCGTATTAATTTTTGGTATGTAATTGAGTAATTGGTCATTGAATATGTAAGAGTTTAATGATGTACTTTTTATTTTAATCCTTTTGTTCTTTAAATTAAACTCTGTGTGTTGTTGAAATTGTATATGCCATTTTAAAAAAAGAATTGTATTTATGTAAATAATAATTTGGTATTTATTTTTAATATTTGTAATTCGTAGTTAAGTGAATTTTACTGTGAGTTTATTTATGCATTAAATATTTTTCATATCTTTATTACAGAATATAGTATTTATTTTGTATGCTCTGTAATTGTATCTTTTTGTTACTCTTTGACATATTTTAAGGGAATTATTAGGACTTGCTTTATTGTTTGTAACTCTTCGAAATTCAACACCTCCCATACTGTTGCTTAGACTGGAGTGGGAATAGTGAATCTACCTCTTCCAAAGCCTTCACTACTGTTGCTTGGAATGGAGAGGGAATATTAAATCAAACCTCTCCAAAGCTTTTGATGGGAATAGTAAATCTAACATAAACCTAACATATCAGTAACAATCCAATGCTTTAAACTCTAAAAACCACAGAAATTCACCAGTTACGGTTACAAGTAACTATAACTCTTGCCCTAAGGCAACTATAGCTTGTGCCCCTGCCATGCAGTTTTTTCTACAATAATTTCATTGCAAAAACTAGCAGTACTATTATCAATGATATCATAGAAGATGTTATGACTGATGAAATATGTGGGGTAAATAGCAGTGCATGGCGATGGTGCAAATTATATTTACCTTACGGCACAAATTATAGTTACTTGAGATAACTATAACTGTGACTGGTGAATTTCTTTGGTTTTTAGAGTTTAACATGCCACGTTGCTACTGCACCTTTCCCCTAATTATAACGTACTTTCACCATTGTTTTTTTCAGTGAATTTCTAGGGTATTTTTTAACGTTAGGTAATATTTTATTATCATGCGTAAAGCCAACCTCCTCCACGCATGGCCTGCGGCCAACTCGCCGTAGGAAGCCAATCCCACACTATGCACAACATTTGCCTGTGTGTGGTGAGAGGTTAGCCACAGGTCCTCACCCCTATGCCAGAGAGCCTGCCCACAGGGCCTGGCCATGGCCAACACACTCGAAGGCAGTAAACCTCCCTCCCACCCATAGGCCATAATGTTAAGGGGAGGGGGACTCACCCCGGGAGTCAACCTCCATTAAAAAGGGGAGGGCACCATGTGCCCCTCCCAAAGCCTCATCAGGCCAAGAGGCTCAATCCCCTGGGGCCAAATTCAATTAATAAAGGGGGGGACTCCATGGTGTCTCCTTCCCAAACGTTATGAGGCTCCGGAACCCCATCTCCTAAACCAAATTCAATTAAAAAGGTTAGGGTGCTGTGTGGCCCACCTCTCTAAGCCTTTGTAGGCCTCGAGAACCCCAGCTCCCAGGGCTGTATCATATCAATAGAAAGGGGGTCACCCCTCTCCGATCCAATTATGGCCCTAGGAGCACATATAGGAGGGTGCCCAGGTGCCCACCCGGCACCCGCAAAACAACATGCAGGCAGGTGTAGGGGGTACCAGTGCCCCGGTAGCCCCAGCCGGCTCCCTGTATAGTGCAGGGTCAGCTATTCTCCTGCATGAAGGGTGCAGCTTAATATGCTCGCTCCCTCTGGGCGATATCAGTTCTGTTTCCATGCAACAGTGCAATCTAGAGAAGCAGAACACAAATCTCCACCCAGATGGTGGGAGCATTTTTGCATCTCCCCTGTCTAGGAGCAGACTGAGGGTCTGATTACAAGTTTGGTGGTCCGACCACTCGAACACCACATCCACGACCGATAGGTGAAGTCTGGAGGTCTTCAGACCACCGTATTACAAGTTGCCCACGGGGCTGGCGGTGCACAGTGGAGATCTTGCGGCGGTGGTGAGTACTTTTCCATATGTATCATTGTCTGTGTGCACATTTCAACTGCATATGTGTTGAATGCACACATATGCATGATACATGTAGAAAAATACCACATTACCATTATCGGTGCATGACCTTTATGTGGGCAGTCCAGGCAATGGGTATATGGTATGAAAAGGATGAAGCAAACTGGGTTGGATTCCCCAGAGTGAAGAAACTGCTGTGAAGTGGGCACTTGGAGTAAGGGTTCCACGCTGAACTCGGACGGGAAGAAAAGGAAAGGGGTTAGTATTCACCCCAAATCCTTTGTTTCTGCCAACCGCAGTTGTAGCAGTCGGCTGTTGGCTGGCAGTGTTGGCAGTTCAGCCACGGTCTTTGCAAAGGCAATCCACCCATCTTGTATTATAGAGGTTAGACTACCGAGCTCGCGGGTACACGGTCCAGGGACCGCCAAACTCGTAATCGGGCACTGAGTGTTTGCCCTCATTTGCCAGTAGATCTGAAAATCCTCCCTCCAGAGGGAGTTAATTTGTTTCCCTGCTGGCCCCGGTACGGCCAGGTAAATAACTACTGTGTCCCCGGGTTGGTCCACCTGGGGCACAGTATGTAAGTCACCCCAAGGGATGGGTCCCTGGAGCGTATGAAGGCTCAGGGAGGAGGCTGTGTGCCCCCTCTCATCATATAATTACACAGTCCAGGGAGGCCCCCAGGGCATTTTATGCTTGGTAAGTGAGGCAACACAGCCACCCTACCCTTTTTTAAGCATCTTGGCCCTGGGGGATGGGGACCCCGCCCTTATTCTTGACCAAGGCCCTGGAGGATGTGTTCCCTGTAGCCTCTCAAAAGCTAAGAGAGAGAGGCCATGTGAATCAATCCCCCTCCCTAAAATTATTTGCATCAGCCCCCCAAGGCCCTGACCCACACTGGGGTTTTAATAAACAAACATGGGGGCTTGTGCTTGTTTTTTTAACATTTTGCTATGGATTTGTGAATCCTCCACAAATTCACTGCAAAATCTGGAAAATGCAAACATATTTGGCCACAGAGGGGTCCCTCATGGACCCCACCACAAGTCCTAGGGGGTCAGGGCAACTGTACTTTGCCCTAAGTCTTTTTTTTTTTTGCTTTTTACTTCAGACTCTGGACTGATTCCTGAATCCTAATATTTCTGCCACCCCTGCCAGGTTTTTGTGGTGGCAGCCAATCAGATCTCAGCAGCATGAGATATACTTTTTTAGCATTATTTACTCAGAAACTACTGAATGGATTCACATCAAAATAGAAAATAACTCTTTCTGGATGGAAATCTGGCTTTCTGCTAAATTTGGAGTAAATCTGTTCAGTGGTTTGGGATGTAGCTGTGTCTAAAGTTCCTAAGGAAACATGAATGGGGAAGATGCGTTTTGGGTCCCCGCCTTTCCCTCTGGCCCTTGTTATGGATTACCCTGAAACTTTTCATGCACAAACTAGTTAACTTGGCGGCAATGCTGCCACGGAAAGGCATGTTACCGCACCCATGTAATATGGCAGGAGGTGTCTAACAGACACCGCCACCATATTAAACCCTTTTTCGCCCGGTCAACGAGTTCCTTTTTCAAAATATTTTCAACTCTTGCAACCTTAATGGAGGCAAAAGGGTGTTATCAGTGATCCTTTCCTAAAAAATACATAAATAGTTAATAATACAGTTTCTTAAATTCAATATAATCCTTGCCTTCAACATTAAAAATTAAAACAATGTTATCATTAATATTAAAAAGAAAAACAAAGGTTCCTAGATGAAGTGTGCGACTCCAGAAAATGGAAACAAATCAAGTGTATTTATCTTAAATTCATATCAAAAGGGAGATCATTATGGGCAAGTGCCCAAATCATAAATCTAAATTATCATACTTTCACAAAGCATTTCATCAAATTATTCCTAGTCCACCATTAATAATGAACAATTTATATATATTCACTAAAAAACCAAAGGTACAGGGGCATTATAATTAGGCTCAGATTTCACTTGTACAAAACCAGTGAAATTCAGCAGTTATAGGTATCTGAGCAAACTATAACTTACGCACCGCAATACACTGCTTATAACTACACATAATATATGTTAGAAATAGTAACACTCATTAGTAGTATACAAAGTATACTATTTTAAGTTTTGTAGTAACTTGGTATACATGTTTAACACTCATAAACCTTTACAAAACATTCACAGTTCCTGGATGATTTCATCAGCAATGTCATTTGACATGTCATTAGTAGTACACAAAGTATACTATTTTATGTTTTGTAGTAACTTGGTATATATATTAAACACTCATAAACTTTTACAAAACATTCACAGTTCCTGGATGATTTCATCAGTGATGTCATTTGACATGACATCAGTGTTGTAATATGTGAAGTCATATCAGTGCATTGCAGGGTGTAGATTATGATTACTTAAGCTAACTATAACTGCTGAATGTCACTAGTTTTGTACAAGTGAAATGTGAGCCTAACTATAATGTGCCTGTAACCCATGGTTTTTCAGTAAATTTCTAAAGTTTAAAAAAATTCTATTACCTAACTATTATGTCCCTGCACTCTTTGTTTTGTTTCAGTGAATTTCTAAGGTTTTTTAATGGTGATTCCTAACTATAAAGTCCTTCTAACCTCTGTTTTTTAAATTAATTTCTAAGGTTTTTCTTAACTGTAACCTTTGGGCGTGTATGACTGAGTGCATGAGTGTCTCAGTTGGCATGTGAGGGAGTGTGTGAGTGCCTCAATGGGTGTGTGAGTATCTGTATGGGTTTGGGAGTAGTTGTATACATATCTCACTGGGTATGCGAGTGGAAATTTGACTGTCTAAGTGGGTCTGTGAGTGCCTGAGTTGGTATCTGAATGGGTGCACGAGTGTCTGAGTGAGTATCTCAGTGGGTTTGTGAGTGGGTGTGAGAGTATCTCAGTGGGTTTGTGTGTGCCTCCATGAGGATATGAGTCAGTCTGTGAGTGAGTTCATTAGTGTCTGAGTTTGTCTATGTGTGAGTATATTCGTGTTTGAGTGGGGCTATGAATGTGTGTATGAGCCTCTGAGTGGTTCTGTGAGTGACTGTGCGAGTAGCTGTATGGGTCTGTGAGTGGATGCATGAGTGTCAGAGTGGGTCTGTTAGTAAGTGAACGTATCTGTGTGGGTCTGTGAGTGTGTGCAAGAGTGTCTGAATGGGCATGTGAGTGGCAATTGGAGTGGCTTTATGGGTCTGTGAGTAAGTGCATGAATGCCTGAGTGAATGTCTGAGTGCATCTGTGAGTGGGTATTTTGGTGTCTGAGTGGGTCTATGAGTGGGTGTTCCTAAATGTTTGAGTGGGTGTGTCAGTCGCTGTGTGAGTGTCTCAACCATAAAGGAACCACACCTGATGTTTTATCCAACAAAGAGCCAACAGCCAACAGTTTCACACAAAGGGGCTTAATTAAAAGCCCCTTGTTCAGCCGATGCGTCACTTTTAATACGGAAAAAGGTAATGTACCAGCGGCCCAAGGGGCTTGTAAATAAGCCAAAAATATCTACCCATATGGAGCACTTTCTACTAGTTAATTACTAAGTTACTTAATGGGGGAGGGTCAGTGCTTAATTTAAGCCAGCAGCTGCTGGTGCTTAGCCTAGAACTTAATTGTCAGCACCAGCAATAGTGGGAGTCTGCTACAAGGTAGTGCTGTCTGGCTAATTCATAGATTACCACAACAACAGTTAATTATTCATTTGATATACCTTAAAATGACTATTACCTGCTGCTCAAGCCATTATTATAGCTTTGGGGACCTAAATTAGTCTGATACTATCATTGGCAGCATTAATGGGGCAATGTGTGATGCCTCCTGATAAGAGCCCTGGCACTTATCATTTACAAATTAGGCACTGCCTGGAGAGGGCCGTGTGGCTCTCCTCCCTCTGGGCAAATTTTATCCCCAAGGACCCTGTGCCCGGCCACAGGTTGATTTGGCCCAGTGGACCCCATCTCCCGGCCTTAATTGAATAGTGCAGGGCGGCTGTGTGACCCCACTACTTGGGGCCTGGTCTTAATTATTGAATGAATGAATGAATGAACTCAGTCTTATATTGCGCAAACTTAGCCCATGGGCATCAAGGCGCCTAACAAGAATAAATCCAAGATGTATGAGGCCAGGAGCTAGCTTACGAGTATGCCTCTGAGAATAACCATGTTTTTAATGCCTTCCTAAAAGGACCGATGGCAGGTTGTGTCTTTAGTTCCAGGGGAGAATGTTCCACAGCCTAGGGGCCAGAACAGAAAAGGCCCTACCACCCCACCTAGCTCTCCTCACCCGGGGAACAGTCAGGAGGTTCTTACTGGAGCGGGGCCACATATATGTTGAAGAGAGTGGGGCTTAAAGCGGACCCCTGTGGTACCCCACAGCACCCAGGTCTAGAGGGGGACACAGACTCTCCTAACTTGACCCTCTGCTCTCTCTGACTAATAAAGGAGGACAGCAGACTAAGTGCAGACACCTCTACCCCTATCTCCCTGAGGCGAGATGTTAAAATGCATGGAGACAGGGTATCAAAGGTTGCTGTCAGGTCTAACAGGACCAGTAAAGTGGTCTGCCCTTGATCAACCTTTGTACGGATATTATTAGCGACCACCGTAAGTACTATGGTGCTTCCTGAAACCATGCTGCGATGAGTCCAGAAAGCCCGAAGAATCAAGAAAGGCAGTTAGATGAAGGTTTAGATGAGTTTACAACATTTTTCCTGAAGCCGGCAACAGTGATATTGGACGGTAATTCTTTAATATCTCTGGGTCTACTGATGGCTTTTTCAGCAAAGGCTTGACCACTGCCTTTTTCCAGGTCATTGGAAAAGTACCCTCCCTTATAGCAAGGTTCATCACTTCCAGATGGAGGGGAAGTACAACTTCCCTACAATCCTTCAGGATCCTAAGGGGACACGGATCTAGTGGGGAGCCCGATTTAATCCTGTTCAGGAGCAGGTCCAACTGCTGGAGGGTAAGAGGAGGGAAATTAGCCAGTCTACTCGAGAGGTCTTTGGCCAACAGTCCGTAGAGGATGGAAGCGAAACAGGAGAAGGCTCCAGTAGGTCCCTTTGAGTGTCCGGAGAGGTGTAAATATCCGCTATTTTAGTATGAAAAAACAGCGAGATCTTATCGCACAATTCTTGCGACCCAATTACTGGGTCAGGGGTTCTTAGGGTACACAGGAAATCCATGATCTTGAACAGTTCCCTTGAGGAAGTGAGGGAGGCCGTTATGTTGGTGAAATAGTCCTGCTTTTCCTCAATTATCTTCTTCTTGTACTCTCTCAGCAAGATTTTGTGCTTTTCCCTTTCTCTGTTAACCCAACCAGTTCTCCATGGCCTCTCCTGCTTCCTACAGTCCTGTCTAAGAAGCCTAATTATATGATCAAAATGGGAGGTGGGTTGTGCGTCCCCCCTCCCCGGGCAACTTTTGGCCCCAGGTATTCTGGGGCTTGGCCTAAATGTGATGGGGAGTGGGCTGCGTTGCCCCCCTCCTTGGGCCTATTTTGGCCCAGTGGACCCCACCCCCTGGGGCCCAACCATGTTTTCTAGGGTGCCTTGGACACTACCAAGGGCACCCAGTGTGCAATGGGGCTGTGGAGGGAGCCGTAAGGCCCCCGCAGTCCCAGACAGCTTCTCACCTCCTGCGGGAGCTGGCATGGCAATTGTAAACATGGATCTGTTGCAAATGCAGCTCCCTGTGTGCAAGAAAAAAGTTTCATTTCTTTCCCTGCCCAGTTTCATCTCTTTCCCTGCCTGCATGTCTGCAGGCAAGGAAAGACATGAAGCATCTGCTTCCAGCAGTTTAGAGCACTTTGACAGCTCCCCTCAGCTGGAACCAGAGTGTTTGCTTTTGCTTGGTAAAAGCAGTCATCTCCAAATATGCAAAAGCAAACAGCTATGTCCGGGGGGGGGGGGGGGGGTGAGGATCCTGGGACAAAGCAGGAGCCAGCCATGGGGGTGGCAGTCCCCCAGGGCCATGTATTTCTCTAGAAGGGGGGCTGCAAACCTCCTCCTTTACTTTTCAGAGTGGGTCCTGAGGAGGTTATAGTCCTCTTGGCCCTATGTGACTCAGGAGGTGACCACATAGCCCTGCTCCCACTCTTTCACAAAATATTTGGCCTTGGGGCCAGCTGGGTCCTCGGGCCACCTCATTTTGTGCTGTTCCCTGGGCTCAGGAGGTCAAGCAGCCCCCAAACTATGATTGGGCTTATGAAGGTCTCATTTTTATTTATACATAAAATTCCTGGGGCGGTGGTGGTCCAGAGGCTCCAAGAGCCTCAGGAGGGATGCCCGTGACCCCCCTGCTGAAGCTGTGTTCCAAGGTGGATGCCAGCACTTCTTTTTTTAATCAGATTTGAGCATGGGGACTGTCGGAACCTCGGAGGATCCACGTCTCTAGATATACAAACTTGTTTTTTTTCTATAAGTTAAAACTATTAAATGGATGTACACCCAATAGCAAAATGGCTTTTTTCTGAACCAAATACGAACTATCTGCCACATTTGGTGTAATTCTGCCCAGCGGGTCGGGCTGTAATCGTGTGTAAAATACCTATGGGAGTTAACATGGAAAAAACACTTTTTTGACCCCTCCTTTTTCTTGACCCCCACTCTACAGATCACCCCAAAACTTTCCATTCACAACAAGAATCAATGGGGCACTATCCTTGGAAAATGTTGTGAAGATTCGTCAAGCCAGTGCCACAGATATAAGCAATTCCAAAAAAGCTTTTCCTATGGAAACATGGATATACAGGAATGCATATTACCTACTGGAAGACGCCAGTAGGTAGTTATAGCTATGACCTAGTTACCATAGACAAAGAATGTTTTGTGTTACTAATAACTTTGGTGCTGGTTGACCAAAAACTACTGTACAACTCATTTCAGCTGCTGTGTGGAAGGTTTCAGTGTGACTTGAGAAAATGGGGGTCCCAAAAAGCGTTTTCCCCATGCTATTTCTTATAGGGATTTTAGGCACAACTACAGCTCGATCCACCAAACGGAATTACACCAAATCTGGCAGAAAGCTAGCTCTTGGTTCAGAAAGAGCACTTTTTAGGTCGAGGACCATAGGCTGCGCTTGTGCAGTCTCCGGGAAGAGATTTAATGTTTTGGAGTATGGGGGCTTGAACCCGCCTCTCGCCTCCATTCTCCTCCATTGGCTGGCTTCCTAAATGGAGGCCAGCCATTGGAGGAGTAGGGAGTCACTCCAATAAAGCCCTGTCTCTTTCGGATTCGGGGGCATGCTTTTTTGCGTTCCTTTGACTGTGACATCATCCATCACTCAGAACGCCAAAAACACGCCCCCGAATCCGAAATTTTCTGATGTTTGCGGCCGCCATTTTGATTAAATCCCGGTTACTAAATGCTGCGTGTCTGCTGTTGTTGCGCGTCCCTTGTTATTTCTTCTGGAGGCGGAAGCAGGCAACCTTCAACTGTTGGGAAATGGTCATCTCTTCTGCTGAGGTACTTCGGCACAGCAGAGGAGCAAGTAGCTGGACCGGCAAGGGATTGGTGATCGGCGCTCGCAAGCGGTGTGCACAGCCAGTGCTGGTGGGTGGAGCAGGATCGGAGAGGGGATCAGCTGTGGCTTGCCTCCTGGTTTGTTCATCTGTGGTATAAACGTAGGTGAAGACGTGCAGTGGCTTACAGCGGGCCCCCGATTGACGGTGAACGCACAATTGTTGTTATTGCTGGGTGGTACGATCATCTGCGAGCGGCTGGGTTTATCGGTAAAAATGTGCACTTGCTTTGGGGGCGCTTTGAGAGATTGACCAGCTGTTCTGGGTGAACAGCGGCAGCCCACAATGATTACCAGCGCTTGGGCAGGATTCAGGGCTCAGCAGCAGAGCTCAGGGGTACAATTGTGTTTTCTGGGCTCCAGCGACCCACGCAGACCGTCGTTTGGGCGGGTCCACAGCACATTGTTCCCTATTACGGTACATTTTTGTTTCCTAAAGGAACATACGTTCAGTGTTTTAATGATACAAGTCACACACACTCCAGATCTCTCATTCCAGGCCTAGCCTGTTTTGTATATACATATATATATATATATATATACATATATATACATATATATATATATATATTTTATTATTTATTTAATGGTTTTTGTAAAGCGCGTAGTAACTCAGAAGAGCAGAAGAAGCATCCCAGCGCTGTATATATATATATATATATATATATATATATATATATATATATATATATATATCTCAAAATTGCTAGCTTCAACCACCAACTCCCATAGGGTCAGAAAGAAAAACGAGGCAGACCCTTCTCGGTGCTTTGTTCAGTTTATTTCATACACCAGTCCTCACGACGCGTTTCGGCAGATCCCTGCCTTGATCACATGACAACACGTCAGTGAAGCACATCCCTTTTTAAAGTGCTAGTGCTCATTAATAGACATAAAAGAGGTATTTACATATGTACATGATGGTAATCCGTCTTTCTGCACTCCGTTTTCATAAAAACAAACTATTTCCACTTTCGCAATTCTATGTAAAATACATTTGTGCAATATGAGAATTACATGGTTATTTATGTCCACCATAAAATGTAACATTCCATAGTTGTCACCAATAATACTTGTAAAATACAGTTTTCGCTCTTCACCTATACTACAATGATCTGTATAAATACATATAAATCTTTATAAAGGAATGACATATTTACATGAATGTATATTTTCTCATTTCTCATTGGGATTTTCTTACGCTTGTATTTCTGATACCTCTCTTATTTGAATCAAACTATTGTGCTTCCCCTGGAACAACCTCTTATTAGCCTATTTAGTGTATCACATCAAAAAGTGCTATGTAAGTCCATATAAATAATAAAGTGCTGGTATAGTGCATTGATTTCATATGTGCGGTATGTATCTATTCTCTTATACTGTTTGTTATAAGTCGGCACTCTTCACACCAAGTAGGATGCAGGTTAAATGGACTTTCATTTAGCTGGGTTTATAAAACATGATTCCCACAATTAATTTCCAATAAATATACCAATAAAATCCATTAAAAATCAATTTCATGTTTAAATAACTAAAATTTCCAATCCATTTAAGATCATAAAACCAACATATAATCACATTTTGTAGAAAAAATATATATGGTTTCAACAGTTAATTTTCACAATAAGTTAAAATACTTATTGAAAATTCATAAAATTAACATACTTACAGATCTACTTTATACAACGAGTTATATTGTTCTTTCTAACTTGACCCTTGTTGTTCTCATGTTCAGTTAACTTTTCTTATTTCCCAAATTATTCTAGTGGCCATATGGGTGTTGTGGTCTCGTTTTAATCCAAGTAAGTATACAAATCTTCCCCCATATTTAATCCATTAGGTTGCTTGCTGTCTAATAGCAATATATAATGGGTTTCCAGGCGACGTAATGCCCCTTCCCTGTTACCTCCCCTTCTTTGTACTGGGACGTTGTCTATGAGGTAATATTTCAAATCTTTGGGTTTTCCACCATGATATTCTTTGAAGTGGCGGGCTACTGGATAGCTAGGGTCACTGTTGGTTATCGCCCTAAGGTGTTGTAATATTCTCTGGTACCCTGGGAGTTTTGTACTTCCTACGTACTTGAGACCACATCCACACTCTAGAACATACACTACGTAGTCATTTCTGCAAGTTAGATGTTGTCTGATCATATATGGTTTGGGACTAAAGGCTGTCATGTATGACGTTGTATTTTTTCCATATGTACAAGCTTTACAGCTGATACACTTGAAAAATCCCTTTCTAGCACTGAGCCAGTCCGTGGTATTCTCACATTCCGGGCTACTCTTTACTAGGGTATCCGCCATTGAAGTAGATTTTCTGAACGTTATAGTCGGCTGTTCAGACAATGATTTCCCAATAATTGGATCGTCCTTAACTATATGCCAGTTACTTTTAAATATCTGGCGCAGGGACTTGTGCTGACGATTATATGTTAGTATCAGTCTTGGATTTCCCTCCATTTCTGCTGTGTTGGATTTGAGGCCTTCCAAATCCTTCATACTGTGTAGCAGCAAGTCCTCTCTTGGTCTAATTCTAGATTTTTTAATTGCGTTCTTGATACATTTGGCACTATAGCCCCTTTCTAAAAACCTCATTTTACTTGCTTGCTGATTCTTAGACAATTCTACCTCACTACTACATATCCTACGTAGTCTAAGCATTTCCCCATAGGGGATGCTTTGAATGAGATGAACAGGATGTGCACTTGTTGCGTGCAAAAGTGTGTTTCCAGACGTTTCCTTCCTGTATAGTGTAGTGCTTATTGTCTGATTTTCTATCTTAATCAGGACATCTAGGAACGGTATTTGTTCCTTACTTATGTGTGAGGTAAAGTTAAGGTTAATCTCATTGTCATTCAACTCTTCAATGAATTTTTCTGCCTCTTCCTTTGTCCCTTTCCATATGATCATTAAATCATCAATATATCGTAGCCACGATATAACTTTGTCTTTAAAGGTGTTATTGTGTTTTCTCATTAGGACCAGCTCCTCCCACCAACCCATAAACAAACAGGCATATGTGGGGGAGAAGCTGGCCCCCATTGCTACACCTTGCACTTGTCTGAACATTTGCTTTTTAAAGAGAAAGAAATTGTGCTCTAGGCAAAAAATTTGTAGATCCATCAGCATTTTGTTATGACCAGTATATTCAATAGGTCTCCTTGCCAAAAAATATTCTACTGCCTTTATGCCATCGATGTTACGTATGCAAGTATATAATGATGTTACGTCTAAAGTCATAAGCATGTATCCTTCTTCCCATTTGACTTTTCCTATTTTACCCAAGAAATCTCCTGTGTCTCTCACATAGGAGTCTAACCCTTGTACATGTTCCTGGAGGAAAAAATCAATATATCTTGATACATTTTCATGGGGTCCATCACAGGCGGCAATGATTGGGCGTCCTGGTGGATGATCTTTACTCTTATGTATTTTCGGGATGAAGTAAATTACCGGGGTTTTGGGAAAATCCTTCTTTAAGAATTTGAATTCTTCCAAACTCAGTAAACCTTTGCTCTTCCATGCTAGTAATTTGCTCCAGAGTTCATCTTGCATCTACTTATATTTCAGGGGCGTGCTATGTTATATATATATATATATATATATATATATATATATATATATATATATATATATATATATATATATATATATATATATATATATATATATATATATATATATATATATATATATATATATATATATATATATATATATTATCACAGGATCTCCCCGGTCCCGGGGAGGAATGGAGTCGCTGAAAGACGGCACTGACACGCTTCTTTCAATAAAGGTGATTTATTTCAACAGCTGACGACCAGCGGAAGAAGGCGGCCATTCACCTACCACGGAGGGAGACTCCAAGGTAAGAGTGTTTGAATGCTGGAGTATGCCGTTTGGAACGCTGCTTGAGTGCACCCGACTTTGAAAGTTTGAGACAAACATAGCATTGCGCTAACCGGCTACTTGGGTTGAAATCTTCCAAAAACTGCCAAAGTGCTCTGGGATTCTGATAATCCGTTTACTTACCCAATTGTGGGCATAAACATAAGCAAAGACACTAACAGCACAAGCAGTAAAGGACGAGATTAAACAAGACGGACTCGCTATCAAAACAAACAAATTGATACTGATACTCCAAGGTGGGGGAATATAAACACAAAAATACGAAAACTCACAATGGATAAGCGGGAAGCTAAGAGAAAAGAACTCATTGGTACCATGTTCAACAAACAAGATAAGGCTAAACCAGCGGAGAGCAATAAGGACCAGGAAAAGAATGACATAAAGGACAAACTCCGACTATGGGAGAAGCTAAATAAAAAGGAAATAAACAAATCCTGGGAACTGATTTCATTGCAACAGTATCTGGAAGTAGAAAGAGTGCCCCGTGGGCTACGAATACTGACAATGCCAAGCCAACAGGATGTCACCAACGAACTACTTCAAGAGTGGGGTGAACACACGCTAAACTCTTCCCTGGGATTGATAAAAATTCTAGTCAAACACATCGAGATAGCACTAGAAAAAATAAAAGAACAACTGCGAACAGTAGAGAAAGAGCTGGATTCAATCAAACTTAATACAGAAATAACTAAATTCAAAGAAGAATTAAACAAGCAAATTGAAAAACATGAAGAAGAGGTCAGGCAAAGGAAAGGGACGCCAATGATTATGCGCAAGGCCGCATATTTACGTTTGCACGAAAATATGATTCCTTCAGGCCATCCAAAACCAACATCGCCAGTTCCTCCTCAAGTATGGCATCCTTAACATCAGCAGATTTAAGCGAAGATGACGCAAATCTAGACCCCGGACAGAGGATTTTTTTAGGAGACATGCGCCTTGTTCTATCACAACAAAGATGGGAACAGAACCACGGGGCGCAGAGAAATACACGCGGACGAGCGAGGGGCAGAGGAAGAGGTTGGCAACCAAGATTCAACAGATCCACACAAGGAGGGGCCGACGGAGAAACGGTTACAAGCGAAAAAGTGGGAACAGAAACCAGACTTATGAAACAAAATAGAGGGAAATAGATGAAGAACTCCAAATAGTCAACCTATCTGGAAAATAAATCACTGATGCGGAAATCTCTCTACTAAAGAAAGGAATTAATTTCTGTCCCAAAGCACGCATTAACCTGGCCCAAACAAGAATTGACCTGTACTTATATATACGAAAAATCAAGCTTGCAAAATTCTTTGCGGAGAGAAAAAATAAACCAAAAATTACAAAAAATCAACCCAAACCAACATCGATACTTCTTGCAAAAGAGTCGGAAGCATACTTAACTGTGCTAAATCTAAATGCACAAGAAGGCCAAGAAATCAGCCTAGAAACAGCCATACCACAACTGGGAGCCGGAACTAGTGGTTTGAAAGCGAAATCCAAGTTTTACCCGCAACTAGCACCAGGAAACAAAATTGACATGTTTCAAGAGGCAGTAATTCACGACTTATACAACATCAAAATAAAAAACCAAACCAAAGACAATCTATCTAAAAGTGAAAGAGAAGCCTTAAACTCATTACGGAACAATGACACCTTTGAGATCAAAGCGGCCGACAAAGGCGGGAACATAGTGCTATGGGACCGAAAACTTTATATTGCTGAGGCGATGGAACAACTGAACAATTTGCACTATTATGAAAAAATAGACAAAAATCCAATGGATCAAATTACGAGAGAATTGGACGGAAAGATATCACAATGGGAAAATGAAGAACTCCTAGACTTTGATGAGAAAAAGTATTTGACAGTGGATTTCCCGAAGATAGCTACCATATACTTTCTGCCCAAGATCCACAAAAATGCCACGAAACCACCAGGGAGACCAATTGTGTCGGCTAACGGTTCCTTACTGGAGCCCTTATCTAACTTTATAGACTTCTATCTGAGCCCACATGTGAAGCTTCTAAAGTCTTACATAAAAGACACCACGGACTTTCTTTGTAATTTGAAACAAATACAATGGCAACCACATTACATCCTGATCACCATGGATGTAATTGCATTATACACAAACATAGACAACAATATGGGCCTTGAGGCATGCCAATGTGCCTTCCAGGAACGGAACATCCATTACCAACATCACAACATCATGCTGCTCGACATGATTAAATATCTGCTTAAAAACAATGTATTCGTGTTTGGGGAAACTATGTACAAGCAAAAGAATGGAGCGGCCATGGGCTTTTCCTTTAGCCCCAATTATGCCTGCACCGCCATGGGTTGGTGGGAGGAAACAGTGGCATGGAACATAAATCTACAAACGTTCACACAACATATCAAAGTCTGGAAAAGATTTATAGATGACCTGTTCATCGTGTGGGACGGAGGAAAAGACACATTTTTGCAATATTTTCAAATATTAAACAATAGCACACCTGGTATCAAATTCACCTACAACATCAGTCAAGATACAGCAGTTTTCCTAGACACGCAAGTGTACATACGAAACAATCTAATGGAAACCACTCTTCATCGCAAAAGTACTGCGACAAACTCAACATTAGAAGCTACCAGCTTCCACCAGCAGTCGCTCATAACAAGCATCCCCTACGGGGAATTCTTAAGTTTAAGGAGAATTTGCAGTGAGGAGCAACAATGGCAAAAACAAAGTAACATCGCCAAGCAGCGCTTTGACAAGAGACAATATAATCAACGAGCAACTCAACTATGTTGGGAAAAGGCCAATTCAAAAGCAAGGGAAGATTGCCTAAAACCAAAAGAGATCTCAGGACCAACACAAGAAGAGCCGATCAGGTTCATAACGGATTACAGTCAAGAGACCAAACAACTGAATCAAATACTAAGAAGAAATTGGAAGCTTTTACAATTGGACCCAGTAATAGGAGAAAAAATGGGTAACCACCCCATCCTAACATACAGGAGAGCTAAAAATCTGCAGGACCAACTGGTTCACAGTCACTTCCAAACCTCCAACAAGAAATCATGGCTGCAAACCAAAGGTTTTGTAAAAAGTTACAATTGTAAGATCTGCGAAATAGCCAAGCCAACTACTGAAATACCAATGCCTAACAATAAAACCTGGAAAATCAAAGAATGCATCACGTGCAACAGCAAAAACACAGTGTACATGATTGAATGTCCATGCAAGCTCAAATATATAGGCAGCACAATCTGCGAGTTAAAAAAACGTATATTAGAGCACGTCAGAGCCACTGTACATAAGGACAGAAGCAACGCTGTTGCAAAACACATGGAGCCGAATCACGAAGGAGATTGGAAGAAACTACGTTTCTGGGGCATTGAAACCCTAAGTCTCTCAATAAGGGGTGGACACAATGAGAAGGAACTCCGACGAAAAGAATCGAAACACATCCTGAGCTTCAGGACCATGACCCCTTTTGGGCTCAATCAGTCGGAAGAACTATATATACATCTTTAATCAAACAAACTCTCCATTAACTTCCCGCTAACCATGAACAATTTTAACCCATTATTTTTAATTTTTCACCACTTCACTCATTTTTTGACTTGAATTATGCTCACATATGAAACAAACTGCTGTTCCAATGGACCAATCAGCCCACCAGAGGGCAGTATTGTGCCAATGAGAACCCGACCATAAAGACTAAAGGACTGTGCTCACATACCCTATTGTATAAATGAATTGAACCATATGAAATGTCATGCCTAATTACTAATGCACAAAATGCAGGTCATAGGTTGGGTAACATGATAAAATGTTTAGCAATGGTGGGCGTGAAATATTCACCAACACCAGTCAGCAGAGGCACAGCCCAAGCCCACTGGAGGGCGGGACTACAAAATCCACGGGTTTCTCATGATACTCACAATACTAAAACGTATCGCCACTGTTAAATTAAATATGAACAAGACTAAATTGAACAGCAATTCAAATGTAAAAATGACATGCATCCCTAAAACATTCACGGGGAAAAGTAATATGAATTGAATTAGGACTACATATCCCACAATACCTAAATGTGTGGGTGGTGCCAGTGACCAAAGGGGTGTAACCAAAATGTTTTGTTTGTTTTATAAAACTGTGAGCTTCACTTCCCAAACTGACCGTGATCAAGACAGCGGACGCTGTCGAAACGCGTTGGTTGCTTTTTGTTGTTGTTAAATCCCCCACATGGATTGATGAAATAAATCACCTTTATTGAAAGAAGCGTGTCAGTGCCGTCTTTCAGCGACTCCATTCCTCCCCGGGACCGGGGAGATCCTGTGATAATTTGCAGCGGTTGGCTCAACCGCAGGAGAAACGCGACCGAGAATCAAGGAGCGCCTAGCGAAGGGAAAGTGAGCCAAGCGGTGGAATATATATATATATATATATATATATATATATATATATATATATATATATATATATATATTCAAAAAGTTCTCTTCCAGTTTTCAGAGATGGTGAGACTCACACGGTACACAGATTGCAACAGTAATTTTATTTGGCAGTATGAGGCACCTGACGGGTTTCGTTTATCTTCAAACTTCTTCAGAGGTGTGGCCTCAGTTTGTGGGAGTTCTCCGTGGGTTTACAGGTGTGATTTTATTCAGTGATGCCGGCCCCCTGGTGGACACACCTATTGTGACCGTGAGCTCAGCATCCTGGTCCCTGAAGTCCCGCAAGTGTTCTTCGCTTTGTAACTCTCCTGTTACTGGTTTGCCAAAGAGGGAGGTGTTTTTTCCCACTTCAACAGTGTGCCTTATGGATTGCAGTGACATTGTTTGTATCGCGGCATTACCAGTTTCCTCCTCCCGTGGCTAACTCGGCATGCTGAATGCTGCAATTCCATTGTTTGATAGGCGCTCTGCACGCTGGTAGGTGAGTTCATCACTGTCTTGCCTGGATAGTCCAATTTACAAGTATCCAGGTCTGTGTAGCTCCCTGTTGCTTCCCAGTCTTTAATGGGACTGCTAGGGATCCATGCCCGACTCTGGTGTCAGGCGGCAGCCTTTTCCCCTGGTTTTCGGTTTTGCCGAGACTTGCTGTAGTGGTTCAAAATCGGGGAAACTTTCGGCGCTCTTGCTGGTGGTGCGTTTGCTCTGTGACAGAACCAGTCGCTCTGTATTCAAAAAGTTCTCTTCCAGTTTTCAGAGAGGGTGAGATGCACACGGTACACAGATTGCAACAGCAATTTTATTTGGCAGTATGAGGCACCTGACGCGTTTCGTTTATCTTCAAACTTCTTCAGAGGTGTGGCCTCAGTTTGTGGGAGTTCTCGGTGGGTTTACAGGTGTGATTTTATACCTATATATATATATATATATATATATATATATATATATATATATATATATATATATATATATATATATATATATATATATATATATATATATGAAAGAAATGTCCACTCGTGGTAGAAGAAGACGCGGGGACACAGCGGGGCTTTTCAGGAAATGTTTATTTTGAAACACTTGGCATGGCGCGTTTCGGCGGAAGCCTTTTTCAAATGCCACGGGTGCTGCGTTTTCCTGGTTTCACTACTGCTGGTTTCCTGCTCCTAAAGTAAGGCAGGTCGCACCTGAACCCAGTTCAATTGGAGTCCATTCAGCCATGTTACTGGGGTTGAAACTGCATTTCCCAGCATGCAGTTGGTGCAAAATTTGTTCCTGGGATTGTGCCGAATGTCTCTGTCAGCTAAATCATTGTTTGCTTCGAGTAAGCAGCTGACTTGAGGGGTGCAGGCTGAAATCTGTAGCGCTGTGCAGGGCAATAAGCAGCTCCTGTGCCCTCACTCCCAACCACGTAGTCTCGGCGATTTGCAGATTCTGGGATGGCGCTTCAGGTAATGGCATCTCTCCATGAAGTATGGACTGCCAGTCGGCAGCAAAACTTCTGCATCGTCTGGAAGGGTGGCAGTTCAGGATAATGCCAATGACCCCTGAACAATTCTGGGAGGGTCCACACTGCATGCCATTGGCTGCACGCCAAAATATGAAAGAAATGTCCACTCGTGGTAGAAGAAGACGCGGGGACACGGCGGGGCTTTTCAGGAGCTGTTTATTTTGAAACACTTGGCATGACGCGTTTAGGCAGAAGCCTTTTTCAAATGCCACGGGTGCTGCGTTTTCCTGGTTTCACTACTGCTGGTTTCCTGCTCCTAAAGTAAGGCAGGTCGCACCTGCACCCAGTTCAATTGGAGTCCGTTCAGCCATGTTACTGGGGTTGAAACTGCATTTCCCAGCATGCAGTTGGTGCAAAATTTGTTGCTGGGATTGTGCCGAATGTCTCTGTCAGCTAAATCTTTGTTTGCTTCGAGTAAGCAGCTGACTTGAGGGGTGCAGGCTGAAATCCGTAGCGCTGTGCAGGGCAATAGGCAGCTCCTGTGCCCTCACTCCCAACCACGTAGGCTCGGCGATTTGCAGATTCTGGGATGGCGCTTCAGGTAACGGCATCTCTCCATGAAGTATGGACTGCCAGTCGGCAGCAAAACTTCTGCATCGTCGGGAAGGGTGGCAGTTCAGGATAATGCCAATGACCCCTGAACAATTCTGGGAGGGTCCCCACTGCATGCCATTGGCTGCACGCCAAAATATGAAAGAAATGTCCACTCGTGGTAGAAGAAGACGCGGGGACACGGCGGGGCTTTTCAGGAGCTGTTTATTTTGAAACACTTGGCATGACGCGTTTCGGCGGAAGCCTTTTTCAAATGCCACGGGTGCTGCGTTTTCCTGGTTTCACTACTGCTGGTTTCCTGCTCCTAAAGTAAGGCAGGTCGCACCTGAACCCAGTTCAATTAGAGTCCATTCAGCCATGTTACTGGGGTTGAAACTGCATTTCCCAGCATGCAGTTGGTGCAAAATTTGTTGATGGGATTGTGCCAAATGTCTCTGTCAGCTAAATCATTGTTTGCTTCGAGTAAGCGGCTGACATGAGGGGTGCAGGCTGAAATCCGTAGCGCTGTGCACGGCAATAAGCAGCTCCTGTGCCCTCACTCCCAACCACGTAGGCTCGGCGATTTGCAGATTCTGGGATGGCGCTTCAGGTAACGGCATCTCTCCATGAAGTATGGACTGCCAGTCGGCAGCAAAACTTCTGCCTCGTCGGGAAGGGTGGCAGTTCAGGATAATGCCAAGGACCCCTGAACAATTCTGGGAGGGTCCCCACTGCATGCCATTGGCTGCACGCCAAAATATGAAAGAAATGTCCACTCGTGGTAGAAGAAGACGCGGGGACACGGCGGGGCTTTTCAGGAGCTGTTTATTTTGAAACACTTGGCATGACGCGTTTCGGCGGAAGCCTTTTCCAATGCCACGGGTGCTGCGTTTTCCTGTTTTCACTACTGCTGGTTTCCTGCTCCTAAAGTAAGGCAGGTCGCACCTGAACCCAGTTCAATTGGAGTCCATTCAGCCATGTTACTGGGGTTGAAACTGCATTTCCCAGCATGCAGTTGGTGCAAAATTTGTTGCTGGGATTGTGCCGAATGTCTCTGTCAGCTAAATCATTGTTTGCTTCGAGTAAGCAGCTAACTTGAGGGGTGCAGGCTGAAATCCGTAGCGCTGTGCAGGGCAATAAGCAGCTCCTGTGCCCTCACTCCCAACCACGTAGTCTCGGCGATTTGCAGATTCTGGGATGGCGCTTCAGGTAACGGCATCTCTCCATGAAGTATGGACTGCCAGTCGGCAGCAAAACTTCTGCATCGTCGGGAAGGGTATATATATATGTTTTGTCTTTTTAGGTCTCGCCTGTCGATGCGCATGCGCATCGAGCAAGGCGAGAGTATTGCGAGTTATCCACTCTTTATCCACACTGCAAGGAATCGTGGCGATTCCTTGCAGTGCCCGTGACTTTTAGGGTCAATGCGCATGCGCATTAAGCTTATGCGCATGCGCATTGACCTTAAAAGTCACGGGCGCATGCATGTCCGTCTTTGTTTACCCGCTCCGCCCCCTCCCGCCGTGTTGCCTTGCCTACTCTCTTCCACAGCCTTCCCCAGCTCCGCCCCCTCACTACTTGATTGCACGGCCGCTAGGCCGTGCCTCCCCTACTCTCCTCCCCCCTCCTCCTCTCCTCCCCTGCCTGCCTGCCGTGTCGCACCTCTCCCCTCTCCGCCCCCTCCCCCGTTCCACCCCCTCCCCTGCCCGCCGTCTCGCATTTCCCCTGTCGCACTTCTCCTCCCCCCTCCCCTCTCTTCCCTCCGTCTTGTTTTCATTACTCTTGGAAACCCTGCACCAAGGTGATCACTGCTGGTAATTTAAATAGCCTTTCCACTGAAGTAATCTCGTGATATGTTCGCTATTAAGACACCACTAATATTAGTAGCTCGGAGGCGATTCTCATTGAGCAAGCTGGGGCAGGGTTGATCTCAGAATAATTTGGGGGTGGTCCCTCTATCTCCCTGACGCGTTCACTCCTGCCAACATTTGGAGCCTTCAGAAACAGGCTGAACAATGTGTGGCCATAGACTTTCACATACATCTCAGCAAAGGGGAGCGGGGCTGCACACACCGCCCAGTGCTTAATCACCCCCCTTGAAACAGTGACTTGAAAAGGAATGAGCCGATCCCACGAGACGCCCACGGGCCGCATGGCGCAGCGTGTGACTCACGGCAGACTGTGCGAAGGAAGACACGCTGTACCCCAAGCAGATGCTGATGAATATCTCACCACGCGCACCGCTCCTGACAAGCATGTGCAGCCACAAACAGAGACGCACACAGTATTTCATGATGTGCTTCGGGGGCTTGTAAATATATTTCTGTTCTCTACAGTGTCTGGTTAATAAGCGTTCAGCCACGGGACTAGAGTGATCTTCCCAAGATCCGGACAACAGCCCGAGTCACTTGAACTCGGGTAAATTGCATCCATAAATAGCAATTTAGTATCTTCATGACCTCAGAAGCCCGGTCGGAGCAGCTGACGAGGAGGGATCCGGTCAAAGGGGGCAGAGCGGGGATGAAAGGCTGAGCACTCCACAAGGCATGGTTTTATAAACCCCGCCCCTAACCACCCCCCTTATACCATAACGTAAACCACTGCATGCCCGACGACTGCTACCTCCGACAGCATCACCATTCACCAACAAACTCCCCGCTCTGCCCCACTCCATTCAATAACACCAGCCGAGCTCTGAGTGTCAGAACCGGACACAGGGGCCCGCAGGAGGCTGAGAGCTTCTCTTCAAGCACAATCCCAGCGCCCACTTGAGCCTTCGTTAAACACATGACGCTTTACAGGATCCGTTTCTGTGAGGCTTCTTTCCCGGATAGATCTCAGCCAGTGGCAGATAACTGAACATTGATGGACCTCTGGACTTTAGTTTCTCGAGGGAGCTCATAAGAGGAGAGCAGGAGTCTGTCTGCGGGCAGGGCTTAATTTGTGCCGGGGGTTTATGCTGCTCTGCCCCTGCACTGGGTCGGGGCTATACATTTCTTCACCTGCGGTCGGAATTCCTGATAACTGTTCAAAATGAATATAACTAGGTAAGAGAACGCTGGTATGTGTTAACATGCAGGCTCACCTTGGTTCAGGCATGGTGAATGAGTATTGCTTATTATTACATTATTAGTGGTGTCTTCTTGACATGACTCGGCCAATCACTGCCGTGCTCTCTAATGCAGTCATCACTGCGCCTGCTTGGGGCAGCGTGTGAGATTCCCGGTAGATATCCGCAGCAGAGGGCTGACTGCTGAACTGGGCCAGGCAGGCTGTGAAGGCACAGGCCCAGGACAGACTTGGCAGGGTGGGCACTTGAGGAATAAATGAAAGCACAGACTTGACGTTCGCCTTGCTGCCTAGCCCAGTACACAGTACTGGACATAAAACTGCCCTCGATGTGTTGTGCTCGTAACCAACTCCACCTAATAGCCGCAATTGTGTATTTACTCACTTGTATTTTGGCTTTCATATTTGAGTGATAATGGACAATATACGCACTCATTATTACATTTACTTCTTTGGGTGTCCGTGTAATAACGAAGATAAGGTCCCAGGCATTCTGTTCATGTTCCCTTCTGGAACATTCCCAGATGGTATTTGTAGAGCCTTCCAGCAGGATACTCGGTCCGGGTGTTTTTCAGAATGTCGCCTCCTTCACTCACTGGTCTTCCGCGTCAGTCACAAGCAAGGATGGAGTGGTACACCCCCTAATAATTATTTCGTTGGGCTTGGTCTGGCAGTGCCAGTCGGATTCAATGTCTGCTTAGCATTGAGCAGACCTGTGGCTGCCCCTGCGTGCACTCCAGTTGCTGTTCTGCAGCATTACGGAGACCAATGCTGTACAGCAGGAGGTGACAGATGAATAATTGCCGGCCGACTCCTGGATGTATTCTTTAAAAGTCCAGCTTCCTGGGGACCTTCTGTGGCCCGTCATCACCCCAAGGCTCTGCCTAGAGCTGTAGTGAAGGGACCATTGTTGGCACTTTTGCCGTTATCAAATAAGTGGTACAAAAGGGAGTGGTGAGGGACGGTGCATCTGAATCAATCAGACACTCACACCCTCACCCCCCCACCCTCACCCCCTCACCCTCCACCCTCACTCACCCTCAACCCCTCACCCTCACACCCTCAACCCTTCACCCTCAACCTCTCACTCACACTCACTCACCCTCACTCACCCTCAACACCTCAGCCTCACCCTCACTCACCCTCAACCCCTCACACTCACTCACCCTCACCCTCACTCACCCTCAACTCCTCACCCTCACTCACCCTCACCCACACTCACCCTCCCTCAACCCCTCACCCTCAACCCTCAAACCTTCACCCTCAACCCCTCACTCACCCTCACTCTCACTCACCCTCACTCAGCCTCAACTACTCTCACTCACCCTCAACCCCTCACCCTCACTCACCCTCACCCTCACCTTCACTCACCCTCAACCCCTCACCCTCACTCACCCTCACTCACCCTCAACCCCTCACCCTCACTCACCCTCACCCTCACCTTCACTCACCCTCAACCCCTCACCCTCACTCACCCTCAACGCCTCACCCTCAATCACCCTCAACCCCTCACCCACCTTCACTCACCCTCACCCTCACTCACCCTCACCCTCACCCACCCTCAACCCCTCATCCTCACTCACCCTCAACCCCTCACCCTCACTCACCCTCAACCCCTCACCCTCACTCACCCCCACTCACCCTCAACCCCTCACCCTCACTCACCCTCACCCTCACTCACCCTCAACCCCTCACCCACCCTCAACCCCTCACCCTCAACCCCTCACCCTCAACCCCTCACCCTCAACCCCTCACCCTCAATCCCTCACCCACACTCACCCACACTCACCCACACTCACCCACACTCACCCACACTCACCCTCACTCACCTTCACCCTCACTCACCTTCAACCCCTCACCCTCACTCACCCCCACTCACCCTCAACCCCTCAACCCCTCACCCTCCTGAGGTTCCGTGACGGTTCCGTGACGACTTGAACCCGTGTTTTCAAGTTTGTCGGAAATACATAATATTGGTATCAGTGAACCGCAAATGATCCATTTAGTATATCCTAGTGTTTTCGCTACGCTACGAGCAAGAGCACTCCTTCCACTGACACATTTCTGATCTACCCACGGCATCCATCTTAGATCATGGCCGCCATTTTGTGTTTTCTTGCCCTCACATATGCAATAGCCTCTGATCACTTCACTTTGATTAAGGACACGTAGCCTTAGCCGGAGATTCACCTCTTACATGACACGTGCACCTTAAACCAGATCACGCTGTAGCTGCATGACTCGACAAAGGCTGCCTCCTCTGCCCGAGGCCAGTCCTGCCAAACTGGTCTTCGTGTCCATTGTACCTGATCATGATTAGGCGGCCGAAGCCGGTAGCCTTGCCCATTTACAACCCACAAACATCCCTTATCCCGCTTTCCTATCTTCCACACCTGGCTCTGTTTCTTTCTTTCTGAATCTTTATTAGGGGGAGGTAACGAACTTTACGATGAGGCGGTCCGGGTCCTGAATGCAATATTGACAGGGAATTGTGACAAACTAGTGGGAACCCCTCTTTTTGCAATGTTTGGCCTCAGATATTATCGACGGTTCCTGTGTAACACCAAATATTTATTGTTTTAGACACAAAGGTTTTGGGAATGTATTACATGTAAAGAATTCGCCCCCAGCTTAAAATTTCGTATATAAGGAGCAACCCACTTTGTACAAATCGAACAGGCTCCTAGTCTCTGCCCGTGTGTAGATTCTGTGACTTCTGTGTCCCTGCAGTAATAAACCTTTGGTCTTTGACGCCACCATCGAGAAGCCCGTGTTTCTGTTCATTTGTGCACCAAGGCAGGTGGAACTCCGGGGTCTTTGGGTGTTGTACCCTGACACCTCTGGACGGAACCAAAAAGTCCAGAACTCCAATTGGCGCCCAACGTAGGGCGACGTCATTCGGTACCGGTCCAAAAGCCTGAAGAGTTCGAGAAGCTTCGTGTGAAGATTCCTGAGGGAGGCGCCCCACTTCATCGATCCCGGCATATCGCAAAAGTGGCCCGAAGTTCTCTTCCACGAGGGTTTCCCGTTCAGGACGGCTGCAGTGGGCCGTTGCCTTGACCGTCGCCCTGTCTTGGACCCGAAGTGGTGCAGTCCTTAGTACGGCGAAACGTGACGGGTTTCTCCTTGGTGACGTCTTCAGTGACTCAGTTAAGTATTTAGTGATAGGTAGCTGGTTACTTTATGAGGATTGTTAAAAATCCTTGATCGGTTCTTGGTTTGGTTTGGTTTTGTCAGATTATCACTGGTTGTTCTAGATACGATAATCTATTTGGTTTAGTTCTGGGTATCGATACATCAGTTCGTTTTGGTAGGCCTAAGTTCTTGGTTCGAGTGCACATATTTGTCCCGTGTTTGTTTGTTTTGTGTTTCGGACTGAAAATGGTAAGTCGGAAAATGTTGTCTTGTTTTAGTTGCAACAGTGACTCACGATTGGAGGACTCTTGTCTGGTTCCTCCGATTGGGACTCCCCTATATGATTTATATTGCAAGTATGGTGTGGGTCCTATATCTTATAATGAGATATGGGTCCGCTATTGTAAGAAGGATGGTGTCCTTAGTTGGCCACTGCATGGTAGTTTTGAACAAGAGATTCTCGACAACTTAGAAGCGAAATTGTTCAAGAAGAAAGCCCGGCCGGCAATGTTTGATTCTTTCCGTTATTGGCGGAAAGAATCCAAACAGAGAGAAATGAAAAGGTTGAAGAAAGAACAGAAAGAACAAGAAGAGTTAACTCTAGAGCAAGCGACTAAACAGTTGCAGGCTAACGAGTGTGAGAAGGCCATAGATGTAGCCATTAGAGAGCATAACTTAGCGATTGACAAGTGCTATCCTGCCTTGCCATCGAAAATGGCTAAGATACTGGAGGACTCTGAAAACGATCCTCTGCTATCTTATCTGTTACGGTCACCTCCACCGTATGCACAAGGTGCTACGGCTCCGCCTGTCCCGAATGTTCAGTTACCGGTTGCTGGACAACCTGGTGCTCCTGCTCTTATCCCTCAGAATCAAGTTCCTGTACTTCCTGTGGTGAATGTGAATGTTCCTACAGCTCCTCCTCTTCCTACACTGCCAGTCCCTATACCTACATCCGTACCTACTGCTCCAGAAACTATTTTTCTCAATACTCCTACTGTTCCGTTATCTATTCCTACCTCCACTGCATTCTCTATGTCTGCGAGTGTACTAACTCCACTTTCTGTTCGTCGAAGAATCACTGATTCTGTTACTAATATGCTGTCTCCTATATATAAAACTTTGATTAAGACTCCTACTCCTGATTCAGTTCAGAGACGTAGTCAGCTACCAAGTACTGAGGAACGAGGAATTTTAGATTCCACGGCTCTCAGATGGATTTCGAAGGGTAGAAGATATAGTACGAGAGATGTGTTAGACACATTTATGCAGTGGGGGGAGCCAACACAACGATACGTCTTTGATGAGATGTGCTCGTTGTTACGTGAAGAGATAGAAGAAGACGATGTCGAATCAGATTTGGAAGATTTAATTAGGGTTCAAAAGGAGTTTGCTGCTGGAATGATAGTGGGTGAGAATATAAAGGAAGCGATGGAACTCATTTTAAGTTTCAGGAATGATCCATCTCTTCGTTCACCGAGAGATTTAGAAAAAGGTAAAGTGAAGCTAAGTCGCCAATATCCTATGAGGGAGGTTCCTCCAATTTGGCGTGAAGCTGTACAAGCTGATGCGGTCCGAGGTATTGCAGCTGCTCCAGCACAGTTCCAACGAGTGTGGATACACATTCCATGGAAGCGAGCAGAAGTGTTAGCGGTGAAACAGGCCTTGCCAGATCCACGTAAGAATCCAGCTGGATATTACAAGGAATTAACACAGACAGTTGAGGCTTGTATAATGAACTTGGCTGACATTGATATGTTGTTTGGTAATGTAGTTCCGCAACCAGTGTGGGCTAAAATTCGTAGAGAGGATCATCAGGCTGCTTTAGGTGGTGATTGGGCAGCTATCACTGCAGCAGATGGTCAACAAATAGGTGGTGCGAAACCCGAACCTTTAATTGCTAATCTGCCAGGTAGAATAATTGATCTAATGAAGACTCTGATGCCAGCATTGCGTGTTAATTGGGACAAGTTGTCAGCATGTAGGCAGAAGAAAGACGAAAGTGTCTCGGACTTCTTCACGAGGTTCGAAGAGACTTTTGTGGATCATAGTGGTCAGGATATGAGTACAGAAGGAGGACAAAGACTGTTTGTAGATAAATTTGTGCATAATTTGTTACCTGAATTATGCAATAAATTAAAAGACTCAGAAAGTGCATGGGCTGTATCTACGACAGCGCAAATTCTTGCGACTGCACAGTACTACGAAAATAGAGATAAAGAGGAGAAGGAGAAATCAGAAAAGAAAACGAAAGATTTAAAAACTAAAGTTCTTTTGCAGCAGGCGTATCCGCCTCGTGCGAATCAGACTGATACGCAGCAAAACTCATACCAAAGGACAGATTATAGTACATCAAGGCCTCAATATCAGTGGAATCAGTGTGCGTACTGTAAGAAAGAGGGTCACTATAAAAATGAATGTCCGATCTTAGCGCAAAATAACGCAGCAGCAGCTCAGAGAGGTCGTGGTGGTTTTGTGCAGAATTCTAGAGGACGAGGACGAGGTGCTATGCCTCCACAAACGAATGATCGTCCCTCCAATCACTTTGATCAACGAAATGGACAATCTGCTCAGCAAAATAGATCTCAACAATATCTTGTTGAAGACTATTGTGAAGTAGATGAGGGTTTTCAGCAAAATGGGTACTAGGACAGCCATGGACAAAGAGAGGGAGTAGTATCAGTTCCAGTGGATCAGAGTGGGCCTTATGTCGCAGTAGCAACATCAGGTGTAGTCGAACCGTTTCTGTTGGATACTGGTGCCGCAAAAAGTTCTATCATTCATGCGAAACTCCCTGGCGCACCTTTGTCTGGCTCAACAAATGTTTCCGTAGGTTTTTCAGGCGCCCCTGTGTACAACCCGATATCTGGTCCTTTGTCTATTTCTGTTGGACCGTGCCAATTGAAAGCACCCCTGATTTTGACGACAGGTTGTAATGAAAATCTGCTTGGTTTAGATTTGTTAAAACGACTATATGCGACATTGTACTGTTCTCCGGAAGGAGTACAGCTTACACTGGGTAAAAATATCACCTCTCCGATGTACTTCTCAATGGACGCACTCCCGCCAGAGCTACGTTCACTCCCTGATTCTCTTTGGGCGACTGGTCCCAACGATGTAGGTCTCCTAGAAATTCCACCGTATGTAGTAACTTTGAAAGCGAATGTAAAATTTCCAAGAATTCCTCAATATAAAATCTCGAGTGAAGGTGAGCGTGCACTTTTATTGATTGTGCAAGACTTGATTAAGAAGGGTGTGGTTGAGGAAACTAGAGGAAATGTCTGTAACAGTCCTGTATTACCGATTCTGAAACGAACTGATCCTACAAAGCCTCCAGTTTATAGGTTTGTCATAGACCTTAGAGAAGTTAATAAGATTGTAATCCCGCAGTTTCCTGTAGTGCCAGACATTACTGCCTTGTTAACATTGATTCCTGCCACAGCTACGTGGTTCTCAGTTATTGACCTAAAGAATGCCTTTTTCAGCATTCCGATAGCCGAAGAAAGTAGGGATATTTTCGGCTTCTGTTTAGGAGGTCGCAGTTTCAGATTTAAATGCGCTCCACAAGGCTATTGTGAAAGTCCATCCATTTACAGTCAAGCTTTAAAAAGTCAGCTAGATTCTTTTGTCCTTCCTCCAGGTTCTGCCCTAGTACAGTACGTAGACGATCTTTTAGTGGCTGCCGATGACAAGGAAACTTGCAAAGCAGCTACAATTTCACTATTGCATCATTTGTCTAATTTGAATCATAAGGTGTCTCCTTCCAAAATGCAATACTGCTGCCAAGAAGTAACCTACCTAGGTCACCTCTTATCAAAGGAGGGAAGGAAGTTGACCCCAGAAAGAATAAAAGCCATTACGCAGATGAGTGTTCCACGCACACAGAGAGAAGTACGTGCCTTCCTAGGTATTACCTCTTATTGTAGGCAGTGGATTCCAAATTTTTCTCTTTTAGCGAAACCATTGGTAGCTTTGACTGGGAAAAATGTTCCGAGTCCGGTGCCATGGTCTGATGAATGTCAAGAGAGTTTTACTGAATTACGAAAAGCATTGTGTTCAGCTCCTGTATTGGGTACACCTGATTACAGCAAGCCATTCACGCTCTACGTTCACGAAAGAGAAGGTTGTGCGTTGAGTGTTCTGACACAGAAGTTTGGTGATAAACAACGCCCTTGTGCGTATTTTTCATCAACATTAGATCCGGTAGCCAGAGCGTTGCCTAGTTGTTTGAGGGCTACAGCGGCAGCTGCAGCTTCCATTCGACAATCTGCTGGTTTGGTGATGAACAATATGCTAGTGGTCATGGTTCCTCATGCAGTGGATACACTCATGAACCGAACGAAGACACAACACCTTACTAGTGCGAGATTATCTGGTTATGAGCTGACATTACTAGCGAGTCATATTCAGATCAAAAGATGTAATGTATTGAATCCAGCAACGCTGTTGCCGACTGATCAAGAGTCGAGTGATTCCGAGCCACATGACTGCTATTTCAAAACGGAGGAAGAGACAAAAGGTCGCATCGACTTGAAAGATACTCCCCTATCCGACCCAGATGGTACGCTGTATGTGGATGGGTCATGTTTTAAATTGGAGAATGGTGATGTGACTGCTGCCTACGCGGTAACGACTTTGAAGACGATTGTGGAGACTGCAAGAGTAAGTCAGAATTCTGCCCAAGCTGCAGAATTAATAGCTCTAACGAGAGCGTGTGTTTTAGCTGAGGGAAAGAGAGTGAATGTGTTTACAGATAGTCAGTACGCATTTGGCGTGGCCCATAGTTTTGGCCGGTTGTGGAGAGAAAGGGGTTTCATTACGTCCCATGGGACTAAGATCCAACATGGTCAGCTAGTTAACGACTTGTTGGAATCTCTAACCTTACCGACTGAAGTTGCGATTGTGAAGTGCAGTGCTCATAAAGCAATCACGGATGATGTTGGTCGTGGGAATGCCTTTGCTGATGAAATTGCTAAACAGACAGCTAGAGACACGATGAGTAGAATGTATGTTGCTACGTCTGCAAGATGGATTGCTGAGTCTGGAATGTGTGAGGACACTATGGAAAGTGTGAAAGAGATTCAGAAAGAAGCGACTGAGGAAGAGAAACGTGTATGGAGAGAAAGTACGGGCAAGTTGGACTCGAATGGATGTTGGATTGATTTGACCGAACAGCAGCGTTGGATGTTGCCTGATGCGTATGTGCTTGCAGTAGTGACGATGGCGCATGGAGTGGCGCATATAAGTTCTAAAGGGATATGTAAGATGTTGGCTCCGGTCTGGAAGAATGAGGGAATCAGTAAGTGTGCAGAGAGAGTGGTGAAAAATTGTATGGTGTGCTTGATGCATAATCCTGGCAAGGGAACTCCAACCCCAGCTGGTCATTTCGCTCCTCCTTCCTGCCCCTTTGAAGTGATTCAGTTAGACTTCATTCACATGGAACGCTGCAACAATTTAAAATACGTCCTGGTGGTAGTGTGTGCTTTTTCCAGGTGGATAGAAGCATACCCACTAAAGGACAACACTGCTCTATCTACTGCCAAAATTCTTCTAAAGGAATATTTCCCTAGGTATGGAATGCCACGGATTGTATGGTCAGATAACGGAAGTGAGTTTATAGGGAAAGTTATGCAGAGTGTGTGTGCCGGTCTAGGATTGAAACAAAAATTCCATAGTGCAAACCATCCCCAATCTGCTGGTTTAGTCGAGGGTTACAACGGCACTCTCTAGCTTAAGATAGCCAAAATACAAGCATCCACAGGTTTAGCTTGGCCAGACGCACTTCCTTTGGCCTTGTTATCAACGAGAGCAACAGTGCATTCTAGAATAGGGCTTTCTCCATACGAGATTGTGTTTGGCCGCCCGGCAAATATCTGGGGTGTGCCGAGGCCTAAACAATTTTGCTCCATTGAATATCCTATGTTGATAGACTACCTTTACGACTTGACTGCTAAATTAAGTCTTATTCATCAACAGGTCTTCGATGCTTTGCCAAAACCTCCGGAGAGTCCAGGGCATCAACTGAAACCCGGCGACCACGTGGTGGTCAGAAACTTCGCGAGGACAAAGAATCTTCAGCCTCGCTACATCGGCCCCTTCCAGGTCCTGCTGGCAACGAGGACAGCCGTACGTGTTGCTGGCCGTAAACACTGGATCCACGCTTCTCACGTAAAGCGTGTTCCGTTGCCGCTGCCTTACGACGACTGGGTGAAGAAGGGAATTGGTGCCTCCGAATCTGAAATCACTCCGAAATGTATCCCTTTCAGCGATGCCGATTTGATTACTGACACTTTGAAACTTGACTCTCCTCCTGAAAAGACTCCTTTGAACACTGAACATTTGTCTCCAGCATCAGAAGAAACTTTGTTATCTGCGAACTTAAACTCTGCAACAGCTGCTAGTGAAACACTATTTTCTGATCAAACAGTACCAGCGAAGAAGAGATACAACCTTAGAAGCCATAAAAAGGACAAATAAAGCAGGCAACTGCATATTGTGATTTTTTTGATATATTGAACTTTTGCCTTCAGCCAGGAAGTTTGCTATTGTTTATTGTTTTTAAAATTGCCTTGCCGTCTGGGTAGCCGTAGGGTCGTGGCTGTGTGCCTAGTTTGAATTTGCAGGGGTCTGACACAAGGTCGATCTTTCTGTTAGTCTTGGGAACTCCCAGGGCTAATAGAGGCATTTTCATCTACGTACACATCATCAGTGGTCGCGAGCGGATTGTAGAAGATGGAGCTTCCTGCGCTGCAACGAGAAAATGTGATTTACGTTCGCAGAAACAGACTTAATAGAATTCTTCACAGCAAATGTTTTCTGATGCAATGTGCCATTACATTTTTGATTGTTTTAGCAACATTGGTGGGTGGAATCGTCTTTAGCATAAATTTGATTTTTGTGCCAGTTACTACAGTACCTCCCCTGGATCCTGCTTTTTCTACTGTTTCTTCTATACACTCCTTTCACTCGTTTCCAGAACATGAGCAAGCCCGACGCTCAGAATTCACCAACAACACTTTTGTACAGCTCTTACACCAACACCAACTGGTAGTTAACACTACAGACTGCTGGGTGTGTGGTTTGATACCTCACACTATGGATAAAGGTATTCCCTATCTGGTTTTGCCTTACAGCTATAATGGATCATTTCAGGCCTTCCAAACCATCTTTGCTTATGCCCTTGAAACCTATCCTCCATGTCCACCGCGTTCCACTAAATATAACTCTGCTAACAAAGCTTTAGTCCAGGGAATTATTGACATGGTCAAGGACGTCAATAATACTCCATCTTACCCTAGAGACGAATTGCGAGTATATTTAAGTTGGAATACTTCAGAGTATCGCCTTAGTTTAGGAGAAAGCAAGCGTAAAAGCTCAACTCCAATCTGGGTCGTACCTCACCGAGGTCAGGTCTGTTTGCAAGGTAATGGGAGAAATCCGAGAGCTCAGCTAGGGAGGAGTGAGTGCGTAGAGACTTATGTGTTTCCGGCTAACTCTTCCCCTGCCTTTCTCACTGCTAGGGGTACTTATTTCATTTGTCGAGACAGAGCTTATACATGGTTGCCTGCCGACTTCTCAGGATCATGTTATATTGCTCGATTATTGCCTCCGACATACACTGCTTCACCAGATTACCATCGAACAAGAGTAGCAAGAGGTGTCTTCAGCAAGGAAGATACCGCTGGTCAGGAAGCTGGAGACTTCTTCAAAGGCTTCCTTCCGTTCTGGGGACCTATGGCCAATAGTAGAAACATACGTCAGCTAACACGGGTAGTTGAATCTACTATCACCGAAACTGCGGGTGCCCTTAGCAATCTGACAGCTGAGCTTCAGGCGGATAGGCTCATGACGTTGCAGAACCGTATGGTTCTAGACGTTATACTTGCAGATCGAGGTGGGGTATGCAGAATGATCCAATCGAGCTGCTGTGTTTTTATTCCTAATAATGCTCCAACAGTCTATGAGGCGATCTCTAAGTTGCACAAGATTTCAGACTCCATACATGTAGACAAAGGAAACTGGTCCTTCATGGAGTGGTTTTGGACTCTGATATCAGCGTGGGGATGGAAGGTTCTAATGGTCATTGGTGTCATCCTAGTATTCCTATTCTCATGTTGTCTGATTATCCAGTGTGGTCCTGCTCTGTGTAGTCTTTGTGCTGCGACTTGTCTCAGAAAACCACCTGCGTTTGGAGAAAAGACACGAGAAAGGATGATGATACAACAACATGTCACTGACCTGATGAGCATAGAACTAGATTCTGACATAGACTGAGTAATTGCCTATGTAAGGGCAAAAGGAGGGTCTGAGGTTCCGTGACGGTTCCGTGACGACTTGAACCCGTGTTTTCAAGTTTGTCGGAAATACATAATATTGGTATCAGTGAACCGCAAATGATCCATTTAGTATATCCTAGTGTTTTCGCTACGCTACGAGCAAGAGCACTCCTTCCACTGACACATTTCTGATCTACCCACGGCATCCATCTTAGATCATGGCCGCCATTTTGTGTTTTCTTGCCCTCACATATGCAATAGCCTCTGATCACTTCACTTTGATTAAGGACACGTAGCCTTAGCCGGAGATTCACCTCTTACATGACACGTGCACCTTAAACCAGATCACGCTGTAGCTGCATGACTCGACAAAGGCTGCCTCCTCTGCCCGAGGCCAGTCCTGCCAAACTGGTCTTCGTGTCCATTGTACCTGATCATGATTAGGCGGCCGAAGCCGGTAGCCTTGCCCATTTACAACCCACAAACATCCCTTATCCCGCTTTCCTATCTTCCACACCTGGCTCTGTTTCTTTCTTTCTGAATCTTTATTAGGGGGAGGTAACGAACTTTACGATGAGGCGGTCCGGGTCCTGAATGCAATATTGACAGGGAATTGTGACAAACTAGTGGGAACCCCTCTTTTTGCAATGTTTGGCCTCAGATATTATCGACGGTTCCTGTGTAACACCAAATATTTATTGTTTTAGACACAAAGGTTTTGGGAATGTATTACATGTAAAGAATTCGCCCCCAGCTTAAAATTTCGTATATAAGGAGCAACCCACTTTGTACAAATCGAACAGGCTCCTAGTCTCTGCCCGTGTGTAGATTCTGTGACTTCTGTGTCCCTGCAGTAATAAACCTTTGGTCTTTGACGCCACCATCGAGAAGCCCGTGTTTCTGTTCATTTGTGCACCAAGGCAGGTGGAACTCCGGGGTCTTTGGGTGTTGTACCCTGACACCTCTGGACGGAACCAAAAAGTCCAGAACTCCACTCCCTCACCCTCATTCACCCTCAACCCCTCACCCTCACTCACCCTCAACCCCTCACCCTCACTCACCCTCAACCCCTCACCCTCACCCACACTCACCCACACTCACACACACTCACCCACACTCACCCTCACTCACACTCACACTCACCCACCCTCACTCACCCTCACCCTCACTCACCCTCACTCACCCTCACCCTCATGCTAAAGATTTACAAAAAAAACCATTAACAATTCTAAAAGCACTAACTCTAATGCTGCGAGACCTATTGCATTTCTAATGCTTGTATTCATTTGGTGTGGAGTGAATAGTAATAATTGTTGCATGATAGCCGTTCCGCTCAGCGGTACATGCACGCCGTCCTCCTGGGACAGGAGAAGCAGGGAGCGGGCAGCTATTTAATCTGCTGTGCAATGTTTGTTTGCATTGTAGCACTTTAGTCCTGTGGGTACAGTTCAGCGCTTTCGCCCTCGCAGAGGTGGCAGCGCTTTCAAAGGAAAGGTGACAGATGTTTGTGATGGGATTTCACCAAGTTTCTTTTCCACCACTGTTCTCTCACCCACCGGAACTCGCAGCCCGCCATATGAAAGGGTTTCGTGGCATCTTGGGTGTTGCGATCAGCTGGGTATGTACACCAATTGGCAAGGGGCGCGCACTGGGCATGCAGCGTTTTTAAGCGATTAGCTGTGCATATGTCTACGGTATGTGGGTGATTCTGCTGCCTTTGGGGGTTGGGCTAAAGTTCAAAGCATCTGTTCCTATTCTTTCGGTCATGACGGCAGACGCCGCCCCTCACTGGTGCAGTTTTCTTTTCGCACATCCTTCCTATCACTTACTTGAGGTTTCCTTTGTGCGACAAAGCATGATTCCTGCTAGGTGGGAATGTAAGGGTTTTTTTCTTGTTACAAGCGGGTTTTTATGGGCGGTGTCATTTTAAGGGACACACATGGCTGAAAGGTACAATACGACAGCATGTTACGAAAATATATAGTAGAGGGTGCCTGTGGGGAAAACAGGTTTACATTCCTCTAGTCCAACACTTGCAGCAGATTTTCAGTGATTTATGTCCGTTAATGCAGATGATCCCTTAGTAAGAATGTGGCAGAAAACAGGTATTGCTAATATATTTAAGGGTGAGCGGGAAATCCGTTATGCTCGTGGATTTTGCGGATTTTTGGGAAATCCGCAATCCGCGAATTTTGCGGATTTCCCGCAAAATCCGCAAAAAAAAATCCGCGAACGTAACGGGTTCAAAAGTTGAACCCCCACTCATGCAACTATTTTACAATGGCGCCAGCAAGCTGCCAGCGCCGTTGTAAAATAGTTACAAAGTTAGCTTGTACAGGAACCACTAGATAAAACGAAGCAGGTGCTGCTTTATTTTATCTAAGTGCTTCCTGTGCAAGCTAACTTTGTAACTATTTTACAACGGTGCTGGCAGCTTGCTGGCGCCATTGTAAAATAGTTGCATGGCTGGGCACAGGTCTGCAGCTCACTCAAGGGACCCCTGCGCCCTTCGGGGCGATTGCATAGTAACACACACATGGTCGCCCAAACTAGTTGATGCTCAAATTCAGTGACTCATTCATTAGCCCAAAAACAATCGTGAGCGTCGTCGAGGCTGGACAGGTGTGCCTTCTTCCCAAATCTACTGTGGAAAATCAGCTGTGATGCTGGATAGGCTTTGCATCCTTGACTTTCACGAGCGCAATACCCGTGCTGTTCCTGTGACCAGGAGCTTCTTTCTCTTCATCTGCTGAACTGATCTTTCTCTGACCTTTTATTCACACAAGAGGCACATACCCTACTGGGCACATTGTGTTCGCACGGGTTTCTGCAAGTTCGCACGCGTTTTGTACAATTTCGCAATTTGCGAAATTGTACAAAACCCTCGCGAACTTGCAGAAACCCGTGCGAACATAAAAAAAAAAATCCGCGCGGATTTTGCGGATTTTCGCAATTCGCAAATTCGCAAATCCGCAAATTCGCGGATTGCCAATCCGCAAAATCCGCTCATGCCTAAATATATTAACTATAGGCTCAGGGAGAACCTATTTTTAAAATGTCCATTAACTGATATAAAGTTAATCTGCGCATCAGCGCTGAGCATGGGAAAGGGCTTGTGATGAGGGGCATACATCACGTACATGCACCAGCAGAAAACTAATGTGTTGCAGGCTCACATTGTTCATTATAGAACCTTAGTTGCTCTCTTTCCCCAGCTCATATCTCTTTCTCAGACACATACAATGCTTTGAAGCCATCATTAGGTACAGGAGGAGTGCCAATGATCTGAGATGCAACATGTCTGGGTATGACAGTCAGCAGTTAGACACATGCTAGGCTGGTGAATAAGGGTGGAATTCAACTGTCTTCAGATAAAGTAGTCAGCAGCCTGCACACTGTAATCAAGTACAGTTCTGATGTATGAGCAGAGTATAGACACCATAAGGCGTTGGCATGTTTTCAGAGTTGTCTGCTACGTATTATAGCTAAAAATACACTTTGCCCCAAAGTAGACCATCTAAGACACCTGTCTGCAGTTTACCCATACACCACGGATCTTGATGTCGCCTTCACTAAAGGGGACTCTTTTATTTTGGTGCTGGTCCAATTTTCTGCCACAGTCCAACCCTGGGACATGCCTTAACCGTTCTGGTCAATTCCAAGCATGTCACACAACCACACCCTCGGCAAACAATGGACAACTCTCAAATTCATGTTTAAATGGGCTTCTGAAGGTATGCTGCCCCTCCTCCCTGCTCAGGCTGGCCCCAATTGAAAGCACTGCTTGAAATAGAGTAAAGAGCATTCAGTGCATGGCCAGAGGGCCGGCAAGTCATTTTACTCCAATTCAGCTCCTTCTGGTCTCCATTCCACTTCTGTCTGATGTCATGTGCTTGGCTCTCTCGTTTGCTAGAACTTTACTTTTTTGGGCTGGGAGTAACTTGAGACAACCAGACGGTGGTTCTATTCTTTCGGGCGGCAGGATGGCATGGATTGATACTGTTTTATTTTCTTCATGTTCCCAGAGCCAGAGCCAGATTCTCCCCTTCTATGGTCGCAGGCAAGACATGAAATGTAGAATTTTTAAAAAATGCGGACAGAATAAGGCAAATTCACATCAGTGATATGAAAAGGAGTGGGAGGGATGGAGAGGGCAGAGGATCTACCATTGCATATCACTGTCAACAATGCCACTAAATGCTCCACTAGCCACATTGGAAGATTGCTCAGTGGCTGTATGCACCTGTAGCCAATAAACTGTAGCTGGCGTGTTGCTGTCCGAGCCAGACCAGCTCATCCTTTTATTCTTTCAAATTTGATCAAATGTGTTCCAGTAAGTGGGGGAACTGCTGTTCAATGGGGTGCAACTTTACATTGACATTCCTAACATAGTGGTGGTAATGTTAATCCATGCGTTATTATGCCTGTCCCTTTAAGTATGGGCCATTAGTTTAGCATAGCGCGAAAACGGCTATCTTCGATGGCCCTGCTTTTGCCATGAGCCCGTGATTCACACCTCATTTGGTGAGGACGCAGCCTGCCTGCCCCCACTGTGATCAATACAATGGTCACACCAGGATACTTTGGTGTCACGCAGACTGACGGGCGCCACCTGGGTAAGAAGAAAAGGGCTTCACTGAGGACTTTGTGACTTGCTGTAAATCTGCTTTCCAGCAAGCCAGAACTGAAAAACTAACCCAGCCCCACCAGCCTCTCCTGGAAATTACTCTCCGTGCTGCCCAGAAGTCCCCGGCCCCTCCTTTACAGCTCTGCTCTTTTCTCTGTACCGGGGCCTGCATAAGGAGCCTGGACTGTCTCTGAAGTTTAACTCCACAAACATCAAGTAGGCTTGGGAAAAATAAGGTGCATTACAAATTAAAAAGTACCTAAATATGTCCATATGTGGGTGCACACAGAACCGTCACTGAACCACAACCACAACCACACACAACCACACACACATGCAGCCACACACAACCACACACACAACCACACACACAACTACACATACCACACACACATACACAACCACACACACAACCACAACCACACACAACCACAAGCACACACACAACCACACCCACAAGCACAAACACACACAACCACACACACACAACCACACACACACATACACACACAACCACATACACACACAACCACACACAACCACACACACAACCACACACACAACCACACATAACACACACACACACACAACCACACACACAACCACAACCACACACACAACCACAAGCACACACACAACCACACACACACAACCACACACACAAGCTCAAACGCACACAACCACACACACACAACCACGCACACACATACACACACAACCACATACACACACAACCACACACACAACCACACACACAACCACACACACACAACCAAACACACAACCACACTGTCAGTGCACACTTTCACCAGACACGTGTGTGTGTGGGGCTCTGTGTGTGTGTGGGGCTCTGTGGGGGTGTGTGTGTGTGTGTGTGGTTCTGTGTGGGTGGCTATGTATGTGTGTGTGGGTGGCTTTGTGTGTGTGGCTCTGTGTGGGTGTAAATGCAATCGGTCATGCATTTGCGAGCGATTAAGCTATTGGCATTGTAAACGACAATGCCATTTATTTAACGATTAAGCGATTGGCAATGTAAATGACAATGCCATTTATTTATGATTTTAAAAAAAATAATAATTCATGAGCAATGCCAATAGCTCTACCTTTAATAATGCCGAGAAAATTGCATTGTAAATGCTTGTTGTAATTTGGTTGAAATCTCTTCAGTAGCTTTGGACTTCTTAAAGAAAAAAGATGTATGCATTTCTAGGGATGAGAATACTTAGCGGATCCGATAGATCTGATTAACTGCCAAATACTTTAACTAGGAAGTGTTGAGAGCCATCTTGGGACTTGGACTCCACCAAGTCCCGAAAACGAAAGTTAAAAAAAACAGAAGGAGGAAGGGTAGAAACACCCTAGCTCCCCCAAGACCTTATGGTGGGGTCCCATAAAATTGACACAAATTTGTGGAGGATTCACGAATCCTTGGCAAAGAAAGCAAACAAGCGCTGTTTCCTGTGCTTTTTTTTTATTAGCCCCTTTGGTGGTCCAGGTACCTGGGGTTGTGTTTATTAATGTAATTGGGGGAGAAGGCACACATGGATCACCTCCCAGGCCAATTAGGGCCCCAGGGACCCCATATATGCTGGGGTGCTGCTGAGTTTCAAAAGTGGGAGGGGTGCCACTTGCCCCCCGGGCCAAATTCAGGCCGTGGACACCCCGTCCCCGGGTCTGACTAAAAAATAATACTGAGAGGAGGGCCCTCTATCAAGGCTGATTTTGGCCCCAGAGACTCCATTCCCCAGAGCCCAGACCATATCCAAAAAGGGAGGGGGGTCTCGCAGCCACCCCACCCTGGCACATTTCGGCCACCTAGACCACATCCCCTGGGGCCCGGCCATGTAATGAAAAGGGAGGGGTTCACCTAGTACCCCTCCGGGAGCCATTGTTGACCCTGTGGACCCCATTCACCAGTGCCTAGATCCTACTATGTCCAGGGATGCTAACCCCTGTGACGCAGATGTTTCCCTGCCCGCACTAAGGAGGGCAGGGAAATGTTTGCTCTCGCTTGGTGGGAGCAAGTTCAAGCTTCTACCAAGTGTGAACAATCACGAAGTCTGCTCCCAGGTGGTGGGAGCTTTAAGAATTGTCCTGCCTGCTCTGAACAGACTTCAGATGCGGGCAGGGAAACAGATCTGAATATCGCTCCTGCCCTCAAGGAGCAGCATTTTATGTTGCTTTCTGTGTGCAGGAGCAATGCTGGCTCCCATAGGAGGTGGGGAGCCACCAGGGACTGTGGGGAAGTGGGGCTCCTCCCGCAGCCCCCATCAAATAGATATTGGGGTGGCATTCACATTCCGCCCTTATCGGATCACCATCACTCACTCATATATAGTCGGTTGTCCTTAAGTCAATTATCTTCTCTTGGTTTTTAGACCACATTGCTCCAGGCACTGTCATGTTCCGCTGCTATTTTTTGATAAATTTATAATGAGCATCCCTCATTCTATTAAACAATATGGTATACGATTACTGATGTTTTCTATTCTCACACCATGAAGTTCAATGTCATCATCATCTCGCCCAAACCACCACATCGAATTTGGGATTTGTAGCATACCTTGACATATGTGAAATGTTCTTCGCTGAACCCTTTATAACCTCTTCTTTTCTTTTTGTTCCCTTAATTCTCTTTTGTCCTTTACCCTTGCCCCTTCCCCCTCCCTTCCTTATTAATGTCTGACCGTATACAGGCTACCTCTCAGGCATATATCTTGCTGTACTGATAATGATCCCCCTATTCTAGTCGGGATTGAAACATCACCGACAACCACATGTTGACTCAGATTTGTTTATGAGGATTCATGTGGAGCATAAGATTTTCTTTACATTTGTGACTGTTGTAAATATGTATGTGAAGTCACTATGGATGGAAATGCCTGAGGTCTGGTGATTTCCAACCACTTTTTTACCCACTGCACATTATTTATACCTTGTTTTTCTTTCGGAGTATTTGTTTAATAAATATATTTGTTCATTTGGAGAAAATTTACACAGTTCACAATGTAGTTCTGTGTAATACTACTTTGTATAATTGTTTGTGAAAGGGACCATTGTCTCGAAAAAATGGGTGGGGCCAAGGCACCCACCATTGACTGGCTGGGCTTTGAGGCATGGGTTCCTGAGGCCGAAATCGGCAAATGAAAAATGTGTGGAACCCAGAAGTATGGGGTTCCGGTTCCAAATTGGCCCCCTCCTCTTCATTTTTGATGGCCGGGCACTGGGAGATGGGGTCACCGGGGCCAAAATTGGTCCAGGGATGGGGTGTGTGGCCCCTCCCCATTTTCTATATGGATGAGCCCCAGGGAATGGGGTCCCCAAACCATAATTGGCCCCCTTCCCAGGTTGCCCCAGGGCCTGGCCACAGCCCAGGCCCTGGGGCTGACTTCCTACCATGCATGTCATCAGGTCATGCATGGTGCAGGGTTAGATGCTTGCAGGGGGTGGCCACAGGTCCTGGGTGCAGGCCAGCCCTTTCCCATACAGAACTTCATATTGTCTCTTGCTCTTACTGTTTTTGCACTCCCTGTAATGCTCAAATGCAAAAGATATCCAAAAATATGTTATTTGCTGTTGCAATTTACAGTGATGTCACTGTGTACCAGCAGATTTCTAAAGGATCGCCCTTTGCGTGTGTTATGATGGGTTTGTCACTAATGGGGACATCAATAATAGGATCACATGTCAAAATACCTTAGTTTTTGCAAATCATATTGTGGATTAATTTTGAGCCACTTTTGTGGTCATGCTGGTGGTTTCCTACTCTTCCCTATCTTGCTCTCTTTGTTGTTGAATGTGATTTTGTCTCTGCTAATTTCCCACACTCTAGCAATAGCCTTGTTGAGGACCCACTGTGGATAACTTTGCCCTTAAATCCCGGCGCTATGAGTTTTGTCTTTTTTCAAACATGCCTCCATTGCATTGCCATTCCTTTTTGCCCTCGGGAGTTCCCTGTACAGAATACTCCACTTTAGTATATCCAGATGACTACAGAGGGCATGTAAGAGACTATTCCCTGCTGTGGGTTTCCTAAAGAGGCTGTCTGTATCTCATTGTTCTTTATCTCAATCAGCAGATTAAAAAACCCAACTCTGCTCATGGTAAGGGGAAGGTTATATTAAGAGCATTGTTCTTCAGCTCCCACAAATCTCACAGCTGATAATTCTGACCCCTTTCAGATGACAAACAGGTCATCTTTGTATCTAAGACAGAGAACAGCCTGCCTCATGTCATCCGTAGTGGCCTCATCCATAGAAACATGCACCAGCCTAAAAAGATATTCGCAAAGCTGCGAATGAAGCATGTGCCCATCGCAGTCCAAAGACATTGCCTGTATAGAGTCCCATTAAATAGAAATATGTTTTTTTGTAAACAATATCTGATCATGTTGATGATATTTTCTGTGTATGATGGATAATGCATTGGTTTTGCTCATTATTTGAATGCCTCAATGCCTATTTCATGCTCTATGATCCTACCTGTAAGGTCATCCAAGGTCATCTGAAAAATGTCTTCCCCAACCCAAGTACTTCCAATCTGCATAGGAAATCCTTGCACATTGGATGGGAGACTGGCCACAAATTCCGCTATCTTTGTTGTCGATTCCACAGGGAGTCCCCCATCCATATAGACTTTCTGGACCCATCTATGCCCTTCCTCTCTTCTCTTCTCTTCTCTTCCCGTGAGCCAGGCTAGAAGATTTCCTGCCTTATTCCCCACTTCATAGAGCTTATTTTATTTGGCCTTATATGTCGTCCTAGCTTCTTGTTACACCAGGTGTTTGTATTCGTTCTGTGAGTTTTCTATCTGGGTGGCCTGGCATGCATCCTGGCACACAACATTTTGTGCCTCCCAGGCTAATAGTTTCTTAGTTTCTCCTATAAATCCCTGCCTTCTCTGTCTCTGTTTCTAATTCCCCACCATATGGGATGTCAACTAACCTCTCACCACCATCTTGTATGCCTCCTATAGAACCACCCCTGATGTCACTGATTCCTCATTCTCCTTTTAGTATGCATCTGTCACAGCTTGGGTGCAGCATTTAGTTGTCCAGTCAGTCAGGACCCAAGGTTCTATTCTCCAGATCTCCATGGTGCAAGGGGTAGATTGTTTTAGTCTCATCCTCAATGGCAAGTGGTCAACAATTGTCATAACTGACTTGCATTCAAATTGTGTGATTGGTGTGTGGCATATATCCCTGTAGCACTGGCATTGTAAGTCTTGAAAGTCAACAAAAAAGAGGGGGAGAATGGGGATTGTTATGATCCAGAGGGCTTAGATTACCACTCAAAAGGTGAGCGGAAGGTCCAGCCACAGTCGGAGCCCTAGACAATGAGGCAAGCAAAAGAAGACTGGGATGTTCCTGGAGGGTCAAACGGTCACTAAGGTGCAGGGGGGAGTGCTCAGTGGAGAACTACCCCAGGGTATCCATTATGTTGGATATAATGGCCTCACACAACCTTGCGGGTGTCATGCTTCATCATAGGCAATGCTCCTCGTTGGGTAGGCGGTGCAATTCCCAATGGGCAACACCTCTAAGAGGGGCTCTTTGGCGGAGATCTTTTTATCCAACTGCCTATGGGTGAAGTGGGGGTGTGGGGCCAAGACAGTGTAGATGGTGTAAGTGAGGGTAAAATGAAGCAAGAGGTACCGGAAAACAACTTTATTCAGGTGGTCCTTTGTCTCAACTGAAATCAAGATTAGTCTGTATTCGCTGGAACTTAGGTTTCCACGTACGAGACAGTACTAAGGTGTAAGAGATATGGTCAACATGTTTCTCGCTAAACGTTCATTGACATGCGATTCTTCAGGACCTAAAATGAAGCAGAACTACTGTCTACAAAACATGACCTACATAAGTTTCAGTTTACCAAAGCACAGAAATTGTACTACCTGTTGAACAACTGCTCTTGCCTAATAGTCAGAGTTTATATGTGTCAACAGTGCCCAGCGGGTCAGACATCAGGGGTGAAGCCAACGTAGCTTAGGTTCATCGGCCTGTGTCCGTTCCTTATTGCCTACCCCTCACCGCCGGGTCCGGATAGATTCTTGGAAGTCTTGGAAGTCCTCATGAATCCAAACATATTTCCCTATCTGTAGTAATATCCCATTGGACCAAAATGCATGGTCTTGATGACCTATGGGGACCTCATGTCATTCATAATCTATATAGTTATAGGAAAGCCTATTGGCTCACATGTGGTAAAGTTTCTAGTAGAAGTCTCCACAAGTGGATTCTCTACCCTTGATCAGAATATTTCGAAGGGATAAGTTGGACTTTCTGTGACTACCGGAATGAATTTCCCCATTGTAGCAGGAAAACCAATGCACTAATAAGTAATTCGTTTACAGACCCCCACAACATTCTCCCTAATTTCTAAAGCACCAGTTTCCCTTTCAGCAAATTCAAAATATAATTTGAAGAGTACTCAGCGTATGGGGACATCCTAAATATAGTTAAACTTAACAAAGTCTTCAGCAAAGTAGGGACTTTCTATGTGACTCCAACAAGGAAAACAATATTACAAATAATGTCTTTGATTTAGTAATAATTGGAGAGCACTTGTGTGAGGCTGCTAAGAGTACACAGCTAACTTGTCCCTGAGTTGAGAAAAGTGTTAATTTCAGATGAGTTGAGCAAATTGTTACTTTTTTACAAAAATGTGTCAACATGAACTGATAGATCTTTTGTGGCTCTTTGATGAGCTTAAGCATGCACCATTTTACCAAAAGTGTGCTTGAGCTCGTATGGCTGAAATTGCTCCCAACAGATTGCCCTCTAATAAGTCGTCAGGTGATCAATATACAAAAATTCCAAGATATCTGGAGGTGGTGGGATACCACGTGAGGAGCGAGCCATTCAGGAATTCATCTTCCTCTATTATGTCGGCATAAATGAATAGATCCCTGACTTGGCCCAATTGACCCGGAGTCCTGATTTCTCCTGAAATGTTTTGAGTATATCTACAATGAACGTCGGTATTACAGTAACATCCCGTAGGCATAACAACAAGTCATCTGCATACAGGGAAACGGCATTCAGCCCATCCCCCAGCCGTATACCCCACCCTTCGCCATCGATCCAGAGCAACATTGCCAGAGGCTCCATAGCTAGGGAGAACAGCAACGGAGACAATGGACAGCCCTGACGTGTCCCGCGCCTCACTCTAATGCAGTCTGAGACTAAATTACCGGTGCAAACCTGGACAGTGGGTCGTTGACACAATAAACAAATCATATTTAAATAGTGTTTCCCTGGTTCGCATTTGCCCTACACTGCTGCCAGCTAAGGCCATTCCAAAGAGTTGAAGGCCTTTTCTAAGTCCAGTACTAGGCAGCCCGATTGGGGCCAACTATGCACTGCATACTGTTGAACTCTAAAAAACCTCAGTATATTGAGAGAAGTGCACCGTGCGGGAACAAAACCGTTCTGATCGGGATGTACCAGCATTTTCACTAAGGGTGAAAGGCATCTGGCTAATAGCGATCTTGTAATCTGTGTTGAGGAGTGCATGTGGGCGATAAGAGCCTAGGAGGTCGGGATTTTAATCAGGTTGAAGGAGGGACACCAGGAGGGCTTCCTTCTATGTGGTTGTGAGAGTGGAGTCATCAAGCGCAGTTTTGTACACTTTCAACAACTGTGGTACTAAGATGTGTGCTTATGCCTTATGAAATTCAGTCAGTAGGCCATCCAGTCCCGGTGACTTCCCATTGGACTATGAGAAAATACTGTCTCGGATTTCCTCTGAGTGAAGAGGGGTATTTAATTCTTCATGTTGGGTGTGTGTAGGCAGTGGCAGATCTATGTCCTCTAGGTAAATCTGTAACTCTAAGGGTGTAAGCCGCACATGCTATTTATACTAGTCTCGATAGTGCGTTACAAACTCACCATGAATATTCCGTTGGGTATATGTGATTTCTCCGTTCACCATTTTCACAGATTCTTTCTGCGTTGATGACTCATTCTGGCGGATGAGCCATGTAAGTAGTTTGCCTGCTTTGTTACCCATGTGATGTGTTCTCACCGAGTGTGCGGCGCAGTTGAGGCATCACAGCCGCTCTAACAACCGCGCATGTTCCTCCCTGTGTTGGTCCTGCCGTCCCTGAGTGCCATCTATGGCTGTCTGTTCACTAGTGGCCAGTCTCCGTTATAAGATAGTGAGTTATTTTTCCAGTTGCGTGCGCATGCCTGCCTGTGTCCCTAAACAATGCCCCCTAACATCCACTTTGAGTGCTTCCCACTCCACCAGCTGCAACGTGGACTTACCCGTATTTTTTTCACAATATTGTGCTACTGTGGTGGCCAGTGAGTCCCAAAAGGGCACATCAAGGAGAACATCTTGTTGGAGGCACCTTTTTCGGATTGGTGGCAGTTTGACCTCCCACTGTAGCTCCATGACATGCACGTTATGATCAGAGTGTGTGAGTCCCATGTATGAGGATTCAGAGATGCATGGTAAAAGGTCACCTGACACCTTGAAGCGGTCTAGGCACACATGGAGTCTATGGACCCCAGAGTAATAGGAGTACACCCTGTCTAGTAGATTTCTGTGCCGCCACATGTCAGTGAGGCGCCAGTGTGCGGCCCAATTCGCCAATGCCTTTGCAGCAGTGTATGTGGCAGTGCCTGGCAAGGGAGGAAAAGATCGGTCCATAGAAACGTCCAGCACACAGTTGTAGCCACCGCCAAAGATCATAGGGGTATCTTGCCACATGGACAGTTTTTGCGACATCTGGTCTATAAAGGCTGCCTGCTCAATGTTGGGTGCATAGAGTGATGCTAATACTACCGGCTTACTGTCAACTATCTCCTTAACTAAAACATACCTGCCCTCCCCATCAATCATTGTGTCTACCACTCAAAATGGAGTACCCAGTCTTACCCACACAAGGACCTCTTGTGCATATGTAGAGTAGCCTGTTGCATATAGTTGCCCTCTCTAGCACCTGTGGAGTCGTGTTACTTCTGCTTGAACCAAATGTGTCTCCTGGAGGAGTTATATTTGTATGTGATGGCGTTTGAGATAGGAATATATAAGATAATGGTGTGCCGGGCTATGGATACGTCGCACGTTCCATGTACCTATCCTAATGGATGCCATAACAGATGTGTATCAGGGGTGCAACTGGTCCCGTCCAGTCGGAGGGTGGGGGAGAAGGGCAGCAGTTATATAGAGGTCATCCTAGAGTGTGTGTCCCTGCGCAGATCAACTATACAGCAATCATTCCCTTGTTGAAACAAACATATAAAGAATTCACAATCAAAAATTCCATGACAGCAATTTTGCAACAAGCAATTGCCCAAACATGCAATGCAATGGCACACACCTAGCATCTGGGGGAGACTATTGAGCACAGCAATCTAAATGCTAGTTAAAGAAAAGGAGAGAACTGTCATTTGCGGCTAAGCCTGTCTCTGGCTAGATGAGTGTAGGACAGGCCTGCTGCCTGTTTGTTATATATAAAATTCCCAAACATTGGAGAGCTAATAGGGAGAGCATGTTAGTGGTTATAGGACTAGCCCAGCAAAATCAATATCTGAATGACTACTAGGTATAATTGTTACAGATCAGAGACAGCATACAGAGTCATTTATACTTGCATACCCATTGAGGACGTGTGGCGTTCTGCCCATAAGAGAGGAAAGTTGGACACAAGATATACGTATGTTCAAGCAATATTGTCAGAGGTCTGTGGGGTGACATGTGGTAGCACGCAGGAGTCATGGGAAACAGGGAGATTGACCGAAAGATCCTCGTCACTTTGTGGCCCCTGTCGACCAGAGTCTGAGTCGGATTTCCCTTCCGGCAATCCGCTACTATTTGCCACTGCTTGTACCGCCTCAAGTTGACCACTCAATATCAACTCTGGCATGAGGCCAGAGGCTTGAGAGGTCGAGGATTGCGATTTCCTTCATCTTTCCAGGTGTCGCCGCAGAGCAGCCTCTGGCCGCGTCTCTCTTCGCCCTGTTTGTGGTGAGTTGTAGGATTCCAGCCATTCTTCTGCACTGTCCGGGGTGTTGAAGAAGTGGGTCTTACCATTTGTAATGACCCTCAGCTTCGCAGGAAACAGCAAAGAGTATTTAAGATCACATTGCAGCAAGCGCCTCTTCACCACTAGATATGAGTGTCTCTGTTTCTGGACTTGGAACGTGTAGTCCGAGAAGATCATGACTTTACGATTGTCCACTTGTATTTCCTGCAGTTTCCGAGTCTCTTGATGAATGGCATCTCTGTTTCTATAATTTAATAAGCAGATTCAAAGTGGCCTCGGGTTCGAGCCTGGAGGTGGGGGCTTTGCAGGCACCCTGTGTGCTCTTTCAACAACAAATTGTGGAGATAGGGCCTCCCCTGGCAGCAGCGATCAGATCCAGTCTTCCACATAGTTTACTGCATTTCTGCCTTCCACTCCCTCCGGTAGGCCCACGACACGCACATTGTTGGGGCAGGCCCTGCCTTCAGCATCCTCAGCCCTGTCTTCCAAGAATTCCACTTGATTTAATAAATCACGAATGTTCTTTTCAGCCATGGACACTCGCGGTGAAACCTCTGCGATGTCCCCTTCAGTGGCAGCAGTGCGGTCTGCGAGTTTTCGATGTTCTGCATAAAGCAGTGTAAGATCGAGTGTCACTTTATCTACTTTACCTTCTAGAGAATTGCAGATTCGATTCATCATCTCTCCCAGTTTCTCAACTGCCGCCAACACTGCATCAAGTTTATGCGCCATGGGGTTCACTGTCTCTACCCCTGCCATCTTGTCTGTGTATGCCCGAGTCTGTGGGTGAGAGGCTGTTGCACCCCGGGTGCCAACCTTCATTCGGCCCCCTTCTGACATGGAGTAGCGGTCAGCGATCTTCAGATGCCTCTGGAGCAATCCTCGGAGTTCACACTCACGTCTATGGCAACCAAACCTGAAGATTAACTGGGCTGGGCAGATGGAATTTAACAGTATCACTCGTAACTGTACTGCAAAAACCGTGATGTAAAAGGCATCAGGTGGGTCCCACTGCCTCTGAATTCGGTGTTGTGACCTCGGGAAGCAGGGTGCGCCATGCGTAATAGACCTCTGTGTATAGCTAGTCGCAGGCCTGCGGCATCCCAATTGAAATAAAAACTCCGTAGGAAAAAGCATGTGTTGCATCAGATCGCACAAGAGCAGGGTGTGCAACAACAGGGTGTTGCCAGCGTGTCACACCCCAAGTCTCTATGAGTAGCCCTGCACTCCCCTCCATCCTCAACAGGCAATGTCTGGTAGTCTGCCCCAGTAGATCCGATTCTCACTGGGCAATCAGTGCCCGGGTAGGCATCTGGTTCACAGTGCCTCAGGCTGCACTCACCAGCGCAAGTGAGTCGTGTGTAGCCACCCCGCAGGTCTGAATAGATGTCTCCTCACATTCCTGATCTGGGTAGAACGACCGTGGCCAGGGGCTGCAACACTGCTGTCCAATTCCGGGGGTGGGGCAGTCAGCTGTCCCGAGCGGTCCACGGGGCCCACCTCATGTGATATCCAGACAGGGGAATGGGCTGACTCCCGAGCACAAGCGTCCCCATCCCTCGTCTCCGCTGCAGGGTCTCACCAGCGGGCTCCGGGCCTCAACAGTTGACCGCGGTTTTCATGCCCGGTCAGCTTGTCGCCTCACGGTCAGGCCTAGTGGGCGGGGCCAACCCTTAGCCTTGCATGGACGTTCACAGATGGCGTTGCTACCCCTCGTCCGGTGATCTTATGGGCAGCGAGGTTTATCACTGGGTAGTGCAGGGCTGACTCGTCTTGCTGCTTGGTACTGACTGGGCCGATCTTGGTCCATCAGTGGCTGTGAGTAGTTCTCAGGGCGAGAGGAGGCCACAGCGACTGTCGAGGTCTAGGGGTGGAGCTAATCCCCAGCCTCACGTACCTTGCTACGCCCGGCATCTTGGAGCGGTGCTCGATGAGGCTGCAGGCAGGGGGATCTATTTGGTGTTTCGCGGAATCCGTCCACCCGTTTTTTTCACCGGGACATTAGGGTCATCTCTGGATCAGCCCCAGCCGACACTGGCCCCCGTAGCTCAGTTATTTAGGGAGTAATGTGGCCACAGAAGGGATCTGATGACGGAGCACTACAGAAGCACGTCCAACTCCATTGCTGGACAAGCCCGCCCCCTTGATGTATATACATTTATATTTACACAAAAATAAACAACATATTTTTGAAAAATAACAATAAACTTGAATCATTTATCTTATTCTTTCTTATAGAGTGATCTCCATCACAGTGATGGAGTGCTCCATCACAGTACCAAAATGAGGATATCTCCACTAAGGTGGAGGAGATCTCCCCCTACATGTGGAGAAGTAACTTTACAATTATAAATTTGTTTCCACCCCGTTTCCAGGGTTGTAAACACTGTGGAGGAGATTTTAACATGGAAATGGGGAATAGCCAGAAGTAGTACATTTACCTTAATGTATAAGTGTAAATTTACATTTGTAGATTTACTCAAGTTTAACGCTACCTTTGTGAATAAGCCTAAACAGCTTTAATGTTCAGCCCAGTGCTCGTGTTTTAAAAAAAAAGAAAGTACTTTTAAATACACCGCAGTACTCAGTACTGCACAATTCAATTGCAAATTTAAGGTGATAAGCTATATAATGACTTCCTTGTAGGCGCTACAACCTATCCCTCCTCTAAGCTTTTTTCCTCGCAGGTGACGCACTTTAGGATGATGGTCTAGGAAGCTTTGATAGAAACATGAATAAGTCTCAAGTAAAGAATACATTTACCCACAGGACAGATCTGCACTGTTCACTGTTATTCTTAACCCCATTTCATAGTGGGAAGAAAAGCTATCTGTAGGCCTAGCTCTCAACACACCATGTTTCCAGCTGCTCGGTCCTCGTATAGGAAGAGGCCACAGTAATTGTTTGTGAACCCAGCAGAGATTGCATGGTCCAGTGTCAAGGGCAGCTCCCCCGCTATGGCGGAGGATTGTCGCCTCACTGCTTTCTCACAGTGCAAAAAAAAAATCAAAAACATAAAATCCACAATCCGGACGAAGGAGGAAGCACCGACGTGCTGGGGGTTGAATGGCCCTCTATTACCCTTTGTCCAGACTTGGCTCATGAGGCACTGATTCCCATCTTCCTAAGCTTATTACATCAGAAATACTGATGGAGCTAGGGACACGTGTAAATATAAACTATAAATACACATTGAAAAAAAGTATATCATCACTTTTCTTTGTACATACACCCTAGAATGTTTGTGGTAAAACATGAGTGAGTGACAGGGGGATCTGACCCTGGTCCTGACGAAGGGGTATAGTGCCCCGAAACATGTTGACCCGCACAGGAGAGTAAGCCCATTAACTTGCTATATCTCTCCGAATCACTTTTTTAACAATACCAGCCAGTGTCTATTAAATACTTTTTTCTACCACTAGGCCAGGTATTTTTTAACACCACCTACTTATATCTCACCACGGACCCTACTGACACTCACTCCCATTCACTCACATTGCACCCACAATAAAAAGGGGCCCCAGCGTAGTCGCTTGTGGCAGCACTGCCCCGTCCCGCAGCGGGGCGGGAAGACCCCAATGATGAAGCATGACACCAAGGGCCCATTTGGTGTGTGAGGGGTATTTTAACACACAGTGTGTATTCCATGAACATCAGGATACATACCAACTCTACGTGAGGTGGACCTTTGTTGATTAACTGTACTTTCAGGAGAGGAGGATGGGCCCACCCCGGTGCCGTTGAGCACCACTTCTTCACTCCCCCCATTGATAATGTTTTACATCATCGATATGAGCCAGTCTAGAGCATTATCGACAATGTAGTGATGGAATGACATGATCCTACATTCTTTACACATAACTATGCTGTAGTCAGGTGCAATAGGTATGAGTCTTCTATCATCATTGTTGGAAGAGGAAACTAAGAAGATATGACTAGAGGGTCTTTCTTTTGTAGACAGTATCATCATGCTTTCCATATATTTCACGTACCACAGCTTCATGGGCCTGGAATATAATCACGTTTGCCATTAACACAAATGTTCTATTGCAGGGATGCACAGGCATCGAGGCCTTCATGTGGCTTGTGTAATAGAATCACACCTTTTCTGGACATTCTTAACTGCAGTCCAATCCAGAATACGCCTCAAATGACATAACGAATAATATGGTCCTAAAATTGCATCCTTCTACATTTCTCTATACAGAGTTTGACTTGTGGGGCTAGGCACAGATTAACTTTTTGCCACAACACTACAGTCATGATCCTTCCTGGCCATTGCCCTATTCCGTCAACCTCTTTCCATGATAATGAAGAGCTGCTGGAACCCTGAGGAAAGCCTACCTACTTGGTTGATATTTTGTTTTTTTTGTCTTCACTGGGGATCTCTGTAATCTTGGTGATTCCTGTGCCCAGTGGGGGACACGGTGAGACATAAAAACAGCCCTCAATTGCAGATAGCGATAGCATGATGTATTCCAGTGAGACATACTCCAGGGTGCTTTAAGTAGGTTCTACCCTATGAAAATCTTGCAAAAAGAACATTTTCAAACAATTTACTACATATCTTTAACATTCATTTACTAAAAAGTCATATCGTTTCTAAAGAGGCAATTAAGAATTTGTTCAATGCTTTCCGTGTGTGCCAATCAACCATAACCATTTACTGGCATGCTGGGGATTCCTCTGCCCTATGAATAATATGAGAAAATAGTGCCAAATTGTTCATTTTTCTGGACAGCATCCCATAAAAATGTAAACTGTGATAAAGGCGTTTCAAAAATAAGTGTTCTCATGTCCTATAATTTTTCATATTTTCTTTTACATTGTATAGGTTTCCATTCTGTCATGTACATTTAGTCAGGTACTTTTTACTAATTCCCTTTCATTATATGTCCTGCGAGTTCCATGATCTTTCTCAGTCATCAGAAACAACATGGACGGGACATGGTGAAAAGTACACACATCTTACAATCTCCTGCTGTAGACAACAGAGCTAGACATAATACCAGTGCTAATATGGAGACGTTATAGGTTTGGAAAGCACAAAGTTTACATCAGTTTCACAGGCCAAGGATCTGAACACCAAAATAGATTATCACATTTTTTTTCCATCTGTTTAAATAATGCATTTTTTGTTGTTCAAGACCACACATTGCAAAAAACATTGGCAATATAATGACTGGACAATGGCGAGACCATAGTACTCATCCTCCTAGGCCTCACTCCCACCTTCGACACCGACTGCCACCGCACACTACGCGCACGCCTCCACGCCGCAGTGATCCGAGACAAGACTCTGGATTGGACCACATCCTTCCTCTCCAGCAGAACCCAGAGCGTCCGCCTCCCCACATTCCATTCCAAAGCCTCCGAGATCATCTGCGGCCTACCCCAGGGATCCTCCCTCAGCCCAACACTGTTCAACATTTACATGGGCCCGCTCGCACACGTAGCCCGACAGCACGACCTCAACATAATCTCCTACGCTGACGACACTCAGCTGATCCTCTCCCTCACCAAGGGCCCCATCACAGCCAAAGCAAACCTCCATGAGGGAATGAAGGCCGTCGCCGACGGGATGAAGACCAGCCGTCTAAAGCTGAACTCGGACAAAAGACGGAGGTCCTCATCCTCGGCTCCAACTCTTCAGCCTGGGATGACTTCCGGTGGCTGACGGCACTGGGGCAGCCCTAAGACCCACCGACCATGCACGCAACCTGGGAATCATCCTCGACTCAACGCTCTCAATGACTAAGCAAGTCAACGCCATCTCCTCCTCCTGCTTCAACAACCTGCGCATGCTCCACAAGATCTACAGATGGATCTCGACAGATACAAGAAAGACAGTCATCCAGGCCCTCGTCAGCAGCAGACTCGACTACGGAAACGCCCTCTATGCGGGAGCCCTGACCAAGCTCATCAAACGACTACAACGCATCCAATACGCCTGGCACGACTGATCCTCGACGTACCACGCCACGGCCACATCACCCACCACCTGAGAAACCTGCACTGGCTCAACAAGAGGATATCCTTCAAGCTCCTCACCCATGCACACAAGGCACTCCACAAGACTGGCCAGGCCTACCTCAACAGACGGATCTCCTTCTACATCCCCAACCGCCAGCTACGCTCCGCCGACCCCTCACTCGCCATCGTCCTGCGCATCCGAAGAACAACCACCGGTGGGAGATACTTCTCCCTCCTCGCCACCAAGACATGGAACATCCTCCCACTGAGCCTACAACAGACCCAAGACCTGCTGACCTTCAGGAGGATACTCAAGACCTGGCTGTTCGATCAGTAGCGGCCCCCCTCCCAGCGCCTTGAGATCCTCGCGGGTATGTAGTGCACTTTACAAATGATTGATTGATTCCAAACCTATCGATAATACATATCCAGTATGCGTAACACACACATTCTCCGATCTTACTTTTTGCCAGTTGTCACACTTATCAGATATCATTTCGTAATCAAAAATGTTTAATTCTCCCAAGTCAGTGCTATTCACGTATAAACTTGACTGCAATGTTTTAGGTTCAGTTAGCCTATTCATAACGTATAGAATCTGAGAAGTGCAGGAAACCTGTGCCCCATACCTCAGTGCCTTAGACATCACCTGAGGTAGTAGCCTGGTGCTATTGTGAGGTGGATAGATAGTCCACACCCTTCTCTCGGTCACACTGTCGTAATTTGACAATGGCCGAGTTAGCGCTTAGCTGTGCTACACGTTTTCCCACTTAAATTGGCTATACTTGAAACCGCCATTTTGTATGTTACGGCAGCCATCTTAGATCATAAGCGGCCTCGTGGCAAGCGTGCCCTTTTGTCCGTTGTCCGTGCCACTGACCACTCGAGTTTGCCCAGCAACAGGCTATTTTTAGTACTGGTCAACCCGTACATGCGCAGTCCCCACTGACCAGTCACCCCTCAGGTATGTGCCGCCAAACTGACCAGCGGGGTTGTAACCCTCCAATGAGCTGGCTGTGTTCCAAAAGATGACCTTATATGTACATAATGCTCTATAACTTTGTGCCGCCTATCTTTTTATTACCTGCAAACTGTATAAAAGAACGGGTCACACCGATGTTCGGTGTGATACTTCTTGCATTACCGAAGGGTGCTGTAGGAATGTACCACCACCCCATGGGGTCTTAATAAACTTGTTCTTTTGAATTTTTCAGTTTCCGTGCCAACAGTTCTTGAATGTAAGTGGGTTATCTTCGGAGCATGTAGGCCTTGGGAACCCGATACTACAAATTGGCGACCACGAAGGGACTCATCGGCGACTCGGATGCCCGAAGGAGAGGTCGTGACAAAGGTTTGGAAACTCGCCATGGACGCGTACGCTGCCACCGAGTGACCCGAGTCTTGGCACCCGCGGTGTTTCTTCCTTTCCTTCTGATCTGACCTTCCAGGTGGCGCCGGTCGCCGACTGAGATCTTGATCGTCTGCGTTGCTGGATAAAGTGCCGTTTGGCTGATTCGATTAAAAGACCTTGGCAGTTGGAATCTGGACCTTTGAGACTTTGGGTAAGATTTGTGATCGGTAAGGTAGTCTGCGGACGCTTACTGAAGTTCTATGATTTGTGGTCGGTAAGGTAGTCCTCGGACGCTTGCCGAAGTTCTATGACCTATGACTTTGATTTGAGTTAGCTAACATTTGTGAATTTGTGAACTTTGAATTATATGTGTAGTGCACTTCACATAGGCAGGCATGTAGAGATGTTTCTCTAATTTTGTTTTTTTTTCCTTTGAGCGGCACGTTTGTGTGAAGTACTGTAAGTGCCATTTTATACGGTATCGCGCTTTCGTGATACTTTTTGAACATGCCTGTTTTAAGCACACTCCGAGGGATGTGCTGTCTTGGAAATGGTACCACAATTAGGTTAGCGGAGGCACAGCCGGCTCCACCAGAAGGAACACCAAATCGCGAAATGTATATCAAACTTGGCCTTCCCCCTATAATGTACAGTAAATTATGAAATAAGTATACTAAATTGGATCCTGAATTGCAATGGCCTCTACATGGGTCGTTCGATTTGCGTAAAGTACAGTTTGTGGAGCAATGTTTGTTTCAACGAAGGTCTAGACAAAATATGTTCGATTGTGTACGAATGTGGGAGAAAGCGGTGCGTGAGCGAATGAAACGTGAAGTTGCCTTGGCGGACAAAGAGCAGCGCAAGGCTGCTCGAGATAAGGCTTTACAGCTTGAGGAAAAGGAGGCTCAGGAGAAGAAAGAGAGGGAGGAACGGGAACGTAACTTGCAAACAACTGGTCAATTCCCTATTCGCCGCCCGCTTTATCCTGTCCTTAATAATGAAATTGATGATTTTTCATTGCTAGATCGGTCACCGCCTCCGTACGTTTCGCCTACGGCTCCAGCTGCAGATTCGGAGGATGATGGACAGGATAAGCTGGGAAAGAAGGGTGTATCTGGTCTCAGGTTTTCTGCGGAGAGATCCGCACATTTACGTAGTTGGGCTCGTAAAGTGAATACGAATTTTGTTTCTCAGTCTGAGGTTGTTACGGAAAGGGTAATTGGACAAATCAAGAATTACTGTATTTTCTGGCTACTTTGGCAGATGAAGTTGTTACCGCATATCGTCAATTTTCAGATACGTTAGAATCTAAAGCTGTGTCAGTTCACCGTGAGAATCTGGATAAAGGTTTATTTGATCTTGCAGATGTTGATGCCCTTTACAAGCAACTGATCCAGCTGCGAGATGAGACTACCAGATTGCGGGACGAGCGGAAAAAGAATAAGGAGTCCGGGCCGGAGTCTAATGGGCAGTCTAAGGAGTGTTCTCTCCGGGGTTCAGATAAGAGTTCTGCACTGCATGTTATGCCTATGCGTGAAGCCGCACCCTTGTATGTTCCACCAAAAGGGGAAGGTACAGACGATGATAAATTGTCAAAGGATGCAAAGGGATATTTTGTATATAACTGGGTGTATACGCCTTGGAACAGAGCAGATGTTATGGCGTTGAAAAATTCTTTACCTGATCTTCGTAAAAATCCAGCGGCATTCTATGAAGGGGTGGAAGGGGCTATTTCGTCTTGTGTGATGACTCTTGTTGACATAGATTTGTTTTTTGGGTTAATTCTTCCGCCTGATATGTGGAGACAGATTCGTAAAAATAATGATGAAACGATACTTGGGGGAACTTGGAAAGAAATAACTGCAGCTTATTTAGATAGGGAACCGGCATGTAAGCCTTGCCAGTTGATTTTGGACCTCCCGGCGGCTATTTTGAATAAATTAAAAATGCTTGTATCTTCTAAAAAGATCGACTGGACTATGTTAGCTTTGTGCAAGCAAAAGCCAGATGAAACGGTTTCAGATTTCTTTACACGCTTCGAAGAGGCGTTTCATGATTACAGTGGTCAATCTTTAACGGAGGATACGGGTCGGCATTTGTTTGTTGATAAGTATGTAGCTAATCTCCTACCGGAGATTGCAAAGCGATTGAAATCGAGTGAAGTTCCTGGGCCGCGGCGACCCCTGCGTCTTTGTTGACTATGGCTCAGTATTATGAGCGACAGGAGTTGGAGGCTAAAGAAAGTATTGATAAAAAAGCGAAAGAATTGAAAACGAAGGTGATGTTGGCACAGGTTCGTGGAACACAGGGTAGAGGGTATTATAGAGGTAGACGAGGTGGAGGCACTACGTCGTATGGTCGTACGGATATAGCGGAGGATCAATGTGCGTACTGTAAAGAGTTTGGGCATTGGGCTGACGATTGTCCGGTACTTCGTGAACAACGTAGTCAGCGTGGTCGTGGAGGTGGTAGATCGAGAGGAAGTTATACGGGAGTAAGAGGTGGTGGAGGTGATCGTGGAAGGGCTGAGGAGAGGGGCCGTGGCCAGGATGAACGAAATACTTTTGATAGACGAAATCAATATCAGATATCGGAGGGTGAGAATGTGGAGCACCAGGATTATGTGCATGCATAGGACTGCGTAGGATGGGGTACGGAATCAATTGAAGTGCCGGTAGATCAGAAGGGTCCATATGTAACAGCGGGCATTTTGGGTTCTACTGATCAATTTATAGTCGACGCAGGAGCTACTCGTAGCGCTTTGTCAAAAAACTTGGTTCCGAGGGCTCCGCTGTCTGGCGAAATGATAACATGTGTAGGGTTCGATGGCACACCCTCCCCTAGCCCATTGTCAAAACCCCTTGCACTTTGTCTTGACAAATTTTTTAGTTTTGGTCAATTTTTGCTATCGCCCCATACACCAGATAATATCCTGGGCATTGACTTGCTTAAATATTTTCGAGCAACGATACGGTACGCTCCTGAGGGAGTGCGGGTTATCCTGAATGACAATTATCCTGACTCAGATAGGTTTTGCACTATACTAGACATTCCAGCTTTGGCCTCTCTCCCGCACACGTTATGGGCGACCTCAGACACGGATGTAGGAGAGATGCGTATTCCACCTATTCATATTACTGTTAAGGAGGGGGCCTCTCTGCCACGGGTACCACAGTATAAGATTTCAAGGGAAGGTGAAATTGCCCTGACACACATTGTTCCAGATTTGATAACTGCAGGAGTGGTGGAGGAGGTTCCTTATAATGTTTGTAACAGCCCTATTCTTCCGATTCTTAAGAGAGATACTGACGACAAAGTCTATCGGTTTATTATTGACTTGAGAGAGATTACCAAAATTGTCATTCCCCAATACCCGGTGGTGTCCGACATTACGACCTTGCTTACATTGGTGCCACCAACGGCCACGACCTTTAGTGTAATTGACTTGAAAAATGCATTCTTTTCCATCCCTGTCCATCCTGATAGCAGATATTTGTTTGGCTTCACGTTAAATAATAAATCGTATAGATTTTGTCGTGTTCCTCCAGGCTACACTGAGAGCCCTAGTATCTACAGCCAGGCTCTGAAAAGACAGCTTGATTCCTTTGAGTTACAGTCTGGGGTTGTCCTTATCCAATACGTGGATGACCTTCTGCTTGCTGCGGACTCTTATGCACAATGTGAGGAGAGTACGATTGCGTTGCTTTCTTTTCTGGCACAGAATAATCACAAGGTTTCTAAGAAAAAGCTTCAATACTGTAGACCCAAGGTGACCTACCTCGGTCATCTTTTGTCTAAGGAGGGGCGGGCATTAACATCAGATCGAATTCAGGCGATTTTAGATACACCAGTCCCCCGCACGCGGAGAGATGTACGTGCCTTCATAGGTTTAACGTCCTTTTGCAGACAGTGGATCATGGGGTTTTCACACATTATAAAACCTTTGCTAGTGTTACTGTCCAAAGCTACACCAATGCCCCTTGAATGGACAGATGAATGTCAAAATGCTTTTGAACAATTGAGACAGGCCCTTTGCTCTGCCCCTGTATTAGGCACACCAGACTACACGAAGATTTTCACATTGTACGTGCACGAGAAAGATGGGTGCGCGTTGTCAGTGTTAGTGCAAGCACATGGGGATAAGCAGAGGCCATGTGCGTATTTCTCTGCCATTCTTGATCCTGTAGCACGAGGGTTGCCTGGGTGTTTTCGAGCAGTGGCGGCAACAGCAGTAGCCATAAGGCAAAGCGAGGGAATAGTGTTATCGCACAAATTGTTGGTGCTAGTTCCCCACGCAGTAGATGCCCTGCTGAATCAAACAAAGACTCAATATCTTACGAGTGCACGGTTAACAGGATATGAGCTTACACTTTTGGCGCCACATATCACACTGAAAAGATGCGCTACCCTGAACCCTGCCACTTTATTGCCCTATCCGGTCGAAGAGGATCAGGAAGACAAACAACACGACTGTGTTTTTCTGACCGAGGAACAGACAAAGGGTCGTGTTGACCTACGGGATATGCCACTTCCAGATGTGGATGGGGAACTGTGGGTTGATGGATCGTGTTTAAGGCTGCCAGATGGCACGACTTCCGCAGCCTATGCGATCACGACACTTAAGACAGTGGTGGAAACAGCTAGAATACCACAGAAATCGGCTCAAGCAGCGGAGCTGATAGCCTTGACAAGAGCCTGCGAATTGAGTGCTGGCCTATGTGTGAACATATACACAGACAGCCGGTACGCCTTCGGAGTAGCGCATGACTTCGGGCTACTCTGGAGAGAACGTGGGTTTTTGACTTCTCACGGAGTACACATTATGCACGGAGAACTAGTGCGTGATCTCCTAAACGCGTTGCTTTGTCCAAAGAAAGTAGCGATAATAAAATGTAGTGCCCATAAAAAGATCACTGATAAAGTGGGTCAGGGAAATGCCTTTGCGGACAACATAGCGAGACAAACGGCTATGTCCCGAACTGACTCCCCCATGTATGTGACACAATCACAGGCTGAGCGCTGGAACGATGCTAGAGCAGAGATCTTAGATATTCAGAAATCAGCTACTGAATCAGAACTTGCGGCATGGGCAGCAGATGGGGTGCTAGATGATGAAGGTTGTTGGAGAAGTAAGGACATGGAGAAATGGAAGTTGCCTGCGGCTTACTTACAAGCAATGGTCCAGATGGCACATGGGTTGGCGCATGTGGGAGCTCTTGCAATCACTCGACTGTTAACTCGAGTTTGGGAACATCCCGAGATTGCTAATACTGCCAAGAGAGTAGTGCAGACCTGCCTGGTATGTTTGCAGCACAACCCTGCAAAGGGGACCCATACTCCGAAAGGAGGGTTCGTTCCACCTTCTGCACCATTCGAGGTACTCCAAATGGATTATATCCAGCTTGAGCATTGCAACAATCTGAAGTATGTCTTAGTGGTGGTATGTGCTTTTAGCAAATGGGTAGAGGCTTTCCCCACGAAAGACAATACAGCTCTGACAACAGCTAAGGTGTTGCTTAAAGAGTTTTTCCCTCGATTCGGAGTTTGCAAATTTTTGTGGAGCGATAATGGGCCTCATTTTGTTGGGAAAATTGTGGAGTATGTGCTGAAGGGGCTAGGGATTCAGCAGAAGTTTCACGCTGTGTTCCACCCTCAGTCGGCGGGTCTTGTTGAGCGGTACAATGCCACGTTGAAACTTAAACTGGCTAAGATTGTGGCATCCACATCGTTGAAGTGGCCGGATGCTTTGCCGCTAGCATTACTCTCTCTCAGATCAGTGCCCCACTCGCGAACTGGCCTCACACCGTATGAGGTGGTGTTTGGAAGGCCTATGAATATTTGGGGGGTGCCCAAGCCGCGATTAATACATAATGTGCCTTGCATAATGATGAATGATTATTTGGCACGATTAACAAATGATTTGCTTTCTATTCATCAACAGGTTCGAGAAGCGCTCCCTGACCGCTCTACTGGAGAGGGCCATGATCTTCGCCCTGGTGATAATGTTATGATCAGATCGTTTGAGAGGGCGAGCAGCTTGGAACCGAGGTGGCGGGCCCTGAGCAGGTCCTTCTGGCGACCCGGACAGCAGTACGAGTGACCAATAGGAAGCGGTGGGTGCACTCAACTCACCGCCGTCGTGTCTCTCCTGATCTGGTGAATCCTGCTGTGCTAACAGACTACAAGGAAATTTTGGAGAAAGAAAAGAGCCCAGCTGTGACATCGGCCGAAGTTGAGGGAGCCTTCCCGGACCACACTGTTTCTGGACAAGAGCGCTATAATCTGCGGCCACGATAAAGAAGAATTTTTTGGTTTTTTCGAGACTGGTTGGTTACCGCTCTGGGGTTTGTGAAACGGAAACCAGGAATCTCAAGGGGGGGGGGGGATCAGTTCTGCCAAGAGTAGCGACACCCGTCTTGACCCCGGAGAAGAAAACAACGGCTACCTCGGAGCTCAGCACCGTATTTTTCTTTTTTAGGTATATACACATGTATATTTGAGACTTTGTGAACAATTTGAACTATTTGAGACATTAAGAACTTCTTGAACAATGGCGTCTTCTGCATCAAGAGATAAAAGAATACTTGGTGCCATCTTTTTCGTTTTGACAATTGTGGTAATAGCTGTGATGGCCTGGGTAGTTGAACTTGTGGTGCCTGTACGTGAACATTTACTGCCGACTACCCCGGCTCCATCTGAACATTTTCACTTTACATTGCCCTATCATGAAGAACGGCACCGACAGACTTATTTGAACAATAGCTTTATTCAGATACTGCATCATACGCATAACATGACAAATACGTCTAATTGCTGGGTGTGTGGGATGTTGCCTGGGCACCAGAAGAAAGGGGGCACTCCACTCATTCCTCTCCCGTTTTCACATAATGGATCCTGTAATGCCTGGTACACTCTCCTCTTCACTCTGAGATGGCCAACAAAAGGGGGGGTGCTTTTCCGTTTGAATAAAATTTGTTATCACGACAGAGATGGGTTTCCACGGGCTGAAGGTACTCGATTTGAATGGGAGGAGTACCGCCCCGATAATGTGTCTGCCCCGCGTGTGTACAGCAATCAACGGAATATCAATGTATCCAGCTCACATGTTATCAATGTCATTGCTACTAAATCTGATCTGTGTATACGCAATAAAGGGTCAATTCCGGTGGGGAAAAGTGAATGCAACACCACACTTACCTTTGATAGTCCGAATGGCATCTCGCAATACTTATTTCATTTGTGGAACGAAAGGTTATCATCAGCTTCCGTTGGGATGGTTAGGTACTTGCTATGTATCTTTTGTGCTACCCCCTGTATTTATCGTCCCACCAATGTACCATAATGATTATATTTTGTACCACGACTTTGTTTTGAATCGCGTCAAACGGACTGTTGTTCTGGACGATATCGACCAAACCGATACTGCCTTACAGCAATATGTGGACTTTAATTTGGGACTGTTTTCCTTTGTGGGGGCCGCACTGAATAGTCGGAAAATACGACGATTGACCCGTGTTGTTGAAGCTGTAGCTAATGACACTGCCATTGCACTTGGGAACATTACGGAAGAACTCCAGATTTCTAGAATTGTTACACTCCAAAATAGAATGGTGTTAGATGTAGTTCTAGCTGACCGTGGGGGGGTATGTAGAATTATCGGAAGTAGCTGCTGTGTTTACGTACCTGACAATTCACCATCCGTTTATGATGCTATCTCCAAATTGCATAAGATAGCTGCTGAAATACACCCAGACAATGGAACGTGGACTCTTTCAGGGTGGGTTTGGTCAATGCTCACTGCTTGGGGTTGGAAACTGTTAACGATTCTATGTATCATTGTAGGGATACTGTTCTCTGTATGCTTATGTATTCAATGTGGCCCAGCTTTATGTTCTATGTGCCTATCAGCTTGTATACCATCGAGACGAGCTCTTGCTCATGACAAAATGATGCTTCATAAAGAAGTAGCCCAAATAATGCTAATTGATATAGAAGATGAGCACCCTAATTATGTCCACTATGAGGTAGCTTCAGCTAAACGCTAAAAGGGTCGTCTGTCGTAATTTGACAATGGCAGAGTTAGCGCTTAGCTGTGCTACACGTTTTCCCGCTTAAATTGGCTATACTTGAAACCGCCATTTTGTATGTTACGGCGGCCATCTTAGATCATAAGCGGCCTTGTGGCAAGCGTGCCCTTTTGTCTGTTGTCCGTGCCACTGATCACTCGAGTTTGCCCAGCAACAGGCTATTTTTAGTACTGGTCAACCCGTACATGCGCAGTCCCCACTGACCAGTCACCCCTCAGGAATGTGCCGCCAAACTGACCAGCAGGGTTGTAACCCTCCAATGAGCTGGCTGTGTTCCAAAAGATGACCTTATATGTACATAATGCTCTATAACTTTGTGCCGCCTATCTTTTTATTACCTGCAAACTGTATAAAAGAACGGGTCACACCGATGTTCGGTGTGATACTTCTTGCATTACCGAAGGGTGCTGTAGGAATGTACCACCACCCCATGGGGTCTTAATAAACTTGTTCTTTTGAATTTTTCAGTTTCTGTGCCAACAGTTCTTGAATGTAAGTGGGTTATCTTCGGAGCATGTAGGCCTTGGGAACCCGATACTACAACACCCCAGAGATTCAGAAAGGATTATCATTGTTCTTGTTCGCCTTAAAGTATAGGATAACTTCTTCTCAAGTGAGCACAGTGTCTCTCCGTCTTGCCCCTTCCACCTGCCTTGTCGGAGGGCCTCTCCTCCTTCATTTTCAGCTCAGCAAAGGACTTATTTATCCATCTCTTGTATCCTAGATCATTTATTGATTTTCAGGATAGCACTATGGATCTTTTAGCAAGTGCCACTGTGAGGTCTAATAACTTAGGGGCTGATTTATATGTTGGAGAAGAAGGCACTCCATCACAATGCTGATTTCGATCCCTTCATGTCAATATAGTGGCCTGCCTGCCAAATTTGGCCGGACCTTAGATTTGACCACTGCGGAGACTACACTGTCTCTGCCGTCAGCAAACTTCTCCGATGGCTCTGGGGTGTGAGGCCCATTGGAAAAATGGCTACTTTTCCGCCCCCATAAATTAGATGGGCGGACATGTATAATGATTTACTGTTCACTCTTGCAGCACAGAAAAGTAAATCGTCTAATGGTTCCACCACCATCGGAGAAGCCTCCCATGGCGAGGGGTACAGTGCTTTTTTTCTTTAAAAACATTCTGCTTTTGGATTTTATTTTTGAAAATAAAAAAAGAATGCTTTTTGTGGTAGGGCTGTGTCCTTCCGATTTAGCCCTGCAGAAAACACTAAAATGCATTGCCAGGAACCACTGTCATACTCATTTATAAATCTGGCGGGTTGAGTATTCTCAGCCTGGTGGACACAAAGTCCTCCGCCAGGTCAATTGAGAATACTCTGTCTGCCAGAATATTAATTGATTGCTTATTTCCTAGCTTCTTTTAATTTGGGTATGATACTTGACCTAAATGGCACACTTCAGGTTTCAGCAGCTTAAGCTCACCCATTGACCATTACAATCTAAGTGCAATATCCTTGCAGTATCCTCTAATCATTTGACATGAAGAAACCATATGATAAAAGTCAGATTCTAAGCAGTAAGAACTAGGACAGTAGAATCTTACTGAGAGGTAAATCTAAGATAGACATTTTTTTTACAGAGTTTATATAGCGCAAACTTGACCCGAATCAGGTATCAGAGCGCTTTTCATAGCACCAGGATAGTTACATGAGGACTCATTCAGTTTTTGTTAGGCAGCGGGAGTTTAAGTAATTTGCCCAGAATCACAGGATGTTCAAGGTCATTGCATAGACTCAAACACAGTTCCCCAGATTCGAGGTCGACCGCCCTAGCCATTAGGCCAAGTTGGATAGGTCATGTGAGAGTCAGTAAAGTGCTCCATCTTGGGCGTTGGCTTCTTAGAGATCTAGGGTGTCTTCCTCTGGATTAAATCTCAATCACTCTCTGTCAGGTCTACTCCTATGTCAAGCGACCACCTCTCTCTCAGTTCAGTTGGATCAGGTTTGAACTTGTCACCAGCACTCTAGATAGATGTGTCCCCACCCTTTTTCTCATCCCAAACTCAAGCAGAAGTTGGATGGGCCTACACTTAGGCAGTTCAGTAGTGATGGCCCTTTCTCACAGTGTGTGCAGAGTACCAAGCAATTTACTGAAGCTTGGAAATTATAACCCAGGGTATAGCTTTGTTTTGTAACAGGGAAAAAAAAAATAACAAGCCTTGCCTCATGCAAATCTGCTATTACTAGAATGTCATAGTCAACCCATCTGGTCTTGTTCCCCTTATCAGGTAAAGCCAGTGTCTTAATTGACATTCCAGGAACATAAACTACCTACTTTCAGGGTTTGCCATCTCAGGAACCAAGGCCAACAGTAACCATCCACTATCAATAGTATGGCAGTCACATCTATGTACTCCTAGGAGCAATGCTTAATTTGAGCTGGTGAATGCCGGTGAGGCCACTGGCCCTCATTTTCGAGGACCAGCACTTAATTTACCTTATCAGATATATCACAAGAGCCAGGGATGGAAAAATTCATAACTGGCAAAAAGTAGGAATAGGATGACGTAAAACCGGTCAACAAGGGAGAAAGCAGGAACATGCTAGAGTGAGAAAAAGTGGTACAGAGTGTGTGGCACCATATTAAAGAGTATAAACACACACAAAACACATTGAGGAGAGATGTACTACCCTTCTCTTCGTCCTCCCTATTACTAACATTTAATCACACCGAAGAAAGGAAGGGGAATTCAGACCGATCATTTATCTCATTAGGGGCTGCTCTATTTCCTGTACTGGAAAATACTTTTGTGTTTCAATACTGCCCACACACACTAAATAGTGTCATGCTTCATCACAGGGCACACATCAACACACAGTCGTAGACCAACGTACAGAATGGAGATACTTTATTTTCATGTTTTTATTGTCATATGTTAAGGAACTCGAGGTAATCCCTCTGTCCCATCTGGGTAAAGGATCCTCTCAACACAAAGAAGTTGTAAAACTACCTAGTGGATAGTCTACTGCATTTTAGTTTAGATTTTTCCTGGCAGGATTTAAAATGTATGTGCGGGGTATTGTTAGATCATTAGTATCCGTTCCCTCTAATGCTTGTGTTTGTTATATATACATGACATACTAATGATCCGATAATATCCCGCCCAAACATTTTTTATCCTACCAGGAGAAGTCCAAAATAAAATGCAGTAGACTATCCCCTAGGTAGTTTTAGAACTTGTTTGTGTTGAGAGGATCCTTTACCCAGATAGAAGAGAGGGATTACCTCTATTTCCTTAACATCTGACAACACAAAATAATTTTTTCGCCCCATTATATGTACATTGGTCTGCGTGTTGATGTGCACCATATGATGAAGCATGCCGCAATTTAGTGTGTGAGGGCAGTATTGAAGCACAAAAGGGTTTTCCAGTACAGGACATTTTGCAGCTTCCATCTGTCTGAATTCCCCTCCCTTTCTTTTGTGTAATTAACCGTATTAAAGAGACCTAAGGTGGATTCAGGACTACACAGCCCTGGTATTCGGTGCACATCAGTGGTGCAACATTAGCCCCTGAATGATGGGGGCCGAGCTCCAGGAGGCTCCCGCTGGCACTGTGCACGGGCGGCGAGCCCCTGGCCTGAGAGCTCCAGACTGGGTTCAGGGGGACACTTCCATTACTTTTCATGGGACACACCCAAGTTTTGTTACGTCACTCACACACAGACATTTTCTTGCACCAGCCAAGGTCTTCTGAGCAGCGCTCTAGGCACCGGTATTCATTATTTTGCAAATTAAGCACTGCTTAGGTGCCAACAACATGTTCTGCTGTCACTAAACTAGCCTCCACTGAGAACAGATCTGGGACTCATCTGGCCACCAATTGTAATAGTGCTGCATAATATGTGACTATTATCAGTGAATGTATCCTTATGGCGGTCTTTGTTCCAAATGAAGGAGGAAAAGATTGAAGATTTTACGAATTAGAACCCTCAGTTAATTGGCAAGAAGACATAGGAATCGGGGTAGCATTACCATGTTCGTCAATGCTATTCTGCCAATAATTGCTGTAACCAATAGCTTCCAAAATTGTATTTGTCCTTTGATGGCTCTCCATGTTTTACATATATTTCCTTGTAGGACATCATCCAGAGGATACTAGAACCTGGATATCTGGATAGCAATATTTTTGACATTCCCATTTAATGTTTCATTGTGCAATAAATAGTTACTTGCACAACTGACTGTGAGTGCCTGACTGGGAATATTCTGGTTTTAGGCCAATTAACTTGCAGTCGAGCCAATGACCAACATTACTGAGTGCTCCTGAGTGCTCCTGTGACTTATACAGGTACAATGGAGGTGACCTTCAGATGTATCAAGATATCGTCCCAGTAGAATAAAATAACCTTAGCCATACCTGACACCTGTACATCCACTCCTTTTATCAGTTTATGGATCATATTTACTACGGATTCTTTAGCTATTGCAAAAATGAATGGGGATGGGGGAACCCTTATTGAATTTCCCCTTTTAATGCTATAATGTTTCAATATCACTTAGCTCATCCTAAATCTAATTGTTGGGATTGCAGACAATATCTTAGTCCATTTTAGTGTGTTAACCTCAAATCCTACTGTTCGCAATATTTTGAAAATATAGATCCAACTATGTTAAAAAGCAACTTCTATATCTACAGTATTTACCACGGTTAGTGGCCTTCTTTTGTGTATGTGAGTAAGTATCAAATATTCAGTGACATATTGCAGCCGGGTATACATTTGTTCTGATCAGGGTGCACGATTGATGATAATTTGTCGATCAAGCTCTTCAATATAATTCACTACTTTTATTTGTATTTATTTATGCGTTTTTATAAAGCGCAAACTTTACCCAAATGTGTCATAGCCCTTTACAATAGTTACATTACGAAAGGACTTCAGAGTACATGAATTACATAAAATATATGAAACAGATAAACGCTAAACTCACAATGAATGAAAGTAAGTACATATGTCTACTACAGATACTAACGGTTAGAGTTACATATCTACAAGTTGCAAATTCACTCAAGGTTACATTTTAAGAAAAGTTGAAGCATTATGGTTGGGCAAATATATAATACATATTTATAGAGCATGATCTTCATGCCATTGCTGGGGTTCTTGCGGTGCTCATTAAGTCAAGCCCTCAGGGTGTTGTTGCACTCACAGGCGATGATCTTGGGCCTAGAGGGATCCACGAGCTAGTGATGGTCAGATGTCCTCCATGTTTTTTGTCCCAGTTGCCTCAACATCTCCAAGGTAGCAGCTGAGGGCTGGGGTGTGTCAGTGGGGGTATCAGCAGTTCGCTTTTGTGTTGCTCAACCCAGCATTTGGACCGGGGTTCAAGAAGGGGGTGGGGGGACACATGAGTGAGACGATCTACGGGGATGTCCAAGTCAGAGGGGGCCACCTGCTCAACTTTGGTGCTGAGTTGATGCGTCCATGCCAGTTGCAGTAGTCTCCCTGCTACCAGTGTGCTTGGCACAGCAGGGCACCAGCAGTGGACCCACGGCCACATGGCAGAAAATCAGTGGTAGTCTCCCAAACACCAGACACATGTTGTAATCGATGTTTAATATTGATGACGGACTATATTCCAGCATATTGTGGGAGCTAAGCCCCAGCATGAGAGAGAGAATACTAAAATCTCCTCCTTGATGGATCAAACAACTGTCCATTTAGGAAGGCTGGTTTATATGATGCCAGGAGTCTAAGCACCAAAATGTCAATATAAGTCTCATAAAGTGCCTTTGAAAACCCATCCACCCAAGATACCTCCCGGATGCCAAATCAGAAATTACTTTTATAATCTCTGACAGCTTCAGTAGGTTGTCCATATTTCCCTTCATCCTTTTAACAGGGTGGTGAGTTCTGCCTCACCTAGATCTGTATTTGTCGTCCCCTCCACGGTATCCAGTTTTGAATAACATTTATGGAAGCCTTGATTTATCCCAAACTTAATATGCTCTTCCTACCCAGCACGCCTCAAATCACATCTAGGGGGGTTCTCAGGCCAGCAATCTACCAGCCTTGTCCCATGTCATATGCATCTTGCTCATGTATGTCCTCTATTCTATGCTACATAGATATTCAAGTAGTTGGGCATAATATCCTTTTTGTGAAAAAGTTTGTCCTGAACCTCATATGTCTGTGTGGTGGAATAGCATTATCCCGTAGTTAGACCTCTAAAATTGCAATGCTACCCTCTAAAGAGTTCTGTGTCACATGTGTTGTTTTATTTAAAAATCCCCTAATTACTATCTTGAATGTAATACACTGTTGCTTTGGAGGCCATCCCCTCATTTTCATTTCAAATAATGACTTTCCTCCAACTGTTTGAAAATTGGATCTGGTGGCTCCACTGGCTGCAGTCTCTAAATCTGAAATGCCATCCTACATCTTTCCATTCTATACTCAGCAGTAATGGATTGTTTGTGGTCTGACAGAGTCCTACACAGGTACTCACTATGGACAAATGATGTTTGTAATCCCACAGTACAATATATCCTGCCTAAACAAACAAGCAAACCATGCATGAATGAGAACAAAGGAATATTATCTTGTCTCTGTGTGTACAACTCAACAAATATCCATCCATGCCCAGTTTTTGCTCCTTCCAATAACTGCTTTCTCTGCTCATTTGTCTGATAAGTAATCCAGATACTCAAATTGGTTCACATTTGAGACATACAAATTAGAAAGTGACATATCTAGCCCTGCTAGCCTACTCATCATCACCACCACATATCCTCCCTCTCAATCTATCTGCTCCAGTAGATCGGTGAAAGGCACCCTGATCTTGTCCATAACTAGATTTTTCAAATGCCAAGTAAGCCATATAGAATGTCTGACCTCCCAATCTCTTCCCAAACATGGCATTCTCCTGTTGTATCACTTTTGTTTCCTGCAACATGGCTATGTTTTCCTCCCTATGTCTTAGAGGAGAGTAAGTTATATACAGCTTTTTTGTGTTATTCATTGCTCTCACATTCCATACTTATCTCATACAGACATCAGAAACTCTCCTCACAATCCATGATATAGAGATTTTTTGTGCGGCCTCATGTTGTCCCCAACCACATTCTGTTGTTTTAAAATTCAATCCTAACATTGAAATGAAAGTATAAAATACCTTCACTTATACAAACTCCCTCCTTGGGGCAGCTGGGTAGCCACACTTAGCTCAAAACCAACAGCAAAATCTTATACTAGGTCCCTCCCTGCCTAACTTATGGAATTCAAACTAGGCGTGTGGCATCATTTAATGGAACCCCCTTGTGGTTGATCGGATGATGATGAGGGTCTTCCAACATGTCTTCTGGGGCCTGTTCAACAGCACTTTCATGGGTCTGTCCTTGAGTCTCCACTATTGTTGTGTAGTTCCTAGCAGGCTCCAGGAACTGCGCATTTTGGATTACCTAAACTGACGACTTTGTGTGCAGCCAGACTCTGAAAACCCCCACAGGACGAGTCAGCCGTTAGACCTGCTAGCTCTTCCGTGCCACTATCACTCATCTGCATTTGACAGTGCGGTAGTTAGTTTCTGGGAACCACTGAACATGATTCCTCAGGTATCGTGGAAACAATACAGTATCTTACGTTCAGTCACTCATGCTTACTTTTCTCAGAATACATAGAATGACGATTTGTAAAAAGTTTCAATAATTATTTATTGGTCAAGAGTCAGTCTAGTATGAAACATGTTAGCTGCGACAATAAAAAGACAGGAAGAGACCAATGTAATCGCTAGTACCAATATCGTAAAATGTTGATACATTTCTACCATAGTGCTAATAAGATGAATAAAAGCTTACTACTTAAAACAATTGCGTTGGCGTACTCCTACGATGTGTAGCCTACCTAACCGTGCCTATCCTAGAGGTGTAGGTGCAGCATATATGTGTAAGTGCTAGGATTTGTCCTAATGAACCTAATGGAGCCAAGAATTCCCCTGTCAAGTGCTAACCCCTCACCAGATGGTTCTGAATGCAGGACCCTGTCTCTGCGTTGAGGGTGGCACCCGCAAACTCCTGGGTTTTCTAGAATCAATATGTTTTGAAAAGATTTGCTAATTCCTGCTAATCCTTTTCTAAACAAAGATGATCACATGGAGATGGCTGTTAGCCATGAACGAAAAAAGTGGGGATCCTTGTACAAAATAAATCTACCGTGCTTGGGGACATCTTTTGTGTACATCAGGTACAGGGATTAAGATATGGTAGCAAGAGCCTGATGTCGGGTAGACAGAAGTAATGTACAGGTTAAAAGGTCACCTGTGTAATACCGTTATGCCATGTGGGTGGGACGCAATGTACGTAATCGGTATGTACATGAAGGAACTAACCTAAGGAACATGACACCCACTCTTCATAAAGTTCAACAAGGTCAGCTAGGTAATTACAGTAAACGCATAAAAGGCATAAAAATCCTTCCTATTAAAAGCATATTTAAAAAGCATTTAATACTGTCCAAAAAAAGTAAAGTCTATAGTGAAAGTATTCTTCCCTACAAAGAATTCAAAAAGGTCCATTATATATTTCGATATATTGTCATTTGTTTTTCTGAGCACTTTGAAATCCACCATGTTCAGATAGAGCAGAGCTGAAAATTAAAATCTGTTCGAACTTCAATTTGGTACATGTTTAAAAATTGCCCAAATGGTTCCCAGCACAGGAAAGGCCAGATTGTTTAAGAATCCTGCGCTGAAGGCTCAACATCACTGTATATGGCATCTGCAGGAGGCAGTTCCTCCAATACCTCTAGTATGATATCAAGTGAGAGGCAGTTCCTCCAATAGCTCTAGTATGATATCAAGTGAGCAGGGGTGGTCATCATTCTTTCTCACACAACCAATGGAAGTGTCAGACAGAGGTCCAACACCTGTCCAACTCCTTGAAAGAGGTCCCTGAATACTGGTAGGATGCAATCAAGCCAGGCCGGTCTGAAAGACCGGAACCAATGCTCACTCAGCTCTTGAAGCCGAGGTATCCCCTTTAGGAATACCAATCGCTCATGACAATGTGGCTCCAGCAGTGCTATCCCCATTTCTTGAGTGATGCTGACATCCATTGTGAAGCAATAGAAGTAAAATCAGGATGCCTGCTACGGAAAGCAGGACCAAAGGAAGCCCACCAAAAAACGCTTCCAAGTACGCAGTGTATGAAAGATGGAATTACACCAAAAATTGTTTGAAAATTGGTTAACAGACCTGATCTAATGCTCTTAAATAAGTATATGATACCACTCGTATCAGACATGTTAAAGATACAATAGACCATTTCCCTGAAACAGAGAGGGAAGTTCGTTAGGATCAACACCTGAATCTCTGCCGAAGACCTTGCCACTTGGAGATCAAAAGTCTCTCGGACTGAAGTTAAGGAAACATTATGCTGAAACAGCATGGCTTTCAGTCTGCTCAGAGAATCAAACCCCATGTTGGATACATTAAGTAAAGGCCACAGTGGTGCCTCCCTAACTGTTCGACCCGGGGGAAACAATACTTGCTTACAACAAATAACCCTGGGGTTGACAGTCACTAGATAAGCAATACCGGGTGTCATACCACAGCAGCCTTTGTCATTCAGCATCAAGTAACTCCCATTTGAAAGTAACTCAAAGACCTGATGAATTACAGCAGCTGAGGAACCCTTAAGGTAGCTGGACAAGTTTGCTATTGACACATTACATACCCGTGCAGCGATATTTCTCTACACACTAAAGATCCACTTAAGACCTTTTAGCAGTTTGAACCACTCAGAAAAACTACCTTATCTTTGTTCCTGCACCTACATGTGTACAGTAACTCCCAGGTTTCTTGTATGTACCCTTTGCCCAAAGCTTCATATCTGCCTACTGGGTAATATTTCAGGCTGTACTGGAATTGGAATGTTGTGATTGACAGTGTGATATAGCCATGGACTAACCATTCTGTAGACGGCGACTCAGCTACAGTTAAAGGTAACTTGTCTAGTTTTTCAATGAGCAGTAAGGTGTACTTCGCATCTCTGTGTGCCATGGTCAATTATTTGTTGGTCAGATTATAAGTTGAAAACAGATTTGTGTCTTTAATGAGTAGCCATGGAACGTGGCCAGAATGCAATGATTGAAGCATCCAGCTTAGAAGCATAATGGGGTATAGCTGTGATTGCCCATGTTGTAAAATAGACAAATCTTGTTCCATTATATCGATAGCTGAGGGCACAATGTTGCCAAGTGAATAAATACGAGACAACAGTGTGGTCATGCCATTGTCTACCACAGCTAGGGCCTTTTATATGTTAATTCTATCTATTTCACAAAGTCTCTCAGCAGCTTTCTGTTGGGAGATTTTCCACAGATCATTGCAGATGGTATACACAAAGCGTTTCCTACATGGTTTCTTGGGACCGAACAAGAAATCCCTCAGATCCATGTTGTCTGCCAATAGGGTCGAGTGTTGTTTCACCTGTGGTAGTGTTGAGGTATTTAGCCATTCTAGGCACAACTTCCCAACACTATAGTGAGTCACTACCCCTGGGTTGTCCAGGTGTACATAGCGTGAATCGGGCCTATGGATACTAAACCCTTCGGTGGTACCCCTAAATCTTGAGTGACACTTATTCATGTCTACTGGCCAAAAAAAAAAACTTCCAATCGGGAGATGACAAATTGTATGTACTTGTACCATGTGTCCCTTCACTTGTTAGTGTCTTATTTGTGAAAACTTTAATAGGTGTGGGTGAAGTGATGCTTGGTGTTTTCAGGTCTTTGGTCTTTGCAAACCCATAACAGTTAGTCCTTTGAACTGTTCTGTCAGGAAAATCATTTGTAATGGTATTTGTCAAGCTCTAAATAATACCTCAGTTCCCTGAGCCTGCCACTCTCTTGTCCCCCAGATGGATTTTGCATCTATGGTGTCTCTCCAGTAGTCGAATCCCTGTATTGACAGTTGGAAGATAAAAGGTGCTGAATACATCAGCTTTTTGTTTGTCAGCATAATTTTCTTTGCAGTTGTATTAGTCTGTGTAAGCTTGTAGTAAAATGATTCTGGTTCGGATGTATTGAACTCTGAAAAGTATGCAAACTTCTGTGTGAATATAACAGAACTACATTTTGGTGGTGGTGGGCAATGTTCCCATTGATGGTACACATTAGCAGTGCGTGGTACACTTGCTCTGTGCAAAAAATGATGGCCATAATGCTGTTAACAAAACATCGTATCATAATCAGTTGTACCTTCGTACAATTCCCTGTAAGAAAATGCAGCAGTGTTCTAAATCTCTAATCACAGTATTTACAGTCTCAATGTCCCAGTTATCAGATAGTGTACTGGGGGTAATGAAATTATTTAAAGAGATTTTAAACAAATGTGAGATGTTCAAATGTTCAGTGGGGCCAGATACATCATATGATACTTTGTCCAAAACAATACCATCATTTATTGGAATTGCTGTAATGTTCACCAGGGACAAGTCTCTTTGTTCATGATGTGATTAACCGTGGGCAAAGCACTATGCTACGCTCCGGTAGTTTGCAAAGTTTGCGCTACTTCGCACTACGTGAATTGCACGTAGCACAGTGCAAACAAGCTTAGCGGGCGTAGTGCAGCAGTCATTTTTTGCTTGCTCGCGGTCTTCAAAGGCAATTTGGCAACCGCGAGCAAAATGACATACCGGCGAGACTTTTTCCTCGTTTGGGATCAGGAACATCAAGTTGTTGATCACGACCATGGAAAATAAATCTCCTGACGAGAATCTCAAAGCGGGGAGGTCAGGTTTCTCATTGCGAGTGGTCACGTATGCTCGCAACAGCTCGCGATGAGAAACTACCTGTCCGCATTGAGAAAGCTGCCGCTCGAGTAGAAATCTACTTGAGCAGCAGAAAACTACTGCTTGCACTGTGCAAGATGCGATGTGCACTGATTGCACAGTGCGGACAAGCATCCGGCACTGTGCAATCAGTGCGAACAGCATTTTTTACACAGTGCACTACGCAGTTCATGTAGCTACGCGTAGCTCGCATAGCACAAAGTGCACTTCGCGTAGCTACGCTTAGTGCTATTACGCGAACTACGCCCAGGGTTAGATGTGATGACATATGTGGTTTTAGGACCAAGTTCACGGATTGTACTGCAGAGCATTCTGGGCCATAATGTCCGTTCAGAAGCAGAAAAAAGACAGTCACTGTGCCAATCCAAATTAACAGACATACTACCCCTACTGCAAACTAAATATGCAACCAATATGGTGCTAAGTAAGTCTTTTTGAGCAAAGATAGAATTGGCAAAATTGTTCTTTCTTTGAAGTGAGTGGCATTTGATCAGTTTCACTTGGATCTGAAGAGAAATCATCCAAGTCGATGAAGTAGTCAGATGCAGTTCGATCTATCTTAGTAGCTCAGCAGGTATTGTAGAACTGGCAGATGTGTCATTTGAAGGCACATTAATGTAGACATCATTGTTGGGCTGAATTGCAACTTGCATTGTTGTTTCTTCTTGATGTTTTACAATTTCAATTGGTGTGATTTGTACTCCATTATTCGGTGCTCCATTCGGTGCGGAGTCTTGAAAGGTTATCAGTCTTTCCGTCTGAACCTCTTGTATCGTAGCAAGAGGAGATCTACGGCTACTCAGGACCCCATGTGTCCTACTGTTGAGAATCATCCACATGATGCAGTTTGATCAGATCAATGGGGACAAACTTTTTTCTTTTTTGCTGGCAAGAGGCAGAAGAAGTACTGTTCTTGTTCCCACTACTGCTAGGACAGGTACACCTGTTCTGTAAGATGGCCAAAACTCTCTTATGTCCACAATCCTTTCCCTTACCAGATCCCCAATCTATGGGACCCAGGCAGGTCTTGCCGGAACTGTTTTCACTTCCCCAGTAGTGGTGCATTTGACTTGCACGTTGCTTTGTAGTGCTTGGAATTCATTAAGTTCCTGTAAAAAAGCAAAACGTCATTCAATTCAAAGGGTTTTGCACCCGCCACTGTGCTGGCACAATCGAGATCAGGTACCCACATTCTTGTCCCAAACAGGATTTCATAAGGGTACGGCCTCCCAAGGACTTGTTGTTATGTGCCCTCTGGATCCCATGAAGGTAATTTACCCATGTACCACCCGCTCCTAATACCCTTGCTGTAAGGATTGCTTTAGGTCCCATTTTTTCCTCTCCACCACCGAATTTCCCGCTCGATGGTAGGGGGAGGAGTACCGCAAGGCCAACCCCATACTTTCCATGGCTTCCTTGTAAGCCCTAGAGCTAAACGCAGGACCGTAGTCGGAATGTAACGTGCCAAATGCGTATGTCCAGATGAAGACTCACAAATCCTTTATAACAGTTCGAGCGTCACGGGGAGGTCAGCCAAACCCATAGGAAGCTAGAGCATAAATCCACTGCCACCAAGATGTACTTGTAAGTCCTGTCTGCATTGAAGGGGCCGCAGTGGTCCAAAAAGACACATGCGGGGGTCTGTCTGGAATCAGTAGTGGTGTTTGTGGTTGCTTGTGAATGGTGGATTCCTTCATCTACTTGCAAATATTGCACGTCAGGACATAGCCCTTTCATTTGTTTTGTCAGCCCCGACCACCAGTAATGCTGCTTCAATAATTACATTGTTGCAGTGACTCCTGCGTGTGCTGAGCCCAGACCCTCGTGTGCAGCTAGTATTAAACCTAATCTGCGATCTTTGTTTGGTATCACTACTGGAATTTGAGCATACAGTGTGCTATGCGCATTTAACTTGTAGGAGTACTCGAGTGCAAAGCCTTTTTGTAGGACGGTGGAGCCGTTCTTTGAGGCATTGATAGCTACTATTATATCGCGTCTTTTCTCGTGTGTGAACTAGTGATTGAGGCGATAGCAGCAGTTCGCACTGTCGCCTTGGCGGCTTAATCAGCCTGTGAATTCCTTTCAACGGTATGCCAGCATGCTGAGGACTCAAGGTGTTATTAACTTGAGCCCGTGGCAATGCTGCTTTCAGCTTAGCCACTTGTTCCCATAACCATTTGTGTTTTATCGTGCTACCCTTGGCATCTCTAAATCCATTCTAGCCCCAGTAGTGTAGATATTCATTGTAAGATTTCACACAGTAAAACGAATTGTACAGAATCAGTATGGGGAATTCCCAATTCGTATACTGTAGTACCAATATCAGGGCTTTAAGTTCTGCCAGCTGCGCGGTACAATCTTCTAGAGATTGCATAGTCGCATCGCTTGGGTGGAACTTAACATCCTGCATCTGACCTTTCACTATAGCGCATGCAACACTATATTGCTGTTTACTTCCTATAGCAGGTTGCGCAGAACCGTCAGTATAAATTGTATGTATTCATACTGATCCAGAGGCAAGATTTCATTCGGAAAAGGGTATTCTTGTTCATATTGCAGGAATGTTTGTGTTCCAAGTCTTGAATCGTATCTGTATTCTACATCTGTTGCAGTGAGAGAATTAGCCCATTGTATCCAATGTGGATGCAGTGCCTTTGCATTTGGAATGCTGGCTTTAGTTACCGCTTCTAAAGTCAGTATCGGAGTTACAACAATGATGTGTTTTCTCTGTGCCAGAGCTCTTTCTCTTTACAGTTGTCAGAATTTTTTCGGTTGCTGCAAATTGATTTTAAACATATATGTAAAGATGAGATTTGTATGCAATCGGGACTGTCTCACCTTCATTGAACGTGATATAAGCATATCCTGATAACCCAGGGACGACCTGTATTACAGGTTAGGGACGTTTACTCATGTCTGCAAGTGTTTTGAAGCAATCATGTCAGCTTAAACTGAACATAGAGTGTCAGTATGTGTTTGGGTCCACTTGTTTGCTGTGAACTCTGGTCCGAATAAGTTATAGAAAGGTTGGACTCTTTCTGCGTAGTCTTGAATGTATGTTCTGCCAAAATTTATAAATCCTAATATGGATTGTAAAACTTTCAGAGTTTTAGGAGGCTGGATCAGTGTGCACTTTTCTAGAAAGTTTGCTGCAAGGCTTTTGCCTTAAATTGACAGGTCAAAACCCAATAATAGGATGCTGAGATGGGCAATCTTTGATTTTTTAAAGTAAAATGTGTAGCCCAAATTGGTAAAAATAACAATTATGTTGTTCATCCTGCACAAGTGAACAGGTGATTCAACGTCCGTCAGATAAATATTATCTAGGTAGGACACTGCCTCTTCATTGTAAGTTTGTAAAAGCTCTGACACTCTTGCTGAGAATAACCCGGGGCTGTTCCTACAGCCTCGGGGCAGGTGACAAAACTGACACTGAGTGCTGAGGGTGGAAAATCCGGTCAAATATCGGCTTTCAGGAGCTATATTCTGGCAGAAGAATCCATTTGAGATATCTAGTGTTTTTAGTATTTCTTCCGCGCAATGTTATTCATCAATGCTGCGCTGTGTGTGTTCTGAACTGCAAATGTTTTTGTGCATGTGTTCAAGTGTCTGTAATCTAAAACCAAACAAAATGTGTTGTCAAGTTTCATTACGGGAAACAAAGGATTGTTAGTCGATGCGGTGCAAGTTTCAATCACACCTTGGTATTCAAGCTGATCTAAGATTTCTTTGACCTGTTTCTTTGCTCCATGTTTATTAGGTGGAGTTGGAGTATTTTTTAATGGGATTTCGTGGGGTTTAGACTCCACGTCCCACCTTACATGGTTGCAGTATAATGCCAGAGCTAGCGCTTGCGCCCACTCCCGTGCATATGAGTGTTTTAAGGAAACAGGAACTGGGTCAGAAAAAGCAGGTTAAATGACGCTTTCCCCTTTGGGAAATCCATTATAAGTTCAGGTGGCCAATCTTTTTCTGCTAACAGGATATCATATCCAAATGTCAAATGTTCCCAAAAAAGACCTTTAATTTTTTTTTAGATGTCCCCCTCAAACTGGAGGTTCATTTTGTGTAGATGATGTGGGACACTCACTCTTGTATCAAGTGTTTCCACGGTTATCTATTCATTCAATACTGCTATCACCAGAAATTCCTTCAGGTTCTGGCAAGCTACTGTTACTTCTGCCGCAATATCTAGTATCGTCAGAGCCCATTCCCCGTTAAGAAGATGAGTCCTCAGTAATCTATTCATTTCTCATTTTTAAGTCAGCTACTTTCTTCTTTCTGAATTGAGTCTTTGTTTTAGGTTGCTCTTCCTGTTTGATAAGGAAATCTGAAGTGCGATGTGTCTCTGTTTTTCCCTTTGGTCGAAATTCAATTTTTTAGTTCTGACCATCCTTGCCTCTCTGAGCTTTTTGATGAACCTTGAAAGGAACAAAAGGAATGTGTATCAGTATCTTGATACCTAGCAGGTTTCCTAATGTTTTCACGATTGCTACGGTTGTACCTCTTTTCAGGGGACTCCTGTTGGGGAGACCCACCCTTTGATCATGAAGTGTTTCTGTTATTATTATTTTTAGGTTGACTACTATCCCACTTCTGTCTAAAAGAAGTGGGCGCTTGCTTTGAGTTCTCTTTTTCAGAACTACTCACCACTAGTGGTTTCCCGAGTTTGGCGCCCCAAACTATCTCTACCTAGTGAAGCATAGGTGTTTTCGATACTTTTTGGTAATGCCCGCTCCTGATTTGCAGGAGTTGTTTCCCTTAGGTGTTGGTGTATAGCCACCGCTGCTGCTTCCCCCTTAATATTACTCAGCATAGTTGCCAAGACTTGGTCAAAATTACCCATCCGTTTCATTCCCAAGTCCAGGGCAGATCCTGACCCGTACTCATTCTGTATCTGTTTCAATACTTCAGGAATAACTGATATGGTTGGGATAATGTATACTGCAGCAAACATTGTTCCCCAGGTGGTACAATGCTCAATTGAGGGGACCATTCCCATTGGCAAGCAAATTGTTAACATTCTGTGTTTTTCCTGCGGACCTGTACGGGGAAATGCTACTTCCAGCTGTGCTATTTTTTTAGCAATCGAGAAAGGTACATGATACCTTCTTGCTGGGACTTCTTTCAGTGTTTGAGGGCTAATTATTGGTGTGGGTAGGGTCTGGACTATTCCAGGTGGAGAAGCTCTCGCAGGTTGTAATGTGAGTATTCGCATGACAAACTGGACCATATGTCTGTGAAGCCTGACTACTTCTCAGTAAATTAAATGCACTTCCCCTACTGGGAGTGTGTCTATCTCAGGGTGTGGAGTGTAAGCTGCTAAGGCTGGCTACGTTGCTCCTCCTATACTTAATGGACCAAGTCGTACGACTGAAGTTGTGTGTTTTTAGGGCCCGTTTAAAACAGTTTTTATATTGCTGGTAAGTTAACGGAACTTCAATGTCCTCATATGGGATGCATTCTTCTGGTGGATCCACTTAAATGTATTCATGGAATATGTGTGCCTGTGGATCTGCAGATAGGAATTTTACCCAGGAATAGAATACTTCTGATCCTAACACCTCGTGTGCCTCAATCACAAAGGTAACATGACCACCTATTGCAGGTAATCCGTGTTCTAACAATTTTAGTGTTACTGACTACAAATTAGTGTTGTTCATTGCCTCCACCTCCATTTGCGGTTTAAGCCATTTCGAAAGGGGAAAAATTTAAATAGTTTAAGAGTTAGGGTTTTGCATGGTAGGACATTTTTAGTCCTTGCTAGCTTGTTTAAAACCTTCAGCCAATACACTGGGTGTGCCTGCTCAGCTAATGTGGATAAACTTACCCACTTCAGAAGACTCTGAAAAGTGTGAATAGGATTGTCTGAGAAAACACGACTGAACTATCAGATTTTACTGTTATTATAAGAAGCAAACTAACGTTTGGCGCCATGTCGTATAGTTCCTAGCACCCCCCAGGACCGGCACATTTTGGATGACCTAAACTGAGGGCTTGGGGTGCAGACAGACTCTGGACACCCCCACAGGATGAGTCAGCCTTTAGACCTGCTAGCTCTTCAGTGCCACTATCACCACTCTGTATTTGACAGTGCGGTAGGTAGTTTCTGGCAACCACTGAACATGACAACCCCGATTCCTCAGGTATCATGGAAACAACAAGGTATCTTTTGTTCAGTCACTCATGCTTACTTTTCTCAGAATACATAGAATGACGATTGGAAAAGGTTGTAATAATTCATCATTGGTCAAGCTTCAGTCTAGTATGAAACATGTTAGCTGTGACAATCAAAAGACAGGAACAGACAAATGTAATCGCTAGTACCAATATCGCAAAAAGTAGATACATTTCTACCATAGTGCTAATAAGATGAATAAAAGCATATTACTTAGAACAATAGCATTGGAAATGTAAATGTACAGGAATTTATATAGCGCAAATCACCAACCAGTCTCTAAGCGCTTGCTTAGGGAACCCGTCCTGGTATTCCCCCGTGAGATAACCCCAGCAGGGTATCCGCAAGGTGAAAGCCAGGCACCCCGCCGCGAGGGGCCGTTGTGGAGATTAAGCAAGCTATTGCCCAGAGTCGCAACCCATGAATCGAGTAGGCACCGGAGCGAGAATTGTCGAGTCCATGGGCATTTTACGACTCAAGACCCCGCCGAGCCAGGAATTGAACCCTGGTCCCGGGCTGACCTCTGCTTCCAGGTCTGCCTCCTCTAACCAGTGAGCCACACTTCTCCAGTAGCATTGGCGTACTCCTACGATGTGTAGCCTACCTAACAGTGCCTATTCTAGAGGTGTAGGTGAAGCATATATGTGTAAGTGCTAGGATATGTCATAATGGAACGTAATGGAGCCAGGAATTTAATGGGGAAGTGCTAACCCCTCGCCTGATGGTTCTGAATGAAGGACCCCGTCTCGGCTTCGAGGATGGCACCCCACAAGGAATATCAGATCTCTGCTTGTCGAAGGATCAGCTGGCAGAGCCTCTTCTCAGCTTGGAAGGAATTTCTCCTCTGTCTTTTATACTAAAATGGTCACTCTGAGGTTTTTCGAGAATCAATATGTTTTGAAAACAATTGTAATCCCCGGCTAATCCTTTTCTAAACAAACATGATCATATGCAATAAAGCTGCTGGCTTGAAAGATTCAACCATGTTCTGGAGCCTGGTAAACAATTTTGAGAGAAGGGGTGCAGAGCCCATACTGAGCCACATTACCGAAGACCAGTGGTACACCCACTTTGCAAAATTGTATTGCGATCCAGTAATTTCGGGGCATCACATAGTGCCACCAATCACAACTATATCAGAGATCCATAGCGATGCCGAAACCTTTCTCCCCAGGGAAGTACACAACGCTACTGTAAATATATCTCCCGGTAAGACAGCAGACCTGGATGGGCTTCCTGGCGACTTATTATTGTATGCACACGAATTATGGTCGGACCTCATCGCCCTCCTAATGAATTTGATCCTCCAGGGACATTCGGTCCCTGAGTCATGAAAGGGTGCTGAGGTAGTGACCATATGCAAGAAAGGCAACAGGGAGGACCCTGCCAACTATAGACCAATAAGTCTAATCGATACTATTCAGAAAGTAGTTGGCAGGGTCATCGTTACCAGAATAGGGTCCTGGATAGAGGAAGGCAATATACTTACCCATTTTCAGGCAGGCTTTAGACAAAATGTGGGAACAATAAATCAGGTCTTCAGGTTGTATGCCATTTATTGGAAGTCTGTGTCTGTTGCAAAGGGCAGTCTATACTTGGCGCCTTCATAGATTTAAAAATGGCATTTGATTTGGTCCCCTGAGACAAACTTTGGAAGGTGCTGCTGGATATGGGGTTCCCAAGTTACCTTTTGGAGATGATTGTAAGGCTCCACCAGGGAAACTACGGCAGAATTAGGTGGGGGGCCCAGGGATAATTAGCTGGGAGGGTGCCTGTACAGAGGGGGGTCCACCATGGATGTGCGATGACTTCACCATTGTTCTCCCTCTTTATCAATGGGGTGGTAGACCATTTGAGGAAGGACTCTGCTGATGCCTCCACCCTGGTGGGGGAGAAAACACCTACCCTCCTCTTTGCAGACGACACTCTCTTACTGTTCAAAACCCCTTCGGGTCTCCAGAAGCTACTAGACAGATTCAGTCTATTTTGTGTCGAGAGGGGGCTTACTGTAAATACCACCAAAACCAAACTGATGGTGTTGTCCGCAAGGAAAAAAGCTAGGAGAATAAGTATAACTCTGAATGGGTGCCCACTTGAGGTGGTGGAGGAGTTTGACTACTTGGGTGTCAGGATTACTAACAGAATGAAATGGGTCTCCCATGTGGCCAAAATGCTCTTAAACCTCAAAAGAGCATCAGGAGCAATCCTGATAAATCAGCGTTTGTCCATTCGTAGACCGGTAGCTCCAGCTCTGGCAGTCTATGACGGAAAGGCCTTGGCCTCTGCTGTCTATGGCTTGGAGCTGTGGAGATGTGAGAACACCACGGACTTGGTAAGAGCGGAGAATAAGTTTATGAGGGATCTAGTCGCTCTTCCGCCCTCTACCCCTTTAAAACTCCTTTTTATAGACATGGGTAAACACTCAATTGCAGAAGTAGTGCGCCTCCGTCCTTTGCTGTTCTGGGTGCGCCTGCGAAGGACGCCAGAACTGGCAAACTATGCCTTGGTGTTGGATGAGCTGATTAACTTGAATAGCTCAAATAAGATCCACTGGCTTAACAAACTGAAGCAGTTGGTTTTGAATCTAGGTTTGGGAGAATTCTAGATTTCCCAATCCCCCCCCCCACAAGCAAATTATTTTAAAAAATCTACTGGAAATGGGTGCAGACGGAGGAATCGAAAAGTAAAAAGTGGGGGGCTCTAACTACCAAATTTATGGAACACAAATCCACTAAGAAGTTCGAACCCTTCCTAGATTTCATCCAAATACCAAGAGATAGGTCTCTCTTCCTGAAATTGAGATATGGGGTACTCCCTCTGAATAGATTCATGAAGGGATAGAGCTATACAGATGAACGCTCTTACCCTTGAACATAACTTACAGGCACTTAATGGGAGAACTGTCTCTGATCTGGATGGGGCAATGACATATAATAGACAGGAATGCCCTTTGCGTATTGATTATATATTGGTGGACATGCACTCTTGGGATAGTGTGGTAGATATGATGGTCAAGCCATCCCAAGACAGTGACCATAACCCACTCTGTATGAGTTTTCTTTGGGGTAATAAGATTAAAGCAACAAATACTGCGAGGTTGGTTACTAAAGAAGTCATCCCTTCGAATTGCAACCGGAAAGTAAAATGGAGTAGGATCAGTTGTGAGGAAAAGAAATTAAATAGCATTAAAGATTTGGTAGATGCGGAGATTAGAAAGCTAACAGTTAATAGCCTAATAAAATCCACTCCACGTGACTATAAACCAATGGACTCATTTAAGATTTTAGTAGATATAATAGGAGTCTTTTTCACCATTGAGTCGAAAAAGGGCTTTAGTAATACTAGAGTTCCAAACGGTACCCCGTGGTATACTGCTGAGTGTAAGGCAAAGAGAAAGGCTATAACAGCTGCCATTAAAAATAAGGACCCTCCAGCAGTAAGGATGGCTAGAAAGGAGTACAGCAGGATTATTAAAGTAGCCAAGAGGAACTGGGAAGAGGATCATTGGCAGCAACTTAAAGTAGCTGCCTATGCAAAAGACTCAACCCAGTTTTTGAATTTGAATGATAAAATGGAGAGAAGAGGGGCCGAGGCCATGCCAAATCATATAACAGAACAACAGTGGCATGCCCATTTTTTTTAAATTATACTGTGGGACAGCAGATCGAGAGGAACTTATGGGTGTCTATAATATTAATAGCATAGAAAATCAAACCCAGCTAGAAAACTATGTTCCCCAGGAAGTCCAGGAAGCTATCACTAATATAATACCAGGCAAGGCGGCAGGTCCGGATGGACTGCCGGGCGATTTACTCCTGCACGACCCTAAGCTATGGTCGGACCTTTTTGTACGTCTAATGAATCTTGTTATGATAGGACATCCGGTTCCATAATCCTGGAAAGGTGCTGAGGTCGTTACGATATACAAAAAAGTAACAAAGAGGATCCTGCCAACTACAGACCAATAAGTTTAATTGACACAGTCCAGAAGGTAGTTGGCAGGGTCATAGTTAATAGAATTATTTTAACCCATTACCAGGCAGGCTTCAGGAAAAATGTAGGCACGATAGACCAGGTTTTCAGGTTTTGTGCAGTGTATTGGAAATCTGTGACCATTGCAAAAGGTAGCTTATATTTGGCTTTCATCGATCCAAAAACAGCATTCGATGTAATTCCCCGTGCTAAACTCTGGAACGTCCTGTTGGCTATGGGATTTCCGTGTTATCTTTTGCAGCTTGTCGTAAGGCTCCATTGAGACACCTATGCTAGAATCCGTTGGGGTAGTCAAGGTCAACTCACAGAGAGGGTACCAGTCAGCAGAGGGATTCGTCAGGGCTGTGTTATGGCTCCGTCATTGTTCTCCCTCTTTATCAATGGGGTGGTAAGCCATTCGAGGGAGGACTCTGCGGATGCCCCAGTCCTAACAGGGGAGAAAACACCGACCCTCCTCTTTGCTGACGACACTCTCCTGATGTCTAAAACCCCATCGGGTTTACAGAAAGTCCTTGATTGGTTCAGTGTGTTCTGTGACGAGTGAGGGCTAACAATCAACACCCTTAAAACAAAGTTGATGGTGCTAGCCCAAAAAAAGGTTAGGAAACCAAACCTTACCCTAAACGGGTCTGGCTTGGAAGTGGTTGAAGAATTTGACTATCTGGGAGTCAGATTATGTAACAATATGAAATGGGATTCTCACTTAGCAAAAATGCTCCTGAACCTTAAACGGGTTTCCGGAGCAATATTGAGTAATCAGCGTTTATCAATTAGCAGACCAATAGGTCCAGTCCTCACAGTCTATGAAGGGAAGGCATTGGCCGCGGCAGTCTATGGCTCAGAACTGTGGGGAGGTGAAAATACAATGGACTTGGTCATAGCTGAGAACTAGTTTGTGAGAGACCTAGTCTCACTCCCTATTTCAACCCCCCTTAGACCACTGTATGCTGATTTGGGTAGGAGATCAATCGGGGATATAGCACGCCTTCGCCCCTTGCTGTTTTGGGTGCGTCTAAGAAGAACACCTGAATTGGCTAAATACGCCTCGTTGTTGGACGAGCTAATCACTTTGAATGTCTCCAATAAAATAAAATGGCTCAATAAATTAAAACAGCTGGTGATGAATCTAGGATTGAAAGAATTTTGGGCTTCCAATCACCACCTCATAAACCAATTGTTAAAAAAATCTATTGGGAGTGGGTAGAGGCCGAGGAATTAAAAAGTACAAAGTATGGATCATTGACCAACCAATTTCTGGAATTCAAACCAACTAGGAAATTAGAGCCGCTTTTGGATTATATTCAAATCCCCAGAGATAGATCACTCTACTTAAAAATGAGATATGGTACTCTCCCGTTAAAAAAGTTCACAGCAGGATGGAAAGGTGTGAGAGATCATGATGTTAACTGTCCAGGCTGTTCATGTAAGATGGAGACTTTAGCACACTTTTTGTTTGCTTGCAGGGCTTTCAAGCTACCTCGAGCGAGGTGGTTAAAACCTGTGTGTAGAGAGATGGGTGTTAGAGATTTTAGGATCGCATTACGTATTGTGCTAACCGATACATCCTCTATGTTTATTGTTTGTGGAATTGCAAAATACATTTCTAGTGTTTGGTTCATAAGGACTAGGTTGCTGGACCCCATAAAGCAGAAATGTTAACCTTCTCTCGATTGATCTTTCCTACTGAAAATGCATTTTAGACTTTTTGAACTATTTAATTGTAAAAAGTGTTTTTTAAACCCCATTTTAGACGATTTGTAATATGTATGTGATACTTTTTGTATATTGATTGTATAACTAATGTATGTTTGCACTTTTATGATATGAAAATATCGAATAAACTATTACAATGGAGAAATTGAGATATGGGGTACTCCCTCTGAATAAATTCATGGAGGGATGGAAAGGATTGAGGACTCATTCTCATACCTGCCTTGGGTGCCCATGCATGATCGAATCTCTACCCCATTTCTTGTTCGCTTGTATAGCATATAAAAAACCCAGAACAAGATGGTTAAAACCCGTGTGTAGAGAGTTGGGAGTGAGAGACTTTAGGATCGTTCTGCGTATTCTCTCATCAGACACTACATCTTTGTTTGTCGTATCTGGGATTGCTAAGTATCTAACAAATGTGTGGTTCATACGAACAAGGCTGTTAAACACTGTCAAAAGCTAGGCTATGGCACCCAACTTGATATATAAATTAAACACTGTATATGCATCATAGGACTCCCCTTATATAACCATGTGTTTTAAATGTAAATATCTTTTAATCTTTTTATACCATGAAATGAAATGAATAGGACATCTTTTAAATATGTGTTTTATGTTTGAATTGTTTGTACTTTTATGATATGTATATATCGAATAAAGTATTACAACAACAACTAAAATGGTCACTCTGAGGTTTTTCGAAAATCAATATGTTTTGAAAACAATTGTAATCCCCGGCTAATCCTTTTCTAAACAAACATGATAGTTCAAGTTCAAGTTCAGGAATTTGTACAGTGTACTACTCACCCAGAGGGTCTCAAGGCGTTTGTGGGAGGGGGTGCATTATTTATCGAATAGCCAGGTTTTAAGTTCCTTTCTGAAGGAAATGTGGTTCTGTGTGAGACGGAGGTGAGTGGGGATAGAATTCCAGGTCTTGGCCGCCAAGTAGGAGAAGGATCTTCCTCCCATGGTGGGTCTTTGGATGCGCGGAACTGCGGCGAGCGCTTGATTGGAGGATCTAAGTTGGCGGGTGGGTGTGTAGAAGGACAGTCGTGTGTTGAGGCATTCGGGTCCTAGTTTGTAGAGGGCCTTGTGTGCGTGGGTGAGGAGGCAGAACGTTATTCTCTTGTTTACGGGAAGCCAGTGGAGGTCTTTCAGGTGGCCGGTAATGTGAGCTTGGCGAGGGATGTTCAATATGAGTCTGGCTGATGCATTTTGGATGCGTTGGAGTTTTTTCTGTAATTTGGCTGTGGTTCCTGCGTAGAGGGTGTTTCCATAGTCCAGTCGGCTAGTGACCAGTGCGTGGGTGACTGTCTTTCTTGTTTCGGTGGGGATCCAACGGAAGAATTTTTTGAGCATACGAAGTACGTTGAAGCAAGAGGATGAGATGGCGTTAACTTGTCTGGTCATCAAGAGGGAGGAGTCTAGGATGAAGCCTAGGTTGCGTGCGTGGTCTGTGGGTGTGGGTGCTGTGCCCAGTACCGATGGCCACCTTGAGTTGTCCCAGGCAGAGGGGGAAGATCCTAGGATGAGAACTTCAATTTTGTCTGAGTTAGGTTTTAGGCGGCTGTTTTTCATCCATTCGGCTACTTCTTTCATGCCTTCATGAAGATTGGTTTTGGCGGTGTTAGGGTCTTTGGTTAGGGAGAGGATCAGCTGGGTGTCGTCAGCGTAGGAGATGATGTTGAGGTTGTGTTGTCGCGCGATGGATGCGAGGGGACTCATGTAAACGTTGAAGAGGGTGGAACTAAGTGATGATTCTTGTGGTACTCCGCAGATGACTTCCGTGGCCTTTGATATGAATGGGGGGAGTCGGACTCTCTGGGTTCTCCCAGCGAGGAACGAGATGATCCAGTCCAAGGCTTTTCCTTGTATTCCGACGTTGCTGAGGCGTTGTATGGGGGTACTATGACAGACTGTGTCGAAGGCGGCGGAGAGGTCGAGTAGGATGAGGGCAACTGTTTCTCCATTGTCAAGTAGTGTTCGGATGTCGTCTGTCGCTGCAATGAGGGCGGTTTCGGTGCTGTGTTTGGCTCGAAAGCCGGACTGTGAAGAGTCGAGGGAGTTGTTGGATTCAAGGAAGGCGGAGAGCTGGCTATTGACGGCTTTCTCAATGACTTTGGCAGGGAATGGGAGGAGGGAAATGGGGCGGTAGTTCTTGAGTTCAGAGGGGTCTGCTGTGGGTTTCTTCAGGAGGGCGCTGAGTTCGGCGTGTTTCCAGCTTTCTGGGAAGGTAGCGGAGTTGAATGAGCAGTTGATGACATCACGGAGATGGGGTGCGATGATGGAGTCTGCTTTGTTGAAGATGTGGTGGGGGCAGGGGTCGGTTGGGGAACCTGAATGGATGAAGTTCATTAGGCGGATGGTGTCTTCAGTGGTGATTGGGTTCCAGGTTCTAAGGTTGTTAGAGAGCGGTTCGGGTTCGGAGGTGGGTGGAGTGGACTGTACTTTGGAAATGTTCTTAAAGCTGTTATGTATGTCGGCGATTTTGTTGTAGAAGAAAGAGGATAGCGAGTCGCAGAGGTCTTGGGAGGGAGTAATGTCGTTTGAGGCTGCGGTGGGGTTGGTAAATTCTTTGACGATGTTGAAAAGTTCTTTGCTGTTATGGGCGTTGTTGTCGAGACGATCCTTGAATGCTGATTTCTTGGTGGATCGGATCAATTGGTGGTGTTTGCCGGTGGCAACCTTGAAGGTGGTCAGGTTGTCAGTGGTTGGGTTTTTTCTCCATGTTTTTTCGAGGGTACGGCATAGTTTCTTGGATTTCCTGAGGTCATCGTTAAACCAGGGGGCCTTTTTGCTACCTTGTTTGGTCTGGTGGTTTTTCAAGGGTGCTAATTCGTCAGCGCTGTGAGTGATCCATTGTTTGAGTTTAGTGGCGGCATCATTTGGGTCCGATGAGAGGTCGGGAGGGTTTTGGTTGAGCGATGTGAGGAGTTGGTCGGTGGTGATTTTGTTCCAGTTTCTTCGAGGAATAGGTTGTGGGGGGTTTTGAGTCGTGGTAGTTTTGTAGCTGAAGTGAACACAGCTGTGGTCCGTCCAGTGGAGAGCTGTGGTATGATCGAAGGAGATGTGTTTGCAGGAGGTGAAGACAGAGTCGAGCGTATGTCCGGCTACATGGGTCGAGGTGTCAACAAGTGGTTTGAGTCCGAGATTGGCCAGGTTGTCCAGAAGGGTGGTGGTGTTGCTGTCGTTTTTCTTTTCTAGGTGGAAGTGGAAGTCTCCCAGTAGGATGTAGTTCTCGGAGGGGAGGGCATGTGGGCTGATGAAGTCAGTGATGTCTTCGCTGAATTGTTTACGGGTTCCTGGTGGTCTGTAGATGAGGGTGCCTCTAAGTGTGGTCCTGGGGTCGGTGTGGATCTGGAAGTGGAGGTGTTCGGCGGTTGCAAGGTTATCGTCGGAGCTAGTCGTGATTTTGATGGTGTTTATGGACGATGGCGATGCCTCCTCCTGTTTGGATGGTGCGGTCTTTTCGGATGATCTTGTAAGCGTCCGGGATGGCTATGGCGATGTCGGGTGTTGATGAGGTGTTCATCCAGGTTTCTGTAAGGAAGGCGATGTCCGGTGACGCAGTGTCGAGTAGGTCCCAGAGTTCAGTAGCGTGTCTGTGGACCGAGCGGGTGTTCAGCAGGATGCACTTCAGGTGGTTAGAGTCGGAGCTGTGTTTGGAGGAAGAGGATTTGGTGTGGGTCTTGATACAGGCGAATTTGCAGGAGTGGCAGGTGAAGGGACCATGGGTACGTCCTGGGGCAGCTTCGAAGCATTGTGGTGTGCGTCCGGGGTTAAGGGCTAGGAGGGTTGCAGCGTCATACGTTATGCAGGAGGAGTGCGGCTTGCGGGAGCCAGGGGGTCTGGCGCTGGGCGCGGTCCAGGCGCGGATGGGCATAGACGGGCTTACCTTTGGCGCACCTTCGGCGCGCATGCGGCGTGACCGCTGCGCGTGAACGCTGCGCGCTGAGGCATCTGTCATATGTGGATAGTGGAAGGGGAGAGCGAGGGAGGAGCAGCTGGGAGGCGGGAGGCGGGGTGGAGAGCTGCTGGCTGTTGGCCATGAATGAAAAAAGTGGGGACCCTTGAATAGAAAAAATCTACGTGCCTGTGGACATGTTTTGTGTAAGTCAGGTACAGGGATTAAGATATGGTACAAAGAGCCTGATATCGGAGAGACAGAAGTAAGCTACTGGGTAAAAGGTCACCAGTGTAATACCGTTATGTCATAGGGGTGGGATGCAATGTATGTAATCAGTATGTACATGAAGGAACTAACCTAAGGGACGTGATACTTTCAGGCATTAGAGTTTGGCAGCCCTTGGTCTACCCATTTTTGTTGTCACTGATGGGCATTATTGTGTCTCCACTTTGGCCACTTTTAATTTCTGTCTGCATTACCTCCTAAAGATCAGTGACTCCTGAACAGGCTGCAATGCTCATAGCTGAACACATAGTGCATCTATGGACCTTCTATTCAATCTATGTGGAGTTTAGCAAACAAAATGTAATCAGTCCAGTCTGCATCTTAATATCCTCTTCAGTGTCAGTGCCCAATCACCTGTATGGCAGCAAATCCAGCACTTCCAATGTAAACTCAAATAAAGTCACTCTTATCCACTTAGCAGGTCATTGAAAAAACACTGCACCAACTCTAGTCATAAACGTAGGCAGTCACAGAGGAGCAAGCCTCAGCCCCACCATGCCACCTCTGTGTTGTGCCTTGATTTTGTTATGTCACCAACCTCCCACTGTTCTGCTAACCCCTGGGCATTCAGTTGGGGTGTCCAGAGGGTAATCAGATCAGTCTTAGCGGGGCACAGTCATTTCCACTCTGATCAGCTCACAGAGCAACCATCCCAAGAAACATTCTCCAATTGCCTGCACCGATGGTCTCCTTCAATTTCCCTAGCGCAACAAGTTCATGGCCACAAAAGCAACCGCCGGTGGAGTCTCACAATGCCACATGGCATTTTGCCCAGTTCACCCATTTGTTAGACACCATCCAACAGGACTGACCTCTGCTGCATTTCAACACCTCTGTCATGTCTGTGCACTACTCCACTAACCACCCTTAGCTCCCCTCTCATCATGTCATTGGTGGCCTTTTTCAGGCGAAAAGATTATCTGTCAGGATAAACAAAGGTCAGCCTGACAGACACTCTTCTGGTTCAGGTCAGGCAACCAGGAACTAAACATACACAAAATGTGCATGCTCCTGGCATCCCGGGCTGAACTTTGCCAGTTTGAGGTTTACACAGCCCTGTGGGCATGACCTACTCGTCCTGGCAAAAGTGAGGCCCTCTTCTTCATGACGAGGTGGAGCATCACTGATGACAGCTAATGGGGAGAAAGGAGAAGTCCCAACCCTCCCTTGACCTCTGAGGCTTGGAACTGCTGCCTTCCCTCTAAGGTCAGCCAATGAGGGAAGGTAGGAGTCCCAACATTCCTGGAAACTACGAGGCTTGGGACTGCTGCCTTCCCTGTTGGAGAGCTGCTGTTATGGTAAGTTTTGTGTGTTTTTGTTTTGTTTTGTGTGTGCGTGTATGCATGAATGTATATGTATTTGTTAGTGAGTGTTATGAGTGGGTGTGTGCACGTGTAAAAGAATGAATGGGTGTGAGTGAGGAATTTATGTGTGTGTATGTGCCCCCATCCCTACCTGGTAAAACTATCGCCTGCCACTGTTTTACCTAGAGGGAACCAACGATGATACTGCATGAAAAAATACATTTTGCTGTCAAAATCAAGCTTTCATTTTGGAATAATTAACTCAGTTCTCCCAAACAAAAGCTAGCTTATCATTTTCATTAAAAACATACATTATGTCCTCAAAACAAGCTTTTTGTTTTTAGTAAATAGATGCCCACACCATGCCGAGAGCTGCCACTCTTATGTCTAGGCCAGCACTATTCCTGCTGTGGGAACAATCATGCAATCAATGCTCACAACAAGCCAACAATTACACTTGTTACTCCTGGCCAGCATTATACCAAGGGTATGCACCTTCTCATCATTGGTGCTCACAGCATTCTAAAAATGAATATTATTATAACAGAGGTGGGAATAATCATGCAATTAATGCCTACAATATGCTAAGAATTACTATGAGATTGCTAGGGCCAAAATTAAAGCATCGGTAAGTGCTGACGTACCATGGATTCCCCCACAATGACAATAATTACCTCCCTTGTTCCATGGTCAACATTATCCTTGGAGGGTGCACATTTAATTCACACACTTATACACACACATACGTGCACAAACACAAATTCATGCAGAAACACAGGCACAAAGACACATGCAGGCACATGTGATTATCAGTTTTGGGCAATGTCCCATTCGGCTACAATGTACCCTATGCCTGCAAGCATTTTATGTGAAGCGCCACATTGGGCTTTAAGTTGGCCATGGTATGCAGTACTTGTTTGATCTGTCCCTGGATTTAGGTCCAATACGTTTTTTTTTTTAAATAATTGTACAAGTCCAGTCAACATGATAGAAGGACCCTTCAGGGTCACATGGCGAGCTAGTACGCCCCATCCTCTTGTGCCTGTCCAGGGTTTATTATATACAATGGAAATAGAATTAGCTACAGGTTGGAAGGGATGGCAAAGGTATGTAAGGCCATTTTCAAATCCCGTCAATCCTCGTTGTGAAGTTCCCCAAGTCAGCCGTCCGGGATTATCTGAGCTTTAAGAGGTGGTCTGTGTCATTGAGTAGGAGGGATCTGTATAGTTGGGAGATCTCTTGGCTGCCCAGTGTACCCATCACCTGTTTCTTCTCTAGTGGGTCGGATTTGGGAACCTGTGTAAGTAGTTAGTTTCACGGGCATGTCACATCTTCAGATGATTCGGACAAGGTACAACGCACACATTTACAAAGCATGCCATTACAACATGGTCATTACAGCGCATGTAATTACAACGAGTTGCTGTAGGTAGGGCTGGAGTTTGGAATAGTATAATTTATTATTCCAACTCTAGTCTATGCAACAGCAGGGAAGGTGTTGGATTTACAATCCAACACTTTCTGCCCCCTACAGCAAGTCATTGTAACAACTTTCATTGTATTGGTATGCGATGTAATAACGCAGTCGATGTTTACCTCTCCAGATACTTGAATAATTGTGAATTGTGAAGGTTGTCAAAGGAAGCAATATGGTCGGTGTTACATAAGTCACCCAATGTGGAGATCCCTATCCGGTCCCATCCCTGAAAGCTTTACAAACGTGATACCTGTCCCAGGCATGTCCCCTCAAATAAAGGAGTCTGTGTCGTTGGGGTCAACAGGCATGTAATGCGTGCAAGCGCTACCCTCTAACACAGGAAGGGAATCTTATTAATCTATGGGAGAGAGGCAGGAGGGTGCTTCCCATAGAATAGATTGTGGATGCCCCAGTCCTCAACCATGTATATTTCTAGATGGCAGGAAGAGTACTCTGTAAGTAACTGTGCAAACAGCTAGTCATTGACAGGTGTCATTTGTGCCGCCCAATAAAAGGAGCTGAAATCAGGGGTGCCCAGGCCTCCCTCTTAATGGGATGTACATTTACAGTAGGAGATGCTGGGTGACCTAGCTGCACAATAAAACCTGGTGACCATGAATTATAGGTCTGGGAAAAAGGCGAGAGTGTGAATAGGAATTTCTGTAGCTCATGTAGGAATCTGGGCATAATTAGCATGTTATAAGAGGCAATTCGACCCAATAGGTTCAGTGGAAGGGTGGACCAGGCATCGAGATCCGTGTGGGTTTTTGTCATTGCTCGACAATGTTCATATCCCAGGTGGTCCGTGCATCAGAAACAATATGAATGTCAAGATATTTGAAGGGACCGGAGGTGACCTTCAGTCTTGTTTCAGGTAACGATGCAGGGGGCAGGCTTGTCAGGTTTATTGGCATTTATTCAGAGTAACTTCCAATCCAGCTGCATCTTGATAGACTGCTAGCTTTCTAACAAGGCTTGCCAGGGTTGTCTGGGGATTGCATGTATAGTAGCATACTGTCCGCATACAGTGCAACTCTGTCTTCATGCTTCAGGGACCAGGAGAAGCCCTGGACTTGGGTATCTGTTCTAAACCAATTTGCTGGAGGTTCAATCACCATGGCGACGCAGAGCGTGGATAGGGGGTATCCATGCCTCATGCTGCGCTGGATGGTGAAAATGGGGAACGGTGTGATAGTGGCCCATTGACCCAAACTCTCATGCTTGGGCAGTTATAGAGCACCTCAATTAAGGCAAGGAAATTAGACTCAAAATTCATGTCAGAGTATTTGGAATAGGAAGATCCAGTGGACAGTATCAACTGCTTTTTCATAGTCAATTAGCATGAAGGCTGCTGTGCCAGGCAAATTATGAATCTGTGAAAAGGCCATTTAAAGTCTGGGTATTTATGTTTTGAAATATTTGTGAAAAATCCATAAAAATGTTTTAAAAGTCTTGGTATGTAATGGTTTATGCTTCTACCCAGCCTTAAGCCATTTTGGTCTTCATGAATGATAGATTTGATGCAATAGTAAGCCTCATGACCATTATTTTTTTTACAGTAGTTTAGATTCTGTATTTAACAGGAAATTGAGCCTATAAGAGGCACATAGCTTTGTGGTTTCTCCAGGTTAAAGGACAGTGGTAATGGTGGTGATACTGATGCCAGAAGGAAGGGTTTTTGTGTGGCCCGCTTCTTCAAAGAGGAGAATAAAATGGGGTGTCAGGAGGGAGAACCTCTTGTAATATTTAACCAGGAGGCTATTTGGGCATGGGGTTTTCCCAGATGGGGCAGCTGTGATGGCCGACTGCACCACCTCCAATATAAAGAGTTCTTCCGACTCTGCATGTTGGGACCATGATAATGGGCAGATTGGGAGTTCCGCTGCTATTGCATGGGTGGTTCTAGTGATAGTGTCTATATAGAATTTGGTAGTATTACACAAATGTTTCAGCGATTGCTGTTGAATCAAGCATAAGTTTTCCCTCTGAAGTCTGATTCCCCAGAATAATGCAGGCCCCTCTCATTTCTTGGAAATCTAGTACAACCTTTTGCTAGTCTTGTTGCAGTGTTCAATAAGCCAATCCTGAAAGGAAAGTGGCCATACAGGGCAAATCTAGGAGTTTATGTTTCAATGTCTCGCGAGGTCCTCCAGTTGCGGTGTACAATCAGCCAATGATGTTGTCCCAGGGAATTGTTGCAGTCGAGCATCTGGGACTCTAGGAGTGTAATGTCTTGTTCCTAGTCATGTTTGCGACTGCATATGGCTGCAAATGCCTTGCCTGGAATTCCTGCTGTACACACGCGCCGGACGCCACAGAGTGTTTGTTCAGATCAAAGTATACTGTGATGGGGACCCTAGGGAGGTCTATCAATGTCTCCTCTCTGAGCCACCAAGCATTAAAACTCCAAATGCCCCCCGCCTTAGCATGCCCGGGTCCACAGTTGGATTTCAATTGGGGCTAAGTCCGATAGTTCATGTGGGAGGATATGGATATGAATGTAAAGGAGTCAGTTGGCATAGGCAAATAATCACATCAGGAGTATGTTCACACTTATGCAAGGCATATGAGGCAGAGCAGTGTGTGAATATGATGTCAATGGGGTGCCATCTGCACCAGACATTTACTAGCCTTCCTCTGCTTTGTTAGCAAGCTTTTCCTTTCCCCTTGTATTTCTTGTGGTACTGTAGGACTAAGGGAACATATTTTTAGTACTCTAGATGGCAAGTCCAAGGAAGCTAGTATTATAAATTACCAGTCTTGTTTATTAAGAAGGGTTTCTTTTTCTTGCTCATGATAAAACAGTTAAAACAAGAATGGCCATGGTAGACCCCCCTCAATGTTGTGCTACAATTCATTTGCATACCAGCAGTTTCAATGGCGCTGCAGCATGGTAGGAAAGTATGAGGGCCCATATTGCATTTGCCAACCAAGACCATATGTCCTTCATTGATCACTGTTCTTCCCCATCTTGCACTTCATTGACTACCTGGCTTTTCAAGCATTGTCAACTAACAGCAACAAACTGTTGATACTGTTAGTTTCCATAGAAGATACTGCCAGCCGAACTAAATGGAGATATTGTATTGCATTTTGCTAAAAACATAATAATAAGGGAGGAGTATCTGGCGTCCAAAATGTGTAATTTGTTTTCTAGCCACACAGACCACTTGTGCCGGGACCAGTGTCAGCACCAGTGCACCAGAGTTAGAAGAGGTGGTTGGAGAGGGAGTCCCAGCAGCAGCAGGGATAGTTGGTGGAAAGTCACATTGCTTGCTTATTGACAAAGCATACTCACTGTATTTGGTAAGTGGACCACATACCCCACCCAGAATCCTTCATCGCCTCCCTACCCATGACCCCCATGAACTAACTGCAGCATGGTTCAATTCAGCACTGCAGTGCTGGCCTTGCAATGTGCATCTAATTAAGTTAATGCAGCATTTACGATATTTTCAGTGCATTACAAACAGAAAACCGGGTGTTTCCAAGTGCCAACTCAGTCACCTCCTTCCTTCTTTTTCTTTCCTTAGTTCTGTCCCAGCCTACCAAGAAAATAAAAAAAATCCATTCTTGGAATATGCCACATTTTTCTGGACAAGTGATTTATGTATATATATTTCATGGCTTCGATAACTGATGAAAGGGAAACATTTGAACAGGCTTAAATCTGCCAATCAATCAGGGTTTGCGCTTTAAAAACCGTGATTGATTGACGGATTTTAGCCTAGTTCAAATGTTTACCTATCGTCATTCATGAACTACTGTGACTGACTAAGCCAGAACTTAACACATAATAATCACTGAAACCCCTCTACTGTATAGCAACACCTCTGCAAACCCTAATCCATCTAACTTACCCTGTAATAGAGTACGTTTCCTTACTGCCAAGCGGAGGTATTTGTGAAAATAGTTTGCGGTGAAGGGAGAGGCTAGGGAGTAAAGTGGGACTAAGTGCCTGATTTAGACTTTGGCTGATGCGATATTCTCTGACAAATGTGCCAGATAAAACCTAAATACTTTTCTTTCTTTGTACTGCAGTGCATCATTTTTCCCACTGTCTACTTATGCCAGACAGGATATCCATGTTTTATATCTGAAGTGTGTATTGTATCATTATACGTCTGCCTCGTTAGCGTCAGATTAGAATTGAAAGGCAGCCGGAGAAGATCAGGGCCATTGGAATTAAAGTAAGATAATAAATTGTCTATTACAGCGGCTGTAATTCGAGACTGCAGAGAGTAGCAAAGTAGCTGACAGGCTAGCATGCCTATATTAATTTAGCACATCAAGAAGAATACTTGTGCTTTATAGTGCACATTGCCTTACTCAATAATGAGAGGCAATTTTTGTTTACACACAAAGTGTTAGATTAGTTTATTTGTAGGAAATCCTTTAAAAGAAAAAAATTCACTTAACTTGAATCTAATGGTATAGTAATCTGGCTTAGTTCTTGAAGAAAGTCAATTCTTCATTTATTTGAGGCATATGTAGGGAAAACTTGACTCCATGACTATTCACATCAAAAACTCCAATAGTCTTCGGGGACCAGCAATAGTCTGCTACTGCACCACTAGCCACTATATAAACAAGTATGGGCGGAAAATTTGTTCTGCTCGCAGAATTTGCTGATTTTCTGCGATTTCGCGATCTGCGAATCGTGCGAAATTGTGGCAAAATCCATGAGCGGGATGAATTTTGCTCAGGAAGCACTTACAGGGTTACAGCAGGTGCCCAAGTTGAAGCTAATTTCTTTGTAACCATTTCCAAAATGGTTACAAAGAAATTAACTTCAACTTGGGCACCTGCTGTAACCCTGTAAGTGCTTCCGGTGCCTCGTTGCCTACTTGCAACTATTCTCTGATCCTCGAAGCAGGGTCAGAGAATAGTTACAATTAGGCAACGAGGCTCCTGTCACAAAAATTAAACCTCAGAAGGAAGCAATTATAGATATAAATCAGGTGCCCGAGTTCAAGCTCAAATTCAGTAACGCATTATAATCAGCCCAAGAATCTAGTGAGCACGGTCGATGCTAGGCAGATGTGCTTCCCCCCCCCAATGATGGAGGTCTAGGCATCCACGAGTTTCTCGAGCGCAATCCCCCTGTACTTCCTGTGACCAGGAGGTTGCTTTCTCCTCATCTGCTGCGCTGATCGGCCTCTGATCTTTATAAACAAGAGGCATGGGAACTCGCACAGAAGCCTGGCCCCACACACACTAGGCTATGCAACCTCTTTGCGCCCTTTCCCCCACTGTGATGGACAGCTCACTAGAGGGACCTCGGCGCCTATGGGCGCGGTGGCAAAGTTACAGACACACGGGCTCACTGGAGACAACTCTTCTGGGCCTTTACACAGCTGTAGTGCAGGAAAAGCACAATACATTTATCCAACGAGATAGCACTTACTGTTTCTCCTCTTCTGCTGCGCTGATCGGCCTCTGACCTTTATAAACAAGAGGCATGTGAACTCGCACAGAAGCCCGGCCCCACACACACTAGGCTATGCAACCTCTTCCTGCACTTTTCCCCACTGTGATGGACAGTTCACTCGAGGGACCTCGGCGCCTATGGGCGCGGTGGCAAAGTTACAGACACACAGGGTCACTAGAGACAACTCTTCTGGGCCTTTACACAGCTGTAGTGCAGGAAAAGCACAATACATTTACCCAACGAGGTAGCACTTACTGCTTTCTCCTCATCTGCTGCGCTGATCGGCCTCTGACCTTTATAAAGAAGAGGCATGTGAACTCGCACAGAAGCCAGGCCCCACACACACTAGGCTATGCAACCTCTTCCCGCCCTTTCCCCCACTGTGATGGACAGCTCATTTGAGGGACCTCGGCGCCTATGGGCGCGGTGGCAAAGTTACAGACACACGGGCTCACTGGAGACAACTCTTCTGGGCCTTTACACAGCTGTAGTGCAGGAAAAGCAGGATACATTTATCCAACAAGATAGCACTTACTGCTTTCTCCTCATCTGCTGCACTGATCACCCTCTGACCTTTATAAACAAGAGGCATGTGAACTCGCACAGAAGCCCGGCCCCACACACACTAGGCTATGCAACCTCTTCCTGCCCTTTCCCCCACTGTGATGGACAGCTTACTCGAGGGACCTCGGCGCCTATGGGCGCGGTGGCAAAGTTACAGACACACGGGGTCACTGAAGACAACTCTTCTGGGAAAAGGAAAGTTCCCTTGAGCAGAAACTAAATTGACTAGGTAAGAAAGTTACAATCATAACAAGGTACACGTATAAACAATTTCTTCAGTTTATTGATGATACAAAACATTAAAAAGAGTGGACAAGAATGTAACCACTCAACCACAAATTAAGAACAAGGCAATTAAAATAAGTACACATTCAATGTTGACCAGCAAAATTGAAAACTAAGGCAGAGGACAGTAAGACATACAACTCGTGCTATACTGGGTGTAAATTCGAACTCTATTGTTGACACCTAGGTTGTGTACACATTATTACAGTATATCAACAGAGGTGTTGGAGTCATGAATTATACTAAGTGGTGCGTCGACGCGTTTTGGTGGTTGTCCGCTATGTTATCCACCTTTATCAAGACTACTTTCTGATATCTGTCATAGTATAGGGGTCAATGTGATCACCCTTTAAGATCCGTTTATACTCCTTGAGAAGTTATTTTGATGTCAGTATGTGATGTAGGTAGAGACCGGCTTTGGATACCCACTTTAATTTTTCTCATTCAGTCAGGCTACCAAATAGATATATGCTCCTGGTCCATCTAGAGATGCAATATCAGATTTGGATGGTCTGTTGCAATCAAGCCTCATATAACGATAATTTTGGTTTGTTTCTTTATTCTTATTAGGTTAAAAGCCAGAGGCGCCGAAGTCGTGTCCTTGTGGTATGTGCTAAAATTACACTATTTATGCGCAAAGGACTGCTCACTTCTCTGGCAGACCATCCAAATCTGATATTGCATCTCTAGATGGACCAGGAGCATATATCTATTTGGTAGCCTGACTGAATGAGAAAAATTATAGTGGGTATCCAAAGCAGGTCTCTACCTACATCACATACTGACATCAAAATAACTTCTCAGGGAGTATAAACAGATCTTAACCACTTGGCTGCTAAGGCATTATTTTACTACTCATTTGTTTTCCATTGAAATCAATGGAAAGTCCATGACGAGTTACCCTTGTCATTAGCGGCGAAGAGGTTAAAGGGTGATCAAATTGACCCCTATACTACAACAGATATCCGAAAGTAGTCTTGATAAAGGTGGATAACATAGCGGACAACCACCGAAACGCGTCAACGCACCACGTAGTATAATTCATGACTCCAACACCTCTTTTGATATACTGTAATAATGTGTACACAACCTAGGTGTCAACAATAGAGTTCGAATATACACCCAGTATAGCACGAGTTGTATGTCTTACTGTCCTCTGTCTTAGTTTTCAATTTTGCTGGTCAACATTGAATGTGTACTTATTTTAATTGTCTTGTTCTTAATTTGTGGTTGAGTGGTTACATTCTTGTCCACTCTTAATGTTTTATATCATCAATAAACTGAAGAAATTGTTTATACGTGTACCTTGTTATGATTGTAACTTTCTTACCTAGTCAATTTAGTTTCTGCTCAAGGGAACTTTCCTTTTCCTTGGTTGGTTAACCCTACTTCCCTTGATTGTTATTAGGGGTACCTCTCCCCTTCACCTTTTGACAACTCTTCTGGGCCTTTACACAGCTGTAGTGCAGGAAAAGCATGATACATTTATCCAACGAGGTAACACTTACTGCTTTCTCCTCATCTGCTGCGCTGATCAGCCTCTGACCTTTATAAACAAGAGGCATGTGAACTCGCACAGAAGCCCGGCCCCACACACGCTAGGCTATGCAACCTCTTCCCGCCCTTTCCCCCACTGTGATGGACAGCTCACTCGAGGGACCTTGGCGCCTATGGGCGCGGTGGCAAAGTTACAGACATACGGGGTCACTGGAGACAACACTTCTGGGCCTTTACACAGCTGGAGTGCAGGAAAAGCACGATACATTTATCCAACGAGGTAGCACTTACTGCTTTCTCCTCATCTGCTGCGCTGATCAGCCTCTGACCTTTATAAACAAGAAGCATGTGAACTCTCACAGAAGCCCGGCCCCACACACACTAGGCTATGCAACCTCTTCCTGCCCTTTCCCCCACTGTGATGGACAGCTCACTCGAGGGACCTCAGCTCCTATGGGTGCATTGGCAAAGTTACAAACACACGGGGTCACTGGAGACAACTCTTCTGGGCTTTTACACAGCTGTAGTGCAGGAAAAGCATGATACATTTACCCAACGAGGTAGCACTTACTGATTAGCCAGTAGAACGTACTCCAGTTGAATATAGTGTGCAATCGCAACAAAATCCGCTATTTCGCAGTGAAATCCACGATTCGCAGATTTTTTTTGCGAATTCGCACAAATTTGCGAACCGTGAATTCACAAAATTCACCCATAGTTACACAGAACATTATTTACAATTTGTCTTTTTTCTTTTTCTTTCTTTCTTGATATAGCTACTCCTGCTGGTCCACCATCTCAGTAGGAGTTAGCAGCCTGGGTGTGGCAGCAGTGGATGGAAATCATTCAAACCGAAATTTCGCTGACTGGTGGGTCTGGAGGAGGAGGCATCTGCCAAAACTTCCCCGGGCCTCAGATCTTCCAGTAAGCCGACAGTGCCTCCATCCTGGTCACAACATCAGCTGCCAGCAGCTGGAATCCTTGTCCCAATCAACCACTGAGGCCCCCCACCCAGAACGTTTTCAAAGCCACATGGTCTGTCAGCTGGTGCTGATTCGCCAGGAGGTGACAAGCCTTCCCTAGCAGGTGCCAAGCCTTCGCTCCCAAGTAGTTGCCCTTTATTGCCCTATTTTAAATGTTTTACTTTGGTGGAAGGGACTATTGTTGTGGGTAGAGAGGGTGAGAATTAGGAAGAGAAACTTTGACTTTTGGACAAACTTTTTTCAGACATTGATTGGGTATGGGAAGAGGGGTGGCCTGTTGTGGGTTTAGAGGGTGGGTTTTATTGTTAAAAGTTTTTTGAGGGAAATTATTATTTTGCTTTATGCCTCAAATCTTTTTTTTGTCTTACTTTGCCCTGCTACCTTTTAGCACAGCCTGTTTTTTAAATATTCTAAAAAAAAGTGAATACCAGTTAGTTATACCCTTGTCCTACTCCCTTCTGTAATTATATTGACCACTATTGGGGATTGTCATTGCCTATACTGCCTACACAACCTTTATAAACCACATCTTCAGTAGAGGTTACTAACTAAACTAGTTAATTTTACTCCATAGTTCTCTTACCTTCATAAATGAAGAACCTTACGGCAGGGTTTCTAAAGGTGCCTTCGTAAGGGTGGTGGTAATAGTCCCGGGCTAACAAGTTAACAGGAAAAGCATCGCAAGCGAGGTCCCACTCCCACCTAGGTGAACTTCAACTGTAGGATGAATCACAGGATTAGCAGCAGAAAGACAGTGGGTTAGTGGGTTATATATTTATATCATAAATTTAGAAAAACTAGACCAGACTACCACCAGGACAGAACAAAAAAGACCTGATATGCTAACAAAAACTAGCAATAGTAACTTCTTCTGAGCAATGGGGTGCTAGTATTTAATTAAAACTATACTTACAAAATCCTTTAGCCAGGGGAAGTGGACTCAGATTCAGGAGTGGACAAGGTTAAGTGTACACACATTGCAAGGCCTGAATGATGTTCTATTTCTAAAATATGGATCGTTTTTATGCGTAGGGTGGATAAGTGGGGCTGATGTGGTCTACTGCTCAGGTAATAGAAGATTCCGCAGTGAGTTGGTGTCACTTTCACCACCTCTGCGATCACCTCTGTGATCCATTTATGGTGCAAATCAGGTCTCAATTTAATAAATCACACAGCCCAGGTTAGCAGGGTCAGTGGTTTGAGGAATGCACGGGAAAGAGTATTTGGGAGAAAGTGTGACAAAGACAAACACTACACAACTAAAATATTGAATCCCCAGCACATTAGCATCAATCTGTTGTGGAAGGAAATGGAGGAAGGACACAGTTCAGTTAAATGCATTGCAAACAGTCCCTCAGCCCAAGAAAACAAATTTATAGTATATCTAAATTTTCTGGCAACTAGATTTGAAAAATACAAATGATGAATGAGTGCAGTAAACCCACACAATACATAAAATTATGATTGATAGAAGAAAAAGGTTTGTATTGCCAAATTGGACGGTGCATCTATATTCTTCTTGGGTGCCTGTATAAATCAGTCCAGAAGGTAACCAGGACTTTTATGGAGATTTCACCTTTCAAGCAGGAGAAGAGAAGGCCTGCAGATTGTAAAAAATAAACAATATTGTAGAGTCAAGATGAAGGACAGAAGGTAAGCTTCATGAGGAGTGTACCAAGAAGACTTAGAGAGAGGCAGAGCAAGAGTATAGGCTGCTGCAATCAGTCATTTCATTTTATGACTCGTGTGATCAATTAACTGAGAAGTGAGAGCAATTTATAACTAATCACAGATAAGTAGCTGCATGAACCGGGCTGATCAATCATACATCTGTCATCATAACATTTAGCCGAGTGCGTGCATCATATGATGATGAGGTGGCACAAGTCTCTCTCCAGTTACAAGCAGCAGCCCTCCTGATCACAACAACATAAAGGGTTTTTCACATTTTAGCCATCACGCACACTCAACAGTATTTCCCAAATTAATGCATCGCTCTCCAGCCCTCAGATAGTAGGCCTCGGAGTCATCATCATCATCAAGGTTTCCCTTTGAGGTCAATACCTTCCTTCTTCTGGTTATTGAGGTAGAACAGCCCTGAGTCCTCCCATACCTCTCCTGACTCAGAGTAACAAATCAGTCCAACTCCGTCCTACCAGAGTGAGATAGACCTGTTCTGCATTGCTGTAGAAGAACAACAAGAGAAACATAATTTGAATATTTTGTTTAGATTTGTGTTTGTTAACTAAAATAACTGGTCTGGTCTCTAAAGAACCAGAAAAAAGGATTGAACCCTGCAAGTAAATCTTGCTAAGTGTGAAAGGGCCAATCACCTTCATGAAAAATGATCACTCATCATGCTTCAACATTAGAAATTATCAAAATCAAGCTTACAAATTAGTGGAGCACCCTGCTGCAGCGTTAGCCACCACATAAATCAGCAATCATTACTCACAATCAATAAGATATCATAATTGGTGCAACGATTACCTGATTTAATCCAAACACAGTGGTAGGTACACAGTGCATTTCCTCTTTGGTACAAGCAGCACATTGGAATTTGTCAGTCTTATAAATCAAATGATCTTCTGGGACAGCCCTGTTAGGGGATGAAAAACGGAAGGATAGGCACGGTAGGGAGGCAGGCATGGTCTCCAATGTCTTGAAAGAAATGGGGAGGCTTCTTCACTGCAAATTGGTCCAACTCCAAACCAGCCATACATGTGCCTTAAAATGGTGGGGCTGCATAAGTCAGACACAAACATAATGTTTCACCGGCGAAATCCAATTGTTGTGAAAGCAGTTCAACAACAAATAATTAAAAAGTTCTATGGTGGTCTACTGAGTCAGAGTCAGGAAAATAGAGTGTGTCCTAAAACTCAGATGGTTGCCCTAGAAGCTGGTCAGCTAACACACTTGAGTCTGACCAATCACCCTAATCCTCCTCCTGTGGTATTTCAGGAACAATGTAATAGTGTGATATGAAGTGTTGATTAATTTGGATCATGGTCAATCTCTCCATGTTTTGCGGCAAGAGACTGGTCTTTCTCACTGTGACGACGGCACCTTCTGCACTGAGCACATGCTCAGCAGACACACTGGCGCCCGGGCAAACCAGATACTTTATTGCCACCATGCTAAGCTCTGGGCCTTGATGGATCTTCCCATATCTATACACCAATCAGTGTTGATCCACATAGGTCTCCATTGGATCAACCAGGTCATCTTGGAACATCCTTTGAGTGGTCATTGGTACTGCCACTTGTTCTATCTCCTTTGCCTCTGCACTGGACTTAAGACTTGCGATTGTTGTAAGTGTTCTTGTTGCTGATTTTGGCTGCTGTGAAAAAACAGGGCTGCCCTTCCTCACTGGAAGTTGAAGGCTGTACCCCAAAACTTCTGCCCAGGAGTGGGACTCTAATTTCCAGTTGTTTTTCTTCCATGCCTTGTACTGTAAAACATCTTTTGAACTGTAAAACATCCCCTTCTGAAAAAGGAATGAAAGTGGGCAGTATCTTTTGTACCATGGATCAAGTATTGTGGCACATATAAACTCTTTGGACTACACAACATCTCTTTGCAGCCTTGTATCAACAACCAAGCGAAATATTAGCTCTCAACCAAGGCATGCACATCTTTGCTTTTGTTCACACTTGAGAACCTTTCCAACACCTTTTTTATCTAGTCCTGTAGCTGATGCAACAGTAGGATAGCTTGGCCCATCATACTGTCCTCCTTGCTGACTTCAAGACGGAGGAGTTGGCGCGGTGCACAGCTTGTTTGCGGAAAGGTAGTTTAATTTGATGGTTAATGGTATTTTTAGAAAAGATAAAGGTGCTCCTGCAGGTGACGCAACTGTCCTAATGCGTCAAGGCTGTTGAAAGGTTGAGTGCGCTACTGGGGCGTAGGCGCATCCCTGCTTTTGGGCACACTCTTTTGGTTCGTTGTTTGAGACACAACAGATTCCAAGAAAGTTCAACAAGTTCCAAAAAATCAAGTTACTGTATTTTATTTAGGATTTTCATTTTCAAGTTTGTGCGTTTTCCATGTGTAACATCACGTAGTTCATGTTTGTCAACATAATGGAAGTTTATCAGAAATGCTCCAGTGCATTTCGGACCCGAAGGGCCCTTTATCAAGGAGCGCTGAAAAAAGAACAGGACAAAGCTCTAATCAATGATTGTACCATGAATCAAATCAAATCATAAGTTAACAATAATATAAATCAATCAACCGCATGCATCGGTGTTTGTACATGCGCATTTCCGTGACATGTTAAATGTAAAAACTCAAAAGGATAGGACGGTGACCGTGAACTGCACATTCAATCACAGTGTAGGAAAGGGGGTGAAGGAAAGTGAGAAAGTCGGAAGGAACGGGTGGCAGTCCGACGGTGCGTTTAAAAAGGAGGATGACTGGAGTTTGAAGAGGTGAAGGGAATGAAGCAAATAAACAAGCTGCTCGTACAAGACGAGACTTACGTGATAGTCTTAGGTTGAATATTTTCATGAATTCTGAGAAAACATAACATAAAGAACAGTTAAGTATGGGAATGTCGGTGGGAGAGCTTCCTCGGCAACGATAAGCCTCGGAATAGAACTTACTTGGGTAATGGGAACGCACGCGGCGTATCGGCGGTGTCTGCAGCAGAGTTCATAAAACTTCGCGTATTGAACGCGGAGTTCCTGGTCGGGATTTAGAGGAGTGGAAACCAAAGAAGGACTATTGGCAAAGGGGCAAGTGGTGCGGCCATCTTGGAGTGGGGTGAACCAGAGGAATGGAGGGAATAAATGAATTACAGGGGTTAGGTTGCAGAATAAATGAATATAACAAGCAAAACAAGCAAAACTGGGTTGCAATGTATCAGCAATGTATCCATTGGGTACTACAGGTAGCAGCTGAGTTCAGTCCGGTCATTGAGACCATGAGCCTTCAGTGATTGAAGTCTGTAAATCCATGCTGTTTCCCTTTTTAGGAGTGTCTTATTCATATCTCTTCCTTCAATCTTGGGTACAATTTCAAGAACCAGAAATTTAAGTTGAGCCATGTTGTGATTGGCTTCATTGAAATGGGTAGCCACGCTGGATTTGATGTTTTTAGTGCGAATATTGGACTTGTGTTCGTTCAAGCGAATTTTTATTTTCCTGGTAGTTTTTCCAACATATATCATGCCACAAGGGCATTTGAGTAGGTAGATGAGGTTTGATGAATCACATGTGGCGTCTACATTCAATTTGATATTGAAACCTCTCATAGGGTGATTAAGACTGTTGCCTCTAATTATGTTATTACAGTTGTTGCAGTGATGACAGGGGTGAGTGCCCATGTGTCTCATTGGTTCCATGGTTGTCTTTGACAGTATCTCTTTGATGTTCTTCGAGCGGGTATAGGCAAAGATAGGAGGTTCCTTGAATAGGACCCGAAGTCTGGTTCTGAGGATAAAATCCGCAAATGTTTTGTGATGATGTTCTTAAAGGTTCTGCTAGATGTTGAGTATCTAGAGACTAGAGCCATTCTTTGATTGTCAGTCTTAGTTATGCCTTTCAGGGCTTCTGAACGGGAGATCGCAGATGCTCTTTTGATGGCCTCATTGACTGTTTCCTCAGGATATCCTCTGCTGAGGAATCTTGATGCCATGACTTTTGTTAGGGAAGTTCTAGTGTCGGGGTCAGACACTATGCGTTTGACCCATAACATTTGGCTGAACGGTAAATGTCTTTTCAAAGAGTTTTGATTAAAGCTGCTGTATAGTAAAGCGTTATTTCGGTCCGTGGGTTTTCGGAAGAGATCTGTCTGGAAGCCATTGGAGGTTATTTTTATAAGTACATCCAAAAATGCTATTTCCTGGTCGCTGATAGTGTGCGATTCGTATTACTGCGTACAATCTTACAATGAATACTTGCAGAAATGGGTTCAGAATGGCTTCAAAGACGCTAAAGGTGCCACAATCAAGCATAACATTCTTTGGGAACAAGTACTTCTTTTACAGAAAGAACTACAAAAGACTCACGTGATTCATACACTGAGTCATCAGCGTGATGGTGTTCACGCTGCAGGGAATTCATTGGCTGATGAAGCCGCGAAGGCAGCTGTGCTAACGGCTTCAGTAGTGGCAATCACTCGGTCAAAAACAAAAATAGACAGCGAAATAATGCAAGCTGTCACTGCTTCAGTCAAAGACAGTGGTAAGACACTCCCAAAAGGCTTTCCAGTAAAGTACTCATATATAACTGATGCAAATAATGTTCCTTTTGCTCGAATCCCTGTAGTGGGGGATAGGGGAATCCAAAACATGGAACATAGGTTAGGACTAATTGTAGCAGCACATGAAGGGCTCGCATCTACACACGCGGGAGTTTCCGCCACAGTGTCATTATTAAAACAGAGATACTGGTGGCCTCGCATGAGGAAACAAACTAGAAACTATTCTCTAGAATGTGAAATCTGCCAGAAAATAAAAGTTTCTACAGTGAAACGTCTTGCACAGATGCCCCATTCTGATTTCAGATAAACCACTAGAGTGTGTTTGCCTAGACCACTGTGGTCCCTTAACAAGGGATGGCAACTATAAATATATTATGGTTGCAGTGGATTCCTGCAAAAGATTTATTTGGTTATGGCTAAATATGGGCGAATTTTGTGAATCAGCGGTTCGCGAATTCGCGCAAAATCGCAAAAAATATGCAAATTTGCAGATTTCCCCGTGAAATCGCAGATTCTTTTGCGATTTTGCACCACCGCTAGTGTGTGGAGGGCGGGCAAACGGGGGGGGCTTCTATGCGAGTTCACATGCCTCTTGTGTGTATAAAAGGGCAGGCACCGATCAGAGCAGCAGATGAGGAGAAAGAAGCTTGTGGTCACAGGAACAGCACGGTGATAGAGCTTGTAAAAGTCCAGGATGCAAAGGCCTCCGTCAAGCATCATAGCTAATTTTCAACGGTAGATATGGGGAGAACACACACCTGCCCAGCCTCAACAAATCGCGCTTTTTTGGGGCTGATTAACTTTGCCATCGCTCTGAAGGGCGCCGGGGTCCCTCGAGTGAGCTGTCCATCATAGTGGCTAAAGGGCGGGAAGACGGTGCACACCACTAGTGTGTGTGTGGGGGGGCAAACGGGTGGGCTTCTATGCGAGTTCACATGCCTCTTCTGTGTATAAAAGGACAGGCACCGAGCAGAGCAGCAGATGGGGAGAAAGAAGTTGTGGTCACAAGAACTGCACGGGGATAGAGCTCAAGAAAGTCAAGGATGCAAAGGCCTCCATCAAGCATCATAGCTAATTTTCGACGGTAGATATGGGGAGAACACACACCTGCCCAGCCTCGACAAAGCGCACATTTATTTTGGGCTGATTAACTTTGCCATCGTGCTGAAGGGCGCCGGGGTCCCTCGAGTTAGCTGTCCATCATAGTGGCTAAAGGGCGGGTAGACGGTACACACCTCTAGTGTGTGGGGTGGGAAACGGGGGGGGGGCTTCTATGCGAGTTCACATGCCTCTTTTGTGTATAAAAGGACAGGCACCGATCAGAGTAGCAGATGGGGAGAAAGAAGCTTGTGGTCACAGGAACTGCACGGGGATAGAGCTTGTGAAAGTCAAGGATGCAAAGGCCTCCATCAAGCATCATAGCTAATTTTCGACGTTAGATATGGGCAGAACACACACCTGCCCAGCCTCGACAAAGCGCACATTTATTTTGGGCTGATTAACTTTGCCATCGTGCTGAAGGGCGCCGGGGTCCCTCGAGTGAGCTGTCCATCATAGTGGCTAAAGGGCGGGAAGACGGTGCACACCACTAGTGTGTGTGTGGGGGCAAACGGGTGGGCTTCTATGCGAGTTCACATGCCTCTTCTATGTATAAAAGGACAGGCACTGATCAGAGCAGCAGATGGGGAGAAAGAAGCTTATGGTCACAGGAACTGCACGGGGATAGAGCCCGTGAAAGTCAAGGATGCAAAGGCCTCCATCAAGCATCATAGCTAATTTTCAACGGTAGATATGGGCAGAACACACACCTGCCCAGCCTCGACAAAGCGCACATTTATTTTGGGCTGATTAACTTTGCCATCGTGCTGAAGGGCGCCGGGGTCCCTCGAGTGAGCTGTCCATCATAGTGGCTAAAGGGCGGGAAGACGGTGCACACCACTAGTGTGTGTGTGGGGGCAAACGGGTGGGCTTCTATGCGAGTTCACATGCCTCTTCTATGTATAAAAGGACAGGCACTGATCAGAGCAGCAGATGGGGAGAAAGAAGCTTATGGTCACAGGAACTGCACGGGGATAGAGCCCGTGAAAGTCAAGGATGCAAAGGCCTCCATCAAGCATCATAGCTAATTTTCAACGGTAGATATGGAGAGAATACACACCTGCCCAGCCTCGACAAAGCGCACATTTTTTTTGGGCTGATTAACTTTGCCATCGTGCTGAAGGGCGCCGGGGTCCCTCGAGTGAGCTGCCCAAAGGGCAGGAAGACGGTGCACACCACAGGGTGTGTGGGGGGGGGGCAAACGGGCGGGCTTCTATGCGAGTTCACATGCCTCTTCTGTGTATAAAATTGTTTTTTGTAATGTTCTCCCTGAGTGTACTGGGGTAGCTCAGACGTGGGTCCCAGAGCCTCCACACCACTGGAGTCAAGCTAGCCGGGCTGATGAGAGGTGTTACCTCGAGTCCGGTCCTCGGATGCTTGATTCCGGTCTGGGAAAGATATGGCTGTTGTAGTTCGGACTGGACTGTTCCCATGGGGCACAGGGTCAGAGCTGATTTGCATAAAGCCATTATCTGACCCAGGGTGGTGTGGAGTGCAAAAAACGATGGATTTAGGCCCAGATCCTTGTACTGGGGTGAATGTAAGACATTGATCTACATTCTGTCCATCAAATTGTTTTTTGTAATTTTCTCCCTGAGTGTACTGGGGTAGCTCAGACGTGGGTCCCAGAGCCTCCACACCACTGGAGTCAAGCTAGCCGGGCTGATGAGAGGTGTTACCTCGAAACCGGTCCGGTCCTCGGATGCTTGATTCCGGTCTGGGAAAGATATGGATGTTGTAGTTCGGACTGGACTGTTCCCATGGGGCACAGGGTCAGAGCTGATTTGCATAAAGCCATTATCTGACCCAGGGTGGTGTGGAGTGCAAAAAACGATGGATTTAGGCCCAGATCCTTGTACTGGGGTGAATGTAAGACATTGATCTACATTCTGTCCATCAAATTGTTTTTTGTAATTTTCTCCCTGAGTGTACTGGGGTAGCTCAGACGTGGGTCCCAGAGCCTCCACACCACTGGAGTCAAGCTAGCCGGGCTGATGAGAGGTGTTACCTCGAAACCGGTCCTCGGATGCTTGATTCCGGTCTGGGAAAGATATGGCTGTTGTAGTTCGGACTGGACTGTTCCCATGGGGCACAGGGTCAGAGCTGATTTGCATAAAGCCATTATCTGACCCAGGGTGGTGTGGAGTGCAAAAAACGATGGATTTAGGCCCAGATCCTTGTACTGGGGTGAATGTAAGACATTGATCTACTTTCTGTCCATCAAATTGTTTTTTGTAATTTTCTCCCTGTGTGTATAAAAGGACAGGCACAGATCAGAGAAGCAGATGGGGAGAAAGAAGCTTGTGGTCACAGGAACTGCACAGGGATAGAGCTTTTGAAAGTCAAGGATGCAAAGGCCTCCAACAAGCATTATAGCTAAATTTCTACTGAAGATATGGGGAGAACACACACCTGCCCAGCCTCGACAAAGTGCACATTTGTTTGGGGCTGATTAACTTTGCCATCGTGCTGAAGGGCACCGGGGTCCCTCGAGTGAGCTGTCCATCATAGTGGCTAAAGGGCGGGAAGACGGTGCCCACCGCTAGTGTGTGAGGGGGCAAACGGAGGGTGGGCTTCTATGCGAGTTCACATGCCTTTTGTGTGTATAAAAGGACAAGCACCGATCAGAGCAGCAGATGGGGAGGAAGAAGCTTGTGGCCACAGGAACTGCACGGGGATAGAGCTTGTGAAAGTCAAGGATACAAAGGCCTCCATCAAGCATCATAGCTAATTTTCCACGGTAGATATGGGGAGACAAACACCTGCCCAGCCTCAACAAAACGCACATTTTTTGGGGGCTGATTAAGGAGTTACTGAATTTGACTTTCAACTCAGGCACCTGCTTTATCTATATATGTAAGTGCTTCCTGCAGGAGCCTCGTTGTCTACTTGTAACTATTCTCTGACCCTGCTTCGAGGGTCAGAGAATAGTTGTAAGTAGGCAAGGAGGCGCCGCTCAGGAAGCACTTACAGGGTTACAGCAGGTGCCCAAGTTGAAGTTAATTTCTTTTTTACCATATTGTAAATGGTTACAGAGAAATTTGCTTCAACTTGGGCACCTGCTGTAACCCTGTAAGTGCTTCCTGAGCAAAATTCGTCCCGCACGCGAATTTGCGGATTTTGCTGCGATTTCGCATGATTCGCGGATCACGAAATCACGGAAAATCCGCAAATTCGCGAGCTGAACGAATTTTCCACCCAAACTTAGTTATGGCCCCAGCGCTCGGCTGACGCCAGAACTGTTATAAAGGATTTGCGAGTCTATATCGGCACACTACATTCTGATCAATGTCCTGCGTTTAGCTCTCGAGCTTACAAGGAGGCTATGGTTAGCTTGGGCGTTGCATTGCAGTATTCTAGTCCCTTCCATCTTGAGGGTAATGGGCTAGTAGAAAAACAAAACCGTGACATAAAGCAATCCATAACAGCTAAGGTATTAGGTTTGGGTGATGGGTGGGTCAAACATTTAATAAGTGCCCAAAGTAGTCTTAACAATCTGCCAAGAAATTCTCTGGGGGGAATCACTCCTTATGAATTACTGTTTGGTACTAGAATGATAATCGAAGACCTCGATTGTCAAACTTCAGTGGTGGAACAAAAACCCTTTGATGTCAAAGATCGTTTGGCTGTCTTATAGGACTTAAATGAAACAATGAGAAGTCTGAGTAACACAACAGCCACTGAAGAAAAACCACCTGTCCCAGCAATACCTGTCTGGATTCTAAAGATTGGGGATCTAGTCAGGGAAACGATAGCGGTGAAGAAGAAATTTGGGCCTTCTTACAGAAAAGCAGTACCTGTCTTAGCAATCCAAGGAACAAGATCAGTAGTACTACCGCCCTTTGCTAGTAAAAAGGAGAACCGAGTCGTGTCCATCGACCTGATCTAACCACAACATGTGGCCAATAAGAAGTAGTAGGCCCAGTGGACTCCCAAGATGTAGCAGAAGACAAAATCTTGCTACTATCCAAGAGGTTCAGACTGAAAGACTTATCACGTTTGATAAACCTGCAGTAAGAAAAGAAGGACTATGAAACAAAGCCATGGAACTCATACCTCTTGAGACCCAAATAACAGTTCATCAAGAAACACCTGTCTACAATGATGTAGCATCTGACTATACCAATATGACAAAGGAAGAAGCAACTCCAAAGATTAATAACAATCCTGATGCAATTCCAACAATTGACAGAACTGCCTCTGGCTATTTCATCAACTTTGATACATTTTCTGAGGATCCTAGTGAACGCGAAGAAACGCCAGCTAAAAAACTCTCAAAGAGAAAACAACAGAAATCTTTCATTAACTTGAGAAAATAAACCTGGTTTCATCATGGATTGAATTTGGGATTGGTTTAGGTGTATTTTTCCCCTCTATGGCTGATTTTAGTTTTAAGCTTGGGATAAATGATAGATGGAAAATACAGTACAATGGACACAGCAAGTCAGAAAACCAACTTGGTCCTAAAACCTCACTAATCATCCCATCGTGAAAAGAGAGACCTGTCATCAGTAAACATCACAGCCGTTCCTATACCTGGTAGTATAGCATGGAATAGTACTGACTATGACATATATGGCCCGGTGGAGCTGCTAAAGATTCCAAACCAGTTCAAGGTTTCTTTAAGTGACTTTGTATCACCCAGCACATTTTCTGATGATTGGGACTTTGAGACTATTAATATTATGATGTTAGATTTAGAAATGTCTGCAGAATTTACTGAAAATGACTATTTAGAAGGGCCATCAGACTATGAACAAATGTATTGTTTTAATCACTATGGTCACCACTATTTGCACAAATCTGCAAGTGCTCTGAATGTTCTTACATATAATCAATGGGAACATTGTCCCACGCCACCAAAAGGCAGCTCAAAAACATTTCAAGAAAAGTTTTCATACTTCTCAGGGTTTAATGTTACAAATCCAGAAATGTTTTATTTTAAAAATGTGAATAAGACAGGAATGAAAACAATGTTGACCAACACTAAACAAATTTATTCTGCAAACTTTTATGCTCAGCTGTCTACATTAGGTTTCGACTCTTGGAAAGACAACATTGAGACAAAAACTGTCTGGGGCTCGAAAGAATTGCAGGTACAAGGTTTAGAGGCCTTGTTCAGAGCCTGCATTACACCAGAACAAATAATATTTTTAAATGATACTGTTCAACAGACTTCTTGTCTTGGCCTGGCTATGATAAAAGATTTGATTAAACCGCCTTTACCAAAACCCACTTCTGAAAGTAATGACACTACAGAAAAGGAGGTAGACGTACCATATATTTTAACACAAAACAGACCTAATCCTGATTGGAAAAAATGGTTAATCTGGCCCACAGACACCAATAACTGTCATGATAGATTCCTGAACAAAACACAGGTGTTAAAACTGAACAGGCCAGATCCAAGATACTCCCAGAGACAACATCCAAGGATAGTAACAACATATAGTGTAGGAAAACTATACCTTGAGTGGCTGAAGACATCCACTCTTCCGGAAATCAAACAACACTTATCTTTACTTAAAGAAAGCAATGATTTGCGAGATTTCTTAATGGGGCCTCGCAAACCACGGCAAAAACGTTTCATATACGCCGGAATATACGCTGCGTACAAAGAAGCTTGGAAAATAACGCAAATGGAAACTGCAGAAAGAATACGAGAAATTGATTGTATTAATTTAGAGAAAGCTCTCTCTGTAGTGGGCAATGGGTTAACCACTCTGTCCTCCAGAATATATTCTTTGGACAGCATTGTATCCTCTGCAATTGACATAATGGAACAGGATTTGCTAATGTTACAACATGGCCAGTCTCAATTAAGTTCTATAATGCAGTTAGGCTGGACGTTGCAAAATCTTCATTCAGGCTACGTGCCATGGTGTCTAATCAACACAACGTCATTGTTTTCTGTATTTAACCTTACAGATAAACAAATCTCTTTAGCATAAAGAGGATCAGACTATACAGTGCTGAGTATAGAAAAACTTGAAAAAATACCCTTGACAGTTTCTGAAAAGCCTGTCATTGAATGGATAATTCATGGCACCATCATGATACCAGTGACGATTTTCCAATTTCAGTATTGTCTACAGCATATGCCAGAGGGCCTGTATGAAAGGTTGGGTAAATAATATATTAAGTCAACATGGACTTTACCTTACACACACAAATGTTGGAACAAGGGAAAAGAGGTATTCCTTAGTTGAAAAAATTGTAAAAACTCACTAAGTGGTACACTTTTGTGCAAAAGTATTAATTTACACGGAGCCTGCAACGGTTCTGCAAATAACCTCTCTTGCCACTTGCACAGTACTCCCTCCACCATGATAGAGCCCATTTTCAGGCAACTATCCAATGGCAGTTACGTTATGTTGAATGATCACAGCTGATGTGGCATGATGCCAGGAAAACTTTATCTCGTTAGTGTGTCGTCCATGGTCATTTGTTGTATGCAAGTATTGTATCCAACGCACAATACAGACAGTGGGATGGCATTATGGCCTTCACTGAATATCTCTTCTATTCGAATTGCTACTTTAAGCAGAATAAAAGCCATTCTTTTGCAGAAAATCTGTGCCACTAACCTCATCTAAAGAAACGTATGATCTGCAAGTTGCGAGGACATCTGCAGAGATTAAAGCGTTATTATCAAGAAACTGCCCAGTACATTTCACAGAAATGTTAAGTCAAATCTTAAACATGTCTGATACCAGTGGCATTGCACGTGTATTTAAGACGATTTTTTCAGGACTGTTAACACCATTTGAAGCAGTCCTCTGCATTTTCCCAAATTTCGTGTCTCTGTGTTCGGCGGTCTGCCTCTCATTTTGGGACTCCTAGCAGGAATTCTATTTTTATTTCTTCTGCTCCGATATGGCAAGTCCAGTAACCAACAATACCCAGACCACCATGGAAGAGGCCCTCCTTGCCATGAGGTATCATGAACGGATTACACAGATTCTTGGCTTGGCTCATTTAAGAGATCTGAACACAACCTGGTTTCTATCGTTAAGACCAATCTGGCAAGATTGCATCTTACCTGTTCTACGATGCCTGCTTTGCATAGAGGAATGCGTGTTGGACATCTGTCTTACACTTCCATCAGTCCTGCCATCAGATGTCGACGCCTTGGTAGGTCCTGTAACGACTCATGCATCGTGTTGTCCCCAAAGGCTACCAATCCTGATGACGGCATTCATTGAGGTCTCACCAGTAAGTCTAACTGAAGGTGAGATAAGAGGATCAACAGGCACACAGGTACTATCTGAAATGAAGAGGTAATCAACTAAAGCCTCACCTATTCGGAGACGCGTCCATATATACGACCAGAAACCGGGGTACGATATCTTATTATCAATATAAATCCCCTGGATGTGTCAAAATAACACTAGTCCCATGGTCAAGACGCGTAATTGTTCACTATAAAAACACACAAGTCCACATTCACTACAACCAGAAAAATGTGTAGAAAATAGAGAGAGTGCCTCACGGTAGTCACACCTGAGGGGGTTCCCGGCTAGCAATTACCGGTATACCCACTTCTCATCACTGGCCACTCTCTCTATGTGAAAAGACAGATATGCACAAGAACATATAGTAGTGCACATGTGAGAATAGTGGTGAAAAGAAACCAGTGACAAACATATAAACACTGATGTGAAATGTTGTGTACATAAACAAACCCCTAACCAGACAAACTAGTAAAGCAAGGCAGGGTTTCGCTGGCTATTTGTTTTTATTCTGTTGCTGCAAAACCTGCCATTTAAAAAATGGTTAATTGTATACCATAATTATTTTATCCTCAAGCCGACATGTTTCATTGCTCCAACTTTCAGCAATTTCATCAGGGCATTCGAGGGATTATCTATTCTCAGTCATCTCAATAGAACCAGGACCTGTGTGAATAAAAACCCAGAGCACTGTAAACAGAGAAACTGTTGAACAGAGGGGTGCCGGTACGTGCAGACTTGGCACCCTCAAGGTAAATACGATCTATTGGCATGTCGAAATGTGTGGTGCACTGGTTATGCCATCGAGATACCCTTCAATTGAAGGGGGTAGTACAATCTTTACAGTGCTCTGGTGGCCAGTGATGAGAAGTGGGTATACCGGTAATTTCTAGCCGGGAACTCCCTCGGGTGTGACTACCGTGAGGTACTCTCTATTTTCTACATATTTTTCTGGTTGTAGTGAATGTGGACCTGTGTGTTTTTATAGTGAACAATTACGCGTCTTGATCATAGGACTAGTGTTATTTTGACACATCCAGGGGATTTATATTGATAATAAGATATCGTACCCTGGTTTCTGGTCGTATATATGGCTGCGTCTCCGAATAGGTGAGGCTTTAGTTGATTAACAGTTGTGTGAGTGGGGGGCAGCCTTACCTATTACCTTCCCCCTTAACCCCTAGAGATTGATGATACCATCTGATATGAACACTGCTAATGCGGCACCTGACGCTGACGGCAATGCTTCTTATCTGTGCACATTTGATCTGCTTGATCAAATAGTTCCGCTTTCACCTACTGTGGTAGACGATTTCTTTGCTAGCCTTGATGATCTGATGTTTTCTCCTGACACCGAGAATAACTTTTGATTCATGCACACAGCGTTCCCTGAACTCTGAAATTTGGCCTTCAAATTTTGAAAACAAAGACTTCTAACTTTGGAACTCTATTTTTTCACAACCAATTGAATTTTTCTCTTCAAAACATTTGAAACTTTTGGCACATACTAATCTGCTTAAAGTAGAACTATTTTTAGAGAACAAGAAATTATTTTCCTTTTTGAAACACTGCCTAGAGAAAATATGTGGCCTTATCGTCCTATAACAATTGACATGTTATGTTGTGAAATGGTCTCGACCTTTCTTTCTGTATTTAAGAGCCATTTTCATAAATGTAATTTCATGATTCATTCAGTTTGCATATTTAGAATGACAACACTTTCTTAAAATACGTACTGTAGAAATGCTCAATAGTTTTTCTTTTGTACAACCATTTCAAGTGCAATTTTTTTGTATTTTGGGGTTGGATGGTAAACACTAGCTTTAGATACGTTCAGTGCTTCTTAGGTTAGCTTAATTGAACTTAAGATCGTGGAGTGGGTGTTGTAATCGAATCTAGGCCCCTAATGTAATTTTCCCGATTCATGCCCTTATATAGGTATACTTTATCATATCCTTATATAGGCATGGAAATCACTACCCTATTTGGTCTAAGCCATACAGCCCAAATACGGCAAGGCTACTTCCACTAGGTTCCTAGAATTAACAACGAATTCTTGGAAAAACCCGCCTTCAGCAGCTAGGAACTTCCCCCTCCTTGAATATTAAGTTCTCCAAGAACTCCTGGCATTTTCCAAGAATTTAAGCCTTTGAGTGACGATATTAAGTCCAAACATGCGCCAAACTCGGCACCTTCAAAGTATAAATATGCCCAGGTTTACCCAGTCAAACACACGGTGGTTTGGAGCAGATCGACTAACTACTTGCCCGACCCCCTGCAGCAGCAAGTGCCGAAGGAAGCCGACCCTCCAACTAACGCACTGAGAGCGACGCTGTCTTTTGTCCTGCCGAGAAATCCAGCTCCAGTGTTTCCGGCTTACCCTTGCGGCTATCTGGGAAATCGAGTCCTGAGAGAGAAAGATACAAAACCTCCTTCATTCTAAAACCAAGGTACGGAGCTGATTAGACCTCTTGGAGAATTCTTGGAATAGATTCCTGGCAGAAAAATACTAAACCTAGGCTACTCCTCACTTATTTCTTCCCTCATACTAGACTTAGGTTAGGTACACCGGGGTAGGCGTATTTTAGAAGCACCAGTTGAGTACTTTTAGTCATAATTTATTACTGTATGTATTTTATACATTTTATGCACTTTATGGCTTAGAAACCATATCATGCTTTTACAGTACTACTTTATAATACTGTGTTTATTATATGCCTTGTACTTTATAACCAGCATTACAATTGTAGCAGTTCATTTCCAATGCTTGAGAAAGAAGACTGTTAAATAAATACTTTTATTGAAAACGCCTGTCTCTCTATATCTCTGCATCTCTGGTGAAACGAAGTATGCAGGATTGACTGAGTAAAATAGTTATCCATTGTTTCCGCGACTCTAGAGATTTGATTTCTTATTCTTGGGAAACAAAGTTGTCATGTTTATGCAGTTGTCAGAAACAAATCCCTTCTTGTGAATTCGAGAGAGTTTCTAGTGACCTCTGAGCTAGCTGGCACTCACTGTTGAGTTTAATATATTCGGTAGAGACCTAGTAGACTTCAGTCCTACGTCTAAACTACAGTATATATTATTCCAATGCTCAGAGCCTATTGGGAATATGGTAACTACACTAGACTGGAGAGCTCACTCTTGTGAGATTCACTCACAATTAACATTGCATCACACTGGGGTAAAATTATGCATGGGTAAATCCCTTTATGTGTACAAATTCTCATTTGTGAATCACAAAACCAAAGTTTCACTTGAAAATTAAACTATTAGCATGTGTAAATTATTGATGCTTGTGCAAATGGTATAGTAAATCTGGCTGTGAATGTAGCTAAGCTTGCTAACAGACATCTATTGCTAATTTGAAAAAACACAGCCCATTTGTCCAAAAGGTTACAAAAAAAAAGATCCAGAAAAGGATTTGGAACAGAATATATGAAATGTGCATAATTTACTTTTATGTCATTTTGCATAATTTTGAAAAGTTATGCAAAATCAAATGTAATTACAAAAGAAGTCCATCTGGCATTTAGCTCTATATTTTCATGTGAAATGCATCTGCATGTCCATTTTGGAAATGAGAAGGCATTTAATGCCATAATAAATATCTCAAAAACTCAAGGGCCTCAAACAGCAGCTGCTCGCTGTTAGAAAAATTAGGCTAGTGTTGTCCCATGCACAGGAACCTTAGGCTCACTGTAAAGGAAGTTGTCCTCCCAGTATATGTGACCGCTCCAAGAGACATCACCTGCTGCTTGGACTTCAACCTATTTCTTCATGCCCTTAAGGGTTGGGAACTTCCTTTATACCCTAAAGAACTCCTCCTCCTTGGTCTTCCTTCTACATGCCAATCAGCAGGTGTAGGCAGGTCACCAAGGGGAGCAATGTCCTCCTCAGTGGACTTCAGAGAAGCCATTGCAGATGCCCCATCCATCTCACTGTGCATGCATTCAGGGGCTGGTTTCCCATGCTTTCTGCATTTCCCTTTTTTAGCAGTTGGCTGGGCCATTATTCGAGACTCCAGCCCTTTTTGACTCCATTCCCGGGCAACCATTGACCTTGTTGTGGCATAGATCTACTCAGGTAACCCCAACGTCATCACATGAGCCTTGAGCTCCACTTCTTTTCAGATAGTTTGCTCACGGTCATTACCCAACAAACAGCCCACAGGCATGGCAGGGCTCACAGCAGCCTTCGCCCATCCCCACTCAAATGGAACCAGGGCCATTAGATAGTGACCCTCCATGTTCTCAGTCACCATAACTTGGTGGATGCTTTGGTAATTACCTGCTCCTGGGACGCCAGCTGACTAGGATCATGCTAGCACCTGTGTCCCTCAGAGCCTCAACTCCTTACCGATTGATGGTGACCTATTGGCCATACCTAGTAGTATTTAAGGGCACATGGATCTTAGAAACCATCTTGCTGTCACCCAGGGACAATAGGGTAACCCTGCTAAACTCCACCCCCCCCCTACATTCACTGGGACAAACTCCTCCCCTAGCACTATGCTAGCCACCGCTAGGTTCTTACCTCCAGTGGGAGGGTGTGCCCTTTTTGGACACTTGGGATCCTCCTTCTAGTGTCCATGCTCAACGCACTTATAGCACTTGGGATATTTGGGCTGTTGGCTTTTATCAGGGTAGTTTTGCTTCTGGTAGCTAGATTGGGGATGAGAAGCGGGCCTTTCCCATGTGAGTCATCTTGAGGCCCTTTAGAGAATTCCTTCTTTCTATCTTCCCCCTGTTTCTTCTGTTGGGAATCCTGAGCACCCTTTTGGGCGTCTCCCCTGATACCTTCTTGGATACTCTGGTGCTGACCCGGAGGTCTGCCTCCTCAGCATGTTTTCGTGAGTCCGTCAGCTTCCTATCCACCAGGTGATGGTGCAGCTCTGAAAAACAATTACCAAGGACTTGCTCCTTCAAAAATAAGTAGTACAAATCCTCAAAATCATCAACCTTGCAGCCCATTACCCAGCCCTTCACGCCCTCACCAGCATAGTTCAGAAAATCTGCCCATATTTGTGTAGAGAGTTTATGACTAGCCCTAAACTGTTGCCTGCACTTCTCAAGTGTCAAACCAAACTTTCTGACTAAAATGGCCTTCATAACAGTGTAGTTGGTCTGGTCCCCACCTCTAATTCAAGGAGTGTATCTGTGGGCATGTACCGCCAAAGAGCCCCCAGAACTCCTCTGGGACCCTGTGCACTTTTAAGGCCGCTTTATAGGCTATCAGCCATTTATCTATTTCATCCCCCACATTGTAACTAGACACAATATATTTTCGGATATGTAATCTGGACTCATTTGACAAGCATGCAGGTATACTGCCACCATTGTTGTTGCTGGGCCCCTCTTGTTTGACTGTGATGTTCAGCTCTCTGAGGTTGAGTTCATGGGTTAGTTTCCTTTCCTTTAGAGTCAGCCTCTTCTCCTCAAAAGACTGCTCTTTCCTTTCTTAAATTGAATTTTGATCAGCTCTAGCTTTAGTTTTCTCTCCTCCCTTCTGTCCTCCAGCTCCTCTGGAGTGAGGCTCCTGGATGAGGCAATGCTCCCTGCCTTGGTGGGGCCCACTCCTCTTGCAAAGTTATTGGCCCCCTGGCCTGCAGCCCATCCCAGATCCTCCTGGTTTAGTTCCTCATCCTCATCCAGAATCTCACTCTCCTTCTCTAGGACCACAGATCCTGCATACTTTGTGTTGGAACTGGGATCACCAGTCCCCTAGGGTAGCATGGCACGAGCGGGTAGGCATCCGAAAGCATATGTGTTAAGCAACCATGCAGCACACGCAACCACTGAATCAGAAACATGAGCACGCAATTAGTGACACCACTCCAGTGAGTTTGTGTAAAAACTCAAGTTAACTTTATTAAGATAGATAATCAAGTAGATGGAGCAGGATCAGGGTATTAGGAATTCATCATAAAATTAGCTTATCCGCTTTCCACTAAAATACATGTGTGAGAACACTTGGCAATAAATACTGGATGAATAAATAATAAATATTAGATGTTCCATAAATATTAAATATTGATTAAATACATTTTTAGAATAACACAGGCCTGACCTACGCCTTGCTCCTGGTCAGCACCTGCATCAAATGCATTAAGAAGTTATAACAGTAAGCATTTCAATAAATAACAGTAGGTTGCCACTTTCCTTAAATATGAAACATCACATCAGAGGAAACCTTAGCTGTGCATAACTCTTCTCCCATATTAGGAGTAAAACATCTCATAAATAAATAAATGATGTATCATAACTGACTATAGGTCAAAGGTATCATTCTCCTTACGCAGGGGAAAGACTTCCTGAAGAAGTCAATGTAAAACATTTCATTTAACGAGCATTACCCATTTCATCAGGTAAGAATCAACCTTTCTTTTAACTAGGTTAAACTACTACAACACCTGAGGCTGGTATAGCAGTGCGCTATCCCTATTAATCAGGAATAAACCTCTCCTCAAATGGGAGTAACCATCTCCTTATATACCTAGAGGTCTTTGGGAACCATTGCATTAGGCAGGAGTATGCATGACATATGACCCAGGAACTATGTAATTATGTAGTATAAACATTTCCTGAGGTAGCAACAGCATTCATATAACAGTGCCTTAGGCAGTAATGTACATGTCATGAGAGTAAAGGCAGAACATTTCATTAGTCATAAACTAACCAGACAGTTAATTACCAGTTTCACTTGGGAGGAATAACCATTCCATTACCTAGAGCTTGACGCAAAGCGTATTTGAATGAACCTTACATTGGGCATTCACTAAGGCATTTAGCTAGAAATAAACAGTTCTCTAGGCAGAAGTTAGGACATATCTAAAGGCATTGCCCTAGGCAGGAGTGAACATTTACTTAGCCAGTACCCAGTATTTCAATAGGCCCCAAGTATTTCCTTAGCACCCTATAAGCCCTGCATCAGGCTTCAACTAGGCATTACCTCACTTCCAACCTGGCATTAGGCAAACTACACATCGGCTGGTGCATAAATGAGCAGTAAATTGCTCCTATTAACCAGGGAACATTCCCATAAGGCAAGGGAAAAACATTCATCAACAATGCAGCCCAAGTTAATAATTATCTCACTGCAGGAGTACAAGGTTCCTACTGCAGAGGACCCACAGTGACCTTCGTGGGCCCAGTCCCCATGCCTGAAGGGCTTCTGTAATTAATTAGGGCCAACAGGACCCAGTCACCATTTCTTAGCAGTTAATGAGGGCCAACGGGGCCCAGTGACATCTTCACCCGGGGAGGGGCGAACACGGGGCCTTACCCGGCCTTCCACCCTCCTCCCCTGGGGGATTACCTTTTTCTTCGGCCCTCCGGGGCCCTTGAGCAGGTTCTGGAGCCTCACATGACCGGGCGCGGTGCAGGGAGCAGCCACAGAGCACCAGCGCCGGTCGCGAGGCAGTTCCAAGCGTTGTGGGGCAAACCGGAGGGGGCTCTCAGGCTTCACGACCCCCTCCGCGACGAGTGCTGGCAGTGGGGGGGGGGGCTCTGACACTCTCTCGGAGCCCTCCCTGTCGTTGAATTGAGGCCCGGCAGATTAGGGATAGCCCGGGGCCTCTGATGCAGCAATGGAGGCCCCGATCCGCCAGGGCACAGTCTTTCCAGCAAGTAAGTGCCGGCCGCCGACCACAGCGCGGCCGGCAAAGGCGCTTGACGCTTGCAGCCAATGGCTGCGCGGTAATGGGCGGGGGTGCGGCCGATGACACGGCGCACCTCCGTCACGTGAGGTGAGATCGGGGCTTCACGGCCTGTCAGGCCCGGCGCGACCTGACAGGAATTCCGGCGCCCCCTCCTGACACCGGGGGTTGCCGTGGAGACTCCTTCTGCTTGGCCTGGGCTGCGGCGGTGATCGCGTCACACAGCAATGCTGCGGCGGCCCTCTCCACACACCGGGGGCCGCCGGGGAAACTCCTCACTCCACGGCCGGGCTGCGGCGGTGACGACGGCTCTCTGATGTGGCGGCGGCCCTCTCCTGGCACCGAGGGCCGCCCGGGCAACTTCCACACGTCGCGAGGCGCTACAGGTAGGCGCTTTACCGGCACAACAGCGCTCGGCAGAGCTAGCGCTAAGCAGCAATTTCACGGCGCTTGGCTGGTCAGACAGCAGAGCGCCCTCAGCTGGGGCAGATACTGTGCTGCTCCCAGGGGTGCCAGTTTACAGGTACACAGCGCCTCAGACATCAGATGTCCGCGCCCTTCAACCACTTCACAGCGCTCCGATGGGGGCCCAGCAGGGGAGCACACACAGTTCTTCTTGCTAGTAGCTCTTCCTGGCTTAACAGATCTTTAATTTGTCAGCGCTGGGCAGGGTTAGCATCAGGGTCATATGCAGAGCGCTTCACCAGGCAGAGGTCATACAGCGCTTTCTCCACACAGTTCTCAGCGCTGATGAGGGGCAGGTTATAGCGCTTTTTCAGGCAACAGTCTCTCAACTTCCCAGCGCTTCACCTAGGCAGCAACCTCCTCCATTACCTCAGCGCTCCTCCCAGGGGCCAGTCCCAGGAATAAGGCAGTTCAGGCAGCGCTTGCAGGACAGGTAGCTCAGGATGCTAGCGCTTAGAAAATGGGAGCGCTTAACCAGCAGACAGTTACTTTAAATTAGGAGCAGGACATCAGATCAGTCCGGACAGGCCACCAAACAGTGGTCAATCAGGTAGGGGAATCCCAGATGGCGTCAGGGAGCACAGGGAGCGACACAGCGCCAATACCTGGTGGGTTCCTCAAAAGTCCTGTGGTGATTTAGTTTTCTTCTTGGCGTGATGTTTCTTGCGCCCTTGATTTAGTTGCTTAGTTTCTTGTTCCTTGATTTAGTTGCTTAGTGTCTTGTTCCTTGAAGGGGGGGGGGGTAAATTGGTGGCTGGTGTTCCAGGTTCTTCTCAGCCAATCCCTTCAAGTGGTCCCTGGGGGTTCCCTTCCGCTGGGCTAGGTCAGGGGGGATTTACAGGTGTGCTCAATACTTGAAAGGCAGCACTCAAAGTACTGTCACTTCCAGCATCATAGTCCCTGACTAGGCCCCTCTGCCTAAACTCCTGCGTAGGTTCCTCCCCCAGGTCCTCCCCTCAGCTTCTCTCCTTCTTCTCCTCAGGAAAGTTCCCTCCCTTTCCTTTTATAGTGCCAGTTGACAGTTGGTAGTGTCAGTTGGTGTCAGTTGGTGTCACCTCACCTGTTCCAGAAGGTTCCAGGAGGTGCTAGGTGGTTCCACCATTCTACCTATGGACAGGCTGGCAGGCTAAGATGGATACATTGCCTGAGGGTTCCAGCCTGCCCCTGGCTACTAGAATGCGCCCTCTAAACCACGCTGCTGCAGCAGAGGTCTGTGGCGGCCATGTTAGGTGTAGAAGGTACCTGCATTTTAACACAAGTTTTAAACTAAACAGGGCATTCTCCACCACCCAAAGCCTATACAGTGTTGTTTCAATGGGGGCATTCTAAATTAACAGGGGATAAAAAGCGAAAAATTTCTGGGGAAAGGGCCAAGTCTCACACATCTCCCCCCCAGCCAAAAGCCAGGGTAGACTGGTCATTCCCTTGACGGGCTTCCCTGCTTGGGGCGGAAAAAGGTGGACGCAGGCCCAATACCACCATGACATCCTCGCTAATCCAACCACCCCACTGGTGTTCCTAGTGGGATGCGGCCAGGACAGACCTCCAATCCAGATGTCTCTGGCCCTTACTCTCTCTTCAGAGTGGGGGGCAGTCGCCCCAGGCCCGTGGTACCTTTTTCCACTCTCCTCCTCAACCTAGGGTCTAAACCCTTAAGTTGAATTGGTGACAGGGGCGAGACCTACCTCTCCCTGCACCCCCTCCCAGGGTTCCGCACCCTCCCACCTGGAGTAGTACCCCTGAGAGTCACAACCGGGGGAACTCTGAATACAGAGATTCCTCCCGCCAGGTCAGGCAACCCCTGAACCTGGCCACCCAACCCAGGATCTTAACCCCGTGGCTGGACTGGTGCCAGAGGTGAGTCCATCCTCCCTCTGCACCCCCTCCCAGAGTTCCGCACACCCCCCTACCCGGAGAGGTACCCCTGGGAGTCACAACCGGAGGAACTCTGAATACAGAGATTCCTCCCGCCAGGTCAGGCAACCCCTGAACCTGGCCACCCAACCCAGGATCTTGACCCCGTGGCTGGACCGGTGCCAGAGGAGAGTCCTTCCTCCCTCTGCACCCCCTCCCAGAGTTCCGCACACCCCCCTACCCGGAGAGGTACCCCTGGGAGTCACACCGGTAGGGTCCATAGTTACTGGTACCCCACCCTCCAGGTCAGGCAATTCCTGATCCTGAAACCCCAGTCCAGGTCCTTCCCCCTGTGACTGGTCCAAACCCCGAACCTCAGGTACGCTGCCACCATGGAAGCACCTGGTGCACAGAATTCCAAGGCCTTCAGCTCTAACTCTTCTAGCTGAAGCTTGTGCACCAGCTTCCTCTCATCCATTGCAAGGCTCTCACTCTCCCTCTCATGCTCTAACCTCTCTGACGACACACACCCCCTTCCAAGGTTCTCTGGTGTGCCCGCCTCCCTGGGTGTGACCTGCCCCTCCTGTTCCCATCCCCTCTCCCCTCTGGGTGGGCTCCTACCCGTGCCCCAAAAGTGGTACAGAGTTCCTTCTTCCCTCCGCCCAACAGGCACCCCCATCCCCTGACAACACTCCAGTATGCCAGGTGGGGACTCAGATAAATCTGGGAAAAGATACCAGGACGTGGGTGACAGGATTAGGTCTAACAGATCTTGATACACTCTACAGGCTAGACAATGGAGGGGTCAATTACTTTTGGCTTACACACAATAATTGTGCAGCCCAATTGCTGTGCACCCTGTCCCAATGGAGGGTGCTGCATGGTCACAAGTCCTGGATCCCACCGCTCGACACCAATATGTTGGAACTGGGATCACCAGTCCCCTAGGGTAGCATGGCACGAGCGGGTAGGCATCCGAAAGCATATGTGTTAAGCAACCATGCAGCACACGCAACCACTGAATCAGAAACATGAGCACGCAATTAGTGACACCACTCCAGTGAGTTTGTGTAAAAACTCAAGTTAACTTTATTAAGATAGATAATCAAGTAGATGGAGCAGGATCAGGGTATTAGGAATTCATCATAAAATTAGCTTATCCGCTTTCCACTAAAATACATGTGTGAGAACACTTGGCAATAAATACTGGATGAATAAATAATAAATATTAGATGTTCCATAAATATTAAATATTGATTAAATACATTTTTAGAATAACACAGGCCTGACCTACGCCTTGCTCCTGGTCAGCACCTGCATCAAATGCATTAAGAAGTTATAACAGTAAGCATTTCAATAAATAACAGTAGGTTGCCACTTTCCTTAAATATGAAACATCACATCAGAGGAAACCTTAGCTGTGCATAACTCTTCTCCCATATTAGGAGTAAAACATCTCATAAATAAATAAATGATGTATCATAACTGACTATAGGTCAAAGGTATCATTCTCCTTACGCAGGGGAAAGACTTCCTGAAGAAGTCAATGTAAAACATTTCATTTAACGAGCATTACCCATTTCATCAGGTAAGAATCAACCTTTCTTTTAACTAGGTTAAACTACTACAACACCTGAGGCTGGTATAGCAGTGCGCTATCCCTATTAATCAGGAATAAACCTCTCCTCAAATGGGAGTAACCATCTCCTTATATACCTAGAGGTCTTTGGGAACCATTGCATTAGGCAGGAGTATGCATGACATATGACCCAGGAACTATGTAATTATGTAGTATAAACATTTCCTGAGGTAGCAACAGCATTCATATAACAGTGCCTTAGGCAGTAATGTACATGTCATGAGAGTAAAGGCAGAACATTTCATTAGTCATAAACTAACCAGACAGTTAATTACCAGTTTCACTTGGGAGGAATAACCATTCCATTACCTAGAGCTTGACGCAAAGCGTATTTGAATGAACCTTACATTGGGCATTCACTAAGGCATTTAGCTAGAAATAAACAGTTCTCTAGGCAGAAGTTAGGACATATCTAAAGGCATTGCCCTAGGCAGGAGTGAACATTTACTTAGCCAGTACCCAGTATTTCAATAGGCCCCAAGTATTTCCTTAGCACCCTATAAGCCCTGCATCAGGCTTCAACTAGGCATTACCTCACTTCCAACCTGGCATTAGGCAAACTACACATCGGCTGGTGCATAAATGAGCAGTAAATTGCTCCTATTAACCAGGGAACATTCCCATAAGGCAAGGGAAAAACATTCATCAACAATGCAGCCCAAGTTAATAATTATCTCACTGCAGGAGTACAAGGTTCCTACTGCAGAGGACCCACAGTGACCTTCGTGGGCCCAGTCCCCATGCCTGAAGGGCTTCTGTAATTAATTAGGGCCAACAGGACCCAGTCACCATTTCTTAGCAGTTAATGAGGGCCAACGGGGCCCAGTGACATCTTCACCCGGGGAGGGGCGAACACGGGGCCTTACCCGGCCTTCCACCCTCCTCCCCTGGGGGATTACCTTTTTCTTCGGCCCTCCGGGGCCCTTGAGCAGGTTCTGGAGCCTCACATGACCGGGCGCGGTGCAGGGAGCAGCCACAGAGCACCAGCGCCGGTCGCGAGGCAGTTCCAAGCGTTGTGGGGCAAACCGGAGGGGGCTCTCAGGCTTCACGACCCCCTCCGCGACGAGTGCTGGCAGTGGGGGGGGGGGCTCTGACACTCTCTCGGAGCCCTCCCTGTCGTTGAATTGAGGCCCGGCAGATTAGGGATAGCCCGGGGCCTCTGATGCAGCAATGGAGGCCCCGATCCGCCAGGGCACAGTCTTTCCAGCAAGTAAGTGCCGGCCGCCGACCACAGCGCGGCCGGCAAAGGCGCTTGACGCTTGCAGCCAATGGCTGCGCGGTAATGGGCGGGGGTGCGGCCGATGACACGGCGCACCTCCGTCACGTGAGGTGAGATCGGGGCTTCACGGCCTGTCAGGCCCGGCGCGACCTGACAGGAATTCCGGCGCCCCCTCCTGACACCGGGGGTTGCCGTGGAGACTCCTTCTGCTTGGCCTGGGCTGCGGCGGTGATCGCGTCACACAGCAATGCTGCGGCGGCCCTCTCCACACACCGGGGGCCGCCGGGGAAACTCCTCACTCCACGGCCGGGCTGCGGCGGTGACGACGGCTCTCTGATGTGGCGGCGGCCCTCTCCTGGCACCGAGGGCCGCCCGGGCAACTTCCACACGTCGCGAGGCGCTACAGGTAGGCGCTTTACCGGCACAACAGCGCTCGGCAGAGCTAGCGCTAAGCAGCAATTTCACGGCGCTTGGCTGGTCAGACAGCAGAGCGCCCTCAGCTGGGGCAGATACTGTGCTGCTCCCAGGGGTGCCAGTTTACAGGTACACAGCGCCTCAGACATCAGATGTCCGCGCCCTTCAACCACTTCACAGCGCTCCGATGGGGGCCCAGCAGGGGAGCACACACAGTTCTTCTTGCTAGTAGCTCTTCCTGGCTTAACAGATCTTTAATTTGTCAGCGCTGGGCAGGGTTAGCATCAGGGTCATATGCAGAGCGCTTCACCAGGCAGAGGTCATACAGCGCTTTCTCCACACAGTTCTCAGCGCTGATGAGGGGCAGGTTATAGCGCTTTTTCAGGCAACAGTCTCTCAACTTCCCAGCGCTTCACCTAGGCAGCAACCTCCTCCATTACCTCAGCGCTCCTCCCAGGGGCCAGTCCCAGGAATAAGGCAGTTCAGGCAGCGCTTGCAGGACAGGTAGCTCAGGATGCTAGCGCTTAGAAAATGGGAGCGCTTAACCAGCAGACAGTTACTTTAAATTAGGAGCAGGACATCAGATCAGTCCGGACAGGCCACCAAACAGTGGTCAATCAGGTAGGGGAATCCCAGATGGCGTCAGGGAGCACAGGGAGCGACACAGCGCCAATACCTGGTGGGTTCCTCAAAAGTCCTGTGGTGATTTAGTTTTCTTCTTGGCGTGATGTTTCTTGCGCCCTTGATTTAGTTGCTTAGTTTCTTGTTCCTTGATTTAGTTGCTTAGTTTCTTGTTCCTTGAAGGGGGGGGGGTAAATTGGTGGCTGGTGTTCCAGGTTCTTCTCAGCCAATCCCTTCAAGTGGTCCCTGGGGGTTCCCTTCCGCTGGGCTAGGTCAGGGGGGATTTACAGGTGTGCTCAATACTTGAAAGGCAGCACTCAAAGTACTGTCACTTCCAGCATCATAGTCCCTGACTAGGCCCCTCTGCCTAAACTCCTGCGTAGGTTCCTCCCCCAGGTCCTCCCCTCAGCTTCTCTCCTTCTTCTCCTCAGGAAAGTTCCCTCCCTTTCCTTTTATAGTGCCAGTTGACAGTTGGTAGTGTCAGTTGGTGTCAGTTGGTGTCACCTCACCTGTTCCAGAAGGTTCCAGGAGGTGCTAGGTGGTTCCACCATTCTACCTATGGACAGGCTGGCAGGCTAAGATGGATACATTGCCTGAGGGTTCCAGCCTGCCCCTGGCTACTAGAATGCGCCCTCTAAACCACGCTGCTGCAGCAGAGGTCTGTGGCGGCCATGTTAGGTGTAGAAGGTACCTGCATTTTAACACAAGTTTTAAACTAAACAGGGCATTCTCCACCACCCAAAGCCTATACAGTGTTGTTTCAATGGGGGCATTCTAAATTAACAGGGGATAAAAAGCGAAAAATTTCTGGGGAAAGGGCCAAGTCTCACACTTTGCTTGCATGTAGACCCTCAGCGCCATGTGCAACTCCATCTTGCTTGTGAAGCCCTTCATAGTGACCTGAAACTTCTGGCAGACAATCTTGAGCTGAGCTGCTTTGGCCAGCTCAAACCAAATTCTAGTTGTACAGGTGCAGATGCAGGGGCATGTACAGGTGAAGGTGCAGGTGTGACTGTTGGCTCACCAGTGAGAGACATATTTTAGGTATTTTAGAAATGGGGCTTTTAGTTGGCAAGGGTATGCACCTAAGTCAGGGATAACCCACCACTCTAGTCAGGGTAAGGGAGTTACACACCCAGGATAATCCCTGCTTACCCCTTTGGTATCTTGGCAGAGCAGTCAGGCTTATCCCAGATGTGTAAAGTGTTTGCATAACACACACACATACAGTGACACACTAGGCACACCACAAAAAGAGACTCCACTCAAGGTTTTATAAAAATATCACTGTATTATGTAGAATACACATAAACCACGATCACATAAATCAACAATCTCTTTGCCAACTAGGCAACAGTACCCATAAGGCGTAGATTAAAAATCCTGCACACTTGGGTGGGTGCAACTGCGCTCGACCAATGGGACAGAGCGGGACCTCCATTGTGGTTTCTCTTTCCCGCTCTGCTAATTGGCGTGGATTTCTCAAGGGAGGCAAATGAGAAAAAACAAGGACCCCCTGAACAGTAGATAGTTCAATTCCTAGGGCAGGGACTTAAATGATAGTGACAAAACTCCTAGGCAATATTAATAAAGCAAACAATATAGACAATATGTATAACATTAGAAAAACCAAGGAAGACAGGGAAAATGTGTTCAAAGTTGTTACTGTTTTAATAATGTTTTCTCGTATTATCTGCACAAATGACATTTATAAAAAACATACTAAAAAAACATCATGTAACGTATCACATTTATTCAATACATATAAATAAAAGGTTAAAAAGTGGCAATATCTTTGTTAACTTGACGAGCGTTTCGGCTCTTTCTTCAGGAAAGCCACACAATTATCTGAATAAAAAAGAAGAGAACATGCTCAGATTTCAAATGTTGGTGTCCATACATGGACATGTTTTCTCAAGAAAAACATCTATTAAAACCATTTGTTTCTCTTTTTACATATATCACAAAAAACAATATATATCAGTAACAACAATATCTGTACATAATCGAACGGTCTTCCTGTGTATCAAACATTACAATTTATTTTGGTGCTATGTCTGAGTGATCCTAGCGATCTTTAATATTTATGGATATATAACACGAAAAGAATAATAGAGGCCTATTAAATAGTAGAGACCTATTGAATGATATAGTCAAGAACGATTTAGATAAAAAGTAAGTAGCCAATAACTCACAGGTACTATTTGAATGTAGTTAGTTCTTCGTGATTAAAAACTGCAACTCCATAGTTGATAAATATTCTTGATTTTGATAAATGGCTGAAACAAAAATATCACCATTATTATAGACCCATGTACTGGGGTATAATCATTGTTAATATTCATAGTGGCTTTTCTAATGTTATACGTATTGTGTATATTGTTTGCTTTATTAATATTGCTTTGGAGTTATAGTCACTATCATTTCTCAAGGAAGGCACCTGGGCCGGCAGGATGCTTCCTGGACTCCTAGCTCACCATTGCCCGCGAGGCTCCATCCAGTGATGGGCGGGGCTAGGGGCTTGAACTGGGCAATGCTGGATTGGAGGCCACTTCCCCCTCTGACTACTGCTCTGGCTTACAATGGGCCACGCTGAGGGGTGCTGAGGTGGCTCCTCAGCTGGCAGTCAGCTGTCTTTCATTTCCCATGCTGGGGCTACCTGGAAACCTGGCAGATTTGGGCAGCTATGTGCTACAATATCGGTGGGCTTCTACCGCGAGGCTCAACTGTGGTCACAGCCCGCCCCCAGCCAGCTTCAGTGTTCTCCAGGTAATTGGGCGAGGTTGCACTCCGACCGAAGGTTGCTAAGCATCCTTTCCCCTGCTTGGGCTATGCTGGGAGGCACCAATGTGTCTTCTTTTTCCCATGGCTTTTCGGCCCTGCAAAGCAAATTATTTGCTAGGGGACTCTGGGACAGCGCAGTAACTTCCTCCCAGTAGCGTAAGTGAGTTTTCCAACAAGGCTGTAATGATGTGTAATGATATACCATTGTGATGTCATTTAGAAGTATGCCGTAGTGGAAGTTCTAGGGAAGAAGGTTGGAAGGTTAAGTTCAAAGTAATACAAGTTAGTTCATCCTAGTACATGTCTAATACTGGAGGCTGATGTCTTAGCTCCATTAAAGATATATATAATAATTAATCCATACCGTCTCAAGAGGATCTTTTCACAAAGGCAAGTCATGGAGGGCTTTTGTAAAACCAATAAATCTCTCAGTGAGTTCTGGAACAGGACACAAACACCCCCAGCAGTACGAGGGAGTTTAAATCAACAACAAAAGGTCTTGTGAAGCACCACAAATAAAAAATAAAAAGCATAGCACACAGAATGAAGACTTTGATGTCCCTGAGTCTTCTTATTTATTTTATTTATTTATTATTAATCTTATAGAGCGCGACAGCTACCCGTAAGGGTTTCCCTGCGCTAATTGACAGTAATAGCATAGTGATCCCGAAGAGGAGTTTATTGGGCAAAAAGCCAGGTCTTAACGGCTTTGCGGAAGCGAAGATGACAATGCTCCACTCGTAGGTCCAGGGGAAGAGAATTCCAGAGTTTGGGTCCTAGTACAGCAAAGGAACGGCCACCCACTCTGGTAAGCCTAAACTTAGGCACACAGAACAGGTGTTGGGAAGAAGAACGGAGAGAGCGTGCGGGTACATAGGGTTTGACGAGTGATTGGAGATAAGTGGGGGCAGCTTCGATTTTTATCTTATGCATAAAGCATAGTGCCTTAAATTTTACCCGGTTGTCAAGGTTAAGCCAATGGAGTTGCTTGATGCGTTCAGTGATCGGATCGTATTTCCGGCATCCACACAAAAGCCGTGCAGCAGCATTCTGGACTAGTTGGAGACGGCGCATGACCGCCCTGGTAGCCCCCAGATAGAGCACGTTACTGTAGTCCAATCTAGAGGTCACCAGGGCCGTCACGACAGATCTCTGGGTTTCAGAAGGCAGAGTCCAAAAGATTTTTCTCAGCCATCTTAGAATAGTAAAGCAGGTGGCTGCAGCTTTATTAGCCTGGTCTTTCATCGATAGATCCCTATCGATAAGGACCCCAAGATTTCTCGCATGTTCCGATGGAATGGGTAAGTCGCCCATGGTCGACGGCCAGTGTCTCAAACTCCATAAATCAGGCTTGTTACCAAAGACAAGCACCTCCGTCTTGTCGCTGTTGAGCTTGAGAAAATTACGGCTCATCCAGCGGGAGATGTCACTAAGACCTGATTGCAGAGAAGAAGGTGATGAAGGGTCGGCTTGGGATAGGGAAAACACAATCTGAGAATCATCAGCGTAAGTAAAGAGATTAAGACCAGAGTGATGTGCAACATGTGCTAGAGGAACAACATAAAGATTAAAGAGAAGAGGACTAAGGATAGAACCTTGGGGGACACCATGTGGAGAAAGGTAAGTGTTGGAAGTGGAAGTGTTGGAAAAGATTTGAAAAGTCCGGTCAGTGAGGAAAGACGAAAGCCAATGCAAGGCTTTGTCACATATACCAAAAGAGGCAAGGCTACTGAGAAGGATACTGTGCGAGACAGTATCGAAGGCTGCACTGAGGTCGAGCAATATCAGTGCAGCCGTTTCACCTCGATCGAGTAGTTGGCGAATATTCTCAGTTACTCCTAAAAGAGTGATTTCAGTGGAGAAGCCTTGACGAAAGCCTGACTGGGAGGGGTGAAGGAGATTGTTGGTGGTGACAAAGCGTGATAGATGTAAATGAATGTGCCTTTCCAAAATTTTCGAAAAAACCGGCAGCAGTGAAATGGGACGGAAGTTGGCGGCAACATTTGGATCTGCAGTGGGTTTCTTAAGAAGCGGGGTCACCATTGCATGCTTCCAGCTGTGGGGGACCGTGGCTGAGTCAAGACAAGCATTTAATAAAGTACAGATCACATTAAGTTGAGAAAACTCAAGTTTACGTAGAACCGAAATAGGTAGGGGGTCCATGGGTGAACCGGATTTAATATTGTTTAAAATTTCCAAGAGTGTGGCGGGTACGAGGTCTGGCCAAGTCTTCAATGAAGCCGAGGGAAGGCAAGAAGTAGTGAGGGAGGGACAAGGACTGGCATTGAATTCCTCATGGGCTGCTATGTCTTTGTAAATGTTATCAATTTTGGATGTGAAGTACTGGGCAAGTTCATCACATTTCTTGCTGGAAAGAGGAGGGGGTATAGCAACTGTCTGTTGGACTTATTCATGGCTTCTGTAATCAGGTTGTTGACATAAGTAGCTCTGGTGTGAGCACAGGCCTTGTGGTAAAGTTTCAGTTCTGCTTTGTACTTAAGCCCAGCAGCGATGGAGTAGTCTTTCCTCCAAGTACGCTCTAGTCTTTTGCATTGGGATTTATGTAAACGGAGGGTTTCATTGTACCATGGGGCAGGAGAATTATGGACATTATTTTTCTTATTTGTGAAAGGGAGGCAAGTATTTATAGCCTCGGAGAGCCAGGAATTTACCGAGTTGGCAGCTGCATTCTTGTTGTCTAGGTTGAGTGGGTATTTAGGAAACAGGAAGCCAGCAAGCACAGGCCCTTGGAGATTTCTTCCCAAGCAGGATACCACAGAAGGACAAAAGAGTCAGTCCTTTTCCTCCACTACAGACAGAAGCAGCAACTACAACCCAACTCATCGCTCACATAGAAAAGGTAGCACTCCTCACACAGTCCTTCTGCTTCTCTTCTTGGCAGGGTCTTCTTGTTCCTGAAAGTCATCTAAATTCCTGGGGTTTTAGGTCTAATACATATGCCCCATTTTTCATTGTTCTCTTTGCTGTAAGGGTCTCAGAACCCAGTCCAAACCAGTCCTGTCCTCCCTAGTGCAGCATGACCACAGGGGGCAGAGACAGCATTGTGAAAAGGAGACACAGCCGAGTCAGGTGGAAGCAAAACTTTTCCCACCACTCTAAATTCAGACCAGGTGTATTCAGGCAAGCGAGGAGTCAAACAGGCAAGGCAGGACACACCTCTACCCTTCCACCCCAGTGACTGTCGAGAGTGAAAGCTCATCCCCAGCTCACGTCGCTCCAACAACAGATGCTGAATACACAAACATTCAGAGGCACACAGGTTGGTAAAAAAGAAAATGTCCACTTTCTTTTCTGAAGACCAAGCTTGGCAGTTCGGGCTAGACTGTTCCCATGAGGGACATGGTCAAGACTGATATGCATATGGCTGGGTCAGAACTGGGGTGGCGAAGTGAGCTAAAGAACAATGATAGATTCAACCCAGATCTGCAACTGGAGGAGAATGTCTGAAAAGTATTTTCGCTCCGTCCATCATCTCCTTGTGTTCACTTTCTAAAAGTGGCATTTTCAAACACAGTATTTAATTGAGCTCAGAGAGCCTAAATTCCATTCTTCTATCTTGTCCCTATGAGAAGTTATACTTGTTAGATATTTCAAAGCAACTCCCATGTTAGCATACAGTACAGATAGCCTTTCAATAGTAACAAACGAAATTAGCAGTATTTCATTATCAGGACATGTCACATACACTGCTCTATGCCCATGTGGGTACCATGGGCCTACCTTAGGGGTGCCTTACATGTAAGGAAGGAGAACGTTTGGGCCTGGCAAGTGGATGCACTTATGTGGGTGGCACAACCAGGGCTGCAAGCCCACTAGTAGTATTTAATTTACAGCCCCTGGCACACTCCTTGCATCTACTACCAGTAAAACATATATGCCACTCATGGATATCCCATCAAATCACAATTTACAGAGAGCATATGCACTATAGTACTGATCAGCAGTGGTAAAGTGCCCAGAATCCTATAGCCAACAAAAACAGGGTCAGAAAAATAGGAGGCAAAAGGATTGGGGATAAACCTGTCAAAAGTGCTAGGTCCAAAAAGGTAAAAGAAAAAGTGCCAATCAGGGATAAAATAAAAATGTAAATGCCAATAAGCAAAGGACAGAGAAGATAATGCTTATCAAGAAAAATTGGTTCAAATTGGCCTGAAGTATAGAGTTGTAGTGAACACTGAATTACTATATGGTATTACACAAACACATGCCCTATCCCACTGCTGCCACCAATTTAAGAAATGGGGTCTCTACTTGGCACACATTTGCATCCTGTCCAAGTAAGGACCACCATTCTAGTCAGGGTAAGTAGCGCAGAGCAGTCCGGCTAAACTTAAGAGGCAATGTGTGAAGTATTTGTGCAACAAATTACAGTAATTCAATTAAAACACTGCAAATAGGGTCACACAGTTTCAGACAAATAGTAGTTATCTGAGTAAAACAAGACCAAAGCGCTGAGGACTTTAAACATGGCAGAGTCCAGCAGCACTAGCAGGATTGCAGGAAGTCTTTGTGTTCCTAAGACTTCAGAAAACAATAGGCAAGCCAGCAAGCCTTAAAGTCACTCTGGGTTCACATGAGATGGGTCCAGTCCTTGTCCTCAGTAGGGCAGAGATCAGCTAGCAGTAGGGCAGTTCAGCAAAGCAGAGAAGCAGTTCCTCAGAACAGTCAGTCACAGTGAAGTGGAAAACCTTACAGTACAGCTGTCTTCCCAGGTACAGTAGTGTACTGATTTGGTAGGGTTAGAACCCTAGTATTTATACCCATACCCAAAAGTGCCTTTGATGTAGAATGTGACTTCAAATGAACTCTCTGAAGTGCACTAGGATCCCTTTCAACTAGTCCTTTCGCCCAGGCAATCGGGGGGGGGGGGGGGTTATCAGCCCTTTGTTTGAGGACAGTACAGTCTATTCAGATTCAAGTGTGAGCCACCTCTCCCACTTCCTGCCCAGATAGGCTATCAGAATGCAGATGAATGGAGATGAGTCCTCTGTCACACCCAGCCCTTCTTGTGTTTGTGACTGTCTAGAGGAAATGGACAAAGTGTAGCCATCACCCAGCCCAGGCCTGTATTGAATACAGACTGCAGGCACACAAAGAAAAGTTAAGAGCAGAGAAATGTCCACTTTCTAAAAAGTACAATACCAGATAGAGAAAAGAGGGTCCGAGGGATATTAATAGACCTGGGCGGATGAATCCCCTATCCACAAATGACAACTACCACAAATCCGCAGGTCTAGAATAAAAAAGTGTTTTTAAAGTTTAGACCAACAGAAAAAAATGCATAAAACAGCAGATAAATGCAAATGGAAAGAATCTCATTTCAAAGGATAGATTCCCATCAGTCACCGAAGTGATATGCTTCATCATATGGGGATCTCTTCTACACCTCCTTGCTGCCGAATAGGAGGAGCTCACAGATATATAGAATGGATCTGTGACCAATGAATTATAGCACAGTATAGTGACTGTGTAGTGCAGTGTAGTGCAAGTGAATTAAAATTGATTACCAGAGGAAAAATATATTTATTCAGTATCCTATGGTGTCAAAGGGTAAAAAAGTGCAAAGGCGCCCTCAATAAATGTATGAGCGCACTATTAATTTGGTCGTCATGTTTCAGCCATTTGCAATTACGGCTTTCTTCAGGACCTGGGTCTAACTACAGCACATAAATTGTGAAAAAAGATAATTAGTTCCTATATTGAACAATACAACCATAAACTTGTACTCAACATTTGATGGCACCAAGGCATAGGTGTTCCACTCCTGTTAGAGAAAGATGTGAAAAAAGTTAAAAATGCAAATTGATCATAGGTCTAAACAATAAATACATTCAAACTCCACATTTAAATAAATGTGTGCTTAACAAGACCCTCAAGGAGGGATGGACTTTGTGTCAAAAAAACCTTACCCTTTTCAAATCGGGAGGGTACTCACCGCTCCAGGCAACCGCTCAGGGCGTGAGGCAACGCTCTGTAGAAAAAAAGGGTAGAGGAATTAAACTAACCCATGTTTAAAAAGTTTATTGAAAATCTGATGCTCATAATAGTGGACAACAAGCGCTCTATCATAAAAAATCGGGTATAAGAACAAATAAAATTAGGATCAGGTAAAAATTGATGCGAAGGTTGCATCCAGATTGAAAATGCTAAGTGGACAAAGCTATACCTCTCTGAAGAGCTCTAATTAGAGCGAAACACTGTGTCAAGAGTTGCTTTTACTCATTTCAGGTTGGCTTGAGTTTGTGTTTTACCAATTCAAAGCTGTAATACTGTGCCTGGAGTGATAAATGGCTTTTTTCATTTTACAGCTCGTCAAGGACAGCACTGTGCTAGTCCTATGCTTAAAGACATTGCTGTATAAATGGCAAAAGACTTTGACCTTTTCGATCTCGTCTTGGATAGCACTGTGCTAATCCTATGCTTAAAAACTTTGATAGAAAAACAGACATTTGAGGTGAGCAGATCTGGAGTGTTGCTGGTGTTGAGAGTGCTCTAACAGGAGATGCTTTCCACCGAAACTTGAGAACTACCCAGAGTGGTCTCCTTCTTTTTTGCATAGTTTATGCATCACTCTCTGCCTGAAAGGGTTTTGTTTTGACTTATACTGGTACTCCCTTGTGTCTGGACAAAGCTATACCTCTCTGAAGAGCTCTAATTAGAGTGAAACACCGTGTCAGGGGATGCTTTTACTCATTTCAGGTTGGCTTGAGTTGGTGTTTTACCAATTCAAAGCTGTAATATTGTGCCTGGAGTGATAAATGGCTTTTGTCATTTTACAGCACGGCAAGGACAGCAGCGTGCTAGTCCTTTGCTTAAAGACTTTGCTGTATAAATGGCAAAAGACTTTGTCCTTTTCTATCTCGGCGTGGATAGCAATGTGCTAATCCTATGCTTAAATATTTTGATAGAAAAACAGATATTTGAGGTGAACAGATCTAGAGTGTCGCTGGTGTTGAGAGTGCTCTAACAGGAGCTGCTTTCCACCTAATCTTGAAAACTACCCAAAGTTCTCTCCTTTTTTGCATAATTTATGCATCACTCTATGCCTGAAAGGGTTTTGTTTTGACTTATACTGGTGCTCCCTTGTGTCTGGACAAAGCTATACCTCTCTGAAGAGCTCTAATTAGAGTGAAACACCATGTCAGGGGATGTTTTTAATCATTTCAGGTTGGCTTAAGTTGGTGTTTTACCAATTCAAAGCTGTAATACTGTGCCTGGAGTGATAAATGGCTTTTGTCATTTTACAGCTCGGCAAGGACAGCACCGTGCTAGTCCTTTGCTTAAAGACTTTGCTGTATAAATGGCAAAAGACTTTGTCCTTTTCTATCTTGGCGTGGATAGCACTGTGCTAATCCAATGCTTAAAAACTTTGATAGAAAAACAGACATTTGAGGTGAGCAGATCTAGAATGTCGCTGGTGTTGAGAGTGCTCTAACAGGAGCTGCTTTCTACCTAAACTTGAGAACTACCCAGAGTTCTTTCCTTCTTTTTGGCATTTTAATTAATATATTAATAAGTAATTATTAATTGGTAATCAATGTTTGATTATTAATATTTTTGGTTTAACAAATTAATTAATTGTCCAATATTTGTTAATTGGTATTTACTTTTTAATAATTAATATGGTTTTATTATAATACATATTTTATTGCCCAATGTTTATTAATTGGTAATTAATATTTAATAATTATTAATAATTGGTTTTTATTATTAATTTATTGGTATTTAATTATTTATTGGTAATTATGTTTTTAATAAATATTTATTGGTGTTTGTAAATAGTTTAGATGTATTTAATAATTATTTTTTAAATATTTTAAAATATTAATTTATTTATAAGTATGCTATTTTTTACTTATACGCTATCCAATACTTTCTCTACTGTTGCACTCTCTGGAGTGGGAATTGTAATTTTTACCCCTACGCTATCCAACACTTTCCCTACTGTTGCACTCTCTGGAGTGGGAATAGTAATTTTTACCCCTATGCGATCCAACACTTTCCCTACTGTGGCACTCTCTGGAGTTGGAATAGTAATTTTTACCCTCCACGCTATCCAACACTTTCCCTACTGTTTCACTCTTTGGAGTGGGAATAATAATTTTTATCCCTACGCTATCCAATATTTTCCCTACCGTTGTTTATTTTGGAGCTGGGATAGTATTTTATTCCCTCTGTTACTTAATATTTTTTGTATTGTTTTAGTTAATGTAGTATATAATTAATTTAAAAAATCTTAAAAGTAAATTTTATTATTGTAATTTATTTTGCATAATTATTTAAGTTTTTCTTTTTGTTATTATTTTATGTGTTTAGATGAATTTGTAATTTATAATATTTTTAATTATTGATAAGTTTTTAAAATACTTATTAAAACCGATTAAGTATGTATTAAATATTATACGTATGTGTTTAATTATTTTTTCATCAAATTATGTTTTTTTGCTTATTTTTAAAAAAGTATACAATATTTTTAACAATGTTTATTATATTTTTAAGTATTATTTAATGTATTTAACATATTTTGTAATTTAAAAAAAGGATATTTTTTTAAAAAATGGTACTTTTGACATCAATATTTTTTTTCTCGATATTTTTGTACTTACCCTTTTGAAGATAGGATGTCGATAATGTTGACATCGATATTATTGCTCCGATATTTTTGTATCTCGAATTTTTGTCCTTCGATATTTTGTCAGACATTCAAAATGGTGTTTAATGCTTGGCAGGTGGTTTTAACTGCCAAGTGGAAGTGCCAGTACACTGGACACACAGGTCTTGCAATGGCAGGCCTGAGCAGGTTTGAAAGGCTACTTGTGTGGGAGGCACAATCAGTGCTGCAGGCCCACTAGTACAATTTAGATTACAGGCCATGGATATATGGTATGCTACTTTACAAGGAACTTATAAGTAAACTAAATATTCCAATCCGATATATACCAATGTCACCATTCTTTAGGGGAGAAGTACATGCACGTTAGCACTGGTTAGCAGTGGTAAGGTGCTCAGATTCCTATGGGCAACAAAAAGAGAGCAAAAAGTGGAAGGAAGAATGCAAAAGACGGGGGAGAACGCCCTACGGATGGCAGGTCTCACACCACATTCTTGTCATTTCTGTGCTTCAACAGTAAAAGTTTGCTACGATTGCAGCGTACTTACGTGACATGTTATAATGGTCTAATCTCTGGAATTTCACGCAAGAAAAGTAGCAATGAAATTAATAAAATTACCAAGATTATGCTAGTGTAACAGAAAATTTCACCCAGGCCTAATTTGAAGTCCATATGTGTACGGTTTGGCACACACACTATGATTATATTACAAGTTCTAGATATCACTGCTCCTTGAAATGTTGCTCTGATCAGTGACAACATACTCAAAAGAACCCTCTGCGACATCACGCAGCAGCAGCAGCAGCAGCACTGCGGTAATTGTTCTTTTTTTAAATCAGGTTTGACATTTCCCTGGTCACAGAGAACACTCCCCTCCCTTTCACCCCTCCTTCCGTTCCTGTATTAATATAAAATCCAATGACCTTATGTCTCCGGTTTGATTTATCGACGCCATGTTCCTCTCTTCAGTCTTGGGCCGTGTCCAAAGAAAATAAAGCTTATCTCATTGTTTGAAAAAGGGCAATATTTCAGCAGACTATAGGTGCTCAACCAACAGGCACCTTGACTAGCGACTGTGCCCAGAAGGGACACGTTTTTTGATCCAATGCAGCATTTTAACTTCTCAGGAATTACGTTTTTTTCCTCTCATTTGAGTTTTCTGAAATGTTATCAGCTATGATTGCGAAACGCTGGTGACACTTTGTGAGTCGCCCATCCTACCAAGCTCACTCTTGTTCCACGCATTCAGCTTCTGACGTTATTCCCCTGACTAGGCTCAGGTGGCAGGGACGACGCTTCCGGGTTGCACTCTGGGATCTTCCTGTTCCGGTGACGGTCGCCAGGCCCTCTAGCTGTCCCGGACTAGCTCTGATATTTCAGGCAGGCTGTATTCGTCTGTCACCGTCTTAAACAACCTACACCAAACTGGATACATACCTGTGAATTGTTACAGAGTTTGCTAACAAAATGCAGGAAGTGTTTGTAGAGTTATCAAGCGCATTACTAGTTGGCCTTGCGATCATGACCCTCAGAGATAGTTTGGGCACCACAAGCTGGGAGAGGTGGATTTTGCGATGGGCATTTTGAGTGCAGTTCATATAAACAAGAGGCTGGCCAAGACCAAGCGCTAGAATAGCGCGCGCTGCCATTATGGCGGACGCGCCGGTCCCCGGGGACAAAGTGGTGGTGGGAGCACTCCCACCTCCCGTGAGGGTCTCATAGGGGTCTCATAGGCGGTGTACAGGGGGATGTGAACCGGAAGGACTTTAGTGCTTCCGGTTCACGAGGGCGCCAATTTTGAGGTGGGACCGGTTTAGACCGGCTGGCCTGCGCCCGCCCTTAAGAGGGTGTGCCAGGAGCAGAACAGTCTCTTGTTCTTTTGCTCCCCGCAGGGACAGCACCCGGGCCACCAGCGGCCCGTAATTTGTTTTCTAATTTTGTTGTTGATTGTCTTGAAGGAGGAAGGGTGACCCCATCCGTACAAGGGCAGCGGGTACAAAAGGCAAAACTCGGGGAGTAATAATACTGTTAAGGGCTCATTCAACCAGGTGACTACTCGTGAATATTACACAGACAGATTATGGAAAGGGGAATATGGTGCTGTTATGAATGTTGTTGCACATTTATCCAGATTAACAGGAGGAAATGCAGGATTGAGCGCAAAACTCAGCCAAATGCATTGCAGTAACAGCATTTCCTCCAGTTTTTTTGTGGCCCAGTTTACGTACCCTTTTCTAAGGAGGCTGTCATTAAATGAGTAATATAAGTAATGAATGTATTGTACAATAAAAGCAGTAGATACACACTGGCTGGCCTAATATACAAAAAGTAAAAATTGTGTTTGTCACAGCCAAGGATCATAAACGGCAGAAATTATGAGTAATATAGGGCCAGATGTAGGTGCCCAAGTAGCGAGCGCGTATGCTGAAATTCGCAGAATTTCAGCGTTTGCGATCGCTATTTGGCTCCTAGCAATGTAGGTGAGTTTAAACCTACTAGCAAAATAAGGAACCGCAAAATTGCGACTCCTTATATTGCTCTTGCATTAAATGCAATGTAAGAAGCACAAAAGAAAGTCCACTGTAGCCTTAAGGAATCCCTAATTACCACCAACTTCAAGTTGGTGGTAATTAGCGATATCCTTTAAAAAAGCAATTTTTTGCTTTTTTTAAAGTGTCATGTGGCACACATGCACATTTCAGGGGTGCAACAGAGTGTCCTTTTGACACCCTGGCACCCTTCAAATAGCGCCCACTATTTGCGATTCTCTAATAGCGAATCACAAATGGAGAAAATCTTCCCATTCATTCCTACGGGCCTCCTAGCCCATAGGAATGAATGGGTAGGTATTCCTTATTAGCGAATCTCAATTTGCGATTCAATATTAAGGAATATTAATGATTTGCTAATATTTTAGCAATTCCTACCTACATTCAAATTTGCGAGTCTTTAATAGCGAATCAGTAAAATTCGCTATTAAGGATTCGCAAATTTATGTTACATTGCTGACTATGTTTAAACATTCATAAATAAAAAAACATTTTTTAAAAAGGATTCGCAAATTTGATTTTACCTACATCTGGCCCATAGTACCTTAAAAGGAAAAAAGAGTCATAAATACATAGAAATATCATTTAAAACGCATTGTCATAATTTTTTTACTCTATCGATTCCCAAAAAACAGAATAATTCAACCATCTATTTATTGGAATCACCAGTAAGACAAAATGCTGTAGCCTTATGGACAGTTCTGCAGCCCAACAACTTAAAGAGTGCCCAGAACAATTTTTCTGAAAATGAAGAAGGAATCGACATAAACAAAGAATATGTTTTTCAGTACTGAAACATAAGCATCATAATCTATACTTACCATCAACATTTGACCAAGAACCTGCGATTTCATGGACTGGAGTAGAAAAGAGTCCTAAGCGTAAAAACCCTTCTTTCCTCTTTTAGTACAAATAAGTCTGTGTCCTAGCTGAATAGCTAGACGTAATATACGTTTTTGGAGGATATAGAGAGAGCAAGTTTATTCTGACGGAAAGATATTTTATTTAAAATTTCATTAGTTATTACTCTGAGGAGAAGACATTATTGGAATTTCCAGATGTGCTAATTTATAAACTGTAAGAATTGTGCGTATTGAAGTAATAGAACAGTACATCTACTACTCCAGGGCTAAATATTATACTTTATTTCATGCGAGTTCGAGGGTACCAATTGATAGTAGTCTATGCAACATTGTTATTTTGCACCACTGAATAGAATCTATATTAATACTTCTATCTAAACTGTCTTGCCAGCCTTTGCATACGCACCATCAAAGCCTAGAAATGTCATTTTTTAATGGTAAAATAGTTTTTATTATCTGATGTGTAGGTTCCTCATGCAAAATGTTGTTCCTTTTGCAAAATAGTGGTTTCCTTATTGATATCCAACTGTTAACCATTTTTGTGAGTGTGACGAAAGGGCTACACCTTTACCTCTGGAATTTCGAGTAATGTTCTGAAATACAAGGGATAGTGGAGGAGACTTTACACATTCTTTCACACTCAGCGACATCACACGACTGACTTCTTTTCCCATCGTTCACCATTGAACAGCTACCAGATGTTGCTGAAGAATGAGAGGAAGTCAAGGAGAGGAAACAACAAATGACTGTTAGACTCATATGAATTTTCGACTCTTAACCCCGCTTGACGATTTAGACCAGGAGTAGCAAGGTCAGTGGCAGGGATAACAGAGGGCAAGCCATGAATAGCAGCTGCTGCACTTGATTCCCCTAATTGACGTCAATGCATTTTGATGATGTTCAGAGAGGTGCTCAGATATGGTTTTGAGGAGGACATGCGGTTTGAGGGGCATCAGGCGGAAGAATTTGGGGTGGAACGGCTGTTGGTTTAACTAGAAAGTAAGCAATGGTCTTTGCAAGGGTGATAGATTAAAGGATGTCAAAAGGAACTTGTTACACAGAATGAGCACATCTGCCTGGTGCTTGTGGAACAGGTGGGAGACAATCTGAGGCAGCTGGATAGGGAGTACAAAGCAAAGTTTGAGAACTTTCAAAAAGCTGAAACGAGTATGGGAACGTACGTGTAGGTTGTCTTGTGAAGTTTGCTGAGAATCAATGTGCGTAATAGGGACTTCACAAAATGGGGATGGAGAACGGTATGGTTCTCTTTAGCTCTGTTGCCAGACCTCCTATGTGTCCTTTGTGGCGTCTAACTCCCCCTTAACTGTACATTCAGTTATAGGGACACTCCATAGATTGGACTATGAACATTTTAACAATGCCTCCTATATATTGGGCCTTCCAAAACCCCAAGAATGTTTTGCCTGTAGATATGATCAAAAAACCCAGTGATGGATGCAGTGAATATTTTTCTTGCAAGATGTAGGTGGCCGCGGAAAAACAGCTCTACAGGGATCCCAAGCCTGAATTCTAAAAGAGTCTCATTTCCACCAACTTCGACTATACCATCATTGTGGGCTTACTGGGGAAAATTCAGAAATCTCTGGAGAAGGAACCAGTAGTACAAAAAGCTCTTGCGATATTGGGCATGCTGAGGCGAGTTCTGACCATCCAGGGCTATACCAGATACTGACCAGCAGGCACAAGGTTGTGGCCTGCTCCTACTAGGGTGGATAGTGGTGGGGATCGATGGCTTCTTGCTGGATCCCTTCAATATACGCAGGGTGGGGCGATGACATACAATCTAGCTCAATTTGACTCTGACATGGTCGTACCTACTGAAGCTCTATACATTCAAAACTGCAACTGATGGCACAGCAGTGTAAGTGGAGGCTGTCGGAGGCAGCCAGTGCTGAATGAGCAACATTTCTCTGACGGAAGGTCGCCCTCCAACCAGCCTAACAGGAGGAGTTACTGGGTCAACAGTGGGTCGATCAACAGCTAAGGGAGTAGTTGGGACTGGAGGTGAGTGGAAGCAGCCCATGCATGGACTCTGGCATGATGGCGCTTCGTGAAGCACTGCATATCAAGGAGGAGCAGTGCAAAGGCCTACCAAGCTTGACACTGTGGTGCCTGCTGGCTGTGGGATACAAAGTTCATCTGAATTCTTTATTCCATCTGAGTAGTAACGAAATGTTTAAGGAAGGTGATCAGAATCTCAGTACCAGATATAATAAGGCAAACTTCAGAGCACAATCAGAGAAGTTCAATTTCCTGTCAGGAGTCTTACTTAAATAAACATATACAATGCACATTTAGATATGGACAAAAATTAAAATGGAGAACTAATGTGAAAACCACAAATGTCTAGCCATAAAGTTCTAGAAGAACTACCTCAAACATCATTAACGAAAAGTGGGCCTGGTCCTCCTAAGGACATGCCTGGGCTAACATTATTCTCTGTAGTACTCACAATTCATACAGCATAAATACTATATTCACCATTCCCAAAGCAAAGCTGGTGCATGGAACCATACAGTCCAATGCTATACATATAGACTTTCAGAACTCATAAGCTTGATATTGAACTGCTTAGCACTAGAAGTCTGTGGGGAAACACAGAAATCGTAAATGTCTGCTTTTGACAAGTTAAAGAGTTACAACACTCGAGAAATAAACTAGCTTGTTGAGATGTTATTTCCTGCTGACTTTGAGTTCTCCATAACAAAATACAGCGTTCTTGGAGCCCTCGATATTCCTGAACCTTTGCTAGCTCATGATTAGCTTTCACAGCCACCATAAGATAGAGTAGTCCCATATCTCAGTCCCTGTTATTGTCATGTGTTTCTGGTGTATCTGGATTGGCTGTAAACAGTTAAAGAATAGTTAAAATGAAGAGCTATATTGAAGCTAAAATATTTCACAAAGGCATCCAACTGAGCCGAAAAAGGTTCTTTAATCATTGTTTTACAGGGTGAAGGGGGCAACTCTTGCTTCCAGCTTTTCGCGCCTTCTCATATGTCTCTGATGAAAACAACCTTATATTTCAGTCAAGAAAGCAAGGTTTGCGGAAATAAGTTGCTTCTTTGTGTTACTAGGATTTCATTACATCTTGGGTAAATGTATCTGTCATACCAATGGCTTATAAACCTTGACTAGCTTGTGGGGTGGGTTTTAAGGGCCACCAGCAAGTATACCAGCCCTATAGTTTTGTGTTTGAAACTTACAGTCATGGTATTCTGGTACCACAGGGTGTCTGACATATATGAATAGCAAAACATACCTGTTTGGCAGTTTGACTCATCTCTTGTTTCCCTCAGTTGTTCTCCTTCTGTATGCATCCCTTCAGTCTTCTTGTGCTTTTAGGTACCTTCTCCTGACTACCCTCAGAATCGGCATCCCTACCAGAGCTATAGCGCTTCTAATGTTTCAATCAACTGTAGGGCAGTATTCCTCGTATGTACTGTGGCTTATCATAGTTTACTTTGGGTAAGTGATAGCCACCTTAAAGAAAAGGGGGTGAGGTGCTTATGTTCATGTTTATTGTAAAAGAATTGTATAATTATTGTGCTTATCTATTTCTTAGGGAGGACAAATCTGAATAGAACAATAGACCTATGTGCCACCAATCAAGCCACTAAGCAGGGATGCTGGTTGTAATGGCTTTTTTTTAATGACGCCACTGGTTTTAAAGATGGTGGCCGGTATGGCTGAGGGTTATATGATCATGTTTCTCCAGGCCCAGGATGAGATATACAGTGGTGTGTAGGATGTGTTCAAGGGGTGCCAGTGTGGAGCCTGGGAGGCCAGGAAGAAGTGCATTACCAACAACCAGATGGGAGTGTGTGAGGGCTTGAACAGCTGTTCTGAGGTTGCATTTTGGAAGAAAGGGTTTGAGATTTTCTTGAGAAGAGAGAGCTGATACCAGGCCACCTTTATATTTTTATGTTCATTGAGGGTTGAGGTTCCGTGACAATTGTAAGTGGTGTTTTCGACTCGCACGAATATGGTCGAGTCTGGTATCTATGAACCGCAAATGACGAGTTTAGTAAGTGTGCGCAGTTTCGCTGTGCTAACTTAAACCGTTCGTTTGTTACGTGGGTTTTTCATCTGTACCCACGGGTTCCATCTTAGATACGGCATCCATTTTGTCTCTTGCCCTCAAGTAGTCAGCGAACGGACGCTGTCCGCTTCGCGACCCTGGGACTCCCAAGATATTTGCGGAAGACACATGTTCTTTGAAAGTGTCTTTATGACGAGGGGGTTGCTGCTGTAAGGCAGATGGCGCCGCTCGAGGCTCATCTTGCCGCACGGACTTATTGTCTCAGCCGTGCATCTCATTAGGCACGTCCCTTTGATGCCTGTATCTCGTGCTTCTCGATACCTCCCCTTTTACACCCTTTCCGATTTCCCCACTGTCTCCGTCTTCCTCTGCACCTGTCTTCGTTCCTATTTCGATCTACTTTATTGCTGATTGGAATTTGCTAATGGTGGGAAGATGGGTTTTTACAGTTGGGAACCGCCAAATGTTTCCGCACTTATGTTCCGGACCTTATGTGTTCAAAGTGACCAAAGCGACCCCTCTGAGAGCTAAATGTGGGAACCGGGTTGTAAACTATTGTGTATCATGTTATCCTATGGGTAAAAACTGTATAAAAGGAGCGATCCACAGAACCAATTTGAAGCAGTCTCCCCGAACTACACTCGATGTACTTCCTGTGACTTCTGTGTTCCCTGCAGTAAATAAACCTTGACTCTTTGACGCCGAAGGAAGTGTCCCGTGTCTCTGTGACTTGTACGCCGGAGCAGGTTACCCACGAAGGTTTCAGGTGTTGTGCCCTGGCACCGCTGGGTCCAAAAGAACCCAGTCCTTCAGTTGGCGCCCACGTGGGGCTGCATCAGTGGTACCGGTCCAAGCCCGACGATCGTGAGGAACTTCGTGTGAAATCTCCGAGGGAAGGTGCACCCCGCTTCATCGATCCTGTTGTCGAAATAAGTGGCCCGAAGACTTTTCCCGCGAAGATTCCCGCCTCCTGACGGCTGCGACGGACTGCTGCCCTGACTGTAGACCTGTTTTGGCGCCTGGCGTAGACCTTGGTATAGCGAGACGATTGACGGGCCTTCCTGAGGACGCCATCGATCTTTGAGTTAAGTATTTGTGGGTCGCTCCCAGAGTTCTTGGTTGTTGACACTTTAGCGAGTGTTTTTGTTGTAAACACTTTAGCGAGTGTTTTTGTTGTAAACGCTGTGTGAGTGTTTTTGTCGGTGACACTTTGCTAGCGTACTTTGTTGTTGTATTATTTGACGACTGCAGCCGCCAAAAACCAAGGGTTTTGTTCTTTGCTGGGACTTGGTAAATCCCGTAACCCTTGAAGTTTGTGAAACTCGGCTAGTGTGCAAGATGCCTGGTCGCAGTACTTTGTTCAGTTGTTTTAGACCTTGTGGTGCGGATTCCCTGCTGGAGGACTCGTGTCCGATACCTCCGGTTGGAACTCCTACTTATGACTTATATAGCAAACATGGGCTAGGCCCGATTGCTTTTAACGATTATTGGATAAAATATACAAAGAAAGACGGCGATCTTCGTTGGCCACCTCACGGTAGCTTCGAAGCGTCGATCTTAGATAATTTGGAAATAAAGTTGTTCGAACGCAAATCTAGGCCGGCCATGTTTGATGCCTTTCGGTTGTGGCGCAAAGAAGCCCGACAGAAAGAAATCAGACAGAATAAACGTAGTCAGCGAGATAATGTTGCTACCATAGTGAAGAAAGCTGAGCAGTTTCAGCGTGATAAGGAGGATAAGGATAAGGAAGTGTTTGAGAGGCTACAGCGTATGTCCATAGATAAATGCTATCCTGCTTTGCCTACGGAGTCGGATAAGAAGGAAGAGGCAGTTGAGGATTCTTTAATGTCCTATCTTATGAAGTCGCCACCTCCGTACGTACAGGGTACCGCAGCTCCTGTGGTCCCTGCCGTACCTGTTCTTCCACCTGTTATTCCTCCACCAGTTCCTCAACCTGCACCCGCTCTTCCGACTGTTCCTGCTCCTTTGCCTGTTTCTATTCCTACTGCTCCTCCGCTTCCACATACTCCTGTTCCCGCTACTGCTCCCGCTACTGCTCCTGTGTTGTTAACTCCTGTTGTTGCTAATGTCTCTACTCCTTCTCTTGTTAGTCCTGTGTCTTACTCTTCTCCCTCTACTCGTAACCGTAATTCTCCCATTGCGACAAACTTCTTTCAGTCGCTCGGACCTGTTTTTGGCTCTGCTGGTTCTGATGGTCCTCAGAGACGTAGCCAGCTTCCTGGTAATAGAGAACGTGTTGCGCTATACAATATGGCGATGGGTTGGATGGTAAACCCTGTTAGAAATCCACCTCGTGTTGTCCTCGAAACGTTTGATCAATTCAACATACCAACTCAGAGATATGTGTTTGACGAAATGTGCAAGTTCTTACATGATCAGATAGCGGCCAATGCGCCTGACGAGGTGCTGACCGCCCTGTCTGAACTTCGGCTTCAGTTCGCAACTGGACTGATAGTCGACACTAATGTCCGACGTGCTATTGAGCGGTTGCTATCTCTTCGTCCCGCTCCTATTCCTCATGCATTGTTCGTTGAGGATATTGAGCAGCAAGACGAGTCTGGCCAATATCCTATGCGTGAAGTTCCGCCGGTTTGGATACCAGCTGATAATACTGCTGCCCAGCCAGTTCCGGCACATTTCCAGAGAGTGTGGATACACCTCCCATGGAAAAGATCGGAAGTGCTTCAGGTGAAACAATCTTTGCCCGATCCTCGCAAAAATCCTGCAGGGTATTATAAGGAATTATCGCAGCTCGTAGACGCTACGGTAATGAATCTTGCCGATATCGACATGTTGTTTGGCAATGTCGTACCGCAACCGGTATGGGCCAAGATTCGTCACCAAGATCACGCAAATGAATTAGGTGGTGATTGGAATGCCATTACAGCGGCAGACGCTGGACAAGTGGCTGCTACTAAACCCGATCAGTTGATTGCTCTTCTCCCCCAGCGAATCATTGCATTAATGAAAACGCTTATGCCAGCTATGAGGGTAAATTGGGACAAGTTGTCAGCCTGTAAGCAGAAGAAAGATGAGAGTGTATCAGACTTCTTCACGAGGTTTGAGGAGGCATTCGTTGATCATAGTGGACAGGATATGGGTACTGAGGGTGGACAGAGGTTGTTTGTGGATAAATTCGTATCAAACTTATTGCCCGACTTGAGCAATAAACTGAAGAATTCAGAAAGTGCGTGGGCCGTTTCTACCTCAGCTCAGATATTGGCTACGGCACAATATTACGAAAATAGAGAAAAAGAGGAGAATGACCGTGCTGATAAAAAGACGAAAGAGCTAAAAACTAAAGTGTTGTTACAACAAGCATATCCGCCGCGTTCTAATCAGAATGCGCCTCAGCAGAATAGATCACAGTCGCAATCGAATCGATCGCAGCCGCGTAATGATTCCTCTTTCCAAAGATCTTCGTTAGGGTACAATCAATGTGCTTATTGTAGACAGGAGGGACACATTAAATTTGATTGTCCTGCTTTAAATGGACGTAATAGCGGTAATTCATCTAAAGGAGGCCGTGGTGGTTCACAGCATGCATCACGTGGTAGAGGTCGTGGTGCTCAGAATGATCGCTCTGACCATTCATCAAATTCTAATAACTGTTTCGATCAACGTGGATCATCGCAAGGACGATCTGCGCAGTACAATGTAGACGATTATTACGTCGATCAGGGAACTGACAATAGTAATTACTAGGACAGCCAAAGACAAGGAGAGGGAGTGGTATCAGTTCCGGTTGATCAGAGAGGGCCTTACGTCGCAGTTGCTACATCGGGCGTCGTTGAGCCTTTTCTGTTGGACACTGGTGCAGCGAAAAGTTCTATCATGCATTCGAAACTCCCTGGCGCACCTTTGTCTGGCTTAACAAATGTTTCCGTTGGATTCTCTGGCGCCCCCGTTAGCAATCCAGTTTCACGCCCTTTGCCCCTTAAAATTGGGCCTCGTGAGCTCGAAGCTCCGTTGATTTTGACCACTGGTTGTGGTGAAAATCTTTTGGGTCTGGATTTGCTTAAACGTTTGTATGCAACTTTGTATTGTTCTCCTGCGGGTGTAAAGCTTACGTTAGGAGAGAGAGTAGTCTCTCCCATGTATTTGTCCCTCGATAAGCTTCCACCGGAATTGGATTCTCTTCCTGTGTCTTTGTGGGCGACGGGTCCAAATGATGTGGGCCTACTTGATATCTCCCCTTATGTTGTTCAGTTGAAATCGAATGTGCGATTGCCACGTATTCCCCAATACCGTATCTCCCTTGATGGTGAACGAGCTTTGTTAGCGATCGTCTATGATTTGATCGAGAAAGATGTTATTGAGGAGACTCGGGGAAACGTGTGCAACAGCCCTGTACTGCCCATTCTTAAACGTACTGATCCTACCAAACCGCCTGTTTATCGTTTTGTTATCGATTTACGGGAGGTAAATAAAATTGTGGTTCCTCAATTCCCTGTTGTGCCTGACATCACGGCGCTACTGACTCTGATTCCAGCTACTGCCTCGTGGTTCTCGGTGATTGATTTGAAAAATGCGTTTTTCAGCATCCCGATCGCCGAAGAGAGCAGGGACCTTTTCGGTTTCTCTCTTGGTGGACGTAGCTTCCGGTTCAAACGCGCTCCTCAGGGCTACTGTGAAAGTCCATCGATTTACAGTCAAGCTTTGAAGGGTCAACTGGATGCGTTTAGGTTGCCGGTTGGTGCGGCTTTAATCCAATACGTCGACGACTTATTGGTGGCTGCTGATACTCAGGACATTTGCAAAATTGCTACGGTATCGTTGCTGCAACATCTCTGTGAGTTAAATCACAAGGTGTCACCTTCTAAACTCCAATATTGTTGTCAAGAAGTAACCTATCTAGGTCACTTATTGTCAAAGGAGGGAAGGAGATTGACCCCAGAGAGAATTGCAGCGATTGCGCGAATGGCTGTGCCACAAACCCAAAGAGATGTGCGTGCCTTTCTAGGTATCACGTCGTACTGCAGGCAGTGGATTCCTAATTTTTCATTGCTAGCGAAACCATTGGTGGCTCTTACGTGCAAGGATGTTTCAACTCCTTTACCATGGACGGAAGAATGTCAGAAAAGTTTTTCTGAATTACGTGATTCATTGTGTTCGGCTCCTGTGTTAGGTACCCCTGATTACAGTAAGCCGTTCACGTTATATGTTCACGAGAGGGAAGGTTGTGCTTTGAGTGTCTTAACGCAACCTTTTGGTGGTAAGCAACGTCCATGTGCATATTTTTCCTCGACCTTAGACCCAGTAGCTAGAGCATTGCCGAGTTGTTTGAGAGCAACTGCGGCAGCTGCGGTCTCCATCCGACAATCAGCAGGATTGGTCATGGATAATATGCTTACGGTGATGGTTCCGCATGCAGTCGATACTCTTTTGAATCGAACGAAAACTCAGCACTTGACGAGTGCAAGGTTATCTGGGTACGAATTGACGCTCTTGGCAAGCCACATTCAGATAAAGCGTTGTAATGTCCTAAATCCGGCAACTTTGTTACCAATTAGTGCAGAGTCAGATGAAGTAGCAGAACATGACTGTTACTTGCGGACAGAAGAGGAAACAAAAGGTCGAGTGGACCTTAAAAACACCCCATTGGAAGACCCAGAGGGCACTCTGTATGTGGATGGGTCATGTTTTAAGTTGCCGAATGGCGATGTGACTACTGCTTATGCTGTTGTGACGTTGAATACTGTTGTTGAGACTGCGAGATTGAATCAGAATTCTGCCCAAGCTGCAGAGCTGATTGCTCTCACTAGAGCATGTGTATTAGCAAAAGGTAAACGTGTGAATGTGTACACCGATAGCCAGTACGCTTTCGGTGTAGCGCATAGCTTTGGACGGTTGTGGCGAGAGCGTGGGTTCTTGACGTCGCATGGCACGAAAATCCAGCATGGCCAGCTTGTGAACGATCTTTTGGATGCATTGACCTTACCTGCACAGGTTGCAATTGTTAAGTGTAGTGCGCATCATAAAGTGACGGATGATGTTGGTCGTGGTAATGCGTTTGCAGATGAGATTGCTAAGGAGACTGCCCGGAACCTTAGCACTCGAATGTATGTGACGAGTTCGGTTAGGTGGCCTGTAGAATCGAATATGTGTGAAGATACCATAGAGAGCGTGAAAGCAATACAGAATGAGGCCACTGATACTGAAAAGACGAAGTGGAAAGAAAGTACGGGAAAGTTGGATGTGAATGGTTGCTGGATTGATTTGTCAGATCAGAAAAGATGGATGTTGCCTGATGCGTATGTACTGGCCGTTGTGACAATGGCACACGGGTTAGCACATATTAGCGCGAAAGGTATTTGCAAGTTGTTGGCTGCTGTGTGGAAGAATGATGGAATTACGAAATGTGCTGAACGTCTGGTGAAGAATTGTATGGTGTGTATAATGTACAATCCTGGCAAAGGAACCCCAACTCCCCCTGGCAGTTTTGCTCCTCCTTCGTATCCCTTTGAGGTGATCCAATTGGACTTCATCCATATGGAGCGATGCAATAACCTGAAATACGTTCTGGTTGTGGTTTGCGCATTCTCCCGATGGATCGAGGCCTATCCCCTCAAAGACAATACTGCTTTGTCTACTGCGAAAATCCTACTGAAGGAATACTTTCCTCGGTATGGAATGCCTAGAGTCGTGTGGTCAGATAACGGAAGTGAGTTTGTTGGAAGTGTGATGAAGAGTGTGTGTAAGGGCCTTGGAATTAATCAAAAATTCCATAGCGCCAATCATCCCCAGTCAGCTGGATTGGTTGAAGGGTACAATGGCACCCTTAAACTAAAACTAGCGAAGATTCAGGCTACGACTGGACTTTCGTGGCCTGATGCTTTGCCTCTAGCATTACTGTCAACTAGGGCGACTGTACACTCCCGAATAGGGCTTAGTCCCTATGAAATAGTGTTCGGCCGTCCTGCGAATGTGTGGGGGGTTCCTAGGCCAGGAATATTCTCTGATCTTGAGTATCCGATGTTGATTGATTACTTACATGACTTGACTGCTAAACTGAGGTTAATTCATCAACAGGTTTACGACGCCTTGCCGACGCAGACGGAGGGTCCAGGCCACCAGCTCCAGCCTGGGGATTGGGTGGTTACCCGTAACTTCTCACGCGAGAACAATCTGGACCCCCGATTTGTTGGACCTTACCAGGTGCTCCTGGCCACGAGGACTGCCGTTCGTCTTGAGGGGCGGAAGAATTGGGTACATGCTACCCATTGTAAGCGAGTCCCTATTCCTTTGCCGGCAGACCCGTGGGTAAGGAAAGGCATTGCGTCAACAGAAACAGAAACATTGCCGGCGTTTGTGCCTTTTAGCGACGCACAGCTTGTTGGAGAACCCTCAGCGCAGCAGAAAGTCACTGTTGAACACTTGTCAGCAAAAGACTCAAGACCAGATCAACCAACTGATCAGCAGGACGCTGTCTCTTCAACGGATCCTTTGTTCGACGAGCAGACACGTCCCGGGAAACATCGATATTTTTTGCGTTCTCACACTAAGGACAAATAAAAATTTTCTTGCTTTGCTGAAATTGATAACTGCAATATCCTCGTTTCCCATGATCAATTTTGAACATTCGTATCATTGAAACTTGTTTTGTACATATATCAAGCTTCTTCCTTGTATCTTTTTCCTTCCACAGCTGAGAAATATTGTGCTAAATAAATACATATTGTGTATTGAGGGCCGTAGGGCCGCGCGCGTACTTCCTTCTGGACAGTAGGTCTTGACGCTAGGTTAAAGGCCGTCGGTTCCTAGGAACTCCTGGGGATTGACTATTGCTGCACAGAACGAAGTGCGTCAAGAAACGTTGCGGACGGTCGTAGGGAAATGGCATTTTCGAAGCTGAATGATTTGGAAGGAGCTCAGGCGTATAGAGTCCAGCTGCAGAAACTCAGTCGTACTAAATGTTTTATATTCCAATTGTTTGTATTGTTTTTGACTGCTTCTGCATTTTTGGCGGGTGGGGTGTATTACACTATGTCTTACTTCTTACTTGCTACCCCTACTCCTACTCCTTACCCTAACCTTACTTCTACTACTTCTACTGCTTCTCCCCATTCCTTTCACATGTTACCGGAACACGAGCAGGCTAGACGTGTAGAATTCCGCAACAATTCCTTTATTCAGCTCCTCCATCAGCATCAGTTAGTGGTTAACACTACTAATTGTTGGGTGTGTGGGTTGATGCCACATACTACGGGTAAGGGAATTCCATATCTGGTGTTACCGTATAGTTCCCAAGGGTCAGCTCGAGCATTCCAAACAATGTTTCGAAGCACACTGGGTTTCCACCCCACTCAAGAACAACGTTCCCCCAACTCTGGTCCTACTTCGTATCAGAGGCTGCTATCAATGGCAATAGAGGATATGGAAGATGAGATCCATGATCCTTTTCTTATCCCTAAAGAGGAGGTACAAGCCTATAGGGTCCTAAGTAGAGGGGAATATAGTATGTTCACTAATGAAAAGCAGCTTAAAAGCTCGCCTCCAATATGGGTCGTACCCCACACTGGTAATCTTTGTCTTGTGGGTCGTGGTTCGCACGCCCCACTTGGAGCAAGTGCTTGCACTGAAAGTTACGTTCTGCCAATGTTCCCGTCCCCTGTGTTTCTGGCTGCCAAGGGTACATACTTTATCTGTCATGATCGTGCATACACATGGTTGCCCGCAGACTTCATGGGCTCATGTTTTATTGCAAATTTGTTGCCTCCGACGTTCACTGTAGATGCCGATTATCATAAGACTAGAGTTGTACGAGGCGTAATTAGCGAAGAGGATACTGCCGGTCAAGAGGCAGGAGACTTTTTCAAGGGTTTCCTCCCGTTTTGGGGACCTATGGTTAATAGTAGGAACCTGAGACATTTGACTCGAGTGGTAGAATCGACAGCTAATATTACTGCCAGTGCCCTTGGTAATATCACCACAGAACTTCAGGCGGAGAGACTTATGACGTTACAAAACCGTATGGTTTTAGATGTCGTCTTGGCAGATCGCGGTGGGGTATGTAAAGTGATCCATTCGAGCTGTTGCATTTTCATTCCAGATAATGCTCCTACTGTCTATCAAGCCATCTCGAAGTTGCATAAGATCTCCGAATCCATACACGTGGATGTAGGGGATTGGACACTACTTGGATGGTTTTGGGGCCTGATATCGACTTGGGGTTGGAAGATTCTGATGATCATCGGGGTTGTGGTAGTGTTCCTGTTCACGTGTTGCCTTTGTGTGCAGTGTGGTCCTGCCTTATGTGGCCTCTGTGCTACAACGTGTATGAGACAACCATCTGTTACCAAGGGGACTCGGTTGGACAGAGCTATGCTACAACGACATCTTGATGGTCTGATGAATATCGAATATGATTCCGACTAGTGCTTGCCTACATGAGGGCAAAAGGAGCGTCTGAGGTTCCGTGACAATTGTAAGTGGTGTTTTCGACTCGCACGAATATGGTCGAGTCTGGTATCTATGAACCGCAAATGACGAGTTTAGTAAGTGTGCGCAGTTTCGCTGTGCTAACTTAAACCGTTCGTTTGTTACGTGGGTTTTTCATCTGTACCCACGGGTTCCATCTTAGATACGGCATCCATTTTGTCTCTTGCCCTCAAGTAGTCAGCGAACGGACGCTGTCCGCTTCGCGACCCTGGGACTCCCAAGATATTTGCGGAAGACACATGTTCTTTGAAAGTGTCTTTATGACGAGGGGGTTGCTGCTGTAAGGCAGATGGCGCCGCTCGAGGCTCATCTTGCCGCACGGACTTATTGTCTCAGCCGTGCATCTCATTAGGCACGTCCCTTTGATGCCTGTATCTCGTGCTTCTCGATACCTCCCCTTTTACACCCTTTCCGATTTCCCCACTGTCTCCGTCTTCCTCTGCACCTGTCTTCGTTCCTATTTCGATCTACTTTATTGCTGATTGGAATTTGCTAATGGTGGGAAGATGGGTTTTTACAGTTGGGAACCGCCAAATGTTTCCGCACTTATGTTCCGGACCTTATGTGTTCAAAGTGACCAAAGCGACCCCTCTGAGAGCTAAATGTGGGAACCGGGTTGTAAACTATTGTGTATCATGTTATCCTATGGGTAAAAACTGTATAAAAGGAGCGATCCACAGAACCAATTTGAAGCAGTCTCCCCGAACTACACTCGATGTACTTCCTGTGACTTCTGTGTTCCCTGCAGTAAATAAACCTTGACTCTTTGACGCCGAAGGAAGTGTCCCGTGTCTCTGTGACTTGTACGCCGGAGCAGGTTACCCACGAAGGTTTCAGGTGTTGTGCCCTGGCACCGCTGGGTCCAAAAGAACCCAGTCCTTCAGTGTGAGGTTGGTGTTCAGGGTGAATCCACATGACTTGTCATTGAGTGAAAGCTGGGCTTTGAGATTTCAAGATTCATGTCATTGGGCCAGGTTTATAATGTTTCTTGTTTGCTGTACTTGGCAAATAACAGGAACTCTGTCTTGGTAAGGTCGAGCTTCAGGTAGGCGCTGGACATCAAGATCTGGATGATGGACAAGCAGTGTTTAAGGCGTTGGATGTTTTGAGTGGAGAAGACGCTTAGGTAGAGTTGTGCATCATCAGCATGTTGCAGAATTTTGATGCGGTTACCTGTGCTTAGAAGACCAACTGGCCCCATATACTGCTAGAACATGAAATTTGACATTTTGTCACTGTTAAACATCTTAATCTATATTTATTGCTACTCCTGTTTCAAGAGACGTGCCAATTTAACCACATTTACTTTCAGTGGCTCGTGAACTTCTCATAATTTAAAAACTCTACTTCACCATAGACCAAACAGAACAGGTGCATTATCCTAACAACTTGTCAATTATTTTCCTTCCTACAGTTTCTGCCCTCAGTACATTTCCTCTAATGTGTTACCTTTTTATATCCTGTTATTCAGCCTTATAGAGCAAACAGCCTACCTGTAGGGTATATTGACGCTGACAGGAAGGGTATGGATTCCCACAGTTTGAGCCAATCACGATGATTAGATGAGAACAAGCTTTTAAGAGCGTTCTGCTCCCCTGTAAATGAGGGATAAAACTGGTGTCCTGAGGGTAGGGCATTTCAAAGTTTAGGAGCAAGCACGCACGGTTGTATTCTGTTTCCCAGTTCTGAACCATAAAGGATACACAAGAAGATGGCATTTAATTATCTGTTTTCGTTTCATACCCATTAGTGTGAAAGCAGTTGCTGAAAGCTAGTAATACTTCAAAAGAACTAAAAAGACAAAAAACGTGAACTAAGAGAATGCCTGCTGACTAACGATGTAAATTGTCTTTATTTAAAGCTACCACCGACTATACTTTTTAAATTTCTACTCCGAACTACATTTCCCCATTAGAAATAAACCTTATTTTTATAATACTGCATATATCACGAAAACACATCAAAGGAAAAAATAAATGTCAGGCTCTGGTGAATTACAAGCCAATATTTTCATCTACAGGATCAGGGAATAAATTTATTATTGTGGGATGTGATGTCACTGCGACCCCTCCGTCACATTATAGTTTTGTGTTTCAAAACAAACGGCCATTTCTATTCTCCATTATTAATGCTGGAAAATCGCTCGGCGTTGTAAGTCAGGCAGAGAGCACAATGTAGCTGTAACTAAACAAACACCGTTAAAAATGCCTCCTTGGGTGCAAATAGCCATTTGAGAATTAATGGAAAAACAGCGCCGTCAGGTCCTGGCGCGGCACAGAACAAAATAGATCAGCAACCAACTGGGGCCCGAGTCATTTTAAAAGGCAATTTATTTTGTGAAGTCGGAGGCTTTATTTTGCCTCCTTTTTATACTGTTACTCGAAACCATCAGTGAGAAGGGAATAAAGAAGTCAAGGTGTTTAAATGCATTTTCGATGGCATCAGCTTCGACAAAGGAATATAATAAACTCCGCACTTCATTATGTCGCAGAGCTCCAGCCATCTTGTTCTCTGCCATGGATGGCGGCCGAGGAGGGACTAGACAGATCGTAAGCACGCTAGGCAGAGTGCATAAATTGCCGGTGTTACTGCGTGTGCCTATGCGATTTGTACCCTCTCCCATTTCATAAAAGAATATTACAACTGACGGTCCCTGACAGTACGATTTCGATCCCCAATTCAATATTGCTTTAGTTTTTACTGTGCACCTTTACTTTGCTCTCAATAATGCCATTAGTTCACAGTAGCCTTGGTGATGCGGTCATACTGGCTGACTTGTGAGCGCTGGACCAAGAGACCTGAATTTAAAACCACCTTCACAATTTGGAGAAATTGTGTGATCCCTGGCAAATCTTTTTAACACTCTGTGCTTCAGTTTTCAGATTTGCAAACTTTTGAAAGTCTTGGAAATATGATTAAGATATTTGACAAAATAGGTAAAATATATATGGCGTACTTTTCAGGCTATGTAGAATGAATGTATTTGAACAAAACTGCATATAATGCCCACAGGTTCATTAAGGTTTTGCTAAGCGTAATTGCGTCTTATTCTTGTCCTAAATTACATCTTAATAACATCAACTCTACCAACACTCCAGAGAGCTAAGCTCCGTCTCTCTCTCTACCTCACACGAATCCCCCTCATCCGCAGCAGCGACAGGAAAACTGGAACGAACTTCCTCAACACAGCAGAACTGTCACTCCTCTTCTCAACAGCCTAAAGAAACTGAGGAGCATTGTTAGACGGGAAACCTGAGGGTCGGCAGAGCAAGGGGGAGAGGCCTCCTGGTGAGGGTCCTCTCCTCAGATCGTACGGACGAGCAACCACCCCCCTACAGATGGACGCCACACAAAGATAGGTTCTTAACACTTTTATCGGTATTCTTTGGCAGGTTATCGTAACAATACAGAAGGAACGGGATGCTGGGATCCCTCTTAAACTTAGTCTCTGTGGGAAGGGGGTAGCGGGACAGTCTTGGTACCGGTCTTGTACAGGTATGCCTGACGCACAGCTCTCAATCCTCGAGCTGGAGGGTTCTCTGTTATGGGCCGCAGCAGCGCCAGCAGGACTCCAAGATGGTTCACGAAGATGAGCCGCGGCAGCGCCAGCAGGGCTCCATGGATGGTTCACGAAGATGGGCGTCGGCAGCGCCAGCAGGACTCCAAGGATGGTTCACGAAGATGGGCCGCGGCAGCGCCAGCAGGACTCCAGGGATGGTTCACGAAGATGAGCCGCGGCAGCGCCAACAGGAGTCCAAGGATGGTTCACGAAGATGAGCCGCGGCAGCGCCAGCAGGACTCCAAGGATGGTTCACGAAGATGAGCCGCGGCAGCGCCAGCAGGACTCCAAGGATGGTTGCAAGAAGATGAGTTTGTCTCGGTGTCTCTCGACTCCAGGATACAACTGACTACTCGCTCCGGAGCTGCCCCAGTTATAGGTCTGGTGCCCTTTGATGTCCGGACCCTCGCACTTGGAGGTCGGAGGGTCCGGGAGGTGCGAGTTCAGACACCCAGCAGGGGGGCGGAGCCAGCGCCCAGGGAGGCCGGGGGCGATCGACACCAGGCGGATGGGGGACCATCGAAACTCCTTCCCCCATTGACTCGGCAAGTGGTCGCTTTACCCCCTGGTTGGATCGTGGTGCCTCGATGTCGGGGCTTTGCTGGGCCTGAGGCTGGGGTCGGGCCGAGGCCACGAGGCCTGGTCGTGGATGGTCCAAGATGGTGGCTGGGCTGGAGACGATGGTCCAGGAAAGGGTCCGGGCCAGCCGAAAGGGTTGAGGAGATGAGGTCGAGTTCCGTCGGGGGAGAGCTTAGGGCGGCCCGGAGGGGCGGCACTTGTGGAAGGTGGAAGGTGCCGCTCTTGGTCGGAGAACAGGGGTCGAGGTAGTCCTGGACCCGCCATGCGGGAGGAGTGGGACCACGCCATGAGGCCAGGTCCAACAGGCATATTATCAAGGGGGTTTATCTCCGCTTTTTTGGCTTTAAAAGCCAAGAAAGCGGAGATAATCTTATCTCCCTATTACCTAGCTGTTGCTAACACCAGTTAGCGACAGTTAGTAGGAGATAGCGACCATCTTGGGCCCTGCTTTGCATGTCAGTGATATTTATCACTAATGACATGCAAAGTTGGGGTGCCAAGATGTTAGCGACTGGAAACATTCGCTAACATCGCTATCTCCTATTACCAACTTTTGGAGATATTCGCGCTAAGTGCGAATATCTCCAAAAGCTAACACCTGCCCCTGAGCAGTTCTTAGCCATGTTATCCAATGGTAGGTGGATAACATGGCTAAGAGCATTTGCTCGAGGATGTATGAAGTTACATCGCAAACATTTACAATGCACACCGTTGCAACGCAATTTTTACAACGCAGATTAATTTACAACGAATGCCTTTACAATGCATGACATTACATAGCAGATGCTATTACAACGCATACCATTACAACGTAAGTATAGGTAAGTATAATAAATTAAATTATTTAAAAATAATTAATTTGAACATATATATATATATATATATATATATATATTTAAAAAAATAGTTTAGGCATTTAAAAATAAAAATCTAACTCCAGGGGAGTGTAATAGTAGGGTAAGTGCTGGATAGTGTAGGGTAAAAAATTACTTTAAGTTTATTTTTAAAAGAACTATTATTAATAAAGAACTATTATAGTAAAATTATTAAAATTAATTTAAATTATTTATTTAAAAACAGAACCCTAAAAATACCCCAGTTCCCCCAAACCCTAAAAATACCCCTGTACCCCAAAACCCAAACCCAACCCTGAACCCTAAAAATACCCCTGTACCCCAAAACCCAAACCCAGCCCTGAACCCTAAAAATACCCCTTTACCCCATAACCCAAACCCAGCCCTGAACCCTAAAAATACCCCTAAACCCAAACCCAGCCCTGAACCCTAAAAATACCCCTTTACCCCATAACCCAAACCCAACCCTGAACCCTAAAAATACCCATGCACCCCAAAACCCAAACCCAACCCTGAACCCTAAAAATACCCCTGTACCCCAAAACCCATACCCAGCCCTGAACCCTAAAAATACCCCTGTACTCCAAAACCCAAACCCAACCCTGAACCCTAAAAATACCCCTGTACCCCAAAACCCAAACCTAGCCCTGAACCCTAAAAATACCCCTGTACCCCAAAACCCAAACTATATATATATAAAAATACTTTAATTAATTAATTTTTTAAATATTTTTGTAATTAAAAAAAGGTTAAATAAAATGATATACTTACCTATACTTACGTTGTAATGGCATGCGTTGTAATAGCATCTGATATGTAATGTCATGCGTTGTAAAGGCATTTGTTGTAAAGGATCCTGCGTTATAATGGTGTGCGTTGAAACAGTATGCGTTGTAAAAGTTGCGTTGTAACGGTTGCATACCTTTGCTCAATAATGCATGAATATCGCTGACTTTACAGCGATATTCATGCATTTCGGCCGATTTTTATCGCTTAGGAGATAAACCTTGATAATATCAAGGCTCCTAAGCGATAATAATCGGCGATGCTCAGCGATATAATTTCGGTCGCTATAACCAAGCTGAGCGATATTTTTCGCTCATGCTTGGTAATATGCCCCTGAATACCTAGCTGTTCAACTAGAAGTACCAACCCCAACCCCTGGATATGCTCGTGGGTGATATGCTGCTGTACCATACAAACCTACATAACATAACAACAATATCAGGACTGATTCACAAAGAATTTTATGTGAACAGGTGTACACTGGTACATTTGAATAGACTTGTTTGTGACTTACCAACAAACTACAGGAGTAAGATATAGTTGGTCTGGAAGAACAGTTTTGCGTTCCACCAAGCTTTACTCCTTAAGTAAACATATCTTAGTTCTGGAAATACATGAGAGAGTCACACTTAAGAAAGTAGTAAGATACTACTCAAAAATAACTTTGGGAATATGAATCAATATGTTTCAGTAACACTTTATTCAGAAAATGTGACTGTTGTATTTAATCGTTTGGCAGATATTTGTATAGCTTAGCACAGGTTAAAACAAGGATCAAAGGTTGTGCACAAACTGAACCGTTACCTTTGATGCACCAGGAAGGCCCAACATTTAGACGTGTGTCTTTGTAGGGGGCTGGTGTCAGCATATTATTTCCCTGTAGAGGGTCAGAATTTAGCTAGTGGCAGAATTAACATGGGGAAGGGGGCAAGGGGTCAATGTCACCTTTTGCTTGATTTAGGCTTGATGGGTCTTCTGGTGCACCCCTGGAGTCTCGGTTGGTACGGAGGTGGCCATTCTAAGGTACCTGTTGAGGGGGGTGGAACCCTACACAAGCAGCAACTACAATTCTTGTCGGGGTGATGCACAAGCAAACCCCAATTTAACCCGTGCTGAACTCTGGTAGCTTTGCACAGAGCAGTCAGGCTTAACTTGGAGACAAGGTGTATTTATGCAGCACTTCAAACAGTAATAAAGTGAAAACACAACAGAAGAAAAATCCCATACTAGTTTAGAAACATGGAGTACATTTACACAAATAAATCAAAACCAAAACAACAAAAATCCAATTGGTAAATTCAGAGCTAGGCACTTTTAGAAAGTTCAGTGAAAATAGCAGCAAAAAGCCCAAAGCGCCAATTGCGTTTATCTGGTCAAGCACGTGGGGATAAATTCACAAGTTCAGGCAGACCATGATGGATTGTGGGCCAATACAAGGTCTCAGTTAAACCTGCAGAAAAAAGTACCTTAATCCCTGTTTGCAGAGCGTTGCAAGGTCCTGTGCCAAGAATGCATCATGCAGCCGAGGTAATGGATTGGTTACGATGCTGCAGTGATGTGATGTGAGGCCCTGCATCGCATTCGAGGATTTCATTATTGAAGGCTTGAAAGTGCAATGTCCGGCATCAAGGATGCACTCTGCAGTCAAGGTGCTGCGTTGGTTCTATAGAGCAGCAAGGCTCCAATGCGAGAACCTGATTCACCATCGATGCTGCTGTTGATGAGAGATTTGCAATGCAAGGGTCAGCGTCAGGAGAGCTTCACTCAGGCCGACCCTGCAGGTTTCCTTTGTTCGCCCTGGTTTGGCAGGGTATGCCCAGAAGTAGGTCCCTTTCTCACATTGCCACTGGATTCAAGCTATCCTGGCTGATGTGGGGTGTTTCCCCAAATCCGGTGCCCAGGATGCTTGTTTCTGGTTCAGGGAAGACCTAGCTTGGCAGTTCGGGCTGGACTGTTCCCATGAGGCACAGGGTAAAGACTGGTTTGCATATAGCTGGGTCTGAACTGAGGAGGCGAAGTGAACTAAAGAACGGTGATGGATTCAACACAGATCTGTGACTGTGGGAGAGTGTCTGAAACGTTTCAGCGCTCCGCCCATCATCTATTTGTGTTTGCTTTGTAGGTATATTGTAACCTGGGCAGGGGGAGGAGTGTGGGATGCAAGGGTGTTGAAGCTGAGATAAAGCGGGGGTATAGCAGTCATGTAGGTGATGACGCATGAGGTGCTTCATGCTATGCCTAATTTACCAAAACAAATAAGTGCAGAGCCCATGGTATTTCACAGATGCCCACTGCAGTTGGTGCCACCCATAGCTCCAGACACAATAGCCATATTGCACCACCAGCATGATGTGTTGTGGGAGGTCGTTCTAGGCCTTAGGAGCCAGGTATGAGAAGGTGCACCCCCTGGCTCTATTAATCTGTATGCATGGGGTATGTGCTAATGAGAAACCAGCAGATCTGAGGTGTCTGGAAGGTTGGTGGAAGTGAATGCAGCTTTTAAGGTAGGCAACCTGTCTTGTGGAGAGATTTATGAGTGCGGGTGAGGTGTGAGCTCTGTAGCAGGTGTGTGAGGCAAGCCCCAGTCAGCTTACTGAAAAGCCAGGCCATCACCTTCATACGAAATTCAAGAAGAGAGGAAGAGGCTCTTATGTGCTGTGGGAGGTTGCTCTAGGCCTTCGGTGCCAGGTATGAGAATGTGCATCCCCCTGCTCTATTATTCGGTATGCATGGGTGTGTGCTAGTAAGAAACTGCCAGAGCGGAGGTCTGGAAGATTGGTGGAAGTGAAAGTGGTTGTTCAGGTAGGCAGTGCCAGTATAGTGGAAAGCTTTGTAGGTGTAGGTGAGGTGTGGGTGTTTGCGTATTCAGAGCAAGTGGAGTTCCCTAAGGTGTAATATGGTGTGTGTTATAGTCCTAGCATGAAATCCCTCCAGGTTATGGTCAGATACCTGGATTTTTATATATTTTTTTGGTGATTTTATCTCACATTTATAAAATTAAATAGTACTTGCAATCACAAAAGTCTCAAAACGACTAAATAAATATGACCATAAAAATGTGTCTTCTCCATGTAAATATAGGTTATATACTTTATAACTAAACCCACTCTAAGCATAATTTTTGCCATGGCTGCGTCCATAATAAAAAAGATAAAAATATGTCAGCCTAGAGGTAGACATGATACTAAATATGGTTGGGTCCAAGGCAGGGGTATAGGTAATGAAATGTGTGCAAGTGCTTTGGTGCAGCTGGTAGTAGCTTGAGTAAGAGCATGGATGTGGCGGTCAGATTGATGTGTGGGGCATATGGGTACTGAATGAGGTGGGGCAGAATTGTGGGGTTTTTAGGCTAGTGTCTGGGGTGTGGGCGAGGTTATAGTGGTCAGACAGGTAGTAATGGTTGCACAGAGGTATGAGTGTGGGGCGGTGTGTAGTGACAAGGTGGGGAAAAGTGAGAAGTAATTAAGGTGGGGGCAGAAGCATTTTAGCCATTTTGGCAATGAATGGAGAAAGGCTGAGGTGTGAGTGGGTAATTGAATACCAGGGTGGTTTCAATGGTGTAGTGGCAGGTCGATAGCTGCTGAGGTAGCACCCGGGGAATAGGGGCTATTGGGAATGGTTTTCAGAGAAATTATTATCAAAAATATTGTATGTTAAATACAATTATTTAGTAACATGAATTTTTAAATGTTGGTATTTTTAAAATTATTGTTAATTTTTCTTTTTCATTTTTAAGTATTTTTATAATGAGATATTATAATCTGTTTTAATGTTCATTCTTAATAAATATGTAAAATTGAAATCTGTATATTTTTTCAAGTTCTCAAATTTTGTACAATTTCATATTTTTTTATTTATTTGTATATAATTTGATCAAATCTTTTTGCATTCTTTTAAAATTAATATTTCTTTTGTTAACATAAATAATTCAATGTAATTAGATTTAATAAATTGGTTCAAAATTAAGGTGTTGTGTTTCTTTAACACTGGAAGTTTTAAATGTATGTTTTGAAATTGTTGATTTTAAAAAATGCTTGTTTTTTTAAAATTTGTTTTATTTCTTTTTGTTTCTAAATTGATATAGATATTAATTTAAAATATTTTGTAAATCATTGTTATGTATTTAATTCTTTAGGTAGTTTCTCGTCAATACATTTTTTTTTCAGTGTACATCTCGTTTTCAAGACTATGTAATGCACTAATGAAATAATTGATAGTAGTTTGGATCTTTGTTTTACATTTTGATTATTGTTTTATTTATTTATTATATTAATGATTTGTTAGGTGTTGTTCTCTTTTCATTAAAAAAAGGGGGATGAGTAGTATGTTAGTTTTATACTCTTAAGTATGTAGTAGTGTTTCTTTAAATAATGTTATATACACAATGTTCTGGATGACATGTAGTGTTCTAGAATATGTACTGTTCTTATGTAGATTTGCCTTAGACCTCGACCTGTACAGTTGTGGGTCCTCTTCTATGAATACATCCTATTATTCAATTTATAACTTCACTTTGTTGGATTTTCCTCTCACTTCCATTTATTACATTACTTTGTGAGAGTTCCCTTACTACACCTGTTCATAGCAGTACAACCACCATGTACATACGGTTCTAAAAGGACTATGGAAGCCCAAAGCAGGGCCCCATCCCCCATCTGCCACTGTAGACTGACCCAGGGGGTACATGTGGTAACACTGCATCGTCATGTTGCCGACCCTTTCATGCATGGATGTTTAAAAACATGCGTTTTCAATTAGGGCTTGTGCTGCTGCCCTTTTCCAGGCTGCAGCACAAGCTGCAATTGAAAAAGGCATGTTTCGAACTACCTTCACGGCGGTCGGATCATAATTAGGTGGGTGGAGTCACAAACTACATGTCAGGCTGTCTATCCTGATACAATGGAGGTTGGATGTTCGTCTGACCGACATCGTAATATTGGTTAGAATGATTAACTGCATTTCATATATTGGTTTTATGTTAACTTTGATTATATTTGTATTGTGTTTTGGTTTTATCTGGTTTGCTAGTGTTGTTTGTGTGGTTTTAAAGGTGTTTTTCACAGGTTTTTATTTTCAGATGTGGAACCTAATTTTAGCCCGGATGAATTTATTTTAGCCTGGATTCATTTGATTTTTTTATTTATTTTTTTCAACTAAGAAGACTTGGTTATTTTTTCTGAAAATAATGTTTTACTTTTCCTTGATTTTTCAGTTCTCCTGCAGCATTTATTTAGAATATCTCCTGTTTTGGATGGATACCCTACATTATTGGACTAGTATTGGATGTTTTATTGTTCCTCTGTTTTATTTTTGCATTTTTTGTGGGATTTAAAAAAAAACATTTTTGGGGACTTAATTTTTTTGAATTTTCATTTCACTTACCATAACTTCAGCTACAAAATCATACGTTTTATCCTATTTTATTTATTTATGCTATTGGGTGGCCAATATTCTTTTTTTGATTTTATGGCTCTTCATTTAATCTAATTATTTCATCTAATCTAATTATACATATATGGGTTTTTTATGTTGGGGTATATTTTTATAGGTGTTTGTTTAGTTATTATAATGTTGATTGTGTTGTATAGTACATTTATATGGAAAGGCGGGATTTTTACTCTCTAGAATCAGAATAGCATTTTCTAGAATACCGTCACAGGTCGACTAGACCTTTTTACCTGTCATAGAGTGTAGAAGGCAATCTATCTTAACATCGTAATGTCAACTTGAACTATCCCCATTGCTTTCCCCGAAGAACCACTGACAAAAAGTGGAGTTTAAAGATTTATTATAAAGCCAAAAACAGTTGTGTATATAAACACCTCAGTAAAAGATTCAAAAGGTAAACAGGCACTAATACAAACATAATTCTACGGAAAAGTCTTAATCGACTAAGAAACAATACAAGTATCAGTTCCAAAATCATCAGACTAACAAGAATTGCTATAACTTGAGTCTTGGTAGGCATCGGAAAAGGAAAGAATAAATCCAGATTAATCTGTCCCTACACTATACTAAGTGACATCCCTACTTAACAAGGTTCCCTCCTACCAAAGGTGTCAGCCGTGGTGACTTCCAAAGAAGCACACTCACTTTATTCGGGCTTAGCCTACGAACCCATCTTTCATAGCAAAGCTCTCTGCCTGTCCAGCATCTTCCTTCGCCCTCATGCGCATCTACTCTGCCCTCCTACGGGGTGCTGTCCCTAATACAAACCCCACAATATGGGCGACACGCCCTAGGGTACACCCCTCTCAAAGGTATTAACTTTCAGAAAATTCCATTACGACATCTTCATCCTTGTTCGTTGAAAAACGTCCTTGGGTCCCAGAGCCTTCTCCTCTTGAAGTTGCTTCCCTAAATTCCGCAGCCACTCCTCCATGTCTGGGACTACCATCCTAACGCTCATACACAATGGTCCCTTCTTCTACTATCTCTAGTTAACCTTGCACCTGCAAAAGAACGCACATAAATCGGTTCACAGTTCCATGCTACTTGCAATTAATTTTCTCAAGCAACCTTCTAGGAAAGACATTTCCATGATTTAATGTGAAGTGAAACATTCTCAGTTCGGCCTACACAGTCTTTTTCCCCATCTGGGCCTCTGCACGTTTCTGGGTATCACATCCTACCATTTGCAAAACATTTTCGTTCATTAGGCCTTCATCATTATAACAAAAGAATACATTTTCTAAATTAAACACTTCTATGTTGTTATATGAATACAATAATGAATTTCTAAATAAGCATTTAAATACATTAATGACTTATTGAGCATCCCTTAATAGAATTAGTATTTCACTGCAAACAATATTTCTAGATTAACGTGGCATTAGTACTTTCAAAACACTTTACATTACTCCAGGTAAATCCTAGTACATTATTTCATAGCCCTACACCACATTTAAACATGATTATAATCCTTTATATATGCGGGTGCTGATTACTCATGAATATGGTGCACCCCTACAATTTCTAACTCAGTTTTGCGCTCTCTCATATATATATTTGCAAATACTTATAGTCAACTTTAATGTTACATTTTAGTGTTTTTCTTTTGAATTATGTTTTATTCAAATTGCTATTTTAAATGTTTTGTAATATTATGTAGAAATAAATATTAATACAGATTGAAGGACTGTGTTTTAGACCCATTATATGATATTGTTATGCAGTACGTTTTCTTTATAGTAGAGTTCTTGCTATTGAGCTTAGGTATGGTAGGCTAGGGTTGCCTCCAAAGGGTCTTTCTTTGAATACATGCATTTGTCTAGTTTGTTTGTAGACCTTTGGTGTGAAATGGGCTAGGGATTGTTCTTATCTTAGCTCCTGGTATTTTTATTTATAGGAGACAGTAGAGAGTAGGGTGGCTTCTTCCAAGTGTTTATTTGAAGGAATGGGGCCACAATTTCACTCTATTTTATATCTTTGCTTCTTGGGATAAAGTGCTGTCATAGATATTGCACCTAGGAATGTAATTCTTGGGTTGGCATCTGTTGCCTGGTCAGTGTAGGAGACCAATCAAATCATTCTCAGAATAAACAAAATGATGAGGTAGTTTGATTTCATCTTATTTGCAGTAAAGGGATTTCAGCAGCAAGTCTTAGGGCCCCATTAGGATGGCGGGCAGACTTTGCCCGCCCGCTATCCTCGAGGAAAACGGGACCGCCCGCGATCTGAGCGGCAGTCCCATCATGCCGATTATGATGCACCCGCCACACTGGTGGGCGCATCATGCATTTATAACATTACGGTGGGCGGTGTACACACTAGCACCCGCCGCAATGTTATAAATGCATGGTATGCATTTGCATATACAAAGCAGCAGGCACCGCGCGGTACCTGCCGCATTGTGTATGCAAATGCAGGGGGTACCACGGGTACCCCCCATGTGCACCTCCCACCTCGGCTTCACCATGGGGGCCCCCAAAGTACAGACCGCCTGCTTTTCAGTGGCGGCATTGCCGCCACGGAAAGGCATCTGCCGAAGCCCATCATAATATGGCTGGCGGTGTCTGATAGACACTGCCACCATATGAACCCTTTTCCATCGCGATCGCAAGGCGACCAGGGCGGAAAAGCAACGGACGGTATTTCCGTCCGCCACGGTCCCCCCGCCATAGTAATAAAGCGGGGGGAATGGGTGGCGGGCGGGCAAGGATGGAGGGCGGATCACCACCGCCGGCATGGCAGTGGCGATCTGCCCGACATCCTAATGGGCCCCATAATGTTTACTAACTTCTGTTACAGAGATGAATGCTAAAGCTTTTAGTTTTTTTCTATTTTGTGAGCACATTCTAGGTTGGTTGCATAATCTATTCTGATAGTGAATTTTTGGGATACCTCCATATGCTCTGTTGAAACTGGTAGAGGCACTCTGGAATTGCAATGTGTGGGTAGATTATTTGTATAGTTTAAATCATTGCCTGTTAGAAATCTATAATGATTTGTTATGGGATGTATTTAGTTTGTCTGTATATATATTGCAGCATTTCATTTTATGTTGCACTTATTTATTAGGTAAAAGTGCAGAGAATAATGGGAAGTTTGTATTTTGATACTGATTCTGTTTTGGGCATATTTGACTGAATGGTGGATGGCATGACAAAAATGTTCCATCAATCATTTATGTGTTAAAGTTAGTCATTTGTTTTTGCTAGCATAAATTATTATTTGTAAATTGTTATTGTGGTAGTCATATGGTTACAAGAAGTATTTTTCTGTGTGATTAGTAAATTGAGGGGTATCTTCTGGACCTACTGGTGCTGCTTTGGTTGATATAGGTACAATGGCAATCCATCTTTTTTATGGTTGGCATGCCAGGAAGTTTCTATGCTGTTTGCTCAGGAATGTTTGATATAATATTTTTAAGTATTATTCCTGTTCCCTCTTGTGGGCTCATACAGGCCTCTTTTAGGCCCTGCAAAACATTTCCTATCTCTATTTCCATAATATTGATGGCTTTGTTCCCTAATGCTTTCAACATTTTCATTTTTAGTGGTACCCGTACAAAAGCATTTGTTTGAGGCAAATCTGTGCATTCCCACTATGTTTTCTCACTGGTGGTGATATCCTTACAACAAGTATATTCTTTATAATTTGATGACCGTTTCCATTTTTTTAATGTTATGTATTTTGCTGTTTCCAATATTTTATCTGTGGGTTTTAGCCAGGGCTGCTGGGATTATGCGGTTAGAGTTGGTCAAATTATGCAGTAGGTTTGAGTAAATTGTGCGGCAAGAAAAGGCAAGTTATGCAGCATTATGCTGCACTTTTTGTCATTGTATAACTTTATTATATTGTCATTTTTAAAATTTTCAATCCTATCTGGGCATTCTTTGTACATCATTAACACCTGTTTAATACCTAAATTTAGCAATAAGCTACAGAAAGATGACCAGTTAACCTTTGAAAAGGGCCTTCTACTGCGCTGATAAAATCTGCAGATTATGCTGCACATGATGGATTATGTTCAAATGCAGCAAATCTACAATTAAGGGAAAAGTGAAGTGGCCACACAATCACATATTTCCAGTGGCCCAATGTTTTAGGGTATAGACAATATACATTTTTTTTTTAAAGAAATAGACAGTGTTTTATTAATTTGAACTTTTTTTAATTGCTGGTGAACATTTTAATTTATGTTTTGGTTGATGTTTTAGTTGTAGAATTTTGCTTTGAAGGTCTGTTTGTGTTGCTTATGGGACATCCTTCTTTTGTTGCAGTCTGTTGAGAGGAAAAATGCGGTAATTGTGTCTGTTTCTGTTTTTTATCTAAATTTTATTTGTGATTTTTTTTTATCTATTAATGCTACTTAAGGTTAGTTTTGTGCTATGGTAACTATACTTATTTCCGAGGGAGTTTTAAAAACATTTCCAATAATTTGGTGTCTATGGGCCTGATTACGATGCCGGTTGGACTCTCATTCGACTGGCATTGTAGCAGAATCAGGACCGCCCGGCTAGAAGTAGGTGGTCCCGCTGCCCTGATTACAATGTGCAAAGTTTCTACTGCTGTATGTGCTGCGGACTGCAGCACACGCCACAAAAGAAAAAAAACATTAAAAACATCCCTGTAATGTGTGAAACATGGTGCAGGGATGGTTAGGAAGCTTAGGGTGGCACCTCTGGGCCCCATAGTGGAGGGACAGGGTAGGAGGGGGCCCTGCCAGGGGCACCCAAAGTCACTTTCTGCCTGCCTTTTGATGGCGGGTGAACCATGAAAGGGCAGGCGGAAAGGGACATTGTAATCCCTATGGCGGTGCCTGAGCAGGCACTTTCCTTATTGTAGGGATTACTGACCCTTCAACGCGCCAACGGGTTCCTTCAGCCCATCGGAAGTGCTGCAGACCCTCCGCCCGCGCATCGTAATGCGGCGGGCGGACTGCATGGGCAGATGTCGGTAGGTCCGACACAGACGAGCCATCAGTGTTGGACCCACCGACATCGTAATGAGCCTCTTTGTCTTTATTTTCCTTTTGGCTTTTATTCCTTTTTGTTAAGCAGGCGCGTATAATTTGGAAAATAAACATCTATTATAGTTTTAATTATTTGTTATTTTAAAGTACTTTCAGTTATGTATTAATTTGGCTAGCTTTGAATTCATTGTCAAACTGACTTTGTTTGTGGTATTTAGTGGTTCACTGAAGTGTTGCAGTCTTCTTTTGTAGCTTTAAAATCCAGTTGAATGACGCTGTCTAATTGTAATTATTTTCAGGAAACATTTTATTTTGCATATTTGTGGCCTTTTTACACAGTTTTATTTAGCTGTTTTTAAGTTTCATTTGAATGGTGGGTTAGAGAATAGTTATTTTGTTTGCTGCATTGATGGGAAATGCTGATAAGGGTTTTCACTTATTATTTAATGTATATTATATTATTTTCACTTGTTTTTGTATGTGTATTTACATGTAATGTAATATCTGTTTTATTTTGAAATGTGTTCCATTTTTTGGTGTATGAGGCTTTGTTTTGATAGATATGGTTCCTTGGATTTAACATGTTGCCAATATTTTTATCCCTTTATTTTTGTTTAAAATATTTATGTATATCCGATATTTTTCCCACAATTTTTTGTAATCAAGATTTATGAGTATATTGTGTAAGTGTAGGGTCACAATATTTATGTTTTTCTATCTTTAGCAATATTTGTATATGTCAATACTGTTTTTCCCAATATAGTATCAAATAGCCATTGAAAAATGAGTGAGGTAGAGGAATAGGTGAGGGTTTGGTGCTGTGCAACATTTAAATTGATGTACCTTACCAGTCCATCACAATCTTGATCCTTGTCACACACCTCATTTCTGTCACAGTCAACACCCCTGCCACCCATGACTGTCACACTCCCAGGTCTTCTCCATTCTCCACTTTCTTTTACACTTTTTATCCTGACACATTCCCTATCAGTGTTGCCTTTCTCTTCCATGTCACCCTTTCCATCTCTTTCACCTTTCCTACACCTGTCACTTTTCCTATCAGTGACGTTACAATACTTGTGACCCTCCATGTCACCCTGATCCTGTAATCATTTCAATTACTACGACCCTCCTACTCTATATCTGACTTCCAATCCATATAAATGTACCAGTTTAAGTCACAATTTTAATCCTTGTCTCACTCCAAAATCCAAAATTAGATTCACATACAGGCCACCCTCTCTATCCTTGACACTGATTCCATCCATTCCTCTGACGCAACTCTTCCCTGGCATTCTCCCAATCATTGTCTTACTTCCATTCCATACCAGCCTTCCAATATCCTGTCACTTGTCCTATCTCTGCCACCTTCCCAGGCGTGGGCACGCGCAGGCGCAGTTTTTTCAAGGATTACGGATATAGTGAGAAAGTCGAGGAGGGCAGCCCGGGGACGCCGCAATACAGGTAAGTGGTTTTAAATCTACAATACAATACAATACAATACAATATACTCAGAACACCTCTGGACTGAAGGCATTCTGCCAGGAAGAAGTGTTGTGGTGTTGTGACAATGGATACCACTTTGCTGTTTGCTTTGCTGTGTTAGCCTGCTGCCTGCTGCTTCTTGCTTGGGAGTGAGAGGACTGGACTTTACTCTCTGCATCCTGTTTCTAAGGTACTCCACAGGCTTGATCGAGCTTGCCTCCTGTTGCTGAAGTCTCAGGGATATCAAAGACTTCATCTGCATCTTGCCACCAGCATTTGGGCGCCTCTTCTGTGAGTCTTGTCCTTCCAAGTGGTATCAAATCCAGTCCTGGGCCCTTGGAGGTGAACTTGGTGTTGCTAACAAGAAACGAATGTGTTGAGTCTAAGCTGCAGTTTGGAACTGGTGCAACCCTGCAACATTTGACGCACTGCCACTGCCTGTCAGCCGCTGCCTGCACCGAAGCCAGTGTCCCCACTTGCTAAGTGAACTATGCAGCATCGCAACTTACAACTCAGCCCAGACTTTGCCAATACAGCGCCTTTGAAGAACCACCACTGAGTTAATCTCGAGCACCACTTCATCAAAGTCTGTGATGCACCACTCCGTCTTCAAAACTGCCAGGGCCCTGCTTGACTTTCACTTGATGCATCGCCTTCAGCCCAGCGGTTCAGCATCGACTCAACTCACTTTTAACATTGACGCATCATCTACACCGTGACACCTTTAAGAACTGAGGCTCGCTCAAGCAACTGGAGCTCCACTCCCACTGTGCAACGCATCGTCCCGAGCGGAAAAGCTCACGACCCTACACAGCCTTAAGGAACTGACATATTGCCTGCCTCCACAATGCCTCACCTCCTCTGCTCCACTCACGGTCTTTGATTTGCAATGCATCCAAGGTACTGTAAGGAGGTCTGCATGATTCTTGTATCCAGCCCACGCTCCATCGCGGTTGTCCTGAACTTTTGGATTTGTCCCAATCAATCATGACCAGATAGCCTCAGTTGGAGCTACAGATTTCTAAACACTGCATTTTGGTTTAATCTATAAAAATCCATATCTTGTCTGGTGTATGTTGGATTTTGTCGTTTTGATCTTGTTTTACTCAGATATAAATATTGGCTATTTTTCTAAAGTGGTGTGGAATACTTTTGTGATATTATTAATGTGTTACTGTGAGAGTGTGCACAAATACTTTAAACATTGTCTCTTCAGTTTAGCCGGACATCTTTTGAGCCTAGCTCTTAGAAGGTGAGCTCGGATAAGCCTACTATGTGCTACACTTACCCTGATTATAGTGTTGGTCCCTACTTGGACAGGGTTCACACCACTCCCAACTAGAGACTCCATTTCTATCACAGACCATCATAGTCCCTGTCATCTTTACCATTCCTGTCAAAATGCCATTCTCTGTTACACTACCTGTCCCTTTCACCCTCCTGTTAACCAGAGAGGGTCAGGCTTGCTTGGAATACAATGAAGTAAAAGATTACATAATGAGTGCTCTTCAGAACAATGTCTTTTTAGCAAGTCTGGGTAGAAGTGATGCTCAAAATGCCCTTTTCTGGACAGATTTTACATTGTTTTTCTGGCTGGAAGAGCACCTGCACTGCACCCCCTCCTCTGGACACTAGTGATGTAATTATGGCTTTCATGCGTCACTCTCTCAATGTGTTCAACTTCTACTGATAATTCACGCCACACCACTAACCTTTTCCAAGCAAAATGTTTTCTGCTGCTCCATATGCCACACTTATTTTGAAAGTTTAACAATAATAACTGACCATAACTCTCCTCAAAGCATATTTCTTCCCTCTCTCACAAAAGTCTGTCTCTGCCACTGTACCTAATGAACAGTAATTGATTTACTGGCCTTGGAGTGATTCAAACTCGTTACGAGCCAATTACTGATTTGTTCCTGCATTGAATATTCAACTTATTGAGCTATCCTTCCAGCTACAGAAGTGTGTGAGAAATATATCGTACAGCCCTCCAGAAATCACGTAGATTGAGTGTGAAAGAGGCCAGTTTGGGACTATCATGGATATTGGCAGGGGTCAGAGAAAGGTTGTAGAATGTGAAAGAGGCCTGGATAGTGGCTGCCATCATACTGCTTGATGTCATGAAGGGCCAGGGTATCTTCATACGGGCCTGCATAAGAATGGCCAGAATATTGTCAATGCTCATAGAGTAGGCATGCCACTTATCTGTGCCCTTCTTCAAAGAAGCTAGCCACGTTGCTGCAAGCGGTCCAGGCCAGAGTACGTCACAGAGTGCACAGAAAATGCTATGGAGCATGATGGAGGTTAAAGTTTCCAATATACTTCAAATGGGGCACTCTATCTACCAGAGATGATGGGAGAGTTGAATACCTTACAGAGTTAATGAGATGGGTATCCATACACTGAATTGATCCCTCGGGGGCAATAGTATGACAGAGTATCTACTCTACCTGATGGAAGTGATCTAATGGGCTATGATAGCTGCCATAGTTCCTAGGAGGGGCTAGAGCTTCTTACACATACCACAGGGAAGCCAGAGTGCAGTAGCAGGGTTGTCAGAAGAAGGGCTTGGCCATATGACATGGGTCAGAGAAGAGGGCTACAGTGCCTAGAGGAGGTCATTTTTGGGGTCAGAATACAGGAGAGAGGTCCCAGAAGGCACAACTGTACAAGGTTATTGAATTTGTAAGACATGTCCACCTAAACATATGGCATAGCATAAAGGTCAAGTAGCTAACTATATATGGTGATTCCAGAGTTCTATGAAGTATCAGTAATAGAGGTGCAACGGAAAGAAAGAATTGGGTTGCTGAGAAAAGGTTGTGAGTTAGGACTAGAATTCTTCTAGTAGAAGAGGAACATGAATTAGCAAGGCCATTATTAGGCAGAGGGCCAGAGTACGACCCACCAGTTTGCGACTCGCAAATTGCGTCACATTTGCAACTCGCAAATTGGGATGTATAACAGTGTCTCAGACACTGTTTGCAATTCCTAATGAGGTCGCAAATTGCATGCCTCATAAATATAAATCATGCAGACGCAATTTGCGACCCCATTAGGAATGGCTAGCACTCACAGGGATGGTGGACTGCTGGGGTCCGCCGACCACCATGTCTGGGACTGCTTTTAAATAAAGCAGTCTTTTTTTAAAAAATTCCCCCTGTTATCCTTAAAGGAAACCGGGATGCATTAAAAAAAAATGAAACTTTTCAGTTTTTATTTTTTAAGGGCATGCAGTGGTCCCTGGGATCACTTCTTGCTCTTAATACTGTTTTCTCACATACTCAGAAAGGGGAAGAGGTCCCCCTTCCTAATAGCGAGAGCCGCAAATGCTATTTTGTGAGTAAGTGGCTCTCAAAATAGCATTTGCGGCCGCAAAAAAGGATCGTACATTTGGCCCAAATTGAATTTGGAGGTGCTGTAGAACTTTATTCTGACGTGGAAGGAAAACCATCAAAGAGAAGCAAAATACTAAACAGAGTATCAGATGAGTATGGGACTCAATGGATGGGTGGTGCCAAAGGCTGGTTGCAGTGCCCAAATCAGTGAGTCAGATATTGATTTCATCACATGTAGGTGGACTGATGAGGTACAACATGGGTTGCCTGACAGAGCAGAGGAGATAAGTCAGCATCTGACAGATCAGATGTAAACTGTCAGTAGCCGAGAGAGGGCACAGGGGCACAGACATGGTTATAGTGCTTGACAGTGTAAAAAGTCTCGAGAGGACTAATTTACTAGGCAGATGTATAGCCCAATGATATCTGTTAGAGGGCACCAGGAGAGGAGAAACAGTCTTCGTTATGTGGTCATAAAGAAGCTTTGCCAGTGATGACAAACTCAAGAGATTTACTTACTGGTGAGAAGAATGCACGCAGTCAGGCCTGATGTGTAACCTGAGGCTGGTGTTCTGTCCACAAGGTTCCATGTATACGTTTAGACACCTCTGAGATGGCTGTAATATACCTGTTAGAAGGTAGCCAAACTTGTGATTGTCTTGTTTATGTTGGTTGTGGTTAGTGCATCGCACTCCTTAGTTGTAGTTACTTCTGTGGCTGGTAGCATTACGTTGTTGCATTATGTTCCTTCTTCCTGTTTTGCCAAGCAGGGCTTTGATCAATGGTGGGCGGAATGTTTCATTCCACCCGCACCCATGGTATTGAGGAAGTTGGCGACTCCGCATTACTGTTATAACACGGTGTTCTGGTGAATTCTGGCTAAATTCGCTAATCGACCTGTGGCAAAATTGTTTTCTTGTGAGGCTTCCAGAAATGCAGGCTGTGGAGCGAGTGTGAGATTTTGCATCCCCTAACTCGATTTTCCAATGTGGGTGGTCGCAGATCAATTTGAATGACCCACGATCATGAGCACCCCATGATGCCATCTGTGCTGATTTTTCAGTGCTGCTTGTGCTACTGGCGCTAAATTGCAGCATGAGCAGCACAACATGCATATTTTCCACATGTTGGTGAAACTCCATGGATTCTTGCAGAGTTGTTATGGAACTTCACTGAATTCCATAGAGTGAAACTCTGCGAGTTCCGCCCACCCTTATCTTTGATGACAATCATGTGATCTAAGACCTAGAGTTAAGCACGTTTAAGATTAGTTTAGTATGATTGGGGGGATACGTTAAGGGACTTTGATAACTACAAAAAGTGCTTGCATGACATTCCAAGACCTTCCCCCTTGACATTCAAGTCCACTACATCTGCATTAACCTATGACTTGACATATCTACAGATCTGCAAAGCACATATATGACCACCATGATGTCAAAATCTTGCTGCCCTACAAGTTAACGCTCATATTCGCAATATGTGCTCATTTTGTCTGTCAGTCGTGCATAGAGGTTTAATAGAATAGCCTAGACGACAAATGGTGCCTCCTTATATGGTCCATGGAAGGAGCTTCATAGGCAATACTTTTGTCAAAACCACCATTTGGTGAGAAGGTTTTCCAGTAACCTTTTTTGAAGTGCAGACAACCTGAAAGAGGTTTGCTGAGGTTTCCATAAATGGATGTTGTGTACATTTTGGATTATCAAAAAAGAATGTTTTTGCGTGAATTTAAAAGTGGTATTATTCTGCACATATTGCTTTTTCTAGCTGCAATTCATTTTGTGTGTGAACAGGCAGCATGAGGATCCACTGTCAAAACATTTAAAAACTTGGTTAAACATTTTATTTCAAGGAAGAAATAAAAGGAGGTGTTGTGGACAGAGAAGTTTAATGTTTAGACAAACTATGGTGTCTCCAGAATAACGGAGCATATGTTGCGCTTCATGTACCGACTGTAATGCCTTTTGTGGAGGATGTGGCTGTCCAATCAATTTGAAGGGGCTATGTTAAGGGTTGAAGATCATTTTACACCAAATATAAGTGCAGTTGTAGAAAGCCATTTGTTCTGCACAAAGCATTAATGTTATTGTAAGACTGCACAGATGGTTTGGTCATGTAAAATGTAACATTTTCATCAGGCCACCCAAGAGTCAGTAATGAGAACAATTTAGAATGTTGCAGATGTAGATTTTCAAATATATTGCATTTTTGATCACTATAAGCAGGGAATGGTAACACTGTGGGATCGGAAGACATTTTGAAAAAGCATGCAAGGATTAAAAAATAGTTGTAAGGAAAAGTTGGACAGACATAAAATGATGATGGTGTGTGATGTGGATAGATATGTGAGTGAAACGGTCCGGGAATGGTGCAGGTTTTCAAGGAAAGCATTAAAAAAATGGAGGCCGAGAAACAAAATGTGATTTGAGGTAGGGATTGACAAAAGTTCAACACATAATAAGTGTTATTTTATTTTAAAAAGCATGTGTGTTCCACAAATTACGGTTGGCTGCAGAAAACTTGTATATGAAAGTTATGCGAAATACCTTCTTAATTTCCTTTGAAGTGTGAACATTGTACTCAAGCTAAGCTGGCATGTACCAATACCAGCAAGGTACCTGTTAAATGTATTAGACAGTTGTCTGCAAAAATAATTCACTTGAGAGGAGGGCGTGGCTTTGGCACCACCTAAGATGGCTGCCTGAAGAGGGAGCTCTGCACGTCACTGACGTGTCAATCCTGTTTTCGGTGTCTGTCGAACTGTTTGATCAGAGGTTTGCAGCCTTAGAGGCAGTGTAATATGCCTGGAAGCTGTAGTGCCATTGCTTTTTGAGATATGGGGATTTCTGCCATTTTTCTTGCCATCACGGACGTTGGTTCAGGAGCTGCTGCTATCTTGGGATCTCTTCAAATGCTGCATACAAGTAATTCAGTGCGCTATCAGCTTTAATGGATGTGTTAAGTTTGGTTAAGTCTGGCTCTGTGTTGCTCCTTTAAGAAGTTTCAGGAATATAGATGCTTCAATAATGAATCTTGACATTTCTGCAGTTATGCAACATATATAATTTTGGTAGGTCTTCTGTCTGGCACCTGTGAGGTTTACAAGGTGTATTAGAATGCTATGGAAACTACATATGTGACATTTGGCTAGTTAAATGCATCCGACTACAGCAGTGTCATAATTCTAATCCTATAAGGGAAATGAAATTGCTTCTAAGGCATGTTACTAGTGGATTTTGCATTCTAGATGGGATGATAAAATAAAATGCAGTTTATTTTCACTCCCAAATTGCACTCTATTAATGTTGGTACTACTACTACTGCGAAGCAAGCGTCAATGGATTAATCAGTTTCTTCTGAGGAGATTTCCAATCCCAATGCTCTTCGTACTTAATCCATACACTCCAGGGCCGCACTGGCTACCGGGCAATTTGAAAGGCTGCTGAGCTGGGGGGTGATTTCGTTCATGGAGACCTGCATGTGCTAAACAAAATTCGTTTGCATGAATTATTTCGAAGCACACGCAGGTCTCCATGAACGAAATCAGCCCCCAACGCAGTGAAATCAGCCCCCATCTCGGCAGCATTCCAAAATGCCCGGTAGTCAGTCCGGCCCTGATACACTCTCTCCTCAAGTAAGGCTCATGTATCATCTTCAGCTTCTAAACGACTAAAACAGGATCCTCCTTCACCTGCTAAATCTTCATCTCCACTCTCCATGCAGCCTTTTAAGGGTATGCTAATTTATCGCCCACCAGGACCAAGATATGGCTTTGTTGATCAGCTTAGCATGAACCTTGAAACTTCTATTCTCAATGCTAATTTCTCGATGTTAGGTGATTTTAATTTCCATCTGGAAAATTAAGCCAACTCAGACTCCATAAAGTTGATTGATTCAATGAATGCGCTTGGACTAACCCTAATCACTAGGGGCCTCATTTATGAAAAGTGACGCATCGTTGCGTGAAAAAAGCGATGCGTCACTTTTCACTGCGCACTCCTTGCGACACCAATGATGCGTCATATTTAATGTATGACGCATCATGTCGCAAGGACTTACAGATACGTCAGTATTTCTGACGCATCTGTAAGCGCAAAAGTGACGCATTGCTGGAGTGTGTCACAAAAGTGACGCAACTCCAGCAATGCGTCCTTTCACATGGGGAAAGCCCCATGTGAAAGCTCTTGCGTCAGTCTTACGCCTGCTGTGAGGCAGGCGCAAGATTTTGACGCAAAAGCATCCTAAAAGTGACGCAGTGAAATCTCATAGATTTCACTGCGTCACTATTACGAGGCTTTTTGCGGGGGAACGCCCCCTCTGCATACATTATACCTGACGCAGGTATAATGTGGCGCAGGGGTTTAAAAAGTGACGCATCTACCTAGATGCGTCACTTTTTAAATATGGCGCAACAAGGCGCATTTTGTATGCCGCTGGTACGTCAAAAAAAGTGACGCACCGGCGGCGCAAAACTGACGCAAAGCCTCATAAATAAGGGCCCAGATGTCCGGCACACAGGGCAGGGCATATGATAGATGGGATTTTCTCCAACCATCCATCTATTAATATACTACCATCTCTTACCTGGTCCGATCACTGGGCAGACAACTGGCAGATAAAGATTCAGAGAACCCTTGTGCAAAGACATTTAACGCAACAAATTCCAAATAGAGCCTGGCATAAAATACAGCCTGCAGAACTGAGAGACACCCTCACGACTACACCCTGGCAACCAGTTGATAACCTGGAGTGTTGAAAAGTTCTCGTTCTGGCTAAAATCTGGTCTAGACATTTTAGCCCCGGTCAGACTAAAAACTACGGCTAAGAAAGTCTCCCAGCCACGGTGCAACAAAACACTCAAAACATCAAGGTAGGAGTGCCGCAAACAAGGACAGAAATGAAGAAAAAATTATGAGGTTGAAGATAAAATTATCTATAAAAATAATTTAGCAGAACATAAAAAATGCATTTTAGCTGCAAAAACCTCTTACTATTCGGAGCAAATAAAGTTAGCTTGTGACGTTAACAAAACTCTATTTCAAGTCATAAAAAATCTGGTGAAACCAGCCAGCCCTTACACTGCCTTAACAAATCAAATATTCTGTCATGCTCTGGCTGACTTTTTTCAAGAAAAAGTAGCCAACATCTTCAATAAACTTATCGCGGGCAGGATAGCCATACATACCGATAGACAATCTCTAAACCCCACATCAGCCAAATTCTCTACCTTCAAGGTTCCCTCGGAAGAACAACTCATTAAACTAATTCCAGCCATTAACTCTGGTGCTCCACAAGGTCTCTGCCCCCCAAAAATAATGCACATGATTCCAGCACAAGTGGCACAACATCTGGTGTAAATCCTCAATATTATGTTTGCAGTGGGTTCTTCCCTATGCCATGGAAGTCTGCTTCAGTTCTGCTATTGCTAAAAAAGGACAACCTAAATGCCATGGATAAAAACAACTATTGCTCTATCTCTAGACTTCCCTTTGCTGCAAAGATAGTGGAGAAGGTAATGAATTAGGAGAGTACATAGAAGAAAACTATTTATTGGATGACACACAACACAGGTTCAGGAAAAACCAGAGTACTGAATCTGCTTTGGTGTTAGATACCAAAGACATCAGTGCAATGCAAGAAAAGGAAGGAACGGCAGCTTTAATTTTGCTTGATCTCTCAGCGGCATTTGACATGGTCAACCATGAGATTCTGGTTGACCGTCTTTAGAGCCTGGGATAGAGGATACTTCACTAGATCTCCTCTAATCCTTTTTAGCCCATAGACAAGAAAGTGTGGCAGTGAGCAATTTTACATCCTGGACTTTCTCCCTGCCCTATGGAGTCAATCATGGATCAGCCTTAAGCCCAACACTGTTCAACCTTTATGTCACAATGTTGGCAAAACTTATCAAGAAATCAGGCTTCTCCTTAACATCTTATGCAGATAACACTCAAATTGTAGTGTCATTAGCAAAATCTGGCAATAACTCAGGTTCCGTTTTCAGGACCTGCATGAGCAATGTAGGCAATTGGATGGACAACAACTGTCTTAAATTAAATGCCACTAAAACTAAGGTCATTATTTTTGGCAATTATCCTTCCTTCTGGGCATTGGAGTGGTGGCCACCAGAGCTAGGCCTCCTTCCCAAACCAACTAACAAAGTAAAAAATCTTGGTTTCCGGTTAGACAAAAGATGAAACTGAAAGACCAAGTGAATAAAATGACATCCTCTTCATTTTGTTCTTTGAGGCTTGTAAATAAGATCGAAAAATTCTTACCACCTGAACTTTTAAAAACAGTAGTCATCGCACTAGTACTTTCTAGGAGGGACTACTGTAATAGCCTTTATCTCAATCTTGCCGTAGGTCCCCTGAAAAGGCTTCAGACCCTGCAGAATGCAGCTGCATGCTTTCTTTTTACAACTCTCAAATATGAATCAGCCAGGGGGGCTACCAGTCATACAACGTGTCAGGTTTAAGGCTCTTTGCCTGGCATACAAATCATTGCATGGACTGGGGCCAGCCGGTTCAAGGAGAAGCTCAAATGGTATATCCCAGGGAGGACGCTTTGCTCAGGCTCTGCTATGAACCTTACAATCTCCCCTTTTAAGAGGACCAGCTGGGGAGGGAAGAGCTTTTTCAGAACTACAGCTGTCCTCTGGAACGTCCTGCCACTGACACTGAAAGCCGCCCCCTCTTTATCAGCTTTCAGAAAGGCCCTGAAGACCTGGCTCTTCTCCCAGGACTAGGAGATATCGGGGTTCACAAGAACTTCCATGAGCTTTGCAGTTATAACCGATTGCATAGTGCCAAGAAACCCTCTGGCAAGAGTTTGCATTTTATAAATTAGAAATCAAATCATTTACTGTTGGAGGAGATAGGAGCATTGCATCCCTTCGCTGAAGAGACTGACAAGAGTATGCAGCATCTGGATGAAAATAGGCATTGAAGGAAAACCATATTTTGGTGGTAGAACTGCAATTTGTGGACTTACATGATGACATAACTAACATTCAGAATCTGGGAAAGGAGGTTCTTCACCTTAAACTGCACACAGATGACTGGGAAAATAGGAGCAGGTGGAATAATCTCTTTATTTATGGTTGTCCTGAAGCAATAAAAGGCAATGATCTGGTTTTCTTTTTTCCCTCTTTTCTTCCAAAACTGCTAGACTTGCCATCTTCCATTTTTCTCCGTAATCAAAGAGCTCATGGGCATGGCCCTTGTCTTTCTTTGTCTGTTTCTCCTGCTAAACCAAAAGGAGTTATCATACTATTTCTCCAGTTTCTGATCATTGACAGTTCTCTTTGCAGCTAAGACTAAAAGTCAAGTCATGTGGTTGGGTCAAAGGATTTTTCTGTCTCAAGATGTGCCCAATGCTGCCACCACCAGAAGGAAAGAATTTCTGAACCTTCAATCTTCTCTATGATCTTTAGGCACTAGATATGGAGTTTTTCATCCTTGCATCTTCAAAGTGAAGTATCAAAACCATAAATTTATGAGCCTGCTGAACTTTAAAAATTCATACAATCTCATATGTTGGATACCATGGAAATAACTGGTCCTTCTATGAGTTCACTTTTCTTTTTGATATGGTCTTCGGGTGGCTTACTGTGTTTTTTCTGAAATATTATTACATTTGTATGTATTTTCTTCTTCTTTTCATAGAATCGTCACGTATATGATTTTCCTTGAGTGTATATTGTCCTGATGTGGCGTGGACTCCTTCATTTCGGGTGTGTCATCTGTTCTTGTGTCGTCACCAACCTATTTCCTTTTGTTACTTATTCAGGTATATTTTTAGTCATCTTTTTTGGACATGTACTTGTTTTTTTCTTTTCATTGTTTCCTATTCTTATCTTCCTTTCTTGCCTTCCTTTGTCTCCCTTTTTATTCTCCTTGCTATTTTCTTTTCTCAGGAAAAATGCACGTTATTATGGCGGGAACAATAAAGTTGGTAAATTGTTAGCAAATTAGTTAAAGGTTATAAAAGAAAGAGACATCATTGACTCAGTGTCAACTTCACAGGGGCAGTCTATTACTAATCATCAAGCTACTTTTGAAGAGTTTGTTACATTTTATTAATCCTTATAACTCCTGAATTAGCATTTTAGTCTTTCAGAATTGTGGACTACTTAGGTCAAACTCCACATCACACTCCCCCAAATCTGGATTTGAATCCCTAGAAAGTAATCTTACTTGTGATGAAACTTCTACAGCATTTAAATCATTAAAGTTAGGGAAAATGCCAAGTTCTGATGGTTGTACAGAGGAATTTAATCTTTATTTTTTAAAATATTTTGATTTTCCTTCTTTATTTGAATCATTTGTTTAATCATGTTATTAAATCATTTTCCACTTCTGGTACATTTCAAGAGGCAATATTTGTCTTAGTCACAAGGATGCAAAGGACTTGCATGACCATAAAAATGATACACCCATTTCATTGTTGAATGTTGATTATAAGATTTTTGCTAAGTTCTTAGCTCTTAACTTGGAATCCTTTCTTCGTTATCTAATAGGGAAAGAACAATCAGGGTTTATCAAAAGGAGACATATCAGATAATGCTCAATTATTTCTTAATGTTTTTAGTAAAGCCCCCTCTTTTAAATCTTACCTTGTGTGAGAAGGTGGCCTGATATGCAGTGCTCACTATTCTAGTGAACACTATGTATCAGTCCAGCAACCCTTATTGATGATTGGTTGTAAGTCAACCTTATAGACCAGCTATCCTAGTAGCGTGGATACGAGCAGTCTAAGGCTAAAGACTCGAGAGGGCGCGTTAAGCCAGCTGTTTACCACACATATACCCCTTGAATACCAAGTGAAAGGACACCACACAAGTGTTATGAAAATAAACAGTTATTTATTTAAAGATCACAACAGCCCTGTACTCTTTATGAGGACAGGGTACTAAGCACAAACCAAAACTCTTACAAAAATACTTAAGTTAGCACAGTATATACAAATGCCCGAGGGGCACGGAAAACCATATACTCTGAAAGTGGAATGCGAAATTCCTAGCAGGTAAGTACAGTACTAATAGCTTTTGGAATCGCTAGGACTTGACTAGGGAATCGTTAGATTACTTCTAGGAGGCCTAGGGGACTCGGGTGCAGTGTGTGCACTCTCACGCGAGATGCGGGACAAAAGTCTATGGTAGCTAGGAATTAGAAAGTTAGTGTTCTCGGGCGAACCCGACCTGGTAGGGAGAAAACGAAAGTAGATTCTGACCCTTGGATAGTGAGGCTATGCTGGGGCACCGAAATGCCGAAGTTACCTAGCCCAGGGGCTGCAGCTGCATAGGTCTGAAAAGACGTCGGGAATCCTCGTAGACGGACCAGGAGCCGGAAGAAAAGATGCTGGCCGGTGACCAGTGAAGAAAGTTCAGTCGGATCCAAGCCTGGATCTTGAAGATAGATGACACCTGAAAGCAGAGGGGGCCAAGTTCGAGACTACTAGCCAGTAGTCAGTGGGCACCAGGAGGGCACCGGATGGTAGCCACCTCGACAAGGTGAGTGGGTGACGCTTGACTCGAAGATCTCACGGACCAGGAGGCGTTGTCGGCGACCAGGATGGAGGATCGAGCTGTCCCACGAAGATAGAAGCTGTCGGCGTCGCTGGACCCAGGATTGGGCAACAAAGCCTTGGCAAATTCAAGCCCACGCGGTGGACCTGAAATGGCGTCTGGAGTGGACCAGGAGGGTCCGGGGTGCCTCTCTTGAACAAGGAAGCAAGGGCCAGCCTGGAGCAACCAGACCAGCAGTCGTGAAGTCGTTGGGCGTCGTTCAGAGGGCCACAAGCCAGCCGGCTAGTAGCCAAACAACGCGGTGCACAGCAAACAGCAGAAGGGCCCCACGCAGATCGTGGAGATGCAGGGGGGCTGATCTTGGGTGCTGGAGCTGCGCAAGGTCGGGGCTTCTCGGACCCCAAAGCACTCACCAGTGGAGGACACGGTGGGCTTGCAGTAAAGATGTCGTGCAGTCTTGGCGATCGTCGGTCCCTTGAGGTCTCGTCGCACTCACGGTTCTCAGCTTGGCTGTAGAGGTGAGTAGAGGTCAGAGGTGCCAGGGAAGCCGGGTCTCGTCGAGCTGGGTCGTCGGATTCGTGATGAAGGACTTGCAGCAGACCGCAGTGTTCTTTAGGATGGTGCCTGCGGATGCAGGGTGACTACTCCTTAGCCACAAGGGAGAATCTTGAAGAAGAAATCGTGAAGTCCTTTCGAAGAAAGTGGTATCTTGATTCCAAAGATGATCTAATTTTAACAGGGGGCCCGCTCCCATCTTTATACTAAAAAAGGGGGCTGACCCGGTGACTAGGTCCTGCCTATGGGTGGGACCAGGAGGGGGGTGGTTACACCCCTCTCCCCTGCCGGACTTCCCCAGGCCAGGGGCTGGTGTGCCCCTGGAACTGGTTCTGACTGGCCTATGCGTAGTGAGCACCGGGGTGCCACTCAGCAGTCACCTTCCTGAAAAGCCCTGCCTACCCAGGATACACAAAACCATGTCTGGGACGGTGCTAGCACCGCCCCTGACAGGAAACCCTTTGTCCAGGCTCCCCTCACTGGAAGGACTCCCAGCTGCAGGGGGTCAGACTCGTGTCTGTGGTGGCAGCATCCATTTTGTGGAGCTGAGGCTTCAGTTAACTTTAACCGGGGTTCACAGTTACATACATGTCGTGTCCCTCTAGAAGGGTGGAATGCTAACCCCGTCGCCAGAATTGGCGAGGGGTTAGTATTCCAATTCGTATGACACCTTACTCGACATGTTTTGATAAAGCAATACCAAAGATAGCATTTAACCGCGAGGATTATAATGCACTTAAGAGTATATGGTATGCGATATCATGGAACAGCTATTAGGACTTGATTCCGCAAGCTGCAGACAGGCTCAGCTCATGCCAGAGCACCATCTCACACGATTCCAAGCACTCTGCCTTCAGGATTGTCAAGGCCTGCCATAGGAGTGACTGATAGGAATCTGTGTGTCCATTTTAGGGTTAGATATAGGTATACTATATCTACAGCAAAGGGTGATTACACGACTTTGCCCCAGCTGTCAAGCAGCCAGTTGTGTCAATTTTAGGAGGCCAGCCAGGGGTGGCATAATACATGCTGCAGCCCCTGGCAGCCCTGGGTACACCCATGCCCTGAGTTACAGGGTCTGATAGGGTGGCCCAGTACCAATTGGAAATGTACCTAGGGTACATGGAATCCATTTTAAAGAGAGAGCAGTAGGCCTGGGGTCCTGATTGGCAGGATCCCAGGTCGACTATGTCCAAAACCAGCTAAAACACAGGGCAAAAAGTTGGGGGCAACCATAGTCAGGATGTACCTTCCTACACAACCCCCCCCCAAACGAAAGGAGATAAGGCTATCCTTGTCCAGGTAAGCCTCTATTACCTAAGTGGCCATATAAGGAAGGACCAGCTCTGGCTTGGTTTCCCCCTGTGCCATGGTCCACTAGGCAACCCCTCACCCTAAGGGTATCTGAGGGTCTCCACCATAGGGAATCTCTGTCTCTGGTGTGTCTTGGGAAAGAAGAAGGCTGATGCTGGGATGGAGTACTGAAGTGAGGCTCCTCTACCTTTGGGCTCAACTTCCTCCAATCACCATCCATCATGTGTGCCTTTCTTTCTTTAGCTGAGATGCACTGAGCTCTCAGGGTCAGCCTCTGGCTACCTAAAGCTGGAGGCTGAGTCCCTCTGTTTGGCTTACTGGAGGGACAGGTCAGGTCTGGGGTTTTTAGGCCCCATGTTTGGCTGTGCCCAACAGTGTCCAGCTGTGGGAGTTCCCTAACTACTTTTAAGGGGGATCCCTCAGGAGTCTGTTCTATTTTCACTTGGCTAGGTTTACCAGCTTCAGTGATCCTAATCTGCTGATTAAGGGGTTCTTTTGGACAGGGGGCCCTTTGGGGTCCACCACTGGCCTCCCTGATCTCTTCAGCCCTGGGCTGACTGAGACAGGGTAGAGAGGTGCAGGTTACCTGCTCCAGACTGGGTCCCACCTGGGAAGGTTCCACTACCATCAGGGGCTCTGCCAGGCTAGGCCTGACTACCTCTGGGGCAGTTCCTTCAACAGGGGTAGAGTCAGTTCCCTGAGGAGGCTGGCTCTCACCTAGTGTCTGGGAGGGGGAAGACTCTTCTTCCTCCTCAATGCTCTCTGTTTGAGTGGAGTGATCCATTGTTTCAGGCTTCACAACCTCACTATCTGTTTGAGTAGAGGCTGAGACCATTTCAACCTTGCCAACCTTTTCAGGAGGGCACTCAGTTTGTGTTTGGGTTGTGACTGTCACAGCCCTCCTATCCTGTTCTGGAAAGTCTGTCTGAGCCTGGGCAGTGGCTACCACTGCCCTTCCAACCTTTTCAGGGAGGAATGGTGCTTGGACTGGGGCTGTAGCTATTACTGCCCCACTAACCTGTCTGGATAGGCCTATCATTCTGGAATGAGTTTCTTGTTCCACCTCAGCCCATGCTGAGAGTTCCAGGTCATTCCCCAGTAAGCAATCTACAGGTAGGTTATCTGTCACTGCCACTCTCATGGGCCCTGTGACATTACCCCAGCTGAGCTTGACTACTGCCATGGGATGCCTTCTCTTCATTCCATGAATGTCTGTCACCTGATAAGTAAAACCAGGGGTCAGTTGAGCAGAGGGGACCAGATGGTCACTCACCATGGTGAGGCTGGCCCCTGTGTCTCTGAATGCCTCAACTTTCTGACCATTCACTAAAACTTCTTGTCTATACTTGCCCAAAATGTGGGGTCCAGTAGTGAAGTTGGCAAACCCCATGCCAGTCTCACAGACAAGAGTGTGGTCAGGGAACCTGGCTAAGCCATAGTCCTCCTGTTGGCCCAGAGTAATGCCCACCACATTCTTGGGGGCACTCCCACCACCTGGGGGATTACCACTAGTGGTAACAGGAGGTTTAGGAGTATTACCTGGGGGTGTATTTCCCTTATTACCATTTTTAGGGCAACTGGCATCACTTTTGTAATGACCCACCTGTTTACAGGTATGGCAATAAGGTTTCTTCTGTTCTGAAGGAGTGTTCTGGGACCCACCACCCTTGTTGGAGTTTTGGGGCCCTTGGGAAGTCTTCTCTGTGGATTTATCCCCACCCTTCTCTTGAGGCTTGGTTGATTCCTTTTTCTGGTCACCACCCTGGTTTTTAGGCCTAACCCTGGTTCTGACCCATTTGTCTGCCCTCTTACCCAATTCCTGTGGAGAGGTCAACTCAGAGTCTACCAGGTGCTGATGTAATAGCTGGTTCTGACAATTATTTAAGATTTGCTCCCTCATAATTAGATTATACAATCCTTTAAAATCAGTAACCTTACTACCCAGTAGCCAGCCTTCAAAAGCCTTAGTGGCACAATCAACAAAGTCAGTCCAATCTTGAGACTGAGTTTTCTGGGTGTCTCTGAACAGCATCCTGTATTGTTCAGTGGTTAAACCAAACCCATCAACCAGTACATTCTTCAAGACTTGGTAATTGTTAGCATCCTCCACCCTTGTGGTGAGGAGCTTATCTCTACCTTTACCATCAAAGGAGAGCCACAAGATAGCTGCCCACTGACTTTGGGGAACACCCTGCACAGTGCAGGCTCTCTCCAAAGCAGTAATCCATTTGTGGATGTCATCCCCTTCTTTAAAGGGGGGCACTATCTTATTCAGGTGCTTTTTATCAAAACTCCTTTCCCTATTGCTAGGATTATTGCTGCCACCAGTGGGAACTGTCCCACTCAATTGTTGCTCTCTAGCAAAGGCAAGTCTCTCTTTGGCCAGGGCAAGTTCTTCCCTTTCAATCCTCAGTTTGACTGCCCTTTCTTCAGCTTCATACACTCTCCTCTTAGGGGAAGACATTCCTCTGTGAGAAGAGTTGAGAGAGCCATTGGTTCGAAAGGATCTGCTAGAGCCTCTTGATAGAGACCTAACTCGTCCATTCCCAATGTTAAGCTGACCTGAGAGTGGGCCCAGGGGTCCCCCAGTACCAAGCTCATGTCTGCTTAAGTTGGACCTGCTTAGTCTGCTGACTTCTACCTGTCCCTTATCTGCCTCATCCCCAGACAACTCATCCTCCTCCTCAGCATCATCTGCCTCATGGAGGGGATGGATATCAAAGGGACCCTGTAAGGAGGGCAAACTTCCATCTGGATTAGAAGGGTCTGGGTTACCAGCCCTACTGGCATCATAAGCCTCTAAGAGACCAATCAGAAAGGAAGTGGTGGGGTTAGACCCCTGTTTTAGTTTCCTGAGAGTACACACTTGTCTCATCTCATGGAAACTAAGAGCAGCATATTTTGAAGTAAGGACCTGTGGAGGGTCCACTGACACAAGGGGATACTCAGAGTTTCCTCCTTTGTCTGACATGCTGATTCTAGTGTGGTGTAAGTGATGCACCTACCTACACTATGTGTTTACCTACTGGTCCCTTGCTAGAGTTGTAGCCAAGGTGTGCTAAGCCTTGAGGAGCTACAACAGCTGGTTCAGTAGAACTCAGAGTATTCTAAGCTTTAGTTATATGTACCTAACAGTACTTATGTGATCTTTCAACAAGATATTCTTAGGATACGTGTGGTAAAACAACAGCAAGCTCAAATCCCAACCGCTGCTCACCAATGTGAGAAGGTGGCCTGATATGCAGTGCTCACTATTCTAGTGAACACTATGTATCAGTCCAGCAACCCTTATTGATGATTGGTTGTAAGTCAACCTTATAGACCAGCTATCCTAGTAGCGTGGATACGAGCAGTCTAAGGCTAAAGACTCGAGAGGGCGCGTTAAGCCAGCTGTTTACCACACATATACCCCTTGAATACCAAGTGAAAGGACACCACACAAGTGTTATGAAAATAAACAGTTATTTATTTAAAGATCACAACAGCCCTGTACTCTTTATGAGGACAGGGTACTAAGCACAAACCAAAACTCTTACAAAAATACTTAAGTTAGCACAGTATATACAAATGCCCGAGGGGCACGGAAAACCATATACTCTGAAAGTGGAATGCGAAATTCCTAGCAGGTAAGTACAGTACTAATAGCTTTTGGAATCGCTAGGACTTGACTAGGGAATCGTTAGATTACTTCTAGGAGGCCTAGGGGACTCGGGTGCAGTGTGTGCACTCTCACGCGAGATGCGGGACAAAAGTCTATGGTAGCTAGGAATTAGAAAGTTAGTGTTCTCGGGCGAACCCGACCTGGTAGGGAGAAAACGAAAGTAGATTCTGACCCTTGGATAGTGAGGCTATGCTGGGGCACCGAAATGCCGAAGTTACCTAGCCCAGGGGCTGCAGCTGCATAGGTCTGAAAAGACGTCGGGAATCCTCGTAGACGGACCAGGAGCCGGAAGAAAAGATGCTGGCCGGTGACCAGTGAAGAAAGTTCAGTCGGATCCAAGCCTGGATCTTGAAGATAGATGACACCTGAAAGCAGAGGGGGCCAAGTTCGAGACTACTAGCCAGTAGTCAGTGGGCACCAGGAGGGCACCGGATGGTAGCCACCTCGACAAGGTGAGTGGGTGACGCTTGACTCGAAGATCTCACGGACCAGGAGGCGTTGTCGGCGACCAGGATGGAGGATCGAGCTGTCCCACGAAGATAGAAGCTGTCGGCGTCGCTGGACCCAGGATTGGGCAACAAAGCCTTGGCAAATTCAAGCCCACGCGGTGGACCTGAAATGGCGTCTGGAGTGGACCAGGAGGGTCCGGGGTGCCTCTCTTGAACAAGGAAGCAAGGGCCAGCCTGGAGCAACCAGACCAGCAGTCGTGAAGTCGTTGGGCGTCGCTCAGAGGGCCACAAGCCAGCCGGCTAGTAGCCAAACAACGCGGTGCACAGCAAACAGCAGAAGGGCCCCACGCAGATCGTGGAGATGCAGGGGGGCTGATCTTGGGTGCTGGAGCTGCGCAAGGTCGGGGCTTCTCGGACCCCAAAGCACTCACCAGTGGAGGACACGGTGGGCTTGCAGTAAAGATGTCGTGCAGTCTTGGCGATCGTCGGTCCCTTGAGGTCTCGTCGCACTCACGGTTCTCAGCTTGGCTGTAGAGGTGAGTAGAGGTCAGAGGTGCCAGGGAAGCCGGGTCTCGTCGAGCTGGGTCGTCGGATTCGTGATGAAGGACTTGCAGCAGACCGCAGTGTTCTTTAGGATGGTGCCTGCGGATGCAGGGTGACTACTCCTTAGCCACAAGGGAGAATCTTGAAGAAGAAATCGTGAAGTCCTTTCGAAGAAAGTGGTATCTTGATTCCAAAGATGATCTAATTTTAACAGGGGGCCCGCTCCCATCTTTATACTAAAAAAGGGGGCTGACCCGGTGACTAGGTCCTGCCTATGGGTGGGACCAGGAGGGGGGTGGTTACACCCCTCTCCCCTGCCGGACTTCCCCAGGCCAGGGGCTGGTGTGCCCCTGGAACTGGTTCTGACTGGCCTATGCGTAGTGAGCACCGGGGTGCCACTCAGCAGTCACCTTCCTGAAAAGCCCTGCCTACCCAGGATACACAAAACCATGTCTGGGACGGTGCTAGCACCGCCCCTGACAGGAAACCCTTTGTCCAGGCTCCCCTCACTGGAAGGACTCCCAGCTGCAGGGGGTCAGACTCGTGTCTGTGGTGGCAGCATCCATTTTGTGGAGCTGAGGCTTCAGTTAACTTTAACCGGGGTTCACAGTTACATACATGTCGTGTCCCTCTAGAAGGGTGGAATGCTAACCCCGTCGCCAGAATTGGCGAGGGGTTAGTATTCCAATTCGTATGACACCTTACTCGACATGTTTTGATAAAGCAATACCAAAGATAGCATTTAACCGCGAGGATTATAATGCACTTAAGAGTATATGGTATGCGATATCATGGAACAGCTATTAGGACTTGATTCCGCAAGCTGCAGACAGGCTCAGCTCATGCCAGAGCACCATCTCACACGATTCCAAGCACTCTGCCTTCAGGATTGTCAAGGCCTGCCATAGGAGTGACTGATAGGAATCTGTGTGTCCATTTTAGGGTTAGATATAGGTATACTATATCTACAGCAAAGGGTGATTACACGACTTTGCCCCAGCTGTCAAGCAGCCAGTTGTGTCAATTTTAGGAGGCCAGCCAGGGGTGGCATAATACATGCTGCAGCCCCTGGCAGCCCTGGGTACACCCATGCCCTGAGTTACAGGGTCTGATAGGGTGGCCCAGTACCAATTGGAAATGTACCTAGGGTACATGGAATCCATTTTAAAGAGAGAGCAGTAGGCCTGGGGTCCTGATTGGCAGGATCCCAGGTCGACTATGTCCAAAACCAGCTAAAACACAGGGCAAAAAGTTGGGGGCAACCATAGTCAGGATGTACCTTCCTACACCTTGCAGCTGCAACAATAGATGCTGAGAAAGCATTTGACAGAATAAATTGGGAGTCTATGCTTCAGTCATTAAGATGACTGAAGCATACTAAATGTATAGCTCTTATTTCCCTCTTACATTGTGTTGCACGGGCATCAGTCTTGGTGAATGGCATAGTTTCTTCCTATTATTCTCTTCATAGAGAAGTCAGACAAGGTTACCCACTTTCTCCTTTGTTATTTGTTCTAGCACTTAGCCCTTTCTGTTCCGGATTTGTCTTAACTCTTCTGTTTCTGAATTTCCTTGTGGAGATCGTCATCTAAAATTCACTGCTTAGGCGGATGATATTCTTTTATGTATTCATTCTCCTGATAATTCTTTGCCCCTCTTGTGCTGGAAATATCCTTCTTTTCAAATGTATCTGGATATAAAATCAATAAAGAGAAAATGGAAATTGTTCCTTTTAATAAATATACTTTGAGGCTTTCCTATCGCATTACCGGTTATCAATGGTGTACTTCTGCTAAAATTAAACATATGGGGTAATTGTTTATAAGTCTATTCCAGATACCGTCAAAGTGAATTTAAAGGAACTAAGTGCCAAAGTAGATAATGTTCTCTTCTCTTGGAACCTCATATTTCTGTCCTGGTAGAGTCGCTTAGATTCATTAATTAATATGATGACTTCTCCTTTTTTGTTATAACTTCTTTCTATGTTGCCAGTTCATATTCCAAAACACATTTTTGTTTTTAATTAACTCAATATTTCTTACATTTTTATGACATAATGAAAGACCGAGCGTAGCATTAGTTACTTTACAAAAGTCAAAACTAGTTGTGGGAGTGAATTTTCCAGACTTCTATTGCATCATATAGCCTGCTCTTCGGACTTTTGTCTTGACCTCATCCTTCTCTCCACTATGGCTACATCTTAAAAAACTTCTCTTTTCCTTTTACGTTTCAAGACCTGTTATCTTTCTCTCCTGCAAATGCTCTTCTTCAATCTCCTTTTCAGAAGATGGTTTCATTGAGCAAAGATACATTTCTAACTAATTCCCTTATTCAATCTTTCCTTAAGGATAAATGATTAGATAATTTCAGCAAATTGTTTTTAATTGGAAATCATCATCTAAATTGTCATACAAGGTGTAGTGGGATTTGGTGTGTTCACATCATAAGTTGGATACTACATAACCCATTCAATGTTTAACCTCTCATAATGCCCAATTGTAATGGCTACCTCTTACCGCATTTCCTAACCATATCAGGAGTGTTGTATTAAATATTATTCCTATATTGGCTGAAAACATTTATCCTCCATGAGCATTTTATCTCTCTGCCCAACGTTTGCATTTGAGTGAAAGGTTGTAGTTCTAATTATACAGTTCCTGTTCAACTTATGAATGCTAAGTTGTAGATGAGAACAGTGATTTTCTTGGTTATTCATACTATTGGATGTTTTCTTTTTCTCCTTTATGTTTTCTTCTCTGTAGGAGAGTAGGGTCTGCTATCCTATGGTCACCCCAATTTTTGCTTTTTGCTTCACTGGTTTTCGACTTACTGAGGCTGTGGGCCTGCTGATCAGACCCCCAGCCTGCTGTTCTCTCTCTAAATACATAATACATGTGCTATAGGTACATACCACAATTGGAAATGGACTCCTTGTCAGCCCCTGTACCATGCACTATAGGTGCTCAGGGCATAGGTGCTACCAAGACCTACCAGGGGCTGCAGCATATCTTTTGCCACCCCTGGCTGGTTCTTAAATTGACACAACTGGCTGATCACTCTGGGGCAAGTGGGTGTAATCACCCCTTGCTTAGATATAGTATACCTATATCTAAACCTATATCTGGACACATATAAATCTGTGAGTCACTCCTATGGAAGGCCTTATCAATCCTGGAGGCAGAGTGCATGGTTTAATGTGAGATGGAGCTCTGGCATGAGCTGAGCCTGTCTGCAGCTGTCGGGAACAACTCCCTAAGCTGATCCGGGATAATGCCATACCATATACTATTAAGTGCCTTATAATCCTCGCGGTTATATAGCAACTTTGGTCTGGCTTTATCAAAACATGTCGTGTAAGGTGTCATACAAATTGGAATACTACCCCCTCGCCAGTTCTGGCGACGGGGTAGCATTCCACTCCTCTAGAGGGAGAAGACATGTTACTTTACTGAAACGCGGTTGATTTTAAAAGAGCCTCAGATCCACAAAATGGATGCCTCTGCCACAGACACGAGTCTGGCCTCCTGCTGCTGACCAAAGCTCAGCAGATGGTGGCCTGGACAAAGGGTTTCCTGTCGCAGGGCGGTGTTACACCACCCCAGACAGGAGATAGTGGATTGTAGCAGGGAGGTTTCAAAGAAACCAGACACTGCCTGGGGAGCACAAGGCTGCCCCTTGCATAATCCGGCCAAACTGGTTCTGGAGCACACCAGCCCCAGACCCAGCGTGGCCTGGATCAAAGGAAAGGGGTGTATCCACCCCCTTCCTGGGTCCCACCCATAGGAGGGGACCTAGCAGGTAATCCAGCCCACCAGATTCGAATAAGAGTGGGAGCAGTGCCAATGCAACTCAGATTATCCTGAAGAAACATAAGAAACGAAACTCTGGACCCTTCAACATCCTACTCAACGTAGAAGACTGAAGAATCTCCCTTGTGGTCAAGGAGTGACCACCCTGTGCAAACAGGTACTATCCAGCACCTCGACCCTTGCTTTGTTGCAGTTCCAGCCGGAACTCGAGCAACAGAGATGGACGAGATTAAGCTTGCCTGCCTTCCTCCAGCCCGATCCACAGTCCCTGCAGAGCTGAGACCCGTGGAGGCGACCGAAAGCGTGGGACATGCCATCTTGGAAAGGCCACAAGACGCTGACCGTGCAGCCCACGAGTGACCCTCGAAGCTGTACACCGGGGTCTAAGAAGCCCCAACCCTGAGCTGCTTCTGCACTGAAGCTACCCCCTCCACACTCGACGAGTGTTGCGTGGGGCCCTTCTGCTGGTGTTGGCTTGACGCGTTGGCCAAGTCACTTACCATCTGGCTTGTGGCCCCTGTGCCAACGAAAACCTTAAACCGACTTGCTTTTCTGGTTGCTCCAGATTTGCACCAGCTCCTGTGAAAAGGAGCCCCCGCTCTGACCCTCCTGGTCTGAGTGAGAAGCAATCTCCCGGTTCCACATGGATTGCTTTTGCCAAGTGCTGTTTGCTGCAATCTTGAAGCCAATGGCGCTGATGGCGAGAGCCTACATGGGACAGATCGTGACCTGCACCTGGACGTCGCAAATGCCCCAGAGCCCACGTGACAGCGGAGAGAAGCTCCTCAACAACCATCTGATTGCGCCCGACATTGCCTGGTTCCGTCCTGGTTCCACCCTGGTCACTGCTGGGTGACCCAGACTCTGTCCCCTCTGCTTTCAGATTCTTCTCGACTTTGATCCACCCTTGTATCACACTGGACACTTCTGCTTCCCATCAATTCCCGCGAATTTGCGGATTTTTTTTTTTTTGTGTTCGCCCGTGTTTCTGCCAGTTCGCGAGGGTTTTTACAATTTCGCAATTTGCGAACTTACCTGTCGGGTCGCAAGTTTTGCGAACTTGTTGTTTCTACGTGTCCAGCCTGTTTGGGACACTCTTCTTCATCACTGCCACTCTCTGTCACCACTGCCACTCTCTGACTACTCATGCCACCCTCTGGCCCACCCATGCCACACTCTGTTTCATCATCACACCCTCTGGTTGTCCAGTGTACATTATTTTCGGCAAAGCAAAGCACACCTTCCCTGCCTCAAGTGACCTGAATTAATTTGGGGCTGATTAATGTGTCACAGAATATTTTTTTAGCTGGCACCTGCTTCCTTAGTGCGCCCTGATTAGTGATCTTTTGCACTTGCTAAGTGCTTTCATTGTTGCAAAATTAGTTACAACACCTGCCCTGCCCCAACTGACAATAATGAATTAGGGGCTGATTAATGGATTTTAACTTCCAGCCTGGCTCCTGCTTGTCTCCCTTAGCTGTAATTCAGGACCTTTGTGGCATATGTGTAACTATTCTGAGGTTCAGAGCAGGGTCACATAATAGTTTCAACTGGCAACTGAACTCTGGAGGGGCCCCTCAGGAAGCACTACAGGAAATGGCTACTAATGATGTGCCTGAACTTTTGAACCTGGTAAGTAGTTACTTTCAGTTTTGCTAAAATCGTATTTCTGCAATTTTGCACTTATTCGCGGGGCGCGAACTCACGCGAACAGTGCGAGCAGTGCGAGCAAAATCCGCTGCTCGCGGATTTGCGGATTTTGCGGGAAATTCGCAAATCTCGCGGATTGCGGATTTCCCGAAAATCTGCAAAATCCGCGAGCGGAACGGATTTTCCGCCCACACCTACCTACAGCATCTTCAGCTCCAAGCACCAAGAGCCTGCGTGTCAAAACCCGACGCCACTTCGACCCTGTGGACCCACTTCCTGTGGGTGAGGTAACATTGCAACGCCGGTGTGCCCACGTTGGTACACACCTCTAGGGTCTGTTTCTTAAGTTTTGTTCCTCTAGGTTCAGCGGAAGTATCTTTAAACTAACTTTGTGTAACTTTTACGCACCATTGACTTTGCATTGGTGCAAGCCGCACTTTACGTGCTGCACCCGAATCCCGCGGGCTTTTCCCGACTTCAGCATTGCTAGTCCTGACTGCTCCCAGCGATTTCCTAGGCCCTAGGCCTAACCACTGTTCGATTGGTATCTCTTATACCACTTTTTTAATATATGGTTCGAGTGGCCACCCGCCCTCATCCATTATTGTGCAACTTTGTATATTATACTGTGCTTTTGATTTAACGCTTGTGCCCCTTTGCTCATAAAGAGTACTGGGGATTAATTTAGAAATAAACACATATATTTTTATAATATATACTTGTGTGGTGTCCTTTCATTTGATATTACAGGATAGTATGTGGTAAAACAGCTCGCTTAACACGACCTCTTAAGTTAAGCCTTTAAGGCTGCTTAGTCCATGCTACCCCTAGGATAGCTTGTCTAATAAGGTTGACTTACAACCAGACACCATAAGGGATTGTTTAGACTGATACAAGGTGGTTCCAGAATTGGAAACATCATATATCAGGCCAACTTCTCACATTGGTGCGATGCGGTGCGGATTTGAGCTTGCTGTTGTTTTACCATTACAATCTTTTATCAAATTGAAAGATCAAATCAAGTACCTTAGGTACATATAAATCAAAAGCTTAGCATATTAAGTTCTACTGAACTTAGTATTTGTAGATTAAAGGGATTAGCACACCCTGACTACAACTCACTAGCAAGGTACAGTAGTAAAACACTTAGTGTAGGTAGGTGCACCACTTACACCTCACTAAAAGTCATGTCTGATGCAGGTGGAGCCTCAGGCTCTGTCCCTGTAACAGTTGACCTTACCAAGGCAACTTCCAGATATGACAACCTTAGCCACAAAGACTTGGGTGCCTTGTGCACTGCAAGGGGGCTAAAGAAGGGCAGAGGCCCTACCATTCCTTCCCTGATAGCCATCCTGGAAAATGATGACTTTAATAAGGTGAGTCAGGCTCCCTTAGAGTCAGGAGAGGGGGTGAACTCCCCTGAGAATGAGAATCCCCCAGAAGAAGAAGAGGAGGAGGAAGAGGAGGAAGAAGGCTCAGAGATAGAGGAGCCTGAGAATCAGGATCAGAGAGTGACCCAGGTACAGGTTGATAGGCTTAACCAAGCCAACTTGGACCAACTAGGGAGTGGAGAGGGCCAGCACCTCCCAAGATCCCCTAACTTAATTCTCCCAGGCAACAGGAGGGTGAGATCTCCATCAGGGGACTCTCATGTTTCTAGTGTCTCAAGAGAATCTCAAAGGGGAATGACTTCCCCCCAGAGGAAAGAGCATAGGGCCAGGATGAGGGCTGTCCAACTCCAGATAGAGAGGGAAGAGATAGCCTTGGCTCAAGCTAAACTTGCTTTAGCAAGAGAAAGAAAGTTGTGTGGCTTAGATGCCACTGGTGGCAGCAAAGTTCCTAAAGAGAAAGACAGGGCCTATGATAATAGAAACCTGACAAAAATTGTGCCCCCCTACAAGGAAGGGGATGACATCCACAAATGGATGACTGTCCTTGAGAGAGCCTGCATGGTAAAGCATGTTCCTCAGGATCAGTGTGCAGCAATTTTATGGTACTCCTTTTCTGAGAAAGGGAAGGATAGGCTCCTCACAGTTAGACCTGAGGATGCCAAAAACTACTCTGTCCTGAAGAGTGCTCTTATTGAAGGGTTTGGCCTAACCACTGAGCAATACAGGTTGTTGTTCAGAGACACCCAAAAAGCACAGACTCAGGACTGGACTGATTTTGTTGATTGTGCCACTAAGGCTCTGGAGGGTTGGCTGCAGGGAAGTAAAGTCTCAGACTATACAGGATTGTACAATCTTATGATGAGAGAGCAGATCCTTAATAACTGTCAGAACCAGCTGGTGTATCAATACCTTATTGACTCTGATCTGACCTCTCCCCAAGAATTGGGAAAGAAGGCAGACAAATGGGCCAGAACAAGGATTAAGCAGAAACCCCAGAACCATGGTGACCAGAAGAAAACAGACCAGAAGGGTGGGAATCAGAAAGATAAAGAAAAGGACCAGAAGTCTTCAGGCCCCCAAACTAGTAATAAGGAGGGTGGTTCCCAACATGACAAAAAGAAAAAGAAGAATGATGGCCTAATGAAACCTTGGTGTAATACCTGCAAATCAGTTTCACACTGGGGCAGTGAATGCACTAAGAAAAATCCAGTTCCTGCCACTGCAGCTCCTAAAGCAACTGTACCCCCTAGTACAGTCAGCAGTGGTAGTGCACAACCTAAGGGGTTAGTGGGGTTAACCTTGGGTACTGAGATGGAGTCTGGCCTAGTCAGAATCCCTACTCAGGCTGTTCTGCTCTATGATGTGGACTTGCCTTTGTCCACTACTGTGAGCCCCAGTAACCTGGGCAAGTATAGACAGACACCTTTAATAAGTGAGAAACTGGCTCAGGCCTACAGGGACACTTGTGCCAGTGTCACTATGGTGACACCTGACTTTGTGGACCCTGGTCAGATTGTACTAGGTGAAAGTTACCTAGTGACCAATGCAAGCAACTCCACTACTTCACATAGTGTGGCTGTTGTGAACTTCTCCTGGGGAGGGGTAAATGGCCTAAAGAAAGTTGTTGTGAGTGCAGACCTCCCAGTAGTCTGTCTGTTAGGCAATGATCTTGAAAGCTCAGTTTGGTCCGAAGTGGAGTACAGGACTCATGCAGAAATGCTAGGGATTTCAGCTCATGTCCTTGCAGTGACAAGGTCTCAGGCTAAGAAGTGCCTTCCTGAACCAGTGGTGGATCTGGAAAGAATAGACCAACCACAACCCAAGAGAAGGAGCAAGAGGGTTAAGGCTGTGCCTTCCCACTTGCCCCAGGTTGAGGATCAAGTTTCATAGAAAACTGATTCTGCAGTCCAAGAGGAGACTGTCTCTGAGGAGCTTGAACCTGATCAGGTTGAGTTTCTGGGGACAGGGGGACCCTCAAGGGCAGACCTGTGGCAGGCGCAATTAGATTGCCCTTCACTTGAACCCCTCAGACAGCAAGCTGCTGCTGAGGCTGCAGGGAATGCTCAAGGTGCCCATAAAGTTTATTGGGATGATGGACTCCTTTACTCAGAGGCTAGAGACCCCAAGCCTGGTGCCACCAGGAGGTTGGTTATACCTTTGAAGTTTAGGGGTTTCCTTCTCGCCTTGGCCCATGATATTCCCCTTGCAGGACACTTAGGCCAGAATAAGACTTGGGACAGGCTTGTTCCTCACTTTCACTGGCCTCACATGTCAGAAAATGTCAAGGAGTTTTGTCGCTCCTGTGTCACTTGCCAAGCCAGTGGTAAGTCAGGTGGCACAACAAAGGCCCCCTGATACCACTACCTGTGGTGGGGGGAACCCTTTGAAAGAGTTGGAATAGATATTGTGGGTCCCATGGATCCTCAAACAGCATCTGGGCACATATTTATACTGATGGTAGTGGATCATTCCACCATGTACCCAGAGGCAATTCCCCTGAGGACCACCACAGCACCTGTGGTGGCAAAAGCCCTCATTGCAGTTTTCTCAAGAGTGGGCTTTCCAAAGGAGGTTCTTTCAGACAGAGGTACCAACTTGATGTCTGGATACTTAAAAGCAATGTGGAAAGAGTGTGGAGTAAACTACAAGTTTACCACACCCTACCATCCACAGTGCAATGGGCTTGTTGAAAGGTTCAACAAGACCCTAAAGGGAATAATAAAATGTCTACCAGAGAAGCTTAGGGGGAAATGGGACATCCTTTTACCCTGCTTGCTCTTTGCTTACAGAGAGATCCCACAGAATGGGGTTGGCTGCAGCCCTTTTGAACTTTTGTTTGGCCACCCTGTGAGGGGTCCACTGTGTTTGGTGAAGGAAGGATGGGAGTTACCTCTCAAAAAGCCTAAGCTAGATATTGTGGACTATGTACTTGGTCTCCGCTCCAGGATGGCTGAATACATGGAGAGAGCATCCAAAAACCTGGAGGCAAGCCAAGAATTACAGAAAGCTTGGCATGACCAAAAGGCTGTTCTGGTTGAGTTCCAGCCAGGGCAGAAGGTGTGGGTGTTGGACCCAGTGGGCCCAGCAGCACTCCAGGACAAATGGACTGGACCCTACCCTATCATTGAGAAAAAGGGAGAAGTCACCTATGTGGTTGACTTTGGCACCCCTAGGAGCCCCCACAGGGTGCTCCATGTAAACCGTTTGAAAGCATTTGTTGACAGGGAGGACATGAGTCTCCTCATGGCCACAGATGGGGATCAGGAGGAAGAGAGTGACCCTCTCCCAGACCTGCTTTCCCAGAACCCTGATGATGGTTCAGTTGATGGAGTAGCCTTGGCAGGCAGCCTCACTGAGCAGCAACAGGTGGACTGCAGACAGGTGTTGCAGGCCCACAGGCATATGTTTTCACTCACACCCAGCCAGACTAACTGGTGCACCCATGAGGTGGACACTGGTGACAGTCTGCCTGTGAAGAATAAGATCTACAGGCAACCTGACCATGTCAGGGATTGTATAAAGGCTGAGGTGCAAAAGATGTTGGAGCTTGGAGTGATTGAGCCATCTGAGAGCCCATGGGCTAGCCCAGTGGTCCTTGTGCCAAAACCTCATACCAAAGATGGGAAGAGAGAAATGAGGTTTTGTGTGGACTACAGAGGTCTCAATGCTGTCACTAGGACAGATGCACATCCCATTCCAAGAGCAGATGAGCTCATTGATAAATTGGCTACAGCCAAGTTTCTGAGCACATTTGATTTGACAGCTGGCTACTGGCAGATCAGGTTAGCTGAAGAGTCAAAAGCCAAAACAGCATTCTCTATCCCTAGTGGACATTATCAGTTTGTGGTAATGCCCTTTGGTTTGATGAATGCACCTGTCACCTTCCAAAGGTTGGTGAATCAAGTCCTTGCTGGGTTGGATGACTTTTGCGCAGCATATCTAGATGATATTGCTATCTTTAGCTCCACCTGGGAGGATCACCTGATCCACCTGAAGAAGGTTCTGGAGGCCCTGCAAAAGGCAGGCCTGACTATCAAGGCTACCAAGTGCCAGATAGGGCAGAGCAAGGTTGTGTACTTGGGCCACCTGAAGGACTGGGCTATTCTAAGGCCCAGCGGTGCCAGGGAACAACACCTGAAACCTTCGTGGGTTACCTGTTCCGGCACGGGACACTTCATTCGGCGTCAAAGATCAGAGTTTATTTACTGCAGGGATACAGAAATCGCAAGAAGTACACGTAGTGTAGGTTCTGAGAGACTGCTTCAAATTGCAAAAGTGGATCGCTCCTTTTATACCCATTTTCGTCATTGCACAACATGGCGAACAAAAGGTTACAACTCAGTTCCCGCAGTAAACTTCAAAAGGGTTGCTTTCAGGTTTCAAAAGCCCGGAACATAATTACAGTAACATCGCAGGTTCCCAACTGTAAAAGCACGTTATCCCATCATTAGGCACATTCCATTCTAGCTGTAAAACGAGCTAAGAGAAGAGACAGAAACAGGTGCAAGGAAGATAAAGACAGACAACAGATTGAAAAAGAGTGTAGGGGGGGCAAAATCGGAAGCATGATTGCAGGATCAAAGGATTCGTGCCTTATGCATGCACGGCTGAAACAATAGACCGGCACGGCAAGATGAGCCTCGAGCGGAGCCATCTGCCTTTGCCGTGTCATCCCCCTCGTCATAAAGACACCCTCAAAGGAACATGTGTCTTCCGCAAGAGCTTGGGAATCCCAGGGTCACGAAGCGGACAGTGTCCGTTTGCTGGCTACTTGAGGGCAAGAAACAAAATGGATGCCATATCTAAAATGGAACCCGTGGGTTCAGATGGAGAAACCCACGAATAAGACGAACAGTGCAAAGTAGTGTAGCGAAAACGCGTACACCCACTAAACTCGTCATTTGCGATTCACAGATACCAAACTCGTCCATATTCGAACAAACCCAAAACGTCATTACGATTCTCACGGAACCTCGGACGCTCCTTTTGCCCTCATGTAGGCAAGCACTAGTTGATATCAGAATCGATCTCGATATTCATCAGATCGTTCAGATGTTGCTGCAACATTATCCTATCCATCAATACTTCTTTGGTAACAGATGGCCACCTTATACACGTTGTAGCACAGAGGCCACATAAGGCAGGACCACACTGCACGCAAAGACAACACGTGAACAGAAACGCCACAACAACCCCTACGATCATCAGAATTTTCCAACCCCAAGTCGACATCAGGCCCCAAAACCATCCTAGTAGGGTCCAATCACCTACGTCCACGTGTATGGACTCGGAGATCTTATGCAACTTCGAGATGGCTTGATATACGGTTGGAGCGTTATCAGGGATGAAAATACAGCAACTCGAATGGATCACCTTGCACACACCACCTCTATCTGCAAGAACAACGTCTAGAACCATACGGTTCTGCAACGTCATAAGTCTATCCGCCTGAAGCTCTGCTGTCAGATTACCAAGAGCACTTGCAGTTATGTTAGCAGTCGATTCTACCACACGAGTCAACTGTCTCAGGTTCCTACTATTAACCATAGGTCCCCAAAACGGCAGGAAACCCTTAAAGAAGTCTCCTGCTTCTTGACCGGCAGTGTCCTCTTTGCTAATAACGCCTCTCACAACTCTAGTCTTGTGATAGTCCGAAGCGACTGTGAAAGTCGGTGGCAAAAGATTCGCAGTATAACAGGTGCCCGAGAAGTCACGGGGCAACCACGTATATGCGCGATCATAACATACAAAGTAGGTACCCTTGGCAGTCAGGAAAACAGGGGAAGAGAGCATTGGTAAAACATACGTTTCAGTACAAGCACTCTTCCCAAGCTGAGCTCTCGGATTTCGACCAAGACCTTGCAAGCAAAAATTACCGAGGTGGGGTACGATCCAGATCGGAGACGAGCTCTTAAGCTGTCTATCAACCACTGACATGCTATACTCAGCCTCACTCAGATCCTTGTATGCTCGCACTTCTTCCTTCGGAATAAGCGACGCATCAAAAATATCTCTATCTAAGTCAGCAATCGCTATTGCCAAAGTCTTGTGGTACGGGCCGGGACCAAGGTCTGCATAGCGTGGCTCTCGATGGGGGTAGAAATATAGTGCACTACGGAACATAGTTTGGAATGCCCGAGCTGACCCCTGGGAGCTGTAAGGAAGAACCAGATACGAAATACCCTTATCCATGGTATGCAGCATTAACCCACACACCCAAAGGTTAGTAGTATTCATCACCAACTGATGCTGATGTAGGAGCTGGACAAAAGAGTTGTTCATGAATTCCGCACGTCTACCCTGTTCATGTTGGGGCAAAGGATGGAAGGAATGTGGAGAAACAGTGGGAATAGAATTCAATTCAGGAGAAGAAGAAGTAGGTGAAGTGGAAGGCAATAACAACTGTATTCCAAAATATACTCCACCCACCAGCAGTATAGAAACAGTCAGAAACAACAGGAATACCTGAAACAGAAAACATTTTGTTCTTACAACCTTAAGCAATTTTGATCTTGGCGCCGACATCCTCTCTACTTCCGACAGCTTAGAGAACTCCATCCTCTAAAAACTGTCCGTAACATTCTTGACGCACTTCGTTCTGAGTAGCGATTATCAATCCCCAGGAGTTCCCAGGAATCGACAAAAGTAACCGACCTAGTGTCAGGAACCTGCTAAACAGAAGGAAGTACCCGCACGGCCCTACGGTCAACCCGGATGACAGGTTTTCTTAAACAAACATTCAATTTAATACAAGTCTCCTAGCTGTACAAAAAGAGGAATACACATGAAAAAGAACTCAATATTCAATAAAAGATGCAAGTGTTCATAATGTTTGTAGCAACAGTGGGGGGTAATGTGAATTCAAAAACAAAAAAGGTTTTTTTTATTAGTCTTTGTCACGTGAAAGAAGAAAATATCGACTTCTTCCAGGTCGAGTTTGCTCTTCAAATAACTGTTCAGATTGCGAAACAGTGTTCAATCGATCAGACGACAGTTCAGACCTTGAATTCTCCAATGCTGACGATTCAACAGATGTATCTGGCTGCGCTGAATTGTTTCCTACAGGTTGAACTTCACTAAACGGCACATATCGTAGAGGGGTCTCAGTTTCCGTTGCGGCAATTCCAGTTCTGACCCAGTTATCTGCTGGCAAAGGAATAGGGACTTTCTTTGTATGGGTGGCATGCACCCAATTCTTCCTGCCTTCCAATCAAACTGCAGTCCTTGTCACCAGTAGAACTTGAAAGGGTCCCATAAATCTTGGCTCCAGATTACGCTTTCTCCCAAAGTTGCGGGTGACTACCCAGTCACCCGGTTGGAGCCGATGTCCAGGTTCCTCTGTCTGTGCCGGTAGAGCTTCAAAGACCTGTTGATGAATTAACCTCAATTTAGCAGTCAAATCATAAAGATAATCAATCAACATTGGATATTCGAGACTATCAAATGCCTTAGGCCTCGCAACTCCCCAAATATTCGCAGTGCGGCCGAACACAATCTCATATGGGCTAAGCCCTACACGAGAGTGCACAGTCGCCCTGGTCGATAAAAGAGCTAGAGGCAGTGCATCAGGCCAAGACAAACCAGTCGTGGCTTGAATTTTAGCAAGTTTCAGTTTCAGAGTACCATTGTACCCTTCCACTAAACCTGCTGACTGGGGATGATTGGCGCTATGGAATTTCTGAGATATTCCAAGGCCCTTACACACACTCTTCATCACACTCCCCACAAACTCACTTCCATTATCCGACCATACGATCCGTGGCATTCCATACCGAGGAAAGTATTCCTTCGGTAGGACTTTCGCTGTGGAAAGGGCAGTATTATCTTTAAGAGGATAGGCCTCAATCCATCTGAAGAACGCGCAAACCACAACCAAAACATATTACAGATTATTGGATCTCTCCATATGGATAAAGTTCAACTGGATAACCTCAAAGGGACATGTAGGAGGAGCAAAATGACCAGCTGGAGTGGGGGTGCCCTTGCCAGGATTATACATCATACATACCATACAATTCTTAACCACTCTCTCAGCACATTTAGCAATACCATCATTCTTCCATACAGGAGACAACAACTTACATATACCTTTCGCGCTAATATGTGACAAGCCATGTGCCATAGTCACAACGGCTAGCACATATGCATCCGGTAACATCCACTTCTGACATTCTGACAAATCAACCCAACATCCATTCACATCTAACTTTCCCGTGCTTTCTTTCCACTTAGTCTTTTCAATCTCGGTAGCCCCATTCTGAATCGCTTTCACGCTCTCAACAGTGTCCTCACACATATCAGTCTCCGTCAGCCACCTTACTGAACTCGTAACGTACATTCGGGTTGCAAGATTCTTAGCTGTTTCCTTAGCAATCTCATCCGCAAACGCATTACCACGACCAACATCATCCGTAACCTTTCGATGCACGCTGCATTTAATGATTGCCACTTGCTTAGGCAATGTAAGTGCGTCCAAAAGATCGTTCACGAGGAGCTGTCCATGTTGGATCTTCGTGCCATGCGATGTCATAAATCCTCTTTCTCTCCACAATCGACCAAAGCTATGTGCAACGCCAAATGCATATTGGCTATCAGTAAACACATTCACTCGCTTCCCTTAAGACAAAACACACGCTCTTGTTAACGCAATCAACTCTGCCGCTTGCGCTGAATTCGGACTCAATCTCGCAGTTTCCACAACCGTACTCAACGTCACCACAGCATACGCAGTCGTCACATCACCATTCGGCAACTTAAAACATGAACCATCAACATACAAAGTACCATCGGGATCTACCAATGGAGTGTTTTTTAGGTCAACACGACCCTTCGTTTCTTCTTCAGTTCTTAGATAACAATCATGTGGTGGTACATCATCTGATTCCATATTAGTCGGCAACAATGTCGCCGGATTCAGCACATTACAACGCTTTATTTGTATATGACTTGCCAAAAGTGTCAACTCATAACCGGACAACCTTGCGCTCATCAGGTGTTGAGTTTTTGTTCGATTCAAGAGAGTGTCAACTGCATGCGGAACCATCACCGTAAGCATATTATCCATGACCAGGCCTGCGGATTGTCGTATGGACACCGCAGCTGCCGCTGTCGCTCTTAGACAACTCGGCAATGCCCTAGCTACTGGTTCCAAGGTCGAGGAAAAATATGCACATGGACGCTGCTTACCGCCAAATTGTTGCGTCAAGACACTCAACGCACAACCTTCTCTCTCGTGAACGTATAATGTAAACGGCTTACTGTAGTCAGGAGTACCTAACACAGGAGCGGAACACAACGCATCACGTAATTCAGAAAAACTTTTCTGACACTCTTCAGTCCATGGCAAAGGAGTCGGAACATCCTTGCACGTGAGAGCTAACAATGGCTTCGCTAGCTATGAAAAATTTGGAATCCATTGCCTGCAGTATGACGTGATACCCAGAAAGGCATGCACATCTCTCTGAGTTGTTGGCACAGTCATTCGAGCAATCGCTGCAATTCTTTCTGGGGTCAACCTCCTTCCCTCCTTTGATAATAAGTGACCTATATAGGTTACTTCTTGACAACAATATTGTAACTTAGAAGGTGACACCTTGTGATGTAAGTCACATAGATGCTGTAGCAGCGATACTGTAGCAGTTTTGCAAATCTGCTTAGTGTCAGCAGCCACCAGTAAATCATCGACATACTGAATCAGGGCCGAACCAACTGGTAACACAAATGCGTCAAGTTGACTCTTATGAGCTTGGCTGTAGATCGATGGACTCTCACAGTAGCCCTGAGGAGCGCGTTTAAACCTGAAGCTGCGACCACCTAATGAGAAGCCGAATAGATCTCTGCTTTCCTCAGCAATCGGAATGCTAAAGAAAGCATTCTTCAGATCGATTACCGAGAACCAAGAGGCAGAGGCTGGAATCAGAGTCAGTAAAGCTGTAATGTCAGGCACCACAGGAAATTGTGGAATCACAATTTTATTTACCTCTCTCAAATCAATGACAAAACGATACACAGGAGGCTTGGATGGATCAGTGCGTTTCAAAATAGGTAACACAGGACTATTACACACATTTCCCAGAGTTTCCTCGATAACATCCTTCTTGATCAAGTCATAAATGATCGCTAATAGCGCTCGTTCACCATCAAGAGAGATACGATACTGGGGGATACGTGGTAATCGCACATTCGATTTCGATTGGACAACATAAGGTGATATGTCCAACAGGCCCACATCATTGGGACCTGTTGCCCACAAAGACTCAGGAAGAGAACTCAATTCCGGTGGGAGCTTGTCAGTTGACAAGTACATAGGAGAGATCACTCTAAATGTAAATGTAAATGTATTTGAGCTTATATAGCGCACAGCTACCCGCAGTGGGTTTCCCGGCGCTTGCTTAGGGAACCCGTCCTGGTATTCCCCAGTGAGATATCCCCAGCAGGGTATCCACAAGGTGAAAGCCAGGCATCCCGCCGCGAGGGGCCGTTGTGGAGATTAAGCAAGCTATTGCCCAGAGTCGCAGAGTGTGGACCCGAGAGTCGAGAAGGCACCGGAGCGAGAATTATCGAGTCCGTGAAATTTTTAGCCCAAGACCCGCCGAGGCGGGGAATTGAACCCTGGTCCAGGACCGATCTCAGCTTTTGGGTCTGCCGCCTCTAACCCCTGAGCCACACTTCTCTGACCCAATGTAAGCTCCACTCCCGCAGAGAACAATACAGGGTCGCGTATAACCGCTTCAACAAATCCAGGCCCAAAAGATTCTCACCACAACCAGTAGTTAAAATCAAAGGAGCTTCTAGCTCACGCGGCCCAATTGTAAGGGGCAAAGGGCTAGAAACTGGATTGCTAACAGGGGTGCCAGAGAATCCAACGGAAACATTCGTTAAGCCAGACAAAGGTGCGCCAGGGAGTTTCGAATGCATGATGGAACTTTTTGCTGCACCAGTGTCCAACAGAAAAGGCTCAACTACGCCCGATGTGGCAACTGCGACGTAAGGCCCTCTCTGATCAACCGGAACTGATACTACTCCCTCTCTTTGTCTGTGGCTGTCCTAGTAATTACCATCAGCACCAATGTCATGCTCGACGTAATAGTCGTCCACATGATACTGTGCAGATCTACCAGACGATGAATCGCGTCGATCAAAGCAATTGTTCGAGTCCGATGAGGTAGTAGAGCGCTCATTCTGATTTTGAGAGGTACCGCGACCTCTACCACGAGATGCCTGTTAAGGACCACTACGACCTCCTCGAGCCGAAATGCCATTATTTCGGTCACGTAAAACCGGACAATTAATCTTCAAATGACCCTCACCCCTACAATATGCGCATTGATTATACCCCAGCATAGATCTTGGTGTAGAGGAGTCAGTACGCGACTGCGTCCTAGAGGACTGTGATTGCGATCAATTTGCTGTTGTGAATCATTTTGATTAGAGCGCAGAGGATACGCTTGCTGCAACAAAACCTTAGTTTTAAGCTCCTTCGTTTTCTTATCTGCGCGATCACTTTCTTCTTTTTCTCTATATTCGTAATATTGAGCCGTTGCCAATATTTGAGCAGTGGTTGAAACAGCCCATGAACTTTCGGAATTTTTCAATTTGTTGCTTAGTTCAGGCAACAAATTTGCCACAAATTTATCAACGAACAATCGCTGACCTCCCTCAGTGCTCATATCCTGACCGCTATGATCGATGAATGCCTCCTCAAATCTGGTAAAGAAATCGGAGACACTCTCGTCTTTCTTTTGCTTGCACGCAGACAGTTTATCCCAGTTAACTCTCATTGCTGGCATAAGTGTCTTCATAAGTGTAATGATCCTCTGGGGCAGATCCGTAATGATCTGTTCAGGCTTAGCCCCACCAACTTGTCGTCCGTCAGCCGCCGCAAGAGCAGCCCAATCACCACCTAACTCAGCTACGTGATTCTCTTGACGGATTTTTGCCCAAATTGGTTGAGGTACTACGTTACCGAACAACATGTCAATATCGGCGAGGTTCATAATAGTAGCATCCACAAGTTGGGATAACTCCTTATAATACCCTGCCGGATTTTTGCGGGGATCACCTGCAAAACCTCTGATCGCTTCCATGGGAGGTGTATCCAAACTCTCTGGAAGTGTGGCAAAATTGCAGGGTTAGCAGCAGGATTACCAGGCATCCACACTGGGGGAACTTCTCGCATGGGATACTGACCAGGTTGTGCTTCCCAATCATCTGTGTCGTCATTAAACAATGCTCGAGGATGCACTGTAGATCGAAAAGCTAACAGACGCTCTAAAGCACGTCGGACATTACCACCCACAATCATACCGTTCGAAAACTGATTCTGAAGTTCAGTCATTTCGGGTGGTACATTGTCTACCTCATCATTATCCCACTCCTCTCTTAAGGATTTACACATTTCCTCGAACACGAATCTTTGTGTGGGCTCATTAAACTGAGAGAACGTCTCAAAAACTATGCGCAGGGTGTATTTAGCAGGATGCCTAATCCATTTACGCGTCATTTTTACTAACGTCTCACTCTCCCTACCACCAGGAATTTGACTTCGTCTCTGAGAGACATCAGAAACATCGGACCCAAGTATCGGTCTGAACAGTGGAGAGTAAAGATTAGCCACAGCATTAGGTATGCGACTACGGACAGAAGGAGAAGAGGAGAGAAGTACAGGGGCAACAACATGAGGACTGAACGTAGGAGCAGTAGGAGTAGCCAAAAGAGCAGAAGGAGCAGGAACAATAGACTGAGAAGGTATAGGCAGTGGAGCAGTAGGAAGAAGGGTAGGTAAGGGAGCAGGGACAACTTGAGGAACAAGAGGATTCGGAGGAACAGGACCAACGGCAGGCTGACCAGCAGCTGCCGGAATAACAGGTTGAGGAACAGGAGGAACCACAGGGGCTGTAGTATCCTGTGCGTATGGAGGTGGCGATTTCAGTAAATAAGACAGCAAAGGGTCCTCCACCACGTCTTCTCCCTTTTTATCAGAACTCGACGGTAAAACCGGATAACATTTATCCACGCCATATGATGCAGTCTAGCAAAAACTTCCTTTTCCTTCTCGTCTTTGTCTCGCTGATACTGTTCTGCATTATGCATCACCGTAATGATACCTTCTCTCTTATTTTGCTTAATCTGTTTTATTTCTTTCTGCTTGGCCTCTTTGCGCCATAACCGAAAGGAATCAAACATGGCCGGCCTAGCTTTCTTTTTAAACAATTTTGCTTCAAGATTATCCAAAATTGCAGTTTCGAAACTACCATGGGGTGGCCAACTAAGGACACCATCATCTTTAGTATAGCGGATCCAATAGTCATTATATACGATAGGATATAATGTGGCAACAATAGAGCTCATAAATTGGAGTTCCAACTGGAGGTATCGGACATGAGTCCTCCAATCGGGAATCCGTACCGCAACATTTTAGGAACCCAAACAAAGTACTACGGCCAGGCATCGTGCACACTAACCGAGTTTACAAACTTCAAGGGTTATCGAATTACAATATCCTCGCAAAAATGCAAGACCCTCGGTTTTTGGCAATTGCAATTGTCAAATAAAAACTGCTGATGTCGCCCCACGTTGGACGCCAACTGAAGGACTGGGCTATTCTAAGGCCCAGCGGTGCCAGGGAACAACACCTGAAACCTTCGTGGGTTACCTGTTCCGGCGTACGAATCACAGAGACACGGGACACTTCCTTCGGCGTCAAAGATCAGAGTTTATTTACTGCAGGGATACAGAAATCGCAAGAAGTACACGTAGTGTAGGTTCTGAGAGACTGCTTCAAATTGCAAAAGTGGATCGCTCCTTTTATACCCATTTTCGTCATTGCACAACATGGCGAACAAAAGGTTACAACTCAGTTCCCGCAGTAAACTTCAAAAGGGTTGCTTTCAGGTTTCAAAAGCCCGGAACATAATTACAGTAACATCGCCGGTTCCCAACTGTAAAAGCACGTTATCCCATCATTAGGCACATTCCATTCTAGCTGTAAAACGAGCTAAGAGAAGAGACAGAAACAGGTGCAAGGAAGATAAAGACAGACAACAGATTGAAAAAGAGTGTAGGGGGGGCAAAATCGGAAGCATGATTGCAGGATCAAAGGATTCGTGCCTTATGCATGCACGGCTGAAACAATAGACCGGCACGGCAAGATGAGCCTCGAGCGGAGCCATCTGCCTTTGCCGTGTCATCCCCCTCGTCATAGAGACACCCTCAAAGGAACATGTGTCTTCCGCAAGAGCTTGGGAATCCCAGGGTCACGAAGCGGACAGTGTCCGTTCGCTGGCTCCTTGAGGGCAAGAAACAAAATGGATGCCGTATCTAAAATGGAACCTGTGGGTTCAGATGGAGAAACCCACGAATAAGACGAACGGTGTAAAGTAGTGTAGCGAAAACGCGTACACCCACTAAACTCGCGGTTCACAGATACCAAACTCGTCCATATTCGAACAAGCCCAAAACGTCATTACGATTCTCACGGAACCTCACACCTAGTCGGAGGGGGTCAAGTTCAGCCATTGGAGAGCAAGATCCAGACCATACAGGACTGGGCTCCTCCAACTACCCAGACACAAGTCAGAGCCTTCTTGGGCCTGACTGGGTATTACAGAAAATTTGTAAAGAACTATGGGTCCATTGTGACACCATTGAATGACTTGACATCCAAGAAGATGCCCAAAAAGGTTCAGTGGACAGTTAGCGGTCAAAAGGCATTTGATGACCTGAAGAAGGCCATGTGCTCTGCACCTATCCTGAAGAGTCCTGACTACTCCAAACAGTTCATTGTACAGACAGATGCTTCTGAAATGGGGGTGGGAGCTGTGCTTTCACAACTTAATCAAGATGGTCAAGACCAGCCCATTGCTTTTATTAGCAGAAGGCTGACCCCCAGGGAGAAACGTTGGTCAGCTATTGAGAGGGAGGCCTTTGCTGTGGTTTGGGCACTGAAGAAGTTGAGGCCATACTTGTTTGGTACTCACTTCCAAATTCAGACAGACCATAAGCCCCTCTTGTGGCTAAATCAGATGAAGAGTGAAAATCCCAAACTGCTCAGGTGGTCCATTTCCCTACAGGGGATGGACTTTACAGTGGAGCACCGCCCAGGGACTGACCATGGTAATGCAGATGGTGTCTCCAGGTACTTCCACTTAGAACATGAAGACTTATCTGGTCAAGGTTAAGTTTAATGTCCCTGCGTTTGGGGGGGGGGCTTGTGTAGGAGAGTAGGGTCTGCTATCCTATGGTCACCCCAATTTTTGCTTTTTGCTTCACTGGTTTTCGACTTACTGAGGCTGTTGGCCTGCTAATCAGACCCCCGGCCTGCTGTTCTCTCTCTAAATTCATAATACATGTGCTATAGGTACATACCACAATTGGAAATGGACTCCTTGTCAGCCCCTGTACCATGCACTATAGGTGCTCAGGGCATAGGTGCCACCAAGGCCTATCAGGGACTGCAGCATATCTTTTGCCACCCCTGGCTGGTTCTTAAATTGACACAACTGGCTGATCACTCAGCTGGGGCAAGTGGGTGTAATCACCCCTTGCTTAGATATAGTATACCTATATCTAAACCTATATCTGGACACATATAAACCTGTGAGTCACTCCTATGGAAGGCCTTATCAATCCTGGAGGCAGAGTGCGTGGTTTAATGTGAGATGGAGCTCTGGCATGAGCTGAGCCTGTCTGCAGCTGTCGGGAACAACTCCCGAAGCTGATCCGGGATAATGCCATACCATATACTATTAAGTGCCTTATAATCCTCGCGGATATATAGCAACTTTGGTCTGGCTTTATCAAAACATGTCGTGTAAGGTGTCATACGAATTGGAATACTACCCCCTCGCCAGTTCTGGCGACGAGGGTAGCATTTCACCCCTCTAGAGGGAGAAGACATGTTACTTTACTGAAACGCGGTTGATTTTAAAAGAGCCTCAGATCCACAAAATGGATGCCTCTGCCACAGACACGGGTCTGGCCTCCTGCTGCTGACCGAAACTCAGCAGATGGTGGCCTGGACAAAGGGTTTCCTGTCGCAGGGCGGTGTTACACCACCCCAGACAGGAGATAGTGGATTGTAGCAGGGAGGTTTCAAAGAAACCAGACACTGCCTGGGGAGCACAAGGCTGCCCCTTGCATAATCCGGCCAAACTGGTTCTGGAGCACACCAGCCCCAGACCCAGCGTGGCCTGGATCAAAGGAAAGGGGTGTATCCACCCCCTTCCTGGGTCCCACCCATAGGAGGGGACCTAGCAGGTAATCCAGCCCACCAGATTCGAATAAGAGTGGGAGCAGTGCCAATGCAACTCAGATTATCCTGAAGAAACATAAGAAACGAAACTCTGGACCCTTCAACATCCTACTCAACGTAGAAGACTGAAGAATCTCCCTTGTGGTCAAGGAGTGACCACCCTGTGCAAACAGGTACTATCCAGCACCTCGACCCTTGCTTTGTTGCAGTTCCCGCCGGAACTCCAGCAACAGAGATGGACGAGATTAAGCTTGCCTGCCTTCCTCCAGCCCGATCCACAGTCCCTGCAGAGCTGAGACCCGTGGAGGCGACCGAAAGCGTGGGACATGCCATCTTGGAAAGGCCACAAGACGCTGACCGTGCAGCCCACGAGTGACCCTCGAAGCTGTACACCGGGGTCTAAGAAGCCCCAACCCTGAGCTGCTTCTGCACTGAAGCTACCCCCTCCACACTCGACGAGTGTTGCGTGGGGCCCTTCTGCTGGTGTTGGCTTGACGCGTTGGCCCAGTCACTTACCATCTGGCTTGTGGCCCCTGTGCCAACGAAAACCTTAAACCGACTTGCTTTTCTGGTTGCTCCAGATTTGCACCAGCTCCTGTGAAAAGGAGCCCCCGCTCTGACCCTCCTGGTCTGAGTGAGAAGCAATCTCCCGGTTCCACATGGATTGCTTTTGCCAAGTGCTGTTTGCTGCAATCTTGAAGCCAATGGCGCTGATGGCGAGAGCCTACATGGGACAGATCGTGACCTGCACCTGGACGTCGCAAATGCCCCAGAGCCCACGTGACAGCGGAGAGAAGCTCCTCAACAACCATCTGATTGCGCCCGACATTGCCTGGTTCCGTCCTGGTTCCACCCTGGTCACTGCTGGGTGACCCAGACTCTGTCCCCTCTGCTTTCAGATTCTTCTCGACTTTGATCCACCCTTGTATCACACTGGACACTTCTGCTTCCCATCAATTCCCGCGAATTTGCGGATTTTTTTTTTTTTTTGTGTTCGCCCGTGTTTCTGCCAGTTCGCGAGGGTTTTTACAATTTCGCAATTTGCGAACTTACCTGTTGGGTCGCAAGTTTTGCGAACTTGTTGTTTCTACGTGTCCAGCCTGTTTGGGACACTCTTCTTCATCACTGCCACTCTCTGTCACCACTGCCACTCTCTGACTACTCATGCCACCCTCTGGCCCACCCATGCCACCCTCTGTTTCATCATCACACCCTCTGGTTGTCCAGTGTACATTATTTTCGGCAAAGCAAAGCACACCTTCCCTGCCTCAAGTGACCTGAATTAATTTGGGGCTGATTAATGTGTCACAGAATATTTTTTTAGCTGGCACCTGCTTCCTTAGTGCGCCCTGATTAGTGATCTTTTGCACTTGCTAAGTGCTTTCATTGTTGCAAAATTAGTTACAACACCTGCCCTGCCCCAACTGACAATAATGAATTAGGGGCTGATTAATGGATTTTAACTTCCAGCCTGGCTCCTGCTTGTCTCCCTTAGCTGTAATTCAGGACCTTTGTGGCATATGTGTAACTATTCTGAGGTTCAGAGCAGGGTCACATAATAGTTTCAACTGGCAACTGAACTCTGGAGGGGCCCCTCAGGAAGCACTACAGGAAATGGCTACTAATGATGTGCCTGAACTTTTGAACCTGGTAAGTAGTTACTTTCAGTTTTGCTAAAATCGTATTTCTGCAATTTTGCACTTATTCGCGGGGCGCGAACTCACGCGAACAGTGCGAGCAGTGCGAGCAAAATCCGCTGCTCGCGGATTTGCGGATTTTGCGGGAAGGGGACCTAGCAGGTAATCCAGCCCACCAGATTCAAATAAGAGTGGGAGCAGTGCCAATGCAACTCAGATTATCCTGAAGAAACATAAGAAACAAATCTCTGGACCCTTCGACATCCTACTCAACGTAGAAGACTGAAGAATCTCCCTTGTGGTCAAGGAGTGACCACCCTGTGCAAACAGGTCCCATCCAGCACCTCAACCCTTGCTTTGTTGCAGTTCCAGCTGGAACTCGAGCAACAGAGATCAACGAGATCAAGCTTGCTTGCCTTCCTCCAGCCCGATCCACAGTCCCTGCAGAGCTGAAACCCGTGGAGGCGACCGGAAGCATGGGGCACGCCATCTTGAAAAGGCCACAAGTCACTGACCGTGCAGCCCACAAGTGACCCTCGAAGCTGTACACCGGGGTCTGAGAAGCCCCAACCCTGAGCTGCTCCTGCACCGAAGCTACTCCCTCCACACTCGAGGAGTGCTGCGTGGGGCCCTTATGCTGGTGTTGGCTCGACGCGTTGGCCCGGTCACTTGCCAGCTGGCTTGTGGCCCCTGTGCCGACGAAAACCTTAAACCAACTTGCTTTTCTAGTTGCTCCAGATTTGCACCAGCTCCTGTGAAAAGGAGCCCCCGCTCTGACCCTCCCTGTCTGAGTGAGAAGCAATCTCCCGGTTCCGCATGGATTGCTTTTGCCAAGTGCTGTTTGCTGCAATCTTGAAGCCAATGGCGCTGACGGTGAGAGCCTGCGTGGGACAGATCGTGACCTGCTCCTGGACATCGCAGATGCCCCAGAGCCCATGTGACAGCGGAGAGAAGCTCCTCGACAACCATCTGATTGCGCCTGACATTGCCTGGTTCCGTCCTGGTTCCACCCTGGTCACTGCTGAGTGACCCAGACTCTGTCCCCTCTGCTTTCAGATACTTCTCGACTTCGATCCACCCTTGGATCACACCGGACACTTCTGCTTCCCATCGCCTGCAGCATCTTCAGCTCCAAGCACCAAGAGCCTGCGTGTCAAAACCCGACGCCACTTCGACCCTGTGCACCCACTTCCTGTGGGTGAGGTAACATTGCAACGCCGGTGTGCCCACGTTGGTACACACCTCTAGGGTTTGTGTCTTAAGTTTTGTTCCTTTAGGTTCAGCGGAAGTATCTTTAAACTAACTTTGTGTAACTTTTACGCACCATTGACTTTGCATTGGTGCAAGCCGCACTTTACATGCTGCACCCGAATCCCGCTGGCTTTTCCCGACTTCCGCATTGCTAGTCCTGACTGCTCCCAGCGATTCCCTAGGCCCTAGGCCTAACCACTGTTCGATTGGTATCTCTTATACCACTTTTTTAATATATGGTTTGAGTGGCCACCCGCCCTCATCCATAATTGTGCAACTTTGTATATTATACTGTGCTTTTGATTTAACGCTTGTGCCCCTTTGCTCATAAAGAGTACTGGGGATTAATTTAGAAATAAACACATATATTTTTATAATATATACTTGTGTGGTGTCCTTTCATTTGATATTACAGGATAGTATGTGGTAAAACAGCTCGCTTAACACGACCTCTTAAGTTAAGCCTTTAAGGCTGCTTAGTCCATGCTACCCCTAGGATAGCTTGTCTAATAAGGTTGACTTACAACCAGACACCATAAGGGATTGTTTGGACTGATATAAGGTGGTTCCAGAATTGGAAACATCATATATCAGGCCAACTTCTCACATTCTCCCCCTACCCCCTTTTTTCCCTCCCTTGCAAAAATTATAAAGACTTTAATGTTTCTCTCAAAGTTCTTAATACAGTATATTAATTGGTGATTGATTATTTACTATATCAATTTGTATGTGTGATGTTGTATATAACGACTTTAAATAATTTATTTTTAAACACCAAAAATGAACTTGAGGTATGCTGTCAAAAAAAGACTCAGGAGGGATACCTGATCAATGTATTAGACAGTCCTCTGCTTGACATTTTCTACTCAAATCAGCCATCTGTCTGCAAACAATATGTGAAAAGCATGAACTATAATTAGGCAATGTACAGAAAACCCAATAATTCGAAGTTTTGCCCAATTAAGTTGTCGTGAAGAAAATTATTCCAGCCATTATTTAAGGTCCTATTTGCGAAGTGATAATGTGATGTTCAAAGCACTCAATGTTTAGCTGATTTAGCATTAACTAACTCACTTAGAAGAATATTTGTTTGACTGCAGACCTGAGGGAAGACTAGGTAAATCGTGCAATTCTTTTGTAGTATAGGTGAATTTGACAGAGAGCTTACAGAGCAGGTCTTTCCAGATCAAACTTTTGAGCTAGTGACTTTGTTAAAATGGAGAAATCAATATGCGTTGCTTACAAACCCAGATTTGTGCTTGGAAGTCCAGCTATTGATGTGACCATTTTGGAGAAGCAAAGTTGTGCAACTGTCTAGGCATATTTAATGAAACACTTGTTAAACAGTCATTTGTAGATCATATTTAATTCAGGTTTAAAGTGGAGCCAAAAAAGTCATACATAGCAAACATACAACATTGTCCACCAAGGGGGTAAAAGTTGGAGCCAACTGTTAGCAGATTATTTACCCACCCAATCTTTCCAAACTCTCGAAAAATAGTTCAAAAGCACCACTCTTGAACAATTTCTTGATACTTTTTTTGTCGATCAGTATCACAGTGGCCAGTACGGGAGGCTCATAAAAGATCTCATTTTCTTCACCCACAACATCTCATCTTGGCTTGCAACTTCCACAACTCACTTCTAGGTGACATCCTCCTCCAGAATCCCACATGGCTTCCAGCTAAAGGTCTCCCCTCCAGCCTGCTTCAATGGATCAGTCACTATTTAACTTATACAACAAGAGTAAGGTCATTTTTCACACTGAAGATTCTTGCCTCTCTCTGTTTGAACATCCATGCTTACTTCCCCTGGCACTCCGACCCTTTCTGTCTCACCAACGAACCCCACCCATACTACACACTCCCCATTCCCAATCCACCTGGGGGACGGGAGTCTGATGCCCCAATCGGTATTGAATCCCCCCTGCCCACCCTTCCATTCTTTGCACATTGCCCCCTCTCCTCACATTCTGTTCAGCAGGAACTTCACCCTCAACACTCTGTAACAACCATCTACCAGTTTTTCCATCGCCCCCCAGTATAATATGTAAGCTTCGCCCAATGAATGTCCTGAGATTTTCTTCTACACCACTGCAGCTCCCACACCGATCTCCTACCAACACCACTTTACCCTGCAACCTCCGCCCAACAATCTAATACCCCTATCACCCTACCCCCCTCCCCTCTCCACTCTAGCTCTAAAGAAGCACTCTCCTCTGAACCTGCCACCCTTATTGAACAACATACCTTTCCCCACACAGCTCTACACAACAAACTAGGTCAAATCCTCTTCACAATCTCCCAGTTTGAATTCACTATTTCTCACTTAAATTCTAAAATTTCCCCTATATCTGACAACGTGATCCCCTTGGCAGGAATACAATACTCCAAACACTTAATCCTGAGGAATACTCTTCTCTCATGCCCCAAAAGAGCTACACACAATCTCTCCAAAACTGGCATTACTAATTTACTGCTAGCTATAATGCCCTTACCTCCTCAATCATCTCCTCTCCAGACAACACAACACAAAGCACTATATATATGGTGGGTAAGGCCTGTGAAGAGGGCCGTGTAGACATGTCTGTTGGAACTCCTGTCGGCAGTGAAGAATCCTCCATAATCCTGCGATGTATCAGTGACACCGACCCCATGAACTAAGTGGAAAAGTAGTACCTCATTCTTGAGGACTAGAGCAGGCAACGCCGACCATTCAGCTAGCAGGCAAGCTCCGGGAGGCTGGGAAGTCGTATCCCCGCGAAGCTGCCCCGTGCCATTTTTAAAAGGAGCCAAGCATTGTAATTACAGGCACCTGAAGTCAATGCAATGACCAAATATCAGGAAGTTAACTCTGCAAAGCACAGTGGAGATGGTAAACAGCAGGGGAGAAGTAAATGAATGGCATCAGCAAGAACTGTTCGGCAAAGCTCTGGAAGTGTTGGAAAGTCCTCATCGGTGGAGTGTTCGACCACGGTCACACAAGAAGACCACACAACAGTAGAGGCCAGCAAGCACGCAATTGCAGTGGTCGAGAAGGTGAGCCTTGCGAAAATTATTAGCTCCTGTGCGGATAAGCAGCCCGAAAGTAAGAACGGTGAAGGAGCGGTTGGCAATCCGGTTGAAAAAAACCAGAGCCCTGAAAAGGCTAGACAATAAAAACATAAAAGCGCGCAACAATCCAGGGAGATGGGTGGCATGAACAAAGACGACCGGACAGGGACAGACGGAAAACAGACCGAAAGGGCCCCACAAATTGCAGGCAACAACTAATAAAAAGTAGATCCGAGCGACATGAACCAGGAGCTGGAAAAGTGGCAATCCCTCCCAGGTGGTGTAAAGGACAGAGCGAGTAATCCTGTAACTTTGGCCTGAGTTCATCCTAATGAATTATCACCAGAGGGAAAACTTGGTGAAGACCCTGAGTACTGTTCCTACAGAACCTTACTGCACTCTGGTTCTGCAGGGGAGAGAGGGTACGTTTTGGATGTACAATTAACCTGGATGGACTTAGACCGAGGGAGGTAGTGATTACATAATAATTGATCCCGGCAGTGACATCTGGCAGAATAAACATTGAGAACTGGGGAGTCTACGGTCTCAGCATCAACGGGACACTGAGTGTAGTCTTTGCGCCGCTACTGGATGAGTTCATCCACAGTAGGGTGGCCCAAATCCCTACGTGAGGGTAAAAAAACAATACAGAGGATTGGTGCTGCACAAAACACAGGGGAGGAGAAGGTACCCCAAAGATCACCTGAGCCTGAAGTGGCATAGTCTGGGCCACAACACAGATAATAAGACAGGGGAGAGCAACTGTTCGGCGGGGGTCCCAAAATTGTGAATGAGAAAGGTAACAAGGAGCAAGCCAATAAAATCTCGAATCATGTGCAGCCTTGCCCCCAGGGCCCAGACCCCAAGATATAAACGCGTAGAAGCAAGGGGAGGAAGTGCAGTGCCCTACAGATCCGGACCCCTCTCTCTGCAAATATACTAGCCGCGATCTAATCCACGTGTGAGGATGTGGTCAACTGGATTAATGCTGTTGTGATTGATGTAAATTTGCAAAGATGTGACTTCCATTAGGTATCGGATAGAGTGACCACTACTGAATGAAATGTGGATGCAATGCAAAAAGAGGTCAACTTCCTCAGAGACATGGTCATTAAACTGCCAGAAAAAGTGGTGCCTCTGGACGACCGTGCAGGGGATGCCAAAAGCAGGTCAAGAAGGAACAATTTACGATTTGTGGGATTTCCGGAGAGGGCCGAAGGACCCTCTGCCAAGCTGTTCCTATAGAACTGGATCATCTATGACCTACCCCTCAAAAGACTCTCAACATTTTTTAATGTGGAGATAGCCCATTGAGCGTTGGTCCCGCCTCCTTGCCTTGGAGTACAACCAAGAGATACAATGGCCTATTTTTCAAATAGCAAGCTAGAGAGGCTATTTTACAGGCTACCCACACCAAAGGTCCCCAACTATATGAAGGTCAGCCCATTGCAATCTACCCTGATTATACACAAAGGGTACAGGACAAAAGGTAAACATTTTTGGCAGTTAAACAATGGCTAAGAGATAAAGAGATAAAATATAGTCTCCTTTACCCAGCCAAGCTCTGGGTGGAGCAAAAGGGGAAAGTCTTGTTCTTCTTCTTGGCAGCAGAAGTGAATGACTGGCGGGATGGAAATGGCCAACCAGACTCTGGTTTGGAACATCACATGGGGTCTTCACAATCCTCACAAAAGAGAGGCCTGTCTAGAGGTGGGAATCGGCAGAACCAGAGGGATCTCCATGAGGGCAATGTTGGTCCGGGACGAACACAGGTACACCCTAATGGAACCTTGCAGATGGTAAAGATAGTCTCAGATTCAGAAAAAGGAACTCAAGATGTAATACTGGACTCCAACATATCAACGGATTCTACGTGCTGATAATGCTGGAACTCAAAATAACCTGGGTGATCCAGAAAAGTGCAAAATTATATAATACCCATAAATGATGTATATGCGGGGGATGTATCTTTTAATTGAAATGCCCTACAGCCAGCTAGGGGCCCACCCCCTTGTCTTAGGGGTTGAGACATGGGTAGGGAGCTGGAGGCCTTGACCTCGCACCCTGTCGGATGCTTTGCCACTTGCATTGCACTATCGTACAGAAAAGGGGTTATTATGCACCCGAATATGAGGATACAGAGGAGCAAGAAAAAGTAGACTTTGGTGCAATGGGTTCCTATGTTATGCAGTCTGAAAATGTTTTGGGAAATGGGGCGGCATTGACAAGTCCTAACTCTCCACAGTCAGGGGAAGGTTGGACCAGCAACACTGCCAAGGGGAGGGGAGAACAGAAAGTTATCACAGTTAACCGTGTTTTGTTTTTGTTTGGGATTGTCAAAAACGTTTCAGGTCTGATTGTCATGAATGTGTCCCAGTGCTATTTTATCAGGGGGATGACAGGAAGGGTGGAAAAGGTATTGGGGGATGAAAAAAATATATAAAGGCCAGTTGTCATGGCGTCTATTTAGATGAAATTACTCACATGGAATGTCCGAGGATTGGCAGCATTCGAAAAACGTAAAGTATATGCTTATTTAAAACAGTACAGAGTGTCAGTTGCATGTTTGCAGGAAACGCACTTGTGGGGGGACTCATTGCCTTGTATTAGATGGAGGGGACAGATGTAAGCCATCTCTCACTTGGGCTTCGCGAGAGGACCTCTTATATAGGTGGCGCCTGGGTGCCCTTTTAGAGGGACCTAGGGGGAAGATATGTGATCCCACATGGTATGCTGGAGGGTCAGGAAATATGTTTTATTAATATTTAAACCCCCATTGCGGGCTGTCCAAACTTTTTCCCCTCTGTCATGATGACAGCGAACCCATACTTAGATACAGCAGTAATATTGCTGGTGGACGTTAACTGTGTCCTCGACGGAACACTGGATTGTTAGCCCCCTGACTGAACACAAAACCCCTTATGACAGGGAGTCTGAAAGACACTCTGCAGGGCATGCAGCTGAATAATATTTGGAGGACACAATACCCTAGAAAGAGGATATTCTCTTGCCATACCCCAGCATCCAACATGTTTAGTTGACTGGACTAATGTTTCCTTTCTGAGGAAGTAACTCCGGAAGTAGAAGGGATAACTTATCTGCCCAGGTACTTCCATGACCACTCACCAGTGCTGCTTAGTATCGGGGTGTCACTGCCCACGCCTGGCAAAACCCATATGGAAACTCCGGGCAGAAGCGCTATCGGATCCCCTTTTGCCGTGATAGTTTCAACCGCTATGGCCAGATATTTTGAGGAAAACTGGAGATCAGCCTTCAGCAGGGCATATGAATGGGAGGCCATGAAGGTGGTTATTAGAGGGATTTGTAGGCAGACTGCATATGGGGTAAAGCACCAATTGGAATAGGATATACGCAAACAGGAGCGAAGGTTGGGCAAGCTGGAAGCAGATTGTCACAATTCTACACATGTAATAGAGGAGTGGTGCACGGCTTGTACGGAATTATTAGCATCCTGGAAAAGACTGGAAAAGTTCAATTACACGGCAGGAGTTGATTGTTTTTGTTATTATTTGTTTTTATTGATTTTACACAACTATCAGCCAGGCATTATAACGCGATACATTATCATAGTGGTACATGGCATAATTACATACATTTGCACCCAGTATAGAAGAATACACATTGATAGTTCCGAAGCACTATGAGAATCCTTGCTAGTCATTGCATAGTAGTCTAAAATCAGTAACTGAATCTCCAATTGCAAACAAGTACAGATAATTTCCAGCTTTTGTTACTATACCGGGAGTCTACTAAAACATACCCTGATTAATCAAATCTATCAGTGTTCAAAACATTTATACCAACTTAACTAAAACTTACCCACCCTTCCCTCCCCTCCACGGATGTCCAGCAATAAGTATTAATAGTAGCATTTTCACATTTCCATATCTGAATTTGTGTGTATCTCGGTTCCACAATCTGACTTAGGTACACTGTGCAGTCCTGTTATTGTATAATGTACCAACCCATGGATAATGTAGCAGTGGCCCAAGCCCCCAATCTATAATAACAGTACACCCTAGTAGGATAATATATCTATCGCAGCATATTCCTCTAGCATTGTATTCCAGCTCAGAGAGATAGATGTTTTCCTTAGGCCTCTATATTCCTCCCTTATTAGTTCAGCCCCCTCAGCCCTTCCCCATCTCACCACTTCCGCATGCTAGTCCTGTGTGGATGGGGCTCTAGCGGCTTTCCATCGTGTGGTTATGGCTCTTTTAGCTAGAAGTAGCGCAAGGTTGGCAAATCGAGAGGTGGGATTACCCTTCTTTTCACAAGGCCCTAGTCCCAGTATGCAATATTCCAAGGTATTGCATGGTAAGTAGGGCATTTGTGGTCAGTTCAGTATCCCCCGGGGGCCATGTGATGCGTATATATCTGGATAGATGTGCGTGTAATAGGAACTTTGTATGGTGGGGCACCGTGTACGTGCACAAATGTTTAATGCAGCATTAAGACACCCTCCGAATAGAACTCTCCTATCGTGTTGACGCCTGCATCAGTCCATGCTTGCAGAGCTTGGTTAGTGGTCAGTCCCGATCGTGTAGGGGTACCGAGAAGCAGAATAGTGGGGGCATTGTACTCTTGGGCAGGATCAGTCAGATGTACGGCGCTCAAGAACACAGCCGCTGGGTCCAGAAGTGTTCCACCACGACAGGATGGGCAACCCAGCTGTGCAGGTCCAGTAAATTGCAGGATACTCCGCTATTTGCCAGGGTAGGGAACGGAGCTCTTTCAGCGCTCGGCCTCCAAGCCCCGCAGTTGGCCACGCCCCCCCCGACAGGAGATGATAAGGGAATTCTTGGCCTCATTAGAAAAGATACGGTAAGAGTGTGGACTCTGGTTTTTAGTATGGTGATTCAGGAGTCATCTTAATCCTTCTTGAACTTTCTGCAGCATTTAATAATATTTAATACTATTAACCATTTCCCACTTCTTAACACACTAAATCAAAGAATGGTAGTTGAAGGAGTAGTACTTAAATGGTTTGAATCTAGTCACAAGGAGATCTCAGATGACTAAAATTTAAAACTGTCTCTCAACTCAAAAGGCTGTAAATCAAGGTGTCCCTCAAGGCTCTACCCTTGCTCCGACCCTATTTAATTTTTACATTGAACCGCTTGGACACCTATTAACAGAAGCCAGGATTCTCTACCACCTCTATGCTGACAATACCAAAATCTACGTCAAGGTGTCCTCTCTACATGACATCTGACTTCTCACCACCACCTTAATTCCATCCAAAAATGGATGGCATCTCCTAAACTGAATTCCTTCTTATCTCTACCTCAAACTTTCCACCTCTATTCAATCATGGATAGATAATCGGAACATTCTTAACAGTAATTCTACGATCATTGACAATGCCAAATATATGGGTGTCATCCTGGACAAAAGACTAAACCTTAAATCCCAAATCAACACCATGGCCAAGATTGCTTGCTTCCAAATGCAACTACTTTGGGGGATCCGAATTGCATTCCTGAGCAAGACCTGAAAACTCTTGTCCAATCTTTGGCCTCTCCAGACTGGACTACTGTAATTCTCTACTTGCAGGCCTCCCTAAGACCCACCTATCTCAGCTGCAGGTTTCTTCTACGGGGACAAACGGTCAGATAGATTTTCATCCAGATTCGAAAGCTGCAACCAGACTTATTACCCAGGAGGAATTGTATGAGTTGGGAGAATACAAATTGGTCATCAGCCTCTTTCAATTTCTTGAAACAAATGTATCCCTTCCCAAATCGATGTGTATGAATGAAAATATTGCTCAAAGAGTAACTTTCACTAACTAGAAGAAATGTAGCCAATTTGCAGTCAATAGTGGAGACCAAAGTAGAATTTAGTGAAAGCTTCAATCCGTCCTCCCCACCTAGTTAACAAGGTGAAAATGATGTTGCTCTAAAGTATGAATAAGTCTTATGCTATATTAATTGATTTGTATATCGATAAATTGGAGCCTTTAATAAGACTGCAGAAAAAGGGATGCAAATACATATCTAACAAGCAAGCGCAAGGCTCAAATTTCCCAGTTTTAAATCGATTTATTTTAAATGGAATAGTGTTGTTGCATTTGAATACAGAATGCAACGTGGTCTGGTGGTGTCACAGGAGTGTAAAAAGCTGAATGGTTTACTGAGTGTGCATATGAAAAAAGAGAGCACATATACTCTCAACATCACATAGAGAAGAAACACTCATTTCTAGAACATGACAGGTTTCAGAGCTCAATTCCTTTCCAATCCAAAATTTGTCAATAATAAACAAAGAACACTCCTCCCTCCACTCAGAAAATCAGTTGCATGCATCTAATAATACTACATGGATGGTAAGAGGGTACTGATGGAGTGCTTACAGCACTCTAAATAGTATGGGTGCATTATACTCATGGTTCAAATGCACTTACATATATTTCATCATTTGCAGTGTTTCACATTTTAGTAGGATTTGTATGTGTTAGAAAAGCCTATAAATTCCTGTATGCATAATGTGCAGGATGAAATTATACTCGTACAAAGTAACTGTGTACCGTTAAAGTTGCCTGCATTGCAGGCCCAACACTGCTGGTTGTTTTGAGTTTTATTTCTCTTTGGTTGCTCAAGAAATAATTAAATGAATCCTTTTTGTATTCGAATATAGTATGTTCTCATCCTACTGCAGGTGCAGGAATTCAACCTTGTTTTTCTTAGATTTAAGGAGATACCCGGAATGCCTTTGAAGAAGACTAGAAGGCGGAAAAGGAGGATGCCTTTCGTGTTTGGCCGATCTGGGAACCAAGGCCACTGGAAAGGAGCTGAACAAACACAGCTCCTGTGGAAAATTACGGAAAATGTTGCAATTGCACAGTTTATTATGTGACGTACTGGGGGCTGAACATTGTCTTTTTGTATGATGCGCAGGGACAGATTCGAGAGACTTTTGCATTTTCTGGGGAGAAGGAGCATCTCAGAGCGAGGTCCATAGCCTTACGCTATCAGACGCATTTGGCGTGAGTACTTCTTAGGAAGTCAACACGTGCTGACACCTTTGGGGTATGATATAAGGGAGATAGGCAAGACCCTCAGTGAGAGTAGTGTAGGGAAAGATAACTTTCGTTTTCATTCTCAATGAAAAGAGATTTGGACTCAGCCTCTATTCTGTGTTGCATTTTAATTTTGGAGTTTATCACATTATGCCTTTTGTGCCAAATAAATGATATTCGTAGACTCGGCTCTGTATTGATTTTTATGTACCTATATACTCTGATATTAAGGTGTATTTATATTCAGTTATTTTTGGCCTCATAATAAATCCATAAACTGGAGTTTGGAGTCTGTCGTCTTTTAAGCATGACTACATTGTAAGTATAATCTTTTATTGTTTGCTCCCCTCAACCACTTTCAGCAGGCTAATAAAAACCCATCTGTACTGAATTTAGTAGGGAAGGCAACGAGTACATTTGGCGTAATCAAATGGTTACAGAGGATGGTTTGCCTCTAAAGTGAGGGAAGAATGAGAAATTAGAGTAAAAGCGGAAGAAAATTGGGCTTTCGACTTAGAGTGGACGACGGCGAAGATGAAGTTTGATGGAGGTCGGCAGATGCTGATGGTGCGGCGGAAACAGTGGTAGCGTGAGTATGAAATCATGTGATGTCTTAGATTGCCTTGATCAATTATTTGTGTGATGTCTTGCAAAGTTGGGATGCAAGGTGAGTGATTGTGGGTTAATCGGTTTACTGGTTCGGACACGTGCGGATCATGAAGTTTGGGGCGCATACTCAAGAGAAGTCCAAGATCCCAGGATAGTTGTATTTGTAATTGTCTGATCAAACTGTGGGAGTCGTGAAGCGCTATCGATGGTTCACTTGTGATAGGGAACTTTGTGTGAATGCAGGAGTACGTCGCAGTAGAAAACCTCAGGTACCGGGGGTAGACTACAGCGATTGAGTGAACAACGCAGGTTGGAGTTCACGGTGGACGAAGGTTCTTGTAAGAGTGTTCTATCGATCTTTTAGTGGACGGACAATTACTTGTTTTATGTAACTGTAAGTTATTGTGAAAGTGTTAGGAAGCAGTTACTTGGTTAATTACTTTTGGAGATACATTTACTTGTAGTACAAATGTGTGAGCAAGTGTGCGAGGTGAAATTGTAAAGGAGGGTGAGCCACTGCAAAGAGGGAGTTGTGATGAAATGTTGATAATCTGCTGCTCAACCCTCCAGGTTTCAAAAGGGAAAGACTTATGGTCCAATAGTTCTCAGGTAATGCGACTGGTATATGAAACTCGCAACCTCCAAACCTTCACACCATCACCTCTTTCCAAATCTTCAAAACGGATATCAATCCTCTTCACTTCCTATGACATTTTTCACAATAACACTCCTTGCCAAGCTCCCAGGTATATGTCCTCACATTTAATGGCATGACCCTGACTGTTACATTAAGCTCACAAGAGCTATAACTCTGTAAATTGACTGAAGTTAACTTGCATTTAACTCTGTAAATATGTAATATTGATGTGTGTAGCCTGAATTAATTTAACTTTTCTAAATATGTAACCTGTAATTTATATGTACGTTAACTTGTATTCAACACTGTAAACATGTAATATTTATCTGTGTAACCTGAACACTTTAACATTTCTAAATATATAATGTGCAATTCATATGTGATTTGAAAACATGCAACTCTCACCATGAGTAACCGTAGTAGTTTTACATATTGTCTCTTACTACCCTGTTACTTTTAAATTATCAAGCATGTAACATTCTTCGCTTTATCGTAAAGTGCTCTAACACCCCTGGGTAATGTCTGTGCTTTATCAAATTGCATTCATAAATGCACATAGTTCTTATTACTTTAAATATTTGTTTACACAATAGGCAATACTTAAGATTTTTAGGGCATATTACATCTCAATTTCTGACCTGATGGTCACCTAGGGCGGTGTACTGACAGGCACTGACATATTTATAACATTCACATTGACAGCAAACATTTGTTGAAACATCCATATATGTAAAGCATAATGGTGGAGCATGTAATCCATCAACTCTGGATTTGCAATAAGCCTACCATCAGATAGACTTTCATCCAGATTCGAAAGCTGCAACCAGACTAATTACCCGGTAGGAATTGTATGAGTTGGGAGAATGCAAATTGGTCAACAGCCTCTTTCAATTTCTTGAAAGAAATGTATCCCTTCCCAAATCGAAGTGTATGAATGAAAATATTTCTCAAAGAGTAACTTTCACTAACTAGAAGAAATTTAGCCAATTTGCACTCAATAGTAGAGACCAAAGTAGAATTTAGTGAAAGCTTCAATCAGTCCTCCCCACCTAGTTAACAAGGTGAAATGATGTTGCTCTAAAGTATGAATAAGTCCTATGCTATAATAATTGATTCGTATATCGATAAAATAGAGCCTTTAATAAGACTGCAGAAAAAGCCTCCCCATGCTTGGATTGGTCAGTTGGTGTAACACCATGCTGGGATTGGTGGAAATTCGTCCAAAGCAGCATATTTACTTTTGGGTTGCAAATTTATTTTACAATTAGATGTTTTAAGGTGTTGCGGGATTTGTGTAGAGGTGACACTGGGGTGGTGACTCAGGTAGGAGAAGAAGCTCCACAAGAGGATACCCCAGCACATTATATGGCAACAAATGTAGGACTCCATACTATAGTGTGGCTGCAAAGTTGGCATTAAATCACAGAGAAAATGGGAGAATTGGCTTTCCCTCGTTATGGGTCATTTCGAATAGAGGTGTTGTACCAGCTGAGGGGAGTGATGTCTTCTTCGAAACCTCCGACTAGACCAACACAATTTGAGGTATTAGATGCATGGATGAGAGCAGCAGTAGCGAAGAGAAGCTTCACAGGGAAGGATGAATAAGGCAATGAAGGCATATCCAGATGCCAGGTGTGATGCACAGCTGAAGAGGTGGAGAGTAGACACCATAGAGAAAGAATGATTATATCCATTCAGGTTGCTAGAAGAAGGGTCTGGAGGAAATAGTAAGACAGAAGAGGACATTGATACAGATGATAGTTTTCTAGAAAGACTGCTAGCAGAACGTCCTCCACCTTATGACTCCAGGTCGGAGCCGGAGAAAACGCAGCAAACGTAAGTAGCCTTAGGAGTGGGACGAATGGCTTCAGATGATCAGAAAACAGGTGTATGAGGGAGAATGTCAGTGGGAATAAGAATTCCAGGAGCATCCAGAGGGATAGGGTTTGTAGCTCCTGAACCAGACAAAACTGCATGTACCATGCGGTTACAAGAAGCCCTTACCGTACCTGTTACTATTGGACCTGGGGTTTCAATATATGACACTAGAGAGAGAGCAGGTGGAAGCACACAGCAAACAACAGGAGGGGAAGAGACTATATCTGGAGGGAGTCTTACAATGAGTGAAACAGGTATGGCTCAGATGCCAGTGGAAGCTTGTACTCTGCTGCCAGCTACAGCTGATCCGTCAAGAATAGACAGTGGGTTGGAACGAAGATGAACAGGAGCTTTGGCAAATTCTAGGTCAGACATTAGATGAGGGAGTCAATGATACAGAGAGAGGAAATGGAGATGAGACGAGAAGCACCTAGAGTACTGTTTGAACTACAGAATTTGTGTGAGGGTAACCATTGGACAAGTCGAAGTTGTGAGAGAGAAAGTCACCCAGTGTTGAGAATGGAGGAGAGTGTAGGTCCAAGGAGATCACAAAGTTGTTGCAGAGAGGAATCAGGAAGTCAGAGAAGTCAGAGAATTATACAAGTTGCAATGAAGGCACCATTATTAGATGTGGCAAGGTTAAAAGCAGAAATAGATGAGGTGATTGAAGGGAATCTGCCATTGGACAGAATTGAAACATATGACTCAAGTGAGTTGCTATTTGTGGCTAAGGATGTTACTAAAAAGGCAAGGCGAGCTCACGAAGCATTGGCACAGTTGGCATGAAGGAATGAGTGGGATTTGACCAAGACAAAATTGATGCAGGGAAGCTGCAGGCTGAACTATACTGATAAAGACTTGGAAGAAAAGCGAACAACAGGATTAAAGGCACAGATTAGGGACTTGCTGATAGGGATGCGACAGTGGAGAGGATTAGACAAATGGGAGGAAAGGTGGTTGAAAAAGAAAAGTGCCAAGAAAGTGGTAGGAGACAATCCGCCTCCATGTGGAGGGACGGGAACAGCAGGAAATATCCCCCTGAGAGAGGTACAAAATGGGGGGTATGTACATGTGCCATGGAGCAGGGGTGATTTGGCAGCATTCACTAATGATTTTCCTCGGCTGAGGGAAAAAGCTGCTGACTGATATAAACAAATTGACCGGTTTGTCAATATTTCGAAGGTGTTTTGGATTGATTTGAATACCTTGTTTGATATAGTGGTCCAGGGTGATTTATGGACAGCATGTAAGGTTGCCGTTGATTGGCCCCGCTGCAGAACCAACTAGAGAAGCAGTGAATCATGGTCCTTCACTCGAGGTAATGAAGAAATATAACCAAGTGATTACGTGGTTGCAATCTAAAGTAGCTCCTCAGACTGTTAATTGGCTTAAAATCGATCGTCCTACTCAAGATCCTAAAGAATCTGTACATGACTATTATGAGGGACTTTTAGTGGCCTTTAAACAACATAGTGGATTGGACACCATTGAGGCAAAAGATATGGGACCGTTTGTTTCAAAGTTTGTGTTGGGATTGAAATCTGATATTAGTTTGATGATACAGCATCACTTGATATGTTGGCAGAATAAGTATGCAGACAAACTTCTGCCTTATGCAAAATACTGCAGTGAACAGGTAGAGGCAGCACAAAAGAAAACAAAGGAGAAATTGATGTTGGTACAGTTGAGGAATGCGGAATGGCTTGATTGGATGCAAGGGGTTGGAGGAGCGAAGAATCGAGGAAGAGGAAGAGGTAGAGGAATACATCAACAGACAGTATCTCAACCTGGACAGGTAGGAGGAAGGGGTATAGATGCCAGAATGGGAGGTGATTGGGTAGCAAATCAAAAGGTCACAGCTTGACATTATTGTCACAAAAGCGGGCATAGGAAGCACGAGTGTCGATTGAATCCAGCAAATCAAATGCAATATGAGGGAGAGGGAGAGATGCCAGAAGGTTTGAACACCATGACAAGACCAAGGTCCATGTATGGGGGACATTGTGAGTAGCAGATGCAGATTCCTCAGCCTCCAAGAATACCCACAAGTAATCATGTGTACCATCAGATGCCTTATTTTGAAATGCAAGACATATTAGATCAAATACAAGGTCCTCATGAGTATCAGAAGGTGGTGCAGGGAGAGTGCACTTTGGATGCTGCTTTGGAAGTGTAACAAAGTAGACCATTTGTAGATGCAGAGGTGAATTGACATGCTGTTACCTTTTTGTTAGATACTGGAGCTGCACGCTCCACAGTAAGGACAGAAGTGGTCCCAAATGTATCCCTTTCAGGACATTCAATACAAGTGGTGGGAGTTACCAATCTGAGAATGACTAACCTGTTAACAAATGAGTTACCTATAAGAATAGGACCATTCCAAAACAAACATCAATTTGTGGTGTGCGATTCAAGTCCAGTCTGTCTATTGGGACGAGATCTTTTGTGTAAGCTAAATTGTACTTTATCTTGTACCCCGAGGGGTGTAGAATTGGAAACTTATGATGACAATGCTGATTTTAAAATGGCCAATATGAGCTTGTGTGCAGAACTGTTTGTGGTTCTTACAATAGAGGACCTACCACATGACTTGAGAGATTCGGTCTCTCCGAAAGTGTGGGATTTCACAGGTGAGGCGATAAGAATGATTTGAGGGGTAAAACCTGTTAAGATACAGGTCAAACCGAGTACTGAATTCCCACGAACTCCGCAGTATAAATTGACTCCAGAAATTGTAGCTGGAATGAGACCTGTAAACGAGTCCATGATTGCACAAGGCATTCTGAAGGAGATAAGAGGAAGTCCCTGTAAAACACCTATTATGGGGCTGCAGAAGCCTTGCTGCAAGTACAGAATAGTGCAGGATTTACACTGGGTTAATAAAATAGTGATCTCATGTTGTCCTGTGGTACCGAATCCAGCTGGTATAATGTTTCAGATACCATGTGAAGCAGAATGGTTTACAGTCATTGATTTATGTCAGGCATTTTTCTCTATACAGCTCCACGAGGACAGTAGGTATTTATTTGCCTTTTGGATGGACGACCCTGTGTTAACATGGTGTTGTATCTTTGAAGGGTATACAGAAATCCCCTCTATCTTTAGTCAATGTTTGAAAAAGAATCTTGAAGGGCTGGTGATGCCTCAGAGCTCAGTCCTGGTTCAGTATATTGACAACCTTTTGGTCGCTTCAGAGACTGAGGATGCCTGCAGGATTAAGACAGTGGCTTTTCTGAATCATTTGGCAGAGAAGGGACACAAGGTGTTCCCAAACAAGCTTCAGTATTGTCAAACAGAAGTGCAGTATTTAGGTCACCGAATTGAGAAGGGAAAATGAAGAATGTTACCAGATCGCTTAGAGATGATTCTACAAATGGGAACTCCAAAAACACAGAAAGAAGTCTGCATGTTTTTGGGAATGATCGGCTATTGTTGACAGTGAATCCCAAAATGTTCCTTGCAAGCCTAGCCACTCTTGAGGTTGACTCAAAAAGACATTAGTGATCCAGTACCATGGGATAATGACTGCTTGAGCCTTCCACGAGCTGATAGAGAACCTAGGTCGCGCTCCAGCTCAGGGGATGCCAGATTACAAACATTTTTTTCGCTCTTCTACTGTGAGAAGGAGGGATGTGCATTAGCAGTCCTTGTGCAGACACATGGAGGTGCCGGTAGACCAGTGGCTTATTTTTCCACTACGTTAGATCCAGTAGCTTCTGCGTTGCCCAGATGTCTCAAACCCTTTGCTGCAACTGGTGTCAGCATTGAGAGATGTGAAAGCAAAGTGATGGGTCATTCACTTATTGTTTATGTGCCACATTCAGTAGAACTGTTAATGAAAAGAACCAAGACACAAGGGAAGATTTACAAGAAAGTGATGCATCTGTAGAGATGCGTCACTTTCCCTTTCACCACCATGAAAAACCCTTGTGTCACCATGGATGTGACGTATTTACAATACGGTGCACCATGGAGCAAGGATTGACATGCCTCAGAAATTCTGACGCATCTGTTGATGGAAAAGTCACGCACCTTACGCCTGCTTCAAGCAGGTGTAAGGTTTTGATGCAATGGCGTCCTAAAAGTCACGCAGTGAAATCCTGCAGATTTCACTGCATCACTTTTACGAGGCTTTGCTGCGTGGGAATGCCTACCCTGCATACATTATACCTGATGCAGGTATAATGTCATGCAGGGCTTTACAACGTGACCCATCTCCCTAGATGCGTCACGTTGTAAATGGGCCGCAACTTTTACGCTGCTGTTGCATCACAAAATTGACGTAATGACCACTCAAAAGTGACGCAAGGGGCTTGTCAATCTGCCCCACAGTATTTAACGAATAACAGACTTACAAAGTATGAGCAGGTTATATTGGCTTCTGAGAATGTTATCCTGAAACGCTGTACCACTTGAATCCTGCCACATTATTTCCTCTTCCGCAAGAGGAGGAAGATTGTGAAGAGCATGACTGTCTAGATGTTACTGAGCTATCTACCAAACCCAGACCTTACATTGTTGATGAACCACTGCCTGAATATTATTTTATCCTTTTTGTTAATGGTTCATACTTAAGAGACAATGAAGGGTGTTTGAGAGCAGCATTTGCTGTGTGCACCAACTTGGGGGTGGCAGAAGCTGGCTGTTTGAAAAGAGTATACTCTGCTCAGGTGGCCGAGATTATTGCTTTGATACGTGCCTGTACCATCGCGGATGGAGTCCGAGTGACTATCTATACATGACAGCCAATATGGGTTTTGAGTGGTTCATGATTTTGGGCAGTTATTGTCACAGAGGGGATTTTTAACGTCCTCAGGTTCCCCTATCCATAACGGAGAATTTGTGTGCCAGTTACTACAGGCTTTACAGAAACCTAGGGAGATTGCAGTGGTAAACTGCGCAGCCCATGGGAAGGGAGAGGACTTTGTTACCAAAGGAAATAACTATGCTGATGAAGTAGCTGGTCTGTGTGCTATACATGCTTGTGTTTTTAATGGTGAATATGTAGGAGAGAGCACAGAAGAGACCGAGCTCAGTATGATGTTAGCTATAGCTGATACTTGGGATGAGGCGAAGCGGCTGGAGGATGAGGTCTCAAAGGAGGAAGCTGCATCATGGGTTAGAGCAGGATGTGAGAAGAGAGAAGATGGCATTGGGTATCAACAGATGAAAGGGAAGTGTTACCTAACTGTTTACTGAGTCCAATGGCAAGGCAGATTCACGGAGCAGTTCATCTTGGGAGAGATGCCATGGTGCGAGTGTTTAGGCAAACTTGGTTTAACCCATGATTTCGTGTAAATGCTGAAGCAGTGTGTGTCACAGGTGTGTTAAGTGTCAACAAATGAATGTTAGAAAGAGAACTGTGGTTGCGATGAGCCACATTGGCAGATCAGGAGGTCCTTTTAATAGGATACAAATGGACTTTATTGAGATGCCGAGGTGCAATAAGCTGAGATATGTTTTGGTGGTGGTGTGTATCTTTTCACGTTGGGTTGACAACTAGACAATGTGACAGTCTCACAGTGGCAAAACTGCTCTTAAGGCAACTGATACCGCGCTTTGGATTTCTAACCTCAGTGGAGACAGATAGAGGAACACATTTCCATAATGAAATCATGAAATTGTTGTGTACAGCCTTGAACATTTATCAGAGACTGCACTGTAGTTACAGGCCTGAGGCTTCTGATCTTGTGGAGCAGATAAATGGCACAATCAAGTTGAAGGGGTCAAAGGTTTGTTCGCTGACTTCATTGAAATGGCCAGATGCATTGCCATTGGTATTGATGAGTCCGCGTAGTACTCCTGATTGGAGGACAGTGCTCTCTCCCCATGAGATATTGATGGGAAGAGCTATGTGATTGCCCATGGTGCCAGCTACTGCACTGATAAACATCACAGATGATTTGGTTATGGATTATTGTAGGGGAATGGCTGATGTGGTTAATTCTGTGTCCCACCTGGCTGAGGCTGCAACTGCATCCACCTCGAGAGACCTGTTGCATGATATTAACCCTGGAGACTGGGTACTTGTCTGTGAGCACATAAGAAAGAGCTGCCTTGATGCTCGCTGATGAGGACCATACCAAGGGATTTTGGTCACAAATACGGCTGCAAAGGGTGGAGGATTGCCAAACTGGGTTCACGCTTTGCATACCCGAAGAGTTTCTGAGCCTGTTGAGGAAACGACTACCCTTGTTCCGAGAAGTGCAACTGAGAATGCAACAGAAATGGAAGTAACAGGTCAGATCATGAGAACTCTTGATGAGGCTGAACAAGAAATCGAGCATGACAGAATAGACTAAACTGCTCCAGATTTGTAAACAGATTCTGAGATGAACAAGATTGCAGAAGTGAACTTTGAACCTGAGCAGAGTTAACATCCTGGTGCAGAAGGATCAGATCGAGAGGAAGGGATGAGAGTAAATGTTGCAGAAGCAAAATGGCCAGCAAAGAAAGAAAGATTGAATATAAGGCTTGCATCTGAGAAGAATCACGCTCCCATTCCTGAAACATTTGAATCAGATCAAAGTGGAACCGAAGAAAGACCGGATGGTCTAAGACGATCCAGAAGAGGGAGGGTACTGTCTCAAAAGTACGCATCTCCTGAGTGGACGTACCTGGCTGCAAATGCAGCGCCGAGCAGATCCGAGAGGTTGGGGACCGGAACAGTGAGTTACGGAGGGAACACCCTGACAATTGGTATTCAGTTGCTAGTCCCTGGAGTTGAACCTTTCAGAACCCTAATTCTGACTGTCCCCGATCCACCAAGCCTAAGTGGTTTGCAATTTTTGATCTTCAATCCGGTTGCTTTCCCTACTTTTGGTCGACAGCCCACTGCACAGGAACTATGAGAACTTTGTGCAGAAATTCTACAGCTTGTTCTTACCATACTTGGATCTAATATCATAAACGATGAAACTTGAACTGTGAAAGAAAAACTTATTAGCCTTAGAAAGAAGATATCCTAAAAAAAGTAGGGACTTTCACTAGAAGAAGAACTGAGGACTAGGGCTGACTACATCTCTACAATAGGTTTAGTATTGCTGGACTGAAAATTGCAATAATCAAATGGAAATAGAACAATAAAAAACATTGTAAACAACAAGATCAGATAGAGAAGAGCAAAGGTTTTGTTGATTTCATGTATGTTTCCAACCAGAAGTGATTCAAATATAGAATCTGGAAAATTAGGACGCAAACAGAAATGCCCCTATTGTTGTGGTGCTTATTGTCATAACTGTGGTGATTGTTACTTCTTTGGTTGGGTCTCACGATGCTGAAAAGAATGAGAAACACCTACCTCAGACGTGAAAGATGGTGCATCTGCCAAAGATAGAGATATTATCAAGGAAACTAGTCAGATGTTGCATGTAGAGTTGTCAAAAGGTGATTTCGCGCTGAATGCATCTGCTTGATTGTTGTATGAGTATATTGATATAATGGAAGCGAAAGACTGCTGTGTGTATGCAACTGCCAGCATCAATAGAAGAGGGCATCCAATATCATCACTTACCGTTGACCTATGGCATCACATGTAGTGTGTTGTTGAGCATGTTTTATAGTAAGGCTCATTTTGAGTACTACTTCTCAAATTATGAAGTGGTACTCTCAGAAGTTCCAGTTCTTAAGTACATGAAGAAATATGATTACTATAAGGAAGTAGAGAGGATGTTCATGGACACAATCTGACCTGCATGTTATCTGATAGCGAAAAGAAGTTCTTGGATCATATAGAAGATTAACATAGGCAGACTTTATTTAGACCAGACCCAAAGCGCATATTATGACAAAATATTTGTGGGTGAGAGTGATTGTGAACACATTTTCTTATTTGAGGAGTCAATAAGAAAGGTGCTATTGGATAAATTAACCATAGTACCAAATGTGTATTGTGTGTGTGGAAAAAGTGCTTATGTGAAATTGCCCAATAACTGGTATGGTATGGTACATGTTATTTAGCTGTGGTATTTCCCAAAATTATTCAAGTAGATGATTTGTGGCCTTTGGAAGGAAAAAGATCTCATGGAGGAAAATGTGGTGCAAGTGCTGGAGAAATTGTTGGAGATGTATTTGGTACCATGATACCCAGTGTGGGTGTGATTTTGAATGATGTGAAAATCTGAAAATTGGCAACAATGGTGGATAAGCTCTCTGTGAATACAGCTCAAATCTTATTACTTATTGATGGTGAGATGGTTTCGATAAGGGCTATGGTTCTTCTAAATCATCTTGCTTTAGATGTATTATTAGCAAAAGCCGAAGGAGTCTGTAAATTATTGAAAGTTCAACAGTGCTGCAAGTATATTCCTGACAATCGTCGGATATACCAAAATATATTAGTAATATCTCAGAGATACAGCAAGATTTACGTGATTTGGCTGCAGATGGAATTTGGGAACAAATTGGAAAGGGATTTGGGAAGATTGGAAGCTGGTTTGGAAGTCTGGGACAAGGAATAATGGGATACATCTTGAAACCTATCATGATAGCTGTCATTTGTATAACTGTACTATTGGAAGCTTTCAAAGCTTACAAATGGCAAAAGGCACGTCATAATAAAAACTCCTGGAAGAAACGAGAGCAGCAGTTAGAACGATTGCAGGACAGTCATTATCTGCATCTTAAAGGGTTATAAAGATTCCGACAGAGTTGGCAAGCTACAACTTCTGTTAAGTTCGGTCTCTTCTACAAGGAGAAAACTGTAAGAGAGTAAACTGTTGGTGTAATGACACTAGTCATAAGAGGAGGGAACTGATAGAGCACTTACAGCACTGTAAATAGTACGGGTGCCTTGTACTCATGGTTCAAATGCACTTACATATATTTTATCGTTTGCAGTGTTTCACATTTTAGTAGGATTTGTGTGTATAAGAAAACCTATAATTCCTATATGCATAATGTGCAGGATGAAATTATACTCATACAATGTAACTGTGTATCGTTAAAGTTGCCTGCATTGTAGGCCCAACACTGCAGGTTATTTTGAGAGTTTTGTTTCTCCTTGGTTTCTCAAGAAATAATTAAATGAATCCTTTTTGTATTCGAAGATAGTATGTTCTCATCCTACTGCAGGTGCAGGAATTTGACCTCGCTATTCTTAGATTTAAGGAGATACCCGGAATGTCTTTGAAGAAGACTAGAATGGAAAAAGGGAGTACGCCTTTTGTGTTTGACCGATCTGAGAACCAAGGCCACTGGAAAGGAGCTGAACAAACACGGCTCCTCTGGAAAATTCCTGAAAATGTTGCAATTGCACAGTTTATCGTGTGACGTACTGGGGGCTGAGCATTGTATTTTTGTATGATGCGCAGGGACAGATTCTGGAGACTTTTGCCTTTTCGGAGGAGAAGGAGCATCTCAGAGCGAGCTTCATAGCCTTAAGCTATCAGACCCATTTGACATGAGTACTTCTTAGGAAGTCAACACGTGCTGACACCTTTGAGGTATGATATATGGAAGATAGGCAAGACCCGCAGTGAGAGAAGTGTACGGAAAGATAACTTTCATTTTCATTCTCAATGAAAAGAGATTTGGACTCAGCCTCTATTCTGTGTTGCATTTTGATTTTAGAGTTCATCACATTAAGCCTTTTGTGCCGAATTAATTATATTCGTAGACTCTGCTCTGGATTTATTTTTATGTACCTACATACTCTGATATTAAGGTGTGTTTATATTCAATTATTTTTGGCCTTATAATAAAACCATAAACTGGAGTTCGGAGTTTGTGGTCTTTTAAGCATGACTACATTGTAAGTATAATCTTGGATTGTTTGCTCCCCACAGCCACTTTCAGCAGGCAAATAAAAAACCACCTGTACTGAATTTAGTCGGGAAGGCAAGGAGTAAATTTGGCGTAATCAGTACGTACACACACAAAACAATACTCAAGGAGCTATAAAAGTGAAGTGAGGATAATCAATCTCAAAATCTTGAAATCTCTGTGGAAGGGCTCTCCTGCACACACCTAGCATAACAACAGAAATGTAATTTATTCTTAACTAACTCTCCAACTGTGATAAGATTTTTCTTGATTTTGCTTCTTAAAACATACCTCTATTTAGTTTTGGCAGAATCAGGCACACTATTTGTCTCACATAAACTAGATTTTTCCTGGATTCACTTAAAGTCTTCTTTCTCAACTGACACGGACATACTTGAGATTTAAGGGCTCATACAGACCCTGGCAGGTGAACCACTGGCCGAGCAGTATGGAAGAGGCCATGACTGTAGCCAACCTGCAGAGATTCGTCCACCTCATTTAGAAATCCCTTCCTCTCTGCTGGTTTCAGTGTGGTAAATGGTGTTGCCACTGCAGTTGCTCCCATCACAACACTGCAGCTTTGCTCATCAACAAACTTTTTTGAATTGGGAGACTAAACTTATAAAGCAGGAGTTTGTTTACTCAATACTCAAAATAAATTGTCCAACTCACAAGGAGTTTTCCCTCCCTGTGTGAGGGGGCATTTTACATTTTCCTTGTCTAATACTGCCATTCCATGTATGACAGCATGGACAGGGAAACTGATCGACAGTCTCCATTCCCTCAAAGTCATGTGATGTTCACCACTGTGATCTGCAGCCATTTAGCGGAAGAGCCACTGTGAACTAAGTTTATACTGGTGGAGCTGGCAGAAGCTCTGCTTGATAGAAATGTGGTGCTTCCCCTGGTTGTCAACAGAGCTGGGTACTGCAGGTTTGCCAGACAAGGCATCAGCCGAACTCTAAATCAATGTTTTTATCATTCTTCCCCTCAACACCTCTAATAGAACAAAATGAGGTGTAATCCCGAAAGTCATCAAAGTTTTTAAAAATCACTGTACTTTATACTGTCCCTGTTGTGTTTCCATTCCAATACCACCCCACCCCATCTCATCTTTGGTTCTTTAATTCAGTCTCAATTTTTCCCATCAGAGCCTTCAATTTCATATATAATATATTTTCTTTGAGATGCTGATGCTTTCATAAAAATGGTTGCTTGGATGCAACCTGTTGCTATTTTGTCTACGCTATTTAAAACACGGTCTTTAGGGAAAAACTTTTAATTTATTCAGAGACGGAAACTAAAACATGTTGGTTGTCAATGGCTATTTTATATTTTAAAAAATAAATTACTCATCAAGCTTGACTGTACACAGTAAAATTAGTTGGTGGCATGCCAACAACCTGTTTTGCCTTTCATAATATAATTACACAATTGTTCAAGCTGTGCTGATGGAAATGGAACGTTTTTATAATATTTTTTTTATCCTTTTATGCAGCCTGTTTTTCTCAATTAGCACTTTAGTTATTAGAAAAATACACACAGTTATATATATTCAACCTCAAAATAGAATCCAAAGTTTGATATCTTGTAAGGAGAATGCGACTAGACAACCTGATGATCAGGGGATTTTTTTGTAGTCTCCTACAATATTGTTATTTGTTACCTGACTTCCTCTTTTGTTGGTGGCACACTTGTACCCAGTCTCAATCCTTGACTCCATAGTTATATGTTGCCAATTTGCTGCCTGCCTGCACCTTCCTTCTACTTTTCAGAATTCATAAAGGTACGTCACTACTACTAAAGTTAGACTTTTGGTCTAAGTTTACCTTTGTAAATACAAAAAAGTAGTAAACTTAGACTTTTGGTCTAAGTTTACCATTGTGAATATCGGATAATAGTGAACTTCCACAAAAGTGTGAAGTTACCTCTGTGAATCGGGTCCCCGGTCTGTAAATATCACATATTGTGTACACATGCAAAGGCAGGGTCTGTGGAGCTAATACCTTGTGTAATGTTATAAAAGTACCATGAAGACAATATTCACTGTACAAAAAAAACACGATCAAGATTGTCAAATGTCAGATGTTGGGGGCATGGTCAAGATGGTCGCCGCATTGGACCTGCTCCTCTGAGCTCCGTTTTGGGCCCGCTAATTATCCATACGATCTAGCCTGGAATCACCCGATATTGAGTTGGGTACTTTGCTGGAGATATCACCAAATTGTGAAATGCCACTGCCCAGGCCCGAGGGCTGTTGTGGCGTGCTGGGGCTGAAACCCGGGCAGAACTGCTGTGGGCAGCTAGAGTTTGTGGCGGGGGTAGGAGCCACCCTCCTATGGACCTCTGAGGATTGGACTGCTGAGGCCTGCGCACCATAGAGGGCCCTCAGCCCAGAATTAACAGTGACAGTTGCGACGGATGGAGGTGCACCGAGCAAGGACCCACTGTGATGCTTGGGGACCGGGGGTGGCAGGAGGCCCCGAGATCCCCGTTTATCAATGGCAAGCTGCCTGTATTAATCCTGCACTACTTGAGGCTGACAACGGAGCCCTTTGGGAATGACATCAACTCTGTCCTACCTCTACTTCTGTTTGGAACATTCCTAGGACTCTAAGGTGAGCCTACGGAAGGCAGTTCAGTGACCTGATACGGGGCAGCAGAAACAAACTCTTGCAATGCGCCCTCCCCAGTCATTGTGCATGTGGGGGATGGTAGCACAGGGAGTGCCCCAGAGGCTGTTGTGGGCTTGCTAGTGAGGCGTCGCTTTGCCTAATGTGATTATGTCTTCATTTAACCCATTGCTGACTGATCAGTTGGAGCCTCACACCCCGATGAGGTGTCAAGATGGATGATCTAATACCACATCGGAGGCCCTCTCCATTTTGCAGCAGAATAATGTTCCCTGGGTGGCCTATGGACTATTTCAAGAGACTCTGAGACTACATGGGGAGGGATCGTAGCCCCTTTGCAGTCTCCGGACAAATGGTGAGGTCCATATCTGCAAGGGGTCAGGCCCTGAACCTCACAGGTGCAGCAAAACCACACCTGCCAGGGTGTCAGGCCGTGAGCACCAAAGGTGCAGCAAATCTGATGATTCCTCCCAATCAGAATCTGGATGCATTGACTCATCTAGATGCCACTCTCCACAACCATTTGGCAAAATTGGAGAAATTACAACACAAAAACTCTGCTGGAAATTAAAATTGATGCTATCTCCCTTGACATCAACCTGCCCCGTGTGGATCATCGAAAGCTAGCAGAGTGAGTAGACGATGCTTAGTCCTCTCTGATGTCCATATGAACCATGCTGAAAGGCCTCTAGACTCTGATGCAAGACCTGCAGACGGAAGTCACCTCCCTTCACTGATGAGCGGAGGATGCAGAAGGCTGCTCACAAAAAAAACTATGCACGTTTCCTTGGCTTCATCAGGTGCTCTAAAGGTCCAAACAAGGAACTCTTTCTGGAAGATTGACTGATGAAAACGTTAAAGTACTGAAATTCTTTTCTGCGGAGTGGGCACATCGAATGCCAGGTAGACTGATGCCTTCGGGAGCCAGTCCGTGGGGAGATATTTTCTGTTTCCTAACTATAGTGACAGAGACCAGATATTGCAATTGTTCTGATCGAAGGGCCCTTGGAGGTTTGAGAATGATATCATAATAGCAATTCTGTAATTGGTAACGGTGGGCAGTGAACTCCACTCCGCCAGTGGAGTTCTGAGTTTTTGGCCTTCCGCCCTCCACTTAGAGTGCAAAGTTCACCCAAAAAATTCTGCCACCCACTGGCGGAGCGGACTTTATCGATGCCCGCTGTCACACCTACTGGGAAACCCCACATACCACCAAAATGTCCTTCCTGATCATCAGCTGTTACAGACCATTTGCAGACGTCCCTGGCAGTCAGTGGAGAAACGCCTGAGGCACCTTGAACAAATTAAAACAGATGTTACTGTACAGAGTCAGACCTCAAAAGTACAGCCCCCGCTGCCATCGTACAACCTGCTGCCATTGCCACCCTCCGCCCCTGTGTGTTACTAGTTACACCAACTTGGAAATTCACCTTGCCTGTCCCAGGGCAATCGTAATTCTGAAAGGAAGAATTTCCAGTGTTATCAAAAAACCGACTAGACCAGACTGCTTAATGCACAAATGCCATCTGGGCAAACCTACCACCATATATTTTTCTGTGAAACTAAAGGCACACTGCAGAGAGGAGTAAATGATGGACCTTGATCGTTCAAATGGTCAAAAAGTGTTCCTTCCTACACATATTTTGCAAGATAAATTAAGTTTATTTTTAGCAACTAGTTTAAATGTAAGAACAGCATTGCTCAAAAATTATTTTAATAACATGTTCTGTTTTTATTTTTCTAGCAAACGATGCAAACCAATACATTTGGAAATCTTTCTTTCTACTGTGGTTGCTCACAAGGAGCCTATTCAATCAGAAGAACGTAATCTCTCACTAGAAGCTCATTTTTTTATAGGGAGTCGGGACTCTTTGTTTCCATATCTGAGCTTGCAGTTTTAGTCCTTCTTCTGTGTTGTTGATGGCTGCGGCTCGGAGTAAAGCTGTAGGGAATGCTGACAACTGAAGCCGAAACCAGGCCAAGACTAAAACAGCTTCCCAAGCGGCCAGTCTTAATATTCCCAAATAGGCAGCAGCTGCGACCAGGCATGCCATGGGAAGGCAGGTCAGCCGAGTAGTGAAACTTAGTGAGGTGAGCTAAGAGCCTGAACACAGAGCATGTAAAGGGGGGGTTAGGCCTGGAGGAGTCAGTGTGTTACGTCATGTCAATAACGGGAAGGCTCATATGTGTTAGGACTCCATGGCACTGTATTCAGAAATGTTAGTTCCTGAGTCCTAACTACAAATCATATCAGATGCTGGAGTTCTCCAGGGACAATGTGCGCTATTGTGAGGCTTCAGCGAGCTCTTTGATTTCATATGTAGGGGTGGCCAAGCAATACTCCGCTTGCGAGCTCCACCCACCCTTAGTTAATGCGCAGACACTTGTTTGAGTAATGCTGGCAGGGGACACGAGGTCTTACAGGTCTGGGTGAGGTTGGGTATGTTATGTTTTTTCCTCCTTTTTAGGTCTCGCCTACGCAGAGGGCTCCCGATCGAATTTCATGCTGCATTTGGTGCACACCTGGCTCCAAAACTGTTAATGGTCTTTATTGAGACAAGAGGACTGGGACAGCTTGTGCAATCTCTTCAGGAGGTTTTGATCATGGTACTTCCCAAAGCAGTTCATGACCCCCTAGATGTTCGTTCTTACTGCCCGCTATCTCTTTAAACATTGATTATAAGGTATTGAGGAAGGAGTTGGTCAACAGATTACTTCCTCTCATCATAGCTCTGGTGCACAACGAATAATCCGTGTTTATACCTGAGCACAGTATCTTCCTGAATATTCGCAGGCTGCTCCGCATGGTGAAGATTTCCATGCCCGGGGGCAGAGTGTAGTGTCATTGGGCATTGAGAAAGCATTTGATACCCTGGAATGCGACTACTTACTGGCTTCTCTGAAGGGTATGGGACCGACTGGGTCCACACCTTGAAAACAAATCAGACCATGGGGGTGTGCACAGGTCTGATCATATCAGATAGCTCTGATGTCCAGAAGGGTACAAATCAGGGCTGCTCCTTGTCTCCCTTAATTTTCACTCTGCCCAGGGATCCTTTGGCCTGTAGCTTCCAGCTGCATGAGTAACAATAGGGGATACCAGCACTTTGTGAACACCACATTATTTCCCTTTATGCGGATGATGTGCTGGTGTACTTGTGGGGTATGCTCACTTTGCTCTCCGTCCTGATGACATTGCTGTAGGACTTTGGGGACGTAACTCTCCTTTGGCTGAACTGGGCTAAGTTGTGCCTATTCCTACTGGTCACAGTCCCTGAACCTGAACGGGGGACTTTTGCAGTATATTGACTGCAGTGGAGTTAAACTATGTTTAAGTATCTAGGCGTCCAAACTTATCATGCCGTCAATGACCACAGGGAGGGTAAAATTGATAAAACCTTGGCCTCAGTTCACAAATCCCTTCCCTTCTGGATGTCCTTGCCACTGTCCCCTCTGGGGAAGATGTTAGAACTACCTCGGTTGTTATATCTCTTTGTAGCCCTGTAGGTTTCCTTTCCGGGGTCTTTATAATTTTGCTAGTATCATCTGTCCCGAGATATATCTGATGATGTCCTTTAAATAATTTTGATTCCAGTCTATCTTTTTGCCGGTATTGTGTGTATCTCGGGACAGATGAAATTAGCAATATTATAAAGACTGCACCTATTGAATCAAAAGTTAATCAAATTCAACTCAGGGCAGAAAACATACTGAAAAATACAGCGATCAGTGACACCCTGTGAAATCTTGAAATAATCTTACATTTCTAAAAGATCTTACTGAGTGGAAGGATATAATTTGAAGAAAATATCCATACACTAAAACATATACACCATAATTTGGAAGGAATGCACACGGAAGTTAACCAAACCCACAAAGTTATTGATTGTATAATTGGGTTTTTAAAGCAACAAAGAATGTGATTTACAAGTCCTGAAGAAGGCAAGGTAAAATCTCCAAAACGCTGCATCAGCATTTTTTAAGTGGAATCTTTGTTTTTATTGAAGCACAACTGTACAAAACTGTTTTATAAACTATACTGTTCAAGATACAACACATAAATGTGTAACTGGATACCGATATGTGAATATTTATGAGATTGTGAATTATATGGTACTAGATCATTGATGAGGTGAATCCATCTCCAGGAGTTTTTATAAGAAATAATGTTTTTTGTAATGTGCTATATGTTTTTAATATGAATTTAATGCAATAAATTGATTTAAATATATAAAATGTTGTTATATAGTTACTTTGAGTGAAGCTTTTGGTTCAGTGGGTGCTATTTAATTGACACTACTTTTAAAATTGAAGCACAGAGGGGTCAATTGTTGTGTATTCTTCTATGTTTCCCCAACTACAGCCTTAACAAGGAGATGGGTACTACCTCACCGAGGTCATAATTGTTATAGACGTATCTCAGTCTACGGGTGTCATTCTTTTGAAGCCACGGTCGGTAGTGGGTGTACCTGTAGGGTGGTGACGTGGGGAGGGGGAGGGGCAGGGTGGGGGGTAGTAATGTATGGATTACAGACCTTTACAGGTATGTAAACATTTAAGTAAATAAAACAAATTTTGTTGCGTGCACTGCATCCCCAAATGCGATGCAATGCACGCAACAAAATTTGTTTTATTTATTTAAATGTTTACATATCTGTAAAGGTCCGTAATCAATACATTACTACCCCCCACCCTGCCCCTCCCCACGTCACCGCCCTACAGGTACACACACTACCGACCGCAGCTGTTCTTTTGTGTTACAGGTATAGGAGGTTGCACATCCAATCCAGTGTCCTTTGAAGTTTATATAAGCCAAAACAGAACTAGCCAACATTTCTTTCGTCGCATTTGGAAGAGGTTCAGGGACTTACTCAGGGCTTGAAAAGATACAAAAAATATGTATGATACATATTTCTAGTACCATGAACAAAAGAGAAAAACGGACGTGTCCACATTTGTTTGTGACATTATGCTACCAGTGCAAACCCTAGTCATCGAAAGATCGTGCGAGAACATAACAAAATTCAAAAATCGACAATGACAAATCAATGTGATTCGTTTGGAGACCACAGACCCTTAACGGTGCCTGTGCAATACATTATCTTCACAATTATTCTATACATTCTCATTAAATAAAAGTCAAAGCAAATAAGAGAAAAATTGTACTCTACAAGTTGCTAGAGTACATTCTTAAAACCAAGCAGAGAAAGCTGTGTACCTGAATGGTGAAAAAAAGGTCTTTTCAATCTAAAAGAGTGTAGATAAATGGAGAGAGAAGCGGAGGGGTAAATAGTAAGTAATAGTAAGTAAAAAATGTATTGTATTTGATTAATTAAAACCATTACAAAAATATATTCAAGTGTAATGTTTGATTTAATGACTTTTCGATCAATGCACTGTTAAAAGGTTTTTAAATATCGGGGCACATATACGCAAGTAAAAATACATAGTGTTCAGAGTTTTTTTGCTGACAGCCTGTGAAGAGTTATACGCTAGTTGTAGTAACAAGCATCTTTTGTTTGGATGCTACTAAAAATAGGAATTTGACAAGCTTCCCATTCAGTTGTGGATCCAGTGGGTTGAAGCATGCGAGTACTGCTTGTCTCCATGTGCGTAAGCCTCGTTCGTTAAAATGAGTTTTTAGCAGGCCAACCCTTTCCTTATTAAGCTTTACCCAAGAGCATAATATGTGTTCAATGTCCTCCTTTCCAACTCCACTTAGCAGGCATGAGTTCCCGTAGTTCTTTTTCAGCCATGGTGGAAGATGAGGTGTGGCTGGCAAGATTCCAAGCCTGTGCTTTAAGAAGGCTTCTTTAGATTTCCTTGAGTACCAGACTTCCTTGAGTACCAAAGTTCAAAGTATACCTGTGATCCAAATGATTTATAATTGGATAGAGTCATCCATGCATTGCTCCTGTGTGCAAATGCAGCTTTGTCTTATACAAAGGAGAGTTTCTTGACAACCTTATTAGTAATGCATTTAAAGTGCGAGTGTGTTGTTGGGATTTTCCATAGGTCGACTAATTCCGTTATGGCGAGCGATTCCTCCAGGTAGGCTTTGGCCAGCGAGGTAGGTATGCTGCACAGTTCCTGCCAGAGCTGGTGATTCAATGTGTTTGTGGCCGAGCACTTGATGTATGAACCTCGCCTTGCGAGGGTTTGCTTCCTTAGACCAATTTCGAGCCGAATCTGTGCTGGCTGCGTATAAGGCGGTGGGGGGTGAAAGGGGAAACAACCATGAGAACCTGGCTCTAAAATTGTTGGAACAAAATAGAAAATGTAGGTATACAAAAAGAGGATAGGAGCAAAAAATAAAATTAAAATTAATAGCACATGGGGGGGAGACCGAAGGACAAAAAGGCACTTACAGAGGTGCCGTTGATAAATCCAACCCGGCTGGGCTATTTCCTGAGAGTAGTACAAATCTGTGTACATAAAAAGTCTGTGGATGTAGGCGCATGATCCAAAGGGCTTCTGTGTGTCTAAGGTTAAGTATTCTGTTCCCTCCCCGTATATTGGGTTGGGTCAAATCAACGTTAAAAAATGAGACGGGTTTGTGAGTGCCTTGCGAGGGACAAGCTGCTGTGTGTAAGGCCACCGGATATCTTGCATCTTGTTGGTGGATTGCTCTAATATATTCGGTAACCCTGTCTTTAAACAGTCTAATGGTGCTGCCCACATAGGATTTACCACACACACATTCAATGATATACACTGCAAACTTTGTGTTGCAGTTTATTATATTGTGTCTAATATCATTCCGCTTTGTGTTGTTGAAATTCATGAAAGTTTTAGTACCATGTTTGGCCCACCTGCATATCCCACAACAAACACATTTGTAAGAACCAATGGTGTGAGGTCTGAGCCATGTAGAGTTATCCTTGCATTTTGGTACAGCCGGACTGATTCTATTCCTTAGAGTCCTACCCTTTCAGAAGGTAATTTGCGGGTGGTTCTTGATGAAGGCAGAAAGTGATTTGTCAGCTTCTAAAATGCTCCAATGTTCCGTGAAACATTTCCTGATTAAATGGTGCAAGTCATTAAAATCTGTGATCATTCTCACTGGAGGGAGTTGTTTCTGGTGAGGGGTGCGAGTGCGTAATGTATCTGATCTGTTGACATTGGCCATTCTGTTTTAAGCTTTTCTGACCACTTGTGAATTGTATCCTCTCTTGGAAAAGTCTCTGCTTCATGTCTGTAAAGCAGGTTTGGAACTCTCTGTCATCACTGCAGTTCCTCCTGGCCCTCAAAAACTCACATTAGGGAATGGCCCTAATCTGGTGAGAGGGGAGGGAACAGTCTGCATGTAATATTGCATTACACAATGTTTCTTTAAGAAACAGTCTGCTGTGTAATTGGTCGTCTTTAATATACAGTTCTATGTCCAAAAATGTAACCTTTGAGGTGCTGAATTCCATGGTGAATCTCATATCTAAAGAGTTACTGTTCAAGTGTGTGTAAAATTTTTGTAGCCCATCCTGTGTACCCAACCAAAGTAGGAGACAGTCGTCTATATAGCGCCCCCAAAAAATAATCAAATCATTCCATTTTGCACCCTTTGTGCCCAAAATACAGTCTGCTTCTAGTGTATCCATAAAAAGATTTGAAAACGAAGGCGAACATTTGGAACCCATTGCAACATCCCTAGTTTGTCTATACCAGTGTTTGTCAAACAAAAGGAAGTTATTGTTTAGGATGAGTTCCATCATTGAGACCAGCATGTTCGTATGTTGCCATTGGGTGGCTGGTCAATTCTGTAAGAGTTTAGTCACTGCACGTAGTCCTATGTCAGGTTTTATGCTAATATACAGGGATACAATATCTAGAGTAGCCAAGATTGTTCCAGGCTGCCATTGTAAGTCCAATTGTAGGCTCAGAATATGTTTTGTATCCTGGATGTAGGAGGGTAAATTCCGCACCATAGGTCCAAGAAAAAGGTCAATATACTCTGCTATTCTCTCAGTCGGGCCTCCCATCCCTGACACAATGGGTCTTCGAGGGGGTCAGATGTTTGTTCATCTCTATAGTAGTGGACCAATAGGGTTATATGTAAGTAATTCATAACAGGTGAGGTCATTAAGTTGGGACATGATATCCTGTTTGTAGTTGCCATGGTTCATGACCACAACATTCCCTCCCTTATCAGCTTCTCTGGTTAAAATGTCACGATCCATACTCAGTGTTTTAGGAGCAAAACGTTCTCCTTTCGCAAAATTGTCTTTATATTTAAATGAGTTTCTAGTGCATTCAATGTTGTGTTTGTCAATGTCTTTCGTTCAATTATGGGAATAATACAGTAAGTAGACATGTGTTTAAAACATGTCTCAAGCTTGCCATTTAATTCCATACATTTATGCCGATATTAACATATATATGCTGTAGGATATGTTCCCTGAAATGTAGTATTTGACTCCACACATAATGTATTACATATACGCAGGACTACTATTACTGGCTATCGAGTGTAGTCATGATGACTTTTTTTTGCATGTATTCCGCAAATGTGGTTTCTAAAGCACACAATATATGATACAGCTTCAACATACTGTATTTGCAGGTTAATACAATTTCCGATCGAGATCTCCTCAAGAGTGATATATATATATTTTGTAGTAGAGAACTAGTAACAAGTCATACCAGGATTTGTATAGATGTCTGTGACTCCGGACACACATTAATGTTGACCCATACTTTGCCAACAAGGCTTAATGTATTTTGTTTACCCTGATACTGTCCTCTCTCTCTCTCTCTCTCTCTCTCTCTCTCTTCCTTGCCCCTTTACCCAAGTTTCTGCTATTTTTTAGGGGACTACAGAATTTTAAACATATTCGCTGACAGTCATTATTTTTCACTTTAAGACGCAATACTGTTTCATACTTTGACTCTCAAATTATACTTCATTTGCAAACCAACCATCTCTTTTTTCTTATCCCATACTTTTAATAGAATCATGTCTTCACACACCGTCAATAAAGCTATACTCCTAATCTGTATGGTCCATCCCCCGATTGTGTAGCTCTTCTTGCAGTTTCATACTTCCGTTTTTGTTCATAGTTCTTAGACTATCGGTCTAGTCTTCTGTTCATTACAGCAGATGCTTTAAAATGACTTCCGGTAGCACACATCACATGTCTGTACCCGGAACACAGTGATCGTCCATGAGGATGCCCGTAGTACACACGCTATAGGTATGATTATTTTCGAGCCTTTTTTCTATAGTTTAACAGGGACCCATTGCCTTGTTCTTGACATATAGACCACTTTTCAGATCTATTTCTGAGTGTGGTCACTCTGACGTTTTTTACCCTCACAGCACCCTCATCAGGATACTTAATTCTTATCAGGTAACCAGCACGAATAACATTTTCAGCTTTTGTACCGGACTATATATTGAATATTTAGAAAGATTCTTTATCGTACTTTGTCACTGCCTTTAGAATAATTTTGGAATTTTGCAAGTCCTTAGCCGCAGGACCTCGCTTGTCATACAGGAGAATATCTTCGTCGGTCAGCGTGGTAAGCGCCTGCTCACTATTTATCTAGTTACGAGGCCACCATTCCCACCGTGGTACCAGAAATTTCGTTTTACATATCGCCATATTGATTACGGTAACATTCATGTGGCATTATTTTTTTCTTCATTGCTACACTACCCCTTTATTTGACATGTCTTACCACGGGTCTCACCGTCAGTCTTGTTCCATCAGTCACAAGACATTTAGCTATACCTCACATAGCACCACAGATTTTCCTTAAGAACAGCGCAACTTGCACTTTTTTATTACTTGTCAGGGTGGAGGTCCCCTATGCTGGCCCTTGTTATATCAGTATCTGCGTCTTAAATTTGACCACATCATTTGTGGTGTCCCTCACTGGTGATTCTTTCTCATAGGTGCACTTCCTTATCTAACCTGTCATCCCTTCTCACGGTTATTACCATCCATTAGGTGCTATTAATCATGAAGCATTCAGCTTGAGCGTATTATTATCATTCCTGCATAAGTTTGTTAACCCTATCCACTCTTTTCCTATTATAGATATTGAATGCTGCACTTAGGTAAACCCCTCTTCTCATACGGCAGCCTATTTATTTCTTGTTTGTACTTCATCCACAGACGTTTTTATGTACACAGATTCGTACTACTAAAATAGCCTAGCCGGGTTGGAAATATCACCGGCAGCGCGATAAGCGCCTTATTGTCCTTCGGTCCCCCCTTTGTGCTCTTAATTTTATTTTATTTTTTGCTCCTATCCTCTTTTTGTATACATACATTTTCTATTTTGTTCCAACAATTTAGAGCCAGGATGCTCATGGTTATATCCCATTATTCCCCCCTCCATTTGTCTCTCCATTTGTCTACACTCTTTTAGATTGCAAAGAACTTTTCTTCACCATTCAGGTACACAGCTATCTCTGCTTGGTTTTAGGGATGTACTCTAGCAACTTGTAGAGTATAATTTTTCTTTTAATTGCTTTGACTTTTATTTAGTGAGAATGTATAGGATATTTTTGAAGATAATGTATTGCATAGACACCGTTTAGTATGTCACTTATAAGGGTTTGTGAACTCCAAATGAATCACATTGATTTGTCATTATCAATTTTTTTCAATTTTGTTATGTTCTTGCACTATCTTTCGGTGAGTAGAGTTTCCACTGGTAGCATAATGTTACAAACAAATGTGGACAAGTCTATTTTTCACTTTTGTACATGGTACTAGAAATATGTATCATACATATTCTTTGTATCTTTCCTAGCCCTGAGGAAGTCGCGGAACTAATTCCAAATGTGACGAAACATGTGTCGGCCGAATTCTGTTTTGGCTTAATGAAAACTGAATTAAAGAACAAGCAACATCACACTTCTATGTTTATGAATCATTGTTCTGCTTGTGCAAAATCTTTGTAGTGAATATACATACTGTTTGTTTACCTTGATGTGTGCCTAGGTTTAGATTGTAATTTAGACCCTATTGATCGTTTCCTAGTACAGATTGTATAGACTCCTGTTGGGGGGAATAGGGCTTTGCTCTGGGCTCTGTAAGCTGACTGAATGTTATGACCATATGAGACCCTTGCAATAGACATGAGGGTGGAGGTGACGCTGTACGAGAGATGGAAGGACTCATGGACATAAATCTCCCACTAGGGCTGCTCACACCCCATACGCAACTGGTTCCGCCCTGCTACCCATACAAAGTACGACATGAGGGTGAGGGAACACACAAAGACATGATTACATGCTGCATGTCCATACTTATGAGTTAGTCCACTTTATTGTTTCGGCATGACTATAACACCAATAGCCCCCAGCTGTTATGTAGTAGGTTGTCTCTTATGGACAGGAATGTAATTTAAGGATTTTGTTGACTCTACTGATTATAATGTAGTTCTGTATGTTTCTTTAGAGGTACTATGCATGACACTGAGTTATGCGGATGTCAAAATTATTCTGTGCTTCTTCATGCTATGTCCCTATGTTATCTTGCGTAATAAAATAGTGCCTGGAAAAAAGTGTCTAAACAAGCTCCAACTCCATCTTTAAGCACAACAAAAGGGTAGACAGCTAATCAGACAACTAGACTTCCTGAACCTAAGAGCAATTAATAGCTTATTCCACAATGACCGCCCACCATTCTTAACTTACCACAATTACATAGCTCGCTCTTAAAGACTTCACAGTGCTTTCATCCCCACTCATACACTTGCTTTCCACTTTCTCAATAAAGCAAATGGGTAAAAGGGAACACTTCCCGCAAGAGCTATGCCTTGCTCTTTCCATGGACAGCCATAAACCAACAGACGCAATTCAAGGAAGCATCTTTGCGGTAAACAACAAGAAACTTAAATGGTTGTCTAGGACAATCTATAATCTATCAGAAATAGCTAAACTTTCACTGACAGCTCTCTTAGACAACATGAGCACCGCTCACATCACTTGGGTGTAATTTACAACGAGGCAGCTACAGGAGGAAGCTCCAGAAAGGTGTACAGACCCGCAAGACTGGCAGTTAATAGAAAAAAAAGAGTTAAAACGGTGCCTAAATTAAGCTCTTGATGTGATCTCAAAGCACCTAGAGACGGCACACTGAAACCAAAATTGGCAAAGTCCAATATTTCGTATACAACGCACCGGTGGACACAAAAAAATAGATGCAATTGACAACTTATCGACCAAACTTTTGTACGATCTCAATACCAAAAGGCACAACAAATTTTAGAAGATGGTGAACAACCTAAGCGACCTATTCCAGTCAAGAGCCACAATCAACATTTCAGAAGATAACTGCTATCAATACCTCTCAAAACATTTCGGCCATTCAGGATCTGCACAATGCCCAGAGAAGGTCACAAAGTGATGGCCTCTCCCACCCTTACTACCACTCCAACTCGACTCTTATCCTGAAGTCCTCTATTCATCAGGACAGCAACAATCGAGCAGTAGGTTTCAAAATGCTGAAAAGACGACAGCAGTAACGCAGTGGAGATCAACGTAAAGAAGCTCAAAATAATAATTTGGGAAAATCGCTTCGGAGCTCTCACCAGTGGCACTTGGATAAGGATATAGTAGATGAGATACAAGAATGCAAGTGCCTGTTATGTTTCTAGACAGACAGCACTCCTTCATACAACACCTGGAACTCATGTACTGGAATCAATCGCCCGACTGCAGCTTTCAAGGTCATCAAAGCAGCCATATCCTCCTCCACATTCTCATTGGCCCTTAAAATAATTCCGGTCACTATAGTTCCCAATATCGCCTATGGAAGTGAAGCCTTAGGGAGCAGAGATGCCAGTCCTCTGAACAAAAGCATAATTAAACTCTTTAAATCAGTTTTTTTCTGCCTGTATACCCGTTCTCAGCCCAGCTGTGTCTCGACTTCGGCCTAGTCAAGCAATCTATAGCAAGGTAGGGAGCCTTAATTAAACTCTGCTATAACCTAAAGGAAGCCTGCATCGGGACGCAAACAATCACCTCTGGGTAAAAATCAATTGTAGAGACCACTCCCTGGCCAGAGATTACCTTGCCAGCTCTTTGGCAACACTAGGATTAACAGAACAATACCAAACCCTTTCCACTTATTCCCAAGTAAAGAGCACAGTCAACAAGAATTTGAAACTTTTTTGCTGTTGGCAGACAAAGAGGCATTTGCACTGAGACAGCATGCTTGGCTCACAATGGGGTCCCATACCAAGCTAACACCTCAACCATACTTGGGCATTGCATCAAAGCCCAGACTAAAATATAATTCCTGAGGTATTGTTTAGGCTGTCTGCTATTACCTCTTATCTACCACCATGGAAGAAAACCAGCACGACAAAGCACTGCCGACTTTGTTAAAAAGTTTCTAAGACGTTTGCCACCAAATCTGCACATGCAATGCAAAGGACTATTCTAAGACCTATGTGTAACCAGAGGGCGATAGGTTGCTGCAGGCCCGCAGTCTTAGCTTGTTTTAATTTGACAGACATACCGCTCAGCTGCAGGCCTACAAAATACCTGATTAGACTTGACCAGAAAATGAACTGTCTATCTGGCGCTATAACCCCTGCGGCTACTCAAGACCCTGAGCAAGTTTTTTACATGTAACTCATGTTGCACTGACACTTTAACGTAAACAAGCAGCCCGGGCCTGAAGTTGCATTTTCTATTACGGACAAACCTGTCGCATCAGGTACTTTAACTTTGCAACCTTTTACACCATGTTTTATTCATTGTCACTAATCAAAAGTGGCTCTTAGTAAGTTTGTATTTAAATGTATTATGTATGCACTTAGTGCAATGATTTTAATTAACTGTGCACTTAATAAAATTTCAACTTGAAACTTGAAGCCACAAGCCACAGAAGGAAACTGGAAATAAAGACAGTAGCAACATGAAGATAGCACACGGGAACTAGTGAAAAGGGCAAGAAAGACAGGAACTAGAAAAGGGCAACTACAGAAAGAGTGAATGTTCAAGAAACAAGGATGAACTAAAGCGGTGTAAGCTCAGGAATCGGGAGTCTAGGAAGCACTGCAGGGAGTGGTAGTGGGACGGCGGGATTTTTGATCTCTTATCTGATTACTCTAGATCTAAATCCCCACTTAGGTCGACTGAATCTTTGTTGCCTGTCATAGAGTAAAAAGCAATCCACTACCAGGTTAATCAATCCAATAATTTGCACAACTCTGAAGAACCACTTACCACGAATAAGTTTTAAAGTTTTATTATAAAGCCAAAGATAACTGGAGATACAAACATCTTAAAATAAGGTTCAAGAGATATACTGGCACCAATACAAACATGAATTCTCTAAATGATCTTAGGCGACAGAAAATAAATCAACAAGACTAATTCAAAGATCAGCAGGTTTGCAAGAATAGACACAAGTTGTAACTTGAGCGTCATTTACAAAAGGGAGAAAAATCCATATTAGACTGTCCCTACACTAGACTAAGTGACATCCCTCCTTAACAGAATCTTAAGTTAAAAGGTGTCAGCTGTGGTGACTTCCAAAGAAGTTCACTCACTTTCCCTTAGTCTTCTGTTGCAAATCTGTGCATCGCAGTTGTGCCCTCTCTGCCTACCCATCCGCTCTCTAAGGTTCCTCAGGCCATCTGCTCTAAATCCACCCCAGGGTGCTGTCCCTAATACAAAATCACAATTACAGTTGAAACGCCCCTCAGAGACGCCCCTCACGTACACCTCTCACGTGGTGTCGGTTCTGGCTTTTTCCATACTGATACTCCTCTGGGCTTCTTGTTAGCGTTGACCTTGCTTCTCAGGCTCTTCTCAGCACGCCGGTACCCCCCAGGAAATTTCTGAAGCCTCCTCCAGGCCTGTGCCTGTCTCCCAGAACAGAGCTCTATTCATCACTCTCTTGACTGGAACCCCCTCACACCTGCAAACAGACACCCATGCATTGGGCCCCAAATTCCGACCTCCAGCTTATATCTCAAGTCGTAAAACTTCGAACATGGTCGGCAATTTATGCTTAACAAGACTCGATTTTAATTAGCACATGCAGATCGAAGAAACGACTTTATCTTTCCAGGCCTACTAAATTACATGGAACAGGCCTGCACTCTGTGAACCTTTATTTCTTAGCCTAAAACAGTATTCTAATCTATTACACACTGATTATATGAAACACTTCTATAAAACATAACTTTAACCTATGATCAATAATACTTTGAATAATAGTAATCCATGTTATGTGAAAATGTAAAGGCACGTTTTCGTTCTTCATACATTGCCATGAGGCCTACACATTTCTACGTTTGGCAGCATTACATTCTCTTCTGCAACAGCCACATAACATGGAATCTAATAGCATTCTAACATTTCTAAACATTACTACATTAGCTTCACACTCTAAAATATGCATTCTATATTGATTAAACACTCGTGAGTATGTGCATTCTATATATTTGACACTATTATGTGTTCCTTTAACTAAACTCGTGCAATGTGATTGTAAATATGGTGCACTTCTACATTTTACTCAGATTGCGCTCTCTCAGTTCCCCCCTTTGATGACCTTTAGAGGTCATCACCATCACAACACCATCACTGAAGGAATGATTTGAATCAAACAGAACTCGTTGCAATGCTACTTCGCTTTATCATTTCTAGAGCTCTCAGACTCCTGTATTGGTTATCCTGCATCGCAGCTAATCTCTGCTCCTGCTCTCTCATGGATCTTTGCAACCTATTTGACCTATACCATTGGTACAGCCTCACTAATCCCCACAATATGATTACACAAATCACTATTATGATGATAGGTTTCAGTATGTACCAAATGAAGCTTTTCCCTAGATTGGCGAACCAACCTCCAACTTTACCCATTCCGTGGCCCACTTTTTCCCACACATTCACTTTTGACAGATCCTCAATTTCTTGATGGATTTCAGTGATGTTCTGTATGTACTTCTCAAGAGGTTTTGAATTGTCTGGAATGTAAGTGCAACATTCCTGGACCTTTAAAGCCTTACAGACTCGGCCCTCTTTGGCTAACAGAACGTCTAGAGCAAGTCGGTTCTGAAGAACCATTGCCCTTATCGATTGCATCTCTCCCTCCACCAGCATTAATGATCTAGCAGTACTGGCGGATAATCTATCTACAACTGTTGCCAATCTCCTGATCTTGACATCATTCAGTATTAACCCTAGAAGAGGGAACATAGCACCAAATACGTCTCCAACTACCTCAGCATCGCCTACATCCCTTCTCCCTCTGGCTTGAGCTTTTCCCTCTATGATTTCTAGATCCTTCGCGTGATATATTTTGGGGAAGACAATTGCTAAATAACATGATCCGTACCAATTATCCGGCAGTTTCACGTATGCATTTCTTCCACAGACAAAATATACATTCGGGATCACCTGCATTCCCTTCAAGAAATCTTTTGTGTAGTATTCTAATTGGAAGGCATGTTCACAACTTACTTCTCCCACGAACACATTTTCATAGTAGGTTTTACCCCTGTATATACACAATTTCCCTCTTTGTTCTCGATCTAAAGCTATTGGACCATTACTACCCTTCCTTTTGTGTGACTTTTCCTCCTCGGTCCAATCTGTTTTCCACTGCCCTGAAGCCTTTAGAATCTTCTGCCTCCTGTAACGGTCATCCACCTGCCCTATAAACTTTTTCTCAATTTCTGATACCTTGCAGGTCAGATTATTTCTTCGGGCATGTGAAGTATCTAAAGTTTTCCAAGGAATGAAAAATTTCCCTAATCGATCCTCACTCTTATAATAGTCCCATTTATTCATATGCTTGTAAGCCGGGACTTCTGGTAACACAGCATCGAAATTTGAAAAATAGTACTCAAAGCTATCTCGTCCATAAAATATACTAAGCAATAAACTACATGTAATCCCATAAGTCAATGGAAGATGATGATACCTAATACCCTCGTCTACAGAGGCTGGCAATTGCATGCAGACGTAGCAGTCCTTTTCCTCCATGGCATCAATGTACTCGTACAGTAACTTAGCATAGGCATTTGACTTAAAGTTTCCCTGTGACTCATCTACGTGCAACCTACGAGCTTCTGCTGCTAGTAAAGCTTTATCCTTCACTGCATTATCCCCCTTTTTACCAGCAGTAGTAGGTTTCGATGTTACCACAACCTTTACTTCCTTGTTGCTTTTGCTTCATTTTCATGTCCCACTATGTATGTTACAGTAACTACTAAAACTATAAGAAAAATTACTCCTGCTAAAAGTGTGCCTATTATGCATTTTGCTTTGCGGTTCGGGTTGCCGGCCTCCATGATTTCAAGACAGTGTAGTTTTAGTTTTCTTTTTCAACACGAAGTCTTTTCTCTTTGTACCTTCAACAGTCTTCTTTGCTTGTTCAGTCTTTTCGAACTACACCTGGAAGCTGACAATCCCTTTTGAAAAATCAGTCCTTTGAACTATAGCAACAGACAACCCTAGCCCTTCTCCGTCAACTAAATGGAAGAGTCCCTCAATTTCTTCTTCTTCCACTTGGCACTAGGTTATCTTCTCAATCTTGTTTTATTTACAAAAGTCTTTAGGTGTCTACAATCACCCGGGTTCCAGCAGCTCTAATCACGTATTCTAACATTTCTAAGCGGAGGATGGTCTCCTCGAGCGCTGATACCGTTGTACCAAAAGTCAGAAATTCTACTCTGTTTAAAACCAGTTCTCTTTTTCTGCTCAGATAAGGAGGATTGGGAATAGTGAGTGTCAGCAACCCTTCAGCTTCTACTCCAGGTACCAACAACGCCACTTCCAACATTATGATTGGGTCAGTACTGGTCACTGTCACTTCCCTCACCCTCCCGGATCTCCGTGCACAAGACATCTGCTGCCAGGTAGGTCCACTCAGGAGTGGCGTATCTTCTGCAGGGTACACGCACCCTCCTTGATCTTCTTGGACCCTCCGTTTCTTGATTCTGTGGACCTTCGTCCAGATCTGGGTCTTCGGATATAGGAGCAAGGGTTCTTCCTGGAGTTGACTTCAAGCTCGGCCTCTTCTTCCTTTCAGGCCAACTAGCTTCTCCACGCCTTGTTCTCCTATTTCTTGTCCTCACACTCGATTCTTGATCACTTGCGGCTTGATCAGTGTCTGAGCCGTACTCACAGCAACTTTCTCCTTCTGTGGCAATGTCAGTTTCACTGTCGTCCTGTCTTTCTTCCGCTTGATCTGACGCGCTCCCAGCTTCCTCCGACACCCCCACAGCTTGACTGGTCCCCTCTATTGATTCTTCATCCACAGCTGGATTTTCATCCGTGAGAGGAGCTGTTTCTTCCAGGGGTGCTGGAACTCTTCGTGTATGGGAGGCGTGTATCCAGTTTGGCAGCCCTCCGCACTTAACAGCAGTATTCGTTATCAAGGTTATCTGTTAGGGTCCTCTCCAACGCACGTCCAGGCAATTCTTCCGGATGTGCTTCTTCACCGCGACCCAATCACCAGGGCACAGGTCGTGGCACAGGTCTTTGGACGATGGAATTTCAGCAGCCCGCACCTGAAGAGACACAGAATGAATGACATCAGAAAGTCCCTTGCAATAGTCCAGGATCAGATCATCTGTGATATTCAACAAAGCTGCAGTTGGAACTGATGGCAGTCTCATTGCCCTCCCCATTAGAACCTCATGTGGAGAGAGACCTGTTCTCCTGTCTGGTGTGCTACGTATACTCATGAGTACCAACGGCAAGGCATCAGGCCAGCTTAAGGATGTCAATGAACACACTTTGGCAATTCGGGATTTTATCGTCCCATTAATCTGCTCCACAATTCCTGAAGCCTCTGGTCGATAGCTACAGTGTAACTTCTGATAAATATTTAATGCAGAGCAGAGCATCTTCACAACTTCACTGTTGAAATGTGTTCCCCTATCTGATTCCAAAGAGGCCGGCACCCCGAAGCGTGGTATTAACTCTCTAAGCAACAACTTTGCTACTGTGAGTGTGTCACACCTGCGTGTAGGGTATGCCTCGACCCATCTGGAAAATATACAGACAACCACCAAAACATACCTGAGGCGGTTGCATTTTGGGATCTCAATAAAGTCTAGTTGCATCCGGTTGAAAGGACCACCAGACCTCCCAATGTGACTCAATGTAACTGGTGTCCTTTTCCCTACATTCAATTGCTGACATGTTACACACCTCTGACACACTGCTTCTGCGGCTACTCTAAACTTGGGATTATACCAAGTCTGCCTAAATATCTGACGTGCCATTGGACTCACTAATTCATTTGGTAACACTGCCCTTCCATCTGCTGAAATCCACAAATCCATTTCACTTTTTACACAACCTGCAGTTTCCCATGTTTATTTCTCAAAATCTGATGCGTTCTCTTGCATACCTTTTAAGTCATCCCAAGTATCGACTGTTTCTAACATCATGTTCAATTCTGTCTTTTCCTGTGTCCCACCCACTTCTACGTCCGTGAAAGAGTATCCTTGCTCTGCACAGTAGCGTGCGACCTCATCTGCGTATCTGTTTCCCTGGGACACAAAATCTGTATTTTTTGTATGGGCTACACATTTGACAACGGCAATTGCTGCCGGACCTTGTAACACGTCTAACAACAGCCGCACAAATTCCCCATTTCGAATAGGTGAACCTGAGGAGGTCATGGAACTTCTCTGAGACCACAATTGCCCATAGTCATGAACTACCCCGAAACCATATTGGCTATCGGTGTAAATGGTGACTCGAATTTTGCTACCTGCTAAACAGGCACGTGTCAATGCAATAATTTCAGCTACCTGAGCGGAGTGTACTCCTTCCAGGCAAGCGGCTTCCACAACTCCATGGTACGAACAGCATAAGCTGCTCTCAACTGACCAATATTGTCTCTTACACATGAGCCATCAACAAAGAAAATTTCATCAGGGTCAGTCAACGGCTCATCCACAATATCTGGTCTCGGTTTGGTGCATAGTTCAGTCACATCAAGGCAATCGTGATCTTCACATTACCCATCTTCTATATCATTAGGGAGTGGCATCAAAGTAGCAGGATTCAAAACAGAGCACCTCTTAAGGGTCACGTTCTCCGCAGCAAGAATAACTTGCTCGTAGCGCGTGAGCCTATTACTGGTCAAGTGCTGCGTCTTGGTCCTGGTCATTAACAATTCTACAGAATGAGGTACATACACCACTAATTGGTGTCCCATCACTATGCCCTCACACCTCTCAATGCTGACACCCGTTGCAGCAACGGATTTGAGACATCCGGGCAACGCTGCGGCTACTGGGTCTAAGGTAGCCGAGAAATATGCTGCTGGTCTACGGGCATTTCCATGAATTTGTGCTAGGACTGACAAAGCACAACCTTCTCTCTCACGACAGTAAAGTAAAAATGGTTTTTCGTAGTCTGGCATTCCCAAAGCAGGAGCACGACACAAGTCCTCCCTCAGCTGTAGGAATGACATCAAACAATCCTTGTCCCATGGTACCGGATCACTCACCTCCTTGTGCGTCAGTTTTTGTAAGGGCTTTGCTTTCAGGAAAAGTTAGCTATCCACTGTCGGCAATAACCAACCATTCCTAGGAACATCCTGACCTCTCTTTGTGTTGTGGGCGAATTCATTTTCATGATCGCCTCTATCCTGTCTGGTGACACCTTCCGTTTCCCTTTTTCAATTCGGTGACCCAAGTACTGTACTTCTGTCAGACAGTACTGTAATTTGCTCGGAGACACCTTGTGTCCATTCTCAGCTAAATGGTTCAGCAAGGTGATGGTGTCTATTTTACAAGCTTCCTCTGTTTCTGACGCAACAAGTAGGTCGTCTATGTACTGAACTAGAACCGAGTTCTGTGGTAGTACTAGACTTTCAAGATTTTTCTTCAGCAGCTGGTTAAAGATCGACGGGCTTTCTGTATACCCCTGTGGGATACGACACCATGTTAATACGCGATTTTCCAGCTTAAATGCGAAAAGAAACTGGCTCTCCTCATCTAATGGAATTGAAAAGACGGCCTGGCAAAGGTCGATCACTGTGAACCACTCAGCTTGGAATGGTATCTGAAACAATATCACTGATGGATTCGGTACCACTGGACAACATGAAACAACTATGTTATTAATCTTTCGGAGGTCCTGAACTATTCTGAATTTCCCACTAGGTTTCTGCAAACCCATAATCGGGGAGTTACATGGACTACCCACGATTTCCTTCAGTATTCCCTGCTTAATCATGGAGTCGATCACGGGCTTTATTCCTGCAATCGTCTCCGGAGTCAATTTGTATTGAGGCGTTCTTGGATATTCAACATTTGGTTTTATCATGATTTTCACTGGTTCTACTCCTTTAATCAGTCCTATCTCCTCTCCAGTGAAATCCCACACTTCAGATGACACAGTATCCCTTAAGTCCCAAGGGAGCTCTTCCACCGTCAAGGTAGGATACAGTTCTATGCATACTTTTGAATTTGCAACCTTAAAGGTGGCATCATCGTCGTTAGTCTGTACCTCTACTCCCTGAGGCGTGCAGTATATTGTGCAATTTAGTTTGCACAATAAATCTCTTCCTAACAGACACACAGGGCTAGAATCGCATACTACAAACTGATGTTCATCACTGTATTTCCCTATTCTCACTAGTACTGGTTCCGTCAAAGGGCTAGTCATTCTCCTATTTGCGACTCCTACCACTTGAATGGTTTCCCCCGACACTGGCAGGTCCGGAACCACTGCTGATCTCAGAGTGGATCGAGTGGCCCCAGTATCTACCAAGAATGTGTAGGACACCCTGCCACTTCGGCCTCAACAAACGGTCCCCTTTGGTCTACTTCTAGAACTGCCCCGAGGGTACAGTCCTCCTCTCTACTCACTCGCTGTCCAGTTAGTGGATCAACATAGTAACACTCTTCTCCTCCCACCAAAAGAGGCATCTGTCTATAGGTCTTTCCCCCTGTCGCAATCTTGGGTGGTTGAGGGAACTGGGCTCGAGGAGACAAAGTCCCCCCTTTGTCCACCTTACCCTTGGGTACTGTCACCCCCTTTACTGGAATGGTCTGAACTTCTTCCTCCTCTATTTCCAGTTCTCCATTTTCAGGATTATAGGGATACTCGCGTTTCCAATGTCCCACCTGGTGACACTGGTGACACTTTGTCGTCTTTTTCAAGGTAGCCAGGTCTACTCTAGGTCTCGGATTTTCCTCGTTGTCCCTATTCTGATTATTTGGCCTCCTTCCCATGGTCCCTGTTCCCTGTTGCTGCTGTCCACCCTTTCCAGCTGACTGCATCTGAACCAACATCAGCTTCTCCTTAAGTTTTTTTGCTTTTGAATCTATTTCATCACTGCAATACCTTGCGTATCTCAAAATTTCATCTAATGGTTTGTTTTGCCAGCAAATTAAATGTTGCTGAATCATCAAACAAATATCAGGTTTCAATCCCAAAACGAATTTCGACACAAACTGTCCTATGTCTTTGGGATCCATTACGTCTGGTCCACTGTATTGTTTGAACGTTTTCAGCAATCGCTCATAATATTCATGGACTGTCTCCTTGGGTTCCTGCCTAGTTCGGTCTATTTTCACCCAATCTATCTCCTGCGGTGGCACCTTCTCTTTCAGCCATGTCATTACCCTTTCATATTTTTCCTTTACTCTTTCTGACGGTCCATTAGTATGGGCATCTCTCTCTGGTTCTGATGTGGGCCATTCGACACTAACCTTGCATGCTGTCCACAAGTCTCCCGGGACCACAATATCAAATAAGGTGTTCAGATCAATCCACAGTACTTTAGAGATTTTTACAAACCTCTCTACCTGTTTGTACCACTCCACAGGATTTTCTCTCAGCTTAGGAAATGAATTGGTAAATGCAGCTAAATCTCCCCTACTCCAGGGCACATGCACATAGCTCCCATTCGCTATTTCTCGCAAAGGGTATGCTTCCATCCTCTGTAGCCCTCCCTCCGGGGACATCACAATTGTGCTCCACCTGACAGTTCCTTTCTTGGACCACCTTTCTTCCCATTTATCCAGATCTCTCCATGTCCTTATTCCTGTGATCAGTTCTCTTATGTGTGTTTTTAATCCAAATGTCCTCCTCTCATCAAGGTCCTGATATGAATAATGCAACCTATGGTTACCCTGTAATGCCTTTGTTCTCGACAAGTCTACCATATACTTGTCTGCCAATTCAGATAATTTCTCGTGTACTGCTCTCGCCTTCTGAGTAAAATCCTTTGCTATAAACAGCACCTCATCTTGCTCGTACATGTCAGTCCTTTCCAAAGGCAATGTGCCATCTATTATCTCGTCCAGATCAGATTTTAAACTGGTTACATCGAGCCTTCTTGCCTTTATCTCAGCTTTCAGTGTGTTCTCTCTAGAGAGTCCATTGACATCTCTCCTATCCCAGCTCCGAGCCCTACGCCTGGGCTCAGGCGAGTTATGGGGAGTCCTCCCATGTTCCCATCTCTCCAGGTCCCACGCGGTTCCATCCCCTCTTGGTGTGTGGTGAAACAATTCTCTATTCCCCACAGTCCCACTCTTCCCATTCTGCTTGGTCTCTCTAAATGCATGATGAGACCCTCCATTATTTCCCATGCTTTCGCAATTCCCTTGCTGTCTAGTATCACTCAACACATGGTAAGACCCTTCGCAACTCCCCATGTTCCCGCGATCCCAATGTTGTCTACTATCGCCAGGTGCATGGTGAGTGCACTTAAAGCTGTCTCTGTATTCTTGCGTCCTTCGGTCTCCCTCACTGTGAATGAAACGAGACGCCCTTCCACACTCTGTACTTCTATCTTCTTGCTCCTGTCCATTTCCACTATGGAAACGACGTGTACCTCCTCTACTCTCCTGACTTTTGCCATCGCACTCCTGACCGCTTTCACTAGCCCCACAGTGAGACAATGTTCCATCGCCTCGACTTCCCCATTCAGCTTCCGCTCCTGACCTGTTACTCTGGGTTCCTGTGTTAGCATCCCACTCTCTCAGGTCCACCCTCAACTCCTTAAAGGACTTCGGCCGTGGTCCCCTCAGATCCATCGGTCCTCTCTGACCCCCCTGGTCTATTATGGGATCCACTGCTGAATTTAATGGGGTGCTTCTATCTCTTGGTCCTGGCAACTGCCTTCGGGAATTGGTCATATTGTTCCTTCTTTCCATTTCTGCTCTCTTTCTGTCTAGTCGTACCTGTTCCTCCTCTCGTGCTTTCTCTGGGTCATAAATCGATACTATGGGACCTATGGTAACGGGTACTTGAAGAGCGTCTGGCAATTGATAGGACTTAGCACGCTCCGTTTCTGGCACCTTTTGTACCACAAACCTTCCGACTACTCTCTGTACTGGACTAGGTTGAGGTGTTTCCTCACCTTTGGTGGGTTCCCAATCCGTTATAGGGAGTGGTCTATACTCCCCTATGCCAACCCTATTTTCCCTTGGGAGCTCGGCACCTTCCAACTCTCTATTGTACGGAGGCGGTCTATCTATCAGCAACCTATTCACCAGGCTATCCTCTGTCTCGCTCTCATCCTCCTCCTCTGGTGTTCTTTTGTCTCCTGTAACTTCTAGCACTGGGTACAATTTATCTACTTCTATAGTCTGCACTCTCCATTTCTTGGCTTCCTCATCCCATTTGGCGTCTTGCACTGCCCTTACCGATCGTCTCACTCTTTCTTGATGCCTGTTCTGGTTCCTGTCGTGCGCCGCCCTAATCCACGCATTAAGGGCTTCAAACTGTGTTGGTCTGGGCAGAGGTCTCATTGAGGACATAACTGCTTTTAACTGGTGCAACACTTCTAATCTAAACGTTCCGTATTTCAGAAAAGTCAGTTCCTCGTTCCCTTCTGAAATCTTATTCCAATTAGAAATCCACAGTATGGTATGCAACCCAACATTCGTAGCCATATAATGAGCTGGTGTACCCTCTGGCGGGGCCTCTTCCCCGTCATAAGATTCTCTCCTTTCTCTCTTAAAGATCGCTCTCAGGCGTTTAAAACACTTCATGTTCAAAATCTACAATTTTCCTTAATTCCCTGCGTTCGTTTACTTCCTGATGACAATCCACCAATCCCAGCGCGGTTCTTGCTAACTGGCCTATCACAGCGCGGTTCTTGCTAACCAGCCTATCCCAGCGCGGCTTCACACCAACCGGCCTATCCCAGCGCGGCTCTCTCTGACGTCACTCGTCTCCCTCTCGCAGCAGTTCCCCTCCTTTCTCAGCTCGTCTCCCGGTCATGCATGCGTCCCATTCATACTCTGAAAAATGATTACTTCCGACCAAGCGATCACTTTTCTTGACTGTACGTCCACAGTCTAACTGTAATTGTCACCTTAACTGATGAAATATCTTTCCGCGAACGTCCAGACAGTCGTCTTAACTGATAGGTTACTTACACACGATAACTTCCGACCAGCCCGTTACCCATACACTCACTCTTGCGTTCCCCCTATCTCGGTCCTGCGGGCGATCAATGGTACCTCATGACCCCCTTCACAATGGTCGACAATTACTCTGGATGTCCGATACACCCAAACCCCTTAAGCTCTTCTCTGAACTTAAGATTTTCACCAGGTTGCGCGCACTCACAACCCTGTCTCAATCACACTACAGGCATTTAACTCCGCATGACATTACAACAAAAATACAACACAAAACACCGCAATCTGACAACGCATGACCCTTATTATACTCACTCTCGACCGACTCTGCTGCTTTCTCTCGCACCGTCAGCACCTTCTTCGGCAGGTGATTCTTCTGCTGGTCATCTCTCGAGCTCTAGGGGCCTCGGGGTAATCTTAACCTAGTCTATATCACCTTCCTCTAGAAGGCAACCATCCTAAACTGCTACCAACTGGGACGGCGGGATTTTTGATCTCTTATCTGATTACTCTAGATCTAAATCCCCACTTAGGTCGACTGAATCTTTGTTGCCTGTCATAGAGTAAAAAGCAATCCACTACCAGGTTAATCAATCCAATAATTTGCACACTGAAGAACCACTTACCACGAATAAGTTTTAAAGTTTTATTATAAAGCCAAAGATAACTGGAGATACAAACATCTCAAAATAAGGTTCAAGAGATATACTGGAACCAATACAAACATGAATTCTCTAAATGATCCTAGGCGACAGAAAAATATCACCAAGACTAATTCAAAGATCAGCAGGTTTGCAAGAATAGACACAAGTTGTAACTTGAGCGTCATTTACAAAAGGGAGAAAAATCCAGATTAGACTGTCCCTACACTAGACTAAGTGACATCCCTACTTAACAGAATCTTAAGTTAAAAAGGTGTCAGCTGTGGTGACTTCCAAAGAAGTTCACTCACTTTCCCTTAGTCTTCTGTTGCAAATCTGTGCATCGCAGTTGTGCCCTCTCTGCCTACCCATCCGCTCTCTAAGGTTCCTCAGGCCATCTGCTCTAACTCCACCCCAGGGTGCTGTCCCTAATACAAAATCACAATTACAGTTGAAACGCCCCTCAGAGACGCCCCTCATGTACACCTCTCACGTGGTGTCGGTTCTGGCTTTTTCCATACTGATACTCCTCTGGGTTTCTTGTTAGCGTTGACCTTGCTTCTCAGGCTCTTCTCGGCACGCCGGTACCCCCCAGGAAATTCCTGAAGCCTCCTCCAGGCCTGTGCCTGTCTCCCAGAACAGAGCTCTATTCATCACTCTCTTGATTGGAACCCCCTCACACCTGCAAACAGACAACCATGTATTGGGCCCCAAATTCCGACCTCCAGCTTATCTCTCAAGTCGTAAAACTTCGAACATGGTCGGCAATTTATGCTTAACAAGACTCGATTTTAACTAGCACATGCAGATCAAAGAAACAACTTTATCTTTCCAGGCCTACTAAATTACATGGAATAGGCCTGCACTCTGTGAACCTTTATTTCTTAGCCTAAAACAGTATTCTAACCTATTACACACTGATTATATGAAACACTTCTATAAAACATAACTTTAACCTATGATCAATAATACTTTGAATAATAGTAATCCATCTTATGTGAAAATGTAAAGGCACGTTTTCGTTCTTCATACATTGCCATGAGGCCTACACATTTCTACGTTTGGCAGCATTACATTCTCTTCTGCAACAGCCACATAACATGGAATCTAATAGCATTCTAACATTTCTAAACATTACTACATTAGCTTCACACTCTAAAATATGCATTCTATATTGATTAAACACTCGTGAGTATGTGCATTCTATATATTTGACACTCTTATGTGTTCCTTTAACCCCTTCCAGGCTCATGACGAGCTGGGCTCGTCATGGTGCAGCCTCCTCGCACACTGATGACGAGCCCAGCTCGTCATGAAGCATGGGATTTAGTAAATCCCAGCATAGAAGGAGAATTCCACTAGCGCGGATGTGGTTAACTAAACTCGTGCAATGTGATTGTAACTATGGTGCACTTCTACATTTTACTCAGATTGCGCTCTCTTAGTAGTAAAGAAACAAGGATTTAGCTGCAGCTCAGGAACCAATAATCTTCTGGCAAAACTGACTAACAATAGCTCAAGGACTCTGCAAACAAGGGGTCAGTAAAACACGATGTCTACTCCAATGACCAATGCTGGTCTGAAGGAAACTGAGACATAAATGAGCCTGCTGCGATCACATACTTCAGGTGTGAGAAGGCTACCCCACCGCCAGCCACAGGTGTGCTGCATTCCTCGAGTTATCATTGATCAGTAGAGATGAAGAATTGTGCATAGACAGGGCCGGACTGGGAACAAAAAATGCTTGGATGGCCTCCTCATTCCCTACCCCTCCCCCCCAGGGGGTTTGGGGTGCCGCCGATCTCTTTCCCTGGGCTGGTTTTCGGCCTATTTTGTTACAGGGCCGATTTTGCAGCTATGCTGCAAAAAAGGCCCGGTAACAAAATAGGCCCCCAGGGGCCCAAAACCGCCCCCCACCAATGCAGCACACCGGGGAATTTCCTGGTGCCTGTTACGGCCAGTCCGGGCCTGTGCACAGAATTATAGGCAGTGGAGTCTTCAATAAGAAAAGCAACTGGCTTTCACAAACCTCAGCATGGATCTTTTTAGATCAGCGTCCTAGAGGCTAGAAGTCAGTACATGGATATAGCAGAAAGTCCTGAAGCTTACTTGAACACAGGAAAGTCTTACAGTCCCACATGTTGCGCCTGAGAGATGGCCATGAGAGTGGATCATAACAAGGGCCTAAAGAGTATATGACATTACTCCGTCTGAAACAGTCACTCATATAAAGTCATTAGAATTGTTGTTCTCATGGTGCTAAATTTATATTACTAAACATAAGGATAGGCACCAATAAATGCTAAGTTTAAGCTTCAATACCGAAATGCCCACAAAGAGTACATAGCAGATGTGTAGCATAGAATAAATTATGATATATTACAGGCATCCCAGATATGTGAATGACAGCAGTGACTACATTTGACGAGATGGGACCAAAGGTAAATACAGCTCGCTGAGTTTAGAATGCTTGCATCAATAACCCTCGCATGTGCCTATTCCGTGGAGACCCAAGCATACACACTTACCGGCCCCCGCATCCTGCTGTTGCCAATGGTGGGAAATAATGTCAGCCAACAATACTGGTATTAGTGGGGGTCGTTGTTGGCCGCAGTTTATTAATAACCAAAGACATATTAATAACACAAACTGGTTTTAAGCAATCTTCCATTTTGCGAACAGTAATCATCAATAATACATGTCATATTTACAAATTATGACACCATCTTGTGATAACAGGTGTCAGTCTTTTTGTGCCCTCCTTAGTTCGAAAATGGGACTTGTACACAAACCAGTTTGTTGCCAGTCTCTTGGTGCTCCAGTGGTTGGTTGCCCACGCCTTCTGCGTGTTGCGGAGGGGAACTTACCTGTCGGGAGTTAGGTCCCCAGCTCACTACCATTTGCGCCCTGCCGTCCGGCCGGGTCTGGGCCGCGAGTGCCGTCTCCTCCTGTTACTCCCCTCCTTTCTGCCGCCACGTCACCCTGCCGTGCGGCATTCAAAAGTGAGTGGCCATCCTCTTACACACCGCCCGCCGGTGTGTTTTCTTAGCCAACCAGTGTAGGATTTCCGCTAACGCCCCTTCCCCTTATCCAGCACTGCGACTTTGCTGTTCCTTAGGTGTGGGTGGGTGGGCTTCAGTCGTTGTTGCTGTTGCGCCGTTCTCCCAGCTCCTCGAAGGCGTTGTGCTTCTGCTGGGAGGGCGGCGTCGCTTAAATCCTCTTGGGCCCTCCATGAAGGCCTCAGGTGAGTCCCCCTGATTGGGGGGTTCAAATAACGCCAGGTTGACCATTGGGCGCCCTCTGGGGGCGCCCGGGTCAAGAGGTCACTTCCGGTCGGGTGGCTGGTGCACACCCCGCTTCCGCTGGTTCCTGGGCGCATCAAGGCGCCCAGAACCAGATTACCCCGCTGGTGGCACCACAAGGATTATGGCGCCGGCCTTCAAGCCTCCTCCCCCTTACGGGGGGTGCGGCGGCCTCTGCAATAACCCTTGCATGTGCCTATTCCGTGGAGACCCAAGCATACACACTTACCGGCCCCCGCATCCTGCTGTTGCCAATGGTGGGAAATAATGTCAGCCAACAATACTGGTATTAGTCGTGGTCGTTGTTGGCCGCAGTTTAATAATAACCAAAGATATATTAATAACACAAACTGGTTTTAAGCAATCTTCCATTTTGCGAACAGTAATCATCAATCATACATGTCATATTTACAAATTATGACACGATCTTGTGATAACAGGTGTAAGCATGGGCGAATTTTGCGAATCTCGCGTCCGCGAATTTTGCGGATTTGCGAACTCGCAATCCGCAAAATCCGCGAATCCTCGCGAATTTGCGGATTTTATATTTTTTTTGTGTTCGCGCGGGTTTCTGCCAGTTCGCGAGGGTTTTGTACAATTTCGCAAACGCGAACTTACCCTTCGGGTCGCAAGTTTCGCGAACTTGTTGTTTCTACGAGTCCAGCCTGTTTGGGACACTCTTCTTCATCACTGCCACTCTCTGTCCCCACTGCCACTCTCTGACTACTCATGCCACCCTCTGGCCCACCCATGCCACCCTCTGTTTCATCACAGCACCCTCTGGTTGTCCAGTCAGTGTACGTTATTGTGGCAAAGCAAAGCACACCTTCCCTGCCTCAAGTGACCTGAATTAATTTGGGGCTGATTAATGTGTCACAGAATATTTTTTTAGCTGGCACCTGCTTCCTTAGTGCTTCCTGATTAGTGATCTTTTGCACTTGCTAAGTGCTTTCATTGTTGCAAAATTAGTTACAACACCTGCCCTGCCCCAACTGACAATAATGAATTAGGGGCTGATTAATGGATTTGAACTTCCAGCCTGGCTCCTGCTTGTCTCCCTTAGCTGTAATGATAGACCTTTGTGGCATATGTGTAACTATTCTGAGGTTCAGAGCAGGGTCACATAATAGTTGCAACTGGCAACTGAACTCTGGAGGGGCCCCTCAGGAAGCACTACAGGAAATGGCTACTAATGATGAGCCTGAACTTTTTAACCTGGTAAGTAGTTTCAGTTTTGCTAAGATCGTATTTCTGCAATTTAGCGCTTATTCGCGGGGCTCGAAGTTGTACTGGGAAGCCGCGAACTCACGCGAACAGTGCGAGCAAGCCATAAAATCCGCTGCTCGCGGATTTGCGGATTTTGCGGGAGATTGGCGAATCTCGCGGATTGCAAATTTACCGAAAATCCGCAAAATCCGCGAGCGAAACGGATTTTCCGCCCATGCTTAAACAGGTGTCAGTCTTTTTGTGCCCTCCTTAGTTCGAAAATGGGAGTTGTACACAAACCAGTTTGTTGCCAGTCTCTTGGTGCTCCAGTGGTTGGTTGCCCACACCTTCTGCGTGTTGCGGAGGGGAGCTTACCTGTCGGGAGTTAGGTCCCCAGCTCGCTACCATTTGCGCCCTGCCGTCCGGCCGGGTCTGGGCCGCGTGTGCCGTCTCCTCCTGTTACTCCCCTCCTTTCTGCCGCCACGTCACCCTGCCGTGCGGCATTCAAAAGTGAGTGGCCATCCTCTTACACACCGCCCGCCGGTGTGTTTTCTTAGCCAACCAGTGTAGGATTTCCGCCACGCTGCAGGGAGGCTCACGTCTTACTGCGGCTCCCCACCTGCACCTGGTTCGTGGCTCCCACCTTTTTCCCCCTTATTATTTATGTATTTTTTTTTTTTAATTGCAACCTGCGAGTGTCATTGCACCCCACAATTTATCCCAGAACACCTTCATCCCCTTTTCGGAGAGGTGCACCCCATCTTGCCCATAAAGTTCCGGGCGGCCCGGGTGGATGAGGCCGTGCCGGATTGATTCCAGGCCATTGGCGTAGCAAAACTTGTGCATCGCGATATTTAATTTCCTCCTTGCGTTATCAACGGCCTTGTTGAAATCAGCACCTCTCCAATGTTTCCTGCTGATCATTTCGGACCAGACTACCGTTGCGGGGCCCAGCCACGCTGCTGCTTTGGTGAGATCCTTTTGGATGGCCTGCCTGACGGCTTTTCGCCCTAGCCGGGTCAGGTCGTTGCCCCCAAGGTGGATGATCAGGACGTCGGGCAGCCAGGCCGAATCTACCATGAGGCCGTCCAGCGTCGGCAGTAGCTGCTCCCATCTCATACCTGGCTGCCCTATCCAGCGGATGTACGTTGATTTGGGCCTGCTTGTGCTGTGACCCAATTGCCGCCACCAAGACTCCATTTGGGACACGAATGAATGTCCCACCACCCAGACCAGCCGCGGGCGTCCCCCTGTCGAGAGAAAGCATTCTGTTAAGGTGGCCTTCTGCGCACCGGGTGTGGTTGAGGGGGGGATATCACCCTGCCGTGCGGCATCCCAAAGTGACTACCTCCTCTTCTCCCCCCATGGGTTTTTCTTTTTTTTATTTTTTATACGAGTTGAGGGCGTATGTATGACTTGTACGCCCTGGAGCGCCATCTGCCCACCGCCTGGATCCTGTCCTCTGGCATGCCATGCTGCGCTGCCGAGGTCGCTGCGCCGATCCTGAATGAGTGAGAGGCAAACGATGCCGCGCGATACCCGGCTTTACCAAGGCCTTGGCGCATTATGGCCGTAAACTGGAACTTACTCAGGTTCCTTCCATCCTTATGTATAAAGAGGGGGCCCTCGCCAGCCGGGCGAGCCCCCATGTACTTAAATAGCCAGCATACCGCGCAGAGCCCAGCCTCTGGGATGCAATGGAGACGTATCGTCGTCCCCCTCCTTGCCCTGTCTGTCTTGGACTGTCTCAGTGTTAAATCCACAGCCTTCACCATTGGTTTGATGTCCCTCGCCTGCAGGCATTGCTGCGCTGGGCCCGATTTGTTGGGAGCTACCAATTCGCTGATTCGGAATGCTCCGAAGAAGGCCGTGGTGAACGCCGCCCTGAATAATAGCAGCTCGTATTTATCTGATATTATGCCTGCGAGGGCTCCTAGGAGCTGCCCCAGCTTGGCGAAATCGATGGGACGCCTGTCGTCCTTCTTTTTCCCCTCAACCCTTCTCCAACCTTTTAAGGCTGTCTTTAGATAGGCCGAGGTAGTGGGGTCCTCGCCTGTGAAAGCCTGGCAAAGTGGGCGATGGCAGCCAAGTGCGCCTGGGCCCACGATCTCGTTTTCTTCGAGTTGAATGCCCATTGTACGAATTTCTCGACTGCTGTGCGAGTTTCTGCCCTGTCTTCCAGCGATTTTATGCCCCCAACTCTCATTACCGTGCTCGCGTAGGTCCTGTATCTTCTGTTTGCCTCTGCGGTAAGTGAGTGCCCTATTAGCCAGGACAAGTCATCTCCCCCAGGTCCCACAGGCACAGTGGAAAGGGGGTCATCTCCCTGTCCGCCCCGGGTACCAGTTCTCTGAAACGCTTCATTTGGGACCGGGAAAGTGCATCTGCTGCCGTGTTCTCTGACCCTGGCACGTGGCGTGCCTTCAGCTCCAGATTGCCCTCCAGCTGTAATTTAATTAACCGCCGCATTAACCTCAACATGTCAGGGCGTCTCGCTGCGCCTCTGTTAATGGCATGCACTACTCCCATGTTATCTGACCAAAGCGTGAGTTTCAGGTTTTTTATATTTTCCCTCCAGATGGTCAGTGCCACAATTATCGGGAACAGCTCGAGAAACGTGATGTTCCTAGTGAGCCCCTGCGCATGCCACTCGTCCGGCCACTGGCTGGCGCACCAACTGTTTCCCAGGACCGCGCCGAACCCCAGGCTTCCTGCTGCGTCCGTGTAAAGAGCTATCTGTTCGGCCGTCACCCAACCCTCTCTCCAAATCCGCACCCCATTGAAATCCTGTAGGAACTCGTCCCACACCTGCAGGTCCTGTTTCACGCCTGCACTCAGCCGGATGTGGTGGTGTTTGTGGGTGACGCCGGCCGTTAGCCTTGTTAGGTGCCTAGAAAATACCCTGGCGGGAGGGATTACCCGAGCCGCGAAGTTAAGTCTACCTATTACTCCTTGGATATCTCTCAGGGTGGCTTTCTTCCGACCCTGTAGCTTCGATACTTCTTCGCGAAATTCCTTTACTTTGTCTGGAGGCAGCCTGGCCTTTCCTGCTATAGAATTCAATTCTATGCCCAGGAACGTGAGTCTCGTGGTCGGGCCTGTCGTTTTCTCCTTTGCGAGGGGGACCCCTAGAGACCTGGCTAATTCCTCAAAGGCTGCCAGTGTACTAGCGCACACCGAGGATCCTGCCGGGCCTGTGAACAGGAAATCGTCTAGGTAGGGCAGTTTTCCACCTTCCTGGTGCCGGTCGTGAAGCGCCCATTCTAAGAAAGTGGCGAACTGCTCAAAATAGGCGCATGATATTGCGCAGCCCATGGGCATGGCCTTGTCAATAAACACATCCTCCCCCCATTGGAAACCCAGTAGGTGAAAACTGGAGGGGTGGACAGGCAATAGGCGGAACGCTGATTCAATATCCGCTTTCGCCATGAGGGATCCTGTGCCTGACGCTTCACCAGCTCAATTGCGTCGTCGACTGACGCGTAGCCCACTGAGCAAGCTTCGAGGTCAATACCGTCGTTCACGGAGGAACCTTCCGGAAATGATAGGTGGTGTACCAGCCTGAATTGCCCTTTTTCTTTCTTGGGGACCACGCCCAGCGGGGAGACGACTATGCCTCCGTGCAACTCCTTTGGGAGAGGGCCCTCGACTCTACCCAGGTTCAATTCTTTCTCTATCTTAGCGCTAACAACCTCGGGGTGTTGCATTGCTGACTTCAAGTTGCTCGCCCCCGCTAAGGGGAGAGGGCCCTGGAATGGGATAACAAAGCCTTCCTCAAAGCCATCCACCAGTAACCTGGCATCTGCTCTGTTCAGGTATTTGTTCGCCAATCTGCGCAGCTGTTGTGTACTAATGGGGGATCTGGCCAGCTGGCACTTACGAATGTCCACCAGGTCCCCTCCTCTCCCTGCGTTGGGGCTAACGCTTCTTGCTCTTCTCTTTCTTTTCCCCTTTTGACTCGCGCTTGGAACCTTTGCATGCAACGGTAGCGTGCCTGCCCCCGCAGCTAGCGCATGCGTGTTGGAACTTACAAGAAGAGCCCCATGAGCAATCCCCCGCCTCGTATCTCCAACAGATCGCCTTCATTGCGGTTGGGGAGTAAGATCTCCCGGTAGACCGCCTCTGATGTGTACTATTCTTCCCCTTTTGGTACGAGCTCCGAAAGGGCTGGTCGCTTTTGCCCACCCAGGCCCTAACCTCTTTGGCTGTAAGCATCTTGTGGATGAACCCCGAGACATCTTCCTCATTCCACTCCATTTCGGGGTGCCTCTGCATTTTTAATCTAAACCCTTTATCGTACTCTAACCAGGCGTATCCAGGGAACTGCCTCTGTGCTAGGTGGATGTTGGCCTCGTACAGCCAAAAATCAGCAGCACAATGGGGGAACCTTTCCACTATAATGCATGCCATGATTCTGAATGCATCTAACCAATTGTCGAAGGTGCGCTCCTTTCTGGCCCCGCGCCTTTCTCTCCTGTCCTCGTCCTTCCTGTCGCACGTGGTTAGATCGAGCCCCTCTAGCTGTATTTCCAGTAGCGAAAATATGTCTATGAATTCCTTGCGCCATATCCTCTCTTTAACCGCCAGGGGGATGAGAGATGCTAAGCCGGTGCCTTTCGTAGTCAGGGACGCCGGACCAGGGGATGGCCTGATGTAAGGGTCGCTGACTAGCCCGCCCGGAGGTGGGCTTCCCGACACGGGGCCGTAACCCCACCCGGGTAGCGGGGAAATTTGTTCACCCTGGGCGGACAAGCCTACCTGCTCTTGCGCTCTTGTCTGCCGGGCCCACCCCGGGTCGACCATATGCCAAGTCAGACCTGCCGCTTCTTCTGCGCGCTGCTCCCTAGGCCCTGCTAGAACTTGCCCTGTGCCATTAAGGAACCCCGGCGCCAGCGATTTCAAGCATTCTTTTACGATGTTGCTAATATGCTCACCCTTTTTCTTTTTGCCGGTCGTCTCGCCCTGGTCGCCGCCCTACGGTCTCAATGGAAGAGGTTTCTGACGTACTTTCCTCGGAGGGTTCCTCTTGGATGTTCTTTTCATCGGCGTGCTTTTGGGCTTCTTGGGTGCGGAAGGCCCTGGTTCTTTGTCTGCCTGGTCCACTGGTCTGTTCTCCTTCCCTTTACCCAAGTGAGGGTGGAGCCAGTCGTCACCGTGGATGGCCGATAATTCGCGGATCTTCTTCAGTACCTCTGCCATCTCGTCTGGCTGGCCTTCCGACATGTCGTGCGTCTCTGCACACTTTTGTGTGGCTTCTTGGTTTCTCGCGTCTGCGTCAGGCCGTCGGCTGGGGCACAGCCAAATGCGTGTGCTCACCCCGGGCTCTGAGCTTGCTGCCGCTTTACCTGATGCGATCTGGCGCCTTCGAAACCTTCGCGCTAATTTTTTGCTTCGGGGGAGCTGGCACGGCGCGCCGTACTCCACGAGGTGTCCTCGGCGTCGAGGACCTGGACCTCCGACAGGGCCTCGCCTTCTTCAGCTACGTCCTCCGCCGCGTCGACTCCTTCTGAGGTTCCGCGACGATTTGAACCCGTGTTTTCAACATTGTCGTAAACTCATAATTTTGGCACCAGTGAACCGCAAATGATCCATTTAGTATATCCTGGTGTTTTCGCTATACTACAAGCAAGAGCACTCTTGTTATAACCACATTTCTGTTTTACCCATGGCATCCATTTTAGATTACGGCAGCCATTTTGTATTCTTGCCCTCACATAGTCAATGGACACACAGTGACCTCTGATCAAACCATCTCACTTAAGGACACGTAAGCTTTAGCCTGCACTTCACCTTGCTAGTGACACGTGCACTTTAGGACAGAAACGGTCCACCACGAGCTTGCTCGATTGTTGTGGAGGGAGGCGGCTTGCTACTTTTCACTTTCCCACACTTCCGCCTGGGACACGGGTGAGCGGTCTAGCGCCAACACGCTCCTCCTCCCATAAAACGGATGTGCTGGCCGTCGCGCAGCGGACGTGCGCAGCGGGCGCGCCGATGGCGCGCCGAAGGCGCGCCTAAGGCAAGCCCGTCTGCGCCCGTCCGCGCCAGACCGGGTCAGGGGGCAGGTCACTATGCTCGCACCTTGTCATATACACCCAACCAACTGCTAGCGCTTCGCTGCAACTACGAGCTAAGCACCGCCCAGCAACACCAACTTGATCACCTCGGGCTTTTGACCCCGGTGCACACCTTAGCTGCCCCTGATATCTCCCACCTCAGGAGGATTTCACCTGCCCTCACTGCCCAGACCTGCAAGAGCGCCCCAGACCCGACCCCTACTGCCCCCAACAATAAAAGCGACGCTTTAACAATATATTATCTTAATACCCGCTCCCTCGCCAAGCACCAGCTAGAGATACTCTCCCTGATAGAACTGACTGAGCCGGACATTTTATTCCTGTCTGAAACCTGGCTGCACGATGCCTCCTCTCCAGACATCCTAGCAGCCATTCCTGCCCCCTACTACATCCTCCATGCAGATAGAGACACAGACAAAAAGGGTGGCGGCGTGGCAGCTATCATCCACAAAAAACACCAGTTCACAGCACTCTCAATCACTCAAATCACCCAGACGGAAACACTTATTATCAAAATGGAAACTCACCTTTCCTCGTTGGCATGCGTTGTCGCATATCGCCCCCCACTGCACATGCCATCTTACCCACTGGAGTTTGCCGACTTAATTGGCCATCTGGTCATCAATCACACCAGAGTGCTGATCGTGGGTGATTTTAACTACTGGCCAGGCGACACAAATGAAACCCCCCTCTCCCGAGATTTTACGGATCTTTTGACCAACCTCAATTGCACTCAACATATCCACACCCCCACGCATGATAAAGGTCATATCCTAGACCAAGTTTGGTCTTTTAACCTAGACATCACCCAACTTGATGTCCTCCCCTGTACCTGGTCAGACCACTGCCTAATTAGATGCACACTTGCTGGGTTGGCTGTACCCCCCACGACTAGACCAAGCAGCATGAAGGCTAGGAATTGGGGCCAAGCCAGCATGGAGTCCTTCAAAACTATCCTCATCACCACTGCCCCGCCAATCCAAGACATCTCTCTTACTACTCAGGCGGAAAACCTAGCTACCTGGCTTGAACAAGCTAGCAACAAAGTTGCCCCCCAAAAACACATAAAAGCACGCAGGCCTCACGATGCTCAAAAATGGTTCTCCCCCGCCCTGAAGCTTCAAAAACTTAACCTCAGACAGGCTGAACGAAAGTGGCGTAGGAAATACGACCCCGAGCTAAAAACCTGTTATCTGTCTCTCTTCAAAGATTATAAAGCCGCTGTATTAAAATGTAAAACCGAGTTCATTACAAGTAAAATCTTAAACTCGGCTAACAAAGCCAGAGAGCTCTTTTCGATAGTCGACGAATTGACAGGGATGGAGAGAGTGTCAGCACAACCTGTGCACTCTCAAGATCTATGCAACAGGCTAAACAAGTACTTTTTCGAAAAAATTGATACTATAAAATCCAGTATCCCCTTGTCCAGCACCCCCAATCTTTCTGCCTTACCTGGCGTAATTCACCCCCCTTCACTGGATCATTTCCCCTCTATAAATTCTGACTCATTCTCCAAACTGACGAACAGGGTCAAATCTGGCTCCCCTCTCGACAGTGGTCCCCCCCACATACTTCGCGAAGCCTTCAGCACGTGCCCTGATCCCCCCATTTCCCTGCTCAACACCTCCCTTAGCAGTGGAACAGTCCCTGACTCGTTTAAAAGTGCTGAGATCCTCCCCATCCTCAAGAAACCTGGGGCGGACCCCCAAGTGCTTAGCAGCTATCGTCCCATATCTCTTCTACCCTATCTCAGTAAAGTACTGGAAACACATGTGACGGAATGTTTGAGTTCTTTTATCGAGGAGTCTCATTATTTCGACCCTCACCAAGCTGGCTTTAGGCCGGCCCACTCGACTGAGGCAGTCCTTGTAACGGTCATGGATGAGCTACGCAAGGGGGCGGACCTTAACTCCCCCCAGGCCCTGATCCTCCTTGATCTTTCAGCTGCATTTGACACGGTCGATCATAACATCTTGATCGACCGTGTCCACAGCGCTGGGGTTGGAGGACAGGCCCTGAGGTGGATACAATCCTTCCTGACAAACAGATCTCAATCTGTCAGACTGGGCAATTTCTGCTCAAAAAAAAGGGCGGCTCTCCTGCGGAGTCCCACAGGGCTCCTCACTATCCCCCCTCTTATTCAACTTATACATGCAACCCCTAATATCATCCCTGAGGGAAATGGGAGTCCAGGTCTATAACTATGCAGATGATCTGCAACTCTTATTTAACATTCAACCCACAAGACTCTCTGAAATCAATTTACAGTCGACTATGACTTACATCAGCTCTTGGATGAACACCAACCAATTGAAGCTTAACCCTGACAAGACAGAGTTGGTCTTGACACTCATGCCCTCTAACCCCTGGAATCCCAGCTTCTGGCCTCCCGCTCTGGGCCCCCCGCCCACCCCAGTTCCCTCTGCAAAAAGCCTAGGCGTAAAAATCAGTAGTGATCTCTCAATGACCCCACAGATTAGTTCTGTGGTATCCGCCTGCTTTCTCATGTTACGGAAAATAAAAAAAATAAAAAGATTCTTATCCACTGAAGCCCTCACCCTGGTCGTTCTAGCACTCATTGTCTCTCGGCTGGATTATGCCAACGCACTGTATGCTGGCATCCCAGCCTACCAGACACACAGACTGCAATTGATACAGAATCAGGCGGCCAGACTGATCTTCCAACTCCCGGCCCGCCACCACACTAAACCTCTGTTAAAAAAATTGCATTGGCTCCCCGTGGAACAGCGAAGCATCTTCAAAATCTGCTGTATCACACATAGAGCCCTCTCTGACAAAGGCCCTAGGTTCCTCTCAAATCGGATCAAAAAATACACCCCCTCTCGTACCCTCCGCTCCGCTGGACAACACTTACTTACCACTCCCAGATTTAAGCGCCTAAAATATGGCGGTACTCGCTTCTCTACGCTTTCCCCTCAAATATGGAATTCCCTCCCTTTCTCAATTCGTTCTACTGCCTCGCATCTCCATTTCAGAAAGTTGCTTAAAACGTGGCTGTTCCAGCAAGCCTACTCCTCCTGAGCCTCCACCCCATAGAGCCCTTTCCCAGAAGCGCCAAGAAACCAATCCGGTGTACGTTGCGCTGTATAAATATTTTAACATTAACATTAACATTAACATTAACATTAACATTAACAAACGCTGTGGCCGCATGACTCGGCAAAAGCTGCCTCCCCAGCCTGAGGCCAGTCCTGCTATACTGGTTCTCGTGTTCGTTGGCCTGATCATGATTAGGCGGCCGAAGCTGGTAGCCTTGCCCATTTACGACCCACAAACATCTCTTATCCTGTTTTTCTATCTTCTGCACCTGGCTCTGCTCCTTTCCTTCTGGGCCTTTATTAGGGGGAGGTAACGAAATTTACGATGAGGCGGTCCGGCTCTTGAATGAAAAGTTGACATGGGATTATGATGGAACAGTGGGAACCCCTCGTTCGTAATGTTTTGACATCAGATATTGTTGACGATTCCTGTGTAACGCCAAATATTTATTGTTTAGGACATGAAGGTTTAGAAACGTACTAGCATGTGAAGAATGTCGCCCCAAGCTAAACAAATTGTATTTAAGGAGCAGCCCACTTTGTACAATTCGAACAGGCTCCTAGATTCTGCCCGTGTGTAGTTTCTGTGACTTCTGTGTCCCTGCAGTAGTAAATCTTTGGTCTTTGACGCCACCATCGAGAAGCCCGTGTTTCTGTTTATTTGTGCACCGAGACCGGTAGAACTCAGGGGTCTTCGGGTGTTGTCCCTGACACCTCTGGACAGTACCAAAAAGTCCAGAACTCCAGTTGGCGCCCCACGTGGGGCGACGTCATTCGGTACCGGTCCAAAAGCCTGAAGAGTTCGAGAAGCTTCGTGTGAAGATTCCAGAGGGAGGCGCCCCACTTCATCGATCCCGGCATATCGCAAAAGTGGCCCGACGTTCTCTTCCACGAGGGTTCCCGTTCGGACGGCTGCAGTGGTCCGCTGCCTTGACTGTCACCCTGTCTTGGACCCGAGGTGCAGACCTTAGTACGGCGAGACGAGACGGGTTTCTCCTTGGTGACGTCTTCAGTACCTCAGTTAAGTATTAAGTGGTTGCTAGCTGTTTGGTTACTTCGTAAGGGTTTTCTCCTGTTTGGATAATCCTTTTAGTTCTTGGTTTGGTTTGGTTTTGTAAGATTATCACTGGTTGTTCTAGTTACGATAATCATTTGGTTTAGTTTGGGTATCGATACATTTGTTCGCTTTGGTAGGCCTAAGTTCTTGGTTCGAGTGCGCACCTTTGTTTGTGTCTGTTCTGTGTTCCGGTTTATAAAATGGTAAGTCGGAAAAACTGTGTGTTGTCATGTTTTGGTTGCAACAGGGATTCCCGGTTGGAGGACTCGTGTCTGGTTCCTCCGATTGGAACTCCTCTTTATGATCTTTACTGTAAACATGGTGTGGGTCCTATATCTTATAATGAGGTGTGGATCCGATACACGGAGAAAGATGGTGTCCTTAGTTGGCCACTGCATGGTAGTTTTGAACCCGAAATTCTTCATAATTTAGAAATAAAATTGTTTAAGAAGAAAGCCCGGCCGGCAATGTTTGATTCTTTCCGTTATTGGCGAAAAGAAACCAAACAGAGAGAAACTAAAAAGCTAAAGAAAGAACAAAAAGAGCAAGAGTTGACTTTAGAACAGTCTGCCAAGCAGCTGCAACTCAATGAATCTGAGAAAGCGATGGAGGTGGCCAATAGAGAGCGTAATTTAGCGATAGACAAGTGCTATCCTGCCTTGCCATCGAGTATAGCTAAGATAGTAGAGGACCCTGAAAAGGATCCCCTGTTGTCTTACTTGTTGAGGTCACCCCCACCGTATGCACAGGGTGTTACAGCTCCACCTTTACCGAATGTTCAATTACCGGTTGCTGGACAGCCTGGTATACCTGCTCCTGCTCCCCTGAATCAAGCTCCTGTACCTCCTGTGGTCAATATTAATGTTCCTCCGGCACCCCCTCTTCCAGGGTTGCCAGCTCCTCTGCCTATGCCTGTACCACTGATACCTGTTGTTTCACAAGCTACTTTGCCTGCTACTCCTACTGTTGCTGTTTCTTCTGTCCCGACTACTACTCTCCTGCAAACTTCTGCAAGCTATATGACTCCGCCTTCTGTTCGTCGGAGAATCACTGATTCTGTCACTAATATTCTATCTCCTTTTTACAAAACTTTGATTAGGAGTCCTGTCTCTGACTCCGTCCAGAGACGTAGTCAGCTTCCTAGTAATTAAGAACGTGGAATATTAGACTCCACTGCCCTTAGGTGGATTTTGAAAGTTGGAAGGTATAGTGTGCGAGATGTATTAGATACATTCATGCAATGGAAGGAACCGACACAGCGCTATGTGTTTGAAGTCATGTGTTCCCTTTTACCTGAAGAATGGGAAGAAAGCGAATCTGAACAGGTACCGGATGAATTAATCCAAGTTCAACAAAAATTTGCTGCAGGTATGATAGTTGGTCAGGAGATAAAAGAAGCAATGGAATTAATTTTAGATTTTAGATTCGATCCATCCCTTCGTTCACCAAGAGATTTAGAAAAGCGTAGTACGAGACAAGGTCGTCAATATCCTATGAGAGAAGTTCCTCCAATTTGGCGCGAAGCTGTGCAAGCTGATGCAGTCCTTGGTATTGCAGCCGCTCCGGCTCAATTCCAGAGAGTGTGGATACACATTCCGTGGAAACGAGCAGAAGTGTTAGCAGTAAAACAGGCCTTGCCAGATCCGCGTAAAAATCCAGCCAGATACTAGAAAGAGTTGGCGCAAACAGTTGAAGCTTGCGTAATGAATTTAGCGGACATTGACATGTTATTTGGCAATGTAGTACCTCAACCAATTTGGGCTAAAATTCGTAAAGAAAATCATCCAGTTGCCCTAGGTGGTGATTGGGCAGCTATAATAGCAGCAGATGGTCAACAAATAGGTGGTTCTAAACCCGAACCTCTAATTGCTGACTTGCCTGGTAGAATAATCGATTTAATGAAAACTCTGATGCAAGCATTGCGCGTTAACTGGGACAAGTTGTCCGCATGCAGGCAGAAAAAGGACGAAAGTGTCTCCGACTTTTTCACAAGGTTTGAAGAAACTTTCGTAGATCACAGTGGTCAGGATATGAGCACGGAAGGAGGACAGAGATTACTTGTCGATAAATTTGTGCACAATCTGTTACCAGAGCTCAGTAATAAATTAAAAGATTCTGAAAGTGCGTGGGCTGTCTCTACGACTGCGCAAATACTTGCAACTGCTCAGTATTCTGAAAATAGGGATAAAGAAGAGAAGGAAAAGTCAGATAAGAAAACAAAAGGTTTGAAAACTAAAGTTCTTTTGCAGCAGTCATATCCCCCTCGCACGAATCAGACAAATACACAGCAAGGGCCATATCAGAGGACAGACTATGGTTCTCAGAGACCACAATACCAATGGAATCAGTGTGCTTACTGCAAAAAGGAAGGTCATTATAAGAATGAGTGTCCAGTATTAGCACAAAATAATGCTGCAGCAGCTCAGAGAGGTCGTGGTGGATCTACGCAAAATTCTAGAGGTCGAGGAAGAGGTGCTATGCCTCCACAAACGAATGATCGCCCTTCTAATTATTTTGATCAGCGAAACGGACAGTCTGCCCAACCTACTAGATCTCAACAGTATCACGTTGAAGACTACTGTGAAGTTAGTGAGGAATTTCAGCAAAATAAGTACTAGGACAGCCATGGACAAAGAGAGGGAGTAGTATCAGTTCCAGTAGATCAGAGTGGGCCTTATGTCGCAGTAGCAACATCAGGTGTAGTCGAACAGTTTCTGTTGGATACTGGTGCAGCAAAAAGTTCTATCATACATGCGAAACTCCCTGGCGCACCTTTGTCTGGCTTAACAAATGTTTCAGTAGGTTTTTCAGGCGCCCCTGTTCACAACCCCGTATCCGGTCCTTTGTCTATTTCTGTTGGACCCCGTCAATTGAAAGCACCCCTGATTTTGACAACTGGTTGTAATGAAAATCTGCTTGGTTTAGACTTGTTAAAACGCCTGTACGCGACTCTGTACTGTTCTCCGGCAGGAGTAAAGCTTACATTGGGTAAGAGAATCATCTCCCCGATGTACTTGTCAATGGATGCGCTCCCACTGGAGCTGCGTTCTCTCCCTGATACTCTTTGGTCGACTGGTCCTAACGACGTAGGTCTTTTAGAAATCCCACCATATGTAGTCACTTTGAAAGCAAATGTCAAATTTCCACGAATCCCACAATACAAGATCTCTAGTGAAGGTGAACGTGCGCTTTTATTGATCGTGCAAGATTTGATCAAGAAAGACGTAGTAGAAGAAACTAGAGGAAATGTCTGTAACAGCCCTGTACTGCCAATTCTGAAACGCACTGATCCTTCAAAGCCTCCAGTCTATAGATTTCTTAATCGACCTTAGAGAGGTTGACAAAATTGTGATTCCACAGTTTCCCGTGGTTCCAGACATTACTGCATTGTTAACGTTGATTCCTGCTACAGCCACGTGGTTTTCAGTCATCGACTTGAAGAATGCCTTTTTCAGCATTCCGATAGCCGAAGAAAGCAGAGATATTTTCGGCTTCTCTTTAGGAGGCCGAAGCTTCAGGTTTAAACGTGCTCCACAGGGCTATTGTGAAAGCCCATCCATCTACAGCCAGGCATTAAAAAGTCAGTTAGATTCCTTTGTACTTCCTCCTGGTTCTGCTTTAGTGCAATTTGTCGATGATCTTCTAGTGGCTGCCGATGACAAAGAAACTTGCAAAGCAGCTACAATTTCCCTACTGCATCATTTGTCTAATTTAAATCACAAGGTGTCACCTTCAAAAATGCAATATTGCTGTCAAGAAGTGACCTACCTAGGTCATCTCTTGTCAAAGGAGGGAAGAAGGTTGACCCCAGAGAGAATAAAAGCAATTACGCAGATGAATGTTCCTAGCACACAGAGAGAAGTGCGTGTGTTTTTAGGTATTACCTCATACTGTAGGCAATGGATCCCAAATTTTTCTCTTTTGGCAAAACCATTGGTGGCCTTGACTGGAAAAGGTGTTCCGAGTCCGGTGCCATGGTCTGCCGAATGTCAGCTAAGTTTTTCTCAGTTACGAAATGCACTGTGTTCAGCTCCTGTATTGGGTACACCCGACTACAGTAAGCCATTTACACTCTATGTCCACGAGAGAGAAGGTTGCGCGTTGAGTGTTCTGACGCAACGATTTGGTGATAAACAACGCCCTTGTGCGTATTTTTCATCAACATTAGATCCGGTAGCCAGAGCGTTGCCTAGTTGCTTGAGAGCTACAGCAGCAGCTGCAGCGTCCATTCGACAATCTGCTGGTTTGGTCATGAACAATATGCTAGTGGTCATGGTTCCTCACGCCGTGGACACGCTCATGAACCAAACCAAGACACAACACCTTACCAGTGCTAGATTATCAGGCTATGAGCTGACACTGCTAGCAAGTCATATTCAGATTAAAAGATGCAATGTATTGAATCCAGCAACATTGTTGCCGACTGGTCAGGAGTCGAGTGATTCTGAACCTCATGACTGTTGTTTCAGAACCGAGGAAGAGACAAAGGGACGGATTGATCTTAAAGACACTCCATTATCAGATCCAGATGGCACGTTGTATGTGGACGGGTCTTGTTTTAAATTGGAGAATGGTGATGTAACAGCTGCTTACGCAGTAACGACTTTGAGTACGATTGTGGAGACTGCGAGAGTGAGTCAGAATTCTGCCCAAGCTGCAGAATTAATTGCATTGACGAGAGCGTGTGTTTTAGCTAAGTGAAAGGGAGTGAATGTGTTCACAGATAGTCAGTACGCGTTCGGCGTAGCGCATAGTTTTGGCCGTTTGTGGAAGGAAAGAGGTTTCATTACGTCCCATGGGACTAAGATCCAGCATGGTCAGCTAGTCAATGACTTGTTGGAATCTCTAACCTTACCGACTGAAGTTGCGATTGTGAAGTGCAGTGCTCATCGAGCAATCACGGATGATGTTGGTCGTGGAAATGCTTTTGCTGATGAGACCGCTAAACAGACAGCTAGGAATACGATGAGTAGAATGTATGTTGCAACGTCTGCAAGATGGATTACTGACTCGGGAATGTGTGAGGACACAGTGGAAAGTGTGAAAGCAATTCAAGATGAAGCGACTGAAGAGGAAAAGCTTACATGGAAAGAGAATACGGGTAAATTGGACTCGAGTGGATGTTGGATTGATTTGTCGGAACAGCAGCGTTGGATGTTGCCTGATGCGTATGTGCTTGCGGTGGTAACGATGGCGCATGGAGCAGCACACATCAGTTCTAAAGGGATTTGTAAGATGTTGGCTCCAGTCTGGAAGAATGATGGAATTAGTAAGTGTGCAGAAAGAGTGGTGAGAAATTGCATGATATGCCTGATGCATAATCGTGGCAAGGGAATCCCCACACCCGCTGGTCACTTCGCTCCTCCTTCTTGCCCCTTCGAAGTGATTCAGTTAGACTTCATCCACATGGATCGGTGTAATAACCTTAAGTACGTTCTAGTGGTAGTCTGTGCTTTTTCAAGGTGGATCGAAGCATATCCACTCAAAGACAATACTGCCTTGTCCACAGCCAAAATCCTTCTTAAAGAATATTTCCCCTGGTATGGCATGTCACGGATTGTATGGTCAGATAACGGAAGTGAATTCGTAGGGAAAGTTATGCAGAGTGTGTGTGCAGGTTTGAATATTAAACAAAAATTTCACAGTGCGAATCACCCCCAGTCTGCTGGTTTAGTTGAAGGGTACAATGGCACCCTCAAGCTGAAACTGGCCAAGATACAAGCCTCTACGGGCTTGTCCTGGCCAGACGCACTACCTTTGGCCCTGTTATCCACAAGAGCGACTGTGCATTCTCGAGTAGGGCTTAGCCCCTATGAGATTGTGTTCGGTCGGCCTGCAAATGTTTGGGGGGTACCTAGACCGAGGGAGTTCAAACAACTGGAATACCCAATGCTAATTGATTACCTTTTTGACTTGACTGCTAAATTGAGTCTCATTCACCAACAGGTTTTCGATGCATTACCAAAGCCACCGGAAAGTACAGGTCATCAGCTGAAGCCCGGCGACCAAGTCGTTTTTAGGAACTTTGGACGGACCAGAAATCTCCAACCCAAGTTCGTCGGACCATTTCAAGTTCTTCTGACGACGAGGACTGCTATACGTGTGGCTGGCAGAAAGAATTGGGTCCACGCGACACATGCTAAGCGGGTACCCCTTCCACTTCCTTATGATAACTGGGTGAGAAAAGGAATTGGTGCTTCTGAAACCGAACCAGTTCCTAGATATGTTCCTTTCAGCGATGCAGAACTGATTACTGATTCACCGAACTCTGACTCCCCTTCTGAAATTGCTCCTTTGAATACTGAGCATTTGTCCTCTGCATCAAACGAATATTTGCCATCTGCGAACTCGAACATTGTGACCCCTGCTGAAAATAGACTATTTCCGGATCAAGCAACTCCAGGAAAATTGAGATACAACCTACGTTCTCATTCTAAGAACTAATAAAGCAGGAAACTGCCTATTGTACATATTTTAATTTGATACATTGCCTCCAGCCAGGAAGTTTGCTAATATTTTGTATTTTTCTATGTATGTTATGTTGTTTTAATAACCTTGTCGTCTGGGTAGCCGTAGGGTCATGGCTTTGTGCCTAGTTGAATCTGCGGGGGCCAGACACAAGGTCGGTCTTTCTGTTAGTTCTGGGAACTCCCAGGGCTGATAGAGGCATTTTCAACTACGTACATATCATCAGTGGTCGCGAGCGGTTGTAGAAGATGGAGCTTCCTGGGCTGCACCGAGAGAATGTAATTTATGTTCGCAGAAATAGACTCTACAAAATTCTCCATAACAAATGTTTTCTGATGCAATGTGCAATTACGTTTTTGATTGTTTTAGTAGCGTTGGTGGGTGGAATCGTCTTTGGTGTTCATTTAATTTTGTCACCGATAACAGCTACAGTACCTCCCCTTAGTCTTGTTTCTCCTACTACTGTTTCTTATCATTCTTTTCACTCGTTCCCTGAACACGAGCAAGCTCGACGCTCAGAATTTATAAATAACACTTTTGTACAACTCTTGCATCAACACCAACTGGTAGTTAACACAACAGACTGCTGGGTATGTGGTATGATACCACACACTATGGATAAAGGCATTCCCTATCTGGTGTTGCCTTTTAGCTATAATGGATCATGTCGGGCCTTCCAAACTGTATTCGTCTATGCTCTCGAAACCTATCCCCCGCGCCCTCCACGCTCCGCTAAGTATACATCCGTTAATAAAGCCTTGATAAAGGGAATAACTGACATGGTTAGAGACGTCAATAACTCACCATCTGTCCCTAGAGATGAACTACGGGTTTATCTGAGTTGGAATTCTACGGAGTATAGTATTAGTTTGGGTGAAAGCAAGCGTAAAAGCTCAACTCCAGTCTGGGTCGTACCTCACCGAGGTCAATTCTGCTTGCAAGGTAATGGGAGAAATCCAAGAGCTCGGCTAGGGAGGAGTGACTGTGTTGAGACTTACGTGTATCCGTCGAACTCCTCCCCTGCCTTCTTAACTGCTAGGGGTACCTACTTCATCTGTCAGGATAGGGCATATACATGGCTGCCTGCTGACTTTTCAGGTTCATGTTATATTGCTCGACTGCTGCCTCCGACATACACAGCTTCCCCAGATTATCACAAGACCAGAGTAGCAAGAGGTGTTTTCAGCAAAGAAGATACTGCTGGTCAGGAAGCCGGAGACTTTTTCAAAGGTTTTCTTTTATTCTGGGGGCCAATGGCCAATAGTAGAAATCTACGTCAGCTAACATGGGTAGTTGAATCTACTATTACAGAAACTGCTGGTGCCCTTAGTAATTTAACAGCTGAGCTCCAGGCGGATCGTCTCATGACGTTGCAGAATCGTATGGTTCTTGACATATTACTTGCAGATCGAGGTGGGGTATGCAGAATGATCCAATCAAGCTGCTGTGTTTTTATACCCAATAATGCTCCGACTGTACACGAAGCGATCTCTAAGCTACACAAGATTTCCGACTCTATTCACGTAGACAAGGGAAATTGGTCCATAATGGAGTGGCTTTGGACTCTACTATCAGCGTGGGGATGGAAGGTTCTGATGGTCGTGGTATTATCCTAGTATTCCTATTCTCGTGCTGCCTTATTATCCAATGTGGTCCCGCTTTGTGTAGCCTCTGTGCTGCAACCTGTCTTAGAAAACCACCTGTGTTTGGAGACAAGGTACGAGAAAGGATGATGATGCAACAACATATCACTGACCTGATGAACATCGAGATAGACTCTGACATAGACTGAGTAATTGCCTATGTAAGGGCAAAAGGAGGGTCTGAGGTTCTGTGACGATTTGAACCCGTGTTTTCAACATTGTCGTAAACTCATAATTTTGGCACCAGTGAACCGCAAATGATCCATTTAGTATATCCTGGTGTTTTCGCTATACTACAAGCAAGAGCACTCTTGTTATAACCACATTTCTGTTTTACCCATGGCATCCATTTTAGATTACGGCAGCCATTTTGTATTCTTGCCCTCACATAGTCAATGGACACACAGTGACCTCTGATCAAACCATTTCACTTAAGGACACGTAAGCTTTAGCCTGCAATTCACCTTGCTAGTGACACGTGCACTTTAGGACAGAAACGCTGTGGCCGCATGACTCGGCAAAAGCTGCCTCCCCAGCCTGAGGCCAGTCCTGCTATACTGGTTCTCGTGTTCATTGGCCTGATCATGATTAGGCTGCCGAAGCTGGTAGCCTTGCCCATTTACGACCCACAAACATCTCTTATCCTGTTTTTCTATCTTCTGCACCTGGCTCTGCTCCTTTCCTTCTGGGCCTTTATTAGGGGGAGGTAACGAAATTTACGATGAGGCGGTCCGGCTCTTGAATGAAAAGTTGACATGGGATTATGATGGAACAGTGGGAACCCCTCGTTCGTAATGTTTTGACATCAGATATTGTTGACGATTCCTGTGTAACGCCAAATATTTATTGTTTAGGACATGAAGGTTTAGAAACGTACTAGCATGTGAAGAATGTCGCCCCAAGCTAAACAAATTGTATTTAAGGAGCAACCCACTTTGTACAATTCGAACAGGCTCCTAGATTCTGCCCGTGTGTAGTTTCTGTGACTTCTGTGTCCCTGCAGTAATAAATCTTTGGTCTTTGACGCCACCATCGAGAAGCCCGTGTTTCTGTTTATTTGTGCACCGAGACAGGTAGAACTCAGGGGTCTTCGGGTGTTGTCCCTGACACCTTTGGACAGTACCAAAAAGTCCAGAACTCCACTTCCCTTCAGTCGTTGTTGCTGTCGCGCCGTTCTCCCAGCTCCTCGAAGGCGTTGTGCTTCTGCTGGGAGGGCGGCGTCGCTTAAATCCTCTTGGGCCCTCCATGAAGGCCTCAGGTGAGTCTCCCTGATTGGGGGGTTCAAATAACGCCAGGTTGACCATTGGGCGCCCTCTGGGGGCGCCCGGGTCAAGAGGTCACTTCCGGTCGGGTGGCTGGTGCGCACCCCGCTTCCGCTGGTTCCTGGGCGCATCAAGGCGCCCAGAACCAGTTTACCCCGCTGGTGGCACCACGAGGATTATGGGCCCGGCCTTCAAGCCTCCCCCCCCCTACGGGGGGGTGCGGCGGCTTCTGCAAGACCTATCGTTTGAGCGTACTGTCACGTGATGGGTGATGAAAGCATGCAAAACACTGGTGAGTTGCTTGCCTGGAAATTGAGCGACTCCTTTCGCTAGCCACTTTATTACACCACAAAACAAAATGACCCAACATAACAGGCGTCTTCTTGAAAGGGTCACATTCTGGGAAAAAAGCCCAAGGCAGAAAACCTTGAGGTGACAAAAGTGACGTTTTAAAGAGGCGATTAGAATGACTATGCATTTAATTGCGTAACTTAAGCTGGACATGACCTTTAGAACTGCAACAGATTCAAAAGAATAATCCAGAAACTTTCTGGGAGATCTTTCGAAAAAAAAAATATTCAGGAGCGAAGTTCTGCAGGAAGAATTCAAGGGAAACAGGCAGATGTGAAACAGAAATGAAGGCAGGCATTTTAGGACAGGAAAACATAAAAGATTCACTGCCCCACTTCCACTGGGTGACTTAAATAACATCTTCAGGAATCTTTTTAACTAAAAATGGCCAATATGCCTCTGAATGCCCATGCAAAATAATTGAATCCTGGGGCTGTAATCGGTGTAAAATATGCCAGCTATGCAACCAAGTCGCGTGTTTCCCAACCTGGAATGTGACTAGGACGAGGAGCCCTCTTCCAGCGAAGCCCCGCCCAGCTCCCCTATAAACTGTATGGCGAAAGGCCAGACCCAAGGCACCAAACAAGTAAGTGAAAGTCCCCAACTGTGCCGGCCAGACCTAGGCCTCAGGGCCCGCTGGAAGCGACACTGGGCGTGCCGAGACCCAACATTTACTGCGCTGGAAGAATGGCACAAAGGACACACACACATTGATAGACTTGTCAGTAATTCTGGCAGGAGGGCAATCGTGGCATTTTGAAAATCTCGAGGCTCTACACACACTCTCCCTGGCTGGATGGCTTGCAGAATGGAACAGCTGGGAAACTGAAGAATTGGGGTTTCTGGACTAGCTTTTAAACTCTACTGCCAGCGTTGAAGTCCTGACAAATAACTGGAGGATATTTGTAAAGTCTCTCGCACGAATCCTTGACAACCGTAGTAGACTCCCTTTGGTCAGCACGAATACACCTGAGAATGCTATTCAAAAAGTGTGCTGCTTTAGACACCGACTGCAAGCCCCTAATATTTACATGGTAATATACTGGCAGACCTCCCCTTCCAAGATACATTTCTTGAGTCTTGTGAGCCTCTAGGGGAACTCACAGATGTATGGCATATTTATTTTACCTGTTCATTATATTAAAAAAAATATAATGAAAAACAGATAGAATCTAGAATCCCACGCTGCCAGATTAACCTGCCCCCACGTCAGCAACATCTGCCAGGCGCCTCTGTGTGGCAGTCATGGGCTCTGCCATGCAAAAAAGAGAAACACAGAGCGGCAGTGAAGGCACGGCACGCCTGGAGCAGAGAGCCCGCTCACAAATTAATGTAAACTCTATTAAAACAGACCTTGAAGGAAGACATAAACTTTGCCTCAACTTTTAATGTACTCCCGTCCTTCTCTTCCCGGCCGGCTCGTATATTTTAATACATGGTCTGTTTAACAGTCAAACTTATGTGGTTAGCTAGAGAGCGTGCAAAACACTGGTGAGTTGCTTGCCTGGAAATTGAGCGGCTCCTTTTGCTAGCCACTTTATTACACCACAAAACAAATGACTCAATTGAGACTGGTGTGTCAATCTCGAGCGTCCACTAATAAATCTGAATTTGTGTGTGTTTTATGGGAAATTTACATTTTGCCAACTGCTTTGGAAATAAAAAATTACGACACTTCTTTTGAACATCAGTGTTCTTCTCTGTCCAGGATAGAGAGTTCGCAATTTATTCGTTATGTTAGAATGATCTGAAAGCATACTACATCTCCTGGAACGTGATATATTTGTGCTATAGTGACAAACAAGAACAGATCAAAGAGCTTCTACCAAAACAAAAGGTCCCTCTGCCCCTTGTTTGTCTCCAGAGCATTTGGCCATGAAAAAGTGTTGTAAAAAAAAGAGCCTCAAAGCAATTAAAACTACCCGGATTGTGTTTTTGCAACACATATTCAGGTAGATTCATCAATGTCCCGATTTGCGATTCCTTACTAGCGATTATTAAGGAATCGCTATTAAGGACTTGCAAATCGCGATTCATGTAGAAATCGCTAAATAAATTGCGATTCCTACAGCCTCCTTATTTGCGATTAGCAAATTGCTAATCACAAATAAGGATGCGATTTCAAGGGTGCCAGGGGTGTCCAAAGGACACCCTGTAGCACCCCTGAAATGTAATCTACATTGGTGTTGCGCATGTGTGTGCAACATACAACTTAGAAAAATGCATTTAAATCCATTTTTCTAAGTTTTCGCTATTTACCACGAGGTTTGACCTCGCAGTAAATAGCGGCCCAAAATTGCGATTTCACAATTTTAAAATGGTTCATGAATTGCATTTAAGGAATCTCAAATAGAGATTCCTTAAATGCAATTCCTCGCAAATGTGCGAATTCTTTAATAGCGACTTTTGCATTTGGGATGATGAATCCCAAATGCAAAAAATTGCACTCGCAATGGGCCAGATTTTCAGAATCTGGCCCTTTGCGAGCGCAATTAAGCTTGATGAATCTGGCCGATAGACTCTCCTAATAATTCCTCATCTTTAAAATTGCTAATTCGTTTTTTAGTCCTCAAGCTTCCAATCCAAGCATCTCTACGTCAATCAACCTCTGCAGTAAGCTCTCAGTTTTCTTTGAGGATAAGATTTAAAAACATACGCTCTACCTTGTCTGTATCTCTGTCAGAGATTTCTGCCACATCTTTTTCTGCTTAAGCAGTGAGATATTGGGTTGCTGGTTGACTGCGGTGTAAACCCTGGTGAAACAGTAACCACAATCCTTGTGAGGGTGAGGCACTAGCCAACCCTAAATTAACCTGCACTTAACCCTCTTGTACTTGGCAGAGAGCAGCCAGGCTTAATTTAGATGCCATCTGTAAAATATATGTGCAACAATTCAAACAGCAATACAGTGAACACACCACACAGAAAGGATCTCACGCCCAGTTAGTAAGAAAAACAGAACTTTCTTTAATAAGTAAACAATATCAAAAAAACAAAAATCAAACCAGTAGAACCGGAGAAGTGCAATTTGAAAGATTTGAGTGAAAATAGCTGTCAAAAGCACAAAGCACCGACTGTGGATATCTGTTGTGCCAGGACAAAGTCATATGGGTTATTTAAAAACGTGCATGTTTTAATTTAGCCGCTCTTCCTCCCACGACTAAGCCTATTCGTCTCTACAAAATGAGCTTATAACACAACTGAAAATCCATCCTTCTGCCTGCTTCCCCATTACCAAGAGCCCAACCACCAAATTAGTCAAACAAAGTTTTGAATTTGCAGATTTGATTGACAGCCAGTAACCCGATATGGGTTTTGTAACTGAAACCTGGGCGGATGCATCTTCCAGCCCTGACCTGTTTGTTGCTGTCTCTTCGGGATATTCGATTAATGGACAGGATAGACTCCCAAACAAGCATTGGTAAATGCAATATGGTTCGCCAATTTCATTAATAATAAGCTGTTTTTGTTGTAAGTTGTAGCTTGTTGAGCAGTTGTGCAGAATAAGTTACTGAAACTCTGTGGCTCCTTGGCTAATTTAATGGGTGCTCTTGTGAAGGGGGTCGAATTTTTTACAAAAAGAAAAAATGTCACAGTCCAGGAGGGAAACAGCAGGAGGCGATGCAGCAACAACTAAATGTAAACATGCAGTCCCGATTAAAAAAGAGATCTGGAGGTGAGGTGAGGTGACTGCTCTGCAGCACTCCCAACACACCATGCGCTACGCAAACATCTCTGCTGGCAGCAGTGCAGTATGGTACTGAATGTTTCCTTACTACCCTTCGAACTGAGGTTCATGCATAATGGTGTATGTTGTGCCAACCACCTACTGTGTACACGCTCCTAGAAACATTTGTGTTTCCTTGCAGTCCGTTCTGGACAAGATCATTTAGCAGAAGAAACACTGCTACACAAAAAACACATTCATCAACATTTTAATAAAGAGCCTTTAGAAAACCGATATTAAAAGAAGCATGACCACCTGCCCTGCTTTCCCTTTCAGTGCTAAGACCATAGTCTGATGTTATCGAAGCTGCCTATTTAAGTCCTTTTTCCTCTCAAGTGAACCGCATACACTCGTCCTCGCAAAGCTGATGTTTTTTTGAGTATTCAAAGGAAGCAATGATATCTTGTTTTGCCGGGCTGTAAAAGCCTGTGTGGGTAAAAAAGCCATCACTCTTGGGAGCATATTATCAAGAACGGCATTAAAAATGATCGCCGGTTTAGCGGCAGAAAACTACGGCTAAAGCGGCAATAATGGGCTTGATAATATGCTGTAGACAATTTCAATAGAATCCATGTTCTGGTGTGAAAATGGGCTTCTATTGGAATTCTCCAGTTTTCTGCCGCTAAACTGGCGATAATTTTAACGCAGTCCTTGATAATATGCCCCTGGGTTCCCCCAGCCCAGGTTGTCCCACCCATCAGGCAAGTTTAGGATTGGCATCCCCACTTTGGTGAGGTTATGAACCATTTCACACATAAGAATAATGATAATGATTAATACAACACATTCCTACCATTTCTAACCACTGTAAATAATAAGTATTAGATGGGTCATTTTCTTGGTACATGTTACTGACCTCAAAGATTGTATGGCTCAGTTGGCCTTGCCAGAAGATGTGCCCTGCAGATCAGTATGTTTATTTAGCGAGCATTCAACTCACTCAGCCATCCTGTAGCTAAGGCCCTCATTACGAGTGGCCGTGTAATTCTGATAGGGAGAGATGACAGGGAGCAGGGCCATGAACAAGGCCATGGAACAAGATAGCGGTGGCTGTGCGGGTATCAACATGAAGCTTCAAACTGTGCGCTGCGGCTTGCAACACCGGAAGCAGTGCAACAGTGGTTGCCCACAGGAAACCAGTAGTGGAGATGACCAGTGGGGCTGCAGATCCACGATGAATACATCCTTTAAAGGAAGCAACTGCGAACCATGCTGGATGGTACGATATTCAAAGTCTTGCAGGAAATACAAAGCTGGCTCTCGAGTACACAAAAGGGAGGGGCTCCACATACCAGAGCAGGTGCGTTGAAAAACATTCGGACAAATGGCACACTTCGAATGCATGCAGGCAGGGAGAAATTACAAGCAAGCTTCAAATGAGTGCAGGTAAAGAGAGATTAGGTAAATCTAAACAAAAAAGATGGTGCAGATGAAATAGAATAAAAGAAGTTCCACCCACCAACACGTATGAAAAGGAGTATGTGGGCCTTAGGAGATTGATAAGAGAAGCAAACGAGTAACAGGAAATAGTATGCTACAGCCAATAGAAATGGAGGAAAAGTAAATGGTAAGCATGCAAACTAATGAAAAGTGAGGCCTGGATGTAAGCCCTTCTAAAATTTATATTGAATACAATAGATTACACAAGCAAGCGCTGTGCAGGCGAAACCTAGCAAGCACATCACAAGCGCTATGCAGGTGAAACCTAAAAATGGGGGGGGGACTTCACCATTATTTATAAAGATTCGCTTATTGGAAAATTTGACACAGCTTCATCTTCGGATTGTGTGGCTCTTTTTACTTGGAGCTCACAAAAACACAGGGGCATATTACCAAGAAAAAAATTATTGCCGAGCTGCGGCAATTTTTATTGCAGATAAACCTTGGTATTACCAAGGTTTATCGCAAATGCGATAAAAATCGGCCGCAAACCATGAATACTCCTGAAAATTCCGCGATATTCATGCATTAGCGAGCTAATGCTCTTAGCCATGTTATCCACCTCCCATTGGATAACATGGCTAAGAACTGCTCAGGGCAGGTGTTAGCTTTTGGAGATATTCACGCTTAGCGCGAATATCTCCAAAATTTGGTAATAGGAGATAGCGATGTTAGCAACTGTTTCCAGTCGCTAACATCTTGGCACGCCCACTTTGCATGTCATTAGTGATAAATATCACTGACATGCAAAGTGGGGACCAAGATGGTAGCTATCTCCTACTAGCTGTCGCTAACTGGTGTTATCAACAGCTAGGTAATAGGGAGATAATTTTATCTCCGCTTTCTTGGCTTTTAAAGCCAAAAAAGCGGAGATAAACCCCCTTGATAATATGCCCCACAATCTTTTAAAGGAAAGCTCATATATCGCCCGCCCGTCCGGCCCCAGGATTGGTTTTCTAAAGATCTTTAGTTTGCAGTTAGAAGTCGGTGTATGTGCTAAAGATTTCACTGTCATAGGTGATTTTCATTGTCATCTTGAAGCCCTTATAAACAAAGACAGAATGGCTCTCCTGGAAATTATGACCACACTAGGCCTATCGCAACTACTAAAGTCCACCCATCTGGCAGACCATGCACTGGATCGGAGTTTCTCAAATAATAATCCCCGAATTGCAGTTATGGCTGGCTGCCCTGGTCAGACCAATATGCAACTATCTTTGAAATTAGTATTTCAAAGATATTCCAATCTAATAATGTGCATAGTGGTACAACTAATTTTTGTGCCTGGAACAAAATAGATAGTGAGCAACTCACTCTGCAGCTCCTACAGTCTCAGCAATTACTTTCTCAAGATCCTGAGCAAACTGGTTAGATTCAATTTTCTCTATGCTAGTCCCTCCTAAGTCAGCCAATGCTCTTAGTTTAAAACCATCCGCCCCCTGGTACACAGGGGTACTTAGAAAAAAAGAAATTGTTGAAGACAGGAAAGAAAATGGAGGTCACATTACTGCATTTATGAGAAGGAACTTTCTATAACCTGTGACAAAGTACAAATGCCTACTTCTAAAAGAAAAAAAACCTATTACACACAGCAGAGTGAATCAGCTAAGAAGTCATTTCACATAACTACTAAACTTACTAAACTTCCTTGTAGCAAAGAAGTAAGCAGTAGTCAATTCTTCTGTGACACCCTTGCCCACTGTTTTCGGGGTAAAGTTGATCAAATCTATCTGAAGTTAGATACAAACAAAAATCCAACCTCTAAGGAAAAAATAAATACTCATGAAGACCTAGAAAAGTGACTTTTTCTGAATTCTCCCTCACACCAGATCAGGTGGTCAGACTAATTAATTCTACTAAGGGCCTGATTCCAAGTGTGGCGTTCCATGGACTGCCAAACCTGAGGTGTCACAGCACCGGCAGTCCAACCCCTTATTCTGACCCTGGTGGTTGGAGCGCTATGGGACCACCGCAACCGCCTAGGATCCACGATCCCTCTGCAATGGCATGGCGGTCTGAGGATTGCAATATGCTGGTGGTGCGCTGTGGCACTGCCAAGCATATTACAACTTTCTTCACTGCTACCCTTTTCATGGCCGTGAACCCGAAACGAAAAGGATGACAGTGAGGAAACTAAGAGTGCCCTACAGCACCCTGTGATGCCTCTGGGCCTGGAAATACATGCAGGGGGACATGTGGTGTGCCCCCCTGTGTGCATTCTCCCCAGTTCCTGCATGGCATAGACTGCACAGCCCATGCCGTGCAGGAACTTGCTTTAGCGCTCCCTTGGTGCTGTAGTTCTAACTGCTCTGAGACTGCCAAAGCCCCGCCCGCCAGACAACAAGAAAACTCGTAATCTGGCGGACAGGCAGCAGTTGAATTTGATGGTGTGGGAGCGGGGCGCTAGCATGACGGCCTGCCCCCACACCACCAAAGTCGTAATCAGGCCCTAAATCTGGCTCTCCGTTGGATTCAAGTCTCCCCTCGGTGGTGAATCTGGTTCCCGAGCCGATAGCTGATAATGTAACCAGCATCTTTAATTTCAAGTTTGAGGTCAGACACTTTTCATCACTATGGAAAAATGGCTCTATTATTTCCCTCTTAAAAAATCTAGTCTGAACTTGGTAGATCCAACTAACTATTGTCAAATTTCTTGCCTACCGTTTTCAGCAAAAACTGCAGAGAAAGTGATTAACCAACATCTTGTGCAATTTATCAAGTATAACCATTGTCTAGACCCAACAGAGTTTGGGTTCAGACCTGGACACAGCACAGAGACTGCTCTAATCAAGGTCACGGAGGAAATAAGGGAAGCTCTGCATAAGGAAGGAACTGCTACACTTATACTCATCAATTATTCTGAGGCCTTTGATATGATTGATCACAAGGTTTTGATCAACCGTCTCAAGGAGATTGGGGTTAGAAATAAAACACTTGCTCTGGGCAGCCCATTTTTGGAAGGAAGACAGCAAACAGTGGTTCTGGAGCAGTTCAACTCTAAACTCGAAAAAAAAATTGCCCTCCATGCGCCGCACTTCCACTAATTAAATGCACTTCACTTGATATCAGTCTACTCTCCTAATGCCTGTTTTTTCGTGCCTTGACCTGGCCTGACCTGTGCCCCATTGTCTTTTCCATATCAAAAACAACAAGGGCACCCAAACGAGTCAGCATAGGACCTCGGGGAACATATTTCTCAAGCAACAGTGGTCCCATGCATAAATAGGTACAAGGAAAAATAAATATAGACACAATGGAGCTATATTGAGTAAGGTGATTTGTCCAGCCGGACAGAGATCACAAATCTTTACTATCAAGTAAATTAAATAAAGTAATACCTTACATTCAAAAGAGTGAGACACAAGCCTGTGCCCTCACGCTTACAAATTGGCAAAGTGATAGGGTAGTAAAGAGGCAGAAAAAGAGATTTTTAGGCAAAGAGTGAATGATTTCTGAAAATGAGATAATGACAGAAATTCAATTACACCATTATACGCATATCACATTTGGTATACATTTAAATATATGGTGTTTCAACAAGTCGACGGCGTTTTGATCCCTTAAACATAATACATGGGATCATCATCAGGACAAGAATTATGCCTAAAGAGTTTTTGACACAATAGCCTAAGAAAAAAGGAAGGAAGAATAGACAATATCAACAAGAGAGAATTTACAGCAAAAAATCTTAAGTGACATCCAGTGAATGTGAGTTAAAAGTTCCATAAGGGAAACAATGATCTAACCACATGCGCAGTCCTGTCAGTGGGAATCATACGAAATTACGGCGAGTGTCTATGAGAGTACATTGTCTACAAAAAACATCAAGCGCCACATGCAAAACTAGCGTGCACGAGTCATCACGATGATGCGCGAAGAAATGCAGTACTGGTGGAATATGCGGCCATCGGCAGTGGCACAGTGGACCAAGAGTGATCAACAAAAAGTGAAAATCTACAAAGCGGTCCCAGTTGGTGTGAAACTAACTAGATGTGAAAGAAACTACCCAGTGAAGGTTTAAATAAGTGAAGGTCTAAGGAGTTGGCATGGCTACCTGATATACGGACTCAACCAGTTCCTTGAGGCCAGCTAAGGAGCAGTTCCATGACTTCTAAGGAGAAATATCCACAGGTTAAAGCCGTGTGCAAGCGAGAGAAGTGAAAGGACTCGTGCAATGACGGAAAATGGCTTACCAACCACGGTGGGTAGCCGTGTGATCGGTACCAGGGCTGGCGAGTCACAAGGATCCGGGCAATACTGGCGGAAAAAGGGGGGGATGAATAATCAATAAAACATGCAAGGTCAAGGAAAGGAAATAACACGGAAAAGTAGCCTGGGGCTTACCCGTTAAGACAGAAACGGACTCAGCCCGCATTGGGGACTGGGTTAAGGTTTATCGCACTTCCGGGCAGATGGGAGGTTCCCCGAAAGGACAACAGTTTAACGTGTGGAATCCCGCAGTGAGAAATCAATCAAACGCCAAAATAAGGCACGAGCACACGAGCCTGCGGTGGAAAAGAGACACGAGCCGTGTGGTTAGGGAGGTAACCAGAAGGTAACAGCACACGTGGCGTCCGCCAGCGTTTGCAGAACTTACCAGCAATGAAGGCTTCGTGTATGGACCCTGGTATGACAGGAATCCCGCAGTGAGGAATAAATCAAACGCCAAAATAAGGCACGAGCACACGAGCCTGCGGTGGAAAAGAGACACGAGCCGTGTGGTTAGGGAGGCAACCAGAAGGTAACGGCACACGTGGCGTTCGCCAGCGTTTGCAGAACTTACCAGCAATGAAGGCTTTGTGTATGGACCCTGGTATGACAGAGGTTTACAGGGAAGCAGGAAGTTAACGTAGGGAGTGAGAGCTGATAGGTGGATAGAACCAGCCTCACTGGGCATGAAAATAAGTGAAGGACAAGCGGCGGCCATCTTAAGTGAGTCTAAGTGAGTGAAACCATGCACAGAGAAACCTGCAGTAGCGCAGAGTGATTAAAGTACCATTATGAACACAGATACAGATAAATCAAAACAGAATTAAGAATTATGAGTGACCCAATTACAGTAGACTGGTCTAGTCTTCCTGTAAACTAAGCCCCGTATTTAGACTGTCTGTCCTTAATATCCATTTGAGTTCTTCTTTGTTGAGCATCCTGGACAGGTCACCTCCTCTGGGTGGTAGAGTAACTTGGCTGATCACAGTCCATTTAATTTGGTTCTCCGAATGTCATTTTTCCAAAAAATGTTCAACGAGGGAAGCATTAGCAGTTTTGCACCTGATTCGGCTCCGATGTTGGGATATCCTGAGTTTGATCTTTTGCTTCGTTTGGCCCACATAGATCATGTCACATGGGCACATAATTGCATAAATTAGATTGCAGCTGTTACAATTAGTGAAAGTATTCAGAACATTTTTGATATCTTTGAAAACAAATTCTTTACTTTCAATGCAAAAATCACACACCACACATGAGCCACATTTAGAATGGCCCCTTAAAGGGGGAAGTGACCAAAGATCATGCAAGGTAGTATTGGCCATTTTAGATGGAGGCAGGGGTGCTCTAACCAGCTGGTCCCTTAAGTTTTTATTGCGTTTTAAAGCAAATAAAGGTGTTTCCAAGGACAAGTTTCCAGAATTGATGATGTGCCAATTTTTTTTTATACTTTTCTTTATCTTACTCGATACAGAGGAAAAAGTGTTTACACAAACCAGCTTATCAGATTCTTTCTTGGCTTTAGGTTCAAGTAGTGTCTCTCGGGGGCAATACCATGCCCTTTTCATGGCATTCCTAACCAGACGTTTAGGGTATCCTCTGAGTCTAGAACAGTGCCAAAATGTAGCCTTACAAATGCTAAAGTATTGAAAGTATAACTACTACTTGCGTGGAATTTGACATTGGCTACTACTACAAGAAATAGTACTGAAGGTGAAGGACACAGCAGCTTAATCATTTGCTACGTGTAGGAGGAGGATGTTCTTCATGATCAATCCAGTTGATGGCGCCCATGAAAATCTGCTTTGATTTGCCAATAGTCATGGGTCTGTGTCAAGCTGAGTAAGAATATATTCTTCGATTCCTTCACCAGCCTTGAAATGTAATTCATTTTCAGTTGCTATGACCTTATCCTCCCCAGCAAGTGTGTGGAATTATTTCTGTCATTTACTCACACATCAATGAAAACCACACAGCCCGGGGGAAGAGGGTTAGGGTTTGGAAATTGGATGGGAATGGGATTTTTTGGGAAAGTTTTGTTGAGAGAGGAAAAAAAACACAGCATGGACAAACAACAAATGAGGATAAACAAATCTTTGGATACGAAGTTATCCATAAATATTTAAAGGGACATAAAGGAAGTGCATGCACTTCTGCAGGCATGAAGTTGATTGCTAAATGGATGGTTAGGTTACTTAAAGTAAGTAGTACTTTCTAATGAATGAAAGAATGCGACAGTACAGGGCTGCAGTAATGATGCGTTTTTGCCTATCTCAGCACTCATAGAAACACTTTGTTCATTAAATAAGTTTGAAAAATAGCAAAGTAAAACTATACAATGGCTGGAGGGATGAATTTAGAAGCAGAGAGCAAAGAAATGCAGAGTCACACTCATAGAAGTTCACAGAAATAACATTACTTAAAAGATAAGTAGAAATTAATGGATACTGTTACTGTATGTTGTTGTACTTGTCCTGTTGAATTTGGGAAGTTGCATGCATCAAGCCATTCCTCTTATTTGCGGTACTCCTCCATTCCATCTGACGCTCCATTGATCAATGTTGGTGACCAGAAGGCACCCTGTCCACTGCCTGCCTGGCGGGTGCTGAATTGCGGGTCGCTAATGTGAAGCCTGACTTCATCCTTTTTTCCATTGCACAGGGTGAAAGCAGCACTGTAAATGTTGATGCAAAAACAGGAAGTGATATTAAAACACCACTGAGAAAAAAATATAAGGTACGTACGCTATGTAGTGCAAAAAGTCACACTTTCAGTTTCAGTCTCGACAGTACAATAGTTTCGAAAGGGTGTACTCTGAGTCTCCTTTTGAAGGATAAATAAGTATGGGTGAATTTTGAGGATCTTTCCCCTCAAGCTAGGTGTAGTGTAAACTACGATTTTAGAACAAAATTAGTCCTTCCCAGCAGTGCTCTCAGACCCTTAAACACACACGCTAAAATGTAGAATACCACCGATCAGACCACACAAAACGAGCAATACTGCTACTTGTCTGAGGCCTAGTAGAAAATGGTGACAAAACGTACTTTGAAAGTAAAGTAGGCCCAAATACCCCCTTTCCCACCATGGATTTTCTTCAAACCAATTGCAACCAAAATTAGACATTTCTCGACAAGTGCTCCAAGAGTAGACCCCAGAACCCAGTTGCCAAAATCTCGAACACCCCCAAACACATGTAATACTGCTAACCCTAATGAGCCCTAAGTTTAAAACAGTGTCAAACGCTTTCTTCAACTAGGCCCTAACTCCCCTTTGCCACCATGGATTTTCTTCAAACCTCTTGCAATCAAAAGTATCCATACCCAGCGTTGCTCCAAGACCCCAAAACCCACCCACAAACACCAGGAACCCCCCAAACAGCCCCCCGAAAATGCTAAAGTGAGCGAAATGCCTGAAAATGGTAAAACTTTTTCACCTCCGATTTTCTCCAAACCACTTTTATCCGGTATTAGACCTTCACAGAAATGCCCCCAGACCCGTCAACCCAGGCGGGAACAAGTTTAACCACCCCAAACAGCCAAAAAGCAAAAATGGAAAAATGGGCACTTAGTCAAATTTCTGCATATTTCCCAGATCACTCTGTGCGCGCTCTGCAGCTAGGCCCTAACTCCCCTTTGCCACCATGGATTTCCGTCAAACCTCTTGCAATCAAAAGTATCCATACCCAGCATTGCTCCAAGACCCCAAAGCCCACCCACAAACACCAGGAACCCCCCCAAACAGCCCCCCAAAAACACTAAAGTGAGCGAAATGCCTGAAAATGGAAACACTTTTTCAATTCCGATTTACTCCAAACCACTTTTATCTGGTATTAGACCTTCACAGCAATGCCCCCAGACCCGTCAACCCAGACGGAAACAAGTTTAACACCCCCAAACAGGCAAAAAGCAAAAATACAAAAAATACAAAAACGGGGACTTTGAAATATTTAGCCCTAGATCTAAAATCATTCCATGCGCGCTCTGCAGCTAGGCCCTAACTCCCCTTTGTCACCATGGATTTCCGTCAAACCTCTTGCAATCAAAAGTATTCATACTCGGCATTGCTTCAAGACCCCAAAACCCACCCACAAACATTAGGAATCCCCACAAACAGCCCCCCAAAAACGCTAAAGTGAACGAAATGCCTGAAAATGGAAAAACTTTTTCACCTCTGATTTCTCCAAACCACTTTTATCCGGTATAAGACCTTCACAGCTATGCCCCCAGACCCGTCAACCCAGGCGAAAACAAGTTTACCCCCCCCAAAACAGCCAAAAAGCGAAGCCGCAAAAAGTGAGACTTAGCAAATTTTTGGGCCTACCCGGAATTCAGTCCAAATGCGCTGTGCAGCTATGCCCTAACTCCCCTTTTCCACCATGGATTTCCTGCCTGAAAAACAAATGCAATCAACAGTAGACTGTGCCAGCAGTGCTCCCAGACCCCAAAACCCTCCCTAAAAAAACCTAGAAGCCCCCCAAACAGCACCCCAAAGACAGACAAGTGAGCAAAAAAACGCACAAACTTTTTCACCATGGATTTGGTGCAAAACACTTGATTCTGATATTAGACCTTCCGAGCTATGGCCCCAGACCCCTGCAGCCACCCGCCAAAAAGCAGAACACCCCCAAAAAGGCAAAAAGCAAAAATGGGCCTACCTTCAATTCTGTCCACATGCGCTGTGCAGCTAGGCCCTAACTCCCCTTTTCCACCATGGATTTCCTGAAAAACAAATGCAATCAACATAAGACTGTGCCAGCAGTGCTCCTAGACCCCAAAACCCACCCACAAAAACATGGAAGCCCCCCAAACAGCACCCCAAAGACAGGCAAGTGAGCAAAAACACAAACACTTTTTCATCATGGATTTGGTGCAAAACACTTGATTCCGATATTAGACCTTCCGAGCTATGCCCCCAGACCCCTGCAGCCACCCGCAAAAAAGCAGAACACCTCCAAACAGGCAAAAAGCAAAAATGGGCCTACCTTCAATTCTGTCCAAATGCGCTGTGCAGCTAGGCCCTAACTCCCTTTTTCCACCATGGTTTTCCTGAAAAACAAATGCAATCAACATTAGACTGTGCCAGCAGTGCTCCCAGACCCCAAAGCCCACCCACAAAAACCTGGAAGCCCCCCAAACAGCACCCCAAAGACAGGCAAGTGAGCAAAAACGCAAAAACTTTTTCTGCTCCGATTTTCTCCAAACCACTTTTATCCGGTATTAGACTTTCACAGCAATGCCCCAGACCCGTCAACTCACCCGCAAAGAAGTAGAACACCCCCACAAGTGCAGAGTCTTTCTTCATTGGGCTTAATCCAGCCATCTGCTTTGAGGGAAATAGGAGTCTGGAGGAGGAGGATAGAGGAGCATGTTCTTGTGAACTTGTGAACCTGAGGAATGCAGACTGCGGCACCTTCAAATCAATAAGCAAATAAGTGAAGACAGTTCTGCTGATGGGCTTGTTTTTGTGATTAGGTGATTAAAGTTTATATTTATATAGATTTTGCAAAACAAAGAAAGACAGACACACAGGAATAAAAGTGAATAAGGACGAAAAAGAAAGTTAGTGATTCATTGACTCATTTTCAGGGCTCGGTGTCAGGGAAGAAGAGCTCGTCCTCAAACTCTGCGAATTCAGACTGGAGTAGGTCAACTAACAGAGAAGAACTTCCCTCATCTAAGTTGGTGTCCTCATCGTCTTCTTCCTGCTTGCATTCTCGTATTTTGTAATCTGGTAGTATGAAGTGCTGATTCATCTTGATCATTGTTAACCTCTCCACATTTTTGGGCGAGAGGCGGGTGCTTTTGGAAGTTACAATGCCACCAGCAGCACTGAAAACACGTTCAGAAGACACGCTTGCGAGTGGGCAAGACAAGTAATTTATAGCCAGGTTGGCGATCTCTGGCCACACATCTCTTTTACCAAGCCAATACGTCAATGGGTCATCAAGAACATAGACCTCTGTTGAGTCATTCTGATAGGCCTGCACCATCGACTCAAGGTTCTCCAGGGTTCCTCCACTTTGCTTACTTTTCTCTGGGACCTTTTGAGAAGCAAACCCAAGCTGAGTTAGCCAATCCTCTTCTCTACACAATATTACTGTTGTGTCTTGTGCAGATGATACGACTGCTGGTGTCGTTAACGGCTGGGAGGGAAAATCACTCACTTCTGCCACAGCCACAGATGCAGAAGTGGATGTTTTTTTACTCCGGATGGCCTGCTGATGCTGATGTACTGCCTTTTCCTTCAATTTCCTGCCGTTCTCTTTCAAACCGAGTTGCTGACACAGCTAGCCAATGTTTGTACTTTGTAACATCTGCGACATCAAAAGGAAAGAATACTCTGCCTGCCACTGCCTTTTTGTACCGTGGATCCAGAATAGTAGCAGAAATGTAATGCTGTTCTGTGTGGATCTTTTCAAGACGTTCATTGAGAAGTAGGCGCTGTAATAACTTCCCGCCAACTCAATTGCTTCTTGCTTTCCATTTTTTTGAAACGTAGAAGACACCGCCTTCAGTTGGTGCTCTAGCATGCGCAACAATGGGATAGCTTTTCCCAAATTACAGTCCTCCCTGCTGACTGCATGCCCGAAGAACTCAAAAGGACGAAGCATGTCTGTCAGGCTTTTAACTAGCTGCCATTGCTCCACCTGTATCCTCAGGTCAATCATAGGTGTACCCAGTGTAAAGAAATACTGATCGACTACCGCATACTGCTCATACAGACGCACAAGCATGTAGAAGGTTGAGTTCCAACATGTTACCACCTCCTGGATGAGTGCTTTCACTGGCACTTTACGTTCATATTGCAGGCACCTCAGCTGCTTCTGGGCCTTAAAAGAATGGTGAAATGTGTGCACATTCTTCGGCAGGTGGTCAGTAACTCGTAGACTGGACTTTCTTCACTCAAGAATCTTTTAACAACCAGGTTTATACAGTGCGCCAAACACAGCACTCAGAAATAGTTACCCTTATCCATGGCCTTAACTACATTGGCGCCATTATCCGTGGAAACATAACCAATCATGCGTTTTCTTGGGAACAGCCATTGAAAGACCTTTGTGTTAAACTCATGCAAAATGTTTTCTCCTGTATGATTTTTCTCCATGGCAAACATGGCTAGTGTTGAATGTTTCCGAGCAGCTTTATAAACTTTGTCCGAGTCAACACCTGCTTTTAGCTTTGCTGCAACCCCTGAAAAAGAGACCCAGTGTGCAGTGATGCACATGTAATCAACGGCTTGGCAACTGGTCCACATGTCTGTTGTCAGATGTATAGTGTGAACAGCACTCTTCTGCAAAGCTGCCCCAATCACCTCCAGCACATCTTCATGTAGTGCTGGAACCGCAACTCTAGCAAAATAGAACCGGCTAGGAACCTTCCATTTTAGGCAGAGCGTTTGCCACCATTTCAAGAAAACCCACCCCTTCCACAAAAGAAAAAGGGAAAAGGTCCAGCGTTAGCATTTTAGCCAGCTCAGTGTTATACAGACGTGCCGTTGGGTGGTTGCGTTCAAATGGCGCATCTGAAAACAACATGCTTCTAACGGTGGGCTGGACCATTTTACGGGATGAGGGTGACTTCTTCGACCCAGTTACGCTCAGTGATGATGAACTTTTTCTGATTGGTGTCTCACTCTCTCCCAAACTCTTAGGGGCTCATTAGGATGGCGGACGGAAGTGCCTCCGCAGCCCCGGAGTATGCGGAACATGCCTATTCTGCGTCCGCCTGTCACGGACACTCCGTCCGCCAGATCAGGATAGGAAAGATGGGCCAAAATCCGTCCGCGACAGAAGATCACGCTCCGCCGCCCAACAACACCCGACCACACGGTGGACGTAACCAATCCAGAGACTCCGCCGTACGGACTGACGTCTAGGACCGTCCTCCAAATCAAGATGGCGGAAAATACACATAAAAGCGCTGCGGAAAAACAACCTGCCTGAACACTGCGGATGCCCCACAGCGAACATACCCACCACGAGCCGCTCGCCGACATGGACCCAGCACTACATGCTTACCCGATACTCTTCGCGATCCACCACGTCCTAGTCTTGGCCCACCATCGAGGACGCGCAGGTAGGCTACAAACCATTCGCTGTCTGGAGAGGAGTACCTGCAAGGGCCGTGACGTAGGGAGGGGGAAGTGACATGTATCTGAACCCACTGACTCGTGTGGAGGGGAGCACCTGCAAGGGTCGTGACGTAGGGAGGGGGGAGTGACGTGTATCTGCACCCACTGATTCGTGTGGAGGGGAGCACCTGCAAGGGTCGTGACGTAGGGAGGGGGAAGTGTCATGTATCTGCACCCACTGACTTGAAGCAAATACAAATACACACCTGCATCACACACGCATGAATGACTCCGACAAACCACGACACATGATTGACTAGTTTATTTACACATAATCGGGGTAACATCACAGTGTAGGCTTGAGCATGGGCATAGTGGACACCAGAGCAGGTACATCAGAGGCAGCACATGAGAGGGCAGACAGCATCATCAGAACAGCAACAGGGCATTGTGGACACCAGAGCAGGTACATCAGAGGCAGCACATGAGAGGGCACAATGCAGCATCAGAACAGCAACAGGGCATTGTGGACACCAGAGCAGGTACATCAGAGGCCGCACATGAGAGGGCAGACAGCAGTATCAGAACAGCAACAGGGCATTGTGGACACCAGAGCAGGTACATCAGAGGCAGTACATGAGAGGGGCTTAGTGCACCAACAGTCCATTGCACTGAAAAGGTCCATCAGAGGCAGCACATGAGAGTGGCTAAGTGCACCAACAGTCCATGGCAAGGCACAGGTACATCAGAGGCAGTACATGAGAGGGCACAAGGCAGCATCAGAACAGCAACAGGGCATTGTGGACACCAGAGCAGGAACATCAGAGGCAGTACATGAGAGGGCACAATGCAGCATCAGAACAGCAACAGGGCATTGTGGACACCAGAGCAGGTACATCAGAGGCAGCACATGAGAGGGGCTAAGTGCACCAACAGTCCATTGCACTGAAAAGGTCCATCAGAGGCAGCACATGAGAGGGCAGACAGCAGTATCAGAACAGCAACAGGGCATTGTGGACACCGGAGCAGGTACATCAGAGGCACCACAAGTACGAATCACAATGAACCCCTCCCAAGGAACACAGCAGTGGAAGACTGTTTACAATGGACAATGTACACACCATGTCCAATAACATGTGAGTGAAGTCAACAGCACCTCACATCACACTATCAGGTGGATTGCGTGAAGTACCTGCATCGGACAGACTGCCAGCACCAGAAACTGGAGTGTGAGACACAGCCACAGCTCGAGTGACTGACACATGCGCCACAAACCCAGATACACTGCCAGCACCACAAACAGGAGTGTGACACACAGCCACAGATGTAGTGACTGACACATGAGCCACAGACCCAGATACTCTGCCAGCACCACAAACAGGAGTGTGAGACACAACCACAGCCCGAGTGACTGACACATGGGCCACAGACCCAGATACACTGCCAGCACCACAAACAGGAGTGTGAGACACAGCCACAGCCCAAGTGACTGACACATGGGCCACAGACCCAGATAAACTGCCAGCACCACAAACAGGAGTGTGAGACACAGCCACAGCCCGAGTGACTGACACATGGGCCACAGACCCAGACACACTGCCAGCACCACAAACAGGAGAGGGCACAACTGATACAGTGCTACTACATGATGGATGACAGCAAACAACAGACACAGTGCCACTATCTGACACATGCGAGTCAACTGCAGCTGCGCCACTGGGACCACTGAAATGATGAGCCACAGGGCTGTATGGGCCAGGAGGCAGGGTGGCTCTGGGAGCGGGGGATAGTTGCACTTGACCAACATCGGGGTGGGCATGTGTCAATGCTGTGTGCCTATGTTTCTTGGGGATATGTGACTGTACCCTGGACAGGACAGGACTGGCAAGTGGGTCGGACTGAAAAGAAATATCACCCACCATGGGTGGTGCATCTGCTGCCTTGGGAATGCTCTCTGGGGACGTGCTGGAGCCTGCTTGTCGTTTGCTGTGTGGCTGCCTTCTGGCCTCTGCAACATGTGTCATGGGGATGCTACTACAGGGTCCACCTTCCTCCGCTCCTGACGGGCCTTGATGGGAGTGGAGGTATGGGGTGACTCCACCGCGGAGACATCTGTATTCCATTCCCTCAACAACAGCAGCCTCAGTGCAACAAGTGGTGATGTATGCCTGTCCTTGATAGCGCCACTGTCCATGGGAGATGCCTTGTCCCTTGGATGTTCCATTTCCGTAGGAGGAATGTTGTCCGTGGACCTTCCCTGTTCCCTGGATGGTGCCATGTTCCTGGCAGCAGACTTGTCGTATGTGGTGTACCTATCCCCAGAACACACCTTCTCCCTGTGTGTGTCCCTGCCCTTCGGAGTGTCCGTGCTCTTCTTAGGTGCCTTTGTCTTTTGACTGTCCTTGTCCCTGACCTTGGTAGTGGCTCCTTCCTTCCTAGTGTCCCTGCCCTTGGGAGTGGCTCCATCCTTCCTAGTGTCCCTGCCCTTGGGAGTGGCTCCTTCCTTCCTAGTGTCCCTGTCCTTGGGAGTGGCTCCTTCCTTCCTAGTGTCCCTGCCCTTGGGACTGGCTCCTTCCTTCCTAGTGTCCCTGTCCCTGGGAGTGTCCCTGCTCTCATGAGGTGCCTTCGTCTTCTGACTGTCCTTGTCCAAGGTAGTGTCCATGGAACTGGGAGTAACCCTTGCCTTGGGAGTACCTTTTGTGTGGGATGCCTGTGTAGCATGTGAAGGCATTTCACCCAACCCCTCTTGTAGATACTGTGTGTGTACTCCAGTGTATCTGACGTTGTCTTTGTGAACAGATTTTGCTGACCTAGGGGATGGTGTCTGAGCCCTCCGTGCCTTGACATGCTGGCTGACGCTGCTTCTAGTGCAATAACCTGTATTTGAGTCCTGGTCAGAATATTCACTCCCCCTGAGACATCCAGTGTTGTAGATGGGGGAACAGAAGTAGCACCCAGTCCATGCGACTGTACAATGGCAGACGACACACTGGTAGCCAATGACTGGACTGTCCTGTGTAGACCAGCATGCTCGCCATGCATCCCTTCTATGAATGCCACCACCTGCCCCAACTTCCTATCGTGGTCTTAGAAAGCATTTATCATATTGGTCTGCCCCACACAAAGCTGTCGTAGCAGATCAACAGCCTCAGCACAAAGAGCATTTTGGCTCACCGAGGCTGGGGCAGCGGTGCCGACACTGAACGCCACTCTGCTCCCCCTACTCCTGCGTGCACGAACAGTACATGGTGCAGTTGCCGGCAGGGTGGGCCCTGTGTGCTGTGTCCCGACTGAAGGTGTTGATTGCCCACTCCCAGTCTGTGACAACAGTGCTGACTCACCAACACTGTCGGAAGATGAGGATGATGTTGTCTCCACATGCGAGTCCTCAAGGACAGTCCTGTCCCCCTCTCCGGCGCTGGCCTCTTCTGTGTCAGTCTGCGTGTGCGTGACGTCTGATCCGGATGCATTGCCTCCAATCATCGCCTCCGTCTGTGGCTGAGTGCCCTCTGCCAATGCTGAAATGCACATAAAATTGGTGTAAGTCATGGGCACACTCACGTACAGTACTGCGACGGAATCCCTAATGCCATTGATGACAAAGCACATCGATCCCCCAACCTGCACACGGGCCACCCCTACCAGTCATCCTCACATGAAATATGTGGTGTTGGCCGTGCAACATGTACAGCATGCGGACAGGGCATGAGCACGTACATCTGCACACCAGTCTTGCCATGGGGTGGCGGACCACTACAGCATGTGCATCAACACTCAACTGCTTAGCGAGTGGCGTGTCAACATGCCGGACCTGGACGTGACATTTGACTCCGCCAATGTCACCAACATGCCATTGCAACGAGACATACGCTACACGGAAGTCACTAATATGTCTGGGCAACAATACATGCATTGCACTAACAAGCAACATACACTGACAGTATGCTTACCGCTACTTTGCTGTTGATCCACACGCAGCCGCTCCGACAGGTCAGGATGCGTCACAGCAATGATACGGTGCATGCGAGGGGTCATTGAGCGTCGGGCCAGACGTTGCGTTCTTGGAATCATCCCTAGTGTCACTTCCGCTACATTCTTGCTCAGCCTGGAAATGTCGTCCCAGCGTTTGTGGCAGTGTGTATGTCGTCTATTGGACACCCCCACTGCCCGTACATCACGTGCAATGCTCCTCCACACGTCCTTGCGAAGGTGCAGCTTGACCTACCATGATGGGAGACAAAAGGGTGCAAGTCACTGGACAGTTGCCCAGTCACACAGATAGGGGCAACACGTATCTCTCAGCAGCCATGCACATTTCGACTAATGTGTTGGGCCCACATCACACCGCCAAGATTTCAGAGGCCAGGTGTAATGGACCACCTCATGCACACCAACATGTCCTCCACTGCACTTACCACCTGTCCGGGTGCGCCGTACAGCCGTCCGAAGTTGCGGAGGACACCATCCACGAGGACATCCAGCTCCGCGGCGGTGAAGGGACGAGACCGGATCTCTTTGACTCTCGACATGGCAAGGTCACGGAGTATGGCACTAGAGCGGCAGTCGGTGGTCAGCTCCGCAGCAGCAGGTGGAGGTGATGGTCACAGGCAGCAGTCGGTGGTCAGCTCCGCAGCAGCAGGTGGAGGTGATGGTCACAGGCAGCAGTCGGTGGTCAGCTCCGCAGCAGCAGGTGGAGGTGATGGTCACAGACAGCAGTCGGTGGTCATAGTAGAATGTGTGCTTTTGCACATCACACATATATAGGGCCCTGAGGCCATGTCAGTGGCATACGGCTCCAGCCATTGGTCAGCCCTGGATGCGTGTTTGGAAATGGGCCAATGACTGGCCCTGGTGTTGCTGTGCACAGCATACACTACATTCGATTAGGCATACGCGGGCCTTGTTCACACTTCCCATTGGCTGCACGTGCACAGACCGTCACGGTCACACACCGGCACCCGCATGTGGAAGCTTCCGGGACGGATGCTTGTCTTGCTACAATGTTCAATCACTGGCGCCAACATGGCGGGGCATGTATTCGGCGGGGGAGGTGCAGGCCAACACATCCTTTAGTTGATGTCAATGGACATGGCAGGTCATGACCCCCCTTACAGTCACATTGCATCATCCACCGTACACCGGCCGGCCCAGCCCGGCCCAGGACTGTGGTGCCGGCCATGTCAACCACCGCCGTGCCAGGCCCCGTCCACTACCGCCATGCCAGGCCCTATCCACTACCGCTGTGCCAGCCCTGGCACGGCGGTGGTGGACGGGTCCTGGCACGGCGGTGGTGGATGGGGCCTGGCACGGCGGTGGTGGACAGGGCCTGCCACGGCGGTGGTGGACGGGGCCTGGCACGGTGGTGGTGGACGGGGCCTGTCACGGCGGTGGTGGACGGGGCCTGGCACGGTGGTGGTTGACATGGCCGGCACGGCGGTAGTGGAGGGGGCATGGCACGGCGGTGGTTGACATGGCCGGCACGGCAGTAGTGGAGGGGACATGGCACGGCGGTGGTTGACATGGCCGACACGGCGGTAGTGGACGGGGGCATGGCATAGCGGTGGTTGACATGGCCGGCACGGCGGTAGTGGATGGGCCTGGCACGGCGGTGGTTGAAATGGCCGGCACGGCGGTAGTGGAGAGGGCATGGCACGGCAGTGCTTGACATGGCCAGCACAGCGGTAGTGGAGGGGGCATGGCACGGCGGTGGTTGACATGGCCCGCACGGTGGTAGTGGACCGGGCCTGGCACGGCGGTGGTTGACATGGCCTGCACGGTGGTAGTGGAGGGGGCATGGCACGGCGGTGGTTGACATGGCTGGCACGGCGGTAGTGGAGGGGGCATGGCACGGCGGTGGTTGACATGGCCGGCACGGCAGTAGTGGAGGGGGCATGGCACGGCGGTGGCTGACCTGGCCGGCACGGCGGTAGTGGAGGGGGCATGGCACGGCGGTGGTTGACATGGCCGGCACGGTGGTAGTGGACGGGGCCTGGCATGGCGGTGGTTGACATGGCCTGCACGGTGGTAGTGGAGGGGGCATGGCACGGCGGTGGTTGACATGGCTGGCACGGCGGTAGTGGAGGGGGCATGGCACGGCGGTGGTTGACATGACCGGCACGGCAGTAGTGGAGGGGGCATGGCACGGCGGTGGCTGACCTGGCCGGCACGAGGTAGTGGAGGGGGCATGGCACGGCGGTGGTTGACATGGCCGACACGGCGGTAGTGAAGGGGGCATGGCATGGCGGCGGTTGACATAGCCGGCACGGCAGTAGTGGAGGGGGCATGGCACGGAGGTGGTCGACATGGCCGGCACAGCGGTAGTGGAGGGGGCATGGCACGGCGGTGGTTGACATGGCCGGCACGGCGGTAGTGGAGGGGGCATGGCACGGCGGTGGTTGACATGGCCGGCACGCCGGTCCTGGGCCGGGCTGGGCCGACCGGTGTACGGTGGATGATGCAATGTGACTGTAAAGGGGGTCATGACCTGCCATGTCCATTGACATCAGCTAAAGGATGTGTTGGCCTGCACCTCCCCCGCCGAATACGTGCCCCGCCATGTTGGCGCCAGTGATTGAACATTGTTGCAAGTGAAGCATCCGTCCCGGAGCCTAGCACATGCGGTTGCCGGTGTGTGACCATGACGGACCATGCACATGCAGCCAATGGGAAGAGGGAACGCGGGCCGCGTATGCCCAGTCGTAAACAGCGGAAGCAGTGCACCGCCATGGCGGCGCCAATGATTGTATCTTTTCTGACGATGCACCTTGTTCTATTGTCTGCAGCTGCGTGATGACGGTTGTGTGCGTGAATGCGTGACTTCACATGTCATGCTCTATCCCATGTGTGTCCATACCATGCCCATCGGTGTGCCAAAAATGTGCATCACATGTGCATATCGACATCGGGTATTTCCCTACACAAGTTTATAGAACCTCACATCTACACAGAACATCCCGGATGTATCGGCACATTCTGATTCAGTTGTCAATGTGTGGTATATGTGAGACAATGACTATGGTGGGGGTACACATGTGTTCAGTGCATGTGTGTTGCCTATTGTGTCACCATGCATGTGATGTACGTATCCCCACCATTATTGGTGTTGCCATTGGTGCATGATGAAATGGTGTGTGTGTATCTTTTCGTTTGTGTGCATGCACTTGCATGTGTTTATGTGATGTGGCACCTACACATTTGGGTCATGTCATATGTCTTGTTGGCAGTAATGTTGACCTGAGACTAAGTAGCATTGCACATGTTGAGACAAATCATGTTGCTAGTGGCTGCACATTGTTGCTACGTCAATCCATGTTGTAGTGACAATCAGAGATGTCACACATATGACAATTATACACTACATTTTACTTGTTGGTAGAGTTCGTTGACATGTGAGTGAGTTGCACAGACATCCGTTTTATGTGAATTGACTTCCATTCCATCTACTCCCACACAGGAGGGCTCCAAATGTCCATCGCCCATACACTGTGCTGGAGGATATGGTTGACGAGGAGGTGATCAGGAAATTCCGGCTGGATCGACGTCGATTGCTGGAGCTTGTAGACCAATTGTCTCCTCACCTGCAGCCGCGAAGAACCTTTCCAGGTTCCATTACACCCACAGCAAAGGTGATGGCGGCACTCCACTTTTTTGCTACAGGCACCTTTCAATACACAGTTGGACATGCCGGGGAGATGTCACAGTCCATGTTCAGCATGGTACTTCGGGATGTACTGAGAGCCATGATGCTGTACAAGGATGACTACATTCATTTCCCACAGGCGGCAGAGTTGGCAGCGGTCAAAGCAGACTTCTATGCACTGGGTCGGATACCACACGTTGTGGGTTCCATTGATGGCACGCATATCGCTATCATTGCACCACGGGCATGTGAGCAGGTGTATAGGAATCGGAAGCACTTCCATTCCCTCAATGTGCAGGTGGTGTGCCAGGCCGACAACATAATTTCACATGTGTGTGCAAGATTTCCAGGCTCTGCACATGATGACCACATCATGCGAAGCAGCATTGTCCTCCAAATGATGGCAAATCTGCGTCCGGCACAAGCGTGGCTTGTTGATGAGTATGCTGTGGTGACAGGAGTGATATCTGTGTGGCATGGTGTGCCCACCAATTCTGGTTGTGATGTTTCTGTCTCTCTCTTCCCCCAACATAGGCGACTCGGCTTACCTAAACAGGCCTTGGCTGCTGAGTCCCATACGCAATCCAACTACAGCGGGAGAAATGCGATACAATGATGCCCATGGAAGGACACGTCTAGTGGTAGAACGTACTTTTGGCCTGCTGAAGTCTAGGTTTCGGTGCCTGGATAAGACCGGAGGGGCCCTGCCTTCCTCACCAGGCAAAGTATGCAGGATCGTGATTGCCTGCTGCATGCTCCACAACCTGGCTGTGCGCAATAACATTGAACTGCTCTTGGACCCTGATGAACAGCAAGTTCCCAACCCACCCATGTCGACTGATGAGGATAGTGGTGAGGAGGAAGGTGTGGACCAGAGGCGCCTGCTCATTGATCGCTACTTCCCTTGAATGAGAGTGTGCACCTCTTGTGCTGGTTGTGTATGCCCTGTGTGTGTTTGCTGGTGTTGTGTCATTGTGGTGTGCATCATCTGTGTGTTCTGCTATGTGATGTATGCATGTGTGTGTGTGTGTTTATTTGTTTGGACATGCAAGTCTCCATGATGTGTGTACTCTCATCCAATCTTTTTGTGATGAGTGCGGTTTGTGGAATGTTGCACTGCAGTGTGTTGTGATGAGTGTGAATCTGTTTCCTGACGTGTCTTTGCGGTTTCTGTTTTTCACTAGGTCACTCCCGCTGCGGCATGATTATGTACGACTTGGATCCCTGAACCTGGTAATGTCTGTTTCTGATGCAATCATGTCAATAAACATGGAGGCAACACATCATTGAGTGAGTAAGTGGTATTTATTTACAGATTGTGCATTGGTGTTGGTGCATATTTACAAATGAGTGAAGGGGTGGGGGAGTGTGAGTTAAAGGTAATGGCAGATTAAATGTCCATGCTGACTAAGCATGGGCGAATTTTGCGAATCTCGCGTTCGCGAATTTTGCGGATTTGCGAACTCGCAATCAGCAAAATCCGCGAATTCTCGCGAATTTGCAGATTTTTTTTTGTGTTCGCGCGGGTTTCTGCCAGTTCGCGAGGGTTTTGTACAATTTCGCAAAACGCGAACTTACCTGTCGGGTCGCAAGTTTCGCGAACTTGTTGTTTCTACGTGTCCAGCCTGTTTGGGACACTCTTCTTCATCACTGCCACTCTCTGTCACCACTGCCTCTCTCTGACTACTCATGCCACCCTCTGGCCCACCCATGCCACCCTCTGTTTCATCACAGCACCCTCTGGTTTGAGGAAATATAATTTTTGATCGAGTAGTGTTCCCCAGCGCGTACCCCACCGTCTCCATGTACTAGCTTGCAGTGCATGTGATTTCCCTCCTGTGTCAACTATGAAGACGCAAATACATTTGCGTCCATCTTTAACATGTCCTCTTTCAGATCCGCCATGAACGGATTGAATATTCAGTTCCTATATATGCCGTGCCACCGTCTTTTTGTGGTACACTTTACACGTTTTTCAGCTCAGGCGAAGTAGGCCCTGATTCTGCCATCGAGCCTCTTCCTGCCTTCCGACTCTGAGGGCCTCAACCCAGGCTGCCTCTGTACCAGTGACCCCTGCCTTACTCCTTGCGCGTCTCCGGCGCTTGGCTCAGCCACTGCCTGCCAAGACTGTATTCAACCTTCGAATAATCTGTTCCACTCCTCGAAAATACATTCCTGTCTCGTAGTTCAAGTAAACATCCTCCCAGCTGCAGGAGCAATGGGCCCGGTCTTTCTGTCTCCGTGCAAGTAATTCATAGACTCCGTTGCCATGGTAGGCCCATGCCCCCTCACCCTGCATGCCGACACGTAGACGCATATACACGCACTCACAACCAGTATAAGGTAGCCTCCGCCCGAGAGACCTTTTCCCTTCCCTTCTAGACACTACAGTTCCTTAAACATACGATATCAGATACGATTTGGGATTAGGTTGATCTGACATCCTAGACTTATGTCTACACTAGTGGTGTTCAAATGTCAAGTCCCCTTCACCCTCCAGTTACACGACAGACACACGTCAAGCTGCTGCGCGCGCATCTCTGCCATGAATTTCGGCTGACACTGCAAGATTCTCCTATGTATCCACCCATTTGTGACCTCATGATGAATGACGTTTTTAGTGCACGCCTTTATGCCCGCCTATTGCAACGCCTTTTCTATGACGTATTCATATGTTATCTCTCCTTTTTCCAGCTGTTACGCCTACTGCCTATTCGTTTAATGTAATGCATTGACTATATATATGAACTTCTGTAAATAATATGTTGTCTGTCTGCCCCTTCCCGAACCTGTGTGGTGACGGAATGGTATGCCACCTTGGCTCGAGCCAATAACCCAATTCCTTTTTAAGGAATAAAACCCTTTTGAGTAAACCTCAATATCCCGGATTTTGCCTCTTATTTACCTGAGTTATTCTTATTGATTTTACCGTATAAATTATGCATAGGTAATTAATTTTACCACAGTTCTGGCGCCCGAACAGGGACCCCTCCCCCACCCCACGCGCCGGAGGTGCGTTGCAGGCCTAGCCCCCTGCCACAGCCGGACGGACAACTACGCGTACCCGCAGGATTTCCTGTATCTCCCTCAGGCCAACGGAGGTGACTGAGGCTGCGATCGACACCCAGACGAGGCGGTGAGGAGTGCGGAGGATCCCGACCTGAGCCTAGCTGAGAGAGCAAGATCCGAGGTATACGGAGGCCCACCTGGTTCTGAAGTTCCGAAGTATCTGCGTCACGAGTCGAGTCCGAATCCAGTCCGAGCCCAGTCCAGTCCAGGGTTTCCGAGGCCTTCTGTTTCCGTGCTTCCTGGTGAGTACCGTTGCTAGGGACGCATCCTGACGTGCGCATTAACTTGTGCCGGTCAAGACGGGTTCGGGTACACGAGCCTGGTCTGCACTGTTTAGCAGTGTATCTGTACTGTTTAGCAGTATATCTAGTTTGCATCTGAAAGGTGTATCTGTACCGTTTAGCGGTACATCCTGTTTCCAGTAGTTGGTAGGTTTTCATTGTAATTAATGTGGTTCGTTCTTGAAATGTTTTGATGTGCCATCCAAATGTCGTGGAAGGATGCCATCGACAGTCACAGAAGGATGCCATCGAGTTATGGCGTAAAGAATCGCATAGACGCACAGAAAAAGCACACAGACTAGAAGAAAAGAGTAAGGAGGAATCTGACAAGACCCGAGAAAACGCATTAGTTGAGGAAGGTATCAGAGTAAAATTAGAACAAGTAGACAGACAGCGAAATACACTCGTGAATGGCATGTTCCCCATCTTGTCTGAGGGCTTGCCGAAGGCCTCTCCGGAAGTACCGAACGACCTACCACCTCCATTGCTTCCGACTAAAAAACACCAGAAGACAGCAAAGGACATTTTTCTTTCCTCCTATCTAGACGATGTAGCTCCCGCATATGTTAATACCGCATTGCCACGAGTGCCTGCGCCCAACGGACAGGACGATTATGCACTTCCTCCCCGACAAGCTACTCCTCCCCCGATCCCTGCACCCCCTACTACCCTCGATACAAACCCGACAAACCCCTTCGGAGCCGGTGCCTCAGGAGGCGCGTCCGGAGGAGCGGTAGGTTTCCAGACCCCGCCACCCACCCACCGTATGACCTTTAGAGAAATAGCGCAACAGCGTACACCTAGAACAGATATTACAATTTATGGAGATCGCCTTGCAGACTGTAGATATGATCCAGTACCTGGTAAAAAGAATGACGAGAGAATGTTACTCGCATCGGTACGTTTACGGCGAGTCACGAACTTCCTAATGACACTACCTGGAATGACAGATCACCTAGATCGAATATATAGGTTTGTCCAGACAGGAGTAGGGCCTGATAGTATTAAGGAGGCCATGGCCTATCAGAAAGTGGATACTAAAGCCAAGATATTGCGGTTTCTCATAAACTGCTTAATTAGAGAAGTGGATAGGCCGGGTATGAACCCGGAAGACGTAAAAGCATCCACAGATGGGGTCAGAATATAGCAGATGGACAGCATGACAAAGAGGCCTGTGTAGATAATATGTACCGAAGAATCAGAACTGCAATAAATAAGATGCATGAGAGAAGACAGCCCGTACCGGAAGTAGATTCAGAAAAACATGAGTCCACAGAGGAGGAGGCAGAGGAGGAAGTCGAGACACCGGAACACACACAGTTGCCGGCCAGAGAAATGATAGCTTATGTAGGTAAAGGAAGACCATTTAATAATTCGATGCGCCCAGTGCGCCCAGAAAGTAAAAGGATATATCAGGAAGCCATGTGTAATACGAGAAGCCCCGAACACTTATTCCAAGCTACTGATAGAATACTTCAAGAACGAATGGGGTACCATGTACTCGATTCTATGGATGAACAAGAACTAGCCAGGTCAGCCGTTCAATGGGCTGACAGCTCTGAGAAATATGGTGATGATGCGTTAGCACATACGTTTTTGAACTTGACACCGAGTGAACAGCGTTTAGCTGGTATGTACATGATACAACATCTGCTCTTGTTGTATAAAAGCCAACATTCTGATCCAGGCCCTATGCCTGACATATTAATAGAACTGGTCACGAACAGATGGAAAGGTCTAGGTACCGATCTAATTAAAGTAATTCTAGAACATCGCCACAAGTATAGTACATTCTTATGTCCACAGATCTATTCAGCACCCGTTATGGAACGAAAAACCATGTATTATATGGATAGACAGAATCCGTTGCGAGAAGTGCACCCCGTACAGAACGCCGACAGCACGCTTAGACGTGTGTTCGTGTATACACCTGTAACTAAAATGGAATTATTGGAAATGAAGAAACTAGTACCCAGTCACGATAAAGATCCTGCAGGGTTCCACCGCGAAATAAAAGATATGTTATTAATGGGCGATTACACTTATCCCGATCTTATGAAAATACTGAAAGTATTACTACCTCCAGGCATATACGAGAAACTCAAAGAAAAAGAGTGGGAGGTGGGAGACGCAAAGATTGATTGGGCTGCATTACAAGATGAAGAAGATACCCGAGTGCCAGGCCTAGGGCTTGGAGATAAAGTTAAAGTGTTACCAGGTTTATTAGTACAAGTGTTGCCACGTTTATTGAGTACGAAAAAGGAAGATTGGGGTGCCATCTCAGCATGCAAACAGAAACCTGATGAAGACACTAGTGATTTTTATACACGATTCGAGAAATGTTTCGGTATTAACAGCGGTCTGAAAGCAAGTAGCGAGTCATATCCACATCTTTTTGTAACGAAATTAGTTGAGAATTCTTTGCCCCAGGTTAAGAATAGAGTACTGAAAGTAGAAAGCACTTGGCAAGCTAATACTCCATCACAGATGTTGCAAATGTTACACTACCACCAGAATAGGCTTAGAGAAGAACAAGAACATGAACAGAGACGTATGAAAGATACCAAAATGAAAATGTTAGTTGCTCAGTCGGTTCCTGCCGACGGTCAGAAAAAGGGTGCGACCCAACACAGTAATTCGACAGTTCCTGTAAAAGGTGTATGTAATTATTGCAAACAGCCAGGTCATTATATAAGTGATTGTGCAGTTCTGAAACATAATATCGCCACGGGTAAGACCAAAGAAAGACCCCGTCCTCCTAGACAGGATCAGCCCTTACAACAAGTGCCCCAGAACATACAACATATTGCACCCATGCCAGCCTCCACACAGACCGTAGCGATACCACAACAACAGCCTATTACCGCAACACAAAACACAACGCAGCAGATGTACCAGTATGCACAGAACGATTACCCTGATTACCAGCGATATACATGAAATAGCCTGGAGAGGGAATTCCGCTTGCCTCTTATTGAGGTTCCTGTAGATCAAAATGGTCCTTATGTACATAGTCAAGTACTAGGAAAAGACAGAAAGTTTCTCATTGATACAGGGGCAAGCAGAACTACGATAAGCCACAACGAAGTACCAGGGGCACCCCTCTCAGGCTCACAGAACGTGTCCCTTGGATTTTCAGGGAAACCCATTATTAATGAAGTATCGCAACCCCTCCCTCTTGCAGTAGGTCCTTTGACACGGACTACGGATTTATTGCTCACGAAATCATGTCCAGAAAACCTGTTAGGCATAAAAACATTGAAAGCTCTAGGAGCTATTATATGTTGTTCTCCGGAGGGAGTACGATTGTTTTTGCGAGATTTCAAAGGCCATTATGTATTGAGAGATATGGATTCCCGACTACAGTACGTCCCTGCACACTTGTGGGCACAGGGCCCCACTGATGTAGGTTGCATGCACATTACCCCATATCGAGTCACGCTCAAGGCAGGAGTGGTATTACCACGAATTCGACAATACAAGTTACCCCCGGATGCTGTAGTGGCTTTACTGAGAATCATTGACGAGCTGATTGCACAAGGAGTGGTTGTGGAAACTGACTCCAATGTGTGTAATTCTCCTATCATTCCTGTTCTTAAACGTACTGACCCAAATGCTCCACCTGTTTATCGATTAGTTATTGATCTGCGCGAATTGAATAAATGTATTGTACCACAGTACCCCGTGGTCCCAGATATCTCTTCATTACTAACTGCTATTGATTCAGAAGCGACGTTCTTCACTGTAATTGACCTCAAGAACGCCTTCTTCAGTGTCCCTATTGATCCGGAGAGCCAATATTTGTTCGGATTCAGTTTAAATGGACGATCTTTCAAATTTGCCCGCGCACCTCAAGGATTCACAGAAAGCCCCAGCATCTATAGTCAAGCATTGAAAAAGCAACTCGACAGTATCCACATGCCAGTACACACTGCCCTGCTTCAATATGTCGATGATCTGCTGATCACCGCTCGAAGCGAACCCGAATGTGAAAATGCTTCACTGACTGTTTTGAACTTCCTGGCAGACAAGGGACACAAGGTGTCTCCTTCGAAGCTACAATTCTGTGTTCAGCAAGTTGTGTACTTAGGTCACTTGCTGTCCAAAGTGGGGAGACAGCTCACACCTGATCGCATTCAGTTGATTATAAATATGGCACCACCAAGAACACAAAAGGAAGTACGGGCTTTCATAGGCCTAACTTCATACTGCAGACAATGGATTCCCCAATATGCATTTCTAGCGAAACCACTCATTCAGTTAACGACACAGGAGGCAGCGACTTCGACTGTCCTCCCTTGGACTCAGGAACATACACAAGCTTTTGAAGACTTGAAGAAAGCCTTATGTCAAGCACCTGTTTTAGCAACACCATGTTACAGTAAGCCTTTTACACTTTTTGTCACAGAACGTGAGGGTACTGCCTTGTCAGTCCTCACTCAGGAACAAGCAGGTTCACACAAGCCTTGTGCTTACTTTTCTAGCACATTAGATCCAGTAGCCCAGGCCCTTCCGGCGTGTTTGAAATCAGTTGCAGCAACAGCTCTAGCAATCAGACAGAGTGATTCCATTGTGTTAGGACATCCATTGACAGTACAGGTTCCACATGCCGTGGAAGTCCTTTTAAATCGAACTCAGACCCAACACCTGACTATAGCAAGATTGACAGGTTACGAACTGACGTTGTTTCAACCACACATCGAAATCAGACGCTGCAGCACATTAAATCCTGCCACGTTATTGCCACTAAATGGAGTAGATCCATTGGCACATGATTGTATTGAAGTTATTACTATCACAACAAAACCCAGACAAGACTTGACAGATGTTCCGTTACCAGATCCAGACCTGACACTTTATGTGGATGGTTCCTGTATGAGAACAAGGACAGGTGAATTAGTGGCAGCCTACGCTGTCACGACGGACACGGAAATCGTTGAAACCAATTGTATTGACATTTTGTCAGCCCAAGCAGCAGAGCTTATTGCTCTGACACAAGCATGTATTCAAGCCAGAAATAAGAAAGTCAACATATATACTGATTCACGTTATGCATTCGGAGTCGTTCACGACTTTGGAGTCCTCTGGCGAGAGAGAGGTTACTTAACTTCCCACGGGGCCAACATCCAACACGGTCCCCTCATTCAAGCCCTGTTAGATGCAATACATCTACCCACTGCAATCTCTATCATGAAATGTAAGGCACATACAAAGGTTACTGATATCATCTCCCAGGGTAACGACCTGGCAGACCGAACAGCAAAGCAGACTGCTCAGAACCGAACTCATGTAACTGACCCGACACCAATAGCTGTACCATCACACTGCATGACAGTCAGGGATCCCGCACATGATGTGATTGACATACAGACACATGCAACACCAGACGAAATTAAGGAATGGACTAAACTAGGAGGGATCCAAACAGACCAGGGTTGGATGACGAAGGGAAAATCTACATGGTTTCTCCCCGACTCTATGGTACAAGTCATCATTAACACGATACATAGTCCCGCACACCTAGGAGAGAAAGCAATGCTAGACAGTATTCAACACATATGGTCCAATAAAAACTTACGGGCAGCAGCCAAACAGAAAGTGCGTACTTGCATGATTTGTGGTCAGTTCAATCCAGGTAAAAGCATCCCCGTAGAACAAGGTGGATTTCAGCCTCCCGAACACCCTTTTGAAATACTCCAGATGGATTATATCCAGATGGAACGCTGTCGAGGATTCAAGTATGTCCTCGTAGTCGTATGTGCTCTTTCCCGATGGATAGAAGCATACCCAGTTCCCGATTACACTGCTCTGACCACTGCCAAGCAGCTGGTTCGTGAATACTTCCCACGGTATGGTTTGCCCCGTATCGTGTACTCAGATAATGGCCAGCCATTCTCATCCGAGCTTGTGAAACACATTACACTTCTGTTAGGCTATCAGTGGAAGCTCCATTGTGTCCGGCATCCCGAGGCAGCAGGTCTCGTGGAGCGCCATAATCAGACTTTAAAGATCCGACTTTCCAAGATCTGTAGAGAGAAGGGTGTGGACTGGATAGTTGCTTTGCCGGTCGCCCTCTTCTATATGAGGATGGTGGTCCATTCTCGATCTGGGCTATCCCCGTACGAAGTGGTTTTTGGTAGACCACCGAATATGTGGGGGACGCCTATTCCACGAAAAATAACTGATGTTGATTGTCTTATGCTGAGAGATTACCTTGCCTCCTTGATGTCTGCACTACAATCTTGTCGTTCACAGGTAGCTGCAGCCTTTCCCGACAACACCGAGGTGAAGCCCCACGAGGTGGTCCCGGGTGACTACGTGTTCACCCGCAACTTTGATCGGAGAAGTCCATTGGAGCCCCGCTGGCAAGCCCCAAAATTGGTTCTGCTCACGACGAGGACAGCTGTAAAGATTGAGGGCAGGAAGGGATGGCTGCATTCCAGCCACATTAAAAAGTTTTACGGACTTCCTTCGGACTTGGTCTCTAAGCCCTGCCCTCCTACACAAACTGACTCAAAACTCCCTTTGGTTGAGAAATCCGCTTCTGAAGAATACAGAACTAAATTACGATCTAGCAAGTCAGACAGTTTAATTGTTTAAGTCCTCCCCTAGGTGAATCGGTTAAATTAGTTTCTGACATGTATCCCCTAGATCGAGATAGAGAGAGAGATAGACAAAGACAACATAAGAAGAATGCATATTGTAAATCACTTCGCAGTCGCTGTATAGTGACATTACTTATCATGTTTTTTTTAAGTCTTCTGATTATTATTGCTAGTGTTTTATTGCACATATATTATCCTATATTCAAGCGTGCACAATCTGCTCATAATGTTACTGACGAACATTCTTTTAGTGAATTACCCCCACACGAATTGTCCTACAGACTTGCGCTGCGCAATAACACTTTCATTAGTATGTTACATCACTCCCATCAGACTACCAATGCTACAAACTGTTGGATATGTGGTCGACTCCCTCCCTATCAAGAAAACAAGGGAGTTCTGCCCCTTTTTCCGTACCCGTTCACTCACAATGGCACATGTGGTGCATGGTTCAAAATACTCAATTCCCTAGTTTCTGATGCTGTTATTTACGAAGGTAACTGGGTTTGGGGAAACCTGAACATAGCCTTGCTTAAAGTATGCTACCCTGACAAGGAGGGACTCCCCGTAGGTACTGGAACTGATCTAGAAAATGAAGTATATGGATTAGGTAATTACACAGTTACATTCATGATTTTATCTGTTGAATCCGAAGCTGCTCCTGTTCTACCTGCTATGGCAGTATTGCCAGTTACTGGTGAACTCTGTGTTCGCAAGAATGGTTCCGTACACTTAGGTCATAGTAAATGTACTACTGTGGTCGATTTCAGTGATTATGGTAGATCCACATTTAGGGCTTTACGTCATTCCTATTTTGTTTGCGGCCATACTGCGTATGTCCGTTTACCTCTAGATTGGGATGGTACTTGTTATATTGCATTTCTTTTGCCGCCTGTTTTCCTAGCCCCTCCTGACTACCACAGAAACACTAATCTGGTTAAGCATAGACTCCGAAGAGATCTCCCGCTTGTCGATTATACTGAAACAACATGGGAGCAATATACAGATTTTAATAAAGGTTTCTTCCCCTACCTAGGTACTGTTTCCAATAGTAAACTGATCCGTAGATTAACAAGAACTCTCGAAGCAGTGGTGCTTGAGACCACTTCAGCTCTAGGTAACTTGACGGAGGAGCAGTCCGCCATGCGGGTTGTTGTTCTTCAAAATCGTCTCGTTATTGACGTCATCTTGGCAGATAGGGGTGGAGCTTGTAAGGTCATCGGGTCAAGTTGCTGTGTTTTCATTCCAAATAACGCGCCAACCGTGTACAAAGCTATTACACGTCTCCATAAAATTGCAAGTTTAATACATCAGACTCCAGGCACCTGGACTTGGTCCGGTTGGTTCTGGACAACGTTATCTGCCTGGGGGTGGAAGATCCTATCCCTCCTAGGTATTGGCCTTCTCATAGTACTCAGTTGTTGCCTGTGTCTCCAATGTGGACCGGCGATTTGCGGCCTGTGTGCCACTTCATGCATTCCATATCCAAGTTCCCATGCAAAACGCGAAAAGCAAGAAGAGCAATTGATGCTAAGTGAACAGATTGATCAATTGATGAGAATCGATGTATCATGAAGGGTCCGTGGGGAACAAGGAGGGAATGAGGAAATATAATTTTTGATCGAGTAGTGTTCCCCAGCGCGTACCCCACCGTCTCCATGTACTAGCTTGCAGTGCATGTGATTTCCCTCCTGTGTCAACTATGAAGACGCAAATACATTTGCGTCCATCTTTAACATGTCCTCTTTCAGATCCGCCATGAACGGATTGAATATTCAGTTCCTATATATGCCGTGCCACCGTCTTTTTGTGGTACACTTTACACGTTTTTCAGCTCAGGCGAAGTAGGCCCTGATTCTGCCATCGAGCCTCTTCCTGCCTTCCGACTCTGAGGGCCTCAACCCAGGCTGCCTCTGTACCAGTGACCCCTGCCTTACTCCTTGCGCGTCTCCGGCGCTTGGCTCAGCCACTGCCTGCCAAGACTGTATTCAACCTTCGAATAATCTGTTCCACTCCTCGAAAATACATTCCTGTCTCGTAGTTCAAGTAAACATCCTCCCAGCTGCAGGAGCAATGGGCCCGGTCTTTCTGTCTCCGTGCAAGTAATTCATAGACTCCGTTGCCATGGTAGGCCCATGCCCCCTCACCCTGCATGCCGACACGTAGACGCATATACACGCACTCACAACCAGTATAAGGTAGCCTCCGCCCGAGAGACCTTTTCCCTTCCCTTCTAGACACTACAGTTCCTTAAACATACGATATCAGATACGATTTGGGATTAGGTTGATCTGACATCCTAGACTTATGTCTACACTAGTGGTGTTCAAATGTCAAGTCCCCTTCACCCTCCAGTTACACGACAGACACACGTCAAGCTGCTGCGCGCGCATCTCTGCCATGAATTTCGGCTGACACTGCAAGATTCTCCTATGTATCCACCCATTTGTGACCTCATGATGAATGACGTTTTTAGTGCACGCCTTTATGCCCGCCTATTGCAACGCCTTTTCTATGACGTATTCATATGTTATCTCTCCTTTTTCCAGCTGTTACGCCTACTGCCTATTCGTTTAATGTAATGCATTGACTATATATATGAACTTCTGTAAATAATATGTTGTCTGTCTGCCCCTTCCCGAACCTGTGTGGTGACGGAATGGTATGCCACCTTGGCTCGAGCCAATAACCCAATTCCTTTTTAAGGAATAAAACCCTTTTGAGTAAACCTCAATATCCCGGATTTTGCCTCTTATTTACCTGAGTTATTCTTATTGATTTTACCGTATAAATTATGCATAGGTAATTAATTTTACCACAGGTTGTCCAGTCAGTGTACATTATTGTGGCAACGCAAGCACACCTTTCCTGCCTCAAGTGACCTGAATTAATTTGGGGCTGATTAATGTGTCACAGAATATTTTTTTAGCTGGCACCTGCTTCCTTAGTGCTTCCTGATTAGTGATCTTTTGCACTTGCTAAGTGCTTTCATTGTTGCAAAATTAGTTACAACACCTGCCCTGCCCCAACTGACAATAATGAATTAGGGGCTGATTAATGGATTTGAACTTCCAGCCTGGCTCCTGCTTGTCTCCCTTAGCTGTAATTCAGGACCTTTGTGGCATATGTGTAACTATTCTGAGGTTCAGAGCAGGGTCACATAATAGTTGCAACTGGCAACTGAACTCTGGAGGGGCCCCTCAGGAAGCACTACAGGAAATGGCTACTAATGATGAGCCTGAACTTTTGAACCTGGTAAGTAGTTTCAGTTTTGCTAAGATCGTATTTCTGCAATTTTGCGCTTATTCGCGGGGCGCGAAGTTGTACTGAGAAGCCGCGAACTCACGCGAACAGTGTGAGCAAAATCCGCTGCTCGCGGATTTGCGGATTTTGCGGGAGATTCGCGAATCTCGCGGATTGCGAATTTACCGAAAATCCGTAAAATCCGCGAGCGAAACGGATTTTCCGCCCATGCTTAGTGCTGACACCACATTGGGTGGTGTCTGCCTAGTGCAGCAGGCCTGTGCCAATGATTGGCTAGGTGGGACAGGATAGTTGGCAGGGTGAATGGCTGCCTCAGGTAGTGTCAGAGTCATTGTCGTCCCCTCTTGGACCGTGTGGAAGGAGCATCCACACTGCTCTCGCCCACTTCCAGCCTCGGACGACCCCTCCGTCTTTGAGGCGGGACGGAGTCAGCTGGGGGCGCAGGCTGCTCTGGTTCCACATCCGTCGCCATCGGCGCAGGTGGCGGTGGCGGTGGTGTTGCTGCCCGTGGCGTTGTTTGAGGGGGCGTGGGGTGGTGGTGTTGCGGGCTATCCATCCCATCCACATGGTTGTGTTCTGGGACATGATGTCTAAGCATGGGCGGATTTTGCGGATCCACGATCCGCAGATTTTGCGGATTTGCGGATCGTGGATCCGCAAAATCGGCGGATGTTGCGGATTTGCGGATCCGCGGATTTGGGGCGGGGCTTCCATGCGAGTGCACATGCTTCTTGTGTGTATAAAAGGTCAGAGAAAGATCAGTTCAGCAGATGAAGAGAAATAAGCTCCTGGTCTCAGAAACAGCACGGGTATTGCGCTCGTGAAAGTCACAGATGCAAAAGCCTCTATCCAGCATCAAAGCTGATTTTCCACGGTAGAGTTCGGAAGAAGGCACACCTTTCCAGCCTCGACGATGCTCACGATTGTTTTTGGGCTAATGAATGAGTCACTGAATTTGAGCATCAACTAGTTCGAGCGACCATGTGTGTGTTACTATGCAATCACCCCGAAGGGCGCAGGGGTCCCTTGAGTGAGCTGTCCATCATAGTGGGTGAATGGCGGGAAGACGGTGCAAACCGTGAGTGTGTGGGCGGGGCCAAACGGGCAGGGCTACCATGCGAGTTCACACATGCTTCTTGTGTGTATAAAAGGTCAGAGAAAGATCAGTTCAGCAGATGAAGAGAAATAAGCTCCTGGTCACAGAAACAGCACGGGTATTGCGCTCTTGAAAGTCACGGATGCAAAAGCCTCTATCCAGCATCACAGCTGATTTTCCACGGTAGATTTGTGAAGAAGGCACACCTGCCTCGACGACGGTCATGATTGTTTTTGGGCTGATGAATGAGTCACAGGAAGGGCATGTTGTAAATATTTTAGGATGGCGCCGGCAAGCTGCCAGCGCCATCCTAAAATACTTACTAAATTAGCTTCAACAGGAAGCTCTAATAGATAAAATCGAGCACCTGCTTTATTTTATCTATTAGAGCTTCCTGTTGAAGCTAACTTAGTAACTATTTTAGGATGGCGCTGGCAGCTTGCCGGCGCCATCGTAAAATAGTTACAACAGGCCAGGCTTCAACTTTTGCCCCCGGAATAATCCGCCGCTCGCGGATTTGCGAATTCTCTGTAAATTCGCCGGAGTTCGCGGATCGCGAATTTACCGAAAATTCGCAAAATCCGCGAGCGTAACGGATTTTCCGCTCATACTTAATGATGTCTACAATTTGGCCAAGCCGCCTCTCAATGGCCCGCAACATTTCGGTGTTCTCAACTGAGTCCTGGTGGGCACGATCTGCCTGTGCCTGCCCACGTTCGTAGTTTTCCTGGACCCTGGCTAGGGCTTCCAATGACTGTGCCACGGCATTGGGTGGGTGTCCTTCCTCAGAACATCATTGCGTTGTGCTCCTGCCTGCCTGATGTGGCCTCGCCTCTCTGGTTTGCCGCACACTCTCCCTGCGTGGCTGGGATGGCGCAGGCCCGGCATCGTGCGGTGGGTTAGGCAGGGTGGCAGGGGCAGGAGTGTTGGTACTGGTGGTGGTGGAGGTGGTGGTGGTGGTGCTGGTGGTGGCTGTGCAGGTCACAGTGGCCGGTGTGGTGGGAATAGCAGAGGCCGTAGTAGTCGGTGCTGGAATCACCTGGGAGCTAGATGGCCCTGGCTGCCTGCTTGTGTCCGCACCATCCTCCGCACCGGAGCTGGCTGTGCAATCGTCCCCAGAGAGTCCTGAGTGAGGCGAGTCTGGAGGCCAGGTTGTGGTTCCACCTGTGAGATTACGATCACCTGTAAAACAAAATTGTGAAGATGAGTACTGTGGGCATTACGTGTTATTTTCATAGTGATGACTTTCCAGTGGCCACTCTCACTCACCCCACCCACCACCACCGCCATCCCTATGGACATGGGGGCCTGTTGGGAGTTGTAGTGCCGTCCTCTCACACACCCCACCCACCACCACCGCCATCCCTATGGACATGGGGGCCTGTTGGGAGTTGTAGTGCCGTCCTCTCACACACCCCACCCACCACCACTGCCATCCCTATGGACATGGGGGCCTGTTGGGAGTTGGACTAGTGACCTCTCACACACCCCACCCTACCACCACCGCCATCCCTATGGACATGGGGGTCTGTTGGGAGTTGGACTAGTGACCTCTCACACACCCCACCCTACCACCACCGCCATCCCTATGGACATGGGGGCCTGTTGGGAGTTGTAGTGCCGTCCTCTCACACACCCCACCCACCACCACCGCCATCCCTATGGACATGTGGGCCTGTTGGGAGTTGGACTAGTGACCTCTCACACACCCCACCCTACCACCACCGCCATCCCTATGGACATGGGGGCCTGTTTGGAGTTGGACTAGTGACGTCTCACACACCGAACCCTACCACCACCGCCATCCCTATGGACATGGGGCCTGTTGGGAGTTGTAGTGCCGTCCTTTCACACACCCCACCCACCACCACCGCCATCCCTATGGAGATGTGGGCCTGTTGGGAGTTGTAGTGCCGTCCTCTCACACACCCCACCCACCACCACCGCCATCCCTATGGACATGTGGGCCTGTTGGGAGTTGGACTAGTGACCTCTCACACACCCCACCCACCACCACCGCCATCCCTATGGACATGTGGGCCTGTTGGGAGTTGGACTAGTGACCACTCACACACCCCGCCCTACCACCACCGCCATCCCTATGGACATGGGGGCCTGTTGGGAGTTGGACTAATGACCTCTCACACACCCCACCCACCACCACCGCCATCCCTATGGACATGTGGGCCTGTTGGAAGTTGGACTAGTGACCTCTCACACACCCCACCCTTCCACCACCGCCATCCCTATGGATATGGGGCCTGTTGGGAGTTGGACTAGTGACCTCTCACACACCCCACCCTACCACCACCGCCATCCCTATGGACATGGGGGCCTGTTGGGAGTTGGACTAGTGACCTCTCACACACCCCACACACCACCACCGCCATCCCTATGGACATGTGGGCCTGTTGGGAGTTGGACTAGTGACCTCTCACACACCCCACCCTTCCACCACCGCCATCCCTATGGACATGAGGGCCTGTTGGGAGTTGGACTAGTGACCTCTCATACACCCCACCCTACCACCACCGCCATCCCTATGGACATGGGGGCCTGTTGGGAGTTGTAGTGCCGTCCTCTCACACACCCCACCCACCACCACCGCCATCCCTATGGACATGTGGGCCTGTTGGGAGTTAGACTAGTGACCTCTCGCACACCCCACCCACCACCACCGCCATCCCTATGGACATGTGGGCCTGTTGGGAGTTGGACTAGTGACCTCTCACACACCCCACCCTACCACCACCGCCATCCCTATGGACATGGGGGCCTGTTGTGTGAGTTGGACTAGTGACCTCTCACACACCCCACCCTACCACCACCGCCATCCCTATGGATATGGGGGCCTGTTGGGAGTTGGACTAGTGACCTCTCACACACCCCACCCTACCACCACCGCCTTCCCTATGGACATGGGGGCCTGTTGGGAGTTGGAATAGTGACCTCTCACACACCCCACCCTACCACCACAGCCATCCCTATGGACATGGGGGCCTGTTGGGAGTTGTAGTGCCGTCCTCTCACACACCCCACCCACCACCACCGCCATCCCTATGGACATGTGGGCCTGTTGGGAGTTGGACTAGTGACCTCTCACACACCCCACCCTACCACCACCGCCATCCCTATGGACATGGGGGCCTGTTGGGAGTTGTAGTGCCGTCCTCTCACACACCCCACCCACCACCACCGCCATCCCTATGGAGATGTGGGCCTGTTAGGACTGGGAGTTCGACTAGTGACCTCTCACACACCCCACCCTACCACCACCGCCATCCCTATGGACATGGGGGCCTGTTGGGAGTTGTAGTGCCGTCCTCTCACACACCCCACCCACCACCACCGCCATCCCTATGGACATGTGGGCCTGTTGGGAGTTGGACTAGTGACCTCTCACACACCCCACCCTACCACCACCGCCATCCCTATGGACATGGGGGCCTGTTGGGAGTTGGACTAGTGACCTCTCACATACCCCACCCTACCACCACCGCCATACCTATGGACATGGGGGCCTGTTGGGAGTTGGACTAGTGACCTCTCACACACCCCACCCTACCACCACCGCCATCCCTATGGACATGTGGGCCTGTTGGGAGTTGGACTAGTGACCTCTCACACACCCCACCCTACCACCACCGCCATCCCTGTGGACATGGGGGCCTGTTGGGAGTTGGACTAGTGACCTCTCACACACCCCACCCTACCACCACCGCCATCCCTATGGACATGGGGGCCTGTTGGGAGTTTGACTAGTGACCTCTCACACACCCCACCCTACCACCACCGCCATCCCTATGGACATGGGGGCCTGTTGGGAGTTGGACTAGTGACCTCTCAAACACCCCACCCTATCACCACCGCCATCCCTATGGACATGGGGGCCTGTTGGGAGTTGTAGTGCCGTCCTCTCACACACCCCACCCTACCACCACCGCCATCCCTATGGACATGGGGGCCTGTTGGGAGTTGGACTAGTGACCTCTCACACACCCCACCCACCACCACCGCCATCCCTATGGACATGGGGGCCTGTTGGAAGTTGGACTAGTGACCTCTCACACACCCCACCCACCACTTCCGCCATCCCAATGGACATGGGGGCCTGTTGGAGTGGTTTAGACGTTGGTGAGTATGTGGACTGCATGCATGGGTTGGGGTGTGGGAGATGTGTCTTCTGAGTTGTGTGTGGCACAGCATGTCGTTGTGCTCATGGTGCTTGGTTTGTACTTACCAGCCTCTTCTCCTTCCTCAATTCCTTCAAGGGTCTCTGGGTGCAGGATGCTCAGCACCTTGTCCTCCCAGTCGTTGTAGGGTAAGGGCTCGGGGGGGTTCCACCGCCAGTGTGATGTGCGCAGAGACGGTTTTTGGCACCGATTGATTTGACACGGGTTTTGAGTTCATGCCACCGCCTCTGAATCTCTTGCTTGGTCCTCGGCACGGTCCCAGACGCATTCACCCTGGTGACTATCCTGTCCCACATGTGGTTTTTCCTGGCTACGCTGGTCTGCTGCACTAGGGCCCCGAATAAGTGGGGTTCGACACGGATGATTTCATCCACCATTACCTTTAACTCGGTGTCTGTAAATTTTTGGGGTTCTTTTTTGGTGCCATGGTGTGTGGTGCTCGGGGTGTGGGTTTGAGTGAGTTGGGAGGTGCAGGTGTGTGGTGTGTGGGAATGGTGTGGTGGGTCTTTGTGTTGTGGGTGTGTTTGGGTGGTGGTTATGTGTATTCTATCGGTGTGTGCTGTATGTTCTCTTGTGTCTCTTGCTAGCAGCTATGCTGTGATGCAGAGGATTTCGGGAGTGGTGGGAGTTATTTTATAGTCTGTGTCTTGGTCCTGTCCGAATGGTTATTGGCAGTCAGGTGCTAGGTGGGTGTGTTGACTGGTGTGCATTATGTGGTACTTGGGGGTGGGTCATTGTGTCCTGTGATTGGTTTTGATGTTTCAGGTGGGTGGTAGTTCATTTTCCTGTGTTTGGTATTAACTTCCGTCGCACTGTTTGGCATTTGTTTGACGGTAGGGATGTTGTTCGTGTTGGCCTTCCGCTGTGCAGCACGGTTTCTCGTTGCATTGTTACCGCTGCGGACGTGGATCGCGGTGCCTACCAGGGTACTTGCGGAGTTATCCTAATCGCGGACACGGACACTACGCAGGTATAGCGGGAGATGTGGATGTTCTTGCGGTCATGTGCGTACGTGGCGGTCGGTGTTTTTTCGGTTCCGTCCGCTTGCGGCGGTCTCAGGTGTACTCCGAACGCCGCGGACGGGGTTTGGTGTGCTACGTCCGCCGCGATCGGTGTTTCGTTCATATATTATCCTAATCGTTATAGCGGTTTATCCACGGACCGGTCCGGAGTATCTTGCCAACTTCCTCGGCGGACGGAACACGTTTACGTCCGCAATCCTAATCGACCCCTTAGTGTGGCTCATATGATTTGCAGGGGGTGTGCTGCTGACAGGGGTACTGGGTATAATATAATATCCTCATCATCATCAGATGAAACATCAACGGATACAATTTGTTGACTTGCAATTCGGGCTGCCTTGATCTCCCTTAGGTGTGCATGCCATTTGACAGTGTGCTGTCTCTCAAGATGACCTCTCTGGCCTCCGGTACCATAGTTGGTACCAAGCTTACCACGACTAACTCGAACCTTACAAATGGTACAAATGGCTATGTTATCCCTTGTTGGGCTAAAACTAAAGAAGTCCCAAACTGTGGACTTCAAATGTCTGTTGTGGTGGAGGAGGTGATACTGGGAATGCTAATGCCAGATGAAGTGGAGGATGTGTGTTGCCGAAATGTACTACGTTGTGCACTTACAGCACCACTAATTGAGGAAATGGAGGTCGAGGTGGATGGAGGTCCCTTCTGGTGAGAAAAATGGAAGCTGTAGGGGGTGGTGTACTAGTTAACTGCATTGGTGGTGGTCCCATTGCCACGTCGCCAACATCACGCTCAGCAGCATTTCGGGATAGGGTAAAAATGTCTGTTTGCTGCATGCCCGCTGAGCCTGGAGTGACGTTTATGATGACTGCGTCGTAGTCGTGAGAGTCTTCATCAGCAGGAGTATACGCCACTTCTTGTTCAGCTGTGAAACAGTGAAGGTATTGGATCCAACAACTGGCCAGCCTGGATCTCAACAAGTGAAACAACAGAACTAAATGGCTGGTCAGGATGATTAACAAGATTTTTCAAAAATCACGTAGCCAATATGTACCACGTGACCAGTAGAATTATATTCCAAGCAAAATTTATTATCAATTAAACTTAGATCTCATTCATTGCAAAAGCGACAGACAAAAACAGAAAACTGTCAATACAGGTGATTCAGCAACATGCAATGTATATACAATATATACAAATATCTACAAATATACAAATGTGTAAACAAATAAGGTGAGAAATGAGACAGAAAAACATATTACACACCAACAATAGGACAAGAAATACTGTTCTAAATCAATTGCAAAGTACAAAATGCTGTTACAAGCAATGCATTACTTGTGCATGGAAAGAAACGAAACCAGTCCTTAGAACTAGAAACCAAAGGGCAGGCGGAACTAAGATGGAAATTGCCTGCCTGCCTCACAGAGCCTGTGGTCGAGTGTTTGTAGGGTTTCACAGCTAGGGCCCGTGGGAGTGCTTTTAATTACAACCTAGCTGCACCCGTTGGTCTTGCCACAGGTTGGGGATGTCGACGCGTTTCGAACCTTAGGTGTTGTAGGTTCTCCTCAGGACAGGGACTGGGAAAGGATTAATCTGCACAGCGGGCAAGGAAGCTGCCGGAGTGTAGGTGTGCCGAAATTCAACTTGGAAGTCTGCGCTTGATAAACTGGTAGCCGGGAGGCGCAATGCCCGTGGCGCGGTGTAAACTCAGTGGAGGGGCCGGCTCACATGGTGGTGGGCTCTGTACATAGAAGTGGAATCGAATTCGGGCTCAGACTTTCCGATTAAATCTCCTGAGGTGCGGCAGCGGAATACAAGTTCCTTTACACGAGTCGCGGTTGAATGGTCCCCGCCTGCTAGTCCGATTCTGGTTCGCTGACTAGCCACCCACCGAATTCGATTCCACTTCTATGTACAGAGCCCACCACCATGTGAGCCGGCCCCTGGTCACGTGGTACATATTGGCTATGTGATTTTTGAAAAATCTTGTTAATCATCCTGACCAGCCATTTAGTTCTGTTGTTTCACTTCTTGTTCAGCGTCATCATCACACTCCATAACTATGAGACTTTCGGGGACCTTCCTTTTACGCTTAGCTACCTTTGTCAGATCATGGTGTGCCTCACTCTCAGACAGAAGGGGGCTTGAAGAAGATGTAGACACCATCCTTGATCTTTTCCTTGCTGGGGATCTGGAAGACAATGAATCATCAGGTTGAGTGGCTTCCTCAGATGATACCTCGGCTTGAATTTCGATTTCCTGATGTGCCCCTACTTCGGGAGGAACAACTATTGTGGGCACTTGTGCCGCTCCATGCACCTCTGCTTGCACCTCTCCTTCAACCGCCTCTCCTTCCACATATACTTGGGCTTGTACTTGCAGCACTTGCGGTTGTTGTTGCAGCTGTGGTTGTTGAACACTCGTCAGATGAGTGACAACAACCTGTGTTGATTGAGGGATGCTGCTACTTTCTTGCGATGAGCCAACATCACTGGTCGATGGTGATTGAAAAACTATAATGGCTGCCTCTGCAGCACTCAAGGGCTTGGACCTAAGTTGGCGTGATAGTTATGCAGCTGGGAGGGTATTTGGGGGGTTCCAGAAATGACTAGGCGCACGCCTGAGTAACCGCAATGTGTCTAGTATCATCAAGTACAAAAAGTCTAGGCAAAAGGGCGGGCGGTAATCCCTCACAACCGCTCAAGGTTGGACCAAGGAGATCCACACAAATTGCACAAAAACAACGAAGCCCCTGCACTAAACACGATCAGTAATGTCTGGGTAATTTTATATCTCCGTTAGGCTAGTTGACTGTGCACATCAAGACTTTCCTTGTAACAGAACAATAGTACAAATATAAGAGTTCAAGAGATGTAAAGTTCTTGGTGTTGTCCACCAGTTTAATGTTCCTCTGTACAGGCCAACACGTGTTTCATCGCAGGGAACAGACTGCGAATCTTCAGGGTCTCATAAGATATGGGCGAGATTTAGTGGTCTGGCCAAGCCGGTTCGGGTGAAATATATAATACATAACCGTTGCTTGCGTAGTAGGTAGTATCTTATTTATGTTCAAATCGAGCCTTAACCGGGAGGAGAAGATATGTTTGAGGCAGTAGCACTCAAAGTAATGAACAGGCGGGTACACCTGAATGTTCGCATTCCCCCTCCTGTAGTTCCCGGCGCCGGTAAGTTGGCGTGATGGTGGTGGCACTGAGCCCAATGGAGCGGAGGTGCTGCTCCCAGCTTGCTCCCCAGCAGACCCTGCTGCTGCTGCAGGCGTACTTTTTTTTCTCCGAAAAATGCGGCGGTCGACACACCAGTCTCCTTGGTAAGTGGCGCCACTTGCTTCTTCTGCTATTTACTGGCAACTTTCTTGCTAGAGGAGCTACGGGCAACTATTTTTGGGGCCATATTCTTCAGATGTCAGAACAGCAGGCCGCAGTTGCACTAGTTACAGAGTTGTCTGTGGCCACACGTGACGTTGTGCTGCACACACCGCAGCAGGACTTGTTCCTGGCACTGATGAGGAAAGATGAGGCAGATGATTCGTCCTTCTGCACCTAAAAGCAAATGAAGCCAGAGGAACATCAGTTAAATAAATGTTGCATATGTAGCGCTTCAATTAATAGTTTGCAAGTAAGCATTTTTATTATACCCACCCCCCAAAAAAGAAAGACCAATAAAATGCACCACTGACAGAGTACCCCTGGGCATAATGGATGAAAGCATGGCAGACTGGGTGCAGGCCTATGGCACAACAGAGCACACTGCCTGTCTTCAAAATGGCCCCTAGACCCCCACCCACATGGCCAGTCCCTGCCTGAACCAGGCCACAAAATGGCCCGACCCACATGGACAGGCCCCAACAACAGCCAAAAAATCAAAAAACACACAAAAATCACCACAATCCAATGCCATCCATGCCCTCCATGATGTTTACATTAAAGAGAACCCACAGAACGACTCAGTCCATGCCCCACTGAGTACCCCTGGGCAAAAGGCCCCAACAACAGCCAAAAAATCAAAAAACACACAAACATCACCACAATCCAATGCCATCCATGCCCCCAATGATGTTTACATTGAAGAGACCCCACAGAAAGACCCAGTCCATGCACCACTGAGTACCCCTGGGCAAAAGGCCCCAACAACAGCCAAAAAATCGAAAAACACACAGAAATCACCACAATTCAATGCCATCCATGCCTCAATCGTGTTGAAATTTAAGACACCCCACAGAAAGACATTGGTCCATGCACCCTTGAGTACCCCTGGGCATAATGGATGAAAGCATGGCAGACTGGGTGCAGGCCTATGGCACAACAAAGCACACTGCCTGGCTTCAAAATGGCCCCTAGACCCCCACCCACATGGCCAGGCCCTGCCTGGACCACGCCTCAAAATGGCCCCCACCCACATGGTAGGGCCCCAACAACAGCCCAAAAATCAAAAAACACACAAAAATCACCACAAAATCAATGCCATCCATGCCCTTCATGATGTTTACATTGAAGAGACCCCACAGAAATACTCAGTCCATGCACCACTGAGTACCCCTGGGCAAAAGGACCCAACAACAGCCAAAAAATCGAAAAACACACAAAAATCACAACAATCCAATGCCATCCATGCCCTCAATCATGTTGAAATTCAAGACACCCCACAGAAAAACTCGGTCCATGCACCACTGAATACCCCTGGGCATAATGGATGAAAGCATGGCAGACTGGGCCCAGGCCTATGGCACAACAAAGCACACTGCCTGGCTTCAAAATGGCCCCTAGACCCCCACCCACATGGCCAGGCCCTGCCTGGACCAGGCCTCAAAATGGCCCCCACCCATATGGACAGGCCCCAACACTACCCCAAAAAATCTAAAAATACATAAAAATCACAACAATCCAATGCCATCCATGCCCTCAATGATGTTTACATTCAAGACACCCCACAGAAAGACTAGGCCCATGCACCACTGAGTAACCCTGGGCATAATGGATGAAAGCAAGGCACATTGGATGCAGGCCTACGGCAGAAAGCACGCTGCCTGGCTTCAAAATGGCCCCTTGAGCCCCACCACATAGCCAGGCCCTGCCTGTACCAGTCCTTAAAATGGCCCCCACCCACATGGCCATGCCCCATCAACACCCCAAAAAATCGAAAAACACATAAAAATCACCACAATCCAATGCCATCCATGCCCTCATTGATGTTTACATTCAAGACACCCCACAGAAAGACTAGGCCCATGCACCACTGAATACCCCTGGGCATAATGGATAAAAGCATGGTAGACTGGGTGCAGGCCTATGGCACAACAAAGCACACTGCCTGGTTTCAAAATGGCCCCTAGACCCCCACCCACATGGCCAGGCCCTGCCTGGACCAGACCTCAAAATGGCCCCCACCCACATGGACAGGCCCAAACAACAGTCCAAAAAATCGAAAAACACACAAAAATCTCCACAATCCGATGCCATCCATGCCCTCCATGCCCTCCATGATGTTTACATTGAAGAGACTGTGGTAAATATTTTACCGTATACTATTTTTGCCATATAATTTCAGACAGGATACAAAAGAATAGCTCAATCAAATGAGAGGCAGAGTCCGTGGTGTCTGAGTCATAAGGGCTTTAATCATAGAGAATGACTAAATGACTCGAGTCAGTGGAGATCTAGTCCATCAATACAAGGGTTCGGGTATGCAATGATGGCAGGAAAAGATGTCAACGATTTATTCACAGTACATGACATATATAGTAAAATGACACAATAGCATTGAATACAGTAGGCGTGACAAGTGAAATGTATATGATAAGAACACATGTGCGTAACAAAAAGGCGTGAATATGGGTGTGCACAGCCACAGAGGCGTGAACTAGAAACGTCACAGAAAAGTGTCATAAGTGGGTGGATGCTTGGAGAATTCTTGCAAAGTCAGCTGAAACCTATGGCCTGGATGCGCGCGCAGCTAATATGACGTATGATTGACGTGCAACGGGAGGAAGCTAAGAGTCTGACATTTAGCACTAGTAGAAGAGACAGAAGTCTGGCATGTCAGATCGACCTGTCCCTAAACCTATCTGATATCTAATATTTGGAGGATGTTTAATCTAGAGGAAAAGGTGTCTTGGGCAGAGGCTACTCTATACTGAATGTTAGTGCGTGCATAGGTGTCTGCGTGTCTACGTGCGGGAGCCATGGGCCTACCATGGTAACGGGAACTGTAAATTACTTGCACGGAGACAGTGAGACTTGCTCTTTGTTCTGCAGCCGGGGATATGTTTACCTAATTCACTAGACAGGAATGTGTTTTCGAGGAGCTGAGCTGGCTACGCTGATAACTTGAAGGCAAAATACTGTCTTTGGCAGGCAGGCCAGGCCGAGCCGGGCACCGCTTGGTTGGCAGGAAGTAAGGCAGAGGTCAGGGATGCGTCTCCATGCTGCAGCTTTCAGAGGCAGAGGCAGAAGTGGCTTGAAGACAGAAATCAGGGCCTAGCTCGGCAGAGCCAGGGAAAACGTGAAAAGTGCACCATATAAAGACGGTGGCAAGGCATACTTAGGAACGGAATTATCGATCTATTCATGGTGGATCTGATAGAGGACATGTTAACGGTGGACGCAAATGTATTTGCGTCATCAAATTCGGTTGTGGAGGGAAATGACATGTACTTGAAGGGTGAACATGGAGCCGTTGGGGTCTACGTTAGGGGACACAATTGACCATAAAAATTCCAATTACCTCATTCCCTCCTTGTCCCCTACGGACCCTTCATGATATGTCGATGTTCATGAGACCATCAATCTGTTCATATAACATCATTTGCGCTTCTTTCTTTTTTCTGGAATGGGAACGTGCACTTGAATGGGGAACACAAGCTGTGGCGCACAAGCCGCAAATCGCTGGCCCACATTGCAGACATAGACAACAACTGAATACTATGGCCAATATGACTCCTAGGAAAGACAGTAGCTTCCATCCCCAAGCTGTTATTACACTCCAGAGCCAACCGGACCTAGTCCAGGAGCCTGGATTCTGGTGTATCAGATGGGCAATTACATGAAGTCGGGTGATGGCTTTATAGACTGATGGCGCATTATTTGGAATAAATATGCAGCAACTGGATCCGATGACTCTACAAGCCCCGCCCCTATCGGCCAGGATGACGTCAAGGACAAGGCGGTTCTGAAGAACGACAAGTCTCATAGCAGACTGCTCCTCTGTTAAGTTGCCCAAAGCAGAAGTAGTCTCATTCACTACAGCTTCAAGTATTCTGGTTAATTTGCGTATCAATTTACTATTAGAGACAGTACCTAGATAGGGAAAGAATCCTTTATTAAAATCGGTATATTGTTCCCATGCAGTTTCAGTCTGATCAACTATGGGGAGGTCTCTTTTGTGTCTAACAATATTAAGGCGGGAATTCCTGTGATAGTCAGATGGGGCTAGAAATACGGGTGGCAATAAGAATGCAATGAAACAGGTACCATCCCAGTCTGGAGGTAAACGGACATAAGCTGTCTGACCACATTAAGCATGGGCGAATTTTGCGGATCTCGCGTTCGCGAATTTTGCGGATTTGCGGATTCGCAATCCGCAAAATCCGCGAATTCCCGCGAATTTGCGGATTTTTATTTTTTTTTGTGTTCGCCCGTGTTTCTGCCAGTTCGCGAGGGTTTTTACAATTTCGCAATTTGCGAACTTACCTGTCGGGTCGCAAGTTTTGCGAACTTGTTGTTTCTACATGTCCAGCCTGTTTGGGACACTCTTCTTCATCACTGCCACTCTCTGTCACCACTGCCACTCTCTGACTACTCATGCCACCCTCTGGCCCTCCCATGCCACCCTCTGTTTCATCACCACACCCTCTGGTTGTCCAGTGTACATTATTTTCGGCAAAGCAAAGCACACCTTCCCTGCCTCAAGTGACCTGAATTAATTTGGGGCTGATTAATGTGTCACAGAATATTTTTTTAGCTGGCACCTGCTTCCTTAGTGCGCCCTGATTAGTGATCTTTTGCACTTGCTAAGTGCTTTCATTGTTGCAAAATTAGTTACAACACCTGCCCTGCCCCAACTGACAATAATGAATTAGGGGCTAATTAATGTGTCACTGAAAGAATTTAAAGTTCCAGCCTGGCACCTGCTTGTCTGCTCCTTTAGCTGTAAATCAGGACCTTTGTGGCATACAGTTAAGGTCAGAGCAGGGTCACACAATAGTTGCAAGCAGGCAACCGAATTCTGGAGGGCCCCCTCAGGAAGCAATACAAAGAATCGTTACAAATCATGAGGTTGACCTTTTGCACCTGCTCATTGCTTTTGCTTTTGCTGAAATCGTTTTGCGGTTTTTTTCGCGCTATTCGCGGGGCGCGGCGTCGTGCGAAACCGACCGCGGAAGCCGCCAATTCGTGCGAATGAGCATTTTATTTTTTTGCGGCTTGTTGTTTCGCGAGTTTTTTTGCAGTATTCGCGAGCCGCTTGCAGCGCAACACGCGAATTTACCCCAAGGTCGAGTACGGGCGCGGCCATTTTGTTTGCGTGACGTATTTCCGTTTCCGCCCGCTATGTATAATCTCGCGCAGTAAGCGCATTGCGAGTAGAGGTTCGCACGAGATCGCGCGGGAAATCTAGAGGTTCGCACGAGATCGCGAGGAAAATCTCGCGCGAACTGACTTTCGCGCTCGGAAACGGGCGCCGGCCATCTTGTTTTTCATTCATTTCCTGTGTCTGGGCATGGTGTTTAATCCTCTTGATATCTTTCCCATCCTTTGCTTGTTTTCAGTTTTTTTTTACGATTTTGCTTCTTATCTATCCCTCTCTTTTCCTAGCTGTATATTTTTGTCTTTTCTGCTATTTTTCTTTACTTTTAAACTACTTTTGTAAACTCTTTTCTTTTCTTCTTCCCTATCCTATTCTTTCTTAATTTTCTACTTCTTCCTACCTTACCTGCCCAGACCATGGTCAAGCCAGGCGCCGTGAAGCTGCCCAGGCACTTGAGGGCCGCAGCGGCGGCGGGGAGTAGTGCTGGACCCAGTGGCAGGACAGCAGGCGTGAGATCGAGGGGGGAGCAGGTGACGCGCCGGGAGATATTCAGCCCGGAGGAAGTGGGCGCGCTGGTCTACTTCGTCCAGCGCCGCCTGCCCAGGACCATCGCGGGAGGCGGCAGGATCGCGGCCGGCGGCTACAACATGCGGGAGCGCCGGAAGCGGTGGGAGAAGGTGTGCTGGGCCATATCCCACCTCTACGGGGTCCAGCGCACCTACAGCCAGGTCACCCATCGCTGGACGGACCTCCTGGACCGCGAGCGCGACCTGCTGGACCAGCTCGGCTTGGAGATCCCCGGGCTTGGTGAGTAGTAGTAGCCATTGGCATTTAATCACTCACTACTATGATGTTTTCTCCTGCTCTGTGTTGTTGTATTGCAAATATTTGTTTTTTACATGGAGCAAGCCAATAATGCCGCTGATGACGATTACATTGTAGTTAAATTATATTTCAAAATCTTCTGTGCATTTCAGGTGCACTGCTCTCCTTCTCAGTGGGGTTGCTACTATGCTTATTTGTTTTCTATTTTGTGGTCTCATTGGCCTGAGTAACTATTATGTATGAGTGTACTTAACAGAACTGCGTAATGCTAGACACTAGGGGGCAGATTACATTTACAAGCCCCTTGCGCCACGTTTACGTTGCCTTGCGTGACGCAACAGCGGCGTAAACGTGCCGCATCCCTGCAAGTCATTTACAGCATGACGCATCTAGGGAGATGCGTCACGTTATAAAGCCATGGGCCTGCACCACAATGGGTGCGATCCTAGTACGCAGGGTGGGCGGTCCAGCGGCTGTGCGCCTCGCAAAATTGCCTGCGTGAAATCTACAAGATTTAACGCAGGCACTTCTGCGACGCTGCTACGTCAATTCAATTCCTTATGTCTGCTCGAAGCAGGCGAAAGGACTGACACAGCATGTAAAGTATTGGGTGGCCCTGAGCATTACTGGAGTTGCATTGCGTTGGCGACGTGACTCCAGCGATGCGCCGCTCTTACGTGACGAGATGCGTCACGCAAGTGCCTACCCTTGCGCCAGGGCGCGCCGCATTGTAAATGAGGCACATCTGCCGTGTCGCAAGGGTAGTTTTGCGTGACGCATTTGATCTGGCGCATCTCTGGAGATGCGCCAGAACGCGTAAGTAAGTATGCCCCTAAGGGGCAGAATTGCAATTACCGTCGCATCCCTGCAAAGTAGCAGGGATGCGCCATTAATTGTGCGGCCCGCTACCACCACCAAACATGGTGCGCCGTATTTGCAATGCGGCGCCCCATGGGCCCAAAACGTCACCGAAGCTTTACTGCTGGATTTGCGTCGCAACGATGGCGCAGCTCCATCAATGCTCTGGGGTACCCTATCTCCCCAATGCTGGGTCAAGCCGTACGTCTGCTTCAAGCAGGTGCAGGGTTTGTGTGACGCATCATTGTCCTAAAGGTGACTGATTGATATTTTGTAGATTTCCCTCAGCCACTATTAGGATGTGTTCCAGCGCAGGAATGCCCTCCCTTGCGCCGGAACGCCCCCTGATGGCGCAGGGCTTTATAACGGGATGCATCTCCCAAATGCGTCACGTTGTTATAATATTATACGCCGCACCATGGCGCCCTTTTTTGTTTAGCTGCTGCGTCACAAAAGTCACGCAAGAACGGCGCAAAAGAGCCGCAAGGGCTTAAATCTGCCCCTTCCTTTGTAACCCTGACAATAAGAAAAATAGTGGCGGTGGATTGATAGTTTGACTATTTAAATGACTGGTAATGTAGCAGGCAACTGTTAGTGTTGTCACTGATCTGACTGAAATCACAATGGAGTTTGTCTGTCACTTTGCGTCTTGCCTGCGGACTGCTGCCTGCCAGTCCTAGGTGAACGTTTCAGTACTTTGTTTAGTGAGTTACGTGACTTTCGAAGTCACAGGTCCGCAAATAAATAAAAAGTAACCATAATCAATATAATTTCGCGGAAATATTTTGTTATTGTTCTTTTGAAATGTTTGATTTGGTTGACATTGACAAGCAACAATCATCCATGTTTTCTGTTCTTTCTTTCATGTTGTACGTCAGCTCCCCCCAGGGGCGAGAGGAGGACACAGGAGCAGCAGGCGGCGGATGCTGTTCAACAGGGCCAGGATCGGGCAGGCGAGGGCTCCTCTGCTGGCCCCAGTAAGTTTTCATTTTAGACTAGTACCTATTTTTCCTAGCGTTCCTCATTTGAATTTTTTCAAAATTGTCTTTGCTCTTCTTGTAGACTGTATCTAAATTCTTATCCTGCCTCTACTATGACTCCCTGTGGTATTACTAGATTATTCTTATTAGTCTGTCTGTGTAGCTAACTAAGATTGCACGGTTGGCGAAACTCCCATGATTCTAGTCAGCAATAGCTCTATCAACTTAGTGCAGTCCTCTGGGATTGTCCATAATGTCTTTTGAAGTGTTCTATCTGGACTCATGCTTGCAAAAATTGCAAAACCTTTCGCTCAGTCACTCTAGTCTGGAGGACCAAAAAACACAGATTGTATTTAAATTTAAAAGCTTTATTAAAAGTAAACACATTTATTAAAATGAAGTCATAATAAAACTAAACGTTTAACTGATAATGGAAAAGTGGTTAGTGCTGACGATTAATTGAAGACATTTCTTGTGGTCGAGCCGAGCTCTCACCTGGTTTCAACTTGATCTTGTTGTTAGAAGTCCATCTTCTGTCTGTGTGGAGAAAAATGGTGCGTGTTAAAAAATCAGCCTTCATCAGTTGTGCCAAAAGTGCAGCAAGACAACCTTCCCTGGAAAAAGGGACATTTTTTTTAACTTTAACGTAGACAGTCACAAATTACATTGTTTTCACATGTCTTCATTCCTAGACCAAATACTAGTGACTAGTGAGTGCTTTATTCTAAGATTCTTAAATGTACTTTGTAGGTGGAACATCTGGTGGCGGGGCCAGTGTGGTGGTGGTGCTCGACACGGAGGCGGAGGGCAGTTCATCAGGGGAGGAGGCGGCGGCGGCGGCTGTGAGAGTTGAGACGGTGGTGGCGGCCAGAGGTAAGCTCTTATATATTCCTTACTTATTGAGATTGAAGACTAGCTGGGAAGGCAAGAATATGAGATGCATGGCTGGGTGAATGATGAAGCAATGATGGGTGGAAGGACAACAGCCTGGGTGGGTGACACAGAAACTGTATGTGTCCATATACCTGGATCATGCTACTATCTGACTCTTAGATAGCATATGTGTATCTAGAGCAGGGGTACTCATAGTACGGCCCGCGGGCCGGTGGTGGCCCGGCAAGCCTTCCTTGGCGGTGCGCAGACCTTGCAGACAATCACTGCTCCCCCGGCCCCCACAGAGCAGAGGCTTTTTTGTATTTCACCTGTTAGCGCCCCTGCATCTCCACTCTGACAATCACTGCTCCCCCGGCCCCCACAGAGCAGAGTGGAGATGCAAGGCCACAAAGAGGTGAAATAGAACAAAGCCTCTGCTCTGTGGGGCCGGGCAAGCAGTGATTGTCAGGGTGGAGAAGCAGGGGCGCTAAAACAAACAAAGCCTCAATAATATGTTAATGGTCTTTTAAAGACCTGTTAAGTACTTTGGTGTTGTTGTCTGTGTGTGCGCGTTGAGGAAGCGGTCTCAACCCGGGCTGAAGGCTGACACAGATAGACACACACACAGTGAGATGACAGAGGGAGAGGGAGGGCAGGAGGGAGAGAGAGATGGAGGGAGGGCAGGAGGGACAGCAGGAGGGAGAGAGATGTATGTAAATGCTGGGTCTGGTGGCTCAGTGGATGAGGGCATCTGCTGCAGGGACCTGTGTGCAACCTCATGGTCACAAGTTATCGTTTTGCTTTAGCCCCGCCCCCTCTGACTCCGCCCCCACCAGTGCGGCCCTCGGCCCCAAACTACACTGTAACTGTAGCCCCTGAGAGAAAGTTTGTGAGTACCCATGATCTAGAGAGAGTAGATGGTCAGTGGATGAACTAAGTGTAACTTTGAAGAGCATGTAACACTGCACCCGCACGTCCGTTCCAGTGTAGGAAAGGCAAGGAAAAGAACTTTTAATTTTGTCCAAATACTACCATAAATAGTAGCAGTAGTTTGTATTGCAAGCACTGCATAGATCCGGTTATTATGGTGGCCACTCCCTACCTCTCTTAATAAGTTTAGTAGTACTCAGTCATTCATGTGTGGATGTATCACTGCCTGTCACTCAATAAAAAGCAAAGCACCTAAAGTCATCCCATATATAAGCAAAAACATCCCATGTGAAGTGATAGATAATCAGATTATTTATCTTCTTCAATTTTCCATTTCTAGTACTCATTTCCACTGTAGGGTGAAAGTTAAATTAATTAAGCAGTAGCCCTTGAGTTGTAACAGAGTATTCTCAGTGCCACCCGTAATAGAAAAGTAAGAGATTCACCACCTGCATGTACTGGACGGGTACAGTAACGCAACGGCAACGCAAGTCTAGGTCACTCCTCATGGCGTGCGTCTCTTTTTCTCGGGTGCAAGTTTACCGCGCTGGCATTATGCCGGCTTGCAGAAAATAACGTACCAATTTTCCAAAACAAGAGACAAGAAGAAGAATAAGACTGGTGTACTTTCATAGTCGACTCCAATGGAAGTCCACAGTGCTCATAGAATTTGTTCCTTAAACTCCCACTAATGTTAGAGCAAGGATGAAGAAGTGTGAGGTTAGATAGATACTGGCCTCAATAGTTATGTAATGCGCTTGCAAGTTGCTAGTTGTACTGCAGCACACATTTCTGCTGAATGATTGAGTTAATCTTTAATGAGCATTGGTTACAGACTATGTCTTTCTTTCTTCATATAGGTTCTCCTTCCAAACGAACAAGGAGGAAGGAGCTGGCTAGAGCGGCCCGGCAACGGAGAATCGAGGCCACTGTTGCGGAATATCGGCGGCTGGTGGCCCTGGAGGACGAGGAAAGTGTGCGGTCGACAACAACGACAACGTCGTCTGCATCGGCCTCCGTGGCCCCACCGGCTGCCACCCAGCACAGTGGTCCACCGAGACTGAGCCGGGCTGCCAAAGGCAAACGCCACCGCCGAGCAGCAAGGCCAACAGCTGCTTCTCACAGGCCTTGCACCTGCAAGGCAGTGAAGGCACGCCTGCGCCGCACTACCCTGATGGTGTCCCGCCTTCAGCAGGAGCTCGCCTTGCTCCGCGAGGAGCATGATGCCCTGGCCCAAAAAGTTAACAGCATCCACCCATAGTGTCCCTTGCCCCTTTTTTAGAGACTTTTGGGGGGTGGGAATTGGGAGTTGGGTTTTTGGGGACTTTTGAAGGACAATCGTTGGGGTTAGGGAGGGTCTTGCGGGAGATTATTTTGTTAGGGATATAAATATACTTTTTCAAACTTTATCTGAGCATACCTGTTTTTTACTGCTTGCCTGGTGGGTGGGGGTTTAACGTTGACTGTTTTCCTGAAAGTTTAGTTCCATTTTCTTCCTTTAAGTGTAAATGCCCAAATGTTTTCAACACTAAGTGCCTCTCACAGACTAAGTGAAGTGAATCCAAGAGTCCTAGGACTTTAGTAGTACTACCTTCAGTCTCTCGTCTCTCGTACTAATACTCCATTATACCCCCAAACCACCAAACGCTTATCTTACCTGTAATTTGTGTTTGATATAAAGTAGGAATGTCGGGAAGCTTTGAATGTAGACTTGCCTTGATCACTGAATTCGACCACAGTAGTACAGTCACTGTGACCTAGATGTACTGAACCATTCTTTCTGACACATAATACACCTTTCGCTGGTAAAACTGATATGGATGGCAAGTCTGGACTGGTTTCTGACTGAACATTTAGGATCATGAGGTCAAGTGTAAAATTGCCTAATCCATATACTTCGTTTTCTAGATCGGTCCCTGTCATTTGTGGAAGACCTTCTTCGTTTGGGAAACATGCTTTGTTCATGACTGTGTTCAGATTTCCCCATATCCAATTGCCTTGGGAAACCTTCGAGTCAGTGTCTACAGATGTAAGTAAACTAAACCAGGCACCACAGGAACCATTATGTGTAAACGGGTAAGGAAAGAGAGGCAGAGCTCCCTTATAGTTCTGGTAGGGAGGGAGTCGGCCACATATCCAACAATTAGTAGCATTGTTGATCTGGTGAGAATGGTGTAACATACGAATGAATGTATTGTTGCGCAGCGCAAGTCTATAAGATAACTCGTGTGGGGGTAGAGCACTAAACGTGTGCTCGTCAGTGTTATTAGAAAAGAAATGTGCAAAAGGAAAATACATATAAAGCATCCAACTTAAAGCAATAACCGTAAGACTCAGAAAAAACATAACAAGTAATGTGCAGACGCATCTGCTCCGGAGACTTTTACAATATTTTCGTTTCTTGGTCTCCTGACTATCTCTCTCTCTATTTGGGTCTATCTTATACATTGTCATAACTGCCTAACCGCTTCACCCAAGGGGGACTTAAACAATTAAACTGTCTGACTTACTAGACCTCAGTTTCTGGCGATACTCCTCTTGGGGAGTTTTCTCTAGAAGGGGGAGTTTGGTATCAGTCACTGGGACATGGGAGTTCTGGGATTCGGAATTTGGCGGAAGTCCATAATGTCTTTTCACGTGACTTGAGTGGAGCCAGCCCTTACGGCCCTCCACTTTAACGGCAGTCCTTGTAGTCAGCAGAACAAGCTTCGGCTCCTTCCACCGGGGCAACGACGGGCTTGTCCTGTCAAAGTTGGGGATGTATACGAGGTCACCAGGGACGATCTTGTGTGGCTTCACCTCGGTGTTGTCTGGGAAGGCTGCCGCGACCTGTGAACGACATGATTGTAGTGCAGACATCAAGGAAGCAAGGTAATCTGTCAGCATAGTACTGTCAACATCTGTAATCTTTCGCGGCAGAGGCGTCCCCCACATATTAGGAGGTCTACCGAAGACCACCTCATACGGAGATAGCCCTGTCCTAGAGTGAGCTACCATTCTCATATAAAAGAGTGCAACTGGTAATGCTACTATCCAATCTACTCCCTTCTCTTTACACACTTTTGCAAGGTGAGTTTTCAGAGTCTGATTGTGCCGCTCCACGAGACCTGCTGCCTCAGGAGGCCGGACACAGTGAAACTTCCACTGGTACCCCAATAGAAGAGAGACCTGCTTAATAAGTTCGGATGAGAATGGCTGACCGTTATCTGAATACACGACACGGGGCAAACCGTATCGAGGGAAAAATTCACGAACCAACTGCTTGGCAGTGGTCGGGCAGTGTAATCTGGGACGGGATATGCCTCTGTCCATCGGGATAGGGCACAGACAACTACGAGGACATACTTAAATCCTCGGCATCTGTCAATCTGGATATAATCCATCTGGAGGACTTCAAAAGGATAGTCGGGAGGATGGAATCCACCTTGCTCTACGGGAATCCCTTTTCCTGGATTGAACTGACAACAGATCATACAGGTACGTACTTTCTGTTTGGCTGCTGCTCGTAAATGTTTGTTGAACCAGATATTCTGTAAACTGTCTAACATGGCTTTTTCTCCTAGATGTGCTGGACTATGTGCTGTGTTAATGATAACTTGAACCATAGAGTCGGGGAGGAACCATGTGGTCTTTCCCCTCGTCATCCATCCCTGGTCAGTCTGGACCCCTCCTTGTTCAGCCCATTTCTTTATTTCATCTGGAGTGGCATGTGTCTGTATGTCGATGACGTCTTGTGTGGGGTCCCTGACTGTCATACAATGTGTCTGTGAAGATACATCAGTCTTGGTCATGTCCGTCGTTTGAGTTTGAGTCAGTGCTGTATGTTTTGCTATTCGGTCTGCAAAATCGTTGCCCTGAGAAATCTTGTCTGTGACTTTTGTATGTGCCTTGCACTTCATGATAGCTATAGCTGTAGGCAAATGTATTGCTTCTAACAGAGCTTGAATGAGGGGGCCATGTTGAATCTTGGCTCCGTGAGAGGTCAAGAAACCTCTTTCCTGCCAAAGTACACCGAAGTCGTGAACAACTCCGAATGCATAACGTGAATGTATACAGGCTTGGGTCAGAGCGATGAGCTCTGCTGCTTGGGCTGACAGGGTGTCAATGCGATGTGTTTCTATGACTTCAGTTTCAGTGGTCACTGCATACGCGGCCACTAACTCTCCTGTACTTGTTCTTAAACATGAACCATCCACATAAAGTGTCAGGTCTGGATCGGATAATGCGACATCTGTCAAGTCTTGTCTGGGTTTCGTAACTGTGTCAACTACCTCTACACAGTCATGTGGAGTAGGATCTGTTGTGCTTGATGGTAAAAGTGTAGCAGGATTCAGTGTATTACAACGTCTGATTTCTATGTGTGGCTGGAATAACGTCAATTCATAACCTGTCAGTCGTGCTATAGTCAAGTGTTGAGTCTGTGTTCTGTTTAAAAGAACCTCTACAGAATGTGGAACTTGCACTGTCAATTGATGTCCTAATACAATGGAGTCGCTTTGTCTGATTGCTAGAGCTGTAGCTGCAACTGACTTTAAGCACGCAGGCAAGGCCTGGGCTACTGGATCCAATGTGCTCGAAAAATAAGCACACGGTCTGTGTTTGTCTGCTTGTAACTGAGTGAGAACCGACAACGCTGTGCCATCGCGTTCTGTAACAAAAAGTGTAAAAGGTTTGGTGTAACAAGGTGTCGCTAAAACAGGTGCTTGACATAAGGCTTTCTTCAATTCGTCAAAAGCTTGTGTATGTTCCTGAGTCCATGGGAGAACAGTCGAAGACGCTGCCTCCTGTGTTGTCAACTGTATGAGTGGTTTAGCTAGAAATGCATATTGTGGAATCCATTGTCTGCAATAAGAAGTGAGTCCAATAAAAGCTCGTACTTCTTTCTGTGTCTTGGGTTGCGGAAGATGTGCAATTAACTGAATTCGTTCAGGTGTCAGCTGCCTACCCCACTTGGTCAGCAAGTGCCCAAGGTACACCACTTGCTGAGCACAGAATTGTAGCTTCGAAGGAGACACCTTGTGTCCCTTGTCCGCCAGGAAATGTAAAACTTGTTAGAGTGAAGGAGTTAGGTCCTTAGTAAGTGGAGAGGCTGGACCTTAGCTATAGTGGTTGAGAAAAGAAAGTGCCTCCCACTTATATTTCAAAAAGCTCTTACTTATGAGCAACACATCCACTCGGATTAGATATGTTCGGTATGTTTATTTATACCATGAATTCAACCATCAATTCAGGAAATTCTGTACATTTCATGTCAGACAAAGAACACCAAATAATTAACTCAAATTTTGAAACATACAAAAAGAAAAAATCACAAGTACATCTACTGTACACAACAAAGCATGACATTAATTTTAGAAAAATTCATAAAAAGTCAAAAAATGAGAACTTCTTTTTACAGTAATAAACAAAGTCACAAATGAAAGGGGAGATCACGATACATCAATTCATCAATTGTTGCACAACACTCGTTTTTCTAGGGTCGTGTTTGTTATATGTAATGGATGCCTGTTATTTCTATCCCCTTTCTTGCCGACGCGTTTCGAACTTCGTACATCAGTTACGAGTTCTCTTCAGGGCCTTGTTATTACTATATGCCTGTGTGTAGAAAGGAAACGCTATTTAAAATCCAATCTTGGGTCTCATCTCCTAAGATCACTTAGGATCTACTGCAATATTTAAAAAAAGGGACGATTTACCTGGACAGTGGCCGGGTTTAACATATGTCTTGTTCTGGGTCATTGAAATTTCAGTCTGGAAAACGTTAAAAAACCAGTTTTAGAGTCAAATACCAGTATTCACCCTGCAATCACATCGCGTAGACGTTACAAGACATACCTTTAAAATGGTTTTTGGTACGGCGGGGCATCTCCCTAAGGCTCGGGGAAGCTTCAGTCACCTGGGGGAGGGGCGAGGACGGAGTCAGTACAAACAGAGTGAATCTATACAGAAGCCAAAGCAGTTGGTTGTGGGGCTTCTCTTACCTCGTAAGGTGCCCCCTGGGCTTCGGGAGTGTTTCACTTTGGGCCTTAGTGGATCGGTGGATTTTCCGTCACTGATCAACCGTGCCGCGTAATGACTCACAATTATTCTCCGGTCACATAAGCTATTGGAAAAAGGGAGGATTGGTTTTACATATTGTTCCCTCTACAAAGCAGCCCGTCTCAGTTGGGTGTATATTGTTTTCGCTCACCTCTCGCTCAGCGGTTCGCTTTCCAAATGACTCAATGTCGAGGGCGGCGGTGAGACTGCCCCGAGACTAAATGTGGTCACATGACCTTGGGTATTCTGGGAGTTGTAGTTCTAGTTACTATCATGCGTAATCCTGTAGTCCCCATTCCTCAAGGTGGGACCGTATGGCCTCACGGAGTCCTACTCAACTTGTGCTTCATAATCTGGACACCTCGGACAGAGTGTTCAATCCGTTTTGAGCGCTATTGAATTTTAAGATCAGATACGCCTCTTTCCTTAACAGGGTCTCCTCTATATCAATCGGGCCTTGGTTGCCTGATGGCGCTATTGTACAAAGTACGGTCCATTTGAAATCCGTTTCACTGTGCTCTAGGTCGAGGAAGTGTTGGACCATGGGGGCGTTTAACACCTTCTTTTTTATGCGTGACCTGTGTTGGGTAATGCGACTATTGATCTGTTGTGTCGTCTTCCCTATATAGAGTTTCTGGCATGCGCAGGTGATAGCATATATCACGTTGCGGGTTCTGCAGTTAGAGAATCCATTGTTTTGATTTTTGACACCCCTATGTTCGAATTCGGACCCTTCGATTGTGGACTCACATGATATACAGTTTCCACATCTATGGTGGCCTACTATTGGCTTGAGGCCCCATATTGACATGAGATCACTTTTGGGCTTGGGGGTCAACACATCGGCTCTAATGATACTTTGGCCAATACTCTTGTTCTTTTTATAGGCGAATATCGGTCGCGGAAACGGACATTCAAGTCCTTCCAAAAGATGCCAATTTTTTAACACCATTTGCCTCACTTTATGTGTGTCTGGCCCGAAGGTTGACACACATACACAAATTGCTCGGAAGTGAGCGAATACGAGAGACATGCAACCAGGTTTTGTGAAGAAATGAGGAACAGAGGGTACCCCAAGAAATTACTAAATAATTCAAAGAAAAGGGCACGCCATACTCCCAGGGAGTGCTTACTTGAACGAACAGTTAAGCCAGAAATGGACAAACTGGTATGTGTGTCAACCTTCGGGCCAGACACACATAAAGTGAGGCAAATGGTGTTAAAAAATTGGCATCTTTTGGAAGGACTTGAATGTCCGTTTCCGCGACCGATATTCGCCTATAAAAAGAACAAGAGTATTGGCCAAAGTATCATTAGAGCCGATGTGTTGACCCCCAAGCCCAAAAGTGATCTCATGTCAAATCAAATCAAAATATCTTTATTCGGGTTCCATATATGAAAACCATAAAAGTACATAAAAACACAATAAATATTAAAAATCATTATTCATTCATTGTAGAAAAATTATTAAAACTATTACACATCATTACAGGTTCGTACGGTGCCTAATGCATAATTTTAGATATTGTGCCACAGATTTTGTCATCAAAGAATTTTCCAGGAGTTGCAGGGCTAAATAGGCAGGGCGACATCTACGGATGTTCATAACTTTTAGTAGTGGTAATATCCACCTCCTGCGTAGTTCCATATAAAATTTACAAAAAAATGTGACATGTATTGTAGACTGTGGGGACATAGAGTCACACGGACACACTGCAGTGTTATGAGTCCATACATTCTGAATGGGAAATAGAACCAAAAAATGATATATGTTAAGCCTGAAACGAGTGAGGAGTAACTTTTCATATTGCGACAAATGGTACTGTAAATAAGGTTGGATAGTTGGGACCAGCTGTATCATTAAGCATTGTTGTACTGAGGGTTTACCTATTTCACACAGCATTCGGAGTTCAGATAAATGTGACAGACAAAGTGTTTTTAGATCTTTTTTTGAAATGTCTGTTACAGATGGTGGGTCTTCAAAGAAGCTCGGACGGCCGATGTCAGTGAAAAAAGATTTTACATATGCCAACCATTTTATCTTATTCATATGGTCTAGTTTCATGCAGTCCTCTATTATTGTTCTTGTAAGGTGGCATTCTTCTCTGGCCCAAATTCTACGCCATAGCATGATAGGCTGAATCTTAATGATGTCCGATATATAGTGTACTCCGAGTTCAAGGTGACAACCAAATGTGGTGGTGCTTTTGGGAACAGCCAATAAAAACTTTAGGAAGGAGTTTTCGATTTTTTGGAGTTGCTCTACATTAGTTGTACCCCAGACTCCTGCTCCAAAAGTGGCTGTGCTGATAGATTTTGCATTGTATATCTTAATCATTTCGTTGGGTGGTCTTTTTCCCAAACGAAGTGAAAATGCTTTTAAAGCGCCGACTGTTCTTATGAGGGCTAACTTTCTGGAGTTAATTGCCTCTCTCCAATTAAACGCCTCATCAATAGTTATACCAAGATAAGGATAGATGTTAGTTCTTTCAAGAGGCAGGTTGTCCACAAAGATTTTTTTCTCTTTGTTCCCTCTGTTGCCGATGTGCATTACATAAGTTTTCCTTATGTTCACTTTTAGATCGAGACTGGTCATAAAGGTACAGTAATTATTTAGGGCCCTCTGAAGCTGGACAGGTGTTCTTGCCAGTATTACCGCGTCGTCGGCGTATAGTAACGCTGGAATCTGTCGACGACCGGCTTCCGGCAGATCTTTAACGCCCTTAAGCAGTGCAGCCTCTAAACCATTCGTATAAAGTGTAAATAGGAAAGGGGCCAGCACGCACCCTTGTCTGACCCCTTTCTGAATTGGAAAGCTGTTAGTTAGTTGTCCTGCTATTCCATATCTGACCTTTCCCGTAGCGCCAGAGTATAGCTCACGGAGGATATCTACTATAGGTGGTTCTATCCCCATTTGTAGCATTATTGTCCAGAGCTTCGAGTGTCCCACACAGTCGAAGGCTGCTGTAAGATCGACATACACCATGTGTAGGCACGATTTCTTCGCTGTTACATATTTTCCTACAAGTAATGTTAAATTTAGGACTTGATCCACGGTGCTTAGCCCGGCTCTGAAGCCGTATTGGAGGTCTGAGAGTACCCCTTGCTCTTTTGACCACTCCTGAAGTCGATTTAGAAGTATACGCCCTAGCATCTTTCCAGTTGAATCCAAGAGGGATATGGGGCGGTAGCAGGTTGGACTGTCTCTGTTGCCTTTTTTAAAAATGGGGACCAGGATCGAGGTTGACCAAGAGTCAGGAAGGCCAGTGTCTTTTGCTGCGTTTAACACTTTAGTCAGAAGGGGAGCCCATAGTTCAGGTAGAATTTTGTAGAGGTCCATAGGAATAGAGTCTGGTCCCGGTGCTTTGCCATTTTTTGCAGATTTTATAGCATTAGTTGTTTCTTTGAGTGTGAATTGTATCTCTATCGGGTATTGCACCAACGGGAGAGGATCTTGAGAAGTTAAGTCTTCGGGCCCAATCTCCCCAAAAACCCCTGAGAAGTGCTGTACCCAGTCTTCTGCAGTTATAGCAACATCCAAAGAGGGGCCAGCATTATTATCAGTTAAAAAAGGAGTTTTAACTGTTTCCCAGAAGGATGTGCTGTCTTTTAGGGTACTGCTTTTTAGGAGTTGTTTCCAGAGGTTTACTTGTAACTCCTTTTTCCTTTGTTTAATTGCCTGTGCGTAAGTTTTCCTTAATTCGGTTACCTCTGCTCTGTTTCTTGGTTGTTTTGTTAAGGCTTTCTTTAAATTTGAGTATGCTTTTGTGCATTTTGTGTTAAACCACCCATTTTTCGAAGTATTATTTTTTTTGATGGGTCTGGTTAATTCTTGACTTATTGTGTTTGCTATTGCATAGTAGCTACTCATGATCTCTGCTGAGTTTGAGGAAGGGTCTAGACATTTGTCAATTTCATTCTTACATGTTTTAATTATTTTCACCTTAGTAAGTTCTTGATCTAAATTGACCCATCTGAGGGTATACCCGTTTTTTCTGTTCAGTGTTAGTACTTCTTGGTGTAGCAAGCCGGGCTGAGTCTTTCCTGAGTTCTTTTGAGAATCTAGTTCTTGAAATATTATTCTGAGTGGAAAATGGTCGCTAAGTGCATTACTCTCCACTTCAAATGATTTTATGCGATTAGCTTTACTGCTAGATATCAGAATATAGTCAATTACCGATTCACAGCCTCTGCCATGAAAGGTAGGAGAAAACCGAGAAATGGGCGTTTTTAACATATTTGCAAACCCTATGTCTAGTTCAGCCATTGTGGCCTGCATATTGGTGCCTTCGGGGGTGTGAGAGAAGTGAGGTGTCGGGTTTTCATATTCGTCTGTAATCCCGCAAATGTGGGCGTCACTATTTTTACATAAGTGAAGATTGAAATCGCCTCCCCAAATTATTGTATGTGGAGTTCTGGCATATTTTATCTTTAATTCATTAATCTCCTCTATAATTTCTTTTAAAGCTTTGGACTGCTCGATTATAGTCATGTTGTTATAGAAGTTTATCAGAATATAAACCTCTTGATTAGATCCTTTAATGCTAATAATCTGGTAATTCTGGTGGAGTGTAACAGGAGTTACTTCACGACATGGCCAAAGATTGGAGATATATGTTGTTAAACCTCCTTTACTTCTCCCTGATGTTGATTTTGTAGCCTGGGAGAAGTATGTTCTATATCCCACAAGATGGATTGGGTTATTTAGCCATGTCTCTTGTAGACAGACTATATCGCTTGAGTGAACCAAGTCTAAAAAACTGCCTTCCATGTGTTTGGTTGCTAGTCCCGCCACATTCCAGGATAACAGGTTCCTGTCATGGTATTTACTAGAAATAGCAGGTGACCTTGGGGAGATTTGTAGCGTAGTTGTTGTTCTATTGCTGACATTAGTTATACTCTGAGGTACTTCAGCCTGTTTTACCATGGGTTGGGATTTTGTCATTACTTTTAATTCCAGTTGTCTTGCTTTTGGTGTACCTTGGATATTGTTTGAGATCGTGGTCACAAGATGTTTAGCTGGTCTTTCAAAGCATGTTCTATTATTATGTGAGTTCGTCATAATACAGGGCTCTGATGATGGTCAATCGACCATATCCAGGCAGCTATAACTGTTTGATGTTGGTATTCCAGCCCATGTATCTCTATGGGGTGGTTGTCGTGGCCTCCTACCATAGTTGTTCCAATCACCCCGGTCGTTGTAGTCGTGACCCCAATCTCCCTGGTGCCAGCTCGAGTGATTATTTCCTTGATCCCAATCTCCCTGATTCCAGTTTCTCTGATTGTTTCCTTGACCCCAATGTCCCTGGTTCCAGTTTCTCTGTTCGTGATCATGATGGTTCCAGGACCATTCTGGGGGGCAGTTGAAGTCATCAGGGGGGCGATTTTGTTGGGGGTAAAAGAAAGATAGACGTTTGACCTTTATTCCTCCTGTATTACCTAATGAGTCCCAGGAGCATATGTATTCCACAGCACGGGGATTTTCGAGATTGACAATTATGCAGTCTCCAGATATTGTTTTTGGTTGGTGACCTATCCATGAAACCCTTTTTGCAGTGGAGATTCTGGTAATATTATTTGGATGGTTTGGTCTGTTTATATTTAACCAATATCGAGTTTTATTTAATAATGACCAGGTTGGTTCTTCTGTGTCGTTACTCAATTCCGGAACACCTGTTAAGATGACAACAAAGGGTGCTGCTTCCGGTGGAAGGTTTACCAATTTTGACCGTTTTTTATTTGACCTTTCTGATTTATTAAATTGTCTCTGTGTCTGATCATAACCAAGGGTATTTGATGTAGGAACTGTAGAAGGAGTTTTTGCTGGGGGAGCTCTTTTGTCCGTGCCATCTGCACTAGGGAGTTTTCCTGGTGATTTGTTTTGTGTGCTTATAACTGTTTTAGAAGTTCCTTGAGAAATCTTGTTCTTTGGTGAAGATATCTGATTAATAGTAGTTTTTTTTGTTATCTCTACTGGATTTGCATTTGTATTATTTGTAGTAGCCATACTACTAACTGGTTGTTTTGGTTTATCTGTGGGTTTTACAATACTTGATGAGACCTTAAGTCCAGGCAAGTTTAGATGTTCTTTATTTCTTGGATTAGAAGTTGTTTTTGAGATAGCAACCAATATTGCTAATTGCTTTTCTATGATTTTTATACTTTTTTGAAGCGGTTGGAGCTGATGTTTGACTATTTCAGAGATTTCTTTTAGTAGAGAAGCTTGTGTTTTGGTGTTAATCACATTTTTTGTTATAGTACAAGCCGCCGGCTTCTTGTGAGTTTGCTTGGAATTGGATCTGTCGTTGTGAGCTTCAACTAGTAATACATCGGAATTGATGTTACTATTGGATTCCGACGAGAAAGCAGTTTTGTCATTGTTTGAATTTAAAGCGTTGTTTGAGTCACACATTTTAGTATGTGAATCTGAGTTTAAGTTTGCAGTGTCTTTATTTATTGATTTTTTATGGTGTTTTTCTTTATGATGTTGCACTTTGGAAATTGCTCCTTCCCTAATCCCTCTCGATTCACTTTGTGTGGGTTCGATAGATTTTCGCTGCGGGCTAGCAAAAATGTCAGGGGTCTGTTCAAGACCTTGACTCAGTTGTGAATCTGAAAATTGTAATGATACGGAAAGATCAACGATGTTTGGGATTACGTGAATGTCCGCGTTTGTTTCCAGATTTATAGATTTTTGCAATGGGACATTTGGAGTTTGTGCTTGTGCTAGCATTCCCATTGACGAGCGTCTAGCTTGATCTAGTTCATAGGATACTCGTCGGTCGATCAGCATTACCGTTTGGTCGATGGTTTTATTCACTTTGGTTATAAAAAGATCAATAGGACCAACAGTAGATGTCATGTTTTTCAGGGTTTTACTCCTAGAACCTCTGGTAGACATTTGTATGCTGATGGACAGAGATTACAGTAGTGAAGTTTGATTTCTAGTCAACACTTAGATGACTTTGTGAACACAGATTTACTTACTGAACCGGTTCTTGTTTTATAGAGGATCTTAGGGGGGTGGGCCCAGCCCAGTCTCCTCCGGTCTTCCCGCTCGCGTCCCGCGAGAGGGAACGGTGACACCCTTTATGCGCCTCCTGGCGCGTCGTGAAGGGGGTGTGTCTGGAGACCTCGAGGGCTGCCGGGAGTTGTAGGCAGCCCCTCGCCTCGCTCCACTCGGCGGCCCCGCTGTCAGGTGGAAGCAGACGGCAGGACGGCGGGAGGGGGGCGGTGGGAGGTCTCAACAGCACAGGGACCCGGTGATGTGGCAGAATCTTCCTCTCTCGTAGCATTGCGCAGGTCAGAGTCACTGCGGGGCAAGTGTGGCGAAACAGCGTTACACTACCTCCTGTAACGGGGACGCCCTTTATGCGCCTCCTGGCGCGTCGTGAAGGGGGTGTGTCTGGAGACCTCGAGGGCTGCCGGGAGTTGTAGGCAGCCCCTCGCCTCGCTCCACTCGGCGGCCCCGCTGTCAGGTGGAAGCAGACAGCAGGACGGCGGGAGGGGGGCGGTGGGAGGTCTCAACAGCACAGGGACCCGGTGATGTGGCAGAATCTTCCTCTCTCGTAGCGTTGCGCAGGTCAGAGTCACTGCGGGGCAAGTGTGGCGAAACAGCGTTACACTGCCTCCTGTAACGGGGACGCCCTTTATGCGCCTCCTGGCGCGTCGTGAAGGGGGTGTGTCTGGAGACCTCGAGGGCTGCCGGGAGTTGTAGGCAGCCCCTCGCCTCGCTCCACTCGGCGGCCCCGCTGTCAGGTGGAAGCAGACAGCAGGACGGCGGGAGGGGGGCGGTGGGAGGTCTCAACAGCACAGGGACCCGGTGATGTGGCAGAATCTTCCTCTCTCGTAGCGTTGCGCAGGTCAGAGTCACTGCGGGGCAAGTGTGGCGAAACAGAAAAACTCTTTAAAAACAGAGAAAAAACCCCTCTCAGAACGGATACTCAATATATTTAAGCCTCCTTTCTTCTTGTATAGTGGCCACTATAACAAAATCATAAGAAGTCCAGGGAAAACGCTAAAAAAACGAAGCTACTCGCGTTTTGACCCAAACTCCACATAACGATGTGGAGTGGCTAACAAAATGCAGGAAGAAGCACAGGATTCGTCTTTTACCAGCCGGTAAAACGGACCAAATACTGCAAAGAACCGACTCGAAATGCCAGCGGTTCAAGAGGCAAAATCCTGGGGCTCTTATTCAAGCCATAAACGTCCCAAATGATGACAGTCAAAAATTTCATGAGCAAAGTCCCCGAATTGTGCCGATTTCCCAATGAGAGCTGAGAGCTCCCAACCAGCAATCCAGTGATCAGCAACAGCAACAGCCTCAAGTCAACTGTTAAGGTCTGCCTGGTACAGTCTGTGCATCTCATGTCAATATGGGGCCTCAAGCCAATAGTAGGCCACCATAGATGTGGAAACTGTATATCATGTGAGTCCACAATCGAAGGGTCCGAATTCGAACATAGGGGTGTCAAAAATCAAAACAATGGATTCTCTAACTGCAGAACCCGCAACGTGATATATGCTATCACCTGCGCATGCCAGAAACTCTATATAGGGAAGACGACACAACAGATCAATAGTCGCATTACCCAACACAGGTCACGCATAAAAAAGAAGGTGTTAAACGCCCCCATGGTCCAACACTTCCTCGACCTAGAGCACAGTGAAACGGATTTCAAATGGACCGTACTTTGTACAATAGCGCCATCAGGCAACCAAGGCCCGATTGATATAGAGGAGACCCTGTTAAGGAAAGAGGCGTATCTGATCTTAAAATTCAATAGCGCTCAAAACGGATTGAACACTCTGTCCGAGGTGTCCAGATTATGAAGCACAAGTTGAGTAGGACTCCGTGAGGCCATACGGTCCCACCTTGAGGAATGGGGACTACAGGATTACGCATGATAGTAACTAGAACTACAACTCCCAGAATACCCAAGGTCATGTGACCACATTTAGTCTCGGGGCAGTCTCACCGCCGCCCTCGACATTGAGTCATTTGGAAAGCGAACCGCTGAGCGAGAGGTGAGCGAAAACAATATACACCCAACTGAGACGGGCTGCTTTGTAGAGGGAACAATATGTAAAACCAATCCTCCCTTTTTCCAATAGCTTATGTGACCGGAGAATAATTGTGAGTCATTACGCGGCACAGTTGATCAGTGACGGAAAATCCACCGATCCACTAAGGCCCAAAGTGAAACACTCCCGAAGCCCAGGGGGCACCTTACGAGGTAAGAGAAGCCCCACAACCAACTGCTTTGGCTTCTGTATAGATTCACTCTGTTTGTACTGACTCCGTCCTCGCCCCTCCCCCAGGTGACTGAAGCTTCCCCGAGCCTTAGGGAGATGCCCCGCCGTACCAAAAACCATTTTAAAGGTATGTCTTGTAACGTCTACGCGATGTGATTGCAGGGTGAATACTGGTATTTGACTCTAAAACTGGTTTTTTAACGTTTTCCAGACTGAAATTTCAATGACCCAGAACAAGACATATGTTAAACCCGGCCACTGTCCAGGTAAATCGTCCCTTTTTTTAAATATTGCAGTAGATCCTAAGTGATCTTAGGAGATGAGACCCAAGATTGGATTTTAAATAGCGTTTCCTTTCTACACACAGGCATATAGTAATAACAAGGCCCTGAAGAGAACTCGTAACTGATGTACGAAGTTCGAAACGCGTCGGCAAGAAAGGGGATAGAAATAACAGGCATCCATTACATATAACAAACACGACCCTAGAAAAACGAGTGTTGTGCAACAATTGATGAATTGATGTATCGTGATATCCCCTTTCATTTGTGACTTTGTTTATTACTGTAAAAAGAAGTTCTCATTTTTTGACTTTTTATGAATTTTTCTAAAATTAATGTCATGCTTTGTTGTGTACAGTAGATGTACTTGTGATTTTTTCTTTTTGTATGTTTCAAAATTTGAGTTAATTATTTGGTGTTCTTTGTCTGACATGAAATGTACAGAATTTCCTGAATTGATGGTTGAATTCATGGTATAAATAAACATACCGAACATATCTAATCCGAGTGGATGTGTTGCTCATAAGTAAGAGCTTTTTGAAATATAAGTGGGAGGCACTTTCTTTTCTCAACCACAGGAAATGTAAAACTGTCAGCGATGCTTGTTCACATTCTGGTTCACTACGGGCGGTGATCAATAGATCATCGACGTACTGGAGTAGGGCAGTGTTAGCAGGCATGTGGATACTGTCAAGTTGTCTCTTCAATGCTTGGCTGTAGATGCTGGGGCTTTCTGTAAATCCTTGAGGTGCGCGTGCAAATTTGAAGCTTCGGCCATTTAAACAGAATCCGAAAAGATATTGGCTTTCCGGATTAATGAGAAAACTAAAGAAGGCGTTCTTGAGGTCAATTACAGTAAAGAACGTCGCTTCGGAATCAATAGCTGTCAATAGGGATGAAATGTCTGGGACCACAGGATATTGTGGTATAATGCATTTATTCAATTCTCGTAAATCGATAACTAATCGATAAACTGGAGGTGCATTTGGATCGGTACGTTTAAGAATTGGAATGATAGGGGAATTACAAACATTGGAGTCGGTTTCTACAACCACTCCTTGTGCAATGAGCTCGTCAATGATTTTCAGTAAAGCCACTACAGCATCTGGTGGTAACTTGTATTGTCGAATACATGGTAATACTACTCCTGGCTTAAGTGTGACACGATATGGAGTAATGTGCATACAACCTACATCAGTGGGGCCTTGTGCCCATAAATGTGCAGGAACATTCTGTAACTCTTTTCATTCTTTTCATTCTGTAATTCTTTTGTTTGTCAAAACCTATGCACCTTAGCTCCCCTTCCGTCACTTTCTGGTCAGCTCAGCGCTTGGACGCCTACGGGCAGCAATCGCGCTCAATAAATACCGTTACAATACAATACAACCTGGGGTCAAAATCTCTCAATACATAATGGCCTTTAAAATCACGAAGGAACAACCTCACTCCTTCCGGAGAACAACAAATTACAGCTCCTAGAGCCTTCAGGGTCTTTATACCAAGCAAGTTTTCTGGACATGATTTCGTGAGTAGTAAGTCTGTAGTACGAGATAATGGACCAACTGCTAGGGGAACTGGTTTCGATACTTCATTAACAATAGGCTTTCCTGAAAAACCAAGGGAAACGTTCTGTGAGCCTGAGAGGGGTGCCCCTGGAACCTCGTCGTGACTGATTGTTGTCCTGCTTGCCCCTGTGTCAATTAAGAACTTTCTATCCTTCCCTAATACCTGACTGTGTACATAAGGACCTTCTTGATCTACAGGAACCTCAATAAGGGGCAAGCCAACCTCCCTCTCTAGGCTGTTTCATGTGTATTGCTGATAATCGGGATAGTCAGACTCAGATACTGGTACATCTGCTGTGTGACATGTTGTGTTGCGGCAATGGGTTGTGGCTGAGGTACTGCTACGGTCTGTTGTGGAACCTGCATAGGCTGGACATTCTGTGGAACGTGTTGTTGGACCTGGTCCTGTCTAGGAGGACGCGGTCTCTCTTTAGTTTTACCTGTAGCTATGTTGTGTCTCAAAACTGCACAATCGTTTACATAGTGACCTGGCTGTTTACAATAGTTGCATATCCCTTTAACAGGAGCTGCTGAATTTGAATTATTTGATTGTGTCGTACCCCTTTTATGACCGTCAGCTGGAACTGACTGAGCAACTAGTACTTTCATTTTCGTGTCTTTCATGCGTCTCTGTTCGTGGTCATGTTCTTCTCTAATTCTGTTCTGGTGATACTGTAACATTTGCAACATTTGGGAAGGCGTATTAGCTTGCCATGTGCTTTCGACTTTCAGTACACGGTTCTTAACCTGGGGCAGTGAATTCTCGACTAGTTTGGATACAAAAAGGTGTGGATATGACTCGCTACTTGTTTTCAGGCCACTGTTAATAATAAAACATTTCTCAAATCGGGAATAAAAATCACTAGTGTTCTCGTCGGGTTTCTGTTTGCAGGCTGAGATTGCATCCCAGTCATCCTTTTTAGTTGCTAACAATCTTGGCAAAACCTGTACTAACAATCCTGGTAATGCTTTAGTTTTATCCCCAAGTCCTACACCTGGGGTTCGAGTCGTTTCTTCAGCTTCTAATGCAGCCCAGTCTATCTTTTTGTCTCCCACCTACCATTCTTTTTCTTTGAGTTTCTCGTAAATACCGGCAGGCAATAGTACTTTCAGTATTTTCATAATGTCTGGATAGGTGTAATCTCCCATGAGTAACATGTCTTTTATTTCACGGTGGAAACCTGCAGGGTCTTTATCGTGACTGGGCACTATTTTCTTCATTTCCAATAGTTCCATCTTAGTTATGGGCGTGTATACATACACACGTGCAAAGGTATCATCAGGGTTCCGAATTGGATGTACCTCTCGTAAAGGATTCAGTTTGTCAAAGTGATATGGTTGCCTGACTGGGGGTGGAACGGAAACAAGACGTGGAGTTAAGAAGGTTCTATACTTGTGACGTTGTTCTAAAATTGTTTCAATTAGATCGGTACCTAGACCTCTCCATCTTCTCAGGAGTAAGTCCTGCAATAAACTATATAACGGACCTGGATCAGATGCTTGATTTTCATACTGTATAATGAGGTGTTGGGTCATGTATATACTAGCTAGTCGCTGTTCTTCGGGAGTAAGACTTAAAAATGTTTGCACTACTGAATCGTCTTTATATATGCTGTCATCTCCGGCCCACTGTACTGCGGACCGGGCTAGTTCCTGATCACGTAGAGTATTGAGTTCGTGATAACCTACTCTTTCTTTCAGTACTTTATCAGTAATTTGGAATACATGTTCAAGGGTACATCGCTCTGGTATCGGGCAAAGGTAACGTTTCTTATTTTCTAAACGAATGGGTCTGTCGAAGGGCCTATCAAGAGGATACGATCTAGGGAGTTTCTCTCTACCTACATATGCCACCATGTCTCTATGTGACTGTTGGGAGGTTTCAGCTATATTCTCTGGTTCTTCCTCCTCTGAGGAGTCCTTTTCTTCTGACCCAGAATGTCTTTCAGATTCTCGACGGACATGTATTGCTATTATTTCTTTACGGATCTTTCTAACCATAGCATGTACACAGTTCTCTCTATCATGTTTACCCTCCGAAATATTCTGGCTCCACCTGGTCAATCTAGCCATCTCGTCTTGTGGAAAACCTGTCTGATCTTGTTCCCCTATCAAACAATTAACCTAAAATCGCATAATTAAACCTTTGTTCTCAACTTTCTGACGTGACATGGCTTCACCAACACACTCCGGTCTTTCTCCTCTTCTAATAAAATGATACAAGTTGTCTAGATGACCTGGCATTTCTGGTAGCAATTGCAAATAATCTGTAACACGTCTTAAACGTATGGATGCTAACAACATGGGTCCTTCTTTACCAGGCACTGTGTCATATCTGCAATCTGTAAGCTGTTCTCTGAGCTTTTCGGCTGGGGCACCTTTAGGTGTCCGCGACATTGCGAAGTCTCTCATTGTCACTCGATGTATCTGGGGCGGGGTGCGATAACCTCCTGTAGCACCTCCTGAGGCGGAGGCTTGGGCATAACCTGGCTGTATGGTCGGAATCTGCTGTAACGTAGTTGGAACCTGGACCGTGCCAGTCCCAAAAGGATTATGTGGATGTAATTGTTGAATACCAGGGGGAACAACGGGTACGGGTGCAGGAAGTGGTGCAGGAGGGGTCTGCTGTTGCGGACCCGGGGGCTGATGATCATGGGGTAGGTTATGGTCAACAGGTGGTACATGGGCAGGTACATTGGTATATGCGGGAGCTACATCGTCTAAATAGGAAGAAAGAAAAACATCTGCTGCGGTCTTGTGACGTAATTTAGTCGGAACCAATGGAGGGGGCAGATTTTTCGGTGTTTCCGGGGTCGCCTTGGGCAGGCCCTCGGCCAGGACTGGATACAGTCCGGTAAAAATAGCATTACTCTGTCTGTCGTGTTGTTCCATTCTAACTCGTTCTCCTTCTTCTAGTAGTTCTTTTTCTTTGGCTTTGTCAGAATCCTCTCTACTTTTCTCTGCCTTTCTGAGTGCTTTCTCTGTCCGTCTATGTGATTCTTTACGCCATAATTCAATGGCATCTTTCTGTGACTGTCTGGCTTTCTTTTTCCACAACGCTTCCTCTACTCTCATGATGCACTCGGCATCCCATGTCCCTGTAACGGGCCATCTCTGATTCTCTGCTAAGTCTTTAGTGTAATCCACCCACAAGTCGAGAAATAATATGGCGTCTAAGCCGTGCTTGTGGTACATAAAATATCCGGGAGTGTCCCTGGGTGGGATGGGAACAGCTTCCTCAAGTATCCCTTTCCTAGTTCCTATCTGTCTCAGTTTAGAGAATAAAGGCATGACTAGTTTGGTCTGGACACAATGAAAACAACAAGAAAATGCAAACAATCACTCATACCACGACATCAAAACACATTGAAACATTTCTAAACGAATAAAATAACTAGATATCTTGATACTAGATGCACTGCTAAACAGTACAGATACACTGCTAAAACAGTGCAGACCGGGTCTGCGTACCCAAACCCGTCTTGACCGGACACAAATCAATGCACCCGTCTTGATGCGTCCCCAGCAACGGTACTCACCGGGAAGCACAGAACAGAAGGCCTCGGAAACTCGACTGGACTGGACCGCTACGACGTCACTGCTGCTGCGCACTACGCATGCGCCTCGACGCTACTGGTGGGCCTCTCGATACCTCGGACACTGCTCTCTCGGCTGGGCTCTGGTCGGGATCCTCCGCACTCCTCACCGCCTCGTCTGGATGTCGGCCGCAGTCTCCGTCACCTCCGTAGGCCTGAGGGAGATACAGGAAATCCTGCAGATGCGCATGGGGTCCGTCACGGCTGTAGTCGGGGGCAGAACCTGCGACGCATCGCCGGCGCGTGGGGTGGGGGAGGGATACCTATTCGGGCGCCAAATTATGTGGTAAATATTTTACCGTATACTCTTTTTGCCATATAATTTCAGACAGGATACAAAAGAATAGCTCAATCAAATGAGAGGCAGAGTCCGTGGTGTCTGAGTCATAAGGGCTTTAATCATAGAGAATGACTAAATGACTCGAGTCAGTGGAGATCTAGTCCATCAATACAAGGGTTCGGGTATGCAATGATGGCAGGAAAAGATGTCAACGATTTATTCACAGTACATGACATATATAGTAAAATGACACAATAGCATTGAATACAGTAGGCGTGACAAGTGAAATGCATATGATAAGAACACATGTGCGTAACAAAAAGGCGTGAATATGGGTGTGCACAGAGGCGTGAACTAGAAACGTCACAGAAAAGTGTCATAAGTGGGTGGATGCTTGGAGAATTCTTGCAAAGTCAGCTGAAACCTATGGCCTGGATGCGCGCGCAGCTAATATGACGTATGATTGACGTGCAACGGGAGGAAGCTAAGAGTCTGACATTTAGCACTAGTAGAAGAGACAGAAGTCTGGCATGTCAGATCGACCTGTCCCTAAACCTATCTGATATCTAATATTTGGAGGATGTTTAATCTAGAGGAAAAGGTCTCTTGGGCAGAGGCTACTCTATACTGAATGTTAGTGCGTGCATAGGTGTCTGCGTGTCTACGTGCGGGAGCCATGGGCCTACCATGGTAACGGGAACTGTAAATTACTTGCACGGAGACAGGGAGACTTGCTCTTTGTTCTGCAGCCGGGGATATGTTTACCTAATTCACTAGACAGGAATGTGTTTTCGAGGAGCTGAGCTGGCTACGCTGATAACTTGAAGGCAAAATACTGTCTTTGGCAGGCAGGCCAGGCCGAGCCGGGCACCGCTTGGTTGGCAGGAAGTAAGGCAGAGGTCAGGGATGCGTCTCCATGCTGCAGCTTTCAGAGGCAGAGGCAGAAGTGGCTTGAAGACAGAAATCAGGGCCTAGCTCGGCAGAGCCAGGGAAAACGTGAAAAGTGCACCATATAAAGACGGTGGCACTGCATACTTAGGAACGGAATTATCGATCCATTCATGGTGGATCTGATAGAGGACATGTTAACGGTGGACGCAAATTTTTTTGCGTCATCAAATTCGGTTGTGAAGGGAAATGACATGTACTTGAAGGGTGTACATGGAGCCGTTGGGGTCTACGTTAGGGGACACAATTGACCATAAAAATTCCAATTACCTCAAGACCCCACAGAAAGACTCAGTCCATGCACCACTGAGTACCCCTGGGCAAAAGACCCCAACAACAGCCAAAAAAATCGAAAAACGCACAAAAAACCCCCAATCCAATGCCATCCATGCCCTCAATCATGTTGAAATTCAAGACACCCCACAGAAAGACTCGGTCCATGCACCACTGAGTACCCCTGGGCATAATGGATGAAAGCATGGCAGACTGGGTGCAGGCCTATGGCACAACAGAGCACACTGCCTGTCTTCAAAATGGCCCCTAGATCCCCACCCACATGGCCAGGCCCTGCCTGAACCAGGCAACAAAATGGCCCCCACCCACATCGACAGGCCCCAACAACAGCCAAAAAATCGAAAACACACAAAAATCACCACAATCCAATGCCATCCATGCCCTCCATGATGTTTACATTAAAGAGAACCCACCGAAAGACTCAGTCCATGCCCCACTGAGTACCCCTGGTCAAAAGGCCCCAACAACAGCCAAAAAATCGAAAAACACACATAAATCACCACAATCCAATGCCATCCATGCCCTTATTCATGTTGAAATTCAAGACACCCCACAGAAAGACATTTGTCCATGCACCCTTGAGTACCCCTGGGCATAATGGATGAAAGCATGGCAGACTGGGTGCAGGCCTATGGCACAACAAAGCACACTGCCTGGCTTCAAAATGGCCCCTAGACCCCCACCCACATGGCCAGGCCCTGCCTGGACCAGGCCTCAAAAAGGCCCCCACCCACATGGACAGGCCCCAACAACAGCCAAAAAATCAAAAAACACACACAAATCACCCCAATCCAATGCCATCCATGCCCTCCATGATGTTTACATTCAAAAGACCCCACAGAAAGACCCAATCCATGCACCACTGAGTACCCCTGGGCAAAAGGCCCCAACAACAGCCAAAAAATCGAAAAACACACAGAAATCACCACAATTCAATGCCATCCATGCCCTCAATCGTGTTGAAATTCAAAACACCCCACAGAAAGACATTGGTCCATGCACCCTTGAGTACCCCTGGGCATAATGGATGAAAGCATGGCAGACTGGGTGCAGGCCTATGGCACAACAAAGCACACTGCCTGGCTTCAAAATGGCCCCTAGACCCCCACCCACATGGCCAGGCGCTGCCTGGACCACGCCTCAAAATGGCCCCCACCCACATGGTAGGGCCCCAACAACAGCCAAAAAATCAAAAAATACACAAAAATCACCACAAAATCAATGCCATCCATGCCCTTCATGATGTTTACATTGAAGAGACCCCACAGAAATACTCAGTCCATGCACCACTGAGTACCCCTGGGCAAAAGGACCCAACAACAGCCAAAAAATCGAAAAACACACAAAAATCACAACAATCCAATGCCATCCATGCCCTCAATCATGTTGAAATTCAAGACACCCCACAGAAAAACTCGGTCCATGCACCACTGAATACCCCTGGGCATAATGGATGAAAGCATGGCAGACTGGGTGCAGGCCTATGGCACAACAAAGCACACTGCCTGGCTTCAAAATGGCCCCTAGACCCCCACCCACATGGCCGGGGCCTGCCTGGACCAGGCCTCAAAATGGCCCCCACCCACATGGACAGGCCCCAACACTACCCCAAAAAATCTAAAAATACATAAAAATCACAACAATCCAATGCCATCCATGCCCTCAATGATGTTTACATTCAAGACACCCCACAGAAAGACTAGGCCCATGCACCACTGAGTAACCCTGGGCATAATGGATGAAAGCAAGGCACATTGGATGCAGGCCTACGGCAGAAAGCACACTGCCTGGCTTCAAAATGGCCCCTTGACCCCCACCACATAGCCAGGCCCTGCCTGTACCAGTCCTTAAAATGGCCCCCACCCACATGGCCATGCCCCATCAACACCCCAAAAAATCAAAAAACACATAAAAATCACCACAATCCAATGCCATCCATGCCCTCAATGATGTTTACATTCAAGACACCCCACAGAAAGACTAGGCCCATGTACCACTGAATACCCCTGGGCATAATGGATGAAAGCATGGTAGATTGGGTGAAGGCCTATGGCACAACAAAGCACACTGCCTGGTTTCAAAATGGCCCCTAGACCCCCACCCACATGGCCAGGCCCTGCCTGGACCAGACCTCAAAATGGCTCCCACCCACATGGACATGCCCAAACAACAGTCCAAAAAATCGAAAAACACACATAAATCTCCACAATCTGATGCCATCCATGCCCTCCATGCCCTCCATGATGTTTACATTGAAGAGACCCCACAGAAAGACTCAGTCCATGCACCACTGAGTACCCCTGGGCAAAAGACCCCAACAACAGCCAAAAAAATCGAAAAACGCACAAAACCCCCCCAATCCAATGCCATCCATGCCCTCAATCATGTTGAAATTCAAGACACCCCACAGAAAGACTCGGTCCATGCACCACTGAGTACCCCTGGGCATAATGGATGAAAGCATGGCAGACTGGGTGCAGGCCTATGGCACAACAGAGCACACTGCCTGTCTTCAAAATGGCCCCTAGACCCCCACCCACATGGCCAGGCCCTGCCTGAACCAGGCAACAAAATGGCCCCCACCCACATGGACAGGCCCCAACAACAGCCAAAAAATCGAAAACACACAAAAATCACCACAATCCAATGCCATCCATGCCCTCCATGATGTTTACATTAAAGAGAACCCACCGAAAGACTAAGTCCATGCCCCACTGAGTACCCCTGGGCAAAAGGCCCCAACAACAGCCAAAAAATCGAAAAACACACAAAAATCAGCACAATCCAATGCCATCCATGCCCTCAATCATGTTGAAATTCAAGACACCCCACAGAAAGACATTGGTCCATGCACCCTTGAGTACCCCTGGGCATAATGGATGAAAGCATGGCAGACTGGGTGCAGGCCTATGGCACAACAAAGCACACTGCCTGGCTTCAAAATGGCCCCTAGACCCCCACCCACATGGCCAGGCCCTGCCTGGACCAGGCCTCAAAAAAGCCCCCACCCACATGGACAGGCCCCAACAACAGCCAAAAAATCAAAAAACACACAAAAATCACCCCAATCCAATGCCATCCATGCCCTCCATGATGTTTACATTCAAGAGACCCCACAGAAAGACTCAGTCCATGCACCACTGTTTACCTCTGGCCAAAAGGCCCCAACAACAGCCAAAAAATCCAAAAACACACAAAAATCACCACAATCCAATGCAATTCATGCCCTCAATCATGTTGAAATTCAAGACACCCCACAGAAAGACTCGGTCCATGCACCACTGAATACCCCTGGGCATAATGGATGAAAGCATGGCAGACTGGGTGCAGGCCTATGGCACAATAGAGCACACTGCCTGGCTTCAAAATGGCCCCTAGACCCCCACCCACATGGCCAGGCCCTGCCTGGACCAGGCCGCAAAATGGCCCCCACCCACATGGACAGGCCCCAACAACAGCCAAAAAATCGAAAAACACACAAAAATCATCCCAATCCAATGCCATCCATGCCCCCAAACAAACAACATCAACTTACTTGTAAAATTTCTAATCCAAAAATGATCCAAAGAAAGTCAAAAAGGCCTCAAATCTAAATATCCAGCAGCATCCACAAAAAGTAATCCTTCCAGGTCAAGATCCAAATCAAAGTGACCAGGACATGAACAAAGCTCTGGGAGGAGCCTGCTGGACAGGAACAGGAAGTGGAGACTGTGGGGCACTCCCCCCCCCCCAAAATGGACTCCTTGCAAACAAAAGTGCAGGCAAATGTCAACCTGAGGAGTTATTCTGATACAAATCATCATTTTCAGAAGGTTTATGCTGCCTGCTGGTGGATTTCTTGTGCAGAATTGTAAATTTTGTAATTTCGCGAGTGCGAGATTGTTGCTGCCCGCCGCATCTACGAGTTCGCAATTGTTTACTCCCATGATACGTGATCACGAGCCTTTATGACGTACTCGCAATGACAAACTCTCGCTGTGCAAGGTGGCGAGCCGCAATTACGTAATCGCGGTCGACAAACTACCGCGGGATCACGCAGCAAGATCCAAAATGGCGCAGCACACGCAAACATGGAGAAAAACAACTCTTCAAACTTGAATGATGGTAAGTGAACGCCCCGCGCCGCAATATTGTATTTGTCAAGCGCGACCAAGCAAAAAAATCCGCTGCGCGCGAATTTGCGAATTGTCTGCAAATTCGCGAGAATTCGCGGATTGCAAATTCGCCAAAAATCCGCAAATTCCGCGAGCGGAACGGATTTTACGCTCATACTTAGTGATGAAGCAGAGGGTGACAGTGGTGAACCAGAGAGTGACAGTGGGGAACCAGAGAGTGGCAGTGGTGAACCAGAGGGTGCTGTGATGAACCAGAGGGTGGCATTGGTGAACCAGAGGGTGGCAGTGATGAACCGGAGGGTGGCCACGATGAACCACGACCGTTGCGAACACACAAGTAAGTTTGCATTCCTGAACTTGTAAAAAACCCTCGCGAACTGGCAAAAACCCTTGCGAACGCGCAAAAAAAGCAAATTCGCAAAATCGCACGAATTTTGGGATATTGCGAATTGCAGGTTCGCTTTTGCACGAATTCGCTAAACGCAAATTCGCAAATTTTGCCCGTACTTAGAAACAAGCATCCTGGGGCCAGTTTGGGGGTAACAGCCCTCATCAGCCAGGCTAGCTTGAATCCAGTGGCAAAGTCAGCAAGGGACCCACATCTGGGCATACCCTGCCAACTTACGGCAAACAAAGCAAACACAAGAAGATGATGTCTGGAGCGCTGAAACTTTTCAGACACTCACCCCTAGTCACAGATCTGGGTTGGATCCATCATCGTTCTTTAGCTCTCTTCACCACCCCAGTTCAGACACAGCTAGATGTAATTCAATATTGACCCTGGTGTTAGGCCAGCCAGCCCTTGTAAGTTCTGATGGTATTAATGAGCACTTCTAAACATTATACAGTAGGTAATACTAGAATCAGGCACTTTTGCAATGTAAAAAGAATGCAATGCATAACGCAACAATTGGCACTTTGCAAGGTAAAAATAATGCAATGCGTAATACAACTACAAGGTACGTTTTAAGCAGAAATAAGGCAATGCGTAATATAGTAATCAGGTAAGCCGTTATGCAGGATTAATGCAATGCGTAATACTCTAATCAGGTAGTTTGTTATGCAGAAACAATGCATTGCATTATACGACAATCAGGTAGTTCTTTATGCAGAAATAATGCCATGCGTCATACACTAATCAGGCAGTTCGTTATACAGGAATAATGCAGTGCGTAATACTCTAATCAGGTACTCCACTATGCAGAAATTATGCAATGTGTAATACGACAGTCAGGTACTCCGATATGCAGAAATGGAATAATGCGTAATACACTCAGGCACCGATCACTGTTCCTTAGGCGGTCTCTCCGCCACTCCTTCTAACTTGCAGTCAGCCTCTCAACAGTTGCCCCCAACATGGGTACTGTGTGTTATCAAAAAGTGCAGCTCTGTACTCCTGCCCCTGTACTGCCACTCCCTTGGCAATACGGGCCACGATACGAGCTGAAGCAGAGGCTCGCGCTGCCGGAATGAGAGAGAGGTCGAGAGCATCTCCCTCGGAGCCCGCACTCCACCCCAGAAGTCGACACACATTACCTGGGGTGCGAACTCACTCTCCTCGCCTCGTCCAGCGGCTGGGCCTCCAATGTGAACCTTGTGAATTGGCAACTGCAGGCTCGGGCCGGCAGCTCAGCTCCTCCGGGGCTGCCGGTCTGGGCCGATATGATTACGAAGATCTCAGGCTGCCACAGGGCACACACACACAGTGTCGCTGAGACTTCCTTGAGCTTCAGGTGCACCATCACCAGGCACTCCACACGAAGGTCTCAGGTTGCACGAAGATCACACGCACTGCGTCGCTGAGACTCAATTAAACTCCGGGTGCACATTAACAAGGCAAATCCTTATGAAGATCTCACGGTGCATCAATGAGACTCACTTGGATTCCGGTGCACACGATAACTGGACAATCCTTACAAAGGGGTTCAGGCTACAAAAAGCACACGCACACCGGGTCACTGATCCTTGCTTGGACTCCAGGTGCCCATTATCACAGGGCACACCTTACGAGAGTCTCAGGCTATAACAAGCATGTACACACAGCACCGCTGAGACTCTCTTGGAAACTTTTGTATTCCTGTGTTTCCGCAAAAGGGAGCCGGCTCACCTCGGGCCCTTGGGGATAAGTTACTTCAGGACACAGCACAGCAAAGTCCTTTCAAGCAGGGATACACAGCACACAACAAAGACCCATTAGCCTTTCCTTGATTAAAACAGCAAACTGCAAGCCAGCCCCAGAATACACAGCAAGGGGCAGTCCTTTCCTTCAGGGTCTTCAGTTGTTTCTTCCTTGGTAAAGGTTCCTCTTGACCACGAAGTAGCTCCAGTCTGGTTCAATCTTGATCAAGCCATTCTCCAAAGTTCAGGGGCTTCAGCTCTCACAGATATACCCCTCAATGGCTTTGAAGTCTTTGTGTTTCAGGGGGCACTGACCCCTGTTGAAACCAGTTCTGTGTGCCTCACTGCCAGTGACACCTTCTTCCTTTGATTAGTTGGGGTCTGGATCCTCAATCACTCAGCATGAGATGGGACAATTGTTTTATAGCAGCAACCCAGGCCTCTTCACCTCTAGGGGCTACTCCTCCCCCTACACTGCAGATGCAGGTCAGCCTGTTGCACTCTCACCTCCTCCCTTGAGTCAAGACATTCCCCCGATCCTATCGCTTTCAAATCCAGACAGTCAATCCACAACCAGGCAGAGACACTCAGAAATGTTTAGAACACAAAAACCCAGCCACTTCTAAAAGAGTGATTCAGAAAAGGGGGTGGTGATGAACAGAGTGTCTGAATTAAGCAGACCACTCTTACCCAGTCCAAAGATCAGGGCTTGATCCATCACCGTTTTTTAGCTCACTGCACCATCCCAGCTCAAAACTTGGCTATATGCAAATTAGTCTGACCCTGGCCCAGTGCATCATGGGAACAGGGCAGACCAAACTACCAAGCCAATTCTTATTCTGGGAAGGAAACAAGCTACCGGGGACCGGTTTCTGGCATTTCAGCCGTCTTTGGCCCGGCTTGCTTGAATCCTGATGGTGCAATGAGCTAGGGACTCACATCTGAGTATACCCTTCCACGCTTATGGTGGACAAAAATGATTCAGAAAAGGGGGTGGTGATGAACAGAGTGTCTGAATTAAGCAGACCACTCTTACCCAGTCCAAAGATCAGGGCTTGATCCATCACCGTTTTTTAGCTCACTGCACCATCCCAGCTCAGAACTTGGCTATATGCAAATTAGTCTGACCCTGGCCCAGTGCATCATGGGAACAGGGCAGACCAAACTACCAAGCCAATTCTTATACTGGGAAGGAAACAAGCTACCGGGGACCGGTTTCTGGCATTTCAGCCGTCTTCGGCCCGGCTTGCTTGAATCCTGATGGTGCAATGAGCTAGGGACTCACATCTGAGTATACCCTTCCACGCTTATGGTGGACAAAAATGATTCAGAAAAGGGGGTGGTGATGAACAGAGTGTCTGAATTAAGCAGACCACTCTTACCCAGTCCAAAGATCAGGGCTTGATCCATCACCGTTTTTTAGCTCACTGCACCATCCCAGCTCAGAACTTGGCTATATGCAAATTAGTCTGACCCTGGACCAGTGCATCATGGGAACAGGGCAGACCAAACTACCAAGCCAATTCTTATACTGGGAAGGAAACAAGCTACCGGGGACCGGTTTCTGGCATTTCAGCCGTCTTCGGCCCGGCTTGCTTGAATCCTGATGGTGCAATGAGCTAGGACTCACATCTGAGTATACCCTTCCACGCTTATGGTGGACAAAAATGATTCAGAAAAGGGGGTGGTGATGAACAGAGTGTCTGAATTAAGCAGACCACTCTTACCCAGTCCAAAGATCAGGGCTTGATCCATCACCGTTTTTTAGCTCACTGCACCATCCCAGCTCAGAACTTGGCTATATGCAAATTAGTCTGACCCTGGCCCAGTGCATCATAGGAACAGGACAGACCAAACTACCAAGCCAATTCTTATACTGGGAAGGAAACAAGCTACCGGGGACCGGTTTCTGGCATTTCAGCCGTCTTCGGCCCGGCTTGTTTGAATCCTGATGGTGCAATGAGCTAGGGACTCACATCTGAGTATACTCTTCCACGCTTATGGTGGACAAAAATGATTCAGAAAAGGGGGTGGTGATGAACAGAGTGTCTGAATTAAGCAGACCACTCTTACCCAGTCCAAAGATCAGGGCTTGATCCATCACCGTTTTTTAGCTCACTGCACCATCCCAGCTCAGAACCTGGCTATATGCAAATTAGTCTGACCCTGGCCCAGTGCATCATGGGAACAGGGCAGACCAAACTACCAAGCCAATTCTTATACTGGGAAGGAAACAAGCTACCGGGGACCGGTTTCTGGCATTTCAGCCGTCTTCGGCCCGGCTTGCTTGAATCCTGATGGTGCAATGAGCTAGGGACTCACATCTGAGTATACCCTTCCACGCTTAGGGTGGACAAAAATGATTCAGAAAAGGGGGAGGTGATGAACAGAGTGTCTGAATTAAGCAGACCACTCTTACCCAGTCCAAAGATCAGGGCTTGATCCATCACCGTTTTTTAGCTCACTGCACCATCTCAGCTCAGAGCTTGGCTATATGCAAATTAGTCTGACCCTGGCCCAGTGCATCATGGGAACAGGGCAGACCAAACTACCAAGCCAATTCTTATACTGGGAAGGAAACAAGCTACCGGGGACCGGTTTCTGGCATTTCAGCCGTCTTCGGCCCGGCTTGCTTGAATCCTGATGGTGCAATGAGCTAGGGACTCACATCTGAGTATACCCTTCCACGCTTATGGTGGACAAAAATGATTCTGAAAAGGGGGTGGTGATGAACAGAGTGTCTGAATTAAGCAGACCACTCTTACCCAGTCCAAAGATCAGGGCTTGATCCATCCCCGTTTTTTAGCTCACTGCACCATCCCAGCTCAGAACTTGGCTATATGCAAATTAGTCTGACCCTGGCCCAGTGCATCATGGGAACAGGGCAGACCAAACTTCCAAGCCAATTCTTATACTGGGAAGGAAAGAAGCTACCGGGGGCCAGTTTCTGGCATTTCAGCCATCTTCGGCCCGGCTTGCTTGAATCCTGATGGTGCAATGAGCTAGGGACTCACATCTGAGTATACCCTTCCACGCTTATGGTGGACAAAAATGATTCAGAAAAGGGGGTGGTGATGAACAGAGTGTCTGAATTAAGCAGACCACTCTTACCCAGTCCAAAGATCAGGGCTTGATCCATCACCGTTTTTTAGCTCACTGCACCATCCCAGCTCAGAACTTGGCTATATGCAAATTAGTCTGACCCTGGCCCAGTGCATCATGGGAACAGGGCAGACCAAACTACCAAGCCAATTCTTATACTGGGAAGGAAACAAGCTACTGGGGACCGGTTTCTGGCATTTCAGCCGTCTTCGCCCCGGCTTGCTTGAATCCTGATGGTGCAATGAGCTAGGGACTCACATCTGAGTATACCCTTCCACGCTTATGGTGGACAAAAATGATTCAGAAAAGGGGGGGTGGTGATGAACAGAGTGTCTGAATTAAGCAGACCACTCTCACCCAGTCCAAAGAACAGGGCTTGATCCATCACCGTTTTTTAGCTCACTGCACCATCCCAGCTCAGAACTTGGCTACATGCAAATTAGTCTGACCCTGGCCCAGTGCATCATGGGAACAGGGCAGACCAAACTACCAAGCCAATTCTTATACTGGGAAGGAAACAAGCTACCGGGGACCGGTTTCTGGCATTTCAGCCGTCTTCGGCCCGGCTTGCTTGAATCCTGATGGTGCAATGAGCTAGGGACTCACATCTGAGTATACCCTTCCACGCTTATGGTGGACAAAAATGATTCAGAAAAGGGGGTGGTGATGAACAGAGTGTCTGAATTAAGCAGACCACTCTCACCCAGTCCAAAGATCAGGGCTTGATCCATCACCGTTTTTTAGCTCACTGCACCATCCCAGCTCAGAACTTGGCTACATGCAAATTAGTCTGACCCTGGCCCAGTGCATCATGGGAACAGGGCAGACCAAACTACCAAGCCAATTCTTATACTGGGAAGGAAACAAGCTACCGGGGACCGGTTTCTGGCATTTCAGCCGTCTTCGGCCCGGTTTGCTTGAATCCTGATGGTGCAATGAGCTAGGGACTCACATCTGAGTATACCCTTCCACGCTTATGGTGGACAAAAATGATTCAGAAAAGGGGGTGGTGATGAACAGAGTGTCTGAATTAAGCAGACCACTCTTACCCAGTCCAAAGATCAGGGCTTGATCCATCACCGTTTTTTAGCTCACTGCACCATCCCAGCTCAGAACTTGGCTATATGCAACTTAGTCTGACCCTGGCCCAGTGCATCATGGGAACAGGGCAGACCAAACTACCAAGCCAATTCTTATACTGGGAAGGAAACAAGCTACCGGACCCCGGTTTCTGGCATTTCAGCCGTCTTCGGCCCGGCTTGCTTGAATCCTGATGGTGCAATGAGCTAGGGACTCACATCTGAGTATACCCTTCCACGCTTATGGTGGACAAAAATGATTCAGAAAAGGGGGTGGTGATGAACAGAGTGTCTGAATTAAGCAGACCACTCTTACCCAGTCCAAAGATCAGGGCTTGATCCATCACCGTTTTTTAGCTCACTGCACCATCCCAGCTCAGAACTTGGCTATATGCAAATTAGTCTGACCCTGGCCCAGTGCATCATGGGAACAGGGCAGGCCAAACTACCAAGCCAATTCTTATACTGGGAAGGAAACAAGCTACCGGGGACCAGTTTCTGGCATTTCAGCCGTCTTCGGCCCAGCTTGCTTGAATCCTGATGGTGCAATGAGCTAGGGACTCACTTCTGAGTATACCCTTCCACGCTTATGGTGGACAAAAATGATTCAGAAAAGGGGGTGGTGATGAACAGAGTGTCTGAATTAAGCAGGCCACTCTTACCCAGTCCAAAGATCAGGGCTTGATCCATCACCGTTTTTTAGCTCACTGCACCATCCCAGCTCAGAACTTGGCTATATGCAAATTAGTCTGACCCTGGCCCAGTGCATCATGGGAACAGGGCAGACCAAACTACCAAGCCAATTCTTATACTGGGAAGGAAACAAGCTACCGGGGGCCGGTTTCTGGCATTTCAGCCGTCTTCGGCCCGGCTTGCTTGAATCCTGATGGTGCAATGAGCTAGGGACTCACATCTGAGTATACCCTTCCACGCTTATGGTGGACAAAAATGATTCTGAAAAGGGGGTGGTGATGAACAGAGTGTCTGAATTAAGCAGACCACTCTTACCCAGTCCAAAGATCAGGGCTTGATCCATCCCCGTTTTTTAGCTCACTGCACCATCCCAGCTCAGAACTTGGCTATATGCAAATTAGTCTGACCCTGGCCCAGTGCATCATGGGAACAGGGCAGACCAAACTACCAAGCCAATTCTTATACTGGGAAGGAAAGAAGCTACCGGGGGCCGGTTTATGGCATTTCAGCCGTCTTCGGCCCGGCTTGCTTGAATCCTGATGGTGCAATGAGCTAGGGACTCACATCTGAGTATACCCTTCCACGCTTATGGTGGACAAAATGATTCTGAAAAGGGGGTGGTGATGAACAGAGTGTCTGAATTAAGCAGACCACTCTTACCCAGTCCAAAGATCAGGGCTTGATCCATCCCAGTTTTTTAGCTCACTGCACCATCCCAGCTCAGAACTTGGCTATATGCAAATTAGTCTGACCCTGGCCCAGTGCATCATGGGAACAGGGCAGACCAAACTACCAAGCCAATTCTTATACTGGGAAGGAAAGAAGCTACTGGGGGCCGGTTTCTGGCATTTCAGCCGTCTTCGGCCCGGCTTGCTTGAATCCTGATGGTGCAATGAGCTAGGGACTCACATCTGAGTATACCCTTCCACGCTTATGGTGGACAAAAATGATTCAGAAAAGGGGGTGGTGATGAACAGAGTGTCTGAATTAAGCAGACCACTCTTACCCAGTCCAAAGATCAGGGCTTGATCCATCACCGTTTTTTAGCTCACTGCACCATCCCAGCTCAGAACTTGGCTATATGCAAATTAGTCTGACCCTGGCCCAGTGCATCATGGGAACAGGGCAGACCAAACTACCAAGCCAATTCTTATACTGGGAAGGAAACAAGCTACTGGGGACCGGTTTCTGGCATTTCAGCCGTCTTCGGCCCGGCTTGCTTGAATCCTGATGGTGCAATGAGCTAGGGACTCACATCTGAGTATACCCTTCCACGCTTATGGTGGACAAAAATGATTCAGAAAAGGGGGGGGTGGTGATGAACAGAGTGTCTGAATTAAGCAGACCACTCTCACCCAGTCCAAAGAACAGGGCTTGATCCATCACCGTTTTTTAGCTCACTGCACCATCCCAGCTCAGAACTTGGCTACATGCAAATTAGTCTGACCCTGGCCCAGTGCATCATGGGAACAGGGCAGACCAAACTACCAAGCCAATTCTTATACTGGGAAGGAAACAAGCTACCGGGGACCGGTTTCTGGCATTTCAGCCGTCTTCGGCCCGGCTTGCTTGAATCCTGATGGTGCAAAGAGCTAGGGACTCACATCTGAGTATACCCTTCCACGCTTATGGTGGACAAAAATGATTCAGAAAAGGGGGTGGTGATGAACAGAGTGTCTGAATTAAGCAGACCACTCACACCCAGTCCAAAGATCAGGGCTTGATCCATCACAATTAGCTCACTGCACCATCCCAGCTCAGAACTTGGCTATATGCAAATTAGTCTGACCCTGGCCCAGTGCATCATGGGAACAGGGCAGACCAAACTACCAAGCCAATTCTTATACTGGGAAGGAAACAAGCTACCGGGGACCGGTTTCTGGCATTTCAGCCGTCTTCGGCCCAGCTTGCTTGAATCCTGATGGTGCAATGAGCTAGGGACTCACATCTGAGTATACCCTTCCACGCTTATGGTGGACAAAAATGATTCAGAAAAGGGGGTGGTGATGAACAGAGTGTCTGAATTAAGCAGACCACTCTCACCCAGTCCAAAGATCAGGGCTTGATCCATCACCGTTTTTTAGCTCACTGCACCATCCCAGCTCAGAACTTGGCTACATGCAAATTAGTCTGACCCTGGCCCAGTGCATCATGGGAACAGGGCAGACCAAACTACCAAGCCAATTCTTATACTGGGAAGGAAACAAGCTACCGGGGACCGGTTTCTGGCATTTCAGCCGTCTTCGGCCCGGTTTGCTTGAATCCTGATGGTGCAATGGGCTAGGGACTCACATCTGAGTATACCCTTCCACGCTTATGGTGGACAAAAATGATTCTGAAAAGGGGGTGGTGATGAACAGAGTGTCTGAATTAAGCAGACCACTCTTATCCAGTCCAAAGATCAGGGCTTGATCCATCACCGTTTTTTAGCTCACTGCACCATCCCAGCTCAGAACTTGGCTATATGCAAATTAGTCTGACCCTTGCCCAGTGCATCATGGGAACAGGGCAGACCAAACTACCAAGCCAATTCTTATACTGGGAAGGAAACAAGCTACCGGGGACCGGTTTCTGGCATTTCAGCCGTCTTCTGCCCGGCTTGCTTGAATCCTGATGGTGCAATGAGCTAGGGACTCACATCTGAGTATACCCTTCCACGCTTATGGTGGACAAAAATGATTCAGAAAAGGGGGTGGTGATGAACAGAGTGTCTGAATTAAGCAGACCACTCTTACCCAGTCCAAAGATCAGGGCTTGATCCATCACCGTTTTTTAGCTCACTGCACCATCCCAGCTCAGAACTTGGCTATATGCAACTTAGTCTGACCCTGGCCCAGTGCATCATGGGAACAGGGCAGACCAAACTACCAAGCCAATTCTTATACTGGGAAGGAAACAAGCTACCGGGGACCGGTTTCTGGCATTTCAGTCGTCTTCGGCCCGGCTTGCTTGAATCCTGATGGTGCAATGAGCTAGGGACTCACATCTGAGTATACCCTTCCACGCTTATGGTGGACAAAAATGATTCAGAAAAGGGGGTGGTGCTGAACAGAGTGTCTGAATTAAGCAGACCACTCTTACCCAGTCCAAAGATCAGGGCTTGATCCATCACCGTTTTTTAGCTCACTGCACCATCCCAGCTCAGAACTTGGCTATATGCAAATTAGTCTGACCCTTGCCCAGTGCATCATGGGAACAGGGCAGACCAAACTACCAAGCCAATTCTTATACTGGGAAGGAAACAAGCTACCGGGGACCGGTTTCTGGCATTTCAGCCGTCTTCTGCCCGGCTTGCTTGAATCCTGATGGTGCAATGAGCTAGGGACTCACATCTGAGTATACCCTTCCACGCTTATGGTGGACAAAAATGATTCAGAAAAGGGGGTGGTGATGAACAGAGTGTCTGAATTAAGCAGACCACTCTTACCCAGTCCAAAGATCAGGGCTTGATCCATCACCGTTTTTTAGCTCACTGCACCATCCCAGCTCAGAACTTGGCTATATGCAACTTAGTCTGACCCTGGCCCAGTGCATCATGGGAACAGGGCAGACCAAACTACCAAGCCAATTCTTATACTGGGAAGGAAACAAGCTACCGGGGACCGGTTTCTGGCATTTCAGTCGTCTTCGGCCCGGCTTGCTTGAATCCTGATGGTGCAATGAGCTAGGGACTCACATCTGAGTATACCCTTCCACGCTTATGGTGGACAAAAATGATTCAGAAAAGGGGGTGGTGCTGAACAGAGTGTCTGAATTAAGCAGACCACTCTTACCCAGTCCAAAGATCAGGGCTTGATCCATCACCGTTTTTTAGCTCACTGCACCATCCCAGCTCAGAACTTGGCTATATGCAAATTAGTCTGACCCTGGCCCAGTGCATCATGGGAACAGGGCAGACCAAACTACCAAGCCAATTCTTATACTGGGAAGGAAACAAGCTACCGGGGACCAGTTTCTGGCATTTCAGCCGTCTTCGGCCCAGCTTGCTTGAATCCTGATGGTGCAATGAGCTAGGGACTCACTTCTGAGTATACCCTTCCACGCTTATGGTGGACAAAAATGATTCAGAAAAGGGGGTGGTGATGAACAGAGTGTCTGAATTAAGCAGGCCACTCTTACCCAGTCCAAAGATCAGGGCTTGATCCATCACCGTTTTTTAGCTCACTGCACCATCCCAGCTCAGAACTTGGCTATATGCAAATTAGTCTGACCCTGGCCCAGTGCATCATGGGAACAGGGCAGACCAAACTACCAAGCCAATTCTTATACTGGGAAGGAAACAAGCTACCGGGGACCGGTTTCTGGCATTTCAGCCGTCTTCGGCCCGGCTTGCTTGAATCCTGGTGGTGCAATGAGCTAGGGACTCACATCTGAGTATACCCTTCCACGCTTATGGTGGACAAAAATGATTCTGAAAAGGGGGTGGTGATGAACAGAGTGTCTGAATTAAGCAGACCACTCTTACCCAGTCCAAAGATCAGGGCTTGATCCATCACCGTTTTTTAGCTCACTGCACCATCCCAGCTCAGAACTTGGCTATATGCAAATTAGTCTGACCCTGGCCCAGTGCATCATGGGAACAGGGCAGACCAAACTACCAAGCCAATTCTTATACTGGGAAGGAAACAAGCTACCGGGGGCCGGTTTCTGGCATTTCAGCCATCTTCGGCCCGGCTTGCTTGAATCCTGATGGTGCAATGAGCTAGGGACTCACATCTGAGTATACCCTTCCACGCTTATGGTGGACAAAAATGATTCTGAAAAGGGGGTGGTGATGAACAGAGTGTCTGAATTAAGCAGACCACTCTTACCCAGTCCAAAGATCAGGGCTTGATCCATCCCCGTTTTTTAGCTCACTGCACCATCCCAGCTCAGAACTTGGCTATATGCAAATTAGTCTGACCCTGGCCCAGTGCATCATGGGAACAGGGCAGACCAAACTACCAAGCCAATTCTTATACTGGGAAGGAAAGAAGCTACCGGGGGCCGGTTTCTGGCATTTCAGCCGTCTTCGGCCCGGCTTGCTTGAATCCTGATGGTGCAATGAGCTAGGGACTCACATCTGAGTATACCCTTCCACGCTTATGGTGGACAAAAATGATTCAGAAAAGGGGGTGGTGATGAACAGAGTGTCTGAATTAAGCAGACCACTCTTACCCAGTCCAAAGATCAGGGCTTGATCCATCACCGTTTTTTAGCTCACTGCACCATCCCAGCTCAGAACTTGGCTATATGCAAATTAGTCTGACCCTGGCCCAGTGCATCATGGGAACAGGGCAGAGCAAACTACCAAGCCAATTCTTATACTGGGAAGGAAACAAGCTACCGGGGACCGGTTTCTGGCATTTCAGCCGTCTTCGGCCCGGCTTGCTTGAATCCTGATGGTGCAATGAGCTAGGGACTCACATCTGAGTATACCCTTCCACGCTTATGGTGGACAAAAATGATTCAGAAAAGGGGGTGGTGATGAACAGAGTGTCTGAATTAAGCAGACCACTCTCACCCAGTCTAAAGATCAGGGCTTGATCCATCACCGTTTTTTAGCTCACTGCACCATCCCAGCTCAGAACTTGGCTACATGCAAATTAGTCTGACCCTGGCCCAGTGCATCATGGGAACAGGGCAGACCAAACTACCAAGCCAATTCTTATACTGGGAAGGAAACAAGCTACCGGGGACCGGTTTCTGGCATTTCAGCCGTCTTCGGCCCGGTTTGCTTGAATCCTGATGGTGCAATGAGCTAGGGACTCACATCTGAGTATACCCTTCCACGCTTATGGTGGACAAAAATGATTCAGAAAAGGGGGTGGTGATGAACAGAGTGTCTGAATTAAGCAGACCACTCTTACCCAGTCCAAAGATCAGGGCTTGATCCATCACTGTTTTTTAGCTCACTGCACCATCCCAGCTCAGAACTTGGCTATATGCAAATTAGTCTGACCCTGGCCCAGTGCATCATGGGAACAGGGCAGACCAAACTACCAAGCCAATTCTTATACTGGGAAGGAAACAAGCTACCGGGGACCGGTTTCTGGCATTTCAGCCGTCTTTGGCCCGGCTTGCTTGAATCCTGATGGTGCAATGAGCTAGGGACTCACATCTGAGTACACCCTTCCACGCTTATGGTGGACAAAAATGATTCAGAAAAGGGGGTGGTGATGAACAGAGTGTCTGAATTAAGCAGACCACTCTTACCAGGTCCAAAGATCAGGGCTTGATCCATCACCGTTTTTTAGCTCACTGCACCATCCCAGCTCAGAACTTGGCTATATGCAACTTAGTCTGACCCTGGCCCAGTGCATCATGGGAACAGGGCAGACCAAACTACCAAGCCAATTCTTATACTGGGAAGGAAACAAGCTACCGGGGACCGGTTTCTGGCATTTCAGCCGTCTTCTGCCCGGCTTGCTTGAATCCTGATGGTGCAATGAGCTAGGGACTCACATCTGAGTATACCCTTCCACGCTTATGGTGGACAAAAATGATTCAGAAAAGGGGGTGGTGATGAACAGAGTGTCTGAATTAAGCAGACCACTCTTACCCAGTCCAAAGATCAGGGCTTGATCCATCACCGTTTTTTAGCTCACTGCACCATCCCAGCTCAGAACTTGGCTATATGCAACTTAGTCTGACCCTGGCCCAGTGCATCATGGGAACAGGGCAGACCAAACTACCAAGCCAATTCTTATACTGGGAAGGAAACAAGCTACCGGGGACCGGTTTCTGGCATTTCAGTCGTCTTCGGCCCGGCTTGCTTGAATCCTGATGGTGCAATGAGCTAGGGACTCACATCTGAGTATACCCTTCCACGCTTATGGTGGACAAAAATGATTCAGAAAAGGGGGTGGTGCTGAACAGAGTGTCTGAATTAAGCAGACCACTCTTACCCAGTCCAAAGATCAGGGCTTGATCCATCACCGTTTTTTAGCTCACTGCACCATCCCAGCTCAGAACTTGGCTATATGCAAATTAGTCTGACCCTGGCCCAGTGCATCATGGGAACAGGGCAGACCAAACTACCAAGCCAATTCTTATACTGGGAAGGAAACAAGCTACCGGGGACCAGTTTCTGGCATTTCAGCCGTCTTCGGCCCAGCTTGCTTGAATCCTGATGGTGCAATGAGCTAGGGACTCACTTCTGAGTATACCCTTCCACGCTTATGGTGGACAAAAATGATTCAGAAAAGGGGGTGGTGATGAACAGAGTGTCTGAATTAAGCAGGCCACTCTTACCCAGTCCAAAGATCAGGGCTTGATCCATCACCGTTTTTTAGCTCACTGCACCATCCCAGCTCAGAACTTGGCTATATGCAAATTAGTCTGACCCTGGCCCAGTGCATCATGGGAACAGGGCAGACCAAACTACCAAGCCAATTCTTATACTGGGAAGGAAACAAGCTACCGGGGACCGGTTTCTGGCATTTCAGCCGTCTTCGGCCCGGCTTGCTTGAATCCTGGTGGTGCAATGAGCTAGGGACTCACATCTGAGTATACCCTTCCACGCTTATGGTGGACAAAAATGATTCTGAAAAGGGGGTGGTGATGAACAGAGTGTCTGAATTAAGCAGACCACTCTTACCCAGTCCAAAGATCAGGGCTTGATCCATCACCGTTTTTTAGCTCACTGCACCATCCCAGCTCAGAACTTGGCTATATGCAAATTAGTCTGACCCTGGCCCAGTGCATCATGGGAACAGGGCAGACCAAACTACCAAGCCAATTCTTATACTGGGAAGGAAACAAGCTACCGGGGGCCGGTTTCTGGCATTTCAGCCATCTTCGGCCCGGCTTGCTTGAATCCTGATGGTGCAATGAGCTAGGGACTCACATCTGAGTATACCCTTCCACGCTTATGGTGGACAAAAATGATTCTGAAAAGGGGGTGGTGATGAACAGAGTGTCTGAATTAAGCAGACCACTCTTACCCAGTCCAAAGATCAGGGCTTGATCCATCCCCGTTTTTTAGCTCACTGCACCATCCCAGCTCAGAACTTGGCTATATGCAAATTAGTCTGACCCTGGCCCAGTGCATCATGGGAACAGGGCAGACCAAACTACCAAGCCAATTCTTATACTGGGAAGGAAAGAAGCTACCGGGGGCCGGTTTCTGGCATTTCAGCCGTCTTCGGCCCGGCTTGCTTGAATCCTGATGGTGCAATGAGCTAGGGACTCACATCTGAGTATACCCTTCCACGCTTATGGTGGACAAAAATGATTCAGAAAAGGGGGTGGTGATGAACAGAGTGTCTGAATTAAGCAGACCACTCTTACCCAGTCCAAAGATCAGGGCTTGATCCATCACTGTTTTTTAGCTCACTGCACCATCCCAGCTCAGAACTTGGCTATATGCAAATTAGTCTGACCCTGGCCCAGTGCATCATGGGAACAGGGCAGAGCAAACTACCAAGCCAATTCTTATACTGGGAAGGAAACAAGCTACCGGGGACCGGTTTCTGGCATTTCAGCCGTCTTCGGCCCGGCTTGCTTGAATCCTGATGGTGCAATGAGCTAGGGACTCACATCTGAGTATACCCTTCCACGCTTATGGTGGACAAAAATGATTCAGAAAAGGGGGTGGTAATGAACAGAGTGTCTGAATTAAGCAGACCACTCTCACCCAGTCTAAAGATCAGGGCTTGATCCATCACCGTTTTTTAGCTCACTGCACCATCCCAGCTCAGAACTTGGCTACATGCAAATTAGTCTGACCCTGGCCCAGTGCATCATGGGAACAGGGCAGACCAAACTACCAAGCCAATTCTTATACTGGGAAGGAAACAAGCTACCGGGGACCGGTTTCTGGCATTTCAGCCGTCTTCGGCCCGGTTTGCTTGAATCCTGATGGTGCAATGAGCTAGGGACTCACATCTGAGTATACCCTTCCACGCTTATGGTGGACAAAAATGATTCAGAAAAGGGGGTGGTGATGAACAGAGTGTCTGAATTAAGCAGACCACTCTTACCCAGTCCAAAGATCAGGGCTTGATCCATCACTGTTTTTTAGCTCACTGCACCATCCCAGCTCAGAACTTGGCTATATGCAAATTAGTCTGACCCTGGCCCAGTGCATCATGGGAACAGGGCAGACCAAACTACCAAGCCAATTCTTATACTGGGAAGGAAACAAGCTACCGGGGACCGGTTTCTGGCATTTCAGCCGTCTTTGGCCCGGCTTGCTTGAATCCTGATGGTGCAATGAGCTAGGGACTCACATCTGAGTACACCCTTCCACGCTTATGGTGGACAAAAATGATTCAGAAAAGGGGGTGGTGATGAACAGAGTGTCTGAATTAAGCAGACCACTCTTACCAGGTCCAAAGATCAGGGCTTGATCCATCACCGTTTTTTAGCTCACTGCACCATCCCAGCTCAGAACTTGGCTATATGCAACTTAGTCTGACCCTGGCCCAGTGCATCATGTGAACAGGGCAGACCAAACTACCAAGCCAATTCTTATACTGGGAAGGAAACAAGCTACCGGGGACCGGTTTATGGCATTTCAGCCGTCTTCGGCCCGGCTTGCTTGAATCCTGATGGTGCAATGAGCTAGGGACTCACATCTGAGTATACCCTTCCACGCTTATGGTGGACAAAATGATTCTGAAAAGGGGGTGGTGATGAACAGAGTGTCTGAATTAAGCAGACCACTCTTACCCAGTCCAAAGATCAGGGCTTGATCCATCCCAGTTTTTTAGCTCACTGCACCATCCCAGCTCAGAACTTGGCTATATGCAAATTAGTCTGACCCTGGCCCAGTGCATCATGGGAACAGGGCAGACCAAACTACCAAGCCAATTCTTATACTGGGAAGGAAAGAAGCTACTGGGGGCCGGTTTCTGGCATTTCAGCCGTCTTCGGCCCGGCTTGCTTGAATCCTGATGGTGCAATGAGCTAGGGACTCACATCTGAGTATACCCTTCCACGCTTATGGTGGACAAAAATGATTCAGAAAAGGGGGTGGTGATGAACAGAGTGTCTGAATTAAGCAGACCACTCTTACCCAGTCCAAAGATCAGGGCTTGATCCATCACCGTTTTTTAGCTCACTGCACCATCCCAGCTCAGAACTTGGCTATATGCAAATTAGTCTGACCCTGGCCCAGTGCATCATGGGAACAGGGCAGACCAAACTACCAAGCCAATTCTTATACTGGGAAGGAAACAAGCTACTGGGGACCGGTTTCTGGCATTTCAGCCGTCTTCGGCCCGGCTTGCTTGAATCCTGATGGTGCAATGAGCTAGGGACTCACATCTGAGTATACCCTTCCACGCTTATGGTGGACAAAAATGATTCAGAAAAGGGGGGGTGGTGATGAACAGAGTGTCTGAATTAAGCAGACCACTCTCACCCAGTCCAAAGAACAGGGCTTGATCCATCACCGTTTTTTAGCTTACTGCACCATCCCAGCTCAGAACTTGGCTACATGCAAATTAGTCTGACCCTGGCCCAGTGCATCATGGGAACAGGGCAGACCAAACTACCAAGCCAATTCTTATACTGGGAAGGAAACAAGCTACCGGGGACCGGTTTCTGGCATTTCAGCCGTCTTCGGCCCGGCTTGCTTGAATCCTGATGGTGCAAAGAGCTAGGGACTCACATCTGAGTATACCCTTCCACGCTTATGGTGGACAAAAATGATTCAGAAAAGGGGGTGGTGATGAACAGAGTGTCTGAATTAAGCAGACCACTCACACCCAGTCCAAAGATCAGGGCTTGATCCATCACAATTAGCTCACTGCACCATCCCAGCTCAGAACTTGGCTATATGCAAATTAGTCTGACCCTGGCCCAGTGCATCATGGGAACAGGGCAGACCAAACTACCAAGCCAATTCTTATACTGGGAAGGAAACAAGCTACCGGGGACCGGTTTCTGGCATTTCAGCCGTCTTCGGCCCAGCTTGCTTGAATCCTGATGGTGCAATGAGCTAGGGACTCACATCTGAGTATACCCTTCCACGCTTATGGTGGACAAAAATGATTCAGAAAAGGGGGTGGTGATGAACAGAGTGTCTGAATTAAGCAGACCACTCTCACCCAGTCCAAAGATCAGGGCTTGATCCATCACCGTTTTTTAGCTCACTGCACCATCCCAGCTCAGAACTTGGCTACATGCAAATTAGTCTGACCCTGGCCCAGTGCATCATGGGAACAGGGCAGACCAAACTACCAAGCCAATTCTTATACTGGGAAGGAAACAAGCTACCGGGGACCGGTTTCTGGCATTTCAGCCGTCTTCGGCCCGGTTTGCTTGAATCCTGATGGTGCAATGGGCTAGGGACTCACATCTGAGTATACCCTTCCACGCTTATGGTGGACAAAAATGATTCTGAAAAGGGGGTGGTGATGAACAGAGGGTCTGAATTAAGCAGACCACTCTTATCCAGTCCAAAGATCAGGGCTTGATCCATCACCGTTTTTTAGCTCACTGCACCATCCCAGCTCAGAACTTGGCTATATGCAAATTAGTCTGACCCTTGCCCAGTGCATCATGGGAACAGGGCAGACCAAACTACCAAGCCAATTCTTATACTGGGAAGGAAACAAGCTACCGGGGACCGGTTTCTGGCATTTCAGCCGTCTTCTGCCCGGCTTGCTTGAATCCTGATGGTGCAATGAGCTAGGGACTCACATCTGAGTATACCCTTCCACGCTTATGGTGGACAAAAATGATTCAGAAAAGGGGGTGGTGATGAACAGAGTGTCTGAATTAAGCAGACCACTCTTACCCAGTCCAAAGATCAGGGCTTGATCCATCACCGTTTTTTAGCTCACTGCACCATCCCAGCTCAGAACTTGGCTATATGCAACTTAGTCTGACCCTGGCCCAGTGCATCATGGGAACAGGGCAGACCAAACTACCAAGCCAATTCTTATACTGGGAAGGAAACAAGCTACCGGGGACCGGTTTCTGGCATTTCAGTCGTCTTCGGCCCGGCTTGCTTGAATCCTGATGGTGCAATGAGCTAGGGACTCACATCTGAGTATACCCTTCCACGCTTATGGTGGACAAAAATGATTCAGAAAAGGGGGTGGTGCTGAACAGAGTGTCTGAATTAAGCAGACCACTCTTACCCAGTCCAAAGATCAGGGCTTGATCCATCACCGTTTTTTAGCTCACTGCACCATCCCAGCTCAGAACTTGGCTATATGCAAATTAGTCTGACCCTGGCCCAGTGCATCATGGGAACAGGGCAGACCAAACTACCAAGCCAATTCTTATACTGGGAAGGAAACAAGCTACCGGGGACCAGTTTCTGGCATTTCAGCCGTCTTCGGCCCAGCTTGCTTGAATCCTGATGGTGCAATGAGCTAGGGACTCACTTCTGAGTATACCCTTCCACGCTTATGGTGGACAAAAATGATTCAGAAAAGGGGGTGGTGATGAACAGAGTGTCTGAATTAAGCAGGCCACTCTTACCCAGTCCAAAGATCAGGGCTTGATCCATCACCGTTTTTTAGCTCACTGCACCATCCCAGCTCAGAACTTGGCTATATGCAAATTAGTCTGACCCTGGCCCAGTGCATCATGGGAACAGGGCAGACCAAACTACCAAGCCAATTCTTATACTGGGAAGGAAACAAGCTACCGGGGACCGGTTTCTGGCATTTCAGCCGTCTTCGGCCCGGCTTGCTTGAATCCTGGTGGTGCAATGAGCTAGGGACTCACATCTGAGTATACCCTTCCACGCTTATGGTGGACAAAAATGATTCTGAAAAGGGGGTGGTGATGAACAGAGTGTCTGAATTAAGCAGACCACTCTTACCCAGTCCAAAGATCAGGGCTTGATCCATCACCGTTTTTTAGCTCACTGCACCATCCCAGCTCAGAACTTGGCTATATGCAAATTAGTCTGACCCTGGCCCAGTGCATCATGGGAACAGGGCAGACCAAACTACCAAGCCAATTCTTATACTGGGAAGGAAACAAGCTACCGGGGGCCGGTTTCTGGCATTTCAGCCATCTTCGGCCCGGCTTGCTTGAATCCTGATGGTGCAATGAGCTAGGGACTCACATCTGAGTATACCCTTCCACGCTTATGGTGGACAAAAATGATTCTGAAAAGGGGGTGGTGATGAACAGAGTGTCTGAATTAAGCAGACCACTCTTACCCAGTCCAAAGATCAGGGCTTGATCCATCACTGTTTTTTAGCTCACTGCACCATCCCAGCTCAGAACTTGGCTATATGCAAATTAGTCTGACCCTGGCCCAGTGCATCATGGGAACAGGGCAGACCAAACTACCAAGCCAATTCTTATACTGGGAAGGAAACAAGCTACCGGGGACCGGTTTCTGGCATTTCAGCCGTCTTTGGCCCGGCTTGCTTGAATCCTGATGGTGCAATGAGCTAGGGACTCACATCTGAGTACACCCTTCCACGCTTATGGTGGACAAAAATGATTCAGAAAAGGGGGTGGTGATGAACAGAGTGTCTGAATTAAGCAGACCACTCTTACCAGGTCCAAAGATCAGGGCTTGATCCATCACCGTTTTTTAGCTCACTGCACCATCCCAGCTCAGAACTTGGCTATATGCAACTTAGTCTGACCCTGGCCCAGTGCATCATGGGAACAGGGCAGACCAAACTACCAAGCCAATTCTTATACCGGGAAGGAAACAAGCTACCGGGGACCGGTTTCTGGCATTTCAGCCGTCTTCGGCCCGGCTTGCTTGAATCCTGATGGTGCAATGAGCTAGGGACTCACATCTGAGTATACCCTTCCACGCTTATGGTGGACAAAAATGATTCAGAAAAGGGGGTGGTGATGAACAGAGTGTCTGAATTAAGCAGACCACTCACACCCAGTCCAAAGATCAGGGCTTGATCCATCACAATTAGCTCACTGCACCATCCCAGCTCAGAACTTGGCTATATGCAAATTAGTCTGACCCTGGCCCAGTGCATCATGGGAACAGGGCAGACCAAACTACCAAGCCAATTCTTATACTGGGAAGGAAACAAGCTACCGGGGACCGGTTTCTGGCATTTCAGCCGTCTTCGGCCCAGCTTGCTTGAATCCTGATGGTGCAATGAGCTAGGGACTCACATCTGAGTATACCCTTCCACGCTTATGGTGGACAAAAATGATTCAGAAAAGGGGGTGGTGATGAACAGAGTGTCTGAATTAAGCAGACCACTCTCACCCAGTCCAAAGATCAGGGCTTGATCCATCACCGTTTTTTAGCTCACTGCACCATCCCAGCTCAGAACTTGGCTACATGCAAATTAGTCTGACCCTGGCCCAGTGCATCATGGGAACAGGGCAGACCAAACTACCAAGCCAATTCTTATACTGGGAAGGAAACAAGCTACCGGGGACCGGTTTCTGGCATTTCAGCCGTCTTCGGCCCGGTTTGCTTGAATCCTGATGGTGCAATGGGCTAGGGACTCACATCTGAGTATACCCTTCCACGCTTATGGTGGACAAAAATGATTCTGAAAAGGGGGTGGTGATGAACAGAGTGTCTGAATTAAGCAGACCACTCTTATCCAGTCCAAAGATCAGGGCTTGATCCATCACCGTTTTTTAGCTCACTGCACCATCCCAGCTCAGAACTTGGCTATATGCAAATTAGTCTGACCCTTGCCCAGTGCATCATGGGAACAGGGCAGACCAAACTACCAAGCCAATTCTTATACTGGGAAGGAAACAAGCTACCGGGGACCGGTTTCTGGCATTTCAGCCGTCTTCTGCCCGGCTTGCTTGAATCCTGATGGTGCAATGAGCTAGGGACTCACATCTGAGTATACCCTTCCACGCTTATGGTGGACAAAAATGATTCAGAAAAGGGGGTGGTGATGAACAGAGTGTCTGAATTAAGCAGACCACTCTTACCCAGTCCAAAGATCAGGGCTTGATCCATCACCGTTTTTTAGCTCACTGCACCATCCCAGCTCAGAACTTGGCTATATGCAACTTAGTCTGACCCTGGCCCAGTGCATCATGGGAACAGGGCAGACCAAACTACCAAGCCAATTCTTATACTGGGAAGGAAACAAGCTACCGGGGACCGGTTTCTGGCATTTCAGTCATCTTCGGCCCGGCTTGCTTGAATCCTGATGGTGCAATGAGCTAGGGACTCACATCTGAGTATACCCTTCCACGCTTATGGTGGACAAAAATGATTCAGAAAAGGGGGTGGTGCTGAACAGAGTGTCTGAATTAAGCAGACCACTCTTACCCAGTCCAAAGATCAGGGCTTGATCCATCACCGTTTTTTAGCTCACTGCACCATCCCAGCTCAGAACTTGGCTATATGCAAATTAGTCTGACCCTGGCCCAGTGCATCATGGGAACAGGGCAGACCAAACTACCAAGCCAATTCTTATACTGGGAAGGAAACAAGCTACCGGGGACCGGTTTCTGGCATTTCAGCCGTCTTCTGCCCGGCTTGCTTGAATCCTGATGGTGCAATGAGCTAGGGACTCACATCTGAGTATACCCTTCCACGCTTATGGTGGACAAAAATGATTCAGAAAAGGGGGTGGTGATGAACAGAGTGTCTGAATTAAGCAGACCACTCTTACCCAGTCCAAAGATCAGGGCTTGATCCATCACCGTTTTTTAGCTCACTGCACCATCCCAGCTCAGAACTTGGCTATATGCAACTTAGTCTGACCCTGGCCCAGTGCATCATGGGAACAGGGCAGACCAAACTACCAAGCCAATTCTTATACTGGGAAGGAAACAAGCTACCGGGGACCGGTTTCTGGCATTTCAGTCATCTTCGGCCCGGCTTGCTTGAATCCTGATGGTGCAATGAGCTAGGGACTCACATCTGAGTATACCCTTCCACGCTTATGGTGGACAAAAATGATTCAGAAAAGGGGGTGGTGCTGAACAGAGTGTCTGAATTAAGCAGACCACTCTTACCCAGTCCAAAGATCAGGGCTTGATCCATCACCGTTTTTTAGCTCACTGCACCATCCCAGCTCAGAACTTGGCTATATGCAAATTAGTCTGACCCTGGCCCAGTGCATCATGGGAACAGGGCAGACCAAACTACCAAGCCAATTCTTATACTGGGAAGGAAACAAGCTACCGGGGACCAGTTTCTGGCATTTCAGCCGTCTTCGGCCCAGCTTGCTTGAATCCTGATGGTGCAATGAGCTAGGGACTCACTTCTGAGTATACCCTTCCACGCTTATGGTGGACAAAAATGATTCAGAAAAGGGGGTGGTGATGAACAGAGTGTCTGAATTAAGCAGGCCACTCTTACCCAGTCCAAAGATCAGGGCTTGATCCATCACCGTTTTTTAGCTCACTGCACCATCCCAGCTCAGAACTTGGCTATATGCAAATTAGTCTGACCCTGGCCCAGTGCATCATGGGAACAGGGCAGACCAAACTACCAAGCCAATTCTTATACTGGGAAGGAAACAAGCTACCGGGGACCGGTTTCTGGCATTTCAGCCGTCTTCGGCCCGGCTTTCTTGAATCCTGGTGGTGCAATGAGCTAGGGACTCACATCTGAGTATACCCTTCCACGCTTATGGTGGACAAAAATGATTCTGAAAAGGGGGTGGTGATGAACAGAGTGTCTGAATTAAGCAGACCACTCTTACCCAGTCCAAAGATCAGGGCTTGATCCATCACCGTTTTTTAGCTCACTGCACCATCCCAGCTCAGAACTTGGCTATATGCAAATTAGTCTGACCCTGGCCCAGTGCATCATGGGAACAGGGCAGACCAAACTACCAAGCCAATTCTTATACTGGGAAGGAAACAAGCTACCGGGGGCCGGTTTCTGGCATTTCAGCCATCTTCGGCCCGGCTTGCTTGAATCCTGATGGTGCAATGAGCTAGGGACTCACATCTGAGTATACCCTTCCACGCTTATGGTGGACAAAAATGATTCTGAAAAGGGGGTGGTGATGAACAGAGTGTCTGAATTAAGCAGACCACTCTTACCCAGTCCAAAGATCAGGGCTTGATCCATCCCCGTTTTTTAGCTCACTGCACCATCCCAGCTCAGAACTTGGCTATATGCAAATTAGTCTGACCCTGGCCCAGTGCATCATGGGAACAGGGCAGACCAAACTACCAAGCCAATTCTTATACTGGGAAGGAAAGAAGCTACCGGGGGCCGGTTTCTGGCATTTCAGCCGTCTTCGGCCCGGCTTGCTTGAATCCTGATGGTGCAATGAGCTAGGGACTCACATCTGAGTATACCCTTCCACGCTTATGGTGGACAAAAATGATTCAGAAAAGGGGGTGGTGATGAACAGAGTGTCTGAATTAAGCAGACCACTCTTACCCAGTCCAAAGATCAGGGCTTGATCCATCACCGTTTTTTAGCTCACTGCACCATCCCAGCTCAGAACTTGGCTATATGCAAATTAGTCTGACCCTGGCCCAGTGCATCATGGGAACAGGGCAGAGCAAACTACCAAGCCAATTCTTATACTGGGAAGGAAACAAGCTACCGGGGACCGGTTTCTGGCATTTCAGCCGTCTTTGGCCCGGCTTGCTTGAATCCTGATGGTGCAATGAGCTAGGGACTCACATCTGAGTATACCCTTCCACGCTTATGGTGGACAAAAATGATTCAGAAAAGGGGGTGGTGATGAACAGAGTGTCTGAATTAAGCAGACCACTCTCACCCAGTCCAAAGATCAGGGCTTGATCCATCACCGTTTTTTAGCTCACTGCACCATCCCAGCTCAGAACTTGGCTACATGCAAATTAGTCTGACCCTGGCCCAGTGCATCATGGGAACAGGGCAGACCAAACTACCAAGCCAATTCTTATACTGGGAAGGAAACAAGCTACCGGGGACCGGTTTCTGGCATTTCAGCCGTCTTCGGCCCGGTTTGCTTGAATCCTGATGGTGCAATGAGCTAGGGACTCACATCTGAGTATACCCTTCCACGCTTATGGTGGACAAAAATGATTCAGAAAAGGGGGTGGTGATGAACAGAGTGTCTGAATTAAGCAGACCACTCTTACCCAGTCCAAAGATCAGGGCTTGATCCATCACCGTTTTTTAGCTCACTGCACCATCCCAGCTCAGAACTTGGCTATATGCAAATTAGTCTGACCCTGGCCCAGTGCATCATGGGAACAGGGCAGACCAAACTACCAAGCCAATTCTTATACTGGGAAGGAAACAAGCTACCGGGGACCGGTTTCTGGCATTTCAGCCGTCTTTGGCCCGGCTTGCTTGAATCCTGATGGTGCAATGAGCTAGGGACTCACATCTGAGTACACCCTTCCACGCTTATGGTGGACAAAAATGATTCAGAAAAGGGGGTGGTGATGAACAGAGTGTCTGAATTAAGCAGACCACTCTTACCAGGTCCAAAGATCAGGGCTTGATCCATCACCGTTTTTTAGCTCACTGCACCATCCCAGCTCAGAACTTGGCTATATGCAACTTAGTCTGACCCTGGCCCAGTGCATCATGGGAACAGGGCAGACCAAACTACCAAGCCAATTCTTATACTGGGAAGGAAACAAGCTACCGGGGACCGGTTTCTGGCATTTCAGCCGTCTTCGGCCCGGCTTGCTTGAATCCTGATGGTGCAATGAGCTAGGGACTCACATCTGAGTATACCCTTCCACGCTTATGGTGGAAAAAAATGATTCAGAAAAGGGGGTGGTGATGATCAGAGTGTCTGAATTAAGCAGACCACTCTTACCCAGTCCAAAGATCAGGGCTTGATCCATCACCGTTTTTTAGCTCACTGCACCATCCCAGCTCAGAACTTGGCTATTTGCAAATTAGTCTGACCCTGGCCCAGTGCATCATGGGAACAGGGCAGAGCAAACTACCAAGCCAATTCTTATACTGGGAAGGAAACAAGCTACCGGGGACCGGTTTCTGGCATTTCAGCCGTCTTCGGCCCGGCTTGCTTGAATCCTGATGGTGCAATGAGCTAGGGACTCATATCTGAGTATACCCTTCCACGCTTATGGTGGACAAAAATGATTCAGAAAAGGGGGTGGTGATGAACAGAGTGTCTGAATTAAGCAGACCACTCTCACCCAGTCCAAAGATCAGGGCTTGATCCATCACCGTTTTTTAGCTCACTGCACCATCCCAGCTCAGAACTTGGCTACATGCAAATTAGTCTGACCCTGGCCCAGTGCATCATGGGAACAGGGCAGACCAAACTACCAAGCCAATTCTTATACTGGGAAGAAAACAAGCTACCGGGGACCGGTTTCTGGCATTTCAGCCGTCTTCGGCCCGGTTTGCTTGAATCCTGATGGTGCAATGAGCTAGGGACTCACATCTGAGTATACCCTTCCACGCTTATGGTGGACAAAAATGATTCAGAAAAGGGGGTGGTGATGAACAGAGTGTCTGAATTAAGCAGACCACTCTTACCCAGTCCAAAGATCAGGGCTTGATCCATCACCGTTTTTTAGCTCACTGCACCATCCCAGCTCAGAACTTGGCTATATGCAAATTAGTCTGACCCTGGCCCAGTGCATCATGGGAACAGGGCAGACCAAACTACCAAGCCAATTCTTATACCGGGAAGGAAACAAGCTACCGGGGACCGGTTTCTGGCATTTCAGCCGTCTTCGGCCCGGCTTGCTTGAATCCTGATGGTGCAATGAGCTAGGGACTCACATCTGAGTACACCCTTCCACGCTTATGGTGGACAAAAATGATTCAGAAAAGGGGGTGGTGATGAACAGAGTGTCTGAATTAAGCAGACCACTCTTACCAGGTCCAAAGATCAGGGTTTGATCCATCACCGTTTTTTAGCTCACTGCACCATCCCAGCTCAGAACTTGGCTATATGCAACTTAGTCTGACCCTGGCCCAGTGCATCATGGGAACAGGGCAGACCAAACTACCAAGCCAATTCTTATACTGGGAAGGAAACAAGCTACCGGGGACCGGTTTCTGGCATTTCAGCCGTCTTCGGCCCGGCTTGCTTGAATCCTGATGGTGCAATGAGCTAGGGACTCACATCTGAGTATACCCTTCCACGCTTATGGTGGACAAAAATGATTCAGAAAAGGGGGTGGTGATGAACAGAGTGTCTGAATTAAGCAGACCACTCTTACCCAGTCCAAAGATCAGGGCTTGATCCATCACCGTTAGATCACTGCACCATCCCAGCTGAGAACTTGGCTATATGCAAATTAGTCTGACCCTGGCCCAGTGCATCATGGGAACAGGGCAGACCAAACTACCAAGCCAATTCTTATACTGGGAATGAAACAAGCTACCGGGGACCGGTTTCTGGCATTTCAGCCGTCTTCGGCCCGGCTTGCTTGAATCCTGATGGTGCAATGAGCTAGGGACTCACATCTGAGTATACCCTTCCACGCTTATGGTGGAAAAAAATGATTCAGAAAAGGGGGTGGTGATGATCAGAGTGTCTGAATTAAGCAGACCACTCTTACCCAGTCCAAAGATCAGGGCTTGATCCATCACCGTTTTTTAGCTCACTGCACCATCCCAGCTCAGAACTTGGCTATATGCAAATTAGTCTGACCCTGGCCCAGTGCATCATGGGAACAGGGCAGACCAAACTACCAAGCCAATTCTTATACTGGGAAGGAAACAAGCTACCAGACCCCGGTTTCTGGCATTTCAGCCGTCTTCGGCCCGGCTTGCTTGAATCCTGATGGTGCAATGAGCTAGGGACTCACATCTGAGTATACCCTTCCACGCTTATGGTGGACAAAAATGATTCAGAAAAGGGGGTGGTGATGAACAGAGTGTCTGAATTAAGCAGACCACTCTTACCCAGTCCAAAGATCAGGGCTTGATCCATCACCGTTTTTTAGCTCACTGCACCATCCCAGCTCAGAACTTGGCTATATGCAAATTAGTCTGACCCTGGCCCAGTGCATCATGGGAACAGGGCAGACCAAACTACCAAGCCAATTCTTATACTGGGAAGGAAACAAGCTACTGGGGACCGGTTTCTGGCATTTCAGCCGTCTTCGGCACGGCTTGCTTGAATCCTGATGGTGCAATGAGCTAGGGACTCACATCTGAGTATACCCTTCCACGCTTATGGTGGACAAAAATGATTCAGAAAAGGGGGGGGTGGTGATGAACAGAGTGTCTGAATTAAGCAGACCACTCTCACCCAGTCCAAAGATCAGGGCTTGATCCATCACCGTTAGATCACTGCACCATCCCAGCTGAGAACTTGGCTATATGCAAATTAGTCTGATCCTGGCCCAGTGCATCATGGGAACAGGGCAGACCAAACTACCAAGCCAATTCTTATACTGGGAAGGAAACAAGCTACCGGGGACCGGTTTTTGGCATTTCAGCCGTCTTCGGCCCGGCTTGCTTGAATCCTGATGGTGCAATGAGCTAGGGACTCACATCTGAGTATACCCTTCCACGCTTATGGTGGAAAAAAATGATTCAGAAAAGGGGGTGGTGATGATCAGAGTGTCTGAATTAAGCAGACCACTCTTACCCAGTCCAAAGATCAGGGCTTGATCCATCACCGTTTTTTAGCTCACTGCACCATCCCAGCTCAGAACTTGGCTATATGCAAATTAGTCTGACCCTGGCCCAGTGCATCATGGGAACAGGGCAGAGCAAACTACCAAGCCAATTCTTATACTGGGAAGGAAACAAGCTACCGGGGACCGGTTTCTGGCATTTCAGCCGTCTTCGGCCCGGCTTGCTTGAATCCTGATGGTGCAATGAGCTAGGGACTCACATCTGAGTATACCCTTCCACGCTTATGGTGGACAAAAATGATTCAGAAAAGGGGGTGGTGATGAACAGAGTGTCTGAATTAAGCAGACCACTCTCACCCAGTCCAAAGATCAGGGCTTGATCCATCACCGTTTTTTAGCTCACTGCACCATCCCAGCTCAGAACTTGGCTACATGCAAATTAGTCTGACCCTGGCCCAGTGCATCATGGGAACAGGGCAGACCAAACTACCAAGCCAATTCTTATACTGGGAAGAAAACAAGCTACCGGGGACCGGTTTCTGGCATTTCAGCCGTCTTCGGCCCGGTTTGCTTGAATCCTGATGGTGCAATGAGCTAGGGACTCACATCTGAGTATACCCTTCCACGCTTATGGTGGACAAAAATGATTCAGAAAAGGGGGTGGTGATGAACAGAGTGTCTGAATTAAGCAGACCACTCTTACCCAGTCCAAAGATCAGGGCTTGATCCATCACCGTTTTTTAGCTCACTGCACCATCCCAGCTGAGAACTTGGCTATATGCAAATTAGTCTGACCCTGGCCCAGTGCATCATGGGAACAGGGCAGACCAAACTACCAAGCCAATTCTTATACTGGGAAGGAAACAAGCTACCGGGGACCGGTTTCTGGCATTTCAGCCGTCTTCGGCCCGGCTTGCTTGAATCCTGATGGTGCAATGAGCTAGGGACTCACATCTGAGTACACCCTTCCACGCTTATGGTGGACAAAAATGATTCAGAAAAGGGGGTGGTGATGAACAGAGTGTCTGAATTAAGCAGACCACTCTTACCAGGTCCAAAGATCAGGGTTTGATCCATCACCGTTTTTTAGCTCACTGCACCATCCCAGCTCAGAACTTGGCTATATGCAACTTAGTCTGACCCTGGCCCAGTGCATCATGGGAACAGGGCAGACCAAACTACCAAGCCAATTCTTATACTGGGAAGGAAACAAGCTACCGGGGACCGGTTTCTGGCATTTCAGCCGTCTTCGGCCCGGCTTGCTTGAATCCTGATGGTGCAATGAGCTAGGGACTCACATCTGAGTATACCCTTCCACGCTTATGGTGGACAAAAATGATTCAGAAAAGGGGGTGGTGATGAACAGAGTGTCTGAATTAAGCAGACCACTCTTACCCAGTCCAAAGATCAGGGCTTGATCCATCACCGTTAGATCACTGCACCATCCCAGCTGAGAACTTGGCTATATGCAAATTAGTCTGACCCTGGCCCAGTGCATCATGGGAACAGGGCAGACCAAACTACCAAGCCAATTCTTATACTGGGAATGAAACAAGCTACCGGGGACCGGTTTCTGGCATTTCAGCCGTCTTCGGCCCGGCTTGCTTGAATCCTGATGGTGCAATGAGCTAGGGACTCACATCTGAGTATACCCTTCCACGCTTATGGTGGAAAAAAATATTTCAGAAAAGGGGGTGGTGATGATCAGAGTGTCTGAATTAAGCAGACCACTCTTACCCAGTCCAAAGATCAGGGCTTGATCCATCACCGTTTTTTAGCTCACTGCACCATCCCAGCTCAGAACTTGGCTATATGCAAATTAGTCTGACCCTGGCCCAGTGCATCATGGGAACAGGGCAGACCAAACTACCAAGCCAATTCTTATACTGGGAAGGAAACAAGCTACCGGACCCCGGTTTCTGGCATTTCAGCCGTCTTCGGCCCGGCTTGCTTGAATCCTGATGGTGCAATGAGCTAGGGACTCACATCTGAGTATACCCTTCCACGCTTATGGTGGACAAAAATGATTCAGAAAAGGGGGTGGTGATGAACAGAGTGTCTGAATTAAGCAGACCACTCTTACCCAGTCCAAAGATCAGGGCTTGATCCATCACCGTTTTTTAGCTCACTGCACCATCCCAGCTCAGAACTTGGCTATATGCAAATTAGTCTGACCCTGGCCCAGTGCATCATGGGAACAGGGCAGACCAAACTACCAAGCCAATTCTTATACTGGGAAGGAAACAAGCTACTGGGGACCGGTTTCTGGCATTTCAGCCGTCTTCGGCCCGGCTTGCTTGAATCCTGATGGTGCAATGAGCTAGGGACTCACATCTGAGTATACCCTTCCACGCTTATGGTGGACAAAAATGATTCAGAAAAGGGGGGGGTGGTGATGAACAGAGTGTCTGAATTAAGCAGACCACTCTCACCCAGTCCAAAGAACAGGGCTTGATCCATCACCGTTTTTTAGCTCACTGCACCATCCCAGCTCAGAACTTGGCTACATGCAAATTAGTCTGACCCTGGCCCAGTGCATCATGGGAACAGGGCAGACCAAACTACCAAGCCAATTCTTATACTGGGAAGGAAACAAGCTACCGGGGACCGGTTTCTGGCATTTCAGCCGTCTTCGGCCCGGCTTGCTTGAATCCTGATGGTGCAATGAGCTAGGGACTCACATCTGAGTATACCCTTCCACGCTTATGGTGGACAAAAATGATTCAGAAAAGGGGGTGGTGATGAACAGAGTGTCTGAATTAAGCAGACCACTCTCACCCAGCTCAAAGATCAGGGCTTGATCCATCACCGTTAGCTCACTGCACCATCCCAGCTCAGAACTTGGCTATATGCAAATTAGTCTGACCCTGGCCCAGTGCATCATGGGAACAGGGCAGACCAAACTACCAAGCCAATTCTTATACTGGGAAGGAAACAAGCTACCCGGGACCGGTTTCTGGCATTTCAGCCGTCTTCGGCCCGGCTTGCTTGAATCCTGATGGTGCAATGAGCTAGGGACTCACATCTGAGTATACCCTTCCACGCTTATGGTGGACAAAAATGATTCAGAAAAGGGGGTGGTGATGAACAGAGTGTCTGAATTAAGCAGACCACTCTCACCCAGTCCAAAGATCAGGGCTTGATCCATCACCGTTTTTTAGCTCACTGCACCATCCCAGCTCAGAACTTGGCTACATGCAAATTAGTCTGACCCTGGCCCATTGCATCATGGGAACAGGGCAGACCAAACTACCAAGCCAATTCTTATACTGGGAAGGAAACAAGCTACCGGGGACCGGTTTCTGGCATTTCAGCCGTCTTCGGCCCGGTTTGCTTGAATCCTGATGGTGCAATGAGCTAGGGACTCACATCTGAGTATACCCTTCCACGGTTATGGTGGACAAAAATGATTCAGAAAAGGGGGTGGTGATGAACAGAGTGTCTGAATTAAGCAGACCACTCTTACCCAGTCCAAAGATCAGGGCTTGATCCATCACCGTTTTTTAGCTCACTGCACCATCCCAGCTCAGAACTTGGCTATATGCAACTTAGTCTGACCCTGGCCAAGTGCATCATGGGAACAGGGCAGACCAAACTACCAAGCCAATTCTTATACTGGGAAGGAAACAAGCTACCGGGGACCAGTTTCTGGCATTTCAGCCGTCTTCGGCCCAGCTTGCTTGAATCCTGATGGTGCAATGAGCTAGGGACTCACTTCTGAGTATACCCTTCCACGCTTATGGTGGACAAAAATGATTCAGAAAAGGGGGTGGTGATGAACAGAGTGTCTGAATTAAGCAGGCCACTCTTACCCAGTCCAAAGATCAGGGCTTGATCCATCACCGTTTTTTAGCTCACTGCACCATCCCAGCTCAGAACTTGGCTATATGCAAATTAGTCTGACCCTGGCCCAGTGCATCATGGGAACAGGGCAGACCAAACTACCAAGCCAATTCTTATACTGGGAAGGAAACAAGCTACCGGGGACCGTTTTCTGGCATTTCAGCCGTCTTCGGCCCGGCTTGCTTGAATCCTGGTGGTGCAATGAGCTAGGGACTCACATCTGAGTATACCCTTCCACGCTTATGGTGGACAAAAATGATTCTGAAAAGGGGGTGGTGATGAACAGAGTGTCTGAATTAAGCAGACCACTCTTACCCAGTCCAAAGATCAGGGCTTGATCCATCACCGTTTTTTAGCTCACTGCACCATCCCAGCTCAGAACTTGGCTATATGCAAATTAGTCTGACCCTGGCCCAGTGCATCATGGGAACAGGGCAGACCAAACTACCAAGCCAATTCTTATACTGGGAAGGAAACAAGCTACCGGGGGCCGGTTTCTGGCATTTCAGCCATCTTCGGCCCGGCTTGCTTGAATCCTGATGGTGCAATGAGCTAGGGACTCACATCTGAGTATACCCTTCCACGCTTATGGTGGACAAAAATGATTCTGAAAAGGGGGTGGTGATGAACAGAGTGTCTGAATTAAGCAGACCACTCTTACCCAGTCCAAAGATCAGGGCTTGATCCATCCCCGTTTTTTAGCTCACTGCACCATCCCAGCTCAGAACTTGGCTATATGCAAATTAGTCTGACCCTGGCCCAGTGCATCATGGGAACAGGGCAGACCAAACTACCAAGCCAATTCTTATACTGGGAAGGAAAGAAGCTACCGGGGGCCGGTTTCTGGCATTTCAGCCGTCTTCGGCCCGGCTTGCTTGAATCCTGATGGTGCAATGAGCTAGGGACTCACATCTGAGTATACCCTTCCACGCTTATGGTGGACAAAAATGATTCAGAAAAGGGGGTGGTGATGAACAGAGTGTCTGAATTAAGCAGACCACTCTTACCCAGTCCAAAGATCAGGGCTTGATCCATCACCGTTTTTTAGCTCACTGCACCATCCCAGCTCAGAACTTGGCTATATGCAAATTAGTCTGACCCTGGCCCAGTGCATCATGGGAACAGGGCAGAGCAAACTACCAAGCCAATTCTTATACTGGGAAGGAAACAAGCTACCGGGGACCGGTTTCTGGCATTTCAGCCGTCTTCGGCCCGGCTTGCTTGAATCCTGATGGTGCAATGAGCTAGGGACTCACATCTGAGTATACCCTTCCACGCTTATGGTGGACAAAAATGATTCAGAAAAGGGGGTGGTGATGAACAGAGTGTCTGAATTAAGCAGACCACTCTCACCCAGTCCAAAGATCAGGGCTTGATCCATCACCGTTTTTTAGCTCACTGCACCATCCCAGCTCAGAACTTGGCTACATGCAAATTAGTCTGACCCTGGCCCAGTGCATCATGGGAACAGGGCAGACCAAACTACCAAGCCAATTCTTATACTGGGAAGGAAACAAGCTACCGGGGACCGGTTTCTGGCATTTCAGCCGTCTTCGGCCCGGTTTGCTTGAATCCTGATGGTGCAATGAGCTAGGGACTCACATCTGAGTATACCCTTCCACGCTTATGGTGGACAAAAATGATTCAGAAAAGGGGGTGGTGATGAACAGAGTGTCTGAATTAAGCAGACCACTCTCACCCAGTCCAAAGATCAGGGCTTGATCCATCACCGTTTTTTAGCTCACTGCACCATCCCAGCTCAGAACTTGGCTATATGCAAATTAGTCTGACCCTGGCCCAGTGCATCATGGGAACAGGGCAGACCAAACTACCAAGCCAATTCTTATACTGGGAAGGAAACAAGCTACCGGGGACCGGTTTCTGGCATTTCAGCCGTCTTTGGCCCGGCTTGCTTGAATCCTGATGGTGCAATGAGCTAGGGACTCACATCTGAGTACACCCTTCCACGCTTATGGTGGACAAAAATGATTCAGAAAAGGGGGTGGTGATGAACAGAGTGTCTGAATTAAGCAGACCACTCTTACCAGGTCCAAAGATCAGGGCTTGATCCATCACCGTTTTTTAGCTCACTGCACCATCCCAGCTCAGAACTTGGCTATATGCAACTTAGTCTGACCCTGGCCCAGTGCATCATGGGAACAGGGCAGACCAAACTACCAAGCCAATTCTTATACTGGGAAGGAAACAAGCTACCGGGGACCGGTTTCTGGCATTTCAGCCGTCTTCGGCCCGGCTTGCTTGAATCCTGATGGTGCAATGAGCTAGGGACTCACATCTGAGTATACCCTTCCACGCTTATGGTGGACAAAAATGATTCAGAAAAGGGGGTGGTGATGAACAGAGTGTCTGAATTAAGCAGACCACTCTTACCCAGTCCAAAGATCAGGGCTTGATCCATCTCCGTTAGATCACTGCACCATCCCAGCTGAGAACTTGGCTATATGCAAATTAGTCTGACCCTGGCCCAGTGCATCATGGGAACAGGGCAGACCAAACTACCAAGCCAATTCTTATACTGGGAAGGAAACAAGCTACCGGGGACCGGTTTCTGGCATTTCAGCCGTCTTCGGCCCGGCTTGCTTGAATCCTGATGGTGCAATGAGCTAGGGACTCACATCTGAGTATACCCTTCCACGCTTATGGTGGAAAAAAATGATTCAGAAAAGGGGGTGGTGATGATCAGAGTGTCTGAATTAAGCAGACCACTCTTACCCAGTCCAAAGATCAGGGCTTGATCCATCACCGTTTTTTAGCTCACTGCACCATCCCAGCTCAGAACTTGGCTATATGCAAATTAGTCTGACCCTGGCCCAGTGCATCATGGGAACAGGGCAGAGCAAACTACCAAGCCAATTCTTATACTGGGAAGGAAACAAGCTACCGGGGACCGGTTTCTGGCATTTCAGCCGTCTTCGGCCCGGCTTGCTTGAATCCTGATGGTGCAATGAGCTAGGGACTCACATCTGAGTATTCCCTTCCACGCTTATGGTGGACAAAAATGATTCAGAAAAGGGGGTGGTGATGAACAGAGTGTCTGAATTAAGCAGACCACTCTCACCCAGTCCAAAGATCAGGGCTTGATCCATCACCGTTTTTTAGCTCACTGCACCATCCCAGCTCAGAACTTGGCTACATGCAAATTAGTCTGACCCTGGCCCAGTGCATCATGGGAACAGGGCAGACCAAACTACCAAGCCAATTCTTATACTGGGAAGAAAACAAGCTACCGGGGACCGGTTTCTGGCATTTCAGCCGTCTTCGGCCCGGTTTGCTTGAATCCTGATGGTGCAATGAGCTAGGGACTCACATCTGAGTATACCCTTCCACGCTTATGGTGGACAAAAATGATTCAGAAAAGGGGGTGGTGATGAACAGAGTGTCTGAATTAAGCAGACCACTCTTACCCAGTCCAAAGATCAGGGCTTGATCCATCACCGTTTTTTAGCTCACTGCACCATCCCAGCTCAGAACTTGGCTATATGCAAATTAGTCTGACCCTGGCCCAGTGCATCATGGGAACAGGGCAGACCAAACTACCAAGCCAATTCTTATACTGGGAAGGAAACAAGCTACCGGGGACCGGTTTCTGGCATTTCAGCCGTCTTCGGCCCGGCTTGCTTGAATCCTGATGGTGCAATGAGCTAGGGACTCACATCTGAGTACACCCTTCCACGCTTATGGTGGACAAAAATGATTCAGAAAAGGGGGTGGTGATGAACAGAGTGTCTGAATTAAGCAGACCACTCTTACCAGGTCCAAAGATCAGGGTTTGATCCATCACCGTTTTTTAGCTCACTGCACCATCCCAGCTCAGAACTTGGCTATATGCAACTTAGTCTGACCCTGGCCCAGTGCATCATGGGAACAGGGCAGACCAAACTACCAAGCCAATTCTTATACTGGGAAGGAAACAAGCTACCGGGGACCGGTTTCTGGCATTTCAGCCGTCTTCGGCCCGGCTTGCTTGAATCCTGATGGTGCAATGAGCTAGAGACTCACATCTGAGTATACCCTTCCACGCTTATGGTGGACAAAAATGATTCAGAAAAGGGGGTGGTGATGAACAGAGTGTCTGAATTAAGCAGACCACTCTTACCCAGTCCAAAGATCAGGGCTTGATCCATCCCCGTTTTTTAGCTCACTGCACCATCCCAGCTCAGAACTTGGCTATATGCAAATTAGTCTGACCCTGGCCCAGTGCATCATGGGAACAGGGCAGACCAAACTACCAAGCCAATTCTTATACTGGGAAGGAAAGAAGCTACCGGGGGCCGGTTTCTGGCATTTCAGCCGTCTTCGGCCCGGCTTGCTTGAATCCTGATGGTGCAATGAGCTAGGGACTCACATCTGAGTATACCCTTCCACGCTTATGGTGGACAAAAATGATTCAGAAAAGGGGGTGGTGATGAACAGAGTGTCTGAATTAAGCAGACCACTCTTACCCAGTCCAAAGATCAGGGCTTGATCCATCACCGTTTTTTAGCTCACTGCACCATCCCAGCTCAGAACTTGGCTATATGCAAATTAGTCTGACCCTGGCCCAGTGCATCATGGGAACAGGGCAGAGCAAACTACCAAGCCAATTCTTATACTGGGAAGGAAACAAGCTACCGGGGACCGGTTTCTGGCATTTCAGCCGTCTTCGGCCCGGCTTGCTTGAATCCTGATGGTGCAATGAGCTAGGGACTCACATCTGAGTATACCCTTCCACGCTTATGGTGGACAAAAATGATTCAGAAAAGGGGGTGGTGATGAACAGAGTGTCTGAATTAAGCAGACCACTCTCACCCAGTCCAAAGATCAGGGCTTGATCCATCACCGTTTTTTAGCTCACTGCACCATCCCAGCTCAGAACTTGGCTACATGCAAATTAGTCTGACCCTGGCCCAGTGCATCATGGGAACAGGGCAGACCAAACTACCAAGCCAATTCTTATACTGGGAAGGAAACAAGCTACCGGGGACCGGTTTCTGGCATTTCAGCCGTCTTCGGCCCGGTTTGCTTGAATCCTGATGGTGCAATGAGCTAGGGACTCACATCTGAGTATACCCTTCCACGCTTATGGTGGACAAAAATGATTCAGAAAAGGGGGTGGTGATGAACAGAGTGTCTGAATTAAGCAGACCACTCTCACCCAGTCCAAAGATCAGGGCTTGATCCATCACCGTTTTTTAGCTCACTGCACCATCCCAGCTCAGAACTTGGCTATATGCAAATTAGTCTGACCCTGGCCCAGTGCATCATGGGAACAGGGCAGACCAAACTACCAAGCCAATTCTTATACTGGGAAGGAAACAAGCTACCGGGGACCGGTTTCTGGCATTTCAGCCGTCTTTGGCCCGGCTTGCTTGAATCCTGATGGTGCAATGAGCTAGGGACTCACATCTGAGTACACCCTTCCACGCTTATGGTGGACAAAAATGATTCAGAAAAGGGGGTGGTGATGAACAGAGTGTCTGAATTAAGCAGACCACTCTTACCAGGTCCAAAGATCAGGGCTTGATCCATCACCGTTTTTTAGCTCACTGCACCATCCCAGCTCAGAACTTGGCTATATGCAACTTAGTCTGACCCTGGCCCAGTGCATCATGGGAACAGGGCAGACCAAACTACCAAGCCAATTCTTATACTGGGAAGGAAACAAGCTACCGGGGACCGGTTTCTGGCATTTCAGCCGTCTTCGGCCCGGCTTGCTTGAATCCTGATGGTGCAATGAGCTAGGGACTCACATCTGAGTATACCCTTCCACGCTTATGGTGGACAAAAATGATTCAGAAAAGGGGGTGGTGATGAACAGAGTGTCTGAATTAAGCAGACCACTCTTACCCAGTCCAAAGATCAGGGCTTGATCCATCTCCGTTAGATCACTGCACCATCCCAGCTGAGAACTTGGCTATATGCAAATTAGTCTGACCCTGGCCCAGTGCATCATGGGAACAGGGCAGACCAAACTACCAAGCCAATTCTTATACTGGGAAGGAAACAAGCTACCGGGGACCGGTTTCTGGCATTTCAGCCGTCTTCGGCCCGGCTTGCTTGAATCCTGATGGTGCAATGAGCTAGGGACTCACATCTGAGTATACCCTTCCACGCTTATGGTGGAAAAAAATGATTCAGAAAAGGGGGTGGTGATGATCAGAGTGTCTGAATTAAGCAGACCACTCTTACCCAGTCCAAAGATCAGGGCTTGATCCATCACCGTTTTTTAGCTCACTGCACCATCCCAGCTCAGAACTTGGCTATATGCAAATTAGTCTGACCCTGGCCCAGTGCATCATGGGAACAGGGCAGAGCAAACTACCAAGCCAATTCTTATACTGGGAAGGAAACAAGCTACCGGGGACCGGTTTCTGGCATTTCAGCCGTCTTCGGCCCGGCTTGCTTGAATCCTGATGGTGCAATGAGCTAGGGACTCACATCTGAGTATACCCTTCCACGCTTATGGTGGACAAAAATGATTCAGAAAAGGGGGTGGTGATGAACAGAGTGTCTGAATTAAGCAGACCACTCTCACCCAGTCCAAAGATCAGGGCTTGATCCATCACCGTTTTTTAGCTCACTGCACCATCCCAGCTCAGAACTTGGCTACATGCAAATTAGTCTGACCCTGGCCCAGTGCATCATGGGAACAGGGCAGACCAAACTACCAAGCCAATTCTTATACTGGGAAGAAAACAAGCTACCGGGGACCGGTTTCTGGCATTTCAGCCGTCTTCGGCCCGGTTTGCTTGAATCCTGATGGTGCAATGAGCTAGGGACTCACATCTGAGTATACCCTTCCACGCTTATGGTGGACAAAAATGATTCAGAAAAGGGGGTGGTGATGAACAGAGTGTCTGAATTAAGCAGACCACTCTTACCCAGTCCAAAGATCAGGGCTTGATCCATCACCGTTTTTTAGCTCACTGCACCATCCCAGCTCAGAACTTGGCTATATGCAAATTAGTCTGACCCTGGCCCAGTGCATCATGGGAACAGGGCAGACCAAACTACCAAGCCAATTCTTATACTGGGAAGGAAACAAGCTACCGGGGACCGGTTTCTGGCATTTCAGCCGTCTTCGGCCCGGCTTGCTTGAATCCTGATGGTGCAATGAGCTAGGGACTCACATCTGAGTACACCCTTCCACGCTTATGGTGGACAAAAATGATTCAGAAAAGGGGGTGGTGATGAACAGAGTGTCTGAATTAAGCAGACCACTCTTACCAGGTCCAAAGATCAGGGTTTGATCAATCACCGTTTTTTAGCTCACTGCACCATCCCAGCTCAGAACTTGGCTATATGCAACTTAGTCTGACCCTGGCCCAGTGCATCATGGGAACAGGGCAGACCAAACTACCAAGCCAATTCTTATACTGGGAAGGAAACAAGCTACCGGGGACCGGTTTCTGGCATTTCAGCCGTCTTCGGCCCGGCTTGCTTGAATCCTGATGGTGCAATGAGCTAGAGACTCACATCTGAGTATACCCTTCCACGCTTATGGTGGACAAAAATGATTCAGAAAAGGGGGTGGTGATGAACAGAGTGTCTGAATTAAGCAGACCACTCTTACCCAGTCCAAAGATCAGGGCTTGATCCATCACCGTTAGATCACTGCACCATCCCAGCTGAGAACTTGGCTATATGCAAATTAGTCTGACCCTGGCCCAGTGCATCATGGGAACAGGGCAGACCAAACTACCAAGCCAATTCTTATACTGGGAATGAAACAAGCTACCGGGGACCGGTTTCTGGCATTTCAGCCGTCTTCGGCCCGGCTTGCTTGAATCCTGATGGTGCAATGAGCTAGGGACTCACATCTGAGTATACCCTTCCACGCTTATGGTGGAAAAAAATGATTCAGAAAAGGGGGTGGTGATGATCAGAGTGTCTGAATTAAGCAGACCACTCTTACCCAGTCCAAAGATCAGGGCTTGATCCATCACCGTTTTTTAGCTCACTGCACCATCCCAGCTCAGAACTTGGCTATATGCAAATTAGTCTGACCCTGGCCCAGTGCATCATGGGAACAGGGCAGACCAAACTACCAAGCCAATTCTTATACTGGGAAGGAAACAAGCTACCAGACCCCGGTTTCTGGCATTTCAGCCGTCTTCGGCCCGGCTTGCTTGAATCCTGATGGTGCAATGAGCTAGGGACTCACATCTGAGTATACCCTTCCACGCTTATGGTGGACAAAAATGATTCAGAAAAGGGGGTTGTGATGAACAGAGTGTCTGAATTAAGCAGACCACTCTTACCCAGTCCAAAGATCAGGGCTTGATCCATCACCGTTTTTTAGCTCACTGCACCATCCCAGCTCAGAACTTGGCTATATGCAAATTAGTCTGACTCTGGCCCAGTGCATCATGGGAACAGGGCAGACCAAACTACCAAGCCAATTCTTATACTGGGAAGGAAACAAGCTACTGGGGACCGGTTTCTGGCATTTCAGCCGTCTTCGGCCCGGCTTGCTTGAATCCTGATGGTGCAATGAGCTAGGGACTCACATCTGAGTATACCCTTCCACGCTTATGGTGGACAAAAATGATTCAGAAAAGGGGGGGGTGGTGATGAACAGAGTGTCTGAATTAAGCAGACCACTCTCACCCAGTCCAAAGATCAGGGCTTGATCCATCACCGTTAGATCACTGCACCATCCCAGCTGAGAACTTGGCTATATGCAAATTAGTCTGATCCTGGCCCAGTGCATCATGGGAACAGGGCAGACCAAACTACCAAGCCAATTCTTATACTGGGAAGGAAACAAGCTACCGGGGACCGGTTTCTGGCATTTCAGCCGTCTTCGGCCCGGCTTGCTTGAATCCTGATGGTGCAATGAGCTAGGGACTCACATCTGAGTATACCCTTCCACGCTTATGGTGGAAAAAAATGATTCAGAAAAGGGGGTGGTGATGATCAGAGTGTCTGAATTAAGCAGACCACTCTTACCCAGTCCAAAGATCAGGGCTTGATCCATCACCGTTTTTTAGCTCACTGCACCATCCCAGCTCAGAACTTGGCTATATGCAAATTAGTCTGACCCTGGCCCAGTGCATCATGGGAACAGGGCAGAGCAAACTACCAAGCCAATTCTTATACTGGGAAGGAAACAAGCTACCGGGGACCGGTTTCTGGCATTTCAGCCGTCTTCGGCCCGGCTTGCTTGAATCCTGATGGTGCAATGAGCTAGGGACTCACATCTGAGTATACCCTTCCACGCTTATGGTGGACAAAAATGATTCAGAAAAGGGGGTGGTGATGAACAGAGTGTCTGAATTAAGCAGACCACTCTCACCCAGTCCAAAGATCAGGGCTTGATCCATCACCGTTTTTTAGCTCACTGCACCATCCCAGCTCAGAACTTGGCTACATGCAAATTAGTCTGACCCTGGCCCAGTGCATCATGGGAACAGGGCAGACCAAACTACCAAGCCAATTCTTATACTGGGAAGAAAACAAGCTACCGGGGACCGGTTTCTGGCATTTCAGCCGTCTTCGGCCCGGTTTGCTTGAATCCTGATGGTGCAATGAGCTAGGGACTCACATCTGAGTATACCCTTCCACGCTTATGGTGGACAAAAATGATTCAGAAAAGGGGGTGGTGATGAACAGAGTGTCTGAATTAAGCAGACCACTCTTACCCAGTCCAAAGATCAGGGCTTGATCCATCACCGTTTTTTAGCTCACTGCACCATCCCAGCTGAGAACTTGGCTATATGCAAATTAGTCTGACCCTGGCCCAGTGCATCATGGGAACAGGGCAGACCAAACTACCAAGCCAATTCTTATACTGGGAAGGAAACAAGCTACCGGGGACCGGTTTCTGGCATTTCAGCCGTCTTCGGCCCGGCTTGCTTGAATCCTGATGGTGCAATGAGCTAGGGACTCACATCTGAGTACACCCTTCCACGCTTATGGTGGACAAAAATGATTCAGAAAAGGGGGTGGTGATGAACAGAGTGTCTGAATTAAGCAGACCACTCTTACCAGGTCCAAAGATCAGGGTTTGATCCATCACCGTTTTTTAGCTCACTGCACCATCCCAGCTCAGAACTTGGCTATATGCAACTTAGTCTGACCCTGGCCCAGTGCATCATGGGAACAGGGCAGACCAAACTACCAAGCCAATTCTTATACTGGGAAGGAAACAAGCTACCGGGGACCGGTTTCTGGCATTTCAGCCGTCTTCGGCCCGGCTTGCTTGAATCCTGATGGTGCAATGAGCTAGGGACTCACATCTGAGTATACCCTTCCACGCTTATGGTGGACAAAAATGATTCAGAAAAGGGGGTGGTGATGAACAGAGTGTCTGAATTAAGCAGACCACTCTTACCCAGTCCAAAGATCAGGGCTTGATCCATCACCGTTAGATCACTGCACCATCCCAGCTGAGAACTTGGCTATATGCAAATTAGTCTGACCCTGGCCCAGTGCATCATGGGAACAGGGCAGACCAAACTACCAAGCCAATTCTTATACTGGGAATGAAACAAGCTACCGGGGACCGGTTTCTGGCATTTCAGCCGTCTTCGGCCCGGCTTGCTTGAATCCTGATGGTGCAATGAGCTAGGGACTCACATCTGAGTATACCCTTCCACGCTTATGGTGGAAAAAAATATTTCAGAAAAGGGGGTGGTGATGATCAGAGTGTCTGAATTAAGCAGACCACTCTTACCCAGTCCAAAGATCAGGGCTTGATCCATCACCGTTTTTTAGCTCACTGCACCATCCCAGCTCAGAACTTGGCTATATGCAAATTAGTCTGACCCTGGCCCAGTGCATCATGGGAACAGGGCAGACCAAACTACCAAGCCAATTCTTATACTGGGAAGGAAACAAGCTACTGGGGACCGGTTTCTGGCATTTCAGCCGTCTTCGGCCCGGCTTGCTTGAATCCTGATGGTGCAATGAGCTAGGGACTCACATCTGAGTATACCCTTCCACGCTTATGGTGGACAAAAATGATTCAGAAAAGGGGGGGGTGGTGATGAACAGAGTGTCTGAATTAAGCAGACCACTCTCACCCAGTCCAAAGAACAGGGCTTGATCCATCACCGTTTTTTAGCTCACTGCACCATCCCAGCTCAGAACTTGGCTACATGCAAATTAGTCTGACCCTGGCCCAGTGCATCATGGGAACAGGGCAGACCAAACTACCAAGCCAATTCTTATACTGGGAAGGAAACAAGCTACCGGGGACCGGTTTCTGGCATTTCAGCCGTCTTCGGCCCGGCTTGCTTGAATCCTGATGGTGCAATGAGCTAGGGACTCACATCTGAGTATACCCTTCCACGCTTATGGTGGACAAAAATGATTCAGAAAAGGGGGTGGTGATGAACAGAGTGTCTGAATTAAGCAGACCACTCTCACCCAGCTCAAAGATCAGGGCTTGATCCATCACCGTTAGCTCACTGCACCATCCCAGCTCAGAACTTGGCTATATGCAAATTAGTCTGACCCTGGCCCAGTGCATCATGGGAACAGGGCAGACCAAACTACCAAGCCAATTCTTATACTGGGAAGGAAACAAGCTACCCGGGACCGGTTTCTGGCATTTCAGCCGTCTTCGGCCCGGCTTGCTTGAATCCTGATGGTGCAATGAGCTAGGGACTCACATCTGAGTATACCCTTCCACGCTTATGGTGGACAAAAATGATTCAGAAAAGGGGGTGGTGATGAACAGAGTGTCTGAATTAAGCAGACCACTCTCACCCAGTCCAAAGATCAGGGCTTGATCCATCACCGTTTTTTAGCTCACTGCACCATCCCAGCTCAGAACTTGGCTACATGCAAATTAGTCTGACCCTGGCCCAGTGCATCATGGGAACAGGGCAGACCAAACTACCAAGCCAATTCTTATACTGGGAAGGAAACAAGCTACCGGGGACCGGTTTCTGGCATTTCAGCCGTCTTCGGCCCGGTTTGCTTGAATCCTGATGGTGCAATGAGCTAGGGACTCACATCTGAGTATACCCTTCCACGGTTATGGTGGACAAAAATGATTCAGAAAAGGGGGTGGTGATGAACAGAGTGTCTGAATTAAGCAGACCACTCTTACCCAGTCCAAAGATCAGGGCTTGATCCATCACCGTTTTTTAGCTCACTGCACCATCCCAGCTCAGAACTTGGCTATATGCAATTAGTCTGACCCTGGCCAAGTGCATCATGGGAACAGGGCAGACCAAACTACCAAGCCAATTCTTATACTGGGAAGGAAACAAGCTACCGGACCCCGGTTTCTGGCATTTCAGCCGTCTTCGGCCCGGCTTGCTTGAATCCTGATGGTGCAATGAGCTAGGGACTCACATCTGAGTATACCCTTCCACGCTTATGGTGGACAAAAATGATTCAGAAAAGGGGGTGGTGATGAACAGAGTGTCTGAATTAAGCAGACCACTCTTACCCAGTCCAAAGATCAGGGCTTGATCCATCACCGTTTTTTAGCTCACTGCACCATCCCAGCTCAGAACTTGGCTATATGCAAATTAGTCTGACCCTGGCCCAGTGCATCATGGGAACAGGGCAGACCAAACTACCAAGCCAATTCTTATACTGGGAAGGAAACAAGCTACCGGGGACCAGTTTCTGGCATTTCAGCCGTCTTCGGCCCAGCTTGCTTGAATCCTGATGGTGCAATGAGCTAGGGACTCACTTCTGAGTATACCCTTCCACGCTTATGGTGGACAAAAATGATTCAGAAAAGGGGGTGGTGATGAACAGAGTGTCTGAATTAAGCAGGCCACTCTTACCCAGTCCAAAGATCAGGGCTTGATCCATCACCGTTTTTTTAGCTCACTGCACCATCCCAGCTCAGAACTTGGCTATATGCAAATTAGTCTGACCCTGGCCCAGTGCATCATGGGAACAGGGCAGACCAAACTACCAAGCCAATTCTTATACTGGGAAGGAAACAAGCTACCGGGGACCGGTTTCTGGCATTTCAGCCGTCTTCGGCCCGGCTTGCTTGAATCCTGGTGGTGCAATGAGCTAGGGACTCACATCTGAGTATACCCTTCCACGCTTATGGTGGACAAAAATGATTCTGAAAAGGGGGTGGTGATGAACAGAGTGTCTGAATTAAGCAGACCACTCTTACCCAGTCCAAAGATCAGGGCTTGATCCATCCCCGTTTTTTAGCTCACTGCACCATCCCAGCTCAGAACTTGGCTATATGCAAATTAGTCTGACCCTGGCCCAGTGCATCATGGGAACAGGGCAGACCAAACTACCAAGCCAATTCTTATACTGGGAAGGAAAGAAGCTACCGGGGGCCGGTTTATGGCATTTCAGCCGTCTTCGGCCCGGCTTGCTTGAATCCTGATGGTGCAATGAGCTAGGGACTCACATCTGAGTATACCCTTCCACGCTTATGGTGGACAAAATGATTCTGAAAAGGGGGTGGTGATGAACAGAGTGTCTGAATTAAGCAGACCACTCTTACCCAGTCCAAAGATCAGGGCTTGATCCATCCCCGTTTTTTAGCTCACTGCACCATCCCAGCTCAGAACTTGGCTATATGCAAATTAGTCTGACCCTGGCCCAGTGCATCATGGGAACAGGGCAGACCAAACTACCAAGCCAATTCTTATACTGGGAAGGAAAGAAGCTACCGGGGGCCGGTTTCTGGCATTTCAGCCGTCTTCGGCCCGGCTTGCTTGAATCCTGATGGTGCAATGAGCTAGGGACTCACATCTGAGTATACCCTTCCACGCTTATGGTGGACAAAAATGATTCAGAAAAGGGGGTGGTGATGAACAGAGTGTCTGAATTAAGCAGACCACTCTTACCCAGTCCAAAGATCAGGGCTTGATCCATCACCGTTTTTTAGCTCACTGCACCATCCCAGCTCAGAACTTGGCTATATGCAAATTAGTCTGACCCTGGCCCAGTGCATCATGGGAACAGGGCAGACCAAACTACCAAGCCAATTCTTATACTGGGAAGGAAACAAGCTACTGGGGACCGGTTTCTGGCATTTCAGCCGTCTTCGGCCCGGCTTGCTTGAATCCTGATGGTGCAATGAGCTAGGGACTCACATCTGAGTATACCCTTCCACGCTTATGGTGGACAAAAATGATTCAGAAAAGGGGGGGGTGGTGATGAACAGAGTGTCTGAATTAAGCAGACCACTCTCACCCAGTCCAAAGAACAGGGCTTGATCCATCACCGTTTTTTAGCTTACTGCACCATCCCAGCTCAGAACTTGGCTACATGCAAATTAGTCTGACCCTGGCCCAGTGCATCATGGGAACAGGGCAGACCAAACTACCAAGCCAATTCTTATACTGGGAAGGAAACAAGCTACCGGGGACCGGTTTCTGGCATTTCAGCCGTCTTCGGCCCGGCTTGCTTGAATCCTGATGGTGCAATGAGCTAGGGACTCACATCTGAGTATACCCTTCCACGCTTATGGTGGACAAAAATGATTCAGAAAAGGGGGTGGTGATGAACAGAGTGTCTGAATTAAGCAGACCACTCACACCCAGTCCAAAGATCAGGGCTTGATCCATCACAATTAGCTCACTGCACCATCCCAGCTCAGAACTTGGCTATATGCAAATTAGTCTGACCCTGGCCCAGTGCATCATGGGAACAGGGCAGACCAAACTACCAAGCCAATTCTTATACTGGGAAGGAAACAAGCTACCGGGGACCGGTTTCTGGCATTTCAGCCGTCTTCGGCCCAGCTTGCTTGAATCCTGATGGTGCAATGAGCTAGGGACTCACATCTGAGTATACCCTTCCACGCTTATGGTGGACAAAAATGATTCAGAAAAGGGGGTGGTGATGAACAGAGTGTCTGAATTAAGCAGACCACTCTCACCCAGTCCAAAGATCAGGGCTTGATCCATCACCGTTTTTTAGCTCACTGCACCATCCCAGCTCAGAACTTGGCTACATGCAAATTAGTCTGACCCTGGCCCAGTGCATCATGGGAACAGGGCAGACCAAACTACCAAGCCAATTCTTATACTGGGAAGGAAACAAGCTACCGGGGACCGGTTTCTGGCATTTCAGCCGTCTTCGGCCCGGTTTGCTTGAATCCTGATGGTGCAATGGGCTAGGGACTCACATCTGAGTATACCCTTCCACGCTTATGGTGGACAAAAATGATTCTGAAAAGGGGGTGGTGATGAACAGAGTGTCTGAATTAAGCAGACCACTCTTATCCAGTCCAAAGATCAGGGCTTGATCCATCACCGTTTTTTAGCTCACTGCACCACCCCAGCTCAGAACTTGGCTATATGCAAATTAGTCTGACCCTTGCCCAGTGCATCATGGGAACAGGGCAGACCAAACTACCAAGCCAATTCTTATACTGGGAAGGAAACAAGCTACCGGGGACCGGTTTCTGGCATTTCAGCCGTCTTCGGCCCGGCTTGCTTGAATCCTGATGGTGCAATGAGCTAGGGACTCACATCTGAGTATACCCTTCCACGCTTATGGTGGACAAAAATGATTCAGAAAAGGGGGTGGTGATGAACAGAGTGTCTGAATTAAGCAGACCACTCTTACCCAGTCCAAAGATCAGGGCTTGATCCATCACCGTTTTTTAGCTCACTGCACCATCCCAGCTCAGAACTTGGCTATATGCAACTTAGTCTGACCCTGGCCCAGTGCATCATGGGAACAGGGCAGACCAAACTACCAAGCCAATTCTTATACTGGGAAGGAAACAAGCTACCGGGGACCGGTTTCTGGCATTTCAGTCGTCTTCGGCCCGGCTTGCTTGAATCCTGATGGTGCAATGAGCTAGGGACTCACATCTGAGTATACCCTTCCACGCTTATGGTGGACAAAAATGATTCAGAAAAGGGGGTGGTGCTGAACAGAGTGTCTGAATTAAGCAGACCACTCTTACCCAGTCCAAAGATCAGGGCTTGATCCATCACCGTTTTTTAGCTCACTGCACCATCCCAGCTCAGAACTTGGCTATATGCAAATTAGTCTGACCCTGGCCCAGTGCATCATGGGAACAGGGCAGACCAAACTACCAAGCCAATTCTTATACTGGGAAGGAAACAAGCTACCGGGGACCAGTTTCTGGCATTTCAGCCGTCTTCGGCCCAGCTTGCTTGAATCCTGATGGTGCAATGAGCTAGGGACTCACTTCTGAGTATACCCTTCCACGCTTATGGTGGACAAAAATGATTCAGAAAAGGGGGTGGTGATGAACAGAGTGTCTGAATTAAGCAGGCCACTCTTACCCAGTCCAAAGATCAGGGCTTGATCCATCACCGTTTTTTAGCTCACTGCACCATCCCAGCTCAGAACTTGGCTATATGCAAATTAGTCTGACCCTGGCCCAGTGCATCATGGGAACAGGGCAGACCAAACTACCAAGCCAATTCTTATACTGGGAAGGAAACAAGCTACCGGGGACCGGTTTCTGGCATTTCAGCCGTCTTCGGCCCGGCTTGCTTGAATCCTGGTGGTGCAATGAGCTAGGGACTCACATCTGAGTATACCCTTCCACGCTTATGGTGGACAAAAATGATTCTGAAAAGGGGGTGGTGATGAACAGAGTGTCTGAATTAAGCAGACCACTCTTACCCAGTCCAAAGATCAGGGCTTGATCCATCACCGTTTTTTAGCTCACTGCACCATCCCAGCTCAGAACTTGGCTATATGCAAATTAGTCTGACCCTGGCCCAGTGCATCATGGGAACAGGGCAGACCAAACTACCAAGCCAATTCTTATATTGGGAAGGAAACAAGCTACCGGGGGCCGGTTTCTGGCATTTCAGCCATCTTCGGCCCGGCTTGCTTGAATCCTGATGGTGCAATGAGCTAGGGACTCACATCTGAGTATACCCTTCCACGCTTATGGTGGACAAAAATGATTCTGAAAAGGGGGTGGTGATGAACAGAGTGTCTGAATTAAGCAGACCACTCTTACCCAGTCCAAAGATCAGGGCTTGATCCATCCCCGTTTTTTAGCTCACTGCACCATCCCAGCTCAGAACTTGGCTATATGCAAATTAGTCTGACCCTGGCCCAGTGCATCATGGGAACAGGGCAGACCAAACTACCAAGCCAATTCTTATACTGGGAAGGAAAGAAGCTACCGGGGGCCGGTTTCTGGCATTTCAGCCGTCTTCGGCCCGGCTTGCTTGAATCCTGATGGTGCAATGAGCTAGGGACTCACATCTGAGTATACCCTTCCACGCTTATGGTGGACAAAAATGATTCAGAAAAGGGGGTGGTGATGAACAGAGTGTCTGAATTAAGCAGACCACTCTTACCCAGTCCAAAGATCAGGGCTTGATCCATCACCGTTTTTTAGCTCACTGCACCATCCCAGCTCAGAACTTGGCTATATGCAAATTAATCTGACCCTGGCCCAGTGCATCATGGGAACAGGGCAGAGCAAACTACCAAGCCAATTCTTATACTGGGAAGGAAACAAGCTACCGGGGACCGGTTTCTGGCATTTCAGCCGTCTTCGGCCCGGCTTGCTTGAATCCTGATGGTGCAATGAGCTAGGGACTCACATCTGAGTATACCCTTCCACGCTTATGGTGGACAAAAATGATTCAGAAAAGGGGGTGGTGATGAACAGAGTGTCTGAATTAAGCAGACCACTCTCACCTAGTCCAAAGATCAGGGCTTGATCCATCACCGTTTTTTAGCTCACTGCACCATCCCAGCTCAGAACTTGGCTACATGCAAATTAGTCTGACCCTGGCCCAGTGCATCATGGGAACAGGGCAGACCAAACTACCAAGCCAATTCTTATACTGGGAAGGAAACAAGCTACCGGGGACCGGTTTCTGGCATTTCAGCCGTCTTCGGCCCGGTTTGCTTGAATCCTGATGGTGCAATGAGCTAGGGACTCACATCTGAGTATACCCTTCCACGCTTATGGTGGACAAAAATGATTCAGAAAAGGGGGTGGTGATGAACAGAGTGTCTGAATTAAGCAGACCACTCTTACCCAGTCCAAAGATCAGGGCTTGATCCATCACCGTTTTTTAGCTCACTGCACCATCCCAGCTCAGAACTTGGCTATATGCAAATTAGTCTGACCCTGGCCCAGTGCATCATGGGAACAGGGCAGACCAAACTACCAAGCCAATTCTTATACTGGGAAGGAAACAAGCTACCGGGGACCGGTTTCTGGCATTTCAGCCGTCTTTGGCCCGGCTTGCTTGAATCCTGATGGTGCAATGAGCTAGGGACTCACATCTGAGTACACCCTTCCACGCTTATGGTGGACAAAAATGATTCAGAAAAGGGGGTGGTGATGAACAGAGTGTCTGAATTAAGCAGACCACTCTTACCAGGTCCAAAGATCAGGGCTTGATCCATCACCGTTTTTTAGCTCACTGCACCATCCCAGCTCAGAACTTGGCTATATGCAACTTAGTCTGACCCTGGCCCAGTGCATCATGGGAACAGGGCAGACCAAACTACCAAGCCAATTCTTATACTGGGAAGGAAACAAGCTACCGGGGACCGGTTTCTGGCATTTCAGCCGTCTTCGGCCCGGCTTGCTTGAATCCTGATGGTGCAATGAGCTAGGGACTCACATCTGAGTATACCCTTCCACGCTTATGGTGGACAAAAATGATTCAGAAAAGGGGGTGGTGATGAACAGAGTGTCTGAATTAAGCAGACCACTCTTACCCAGTCCAAAGATCAGGGCTTGATCCATCACCGTTAGATCACTGCACCATCCCAGCTGAGAACTTGGCTATATGCAAATTAGTCTGACCCTGGCCCAGTGCATCATGGGAACAGGGCAGACCAAACTACCAAGCCAATTCTTATACTGGGAAGGAAACAAGCTACCGGGGACCGGTTTTTGGCATTTCAGCCGTCTTCGGCCCGGCTTGCTTGAATCCTGATGGTGCAATGAGCTAGGGACTCACATCTGAGTATACCCTTCCACGCTTATGGTGGAAAAAAATGATTCAGAAAAGGGGGTGGTGATGATCAGAGTGTCTGAATTAAGCAGACCACTCTTACCCAGTCCAAAGATCAGGGCTTGATCCATCACCGTTTTTTAGCTCACTGCACCATACCAGCTCAGAACTTGGCTATATGCAAATTAGTCTGACCCTGGCCCAGTGCATCATGGGAACAGGGCAGAGCAAACTACCAAGCCAATTCTTATACTGGGAAGGAAACAAGCTACCGGGGACCGGTTTCTGGCATTTCAGCCGTCTTCGGCCCGGCTTGCTTGAATCCTGATGGTGCAATGAGCTAGGGACTCACATCTGAGTATACCCTTCCACGCTTATGGTGGACAAAAATGATTCAGAAAAGGGGGTGGTGATGAACAGAGTGTCTGAATTAAGCAGACCACTCTCACCCAGTCCAAAGATCAGGGCTTGATCCATCACCGTTTTTTAGCTCACTGCACCATCCCAGCTCAGAACTTGGCTACATGCAAATTAGTCTGACCCTGGCCCAGTGCATCATGGGAACAGGGCAGACCAAACTACCAAGCCAATTCTTATACTGGGAAGAAAACAAGCTACCGGGGACCGGTTTCTGGCATTTCAGCCGTCTTCGGCCCGGTTTGCTTGAATCCTGATGGTGCAATGAGCTAGGGACTCACATCTGAGTATACCCTTCCACGCTTATGGTGGACAAAAATGATTCAGAAAAGGGGGTGGTGATGAACAGAGTGTCTGAATTAAGCAGACCACTCTTACCCAGTCCAAAGATCAGGGCTTGATCCATCACCGTTTTTTAGCTCACTGCACCATCCCAGCTCAGAACTTGGCTATATGCAAATTAGTCTGACCCTGGCCCAGTGCATCATGGGAACAGGGCAGACCAAACTACCAAGCCAATTCTTATACTGGGAAGGAAACAAGCTACCGGGGACCGGTTTCTGGCATTTCAGCCGTCTTCGGCCCGGCTTGCTTGAATCCTGATGGTGCAATGAGCTAGGGACTCACATCTGAGTACACCCTTCCACGCTTATGGTGGACAAAAATGATTCAGAAAAGGGGGTGGTGATGAACAGAGTGTCTGAATTAAGCAGACCACTCTTACCAGGTCCAAAGATCAGGGTTTGATCCATCACCGTTTTTTAGCTCACTGCACCATCCCAGCTCAGAACTTGGCTATATGCAACTTAGTCTGACCCTGGCCCAGTGCATCATGGGAACAGGGCAGACCAAACTACCAAGCCAATTCTTATACTGGGAAGGAAACAAGCTACCGGGGACCGGTTTCTGGCATTTCAGCCGTCTTCGGCCCGGCTTGCTTGAATCCTGATGGTGCAATGAGCTAGGGACTCACATCTGAGTATACCCTTCCACGCTTATGGTGGACAAAAATGATTCAGAAAAGGGGGTGGTGATGAACAGAGTGTCTGAATTAAGCAGACCACTCTTACCCAGTCCAAAGATCAGGGCTTGATCCATCACCGTTAGATCACTGCACCATCCCAGCTGAGAACTTGGCTATATGCAAATTAGTCTGACCCTGGCCCAGTGCATCATGGGAACAGGGCAGACCAAACTACCAAGCCAATTCTTATACTGGGAATGAAACAAGCTACCGGGGACCGGTTTCTGGCATTTCAGCCGTCTTCGGCCCGGCTTGCTTGAATCCTGATGGTGCAATGAGCTAGGGACTCACATCTGAGTATACCCTTCCACGCTTATGGTGGAAAAAAATGATTCAGAAAAGGGGGTGGTGATGATCAGAGTGTCTGAATTAAGCAGACCACTCTTACCCAGTCCAAAGATCAGGGCTTGATCCATCACCGTTTTTTAGCTCACTGCACCATCCCAGCTCAGAACTTGGCTATATGCAAATTAGTCTGACCCTGGCCCAGTGCATCATGGGAACAGGGCAGACCAAACTACCAAGCCAATTCTTATACTGGGAAGGAAACAAGCTACCGGACCCCGGTTTCTGGCATTTCAGCCGTCTTCGGCCCGGCTTGCTTGAATCCTGATGGTGCAATGAGCTAGGGACTCACATCTGAGTATACCCTTCCACGCTTATGGTGGACAAAAATGATTCAGAAAAGGGGGTGGTGATGAACAGAGTGTCTGAATTAAGCAGACCACTCTTACCCAGTCCAAAGATCAGGGCTTGATCCATCACCGTTTTTTAGCTCACTGCACCATCCCAGCTCAGAACTTGGCTATATGCAAATTAGTCTGACCCTGGCCCAGTGCATCATGGGAACAGGGCAGAGCAAACTACCAAGCCAATTCTTATACTGGGAAGGAAACAAGCTACCGGGGACCGGTTTCTGGCATTTCAGCCGTCTTCGGCCCGGCTTGCTTGAATCCTGATGGTGCAATGAGCTAGGGACTCACATCTGAGTATACCCTTCCACGCTTATGGTGGACAAAAATGATTCAGAAAAGGGGGTGGTGATGAACAGAGTGTCTGAATTAAGCAGACCACTCTCACCCAGTCCAAAGATCAGGGCTTGATCCATCACCGTTTTTTAGCTCACTGCACCATCCCAGCTCAGAACTTGGCTACATGCAAATTAGTCTGACCCTGGCCCAGTGCATCATGGGAACAGGGCAGACCAAACTACCAAGCCAATTCTTATACTGGGAAGAAAACAAGCTACCGGGGACCGGTTTCTGGCATTTCAGCCGTCTTCGGCCCGGTTTGCTTGAATCCTGATGGTGCAATGAGCTAGGGACTCACATCTGAGTATACCCTTCCACGCTTATGGTGGACAAAAATGATTCAGAAAAGGGGGTGGTGATGAACAGAGTGTCTGAATTAAGCAGACCACTCTTACCCAGTCCAAAGATCAGGGCTTGATCCATCACCGTTTTTTAGCTCACTGCACCATCCCAGCTCAGAACTTGGCTATATGCAAATTAGTCTGACCCTGGCCCAGTGCATCATGGGAACAGGGCAGACCAAACTACCAAGCCAATTCTTATACTGGGAAGGAAACAAGCTACCGGGGACCGGTTTCTGGCATTTCAGCCGTCTTCGGCCCGGCTTGCTTGAATCCTGATGGTGCAATGAGCTAGGGACTCACATCTGAGTACACCCTTCCACGCTTATGGTGGACAAAAATGATTCAGAAAAGGGGGTGGTGATGAACAGAGTGTCTGAATTAAGCAGACCACTCTTACCAGGTCCAAAGATCAGGGTTTGATCCATCACCGTTTTTTAGCTCACTGCACCATCCCAGCTCAGAACTTGGCTATATGCAACTTAGTCTGACCCTGGCCCAGTGCATCATGGGAACAGGGCAGACCAAACTACCAAGCCAATTCTTATACTGGGAAGGAAACAAGCTACCGGGGACCGGTTTCTGGCATTTCAGCCGTCTTCGGCCCGGCTTGCTTGAATCCTGATGGTGCAATGAGCTAGGGACTCACATCTGAGTATACCCTTCCACGCTTATGGTGGACAAAAATGATTCAGAAAAGGGGGTGGTGATGAACAGAGTGTCTGAATTAAGCAGACCACTCTTACCCAGTCCAAAGATCAGGGCTTGATCCATCACCGTTAGATCACTGCACCATCCCAGCTGAGAACTTGGCTATATGCAAATTAGTCTGACCCTGGCCCAGTGCATCATGGGAACAGGGCAGACCAAACTACCAAGCCAATTCTTATACTGGGAAGGAAAGAAGCTACCGGGGGCCGGTTTATGGCATTTCAGCCGTCTTCGGCCCGGCTTGCTTGAATCCTGATGGTGCAATGAGCTAGGGACTCACATCTGAGTATACCCTTCCACGCTTATGGTGGACAAAATGATTCTGAAAAGGGGGTGGTGATGAACAGAGTGTCTGAATTAAGCAGACCACTCTTACCCAGTCCAAAGATCAGGGCTTGATCCATCCCCGTTTTTTAGCTCACTGCACCATCCCAGCTCAGAACTTGGCTATATGCAAATTAGTCTGACCCTGGCCCAGTGCATCATGGGAACAGGGCAGACCAAACTACCAAGCCAATTCTTATACTGGGAAGGAAAGAAGCTACCGGGGGCCGGTTTCTGGCATTTCAGCCGTCTTCGGCCCGGCTTGCTTGAATCCTGATGGTGCAATGAGCTAGGGACTCACATCTGAGTATACCCTTCCACGCTTATGGTGGACAAAAATGATTCAGAAAAGGGGGTGGTGATGAACAGAGTGTCTGAATTAAGCAGACCACTCTTACCCAGTCCAAAGATCAGGGCTTGATCCATCACCGTTTTTTAGCTCACTGCACCATCCCAGCTCAGAACTTGGCTATATGCAAATTAGTCTGACCCTGGCCCAGTGCATCATGGGAACAGGGCAGACCAAACTACCAAGCCAATTCTTATACTGGGAAGGAAACAAGCTACTGGGGACCGGTTTCTGGCATTTCAGCCGTCTTCGGCCCGGCTTGCTTGAATCCTGATGGTGCAATGAGCTAGGGACTCACATCTGAGTATACCCTTCCACGCTTATGGTGGACAAAAATGATTCAGAAAAGGGGGGGGTGGTGATGAACAGAGTGTCTGAATTAAGCAGACCACTCTCACCCAGTCCAAAGAACAGGGCTTGATCCATCACCGTTTTTTAGCTTACTGCACCATCCCAGCTCAGAACTTGGCTACATGCAAATTAGTCTGACCCTGGCCCAGTGCATCATGGGAACAGGGCAGACCAAACTACCAAGCCAATTCTTATACTGGGAAGGAAACAAGCTACCGGGGACCGGTTTCTGGCATTTCAGCCGTCTTCGGCCCGGCTTGCTTGAATCCTGATGGTGCAATGAGCTAGGGACTCACATCTGAGTATACCCTTCCACGCTTATGGTGGACAAAAATGATTCAGAAAAGGGGGTGGTGATGAACAGAGTGTCTGAATTAAGCAGACCACTCACACCCAGTCCAAAGATCAGGGCTTGATCCATCACAATTAGCTCACTGCACCATCCCAGCTCAGAACTTGGCTATATGCAAATTAGTCTGACCCTGGCCCAGTGCATCATGGGAACAGGGCAGACCAAACTACCAAGCCAATTCTTATACTGGGAAGGAAACAAGCTACCGGGGACCGGTTTCTGGCATTTCAGCCGTCTTCGGCCCAGCTTGCTTGAATCCTGATGGTGCAATGAGCTAGGGACTCACATCTGAGTATACCCTTCCACGCTTATGGTGGACAAAAATGATTCAGAAAAGGGGGTGGTGATGAACAGAGTGTCTGAATTAAGCAGACCACTCTCACCCAGTCCAAAGATCAGGGCTTGATCCATCACCGTTTTTTAGCTCACTGCACCATCCCAGCTCAGAACTTGGCTACATGCAAATTAGTCTGACCCTGGCCCAGTGCATCATGGGAACAGGGCAGACCAAACTACCAAGCCAATTCTTATACTGGGAAGGAAACAAGCTACCGGGGACCGGTTTCTGGCATTTCAGCCGTCTTCGGCCCGGTTTGCTTGAATCCTGATGGTGCAATGGGCTAGGGACTCACATCTGAGTATACCCTTCCACGCTTATGGTGGACAAAAATGATTCTGAAAAGGGGGTGGTGATGAACAGAGTGTCTGAATTAAGCAGACCACTCTTATCCAGTCCAAAGATCAGGGCTTGATCCATCACCGTTTTTTAGCTCACTGCACCACCCCAGCTCAGAACTTGGCTATATGCAAATTAGTCTGACCCTTGCCCAGTGCATCATGGGAACAGGGCAGACCAAACTACCAAGCCAATTCTTATACTGGGAAGGAAACAAGCTACCGGGGACCGGTTTCTGGCATTTCAGCCGTCTTCGGCCCGGCTTGCTTGAATCCTGATGGTGCAATGAGCTAGGGACTCACATCTGAGTATACCCTTCCACGCTTATGGTGGACAAAAATGATTCAGAAAAGGGGGTGGTGATGAACAGAGTGTCTGAATTAAGCAGACCACTCTTACCCAGTCCAAAGATCAGGGCTTGATCCATCACCGTTTTTTAGCTCACTGCACCATCCCAGCTCAGAACTTGGCTATATGCAACTTAGTCTGACCCTGGCCCAGTGCATCATGGGAACAGGGCAGACCAAACTACCAAGCCAATTCTTATACTGGGAAGGAAACAAGCTACCGGGGACCGGTTTCTGGCATTTCAGTCGTCTTCGGCCCGGCTTGCTTGAATCCTGATGGTGCAATGAGCTAGGGACTCACATCTGAGTATACCCTTCCACGCTTATGGTGGACAAAAATGATTCAGAAAAGGGGGTGGTGCTGAACAGAGTGTCTGAATTAAGCAGACCACTCTTACCCAGTCCAAAGATCAGGGCTTGATCCATCACCGTTTTTTAGCTCACTGCACCATCCCAGCTCAGAACTTGGCTATATGCAAATTAGTCTGACCCTGGCCCAGTGCATCATGGGAACAGGGCAGACCAAACTACCAAGCCAATTCTTATACTGGGAAGGAAACAAGCTACCGGGGACCAGTTTCTGGCATTTCAGCCGTCTTCGGCCCAGCTTGCTTGAATCCTGATGGTGCAATGAGCTAGGGACTCACTTCTGAGTATACCCTTCCACGCTTATGGTGGACAAAAATGATTCAGAAAAGGGGGTGGTGATGAACAGAGTGTCTGAATTAAGCAGGCCACTCTTACCCAGTCCAAAGATCAGGGCTTGATCCATCACCGTTTTTTAGCTCACTGCACCATCCCAGCTCAGAACTTGGCTATATGCAAATTAGTCTGACCCTGGCCCAGTGCATCATGGGAACAGGGCAGACCAAACTACCAAGCCAATTCTTATACTGGGAAGGAAACAAGCTACCGGGGACCGGTTTCTGGCATTTCAGCCGTCTTCGGCCCGGCTTGCTTGAATCCTGGTGGTGCAATGAGCTAGGGACTCACATCTGAGTATACCCTTCCACGCTTATGGTGGACAAAAATGATTCTGAAAAGGGGGTGGTGATGAACAGAGTGTCTGAATTAAGCAGACCACTCTTACCCAGTCCAAAGATCAGGGCTTGATCCATCACCGTTTTTTAGCTCACTGCACCATCCCAGCTCAGAACTTGGCTATATGCAAATTAGTCTGACCCTGGCCCAGTGCATCATGGGAACAGGGCAGACCAAACTACCAAGCCAATTCTTATATTGGGAAGGAAACAAGCTACCGGGGGCCGGTTTCTGGCATTTCAGCCATCTTCGGCCCGGCTTGCTTGAATCCTGATGGTGCAATGAGCTAGGGACTCACATCTGAGTATACCCTTCCACGCTTATGGTGGACAAAAATGATTCTGAAAAGGGGGTGGTGATGAACAGAGTGTCTGAATTAAGCAGACCACTCTTACCCAGTCCAAAGATCAGGGCTTGATCCATCCCCGTTTTTTAGCTCACTGCACCATCCCAGCTCAGAACTTGGCTATATGCAAATTAGTCTGACCCTGGCCCAGTGCATCATGGGAACAGGGCAGACCAAACTACCAAGCCAATTCTTATACTGGGAAGGAAAGAAGCTACCGGGGGCCGGTTTCTGGCATTTCAGCCGTCTTCGGCCCGGCTTGCTTGAATCCTGATGGTGCAATGAGCTAGGGACTCACATCTGAGTATACCCTTCCACGCTTATGGTGGACAAAAATGATTCAGAAAAGGGGGTGGTGATGAACAGAGTGTCTGAATTAAGCAGACCACTCTTACCCAGTCCAAAGATCAGGGCTTGATCCATCACCGTTTTTTAGCTCACTGCACCATCCCAGCTCAGAACTTGGCTATATGCAAATTAATCTGACCCTGGCCCAGTGCATCATGGGAACAGGGCAGAGCAAACTACCAAGCCAATTCTTATACTGGGAAGGAAACAAGCTACCGGGGACCGGTTTCTGGCATTTCAGCCGTCTTCGGCCCGGCTTGCTTGAATCCTGATGGTGCAATGAGCTAGGGACTCACATCTGAGTATACCCTTCCACGCTTATGGTGGACAAAAATGATTCAGAAAAGGGGGTGGTGATGAACAGAGTGTCTGAATTAAGCAGACCACTCTCACCTAGTCCAAAGATCAGGGCTTGATCCATCACCGTTTTTTAGCTCACTGCACCATCCCAGCTCAGAACTTGGCTACATGCAAATTAGTCTGACCCTGGCCCAGTGCATCATGGGAACAGGGCAGACCAAACTACCAAGCCAATTCTTATACTGGGAAGGAAACAAGCTACCGGGGACCGGTTTCTGGCATTTCAGCCGTCTTCGGCCCGGTTTGCTTGAATCCTGATGGTGCAATGAGCTAGGGACTCACATCTGAGTATACCCTTCCACGCTTATGGTGGACAAAAATGATTCAGAAAAGGGGGTGGTGATGAACAGAGTGTCTGAATTAAGCAGACCACTCTTACCCAGTCCAAAGATCAGGGCTTGATCCATCACCGTTTTTTAGCTCACTGCACCATCCCAGCTCAGAACTTGGCTATATGCAAATTAGTCTGACCCTGGCCCAGTGCATCATGGGAACAGGGCAGACCAAACTACCAAGCCAATTCTTATACTGGGAAGGAAACAAGCTACCGGGGACCGGTTTCTGGCATTTCAGCCGTCTTCGGCCCGGCTTGCTTGAATCCTGATGGTGCAATGAGCTAGGGACTCACATCTGAGTACACCCTTCCACGCTTATGGTGGACAAAAATGATTCAGAAAAGGGGGTGGTGATGAACAGAGTGTCTGAATTAAGCAGACCACTCTTACCAGGTCCAAAGATCAGGGCTTGATCCATCACCGTTTTTTAGCTCACTGCACCATCCCAGCTCAGAACTTGGCTATATGCAACTTAGTCTGACCCTGGCCCAGTGCATCATGGGAACAGGGCAGACCAAACTACCAAGCCAATTCTTATACTGGGAAGGAAACAAGCTACCGGGGACCGGTTTCTGGCATTTCAGCCGTCTTCGGCCCGGCTTGCTTGAATCCTGATGGTGCAATGAGCTAGGGACTCACATCTGAGTATACCCTTCCACGCTTATGGTGGACAAAAATGATTCAGAAAAGGGGGTGGTGATGAACAGAGTGTCTGAATTAAGCAGACCACTCTTACCCAGTCCAAAGATCAGGGCTTGATCCATCACCGTTAGATCACTGCACCATCCCAGCTGAGAACTTGGCTATATGCAAATTAGTCTGACCCTGGCCCAGTGCATCATGGGAACAGGGCAGACCAAACTACCAAGCCAATTCTTATACTGGGAAGGAAACAAGCTACCGGGGACCGGTTTTTGGCATTTCAGCCGTCTTCGGCCCGGCTTGCTTGAATCCTGATGGTGCAATGAGCTAGGGACTCACATCTGAGTATACCCTTCCACGCTTATGGTGGAAAAAAATGATTCAGAAAAGGGGGTGGTGATGATCAGAGTGTCTGAATTAAGCAGACCACTCTTACCCAGTCCAAAGATCAGGGCTTGATCCATCACCGTTTTTTAGCTCACTGCACCATACCAGCTCAGAACTTGGCTATATGCAAATTAGTCTGACCCTGGCCCAGTGCATCATGGGAACAGGGCAGAGCAAACTACCAAGCCAATTCTTATACTGGGAAGGAAACAAGCTACCGGGGACCGGTTTCTGGCATTTCAGCCGTCTTCGGCCCGGCTTGCTTGAATCCTGATGGTGCAATGAGCTAGGGACTCACATCTGAGTATACCCTTCCACGCTTATGGTGGACAAAAATGATTCAGAAAAGGGGGTGGTGATGAACAGAGTGTCTGAATTAAGCAGACCACTCTCACCCAGTCCAAAGATCAGGGCTTGATCCATCACCGTTTTTTAGCTCACTGCACCATCCCAGCTCAGAACTTGGCTACATGCAAATTAGTCTGACCCTGGCCCAGTGCATCATGGGAACAGGGCAGACCAAACTACCAAGCCAATTCTTATACTGGGAAGAAAACAAGCTACCGGGGACCGGTTTCTGGCATTTCAGCCGTCTTCGGCCCGGTTTGCTTGAATCCTGATGGTGCAATGAGCTAGGGACTCACATCTGAGTATACCCTTCCACGCTTATGGTGGACAAAAATGATTCAGAAAAGGGGGTGGTGATGAACAGAGTGTCTGAATTAAGCAGACCACTCTTACCCAGTCCAAAGATCAGGGCTTGATCCATCACCGTTTTTTAGCTCACTGCACCATCCCAGCTCAGAACTTGGCTATATGCAAATTAGTCTGACCCTGGCCCAGTGCATCATGGGAACAGGGCAGACCAAACTACCAAGCCAATTCTTATACTGGGAAGGAAACAAGCTACCGGGGACCGGTTTCTGGCATTTCAGCCGTCTTCGGCCCGGCTTGCTTGAATCCTGATGGTGCAATGAGCTAGGGACTCACATCTGAGTACACCCTTCCACGCTTATGGTGGACAAAAATGATTCAGAAAAGGGGGTGGTGATGAACAGAGTGTCTGAATTAAGCAGACCACTCTTACCAGGTCCAAAGATCAGGGTTTGATCCATCACCGTTTTTTAGCTCACTGCACCATCCCAGCTCAGAACTTGGCTATATGCAACTTAGTCTGACCCTGGCCCAGTGCATCATGGGAACAGGGCAGACCAAACTACCAAGCCAATTCTTATACTGGGAAGGAAACAAGCTACCGGGGACCGGTTTCTGGCATTTCAGCCGTCTTCGGCCCGGCTTGCTTGAATCCTGATGGTGCAATGAGCTAGGGACTCACATCTGAGTATACCCTTCCACGCTTATGGTGGACAAAAATGATTCAGAAAAGGGGGTGGTGATGAACAGAGTGTCTGAATTAAGCAGACCACTCTTACCCAGTCCAAAGATCAGGGCTTGATCCATCACCGTTAGATCACTGCACCATCCCAGCTGAGAACTTGGCTATATGCAAATTAGTCTGACCCTGGCCCAGTGCATCATGGGAACAGGGCAGACCAAACTACCAAGCCAATTCTTATACTGGGAATGAAACAAGCTACCGGGGACCGGTTTCTGGCATTTCAGCCGTCTTCGGCCCGGCTTGCTTGAATCCTGATGGTGCAATGAGCTAGGGACTCACATCTGAGTATACCCTTCCACGCTTATGGTGGAAAAAAATGATTCAGAAAAGGGGGTGGTGATGATCAGAGTGTCTGAATTAAGCAGACCACTCTTACCCAGTCCAAAGATCAGGGCTTGATCCATCACCGTTTTTTAGCTCACTGCACCATCCCAGCTCAGAACTTGGCTATATGCAAATTAGTCTGACCCTGGCCCAGTGCATCATGGGAACAGGGCAGACCAAACTACCAAGCCAATTCTTATACTGGGAAGGAAACAAGCTACCGGACCCCGGTTTCTGGCATTTCAGCCGTCTTCGGCCCGGCTTGCTTGAATCCTGATGGTGCAATGAGCTAGGGACTCACATCTGAGTATACCCTTCCACGCTTATGGTGGACAAAAATGATTCAGAAAAGGGGGTGGTGATGAACAGAGTGTCTGAATTAAGCAGACCACTCTTACCCAGTCCAAAGATCAGGGCTTGATCCATCACCGTTTTTTAGCTCACTGCACCATCCCAGCTCAGAACTTGGCTATATGCAAATTAGTCTGACCCTGGCCCAGTGCATCATGGGAACAGGGCAGACCAAACTACCAAGCCAATTCTTATACTGGGAAGGAAACAAGCTACCGGGGACCGGTTTCTGGCATTTCAGCCGTCTTCGGCCCGGCTTGCTTGAATCCTGATGGTGCAATGAGCTAGGGACTCACATCTGAGTACACCCTTCCACGCTTATGGTGGACAAAAATGATTCAGAAAAGGGGGTGGTGATGAACAGAGTGTCTGAATTAAGCAGACCACTCTTACCAGGTCCAAAGATCAGGGTTTGATCCATCACCGTTTTTTAGCTCACTGCACCATCCCAGCTCAGAACTTGGCTATATGCAACTTAGTCTGACCCTGGCCCAGTGCATCATGGGAACAGGGCAGACCAAACTACCAAGCCAATTCTTATACTGGGAAGGAAACAAGCTACCGGGGACCGGTTTCTGGCATTTCAGCCGTCTTCGGCCCGGCTTGCTTGAATCCTGATGGTGCAATGAGCTAGGGACTCACATCTGAGTATACCCTTCCACGCTTATGGTGGACAAAAATGATTCAGAAAAGGGGGTGGTGATGAACAGAGTGTCTGAATTAAGCAGACCACTCTTACCCAGTCCAAAGATCAGGGCTTGATCCATCACCGTTAGATCACTGCACCATCCCAGCTGAGAACTTGGCTATATGCAAATTAGTCTGACCCTGGCCCAGTGCATCATGGGAACAGGGCAGACCAAACTACCAAGCCAATTCTTATACTGGGAATGAAACAAGCTACCGGGGACCGGTTTCTGGCATTTCAGCCGTCTTCGGCCCGGCTTGCTTGAATCCTGATGGTGCAATGAGCTAGGGACTCACATCTGAGTATACCCTTCCACGCTTATGGTGGAAAAAAATGATTCAGAAAAGGGGGTGGTGATGATCAGAGTGTCTGAATTAAGCAGACCACTCTTACCCAGTCCAAAGATCAGGGCTTGATCCATCACCGTTTTTTAGCTCACTGCACCATCCCAGCTCAGAACTTGGCTATATGCAAATTAGTCTGACCCTGGCCCAGTGCATCATGGGAACAGGGCAGACCAAACTACCAAGCCAATTCTTATACTGGGAAGGAAACAAGCTACCGGACCCCGGTTTCTGGCATTTCAGCCGTCTTCGGCCCGGCTTGCTTGAATCCTGATGGTGCAATGAGCTAGGGACTCACATCTGAGTATACCCTTCCACGCTTATGGTGGACAAAAATGATTCAGAAAAGGGGGTGGTGATGAACAGAGTGTCTGAATTAAGCAGACCACTCTTACCCAGTCCAAAGATCAGGGCTTGATCCATCACCGTTTTTTAGCTCACTGCACCATCCCAGCTCAGAACTTGGCTATATGCAAATTAGTCTGACCCTGGCCCAGTGCATCATGGGAACAGGGCAGAGCAAACTACCAAGCCAATTCTTATACTGGGAAGGAAACAAGCTACCGGGGACCGGTTTCTGGCATTTCAGCCGTCTTCGGCCCGGCTTGCTTGAATCCTGATGGTGCAATGAGCTAGGGACTCACATCTGAGTATACCCTTCCACGCTTATGGTGGACAAAAATGATTCAGAAAAGGGGGTGGTGATGAACAGAGTGTCTGAATTAAGCAGACCACTCTCACCCAGTCCAAAGATCAGGGCTTGATCCATCACCGTTTTTTAGCTCACTGCACCATCCCAGCTCAGAACTTGGCTACATGCAAATTAGTCTGACCCTGGCCCAGTGCATCATGGGAACAGGGCAGACCAAACTACCAAGCCAATTCTTATACTGGGAAGAAAACAAGCTACCGGGGACCGGTTTCTGGCATTTCAGCCGTCTTCGGCCCGGTTTGCTTGAATCCTGATGGTGCAATGAGCTAGGGACTCACATCTGAGTATACCCTTCCACGCTTATGGTGGACAAAAATGATTCAGAAAAGGGGGTGGTGATGAACAGAGTGTCTGAATTAAGCAGACCACTCTTACCCAGTCCAAAGATCAGGGCTTGATCCATCACCGTTTTTTAGCTCACTGCACCATCCCAGCTCAGAACTTGGCTATATGCAAATTAGTCTGACCCTGGCCCAGTGCATCATGGGAACAGGGCAGACCAAACTACCAAGCCAATTCTTATACTGGGAAGGAAACAAGCTACCGGGGACCGGTTTCTGGCATTTCAGCCGTCTTCGGCCCGGCTTGCTTGAATCCTGATGGTGCAATGAGCTAGGGACTCACATCTGAGTACACCCTTCCACGCTTATGGTGGACAAAAATGATTCAGAAAAGGGGGTGGTGATGAACAGAGTGTCTGAATTAAGCAGACCACTCTTACCAGGTCCAAAGATCAGGGTTTGATCCATCACCGTTTTTTAGCTCACTGCACCATCCCAGCTCAGAACTTGGCTATATGCAACTTAGTCTGACCCTGGCCCAGTGCATCATGGGAACAGGGCAGACCAAACTACCAAGCCAATTCTTATACTGGGAAGGAAACAAGCTACCGGGGACCGGTTTCTGGCATTTCAGCCGTCTTCGGCCCGGCTTGCTTGAATCCTGATGGTGCAATGAGCTAGGGACTCACATCTGAGTATACCCTTCCACGCTTATGGTGGACAAAAATGATTCAGAAAAGGGGGTGGTGATGAACAGAGTGTCTGAATTAAGCAGACCACTCTTACCCAGTCCAAAGATCAGGGCTTGATCCATCACCGTTAGATCACTGCACCATCCCAGCTGAGAACTTGGCTATATGCAAATTAGTCTGACCCTGGCCCAGTGCATCATGGGAACAGGGCAGACCAAACTACCAAGCCAATTCTTATACTGGGAATGAAACAAGCTACCGGGGACCGGTTTCTGGCATTTCAGCCGTCTTCGGCCCGGCTTGCTTGAATCCTGATGGTGCAATGAGCTAGGGACTCACATCTGAGTATACCCTTCCACGCTTATGGTGGAAAAAAATGATTCAGAAAAGGGGGTGGTGATGATCAGAGTGTCTGAATTAAGCAGACCACTCTTACCCAGTCCAAAGATCAGGGCTTGATCCATCACCGTTTTTTAGCTCACTGCACCATCCCAGCTCAGAACTTGGCTATATGCAAATTAGTCTGACCCTGGCCCAGTGCATCATGGGAACAGGGCAGACCAAACTACCAAGCCAATTCTTATACTGGGAAGGAAACAAGCTACCGGACCCCGGTTTCTGGCATTTCAGCCGTCTTCGGCCCGGCTTGCTTGAATCCTGATGGTGCAATGAGCTAGGGACTCACATCTGAGTATACCCTTCCACGCTTATGGTGGACAAAAATGATTCAGAAAAGGGGGTGGTGATGAACAGAGTGTCTGAATTAAGCAGACCACTCTTACCCAGTCCAAAGATCAGGGCTTGATCCATCACCGTTTTTTAGCTCACTGCACCATCCCAGCTCAGAACTTGGCTATATGCAAATTAGTCTGACCCTGGCCCAGTGCATCATGGGAACAGGGCAGACCAAACTACCAAGCCAATTCTTATACTGGGAAGGAAACAAGCTACTGGGGACCGGTTTCTGGCATTTCAGCCGTCTTCGGCCCGGCTTGCTTGAATCCTGATGGTGCAATGAGCTAGGGACTCACATCTGAGTATACCCTTCCACGCTTATGGTGGACAAAAATGATTCAGAAAAGGGGGGGGTGGTGATGAACAGAGTGTCTGAATTAAGCAGACCACTCTCACCCAGTCCAAAGAACAGGGCTTGATCCATCACCGTTTTTTAGCTCACTGCACCATCCCAGCTCAGAACTTGGCTACATGCAAATTAGTCTGACCCTGGCCCAGTGCATCATGGGAACAGGGCAGACCAAACTACCAAGCCAATTCTTATACTGGGAAGGAAACAAGCTACCGGGGACCGGTTTCTGGCATTTCAGCCGTCTTCGGCCCGGCTTGCTTGAATCCTGATGGTGCAATGAGCTAGGGACTCACATCTGAGTATACCCTTCCACGCTTATGGTGGACAAAAATGATTCAGAAAAGGGGGTGGTGATGAACAGAGTGTCTGAATTAAGCAGACCACTCTCACCCAGTCCAAAGATCAGGGCTTGATCCATCACCGTTAGCTCACTGCACCATCCCAGCTCAGAACTTGGCTATATGCAAATTAGTCTGACCCTGGCCCAGTGCATCATGGGAACAGGGCAGACCAAACTACCAAGCCAATTCTTATACTGGGAAGGAAACAAGCTACCCGGGACCGGTTTCTGGCATTTCAGCCGTCTTCGGCCCGGCTTGCTTGAATCCTGATGGTGCAATGAGCTAGGGACTCACATCTGAGTATACCCTTCCACGCTTATGGTGGACACAAATGATTCAGAAAAGGGGGTGGTGATGAACAGAGTGTCTGAATTAAGCAGACCACTCTCACCCAGTCCAAAGATCAGGGCTTGATCCATCACCGTTTTTTAGCTCACTGCACCATCCCAGCTCAGAACTTGGCTACATGCAAATTAGTCTGACCCTGGCCCAGTGCATCATGGGAACAGGGCAGACCAAACTACCAAGCCAATTCTTATACTGGGAAGGAAACAAGCTACCGGGGACCGGTTTCTGGCATTTCAGCCGTCTTCGGCCCGGTTTGCTTGAATCCTGATGGTGCAATGAGCTAGGGACTCACATCTGAGTATACCCTTCCACGCTTATGGTGGACAAAAATGATTCAGAAAAGGGGGTGGTGATGAACAGAGTGTCTGAATTAAGCAGACCACTCTTACCCAGTCCAAAGATCAGGGCTTGATCCATCACCGTTTTTTAGCTCACTGCACCATCCCAGCTCAGAACTTGGCTATATGCAACTTAGTCTGACCCTGGCCCAGTGCATCATGGGAACAGGGCAGACCAAACTACCAAGCCAATTCTTATACTGGGAAGGAAACAAGCTACCGGACCCCGGTTTCTGGCATTTCAGCCGTCTTCGGCCCGGCTTGCTTGAATCCTGATGGTGCAATGAGCTAGGGACTCACATCTGAGTATACCCTTCCACGCTTATGGTGGACAAAAATGATTCAGAAAAGGGGGTGGTGATGAACAGAGTGTCTGAATTAAGCAGACCACTCTTACCCAGTCCAAAGATCAGGGCTTGATCCATCACCGTTTTTTAGCTCACTGCACCATCCCAGCTCAGAACTTGGCTATATGCAAATTAGTCTGACCCTGGCCCAGTGCATCATGGGAACAGGGCAGACCAAACTACCAAGCCAATTCTTATACTGGGAAGGAAACAAGCTACCGGGGACCAGTTTCTGGCATTTCAGCCGTCTTCGGCCCAGCTTGCTTGAATCCTGATGGTGCAATGAGCTAGGGACTCACTTCTGAGTATACCCTTCCACGCTTATGGTGGACAAAAATGATTCAGAAAAGGGGGTGGTGATGAACAGAGTGTCTGAATTAAGCAGGCCACTCTTACCCAGTCCAAAGATCAGGGCTTGATCCATCACCGTTTTTTTAGCTCACTGCACCATCCCAGCTCAGAACTTGGCTATATGCAAATTAGTCTGACCCTGGCCCAGTGCATCATGGGAACAGGGCAGACCAAACTACCAAGCCAATTCTTATACTGGGAAGGAAACAAGCTACCGGGGACCGGTTTCTGGCATTTCAGCCGTCTTCAGCCCGGCTTGCTTGAATCCTGGTGGTGCAATGAGCTAGGGACTCACATCTGAGTATACCCTTCCACGCTTATGGTGGACAAAAATGATTCTGAAAAGGGGGTGGTGATGAACAGAGTGTCTGAATTAAGCAGACCACTCTTACCCAGTCCAAAGATCAGGGCTTGATCCATCACCGTTTTTTAGCTCACTGCACCATCCCAGCTCAGAACTTGGCTATATGCAAATTAGTCTGACCCTGGCCCAGTGCATCATGGGAACAGGGCAGACCAAACTACCAAGCCAATTCTTATACTGGGAAGGAAACAAGCTACCGGGGGCCGGTTTCTGGCATTTCAGCCGTCTTCGGCCCGGCTTGCTTGAATCCTGATGGTGCAATGAGCTAGGGACTCACATCTGAGTATACCCTTCCACGCTTATGGTGGACAAAAATGATTCTGAAAAGGGGGTGGTGATGAACAGAGTGTCTGAATTAAGCAGACCACTCTTACCCAGTCCAAAGTTCAGGGCTTGATCCATCCCCGTTTTTTAGCTCACTGCACCATCTGAGGTTCCGTGACAATTGTAAGTGGTGTTTTCGACTCGCACGAATATGGTCGAGTCTGGTATCTATGAACCGCAAATGACGAGTTTAGTAAGTGTGCGCAGTTTCGCTGTGCTAACTTAAACCGTTCGTTTGTTATGTGGGCTTTTCATCTGTACCCACGGGTTCCATCTTAGATACGGCATCCATTTTGTCTCTTGCCCTCAAGTAGTCAGCGAACGGACGCTGTCCGCTTCGCGACCCTGGGACTCCCAAGATATTTGCGGAAGACACATGTTCTTTGAAAGTGTCTTTATGACGAGGGGGTTGCTGCTGTAAGGCAGATGGCGCCGCTCGAGGCTCATCTTGCCGCACGGACTTATTGTCTCAGCCGTGCATCTCATTAGGCACGTCCCTTTGATGCCTGTATCTCGTGCTTCTCGATACCTCCCCTTTTACACCCTTTCCGATCTCCCCACTGTCTCCGTCTTCCTCTGCACCTGTCTTCGTTCCTATTTCGATCTACTTTACTGCTGATTGGAATTTGCTAATGGTGGGAAGATGGGTTTTTACAGTTGGGAACCGCCAAATGTTTCCGCACTTATGTTCCGGACCTTATGTGTTTCAAAGTGACCAAAGCGACCCCTCTGAGAGCTAAATGTGGGAACCGGGTTGTAAACTATTGTGTCTCATGTTATCCTATGGGTAAAAACTGTATAAAAGGAGCGATCCACAAAACCAATTTGAAGCAGTCTCCCCGAACTACACTCGATGTACTTCCTGTGACTTCTGTGTTCCCTGCAGTAAATAAACCTTGACTCTTTGACGCCGAAGGAAGTGTCCCGTGTCTCTGTGACTTGTACGCCGGAGCAGGTTACCCACGAAGGTTTCAGGTGTTGTGCCCTGGCACCGCTGGGTCCAAAAGAGCCCAGTCCTCCAGTCCTTCAGTTGGCGCCCAACGTGGGGCTGCATCAGTGGTACCGGTCCAAGCCCGACGATCGTGAGGAACTTCGTGTGAAATCTCCGAGGGAAGGTGCACCCCGCTTCATCGATCCTGTTGTCGAAATAAGTGGCCCGAAGACTTTTCCCGCGAAGATTCCCGCCTCCTGACGGCTGCGACGGACTGCTGCCCTGACTGTAGACCTGTTTTGGCGCCTGGCGTAGACCTTGGTATAGCGAGACGATTGACGGGCCTTCCTGAGGACGCCATCGATCTTTGAGTTAAGTATTTGTGGGTCGCTCCCAGAGTTCTTGGTTGTAGACACTTTAGCGAGTGTCTTTGTTGTAAACACTTTAGCGAGTGTTTTTGTTGTACACGCTGTGTGAGTGTTTTTGTCGGTGACACTTTGCTAGCGTACTTTGTTGTTGTATTTGTTTGACGACTGCAGCCGCCAAAGACCGAGGGTTTTGTTCTTGCTGGGACTTGGTAAATCCCGTAACCCTTGAAGTTTGTGAAACTCGGCTAGTGTGCAAGATGCCTGGTCGCAGTACTTTGTTCAGTTGTTGTAGACCTTGTGGTGCGGATTCCCTGCTGGAGGACTCGTGTCCGATACCTCCGGTTGGAACTCCTACTTATGACTTATATAGCAAACATGGGCTAGGCCCGATTGCTTTTAACGATTATTGGATAAAGTATACAAAGAAAGACGGCGATCTTCGTTGGCCACCTCACGGTAGCTTCGAAGCGTCGATCTTAGATAATTTGGAAATAAAGTTGTTCGAACGCAAATCAAGGCCGGCCATGTTTGATGCCTTTCGGTTGTGGCGCAAAGAAGCCCGACAGAAAGAAATCAGACAGAATAAACGTAGTGAGCGAGATAATGTTGCTACCATAGTGAAGAAAGCTGAGCAGTTTCAGCGTGATAAGGAGGATAAGGATAAGGAAGTGTTTGAGAGGCTACAGCGTATGTCCATAGATAAATGCTATCCTGCTTTGCCTACGGAGTCGGATAAGAAGGAAGAGGCAGTTGAGGATTCTTTAATGTCCTATCACCTGCACCCGCTCTTCCGACTGTTCCTGCTCCTTTGCCTGTTTCTATTCCTACTGCTCCTCCGCTTCCACATACTCCTGTTCCCGCTACTGCTCACGCTACTGCTCCTGTGTTGTTAACCCCTGTTGTTGCTAATGTTTCTACTCCTTCTCTTGTTAGTCCTGTGTCTTACTCTTGTCCCTCTACTCGTAACCGTGATTCTCCCAGTGTGACTAACTTCTTTCAGTCGCTCGGACCTGTTTTTGGGTCTGCTGGTTCTGATGGTCCTCAGAGACGTAGCCAGCTTCCTGCTAATAGAGAACGTGTTGCGCTATACAATATGGCGATGGGTTGGATGGTAAACCCTGTTAGAAATCCACCTTGTGTTGTCCTCGAAACGTTTGATCAATTCAACATACCAACTCAGAGATATGTGTTTGATGAAATGTGCAAGTTCTTACATGATCAGATAGTGGCCTATGCGCCTGACGAGGTGCTGACCGCCCTGTCTGAACTTCGACTTCAGTTCGCAACTGGACTGATAGTCGACACTAATGTCCGACGTGCTATTGAGCGGTTACTATCTCTTCGTCCCGCTCCTATTCCTCATGCATTGTTCGTTGAGGACATTGAGCGACAAGATGAGTCTGGCCAATATCCTATGTGTGAAGTTCCGCCGATAATACTGCTGCCCAGCCAGTTCCGGCACATTTCCAGAGAGTGTGGATACACCTCCCATGGAAAAGATCGGAAGTGCTTCAGGTGAAACAAACTTTGCCCGATCCTCGCAAAAATCCTGCTGGGTATTATAAGGAATTATCACAGCTCGTAGACGCTACGATAATGAATCTTGCCGATATCGACATGTTGTTTGGCAATGTCGTACCGCAACCGGTATGGGCTAAGATTCGTCACCAAGATCACGCAAATGAATTAGGTGGTGATTGGGCTGCCATTACAGCGGCAGACGCTGGACAAGTGGCTGCTACTAAACCCGATCAGTTGATTGCTCTTCTCCCCCAGCGAATCATTACATTAATGAAAACGCTTATGCCAGCTATGAGGGTAAATTGGGACAAGTTGTCAGCCTGTAAGCAGAAGAAAGATGAGAGTGTTTCAGACTTCTTCACGAGGTTTGAGGAAACATTCGTTGATCATAGTGGACAGGATACGGGTACTGAGGGTGGACAACGGTTGTTTGTGGATAAATTCGTATCGAACTTATTGCCCGACTTGAGCAATAAATTGAAGAATTCAGAAAGTGCATGGGCCGTTTCTACCTCAGCTCAGATATTGGCTATGGCACAATATTACGAAAATAGAGAAAAAGAGGAAACTGACCGTGCTGATAAAAAGACGAAAGAGCTAAAAACTAAAGTGTTGTTACAACAAGCATATCCGCCGCGTTCTAATCAGAATGCGCCTCAGCAGAATAGATCACAGTCGCAATCGAATCGATCGCAGCCGCGTAACGATTCCTCTTTCCAAAGATCTTCATTAGGGTACAATCAATGTGCTTATTGTAGACAGGAGGGACACATTAAATTTGATTGTCCTGCTTTAAATGACCGTAATAGTGGTAATTCGTCTAGGGGAGGCCGTGGTGGTTCACAGCACGCATCACGTGGTAGAGGTCGTGGTGCTCAGAACGACCGCTCTGACAATTCATCAAATTCTAATAACTGTTTCGATCAACGTGGATCATCGCAAGGACGATCTGCGCAGTACAATGTAGACGATTATTACGTCGATCAGGGAACTGACGATCGTAATTACTAGGACAGCCAAAGACAAGGAGAGGGAGTGGTATCAGTTCCGGTTGATCAGAGAGGGCCTTACGTCGCAGTTGCTACATCGGGCGTCGTTGAGCCTTTTCTGTTGGACACTGGTGCAGCGAAAAGTTCTATCATGCATTCGAAACTCCCTGGCGCACCTTTGTCTGGCTTAACAAATGTTTCCGTTGGATTCTCTGGCGCCCCCGTTAGCAATCCAGTTTCACGCCCTTTGCCCCTTAAAATTGGGCCTCGTGAGCTCGAAGCTCCATTGATTTTAACCACTGGTTGTGGCGAAAATCTTTTGGGTCTGGATTTGCTTAAACGTTTGTATGCAACTTTGTATTGTTCTCCTGCGGGTGTAAAGCTTACGTTCGGAGAGAGAGTAGTCTCTCCCATGTATTTGTCTCTCGATAAGCTTCCACCGGAATTGGATTCTCTTCCTGCGTCTTTGTGGGCGACGGGTCCAAATGATGTGGGCCTACTTGATATCTCCCCTTATGTTGTTCAGTTGAAATCGAATGTGCGATTGCCACGTATTCCCCAATACCGTATCTCCCTTGATGGTGAACGAGCTTTGTTAGCGATCATCTATGATTTGATCGAGAAAGATGTTATCGAGGAGACTCGGGGAAACGTGTGCAACAGCCCTGTACTGCCCATTCTTAAACGTACTGATCCTACCAAACCGCCTGTTTATCGTTTTGTTATCGATTTACGGGAGGTAAATAAAATTGTGGTTCCTCAATTCCCTGTTGTGCCTGACATCACGGCGCTACTGACTCTGATTCCAGCTACTGCTTCGTGGTTCTCGGTGATTGATTTGAAAAATGCGTTTTTCAGCATCCCGATTGCCGAAGAGAGCAGGGACCTTTTCGGTTTCTCTCTTGGTGGACGTAGCTTCCGGTTCAAACGCGCTCCTCAGGGCTACTGTGAAAGTCCATCGATTTACAGTCAAGCTTTGAAGGGTCAACTAGATGCGTTTAGGTTGCCGGTTGGTGCGGCTTTAATCCAATATGTCGACGACTTATTGGTGGCTGCTGATACTCAGGACATTTGCAAAATTGCTACGGTATCGTTGCTGCAACATCTCTGTGAGTTAAATCACAAGGTGTCACCTTCTAAACTCCAATATTGTTGTCAAGAAGTAACCTATCTAGGTCACTTATTGTCAAAGGAGGGAAGGAGATTGACCCCAGAGAGAATTGCAGCGATTGCGCGAATGGCTGTGCCACAAACCCAAAGAGATGTGCGTGCCTTTCTAGGTATCACGTCGTACTGCAGGCAGTGGATTCCTAATTTTTCATTGCTAGCGAAACCATTGGTGGCTCTTACGTGCAAGGATGTTTCAACTCCTTTACCATGGACGGAAGAATGTCAGAAAAGTTTTTCTGAATTACGTGATTCATTGTGTTCGGCTCCTGTGTTAGGTACCCCTGATTACAGTAAGCCGTTCACGTTATATGTTCACGAGAGGGAAGGTTGTGCTTTGAGTGTCTTAACGCAACCTTTTGGTGGTAAGCAACGTCCATGTGCATATTTTTCCTCGACCTTAGACCCAGTAGCTAGAGCATTGCCGAGTTGTTTGAGAGCAACTGCGGCAGCTGCGGTCTCCATCCGACAATCAGCAGGATTGGTCATGGATAATATGCTTACGGTGATGGTTCCGCATGCAGTCGATACTCTTTTGAATAGAACGAAAACTCAGCACTTGACGAGTGCGAGGTTATCTGGGTACGAATTGACTCTCTTGGCAAGCCACATTCAGATAAAGCGTTGTAATGTCCTAAATCCGGCAACTTTGTTACCAATTAGTGCAGAGTCAGATGAAGTAGCAGAACATGACTGTTACTTGCGGACAGAAGAGGAAACAAAAGGTCGAGTGGACCTTAAAAACACCCCATTGGAAGACCCGGACGGCACCCTGTATGTGGATGGGTCATGTTTTAAATTACCGAATGGTGATGTGACTACTGCTTATGCTGTTGTGACGTTGAATACTGTTGTTGAGACTGCGAGATTGAATCAGAATTCTGCCCAAGCTGCAGAGCTGATTGCTCTCACTAGAGCATGTGTATTAGCAAAAGGTAAACGTGTGAATGTGTACACCGATAGTCAGTACGCTTTCGGTGTAGCGCATAGCTTTGGACGGTTGTGGCGAGAGCGTGGTTTCTTCACGTCGCATGGCACGAAAATACAGCATGGCCAGCTTGTGAACGATCTTTTGGATGCACTGACTTTACCTGCTCAAGTTGCGATTGTTAAGTGTAGTGCGCATCGTAAAGTGACGGATGATGTTGGTCGTGGTAATGCGTTTGCAGATGAGATTGCTAAGGAGACTGCCCGGAACCTTAGCACTCGAATGTATGTGACGAGTTCGGTTAGGTGGCCTACAGAATCGAGTATGTGTGAAGATACCATAGAGAGCGTGAAAGCAATTCAGAATGAGGCCACTGATACTGAAAAGACGAAGTGGAAAGAAAGTACGGGAAGGTTGGATGTGAATGGTTGCTGGATTGATTTGTCAGATCAGAAAAGATGGATGTTGCCTGATGCGTATGTACTGGCCGTTGTGACAATGGCACACGGGTTAGCACATATTAGCGCGAAAGGTATTTGCAAGTTGTTGGCTGATGTGTGGAAGAATGATGGCATTACGAAATGTGCTGAACGTTTGGTGAAGAATTGTATGGTGTGTATAATGTACAATCCTGGCAAAGGAACCCCAACTCCCCCTGGCAGTTTTGCTCCTCCTTCGTATCCCTTTGAGGTGATCCAATTGGAATTTCATCCATATGGAGCGATGCAATAACCTGAAATACGTTTTGGTTGTGGTTTGCGCATTCTCCCGATGGATCGAGGCCTATCCCCTCAAAGATAATACTGCTTTGTCTACTGCGAAAATCCTACTGAAGGAATACTTTCCTCGGTATGGAATGCCTAGAGTCGTGTGGTCAGATAACGGAAGTGAGTTTGTTGGAAGTGTGATGAAGAGTGTGTGTAAGGGCCTTGGAATTAATCAGAAATTCCATAGCGCCAATCATCCTCAGTCAGCTGGATTGGTTGAAGGGTACAATGGCACCCTTAAACTAAAGCTAGCGAAGATTCAGGCTACGACTGGACTTTCGTGGCCTGACGCTTTGCCTCTAGCATTACTGTCAACTAGGGCGACTGTACACTCCCGAATAGGGCTTAGTCCCTATGAAATAGTGTTCGGCCGTCCTGCGAATGTGTGGGGGGTTCCTAGGCCAGGAACATTCGTTGATCTTGAGTATCCGATGTTGATTGATTACTTACATGACTTGACTGCTAAACTGAGGTTAATTCATCAACAGGTTTACGACGCCTTGCCGACGCAGACGGAGGGTCCAGGCCACCAGCTCCAGCCTGGGGATTGGGTGGTTACCCGTAACTTCTCACGCAAGAACAATCTGGACCCCCGTTTCACCGGACCTTACCAGGTGCTCCTGGCCACGAGGACTGCCGTTCGTCTTGAGGGGCGGAAGAATTGGGTACATGCTACCCATTGTAAGCGAGTCCCTATTCCTTTGCCGGCAGACCCGTGGGTGAGGAAAGGCATTGCGTCAACAGAAACAGAAACATTGCCGGCGTTTGTACCTTTTAGCGACGCACAGCTTGTTGGAGAACCCTCAGCGCAGCAGAAAGCCACTGTTGAACACTTGTCAGCAAAAGACTCAAGACCAGATCAACCAACTGATCAGCAGGACGCTGTCTCTTCAACGGATCCTTTGTTCGACGAGCAGACACGTCCCGGGAAACATCGATATTCTTTGCGGTCTCACACTAAGGACAAATAAAAATTTTCTTGCTTTGCTGAAATTGATAACTGCAATATCCTCGTTTCCCATGATCAATTTTGAACATTCGTATCATTGAAACTTGTTTTGTACATATATCAAGCTTCTTCCTTGTATCTTTTTCCTTCCACAGCTGAGAAATATTGTGCTAAATATACATATTGTGTATTGAGGGCCGTAGGGCCGCGCGCGTACTTCCTTCTGGACAGTAGGTCTTGACGCTAGGTTAAAGGCCGTCGGTTCCTAGGAACTCCTGGGGATTGACTATTGCTGCACAGAACGGAGTGCGTCAAGAAACGTTGCGGACGGTCGTAGGGAAATGGCATTTTCGAAGCTGAATGATTTGGAAGGAACTCAGGCGTACAGAGTCAAGCTGCAGAAACTCAGTCGTACTAAATGTTTTGTATTCCAATTGTTTGTATTGTTTTTGACTGCTTCTGCATTTTTGGCGGGTGGGGTGTATTACACTATGTCTTACTTCTTACCTGCTACCCCTACTCCTACTCCTTACCCTAACCTTACTTCTACTACTTCTACTGCTTCTCCCCATTCCTTTCATATGTTACCGGAACACGAACAGGCTAGACGTGTAGAATTCCGCAACAATTCCTTTATTCAGCTCCTCCATCAGCATCAGTTAGTGGTTAACACTACTAATTGTTGGGTGTGTGGGTTGATGCCACATACTACGGGTAAGGGAATTCCATATCTGGTGTTACCGTATAGTTCCCAAGGGTCAGCTCGAGCATTCCAAACAATGTTTCCGACTAGTGCTTGCCTACATGAGGGCAAAAGGAGCGTCTGAGGTTCCGTGACAATTGTAAGTGGTGTTTTCGACTCGCACGAATATGGTCGAGTCTGGTATCTATGAACCGCAAATGACGAGTTTAGTAAGTGTGCGCAGTTTCGCTGTGCTAACTTAAACCGTTCGTTTGTTATGTGGGCTTTTCATCTGTACCCACGGGTTCCATCTTAGATACGGCATCCATTTTGTCTCTTGCCCTCAAGTAGTCAGCGAACGGACGCTGTCCGCTTCGCGACCCTGGGACTCCCAAGATATTTGCGGAAGACACATGTTCTTTGAAAGTGTCTTTATGACGAGGGGGTTGCTGCTGTAAGGCAGATGGCGCCGCTCGAGGCTCATCTTGCCGCACGGACTTATTGTCTCAGCCGTGCATCTCATTAGGCACGTCCCTTTGATGCCTGTATCTCGTGCTTCTCGATACCTCCCCTTTTACACCCTTTCCGATCTCCCCACTGTCTCCGTCTTCCTCTGCACCTGTCTTCGTTCCTATTTCGATCTACTTTACTGCTGATTGGAATTTGCTAATGGTGGGAAGATGGGTTTTTACAGTTGGGAACCGCCAAATGTTTCCGCACTTATGTTCCGGACCTTATGTGTTTCAAAGTGACCAAAGCGACCCCTCTGAGAGCTAAATGTGGGAACCGGGTTGTAAACTATTGTGTCTCATGTTATCCTATGGGTAAAAACTGTATAAAAGGAGCGATCCACAAAACCAATTTGAAGCAGTCTCCCCGAACTACACTCGATGTACTTCCTGTGACTTCTGTGTTCCCTGCAGTAAATAAACCTTGACTCTTTGACGCCGAAGGAAGTGTCCCGTGTCTCTGTGACTTGTACGCCGGAGCAGGTTACCCACGAAGGTTTCAGGTGTTGTGCCCTGGCACCGCTGGGTCCAAAAGAGCCCAGTCCTTCACATCCCAGCTCAGAACTTGGCTATATGCAAATTAGTCTGACCCTGGCCCAGTGCATCATGGGAACAGGGCAGACCAAACTACCAAGCCAATTCTTATACTGGGAAGGAAAGAAGATACCGGGGGCCGGTTTATGGCATTTCAGCCGTCTTCGGCCCGGCTTGCTTGAATCCTGATGGTGCAATGAGCTAGGGACTCACATCTGAGTATACCCTTCCACGCTTATGGTGGACAAAATGATTCTGAAAAGGGGGTGGTGATGAACAGAGTGTCTGAATTAAGCAGACCACTCTTACCCAGTCCAAAGATCAGGGCTTGATCCATCCCCGTTTTTTAGCTCACTGCACCATCCCAGCTCAGAACTTGGCTATATGCAAATTAGTCTGACCCTGGCCCAGTGCATCATGGGAACAGGGCAGACCAAACTACCAAGCCAATTCTTATACTGGGAAGGAAAGAAGCTACCGGGGGCCGGTTTCTGGCATTTCAGCCGTCTTCGGCCCGGCTTGCTTGAATCCTGATGGTGCAATGAGCTAGGGACTCACATCTGAGTATACCCTTCCACGCTTATGGTGGACAAAAATGATTCAGAAAAGGGGGTGGTGATGAACAGAGTGTCTGAATTAAGCAGACCACTCTTACCCAGTCCAAAGATCAGGGCTTGATCCATCACCGTTTTTTAGCTCACTGCACCATCCCAGCTCAGAACTTGGCTATATGCAAATTAGTCTGACCCTGGCCCAGTGCATCATGGGAACAGGGCAGACCAAACTACCAAGCCAATTCTTATACTGGGAAGGAAACAAGCTACTGGGGACCGGTTTCTGGCATTTCAGGCGTCTTCGGCCCGGCTTGCTTGAATCCTGATGGTGCAATGAGCTAGGGACTCACATCTGAGTATACCCTTCCACGCTTATGGTGGACAAAAATGATTCAGAAAAGGGGGGGGTGGTGATGAACAGAGTGTCTGAATTAAGCAGACCACTCTCACCCAGTCCAAAGAACAGGGCTTGATCCATCACCGTTTTTTAGCTTACTGCACCATCCCAGCTCAGAACTTGGCTACATGCAAATTAGTCTGACCCTGGCCCAGTGCATCATGGGAACAGGGCAGACCAAACTACCAAGCCAATTCTTATACTGGGAAGGAAACAAGCTACCGGGGACCGGTTTCTGGCATTTCAGCCGTCTTCGGCCCGGCTTGCTTGAATCCTGATGGTGCAATGAGCTAGGGACTCACATCTGAGTATACCCTTCCACGCTTATGGTGGACAAAAATGATTCAGAAAAGGGGGTGGTGATGAACAGAGTGTCTGAATTAAGCAGACCACTCTCACCCAGTCCAAAGATCAGGGCTTGATCCATCACAATTAGCTCACTGCACCATCCCAGCTCAGAACTTGGCTATATGCAAATTAGTCTGACCCTGGCCCAGTGCATCATGGGAACAGGGCAGACCAAACTACCAAGCCAATTCTTATACTGGGAAGGAAACAAGCTACCGGGGACCGGTTTCTGGCATTTCAGCCGTCTTCGGCCCAGCTTGCTTGAATCCTGATGGTGCAATGAGCTAGGGACTCACATCTGAGTATACCCTTCCACGCTTATGGTGGACAAAAATGATTCAGAAAAGGGGGTGGTGATGAACAGAGTGTCTGAATTAAGCAGACCACTCTCACCCAGTCCAAAGATCAGGGCTTGATCCATCACCGTTTTTTAGCTCACTGCACCATCCCAGCTCAGAACTTGGCTACATGCAAATTAGTCTGACCCTGGCCCAGTGCATCATGGGAACAGGGCAGACCAAACTACCAAGCCAATTCTTATACTGGGAAGGAAACAAGCTACCGGGGACCGGTTTCTGGCATTTCAGCCGTCTTCGGCCCGGCTTGCTTGAATCCTGATGGTGCAATGAGCTAGGGACTCACATCTGAGTATACCCTTCCACGCTTATGGTGGACAAAAATGATTCAGAAAAGGGGGTGGTGATGAACAGAGTGTCTGAATTAAGCAGACCACTCTCACCCAGTCCAAAGATCAGGGCTTGATCCATCACAATTAGCTCACTGCACCATCCCAGCTCAGAACTTGGCTATATGCAAATTAGTCTGACCCTGGCCCAGTGCATCATGGGAACAGGGCAGACCAAACTACCAAGCCAATTCTTATACTGGGAAGGAAACAAGCTACCGGGGACCGGTTTCTGGCATTTCAGCCGTCTTCGGCCCAGCTTGCTTGAATCCTGATGGTGCAATGAGCTAGGGACTCACATCTGAGTATACCCTTCCACGCTTATGGTGGACAAAAATGATTCAGAAAAGGGGGTGGTGATGAACAGAGTGTCTGAATTAAGCAGACCACTCTCACCCAGTCCAAAGATCAGGGCTTGATCCATCACCGTTTTTTAGCTCACTGCACCATCCCAGCTCAGAACTTGGCTACATGCAAATTAGTCTGACCCTGGCCCAGTGCATCATGGGAACAGGGCAGACCAAACTACCAAGCCAATTCTTATACTGGGAAGGAAACAAGCTACCGGGGACCGGTTTCTGGCATTTCAGCCGTCTTCGGCCCGGTTTGCTTGAATCCTGATGGTGCAATGGGCTAGGGACTCACATCTGAGTATACCCTTCCACGCTTATGGTGGACAAAAATGATTCTGAAAAGGGGGTGGTGATGAACAGAGTGTCTGAATTAAGCAGACCACTCTTATCCAGTCCAAAGATCAGGGCTTGATCCATCACCGTTTTTTAGCTCACTGCACCATCCCAGCTCAGAACTTGGCTATATGCAAATTAGTCTGACCCTTGCCCAGTGCATCATGGGAACAGGGCAGACCAAACTACCAAGCCAATTCTTATACTGGGAAGGAAACAAGCTACCGGGGACCGGTTTCTGGCATTTCAGCCGTCTTCGGCCCGGCTTGCTTGAATCCTGATGGTGCAATGAGCTAGGGACTCACATCTGAGTATACCCTTCCACGCTTATGGTGGACAAAAATGATTCAGAAAAGGGGGTGGTGATGAACAGAGTGTCTGAATTAAGCAGACCACTCTTACCCAGTCCAAAGATCAGGGCTTGATCCATCACCGTTTTTTAGCTCACTGCACCATCCCAGCTCAGAACTTGGCTATATGCAACTTAGTCTGACCCTGGCCCAGTGCATCATGGGAACAGGGCAGACCAAACTACCAAGCCAATTCTTATACTGGGAAGGAAACAAGCTACCGGGGACCGGTTTCTGGCATTTCAGTCGTCTTCGGCCCGGCTTGCTTGAATCCTGATGGTGCAATGAGCTAGGGACTCACATCTGAGTATACCCTTCCACGCTTATGGTGGACAAAAATGATTCAGAAAAGGGGGTGGTGCTGAACAGAGTGTCTGAATTAAGCAGACCACTCTTACCCAGTCCAAAGATCAGGGCTTGATCCATCACCGTTTTTTAGCTCACTGCACCATCCCAGCTCAGAACTTGGCTATATGCAAATTAGTCTGACCCTGGCCCAGTGCATCATGGGAACAGGGCAGACCAAACTACCAAGCCAATTCTTATACTGGGAAGGAAACAAGCTACCGGGGACCAGTTTCTGGCATTTCAGCCGTCTTCGGCCCAGCTTGCTTGAATCCTGATGGTGCAATGAGCTAGGGACTCACTTCTGAGTATACCCTTCCACGCTTATGGTGGACAAAAATGATTCAGAAAAGGGGGTGGTGATGAACAGAGTGTCTGAATTAAACAGGCCACTCTTACCCAGTCCAAAGATCAGGGCTTGATCCATCACCGTTTTTTAGCTCACTGCACCATCCCAGCTCAGAACTTGGCTATATGCAAATTAGTCTGACCCTGGCCCAGTGCATCATGGGAACAGGGCAGACCAAACTACCAAGCCAATTCTTATACTGGGAAGGAAACAAGCTACCGGGGACCGGTTTCTGGCATTTCAGCCGTCTTCGGCCCGGCTTGCTTGAATCCTGGTGGTGCAATGAGCTAGGGACTCACATCTGAGTATACCCTTCCACGCTTATGGTGGACAAAAATGATTCTGAAAAGGGGGTGGTGATGAACAGAGTGTCTGAATTAAGCAGACCACTCTTACCCAGTCCAAAGATCAGGGCTTGATCCATCACCGTTTTTTAGCTCACTGCACCATCCCAGCTCAGAACTTGGCTATATACAAATTAGTCTGACCCTGGCCCAGTGCATCATGGGAACAGGGCAGACCAAACTACCAAGCCAATTCTTATACTGGGAAGGAAACAAGCTACCGGGGGCCGGTTTCTGGCATTTCAGCCATCTTCGGCCCGGCTTGCTTGAATCCTGATGGTGCAATGAGCTAGGGACTCACATCTGAGTATACCCTTCCACGCTTATGGTGGACAAAAATGATTCTGAAAAGGGGGTGGTGATGAACAGAGTGTCTGAATTAAGCAGACCACTCTTACCCAGTCCAAAGATCAGGGCTTGATCCATCCCCGTTTTTTAGCTCACTGCACCATCCCAGCTCAGAACTTGGCTATATGCAAATTAGTCTGACCCTGGCCCAGTGCATCATGGGAACAGGGCAGACCAAACTACCAAGCCAATTCTTATACTGGGAAGGAAAGAAGCTACCGGGGGCCGGTTTCTGGCATTTCAGCCGTCTTCGGCCCGGCTTGCTTGAATCCTGATGGTGCAATGAGCTAGGGACTCACATCTGAGTATACCCTTCCACGCTTATGGTGGACAAAAATGATTCAGAAAAGGGGGTGGTGATGAACAGAGTGTCTGAATTAAGCAGACCACTCTTACCCAGTCCAAAGATCAGGGCTTGATCCATCACCGTTTTTTAGCTCACTGCACCATCCCAGCTCAGAACTTGGCTATATGCAAATTAGTCTGACCCTGGCCCAGTGCATCATGGGAACAGGGCAGAGCAAACTACCAAGCCAATTCTTATACTGGGAAGGAAACAAGCTACCGGGGACCGGTTTCTGGCATTTCAGCCGTCTTCGGCCCGGCTTGCTTGAATCCTAATGGTGCAATGAGCTAGGGACTCACATCTGAGTATACCCTTCCACGCTTATGGTGGACAAAAATGATTCTGAAAAGGGGGTGGTGATGAACAGAGTGTCTGAATTAAGCAGACCACTCTTACCCAGTCCAAAGATCAGGGCTTGATCCATCCCCGTTTTTTAGCTCACTGCACCATCCCAGCTCAGAACTTGGCTATATGCAAATTAGTCTGACCCTGGCCCAGTGCATCATGGGAACAGGGCAGACCAAACTACCAAGCCAATTCTTATACTGGGAAGGAAAGAAGCTACCGGGTGCCGGTTTCTGGCATTTCAGCCGTCTTCGGCCCGGCTTGCTTGAATCCTGATGGTGCAATGAGCTAGGGACTCACATCTGAGTATACCCTTCCACGCTTATGGTGGACAAAAATGATTCAGAAAAGGGGGTGGTGATGAACAGAGTGTCTGAATTAAGCAGACCACTCTTACCCAGTCCAAAGATCAGGGCTTGATCCATCACCGTTTTTTAGCTCACTGCACCATCCCAGCTCAGAACTTGGCTATATGCAAATTAGTCTGACCCTGGCCCAGTGCATCATGGGAACAGGGCAGAGCAAACTACCAAGCCAATTCTTATACTGGGAAGGAAACAAGCTACCGGGGACCGGTTTCTGGCATTTCAGCCGTCTTCGGCCCGGCTTGCCTGAATCCTGATGGTGCAATGAGCTAGGGACTCACATCTGAGTATACCCTTCCACGCTTATGGTGGACAAAAATGATTGAGAAAAGGGGGTGGTGATGAACAGAGTGTCTGAATTAAGCAGACCACTCTCACCCAGTCCAAAGATCAGGGCTTGATCCATCACCGTTTTTTAGCTCACTGCACCATCCCAGCTCAGAACTTGGCTACATGCAAATTAGTCTGACCCTGGCCCAGTGCATCATGGGAACAGGGCAGACCAAACTACCAAGCCAATTCTTATACTGGGAAGGAAACAAGCTACCGGGGACCGGTTTCTGGCATTTCAGCCGTCTTCGGCCCGGTTTGCTTGAATCCTGATGGTGCAATGAGCTAGGGACTCACATCTGAGTATACCCTTCCACGCTTATGGTGGACAAAAATGATTCAGAAAAGGGGGTGGTGATGAACAGAGTGTCTGAATTAAGCAGACCACTCTTACCCAGTCCAAAGATCAGGGCTTGATCCATCACCGTTTTTTAGCTCACTGCACCATACCAGCTCAGAACTTGGCTATATGCAAATTAGTCTGACCCTGGCCCAGTGCATCATGGGAACAGGGCAGACCAAACTACCAAGCCAATTCTTATACTGGGAAGGAAACAAGCTACCGGGGACCAGTTTCTGGCATTTCAGCCGTCTTTGGCCCGGCTTGCTTGAATCCTGATGGTGCAATGAGCTAGGGACTCACATCTGAGTACACCCTTCCACGCTTATGGTGGACAAAAATGATTCAGAAAAGGGGGTGGTGATGAACAGAGTGTCTGAATTAAGCAGACCACTCTTACCAGGTCCAAAGATCAGGGCTTGATCCATCACCGTTTTTTAGCTCACTGCACCATCCCAGCTCAGAACTTGGCTATATGCAACTTAGTCTGACCCTGGCCCAGTGCATCATGGGAACAGGGCAGACCAAACTACCAAGCCAATTCTTATACTGGGAAGGAAACAAGCTACCGGGGACCGGTTTCTGGCATTTCAGCCGTCTTCGGCCCGGCTTGCTTGAATCCTGATGGTGCAATGAGCTAGGGACTCACATCTGAGTATACCCTTCCACGCTTATGGTGGACAAAAATGATTCAGAAAAGGGGGTGGTGATGAACAGAGTGTCTGAATTAAGCAGACCACTCTTACCCAGTCCAAAGATCAGGGCTTGATCCATCACCGTTAGATCACTGCACCATCCCAGCTGAGAACTTGGCTATATGCAAATTAGTCTGACCCTGGCCCAGTGCATCATGGGAACAGGGCAGACCAAACTACCAAGCCAATTCTTATACTGGGAAGGAAACAAGCTACCGGGGACCGGTTTCTGGCATTTCAGCCGTCTTCGGCCCGGCTTGCTTGAATCCTGATGGTGCAATGAGCTAGGGACTCACATCTGAGTATACCCTTCCACGCTTATGGTGGAAAAAAATGATTCAGAAAAGGGGGTGGTGATGATCAGAGTGTCTGAATTAAGCAGACCACTCTTACCCAGTCCAAAGATCAGGGCTTGATCCATCACCGTTTTTTAGCTCACTGCACCATCCCAGCTCAGAACTTGGCTATATGCAAATTAGTCTGACCCTGGCCCAGTGCATCATGGGAACAGGGCAGAGCAAACTACCAAGCCAATTCTTATACTGGGAAGGAAACAAGCTACCGGGGACCGGTTTCTGGCATTTCAGCCGTCTTCGGCCCGGCTTGCTTGAATCCTGATGGCGCAATGAGCTAGTGACTCACATCTGAGTATACCCTTCCAGGCTTATGGTGGACAAAAATGATTCAGAAAAGGGGGTGGTGATGAACAGAGTGTCTGAATTAAGCAGACCACTCTCACCCAGTCCAAAGATCAGGGCTTGATCCATCACCGTTTTTTAGCTCACTGCACCATCCCAGCTCAGAACTTGGCTACATGCAAATTAGTCTGACCCTGGCCCAGTGCATCATGGGAACAGGGCAGACCAAACTACCAAGCCAATTCTTATACTGGGAAGAAAACAAGCTACCGGGGACCGGTTTCTTGCATTTCAGCCGTCTTCGGCCCGGTTTGCTTGAATCCTGATGGTGCAATGAGCTAGGGACTCACATCTGAGTATACCCTTCCACGCTTATGGTGGACAAAAATGATTCAGAAAAGGGGGTGGTGATGAACAGAGTGTCTGAATTAAGCAGACCACTCTTACCCAGTCCAAAGATCAGGGCTTGATCCATCACCGTTTTTTAGCTCACTGCACCATCCCAGCTCAGAACTTGGCTATATGCAAATTAGTCTGACCCTGGCCCAGTGCATCATGGGAACAGGGCAGACCAAACTACCAAGCCAATTCTTATACTGGGAAGGAAACAAGCTACCGGGGACCGGTTTCTGGCATTTCAGCCGTCTTCGGCCCGGCTTGCTTGAATCCTGATGGTGCAATGAGCTAGAGACTCACATCTGAGTACACCCTTCCACGCTTATGGTGGACAAAAATGATTCAGAAAAGGGGGTGGTGATGAACAGAGTGTCTGAATTAAGCAGACCACTCTTACCAGGTCCAAAGATCAGGGTTTGATCCATCACCGTTTTTTAGCTCACTGCACCATCCCAGCTCAGAACTTGGCTATATTCAACTTAGTCTGACCCTGGCCCAGTGCATCATGGGAACAGGGCAGACCAAACTACCAAGCCAATTCTTATACTGGGAAGGAAACAAGCTACCGGGGACCGGTTTCTGGCATTTCAGCCGTCTTCGGCCCGGCTTGCTTGAATCCTGATGGTGCAATGAGCTAGGGACTCACATCTGAGTATACCCTTCCACGCTTATGGTGGACAAAAATGATTCAGAAAAGGGGGTGGTGATGAACAGAGTGTCTGAATTAAGCAGACCACTCTTACCCAGTCCAAAGATCAGGGCTTGATCCATCACCGTTAGATCACTGCACCATCCCAGCTGAGAACTTGGCTATATGCAAATTAGTCTGACCCTGGCCCAGTGCATCATGGGAACAGGGCAGACCAAACTACCAAGCCAATTCTTATACTGGGAAGGAAAGAAGATACCGGGGGCCGGTTTATGGCATTTCAGCCGTCTTCGGCCCGGCTTGCTTGAATCCTGATGGTGCAATGAGCTAGGGACTCACATCTGAGTATACCCTTCCACGCTTATGGTGGACAAAATGATTCTGAAAAGGGGGTGGTGATGAACAGAGTGTCTGAATTAAGCAGACCACTCTTACCCAGTCCAAAGATCAGGGCTTGATCCATCCCCGTTTTTTAGCTCACTGCACCATCCCAGCTCAGAACTTGGCTATATGCAAATTAGTCTGACCCTGGCCCAGTGCATCATGGGAACAGGGCAGACCAAACTACCAAGCCAATTCTTATACTGGGAAGGAAAGAAGCTACCGGGGGCCGGTTTCTGGCATTTCAGCCGTCTTCGGCCCGGCTTGCTTGAATCCTGATGGTGCAATGAGCTAGGGACTCACATCTGAGTATACCCTTCCACGCTTATGGTGGACAAAAATGATTCAGAAAAGGGGGTGGTGATGAACAGAGTGTCTGAATTAAGCAGACCACTCTTACCCAGTCCAAAGATCAGGGCTTGATCCATCACCGTTTTTTAGCTCACTGCACCATCCCAGCTCAGAACTTGGCTATATGCAAATTAGTCTGACCCTGGCCCAGTGCATCATGGGAACAGGGCAGACCAAACTACCAAGCCAATTCTTATACTGGGAAGGAAACAAGCTACTGGGGACCGGTTTCTGGCATTTCAGGCGTCTTCGGCCCGGCTTGCTTGAATCCTGATGGTGCAATGAGCTAGGGACTCACATCTGAGTATACCCTTCCACGCTTATGGTGGACAAAAATGATTCAGAAAAGGGGGGGGTGGTGATGAACAGAGTGTCTGAATTAAGCAGACCACTCTCACCCAGTCCAAAGAACAGGGCTTGATCCATCACCGTTTTTTAGCTTACTGCACCATCCCAGCTCAGAACTTGGCTACATGCAAATTAGTCTGACCCTGGCCCAGTGCATCATGGGAACAGGGCAGACCAAACTACCAAGCCAATTCTTATACTGGGAAGGAAACAAGCTACCGGGGACCGGTTTCTGGCATTTCAGCCGTCTTCGGCCCGGCTTGCTTGAATCCTGATGGTGCAATGAGCTAGGGACTCACATCTGAGTATACCCTTCCACGCTTATGGTGGACAAAAATGATTCAGAAAAGGGGGTGGTGATGAACAGAGTGTCTGAATTAAGCAGACCACTCTCACCCAGTCCAAAGATCAGGGCTTGATCCATCACAATTAGCTCACTGCACCATCCCAGCTCAGAACTTGGCTATATGCAAATTAGTCTGACCCTGGCCCAGTGCATCATGGGAACAGGGCAGACCAAACTACCAAGCCAATTCTTATACTGGGAAGGAAACAAGCTACCGGGGACCGGTTTCTGGCATTTCAGCCGTCTTCGGCCCAGCTTGCTTGAATCCTGATGGTGCAATGAGCTAGGGACTCACATCTGAGTATACCCTTCCACGCTTATGGTGGACAAAAATGATTCAGAAAAGGGGGTGGTGATGAACAGAGTGTCTGAATTAAGCAGACCACTCTCACCCAGTCCAAAGATCAGGGCTTGATCCATCACCGTTTTTTAGCTCACTGCACCATCCCAGCTCAGAACTTGGCTACATGCAAATTAGTCTGACCCTGGCCCAGTGCATCATGGGAACAGGGCAGACCAAACTACCAAGCCAATTCTTATACTGGGAAGGAAACAAGCTACCGGGGACCGGTTTCTGGCATTTCAGCCGTCTTCGGCCCGGTTTGCTTGAATCCTGATGGTGCAATGGGCTAGGGACTCACATCTGAGTATACCCTTCCACGCTTATGGTGGACAAAAATGATTCTGAAAAGGGGGTGGTGATGAACAGAGTGTCTGAATTAAGCAGACCACTCTTATCCAGTCCAAAGATCAGGGCTTGATCCATCACCGTTTTTTAGCTCACTGCACCATCCCAGCTCAGAACTTGGCTATATGCAAATTAGTCTGACCCTTGCCCAGTGCATCATGGGAACAGGGCAGACCAAACTACCAAGCCAATTCTTATACTGGGAAGGAAACAAGCTACCGGGGACCGGTTTCTGGCATTTCAGCCGTCTTCGGCCCGGCTTGCTTGAATCCTGATGGTGCAATGAGCTAGGGACTCACATCTGAGTATACCCTTCCACGCTTATGGTGGACAAAAATGATTCAGAAAAGGGGGTGGTGATGAACAGAGTGTCTGAATTAAGCAGACCACTCTTACCCAGTCCAAAGATCAGGGCTTGATCCATCACCGTTTTTTAGCTCACTGCACCATCCCAGCTCAGAACTTGGCTATATGCAACTTAGTCTGACCCTGGCCCAGTGCATCATGGGAACAGGGCAGACCAAACTACCAAGCCAATTCTTATACTGGGAAGGAAACAAGCTACCGGGGACCGGTTTCTGGCATTTCAGTCGTCTTCGGCCCGGCTTGCTTGAATCCTGATGGTGCAATGAGCTAGGGACTCACATCTGAGTATACCCTTCCACGCTTATGGTGGACAAAAACGATTCAGAAAAGGGGGTGGTGCTGAACAGAGTGTCTGAATTAAGCAGACCACTCTTACCCAGTCCAAAGATCAGGGCTTGATCCATCACCGTTTTTTAGCTCACTGCACCATCCCAGCTCAGAACTTGGCTATATGCAAATTAGTCTGACCCTGGCCCAGTGCATCATGGGAACAGGGCAGACCAAACTACCAAGCCAATTCTTATACTGGGAAGGAAACAAGCTACCGGGGACCAGTTTCTGGCATTTCAGCCGTCTTCGGCCCAGCTTGCTTGAATCCTGATGGTGCAATGAGCTAGGGACTCACTTCTGAGTATACCCTTCCACGCTTATGGTGGACAAAAATGATTCAGAAAAGGGGGTGGTGATGAACAGAGTGTCTGAATTAAACAGGCCACTCTTACCCAGTCCAAAGATCAGGGCTTGATCCATCACCGTTTTTTAGCTCACTGCACCATCCCAGCTCAGAACTTGGCTATATGCAAATTAGTCTGACCCTGGCCCAGTGCATCATGGGAACAGGGCAGACCAAACTACCAAGCCAATTCTTATACTGGGAAGGAAACAAGCTACCGGGGACCGGTTTCTGGCATTTCAGCCGTCTTCGGCCCGGCTTGCTTGAATCCTGGTGGTGCAATGAGCTAGGGACTCACATCTGAGTATACCCTTCCACGCTTATGGTGGACAAAAATGATTCTGAAAAGGGGGTGGTGATGAACAGAGTGTCTGAATTAAGCAGACCACTCTTACCCAGTCCAAAGATCAGGGCTTGATCCATCACCGTTTTTTAGCTCACTGCACCATCCCAGCTCAGAACTTGGCTATATGCAAATTAGTCTGACCCTGGCCCAGTGCATCATGGGAACAGGGCAGACCAAACTACCAAGCCAATTCTTATACTGGGAAGGAAACAAGCTACCGGGGGCCGGTTTCTGGCATTTCAGCCATCTTCGGCCCGGCTTGCTTGAATCCTGATGGTGCAATGAGCTAGGGACTCACATCTGAGTATACCCTTCCACGCTTATGGTGGACAAAAATGATTCTGAAAAGGGGGTGGTGATGAACAGAGTGTCTGAATTAAGCAGACCACTCTTACCCAGTCCAAAGATCAGGGCTTGATCCATCCCCGTTTTTTAGCTCACTGCACCATCCCAGCTCAGAACTTGGCTATATGCAAATTAGTCTGACCCTGGCCCAGTGCATCATGGGAACAGGGCAGACCAAACTACCAAGCCAATTCTTATACTGGGAAGGAAAGAAGCTACCGGGGGCCGGTTTCTGGCATTTCAGCCGTCTTCGGCCCGGCTTGCTTGAATCCTGATGGTGCAATGAGCTAGGGACTCACATCTGAGTATACCCTTCCACGCTTATGGTGGACAAAAATGATTCAGAAAAGGGGGTGGTGATGAACAGAGTGTCTGAATTAAGCAGACCACTCTTACCCAGTCCAAAGATCAGGGCTTGATCCATCACCGTTTTTTAGCTCACTGCACCATCCCAGCTCAGAACTTGGCTATATGCAAATTAGTCTGACCCTGGCCCAGTGCATCATGGGAACAGGGCAGAGCAAACTACCAAGCCAATTCTTATACTGGGAAGGAAACAAGCTACCGGGGACCGGTTTCTGGCATTTCAGCCGTCTTCGGCCCGGCTTGCTTGAATCCTAATGGTGCAATGAGCTAGGGACTCACATCTGAGTATACCCTTCCACGCTTATGGTGGACAAAAATGATTCTGAAAAGGGGGTGGTGATGAACAGAGTGTCTGAATTAAGCAGACCACTCTTACCCAGTCCAAAGATCAGGGCTTGATCCATCCCCGTTTTTTAGCTCACTGCACCATCCCAGCTCAGAACTTGGCTATATGCAAATTAGTCTGACCCTGGCCCAGTGCATCATGGGAACAGGGCAGACCAAACTACCAAGCCAATTCTTATACTGGGAAGGAAAGAAGCTACCGGGTGCCGGTTTCTGGCATTTCAGCCGTCTTCGGCCCGGCTTGCTTGAATCCTGATGGTGCAATGAGCTAGGGACTCACATCTGAGTATACCCTTCCACGCTTATGGTGGACAAAAATGATTCAGAAAAGGGGGTGGTGATGAACAGAGTGTCTGAATTAAGCAGACCACTCTTACCCAGTCCAAAGATCAGGGCTTGATCCATCACCGTTTTTTAGCTCACTGCACCATCCCAGCTCAGAACTTGGCTATATGCAAATTAGTCTGACCCTGGCCCAGTGCATCATGGGAACAGGGCAGAGCAAACTACCAAGCCAATTCTTATACTGGGAAGGAAACAAGCTACCGGGGACCGGTTTCTGGCATTTCAGCCGTCTTCGGCCCGGCTTGCCTGAATCCTGATGGTGCAATGAGCTAGGGACTCACATCTGAGTATACCCTTCCACGCTTATGGTGGACAAAAATGATTGAGAAAAGGGGGTGGTGATGAACAGAGTGTCTGAATTAAGCAGACCACTCTCACCCAGTCCAAAGATCAGGGCTTGATCCATCACCGTTTTTTAGCTCACTGCACCATCCCAGCTCAGAACTTGGCTACATGCAAATTAGTCTGACCCTGGCCCAGTGCATCATGGGAACAGGGCAGACCAAACTACCAAGCCAATTCTTATACTGGGAAGGAAACAAGCTACCGGGGACCGGTTTCTGGCATTTCAGCCGTCTTCGGCCCGGTTTGCTTGAATCCTGATGGTGCAATGAGCTAGGGACTCACATCTGAGTATACCCTTCCACGCTTATGGTGGACAAAAATGATTCAGAAAAGGGGGTGGTGATGAACAGAGTGTCTGAATTAAGCAGACCACTCTTACCCAGTCCAAAGATCAGGGCTTGATCCATCACCGTTTTTTAGCTCACTGCACCATCCCAGCTCAGAACTTGGCTATATGCAAATTAGTCTGACCCTGGCCCAGTGCATCATGGGAACAGGGCAGACCAAACTACCAAGCCAATTCTTATACTGGGAAGGAAACAAGCTACCGGGGACCGGTTTCTGGCATTTCAGCCATCTTTGGCCCGGCTTGCTTGAATCCTGATGGTGCAATGAGCTAGGGACTCACATCTGAGTACACCCTTCCACGCTTATGGTGGACAAAAATGATTCAGAAAAGGGGGTGGTGATGAACAGAGTGTCTGAATTAAGCAGACCACTCTTACCAGGTCCAAAGATCAGGGCTTGATCCATCACCGTTTTTTAGCTCACTGCACCATCCCAGCTCAGAACTTGGCTATATGCAACTTAGTCTGACCCTGGCCCAGTGCATCATGGGAACAGGGCAGACCAAACTACCAAGCCAATTCTTATACTGGGAAGGAAACAAGCTACCGGGGACCGGTTTCTGGCATTTCAGCCGTCTTCGGCCCGGCTTGCTTGAATCCTGATGGTGCAATGAGCTAGGGACTCACATCTGAGTATACCCTTCCACGCTTATGGTGGACAAAAATGATTCAGAAAAGGGGGTGGTGATGAACAGAGTGTCTGAATTAAGCAGACCACTCTTACCCAGTCCAAAGATCAGGGCTTGATCCATCACCGTTAGATCACTGCACCATCCCAGCTGAGAACTTGGCTATATGCAAATTAGTCTGACCCTGGCCCAGTGCATCATGGGAACAGGGCAGACCAAACTACCAAGCCAATTCTTATACTGGGAAGGAAACAAGCTACCGGGGACCGGTTTCTGGCATTTCAGCCGTCTTCGGCCCGGCTTGCTTGAATCCTGATGGTGCAATGAGCTAGGGACTCACATCTGAGTATACCCTTCCACGCTTATGGTGGAAAAAAATGATTCAGAAAAGGGGGTGGTGATGATCAGAGTGTCTTAATTAAGCAGACCACTCTTACCCAGTCCAAAGATCAGGGCTTGATCCATCACCGTTTTTTAGCTCACTGCACCATCCCAGCTCAGAACTTGGCTATATGCAAATTAGTCTGACCCTGGCCCAGTGCATCATGGGAACAGGGCAGAGCAAACTACCAAGCCAATTCTTATACTGGGAAGGAAACAAGCTACCGGGGACCGGTTTCTGGCATTTCAGCCGTCTTCGGCCCGGCTTGCTTGAATCCTGATGGCGCAATGAGCTAGTGACTCACATCTGAGTATACCCTTCCAGGCTTATGGTGGACAAAAATGATTCAGAAAAGGGGGTGGTGATGAACAGAGTGTCTGAATTAAGCAGACCACTCTCACCCAGTCCAAAGATCAGGGCTTGATCCATCACCGTTTTTTAGCTCACTGCACCATCCCAGCTCAGAACTTGGCTACATGCAAATTAGTCTGACCCTGGCCCAGTGCATCATGGGAACAGGGCAGACCAAACTACCAAGCCAATTCTTATACTGGGAAGAAAACAAGCTACCGGGGACCGGTTTCTTGCATTTCAGCCGTCTTCGGCCCGGTTTGCTTGAATCCTGATGGTGCAATGAGCTAGGGACTCACATCTGAGTATACCCTTCCACGCTTATGGTGGACAAAAATGATTCAGAAAAGGGGGTGGTGATGAACAGAGTGTCTGAATTAAGCAGACCACTCTTACCCAGTCCAAAGATCAGGGCTTGATCCATCACCGTTTTTTAGCTCACTGCACCATCCCAGCTCAGAACTTGGCTATATGCAAATTAGTCTGACCCTGGCCCAGTGCATCATGGGAACAGGGCAGACCAAACTACCAAGCCAATTCTTATACTGGGAAGGAAACAAGCTACCGGGGACCGGTTTCTGGCATTTCAGCCGTCTTCGGCCCGGCTTGCTTGAATCCTGATGGTGCAATGAGCTAGAGACTCACATCTGAGTACACCCTTCCACGCTTATGGTGGACAAAAATGATTCAGAAAAGGGGGTGGTGATGAACAGAGTGTCTGAATTAAGCAGACCACTCTTACCAGGTCCAAAGATCAGGGTTTGATCCATCACCGTTTTTTAGCTCACTGCACCATCCCAGCTCAGAACTTGGCTATATTCAACTTAGTCTGACCCTGGCCCAGTGCATCATGGGAACAGGGCAGACCAAACTACCAAGCCAATTCTTATACTGGGAAGGAAACAAGCTACCGGGGACCGGTTTCTGGCATTTCAGCCGTCTTCGGCCCGGCTTGCTTGAATCCTGATGGTGCAATGAGCTAGGGACTCACATCTGAGTATACCCTTCCACGCTTATGGTGGACAAAAATGATTCAGAAAAGGGGGTGGTGATGAACAGAGTGTCTGAATTAAGCAGACCACTCTTACCCAGTCCAAAGATCAGGGCTTGATCCATCACCGTTAGATCACTGCACCATCCCAGCTGAGAACTTGGCTATATGCAAATTAGTCTGACCCTGGCCCAGTGCATCATGGGAACAGGGCAGACCAAACTACCAAGCCAATTCTTATACTGGGAATGAAACAAGCTACCGGGGACCGGTTTCTGGCATTTCAGCCGTCTTCGGCCCGGCTTGCTTGAATCCTGATGGTGCAATGAGCTAGGGACTCACATCTGAGTATACCCTTCCACGCTTATGGTGGAAAAAAATGATTCAGAAAAGGGGGTGGTGATGATCAGAGTGTCTGAATTAAGCAGACCACTCTTACCCAGTCCAAAGATCAGGGCTTGATCCATCACCGTTTTTTAGCTCACTGCACCATCCCAGCTCAGAACTTGGCTATATGCAAATTAGTCTGACCCTGGCCCAGTGCATCATGGGAACAGGGCAGACCAAACTACCAAGCCAATTCTTATACTGGGAAGGAAACATGCTACTGGGGACCGGTTTCTGGCATTTCAGCCGTCTTCGGCCCGGCTTGCTTGAATCCTGATGGTGCAATGAGCTAGGGACTCACATCTGAGTATACCCTTCCACGCTTATGGTGGACAAAAATGATTCAGAAAAGGGGGTGGTGATGAACAGAGTGTCTGAATTAAGCAGACCACTCTCACCCAGTCCAAAGATCAGGGCTTGATCCATCACCGTTAGCTCACTGCACCATCCCAGCTCAGAACTTGGCTATATGCAAATTAGTCTGACCCTGGCCCAGTGCATCATGGGAACAGGGCAGACCAAACTACCAAGCCAATTCTTATACTGGGAAGGAAACAAGCTACCCGGGACCGGTTTCTGGCATTTCAGCCGTCTTCGGCCCGGCTTACTTGAATCCTGATGGTGCAATGAGCTAGGGACTCACATCTGAGTATACCCTTCCACGCTTATGGTGGACAAAAATGATTCAGAAAAGGGGGTGGTGATGAACAGAGTGTCTGAATTAAGCAGACCACTCTCACCCAGTCCAAAGATCAGGGCTTGATCCATCACCGTTTTTTAGCTCACTGCACCATCCCAGCTCAGAACTTGGCTACATGCAAATTAGTCTGACCCTGGCCCAGTGCATCATGGGAACAGGGCAGACCAAACTACCAAGCCAATTCTTATACTGGGAAGGAAACAAGCTACCGGGGACCGGTTTCTGGCATTTCAGCCGTCTTCGGCCCGGTTTGCTTGAATCCTGATGGTGCAATGAGCTAGGGACTCACATCTGAGTATACCCTTCCACGCTTATGGTGGACAAAAATGATTCAGAAAAGGGGGTGGTGATGAACAGAGTGTCTGAATTAAGCAGACCACTCTTACCCAGTCCAAAGATCAGGGCTTGATCCATCACCGTTTTTTAGCTCACTGCACCATCCCAGCTCAGAACTTGGCTATATGCAACTTAGTCTGACCCTGGCCCAGTGCATCATGGGAACAGGGCAGACCAAACTACCAAGCCAATTCTTATACTGGGAAGGAAACAAGCTACCGGACCCCGGTTTCTGGCATTTCAGCCGTCTTCGGCCCGGCTTGCTTGAATCCTGATGGTGCAATGAGCTAGGGACTCACATCTGAGTATACCCTTCCACGCTTATGGTGGACAAAAATGATTCAGAAAAGGGGGTGGTGATGAACAGAGTGTCTGAATTAAGCAGACCACTCTTACCCAGTCCAAAGATCAGGGCTTGATCCATCACCGTTTTTTAGCTCACTGCACCATCCCAGCTCAGAACTTGGCTATATGCAAATTAGTCTGACCCTGGCCCAGTGCATCATGGGAACAGGGCAGACCAAACTACCAAGCCAATTCTTATACTGGGAAGGAAACAAGCTACCGGGGACCAGTTTCTGGCATTTCAGCCGTCTTCGGCCCAGCTTGCTTGAATCCTGATGGTGCAATGAGCTAGGGACTCACTTCTGAGTATACCCTTCCACGCTTATGGTGGACAAAAATGATTCAGAAAAGGGGGTGGTGATGAACAGAGTGTCTGAATTAAGCAGGCCACTCTTACCCAGTCCAAAGATCAGGGCTTGATCCATCACCGTTTTTTTAGCTCACTGCACCATCCCAGCTCAGAACTTGGCTATATGCAAATTAGTCTGACCCTGGCCCAGTGCATCATGGGAACAGGGCAGACCAAACTACCAAGCCAATTCTTATACTGGGAAGGAAACAAGCTACCGGGGACCGGTTTCTGGCATTTCAGCCGTCTTCGGCCCGGCTTGCTTGAATCCTGGTGGTGCAATGAGCTAGCGACTCACATCTGAGTATACCCTTCCACGCTTATGGTGGACAAAAATGATTCTGAAAAGGGGGTGGTGATGAACAGAGTGTCTGAATTAAGCAGACCACTCTTACCCAGTCCAAAGATCAGGGCTTGATCCATCACCGTTTTTTAGCTCACTGCACCATCCCAGCTCAGAACTTGGCTATATGCAAATTAGTCTGACCCTGGCCCAGTGCATCATGGGAACAGGGCAGACCAAACTACCAAGCCAATTCTTATACTGGGAAGGAAACAAGCTAACGGGGGCCGGTTTCTGGCATTTCAGCCGTCTTCGGCCCGGCTTGCTTGAATCCTGATGGTGCAATGAGCTAGGGACTCACATCTGAGTATACCCTTCCACGCTTATGGTGGACAAAAATGATTCTGAAAAGGGGGTGGTGATGAACAGAGTGTCTGAATTAAGCAGACCACTCTTACCCAGTCCAAAGATCAGGGCTTGATCCATCCCCGTTTTTTAGCTCACTGCACCATCCCAGCTCAGAACTTGGCTATATGCAAATTAGTCTGACCCTGGCCCAGTGCATCATGGGAACAGGGCAGACCAAACTACCAAGCCAATTCTTATACTGGGAAGGAAAGAAGCTACCGGGGGCCGGTTTATGGCATTTCAGCCGTCTTCGGCCCGGCTTGCTTGAATCCTGATGGTGAAATGAGCTAGGGACTCACATCTGAGTATACCCTTCCACGCTTATGGTGGACAAAATGATTCTGAAAAGGGGGTGGTTATGAACAGAGTGTCTGAATTAAGCAGACCACTCTTACCCAGTCCAAAGATCAGGGCTTGATCCATCCCCGTTTTTTAGCTCACTGCACCATCCCAGCTCAGAACTTGGCTATATGCAAATTAGTCTGACCCTGGCCCAGTGCATCATGGGAACAGGGCAGACCAAACTACCAAGCCAATTCTTATACTGGGAAGGAAAGAAGCTACCGGGGGCCGGTTTCTGGCATTTCAGCCGTCTTCGGCCCGGCTTGCTTGAATCCTGATGGTGCAATGAGCTAGGGACTCACATCTGAGTATACCCTTCCACGCTTATGGTGGACAAAAATGATTCAGAAAAGGGGGTGGTGATGAACAGAGTGTCTGAATTAAGCAGACCACTCTTACCCAGTCCAAAGATCAGGGCTTGATCCATCACCGTTTTTTAGCTCACTGCACCATCCCAGCTCAGAACTTGGCTATATGCAAATTAGTCTGACCCTGGCCCAGTGCATCATGGGAACAGGGCAGACCAAACTACCAAGCCAATTCTTATACTGGGAAGGAAACAAGCTACCGGGGACCGGTTTCTGGCATTTCAGCCGTCTTCGGCCCAGCTTGCTTGAATCCTGATGGTGCAATGAGCTAGGGACTCACATCTGAGTATACCCTTCCACGCTTATGGTGGACAAAAATGATTCAGAAAAGGGGGTGGTGATGAACAGAGTGTCTGAATTAAGCAGACCACTCTCACCCAGTCCAAAGATCAGGGCTTGATCCATCACCGTTTTTTAGCTCACTGCACCATCCCAGCTCAGAACTTGGCTACATGCAAATTAGTCTGACCCTGGCCCAGTGCATCATGGGAACAGGGCAGACCAAAATACCAAGCCAATTCTTATACTGGGAAGGAAACAAGCTACCGGGGACCGGTTTCTGGCATTTCAGCCGTCTTCGGCCCGGTTTGCTTGAATCCTGATGGTGCAATGGGCTAGGGACTCACATCTGAGTATACCCTTCCACGCTTATGGTGGACAAAAATGATTCTGAAAAGGGGGTGGTGATGAACAGAGTGTCTGAATTAAGCAGACCACTCTTATCCAGTCCAAAGATCAGGGCTTGATCCATCACCGTTTTTTAGCTCACTGCACCATCCCAGCTCAGAACTTGGCTATATGCAAATTAGTCTGACCCTTGCCCAGTGCATCATGGGAACAGGGCAGACCAAACTACCAAGCCAATTCTTATACTGGGAAGGAAACAAGCTACCGGGGACCGGTTTCTGGCATTTCAGCCGTCTTCGGCCCGGCTTGCTTGAATCCTGATGGTGCAATGAGCTAGGGACTCACATCTGAGTATACCCTTCCACGCTTATGGTGGACAAAAATGATTCAGAAAAGGCGGTGGTGATGAACAGAGTGTCTGAATTAAGCAGACCACTCTTACCCAGTCCAAAGATCAGGGCTTGATCCATCACCGTTTTTTAGCTCACTGCACCATCCCAGCTCAGAACTTGGCTATATGCAACTTAGTCTGACCCTGGCCCAGTGCATCATGGGAACAGGGCAGACCAAACTACCAAGCCAATTCTTATACTGGGAAGGAAACAAGCTACCGGGGACCGGTTTCTGGCATTTCAGTCGTCTTCGGCCCGGCTTGCTTGAATCCTGATGGTGCAATGAGCTAGGGACTCACATCTGAGTATACCCTTCCACGCTTATGGTGGACAAAAATGATTCAGAAAAGGGGGTGGTGCTGAACAGAGTGTCTGAATTAAGCAGACCACTCTTACCCAGTCCAAAGATCAGGGCTTGATCCATCACCGTTTTTTAGCTCACTGCACCATCCCAGCTCAGAACTTGGCTATATGCAAATTAGTCTGACCCTGGCCCAGTGCATCATGGGAACAGGGCAGACCAAACTACCAAGCCAATTCTTATACTGGGAAGGAAACAAGCTACCGGGGACCAGTTTCTGGCATTTTAGCCGTCTTCGGCCCAGCTTGCTTGAATCCTGATGGTGCAATGAGCTAGGGACTCACTTCTGAGTATACCCTTCCACGCTTATGGTGGACAAAAATGATTCAGAAAAGGGGGTGGTGATGAACAGAGTGTCTGAATTAAGCAGGCCACTCTTACCCAGTCCAAAGATCAGGGCTTGATCCATCACCGTTTTTTAGCTCACTGCACCATCCCAGCTCAGAACTTGGCTATATGCAAATTAGTCTGACCCTGGCCCAGTGCATCATGGGAACAGGGCAGACCAAACTACCAAGCCAATTCTTATACTGGGAAGGAAACAAGCTACCGGGGACCGGTTTCTGGCATTTCAGCCGTCTTCGGCCCGGCTTGCTTGAATCCTGGTGGTGCAATGAGCTAGGGACTCACATCTGAGTATACCCTTCCACGCTTATGGTGGACAAAAATGATTCTGAAAAGGGGGTGGTGATGAACAGAGTGTCTGAATTAAGCAGACCACTCTTACCCAGTCCAAAGATCAGGGCTTGATCCATCACCGTTTTTTAGCTCACTGCACCATCCCAGCTCAGAACTTGGCTATATGCAAATTAGTCTGACCCTGGCCCAGTGCATCATGGGAACAGGGCAGACCAAACTACCAAGCCAATTCTTATACTGGGAAGGAAACAAGCTACCGGGGGCCGGTTTCTGGCATTTCAGCCATCTTCGGCCCGGCTTGCTTGAATCCTGATGGTGCAATGAGCTAGGGACTCACATCTGAGTATACCCTTCCACGCTTATGGTGGACAAAAAAGATTCTGAAAAGGGGGTGGTGATGAACAGAGTGTCTGAATTAAGCAGACCACTCTTACCCAGTCCAAAGATCAGGGCTTGATCCATCCCCGTTTTTTAGCTCACTGCACCATCCCAGCTCAGAACTTGGCTATATGCAAATTAGTCTGACCCTGGCCCAGTGCATCATGGGAACAGGGCAGACCAAACTACCAAGCCAATTCTTATACTGGGAAGGAAAGAAGCTACCGGGGGCCGGTTTCTGGCATTTCAGCCGTCTTCGGCCCGGCTTGCTTGAATCCTGATGGTGCAATGAGCTAGGGACTCACATCTGAGTATACCCTTCCACGCTTATGGTGGACAAAAATGATTCAGAAAAGGGGGTGGTGATGAACAGAGTGTCTGAATTAAGCAGACCACTCTTACCCAGTCCAAAGATCAGGGCTTGATCCATCACCGTTTTTTAGCTCACTGCACCATCCCAGCTCAGAACTTGGCTATATGCAAATTAGTCTGACCCTGGCCCAGTGCATCATGGGAACAGGGCAGAGCAAACTACCAAGCCAATTCTTATACTGGGAAGGAAACAAGCTACCGGGGACCGGTTTCTGGCATTTCAGCCGTCTTCGGCCCGGCTTGCTTGAATCCTGATGGTGCAATGAGCTAGGGACTCACATCTGAGTATACCCTTCCACGCTTATGGTGGACAAAAATGATTCAGAAAAGGGGGTGGTGATGAACAGAGTGTCTGAATTAAGTAGACCACTCTCACCCAGTCCAAAGATCAGGGCTTGATCCATCACCGTTTTTTAGCTCACTGCACCATCCCAGCTCAGAACTTGGCTACATGCAAATTAGTCTGACCCTGGCCCAGTGCATCATGGGAACAGGGCAGACCAAACTACCAAGCCAATTCTTATACTGGGAAGGAAACAAGCTACCGGGGACCGGTTTCTGGCATTTCAGCCGTCTTAGGCCCGGTTTGCTTGAATCCTGATGGTGCAATGAGCTAGGGACTCACATCTGAGTATACCCTTCCACGCTTATGGTGGACAAAAATGATTCAGAAAAGGGGGTGGTGATGAACAGAGTGTCTGAATTAAGCAGACCACTCTTACCCAGTCCAAAGATCAGGGCTTGATCCATCACCGTTTTTTAGCTCACTGCACCATCCCAGCTCAGAACTTGGCTATATGCAAATTAGTCTGACCCTGGCCCAGTGCATCATGGGAACAGGGCAGACCAAACTACCAAGCCAATTCTTATACTGGGAAGGAAACAAGCTACCGGGGACCGGTTTCTGGCATTTCAGCCGTCTTTGGCCCGGCTTGCTTGAATCCTGATGGTGCAATGAGCTAGGGACTCACATCTGAGTACACCCTTCCACGCTTATGGTGGACAAAAATGATTCAGAAAAGGGGGTGGTGATGAACAGAGTGTCTGAATTAAGCAGACCACTCTTACCAGGTCCAAAGATCAGGGCTTGATCCATCACCGATTTTTAGCTCACTGCACCATCCCAGCTCAGAACTTGGCTATATGCAACTTAGTCTGACCCTGGCCCAGTGCATCATGGGAACAGGGCAGACCAAACTACCAAGCCAATTCTTATACTGGGAAGGAAACAAGCTACCGGGGACCGGTTTCTGGCATTTCAGCCGTCTTCGGCCCGGCTTGCTTGAATCCTGATGGTGCAATGAGCTAGGGACTCACATCTGAGTATACCCTTCCACGCTTATGGTGGACAAAAATGATTCAGAAAAGGGGGTGGTGATGAACAGAGTGTCTGAATTAAGCAGACCACTCTTACCCAGTCCAAAGATCAGGGCTTGATCCATCACCGTTAGATCACTGCACCATCCCAGCTGAGAACTTGGCTATATGCAAATTAGTCTGACCCTGGCCCAGTGCATCATGGGAACAGGGCAGACCAAACTACCAAGCCAATTCTTATACTGGGAAGGAAACAAGCTACCGGGGACCGGTTTCTGGCATTTCAGCCGTCTTCGGCCCGGCTTGCTTGAATCCTGATGGTGCAATGAGCTAGGGACTCACATCTGAGTATACCCTTCCACGCTTATGGTGGAAAAAAATGATTCAGAAAAGGGGGTGGTGATGATCAGAGTGTCTGAATTAAGCAGACCACTCTTACCCAGTCCAAAGATCAGGGCTTGATCCATCACCGTTTTTTAGCTCACTGCACCATCACAGCTCAGAACTTGGCTATATGCAAATTAGTCTGACCCTGGCCCAGTGCATCATGGGAACAGGGCAGACCAAACTACCAAGCCAATTCTTATACTGGGAAGGAAACAAGCTACCGGGGACCGGTTTCTGGCATTTCAGCCGTCTTCGGCCCGGCTTGCTTGAATCCTGATGGTGCAATGAGCTAGGGACTCACATCTGAGTATACCCTTCCACGCTTATGGTGGACAAAAATGATTCAGAAAAGGGGGTGGTGATGAACAGAGTGTCTGAATTAAGCAGACCACTCTCACCCAGTCCAAAGATCAGGGCTTGATCCATCACTGTTTTTTAGCTCACTGCACCATCCCAGCTCAGAACTTGGCTACATGCAAATTAGTCTGACCCTGGCCCAGTGCATCATGGGAACAGGGCAGACCAAACTACCAAGCCAATTCTTATACTGGGAAGGAAACAAGCTACCGGGGACCGGTTTCTGGCATTTCAGCCGTCTTCGGCCCGGTTTGCTTGAATCCTGATGGTGCAATGAGCTAGGGACTCACATCTGAGTATACCCTTCCACGCTTATGGTGGACAAAAATGATTCAGAAAAGGGGGTGGTGATGAACAGAGTGTCTGAATTAAGCAGACCACTCTTACCCAGTCCAAAGATCAGGGCTTGATCCAACACCGTTTTTTTAGCTCACTGCACCATCCCAGCTCAGAACTTGGCTATATGCAAATTAGTCTGACCCTGGCCCAGTGCATCATGGGAACAGGGCAGACCAAACTACCAAGCCAATTCTTATACTGGGAAGGAAACAAGCTACCGGGGACCGGTTTCTGGCATTTCAGCCGTCTTCGGCCCGGCTTGCTTGAATCCTGATGGTGCAATGAGCTAGGGACTCACATCTGAGTACACCCTTCCACGCTTATGGTGGACAAAAATGATTCAGAAAAGGGGGTGGTGATGAACAGAGTGTCTGAATTAAGCAGACCACTCTTACCAGGTCCAAAGATCAGGGTTTGATCCATCACCGTTTTTTAGCTCACTGCACCATCCCAGCTCAGAACTTGGCTATATGCAACTTAGTCTGACCCTGGCCCAGTGCATCATGGGAACAGGGCAGACCAAACTACCAAGCCAATTCTTATACTGGGAAGGAAACAAGCTACCGGGGACCGGTTTCTGGCATTTCAGCCGTCTTCGGCCCGGCTTGCTTGAATCCTGATGGTGCAATGAGCTAGGGACTCACATCTGAGTATACCCTTCCACGCTTATGGTGGACAAAAATGATTCAGAAAAGGGGGTGGTGATGAACAGAGTGTCTGAATTAAGCAGACCACTCTTACCCAGTCCAAAGATCAGGGCTTGATCCATCACTGTTAGATCACTGCACCATCCCAGCTGAGAACTTGGCTATATGCAAATTAGTCTGACCCTGGCCCAGTGCATCATGGGAACAGGGCAGACCAAACTACCAAGCCAATTCTTATACTGGGAAGGAAACAAGCTACCGGGGACCGGTTTCTGGCATTTCAGCCGTCTTCGGCCCGGCTTGCTTGAATCCTGATGGTGCAATGAGCTAGGGACTCACATCTGAGTATACCCTTCCACGCTTATGGTGGAAAAAAATGATTCAGAAAAGGGGGTGGTGATGATCAGAGTGTCTGAATTAAGCAGACCACTCTTACCCAGTCCAGAGATCAGGGCTTGATCCATCACCGTTTTTTAGCTCACTGCACCATCCCAGCTCAGAACTTGGCTATATGCAAATTAGTCTGACCCTGGCCCAGTGCATCATGGGAACAGGGCAGACCAAACTACCAAGCCAATTCTTATACTGGGAAGGAAACAAGCTACCGGGGACCGGTTTCTGGCATTTCAGCCGTCTTCGGCCCGGCTTGCTTGAATCCTGATGGTGCAATGAGCTAGGGACTCACATCTGAGTATACCCTTCCACGCTTATGGTGGACAAAAATGATTCAGAAAAGGGGGTGGTGATGAACAGAGTGTCTGAATTAAGCATGGGCGGAAAATCCGTTTCGCTCGCGGATTTTGCGGATTTTCGGTAAATTCGCAATCCGCGAGATCCGCGAATCTCCCGCAAAATCCGCAAATCCGCGAGCAGCGGATTTTATGGCTTGCTCGCACTGTTCGCGTGAGTTCGCGGCTTGCCAGTACAACTTCGCACCCCGCGAGTAAGTGCTAAATTGCAGAAATACGATCTTAGCAAAACTGAAACTACTTACCAGGTTCAAAAGTTCAGGCTCATCATTAGTAGCCATTTCCTGTAGTGCTTCCTGAGGGGCCCCTCCAGAGTTCAGTTGCCAGTTGCAACTATTATGTGACCCTGCTCTGAACCTCAGAATAGTTACACATATGCCACAAAGGTCCTGAATTACAGCTAAGGGAGACAAGCAGGAGCCAGGCTGGAAGTTAAAATCCATTAATCAGCCCCTAATTCATTATTGTCAGTTGGGGCAGGGCAGGTGTTGTAACTAATTTTGCAACAATGAAAGCACTTAGCAAGTGCAAAAGATCACTAACCAGGAAGCACTAAGGAAGCAGGTGCCAGCTAAAAAAATATTCTGTGACACATTAATCAGCCCCAAATTAATTCAGGTCACTTGAGGCAGGGAAGGTGTGCTTTGCTTTGCCGAAAATAATGTACACTGGACAAGTTTCAAGTTTATTTTATTATGATAAAGGAACTCTTTATGAGGTCCACATAAAAGCAAAATATACATACAAAACAAGAAGCACATAAGATATTATTTAACAACAATGAAGGAAAACATCTTAGTACAGGTCCAAAAAACATTCAAAAAAATTGTACAGTTTAAAACAAAACATTTCATTAGGTGGGTTAATCCTGGCCGCCTTAAATGAAGAAGCAGATAAAATGTTGAGTTGTAGGCAAATTGGTCTTAACCATCTACGCCTGCAAGACATCAGGGCAGGACAAACAAAAATAACATGATCTAAGTCCTGGTCGTACAATTGACAAAGATCACAAAGTGCCGAATGGCCATACCAACTGGCATAGAGAACTTTCAACGGAAGCAGATTTTGTCTTAATAAGTACACTAGGCGTCTGACGCCATGAGAGATGTTCCAGTACATATAAGGTTGAGCTTTCCGCAAAATACAAGACTCAATAACAGGAGTACAACCTTTTTTCGACAGTCGGGAATCTCTATCCTGACTAAACCCCAGTTCCCATGTGGCAGACTTCAGGATGGTTTTTAATTGATATGAGGATAAAGAAAATAAAATCTCTTCATCCAATTTCAATTGTGCCACGGCAAATCTGAAATTTTTTACAATCAAGGAGAAATCATTAAAGGATCCTAATAATTCCTTTTTCATAAGATCTCTTAAGGTGTTGGACTCACTTTTAGATAAACATACTACCCAACGTATAATACTGGCCAAACCTTGAACCCAGCTACTACGTATACCAAGTTCCTGTCTCAGGGAAGCTGTCGAATTTGCTGTACCAACAGACATTAGACTACGCAGAATTTTCCCTTCCGCTGAGTTTAAAAAACTCCACTTTTTTAGATCAATTAACTCTATTCCGTATAACAGGGAGGCAGGAACTTTCGCTCTAAATACCTCTAAAAGAATAGAAAAATGCCTTCTACCTGTGGCTTTATACAAGGAAACTAGGCTCTTTCCCTGTGAAATAGCCTTCCGAGAGTTATTGTCTATATGTGATTTGTCACTTAGGTTATTTGTGACAATTTTGCCAAGGAAGGTGTAGGATTTCACAATTTCCAATTTTTGACCCCCCACAACCCAAGGATAATTAGGGAATTTGGGTTTCTTTCTACCAGAGAAGCAAATCACTTTACTTTTTGCCGTGTTTATCGATAGGTAATGGCTTTCAGCATATTCAGAAAGCGCCTGCAACCGATTGTTCAAGCCCTTTGGGGTGAGGTCCAAAATCAAGATGTCATCTGCATACATAAGGCATGCAATTGGAACTCCACCCAAAGACGGGGCAATACCGGCGCAGGCTGAGAGGGCGACGGGTAAATCAACTGTATAGAGGGAAAATAGCAAGGGAGCCAGGAGGCAACCTTGCTTCAACCCATTGGAAGTAGAAATTATTTTAGATAAACCACGTTCACCTCCAAGTAGAACTCTACACCAGGTATCTGAGTAGAGGGCGCGAATTAACTTAATAAGAAAGGGGGGCATACCTAAATCAAATAACTTTCTCCACAGCAATATTCTATCCACTTTATCAAAGGCGGTGGAGAAGTCAATAAAAGCGCCGTATACCTGACCACCACGGACTTTCACATATTTTTCCGTGATAACTTGCAATGCCGTCAAGTTATCTAGAGTTCCGTGATTTTGTCTGAAACCTGTTTGTTCAATGGGGAGGATTTTAAATTCTAATACCCATTGGTTCATTAAAATAAGAATACATTTTGCGAAAACCTTACCAATGGCATCAAGCAAAGCGATTTGACGATAATTTTGTGGAAGATCTCTTGCCCCTTTTTTATATAAAGGAACAATAATACTTCCTTTCCAGGAGGGGGGCACTGTTCCACTGGAAAATCAAAATTTAAACACTGGAAAGAGAATTTTGCTCCAAAGTTCACTCTGTTGTTTTAAAACCGAGATTGGGACTTTATCTGGACCCATCGCGCCAGAGGAACGCATATTCTTAATAGCAAATTCAATTTCCTTTTCCGTTGGACAATCAAATACACGTGAGACATTATTGAATTCCACTTTGTATACTTGTGAATTATTGTTACTGTACAAATTCTCGATATATTGAACCCATACCTGTTCCTCTATGGCAATAGGAGTGGGACTGGCTCTGGTACCACAACCCTTGCCAATTAAAGACCAGAATGTCTTGGCTTGACCGTTATAAGAAGCTTCTCTCAGTTGTATCCAAAGAGCATCTTCCTTGGTGCGCTTTAAACGGGCCTTAAGCCTAACTCTCCTTCTTTTTAAAATTGACAACTTGTGCTTAGCTTTTTGGGTGAAAAATAAAAATTGCCCCCTTATAACTTTATTTATTTCTATATTTATAGCCCGTAGGGGATGAGGGACTGCAAAAGGTTGTTTCACACCTGATTTCTTTTTCGCTATGGAAGTTACAGATCCTAAAAAATTAGCAAAACCCAACAGCTCTCTCCCTTCCCAGAGGGGTAAATTCTCGACAGTTAAATACAAAAGAGGCACCACACTTTCAAAGGAACGAGAATTCCAAAAACATTTCCCTGAGTTGGAATCAAAATTCACCAAATCTGTATCCAAACTCCAGGAATCCACTTTCGGGAGACTGACGGAGACTGAAAGCAACAACGCATTATGGTCACTAAGGTTAGACTCAATGACTTTCATATCTTTCAATTGGGAAAAAAAAGCATAATCTACCATAACAAAGTCAATAATAGATTTTCCCTTATTTGATTTATGCGTAAAGGCTGCCGGGGTGTCGGACGGAAGCCTCCCATTTACTATTAAACAGTCAACTTTATGTAAACCTTCTAGAACAAGTTTGCCTCTTTTGTTAGTTTTAATTTTGGCAGGTAACTGGGCCGATGGTATATTCAGGGACTCTTCCCTTTGAATATTTCTAAACAAATCCAACCCACAATTGGATATATTACAGTTCAGATCCCAAAACATTAACACATGAGGAGACGGGGAAGTGTCCATCGCTTTAGTTAAAAAAGTGAACAAAGTTTTTAGACCATCATTAAAGCAACAATTTGGGGGAATGTAGATATTTATCACAATCAGCGATCTATTAGGGCAATCCTCAAATACATCTTTTAAGGTTATTGCTTAGAACAGTTTCCCTGGATCGAGATAATGTGAATAATTCCATTGTAATCTATTTGATAGCAAGCATGCTATTCCTCCCTTTGCATGGCCTCTTCTGGAGGTGATTGCGCTGTTTTCCAAAACAAAGTAATCTTTTTCTAAAGCTAATCTACCTTCCACCCATGTTTCTTGTAAACAGATTATGTCTGCCTTTTGGGAATGCAAGAAGCATAATTTCTCCTTATAATCTTTAAAACCAGCAGTGTTCCATGAGATAAGCTTCAGCTCTCTGTTAAAAATTCGAATGTGGTTTGGGGCAGAGAGCAGATTTACTCGCTAGAACTCCAGGTAACCAACTCCATTTAGACTGATCATCCTTCACCGTTTGTTTAAGAGGAGGATTTTTATATGAAACTTGCCTTTCATTCCTAGCCACACATATTTTTAAGTCCTCCGATCTAAAACTAGACCAATCCGACAACAGCACACCCGTATTGGAGGGAGGTGATAAATTGGCAAGAATACTTTGAGTTCGTTTTTCCCCAAAGTATGGCATAACATCTATCCCTCTGACTTGTAATTCCTCCGCCCACTGTAGAATAAGATTTGACACAACTTTAGAATGAAATTTCACCCTTGTGGATCTTGTAGATCTCCCTACCAGGGAATTAAGAAGGAATACTACGTCCAAATCGGACGTTTGAATTAATTTTAAACTTTCAATCTCTTTGAAACAGATCAGTAGGGCAGATCTATTTAGAATTAAATCTTGTTCAAATAAGGGAGAAAAATCAAGAAACAAAGTATCTACATTTATTTTTTCTTTAGGGGGAATGACTACAATTGAGGAAGGATCCTGAAAGGGTCTTGCTGAGGGATTGAGAGAGGAGAGGGAAGGATTAATAGAAGGAGAAGTAACCTTGGGAACAACTTGGAAAGACCCTGCTGTAGGATTGCAATATGAAAGAAAAGGGTTGACGGAGGGTAAAGTAACCTTGGGGAGGAAAGGATTAGTGAAACTTATGGGACCTAAACCTATAGACGGGAGTTCCCCTTTAGGGGAAACAATCCTATCTTCTTCATGAGGGGTAGGAGACTGCTCGACCTGAGGAAGATCTTCTAGTATTGGTTCCACACTCTTATCAAAGTGAAGTTTTCTCTGTCTTTTTTTAGAGAATCTTCGAATGGGTTTTCTCTTCTTTATTCTGATCTTTTTATGTTTCAAGGGACTCGATTTTTCAATCATTCCATGATTTGCTTTAGGGATCTCCTCTTCTTTGTTTGACGGCAAGGAAAATATAGGGAAGAGAGAGGGAGTTTCAATTTTATGAATGAGTGGGGACGTTGTTATTACCTCTATCTTATCACTAATTGGAGCTATACAATTAGCCCCAGCCGAAACCACTTTGGAAAACTTAGAGTCAACTAGGAGCGCTACTGGATTCGTTGCTTTTTGGCCTTCCGTCAAAAGCGGAGATTGAGCTGAAACCAGCCCTGCATGAGCAGTAGGAGAACTTATTTTTGGAGGCCCCAACAGAGTAGCCGATGTTGGAGGGCAGTCTGACACTAGATCATTCTTACTTAACAAGAGAACTTGTAAAATTTGAGTTACCGTGTCAAAAATACACTCAGAACCTACAACAGATTTTTCAAGTAAACTCAGAATCGAAGATAAAATAGATTCCAAAGAGGACAATGAATTGGAGATTAACCTCCCATTAATATTTGGAGAACCCTCAGCTAAATTGTTCAAAATAGGGCCAGAACAAGAAGTGAAGTTTAATTGCGCAAGGGAAAAATCTAATTTATTAGAGGGTGTACTACTTAGAGGACCGGTACTTGAAATGGTTATTGCTTCATCTAAGTTAGGCATACCCCTAGAATTCCCCTGTAGGGATCTCACCCGATCCCTATGAGCTGTTAAATCAATGTCAGGTAATGTAAAATCGCTTCCTAATACAGGCGATTTAACTGACACAACTGACAAAGGGTCAGTATTCACTATAACTTTAGGGACTTCCATAAGAGATGCTTGGGGGAGGTCAATACTGTCAGATTTTAAAACCTTACTACCTGAAGACTCAAGGGGAGAATTCTGTTTCAATTGCAAGTTGTTTGAAGACAAAGGCGAGCCCCTTACTACTTCGGGGCTAGCCGGAATAGGTAAGGATTGACTAGGAACCAAACTCAGGCTAGAGGAAACATTGATAACCCTATTAGCAGGCTCCGAACCGTTTGAATCTGGAATTTCGCTCGGGGACTGCAGATCAATAGATTTATCTTTCCCTTTATCCCATAAATTGAAAAGCTGACACTGGCCTTTCAATTGCATGGAGGAAGTAATTTTATTACGTAGAGGGTTAGATTTAGTTTTAGACCCAGATCTCCCTACTAGAACGCGTCCAGAACGCAGTTTTTTAGCCGTCATGAGACTAAATTACGGAGAAAATTATAGATAATAACACTTATAAAATATAAATCCGAGCCCTAAGATACAATACAAGCCTATAGATGCAATGACAAATTGAATTAATACCGGAGATCAAAGGGAGGGGGCCCAGCCCAGCCTACTTCAGCCTCTGACGGCCTCAGACGGTCCCGCCCTTGTCCCGGGCTTCTCCCGGCGCGCTCCCGCGCGCTCCCGCGTTGCGGTGTCAAGAGGGAGATTTATAGCTGCGCTGAGGCGGGGGAGGAGCCAGCAGGGAGAGCGGGTCAGCTGATCTTGATGCCGAGGGTCAGGCGCTCCTGGGACTGGTAGTCCTGCGCCTGCCCTTGCTCGCAGCCCTGCACTCACCACCGTCACAGGAGCACAAACAGAGTTAGTTGTGTTAGGCTTTCTGCTTTGCAGCACAGCGCGCTTCCAACAGCGCAGTCCAAGATGACCACAGGCGATGCGGGACCCGCGGAGCGGGTTCCGCGAGGAGTTGAATGAGAAGGCAAGAGGAAGAGCCGCTCCAACGTGCTCGCAGTCCAGAACTCCTTCTACTATTCAGATAGGCAAAAGGTGAGCAATCCGACTAAGAAACTGACACGCTGGTTTTTAGCTGCGCTGAGGCGGGGGAGGAGCCAGCAGGGAGAGCGGGTCAGCTGATCTTGATGCCGAGGGTCAGGCGCTCCTGGGACTGGTAGTCCTGTGCCTGCCCTTGCTCGCAGCCCTGCACTCACCACCGTCACAGGAGCACAAACAGAGTTAGTTGTGTCAGGCTTTCTGCTTTGCAGCACAGCGCGCTTCCAACAGCGCAGTCCAAGATGACCACAGGCGATGCGGGACCCGCGGAGCGGGTTCCGCGAGGAGTTGAATGAGAAGGCAAGAGGAAGAGCCGCTCCAACGTGCTCGCAGTCCAGAACTCCTTCTACTATTCAGATAGGCAACAGGTGAGCAAACCGACTAAGAAACTGACACGCTGGTTTTTAGCTGCGCTGAGGCGGGGGAGGAGCCAGCAGGGAGAGCGGGTCAGCTGATCTTGATGCCGAGGGTCAGGAGCTCCTGGGACTGGTAGTCCTGTGCCTGCCCTTGCTCGCAGCCCTGCACTCACCACCGTCACAGGAGCACAAACAGAGTTAGTTGTGTCAGGCTTTCTGCTTTGCAGCACAGCGCGCTTCCAACAGCGCAGTCCAAGATGACCACAGGCGATGCGGGACCCGCGGAGCGGGTTCCGCGAGGAGTTGAATGAGAAGGCAAGAGGAAGAGCCGCTCCAACGTGCTCGCAGTCCAGAACTCCTTCTACTATTCAGATAGGCAACAGGTGAGCAATCCGACTAAGAAACTGACACGCTGGTTTTTAGCTGCGCTGAGGCGGGGGAGGAGCCAGCAGGGAGAGCGGGTCAGCTGATCTTGATGCCGAGGGTCAGGCGCTCCTGGGACTGGTAGTCCTGCGCCTGCCCTTGCTCGCAGCCCTGCACTCACCACCGTCACAGGAGCACAAACAGAGTTAGTTGTGTCAGGCTTTCTGCTTTGCAGCACAGCGCGCTTCCAACAGCGCAGTCCAAGATGACCACAGGCGATGCGGGACCCGCGGAGCGGGTTCCGCGAGGAGTTGAATGAGAAGGCAAGAGGAAGAGCCGCTCCAACGTGCTCGCAGTCCAGAACTCCTTCTACTATTCAGATAGGCAACAGGTGAGCAATCCGACTAAGAAACTGACACGCTGGTTTTTAGCTGCGCTGAGGCGGGGGAGGAGCAAGCAGGGAGAGCGGGTCAGCTGATCTTGATGCCGAGGGTCAGGCGCTCCTGGGACTGGTAGTCCTGCCCCTGCCCTTGCTCGCAGCCCTGCACTCACCACCGTCACAGGAGCACAAACAGAATTAGTTGTGTCAGGCTTTCTGCTTTGCAGCACAGCGCGCTTCCAACAGCGCAGTCCAAGATGACCACAGGCGATGCGGGACCCGCGGAGCGGGTTCCGCGAGGAGTTGAATGAGAAGGCAAGAGGAAGAGCCGCTCCAACGTGCTCGCAGTCCAGAACTCCTTCTACTATTCAGATAGGCAACAGGTGAGCAATCCGACTAAGAAACTGACACGCTGGTTTTTAGCTGCGCTGAGGCGGGGGAGGAGCCAGCAGGGAGAGCGGGTCAGCTGATCTTGATGCCGAGGGTCAGGCGCTCCTGGGACTGGTAGTCCTGCGCCTGCCCTTGCACGCAGACCTGCACTCACCACCGTCACAGGAGCACAAAGAGAGGTAGTTGTGTCAGGCTTTCTGCTTTGCAGCACAGCGCGCTTCCAACAGCGCAGTACAAGATGACCACAGGCGATGCGGGACCCGCGGAGCGGGTTCCGCGAGGAGTTGAATGAGAAGGCAAGAGGAAGAGCCGCTCCAACGTGCTCGCAGTCCAGAACTCCTTCTACTATTCAGATAGGCAACAGGTGAGCAATCCGACTAAGAAACTGACACGCTGGTTTTTAGCTGCGCTGAGGCGGGGGAGGAGCAAGCAGGGAGAGCGGGTCAGCTGATCTTGATGCCGAGGGTCAGGCGCTCCTGGGACTGGTAGTCCTGCGCCTGCCCTTGCTCGCAGCCCTGCACTCACCACCGTCACAGGAGCACAAACAGAGTTAGTTGTGTCAGGCTTTCTGCTTTGCAGCACAGCGCGCTTCCAACAGCGCAGTCCAAGATGACCACAGGCGATGCGGGACCCGCGGAGCGGGTTCCGCGAGGAGTTGAATGAGAAGGCAAGAGGAAGAGCCGCTCCAACGTGCTCGCAGTCCAGAACTCCTTCTACTATTCAGATAGGCAACAGGTGAGCAATCCGACTAAGAAACTGACACGCTGGTTTTTAGCTGCGCTGAGGCGGGGGAGGAGCCAGCAGGGAGAGCGGGTCAGCTGATCTTGATGCCGAGGGTCAGGCGCTCCTGGGACTGGTAGTCCTGCGCCTGCCCTTGTTCGCAGCCCTGCACTCACCACCGTCACAGGAGCACAAACAGAGTTAGTTGTGTCAGGCTTTCTGCTTTGCAGCACAGCGCGCTTCCAACAGCGCAGTCCAAGATGACCACAGGCGATGCGGGACCGGCGGAGCGGGTTCCGCGAGGAGTTGAATGAGAAGGCAAGAGGAAGAGCCGCTCCAACGTGCTCGCAGTCCAGAACTCCTTCTACTATTCAGATAGGCAACAGGTGAGCACTGGACAACCAGAGGGTGTGGTGATGAAACAGAGGGTGGCATGGGTGGGCCAGAGGGTGGCATGAGTAGTCAGAGAGTGGCAGTGGTGACAGAGAGTGGCAGTGATGAAGAAGAGTGTCCCAAACAGGCTGGACACGTAGAAACAACAAGTTCGCAAAACTTGCGACCCAACAGGTAAGTTCGCAAATTGCGAAATTGTAAAAACCCTCGCGAACTGGCAGAAACACGGGCGAACACAAAAAAAAAAAAATCCGCAAATTCGTGGGAATTCGCGGATTTTGCGGATTGCGAGTTCGCAAATCCGAAAAATTCGCGAACGCGAGATTCGCAAAATTCGCCCATGCTTAGTCTGAATTAAGCAGACCACTCTTACCCAGTCCAAAGATCAGGGCTTGATCCATCACCGTTTTTTAGCTCACTGCACAATCCCAGCTCAGAACTTGGCTATATGCAAATTAGTCTGACCCTGGCCCAGTGCATCATGGGAACAGGGCAGACCACACTACCAAGCCAATTCTTATACTGGGAAGGAAACAAGCAACCGGGGACCGGTTTCTGGCATTTCAGCCGTCTTCGGCCCGGCTTGCTTGAATCCTGATGGGGCAATGAGCTAGGGACTCACATCTGAGTATACCCTTCCACGCTTATGGTGGACAAAAATGATTCAGAAAAGGGGGTGGTGATGAACAGAGTGTCTGAATTAAGCAGACCACTCTTACCCAGTCCAAAGATCAGGGCTTGATCCATCACCGTTTTTTAGCTCACTGCACCATCCCAGCTCAGAACTTGGCTATATGCAACTTAGTCTGACCCTGGCCCAGTGCATCATGGGAACAGGGCAGACCAAACTACCAAGCCAATTCTTATACTGGGAAGGAAACAAGCTACCGGGGACCGGTTTCTGGCATTTCAGCCGTCTTCGGCCCGGCTTGCTTGAATCCTGATGGTGCAATGAGCTAGGGACTCACATCTGAGTATACCCTTCCACGCTTATGGTGGACAAAAAGGATTCAGAAAAGGGGGTGGTGATGAACAGAGTGTCTGAATTAAGCAGACCACTCTTACCCAGTCCAAAGATCAGGGCTTGATCCATCACCGTTTTTTAGCTCACTGCACCATCCCAGCTCAGAACTTGGCTATATGCAACTTAGTCTGACCCTGGCCCAGTGCATCATGGGAACAGGGCAGACCAAACTACCAAGCCAATTCTTATACTGGGAAGGAAACAAGCTACCGGGGACCGGTTTCTGGCATTTCAGCCGTCTTCGGCCCGGTTTGCTTGAATCCTGATGGTGCAATAAGCTAGGGACTCACATCTGAGTATACCCTTCCACGCTTATGGTGGACAAAAATGATTCAGAAAAGGGGGTGGTAATGAACAGAGTGTCTGAATTAAGCAGACCACTCTTACCCAGTCCAAAGATCAGGGCTTGATCCATCACCGTTTTTTAGCTCACTGCACCATCCCGGCTCAGAACTTGGCTATATGCAAATTAGTCTGACCCTGGCCCAGTGCATCATGGGAACAGGGCAGACCAAACTACCAAGCCAATTCTTATACTGGGAAGGAAACAAGCTACCGGGGACCAGTTTCTGGCATTTCAGCTGTCTTCGACCCAGCTTGCTTGAATCCTGATGGTGCAATGAGCTAGGGACTCACATCTGAGTATACCCTTCCACGCTTATGGTGGACAAAAATGATTCAGAAAAGGGGGTGGTGATGAACAGAGTATCTGAATTAAGCAGACCACTCTTACCCAGTCCAAAGATCAGGGCTTGATCCATCACCGTTTTTTAGCTCACTGCACCATCCCAGCTCAGAACTTGGCTATATGCAAATTAGTCTGACCCTGGCCCAGTGCATCATGGGAACAGGGCAGACCAAACTACCAAGCCAATTCTTATACTGGGAAGGAAACAAGCTACCGGGGACCGGTTTCTGGCATTTCAGCCGTCTTCGGCCCGGCTTGCTTGAATCCTGGTGGTGCAATGAGCTAGGGACTCACATCTGAGTATACCCTTCCACGCTTATGGTGGACAAAAATGATTCTGAAAAGGGGGTGGTGATGAACAGAGTGTCTGAATTAAGCAGACCACTCTTACCCAGTCCAAAGATCAGGGCTTGATCCATCACCGTTTTTTAGCTCACTGCACCATCCCAGCTCAGAACTTGGCTATATGCAAATTAGTCTGACCCTGGCCCAGTGCATCATGGGAACAGGGCAGACCAAACTACCTAGCCAATTCTTATACTGGGAAGGAAACAAGCTACCGGGGGCCGGTTTCTGGCATTTCAGCCGTCTTCGGCCCGGCTTGCTTGAATCCTGATAGTGCAATGAGCTAGGGACTCACATCTGAGTATACCCTTCCACGCTTATGGTGGACAAAAATGATTCTGAAAAAGGGGTGGTGATGAACAGGGTGTCTGAATTAAGCAGACCACTCTTACCCAGTCCAAAGATCAGGGCTTGATCCATCCCCGTTTTTTAGCTCACTGCACCATCCCAGCTCAGAACTTGGCTATATGCAAATTAGTCTGACCCTGGCCCAGTGCATCATGGGAACAGGGCAGACCAAACTACCAAGCCAATTCTTATACTGGGAAGGAAAGAAGCTACCGGGGGCCGGTTTCTGGCATTTCAGCCGTCTTCGGCCCGGCTTGCTTGAATCCTGATGGTGCAATGAGCTAGGGACTCACATCTGAGTATACCCTTCCACGCTTATGGTGGACAAAAATGATTCAGAAAAGGGGGTGGTGATGAACAGAGTGTCTGAATTAAGCAGACCACTCTTACCCAGTCCAAAGATCAGGGCTTGATCCATCACCGTTTTTTAGCTCACTGTACCATCCCAGCTCAGAACTTGGCTATATGCAACTTAGTCTGACCCTGGCCCAGTGCATCATGGGAACAGGGCAGACCAAGCCAATTCTTATACTGGGAAGGAAACAAGCTACCGGGGACCGGTTTCTGGCATTTAATCCGTCTTCGGCCCGGCTTGCTTGAATCCTGATGGTGCAATGAGCTAGGGACTCACATCTGAGTATACCCTTCCACGCTTATGGTGGACAAAAATGATTCAGAAAAGGGGGTGGTGATGAACAGAGTGTCTGAATTAAGCAGACCACTCTTACCCAGTCCAAAGATCAGGGCTTGATCCATCACCGTTTTTTAGCTCACTGCACCATCCCAGCTCAGAACTTGGCTATATGCAAATTAGTCTGACCCTGGCCCAGTGCATCATGGGAACAGGGCAGACCACACTACCAAGCCAATTCTTATACTGGGAAGGAAACAAGCTACCGGGGACCGGTTTCTGGCATTTCAGCCGTCTTCGGCCCGGCTTGCTTGAATCCTGATGGTGCAATGAGCTAGGGACTCACATCTGAGTATACCCTTCCACGCTTATGGTGGACAAAAATGATTCAGAAAAGGGGGTGGTGATGAACAGAGTGTCTGAATTAAGCAGACCACTCTTACCCAGTCCAAAGATCAGGGCTTGATCCATCACCGTTTTTTAGCTCACTGCACCATCCCAGCTCAGAACTTGGCTATTTGCAACTTAGTCTGACCCTGGCCCAGTGCATCATGGGAACAGGGCAGACCAAACTACCAAGCCAATTCTTATACTGGGAAGGAAACAAGCTACCGGGGACCGGTTTCTGGCATTTCAGCCGTCTTCGGCCCGGCTTGCTTGAATCCTGATGGTGCAATGAGCTAGGGACTCACATCTGAGTATACCCTTCCACGCTTATGGTGGACAAAAATGATTCAGAAAAGGGGGTGGTGATGAACAGAGTGTCTGAATTAAGCAGACCACTCTTACCCAGTCCAAAGATCAGGGCTTGATCCATCACCGTTTTTTAGCTCACTGCACCATCCCGGCTCAGAACTTGGCTATATGCAAATTAGTCTGACCCTGGCCCAGTGCATCATGGGAACAGGGCAGACCAAACTACCAAGCCAATTCTTATACTGGGAAGGAAACAAGCTACCGGGGACCAGTTTCTGGCATTTCAGCTGTCTTCGACCCAGCTTGCTTGAATCCTGATGGTGCAATGAGCTAGGGACTCACATCTGAGTATACCCTTCCACGCTTATGGTGGACAAAAATGATTCAGAAAAGGGGGTGGTGATGAACAGAGTGTCTGAATTAAGCAGACCACTCTTACCAAGTCCAAAGATCAGGGCTTGATCCATCACCGTTTTTTAACTCACTGCACCATCCCAGCTCAGAACTTGGCTATATGCAAATTAGTCTGACCCTGGCCCAGTGCATCATGGGAACAGGGCAGACCAAACTACCAAGCCAATTCTTATACTGGGAAGGAAACAAGCTACCGGGGACCGGTTTCTGGCATTTCAGCCGTCTTCGGCCCGGCTTGCTTGAATCCTGGTGGTGCAATGAGCTAGGGACTCACATCTGAGTATACCCTTCCACGCTTATGGTGGACAAAAATGATTCTGAAAAGGGGGTGGTGATGAACAGAGTGTCTGAATTAAGCAGACCACTCTTACCCAGTCCAAAGATCAGGGCTTGGTCCATCACCGTTTTTTAGCTCACTGCACCATCCCAGCTCAGAAATTGGCTATATGCAAATTAGTCTGACCCTGGCCCAGTGCATCATGGGAACAGGGCAGACCAAACTACCTAGCCAATTCTTATACTGGGAAGGAAACAAGCTACCGGGGGCCGGTTTCTGGCATTTCAGCCGTCTTCGGCCCGGCTTGCTTGAATCCTGATGGTGCAATGAGCTAGGGACTCACATCTGAGTATACCCTTCCACGCTTATGGTGGACAAAAATGATTCAGAAAAGGGGGTGGTGATGAACAGAGTGTCTGAATTAAGCAGACCACTCTTACCCAGTCCAAAGATCAGGGCTTGATCCATCACCGTTTTTTAGCTCACTGCACCATCCCAGCTCAGAACTTGGCTATATGCAAATTAGTCTGACCCTGGCCCAGTGCATCATGGGAACAGGGTAGACCAAACTACCAAGCCAATTCTTATACTGGGAAGGAAACAAGCTACCGGGGACCGGTTTCTGGCATTTCAGCCGTCTTCGGCCCGGCTTGCTTGAATCCTGATGGTGCAATGAGCTAGGGACTCACATCTGAGTATACCCTTCCACGCTTATGGTGGACAAAAATGATTCAGAAAAGGGGGTGGTGATGAACAGAGTGTCTGAATTAAGCAGACCACTCTCACCCAGTCCAAAGATCAGGGCTTGATCCATCACCGTTTTTTAGCTCACTGCACCATCCCAGCTCAGAACTTGGCTACATGCAAATTAGTCTGACCCTGGCCCAGTGCATCATGGGAACAGGGCAGACCAAAGTACCAAGCCAATTCTTATATTGGGAAGGAAACAAGCTACCGGGGACCGGTTTCTGGCATTTCAGCCGTCTTCGGCCCGGTTTGCTTGAATCCTGATGGTGCAATGAGCTAGGGACTCACATCTGAGTATACCCTTCCACGCTTATGGTGGACAAAAATGATTCAGAAAAGGGGGTGGTGATGAACAGAGTGTCTGAATTAAGCAGACCACTCTTACCCAGTCCAAAGATCAGGGCTTGATCCATCACCGTTAGCTCACTGCACCATCCCAGCTCAGAACTTGGCTATATGCAAATTAGTCTGACCCTGGCCCAGTGCATCATGGGAACAGGGCAGACCAAACTACCAAGCCAATTCTTATACTGGGAAGGAAACAAGCTACCGGGGACCGGTTTCTGGCATTTCAGCCGTCTTCGGCCCGGCTTGCTTGAATCCTGATGGTGCAATGAGCTAGGGACTCACATCTGAGTATACCCTTCCACGCTTATGGTGGACAAAAATGATTCAGGAAAGGGGGTGGTGATGAACACAGTGTCTGAATTAAGCAGACCACTCTTACCCAGTCCAAAGATCAGGGCTTGATCCATCACCGTTAGCTCACTGCACCATCCCAGCTCAGAACTTGGCTATATGCAAATTAGTCTGACCCTGGCCCAGTGCATCATGGGAACAGGGCAGACCAAACTACCAAGCCAATTCTTATACTGGGAAGGAAACAAGCTACCGGGGACCGGTTTCTGGCATTTCAGCCGTCTTCGGCCCGGCTTGCTTGAATCCTGATGGTGCAATGAGCTAGGGACTCACATCTGAGTATACCCTTCCACGCTTATGGTGGCCAAAAATGATTCAGGAAAGGGGGTGGTGATGAACACAGTGTCTGAATTAAGCAGACCACTCTTACCCAGTCCAAAGATCAGGGCTTGATCCATCACCGTTTTTTAGCTCACTGCACCATCCCAGCTCAGAACTTGGCTATATGCAAATTAGTCTGACCCTGGCCCAGTGCATCATGGGAACAGGGCAGACCACACTACCAAGCCAATTCTTATACTGGGAAGGAAACAAGCTACCGGGGACCGGTTTCTGGCATTTCAGCCGTCTTCAGCCCGGCTTGCTTGAATCCTGATGGTGCAATGAGCTAGGGACTCACATCTGAGAATACCCTTCCACGCTTATGGTGGACAAAAAAGATTCAGAAAAGGGGGTGGTGATGAACAGAGTGTCTGAAATAAGCAGACCACTCTTACCCAGTCCAAAGATCAGGGCTTGATCCATCACCGTTTTTTAGCTCACTGCACCATCCCAGCTCAGAACTTGGCTATATGCAACTTAGTCTGACCCTGGCCCAGTGCATCATGGGAACAGGGCAGACCAAACTACCAAGCCAATTCTTATACTGGGAAGGACACAAGCTACCGGGGACCGGTTTCTGGCATTTCAGCCGTCTTCGGCCCGGCTTGCTTGAATCCTGGTGGTGCAATGAGCTAGGGACTCACATCTGAGTATACCCTTCCACGCTTATGGTGGACAAAAATGATTCTGAAAAGGGGGTGGTGATGAACAGAGTGTCTGAATTAAGCAGACCACTCTTACCCAGTCCAAAGATCAGGGCTTGATCCATCACCGTTTTTTAGCTCACTGCACCATCCCAGCTCAGAACTTGGCTATATGCAAATTAGTCTGACCCTGGCCCAGTGCATCATGGGAACAGGGCAGACCAAACTACCAAGCCAATTCTTATACTGGGAAGGAAACAAGCTACCGGGGGCGGGTTTCTGGCATTTCAGCCGTCTTCGGCCCGGCTTGCTTGAATCCTGATGGTGCAATGAGCTAGGGACTCACATCTGAGTATACCCTTCCACGCTTATGGTGGACAAAAATGATTCTGAAAAGGGGGTGGTGATGAACAGAGTGTCTGAATTAAGCAGACCACTCTTACCCAGTCCAACGATCAGGGCTTGATCCATCACCGTTTTTTAGCTCACTGCACCATCCCAGCTCAGAACTTGGCTATATGCAAATTAGTCTGACCCTGGCCCAGTGCATCATGGGAACAGGGCAGACCAAACTACCAAGCCAATTCTTATACTGGGAAGGAAACAAGCTACCGGGGACCGGTTTCTGGCATTTCAGCCGTCTTCGGCCCGGCTTGCTTGAATCCTGATGGTGCAATGAGCTAGGGACTCACATCTGAGTATACCCTTCCACGCTTATGGTGGACAAAAATGATTCAGAAAAGGGGGTGGTGATGAACAGAGTGTCTGAATTAAGCAGACCACTCTCACCCAGTCCAAAGATCAGGGCTTGATCCATCACCGTTTTTTAGCTCACTGCACCATCCCAGCTCAGAACTTGGCTACATGCAAATTAGTCTGACCCTGGCCCAGTGCATCATGGGAACTGGGCAGACCAAACTACCAAGCCAATTCTTATACTGGGAAGGAAACAAGCTACCGCGGACCGGTTTCTGGCATTTCAGCCGTCTTCGGCCCGGTTTGCTTGAATCCTGATGGTGCAATGAGCTAGGGACTCACATCTGAGTATACCCTTCCACGCTTATGGTGGACAAAAATGATTCAGAAAAGGGGGTGGTGATGAACAGAGTGTCTGAATTAAGCAGACCACTCTTACCCAGTCCAAAGATCAGGGCTTGATCCATCACCGTTTTTTAGCTCACTGCACCATCCCAGCTCAGAACTTGGCTATATGCAAATTAGTCTGACCCTGGCCCAGTGCATCATGGGAACAGGGCAGACCAAACTACCAAGCCAATTCTTATACTGGGAAGGAAACAAGCTACCGGGGACCGGTTTCTGGCATTTCAGCCGTCTTCGGCCCGGCTTGCTTGAATCCTGATGGTGCAATGAGCTAGGGACTCACATCTGAGTACACCCTTCCACGCTTATGGTGGACAAAAATGATTCAGAAAAGGGGGTGGTGATGAACAGAGTGTCTGAATTAAGCAGACCACTCTTACCCAGTCCAAAGATCAGGGCTTGATCCATCACCGTTTTTTAGCTCACTGCACCATCCCAGCTCAGAACTTGGCTATATGCAACTTAGTCTGACCCATGCCCAGTGCATCATGGGAACAGGGCAGACCAAACTACCAAGCCAATTCTTATACTGGGAAGGAAACAAGCTACCGGGGACCGGTTTCTGGCATTTCAGCCGTCTTCGGCCCGGCTTGCTTGAATCCTGATGGTGCAATGAGCTAGGGACTCACATCTGAGTATACCCTTCCACGCTTATGGTGGACAAAAATGATTCAGAAAAGGGGGTGGTGATGAACAGAGTGTCTGAATTAGGCAGACCACTCTTACCCAGTCCAAAGATCAGGGCTTGATCCATCACCGTTAGCTCACTGCACCATCCCAGCTCAGAACTTGGCTATATGCAAATTAGTCTGACCCTGGCCCAGTGCATCATGGGAACGGGGCAGACCAAACTACCAAGCCAATTCTTATACTGGGAAGGAAACAAGCTACCGGGGACCGGTTTCTGGCATTTCAGCCGTCTTCGGCCCGGCTTGCTTGAATCCTGATGGTGCAATGAGCTAGGGACTCACATCTGAGTATACCCTTCCACGCTTATGGTGGACAAAAATGATTCAGAAAAGGGGGTGGTGATGAACAGAGTGTCTGAATTAAGCAGACCACTCTTACCCAGTCCAAAGATCAGGGCTTGATCCATCACCGTTTTTTAGCTCACTGCACCATCCCAGCTCAGAACTTGGCTATATGCAAATTAGTCTGACCCTGGCCCAGTGCATCATGGGAACAGGGCAGACCACACTACCAAGCCAATTCTTATACTGGGAAGGAAACAAGCTACCGGGGACCGGTTTCTGGCATTTCAGCCGTCTTCGGCCCGGCTTGCTTGAATCCCGATGGTGCAATGAGCTAGGGACTCACATCTGAGGATACCCTTCCACGCTTATGGTGGACAAAAATGATTCAGAAAAGGGGGTGGTGATGAACAGAGTGTCTGAATTAAGCAGACCACTCTTACCCAGTCCAAAGATCAGGGCTTGATCCATCACCGTTTTTTAGCTCACTGCACCATCCCAGCTCAGAACTTGGCTATATGCAACTTAGTCTGACCCTGGCCCAGTGCATCATGGGAACAGGGCAGACCAAACTACCAAGCCAATTCTTATACTGGGAAGGAAACAAGCTACCGGGGACCGGTTTCTGGCATTTCAGCCATCTTCGGCCATGCTTGCTTGAATCCTGATGGTGCAATGAGCTAGGGACTCACATCTGAGTATACCCTTCCACGCTTATGGTGGACAAAAATGATTCTGAAAAGGGGGTGGTGATGAACAGAGTGTCTGAATTAAGCAGACCACTCTTACCCAGTCCAAAGATCAGGGCTTGATCCATCCCTGTTTTTTAGCTCACTGCACCATCCCAGCTCAGAACTTGGCTATATGCAAATTAGTCTGACCCTGGCCCAGTGCATCATGGGAACAGGGCAGACCAAACTACCAAGCCAATTCTTATACTGGGAAGGAAAGAAGCTACCGGGGGCCGGTTTCTAGCATTTCAGCCGTCGTCGGCCCGGCTTGCTTGAATCCTGATGGTGCAATGAGCTAGGGACTCACATCTGAGTATACCCTTCCACGCTTATGGTGGACAAAAATGATTCAGAAAAGGGGGTGGTGATGAACAGAGTGTCTGAATTAAGCAGACCACTCTTACCCAGTCCAACGATCAGGGCTTGATCCATCACAGTTTTTTAGCTCACTGCACTATCCCAGCTCAGAACTTGGCTATATGCAAATTAGTCTGACCCTGGCCCAGTGCATCATGGGAACAGGGCAGACCAAACTACCAAGCCAATTCTTATACTGGGAAGGAAACAAGCTACCGGGGACCGGTTTCTGGCATTTCAGCCGTCTTCGGCCCGGCTTGCTTGAATCCTGATGGTGCAATGAGCTAGGGACTCACATCTGAGTATACCCTTCCACGCTTATGGTGGACAAAAATGATTCAGAAAAGGGGGTGGTGATGAACAGAGTGTCTGAATTAAGCAGACCACTCTCACCCAGTCCAAAGATCAGGGCTTGATCCATCACCGTTTTTTAGCTCACTGCACCATCCCAGCTCAGAACTTGGCTACATGCAAATTAGTCTGACCCTGGCCCAGTGCATCATGGGAACAGGGCAGACCAAACTACCAAGCCAATTCTTATACTGGGAAGGAAACAAGCTACCGCGGACCGGTTTCTGGCATTTCAGCCGTCTTCGGCCCGGTTTGCTTGAATCCTGATGGTGCAATGCGCTAGGGACTCACATCTGAGTATACCCTTCCACACTTATGGTGGACAAAAATGATTCAGAAAAGGGGGTGGTGATGAACAGAGTGTCTGAATTAAGCAGACCACTCTTACCCAGTCCAAAGATCAGGGCTTGATCCATCACCGTTTTTTAGCTCACTGCACCATCCCAGCTCAGAACTTGGCTATATGCAAATTAGTCTGACCCTGGCCCAGTGCATCATGGAAACAGGGCAGACCAAACTACCAAGCCAATTCTTATACTGGGAAGGAAAGAAGCTACCGGGGACCGGTTTCTGGCATTTCAGCCGTCTTCGGCCCGGCTTGCTTGAATCCTGATGGTGCAATGAGCTAGGGACTCACATCTGAGTACACCCTTCCACGCTTATGGTGGACAAAAATGATTCAGAAAAGGGGGTGGTGATGAACAGAGTGTCTGAATTGAGCAGACCACTCTTACCCAGTCCAAAGATCAGGGCTTGATCCATCACCGTTAGCTCACTGCACCATCCCAGCTCAGAACTTGGCTATATGCAAATTAGTCTGACCCTGGCCCAGTGCATCCTGGGAACAGGGCAGACCAAACTACCAAGCCAATTCTTATACTGGGAAGGAAAGAAGCTACCGGGGACCGGTTTCTGGCATTTCAGCCGTCTTCGGCCCGGCTTGCTTGAATCCTGATGGTGCAATGAGCTAGGGACTCACATCTGAGTATACCCTTCCACGCTTATGGTGGACAAAAATGATTCAGAAAAGGGGGTGGTGATGAACAGAGTGTCTGAATTAAGCAGACCACTCTTACCCAGTCCAAAGATCAGGGCTTGATCCATCACCGTTTTTTAGCTCACTGCACCATCCCAGCTCAGAACTTGGCTATATGCAAATTAGTCTGACCCTGGCCCAGTGCATCATGGGAACAGGGCAGACCAAACTACCAAGCCAATTCTTATACTGGGAAGGAAACAAGCTACCGGGGACCGGTTTCTGGCATTTCAGCCGTCTTCGGCCCGGCTTGCTTGAATCCTGATGGTGCAATGAGCTAGGGACTCACATCTGAGTATACCCTTCCACGCTTATAGTGGACAAAAATGATTCAGAAAAGGGGGTGGTGATGAACAGAGTGTCTGAATTAAGCAGACCACTCTTACCCAGTCCAAAGATCAGGGCTTGATCCATCACCGTTTTTTAGCTCACTGCACCATCCCAGCTCAGAACTTGGCTATTTGCAAATTAGTCTGACCCTGGCCCAGTGCATCATGGGAACAGGGCAGACCAAACTACCAAGCCAATTCTTATACTGGGAAGGAAACAAGCTACCAGGGACCGGTTTCTGGCATTTCAGCCGTCTTCGGCCCGGCTTACTTGAATCCTGATGGTGCAATGAGCTAGGGACTCACATCTGAGTATACCCTTCCACGCTTATGGTGGACAAAAATGATTCAGAAAAGGGGGTGGTGATGAACAGAGTGTCTGAATTAAGCAGACCACTCTTACCCAGTCCAAAGATCAGGGCTTGATCCGTCACCGTTTTTTAGCTCACTGCACCATCCCAGCTCAGAACTTGGCTATATGCAAATTAGTCTGACCCTGGCCCAGTGCATCATGGGAACAGGGCAGACCAAACTACCAAGCCAATTCTTATACTGGGAAGGAAACAAGCTACCGGGGACCGGTTTCTGGCATTTCAGCCGTCTTCGGCCCGGCTTGCTTGAATCCTGATGGTGCAATGAGCTAGGGACTCACATCTGAGTATACCCTTCCACGCTTATGGTGGACAAAAATGATTCAGAAAAGGGGGTGGTGATGAACAGAGTGTCTGAATTAAGCAGACCACTCTTACCCAGTCCAAAGATCAGGGCTTGATCCATCACCGTTTTTTAGCTCACTGCACCATCCCAGCTCAGAACTTGGCTATATGCAAATTAGTCTGACCCTGGCCCAGTGCATCATGGGAACAGGGCAGACCACACTACCAAGCCAATTCTTATACTGGGAAGGAAACAAGCTACCGGGGACCGGTTTCTGGCATTTCAGCCGTCTTCGGCCCGGCTTGCTTGAATCCTGATGGTGCAATGAGCTAGGGACTCACATCTGAGTATACCCTTCCACGCTTATGGTGGACAAAAATGATTCAGAAAAGGGGGTGGTGATGAACAGTGTCTGAATTAAGCAGACCACTCTTACCCAGTCCAAAGATCAGGGCTTGATCCATCACCGTTTGTTAGCTCACTGCACCATCCCAGCTCAGAACTTGGCTATATGCAACTTAGTCTGACCCTGGCCCAGTGCATCATGGGAACAGGGCAGACCAAACTACCAAGCCAATTCTTATACTGGGAAGGAAACAAGCTACCGGGGACCGGTTTCTGGCATTTCAGCCGTCTTCGGCCCGGCTTGCTTGAATCCTGATGGTGCAATGAGCTAGGGACTCACATCTGAGTATACCCTTCCACGCTTATGGTGGACAAAAATGATTCAGAAAAGGGGGTGGTGATGAACAGAGTGTCTGAATTAAGCAGACCACTCTTACCCAGTCCAAAGATCAGGGCTTGATCCATCACCGTTTTTTAGCTCACTGCACCATCCCGGCTCAGAACTTGGCTATATGCAAATTAGTCTGACCCTGGCCCAGTGCATCATGGGAACAGGGCAGACCAAACTACCAAGCCAATTCTTATACTGGGAAGGAAACAAGCTACCGGGGACCAGTTTCTGGCATTTCAGCTGTCTTCGACCCAGCTTACTTGAATCCTGATGGTGCAATGAGCTAGGGACTCACATCTGAGTATACCCTTCCACGCTTATGGTGGACAAAAATGATTCAGAAAAGGGGGTGGTGATGAACAGAGTGTCTGAATTAAGCAGACCACTCTTACCCAGTCCAAAGATCAGGGCTTGATCCGTCACCGTTTTTTAGCTCACTGCACCATCCCAGCTCAGAACTTGGCTATATGCAAATTAGTCTGACCCTGGCCCAGTGCATCATGGGAACAGGGCAGACCAAACTACCAAGCCAATTCTTATACTGGGAAGGAAACAAGCTACCGGGGGCCGGTTTCTGGCATTTCAGCCGTCTTCGGCCCGGCTTGCTTGAATCCTGATGGTGCAATGAGCTAGGGACTCACATCTGAGTATACCCTTCCACGCTTATGGTGGACAAAAATGATTCTGAAAAGGGGGTGGTGATGAACAGAGTGTCTGAATTAAGCAGACCACTCTTACCCAGTCCAAAGATCAGGGCTTGATCCATCCCCGTTTTTTAGCTCACTGCACCATCCCAGCTCAGAACTTGGCTATATGCAAATTAGTCTGACCCTGGCCCAGTGCATCATGGGAACAGGGCAGACCAAACTACCAAGCCAATTCTTATACTGGGATGGAAAGAAGCTACCGGGGGCCGGTTTCTGGCATTTCAGCCGTCTTCGGCCCGGCTTGCTTGAATCCTGATGGTGCAATGAGCTAGGGACTCACATCTGAGTATACCCTTCCACGCTTATGGTGGACAAAAATGATTCAGAAAAGGGGGTGGTGATGAACAGAGTGTCTGAATTAAGCAGACCACTCTTACCCAGTCCAAAGATCAGGGCTTGATCCATCACCGTTTTTTAGCTCACTGCACCATCCCAGCTCAGAACTTGGCTATATGCAAATTAGTCTGACCCTGGCCCAGTGCATCATGGGAACAGGGCAGACCAAACTACCAAGCCAATTCTTATACTGGGAAGGAAACAAGCTACCGGGGACCGGTTTCTGGCATTTCAGCCGTCTTCGGCCCGGCTTGCTTGAATCCTGATGGTGCAATGAGCTAGGGACTCACATCTGAGTATACCCTTCCACGCTTATGGTGGACAAAAATGATTCAGAAAAGGGGGTGGTGATAAACAGAGTGTCTGAATTAAGCAGACCACTCTCACCCAGTCCAAAGATCAGGGCTTGATCCATCACCGTTTTTTAGCTCACTGCACCATCCCAGCTCAGAACTTGGCTACATGCAAATTAGTCTGACCCTGGCCCAGTGCATCATGGGAACAGGGCAGACCAAACTACCAAGCCAATTCTTATATTGGGAAGGAAACAAGCTACCGGGGACCGGTTTCTGGCATTTCAGCCGTCTTCGGCCCGGTTTGCTTGAATCCTGATGGTGCAATGAGCTAGGGACTCACATCTGAGTATACCCTTCCACGCTTATGGTGGACAAAAATGATTCAGAAAAGGGGGTGGTGATGAACAGAGTGTCTGAATTAAGCAGACCACTCTTACCCAGTCCAAAGATCAGGGCTTGATCCATCACCGTTAGCTCACTGCACCATACCCAGCTCAGAACTTGGCTATATGCAAATTAGTCTGACCCTGGCCCAGTGCATCATGGGAACAGGGCAGACCAAACTACCAAGCCAATTCTTATACTGGGAAGGAAACAAGCTACCGGGGACCGGTTTCTGGCATTTCAGCCGTCTTCGGCCCGGCTTGCTTGAATCCTGATGGTGCAATGAGCTAGGGACTCACATCTGAGTATACCCTTCCACGCTTATGGTGGACAAAAATGATTCAGAAAAGGGGGTGGTGATGAACAGAGTGTCTGAATTAAGCAGACCACTCTTACCCAGTCCAAAGATCAGGTCTTGATCCATCACCGTTTTTTAGCTCACTGCACCATCCCAGCTCAGAACTTGGCTATATGCAAATTAGTCTGACCCTGGCCCAGTGCATCATGGGAACAGGGCAGACCAAACTACCAAGCCAATTCTTATACTGGGAAGGAAACAAGCTACCGGGGACCAGTTTCTGGCATTTCAGCTGTCTTCGACCCAGCTTGCTTGAATCCTGATGGTGCAATGAGCTAGGGACTCACATCTGAGTATACCCTTCCACGCTTATGGTGGACAAAAATGATTCAGAAAAGGGGGTGGTGATGAACAGAGTGTCTGAATTAAGCAGACCACTCTTACCCAGTCCAAAGATCAGGGCTTGATCCGTCACCGTTTTTTAGCTCACTGCACCATCCCAGCTCAGAACTTGGCTATATGCAAATTAGTCTGACCCTGGCCCAGTGCATCATGGGAACGGGGCAGACCAAACTACCAAGCCAATTCTTATACTGGGAAGGAAACAAGCTACCGGGGACCGGTTTCTGGCATTTCAGCCGTCTTCGGCCCTGCTTGCTTGAATCCTGATGGTGCAATGAGCTAGGGACTCACATCTGAGTATACCCTTCCACGCTTATGGTGGACAAAAATGATTCAGAAAAGGGGGTGGTGATGAACAGAGTGTCTGAATTAAGCAGACCACTCTTACCCAGTCCAAAGATCAGGGCTTGATCCATCACCGTTTTTTAGCTCACTGCACCATCCCAGCTCAGAACTTGGCTATATGCAAATTAGTCTGACCCTGGCCCAGTGCATCATGGGAACAGGGCAGACCACACTACCAAGCCAATTCTTATACTGGGAAGGAAACAAGCTACCGGGGACCGGTTTCTGGCATTTCAGCCGTCTTCAGCCCGGCTTGCTTGAATCCCGATGGTGCAATGAGCTAGGGACTCACATCTGAGTATACCCTTCCACGCTTATGGTGGACAAAAATGATTCAGAAAAGGGGGTGGTGATGAACAGAGTGTCTGAATTAAGCAGACCACTCTTACCCAGTCCAAAGATCAGGGCTTGATCCATCACCGTTTTTTAGCTCACTGCACCATCCCAGCTCAGAACTTGGCTATATGCAACTTAGTCTGACCCTGGCCCAGTGCATCATGGGAACAGGGCAGACCAAACTACCAAGCCAATTCTTATACTGGGAAGGAAACAAGCTACCGGGGACCGGTTTCTGGCATTTCAGCCATCTTCGGCCATGCTTGCTTGAATCCTGATGGTGCAATGAGCTAGGGACTCACATCTGAGTATACCCTTCCACGCTTATGGTGGACAAAAATGATTCTGAAAAGGGGGTGGTGATGAACAGAGTGTCTGAATTAAGCAGACCACTCTTACCCAGTCCAAAGATCAGGGCTTGATCCATCCCTGTTTTTTAGCTCACTGCACCATCCCAGCTCAGAACTTGGCTATATGCAAATTAGTCTGACCCTGGCCCAGTGCATCATGGGAACAGGGCAGACCAAACTACCAAGCCAATTCTTATACTGGGAAGGAAAGAAGCTACCGGGGGCCGGTTTCTAGCATTTCAGCCGTCGTCGGCCCGGCTTGCTTGAATCCTGATGGTGCAATGAGCTAGGGACTCACATCTGAGTATACCCTTCCACGCTTATGGTGGACAAAAATGATTCAGAAAAGGGGGTGGTGATGAACAGAGTGTCTGAATTAAGCAGACCACTCTTACCCAGTCCAACGATCAGGGCTTGATCCATCACAGTTTTTTAGCTCACTGCACTATCCCAGCTCAGAACTTGGCTATATGCAAATTAGTCTGACCCTGGCCCAGTGCATCATGGGAACAGGGCAGACCAAACTACCAAGCCAATTCTTATACTGGGAAGGAAACAAGCTACCGGGGACCGGTTTCTGGCATTTCAGCCGTCTTCGGCCCGGCTTGCTTGAATCCTGATGGTGCAATGAGCTAGGGACTCACATCTGAGTATACCCTTCCACGCTTATGGTGGACAAAAATGATTCAGAAAAGGGGGTGGTGATGAACAGAGTGTCTGAATTAAGCAGACCACTCTCACCCAGTCCAAAGATCAGGGCTTGATCCATCACCGTTTTTTAGCTCACTGCACCATCCCAGCTCAGAACTTGGCTACATGCAAATTAGTCTGACCCTGGCCCAGTGCATCATGGGAACAGGGCAGACCAAACTACCAAGCCAATTCTTATACTGGGAAGGAAACAAGCTACCGCGGACCGGTTTCTGGCATTTCAGCCGTCTTCGGCCCGGTTTGCTTGAATCCTGATGGTGCAATGAGCTAGGGACTCACATCTGAGTATACCCTTCCACACTTATGGTGGACAAAAATGATTCAGAAAAGGGGGTGGTGATGAACAGAGTGTCTGAATTAAGCAGACCACTCTTACCCAGTCCAAAGATCAGGGCTTGATCCATCACCGTTTTTTAGCTCACTGCACCATCCCAGCTCAGAACTTGGCTATATGCAAATTAGTCTGACCCTGGCCCAGTGCATCATGGAAACAGGGCAGACCAAACTACCAAGCCAATTCTTATACTGGGAAGGAAAGAAGCTACCGGGGACCGGTTTCTGGCATTTCAGCCGTCTTCGGCCCGGCTTGCTTGAATCCTGATGGTGCAATGAGCTAGGGACTCACATCTGAGTACACCCTTCCACGCTTATGGTGGACAAAAATGATTCAGAAAAGGGGGTGGTGATGAACAGAGTGTCTGAATTGAGCAGACCACTCTTACCCAGTCCAAAGATCAGGGCTTGATCCATCACCGTTAGCTCACTGCACCATCCCAGCTCAGAACTTGGCTATATGCAAATTAGTCTGACCCTGGCCCAGTGCATCATGGGAACAGGGCAGACCAAACTACCAAGCCAATTCTTATACTGGGAAGGAAAGAAGCTACCGGGGACCGGTTTCTGGCATTTCAGCCGTCTTCGGCCCGGCTTGCTTGAATCCTGATGGTGCAATGAGCTAGGGACTCACATCTGAGTATACCCTTCCACGCTTATGGTGGACAAAAATGATTCAGAAAAGGGGGTGGTGATGAACAGAGTGTCTGAATTAAGCAGACCACTCTTACCCAGTCCAAAGATCAGGGCTTGATCCATCACCGTTTTTTAGCTCACTGCACCATCCCAGCTCAGAACTTGGCTATATGCAAATTAGTCTGACCCTGGCCCAGTGCATCATGGGAACAGGGCAGACCAAACTACCAAGCCAATTCTTATACTGGGAAGGAAACAAGCTACCGGGGACCGGTTTCTGGCATTTCAGCCGTCTTCGGCCCGGCTTGCTTGAATCCTGATGGTGCAATGAGCTAGGGACTCACATCTGAGTATACCCTTCCACGCTTATAGTGGACAAAAATGATTCAGAAAAGGGGGTGGTGATGAACAGAGTGTCTGAATTAAGCAGACCACTCTTACCCAGTCCAAAGATCAGGGCTTGATCCATCACCGTTTTTTAGCTCACTGCACCATCCCAGCTCAGAACTTGGCTATTTGCAAATTAGTCTGACCCTGGCCCAGTGCATCATGGGAACAGGGCAGACCAAACTACCAAGCCAATTCTTATACTGGGAAGGAAACAAGCTACCAGGGACCGGTTTCTGGCATTTCAGCCGTCTTCGGCCCGGCTTACTTGAATCCTGATGGTGCAATGAGCTAGGGACTCACATCTGAGTATACCCTTCCACGCTTATGGTGGACAAAAATGATTCAGAAAAGGGGGTGGTGATGAACAGAGTGTCTGAATTAAGCAGACCACTCTTACCCAGTCCAAAGATCAGGGCTTGATCCGTCACCGTTTTTTAGCTCACTGCACCATCCCAGCTCAGAACTTGGCTATATGCAAATTAGTCTGACCCTGGCCCAGTGCATCATGGGAACAGGGCAGACCAAACTACCAAGCCAATTCTTATACTGGGAAGGAAACAAGCTACCGGGGACCGGTTTCTGGCATTTCAGCCGTCTTCGGCCCGGCTTGCTTGAATCCTGATGGTGCAATGAGCTAGGGACTCACATCTGAGTATACCCTTCCACGCTTATGGTGGACAAAAATGATTCAGAAAAGGGGGTGGTGATGAACAGAGTGTCTGAATTAAGCAGACCACTCTTACCCAGTCCAAAGATCAGGGCTTGATCCATCACCGTTTTTTAGCTCACTGCACCATCCCAGCTCAGAACTTGGCTATATGCAAATTAGTCTGACCCTGGCCCAGTGCATCATGGGAACAGGGCAGACCACACTACCAAGCCAATTCTTATACTGGGAAGGAAACAAGCTACCGGGGACCGGTTTCTGGCATTTCAGCCGTCTTCGGCCCGGCTTGCTTGAATCCTGATGGTGCAATGAGCTAGGGACTCACATCTTAGTATACCCTTCCACGCTTATGGTGGACAAAAATGATTCAGAAAAGGGGGTGGTGATGAACAGTGTCTGAATTAAGCAGACCACTCTTACCCAGTCCAAAGATCAGGGCTTGATCCATCACCGTTTGTTAGCTCACTGCACCATCCCAGCTCAGAACTTGGCTATATGCAACTTAGTCTGACCCTGGCCCAGTGCATCATGGGAACAGGGCAGACCAAACTACCAAGCCAATTCTTATACTGGGAAGGAAACAAGCTACCGGGGACCGGTTTCTGGCATTTCAGCCGTCTTCGGCCCGGCTTGCTTGAATCCTGATGGTGCAATGAGCTAGGGACTCACATCTGAGTATACCCTTCCACGCTTATGGTGGACAAAAATGATTCAGAAAAGGGGGTGGTGATGAACAGAGTGTCTGAATTAAGCAGACCACTCTTACCCAGTCCAAAGATCAGGGCTTGATCCATCACCGTTTTTTAGCTCACTGCACCATCCCAGCTCAGAACTTGGCTATATGCAAATTAGTCTGACCCTGGCCCAGTGCATCATGGGAACAGGGCAGACCAAACTACCAAGCCAATTCTTATACTGGGAAGGAAACAAGCTACCGGGGACCGGTTTCTGGCATTTCAGCCGTCTTCGGCCCGGCTTGCTTGAATCCTGATGGTGCAATGAGCTAGGGACTCACATCTGAGTATACCCTTCCACGCTTATGGTGGACAAAAATGATTCAGAAAAGGGGGTGGTGATAAACAGAGTGTCTGAATTAAGCAGACCACTCTCACCCAGTCCAAAGATCAGGGCTTGATGCATCACCGTTTTTTAGCTCACTGCACCATCCCAGCTCAGAACTTGGCTACATGCAAATTAGTCTGACCCTGGCCCAGTGCATCATGGGAACAGGGCAGACCAAACTACCAAGCCAATTCTTATATTGGGAAGGAAACAAGCTACCGGGGACCGGTTTCTGGCATTTCAGCCGTCTTCGGCCCGGTTTGCTTGAATCCTGATGGTGCAATGAGCTAGGGACTCACATCTCAGTATACCCTTCCACGCTTATGGTGGACAAAAATGATTCAGAAAAGGGGGTGGTGATGAACAGAGTGTCTGAATTAAGCAGACCACTCTTACCCAGTCCAAAGATCAGGGCTTGATCCATCACCGTTAGCTCACTGCACCATACCCAGCTCAGAACTTGGCTATATGCAAATTAGTCTGACCCTGGCCCAGTGCATCATGGGAACAGGGCAGACCAAACTACCAAGCCAATTCTTATACTGGGAAGGAAACAAGCTACCGGGGACCGGTTTCTGGCATTTCAGCCGTCTTCGGCCCGGCTTGCTTGAATCCTGATGGTGCAATGAGCTAGGGACTCACATCTGAGTATACCCTTCCACGCTTATGGTGGACAAAAATGATTCAGAAAAGGGGGTGGTGATGAACAGAGTGTCTGAATTAAGCAGACCACTCTTACCCAGTCCAAAGATCAGGTCTTGATCCATCACCGTTTTTTAGCTCACTGCACCATCCCAGCTCAGAACTTGGCTATATGCAAATTAGTCTGACCCTGGCCCAGTGCATCATGGGAACAGGGCAGACCAAACTACCAAGCCAATTCTTATACTGGGAAGGAAACAAGCTACCGGGGACCAGTTTCTGGCATTTCAGCTGTCTTCGACCCAGCTTGCTTGAATCCTGATGGTGCAATGAGCTAGGGACTCACATCTGAGTATACCCTTCCACGCTTATGGTGGACAAAAATGATTCAGAAAAGGGGGTGGTGATGAACAGAGTGTCTGAATTAAGCAGACCACTCTTACCCAGTCCAAAGATCAGGGCTTGATCCGTCACCGTTTTTTAGCTCACTGCACCATCCCAGCTCAGAACTTGGCTATATGCAAATTAGTCTGACCCTGGCCCAGTGCATCATGGGAACAGGGCAGACCAAACTACCAAGCCAATTCTTATACTGGGAAGGAAACAAGCTACCGGGGGCCGGTTTCTGGCATTTCAGCCGTCTTCGGCCCGGCTTGCTTGAATCCTGATGGTGCAATGAGCTAGGGACTCACATCTGAGTATACCCTTCCACGCTTATGGTGGACAAAAATGATTCTGAAAAGGGGGTGGTGATGAACAGAGTGTCTGAATTAAGCAGACCACTCTTACCCAGTCCAAAGATCAGGGCTTGATCCATCCCCGTTTTTTAGCTCACTGCACCATCCCAGCTCAGAACTTGGCTATATGCAAATTAGTCTGACCCTGGCCCAGTGCATCATGGGAACAGGGCAGACCAAACTACCAAGCCAATTCTTATACTGGGAAGGAAACAAGCTACCGGGGACCGGTTTCTGGCATTTCAGCCGTCTTCGGCCCGGCTTGCTTGAATCCTGATGGTGCAATGAGCTAGGGACTCACATCTGAGTATACCCTTCCACGCTTATGGTGGACAAAAATGATTCAGAAAAGGGGGTGGTGATGAACAGAGTGTCTGAATTAAGCAGACCACTCTCACCCAGTCCAAAGATCAGGGCTTGATCCATCACCGTTTTTTAGCTCACTGCACCATCCCAGCTCAGAACTTGGCTACATGCAAATTAGTCTGACCCTGGCCCAGTGCATCATGGGAACAGGGCAGACCAAACTACCAAGCCAATTCTTATATTGGGAAGGAAACAAGCTACCGGGGACCGGTTTCTGGCATTTCAGCCGTCTTCGGCCCGGTTTGCTTGAATCCTGATGGTGCAATGAGCTAGGGACTCACATCTGAGTATACCCTTCCACGCTTATGGTGGACAAAAATGATTCAGAAAAGGGGGTGGTGATGAACAGAGTGTCTGAATTAAGCAGACCACTCTTACCCAGTCCAAAGATCAGGGCTTGATCCATCACCGTTAGCTCACTGCACCATACCCAGCTCAGAACTTGGCTATATGCAAATTAGTCTGACCCTGGCCCAGTGCATCATGGGAACAGGGCAGACCAAACTACCAAGCCAATTCTTATACTGGGAAGGAAACAAGCTACCGGGGACCGGTTTCTGGCATTTCAGCCGTCTTCGGCCCGGCTTGCTTGAATCCTGATGGTGCAATGAGCTAGGGACTCACATCTGAGTATACCCTTCCACGCTTATGGTGGACAAAAATGATTCAGAAAAGGGGGTGGTGATGAACAGAGTGTCTGAATTAAGCAGACCACTCTTACCCAGTCCAAAGATCAGGTCTTGATCCATCACCGTTTTTTAGCTCACTGCACCATCCCAGCTCAGAACTTGGCTATATGCAAATTAGTCTGACCCTGGCCCAGTGCATCATGGGAACAGGGCAGACCACACTACCAAGCCAATTCTTATACTGGGAAGGAAACAAGCTACCGGGGACCGGTTTCTGGCATTTCAGCCGTCTTCGGCCCGGCTTGCTTGATCCTGATGGTGCAATGAGCTAGGGACTCACATCTGAGTATACCCTTCCACGCTTATGGTGGACAAAAATGATTCAGAAAAGGGGGTGGTGATGAACAGAGTGCCTGAATTAAGCAGACCACTCTTACCCAGTCCAAAGATCAGGGCTTGATCCATCACCGTTTTTTAGCTCACTGCACCATCCCAGCTCAGAACTTGGCTATATGCAACTTAGTCTGACCCTGGCCCAGTGCATCATGGGAACAGGGCAGACCAAACTACCAAGCCAATTCTTATACTGGGAAGGACACAAGCTACCGGGGACCGGTTTCTGGCATTTCAGCCGTCTTCGGCCCGGCTTGCTTGAATCCTGGTGGTGCAATGAGCTAGGGACTCACATCTGAGTATACCCTTCCACGCTTATGGTGGACAAAAATGATTCTGAAAAGGGGGTGGTGATGAACAGAGTGTCTGAATTAAGCAGACCACTCTTACCCAGTCCAAAGATCAGGGCTTGATCCATCACCGTTTTTTAGCTCACTGCACCATCCCAGCTCAGAACTTGGCTATATGCAAATTAGTCTGACCCTGGCCCAGTGCATCATGGGAACAGGGCAGACCAAACTACCAAGCCAATTCTTATACTGGGAAGGAAACAAGCTACCGGGGGCGGGTTTCTGGCATTTCAGCCGTCTTCGGCCCGGCTTGCTTGAATCCTGATGGTGCAATGAGCTAGGGACTCACATCTGAGTATACCCTTCCACGCTTATGGTGGACAAAAATGATTCTGAAAAGGGGGTGGTGATGAACAGAGTGTCTGAATTAAGCAGACCACTCTTACCCAGTCCAAAGATCAGGGCTTGATCCATCCCTGTTTTTTAGCTCACTGCACCATCCCAGCTCAGAACTTGGCTATATGCAAATTAGTCTGACCCTGGCCCAGTGCATCATGGGAACAGGGCAGACCAAACTACCAAGCCAATTCTTATACTGGGAAGGAAAGAAGCTACCGGGGGCCGGTTTCTAGCATTTCAGCCGTCGTCGGCCCGGCTTGCTTGAATCCTGATGGTGCAATGAGCTAGGGACTCACATCTGAGTATACCCTTCCACGCTTATGGTGGACAAAAATGATTCAGAAAAGGGGGTGGTGATGAACAGAGTGTCTGAATTAAGCAGACCACTCTTACCCAGTCCAACGATCAGGGCTTGATCCATCACCGTTTTTTAGCTCACTGCACCATCCCAGCTCAGAACTTGGCTATATGCAAATTAGTCTGACCCTGGCCCAGTGCATCATGGGAACAGGGCAGACCAAACTACCAAGCCAATTCTTATACTGGGAAGGAAACAAGCTACCGCGGACCGGTTTCTGGCATTTCAGCCGTCTTCGGCCCGGTTTGCTTGAATCCTGATGGTGCAATGAGCTAGGGACTCACATCTGAGTATACCCTTCCACGCTTATGGTGGACAAAAATGATTCAGAAAAGGGGGTGGTGATGAACAGAGTGTCTGAATTAAGCAGACCACTCTTACCCAGTCCAAAGATCAGGGCTTGATCCATCACCGTTTTTTAGCTCACTGCACCATCCCAGCTCAGAACTTGGCTATATGCAAATTAGTCTGACCCTGGCCCAGTGCATCATGGGAACAGGGCAGACCAAACTACCAAGCCAATTCTTATACTGGGAAGGAAACAAGCTACCGGGGACCGGTTTCTGGCATTTCAGCCATCTTCGGCCATGCTTGCTTGAATCCTGATGGTGCAATGAGCTAGGGACTCACATCTGAGTATACCCTTCCACGCTTATGGTGGACAAAAATGATTCTGAAAAGGGGGTGGTGATGAACAGAGTGTCTGAATTAAGCAGACCACTCTTACCCAGTCCAAAGATCAGGGCTTGATCCATCCCTGTTTTTTAGCTCACTGCACCATCCCAGCTCAGAACTTGGCTATATGCAAATTAGTCTGACCCTGGCCCAGTGCATCATGGGAACAGGGCAGACCAAACTACCAAGCCAATTCTTATACTGGGAAGGAAAGAAGCTACCGGGGGCCGGTTTCTAGCATTTCAGCCGTCGTCGGCCCGGCTTGCTTGAATCCTGATGGTGCAATGAGCTAGGGACTCACATCTGAGTATACCCTTCCACGCTTATGGTGGACAAAAATGATTCAGAAAAGGGGGTGGTGATGAACAGAGTGTCTGAATTAAGCAGACCACTCTTACCCAGTCCAACGATCAGGGCTTGATCCATCACAGTTTTTTAGCTCACTGCACTATCCCAGCTCAGAACTTGGCTATATGCAAATTAGTCTGACCCTGGCCCAGTGCATCATGGGAACAGGGCAGACCAAACTACCAAGCCAATTCTTATACTGGGAAGGAAACAAGCTACCGAGGACCGGTTTCTGGCATTTCAGCCGTCTTCGGCCCGGCTTGCTTGAATCCTGATGGTGCAATGAGCTAGGGACTCACATCTGAGTATACCCTTCCACGCTTATGGTGGACAAAAATGATTCAGAAAAGGGGGTGGTGATGAACAGAGTGTCTGAATTAAGCAGACCACTCTCACCCAGTCCAAAGATCAGGGCTTGATCCATCACCGTTTTTTAGCTCACTGCACCATCCCAGCTCAGAACTTGGCTACATGCAAATTAGTCTGACCCTGGCCCAGTGCATCATGGGAACAGGGCAGACCAAACTACCAAGCCAATTCTTATACTGGGAAGGAAACAAGCTACCGCGGACCGGTTTCTGGCATTTCAGCCGTCTTCGGCCCGGTTTGCTTGAATCCTGATGGTGCAATGAGCTAGGGACTCACATCTGAGTATACCCTTCCACACTTATGGTGGACAAAAATGATTCAGAAAAGGGGGTGGTGATGAACAGAGTGTCTGAATTAAGCAGACCACTCTTACCCAGTCCAAAGATCAGGGCTTGATCCATCACCGTTTTTTAGCTCACTGCACCATCCCAGCTCAGAACTTGGCTATATGCAAATTAGTCTGACCCTGGCCCAGTGCATCATGGAAACAGGGCAGACCAAACTACCAAGCCAATTCTTATACTGGGAAGGAAAGAAGCTACCGGGGACCGGTTTCTGGCATTTCAGCCGTCTTCGGCCCGGCTTGCTTGAATCCTGATGGTGCAATGAGCTAGGGACTCACATCTGAGTACACCCTTCCACGCTTATGGTGGACAAAAATGATTCAGAAAAGGGGGTGGTGATGAACAGAGTGTCTGAATTGAGCAGACCACTCTTACCCAGTCCAAAGATCAGGGCTTGATCCATCACCGTTAGCTCACTGCACCATCCCAGCTCAGAACTTGGCTATATGCAAATTAGTCTGACCCTGGCCCAGTGCATCATGGGAACAGGGCAGACCAAACTACCAAGCCAATTCTTATACTGGGAAGGAAAGAAGCTACCGGGGACCGGTTTCTGGCATTTCAGCCGTCTTCGGCCCGGCTTGCTTGAATCCTGATGGTGCAATGAGCTAGGGACTCACATCTGAGTATACCCTTCCACGCTTATGGTGGACAAAAATGATTCAGAAAAGGGGGTGGTGATGAACAGAGTGTCTGAATTAAGCAGACCACTCTTACCCAGTCCAAAGATCAGGGCTTGATCCATCACCGTTTTTTAGCTCACTGCACCATCCCAGCTCAGAACTTGGCTATATGCAAATTAGTCTGACCCTGGCCCAGTGCATCATGGGAACAGGGCAGACCAAACTACCAAGCCAAATCTTATACTGGGAAGGAAACAAGCTACCGGGGACCGGTTTCTGGCATTTCAGCCGTCTTCGGCCCGGCTTGCTTGAATCCTGATGGTGCAATGAGCTAGGGACTCACATCTGAGTATACCCTTCCACGCTTATAGTGGACAAAAATGATTCAGAAAAGGGGGTGGTGATGAACAGAGTGTCTGAATTAAGCAGACCACTCTTACCCAGTCCAAAGATCAGGGCTTGATCCATCACCGTTTTTTAGCTCACTGCACCATCCCAGCTCAGAACTTGGCTATTTGCAAATTAGTCTGACCCTGGCCCAGTGCATCATGGGAACAGGGCAGACCAAACTACCAAGCCAATTCTTATACTGGGAAGGAAACAAGCTACCAGGGACCGGTTTCTGGCATTTCAGCCGTCTTCGGCCCGGCTTACTTGAATCCTGATGGTGCAATGAGCTAGGGACTCACATCTGAGTATACCCTTCCACGCTTATGGTGGACAAAAATGATTCAGAAAAGGGGGTGGTGATGAACAGAGTGTCTGAATTAAGCAGACCACTCTTACCCAGTCCAAAGATCAGGGCTTGATCCGTCACCGTTTTTTAGCTCACTGCACCATCCCAGCTCAGAACTTGGCTATATGCAAATTAGTCTGACCCTGGCCCAGTGCATCATGGGAACAGGGCAGACCAAACTACCAAGCCAATTCTTATACTGGGAAGGAAACAAGCTACCGGGGACCGGTTTCTGGCATTTCAGCCGTCTTCGGCCCGGCTTGCTTGAATCCTGATGGTGCAATGAGCTAGGGACTCACATCTGAGTATACCCTTCCACGCTTATGGTGGACAAAAATGATTCAGAAAAGGGGGTGGTGATGAACAGAGTGTCTGAATTAAGCAGACCACTCTTACCCAGTCCAAAGATCAGGGCTTGATCCATCACCGTTTTTTAGCTCACTGCACCATCCCAGCTCAGAACTTGGCTATATGCAAATTAGTCTGACCCTGGCCCAGTGCATCATGGGAACAGGGCAGACCACACTACCAAGCCAATTCTTATACTGGGAAGGAAACAAGCTACCGGGGACCGGTTTCTGGCATTTCAGCCGTCTTCGGCCCGGCTTGCTTGAATCCTGATGGTGCAATGAGCTAGGGACTCACATCTGAGTATACCCTTCCACGCTTATGGTGGACAAAAATGATTCAGAAAAGGGGGTGGTGATGAACAGTGTCTGAATTAAGCAGACCACTCTTACCCAGTCCAAAGATCAGGGCTTGATCCATCACCGTTTGTTAGCTCACTGCACCATCCCAGCTCAGAACTTGGCTATATGCAACTTAGTCTGACCCTGGCCCAGTGCATCATGGGAACAGGGCAGACCAAACTACCAAGCCAATTCTTATACTGGGAAGGAAACAAGCTACCGGGGACCGGTTTCTGGCATTTCAGCCGTCTTCGGCCCGGCTTGCTTGAATCCTGATGGTGCAATGAGCTAGGGACTCACATCTGAGTATACCCTTCCACGCTTATGGTGGACAAAAATGATTCAGAAAAGGGGGTGGTGATGAACAGAGTGTCTGAATTAAGCAGACCACTCTTACCCAGTCCAAAGATCAGGGCTTGATCCATCACCGTTTTTTAGCTCACTGCACCATCCCAGCTCAGAACTTGGCTATATGCAAATTAGTCTGACCCTGGCCCAGTGCATCATGGGAACAGGGCAGACCAAACTACCAAGCCAATTCTTATACTGGGAAGGAAACAAGCTACCGGGGACCGGTTTCTGGCATTTCAGCCGTCTTCGGCCCGGCTTGCTTGAATCCTGATGGTGCAATGAGCTAGGGACTCACATCTGAGTATACCCTTCCACGCTTATGGTGGACAAAAATGATTCAGAAAAGGGGGTGGTGATAAACAGAGTGTCTGAATTAAGCAGACCACTCTCACCCAGTCCAAAGATCAGGGCTTGATGCATCACCGTTTTTTAGCTCACTGCACCATCCCAGCTCAGAACTTGGCTACATGCAAATTAGTCTGACCCTGGCCCAGTGCATCATGGGAACAGGGCAGACCAAACTACCAAGCCAATTCTTATATTGGGAAGGAAACAAGCTACCGGGGACCGGTTTCTGGCATTTCAGCCGTCTTCGGCCCGGTTTGCTTGAATCCTGATGGTGCAATGAGCTAGGGACTCACATCTCAGTATACCCTTCCACGCTTATGGTGGACAAAAATGATTCAGAAAAGGGGGTGGTGATGAACAGAGTGTCTGAATTAAGCAGACCACTCTTACCCAGTCCAAAGATCAGGGCTTGATCCATCACCGTTAGCTCACTGCACCATACCCAGCTCAGAACTTGGCTATATGCAAATTAGTCTGACCCTGGCCCAGTGCATCATGGGAACAGGGCAGACCAAACTACCAAGCCAATTCTTATACTGGGAAGGAAACAAGCTACCGGGGACCGGTTTCTGGCATTTCAGCCGTCTTCGGCCCGGCTTGCTTGAATCCTGATGGTGCAATGAGCTAGGGACTCACATCTGAGTATACCCTTCCACGCTTATGGTGGACAAAAATGATTCAGAAAAGGGGGTGGTGATGAACAGAGTGTCTGAATTAAGCAGACCACTCTTACCCAGTCCAAAGATCAGGTCTTGATCCATCACCGTTTTTTAGCTCACTGCACCATCCCAGCTCAGAACTTGGCTATATGCAAATTAGTCTGACCCTGGCCCAGTGCATCATGGGAACAGGGCAGACCAAACTACCAAGCCAATTCTTATACTGGGAAGGAAACAAGCTACCGGGGACCAGTTTCTGGCATTTCAGCTGTCTTCGACCCAGCTTGCTTGAATCCTGATGGTGCAATGAGCTAGGGACTCACATCTGAGTATACCCTTCCACGCTTATGGTGGACAAAAATGATTCAGAAAAGGGGGTGGTGATGAACAGAGTGTCTGAATTAAGCAGACCACTCTTACCCAGTCCAAAGATCAGGGCTTGATCCGTCACCGTTTTTTAGCTCACTGCACCATCCCAGCTCAGAACTTGGCTATATGCAAATTAGTCTGACCCTGGCCCAGTGCATCATGGGAACAGGGCAGACCAAACTACCAAGCCAATTCTTATACTGGGAAGGAAACAAGCTACCGGGGGCCGGTTTCTGGCATTTCAGCCGTCTTCGGCCCGGCTTGCTTGAATCCTGATGGTGCAATGAGCTAGGGACTCACATCTGAGTATACCCTTCCACGCTTATGGTGGACAAAAATGATTCTGAAAAGGGGGTGGTGATGAACAGAGTGTCTGAATTAAGCAGACCACTCTTACCCAGTCCAAAGATCAGGGCTTGATCCATCCCCGTTTTTTAGCTCACTGCACCATCCCAGCTCAGAACTTGGCTATATGCAAATTAGTCTGACCCTGGCCCAGTGCATCATGGGAACAGGGCAGACCAAACTACCAAGCCAATTCTTATACTGGGAAGGAAACAAGCTACCGGGGACCGGTTTCTGGCATTTCAGCCGTCTTCGGCCCGGCTTGCTTGAATCCTGATGGTGCAATGAGCTAGGGACTCACATCTGAGTATACCCTTCCACGCTTATGGTGGACAAAAATGATTCAGAAAAGGGGGTGGTGATGAACAGAGTGTCTGAATTAAGCAGACCACTCTCACCCAGTCCAAAGATCAGGGCTTGATCCATCACCGTTTTTTAGCTCACTGCACCATCCCAGCTCAGAACTTGGCTACATGCAAATTAGTCTGACCCTGGCCCAGTGCATCATGGGAACAGGGCAGACCAAACTACCAAGCCAATTCTTATATTGGGAAGGAAACAAGCTACCGGGGACCGGTTTCTGGCATTTCAGCCGTCTTCGGCCCGGTTTGCTTGAATCCTGATGGTGCAATGAGCTAGGGACTCACATCTGAGTATACCCTTCCACGCTTATGGTGGACAAAAATGATTCAGAAAAGGGGGTGGTGATGAACAGAGTGTCTGAATTAAGCAGACCACTCTTACCCAGTCCAAAGATCAGGGCTTGATCCATCACCGTTAGCTCACTGCACCATACCCAGCTCAGAACTTGGCTATATGCAAATTAGTCTGACCCTGGCCCAGTGCATCATGGGAACAGGGCAGACCAAACTACCAAGCCAATTCTTATACTGGGAAGGAAACAAGCTACCGGGGACCGGTTTCTGGCATTTCAGCCGTCTTCGGCCCGGCTTGCTTGAATCCTGATGGTGCAATGAGCTAGGGACTCACATCTGAGTATACCCTTCCACGCTTATGGTGGACAAAAATGATTCAGAAAAGGGGGTGGTGATGAACAGAGTGTCTGAATTAAGCAGACCACTCTTACCCAGTCCAAAGATCAGGTCTTGATCCATCACCGTTTTTTAGCTCACTGCACCATCCCAGCTCAGAACTTGGCTATATGCAAATTAGTCTGACCCTGGCCCAGTGCATCATGGGAACAGGGCAGACCACACTACCAAGCCAATTCTTATACTGGGAAGGAAACAAGCTACCGGGGACCGGTTTCTGGCATTTCAGCCGTCTTCGGCCCGGCTTGCTTGATCCTGATGGTGCAATGAGCTAGGGACTCACATCTGAGTATACCCTTCCACGCTTATGGTGGACAAAAATGATTCAGAAAAGGGGGTGGTGATGAACAGAGTGTCTGAATTAAGCAGACCACTCTTACCCAGTCCAAAGATCAGGGCTTGATCCATCACCGTTAGCTCACTGCACCATACCCAGCTCAGAACTTGGCTATATGCAAATTAGTCTGACCCTGGCCCAGTGCATCATGGGAACAGGGCAGACCAAACTACCAAGCCAATTCTTATACTGGGAAGGAAACAAGCTACCGGGGACCGGTTTCTGGCATTTCAGCCGTCTTCGGCCCGGCTTGCTTGAATCCTGATGGTGCAATGAGCTAGGGACTCACATCTGAGTATACCCTTCCACGCTTATGGTGGACAAAAATGATTCAGAAAAGGGGGTGGTGATGAACAGAGTGTCTGAATTAAGCAGACCACTCTTACCCAGTCCAAAGATCAGGTCTTGATCCATCACCGTTTTTTAGCTCACTGCACCATCCCAGCTCAGAACTTGGCTATATGCAAATTAGTCTGACCCTGGCCCAGTGCATCATGGGAACAGGGCAGACCACACTACCAAGCCAATTCTTATACTGGGAAGGAAACAAGCTACCGGGGACCGGTTTCTGGCATTTCAGCCGTCTTCGGCCCGGCTTGCTTGATCCTGATGGTGCAATGAGCTAGGGACTCACATCTGAGTATACCCTTCCACGCTTATGGTGGACAAAAATGATTCAGAAAAGGGGGTGGTGATGAACAGAGTGCCTGAATTAAGCAGACCACTCTTACCCAGTCCAAAGATCAGGGCTTGATCCATCACCGTTTTTTAGCTCACTGCACCATCCCAGCTCAGAACTTGGCTATATGCAACTTAGTCTGACCCTGGCCCAGTGCATCATGGGAACAGGGCAGACCAAACTACCAAGCCAATTCTTATACTGGGAAGGACACAAGCTACCGGGGACCGGTTTCTGGCATTTCAGCCGTCTTCGGCCCGGCTTGCTTGAATCCTGGTGGTGCAATGAGCTAGGGACTCACATCTGAGTATACCCTTCCACGCTTATGGTGGACAAAAATGATTCTGAAAAGGGGGTGGTGATGAACAGAGTGTCTGAATTAAGCAGACCACTCTTACCCAGTCCAAAGATCAGGGCTTGATCCATCACCGTTTTTTAGCTCACTGCACCATCCCAGCTCAGAACTTGGCTATATGCAAATTAGTCTGACCCTGGCCCAGTGCATCATGGGAACAGGGCAGACCAAACTACCAAGCCAATTCTTATACTGGGAAGGAAACAAGCTACCGGGGGCGGGTTTCTGGCATTTCAGCCGTCTTCGGCCCGGCTTGCTTGAATCCTGATGGTGCAATGAGCTAGGGACTCACATCTGAGTATACCCTTCCACGCTTATGGTGGACAAAAATGATTCTGAAAAGGGGGTGGTGATGAACAGAGTGTCTGAATTAAGCAGACCACTCTTACCCAGTCCAAAGATCAGGGCTTGATCCATCCCTGTTTTTTAGCTCACTGCACCATCCCAGCTCAGAACTTGGCTATATGCAAATTAGTCTGACCCTGGCCCAGTGCATCATGGGAACAGGGCAGACCAAACTACCAAGCCAATTCTTATACTGGGAAGGAAAGAAGCTACCGGGGGCCGGTTTCTAGCATTTCAGCCGTCGTCGGCCCGGCTTGCTTGAATCCTGATGGTGCAATGAGCTAGGGACTCACATCTGAGTATACCCTTCCACGCTTATGGTGGACAAAAATGATTCAGAAAAGGGGGTGGTGATGAACAGAGTGTCTGAATTAAGCAGACCACTCTTACCCAGTCCAACGATCAGGGCTTGATCCATCACCGTTTTTTAGCTCACTGCACCATCCCAGCTCAGAACTTGGCTATATGCAAATTAGTCTGACCCTGGCCCAGTGCATCATGGGAACAGGGCAGACCAAACTACCAAGCCAATTCTTATACTGGGAAGGAAACAAGCTACCGCGGACCGGTTTCTGGCATTTCAGCCGTCTTCGGCCCGGTTTGCTTGAATCCTGATGGTGCAATGAGCTAGGGACTCACATCTGAGTATACCCTTCCACGCTTATGGTGGACAAAAATGATTCAGAAAAGGGGGTGGTGATGAACAGAGTGTCTGAATTAAGCAGACCACTCTTACCCAGTCCAAAGATCAGGGCTTGATCCATCACCGTTTTTTAGCTCACTGCACCATCCCAGCTCAGAACTTGGCTATATGCAAATTAGTCTGACCCTGGCCCAGTGCATCATGGGAACAGGGCAGACCAAACTACCAAGCCAATTCTTATACTGGGAAGGAAACAAGCTACCGGGGACCGGTTTCTGGCATTTCAGCCGTCTTCGGCCCGGCTTGCTTGAATCCTGATGGTGCAATGAGCTAGGGACTCACATCTGAGTACACCCTTCCACGCTTATGGTGGACAAAAATGATTCAGAAAAGGGGGTGGTGATGAACAGAGTGTCTGAATTAAGCAGACCACTCTTACCCAGTCCAAAGATCAGGGCTTGATCCATCACCGTTTTTTAGCTCACTGCACCATCCCAGCTCAGAACTTGGCTATATGCAACTTAGTCTGACCCTGGCCCAGTGCATCATGGGAACAGGGCAGACCAAACTACCAAGCCAATTCTTATACTGGGAAGGAAACAAGCTACCGGGGACCGGTTTCTGGCATTTCAGCCGTCTTCGGCCCGGCTTGCTTGAATCCTGATGGTGCAATGAGCTAGGGACTCACATCTGAGTATACCCTTCCACGCTTATGGTGGACAAAAATGATTCAGAAAAGGGGGTGGTGATGAACAGAGTGTCTGAATTAAGCAGACCACTCTTACCCAGTCCAAAGATCAGGGCTTGATCCATCACCGTTTTTTAGCTCACTGCACCATCCCGGCTCAGAACTTGGCTATATGCAAATTAGTCTGACCCTGGCCCAGTGCATCATGGGAACAGGGCAGACCAAACTACCAAGCCAATTCTTATACTGGGAAGGAAACAAGCTACCGGGGACCAGTTTCTGGCATTTCAGCTGTCTTCGACCCAGCTTGCTTGAATCCTGATGGTGCAATGAGCTAGGGACTCACATCTGAGTATACCCTTCCACGCTTATGGTGGACAAAAATGATTCAGAAAAGGGGGTGGTGATGAACAGAGTGTCTGAATTAAGCAGACCACTCTTACCCAGTCCAAAGATCAGGGCTTGATCCGTCACCGTTTTTTAGCTCACTGCACCATCCCAGCTCAGAACTTGGCTATATGCAAATTAGTCTGACCCTGGCCCAGTGCATCATGGGAACAGGGCAGACCAAACTACCAAGCCAATTCTTATACTGGGAAGGAAACAAGCTACCGGGGGCCGGTTTCTGGCATTTCAGCCGTCTTCGGCCCGGCTTGCTTGAATCCTGATGGTGCAATGAGCTAGGGACTCACATCTGAGTATACCCTTCCACGCTTATGGTGGACAAAAATGATTCTGAAAAGGGGGTGGTGATGAACAGAGTGTCTGAATTAAGCAGACCACTCTTACCCAGTCCAAAGATCAGGGCTTGATCCATCCCCGTTTTTTAGCTCACTGCACCATCCCAGCTCAGAACTTGGCTATATGCAAATTAGTCTGACCCTGGCCCAGTGCATCATGGGAACAGGGCAGACCAAACTACCAAGCCAATTCTTATACTGGGATGGAAAGAAGCTACCGGGGGCCGGTTTCTGGCATTTCAGCCGTCTTCGGCCCGGCTTGCTTGAATCCTGATGGTGCAATGAGCTAGGGACTCACATCTGAGTATACCCTTCCACGCTTATGGTGGACAAAAATGATTCAGAAAAGGGGGTGGTGATGAACAGAGTGTCTGAATTAAGCAGACCACTCTTACCCAGTCCAAAGATCAGGGCTTGATCCATCACCGTTTTTTAGCTCACTGCACCATCCCAGCTCAGAACTTGGCTATATGCAAATTAGTCTGACCCTGGCCCAGTGCATCATGGGAACAGGGCAGACCAAACTACCAAGCCAATTCTTATACTGGGAAGGAAACAAGCTACCGGGGACCGGTTTCTGGCATTTCAGCCGTCTTCGGCCCGGCTTGCTTGAATCCTGATGGTGCAATGAGCTAGGGACTCACATCTGAGTATACCCTTCCACGCTTATGGTGGACAAAAATGATTCAGAAAAGGGGGTGGTGATGAACAGAGTGACTGAATTAAATAGACCACTCTCACCCAGTCCAAAGATCAGGGCTTGATCCATCACCGTTTTTTAGCTCACTGCACCATCCCAGCTCAGAACTTGGCTACATGCAAATTAGTCTGACCCTGGCCCAGTGCATCATGGGAACAGGGCAGACCAAACTACCAAGCCAATTCTTATATTGGGAAGGAAACAAGCTACCGGGGACCGGTTTCTGGCATTTCAGCCGTCTTCGGCCCGGTTTGCTTGAATCCTGATGGTGCAATGAGCTAGGGACTCACATCTGAGTATACCCTTCCACGCTTATGGTGGACAAAAATGATTCAGAAAAGGGTGTGGTGATGAACAGAGTGTCTGAATTAAGCAGACCACTCTTACCCAGTCCAAAGATCAGGGCTTGATCCATCACCGTTAGCTCACTGCACCATACCCAGCTCAGAACTTGGCTATATGCAAATTAGTCTGACCCTGGCCCAGTGCATCATGGGAACAGGGCAGACCAAACTACCAAGCCAATTCTTATACTGGGAAGGAAACAAGCTACCGGGGACCAGTTTCTGGCATTTCAGCTGTCTTCGACCCAGCTTGCTTGAATCCTGATGGTGCAATGAGCTAGGGACTCACATCTGAGTATACCCTTCCACGCTTATGGTGGACAAAAATGATTCAGAAAAGGGGGTGGTGATGAACAGAGTGTCTGAATTAAGCAGACCACTCTTACCGAGTCCAAAGATCAGGGCTTGATCCGTCACCGTTTTTTAGCTCACTGCACCATCCCAGCTCAGAACTTGGCTATATGCAAATTAGTCTGACCCTGGCCCAGTGCATCATGGGAACAGGGCAGACCAAACTACCAAGCCAATTCTTATACTGGGAAGGAAACAAGCTACCGGGGGCCGGTTTCTGGCATTTCAGCCGTCTTCGGCCCGGCTTGCTTGAATCCTGATGGTGCAATGAGCTAGGGACTCACATCTGAGTATACCCTTCCACGCTTATGGTGGACAAAAATGATTCTGAAAAGGGGGTGGTGATGAACAGAGTGTCTGAATTAAGCAGACCACTCTTACCCAGTCCAAAGATCAGGGCTTGATCCATCCCCGTTTTTTAGCTCACTGCACCATCCCAGCTCAGAACTTGGCTATATGCAAATTAGTCTGACCCTGGCCCAGTGCATCATGGGAACAGGGCAGACCAAACTACCAAGCCAATTCTTATACTGGGAAGGAAACAAGCTACCGGGGACCGGTTTCTGGCATTTCAGCCGTCTTCGGCCCGGCTTGCTTGAATCCTGATGGTGCAATGAGCTAGGGACTCACATCTGAGTATACCCTTCCACGCTTATGGTGGACAAAAATGATTCAGAAAAGGGGGTGGTGATGAACAGAGTGTCTGAATTAAGCAGACCACTCTCACCCAGTCCAAAGATCAGGGCTTGATTCATCACCGTTGTTTAGCTCACTGCACCATCCCAGCTCAGAACTTGGCTACATGCAAATTAGTCTGACCCTGGCCCAGTGCATCATGGGAACAGGGCAGACCAAACTACCAAGCCAATTCTTATATTGGGAAGGAAACAAGCTACCGGGGACCGGTTTCTGGCATTTCAGCCGTCTTCGGCCCGGTTTGCTTGAATCCTGATGGTGCAATGAGCTAGGGACTCACATCTGAGTATACCCTTCCACGCTTATGGTGGACAAAAATGATTCAGAAAAGGGGGTGGTGATGAACAGAGTGTCTGAATTAAGCAGACCACTCTTACCCAGTCCAAAGATCAGGGCTTGATCCATCACCGTTAGCTCACTGCACCATACCCAGCTCAGAACTTGGCTATATGCAAATTAGTCTGACCCTGGCCCAGTGCATCATGGGAACAGGGCAGACCAAACTACCAAGCCAATTCTTATACTGGGAAGGAAACAAGCTACCGGGGACCGGTTTCTGGCATTTCAGCCGTCTTCGGCCCGGCTTGCTTGAATCCTGATGGTGCAATGAGCTAGGGACTCACATCTGAGTATACCCTTCCACGCTTATGGTGGACAAAAATGATTCAGAAAAGGGGGTGGTGATGAACAGAGTGTCTGAATTAAGCAGACCACTCTTACCCAGTCCAAAGATCAGGTCTTGATCCATCACCGTTTTTTAGCTCACTGCACCATCCCAGCTCAGAACTTGGCTATATGCAAATTAGTCTGACCCTGGCCCAGTGCATCATGGGAACAGGGCAGACCACACTACCAAGCCAATTCTTATACTGGGAAGGAAACAAGCTACCGGGGACCGGTTTCTGGCATTTCAGCCGTCTTCGGCCCGGCTTGCTTGATCCTGATGGTGCAATGAGCTAGGGACTCACATCTGAGTATACCCTTCCACGCTTATGGTGGACAAAAATGATTCAGAAAAGGGGGTGGTGATGAACAGAGTGTCTGAATTAAGCAGACCACTCTTACCCAGTCCAAAGATCAGGGCTTGATCCATCACCGTTTTTTAGCTCACTGCACCATCCCAGCTCAGAACTTGGCTATATGCAACTTAGTCTGACCCTGGCCCAGTGCATCATGGGAACAGGGCAGACCAAACTACCAAGCCAATTCTTATACTGGGAAGGACACAAGCTACCGGGGACCGGTTTCTGGCATTTCAGCCGTCTTCGGCCCGGCTTGCTTGAATCCTGGTGGTGCAATGAGCTAGGGACTCACATCTGAGTATACCCTTCCACGCTTATGGTGGACAAAAATGATTCTGAAAAGGGGGTGGTGATGAACAGAGTGTCTGAATTAAGCAGACCACTCTTACCCAGTCCAAAGATCAGGGCTTGATCCATCACCGTTTTTTAGCTCACTGCACCATCCCAGCTCAGAACTTGGCTATATGCAAATTAGTCTGACCCTGGCCCAGTGCATCATGGGAACAGGGCAGACCAAACTACCAAGCCAATTCTTATACTGGGAAGGAAACAAGCTCCCGGGGGCGGGTTTCTGGCATTTCAGCCGTCTTCGGCCCGGCTTGCTTGAATCCTGATGGTGCAATGAGCTAGGGACTCACATCTGAGTATACCCTTCCACGCTTATGGTGGACAAAAATGATTCTGAAAAGGGGGTGGTGATGAACAGAGTGTCTGAATTAAGCAGACCACTCTTACCCAGTCCAAAGATCAGGGCTTGATCCATCCCTGTTTTTTAGCTCACTGCACCATCCCAGCTCAGAACTTGGCTATATGCAAATTAGTCTGACCCTGGCCCAGTGCATCATGGGAACAGGGCAGACCAAACTACCAAGCCAATTCTTATACTGGGAAGGAAAGAAGCTACCGGGGGCCGGTTTCTAGCATTTCAGCCGTCGTCGGCCCGGCTTGCTTGAATCCTGATGGTGCAATGAGCTAGGGACTCACATCTGAGTATACCCTTCCACGCTTATGGTGGACAAAAATGATTCAGAAAAGGGGGTGGTGATGAACAGAGTGTCTGAATTAAGCAGACCACTCTTACCCAGTCCAACGATCAGGGCTTGATCCATCACCGTTTTTTAGCTCACTGCACCATCCCAGCTCAGAACTTGGCTATATGCAAATTAGTCTGACCCTGGCCCAGTGCATCATGGGAACAGGGCAGACCAAACTACCAAGCCAATTCTTATACTGGGAAGGAAACAAGCTACCGCGGACCGGTTTCTGGCATTTCAGCCGTCTTCGGCCCGGTTTGCTTGAATCCTGATGGTGCAATGAGCTAGGGACTCACATCTGAGTATACCCTTCCACGCTTATGGTGGACAAAAATGATTCAGAAAAGGGGGTGGTGATGAACAGAGTGTCTGAATTAAGCAGACCACTCTTACCCAGTCCAAAGATCAGGGCTTGATCCATCACCGTTTTTTAGCTCACTGCACCATCCCAGCTCAGAACTTGGCTATATGCAAATTAGTCTGACCCTGGCCCAGTGCATCATGGGAACAGGGCAGACCACACTACCAAGCCAATTCTTATACTGGGAAGGAAACAAGCTACCGGGGACCGGTTTCTGGCATTTCAGCCGTCTTCGGCCCGGCTTGCTTGATCCTGATGGTGCAATGAGCTAGGGACTCACATCTGAGTATACCCTTCCACGCTTATGGTGGACAAAAATGATTCAGAAAAGGGGGTGGTGATGAACAGAGTGCCTGAATTAAGCAGACCACTCTTACCCAGTCCAAAGATCAGGGCTTGATCCATCACCGTTTTTTAGCTCACTGCACCATCCCAGCTCAGAACTTGGCTATATGCAACTTAGTCTGACCCTGGCCCAGTGCATCATGGGAACAGGGCAGACCAAACTACCAAGCCAATTCTTATACTGGGAAGGACACAAGCTACCGGGGACCGGTTTCTGGCATTTCAGCCGTCTTCGGCCCGGCTTGCTTGAATCCTGGTGGTGCAATGAGCTAGGGACTCACATCTGAGTATACCCTTCCACGCTTATGGTGGACAAAAATGATTCTGAAAAGGGGGTGGTGATGAACAGAGTGTCTGAATTAAGCAGACCACTCTTACCCAGTCCAAAGATCAGGGCTTGATCCATCACCGTTTTTTAGCTCACTGCACCATCCCAGCTCAGAACTTGGCTATATGCAAATTAGTCTGACCCTGGCCCAGTGCATCATGGGAACAGGGCAGACCAAACTACCAAGCCAATTCTTATACTGGGAAGGAAACAAGCTACCGGGGGCGGGTTTCTGGCATTTCAGCCGTCTTCGGCCCGGCTTGCTTGAATCCTGATGGTGCAATGAGCTAGGGACTCACATCTGAGTATACCCTTCCACGCTTATGGTGGACAAAAATGATTCTGAAAAGGGGGTGGTGATGAACAGAGTGTCTGAATTAAGCAGACCACTCTTACCCAGTCCAAAGATCAGGGCTTGATCCGTCACCGTTTTTTAGCTCACTGCACCATCCCAGCTCAGAACTTGGCTATATGCAAATTAGTCTGACCCTGGCCCAGTGCATCATGGGAACAGGGCAGACCAAACTACCAAGCCAATTCTTATACTGGGAAGGAAACAAGCTACCGGGGGCCGGTTTCTGGCATTTCAGCCGTCTTCGGCCCGGCTTGCTTGAATCCTGATGGTGCAATGAGCTAGGGACTCACATCTGAGTATACCCTTCCACGCTTATGGTGGACAAAAATGATTCTGAAAAGGGGGTGGTGATGAACAGAGTGTCTGAATTAAGCAGACCACTCTTACCCAGTCCAAAGATCAGGGCTTGATCCATCCCCGTTTTTTAGCTCACTGCACCATCCCAGCTCAGAACTTGGCTATATGCAAATTAGTCTGACCCTGGCCCAGTGCATCATGGGAACAGGGCAGACCAAACTACCAAGCCAATTCTTATACTGGGAAGGAAACAAGCTACCGGGGACCGGTTTCTGGCATTTCAGCCGTCTTCGGCCCGGCTTGCTTGAATCCTGATGGTGCAATGAGCTAGGGACTCACATCTGAGTATACCCTTCCACGCTTATGGTGGACAAAAATGATTCAGAAAAGGGGGTGGTGATGAACAGAGTGTCTGAATTAAGCAGACCACTCTCACCCAGTCCAAAGATCAGGGCTTGATTCATCACCGTTGTTTAGCTCACTGCACCATCCCAGCTCAGAACTTGGCTACATGCAAATTAGTCTGACCCTGGCCCAGTGCATCATGGGAACAGGGCAGACCAAACTACCAAGCCAATTCTTATATTGGGAAGGAAACAAGCTACCGGGGACCGGTTTCTGGCATTTCAGCCGTCTTCGGCCCGGTTTGCTTGAATCCTGATGGTGCAATGAGCTAGGGACTCACATCTGAGTATACCCTTCCACGCTTATGGTGGACAAAAATGATTCAGAAAAGGGGGTGGTGATGAACAGAGTGTCTGAATTAAGCAGACCACTCTTACCCAGTCCAAAGATCAGGGCTTGATCCATCACCGTTAGCTCACTGCACCATACCCAGCTCAGAACTTGGCTATATGCAAATTAGTCTGACCCTGGCCCAGTGCATCATGGGAACAGGGCAGACCAAACTACCAAGCCAATTCTTATACTGGGAAGGAAACAAGCTACCGGGGACCGGTTTCTGGCATTTCAGCCGTCTTCGGCCCGGCTTGCTTGAATCCTGATGGTGCAATGAGCTAGGGACTCACATCTGAGTATACCCTTCCACGCTTATGGTGGACAAAAATGATTCAGAAAAGGGGGTGGTGATGAACAGAGTGTCTGAATTAAGCAGACCACTCTTACCCAGTCCAAAGATCAGGTCTTGATCCATCACCGTTTTTTAGCTCACTGCACCATCCCAGCTCAGAACTTGGCTATATGCAAATTAGTCTGACCCTGGCCCAGTGCATCATGGGAACAGGGCAGACCACACTACCAAGCCAATTCTTATACTGGGAAGGAAACAAGCTACCGGGGACCGGTTTCTGGCATTTCAGCCGTCTTCGGCCCGGCTTGCTTGATCCTGATGGTGCAATGAGCTAGGGACTCACATCTGAGTATACCCTTCCACGCTTATGGTGGACAAAAATGATTCAGAAAAGGGGGTGGTGATGAACAGAGTGTCTGAATTAAGCAGACCACTCTTACCCAGTCCAAAGATCAGGGCTTGATCCATCACCGTTTTTTAGCTCACTGCACCATCCCAGCTCAGAACTTGGCTATATGCAACTTAGTCTGACCCTGGCCCAGTGCATCATGGGAACAGGGCAGACCAAACTACCAAGCCAATTCTTATACTGGGAAGGACACAAGCTACCGGGGACCGGTTTCTGGCATTTCAGCCGTCTTCGGCCCGGCTTGCTTGAATCCTGGTGGTGCAATGAGCTAGGGACTCACATCTGAGTATACCCTTCCACGCTTATGGTGGACAAAAATGATTCTGAAAAGGGGGTGGTGATGAACAGAGTGTCTGAATTAAGCAGACCACTCTTACCCAGTCCAAAGATCAGGGCTTGATCCATCACCGTTTTTTAGCTCACTGCACCATCCCAGCTCAGAACTTGGCTATATGCAAATTAGTCTGACCCTGGCCCAGTGCATCATGGGAACAGGGCAGACCAAACTACCAAGCCAATTCTTATACTGGGAAGGAAACAAGCTCCCGGGGGCGGGTTTCTGGCATTTCAGCCGTCTTCGGCCCGGCTTGCTTGAATCCTGATGGTGCAATGAGCTAGGGACTCACATCTGAGTATACCCTTCCACGCTTATGGTGGACAAAAATGATTCTGAAAAGGGGGTGGTGATGAACAGAGTGTCTGAATTAAGCAGACCACTCTTACCCAGTCCAAAGATCAGGGCTTGATCCATCCCTGTTTTTTAGCTCACTGCACCATCCCAGCTCAGAACTTGGCTATATGCAAATTAGTCTGACCCTGGCCCAGTGCATCATGGGAACAGGGCAGACCAAACTACCAAGCCAATTCTTATACTGGGAAGGAAAGAAGCTACCGGGGGCCGGTTTCTAGCATTTCAGCCGTCGTCGGCCCGGCTTGCTTGAATCCTGATGGTGCAATGAGCTAGGGACTCACATCTGAGTATACCCTTCCACGCTTATGGTGGACAAAAATGATTCAGAAAAGGGGGTGGTGATGAACAGAGTGTCTGAATTAAGCAGACCACTCTTACCCAGTCCAACGATCAGGGCTTGATCCATCACCGTTTTTTAGCTCACTGCACCATCCCAGCTCAGAACTTGGCTATATGCAAATTAGTCTGACCCTGGCCCAGTGCATCATGGGAACAGGGCAGACCAAACTACCAAGCCAATTCTTATACTGGGAAGGAAACAAGCTACCGCGGACCGGTTTCTGGCATTTCAGCCGTCTTCGGCCCGGTTTGCTTGAATCCTGATGGTGCAATGAGCTAGGGACTCACATCTGAGTATACCCTTCCACGCTTATGGTGGACAAAAATGATTCAGAAAAGGGGGTGGTGATGAACAGAGTGTCTGAATTAAGCAGACCACTCTTACCCAGTCCAAAGATCAGGGCTTGATCCATCACCGTTTTTTAGCTCACTGCACCATCCCAGCTCAGAACTTGGCTATATGCAAATTAGTCTGACCCTGGCCCAGTGCATCATGGGAACAGGGCAGACCACACTACCAAGCCAATTCTTATACTGGGAAGGAAACAAGCTACCGGGGACCGGTTTCTGGCATTTCAGCCGTCTTCGGCCCGGCTTGCTTGATCCTGATGGTGCAATGAGCTAGGGACTCACATCTGAGTATACCCTTCCACGCTTATGGTGGACAAAAATGATTCAGAAAAGGGGGTGGTGATGAACAGAGTGCCTGAATTAAGCAGACCACTCTTACCCAGTCCAAAGATCAGGGCTTGATCCATCACCGTTTTTTAGCTCACTGCACCATCCCAGCTCAGAACTTGGCTATATGCAACTTAGTCTGACCCTGGCCCAGTGCATCATGGGAACAGGGCAGACCAAACTACCAAGCCAATTCTTATACTGGGAAGGACACAAGCTACCGGGGACCGGTTTCTGGCATTTCAGCCGTCTTCGGCCCGGCTTGCTTGAATCCTGGTGGTGCAATGAGCTAGGGACTCACATCTGAGTATACCCTTCCACGCTTATGGTGGACAAAAATGATTCTGAAAAGGGGGTGGTGATGAACAGAGTGTCTGAATTAAGCAGACCACTCTTACCCAGTCCAAAGATCAGGGCTTGATCCATCACCGTTTTTTAGCTCACTGCACCATCCCAGCTCAGAACTTGGCTATATGCAAATTAGTCTGACCCTGGCCCAGTGCATCATGGGAACAGGGCAGACCAAACTACCAAGCCAATTCTTATACTGGGAAGGAAACAAGCTACCGGGGGCGGGTTTCTGGCATTTCAGCCGTCTTCGGCCCGGCTTGCTTGAATCCTGATGGTGCAATGAGCTAGGGACTCACATCTGAGTATACCCTTCCACGCTTATGGTGGACAAAAATGATTCTGAAAAGGGGGTGGTGATGAACAGAGTGTCTGAATTAAGCAGACCACTCTTACCCAGTCCAAAGATCAGGGCTTGATCCATCCCTGTTTTTTAGCTCACTGCACCATCCCAGCTCAGAACTTGGCTATATGCAAATTAGTCTGACCCTGGCCCAGTGCATCATGGGAACAGGGCAGACCAAACTACCAAGCCAATTCTTATACTGGGAAGGAAAGAAGCTACCGGGGGCCGGTTTCTAGCATTTCAGCCGTCGTCGGCCCGGCTTGCTTGAATCCTGATGGTGCAATGAGCTAGGGACTCACATCTGAGTATACCCTTCCACGCTTATGGTGGACAAAAATGATTCAGAAAAGGGGGTGGTGATGAACAGAGTGTCTGAATTAAGCAGACCACTCTTACCCAGTCCAACGATCAGGGCTTGATCCATCACCGTTTTTTAGCTCACTGCACCATCCCAGCTCAGAACTTGGCTATATGCAAATTAGTCTGACCCTGGCCCAGTGCATCATGGGAACAGGGCAGACCAAACTACCAAGCCAATTCTTATACTGGGAAGGAAACAAGCTACCGCGGACCGGTTTCTGGCATTTCAGCCGTCTTCGGCCCGGTTTGCTTGAATCCTGATGGTGCAATGAGCTAGGGACTCACATCTGAGTATACCCTTCCACGCTTATGGTGGACAAAAATGATTCAGAAAAGGGGGTGGTGATGAACAGAGTGTCTGAATTAAGCAGACCACTCTTACCCAGTCCAAAGATCAGGGCTTGATCCATCACCGTTTTTTAGCTCACTGCACCATCCCAGCTCAGAACTTGGCTATATGCAAATTAGTCTGACCCTGGCCCAGTGCATCATGGGAACAGGGCAGACCAAACTACCAAGCCAATTCTTATACTGGGAAGGAAACAAGCTACCGGGGACCGGTTTCTGGCATTTCAGCCGTCTTCGGCCCGGCTTGCTTGAATCCTGATGGTGCAATGAGCTAGGGACTCACATCTGAGTACACCCTTCCACGCTTATGGTGGACAAAAATGATTCAGAAAAGGGGGTGGTGATGAACAGAGTGTCTGAATTAAGCAGACCACTCTTACCCAGTCCAAAGATCAGGGCTTGATCCATCACCGTTTTTTAGCTCACTGCACCATCCCAGCTCAGAACTTGGCTATATGCAACTTAGTCTGACCCTGGCCCAGTGCATCATGGGAACAGGGCAGACCAAACTACCAAGCCAATTCTTATACTGGGAAGGAAACAAGCTACCGGGGACCGGTTTCTGGCATTTCAGCCGTCTTCGGCCCGGCTTGCTTGAATCCTGATGGTGCAATGAGCTAGGGACTCACATCTGAGTATACCCTTCCACGCTTATGGTGGACAAAAATGATTCAGAAAAGGGGGTGGTGATGAACAGAGTGTCTGAATTAAGCAGACCACTCTTACCCAGTCCAAAGATCAGGGCTTGATCCATCACCGTTTTTTAGCTCACTGCACCATCCCGGCTCAGAACTTGGCTATATGCAAATTAGTCTGACCCTGGCCCAGTGCATCATGGGAACAGGGCAGACCAAACTACCAAGCCAATTCTTATACTGGGAAGGAAACAAGCTACCGGGGACCAGTTTCTGGCATTTCAGCTGTCTTCGACCCAGCTTGCTTGAATCCTGATGGTGCAATGAGCTAGGGACTCACATCTGAGTATACCCTTCCACGCTTATGGTGGACAAAAATGATTCAGAAAAGGGGGTGGTGATGAACAGAGTGTCTGAATTAAGCAGACCACTCTTACCCAGTCCAAAGATCAGGGCTTGATCCGTCACCGTTTTTTAGCTCACTGCACCATCCCAGCTCAGAACTTGGCTATATGCAAATTAGTCTGACCCTGGCCCAGTGCATCATGGGAACAGGGCAGACCAAACTACCAAGCCAATTCTTATACTGGGAAGGAAACAAGCTACCGGGGGCCGGTTTCTGGCATTTCAGCCGTCTTCGGCCCGGCTTGCTTGAATCCTGATGGTGCAATGAGCTAGGGACTCACATCTGAGTATACCCTTCCACGCTTATGGTGGACAAAAATGATTCTGAAAAGGGGGTGGTGATGAACAGAGTGTCTGAATTAAGCAGACCACTCTTACCCAGTCCAAAGATCAGGGCTTGATCCATCCCCGTTTTTTAGCTCACTGCACCATCCCAGCTCAGAACTTGGCTATATGCAAATTAGTCTGACCCTGGCCCAGTGCATCATGGGAACAGGGCAGACCAAACTACCAAGCCAATTCTTATACTGGGATGGAAAGAAGCTACCGGGGGCCGGTTTCTGGCATTTCAGCCGTCTTCGGCCCGGCTTGCTTGAATCCTGATGGTGCAATGAGCTAGGGACTCACATCTGAGTATACCCTTCCACGCTTATGGTGGACAAAAATGATTCAGAAAAGGGGGTGGTGATGAACAGAGTGTCTGAATTAAGCAGACCACTCTTACCCAGTCCAAAGATCAGGGCTTGATCCATCACCGTTTTTTAGCTCACTGCACCATCCCAGCTCAGAACTTGGCTATATGCAAATTAGTCTGACCCTGGCCCAGTGCATCATGGGAACAGGGCAGACCAAACTACCAAGCCAATTCTTATACTGGGAAGGAAACAAGCTACCGGGGACCGGTTTCTGGCATTTCAGCCGTCTTCGGCCCGGCTTGCTTGAATCCTGATGGTGCAATGAGCTAGGGACTCACATCTGAGTATACCCTTCCACGCTTATGGTGGACAAAAATGATTCAGAAAAGGGGGTGGTGATGAACAGAGTGACTGAATTAAATAGACCACTCTCACCCAGTCCAAAGATCAGGGCTTGATCCATCACCGTTTTTTAGCTCACTGCACCATCCCAGCTCAGAACTTGGCTACATGCAAATTAGTCTGACCCTGGCCCAGTGCATCATGGGAACAGGGCAGACCAAACTACCAAGCCAATTCTTATATTGGGAAGGAAACAAGCTACCGGGGACCGGTTTCTGGCATTTCAGCCGTCTTCGGCCCGGTTTGCTTGAATCCTGATGGTGCAATGAGCTAGGGACTCACATCTGAGTATACCCTTCCACGCTTATGGTGGACAAAAATGATTCAGAAAAGGGTGTGGTGATGAACAGAGTGTCTGAATTAAGCAGACCACTCTTACCCAGTCCAAAGATCAGGGCTTGATCCATCACCGTTAGCTCACTGCACCATACCCAGCTCAGAACTTGGCTATATGCAAATTAGTCTGACCCTGGCCCAGTGCATCATGGGAACAGGGCAGACCAAACTACCAAGCCAATTCTTATACTGGGAAGGAAACAAGCTACCGGGGACCAGTTTCTGGCATTTCAGCTGTCTTCGACCCAGCTTGCTTGAATCCTGATGGTGCAATGAGCTAGGGACTCACATCTGAGTATACCCTTCCACGCTTATGGTGGACAAAAATGATTCAGAAAAGGGGGTGGTGATGAACAGAGTGTCTGAATTAAGCAGACCACTCTTACCGAGTCCAAAGATCAGGGCTTGATCCGTCACCGTTTTTTAGCTCACTGCACCATCCCAGCTCAGAACTTGGCTATATGCAAATTAGTCTGACCCTGGCCCAGTGCATCATGGGAACAGGGCAGACCAAACTACCAAGCCAATTCTTATACTGGGAAGGAAACAAGCTACCGGGGGCCGGTTTCTGGCATTTCAGCCGTCTTCGGCCCGGCTTGCTTGAATCCTGATGGTGCAATGAGCTAGGGACTCACATCTGAGTATACCCTTCCACGCTTATGGTGGACAAAAATGATTCTGAAAAGGGGGTGGTGATGAACAGAGTGTCTGAATTAAGCAGACCACTCTTACCCAGTCCAAAGATCAGGGCTTGATCCATCCCCGTTTTTTAGCTCACTGCACCATCCCAGCTCAGAACTTGGCTATATGCAAATTAGTCTGACCCTGGCCCAGTGCATCATGGGAACAGGGCAGACCAAACTACCAAGCCAATTCTTATACTGGGAAGGAAACAAGCTACCGGGGACCGGTTTCTGGCATTTCAGCCGTCTTCGGCCCGGCTTGCTTGAATCCTGATGGTGCAATGAGCTAGGGACTCACATCTGAGTATACCCTTCCACGCTTATGGTGGACAAAAATGATTCAGAAAAGGGGGTGGTGATGAACAGAGTGTCTGAATTAAGCAGACCACTCTCACCCAGTCCAAAGATCAGGGCTTGATTCATCACCGTTGTTTAGCTCACTGCACCATCCCAGCTCAGAACTTGGCTACATGCAAATTAGTCTGACCCTGGCCCAGTGCATCATGGGAACAGGGCAGACCAAACTACCAAGCCAATTCTTATATTGGGAAGGAAACAAGCTACCGGGGACCGGTTTCTGGCATTTCAGCCGTCTTCGGCCCGGTTTGCTTGAATCCTGATGGTGCAATGAGCTAGGGACTCACATCTGAGTATACCCTTCCACGCTTATGGTGGACAAAAATGATTCAGAAAAGGGGGTGGTGATGAACAGAGTGTCTGAATTAAGCAGACCACTCTTACCCAGTCCAAAGATCAGGGCTTGATCCATCACCGTTAGCTCACTGCACCATACCCAGCTCAGAACTTGGCTATATGCAAATTAGTCTGACCCTGGCCCAGTGCATCATGGGAACAGGGCAGACCAAACTACCAAGCCAATTCTTATACTGGGAAGGAAACAAGCTACCGGGGACCGGTTTCTGGCATTTCAGCCGTCTTCGGCCCGGCTTGCTTGAATCCTGATGGTGCAATGAGCTAGGGACTCACATCTGAGTATACCCTTCCACGCTTATGGTGGACAAAAATGATTCAGAAAAGGGGGTGGTGATGAACAGAGTGTCTGAATTAAGCAGACCACTCTTACCCAGTCCAAAGATCAGGTCTTGATCCATCACCGTTTTTTAGCTCACTGCACCATCCCAGCTCAGAACTTGGCTATATGCAAATTAGTCTGACCCTGGCCCAGTGCATCATGGGAACAGGGCAGACCACACTACCAAGCCAATTCTTATACTGGGAAGGAAACAAGCTACCGGGGACCGGTTTCTGGCATTTCAGCCGTCTTCGGCCCGGCTTGCTTGATCCTGATGGTGCAATGAGCTAGGGACTCACATCTGAGTATACCCTTCCACGCTTATGGTGGACAAAAATGATTCAGAAAAGGGGGTGGTGATGAACAGAGTGTCTGAATTAAGCAGACCACTCTTACCCAGTCCAAAGATCAGGGCTTGATCCATCACCGTTTTTTAGCTCACTGCACCATCCCAGCTCAGAACTTGGCTATATGCAACTTAGTCTGACCCTGGCCCAGTGCATCATGGGAACAGGGCAGACCAAACTACCAAGCCAATTCTTATACTGGGAAGGACACAAGCTACCGGGGACCGGTTTCTGGCATTTCAGCCGTCTTCGGCCCGGCTTGCTTGAATCCTGGTGGTGCAATGAGCTAGGGACTCACATCTGAGTATACCCTTCCACGCTTATGGTGGACAAAAATGATTCTGAAAAGGGGGTGGTGATGAACAGAGTGTCTGAATTAAGCAGACCACTCTTACCCAGTCCAAAGATCAGGGCTTGATCCATCACCGTTTTTTAGCTCACTGCACCATCCCAGCTCAGAACTTGGCTATATGCAAATTAGTCTGACCCTGGCCCAGTGCATCATGGGAACAGGGCAGACCAAACTACCAAGCCAATTCTTATACTGGGAAGGAAACAAGCTCCCGGGGGCGGGTTTCTGGCATTTCAGCCGTCTTCGGCCCGGCTTGCTTGAATCCTGATGGTGCAATGAGCTAGGGACTCACATCTGAGTATACCCTTCCACGCTTATGGTGGACAAAAATGATTCTGAAAAGGGGGTGGTGATGAACAGAGTGTCTGAATTAAGCAGACCACTCTTACCCAGTCCAAAGATCAGGGCTTGATCCATCCCTGTTTTTTAGCTCACTGCACCATCCCAGCTCAGAACTTGGCTATATGCAAATTAGTCTGACCCTGGCCCAGTGCATCATGGGAACAGGGCAGACCAAACTACCAAGCCAATTCTTATACTGGGAAGGAAAGAAGCTACCGGGGGCCGGTTTCTAGCATTTCAGCCGTCGTCGGCCCGGCTTGCTTGAATCCTGATGGTGCAATGAGCTAGGGACTCACATCTGAGTATACCCTTCCACGCTTATGGTGGACAAAAATGATTCAGAAAAGGGGGTGGTGATGAACAGAGTGTCTGAATTAAGCAGACCACTCTTACCCAGTCCAACGATCAGGGCTTGATCCATCACCGTTTTTTAGCTCACTGCACCATCCCAGCTCAGAACTTGGCTATATGCAAATTAGTCTGACCCTGGCCCAGTGCATCATGGGAACAGGGCAGACCAAACTACCAAGCCAATTCTTATACTGGGAAGGAAACAAGCTACCGCGGACCGGTTTCTGGCATTTCAGCCGTCTTCGGCCCGGTTTGCTTGAATCCTGATGGTGCAATGAGCTAGGGACTCACATCTGAGTATACCCTTCCACGCTTATGGTGGACAAAAATGATTCAGAAAAGGGGGTGGTGATGAACAGAGTGTCTGAATTAAGCAGACCACTCTTACCCAGTCCAAAGATCAGGGCTTGATCCATCACCGTTTTTTAGCTCACTGCACCATCCCAGCTCAGAACTTGGCTATATGCAAATTAGTCTGACCCTGGCCCAGTGCATCATGGGAACAGGGCAGACCAAACTACCAAGCCAATTCTTATACTGGGAAGGAAACAAGCTACCGGGGACCGGTTTCTGGCATTTAAGCCGTCTTCGGCCCGGCTTGCTTGAATCCTGATGGTGCAATGAGCTAGGGACTCACATCTGAGTACACCCTTCCACGCTTATGGTGGACAAAAATGATTCAGAAAAGGGGGTGGTGATGAACAGAGTGTCTGAATTAAGCAGACCACTCTTACCCAGTCCAAAGATCAGGGCTTGATCCATCACCGTTTTTTAGCTCACTGCACCATCCCAGCTCAGAACTTGGCTATATGCAACTTAGTCTGACCCTGGCCCAGTGCATCATGGGAACAGGGCAGACCAAACTACCAAGCCAATTCTTATACTGGGAAGGAAACAAGCTACCGGGGACCGGTTTCTGGCATTTCAGCCGTCTTCGGCCCGGCTTGCTTGAATCCTGATGGTGCAATGAGCTAGGGACTCACATCTGAGTATACCCTTCCACGCTTATGGTGGACAAAAATGATTCAGAAAAGGGGGTGGTGATGAACAGAGTGTCTGAATTAGGCAGACCACTCTTACCCAGTCCAAAGATCAGGGCTTGATCCATCACCGTTAGCTCACTGCACCATCCCAGCTCAGAACTTGGCTATATGCAAATTAGTCTGACCCTGGTCCAGTGCATCATGGGAACGAGGCAGACCAAACTACCAAGCCAATTCTTATACTGGGAAGGAAACAAGCTACCGGGGACCGGTTTCTGGCATTTCAGCCGTCTTCGGCCCGGCTTGCTTGAATCCTGATGGTGCAATGAGCTAGGGACTCACATCTGAGTATACCCTTCCACGCTTATGGTGGACAAAAATGATTCAGAAAAGGGGGTGGTGATGAACAGAGTGTCTGAATTAAGCAGACCACTCTTACCCAGTCCAAAGATCAGGGCTTGATCCATCACCGTTTTTTAGCTCACTGCACCATCCCAGCTCAGAACTTGGCTATATGCAAATTAGTCTGACCCTGGCCCAGTGCATCATGGGAACAGGGCAGACCACACTACCAAGCCAATTCTTATACTGGGAAGGAAACAAGCTACCGGGGACCGGTTTCTGGCATTTCAGCCGTCTTCGGCCCGGCTTGCTTGAATCCCGATGGTGCAATGAGCTAGGGACTCACATCTGAGTATACCCTTCCACACTTATGGTGGACAAAAATGATTCAGAAAAGGGGGTGGTGATGAACAGAGTGTCTGAATTAAGCAGACCACTCTTACCCAGGTCAAAGATTAGGGCTTGATCCATCACCGTTTTTTAGCTCACTGCACCATCCCAGCTCAGAACTTGGCTATATGCAACTTAGTCTGACCCTGGCCCAGTGCATCATGGGAACAGGGCAGACCAAACTACCAAGCCAATTCTTATACTGGGAAGGAAACAAGCTACCGGGGACCGGTTTCTGGCATTTCAGCCGTCTTCGGCCATGCTTGCTTGAATCCTGATGGTGCAATGAGCTAGAGACTCACATCTGAGTATACCCTTCCACGCTTATGGTGGACAAAAATGATTCTGAAAAGGGGGTGGTGATGAACAGAGTGTCTGAATTAAGCAGACCACTCTTACCCAGTCCAAAGATCAGGGCTTGATCCATCCCTGTTTTTTAGCTCACTGCACCATCCCAGCTCAGAACTTGGCTATATGCAAATTAGTCTGACCCTGGCCCAGTGCATCATGGGAACAGGGCAGACCAAACTACCAAGCCAATTCTTATACTGGGAAGGAAAGAAGCTACCGGGGGCCGGTTTCTAGCATTTCAGCCGTCGTCGGCCCGGCTTGCTTGAATCCTGATGGTGCAATGAGCTAGGGACTCACATCTGAGTATACCCTTCCACGCTTATGGTGGACAAAAATGATTCAGAAAAGGGGGTGGTGATGAACAGAGTGTCTGAATTAAGCAGACCACTCTTACCCAGTCCAACGATCAGGGCTTGATCCATCACAGTTTTTTAGCTCACTGCACCATCCCAGCTCAGAACTTGGCTATATGCAAATTAGTCTGACCCTGGCCCAGTGCATCATGGGAACAGGGCAGACCAAACTACCAAGCCAATTCTTATACTGGGAAGGAAACAAGCTACCGCGGACCGGTTTCTGGCATTTCAGCCGTCTTCGGCCCGGTTTGCTTGAATCCTGATGGTGCAATGAGCTAGGGACTCACATCTGAGTATACCCTTCCACGCTTATGGTGGACAAAAATGATTCAGAAAAGGGGGTGGTGATGAACAGAGTGTCTGAATTAAGCAGACCACTCTTACCCAGTCCAAAGATCAGGGCTTGATCCATCACCGTTTTTTAGCTCACTGCACCATCCCAGCTCAGAACTTGGCTATATGCAAATTAGTCTGACCCTGGCCCAGTGCATCATGGGAACAGGGCAGACCAAACTACCAAGCCAATTCTTATACTGGGAAGGAAACAAGCTACCGGGGACCGGTTTCTGGCATTTAAGCCGTCTTCGGCCCGGCTTGCTTGAATCCTGATGGTGCAATGAGCTAGGGACTCACATCTGAGTACACCCTTCCACGCTTATGGTGGACAAAAATGATTCAGAAAAGGGGGTGGTGATGAACAGAGTGTCTGAATTAAGCAGACCACTCTTACCCAGTCCAAAGATCAGGGCTTGATCCATCACCGTTTTTTAGCTCACTGCACCATCCCAGCTCAGAACTTGGCTATATGCAACTTAGTCTGACCCTGGCCCAGTGCATCATGGGAACAGGGCAGACCAAACTACCAAGCCAATTCTTATACTGGGAAGGAAACAAGCTACCGGGGACCGGTTTCTGGCATTTCAGCCGTCTTCGGCCCGGCTTGCTTGAATCCTGATGGTGCAATGAGCTAGGGACTCACATCTGAGTATACCCTTCCACGCTTATGGTGGACAAAAATGATTCAGAAAAGGGGGTGGTGATGAACAGAGTGTCTGAATTAGGCAGACCACTCTTACCCAGTCCAAAGATCAGGGCTTGATCCATCACCGTTAGCTCACTGCACCATCCCAGCTCAGAACTTGGCTATATGCAAATTAGTCTGACCCTGGTCCAGTGCATCATGGGAACGAGGCAGACCAAACTACCAAGCCAATTCTTATACTGGGAAGGAAACAAGCTACCGGGGACCGGTTTCTGGCATTTCAGCCGTCTTCGGCCCGGCTTGCTTGAATCCTGATGGTGCAATGAGCTAGGGACTCACATCTGAGTATACCCTTCCACGCTTATGGTGGACAAAAATGATTCAGAAAAGGGGGTGGTGATGAACAGAGTGTCTGAATTAAGCAGACCACTCTTACCCAGTCCAAAGATCAGGGCTTGATCCATCACCGTTTTTTAGCTCACTGCACCATCCCAGCTCAGAACTTGGCTATATGCAAATTAGTCTGACCCTGGCCCAGTGCATCATGGGAACAGGGCAGACCACACTACCAAGCCAATTCTTATACTGGGAAGGAAACAAGCTACAGGGGACCGGTTTCTGGCATTTCAGCCGTCTTCGGCCCGGCTTGCTTGAATCCCGATGGTGCAATGAGCTAGGGACTCACATCTGAGTATACCCTTCCACACTTATGGTGGACAAAAATGATTCAGAAAAGGGGGTGGTGATGAACAGAGTGTCTGAATTAAGCAGACCACTCTTACCCAGGTCAAAGATTAGGGCTTGATCCATCACCGTTTTTTAGCTCACTGCACCATCCCAGCTCAGAACTTGGCTATATGCAACTTAGTCTGACCCTGGCCCAGTGCATCATGGGAACAGGGCAGACCAAACTACCAAGCCAATTCTTATACTGGGAAGGAAACAAGCTACCGGGGACCGGTTTCTGGCATTTCAGCCGTCTTCGGCCATGCTTGCTTGAATCCTGATGGTGCAATGAGCTAGAGACTCACATCTGAGTATACCCTTCCACGCTTATGGTGGACAAAAATGATTCTGAAAAGGGGGTGGTGATGAACAGAGTGTCTGAATTAAGCAGACCACTCTTACCCAGTCCAAAGATCAGGGCTTGATCCATCCCTGTTTTTTAGCTCACTGCACCATCCCAGCTCAGAACTTGGCTATATGCAAATTAGTCTGACCCTGGCCCAGTGCATCATGGGAACAGGGCAGACCAAACTACCAAGCCAATTCTTATACTGGGAAGGAAAGAAGCTACCGGGGGCCGGTTTCTAGCATTTCAGCCGTCGTCGGCCCGGCTTGCTTGAATCCTGATGGTGCAATGAGCTAGGGACTCACATCTGAGTATACCCTTCCACGCTTATGGTGGACAAAAATGATTCAGAAAAGGGGGTGGTGATGAACAGAGTGTCTGAATTAAGCAGACCACTCTTACCCAGTCCAACGATCAGGGCTTGATCCATCACAGTTTTTTAGCTCACTGCACCATCCCAGCTCAGAACTTGGCTATATGCAAATTAGTCTGACCCTGGCCCAGTGCATCATGGGAACAGGGCAGACCAAACTACCAAGCCAATTCTTATACTGGGAAGGAAACAAGCTACCGGGGACCGGTTTCTGGCATTTCAGCCGTCTTCGGCCCGGCTTGCTTGAATCCTGATGGTGCAATGAGCTAGGGACTCACATCTGAGTATACCCTTCCACGCTTATGGTGGACAAAAATGATTCAGAAAAGGGGGTGGTGATGAACAGAGTGTCTGAATTAAGCAGACCACTCTCACCCAGTCCAAAGATCAGGGCTTGATCCATCACCGTTTTTTAGCTCACTGCACCATCCCAGCTCAGAACTTGGCTACATGCAAATTAGTCTGACCCTGGCCCAGTGCATCATGGGAACAGGGCAGACCAAACTACCAAGCCAATTCTTATACTGGGAAGGAAACAAGCTACCGCGGACCGGTTTCTGGCATTTCAGCCGTCTTCGGCCCGGTTTGCTTGAATCCTGATGGTGCAATGAGCTAGGGACTCACATCTGAGTATACCCTTCCACGCTTATGGTGGACAAAAATGATTCAGAAAAGGGGGTGGTGATGAACAGAGTGTCTGAATTAAGCAGACCACTCTTACCCAGTCCAAAGATCAGGGCTTGATCCATCACCGTTTTTTAGCTCACTGCACCATCCCAGCTCAGAACTTGGCTATATGCAAATTAGTCTGACCCTGGCCCAGTGCATCATGGGAACAGGGCAGACCAAACTACCAAGCCAATTCTTATACTGGGAAGGAAAGAAGCTACCGGGGACCGGTTTCTGGCATTTCAGCCGTCTTCGGCCTGGCTTGCTTGAATCCTGATGGTGCAATGAGCTAGGGACTCACATCTGAGTACACCCTTCCACGCTTATGGTGGACAAAAATGATTCAGAAAAGGGGGTGGTGATGAACAGAGTGTCTGAATTGAGCAGACCACTCTTACCCAGTCCAAAGATCAGGGCTTGATCCATCACCGTTTTTTAGCTCACTGCACCATCCCAGCTCAGAACTTGGCTATATGCAACTTAGTCTGACCCTGGCCCAGTGCATCATGGGAACAGGGCAGACCAAACTACCAAGCCAATTCTTATACTGGGAAGGAAACAAGCTACCGGGGACCGGTTTCTGGCATTTCAGCCGTCTTCGGCCCGGCTTGCTTGAATCCTGATGGTGCAATGAGCTAGGGACTCACATCTGAGTATACCCTTCCACGCTTATGGTGGCCAAAAATTATTCAGAAAAGGGGGTGGTAATGAACAGAGTGTCTGAATTAGGCAGACCACTCTTACCCAGTCCAAAGATCAGGGCTTGATCCATCACCGTTAGCTCACTGCACCATCCCAGCTCAGAACTTGGCTATATGCAAATTAGTCTGACCCTGGCCCAGTGCATCATGGGAACGGGGCAGACCAAACTACCAAGCCAATTCTTATACTGGGAAGGAAACAAGCTACCGGGGACCGGTTTCTGGCATTTCAGCCGTCTTCGGCCCGGCTTGCTTGAATCCTGATGGTGCAATGAGCTAGGGACTCACATCTGAGTATACCCTTCCACGCTTATGGTGGACAAAAATGATTCAGAAAAGGGGGTGGTGATGAACAGAGTGTCTGAATTAAGCAGACCACTCTTACCCAGTCCAAAGATCAGGGCTTGATCCATCACCGTTTTTTAGCTCACTGCACCATCCCAGCTCAGAACTTGGCTATATGCAAATTAGTCTGACCCTGGCCCAGTGCATCATGGGAACAGGGCAGACCAAACTACCAAGCCAATTCTTATACTGGGAAGGAAAGAAGCTACCGGGGACCGGTTTCTGGCATTTCAGCCGTCTTCGGCCTGGCTTGCTTGAATCCTGATGGTGCAATGAGCTAGGGACTCACATCTGAGTACACCCTTCCACGCTTATGGTGGACAAAAATGATTCAGAAAAGGGGGTGGTGATGAACAGAGTGTCTGAATTGAGCAGACCACTCTTACCCAGTCCAAAGATCAGGGCTTGATCCATCACCGTTTTTTAGCTCACTGCACCATCCCAGCTCAGAACTTGGCTATATGCAACTTAGTCTGACCCTGGCCCAGTGCATCATGGGAACAGGGCAGACCAAACTACCATGCCAATTCTTATACTGGGAAGGAAACAAGCTACCGGGGACCGGTTTCTGGCATTTCAGCCGTCTTCGGCCCGGCTTGCTTGAATCCTGATGGTGCAATGAGCTAGGGACTCACATCTGAGTATACCCTTCCACGCTTATGGTGGACAAAAATGATTCAGAAAAGGGGGTGGTAATGAACAGAGTGTCTGAATTAGGCAGACCACTCTTACCCAGTCAAAGATCAGGGCTTGATCCATCACCGTTTTTTAGCTCACTGCACCATCCCAGCTCAGAACTTGGCTATATGCAACTTAGTCTGACCCTGGCCCAGTGCATCATGGGAACAGGGCAGACCAAACTACCATGCCAATTCTTATACTGGGAAGGAAACAAGCTACCGGGGACCGGTTTCTGGCATTTCAGCCGTCTTCGGCCCGGCTTGCTTGAATCCTGATGGTGCAATGAGCTAGGGACTCACATCTGAGTATACCCTTCCACGCTTATGGTGGACAAAAATGATTCAGAAAAGGGGGTGGTGATGAACAGAGTGTCTGAATTAAGCAGACCACTCTTACCCAGTCCAAAGATCAGGGCTTGATCCATCACCGTTTTTTAGCTCACTGCACCATCCCAGCTCAGAACTTGGCTATATGCAAATTAGTCTGACCCTGGCCCAGTGCATCATGGGAACAGGGCAGACCACACTACCAAGCCAATTCTTATACTGGGAAGGAAACAAGCTACCGGGGACCGGTTTCTGGCATTTCAGCCGTCTTCGGCCCGGCTTGCTTGAATCCCGATGGTGCAATGAGCTAGGGACTCACATCTGAGTATACCCTTCCACGCTTATGGTGGACAAAAATGATTCAGAAAAGGGGGTGGTGATGAACAGAGTGTCTGAATTAAGCAGACCACTCTTACCCAGTCCAAAGATCAGGGCTTGATCCATCACCGTTTTTTTAGCTCACTGCACCATCCCAGCTCAGAACTTGGCTCTATGCAACTTAGTCTGACCCTGGCCCAGTGCATCATGGGAACAGGGCAGACCAAACTACCAAGCCAATTCTTATACTGGGAAGGAAACAAGCTACCAGGGACCGGTTTCTGGCATTTCAGCCGTCTTTGGCCATGCTTGCTTGAATCCTGATGGTGCAATGAGCTAGGGACTCACATCTGAGTATACCCTTCCACGCTTATGGTGGACAAAAATGATTCAGAAAAGGGGGTGGTGATACACAGAGTGTCTGAATTAAGCAGACCACTCTTACCCAGTCCAAAGATCAGGGCTTGATCCATCACCGTTTTTTAGCTCACTGCACCATCCCAGCTCAGAACTTCGCTATATGCAAATTAGTCTGACCCTGGCCCAGTGAATCATGGGAACAGGGCAGACCAAACTACCAAGCCAATTCTTATACTGGGAAGGAAACAAGCTACCGGGGACCAGTTTCTGGCATTTCAGCCGTCTTCGACCCAGCTTGCTTGAATCCTGATGGTGCAATGAGCTAGGGACTCACATCTGAGTATACCCTTCCACGCTTATGGTGGACAAAAATGATTCAGAAAAGGGGGTGGTGATGAACAGAGTGTCTGAATTAAGCAGACCACTCTTACCCAGTCCAAAGATCAGGGCTTGATCCATCACCGTTTTTTAGCTCACTGCACCATCCCAGCTCAGAACTTGGCTATATGCAAATTAGTCTGACCCTGGCCCAGTGCATCATGGGAACAGGGCAGACCACACTACCAAGCCAATTCTTATACTGGGAAGGAACAAGCTACCGGGGACCGGTTTCTGGCATTTCAGCCGTCTTCGGCCCGGCTTGCTTGAATCCTGATGGTGCAATGAGCTAGGGACTCACATCTGAGTATACCCTTCCACGCTTATGGTGGACTAAAATGATTCAGAAAAGGGGGTGGTGATGAACAGAGTGTCTGAATTAAGCAGACCACTCTTACCCAGTCCAAAGATCAGGGCTTGATCCATCACCGTTTTTTAGCTCACTGCACCATCCCGGCTCAGAACTTGGCTATATGCAAATTAGTCTGACCCTGGCCCAGTGCATCATGGGAACAGGGCAGACCAAACTGCCAAGCCAATTCTTATACTGGGAAGGAAACAAGCTACCGGGGACCAGTTTCTGGCATTTCAGCTGTCTTCGACCCAGCTTGCTTGAATCCTGATGGTGCAATGAGCTAGGGACTCACATCTGAGTATACCCTTCCACGCTTATGGTGGACAAAAATGATTCAGAAAAGGGGGTGGTGATGAACAGAGTGTCTGAATTAAGCAGACCACTCTTACCCAGTCCAAAGATCAGGGCTTGATCCATCACCGTTTTTTAGCTCACTGCACCATCCCAGCTCAGAACTTGGCTATATGCAAATTAGTCTGACCCTGGCCCAGTGCATCATGGGAACAGGGCAGACCAAACTACCAAGCCAATTCTTATACTGGGAAGGAAACAAGCTACCGGGGACCGGTTTCTGGCATTTCAGCCGTCTTCGGCCCGGCTTGCTTGAATCCTGGTGGTGCAATGAGCTAGGGACTCACATCTGAGTATACCCTTCCACGCTTATGGTGGACAAAAATGATTCTGAAAAGGGGGTGGTGATGAACAGAGTGTCTGAATTAAGCAGACCACTCTTACCCAGTCCAAAGATCAGGGCTTGATCCATCACCGTTTTTTAGCTCACTGCACCATCCCAGCTCAGAACTTGGCTATATGCAAATTAGTCTGACCCTGGCCCAGTGCATCATGGGAACAGGGCAGACCAAACTACCTAGCCAATTCTTATACTGGGAAGGAAACAAGCTACCGGGGGCCGGTTTCTGGCATTCCAGCCATCTTCGGCCCGGCTTGCTTGAATCCTGATGGTGCAATGAGCTAGGGACTCACATCTGAGTATACCCTTCCACGCTTATGGTGGACAAAAATGATTCTGAAAAGGGGGTGGTGATGAACAGAGTGTCTGAATTAAGCAGACCACTCTTACCCAGTCCAAAGATCAGGGCTTGATCCATCCCCGTTTTTTAGCTCACTGCACCATCCCAGCTCAGAACTTGGCTATATGCAAATTAGTCTGACCCTGGCCCAGTGCATCATGGGAACAGGGCAGACCAAACTACCAAGCCAATTCTTATACTGGGAAGGAAAGAAGCTACCGGGGGCCGGTTTCTGGCATTTCAGCCGTCTTCGGCCCGGCTTGCTTGAATCCTGATGGTGCAATGAGCTAGGGACTCACATCTGAGTATACCCTTCCACGCTTATGGTGGACAAAAATGATTCAGAAAAGGGGGTGGTGATGAACAGAGTGTCTGAATTAAGCAGACCACTCTTACCCAGTCCAAAGATCAGGGCTTGATCCATCACCGTTTTTTAGCTCACTGCACCATCCCAGCTCAGAACTTGGCTATATGCAAATTAGTCTGACCCTGGCCCAGTGCATCATGGGAACAGGGCAGACCAAACTACCAAGCCAATTCTTATACTGGGAAGGAAACAAGCTACCGGGGACCGGTTTCAGGCATTTCAGCCGTCTTCGGCCCGGCTTGCTTGAATCCTGATGGTGCAATGAGCTAGGGACTCACATCTGAGTATACCCTTCCACGCTTATGGTGGACAAAAATGATTCAGAAAAGGGGGTGGTGATGAACAGAGTGTCTGAATTAAGCAGACCACTCTCACCCAGTCCAAAGATCAGGGCTTGATCCATCACCGTTTTTTAGCTCACTGCACCATCCCAGCTCAGAACTTGGCTACATGCAAATTAGTCTGACCCTGGCCCAGTGCATCATGGGAACAGGGCAGACCAAACTACCAAGCCAATTCTTATACTGGGAAGGAAACAAGCTACCGGGGACCGGTTTCTGGCATTTCAGCCGTCTTCGGCCCGGTTTGCTTGAATCCTGATGGTGCAATGAGCTAGGGACTCACATCTGAGTATACCCTTCCACGCTTATGGTGGACAAAAATGATTCAGAAAAGGGGGTGGTGATGAACAGAGTGTCTGAATTAAGCAGACCACTCTTACCCAGTCCAAAGATCAGGGCTTGATCCATCACCGTTAGCTCACTGCACCATCCCAGCTCAGAACTTGGCTATATGCAAATTAGTCTGACCCTGGCCCAGTGCATCATGGGAACAGGGCAGACCAAACTACCAAGCCAATTCTTATACTGGGAAGGAAACAAGCTACCGGGGACCGGTTTCTGGCATTTCAGCCGTCTTCGGCCCGGCTTGCTTGAATCCTGATGGTGCAATGAGCTAGGGACTCACATCTGAGTATACCCTTCCACGCTTATGGTGGACAAAAATGATTCAGAAAAGGGGGTGGTGATGAACAGAGTGTCTGAATTAAGCAGACCACTCTTACCCAGTCCAAAGATCAGGGCTTGATCCATCACCGTTTTTTAGCTCACTGCACCATCCCAGCTCAGAACTTGGCTATATGCAAATTAGTCTGACCCTGGCCCAGTGCATCATGGGAACAGGGCAGACCAAACTACCAAGCCAATTCTTATACTGGGAAGGAAACAAGCTACTGGGGACCGGTTTCTGGCATTTCAGCCGTCTTCGGCCCGGCTTGCTTGAATCCTGATGGTGCAATGAGCAAGGGACTCACATCTGAGTATACCCTTCCACGCTTATGGTGGACAAAAATGATTCAGAAAAGGGGGTAGTGATGAACAGAGTGTCTGAATTAAGCAGACTACTCTTACCCAGTCCAAAGATCAGGGCTTGATCCATCACCGTTTTTTAGCTCACTGCACCATCCCAGCTCAGAACTTGGCTATATGCAAATTAGTCTGACCCTGGCCCAGTGCATCATGGGAACATTGCAGACCACACTACCAAGCCAATTCTTATACTGGGAAGGAAAGAAGCTACCGGGGACCGGTTTCTGGCATTTCAGCCGTCTTCGGCCCGGCTTGCTTGAATCCTCTTGGTGCAATGAGCTAGGGACTCACATCTGAGTATACCCTTCCACGCTTATGGTGGACAAAAATGATTCAGAAAAGGGGGTGGTGATGAACAGAGTGTCTGAATTAAGCAGACCACTCTTACCCAGTCCAAAGATCAGGGCTTGATCCATCACCGTTTTTTAGCTCACTGCACCATCCCAGCTCAGAACTTGGCTATATGCAACTTAGTCTGACCCTGGCCCAGTGCATCATGGGAACAGGGCAGACCAAACTACCAAGCCAATTCTTATACTGGGAAGGAAACAAGCTACCGGGGACCGGTTTCTGGCATTTCAGCCGTCTTCGGCCCGGCTTGCTTGAATCCTGATGGTGCAATGAGCTAGGGACTCACATCTGAGTATACCCTTCCACGCTTATGGTGGACAAAAATGATTCAGAAAAGGGGGTGGTGATGAACAGAGTGTCTGAATTAAGCAGACCACTCTTACCCAGTCCAAAGATCAGGGCTTGATCCGTCACCGTTTTTTAGCTCACTGCACCATCCCAGCTCAGAACTTGGCTATATGCAAATTAGTCTGACCCTGGCCCAGTGCATCATGGGAACAGGGCAGACCAAACTACCAAGCCAATTCTTATACTGGGAAGGAAACAAGCTACCGGGGACCGGTTTCTGGCATTTCAGCCGTCTTCGGCCCGGCTTGCTTGAATCCTGATGGTGCAATGAGCTAGGGACTCACATCTGAGTATACCCTTCCACGCTTATAGTGGACAAAAATGATTCAGAAAAGGGGGTGGTGATGAACAGAGTGTCTGAATTAAGCAGACCACTCTTACCCAGTCCAAAGATCAGGGCTTGATCCATCACCGTTTTATAGCTCACTGCACCATCCCAGCTCAGAACTTGGCTATTTGCAAATTAGTCTGACCCTGGCCCAGTGCATCATGGGAACAGGGCAGACCAAACTACCAAGCCAATTCTTATACTGGGAAGGAAACAAGCTACCAGGGACCGGTTTCTGGCATTTCAGCCGTCTTCGGCCCGGCTTACTTGAATCCTGATGGTGCAATGAGCTAGGGACTCACATCTGAGTATACCCTTCCACGCTTATGGTGGACAAAAATGATTCAGAAAAGGGGGTGGTGATGAACAGAGTGTCTGAATAAAAGAGTGGCTTATAAACACACAATGCAAAAACCACTTTCCTAGAAAGATGTGTTATTAAATTGTGAGTTCAGTTATACTAAACTTCACCTTTCCAACTTATAACTTGGGAAGATAGGCTGGAAAACATATTACACAGCCTTCCCATTCTAGCCTATGGGCAAGATGGCCTTTCAACAGTGAAAAACCAAATGGAGATTATTTCACTGTCAGGACATGTAACACATATGGCACATGTCCTATCTTTCACATGCACTCCACCCTGCCCAGGAGATACCCTGGACCTACCATAGGGGTGTCTGATGTGCATAGAAAGGGAAGGGTAAGGTCTGGCAAGTGGGTGCACTTGCCAGAACAACATGGCAGTTTACCAAACTATGTGCGTGCCCTGCAGTGGCAGGCCTGTGTTCCCTTTTTAAGGCTACTTGTGTGGGTGGCACAATTAGTGCTGCAGGCCCACTAGTAGCATTTGCATTACCAGCCCTAGCACACATAGTGCACTTTACTAGGGACTTTACCAGTAAGGCAAACATACCAATCATGGACAACCAATTACCGTTATACTTTATACAGGGAGCACTTGCACTTTGACACTGTTTAGCAGTGGCAAAGTGTCCAAAGCATCTATTGCAGCATCAAAAATAGAGGAGGTAAAGGCAAAACGTTTGGGGTAATCACGCCAAGAAATGCTAGGTCTAACATTCACCAACTAAAGTAGCATTTTAATACGCCTTAGAACTCCTACTGCAACATGTAATGCAGTCATGCCATTTTGACCTGGCAAACTAAACCTTTTGTGAGGCCTAAACATTCCTATTAAATACTTCTAAGTTACCCCTAAAGTTCAGTTTTATAATGTCCTGACAGTGAAATCTCATAAACGAATGTGTCACTGTTGCAAGACCTATCTCTCCCTTAGACTACTACTGCATTACCTTATTACACTTAATAAGTGCTAACTTCAGTTTTGGACCAAATAGAGACATGTTGTTTTTCACTCAAGTGAATTTAAACTCCTCTTTAATGATAAAGTCAGATTTTAAGTTACAATTTTGTAAATGCTACTTTCAGAAAGTTGTCATTTTTCTGCCCAAAGCAGTTGTGCCTTTCTGTCAGTGTCCTGGGTTGAATGACTGTTAATGACTCGCCTGTTGTGAATTGTGTATTCCTTCCAGACAATGAGATAAAAGAAGCCGGGGTGTGAGGGGAGATGGTCTTCCTGGCAGTATGGCTGGAGAGCAGCTGTGCCTTGCCCTTATTACACTTCAAAGGGCCCTGCCTGAATCACACACAAAAGGACTTGACACCTTGCCTGCCCCTGACTTTGCCACCCTAGGCAGTTTGGAGCCAGGATCAGGGGAAGGAACATAAATGTCTAGAACTAGTTTTGGGGTGGGTCAGGGAATTTCCATACAAAGGCTGGCTCCAGGTATTAACATAGGACCTTCAGAACGTCTCAACCAAGCACTCCTGCACCTATACAAGATTCAGCAGTACTTCCCGGCTTTTTGAGGAAGAGAGACTGTTCTTCCGACTGAAGGCAGATTGGACTTCTTTTCCTTGAACCCAGGCTACCCAGAGGGACTGCAAGTGTCATATGCCCTCTAACTGGATCACAGATTATTCCAATGGGGTGGTGGCGCTAGTTCCTGAATCCTCCTGAGCCTTGCCTTCGATTTACAGGAGGAGACACTGCTCCAGTGGCAAGTCCCAGGATGAAGTGGGTTGGAATGGAGAGAGCGTGTAGAGTCCAAGACTCTGTGGCTCTTCTACTCAACAACAACACTGCAGTAGGCATTTACGCCAAATGGTGAATGGTACTGTCAGATATGGTACATATAAGCGAATAATAAGGCTTAATCTAGTATTAACTCTATCTCTGAAGGTATCACCTCACAAAAGTTTTTCAAATCTCAACCAACCTTTAGTTTTATTATTGTTTTGTTTTCATTTAGATTGTCCGTAGAGACCCCTCCATCAAAGTTCTCAAAACTGTAGTGAGTATGATTTCAGCATCATACCCAGAATCAAATTTGGATGGATTTTGCTTCACCCAAGTCCTCCCTGGTAGAGCCCTGCCAACAATATGTACAAGTTGAACAAAACCACTGGCTACCTTTGTTTGCAGCACAATGTTGCGACTGAACTCAGCAAATAGTAAAATCAAGTCTGTTAATGCATCTCTCCTTTTCTTCTTGTTCTTTTTTCCATCCAGGTGTGAGACTAATGCGGGACGTTCTTTGTGGTGATGTCATACCGGTAGGATCAAGGGAGCTGACAAGACAGTCCTGGAAGCCAGGAAAACAGGGGAGTGGCAGGCAAAGAGGCAAAGAGGCTTTAAATAAGACTGCTTTAGAACGTTCATAACGGTCATATTCTAATTGTTTGTAACAAGGAACAAGTGCAGATAAATAATTTGATATGGTTGCCTTCTAGAAGGTATTTTAGAATTTTCACAAAGGTCACACTCTAATTGCTTATAGCAAGGAACAGAAGCAGGGGATTCATTTCATGAGGGCTGTCTTCTAAAAGGTTCATGTTGAAGTCATCTATACGAGTTGCTTGATGCGTATTCTGGTGAATTTTCTGGATGTTTCCGTGGTGCCTGAAACCTTACATTGCATATGTGTGGTAAATGATTTGTAAAAGCTATTACGCCTTTTCAAATGAACCAATGAACACCAGCTAAAGCTAGCTATTGCCAACAACATGTAATATTGTCAAATGTCAGGGTACAAGACGTTTGTTCATTCATAAATGTTGGAGGGAATGATATGAGTCATGTTGGTATATTGTGATAGTTAAGAGAGGTAAGCTGTGGCAGGAATCCTGTCACCAAGGTAAATTGGCTGACCTTCTGTGTGAGCTACATTGCCACAACAAACTTAAAGAGGCCTTTCTGCAACCTGCCCATTTGACCAGTACCAACTGGACCTGATTGGGCCTTCCTGAGGTCTGTTTCTGGCCTCCGCTAGAGTAAGTCCTGATCCCCAAGAGTTAGCCCCCATATCCTGGACCATTGGCTGGCATTAGTAGAACTCCTCCTGAAGAAAAGGTGAAGTTGCAGACGTTCTGGGCTCCTCGTGACTGCCAAGAAACCTCTTTGCACTGAGAATCGACCACCCACGATGACCACCAGTAACAATTTCCAGCGGGACCTCCTGTTCATGCCAACAGCTACCATCCATGATGATCAGCAATGCACTGCCGCAGTGTGTGATCGCCCATGACGATCAATCAATGCCTGGTTAAAATGACGACTGGTACTTTATGCTACGGTGACAACCATAAGCGATGCTTGACCTGCTCCTTGCTCCGCCAGACTCCTCCTTGTGATCCCAGCCAACACGTATGGAACTCTTCATGTGAACTTTGAGACAGTAACTCTTCAGTAGGACTAACATGGTCTCTGGATCCATCGAGTTTGGCCTGAACTTGTGACTCTCCCCCTGTTTAGCATTACCAGATAACCGCAAGTGCTTCTTGGTGCTAATTTTACCCAAAAAAATAAAGTTCATATCTCCTGTTCTTCTGATTGAACTTTTGTCATTTTGGTGTAATTTTATTTATTATCATTTACTTTATTTCTTTTTAATTGGTTTGGTATTTTTCATGTGTTTTGCTTTCACTTTATTACTTTTTGTGTGCTGCATAAATACTTTACGCTTTGCCTGTTAAGCCCAGAGGGTTAATCCAAGGTTAATTTAGTGAAATTTGTGGTTCACCCTAACAATGATTGTGTTTATTTTTTGAGTGGGGTTTCCACCCCTCACACGTAATAACACCATTTTCTCACACAGTCAAGACTAAAGGTCTGATTACGATTTTGGCAGTCCATCGGACAGCTGAACCTGTGGAGGCGGTTTTGTGGACTGCCAGAATGGTGGTCCACCCGCCATATTACCAATACAGTGGTGGGACTGCCACAGAACTGCTGAAATTCTGGGGATCATGGATCCCACAGCCAAGGCGTGGTGGTCCGAGGCCCAAATAGGCTTGGCAGGGCCGTTGAAATTTTAATCTGCTCTTGTATATTTATATTCATGTATGTTTTTTATTAAAAAGACTGTGAACGTTCAATTTTAGTGTGGAAATTGACAATTCACCATCACTGTAACTGATCGGGTTGTGTTGGTGGGAGAATGATTGCGTGAATATCTAGATTGATAAAAACAGAGTGACTCTCTGTTCTAGTGTGAACCCAGGGATTTTCCCTAGACTGATTGTCATTGCACCCTGATCCCTGGTGATAGTGGGGTACTCTCTCTCCGAGATATCTTTAGAAATAATAACGTGCCAGGAAAACATGGTAACGCGTAGTTACGACCACCACCGCGCTCCGCAACTAAAACAACTGCCACCAAACTTCTTGGTATACAACCCGCAGTTCCAGAAATGAATACTAGCCTCGTACCACAATAGAAGGAAGGCAAATCCCAGAAACACGCAGCCGCCAGCAGCGGAAGAACGTGTACCCAGTCACAGTACAGGGAAGGCGGGAGCAAAGTCTACCCGCTGCCGGGAAACAGCGCGTAACAAAGGAACTCCCCAAACAAGTGAATCCTACCTTGGATCCAAGTGTCCCCGGAGAGCCCCGGGCCTAAGGAAACAGAAACTGGCGTGCAGAGAGTCCGCTCTCACTCCAAGGGCGAAATCAGGAATGACACGCAACCAGAAGCGTGTTTCCTCCTCTGAAGTACTTCCTGAAGAGATTCGGGAAGGATCATGGGAAATGTAGTCTCACTGCTAGGCAGGCGCAGCATGGCGGAATCTGACATAAGTGTGAAATGGTGTTGGAAACCGCCGTCGAACCCATTGGAGATCTTCAGGAAAGTGCTAGTGCTGGAGAAGGAGAAAGTGTCCGGTGGAATTCAAAGGTGGATTCAAGTTGAAGAGTACCTGCAAGCAGAGGGGACAGAATCTATGTCACTCAGGAGTGACCCGGAGACCTGGAAGATGAATGCCCACAGATGTCGGGAGTTGCATGAGTGTTGACAGTGACATTGACTCTGCAGATGTGAGGGCCAGACAATGCTGTGAAATACCAGGAGCTGTCTCATGTTGGATGTTTATGAGTTGAGGGATCGGTGTCCGTCAGGAGCACCAAAAAGCCTTGGCAACTGTAAACAATGTGGATGTCTAACAAGGTGCAATGTCGTGACCAGCAAGGTCCAGGGACTCACCACAAGCAGGGGAGTCAGGGTAGACCCCGAACAATCAGGGGAACCCAAAAGAAACAAAGGTGACCATCAACAGGACCCACAGGCCAGAGGCACTGGAATCGCAAGAGGGCCTCGAGCAGCAAACCAAAAGATGCAGGCCACTGTGCAGAAGATGCTCTGTGGACAAAGATTCTGGTCAATAGAGATGCTTGAGTTTGGGGCTACTTGGAGCCTGAAAATCTTGTTGAACAGCATCCAACAAGCCTTTGCAACAGCAATGCAACGTGGTGCACAGGAGTTCAGTTCCTGCGGCTCCTACAAGGGATACTGGCCTCAAACTTGGTGAGAGGGCAGGGGGGCTGCAAGAGCTATGGAGATCCACCATCTATGTTGCTGAGCTTTACGGAATCTGAGGGAGCTCAGGATCAGCAAAACAAACAGCAAACATTCACAGGAATTAAAAATTCAGGTCAGAAGTGGGTTTGTCTCACAGACTCTGTGATAGTATCAAAATGCATGTAAAAACGGTTCTAAAATGACCCTGTCATACACAGTGTAGACAACAATCTAAAATACAAGAAGAGCCAGTATCAACAATTAAGTCAGGCACACAGTCCATTTTCCAATATAAAACAATCACAAATTAAGGGATGAGCAATCCAACAGGTACTCATGAAAGAGAGCGCTTACCCTTTACTCCTTTCTGTTTCCCTTAGTATCAGGAAACATGATGTCCAGTTGAGACCTTGATAAGTCAGCTACAGAAAAAACAAATGGAACAAAAGGCACCATTATAAGACCAGTCGCCCAGTCATAGAAAGGAGAACATCGTCATGGCAGCAGACCACAGAGACCACTTACCTTAAAAAATCATTCAATCCTTTAATGGCTTATATGAAAAGCTCCAATACTGCCCATACTGGTTACAGCCAACGTATTGCACAACTAGGTTCATATTGACAAGATAAATGTACTGACCAGAAAGGATAGTATGAAGGAGGATATCGCATCCATGATTCCAAAGAAGTGTTACAGGATCCAAGATAAAAAACGAGGCATGAAAATATATATAAGACCTCTCATCGAGAACATGGAAAAACTGGAAGTTAAATTACACCACAAGTAACCTGTCATGTTATTCACAAAAACCTAATGCATCTGTACACGTATCAGTAGAGTTACATAAATCTCACATAAAGAATTAGCTTATGTATTAGAACAACACAGTTCCAAAATGACCAAAAATCCAGGTGATATTAGAGTCAGGCAAAATTTGCTGTTTCCAACCCACAAGCTTGTTGTTACGCACCTTTATACTTCTATCTAATTAATCGATTTCGGATGCACTCTGTTCATTGGTAAAAGTGATGTTGTATGTGTGGTTATTGAGGTACTGGAAGAAGGTTTCCAGCATCTCTGTTGTCACCCCATCGCAAAATGACATCATCAATATATCCTCCCCCAAAATAGGATGTTCCCTAGCTATTCTGAGACATTCTCTCTCCAGATGTGTTTCAGTTCAAACCAACCCATGTAGAGATTGGCATATGAGGGCAAAAAGTTTGTCCCATTATCCACACCCTGAATTTGACGGAACCAGTTACCACTGTGGGTAAAAAGTTGTTCTCAAGAACCAGTAGTATCATCTCTAATACCATATTAGTATGTTCAAATAGTTCTGCAGGATGGGAGTCCAAGAAGTGTTGTACTGCCTCTATTCCTAAAGTGGTTGGAATACATGTTTAGAATGAACACACATCTAGTGTCACAAGTAAATGTCCTGGTACCCATTCTAGTTTGCTTAACAAGTCACAAGTGTCCTGTAAGCATCATGGTAAGTTACCAAGGAACAAAGTGCATCCAAAATCGATTACTTAGATATAAGTACGGAGGTGCATAACAACAAGCTTGTCATGTTGCCCTACAGGAAGGCCACATCCTGCAATTCACTCCTGCACCCGACCAGTGCCCATGCACCATCACATATTAAGGCAATCCCTTATGGGGAGATGCTCAGAATTAAAAGGAACTGTGGTGAAGAGAAGGTCTTGACATGGTTGAGAATAGATTCTTAGACAGAGTATACAGCGGGGAGGTATTGCCACAAACATGGCTCAGAGTCAGAAAAGAGTATGAATAAGACCAAGAATAGGGGGAAGATCGCACTGATTACTTATTACTCACTGATTACTCACTACTCTGCTTTCAGTACAGAGGTTTACAAGATTCTTAGGCGAAATTGGCATTTACTTGCTCAGGCTGATACACTAAAATAGGTAATTGGTAGTAAGCCACTGTTGACACTTGGTATAGGAAGAACATTAAGACAGCATCTGTGTCCTAGTGTCTTACCAGCCCCCAGGAGGGACTCTTGGTTACTTGCACCTCCTATGGGTTTACACAAATGTGGATCATGTTGTGTGAGCTGCTTTGCAATTGATAAGATTACCAGCTTTAAGTACAATACATGTCAAGAGATTAAGATCTGTTCTTTCATCAATTGCAACACCAAATTTGTGATTTACTGTATAAAATGCATATGTGATTTGATATATGTGAAAAGCACAGTCAGGCCTTTGAAAGAGAGAATCCAAGAGCATGTCAGAGCAATACGTAACAATACTCTGAACCATCCTATTGTTCAGCATTTTTATGAGGAACACCAGGATAATGAAATGCTAAATATGAACTTCTATGGCATTGAACAAATTGAACCTCTTTCTAGAGGTGTGGACAGAACACTCAGACTGAGGCAGCGTGAAAGACATTGAATTGTTAAGTTACGTGCAGAAGAACAGGGGTTAAATGTGGATAAGGAGTTGCATGTTTTTCTCTAACTCATGCTTAAGAACAATTATAACATGTGACTACAAGGATTGACCAATTTGTGTATCGAGGTTGTAAAATGGTCAATGTATTTGAATGCTTTTGAGAAACATTGGGATCTTCTATTTTTATCCTTTATGACTTACCTTTCTCTGGAAAAAACACTGATGACGTCACAGTTTCTATTTACTTATGTCAGCGGCATGCTTCCATTATCAGCTTGAATATGTGTAGACCTACAATATATGGCCATGTTGTGCTATTCTTTGCGTTGATGAGGCAGCTGTAGAGGATCCACACTTCTTACTATCGCCTGCTAATAGCACATTAATTATGCATTGGACATAACATGAGCTTGTCGGTCTGAGAGACTTGAAGTGTCTGGCATTGAGCCTTTTCATGGACATATTATGCACAAGTTATTTGGATGTTAGCTATTATAAGGACCATGGGTTTCTGGCAATTGACCACTTGCAATATCAGCAATCTGTCTTTGAACTAGCACGTCATGGCCCTCACGTTCCAAACGATTTGGCATGTGATTGCGAAATACCTTCGTAGCTGTCAGCTCAAATGAGTCGGTTTTAAGTTTCCTAACTCTGAAGGATCAGTAAACTGTTGCATATGTTAACACAATGTTTGGGATCATGTAGGGGATGCAGGCAGAAGAAGGGTTGAATGTTCTATCCATAATTGACTTTTTGCACAGCAAAAAAATTATTGCTAGGTCAATCTGAATTTGTGTGTCATTTCAAACTATAATTCCAAAATGGGTTATATGTTCCTGGCATTAATGGTTTTGCACACATTAAATCATAACTTTTCAGTCATTTTGAATTTCTTTCTACGATAAAATTGATACTCCAATATGGCATTCATTCAGGGGCTATGATGTGGCTCTAATACAAACCGTCTTTTATTTTTACTTTTGGTTACTATTTCTGCGCATTGAAAAGCCAGCGGTTTATCCGTATCTGTTCACACGACATTTGGACAGTGCCGGGAATCAAGCTACTAGGTATGTTGAAAGATTAGGGTTTAACAAATAGTAATCGCTTGACTTTTGAGTCCAGTGTGTTGTGTACGAGTCCTCGTACTAGTTACTTTTAAATGCATATGTCTTTTGCAGATTGAGTTTCCTACCTAAAGGCTTTGTCTCTGTTCTATGCCCCCACATTTGTTGTGTGTGGGTTATTTTCATTTTCCCTTCATTGGGATGCTGGTGGGAAACAGCTTATTTTGCCAGACATTTGTATCACATGGATTATTGGTCATTTTGGAACGGTGTTGTTCTAATGTATAAGCTAAATGTCCATATGCTGTGTACCTCATACTGTACACCTATAACTTGCAATAGATGTGCTGTCATTCAGGCCTAGTCAACAAAGCTATCTAGTTTTACCCTAAGGAAAGGTTTGGGATGATTCAGCGGCCCCTCCAAGGGGAGAATTTTGGCAGCGGGGAGGATACTCCCAAGTCCTTTGTCCAATGTCGTGCCAGAGCTGGAGCCAAAGGCCCCCAGAGCTGGTTTGAACTGGACTATGCAAGGAGGCACCAAATGTACCCCTCATGCAGACTGAATGGCACTGGAAAGCACACCCACCCAGCCTCAATACACTAAATCCTGTCTGGAAGGTGGTCACACAGTGACAGGATACTTATTGTTATACCTTTCCCTTCTTGAGCTTGGCTCAAAAGCAGGAGGGCAGAATCGGTTCTCTGGTCAGCAGCAGACATGTTGTGCTGTCCAGGACTAGAAGTCTGGTCCTGGGAGCACTGAGAGCTTAACGGAGGGCTCTTCCAGTGCTTGGAAGCATACCTCCCACACCTTTATGGAGTATGGAGTATTATTAACATTTTTGATACCAAAGATGATATGATTCGTTGCAGTAAATTTCGAGATGGCAATTGCGTAATTACGTGGTGTCCCTCTGTATGGTATATGGCTGCTAGACTTACAACCCGGGAGAATGGACTCCGTAGGCTGTAGGGGTGTTTTGCCTCATGCAGGTACACCCTCACACTTACAACCAAGCACCTTGCCTTCAGGCTTGACAACACCTACTATAGGGGTAACTTATAGGTTTTAAGTGCAGTGACCCTAGATATAGGAAACCTGTATCTTTTGCTAGTGGTGCTAGCACCAGCTTCCATAGGCTGCAATGGCAGGCCTGTAGTTGCATTTTGAATAGACTACCCTGGGTGGAATAATGCATGCTTCAGCCCATGGGGGACATCTGGTGTACCTATGGCCTGGGTACCTTAATACCATGTACTAGGGACTGATAAGTGTACCCCAATATCCAATCTGGGATGTACCTAAGTACTGACCACTACAATTTAAGGGAGAAACCAGAGAGAATGGGGTCCTGATTAGCGGGATCCCAGTCAGACTAGTCAAAAACAGCTTAGCACTGAGCAAAAAGTGGGGGTAACCTTGAAAGCAGATCCTACTTTCCTACTGGCGGTCTTACTACAGGTTTTGCAGTCCTGGAAGGGGGTGCTGGCATGGTGGCCAGCTCCAGGACCGCTAAACTCATATCAGGCCCTAATTAGCAAAACAGGGAGTAGGGACCAGGAAACAAAGGGAACCAAGGTACAAAGAATCTAGAAATAATCCTGGAGTCACAGCATCAAGACAGAACTGAATCACATGGAGCCTCAGCAGAAAAGGCTGTTACAAGCAACTGCACACTGAGCTTCCAGTGCAAAAATACCTGAATTCACAGACAATGAGCACAGGGGAAGAGCGTGAGCCAGATGTAAGCCATCAACTGGGTGCAGGGAATCAGGGGACGATCAATGAAAGGAAGGTTAAACAGGACCTTAGAAGAGGGAATTTGAGAGCATGACAAGTAGGGAAGCAGGTCTGAAGGTTTAACAAAGATGCTGAATAGAACTCCGGCTCTTGTACAAGATCTTGGGAAGGATTAACAACAGAAGGAACAACGTGCCCCATCGATTTGTAAAGTTAAAACCAGGACTGACGCGTAATGTGGAGCAAGAAGTACCATGTGCTGGAGAGTGTACTGGCATGGCCAGTTCTAAAGGCATGACATCATAGGGAATACATGAGCATCTCAATGTGGTTGAATGATGGAATCCTGACAAGACTGTTGTGCCATTCACATTTTTCTCCTGCCCAGTACACTAAACAGTATAGGACAATTAATCAGATCACTTCAGTCACTGGATAACTGTACTGTGATGACATTCTGCTCTTTAACGTGGGCACATCCACACAGAAAGTAGTTATTTTCAGTGCCAGAGACTACTACGGCAATACCTGCAATTTGGGACAAAACTACTATTTCTGCTTTTAGCCAATGTTTTAAATTATTTTTATATCGGCGCGGACCCAGTCATTCCCCAAATTATAAAGTTTTACAAAAAACATGAGAAAGCAAAATAATCATGGACAAAGGCAAACAACTGGCACTAAACGCCAGACCTGTTGGATTTGCCAGTGCTTGTAAGTGATGTTCGTTTTAGCTTTAAAACTTATCGTTGTAACATTTTTCAGTAAAAAGCACCCATTATCTCTCATGTGTCAAGGGGTGAATTATTTTAATATGTTGAGAATCACTACAGAGTTGCCTGGCAATTTCCCGGCTTATAAGAAAATGTGAATCAATTAATAACAGTAGCTTGCCCTATGAGTCAAAGTTTGCTCAGTCTTTTTTTACCAAACACTCTTAAAAACAATGATGTGTTGAGATGCATATATGGAAACTAGCTAATGAAAAAAGAAGCCTATTGTTTTAGGAATTTCCCCCTAGAAGTTACAGGAATGCGGCTGAAGTTAAGATCTGTGCAGATAGTTATTCTTTATTTTTGTTTTTCTTCTCAGTTAAAAATGACAGGAAAGCAAGACAAGGGTCTGAAAGGGAAAGGAAAGCTGGTCTAGGTTTCTCCCTTCTGGTCCTGACATCTAACGGATGCAGCAAGAAAGAGCAATCTATTGCATGAAAAAATAACTGCTATGAAAACCCCATTCTGAGAGATGAGTTAGTAGAAGGCGGAGAGGAGGGAGTCACGGGGCAATAGAAGAGTAATCTACAGATGCTGCCACAATCTGCTGCAGAAACTATTGGATGCACCTGAATGAAAGCAGGTCTGTGCCGAAATGAGAACTCAAAATCATTGTAAGCCGACAAACACAGTTGCAAAAAAATAAAAAATAAACATTAAACATTCAAGGGCTTGGAGCAGATAGATAGATAGATAGATTGATACTGGTTATTTTATATAACATATACACATACATCTGGGTCTCTCTCCCTATGTGGCTTCCACATAAGTCCTTTCTTGCTTATAAACTCATTCACCATGCTTTCGCTCCAAACCATTAATTGTTTCTTATTTTTTTCCTTGTGTTTTTGCAACTGTACTTGTTTTTATTTATGTATTTCTGTATTAATGATAAAGATTAAGTGCTAGACATTCAACACCTGGCAAAAGTGTTTACTGGGCGGATTTGTTTTACCCCGCTATACTTTCTAATGGAACACATTGTAGTAAACGTGCCTTAATGCTTCACATTCACTAATTACATAGTAATAATGTTCACATCACATCAAAAAACATTTTAGCGTTCAGAAAAATGTAGGCATTGGTCAGCACTTGGAGCCCTAAAATGTGGACTAGTGGATCTGATTATGGGCAATCTGTTTTATAAACAGGTTCAACAGAAACTAAGAACTGGACACACAGCCAGTGCATCATCCTACAGATGGTTAGACGGTTTCACTTGGCCTTCCTTCTTCCCTGATTGTGTATTTGACAGCGATCTCAAGGTTCTGTCAGCGAGGTAAGAAGTATTGGGTGGGAATCTCTCCTCATATTTACAGCGACTTTCATGTGATCACCAAAAGGCCTTGCTCTTCTGCTTACTACTAATCTTTTGCTTTGTCACCTGATATTAGACATACACTTTTGATTTGTAGATTCATATTCCACTATGGGATAGTATGTTTCCCACGTATGATATAGAACTGATAGCAGCACACTAACAGCCTGAGACCGTACTTCAGAATGCAATGGGGCTTGGGGGTGGGGTCAGGTAAGCTCGCACCCCCGGGGTTTGGGCCGGGTGGTGCGGTCCGCGCTGCAATTGGGCTCGGCTTTGGCTCTTTTTGGGCTCTCTGATAGGGAAGTTAACCGGCCATTTTATATTCTGTGTCACCATTTTGGTAGGTGACATGGCGGCCATTATTTGCAGTCAGGGAAAGGTGTTTTTAGGTCTCGCCTACGCAGCACACATGCGCTGCGTAGGAAAGAGACCTGTAGCCAAGGATTGCCTTTTTCAGGCTAAAACGTGCACGCGTTTCATTGCCTTCAATGGCAATGCATGCATGTGTGGTGATTTCCTTGTGGGAGTGAGCTGCGCCATATGCCTCCTGCCGCTCCCGCAAGGTAAACACCATACATAGGCTTTCGGCCACGTGCCAGAGACATCCCTTTGAGTCATACCCTCAGCGTCGTTTTCAGTTTAGGGGCCGTGCTTTTCTTTTTTGCACTTGTTATGCACATCAAATGCGCAGGAGTTCCTCCCAAACAATCCAACGACCGCTGATCTCTCATATATTCATTAGATCATCGGCGTAACTCAGACAAGTATCCAGGTGCCCATTTACAATTTGTTATTTAAGAGCCATCATTGGTGTGAAAAGAACAATTACTACAATGCAAGAGGCGAAATCAAGGACAAAAAAACAATATTGTGTTTCAGAAGAGACCTAGACTTTTCCGGGCAGTCCAGGTCTGGAGTACTTACTGTGGCTTGGCACTTTGCCTCGCCCTCACTCTTTATTATCCTAATGTCCCGTCACCTATTGTATGGAAAATCCTATTCAAAAGCCCCTAGCCTTTGCCCCCCCTCACTTCGTACCCTGACACTGGTGTTGCTATTCGCCCCTCCTTCTTAAGTAAGACCTCTTTAACAGTCCCATCTTACCTGCTGTCCGTAATACCCGGCCATGATTATTCTGGGAACGTCACGTCCGGGGGGCGGCTTTTTCTGTTCAGTTGCGACTACCTGACGCCACAGCTCATGCTCTGCCTTACAGCCTTCATTGGCGATACCTGATGTCTGTTAAACTAACGTCATGTACTAGACTGAAGATTCTTCTGCGGTGGTTGGGTGGTAAATTTAGAAGGAGAATAAAGTTTTGATCATCAAAAGAAATGCAAAAGAGCCTCGATAAGAGCATTACCAAATCACAGTGATTCAGATTATAAACCAGCGTGAACTATAATCTGCCTTGGTGACGAACCTTGTAATAGTCTGTTCACCCTGTGATACTACAAGCGAGAAGGGGCGAGGTGTTAGTGTCTACAAATTGAAGTTCTGCCTTCTGTCTCCCGGAAGTAATGGCACTTCTACATATCTATCAATTCACCATCGCCAGGAGCGTGTCATTCTCCGGCACAATCTTTGTGTTACTCTCTCTCACTCCCACTAAAGCATCTGAAGACTAGCATCCTTTTAAAAACGTTCACTTTCCAAAAAATCGACCTGCGTCTTTAGGGCATACATGCCAACAGACCTTATTCAGGCAGGAGACTCCCGATTTTAGAAGCCAAATGGCTACATTGTAGCTGTCCCCTGCCCAACAGCTTTTCTGTTACAATATAAATAAATGCGAAAAATGCATTCTCCTGATTTAGTTTTATAAATCTTCAACTTTCCTGTTGTGAAATGTTGGCATGTATGCTAGGGTCAGCATTATTATTGTTTGGCTTGGGGCAGCTGTTGGCAGACAATTATGTGGCGAGAATGACCATGAGAGGGGCTTTGGCTTCTCCTACCCATTGGAAGCCAAGAGTCCATGGGGCAGATTTATGTTAACTGGCGCATCCCGATGGATGCGCCAGTTAACATGCGCCACAGTGCGCCACAGCTGTGCCACCCATGGTGCGCCGCATTTATGATGCGGTGCATCATGGGGCAAAAACGGCACAGATGCGTCACGCATCTGTGCCGTAAAAGTGACGCATTGCTGGAGTTGTGTCGCAAGCTCGACGCAGCTCCAGCAAGGCTCGGGGGTGCCCTATCTGACCAATGCTGCGTCAAGCCTTACGCCTGCTTCAAGCAGGCGCAGGGTTTTGACGCAGCATTGGCCTAAAAGTGACTTAGTGAAATCTTATAGATTTCACTCAGCCACTTTTGCGAGGCGCACCTGCCCCGGAACGCCCACCCTGCGCCGGAACGCCCACCAGCGGCGCAGTGCTTTACAACGTGACGCATCTGCCTAGATGCGTCACGTTGTAAATCGGTCGTAAGGATGCGCCACGTTTACGCCACAGTTGCGTGACGCAAACGTGGCGCATACACAACATAAATCTGCCCCCATGTTTTTTTCTTTCAGAAAACGTTCTGTGCTTCCACAAAAAAATGCTTGCCATCCACACAGCTGTGGTCATTTTGTTTATTTATCCAGTTGCCTGAGCTTCATTTTTCAGGGTCACACACACAACACTAATACTATTTAAATGACTTAGATATCTAGATAATTTATGGTGTTCTTTGATAGCAGCACAGATGGGAGGAGGGCAGTTGTTAAGCCACATGGATTGTTAAGTCTGGTTTGATAATGTGATTGTCACCAACCTTTTTAACCTACACCATTATTGTTATACAGTTCTTCGCTTCCACACTAATACACATCCATTCTCATACTATCTACTTATAAAGCATAATGTTACCATACAGCATTCCTTTAAAGTCAGACCTATTGACATTGCCAGTGCTTGTTGCAAACCTGCCTTACTATTACAAGATGCTAAAGTTACCTTGACATTGTCAGCGTAAAATGCTAGGGACTCCTCACATGTTAGGTGTTCAATGTACGGAAAATATCATTGCATTGAATACCAGGGAAAAAGGCACTGCTGTTATTTTTAAGAAGAGGCATGTAACTCAAAGTTTCTTGTGAATGTTTTCACTGTCTGGATTTAAATCAAAGCAGTGAGTGCATGTATATTTCCATGCCCCTTCAGAGAGTACATTTGTGCACATCAAAGCATAGAGGAAGGTGCTGTGAACTAGCTTCTAAGATTGGTGTTACTTTAATCGCTTGAGTTATGACAAACCTTCTACTGGGGACTGTGTTAATAAAGGAACAACACGCATTGGCATAGCCAATAGGTCTCACTTTTGGGACCTTATAAGTATTTAGTTATGCAGCACAATATCCTTGGTGCAACAACATCAACTGTTGCATGGCTAACCACTTATAAGGTACAAGGTTTAGCCATGCAACAGCTGATGTTGTTGCACCAAGGATATTGTGCTGCAAAACGAATTACTTATAAGGTCCCAAAAGCGAGACCGATTGGCTATGCCAATGCTTGTTTCTGTTTGGCAGAGCGTAGCAGTATTGCGGGTCAATTGAGGAAGCAGCCCTTGTTAGGCATGGCAGGAGCTGATGCAAGAGTGCAAGAAGCCATGAGGCTCCTGGCGCAGGCCTGCTGCATGGACCTCGTCCGAGGCCATGAGGATCCAGGATCCTGGCCGCCGTGTTGCGCACCGGGGGGCGGAGCCGCAGGAATCCTGGCCGGTTCCTCGCTGTGGAGGGGATATCGCAAAACTCCGGGTGAGGTATGTGGCGGGGGCCGCAGAGCAAAGGTGGCCCCTGGGAAGAGAGGAAGAGAGGAAAAAAGGGCGGGGAGAGCCACGAAGCGCCCACCCCTGCCTTTCTCAGAGGGGAAGGGAGGGGCAGGGCACGATGGCAAGCACAATGAGGGCAACGCTGCAGTAACCACAGCGGGTGCCACCGGAAAGTGAATATCCTCCTGGGCATCTGGTGGGCGTGGGCCAGTGGGTGCATGAATGAGGTAGAGGGCCAGGGTTGGGTTGTGGGAGAGACCCATGTAGACAAGCAGGTAGAGCCGGAGTTGGGGGACGAGGTGGACATGCGGGGAGGAAAAGGAGGTGGGACAGGAGGGGGGACCCAAGGGAGATGGAGGCTGGAGTGCTCATCGTCATGAGGGAGGAGGTAGAAGTAGAGGGGGAGGAGGGGGGCCAGGGGCAGGGCTGTGGCATCGCTGGATATTAAAGGGTAGCTAGACCAGGCTCCCTGGGGGATGTGGGACAGGAGACAGTTGGTCGGCAGAGGGCGGGTGGCCTCAAGTGTTCCCAGGAGGGGCAAAGGGGTGCTTGAGTGGGGGAGTCATGGCAGGAGAGAAGATCTCTGCCCTGCCAGGCTTCACTGCTAGAATGGAGTGAGGAGAATGAGGAGGGGAGAGATCCCCGCCTTTGTGGAAATAGGGGCGATTGGGTTTAGAGGGGGGAATGGGACTGGTAAAAAGGGGGGTCACTCGGCGGGCTCCGGCAGGGGAGGGGCAGGTGGGGAGGTTTGGGGGGGCATGGGGGGTTCCGCGGAGGCACACTCAAGTGGGATTAACTTAGGAGGGTATTGGCTGTGGTGCCCGGAACTGGGGCATATATATTAAACAAAACAATCGCCAATACTGCTGTCCTTTACTCTTCTTATTTTTTCACAACACATTCAGAATAAAGCAGAACATGGGTCTAAGACTTATAAATCGGTCTGAATAAATCAACATTTTATTTTATACTTAAATTGCATTTGTCAGCTTATTTATAAATCAGTGAACCCCTTCACTGCGGGGCGGCCACATGCTGGTGACGGAGCCGCTCCGTCACCAGCGTCGGTGGCGCTGTGCTTATGACGGAGCGGTTCCGTCACGGCCCGCCCCGCTCAATAGAACGCTCAGCGCAGGCGCGGAATTCGCACTGCGCATGAGCAGCGAGCGGGCCATGACGGAGCCGCTCCACCGCAGCTGATGACGGAGCGGTTCCGTCATCAGCAGACAAGGGGTTAAACAAATTTTACATCCCTACAATCACCATACAATGATAATTTATACACTGAATAAAAATGCATTCCAAAACATTAATTACTTCCAATCAATCATCACATTCCACATTCACCTATTCACTAACATACCCAACAACAATAGTCTATTTACATTAACAGTTCAATTTTTTTTTACACAAAATTATAGAAAATACGTTTTTTTCCACAGCTTAAGTTTTTTTCACTAATCCTTGAAATTTGTAAGTCTTATGGCAAACACATTAGCGGTCAGACAGGAGCAGATAGGGACACTAACCCCAGACTGCCGGACCTGCCATTTGCTTTACAGGGGCGACGAGCACGGGATGCGCCTTCTTCGTGTGAGTTGCATGCTGCTCTTCAATACCGGGAGGAAGTGAAAGCAGGGTCCAGGGCAGCCAGTTGGAGCACGGTGAAGGACCATGGTGGCAAAGCTGATCGGAGAACCGAAAGGGTCATGTCTGGGCGACAGCCCAGTGGGGCAGAGGTGCCCACTAAGGGAGCGGAGACAGTGAGCGGGCAAAAATGGGAAGCTGTGGCAGGAAATAATATAGGAAATGGGGCACCAGAGGCCAGGCATTGGGTGGCGCAGAAGGATATGGTCGCGTCTTGGCAACAGCCCGGTTGGGCAGTGATGCCATCCAGGGCGGTGATGACTGAGGACAGGCGAAAAAGCAGTGCTGAAGAAGAACGCACTATTGACAAATTGTGGCAGGAGGCAAGGCACACGTGGGTCGCAAAGGTAGAAGAGGAGGGGCAGTGGGAGGACATCCCATTAGATTATGATGAGGATAGTTTAGAGGAGGGGGAAATAGTGTAGGATGAAATGGGGGGACAAGTAATTTTTTGCTTCGTGTGTTACAGGATGAGGGACAAGATGCAAAGTGCACGGTGAAGCCCCAGACGACTCAACCCTCTGCGACACTGGTTAGGCGGTTGGATCCAGTGAGGACACCGACCTTGACCCCTGGTAAGGAAAGAGGGCGGGTCTCCACGGGGACAGATGCCAGAGGTGATGAGGGGGACAGCTGGATAAATATTTTACAATTACACAAGGGACGATACTTCAGGGACACAGGTATGGGGCCAGATGGCCAGAAGACAGAACAGGAGGCAGAGATGGGCAATATAGGGAGGGACAAAGGACGACAATTTGCAGAAGGACTCAGAAGCAGGGAAGGGTTCAGGGGAGGGCAATGGCGTAGGGGGGACTGGTCAAGTGACAGAGGGCATCGAAAGTAAAGAGTTCAGATTACCAAAAACGCCGTACATGGGAGTGACTAAACCACTGAGTGCACACCTCATGTTAGCCATGAAAGAAAAAATCTGGAAAGGTGGGTTTGTGGACATGTTGAAGCTCCTCCATAGGGAATTGCGATCCAAGGTGGGATCGAAGGAGGAGGAGAAAGAGTTATCCAGACAGCCAAGGGTGCCCATGATTAAAGAGAACTGGATGGCAGCATTTTTAATATTCGCAAGTTGTGTACTGCAAGAAATATTCAGATAGGTCCGTGGCTTTGTTTAAGTACATGGATGTAGTTTGGAGGGTGCATTTGACGTACAGGGGTTGCGCATGGTCACACTACGATGAGGAGGTGTCCACGCCAGGCTAGCATGGGACCCTGAGACAAACTGGGGGAAGATCGACATGGATCTGTACCAGCAGACGATGTGGGCAACAAAATTTGGGAAGACAACGTGCATGGCCAGCAGGTTGCCTTTAGTCTATCACCCCTTTCAAAGCTGCCCCACCTGGAGGGCAGGTGGATACACTCCGAAACCTCCAGGGGGAGGCTCAGGGGCCTGTTGGGACTATAACAAAGGCTTCTGTGCCCGGAATATTGCAGATTTCGGCATGAATGCTCGAAATGACCTGGAAGGCCTCCACAGGTCCAGTGTTTCGGGCCATGGTACGAAGGACAGGGGGGCAGCACCATCAATGCCAATAGCGGACAGCAGGGAAGGGGAGGCACGGTAGGTAGAGGGATACAGGCTTACATGGACAAAAGCTCATACACCCATTACGTTAGACGGCTTGGAGGCCTGGCTAGCACATTATCCACTGGAACCGGAAGTGCAAGTGGGGTTTCAGGGAAGGTTTCAAATTGGGATACGAGGGACCAAGGTTGGCAAGATGGGCAGAGACCCTGAAGTCAGTGGTGGTGCCCAAATCAGTTATTTGGGAGATATTGCAAAAAGAGTTACGGAAGAGGGTCAGTAAACGATTTCATTCCGGAGGACTTGAAAGCAGTGTCGTATTCTTCAGTGGACGTAGCTGGGGCACTGGTGGACAGGTTAGGACAAGGGGCTGAAATGGCAAAATGAGACATCAAGGCCACCTTCCAGTTGTTGCCAGTACAACCTGAGGATTTTCATTTGCTGGGCGTTCAAGTGGACAGAAACATTTTGTGGATAATGCTCTACCCATGGGGAGTTCAATATCATGGGCATTGTTCGATTTTTGCAGTGGATTTTCTCTTGGAAAACTGGAAAAGAGACAGTGACACATTACCTTGACGATTTTTTCCTGGTGGGCCAGCCTGGTTCGATGGACTGCCAGCAGCAGCTGGACGGTTTCCAGAAGGTCATGGAGACACTGGTTGCCTCTTTTGAGCCAGAGAAAACGCAAGGTCCAAGCACAGTGTTGTCATTTCTGGGGATTGAACTGGACTCCGTGGCCATGGAAGCCAGGTTGCTGGAGGATAAAAAGTTTCACATGAGGCTGTTGATTGATGACATGTTGGCCAGGAAGAAGGTGACATTGAGGATGGTAAAGTGTTACTAAGGCATTTGAATTTCGCAATGAGAGTAGTGAGGGTGGGTCGGACATTCTGCAGGAGATTGAACACGTGACTGGCAGGCCTCACACTGCCACACCACCACATGCACCTGTCAGCAGAAACAAAGGAAGACTTATGAATGTGGCACAGGTTCCTGGGGGAATTCAATGGGATACCCATGTCCGCACCGGAGAGGTGGGAATGGAAGGTTCAGATATGCTTGGACGCCACCGGAGCATGTGGATTCGGTCTGTACTGGCAGGGCAAATGGTGTGCAGAGGAGTGGCTGCATCATTGGAAGGACGGCGGCAGGAGCATTGCTTTCCTAGAGTTGTTTCCCCTACTGGTAGCGGTCCTCTGTGGGGGCCGAGGCTAGCACCCAAAAAGATCACATTCATGGTAGACAACATGCCTGTGGTGCAGGTGGTCAACAGGCAGTCCCCAAGAGATGAGCAGGTCCTAAAGTTATTGGGAGTTGTCATGTTAAGTTGTTTAAAGTGCAACCTTCAGTTCAGGGCAAAGCAAGTCCTGGCGTAGACAATGACATTGCAGATGCTTTATCTCGTTTGCAGTGGGAGAGGTTCCATGGACTGGCCACGGAGGTGGAATCGCACAAGACGCTGGTACCAGAAGGGATGTGGTCCATAGGAGAAAAAGGATGCTGCAACTGTTGGTAGTGACGTCAGGGCTGCCCACAAGGAGAGCTTACGGGCACGCATGGCAGGAATTTCTGCAGAGAGGAGGGAGGAGGAGGTCCGGGATGTGGGCCAGGGAAGAGGACATTGTTAAGTTAATTTTGGACTTGATTGAGAAGGGTTTGTCGAAGGTTACCATAGCGGTGAAACTGGCATATGTAGCATTCATGGGCAAGTTAATGTGGGTATATGCCCCACTGGCAGGCGAGCTGGGTAAGCCGTTACTAGAGAGTTGGGCCTGGGAGTTGGGCAGGGACAGAGGGTCAGGTTGCCAGTGACTAAGGTGATGTTTAACAGAATGGTAGTGGTGTTGCCAAGTATATCATTAGCCGGCAGTTGGCGGTCTTATTTGAAGATTTAATGTCTTGGTTGCACTGCGGAGCATTCCGAGTTTTGGAACTATTGGGGAGAAAAGGGGCTCCAGGTCTGCAATGGAAGGATGTACAGGGATGCGTAACATTTTCCTCAGGTACTCGAAGACGGATCAAAGAGGGGTGGGGACGCCAGTGGTTCTCTGGGCTAGGATCCCCTGATATGCCCGGTGCAATGGGGGTGCGTTTTGCAGGGAGGAACAAAGGGGGAGGCGGGGGACGTTTTTCACAGAATTTGTGGCAGGGAAGTGACGGCGGCGCAGCTGCTCTGGGTCATGAGGCGCACTTTAAAAACCCTAGAGGAAAGGCCAGTGGCTTATGGAACTCATTCTTTCAGGATAGGGGTAACCTCTGACACAGCTTAGCGGGGTTGTGTCTCAGAGAGGCTGAAACAGTTGGGACGTTGGTCATCAGACTGTTATAAACGTTATATAAAAGCTAGGAGCAAGGGGGTTGGGAGGAATGTAGTTATGTGATCTTTTCTCACGCATGTGTTTTTTCAGGTACAGTAGCTGGGCCAGAGTCAGAGGCGCTATCAATCTGGATAATTGGGCACTCTTTCGTGAAATGGGAAGAAAGACAGAACACATGAGGCACAGGGTCAGACTGATTTGCATATAGCCATGTCTGAACTGGGGTGGCAGAGTGGGCTAAAGAACGGTGATGGATTAAACCCAGATCTTTTTACTGGGTGTGAGTGTTTGATTGATTCAGATGCTCCGTCCATCACCACCCCCTTTTGTACCGCTTTTGGCCGCCATAAGTGTGGCAGGGTATGCTCAGACGTGAGTCCCTTGCTCACTTTGCCACTGGATTCAAGCAAGCCTGGCTGAAGAAGGCTGGAATGCCAGAAACCGGTCCTCGGAAGCTTGTTTCTGGTCCAGGGAAGACATGGCTTGGCAGTTCGGGCTGGACTGTTCCCATGAGGCACAGGGTCAGACTGATTTGCATATGGCCATGTCTGAACTGGGGTGGCTGAGTGAGCTAAAGAATGGTGATGGATTAAACCCAGATCAGTTGACTGGGGGTGAGTGTTTGATTTGCTCAAACACTCCGTCCATCATCCCCTTTTGTTTCGCTTTGTTCGCCCTAAGTTGGCAGGGTATGCTCAGACGTGAGTCCCTTGCTCACTTGGCCACTGGATTCAAGATAGCCTGGCTGATGAGGATTATGAATCCGAAACCGGTCCCAGGATGCTTGTTTCCGGTCCAGGGAAGACATGACTTGGCAGTTCGGGCTGGACTGTTCCCATGAGGCACAGGGTCGGACTGATTTGCATATGGCCATGTCTGAACTGGGGTGGCTGAGTGAGCTAAAGAATGGTGATGGATTAAACCCAGATCAGTTGACTGGGGGTGAGTGTTTGATTTGCTCAAACGCTCCGTCCATCATCCCCTTTTGTTTCGCAGGGAATATAACCAGCCATTTTATATTCCTTGTCACCATTTTGGTAGGTGACACACGGCCGTTGTTTGTAGTCAGGGATAGGTGTTTTTACTTCTTGACCGCCGACCCACCCTTTAAAAGGGGTGGGGGGATGGTTTTAAGAGTAGGCCCTGGTTTTTCATGGGATGAAAATTTTCGGGCCTTTTTTTTTGGGTACAGGTGCATCAAGGGGCAACAATATGTATTTTTGTTGTCTCTTGTAACAGGTGTATGGCTTCGGTAGCTATTTCTTACAGTTTTACTGTTTCAATTTTATGGTTGGGGACAGAGAAGCAATGAGGTTAAGATAGGAGATACTTAGTAGATAGATTCTTAGACAGGTAGAGAAGAGGTTACGGGGTTTTAAGGGTTAACGCTTATTGATCGAGTAGATAGATCTTTTGTCAGGTTGAGAAGAGGTTACGAAGTTTTTAAAGGGGTGAAAGTTATTCATTGAGTTTGGGTCTGTTAAATAAAGTGCAATTGTGTTTGGGAGAAATCTTAGGAGTTTGGGAGGATACGTAGATGAAGCATGTATAGCTAGTGATAGTTTTGTAAGGCAAAGGCCAAGGTTATGTTTTTGTAAGGTGCAACTATCTTCAATAAAACTGCCTTTTTCACACAGCTGGTGAGTCAATTGTGGTCTGTTCTGCGCCCTGCTCCCCAATGAGGCTTTGGGTGGGCACTGACTATCAGGGAGGCTCGCACCCCCAGGGTTTTTGGGCCTGGTGGTGCGCTCCGGGCTGCAATTGGGTTCGGTTGGGCTCCTTTTGGGCTCCCTGATAGGGAGTATAGCCGGCCATTTTATATTCCGTGTCACTATTTTGGTAGGTGACACACGGCTGTTGTTTGTAGTCAGGTAAAGGTGTTTTTTCTTCTTGCCCACCCACCCTTTAAAAGGGATGGCGGGGTGGTTTTAAGAGTAGGCCCTGGTTTTTCATGGGGTGGAAATTTTCTGGCCTTTTTTATTGGGTACAGGTGCATCATGGGGCAACAATATGTATTTTGGTTGTCGCTTGAAGCAGGTGCGTGGCGTCGGGTAGCTATTTCTTATAATTTTACTGTTTCAATTTTATGATTGGGGACAAACAGGTAATGAGGTTAGGCTAGGAGAAACTTAGTAGATAGATTTTTAGACAGGTAGAGAAGAGGTTACGGGGTTTTAAGGGTTAACAGTTATTGATCGAGTAGATGGATCTTTTGTCAGGTTGAGAATAAGTTACGAAGTTTTTAAAGGGGTGAAAGTTATTGTTCAAGTTGGGGTCTGGTAAATAAATTGCAATTGTGTTTGGGTGAAATCTTAGGGGTTGGGGGAGGAGGATACGTAAATGAGGCATGTATACATTGTAAGGCAAAGGCCAAGGTTATGTTTTTGTAAGGTGCACCTGTCTTCAATAAAGCTGCCTTTTTTACACAGCTGGTAAGTCAATTGTTGTCTGTTCTGCACCCTGCCGCCCAGGCCGATTCTTTGTTCGCTTTTGTGATCGATTTAGGTTCATTCATCAAGAGTGTGAAGCAAATGAAAGCGATCAAACCCCTTGTGATGTCTCTCAGTGCTGTGTAGTGAACTGGAAGATGTTTATGTTTCGTGCCGTGCTTTTTTTTTCAGAGCCCCGTGATTTCAACCTCTAGAAAAAAGTTAGGATACACACCACACACAGGCAAGACCCAAACACAGGTCTCGCTAATTGTTGATTATTATATGTACTGGATACAGACGGAAATAGCTTTTCAACATAAATTCTAGTACAAATTGGAGAATGGGCTTGAGTAAATCCTTGCTTGAAATCAGGCCTCCATTCAACCAATTAAGTCAATTGTTCATCTGTTTTGTTCACTCAGCCCTGCTTCAGGAGCATGTTGGGAGGGTACACTTCACAAATACTTATTATTTTTAACAAATTAATGTAAACGGGCACGAGTGCAGAACTTCTTCGCTTGAGATCCAGAAGAAATTTTACAGTGTGCTAAAAATGGTTCTATTGAATCTAGCCTCCCTCACACACTCTTTGCTTTTGTGAGGCACACACCCCCAATGTATCCTTCAGAATACAGCCTCAAATATGTATCCAAGAGCAACTGAACGCATTGGATGGCTGTATATAAAGAAAGGCCTTTGCAAAAAGAAAGAAATATAACTGTGAAAAACAGGCCATGTCAATTGGCGGAAAAATATGTTTGTATGTGGGTCTTAGACGAAGGTCAAGATCCACGCAAGAAGGTACACAGTTTTGTGTCAGTGATTATGTATGTTCCTAATATATGCTCCTGGAGGAAGCATAACAAACAGACAAGGGCAGAAGGTAGTGAATGCTTTTAAGGGGCACATGAGGTACAACGTATTTAATGATACCTCCACACCTTCTAATTACTCAAAGATGTGAGGAAAAGGTTGTTCCCGAACATCTCTTTGGGTACATATTTGCATATTGATTCCAGCTCTTTTACATTCCGACACCGGGAAAATATGGCAATTGGGGCAGACCCTATTTTAAATAGTTGCTCATAACTGTAGTTATTATTTGTTAGATGCAAAGCCGGAAATGACAATTTTTTATGTGCCCTGAGTAGGAATGGCCATGAGCCAAAAATGAACTCAGCAATGCACCTGAGTTGGAAATTGTATTGACTGTTTCTAATTGACAATGCTTACCAGTGGTTTGAGAAATACTTCATCAATGTGGCAATTAAGTGGTGTAACAACCAGAGCTACCAACTTTGTAACTTGGGAACTGGGTTCATGTACCAGCGTCCCCTCAACATTCTGTGGTTCTGGGCAAATCACTTAATCTCCCTATGCCTACAAAAAATTAATGTCTCCTATTGTGATGTAGCTGGTGCTCATGTAAAGGCCCCAATACCTTCAGGTCTAGTTTGCGCTATATAAAATTGCATAAAAAAACAAAAAGCAGCATCGCAAATCCATACAGGCACTCGTACGCCCAAGGATTCACCAATACACCTTAATATATATATTTAACACTCATAAACGTTTCAAAAACACTTACAATCAATGGATGATGTCATCAGTGATGTCATTTGTGATGCCATTAGTGATATCACTGACCATGTCATGAGTGATATAATATGTGAGATCATAAACAGTACATGGCAGGGGCACAAGTTATAGTTAGCTCAGCAAACTATAACTGCTAAATTTCACTGGTTTTGTAAAAGTGAAAACTGAGCCTAACTATAACGTCTCTGTAACCTTTGGTTTTTCAGAGAATTTCAAAGTTTTTAAAATTCAATTTCCTAGCTATAACGTCCCTCTAACATTTGTTTTTTTTCAATGAATTTCTAAGGTTTTTTAAAGGCTAAATCCTACCTATAATGGCCATGTAACCTTTGGTGTTTTCAGTGAATTTCTATGTTTTTTTTAATTAGTAGTCGTGTTTGCAGAGTGGTAGAGAAAAGGTGCTGGGCCTGAGACAAGCTCTCAAGAATCTCTCTGTTTAGAACTTACAGGAGGCACCAGAAGGGCTTCTTTGCCCCCAAGGTCCCTTAGGGGTAAAGTGGATTTGATCACCGAACTAGTAGTTTACCATGAGCCGAGTGGTGGAGAAAGGGGGCGTGGCCTTCAAAGACCTCCTAGCAATCATGTTGTGTGGTACTTATGAGAGATAACAGGAGGGGTAGTTGGCCCAGAGGAGATCCTTGAGGATCAACTATCCCTCCTGTTACCCCCAGTAAGTCCCACACAGCAGGATTGCTGATACTGGGTAGGAGGCCAAGCCCCTTTTTTCCACCACTCTACAAATGCGCCTCCTGACGCACTACTAGCTGGGAGATAAAGTCCCTTTGGGTCTTGAGGGTCCTTGGAGGCCAACCAGCCCTCCTGTTACCTCCAGTAAGCCCCACACAGCTGGACTGCTGAGTGGTCATCGGAGGCCATGCCCCCTTTTCCCACCACTTTGCAAACATGCTTGCTGGCACACTGTTGCTCGGGGAATGAAGTCCAATTTAGTTCTGAGGCCCTCAGGAGGTAAGGAGACCTTAACCCCCCACCATCGGTGCACTGAGAAGCATATTTTCAGAATGGTGGAGAGAGGGGGCATGGACTCTGACCACCTCCCAGTAATCCCACTGTGTGGGGTTTACTTTACTGGAGGTAACAGGACGTCTTGTTGGCCCTTTATTTATTTTAATCCTAAAGGATAAAGGAAGGGGCCCGAGACCCCCTTCCCGGGTCAATATCCGTCTTGAGACCCCATCCCCCTGGCCATTTGCTTATTATTTTTGTTTGTAAAAGCAGGGAGGTGGAGCGGCGGCTCCCCTCCCCCAGATGATTTCCAGCCCGGGGACCCAATCACCGGGGCCTTGCCATTTGCTTTTTATTGTTTTTAAAAACTGGGGGGGGGAGGACAGCGAGGGCCCACTTCGTGGGTTGATATCGGCACCTGGGCCCCATCCTCTGGGGCCCGGCCTTTTGCAAATGGGGGAAGGGGGCTGAGTATGTGAAATTCCAGATATCTGGCCTCCTTAATATCCATTGCGCTGTGACAGAATAGATGGAATTCCTCCACAACATACTATTAATTAGTTCTTCATAGTCTTCGAAGAAGTAAATCCTGAAAGCTGGCCATTTCAAAATCCATCTTCTTTTTGGGTGAGCGCCTCTGATTACACAGACAATAGATCCCCAGGGGCCTGACCATTTAAAGGGGGGGTGTTAAAAATGGGGGTCCCTAGCTGGCAGTGGTTTGCACTTTTCATCAAATAGGGACCCTTCTTCCTAGTCAGGGTAAGGGGTATACACTTCTAAAATAACCCCTGCCCACCCCCTTGGTAGCTTGGCATGGGCCGACAGGCTTATCTCAGAGTCAGAGTATAAAGTATTTGTGCTCACTTACAATAACACATGGAAAACAGTACAAATGGATACCACACCAATTTAGAAAAATAAGTAATCTTTATCTAAACCTAACCAGACCAAAGGGACAAAAATCTACAATACAATACAGTTATCAAGATATGACTTTTAAAAAGTAAGACAGTCCTGTACATAACAAACTATAGATGCGGCACTTTCAACAGAAGGTACCTTGGATGTGACAAACACATAAACAAAAACAGCTGCAGGGAAGGTGATACATCTGTTCCTTACGCCCAGGAAAGGCGATGCGTTGGTTCCTTACTAAAGGGGAGGTGATGCGTTAGTTCCTTACTGCGGTGCAGGGCAGGTAATTCGTTGGTTCCTTACTGAAGAGGAGGTGATGTGTAGGTTTCTTACTGTGTGTGGAGATGATGCATTGTTTTTTACTGTGGCCCCAGTGTTGGTGTAGACTTGGTGCCCCGGTGCAATGCGTGGGGATCGGGGATGCGTAAGTTCTTAATGCTGCGGCAATGGCGCTGCGTTGGTCTCTCCAGCCATTGTCCCATGATGCGTTGGTTCTTGCAGCCGTGCAGTTTGGCCTGCGTCAGAATCCGGGTAGTGATCTCGGACTTCAGAAATCAGTGCACGGGATTTGGTGTGCAGTGATTGCTACAGCTGCGGGTAGGAGATGTGTGGGTATCTTCAGCGGCAATACCACGGATACATGTGCGGATGCGTCACGCTTCTGCAGTTGCATTTGATTTCCAACTCCAGGCAGCAGCAACAACCTCCAGAGGCCCAACACAGGAACAGGCACCTCTTGGCAGTTCAAAACTCTCAGTAAAGAAGTTCAGGGGAGCTGGTGGTGAAGTATTTGTGCCACTGAGACTTGAGAACAGGAGGCAAGCTCTACTTCAAGCCCTTTGAGATCTTCTTCAAGCAGAATACACAGCACACAGCAAAGTCTTTATCCTTTCCTTGGGAGAAACAGCCACTGCAGGCCAACCCCAGACAGCACACAGCAAAGGGGCAGTACTTCTCGTTCAGTTTTACCAGTTATTCTCCTGGGCAGACGTTCCTGTTGAGTCCAGAAGTAATCTAATGCTTTGAGGTCTGGGCCCCAATATTTGTATTCCATTTCCCTTTGTTCTCTTGTGACAGAGAGGCTCTGTGCTCAGTCATAACCAGTTCTGTACTCTCTGGTCCAGCTTCCTGGCAGGAGGTGGAGACGGCATTGTGTAAGGCAAACCAGGCCCATTCAGGTGAAAGGAAATCTTCTCCCCTACTCTAAATGCAGAACTGGCCTGTTCAGCCAAGCACTAACTCATCCAGGAAAGGCAGGACACACCTCAACCCCCCCTGTGGCTGTCTACAGTGAATGCACATCCCAGCCCCTGTCATTCCAAAGCCAGACAGTCAATCCACAAACCGGCATAGGCACACAGGATGGCTAAGCAAGAAAATACCTACTTTCTAAAAGTCGTATTTTCAAACACACAATATAAAAGTCATCTTTACTAAAAGATGCATTTTTATATTCTGAGTTTCGGCATCCTAAACTATATCTTGTACCAATGGAAAGTTATACTAAGTTATACTTATTAGATGCTATTAAAAAAACTCCCATTCTATCCAGATAGCCTTGCAATAGTGAAAAACAAAATACACTGTATTTCATTATCAGGACATGTCACACACATCAGTACATGTCCTACCTTTCACATACACTGCGCCCTACCTACAGGGGTGCCTTGGGCCTACATTAGGGGCGACTCACATGTAATAAAAGGATGGTTAGAGCCTGGCAAGTGGGTGCACTTGCCAGGTCAACATGGCTGTAGATACTGGGCGGAGACACTGCAGTGGCAGGTCTGAGATACATTTACAGGCTACTCATGTGGGTGGGACAATCAGTGGTGCAGGCCCACTAGTAGCATTTGATTTACAGGCCCAGGGCACACACAGTGCACGGTACAAGGGACTTAGTAATAAATCAAATAAGCCAATCATGGAATCACCAATCTATAAGAACAATTTAAACAGAGAGAATATGCACTTTAGCACTGATCAGCAGTGGTAAAGTGCCCAGAGTCATAATAACAACACAAACAGGGTCAAAAACAGGAGGCCAAAAAGAAAAAGTTTGAGGGTAAACTCCCTAAAAAAGCTAGGTCTAACAAGGTGCCCATAGGGCACCCACTCACCAATGGGACCGCAGGGAAGCCTCAAGGTCCCTACAGTCCCTGTGGGCTCCCTACCTCCTGCAAAGTGCGTCTGTCAGTGGGGGTGTGAGTGCCTGAGTGTGTGAGTGAGTGTTTCAGTGTCTGTGTGGGTGTGTCAATATCTGTGTGAGTGACTGGGCCATTGCAGAACCACACTGGCCCCTTTATCTAACAAGAGTCCACAGTTGCACAAAATATCTACTCATGTGGAATTCTTACTTCTGGTTAATTAGTTACTCCTACCTAGTTGGGAAAATGTCGAGTGCATATTCTACACTACATCTGTGTAATGGACCATGAGGAAATGTCTCCAGTGACCTTGTGTGCATTTTGGCAATGTGATTTTTCCTTCTGCGTCCTCATCCAGAAATCTGTGATAACATGAAATCTCTTATAAAGGACAACAAGACTACAAAAAGGTAAATGTTCATCAAAAAGGATACTTCCTCCTAGCTATATAAAGTAAGTGCTTCTTTGTTTGGTGGAGATGTCCCCATATTCCTCGGTATGGAGAATGCATCCACAGAATCAGTGGAAATCACGCCAGGGGGCCTTTTGGTAAGCTGCCTATCACCCTGGCAAAAGGTAGGAAGACCTTTGTATACTACTATGTTGGGCGGGGAAGCCTGCCCAATTATTAGAATAGGAGGGGAGCCACATGTCCCTACTCCCCAGGCCAAATTCGGCCCAAGGGATCTCAATCCCCAGGGCCTGGCCACAATTCAGTTGGGTGTTGCACAGCCCCCTCCCCAGGTATATTTTGTCCTGGCCTTAAAATGCTGGATGCCCTGGAGCACACCCTGTGCACCCAGTCAGCAGTGCTAGGGACTGCAAGGGGAGCCTGAGTTCACCCATTGCCTCTGTTGACTCCTGACCTCCAGCGGCAAGCTGTGTTGCTCTTACACACAGGGAGCTGCTAAATATGCAGCTCCCTGTGTGTGAGAGCAAACGTTTCATCTGTTTCCCTATCTGCTTGACAGGGGGCAGGGAAACAGATGAAAACATAACTTCCAGAAAGCGGGAGCTGTTTGACAGCTACAGCTTAATGGGAGTGGAGTTTGTGTTTGCTCTGACATGGTGGGAGCTGTCAAAGCTCCCTCTAAGTCAGAGCAGACAGCTAAGTCCTGGGGGTGGGCAACCCGGGCATATGGAGCCGACCCTGGGGTGGTGGAAGTCCCTAGGGCCTTTTGTTGGCTCCAGGAGTGGGGCCACGTGGCATCCCTCCTCCTGTATTCACAGGCTGACCCTGGGGAGGTGGGGGTCTCTCTCCCACTTGCATTAATTTGATAGTTCCCAGTAAGAAAGTGGTCTCTAGGGCATGGGGGTCCAAATGGCCCCCTGCAAATTGTTTTATTTATCGCCCTGGGGAGGTAGTGGTCTCTGGGGTTACTAGGAAGCCCAGGAAGGGGGCCCACATGACCATCCCTCCATTATTATAAATAAAGCCCTGGAGAGGTGGTGGTCCGTGGGGCTCCAAGAGCCCCAAGAGGGGGCCCCGTACGCCACCCTCCTTTTATTAAACCAAGCCCATGGGACCTGGGTCGCCCCGGGGCTCTTTTCAAAACCAGCACAGGTACCCACACATGTTCTTTTTAAAAGAAAAAAATGCAGAAAATTGCGGCGGATTTGTGACTCTGGCAAAAAAAGGTAAAGAAAATTGGCCCTAGAAGGGGTTCCTCTTGGACCACAGGACCAAGCTAAGGGGTCAGGGTACTCCTACCCTGACCCCTTTTTTAATGTTTTGTCAGGGATTTGGCAGAAACCGAGTCGCTAGATGGCTGTCAACACTTCCTGGTTGAAGTGTTGGCAGGCAATCAGACCCTTTGCGTCCCTATATACTACTGAATGGATTTACAGCAAATAACAAAAAGCACTCTTTCTGGACCAAGAACTAGCTTTCTGCCAACTTTGGTGTAATTCCATCCAGCAGTTCGGGCTGTAGACGTGTTATGGGAATTAACATGGGAAAAGCACTTTTTTTGACCCTCCCTTTCTCGTGGACCCCACTTAGATGGATTGCCCTGAAATGTTCCATGCACTGCAAGACCCAACTTGACACTTTTTTTTGGACAATTTCGTGTAGATTCAGCAAACAGCGCCAAAGATATAGGCAGGTAAAAAAACACTTTTGTGTGTGTAAAATCTGAACCTAACTATAACATCGGTTTATATATTGGGGTGTACCGCAGCAAGCCTGCTTAGCGTTTTTACCCACAAAGGACAATTGTTTTTTAATTTAATTTGTGCTTGGAACATTCATGGAATATGCAAATACCCACTGGGGTTTTAATGGGCCTACAAGCATGTTTTTTACGATGTAGACTACCTTAACCAGAAAGCCACTGTGACGCCCACTTGGGCGGGGCTTGTGTATTCAAGAAATCATCGTCCCAAATCAGTTTTGCAGTGTCCATGCACAACTGAGAAGTGGACATTTTGCCAGTGAACAAGGGTACTGAGATACTTGAAAAGCGTTGGGCCTGATAACAAGAAGCGTGGGAGGAAGGCTGTGCCTGCTGGCACCTGAGGCATTTGTGTGTATACCCCTTTGTGTGTGATGGCTTCAGTGGGGCAACCTTCTTTTCCTATATATATATATATATATATATATATATATATATATATATATATATATATATATATATATATATATATATATATATATATATATATATATCTCACAAACCGTCCTGTCGCAGAGGGAGCACTTTGCAAGTCGGTGCTGGAGTCGGGACCAGGACAGGGTCCCGTGTTTTAATCACTCATGAAAAAGTAATCCAGCACTCCGCTCGTTAGATGAAGTTAAGTTTATTCAGCATACTGTTACAGCCTACGCGTTTCGAACCTGATGGTTCCTTCTCACGGCAGAGTTACACAGTTGTCCTACTTCACTTTTGGTATTTATATGTGTGCAACTAGAAGTGCATTATGGGGCATGCAGTTTCGTGCCATATTCATTTCAATATTCATTTTTAAACGCAGTCTAAACATGTTTACGCTTTTACATGTCTACATTTACATTAATTTGAAAATACAGCATTTGCATGATGGCTAAGTGCCCTTTTGCTGAGGTTCTTGTGAAGGCACCTTGTCCTAATAGCACTATTTTTGGTGACGTGGCAGTGTAATACGCTGTGCACAAGGATGGATATTGATAGTCCTCTTTGTTGAGCTTCCTCATTTAGTTCATAATTTATATGTGCTTACAGTCTCAATATCTCGGGCTGAGAGCCCTTGCCATTGCCATTTGATAGACACCAAAAATGTTCATTTGCACCGATCAAAAAAGGCAGACGTCATTCTTAGTCATTTGTTGGTATGTATTTAGCAGTCTTAGCTGTTAGTAGTCTTGGTATGTAGCAGTTTCATTAGTACAAAACAACTAGAGATAGAAATAAAGTTCCTCATCCCCATTCAATCCTGTCGGTTGTTTTGTTTTGAATCGCATGATTAGTTTCGATTCTAGTCTCCTTAATTTCAATTTTCTGTTACCACCACGTTCGTGCTGCTGGATCGTTGCCAGTCCAAAAAATTGGATGTCCTTCCATGTCTTATTATTGTGGTTTGTCAGATGTTTCGCCATAGCATAAGCAGTCTTTATTTTGTATAGCACGAATGTGCTCCAAGATTCTTTTCTTCAGAGGACAAGTGGTGCTCCCAATGTACCTCTTCCCACAGTAACATTGTAGCATGTAGACTACGAAACTCGTTTCACAGGTTATGTACTCTCTTATTGTGTAGGTTTTACTTGCTGGATCTTTTATTACCTTGGTGTTTTTTCCTATCTTGCAGGTCTTGCAAGTATTGCATCTTACAAATCCTTTTTTCTTTTCGGTTAGCCAGTTATTTGTTTTTTTGTCTTCAAAGTGGCTATGTACCAAATGATCCGAAAGGTTTGGAGCTTTCCTGTAGGTTATTAATGGTCATTCTCCAACATTTTTGCCTATGTCCGGATCTTTTTGGATCAAATGCCAGTACTTGCTGAGTAGTTTTTGTATTTTATAACTTTCCCTGCTGTATGTGATGATCATCCTTGGAGGTTCGGTTCTCATGTTTGTCTCATTTTCATTCTGCCTGACAGGCTTAGATAGTAACGTTTCAGCTCTTGTTTTGTTTCTGGCTTTTGTTTCTCCTTTCAGGATATCTTGATATTTGTATCCACGTTGTAGAAATCTTTCTTTAGTTTCATCAAAATTCTTCTCCATTTCGCTTTCTTCGGAGCAGTTTCTCCTCATTCTTAATAGTTCCCCATACGGGATGCTTTTCTTCAATTTCTCCGGATGAAAGCTGCGTCCATGCAATATACTGTTAGTATTTTATTTCAAAGGCCCAAAAGCTTCAAGGTCGCACTCAACTGCCAATCACCATTCTGGTTAGTTTACAGGAAAACCAGCTTCTGCATACTGAGTTAAAAGTCTCGTTATTCTTCCCAAACGCGTTTCAAGGCAACAGCCTCTTCTTCCGTGGGCAGCTGAAAACATGTGACACAGAGTGCATGCGCTTTAGTATCCTACTCCCAGTGGGTCCTTTGTGATGCATGCAGGGAGATGTTGTCCTCTGTTCCGTGTAACATTTAATTTTCTTACAGCAATCTTCATTTCTTTTGGAAAAACCCTCCAGTGGGCCTCGTGATGCAAAGCAGGCTAATTAATTCCATATTGGCAGTGCTGTTGCACAAATCGGTAAAGTTCCTGTTTGCGCAGCCTCTTCTTATCCCAGATGGTGCAAACCTTCACGGCAGGACAACCGTGCAAATTTATTTTATTTCAAAAACCCAAAAGCTTCAAGGTCGCACTCAACTGCCAATTACCATTCCGGTTAGTTTACAGGAAAACCAGCTTCGGCATACTGAGTTAAAAGTCTCGTTATTCTTCCCAAACGCGTTTCAAGGCAACAGCCTCTTCTTCCGTGGGCAGCTGAAAACATGTGACACAGAGTGCATGCGCTTTAGTATCCTACCCCCAGTGGGTCCTTTGTGATGCATGCAGGGATATGTGGTCCTTTGTGTAATGTCACATATTACATCATTCATGACATGGTCAGTGACATCACTAATGACATCTCAAATGACATCAATGATGACATCACTGATGACATCATCCAGTGAATGTGGTTTGCTTCGTTATTTAAATATGCATTATATATATGTTATGTTATGTTATGTTATGTTATGTTATGTTATGTTATGTTATGTTATGTTATGTTATGTTATGTTATGTTATCCGGATTTATAGAGCGCACAGATGTCCCAGCAAAGGGGCGTCCCAGTGCTAACAGAACAGAAAACCGGACAAAAGCAATGGCATGGACCAGAACACAACAACACTAAGGATCTAAAGGAAAAAGGAAAGTTTTAACAGCCTTCCTGAACGCCAAGAGTCCGTCGATCGCACGGATATGAACCGGAAGGGAATTCCATAGCTTGGCAGCAAGCACTCTAAAAGAGCGGCCGCCGATCCTAGACCTCTTGAAGCGTGGAACTGTAGCCAGGTGTAGTCCAGAGGACCTCAGAGACCGTGATGGAACATAGGGAGAGATAAGATGCTCCAGAATCTGAGGGGAAGAGTGTTTCAGGATTTTAAACGAAAGGCAAAGAGACTTAAACTTAATTCTCTGAGCAACAGGGAGCCAGTGGAGCTTATGAATATTTTTTTGGCCGAGCAGAATCTTGGTAGGCCTACCAGAGCCCTGGCGGCGGCGTTCTGAACGCGTTGAAGTATTGAGAGTTCAGCCTGATTAGCTCCAAGCAAAAGAGAACTGGCGTGATCCAATTTAGACAGAATCATGGCTTGTAAAATGAGCTGTCTCGTAGGAGCATCAAAGAATTTAAAAATGGATCTAAGCTTACGCAGGGTCCCGAAACACATAGCGGCAACTTTTTTGGTATGGGTGGTGAAGCTAAGTTTGGAATCGAACCAGGCCCCCAGACTTTTAACCTCAGTAGCAGGGATGGGAATAGGACCGAGCCCTGAGGGCCACCAATTGTCGCCCTAGAGATGGCTCTGATTTCCAACAATGAGCACCTCGGTTTTCTTGGCGTTCAATTGAAGGTAATTGTCAGTCATCCAACGGGCCACTGAGATAAGCCCATCACGGAACTTGGCTGCCTCAAAATCGGAAACCCCACTTATTGCAACCGCCAGCTGCGTGTCGTCAGCGTAGGACACCATGGTCAGGTTCCCACGCTTGGCGACAGCAGCCAGCGGCTGCACATAAAGGTTGAATAAAGTGGGGCTAAGAGCCGATCCCTGCGGGACTCCCTGGGCAATCGGATAAGGTTTAGATTCAAAAGGTAGAGTGGCGACCTTGAAGGTACGACCAGATAGAAAAGATCGAAACCATTCAAGTGCCATGTTGTCGACACCTGCCTCAACCAAACGCTGTAATAAAATAGCGTGGGAGACCGTGTCAAACGCGGCACTGAGATCAAGAAGAACCAGTGCCACAGTATGACCAGAATCTACCAATGTTCGTAGATGTTCAGCCATTGAGAGCAATGCAGTCTCGGTACTATGACCGGGCTGAAACCCGTTCTGGGAAGGGTCTAATATATTGGCAGAGTGGAGATGATTAGATAAGATGGTATTAACATGGGCCTCGGTCAGTTTAGCTACCCACGGGAGAAGGGAGATGGGACGGTAATTCTCCAATTTCAGTGGGTCCAGGGCAGGTTTTTTTAGGATGGGAATCACCTGACCCTGTTTCCAGGTACCCGGGACAGAGCCTGAAGATAAAGACAAATTAATAAGATCACATAAAGGAGGGAGGCAAAAAGAAGCAGATTCTCTGAATTGAGCAGGTTGTAAAGGATCCATAGGAGAACCTGACTTAACTTTCACTACAAGTTTGTTAAATTCCTCCATTGAAAGGTCTGGGAGATAAGATAAAGATATGGTTGTTTCCAAAACAGATATCTGTTTCTCCGATGACCCTGTAGAGCAGGGAAAGGAGCGGACAAATCCTCACAGTGGGAGGAAGAGCAGATCTCAGCAACTGAGGCTCTGCTGGCTGTGAGATCCTTAAGCACCTTGAATATTAGTTTAGTTGGGTTAGTGCTGGTACTAAATTCAAAAGAAAAGTAGGCAGCACGTGCCTTACAGATCGCTCTATGGTACTTCTTAATCCTAGCAAGGTACTGAGTCTTCCTTTCAGGCTGATATGACTTACGCCAGGCTCTTTCAGCTTGTTTGCAGGATGTTTTTAGGAGCCGAAGCGAGTCATCATACCAAGGACTATTGAAGTATGAGTGGATATATAAAAATAAATATTTGGATGGAGGACTTTAACAATGTATAGTGTCTCACTAAATATAGTGGATAGTGACAAAACTGTGTGAATATCTGTATCACTTTGTCAGTTATTGTGTAAACTGGTTCTCCAGTTGGTTACTAGCTATGTGAAAGTCTATATTTGTTATTGATTAGTTAATTTAATTGAGTATTTGTATGGGAGAGTGAATGTGTGTGTGGTTCGGTGGAGGGTATGTGACTGCCCAAAGATGTGTGAATAGTTGATTCAGTAGATATATTAAGTTAAAACTACATGTTCTAACAGTTGTTTGGGTGAGTGAATATCTTCATGGGTGTGGTGATGAGCAAATATATTTCTCAATGGTACATGTCCAACAAACTAGAAAAATAAAAGGCAATGTATGTGTCAGTTGTTGTATATAAATAAGTATACATAAGACTCAATGATTGTTTGAGTGACTGTATGGATAACTGTATACTTGTAATAATGATTTTATAATATACAAAATATGACTTACTATGTAAATGAATGGATGAAGTGGTGTTTGTATAAGTGTGTAGCTAACTAAGTATGTAAGTATGATCCATTGTTTGCATAAGTGAGTAGGATAACTTCATATGTGAATAGGTTGTGTGCTGGTGTGTAATGGCAATATAGGTGTATAAGTATTTTTGATAGTGTTCTATTTTTCATTGACAGCATGTATGATTGAATCTACAGGTAAGTGATTAGATGTGTGTATACATCTAGGAATCAATGAGTGGGTTTTTAAATACTTGTATTGCTGTGTCAATGATTTCAAATATGATACTCTGTATTTTACAAAGAGTGATGAAAGATTTTACTAGTGTATGAAAAGGTGTAAGTGATTGTCACGTTGATGTTGTCATCAGTGATGTCCTCATTGATGTCATTTGAGATGTCATCAGTGATGTCACTGACCATGTCATGAATGATGTAATATGTGATGTTAGACGGACCGGGAGGGTCGGCCGAGGACAAGGGGAGAGGTCTCCGGGGAGAGCCGTCTCCAATGATCGTACAGACAAGTAACTTCCCCCCCACAGAGGTACACCACACAAGGATAAGGTTCAACGTTACTTTATAAGCAATTCTTTAAGTACGGTGAAATGGTACAAGGAGGTCTGGACTCAGGGGTCCCCTCTATTCTAGTCTCTTGGTTGGGTAAGGGGGTAGCGGGACAGTCTCGTTACCAATCTGGTAGATATGGTGGTAGATGAAATAGCTCACAATCCTCGAGCTCGGCGTTCTAGATGATCGGGCCGCGGCGGAGCCAGCAGGTCCCGATGAAGGTGGTGGTTACAAACGGTCCGCGGCCACGCCAGCAGGTCCCGACGACGATGAAGGTTTCAGAAGGTTGCGGCAGCACCAGCAGGCAGCTCGATAGTTCACAAGGCAGGGCTACGGCAGCGCCGGTAGTCCGTCAAGGATGAGTTCTTCACTGCGTCTCTCGACTCCAGGATACAACTCCCTTCCTGCTCTGGAGCTGCCCCAGTTATAGGTCTGGCGCCCTTTGATGTCCGGACCCTCGCACTTGGAGGTCGGGAGGTCCGGGATGAGGGAGTCCAGACACCCAGCAGGGGGGTGGAGCCAGCGCCTGGGGGAGCTGGGGGCGATCGGCACCTGGCGGGGGAGAGCCAGCGACACCTCTTTCTCCCATTGACCTGCCAAGTAGTCCGCTCACCTCCTGGGTGGATGGTGGTGCCGGGATGTCGGGGCCTGGCCAGGCCCAGGGTTAGGGTCGATCGGAGGCCACGCGGCCTCGTGGTGCTGTGTCCAAGATGGCGCCCAGGCCGGGCGAGAGGGCCGGTAGGGAATCGGGCCCATGGTGTGGAGATGTTCAGGGGCAGGGGTCCCATATGAAATGGGAAATGGGTGGTTGTTGCGTGTAACACCTGTAGAGCCGGGCTCGGGCCTGGTCGTGCGGGGGGGGAAGCAAGCCTTACACGTGGCCTGTCCAACATGCGTCCCCCCCAGCTGAAGGCGGGGAGAGTCACCCATCCTCTTGGGGACTCTCTTCGTCGAGGCGGAAAAAGCGTGACAGGCCATCTGCGTTGGCGTGGTCTTGCCCGGGTCGATGTTCCACAGTGAAGTCCATCCCCTGCAGGGAGATGGACCAACGCAGTAGTTTCGGGTTTTCCCCCCGCATCTGCATTAGCCACTGCAAGGGCCGATGATCGGTCTGTACCCGGAAGTGGGTGCCGAAGAGGTAAGGCCGGAGCTTTTTGAGGGCCCACACCACAGCGAAGGCCTCCCTCTCGAAGGTGCTCCAGCGTTGTTCTCGGGCCAGGAGCCGTCTGCTGATGAAAGCCACTGGCTGGTCAAGTCCTTCGGGGTTCAGCTGGGAAAGGACTGCCCCAATGCCATGGTCGGAGGCATCCGTTTGGACGATAAATTCCCGACTGTAGTCGGGGGCCTGGAGCACAGGGGCGGAGCACATGGCGGCCTTCAGCTTCTCGAAGGCCGCTTGACAGTCTGGGGTCCAGTTGATCTTCTTTGGTTGGTTTTTGGATGTGAGTTCAGTGAGGGGCCCCACAATGCTGCCATAGTCCCTCACGAACCGCCTGTAGTAGCCTGTGAGTCCCAAGAAGGCGCGGACCTCGGTCTGGGTGACGGGGGGCTGCCAAGACTGGATGGCAGCGATCTTGAGTTGCAGAGGGGCCACCAGACCGCTTCCCACCTGGTGCCCGAGATAGGTCACGGACCCCTGGCCAATTTGGCATTTGCTGGCCTTGATCGTGAGGCCAGCTCGTTGGAGGGCCTGTAGTACCTCTCGGAGGTGGTGGAGGTGGTTGGACCAGTGGCGGCTGTACACAGCGATATCGTCCAGGTAGGCGGCGCTGAATTCTTCGAGTCCCGCCAGGACCTGGCTTACTAGCCGCTGAAATGTTGCTGGGGCATTCTTCATGCCGAATGGCATGACCTTGAAGTGATAGTGGCCATCAGGGGTGGAGAAGGCAGATCGTTCTTGGGCCCGGGGTGTGAGACCGATCTGCCAGTAGCCCGCTGTCAGGTGAAGATGCTGAGGTAGCGGGCAGCTCCCATGCGGTCGATTAGTTCATCTGCTCGGGGAATGGGGTGTGCGTCTGTCCTGGTGACCGCATTCAAGCCCCGGTAGTCGACGCAGAACCGGAGCTCAGGCGTGGTGCCGGGGGCGGCCACTTTGGGGACCAGTACCACGGGGCTGGCCCAGGGGCTGTCTGAGGGCTCGATGACCCCGAGCGTGAGCATCTTGGCCACCTCCTCTTGGATGCAGGCCCGTACCCGATCTGGTACGCGGTAGGCCGGATGGCGGATAGCGGGACTGTCTCCAGTGTCCATGTCGTGTAAACACCAGGGGGTGACCCCTGGGGTGAGGGAGAACAGGGTGGCGAACTGCAGCAGGAGGTCTCGGCAGCCTTGGCGCTGCTCCAGGGTGAGGGCCTCCGAGAGTCGGACCCGGTCCACGGAGCCGTCCTTCTCCCGAGTCCGTAGGAGGTCAGGGAGGGGTTCGGAGTCCTCCTCGGTTCCATTGTCTGTTGCCATCAGGAGGCTGAGCTCTGAGCGCACAAAGTGGGGTTTCAGTCTATTGGCGTGGAGGACCCGGAGAGGGTTCCGTGAGGACTCCATATCGATGAGATAGGTGACAGGGCTCTTGCGCTCGACTACTTTGAAGGGCCCCGTCCACTTGTCTTGCAGGGCACATGGTTCGGTGGGAGACATTACCCACACTTGTTGGCCGAGTTCAAATTCGATGGAGGAGGCATTTTGATCGTACCACCTTTTCATGTCTTCCTGACTGGCCTCCAAGTTTGCTTTTGCCATCTCTCTGAACCGTCTGGTCTGGTTGCGGAGGGTTAGGAGGTATTTAAAAACATCTGGAGGGTTCTTTAGAGGGGGCATTTCCCAGCCTTCTTTGACTAGGCTGAGCGGCCCTCGCACAGGGTGTCCATACAAGAGTTCGAACGGGCTGAAGCCGAGGGACTTCTGGGGGACTTCTCGGTAGGCAAAGAGGAGGCACGGTAGTAGCACATCCCACTGGCGACGGAGGGGCTCTTCCAACCCCCCAATCATCCCTTTGAGCGTGCGGTTGAACCGCTCAACTAGTCCGTTTCCTTGAGGGTGATAGGGGGTCGTGAATCGGTAGGTGACCCCACACTGTTGCCAGAGGGACTTCATGTATTTTGAAATAAAGTTTGTGCCCCGGTCGCTGACGACTTCTCGGGGGAAGCCCACCCGGGAGAAGATCCCCATCAAGGCCCGGCCGACTACCGGGGCTGTCACAGTTCGCAGGGGAACAGCCTCGGGGTAGCGGGTGGCGTGGTCCACCAGGACCAGGATGAACCGATGTCCTTGTGCTGTACGGGGGTCCAGGGGCCCCACAATGTCTATCCCCACCCTCTCGAACGGGGTGGTGACCACTGGAAAAGGTTGCAGAGGAGCTTTGAGCTTGCGGCTGCTCTTCCCGCTGGCCTGGCACGTGGGGCAAGATCGGCAGTGCTGGATTACGTCGTTCCTCATCTTGGGCCAAAAAAAGTGGGTCACCAGGCGACTGTAGGTTATGTCCTGACCCAGGTGGCCAGCCAGGGGGACATCGTGGGCCAGGTTTAGCAAGAAGTCTCTAAAGCGGAGGGGTACCACTAGCACTCGACTGGCCCCTAACTCTGCGATTCTCTGTTCGCTGTAAACAGGTCATTGTCCCAATAGACCCAATGGGTTCCGGAGGTATCCCCGGCACTCTGGGCGAGGGCTTGTTGGCGGAGTCCCTCGAGGGAGGGACAGGTCTTCTGCTTGTGGCAAAACTGTTCCTGGGTGGGCCCCCCCTCCTGACGCCACTGAGTCAGGTCGGGAAGGTCCTGAGGTTGAACGAGCCCCTCGGGAGTTTGCTCTGGGGGGACGGCCCGGTCGGTGTCTTCTACTGGAGCGACCGGGGGAAGAGGTGCCGGCCATTCAGGTTCTTCGGGCCGGGGGATGGCACGGGCAGCCATGGACCGGGTGGTTACGCACGCCCAGTCCGGGATGCCCAACATCCCCAGGTGCTCTCTTCTCTCTACAGCGGCCCACGGGGAACTCTCAAGATCATTTCCCAGGAGACAGTCTACGGGGGCATCATCTCGGACCGTCACTTTCAACATGCCGGAGACTCCTCCCCACTTGAAGGGGACGCAGGCCATCCGGCATAGACTCTCCGAATTGTCGGCTGAACGGACAGGGCAGAGAACGTTCGGCAGGATCTGTTCTGGGGTCACCAGGTGACAGCGGACGGCCGTTACACTGGCCCCGGTGTCACGTAGGGCTTCGGCCCGGCGTCCATTAATGTTCACCCACTGACTGTACTTCCGGGTGTTGGCGGGCAGGGGGACCCGCGGGACCATGTCTTTTCCCCCTAGGCACGCTAGAACCATGGCGGCTGGTTCCCACTCTTGGTGTTCTTGCTCGCACTCCTCTTGTTCTTCGGAGATTTGTTCTTCCCCCAGGGCGGCGGCAGCCATCTGGCGGGGTCTCGGAGTCTGACTCTGTGGACAATTCGGGTCGTTTGCGTAGTGGCCGACTCGCTGGCATCGGTGACACGTGACATTGGCTCGGTATCTCGGCCGCGCCGGGGGGTTGCCCCGGTTGGCCGGGGGTGGGGTGCTGGTAGCGGGAGCGGCCGGGGCGTTGTCTCTTCCTCGTCCCTGGCCCCCTCCTCCTCCTCGGGGACGGTGCTGACCGTGGTTGTTCCGGTTCTGTTCATGTGACCCATTTCGGCCTACTCGGGTAATTTCCCACCGGTCAGCCTCGGCGGCGAGCTGCCGTGGATCAGTCAATTTACTGTCGAGGAGGTGCTGCCTGAGCTCGACGAAGCAGTTGTTTGATAGATGCTCCCATACCATGAGATTGAAGAGTTGCTCGTAGGTCGTTACGTTGCTTCCCTTGATCCAACCCTCGAAGGCTCGGCTGAAATAGTTCACGTATTCCACCCAAGTGGTACCCAGGATCCGGGTGCAGTCTCGGAACCTCTGGCGGTACATTTCGGGTGTGAGCCCATAGCGGGTGAGGAGGGTAGCTTTCATGTGGTCATAGGAGGTCATCAGATGGTCTGGGAGCTGTAGCAGGGCATCGCGGCCCTCATTGACGAACCTCCCCCATAGACCGGCTCCCCAGTCGCTTCGATCGATCCGGTGGGAGGTCATAGCGATCTCGTAGGCCTTGAACCTTTGCTGTATGTCGTCATCTCGGAAATATTCTCGAACGACATCCTTAGGGATGTGTACCTTCTTTTCTGTTGCCCCCGGGGTGCGCGGTTGCTCGGGCACCCCTAAGTCTTTGTTCTGCTTGCGTAAGTCTATCTCAGCTAGTTTGCGCTCGTGTTCATACGCCCGCCTTTTTTCTTCGAGCTCTCTTTGTCTCTGTTTCTCTTCTCGTTCTTCTCGGAGTCGCAGATGTTCCAGGTTCAATTTTTGTTCGGCTAATTTGAGTTCGCCATCCATTTTGAGCCGGGCCATTTCTAGTTCATGTAGTCGGTTTCTTTCTCGCTCTTGGATCGCATCTTGCGAGAGACCCGTTCTTCGCTCCTCGGGAGCCGTGGTGTCTTTCTCTGCTGCTGTGACATTTTGGTCCGGGGGTCTGACGGCCCCGGTTTCTGCCCATGACTCAATGGCGTGCTTGAAATCGTCTTTAGTACTCAGACCGGTGGTAGCGATACCTAGTTCAATGCAGAATTGTTTCAACTCACGATGGCTGTATTCTTCCAATTTCTCCATCTGGAATTTTTCGGTGGATCCGCTTTCTTTGGTTGACATTGTGGTTTTGTCGTGGGGTGAGCTACTCTCTGTACGATTACGCGTTGATTCGGATCGCGCCGCTGGCCACCAATGTTAGACGGACCGGGAGGGTCGGCCGAGGACAAGGGGAGAGGTCTCCGGGGAGAGCCGTCTCCAACGATCGTACAGACAAGTAACTTCCCCCCCACAGAGGTACACCACACAAGGATAAGGTTCAACGTTACTTCATAAGCAATTCTTTAAGTACGGTGAAATGGTACAAGGAGGTCTGGACTCAGGGGTCCCCTCTATTCTAGTCTCTTGGTTGGGTAAGGGGGTAGCGGGACAGTCTCGTTACCAATCTGGTAGATATGGTGGTAGATGAAATAGCTCACAATCCTCGAGCTCGGCGTTCTAGATGATCGGGCCGCGGCGGAGCCAGCAGGTCCCGATGAAGGTGGTGGTTACAAACGGTCCGCGGCCACGCCAGCAGGTCCCGACGACGATGAAGGTTTCAGAAGGTTGCGGCAGCGCCAGCAGGCAGGTCGATAGTTCACAAGGCAGGGCTACGGCAGCGCCGGTAGTCCGTCAAGGATGAGTTCTTCACTGCGTCTCTCGACTCCAGGATACAACTCCCTTCCTGCTCTGGAGCTGCCCCAGTTATAGGTCTGGCGCCCTTTGATGTCCGGACCCTCGCACTTGGAGGTCGGGAGGTCTGGGATGAGGGAGTCCAGACACCCAGCAGGGGGGTGGAGCCAGCGCCTGGGGGAGCTGGGGGCGATCGGCACCTGGCGGGGGAGAGCCATCGACACCTCTTTCTCCCATTGACCTGCCAAGTAGTCCGCTCACCTCCTGGGTGGATGGTGGTGCCGGGATGTCGGGGCCTGGCCAGGCCCAGGGTTAGGGTCGATCAGAGGCCACGCGGCCTCGTGGTGCTGTGTCCAAGATGGCGCCCAGGCCGGGCGAGAGGGCCGGTAGGGAATCGGGCCCATGGTATGGAGATGTTCAGGGGCAGGGGTCCCATATGAAACGGGAAACGGGTGGTTGTTGCGTGTAACACCTGAAGAGCCGGGCTCGGGCCTGGTCGTGCGGGGGGGGAAGCAAGCCTTACACGTGGCCTGTCCAACATGTGATATCATCAGCAGTGGATTGCGGATGCGCGAAATATAGTTAGTACAACTAACTATATATGAGCAATTGCAATCGTTTTGTATGAGTGAAATGTCCAGCTAACTATAACACCCCTAAAACTTATAGTTTTTTGAGTGAATTTCAAAGGTTTTTTAAAACCTAATTCCTAACTATATAAGGCCTGAAACTTATGTTTTTTTCTGTGAATTTGCAAGGTTTTTTAAATTCTAATTCCTAACTATATAAGGCCTGAAACCTATGTTTTTTTCAGTGAATTTGCAAGGTTTTTTAAATGCTAATTCCTAACTATATAAGGCCTGAAACCTATGTTTTTTCAGTGAATTTGCAAGGTTTTTTAAATGCTAATTCCCAACTATATAAGGCCTGCAACCTATGTTTTTTTAATTGAATGTGCAAGGTTTTTTAAATGCTAATTCCTAACTAAATAAGGCCTGAAACCTATGGTTTTTTCATTGAATTTCAAGGGTTTTTTAAATGACAATTTTTAAATGTATTAATTTGTTTTTTTTATACTGAATTACTACATTTTTGCAGGCAGGTGTTCAGAGGGCACGCCCCCTTTTAACAACACTCTGCAGTGCAACCCCTGGCGCGTTGCAGAGGAGGAACTAATTCCCCTTGCATACTGGGGGTCCCTGGGGGGCAACTAGCCCACCAGGAGCCTCCAGTATAAGCCAGGGGGCTGCATTGCAGAGATGTGTAATGAGGCCACACTCTTTTTTACACCTCTCTGCAACGCAGCCCTTGGCGTGTTTGCAGAGGGGGGAACTAATTCCCCTTGCATACTGGGGGTCCCTGGGGGCCAACTAGCCCACCTGGAACCTCCGGTATGCACCAGGGGGCTACATTGTAGAGAGGTGTAATGAGGCCACACTCTTTTTTACACCTCTCTGCAGCGCAACCCTTGGCGTGTTTGCAGAGTAGGAACTAATTCCCCTTGCATACTGGGGGTCCCTGGGGGCCAACTAGCCCACCAGGAGCCTCCAGTATGCGCCAAGGGGCTGCGTTGCTTTGCCCCAGGGGCGGCAGTCCCCGGGGAAGTGTGGAGGGGATTGTGGACCCCCCACACTTCCTTATCACTATGCCCCCGCGATTTGTCCCTCCGTGGGGTAATTGTTTAAAAAACAGACCAGGTTTAAAAAAAAAAAAAAAATGGTCCTTTTTTTTCCTTGTGGGACCACCTGGGCAGGGAGTCAGGGTGTATCTACCCTGCCCCCTTTTTGTGTTCGTCACGTTTGTTTTTTTGCTTTCTTTTAAATTTATCTATCGAGCACAAGATGGATGCGAACACTTCCTGGTTAGAAGTGTTCACAGCCAATGAGCATGCAGCTTTCTCGGGAAGGCATGCTGATTGGCTGCCACTGTCTGTCAACACTAGCACAAGATGGATGCCATCACTTCCTGGTTAGAAGTGTTGACAGCCAATGAGCATGCAGCTTTCTCGGGAAGGCATGCTGATTGGCTGCCGCTGTCTATCAACACTCCAAACCAGGAAGTGTTGGCAGCCATCTTGTGCCTCGGTAGAACGAAGGCACAAGAAAGCAGTGAAACAAAGGTGTAAAACACGCAAAGGGAGCAGGGTAGAAGCACCCTGACCCAGTAGGCCTGCTCAGGGGGTCCCACAAGGACCCCCCAGGCCCCAATATATATATATATTTTTAAATTGCGATATTCCAAACGATTGAAAATGACTTTTCTTGAGAAACATTTGGATTTGGATTATCATGTCCTATACTTTGGAAAGACTGACTTTGAGGATGCTATACATTACTCAAGTCTGCCCGAATTGTGTGTGTAAAATTGATACCTAGTCACTTTGAATAAGAATGTACTTACGTCTCGTCTAACATTTGGAAGAAATATCTAGCTATATGACAACAGGATACCGACATAACTTGAAGGAAATAAGAACGCCCTGAAGAAGTTCTGTTGTACAGAACGAAACACATCGGCTGGCAGTGGTACATAAACTTAAGGAAACTAAAAGCATTTGAATATACACCAAGATTCAGCGCTTCAATAAGGACTCCAAGTGATATGATTTGATTGGACTTGTTGTGCAAGTGGTGCTGTGCCAAACTTTGGAATATTCTCCACTACTCTCTACTACTCACTCTCTACTTCTCCACCACTCTCTAATACTCACTCTCTACTACTCATTCTCTACTACTCTACTACTCTCTACTACTCACTCCCTACTACTCACTATCTACTACTCTCTACTACTCACTCTCCACCACTCTCTACTCTCTACTACTCACTCTCTACTACTCTCTCTCTACTACTCACTCTCTACTACTCTCTCTCTACTACTCTCTACTACTCACTCTCCACTACTCACTCTACTACTCACTCTCTACTACTCTCTACTACTCACTCTCTACTACTCCCTCTACTACTCTCTACTACTCACTCTACTACTCACTCTCCGCTACTCTCTACTATTCTCTCCCTCTGCTACTCACTCTCTACTACTCACTCTCTACTACTCTCTACTACTCACTCTCTACTACTCTCTTCTACTCACTCTTTACTACTCTCTACTACTCACTCTCTACTGCTCTCTACTACTCACTCTACTACTTACTCTCTACTACTCTCTATTACTCACTCTCTACTACTCTCTACTACTCACTCTACTACTCCCTACTACTCACTCTCTGCTATTCTCTCTATTGCTCTCTACTACTCACTCTCTACTCTCTATTACTCACTCTCTACTCTCTACATCTCTACCTCTCTCTACTAGTCTCTACCTCTCTACCTCTACCTCTTTACCTCTACCTTTCTACCTCTCTCTACATGCACACATATACACATATATATATGCATATATATACATATGCATTTATATATGTATGTGTATATATATATATGTACATACATATATAAACATATATAATCTGCATATATATATAAATACAAATATAAATGCATGCATACATATACATATGTGCATACATATGCATGTTATTTACATAAAAGTTTGAAAAACGCTAATAAAAGCAAAGCTAAAAAGCCACCTCATTACAAACAGAATGGCTTTAACTTAAACGAGAGCAAGATCTATTGCATTTTCAATGCTTGTTTACTTTGGTTCCATCAAGAAGGCATTCAGATGTGTCACACATTTGCCATACATTCTGAATGTTAGCACTCTAGTTGCTCATTAGATCACTGTAGTAAAGCTACTGCTTACCAGGGAAGTCTGCTGCTGGTATTCAAAGTGTATGTTTCAGTCTGCATGTCAGAATTTTTTTAATGAAATAGAAGAGGATTTGAGAAGTCACTCAAAATGTGCCCTAATTTTTCTTTCTGAAGCACTGATCATACTTTCTACGGCAAAATTAACCCCCACATTTTGTTCCTTTTTTAAATTAAATTTTTTCAGACTTACCACTTATTTCCAATCAAGATGGCTTCTGGTGTGCCAAACTTTTGTCATAAGTAAGACTGTTAGCGCTCTAGTTGTTCTTTAGAACACTCTGGGACATTCTGTCATTGGGCTATACTTGGGCTACATCTGGGTGATATTTGGGCTACATTTGGGCTCTTTTGTTTCTGGTGGCCATCTTGAGAGACTGCATGTCAGAATTTTTTAATGAAATAGAAGAGGATTTGAGAAGTCACTCAAAATGTGCCCTAATTTTTCTTTCTGCAGCACTAATCATACTTTCTATGGCAACATATACCCCCTCATTTTGTTCCTTTTTAAATTAAATGTTTTAAGAGTTATCACTTTATTCCAATCAAGATGGCTTCAGGTGTGCCATACCTTTGTAATAAGTAGGACTGTTAGCGCTCTAGTTGTTCTTTAGAACACTCTAGGAGGCTGCAGTAGAACACAAAGGAATCAACTGACAGTCTCTGTTCTTGTTGGATGTACATGTTTTACTGAGAATGTCAGACTTCATTCTCACATGACTGAGAAGGATAATGGGAATTTACAAAAAATATGCTTTCAGCTTAGCTTATAGATCCCCTTCCAAACCACTGTGGGAAAAGCATGAGATAATAGTTCTCTTTCAAACATGATTCATGATATCCCAGCAGAAGGCTTTTTCACATGGTAAAATCACCTTAGAACACACCACAATTCCTAAAATGTGTATGGTACCATCAACAAATGATTTATAATGTAACTAAAGTATTAAAACCTTCTATTAACTGCACTGCTTTTTAATGAGGTGCTATCATGTATATTGGTCCCAAGATGGCTGCCAACACTTCTTGGATGAAGTGCTTACAGCCACTCAGATCTCACGATGAGATGTGTGGTTAGGCTCCGCCCAGATATATATTTATGTATTTCCTTTTGATTTTCTCAAGAACTACTGGAGGGATTTACACCATTTAAACAAAAGGCACTTCTGCATACCAGTCCCTACCATTTTGCCAAGTTTGGTGTAATTCCATTCAGCGGTTCGGGCTGTAGCCGTGTCTGAACGTCCAATCGAAATTAACATGGGGAAAACACGTTTTGGGCCCCCCCTTTTTTTCTCGGCCCCCACTTGACGAATCCCCCTGACACTTTAAGGAAAGGAGTGGATCGGAGCTCGCCTAAATTTTTGAAAATTACACGCAAATTCCTCAACCGGCGCCAAAGTTATTCCCAATAGAATGTTGCGGATTTCCTGTGGAAACTAGGTCCTAACTATATATACCCTCTGGCGACCGCCAGTGGGTATATATAGTAAGCTTTATTCGATTTTTCAGATAAAATCATAAAAGGACAACACATACAACAATTAAAAAATTCATATACATAATCGATACAAATAGTTGCTTACTAAAACATTTAAGAATTATTTCATTTAGAACAGAATAAAACACCAGATATTATAAGTTTAAGATCCAATATCATCAAACAACAACGGACATCATGGTACCAGGAAGGGAAATGTTTTGCTACATAGATTTACGGTACCTTATAACCGATTTTAGGAAACATGAGACGGCGAAAATCACATGTTCATCTTCTAGCTGAAGCAGTTTTAGAAAGGCTGCTCTACAATTTCTTAACCCCCATCGTTTTAATAAAGGTTTCAAAAATTGTTGCCTAGGGTTGGAATAAAATTTGCAAAAAAACATTAAATGTATGTTAGATTGCATTGCGATGTTATCGCATGGACAAACCAACTTGCTAGATGACCAGTTGTTCGTGTCAGGTAAGGTAACCATGCGATAAAAAGTCCCCAAACGCAGGCGGGACAGAAGCATTCGATGATATGGGCTAGGGACCACAGTCAAGTAGGTTTGCACACCTTCTTTGGGGGTAATTTCCTGAAAACTTAATACTGTGTGTTTCAACTTTTCAAGATTCCATCTCACAGTTTCTAGGTGGACGGTTAACATTTTTTTAAGCGCTGATCTTGGGATACCCTCCATGGTTCTAGGGTTTTCATAATACTCTGGGTGTCCCAGATCAGTTAAAATTGTTCTTACATATGTTAACCATTTGAAGTTAGCAACCCCATCTAAGGCCACACAGTCTTCTATGAGGTCCCTGTTGAAACTCGCTTCAGGCGTAACCCTCACCTTGTGCCACAGCAGGATTGGAGACATCTTAATGGTGTCACTAAGGTGTTTAACTCCTGCCTCAATATGCGCCATAAATGTGGAGGTGCTTTTAGGTACTCTCAAAAGATAGCAGATAAATTGGTTTTCGCAGCCCTGCAGTGAGTAGTCCTTCTCAATGCCCCATAAGCCCGCGCCATAGGTGGCTGTTGAAACACATTTCGCCTGATAGACCTGGATCAGCTCCTTAATTGGCTTGCCACCGAGTCTGTCATAAAAAGCGCGCAAAGCGCCGAAGGTGCGGATAAACGCCAGCTTTCTGGCCGCAATCGCAGGCTTCCAACGGCACCGTCTATCGAACAGTACTCCTAGATAGCAAAAGTTGTCAGTGGGGGCTATTTTTTGTTTATCCAGGAATATATTACAAGGGGCTCTATTATTCTTCCTGGTGCATGGCATGGTAAATGTTTTTGAGATATTGACTCTAAGGCCTCTGACCTTCATGTAGCTTGCAAAATTGTTTACCGCCCTCTGTAAGCCGACTTGGGTCTGTGACATTATGGCCTCATCGTCGGCGTACAGTAAAATTGGTACTGATGAGCCTTTAACACTGGGGTAATCGTTTGGTAGGAGAGAGAGGTAATGTCCGACTGAATTTATATAATAGGTAAAAAGCCGTGGGGCCAGAATGCAGCCTTGTCTCACACCTCTTGAGATCGGAAATTTCTCAGTGCATTCCCCCTGTTTGCCATACCTCACTCTTGCCCCTGCATTATGGTAAAGCTCTTTAATAAAAATAATTATACGGGTGTCAATACCCAGTTCGCCCAGCATGGTCCATAGTAATGAATGGTCCACGCAATCAAAAGCAGAGCTTAAATCGATAAAGGTTATAAAAAGTGCTCCGCTTTTGGCCTGGGTATACTTAGAGATAAGGAGGGACAGATTTAAGCACTGTTCAGTAGTCCCTATCCCTTTTCTGAACCCGTACTGCAAGCGAGACACCACATTATGTTCTTCCTCCCATAATTGCAATCTTTTTAAGATAATTCTGCCTGCCACTTTCATTAAACCGTCCAATAAGGATATCGGACGGTAGCAGGTAGGGTCGTCCCTACTACCCTTTTTATATATGGGGACCACTATGGCATCCGACCAACTTTCAATAAACCCACTTTGGTTTCCCCTATTTAAAAAGTTAGTGAGCAGTGGAGCCCAGAAATCCGGTTCGGCTTTGTAAACGTCTACCGGCGTACAGTCTGGACCTGCTGCTTTACCTGAAGCACTTTCCCTGAAAGCATCACAAACTTCTTCTATGGAAAAAGTTAGATCTATTGGGAAAGGGTGGGATAAGCAGTGTTCACCTTCTCTATTGGGTACATTTTTATCTGCGATTAAGCTAGCCCCTAAAAATGGTGTAGTGTCATCTACCCCCCTTTGATTATACTAAAATGGGTTAGCCATCTTTCACCAGTTATGGCAAGGTCCATGGTGTTACCACTTTCCCTCGGGTGGTATAGGGTTTTTACGACCCTCCAAAAATGAGAGCTATTTTTCTGACTAGAGGCCTCCATCAGTGATTCCCATGATCTCTTTTTTAAAGCCAGTCTTCTTTCTTTAATGGCTAATTTATATAGTTTCCTCGCCTCTCGTATTATAAGTGGGTTTCTTGGTTTCAGGGACAGGGCTCCTTTTAGATCTTTCGGCGCTTTCGAGCATTTCCCATTGAACCACCCTTCAGAGCTTTTTGAATTACTTTTAGGCCCACGGACCAGCATATTTTTAATGTAAAGTTGAATATTAGCAAAGGCTGACATAACATTACTGGGAGCCCCATGTTCCTCCAAACAAACATTGACATCTACAGCACAACAGGTAATTAACTTCTGTAAGAACGTACTGGGCACAATTTTTTCCCATTTTACAACATAACCATTGGTTTTGGATAGGTTGATCTTATATGGGTAAGTGCGGGGGATTCCCTTATTGCCAGAGCGTCCTTTTATATTTACACCAATTATCAAAGGATAGTGGTCACTAAATATATCTTTTCCAACTTCCCAGGAGGTTATAAACCCTGGGTTAGCCTGGGTTATTAAGGCGAAATCGATTGTCGAGTTGCATCCTCTACCAAAAAAGGTTGGCTAAAAAGGGGCAGGAGGTGAACACATCTGGTTAACAAAAGAAAAATCGAAATTAAAAACAATACCGTTTAAAAGAGTCCCCATCTTTGTGTGAGAAAAATTAATTGGGCCCTCCGTCCCATAGTCTGACAAACCACACAAGTCTGTGTCGGTGAGCGAGCAGATGGTGCAATTGAAGTCCCCCACCCAAATGATCTTTGCCCCCTTGGGATCATCAACAAATCGGGCCATGTGACACAACATATTCGACATAGTGGGCTCCATATCACTGTTGGGCATATTGTTATAAAAATTCACCAATAAAATCTTTTCATTGTGGCCCCATTTTAAAGATAATATTTGGAAATATTGGCTGGAAAGAAATTTAAGAACCTTGACATCAGCAGTTGTTGAAACATAAACACAAAGACCACCCTTATTGTGTCCCTGTGCTGATAGCTTAGCCGGGGAATGAAAGGTCTGATACCCTAACAAATGAACTTCCTCAAGAAGCCATGTTTCTTGGAAAACAGGATGCCATGTTTGTGTATAACATCTAACCAGGCTTTATTAGCAACTTTACTTCCTAGGCCCGCCGTGTTCCATGATAACAGAGAGTTGGAATGGGGTACCCTACCGATGAGCGCCTGAAGGCTACCAGTATTCACCAAGGAATTGCGTAGAATAGGAGGAGACATTTTTAGGGTGGCAGATGAAATTCTGGGAGTGGTGGGAGAACGATCCTGGGGGATTGGTTGGGAATGATATAAGACAAAACTGAGATCCAAAGCATGTCTTGATGAAGTTCGCCCACCATCGTATCAACGTGATGTTCCTTTAATGAACTAGATGAAACATTTTGGGCGGAGGTACCTTCACACACCCCGTGCCCCTCAAGCAACTCCTCTCTATTGTCGGTCTCAATGAGTCATTCATTCTCATCCAGTCCGGAGAAAAGATGGAATAAATTTGTTAATGGTATGTTCCAAGAGTCCTTGGGATTGTAAGATTGAAAATTGCCCCAGTGACTATGGAAAATAGGATTTTTGTAGTTTGGCATAGGATGGTTAGGCTGCCAAGATGGAAAACAAAAATCACTAGTGTCATTATAAAACTCACGAGCCCCTGGGGTCATCGATATATATATATATATATATATATATATATATATATATATATATATATATATATATATATATATATATATATATATATATATATATATATATATATATATATGTATATATATATATATATATATATGTATATATATATATATATATATATATATATATATATATATATATATTCTTTCCGCAATACATCAAAATTATGATGAAGACAGGACACCCAGAGCTTCAGTTGTACAGGAGTTTATTTGGCGGATGAAAAAAGTTCCACGACGCGTTTCGCCATTACGGCTTGGTCACGCTCGTCTCGTGGCGTTGGTTGCCATTATTTAAACACCACACCCTAGTGCATATGATAACATCACGTAAACATTGTGGCGGCCATCTTGTAACATATAAAATTACTTTCCAAGTTATGCATTGACTGGTGTTATAATTCGCGCTGCGGTTAGTATGCCTGTGTTGAACATCAAGTATCAGGCATTATTGTATTTCAACAATTTCCGCAATCATCGCTATGCTACATTCACTGTGAAAACGAACAGGACTAAAATATCGCTCACTTCACGTATGCCATAAACTGCCCCATGATTGGTGGCTTTGTGTTCACGTCATTGTATCAATATTATGGCAGAATGATAAATTGGTTATACCCAAAACTTATCTGTGATGCACAGAAACATAATTAAACGAGAGAACACCGTGTGATTCAAAATTGCATTCAGTTTGGCTCGTCAATAGTAATCATGTTGCTATAGAAACCTGCCACGTGTTGTAGCTACGGCAATGTTGCGATCTGGGTTTGTAAATGCAAACGTAAATCAATTGTCATTGAGACAGTGATGCCCCAGTGGGCAAAGCGAACTCCCATTGTCTTTGGACCATAGCGCCGGTCCCATGCCTCCTCATTTAAATAACCCAAATGTCACGCCCCCAGATGGGCTGCTCATTTGAGACAGTGCAAGGTATTGTGAGAACTGTAGTACCGGCTTTCTTTCTTCCTGAATGGATGCATGAATGTCAGTGCCGGTTATTTTAAAAAGCCACACATTGGCCTCAGTTATCGGGATCCATCCTAAATCCTTGTTGCTGTTTCCACATTAGTGCTTGGTAGTTAACGAGCCCCATAGCCCCCATAGTTCTCAGGGTGGTGCACGCTTGGCGGCAGGACAGCCGCCTGTAAATGTACGCTCCAAGGTTTGCCCAACCGGTTAAGCAGCACCCCAACAGCAATGTCCTTCAAGCCTTTTATTAGGTATGGATGGCATGCCGATTTCCGATTCCTTTAACAGCTTTCTGCCATTTGGCCTGACGCGTTTCAAAGTCTTTACATCTTCTTCCTCAGAGGCTGACGGGTAAGTAAGTGCAAGCCGGTCACATGTCCCCTCATTTAAATAACTCAATCGGCATGCCATCCATACCTAATAAAGGCTTGAAAGCACGTTGCTGTTGGGGTGCTGCTTAACCGGTTGGGCAAACTTTGGAGCGTATATATATATATATATATATTACCTACTGGCAGTCACCAGTAGGTAGTTATAGTTAGGACCTAGCTACCATAGGAAATCCGCAACATTCTATTGGGAATAACTTTGGCGCCGGTTGAGGAATTTGCGTGTAATTTTCCAAAATTTAGGCCAGCTCCGCTCCGCTCCTTCCCTGGAAGTTTTGGGGGGATTCGTCATGCGGGAGCCAAGAAAAAAGGGGGTCCCAAAACGTGTTTTCCCCATGTTAATTTCCATAGGACGATTAGACACGGCTACGGCCCGAACGGCTGAACGGAATTACACCAAACTTAGCAAAATTGTAGGGACTGGTACGCAGAAGTGCCTTTTCTATATTTGGTGAAAATTGCTCCAGTGGTTTTTATGAAAATTAACTTCAAAAACATGTCATTTGAGATGTCATCAGTGATGTCATCAGTGATGTCACTGACCATGTCATGAATGATGTAATATGTGACATCATCAGCATTGGATTGCGGGCGCGCGAGTTATAGTGAGTCCAACTAACTATAACGTGGGAATTTCAATGGTTTTGTATGAGTAAAATGTTCAGCTAACTATAACTGGTGTGAAACCTATGTTTTTTTCAGTGAATTTCAAAGGTTTTTTAAATGCAAATTCCTAACTATAACCAGTGTTAAACCTATGCTTTTTGCAGTGAATATATATATATATATATATATATATATATATATATATATATATATATATATATATATATATCATGTGATCCAGTTCGAAACGCGTCATGCTGCTGCCCATTTTGGAATAAAGCACTTCTTCACCCTTGGTTGTGGTCTGTACCTGTTTTTGTGCTGGTGTTCACTGGAATCCCTTTGCTGCAGGATTGTGGACTTCAATATATATATATATATATATATATATATATATATATATATATATTTATTTATTTAAATCCACCTCCTTTGTAACGCCGGGACACCGTGACAGCGGTGCATAAAGGGGCAAAGGTCCCCCTTTGTTAAATACAGGTCCACAAACGTAGTAACACTACGTGAATGCACTCCCCTTGGAAGATCCGGAATTAGGAAATGATTAGCAGAGTGCGCTTCTCCATAAATTCTTGTTTATTCAAAGTGCAGCATCGTGACAGCTCATGGAAACATAAAAATATATAGTTATATCACCAAAGGGCGGTCGCCAGTAGGTAGTTATAGTTGGGACCTATTTTCCATAGGAAATCCGCAACATTCTATTTGGAATAACTTTGGCGCCTGTGGACGAATCTATCCTAAAAGTCTTGGGGTGATTCGTGAAGCGGGGGGCTATGAAAAAAGGGGGTCCCAAAACGTGTTTTCCCCATGCAATTTTCCATAGGTACCGTTCATCGGGGCTACAGCCTGAATGGCTGAACGGAATTACACAAAATTTGGCAAAGTTGTAGTCCTTGGTTCAGACTCGTGCCTTTTGCTTATATGGTGTAAATCTTATCAGAAGTTCCCGAGAAAATTACAATTAAAAGTATATATATATCTATGCCCTCGGTGGATGCGCGGATTATAAGCGCACCGTCCCGATCACGCACAGAATGCTGATTGGCTGTCAAGTGGTTCTCAACATTCGAAACCAGGAAGTGGTGGCAGCCATTTTGTGCCTCGGTAGAAGCGAGGATTTAGAAATTAGTGGGACAAGTGTTTAAAACGTATAAAGGGGCAGGTAAGAAATATTTTGACCCTCTAGACCTGCTTAGGGGATCCCACAAGGACCCCTAGGGCCCAAAAAAGATTCGTTTTTCTTTAAACAGTGAAATGTGCGGTGGGTGCATGAACCCGCTGCAAAAAAAATAAAAAAGAAGCGCGGGGTCCTGCGCTTGTTTAAAATTAGCTACATGGGACGGAGAAATCCTGGGGTCTAAAATACTGCATTTGAAGCGGAGGGTCCCAAACCATGTTTTCCCCATACAATTTTCCATAGGAACTGTTCATCATGGCTACAGCCCGAACGGCTGAACGGATTTACACCAAATTTGGCAAAGTGGTAGTCCTTGGTTCAGACTAGTGCGTTTTGCTTACATGGTGTGAATCCGTTCAGTAGTTCCCGAGAAAATTACAATTAAAAAAACATATATATCTATGACCTCGGTGGATCCGCGCATCTTGTGAGCACTCTAAGCGCACCGTCCCGATGAGGCACTGAATGCTAATTGGCTGTCAAGTGGTTGTTAACATTCAAAACCAGGAATTGTTGGTAGCCATTTTGTGCCTCGGAAGAAGGGAGGATCTAGAAAATAGTGGGACAAGTGTTTAGAAGGTATAAAGGGGGCAGGTAAGAAATATTTTGATCCTCTATACCTGCTTATGGGGTCCCACAAGGACCACTAGGGTCCCCCAAAAAATTTTTGGGGGGGAAACAGAGAAATATGCGTTGGGTGCATGGATCGGCTGTAATAAAAATAAAAACGAAGCGGGCTCATGTACTTGTTTAAGCATTAGCTACCTGGGAGGGCCAAATCCCGGGGTCTAAAATATTACATTTGATGGGGTCCAGAGGGGTCCTGTAGCCCAGAGACCGCCATTCTTCAGTGCTACAAAATAAATTGGTGAGGGAGCTCAAAGGTCCGTCTAAGCCCCGGGGATTACCACCTTCCAGGGTTTTTTATATTTTGTCTGGGGGGCCTCGTGGTCTGCTTTCTGGAGCAGTCGAAAGCCTTGGAGAACACCACCCCCAGGAGCGGTTCCTGCTGTGTCTCGGGGTGTCTACCCCCGGGACACTGCTGTTTGCTGTGGCAGGGCGGGAGTCGAGGTTCCCGTTGTGTCATAGCAAACTTGAGGGTATATTAACAAGTGCCATTTCGCCGCAATTTTTGTAAAAAAGCCAAAAATGCAGTGAAAATTATATTGCCCTATTTACTAGGCAATGCTAAGATGCATTAATGCATGTTAGCAGCCGGTTTGCTAAGGGCTCGCATCGTATCTCCAATGAGTTGCAATGTAGGTGTTGTCAGTGGGAAGGTAGGTGTTTCTATGAGAATATAAAAAGGAAGAGGGAGGTATGACAACAGCTTTGTATTTACTAACCCTGGGCGCAAGACTACGCTCCGCCCACGGAGTGTACGTAGTGTTGCCTACTTTGCATTTTGCAAAGTAGGTGTAGTAGGCAACACTACGCACGCTCCGTGGACGGAGCGAAGTTGCCCGCCACCCACCTCCCTCCTGCCCTCTCCTAAATACCTAATTAAAGCTAAATATACCACAAAAGTAAATTGAAGGCACTTACCTGGTCCGCGGCGTCCCGGGGCTCCCTCTTCTCTTTCGCACCGCCGTCTTCGATTCCAATGAGCATGCGCGGCCGCCTGCGCATGCGCATTTCTCGTGAGAAATGCGCATGCTCGAGCGGCCGCGCATGCGCATTGGGATAGAAGACGCCGCGGCGTATTTATATAGCGCCTTCTACCCAGAGGTCTCGTAGCGCTGTTAAATTCAGCCTTAATTTTTTTTTCGGCTGAGGGGACAGCCGCATCAATAACTTTAAAAGAGAAAGAGAAACAATGTGAGAGAGAGTGAGAGAGAAAGAGAGAAAAAACGACATTAAAACTGTGAGAGAGAGAAAGTTATAGATGGAGCAGTTAATACTAGGAAAAACTTTGTAGCTCATCTTTTTGCCTCTGTTGTGTGTCCAAGCACGTGCCAGTTCATAGTGCACCTTCTCGTTTAGTGATCTGAAAGATATTATAGAGTTAGTAAAAGTACATACAACTGCACAAGTATATTTTTGCTTTATGTGTTTGTACACTCAGGATACTGTATTTCATCAACTCCCACTGCAAGTAGGTGTCTGTGCGCTCTTTTTCTTCCAAAGTACTATACCCCATGCGCTCCCACTGCATAGCGGTGAGTTCTCATTACTGCGTACCCAGACTGTTGCACCCCATTGAATCCCCGAGTCTGGAGGTGAGTGGTTTTTTTTGCTCACTCAGGGGAAGATTTACAAGCTCCTTGCGCCACTTTTGCGTCACTTTTCCAATGTTAAAAGTGACGCAAAAGAAGCGCAAGGGGCTTGTAAATCTGCCCCTCAGATTGTTGCAACCTACCTATTCTTACTGCCCGGAGGTAATTTTACATTCCTACACAGTCAAGCTGTTGCACACTACCCACTCTCTCCAACCACAGGTGACTTGTTGTTTCGGAAACAAGCTTCTTTGCTTACTTTGTGCCATTGGCGTGATTCAAAGAGGGTGCACCACGTGTCGAAGCAGCCTTCTCAGACGTTGTTACGATGGCCACGCATCATCGCAGAATCCTCAAACGTTGAGCTTTGGAGGTGTTGAGGGGGGGAATGCCAATTTGTGAAAAACAACCTGAAAGATAAAAAGGATTGTGCGTCATTTCTTTATCAAAGGGGAGAGGAAGTGAGAGAGTGACTGAAAAGAATATTCGTAGCTCACCTTTCTGTCACTGGTGTGTGTTTCACCACGTGCCGGGACATAATGCACTCTGAAGCTCTAAATCTAAAAGATAGTAAAAGAAGGACGTTATGATTCGTATTTGTTACTATCTTAATGTGGAGTAGAATTACATCGCCCTTTCACACTCGTTCCCTCCCGCATTTAAAAAACAACTATTTGTACAGTTCCAACTTGTTTAATAGGCTTCGATTTTTGAAAAAATTACTATAGTAGTAATATTTTTATCCGGTTGTGAAAGCAAGTGATGAGCAGTGATGTACGTGGTTTCGATCATCACGAGCTATGGACATTTGACCGATTATGAAAATGTTCCTGCTTAAGGAAAAAAAATACAAATGCAATAAGATACGGTATATCGGACTGCGTACGACTACATCGCTGCGTCGCCTTTTTGTATCCAGTCTGCTGCACCCCATGTACTCCCTCCGCTTTGCACCCAGTCCTCACTGCTCACCTTTTCGTGGACAGGGCACCTTCTACATCATGCTGTCCTGCTCTGCCACCAAGAAGTCTCATATATGGTGCTGAGTCTTGATATCGCTATGGCTAAGGACATACTTGTGCACCCATCTTCATCGCAGGATCCTCAACCGGTCAGTCTTCGCGGTACCACTAACTCAGTGAACAAAGAGGCCACGCACGTAGTGGTGGGCCCCCCTGCTCTGTGGTTCGGGCCTACATGAGGCATACAAACCACTAGGAAGAGCCATCACACTGCTTAGGATGGTAGCAACTCTAAAATGGCGTAGAGCACGTGTGCCCGGTCTTTTTTAATGGTAGGGTCCTGTGTGTAGTGTCGTATGTGCTTGATGGGTGTGGTATGGGTGTATACCAGCCATGAGGGAGTGTGTGTGTGCCATTGTGACAACTAGACCTGGAAGTAAGAAATCACTACAATGGAAATCTGGGCCTTGTACGTACCGTTGTTGTGTTTTCCTGGTAGCGTAAGCGGAGTTGGCTGGCCTGGCGTATGCCAGTGCTCCACGAGGCTGTGAATGATGACTCCGGAGCTATGGGTGTGGTTCCGTCATTAGCTATATAGGAAATCAACTGACTTGGGTGTCCGTGTTGTAGTGCTGCAACAAGGGGGTTACTGGACTGTTCCTAAACGTGGCTGAGGGAAAGATTAGTTGGCGTGACCCAAGGTGTGAATGTGACATCCAAGGGCATCCATTTTGTTGGATGGATTGGCCTCACACACCCCGAAGGATGTCATGCTTCATCATCGGCGGTTGCTCCTCGTCAGGGAGGCGGTGCAATCCCCGACGGGCTCACCTCAAAGAGGGGCTCTTTGGCGGAGATCTTTTTCCAACTGCCTTATGGTGAGGTGCGGGTGTGTGGGCGGGGTGGTATGTGATAGTGATAAAGGGATATTAAAATGTAGCTAAGGGTACCGGAATGAACTTTATTCAGGGGGTCCCTCGCTGCAGTTAAAAACAGGGGGCTAGCTCACTAGGAGTCAACGAGCAAATTCAGGTGAACCTAGATGGGGCTAGTAGTGCAAAACGGTCGACATGTTTCTCGCAGTGGGCAGTAGTAACCCGCGATTCTTCAGGACCTATAAAAGGTGATTAACCACATGCTAGTGTCATGTGTGGGTTTGTGTGTATATTACCTCTGTGAGAGTTGTCCTATGCCTAAGTATGAAAGGGAGATAAAACAACAATAGTTAAAACAATATGCAAAGATTGCAAAAATGGTCACGCCAATAGGGAGGAGTAGTGGAAAACGTGGCATGCTGTAGGTGTACTTGTGGTTCAAGTCACAATCAACACATGCCTGAGTGGTTAAGTATGCCACCTGTCTGTAGTATGGCGTACACAACAATCACAAAGTGGGTGAAGTGGGTATTTCTGTGAAGTGTGAGGAGGTATTTTTTAAAAGATTTTGTATATACAAAGGAATCACATGCAGTAGCTAAGCAAGCTCTATAGTGCAGCTGCGTTCATACCCTGTGAAGGTATCAGTAAGTAGCAGGGGGGGACACCCATAAAACCACGACGATTATAACATGAGCAAATTGCACACACCCTCCAACTTAAGTGATTCACAGTTCTAACAAACATTTCCATTATCCACTCACCTATTTAACAAGAACTAACTGCCACATGAGGGGTCGGCGGGATGAGGCATCAGGGATGAGTCATATAGTCAAGACTGGGTTCGGGATTTAAACAAACAACAAAGCCAGGCGAGCATTAGTGAACTAGCAGTGTCTAATACTGCGAGTGGGTCCCAGCCTAGCGCCCTTTAGTCCCTCTGGAGCACTCACCTCTAGTCTCCTGCACCCCGGCTGCTTGACCTACCCTTCTCCGCCGAGCTCGAGTAGATGTGAGAGCTCGGCGGGAAGGATTATTTACATTACTCGCAGCAAATCGCCACGGAGCGAGCGTCCCCGCCCCATAGCGGGTCACGTGATTACTGCCATTCGTGGGGCGGCCATTTTAAGCTAGTCAGTCTCTGGCTTACGTTAGACTGATTTATGTGCCCACGCGCCTATTAATTGTCTGGGCACTGATCGCAGTCTTCGTCACCTCCGTGGGTCAGAGGGGGATGCAGGAAATCCTGCCAGTACACGTGTAGTCCGTCTAACTGATGGCAGGGGACACAGTATGCAACGCACCAACCGGCGCGTGAGGTGGGGGAGGAGCCCCTTGTTCCGGGTATTAGAGCGTGTGGGATTTATATTGTCAGCGGGTTGAAACTTGCTAATTTTTCGGCGATGTGTAGAGGTGGCCTCGCGCTGTTAGAGAGTGTTTCGGCGGCCATGATTAGATGGTGTCAAGAAAGCCCCGTGTTGTAGTGCTGCCTTAACCCGGGTCTTACACGCAAATGTGGCATTATGTCTGTAAAGTCCCACAATATGGCTAACATGGAAGGTACAGGGTATCACTAACCCTATATTCATTCATATTTATTTATTTATTTTTTTGAAAAGTTTTATATAGCGCTGGCTAGACCCGGAGGCATCAGAACGCTTTACATGAGGACGAGCATTGTTTCATAGCATAGTTATAAGTTACATTGTTACAAGAAAACACAATTTCAGAGCACAGTTACCAGTTGCTGGAGCGCAGTTGCATGCGTTAAAAACAAATACTTAAGGGAAAAAGCAGGCAAGGGGAGAGATTCAGGGGAGAGCGGATAGGAGGGGGAGAGGTGGACCAAGAATGAAAGGGAGAAAGGGGTGGAGGAGGGAGAAGGAAACCTATCCGGCAGACATTGAAAAACAGTGTCCAATATCTGGTGTGCTGTGATCCCAGTGGGAAAGGTGTTGTTCCACACCTCCGCTGTGTGTGGCTCCCTATACGCTGTGGACTCTCAAAGGGGACACTGAGACTCTAGGGAATAAATGCTGGAACCCTCCCCAACAAAGGGAGAAGGAGCGCTTTGGTAAAGGGCACATGGATAACAATAATTACAAGATACACAGTTTCAGAGCATAGTTACCAGTTGCTAGGGCGCAGTTGCATACGTTAAAAATTAGGCAAAGAGAGGAGGAAGACAAGGAATGAAAGAGGAAGAGAGGTGGGGGAGGGAGAGGGAAACATTAACCGGAAGACACTGAAAAACAGTGTCCAACATCCGGAGTGCTGTGATCCCAGTGGAAATGGTGTTGTTCCCACACCTCCACAGTGTATGGCTCCCTTTACACTGTGGACTCTCTCAGAGGGGTCTCTGAGACTCCAGGGCATAGATACTGGATCCCTCCTCAACAAGGGGATAGGGAGTGCTATGGCAAGGGGCGCCATTCCCACACCTCTGTTGTGTGAGACTCCCTCGACCCTGTGGACCCTCTCAGAGGGGTCTCTGAGACTCCAGGGAAAAAATGCAGTAACCCTCCCCAACATAGGGAGAATGAGCACTTTGGTAAAGTGCTTCATCATCACATGTTTCAGCCCACAAGGAACAGCCAAAAATTGGTCCGGGGCTTTCGACAGGGTGGACATGACGTATTTCTGCGAATATGAATGTTTGTTGTACATTCAGTGGAGTGTTGTAGCTGTAGTAATACATGGCTGTGAAAGGTTTAAGTTGCAGTTTTTGGCACATGAAAGGCAGATAATATATATACGTATGTTGTCATATAGGTATACTGTCGAACGTGGTGCTGGAAATCAGTGTTCGAGGCTCGGAGTTGCGTTCACATCCTGTTATTGTAGAGTAATGGCGTAATATACGCATGCCTGAAAATGTACAGTAAATATGGTGCTGATGTAAATTGCTGATATAGTTTTGGATTGACTTTGCGCTATATAAATATGCTAAAGAAAAAAAAGAAGGAATAGCCCACACTTACTGTCAGAGGTAGGATGGTTGTATACGCTATTTATAGCACAATATAATGTGGTAGGGCGCAGGAGCAGCATTTTACAAACATAATAAATACACAGACACAGATAGAAAAATGAAGTGCGTAAGGGCACGTGTGCTCGACTCCATTTTATTACGTTGCTGTTGGTAACAAGTAGAATAGTAATCATGATATCATACATAGACATTCAATCGTAAATGATTTATAACTTTTGCTGTACAAAGGTAGGAGCACTACATGTGAAATAATACACAGAAGATTCTATCATAAAGGGTTCATGAGTTGTGGTGCACTAAGGTAGGGTCAGTTTGTGTGGAAACAATCAAAAAGGAGTTAAAGGGGGAAATACAGGGGAGGCCGCCGCCCACTCAAACGGATTCCAACAATAACGGGCCCCACCTGAATTGCACCTATCTTGACTTATACAAAGGATCTAATAATAGAATTAACTCCTTATCCTCCAAGTGTGTTAATTTACACTACTATGTTTAGTCATGGTGTCCTTTCAATACATAAAAACCGTCATCACAGGTCTATACTAACTCGTGAAGAAATGTATGTGTAAAGAGAGAGTACCTCACGGTAGCAGCACCTGAGGGGGGTTACTGACTAATATTTGCCAGTCTACCCACTTCTCATCATTGGCCACTCTCTCTTTGTTGTGTGTGGAAAAGGATATACAAAACATGTGCTCCCTTTACAACAAAACTCATATAGTGAAGAAATATTAGGCACAGTTAAATGTGTCCACTACACAGACCACATATGTGCTCAAAGAACCCCAGTGAAAACCAAAATATATATATTTTTTTAGAATTCTCACTTATTAAATCCAGGTGATGCTTACTGGCCATCCAATTTTATTCCTGGCTGCAAGCATTCCCTTAAAAATGGTTACCAATACACCATCATTTTTGCTAACATGTTTTGTTGCCAAGAGTTTACGCAACTTCGTCAGGGCTTTGGGGGTTCTATACTCTTATTCTTCACTCTTACATAACGACCCACAGTCATTCTGAGAACCAAGAAGGTTCATTGAATATAATTTAATATTCAATTGTCTCAACAGTACCTGATGGTTGCCGAATCACTGCATACCTACAACCATCAATCATTTATGGACCCCGTGTCAAAAGATCACATGTCCGCCGGGTGGCCCGTCAATGTCGAGCACCCTACAAAGTGTAAAAAAGCATGCGATAAACGTGTCACATCCCAGCCTATATTCACAAATTGTGTAGTACACATCCCATGTTAAAAACTCCTGCAATGCTTTTGTGTGCCCCTGTCTCACTTTGAATATTCCCGTGCTGCCTGGTATGTGTTCCTGTATTCGTGTTTGACAGTGTACAACACCCTGGACCCCGAGGGTCACTTCTGGGCTCCATTGGTTCAAACCTTACCACATTATTCAATAGCACTAAATGCAGACTCCACACTTCTCTCGGACAAACAACCCCGAGGGTCTCTTCTGAGCTCCGTTGCATAAAAATTGGCCAACTGGGAGATTATCCCTGAGGGCCCTGGGGTGGAAAGAGCGATAATGGAGGAACGAGTTTCGATCAGTTACTTTATGGTGAACATTTGTTGCCAATTTATGTTCCACCACAGAGATGTCCACATCAAGATATACTGCAGACACGTTACTGATGGTCCAATTGAACCGGAGGCTTTCATCCGCCTGGTTCAGCCATTGCAGGAATGACATCAGTAGGTCCTCTGTTCCTGTCCAGATACAGAGGACATTGTCTATATACCTTCGCCTGAGCTAGATATTCCTCAAGTACAGATTTGAGGGATGATGGACCACATTCGCCTCAAACTTTCCCACATAAATGCAGGCTAGACTTGGGGCAAATGTGGTCCCCATCGAAGTTCCCGCCACCTGCAAGTACAGTTGACCGTGGTATTCAAAGAAATTTCTTGTAAGTGGCAACTCTATATACTGCATGACAAATGTTTGCAAAGTTTCATAAAACCATTCAAGTTCCCCCAGGGAGCGTGCTGCTGCCACCAGTGTGGCACCCTGAGGGATACTTGTGTATAGTGACTCGATATCAATAGTCACCAATAGTTGGTTCTCCGGGTCAAAATCCACCTCCTTCAAAATGTTCAGTATGTCAATCGTGTCCTGAACATACGAGCTCTGGGTGATCACCGCCTCCCTCAGGAAAAAATCAGCGAACTGCGAGAGCGGTTCCAAAACAGATTGAATGCCCGAAACAATTGGGCGTCCCGGGGGCAGGCGCTGGGGCTTATGAATCTTTGGCAAGCTGTAAAATGCCGGGACAAGTCGTTTTGTGTTAATGATAAAGTCTGCCTCTTTCGATGTTATCCATTTCTTGGACACTGCGTCAGCCACCATATTTTTAATGATGTCCATCAGTTCAGGTGTGGGATCACGCATCAATGGTTGATAGTTAGTGCGGACCGCCAACACTCTCATCACTTCTGTCTCTTAATTGCAAGTATTAAGCATGACAACAGCACCACCTTTGTCGGCTTGTTTTATAGTAATACTATCATTATCTTGTAAACATTTGACAGCTAGCCAATCAGCCTTGCTCATGTTGTGCACAGAGCATTGCTCGTGGCTTTGTTCCAAATTTTCAATATCACGTAACACTTCAGGACCCAAAGATGAAGTGGGGGGACAGAAATTAGAAGGGCGGCATAAGTTTGAATCAAAAAGGGAGGGCGGTTTCTTTTCTTTATTGGAGAGAAACTTCTGTAACTTAATTTTCCTCATCATTTCTGAGAGTTCGACCCTGCATAAAAAAGTGTCATGTTTGGGGGTGCGGACAAACCCGAGTCCCTTATTTAGGACCCTTTGTTCAGACGGTGTCAATTCATAAGAGGAAAGATTAACCACAATGTCTTCACTATTAGAGGTTTGATGACAGTGTCCATCACCTAAGACTGTTAAGTCCTGCCTCTGCTGTGTGTGGTGCGGGGAGATTATGTTTGCCATGTTGCCTGGGCCCTGCCCCTGCCTCGTCCTCTCTGGGCCTGGCCCCCTCCCCCTTATGTGCCTCGCTGGGTTTGTCCTAAAAAAGCCATCAACAGAACCCTCAAATATTCATCAGATCTAGTATCAGGTGTAAAGTTTACCCTATTCTGATTAGATGCCAATGGCCGATCCGGCACCTACTCCTCTTCACTGCTGGTATTGTCGAAACGCCAGTTATTTGGCGTTCTCCTCTGTCCGCGCCGACCCCCTCTTTGAAAGTTCTGCCCTCTTCTCTGAAAATTCTGGAACCGTGGCTGCTCTACTGGTGTCTCGTAATATTCGTCTTCAACATAAGGGAAAGCCCATGTATGTGAATATCGCTCTAGATTTTTCTTTAACCCTTTTATTTTTTTGGTTGACCATATAGGTTTTGTAATCCAAGAGATCTCCCTGGATTCGTGTCAGTTGTTCCTTTGCATCCGTGAGTGCAGTATCACTCTTCAGAGTCTCCTCTAACGCAAGGATATCCTTGAGTAACCACTTAGCCTCTTGGCAGTATTAATGATTAAGATTAACCAATCTCTGGTGCATTTGTTCGCTATAAAGCTCCAATCTGCCCGAAATTGTTTGTCTTGCATAAAGATCTTAGGTTCTAGTTTTACCAATAAACTCGGGGGGGGGGAGGCTCCTGCATGTAAATACTCTTTCATGAGTGCCCCGTGGAGGGCAACTCGAATTTGCTGTTTCTTGAGGTTAGAGAGCTCATGACATTCCTTCCTTGCAGTGCCATCAGTTGTCAATGGAGCATCTGGCAATAGAGACGGACCAGATAGAATGAGAGCTATCTGTTCATCCGTGAATGCGAGACAATTCATTACAATCCTGCAAGTAGCTAGTCCTCCTAAAAACTATTCTTGCAGCAATCAGTCTGTTCAAGGAAATGAAAGTGGTTCGAATCACTTGTTGGTTCCTCATAAAATCACTTCAAAACCACAGTTTGTGTGGACCCTGCAATGATGCGTGGTTCAGGCAGACCGCACTGGTAAGAATGTTTTCTAGCTACTGAATTTTGCCTTAATAAGGCCACGTGGCGATTATTTATGATGCACTGAGATAGTGGTACGTATGGTACTCAGGGTGTTGCCTACTGTACTGCATGATCTGTAATCACGATTGAAATAATAGATGAAACATGTATGGAATACATTGTCGAAATATGTATGTTTTAGAGATATTATAGTTATTTTTATTTTTTATTTTTATTTATTTGTCTTCTAGAGTGCACTATGACCTAGCAGGCATCCTGGCACTGAGCGACTCAAAGGCGAGGAGGGTGTGTCAGATACATGGTCAGGCAACTAAGACTAGGGGAACAGCCAGGTTTTTACACTTTTTCTGAAAGGAAGGAGCTCCCTAATTTGTCTAATTTCCCAAGGGAGTCTATTCCACAGTTTGACCTCAGCTACCCCAAAAGATCTACCACCTGACCTAACTTTCCTAAACCTTGATACCTTCACCAGTCTCACCGATGAAGAGCGGAGCATTCTTGTAGGGGTGTATCAATCAATTTTTTTCCGCATGAGCACAGGCCCTATCCCATGAAGTTCAAGTTGTGACCTGCGCTGTCCACAGTGTAGACTACCATTGAGTGTGCCTTTGCACTTGCAGCGTGAATTTTGTTTTTCAACTAAACCTAGAACTGATATAAAAGAAGATTTTAAAGGAAGGCTACTTAAAGGATATTGTTTAAATTTGAGGTTTGTTATACTTTGTTTGGTACTACACACTATAAATAATGAATGAAGAATCAGTTGAATTCTGACTGAATACATCCATGTGGCGATGAATTATGGTGCACTGAGTTAGTATTAACTTTGGGACTGAGCGTGTACATAACCTGTACATAACCTGTGAAGGTGTATGGTCCCGGCATGCCGCACTGGGGATAATGTTTTTTGACTACTGAATTTTGCCTCAATAAAGCCTCATGTTGATTATTTATGGTGTACTGAGCTAGTGGTGCATCTGGAATTTAGCGTGTCCTCACCCTGCGATGATGCGTGGTCTGAACGGGCTGCACTCAAAGTATTGACTGTTGCATACTAGACTGCATGTACTTTGAGAGGAAAAAAATACCATGGATGGTTATCAAGTCTTCAGCAAAAAAATGATCAGAAACAGATAATTCGTCCAGTGGTGTAACCATTTTTGTCTCCCCCAAAAAAATTCAGGTTTCCAATGAAGAAAAAGTGAGGTTCAAATTGTGACATATGCTGTCCACATTGTAGACTGTCTTTAAGTGTGTCTTTGCACTTGCTGCAAGAATTTTATTATTCAACTACATCTATAAGTGATATAAAAGAAGTTCTTAAAGGAAGCATACTAAAGGGATATTGCATAGGGTTTGATAAATGATATACTTAGTTTGGTATTGTACTCTGCAAATAATCAATCAACAGTCTAATTAATTGTGAGCTCTGATGACTGCAGTGTAGGCAGGAGGCAGCGGTTAGCAAGAGCCCACAGCCATGTGGCATTGAGTAGAGCAGCACAGTATTGGTACTTTAGTGTGTGTGCAGCCAGCAATGATAAGTAGTGCACAGAGTTAGTGGCACCTGGAGCAACAAGGTTCCGTGGAGTCAGCGTTGATGTGTGGTCCGAGCAGGACGCACTGGTAGCAAACTCTTTGAAATCACATTTTCTTATCAATACTGGTTGCCTGTTTACGGGAGTAAGTTGCAGTAGATGTCCAAAAACTATGATATGTTTTCTTCAAAATACGTTCACGTGGCGATGAATTATGGTGCACTGAGTTAGTAGTAGCTTTGGCAATGAACGTGCACATAACCTGCGATGATGCGTGGTCCAGGCAGGCCCCACTAGGAGCCATGTTTTTTGCTTAGTGGATTCTGCCTTAATAAGGCCACGGGAGATGTGGTGCAGTGAGTTAGTGATACCTGAAGAATGGAAAGGGGCGACCACTCGGTCCCCCCGAACGTATGGCAGAGTGCCTCGATCCCCCCGGGAAGCCATTTTGGGGCGGGAGGCGCGTCTCGGCTGGTATGCCCGAAGCGGCGTAGCCGGGGCGCGCTTTTTTCCCGCCCTAGAGTGGGCTGGCCTAGACACTGACGCAGCCAGCCACGCCCTCGGGGCAGGCAGGGGCGGGTTTTCGCCCGCCCTGAAGACGGATAAAAGGGACGCAAGACCAGAAGACGTCCTCTTGTTCTTGTGCTCTGAAGCTGCACCTCCTCGCTACACGTGAGCTCGGGACAGAACCAAGAGCCAATTTTGAGCGTTTTGATCTTTTTTCTTTGTCTTCTAGATAATTCGTCGGAGAGATGCCCAAGAAAGGCGCAAAGAGAATGACGACTGATCAGATGGTTCGGGTCCTCTTTAAAGAGATGTCCGACATTAAGAAGCGGCTGGTGGAGCGAGACGGGGGGGAGGGATCGGGGCGTCCACCGGCTGGAGGGAGACCAAAGAGGCCACGAAGGGTTCCAGCCGGGGGAGACGTCCCGGTCCCCGCTCCCCCGCTCGAGGCGCCGACCCCGGTGCCGATGGAGGGGAATCCGATCCCCGTTGTCGTCACACCGACATCCAAGGAGGACATGCCCCCCGAGCTGGCAGCACAGCTAGCAGCATGGTTGGGTGATAGTAGTGAGGGCGCCATGGCTGCCGAGGCACAGGCACTGATGAAACAGCTGAGGGAAAAAAGAGATGCAGCCAAGGTGCCCGCGCCGGCTGCGGTGATAGACAAGCCACAAGTGGCGGAAACAGCCTCCGGTTCAGGTAAGCGGCCATTGCCGATCGCAAGGGATGAGTCAGCGCCCTCTCGTAGAGAGAAATTGGGGCAACATGTTCCGTTGGCAGTAAAGGAAAAGATTTGGGCGGGGGAGTATGTGAATATTTTCTCCTTGCTTGTCGATCATTATGAAGTGGAGCATGTTAAGAGTCAGAAAGACCTAATGCATCCGAGTGTTTGGCGCGCAAAAATGGCCGCCTTTAAGGTGAATGAGAATATTGGCAACTGGGGCAATGCGTGGGGTATCTTTACATCTATTTTGGGGGAACGTAGGCCCGAGTTGCTTCCTGAGTTTCCAATTTACCAGTCACGAATTATGGGTTACTCGACAGCGTATCAGGGTAACCATTGGTTCTGTTATGACAACCTTTTCAGGAAGGAAAAGGAGCATAACAAAAATTTAACTTGGGACTGTTATGATTCTTTGACATGGGATAAAATGAAAGAGTCAGGAATGTTAAAAATGCCGTTGGTAGGTAGCAATGTTGTTGAATACTCCCGCCAAAATGCGGGGACGTCCTTTCGGTCAGGTACGGGCACCGACGATTACTCGAGACCTGCCGGCAATACAGGGAAAAGGGGTTTCTGCTTCAATTTCAACAAAGGTAAATGTAACAGGCCTCCGGGATCGTGTAAATTCAAACACGAATGTAGTACTTGCGGGTCGTCCCATCCTGAGTCCTCGTGCAGAGCCAGAACGGGTGAGAACGGGGGTAGAGGAGGCGCTAAACAGGTCTAACACAGGCCGAGGGGCGCATTTACCAACCCCGATTGATACCTTGGCGATGATTCCCTGGCTCAGTGAATACCCAGATCGTACTTCTGCTGGGGTGCTGCGGAACGGTTTCTCATATGGTTTCCGCATCCCGGTAGGAGACTTTCAGGGTGTCGGGACGTGCAAAAATCAACTTTCCATTCTGCAGCATACATCTGTAGTACAAGATAAGATTCAGAAAGAGGTTAGCCGGGGACGGGTCGCCGGCCCGTATAGTGAACCCCCGGTACCGTATTTTGTCTGTTCTCCGTTAGGGGTGGTCCCCAAGAAGGACCCAGGTGAGTTTCGATTAATTCATAATCTGTCAGCTCCACATGGCCTTTCGGTGAACGATGCAATTGATCCAGAGGTATGTTCGGTGCGGTACGCATCATTTGATGAAGCAGTGGCCATTTTGAATCGCCTGGGGCCCGGGACGTTGATGGCGAAATCAGATATCGAGTCAGCGTTCCGGTTGCTCCCGGTACACCCAGACGACCAGCGTCTTCTGGGATTCATGTTTCAGGGATCGTATTACATGGATAGGTGTATGCCAATGGGATGCTCTATATCCTGTGCATATTTCGAGAAATTCAGTACTTTTCTGCAATGGGTATTCACGAAGACAACGGGTTTCCGGAATGTAATGCATTACCTTGATGACTTTCTGTTCCTTGGGCCCGCCGGAAATCACGAATGCCGCCAGGCCTTGTCTGACTTTTGTATGTTAATGGGGCAATTTGGCGTGCCATTGGCACCAGGAAAAACTGTGGGTCCTACGACTTGTCTCGAGTTTCTGGGGATCGAGTTGGACTCTAGTGAGGGTTGTTTTCGTTTACCAGCTGCCAAAGTGTCGAAATTCAGGGCAGCCCTGCAAGTATGTATAAACGCATCTAAAGTTACGCTGAATCAATTGCAACGATTGGTGGGGAAGTTGAATTTTGCCCTGAGGGTGATCCCAATGGCCCGCCCCTTTTCCCGTTCAATTGCCCAAGCGATGGTTGGCCTAAAGGAGGGTCATCATCGCACGAGACTATCGGCTGAGGTCCGCCAAGACATGCGTATTTGGTTAGCATTTTTGGCCGACTTCAATGGTCGAGTCGTTTGGAACAAACCAGCCGTGTCCTCTGAAGAGCTGGGTCTATGGACAGATTCAGCAGGAAGCATGGGCTTTGGCGCCATCTTCGGCACGAGATGGTCGGCACAAAGGTGGCCCCCATGGTGGCATGAAGGGGGGCTGACGAGTAATATTGCTTTCCTTGAACTGTTTCCCATCCTGGTGGCCCTCAGAACCTGGCCCGAAGGGTTCAAAGATCATTCTGTGGTGTTTTGGTCTGACAATATGACCGTTGTAGAATGCATCAATAGTCAGGCAGCACGTTGTAAAATGATTTTAAGGCTGCTCAAAGAAATTGTCTTACTGTGTATGCAACTGAACGTAATATTCAGAGCAAAACATGTCCCAGGGGTGATGAATCAGGCGGCTGATGCACTGTCTCGTTTTCAAATGCAGGCTTTCTGGGGTTTCCTTCCCTCTGCGGACCTAGAGCCGGCCCCCTTCCCCGAAGCTCTCTGGTCTCTCGGTGCCCCGAACTTCATCACCTCGTGGGAGAGAGTCTAGCGCCAAGGACGAGGAAGGCATATGAAGGAGCGTTCCGGGCCTATTTAGCCTTTTTGGGGTTGGAAAGAGAGGGGCTTTGGGGTCAGGAGGAATGGGTAGTGCATTTTCTGATGTCCTTGCGTAGGGCTGGGAAGTCGGTGGCGACGGCCCAGAGGCATCGTGCTGCCATTTCCTTCGTTGCCAGGGCCCATAATATCCAGGACCCCACAGCGTCTTTTGTGGTACAGAAGGCGCTGCGCGGGTGGCAACGCCTTGAGGGTCGCAGAGTAGATGAAAGGCGCCCGATAGGTCTGGATAGATTGTCCCAGTTGCTGGCCACACTCCCTACCACATGCTCGTCTCAGTTCGAGACGTGTTTGTTCCGAGCTGCTTTCACGCTGGCATTTCACGGGGCGATGAGGATAAGTGAGCTGGTTGCGAGGAATAAACAGGATGTGGTGGGGGGTTTGTGCCGGGAGCACGTTCAGATCAGGGGCGAAGCGATGATTGTCTCCTTTGTCAGGTCCAAGACCGATCAGGATGAGATGGGAGACTGCACGATCATCCGCAGGATCCCCGGGTCCTCCATGTGTCCGGTACAGTGTTTAGAAGATTACCTAGCACGAAGGGTGGCATCATGGGGGGGGACATTGTTGAGACACGCAGACGCCACCCCACTGACGAGGTTTCAGTTTCAGCGGGTGCTTGCGATGTCCATTGCCGCAGCGGGCTTGGACCCGGGCGAATTCGGGACCCATTCCTTTCGAATAGGGGCTGCCACTGAAGCTACAGCCAGGGGTCTTAATGTTGAGCAAGTAAAACGAGTGGGGCGTTGGTCCTCCAATTGTTATAAGAGATATGTGCGATTGCACATGTTGTGAAGCTGTAATAATGTACTCACGCTTCTTGTCTTTTGTTTGGTTTTCAGTTGCGCAAGCCTACGAGGCAGGGCGGACTATGCAGTCGACCCAACACCAGGCCAGCGGTCAGACATCACCGGCTGTGAAAAAGGAGGTGTGGGTCGTGGGCCACTCATACGTGAGGCGTGCCGCAGACGTATTCGAAGCAGGTGACATGATTCACGTACCTGGGGAATACGGGTACAGAGTGTCCTTCTACGGAAGAGGCGGTCTCTGTATTGACCAGTTTCAAGCATTCTTTGAGGGTTTGTTAGGGCGGACGAGGTCACCGCCGTCTATAGTCATAGTACATTTAGGGGGCAATGATTTGGTCACCACCGGTCGACGACTTCTCCTGGAGGCAATGCTTTCCACTGTAAGTTGGTTAGCGGGGAGAGTTCCGGGGTGCATAATTGCGTGGTCTCATATGATCCCACGAAAAGTGTGGCGGGGGGCTATTTCGATTCCTGCTTTGAATCATTCTGTTAGAAAACTTAATAACAAAGTGAGTAGGTTGTTCCGTTCCAAGACATTGCATTCTATCTCGCATAGTTGTATTAACGATGACAGTATGTATTTGGGGGATGGTGTGCATTTGTCGCGGGTGGGGAATGAGTTACTCATAGGAGACTTCTTAGCTTGGTTAAAAACGTTAAAACATGACCTTTAGGTAGGATTTTTTGTGGGGGGTCCGGATAGCCGGTCAACTATCCAGACCTGTGGCGGTAAGGTCATGATCGGTGAGCACTAATTAGTAGATCCCTATGAGTGGGCGTCACCCAACACGGATGGGAGCGCTCGGGTGAGGTGGCCATTGGCCCCTCAATGGGGAGGCGGTCCCTTCTAAGGATGGGTCGCCGGAAGTAAAGGAAAGGCGGTCAAGGCCCCTTCCTGTGTAGGAGGGGTTACAGCCCCCTCCTGTGGTATTTCCCGGGGCCAGTGACATCTGCGACGGCAGATGCGGTAAGTTGTGTGGGGTTGGGGGGAGGTCTACGATACCTTCTAGATACCTCACACGAGTATTCGAACGACCTTTAACTGGCGTCGAGTTCTGTAGTGCCCCCGTCAAGTCAAGGGAAATTGATAGTAGTTGCACTTGAGGTAAGCCTCCGTGCGGTCGCCCCTCCCGAGTGGGAGGGGTAAGTCTGGTTAGGGATCTTGACACCGGTTATGACCTTGCCGTTGGCCCTTAAACGTTAGGATGTACAATTTCAATAGTTCTGGAAAATGTTTTGTAGGATGCTAGTTCGGCTAGGAGACCTCTGTATTAGAGAATATGTTAAGGTTAGCCAAACATCGCAATGTGGTAATGAAATTGTACATAACATGAAACGTTTAATGTTTTAATTTTGTTTAATAAATACGGCCGGGGGGGTCACTCCCTCCCACTTCCAAAAACTTCAAGAACTGTTTCCGGTTTCCCTCCTTTCGGGGATTGTGTTGAGAGGGGGTGGCGGGTATCTCAGCCATATGGAAAGGGGCGACCACTCGGTCCCCCCGAACGTATGGCAGAGTGCCTCGATCCACCCGGGAAGCCATTTTGGGGCGGGAGGCGCGTCTCGGCTGGTATGCCCGAAGCGGCGTAGCCGGGGCGCGCTTTTTTCCCGCCCTAGAGTGGGCTGGCCTAGACACTGACGCAGTCAGCCACGCCCTCGGGGCAGGCAGGGGCGGGTTTTCGCCCGCCCTGAAGACGGATAAAAGGGACGCAAGACCAGAAGACGTCCTCTTGTTCTTGTGCTCTGAAGCTGCACCTCCTCGCTACACGTGAGCTCGGGACAGAACCAAGAGCCAATTTTGACCCACCCACCAGCCCCTGAGGACAGCCAGTTGTTTTGTAATAAAGTTAATTTAAACTTATGTTTCTGTTTCGTTTACAGGTTTGTGATGGTATCATGTTGATGTTAATTATAATAAAGAACGGTGTATGTTGTAGGTTTTGCGATTAAAATGATTCGATTTAGTGTTGAATTTTAAGCAGCTCTTTCGGTCGTAGTGACCAATGTTTTCATAGGTTTGATTAGCATTGTCGTATTTATTTTGGTAGGCGGTAAGGTCATGATCGGTGAGCACTAATTAGTAGATCCCTATGAGTGGGCGTCACCCAACACGGATGGGAGCGCTCGGGTGAGGTGGCCATTGGCCCCTCAATGGGGAGGCGGTCCCTTCTAAGGATGGGTCGCCGGAAGTAAAGGAAAGGCGGTCAAGGCCCCTTCCTGTGTAGGAGGGGTTACAGCCCCCTCCTGTGGTATTTCCCGGGGCCAGTGACATCTGCGACGGCAGATGCGGTAAGTTGTGTGGGGTTGGGGGGAGGTCTACGATACCTTCTAGATACCTCACACGAGTATTCGAACGACCTTTAACTGGCGTCGAGTTCTGTAGTGCCCCCGTCAAGTCAAGGGAAATTGATAGTAGTTGCACTTGAGGTAAGCCTCCGTGCGGTCGCCCCTCCCGAGTGGGAGGGGTAAGTCTGGTTAGGGATCTTGACACCGGTTATGACCTTGCCGTTGGCCCTTAAACGTTAGGATGTACAATTTCAATAGTTCTGGAAAATGTTTTGTAGGATGCTAGTTCGGCTAGGAGACCTCTGTATTAGAGAATATGTTAAGGTTAGCCAAACATCGCAATGTGGTAATGAAATTGTACATAACATGAAACGTTTAATGTTTTAATTTTGTTTAATAAATACGGCCGGGGGGGTCACTCCCTCCCACTTCCAAAAACTTCAAGAACTGTTTCCGGTTTCCCTCCTTTCGGGGATTGTGTTGAGAGGGGGTGGCGGGTATCTCAGCCATACTCAGCGTGTGCGCACCCTGCGATGATTCGTGGTTCGGGCGGGTCGCACTAGTACAATGTCTCTTGCCTACTGGAATGCGTCATGTTCAATCGCCATTCCACCTGAATCTTGAGCCCTCGCAATGTAGATCGAAGGCAGTAGTCATCACAAACATCAAGAAATTCTTTTTGTCATATCCTTTAACAAAATCTGAAGACATAAAGTACAAATATCTCTACCTTAAATAAATCAAGGCTAAATGTCATGCTGTCTGTAGTATAGATTCAAAGCTGAATTAAAGTTGTGAACCCTGCTGTCCGCACTGTAGATCGAAGGCAGTACTGAGCACAGATATGGACAAATGATTTTTGTCTCTTATTTTAACCAAAGCTGAACACACACAGTACAATTGTCTTTGAATGAAATAAATGAAGGGTGAATTTCCTACTGTCCGTAGTGTACATGCAAAGATTAATTCAAGTTGTGAACCCTGCTGACCGCAGTGTACATCGAAGGCAGTATTCGACACTAACATCGATAAATGCTTTTTTGTCACAGTTAACAAAATCTGTCTCTGCCATAAATAAATCGAGACTGAATTCAATGGTATTATTTATTTATTTATTTGTGTTTTTTATAGAGCCGAACTTGACCCGTTAGGGTATCAGAGAGCTTTACATAGTCCTAGAGTTGTACAAGAGGCATGGGATCACAAGAGTATACCATAAATTAGGGAGGGTGGGGGGGTGCTTAGTACAAGAGGGATGGAAGTATACAAAGTACAGTTAATATTACAGTTGCTGAGGACCGGCCCCAGGGTTCTTGGTAGGGTGAAAGGTCAGCGGAGGGAGGCAATAGTGTCTGTGGTGGTTGTCTGTAGTGCATATCCACAACTGGCATCAAGTTGTAAACCCTACTGACCGCACTGTAATTGACGAAGAATTGTTGTCACTAATTTTAATAAAGTCTGAGGACATAGATTACAATTGTCTCTGCCTTACATAAATCAAGGCTAACATCAATGCTGTCTGTAGTGTAGATCCAAAGCTGAATTTAAGTTGTGAACCCTGCTGTCCGCACTGTGGATCGAAGGCAGTAGTCGATATAAACATAAGTCTGCGGTGCTGTGGTGTTCAGTTCTCAATGGGTCTGTATCAAGGAGGCACGTGGTCATGGCGGCAGGCACGTGGCAGGGTGAGGACCTTCACTGTGGAGGAGCCTCTTCTCTTTGCAGAAGTGAACCACGCCCAAGGCGTAGCCTAATTATTTATAGTCTTACGCTGATGCTTACGCTGATGTTGCTTACGTTGGACCAGCCCACTCCGCTTCTGCTTCAAGGGGGGGAACACAGTTACATGACCGAAATATTCCCCAGTGTCTGAGATAATATGGTTGCGTCCACTATGCAGTACACTACACGTATCAATAGTATATCTACACACGGGAAAGTTTTTGGTTTCTATAGTGAGTTGTTTATAGCATTTCACCTGTAGACTTGGCATTGTGTAAATTATTGTTGATGTGCAAGTTCCTTCCCTTATACATAGTTGGTTGTCACATCTCTGAACATTGAGCTAGTGTGCTGTTGAGGGGATATGTTATTTTGGGAAGGTCCGTTGTCCTGTTTTTTGCTGCCTCTGAGGTACTAGAGGGGGAGGGGTTAGGAGCGGTGTTTGTAGTGGTGGTGAGGCTGCATATTGTGATTTTGTTTGGTGTCGGAAGTGTATAATTAGTACCTCTATCATATATTGGTCTTTAAATATGGGTGTGAGTTGGATGTAATTCATGCAGCACATAGTTGACGTCCTTACACTAGTTAAATGTTGATTTTAATTTGTTAGTAGTAAGTGGAACTATTGCCTGTTTTTTAGGTAGCATTGCAGATTTGGTTTCTTGTTGAAAATATGGGGAAGTGGTCAATATTATAATTAGGAATTGTCATTTAAAAACCTTTGAAATTCACTGAAAAACCATAGGTTTCAGGCAGGTTATAGTTAGGAATTATCATTTAAAAAACCTTTGAAATTCACTGAAAATCCCATAGGTTTCAAGCAGGTTATAGTTAGGAGTTATCCTTTGAAAAATCTTAGAAATTCAATGAAAAAACCATAGGTTGCAGGGGTGTTATATTTAGCTGAACATTTCACTCATACAAAACCATTGAAATTCCTCCGTTATAGTTAGTTGTACTAACTGTAACTCTTGCGCCCGAAATCCACTGGTGATGATGTCACATATTACATCATTCATGACATGGTCAGTGACATCACTGATGACATCACTGATGACATCTCAAATGACATCACTGATGACATCATCCTTGTGACAATCAGATACAACTAATCATACACTAGTATAACTTTTCATCACTCACTGAAAAATAAAGAGTATCATATTTGAATCCATTGACACACCAATACAAGTATCTACTCAGTGATTTCTAGATCTACACACACATCTAATCAATTACCTATAGATTCACTCATACATGCTGTCAATGATCAATAGAACACTACCAAATATACTTACACACCTATATTGACATTACACACCAGCACACATCCTATACACTTATGCAGTCATCCTACTCACTTTTGGAAATAATGTTTCATATTTACATTTACTCAGCTACACACTTATAATAATAGCACTTCATTTTCATATAGATAGTAACTGTTACTTAGTGTGTTATGAAATCACTATTACAAGTATACAGTTATCTATACAGTCACTCATGCAATTAATGAGGTTTATGTATACTTATTTATATACAACAAGTGTCACATACACTGCCTTTAATTTTTTCTACTTTATTGGACATGTAACATTGAGAAATATATTTGCTCATCACCACACCCATAAAGATATTCACTCACCCAAACAACTTTTATAACACAAAGTCTTAAACTCATATACACACTGAATTAACTATTCACATATCTTTGGGTAGTCACAGATCCCCCACTGAACCACACACAGATTCACTCTCCAATACAAATAATCAGTTAACTAAACAATAACTAACATAGACTTTCACGTAGCTAGTAACTAACTGATGAAGCAGTTTAGTCACTATCCAATATATTTAGTGAGACACTATAAATTAGTCAAGTAAACAGTCAATCACACTGCTACTAAGGGCCATATGTATGAAGCCTTTTGTGATTCGCAAAGGCCGAAATTCGTAGTTGGTGGTAATTTGCGATTTCTTGTAAATATGCACAATTGTGCATTTGTGAGGGTGTTATATTACACACATACATGCCCAGTGGGCATGTATTTGCACCATATGCACACACATGTAATTTCCAGGGCTGCAGCAGGATGTCCTTGAGACACCCCTGCACCCTTGCAAAAATTCTCAAATTGCGATTAGCAATTTGCGAATTCGCAATTTGAGAATTATTTGGAAATCATTCCTATGGGCCTCCTGGCCCATAGAAATGCATTGGGAAACATTCCTTAATTGCGAATTCGCAAAATGCGAATTCGCAATTAAGGAAGCTTGAGGAATCGCAAAATAAATGCTATTTTGCTCATACATACCATTTTGCATTTCCTAAATAGCAATTCCTTACAATTCGCTATTTAGGAAATGCAAAATAGTTTGATGATACATATGGCCCTTAATCCTTCCTCAAGACAAGTATATATTCAATGATTCTTAAATGCAGATTACTATTTATATATAATATATATTTAAATAACAATCTAAACCACATTCATTGGATGATGTCATCAGTGATGTCATTTGAGATGTCATCAGTGATGTCACTGACCATGTCATGAATGCTGTAAAATGAGACATCATCACCTGTGGATTGTGGGCGCGAGAGTTACAGTTAGTACAACTAACTATAACAGAGGAATTTCAATGGTTTTGTATGAGTGAAATGTCCAGCTAACTATAACACCCCTAAAACCTATGGTTTTTTCAATTAATTTCTAAGGGTTTTTAAAGGATAATTCCTAACTATAACCTGCTTGAAACCTATGCTTTTTTCAGTGAATATATAAATAAATATATATATATATACGACCTCTGTGTTGTGTGGCAAGGAACGAGCGAAGAAGCGGAAATGTTTGTGGCACAAATCAATGAGAACGATATAAATTTAAAATTTACCGCAAAAATAAGTGAGCAAAGTGTGAATTTCCTTGATACTAAAGTGTATGCAACAATAAACTAGAAACCACTTTATAGCGTAAGAAAACGGCTGGAAATTCGGTGTTACATGCATCTAGTGCTCACCCACGTCACCTGGTGAACAGCATACCTTATGGCGAAATGCTAAGAATAAAAAGGGTTTGCAGCACACCAGAAGACTTAGCTTCAGCACAACAAAAAAGTAAAGAGAGATTTTTAGACAGGGGCTACTCCCACAAAACAGTGAACGGAGCTATCATTAAAACAGAAACTCTAGTAAGGAATGAATTACTGGCCAACAGTAATAGAAAGGACCAGGAAAAAAAATCCCGGGGAGGGTATTACAACAGGGAAAGACAACAATTTTCGTTTGATAATAGGTTTCTGTAAACAACATAAAGAACTCCACAAAATTATTCAAGGGAGCTGGCCTATACTCCTAAATGTCCCAGTTCTAGGACCCCTGCTGCCGCAGAGGGCGCCCATTACTTACAGTAGGGCCCCCTCTATGAAAGATTGTCTGTGGTTTCGGACCCTGAGATAATATCCAATCCTACCTGGTACCAAAATTTAAAAGGGTTTAGAAAATGCAAAACCTGCAAAGCCTGTACCACCCGAAATAACACCACTACCTATTACAGCCCTTTTAGAACTAAACCTTACACAATAATGAAAATGTTAACATGTAAAACTGAATACACTGTGTACGTCCTAACCTGCCCATGTGGGTTAATATATGTGGGCAGCACAAAGTTACCAGCTAATGTAAGAATATTCCAACACCTCAGCGCAATAACTAATATGGACAACACCTATCCGGTGGCAAGACATTTCAAGGAATGCCACGGATCCAAAAGCAGAAGGTTGTCATATTATTTAATTGATACAATCTCCCCTAGTAGACGCGGAGGTGACAGAGAAAATAAATTACGAAAATTAGAAACTAGGTATATCTTACTATTAGATTCAAAACAGCCAGGAGGTTTAAATATTACGGAGGATATGTACACGTGTCTTTAACAATGATGTGTAAACTGTATTTATATCATTATACTTGGATGTTGAAACGTCAGGGGGAAAATAAAGTAAAACAAGAACCATTAGTCTTAAAAAACAGCTATGCCTTTTATACAACAGATATCTTGTAAACATAATGAATTTTTATTAAGGATTTTTTAAATATTGATTTATATTTTAAATGCTATATTTATTTGGCATACCAATACACTGTAATTAATATGCAGGGTTCAATGTCGGATCAATATATGTATTAAACAGGAATTTGCAAATGCTAGGACATTAGACCAAAATGGAATTCATTCCTCCAAACTATTGCAATATGGACTGATCGCAAGTGGTGAGATAAAACAAGCGAAAAAAGTAAATCATGATAAGGATGTATATAAAGAGTCAGGAATCATACACAATGATACATTCACAAAAGTAATAATGCACAAACGAAACTATATGAAACGTTATAGAAAAAAACTATTTGAACATACAACAGGTTCGTGTGAACTTAGGAGTAAAGAACATTGAGTTTTTAAAAAATAACAAAAAAATGTATTTCACTTTTCACTTAGCACTTTAAACACCATTATAATTATTGTTCAAGTACAATGGTTGATTCCATTTACCATCATCAATGAATAAAGTATTTTACAAAAACAACATATGTGCAATAACAACGCGACTTATTTTAACAATGTACAACCCGAATCACAGTTTATTATTCAAATATAAAAACAATCCGACAGATTGATAATATTATAAATGTGTGAAAGCTCAGGATCAGTATTTTACTGAGTAATACTATGATTTCGATCGTAAATGCAATGATGTCATATCGAATGTCACCAGAGCTGAGGATATTTTAAATTCAAAGGGACAAATGTTAAAATGTCAAAAGGTATTTTACTGTTATATATAAATGTATTTATTTATTTATTTATATATTGCGGAGTTTTGCACACAAATAATGTAAAGTTTTGCACAACACACGGTGAAGAAACCATGTGAAAGTATTTCTTCCATTGTAATTGAAAATGTCGATCACGTGATACACTGAAATAATGCACTGCCACTTTAAATTGTTTCCCAACTGTACAAACAATTGTCGAGTGAACAAGCGGCGGCACCTGATTCTGTGGTCCGTCTCCTTCTCTCGCTGACGTTGCAGGATTGCTTGCTGGAAGTGGTGTTGAGTTCTTCGAAATATATATACACTAGGGGTGGGCAGACTTTGTGTAGTCGCGTCACGCAACGGTAAAAAATCTCTGTGAGCTATGCAGAATTCTGCGAGCCAGCAGAATTGCTTGTTCCGTCCAGTCATGATGCGTTTTTCCTGTTCAGGGACGCTGTTTGCGTGCTCGGGGGAATATTTTGTGAACTTGCCCATGCGGTCACAGCCATCTTGTTTCACTTGTCCCACCAGCTCGCTATGCATGTTTCCTGTTCATGAATGCGGATGTCCAATGGCGCATTCTCTCCCGAGGACGCGCGGCCGGCTACCAAAATCTCGGGGAGCACGCAAATGGAATGACTCCTAGTTAAAGTGAACAAATTCTATGCTGGTTGTTAGTCCAATATCAAGATTGATAAAAGAATGCCTGTCAATTGTAGGTGACGTAGATCACACTACTTGCATTCACTGCCTTCCTTCTTTCGTTTCTCACTGAAAGTGGGTGTGGCCATTTTAAAGTAAAATCGGCTAGTCATTTATAATTCCCGATTAAACAGATAATGTTCCTATGTAGAGAGTAATTGTATTTTCTAGATGCCTATATAATAAGGGCATTGATAATTGTCTGGCCTCCTGCATTTGAGTTACGGATGAATAGGGGCAGTTAGACCAGGAACCAATCATAATTTCATTTGGTACAATATTAGTAAAAAACGTAAGATCTGAAATCTGAATGATAAATTATCATCAGTTATACAAGTTGAAGAATTTTGAGAAAAATGCATAAAGGAATTACCATTTTATTAAACGGCTATTTGAGTTGAATCATTCTATTATAATTATAAGCACCCTTAGAAAGAGTCAGAAAGAGAGAGGGTATAGTGTGGAGAGTAAAGAAGAGAAAGAAAGAAAGAAGAAGAAAAAGTGGAGGAAACATATTGGAAAAAATTGAATTTCAAACGTTTGTTGAAGGTTGAAATGCTCTGTATGTGTATTTTGGCTGGCTATGATATTGTTCACCTGTGTCGGATTTTACATTCTCTTGTCGTGAGGCCTAGCATTTTGTCATACCATCCATCAGATTCCTTTATCGGCAACCAAGGTGAAAATAACTTTGTTCTTTAGAGGTGTAAACTGTCTTGATCCATATTAGGTTGACATGGTTGTTGTTTACTCAGTGCATAGAGGTATAGATAAGGAATAATGTGTGTCTTGGTTTAAAGTCAATAGTGCCATTCAGAGACTTTATTAAGTTCTTTCGCCACAGTATCAAATCGGATGATTAGAGCACTTTCTTGTTGTCGCAGTTTGAGTTCTAAGTTACTGCCTCATGTATATTGTTTCAGTCTCACCAAACCACAAAATGAGAAATTCCGTTGGTGCGGATGGTATTTCTTGAAATGTTCTACCAATGGCTGTGTCAGATCACTTTAATGAATGTGCTGGTAATGTTCCTGGATCCTTGTTTTTAGGGGCTTTATTGTGCTCCCAATGTCATGTTGATTACATGGACAGGAGATGAGATAAATTACATTGGAACTCTCGCAATTGATAAAGTCCCTGATCCGATAAATATGTCTGTGGAAAGCTAGTTCCTTAATTTTCCTAATTTGCATATCGAGCAGTTTGAACAAGTGTAAAAGCCAAAGGGTTGTTGGAAGAAAGTTTACACATCTTTTCTATCCTGGGAAAAGGATGGATATAGTTTGTCTCTGAGGTTTGTGTGGCATCCTTGTCCTGTGTGTCTCTGCCTCATGACACAGCTGCGCTGATGTCATGAGACACTGGATTCTCTGATGGAATGTTATCCTTTGATCACTAAGCAGTTGCTATCCTACTTTATTGCTGGCTGGATGTTCACCTGTGGATGGGATCTTTTCTTCAAATAAACCTCTACTTTTTATCTTCAATTTGTGGATCCTTATTTTACATTTGGCGACGCAGGATGGGAAGAAGAAGATAAGATCTCAACACCTATCTCAAGATTTTTTTTTTTAAAAAAAGAACTTGTTCCTTTTGAAATTCCTGATACTTGGGACAACCTGAGATACTTTGGTGACATTCAACTTTCAAGATGGAAGATATTTGATTTACCTTGGACTGGATTTTAGGACTGCATTTTAAAACAAAAGAAACTTCCATTTCCACTTTCAGGGTAAGAAGAATTCAACTTAATTTTAGCAAGAAAACAAACCACTTTGTTTTCTTCCTACATATTTCTAATGGTATAACCTAGCGGTGTTAACTTTGTTGAGCTTTATTGGCTTTTTAATTACTACTTTGGACACTTTTTGCGCCTATTTTATACAGCGCATTCGATCTCTGCAAGTTGCATCTTTCGATTCTCCTACCTGCCAACGTCCTCGCAAGCGTCTCCACGAGCGAGCGTCCTCACGAGCGAGCTGCCTCTTGCAAAAGAACGCCATTGCCAGAATATCGAAGCTTTAGAAAACAAACATCTTGCTTCGCCTCGCTTCTGGACTCTTCGCAAAGCCGGCCGGGAGGCACGCAAACGTGCCGCAAGGCATCCTGGGAGTCACGCAAACGTGGGCGCCATCTTGGATTGGTGAATTCTTCGGTTTTCACTTCACAACATACGCGTTACTCTGTAAACGCGTTATAAACACCGCTGGTCATCGCTATTCTTCCATTTTACCCTGAACTTTTGTTATCATCACATTTATGGTACAAACTTTGCCAAGTTCTCTCAACGATTTAAAGGTACTGTTTTATTTAATTCTTTCTCCTGACACACTCACTGGGAACTCCTGTTGTGTATTCTACCGCTGTGACACACACACAATTTAAGCAAGCTGTTGTGTGTCCTGCCACTTGCTCTTGTGTGTCCTACCACTGTGACACACACACATATTAGACAATCTGACATTAGTCAACCTGTTGTGTGTCCTGCTACTGTGACACACACACATTGTAATTGGATACACTTACTTGGAACTGACTTTGTGTGTTCTACTGTGACACACACACATAATAGACATCTCTTTCCTTATTTTCATTTTGTGCTCTATTTCTTTTTGGTTAACAACAACATGCAAAATGTCACTGCTCCCCCTTTCTTTTTGTCCTCACCTGGGGATCCTCCTATTAGATGGAAAAAATGGCGTAAAGTGTTTGAAAGGTATGCAAGGGTGTGTGGTTCTAGCTTGAGTGCTGAAAGGAAGACAGCCCTACTTTTACACTGTTTGGGGGCAGAAGGACAAGAGGTATTCGATCATTTGCCTGACATTGATGACAGTACTTTAAATGAATACGAAATTTGTATTGCAAAACTAGATGAGCATTATCTTCCTAGAGTCAGTACAATCTTAGAAAGATATCATTTTGGTCGAAGAACACAAATGGAAGAAGAAACGATTGAGAACTATATTACAGCTTTAAGGAAACTTGCTTCCTCATGTAAGTTTGGGGCAAGTCTTGATGAGCATATTAGAGATCAGTTCATGCTTGGGTGTTATATTTAAAAGGTGAGAGAAGAATTGTGGCAAAAGGATGAACCTTCTTTAGAGGAAGTTCTTACTATTGCTAAGAGGATAGAACATTCTATTAAATGTGTAGAAGTCATCAAAAAGAATGGTGACAACAAAACTACGAAAGAAACTGTGAATGTTGTGAAATCTACTGCTAGAACAAGTGAAAATCAGCAAAAAGACTCTAAAAATGAAAATGTTTCCAACAAAATTCCGTATAAAAAAAAGGAGAACAGTTTGGATTTCTCCCAAGTAAGATGTTACAGATGTGGTAAAATGGGGCATTTTGCCACAGATAGACAATGTTCTGGTTGGAAAGCTTATTGTAGTAAGTGCAAAAGGAAAGGACACTTCACCTCATGTTGTAAAGGGGGAAACTATAGAGGTAGAGTGAATGAGATATTTTATGATTTTGAAAATGAAGATAATCTAGATGAACACCTAGATTGTGGGCAAATTTATATTCAAACTGTAAGTGCTGAGGAAGCAAAGAATTCCCCTTGTGATGAAATTTTGGTGGAAGGTTTTCCCACCAAAGTTTTGTTCGATTCTGGGGCAAAAATTACTATTGTAGCAAAAGATTTTTTTTTGAGTAAGTTGGGACATAAACTTGAGCTCTCACGCCCCGATATAAGACCATTTGGTTATGCTGGTCAACCCATTAAACTACTTGGGGTTTTTGAAGGTATGATTAATTATAAGAATAGGTTGGCCAAGGCAAAAATTTATGTTTCTCAAAAAGGAGATAGCATAATAAGCTGGTTTGCTCTTAAAGATTTGGGTGTTATGCTTGATCCAAACTCGACACCTCCTATTCTTCTAAAACAGCCCTTTCCCTGCACACCTCAGATTGTTTCAGTAGTTTCTTGTGATTTCACTAGTGAACTGAAAGCCAGATTTCCTAAAGTTTTTTCGGAAAATTTAGGATGTCTTAATGACTATTGTCATCGTATCATCTTGAAGAAGGATGCTGTACCTGTCTGCTGCAAAGTGCGAAATGTACCTGTAGCAGTCAGAGAACAAGTTAAAGATGAACTTGATAAGCTGGTCAAGGGAGGCATCATAGAAACAGTAGAAGGAACGGAGTGGGTTGCCCCGATTGTCGCAGCCAAGAAATCGGACAACTCTCTCCGTCTCTGTGTTGATTTAAGAGAACTCAACAAGTGTGTAGTTACTGATCATTATCCTCTACCCAAGATTGCGGACATGCTTATGCTACTTAAAGGTGCTAAAATTTTCAGCACCATTGATCTAAGGTCCGCGTACCATCAGATTAGGTTGGAAGAAGATTCGAAAGACTTAACCTCTTTTGTGACACCTTATGGCACTTTTAGGTTCGTTAGACTACCATTTGGTTTAGTGTCAGCCGCATCGGTTTTTCAGAGGGCATTAGAGAAGGTCTTAAAAGGTTTACATGGTGTTAGAGTCTATCAGGACGACATTCTTGTGTTTGGCATAGATAATCCTCAACATGATTTTAGGCTATTTGCTGTTCTAGGAAGGTTGTGTGATGCAGGTTTGACTGTCAAGATTGAGAAGTGTAAATTTAGAAAAACTTCCATTGATTATCTAGGTCACACTATTACAGAAGGAGGAATTTTGCCTAAGGAAAATCTGATCTCTACAATTTCTAAGATGTCTCCCCCACAGAACAAGGAAGAGTTGATGAGTTTTTTGGGACTTGCTGAATATTATAGCAAGTTTGTGAAAGACTTTGCCTCTTTGTGTGCCAATATGAGGTATTTGTTGAAGAAGGGTGTAGATTTCATTTGGGGAGAGAAATGTCAGCGTGAGTTTGAGGTCATCAAGGAGAGGCTAGCTTCTGCTCCGAAATTGAGCAGTTTTGATCCTTCTGAGAAATCTATTTTGATTACTGATGCAAGCCTGAAAGGTTTAGGTGCGGTGCTTGTACAGAAATTTGAGGGCATTGAGAGGGTCATTCTTTTCTTGTCAAGGAGTTTAAAGGGAGCTGAAACTCGATACTCAGTGATTGAGCGTGAAGCTCTTGCTGTTTACTGGTCAGTCAAGAAGCTTAAAAACTTATTGTGGGGAACCAATTTTGAGGTTAGGACAGATCACAAGCCGCTTTGTGAAATTTTAAAGAAAAAAGGTATAGATGCGGTGTCTGGTAGAATCACAAAATGGGTTGTTGGTTTACAGGATTATGATTTTAGTGTAAAGTACCTACCTGGAGTAGAAAACAAAGTGGCTGATGCTTTGTCCCGCCTTGTTCCCAGTTCTGAGGTTGAGGATGAGGAAGATTGTGATGTTGATGATGAGATGGTTTGTGTTGTAGAAGAGGCTGTCATTGATAAAGAGAGGTGGTTGAAGATGCTTCAGGAAGATTCGACTCTGGTAGAGGTACTTAAACTCCTAATGACAGGATGGAAGATTAAACCCAAATGTAATGAAGGTCTTGAGAAATTTTGGCATGTCAAGGATCAGCTTTCTGAACAAGATGGCTTACTTTTTAGAGGAACTAGATTGGTTCCACCCCTAGCTCTTCGGGATGAGCTTATGTCTTTAGCACATATCGGTCATTTAGGAATCTCTAAGACTAAGGAGATTTTAAGGAGCTCATATTGGTGGCCAAATATGGATTTGGAAGTAGAGCGCAAAGTTAGGGATTGCATTGACTGTGCTCTTAGTGAGAAGGTAGCAAAACCTAAAATCCAACCCATGGTGATTAGAGACAGACCGGATGCGCCCTGGAAAGAAGTGGGTTTGGATATTTTGGGGCCTATTACATCAGCTGGTTGTGAGTGGTATGTTCTTGTTCTTGTTGATTTCTTTTCTAGATGGCCAGAAATTGCCATAACTCGTGGTATCGAGACTAGGCATGTGGTGGATTTTTTAACTAAACTTTTTGCTAGAGAGGGCATCCCTAACGCCATCCTCACAGATAATGGTCCCCAATTAGTCTCTAAAGAGATGGAAAATTTTCTGTTAGAGCAAGGAGTTAAACACAAAAGGTCTTCCCTTTACCACCCAGAAACCAACGGTATGGTTGAGAGATTTAACCGTGTCCTTAAAGAGACTATTAGAATGGCTAAGTCTGCTGGCACAGATTGGAGAACAGATGTCTTTAAGAAGGTTAAGGTTTACAGGTTATCTCCCCATGCCGTTACTGGAAAGACTCCTTTTGAACTTTTTAGATCACGCACTCCTAATACCCTTGTGGTACCGGCATGGGTCAATGACTTGCAACCACCTCCTCGTGATGACTCTGATGAGTGGATGTTGCGTGAACTTTCTAGAATTGAGTCTAGAAAAAGGATGTTTGATGAGAGACATTCTGTTAAGGTCACACCTGTTAAAGTGGGAGATTGGGTACTTATTAAGAATCCCTGCAAAAACAATAAGGCTCTTTCTGCTACCTTTAAGAAGCCTATTCGTGTCATCAAAGTTTTCAAGAACGCCATCAAAACTGCTGATCATCGTGTTTGGAATTTGAACAGGGTGGTGGTGGTTAGCAATGATCTTGTGGAAGCTTCTTGCAGTCGTCATTCTCAAACTCCTGGAGTTGAGTCCTCCTCACTTCTTCGCAAGTCTGCAAGGGTTTCTCATTCTCCTAAATATTTAAAAGACTACGTCACTGTGTGATTAATGTTTTAGCATTGTTTTGTTTTCTCTTATAATTTTCTTGTTGTTGTTAGAAGGGAGATGTGTGGCATCCTTGTCCTGTGTGTCTCTGCCTCATGACACAGCTGCGCTGATGTCATGAGACACTGGATTCTCTGATGGAATGTTATCCTTTGATCACTAAGCAGTTGCTATCCTACTTTATTGCTGGCTGGATGTTCACCTGTGGATGGGATCTTTTCTTCAAATAAACCTCTACTTTTTATCTTCAATTTGTGGATCCTTATTTTACAGTTTGAAGCTCCTTTAAATCTAAACGTTGGCGAGTCATTTATGAAATTGGATATCGTGGGATTACTCATAAGAAGGGACCAGTGCTTTTTTAAGGTTTTTTTGGGATATGATGTCGACCATTACTGAATCTTTTCGTATAACGAATGGTTGATTTGATTTCCTTGGATTTACTCTTCTATAGTGTGGAATTCTAGTCAAGTTGTGAATAAAAGTGTTGCATCTGGGCCAATGCTGTTGGGTTGCAGCCCCTTTAAATGAATCACTTGGTGATCTCCGTTGATTTGCAGTTGTAATCTTCTTGTAGACTACAATTCCTGGGAGCTCTTTGGTATTATCCCTTCGGAGAGTTGGCTATAATTTGGCTATAGTACGATGATAGTTATTTTGATCTCAAGTAACTATAACTCATGCCCTAAGGTAACTGCCCTTGCCATGCACAGTTTTCTCACCAATAATTTCACAGCAATTGTTGCAGTGATATTATCAATGATATTATAGAAGATGTCATGAGTGATGAAATTTGTGGGGTAACTATAAGTGCATGGTGAGGGCGTGAGTTATAGTTACATGAGATAAATATACCTGCTGAATTTCTACAGTTTTGTGTTTGTAAAATCTAAACCTAACTATAATGTCCCTGTAACTTTTGATTTTTCTCAGTGAATTTCTCTTTGTTAATCCTATTTACTAACTATAACATCCCTGCAACCTGAGTGTGTGGGGGTGCATGAGTGGGTGTGGGAGTGTGTGGTGGGCATGTGAGTGAGGGTGTGACTGGTTGTGTGGGTCTTTGAGTGGTTGTGGTAGTGGTTATGTGAGTAGGTGTGTGAAGGGCTATGTGGGTTTGTGAGTGGTTTTGTGGGTCTGTCATTGAGTTTGTGAGTGGTGTATGGGTGTGTCAGAGGCTGTGTGAGTCTGTGAGTGGGTGTGTGAGTGGTTTTGTGGGTCTATGAATAGGTTTGTGAGTGACTGTATGGGTGTGTGCATTGATGTGCAGGTGTGCAAGTAGGTGCATGAATGAGTGCGTGAGTACATGTATAGATCTGTTGTATGTTTTTTTAGTTGGGGTATGGATCCTCTCTGAAACCTTCCAAATTGGGATGGGTCCATGGATCCTTGTGTGGTAAATAAAAATGTTTTTGGGACCATTTCTTGCTCATGGTGGGCCCCTCAGAGACCCCGATATTAGTCCCAAGGGGTTAAGTTACCTCTACCCTGACTCTTCTATCACTTTTTAACTTTATTTTCCCTGCTGGGAACTAAGGGGTCGATTAAGATTGCGGTGATTCCGCATCCTCAGGCCGGCGGAAGCCACCGCCGGTCCGAAGGATGCAGAATCACCGCTGCGGCACTTCAACACACCCACGGCCAGATTAGGATGGCGGTGGGATCAGCGGCGGATGGCAGGTCCGTCCACCGCTAATCTGCGGGGTGTTGGCCGCAATTTGGTGGCGGTGTCTGCAAGACACCGCCAGCCAAATTACAATGTGTTTCAAAACATGCTTTTCCGCGGCGGATTCACCGCCGTGGAAAAGCATGTGGAAAATAGCTTCTGGGGGCCCTTCAAGCAGCACCCGCCACAATGTTAAATATACAGGATGTGACCGTCAGGGTGGCGGTCACATCCTAATTCACACGGAGGGACAGCTGCTGCCCCTGCGGACGGTCCCTCCATCTTGGGGGTGGCAGAGGGACGCAGGTCCGTCCGCCATCCTAATGAGGCCCTAAGTCCCGATGAACAAAATGGTGGCTGCAACTTTCCTTTCAAGTTCTGGCCATCCAATCATGGTATTGCTGTTGGCGCGTGGATTTGCGAATCTGAGTAGGATCCGATGAGGATATGCATCCCTAGATATACAAATTTGTTTTTCCAAATAATATCTTGGCAAATACTGAACATATTTATAACAAATACCAAAAACCACTCTTCCTGGACCAAGAGCTAGCTTTCTGCCAAATTATATGTAATTCCATCCAGCGGATCAAGCTGTAGTTGTGTCCAAAATCTCTATGGAAATTAATATGGGAAACATACTTTTTTGACCCCCTTTCCCTATTTTCACAGCCCTCGCTTAATCGATCACCCCAAAACTTTCCCTGCTCAAGATCAAACTTGACAGTTTTTTGGAGGCCCATAGGAATGAATGTCAATTACCGAATCGGTGTCACTTTGACACCCTGTTGCACCCCTGAATAGTGCTGGTGTGCACATGTGGCATACATACATGCCCTAAGGGCATGTATGTCTGTCACATGGCACAGGTGTAATTGCACAGATTTGCATTTACAGAGGAATTCCTTATTTACCACTAACCAATAGTGAGTAGGAAATAAGGAATCCCTAAAGCACAAAATCACTCTTTAAAGTGCTTCCTACACCTCATTTACTGATTCGGTAAATACCGAATCGGTAAATGAGGATTCTGTAAATTCCGATTCGGTAAATACCGATTCATTATTTACCGAATCGGTAAATATACCACCTACATAGGAAAAGCCTATTACTGGTCGGTAACGGCCGATTTCGGCCGTTACCGACCGGTAATAGCCTACCTACATCTGACCCCTAGTTCCTAACTATAACTACCTGCTGGTGGCTGCCGGTAGGTAATATATGCACTACCCCTCTTCTCATTTCCTAAATTTTGCCCTCTTTGCCTTGTATGCCCTCAGCCTACCTACCCCATGTCACAGTACATTATCCATCTCTCCATCTCTGCTGAAGATAATCTTTTGAGAAGCTGCCCTTTCTACCTAGCAGGCAGTGTCAACAGGGAATGAGTCCACCTTACCAGGGACGGGATATGTATTCTCTCCCCAGCACATTCTTTCTTGCCAACAGTCTGTTTTCCTTTGTGGCCCTCAAGTAGCCCAATTACATGGAACTACTGCCGACAGGTGACAGGGATACTGAAAAAGAATTAGACAGTATTACTACTAATAATATCCGATGTAGGAGGCTAATGAGAATAAAAGACTGAACCAGTAAATGAGGGCAGTTATTCATGTAAAAGACAAAAGAACAGATAATCATACATTTGAACTTTTACCTATTAAACACAACATTTCAAAATGCCACAATCTACATTAATTATGGAAAATTATGTTTTGAGTTTTTTCCTCGAATAATAATTTTGAATGAAATGATTTACACAACAACTCAGATGCTTATTGTAAAATTTCTGGGTTAACTATGTTATAGGTATTCTGGTGAATAAAAGAAACATCACTTATTTAAATGCTAATGCAGTCTACTTAGGAAAGGAAAAGGAAACATGCACATTTTCTATTTCTGAGAGAAGATATGTAACCCACTTAGATGATAAATATTGAGTATTATAGGTCATTGTTAGGAAGGAATTTGAATAATCAATTTGTATTTGCGTTTGTAAGTGAAGGTAGTTATTATAACTACCCAAGTCAAAATATTTAGGACAAATGACCACCTTTGAATTTAACAGATGGCAGCACACAGTGAATTAGAATAATTTTCAACTAAATATGAAGCTACTTGTGCAATGGCTCACTGGGCATAAATCTTATTTTAAATTACTGCCTCGGATAGACCTTAACTCACAGAAGTCATTTAACTCTAACCTGTTTCCCATTGGCACCAACTCCTCGGGCTACTGCCCCTTTGGCATATTCCTACGACTCTATTACCAGGGTTTAGTTGAACTCGCGGAATATGACTTAGCGCAATGCCACGAGTTATATATAAGCTTCGCAAGATTCTTCGGAGTTCCTTCAACAGGCAGAAATAAGCATGTTCCACTGCACATGCTGTGATTTAGTACTAGGTGCACATTCCACACTGATAAATCTACACAGATGACACTACGTGGCATGCCAATGGGCGTAGCTACTCGACTTGATTTTGCTGCCACTCAAGTAGATTCTCAACTTGAGCGGCAACCTTGTGACCATGAATGATTGCAACCGCCTGCATTAGAAAAATCTCACTGGATGACCTCATAGCGACCGGAAATTGAGCTAGGGGATAAAAAATCTCACTTGGGGTCACCAACTTACTATTCTTGAGCTGCATGTGAGAAAAAAAGTCCAGCAGCAGAACTGAATTTTTTACCCACCCCTAACTATGACCAACTTCTGTGATTTTCTGCATGAGGGGCTGCCACCTCTTTTAGTCCTGCCCTCTGAATCCAGTTGCTTATTTGTTGTAGTCCTGTTGATTAGGTATTGTAATAATTGGACCCGTACTAGATTATCTCCTTTGTTTGATTGTACTATGACCCTTCAATCATCACTGTATGTCTGTCTTGCCCCTTGCACCTAGATTACAGAAGGCAGGCACCCTCCATATACCTACCGAAGCACCTAAATGATATAGGAGCTCATACTGACTGTTGTAGAGGGCCTCTGGCTTATGTTGAGTCCCTTGGCTGCTATGGTATTTTAATTATATCACAATGACTTAATGTTACTCACTTAACCACATAACTAAATCCTGTCCTTATTCCAACAAGCCATTCTAAAAATGCCTCTAAACATTTCAAAGTACAACTCCTCTGAACAACCCTGAAACTCTAGTCCTTGATCATTACTATAGAAACAAAATGGGGTGACAAAAAACCGACCTCCCATTCTTCTCCCAGAACACCTCATCTTGGATCGCCACCTACAAGTAAATTCTGAAGATTACTAAGATATGTAACATAGGTAAGGCCACTGCCACTCATGCTTGTACCCTCTTGATTAATATTGATATCCCCAGCCTTTTACAACCGCTAAATTCTCTGAAACAACCCTCTGAATGCACCTTTTTATAATCAGAGGAATATTGTTACTCAGCACTCCAAAGAAATATCTTGAGAACTGTATGGCTTCACAATTAGTATAGATCAAATCTCCATACTGCCATGAAATGCACTACGCAAATCTTGTTATTATTCAGTCCGTTATTGTTGATCTTCTTATAAAAACATTTTTGATTGTAGCCATAATCAATGCGTTTCATCCACCTTGACTACATAGATATATACATAATTTTCAATATGTACATTAATTGTTAATGCAATTATACATACACAAAGTTTGCTTATGTTGCAATTTGAGTGCACTTTGCATCATATCCTTATACTTTAAATTCCTGTTTTATTCACATAGTTTCTCTTTAAATTAATGTCGTAGCTACATTTTCTTCTGGCACGCATCATTTTGCCATATGGAATGGACTTAATTGTGGAATTTTAATGTGCGCTAGAAGCATGTAGAATACTATTGCGTGCTGTTTTCCTCTTGAAAAGGCTACTCTGAAAGGTGGTTTGATCTATATATATACTGAAGGTAAGGGAAATCAATCTCACATCTAGGAAATTTAAGAGTCTACTGCACATTGAACCAATTATTATTCAGATATATATGATAGGCCAGCAAATCGGTTTACCAAGCCATCCCTTATTATAAGAATGTCCTCCATATATCTTCCATAGAAAATAATTTTGTCAACCCAAAGTTGAGCACTCAGACTCCAGGTTAACTCCCTCTCAAACAGACTCATAAACAGGTTTGCATAAAATAGGGCAAACTTGGATCCCATCACTGAACCCTGTTCCTAGGAGCCCATCGCTGTACCCTGTTTCTGAAGATACCAAGAACCATCATGCAGAAAGACATTTCACATAAGAATAATCTTAGCCATTTCTTACAGCATTTGAGAGTACTCAAAGTAACTTGCTCTATCAATTCTTCCAAACCATACTTCAATTTGATGCATGTATGTAAACTTGCAACATTCATTGTCACAAACATGCGATCTTTATCTTTCCATCTAAAGCCTTTTAATTTGTCTAAGACATATTTTCTATCACACAAATAAGAAGGCAAGTTAACAAGAAGAGATTGTAAAAAGCTGTCAACATATTGTGCCAAATGTTCGGTGGGTGAGAACTTCTGAGAAATAATCAGCCTTCCTGGTGAAAAATCCCCAGGTTTTTTTATTTTTGTAAATAGATAAATGCATGGAAAATTGGGACAATGAGCTCTAAGATAGCTGTATTCCTGTTCTGATAATGACGCAGGCACTACGGTACGGCTGAAAATTAGACGTTTAAACAACAACGACCCGAGAGCCCGCCGTGCATTGAGGGGAACTCGTCCCTGCTATACCGGTATCGTCCCGAGCAGTACACGAGATTTCTTATCGTTCTGCCTTAATTTAAAGGTTTTGACTTGCCCTCTCAGCCACAACCATGCTGTGGACAATCCCCGGTCCTGCGGCTAATATGGCTTATTTTAGGCATAAATTCATGTCCTGATGATGATTCGCGTGATCTAAAATAGCGAATCGAAACACCGTTGACACTCCTTTAACGCCTTATACTATCACAAAAAGACTGTAATTTGACTGTAAAGGCGTTATGGTTTATTTTGCAGTGACACTTTGACAAAATTGTATTGGAAGTGTCACAAACCAATTGTTTGTTGCCTAAAAAGCCCCTTATGTTCTGTTCGTACGTCATTGTGTAAGTGTGTATTGTGGGTCACAGGCTTGTGCCCCACCTTGTAATATTGTAATATTGTCTCACGAAAGAAACCTTTTTTATATCAATATACTACAGACCCTCGCCCGGCTGGGCCGGTCTATTTACTAAATATAGTTACGACTGTGTCTATATTTTATTGTTTCTCTCTAAATTACTTTTCCACTGCTAGCCCGCTCTTCCCGCACTGCCCCCTGATTGCCTGATTGCGCCCATAGCGTAGTGCTGTCCTTCCTTGTTGTTATTTGGACACCATTTTGTTGTGCCTGCAGCCCGTCCCTCCCCCTACGCCCACGCCTCCCTGCTCCCCCTCCCACGCTCCGCCCCCTCCAATATCCTTCAAACGCCAGATGCTCCAACGCGCAGCGTCCACGCGCTACGTCCACGCCGAAGGTGCGCCAAAGGTAAGCCCATCTACGCCCGTCCGCGCCTGGACCGCGCCCAGCGCCAGAGCCCCTGGTCCTCGTAATGTCCACCCCTCCTGCATTACTTACGATGCCACCACCCTCCTAGCCCTCAACCCCGGCCGCTCCCTCACCAGCGTCCAAGCTGCTCCTGGACACACCCATGGACCCTTTTCCTGCTACCCCTGCAAGTTCGATGGCACCAAGAACAACTCCTCATCCACAAACTCACAACAGATATCCGACCCCAACCACCTACAATGCATCCTGCTCAACACCCGCTCGGTCCACAGACATGCCATTGACCTCTGGAATCTACTCGACACCATCTCTCCGGACATCGCCTTCCTAACAGAAACATGGATGAATGCCTCTTCAGCCCCAGACATCACCATTGCCATCCCGGAAGGCTATAAGATCATTCGCAAGGACCGTACCGGCCACACAGGAGGGGGAATCGCTATCGTCCATATGAAATCCATCCGCATCTCAACCAGCTCAGACGTCAATCTCGCCAACTCTGAACACCTTCACTTCCAGATCCACATCGACCCCAAGACCACACTCAGAGGCACCCTCCTTTACAGGCCACCAGGACCCCGCTCACATTTTATTGAAGACATCACGGACTTCATCACTCCACACGCGCTCCCCTCCGAGGACTACATCCTTTTGGGAGACCTCAACTTTCACCTTGAAAAGAACAACGACCGCAACACCATCACCCTTTTGGACAACCTCGCAAACCTCGGACTTAAACAACTTGTCACTACCCCCACCCACATCGCAGGTCACACACTCGACCCCATCTTCACCTCCAGCAAGCATGTTTCCTTCAGCCACACCACAGCTCTCCTTTGGACTGACCACAGCTGCGTTCACTTCACCTACAACAAGCCTTCATCCAACAACCACCCCCAACCCACTCTGCAAAGAAACTGGAACAAAATCACCATCGACCAGATCTCCTCATCGCTTCTTCAAAAGCCCCCCGCCCACTCCTCAAACCCAGACCAAGCAGCCACCAACCTCACCCAATGGCTATCCAACAGCGCCGACATCCTAGCACCTCTGAAAAAACGACAAATCAAACTAGGCAGCAAGAAGGCCTCCTGGTTCAACGATGACCTTAAGAAATCCAAGAAACTCTGTCGCTCCCTCGAGAAGGCCTGGAAAAAAGACCCAACCACCAGCACCAAGGACGCCTTCAAAAAGGCCACCCGCTTACATCACCAACTAATCCGAAATACCAAGAAAGCAGCCTTCAAGGACCGTCTAGATAACAACGCCCACAACAGCAAGGAATTATTCCACATCGTCAAGGAATTTACCAACCCCTCAGCCAACTCCAACGACATCACCACCTCTCAAGCCCTCTGCGACTCCCTAGCCTCATTCTTCTACAACAAAATTGCAGACATTCACAACAGCTTCGACAACCAATCCGGAGACCAACCCACCCAATCCCCTGCAGGACCCCCACCCCCCCTGAACATCCTCAATGACTGGAAGCCAATCTCCACTGAGGACACCATCCGTCTGATGAACTCCATCCACTCAGGATCCCCCACAGACCCTTGCCCTCACTACATCTTTAACAAAGCAGACTCCATTATTACACCGCACCTCCGAGACGTCATCAACTGCTCCCTCAACTCCGCAACCTTCCCGGAAAGTTGGAAACACGCCGAACTCAGCGCCCTCCTGAAGAAACCCACAGCTGACCCCACCGAACTTAAAAACTACCGCCCTATCTCACTCCTTCCATTCCCGGCCAAAGTCATCGAGAAAGCTGTTAACAACCAACTCGCCGCATTCCTCGAAACCAACAAATCCCTCGACTCCTCACAATCCGGCTTCCGAGCCAAGCACAGCACTGAAACCGCCCTTATCGCAGCAACAGACGACATTCGAACTCTACTGGACAATGGAGAAACAGTCGCCCTCATCCTCCTCGACCTCTCCGCAGCCTTCGACACAGTCTGTCATAGCACCCTCCTACAGCGCCTCAAAAACATCGGAATCCAAGGAAAAGCACTGGAATGGATCACCTCATTCCTCGCCGGAAGAACCCAAAGAGTCCGCCTTCCACCATTCAAGTCAGAGGCTACTGAAGTCATCTGCGGCGTACCTCAAGGGTCCTCACTCAGTCCCACCCTCTTCAACGTTTACATGAGCCCCCTCGTGGCCATCGCACGCCAACATAACCTCAACATCATTTCCTACGCCGACGACACTCAACTGATCCTTTCACTCACCAGAGACCCTAACACAGCCAAAACCAACCTACACGAAGGAATGAAAGAAGTAGCTGAATGGATGAAGCACAGCCGTCTGAAACTGAACTCAGACAAAACAGAAGTCCTCATCTTAGGTACCTCCCCCTCCGCCTGGGACGACTCATGGTGGCCAGAGGCCCTTGGAAAAGCACCCATCCCGACGGACCACGCACGGAACCTGGGCGTCATCCTGGATTCCTCGCTCTCGATGAACAGACAAGTCAACGCCGTTTCTTTATCTTGCTTCAACATTCTTCGCATGCTCAAAAAAACATTTCGCTGGATCCCCACCGAAACTAGAAAAACAGTCACCCACGCTCTGGTCACGAGCCGACTGGACTACGGAAACACCCTCTGCGCCGGCACCACCGCAAAACTCCAGAAAAAACTACAACGCATCCAGAGCGCCTCAGCCAGGCTCATATTAGACATCCCGCGTAAAGAACACATCTCTGATCACCTGAAAAACCTCCACTGGCTCCCCGTCAATAAGAGGATCACTTTCCGGCTCCTAACCCACGCACACAAAGCACTCTACGAAATCGGACCCGATTGCCTCAACACACGACTATCCTTCTACACCCCCTCCCACCAGCTACGATCCTCCAACCAAGCCCTTGCCACTGTACCTCGCATCAACAAAACCACCATGGGAGGTAGATCCTTCTCCTACCTAGCAGCTAAAACTTGGAACTCACTTCCCACTCACCTTCGCCTTACTCAGAACCACCTAGCATTCAGAAAGCAACTCAAAACGTGGATATTCGACAAATAACTCCCCACCCTTCTTCAAGCGACTTGAGACCCTCTGGGTATGTAGCGCGCTATACAAATCTTTTGACTTGACTTGACTTGACCTGCTCACGGCTGAGAAAATCAATGTATCGCCTGTTTTGCCGTCGCCTTAACCCCAGCACGCCCGGATGCATCGCACCTGTGCGCCAAGTCCTCACTGACGTTGTCCAGCAGTAAGGAACTGAGGCCGCATGCCAAGAATCGACTCATCACCTCCCCTCACAGAAAAAAACAATGCACCACCTCCCCTGGCAGTAAGGAACAGACTTAATGCTTTGCTTCTGTGGCGCCTCACCTCCCCTTCACCTGTTTTCGTCTTTGATTTTAGCGCATCCTAGGTGCTTTGTGATAAAAGTGACACATCCATAGTTTTCTGTGACTGAATTATTTTTAACCTTTTAAAAGTGATATCTTTGCTTGTGTATTTCCAAAAACATTTTTGTCGTGTTGGTCTTGTTTTAATTAAAGATTGGTTAGTTTTCTAAACTGGTGTGGTGTTCATTTGTGGTGTTTTCCCTGTGTTACTGTGTGCTTTTGTGCAAATACTTTACACATTGCCTCTGAGATAAGCCTAACTGCTCCTGCCAAGCCACCAAGGGGTTGAGCAGGGGTTATCTTGGGTATGTTACTCCCTTACCCTTATTAGAAGGAAGGGTCCCTATTTGGACAGGGTGTATGCCACTGCAAACTAGAGATCCTCATTTCTAACAACATGAATGTATTGTTCCTCAAATCCACATCCACTTTATCAATATTAACTACAGGACCTTTGATGCTCCAAAGATGCAAATGACCAGTTAACCCCTTTTTGTGAGTTTATTTAACAGTGTGAGGAAATCTTCCTACTGTGCAGCTCAGAAAAACTATATGCTAAGCAAATTCTCTCCTGAAAGATAGTTCGTTTTAATCACTATTTTTCAGTTATATTTTGGAAGCACTGTTTTTTGCATTAGACTCAGTGACCTTGCTTATCATTTACTGTATACTACAAAAAGCTTAACACTTTCTCTTCTATTTATGGTCTGGCTTGACAGCCCTGCTGTCACCAGACAATTATATGAAAACCAGAAGAAGAGGGACTTTAGAACTACCCACATGTTGGGAGTCAGGAGAAAATGTTTTCATGGGGCAGATGTTGTGTTCTTCCACAAAAAAGTACCATCCACACTGCTGTGATCATTTTATTTCTCCAGCTGCCTGAGGGTGAACTTTCAGGGACACACTCATGACATTGTATTGCTACTAAACTGTCTTAGATAATGAGATAATGTATGTTGTTTTTCTCTGGCTGCATCACAAGTGGGAGGAGAGCAATCCGTAACCTATATAGATGTTTAGGTCTGTCTTGACCTTGCAACTGTCACCTGAACTTTTATTCTACACCAATATTATTCTACAGTTCTTTGCTTCCACACAAATCCATATTCATTTCCCATGCTATCTAACTAAAATTCTTTCCAGTATCATACAAAGTTCTATTAAAGCCAGACCTACTGGCATTGCCAATGCTTATTACTTATCTTTTCTTCACAGTGTATATCAAGGCATCTTGGTACATGGACAAAAGTAAAACATTCAAAATAAAGAAAAAGAGTGCAGCCAGACAAGGGATAAACATTGGGACAAGATTAGACTCTTGAGAGAAAATAGGGTCTCCCACCATATTTAAAATACTTAAATTGGTGATTTCTGAGGAAGATCATCCGAGAGATTAGGGGCGGAACACAAAGGTCTCTGCCCTTGCACATCATATACTACTAGTGCACTTATAAAAGTGAGGCAGTACTCAACCTTAACAACCAGACAGGCTGATGGAAGGTCTCAAAGCCAGTTAGAGAGACAGAGTCAGTCATTTTGAAGGTGTTGTGAATAACAGAGTAATTTAAGCTGAATCATTTAATTAAGAGAGGGGTTGAGGTGTTTCTTTCCTTTGAAACATGGTCAAATTTCCTGAGGCAGTTCAAAAATCGTGCAGCCATGTTTTAAAGTTGGTAAAGCTTAGAGATTGAATGATTTGTGAGACCTAGGGAGAGGGCAGTATTGGTGAGAATGGATGGAGGACCCTATCCCTTACCCACATTCTCTGCAGGGGTAAAAACAGAGTTTACTCAGGATATTTTAGGCTGATAAGCCCTTTAGACCAGTCTTTCTGAGTTTGTGAGAGGAAGGATAGTTCCTGATTGAAATGTACTTCCAAATGATTTACTTGACTCATACAATAGCATTGTTGGCCTTGCTTGTGATGGCATGTCACCAGAAAACATCCCAGCCCAGCACCTATTATTAGCACCACTGTCGTGTTTCTATTCAGTTTTTTTTTTTAAATCACTGCATGTAAAATGCTGAGTGCCCACTAGGCAGTTGTACAGCCACCCAATTGAGCTGTTGGAAGCTGATCAATGTTGATCACCAGCTATGCATCATCAGCATATGAAAATGGTGATAACTCAAAGAAGGCTATCACACCACACCACAACTGGATGTATAAGTTAAACAAAATTGGTGACTAAGCTGAACCGTTAGAGAAGCTGCACAATAGTGAGGTGTTCTTGCACTGAAATGGAGGGAGAGCAACTGATGGTGAGTGATTTGTATGAAATAAGGTAAACTATAATAGTGCCTGTTCCAATATAAGGAAATCCAACAGGATGGTGATTTTGACAATATCGAAGACCGCTGAGTCTGGAAGGCCAAGAAGGAGAATTCCTCCATGCTAACCATCTTTCTGGCAGGCCAGCAGCTGGTTTGTGCTTTGTCACGGACAAAACCATACATGTCCTTGACCTAGCAGTTCCAATCGTTCTAGGGGACTGAACATTTAGTATGCCAGGTGTTTGTACATAATCGTTGCCGGACAGAGTTCAATCAATCAATCTATCAGGATTTATAAAGTGCTGCTAATCACCTAATGGAGTATCCAGGTGCTTGCAGTTCCCAGAGGCTTATTCAAACAGCCAAGTCTTGAGGGTCATTTGGAAGTGTGGAAGTGAGGTGATGGTCTGGATGTGCGTCTGGAGGCTGTTCCAGATCTTTGCTGAGATGTGGGAGAAGGTGTATCCTCCACTTCTCCTTCAGTAGTTGCCTGGGGAGTATGGGCAAGTCAAAGGGACATGGAGCTTAGTCTTCTCAATGGCTGGTGGAAGTTCAGGCAGTGGTTAATGTAGACCGGTCCTTGGTTCTGTAGATCCTTGTGTGCATGGGTCAGTAGTTTGAATTGGCATCTCTTCTGTACAGGGAGCAAGTGAAGTTTCCTGAGGTGGGGTGTGATGTGGGTTTGTCGGGGACTGTGAGGGTGTGATGTTGCTTTCGCTGGCAGACGGGTTGGATAAATACATAACGATGTTGAAAAGTTCTTTGGTGCTGTTGCCACTAGTTTTGATGCATGGGGCAAGAGCTGTCTTCTTTGTTGCCCTCAGCAGGGGTGGTGGTGATTGAGGGAGGTCTTGAAGACTGCTCTGTGAGAGGTGTCTTTGTTGGTGTGCCAGCTTCTTTCCTACTGTTTTCTGTCTGGTTTCACTGTTATGAGTTCTTGGGTGTACCAGCTGGCCTCTTTGGAGGGTTTTCTCTGGATGTTGCTCTTGATGGGAATAATGCTTACTGCGCAATTGGTGATCCAGGCATTGAAATGATTCCTTCCCTTGATGTGTTTTATCTAGGAACCCGATTCAATATTGTGACTTTATGCCCCTGTAGGCTATAATCAATAATATCCCTATAATGGCATAAGAATCCGATCCATATTTCCGTAAATCGCCCTTGCAGTCCAAGGCACGGCAAAAGCTACTTCCTTGGATTCCTAGAGAGCACACCGAGTTCTTTCGACATACCAAACCTCCAGCAACCTGGGAAATCCCCACTTGCTTTGTTTTGATTTGTAATAGAACTCCTGTGAGCACTGTAAGAACTGCCAGTTCTTAATGACATCTTTATTGATGTCTTATGTCCAAACCTTACGTCAAACTCGGCACCTTTCAGGTATAAATATACCAACGTTGCCTTAAGCAAACACAAGGTGGTGGTTTTGGAGAAGAGCAGCTAATCTACTTTCCGAGAGCCCAGCAGACGCGACAAGCCCACGGACGCTGCCCCTCCTCTTTGACGCGCTGAGAAAGACGCTGTCTTTTCTCCTGCCGAGAAAATCCAGCTCCGGCGTTTCCAGCCTACCCTTGCGGGTGACTGGGATATCGAGTCCTGAGAGGGAGATACCAGACCTCCTACATTCTATTCCTAAGGTACAGTGCTGACTAAACCCTTAGAGAGAATTCTTGAACAGATCCTTGGCAACAAACCTACTTAACTTAAACTGCTACTTACTTACTCCTTCCCACGTATAAGGCTTAGGTCAGGTACACCGGGGTAGGCGTAGTTTAGAAGCACCAGTTGAGGACGTTAGCCCATGTATATATGTATGTATATATTTAGTGTCTTATGGCTAAGAAACATATCAATGCTTTTACAGTATTATTTTATAATACTCATTTTACTGTACGTACTTTACTTTATATTAAGTATTGCAATTGTGGCAATTCATTTCTCTTGCATGAGAAGGAAGACTGCTCAATAAATAATACCTTTTATTGAAAACGCCCGTCTATCTCTTCTCTGCACTCTGGTGAAACTAAGAACGCACATCTGACTGAGTGAAATAGCTGTCTATTGTTTTCACGACTCTGGAGATTGACTCTTATTCTGAGGGAGCAAAGTTGTCATGTTTATGCGGTTGTCGGAAGCTAAATCCCTTCTTGTCTGAGCAAGGGAAGCTGATCTCTTCCTATTCTTTCAAGAAAGTTTCCAGTGACCTCTGAGCTAGCTGGCGCAAACCTAAATTAAGTCTAACATAGTCAGTAGAGACCTAGAAGACCTCAGTCCTACGTCTACACTGCTGTTTATGTCATTCCAATGAGCAGAGCCTATAGGGAAAATAGGAACTACACTACATGGCGCCCAACGTTTGGTAAGGCGATAAAACTAACGCAAGACGTTAGAGTAACTCAGTCGTGCTTTTTCACACAGACCCTTTTCCCGTAAATACTCCAATAGACGTCTGGAGTGGGTGAAAGGTTAAAATCCACCGGAACTTAGTAGGAAGAGATTCCTATGTATAGTTTTTGGTTTAGTCAACGTTGAAGGATACAGTGTTCCAAAATATTGTGCACCTAATCTTTTGTTTCCTTGAAACCTGATCTGCAACAAAAAACCTTTCTGATAGTAAAATGCCAGACAGTGATGACGATAGGGAGGCAGCTAGAATAGCAGCACAACTAATGGATGATGACACGAGTCTCCTACAGAATGACCGGAATGCTATCCTCATTCCGGTCAACATAAGAAAAACTATAACTTTAAAACTTATCGAAAACGGACTGACATCACAAGGTGGTACAGTCATTTTCATGATAGAGGCACACGAATATCGGCAGACAGAGGTATTCTATTCATGGATAAACTTTTCAGCGGCAAACGCTACAACACACGAATTCCACTATTACAAAATAGAGGAACCTCCGGAAGAATACACTCCTTTCGAGGATGTGGAAATCCCACTAAAGTACCAAGAGCACCTGCTCTGGTTTAAAGGCGCCCTAAAACATAATGATCACATCACCAGGCTCGGTCCACTAGGTAGACCAGGAGCAACGTGGCCAGTCCTAGCCAGCTACACACCACATCCAGACATCGAAAAAATGTCAGACAAGGAACTTTTAGCCTAGCTAAAATTGCTAATTAAAATTCACAGACAGTTAGTCCAATATGTAATGCGGACTGCAACAGTCCAACCAGCTATTAACATTCCACAGCTGACCCCTCATGAGGGGAACACAAATAAAATTACACCACAGAACATACAATCATGTCTTGGTAAAACACCCGCAAAAGGGGAACAAATTCCATTCTGGCTAGCACAAAAAATAACTCATATAGAGGCAGTATTCCCGAATACTACCCCTAGTGAGAAACACAGAATTCTGACTATCTGCCTTCCAATGGGGGTCGCACCACATGTGGAGGATTGTGACACTTGGGGCACAGTCTTTGCTTCCATTTACACAAAAACACATGGTGTTCCGTCTCTGGCGGTGATACCAGATGTACTAAGACAGATTCAAAATGAATACGGTCCAGAACCTGCTTTAACTCTTGGTATGAAATTACTGAAAGACTTCAAGCAGGTCTGGGCTATATTATTAGCCAACATAAAAGGAGAAGCAGCATCTGTGGCGATCCGCCAAAAATTGAAAGAAAAAGATATAACAGATCAACCAATTGAACTTGCCAGAATCATAGAAAAATCCTATGAAGAACTAGGTAGAGATAGTTTGGGTGGTAAACCGGTAAAACCCCAACTACTTGAAAATCCTGAAAAATTATTTATTAAAAATAATCTAAACACTCCAAAAAAGAGCTGGGATGGAAATAAACAATCCACTCCCAAAGAAAAAAGATTCCAGTCCAGAGGAAGGTCTCCTCGGAGGAGAGAAAGAACTCCGAACCAAGAACACCAGTCTCCCCAAAGGGAGCCCTCTGAAAAAAGATACAACCTTAGAAATAAGGATAATTTGAAAAAACCTGATAGATATCAAGATATTGATACACGTCCCTCTCGATCTTTTCAGACTTCCTCGCAGAAATCGGAAAGAAGAGGACGTTCAGAACAAAGGGAAGAGCACGCCAAGTCCAAAGACAAGGAACCTGCTCAAAGTAAAAAATTACAATTTCCAAGAAAGAAGGTAGCAAGTATTAAAATAATCAAACATGCCGAGGATACTGAGGACACAGCTGAAAAACGGAGAGTGGGCACAGACAATGCTAGACAGCGCAGCAGAAGTGAGCATAGCTCGCAAGATCCTGATGAATCATCTGGAGACAGTGGACACAAATGAATACATTCACGTGGAAACTGCAGATACCAGAGTTAGCAAACCTCATAAAATATACGAAATAACATTGCGTATAGAGGGAGATAAGACTAGGAAAATAAGGGGTCTATTTTGGGATAACCTCTCAAAAGGCTATGACATCCTATTAGCTGAGGAAGACTGGCCACCAAAGTTTGTCAGGGTGTGCCCTCATGGCGAAGAAATAATTATGCCTGCCTTCGCAAATCATATTCCAATTCACAGAAAATATATATATGCAAGAAAATGGGCAGTAGCTCAAGCACCTGCATTATAGAAGAATCATGTAGGATGGGATGAGGACTCTCCTCCTCACAAAATCCAGTTAAAATGTCAACCTACTGCACAAAGACAGTACCCAATTAAGCAAGAAGCTAAAAAACAGGTCAGGAAGATTTTAGATCAACTTGAATACCAAGGGGTGATTGAAACATGCACCTCTCAAATGAACAATCCTTTGTTTCCTGTCTCCAAACCAGATGATTCATATCGTCTAGTCTTGGACTACAGACACCTTAACTCATGTTGCAAAACATTTGCGGTACAAAATTCACACAGTGCGGCACTAATGGATAACATAGTTCGCAAAAAATACAAAACAACATTAGACATTTCTAATGGATTCTTTTGTCAAAATATTGCACCGGAAAGCAGGTACTTGACCGCTTTCTCAATAATGGGGTCACAGAAACATTTCTGTAGACTCCCACAGGCATTCAAGAATAGCCCAGGATTATTCTCAGCCAGAGTTACTACAAATGTATGATGATGAGGCATTATCTTATGTCGATGACTTCTATCTCGCAGACGACGAATTGGAAACTCACTTGAAAAGAGTGAACACCATAATACTTGGGTTCGCAGCAGAGGGTTACAAATGTAACTTTAAAAAGTCACGAATTGCCCATCTAACGGTACTGTTTTTAGGATACAAATTATCAAGTGAAGGCAAAAGCCTAGCAGACAACTTCTTAGAGAAGTGCGCTGTACTCCAAGCACCAAAAACGATGAAGAACTTACAATCGATTCTAGGCTTCCTGAATTTCGGAAGAACTTACATTCTAAATTATGCAGAGAGGGTTAAACCTCTCTACGAATTAATAAAACCTGATTTTAAACCAATCAACTGGACTCAGAAACACACAGAAATTTTGAGATCATTGCAAACAGACATGTTAGCTAAAACAAAATTAGAAACTTGCGATAATACACGCAACCTTGTAATCCGAGTCATCCCAGGAAGATGCGGATTCACGCACCTGACCTCTAATGAGGGAGAAACAGTACCCATAGCTTACAAATCACATTTGTACACAAAAGCAGAAAAAACATTCAGTCTTACAGAAAATACTATAAAGGCAGTTCAAACTGATGTAGCAAGAGAACGAGCCCAAGCACAAGGCAAAGGAATAACTGTTTTCACAGCAGAATCAGCCTTCGAGGTGTTATTTAGCCCAGTTAATCTAAAAACAGTGTCACTAGATCCAAAATGGATACAGTGGGAAAATTCTCTTGATACAGAAGACGTGACATACTATTTTGTCCCGAACATGAAAAAAACTGAATGATTTGAAATATGAAGAAGAATATCCTCTGCCAATCGAAATTCTGCCTCTCCAACAGTACTCTTGTATAATCTATACAGACAGATTTGTACAACATTACAATGTGGATAATAAATCCTACAATGCAGCATGCGCGATTGTTAAAGGTCGCTGGCGCTGTGGTAAATTCAGACCAAAAATAACAAAAACTGAATCACTGAGAAACTGTTCGGCTCAGAGAGCTGAAATCAGATCTTTTAAGATGTCGCTTGAAAATGCCGATCGTGAATTCCCGACACTAATAGTGTGCAATTCGCATTTCTGCATCAAATCTTACAATAATGACTTGCAGAACTGGGTTCAAAACGATAACAAAGATGACACAGGTGCCACAATCAAGCATAAAATGCTTTGGGAACAAGTAGTTCTTTTACAGAAAGAACTACAAAAGACTCACGTGATACACACACTGAGTCATCAACGTGATGGCGTTCACGTTGCAGGGAATTCACTGGCTAATACAGCCACAGCGGAAGCACCTCAATGGGCTTCCGTAGCCACAAAAAAGCGTTCAGAAAAATACCTAGACAGCGAAACCATGCTGGCGGTAAAAACGCATTTTGAGTAGCAGGCGTAGAATTTGGCACTACGCACGCTCCGCAGACGGTGCGTAGCTGGCCGCCACCCGCCTCCCTCCCGCCCTCCCTAAATACTTTAATTTAAATGTTAGAAAGAATTAAAAGGCACTTACCTTGCCCGCCGCTGCCCGCCGCGTCCCAGGGGCTCCCTCTCTTCATCGCTGCCGTCTTGGGTACTAATGCGCATGCGCGGGCGGCCGCGCATGCGCATTTCTCGTGAGAAATGCGCATGCGCGGGCAAGACGGCAGCGATGAAGAGAGGGAGCCCCGGGGACGCGGCGGGCAGCGGCGGGCAAGGTAAGTGCCTTTTAATTCTTTCTAACATTTAAATTAAAGTATTTAGGGAGGGCGGGAGGGAGGGAGGCCTGCGGTGCGTAGTGGGGCTACGCGGAGTGCGGAGGTGGGCGTAGTTTCTCGCCCACTTCACGTAGCTCCGCGAAGCCCCACTATGCCCACTACGCCCAGGCCTAGTCTTAATAATCTGCCAAGAAATTCTCTAAAAGGTTTCAGCCCGTACAAACTATTGTTCGGAACTAGAATGTTTATTCAGGATTTAGATAGTCTAACTTCAGTGGTAGAAGATAAGAAATAATGCTTTGACATCAAAGATTGTTTGGCTGTTTTACAGGACTTAAATGAAACAAGAAAAGCTGAGCAACATAAAGTTAAAACAACAGCCAACAACCACTGAAGACACACCACCTGTCCCAGCAAGAACTGTCTGGATTCCAAAGATTGGGGATCTGGTCAGAGAGAAAATAGCGGTGAAGAAGGAATTTGGGCCTTCTTACAGAAAAGTAGTACCTGTCTTAGCAGTCAACGGAACGAGATCAGTTGTACTACCGCCCCTTGCTGGTAAAAAGGAGAACCGAGTTGTATCCATCGACCTGGTAAAACCACAATCGTGTGGCCAATAATAAGTAGTAGGCCAAGTGGACTCCCAAGAAATAGCAGAATACCAAAATTTGCTACTATCCAAGATGTTCAAACTGAGAGAATAATCACATTTGATAAACCTGCAGTGAATAGAAAAGGACTATGCAACAATGCCATGGAACTTGTGCCTCTTGAAACCCAAATTGAAACAATTCGTCAAGAAACACCAATCTACATTGATGTAGCATCAGAATGTGCTGATAAATGGCAAATTGAAAAAAAAATCCCAACAATTGACAGAACTGCATCTGGCTACTTCATCAATTTCGATAACTTTTCTGAAGATCAAAGTGACCCTGAAGTAACGCCACCTACAAAGACTTTTACAGACAAAGCAACAGAACTCTTTCATCAACTCATAGAGACATATCTGAATGCACCGTTAATTGAATTTTGGATTGTATTAGGCGTACTCATACTCCTACTCTGCCTAATTTTAGTTCTAATTTTAGGAAACTTTATTACAGTACAATGGACACAGCAAGTCAGAACATCAACTTAGTTCTGAAGCCACACAAGTCATCTCACATCGAGAAAAGGGAACTATCATCAGTGAATGTCACAGCCATTCCAATACCCGGCGGGGTAGTTTGGGACAAAACAGATTACGAAATATATGGACCGGTCGAACTCTTGAAATATCCTCATCAGTTTAAGGTTTCATTAAGTGACTTTGTAAAACCAAGTACATTCTCTGATGATTGGGACTTTGAAAGCATAAATAATATGATGTCAGATTTAGTATTGTCAGCAAAATTTACAGAACATGATTATTTACAAGGTTCATCGAATTATGATCAGATGTATTGCTATAACCACTATGCAGACCACTATTTGCACAAATCTGCTCAACCTAGAAATGTTTTTAAATATAATCAATGGGAACATTGTGCAACTCCACCTAAAAGCAGTTCAAAAACATTCTATGAGAAGTTCTCATACTTCTCAGGGTTTAACACAAGTGATGCAGAAACATTTTATTACAAACTGTTAGATAAAACAGGGACAAAAAACATGCTGACAAATACTAAATTGATCTATTCGGAAACATTTTATGAAAAAATGATTACATTTGGTTTTGATTTTTGTAAAAACAACATTGAAACAAAAACCATCTGGGGTACAAAAGAATGGCAGGTACAAGGCCTAGAAGCATTATTTCGAGCCTGCATGATCCCAGAACCAATAATGTTCTTGAATGACACCATTCAACAAACTAACTGTCTTGGCCTAGCCAAGATAAAATACTTAAACAAACCGTCTATTCCAAAGCCAATACCTGATAATACAACCACAGATATTGAGATAGACGTATCCCAAATTTTACATCAAAATAGAACACATCCTGATTGGAAAAGGTGGTTAATCTGGCCAACAGACACAAATATATGTCAAGATAGATTCCTGAACAAAGTACAGGGGTTAAAAATGACAAGACCAGACCCTAGATACTCCCAGAGACAACATCCAGGGATAGTAACAAAATACGGTGTAGGGAAACTATGCCTTGAATGGCTACAAACATCCACACTGGCAGAAATTAAGCAACACCTGACTTTACTTAAAGACGGTGCTGACTTGTGCGATTTCATAATGGGACCACGCAAACAGCATCAAAAACGTTTCATAGCGGCCAGTATATACGCAGCTTACAACGAGGCTTGGAAAGTGACTCAAATTGAGCCAGCAGAGAAAATATGAGAGATTGATCGTATCAATTTGAAAAAATCACTTTCCGTTGTGGCCAATGGGTTAACGACTCTGTCCTCCAGAATATATTCACAGGACAGTATTGTATCATCTGCTATAGATATAATAGATCAGGACTTACTAATTTTATTACATGGTCAGTCGCAATTACGTTCTATTGTACAGCTAGGCTGGACGTTGCAAAACCTGCGTTCAGGCTATGTGCCATGGCGTTTTAATCAACACAACATCATTATTTTCTATCTTTAACCTTACTGATAAACAAATCAGTTTGGTACAGAAAGGAGCAGACTATACAATCCTGAGCATTGAAAAACTTGAGAGATTACCATTGACAATGTCAGAAAGACCTGTCATTGAATGGATAATACACGGAATAATCACAATTCCGATAACAACTTTCCAATTTAAAAATTGCCAAGAGTATATACCAGCAGGCCAGTATGAAAGGTTGGGTAAAGGGTACATTAAGTCATCATGGAAATTACCTTATACACACACATATTATAGTGACGAAAACAAGAGTGTATTTCTTAGTGGTAATAATTGTAGACGTTCACTAAGCGGTATACTCCTGTGCCAAGGTATTAATTTGCATGGGGCCTGTGAGGGGACTTCAAATAACCTTTCATGCCACCAGCACGGCACACCTGCAACACAGATGGAGCCATTATTTAGACAACTTTCTAACTGGAGTTACGTTCTAATAACGGACCACAGCTGTTGTGGCATGGTGCCAGGGAAAGCATATCTCGTAAGCGTTAGTTCCATGGTCACTTGCTGTATGCAAGCATTGTATCCAAACGGCCCTGGAGACTCAGAGGCGACGATTTGGCCTCCGTTGAATATCTCTTCTATACGAATTGATACTTTAAGCAGAATGAAGTCTGTGCTTTTGCAGACAACAGTGCCCATCACGTCATCGAAAGAGACGTATGATCTCCAAGTTGCAAGGACAACCGCAGAGATACATGCGCTTTTATCAACAAATTGCCCCATGCATTTCGTAGAAATGCTAAGCCAAATCCTAAATATGTCAGATGCCAGTGGTATTGCACATGTATTTAAGACAATTTTTTCGGGACTGTTAACACCCTTCGAAGCAGTCCTGGGCATCTTTCCCAATTTTGTCCATTCAGTCTTTAGCGGCCTACCACTACTTTTGGGACTCATGGCAGGAATCTTTTTTTGACCCTTCTGCTCCGATATGGCAAGCCAAAACGCAGACATGACTCCAGCAACAATGGAAGAAACGATCCTAGCAATACGCTACCGGGACCGCATAACTAAAGTCCTAGGATTAGCCCGGCTAAGAGATCTGAATATGACCTGGTTTCTTTCATTCAGACCTATATGGCAGAACTGCATCTTACCTGTGCTTCGATGTATGCTATGCGGAGAAGAATGTGTGTTAGACACCTGTCTTACACTACAATCAGCAGTACCAATGGATATCGATACTTTGCTAAGTCCTGTAACGGCTCATGCATCGTGTTGTCCCCAGCGGTTACCAATCCTGATGACGGCATTCGTTGAGACTTCTCCACTGCGATTAGGTGGTGGCAGTGAAGCATGAAATGAGAGCAAAATCACCCAGGTACGACCTCCTGTGAGCATTGCTGATCCTGAAATCGATGATAGCAATCATTCTCACGACTGCCCAGTTACAGCATTATCATCCTTGGTCGAACTTTCACCTGAAGCTGTAGACTGTTTTTTTGCGCATCTATCTGAAGTAAGGTTCTCTCCTGAACAGAAAGAATAACTTTAAATAATCCGGCACACAGCGTTCCCCTGGACTCTGAATTCAGTCTTCGGCTTTGATAAACAAAAGCTACTGAAATACTTAGAACTATTTTTCCCCTGGAAACGAAATTATATATTTTTTCAGAATTCCAAAATATTTACTTTTTTTGGCACTTGTACTCTGCTTGAAGTAAAACTATTCATAAAGAACAGAGCTTCTATTTTTAGTAGGTCTAGAGACAAAATATTACCTTGAACTCTAGCACAAGAGCAAACAATTGCATTTATATGTGATGAAATAGTCTCGACCTTCTCTTCTGTATTAAAAGACATTTCATGTGTAATTTTCGCAAATCGTTCAGCTAAATATATATGCATTTCTTCTCTGAATGATTACACTGCTTAAAAAACGTACAGTACCAATAATATTTCATGTATTTCGCATACTCCATTTCGAATGCAAAAATGTATTTTGGGGTGGGATGGAATACACATGCACGTTAACATGTTTACTATTGCTTAGTTTTAAGTACATTATGGACATAAAATCGTGGAGTGGGTGATGTGTTTTATCTAGGAACCCGATTCAATATTGTGACTTTATGCCCCTGTACGGCTATAATCAATAATATCCCTATAATTTCATAAGAATCAGATCCATATTTCAGTAAATCGCCCTTGCAGTCCAAGGCACGGCAAAAGCTACTTCCTTGGATTCCTAGAGAGCACACCGAGCTCTTTCGACATAAAAAACCTCCAGCAACCTGGGAAATCCCCACTTGCTTTGTTTTGATTTGTAATAGAACTCCTGCGAGCACTGTAAGAACTGCCAGTTCTTAGTGACATCTTTATTGACGTCTTATGTCCAAACCTTTCGTCAAACTCGGCACCTTTCAGGTATAAATATACCAACGTTGCCTTAAGCAAACACACGGTGGTGGTTTTGGAGCAGAGCAGCTAATCTACTTTCTGAGAGCCCAGCAGACGCGACAAGCCCACGGACGCTGCCCCTCCTCTTTGACGAGCTGAGAAAGACGCTGTCTTTTCTCCTACCGAGAAAATCCAGCTCCGGCGTTTCCAGCCTACCCTTGCAGGTGACTGGGATATCGAGTCCTGAGAGAGAGATACCAGACCTCCTACATTCTATTCCCAAGGTACAGTGCTGACTAAACCCTTAGAGAGAATTCTTGAACAGATCATTGGCAACAAACCTACTTAACTTAAACTGCTACTTACTTACTCCTTCCCACGTATTAGGCTTAGGTCAGGTACACCGGGGTAGGCGTAGTTTAGAAGCACCAGTTGAGGACGTTAGCCTATGTATATATGTATGTATATATTTTATCCATTTTTAAGTGTCCTATGGCTAAGAAACCATATCAATGCTTTTAAAGTATTATTTTATAATACTCCTTTTACTGTACGTACTTTACTTTATATTAAGTATTGAAATTGTGGCAATTCATTTCTCTTGCATGAGAAGGAAGACTGCTCAATAAATAATGCCTTTTATTGAAAAAGCCCGTCTCTCTCTTCTCTGCACTCTGGTGAAACTAAGAACGCACATCTGAGTGAGTGAAATAGCTGTCTATTGTTTTCACGACTCTAGAGATTGACTCTTATTCTGAGGGAGCAAAGTTGTCATGTTTATGCGGTTGTCGGAAGCTGAATCCCTTCTTGTCTGAGCCAGGGAAGCTGATCTCTTCCTATTCATTCAAGAAAGTTTTCAGTGACCTCTAAGCTAGCTGGCGCAAACCTAAATTAAGTCTAACATAGTCAGTAGAGACCTAGAAGACCTCAGTCCTACGTCTACACTGCTGTTTATGTTATTCCAATGCGCAGAGCCTATAGGGAAAATAGGAACTACACTACACCCTGTTCGAGGTTTATGGCGGTAGCAGGGTTGGAGGTGCTGATGGTGTTCACCCCAGCTGGTCTCTGAGTTGGTCATCTTGGGGGTGTGGTGCAGGGGCTGGAGATGCTGAAGTGGATGATGGAGTGATGGGTCCATGTGAGTTCTTTGTCATCGCTGTATTTGACGCAGTTGCTAAAGGTGAAAATTGTGTCCAGTGTGTGTCCTGTGGTGTGTGTAGGGTTGTGGACGATCTAGGTCAATTCAAGGCTGCGCATACTGTTGAGGAGGTATGTGGTGTTTTTGTCATTGGGGTTGTCGATGTGGCAATTTCGGTCACAGTGGAAGATGTAGTCCTTGGATTCTGAGGCTACTAATGCAATGAAGTCTGCGATGGTGTTGCGAGGGTGTTGCAGAAGCTGGAGAGCGGGCCTTGGGCTGTTATATGAGAGTACCTCTGATGGTTGTCTTGTCCTCCGTGTGGAGCTTGAAGTTGAGATGTTCAATTGGGTTGGTGGTGTTGTCTATGGTGGTGGGACACTATATAGTCTATTTGAGGATGATGGCTGTACTTCCTCCTGGTTTGTTGGTGTGGTTCTGGTGAATGATTTTATATATGTCGGAGATCGCTGTAGCAATGTATGGGGTAGATGTGGAGTTGAGCCAAGTCTCAGTGAGGAAGACGATGTCTGTGCGAGGGTGGTGATGTGGTCCCATAATTCAGTGGAATGCTTACATAGTAAGGGTGTGTTGAGAAGTGCACATACAGGTTGTTGTTTTTGTTCAGGTGGTGTGTTTGGGGTGGGGCTGGTTGGTGGGCTGGTGTATGTGCAGTGGTAGGTGAAGTGGCAGTGGGTGCAGGTGAAAGGTCCTACAGTGTAGCACGGGTCAGTACAGTGCAGGATGTTTTGGGGTTTCTGGGGACGAGGGTTTTGAGCTCAGTAATGGTGTATCTTCGGGGGTAAGGAGGTCCAGACACTCTTACAAACGAAATGAGGCATTACCGGCCTCAATCATTTAGCGGTATTACCCAGATAGCTGCGAAGACGGCTGTACCTGCCCGTCTCTTTTAAACTTCACACCTTAAGATTGACCTCAACTAGATACTTTCCCTTTTACCCGTTCACGCCAGGTCGGAATTATCACCGGCTACGCAAACCCAGAACTAGTGACTTTTAACAGCCCTGAAGGGTCACGGGTCCAGTGCCTGCATGACAAAACACGTGTCGGCTGGTGGTTTTCTTTGATATCACCCTTCCCGAAAGGAAGGCTAATTATATTTTATTTGAAAGAAATTACTGGGATGTGTCCACCTAGTTTAATTTCTATATGTTTTGAATGACTACTATTTATGACTTGTTCATATACTCTACTTAACGTGTACGCGGGACTCTTGCTATAGTCATTGCTGTGGGCGTGGACCAGGCACGGACTGGTGCAGAAGAGCTTGTCAGTGGTCCACCCTTGGCACGCCAGCAGCGATGTCATGCTGCGGCATGCATTAAGTAAGACCTGGGGTGGGTGGGGCATCTTTTGGCAGGGAGAACTATGAGTGGGAAAACCAAGTTGAGAAAGCCCCAGCAGAAAAACCCAGGCAGCTGGAGTGTCACAGGATCAGTGTGGAAGAAGCGGAAACTGGAGGCCACAGGACAGTGGCCAGCTAGGTGTCCAGGTGCCTACTGATGTGGTTGCGCTGTGTCCTGCATTAAGTAGGTCCTGGGGTGGGTGGAGCTTCTGTTGGCAGGAAAAACGGTGAGCGTTAAAACCCAGTTGGGAAAAACACCAGCGGGAAAACCTGCGCAACTGGGGTATCACAGGATCAGTTTGGAACAAGCAGGAACTGGACGCCACAGGCAAGTGGCAAAATATATGTCCAGGTGACTACTGGAGTTGTGTAATGAAATTATAATTGTTCATCTTCAAGGGCTTAAGGCCAGATTTGATTGTTTCAACAGAATGTTTATTATCTCTTTTTGATTTTCTGTGGTACTTGTCCTGATTACAGTGACGCATTTGCGAGTTCCCGGATTGATCTTCCTATTAGAGGAAGAAGTTCTTTGAATGTGGCAATTGGGTCATCTAGTAAACCAAATCTGAGAAAGAAAGTCACCATGCTTAAGCTCATGAGTGAGAGGTCTGATATGGTGACCATAGATGAGGACAAACGTGATATTTCTGAATCTTTAGAGGATAGTTGATGTTGCTCATCTATCACTGCACCTCCCTGTAGATGTTAATAAGTTTGGAGGAGAAGAAGTCAGACAGACCATCACTAAATTTCTGGTACGAGAACCACCTAAATCAACAATGTGCAAGTGAAATAGCTCCTTAACAATTTGAAACCGGTCTCTGCAAACATTAGGTGAAGATTGTATTTGAGAGGCAATAAAATTAGTGTTAGCTTAAAAAAAGCTGGGTTTTATAATGTTTTAGGAAGTTTTTGTAAACTACCTCTGATAGGTTTCATTTTCCGATGCCCCACCCACTTACTTTTAGCATATATGAGTTAGCCTGATGTGTCTAACTAATGATTTATTCATTTACGCATTTATGTTTGTACTCCCCATTTTATGCATGTAACAAGATCTAGTATTCTTAGCTTAGCTTGTGTGCCACCATTTTGGGTGCTTCTCTCAGTGCGTGAGTCGCACTCGCTCATCCCCCCTCCCGTAGGAATAGAAAAACCCTGAACGCAGTCGTTTTTGTTTCTTAGCTAATTGTGACCAAGACTGGCAACAAACTCTTATCTATAATGTTCGCAGGCTCTGGAGATGCTGAGGCCTGGCTCGGTGGCCTTTGGCAGAGATAACCAAATGTTACTATTGCAGGTGCAGATGCCTCTTGTATGAGGCCATTGTTCACCCTTTCTGGGGTCCAGTACTTTTCCATTATGGCCGTGTTTTACTCTGCTGTACCATGTTATAATGTATTGCTGTGGTGAGATGAGGCAGTCCTCTCGGCGCACTCTTAGGGGTGAGGTCGGACAAGGCCCTCTCATATGGGAGTTTGTGGCCTAAAAAATACTTTGTTATTTCTTCTCCACTGTCCGGCTGACTTCTTACTTGGTAATACTAGGTGAGTGCGGTAAGTCACTCGGGTGGATTTGAGCCACGCTTATCAGATGGCGCCCAAACAGGGACCCCACGATAAAGATCTTTCTCATCCGTAAGTGGGTAGCAGAAGGCCGGGGACCCTCTGGTCGGCACGGTGGGTCCGGGTACCCACCGAGCTTGGTTCTCGCAGCGCTGCCCCACCCTGCTGATCGGGAGAGGTCCTGGCACATGATCCTGCGCCGGGGTCCAGAAGGCGGAACTTTGGAGCTGACCGTGTTGGTCCCAGCAGCCGGCGGTGGAGAACGGTAGAGGTCTGTACCGCGTACAGAAGGTGAGTGGTCCGACTGTTGATTGAAGGAGCTAGGGTGCTCCAGAGACCGGTGTGTCTCCAGTGATTAAGAGGCCGGTGTGTCTCCGAGACCGGTGTGTCTCCTGTGGTAAAGGAGCCGGTGCGCTCCTGGGGCTAGTGTGCTCTGGGGAACTCAGAGTGCGAGTGGTGCTCTGACAGACTTAACGGAGGTTGGGAGGACGTTTGTTTGTGGTCATCCGACCGGGTGGTACTGTGGTGGAGGCGTGGCTCATTGCGGGTAGGCTCCAGAACTCACCCCGAACCCCTAGGGTGGCGGTTCGGCGGGAGTGGGTCCTGGGTCTCCTGTGGTAAAGTGCGCACCGATATGTAGTGCCGCCCGGGTGGCGGATGTGTCCTCCAAACTCAGAACGGTTAGAGTACTGCGGTAGGGTCCAGGTTCTCCAGGACTTGGTCGACGGGCCATGTCCCATTTGTGGTAATACGTGTTTGGTAGGGATCTTGATACATAGGAAGCGTGAATGCGTATGTGTGCGTGTGTTTTAGTAGTGATTGGGTGTTGGTGAAAAGGTAAGTGTGACTTTTGTGTTGGTGTGTGATCGAGTGGGTAAAAGATGCCGTGTTTCAGTAAGTTGCGGTGCCTCGGGTGCTGCAGCAGCACTTCAGATACTAGATTGGCTGAGAGCCAACCCGCCCCGGTAGAGGGCTCACCGAATTTTGAAATGTGTGTCAAACATGGATTGACTCCCATTTTGTTTAACACTTTGTGGCACAGATACACCAAGGACAATGTAGATTTACAATGGCCATTGACTGGTTCTTTCGATGTGGCAAAACTAGATTATTTACAGGAAAGATTGTTTGCTAAGTGTAGCCGCCAAAGTGTGTTTGATTCTTTGAGAGTGTGGCAGAAAGAAGTAAGGGAACAACAGATCAGAGAGGAGAAGCTGGCTCAGAAGAGGGCAGTGCAGACTATGGCGCAAAAGGCGAGAGAACATACTAAGAAAGATAACGAACAACAGATTGAGCGCGCAGACAGACTCCATAGGTTGCAGGTAGATAAAAGCTATGTAGTCAGAGAAGAGGAGCGAGATGAGATGGAGTACGTTTTGGACGCCCGACCCCCTCCCCCATATGCTCCATAACGGTTGTACCCTGTGCTGACCAATTCTGCTTCCCCTGCTGTGGTTTCAGTTCCACAAACGGTTGATGCGCCCCTGCTTGACATCATCACTCCCTCTGTTTCGGCCCCTGTTTTGTTAAAAGATGTCACATCAACATTGTCTTCTGCCGCTTCTTCCGAAACTGCGCCTCTGATTTCTTTCTTGACGGCGAGCCCGCCTGTCCCCTCAGCGATTTCTTCCGCGCTCCCCACTACTTCTGCTAGTGTTACCCCCCAGAATGAATTGATGACCCCGACTCGGGGTGCCGGAAGTGGGTTGCTTACACAAGTACGTAAATTGCTTACGCGCTCTACGGTTGGGTTCGATGAAAAAACGATGGTGGCTAATTAGGCTTGTCAATGGGCTAGGAACCCTATTTATGTGTTGGAAGACATTTGGTCCACGATGAAGGATTATGAGCCCCTGATGCAGCAACACGCATTGTGGCATATGTCAACTACATTGATAATGTTGTGGGAACAGGGTTTTGGTGGAACGGCGCCTCAGGTTCTTTATGACATTAAGGACAGAGCCTATAGGGCTAATACTATACTGAAGGATGTAATACAGAACTTACGGACTTTGTTGGAATATAGAGATGAATTGCCATCGGTGGGAGGGACCCCCTTTTCCGGAGCGCACCCCATGCGGGAGGTGCACCCCATTTTTCATCCCGAAATACCTGCAGTGATAGACCCAGAATGTGTTATGAGATCAGGTGGATGCTCGTTTTCAAGGAAAGGTGGGTATATACCCCTTGGAAACGGAGCGAGGTGTTGGCGCTGAAGGCGCAGTTACCCGAGTCTAGAAAAAACCAGACTGCTTATTACAAAGAATTGACGGAAGCTGCTTCCTCGACGGTTATGACTTTGGTTGACATAGAATTATTCTTTGGACTGTTAGTTCCGGCGGACGTGTGGAGGCAGGTGAAGGGTACAGATCATAGGGAGGAATTGGGAGGTACTTGGAGGAATTTAGAGACTGGGATAAGGAACGGAAACCAGGAGACAAACAGAGGGCTGAGATTTTAGCATTACCAGGGCGAATAATAAAGTTTATGCATTCCCTTATTCCTCCAAAGAAGGTGGATTGGGATAAGTTGACTGCATGCAAGAAGAAAAAGGATGAGGCGGTTTCAGATTTCTTTACTCGTTTTGAAGAAGCTTTCTTGGATTTTAGTGGTCAGGATCTCTCTCAGGAAGGAGGTTTGTGACTTTTTGTGGACAGGTTTGTTACAAACTTATTACCGGAAATAGCGGCTAGATTGCAATCATCGGAAAGTTCGTGGACGACGTCCACCCCTTCTGGTATTTTGAGTATGGCACAATATTATGAAAATAGGAAGAATGAAAATAAAGACAGACAGGAAAAGAAAGCGAAGGATTTGAAGACGAGAGCATTGTTGCAGCAGGTGTCGAGAGGACGGGGACGAGGAGTCCCACCTATGGTAGGAGGTCGAGGTGGAAGTAGTTATGGAAGGGGAGACAGAAGAGAAAGGTTGGGGCCGAATCAGTGCGCGAACTGTAAAAAGTAGGGACATTGGTGGAAGGATTGCCCGGAGCTTAGGTCCAATGTTGGACAAGGTAGAGGCAGAGGTCATGCGACTATCGTAGAGATGACAGGTACAGACACAGTAGTGAGGACAGGCGACCGGGAAGAAACCATTTTGATGGGGAGAGGGATCGACAGCATTTTCAGACTGAGAGTAGTCATGACAGTGACAGACAGTACTGCAACCAGCGCTACAATGATGCATACAATATGGATGACATGACCGGCTTCTCCCAAAATGAGGACAGCGTAGGACAGGGCATGGGACCAGTTTCTGTAGATGTCGATCAACGAGGACCCTATGTCACTGCGGACTTGTTGGGGTCTCCACGGAATTTTTTGGTAGACACCGGTGCTATGAAAAGTTCTGTGGCATGTTCTCAGTTCCCAGGGGCGGCTCTGTCTGGCAGGAATAATATTTCCGTTGGGTTCTCAGGTACTCCGGTCATTAGCCCCCTTTCTAAACCATTAATGCTTACGATTGGCCCTTTCACCATTGACTCTCCTTTCCTCCTGACTTCGCATTGTGGTGAGAACTTGTTGGGTTTAGATTTGTTGAAGAGACTACATGCTACAATTTACTGCTTCCCAGATGGTGTGTATGTTACTTTGGGTCCTCATGTAGCACGGGCACAACAGTGTTTCTCAAAAGATGAGCCCCTCCCAGCTGAATTTGAGGGGATCCCAGAGACCTTGTGGGCCAGTAGTGATACTGATGTGGGGAAGGTGGATATTGATCCCGTGCCAATAAAGGATAAAGTGGGAGCTCGATTGCCCAGAATACCCCAGTACAAAATATCAAAGGATGGGGAAACAGCTTTGCTACAAATAATACAGGATTTGATACGGTCAGGTGTAGTGGAAGAAACAGCCTCTAATATTTGCAATAGCCCCATTTTACCGATTCTTAAAAGGCCCTCTGCCGATGCAGGTGATGGTGCACCTGACGTTTACCGTTTTGTGATTGATTTGTGACACATTAATAAAGTGGTTGAGCCCCAATACCCAGTGGTTACTGATATCACAACAATTTTGACCATGATCCCTCCCACCGCCAGATATTTCTCTGTTCTGGATCTGAAGAATGCTTTCTTCAGAATCCCGGTACACCCTGACAGCCGTCATCTCTTCGGATTCTCATTGGCTGGCCGAAGTTTCAGATTTTGTAGAATTCCTCAAGGCTATATTGAGAGCCCCAGCATTTATAGTCAGGCTTTGAAGGCACAATTGGATGATTTGGAACTTCCCGAGGGCAATGTTTTATTGCAATATGTGGACGATCTTTTGATAGCATCTGACACGGAAGATGGGTGTCGAGATGCTACGGTTAAGTTGTTGCATCATCTAGCCCGGAATGGACATAAAGTGTCCCTTCCCAAGTTCCAATACTGTCGACAGGAGGTTACGTACTTAGGTCATCTCCTATCGAAGGAGGGGAGGAGGTTGACACCGGAGCGCATTAAGGCGATAACTAACATGGCTGTACCTAACACGCAGCGAGAGGTGCGCGCGTTTTTGGGCATAACTTCGTACTGTCGCCAGTGGATACCTAATTATGCTTTACTAACCAAACCCCTTCTATACCTGACTACTAAAGAGGTGCGCGAAACCTTACCCTGGACTCCAGCATGTCAAGAAGATTTTTAGTCACTAAAAACGGCTTTGTGTTCTGCGCCTGTTTTGGGAACTCCTGACTACCAGAAGCCTTTCGTGCTTTATGTACATGAGGTGGAAGGTTGCGCGTTGTCTGTCCTAACTCAATGTTTCGGCGGAAAACAGAGACCCTGTGCTTATTTTTCCGCTATGCTCGACAATGTGGCGAGAGCGTTGCCGAGCTGCCTCAGAGCTACAGCGGCTGCTGCGGTCTCAATTAGACAATCAGCGGGGCTCGGTTTGGGTTCTGACCTCACAGTGATGGCACTGCACGCTGTGGATACTTTATTGAACAAAACACAGACGCAGCACTTAACTAGTGCTCGACTCACTGGCTATGAGCTCACATTATTTGCACCCCATGTTACCATTAAAAGATGTGCTACTTTGAACCCAGCCACATTGCTACCCACCCCTTCTGATGAAAAGGACGTTGAAGTCCATGACTGTTTGTTTCGGACAGAGGAGGAGACAAAGGGATGAATAGATTTGACGGACACTCCCCTAGACGATCCTGGCGGGGAACTGTATGTTGATGGTTCCTGCTTTAAACTTGCGGACGGGACCTCAACTGCAGCATACGCAATCACAACATTAAAGACAGTGGTGGAGACTTCTAGGGTCCCGTATCACTCAGCCCAAGCTGCAGAAATAATAGCATTGATGCGAGCGAGTGAATTGAGTGAAGGACTGGACGTGAACATTTACACTGACAGCCAATACGCCTTCGGCGTGGCTCATAGTTATGGGTGACTGTGGGCAGAGAGGGGGTTCTTGACATCACATGGACAAAAGATACAGAATGGTCCATTAATACTATGATTATTGATAGCATTGACACTTCCTAGACAACTGGCTGTGATCAAATGTAGCGCACACAAAGCGGTGGTAGATGATGTAGGACGGGGCAACGCATTTGTAGATCAGACAGCTAAGGAGACAGCTAGGACGAAACTCCCACGAATGTTTGTGGCAGGACCAGCTAGGTGGGTACCTAACGTTGACATGTTTGCGAATACTGTGCAAAGTGTGCGGAACATACAAGAAAAGGCAACTGGGGACGAGTTGAGGACATGGAAGGACGGTGGGGGACGGTTGGATGAGAATGAGTGTTGGACAGATGTGTCAGACAAAAGACGATGGTTACTCCCGGAAGCATATGTCCTCCCAGTGGTGACAATGGCTCATGGACCAGCTCATTTTAGTGCTAAAGGAATTTGTAAATTACTAGATCCAGTGTGGAGTAATAAGAACATTTCTAAGACGGCCACCTATTTAGTGCAGCAGTGCATGGTTTGTTTGAGACATAATCCTGGAAAGGGAGCACCTGTCCCGGTTGGAAATTTTGCCCCTCGTTCTTTCCCTTTTGAAGTGATCCAAATGGATTATATTGAAATGGAAGGAGTGAATAACCTCAAATATGTCCTGGTGGTGGTGTGCTCTTTTAGCAGATGGGTGGAGGCTTTCCCGTCTAAGGATTGTACAGCTAGCTCAACAGCCAAAATGTTGATAAAGGAGTACTTTTCTCGCTACGGATTGCCCCGGGTGATCTGGAGTGACAATGGCACATCCTTTAATGCTAAATTGATGGAACTGATATGTAAGGGGCTACAGATAAAGCAAAAATTTCACGCAGCACTACACCCCCAAGCTGCAGGTTTGGTAGAAAGGTTTAACGGAATGTTAAAATTGAAGATGGCCAAGATACAAGAGAGTACAGGGTTACGTTGGCCGGATGCACTTCCCCTGGCTTTACTTTCCACTAGAGTGACAGTTAGTTCCACGACAGGAGTCTACCCTCATGAAGTCATTTTCGGATGTCCGGCCAACGTGTGGTGTGTCCCTGGACCTAAATGTTTTTCAGAAATAGAATACCCTCTGTTGATAGATTACCTGTATGCTTTGACTAAAGATCTTCGTTCTGTTCATCAGCAGGTAGCAGACACCCTGAAGCCACAGCCGGAGGGGGAAGGACACACCATACAACCTGGGGACTGGGTTGTCATCAAGAAGTACCAGCAGAAGTCTTGCCTGGACCCGAGGTGGTCGGAGCCGAGACAAGTGCTCCTCGCCACCTGTACTGCACTCCGGATACAAGGTCGTAAGGCGTGGACTCATGCCTCTCATGTGAAGCGCGTCCTGCTGCCACTGCCGTATAACGAATGGGTGAGAAAAGGCATCGCTGATGATGAAAGTGGAGAAATCCCTCAATACATACCCTTCTTGGATGCTTTGTTGAAGGGTGAGGAGCCGGATCAGAAAAAAAAGAGGTCAACTCCGACTCCTGGTGGTGAGACCTCTCCTGATCGCAGAGAGCAAACATCAGCGGATAAGCCCCCTGCCATTGAGCCTCCCATTCTGTTCACAGATCCAGAGGTGCGAGGGAGCACTCGTTATAATCTGCGGCCCAGGAAAGGAAGGAAGGAGAACTGAGCACTGAAAGAAGGGCTGAGATAGGGATCTAGGAGAGAACTGCGTTGAAGGATAGTTTGGTGTGTAAAGACCCTACCTTTTGGCTAATAAAGGCTGCACTCATGTTAGCCACAATCAGGCTAAAAGAAGGGTCTGATAGGTTTCATTTTCCGATGCCCCACTCACTTACTTTCAGCATATATGAGTTAGCCTGATGTGTCTAACCAATGATTTATTCATTTACGCATTTATGTTTGTACTCCCCATTTTATGATTTATTTATGCATGTAACAAGATCTAGTATTCTTAGCTTAGCTTGTGTGCCACCATTGTGGGTGCTTCTCTCAGTGCGCAAGTCACACTCTCTCATCCCCCCTCCCGTAGGAATAGAAAAACCCTGAACACAGCAGTTTTCGTTTCTTAGCTAATTGTGACCGAAACTGGCAACAAACTCTTATCTATAATGTTCACAGACTCTGGAGACGCTGAGGCCTGGCTCGGTGGCCTTGGGCAGAGATAACCAAATGTTGCTATTGCAGGTGCAGATGCCTCTTGTATGAGGCCATTGTTCACCATTTCTGGGGTCCAGTACTTTTCCATTATGGGCGTGTTTTACTCTGCCGTACCATGTTATAATGTATTGCTGTGGTGAGATGAGGCAGTCCTCTCGGCGCACTCTTAGGGGTGAGGTCGGACAGGGCCCTCTCATATGGGAGTTTGTGGCCTAATAAATACTTTGGTATTTCTTCTCCACTGTCCGGCTGACTTCTTACTTGGTAATTCTAGGTGAGTGCGGTAAGTCACTCGGGTGGATTTGAGCTACGCTTATCACCACCCTGTCTACAACATTCTCTCAATGTTAAGACTTATCTTTTAGTCCAACCTTCAATCCTTCCTTTGCCAGTTCAGCAGACAAACTTCTGGTAATGTTGGTTTCCACCCCTCCTTGTAGACAATACAATAGTGGCAGCTCTCTCTGCTAATAATCTCATGGCCTGGAAGAGGTCTTCATTGTAGGCATCAGGGAGTCTGCGGAAAGCAGAGGCCAAAAAAAGATAATTAACTAGATTGAAGGCCTCCTGCAAGTCAACCTTACCCCACTGCTTATAAGAATGTACTGCTGAACTACCTCTTAACTAATGACCAATAGTGGGTTGTGAGTGAGCCCTTTTTCTTTTAGGTGGGGGGAATTTGATTTGCTCAGCTGATTCATGACTGACAGGTCCCACAGGACACTCAGTCTATCTGTGGCACGCTGCAAATAGATCCCTCGGGTGGGAACATAAACTAATGCTGGCTACCCCCCATGGGACTCTGCTTAACTGGGTAATTTGTGGGCATTGAAGGGGTTTGATAAGTGGGACTTAATTGGCATCTCACAAATTAAAGATGTGTGGGAGAAAGGAGGCGTGAAACCCTTTTCCACTCTCCACAGTCAACATGAGCTAGCTGACACTGAAATTTTCCGATATAGACAGGTTAGCCATGCACTATGTTCCCTCATGCCAAGGGGCACATCCCTTCCTTAATCATCCCCTCTAGAGGACAGAATACTAGATGGCCACATCCCGATAAGACCATAAGACTGATTTATAATAAATTAATACATAACATGGAAGACCCTCTTTCAGTATTGCAACAGAAATGGGTGGCAGATGGCATAGAAATGGATGATGAGGACTTGCAGGAGGCGGTATCTTCTCCTGAAGTGGTGGCCATCCCAGCTCGATTACGGCTAGTTCAGCTAGAAATCCTGCATAATATATATATACATATACATATACAGATGGGGAGAGCGGAGACAGGGGATTGTTGCAGAAGATGCGGCCAAACCGGCACTTTTATGCATATCATACGGGAATGGGCACTCATTCAATCGTATTGGAGGGAAATACATGCAGCGATGAGGGCAGTCCTTACTGTTGCCTTTCTCGCCGAAGTGTGCAGTTGCTTACTAAACATATGGGAACCAACCCACCTAAAAACTCATCAAATAAAATGGGCCATCTTTAGTTTAATGCTCGCAAAAAGAAACATTGCCCAGGCCTGGGGAGTAGCAATTCCCCCTACTCTGGAGGCATGGGAATCTAGTATGGACTGGAGTATGTTTAGAGAGAAGACGGTATATGCTACCCGAGGCTATCCCAAAAAGTGGTCCTGTATATGGTCACATGGAACTCCTATTGTGGAGACATTTGCCTCCCCCCACAGAGTATTGAACATGATGACTTACTTCCTCCTTGAAAGGTCCTTACTGTGTATAATGTGTGGTTCTATTGCCTTCTACTTGCCATGCATATACTGATAATAAGCTGATTATTGAATGCTTGTATGCCGATGTTTGTTAATAAAAAGTTATATAAAAAAAAGAATTGTTACATCAAAATAAACATCTACTGGAGAGATCAAAGTCATGTAATGGTAAATGAAAGCATGTGTACATAGCACCCCAGCCTATAGAGCCAAATAAAACAGTGGAAGCAATGAGGGTGGAAGGGGTGAAAGGGTATCAATGGAGGAAGATGGAATATTGTACCTGCAGATGTGAGCTGGTTGACTACAATCTGGTTTCTTTGGGTTGCAATCAGTTGTTGTGGGTGAGGAAGGCATTTGGGATGATGATTTATAGAACTGTGAGGACTCGTGGTCGAGAAGCATGTGCTTTTGTTGCAGGAAGTCTTCTATTTCATACCATAGTTTTCTTAAATACTAGTGGTGGAGAGTGAAGGGTAGTAGTGGCTACATAAGATATTTAGAGAAAGTGAAACAACAATAGACTTACCATATTCGAGATATGGAGAGCGGAAATAGTGAAGTTAGTCTCATATGAGACATTAAATGTACAATCCATCGACCAGTAGATTACTGTCAAAGAGACTCTGCTGTATCTGGAGTCAAAGAAGAAAGCATAGCCGCAGGCACATTCACAACCTAGTATTTGTACTGTCCAAGACAAGTTGAAACAAGCAAATGCAAAGCCAATAGTTTTCACCTATGCGAGAGCTATTGACTTGTCATTATTTATTTAAATATATTGCACAGCAGAGCAGACTGCTGTGTAATATGTCTTATAGTAAAGGGGAAAAGGGCTATTTGGCTCCATCAGCATTGACCACATCTTAGCGCTTTATTTGTCTTGACTTTAAGATATGTCTGTGCAACTTGTTGAAAAAAACATTGATAAAAGCCAAAAAGCATTTCCATTTGTTAATGCTTTTTAGATCTAGTGCACGGTACTGCAATATGGTGTACAAAATGTCTAAAAACATTAACAAAGACAAATAGCATTTGGCCTTTTACATTTTTTTAGAAATGTTGCACAGTAGTGCTGGCTGCTGTGCAGCATTGTTTAAAGTAAAGAAAAACAAATTGTCATGATGCAGACATTGCACATCAGCCAGCGCTACTGTGCAACATGTCTAAATAAACATTGACAAACTCAATAAGTTCCCATAGGCAAAATCTATTGGCTTTACCAATGTTTGTTAAGGGGCAGGCTGCGACATATTGGATTGCAGGAGGGGCAAGCAACATGAGTTCCTAAGTTTCCTGAGAGAGCTTCAGATTTACTTCCCTTGGGGTTGAAAAAAACAGCACCCAATCATGTGCGGAAAAAAAATCAAAGCAGAGGCTGTGAATGTATTGTAACTCGACAGAAAATAAGACACTGAAGCATCAGCACGCAGGTCTGAGAATACACAGCCATTTACTTCTTCTTCACACATTCAAGCCCATTCCACTTGGCTCTCAACCTTGAACAACTTGCCATCCTGGTGCATGATGAACAGAAGGTCTCTTTCGACCATTGTTTCTCCACATTCTCTGCCAGGTTTCTTTCCTGGCATCTCAGTCACCTATTTTAGACAATAAGTCATTCTCTAGCTGATGTAAATCATGATAATAATGCTGCAAGGATAAAAGAAAACATTCTGGTGAAGCAAAATGCATTTCAACTTAGGCCTGTAGTAAGGCTAACTTAAACGAGCATTTAATATGCACTTCGATTACATGGTTATACATGCACACGTCTAACTTTTAAAATAACTGCAAAATCTGAACAAAAAATATATGTTTATGTAAGCAAATATGTCTTAATTAAAGTGTAAGTGTAAAACGTGAGCAAGGAATACATGATTTCATGTTTAAACCGAACATTAGTGCACATGTACATAAATCTCCAGTCTCTACAGTGAACACAATTCAATAATGAGTTTAAATTCTTCACACATGTTACTTAAGTTAAGGCACACAGTGAATACAATGTCAAATGCATGTAAAGAAATTGCATTTCTGTGACGTATAGGGAGGAGTCTAAATTGCGCTGCCCCAAAAGCATCAATCAAAAACATCAATCGATTTTACAGAGGCGATGTTGGCGATAGTATTGAAGTGAAACACTGCACCTAGACCATTCACTCTTTATATGCAGAAGGTTAATATCAAATACGTTTCTATATACTTCAGTTTCCTTCCGCATGTGTGACGTAATCCCCCTTAATTCTGTTCTTTTAGAAATGCAATAAGAGAGAAGTGGTTTCTAATCAACATTTTATGGGTGGCAATAAGGAACGAAAATGGGTCCGATTTCACACCAACGCTTCAAAAAGAAAATAAGCATGGTGCTTTCATGTTGGTTTCAACAAATGCCAAGCAGCATTCCATGGACTTTTCTATTGTTGGTTGTGAGGAAGGTACTTTATAAGACCTAACAATTAGACAGATGTGAAACCAAAGCTAACAGAGGAAGAAGCCGCCCCATAGCACAGCGTAACTCTGGGGCATATTACCAAGCAATAGCGATAATTATCGCTATTGCTTGGTTAGAGACAAAAATTTACCGCAGAGCTGCGGCGATTTTTATCGCAGATAAACCTTGGTATTACTAATGTTTATCGCAAATGCGATAAAAATCTGCCGCAATGCATGAATATCGCTGAAAAGTCCGCGATATTCATGCATTACCGAGCTAATGCTCTTAGCCATGTTATCCATCTCCCATTGGATAACATGGCTAAGAACTGCTCATGGCAGGTGTTAGCTTTTGGAGATATTCGTGCTTAGCGCGAATATCTCCAAAAGTTGGTAATAGGAGATAGCGATGTTAGAGACTGTTTCCAGTCGCTAACATCTTGGCACGCCCACTTTGCATGTCATTAGTGATAAATATCACTGACATGCAAAGTGGGGCCCAAGATGGTCGCTATCTCCTACTAGCTGTCGCTTACTGGTGTTAGGGACAGCTAGGTAATAGGGAGATAATTTTATCTCCGCTTTCTTGGCTTTTAAAGCCAAAAAAGCGGAGATAAACCCCCTTGATAATATGCCCCTCTGTCACCTCACTGCTCTTCCAAAAGAGCCTATATAAAAACATAAATAAACAAGCAGCATGTGGGAGAAACAACAAATGGACAGCGAGATGAGGGCAGGATGGTGGGAGAAACAACACACAGTTGGAGGGGATGGGGAAACAACCAGTGAAAGGAGGGCGGGGAAGAAACATAAGTGTGCTGTGGGAATGGGTGGGTGGACAGCGGGAGGAGGGCGGGGTAGTAAGACTGTGCCATAGCATACATTCATAGAGTGCATGGCAACAAGTAAATACAATTACCCAGAGCAGTGCTTGGCCAGTGGAAGGACACTGGCCGCTAACAGGAAGCTGTGCTAGGTCCATGCTTCATGGAAGGGGAAGAAGACCCATGAAGCATGCGGGAAGAGTTGAGCAGTCGAAGGAGCTTTATAAAGGCCTAACAATTAAACCGATGTGAAACTAAAAGTAACAGAGGAAAAGGCATCAGAGCGTAACTCAGTCGCCTTGCTGCTCCTCCAAACAGTTGACACAAACATAAATAAACAACCAACATGAGGGAGGAGGGCAGGATGAGGGGAAACAAACAACAGACAATGGGAGGAGGGCAGGGGGGGTGGAAACAAACAACTGACAGCATGAGGAGGAAGGAGTTGTAGGGGGATACAAATGAAGGCCAACAGGAGTGGGTGGGGAAACAAACAGAGGGAGAAGGAAAGAGGGAACAACAAAAGTTGGCTAAGGGGGTAGGAGGAGGGAGGAGGGAGGAGGGAGAAGCAACAGCAGACAATGGGAAGACCGTGCTGTGCCAGGCACTCTTGTAGAGTGCAATACAAAAAGTAAAAAAAAAAAACCTGGAGAAGTGCAGGGCTAGTAGAAGGACACTGGCCACAAAATCAGGAAGCTGTGCTAGGTCCATGCTCCATGTTACATATAGGGTAAACCCAATGGTGCTGGGACCTGGGTAGAATGCAGTACAGTGTAGGGTGGTCCAAGTCATAGAATATTTAAAAAGACAGTCTAATATACATACTTATAAAGCATAAAGAAAACAATCAAAAGGATTTTGCAGAAACATGAATAGTGTTATTTAATCACACCATCACAATGACACATGTAGGCACAGTAAATCTAGAGAAAATTGCATGTTGTGCCCTGAAGAAAAGGGGGAGGTGGGGAAAATAAGATTTATGAGGATGGAGGGTTGTAGGATAGGCAAAAGAAATTAGTGACATAAAAACATGCTTGAATCACACGACAGCGACGGCACTCTCATGTATCCACTACTGAAAATGAATAACATAGATGCAAGCCAAGCTTTAAAGATAAAAGACAAAGCAATAGATCTACGTTGATTGTAAGCTCGCTTATAGTGGATAGTGTTGACGTTTGAACCCCAGAGGCTCGTAGGTAATTGGCTACCTTACTACGGGGTCTTCCTCAGGACTGTGAAGGGGAGGGGCACCTAGAATACAAGTGAAACGGAATTTAAAAAACTGTCTAGGGGAAAAGGATCTTGAAGACATAGGTTTGTATGGCCAGTGGTCCTGAAAATTTACCATGAACGACCCTGCATGGAGGGTAGGAGAGAGGGAGAGGGCGCGTAGGCTCCGAATCCCGGAGAGCGGAAATACCTCCACCTGAAACATAAAGGTGTGGTTTAAATATGAGCCCGTACAAGGCAAGGCTCAGAGTCATAATGTGTGAAATGCCAAGTTGTTTAGCGGGGTTCTGGAAAAACTCACGCTAAAAGGAATCCACCATATGTGTTCCATCGAAGGATGGGACACATATGAAGCCATACTTTGCGGCTTGGATCAAATTATCCATGTCTACAAAGAGGAAAATTACCAAAATTGAAAAGAAACTGCAGAGGACCAAGAAATAACGGGTGTTTAAAAAAAGGCAAAGAGAAATAAAATGGACCTGATGAAACTCCCAAAAGACCGTCCCCGAGGGTACTGTATCTGGAGAGGGATTCAAAGTTAGGGACTCTCTATTGTTGTCGTATTAGCAGTATTTTAAGAAAACTATATAGACAAAAATATATCTATGGCAAACTCACCGCTTCTCGGTGGTCTGACACGATGCGGCATCAGGCGAAAGAGGAATGATTCCTAAATTAACAAAAGGAGGCGTTAGAATCTACTCAGGGCAGGCTGAATTAAAAGGTTAAAATTAGCAGTGAAACCTGGGCTACGCTTACCGTATAAGACGTCAGCTCTCTCCGTGTACAAAATCGAGGGAAAAGAGCCATCCATCTAGCCCTGTTTAAATAGACGTGCTAGCCACACACAACGCATACCACACGCCGGAGGTGTACACGCTGCGGTTTGAGTGACGACATACTGTGACCGCAAAGCAATGGAAATAGACAATAGACTGGAGGGCCGACATAGTTAACTGAGTGAACGGCAGCGTCCAGGGTGCAAAACATTCTGGTGGTTGTTAGAAAACAGTGACATCTGCACAATATTGTTACATTAAGACAAAAATAGTAATGTGTGTGCAAGCATCAACAAAATCACAGTTACATGTCCACACTGGATGTGCACCCTGTTGTAATACTTTATTGAATGCTTGACCCAAAACAAACCCACAAAATAAAAAATAGGATTAGATTACATCTGAAACCTTTGTAATGTCTTTGGTCACACATACAGAAACAATTAATGTTTGTATTGTCTTTGAAAAAGTCTGTGTAGTCACCACAATCGTTCATTATTGAATGCTTGACCAAAATCAACCCCACAAGATAAAATTAGCATCAGATTACATCTAAAATCTTTGTAATGTCTTGGGTCATACATACAGAAATAATTAATGTTCGTATTGTCTTTGAAAAAGTCTGTATAGTCACCACAATAGTTCATAAATCACAAACGAAGTCTGTATTTTGAAAGTTTCAGATGTAATCTGATCCTTTGTTTAATCTTCCATGCCAGTCAGTCAGTCAAAAAACTTTATTCGGTTAATTAAAACCATAAAAGCAGTGCATGATACATAGAATCAGATTAAAAAATACAATTAAACAGGTGTAAAGAATTGATTGCTACTCCTTCTAAGAACACAATAAACACATTCATTAAAAAAGGATTGATAGATGTGGGGAACACCTATATCAGCATGTTAGAAACAGGTGTAAAGAATTGATTGCTACTCCTTCTAAGAACACAATAAACACATTCATTAAAAAAGGATTGATAGATGTGGGGAACACCTATATCAGCATGTTAGAGACATTCTCGCCAAGGTTTATACAGAAAATCAGATTTGATGATTAACTGGTGCGGCAGCTCTTAGTTTATTCTGTCTGGCGGCTGCTACTAGAAAACAGGCTACACCATATGCAACCGGCACCGAGTTTAACATCTGGAGGTATAATAATGCTGGCCGTACCTGGACGAAATTCAAAGGTTTCAAGATGGGGACAAGAAATTTTTTCCGTGGCACCAGGTAGTGCTCACAGAACATGACCAGGTGCAGAGTGTCCTGTGTTGAAAAACAGTCACATGTACAAGGGGGAAAATTTTCTGGGGTACCCCATTCTGTGTACGAGCCAAGGATAAGATGGATCAAATTGAATCTGAACCTTATGAGCAGGAAGCGATGGTAAGGCTTTGTGACATATTTTAAATAGGGTTCCATAGCTGTAGTTGTGGAAAGTTGAAAAAGTAATCTCACCGTAGGTTTACTAAGTTCAACCGATTCTCTTTCGCATTCCAACAAAGTCCGAAAGTGCTGCTTCTCCCACTTTACATCCTCTTTTTTGAGATTTTGCGGTAGTGAGTACATTTCCGGGCGCCCTAGTCTCGCACATGCCGCTCTAACATATGCCAGCCATGGTATAGTGTGAGCTTTGTCCAGAGATATACAATCCTTAAGGATGCAATGATTCAAGCTGATTTCCTCATTTGTCCAGGTTTTAATCCAGCACAGTACTGGGGACATTTTTAGAAGATCAGAGACATATCCCATGCCTATTTCATTGTGGATTGAATGTGTGGGAGAAGATTTCGGGAGTGTCAGCAGGGCCCGTATAAAATTGTTTTCAGAGATTTGTATGCCTGGAGTTGGGACATAGCCCCAAATGTCTGCCCCATAGGATGCGATTGCCACGCATTTGGCTCTATAGATCCTGGTCATGGCTTCCATAGGTTTCGAGCCCAATCTTTTGGAGAAGCTCAGAAGTGCTGTGGTGGATCTAATAACTCCGTTTTCCTTAAGTTTCATTTGTGGCTTCCAAGTTCCTCTCTCGTCAAAAGTGACGCCTAGATAGCAAAAGGAGGGCACCCTCGAAATTGGTGAGTTGTTAGAGCTGAAGGATCTAATCTTCATATTTTTCTTTCGAGAGCCTACGACCATAACATGGGATTTGGCAGTGTTAATTTTTAGGTCGAGGGCTTCCATGAAGAGGCCGAAATGGTCCAAAAGTCTTTGCAGGCCTATACCAGTCCGCGCTATAAGAACAGCGTCATCCGCGTATAGGAGGACCTGGATAGGTAGCCCCCCAATACGCGGGATGTCCAGGGTGGCTGGGTTCAGAAATTTCACCAAGGCATTGATGTACAGTGTAAAGAGGAGAGGGGCCAGAATGCACCCTTGTCTGACCCCTCTCCCTGATCTAAACTTTGCTGTACACCTTCCATCCCTCGTTGCCCTAACAGTCGCAAACAAATTCAAATGAAGGTCATGCAAAAAGCTAACCAAGGTAGTGTCCAACCCCAAATTTCGTAAGATAGACCATAGTTTTGAACGATTGACCAAATCAAAAGCGGAAGATAAATCCATAAACCCCTTCCATGCTCATGACGAGCTGAGCTCGTCATGACGACACCCATTAACAATATGGCCCAACACAGGAGAAGAACTACTCAAGCAGCCAAGGTGTTATCTTGCGTGTTTGTTTTGGGTCAAGCATTCAATAAAGTATTACCACGGGGTGCACAACCTGTGTGGACATGTAACTGTGATTTTGTTGATGCAGGCACACACATTACTATTTTTGTCTTAATGTAACATTATTGTGCAGATGTTGCTGTTTTCTAACAACCAGCAGAATGTTTTTCACCCTGGACGGTGCCGTTCACTCAGTTAACTATGCCAGCTCTCCAGTCTATTGTCTATTTCCGTTGCTTCGCGGTCACGGTATGACGCCACTCAAATCGCAGTGTCTACACCTCCGACATGTGGTATGCTTTGTGTACTGCTAGCACTTCTATTTAAACAGGGCTACATGGACGGCTCTTTCCCCTCGATTTTATACACGGGGAGAGCTGACGTCTGATACGGTAAGCGTAGCCCAGGTTTCACTGCTAATTTTAACCTTTGGATTCAGCCTGCCCTGGGTAGATTCCAACGCCTCCTTTTGTTAATTTAGGGATCATTCCCCTTTCGCCTGATCCTGCATCGTGTCAGACCACCGAGGAGCAGTGAGTTTGCCATAGATGTATTTTTAAAGACAAAAACGGGGGTTGGAGGGTCTAAGGGAGTTGAATTGATTTGAGGGTCTCACACAGGGAATAGTACACAGAACTACACTTCCCTCGCCCAGTAGTTCCGATATCGATCGGAGCTTGAACTACAATCCCCACAATGGTAGCTAAGCCGAGATCTCGCGATATCACGCGTCTTACTCGGCGAACACTAACTGATTTGGCGATCGACTAGTTCGGAAGAAATTGACAGTCCTAATGCATTTTCCAAGCAGAATACTACGGCGGGCCACTGCTAGAAACACATAGTTTAGGTGTAATCCATAGTCTTGATAAACAGCGCGATTACAAGCTTCGCGCTGATAGGGGCTCATAACTGGAGAACACACCCATAAAAGACGGACTCCATCCACCTAGCGTTGCCTCCCCCAGCCTCAGACACAGCTTGGGGCAACGACGGATAGGTGAGTGCCATGATCATGTTAAGACCCCCTCATTGGTGGTGTTTTGATACCATGAGAAACCTCTTTATACTTGTGTTCACTATACCTGTAGTCATAGTATCTGGGGGTGAGCACTTTTCAGAGATTGATTGAGAGTTTTTATAAGCCAAGGATGAGTTATTTTCAGTAATTCTAAACAAAAAGTTAGGCTGCAATTTGCTTTACTTTTCCCTGATTTGGATTACCTTTTCTTATCCTTAGAGCGTGGCCTCCCTTACTCTGAGCTTGGTCCAGGTGAGGTGAGGTAATTTCCCCTGTCAAGAAGGGTGAGTAAGGAACTTGATGTTCCTTTCTGTTATCGGTATTATAGTGTTATATAACCAGCATATTTATACCACTTTGCATTTTGTGTTATAGGTGATTTACACACCAGCTGACATGGAGGAATAGGAACATATCCTTTGAAATAAGTCACTGTATATGATTTATGTATTGGTTTGATTTGATTTGAACACTTGCAGTAGCAAAAGTTTTAAGAACAGAGGCCCTGAGGAAAGCCAAGGGAGGATATCCCCCACTGGTAGAAACATGTCGGCCCTAAAGCAGTCATTTGTTTATACTGCAGTTTTTGCGCTGTTCTGGTTTTTAAATTGAAAGAGGTTCTTCACTCATTAAAGTTTACTGTGAGTCCTCTATTCCTTTTTAATGTCACTTTCTCTCCACACCTTCACCCTTTGCACTGCACCTTTTTCCAATTGGTGATCCCACGCATGGTCGGCTAGTGACTGCGGGCGTGACCCCAGTCCTGACAGGCTGTCTTGGTTGTAGTCTCAATTGATCTAGAGACACACCAGACTAGCCCTGTGGATGACCACATGAGAAAACTATATCACCAACAAGATTTTGATGGGAATCCATCTCTGGATATTGGATTTCACCTAAAGTTGCTGGTGGTTCCATGCGTTGGTCTAATATACTCTATAACTAGACTATTTAATTACCGCACATATACTCTGTTGTTCAACACTAGTCATGGTTTTAGACACACCTTTGTCTCGATGATAGACCCCCAGGTTTCTTGTATTTTTTTTATAGATGTATTTTTGTCTATATATTTTTCTTAAAATACTGCTAACACGACAACAATAGAGAGTCCCTAACTTTGAATCTCTCTCCATATACACTTCCCTCGGGGACGGTCGTTTGGGAGCTTCATCAGGTCCGTATTAATTTCTCCTACCCCTTTATTAAACACACGTTATTTCTTGGTCCTCTGCAGTTTCTTTTCAATTTTGGTAATTTTCCTCTTTGTAGACATGGATAATTTGATCCAAGCCGCAAAGTATGGCTTCACTTTCAGAATAGTCTTCCTTGGGACACATATGATGGATTTCTTTTAGCGTGAGTTTTTCCAGAACCCCGCTAAACAACTTGGGATTTCACACATTATGACTCTGAGCCTTGCCTTGTTCGGGCTCATATTTAAACCTCACCTTTATGTTTCAGGTGTTGGTATTTCCGCTCTCTGGGATTCGGAGCCTACGTGCCGTCTCCCTCTATCCTACCCTCCATGCAGGGTCGTTCATGGTAAATTTTCAGGACCACTGTCCATACATACCCATGTCTTCTAAATCTTTTTCCCCTAGACAGTTTTTTTAATTCTGTTTCACTTGTATTCTAGGTGGCCCTCCCCTTCACAGTCCTAAGGAAGACCCCGTAGTAAAGTAGCCAATTACCTACGAGTCCCTGGGGTCGAAACGTCGACACTTTCTACTTTAAGCCAGCTTGCAATCAACGGAGATCTATTGTTGTGTCTTTTATCTTTTAAGCTTAGCTTGCATCTATGTAATTCATTTTAAGCAGTGACTATATGAGAATGCTGTCGCTGGCGTGTGATACGAACATGTTTTTATGTCACTAATTTCTTTTGCCTATCCTACACACCTCCATCTTCACAAATCTTATTTTCCCCGCCTTCCCCCTTTCTTCAGGGCACAACATGCAATTTTCTCTAGATTTACTGTACATACATGTGTCAGTGTGATGGTGTGATTAAAGAACACTATTCATGTTTCTGCAAAATCCTTTTGATTGTTTTCTTTATGCTTTATAAGTATGTGTATTAGACTGTCTTTTTTATTTCAATATAGTTTCAATTATAGTTTTTTTACAACGTATAACATATAATCATCAACACTTTGTCGTTACAGGGTGGCAGCCAACACTGGCTGTGTTAATGGTAGTACAGTTCACATTTATGACTGGGACCACCCTACACTGTACTCCATGCTCCATAGCAGGGATAGAAGACCTGGAGGAGGTGAGCAGCTGGTAGGAAGCAGGAGGCGTGACCAGTTAAAAGCAAGGAAACCAGAGTGACCAAAAAGCCAACTAATGGTAAGTATTGGTAAGTAAGAGGGTGTGGCTTAATTGTTGGGAGGCCGACTTTAAAGCTGGGGAACCAGGGGCCCTATTTATGAAGGCCTTGCGTCAGTTTTGCGCCGCCGGTGCTTCACTTTTAGTGACGCACCAGCGGTGTAAAAAATGCGCCTTGTTGCGTCATATTTAAAAAGTGGCGCATCTAGGTAGATGCGTCACTTTTTAAACCCCTGCGCCACATTATACCTGCGTCAGGTATAATGTATGCAGAGGGGGCGTTCCCCCGCAAAAAGCCTCGTAATAGTGACGTAGTGAAATCTATGAGATTTCACTACGTCACTTTTAGGACGCTGTTGCGTCAAAATCTTGCGCCTGCCTCACAGCAGGCGTAAGACTGACGCAAGCCCTTTCACATGGGGCTTTCCCCGTGTGAAAGGACGCATTGCTGGAGTTGCGTCACTTTTGTGACACACTCCAGCAATGCGTCACTTTTGCGCTTACAGATACGTCAGAAATACTGACGTATCTGTAACTCCCTGCGACATGATGCGTCATACATTAAATATGACGCATCAGGAATGTCGCAAGGAGTGCGCAGTGAAAAGTGACGCATCGCTGTTTTCACGCAGCGATGCGTCACTTTTCATAAATGAGGCCCCAGGTTCGAGTCTGGCGAGAGGCTCAAACATCCTGTGATTCTGGGCTAGTCATTTAATCTCCCCGTGCCCAAAAAATGGTTGTGCTATTATACAAATGGTACTCATGTAAAGCACTCTGATACCTTCAGGGCAAATTCGCACTATATAAAACTGCAACAAAAAAAGTAATGGGTGGGCTGTAAGCACGTTTTTATTAACCTTTGTTTCGCAATAGCTTTCACTGACAGTGCACGCTCGCTGTAGGCGAATCCTAAAAATATCTGAAAGCTTTGCTTGGCTTCTGACTCCCAACAGATGCTTGGAATTTGAAACAAGCATTTCTTGTGTGTACAGTTTTAGATGAAGCAGGGCTGCGTGGTTAGAACTCAAGAACCACTGTTTAAGGTTTGCGAACAAAAGCTGCAGAGAAGTGATCCTCACTTTCCACACACAATTGCTAGGACAGTTGCCTACACAGTATAAAAAACGGTTAAATGTTGATATTATTGGAAAGTCTGAACAGAATACACAAGTGTGAAATTGGTTTCTCTAACCTCTTTAGTTTATGTTTGCTACATATAACCTTTTTGTCAGATCTTTCCAGACTCGAGAAGTTAATGACGGGAGCGAGAAGACCCCTGACGGGTTGTGATGTCTAGATTTCAACATATTCTCATTTCAAGAGCTCGATGTTATATTGTGCGATAACAAGTTCTTTATAACATCAGATTATCAGTAGCACATATAAATCTAAGGCATCCGAGAACCTGAAGAGAAACCACGGGGGAGCAAAAGCAAACCAGTGTCAACCATGATGGAGAAAATGCCTTGCAATGACGCAGGAGGAGAGGGGGTGAGCGTTTGGCACGGACACCCCTCATTTCTGTAACTAACTGATGAGAAGTTCTTGTGGGGAGTCACGGGCCAACCACATGCATAGAACAATCCGAGAGTGTAGAGTGGGGAGGAGGTCGGGGGCATATTTCACATATTTCAGGCAGCCTGTTGAACACACCGCAGGAAAACGATTGATCCCGCCTGCTTCATTTATTAGACGGTGTAATACCACACAAAATCCTTTCCACACTATCCCACAAACTAAATCATTTATTCTTGACAAGAATCCAATACAGCGCTGACTTCTTCTCCATGGGCAGATAATGCCCTGATTAATGGGTCCGCCTGCATCGAAACAAGGCTGGGAGAATGAAAGGCAGGGATCGGAGACGGGGGCCGGGGCGCGAGACCGCGGCCTGCCCCCTCCTCCTCTGTTCCCAAGGCCGGCTCTGCAGCGAGGCTCAAGGTTTTATTACAAAGAGGCCGCCTAAGCACCACGGGCTAATCCGTAAATCCCAGACTAGAAAAATATGTGACGGATTTGTAAATTGTGCCCTTTACAAATCTGATTGAACTTCTTTCCTTTGTTTCCCTTTGGCACTTGCGATGTATTCTTCTTCCTTTTCTTGCCCCGCCCCTCCCCGTGCGCCTCCGCAACTGCCCCCCTTTACGAGAGTAAAGCAATATGTTATTATGGAGCTGATGTCTGAGGGACACCGTTACCAATCTGGCACAATTTCTTCCACATAGACCCTGAAGTTCAAATTGCGGAGAGTGAGAACTACATTTAAAATCGTGCCCAGGGCTTGCAATTGTGCAAATATGCCAGCAGGGGTTGAAAGCTTAAAATGCAAGAGTGTGGCAATCGAATGTGCCTCATATTACACTTTCCATCTCATGCAACACAATCCCACCCTCAACATGTGCGCGAGACTCCTTCTGAGGCTACAAACAGTACCCACCTGCGTGAGGTACATGGAATTCGGCCTGGATCTAGACAGTGCTTGAAATGAAAACAATAGTAGTGCAGGTACTCTGTACCAGAGTACCTGCGTGATTCTGAAAGTGCCGGTACTCTCCAATTAAAAGTATTGCGTCTCTCTCTCTCGATGAGTGCTGGTACACTCTCAAAAAAAAAAAAACGTGCTGGTGCTCCCTACTGGGCAGTACCGGCCCATTTAAAGCACTGGATGTAGAAGAACCCACCAAAGCCCTCAACACTCATGTCTCTGACCCAAGTTGACGGAGACAGTCCTCCTACCAAGTACCAGTGTAATAAAGTATATTTCTATGCCCACCCCAGAAACACCCAGTTTAAGCCAACTTGATTGGTAAGCATTTGGACCAATCAGGAGTTCTGAATCGATGGGTAGTTACCACTTGGATGAATGGGTAGTATTGAGATTTTAAAGTGGTATTTAACTGGATCTGCATACGGGTGGACATACTAGAGTCCCATAGTTTATGTGCATTATATTCACTTCAATGTTTTCCCAACATGTCACATGACGTGTATGAGATTCCAATTGAAACTATTAAATCCTCATAATAAAGATGACATTTCACATGTAAAGACAAACACCATCTTTAATACATGAGAAACCCTCTAAAGCTAAAACACAGGACCCTTGCAATGTCCATAGACATTACATTAGGACTCAACCTTGGGATGCTTCATCTGAAGTTATTGCCCTCTGTGTTCATGATGCACATAAGAATTTTTCTGAAATTATTGAATACACCTATGTCATGGGGCACGCAAGTTTCCCTCTGAATTTATAAGATACACCACTCTCGTAAAGTCCATGAGACTCAGTCCAAAGCGCCAAAGAAAACACCCTCGTATTGTACTCAGTAATCCTCAGGCACTCTAAGACCTCACATTAGGATCAGTTGGCAATTCCATCACTGACTAAAGCAGTAGTCAATGGATATCACACTAGCAGCCAAAAGGAATCACATAGCGGCATTGTTCCTTTCTTTTCATATAACGTAAATAGCTGTTTGTAAATAGCATTATACAAAGGAAAATATAAAACTAACATAAATACTACCAAGAGGGTGCTTTAAAAGGAAATAATGACGGGCAGGTACACTCTATTTAGAATACCTTTTTGTTCCTGAGAAGTGCCAATACTCTCCCATTGAATGTATTGTATGAGTGCTGAGAAGTATGAGTACTCTCCATTTTAAATTAAAGAAGTGCAGGTACTCACAACCAGACCGTGCCTACCCAATTAAAGCTCTGCTGCCAAGTCTAACCCCCAGAAAAAAGAAAGCAACTCATGTCCAGTATGTTCATTCTGAAAAAAATTGAAACCAGCTTCTGAATTCCACATAGGGCCATGCTTGAGACAGAAACAAGTGATCTGGTGCAAAACAAGGGAATTAGATAACACACAAAAAGGGTTCATATTAGAAATGGGGTCTCTAGTTTTTAATGGTTTGCAACTTTGTACAAGTAGGGAGCCTTGGGGTCCCTACTTGGATCCTTAGGGTAAGGGATTTATGCCCTTAGACAACCCCTGCTCACCCCCTTGGTAGCTTGGCACAAGTTTACCTCAGAGGCAGTGTGTAAAGCATTTGTGCACACATACAGTAACACAGTGAAAACACTACAAATGGACACCATTCCATTTTGGAAAAATAGGAAATCTTTATCGAAGCACAAGACCACAACGACAAAAATCAACCATACATATATCAAGATATCACCAAAAATAGATTATCCACAAAAAAGAAAACCTGTAGCAACAAAAAGCTCCAACTGGGGCTATTAGGAAGTCGTGACAGATAAAAGTCTCAAAATACGCTGACTGCGAGGTGCGGGGCGTCAGGCCCGGAGTCACACAGACCCCAAAGAATAGTACCTTGGCAAACTATGATAACAAAGACGGTGCACAGGTTTGAGGAGGTGATGCTTTTTTGGCGACGGGAGGTTTTGGATCCCTACGACCACAGGGGAGGTGCGGCGTTGGTTCCTTACTGTTGCTGGGGAGGTGACGTTGCAGTGGCGTAGAGGCGTCGGTTCCCTACAACGATGCAGGGTCAATGGATTTGGGAGGTCAACCATGTCAGGTGTGGGCTCCACGATGATGAAGCACCGGTGTCAGTGAGGTTGGGGCTGTGGTGCGAGTCGGGGCAGGGCGTTGTGAGAATCACTAGTGGTGCCCTCGGCTCCGGTACGGGCATCAGCCTCAGTGACGTCGTCAGAGTCGGTATGGTACAGTGGCAGCAGGCTTCGAGGCTGTGGTGTAAGTCGGGGCAGTGCATCGTGCACTTCACGACCAGTGCCCAATGCTTCATTGCAGGGCGCGGCATCGCTCGCCAGCGTTAGTGTTGCTATTTCCCTTTGTGACAGCTGAAACTGCAGTTGCAGGAGGACAGAGGAAATGACGTTTTTGTGTCCCTGAGACTTCAGAACAGGAGGGAAGCTCTACAACAGGCTCTTGGAGATCTTCTTCAAGCAGGATGCATAGCATAGGTTCAGTATTTGTCCTCTCCTTGGCAGAAACAGCCTTTGAAGCCCAACCCCACACAGCACAGGGGCAGTACTTCCCCTTTAGCTTTCCCAGCTTTTCTCCTTGGCAGAGGTTCCTCATAAGTCCAGAAGTAATCTAAAGTTGTGGGTTCTGGGCCCCAATATTTATACCACATTTTCCTTTGTTCTCTTATGGCGAAGGGTCTCTTAGCTCAGTCAAAGCCAGTTCTATCCTCTCTGGTCCAGCTACCTTGCAGGAGGTGGAGACAGCATTGTGTAAGACAAACCAGGCCTATTTAGGTGCAAGGAAATCTCCAACTACTCTAAATGCAACCCAGGTCTATTTAGACCATCCCTGACTAATCCAGGAAAGGCAGGACACACCTCAACCCCCCCGAGCGGATGTCTACAGTGAATACACATCCACAGCCCCTGTCACTCCAAAACCAGAGAGTCAATCCACAACTCAGCAGAGGCACATATGATTGCTAAGCAAGAAAACGCCTACGTTCTAAAAGTAAAAGACGCACAATTGATGGACAGAATGCAGAACAAATCAAAACATTCACCCCCAGTCAAGAGATCTGTGGTAAATCCATCATTCTTTTGGTCACCATGCTACCCCAGTTTGGACCTGGCCATATGCAAATCAGTCTTGACCCTGTGCCGCATGGGAACAGTCCAGCCTGAACTGCCAAGCCAGTCCTCCCTGGACCGGAAACAAGCTTCCTAGGACCTGTTTCGGGGTTTCACTCCTCATCAGACAGGATAGCTTGATTCCAGTGGCACAGTGAGCCCGGGACCCACGTATGGGCATACCCAGCACACTTAGGGCGAAGAAACAAAAGACACACAATTGATGGAAGGAATGCAGAACAAATCAAAACATTTACCCCCCCCTGTCAAGAGATCTGCGTTAAATCCATCATTCTTTTGCTTACCATGCCACCCCAGTTTGAACCTGGCCATATGCAAATCAGTCTTGACCCTGTGCCTCATTGGAACAGTCCAGCCCGAGCTGCCAAGCCAGGTCCTTTCTGGACCAGAAAGAAGCATCCCAGGACCGGTTTCGGGGTTTCACCCCTCATCAGCCAGGATAGCTTGATTTCAGTGGCACACAGGACACTCCCGTGCCGCACGGCCACCAGCTGTGCCGGTGCCCTCTCCCCTCGCTGCTGCTCGCAGCCTCGCTCTGCCCTCTGCCCCGCAGGCCCGCCTTCCTCTGCGGCCTGAACTGCTGCTAGGCAACGCTCGCACATTGTGAGCGCTCTCTCCCCTGTGTCGGCTCCGCCGTACCCGGTAGTATTCTGTTGCCCGGTTTTGTACTTCCTACTGTTGTTTGTTTTGTGACTCCTGTATTTTCTTGATTTTGTATTTTGTATTTTGTATTTCGCGTGGTTGTACCCCCTGTGCCCTCCCCGCCCGCTCCCCGCTTCCCACCGCCGTTCATGCGGCCACGCCCTCTTCTTTTCTGTGCCCTCCCCGCTCCCGCCTCCCAGCTGCCCCTCCCTCCCACTGGTCCGTATATAGCAACCGCGCGGTGCAGATCAGCGTGACCTGCTCACAGGACACTCCCGTGCCGCACGGCCACCAGCTGTGCCGGTGCCCTCTCCCCTCGCTGCTGCTCGCAGCCTCGCTCTGCCCTCTGCCCCGCAGGCCCGCCTTCCTCTACAGCCTGAACTGCTGCTAGGCAACGCTCGCACATTGCGAGCGCTCTCCCCCCTGTGTCGGCTCCGCCGTACCCGTTGGTATTCTGTTGCCCGGTTTTGTACTTCCTACTGTTGTTTGTTTTGTGAGTCCTGTATTTTCTTGATTTTGTATTTTGTATTTCGCGTGGTTGTACCCCCTGTGCCCTCCCCGCCCCGCTTCCCACTTCCCACCGCCGTTCACGCGGCCACGCCCTCTTCTTTTCTGTGCCCTCCCCGCTCCCGCCTCCCAGCTGCCCCTCCCTCGCTACCCCCCGCCCCTCTCTCCACATATGGCAGAGCGGCAAACACGCAGCGGTCACGCGCGGCGGGCGCGCCCTAATCGCGCCAAAGGCGCGCCAAAGATAAGCCCGTCTGCGCCCGTCCGCGCCTGGACCGTGCCCAGTGCCAGGATCCCTGGCTCCCGCCGACACCAGCCCACCCGCCGGACCTACGACGCCACCAAACTCTACGCACTCAACACCGGTTGAATCCCGGGCTGCTATCGAGCCACCCCGACACGCACCCACGGACCCTTCTGCTGCCACTCCTGCAAGTTCACCTGCATCCGGACCTGCACTACACCAGCACCGACCAAGCCAAGCACCAGAAGCAACCACCTCAAGTGCATCCTGCTCAACACCCGCTCCATCCACAGACACGCCGTCGAGCTCTGGAACCTGCTCGACACCACAGCCGCAGACGTCGCCTTCCTCACGGAAACCTGGATGAACGCCTCCTCAGCGCCCGACATCGCCATCCCGGACGGCTACAAGATCATACGGAGGGACCGCGTCAACCAGACAGGAGGAGGCATCGCCATCATCCATAGGAACACCATCCGCATCACGACCAACACCGACGACACCCTCGCACCTGCCGAACATCTGCACTTCCAGATTCACATCAACCCCAAGACCACCCTCAGAGGCACCCTCATCTACAGATGACCACGCACACAATTCAGCGAAGACATCGCCGACTTCATCAGCCCGCACGCCCTCCTCTCCGCTGACTACATCCTCCTCGGGGACCTCAACTTCCACCTGGAGAACAACAACGACCACAACACCACCACCCTGCTGGACAACCTCGCCAACCTCGGACTCAAGCAACTGGTGACCACCCCCACCCACTACGCCGGCCACACGCTTGACCCTGTCTTCTCCTCCAGCAAGGACATCTCCTTCAGCCACGCCACCGGACTCCACTGGACGGACCACAGCTGCGTCCACTTCAGCTTCAGAAGGACCACGATCCACCACCACCAGCAACAGGTTGCACGCAGAAGCTGGAACAAGATCACAGCCGACCAGCTCGCGACTTCCCTGAGCATGAACCCTCCCACCAGCGCAACGAACCCAAGCCAGGCGGCCACCAACCTCGCGAAGTGGATCAGCAACTGCGCAGACGACCTCACCCCTCTGAAGACCCCGCCTAGCAGACCCGGCAGCAAGAAAGCCCCATGGTTCACCAACGAACTCAAGAGCTCCAAGAAGAACTGCCGAGCCCTCGAGAAAGACTGGCGCAGAGACCCAACACCGAACAACATGACTGCCCTCAAGCTCGCCACCCGAAAACACCACCAACTGATCCACGCCACCAAGAAAACTGTATTCAAGGAATGACTGGACAACAACGCCCACAACAGCAAGGAACTCTTCAACATCGTTAAAGAGCTCTCCAACCCCAACGCCGGAAACAACGACATCACCCCTTCACAAGACCTCTGCAACTCCCTCGCCTCCTACTTCCACAACAAGATCACGGACATACACAACAGCTTCAGCACTCAACCGACGCACGCCACGACTGAACCACCGCCCCCCACCACCACCATCCGTGCCTGGATCCCGATCAGCACCGAAGACACCGTCCGCAAAATGAACTCCATCCACTCCGGATCTCCGACCGACCCCTGCCCCCACCACGTCTTCAACAAGGCCAACGCTGTCATCGCACCCCACCTGCGGGACATCATCAACACCTCCTTCGACACCGCTACCTTCCCGGAGAGCAGGAAGCACGCCGAACTCTGCGCTCTACTAAAGAAGCCATCAGCCGACCCCACCGACCTCAAGAACTACCGCCCCATCTCGCTGCTCCCGTTTCCTGCAAAAGTAATCGAGAAGACGGTCAACAAGCAGCTGGCCGCCTTCCTCGAGACGAACGGATCCCTCGACCTCTCGCAGTCTGGCTTCCGGGCCAATCACAGCACCGAGACCGCCCTGATCGCAGCCACCGATGACATCCGAGCCCTGCTCGACAACGGAGAAACAGCGGCCCTCATCCTCCTAGACCTCTCCGCGGCCTTCGAAACTGTCTGCCACCGTACCCTAGTGCAGCACTTCAGCAACGTCGGAATCCAGGAGAAGGCACTGGAATGGATCATCTCGTTCCTCGCCGGAAGGACAGAGAGAGTCCGCCTCAACCCGTTCAGATAAGAAGCCACCGAAGTCATCTGCGGCGTTCCTCAAGACTCCTCGCTCAGCCCAACCCTCTTCAACGTCTACATGAGCCTCCTCGCAGCCATCGCATGCCAACACAACCTCAACATCATCTCCTACGCTGACGACACCCAGCTGATCCTCTCCCTCACCAACGACCCGCCACCGCCAGAGCCAACCTACACGAAGGGATGACAGACGTAGCCAAGTGGATGATGAACAGCCACCTGAAACTGAACTCGGACAAGACGGAAGTCCTCATCCTGGGATCTTCACCCTCCGCCTGGGACGACTCCTGGTGGCCCCCCGCCCTGGGCAGCGCACCCAAACCAACAGACCACGCACGCAACCTGGGCTTCATCCTGGACTCCTCCCTCTCCATGACCAGACAAGTCAACGCCGTCTCCTCGTCGTGCTTTAACATCCTGCGTATGCTACGTAAGATCTTCCGGTGGATCCCCACTGAGACCAGGAAGAAGGTCACCCAGGCCCTCGTCACCAGCCGTCTGGACTACGGCAACTCCCTCTACGCCGGAACCACCGCCAAACTCCAGAAGAGACTCCAGCGGATTCAGAACGCCTCAGCACGACTCATCCTGGACATCCCCCGTCGCAGCCACATCTCCGGACACCTAAGAGATCTGCACTGGCTCCCGGTCAACAAGAGAATCACCTTCTGTCTCCTCACCCACGCACACAAAGCCCTACACAACCAAGGCCCAGGATACCTCAACCGCCGCCTCAACTTCTAAGCTCCCACACGCCAGCTTCGATCGACCAGCCACGCCCTCGCCGCCATCCCCCGCATCCGAAGAGCCACCACAGGAGGAAAGTCCTTCTCCTACCTGGCCGCCAAGACTTGGACCTCCCTCCCGACCCACCTCCGCCTGACCCAGGACCATCTTGCCTTTAGGAAGCAGCTCAAGACCTGGCTGTTCGGGCAGTAGCGGACCCCCCCTCCCCTAGCGCCTTGAGACCCTCCGGGTGAGTAGTGCGCTATATGAATGCTTTGATTGATTGATTGATTGACAGTGAGCCCGGCACCCACGTCTTGGCATACCCGGCGCACTTACGGTGAGGAAGCAAAAGACACACAATTGAGATAGAATGCAGAACAAATCAAAACATTCACGCCAGTCAAGAGATCTGGGTTAAATCCATCATTTTTTTGCTCACCATGCCACCCTAGTTTGGACCTGACCATATGCAAATCAATCTTGACCCTGTGTCTCATGGGAACAGTCCAGCCCGAACTGCCAAGCCAGGTCCTCATTTCTGGACCGGAAACAAGCATCCTAGGACCGGTTTCAGGGTTTCACCCCTTATCAGCCAGGATAGCTTGATTCCAGTGGCACAGTGAGCCCGGGACCCAGTTCGGGCTGGACTTTTCTCATTGGGCACAGGGTCAAGACTGATTTGCAAATCGCTGGGTCCAAACTGGAATGGCATGGTGAGCAAAAAACAATGGATTTAGCCCCAGATCTCTGTACTGGGGTGAATATATGACATTGTTCTACATTCTGTCCATCAATTTTTCTTTTTGCATTTGTCACCCCGAGAGGTATGGGTATGTCCAGATGTGGGTCCTGTGCTCTCCATGCCCCTGGAGTCATGCTATCCTTGCTGATGAGGGGTGGAACCCCGAAACCGGTCCTAGGATGCTTGTTTCCAGTCCATGGAGGACCTGGCCAGGCAATTCGGGCTGGACTGCTCCTGTTGGGAGAAGGATCAAGACTGATTTGCAAATGGCTGGGTCTAAACTGGAATTGCATGGTGAGCAAAAAACAATGGATTTAGGCCCAGATCTCTGTACTGGGGTGGATATATGACATTGTTCTACATTCTGTCCATCAATTGTTCTTTTTGCATTTGTCACCCCGAGTGGTACGGGTATGCCCAGACTAGGGTTCCGTGCTCTCCATGCCACTGAAGTCATGCTATCCTGATGAGGGGTGAAACCCCAAAAACGGACCTAGGATGCTTGTTTCCAGTCCAGGTCCAGGGAGGACCAGGCCTGGAAGTTTGGGCTGGACTGTTTCCATTGGGCACAGGGTCAAGACTGATTGGCATATGGCTGGGTTTCTCAATCAGAGGGGGCCCCCTGAAGCAAAAAAGGCAGAGAAAATCAGGGGAAAAGTCAAGCTACTCAGAAGAAAGTTTCTCTACCATAACACTTAATATGCGCTATACATCGCTAATATATAAACACCCAGGGAGCTGGCCAGAAAAACAGAGGCATGTCACCACACACAAATTAGAAACACATCAAAATGTTTTAATAATTTATTAGTGTTTTATTTGTAAAATGAACATATATAACATCCCACGCCACACTCACTCACACAGAGATTCATACTCTCACGTACCAACACATCCTGAAAATCAGGAATTCAATCATACTTATACCAACAATACAAGAGATAAGAATAAATGGACCAATGTTAACAGATACAAATAACAATGGTTGTGTTCTGAGAACAGATGAATATTCAAACATTCAGGTAGCGCCAAACATATCCAGGGTCCTCAAGATACATTGGAATAAGGATGATAATCAACAGTGAGCCCGGGACCCAGTTTGGGCTGGACTGTTCCCTCTGGGCACAGGGTAAGACTGATTTGCATATGGCTGGTTTCCAACTGGAATGGCATGGTGAGCAAAAAAACTATGGATTTAGGCCCAGATCTCTGTACTGGGGTGAATGTATGACATTGTTCTGCATTCTGTCCATCAATTGTTGCTTAGGTCTCACCGGAGACTGAGACATTTAGTAAGTGGCTTTTAAAAGTGCCACCAGAGGCTTTTGCTGGCCTACAGCTTGCGTTCACGAGCTCGTCCACGTGCACAGCTGCCATCTGTGTTTTTATTGCTATAATCAGGCTACTCTGCTTGCACTTCCCCCTCCCTTTTCCCTCTCCCTCCTGGTCAGCTTCATTTGTGTCTTCTAGCTGTGAATCATGCTCCTCTGCTCGCACTCCAACTCCCTTCTCCCCCTCCTCTTCGTCATTTTCATTTGTGTCTTCTATCACTGTGAATGCTCATGTTTCTACTAGGCACACACACTGTCTTCCTGCGGTGAATCATGTTCCTCTATTGATACCCCACCAATTGCCCCTGCATTAGGAATCCATTCAAAGGAAGCATTAATGGAAAGGGGAGATATATGGTCTCCATGGCTGTGACTGTAGCACTATATATTAACACATGAGCAGTAGATTTCCCTTTTTCTGGTGTGTGACATCAGTGCTATTCCTGGCATGGTGCTGTTACAAATCTGGTCATGTACTCCCATTTCTCTACTGGAGTTTGTGCTATGGACGTAAACTAGCCTTGGCACAAGCTCCAATTTCGAAATGGGAGCCAGTGTAAATCCCTGCACCGAGTGGCAGGCAACTCACGGTGCCTACCAAATGGTGCAGGGATTTTCAAGGGGGCATAATAGGTGCCTCCCAAGCCCCCAACTGGAGGGCCTGGGGGGAAGTGGACTCTGCTATAGGCCTCAAAAGCAGCCACGGCCCGTGGAGGGAGTTGCGGTGGGGCAGGGAGGCGGGGCGGGGGAGGGGCATGGTTGGGTGATAAAAAGTGGCATGTGGATATTTGGAGGTAAGTAAACAATTTAATTGATAAAACTAATTTTGTAGCGCGTGCTGCATCGCATTTTGCGATGCAGGGCACTCTACGAAATTCATTTTATTAATTAAATTCTTTAATTACCTCCAAATATCCATATGCCGTTTTTTATCACCCCCAATCTGCCCCTCCCTCACCCCGCCTCTCTGCCCTACCGCAACTTCCTCCACGGGCCCGCGGCTTCCCAAAAGACAGTTTATGACAGAAAATCCATGTCGGAAAGGCCTCATGGATTTGATCTCGGAAAGTGCCATCTTAATTCCGAATGGCAGAAATGCCTTCCTCATGGGAGTATGCAGCGCTTTCAACTTCTCGACGGGCTCCGCGAGCCCTTCGGAAGTCAGGTGGATTGACCAGCCTGTTTGAATTCCGACCGCCGTAATTGTAATATGGCGGTTGGAAGTCAAACCAGGGATGTCGATCAGAAAGCCTCTTTCCAGGGGTCGGAGGCTTTCTAACTGAAATCCTAATTAGTCCCTTGGTTAATAGAATTGTGATGTTGTCTATGCATGTATTACTGTACTGACAAGAGAGCTTTATGCAGAATCTAATTTTTGAAAGTTGTATAATCATTTGTTCGATGTTTTGCTGGATTGCTGCCACCTGAGAATGTTCATTTCATATTGATATGAAACGTTTATTATTGTGCGCTCAATTGTGAAAACATTAAAAATCGTTATAATTTGCCAAATTATACCTTGCTGAATTCCTCCAAAAACAACAGCACAAACTGCATTGTGTAATGCGGTAGTGAATAACCATCTGGTTGTATGCTTTCTGGAGTATACGTGGGTGAACGCTCCCTCAAAAATAGCATAAAGAATGTGATGCTATGCCTCATCAAGATAAATATGTACAATGGCTTGATCCAAATACATATCAAACATTTAGTGCCGAGAGAGAGGTAATAAAGAGCCAACTTCCAGTACCACCTCCCATTAACTACATATATCAAATCAAAAAGAGACAGAGGTTCACTTGTAAGGTCAGTTGGAAACATTATTCTCAAATTTGTGCCATGTCCTGCTCTATACAGAGGGTCGGCTTACAAAGATCTCATTCGCCTTCCTCTAGATTTTGTTTAAGGTTTTTTTATTTAAAGAAAGGAATTGTACACTCACATCACATTGGGTGATATGATTCATCATTAGGGTTTCCTTCACCCGTACCTCATTCGTGCAAGTTGGGCTGAGCCCTTTTGAAAAGTATAATCCAAAGCAGTCATGTGTGAGGATCCTAATGTGTATAAAAATTGGATAAGAGCAGGGAGTTCTGGCTAACATTATTACCCATCCTGTACAAGGTTAAAAACGAAGGGAGTTGGGTCAAGGTAACTGTTAGATTTTCTCCATCACTCCGTCAAATTAGTAACATTTTTCAGGCCTTTTGTATGCCTAACATACCCCTGGGCTTTATTCAGGACCTACATTTCACTCTCAATATTTTACCTCTCGTCTATTACTATGTATATAGAAGAACGAAGAGTGGCACATCCAAACCTAACTATAGGTTCTGGAACATTTAGTCTGTAGCCATGTAAAAGGAAGAGTGGTAAATACAAACATTAACTTTAATGTTGTAAAATAGTCACTATTCACCAGTCACTAACTCAAAAATGTGTCACCATCAGTCGTGAGAGAGATGTCTCCACTGCAAACTGTGGCAACCCATGTCCACTACTCTCACCTAGTTACATATTTCAAATATCTTCTGGAGGATGTGACATCTAGGCCATCTCATGACATACAGTGTGGGTTCTGTAAAAATAATCACAAGAAGTGTCATACAATGAAAATGTATTTGCTTTTGCACAGCTGCTGGATGGTAAATGTGTTCTAAAAAATAATAATGGCATTCTGGTATCAAGAGTCACCTGTCTGACTGTAAGTGTATGTACAGATCTTAGGTGGGGGGTTTAGATGTGCTGATGTGTATTAGGATTTACAAAATATGTTTTTTTAAGAATAACTATGGTTACCCCAGGCACACTTGTCACTAATGTTCAGAATCTTCTTGTTGACGACAGAGGCTGGGCTACAAAACAAAAAAATATTGTAAGGCATGTGCTGGTAAGCATGGCGGTTCAATATTAAAATAAAGAAATTAGAATCAGGGGCTCGTGATTTGGCTAATTACATGCACCTCATCAGAATAAGCTCTTGATAATAATCTAATTAGGTGTCAATACAATGTCACTTATTTGACACCAGAAACTCGAGTCAAGTGGCCAGCATTTACATAAGTTAAACTGGAAAAAACATGTTTTTAGGGATGGGTGACCATGTAGTGTGGCCAATTTATAAAGAAACATTATGTCATAATTTAGTATTGGTGTTCAAACCGGCATGGGTGCATAAGAAAAAGTAAATCCACACAATCATTAAAGTTAGACAACAATATAATGCTATTAGTTTTCTCCAGTAGCCAGTTAAATGTTCTTCTTTTACCTCTGAACATGTCCCCATCCTGCGAGTCCACCTGTTTCGGTCATCACTTGTGTGTGCGGAAAACACAGATTTCAGTTTTAAAGTAAGGTTGGGCTGAACTTGCTGAGTTTTACTCCGAGGAATTACTTAAAAACTCTGGAGATTCTGTGAGTGGGTGGAATCAGCACATCACTCTCATTTTTAGCGCAAGGAGCATGCTTCAAGCTGCACAATCAGTGAGAATGGCACCACACAGGAATCCAGAGGGCCCTGCTTCTTTGCTGCCGCTTGAGATTTTATGTTCGAGCTGCAGCTGTCTCACCGCGAAAGGCCACAACTGCCTGCATTGAGAAGATCTCGCCAGGTGCCCTCCTAGCACCCGAAAGTTGCACTATGGGATGCCAATTCTCAATCATGCTCACCAACTTAATATTGGCGAGCCATTAGTGAGAAAAAACTCCACCATGTGGTGGTTGGCAGAGTTTTGCCAGAATTCCGTGTCGCACCTGCCGGCACTGCCAATGACAGAATTGACACAACTGATCACCATCACACTCCTACCAGTGTGACAGTTCGGATTATGCCAGGCACTCAAAGCTATAAGACTGGCTTAGGCGGCAGTAAGTAGTTATTTTTTTAATGTGTATTGAATTAATAAAGAATTGTTGTTGTCCCATCTCGGAATTAGGCAGAGCCATCTTGTGACACACTGTTATAAGTGCTGGTGTTGACAATTAAAAGCTGATGTCGAGCACCAGAAATACTGGCTCAAATTAAGCACTGACACATAGCGTGTGACATCACTTCCATTCTTTGATATTTACAAGTATCACAATTGGTAACATCAAAGTCAATTATAAACATAGAAGTAGAAAAAACATTAAATATCTCCGTAATTGCCAGCCAATTCCTCATAAGTGTGCAAGGTTTTGAGATGCGAGAAGCTGGAAAACTATTTTCATAAACCCCTTGAGCACCTACAAAATGAAGCAGGTGCTTTGTATTTTCTTTTTATTTACGAATCTGAGAAATATTTTTATAAAACAGGCTGAGGATGCAACACAGAGTGTGGAGGAAGCAACATGGAGGGTGGGGGTGCAAGGAAGCAACACAGAGGATTTTACAGGGTGCAAGTAACAAGGAGGGACAGGTAGGAGCACTATGGAAAGGAAGAGCCGGAGAAGCAATGCAAAGGACGAGGATGGAGAGTGTGGGAGGAGAAATACAAGGTACAGAGAGAGAACAACATGGCGTGCAGAACAGGCGAACATAAGCACACAGTAAAAGGCGGCAGCATGAACTGGATGGGAGAAGCATATGGGAGTGCAAGCAACGTGGGGAAGGAGCACAAAAGGTTGAGCTCGTCATGGAGGGGGCAGGGGAGAAACACAGGGGTTCGAGAGCAACACAGTATCTGCACTGTCTGGTAGACAAGACCTAAAAAGTAGCAAACATGGCCATATGTATGAACACATTTTCCCATAGACACAGAATGGGTAAAATCCTTTGATACATCTGGCCCATGGATTCTGCTTCCTCATAGCTCATATGCTCAAGGCTCCGAAGGTAGCTACTGTCTACCACAGAGCGGATCCAGAGATCTCCCATTGGTGACAGCCAGAAGTCTTGGGTGAGACTTCGGGGTCGTAGTACGCTGCAGATTTTGTATTTCAGTCCAGCCACTCAGGTCCCTGAGAACAGCTATGTGCAGCCTGAAGTCCAATCCATATCAGGCGAGAAAGAATGCTCCAGGGAAAAGAGGCCGGCTGAAGCTGATTTTCACCTCAAGTGAAGTCAAAACACTTTGCCCATCTTCATGAAATGCAAAGTTTCCTCACTTCGCCTGACTTTGAAGGTTAAGTTTTATTTTAAACAAACCTTTGCCCCCAAATGGTGTTTTGTTAATACCAAACTTAAATATACTCTGGTTAAATATTTTTATTTTCGTTCTCCTATATCATTTTTGTTTTTTCATAATGCATTTTTCCTGCATCCATTCAATTAATTTTTCTTACAAGATTATTACTTTTCTAATTTTAAGTATTATAAAACTTCTCACTTACTTTCAGGGTGATAGTGAACTTAAAAATATTAGGAATGGGGGGCGTGGCCAAGATGGCGTCGGAGTAGGACGCACTTCTGAGCCTCTCCGACGCCGCACCGAAAAAGCAACGTATAGCGGGGTCCCGGGAGTGCTGCACGGCGCTCCATGAACAGTGACGGCTGGCGGAGTGCTCCGGTGCCGCCAAAGGGACAATTTGGAGCCTGCGGCGCCTTTAGGAGCGGGTCCGAGCTGCGGCCTGTAAAGCCGCGGCCTCGCGTGCTGGGAGGTCCGGCCTCGGCCTGAGCGGCGCCTGGCCCTTATCGGGCCCGACCAGTGCTGGCGATCCCGGCTTGGGCCGGACGGGAGCGGGGCGCACCCTCCCTATGGGGCCGCTGGGCACAGGTGTTGTGAGGAGGGAAGAATCGGCAGCACCAGCGAGGCGGGGCCGTGGACGGGTGAGCCGGGCACCGATGGAGGCGGACCAGCCGGGAGCGCGATTGACTGCTTCCGCCTCCAGGGCACAGCAGAGGTGAGCCGGAGCGACTGTGGGGAGAACGGAGCCGGCGGGAGGCGTGAGGAGAGTCGCAGCAACGGAGGACCTGGGCCGGGGGCAGACCAGGAGCGACGTCTTGGCCTTGGAAGGGCGGGGGCTTGACCGGCGGCGCCGGGGGAGCTCTCTCGGCCTCCCTGCACTCTGTGACCGGGGTAGGACCCCCCTGAAAGTTGCTGGGACTTGATCAGAGGAGCACATTGAGCGGTCCGAGCGACCGGGACGCTTTGCTGCCTGAGGTGGGCGGACCCGACGAGCAAGCCAGCGACGCCATTTTTGAGAGTCCCTGATTGACACTCGGCCTTGCAATTTCTCTGGCATGGGCTGCTAGCTGGGGACACCCAACGCAGCCTCCCCATGCCTGCGGCTGGCTGACCATTGGGGCTGTGGTGCTGACTCTTGCGCCCAGAATTAGAGGAGGGACCACAGCTGGAGAGTACGGAGATCGGATTGTGGGGTGCCGAGGTCGTCGCCCACCGAGAGGAGGACTCCCCCTGCGACGGCCCGCGTGGTCCTGCAAGCCTTTGGGGTGGGTGCCTCACCGCCCGCTGTCTGCCCCTGGGGTTGGAAAAACCCTTGGACACTCAAGGCGCCGGCGAGTCGTGGTGGCTCTGAGGAGGTGTGGCCGCATTACCGATGAGGCATGCCAGGATGAACTCTGGAGAAGGCGAGCAGCACCGCTGACAGGAATCCCGGCGCGGTGAGTCCCTATCCTGTGACTTATCCTCCCGACTGCGCCTACCAAGAGGCTAGTGGAAGGAGTGCGGAAGCAGCTCACGGCCATGTCCAATTCACAACGCAGAGGGGGGAAAACGGGGAAGGAGGGGGCCCCCAAGTCATCGCAGCAACCTGCGTCGCCAGGGGCCAGCGGTTCCTCAAAACAGTCGGACGATGAGGCACCGGCGACTAAAGCATTCATGAAGGAGCTCTTCGCTACCATCAAGGAGGACATTACCGAACTCCGTACACAGTTGGCCTCGGACCTCAGGGAAGTGCGGAGGGACGTAGATGGGATTGGCAAGAGGGTGGCGACGCTGGAGGACCATGACCTTAGCATGGCGAATGATGTTCACCAGCTCCAGCAGGACATCATACGTCTCACGGAGCAGAATCTAGATTTGCAGACCCACGCAGAGGATTTGGAGAATCGCTCCAGAAGAAACAACATTCGTATTAAAGCGGTGCCGTGGGACGGTGAAGCGGGGGACCTGCGTGGGTACGTCCAAGCCTTGTTCCTTCAGATCCTAGAGGATGAAGAGGTGCGTGACATCCAGATGGACAGAGTGCATAGAGTGGGGCTGCCCAGGAGGGACGGGGGCCCGCCGCCAGATATCCTCGTCTGTGTGCATGACTTTCAGGTGAAGGAGAAGATATTGAGGAAAGCTAGAACCATTTCCTCGTTGCAATTTAGAGGCCATCGCCCCCAGCTTTACCAGGACCTGGCGGCGACGACCTTGCAGAAGCGAAGGGACTTCCGGCCTGTGACCGCCTTTCTCCGGGAGCGCGGGGTATCCTACTCCTGGGGCCATCCTTTCCGGATCATCTTTCGGTGGGAGAATAGGCTGAGACAGATCAATTCCCTGCGGGAGGCGAAGGATCTACTGGGTATCAAGGAGACGGAACCATCGCAGGAGGCACGTGGCTCACCATTCCGGAGGCGGCGACGCTCTTCATCGTGGCACAGGGTGGGCCCATCCCCGGAGCGGCGACGACCGGACTCGGCGGCTAGTGAGCAGGAGAGAGGTGCCGCAGTGGCTTCAGTGGCCTCCGCCACCATGGCGGACTCCCAGATGAGCTCTGGAGCAGCATGACCCCACACTCGTGGAATGGCGTCGGAGGGGCTCTTGGCCTGAGGTCCCCGGGGTACTATGGTACTTTTGGAGAAGACACCCCGGACCTTGGACCTGGGGATCACCAGGTTGACACCCCTGCCCCGATTCCAGTCCAGTAGGGGACTTCTGAACCGTGACCTGCTGGAACTGAAGACTGCGAGGTTCAGGTTTAGTGCCTTGAGTTGCATTTTGTTGTTCTTTGTTCTTGGGGGGGTGGGGTGGGTCTGTTGACGCTTTGAGTATGGTTGTCATGCCAGGGCGGTTTGGGTTGGGGATGGGGGTTGAAGGGGTGGTGGCGGCGACCGTGTGTGCTGAATGTGTGCTGGAGATGCTCTCATTGATATTCACTTCTGTACTTCATATATTGCTCTGTGGTGTAACTCCCTTGGCCACCGCGTACTCTGGACGCGGGGATGTCTCGCGTAGCCTGAGGAGTGAACTTGGTGGGCCCTCGGGGGAGCTGTGGCTGAGATTTTTCCCTCGAGTCCCTGTGCTTGCTCATCTTCCTTGGGCGTGGGTTCTGGTACGTGTGCGGGACCGGTGTGAGAACCGGGGCTGTTTGGAGGTGTGCATGGCGTGGAATTTTTATTGTCCCTTATGCCTATCAGCGTAGGAACTTGGAATGTAAAGGGCCTTAACTCCCCTCAGAAATGGCAGAAACTCTGGAAGTACCTTGTGGATCACCACTTAGATGTGGTCGCCCTCCAGGAAACCCACCTGGCTAGGAAGGATGAGTTGAGGCTTCGTCATAGGCAGTTCCCTCTTATCTACAGGGCTTCCTCGTCCACGAAGCATAGAGGAGTGGCCCTTCTCTTCCGAGCTTCCCTGCATTTTCAGCCCATGGGAGTGAGTGTGGATAGGGAAGGCCGTTGGCTGCTGGTGAAGGGATTGTTGCATGGCCGCTTGTGTACTTTTGCTGTACTGTATGCTCCTAATGCGGGTCAGAATGGCTTTTTGCAGGGTCTGCTGGACAAGATGGGGGACTTTGTAGAGGAATAATAACAACAACGAGAGAGAGAGGGAAAGGACACTCTCGGTCCCCCACGAAGTAGTAATAAACAACAAAAGAGTGCCCACTGAAGGGTACAGGTGTCCAGCACAGAGACAAGGAAAGTTTGAATCTACCTTCGTAGGAATTTCCCAGGGATTCTTTTTAAGCCCTCACTCACCACCCTGGGTGGTGACATGCTTCATCATTGGGCCCACCGGGAGAGACCGAATGTCTCCCTGGTGTGCTGCGACGCCAGGTTACTGCGGAGCGGGGTTTTTTTTGTGTGACAGAATGTGAAAGAGTGAGTAATATTAAAAAATACCGGCAGCACTTACCACATCAAAAAACTTTATTCCGTGGTTGGCTGGGTATTAGTTAAAAAGTATGTGATGGGAAATCTACCAACTATTGTGTTGGGTGTTTTCCCCTCAAGGTTTACAATAGGGTCAACATGTTTCTGCCCTTTAAGTGTACATGTGTTACTGGGCATTCGTCAGGACCATGTAAATGTGTACCTCGGCGGTATAGGCACGCTAAGGCCTACCCTGACCAGAGGACGTGAAAGTTAAAAGACTGACTATGTGTCAAAAAAAGGGTGCAAAAAGAACAAACCAAAAAAGGTGGGTTCGAGCTAAAGTGTGCGAACCTGTGGTTTGTGTGTTAAAAGATCCACACCTCATGGGTCTCGGGAGGGGGGTGGTGGCGACAGTGGCACACCGCCCGCAACGCCAAACACCCGCTTGGCACCTAGCGCTCTCCTCGAACCGGACCCCGTGGATCAACTTTCACGTCCTCTGGTCAGGGTAGGCCTTAGCGTGCCTATACCGCCGAGGTACACATTTACATGGTCCTGACGAATGCCCAGTAACACATGTACACTTAAAGGGCAGAAACATGTTGACCCCATTGTAAACCTTGAGGGGAAAACACCCAACACAATAGTTGGTAGATTTCCCATCACATACTTTTTAACTAATACCCAGCCAACCACGGAATAAAGTTTTTTGATGTGGTAAGTGCTGCCGGTATTTTTTAATATTACTCACTCTTTCACATTCTGTCACACAAAAAAACCCCGCTCCGCAGTAACCTGGCGTCGCAGCACACCAGGGAGACATTCGGTCTCTCCCGGTGGGCCCAATGATGAAGCATGTCACCACCCAGGGTGGTGAGTGAGGGCTTAAAAAGAATCCCTGGGAAATTCCTACGAAGGTAGATTCAAACTTTCCTTGTCTCTGTGCTGGACACCTGTACCCTTCAGTGGGCACTCTTTTGTTGTTTATTACTAATTAGGACTTTGTAGAGGGTCACTTACTCCTGCTGGGTGATTTCAATATGGTGTGGGACAGGGGTTTGGACAGTTCTGGGGGCCGCAGGGCAGACACTGGCGTCTTCTCAGACGAAACTAAACGTCAGTTAGGTGATGTGGGGCTGATCGACAGTTGGCGCTTTCTCCATGCACAGACCAGGGATTACACTTTTTTCTCCAACGTTCATCAATCATACTCCCGCATTGACTATATCTTGGTTAGTCAGGCTCTTCGGGGGGACATACAATTGGCTAATATCTTTCCACTCTCACTATCGGACCATAGCCTCGTGATTCTGGGACTACATTGGGCCATCGGGGGGGATGGTTGGCGTAAGTGGTATTTCCCGGCAGCTCTGGTACGGGATGAGGAGTCATGTACGGCCTTTCGCAAGGCTATTGGTGAATTTTTTCTCCTCAATCCCCCTGCGGACACGTCGGTGTACACCACATGGGACGCGTGCAAGGCCTCTTTAAGGGGCACATGCCTAGCTCTCAACGCGAACTTGAACAAGTTGAGGCGCGTGGAGAGGGAGGCTCTTGAATTGGAACTGGCCTCTCTGGAACAGGCCCACAAGGCGAAACCCTCCAGGGTGACTCTGCGCCCCCTGACGGCGGTGCGAGGGAAACTGAGGGCCCATTATAATAACAGGGCGGAGTTTACTCTTCTGCGTCTTCGGCGCACCTCCTACTCCCAGGGCAACAAGATTGGGCGCCATCTTGCCCGGCAACTCCGGGACAAACGTGAGAAAGATTATATAGGGGGAATTCGCGACCCTACGGGCTCTGTTCAGCATAGAGATGCGGACAAGGCAACCATATTCGGGCGCTTCTATGCAGCGCTCTACTCGAGCGACACTCTCGATCCCGGAGCTCAATCCAAATTCCTGGGAGGTCTGCCCCTCCCGAAAGTCTCTAAAGAATGGAATGACTTACTGTCCTCCCCCATCACCCGGGAGGAAGTCTTGGATGCCATTAAGGGCCTGAAGTTGCACAAGGCCCCTGGGCCTGACGGCAACACGGCCCTCTTCTACAAAACGTTTGCCTCTGATATTTGCGACTACTTAGTCTCCCTCTTCAACGCGATGGCGGTTGATGGTAGGACCACGGACTCTATGGCCGAAGCATTGATTACTATTATCCCCAAGCCGGGGAAGGACCCTACTTCTTGTACATCTTACCGCCCGATAGCACTTCTCAATCTGGACGCCAAGCTGTACTCCTCTATCCTGGCCGGTAGACTACAGGATCTGATGCCTGCCTTGATCCATCCTGATCAATCCGGATTTATTAAGGGCAGGCAGACTCATGATAACCTGCGCCGCATAGTACACCTCATCGAAAAGGCGGAACGATTCCGTATCCCTGCGGTGCTAGTTGGGCTTGACGCGGAGAAGGCTTTCGACCGCGTTGACTGGGGGTTTCTGCACCAGACATTAGTGGCTTTCGGATTCTCGCCTCTTTTCATAAGGATGATTGAGGCTAACTACAGTGGCCCTACCTCTCGTGTGCTGGTCAACGGCCATAGGTCCGCGAGTTTTCGTCATTCCAGAGGGACACGCCAGGGGTGTCCCCTCTCGCCCCTACTTTTCGCCCTTAGTATAGAACCGTTGGCATTGGCGGTGCGGGAGGACGAGCGGATTTTAGGACTTCCTTTAACAGGCGAGCAGCACAAGATCTCGCTCTTTGCTGACGACGTCCTGTTGTCCATCAGAGAACCAGCGCTGTCGCTGCCTCATGTCCACTCGGTTCTCTCTGCCTACGAAGAGGTGGCGGGCTTCAAGGTTAATTTCGATAAATCCTACATCCTAAATCTGACCCTGTCGACGGGGGAGGTGCAATTAACCCGGCTGCTTACTCCGCTCGCTTGGGCGTCGGCGTCCTTGCTCTACCTGGGCGTACGGCGAACTTCCACCGTGGGTGCCCTGTTCCACGCTAACTTCCCCCCGATGTTATCTTCCATTAAGTCCAAGCTGGAACGCTGGAAGCCTAAATTCATCTCATGGCTGGGTAGGATACACGCCCTTAAAATGGTGCTCCTTCCCAAACTGTTGTACTTGTTTCAGGCTTTGCCTATTCCGATAGGGCTAGACTACTTCCGCCGATTGAAGACCGTGATGCTGAGGTATGTCTGGCAGGGTGGCCAAGCACGGCTTCCGTTTTCGGCTCTGCGACGCCCGCGCTTGGAGGGGGGGTTGGCTTTCCAGACATGCATCTGTACTACAAGGCCGCCCAACTGAGGATCATCGTGGAGTGGTCCCAACAGCTGTCAGAGAAGCATTGGCTCCACATGGATCGGAGCGTTGCAGGCCGCTCCATCTGGGACCTGGCCTGGAAGCCTAAAGCGGACCGGCCCAAAAACGCCTACATTAGCACTCCCACGAGCACAGTGTTGAAGGTCTGGGACACGGTGAGCGGTGACGACCGCTGGACCACATTCCCGTCCCCATTCACCCCGATTCACTTCAACCCGGCTTTTCCCCCGGCTCTGACGGAAGGCCCCTTTGAAGCTTGGAGGGAGGGTGGCTGTAGAGCCCTCACCCACTTGTTCCATGGCGCCGAACCCCTAACTTTCCACAACTGTATGAGGGATTATGGCGTTCTTCCAACGGAACGTTTCAGACATCTCCAACTCCTGCATTGGGCGATGTCGCCTGCAGTAATGGACGCTGCTACCAGACCCTTGTCGAAATTTGAATCCTTCCTTCTTCGCACCTCCACCATGAAGGGAACGATTTCTTTCTTGTACAAACTGTTGTTAGACACTGCCGTGACACCGCGCCCGCGATACCAAGACCATTGGGAGTCCTCGCTGGGGAGGGGCATTTCTGCTAGTGAGTGGCAGGGCTTGTGAAGGGACGTGACGGGGCATAATCACTCTGCTGACCTCAGAGAGGCGCATATGAAACTCATCTTTGATTGGTACCTATATCCCTCTAAATTACACCACATATTTCCCACTGCTTCAGATAGATGTTGGCGGGGCTGTGGGATGTTGGGAGACTTTAGCCATATATGGTGGGAGTGCCCCACCATCAAGCCATTCTGGGCTTAGATTCTATCCCACATAAAGGACATTTTGGGTTACCCGATACCAGACTCCATGGCCTTTGTCTTATTAGGGCTTAGGGACCCGCTGCTCGAACACCAGACTAGGGCGGATAAGCGTGTTATGTGGTTGTATCTGGGTGTGGCTAAGATGACTCTAGCAGCCGCGTGGAAGTCCCCATCTGCCCCCGCTATTTCCTTGTGGCATGCCCGATTGTGGCGTCTGTTGAGCATGGAACGCCTCTCTGACATCTTCCTGGGGAATTTTAAGAACTTTATGTACAACTGGGGCCCGCTTGTGAGGTTTCTGTCCCGAGGCCTGCCTTCGGCAGTGTGTCCGTCAACGCTGCGGTCCCTTCATCTCTTCCAAATTTGATCTCGAGAGTGTCTGTATTGCTTTGTATGCTTGCTGGTCGCCGCCGCTGGGGGGTGGGAGATGTTGGGGAGGGACGAGGGTGGGGGGATAGTTGGGGAAATTGTCTTCTGTTTCTTCTTTAGTTGCGACTGGCTCTGCTTAGGGATGGCCGCTGGGCCTTGGATGGAGCTCGGGCTGCTCTTCTCTGTCTGAGGATGCCGCATCCACTGTGGGGGTATCTGTCCTGAACTAGGAGCCGACCTGAGCGGCCTCTCCCCCGTTGCTTTGTCGGACTGCTGCCAGCTCCTTGTGGACTCTGGAGCCTTATCGCCCTTCTTCTCCGGATGATTGCCTCCCTATTCTTGCTCCCCCTGTGTGGGGTTTTGTGGCGGTGTGTCGCCTGTCTTCTCTCTTTTCTTTCCTGATCCCCCTCTTACTGTTTCCTTACCCTCTTTCTGTTTCATCTGATATACTGCAAAATAAAAAATGTTACAAAAAAAAAAATATATTAGGAATATAAACAAAATGCTATCCGTTCTTAACTTGCAACCAGATAGTTTATTTTCTTCATTTAATTCGCCATCTTCTTTAGAAACTAAATATATAATGCATCAAATCTATTATGGTAGACGTTTTTCTTGATAGTCAACAGTTGACAGTCATAAAGGCGAGGAGATCTGTCATAGGGTCGCCCGATAACACTTCACATAGGGAAAACAACACCCCCAAGGGAAACTCATATCTTTAAGAAAAGCATAGACATGACATAAGGATAATCCATTCCCCTAACTAAGGAGCATTATGTGCTATAGTCATGCCTTTCGTTGTTTTGTTAAGGTTTTAAACAAGACCAATGGTTCTTGGCTAATGCAATGATGATAACTTGCAAGTAACTTCACTTCTCTCTGACATGTCTTCCATATACAAGGCGATAGAGTTTGCTTCCAAGTGACATGACCTCCTTATTGCGAATATACCTAAGAGAGACATTCCCATAACAAGGGCTGTAGAGTTTCTCCAGGTAACTGTTTATGGGTGCTATGGTAAACTTAAGCAAACTTGTACTTTATAGAAGACATTGCTTGTTTTGTGAGTGCACCAATTTACATTACTATCCTCTAAGAAACAGTCTACTATAACAACCAGTTAACACTGAAGGACTTTGGTATGTCCACCAGACACAAGCAGCTCTTCAATGCAGTATTCAATGACTTGCTCTTACATCTGGTCAATAAAAATGAGCTGTTATTCCCCCACTATCTTCTTTATACAAAGTTGCCCTACAAAAGGCACCTTGTATGGCATCTGGAGAAGCAAGTCTTTGTGACAAGAAAGAAGCAACCGATCTCTTATTAATGAATGCCCCAGGGCTTCACTTAACAGTAGCACCTGGAGATGGAGAAGCAGTGGTCAATGGGCCAGCAGGAGGGTCTCAGGCAAATGCTGAGCAGGTGAGTACAGTCATAAGGAGAGTGGCGAGTGTGTAATCATGACCAACGTGAAAGAAGAAACTGACATAACTACACCCCTCATGCGCCGCACCTCCCCCATGTGATCTGACTCCCTAAATCTCCATTCAAAAAAACTGCTTTGGAGCAGTCCAGCTCTCAGTCTAACTATTGTCTATGATTGTTTAACGATGACCATAGGAATAAGGGTGAGAGAGCATGAAAGAGTGCCCCGACTCGAATGACACACCCCTTCATCAGGTGAAGAGGAAGTGATGCCACAAGGGACTTTTTGCATATCAAACTAGATGTCCTCCTGCCACTGTGAGAGTACGCAGGTCCAGTATTAGGGGGATATGTCACCATCCATGTAACTTGGGGGCATATTATCAAGGAATGGCGTTAAAATTATCGCCACTAAAACAGGGATAATGGGCTTGATAATATGCCGTAGAGAATTCCAATAGAAGCCCGTGTTCTGGTGTTAACATGGGCTTCTGTTGGAATCCTCTACGGCATATTATCAAGCCCATTTTCGCAGTTTTAGCGGCAGTTTCTTGCCGCGAAAGCAGCGATAATTTTAACGCCATTCCTTGATAATATACCCCTTGGTTCCCTTGTGAACTCCTAAATATACCCTGACAGTTCCCTAAGAGAGGAAAGAACCCTCAAAAGTTCAGAGATGAGTTGCAAATGTTGTTTGAAAGTTATAAGCCCAAAGGGCAAATGTAAATCAAATGCTATGTGTAATTATACTAGTGGAAGTGAAAGTTCGGCTTCTGGTCAAGGCTAATTTGCCATGGCAAACATTTATCGTAAAGCTGCTGTCATTGTTGCTAAGGGTGCCTTGCTGAATGCTATTGTTGAAGTATGTCATGTTAAAGCTTGTTGCACTAAAATTACTGATTGGAAAAAGAACAAAGGGGAAAGCAGGGCCGATTTTTGCGATCATTCAAAAGATGTGTTTGAGCATTATTCTGGTAGTGTTGATTGTACAGAAGCCGCTCAGGAGGCTGTTGGAATGTCATTCATTCAAGTTTTTTTTTTCCCTGAAGTACTTAAGGAACATTAGAACAATATATATTGCTTGGTAAATGAACGGGCTTTCAGAACTGGTTTCAGTGACAAATCTTTTTGTTGCTGTCAAAGAACGTCAGAAAGAATCAACTGAATCTGTACTAATATTTTTACAAATGCAGTCATTCCAACAAGAAGTCAGACAGCTAGAGTAGGGAGAATGAGAAGACAGACTGAATGGAAAGGGCAGGGAGGAGGGAGGTCTGGGGTGGGTAAATGGGCAGTTTGCTCAACTAGGAAGTACTTCATGTTTCAAAAGTCATCAGTTGGGACACAGGCAACGAGATTTCCTGCATTTGCCCAAACAAACTCTCTATCATCCACCCCAACCAAATTAATATCCTATTGTGTAGGACAGCGCAAGAGAAGGATGATTGCTCGAGAATGCTTTTTTTTGTAGACAAGAACGTGCTGTATCTGTGATTAGCCGAAAGCCCACTTTATGTCTTATGGATGTTGACGTTAGGCAATCATCTTTGGAATCCTCTGAATTGTATACTTTACCTCTTGGGGGCAAAAAACAATTGATTTAGATGACAATCTAACAAATGTGGTCCTCATTACGTTACTAACCATGTATTCATTTCTGTAAGTATGATCATGATCACCATGCTTTCCTTTTGAGTCCAAACTCCACAGCAAACCTCAGAGGATGATGTAAGCAAACAGAACTCTATTTTATATTACAGTAGTTGTAGTGTTTATTTGAACATATCAATCAAGACCAAAAATGTTGTTTTAATAGTTTTGTGAAAAAATAATGATACATGGGAATTTAATATTCCTGTGCATGCTACTTTCAATATATGTTCTTTCATTTTCTTCATTACTATAAATCCCAATAGTCAGTTTCTTTTCACAATCACACTTTAGGAGCCAACTCACATAGTCAATAATGCCACAGATGTTGACAAGATCACCTTCTGTCTTTTCGCAGGCACTTAAGAAAGAGCAGGACACCTTCAACCTTCTGGAAAGATCTACTTTGGTTCTATATATTGATGATTTGTGGTCTGCTTCTGACTCAGTTGAGCAATGCAAGGTTGACTCTCCATATCTGCTCACTGAATCACCTAGATCAGCATACAGGTCTATTTAACTTGGGTTTAATATTTACATCCGGGTATCTCGACTTTGGAGAGGCACCTGTCTAGGGATCACATAGAAGCCATTCCTATACCACACCCAGAGTTGTTACTGTTTCCCAGGAATGCCATCTTTTGGTGACGATGCTATTGTTGACAGTCGGGTTTGCGTTATGTAAATATTGCCAATCATGTCCAAGATTTTATTAAGAAAGAGACCCTGGAAACCATTACTCTAGTCAAAGAAAGCAAAGAAAACATAAATATCTCCAAAAGGTTTGTGTTATATTCTCATTAAAGGGAGGCCCTTGCTATGGGCGTGTTGGTATGAAATCTTGGGGACAAAAAACACAACTGCCTATTATTCTTCTCCTCTTGATGCTGTTGCGATAGGGCTGCCTCCTTGTTTTTGCACTGTAGCAACCGCTGCTCATTTAGTTGAAGTGTGTGACAGCATTGTTCTTCGGTCACCCCTCACTGTTGCTGTACCCCATTCTGGTGCTACATTACTGTTGACAGCAAAAACACAGCACAATCCAGATCTATGTTGCCCAGATAGAAAATACTGATATTCTTAGTTTCTCATATTACATTGATACAATGTCCCCTGTTGAATTCTGCTTCATTTTTCCCTACGGCTCTCGATGGGGAACTGACTTACTTCTTACTCACCACTGCCCACCTAACAATACCTGGCACCGATTTCAGGTGTGCCTTCTAGCAAAATTCAGATTTTGAATATTATGTTGATGTTTCATGCCCCAGGAGTGCTGGGTATGCTGTTTGCACAATACATCAGGATGTTGAGAGTCGATATTTTTCCCACGTGCATTCCACCCAGTTAGCATGACTGATAGATAACGCAGTACTTGTATCCAAGCTGAAATGAAATTTGTAACTATTTTCACTGATTTAAGTGCATGAACAACATTTGGCGTTTTTCTTGATGCAGCATGGGTTCTTCACCTCTGTTGGAGGCCTAATCAAGAAGGAGTTTTATGTAAAAAGTTTACTTGATGGTTCAGTTACCTTCTGAAATCACTATTGTGAAATGTGCTGCTCACCAAAACTCCCAGGATGAAGTGTCTTAAGGTAACACCTTCATTGGTATTGATCGAACTGGTAAAAATGCTGCACTAATCCCTAGTTCTGAGGTCACCCCATCAGTATGGCAAGTTTCTGAATCCCTTATGCCCATGTTGAAAGAACCCACTGAATTACAAGAATGCTGGTAAAACTACCCCATCTGCCCATCCATCCTCATGGGGTCCCTTTGTTCACATACAGGTTGAATTTATTCAAATGCACTAATTTTGCTCCTCTGTTTATGTGCTGGTTACAGTATCGACGTTTTCAGAATGGAGTAAAATGTGGACGAGCTAGTGCTACGTTAATACTTCAGCTGAGCGATTATTGTTTTTTTATTCCAATAAGGTGTCGAAGTGCTCAATATCAATCAGCTGGAAAACAACATGGAATTTGGTAGAGGGTAGGTGTTTAAAAAGATTACAGTCTCAACTATCTTCCACCATGATACAGGCAATTAGCACAGCCATTGGAATGACTGCATGCAGCTCTTTAGCAGCTCTGGAGACTTTTAATGTTTGGACAAGGATAGATAATGAAGAATGCCCTAACATATCCACTATATGTAAAAAACAATTATAAATACTGATCTACACTGGGCAAGATCGGGCAGAGACACAATTAAAGACTTAAGCAAGAAATTAGAATTACATGACTGTATGACAAACCCAGCAAATATTAGTGAAGGTGAGTTGTATAAGTAAAAAAGCACAGGGCTAGGAAAGGTTATTTTAGGTACGTAAGGATAAAACATATGTTGCCCCTTTGCTAAATACGTGACTCAGGGATGAAACATTCCCATACGTTGAAAATCTTCCAAATGTATGTTTATAAAGGTGTCTGTTAAAAGTTAGATGCGGGATTAATCTGGTGTTATCTTCCATACACAATGCTCCCTCTTAGATAAGGATAGAATTTGTAGATGCGGTCTCAATATGAAAGGGGATTTAGCACGTTTTAGAAGATTGTGGATTTTGGCTCAACGGAAGATGTTATCGAGGCCAATTTAGCAAAAATATAGTATTCGAGAATTGGAGCAGGAAGTTAACTCACTTTTTAAAGTGCGGTATGTTGATGTAGCTTGTGCTTTTAGACGATTTTGACTATCCATACATGAAGTTGTACTATCTGTAACTGAGGTTTTAGTGGAGAATTGAGCATTTTAATGTTTATATTGGATTTTATTCATCATGAATTCGGTTAGCTGTTAATGGAAAGGGTTTTATAATGTACGATAACTATTAAGAGGTGATGTTATTGCACAAACGTTTGAGACCAAGGTCTAAATAAACTTATATTTTGGCTGACTGAACGAGACTACTTTTTCCCCTGATTTCCAATTCATATTCCATTCAAGAGTGGCAAAGAAACTCACTTTACTTCTTCTGTGTTTTAAGAATTGTATAAAGCTTTATGGATCAAACAGATCTACTACTGTGCATAGCGCCTAAAGTTCTCAAGAAAAGTAGAGAAGTTCAGCAAGACTATGAAAACAAAATATAGAAGATTTATAGTGAAGCAGGGCACAGGTGACCTAATGCTTTGTCTCTGGCACTCTGTCAATTGAAGCCACCTATTACCAAATGACAAAGATACAAAGATGATGCCATACAGAACAAGAATGGGGGGACCTATTACATTTCCTGATAACCCTTTTGTGTTGCATATTTGATCAATTTGCACTTAAATGATGATGCAGCTCTAGACTACTGCACGCAACGGATTCTGTGTCTCAACAGCCTCAGTTCTCAAGTACAAGTCATCCTGCTCAGCAGACATGGGCAGCTCCTCCACGTGGGCAGAGGAGCATCGCCCCACTGCTTTCTCACAGTGTGAGAAGCAGAAACATAAAATGGTAGGAATGTATAGAGTTACAACACATACGTTTACAATGCATGCCTATACAACACAGTTTTTATCTCGCAACATCCTTTACAACGCATTCTTTTACATCGCATGCCATTACATCGCATTTTCAGAAACTACCATTACAACCCATTCCTTTACATCGCAATATACCTTTACAACGCATACCATTACAATGCATACCATTACATCCCATGTAAGGTAAGTGTTGGATAGTATAGGGGTAATAATTACTATTCTAACGCCAGTGAGTGCAACAGTAGGGTAAGTGGCGGATAGTGTAAGGGTACTATGCGTTGTAATGGTATGCGTTGTAATGACTTGCTATGTAATGCTTGAGTTGTAGTGACTTGCGTTGTACTGACATGCGTTGTAGTGACATGCAATGTAATGGCTACATTGTAATACCATACGACCCCAAGGCCGACCAAAACAGTCATGAGCACGTTCCCGTTTTCTCCATGTAGGCTGCATGCCCCCTGCATGGAGAAAACGTCCTCCCCATAGACACCTGTATGGACAGCGTCCTAGCGAAGCACAATGCTGTCATTGAAGCCACAACCAAAAAGCTCTGACATCTGAAATTCAAAGTGCTCTTGTGCCTGCCATGGCACCTGAGAGACATCGTCAAGACACAGCGTCTTCTGCTGCCCATGACTACCCGTAGGAGTAAGACATTTCCAGATGCTGTTCCCCCGGTAGGTGTTGCCAGCCACTTTGTTGTTACAAATGCACTATCTCACTGACAACAAGTCAGCACTGACAACAAGTTGCTCCACGTTTTGGAGCTGTATAAGCAGAACATAAACCTACCTTCATGTTGGATATCTGGTCCCTCCTCCCCAACACCCGTTGACTCCAAAGCAGGGATGCCCTTGCTTCCAATCTCTTTTGATCAAAAAGAACATTACCATGGACTTCATCAACATCTGCATTTCATTGCTTAATGTGATGCTGTTACCACACTTTTTCTATTCTCAAACCAGAATCGGCACTTGCCTAACCTAAGGATTTGGTTACTGCCTATGTACTGGCTTGTAAAATCTGAAACTGAAGCATAGTAAGTGTGATCTATCCCTTCATTCCATACTGAATCAGCCTTTACTTTCTCCTTACTGAACTTCCTTCTGGAGTGCTATTTACCCGCTGCGACACAGCTGACCACTTACCCCTGGAGAATTAAGCCATTGCATGGCTACCCAAGGATTAGTTCATTTCCTTTTCCTGCTAACGTAGGGCTATCAGATAATCATGAGCAGAGACGCCCCTCCTTTTCAAAAAAGACAGCCAGGGACATTTCTGATACTGCTCGCTTCTTTTTCCTTCTTTTTCCCGAGTCGTACTTTCCATATAGGAGTGATGCCAAGTTGACAAAGTACCAGAAGAGGTAGCAAACTCAACATAAATACCTTAAGTTTAATCTTTGAACTATTAGCGGGCCAAAACTGTTATTTTTTGCAAGAGACTGGCTTTTGAGTCTGTCCTTGCCAGAAAAGATGTGCAATTGTTTGTGCAGAATGTCAAACTTTTATTCCGAAATTCTCTTTAAGAATATATATGAACAGACTGTTCATTTAAGAGAAGGTTTAAAAGGAAAAAATGCTCTTGGTGATATCACAGCTTTTCAAAATGTTGAATGGTTCAAAATTATTTTTGAAGGTTGGGGAATGAAGAATATTACATGTGTACTAGTCATTTTCTCAAGTCTTATTAGACGGAGAGATACATCCCATCTTGTACTTAAAAATTGCTGGATGATAAAGATAATAATTTGCTATTTCTGTAAAGGTGCTTTCATGTAATTGCATGAAATTGTGGCAGCATTATGCAAAATTACATGAAATGTAAAATCTGTCAATTACAGCTACATTTCTGAGAAAATGCAACCCAGCATTCATTTTTGTCACAAGAATGCAATTCACGCAAAACAAAATAGTGCAAAAATGCTATAAGCACCACGTAAAACAGCTGCTTGCCATTTGTGCTCCCGGTGTGGTTGCTGTAATTTTATTACCATGAGCGACAAGTAATTATGCAAAGTGGTGTAGTTATATAATTCCCCGAATGATGCAAATTATGCTGGCCTAATTTAAATTTCACCAACACCGAATTATGCTGATGGTGGTCTCATTATGATTCTATGGAATGTTATGCTGAAAATCTCAAACTGAAAGTGAATAGATTAATGAATATTTTAATATCATAATATGAGCACATAAATAGTGCATGAAGGTGGGATTGTGAAATAGAATTCATTACATAGCATAACTCTAACCTGTTGTAGCCACTTTTTTTACCCATGCTAACCATGCTCACAGGAAGTTCCGTTTTCTGATGTGCCCTCAACACCCCCCCCCCCCTCCACCTCCAACATGGCTTCCAAAGAAAGAAAAGGAAAACTAGCTGCTCAGCAGAAAATATACTTATTATCATTACCAATGAAAGGCCTATTTACCCATTCTTATGATCAGTTGCTTGTATTTTTTTAAACAATAAGTCACATGACTGAAATCAATAAATTGGTGTGTAACCTTATAAATGTGTGCTTTGTCATTACTCCACAAGCTTGCTCCATTCGAGGTACAAGAGAAAAGTTCGATTTTGTGATTCACAGACTATTCATTTTTGATTGGCATGTGATATTTTGTTAAACAGGCTGAACACCACTCCAATGTTAACTGTTTATACATGGGAATTTGAGGTCACTGTGTATTCATTAATAGAAATATGTAATGGAAAGTATATTGCTTTCTTGGTAAAGTAGTGTAATTTTGCCACGTTTCAGGCCTTGATACTGAAAGTGGAGCGGTTTTTACGAAAAACTTGAAGCCGAACTTCATAAACTGACCACCAGGAAAGAGGCAGATGGACCACGACACTTCAATCATGTTACTAGCATTGCGAGTCACCGGAATCTATCACCGCAGTGATGCTTGTGCTTTCTCGTGGTGATATATGCTCTGTGTTGGAATCTCACTGTGTGTCACACCACTTCATTCAAGTGCAAGTGAAGCCAGCATAGCGTTGCAAGCAGTCTTGCCCCCCTGTATGCAGATCATTTTGGCTTGCCCCACTCAAATTCTTTGGGCGTTGGGTTCCCCATTCCCCCAAGTGATTCTAGGTTTTGCAGAAAGTCATTCAGAAGCCCAGGCATGTTCTGGTTTGATAAAGGTGGTTCTGCCTAACACTCCTTCCACTCACGTCTCTGCCAGTTCAGACAGTCCCAAAGATCAGCTCTTTGGGGTTCGTCAGTCAACACACAATCTTAACCAACAGAGGAAGGCAAATCGATCGGCCATGCAGATTGCCAATCAGTGACACGCTAGCCCTTATTCTTGTCTCTGGACTTGCAGATCTGCCATCATAAAGTTGTATTGTAAGGACTATGGTCTTTGCGTGCAGCCAATTGTCGACTTGGGGCAGGGTATCTGGTGCCATGGGCGAGGAACTTTTTGTGCTGCTCGCATACAGCTAAACCTCTGGTGTTAGATAGGGCCTTCGTCCGTCATCTAGGCAGAAGTGGCATTGCTCTCCAATCTTACCAAATACATGGAAGATCTTTTCCAGTTGCTGTTCCTTGGTTTAACTCGTTATCAGTCCCATTGAGTTCACACTACTTTTTGTGGGCCCCTGGCAATCCCAGAAATTAACTATAGGCCCACAGACAGGATAGCTCTTAACACTCCTTGGTGTACTGTTATGTCTCATTGATCTGCGGTATCCATTCTTATAATAGAAAATATATTGTTGTTTGCTTTGGGGGTCGATGTGATTTTGAGCATTAGACTAAGGTGTATTTTATATCCCAATCTAGGGGTGATCATAAATGTATTCTACAGAATAGGGAAAGAAAATCTCAACACCATTTAATAACCCACGATTCTGAAAAGTATGTGGAGGTTGTGACACTCAATCTTAATACAACTTCTTGTTAAAAGATAATTATCAATTTCGAAAAATATTTTTTTTAACAAAGATATGCATAAAAGTCAGAAAAAAATGTTGGTTAAAATTTAAATAACTGTCATCAGAAAGATCTCGTGCTCATTTGTTATAATTTTTCAACAATACAACATTGGTAATAGCTTCAGAATTGATGATCTACCAAGAGTTTTGAACATACGTTTTTTTCATAGAATCTGTACTTAAAAAAAGCATATGAAGCGAAAAACGTGCACTTGAGATGATAAAAGCCAGATCTTTGCTATATTGGAATGAATGAATATTGAACGTGCAATGTGATTGTTAGCTTTTGGTGGCCTTGAGCACATTTATGACAATATGGCAGCCATAAGGCATGCAGTTTTTAATTCTGGGTTGAATGCACACTCACTCAGCAAGTTTAAAACTCGCTTTCATGTGTATATCGTCACCCCTAAAAGCAGACATGAAGTCTGTTATTGAAGATATACATTCAAATGTTGCACTCCGACAAACCTTGAAGATGGTTTTATAAGAGAAACATGCAATCATGCTGATTGAGAGGTAGATGACCTTGTGGAAAAAAACTATCTAGTTTATGCTTCAATTCCTCCTCTAAAGTGCAGATTTTCTTTTAAATGCACGTTTTAATAGGCCAACGTGTGGGGCTCCATCTGAACAAAACACAGGGAATGAACTTCTGTTTACCTTTCCCCTGGAATACCTTCGGTTTCTGACAGAGCAATTGCTTCTGGACCAAAGGAACCTGGGGGCATATGTATAAAAATCAGTTTTTGCGATTCTCAAATAGCGATTTTTTGAGAATCGCTATTTGAGAATTGCAAAATGGGATGTATTTAAAAATGCACAATTTTTTAGCGATTTCTAAGTATTCCTTAATTGCGATTAGCAAATTGCGAAATAGCAATTAAGGAATATCTTCCCCTTCATTCCTTTGGGCCTGGATGCCCATAGGATTGAATGGGAAGTCATTCTCAATTTGCGATTCGCAATTTGAGAATCGCAAATTGAGAATAATTTCAAGGGTGCAAGAGTATCATAAGGACACCCTAATGCACTTCTGAAATGAACATGTGTGCGCATATGGTGCACATATATACCCTAAGGGCATGTATGTGTGCCACATTACACCTTGAAAAATGCCCAAAAGTGCATTTTTTAAAGGAATCGCAAATTACCACCAACTTGAAGTTGGTGGTAATTTGCAATTTCTTAAGGAGAAATCGCACAACTTGGGTAGTTGTTGCATAGAATTTAAGGAATCACAATTTGCGATTTCTTAAATGCTTACGCAAAATTAAGGAATCGCGAATTTTGCGATTCTTTAATATTGCGATGCGATTTTGCTCATACATCGCGTTTCGCTAATTTTTTTCGCAAATGCTGCTTTTTTGCGATTCGCAGTGTTTGCGACTAAAAATGTGTTTCTTACATATGCCCCCTGGAGCTTCTGTGCCACCATTTTCAACTTGCCTGATGCTCGAGTCCAGGGGCTTATGGCCAGGCCTGGGTTGAATTTCAATTACCACAGTGTAATCAGAGTAATTTAAGTAATTCCGCATTATTCTTTGATACGGAATTACAAATAAGTACACAATTACTCCTGCTCCAATATTAAGAGTCACTTGAGGGTAAAAATCATATCACAAAAGCACATTTAGTGAGTGCAAACAGCTGCTTGCCCTGCTGTTCGTGTTCTGTTTTGTAGCGCAAAATGCATCGTTGTGTCCATTTTGGATGCAAGGATATATTCTGTGCTACAAAACTAGGGCTAAATGACAGTAGTTAGTTGGGGGAAAATCCTACTCCAAAAGCACATTTAGCAAGCGTGAGTGGCTGTTCGCACTTTCATTCATGTTCTGTTGTTTTTAGCACAATTTCTTAGTGGAAATTGCATCCGCGTCATTTTGGACACGAGGGGGCATTCCATGTTTTTTAGGAATTTCTGCTTGATTACGATGCCTGAAATCAGGCAAATTACACCTACCTGTAATCCGTAGTGGTTACTGTAAGTGCTAGAGAAGAAGGGAGGACCAATAAAAGCAACATCAGAAACTAGTTTCCCATTGATCTAAAATTGGAACCCAATTCAAAATAGATTTATCCAGTAGACGGACCTTTGTACATAGAATCCACACTAGTGTACTGTAGCTTCCCAGAAATGCGAAAGTGTATGCCAGGTAACAACACCTCTGCAATTAATCAAGCAAAAAGTTGGTGTATAGAGAATGATCACAACACATCACACCCTTATCAATGAACTTCAAAATTCAAACAAAAGTTATCACGGAGCTGTGAGGGAAATATATCATCTCTCACCAACGTTTTGCCTAATTGTTTTATAAGAAAATCCATTGACATTTTACTTGGGGGTGAGAGTTGACCTAAGTATCAGTGGATGAATAACTAAATACAGGAATTGATGGAGTAGGATATAACATACACACTTTGAAATCATTATGTTATTTCTACAAACAAATTCACACTATGATGTACTGCAGCGGTATTCATAATCAAAACTCAAATACAGGTTGTGAGAGGGTGGAGCTCGTACCACTCAATATTACTCATGCCCATCATATTACTGGTGGCATTCCTACCACTCTGGACACTCAAGACACTCCAATCAACATTTTGGCTCCTACGAGACACAAAAGAGTTTTTAGAAGTGCTGAAAATGTGATTCTTTGTAGACTTTGGGTAGCAAAAAAATGTGTATCTATAAAAATATTTGGACCCAATCATTAACTCTGGATTTATTTAAAGACCGAGGGGTAAGGACAGTGTTAAGCGAGGTATTTTTTCAAGCCCTTTTGTTTTCTTAGTGTTTTACAATTGTCTTCTGACTTGTATTATAATTTGGGGTTACCTCTTTTTAGAGCTCAAAATTAATCGATTTGTGTTTTTAATAACATAACACAGAGATTAATTAATTACTGGGGAGGGGAGAAATACCTACGTATAGTTTCAATCCACATGCTCACTTGCCATATATAACTCAGTTGTGTGTGAATTTGCAATGCCTCTTGAAATCACTAATTATTTTCATCTTCACAAGCGGTGCAAGGTTCAAAGCCTATGATGCGTCAAAATCGAATACTGTAGCAGCTCTCACAGTAGAAGGAAACCATTTCCAATGCCACGAAGTATCTCGGGTGACCAGGTATAGGTTAGCAACTTTGCTTAGAGCAAATTCCTACTCAACAGGCAATGCCCCCAACTCCTGAACTTCCTTGCCCACGCACCTTTTTTTTAGAGCTAATCACTTTTCCGTGACTTGCCCATCTCCGTGCCGTACCCCTTGCACCATTGTCTATTAGATTTTGTCACCACGCTTCCACTCTCTGGCACCTTCACAGCCCTCCTCCCAGGCATTTTGTACCTGAAGTGCACTGGAAGGGTTGTAGTTCATGCATAGTTTGATTCCCTAATGCAGCAAGCCCCACCCACGGGACATTTTGCATCAATAAATCTTCATTGCTCCTCGACCATGGTACTAAAACTTACCCTTTGGCAAAATCTGATTAAGTCGAAAAACTCTGTCCGATTACCCCAGTGACAACATTTCTAACTTTGCCCAAGTTTACCAGCAAAGTAAAGTAAAGAGCACCTAGCACTATAATTATAATTATGACTCTCAGTTTTCTGTTTTCACAGAGGTTTGCACAAAAATACAAACAGAAAACAATTTATTTTCCTGCCTGTATTTATTTTTTAATACAGGAAAAAACAGACAATCATGAGTGCCTGGTCAGTAGGTGTACAGATTGAGGAGAAGGGGGTTTAAAAAAGACAATAGATTTCCAAATCAAGCTAAATTAAGTTTAATTAAGTGCAGATGTACAGTTATTTGTGCTATTCTATAACGCTATGGCACTGTATACAACTGAAACCTTTTGGACATTCAAATGTGAGTAAACAGGTATCAGTTACATGAATGTAAAAAAAAAAAGAACTTTGCAGCTTCATTAATCCAGAATACACAAATCTGATGACATTGAAAAACTCTATCGGACTACCCCAGTAACAAAGTTTCTAACTTTGCACAAGTTTACCAGCAAAGTAAAGTAAAGACCACCTGCCACTATAATTATAAATAGGGCTCGCAGTTTTCCATAAATACAGACAGACTAGTTATTTTCCTGTCTGTATTTATTTTTAAATACAGCATACAGTAAATAGGCCTTCTTTGGCTAATTTTCTCTACTGTCAATCATGAGTGCCAGGTCAGTAGGTGCACACATTGAGAGGTAGGGGAGATTAAGAAAGACAATAGATTTCCTAATTAAGCTTAATTAAGTGCAGATCTACAGTTAATTATGCTATTCTACAATTCAAGCGTTTTCAGATAATGCTATTGCACTGTAAACAGCTGAAACTTTTCGGACATTCAAATGTGAGTATGCATTTATCAGTTAAATAAATAGAGAAAAAAAACATTACAGCTTTATTTATACAGAAAACACAAAATAAATATGGATAAATACAGACAGAACTGCTGAAATAATAAATATAGTTAAACCGGGAGTCCTAATTAATTCCGAAGAGGTGGAAGTTTCTTCAAAGTAAGAGATAAGAAAATACATTAAATCCTTTTAGTCAACTAAGACTATTTTAGGTTGAGCCATAGATACTACAACGAGGTATTTCAGAGAAGTGCCTTCAAACAAGTAATCACTATGAGACCAACAATAATTAACAAGCATTTGCAAGGAACTTGCCCATTGGAAAAGGTGTATCTATTCTAGGTTTTGGAAAATAGGTTGCCTAAGAATAAACCCAAGTGTACAAACGGCATATGGTTCCTCTCTTTTCTGAGCTTGCGTATACTATCATATGTTGAAAATCTTTTAAATCGGTGCATTGGCATCTTCATACCATGGCTGCCCACAATATCCCTTGAATTACCCCCATTCAGCCAAGGCCAACATTATGCTAGGTTGAACAGTATCATGTCTTGCAGACCCTTGGTTTGATCAAAATTACCACCAAAAAGCAGGATCTAGCAATATACCATGCTATGTCTATGATCCCTGATCATAGACAAAGCTCTCCTTGCGAAACGTAGCCATGCTTGGGCAGTAGCCAACTCCTATAAACGACTTCAGCCGGCAAACTATCTGTCAATAACATTCTCTTATCATCTAAAGCGATGCCTGATCGCCCTAAGACTGGGAGATTGGCGCTTCCTACAAAATCTCCCTGCATGGCGTCAAAAAAAGGCTGATCAAACGTGCAGAGGGTGTGGGTCAGCAAACAAAACTTTTTTGCACGTGCTTAGTATATGCCCCTTCTTCATTTCCCAACGCAGACGCCTACTCAGGCCGGAATGGAACAGGCTGGGAGTTCGGACTTGCAGACACGCCATTACTGCTGCTCTGTCCTTAGAGAACACTGACTTAAACATAAAACCGGCCAAATTTATTCAGTATGCCTACAGACTCTTAGAAAAATTGGACCACTGTGCAGAATAATGTGCATCTAACTCCACCTGCATTGTCCGGGAGTGCTAATTTCTAAATTGACGTTGCAGTAAGCACTGATAAGAAAGCCACATTGCACTCTGTTTTTATTTTCTTCATTTTTTAATCTCTTTTAAGTTGTAAGATTGTATTAATGTGCTGGAAGAATCTTTTAAAGATATGTTTTTATATATCTAAATAAAGAAAGTTTATACCAGGTGTGGGTGCATGTATAACGACAACAGGTCATTAATTGTCCCCGGTGTGCAATTTCTATCCTCCCTAGAACAGATGGGATTAACGTCAAAAGCAGAAGGTGCTACTCATATTGCTGGTCACCAAATGGATCTGTTTTTTTCTAACGTGGACCAGCTCATGTGTAAGACTCCCAAGCCTCTCCATTGGACAGATCACTCTTTGATTGAGATTAGGGTGCAGCAATCAGACTCACATGCAGTTAACCGCCCTGTCTTAACATGTTCAAAGCGGGGTAGGAAATGGCATAAACCTACAGCAGAATCTTTCGATGAGGTCTTCTCCCCGGGCCCCATTACACATGTCTACGAGGCAGGTAATAAATTGGAAGCTTTCAACGCCGCTTTGGAAATCGCATTGGATATGATTATTCCCATGCAGAAGCAGAGTGGAATGATCAGGCGGGCATCGGCCCCTTGGTATACGAGGGAATTAAAAAGAAACAGCTTTTTGCAGAGGCCTTGAAAGACGTTGGCGCGCAAATAAGACAAATGAAAATAAAATGCCTTATAGACAAGCATTAGCCAAATACCACCTGAACCTAAAAGAGGCTAGGAGGCAGTACATTACAACCCAGATTGAGAGCACCAGCAACTCCGCTAAAGCATTGTTTGGGATAGTACAAGAGTTTGTGTCCCCTAAAGTATGTAGTCAAGCCCCGATGGTGTCACAGGAATTATATGACTCTTTAGCACACTTTTTTCATAATAAAATCAAAACAATAGACGAGAACTTTCCCCTATTAACCCCGCAGAATGAGGGGGTACTTAGTAGGCTAGAGAAGCAGGATGGAACTGTAGCATGCTCCCTAAGCAACTTCACATTAATTATGACAGAGGAGGTTCTGAAAGGCTTGACTACGGCCAAGTCTGGGTCCCCAATGGACATCTGCCCGCCTAGGATAATGACACTCCTAGCAACTAGCAGCGTCCAATCGATTACAAACTTCTTTAATAGGTCTATACTTACTGGCTCCATCCCATTAACATGGAAGGAAGCTTTTGTTTGCCCTATTTTGAAAAAGCCTGCGGCGGACCCTTCTATACCGGGAAATTATAGACCAATTTCCCTGTTACCACTCTTGAGTAACATCTTAGAAGGAATTATTAACTCAGTACTTACCTTGAAGGAAACCAACTCCTGGATCCCTCGCAATCAGGATTCAGGCCAGGGTTTAGTACTGAGACAGCAATTCTGAAAGTAACAGATTCCCTCAGACTAACCATTGGCACAGGGGGTTCAGCAATTTTAGTCTTACCCGATCTCTCTGCAGCCTTTGATACCATCTCGCATTCTAGGCTGGTGGGGAGACTCGTGGCCTCCAGAATATAGGGGGTGGCACTTAAATGGCTGATCGACTTTCTGTCAGAGCGATTCCAAACAGTGATGCTGAGGCCTTATACATCAAGCAAAAGGCATTTGGGTAGAGGCGTCCCGCAGGGCTCCTTTTTGAGCCTTATGCTTTTCAACATTTCTATGGCCCCACTGGCCAGGATTGTGGAGCAATTAGGCTTTGTCATTGTCTCTTATGCAGACGATACATAGCTAATCTTTAACATCGGATTGAACCCCACTCTCGATAAAGCTCGCTTTGCCGAAGGCATGATTATCATCGTGAACTGGATGACAGCAAATTGTCTTCAGCTGAATCCGGACAAGACAGAGCTGTTGCTGTTGGGGAAAGCAACAGATGTCTGGTCAGAGGATTGGTGGCCACAGGAGCTAGGCGTATCCCCCTCCCCTAAAGGATCAGTTAAGAGTCTGGGGTTAAAGCTGGATCAAGCCCTAAGCATGAAAGCCCTAGTCTCTTCTATGACAAGTTCATGCTTTTATGCACTCCGACTGGTGAGGAAAATATTTCCTTACATTCCCGTCCCCTATCGGAGATCCCTAGTACAAGCAATGGTCATCTCTCGCTTGGACTATGGAAACGCCCTGTTGGGGGGAGTCGGAGAAACTTTCCTGGCTGAGCTGCAGGTGGTGCAGAATACCGCCGCTAGAATGATCCTTAACCAACCGGCAGGCTCCCCCTCAGCTCCGCTTCTGAAGAAGCTACACTGGTTGACAGTAAAAAAAAGGTCATGCTTTAAGATCTGTTGTCTAACATTTAAGGCAGTTAACGATACTGGCCCAGTGTACTTACGGAATAAACTACGTAAATATATTCCAAGCAGGAACCTTAGAGCAAGGGCCTAGGACTTGCTCCAGATCCCCCGTATTCAGTTGGCCCAGATGGTGTCGTGTCTTATGTCGTGTCTTGTCCTGCAATAATGAGACAGACACGGTCGCTTCTTTCATGGAGTTTTATTCAGTACCTCCGCATCTGCCCACGTCCCTTCACTAACTGCCCTGGTTCCGGTCACTGGCCCCTCCCGTTCCTGTTCCTCCCTCTCAACTCCACCCCAACCACTAGACCACATTGTACAATCTGACATCTCCCCCCTTCTTAACAAAATGAACTTAATTTCCACAGTGTTCGCAATTCTTCAATCCACCACACGGGTTGGCGGACAGCTTGTTCTTCGAGTATCAGTAGCGTCGAATCCGTGGGGGTCCTGACGTTGATCACTCTTTCCGGCATCTTAGCCAAAACATCCTTGACTACCGGATTGCATTTCTGAGAGTGTGACCCATTGTGTATTGGCGGCTTATTATCCAGTTCCGCAGTTGTCATGGTTCTTTCATGTTGTGTGACTGCTGCTGGCTCAACTCGGCAGTGGCAGTCTGCTTGCCTTGGTGACTCTTGTTTTGTTGACGGTTGATCTTCTTTGGGAGTGGATAATGTTCCGGTCTTCTTCCAAACTCCCTCCTGTAAGGTTATTTCTCTTTGTCTCGTCCGGTTGGGAGCAACACTGTTCATCTGTGCACCGTCGGGCACGCCAGACGTCAATGTACTATCTGAGGTGGGTGTCCTGTCTTGATTCATGGCCTCATTTGCTGCCACTGTTCGTTTCTTCCCTTCCCGCTCATGGTTGAGGCTGGCGAGACCCTTGACCACCTGGTCATGTGTCTGTTTGTCTCTCATTTGGTGGCAGTTTGTTTCTGTCACCACGTTCGGTCCTCCCCGTAGGGTGACGGGATAGTCCTTTGCCACTAAATAGATATTGTCCCATCTCTCTGTTCTCCTTCCATCAGTTCTTTTAGTTAATCTCTCTGACCCCATCAGGGGTGACGGTATCTTATTCATGTCTTGAGGTGGCGATGGCTGACGTGACGTGTTGTCCTTTGGTTCTGTTGTGCGTCCGGGTGATTGATGCCATGGCTGTGGTCGGGACCATGATTTTGTTGACCCAAATGATCGGACAGACATGTCTTCCGACTCGGAGGAGTCGGTTGCCGATTTCCTCTGAGGACGTTCTTTTGAGGGCGTCGTGACTGATATGTTTATTGAGTTGGCATTCTGGGATGGCATGCTCCTGGAGTCGGAGTTGTTTACGGAGCATTTCCGTGGGTATGTTTCCTTTTGTGTCCTCTGTGTTGTTGCTGTGGGGGGATCGTTTACGTCATTAGTTTGGTCTCGGAGCATTTGGTCTTCACCCTTCCCACGGGACATCAATTGTCTCTTCTCCGCTTTCTCGTTGACACAACTGTCTGTAGTGCACATGCCTCTCCCTTTCCGGTGTCTGAGTGACTTGCTACTCCTCATGTGGTTGGTTTCTTTTTCTCGCTTGTTGTTTGTGTTAACGTCCGTGCCATTGGGGTGATTTGTCTCACTGCTTGATGCTTCCTCGGACTCATCTGTAGACTTTAGGGCATGGCGGGAGGATGGCCGGGGTTGTCCGCGTGCTGGTTCCCGGCATTGACGGGATAGGTCCCTTCTTCCGTAGGTCATCTTTCTTACCTTCTTGTTGAGCAATCTGCCATGTTGTCCATGGGTGTGATTTGTCCTGCTTGACACTTCATCTGTTTCATAATCGTTCTCGTCATCAGTTGACGGACTCTTTGAGGTTGAATAACTTTGTGAGGTTGTATCAGTGTCCTCATCTGTTGACTGACTCCTTGGGGTTGAATAGCTCCATGAGGTTGCATCCGTACCGCTTTCGCGATCCTGATTCATCCTGGTCTTTTGTGATGGTGACTTGGAGTGTTCCATGACGCTCTGTCTCTGGATACTTGACTCTGATTCGCCCCCGCGATCCTGATTCATCCTGGTCTTTTGTGATGGTGACTTGGAGTGTTCCATGACGCTCTGTCTCTGGATTCTTGACTCTGATTCGCCCTCCCTCTTTTCAGCTTTGTTTGTTTCTTGGGCCTCTCCCTTAGGCATGAGGGGTGCCTCTTTCCAGACATCCATGCGTCTTGCATTTGATTGCACGTCTTTCGAGGAGTCTTTTGCTTTTATTCGCACTCCAGCCTCGGCCCCTCTGATGATTCTCTTTAGCGACCAATGTTCCTGAAGAATCTTGCGCTTCGTGTCTGCGCTTGAACAACCTTCGATTATTCGGAGCCGAACTGCTTCCTCATTAGTAAATGTGTTAAAGTGGCAACAGGGTACCAGACTTAGTAACCGGGTAATGAATCTCGGCAGTGGTTCTCCTGGTTCCTGCCGCGCTGTATTGAAAGCGATGCGAGCATGATCCACTTCCACCAGTGCATGAAAATGGGCACGTAGCTTCACTTGGAGTCTCCCATAGCTCTCTGTGTCCCTTTTGGGAAATGATCTGATTAGGCGACGGCCCTCATGACCGACTAGCTGGAGGAGTAGTGTCAGACATTGTCCATCCCTTTGTTCATCGATTGCATCAAGAAAATCGTCCAGGGAGTCCAGCCACCGATTCCATTCGAGACCCAGATTCCGAGTGTCAGTCTGTGTCACTGGGGGTGGCACTTCAATACAGGGATTAGACCGTTGAGTTGCTTTTCCCGCTGCCATGAGGGAGGAAGATTCTGATCTGCTCTGATTACAGGACTGTTCACTCTGCTCAATTGTTTGTCTTCACTTGGTGCCAAACGTCTACTTTGGCGCTTGTCTTTGCTCGTACTTCTTAAATTCGGGATCTGCATTTGTTTGTGCTCGCTGACTTCGGAGCTTGTGGTCATCCATGCTTGTTCATATTCAGTGCAGTCTTCGCTTGTTTCCGGTACCGACTTGTGCTTGGCGCGCTGTGAATCGTGTAGGTGCCAGTGCTTGTTGCTGACAGTTGCTTTTATTCATTCGCTTCCTTGTCACCTGTATTAGTGCGCGTTTGTGTTCACCGTTTACTTTGCTTGGCTATGGCATTTGCTGGTGTTTATTTCCTCTGGCCGATGCGTATTCTTTCATTACGCCTGCCACGGCTTGTTCGCTTGTGTGGATCAATGTTTGCTTCTCCTCTTTTGCCAACATCCGTTCATTTAAGGTTGCTAAGACTGATTCCTTATTGTTCATTTGTAGATAGCAATGCTTGTTTCATTCCTATTACTGGTGCTGGTTTGTTAAAATCACTTCGTTTCATCACACTCCTTGTTGCTTGTATCAGTGCTCAATTGTGCTCAAGATAGTCTTCGTTTGTTATTTGTGTTAGCTCGTGCTTGTTTCATTTGTATTTCCGGCATCTGCTTGTGCTTGTCTACAAATTGCACTTTTTGCATGTACTCGTGGTTGTTTACTTGTTTAGTCTCGGGCGTCGACTCGTGCTTGTTTTCTCTTTACCTTCGTTCATGATTATTTATTGTGAACCCTTGCACTTGCTTCTGCTTGTTGTGCTGTTGTGGTTTTACTATTGCCTTTATCTGTCTCTTGCAATTACCAATGCTTGTTGGATTGCTGCCACTTTGAATTTATCAACGTTTGTTCGTTTCGATCCACCAGTGCTTGTTTCCTTCAAGACTTGCGGTTGCTCGTGTTTGTTCGCACGTGAAGTTTGCATTTATTTGTGTTTGTTTCTTACTGCACCTCTTGCATGTGCTCGTGCTAATTTGCTGCTTGCAGGAGCTTGTGCTTGTTTGCCGTTCTTCCCTTTACACTTGCTTGTGCTTGTTTATTTCTATTGTTGCTTTACACTTGCCAATGTTTATTTGTATATGCCAATGCTTGTTATTATATTCCAATGCTTGTTTCCATCACCTCTGCTTGGCCTGACTTAAAGATGGCCGCCGAGGATCTTTAACTAAGGATTGGGTGAATCTCGTGCCTGACCTAAAAATGGCCGCCGCGAGAATCTCGTGTGCAATGAGATTTGGTCTTTACCTTCGCCGGGGCACCGCGTCTATCAGCGCTGGATGTCGCTCACCGGTATCTACCTTCAGGCACCGCCACTGCTGCAGGTGAGGCTGTTTTATTTGTTATTGTTGTCTTTTCGCCATTTCCGCCGGGGTGGGCTCCCGGTAGGCGCTTCAGGCTCCACGTTCCAGCTCCCACACGCGGGGGAGCAACTTCGGGTCAGTCGCCGCCGGGGTGAGCTCCCAGTAGGCGCTTTCAACTTCACGCTCCAGCCCCCAGACACGGGCGAGCTCTGGTCCTCTTGCGCACGATCGCGCTAAAGTGTTCAATTATGGCATTTACCGCTCCACACAGCCATGGAGCTTCAGAGCTAGTACGTCTGGCGGCTTGCTCTTCGCCGCAATGCCCTTTTGATCGCGACAGTCGCGAAGGCGGGCTTTTCACTCGAACCGCCGGGGAATAGGGTCGTGCAGCATCTCAGGATCAGCACAAGTCACACGATGTGCCCGATCCCATCCTCGTCGCCAGATGTCGTGTCTTGTCCTGCAATAATGAGACAGATACGGTCGCTTCTTTCATGGAGTTTTATTCAGTACCTCCGCATCTGCCCACGTCCCTTCACTAACTGCCCTGGTTCCGGTCACTGGCCCCTCCCGTTCCTGTTCCTCCCTCTCCCCTCTCAACTCCACCCCAACCACTAGACCACATTGTACAATCTGACAGATGGGAGGTAAATCATTCTCGTTCTTGGCACCCAAGTATTGGAATCAACTCCCGCTGAACTTACGGAAAACAACAAGCTACAACGTTTTTAGAAAAGAGATGAAAGCATACCTGTTTTAAACCTGGCCAGTCCTACTTGCTCCCGATCCACCTTTGGTTATATGTCTATCTGGAAAGCGCTGCGATGCCCCAGGGTAATGTGAGCGCTCTTTAAACTTTTAACATAGCAATTGATGCCCCCATTATGACAAGAATTACCGTCATACTAGCGCTATCACTGTGGCAATATTCCAGAAATCCCCACTATTGTGGTACAATGAACAGTAAGCCATGATTATCAACATTATGCAATCGATGCCCATAATATGGTAAATATCACTGCCATACAGCAATGACCACCATTATGTCATCAGCATCACAATGCCATGGATGCACACAATATGTCATGACTGACCACCATTCTGTGGGGGCCAGCATTTTACCAGGTATGGGCATAAAAACATGGATGTTCCTAGATTGATACCATTATGCATGGGGCAGCCTTTTACCACGGAGGACAATGGATACAATATTCACCCACTTCTCACACATGCAGACACAGACGTGTGAGCACACACAGATGTGAATGCACACAGCCTTGCACGCACACCCTCACACTTAAAAACACAGATATGCCATCACACACATCCACAGACAGCATCAACATTAAAAACAAATACTTCCCTTACACTCCAGTTACGAACCCAGCTCTTTCTGCTACTCAGAGCTATCATTCCTCTTTCTCACATGGTCAGCCCCTGCTCCTCATCAGTGCTACAGCGAGGAAAGAGGGGTCAATAGGAGCACCTCAGTTGTCCGGGGGAGGGGGGCGTGGCCGTTGTGACTGGGGAAAGGAGCCAACTTTAATACCTGAAAGGGGGAAGTGAGCAAAAAGGAGTGCAACAGAGATAAGCCTCTGGGTTAGAGCAAGGTGGAAGGTCTGTGGGGGGCATGAGGGCCCAGACAAGCAGGGTAGACGGTATGCTTGTGTTGCTGGGGGCAGTAGGGGCCCTGGTGCGTCAAACTTGTGATAACAGCTCCCATAGAGCTTACCCCACCAGTCAAACAAATTCTTATTTTTGTTTCTTTCTCCGTGCTAAAAAAGGATAACAGGGAAAAAATGCTTTGTACATTTTGCTATGCAGGTGGAATACACCTTCAACATGCCTAGCTAAAGGTAATGGGGTTTCCCTTGATGACAAGTAGAATGTTGTTTTGTGAAAGAACCCACAATAGATTCACATCAAGCAGTGCCATTAATGGTGAAATTTAAAAAGAGTGTCATATTAATTAACACAGAAAATCACAAATACTAGTTACTGACGCTCAATAAACTCATGAATTTCAGCCATGAGACTAAGAAATGGCTATGCCTATTACTGATTAGCTCCAAAACTTTGACATTTATTCATTAAAATAGCAGGCGTAGCGAACAGGACATCACTCCTATGTAATATGACAGAAAATAACGTCATTTGACCTTTGACCTTGATACAATCACAAAAAACTGGGTGTCCTTTGTCCTAATGACATCACACGAGGTGACATCATTGACGTAAAATTAACAGTAAGGGCAGAATTAATAAAATCACAAAACCAAGCAGATAACTGTCAATTTGTTGCTACCTACATATTTACTACCACACTGTCCGGTCACAAACAACACCGACAGAGGTTATAATCTGATAGGTTTTGGTCTATTTCACAGCTCCGGTTTACGAAGTGAAAGGTAGCTTCAGTGTGCCTAGGACTAGGAGTTAACTTCAGGTCAAAGGCTAGAACGGTGAATATGAGTTTTTGCAATAAATTTTTAGAGTTCATGCAATTAATTATAAAACAAGTGCAGACGTCAAAAAAAGAAATCTGAATATTTTATAGACTATCACCTCACACAGACTCCGCAACCATTAAAGAAGAAACATGTTTAATCATTTCCAAAGCTATAATTACATGTCCTTCCAGGTACAATGCTACAAAATGGACATTAGGGGCCCATTATGATCGCGGACGGACTTGAGTCCGTCTGCGACCATAGAGGAGGAGGGAACCTCCGCATGGCCTGCGGAGTTCCCTCCTGTCCAATTAGGATGTGACCGCCAGGGTGGCGGTCACATCCTCTATTTTTACCATTGCGGCGGGTGCGGCTTCAAGCTGCACCCGCCGCAATCGTAAAAATGTATACATTGCATTTGTATGCAGAAAGCGGCAGGCACCGTGCAGTGCCTGCCGATTTCTGCATACAAATGCAGGGGGGTACCATAGGTACCCCCCATGTGCACCCCCCACCCCCCCCCTTCACCCAGGGGGCCCGCATCGGGCCCCCGCAGTGAAGTTCCACATGCTTTTCCACGGCGGAAAACCCACCGCGGAAAAGCACTTTTTAAAGCCCATTGTAAAATGGCTGGCGGTGTCTGAGAGACACCGTCACCATATTAGAGCTTTTCCGCCGCAGTTGTAAGCCAACCGCGACAGAAAAGCTGCGGACGGAAACCAGGACCCACCAGCCATCCTAATGTGGCGGTGGGTCTTTGGTGGGTCCGCTGCGGTCTTTCTGCATCCTCCGGGCGGGTGGTGGCTTCCGCCGGCCCGGAGGATGCGGAAAGACCGCAATAGTAATAGGCCCCAATGTGTCAACTCCGGCGCTCAATAATCAAAGCTGCAAGAACAGAGCCTAGAGGTGCTCGGAGATCAGAGAAATTGTAACAGTTTCAAAGTGCAACTGTTTACAGGCATCTGGGGAGTCCAGCTTCAGGCTGTTTTTTTTTATAACAGGAGGTGGAAACTAGGCCCAGGAGTAATTTTAATTCTGCACATGAAATTGGTAACTCCGGGAGCTCCTGTAATGCATATTCTTTCCAAATTGTGCCAATTGAGCATGTTGGAATTTTGCTCCCATTCCAGCAATGCGATGACAACAGAAAAAACACACGGCTCCATTAGGTGAGCTTGCAAGTGCGAGCAAGATCCGACAGCCCAGGTGCAATTTCCGGTCTCCAGGGAGCCTTCTGGCGCCGTTTTGTTAACATGGGTGGTTGAATGTGGTCAGGGCTGCTTCTCAAGTAGATTTTCTACTTGAGAAGCAGCAAATCAGTTTGAAAATACCTTTTCAGGTGACTATTCTACCCGAACGGATGGGTTAGAATTTTTTTTTGCGCAAAACACTCTTTTTTTATTTTACTTTTTTTTAACAGGAAGGAAGTGCAACAGAGACTCCAATATTCTCTTCCTGTCTAGAAGGCTCCTTCCTGTGCTTTGGCCATCCCCTGGTCACTTTTCATTTGGATTTTGAGGTGAAAGGATCGCTATTTATCTGGATTTTGATGACTTTGTTTTTGTGACATATCAATCGAATAAGTGAATAAACTTTTGGACAAGGGTGTTGTTTGATAGAGGGCATGCACCAGTATATATTTGTACATTTTTAGTTTTTTATCTAGCTTTAAAATCTGATTGTGGTTGAACTGGAGTTGCAGTAGGGGCCTATGATGGTCATTCAAGTTTTTACTTTTTAAAAAGGAAAAGGTTTGCACACTCATGTACTTTTTCTTCCTGTTTGTGAAATTTGCACTAATCCTTTTATAATGTTTCCTACTCTGTCCACGGGCCATTCAGCCAGTACTATGCATTGGACATATGAAACAACCATTTCTGTAATATATATTTCTGTGGTATATGTTGTTGTAAAGCATTATGAGTCATGGATGGCCTTTGATTAAACACAATTTCTTTTTTGTATTACATGTTTTTCTGCACAGTATTAAAGTGTATTTTGGTGGAGTCCATTTTTTTAGGCCATGGGCAGATGTGTGCTATTGGGGAAATTTTATAGGTGACTTAATTTTCATTTTTTCTTTGCTGAATCAATGGCAGTGTTCTCTTCTTTGTTTACCATGTCTCCTCTGTTTGCTGGCCAACTAGCCATTTTTTGTCAGACTAGTGTGTGTGCGAGCGTGTGTGTGCTTGGGTATGCTCACAATAGGTATAACAAGTAGGTTCTGTCGGGTAGAGCAAGCATGAGTAAAAAGATGCTATTAATGCTGTTTTGAAATTAGGTCCTCGGACACACAACCATACTTAATGAATAAGGCATGGAGAAAACAATTTGCTCGGACAAAAGGATTTATCTCGGAATTACTTCTTTCAATGATAAATACAATTATATACTGTGGACTGTCAAGGATAATATACAATACAGGGTAGTGACAGTTGTGCAAGGAACTCAGGTGGTGAACAATATATACAGTGCCAACATATACATGTGTACAAGTGAGGATAGACCAGATGTTTTTTTCAAAAACAAAGATTTCTATCTATTCAAGTATAGAATCCTGTTGATGCTGGACCTAAGGAAAAGCGTTGACGTTTCGACCCTGTGATGCCCCAGTTGGTGGTCACGGCAAGTCTTTCTCAAGACAGGTAGGGAAGGGTTGACAGTTCTACTTGAGGCTTTGTATTTGGCCTGGAAAAGTTGATGAGGAGGGGCAGTGGCCTGGTATCTGAGGAGGCGCAATGGCCTGGTATCTCTTATTTGACCGACTGAAGGAAGAAGGGCTGGCGTCCTGTCTCTGTCCTGCTCGTAGTCAGGCTTACTACGAGCAGAACAGAGACGGGACGCCAGGCCTTCTTTCTTCAGTCTGTCACCTCAGAGATAACAGGCCATTGCGCCTCCTCAGATACCACAAGGGACACAAAGGAGAAGGTGTTGCAGAGCAGTTATTTAAAAGCAGTAGATGCTAGGAATAAAAGCAGCAAAAAAAAGTATAAGAGCAGTAGGAGACAGTGTGTACTGTGCAAGTAATTAACAAAAGTATTCAATTGTCCTGGAATTCAATGCAGCATGGGCAGAATAAAACATCTAGCAGCTAGGTGTGACCTTGCGAAAGGTAGCTATTAAATACAAGCGAGTCCTGAACCAATTCCAGTGGCGGTAAAACCTGTCCCAGATCTGGTCTTCTAGTGGAAATTCCTCATTTCCATAGAGGCATCAGGGGTGTGCTTGAGCTCTGACAATTGGAATAAAGGTTCTTCCATGTTGGATTTTGGCAGAGCAGGGCAATGTGGTAATGTTTAGGGCCGGCTCCTAAGGAAAAGATGTCAAAGTTAGTGGGTTGCCACTGGGCACTTTATTGGTTAGGAAGTGAGCCCTCACTTACAAGCTACTGGCCAGCATAAAGGTGGCACACCTGGGTACCTTCTTCAGAATACTGCACGACCTTTGAAAGACAAAATATGAACTGCGTCTGCCAAACCTGTGACTTCAGAAAGGGGACTGCACCTACGGCAAGCTGTGAAGTGGGACCCCCAAGGGCTAGACCTGCTCCCACTTGATTCCAGCACAGAAGAATACTCTCCACGGGCTAGTTGGCTAGCCCCCTTTTAATCTACAGGGACACACAAAACTGATGAACCCAGCTGACCACTTCCAAATAAAGTTGCCCAGGAACCTGCTGGTGGCTTTCCTTGGAATGAATCCTGACCCTCAAGTGGTGTCCCCTGGGTCCCTTGGATAAGCTTGGCAGTTCGGGATGGACTGTTCCCATGAGGCACAGGGTCAGACTGATTTGCATATGGCCATGTCTGAACTGGGGTGGCAGAGTGGGCTAAAGAACGGTGATGGATTAAACCCAGATCAGTTGACTGGGGGTGAGTGCTTGTATTTTCAACGCTCCGTCTATCATTTCCTTTGGTTTTTCTTTGTTCGCCATAAGTTGGCAGGGTATGCTCAGACGTAAGTCCCTTGCTCACTTTGCCACTGGATTCAAGCAAGCCGGGCTGAAGACGGCTGAAATGCCAGAAACCGGTCCTCAGTAGCTTGTTTCCGGTCCAGGGAAGGCATGCCTTGGCAGTTCGGGCTGGACTGTTCCCATGAGGCACAGGGTCAGACTGATTGCATATGGCCATGTCTGAACTGGGGTGGCAGAGTGGGCTAAAGAACGGTGATGGATTAAACCCAGATCAGTTGACTGGGGGTGAGTGCTTGTATTGTCAACGCTCCGTCCATCATTTCCTTTGGTTTTCCCTTGGATAAGTATCAGAGTGACACTCCTGCCTAATCCTAAAAGGTGTGACTTAGACACTTTTATGAGAATTTTTGCCAAAAGAACAAGAGGCTACCACCTGACCTACACTGAGCTGTAGTTCATGATGTACTACTGGCTCAACTTGCTGGTTGCCCTGCTGAAAGGTTTCTGACTTCCAAAACGTTTTCGAAGACCAAAGGTAGAAATCTTCACTGATCCAAGGAGCCAAAAGTCTCTGGATGGCGAGGAAGTTTACATGGGTGCAAATATTTCCTGCTGTGAGCTATCCTGCCAAAAGTCAGTAGCTTCACTGGGATGTTGTCCAATGGTTTCCAGCCTCATGGAAAGTACCTCAGGTACAGCTTGCTGCCTTGCGACACTGAGGAGTTTCGACTTCCATGCCAGAGACTAAGGGCCTGATTTATTATTTGGCAGACAGCATGTCGTCTCGCCAAGGGGATGTAGTACGTTACTCCATTCCCATGACGGAGGGAACATCTGCCAAATGTATAAATGACCGCCAAGCATACAGTCATTTACAATGCATTGCCGGCACTACAGTTCCTGCTAATGCATTTCGCTAGTTGGTGCAGCCCTGCACCAACAGTTTTTTTTTTATTTTCAAAAAGAAAATCTTGAAACTGCATTTTCTCTTTGCAAATAAAGAGTGCTCAGCTTCTCTTGTCATAGGAGTCATATTCCATGGTGGGGGGGCAGCATTATCAGCACTTTACTCAACCACACCACCAAGGTTTGACTGGTTGTGATAGATGGTAAAAACAGTTCTATATGTCTACCCACTCTGATTGGGCTGGTGCACATATAACCATTTCTCCATCGGCCCTTACTCCGATCAAAACGTTTGGGTATGACAGTGACAGAGTAGTCACCGTTGTAGCCAAATCAATGGCCCACCCGCATTTAAATCAGTTGGGCGGACAACTATGTTGTTGGTAAGGATACTCTGTTGCAATGAAGTATCCTTACTGCCAACATTTGAATCAAGCCCTAAGTCAGGAGATGAAACTTTCCACCAGACCAAACTCAGTCCCTGTCCCCGAGCCACACTACACAATCTTTGGCACTAGAACTATCCACAACTTTGAAAAATCATTTCTCTTGTTCTCTACATCTAATTTTTATAACTTTGGTGTTTATTTGCTTATTACATTTTCACTGTTGTTATAAATTGGAATGGGGGTTTTATTTTGTTGTGTTTTCTACTTTTTAACTGTTTCTGTACTGATAAATGCTTTACACATCTCTTCTAAGTTAGGCCTGCCTACTCTGTGCTACAGGTACCAATGCTTAAACTCAGATTTACATTTTTTAGTCCTAACTGGAACTACTAAGGAACAATGCCATTATTACTTGAAGAGGGCTACAATCCACTCCAACTAATATATCCACTTTCTGACAGATAATATTAAAAACAGAACCAATAGGTGTCACAAAGACAGATATAAGAAGAAAAAGTATGTTGGCATGTTACTGGGGATGTGTGTGGCACTAGAGATACCTTCGAAACTTCGATTTCACTTTACAGTCACTTTTTAGTCCCAACAATTTCCTTCCATTCCCCACTCTCCTGTCTGGGTTCAATGTCACAGTACTGTCATCCAGCCAAAGTTTGTGTGGCTCTTAGGCAGACTTATCAGGTTTCTCCTGGTTACTGCTCAAGAAAATGACAAGGGGAGTTTGTGCCCATCACCAAAACTCTGGCACTCTGAGAATACTTTCAGTCTCCACTGGTGTGGGACCCGGAGATTCTGGTCAGGAAATCTTGGCACACTCTCTGGAAGTTTCTGTCCCATTTTTATGACCAAGTTGTAGACAGACGTTGTGTATTCCACCAGTTTTGATCTGTGAATTTATCTGGGAAATGCTGGCCTTTTGTGATTGCCACACAGACTTGACCAGCCAAGGCCTTTGTACAGGTGTAAGCAAAGGGCTGGGTGAAGCTGAAAGCCTCCTACAAGAAGAAACCCAAAAGGCACAAAAGTCATGCAGGCTGTCCCAGTAAACTACCTGTTGCCTATAAGAGATAGCCTTTACAGAGAACAAAGGTCCAGGAAAGGGCAGGTAGAAGCTCCATGACTTCAAAGAAATTCACTACCTCCTATACTAAACACTGTCCAGTCTATCTCGCTAAAATGTTCTGTGGAATGTCTAAAAGGGTCTTCCATATCACTTAAGTATGACTAATTGGTGTGCAGTTCCTAAGTACAAGTGGGAGTGTTCAGGTCTGAAAAAAAGTGCCTTCACACACCCCGTAGGATGTCATGCTTCATCATTTGGGCCTGCTCCTCGTCATGCTGGTGCTGCATTGCCCGACAGGTGCCAGCAAAAGGACTCTTTAGCGGAGATCTTTTTGTTGAAGCCATTAGGTGTGTGGGTGTGTGGAATAGGTAGTGCAGTGAGTGTGAAGTGGTGTCTAAAATAGGTTCAGGGAGACCCTATTGCCTAACTTATATTCCTAGGGTTCACTACCCTAACTAAAAACAAGGATCCCTAACCGGATACAATGGTCCTAAAGGGCATGTGTGGTGTAGAAGTTCAACATGTTTCTTGCTATGGTATCCCCTAAAGGGTCTCGTGGCAATACTTCAGGACCGATAGTTTCAGAGAATGTATCTAGACTCTTACACTACTGCAATGCTGGTGCTAAAAGTAAGCAAATACAATAGTTACCAGTTTTGCCAGCAAATACCGGGTCCCATTCACCTGGTATTTTGCGACCTGAAAAACAAGGTGATAACAAAAGCATCATTTAGGTGATGTGTGACAGAAAAACTCAACGGCGTGTAATGGCCAAGTGAACCCGTTGTTAATCAGGCGATAGTAAGTCATTCATTGACCGCATGGGGATCTCAATTTAAAGCTCATGTGTGGTGTCACAATGTGCCCCAATTAGGAATTAACAGGATAAATCCCCTGTGTGCTAGCCCCATGCATTGGCATAGTGTTCTAGAGTTATTGGCCTGTCCCGTTAATCCCATACAGCATGTCGGAACTATTGCAGCATTTCGTGCGACAATCAAATACAGATTTAAAGTGCAGGCAAATGGCACGACTCTGCTCGCCTTGCTCTAATCATGATTATAGGCAGTGGACGCTTTGAGTGAAAAAGGAGGGTCATCTACGATGTCCAAAACGGATTGCTGGCTACCACTCACACCATGAAATGCAGGTCTGTGATGACAGGAGCATTTAGGCAGAGTACGTTGTTACTCAGGAGGTGTGGGTGGATGAGAAGTTATACATGGAAGACAGGCGTTCAATCACGGTAATGTACATTGTCTTACCGGGAGCTGCAGGCGTTTTACAATAATCTTCATCCTCACAAAAAGCGGTGTGGCAAATAGCCCTACTTCTACCCCGATTCTGATTCCTGCAGAGGGATGTGCCGGGGTGGGTTTAACTGGGTTTCACGTTAACACTAACAATTGTGGAGACTCTGTAACGCTAACCCAGGTGGCCATTTTGGTTGAGATTTTGCCCCATTGATCAGAGTCATTGTTCATGATATCTGAGGAGATACTCCAGAGAAGTGTATGTGGCTGATAGTTACACACTGGTAAGTGAGGCCAAAAGTGTGGAATGATCATAGGTCAGATGTATCTTCTTTACTCAATTATGATGTAATACCTCTCTTTTAGGGTACATAGACAAGCACTATTTGATGCAAGTTATTCAGGGTGGTAGTCGGTTGAGTGTACCTATAGGACACATTAGAGTTATTCAGTGATGGCCTCCTATTGGTAGTGAGATCCCTCCCATTCAGGGTAAAGCGACTAGTAACCCTAATTAAGGAAGGGCTTGCTGGTAGGTTGTAGTAGCCCTCTTAATTACCACTAGCGCCCACCTGCGGAGATTGTTGCATGGTATTTACAGGTGTCTGTTGGGGCACTATCCCACCCATGTGCTCATTAGATTATGATCGGGTTGGGCTTGCATCAGTGGAAAATGTAAAATGTAAACGTATCAGTTAGTTTACCATTGGTGAAAAACTGTCAAATGTAAAAGTTCTGGTTAGTTCAGTTCACCCTAGGAGACATCCTCATTCAGACCTGTAATATGACAGGAGAGTCTGAAGAACCCAGTATTGCTCCTTCCTAAAGAGAGCTTCCTTACGTATTTGGCGGTGGGATTCCAGGATAGTCCAGTGTAGGTCATTGAAGGTGTGGTTCAAAATTGCAAAGTGGGCACACATCTGGGTGTTTGTCTACTTACACCTAATGTTACTTCTGTGCTCCATTAATCTTGCTTTTACAGGGCGTGTTGTCATCCACACATATTTGAGTTGGCACGGGCAAGTGATTAGGTAGACGCAGTTGCATGTGTTGCAGTTCGTATGTTTTTTCTGTGACCATGTGAAGGTGTCTGTTAATGTCACCGTCTTGGTTGCCCTAGTCAGGGGGCAAACTACCCATTGCCCACAATGGTATTGGTCAACCACACGAGCAGATTCCACAGTTGTTGTTGTTGCTGTGGCTCCCTCTGTTTAGGTCTGGTGTTGATCAGAATGTCTTTCAGGTTTGCTGTTCTTTTAAACGCAAATCTGAGCAAACTAGGTCATGATCCCCAATCTGGAGAATCCTCCAGTGTTTTCTTATTACCCTTCTGATCATGTTCGATTCTGTCATGTACGTGGTCACACAGGTTAGATTTCTTTCCTCGGATTTAGGATGTGCTTCCAAAAGTGCCTCCCTGTTATTAGTTCAGGCTCTCTTCTGGGCTGTTTATGTTTCTCAATGGGTATTCCTGTCTGGCTAGATGATTGGTGAGCTCAGATGATTGGTTAATGAAGTCACCCAGGTTATTGCAGTTCTGTCCTATCCGAAGGTATTGCCCATAAGGTAAATTCTCCCGAAGGGCTTTCGAATGGAAACTGCTGTACAGCGAAGAACTCTGACTGTCTGTGGGCTTCTTGAAAGTCCTTGTCTCCAGTTTGTCTGGCTTGAGGCTGATCCTTAAATCCAGGAAGGGTAATTCTTGGCCAGAGCAACTGCCCGTGAATTTAATTTTAAATATGGATTCAAACCATTGACCCAAGTAACAAAGACCCAAATGTTTTCTTGACTACCCTTCTAAAAAATGAGGACATTGTCAATATAGCAACGCCACAGGGTGATGTTATCTTTGTAAGGGTTTGTGTCCATCAGTATGTGCTTGACCTCAAAGTCTGACATGTAGAGATATGACAACCTGGGGGCGAATGTACTGCCCATTGACTTCCCTTGTGTTTGATTGTAGAGACGGTCCTCAAACTGAAAAAAGTTTTCAGTCAATGCTATGTTTGCGCATTCCATATTGAAACTTATGGGGGTTGTTGATGTCCAGTATGTAGATCTCAGGATCCATATCACACCAGCCGTTCGGTCTCTCTCTAGACCTCCAGCTTAGGTACAAGAAAAACATAAATTAAAGAAGAGGAAATAGAAATGGAAAGTCTGAGCTTTTCGGTGTATTACCCTGTCTGATGCACTTGAGTCAGGATCCCCTCTTCAGTGGTTTCCTGAAACACTTGTCAATGAGTTCAAATCTCAGATTTATAGTTTTCTTCGGTGGTGAGACTCACCTCCCAGAGATCTGCCAGCTTGTTTCATCGTGTTGAATGGCAATTGTTTGATCAGGTCACTGTACACCAGGGATGCCTGGGTTTTAAGGGGCAAAGTTGATGTTGCTCCCCAACAATAAAGAAAAGAATCGCTGAGTTGCTTTAACAGGCTTTGTGGTGGTTTGTTTCATGAATACGTAAGCAGAAACTCATTTTTTTTATAAACAGATTGAAAAGGGAACACAGCTGTGCATGTGCTGTCTGAGTGAGAGACTACTTACCCTGGAAGCACAAGGCAGTGTTGTGTCGCCAGAGTGGTGGACATAGCGTTTTTCAATGCCATTGTATTTCCTTAATACTGGGAGTTAAAGGTCCGGAACCTTGGGCCTGGTTCACTTAGCGCCAGAAACAACACAGGCAGGGTGTCAGCAAACATGCGAGCCACTCCCAACACAATGCTGGTATCCTTTTGTTTCACAGAGGGCGGGATGGAGGAGGGGCCTGGGGCCCACAGTTGACACATGTGAGGGAAGAAGTAATGGGTAAAGCCCATATTGTTAGGTGCAGAGTGCAGCTTTATCTTAACATGGTGCGCTTTGCTCCTGCAACGCTCATTGCCACGAGCAGCAGGACTCCACAGGTAATAGAAGTTGTGGCTGGCATGGCTCGCAGTTTGGGGGGTGGGAGCAAGGGGGCAGGGAGGTCACGCAGGGATCACGCGGGAGTGAGCATAATACAAAAATAATAATAACTTACATTGAGGCCGGGTCTTCTCTGCTCCTGCTCTCCTGACTACAACTCTGACAGGAACAGGAAGCATGCAGCCAAGCTCCCTGCCCAAATCCAATCACCACACTGCAATGTAGCGCTGTGCTTGTCAGTCAGGGGCTGGAAGGGTGGGCATGTCCTTCAAGCAGGCTGTACTGCAGCCTGCATGGAGAACAGGGAAAGTGCGCATGACTGGTTTGAGCAGCCCAAGAGGGCTGACTAAACAGTCATTCGACACTTAGGAGTCGGCAAACCACTCCTCCTCTGCCCTGCTGCGTTAGCAGAGCAGCCCCCCTGCCAGCAAAGGAAACATAAAATGGTAATAACTGAAAGTTATTACCATTTTATGTTTTTGCTTCTGCACTGCAAGAAAGCAGCGGGGTGACGCTTCTCCACCATAGCAGATGAGCAGCCACTGGGTATTAGTGCTGCCCAATGCTCACCCTTTTTTTAAGTTCAAAAGAGTTTTATTAAAGAAGTAAAGGATGTCTGTATATAGTACAGAAAATCAAGGTTATAACAAGGTAATAAAAGGCCAATACATTAAAATTATATGAATCAGTAAGAGCAAAGAATCAACAAATTAAATAAAATGTAAACGTCAATAGATTGTAATCAAAATAGGAACATCTTAGGGGAATCAAGGTGGTTTCAAAACTTCCTGTTGGGATGGCAGAGGTTTTGAAGATTGTTTGGCACACATATAAATATAGCTTGTAACTGGTGACCACAAGTCCAAACGTTTAGTTGCCAAGCGTAGAGGATAAACAAAAGTGGTGTCCAATCTGTGATTATGGCAGACAGTATACCACCAAGCTTTATACGAAATTTTTGGGAAATCCTTCCAATTCATAGGGATTTGCTGAAAAGCAATTGCTAGCAATAAATCAACAATCTTAACATTGAATGCAATATTCTCCCAAACAGAAGAAAGACTGCCCAAGAAAATATTAGTGAAGGAAAAAGGAAGTTTAGCATCAAAACTCAGATTAACCTGAGACCAAACTTGTTTCCAAAAGAAACAAACATGTGGGCAAGAAAATAACATGTGAAAGAGATCATCCTTTGCTGAATTACACGTCCAACATGTGTCTGGTGTATTTGGAAATCTTTTGTTCAACGTGGCTGGTGATAATAAAAGTCTATTATAGACAGAAAACAGCGTTTGCGTTGTGTTTGCAGCTCTGGATGATCTGCGTAGTTTAATCCATCTGTTTTTCCAAAGGGACAAAGGCCAGTCAGTTACAAAATCTTGTTCCCAAGCCTGCTCTATTTTCGATTTTTGTCTTTCCACAACTGAATCTTGCAACTGTTTGTAAATTGTGGATGCTTTAGGGGATGTTTTTAATAAAGTACCAAGTTGTGAAGAGGGGTCTGAAGTGACGGGAATAGCATGTGCATTGAGAAGTTGAGTGAATACATTTATGACCGTTGTCTTAAGCAAATTATATTTGTGAGTGAAGGAGTAAGGCAAACCAAATGAATGGCTGAATATGTTGAAAGAAAGAAACTTTGAATTAAAAAACAGCTGATGAATCCATATCAGCCCCCACTTTCTCCATGTCTTCCAATAAAAAGGTTTACCACGAAGGGTTACATCTTTGTTACCCCAAATCGGTAAGTCAAGGAAAGAGTTCTTAGTGAGAGGAGTAGAGGGGGATATAAAATCAAGGAGCTTGGAAGTATGTTTTATTATGGGTGTAGAGAGGGATTGTGGTTTACGTCAGAATGCAAGGTATTCATGAAAGAAGAAGGGGGAAAGAAAGAGTTGTTCAATAGAAGTCCAAAGAGGGACTTCGTCCGAGGAATCGTGCAGCCAAAGTGAAGCTTGGCGCAGAAGGAAAGCTTTCCGATGGGATTTGAAATCAGGATAACTAACCCCTCCTTCCATCTTGGGGCGAGTTAATTTAAAAATAGACATACGAGGTTTCTTATTACTCCATAGAAAGGAGGAAAGTATGGAGTTAACCTTCTTAAAAAATTTAGCAAAGACAGGAATTGGGATATTGGAAACCGTATACAATATTATAGGTGTTAGCATCATCATTATAGTATCTAATTGACCCCACCAGGATAAGTATAAGGGATGCCATTTAACTGTTAAATCTGTTTGTTTTTTTAATGCAATTGTTCATGCATAGTCGTATTGTATTTGACATTGAGGCAGTAAAATATAGATCTAGATACTCAATATGATGGGAACTCCAAGTGAATTTGGAAGCGCTAAACTCCGTTTTGAAAGTGTATTTAGTCAAGGGGAGAATTTCACATTTGTCATTATTTAATTTGTAGCCAGATATAAGGGAATAAGACTGCACTACTGCTAAAAAGGCAGGAATTGAGTCTTCCAGTTTTGACAAAAAGAATAAAATATCATCAGCGTAGGCTGTGAGTTTAATGTGGCCATTCGAAGTTTGAAAACCATATATGCTGGGGTTTCGACGTAGTTTTGATAAAAAGGTTCTAATGCCAAATTAAATAAAAAAGGAGAAAGGGGACATCCTAGGCGTACACCTCTTTCCAGTTTGAGGAAGGAAGAAATCAAACCATTAGCACAAATTGCAGCTCAAGGATTAGAGTAAAGGAGAGAAATCAAAGTTATAAAATTTGGGCCAAAACCAAACCATCAAAAAGTATAAAATAAATATTTCCATTCAACTCTATCAAAAGCTTTTCCTGTATCCAGTGCTATAGCTGCTAGAGAGTACTTTAAATGTGAAGACTTTGATAAAACATTAAAAAACAGTTGTGTATTGTCTGTGATAACCCGCCCCTTAACAAAACCTGAAAGCTCCTTTCCCAAAAGCGATTGTAAATGGGAGTCTAGGCGTATAGCTAAAGCTTTAGAGAAGATTTTGTAATCAATGTTAACCAGGGAGATAGGTCTATAATTTTTACAGTGTTTAGGATCTTTACCATCCTTGGGAATAGGACAAATGTGTGCTTCTGAGAATGAGCCTATGGAACCTTTCGTTGACTGAAAAAACGTAATAAAGGGTGTAATTTAGGTAATAGGAGTTTAGAGAAATGAAGATAGAACTCAACAGTGAAGCCATCTGGGCCAGGTGATTTTTCTTTTTTAAGGGTTTGACAAGCTTTTAGAAGTTCCTGTTGTGTTATGTCTGTTTCTAAAGAGGAGAGATCTGATGGGTCATGATGAGGTTTCAGGATGGTTGAGAAAAACTGTGCCAGTAGATGATCGAATGGTTGTGTTTCAGAAGTGTATAGTGATTGGTAAGAGAGGGAGAATTCATTTAGAATTTCAGTATCTTTATATTTTAAAACAGTATGATTATCATAAACAGAATCAATATTTAATTTATTTTGTCTGATCTTTAAATAGTTGGATAATATTTTCCCTGCCTTGTTCTTACCACCATAAAATTTTGCACTGGATTTTAAACGATACAAAGAAGCATCGTCAGTTGAGCTTTTGTTAAATTATAATTTAGCCTGTATGAGTGCTGTAAGGCTTTCCTGCGAGTGTGAAACATAATAGGAGTGTTCCAGTTTCTTAATGTCATTGAGTAGGTCTTTAGTAAGTTTGCACGCAATTCTCTGTGTCTTTGCAACAAAGCCAATGATAAAGTCTCTAGCTGATGCTTTGAAGGCATCCCATATAGTGGAGAAAGATAAAGACTCATTTTGGTTTGTTACAAAAGAGTCATCAACAAAGGTGGTAAAGGAAGTGGTACATTTTTGGTCTAAAAGAAGTGCATTATTAAATCGCCACCTTTTAGGAGCATTAGTCTTGGGTAGTATATCCAGACCAATTGTAACAGGGCATGATCCGATAAGAGAATAGGGCCAATTTCAGCATATGAGTAGGTCTGGGCAGTAAATTCCGTTCCGCTCGCCGAATTTGCAGAATTTGGGTAATTTCGCGTTCCACGGAGAACGCGAATTTACCCAAAATTCTGCGTTCCGCAACTTCGTAAAATGTTTTGCTTGTTCGCGTTCTCAAAATGCGTGTCCGTAAAATATTTTCCCCCGAGCATGCAAACAGCGATTGTGAACAGGATAAAAGCATCGCGAACAAGAAATTCCAAGTGTTTGTGGAATTTCTCCTTGTTCGCAGAGATTTTTTACTGTTTCGCGGAGATTTGCGTAACGCGATTACGCAAATTCCGCCCACCCCTACATATGATAGAGACTGTGCGATATTATGAGAGACAAATATATAATCAATCCTTGATTGAGTTTGATGGACTAGAGAGTAAAAAGTATACTCCCTGATAACCGAGTTGCAAAGACGCCAAGCATCTATAAGTTTTGTTGGGTGATAGTATGAACAAAGGATTTATGAGGTTTGTTCGGGATAAAAGACACTTTAGAGTTCCTGTCTAGAAAAGGATCAAACACTTGTTTACAATCTCCTGGGAGTATAAAGTTATCATCAATAGCTTGAGACATTTGTTTAGCTAAAGTGGGCCAAAAGGAAGAGTCTCCTCCAGTGGAGGCATAGACATTAAGCAAAGAAACCGGAACACCCCTCCGTGATAATTTAACAATTAACCATCTGCCATCCGCATTTGAATTCTGTGAAATGAGTGTAAGTGGGAGAGATTTACGACATAATATCATAACACCACTGTGCTTGCCACCCCCCCCAGTAAAAAAGATTTCCCCTATCCACCCTTTTTTTAACGTCAAAGATTCAGCCTCTTTAAGCTGTGTTTCTTGAAGAAAAACAATATCAGAATTTAATTTGGCAAGGTGAGTCAAGATTCTCTGTCTCTTTATAGGAGAGTTTAACCCCGTAACATTCCAAGAAATAAATTTTAGTGTCATAGAGAATCAACCATGAGTTGACAGAAGTATCTACTGCAAAAGAACGATTCAAAAAGAGTAAGTATGAAAATGCATAGACAGAGAAGGAAGAAATAAATGAATGGATAGAGCATAAGCCATAGAGTTTTAGGTTAAACAGATGAGTTAAACCAAGAGCAAGACATAAGCAGAGCAAGGCAATGAAAGAAGAAGATTGTAAGCTCATAGGAAAAAGAAATCCATAAAGGAAATAAGAGAAAACAGACAACCCAAAAGAGAGGAATAGAAACGTGTAATGTATAACAAAGGACCACAAACAAAACAAAAAAACGTACCTACATAAAGAGAATACAGATGTGGGGGTGGGAGGAACCACATGGAGTAGTCAACCGTCCAGGGAGGACTGAACAGAGCCAAACTGTAGACATAGCTATAAGGAAAGAAAAGAGTACCATATTTAACATTATGATGATAAAAGAGAACAAGGAACATATAATAATAGAACAGAGACAACAAAAGGTCATAACAACATAGACCACCATAAACTTTAACACTTGTATAGATACAAACTACCAAGTACAAAAACATTAATCAAGTAGCAGAAAACAGCCTGCAATGGGGAGCATATCAGAAGCATGTTTCAGAAAATTCATGTAATACTTGAAGAGGGAGAGCCAGAAGAAGCCATATGGACCGTCTTATGTGAATTAATGAAACTTTGTAGACAAACTGGATCCTCATAGGAAAGAGTCTTATTATTGTAGGTGACTTGAAGAGACATGGGTGAAAAAGATCATATCTGGCGCCCACAGATCGTAGGTCGGGTCTCATATTTAAGAAAGCCTTTCGTCTGGCAGCTGTATCCCTGGAGTAATCTTGTGCAAAGAATAGCGTGGAACCAGACCATGAGATACGCTGGATGGCTTTAGCAGCAGACAGTACTTTCAGTAAATCTGTGTACTTCAGGAAGTATAAGATGACATCTCTTGGACTTCGAGAAGGAGAGTTAGTAATAGGGAGATGACCCAGTCTATGGGCTAGTTGTATGTTTAACACAACATCCTCTGTCATTTGAAGAATTTTGGGGAGAAAAGATTTGAAAAAGCTGATAGGATCTGACCATTCTGCACCTTCCACCAGACCATAAATACGCATGTTATTTCTCCTATTACGATTTTCAAGGTCTTCAACCTGCTTTTGTAATGAGGATACCTGGGTTTGAATGAAGGTCACACATTTGGAGGTTTCAGTGAAGGAGGAGATGCTTTGTTCTACTGTTGTGAGTATATTGTCAAGTAGAGACCAATTATCAAAGAATCTGCACTTTGGAGTTGGTTTCCTCAACAAAGGGTGTAAGAGACCTTATCGCCTGTAGTAGTAATTCCATGGAAACTGGGGATGCTGGTTTTGGTAGTGAGGGAGTGTCTTTCTTTAATCATTTTATGTTGGACTTGCCTGATGAAGCTGGTAAAGAATCCATTCTTGAAGTGGCCTCCTCTGTATGATACAATCGAAAAACAATGTCCCAATAGATAATGATAAACAATCAATTAAGCATGCATGCATATCGCATTGCTGAACGGAAAGAAGGAGAACACTTTAATTTTTAAGACAAGATAGTTAAATCATCTTATTTATGATATACGTTCATGGTCGGTAATACACAGTTATTAAGCAGCACTGCATAAACTCAATTACGTGACAATCATATAAAACTTGGTGCTCTACAAAAGTGACTGTCGTGAAAGTGGCGACGCAAGTGAGGGAATAGACAGCGTGAACGGCGCACTGTGAACAAGGTGCAAGTTATCTACAGTGGGTGGCTCGTATCATGTGACAAAGTGATATCACAGATTACAGATTTTTTTTGCATTATTTGAACCACATTAGTAAAGTACGCCAATTAATAAGCTGTGAAGTCGACGGCGTTTCGATCCACGTTAGTCAGGATCGTAATCAGGACTTGGGTGTCTGACTCGGGGCGTGCTGCAAGGGAAAGAAAGGGAATCAGGGACTGGGTACAGGGGACCAGGGATGCTTGGGCACGTGAAGATAGGAGTATGAAGGTAATTACCTGGGAGAAAGCTTGGTTTGAAAACGATCAAGGTGATCGTCAATAATGAATTGGGAGCCTGCGCGGGGGCACTGTAATCTGAAGAACCAGAGTGATGATCTGACCCTTCTGCACCTTCCACCAGACCATAAATACGCATGTTATTTCTCCTATTACGATTTTCAAGGTCTTCAACCTGCTTTTGTAATGAGGATACCTGGGTTTGAATGAAGGTCACACATTTGGAGGTTTCAGTGAAGGAGGAGACGCTTTGTTCTACTGTTGTGAGTATATTGTCAAGTAGAGACCAATTATCAAAGAATCTGCACTTTGGAGTTGGTTTCCTCAACAAAGGGTGTAAGAGACCTTATCGCCTATAGTAGTAATTCCATGGAAACTGGGGATGCTGGTTTTGGTGGCGAAGGAGTGTCTTTCTTTAATCATTTTATGTTGGACTTGCCTGATGAAGCTGGTAAAGAATCCATTCTTGAAGTGGCCTCCTCTGTATGAAGCACACCTAATTCTTCAAGCCAAGAAATTTCCGTAAATAGTTTAGAATTTTTAATAAAGGAACGTGTAGGCTTGGAAATATTACAGAGGTTATCTTTTATCCTTCCCATCAATAAGTGTAACGGATGAGGAGCGTGCACGAGTTATCCAACACAGAGCATAAAATAAATGAGGAAAACAGTAAGCAGCGAGGGTCCACAATAACAGAATGGGCAAGCTTCATAAATATACAATCACTTCTCAAAAATATCAAGAAGCAGAAAAATGAGAGAGTCCTTGCGTTTCCCACCTGTGCACCACAATGAGATAATGAACCAGCTTGGAAAAATAATATAACCGCAGCAAAAGTGTAAAATATTTGCAAAGACAACTGCAGTAAAAAGCATTTATGTTGGTATTAACATCATGCTCAGAAGATATCACCAGCTGCACACAAGGAGGTTAGTAATTCATGCCTGAGGCGAGGTTCACAAAATGGCGGGTGCATCATACTGCCTCAGAGACTGTAAGAACTGAAGTGAGGTAGAGTTGCTATGCCAATTTCAAGTTGCCATTTTCATTTTGCTGATAAAGATAAGCATGAAGCTAAAAAGAGTTCATTTTTTAAAACAAAACAAAAAATTGCTGCAAGGAAATAGATATTCCTGCCATACGAGAGGCTTTAGCAAGATGACTGGATTCAAAATGGCGGTCGTGAACTGCTCAATCCCGCTATTGAAGCAGTGACATGAATCAGACCTCCTTAATGTATTTTACGAGCGTCGCCAAGGGTTTTCTGGAGAAGAGCTATGCTTCATGGGAGCATTCCGTCGTTCAGGTCAGCACTAACGCTGCTCGGAGTGCGTTTGACCTCTGCCGGTCTCTGGAGCGCAACACGGGCGCTGCCATTCTCGTCGGACGCTAGCCACCCCCCCCCCAAGGCTCACCCTTTTATGTTTAAAGTATTTTATTGAAAGGGTACACAGAACAAAAGGAATAACATTCAAGCAATGGCATTGTGCTGCAGTCCCGGGAGCCCACCTTCAAGTAAATGCTACATGTCCCGCAAGAGCAATAGAGGCGGCGTGGGCTCCTCGTCCATCAACATTACATTCAATAACACCCCGAGGTAGAAAATAGTGTCCGTGCCCTCCCCTTTTTAAAAGAAACAGTTCCCCCAACTCCCCCCACCCCCCTCTTGTTCCCCAACCCCCTCCCAACACCCCCGTCCAGTGTCCTGTCTTTAGCCAAACCTACTGTTTTTAGCCCCCCCCTACCCCCAAACCTTATCCAACCCATGATTATTGTGCAGGGAAATCTAGCGGTGGTGTCAATCTCAAGAGCTTCAAGTACCTCGGACAGGTCAGCTCCCTGAATTCGGTAGCCAGCAATGCGCGGAAGGGCTGCCACAACTCCCCAAATTGCTCTACCTCCCCGGCATCATCAGTGATAGTTTTTCCATACCCAGAACATGCCACAGCCTATGCAACCAGCCCGTGATAGATGGAACAGTGGTGGTCCGCCAATGGATTAGGATATTCTGAACGGCGGAGCCCAGTGCTATTGCAATTTGTTTGCCCCTAAGGGATTTCAATGGATACATCAGCCCGTTGGGCAAGCCCAACAGGACATATGCCGGGAAGCGGGGCAACTCTATTTCAAATCGAGTATCAACCTCATCTAGTACCTCTTTCCAATAAAGGCTCAATACTGGGCACTCCCACAGGACGTGTGCCAATGTGCCCGGGTGCCCACATCCTCGCCAGCAAGTATTAGCGATATGCCTGTCCATCTCGTGTAACCGCTCTGGGGTGTAGTACCAATATGTAGACACTTTAGTGAAAGTTTCAGTGAGTCCTACATGATATGCAGAGTGTCGTGCGCGGTATGAGATCTGGTCCCACTCTTTATGGCTCAATGTTCTTCCCAGCTCTCTGTTCCAACGTTCCCTACCTGGATTATGAAAGTGTGAGGGGGAAGGCTGCAGTAATTTATATAGATCTGTGATGAGTTTAGCATCCGAAGTACGCGTCACCAGCCACCTCTCGTAGGGCAATAGTTTCCTATCTGCCAGCTCACGTACCTGTGGTTGCAAAGCCCAGTGTCGCACCTGCCAGTAGCGCATCCTGTCTGTCTCAGCCAAACCGTACTCCTCCTTAAGCGCTTGGAAAGGGAGAACTCCGTCCGGCCCATACACATGGAAAAGTGACCTACAACCAGCAGCCCGCCAGTGCCCGAAAGCCCCCTGGGCAACCCCTGGTGTAAAGTCCGGGTTGTCTGCAATAGGAGTAAACGAGGAGGGGAATGTGGTAAACTCGTGTGCCGTGCTAGTAGTGTCCCACACCCTCAGCGGTACCCTTGTTACAAAAGACGCGTAAAGATTCGGAGGGCGATGAGCCCTGGGCAAAAAGGGCACCTCTTGTAAAGGGCGACCCGCTACAGCCTGATCTTGAGATAACCAATGCTTGTCCGACTCCCATCGGCTCCATTCAACCAGATATCGGAGCTGCGCCGCTTGAAAATACTTGCGTAAGTCTGGGATTCCCAGCCCCCCAGACTCCGGTGCCAGCATGGAGAGAACTCTCCTCATCCGTGGTTTGCGGCCTCGCCAAACAAAACGGGATAGGGTTGATTGTGTCTGCTGAAACCAGCCCTTAGGCGGGTGTAGCGGCAGGGCCCGGAATAGGTACAGTATCTGAGGGAGGACAGTCATTTTAACCGCTGCCACTCTCCCTAGCTACGATATCAACCCTTTGCCCCATCTCCACAATTCCTCTTTAATCTTCCCAGTCAAGGCTGTATAGTTGGCTGTCACCATGGCCTGCAGCGTGGGTGCCAACAGTATGCCCAGATACTGGACCTGGTGAGCCGACCAATGCATGGGGAAAAGGTCCTGCAACTCTCGCCGCGTTGCGGGAGTCAGGGAAATATCCAGTGATGTCGATTTGCCCATGTTCATTTTGAAGCCAGCCACCCGTGAGAAAGCCTCCAATTCACCGATACATGCGGGCAGTTCCTCCAAGGTCAAGATCACATCGTCCGCATAGAGGCTGACTGTGTGGACATATCCCCCCATCTTCACTCCGGTAGCATCCGGATTCTGTCGGAGCCTCTGAGCGAGTGGCTCCATATATAAAGTGAAAAGGAGCAGGGATACGGGGCAGCCTGTCTAGTACCACGCTCTATGCCAAACCTCTGAGAGCTACAGCCATTCACCCGCACCACCGCCGATGGGAACCTGTAACAATTAAAAACCAGGGTCCGATAGTTCTCACCTATCCCCATCCTCGTCATAACCCGTTCTAGATAGGGCCAGTGCAGGTGATCAAACGCCTTTTCGGCATCCACCGAAAGGAGCATCCTCTCTCCCGGAATCCGGGAGGCCTTTTCCAGAACGTGCACCACTCTCTTGGTGATGTCCACCGTCTGCCTTCCGGGGACAAAGCCAGCCTGGTCCGGCTCCACCAGGCCCGGCAAGTGAGGTGCTAATCGCACCGCCAGAATACCCGTGTACAGTTTCAAGTCCACATTCAAAAGGGAAATTGGGCGGTACGAGCTGCATTGGGTCCGGTCTTTCCCTGGTTTAGGGATAACCGAGATTGAGGTCTGTAGGAGGTCCGGAGGGATTGCCCCCGGCTCAGAGAATGAATTAAACAATTTGGCTAGTACGGGGGCCAACTTGTCACTGAACGTCCTATAGAAGAGCGCCGTGTAGCCGTCCGGGCCTGGGGCCTTCCCATGTTTAAGCCTGGAGATGGCAGCGACCACTTCCTCGACCCGTATCTCTCTTTCGAGATACTCCGTTTGTGATGGTTCTAGGGACGGGAGTGTGACCGAGTCCAGGTAGTCCTCCGACTCCTGCATGTATAGGCATTTATTTATATAGCGCACTACTTACCCGTAGAGTCCCAAGGCGCTTCGACCGCTGCAAAACCCTTCCTGGCTTCCCTGAGAGATGGTCCCTTAATGGGTATCTCCAGGGTGAGACCAGGCATCCCCGGCGGTCTGGTGGGGCCGTTAGTGAAGATGAGGCAAGCTAATGCCCAGAGTTGCCGAGTGTGATCGCTGATCAGAGTGGGCACCGAGGCGAGAGAATTATCGAGTCCGCTGACCCTGGTCCAGAAACCTGCCGCGCCGGGAATCGAACCCTGGTCCCGGGCCGTCCTCTGCTCTCGGGTCTGCCGCCTCTAACCAGTGAGCCACACTACTTCACTCCTGATCCTGCAGATCCTCCCCGGTATATAAGTCCGCATAGAATCGGCTGAAGGCCTCGGCTATCTGGTCGTCACCCGCGACTAGTCCGCCATTCTCAGTCGCAATTTCCTTTACCCGATGACGTTCATTGGCCACCCTCAGTTTATTCGCCAGTAGGCGACCACACCTGTCCCCCCGTGTAATAAGCGTGTTTCAGTTGAAGTGCAGCGCATTCAGCCCTGTCCATGTCCAGGGATGACAGGAGCTTTCTCGCTGCCTTCAGCTGTTTCCAAATCCTGGGGGCCCCCGTACGGCGGTGCACTTCCTCCAATTCCCTTACTTTTTGGGTGAGCTTGTCCCGCTTCTGCCTCCGGTCCCTCTTTTCCGCCGAGGAGATCGCAATAAATTCCCCTCTGACCACTGCTTTAAGAGCGGCCCATTGCGTCGCCGCCGAGGTATCTGCGTTATCATTATGCATCTGGAAGTCCCTGATCACCTCCGTAACCTTCTGCACCACAGACTTCTTGTGTAACAGAGCGTCCCTGAGGCGCCAGACACCCCCGGGGGCCCGGTCGACCAGCAGAGGGAAGCTCCCTGAGACCGGCGCGTGATCCGATAGAGATAAGACCCCCATCTCCGATGTCGTAGCTAAGTCACGTACCGGACCGGTAACTATGAGGTGATCCAGCCTCGCGTAGGTTTTGTGTGCGTGAGAGTAAAAGGAGTAATCTTGGTCTGTGGGATGCAGGTGGCGCCAAAGGTCATGAAGATCCAGGTCCACTAGTTTGGATTTAGCTGCTTGTGACATTTCCCCTGTCTGTGGTGAGCGCTGTGCCGACCTATCTATAGTGGAGTCTGCCACCATATTTAAATCCCCACCCAAAATAATGTGCCTGTCCGGGGATGCTGTTATGTCCACCAATGCCGACTGAAAGAAGCTATCCTGACGCTCATTCGGGCAGTAAATCGAACCGATGGTAAATGTCAAAGCCCCCAATTTGAATCTGTGCGCTAATAGTCTCCCTTTTTGTTCCGCAAACTTGTGGAGGACCTCCCCTCTAAAGGAGCTCGACACTAAGATCGCCACCCCCGCCGTCTTAGTGCTAGACGAAGAAAAAAGCTGTGTGGGAAATTTGTGGGATCTTAACCTATGGCAATCTCGTGCAAGCAAATGAGTCTCCTGTAAAAGACAAATGTCCGCTTGTGTGTTCTCTAGCAGGGACAGAATCGCCCTTCTTTTGACAGGGTTATTAAGTCCCTTAACATTAAGGGTTACTACCTTAAGAGTTGCCATCCAGAATCAAGACAGAATGTAACATGCAGTGGGTCCTGTGTATCGGGGGGGCCTATGAGCCTCAACTGCCTGTGACTCCCCATCGGGCCATCGTGAAAAGATCAAGAACACTGAACGGACTGTACTCTCCCCTCCCCTACCCAACTCCTGACCCCCTCTTCCCCTATCTCCCCAACTCCCCTTCCTCCTGCCCCCGTTCGGTCCCCCAACTCCCCCCCCTTCCTTCCCTCCCCCAAACCCCCAAAACCCCCAACTTCTTCCAAAGAATTGTCCCAGCCATGTCCTATCCGGACAAGTCCGTGGTAACTTATCGTAGTGGACGTCCAGCCACACCCTTCCCCCCTCTGCCCTCCCCCCAGCCCCTCATGGCCTTAAGCTGGCAAAAACAGAAATGCAAAGTCGTTCTCCCCCCGGAGCAGTCTTACGCTGTTAGTGCGACTCCGTTGTGCACCACTATGTCTCTGAAGGCTTCCTGGATGGCACTCGCCATTTCAGCCCTGATGGTAGGCGAACTCGGACGTTGGGATGCCGCTGATGTTCTGCGTCTCGAGACTCTGTGCCAGCCGTCCCCGGAGGTGCGTCTCCTGCGAGGTGTGGCGGAGGCCTCCTCTTCCGCAGTGATCCCCAACACCTCGCACGTGTCCTGCAGGGACCTCAATTGATGAAGCACACAGTTCCAACGGAAAATAAGCCTGAAAGGATGACCCCAGGAGTACGGCGTTTCATGTTGTTTCAAGAAGTCCGTTGCGATTTTAAACGCCTTCCTTTTCTGGAAGGTGATGACGGACAGATCTTGTTACAAGGCCAAAGGGTGTCCTCTAAACGTCAGCGAGGGTTTTTTCCTGGCCTCCGCCATGATTCTTTCTTTCAGTGGAAAGTCAGGGAGAAACACAAGGATATCCGGTGGTGGGCCTGAGGCACGTCTACGAGGCCCCACTCGATGAGCTCTGTCAATTCGTACCGGAAAGTCCGCTGCTTCGCCCAAGATGTCCCTGAAGAGCTCCCTCAGATATTCCGCCACATCTTTCCCCTCTTCCGTGGATGGTACACCCCGGACTCTGATGTTATTCCGCCTAGAACGGTTCTCCAAGTCTTCGTTGTGGGCCTGGAGGTCCATCTGTTGGTCCCTCAAACGCAGCACCTCCTGTTGTAGTTGCGTGAGCTCCTCGTCCTGCCTCTGAGCGGAACTTTCCACCGTGACCACTCTCTCGCCAAGGCTGTCAACTTCTCTCCGGATCTCGCGGACTTCCCCGGCCACCTCCTGCTTCAGCGCCTGAAAGTCGTCTCTCAGCGTCCCAAACAGCGACTCCAGAAAGGACTGAGTGACTGGGGGTTCGCTGCCGCCTGTTGCATTGGAGCCACTCGCTGCGTTCAGGGATGGTTGGCTCCGGTCACCCCTGGTTTGAGACCTTCCAAGCATCTCGGGGAGCGTACGGTCGTTCCGTTTATTGCCCTTCTGACTCGCCATCTTGTCTTCCAGGCACCTCGTCAGCTGGGCACCGGGACACCGGGGTAGCGACTCCACACGCCTCGTCTGGCTAGAAAGGCTCCGCCTCGTGTCGCAGGATGCCTCTCCGGGACCTCCGTGTCCAGGGGACCACTAGGCGCCATCGCTTCCGGCCTCGCCACAACCAGGGACAAAGAGTCGACCGCAGCCGCGCAAATCGGGACCTCTGGTCCGGCTCATTCCTCGGTTACTGCCAAGTGAGCTGCGGTGAACCGATTATCCCCGACGTAGTTCTCAAGGGCTCAACACTTAGCCGTCCGACTCTTCACCATCACCGAAAGCCAAAATGGCGCCTCCGAGTGCTCCTGTAAGCCATCGTCCCCCCTCCGGTGAGGGTTCCAGCTATGGGCGTCTCCCCGCCTGGCTCAAAGTCAGTCACCAGCCGGCCAGAAGCGGACTCCTCCACAGCAGCTTGAGGGTCCCGGTTCCCGTCTCGTCGCTGCAACACCGTCGCTGCTTATGCGTCCAGTGACCCCGCCCTTCCGGCTCGCGGGCCTCCGATCAGCTAGGCCGCAACCGCGGTCTCAATTTCGATAGGGATCAGCAGCTAGGGGCGCGTCGTCTCCGCGAGCAGCCCGTCCCCTCTCCAGGTCGCAGGTCCCGTCACGGCACCCAGCGTGGCGCCCGCTGCCCTCCGCCGTACTACCACCGACTTCTACGTGCTTCAGGGAAGGAGCTCAGGACAGCCGCAGCTAGGACGCCATTTCTCTTCGCGCCTGGTCTTTGCGTTGCTCAGTGTCCCGGGCCGGATCTCAGTCACTCCGAGGTCAGAGTATGGCTCTGGTACAGCCCGAACCGTTCCCGCACCTTCCCCACCCGGTTTCACACCGATGGGGGGGAGAACAAGCTATACAAAAGGCTCAGGGCCCGGGCTGGGTCGGGAGCTCCGGGAGAAAGCGTCTCCTCTCTCCGCCACCTTGGCCACGCCCCCAAGGCTCACCTTTTTAAAGCTGCAAGCACCTTAGTGGATTGAAATCAGGCTGCATGTCTCTATTGATTAGCTGACTGCCTCATGGGAGAGGTAGACGTCTGCATTAGGTAGGTAAAAATGCCTGCGTGGCTAGCAGTTATAATGTTGTGCACATTCAGAGAGAAGTCAAAAGCAGGCAGCAATTACACAAGCCTTAGCTGTTTTCATAGACATATTCAGAGTAAATGTGTTGTTGTTTGTGTAAATTATATTTCATTGCACTGGGCCATCTCTCTTATCTTACCCAAGTGATATACATTGCTTAGTTAAAGTTTAAGAGTCAAATGGACCGTGCTGATGCCCAGTGGCACACTGACCTCTTGTACTGAAACAAAATGTTGGCATCAGTGCTGGATTGGGACAGACCCATGTTTTTGTCTTCTGCCATCCAAAGTAAGCCTACCAATGTCCTTGCCTCCCTGCACCTATGTCAAGAATGTAAAAAAGAAGCTTGCACAAGTATGTGTTCAGGGTGAGTGGGGACACTGCATGGGTGCAAGGTGATCTATATGCCTGTATGAATGCAAGGTGAGTGGGACCACAGTAGGAGTGGAGGGTGTTAGGGGATCTTTTATGAGAACATGGTGGGTGGTGTGCCTGAATGAGCATAGGGTGAGTAGTGTGCCTATATGAGTGCAGGGTGAGTATTGAGAGTAAGAGTCCACTGGTTGTGTGGGGACATTGTATGAGTGCTGGGTGAGTGATGTGCCTGTTTTAGTGCAGGTTGAGCGGTGTACCATTATGAGTATAGGGTGAGTGGGGATGCTGTATGAGTGCAGTATGTGTGGTGTGCCCGTATAAAAGCAGGATCAGTTGGAACACAATATGAATGCAGGGTGAGCAGTGTACCTGTATGAGTGCATGGTGAGTGAGAAGGGTGAGAGTGTCCTGGTTGTGTGGGGACACTGTATGAGGGAAAGGCAAGTGGGGATGCTATGTGAGTGCAGGGGGAGTGGGGATGCAGTATGAATGCTTGGTGGGTGGTATGCATGTATGAGTGCAGGGTGAGTAGTGTGCCTATATTAATGCAGGGGGAGTAGTGTGCCTGTTTTACTGCAGGGTGAGTGGGGATGCTATATGAGTGCAGTATGTGTGGTGTGCCTGTATGATTGCAGGGTGAGTGGGGACACAATATGAATGCTTGGTGGGTGGTGTTCCTGTATGAGTGCAGGGTGAGTGGTGTGCCTGTATGGGTGCAGGGTAGCTGGTGTGCTTGTAGGACTGGGAATGCTGTATGAATGCAGTGTGAGTGGTGTACTTGAATGAAAGCAGGGTGAGAGGGAGCACTCTATGAGTGCAGGGTGAGTGGTGTGCCTATATGAGTGCACAGTGAGTGAGTATGCTGTATGAGTGCAAACTGCACAGTGTTCCTATTTGAGTACAGGGTGAGCAATATGTCATTATGACTGCAGGGTGAGAAGTGTTCCTGTGTGCGAGCAGGGAGAGTGGCAAGTCTGTTTGTGAGTCTATTAGCTTCTTTTTAAAAAATGAAAACGGTAACAAGCTGTATTAAAAGAAATACTAAAAATACTGCATGTATGCCTATTATTTCTCAAATTCTCTCACGAGGAGAGAACCACCTGCATCCCCCACCTATGTCTGCTTCAAGTTTCTGACTCTTTATATTCGACTTGCAGCTTTCTACCTCACCACTTTTAAAATGCACCAGCCACCACTAGTGTACACTGGGTAGAAATTTTGGGTTTGTGCATAGTGTGGTACCAGTTTTTGCAGGTACTCTGGCCCTTTGCTCTTTTGTACACTGTGGATGATGCAGAGGACCTGCAGTTTGATTCCAGAGCCTACTGGGAGTCAATAGATAGTTTTAAGTGGGTGTGAAGTATTTGGAGTAAAGAGGTTCCGGCATATTTCGGAACTCTCAGTGAGTAACACAAAGTGGGGAAGTGTGTGTGGGGGAGGCAGGCCACGCCACTATTAGAGCCAAAAGAGAAGACAATGTGACTGAAGGTAGGACACTGCCAGCTCATGGGCTACCTTGAAACTAACAACCTGCCCGACCTTTCCCAATCCGGCTTCCGACCCAAACACAGCACGAGACCACCCTGATCACAGAAACTGACAACATCAGACACCTTCTCGACCTAGGTGGAACAGTGGCCCTCATCCTCCTTGACCTATGAGCAGCATTTTACAACGATTCCCACCACTCCACCATATTGGCATCCAGGGCAACGCACTGAACTGGATGTCCACCTTCTTCTCTGCCCGAACCGAGATAATCTACCTACCGCCCTTCTCCTCTGCATCCAAAGACATCATATGTGATGCCCCCCCGGGATCTTCCCTCTGCTCCACCCTTTTCAACACCTACATGATGCCACTGGCTAACTTAACCTGTGGCTAGTTAATAAAGACAGAACAGGTGTAACGCTCCCACTATCCATATGATTCAGGGGCAAATGCTAAAGAATATATATATATATACATATATTCACCAAAAGCTATCAATCGATAGCATAAGTCAGCACTCACCACAGAAATTCTTTCCTCAATTGTCACGGTTTATTTGGAAGCAGCATGCATCACATAGCACCAACGCGTTTCGCAACCCACTGTTGCTTGATCACGGTAATGATACAATGTTACAGTTCCATTTTGTATTCAGAAAAAAACGCTACAAACTCAAAACAATGACATCACTTCCTGTCAATTACAGGAAGTGGCTGGGAAATGTAGTTTTTGTCATAGGAACGAGTGTATCTTTAGGGAAACAGCGAATTCATTTATAAACAAAAATGTGTTATATTCTGTAAATCATACACTTCTCAGGTAATCTCAAACTCTTTGTGCACAATAGGATCATTATTACTCATTGGCGACGGAGCGTTTGGGACGAGGGAAACGCACAGGACCTGGCGGACCGACATCGGAAGGTGGAGGTAAGCACGGGAAACTGTGACGCGGTACTTCCGACATACGTTTCTGGGTCACAGAGCTGGTTGCAAAAAGTAATGGGTTTGGTTTCATTGTGAATTGGAGTCGTCGGAAATACTGGATAAATATTATACCGCAATGGAATGTGTACAATACACAGAAGCGGAGAAATAATTTGGACACAGTAATTACTCAGTACGTCTTTTCTCACACACAGAATTTCCCATTTTTTGCTCCTGTATATACAAAAGAAACAGGAGGGCAAATAAACGGTATTAGAAGAGAAAACAAAGGAGAACAAGTACGTCGGTAGTTTTCTCCGAAGCAGCACCAGCACATCGTTTTGTGTGATACATAATGGATAAACGAGACGCTGAGAGAACTGAACTACTAGACTCACGTTTCTTTGAACAAAGAAAAACAGAAACTGACAAAGAAAAAAATAAAAATAAAAATAAAGATGAGAAATCGGATACTAAAAGCAAGCTTAAGATGTGGGAGAGACTAAGCAAGAAAGAAATCAATAAGTGGTGGGAACTAATCACATTGAAAAAATATATTGAAGTAAAAAGGGTCCCAAGAGGACTGCGGATTTCACTGATGCCCAGCCAACAAGATGTGTCGGATGAATTACTGAATGAATGGGGTGAATATATACTAGAATCATCCTTGGGACTAATCAAAATTCTGATAAAACATCTAGAAGTCTCACTAACCAAAATAAAGGAGGAATTGGCAGAATTGGAGAAAGAACTAGCGCTTTTAGAACTCACCCCAGAACAAACAAAGTTCAAGGAAGAGTTGGAAAAGTATGTAAACAAACATGAAGAGGTAGTAAGAAACCGCAAGCAATCCAAATTTCAAAGAGATGAAGAGGATTACACCAATGGATGCATCTTTACATATGCCAGGAAATTTGATATTTTCAAAAAACAACGTAAAGGTCTGAATAAACAAAGTTCATCAAGTGCGACATCATTGACCTCCACGGGAACAAGTGAAGATGGGGTGCAGAACCCGGATGCAACTAACAAGGATTTTTTAGGAGATATGAGACTGGTATTAGAACAAAGGACATGGGAGTTCAATCAAAACCAAAGTGTCAGAGGAAGAGGTCAAGGGCGCAGATGGGTACCCAGATCAGGAACATCACAAAAAAGACAACCAGAAGGGGACAAAGGAGAAAAAGATGGATCAGAAACGATAGGTACAGAAACGAGATCAATGCGCCAGAAGAAGGGCAAATAAACAACTTAATACAAGATGAGTTAGTGGTTTTGAATTTGTCTCATAAAAACATCAATGAACATGAAACATCTTTACTAAAAAAAGGGATAACGTTTTGTCCATCAGAATCAATGGATATGGCACAGACAAGAATAGATATATATAAATATATCAGAAAAATAAAACTCATGAAAATCTTTGAGGAAAATGAAAAAATGGCAACATATGTAAAGAATAAAAACCAAAAACGAACCAATGAAACCAACATAGAACAAAGCCTAACTGCGGCGGATTTACCGGCTTTAACAGTACTTACCAACTTGGACACAGACAATGAGGGTGATATCATCTCAGAATCGCAAACAGTACACCAAAAGGGCGCAGGATTGAGTGGGATGAAAGCTCCCTCCAAATTCTATCCCCAATTGCCTCAGGGGAACAAGATTGATCTATTTCAAGAGGCCATTGTCAAAGATATCTACAAAATAAAGGGTTTCAAGTATAAAGACAACCTAACAAAAGACGAAAGAATTGCGTTGAACAACTTAAAAGATGACAAAACAATAACTATAAAATCAGCCGATAAAGGCGGGAATATTGTCATTCTAAACACAATCGACTACATGGCTGAGGCACATCTACAGTTGGACAACAAAAAATATTACAGAAAACTAGAATCTAACCCAACTAAGATATTCAAAGAAAAATTGGATCAAAAACTTCAATTATGGAACAACCAAAATCTAATCGACACAGATGAAAGGAAATTTTTGTGCACAGACCATCCAAAAATGGCCACGATCTACTTTCTTCCGAAAGTGCACAAGAACCCACTAAAACCACCAGGGAGACCCATTGTGTCATCGAAGGGGTCCCTCATGGAACCAATTGCAAATTACATTGATTTCTTCCTCTTGCCGTTTGTCACCAGCTTAAGCTCTTACTTACGTGACACAACAGACCTATTGAAACATCTAGAGGACCTCCCATGGCAAGCGAACTACCTACTTATAACAATGGACGTTGTGTCGTTGTACACAAATATTGACAATGACATCGGATTGAATGCTTGTGCTTTTTTCTTAAAAGAACGAGATATCCATTTGAACCAACACAACCAGATGTTGATTGACATGGTGGAGATGTGCCTTACTCAAAATGTGTTCTTATTCGGGGATGAAATTTACCAGCAAATCCATGGCTGTGCCATGGGTTTTTCATTCAGCCCAGCATATGCATGTCTCACAATGGGGTGGTGGGAGCAACAAATTGCCTGGCACTCTGATAATGATTTCTATGTTGAAAAGATAGCGAAATGGATAAGATACATAGACGATCTTTTGATAATTTGGGAAGGAACGGCTTGTGAATTTGAGAATTATTTCCAAATTTTGAATTCCTCAACCTCAAATATTCGCTTCACGTATCACATCAGCAAAGACAGAGCAATTTTTCTGGATACGGAGATCTACATTCAAGACAACAAAGTGGAGACAACACTCCATAGAAAAGATACGGCAACTAACTCAATCTTACACTTTGACAGCTTTCACAAACCGTCTGTCAAGGAGAACATACCGTATGGAGAGTTCTTAAGAGCACGAAGAATTTGCTCAGAAGAGAAAGAATGGAGAGCAAAAAGTGAGAGCATGGCGCAGAGATTTAAAACCAGAGGATACCACAAAGCTATCATTGAAAAAGGGTGGCAAAGAGCAAACCAGAAAAAAAGAGAAGATGCCTTGACTACTAAAAAATCTGCAACAAACACCACTCAGAACAAAATACCTAATGAAAGAAAAGTGAGATTGATTCTAGACTATACGAGAGAATCAAAACAAATTGTCAATACTCTCAGAAAGAACTGGAAATTACTGCAATTAGATCAAACTGTGGGCAAAGTAATGGGTAATCATCCAGTAGTCACATATCGTCGAGCTAAGAACCTTAAAGATAGGTTGATACAGAGCCATTTCCAGGACAAATCAAAAAAGAAAAAGGGCATTCAATGGATGAACACGAAAGGCTTTATCAAATGCCAACGGTGTAAGGTCTGTCAAATTGCAATAAATAAGAAAGAAGTGAACTTACCCAACAACAAATTGTGGAAGATCAACCAGTTGATAGACTGTACGAGCACTCACGTAGTATATGTGATTGAGTGCCCATGTGCTCTAAAATACATCGGGAGTACGAAGAAACAATTTAAACTACGCATCCTTGAGCACATCAGAGCGACAGTGAATAAAGATAAGAACAACGCGGTCGCCAAACACATGGAACTAATGCACAACAGTGACTGGAAACTCTTGAAGACATATGCATTGGAATGTGTCTTACCACATGAAAGGGGCGGGGACCAAGAAAAACAACTTAGATGCAGAGAATCTAGACAAATTCTCAATTTCCGAACAATGAGCCCCTGGGGTCTTAATCAGAGCGAGGAGCTCTATGTACATTTATGATGATGTAATCAATATGAGATCTGTTTGTGTACTGAATTAATTTTCTTTGGTAACAAGATACAGAGTCTAATAGAATTTTAAGGAATTTATAGATATGAGTGGATAATGTGGTTGGGACAATGCATAACAGCGTATGTGTACAGTTGACAGTAGGAATACCTATCAGGCAATAACTGAATAAGAGATCCATATGAAGTAATATTAGGGTCGATTACGGGATCGAGAAACTGAGTACGGGGACCAAAATAGACAAAATGGGTTCTATATAATTAAGATATGACGATTAGCCCACCAGAGGGCTTTATTTGAGTTGAAATTAATGTAACATGCTCACCAGAGAGCTTAATTTCAGTTGTGTGGTCATAATTAATTTGTCCACCAGATGGCACTTCGAATTGCCTGCATTTAAAGGTCTCCGTGTGCCGGTATTAAAATCGCCAATGAGTAATAATGATCCTATTGTGCACAAAGAGTTTGAGATTACCTGAGAAGTGTATGATTTACAGAATATAACACATTTTTGTTTATAAATGAATTCGCTGTTTCCCTAAAGATACACTCGTTCCTATGACAAAAACTACATTTCCCAGCCACTTCCTGTAATTGACAGGAAGTGATGTCATTGTTTTGAGTTTGTAGCGTTTTTTTCTGAATACAAAATGGAACTGTAACATTGTATCATTACCGTGATCAAGCAACAGTGGGTTGCGAAACGCGTTGGTGCTATGTGATGCATGCTGCTTCCAAATAAACCGTGACAATTGAGGAAAGAATTTCTGTGGTGAGTGCTGACTTATGCTATCGATTGATAGCTTTTGGTGAATTTAAGAAAGCGGGGCTCTGCTTTGAAGTCAGCACCGGTGGATGAGCGCCGTTGGATTACAGTATTGAGCCATAATTGTGGATATATACATATATATACATATCTCTCACCCTGTCTGAGCTATTTTTTAACATTGGTGCTAGGAGATATACCCTATTAAATTATTTTCTGCTCCTTAAACCAATTTTATTCACCCTTATTCTTTTTCTGGTTTTTTCTTGCACTGCACTGTAGATTTCTCTCCAACCCCATCAGTTACTTCACCTACACATATGGTTTCAACCATAATACCAACACATACAGACTTACAGGAAGATCTTTGCTCTCTGTTAATATACCGAGATCTGGTACAGTGTTGGTCCTCGGGGCCCCAAATGATGATGGGCGGTTCCGAGTGGTGACTGATGGGAGCCAGAGACCAGATACTGATTTTGATCTGGCATAGAGAGATATGTATATATATGTATATATATATATATTCTTTAGCATTTGCCCCTGAATCATATGGATAGTGGGAGCGTTACACCTGTTCTGTCTTTATTAACTAGCCTGTCTTTTTACTGACCCTCTGATACTCTGTTGTGAATACTGTTAGTTGGGCTTGTATTCGGAGCTGGTCATTAAACTGCCCACGGGTCCCCCTTACTGTATGTGTTTTGGATAACTTAACCTGTGCCCACGGACACAAAATCATCTCTTACGACGACGACACCTAGCTCGTCCTATCCCTCACAGATGCTGACACCACAAGAGCCACCTTCCAAAGCATCATGACCGACATCACCACCTGCATGAAGACCAACTGCCTCAAACTCAATTCAGAAAAGACGGCAATCATCTTCAGAAAGAGGCCCTTCCTGTGGAACAACACATGGTGGCTCGCCACACTTGGCCCCTCACCAACCCCCATCAGCCACGCATGCAACTGTATAATCACCCTAGACTGTTGCCTCATGCTTGAGGCAGCAGATCAATGTTGTCTCGCCTGTTTGCTTCCTCACTCTCTGCATGCTCTGCAAGATCTTTCTAGTGGCTCCCTGTCTAATTCAGACCCTTGTCAGCAGCCAACTCAACTATGGCAACGCACTCTGAGCCTGACCCACCAAACAACTCTTGGGACGCCTCCAGGCTATCCAAAACTCGGCGGCAAGACTCATCCTCGACCTCTTCATAAGAACAAGCATCACCCCTCACCTTAGTGCTCTCTATTGGCTTCCTGTCCAGGAAAGCTACCTCTGCAAGCTCCTCACGCATGTCTACAAAGCCCTCCACAAGTTCGGACCCACCTACATTAAAGACTGCCTGATATTCCTCTGACCAACCAGAGAGCTCCGATCCTCCTTACTCGCATTGCCCACATCCTCGCAGCTGCTGCGGAGGATGCTCCATCTCCTATTTCGCCGCCAGAGCGTGAAGTGCCCTGCCTCTTCACCTGCGCACCTCCCTGCCTCTGAAGGACTTTAGGAAGCAGCTCAAGACCTGGCTTTTCGACTGCCACCACCATTCAACCAAGGCAAGTCCCACCCACCAGCGCCTGGAGATCCCTCCGCACCCTCCCCCAGGGTGACAAGCTGTGCTCTACAAGACCACCTGATTAAAAAGAGTGGGGAACACCGCACCCTGGCAAAAGAGGCGGGTGATCAACGAGGATGGACACCTGGGCACTAAAAGAGAACTCAGTACTTTAGCATTGATAGGGTGGGGGCGCCTTGGCGCTAATGATGGAACCTAAGAGCAGGAGGAAGGTAAAACATTGACAGAACAGAGAGCTGAGTAACCTAACAAGGAGCAAAGGGACTTGGATTTTTCGGGATTGCGGAGGATGGTTAAAGCTACATATGAGCAGATGCAGGGGATAGGGGAACTCCAAACAGCTTGGGACACCGAGATTACTTTACCTTTTTGGACATAGGTTTTGATTGCAAAATACAATCGTGTGCGCCTTCAGTGGGATATTTGGAACTAGGGCCTCCTTCACCCAGGTGGTATTCATTCGACCCCCAGAATAATAAGGCATCGTATCCGTTTTCCCTTTGCCCCCTGCAACAGACCACCCTCCCGCCTCATGCACACACTCCACTTCGTCATCACGCTCGTTACCACCAACCTTTCCAGCTCAGTTAAATTAGCAGGTGATTTCTACCCATACTCACGGCCCACCTTTAATTAACGGTCCGCTTTGTACAGGACACTAGTGACTGGAAAGAAGGGGATACAAAAGCCGAGCAGCTACATTCTTCACGGGTTATTGATCGGCTCATCTCCAAAGAGCCTGCTGGTAATTAACAACAAATCCAGGCCTTGTTGAAACGAAAGGACGCGCGAGCTGCTGACTCTGGTAGCCGCCTCAAAGCGGAGTCACCGAGCCGCCAGGGCACAGGGGGGAAATCAAAGGCATTGATAAATTCGACATGCAAACCGGGAGGGCAGGGGAAGGGGGGAAGGGGGACTTATTCTTGGAGAAATTGAAGATTTCCACAAAATGGTGCGGTGACGTGTTCTTTGTTTTTATTTTTACACTTGCTATCACAGTCTGAGCATTGGATGTACCTTATCGCTCCCAGCTGAACTTCTAAATATAGCAATAAGAAACAAAAAAATTGGCCAGTCATCTTTTGCAAAGGCGCCCCCTTTGCTGCATTTTAGTAACGTTTGAACTGTATGAGTTAGCAGCATGTATTTTGTTAACATCTATAGATTATGCAGATGATAGATTATGAAGCAAATGCGTAAAATCCATAACTATGCAAAAAATGCAGGCTTTTCTTAAAGAGTGGTAAGGCTTACATTCTTAGGCTTCGCTAAGTTTGCGTTATTTTGGGGATTTTGTGTTTCTACGTAACACGAAATTCCTCAAATTATGCCATTATGCAGCTTCACATAATTACGCGTCATTTGCGATAAACACAGAAACGCATGGGAAAAAGAGAAGAAAAATGGCTGTTGTTCGTGGTGCTTTTGCTTTCACACTCAATTTAGAGCAAAACGTGTTCTTGCATTGTAAACTGATGTAAGGATGCATTTCCTTCTAATAAAAAAATAACAATACATTCTAGATTTGCAGTTCACATAGTTAGTCAGAATTTCGTGTACGTTTGCCAACATTTTATTTAGTTACACAAAAAATACGTACATTTCATACACCCCTACATTTACTATTTTTACTAGCCTAAGAAAGACCACCAGTCTAGCCGCGGCAGTGGGCCCAACCAGTGGCAACGGAGCAGCAAGAAAAATAACAGTCGCCTCAAGATTGAATGATGTAAAGAGAGCCATAGCTGGTGCGCAGTGACCATCACATTCCTGGGTCGAGGTGCCACTGTACTTACATGCTATACCAACTATAACTTTGTGTTTGGGTTAGAGGTTACGCAACTGCACAGGATGTGACCTATTCTGCTCCAGCCTTATAGGCGTTTCAGAAGTAATGGGCAGTCAGTAAATCTGCTTTTCCTATTGGTCAGTCTGACTCTATAGCAAATGCTCCTCGCGCGCACACACAGACTCTTCTACATCTCGTTAGCAGTAGACGCGCAATAGAAGCTCATGAAATAGTGTTTTAAAGTGGAATATTTCCCGGCTGTGAATCAGCCAAGAATTGACACACAAATGACAGAATCCGACAAGCCGTCAGGCTTAATGAGCCGGGTTTATGCGGAAGCACGGGGAAGGAGTAGACAGATTTACAGCCCAGTCCAGAAACTCGGCTGTTTTTTCTTCCATACAGGGCGAGTTACAAAACAAGATATCCATCAATAAAAAGATGTGTAGGTTTAGTGGAAGGATGTAAAACTGAGGCAACATTTTAATATACTCTTCTCTCTCCCTGTCTGGCACGATTTTTAAAAGAGCTCTCATACTCAACCCCACAAATGCTACATTTTTAATTTTGAAATATGGCACCTCTCTCGTGTTGCTTATCTCCATCTAAAGCATGGAATCTGTAGGGTACCTCACGAAGGGCCCAATGTAGGTAATTTTTTTTTACCGGTTCGTAAATACCGAATGATACCGAATCGGTATTTATGAACCGGAAAACCAGGTAAATAATCGGTAAAAAATACTGATTCGGTAACAATCGCTATCCACACTCGGTAAATACCGAATCGGTAATCACCGAATCGGAAATCTCCGAATCAGTAACACCCATTCACCCCTATGGGCCTCCAGTCCCATAGGAATGAATGGGAGACACTGATTCGGAGATTACCGAATCGGTATTTACCGAATCGGTATTTACCGAATCGGAAAAATCCGATCTTGAAAATTCGAATACCTGACATGTGACCCAGTGAACCAATCAGGGAGACACAGCACACCCCACAACAAAGCCTCAGAGAAACCAACCAATCAGATGCAAGTACCACACCCCAGTACCTGGAAGTGGCCACACCCATGCAGGTGCAGAGCAACAGAACTGCAGAGAGAGCTGGAGGTGAGACAGAGGAGCAGGCTGCACTGAGACCAACATAGCTGCACCATGGAGTCCCAGGAGGCACAAAAGGATGGAGGTGACAGAAAGAGGAAGGTGAAATTCAGCCCAACAAGAGCTCCAGGTGCTGGTGGAGGAGGTTGTGCAGCACTACAGTAAGCTGTTTGGGAGACATTCCCTGCAAGTAGCAGAGTCTGTAAAGAGGAACACCTGGCTGGTAATACAGAGCAAAGTCAATGCCCTTGGAGTGACTCATCACGAAATCGACAACATGAAGAAAAGGTGGTATGATCTGAGGATCACCACCAAAAAGAAGCTTGCCACCCATAGGAAGGAATCAGTAGCCACAGGTGGGGGGAAGAACCGTGCTCCAAGCCTCACAGAACTGGAGCAGCTTGTGGAATCCATCATGGAGCCTGAGAGCATACACGGGATTGGGGATGCTGATAGCTCAGCCAGAGCTGCAAGGAAGAAAGGTAAGATGCATGGACATGTACCCCACCCATTCCCTGGCCCCTTCCCCAATGTGGGTGACTCACTCACAATCCAACACACATGACAGTAGTCACCAGCAATGCATCATGGTAGTCGTAGTCATAGGTATATACATCAAAGCTGCCAGCACTGAACACTGCATGCCATGCCACACTCCCCATACACAACCAGTTGAAGCATATGAAAATGTGTATTAGGAATATGTGTGATGAAAACACACAGCTGATCATTGTCCATGTCTCTCCACAGGAGAGTCATGGCGCAGGGAGGGGAGTCCAGTGCACTAACAACGGCACAGAGGGAGAAGTCAACAGACACAGCAGGACCTAACACTGTCCCTGAGGACACAACCACAACCCACGCACCCACAGCTACGGAGCAAGACACCACTGCACAGCCACTGTCGCCCCTGCTGTTCGAGACACAGACTCCGGCAGCACCTGCAGGTGCAACAACACCAAGCTCGGGGTCCCCTGTGCATGTGAGGCCAAGGAGGCAGGACGTATTACCATTACAAATCATGGAAAGCTCTGATGAGGAAGTGGTAGAGGCACCCAGACCGACCATACCACCACTTGCTAGCAACGCAGGCCTACAGAGGTCAATGGGATCTGGCCGTGCAAGTGACCGTGGCTGTAGGGCACGTGAGCAGGATGAGGGGCATAGTGTGCAGGGGATATTTTCAGGGCTGGAAGCCACAATGGTGAGGGTGCAGCGCATGCAGGCCAAAGGAATCCTGGCAGTGCAAAGACAGGTGCGCATCCTGAACAGCAGGATGTCAGACATCGATCGGGGGATAAGTGGCATTGCAAAGGGAATGGAGTCCATGGGCAAAGGAATGGAGGCAATGGGCAAAGGAATGGAGTCCATGGCAGAGGCGGTGAGGGAAATGGGTGTGCGCATGGATTCCCTCTGTGACAGGCTGGAGAGTGACCACCAAGAAAGGCGCAGGTATAGGCGTGAGGTACAGCAGCTGAATCAGTCAATTAACCATCTGGCTACTTCTACCACACTGCTATGCCGCTGGTCAGTGACCATGCAGACTGAAATTGTGCACTGCTGCAGTGACTTGTCCAGGGGGATGGGGAGGGTGACCTCTGCTATGGAGGTAATGCTGACACAGCAGACAGCCACTGCTGGCAACACGTGTGTAGGGGACACAGAGGAGTCCACTAGCAGGAGTGGAGCCAGCACGCCTGTACGGGACATTTGTCGGAGCAGCAGACTCCATGCAGATGACACCGCTCCCACTGCGCAGGTTGACCCCAGCCCCGTGGCTCCCACAACATCACGCGTAAGCGCAAACATTAAAAATCATAATGAACACAGGACAGGTCACAGTGATTTTAACTTTGGCCACCCAGCTGGCAAAGTGAATTTAATTAGATTTTTTTGGTCTTGAATAGTGCAGTTGTACAAATTAAAGTGAGTGTTTCAAGACATGAACATGCCTGTGTGTCATCACTCTATTAAAAGTATCTGTTGGTGATTTCTGCGCGTCGCAGTCTGCCATCTGTTGCAGGTGCTGCTCCTGCTGCAGTGTGATCGGCTTGTACAGTCCCATCATCTATGTCCTCATGATATGTTAAGTCAATCTCTGTGCCCTCCTTGGTGGCAAGATTGTGCAGCATGGCGCAGGTAGCTATTATCTTGCAACAGATGATTGGTGTGTATTGCCGTGTACCTCCACTCTTATGGAGGCACCTAAATCTACTTTTCAGCAGTCCAAAAGTGCGTTCCACCACGCAACGTGTTGTTCTGTGTGCCCTGTTATAACGCCTTTCGCTCATGGTGGATGGGTTCAGGGAGGGGGTGAGCACAAATGAACGCAGGGCATATGCACTGTCACCTGGGTGGAAAATGAAATTTTGATTAGTCAAGTTCTTTTTATGCTTCCTTCTGCATGGACTATCAGGGTGTGTCACACATACTTACCCAGCAGGTATCCATCACCAAACTCACCAGCCACAAGGCGACTGTATATCCCACTGTTGGTGAATATGTAGGAGTCGTGGGTACTCCCTGGATATTTGGCTACAATGTCCGTAATTATGTTGCCAGCGTTGGTAGATCACCTGCACATTTATAAAATGTGTGGACTTCCGGTTTCTATATAAGTGTTCAGTTGCTGCAGGTGGGCATAGTGGGATGTGCGTCCCATCGATACAGCCTATAATGTGAGGAAACTGGGCAAGTTGATAGAAATCGTTTTTCGTCCTTGCAAGTTCTGCAGGTGTGTCAGGGAACTCGATGTAGTGTTCCATCTTCTGCATCATGGCGTTTAGGAATTTTCTGAAAAACCGTGACAGGCAGCTCTGAGACTCCCCACCTACTGTGGCTATCACGTGGTGGTAGCTACCTGAGGCAAGAAGGTGTAGGCAGCACAGCACCTGCACATGGGGTGAGATGGCGTGTGCTCTTGGGGTTGGGTGTTCCAGATATGGGTGGAGGTCCCCAATCAAGTCCAGGATGGTTCTGGGGTGGAGTCCCATAGGAATGAATGGGAGACACCGATTCGGAGATTACCGAATCGGTATTTACCGAATCGGTATTTACCGAATCGGAAAAATCTGATCTCGAAAATTCGAATACCTGACATGTGACCCAGTGAACCAATCAGGGAGACACAGCACACCCCACAACAAAGCCTCAGAGAAACCAACCAATCAGATGCAAGTACCACACCCCAGTACCTGGAGCTGGCCACACCCATGCAGGTGCAGAGCAACAGAACTGCAGAGAGAGCTGGAGGTGAGACAGAGGAGCTGGCTGCACTGAGACCAACATAGCTGCACCATGGAGTCCCAGGAGGCACAAAAGGATGGAGGTGACAGAAAGAGGAAGGTGAAATTCAGCCCAACAGAGCTCCAGGTGCTGGTGGAGGAGGTTGTGCAGCACTACAGTAAGCTGTTTGGGAGACAGTCCCTGCAAGTAGCAGAGTCTGTAAAGAGGAACACCTGGCTGGTAATACAGAGCAAAGTCAATGCCCTGGGAGTGACTCATCACGAAATCGACAACATGAAGAAAAGGTGGTATGATCTGAGGATCACCACCAAAAAGAAGCTTGCCACCCATAGGAAGGAATCAGTAGCCACAGGTGGGGGGAAGAACCGTGCTCCAAGCCTCACAGAACTGGAGCAGCTTGTGGAATCCATCATGGAGCCTGAGAGCATACACGGGATTGGGGATGCTGAAAGCTCAGCCAGAGCTGCAAGGAAGAAAGGTAAGATGCATGGACATGTACCCCACCCATTCCCTGGCCCCTTCCCCAATGTGGGTGACTCACTCACAATCCAACACACATGACAGTAGTCACCCGCAATGCATCATGGTAGTCGTAGTCATAGGTATATACATCAAAGCTGCCCACACTGAACACTGCATGCCATGCCACACTCCCCATACACAACCAGTTGAGGCATATGAAAATGTGTATTAGGAATATGTGTGATGAAAACACACAGCTGATCATTGTCCATGTCTCTCCACAGGAGAGTCATCGCGCAGGGAGGGGAGTCCAGTGCACTAACAACGGCACAGAGGGAGAAGTCAGCAGACACAGCAGGACCTAACACTGTCCCTGAGGACACAACCACAACCCACGCACCCACAGCTACGGAGCAAGACACCACTGCACAGCCACTGTCGCCCCTGCTGTTCGAGACACAGACTCCGGCAGCACCTGCAGGTGCAACAACACCAAGCTCGGGGTCCCCTGTGCATGTGAGGCCAAGGAGGCAGGACGTATTACCATTACAAATCATGGAAAGCTCTGATGAGGAAGTGGTAGAGGCACCCAGACCGACCATACCACCACTTGCTGGCAACGCAGGCCTACAGAGGTCAATGGGATCTGGCCGTGCAAGTGACCGTGGCTGTAGGGCACGTGAGCAGGATGAGGGGCATAATGTGCAGGGGGTATTTTCAGGGCTGGAAGCCACAATGGTGAGGGTGCAGCGCATGCAGGCCAAAGGAATCCTGGCAGTGCAAAGACAGGTGCGCATCCTGAACAGCAGGATGTCAGACATCGATCGGGGGATAAGTGGCATTGCAAAGGGAATGGAGTCCATGGGCAAAGGAATGGAGGCAATGGGCAAAGGAATGGAGTCCATGGCAGAGGCGGTGAGGGAAATGGGTGTGCGCATGGATTCCCACTGTGACAGGCTGGAGAGTGACCACCAAGAAAGGCGCAGGTATAGGCGTGAGGTACAGCAGCTGAATCAGTCAATTAACCATCTGGCTACTTCTACCACACTGCTATGCCGCTGGTCAGTGACCATGCAGACTGAAATTGTGCACTGCTGCAGTGACTTGTCCAGGGGGATGGGGAGGGTGACCTCTGCTATGGAGGTAATGCTGACACAGCAGACAGCCACTGCTGGCAACACGTGTGTAGGGGACACAGAGGAGTCCACTAGCAGGAGTGGAGCCAGCACGTCTGTACGGGACATTTGTCGGAGTAGCAGACTCCATGCAGATGACACCGCTCCCACTGCGCAGGTTGACCCCCAGCCCCGTGGCTCCCACAACATCACGCGTAAGCGCAAACATTAAAAATCATAATGAACACAGGACAGGTCACAGTGATTTTAACTTTGGCCACCCAGTGTGCAAAGTGAATTTAATTTGATTTTTTTGGTCTTGAATAGTGCAGTTGTGCAAATTAAAGTGAGTGTTTCAAGACATGAACATGCCTGTGTGTCATCACTCTATTAAAAGTATCTGTTGGTGATTTCTGCGCGTCGCAGTCTGCCATCTGTTGCAGGTGCTGGTCCTGCTGCAGTGTGATCGGCTTGTACAGTCCCATCATCTATGTCCTCATGATATGTTAAGTCAATCTCTGTGCCCTCCTTAGTGGCAAGATTGTGCAGCATGGCGCAGGTAGCTATTATCTTGCAACAGATGATTGGTGTGTATTGCCGTGTACCTCCACTCTTATGGAGGCACCTAAATCTACTTTTCAGCAGTCCAAAAGTGCGTTCCACCACGCAACGTGTTGTTCTGTGTGCCCTGTTATAACGCCTTTCGCTCATGGTGGATGGGTTCAGGTAGGGGGTGAGCACAAATGAGAGCAGGGCATATGCACTGTCACCTGGGTGGAAAATGAAATTTTGATTAGTCAAGTTCTTTTTATGCTTCCTTCTTCATGGACTATCAGGGTGTGTCACACATACTTACCCAGCAGGTATCCATCACCAAACTCACCAGCCACAAGGCGACTGTATATCCCACTGTTGGTGAATATGTAGGAGTCGTGGGTACTCCCTGGATATTTGGCTACAATGTCCGTAATTATGTTGCCAGCGTTGGTAGATCACCTGCACATTTATAAAATGTGTGGACTTCCGGTTTCTATATAAGTGTTCAGTTGCTGCAGGTGGGCATAGTGGGATGTGCGTCCCATCGATACAGCCTATAATGTGAGGAAACTGGGCAAGTTGATAGAAATCGTTTTTCGTCCTTGCAAGTTCTGCAGGTGTGTCAGGGAACTCGATGTAGTGTTCCATCCTCTGCATCATGGCGTTTAGGAATTTTCTGAAAAACCGTGACAGGCAGCTCTGAGACTCCCCACCTACTGTGGCTATCACGTGGTGGTAGCTACCTGAGGGAAGAAGGTGTAGGCAGCACAGCACCTGCACATGGGGTGAGATGGCGTGTGCTCTTGGGGTTGGGTGTTCCAGATATGGGTGGAGGTCCCCAATCAAGTCCAGGATGGTTCTGGGGTGGAGTCCCATAGGAATGAATGGGAGACACCGATTCGGAGATTACCGAATTGGTATTTACCGAATCGGTATTTACCGAATTGGAAAAATCTGATCTCGAAAATTCGAATACCTGACATGTGACCCAGTGAACCAATCAGGGAGACACAGCACACCCCACAACAAAGCCTCAGAGAAACCAACCAATCAGATGCAAGTACCACACCCCAGTACCTGGAGCTGGCCACACCCATGCAGGTGCAGAGCAACAGAACTGCAGAGAGAGCTGGATGTGAGACAGAGGAGCAGGCTGCACTGAGACCAACATAGCTGCACCATGGAGTCCCAGGAGGCACAAAAGGATGGAGTTGACAGAAAGAGGAAGGTGAAATTCAGCCCAACAGAGCTCCAGGTGCTAGTGGAGGAGGTTGTGCAGCACTACAGTAAGCTGTTTGGGAGACAGTCCCTGCAAGTAGCAGAGTCTGTAAAGAGGAAAACCTGGCTGGTAATACAGAGCAAAGTCAATGCCCTGGGAGTGACTCATCACGAAATCGACAAAATGAAGAAAAGGTGGTATGATCTGAGGATCACCACCAAAAAGAAGCTTGCCACCCATAGGAAGGAATCAGTAGCCACAGGTGGGGGTGAAGGACTGGGTTCTTTAAGACCCAGCGGTGCCAGGGGACAACACCTGAAACCTTCGTGGGTAACCTGCCCTGGCGTACGAATGACAGAGACACGGGACACTTCCTTCGGCGTCAAAGATTCAAGGTTTATTTACTGCAGGGAAACACAGAAGTCACAGGAAGTACAACAAGTGTAGTTCGGGGAGACTGCTTTAAAGTGGTTCTGTGGATCGCTCCTTTTATACACGATTCTCCCATAGGTTTACATGGTACACAAAGGTTTACGACTTGGTTCCCACAATTATCCCCGAGAGGGGTCGCTTTGGTCACTTTGATACATTCAAGGTCCGGAATATAAGTGCGGAAACATTTGGCGGTTCCCAACTGTAAAAACCCATCTTCCCACCATTAGTACATTCCAATCGGCAATAAAACAGATCGAAGAAGGAACAAGAACAGGTGTGGAGGAAGATGGAGACAGTGGGGAGATTGGAAAGGGTGTAAAAGGGGAGGTATCGGGAAACACGAGCTACAGGCATCAAAGGGACGTGCCTAATGAGATGCACGGCTGAGACAATACACCGGCACGGCGAGATGAGCCTCGAGCGGGGCCATCTGCCTTACAGTATCATCCCCCTCGTCATAAAGACACTTTCAAAGGACATGTGTCTTCCGCAGATATCTTGGGAATCCCAGGGTCGCGAAGCGGACAACGTCCGTTCGCTGGCTACTTGAGGGCAAGAGACAAAATGGATGCCGTATCTAAGATGGAACCCGTGGGTACAGATGAAAATCCCACGTAACAAACGAACGGTTTAAGTTAGCACAGCAAAACTACACACACTTACTAAACTCGTCATTTGCGGTTCGTAGATACCAGACTCGACCATATTCGTGCGAGTCGAAAACACCACTTACAATTGCCACGGAACCTCAGACGCTCCTTTTGCCCTCATGTAGGCAAGCACTAGTCGGAATCATACTCGATATTCATCAGACCATCTAGATGTTGCTGTAACATAGCTCTGTCCAACTGAGTCCCCTTGGTAACAGGTGGCTGTCTCATACACGTTGTAGCACAGAGGCCACATAAGGCAGGACCACACTGCACACAAAGGCAACACGTGAACAGGAACGTCACAACAACTCCGATAATCATCAGAATCTTCCAACCCCAAGTCGACATCAGGCCCCAAAACCACCCAAGTAGCGTCCAATCCCCTACATCCACGTGTATGGATTCAGAGATTTTATGCAACTTTGAGATGGCTTGATAGACAGTCGGAGCGTTATCCGGAATGAAAATACAGCAGCTCGAATGGATCCCCTTACATACCCCACCTCGATCTGCTAAGATCACATCTAAAACCATACGGTTTTGTAACGTCATAAGTCTATCCGCCTGAAGTTCTGTGGTGATATTACCAAGGGCACTGGCAGTAATATTAGCTGTCGATTCTACCACTCGAGTCAACTGTCTCAGGTTCCTGCTATTAACCATAGGCCCCCAAAACGGGAGGAAACCCTTGAAAAAGTCTCCTGCCTCTTGACCGGCAGTATCCTCTTCGCTAATTACGCTTCTCACAACTCTTGTCTTGTGATAATCTGCATCTACAGTGAACGTCGGAGGCAACAAATTTGCGATGAAGCATGCGCCCACAAAGTCGGAGGGCAACCATGCATACGCACGATCATGGCAGACAAAGTACGTACCCTTGGCAGCCAGAAACACAGGGGACGAGACCATAGGCAGAATGTAATTCTCGGTGCAAGCACTCTCTCCAAGTCGGGCTTTCGATCTTCGGCCACGACCCATTAGACAAAAATTACCAATGTGGGGTACGACCCATATCGGAGGCGAGCTTTTAAGCTGTTTATCACTCGTGAGCGCACTATACTCGACCTTACTCAAGACCCTATAGGCTTGTACCTCTTCCTCTGGGATGAGCGACGGCTCATAGATATCTCTATCTAAATCTTCTATCGCTATGGACAAAGGCTTATAGTACGAGCCAAGGCCAAGGTAGGGAGAACGTGGCTCTCGACTGGGGTGAGAATCTAGTGCGCTTCGAAACATTGTTTGGAATGCTCGAGCTGAACCCTGGGAACTATACGGTAAGACCAGATATGGAATTCCCTTATCCGTGGTATGCGGCATTAGTCCACACACCCAACAATTAGTAGTGTTTACCACTAACTGGTGCTGGTGAAGGAGCTGAATAAAGGAATTATTGCGGAATTCTGCACGTCTAGCCTGCTCGTGTTCGGGTAAGATATGGAAGGAATGAGGGGATGCAGTGGAGATAAGTGTAGGGTCAGAGGTAGGAGTAGGTATAGCAGAAGGTAAGAAGTAAGACATCGTGTAATACACCCCACCCGCCAATAGTGCAGAAACAATCAGAAGCAGTACGAATATTTGAAACATAAAACATTTGGTACGACTAAGTTGTTGTAACTTGAACCTTTGTGCCTGAGCTTCTTCCAAGTCCATCAGCTTCGAAAACGCCATTCCCTATGACCGTACGCAACGTTTCTTGACGCACTTCGTTCTGTGTAGCAGTAGTCAATCCCTAGGAGTTCCCAGGAACCGACGGTCTTTAACCTAGCGTCAAGACCTGCTAACCAGAAGGAAGTACACGCGCGGCCCTACGGCCTTTATTCACAATGTATATGCAAAAAGATGTCTCTCAGCTGTGGAAGCAAAAACACATATGGAACGAAACTCAATATATATATATACAAAAATAATTACAATAATACGGGTGTTCGGACTGATCGTGGAAAACGGGATAATGCACTTATCAAGGGGCAGAACGGGATTATTTTATTTGTCCTTAGTGCTGGAACGCAAAGAGTATCGAGTTTTCCCAGGACGTGTATGTTCATCAAACAAAGGATCCGATGAGGGAACAGAGTCCTGTTGATCAGCCGAATGTTCTAGTCTCGAGTCTTTTGATGACAAATGTTCAACAGTGTCTTTCTGCTGCACTGAGGATTCTCCGACAGGTTGTGCGTCGCTGAAAGGTACAAACGCCGGCAATCCTTCGGATTCAGATGAAGCAATGCCCCTCCTCACCCACGAGTCTGCCGGCAAAGGAATAGGAACTTTCTTTGTATGGGTGGCATGCACCCAATTCTTCCGGCCCTCTAAACGAACGGCAGTTCTCGTGGCAAGGAGGACCTGGTAGGGTCCAGTAAACCGGGGTTCCAAGTTCTTCTTGCGGGAAAAATTTCTGGTGACCACCCAGTCTCCGGGCTGGAGCTGGTGGCCTGGACCCTCCGTCTGCGTCGGCAATGCTTCGTAAACCTGTTGGTGAATTAACCTCAGTTTAGCAGTCAGATCATAAAGATAGTCAATCAACATTGGGTATTCGAGACTGGAGAACACACCCCGTCTAGGGACCCCCCACACATTCGCAGGACGACCGAACACTATTTCATAGGGACTAAGCCCTACTCGGGAGTGTACGGTTGCCCTAGTTGATAACAAAGCTAAGGGTAAAGCATCAGGCCACGAAAGACCAGTCGTAGCCTGAATCTTTGCTAGTTTCAATTTAAGGGTGCCATTATACCCTTCAACCAAACCAGCTGACTGGGGATGATTGGCGCTATGGAATTTTTTATTAATTCCAAGGCCCTTACACACACTCTTCATCACACTCCCCACAAACTTACTTCCGTTATCCGACCATACAATCCGAGGCATTCCATACCGAGGAAAGTATTCCTTCAGTAGGATTTTCGCAGTAGACAAAGCAGTGTTGTCCTTGAGGGGATAGGCTTCAATCCATCGGGAGAACGCGCAAACCACAACTAAAACTTATTTCAGGTTATTGCATCGCTCCATATGGATGAAGTCTAATTGGATCACCTCAAAGGGACATGAAGGGGAAGCAAAACTACCAGGAGGAGTTGGGGTTCCCTTACCAGGATTGTATAACATACATACCATACAATTCTTAACCAATCGTTCAGCACATTTCGTGATACCATCATTCTTCCACACAGGGGACAGCAACTTACAAATACCTTTCACGCTAATATGTGCTAACCCATGCGCCATTGTCACAACAGCCAGCACATATGCATCCGGTAACATCCATCTCTTATGTTCCGACAAATCAACCCAACAACCATTCACATCCAACTTTCCCGTACTTTCTTTCCACTTCGTCTTTTCAGTCTCGGTGGCCTCATTCTGAATTGCTTTCACACTCTCGATAGTGTCCTCACACATACTGGATTCGGTAGGCCACCTAACCGAACTCATCACTTACATTCTAGTGCTAAGATCCCGTGCAGTCTCCTTAGCAATCTCATCCGCAAAGGCATTACCACGACCAACATCATCCGTCACCTTACGATGCGCACTACATTTAACAATCGCTACCTGCTTAGGCAACGTAAGTGTATCCAAAAGATCATTCACAAGTTGTCCATGCTGAATCTTCGTACCATGCGATGTCATAAAACCTCTCTCTCTCCACAACCGTCCAAAGCTATGGGCGACGCCAAAAGCATATTGGCTGTCGGTAAACACATTCACACGTTTCCCTTTCGCTAACACACACGCTCTAGTTAGAGCGATCAGCTCTGCAGCCTGGGCAGAGTTCTGATTCAATCTCGCAGTTTCCACAACAGTATTCAAAGTCACAACAGCATACGCAGTAGTCACATCACCATTCGGCAATTTAAAACATGAACCATCCACATACAACGTTCCATCTGGATCTTCCAAAGGAGTGTTTTTAAGGTCCACTCGACCTTTTGTTTCCTCTTCAGTTCTCAAATAGCAGTCATGGGCTGCTATTTCATCTGACTCTGTGCTAATGGGTAACAAAGTTGCCGGGTTCAGAACATTACAACGTTTTATCTGAATGTGGCTTGCCAACAGCGTCAATTCGTACCCAGACAACCTCGCACTCGTCAAGTGCTGAGTTTTTGTACGATTCAAAAGAGTATCGACTGCATGCGGAACCATCACCGTAAGCATATTATCCATGACCAATCCTGCTGATTGTCGGATGGACACCGCAGCTGCCGCTGTTGCTCTCAAACAACTCGGCAATGCTCTAGCTACCGGGTCCAAGGTCGAGGAAAAATATGCACATGGACGTTGCTTACCACCAAAAGGTTGCGTTAAGACACTCAAAGCACAACCTTCCCTCTCGTGAACATATAGTGTAAACGGCTTGCTATAGTCAGGAGTACCTAACACAGGAGCCGAACACAATGAGTCACGTAATTCAGAAAAACTTTTCTGACATTCTTCCGTCCATGGTAAAGGAGTTGAAACATCCTTGCACGTAAGAGCCACCAATGGTTTCGCTAGCAATGAAAAATTTGGAATCCATTGCCTGCAATACGACGTGATACCTAGAAAGGCACGCACATCTCTTTGGGTTGTTGGCACAGCCATTCGCGCAATTGCTGCAATTCTCTCTGGGGTCAACCGTCTTCCCTCCTTTGACAATAAGTGACCTAGATAGGTTACTTCTTGACAACAATATTGGAGTTTAGAAGGTGACACCTTGTGATGTAAGTCACAGAGATGTTGCAGCAACGACACCGTAGCAATTTTGCAAATGTCCTGAGTATCTGCGGCTACCAATAAGTCATCGACATATTGGATTAAGGCCGCACCAGCCGGCAACAAAAATGCATCCAGTTGACCCTTCAAGGCTTGACTGTAAATCGATGGACTCTCACAGTAGCCCTGAGGAGCGCGTTTGAACCGGAAGCGGCGTCCACCAAGAGAGAAACCGAAAAGGTCTCTGCTCTCTTCTGCAATGGGAATGCTGAAGAACGCATTCTTCAAATCGATCACCGAAAACCACGATGCAGAAGCTGGAAGCAGAGTCAGTAGCGCCGTGATGTCAGGCACAACAGGAAACTGAGGAATCACAATTTTATTTACCTCCCGTAAATCAATAACAAAACGATAAACAGGTGGTTTCGAAGGATCAGTACGTTTTAGAATGGGCAGTACAGGGCTGTTGCACACGTTTCCCCGCGTCTCTTCAATAACGTCTTTCTCGATCAAATCATAGATGATCGCTAACAATGCTCGTTCACCATCAAGAGAGATTCGATACTGGGGAATACGTGGCAACCGCACATTGGATTTCAGCTGAACAACATAAGGGGAGATGTCAAGCAAGCCCACATCATTGGGACCTGTTGCCCACAAAGATGCAGGAAGAGAACTCAATTCCGGTGGAAGCTTATCGAGAGACAAGTACATAGGAGAGACAACCCTCTCTCCTAAAGTAAGCTTTACACCCGCAGGAGAACAATACAGAGTTGCATACAAACGTTTCAGCAAATCCAGGCCCAAAAGATTTTCACCACAACCCGTAGTCAAAATCAACGGAGCTTCTAGCTCACGAGGCCCAATTGTAAGGGGCAAAGGGCGTGAAACTGGATTGCTAACGGGGGCGCCAGAGAATCCAACGGAAACATTTGTTAAGCCAGACAAAGGTGCGCCAGGGAGTTTCGAATGCATTATGGAACTTTTCGCTGCACCAGTGTCCAACAGAAAAGGCTCAACGACGCCCGATGTAGCAAGTGCGACGTAAGGCCCTCTCTGATCAACCGGAACTGATACCACTCCCTCTCCTTGTCTATGGCTGTCCTGGTAATTACTGTCGTCAGTTCCCTGATCGACGTAATAATCGTCTACATTGTACTGCGCAGATCGTCCTTGCGATGATCCACGTTGATCAAAACAATTATCGGAATTTGATGAGTTATCTGAACGATCATTTTGAACACCACGACCTCTACCAAGTGGTGCCTGCTGCGAACCACAACGACCTCCTCTAGATGAGTTACCACTGTTACGATCGTTTAAAACGGGACAGTTAAATTTTAATTGACCCTCTTGTCTACAATAGGCACACTGATTGTACCCTAACGAAGATCTTTGGGAAGAGGAGTCATTTCGAGGTTGTGACCTATTTGATTGCGACTGCGGTCTATTTTGCTGCGAAGCATTCTGATTCGAGCGCGGAGGATACGTCTGCTGTAACAACACTTTAGTTTTAAGTTCTTTCGTCTTTTTATCGGCGTGGTCGTTCTCCTCTTTTTCTCTGTTCTCATAATACTGTGCCATAGCCAATATTTGAGCCGAGGTAGAAACGGCCCACGCACTCTCAGAATTTTTCAATTTATTGCTCAAATCGGGCAATAAGTTAGAGACAAATTTGTCCACGAACAACCGTTGACCACCCTCAGTGCTCATATCCTGACCACTGTGATCGATGAATGCCTCCTCAAATCTCGTGAAGAAATCAGAGACACTCTCGTCCTTTTTCTGTTTACAAGCTGACAATTTGTCCCAGTTCACCCTCATAGCTGGCATAAGTGTTTTCATTAGGGTAATTATTCTTTGAGGGAGAGCAGTAATGAGTTGTTCAGGCTTAGCCCCGCCAACTTGTCGCGTATCGGCCGCAGTAATAGCAGCCCAATCGCCACCTAATTCGTTTGCGTGATCTTCGTGCCGAATCTTAGCCCATACCGGTTGCGGTACGATATTGCCGAACAACATATCGATATCGGCAAGATTCATTATAGTAGCGTCTACAAGCTGCGACAATTCTTTATAATACCCTGCAGGATTTTTGCGAGGGTCAGGCAAAGATTGCTTCACCTGTAAAACTTCTGATCGTTTCCATGGGAGATGTATCCATACTCTCTGAAAATGTGGCAGGATCGGTGGAATTTGAGCAGCATCACCTGGCATCCACACTGGTGGAACTTCTCGCATGGGGAACTGACCGGACGCATCTAACTGCCTCTCAACATCCTCAACAAACAAAGCTTGAGGTATAGGAGCGGGACGGAAAGATAACAACCGTTCAACAGCACGTCGAACGTTAGTATCCACTATCAGTCCATTCGAGAACTGAAGCTGTAGATCAGACAAAGCGGTCAACACCTCGTCAGGTGCATCGGCCGATATCTGACCACGCAGTACTTTGCACATTTCTTCGAACACGTATCTTTGTGTCGGTTCATTGAATTGGCAAAATGTATCAAGTACAACACGTGGAGGATTTCTAAGAGGGTGCGTCATCCAACCCATCGCCATATTGTATAGCGAAGCACGCTCCCTGTTACCGGGAAGCCGGCTACGTCTCTGAGGACCATCTGAACCAGCGGACCCAAAAACAGGTCCGAGAGAATGGAAAAAACTAGCCGCAACAGGAGAAGTACGACTACGAGTAGACGGAGAAGTATAGCACAAGGGACTAACAAGAGAAGAGGTAGAAACAGAAGAAGCAACAGGAGTAAGTAGAGCAGGAGCAGTAGCGGGAGCAGGAGGATGTGGAAGCGGAGGAGCAGTAGGAATAGCAATAGGCAAAGGAGCGGGAACAGTCGGAAGAACGGGTGCAGGTTGAGGAACAGGTACAGGGGGGACCACAGGAGCTGCGGTACCCTGCACGTACGGAGGTGGTGACTTCATAAGGTAAGACATTAGAGGATCCTCAACTGATTCGCCCTTCTTATCCGACTCAGTTGGCAAAGCAGGATAGCACTTATCTATGGACATACGCTGTAGCCTGTCAAACACTTCCTTTTCCTTAACCTCCTTATCACGCTGAAACTGCTCTGCTTTCTTTACAATGGTAGCAACACCATCTCTCTGATTACGTTTAGTCTGTCTGATCTCTTTCTGTCGGGCTTCTTTACGCCACAACCGAAAGGCATCAAACATGGCCGGCCTTGACTTTCTCTCGAACAATTTAGCCTCAAGATTATCTAAGATTGTTGTCTCAAAACTACCATGAGGTGGCCAACTAAGGGCACCATCTTTCTTAGTGTAACGGATCCAGTAATCATTAAAAGTAATTGGGCCTAGCCCGTGTTTGCTGTACAGCTCATAAGTTGGAGTTCCAACCGGAGGTATCGGACATGAGTCCTCCAGTCGGGAATCCGTACCACAACGTCTGAAACAACTAAACAAAGTACTGCGACCAGGCATCTCGCACACTAGCCGAGTTTCACAAACGTCAAGGGTTACGGGATTTACCAAGTCCCAGCAAAGAGCAAAAACCCTCGGTTTTTGGTGACTGCAGACGTCAAATATCACAACAAAGTACCAAGAACTACAAATGCAATGGAACCATGCAACAACTAAGCAACCACAACCAAGAACTCTGGGAGCGACCCACAAATACTTAACTCAAAGATCGATGGCGTCACCAGGAAGGCCCGTCAATCGTCTCGCTATACCAAGGTCTACGCCAGGCGCCAAAACAGGTCTACAGTCAGGGCAGCAGTCCGTCGCAGCCGTCAGGAGGCGGGAATCTTCGCGGGAAAAGTCTTCGGGCCACTTGTTTCGACAACAGGATCGATGAAGTGGAGTGCACCTTCCCTCGGAGATTTCACACGAAGTTCCTCACGATCGTCGGGCTTGGACCGGTACCACTGATGCAGCCCCACATTGGGCGCCAACTGAAGGACTGGGTTCTTTAAGACCCAGCGGTGCCAGGGGACAACACCTGAAACCTTCGTGGGTAACCTGCTCCGGCGTACGAATGACAGAGACACGGGACACTTCCTTCGGCGTCAAAGATTCAAGGTTTATTTACTGCAGGGAAACACAGAAGTCACAGGAAGTACAACGAGTGTAGTTCGGGAAGACTGCTTCAAAGTGGTTCTGTGGATCGCTCCTTTTATACACGATTCTCCCATAGGTTTACATGGTACACAAAGGTTTACGACTTGGTTCCCACAATTATCCCCGAGAGGGGTCGCTTTGGTCACTTTGATACATTCAAGGTCCGGAATATAAGTGCGGAAACATTTGGCGGTTCCCAACTGTAAAAACCCATCTTCCCACCATTAGTACATTCCAATCGGCAATAAAACAGATCGAAGAAGGAACAAGAACAGGTGTGGAGGAAGATGGAGACAGTGGGGAGATTGGAAAGGGTGTAAAAGGGGAGGTATCGGGAAACACGAGCTACAGGCATCAAAGGGACGTGCCTAATGAGATGCACGGCTGAGACAATACACCGGCACGGCGAGATGAGCCTCGAGCGGGGCCATCTGCCTTACAGTATCATCCCCCTCGTCATAAAGACACTTTCAAAGGACATGTGTCTTCCGCAGATATCTTGGGAATCCCAGGGTCGCGAAGCGGACAACGTCCGTTCGCTGGCTACTTGAGGGCAAGAGACAAAATGGATGCCGTATCTAAGATGGAACCCGTGGGTACAGATGAAAAACCCACGTAACAAACGAACGGTTTAAGTTAGCACAGCGAAACTACACACACTTACTAAACTCGTCATTTGCGGTTCGTAGATACCAGACTCGACCATATTCGTGCGAGTCGAAAACACCACTTACAATTGCCACGGAACCTCAGGGGGAAGAACCGTGCTCCAAGCCTCACAGAACTGGAGCAGCTTGTGGAATCCATCATGGAGCCTGAGAGCATACACGGGATTGGGGATGCTGAAAGCTCAGCCAGAGCTGCAAGGAAGAAAGGTAAGATGCATGGACATGTACCCCACCCATTCCCTGGCCCCTTCCCCAATGTGGGTGACTCACTCACAATCCAACACACATGACAGTAGTCACCAGCAATGCATCATGGTAGTCGTAGTCATAGGTATATACATCAAAGCTGCCAACACTGAACACTGCATGCCATGCCACACTCCCCATACACAACCAGTTGAGGCATATGAAAATGTGTATTAGGAATATGTGTGATGAAAACACACAGCTGATCATTGTCCATGTCTCTCCACAGGAGAGTCATCGCGCAGGGAGGGGAGTCCAGTGCACTAACAACGGCACAGAGGGAGAAGTCAACAGACACAGCAGGACCTAACACTGTCCCTGAGGACACAACCACAACCCACGCACCCACAGCTGCGGAGCAAGACACCACTGCACAGCCACTGTCGCCCCTGCTGTTCGAGACACAGACTCCGGCAGCACCTGCAGGTGCAACAACACCAAGCTCGGGGTCCCCTGTGCATGTGAGGCCAAGGAGGCAGGACGTATTACCATTACAAATCATGGAAAGCTCTGATGAGGAAGTGGTAGAGGCACCCAGACCGACCATACCACCACTTGCTGGCAACGCAGGCCTACAGAGGTCAATGGGATCTGGCCGTGCAAGTGACCATGGCTGTAGGGCACGTGAGTAGGATGAGGGGCATAATGTGCAGGGGGTATTTTCAGGGCTGGAAGCCACAATGGTGAGGGTGCAGCGCATGCAGGCCAAAGGAATCCTGGCAGTGCAAAGACAGGTGCGCATCCTGAACAGCAGGATGTCAGACATCGATCGGGGGATAAGTGGCATTGCAAAGGGAATGGAGTCCATGGGCAAAGGAATGGAGGCAATGGGCAAAGGAATGGAGTCCATGGCAGAGGCAGTGAGGGAAATGGGTGTGCGCATGGATTCCCTCTGTGACAGGCTGGAGAGTGACCACCAAGAAAGGCGCAGGTATAGGCGTGAGGTACAGCAGCTGAATCAGTCAATTAACCATCTGGCTACTTCTACCACACTGCTATGCCGCTGGTCAGTGACCATGCAGACTGAAATTGTGCACTGCTGCAGTGACTTGTCCAGGGGTATGGGGAGGGTGACCTCTGCTATGGAGGTAATGCTGACACAGCAGACAACCACTGCTGGCAACACGTGTGTAGGGGACACGGAGGAGTCCACTAGCAGGAGTGGAGCCAGCACGCCTGTACGGGACATTTGTCGGAGCAGCAGACTCCATGCAGATGACACCGCTCCCACTGCGCAGGTTGACCCCCAGCCCCGTGGCTCCCACAACATCACGCGTAAGCGCAAACATTAAAAATCATAATGAACACGGGACAGGTCACAGTGATTTTAACTTTGGCCACCCAGTGTGCAAAGTGAATTTAATTTAATTTTTTTGGTCTTGAATAGTGCAGTTGTGCAAATTAAAGTGAGTGTTTCAAGACATGAACATGCCTGTGTGTCATCACTCTATTAAAAGTATCTGTTGGTGATTTCTGCGCGTCGCAGTCTGCCATCTGTTGCAGGTGCTGGTCCTGCTGCAGTGTGATCGGCTTGTACAGTCCCATCATCTATGTCCTCATGATATGTTAAGTCAATCTCTGTGCCCTCCTTGGTGGCAAGATTGTGCAGCATGGCGCAGGTAGCTATTATCTTGCAACAGATGATTGGTGTGTATTGCCGTGTACCTCCACTCTTATGGAGGCACCCAAATCTACTTTTCAGCAGTCCAAAAGTGCGTTCCACCATACAACGTGTTGTTCTGTGTGCCATGTTATAACGCCTTTCGCTCATGGTGGATGGGTTCAGGTAGGGGGTGAGCACAAATGAACGCAGGGCATATGCACTGTCACCTGGGTGGAAAATGAAATTTTGATTAGTCAAGTTCTCTTTATGCTTCCTTCTGCATGGACTATCAGGGTGTGTCACACATACTTACCCAGCAGGTATCCATCACCAAACTCACCAGCCACAAGGCGACTGTATATCCCACTGTTGGTGAATATGTAGGAGTCGTGGGTACTCCCTGGATATTTGGCTACAATGTCCGTAATTATGTTGCCAGCGTTGGTAGATCACCTGCACATTTATAAAATGTGTGGACTTCCGGTTTCTATATAAGTGTTCAGTTGCTGCAGGTGGGCATAGTGGGATGTGCATCCCATCGATGCAGCCTATGATGTGAGGAAACTGGGCAAGTTGATAGAAATCGGTTTTCGTCCTTGCAAATTCTGCAGGTGTGTCAGGGAACTCGATGTAGTGTTCCATCCTCTGCATCATGGCGTTTAGGAATTTTCTGAAAAACCGTGACAGGCAGCTCTGAGACTCCCCACCTACTGTGGCTATCACGTGGTGGTAGCTACCTGAGGCAAGAAGGTGTAGGCAGCACAGCACCTGCACATGGGGTGAGATGGCGTGTGCTCTTGGGGTTGGGTGTTCCAGATATGGGTGGAGGTCCCCAATCAAGTCCAGGATGGTTCTGGGGTGGAGTCCCATAGGAATGAATGGGAGACACCGTTTCGGAGATTACCGAATCGGTATTTACCGAATCGGTATTTACCGAATCGGAAAAATCTGATCTCGAAAATTCGAATACCCGACATGTGACCCAGTGAACCAATCAGGGAGACACAGCACACCCCACAACAAAGCCTCAGAGAAACCAACCAATCAGATGCAAGTACCACACCCCAGTACCTGGAAGTGGCCACACCCATGCAGGTGCAGAGCAACAGAACTGCAGAGAGAGCTGGAGGTGAGACAGAGGAGCAGGCTGCACTGAGACCAACATAGCTGCACCATGGAGTCCCAGGAGGCACAAAAGGATGGAGGTGACAGAAAGAGGAAGGTGAAATTCAGCCCAACAGAGCTCCAGGTGCTGGTGGAGGAGGTTGTGCAGCACTACAGTAAGCTGTTTGGGAGACAGTCCCTGCAAGTAGCAGAGTCTGTAAAGAGGAACACCTGTCTGGTAATACAGAGCAAAGTCAATGCCCTGGGAGTGACTCATCACGAAATCGACAACATGAAGAAAAGGTGGTATGATCTGAGGATCACCACCAAAAAGAAGCTTGCCACCCATAGGAAGGAATCAGTAGCCACAGGTGGGGGGAAGAACCGTGCTCCAAGCCTCACAGAACTGGAGCAGCTTGTGGAATCCATCATGGAGCCTGAGAGCATACACGGGATTGGGGATGCTGATAGCTCAGCCAGAGCTGCAAGGAAGAAAGGTAAGATGCATGGACATGTACCCCACCCATTCCCTGGCCCCTTCCCCAATGTGGGTGACTCACTCACAATCCAACACACATGACAGTAGTCACCAGCAATGCATCATGGTAGTCGTAGTCATAGGTATATACATCAAAGCTTCCAACACTGAACACTGCATGCCATGCCACACTCCCCATACACAACCAGTTGAGGCATATGAAAATGTGTATTAGGAATATGTGTGATGAAAACACACAGCTGATCATTGTCCATGTCTCTCCACAGGAGAGTCATCGCGCAGAGCAGCGCAGGGAGGGGAGTCCAGTGCACTAACAACGGCACAGAGGGAGAAGTCAACAGACACAGCAGGACCTAACACTGTCCCTGAGGACACAACCACAACCCACGCACCCACAGCTACGGAGCAAGACACCACTGCACAGCCACTGTCGCCCCTGCTGTTCGAGACACAGACTCCGGCAGCACCTGCAGGTGCAACAACACCAAGCTCGGGGTCCCCTGTGCATGTGAGGCCAAGGAGGCAGGACGTATTACCATTACAAATCATGGAAAGCTCTGATGAGGAAGTGGTAGAGGCACCCAGACCGACCATACCACCACTTGCTGGCAACGCAGGCCTACAGAGGTCAATGGGATCTGGCCGTGCAAGTGACCGTGGCTGTAGGGCACGTGAGCAGGATGAGGGGCATAATGTGCAGGGGGTATTTTCAGGGCTGGAAGCCACAATGGTGAGGGTGCAGCGCATGCAGGCCAAAGGAATCCTGGCAGTGCAAAGACAGGTGCGCATCCTGAACAGCAGGATGTCAGACATCGATCGGGGGATAAGTGGCATGGCAAAGGGAATGGAGTCCATGGGCAAAGGAATGGAGGCACTGGGCAAAGGAATGGAGTCCATGGCAGAGGCGGTGAGGGAAATGGGTGTGCGCATGGATTCCCTCTGTGACAGGCTGGAGAGTGACCACCAAGAAAGGCGCAGGTATAGGCGTGAGGTACAGCAGTTGAATCAGTCAATTAACCATCTGGCTACTTCTACCACACTGCTATGCCGCTGGTCAGTGACCATGCAGACTGAAATTGTGCACTGCTGCAGTGACTTGTCCAGGGGGATGGGGAGGGTGACCTCTGCTATGGAGGTAATGCTGACACAGCAGACAGCCACTGCTGGCAACACGTGTGTAGGGGACACAGAGGAGTCCACTAGCAGGAGTGGAGCCAGCACGCCTGTACGGGACATTTGTCGGAGCAGCAGACTCCATGCAGATGACACCGCTCCCACTGCGCAGGTTGACCCCCAGCCCCGTGGCTCCCACAACATCACGTGTAAGCGCAAACATTAAAAATCATAATGAACACAGGACAGGTCACAGTGATTTTAACTTTGGCCACCCAGTGTGCAAAGTGAATTTAATTTGATTTTTTTGGTCTTGAATAGTGCAGTTGTGCAAATTAAAGTGAGTGTTTCAAGACATGAACATGCCTGTGTGTCATCACTCTATTAAAAGTATCAGTTGGTGATTTCTGCGCGTCGCAGTCTGCCATCTGTTTATGGTGCTGCTCCTGCTGCAGTGTGATCGGCTTGTACAGTCCCATCATCTATGTCCTCATGATATGTTAAGTCAATCTCTGTGCCCTCCTTGGTGGCAAGATTGTGCAGCATGGCGCAGGTAGCTATTATCTTGCAACAGATGATTGGTGTGTATTGCCGTGTACCTCCACTCTTATGGAGGCACCCAAATCTACTTTTCAGCAGTCCAAAAGTGCGTTCCACCATACAACGTGTTGTTCTGTGTGCCATGTTATAACGCCTTTCGCTCATGGTAGATGGGTTCAGGTAGGGGGTGAGCACACATGAACGCAGGGCATATGCACTGTCACCTGGGTGGAAAATGAAATTTTGATTAGTCAAGTTCTCTTTATGCTTCCTTCTGCATGGACTATCAGGGTGTGTCACACATACTTACCCAGCAGGTATCCATCACCAAACTCACCAGCCACAAGGCGACTGTATATCCCACTGTTGGTGAATATGTAGGAGTCGCGGATACTCCCTGGATATTTGGCTACAATGTCCGTAATTATGTTGCCAGCGTTGGTAGATCACCTGCACATTTATAAAATGTGTGGACTTCCGGTTTCTATATAAGTGTTCAGTTGCTGCAGGTGGGCATAGTGGGATGTGCGTCCCATCGATGCAGCCTATGATGTGAGGAAACTGGGCAAGTTGATAGAAATCGGTTTTCCTCCTTGCAAGTTCTGCAGGTGTGTCAGGGAACTCGATGTAGTGTTCCATCCTCTGCATCATGGCGTTTAGAAATTTTCTGAAAAACCGTGACAGGCAGCTCTGAGACTCCCCACCTACTGTGGCTATCACGTGGTGGTAGCTACCTGAGGCAAGAAGGTGTAGGCAGCACAGCACCTGCACATGGGGTGAGATGGCGTGTGCTCTTGGGGTTGGGTGTTCCAGATATGGGTGGAGGTCCCCAATCAAGTCCAGGATGGTTCTGGGGTGGAGCCGGCACCTTTGCAGGATCTCAGCTTCAGTCAGTTGGAAGAGGGTGATCCTCTGCCTATACACCTGTTCCTCCCTCAGCCAGACCCTCTCTCCTGCTGCCTGTATCCGTAGCCGCCTTGCAATTATGTAAAAAGCTGCCATTGTGGTTGCACTGTTGTATTTTGGGGCCTTCTCATATATCCTGTTACTGGTTACCACCTGATCCCAATCCATGGTAAATACCGATTCTTAAATACCGATTTTCATGAAATTCAGTATTTTTAAAATTTGCTACATCTCAACAGCCCATTTTTACCATTACTTATTTTCCGACTCGGTAAATATGTATTCGGTATTTACCGATTGGGATATTTACCTTTTCTTAATTTCCGATTCTGTAAATATGATTTCGGTAAATTCCGATTCGTTTAATACCGATTCGGTGTTTTACATGACTGGTATTTAACGAATCGGTACGTTTTTGGTCACATACATCTCGATTATCATATGTTATGTTATGTTAAAATTTTATTAAGCGCAAACAGCTGCCCCAGCAACGAGGCGTCCCGGCGCTGAACCATAAACAGAACCTGAAGGGAAGGGGGGGAGGGAGAGGAACCATAGGAAGATTATGTTAGGGAGAACAGAAATGTTTTAATCGCCTTGCGAAAGGCCAACAGGTTGGTCATGGAGCGAATGTGGGGAGGCAAGGAATTCCAAAGCTTCGCCCCCAAAGCTCTGAAAGAACGGCCGTCCATTCTGTTTAGTCTAGTCCGAGGGATAACCACCAAGTGTTGACCTAAGGAGCGTAAGGCATGCTTGGGGGTGTAAGGCTCTAGGAGTGGGCGTAGGAGTCCGGGACAGTCAGATCTAAGAATTTTAAAAGCAGTGGTGAGAGCCTTGAATTGAACTCTGGCTTCAATACGCAGACAGTGTAGCTTCTGGATGGTATTTCTGGCAGAGCATCTGCGAGGGAGGCCTACGACAGCCCTGGCTGCTGAGTTTTGTATCCGCTGCAGCCGAGCCATCTCTGCTTTGTTGATGCCTAAGAATAGGACATTGGCATAGTCCAGTCGAGCCAAAATGATAGATTGAACTATCAGTTGGCGTGTGCTGGGGTCGAAAAAGCCAAGTATCGGATGAAGGCTCCTCAACAGGCCCACACAGGTAGCAGCCAACTTCTTGGTGTGGGTCTGGAAGTTGAGGGAGGAGTCCACCCAGACACCTACATTTTTCACCACATTTTTGGGGGGAGAACTGGGGCCCAGTAAGGACGGCCACCAGTGCTCATTCCAGTAGCCGGGATTTTTCCCCAGGAGCAGCACCTCTGTTTTTCCAGCGTTCAGCTGTAGGCAGTTGTGTGACATCCATCGCGCGACTGCCTCCAAACCGTTCTTGAATTTCGCAGCTGAAATCGAGGGGCCTTCAGTAAGAGAGATGACTAGCTGTGTGTCGTCGGCGTACGACACCAGCGTAAGGTCCCATTCTTTTGCTACTTCAGCGAGAGGCTGAACATAGAGATTAAAAAGGGAAGGGCTGAGCGCCGACCCCTGCGGGACTCCTTGCTCTATGGGGTGAGGCTGAGAGATAAATGGGGGGCTGAGACCCGGAAGGATCTATCCTTCAGGAAAGACCGAAACCACTCAAGGGCCAGGTCACTGATACCTATGGCTTCGAGGTGTTTTAGCAAAAGAGTTTGGGAGACCGTATCAAAGGCCACGCTGAGGTCGAGTAAAATCAGCGCCGCACTTTGACCGGCGTCCAGAATGTTCCGTAGGTGTTCAATAGTAGTCAGCAGGGCGGACTCAGTACTAAACCCTGGCCTAATTACCGAATTTCGGCCGTTACCGGCCGGTATTTGGCTACCTACATCGGGCCCGAAATGTTTTTCGATGGACATCATTTAGGAGTTTTGAGGGTTTGATTGCATCTTCTACTCAGGCTTGTATCTAGCGACCCCAGACAATGCATTTGCAACCCTTGGTGTCCATGGTTGAGCAATCAGTACACTGGGATGGCTCACCCTTATTGCACCGGGGCCCACCGTCATTGTTTATTTCACATTTTTTTTTTGTACTAATAACGAATGACTACTGCAAACAAGCATTTACAATGCAACGGTTTCGCCTTTGGAAAAGTTTGAGCTATAGGTATTGTAAATGACAAAATTTGTATTTATGTGTTGGTTTTGAAAACAGATAAATAAATGGCATTGTCATTTACATTGCCAATAGCTTAATCTCTCGCAAATGTGAGACCTATTGTACCCTACGGACGAGCTCAGCAGACAGCAATTACTACCACACACACACACACACACACACACACGCACACACACACACACACAGAGCCACACACACCCAGAGCCAGCCACACACACCCAGAGCCACACACACACTGGAGCAGTCACACACACACACTCTGGAGCAGTCACATACACACACACACTGGAGCAGTCACACACGCACACATTCTGGAGCAGTCACATACACACACACATACACAAACTGGAGCAGTCACACACACTGGAGCAGTCACACACACACTCTGGAGCAGTCACATACACACACACACACACACACACACACACACTGGAGCAGTCATACACACACATACTGGAGCAGTCACATACACACACACTGGAGCAGTCACATACACACACACTGGAGCAGTCACACACACGCCCACTGCTCTCTTTAACCACTACTGTGCATATATACAATCATGTCCACAACTGATTAACAAATCAGGCTTCAACTTCTAGATACTACATCTTACAGGCTAACAAAACTTTATAAATAACTAGACCAAAGAACTCTTAGTAATCAACAAAGAGTTCTTCCTCTCCCTCCACCATTCTTCGTGTCGTTTAAACTATACTACGTTGTACCTACCTACCTTCATTTTGTGGCATAATCAACACTTGGCACAAATACATCCCCTACTGAATTCACCAATTTAAAACTGACATATGCAAGCCATCATGCACATCTTCATCAACACTATTGCGACCATGTGTTCCCTAAACATTTTCAAGCTGCAGAGGTCTGTATCAGAAAGAGTCTCTCTGCCCAACTGTATACCAATATCAGGCCTGGCCTCGGGTGAAGTTATTGAAAATGTGTCAAAAGCACTTTTCCCTGCTCACTTAACACAGAACCTTTTCAAATGCGACTTTCTGTCGCTTTACTGGAAAGATCTTCTTTTCTTATCTAGCCACAAAACACTCAAATGTCATTTCACCCCAATTGCACTAAATCTCTAAACAGGTGTCTTTTTTGTTAACAACAACATGTTTCGTCTATCCATTTTAAAAAAGATTTCAGCAGATGTATTGTCTATAAAACCAGTGAGTGCCAGGGTACTCCACGGTAAAGGTGTAGTTCCAGAAAAATACAAATAAATAAAGACATCGCCTTACTTAAAACCAATTCAGAATTGCCTAAACTGTTGTGCAAAGTGGCAGTCATTTTAGGGACTGTGACTTACTTTTTATTGACGGCCTTGAACGACATAAAGAAACAGACATCAAAGAAACATAGAAGGGGGCGGGGGGAGGGGGGGGTCAGAGAAAAACGGAAAATGGTGATAAAAAGGAGAAAGCAGTGATGAAGAGTCAGAACCTGCAAAAGTGAGATGAAGGAATTGCAAGGTGTTAGAATGGGGTGGAATGGAGTTTGCACAGCCTTGTTTTTCGAAAATCACAGCATTTGGAAGCTGTGCCATTACAAACAATCTTTGAGCCCTTGAACTTTAGGAGGTGGGGGGGGAAGAAGTGAATCACACACACAAAATAAGCACTTCTCCCTTTCCCATTCACTTTTAACATTCTTTTGTCCATGCTAAGTACTGTCGAGATGCTGCGAGGAAGCATGAGTGTGAAAGGCACTGCCAGGAAACGGAGGCCAGAACTCTTCCTTCCTCTGCTCGCCTACTGCAGTGGCAGTTTAAGAAGCATTGCCCACCTACCGTGAGTACACCTTTCAGTAAACTTTGAGAAGAGAGAGCCTTCCGGACAGCTTCAGAAACCACCAAGCCTTTCAGGCATGGGGACTCTGCCGTCTCCAGCTTCCGATGGTCGCTATCATGGGACTTTCTGACATCACGATGACGTCATCAGAGGAGACGTCACCTGACGGATACTGCGGCCCGTGAGGCTCTTATGTGACAAGACTGCCTTTCATAAGCAGCAATTGATAGACCTTGTTCAAATGTAATTCGAAAGAGCGATAGAGCGCTTTATTAGGGGGTGTGGGGGACAAGGTATTTATGTCTCCCCCACGCCTCCCAGCAGTCTCTTTTGTTCGCACTGCCCTCGATGTTGCTGTCCCCTGACGCTGTTTTGTTGCCCTCTGGTCGCGTGCATCTTGGCGGGCCAGAGGCCTGGTCTGGCGTCGGAGTGCTGTTTCCGCCGGGCCAAGGCTTGGCTTTGCTTGCGGTGAGTCGGTTGCTGTAGTTTCTGTTAATTTTGCCGTTTCGGGTGAGGGGACAGCGGGGGTTCAGAGGCCAATGCCGTGCTCCAGTGCCCAGTCGCGGGTATTTGGGGGCATGTGTGCTGGGCTCGCGTGTGTGCGTGGGAGCTTGTCCGGGAACCCATGGAGAGGCTTTGGATGGCGTGAAGTAGCTTTCCGCCACGCTGGAGCGAGTGATGTGTTCTTTCCTTTTTTCATGGTGCGCTATGTAAAGCTGAGGTATGTGGGACCGCTGGGGTTGTTAATAATGTTAGCTCCGATGTCGGGGTGTGGAGCAGTTTAAGTTGGTGCTTTCTGTTCCGCAGCATTAGTTGTGTTTGGGCCGGTGGCTCAGCGAGTTTTTCGGCTGCGCCCTAACGGACACGGGGACTGCTGGGATCCTGCTGCGAAGTCCGTCCGAGGCTTGTGCCGGGAGAGACCTACATTATATTTGCCCGCATGGAGGTTTTGCACATTATGCCCGATACTCGCGGTAATTTTAAAACTGTTTAATTGTTTTTACATGGCGAATTCTACACTTCCACTCAGCTGTCCCTGTAACTAAGCATGAAGTTTACCGCAGGGTGTTCCCTGGACTTCCGTTACTTGGGCAGGCAAGCTGGTGGGAGTGAGGTCAGCGGGATTTCTCTATTGCCTGCCTGATAATTTTGTCGTGCTACCGGACAGACTTTGATCAGTGAGCAGATCATTGTAAGTGTAGGGCGAGGTTGTATTCCTATTTCAGGGATGGTTATCTGGAGCGCAAAGGCTTCATTGAAGTGGGACTGCAGACTTTTAGGCTTCGGCCACAATACTAGGCAAACCTTGGGTGGCCAAATTTCGTTCTGCTTGCTCGTGTATGTGCTATCTCCGGGTGTGGTAGGCTTTTTCAACACGTGGTAGTGCTGGCGGCCTGGCGTTAGTAGCGCGGGTGTTTTGAGGGGCCTCCTCATGTGCGTGCGTTTTCTTGAGAAACCCCTCTTGCTTTGCTTCACCCGGTTGCGGCTCCTGCTACCCGTAGTTGTGCTTGGGAGCTAGGGTTCTCGTTTCCCTGAGCCCCCCCCCCCAACAGGAGGAGCTGAGGCGGGGTGAGTTCCTTTTCTCCGTTGTTTGTTCATGCGCTGATTACACTTATCCTTCAAGTAGTTTCCTGGCAAGTTAGCGGCAAACTCCGAGTTTTCACGCAGTCGGGCTGTGTGGGGTTGGGTAGGCACAGTTTATTTATGTTAGTTATGCGTTTTATATAGCGTGGTCTTGAAACCTACACAGTTCGATTTTTATGAGCTCCGATAGTGTCTCTCTCACACACACACACAGCGGGCGGGAGGGGGGCAAAAACAAAGACACGGACAGCGGGCGGGAGGGGGGTGAAAAAGACACGGACAGCGGGAGGGGGCGAAAACAAAGACACAACACACCTCATAAAGGAGAGAACAAACATTCAAGTCAGGTCCCGGGCCGGCAGCCAATCACAGCGCGGCCCGGGTAATGACGTCACGGGGGTGTCCCGGCCGGCAGATTCGGGGGCGTGTTTTTCGCCCTCTCCCCTTCCCATTGGCTGGAAGGTAAAATTCCAGCCAATGGGAAGAGGAGAGGGCGGTACTTAAAAAAAGACACAGAAACGCCCCCGAATCGCGTTTTCACCGGGAAAGCTTGATTGACAGCCTCTTTCTTCCAATGGCTAGCCTTCATTTATGGAGCTAGCCAATGGAAGAAGGGGCGGGTTCAAGTCCCCCATATAGTAAACGATAGCTTTCGACTGGGAGGGTCAAGGTCGAAACCTAAAAACTGCAGTTAAATCAAAATTGTGGTTAAAAAACACTAATGTGTATTTAAAAGCTTTGAAATGCACTTAAAATACATTTAAAATGAAGTTATGGTGAAAAATCCAAATCTAAAAAACAGCACTTACGTTTAGCTGCAATAAGTTACACAGCCGCCATGCAAACCATAACTCGCACACCAAATGGTTTATGCAACATCACTATTTTGCCACTACGTACGTACAAACCATTCTAAGGAATTCATCCATTGCAGACCAGCGGAAATGTAAAAAAAAGGTTCAGACATCTTATCTCAAACTTCCGCTTTCCCAAATACAAACAATCAACGTGGCTACGGACTGTCAGACATTAACAAAAGATCTTGTTTAACAAAAGATCTTGTGAATATAATACAAATGTAATGGTTTAAAAGCGATTCCTCCACGAAAATGCGACCATCAACAACATACTTAAACTAGGCAGTCATTGGGAACCTTAAGAAAAAAAATGCTGCAAACCTCAATTGGCAAGCGCTGGAAAACATACACAGACGTACAGAGGGAAAAAAAAGTCAGAGGTTACGAATGTAAAGGTTACGTGCAGTACTGTTGCTTTAATGCATGCCGAGACAACACCCCTGTCACACCCTCAGAAACAGCACGTGCTTTTAGCACTGACTACAGAGTGACGCGACATCGCCCCGGAGATACAAACGAACCTAAACACAATACGTCTTCAGCCACACAGCCCTACACTCAGACAAGTAACACCGGTATTCACAAGTCATGTGACCCCTGTCAATCATGTAGTGTCTTCCCTGCCGTACTCTTTCACTAAATTATTCCTTTTTACTTTGACAGTAAAATTACAGCTTTCAGTACAGGTTGGAAGACGGTTTACATATATGTAAACCTTTCATGTCACGCAGTAGCGTCAGGCTATTGTTCTGTGACAGTATAGCTATTATGTATCTTCTTACACGCACAGTGACATTACATTTCCCGTGAACATAAAGCACGAGCGAGCTTTACTATGACCTAATTCAAGCGTAATGTATTTTAATCAAACCCAGAATGATGAAATGCTGAGTCGGTCATAAAGACGAAAAGAGTCGACAGCGAGTTCTACATTGCGCTGTTTTCTTGGTTAAAGCCACCGAGCTATATATATCCCAGAACAAGAGAACGCCATACAGGCTGGAGTCAGGTTACGAATTAAACATACGTAGTATCACTTCCCAAAGGCCACAAAGCCTCCTTTTAACACTGGGACCCAGGTGATCACTGACGTGCCTACACGTTCACGGCAGGAGGTCCACGGGGGATACTAGGGAAAACACGCCCTGAATGCTACCTACCACGCATAATATGTAGCGTAGATTATTCAATTGAGGCGCTGCACGGCCAGGAGCAAGAGCCGCCCATCGTCTCCCACCCATCCCCATTTACCCACCCTCATGAGAAAACGAACGCTGAAGCCGGCAATGGTCGCCACGCCAAGCTACCATCCCCAGCTTTGGAGACTGAAAACAAAAGCATCATGGTGGGAAAAGACGGCTGTGCGATGCCTCTTTAATGGGAGTGGGCGGCCTCTGCAGCCACACACGCCACACTCATAGGCTAACGGCGGGTGATGTCTGCATCGGCACAGCGCACAAAGCCGTTCACACAGGACAATAAATTATACAACCATCGTCGTGTTTTTTTTCTTTACCTGATCTGCGGACGAGCGGGTTCCCTGCAGATGGACGCTCTTTATCTCCCTTTCGCCGGGTGGATTTATTTATTACATTGATGTATTAGAAGAACGAGGCTGCGATTTGTTCTGTCAGAGGAGGAAGCCCCAGCAAGAAGCGTGCCGGATTACTCACGTTTCTCCTGTTTCGTCTCTGACGCGGGGAGACGCCTCCAACAAACCCACGCGACCTTGATCTTCTTGCTTCTCAAGAAATGCTCAATGATTCATTGAGAAAAAAAATTCAATTTAATATTTGTAGCTTGTTCTCTTTACATTCATGAAGTTACACGCTTTTTTTCTTTTCTAAGGTGCACCAGCTGTACATACTTAGATCTTTGACTTTCGTCAATGTTTTGAAATACACTTTTCAGCAAGAGATAAGTAATATAAACTTAGAAAGGGAAGGATTTTTTTCTGACTGGAAATTACTGCGTAAACCTGGCCCTGCACAAATGAAACAAAGCAATGCTGTTGCAAGGTTCGCACGAGAAAAAGACACGGACAGCAGGAGGGGGCGAAAACAAAGACACAACACAACTTACCTCATAAAGGAGAGAACAAACATTCAAGTCAGGTCCCGGGCCGGCAGCCAATCACAGCGCGGCCCGGGGAATGACGTCACGGGGGTGTCCCGGCCGGCAGATTCGGGGGCGTGTTTTTCGCCCTCTCCCCTTCCCATTGGCTGGAAGGTAAAATTTCAGCCAATGGGAAGAGGAGAGGGCGGTACTTAAAAAAAGACACAGAAACGCCCCCGAATCGCGTTTTCACCGGGAAAGCTTGATTGACAGCCTCTTTCTTCCAATGGCTAGCCTCCATTTATGGAGCTAGCCAATGGAAGAAGGGGCGGGTTCAAGTCCCCCATATAGTAAACAATAGCTTTCGACTGGGAGGGGCACTGCTTCGCAGTGCCCCCGCCAAGGTCGAAACCTAAAAATGGAGCACCCTGGGCTGCCTGGAAGCCGTGCTAAGTAAAAATAAAATGTTTCTAAATGTATGCTGTGTGCATACTTTAGGATGAGAGTGTGTTTGTGTGAAAGTGACCTTGTATGTCTGCATGTGTATGTGTGAGCATGTGAATGAAAGTGCGTGAGTGAGATTTTGTGACAAGTAGTGAGTGAGATTGTGTGACAAGTAGTGCGTGAGAATGAGTGAGAATGATTTGGGTTGTCAGTGAGCATGAGTGAGTCAGAGTGGGTGAAAATGAGTGAGTGAGAGTAAAGGTATCTGCAGGTGAGAGAGTGCAAGAATGAATAGGTAAGAATGAGTACAGGGAAGTATTAACAAGAGCCAGGGAGTGTGAGTGAGAATGAGTGTGAATGAGTGAGAGTGGGAGACAGTGAGGACATGTAACTGTTAGTTAGAATACATGAGTGAAGTGAAATCAGGTGATTTAGAGCGTCAATAAGTGAAACAGAGTGAGAATGAGTGTCTGAGAGAAAGGGTTAGAGAGAAAGTATGGGAAACAGCCTTTTGGCCCAGATCTCTGTACTGGGGTGAATGTATGACATTGTTCTGCATTCTGTCAATCACCTGTTGTTTTTGCATTTGTCACCCCGAGTGGGACGGGTATGCTCAGACGTGAGTCCCGTGCTCTCCATGCCACTGGAATCAAGCTATCCAGGCTGATGAGGGCTGAAAGCCCGAAACTGGTTCTTGGATGCTTGTTTCCAGTCCAGGGAGGACCTGGCTTGGCAGTTCGGGCTGGACTGTACCCACGGGGCACAGGGTCAAGACTGACTTGCATATGGCTGGGTTCAAACTGGAATGGCATGGTGAGCAAAAAAACGATGGATTTAGGCCCTGATCTCTGTACTGGGGTGAATGTATGACATTGTTCTGCATTCTGTCCAGCACCTGTTGTTTTTGCATTTGTCACCCCGAGTGGGACGGGTATGCTCAGACGTGAGTCCCGTGCTCTCCATGCCACTGGAATCAAGCTATCCAGGCTGATGAGGGCTGAAAGCCCGAAACCGGTCCTTGGATGCTTGTTTCCAGTCCAGGGAGGACCTGGCTTGGCAGTTCGGGCTGGACTGTACCCACGGGGCACAGGGCCAAGACTGATTTGCATATGGCTGGGTTCAAACTGGAATGGCATAGTGGGCAAAAAAACGATGGATTTAGGCCCAGATCTCTGTACTGGGGTGAATGTATGACATTGTTCTGCATTCTGTCCATCACCTGTTGTTTTTGCAAACAGCCTTTACCATGCACGCTGAGCTATGCGTGACATTTCCCCACAAGAGTTACAACGATTGTTTGAACCACGCAGCTGCCTTAATGACCCATATGCTTGGTTAATGCAGATCGCGGTCTAGTGTCTATATGGGCGGGGAAAGGAAGAGGAAGCATTGAAACAGGAAGCTCCAGATGTGGGCAGGTAAGTGGAGCTGGACTGGTTTCGGGGGGTAGATTTAGGGGTGGGGTCAAGAAAAGGGCTCAGGGAGGTCAGGGTAGTTTTTGGAAGGGGCAAGGTTTTCGGGCTCAGGGCAGGGCTGGTGAGTCGGGGTAGTTGTAAGAGCTGGAGCCAGATTTGGCGGTGGCAGTTTTTAGAGGTAGCAGTCAGTTTTGGGGCTTGGGCAGTCTTTTTAAAGGGGTGCAGGGTTCTAGGGCTCAGGGCAGGGAGAGGGAATCGGGGTAGTTTTAAGGGCTTGGGCCGGAGTTTTTAGGGGTGGGATCGGTTTTATAAATAAATAAATAAATAAATAAATAAATAAATAAATAAATAAAATAAATTAAATTGTGGGCGGGGGGCGTGTTCCGGCTGGTATGCCCACCCAGAAGAGGTTGGCCTAGACACCCGCCCGGAAGTCCGTGCACGGATGGGCGTACTTGAGGCGGGCCCCCGCCCTCCCGCAGATGGATAAATAGCGCGGGAATCCAACAAAGCTTCCTCTTGTTCCTGTGCTCTGAAGGCTGCACCACTCGTCGCTCGTGAGCCCTCAAGGGAACAAGCTGCACTTTTTTGAGAACTTGTAATCCTTGTCTTTCTCTTTCAGTACCAAGGCGTGTGGGAGATCGAGTCACCTTTGCGAGTCAAGTCGGACGGAGTGATCGAAGACATGCCTGGCAAGAAATCCGGAAAGAGCTCCGAAGTGGAAAGGATGCTGCGCACGTTGGTGAACCAAGTGGCGGTGATGGACCAAAAGTTGGGTAAAGTTGACCAGCTCGGTCGTGGCCTAGCGGCCATCAGGAAACAGGTGGAGGCCCAGAATGCCCCCTCGGGACGGCCTAAAAAGGTCATAGGACCGGCATTGCCGAACGTCACCCCAGGGGATAAGGGTAAGAAAAGGAAGGGGAGGGCAGGTCCTAGCGAGACCCCAGTCCCAGTAGTAACTCCACCGAGTCCCGTCGCGGACATTCCCGTCGCGCCGGCGGCCAGCCCGGTACCAGGACCGGATGGGGGATTGCCAATTACCGTGGTTATCATGCCACTGGGGGATGACCAGATGCCCCCAGAATTAGCACTTCAGTTAGCAGCGGTATTACCCTGGCTAAAGAAGGGAGCAGGGGGATCAGCGGCTGCGGGAGACCCGGCCGAAGAAGCCAGATTAATTATTGAGCAGTTGCGGCAGTCAAGGGATGCCGGGACAGCGAATGTACCTTCTATTTACCCACAGATGGCGACGGGGGTCACGGCTGACGGTCGGGAGAAGACAACGGACACAGCTGGGAGTTCGGCTGAAGCCGGTAAGAGAGCGTTGCCATTGGTGGGGGAGGGCCCGGTACCCTCAAGGCGGGAAAGTTTATCTCAACATATTCCCATGGTTACAAAAGAGATGGTGTGGGGAGACAAGTACATTAACATGTTTTCACTTTTGACCGACCATCGGGAGTTAGAATATGCAAAGACCCAGAAAGATCTCTGGCACCCCAGTGTATGGCGGGCCAAGATGGCGGAATTCAGGGTAGATGAGACCATGGTGAACTGGGTCAGGGCCTTTTCTTTCTTCACGGCAATTATCGGAGAGCGTAAACCAGAAGTGTTGACTGACCTGGCATGTTATCAGAACAGGATCATGAATTTCCATGCGATGTATGGGGGAAATGAATGGAAGGGTGATGATGTTGCCTTTAGAAAAGCAAAGGAGTTTAACCAGGCCTTGACATGGGATTGTTTGGATACAGTGTCATGGCATGCTCAGCTCTTGCCATGTCCGGCGGGTACTTTGGTGCCAAGCACGAGTGGCTCTGGGGGATTCCATCCGAAGCCATCTCAGCCCTTTCGGGCGAGCGCAGGGGGGGGATTCCCAGCCTAGGTCTAGCGGGAATGGAGGCAAGCAAGGGGTTTGTTGGGGATTTAACAAAGGAACTTGTAACAGGCCGCAGGGAATGTGAAGGTTCCGGCACGCATGCTCGGGCTGTGGGAATTCCTCACACCCGGAAACCAGTTGCCGATCTAGAGCTAATGGCGCGGGAGGAAAGGGGGGATCCAAGCAGGATTGATGCGGTGCCTCATAAGCAAACATCTTCGCCCGTAGATATCTTGGCTTTGACCCCTTGGCTGAACCGATACCCTGATCATGCGTCCGCCGGGACTTTGAGGGATGGTTTTTTATATGGCTTCAGGATCCCGGCGGGCAATTTTCGGGGGAGCCCTTCCTGTAAAAGCAGCTGTCTATTTAACACAACCCAGCGGTGGCCGCCAAAAAGATAGCGAAAGAGGTTAGCTTGGGGCGAGTGGCAGGACCATTTGGCGGCCCACCAGTTGCGGAATTTGTGTGTTCCCCTTTAGGAGTGGTTCCCAAGAAAGACCCGGGGGAGTATAGACTCATCCACAATCTATCGGCCCCTAGGGGGGCCTCAGTAAATGAAGCTATTGACCCTGAGGTATGTTCAGTGAAGTATGCATCGTTCGATGACGCAGTCGTACTGTTGAATCGCCTGGGCCCCGGTGCATTGTTAGCGAAATCAAACATTGAATCTGCATTCAGGTTACTCCCGGTACACCCTCAAGACTAGCGCCTGCTGGGATTCACGTTTCAGGGGAAATTCTACATGGATAAATGCATGCCCATGGGTTGTTCGATTTCATGTGCCTATTTTGAGATGTTTAGCTCCTTTTTGGAATGGGTGTTCACAGAGGCCACAGGGCATAGACTGGTGATGCACTATTTGGATGATTTCCTCTTTCTGGGCCCAGCAGGCACTCAGGACTGTGCGCAGGCATTGCAGGACTTCTGCATGCTCATGCGGGGTTTTGGGGTCCCATTGGCGCCAGGTAAGACGGTGGGGCCATCTACCTCACTCGAGTTTCTGGGTATAGAACTAGACTTGGAGGAGGGGTGTTTCCGTCTGCCGGTTGAGAAGGTGGCCAAGTTTAGGGCTTCCCTGGTACAATGTCTCCGAAAAGAGAAGGTGACCCTACACCAGTTGCAACAGACAGTGGGACAGCTTAACTTTGCCTTAAGAGTGATGCCGATGGCTCGCCCTTTCTCTCGTTTCATAGCACAGGCTATGGTGGGCCTTAAAGAGGGACACCACCGCACTAGACTGTCGGCAGAGGTTCGCCAGGACATGCTCATTTGGTTGGCATTTCTGGAGGATTTCAACGGTCGAGTGGTGTGGAACAAACCCGCAGCCTCGTCGGGGGAACTAGGATTGTGGACCGACTCGGCGGGGAGTGTGGGGTTTGGCGCAATCTTTGGAAACCGGTTGTCGGCACAAACATGGCCGGCGTGGTGGAACACAAGCGGCCTAACAGGTAACATTGGTTTCTTGGAGCTATTCCCCATCTGGGTGGCTCTGATGGCATGGCCAGAAGACTTTAAGGACCGCTCAGTAGTGTTTTGGTCAGATAACATGACAGTGGTCGAGTGCATTAATCACCAGGCTGCACGCTGCAAATGGATCTTACGACTGTTGAAAGAAATTGTATTGCGATGCATGAGATTGAATGTACAGTTCAGGGCAAGGCATGTGTCGGGTGTACTGAATAATGCAGCTGATGCACTCTCTCGTTCAAACATGCAGGCTTTCAGGGGTTATCTACCCACAGCGGAACTAGTGGCGGCACCTTTCCCCGAAGCACTATGGCAGATCGGTGCCCAGACTACAAGACCTCGTGGCAGCCAGTTTAGCGCCCAGGACGAGAAAAGCCTATGAAGGAGCGTTCCGTTCATACTGTGCCTTTCTGGGGCCGGTAGGGGAGCATAGATGGGGCGGGAAGAGTCCTTGCTCCAATTTCTGGTGGCACTTCATAAGGAAGGCCGGTCGGCGGCGACCGCCAACAGGTATAGGGCCGCCATATCATTTATGGCACAGCTCCACGGGATACGGGACCCGACGAACTCCTTCTTAGTCAGGAAGTCTCTCCGCGGCTTGCAGCGCCTGGAGGGTCGCAGACAGGATAACAGGCACCCGATTGGGTTGGATAGACTGTCCATATTACTAGCGAAACTGGATGAGACATGCTCCTCGCCCAGTGAGGTAATACTGTTCCGAGCAGCGTTCGCATTGGCATTCTATGGGGCCATGCGGGTAACTGAACTAGTGGCAGGGAATAAGAAGGATGTGGAGGGAGGTCTACGCAGGGATCACGTCCAAGTAAGGGGCGATTCTCTGCTGATCTCGATAGCCAGGTCAAAATTAGACCAGGAGGCGTTGGGGAGTAGTGTTGTGTTGCAGCGCGCTCGGGGGAACCCCGGTTGTCCAGTAGGGCATGTGGAGGCCTACATGAAACAGAGGTTGACAACATGGGGGGGGGGGCCCTGCTTAGACACGAGGACGGCACCCCGTTGACAAAATTTCAATTTCGGAGGGTGCTGGCAATTACGATTGCAGCGGCGGGCTTGAACCAGTGTGATTTTGAGACCCACTCATTCAGAATAGGGGCCGCTACAGAAGCTACGGCTCGGGGTCTGCAGACAGAGGAGGTGAAACAGTTAGGCCGTTGGTCCTCGAATTGTTTCAAGAGGTATGTGCGCCTGCACATGTTGTAAAAGACTGATGAAATGCACTCACTCTTGTTGTCTTTTGTTTGGATTACAGTTTCGCAAGCCTGTTACGCGGGGCGGAAATTGGGATGGGCCCAACACCAGCTGACCAGCGGGAAGGGATCACCGAATGGAGATCAAGTAGTCTGGGTCGTGGGCCACTCATACGTGAGGCGTGCCGGGGACATATTCAAAGCAGGTGACGCGATCCACGCATCTGAGGAATATGGGTTCAGAGTGACCTTCCATGGGAAGGGAGGCCTCTGTATTGACCATTTGCAAAATTTTGTGGAGGAACTTTTAGGGCGGCGCAGGTCACCGCCATCTGTAATCATAGTGCATGTGGGAGGCAATGACTTGGTGAGACTGGGAAGACGGGTGTTAGTTGAGCACATATTGTCTGCAGTTAGCTGGTTGGCCAAGAGGCTCCCTGGGTGTACGATCGCCTGGTCCCACATGATTCCCAGGAGAATATGGCGGGGGGTTTGTCTATGTCAGCGTTGAACCACTCGGTAAAGAGGGTCAACAACAAGATTGAGAAACTGTTTCGCTCCGCTCATCTCCAAAGCATTCCCCATGGGTGTATTAGGGGGGATCAGTATTATTTGAATGATGGGGTGCATCTGTCAAGGGCTGGGAATGACTTACTCATAGGAGACTTCGTAGCTTGGCTAGTGGGCTTGAAGAGGCATGACCTTTAGGAGGTGTGGGGGGGCCGGATAGTCTGTCAACTATCCGGCCTGTGGCGGTAAGGTCATGATCGGTGAGCAGTGATTTCAAGGTTCCTAGGGGGGGTGCCACCCATTATGGATGGGAGCGCCCGGGGGGAGGCGGCCATAGGCCCCTCCCAGGGGGAGACGGCTATATGCCCCTCCCACGAATTTCCCGGGGGCCGGATATCCTCTCTGGCGGAAGAGAGTGTGGGGAATGGGGGGGAGTCCACGTTGTCCTTCTTACGGATACCTCGCACGGGAACTCGGACGACCTTAAGATGGCGTCGAGTGAAAGGGGGCCCCCACGACAAGGGAAGTTACAGTTGGCTGCGAGGGTAAAGTCCTCTGCGCATGCGCCACTCACACCGTGAGGGCGGGAAGTTGGTGATAGGGATCTGACACCGGTTAAGACCTTGCTGTTGGCCCTTAATGCTAGGTTGTACAAATTCAAAAATGTAATGCATTTTCAGGATGCTAGACTCGGCTAGGAAACCTTTGTATTAGAGATTTGTTAAGGTTAGCCTTAAAACCTGTCTTCATCAAAATGTAATTGAAGTTGAATTTGTACATGATTCATGAAACGTTTTAGTTTAAAGTTTTAAATTTTGTTTCATATTTTAATAAATACGGCCGGGGGGGGTCGTGAGGCTCCCCCGCCTTCCAAAAGTTTAAACCTGTGTCTGTCTCCTCCCATGGGGAATTGGTGTTGGGAGGGGTGGCGGGCATCCCGGCCCATATGGAAAGGGGAGACCACTCGGTCCCCCCGAACTTATGGATGGGTGCCCCGATCCCCCGGGAAACCATTGTGGGCGGGGAGCGTGTTCCGGCTGGTATGCCCGAAGCGGCGTAGGCGGAGCACGCCCCTCCCGCCCAGAAGAGGTTGGCCTAGACACCCGCCCGGAAGTCCGTGCACGGATGGGCATACTTGAGGCGGGCCCCCGCCCTCCCGCAGATGGATAAATAGCGCAGGAATCCAACGAAGCTTCCTCTTGTTCCTGTGCTCTGAAGGCTGCACCACTCGTCGCTCGTGAGCCCTCAAGGGAGCAAGCTGCACTTTTTTGACCCACCCACCAGCCCCTTGTTGCTAATTTTGTGTAATAAAGTAATTTTCTCAATGATTATTTTGATGTAATAAAAAGGTACAGTCATTTTTTGCATCATGAAAGTATGCACATAATTGAATACTTGCTTGTAGGCCTTTTTTTGCACCGTATGCACACCAGTGCGTGCATCGGCTGTGCGCGAGCGAAATTCTGATTTGCTGTTTGACATCAGTCAACATTCCAATCGGTCAAAATCAGGAAGTGTTGGCCGCCATTTTGTGTCCGAGGCAGAAGAGAGCCAAATACAAAAGTGGAAAACGTGAAAAGGGGGCATGGTAGAGACTTCCTGACCTCCTAGGCCTTCTCAGGGAGTCCCTGAAGGACCTCAAAGGCCAAAAAAAATAAAAAAAATAAAAATTGCGAGGTGCGTGCACGGTGCAGGCACCCCTGAGGCAGAAGAGAGTCAAAAACAAAAGTGGAGAACGTGAAAAGGGGGCAGGGTAGAGACTCCTTGACCCCCTAGGCCTTCTCAAGGGGTCCCTGAAGGACCAAGAAGGTAAAACATTTTTTTTAAAAATCGCAAGGTGCGCGCACGTTGCGCGCATGGCGGAAAAAAAAAAATACAGTTAAATAACAAGTTTGAGTGTTTAGATGTTAGTTGGCTCTAAAAAGAGCCGTTGTGTACATTGGGTGTTTTTTGTACCTACAAGTAAGTACCGATGCAGAGTCAAAAAATTCAAGAGGAAGACTCTGTTCCCCTCATCTGTGAAATGTACACTGTCTCTTCCATAAATACCTTGCATGTTGTAACGCAAGTTGTTGTGGTATATAGAACCCATACAATAGTCTCTGAGGATAGCAGAAACAGACTTATTCACATGTTTCCTTGCTTTCTCAATCTGCAGACAATATTGGTTGGACCACTTCCATTTTTGCCTTTGGCATATATTAGAATATACAAAGGCAGTTTGTGGAAAAAGTTACATCAATTGCCAAAAGGTGTTTCTTTAAAAGCATTTTCAGACCTACCCCAGTCAAAGTGCCAAGGTCATTGCCACCACAGTGCACAATTATGAGGTCAGGGTGTGGGAGATGCAAAAAGGATTTTACCAAAGGCATCAATTGGTGACATCTCAATAACCTATCTGTCCAATCCACATAATATCCACATTTGGTAAATCAAGGTTGATAAAGCATCTATTTGCTACATACCTTTCAGTCCAGAACATATGGCTGTGTCCTACAATCCAATCTCTAAGCATTTTGAAGGGAGATCTGGTTGTACACAGATGGGCTCTGGAAATTAAATGGCAGTTTGAAAAGTAGGATTTTAGAAAACAAATTAGATGAGATTCAGTGCACATAAAAAAATGAATGGTGGTTTCTGAAAATTCAACATTGAAAACTAGGGTGCATGGTACTGTTTTTTAAAAGAAGAAATGCTATTGGTTAGGAAAAAGTCATTGAAAGGAACAATGCACAGGATAAGCTGGTGTATTGAGAAGTCAAACACCCTTGCTGGTTTGGTTTGCAACATTTGGTCATGAACTCTTCACCCGTGTGTACAGTTAGGTGTTCTATGGAGTGTTACCATGGTAACAGGCAGAGAGAGCAGTGGGGGAAGGTTGAACATTATGTGAGTTTGAAAGTGTAGAAATGTATAACCAATTCAAATGTTAGTTTGGTTTTGAATTCATGTGGGATGAAATTTCATTGGTTATCTACATGAATATGTGTGGAAAATGAGAGGGAGGCAATACTATACTATGGTTCAAGTGACTGCTGCCCAATTCAGAGATTCTGCTTAAGAAAATCCGGTGTGTGATTGACACTGTTCTAAATCTACAAAAGGATTATTACGGGTGAGTTGTACATTTGTAAAGGGATCTATGTTGTGTACTTTAAGTTAATAAGAAACATTTATTCTAATGTAGAAGCAGGAGTTTATTTCTAGAGAGTCTGATTCTGAAATTGTCTGCTTTGGGAAAAACAATATGATAGGAGCATTTGGTATGTTAATGTGTTTGAGGAGATATTTTTTTGCAGTACAGTGCTGTTGTTAAAAATGTAGAGTGTGTACATGAAGTGGTCTACCCACTTACACACTTGTATATCAGGGTTAGAACTGTCAGATAGTCTCCTTGTAGTCTAGTAAACATTCTGGGTGTGCTGCACAAATGCCATAGAAAATCTTTCAGAAGCATGTGGCAGAATATTTTGCTTAGTTGATGTGTTTAAAAATATGGGTATACATTTACTCATGGAGTGAGTCAGGCCTTAGGACATTTAGTGCTATAAAGTCCTATGCAGCATGTGTGTCAGGCCTCTTAATGCACAAATAGTGTCCATGCTGTGTAATAAAGATCCTGGGTGTGCTGTAGAAATGTCATAGCAACTCTCTCTGTAGCATGTAGTAATCATATCAGTGAATTCTCATTTCTACATTCTCAGTCCCACCTTGACCCCCTACACTGCCTGAATACCACTGCACTGTTCTAAACCCTGAAACAGCACTCCCAACAAGACTCTCTTTCACTGTGGTAATCATTTTACTGATTTGCAAGGCATACTGTCATGTGTCTAAGATCACAGTGTGAGTCAGTCTTCATTTCACGAAATTGTGGCAGAATAATGTGCTTAATTGATGTGTTTAAAAATATGGTTATACATGTACTCATGGAGTGAGTCAGGCCTTAGGACATTTAGTGCTACAAAGTCCAATGCAGCATGTATGTCAGGCCTCTTAATGCCCAAATTGTCTCCATGCTGTGTAATAAAGATCCTCGGTGTGTTGTAGAAATACTACAGCTACTCTATCTGTAGCTTGTAGTAATCCTTTCAGTGAAATCTCATTTCTACATTCTCAGTCCCACCTTGACCCCTACCCTGCCTGAACACCACTGCACTGTCCTAAACCCTGAAACAGCACTCCCAGCGAGACTCTCTTTAACTGTAGTATTCATTTTACTGAATTGCAAGGCATACTGTCATGTGTCTAAGATCAAAGTGTGAGTCAGTCTTTATTTCACAAAATTGTGGCAGAATAATTTGCTTAGTTGATGTGTTTAAAAATATGGGTATACATGTACTCATGGAGTGAGCCAGGCCTTAGGACATTTAGTGCTATAAAGTCCTATGCAGCATGTGTGTCAGGCCTCTTAATGCTCAACTAGTCTCCATGCTGTGTAATAAAGATCCTGGGTGTGCTGTAGAAATGCCATAGCAACTCTCTCTGTAGCATGTAGTAATAATTTCAGTGAATTCTCATTTCTGCATACTCAGTTCCACCTTTACCCCCTACACTGCCTGAACACCACTGCACTGTCCTAACCCCTGAAACAGCACTCCCAGCAAGACTCTCTTTCACTGTAGTAATCATTTTACTGAATTGCAAGGCATACTGTCATGTGTCTAAGATCACAGTGTGAGTCTTCATTTCACAAAATTGTGGCAGAATAATTTGCTTAGTTGATGTGTTTAAAAATATGGTTATACATGTACTCATGGAGTGAGTCAGGCCTTAGGATATTTAGTGCTACAAAGTCCAATGCAGCATGTGTGTCAGGCCTCTTAATGCCCAAATCGTCTCCATGCTGTGTAATAAAGATCCTCGGTGTGTTGTAGAAATACTACAGCTACTCTCTCTGTAGCATGTAGTAATCCTTTCAGTAAATTCTCATTTCTACATTCTCAGTCCCACTTTGACCCCTACACTGCCTGAACACCACTGCACTGTCCTAAACCCTGAAACAGCACTCCCAGCGAGACTCTCTTTCACTGTAGTAATCATTTTCCTGAATTGCAAGGCATACTGTCATGTGTCTAAGATCAAAGTGTGAGTCAGTCTTTATTTCACAAAATTGTGGCAGAATAATTTGCTTTGTTGATGTGTTTAAAAATATGGGTATACATGTACTCATGGAGTGAGCCAGGCCTTAGGACATTTAGTGCTATAAAGTCCTATGCAGCATGTGTGTCAGGCCTCTTAATGCTCAACTAGTCTCCATGCTGTGTAATAAAGATCCTGGGTGTGCTGTAGAAATGCCATAGCAACTCTCTCTGTAGCATGTAGTAATAATTTCAGTGAATTCTCATTTCTACATACTCAGTTCCACCTTTACCCCCTACACTGCCTGAACACCACTGCACTGTCCTAACCCCTGAAACAGCACTCCCAGCAAGACTCTCTTTCACTGTAGTAATCATTTTACTGAATTGCAAGGCATACTGTCATGTGTCTAAGATCACAGTGTGAGTCTTCATTTCACAAAATTGTGGCAGAATAATTTGCTTAGTTGATGTGTTTAAAAATATGGTTATACATGTACTCATGGAGTGAGTCAGGCCTTAGGACATTTAGTGCTACAAAGTCCAATGCAGCATGTGTGTCAGGCCTCTTAATGCCCAAATCGTCTCCATGCTGTGTAATAAAGATCCTCGGTGTGTTGTAGAAATACTACAGCTACTCTCTCTGTAGCATGTAGTAATCCTTTCAGTAAATTCTCATTTCTACATTCTCAGTCCCACTTTGACGCCTACACTGCCTGAACACCACTGCACTGTCCTAAACCCTGAAACAGCACTCCCAGCGAGACTCTCTTTCACTGTAGTAATCATTTTCCTGAATTGCAAGGCATACTGTCATGTGTCTAAGATCAAAGTGTGAGTCAGTCTTTATTTCACAAAATTGTGGCAGAATAATTTGCTTTGTTGATGTGTGTAAAAATATGGGTATACATGTACTCATGGAGTGAGCCACGCCTTAGGACATTTAGTGCTATAAAGTCCTATGCAGCATGTGTGTCAGGCCTCTTAATGCTCAACTAGTCTCCATGCTGTGTAATAAAGATCCTGGGTGTGCTGTAGAAATGCCATAGCAACTCTCTCTGTAGCATGTAGTAATAATTTCAGTGAATTCTCATTTCTACATACTCAGTTCCACCTTTACCCCCTACACTGCCTGAACACCACTGCACTGTCCTAACCCCTGAAACAGCACTCCCAGCAAGACTCTCTTTCGCTGTAGTAATCATTTTACTGAATTGCAAGGCATACTGTCATGTGTCTAAGATCAAAGTGTGAGTCAGTCTTTATTTCACAAAATTGTGGCAGAATAATTTGCTTAGTTGATGTGTTTAAAAATATGGGTATACATGTACTCATGGAGTGAGCCAGGCCTTAGGACATTTAGTGCTACAAAGTCCAATGCAGCATGTATGTCAGGCCTCTTAATGCCCAAATTGTCTCCATGCTGTGTAATAAAGATCCTCGGTGTGTTGTAGAAATACTACAGCTACTCTCTCTGTAGCTTGTAGTAATCCTTTCAGTGAAATCTAATTTCTACATTCTCAGTCCCACCTTGACCCCTACCCTGCCTGAACACCACTGCACTGTCCTAAACCCTGAAACAGCACTCCTAGCTAGACTCTCTTTCACTGTAGTATTCATTTTACTGAATTGCAAGGCATACTGTCATGTGTCTAAGATCAAAGTGTGAGTCAGTCTTTATTTCACAAAATTGTGGCAGAATAATTTGCTTAGTTGATGTGTTTAAAAATATGGGTATACATGTACTCATGGAGTGAGCCAGGCCTTAGGACATTTAGTGCTACAAAGTCCTCTGCAGCATGTGTGTCAGGCCTCTTAATGCTCAACTAGTCTCCATGCTGTGTAATAAAGATCCTGGGTGTGCTGTAGAAATGCCATAGCAACTCTCTCTGTAGCATGTAGTAATAATTTCAAAGAATTCTCATTTCTACATACTCAGTTCCACCTTTACCCCCTACACTGCCTGAACACCACTGCACTGTCCTAACCCCTGAAACAGCACTGCCAGCAAGACTCTCTTTCACTGTAGTAATCATTTTACTGAATTGCAAGGCATACTGTCATGTGTCTAAGATCACAGTGTGAGTCTTCATTTCACAAAATTGTGGCAGAATAATTTGCTTAGTTGATGTGTTTAAAAATATGGTTATACATGTACTCATGGAGTGAGTCAGGCCTTAGGACATTTAGTGCTACTAAGTCCAATGCAGCATGTGTGTCAGGCCTCTTAATGCCCAAATCGACTCCATGCTGTGTAATAAAGATCCTCGGTGTGTTGTAGAAATATTACAGCTACTCTCTCTGTAGCATGTAGTAATCCTTTCAGTAAATTCTCATTTCTACATTCTCAGTCCCACTTTGACCCCTACACTGCCTGAACACCACTGCACTGTCCTAAACCCTGAAACAGCACTCCCAGCGAGACTCTCTTTCACTGTAGTAATCATTTTCCTGAATTGCAAGGCATACTGTCATGTGTCTAATATCACAGTGTGAGTCTTCATTTCACAAAATTGTGGCAGAATAATTTGCTTAGTTGATGTGTTTAAAAATATGGGTATACCTGTACTCATGGAGTGAGTCAGGCCTTAGGACATTTAGTGCTATAAAATCCTATGCAGCATGTGTGTCAGGCCTCTTAATGCCCAAATAGTCTCTATGCTGTGTAATAAAGATCCTGGGTGTGCTGTACAAATGCCATAGCAACTCTCTCTGTAGCATGTAGTAATCATTTCAGTGAATTCTCATTTCTACATTCTCAGTCCCACTTTGACCCCCTACACTGCTTGAACACCACTGCACTGTCCTAAACCCTGAAACAGCCCTCCCAACAAGAATGTCTTTCACTGTAGTAATCATTTTACTGAATTGCAAGGCATACTGTCATGTGTCTAAGATCACAGTGTGAGTCAGTCTTCATTTGAAAAAATTGTGGCAGAATAATTTGCTTAGATGATGTGTTTAAAAATATGGGTATACATGTACTCATGGAGTGAGTCAGGCCTTAGGACATTTAGTGATATAAAGTCTCATGCAGCATGTGTGCCAGACCTCTTAATGCCCAAATGGTCTCCATGCTGTGTAATAAAGATCCTGGATGTGCTGTAGAAATGTCATAGCAACTCTCTCTGTAGCATGTAGTAATCATTTCAGTGAATTCTCATTTCTACATTCTCAGTTCCACCTTGACCCCCTACACTGCCTGAACACCACTGCACTGTCCTAACCCCTGAAACAGCACTCCCAGCAGACTCTCTTTCATTGTAGTAATCATTTTACTGAATTACAAGGCATACTGTCATGTATCTAAGATCACAGTGCGAGTCAGTCTTCATCTCACAAAATTGTGGCAGAATAATTTGCTTAGTTGTTGTGTTTAAAAATATGGGTATACATGTACTCATGGAGTGAGTCAGGCCTTAGGACATTTAGTGCTATATAGTCCTATGCTATGCAGCATGTGTGTCAGGCCTCTTAATGCCCAACTAGTCTCCATGCTGTGTAATAAAGATCCTGGGTGTGCTGTAGAAAAGCCATAGCAACTCTCTCTGTAGCAAGTAGTAATCATTTCAGTGAATTCTCATTTCTACATTCTCAGTTCCACCTTGACCCCCTACACTGCCTGAACACCACTACAATGTCCTAACCCCTGAAACAGCACTCCCAGCAAGACTCTCTTTCACTGTAGTAAACATTTTACTGAATTGCAAGGCATACTGTCAAGTGTCTAAGATCACAGTGTAAGTCTTCATTTCACAAAATTGTGGCAGAATAATTTGCTTAGTTCATGTGTTTAAAAATAAGGGTATACATGTACTCATGGAGTGTGTCAGGCCTTAAAACATTTAGTGGTATAAAATCCTATGCAGCATGTGTGTCAGGCCTCTTAATGCCCAAATAGTCTCCATGCTGTGTAATAAAGATCCTGGGTGTGCTGTACAAATGCCATAGCAACTCTCTCTGTAGCATGTAGTAATCATTTCAGTGAATTCTCATTTCTACATTCTCAGTCCCACCTTGACCCGCTACACTGCCTGAACACCACTGCACTGTCCTAAACCCTTAAACATCACTCCTGGCAAGACTCTCTTTCACTGTAGTAATCATTTTACTGAATTGCAAGGCATACTGTCATGTGTCTAAGATCACAGTGTGAGTCAGTCTTCATTTCACAAAATTGTGGCAGAATAATTTGCTTAGTTGATGTGTTTAAAAATATGGGTATACGTGTACTCATGGAGTGAGTCAGGCCTTAGGACATTTAGCGCTATAAAGTCCTATGCAGCATGTGTGTCAGGCCTCCTAATGCCCAACTAGTCTCCATGCTGTGTAATAAAGATCCTGGGTGTGCTGTAGAAAAGCCATAGCAACTCTCTCTGTAGCATGTAGTAATCATTTCAGTGAATTCTCATTTCTACATTCTCAGTTCCACCTTGACCCCCTACACTGCCTGAACGCAACTACACTGTCCTAACCCCTGAAACTGCACTCCCAGCAAGACTCTCTTTCACTGTAGTAAACATTTTACTGAATTGCAAGGCATACTGTCATGTGTCTAAGATCACAGTGTGAGTCTTCATTTCACAAAATTGTGGCACAATAATTTGCTTAGTTGATGTGTTTAAAAATGTGGGTATACATGTACTCATGAAGTGAGTCAGGCCTTAGGACATTTAGTGCTATAAAATCCTATGCAGCATGTGTGTCAGGCCTCTTAATGCCCAAATAGTCTCAATGCTGTGTAATAAAGATCCTGGGTGTGCTGTCCAAATGCCATAGCAACTCTCTCTGTAGCATGTGTAATCATTTCAGTGAATTCTCATTTCTACATTCTCAGTCCCACCTTGACCCCCTAAATTGCTTGAACACCACTGCACTGTCCTAAACCCTGAAACAGGACTCCCAGCAAGACTCTCTTTCACTGTAGTAATCATTTTACTGAATTGCAAGGCATACGGTCATGTGTCTAAGATCACAGTGTGAGTCAGTCTTCATTTCACAAAAGTGTGGCAGAATAACTTGCTTAGTTGATGTGTTTAAAAATATGGGTATACATGTACTCATGGAGTGTGTCAGGCCTTAGGACATTTAGTGCTAAAAGTCCTCTGCAGCATGTGTGTCAGGCCTCTTAATGCCCAAATAGTCTCCATGCTGTGTAATAAAGATCCCGGGTGTGCTGTACAAATGCCATAGCAACTCTCTCTGTAGCATGTAGTAATCATTTCAGTGAATTCTCATTTCTACATTCTCAGTCCCACCTTGACCCCATACACTGCCTGAGCACCACTGCATTGACCTAAACCCTGAAACAGCACTCCCTGCTTGATCCTCTACACTGCCCGAACACTGCTGCTGTGGCTTAAACTTTCAAAGAACACCCACTTGTATACCCCCTACACTGGGTGAATACCGTATTTTCCGGCGTATAAGACGACTTTTTAACCCCTTAAAATGTTCTGGAAAGTCAGGGGTCGTCTTATACGCCGGATACTAAATTTGAAGTAATGTTTTCATGCGTTTTTACATAGCGCGGACTACACCCGAAGGTGTCAGACTGCTTCTGCATTATATAAAAATGGGCTGATGTGAGCAACAATAACAATGGACAAATTACAAAAGCAAACATTAAGTTACATGGATCAAAAGTGACAATAGCGAGCAACCAAAATACATGAGGTAGCAATCGGTACATTCCTGGAGAAAAAGTGATAAGTGTGCAGGTTACAAAAGCATACAAAGCATACAAAGTACGAGCCAAAATAAAATACATTCTCAAAATGGCTATGCAGGACTGCGTTGGACTGCACTGGAAGTGGGGGTAGTCTTATACGGCGAGTATAGCATGAAACCTACATTTTATTAAGCAAAGTAGGGGGTCGTCTTATACGCCGGGTCGTCTTATGCGCCGGAAAATACGGTACTACTGTAGTTTTCTAAACCCTGAAACAGCACTCCTAGCAAGACCCCCTTTCAATGTCGTAATCATTTTACTGAATTGCAAGGGATACTGTCATGTGTCTAAGATCACAGTGTGAGTCAGTATTCATATCAGAAAAATGTTTCAGAATAGTTTGCTTAGTTGATGTGTTTAAAAATATGGGAATACATGTAGTTATGAAGTTGATAAAGGTAGTTTTGTATTATCTATTAGTGAAAATGATAAAATGAAGTATTTGTATTTTTCTGCAAGGTACAGCAAAATAATAAAATTTATTATGGATTAAAATCAGAAGAACATTGAAGTCACTTTTAAAATGTCTAACACTCCGATAGAGGACTTAAATGTACCTTTAGTGGACAGCAGCAATGAAGAACAACCTATTGGCGCAGGAGATGTAACCTGTGATTTTTTGGATGAAAGTTTGGACAATAACTTCATTGAAGCATTAGATGATATTGAGTTTAATGTCACAAGTTTTGAAGTTTTCGAAGAACCTAATGAAATTCCTGATGAAATCATGCTAGAAGTTCTATTACAATATGAAATGTTACAAGAATAAATGAATGATTAAAAATTAAAAATGATTTGAGAGAGTCTTCTTGTACAATTGTAATTGCGATTCTCATATTAACATAACTAGAGAATCTGGATTTCATTAACCCCTTAAGTGCTGCTGATGGCCAACGGTCGTCAGCAGCGCTACCTCCCCAGTGCTGCGCACGACCATTGGACGTCCATTCAGCACTGGTTCCAATGGACAGCGCAGCACTGGGGAGGGATGTTTACACGCAGCTAAGGTGTTAAAGACAAGGAGGCTGACATTATGCATTATTCCTTCAATGCAGTCCAAGCAGCTGCTTACATCACAATATTAAAAGGTTCCAGAATAGAACAATAGCAACACATGACAGACATGAGCCATCAGCAATCTGCCTCTTTTAAATGTGGAGGAAAATAAGTTCATGAAACTTGAAGCATCAAAACGGTCTTCTGATGAGCAGGATGAAGGAGAAGGAAGAACGAAGGTAAAACCAAAGGCCAGACGACACACAGTTAAAGAGCGTTACCTGAAAAGAGAAAGAAGTAAATATCTCTTGAATGTAAAAAATAGTGTCAAGCTTATCAAGCTAAAAGGAACAAGAGATGAAACAAGTACTGTTAATAAAAAGTACAGTAATAAACTGTAACAAAAACAGCATTAAATCATTGTAAGACCACCAAGGGGTGGGATGGGCGGGATAATGTCAGCCTCCGTGTCTTTAATGAAATCCAGATTCTCTAGTCATGTTAATATGAGAATCGCAATTTCATTACAAGAACGGATTCTACATTATGCATGTTGGTAGCTTTGTAAAACAACATCAGACATATGTTCAATAGGCTTGCAATAATGACGTGCAAAGGTGCTAGCATTTGACCAGTCAGCAGCTTTGAGAATGTTGTCCAACTTACCTCAGCCCAGAGAGATTTACTGGCCATAGCACCCCTCTAAGGGAGCGAGCTTGAAATTTCTTTACGTCAATACCTGCTAAACTCATAACAGTCTTAACCTATCCAGCAATAGAGGTTGAGGTTATGCCTTTGTGGGGTTTAACAAAGGATATAAGTAATTGGTTAACATCCTGAGGGGGAAGAGCAAACATTCTGCGATCATACTCTCTCATGCAGTCCACAACGCAAAGTTTTGGACATAAATCAAAACGTGGGTAAAAGATTGAATCAAATATAGTCTTTGTTCTTCTATAAATATCAAATTTGACTCCGAAAATGTTAAAAGATCTATTTGTAATCTCCAGGGCTTTGACATCAGAGACCCTTCTGCATGAGATTAGGCATATTAGAGTAGCCAGCTTAATGGAAACGTTTTTTTGTTTAATTGAGGAGAGTATTAAGAGGCCAGTTATTGAAAAGATCAAGAATTAGTTTGACATCACAAAGACTTTCATATTTAGGTTTAGGAGGTCTTCTTAAACAAATGCTTATCATCACTCTACAAACAATGACATTTTTACCTACCATTTTACCATTGACAAGGACAAGACCAGCAGAAATAGCATATCTATAGCAATGGATAGTTCTATAGCTGAGGCCTTTATCAAATTGTTTAGCAAGGAAGTTAACCATGTCAATAACAGGCGCCTCCAAGGAATCCAGGTTCCTTTCCAGGCACCAGCATACCCAGATTCTCAATATGTTGTTATAGCTATAGTTAGTGCCTGGGGCACTAGACTCTCTGATGAGAGTTGTAGCCGTCGCCGAAAGTCCTGAGATTTAATTGAATCTCCTGACACTCTCCGGGCAAGAAGGTTTAAACTCCTGTTCTGAATTAGGGGGTCAACTCCTCTGTCTACGTCTACAAGCAGATTCTCTAGGGTAGGAATTAAGAAGAGGGGTTGCAAGCCAGTTGTAGAGTGGCGGAGAACCATGCTTGGGATGGCAAAAAGGGAGTTATTAGGACAAGGAATCACTGATCCTGTCTCACTATCTGAAGAACTCTCTGAATCATGGCAAAGGGAGGGAATGCATACACTTTGGCTCCTTTCCAAGATTGTATTAAGGCATTTACTGCTAGAGCACCCGGGTCGGGCATCCAGCTGAAGTTGTTCTCCAGTTGAAAGGTTAGTCTGCTCGCAAAAAGGTTTATCTCTAGAGGGCCCAGATCTTGTTTATGGTACTGAACATGGAAACATTCAGTTTCCAATTGCTGCGATCTAACAGGAATCTTGAGTTCCGGTCTGCAGAGTATTCCACTTTGAGAGCGATCTTATTTTCAGACAGAAGAGCGATCTTATGTTCCAGACAGAACATCCAAAGTGTCTTTGCTAGATTCGAGAGGTCTGCAGATTTGGTGCGCTCATGAAGGTGTAAAGCCCAGCTGTTAGTTCTAAATAATTTATGTGGTGAGAAGATTCCTCTTGTGACCAGATACCACCAGTGTTCTGATTGAGTTCTCCAGCATGCAGAAGGGTCTCTGATGTCAATGAACTGGAGATTCCGAATAGATCTTTTAACATCTTTGAGCTAGTAACCAAGGGGCCTATTAGGGTGGCGGACGGACGTCCGTCCGCCACCCCCGAGGTGGAGGGACCGTCTGCAGGGGCAGCGGCGGTCCCTCTGGTGCAATTAGGATGTGACCGCCACCCTGGCGGCCACATCCTGTATTTTTAACCTTGCGGCAGGTGCTGCTTGAAGCAGCACCCGCCGCAAGGTTAAAAAGTCATGTTTTACATTTACATGCACAAAGCGGCAGGCACCGCGCAGTGCCTGCCGCTTTGTGCATGTAAATGCTGGGGGGTACCATAGGTGCTCCCCATGTGCACTCCCCACCGCCGACACCCTGGGGGGCCGCAACAGGCCCCCAAACACCAAAGACCACATGCTTTTCCACGGCGGAAAAGCCGCTGTGGAAAAGCATGTTGCAATGCACATCGTAATTTGGCTGACGGTGTCTTGCAGACACCGCCGCCAAATAGCCCTCCACAACCCGCGGATCAGCGGCGGACGGACCTGCCATCTGCCGCTGGTCCCACCGCAATCCCACGCCATCCTAATCTGGCGGTGGGTGTTTTCTGTGGCCGCGGCGGTGAATCTTCATCCTCCAGGTTTGCGGTGGCCATCCTAATCGACCCCTGTAGTATCTGGTATTCCCTTTAAATGTCTCGTTCTTGCATGCTTGTGTATCCTTTTGAATGCTGTGTTCTATGTTCTACAGAGCACTGTTAGAATTCTATGATGTGTCATTATGTCATTCTGCCATCTGACATTGGAGTACACTGATGTGCTTTTCTTCTTGGATTAAAGCTACAATTTTGCTATTCTTCTGGTGATATTATTGAACTTCATTGAAAACTACAACCCCCAAGTTATTGTGGTATAAACGGAGTCTTACAGCATAGGTTTTTTTCAGGTGTATATCTTTTGACTTTTAGCAAAGTCTCTGTGATTCTTGATTTCGTATTGTACAGAGCTATTCAACAGAATGTCTTTTTGTATGCACTGTGGTAAAAAATGAAGCTATTTAAAATTCCGTAGGCACTCTCCTTGCAGTACTTTAATCAATCAGTTAGTACCCAAGTACTCATGCAGTGACCCACATAGACTGCTACAAACCCCTCTCCAATTCACATGCAGTTCTTTAACCACCTACACACTTGTGTTTCACACTTTTAATTCCCCAGTCAGTATCTAAACACTCCAGCAAACATCCTGTCACACCTCTTGCACTCCTTTAGTTCATTTTACTGAATTGCAAGGGATACTGTCATTTGTCTAAGATCACAGTGTGAGTCAGTCTTCATATTAGAAAAATGTGGCAGAATAGTTTGCTTAGTTGATGTGTTTAAAAATATGGCAATACATGTAGTCATGAAGTTGATAAAGCTAGTTTTGTATTATCTATTAGTGAAAATGATAAAATGAAGTGTTTGTATTTTTCTGCAAGGTACAGCAAAACAATACAATTTATTATGGATCAAAATCAGAAGAACATTGAAGTCACTTTTAAAATGTCTAACACTCTGATTGAGGACTTAAATGTACCTTTTGTGGATAGCAGCAATGTAGAACAACCTATGGGCGCTGGAGATGTAACCTGTGATTTTTTGGATGAAAGTTTGGACAATAACTTCATTGAAGCATTAGATGATATTGAGTTTAATGTCACAAGTTTTGAAGTTTTTGAAGAACCTAATGAAATTCCTGATGAAATCATGCTAGATGTTCTATTACAATATGAAATGTTACAAAAATAAATGAATGATTAAAAATTAAAAATGATTTGAGAGAGTCTTCTTGTACAATTGTAATTACGATTCTCATATTAACATGACTAGAGAATCTGGATTTCATTAAAGACAAGGAGGCTGACATTATGCATTATTCCTTCAATGCAGTCCAAGCAGCCGCTTACATCACAATATTAAAAGGTTCCAGAATAGAACAATAGCAACACATGACAGAGATGAGTCATCAGCAATCTGCCTCTTTTAAATGTGGAGGAAAATAAGTTCATGAAACTTGAAGCATCAAAACGATCTTCTGATGAGCAGGAGTAAGGAGAAGGAAGAACGAAGGTAAAACCAAAGGCCAGAGGACACACAGTTAAGGAGCGTTACCTGAAAAGAGAAAGAAGTAAATATCTCTTGAATGTAAAAAATAGTGTCAAGCTTATCAAGCTAAAAGGAACAAGAGATGATTAATTTTACTGAATTGCAAGGCATACGGTCATGTGTCTAAGATCACAGTGTGAGTCTTCATTTCACAAAATTGTGGCAGAATAATTTGCTTAGTTGATGTGTTTAAAAATATGGGTATACATGTACTCATGGAGTGAGTCAGACGTTAGGACATTTAGTGCTATAAAGTCCTATGCAGCATGTGTGTCAGGCCTCTTAATGCCCAAATAGTCTCCATGCTGTGTAATAAAGACCCTGGGTGTGCTGCAGAAATGCCATAGCAACTTGTGGTGAGTGCTTGTTGCTTTAAGGTTTGTTAGAATTGTTATGAGTAGTGGAATCTGCTGCATTGTACTGTGCTAAATAGGAATGTTATGATTCAGTTCACTGTTTCCTGCTTTCCTTACTGCATGTACTTTTATCTACTGAACTTCTTATTGAAATAAATACTTCAATATAACTTCAAGGAGCTCCTCTTATTTATGAAGACATCACTACAGATTTTGGCAACGAGATGGGCACAACTTGCAATTTTATCTTCCACAACGATTTTATCCTCGCAAGAAACGCTTCGAAAATTCAACTCTAAATCATCCTGTTTTTCTCAACTTTAATCGTGAGTAACATAAAGGAATTTTCTTTGAGAAGCACCCATTCGAATTCGTCTGTGGATAGTTGCAATTTGTAGCTCCAACGTTCATCTTCAATGAACTTTCTAACCTTCGCGTGTAATTTCCCGATTGACTTTTACATGAAAAGGGAACATCCTATCCTATCTCAAAGGGAAGCCGACTGTTTTTGACTAAGGAAATCCGACTATTTTTGGCATAATATCAGCTAAGTTGTTTGTTTTAACTTACTATTCAGTTGGTTGCGTTGTGGTTGCGTTGTGTACTTTTAAAAAAACACTTAACGCTTACCGAACGCCTCGCTCCCAGCCTCGCCTCGGTGCTTCTGACTCTCCTAGCAACAACGCGCTAGACTGCGCTGGACTTCTGCATTCTAAACGCGTTTGCGTGTGTTTTTTTTACACGCTCCTGCGTGTATGTCATCCACGTCACAAACGTCATCACGCTCTCCACCTCCATCTTGTGGTTGCCAGGACAACGCATTCACCGTAACGAAGAACGTTTTCTCCTGCTTTCTTTTAGGTATTTATTATTATTTTAATAGCGCTTTCAACTACATATAATTTGCACAGCGTTATTTCATATTCTAGCTGAATGGGTTTCGCCCTTGGTCGTAGCTCGCAAGTCCAATGGCAAGGCCCGTCTCTGTGTAGATTTGAGATACCTCAACAATAACATTTTGGTGGACCAATTTCCCTTACCAAGGATTGATGAAATGCTCTCCTTGACACGAAATGCAAAATGGTTTTCTATGCTTGACTTATCAGCTGCTTATCATCAGGTGGTTTTAGACAAAAGCAGTAGACATTTGACATCTTTCTGCACACCTTTTGGCTGTTATAGGTTCAAGCGAATGCCTTTTGGCCTAGCTTCAGCCGCAGCAGTATTTCAACGTATGATGTTTAATCTCTTCAGCCATATTCCTGAGGTTGTGTTCTTTCAGGACGATATTTTAATTATGGGGAGAGATAAAACGCATCATGACTCCATCCTTAGAGAAGTTTTAGAAATACTTAGAAGCAATGGGCTTGTGGCTGAAGGAACTAAATGTAAGTTCCCAGAAAAGTCCCTTACATACTTGGGACATGAAATTGGCACTTTCGGTATCAGACCCAAGACAGAATTGGTTGAGGCCATTCTTAAAGCTTCTGCACCCAAATCCAAGGATGATCTGCAATCCTTTTTGGGTTTAGCAGAATTCTATTCGAAGTTTGTAAATAATTTTTCCCAAAAGTCGTACGACATGCGTCTTTTGATGAAAAACAAGGTTGTGTTTGAATGGAGTGATGTTTGCCAACAAGCGTTTGAAAACATAAAGAGAGATATTGCACAGGCACCAACATTACAAGGTTTTGATCCCCATGCCGAATCCATTATAACCACGGATGCAAGTGCTACTGGCATTGGTGGTGTCCTCACACAAGTATCTAGTTCAGGGAATGAAGTGATTATAGCTTTTGCCTCTCGTTCATTGTCACCTTCCGAAGTAAAATATTCGGTCACAGAGCGAGAGGCATTGGCATGTGTGTGGGCCATGGAGCATTACAGAAAATATGTATGGGGAAAGAAGTTTTTACTAAGATCTGATCACAAACCATTAACGAAACTGCTAACCACTGATGGCCTTTCCAGAGCATCTGCCAGATTGCTAGATTATCAATGAGGTTACAGGATTATGTATACGATGTGCAGTATGTGCCTGGCACCAAAAATGTCATAGCTGATTTTTTGAGCCGGTTTTCTTTACCGCTTAGAGAATTAGACATCGATCCATGGAAGGATTACTTTGTGGCTGGTGTATTTGATGATGTTCCTGGTCTTTCTAAAATAGCCTGGCAGAAGGAATACCAGGATGACGCAATTTTGCATGAGGTCAAGAAGAAAATTGTTAATGGATGGTCAAATGAAGCTAAGACTGATCCTAATTTAAGGCCATTTTGGGAGGTTAGAGACGAGTTAAGTGTGGAGATGGATTTTGTTTGCAGGGCAGGAAGAATTGTTCCTCCTTCTGGCATCAGGAACAAGATCATCGATATAGGCCATGAAGGACACCCTGGTATAGCTCGTACCAAAAGAAACATTAAAATTTTGTATTGGTGGCCTAAAATTGATATCGATATAGAAAGAAAAGTTTGTGAATGTTTTAGTTGTGAGCAGGCAGACAAAACCCAGAAGACTTTGAATCCTCCTTTGTCGTCTTTAGGATGTCCTAATTTACCTTGGGAATGTGTTGCATTAGATATCCTTGGACCTGTTTCTTGTCAGGATGGTTCTTTAAGATACATTTTAGTCTTAGTTGATCTTTTCTCTAGATGGTTGGAAGTGGATATTGTTCATGTTGTGGATACTAAAGCAGTAATTACATTTCTGGAAGGGTGTTTCTTGAAAGAAGGTTTTCCAGCCTCAATTTTAACGGACAATGGCGTCCAATTTAAGGCTATGAAAGTATTTTTGGGCAATATTGGAATTGAACAGAAGTTTACAGCTTTGTATCACCCTAGGGGTAATTCTGTCGTTGAAAGAGTCAACAGAGTTATAAAAGGCGTTTTGCAATTGGCGAAAAGAGCCAATAAAAACTTTGAGGATGAATTGAACAAACTTATTTGGTCGTATAGGATTACTATTCATGACACTGTTGGTGAGAGCCCTTTCGGGTTAATGCGTGGAAGATTTCCCCACTGTAAAATTAATCCTGGTTGGATGGGCAGAAGCCAAAGGTATCTTTGGGACATTGATTGTGTTAAACACTCCATTACGGTCTCTAAGGATAAGAATAAGGAGTTTTTTAATAACAAACATGGTACTAGAGAAGTGTCTGTGAAAGTTGGACAGTGGGCCAGAGTAAAGTCTGGAAGAAGATCTGGGAAATTGGAATCAAGATTCTCGGATCCTATGCGTATCAATAAAGTTATGAGGAACACTGTTCAGTTTGAGGATGGAAGCGTTCACCACATGAGTCGCATAGCTTTAGCTAAGCAGGGTGTTACTTCAAAAAATTGTGGACATGTATGTAGAGATTATTGGTGGTTGAATGTCTTTTCAAATCTAAAGGAGGGGGATGTGCGGGATGTTGTTGAACCTTGTGATGATGCAGCGGTTCCTGGAACTAGCTCCTCTGTTCCCGAAGGTCTCAGTGGTTCCCTCGTACATCTCTGTCCTGATGCGAACACTATTGTTGGTCCTTCTCCTCATCAAGGAAATCCTGCAGATGTTGTTTCCGACCTTCCTTCTGCAGAGGACACACAAAATGCTGGTGCTATTAGGTCTAGCAGTTTTGGTAGACCTATTCGCACTTCTGGCAAATTTGATGATTTTGTTCTTCAGTAAATATTATTTATTTTCTTTCTTTTGTGTTTTGAGGAAGGGAGATGTGTGGTGAGTGCTTGTTGCTTTAAGGTTTGTTAGAATTGTTATGAGTAGTGGAATCTGCTGCATTGTACTGTGCTAAATAGGAATGTTATGATTCAGTTCACTGTTTCCTGCTTTCCTTACTGCATGTACTTTTATCTACTGAACTTATTATTGAAATAAATACTTCAATACAACTTCAAGGAGCTCCTCTTATTTATGAAGACATCACTACACAACTCTCTCTGTAGCATATAGTAACCATTTTGATGAATTCTCATTTCTACATTCTCAATCTCACCTTGACCCCCTACACTGCCCGAACACCACTGCACTGTCCTAAACCCTGAAACACCATCCCTAGCAAAATCTGCTAAACTCTTTCAACACTATATCAGTGAATGCCCCTATGATGTTGAAACACCACTGCACTGCCCTAAACCCTGAAACAGCACTCTCTGTATGATCTCCTACACTGCCTGTACACTGCTGCTGTGCCTTAAACTTACTTATGGAGTGAACCACACTTTACAACATATAGTGCTTCTAATTGCTATATGGTATGCTAGAAGGGGTCTATAATTGTAAAAAAAACAAAAACTTTTTTTTTGTCTTCACAACAGATTTTAATTATCTTCAGAAAGAAAAACCATTATGCCTTCGAAGACAGAGAAAAGAAAAAGATATAAACATGCTTACTTTTCCAAGAAAAAAGAAGTACAAGATTGAACAACAATGTGTGGAAAAAACAAAGAAAGCTCCTGGTAAGACAACAAAGGATCTTATAAAGAAAATAACACAAACTAAAAAAAGTGTGGAGAATCAGGAAAAAAACATTCTGTAACTACAAAGAAAACCCACACAAACAAAGAAAAATTATGGAAAACCATGTGGTAAAGATATAGGGCCCCATTACGATATCAGGCGGATTGCCTCCGCCAGGGTGGCGGTGGCCACCGCCACCCAGGCGGAGGCAATCCACCCGACAACCACTCTCGTGTTCCCCTCCGCCTGATTAGGATGGCAGAGGGGACAGCGGTGGACGGAAAGACTGTCCGCCACTTTACCCCCGCGGTTGGCTTGCGACGCGGCGGTAATAGATTAATATGGTGGCGGTGTCCTATGGACACCGCCAGCCATATTACAATGGCAAAATGCAGAGGTCTTTCCGCGGCGGCAATGCCGCCACGGAAAGGCATGCGGTGATTGCTGTGGGGGCCCCCTGCAGGGCCCCCAGGTTGGCGCCACTGTCTGGGGGGCACATGGGGGGTACCTATGGTAACCCCCCCACATTTGCATATGCAAAGCGGCAGGCACCGCGCGGTGCCTGCCGCTTTGCATATGCAAATGCAAAACAGCATTTTTTACATTGTGGCGGGCGGTGCAGAGTGCACCGCCCGCCACAATGCAAAAACTACAGGATGTGCCCGTCACTGTGGAGGGCACATCCTAATTCCCCCCACGGGACCCCCGCCCTTATGGCGGGCGGTCCCGTTCTACGATAGGGTGGCGGGCGGACAATGTCCGCCCGTCATCCTAATGGGGCCCATAGTGTATAGTAATAGACGCAAAAATCAGTTTGTTGAAATTCGCAAGCGAATGTTTTATAACAGAGTTGTTTTAAATTTATTGAAAAATATAAAAAATTGTAAAAGAAAAACAGCTTTTTATAAGAAAAAGAAACGTGTTGAAACAATTGTCGACCAGGCTTTTGAATTAAAAAATATATTTATTTTAGTAATCAATAGGTTTCGAACACTAGATAAGCCAATAAATGTTATGAAGGCCAAAAGTAAGTGGAAAAGACTGATTAATAGAACTCATTTTTGTAATGTTTTTTCTGGAGAATGTAAACATAGTTCAAGTTGTGAGCAGTTTTTTAATAAAGAGAGTTACCTTCAGAGTAATGATTTGATGCATGCAGTTGACACCAGTGGTCGAGCTTATGAGGTTAAGATTGTTTGTCCGATTGAAAAAGAGAAAATTGTCCCTAGAAATGCAGAAGAGCTGGTAGCTGATGAAGTTTTAGGGAGACATCCTAAGGCTCCAGTGTACACTTGGAATTGTAGTATTAATTGTAGTGTACGACAGGATTCAACTGTTTTTTTTCGCAATTTCTTACGTAACTATAGTAAGAAAAGTGTTAAACAAAAGATTAAGATGTTGCAAGAATTAGACTATTGCAGAGTGAGAGAAAAAACGGGTTTGCAAGGTTATTCTCTGGCTAGTCTTTCTAAAAAAGTACGTCAGAGTGTTTTTCACCATTTCAGGATATTAGCAGTGCATCATACTCAAGTGAGGAAATTAGTGAGAAGGTTGTATTATGCAAGAAGTCCAGCACTTAAGCTAAAACAGTTAAACAGTGCTCTTTTGCGTGGATCTGTATTCGATGTAATCAACATTTGTGAAGAAATTGAGGTTAGTTACTTTGGTCCTGAAGAAGACAGTGCAGAAACAGATACATTAATAGAAGGCAATGTGTAAGAAAATGTACAGAATTTTAGTATAGAAAATTTTGAGCAAGAAATTACAAGTTTTAGGTTCATTTCGGGTAAAAACCCAAACTTTTCTTGTATTTGTTGTAGACGAATTCATTATAAAAATCAGACCAGGTTAGTTGATCTATATTTAAAAAGTGAAAAGAAGAATAATAATGAGTGGAAGGAATTTGCAACTTATTTGTTGACAAAGAATTGTTTTGATTTGGGTTTTGATCAGCATATTTGTAAATATTGTTATAATAAATTAAATGAAAACAAAATGCCTGCTAGAGCTGTACATATTAATCTTGAGTTGGTAAATATTCCTTCTGAACTGATGGATTTCAATACTTATGAGTCTATTCTTATTCAATATGTGCATCCATTTCAGGCTATTGTTCATATGGACCCTAAGACAGGGAAATTGCCCCCTTCAGATTTACAGAGAGGATTAAAGGGAACAGTTGTTTATTTACCTCTAGATTTACAGAAAAATATTGAAACAATTGGTGTAGAAATTGTGGAAGAGGAACCTCTAGTTATTCTAGTTAATGGCGTTCCTACGAAGAGTAAGAAAATCTGGCAATAATTAGTGGATGTTAGGAAAGTGAAAAAGGCAATGTTGTATATGTAAAAAATAATCAATACTATAAAAATATATATGTAGGAGTGGATGTGTCCAGAACTGAAGAAATTTATGAACATTATAGTGTGCATCCACTTCACTCTAAAGAAGTGATGGGGAATACTATTGAGTTATTTCAAATGAAAGAAGCGAAAGGAAGTCTCATTAGTGTATGGGAAGAAAGCTTGGAAGCTCATTGTTTCCCTCAGTTATTTCCAAGAGGCAAAGGTGGATGATATGATGAACGACCTGAGCAGATTCCTGCATCTGAATACCGGACATCAAGATTATATGCAGAAGATCCAAGGTTTCGCCAATGTATTCCATATTTGTTTCATCTTCTGTTTGAGAGTGACTTGTCTGGACTTTCTTATTCAGTGAACCATATACTAAAAAGTGGAGTACATTTGCAAAATATTTCGGCAAAGGACTTTATAGATAAAGTCCAACAGAAAGATACTGTTTTGGAATCTCAGCTAATTAATCTCATGGCATGTCAGCGTGGTACTAGTGAGTATTGGTACCGTCGTCATGTGGAATTGAAATGTATGCTAAGAAACTTAGGAACTCCTACATGGTTCCTTACTCTAAGCTGTGCAGAGTATGCTTGGGAAGATTTACTTCAATTTCTTTGAGAGGCAAATGTAAACATAGAAAATATAGAATACAAGACACTTAGAGAACTGTGCTCTTTGGATCCAGTTAATGTATGCAGGTATTTCAATCATAGATTTGAAGCTATGATGTCTTTTATCACTAACAAAAAAAATCCTCCTCTTGGAGAGGTTCTGGATTTCTTTTGGAGAAAGGAGTATCAAACAAGAGTTGCTCCTCACATAGATATGCTGCTATGGATCAAAGATGCCCCCAAATTTGGAACAGATTCAGATGACACAGTGATGAGTTTTATTGAACAATATTCTACATGTGCTGTACCAAAAAGTACAGAACAAAAGAATTTAAGACATCAAGTTTTACGGTTTCAAACCCATCGTTGTGGAATATACTGTCGTCGAAAGTACTAATCTAAGGATAGGTTCTACACAAAATGTCGATTTCCATTTCCACGTCCAGAATTATCAAAAGGAAGAGTCAACAATGTTATGTCATCTTTGCGACATATTGTCACAAGAAAATCACCAAAAAACCTACAACTTAAGAAGAAATGAAGAGTCAAAATACATAAATGACTATAACCCAGTCATTTTATTCATGTGGAATGCTAACATGGATATTCAATATGTTGCAGACAACTCCATTGCTGTGGCTCAATGTGTAATGTCTTACATTACTAAATCTGAAAAAACAGAACTAAAGGAAATTTGGGAAGAAATTTCTCACGAAAAGAGCCTAAGTAAGAAATTGTACAGCTACAGTTTGAAGATGTTGTCTTATCGAGAAATCGGAGCATATGAATGTTCAGATCGCTTATCATCTGCAAGTCTATATTCCAAATCTAGAACAATCATTTGGGTGAGTTTAGGTCTTGCAAGAACACGAAACCGAGTTTTTGAAATCTGTAGAAGAAATTGAGTATTTAGCAGAGAGAGAACCAGACAGTACAGATATTTTGAAGACAAATATGTTGGATACATACTATCCAAATAGAAGTAATCTTCTTGAGAACGTTTGTCTCTATGAAGTACTGCAAAGCTATACTTTTTAAAGGAATATTACAAGAGATATCAATAAAGAAGTATATGCTGTGATTGGATCTGAAGGATGTTTAGTGAAACAAAGAAAAGGACATTTGATTAATCACCGAAAACTGAGTTGCGAAACTCCGAACAAAAGGGAATTTTACTATTTAGCTCTTTTCCAACTCTTTAATAAGCATGGGCGGAAAATCCGTTCCGCTCGCGGATTTTGCGGATTTTCGGTAAATTCGCAATCCGCGAAATTCGCGAATTTCCTGCAAAACCCGCGAGCGGAACGGATTGGGTCAAAAGTTCAAGCTGATTTTTGTAACTCTTTTAGAATGGCGCCGGCAAGCTGCCAGAGCCATTCTAAAATACTTACAAAAGTCAGCTTCAACAGGAAGCTCTAATAGATAAAGTAAAGCAGGTGCTCGAGTTGAAGCTCAAATTTAGTTACACAATCCTTAATCACCCCAAACTTAGGGTGATTAATGATTGTGTAACTTAATTTGACCTTCAACTCAAGCACCTGCTTTACTTTATCTATTAGTGCTTCCTGTTGAAGCACTTTGTAGCTATTTTAGAATGGCGTTGGCAGCTTGCCGGCGCCATTCTAAGTGGGGCTAAGGGCAGAAGGGCACAAAAGTGGGACAGAGGGCAGAAGGGGACAAAAAATTAGTGGGGCAGAGGGCAGAAGGGCACAGAAACGAGTGGTACAGAGCGCCGAAGGGCATAAAAAACGAGAGGGTGGCAGTGATTAACCAGGCCAAAACCAAAAACGCGAACACGCAAAGTGCCCCGCGAACACCAGCGAACACGCAAAGCGCCCCGAAAAAATAAAAAATCCGCGAATTAGCACGAACTTGCGAATTTTGCAGATCGCAAATTCGCAAATCAGCAAATTTGCGGATCGCAAATTCGCAAAATTCGCCCATGCTTACTCTTTAAGCCATGGCATACAGAACTAGAACTACTTGGAGATTTTGACAGTTATGAAGATTCATTCAAAGCAACTAAAAATACTATAGAATGTCCTGTTTTTACTAAATATCTGAAAATGTTGAATGACGAAATACAGCAAGAAGCTACAATTGCAGCAGAGATTGCTAGAGCCAGTTCTCAAGACAGTCAAAGTTCTGCTTCGTTGAGTCAGAATCCACTAGGAGAACCAATTATCCAAAATGAAGCAGCAACTGCCATGGATGTGGTGGAAAGAGCAATGCAACAAGCTCAAGAAGATGTAATAAACTTAGAAGAATTGGAAAAACAACTAAATGTTGAGCAAAAACAAATATACAATCAAGTGACAGAAAAGATTGAACATGGTTTATATCATGATAAAAAAGAGTGCTAATGTACGTCATTTTAACCTGTCCGACAGTAAGTGAGTGGAGAAGCAGGAACTGGAAAACGTTTTCAAATTAAAGGAATTGCAACTTATCTACAGAAAAGAACTGAGTCGTCACTCCTTTGTGTTGTTACTGCTCCAACTGGGTTGGCAGCACATAACATTAAAGGGATTACTTTACATCGTTTATTGATGCTGCCAGTAGAGCATGAAAATAAACTAGAATACCACAAGCTATCTGGAAAAGCTTGTTGTGAAGTTTCTAGAGTCTTGAAAAAAATGAAACTTCTCATTATTGATGAGGTAAGCATGGTATCAATTTTAATACTTGTCATTGTGCATTTCAGAATGCAACAAATCCTTAAAATAGAGTATGATGTGTTATTTGGAGGCAAACACGTCATAGTTTTTTGAGATCTACTACAACTAACTCCTGTGAAAGGACAGCCAGTATTTGAAACAGTTACACATGAAGACACCAGAAAGTGCCTGGGAAGCATGGGAAATGTTAATATTTGGTCATAATTCGAATACTCAGAACTCATTACAAATATGCGACAGGCAAAGGACGCTGATTATAAAAGTATTCTTGAAGATATTAGAATTGGAAAAGTGAGTGAACATGGCAAAGAAGCATGGGCGTCTGCAGAAATTTTTCCAGGGGGGGGCAAAATGTTAACGTCATCACCATCCTCCGACATGATGTGTGCCAGGTGGGGAACAAGAAACACTGGGGCGCAGAACTGAGATAGACTCAATTAAATGCCAGGAATCCAGGATATGTGACTGACCCTGCCACAGGCCAACAAACACCACCTGTAGAGAAAATGCTAAACTTTCTGACAAGGCGCTTTATCTCAGTCTGCTAGGTGTGCAGACTTCCGGGTCCTCGATCCCAACACGAATCAAGGCTGTCTTCAGCACGATTCGATTTTCATCAGAATACTTTAAAACAGCCTATGATTAAAGCACCAGATTAAATATACTGTATGCACAGTGTATGTTAGGGATTATTTGTAGCACACATATTCACCAATATTGGCTTCTTGGTGCTAGAATTCATGATAACTTTTATCCAAAGTTAAAGCACAACGTCAAAGTTAGTAATAAATACCGCAGCAATCACACACGCTAGTGATTCGCCAACGGGTGCTCCCTTTACTAGAATTCCCTGGGCATTGCTAAATTTTACACACATTCAATTAACTTATACAAAATAAAATGGTCCAAATGTTAGCTATATTTTTTAAAAGAAACTTAAGAGTCCCTCAACGTGTAGTCAATGTCAAACTGACAACGTGCGCACGTTTAGGGATACAATAATGGCCAGCTCTCTTATGCAGAAGACCAGCACCGTAAATGTGTGGCACATGCGGTGCCCGCAGCGGCGGCACATCACAGCTCCAGGGATGCTGAGTCTTACACAGTGGTCGAAGTGTTGAAAAAAGTAGGGGAACAGTGGGCGGAGAATCAGAGGGTGGGAATAACCCAAGGATTGGATCTGTGGGTGGAGCCAGAGGTGTGGCCAGAATGCGCAGACATCCCAATTTTTAGAATTTGTTTGGCATTTCACTGCCCAGTTTAATCAACCAATGGATACACATGATTATTTAAGGTTATAATGAGTTATTGACATTAAAATATAATCACAAAGTGGGATATGCTTCTAATAATCACAGAATGTACCAAATACGATAAAATGTGGAAACACAAGCCATTTGTCTCCGAGCCATGGAGTTTCTGTCATCAGCACTTCTCCCTTTTCCCACAACAGCAGTTCAAACATGAATGGCAAAATATCCTAGTTTGAAAATGTTTTCTCTAAAATTATGGCTCTGCCATATTTGCCTCATAATGCAAGATCTGCTGCATGATCTGACCACTTAAACTAATAAATTGTTTGTGGCTCAAACATATCAAAAGTTAATATAAACTGTGACGTGTGTTGCTGCGGAGTGGAGGGCCTATTGTAAAGGTTGACTGGTCACCTTTCTCACTGCTGCGTTTGTATGTTACACTGGTACGAATAAGGCAAAATCTTTCCAGAGACTGTTAGCATGTGTACACACGTCAAAATAATAAAATATCTGAAAATATACTGCATTACGCTGCAGGCTTTTTTTAAATGCATAGTTTAGTCAACACTACGGCATAATGTTGTCATGCTTTTCTACATAATTAATTCCAGTGGCCCCACAGCAGGCAGCACATGTTAAAAGTGCATGTGAATGAAGCAGGGAGACTGTGAAGTTTGTGAACTTAGTTTGGTGTGCGTGCAAATCCTGCATTGCCAATCCCTGGTGAGTTGCTGCTACTACTGCTGAAACAAGGCCAACGGAGGTACCTATCGGTGAGGCAGACTGGCCTCAAGGGCAGGGCCAGCCATAGCACTGGTGGGGTCCTGTGCATTAATGTTTGTTAGTGCCCCCCCAATGACCACCTCTGCCATGGATTCCCTCACTACCACCCTTTAACTGTGCCCTCAAAGTCTCCATAACAACTCTTTCTCAGATGCATTTAATTTGATTTACAGAGCCACTTATACCAGGGTGTCAGAGCACTTTACATCACACACATTACACAGAGACAATCAATATGTGTGTAAATCACTGTATAGAAAATTTTACATAAGACTAAGGACTACAAGGTGTAGGAGTCACATGACAACCGTACTAGTAGCCGGTATGGTTTTATAGTGATTGGTCTGGAGAAACAAAATACCCAGAATTTTACCTTATAAACTGCAAGTGACAAAAGGATCTCTCTGACAAAAGCAGTAGTCCACTGACCTATTTACATTATGTGCACTTTGTGATCTGCATAGCGCATGTTCTTTGCAGCCGGGTCATAACCCCTCTGAGCTACCTTTTCATGAGTCAAAACTTCCACTAGACAAAATTCTGATCTCTCACTAGGAATAACATTAATCACCAGAGTCATCATGACATTTTTATTGTTGCTGAAAAGTGTTGGAGACCAGGAAGGAGGCAGCAAGCGTTTTTAAAACCATAATATACTTGCAAACATGATGCCTCCACCTAAAGTCAGTACCCTGTGTGGTCACACTGGTTGCACCGCCCTAGAGCTGGCCCTTCTCAAGGGTCCTGTGACCTCAGTGACTGTTGTTCTAGGGTGTGCTGCCTCATAGGCCTGCCCGCAAGACTGGAGGTGAACTTCAGTATGGATAGTGGTGGACATGCCTTGAAGGTTAACCTACACTTGTCATGTTAGGGTCCACCTGCTGGTGCAAAGACACCAGGATTTCTAAAGTCTTGCGGAGACTTCTAAGGTCTAGCATGTGATTGTGCTCTTGCAGGAGAGTGGTCTGGTGGGCTGGTTATTAAGGCTGAACCTGGTTCCCAGTTCCAAATTCAGCAGCTCTGACCATAGTGCCACATCCTCTCCCCCACTGAACACCGTACTGCCCCACTGAGAAAAACTCCCACTGTCTACAACTATAACCCAATTGTTACCCGCTATAAACACCTTGATGCAGCTCAATTTAAATTAGGCACTAGACAAGAGCAATATGCGGCCTACAAAAAAAAAAAGTAACAACATCCTGGAAAAAGCAAACTCTTATAGGGAATGCAAAATTTTGCAAACCATGGGAAATGGAAGCAGGAACAGCATGGTTACCTTAATGCTTTTAAACTCACTATTCAGAAATCAGTCAGTGCTTTTGCCTGAAAAGTTAAGGACACGACTACAGGGCCCTGAATTGACCCATTTAAATGGCCATTGCTTATACCCTTACAAAAGGTAAGAAGTATGGTAAAAAGACCACATCCCTGGACGCAGAGCTGCAGCACACATTTTGTTTTCCAATCCACAGATTGCAGTGCCTCCAGGATTGGTGCACTAGTTTCAAGTCCAGGGAAAACAAAGACAAGAAAACAAAAATAGCGCTTCACTGGCGAACTCTGTAAAAGTGGCGCTAATGTGTTTCAGTGTGAATAAAATTAGTTTTGCCAGTTTGCTACCACTCTGTCTTACTTTACTTAGTTATTTATCTATTTTACATATTTTTAGCCTTTTATTCCCAATGCTGCACTTTGGAATTAAAATGCAACATTTCCAGCAAAAGCGTCCCTTTTTTGGATCCATTTCACAGGGAAGCAAATACAAGAAAGGAGAGGAAAGAGAGTGAAAACCCCGTCTTGAAGTCACGGTTTTCATGTTTCATGGGCGTCCGCAGGGGGGGGCAAGGAAGGTCGCTCCAGGGGGGGGCAAGCGCCCCTCCTTGCCCCCCCCTGCGGACGCCCATGCAAAGAAGCTTTACGGGCACGACTACTTAAAAATTTGTTTGCAAACGAAAATATTCTTCCAGAGAATATATATAGAAAAATTGCAGAAAAGAAATCAGTGATATGCTTGATGCCAACTCTGCAAGAATGTTCAATATTCAATGAGAAAATGTTAAAGTTAGAAAATCAAGAAATTATAAAACTGGAAGATATTGATAGAATAGAGCATGAAGGAGCTACTATTATTTTGTCAGAAAAGTTGAAGTCAAAATTGGAATCTTTAGGGAAATCAATATCTGAAACTGCTGGTTTAGCAAAAAATCTATATGCATGTATAAATTGTCAGATAATTTTGTGACGTAATTTACATGTGGAAAGAGGTTTAGTAAATGGAGCAATGGGTAATGTTGTTGATTTTGTTAATTACCCAAATAGAGATGACATTGACTTTTTGAAAATCAAATTTGATGAAATAGAAGAAGTACAACAATTGAGTCGTTGTTCAGCTCGATTTTTGCTTGTAAAAGATTTATATGTCCGCCAAAAACAGTTTCCTGTTTGTTTGGCATATGCGGTGACTATTCATAAATCTCAAGGTTTAAGTGTAGATTGTGCTTTGGAGAATATTGGAAGTACTGTGTTTATTGAGGGTATGGCATATGTTGCTTTATCTCGAGTCAGAACTTTATCTGGATTATACCTGATTGATTTTGATGACACAAAGATTAGTGCAGATGTAAATTGTGTAAACGAGTATAATAGGTTAAGAAGAGAACATGCTCCCAATTTACCTCAATATCCAGTATTTGAAAAGCGTGTGGTAAGTCGAAAAATAAGATATGAGAACAATTGTAGCGAGGTTGCAGAGAAAAGAAAAAAACTAGATGAACCAGTGATAGTAACCAAACAAAAAAAGGATTTTATTGTAGAGGTTGTTGGTTTTAAGTTTCAAAACAGTTCTGGTGTCAACTGCTATGCTAATGTAGTGGTTAATGCTGTTTTTTTTCTTGAAACTTTACTACAGCAAATTGTAGAAAATCAAGACAAAATATTTTGTTGCTTGTTGAATTCTGTGTTTGAGAAATGTAGTAGTGATAAAACTAAAATAGAAAGTGTTTCTGATATTCGAAATGTTTTAGACACATGTTCTGGTTTAAATCAATTTTCACAGAATATTCAGCAAGATTGTCAGGAATTTCTAATGTATATGCTTGTTGTATTGGAAGATGAAGGTATAGATATTGAAAATCTTTTTGGCCTTTCTTATAAATGGCAACATGACTGTGACAATTGTTCGTTTTCAAGTACTACTAATATAGACATTGAACGATTTATATATTTGACTTTACCAGACTGCAAATCAGTGTCTTTTAATAATCTAGTTAGAGAAGCCAATCAAAACATGGTCTGTACCCAGTGTAACTCACAAATGTTATCAAAATTATTTATACAAAGATATGGACAGTATGTAATTTTAATGCTGCAACGATGCAGACTTGATGGAAGAAAACTGACAACTTTAATATAAAATGTTGTGGCTTCTCAACTATCAATATCAGAAAGATCTTTTGTAACTGTAGCAATTATTTTCCATGATGTTCCTTCTACAACATCAGGACATTACACAGCTTATTTAAAATGTTCAAAAGGCTGGACTCATTGTAATGATACTCAATTGATTTTTAAACAACGTTTGCCTTATGACTTACCAATTAGTCTGATAGACATCCCACAAAAAATCAATTAGTCTGAGAGACATCCCACAAAAATCCTTGCAAGAGTCTTACTATTGAGACTCCAATCCTGGATGGACGAAGCGAGTGTTCTCTCTCTGCTCCAGGCAGGGTTTAGGGAAAAATTGTCTACTCTAGAACAGGTCTTAAGACTCCAGCTACTTCATTGGAAGACAGTTTGCCTTGAGAGGGGAAGCTTGTACGTGATATTCGTCGACCGTAGGTCAGCCTTCGACCTGGTGCCTAGGTCAAAACTATGGTCTGTCCTACTGCAGCAGGGAGCCATGGCATACCTTGTATATCTCATACAACGCCTGCATGAAAATAACTTTGCGCAGATAAGATATGGTAAGGATGGCAATCTATCGGCCCCGATACCGATTGAACGAGGCGTGCACCACGGTTGCGTACTTGCTCCGACACTATTTAGCCTCTACATAAATGACCTGATTAAAGTGTTGACAGAGGAAAAAGACCTAGATGCCCCCAACTAGCTTAAAAAAAATCTTGGCGATGATGTTTGCTGATGATACGCTCCTGGTATCAAAATCCCCCATGGGGCTTCAAATGGTGTTGGACAAATTTTAAATGTTCTGTGAGGATAGAGGGCTCGAGATCAACCTCCAGAAAACGAAATTCATGGTTTTCAACAAACCAAAGAGCACTCGTCCAAACCCTTTACTAAATAATGTACCCTTATAAAGAGTAACATCATTCACGTATCTAGGCATCACAATCACTGAGACAATGGATTGGGGAGCACACATAGGGAAATCAACACTAAAATTAGGTCAGTCTACAGGGGGAATTCTGAAGGTCTACAATAATTCCAATAAAAGTGCTGTCAATCCGGCAATAGAAATTTATATGGTCCAGGCCTGCGGAGGTGCACTGTATGGAGCAGAAATGTGTGGACACTGTAGGCCCAAGTTCTTACTGCAGATAGAGAACCAATACATCAGGAACGTTTTCAATTTACAGCGCAGAACCCACTTAGTCCCTCTCCGTTTAGATCTGGGTTTAATGGAACTGGAGGTACTGATATGCCTTAGACCTCCCTTATATCGGCGTCGTATATGGTCGACCCCGGAACGTATTACCTATAGAGAGGAACTGTCTGTAGTATTAGAAATTAGGGGTGCTGCTAGGCTTCCTTGGTTCACCGACATTAAACATCTACTAGTTGATATGGGTTTGGGGGAATGCTGCTCTAACCCGGAGGTAGCTTGTTCTCAAGTTTCTAAAAAACAACTAAAAACCACTTACAAGAACTATAGAATGGGCTTGTTACATTCTAATTCCAACTTATGTAAAACATCCCTAACCTTTCTGGAAATCAAGGACAGCCCCATCTTTGAAAGTGTTCTTGACTTAATTAAACCCCCGGCAGCCAGAAAACTCTATCTGCAGTTCAGATTTGGAGTTCTGCCTCTGCGTTGTCTGACCACCAAATGGAACGCGCAAAATGAGTACAGGTGCCCTGCTTGTGACCATCCTGGGGAATCCGAGCTCCATGTCTTCTTTGCATGTCCGGGGTATAGCAAAATGAGAAGGAGATGACTAGCCCAGATATGCAGAAACTTAGGCAGGGGGACCTGTGTTGAAACAATCAGGATACTGAAATGTGACCCCAGCATCTGAATTGTCTACTCTGTGGCGGGGTTTCTCTTCTCAATATGGTGTACAAGAAGGATACTTCTTAAATCTTCAATTGTCTTAGCAGCTAAGAACTAGACATTGTCACTTCACTCTACTATTTGGTCCAGCATGGGTGGAAAAGTCCAATAAGGGTGCCAACTTAATGCTTATAATGTTTTAATAATGCACATGGCACTTAGTAATTAAATCTCATGCTGCTATGTAAATAGTTGGGGAGGTAGATATAACTTCGCCTTTATTTTTGTAATTTTTTTTTAACTACACGTTTTTATTGAATTTTAAATTGTATATACTCCATAGTTTCTGCCATTTTAATGTTTTTTTAACTCGCCAAAAATGTTCAAAAATATGTGATATATATCTTGCACTTTTTGGGCCAGCGCCTTGAGACCCTACGGGTATGTAGCGCGCTTTATAAGTGTCACTGATTGATTGATGTTGGCCATAATAAAGGTACATTTGACTTTGACTTTGACTTATGACTTACCAAATTCTTACCTAGTGTTTTTACAACCCAAATTTTAGGGAAATAATTGGCCTGGGAAAATTACAGCTGTTAAGAAAGGGTAGTCTGGTGTTGAAAAGTACTTTGTGAATGAGGGTGATCAGGTTACAAAAATTCTTGTAGTTGACGTAGAGGTAGTGTAAGTGTATCAGATAGTGGGTGATGTGGCTATCACAGGAGATGTTGATCATCAGTGAGGCAGAGGTGTTTTAGTTGTGTTGTAGTTGTTGGAGATGTTGGTGACATTTTTTATTCCCTTGTAGAGCTTTCTTTTAATGGTATACAGCTCCTTGCTAAGATGAAGGATGAGCAGAGTGTCATCGGCATACCAGATGATGTTGAGCTTCTGATAGCATGCTAGTTGTTTAAGGTTCTATGTACATGATAAATAGCATTGGGTGAAGGTATAACCATTATTAGATGGTACACAAGTTGTTGGTGCTTTGGATTCAGAAGGTTGTTAAACGGACGCTTAAGAGTACTATTAAGTATCTTCCAAACTAAAGATTTCACACATACTATGTTGCTATAAGGAATGGTATTTGAAACAAAAAATTACTATTTCGGGTAAATGTTGTTAGCATATGTTTGTACATAACTTTATTTAGAGTGTATAAAAAAGAAGCAATAATGTTTTGTTACTTTGTGATTGTTGGAAATATCCCATACTTACGTAAGAAATTGCTGTTCGAAAAAAACATTTAAGATATGTTTTTTTTCAAATTTTTACATTTTTAATGAAAATGTTGAATTGGTTTTTTAAAGACAATCTTATTGATTGTCTTTTTTTTGCCCGCTGTTATATGATAAGTAGTATTGAACTCACTGTTTTCAGTGAAATTCAATATAGTCTGAGAACAGCAAAATAAAATACATAAAATATTGTACAAATTATTTTGTATTGTGAAATATATATTATAACTCAATTTTTTCTTCTCTTCCACAGATATTATATTTATAAAAAATATATTATTAACTTTTCATTACTTATAAGGTAAGTATGACACATAAAAAATACTTTGTCATCACTCTCTTACTTCTCTTTCCCTTTTCCACTTTCTTCACTCTGTCTTTTACTCCACTTCCTTTGCTCATCTTACTCTCCTTCCCTCACTCTCTTTACTCACCTTAATTCACCTTTGCACTCCTTCTCTCACCATCAGTACCCTTTCCTCACCCAGACTTACCTTCTCCTGCTCCTTCTTTCCTTTCTGTGTCCCTCACTTTTCTTTTCTTTCTTCCTCCATCACTACCCTTCTTTTGCTCTATCCCTCACTCTTTTCTCTCTCCCCCTCACTCTCTTTCCTTCACACCATCCTTCACTCACTTTCAGTCACTCCCCTTCTCTTATTCCCTCACTTCCTTTTGCTCACTCCCCTTCCTTTATTCGCTCCCTCGCTCCCCTTTCGTCCATCCGTCTCTAAGTCTCTTCCTCTGTCTCAGTCACTATAACTGCCTTTCTCCCTCACAGTCCTTTACTCTCCCTCTCTTTCTCTCTCTCACTGTCTACCTCTCTCTCCACCAATCTTCTTTTTCTTTCCTCTCTCTTTCCATAAATCCTTCTCTCTCACTCACTACTTTTTCCTCTATCCTAATATGCTTCTTTGTCCCTCACTCCTCTTCCCTTACCCTCATATCCCTTCCCACACTGTCACTGCCCTTCACTCAATCTCACTCCTCTTCTCCTTCTTCATATTCTCCTCTCTGTGCATCACTCCCATTCCCTTTCTCCTGCTCCCATTCCCTCACTCCCCCTCACTCTCTTTCCCTCACTCCATGTTTATGTTTATGTTTATTAGATTTGTATTGCGCACGAATACCCGAAGGTGTCTCGGCAGAGAGGATTATACATTGACAAGTTTAATGAGAAATGAATCATTGATCAAAGAGCCACGTTTTCAGTTGTTTTCGGAAAATTAAAAGGGTTGGACTGGTCTTAATAGTGAGAGGGAGAGTATTCTAAAGCCTCTCAGTAGCTACTAGAAAGCGTCTATCTCCCCAAGCAACTGTTCTAGTGGGAGGAAGAGGAAGAAGGTAGTTGGATGCCGAGCGAAGAGACCTGTTCGGGGTGTAGATATTGAAAGCCTTTATTAGAAATTGAGTGCCTGAGTTGTGGATGGCCTTATACGCAATACAGAGGGCCTTGAATTTTATGCGGCTTCTGACTCTAATAACAACAGAAAGTAGCAGTGGGTCAATTAATTAGTTGGCTCAAGGATGTGTATGGAATCTGGAGGTAGAACTAAACTACATCAATAATAAGCATCTTCCCTGTGTGGAAAAATACCCATCAGTTGTCGATCCGGGACGCCCTGGTCATCATTTGGGCTTCCTTCACACCGGGAAGGTAGGTTTCAAGCCAAAGCTAATGATGCAAATGGAAACCTTTTGTTGTTCTCATATGTCGAGGTGTGGATAGACAACTCTAGAGTATTGGTAAAACCACTAGTATTGCACGCTTTTTTATCTTATTGGGAGTAGAAAGGTGTGTATTAAACTTGTTTGTCCTTTCTATTTACCCAATTTTATCTGTTCACATCACAGTTCGCACCCTTTCACTTTTACACATGCACTGCTCTAGAGTTGTCTATCCACACCTTGACATATGAGAACAAAAGGTTTCCATTTGCATCATTAGCATTGGCTTGAAACCTACCTTCCCGGTGTGAAGGAAGCCCAAATGATGAACAGGGCGTCCAGGATCGATAACTGATGGGTATTTTTCCACACAGGAAAGATGCTTATTACTGATGTAGTTTAGTTCTACCTCCAGATTCCATACACATACTTGAGCCAACTAATTAATTGACCCACTGCTACTTTCTGTTGTTAAAGATTGTATAGAGGGGCTGTAGTAGTGTGAGGTCTTTAAACATCCCCTTAGGCCCTCCCTTCTCTTTTTTTGTGTTATGTGCTTCTGACTCCAAGCCAGTGCAGTTGACGTATGGCCGCAGAGACAGAGTGATATTTGGGAATGGAAAGTAGTACCCTTGCCACCGCATTTGGGACCGATTGCAGTTTGTCCACTACCTGCTGCTGGGCATTTAGCAGGAGGGCATTGCAATAGTTCAGTTTTGAGAATATTAGAGTTGTTATCAAAGTTTTTCCTGCAGCTGGGGGTAAATAGGGAAGTAATTTTTTGATTTTTCTGAGGGTAAAAAAGGAAGATGAGATCACAGTATTGACATGATGGAGAAATGTTAATGTGGTGTCAAATATGACCCCAAGATTTCTGACCTTGGCGACCGGTACTGGCAGGGGCCAAAGTCAGTGGGCCACCAACTGTCTGGCCATACCGGAGACAAGTTGCAAAAAGTCATCACCTCTGTCTTGTCAGAGTTTAATTTTAAGCAGTTCATCGACATCCGGGAGCCTATGGCTAGCATAGCCTCCTGGAATCTCGATGCAACTGCCAGTCCATTCCTATGAACAGCCAACACCAATTGGGTGTCATCTACATAGGTGGTTAAACTCAGCCCATATGATTTAATGAACCTCGCCAAGTCCGACACATAGATGTTAAATAGTGTCGGACTTAGCGATGATCCCTGGGGCACTCCACACGGCAACGTGGATGTGGGTGAGTAGAAAGTGCCCAGTTTCACAGATTGGGAGCGTTTGGCCAAAAAAGAGGCTATGAGTTCTCTGGCTAGATGGTTAACCGCCAGTGCTGAGACACGGTCAATCAAGATGGAGTGATCGACCGTGTCAAAGGCGGCGGAGAGATCTAACAGTATGAGTGCAGCCGCCCCATTATGTTCTAAAATGGTTCTGATCTCGTTGGCCACCTTTATCAGTGCCGTTTCTGTCCCATGGCCTTGTCTAAACCCAAACTGGGTATCATCCAGCAAGTGATGTTGATCAATAAATTCCAAAAGCTGATGGTTCATGAGTGATTCGAAGATTTTTGATGGGAAAGGAAGGCAGGCTATGGGTCTGTAACTGGCTAGTTCTAGAGGGTCCAGTGATGTTTTTTTTAGCAAAGGCTTAACTATTGTTTTCTTCCATATCTCTGGATATTCACCCGTGAGAAACAGAGTTACAAATATCAGTAAGAGGAGACATGATAATCCCACTGAGTAGATTAAGTACCGATGGTGGACAAGGGTCTAACGGGGAGTCTGAAGTAATGGTTTCTGTAAATTTATTGATCGTCTCGGCTAAGACAGGATGAAACAGAGAGAAGGTTGGACCAGCAGCCGGTGTTGAAACAGGTTGAGGGTCGAGGCCTTGGGAATGGGCTAATGAAGAAAAAGTTGCATAGATATTGGTGACTTTGCTAATGAAGTAATCTGCTAAGGAATTGCAGAGGTCTTGAGATGGCTCGATAGCTGAAACTGATGAGGGAGTTGATAAGGTGTTAACTGTTTGAAACAGTTTTCTAGAAGAATTTTGTGCAAGCTCTATTTGGGATAGATAGTAAGCCCTTTTATGAGAGATTATGGCACGCTTGTATATGGCTATGGCAGCTTTATAGCTTTGTTTATCATGAAGGTTGTAATGTTTTTGCCAATGTCTCTCAAGGTTCCTGCAGTGCTGCCTCTGCAGTCTAAGTTCCTCCAAAAACCATCTTGCAGACTTAGTGGAACGATTAGGAAAAATTAGGAAAAATTAATTTGGTGGGTACAGCCATACTAAGTGCGTCCAGGAGCCAATTCTGGTACCTGGTAGAAGCCTGATTAGGGTTAACAGAAGTCTCAAAAGGGGGAGTTGTAAGTTATTGAGTGAACAGGGAGAGATCTAGATTTTTCCAGTCGCGGATACTCTGCGCAGTTTGCTATTTGAAGTGTGCTGGGTTAGGGTTATGTGTTTTTATACTAAAAATGACTTCTTCATGATCTGACCAGGTCAGGGGCAGCACTTTACTTAGGGATATAGCTGAATTGTTAGTGAACAGCCCATCCAAGGTGTGACCAGCTTGATGGGTTGGGACTGAGACTAGCTGGTGTAGTCCTAGCGTTTCCATATCGGTGATAAGTTGAATCGTATCTTTGTCCACGGGGGATTCAAGATGGAAGTTAAAATCTCCCAGGACTGTATAGTCCGATGATTCTGTACACGGTTGTAATATCTCGCCAAGTCCCCATCCGTCATTCCCCTTCCCTTACTCCCCTTTCCTCATTCACTTTGGCTAACTCCCATTCCTTTAGTCCCTCACTCCCCTTCACTCCATTTCTCTCTCCCTCTCTCCCTCTGTCTCACTTAGTCTAGCCGTCTCACACCCTCTCAGTCACTCGCTCTCCCTCTCTTTCTCTCTCAATCTCTCTCTACCTCATCCTTCCTCTCTTTCCCTGTTTCCTTCACCCCTACTTTATCCCCCAGTCCCCTTTCCAGTCTCTTAATCTCCTTCCTTCTCTCTCATTCCCCTTTCGTCACCCTCATACCCCTTCTCTCACTGTTACTGCCTTTCACTCACCCTCAGTACTTTTCCCTCACTCCCCTTCCTTCACTCCTATTTCCTCATTTCTTCACTTCCTCAATCCATCTCACTTACACCCCTTCATTTACTCCCTCCCTCACTTTTTTTCCTCCATGTTTCTCTCCCTGTCTCCCTCTGTCTCACTCACTCTAACTGCCTCACTCCTTCTCAGTTCCTTGTTCTCCCTCTCTCTCCCTCTCTCTCCCTTACCCTTAATCTCCTTTCCTCTCTCTTTCTATTACTCCTCCTCTCTTCCTCACTCACTTTGCCTCTCGCTTAATTTTCTTCCTTCTCGTTCATTCCCCTTCCTTCACCCTCATACCCTTCTCTAACTGTCACTGCCCTTCACTCACCGTCACTCTCCTTCCCCCTCTCCACTTCCTCATATCTGTATCTCTAACTGCTTCCCTTCCCCGCTTCCTTTCCCTCACTTCCCATCACTCTCCTTCTCTCACTTCATTCCTTACTCCCCTTCCCTCATTCCCCTTCCCTAACTCCCTCCATCCCCTAACTCCCCTTCTCTCTCCCGCACTCCCATTCCCTCACTTTCCCTTGCCCCCCTTTTGTCATCCTCGTGCCCCTTCTCTCACCGTTACTCCACTTCCCTTACCTTTATTCCCCTTACCCTGCTCTACTTCCCCCTCTCTGTCCCTTACTCACCTTCCCTGTCTCCATCCCCCACTCCCCTTCTCTCACTCCCCCTCCCTCACTCTCCTTTCCTTACTGCCCTTCCCTTACTATTTCACTCCTCTTATCTCACTCCTCTACCCTTAGTCCACTTCTTTCAGTCACTCTTTGACCTCCCTTTCTTCACTCACCATACTCCCCTTTCCTTAATCATTCCCTCAGTCTCTTCCTCCCCTTCACTTAGTCATTTCAGCCATTCATTTATACACTACAGATTCATTCCAAAAAATTGTGACACAGTATATTAGAAATATAGGGCCATATGTATCAAGCAAATTAGCATTCGCAAAGGCTGAAATTCGGCCTTTGCGAATGCTAATTTGCTAAATGGTATGTATGAAACATTTTGGCAGCAAAATAAGGAATCGCAAAATTTGCTATTCCTTATTTTGCGATTGCACTTAAGGAATCGCAAATTGTGCGATTCCTTAAATGCAATGTATCAAAGGAAAATTAATTCAAAAATGCCCATAAGGTTTCGCAAATTACCACCAACTTCTAGTTGGTGGTAAGTTGCGAATTCTTTTATAAAAACCAATTTATTTAAAATCCAAAGGTGCCATATGACGCTCATACATGCCCTTAGGGCATGTATGTGCACCATATGCCCACATATGTCATTTTCAGGGGTGCAGCAGGGTGTTCTTGTGACACCCCTGCACCCTTAAAAATATTCCTAAATTGCGATTAGGAAATTGCTAATCGCAAATTTCCCCTTCATTCCTATGGGCCTCCTGGCCCATAGAAATGAATGGGAAATTTGCGATTAGCAATTTTCTAATCGCAATTTAGGAATGTTAAGGAATCGCTAAAAAGAAGCGATTTCCTACATACATACCATTTTGCGATTTCTAAATAGCGATTCCTTAAAAATCGCTATTTAGAAATCGCAAATGGTCATGATGATACATATGGCCCATAGCTCTTCTTGGAGATGTGAAGTTAGTTCTGAAAAGAACTGTTTTTTTTGTCTTTTTGGTTTTGTATTTTTTTGTCGTTTTTTAACAATTTTATATATATATATTTTTTTTTCAACAAAAAAGTAAACAGGTAACGAAAAACTACTCAACAGAAACAGGAACAAAAATAATAAAAGAAAAAAATGAACGACAAGAGCATCTGTGCTGCCTCTCCTTTTGCACAATTAAATCAAGACTCTGTTCAGCATAACATACCAATTAATTGCAAAATTTGCAATGAAATATAAGATTTCCGAATTCTGGATGGATGTCTGGCCATGCAGTTGATGGAGATACACCCTGTGCAGATGAAGATGTGCTGGGGACAGCAGCTGCAGAATTTTCTCTCATATGCTGAGTTGATGCCAGAGCATAGTTGTTAGGGTGAACGTTTTTGACATGACGGAGCATAGTGTTAATACTAAATGTTTAGTTGGATCTCCTCTTGACAGAATCGAGCCACAGATTTTACATGTAACTTTTGGGGCATGTACAAACTGCACATCACTATCTGAAGATTTCCGTGGCTGCTGCTGTTCTGCCATGTTGAAATCTTGAAGAAAAGACTGAAGATCCTTCTCCAAGGAAAGTGAAACAGATTATAAGGGAAGTGGGTGGGTTTTTTGAAGATTTGGAAAACAAACTACTATGAACCAATCAAAAGTGTTGTTTTTTTTAAGTCACATGAGTTTTACGTGCGCGCACGCATGCGCGCACGGTTTTTGCACGTCGCATATGAATGACGCACCCTCGAGGCAAAAGTGGAGAACATGAAATGGGGGCAGGGTAGAGACTCCCTGACCCCTAGGCCTTCTCAGGGGGTCCCTGAAGGACCCCGAAGGGCAAAAAAAACATTAAAAAAAAGAATTGCGAGGTGCGCGCACGTTGCACGCACCCTCGAGGCAGAAGTGAGTTAAAAACAAAAGTGGAGAACGTGAAAAGGGGGCAGGATAGAGACTCCCTGACCCCCTAGGCCTTCTCATGGGGTCCCTCAAGGACCCGGAAGGGCAAAAAAACATATTTCTTTTTTTTTTCTCAGAACAAAATTTTATTGTGTTGTTGAAAAGTTGCATGACAAGCACAGCGCCCCGGGAACCGGAGAAGCTGTGAGCATTAAAGTAATAATCACATTGTAGGCAATTCAAACAACCGTTTAAATAAAAATAGCTACCCTACGTCCCCCCTCCCCTCTCCCCCCCACTCCCCCCAACCGAAGCCCCCCTCCTACCCCCTGCACAACGACTAGGCAGTCCGTAAACAAAAGGCATATCAAGAACCATTCAGTGTGTACTCCTCATCACCCGAGTTCAGTGTCCAAATATCTTTCCTCAGGTTCGTCATGCGTTGGCGGTTCCAGCCACAATCCTCTATAATCTGCCCACCTCTTCCAAATCTTATAATGTTTCCGGGGGCAGCCCCTGGCTTCGAAGATCGGGCGCTCCAGTCCCATAAAAAAGTCTAGTCCCCTTCTCCACACTCCTAACAGGGGGGCCCTGGGGTCTTTCCAGGCTCGGGCCACATCTCTCTTGGCCACTGTGAGGCCCAACAACAGCAAATGTCGTTTATAGAAATTTCCCCCCACTTGTTCCAGTACATGGAGGAGACCCAATTGTGGCATGCGGGGGAGTTCCCAGCCCAACACCTCAGACAGGCAGTCCCACACTCCCGACCAAAACCTCCGTAGTCCATCACACAACCATACTGTATGTAGAAAGGTGCCCAAATAAGTAATCAATTCTGGAGAAGGACTTATGTACTGCTGAGACATATGTGTATTCACGACGTTGGGTGTGTTGGTGTCGCCATGCATCTACCCATCCCATCCCTCTCACCATGCCATTCAATTTAGTAGGTGTATCCGATGGCACCTCACCCCCCAGCCTGTGTCGATCCATCCGTGCATTCATCACATCATTCCAGTCCCCGCCTACCACCGCCATAACATCTGGTATCTCGGCCCACACACCAAACAACTTTTCTATATGGGCACCTTGCAGCGGAGGTGGGGCGTAAACACTCCCAAAGACTATCGGCTCAGTGCCTATCTTGCCCTGAACAAACACATATCTGCCCTATGCATCGACCCACTGAGTCTCATGAGTATAGGACAACCTACGGTGACCCAAGATAGCTACCCCTCGAGATCCCCTCACAAACCCAGCATGATACACCTGCTCAAATCCATAGCGCTGTAGACTAAGGGTCTTAGTACCCATAAGGTGAGTCTCTTGCAATAGAAACACATCAGCCCTGTCTCTCTTCCCCTGTCGCAGTACTGCCCCTCTCTTTATCCTGTCCAGCATCCCCCGTACATTCCAGCTAACAAAACGCATCAACGCCTTCTGTAGGCTTGATTCGGAAGTGTCAACCGCCATTCATGGGCAGAAAAGGAACGGCCGAGTGTCTGAGGCCACCCACACACATCTTGCTTCAATAGAACTCGAAAGAACACTGTGCAGATTAACGCATCCCACCCTCCCCTACCCCCCTTCAACTCACACCCAACAAACCCCCCAACCACCACCCCGTTCCCAGTCACCCTTTCAACTTCCCCACCACCGCCCACCCCATACCTCAGTAACATTGAAGTACCTGTTGCGGTATAGATCATCTCCGACCCCCAACGGGAGGTTAGAGACCCACTATCCCAATGGATCCCCATGAACTACCCACACAGTCCCAACTCACCCCCCACTGAACAAACTCCTCTAAACTGAGGGGTTATGATCGCCCTCCCGTCTTCGTCCCCCAACCCACGTCTCATGGCTACCCAATTACTTATGCCTCAGGAGTCATAGTCGATAGATTGCTAGAGGTTTCATCGCCCAAGAGATGGGCGCCGGCCTCCAACCTCTCCCAAGGGCTCATGTCTGTAGTCTGCCAAGTGTCTTTGGGTCTCATGCATCCGGATTCTGAGAGTCTGTAGTTTCGGTCGCCTCCGCCACACCATCATTTGGAGGAGGATTCTTCTTGGTGCGTGACCTCCAGTTACTCCTACTCCGCGATCGCCGGGGAGTCCTCGGGGGTCCCGCCGTGGATGATGAATCCGAGTCTCGACCCGGAGGGGTATTTACTCTGATGCGGACCGTCTCGTCCGTCCAGGCAAAGACTTCTTCTGGAGTATTAAAGAATTGAGTCCGGGACTGGAAGACCACACGCAGGCGGACCGGGTAAAGCAAGGCAAACTGGATATTGAGGCCCCTCAACTGCGCCTTAGCTGCGGTAAAGGACTGACATTGTTGCTGAACCAGTCTGGTGTAGTCTGGGAATATTAGGATTTTGTGATTTTCAAATAGCAAAGGCTCCTGCACTCGTGCTTGTCGCAGGATTGTGTCGCGGTCGTAGTATCACAGGCCGCAGGCGAGCTCCCACCGGCGGCTTCTGGATCAGTGCTCGGTGTGCGCGTTCAATTATAAAACAGCACGAAAGGGACTCCGGAGGGAGCCACCACTCTAACCATTGGGTCAGAAAGGCTTCCATGTCGGCCTTTCTCACAGCCCTCCGGAAATCCCAAGAACCGTAGGTTGTTCCGCTGAGCACGTCCTTCCGCGTACTCAGCTCGCAGTGCAAGGCCCTTCTGAATCCCTTCCATGTTGGCCACCTTCTTCTTCAGGGTCGCCACGTCGTCCTCCAACCCTGTAATTCTGGTCTCAGTCTCAGTGATGCGGGCCACGGCGTTGCGCAGTTCCTGACGCAGCAAAGTAACATCAGCTCCAACTGCCCCTATTTTTGCATATAGCATGTCTCTGGATTGCGTTATCGCTGCCATGAGGGCTGCATTGTCCGGGCCAGACACCTGAGGGCCTCCGGAGGCCCCAGCTCCTCCAGTTGGCCCAGTACATTTGTCGATCGTGCCTTGTTTTGAGGCGCCTCCACTGTTGCCAACCCTCGTCATGGCTGTTACCGGGTTTGCGCACAAGGTTAAGAGCACCGCGGGTGTTGCAGGTCGGTCACCCTAACCTCCTTGGTCACAGAGCTGTGTCCGGGCGCTCCCCGCTTTCTGAGCCGTTGGGGAGGATATCGTCCGCTCTTAGACCAGTCTGCATTGTCGCCTGTGGTATTACTTCTCCCTGCCCCAATGGCACGGTGCCCCCATCAATTTTCTCCACAAGCGATTATTCCATGTCCAATGCGGGGTGCATATGTGTCACACCCTTGTTCCGGAGCCACTCCGGGGGCACAGTCGCCCCCCTCCAAGAGCCCGGGGCCCCAAAGCGCGCAGGCAGTCACTGGGTCTGCGCCGGATCGTCCACCTCATCCACTGGGCCCTCGGTGTTGCCGCCAGCACATTTCCATTCAGGGCCTAAGTCCCAGCTCCCCAGCACTCCTCGGAGGTCGCCCCAACGGCCCGATTCTGCCACCGAGAGGGGTGCACGCAGCGGCGCGCTGCGTGTGCAATTCAAACAGGTCAGGGTCCCAGCCGGGCTCAGTATATTACACCCGCCTCCTTTGTAGCGAGCGCCGCCACTGCCATCTACGACCTGCCCGTCGGCCGGGGAGGAAAAACACAGGAGAGATCCCCCGTATTGTCCGCAGCATAACTGTCCCTCTCGCGGTCCGACACGACCGCCGAACGAGGCCAACCCGGCCCCTCCCGCCCCCCCCAGCTCGCAGCCAGCGCAGCCTCCGATTCCTGGTTGCGGCAGCGGTGGTACCGGGTGCTCCGTGTCCTCTGCGCAGGCTGGTTTACTCACTGTGGGCATCCGTGCGCCGGATGTACGGGTCCGTCCACTGCTCCTCACTGGTCCGGGTCATGCCGCACTTCCGCCCGGATTCATCCGGACTCGAGGTCCCGCCTTCCGCGAGTCTGGTAGGCCTCTCCATCTCAGGACCCAAATCGCCGTTGGGCAGGCGTCCGAGGTCCCACAAATCGCCGTCGGGGCTTCCCCGCTACTTCAGATGCCGATATATCCTGTTTGAGACGTCTCAGGGTTGGAGAGATGCAGGATATTTGTCGGATAAGTCACCGGCGGGACAGAGCTCTCTTAGGCTGCGTCCACCATGTTCGCCGCCTTGGCCACGCCCTCAAAACATATTTCTTTTTAAATCGCGATATATAGAATATAGAACAATTGTATAATAACACAAAAAAGACAATAATTGATACATTTTAAAATTAGCATTTAAAAAACCTTTGAAATTCATTGAAAAAACCATAGGTTTCACACAAGTTATAATTAGGAATTAGCATTTAAAAAACCTTAGAAATTCACTGAAAAAACGATAGGTTTCACACACGTTATAGTTAGGAATTAGCATTTAAAAAACCTTAGAAATTCACTGAAAAAAACATATATTTCACACATGTTATAGTTAGGAATTAGCTTTTAAAAAACCTTAGAAATTCACTGAAATAACCATAGGTTTCACCCATGTTACAATTAGCTGGACATTTCTCTCATACAAAACCTTTGAAATTCCCCCGTTATAGTTAGTTCAGCTAACTATAACTCGCGCGCCCACAACGCACTGCTGAAGACATCACATATTACATCACTCATGACATGGTCAGTGACATCACTCATGACATCACTGATGATATCTCAAATGACATCGCTGATGACATCACTGATCCTTTGCCACGGCCAGGACTGCCGTGTACTTAATCTTCCTCTCAAATGCCCTGAGCTTTATGGAGGCTATGTTCTCAATAAAGCAATCAGTGAGACAAAACTGGTGAGGCATTCATTATTTCTGTGCAGCCCCCAAAACGCGTTGGGGAATCAAGCAAGGAACCAAAAACGAAATGGATGCAAAAAACTGCAAGCAGCCTCGAGGCTTCTAAACCGGATGGTAAAGAGCTGCATCAAGTGACCTTTGTAAAGCTCAGGGCATTTGAGAGGAAGATTAAGTACATGGCAGTCCTGGCCGTGGCAAAGGAGCACCATTTCCGATAACTATATGGAAAGGCTAGGAAGGAAACCCTTTCTTTCCGTGAAAGCATGTAGCTCTAGGCAAAACAAAGCCTGCAGTTTTTGAAATCCAGCCTACTTAAGGATGTAACAAGCTTCAACAAACAACACAGAGACAATGAACTTTCAAAATGAACTTTTAACACAATACTCACCCTAAGAACTACACGGACCATCATGCCATCGGGCAACCGTGTGCCACGCCCATGGAGGCGATGTTCTCAATAAAACAATCAGTGAGACAAAACTGGTGAGGAATTCATTATTTCTGTGCAGCCCCCAAGAGGAAGAGGCGTTCTGCCTCGAAACGCGTCGGGGAATCAAGCAAGGAGCCAAAAACGAAATGGATGCAAAAAACTGCAAGCAGCCTCGAGGCTTCTAAACCGGATGGTAAAGAGCTGCATCGAGTGACATTTGTAATGCTCAGGGCATTTGAGAGGAAAAAAAATATATATATATATATATATATATTTCCACTGAGAATACCATAGGTTTCAGGCCTGATATAGTTAGGAATTAGCATTTAAAAAACCTTAGAAGGAGGAGCTACGCTACCAACTAAGATGGCCGCTTAGGCTCCCGGCTCCGCCGACCTCCGTTTCCAGCCGGATGATCCTGCAAATTATCCTGATATTATGCCCGACCTCCAGGGAGATGAAGCCTTGCTGAATCGTTTGGTTCAATCCCCAGACCTTTGTCGCCAGAATTGACAGAGTTATGTCGTCTTTTGGATCCTGGCCTAACGCAGCTTGTAAGCCGGGGCCTCGAGTTTGAGCCCAGCAGGGACGTAGTTGAACAACATCGGCCGTGTGACTACGACAGGGTCCGGTCTCAGCAGTGAAAGTCTCCATGTCTGATTTAGATGGCGATCAACGTAGTTTTCTCGATGTCGTCGGACAATTGACCTGAGCGTCTGTGGAGGTTTTGGGATTCCTGGCCCGGGGACCCGGTTAAACATCGCCGGGGTTCGCCGGGATGGGGCCCTCGCTCGCTGTCCAGGACCACTTTGTCTGCAGGACGCCCTCAGTTGCGATCTGCTCCGCTCCGCTCTGTCATTGCCCCCCCGGCGGGACCGGGCTCCTCGGGGACTGCCACTATGTTTGTGATCGGAAGAGCGGAGGCGGATCTGACGAACAAAGAGCCAACATTGCGGACTGTGCTGGCTGCCATCATGGAGCTACAAGCGCATATTGAATCTCGACTCGATAATATGCTTGCCGATGGACCTGACGTGGACTGTTCGGGACCGGGCTCTGATCTTCCACTATGTCTACCAATATCGACGCTTCCCGTGAGGTCTGGGATGACCAATGATGACCGCCCAGGGCAAAATGATCCTGTGCAGCCCTTGAGTTGTGTACCGACAAAGAGTATCGAACTTGGTTCCCCGCAGTATTGGTCGCACCCACCATTGTTGTCCCCTGGGATAGTTCCGCTTGGCCTCTTTATCCTGGAGTTTTCCGTCAGAGCCGACCGGATTGCCACAACATCTCTGCCTCCCCTGTCTGCATTGCCGCTTCCGCGGAGGGAACATCACTTGGACAGGGTGCCAATGATAGAGGGCCTATTGATGATCGTAGCTGGTAATGACTTTGTTTTTTGGGCTCTCTGTGGACTATCCTCTTTGGTACTCCTCTTGTATCCTGGATCTACAATGACTGCAGTGCTGCTGCCGGATGGTGTTTGCGTGCAAGATCGTAAGGGCCAAGGATGAGACTGCTTCGATGGGTTTTACTTTGGGGCCTTGGCGGACATGGGACTTGGATCTGGGTATTAGAGTGAGGTCGGGCAGGGTTTAGTGATTCCCTGTATTTTCACTGTCAGATCTCCTGGTATTACCTGTGCTATCGCAGGGGTGGTTGGTGTCCGGCAGGGGAGAAGGAGACCGGGTGTTCATACGCTTCCTCTTCCTCCACTTCTTCCTTCTTTTAGGGTTTTAGTTATTCGGGCAGTTTTTTGTTTTGCCTTTATTTTGTTTCTATGGCCTTTTTCTTCCTTTCCTTTTCTTTCCTTTGATTAGTATAGTTGGCGAAACGTTCTGACTGGTATCGTATATCCGTATCGGGTGCTTTAGCTTCTTTCATTATCCTGATCTTTGGGTGGGTGGGCTCTGAGGGCTGGTGCTTGATGTAGACTGTGTATTGTATGGTTTTATATCCTGAATAGTATGCTTTAACGCCAGCGTCTCAATTATAGCTGTTCCTAATCTGCAAAACCTGTTTCTCTGCTCACCACCGTATTAGTATTTTCGATTGTGTGGCACCCGATACGTTTATTTAGTTCATTTAAAAAATAAAACCTCCATCTCATTCTGTGACTTAATTATGCGTTCAATATGAACTTTATCCTGAATCGCTGCCGGACCTTAGGGATGTCGGCTGAAGAGCTGTGGCATACTACAATATATGCTCCTATGTTGATTAGCTGCCGGTCCCTGTGGTTGTAGGCCCATGCCTGTAATGTTATTGAAACAAACAATAAAGGTTTTCAACAACAAAAAAAAAAACCTTCGATATTCACTGAAAAAAAACGTGGGTTTAAGGGGTGTTATAGTTAGCTGGACATTTCACTCGTACAAAACCATTAAAATTCCTCCGATATAGTTAGTTGTACTAACTATATCTCGCGCACCCGCAATCCACTGCTGATAATATCACATATTACATCTCAAATTACATCACTGATGACATCTCTGATGACATCACTGATGACATCATCCAGTGAATGTGGTTTGCTTCGTTATTTAAATATGTATCATATATATAGCAATTTGCATTGAAGAATGAGTGGATATATAAATATAAATATCTGGATGGAGGATTTAGTAGCAGTGTCATTGACTGTTTGCTTGACTAATTTAAAGTGTCTCACTAAAATTAATTGGATAGTGACTAAACTGTGTGAACATCTGTATCACTTTGTCAGTTGTTGTGTAAACTGCTTCTCCAGTTGATTACAAGCTATTTGAAAGTCTATATTAGTTATTGATTAGTTAACTGAGTATTTGTACGGGTGAGTGAATGTGAGTGTGGTTCGGTGGGGGGTGTGTGACTGCCCAAAGATGTGTCAATAGTTGATTCAGTAGGTATATGAAGTTAAACCTACATGTTATAACAGTTGTTTGGGTGAATGAATATCTGTATGGGTGTGGTGATGAGCAAATATCTCTCTCAATGGTACATGTCCAACAAAGTAGAAAAATAAAAGGCAGTGTATGTGTCAGTTGTTGTTTATAACTAAGTATACAAAAGACTCAGTGATTGTATGCGTGACTGTATGGAGAACTGTATACTTGTAATAGTCATTTTATAACACACTAAATATAAGTTGCTATCTATATGAATAGATAAAGTGGTGTTTTTATAAGTGTATAGCTAAGTAAATGTAAGTATGATCCATTGTTTGCATAAGTGAATAGGATGACTTCATAAGTGAATATGATGTGTGCTGGTGTGTAATGTCGATTAGGGGTGGGCGTAGTTCGCAAAGTAGCGCTACGCGGAGCTAGGCAAAGTGCACTTCGCACTACGCGAGCTACTCGTAGCACTACGCGAACTGCGTAGTAGCATGTTCGCACTGTGCAAGATGTCATTTTCAATGATTGCACAGTGCGGACAAGCATCTGGCACTGTGCAATCATTGAAAACGGCATCTTGCACAGTACAAGCTGTATTTTCTGCCGCTCAAGTAGATTTTTACTCGAGCTGCAGCTTTCTCAATGCGGACTGGTAGTTTCCCATCTTGGTCGGTCGGTGCATGCGGGACCACTCGCAATAATAAACCTGACCTCCCCGCGTTGAGAATCTCGCCGGGAGGTTTATTTTCCATACTCGCGATCGGCAATTTGATGTTGCTGATTGCGAACAAGGAAAAAGTCTCGCCAGAATGTCATTTTGCTTGCTCGCGGTCGCCAACATGACGTTGAGGACCGCGAGCAAGCAAAAAATAACCGCTGCACTACGCTACGCTACGCATGTTTGCACTGTGCTACGTGCAGCTCGCGTAGAGCGAAGTTGCACAAACTTCGCAAACTACGTGAGCGTAGCGTAGTGCTTTGCCCAGGGTTAATTGATTCAAATATGGGTCTCTTTATTTTACAGTGAGTGATGAAAGGTTATACTAGTGTATGATGAGGTGTATCTGATTGTCACGTGGATGATGTCATCAGTGATGCAGTGATGTCATCATTGATGTAATTTGAGATATCATCAGTGATGTCACTGACCATGACATGAATGGTGTAATTGGTGACATCATCAGCAGTGGACTGCGGGCGCGTGAGATATAGTTAGTTAGTGCAACTAACTATATCGGCGGAATTTCAATGGTTTTGTACGATGAAATGCCCAGCTAACTATGACACCCCTAAAACATACATTTTTTCTGTGAATTTCCTAGGTTTTTTAAATGCTAATTCCTAACTATATCAGGCCTGAAACCTGTGTTTTTTTCAGTGAATTTCAATGGTTTTTTAAATGCAAATTCCTAACTATATCGGGCCTGAAATCTATGTTTTTTTCAGTGAATTACAAAGGTTTTGTAAATGTCAAATTTTTAAATGTATTAATTGTTATTTTTTTATACTGATTTACTACATTTTGTAAACTATTTTTTTAGATATTTTATTTTTTAAATTACATTATGATTACATTACAAAATATACTTTCTCAGAATTAATTACTTTAGTTTAAATACTTTGCAAATATGCAATTGACTTTAAAGTACAGTAGTTACAGTTGTTGCAATGGGCAACACAATTTGAAACACAATGCAACATTGACCTCAATGTGAATTTCTAGTTAAATGCAATTAGTTACTTTATGGATTACTTTTCTAACCACAGGACTGGATCCTAGATTCAGTCCTTGAACATCTCCTGTAAACGGTTGAGTAAAAGTGTTTTAGTTATAGTAGTGAATATTAATGTATTTTAAAAGTTGACAGAAAATTTTTCACATAGAATCACCAATGTTATCCTATAGCAGGAAAATCCTTTAGCAGGTAAGTAGTGCTATCGTCACTTTTTCTTACTCAGTGGTGGATCCTGGATCCTGCACTGGTGCATCTCCTGTAAACAGTTGAAAGAATGTGTTTAAGTCATACAGGCGATTTTTAAGGAATATTTTTAGTTTGTGAAATTAGACACTTAGAAACTTTTCTGGTGAAAATCAGACAATGGATTTTTATGGAAGGAAATACAAGTTACTGGTAAGTACGGTTAGAATTACTTTTCAGGGTCAGTGCTGGGCTAAAAGATGCAGCACTGGGTTCTTTCCTGATAACAGGTGAGTAAATTGGAATTCGTTGTTCAGATGATTTTAGGTGAATATTTAAATGTTACAAAACTACAAACAGAAGAATTTCCAAGTGAAACCAGTCAATGTTAGCCTATGGAAGGAAATTCAAGTTACTGGTAAGTATAGTTAGAATTACTTTTGCGGATCAGTACTGGGCTCAATGATGCAGCACTGCGGTATTTCCTGATAACAGGTGAGTAAATCGGAATTTGTAGTTCTGCTAATTTTATACGAATATTTTAAAGTTCCAAAACTCCACACTTAAAAGAATTTCCAAGTAAAACCACTTAATGTTACCGTATGGAAGTAAATTCACTTAGCAAGTAAGTAGTGTTATCAATACTTTTACTTACTCAGTGGTGGGTCCTGGATCCAGCACTGGTGCATCTCCTGTAAACAGTTGAAAGGATGCGTTTAAGTCATACAGGCAATTTTTAAGGAATATTTTTAGTTTGTGAAATTAGACAGAAACTTTTCTGGTGAAAACCAGACAATGGATTCCTACGGAAGGAAATATGAGTTACTTGTAAATACGGTTAGAATTACTTTTCAGGGTCAGTGCTGGGCTAAAAGAGGCAGCACAGGGTGCTGTCCTGATAAGAAGTGAGTAAATCGGAATTCGTTGTTCGGATGATTTTAGGTGAAAATTTTAAAGTTCCAAAACTCCACACTTAGGAGAATTTCCAAGTGAAACCATTCAATGTTAGCCTATGGAAGGAAATGAAAGTTACTAGTAAGTATGGTTAGAATTACTTTTGAGGAGCAGTACTGGACTCAAAGATGCAGCACTGAGGTCTCTCCTTATAACAGGTGAGTAAATTGGAATTCGTAGAACATCCAGTAAGCGCCACAGAGCTGCGTAGCAGAGAGATGTAAAAAGGGGCACGGCATGCACCACCTCTCCTCAACGCAACGCAGTGGCGCTTCCTGGAAGCACCTGGTGGACTACTTGGCCCCCATGGTCCCTCATTTTTGAAGTTGAATTTTTTCCCCAAATTAAAACGCGCCACAGGGCGTGTTTGTACACATCCCGTCAGGCCCTGTCCCCTCCCTACACCACTGTATAAACGCCCCCTGTCATCATTCTAAGTTGAGAGATTAAGTCCCCTTCAATCCTAAGGATCCCTAGGGTCAAACTAGCCCACTAGGTACCTCCAGTAAGCACCACAGAGCTGCGTTGCAGAGAGGTGTAAAAAGGGGCGGGGCCTCTAAACAACTGTCTGCAACACAGCTCCCTGGCGCATACTGGAGACACCTGTTGGGCTATTTGGCCCTGCGGGACCCTCTGTATTGAAAGAGAATTAATTCCCCAACTTAAAACGCACCACAGGGCGCATTTACACACTGATAAAGGAAGTGGGCGTGGCCTGAGGTGACATGTCTGCAAACACGCCCTGTTAGAGAATAAATTCCTCCTCAATCCTGTGTGTCCCTCGGGGCCAACTAGCCCACCAGATACCTCCAGTATGCGCCAGGGGGCTGCGTTGCAGAGAGGTGTTCAGAGGCCACGCCCCTTTTGACAACACTCTGCAACGCAACTCTGTGGCACTTACTCAAGGTGCCTGGTGAGCTAGTTGGCCCCCACGGAACCTCAGGATTGACAAGGAATTTATTCACCAACTTAAACTGTGCCACAGGGCGTGTTTGCACACAGGTGTACTCAGAGCCCTCCCCCACCTTCACCACTGTGCAAACGCGCCCTGTGGTGTGTTTTAAGTTGCAGAATTAACTCCCCTTGAATCCTGAGGGTGCCTGGGGTACAACTTGCCCACCAGCTACCTCTAGTAAGCGCCACAGAGCTGTGTTGCAAAGAGGTGTAAAAAGGGGCGTGGCCTCAGAACACCACTCTGCAACTCAGCCCCGTGGTGCATTCTGCAGGTTCCTGGTGGGCTAGTTGTCCCCCAGGGACCCTCAGTATTCAAGGGGAATTTGTTTCCCCTCTGCAAATGTTTCAGAGGGCGCCTTTGCAGAGTGCTGCATGAAGGGGGCGTGGCCTCCAGTGCAATGCTTTTGACTTTCTTTTTTCGTTTTTTTTAAGAAGGGGGGCTGTGTAGACCCCCTTCTTTTTCTGTGTTTTTTGCCCTGGGGACCCCATCCAGCAGGGCTTGCCCCCAAATGTTTGTTTTTTTTAAATGTAGAGGGGGGCTGTGTGGCCCCGTCCTGAGGCTTCTTTTAGCCCCGGGACCCCATCCCCCGGGGCTCTGCCTCGTTTTTTAAAATACATTTGTTGGGGAGGGGGCCACGTGGCCCCTATCCCCCAAGGCCAGCCTGCCTTTTTTTAATTAATATTTTTTGGGGGGCGGAGGGCCACGTGGCCCCCCTCCTGGGCCACTTCTGGCCCCGGGGACCCCATTCCCCGGGGCCTGGCCACTCGATGGGGACTGTGGGGGAATCCCCATTCCCCCACCGTCCCTGCCTGCTCCCCGCGTTCTGCAGGAGCTGGCATTGCTTTTCTACATGGGGAGCAGCTAACATGCTGCTCCCCATGTAGAAAAGTAATCGTCTTTGTTTTTTGGCTCTTCCAAAAACCATAGCAAACTACAGTGTCCCGGGGGTAGGCCCCCCTAGGACACTGCAGAAGCCGGCCCTGGGGGGTGGCGGTCCCCAGGGCCACCACAAGGCTCCAGGCAACGCAGTCCCCCTCCCAACATTTAAAAGCACTGGGGGGTGGTGGTCTCCGGGGCTGGGGGGTCTGTCATGAACCCCCCAATCTACAAATGTAGTGTCCCGGGGAGGTGGCGGTCTCCGGGGCATGTTTGGGGCTTGAGCCCCCCCACACATGTTTTTTCTTCATTTTTTAAAAAAAGAAGCCCCGGGTGTGGCCGTCCCCGGGGCTGCGGTGGGGGTAGTGTGCCCCCCACAATTTCAATTTAGTACAGCCCCGGCAGGTGGTGATCCCTGGGGCTCGGGGAGCCTTAGAGGACCCCATCATTATACTTTTAAGCCCCGGAGGGTGGCGGACCCCGGGACTGTGGGGAGGCTGTGTGCCCCCCACTATTACACATACTTTGCCCCAGGGATGCGGTCCCCGGGGCAGTGTGGGGGGGATTGGGCCGCCCCACACTTTATTTTTACATTGCCCCCGGGATTTGGCCCCCAGGGGGCATATTAGCATTAAAGCAGGCTTCAGTTTTTGTTTTTTTACGGGATATGCGTATACTACGCGCATCCTGCGGTTTTTAAAGGGTGTTTCTAACCTGCCCCCTTTGCGTCTTTTGCGCACTTCTTTTTCAGTGTTCTTGTGCCTCGGTTCTACTGAGACACAAGATGGCTGCCAACACTTCCTGGTTTGGAGTGTTGACAGACAGTTGACAGCCAACTAGCATGCAGCTCATGCTCGTAAGGGTACGCGTATGATCCTCTGAGGATACGTGTACCCTACTTCGTCCATAGATATATCTATTATTTTACTTTTGATTTTCTCAGGAACTACTGCATGGATTTACACCATTTAATAAAAAGCGTGATCTGTGAACCAAACTCTTCCTTTTTGCCAAATGTGGTGTAATTCCGTTCAGCAATTCGGGCTGTAGATGCGGCTAAATGTCCCAATGGAAAATTGCATGGGGAAAACACGTTTTGGGACCCCCCTTTTTTCTCGGCCCCTCAGATGGGCTTGAGTTAGAGTTTAAAGTGGTGCTGCGGTGGAAAATTTCATTTAAATTCATAAAGACCACACAGATGTTAAATAAACAAGTTAAACTCTGCTTAATGAACTAGAAAATAATAACCATGATTAACTAAAGCAAAAGTACCCTGAAAACAGTCCATATAACATCGATTCATGCCTGAAGTGTCATAGTGCAACAAAAGAAATTGTGAATGAAGACAAAAATTATTTACAGTATTTACAGGTGTACTTTCAGTTCCTCCCCCATGTTAAGTCCCAAAGGTGTTTTAGTTGATAAATCAATAATATATCGGGACTCAAGTCTCCTTTTGCATTTAGCTCTATCTCCCCCTCTGGGATCTCGAGGCACATGGTCAAGGCAGAAGTAACTCAAGAGTTTATGGTCACTGTTGTGGTGAATGTTGAAATGATGGGCTACTGGATAATTACTGTTGTTGTTTTGAATTGCCCTCTGATGTTCTAAAATGCGGATTTTGGCAGGGTGTATAATTCGCCCTATATATATATATATGAGTCCGCACGGGCAAGTAAGACAGTAGACCACAAAGGGTGTCAGACAATTAATACATTTCTTGATGGCAACTGGGTCGTGTTTCCCGGGTACGGAGTAGCTGAGAACTTTCCTGCTATCCGCACAGGCCTTGCACTTATTACAAGGATAGAACCCACCTATACCTTGTATGCCTCTGGCAACAGGGGGCAAATGGCTCTGTACCAAGTGATCTTTGAGTGACTTGGTTTTACGGAATGTTACAGAAGGTTGGGCAGGGATGTCACGTCCAATGACAGGATCTGATTTCAAAATACTCCAATTAGAGTGCATAATCTTTTTAAGGCTCTTAGCTGCGTTAGAAAAATTTGTTATGAGCCTCAGATTATTGGTAGCTTTATTTTTATCTATTTTTGGAGTCTCTTCAATCAAGTCAGTTCTACTTTTGACCTCAGCTTTCTTCCAAGCTTCGTTCAGCACCCTGCCTTTATAGCCCGCGGTTTTTAAAGGATGTTTCTACCCTGCCCCCTTTGCGTCTTTCGCGCACTTCTTTTTCAGTTTTCTTGTGCCTCGGTTCTACCGAGACACAAGATGGCTGCCAACACTTCCTGGTTTGGAGTGTTGACAGACAGTTGACAGCCAACTAGCATGCAGCTCATGCTCGTAAGGGTACGCGTATGATCCTCTGAGGATACGCGTACCCTACTTCGTCCATATATATATATATAATTTTACTTTTGATTTTCTCAGGAACTACTGCAGGGATTTACACCATTTAACAAAAAGCGTGATCTGTGAACCAAACTCTACCTTTTTGCCAAATGTGGTGTAATTCCATTCAGCAGTTCGGGCTGTAGACGCGGCTAAATGTCCCTATGGAAAATGGCATGGGGAAAACATGTTTTGGGACCCCCCTTTTTTCTCGGACCCTGCTTGACGAATCACCCCGAGAGTTTCGGGATAGGAGCGGAGCCATCTTCTCCGAGAATTTCGTGAAGATTCGTCAATCGGCGCCAAAGTTATTCCAAATACAAATGTTGCGTATTTCCTATGGAAACTAGGTCCTAACTATCTCTTCCTACTGGCGACCGCCAGTAGGTAATATATATATATATGTGTGTATATATATATATATATATATATATCAAGTTTGCTTCTCCCTACGTCCGGAAAAAAGAATGCAAAGGACACTTTCGGAGTTTTCAGAGGCTGCATTTATTCTGGATACCAACACGACCGGTTTCGGCGTTTGCCTTCATCAAGTGTTCGTTACCCACAGCGCACTCTTCGTTTGGGGGTTGTTTTAAGGACTCCTCCTTCTGGTGGTTTGAGAAGCCCCTCCTTCTGCTGATTCCATTCACCTGCGCCAATTCCGGGGACTACCAGTCCCACAATGCTGCATTCTGAATGGTTCAGTACTGTTTCAGAGTCGCCCGTTGTTGCAGCACTTGACACCTCTGACTCCCTCTCGTTGCCACAGATTCCTGTTCGGTGCGCATTTGGGAGACACCGTTTGTACACCAGCGTCTCACCCAACAGTCTGGGTCTGCCGCGCTGCAGCAGCTTGAGCGCACCAGGCAGGGTAATGTGGCGGGTCACGGTATATATATATATATAATGGCCGACAACAAATAAACGCACAGATTTTCGCACACAGCCTGGGTTCGTGTCTGCATGTTTTCTGCTTGCTGGAGTTCCACGTGGGAAGCGGTTTTCCTGAGCAGTCATCCGGATCTATATATATATTCACTGAAAAAACCATAGGTTTCACACCAGTTATAGTAAGCTGGAAATTTTACTGACATAAAACCATTGAGATTCCCACGTTATAGTTAGTTGGACTCACTATAACTTGCGCGCCTGCAATGCACTGCTGATGACGTCACATATTACATCACTCATGACATGGTCAGTGACATCACTCATGACATCACTGATGACACCATCCAGTGAATGTGTCTTCTGAAAAACATATATGTATTATATATGTATTTTTTAAAGGACGATGGAAGAATAAATGGTTAAATAAGTGTGTAAATGGATGTTTGTTTTTATATGAATTGATTGGTTAATTGCCTTATTAAGTGTATCTTAGTGAATACATATATTAGCAAGTAAATTTTAAATATTGAAATGTATGTATCAGTGTTTCACTTTGTGTATAAGTGGCTGTATGGGTTGGTGACTGACTCACTGTTTGTATGTGTTTTGAAGACAGCATATGTACAAAACTGTATGGATGGATGAGTGTGTATATGTGTATGTTAGTGAGTAAACGACTGATTCACTATTGTCTTTTTCAGTAACGACATATGTTTTAATCTAGTATATGTGAGTATTGATTTATATAAGTGAGTATATGTGAGAGTGAGAGATTGTAAGAGTTCCTGTTTAAATAAGTATGTGTTTCTATAAGTGAATGTTTAAGAGAGTAAGTATGTGTAAGTTTCCTTACAAGTAAAGTGGTAGTGTGTGTATTGCTGTATATGCAAATAAATGGATGTTCAATAGTTTTTTTGCATGCGTGAATATGTGTGTGAGTAACTTTTGGATGACTGTCGGTGTGTAACAGGATGTATAGGTGTATCACTACATATAATGAGTGAGTATATGTATGAGTAACTATATAGAACTGTTGGTGAATGAGTGGATGTGTATATAGATGGTGGAATTACTGAATTGTTTGTTGTAACTGGTATGGGTATCTCCATTTTTTTGAAAATGTTAAATACTATTTTTGAATATGTGTTTCAAGGTTTACATTACACTGAAAGGAGGTCTGTCACTCTGTCACAAGGATGGTGTCATCAGTGATGTCATAAGTGATGTCACTGACCATGTCATGAGTGATGTCATATGTGACGTCATCAGCAGTGCATTGCAGGCGCGCAAGTTATAGTGAGTCCAACTAACTATAACGTGGGAATTTCAATGGTTTTATGTCAGTAAAATTTCCAGCTAACTATAACTGGTGTGAAACCTATGGTTTTTTCAGTGAATTTAACTGGTGTGAAACCTATGGTTTTTTCAGTGAATTTCATAGGTTTTTTAAATGCTAATTCCTTTCTATATCGAGTTTCTAACCTATGATTTTTTTTTTAAATTTGCTGTTTTGTGTAAGTATGAATGTTTAAGTTTTTTTTGTGTTTTTTTATCATTTTTTCCTGGGGCGCGCTGGGTGCGCGCTCTGGTAAGCTCTCCGGAAAGAGCACCCAGAGCACTACTTTCGTTCGTGAAAAAAATATGAATGAAAAGTAAATAATAACGCAAAACATTTCGTACCATACAAATACAACCTCCCCATCGTCATCAGAAAAATCAATGATCTTCTGACCTTTCGGAAAAAAATAAAAACCTGGCTTTTTCCAAAAAACTCTCCCAAAACTCATCGCCATAAATAAACTTATTCTTCTGTCCACGCTCCTGCCCCCCATAAAGCTGTAGCCACATAACTAAGCGCCAGGATGCCCGCAGGGTTACAGAGCGCTCTATTAATGCCATAAACAAATAAATAAATAAATAAATAAATAAAATAAAAGCATTTTTTTTTTATAAGGAAATGAAAATGATTTTGCATTTCCGTGAAACTATCAAGACGTCACTTTGGCGCGCCGCGTAAGGGCCCCAGGAAGCGCCTACGTTCGCGCCACGTATGCGCCCCGGAAGTGCCTACATTCGCACCGCGTACGCGCCTACGTTCGCGCCGCGTGTGCGCCCCCGGAAGCGCCTACGTTCGCGACGAGTATGCGCACCCGGAAGCGCTCCGGTGCGCGCAGCATCAGCGCGTCAAGTCACGTGACCTTAAAATAACACTTTTCATTGGTTGCTAACAGTTTTTTTTACAAAGAATGAAATCCCCACCCATTTCCTTCACTTCTTCTTTCACTTTTGTGACTGAAAGACCTGTTTTTTGCTCCTGGATCTTTATTGGTTTACCATGGCTGCCAGAGAATCCAGCAGTGATGAAGAGCCTGAATTCATCAATGAAGAGCCTCCTCAGCCAAAGGTGAAGGAGCATTTTATTTGGAATTTTTTTAAAATACCACCTAACCAGAAAAAGGTGAATGCTCCAAAAGTGGAGTGCAGGATCTGCAAACAAGTCCTGTCACGGGGTGACCCCAAAAAAAAATACTCTTTTGGGAACTTTACAATGATCTGGCATGTGGAGAGGAGGCACCCCCAGAATTTTGCCGGGGAAAGTGTCAGGGCTCTGGCACAAGAGGTTCCCAGTGATGGGGCCTCTACATTCACCGGAGGAGCAACTACTTCTGGGAGGGGGCAATCGCAGGAGCTCGTGCCAAATATTCAACCTGCTTTTAACAATACTGTCCTGAGATGCAGATACTGTAATCAACTCCTTACCTATGGGGAGCAAAGTGTCCTGCTCATGGTTCGAGCATTGGAGAACCATCACTGCCGTTCCCAGCCCTATTTTTTTTTGTTTTTTTTGCTCCTGTTGAGCAGTTTCCATTCACTGTTTTTGTTTCTGTTCTTAAAAAAAAAGAAGAAAAAAAAAGTTATTTTCAGAACTACCTCCAATTATCATCAAAGAGCTATATTCTTAAAAAAATGAAAAAGAGTAAGTGAAATGGAGTGCATTGATAATGGAAAGGAAAATGAGTAAGAAAGAACAGAAAGGTATGAGAGGAGTAAGGAAGTGAAGTAGGGGGACTGAAAGAAGGTGAGTGTTGGGAAGGAAAGTAAGGAGAAGAAGAGTGAATATCGGGAATGTGGATATTCAAAGAAAATGTTGAAAAGGAACGGGGTGTGGAAGGGTAAGAAAAGATGCATTGCTGGAGTTGAAGACTGAAGGCCTCATTTATGAAGCCATGCGTCACTTTAACACCACCAGAGCGTCACTTTTTGTGACACATCAGTCCAGTAAAAAATGCACCGTATTCAGTCATATTTACAAAGTGGCGCATCTAGGTAGATGCGTCACTTTGTAAGCCCCTGCGCCAAATTATTCCTACACCAGGTGTAATGTATGCAAAAGGGACGTATTGACGCAAGAAAGGGTCGTAGAGGTGACGCAGTGAAATCTATGAGATATCACTGCGTCACTTTTATGACGCTGTTGCGTCCAAATATTACGCCTGTTTCACAGCAGACGTGCAGGCCCTTTCACATGGGGTTTGGCCCCATGTGAAAGGATGCATTGCTGGAGTTGCATCATTTTTGAGACACGCTCCAGCAATACATCACTTTTGCGCTTACAGATACGTCTGAAATACTGACGTATCTGTAATAGGGGTGGGCGGCCAGCTACGCTCCGTGCACGGAGTGTGCGTAGTGCCGTCTCCTACGCATTTTGCGTAGAGGGCGTAGCCAGGCGGCACTACGCACGCTCCGCAGACGGTGCGTAGCCGGCCGCCACCCGCCTCCCTCCCGCCCTCCCTAAATACTTCAATAAAGGCTAGAAAGCTTTTAAAAACACTTACCTTGTCCGCCGCGTCCCGGGGCTCCCTCTCGCCGTCCCTGGATTCGCGCCGCCATTTCAAATACTAATGCGCATGCGCGGGCGCCCGCGCATGGGCATTAGTATTCGAAATGACGGCGCGAATCCAGGGACGGCGAGAGGGAGCCCCGGGGACGCGGCGGACAAGGTAAGTGTTTTTAAAAGCTTTCTAGCCATTTATTGCAGTATTTAGGGAGGGCGGGAGGGAGGCGGGCGGTGCGTAGTGGGGCTACGCGGAGTGCGCGGGTGGGCGTAGTTTTGTGCCCACTTCGCGTAGCTCCGCGTAGCTCCGCGTAGCCCCACTCCGCACACTACGCCCAGGGTTAATCTGTAAGAACTTCCAACATAATACTTCATAAATTTAATATGACGCATGAGTAGAAGACTGAAGGACTCATTTATGAGGCCATGCGTCACTTTAACGCCACCAGAGCGTCACTTTTTGTGACGCACCAGTGCTGTAAATAATGCACCTTATTCAGTCATATTTACAAAATGACGCATCTAGGTAGTTGTGTCACTTTGTAAGCCCCTGCGCCACATTATTCCTACGTCAGGTGTAATGTATGTAAAAGGGACGTATTGGCGCAAGAAAGGGTCGTAGAAGTGACGCAGTGAAATCTATGACATATCACTGCGTCACTTTTATGACGCTGTTGCGTCCAAATCTTACGCCTGTTTCACAGCAGGCGTGCAGGCCCTTTCACATGGGGCTTTGCCCCATGTGATAGGATACAGTGCTGGAGTTGTTTCCTTTTTGAGACACACTCCAGCAATGCATCACTTTTGCGCTTACAGATACGTCTGAAATACTGACGTTTCTGTAAGAACTTCCAACATAATACATCATAAATTTAATATGACGCATGAGTAGAAGACTGAAGGACTCATTTATGAGGCCATGCGTCACTTTAACGCCACCAGAGCGTCACTTTTTTTGACGCACCAGTGCTGTAAAAAATGCACCTTATTCAGTCATATTTACAAAGTGACGCATCTAGGTAGTTGCGTCACTTTGTAAGCCCCTGCGCCACATTATTCCTACGTCAGGTGTAATGTATGCAAAAGGGACGAATTGACGCAAGAAAGGGTCGTAGAGGTGACACAGTGAATAAACTGGGGGCCTCATTTATGAAAAGTGACGCATCGCTGCATGAAAACAGCGATGCGTCACTTTTCAGTGCGCACTCCTTACGACATTCCTGATGCGTCATATTTAATGTGTGACAAATCATGTCGCAAGAAGTTACAGATACGTCAGTATTTCTGACGTATCTGTAAGCGCAAAAGTGACGCATTGCTGGAGTGTGTCACAAAAGTGACGCAACTCCAGTAATGCGTCCTTTCACATGGGGAAAGCCCCATGTGAAAGGGCTTGCGTCAGTCTTACGCCTGCTGTGAGGCAGGCGCAAGATTTTGACGAAACAGCGTCCTAAAAGTGACGCAGTAAAATCTCATAGATTTCACTGCGTCACTATTACGAGGCTTTTTGCGGGGGAACGCCCCCTCTGCATACATTATACCTGACGCAGGTATAATGTGGCGCAGGGGTTTAAAAAGTGACGCATCTACCTAGAAGCGTCACTTTTTAAATATGGCGCAACTAGGCACATTTTTACACCGCTGGTGTGTCACAAAAAGTGACACACCGGCGGCGCAAAACTGTCGCAAGGCCTTCATAAATAGGAGTAGAGTTCAACAGTTTCCCTTGGTAATTTGTCTAGAGAATTGGGCCCAAATATTGATCTTGGACACAAGACTCAAATTAGTAACAATATAAACATAAACAACATTGTATATAAAAAAGTAAGAAAGTTTATTAAAACAATATTAGCACAAGTTTAAAAAAACCACATACACAAAGCTTAAAAAAGAGTTTGTCACTCTTTACACTGTTCCTTTGGACATAATCAAATATTCGTCCTATAGTTCATACACACCCTATCTACACAGCAATATTACACCAATGTGGGAGAGGGAGTCTACACACAAGCTCTAATTCATCCAATATGAGATAGTAGGAAAAAGGGAGAGAAGGGGAGACACAGACATTCACAATTTGTCATACAGTTTCTGCACATTAAGACCCTCAATGTAGCTCAAACCCAGACTTGTCTTGTTTTCTCAATGTTCATGGGATGAGTTGGGTTTTTAAATTGTGCAAGGGAAGGGCGTCGACGCGTTTCGATGGACTCATTGGATGTTGGCCATCTTTTTCAAGACTTTGTAATATGCTTCTCTCCTATTGAGGCACTGGATGGTTGCCCTTGCGGTCCTGTTGGTAGATATATTTATATCAGTACATCACTTGTGATATTATTCAACAGTACATATTAATGGTCATGTTGCAGTTCAGATTTACTTTTGTCAGCTTGGCTTCTTATCAATGATCATCTATTTATCCACATTTTGCATTGATACTATCTTTACTAGAGTACATCTCTTGATAGTTTACTCTGAGTCTTTGCTCATACCAATGTGTGGGCTTACATTCTAGGGGATATCTTTAAACCGAGGATATTATATTGACGCCCCCAGAGAGGTGGAGATTACTGTGAGTTTATCTTCCCATGTTAGCCATACCCAAACCTCCCGCTCATTAGCTGGCCTGGTTATTCTGCAATGTTACCTTATTGCATGGTCTTTCTAGAGTTCATTCTGATACGATTGTTGTGGGAAGATATTTGCATCCTCACTCTTATGTTTGCGGTTGAATCTGGAAATGTTATTAAGGGGTAAAATTATTATAACTCTGTGGTTGTACCTGACGCTTTCTCTATAATCTAAGATTTAATAAAATGGTTTTTTACCTGTATTTCTAAAAATGTCCCTCAGTTTCTTGAGACACACCTACAGTTTTCAAGAGGAGACCAGGCGAGTATCTGCTTCCTGCTGAAAATAGTTGAATGATTTGTAAATATACTATAGTTTGGGTTGATACAGCTTCTCCTATCTGCTGTTACTATATTTCCATTTACCTTTTTCTACAATTTTTCACGATCCTTGGTTTCGATACTCCACCCCGCTTAGCACCTCGTCTTATGCTTGTTTGTTGAGCCGCACGTTATAGTCTAGGGAATGGTTTGATGAAATATATGATTTTTACTTCAATGTTTTCGATGGACCTTCACTACGATATGATGCAGCATTAGTAGCTCCCTTACCCGGTCTTTGATATTATCGCATCCTGAGGTGGGTCGGGTGAAATGCTGGGCGTGCTGCGTTCTGAAAGCAGATTCAGCTAGTCTCCCTTCAAAAATAGAGTAATAAGAGGGTCTGTTAGTTGGGGCTCCGTTTGTTAAGGTCCCCCCTCTTCTGGGTTCTAAATTTCCCTCGCCTCAGACTCCTTACCTTAGCTGTTGGTGGTCTGTTCGCTGTACCCGACCGCGTCACTTTGTCCGCCTCGCTTTCAATCAGGGAGTGTTGATTTAGCGATGCTGTTGGATACGTCCTTTTAGCGGGAGATTTCTCTTCCCATTGGCTCATCCTGACTCATTACAGCTGTGTCAGTTTCATTTGTATCTGTATGCCCGTGGAACGCAACCTCTGTTACTTCCGTGTTCCACGCCTCTCTATCTAATCCCTGTGCTTATTCCTGATTTCCGGATTCAAGCCTTGTTCTGGTTTCTCGCACTGCGAGTCTTGTCAGTTATCTCCTCTCATTTACAATCGTATGTTTAATTTGTTACCCCTGCTCGACAGGGCTGTATTAGACTCATATTTTTTTAACAAATTAGATGCCCTTTCTTATTGCCCACTGGTTTTATTTTATTTTATTAGAACTATTTGACATTAGCGCCCTTACCCCTTATTGATCAAAATCACAGGCAAACTATTTTGTGGATTGCAATCTCACCATCTACCATCCCACTGGGTTGGTGTGAGTTTGATGCCAGATTCGCACTCTAACAATCTAGGTGCTGTTATTTTAGTTTACTTGTTTTTACATACAAGATATTATTTTAGTCCATTCCTCACTGAAGTTCAGACCCTTTTCTATGGTGTCTAAATGGCAGATGTACCATTGTTCTCGTTTTTTTCTTTTTGCCTCTACACTTCCCCCTCGTCTGTTTACAGTTACTTTCTCTAAAATGTACCAGCTGAATTCTTCGCAACCGTGATTGCGCTCTTGATAATGCTGTGTCAGTGGTGCATTCTCTTTCCTATTTTTGATTGTTGACTTATGTTCTTGGAGTCTTGTTCGGAGCTCCCTGCCCGTCTCGCCCACGTACCCTAAGCCGCAGGGGCAGACGAGAAGGTACACTACATTTTTGCTCCTGCAATTGTTTAGACTTCTTGACACTATTGTTTTTTCATTAAATGTCAATTTTTTGGCAACAATACAATTGGGGCAGATCGAACATGACCCACATTTGTGGTTCCCTGTTGCCCTTGTACTCCCTGTTAGGGTTGTTTGAGCGGTGTCTGTCGGATTTTTATAGGTTTTTACTAGGGTATTTTTAATCATTTTATTCCTACGGAATGAGAAAAGTGGTTTGGGGAAAGGCTGGGTTAATCCATTGTTAATTACCTTCCAATTTCGGTTTATCACATTCTTGATTTTATTGCTCAAACTTTAGTATTGACTTACGAAAACAATTCTGTCCTGTGTTTTGTTGACTTTCTGTTTATTCAGATCTAGTAGTTGGTCTCGATCATAAAGCCTGGCGCGTTTTAATGATTGTTTTACGAGTTTCTTTGGATATCCTCTCTCGTGCAGTTTCTTTTCCATTACTTCTGCATGTTTATAGAAGTCAGTTAGGTTTGTGCAGTTTTGTCTTAAACGAAGAAATTCTCCGAAAGGAATATTATTTTTCTGAGCCTTGGGGTGATTACTTTTGTATTGTAGCAGGGTATTTTTATCGGTTGGTTTTGTATCGAGTTCTACCTCTATTTGCCCATTTCTTTCCTTGACTCTAATGTCCAAGAAATTTACACTAGTAGCACTGTAATTGGCTGTGAACTTTAAATTGCTGTCCCCTAGATTTAGCCACTCTAAAAAGGACTCTAGGTCTTCACTGGCACCGTTCCAGACGAAGATGATATCGTCAATGAAACAATGCCAGTGGGACACATTTTCGAAAAATGGCGCCAGCTCATTATATATGTGTTTCAGTTCGAATTGGCTGACATAGAGACAGGCCAGACTGGGGGCACATGTGGCCCCCATACTGGTCCCTTTGACCTGTTTAAAAAGCTCTTCTCTATACAGAAAGATGTTATTTTTTAATACCAATTCCACACAACCCAGAAGGAAGTCTTTGTTTCCTCCTTTCAGGTCTTCATATTCTAGGATAGAGGCCAAGACCTCAATTGTGTCGTTATGGGGTATATTCGTGTACAGAGCTTCGATGTCCAAGGTGACCAGAAGCTGGGTAACCTTGTCGAAGCTCTGTCCCTCGAATACCGCAAGGGCGTGCGCTGTGTCCCTCAGATATGACTCCTGCTTCTGAACAATTGGCCGTAAGAAAAAATCTGCATATTTGCTAGGCGGTTCCAATAGTGAACCCAAGTTGCTCATAATGGGCCTCATTGGGGGGTTATTCGTATTTTCATGAATTTTAGGCAATCCGTATATTGCCGGTGTGATGGGATTGTTATTCAGTAGGAATCTATATTCGTCTTCGCAGATCAGGTTGTTATCTCTTTCGAATTTAAGGAATGTGGAAACATCTTTTTTTAATTTTGTTATTATGTTATTCGAGACTGGGATGTAGTGCTCCTTTACATTTAAGAGGGATCTCATCCGCCGGTCGTAGTCATCGCTGTTAAAGACTACCACCCCTCCACCTTTATCGGCGGGCTTGATTATTACCAGGTCATTTTCTTGTAATGATTTAAGCGCTGACCTTTGCGTTTTTGACAGGTTGTTATCTTGTCCTTGCGTATTGTTGAGAATATTTTTTATTTCAATTTCTACTATCCTCTCGAAAAGTTCCACATTTTTATCTATTTGGTTGAGGTTAGGTGTAAAGACTGATTTTGGTTTAAACCCTGTGACATTGGGTTGTGGCTCATATTCTCTGTCTACAAAGAACCTGTTGAGTCTAATTTTTCTAAAAAAACTTCTTGTGTCTTTTTCCAATTCAAATTTATTTGGGTAGGCAGTTGGTGCAAAACTAAAGCCTAATTGTAATACTTCCTGCTCTTCTCTAGATAGGGTCTTGTTTGAGAGATTAATAATGGGGAACTCATTCACCCCCAGTACCTGGCATTCCTGGTCTTTAAATAATTCGGTGTTGTTTGTGTTGGAGGTGCATGGTTCCTCATGGGTTCCTGCCGTGGCTGGTTCCGGTAACCCCTTTGACTCCTGTATTGGCGATTCCCTAAAAAAGGTTGGGGCTCGCTTTGATAATCAGATCTCCCTCCATGGTCATTAGTATGTTCTTCATCGTCACTAGAGCCTGAAGTTTCCGAAAAAAGTGACTCTCTTGTTGTTAGCCCCTCTGGAATAAATTTGTCTGGGGTACTGAGGTTTTTCCCACCTTTGGTCATTTCTGGTGGTATAATAATCTTTATTCAAGAACGGATAGACTATTTCTGCACTGAATTTTTCAATATCTTTTCTCAGATTTGTAGATTTTTTGTTTGTTAAATAGTCTCTATACCCTTCGGTTTCTTGGGATAATTCCTCTAACTTCTTTTTGACATCTTCAATTATTGTGTTAGTTTTGATTAGGGCCTCTAACTCATCAATCTGTTTGCGATCGATAAGCATCACTTCCTGTGCAGTTTCGATAATTAAGATTAACCAGTCTCTACTACACCGATTAGCAATATGTGTCCATATCTCTAAGAATTTTTCATTGTCGGTGAAGAGTCCCGGTTCATTTCTTATTCGGAGGCCCAACGGTATAACTCCCGCTCTTAGATATCCTGTGAGGAATTCGGCATGTAACTCAGTTCTTATTAATTTTTTCTTTAAATTAAGGATTTTCATTAGTTCCTCATGCCCACTTTTATTAGTCCTGAGATTGCTGCTAGACTGTGGTGCTTGATTGAGTAATCTATTTAATTGATCCTCTGTAAAGCCAAATGTTTTAAATTTGTCCATTTTGTCTTCTTAATCACTCCCCAATCGGGTGATAAAGTGGGGAGCCTAGCGTTTGTTCTATAACTAGGACCCTAGTTAGCACACTCTCCAGTTCAAGTGAACTGTACTCAAAGTTTAAAGAAAATAGAGAGAGACCCCTTTATAAACCAGGGGAATAGGGTACTACCAAATAGTAGAGTTCAACAGTTTCCCTTGGTAATTTGCCTAGAGAATTAGGCCCAAATATTGATCTTGGACACAAGACTCACATGAGTAACAATATAAACATAAACAACATTGTATATAAAAAAGTAGGAAAGTTTATTAAAACAATATTAGCACAAGTTTAAAAAAACCACATACACAAAGCTTAAAAAAGAGTTTGTCACTCTTTACACTGTTCCTTTGGACATAATCAAATATTCGTCCTATAGTTCATACACACCCTATCTACACAGCAATATTACACCAATGTGGGAGAGGGAGTCTACACACAAGCTCTAATTCATCCAATATGAGATAGTAGGAAAAAGGGAGAGAAGGGGAGACACAGACATTCACAATTTGTCATACAGTTTCTGCACATTAAGACCCTCAATGTAGCTCAAACCCAGACTTGTCTTGTTTTCTCAATGTTCATGGGATGAGTTGGGTTTTTAAATTGTGCAAGGGAAGGGCGTCGACGCGTTTCGATGGACTCATTATTATTATTATTATTATTATTATAATTGCATTTTTTGAGCGCGCAGCTACACGAAGGTTTCCCGGCGCTAAAGAAAACAGAAAGTGAGTTACGTTTCAGAGGGGATCCGTACACATATTAAGTATTAAAAAGCCATGTCTTGATTCCTTTACGGAATTTCAAGTAACAAATTTCAGATCGTAAGGATTGGGGCATAGAATTCCATAAGGAAGGTGCCAGTAGAGCAAACGAGCGGCCGCCCATTTTGACTCTGTTGACCCAGGGGATCAGAAACTTGTCTTGTGTGGAGGATCTGAGCGTACGGGAGGGAACGTAAGGCTGGACTAAAGAGGAAAGGTATTTTGGGGCCTTACCCATTTTAATATGGTGCATTATGCAGAGAGCTTTAAATTTTACTCTGCTCTCAATGCGCAACCAATGCAGCTTACGTAGATGGATAGAGGCCGATGACCTGGCAGGCAAATTACAGAGAAGGCGGACTGCCATGTTCTGAACCACCTGGAATTTCTGTAATACCTCCTTACAAGCACCCAGAAGCAGAATGTTCCCGTAGTCCAGGCGTGAGGTGACAAGAGCCTGGACTACTGTCCTCAGGGTGTCAGCTGGAAGCATCCACGTGATTTTTCTCAGCCACCTAATGATGGTAGTACAGGTGGTAGAGACTTTTACAACGTGTTGCTTAAATGACAGCTGGTTGTCAAAAAGAACCCCGAGGTTGTGAACTGAGGTTGAAGGGGTAGGAGTAGGGCCCATCTGGAGAGGCCAATGTTGAGGGCCCCATAGCGAAGTGTGCGGGCCGAATAGAAGTAGCTCTGTATTATCTCCATTCAGCTTTAATTTATGTCTGTGCATCCAGTTGGCAATTCGTTCCAACCAAGATTGCAAGGAGGACGTGGGAAGGTGTTTGTTGGTGGATAGCGAGTAGACGATTTGTGTATCGTCTGCGTGAGAGTAGATCGTGAGGCCTGCTTGCTCAGCCAGGAAGGCAAGAGGTCTCACATAGAGATTGAAAAGGAGAGGGCTAAGAATAGACCCTTGGGGCACACCGTGAGGGGAGGAAAAGACGGAGGAAACAGACGAAGAAGAAAAGACTTGAAAAGTGCGGTTAGAGAGAAAACTAGCAATCCAGGCCAGGGTGGAACCATCAATACCTACCGATTTCAAGGTGGACAGCAAGATGGAATGGGAGACGGTGTCAAAAGCGGCACTCAAGTCTAGCAAAATGAGTGCCACTGTCTCCCCACTGTCCACCTGTCTTCTAATGGTCTCCGACACACCAAGAAGCGTGGTCTCAGTAGAGAAGCCGGCCCTGAACCCGGATTGAGAACAGTGAAGAAGATTAGAAGATTCAACATAAGTGGTGAGAAGAGAATTAACGTGTTTTTCAAGAACCTTAGAGTAGCAGGAAAGCAGAGAAATAGGACGAAAGTTAGAGGGGTTGTTTGGGTCCGCGTTGGCCTTTTTTATCAATGGAACCCCCATCGCCTGTTTCCATTCGTTAGGGACCTTAGCTTCAACCAATGAAGCATTTAGAAGATTCAGAATGATCTGAAGTATGGTAGGATCCAAAGTGCGTAGTATTTGTGGAGGCATAGGATCAAGAGGAGAACCAGTTTTTACTTCATTGAGATATTTTTTGAAAAAGTGAGAGCGAAATTGGCTCCCAGAAGTGAAGTACGGGGGGAGTTGGAATTGAATTAGATGCAGTGCTGGAACCGAGAATGGGAGAGAGAGACGCGGAGATGGAAGAGGCAGTGGGAATAGCATCAAAAATAGCATAGATCTTATCTATTTTCTCCCTAAAGAATGCTGCCAGAGCATTACATTGGGTTGAATTCAGACAGGGGTCTTTCGGGCTAGAAGACATGCCTGACAGATCTTTAACCACTTTGAACAAGGCCTTAGGTCTATTTTGGGCATTGATTATAGTAATGTTGGCATGATTAGCTCTGGCGATGTCACAGGCAGAGTGGTAAGCCCGCAAGGCGGCCTTATATCTTGTTTTATTAATGCTGCAGTAATTGGAGCGCCAGATGCGTTCCAATTTCTTGCAACGAGATTTTTCAAGGCGGAGTGAATCGTTGAACCAGGGGGCAGGAGGATGATGAATCTGAGATTTATTTTTCTGCATTGGAAGGCAGGAGTCTAGGGCAGATGTCAACCAGGAGCTGACAACAGGCGCCTCCTTTGTGGTGATGATGGGACACGTAGGTTTGGAAATTTCAAGGCAAACATGCAATTTATCCTTATCTAATCGTTTCCAGTTCCTACTGGCCTTGAGATGGTGTGAACTCGTGAAGGAGCAGTCATTAGATATCTTAATTGAGAAATCAATAATGAAATGGTCAGACCAAGTCACGGGAGAAGAGGAGTGGTAGGTAATACAATTAAGATTCGAAATAAGGGGATCTAATAAATTGCCGGCTTTGTGGGTAGGGCCGGAATTAAGTAGATGGAGGTCCAAAGCGGCTAAGTCCAATAATAGACGCGTACTTATAGGACAGGAAGATTGATTAAAGTGAATATTAAGATCACCCACTATGAGAAAATTAGTGGATTGTAAAATCAAAGGGGCAATAAGCTCAGGAAGAGCAGAGGCCCAGACCGAGTCCGAGCCTGGAGGACGGTAAATAAGGATTCCTGTCAACGTGAAGGAAGGAGAGAGAAGAAGTTTAAAGAGACCTGCTTCGCAACTAGGAAAATCAAGGTCTTCCCATTTACAGGAAAAATCTCTTTTATAAATAACAGCAATCCCTCCGCCCTCCTTGAGAGCACGGTTTCTCCCCACAAAGGTGTAATTGTTGGGGAGGGCCGTGGCGATGTCAGGGCCGGAGCTCTCGTTAAGCCAAGTTTCTGTAACAAACATGGCTGCCGGGCTAGCTGACTCAAGGAGGTCAAAGATATCTCTCCTGTGCCTAGGGAGAGATCGGCAATTGATGCTAATAAAATTCAACTCAGGGCCGGTTTTCAACTTAGGAGAGGGGACCTGATGTGTAGGAGGCTGAACGTCCCAAAAAGTGGAAGAGAGGGAATCTGTGACCGAGGTAGCAGAGTCTAGCGTGAGGGCACATATGGGACATTTTTACGGCGCATCTTGACAGTTCAGGCTAGGGGCAAAAGTACAGGGAGGTAGCTGTAGACGCAATAGAGCCAAACGTGAGTATGTGATAATATCTGGGGCACAAAAAGTAGCCCCTGGTCCCGACCTGGCGCGAACGGGCGCAGACGGGCAGGACTTTGGCACGACTTCGGCACGAAGTCGGCGCTCCCGCGGCACTCGTCCGCTGCGCTTCCGGTGCCAGGGGGCCATTTAAGCTTGTGAGGCGGGAGGGGCCGAGCACTAGACCGCTCGCTGGCTCCTCGCCTCACACAAGATGGCGCCCGGAGTAGTCAAACCCAGCCAGACCTTAGTCATCTGTGGTGGGGGCTACAGCGCTTCAGGAAGAGGCAGATTATTTCAGAATTTAAGCGCCGAGTGCGCAAAAACAATAAATGTTTTTTTTTTTAATTGTGGGTGAGAATGATATGACATAAAATACACAATATGGCAATTTTAAAATAGCAAGCATCAGATCGCAAACAATTAGATCACACACGCAGAGTCCCGGCTTCCTCCTCAGGACCTACTCACTCAGCTGTAAATCGCCGAGTGAGTGAAGAACCGATGGTTTTAAGCTTGTGGGGCGGGAGGGGCCGAGCATTAGACCGCTCGCCGGCTCCTCGCCTCACACAAGATGGCGCCCGGAGTAGTCAAACCCAGCCAGACCTGGATGTTGGCCATCTTTTTCAAGACTTTGTAATATGACTTTGTAATATGCTTCTCTCCTATTGAGGCAGTGGATGGTTGCCTATGCCTTGCGGTCCTGTTGGTAGATATATTTATATCAGTACATCACTTGTGATATTATTCAACAGTACATATCAATGGTCATGTTGCAGTTCAGATTTACTTATGTCAGCTTGGCTTCTTGTCAATGATCATCTATTTATCCACATTTTGCATTGATACTATCTTTACTAGAGTACATCTCTTGATAGTTTACTCTGAGTCTTTGCTCATACCAATGTGTGGGCTTACATTCTAGGGGATATCTTTAAACCGAGGATCTTATATTGACGCCCCCAGAGAGGTGGAGATTACTGTGAGTTTATCTTCCCATGTTAGCCATACCCAAACCTCCCGCTCATTAGCTGGCCTGGTTACTCTGCAATGTTACCTTATTGCATGGTCTTTCTAGAGTTCATTCTGATACGATTGTTGTGGGAAGATATTTGCATCCTCACTCTTATGCTTGCGGTTGAATCTGGAAATGTTATTAAGGGGTCAAATTATTATAACTCTGTGGTTGTACCTGACGCTTTCTCTATAATCTAAGATTTAATAAAATGTTTTTTTACCTGTATTTCTAAAAACGTCCCTCAGTTTCTTGAGACACACCTACAGTTTTCAAGAGGAGAATAGGCGAGTATCTGCCTCCTGCTGAAAATAGTTGAATGATTTGTAAATATACTATAGTTTGGGTTGATACAGCTTCTCCTATCTGTTGTTACTATTTTTCCATTTACCTTTTTCTAAAATTTTTCACGATCCTTGGTTTCGATACTCCACCCCGCTTAGCACCTCGTCTTATGCTTGTGTGTTGAGCCGCACGTTATAGTCTAGGGAATGGTTTGATGAAATATATGATTGTTACTTCAATGTTTTCGATGGACCTTCACTACGATATGATGCAGCATTAGTAGCTCCCTTACCCGGTCTTTGATATTATCGCATCCTGAGGTGGGTCGGGTGAAATTCTGGGCGCGCTGCGTTCTGAAAGCAGATTCGGCTAGTCTCCCTTCAAAAATAGAGTAATAAGAGGCTCTGTTAGTTGGGGCTCCGTTTGTTAAGGTCCCCCCTCTTCTGGGTTCTAAATTTCCCTCGCCTCAGACTCCTTACCTTAGCTGTTGGTGGTCTGTTCGCTGTACCCGACCGCGTCACTTTGTCCGCCTCGCTTTCAATCAGGGAGTGTTGATTTAGCGATGCTGTTGGATACGTCCTTTTAGCTGGAGATTTCTCTTCCCATTGGCTCATTACAGCTGTGTCAGTTTCATTTGTATCTGTATGCGCGTGGAACGCAACCTCTGTTACTTCCGCGTTCCACGCCTCTCTATCTAATCCCTGTGCTTATTCCTGATTTCCGGATTCAAGCCTCGTTCTGGTTTCTCGCACTGCGAGTCTTGTCAGTTATCTCCTCTCATTTACAATTGTATGTTTAATTTGTTACCCCTGCTCGACAGGGCTGTATTAGACTCATATTTTTTTAACAAATTAGATGCCCTTTCTTACTGCCCACTGGTTTTATTTTATTTTATTTGAACTATTTGACATTAGCGCCCTTACCCCTAATTGATCAAAATCACAGGCAAACTATTTTGTGGATTGCGATCTCACCATCTACCATCCCACTGGGTTGGTGTGAGTTTGATGCCAGATTCGCACTCTAACAATCTAGGTGCTGTTATTTTAGTTTACTTGTTTTTACATACAAGATATTATTTTAGTCCATTCCTCCCTGGAGTTCAGACCCTTTTCTATGGTGTCTAAATGGCAGATGTACCATTGTTCTTGTTTTTTTCTTTTTGCCTCTACGCTTCCCCCTCATCTAAATAAGACCCTGGATTTTCCCCATGCTTCGCTCCCCGGTGCGCTCCCCGGTGCGCGTACCGGGCGCTCCCCCCGCGCAAATCGATTTTTTTTTTAAATGCCCCACAGGACCCTATTTTAGCCCCCACATCAAACCTAGGGGGTCAGGGGGGGTCTACCCTGCCCCCTTATAGTCATTTCCCTCTTTTTTTTATGCCACCTCTTGTGTCTCGATTCTACCGAGACACAAGATGGCGGCCGCTCCGGACTGTTTCGAATGTTTACAGACGCCAGAGAGCCAATCAGCTTTCCGCGTGCAAGTCGCGTAGCACGCCCTGAGTGCTCCCCAGTGCGCATTCCGGGGAGCACTTATAGATATATATATTTGTTTTAACCTAAATTACTCAAAATCCACTGGAGCACATATCTTGAGACATAGCAAAGGCACATCAGGTTACCAGTCCCTACAATTTTGCCAAGTTTGGTGGAAATCCATTCAGCCGTTCGGGCTAAAAGTGAGGTTGACCGCACTATGGAAATTAACATGGGGAAAACGCGTTTTGGGACCCACCTTTTATCTCGGCCCCTGCTTGACGCATCCCCCCCAACATTTCAGGGAAGGACCGGAGCTCAACGTGGCCATTTTGAGGAAATTTTCAGGCAGATTCGTCAACCGGCGCCAAAGTTATTCCAAATAGAATTTTGAGATTTAACATTGAAAAAAATCCTAACTATAACTACCTACTGGTGACCGCCAGGAGGTAACCTGCTCTTGAGTGCGGCAGGCTGGTGTTTTGGGAGCGGTTATATATATATATATACATAAAAGGAACAGGCATTACGCGTTTCGACATCTAGTCTTAATCATGTGCCATTAGTTGGTTCACTGCGATGGGATCGTTCAGTTTTTAAAATGTAACGTAACTTTTAGACACTGAAGACGGACAGCAATCCATTTCAAATATTAAAGGGGCAGTCAGGTTTCATAGTCAATATGTTCACTCCTTTCTTACTGCCAATGCCGGGACTACATTGCCCACAATGCTTCAACACTGCCCCTTATTTTGTCCGTAATTTTAATGTCGATCTTGGCAACGACATCATTCTGCTTCACTTAGTGCCGGTGCATTCAAGCCTTTCAAGGAATACTTCCATATCTCGTGCACAGAGCGTCGCATATGTGTCCTGCTACCAACGGAGTGATTTTCGCTTTCAGATCTCGCCTTTCAAAGGGATTTCAGTAAGTACGCCGTGCATAGGAAAGATTCCTTCTGCAAACCCTTGCTGAATACAGTCCATTCACTAAATTGAGGCGGGTCTCAGACCAAGACCTCTTCCGTACCAACTTCGGTCGTGTTGTGTTTGCAGCCGGTGGGCACTCCTTAATAGCGTTAGCTCCTTCCAAAGTTTTCTGACAAGGGAGCGCCTCTACCTCTCGGGTCGGGGTCCGTCTCAGGTGTGTCAGACACCTAATATATTCTCCACGAAACACGCGCTACTCTTGGCAGCTTCACAGACCACACCAGCAGTACTTTTCAGGTTCTTTATTGAATAAAAGGAACAGGCATTACGCGTTTCGACATCTAGTCTTAATCATATGCCATTAGTTGGTTCACTGCGATGGGATCGTTCAGTTTTTAAAATGTAACGTAACTTGTAGACACTGAAGATGGACAGCAATCCATTTCAAATATTAAAGGGGCAGTCAGGTTTCATAGTCAATATGTTCACTCCTTTCTTACTGCCAATGCCGGGACTACATTGCCCACAATGCTTCAACACTGCCCCTTATTTTGTCCGTAATTTCAATGTCGATCTTGGCAACAACATCATTCTGCTTCACTTAGTGCCGGTGCATTCAAGCCTTTCAAGGAATAGTTCCATACCTCATGCACAGAGCGTCGCATATGTGTCCTGCTACCAACGGAGTGATTTTCGCTTTCAGATCTCGCCTTTCAAAGGGATTTCAGTAAGTACGCCGTGCATAGGAAAGATTCCTTCTGCAAACCCTTGCTGAATACAGTCCATTCACTAAATTGAGGCTGGTCTCAGACCGAGACCTCTTCCGTACCAACTTCGGTCGTGTTGTGTTTGCAGCCGGTGGGCACTCCTTAATAGCGTTAGCTCCTACCAAAGTTTTCTGACAAGGGAGCGCCTCTACCTCTCGGGTCGGGGTCCGTCTCAGGTGTGTCAGACACCTAATATATTCTCCACGAAACACGCGCTACTCTTGGCAGCTTCACGGACCACACCAGCAGTACTTTTCACGTTCTTCTATACTACTATAATAAAGGAAGAACTTTCAGCCTTTGAGGCGGGTAAACTCGGGAACCACAGCGCCAATCCACACACCCGATACACCGTTGGAATAGTCAGGGTGTGTAGATGGTTATAGGCTATATACATTAAAAAAAAAGTTATTTAAAAAATTTACAGTTAAAAAAAGAAAGTAGTCCCTCCGAATTAGCGCCGGCCGTGACGTTCGTGCTCACGTCAGGAGAGCGGGGAGGAGTGGCGTCCAGGAGCGCGACAAGGAGCGGCGGACATGGCGCGGGGAGGAGTGGTGACGTGAGGAGCAGCGGACAGGCCAGCAGCGGTGCGAGCAGCGGGCAAGCTGGAGGAGCGGCGGCTGAGGTAAGGGAGCGGCGGACATGGCGCGGGGGAGGAGCGGGGACGTGAGGAGCAGCGGACAGGCCAGCGGCGGTGCGAGCAGCGGACAGGCGGGAGAATAAGCGGCTCGGGTAAGGGAACCCATGTCGGGGCAGGCGGGGGTCGGGGCAGGCGGGGACGAGCCGGGAGGGGGCCCGGGCTGCTGCACAATGTCGTGGTGGGCAGGGGTCGTGGAAGCCTGTTGCACCCGGACAAGGTCGGGACGGGCTGCTAGTTATTGAATAAAAGGAACAGGCATTACGCGTTTCGACATCTAGTCATAATCATATGCCATTAGTAGGTTCACTGCGATGGGATCGTTCAGTTTTTAAAATGTAACGTAACTTGTAGACACTGAAGACGGACAGCAATCCATTTCAAATATTAAAGGGGCAGTCAGGTTTCATAGTCAATATGTTCACTCCTTTCTTACTGCCAATGGCGGGACTACACTGCCCACAATGCTTCAACACTGCTCCTTATTTTGTCCGTAATTTCAATGTCGATCTTGGCAACAACATCATTCTGCTTCACTTAGTGCCGGTGCATTCAAGCCTTTCAAGGAATAGTTCCATACCTCGTGCACAGAGCGTCGCATATGTGTCCTGCTACCAACGGGGTGATATTCACTTTCAGATCTCGCCTTTCAAAGGGATTTCAGTAAGTATGCCGTGCATAGGAAAGATTCCTTCTGCAAACCCTTGCTGAATACAGTCCATTCAGTAAATTGAGGCGGGTCTCAGACCAAGACCTCTTCCGTACCAACTTCGGTCGTGTTGTGTTTGCAGCCGGTGGGCACTCCTTAATAGCGTTAGCTCCTTCCAAAGTTTTCTGACAAGGGATCGCCTCTACCTCTCGGGTCGGGGTCCGTCTCAGGTGTGTCAGACACCTAATATATTCTCCACGAAACACGGGCTACTCTTGGCAGCTTCACGGACCACACCAGCAGTACTTTTCACGTTCTTTATTGAATAAAAGGAACAGGCATTACGCGTTTCGACATCTAGTCTTAATCATATGCCATTAGTTGGTTCACTGCGATGGGATCGTTCAGTTTTTAAAATGTAACGTAACTTGTAGACACTGAAGACGGACAGCAATCCATTTCAAATATTAAAGGGGCAGTCAGGTTTCATAGTCAATATGTTCACTCCTTTCTTACTGCCAATGTCGGGACTACATTGCCCACAATGCTTCAACACTGCCCCTTATTTTGTCCGTAATTTCAATGTCGATCTTGCAACAGCATCATTCTGCTTCACTTTGTGCCGGTGCATTCAAGCCTTTCAAGGAATAGTTCCATATCTCGTGCACAGAACGTCGCATATGTGTCCTGCTACCAACGGAGTGATTTTCGCTTTCAGATCTCGCCTTTCAAAGGGATTTCAGTAAGTACGCCGTGCAGAGGAAAGATTCCTTCTGCAAACCCTTGCTGAATACAGTCCATTCACTAAATTGAGACGGGTCTCATACTGAGACCTCTTCCGTACCAACTTCGGTCGTGTTGTGTTTGCAGCCGGTGGGCACTCCTTAATAGCGTTAGCTCCTTCCAAAGTTTTCTGACAAGGGAGCGCCTCTACCTCTCGGGTCGGGGTCCGTCTCAGGTGTGTCAGACACCTAATATATTCTCCACGAAACACGCGCTACTCTTGGCAGCTTCACGGACCACACCAGCAATACTTTTCACGTTCTTTATTGAATAAAAGGAACAGGCATTACGCTTTTCGACATCTAGTCTTAATCATATGCCATTAGTTGGTTCACTGCGATGGGATCGTTCAGTTTTTAAAATGTAACGTAACTTGTAGACACTGAAGAAGGACAGCAATCCATTTCAAATATTAAAGGGGCAGTCAGGTTTCATAGTCAATATGTTCACTCCTTTCTTACTGCCAATGCCGGGACTACATTGCCCACAATGCTTCAACACTGCCCCTTATTTTGTCCGTAATTTCAATGTCGATCTTGGCAAAAACATCATTCTGCTTCACTTAGTGCCGGTGCATTCAAGCCTTTCAAGGAATAGTTCCATACCTCGTGCACAGAGCGTCGCATATGTGTCCTGCTACCAACGGAGTGATTTTCGCTTTCAGATCTCGCCTTTCAAAGGGATTTCAGTAAGTACGCCATGCATAGGAAAGATTCCTTCTGCAAACCCATGCTGAATACAGTCCATTCACTAAATTGAGGCGGGTCTCAGACCGAGACCTCTTCCGTACCAACTTCGGTCGTGTTGTGTTTGCAGCCGGTGGGCACTCCTTAATAGCGTTAGCTCCTTCAAAAGTTTTCTGACAAGGGAGCGCCTCTACCTCTCGGGTCGGGGTCCGTCTCTGGTGTGTCAGACACCTAATATATTCTCCACGAAACACGGGCTACTCTTGGCAGCTTCACGGACCACACCAGCAGTACTTTTCACGTTCTTTATTGAATAAAAGGAACAGGCATTACGCGTTTCGACATCTAGTCTTAATCATATGCCATTAGTTGGTTCACTGCGATGGGATCGTTCAGTTTTTAAAATGTAACGTAACTTGTAGACACTGAAGACGGACAGCAATCCATTTCAAATATTAAAGGGGCAGTCAGGTTTCATAGTCAATATGTTCACTCCTTTCTTACTGCCAATGCCGGGACTACATTGCCCACAATGCTTCAACACTGCCCCTTATTTTGTCAGTAATTTCAATGTCGATCTTGGCAACAACATCATTCTGCTTCACTTAGTGCCGGTGCATTCAAGCCTTTCAAGGAATAGTTCCATACCTCGTGCACAGAGCGTCGCATATGTGTCCTGCTACCAACGGAGTGATTTTCACTTTCAGATCTCGCCTTTCAAAGGGATTTCAGTAAGTACGCCGTGCATAGGAAAGATTCCTTCTGCAAACCCTTGCTGAATACAGCCTATTCACTAAATTGAGGCGGGTCTCATACCGAGACCTCTTCCGTACCAACTTCGGTCGTGTTGTGTTTGCAGCCGGTGGGCACTCCTTAATAGCGTTAGCTCCTTCCAAAGTTTTCTGACAAGGGAGCGCCTCTACCTCTCGGGTCGGGGTCCGTCTCAGGTGTGTCAGACACCTAATATATTCTCCACGAAACACGCTCTACTCTTGGCAGCTTCACGGACCACACCAGCAGTACTTTTCACGTTCTTTATTGAATAAAAGGAACAGGCATTACGCGTTTCGACATCTAATCTTAATCATATGCCATTAGTTGGTTCACTGCGATGGGATCGTTCAGTTTTTAAAATGTAACGTAACTTGTAGACACTGGAGACGGACAGCAATCCATTCCAAATATTAAAGGGGCAGTCAGGTTTCATAGTCAATATGTTCACTCCTTTCTTACTGCCAATGCCGGGACTACATTGCCCACAATGCTTCAACACTGCCCCTTATTTTGTCCGTAATTTCAATGTCGATCTTGGCAACAACATCATTCTGTTTCACTTAGTGCCGGTGCATTCAAGCCTTTCAAGGAATAGTTCCATACCTCGTGCACAGAGCATCGCATATGTGTCCTGCTACCAACGGAGTGATTTTCGCTTTCAGATCTCGCCTTTCAAAGGGATTTAAGTAAGTACGCCGTGCATAGGAAAGATTCCTTCTGCAAACCCTTGCTGAATACAGTCCATTCACTAAATTGAGGCGGGTCTCAGACCGAGACCTCTTCCGTAGCAACTTTGGTCGTGTTGTGTTTTCAGCCGGTGGGCACTCCTTAATAGCGTTAGCTCCTTCCAAAGTTTTCTGACAAGGGAGCGCCTCTACCTCTCGGGTCGGGGTCCGTCTCAGGTGTGTCAGACACCTAATATATTCTCCACGAAACACGCGCTACTCTTGGCAGCTTCACGGACCACACCAGCAGTACTTTTCACGTTCTTTATTGAATAAAAGGAACAGGCATTACGCGTTTCGACATCTAGTCTTAATCATATGCCATTAGTTAGTTCACTGCGATGGGATCGTTCAGTTTTTAAAATGTAACGTAACTTGTAGACACTGAATACGGACAGCAATCCATTTCAAATTTTAAAGAGGCAGTCAGGTTTCATAGTCAATATGTTCACTCCTTTCTTACTGCCAATGCCGGGACTACATTGCCCACAATGCTTCAACACTGCCCCTTATTTTGTCCGTAATTTCAAAGTCGATCTTGGCAACAACATCATTCTGCTTCACTTAGTGCCGGTGCATTCAAGCCTTTGAAGGAATAGTTCCATACCTCGTGCACAGAGCGTCGCATATGTGTCCTGCTACCAACGGAGTGATTTTCGCTTTCAGATCTCGCCTTTCAAAGGGATTTCAGTAAGTACGCCGTGCATAGGAAAGATTCCTTCTGCAAACCCTTGCTGAATACAGTCCATTCACTAAATTGAGGCGGGTCTCAGACCGAGACCTCTTCCGTACCAACTTCGGTCGTGTTGTGTTTGCAGCCGGTGGGCACTCCTTAACAGCGTTAGCTCCTTCCAAAGTTTTCTGACAAGGGAGCGCCTCTACCTCTCGGGTCGGGGTCCGTCTCAGGTGTGTCAGACACCTAATATATTCTCCACGAAACACGCGCTACTCTTGGCAGCTTCACGGACCACACCAGCAGTACTTTTCGCGTTCTTTATTGAATAAAAGGAACAGGCATTACGCATTTCGACATCTAGTCTTAATCATATGCCATTAGTTGGTTCACTGCGATGGGATCGTTCAGTTTTTAAAATGTAACGTAACTTGTAGACACTGAAGACGGACAGCAATCCATTTCAAATATTAAAGGGGCAGTCAGGTTTCATAGTCAATATGTTCACTCCTTTCTTACTGCCAATGCCGGGACTACATTGCCCACAATGCTTCAACACTGCCCCTTATTTTGTCCGTAATTTCAATGTCGATCTTGGCAACAACATCATTCTGCTTCACTTAGTGCCGGTGCATTCAAGCCTTTCAAGGAATAGTTCCATACCTCATGCACAGAGCGTCGCATATGTGTCCTGCTACCAACGGAGTGATTTTCGCTTTCAGATCTTGCCTTTCAAAGGGATTTCAGTAAGTACGCCGTGCAGAGGAAAGATTCCTTCTGCAAACCTTGCTGAGTATTGTTTTAAACTCATAAAAACACTCAAGTTTGTTACTCTAGTAACTATAACTCATGCCCTAAAGTAACTATAGTTTGCACCCTCATCATGCACAGATAGTTACCCTACATTTAGGTCACTCACAACATTATCTATGATATCATTGATAACATGACTGCAACATCTGAAATAACATCATACATGACAACACTGTGCATGGTGGGGTGCGAGTCATTTAGATTTCGCTGGATATCCTGGCTCAATTCAACCCTGGGGGTGGTCCAAATATGGTGTAGGCCATTTTTAAGTGCCCGATAAACATTTATGTCCCTGTGGTGTTTACAACTCCAAGTTAACAGTATCTGTAGACTTGCATAAGTCACTGATTCCATGTCTTGTACCCTACATGTGTCTCTCTCTCCCCATTCAGACTTGCATGCATATCGAACTGACCAACCAGTAGATCATAAGACTCCTGCAGTTCCGAAAATGTAAGTAGCAAACCTGAGCAGTACAAATGTCCAATAAATGTGAGTGATGCATAACCCACTTTACTATGACAGCTGATGGACCTTGCTTGACAAAGCGATGCATGCACCATAACTGTAAATCCTGCAACTGGGTCATTTGATGATATCATCTCCAAAAATGGTGGACTTTCCAAAGAATGAGATGCAGTACTGATGCTTGGGGAGGATTGCCTAATATGTGCACCAGAATAAGCAATGTTCATACATAAGGCTTTAAGTAACTGATATCCGGAGGTGCTCCTGTTGTCACCACAGAAGAGTTGACTTCCATACTTGACAAGAGAAGCAGGGCCGCTCTTGTCTTGTTGGATGTCTCAGTGGATTTAACACAGTCAATTACGACCTTTTGATTGACTGTCTTTTCAAGCTTGGCATTACAGGATCTGCTCTTATGCATATTAAATATTTTCTTTCGGAAAGGGAACAATTTGTAGCCATTGAAGAACCGGGTTTTAGAACCCAGCGGCGCCAGGGGCACACCCAAAGTCTTCGGGTTCACCTGTCTTAGAATACAGAGACACAGGATACTTCTCGGTGACGTCAAAGACCAAATTTATTGGTTGCAACCAGGAACAGAGGTCTACGAAGCACAACACGGGTGGTTCGTCAGAGACTGTAAAATTTTCGGATTGCAAGACATCGTCTTTTATGCTAAAAATCACATTCCTGACTAGCATCAATTACTTACGAACTGTCCAATCACACAGTGACATTTCAAAAGATATTGCATAACGACAAGCCCACTTTCAGTTGTCCAGCCCACCATAAATGACAAGGCAAAATCCAACATTCTTGCTCGGACAGGCCGGACAAACCCATAATAAAAAGACCTCAACCCAAACCATAAATAGGCCATAAAAGAAGGAACAGAAACAGATGAGAAGCAAGATAGAAGGGTGTGTGCGTGTACCATAAACTCAGCAATGTCCTGCTCTTTGATCTCTATCTTGACCAGCTACCTAACAAGGAACTGGCTCAACGAGGTCAGCTTCGGGCAATGGAGTCAGTTCGTTCAGGTCACACAGAAGTCAGCTAAAGGTGTACGTGTCCCAAAGACTCGTTTGCCGCAGTCATTGGCCTATGTGAGGGCAACCACAAAATGGCTGCTGTACACAAAATGGAACCCGAAGGTTGGAACGAAATCCCTGAATACACAGTGTATCCCTCAATCGATTACCACGAAAACACTCGTACATACCACACTCGTCACTTGCAGTCCGCTGATACCAAAATCGTCTTGATACGACGACCTTTAACGAACGGGTTCAGAATCACAGAACCTCAGCCCTCCTTTTGCCCTTACATAGGCAATAAACCCAAACTCATTTCAGTCTGAATCCAGGTCTATATTAATCAGACCATCAAGATGTTGCTGTAGCATCATCCTATTACTTAGCAGCTCTCTCTGGACAGGTCTCCTTGCACACAAAGTAGCATAAAGGCCACATATAGCAGGGGCACACTGTACGCAAAGACAAAACAGGAAAAGGATAGCTAGAATCATACCAATGACCATCAGAATCTTCCATCCCCAGGTGGATAACAATCCCCAAAACCATCCCATTAACGACCAATCTCCTTCGTCCACTTGTACAGACTCGGGAGATCTTATGTAGCTTGGAAATAGCTTGGTATACTGTCGGAGCGTTGTCTGGAATGAAAACGCAGCAGCTCAATTGAATCAATTTGCATACCCCTCCTCTATCTGCAAGTATAACATCTAACGCAACTCTGTTCTGAAGAGTCATAAGGCGATCCGACTGGAGCTCAGCAGTCAAGTTACTAAGGGCACCGGCAGTCTCAACTATAATGGACTCAACCACTCTCGTTAGCTGTCGAATGTTCCTGCTGTTAGCCATAGGTCCCCAAAACAGCAGAAAACCCTTTAAGAAATTTCCCAATTCTTGTCCTTCAGTATCTTCCTTACTGAATACACCTCTAACAACTCTCGTCTTGTGGTAATCTGCTGCAGCTGTATACGTAGGAGGCAACAGGAATGAAACAAAACATGTGCCCGAGAAATCAGGGGGCAACCATGTGTACGCTCTGTCATAGCAAATGAAATAGGTACCTTAGCTGCTAAAAACGATGGGGAAGTCGGGGACCCAAAAACATATGTCTCAGTGCAAACACTCTTCCCTAACTGAGCTCTCGGATTTTTGCCATTACCTTGCAGACAATAATGACCCTGATGGGGTACAATCCAAATCGGAGAGGATCTTTTCGCTTGCTGGTTCTCATTCAGACTAACTCCATATCCAGTAACGTTCCATCCAATATACGCTAGTGTCTCATCTCTCGGGATAGTCTCATAGGAACTAATTCCTCTAATCATATCAACTATACCCTTGACTAGAGCACTATTCTTTGGACTATCCTTCACAGAACGTAGGGGGTAAACTTCACGAGCATAGATGAACATTTTCTGTATGCCCACACAGAACCATTATAACTAAAAGGCAGAACCAGGTAAGGAATACCTTTATCAGTAGTATGAGGCATAAGACCACACACCCAACAATTAGTCGTGTTCACTACTAGCTGGTTGGTACAGAAGCTGAACAAAGGAATTATTAACGAATTCCAATCTCCTAATGGACTCATGTTCAGGCAGAGGGTGAAAAGAATGCGAGGAAACAGTAGGAGGAGGCATAGGTTGTGTAGTGGGTGCAAACGTCACTTGAAAAGAGAATATTATATATCCCATCAGAAACATCATTAAACTAAATAACATCAACAAACATAATATTAAAAAAACATTTTCTGCTCATCACTGTACATATTTTGCTCTTGAAGCTCATTCTTTCAACAGTTCGCTCCATCTCGAAAAACTCCATCCTCTAACCGTGCTGTTCGCGGCGGTTGGGTCTTCCGTGCTAAGGAATGCATCTGTCAGTCCAGGGAACGCCCTAAGACAAACCAGAACCGTCGACCTAGTGTCTTCGGCTTGCACTCCCAAGTCTTTGCACCGCGACCTTACAGCTGAACCAGGATGGCGGTTCGAAAATCAAAACAGTTCCTCGGAGGAGAGAACACAATTTCAAAAATAGCAAAGAAAGAATTTCATTTTATTTGTCCCACGACTCTTGGTCGCAAATTATAACGGCTTTTGCCAGGCAATGTCTGATCACAAAAAAAAGTTCAGGTTCGGAAGTGTCCAAACGATTTGACGGAGGCACAGCTTCTTGCAGAAGATCGTCGCTTTCTCATTCAGAGTTCGTCCCAATCAAACATGCATCGCTAAAAGGCAGAAAACGAGGCACGGTTTCAGTTTCAGAGTCAGGAATACCATTCTGGACCCAGTGGTCGTACGGCAGAGGAAAAGGGGCCCTCTTACAATGTACGCCGTGGATCCAGTTCTTTTTACGGCGCACTCGCACTGCTGATCGAAGGACAGTAGCACCAAGTAGGGTCCAATCTAGCGGGGCAGATCGTTCTTAGTCCGCTGGAAGTTCTTCACGAAAACCCAGGATCCAGGTTCGATAACATGTCCTGGATCGCCAGATGCTTGTGGCAATGTATCATAAACCTGTTGATGCAAAACACGCAATTTAGCGGTCAATTCGTAAAGATAATCAAGCAATACAGGGTGCTCTATTTCACTAAATTTGGTTGGCCGCGGCACTCCCCATATATTTACTGGGCGACCAAAAACTACTTCATAGGGACTAAGCCCCATTCGTGAATATACAGTCATTCTTGTTGACAAAAGGGCTAATGGTAAGGCATCTGGCCATTGTAGACCGGAGCTCGCCTGAATCTTGGCCAGTTTCAGCTTAAGGGTGCCATTATAGCATTCTACCAAACCAGCTGATTGGGGGTGATTTGAAGCATGGAATTTCTGACGGATTCCTAAACCATCACACACTCTCTTCATCACTTGACCCACAAATTCACTCGCATTGTCACTCCAGACCATTCTCGGTAAATCGAATCTAGGGAAAAATTCTTTAAAAAGGGCTTTAGCTGTGGACAAGGCAGTGTTATCTTTCAGGGGATATGCTTCTACCCATCTCGAAAAGGCACAAACAACCACGAGCACATATTTTAAATTGTTGCACCTCTCCATGTGGATGAAATCTAGCTGCAAAACCTCGAACGGATACGTCGGAGGCGCAAAATGACCAGCTGGAGTTTGAGTTCCCTTACCAGGATTGTACATCGGACAAACCATACAATTCTTAACCAAGTTTTCTGCACACTTAGGAATTCCTGTGTTTTACCATACTGGAGCTAACAACTTACAAATCCCTTTCACACTGATATGAGCCATTCCATGCGCCATCGTAACCACTGGAAGCACATTCACATCGTGTAACAACCATCGCTGATGCTCTGACAACTCAACCCAACAACAATTCGGATCCAATTTACCCTTACTTTCTCTCCATTCATTCAACTCTTTTTCTGTAGCTTCAGCTTGAATGGACTTCACGCTCTCTATCGTATCTTCACACATACTTCTATCCGGAACCCATCTCGCCGGACCCGCAACATACATTCGACTCATCACATCTCTTGCTGTTTCTTTCGCAACTTCATCTGCAAACGCATTACCACGACCAACATCATCAGTAACTTTCTTATGCGCACTGCATTTGACAATCGCAACTTGCAACGGCAAGGTAAGTGACTCAAGAAGTTCATTCACCAACTGACCATGCCGTATCTTAGTTCCATGCAAAGTCAGGAACCCACGCTCTTTCCACAAACGTCCAAAACTATGAGCCACACCAAACGCATACTGGCTATCAGTGTACACAGTCACTCGTTTCCCTTTCGACAACACACACGGTCTTGTCAATGCAATCAACTCTGCTGCTTGCGCTGCATTATGTGGGATACGTGCAGCTTCAACAATCGTATGCAAAGTCGTAACAGCATATGCCGCAGTTGTATCACCATTCGGAAGCTTGAAGCACGAACCATCAACCCATAAGGTACCATCACACTCTGGAAGAGTAGTGTCCCTAAGGTCTATTCTCCCTTTTGTTTCTTCCTCTGTCCTAAGAAAGCAATCATGCTGTTCAGAAACATCTGCCTCAACTGAAATTGGCAACAACGTAGCTGGATTCAACGTGTTGCATCTCTTTTTATGCACATGACTCGCTAAGAGTTTCAACTCATAACCTGACAACCGAGCACTAGTTAAGTGCTGTGTCTTTGTCCTATTCAACAAGGAATCCACTGCATGTGGAACCATCACAATCAACGTATTATCCATCACCAAACCAGCAGACTGTCGAATAGAGACAGCCGCTGCTGCTGTAGCGCTCAAACAACTCGGCAACGCTCTAGCTACCGGATCCAAAGTCGATGAAAAATACGCACATGGAAGTTGCTTATCGCCAAACTGCTGTGTCAAAACTGACAATGCACATCCCTCTCTCTCGTGGACATAGAGTGTAAATGGCTTGCTATAATGGGGAGTACCCAACACAGGAGCCGAACACAATGCATCACGCAATTCTGAAAAACTCTTCTGACTTTCGTCAGTCCAAGGAATAGGATTCGGAGTATCCTTAATAGTAAGGGCTATCAAAGGCTTCGCAAGAACTGAAAAATTGGGGCTCCACTGTCTACAATACAACGTAATAACCTGAAAAGCCCGCACTTCTCTCTGTGTGGTTGGCACACTCATTTTCGCGATCGCTTGAATTCTTTCTGGAGTTAATCTTCTTCCCTCCTTTAATAAGAGGTGACCTAAGTAGGTCACTTCTTGTCGACAATACTGCAACTTCGAAAGAGACACCTTATGATGGAAATCAGACAAATGACGTAACAACAACAGAGTAGCCTCTTTACAAATCTCTTCATTGTCAGCATCAACTAACAAGTCATCAACATTCTGAATAAGGGCAGCACCTTCAGGTAAAACAAACGTATCAAGCTGTGTTTTCAAAGCCTGACTATAAATCGATGGACTCTCACAATAGCCTTGAGGAGCGCGCTTGAACCGGAAACTTCGGCCTCCCAAAGAGAAGCCAAAAATCTCCCTACTCTCCTCGGCAATCGGGATTCTGAAGAAAGCATTCTTCAAGTCAATCACCGAAAACCACGTGGCAGAAGCTGGAATCAAAGTCAGTAAAGCAGTAATATCTGGCACAACAGGAAACTGCGGAAAAACAATCTTATTCACCTTGCGAAGATCGATCACAAACCTATACACAGGCTGTTGTGAAGAATCTGTTCGTTTTAGAACAGGCAAAACCGGACTATTGCACACATTACCTCTCGTTTCTTCAATCACACCTTTCTCAATCAGATCATAGATAATCGCTAGAAGTGCTCTTTCACCATCACTAGAGGTCCGATATTGGGGAATACGTGGCAATCTAGCATTCGCTTTCAACGTCACAACATACGGTGGAATCTCCAAAAGACCCACATCATTAGGACCAGTAGGCCGAAGAGAATCAGGAAGAGAAGACAATTCAGCTGGAAGTCGATCTTTAGACAAGTACATCGGAGAGATCACTCTCTTGCCTAATGTAAGTTGTACTCCTGAAGCAGAGCAATGTAATGTCGCATACAATCTTTTCAACAAATCCAATCCCAACAAGTTCTCACCACAACCTGTCGTCAGAATAAGGGGTGCTTCGAATTCACAAGGTCCAACAGAAAGAGATAACGGACTAGAAATCGGATTACTAACTGGGGCGCCAGAAAAACCTACTGAAACATTCGTCAAGCCAGACAAAGGTGCACCAGGGAGTTTAGAGTGCATAATAGAACTCTTCGCAGCACCAGTATCCAACAGAAAAGGCTCTGACACACCTGATGCAATCACTTCAACATAAGGTCCACTCTGATCTACTGGAACTGAAACAACTCCCTCTCTTTGTTTTTGGCTGTCCTAGCAATCATTACCATCCATATTCTCACCTTCTACATAATAGTCGTCTGCATAGTACTGAGCCGTCCTACCAGACGCACCATTCTGTTGATCAAAACTATTCATAGAATTCTGTGGAGGCAAGAAACGCGCATTCTGAGAAAACACACCCCATCCTCTACCTCTAGGAGCTTGCTGAACACTTCGACCTCTCACACCAGAAGCACCATTCGTGCGCTGTAACAGAACCGGACAACTATTCTTGAAATGACCCGATTCTTTACAATACGCACACTGATTAGGGCCTACAGGAAAACGCTGTTGAGAAGACTCGAACCTTTGCAAGTTTCTCTGATACTGCTGAGGTTACTGATAATCAAGCTGATTATTACGAGGCGGATACGCTTGCTGCAAAATAACCTTTGTCTTTAACTCTTTAGTCTTCTTGTCGGCTCTATCTTTCTCATCCTTATCCCTATTCTCGTAGTACTGTGCAGTAGCCAATATCTGTGCTGACGAAGAAACAGCCCAAGAACTCTCAGAATCCTTCAACTTAGTGCACAAATCTGGAAGCAAATTATGCATGAACTTATCGACAAACAATCGTTGACCACCTTCCATACTCATGTCCTGACCACTATGGTCGATAAACGTTTCTTCAAACCTAGTGAAGAAATCAGACACACTTTCATCTTTCTTCTGCTTACATGCAGACAATTTGTCCCAGTTTACTCGCATGGCAGGCATCAACGTCTTCATGTAATTAATAATCCTACCAAGGAGTTCTGCAACTAAAGGCTCAGGTTTAGCACCACCAACTTGTCGGCCATATGCAGCACCAATATCAGCCCATGTGTCACCTAACTCTTGCACATGATCCGTATGACGAATCAGTCCCCATAAAGGCTGTGGAACTACATTCCCAAACAACATGTCTATATCAGCTAAATTCATAATACATGAATCTGCAGTTTGTGATAATTCCTTATAGTACCCTGCAGGATTTTTACGAGGATCAGGCAAAGTCTGCTTAAGGGCCAAAACTTCAGCTCGCATCCATGGAACATGTATCCAAACACGCTGCAAATGTGGCGGAATAGGTGGATTAGCAGCTACATCTCCCGCTCTCCAAACTGGGGGAACCTCTCTCATCGGATATTGACGCACTGTCCTCCTAACAGAAGAATCAGGCTCAAACAACCGTTGAGAAGGAGACTCACTCCTAAATGACAACAACGTCGCAACTGCTCTTTCAACTTCGAAACCCACTATAGTTGCCTTCGCAAACTCGGACTGTACACGGAACAACTCAGACGGAGTCTGTCCCAAATCACAATCTTCCCATTCCTCACTAATGAAAGTACACATCTTCTCGAAAACATATCTCTACTTTGGTGCTTCCCATTGACAGAAGACATCCATAACAGACTCTAAATCATGTCTTAAAGGAATAGTAACCCATTTACGTGCTACATGATCCAATACTTCCCGCTCATCGGGACCAGGCAGTTGGCTACGCAACTGTGTACGCACTGAAACTGGGGTCATACCCAATGACCTAAAGAGAGGAGAAAAGAGACCAGTAACATTAGCGGTCATTCTCTGTCGAACAGAAGGAGAAGTTGACAGAAGAACAGGAGGAAAAACAGGATTAGACAAAGTATACGTAGAAGTAATATCAGAAGGAGTATCGGAAGTAGTAGACAATATAGGAGACAAAGTCATAGGAACTGGAAACGTAGCAGGTAGCAAAGTCAGCGGCCCTTGAGAAGGCTGCGCCAAAGGAATAGGAGCCAACTGAAGAGGAGCTGGCGGTTGTACAATAGCAGGAGGCAAAGCAACCGGAGGTTGCACAACTAATGGTTGCAGAGGTGCTGTAGCACTCTGCACATAAGGGGGTGGCGAACTCAACAAATGTGACATCAAAGGATCTTTCTCAAGGTCCTTCGTTGCACCTTGCTGTTGAGGCGGCAAAGCTGGATAACACTTATCAATCGCCATTTTACGTTGCCTGTGCAACTGCTCACTCGCTTGTTCTTCTTCGTTATCTTTAAACTGTATAGCAGCTTGCATTATCGAAATACCTTTCTCTCTTTTATTTCTCTTCGCTAACTTAATTTCTTTCTGTTTGGCTTCCTTTCACCAGAGGCGGAAAGAGTCAACCATCGCCAGCAGGGCTTTCTTCTTGAAGAGTTTAACTTCTAAATTATCTAAAGTCTCCGTGTCATAACTACCATATCGGGGCCACTTTAGGACACCATCCTTCCTAGTATATCTAATCCATACTTCATTAAACATGATAGGGCCCACGCCATGTTTTAAATAGAGCTCATAGGTCGGAGTTCCAATCGGAGGCACCGGACACGAGTCCTCCAATCGGGAATCCCTATTACAACCACAACAAAATATCTTTCCAAGTTTGCGAATACGATAGCCTTGTGAATACACAAGTCCCTCTGCTTTGGAGCTTGCAAGTCCCAAATCAAAGATCCCAAGGGGATACCCAAAACAAAACTAAGGACGGGGAGATGCTCCACTCATATGGCTGAGATACCCGCCACCCCCTCTCAACACAATCCCCAAAGGAGGGAAACCGGAAACAGTTCTTGAAGTTTTTGGAAGTGGGAGGGAGTGACCCTCCCGGCCGTATTTATTAAAACAAAAAATTAAAACATTAAACAGTTTCATATTAATGTACAATTTCATTACCACATTGCGATGTTTGGCTAACCTTAACAGATTCTCTAATACAGAGGTTCTCCTAGCCGACTAACATCCTACAAAACATTTTCTTGAAATATTGAAATTGTACATCCTAACGTTTAAGGGCCAACGGCAAGGTCGTAACCGGTGTCAAGATCCCTAACCAGACATACCCCCCCCACTTGGGAGGGGCGACAGCACTGAGGCGTACTCAAGTGCAACTACTACCAATTTCCCTTGACTTGACGGGGGCACCTATAAACTCGACGCCAGTTAAAGGTCGTTCGAAGACTCGTGTGAGGTATCTAGAAGGTATCGTAGACCTCCCCCCAACCCCACACAACTTACCGCATCTGCCGTCGCAGATGTCACTGGCCCCGGGAAATTCCCCAGGAGGGGGCTGTAACCCCTCCTACACAGGAAGGGGCCTTGACCGCCTTTCCTTTTCTTTCGGCGATCCATCCTTAGAAGGGACCGCCTCCCCGTTGAGGGGCCAAAGGCCACCTCTCCCGAGCGCTCCCATCCGTGTTGGGTGACGCCCACTCATAGGGATCTTCCAATTAGTGCTCACCGATCATGACCTTACCGCCCGACCAAAATAAATACGACAAATGCTAACTAAACTAAAAAAACATTGGCCACTATGACCGAAAAGCACATTTATAAATGGACGTTAAATCCGAATTTCTTTAATCACCAAACTTACAAAATTAGACCAATCTTTATTACACATTCAACATCAACACGATACTAACACAACCTGTAAACGAAATAGAATTATCGATCAATTTTATTAAAACAACTGGCTGTCTTCAGGGGCTGGTGGGTGGGTCAAAATTGGCTCTTCGTTCCGTCTCGAGCTCACGTGCAGCGAGGAGGTGCAGCTTCAGAGCACAGGAACAAGAGGATGTCTTCTGGTCTTGCGCCCCTTTTTATCCATCTTCAGGGCGGGCGTAAACCCGCCCCTGCCTGCCCCGAGGGCGTGGCCGGCCGCGTCAGTGTCTAGGCCAGCCCACTCTAGGGCGGGAAAAAGCGCGCCCCGGCTACGCCGCTTCGGGCATACCAGCCGAGACGCGCCTCCCGCCCAAAATGGCTTCCCGGGGGGATCGAGGCACTCTGCCATACGTTCGGGGGGACCGAGTGGTCGCCCCTTTCCATATGGCTGAGATACCCGCCACCCCCTCTCAACACAATCCCCAAAGGAGGGAAACCGGAAACAGTTCTTGAAGTTTTTGGAAGTGGGAGGGAGTGACCCTCCCGGCCGTATTTGTTAAAACAAAAAATTAAAACATTAAACAGTTTCATATTAATGTACAATTTCATTACCACATTGCGATGTTTGGCTAACCTTAACAGATTCTCTAATACAGAGGTTCTCCTAGCCGACTAACATCCTACAAAACATTTTCTTGAAATATTGAAATTGTACATCCTAACGTTTAAGGGCCAACGGCAAGGTCGTAACCGGTGTCAAGATCCCTAACCAGACATACCCCCCCCACTTGGGAGGGGCGACAGCACTGAGGCGTACTCAAGTGCAACTACTACCAATTTCCCTTGACTTGACGGGGGCACCTATAAACTCGACGCCAGTTAAAGGTCGTTCGAAGACTCGTGTGAGGTATCTAGAAGGTATCGTAGACCTCCCCCCAACCCCACACAACTTACCGCATCTGCCGTCGCAGATGTCACTGGCCCCGGGAAATTCCCCAGGAGGGGGCTGTAACACCTCCTACACAGGAAGGGGCCTTGACCGCCTTTCCTTTTCTTTCGGCGACCCATCCTTAGAAGGGACCGCCTCCCCGTTGAGGGGCCAAAGGCCACCTCTCCCGAGCGCTCCCATCCGTGTTGGGTGACGCCCACTCATAGGGATCTTCCAATTAGTGCTCACCGATCATGACCTTACCGCCACAGGCCGGATAGTTGACCGGCTATCCGGACCCCCCACAAAACTCCTACCTAAAGGTCATGTTTCAACGTTTTTAACCATGCTAAGAAGTCTCCTATGAGTAACTCATTCCCCACCCGAGACAAATGCACACCATCCCCCAAATACATACTGTCATCATTAATACAGCCATGAGAAATAGAATGCAATGTCCTGGAACGGAACAACCTACTCACTTTGTTGTTAAGCTTTCTAACAGAATGATTCAAAGCAGGAATAGAAATAGCCCCCCGCCACACCTTTCGTGGAATCAAATGGGACCACGCAATTGTGCACCCCGGAACTCTCCTCGCCAACCAACTTACAGTGGAAAGCATTGCCTCCAGGAGAAGTCGTCTACCGGTGGTGACCAAATCATTGCCCCCTACATGTACTATAACTATAGACGGCGGTGACCTCGTCCGCCCTAACAAACCCTCGAAAAATGTTTGAAACTGGTCAATACAGAGACCGCCTCTTCCGTAGAAGGACACCCTGTACCCGTATTCCCCAGCTACGTGAATCATGTCACCTGCTTTGAATACGTCTGCGGCGCGCCTCACGTATGAGTGGCCCACGACCCACACCTCCTTTTTCACAGCCGGTGATGTCTGACTGCTGGCCCGGTGTTGGGTCGACTGCATAGTCCGCCCCGCCTCGTAGGCTTGCGCAACTGAAAACCAAAGAAAAACAAGAAGCGTGAGTACATTATTACAGCTTCACAACATGTGCAACCGCACATATCTCTTATAACAATTGGAGGACCAACGCCCCACTCGTTTCACTTGTTCTACATTAAGACCCCTGGCTGTAGCTTCTGTAGCAGCCCCTATACGAAAGGAATGGGTCCCAAATTCGCCCGGGTTCAAGCCCGCAGCGGCAATTGACATCGCAAGCACCCGCTGAAACTGAAATTTCGTCAGTGGGGTGGCGTCCGCGTGTCTCAACAACGTCCCCCCCCATGATGCCACCCTTCGTGCTAGGTAGTCTTCTAAACACTTTACCGGACACATGGAGGACCCGGGAATCCTGCGTATGATTATGCAGTCACCCATCCCATCTTGATCGGTCTTGGACCTGACAAAGGAGACAGTCATCGTCTCTCCTCTGATCTGAACGTGTTCCTGGCACAAACCCCCCGCCACATCCAGTTTGTTCCTTGCTACCAGTTCGCTCACCCTCATCGCCCCGTGAAATGCAAGCGTAAAAGCGGCTCGGAACAATGCTGTCTCAAACTGAGATGAGCATGTGGCAGGGAGTGTGGCCAACAACTGGGCCAACCTATCCAAACCTATCGGGCGCCTCTCGTCTACTCTGCGACCCTCAAGGCGTTGCCACCCTCGCAGCGCTTTCTGTACCACGAAAGACGCTGTCGGGTCCTGGATATTATGAGCCCTGGCAACAAAGGAAATGGCAGCACGATGCCTCTGGGCCGTAGCCACCGACTTCCCAGCCCTACGCAAGGACATCAGAAAATGCACCACCCATTCCTCGTGGCCCCAAAGCCCCTCTCTATCAGTCCCCAAAAAGGCTAAATAGGCCCGAAACGCCCCTTCGTATGCCTTCCTCGTCCTTGGTGCTAGACTCTCTCCCACGAGGTGACGAAGTTCGGGGCACCGAGAGACCAGAGAGCTTCGGGAAAGGGTGCCGGCTCTGGGTCCGCTGAGGGGAGGAAACCCGAGAAAGCCTGCATTTGAAAACGAGACAGTGCGTCAGCCGCCTGATTCATCACCCCTGGGACATGCTTTGCTCTGAATAGCACGTTCAATTGCATACACAGTAAAACAATTTCCTTGAGCAGTCTTAAAATCAGTTTACAACGTGCTGCCTGACTATTGATACACTCGACCACGGTCATATTGTCAGACCAAAATATGACAGAGTGATCTTTGAACCCTTCGGGCCATGTTCTCAGGGCCACCAAGATGGGAAACAGTTCCAGGAAAGCAATATTACTCGTCAGACCATTCTCATGCCACCATGTCGGCCATTTTTGTGCCGACCATTTTGTGCCGAAGATGGCGCCAAAACCTATGCTTCCTGCTGAATCTGTCCATAGCCCCAGCTCTTCAGAGGACACGGCTGGTTTATTCCAGACGATTCGACCATTAAAGTCCGCCAGAAATGCTAACCAAATACGCATGTCCTGGCGGACCTCAGCCGATAGTCTCGTGCGATGATGGCCCTCTTTTAGGCCGACCATCGCTTGGGCAATTGAACGGGAAAAGGGGCGGGCCATTGGTATCACCCTCAGGGCAAAATTCAACTGTCCCACCAACTGCTGTAATTGTTGCAGCGGAACTTTAGATGCATTTATACACACTTGCAGTGCAGCCCTGAACTTCAACACTTTGTCAGCTGGCAAACGGAAACAAGTCTCACTGGAGTCCAACTCGATCCCCAGAAACTCGAGGCAAGTCGTAGGACCCACTGTTTTACCCGGCGCCAATGGCACACCAAACTGGTTCATTAACACACAAAATTCGGCCAAGGCCCGGCCACATTCAAGATCCCCGGCTGCCCCAAGAAACAGAAAATCATCAAGGTAGTGCATTACATATTGGAAACCCGTTTTCTTTGTGAAGACCCATTGTAGAAAACTACTGAATTTCTCGAAATAGGCACAGGATATAGAGCACCCCATCGGCATACACCTATCCATGTAATAACAACCCTGAAACATGAATCCCAGGAGACGCTGGTCGTCTGGGTGTACCGGGAGCAATCGGAACGCTGACTCGATATCTGACTTCGCCATCAGCGCCCCGGGCCCCAGGCGATTCAAAATGGCTACGGCCTCATCGAAGGATGCGTACCGCACCGAACACACTTCTGGATCGATTGCATCGTTTACAGAAAGACCTCGTGGAGCTGACAAATTATGAATCAGTCGGAACTCACCTGGGTCCTTCTTGGGGACTACCCCTAAAGGAGAACAAACAAAATTCTGCACCGGGGGTACACTAAACGGGCCGGCGACCCGACCTCGAGCAACCTCTTTCCAGATCTTATCCTGTACTACGGGCGTATGCTGCAGGACGGAAAGTTGTTTTTTTCACTTCTCCACACCCTGAAAGTCCCCTACCGGGATGCGGAAACCATACGAAAAACCGTTCCGCAGTACCCCAGCAGAAGTACGATCCGGGTATTCACTGAGCCAGGGAATCATCGCCAGGGTATCAATCGGGGTTGGTAAAGGCGCCCCTCGGACTACGTTAGACCTGTTTGGCGCCTCCTCTCCCCCCATTATCACCCGTTCTGGCTCTGCACGTGGACTCAGGATGGGACGACCCGCAACCACTACATTCATGTTTGAATTTACACGATCCCTGGGGTCTAGTACATTTACCTCTGTTGAAATTAAAGCAGAAACCCCTTTTTCCTGTATTGCCGGCAGGTCTCGAGTAATCGTCGGTACCCGTACCTGATCGAAAGGGCGTCCCCGCATATTGCCGGGAGGATTCGCCAACATTACTTCCTACCAACGGCATTTTTAACATTCCTGTCTCCTTCATTTTATCCCAAGTCAAAGAATCATAACAATCCCAGGTTAAACTTTTATTATGCTCCTTTGCCTTTCTGAAAAGATTATCGTAACAGAACCAATGGTTACCTTGGTGCGATGTCGAGTACCCCATGATTCGCGATTGATAGATTGGAAACTCGGAAAGCAACTCAGGCCTACGTTCCCCCAAGATTGACGTAAAAATTCCCCAAGCATTGCCCCAATTGCCAATATTCTCATTCACTTTAAAGGCGGCCATTTTTGCGCGCCAAACACTCGGATGCATGAGATCCTTCTGACTCTTAACATGCTCTACCTCATAATGATCAACAAGCAACGAGAAAATGTTCACATACTCCCCCGCCCAAATCTTTTCCTTAATTGCCAAAGGAACATGTTGACCCAACTTTTCTTTACGAGAGGGTGTTGACTCATCCCTCGCAATCGGCAATGGCCGCTTACCTGCACCGGACGCTGCCTCTGTGGTCGCAATCGTCCCTGGTGTCTTGTCCACTACTGCAGCCGGCACGGACACCTTGGCTGCCTCCCGTTTCTCACGCAGTTGCTTTATCAGCGCCTGCGCGTCGACAGCCGTGGCGCCCTCGTTACCTTTACCCAACCACGCTGCCAATTGTGCTGCCAGCTCGGGCGGCATATCGTCCTCGGACACGGGGGTGACCACAACGGGAATCGGATTCCCCTCCTCCGGCACGGGAGTTGGTGCCTCGAGCGGGGCACTGGGACCCGGGATGTCTTCTCCCGCTGCTCCCCTCCTGGGCCTCTTGTTTTTCCCTCCCGGGGCTGCTCCCGCCAAAGGACGTTTTGGTCCCCCTTCCTCGTTCTTATCCACCCGCTTCTTTAGTTCGGACATCTCCTTCATGAGAACACGCAGCATCTGTTCAGTAGTCATGCGTTTTCCCACCTTCTTCGGCATTCTCCAACAGAGTAACTGTAAAATAAACAAGAACGATTAAAACGCTCAAAATTGGCTCTTCGTTCCGTCTCGAGCTCACGTGCAGCGAGGAGGTGCAGCTTCAGAGCACAGGAACAAGAGGATGTCTTCTGGTCTTGCGTCCCTTTTTATCCATCTTCAGGGCGGGCGTAAACCCGCCCCTGCCTGCCCCGAGGGCGTGGCCGGCCGCGTCAGTGTCTAGGCCAGCCCACTCTAGGGCGGGAAAAAGCGCGCCCCGGCTACGCCGCTTCGGGCATACCAGCCGAGACGCGCCTCCCGCCCAAAATGGCTTCCCGGGGGGATCGAGGCACTCTGCCATACGTTCGGGGGGACCGAGTGGTCCCCCCTTTCCATACTTAACTGAAATATCGATGATGTCGCCAGAAGACCCATCTATTGTCTCGCTCTACAAATCATCAAAAGGGCTCCAAGACAGGGCAACAGTCAGGGCAGCAGTCCTTCGTAGCCGTCGGAAAGTGGGGAACCTCGCAGCAAAGACTTTCGGACCACGACGACATACAGGGGTCGATGAAGTGGCAGGCCTTCCTCCAGAATTTTCACACGAAGCTCCTCACGATCTTCAGGCTTGGATCTGTACCACAGAAGTCGCCCCACATTGGGCTCCAACTGAAGAACCGGGTTTTAGAACCCAGCGGCGCCAGGGGCACGCCCAAAGTCTTCAGGTTCACCTGTCTTAGAATACAGAGACATGGGATACTTCTCGGTGACGTGAAAGACCAAATTTATTGGTTGCAACCAGGAACAGAGGTCTACGAAGCACAACACGGGTGGTTCGTAAGAGACTGTACAATTTTCGTATTGCGAGACATCGTCTTTTATGCTAAAAATCACATTCCTGACTAGCATCAATTACTTACGAACTGTCCAATCACACAGTGACATTTCAAAAGATATCGCATAACGACAAGCCCACTTTCAGTTGTCCAGCCCACCATAAATGACAAGGCAAAATCCAACATTCTTGCTCCGACAGGCCGGACAAACCCATAATAAAAAGACCTCAACCCAAACCATAAATAGGCCATAAAATAAGAAACAGAAACAGATGAGAAGCAAGATAGAAGGGTGTGTGCATGTACCATAAACTCAGCAATGTCCTGCTCTTTGATCTCTATCTTGACCAGCTACCTAACAAGAAACTGGCTCAACGAGGTCAGCTTCGGGCAATGGAGTCAGTTCGTTCAGGTCACACAGAAGTCAGCTAAAGGTGTACGTGTCCCAAAGACTCGTTCGGCCGCAGTCATCGGCCTATGTGAGGGCAACCACAAAATGGCTGTGGTACACAAAATGGAACCCGAAGGTTCAAACGAAATCCCTGAATACACAGTGTATCCATCAATCGATTACCACGAAAACACTCGTACATACCGCACTCGTCATTTGCGGTCCGCTGATACCAAAATCGTCTTGATACGACAACCTTTATTGAACGGGTTCAGAATCACGGAACCTCACCATGGGTGTCTTTGCTTCTGACATATCCCATCTGCATGTGGGGTGTGTTAGGGATTTTCCTTGTGCTCCACTCTATTCAATCTTTATTTCACCCCACGGGACAGGTTTATCAAATTGTTCTGATTTTCTGTTGTGTCTCACACCGACGATGCACAAATAGTTGTGTCAGTATCCAGTAATCCAGAGGAGATAGCGACAGGATTTTACAATTGCATGAGACATAAAGAGAATTAAATGACAATCAACGGCCTCAAATTGAACTCTGGGAATGCAGAGGTCCTTCTCCTTGGGAATAACACCTCCTTTTGGACAACCAGTTGATGGCCACAAGAACTGGGCTCACTGCCCACAGAAGAACTTGCTAGACTCATCAAAGCTTTTACTAACATCGGACCAAGAAGGGTTACCTTTCAGAACTAGAGTACAGTTTTCTCAATAAGAAGCAACCCAGAATGTCTTCCATGTACACCCTACCTAAGGTCACAAGAAACCAACACACCACCGGGACACCCCATTGTATCTGGATGCAGCTCCATTCTGGAACCACTATGTAAATATGTGGATTTTTTCCTAAAGCCCTATGCCAAAGCCACTATGACCTACCTTAGAGATACCATTGAAACCATTCAACTGTTTGACAAATTGACATTTAACTCTGTGAAACAGTTATTAGTCACTATGGACATTGTGTCTCTCTACACAAGTATACCCCAAAGACCTGCCTTGAAAATTATAAGGTTGGTCTTAAACAACACACCTCAACCGGTCCAAGTCCTACTGACTTCATCTTGACACTATTAGAAATTGCCATAATGAAAAATGTCTTCTTTTTTTCAGGGTGTTTTTTTTCTGCAAACCAAAGGCGTTGCAATGGGCCCAAGCTTTGCACCCGATCTAGCCATACTATATATGGATAACTATGAGACCAGTTATCCAATGAGAACAACTCATACTGTAACAATATAGCCTTTTGGAAAAGTTATATTGATGATGTACTGCTAATCTGGACCAGTAGTGAGGGAGAACTCTGGACTTTTCATGACTGGCTGAATGAAAACTCTTAAGATATAAAATTCACGATCCAATACAGCTCCACCAACATTGACTTTTTGACATCCCTTTCAGGGCCGACAAATGCAAACTATACACAACCTTTTTCAAAACGAGTAGTGAAAGGAACACCCTGTTACGCCACCCCAGTCACCATCCCAGAAACCTGAGGGACAATCTGCCCCATGGGCAATTCCTGAGGTTATGAAGGAATTGCTCTCATAAAAAAGATTATTTTTGAGACTCTGAGGACTTACACAAAAGATTAACAGAATGAGGTTACCCCAAGGGCTTACTGAAAAAGGCTCATAAGAGAGCATGGTACAACCAAGAGAAACGCTCTTACATCCTAAACCTCAGACGAATAAAAACATGGACTTAATGATCGGTGTCACTACTTTTTGAACAAGGAGCAATGACATAAAGCGGATTGTGAATAATTTCTGGAAACTGATATCTGATGATATTGATAGGGGAGAACCACCCATGCATTTGTTTAGGAAGGGAAAAAGTGTCCGAGATCACGTAGTCTGCTCATTTCTCGAGGCTCCCCCTCAACCTCTTTTATATTCACTGTGGAATTTACGGCGGATTATTGGACATTTCGGATGTGGTCACTGCAAGGCATGTGACTTAACAATAGAGACAAAAAATGTCAGTCATCATGAACAGACAGTGCTGCTTAAAGATCTTACCAATTGCAATAGCACCAATGTGATCTACTCCATTTTGTGCCCTTGTGGTTTACTCTACATTGGTCAGACACGACAAATGGTTAAAATCCCAATACTTTAACACTCTAGTAGGGTACGTTGTAAAGTCCAAGTGGCCCATTTGGTTGAAAATGTTTACACACCTAAACACCCAGTGGAGAATATGAAATGGCTAGTCCTTAATAATGAGGCTTTAGGCCCAAGAGGTGGTAACCTAGCAGATGTCCTGAATTTGCAAGAGTGCAAATGGATGCACATGTTGGACACCGTGAATAAAGGGCTGAATGAACAGGAGGAAACTAATAGACAGCTATCCCTGCTCAACACAGGATGAGCACCTTTTTTCCCCCACAGTAGCCATTAGAATAGAAATCAACAAGTCCTATTTTCACCTACTAGATTATTAGTAAACACCAGGTACATTTTACTCCTTTATCAGTTATACTCATCCAAACCTCACACTGTCCTGTGTGTTGAGTGGGGAGCTATGTTCTGTTATGGTCATCTTTGTGTTTGAAAATGTGATCATGAGTATCTGTGATGCCCGCATAGAAACCATGAATTCCGCGCTCTTTTGATATCATTTTATGTATTAGGTTTATGCAAATGTGATGGTCCTTGGACCACTGTTATTTACCCCAATCAAATCAGTTTCAAAGATTTCATGCTACTCACTGCTAAACTGTACAGAAACGGTGACATCGTTTTTTAATTCCATCTGTAAATATCTTTTTGTATATTCTGAAACAAACTGTCAAAATATAAACGTTATAGTAACTTTGTACATTCACCTTCAAGTCGTAAGATCACTGAATGCAGTCTACTTATATTTCGTAAATTCTAAAGCAAAGTGTCATTATCAAAAAGTAATATCCACTTGGTACAGTCACTGTCAGGTCTCTTGAACACTGTGTGACAGTCAGTTCTATTTCAAACAAGATTAACCTTGTGTTAATTCTGTCATGGCCATTTACCAGTGCCTACTACGCATTATTCCTGTAGGTTGCCCGTATTTTCCTTAATTCGTTGAAGATCTCCTCTTCTCCACCGAGAGGATGCCATAACATGCCCTCTTTCCCTGACGCTGTCTGACGCCAGGGGGTGACAGCAGCTAGCGACGGTGCCGACCACGCACAGGCCAGCGAGTGCACGCTGACCGTGTCGGCTTCTTTATGTAGACCCGCTTCAGTCTTTATGTAGACCCGCTTCAGTCATTCAAGACGCACACTAGACAGTTCCCAGTTAGGAGTGGATTCCTTAAGGAGCTCGATTCTGGCTTTAGGATTCCTCCGTGACGTAACGTAACCCTAATTCCCTTCTTTGTCGCTTACAGATCCAATCGATTCAGCATCATTATGGTTTAAGCATGTTATATCTAAATAGATTGATCCAGGTCCCTAATATTTTTTGGGTATAAACACATTTTGGTACACACTGACCAACGCCAGTTCTGTTTTCTTTTATTGGTTTATCCTGTTTTTTTATCCTGATTTATATTGATTAACAGCATGTTCACAGACAGGAGCCTTTCATAACCTTCCGATACTTTATCCTTTGCCCATGGAGCTTTATGGCCCTAATTTGGATCCTGGTGTGACCAAGGTATAAAAAAAACAAAAAAAACACTTCGGTGAGTCCACCCTACATTTCACCATCCGGCATCCTTGGTTGGTCTTCTCTGCTCACATTTTCGATTTTTTGATGGATGTGCCATTAATTATTTCTAGCATATCCAGTGATTGGATCCTCTTTGACTACTAATGTATTACATGCTGATCTTCTGGCCTCCCGAAGCCATCTGGCCATAAGCACGAGGCCCACCACTGTAGAAAAAGGGTAGGGCCGATGTCGACCAAGAAACTTTTTAAGTATTGCCCAGTGCTAACCGCCTCTCATACCACTCGAATTTATCAAACAAAGAGGCAGGCGCTGGAGACACTGGAAGGCAGGAAACAGAAGTTTATTCCGACGGAGCAGAACACATCAAATCAGACAACAGGGTATCTTCCCGAGGTGCTCTAACCGCATCTCTGAGGCCTGGCCTCTTATACACAGGTTTATGGCTTTATTGCATGAAACAAATCTTTGCCAACACTTTGATGTACGGAAAGACATCCTCGGAATCCCCGCTTCAAGCCCGTTCCCACACACATTTACAGTAGAAGTCCCCACCCCGGTCACAACAGGTGATGATTGTCGCGCAGCTGGGCATTCCGCCGATTCCCGGAATGCATGTGGTTGATCGGATCTCATGGGGTGGGGGCTTTGATCAGTTATGGATCCTTTGATGGGGGAAGCTTCCTACTGTATGGGGGCAATAAACTGCATCCGCAGGGCCAGGTGGTGGCCTGGGAACCAGCAGGACAATCGGGCACAGAGGAAAGGGGGGTTTATCAAAAGATACGGGATCATGAAAGGAATGGAGGGAGGTGTTGAGCTGGGAACAGGATGTGGTTCCGAGGCATGGTTGCGCTGAAGGGAGTTTTATGGCCCAAGCATGTGAGAGCGGGGCTGTCAGCATGCGGGGGATGCTTGCGGGGTTAGGAGAGAGAGAGAGAGAGACGCGCTGGCTATCGGCAGTGGGCAGAGAGGCCATGGCATTCAAAATGGCTGCCACTTACGTGCACGAATGAGCCTAAAAAGGGACAAGATGGCGCCGATAATGTTGATGTCGCAAACTAGATTTTAACAGTCCTCCCTTTTCAACATATCTAGCCAGCTTTAATCAATGTCTATCCTCATCATGTTCCTAACCTCGACATCGTACAATGCTCTCCTACGTTCTTTTTCGAAGTCCAGAGTCTTAGGGCAGATACAGTTTGCACATAGTGAACGCAGAGGCGGTAGGCATTGAATGCCCAGACAGAATCCACATATTACGACAATCGGTATCAGTATGATCATAAATAACCTCCACCCCCAGTTCTTCACAGTACTCCAGAACCAACCACCAAGCGACCATTCTTCTTGTTCCTGGTGAACTTCTGAGGAAAGTCTGTGGAGGTGTTATGTTATGTTATGTTATGTTATGTTAAGCTGTTTTATAGCGCGCACAATTACTGCCGGAGTATCCTGGCGCGGAAGAACGAAAAAAGGGAAGTATAGCAGCCGAGCCCTGAAATAACATAACAATTTACACAGCTAATCTGAACAAATGGGTTTTTAGTGCTTTCTTAAAAACCGTGAAGTCCACCGTGCTGCGCAAAGAGACTGGGAGCGCATTCCATGCTCACGCCGCTCTCACTGTCACAGAGTGCCCACCCAGCCGGGTGCGCCGGAAACGCGGTACTTGCAAGAGGTGTTGAGATGCTGAGCGCAGATCTCGATTGGGAGTGTACCGCAGGAATCGTTTCATCAGATAGGCAGGGCCACGCCCATTGATGGCTTTATGGGCCAAAGTCAAGATTTTGAAGGTAATCCGATGCTGCACCGGAAGCCAATGCAAGCTCTCCAGGTAACTCCTAACGCTGATCCGCTTGGAGATGTTCCCCAACAATCTAGCGGTGGCGTTCTGAATAACCTGGAGCCGCCCTATCAAGTAAGCCGGAGAGCCACTAAACAGAGCGTTCGCGTAGTCCAGGCGCGAGAGAATTAAAGCTCTCGCGACTGACTCGCGAGCAGAGGCCGGCAGAAGCGGAAAAAACCTTCTAAGAGACTTCAGGGTCCCAAAGCAGCTTCCAGTGAGCCTCTTAATGTGCCCCTCGAAACGGAGGTCCTCCCCGAACCAGACCCCGAGGTTCTTGGCCAAGGTGTTTGAAGCACCTGGCATGGGGAAGCCATCTGGCCACAATAGTGACCTAAAGTCAGGGGGAAACTGGCCATAGAGCAAGATTTCCGTCTTGTCCTCATTGCACTTCAATTGAGATGACGCTAGCCAATTGAAGATTGAGGACAGACAATTTTGGATCTGCTTTGTATCCAGTGCCTCACCTGGCCAAGTGAACAACAACTGCGTGTCGTCCGCGTATGCAATAATTTTGGCTCCCCAATGTTCGGCTAGTTCAATCAGGGGGGTCAGATATATATTGAAGAGCAAAGGGCTCAATGTCGAGCCCTGCGGGACCCCTGTACAGAGTGGTCTAGCCGAGGATGAAAACGGAGGGAGCCAGACCTGTTGAGATCTAGCCAACAGAAAAGAACTCAGCCAGTCCAAAGCAAGATCACAAATACCGATGTCAGCAAGTCTGTGTGTTCAATGGCTTTGTACACTGAGGGTGAATTGTCCGGTATATAGCTGCAACAGCTGGACCCAATGATACGGCATGCTCCTCCACGATCCGCTAGAACCACATCTAGAACAAGGCAGTTCTGGAGAGCCACCAGGCGGACCGCTTGAAGCTCGGCTGTATTGTTCGCAAGGATGCCAGCTGTAATGTTCATTGTCGTTTCAACTGCCTGGGTCAAATGTCGGATGGCACGGCTGTTCGCCATCGGACCCCAGAGTGGAACAAGTCCCTTCATTGCGTCGAGGAACTGTGCTCTGGTGGAGTCGGCTTGCTCAGTGTCTTTCGCTCATTTTTGTCTGTGATGATTCGCTTGAGCCACATAGGTCGGAGGAAGGATGAAGGCAATGTAACAGGTGCCCCCCCCAGCCTTTGGGGAGCCAGGTGTAAGCCTTTGTACCAAAAACAAAGTACATATTCGGAGAAGTGACAAAAGAGGGTGGATCAGTTGAGTCCAGAGTTCTGGTGATGCGGCAAGCGCTGTGGCCTACCAGCTGTGTCCCAAGCCCTTCGATACACATAAGGCCTGTGACATTGACGACGGATGGGGCCACAGTCAGGGTGGCAGCTGTTCATTTACGGAGGTAGGAGAAGGTGGGTCTGGTCGGGTTGTTAAACACCTGCATTTCAATCCATTCTTTGACGGGGATGTCCATGTGGATAGAGTCGTTGGATGTCAGGGGGCAAAAGTGTGCAGCAGATTTCCTTGTTTTTTTCTGCCAGACCCCATGAAAGAAATGTGTCTTAGTTCTGCTGGAGGTGGCATTATCCCTGTAGCTTTCTTGCAAGAGGATCAGCCAGGCAAGGAAGGAGCCGTGAACTGAGAAGGGTGAAGGGATGAAGGGTATAGAATGTCCAGTGGCATGGGGTAGTAACCCACAGATCCAGCAGTTGGTGGCATTGGTGGCAAGATTGTGTTGGTGCAGCAGTTGCACGAAGGAGTTGTTCCAAAACTCCTTACGCCTTTCTCGGAGTTGGGGTGAAAGAGAAATCAGGTAATGTTCTTTCATTGTGGTAGGCTGTGCAGTGGTCAGGAATGTCTCATGAGCTGGTGCGCTCTCTTCCACAATCCAGAGGGTGGTCATGAGGAGGAGGCAAAAGAGAAGGGCGATAAAAAGAGCAATATTCTTTGAACTGTGGATTCTGTCAGTCTTTGGGTTTCTGTAGCGAATCTTCGGATGTCCGGTTGCTTCCATCATCTTCGTGCCGGGGGCTTCCATCATCTTCTTGTTGGGCGCTTCCATCATCTTCAAGGGGCTCGGTAGCGGGCAGGACCACAAACTTCATCTGGCTTTTCTCCTGACAGCCTTAGTAGTGTTAGGCCATCGCTCTGAGAATTATGACTTAGTCAGTGGTCTGCTTAGCCGAAGCTCCCTCCTTTCGTCGCAGGTTATACCCTTCTCTGGATGGCACAGTGGGATCGGGAAATTTTGTCAGTTCAAGTGTCTCTTTATCAGGATAACAGTTCAAGGATGGTCGGTCTTTGTTCAGGAGCTCTTCTTGGGTGGCCACGTCTTCGGTCGTCGTCAGGGTCGAGGATATCTTCTTACAGTGGTGTGCATGCACCCAGTTGCGCTTCCCCTCCACTTGAAGAGCTGTTCGGGTGGTGATCAAGACTTGCCAGGGGCCCATCCACCGGGGTTCCAGACTCTTTGCACGCTGAAAGTTCCGGATCAGCACATAGTCCCCGGGTTGGATGTCGTGTCCGGGACCCCTGGAAGCATCAGGAATGGCATGCAGCACCTGTTGGTGGATAACAGACAGTGTCTTAGTCAGCTTGTACAAGTAATCAGACATTAGGACGTCCGGGACGTCATGAATGGAAGTCGGTTTCGGTGCAGACCAGGCGCTCATGGGCCGGCCAAAAACGACCTCGTAAGGTGTCAAGTGGTGTTTGGTGGGGGTGGAAAGCATTGATAGCAATGCCAGAGGGAGAGCGTCTGGCCATTTCAGTCCTGTGGTAGCCACTATCTTAGCTAGTTTGAGCTTCAGTGTGGCATTATGTCACTCAACTAGTCCAGCAGATTGGGGGTGGAAGACTGCGTGGAACTTTTGTTTTACACCCAACCCCTTCAAGATGAGTTGGATAACTTAGGCTACGAAGCGGGGACCTTTGTCGCTCCACAAAATTCGAGAAAGGCCATAACGAGGGAAGAATTCTTTCAGTAGTACTTTTGCAGTGGCAATGGCAGTATTGTCATGGGTTGGATAGGCTTCCACCCACTTGCTAAATGTGCACACGACAACAAGTACATACTTCAGACCTTGGCATCTTTCTAGCTGGATGTAGTCCATCTGCAGGACTTCAAACGGATGATTGGGAACCTCAAACCCTCCCCGGGGTACTACAGTTCCTTTCCCAGGGTTGTGTTGCAGGCATATCAGACAATGTTGAACCAGACGTTTGGCGGAGTCTGCGATCTTGTCATTGTGCCAAACTTTGGAGACAAGCTCGGTCATAGGGGCTGATCCTATGTGTGCAGGGCCGTGTGCCATGGTCAGTATGGGGATCAGGTATGAATCAGGTAGCAACCATTTGTTTGTGTCTTTTGTCCGCCAGCAGCCTTCATCGTCTGTCAATCCCACCCGTGCCCATTCAGTCAATTCGTGTTGTGAGCTGGTCATTTGGATGTCCCTAATAGTTTCCCTAGCGTCTGTCCATTTCTCTGCTTGTGACCTGGTCACATACATGCGTGTCGTTGTCCTATTCTCAGCTGTGGTCCGGGCAGTGAAGTCGGCCAGTGCATTCCCCTGCCCAATGATGTCTGTCACCTTTTTGTGTGCTTGGCATTTTACTACTGCAAGTTGTTTGGGAAGAAGGACTGCTTCAGTTAGGGCGGAGACTAGATCTCCGTGTAAGATGGGGGTGCCGTGTGAGGTCAGGAATCCCCTCTCCTTCCATAGGAGCCCAAAATGATGAACCACCCCGAAGGCGTACTGGCTGTCGGTGTAAATGTTTGCTGTGGTCCCCGCTGCCAGGATGCATGCTCGTGTGAGGGCAATCAGTTCTGCTGCCTGTGCAGATCGTTGTGTGATGCGGGCTGTCTCTACTACAGTTCGGGCTGTGGTAACTGCATAAGCAGCTGAGGTGGTGCCATCGGGGAGTTTGATGCAGGAACCGTCCACCCACAGCTCTCCGTCAGGGTCTGGGAAGGCCGTGTCTCTGAGGTCAACCCTACTCCTAGTCTGTTCGTCCGTGAGGGTCACACAGTCATGTACAGGGGACACATTGGGATCGTTCTCTGGTAGGGGTAACAAAGTCGCTGGGTTCAGTGTGGTGCATCTTTTCAGGGTGATGTGGGGTGCAAGCAGAGTCAGTTCGTACCCAGTCAGTCGTGCACTAGTCAGGTGTTGCGTCTTAGTCTGGTTCAGGAGGGTGTCAGGGTGTGAGGGAGTTCGAGAGCACGATCCCCTCACTTTGTCGGATAGAGATAGCAGCGGAAGCTACAGCTCGAAGGCAGGCAGGCAAAGCCCTGGCTACAGGGTCAAGAGTGGCAGAGAAGTAAGCGCATGGGCGTTGCTTTGGGCCAATGGACTGGGTCAAGACAGACAAGGCTCATCCCTCCCTTTCGTGAGTGTAGAGGGAGAAGGGCTTCGTGTAATCGGGGGTTCCTAGGACAGGGGCCGAGCAGAGGGCATCTCTTAGTTCTATGAAGGAGGATTGGCATTCAGGGGTCCAAGGGAGTGGGAAGGGGACATCTTTAGCCAGCAGAGAAAGCAGTGGTTTCACAATGAGGCTGAAATTTGGCAACCACTGTCGGCAGAAGGAAGTGAGGCCTAGCAGGGAGCGGACTTGTTTCTGGGTCTTAGGGACAGGGGTCTCTAGAATGGTCTGGATTCGGTCGGGAGTAAGTTTCCTTCCGTCTTTGGACATGAGGTGGCCTAGGTAAGTGACCTGGGGTTGGCAGAATTGCAACTTCTTTTTGGAGACCTTGTGGCCATTTTCCGCAAGGAAGTGCAGGAGTTGGATGGTGGCTGTGACTGCAAGTGGAGTGGTGTCGGCCGCCAAAAGGATGTCATCAACGTATTGTATCAACACCACTCCATCTGGTAACTGGACTGCGTCCAGTTGTCTCTTGAGGGCCTGACTGTAGATGCTGGGACTTTCAGTGTAGCCTTGGGGTGCTCGACAGAATCTATACGAGCGGGCTTTTAGGGTGAAGCCAAAGAGGTATCGGCTGTCTGAGTGGATGGGATAGAGAAGAAGGCGTTCTTTAGATCAATAACAGTGAATCTGGTGGCAGTGGAAGGAATCAGAGTCAGAATAGTGGTGATGTCAGAGACCACGGGGTACTGAGGTAAAACTACCTTGTTGACCTCTCGTAGGTCGATGATGAAGCAGTACGCTTTCTCATCTCCCTCTCCTTGCTTCTTTATGATGGGTAGGATAGGGCTGTTGCAAACATTGCTAACTACTTCCTCTACCACTCCTGCATCTATCAGGGACTGAATAATCTTTACCAATGCCTTCTCGCCCTCGGGCATTATCCGATATTGTGGAAGTTTTGGGAGTATTGCGTCCTGTCGAACAGTTATGTGCACTGGGTCGATCCTCATGCGTCCTACGTCCGAGTCAGTTTTGGCCAACAGATATGGAGGCAGAGTGTCAAGAAGGGACGAGTCAGCGTCAGAGATGGAAAACATGCGTCGGGAAGGACAAAGTCTGAGCAGAGCCGGGTTGTCGTACAGAAAGACCCGAACTCCATCTTACGAACACCTAATAGTAGCTCGGAAATGTTTCAGCAAGTCAAGTCCCATAATGGCATCAGGGGTATTGGAGGAAAGCAAAAACATTGTGTCAGTGATGTTATTTTCTAAGTCAAAGGAGATCGGTGTAGACAAGGGGTTAGTGGAGGGCGTTCTATCGAAACCTATCAATGTCACAAGTGAGCCAGACAAGGGTGCCCTTGGAATCAGTCGTTAATAACGCACTACGTGTTGCGCCAGTGTCTACCAGGAATGGAGACTTCGTACCCAGGACCTTAGCGGTGACATAAGGACCTTGCTGGTCAACATAGAGCTCGACTGGATCCCTCCCTTGCCCTTGGCAGTCCTATGCGAAGTCGTGGGCGTCGTCGCAGTCAGACTGCTGGTACTGATTCTGTCGGAGACGGTCAAATGTGTTCGGTCTGCCTGATCTGTCGTTATTCGTGTCATTTGTGGACCCTCGTCCCTGTCCTCTATTTCTTGGTCCACCCGCTACGTCTCTGAGGTCCCTATTCTTATTCATCTCCAACAGGACCGGACACTGGGATTTCCAATGGCCGAATCCCTTGCAAAATGCACACTGGTCCTCACCAATATCCTTACGTCCAACATAGGGTGCGGGTGTATGGTCTTTAGGGGGTGGGTTTCTAGGAGCATTTGACTGGTAATTTCCCTTGTACTGCTCTCGTCCTATAGTCACCCCTTGCAACTGTGCGATCATCACCCTCTCCTTCAAGTCCTTTTTCTTTTTCTCAGTCGCCCTATCATTTTAGTTTTTCTGATGCTCATAATACTGGGCCATCTGGAGGATAGCCGCGGGTTTGGAGGCTGCCCAACTACTCTCGCTAGCCTGCAGTTTCTGAGAGACTTCCTGCGACAGACCTTTGACATAATTCTGGACAAACAGATGGTGTCCGGTTGCAGTGGTCATGTCCTGGCCGCTGTAATCCGAGAACACCGTCTCAAACCGGGAGAAGTATTCTGATACGTCTTCCTGGGGTTTCTGGCGACAGGCCGGTACTATCGACCAGTCAACTTTCTTTTCTGGGATCAGGGTTTTCAGTTTCTGCATGATTTTGTCTGGGAGTTCTAAAATGGATTTCAAAGGCTTCTGTCCAGGCTCTCGTTGTCTGTCTAAGCCATCGAGTTGTGACCAGGTATGTCCGAACAGCTCAAGGTGGTCGACTTTCCGGATTTGCTTCCACACATCAGCTTGCAGACATAACCGGAAAAACAAGTCGATGTCAGCTAGGGTCATAATCATTGAACCTAAGGCTGTACCAAGTTCAGTATAAAAGGCAGTGGGGTTTTTACGTAAATCGGGCAGAGATTTTCGGAACGTCAGAATATCTTGCCGATCCCATGGCTGGTAGACCCAGTTATAAACTACCCTCCCTCTTGCACCTTGATGGTTAACATCATCGTGTGTTCCCTGACCTCGTGGGGGAACCCAGTAGGGAGCAGCCTCTCTTATTGGCATCATGGTGCCAGCTTGTTCTATTCATGGTTCGGTCGCTACAGGAGTCGTAGGTTTAGCTTCCAACCCTTGTTCAGTGAGGTGGCGGAAAACCTCAAGCGTACGTGCAAGGAGGTCCGTCACGTCACACTCGCCCTCATCCCCGATATCGACCTTTCTATATAGAGTCGTTAGGCTCTCTGGACCTTTGTCTTAGTATCGGTCCTCATAACCATTTAGGGCATGGTAACATAATCGTACGACAAAGTGCCGTCTGTGGCTCCCAGCATATGAGTTGAACATATCCATGATGTACTCCTCACTCTCCTTCCATTCTACTAGTGTCTTTACTACCTTGTCGATCCCTGCTCGCTCATCCTTGCTCAACCTGTTCATTCTCGTGGAATCTGTCTTTCGGGCTTCAGGGTCCTCTAATACTGTTGCTTGCGCTGTATCGAGTACAAGAGGTTCGGCCGGCGCGGAGGCCACCAGGACCGAGGCCCTGGTACTACTCTCGTCTGTGCTTGGGGGTGGCAGGTGCTGTGCTAAGGGTTGGGAAGGGGCATATGGAGGGGGCATGTAGATGATTGGAGGACCTAGTAAAAGATCATCGTTGGCTCGTTGTTTCGAGGGTAACTCGGGGTAGAGCGTAGAGGGTGTTCTGACAGGACACTGACTCGATGTTTCGGACTCTTGCTTCTGTTTGGCTTCCTCTTTCTCCTTTATCTCTTCCACTAATTTTCTGGCAGCTAGGTGAGCTGCTTTTCGTAGCTCTTTCTCTAATCTGATTTCGTTTCTCTTTTTACGTTGTTCTGTTTCTTTGCGCCACATGCCAAGACTATCAAGCATAGTGGGCGTTGTCTTATTGTTACGAAGGGCTGTTTCCAGCACGCTTACTTTATCCTCATCGAAGGATCCTATCAGTGGCCACTGACTTTCCTGATCCTTTCTTGTATATTTTGCCATAGTTTGCTATAGGCTATAGCGATTAGTCCATGCTTCATGAACATGTCCTTATTAGCGGTGCCTTCCAGTGGAGCTGGATGGTTCATCTCTAATAAGCGGTCCGGGCTGAACCAACTACCAATCAGTGGGGAGAAGATAGGCATGACAGATTACAATGGGGGACAAAGGTCCGCACTACTATCCTTCACTACTTGCAAAGACTAGACAGAATATTTCTATTCTACGTTATTTGCAAACAGAGAATATCTCAAAGAACCAACTTCGAACAGTCAATGTTCGGACAATCAATCAATCAGTGGGGAGAAAGAATAGGCACGACGGGTTACAACGGGGGACAAAAGTCCGCGTTACCTACCCCTCACTATCTGCAAAGGAAGAGAGAATATTTATATTCTTCCTCGTTTGTAGACAGAGAGAATCTCAAAAGAACAAACCTCGAACAATCAATGTTCAGGCAATCAATCAATCAGTGGGGGAGAGAAATAGGCACGACGGGTTACAACGGGGGACAAAAGTCTGCGCTACCTACCCTTCACTATCTGCAAAGGAGGAGAGAATCTTTCTATTCTTCCCCGTTTGCAGACAGAGAATATCTCCAAAAAGAACCAACAATTGAAGAGTAATACTAGTATTTTCCAAACAATCAAACAATCATTTCGCAATTTGTCGTGTTACACGACCTTACCCGGACCGCATGGACAGTTTCTTGTCTTCCGCATCCAGCGCCCGATCATCCTCTATTCTCCGTAACTGTCGCGGCACTCCTGATGGTTCCCAGTCAGGACCGTAGATCACTTGAGAGAGGTCTGTTCGGAACCGGTGAAGTTCGGATGATCAGCTGTCAGACGAGGGTCTATCGGACAGGAGCTCTCCCGATCGTTGCAGTCGTTCACTCTGTCGTCAGGACCTCTCCCACTGGATCCACGTGTCACTAATGGGCCCCACGTTTGGGACGCCAATTGTAGAAAAAGGGTAGGGCCGATGTCGACCAAGAACCTTTTTAAGTATTGCCCGGCGCTAACCGCCTCTCATACCACTCGAATTTATCAAACAAAGAGGCAGGCGCTGGAGACTGGAAGGCAGGAAACAGAAGTTTATTCTGACGGAGCAGAACACATCAAATCAGACAACAGGGTATCTTCTCGAGGTGCTCTAACCGCATCTCTGAGGCCTGGCCTCTTATACACAGGTTTATGGCTTTATTGCATGAAACAAATCTTTGCCAACACTTTGATGTACGGAAAGACATCCTCGGAATCCCCGCTTCAAGGCCGTTCCCACACACATTTACAGTAGAAGTCCCCACCCCGGTCACAACAGGTGATGATTGTCGCGCAGCTGGGCATTCCGCCGATTCCCGGAATGCATGTGGTTGATCGGATCTCATGGGGTGGGGGCTTTGATCAGTTATGGATCCTTTGATGGGGGAAGCTTCCTACTGTATGGGGCAATAAACTGCATCCGCAGGGCCAGGTGGCGGCCTGGGAACGAGCAGGACAATCGGGCACAGAGGAAAGGGGGGTTTATCAAAAGATACGGGATCATGAAAGGAATGGAGGGAGGTGTTGAGCTGGGAACAGGATGTGGTTCCAAGGCAGGGTTGCGCTGAAGTGAGTTTTATGGCCCAAGCATGTGAGAGCGGGGGCTGTCAGCGTGCGGGGGATGCTTGCGGGGTTAGGAGAGAGAGAGAGAGACGCGCTGGCTATCGGCAGTGGGCAGAGAGGCCATGGCATTCAAAATGGCTGCCACTTACGCGCACGAATGAGCCTAAAAAGGGACAAGATGGCGCCGATAATGTTGATGTCGCAAACTAGATTTTAACACCACCAATTCCCGATCGGTGGTATCATGGTGAGTTCTACCACCTTTATGCTAGTACCATTTTTATACACTCCAGTGACCTGGGAACTGATTAGATCTCCTTCCCCTCCATTTCTTCACAGGTTGCTGTCCTGATAAAGACCCTGTTTTAAGGAACAATCGTCCTGCCCTCTGTTTAGGTTCGAAACATCGACATTTAGTACCATAGCTACCTGTACTGGTGATACTATCCACATCTTAACTTTTTCTAAAACTATAGTGTACTTTGTAAGACTGTGGACAATAGTAATACAAGGGAGTTCCAGCCAGGTGTTCTCGTACTAATTTGTATATATTTGTTGTATATATTTTATAATATGGCACTTAACTTTCTCCCTTTATTGATCTCTTGACAAGCACTTTTTCTAATCACCTCCCCTCTTGCCACTCACCATTGAAAAACTTCATTTTGTGTAAACATACCTGCATAAACATGCATTGGTTATTTAAATTTATGATAAAGCAAATTGGTCTGCATTTTTGAGAGTCTGTTATGAATTTTTGGGTACTAGAGAAAAATATTCCCGTTGGGACCAATTGTGTTTTGTACCCTAAATTCAAACTAGCTTCTTGGGGAGGTAGAAGCAACGTCACGCGAACTGCGAAATTGTGGAACTCACTCCCACTACAGCTGAAGGAAAGCCCACATCTTCTTTCCTTGAAAAAGACCCTTGAAACTTGCTTTTCAGCAACGGATTTATCATCCTCAGGCTTAGACAAAAGCAGCGCTAAGACACCTGTGGGCATTCAAGCGCTCTACAAATTTAAAAATCAAATCAAAGCTCAGCGCAATCCAACTCATGGTCTACTGAAGCTGTGCAGTGAGATAATACCCTATCATACACTGATTATGACATCACACATTACATTACTCATAGCAAAGTAAATGACATCATTGACGACATCACTCATTTTATTGAATGAATTATATTGTTCAAATTAGTACTTCGTCCCCAAGGTAATATGTTATGATGTGATGAATTTTAACCCCTTCACTGCGGCGGCTATTCCGCCGCAGTGCTAAGGGGGCGGGGCGGCCGCGCGGCGGGGCCGTGCTGGTGACGGAACCGCTCCGTCACCAGCCGTGGTTGAGCTGTGCTCATGACGGAGCGGTTCCGTCATGGCACCGCCTTCTCAATAGAACGCGCCGCGCAGGCGCAAAGTCAGCGCCGCACAGGCGCGGCGGCAGGGCCATGACGGAACCGCTCCGTCATCAGCACAGCGCCACCGCAGCTGATGACGGAGCGGTTCCATCATCAGCACGGATAGGGTTAATTCAAGGTAACATGTAAGCAGCAATGCGTCTATAGTTTTTCAAATGAATATGTGTGATTCATTTTCTCTGCTCTTGTAAATGTACCACCAGTTCCACACTCATGTTCAGCACAAGGATTCACAGGTTTCTAAATTAATTATGACCCTGGATTCTAATTTCCACCCTTGGGACTTCGTAACACCTTTCGTGGTATGTTTTACTATTCTGTCTAGACCAATGTAGGACACATTTGTCTAGCCTCCTCCATGGTACATCTGAAAGTGTCGGGCTATCGGATATTTTAGGTCACTACTATTGACGGTATGAATGTGTTACAAAATGCTCTTATTAATTTGGAGAATAGTGCTCCCTATATACCTCTTAGTACGAGGACATTCTATGCCGTATACTGTGAAGTCAGATTTGCATGTTCTATGTTGTGTAATCTGATCTCTGACTATGTTGAACGCCAAATTCAGACTTATGTGAACTGTGTTTACATGCTTTGCTCTTTATGCAAAGTTAAAATCATGTGAGCTCATTTCATAGCCATGTCTTCTGTCTGTACGTGCCAACGTGTCTAATTGACTTTTTACTGTCATGTCCTTGATCTTCTGCTTTCCTTAATTCTAATACTGGGAGCATTTTCAAGGAGATTGGAGATGGTTTTCTCATTTCTCAGGTTTTGCTCGCTTTTAGTTAGCATTTCACGCTGTGATCTTGTCTGCTAAAAGCAGTAATGATCTTCATTTTACTGTTGTTCTTTTTTGGTCCCACTATTGCATTTTGTTCAGTAAGTGGTTTGTATAATAGGTTCTCTCTTTTGACCGTCTTTTTAACTGTAGTGCTTCCCTTGCAGCCGGGACTAGAGCATCGTCTGGGTGAACATGAGTTCTGAGATCTCTGTTGTGGCCAAATAACCACACTTGTTTACAACAAAATCCAGCCACTGGGCTCTGTGTATGCAAAGAATGGGATTGATTAGCTCCCCTCCTTTCCACCACCCTTATGCGCAGACAGTAATACACCGATGGATGCGAACAGAGACACATTTCCTTTTTTAACATGCTATATTTTCAGTTGTATGCAATAAAGTCTACTTTTAAAAGTCGAGTCGAAATTGTTGAACAATATTACCTATGACAGTTCCAAAAATATTGAATTTTAAAAGTCATTTTTATTAATTTTACTCTTTAATTTATCTAATAGCACTCTATTAACCACTTAGTTCTCCATCAAACTTCCAAACTTGCAAACTTGGCTAGTTACACAAATCTAGATTCAATGTTCTTCTTCGACAGCACTCCGAGCCTTTGTAGCGCCATGAAGCCACCAGGTGTACACACGCTCTATAAATTATTACTAACATTAACATAACATTAACATCCCTAAACCCATAAATCTGTGAAAAACCTCTTAATGCTACCTTTCCCTGAAGACAAAAAGTTTCTTACTACCCATTAATGCTACCCTGTCCTGAGCGTTAATAGCTCCTGACCACTCCATAACACAACATTCAATGAACCTACAAAATCTAGTTATCCTTCTTGAACCCTAAAACCCTTACTACCCCTACATGCTACCCTTCCCTGAACTCTAAATAACCCTTACAATCCCTTAACAATATATTTCCCTGAACCTAAAAACCATCTGCTATCCCTTAATGCCATCTTTAACTGAACCTGCCAAAACCCTTACTACCCCTTAATGCTACCTTTCTCTAAACCCTGAATATACCTTAGTATAGTTTTACACTACCAATAGCTGATCTCTAAAAAAAAAAATACCCCTTAATAAGTGCTTAATTTGTAAAAAAATAAGTGCTGCTCAGAATCCTACAGTTGGTCCCTTCAAAGGTCGGGGTGTTGAATATCAGGCTGCAAAGCCTTGATTCCTCCTCATGCTTCTTTAATCTACCACCAGACACTCCCTGACTTGTTATCTCACATTTGCAGATTTTTCTATCCCTTTGTCAATGCTTTCCCTTCTTTCTCTTCTTCCTTCTTTTCCCTGTTTTTGTTTCTCTCACTTACTCTAGATCAAAACCTGTTGAGGAAAAATAAGTGCAGGTATCCACAACATCAATGTTGTGGAGTTCCCCTGCAACCACCAGATCAAATTAAACACAGCACATGATGCTACCTTTTCCTAAACCATATAACTCCTTCCTATCCCTAAATGTTCTACTTTGCCGATCCTAAAAACCCCTTACTTCCTCTTATTGCTGTCCTTCCTTGCACCCTAAAACAACCCTTACAAATTCCCTTAACACTACCCGTACCTAAACCCCAAAGACCCAGTATTACTCTTTTACAATACCCATCCCTCAACCCTAAAAACTCCAAAGCACACCTTAATGCTAGCATTCCCTGAACCATAGAAAACCTTTAATACCACATAACGCTACTCTTACATGACCTCTAAAAGCACCTAACTACCTCTTTACGATACCAATACCTTACATGTAATTATAAGAAATTTTGGGATAAATTATGAAAAATTAAATGTAATTACACAAAATGCTAAATATCGTTTAGCGCTGTATTTTAGTATGAAATGTGTTCTCGCATCAATATTAGATGTGAGAATTCTTTTTGCACAAAAAAATAGCACAAAATTCACATGTGTGCCAAACAACAGCCCCTCATGTTTGGGATATTTACGTTATTCTTCCACTCCTGCCCTATCATTTTACCACGAGCTGTGGCGTAATCACACATGTGGTTTAATAGAATAATTTTCGTGAAGTTTGTGTAACAAGCAGGATGTGTAATTCCGAACAATACACAAATTATACAGACGTACTTTAAGTGTCGCTTGGGCCTACTTTTTCTCCATGATTTTTTTAGCCACAATATACATTTTACTATTGAAGCTCTGTAGCGCTATTCAGTGCTTATTTGTGCTGGGGGTTTCTGGTGCTGGGCACTGGCACTTAATTGTCAGCACTGGCTCTAGTCACAGTCCACCACATGGTGGCACTGTCTTTTTAATGTTGAGATGAGAACTTCAACCATGTTTATTAAGTCAATATACATTGGAAATGAAAAATACCAGCCTCTCGTGCCATTTTTAAAGCTGTGTGTGGCCTGGATTAGTCTAAATTGGCACACTGGTAGGAGTGCCCTGGTTAAGTGTTCTGTTGGTAATGTCATTGGCAGCGCTGGTAGAGAATGGGTGGTGCTGGTTGCAGTGGCCTCCCGAGAAGGACCTTGCCACTTATTTTTTTACAAATTAAGGAGCCCATTAGGATCGCGGACGGACTTGCGTCCGTCCGCGACCCCAGAGCAGGAGGGAACCACCGCATGGCATGCAGAGTTCCCTCCTGTCCAATTCGGATGTGACCGCCACCCTGGCGGTCACATCCTCTATTTTTAACATTGCGGCAAGTGCGGCTTCAAGCTGCACCCGCAGCAATGTTAAAAATGCACGCATTGCATTTGTATATAGAAAGTGGCAGGCACCACGTGGTGCCTGCCGCTTTCTGCATACAAATGCTGGGGGGTACCATAGGTACCCCCCATGTGCACCCCCACCCCCCTTGACCTAGGGGGCCCGCAACGGGCCCCTGCAGTGAAGTTCCACATGCTTTTCCACAGCGGAAAAGCCGCAGCGGAAAAGCATGTTACAGAGCCCAGCCTAATCTGGCTGACGGTGTCTGAAAGACACCGTCACCATATTAGTGCTTTTCCGCCGCGGTTGTAATCCAACCGCGGCGGAAAAGCTGCGGACGGAAACCAGGACCCACCAGCCATCCTAATGTGGCGGTGGGTCTTTGGTGGGTCCGCTGCGGAATTTCCACATCCTCCGGCCGGCGGTGGCTTCCGCCGGCCCAGAGGATGCGGAAAATCCGCAATCCTAATAAGCCCCTGAGTACTGTCGCTATTACTGCAAATCTCTTGCAGCATTAGGAAGATGATTAGAAGAGTTGGCAGCAATGAGATTTAAAGCGCCAGATAACGTAGCTCAGAGAACTGTTCGCATCTAACAGGTCTTAGTTTCCAGAGCTTACCTTAAAATGGGTAAAATGAATAATTTCTTTGTTGCAAAGCTCCGTGTAACCTGAATGTTTCAAGTGTACTAAAAACTTGAGTGGATCTAGGCATGGCTTGCAGCGATTGGGGTGCACTTTGCAGGTAATAAATTCCAAGTCCTGGTGCGCCCAGTGCCAAGACCTGCGTGCACTGTTCAGTGCATGGCTTTGAAACCCTGCAAGACTAATTAAAACATTCATTTTTCCTTGGGTGATAAATGAATGTCGTTTGTTATTTTGTGGTCTATTAAGGCCTCTAAGTATGCAAAGACAGAAAGGTCCTCATAATCTAACCTTTGAACTGTTAACATACGAAGTGAATGGCTTCTTGAGGCTGCTGTCCAGCGTGCTGAATATTTGCATGTGCTGCTCGTTGGCGTTGGAGACTAAAGACATATTTTTGGCTACAGCGACAAGCAGAGTTTCACAAGATGGCCTCCTGGGAAGCACAGGGTTCTGGCTCGAGATTCCGCACGCGGAGCATGACGTATTTTTCTCGGACTGCTGAAGGCACATGCTGGTGGGGCTGGGTCTTATAATGGCTTCTCAGGGTGTACCATGTTGAGTTCACGCTCCTCATGAGGGCTGCGTTGGCCACCACATCTGTGGTGCCATCGGTGACGCCGTTTAATCTGATGGACTATGCATTGGCCTTTCAGAACAGCAGTCTGCCTCGGAAATCTATTCTCAGACTATCAGGTCTTCCTCTGCCTGGAGGGAGAGAGGAGCCAAGAGATCGAGACACAGTGGGAAAACACTGTTCCTAATATCATTTTTTTCTTATGTTTACACTAATCCCCGGTGGGCTTATGTTTCCCATGCTGAGCCCACCTCGCCAGCACTGCAATCAAAGTAAGGCGCATCTCTCCGCTGACAGTGACAAATGGATCAGCCACAGAACCCCAGCCTCATCTGCAGCAATTAGAAAACGCTCCATCGCCTTAGTAACCGTTGCCGCGCTGACAGCAACCTGGAAAGGTGAAAAGTTGTTGATTCCGCAGTCCTTTCTCGCCCTCCCCCGCCCCTTCCTCTACATCTTCCAACTTTTCCGACATTAGAGATCTTCAACGCAGTTCTCGCTACTGGTAGCCCCTTTACCCACGCTGGTGCCTCCTTTCGGCAGAAAATGCTCGGGCTGACTTTAGTAGAGAACATGTTCACAGAATTAGGGTGTTGGAGCGCCGCCCGGTTGCTTTCTCGCAATGCGAGAAGCTGAAAATAAAATGGTATTTTAAATGCCATTTTATTTTCTCTGGTTGGGGGCAGGTGGGAGCATATGCCTGGTTGGGGCGGGCAGATCGGGGAGGAGTGGCTTGCACCACTCTAAGTGCCCTTACTGCTTGGTCGGTCCTGTGCCCTCTACATTTTCTCTAGGTACATTTTCCCCACTCGAGCCCTCAAAGCACTACTGACAAGATCAGGCATTATTACAAATGGCTTGGTTACCTATGCCTTACAGTGGCGTAACAAAACTTGAGGGGGCCCCCCTGCAAAATACATGGAGGGGGCCCCCCAGTGGCCCAACCCACCACCTACCACTTTGCCCCAACACCCAAAAATCTGGCATATTCTGATTTGAAACCTCTAACATTTAAATGAAATGCCTCTATATTGTCTTTCTCAAAGTTCAAATGAGAAAGTGGTAAACCCTCAAAAAGCAGAATATTTAACTGAGGCAGCAATCAGACCAATGCCAAGGAGCAATCCTATTGTCTCAGGAACGGCAGCAATCAGAACAATGCTAAGGAGCGATTCTATTTTCTCAGAAACGGCAGCAATCAGATCAATGCCAAAGAGCCGTCCTATTGTCTCCGGAACGACAGCAATCAGAACAATGCCAAAGAGCGGGCCTATTGTATCAGAAACTGCCTATGGCTGAAGAATAATGATGAAGGGCCTGAATTAGAATTGACATTAATGGACAATAACATGAAACATTGAAAGACAAACTCAAACCTGTAATTCCATAAAAACGCGACTGAATCAATGGTCGCTGGCGACATTTGTAAGTGGTGGGGCGTAAACCTTCTGTGAGAGAGCACCGTGGCGAGTGAGCTAGAACAATTAAAGGAGGGTTTGGGGTGCTTCTCCCCCTGAGACAATTTTGAAAAAAGAGTGGGTCAATGGTGCATGTTCAAGCAAATTTGAGAAGCAAGAAGGTTGATAAAGCAATTGTGAAAGTGCAGTTATTACATCAATAAAGGGATGTCATATAACAACAACATGGTAGCTGCTTATTCAGTATAACCACAGAGCTTCATAACAGACTTCAAAATACAATGCTGAGAACCTCACAGATTTGTTTTATTTAAACTGCAAACAACTAAACAAACAACTAAACAGGTCAAAAACTAGCAGCATTCAAGAAGAAATGTTATGATTAACGCATAGTTCACTTTCTGTAGACAAACTCTTGAGAAATAGTACCTCTGCACTTCAAAAAGTGTTAATGTTTATATAGAGGGAATGCGACACGAAAGTATTAGCGCGGCTGGCTTTACATGAAAACACCAGTCAGTACACACGGAGGACACAATCGGTATCAGTCAGTGTCTTCACTCCAGACCTCATACACACATAGTCAAGCACTGACTGGCACGCCTCTGCGGTATTGTAATCTGGCAGCTCTCTCATCATCGAATCTGAACTTCCCTCTTCAGAGAATGCACTTGCTTTCTCCACATGATCCATGACCTTCCTAACACAACAAACTAAGGCAAACCTGGCTACAGTTGGTCTTTTCTAATGCCTTCTGCTCTGAGATTTCATAGAGAGAGGCCTATTTTAATATAGTGACCCAGAGTACACATATACCACCCTTTGATGGACAAACAACCTGCAGATGTGATGGTATGATAGACCAATTGTTCTTTTTTCAAATCTGTTGATGCACTTTTGAAATCGTTTTTTAGGCTCACTTCCCCGACATGCATCTCTGTGACATATACTCCCGCTTCAAATGCTGTGAACACACTGCATACAAGTAGAATTTCACTATTATTCACCATATATATAATCCACATTGAACTTCTCTTCATCCATACACCAACTACCTCTTCAGAGTGCAGTTATCCATTTCTGGCATCTGGAGAGAGAAGTACCCTAAAAGTGCTCTGTAGTGGTGACTCCCTACTCCTTTAAGTGTATACTGCTAGCCAGTATATCACATTAGACATCAAGCTCCCCACCAAGGGGTAGCAAGACAGATAGCAGTGATAGCAAGGGAGCAGAAAAAGACAAGGGAAAAATCAGTGAGTTCTCCTCAAAGGTACAATGTAAGTTTATATTCCTGATATACCCATGCCCCATTGCAACAATACCTTCAGAGAAAGTGTGATACACCCACCTGCGAGTGACAGGAATCTGACACAAGTGCAACAGAGTGGAGTATTTACAGAGGGAAACTCACAAGGATAGCTTCAGTTGATCAGGGGCGAATGATTCAAAATAAGAGGGAGCAGGAGAGACTCACAAAGCAAAAATGACAGGAAGCCCAAGGGACCTCGCCTTATGGAGGAAGGAGAGTACTTGAACTGGAAGAGGGTTGGTGCAAAGGCTGACTGCTTAAACAGGCAATCAAGAAAGCAGGGAAAGGCCTTGCCAAACAGGAGCAATCTTAGCATTTTGTCTCAATAAGACACGAGGCCACTGAAAATTGAAGCTCTTTTCATTATCACCACCATTAGCAAATTGTAATAATGAGAACACATTCTATTATTTTCCACAGTCTGATTTATACATCATCAATACTTTTGTTTTGCACCCTTCTTGCAGAGGATATAGTTCATGCTCTGCAAAATCCCAAATATGTAAAGACAAATCTCACACCTCTCTCCTCCTTCCACACTGCCCACGGTCTGTATATGAGCTTCGTACTTCGTACATATATGCCATAGTGTTTACGTCTCTTATCCAACTGTCACCTTTCAACAGTCCACATTTTCCTTTATGATGCCATCTAAAAGCCATGTGGGTACCCTGTCCACCACTTGTTGTTATGGAATGGGTTGCTGTCCCAAAGCACTTCTCCCAGTTTTCAGTCATTTAATAACTGCCCCTGTCCGCTGGAGGAGTGGCCACACGGTGCACACGGCAGTTACGAAATGAACAACCGGGAGCCACGGGAGTGAGGGGCCATATTTATCCGAACACTTCGTGCAAGTTGTAAACTGACTTATAGTATGTCTACTCTGAACAGAATGGTGTCATCAAGTTCGTGTGACGTCTATTCACGCCGCTGCAGCCATAACTTATCGCTCAAGACCCCTCCAGATGACCAGTAAACTGCAATGTGTCTGTAAATGAGGATGAGGCATAGGGCAAGCACACACTGTGATGTCATCAGGAAATCATCAACTGGGAACGTTCTCCACATCTCGCCTACACAAAATACCCCCAGAGCTCGATGTTTACATACAGGGGTCGGGGATATTACCCAATAAAAAGTATTTTGAACTCACATATTTGAAAGTGCTTTCATATTATATAATGAAGAAAAAGAAGTTTGAGTGAAATAAAGTATTTACCCAAGAAAATGTAAGCGGGGAAGCCACAATTTACAAATTAGCCACTAAATATGTGTCTTTACTTATATTAATGCTTTGTTTTTACCTTGTTCATTTTTCATATAGCAGACCCCACCTGAAGGTACTGGAGTGCTTTACATGAGCACCAATTACATTACACCATGTCACCACTTATTGTTTAACGGTAGATTAAGTTATTTGCCCCAAATCACAGTATGAGCCGAATCCAGGACTTGAACCTGGTTTCGCAGTTCTAAGTCTGAATCTCTGGCCCTAACACAACATCATGAGTATAGGGAAAATCAGTATTTTGGCGCTAACAAAAGCAGAGTTTTAGACTCTGTTTTTAGGTGCACCAATAATATGTAAAACTGCCTAAAAATGTCGATTCATGTCACATGCTTCTATCTCCCTCTACAAAATGTAAGGCCAAAGCATTAAGCTTTGGTGCTTGGGTTAATTCTTGGATAGGGAGATTAAAGCGTGGGTGAATGAAGACTGCCATCAACATTTTAATGTTGGTAGCTTTACAAAGTGTTCAAACAAAAACAGAGTTTAAAACACATTTTTTCTCCCAGGCTATTTCTCGGTTTCACTAAATGTTTATTTTTCTTACCTTTATGTAACCAGTGTCAGGAGCACGCTATTACAGGCAGAGGGAACGGCCTGCAGGAACAGGTTACCGGCAGTGCAGTGCTTCAAGCCTCACTCTCAGCCTCAGCCTCAGCCTCAGCCTCTGGAGGAATGCCTGCAGTGTTGAAGCCTGCCCAGTCCCAGAAATACTATTACGCAGGGCTTAGGACTCGGAGGCAGGAAAATACCTTTGTTTCCAGAGTCCTAAACCCTGGGCCCGCCCAAGCTCACTTCTAAACCAAAAGCTTTTGGGCGGGCTCAGGCTATATTCACAACTACGGGAGGTGGGGAGGAAAACAAAGGCAGGAGAGCTGACTTCATTTTGTGCTTTGGCTTGAGTTTAGCTCGACTTTAAGTAATTTTAAGCAGCCGAAGCAGGTCATTCTGTAATTCGTGCAGCATCATCAGGGATACGTAGGATATCACACACCACACTGAATGTGTTGCAGCAAGAATGAGTGGCCCACATTCCAAATTCTAGACATGACGGGATATTCGCACAACAATCACTCAAATGACAGGATGCCTTGATCACCCTTAACCAACTGACCTAAAGGAGCGTAAAATTAGACAACGAATCAGTCAAAATTATTCCACAGCATACCAAGGAAAACCGTGCTATCTAGGCTACCCAAACTTCATGTCAAACCATAATCACACAAACTCAGTCAAACATTTTACATCTCAATTGACAAAGACCCCATCAAGTTTTGCGACCATCTAGTCGGGCACTCCAAGTGGCATAATGGCCAGGAGAATGAATCCTCAAGCGTCTATTGTCTAGGCGTTTCCTCGTCATTCGCAAGTTTGCACACATCAAAACGATGAGGGTGATTGTAACTGCACTTCATCAATAAGTCACATGACCAGACTGCAACGTAATCTGATAGCACTGCAGTAAACATACATGCTGAGAGAGCGCAATTTGAATAAAACGTATATCCGAGCCATATTTACAAGCATATCGCATAAACGTAGGAATGAAATGTATATCGTAACGTGAAGTTAACACCTATAGCATATAATTAACCGATGTAATCAAGGTAATATAGGAAATGTAACTGTATTCACTTTAGAACATGCGTTAGATTTAGAAGGCCAGTATACATAGTGGACTAATGTCGAAATGTGTAGAAATGCTTACGAACTGAAGAACGTGCAAAGTAGAATTCATGTACATGTGTAACTTTAAATGGAGAAACGGCGAGAAATGTAAAATGGAGAGATGCGCAGAGAAAATACATAACGATGTAACGAATGAGAATATAACTTTGTATCCTATGTAATTTATATTCTATGTAGAATGTATTCATTTAAGCAAACGATTTACTAAATGCGATTATATATAAATATGTGTTAAAGGTTATACTGTGTAGAAAGCTTCTTGTAAGAATGTTAGAAGGGTTTAGGTCATGTGTGATTTTAACCTAGCTGACCAAGGGTTCGCAGGAGTGTAGTCCGCTGTTGGTAATTTAGTGGGCTCACAGGAGTCGTGAATAGCCTTGATGTGAACGTGCGAGCCAGGGGGTCTAGCCTTTGCTAGATTTAAGGTGACAATGCCGGACGGAGTTTATGGCCTAAACGTGATAAGAGGCGCTTGGAATTTGAGTTTTGTTTTGAAATGACCATTCACAGGACCAAGAAAGGTTATGCATATAGTTGTAAAGAGTAAAGTTCCGCTGAGGTGATAGACTTTTGCTCCGAAAGGACAACTGATATGTCAATGAAGTCACCAACAAGAAGATGAAGATGGCGTCTAAGAAGAAAGGTCAACTTAACGGACGATGCGAAGAGATGAAGCCATGGAAAGAGCAAAGAATGATATCATGGGGAAAGTACGTGGTGGGCGTCGAAGGGGCGTTCCACCCACACTGTGATTGTGTATTTTAGGGACAGCACCCCGGGGAGAAGTTAGCGAATAGCGAATAGCGAAGGCGAAGGCGAACAGCTCAGAGCGAAGGGCGAAGAGTAGATGACTTGAGCAGATGCGCTGAGAGAGACCAGAGCGCAAGAGAGCAGTAGGCCGAGGACCCTTAGAGAGCGGATGGGTAGGCAGAGAGGGTACTGCTTCTCGATAGAAATTACCATTAGGGGTTAAGAGAGTTTGAACTTCTTTGGAAGTCAAACTGCTGACACCTTTTTAGGTTAGGAACTTGCGAAGTAGGGATGTCACTTAGTACAGAGTAGGGACAGATTTAACTTGTCTATTCTTTTGTAGATGACGCAACCGGACCACATTGTATCTATGCTTTAATCACCAGATTTGGAACAGAATTGAAGAAGATTTGGAATGAATTTTAATTGTATTCTTTTGTATACTTATTGAAACTTATCCTGAGAGGATTGTATACGCACTTAATTTTGATTTTATATAAAACTTTTGAAACTTCATCAGTTGTAAGTGGTTCTTCAGAGTTGCGTCAGTTAATGGGGTTTATCTAACCTATGCGGGGTTTGTCTTTTATTCAATGACAGATAACAACCGATCCAAATTGATGAATGAGATTAATATCTAAGTGATCAAAAACGGTATCAAAATCTCATTCCCCGCAGTTGGTAGCAGAGAAAGATGGTTTTCTTCTTGAGGAAGACAACCTAGGTCAGGCCTAGATTTCCCCAAGGTCCCTAGTCATCGACGACCAGAAGAAGAATCCTTGCCGAAGACGGTGCTGACGGTGTGTCGAGAGAAAAGCAGCAGAGTCGGTCGAGAGTGAGTATAAGGGTCATGCGTTGTAAGATTGATGTATTTTATGTTGTACCTGTGTTGTAATGTCAAGCGGAGTTGAATGCCTGTAGTGTGATTGAGGGAAGGTTGTGAGCGCGCGCAACCGGATAAAATCTTAAGTTCAAGGAGAGCTTAAGTGGTTCGGGTGTATCGAACACCCAGAGTAGTTGTTCACCATTGAAAGGGGGTCACGAGGTACCATTGATCGCCCGACAGACCGATGATAGGGGGAGCGTAAGAGTGAGTGTATGAGTAACGGACGCTGGTCGTACGTTTACTGTGTGTAAGTAACCTATCAGTTAAGGCGATCGTCTGACCGTGTGAGGAAAGACGTTTCGTCAGTTGAGGTGACAATTACAGTTAGACTGTGGCCGTACAGTCAGAGAAAAGTGATCGCTTGGACGGAAGTAGTCATTTTTCAGCGTATGAATGAAAACGCATGCAAGATCGTGAGACGAGTTGAGAAAGAAGGAGAACTGCTGCAGAGGGAACGAGTGACGTCAGCATAGAGCCGCGCTGAGATTGGTTAGTTTGTCATACGTCAGCGTAGAGCCGCGCTGAGATTGGTCGGTCAGCGTAGAGTCGTGCTGGGATAGGCCGATTAGCGAGAGCCGCGTAGGGATTGGTTGGTTTGTCATCGGGACGTAAACAAGGAAGAGTAAAAGGAAAATTGTAGATTATCGAAAATGAAGTGTTTTAAACGTTTAAGGGCGATCTTTAAGAGAGATAGAGGAAACTTGTATGCCGGAGAAGAAGCTCCACCAGAAGGCACACCAGCTTATCACATGGCAGTGAATGTAGGCTTACACTCAATACTATGGATCTCTGAGTGGAATAAGCTAACGGAAGGGAATAAGGAACTGACGTTTCCGAGATACGGAACGTTTAAGTTAGAAGTATTGAACCAACTGAAAGCGGTGATGCTAGCAACCAGACCTCTACCGAGGCCAACACAGTTCGAAGCACTTAGTGCATGGTTTAGAGCAGCACACGAAAAGAGCGTAAAGAGACGCCAGGAAAGAGTAAGGCGATCGGTAAAAGCAGTGCAGGATGCTAAATGGGACGATGAAGCCAAAAAGTGGAGGGTGCAAAAGATAGAAGCAGACAAGCTGTACCCGATGCTAGAAGTTACGGGGGAAAAGAAACCTCTAGAAGAAGATGAGGATAGCGAGACAGAAGAGGATCTGATAGAGAGACTACTAACAGATAGACCACCTCCGTACAGTGGAGAAGCCGAAAGTCCTGTATTACAACAAGGGGACAGAGCTAGATGGGGGGAATATAAATCACTTCCAGTAACAGAGTGGGATGCCAAGAAGGGTGAGGAAGTACCTCAATCTAGTTCCGAACAGAGGGTAGTAGGAAGATTCGTGGTCCAGAAGGTGCCAGAAACGCAGTATGCAAGGTCGTATCAAATGCCAGATGCTCTACAAGTACCTGTTACCATAGGGCCTATAGTGTCAATCTACAACCCAGAGGGGGTCCAGCAGGAGGAACAGGCACGATGGGACAGGGAAAGGGCAGAGATGGAGAATAGGAATAGGACAATCAATCCTCAGAGGCAGATACTAGCACCAATGAGTCAGAGTACACCATTAGATTCCGCAACGGGTCCCTGGATAGAACAAGGGGGTCAAAGAGGACAGATGGATTTGAGGGGACCGAAACCGAAATCCTATAAGGAATTAAGGGAATATTTGAGAGAATGGGATACTGCCGAAGAAACTGAGAATAAGAAATTAGAAACAGGAGCAGAATGGAGTGATCAGGATAACAGGATCCTCTCTCACTGCGGAGCTGGCGAAAGCAGCCCTGAGTGGGAGGGAGGAAGTCAAGGAAGCAGAGGAGATACTTGCCATATTACCAGTGGCAATAGGCAAATGTGCAACGACAGAAGTACAGGGTGTGGGGAGGTGCCTCGCGTCACCTTTAGTGAGGGAGAACGAAGGACACAGGAGTACCGAAATAGTTTCAGATGCACTCACCATGCCCCAGATGAAAATGCGCGACATTGGAATCACGGGAACATGGAGAGTCGTGAAACGTCTCGACATGCATCCGGTGATCATAACCGAAATCACGGAAACATGGAGAGCCGCGAAGGGTCTCGCCATGCATCCGGCGAAAACGAACGAAGTCATGAGAATATAGGGAGTCGTGAAGGGTCTCGCCATGCATCCGGTGATCACGAACGAGATCGCGGGAACATGGAGGGCCATGAAGGATCTTATCGGTTGTTGAGCGACACCAGACAGCAAGCAAGTTACAATGGTTTAGAACAGCACGGTGGATCCTATATCGTATCTGGAGACACCGAGCCATAAAGACGGAATGTAGTGATGGGGAATGGAGCAATGTTCCACCACACCCCAAGGGAAGATGGAAAGGCTTGGGATCTAGAGAGGTGGGAACAAAGAGATGGAAGAAAAACTCCTCATAACTCACCTGTGCTTAGGCGTAGGGCGCATAGTGGAGGTGAGAGGGATGTAAGAGAACAACCTAGGACTGACGTACTGAGAGCCGAAATAAAAGCAAGACGGATTGATGTAATGAGTTTAAAATCAGACTTGGATGAAATAATTGACGGCACAGTGGCAATAGAAAGGTTAGAGCTGTACGAACCAGATGAAATACTGTTTTTATCTAAGGATGTTACTCGGAAAGCAAGGGCAGCTCATGAAAAATTATCTGAATTGGCAGACAGGTATATGATAGACATGACACGGACTAAAGCCTTACAGGCCAATCATAGGCTGAATTGCACAGATCGAGATCTAGATGAGCGTAGAACGATTGGGCTAAGAGTACACATAAGGGAATTGATCATGTGTATCAGGATATGGAGAGATCTGGATAGATGGGAGGAAAAATGGTCCAAGAGGGGATCTGTCAGAAGGAGTGCACTTGTGAAGTCCCAGGATGGAGACCTAATGCGAATGGAAGCTTTCCCTTTGCGAGAAATCGCGAACGGAAACTACGTTCATGTGCCCTGGAGTAGGGGGGATTTAGCGGCATTTACCAATTCTTTCCCCAAGCTTAGAGAGAACCCCATAGAGTGGTACAAGCAGGTAGAGAGGTTCGTGAAGATCTCTAAGGTGCTATGGATCGATTTGAACACTCTGTTTGATATCGTAGTACCCGGAGATTTGTGGACGGCATGCAAACTTAGTATCGAATTGCCCACTTGTGAGCCTCCGAGAGATACCCAGACGAATGGTCCATCCGAGAGAGTAATGGAAAAGTACGAGAGAGTAATTGCATGGCTAAAGGAGAAAGTGCCAGTGCAAGACATAGACTGGGTTAAGATAGATCGAACAACTCAGGAACCTAAAGAGACAGTTCACGAATTCTACGAGAGATTGCTGAAAGCATTTAAACAGTATAGCGGGTTGGATGTCATGGATCCTAAAGACATAGGACAGTTTGTATCGAAGTTTGTTCTAGGATTGAGACCAGACATAAGCCTAATGATACAACAGCATTTGATTTGTTGGCAGAACAAACCGTTAGATGAGATTCTGAGATATGCAAGGTACTGTAGCGACGAAATAGACTCAAAAGCAAAGAAACTTAAAGAAAAGCTGATGTTGGTGCAGATGCAATCAGCTGGAAAGGGTGGACAGCGGCAACAGGGAACAGGAACACCAGTAAAGAAACAGAATAATCAAAACAGAGATGAGGAAGAAAGACCGAGACCGAGAATGGATATCGCGACACTGAAAAAGACAACGAGGTGTCATCAGTGTAACGAGGTGGGACATTGGAGACGCGAGTGTCCATATAATGTCGAGACGGGGGAATTAGAACAGGAGGAGGATGAGGTTCAACCCAGCATGGTAAAGGGAACAGCAGTCCCGAAGGGAAAGTTTATCAAAGGGGGGAATCAGACTCCTCGAGCCCCGTTCCCTCAACCGCCTCGCATTACAAATGGAGGGAAAACCTATAGACAAATGCCATTGTTCGTAGGAGGAGAAGAATGCTACTACGTTGATCCTCTTACAGGGCAACGAGTGAATAGGGAGGAAGACTGTACTCTAGGTGCAGCCCTGGAAGTAGACCAGAGAGGACCATACGTAGAGGCTGAAGTGGCTGGATGTCCTACGACCTTTTTGGTAGACACGGGGGCCACTCGATCCACGTTGAGATCAGCGGTAGTACCAGGTTTGCCAATGTCGGGAGAGACGATACAGGTGGTAGGAGTCGCAAACAGGAGGATGACGAATCCTCTGACAGAACCAGTATCAGTGAAGATAGGGAATTACAGTGATGAACATCAGTTTGTAATCTGTGATTCTAGCCCTGTGTGTCTGTTAGGAAGAGATCTGTTGTGTAAACTAAATTGCACAATACATTGCACACCTGAAGGAGTAGAAGTGCAGACCAATGATGAGGATGCCGATTTTAAAGTTGTAAACTCGCAGGAATGCGTGGAACTATATCCTACCTTGACAGTGGAGGAGCTTCCACAGGACTTGAGGGAGAAAGTGTCAGCTGAGGTGTGGGATTTTACTGGAGAAGAAATAGGATTGATCAAAGGGGTAGAACCAGTAAAGATCATGGTAAGACCCAACGCCGAGTATCCGAGAATACCACAATATAAGTTGACACCGGAGACGATTGCAGGAATAAAGCCTGTGATCGAGTCCATGATTAAACAAGGAATACTGAAGGAGATCGTGGGAAGTCCATGTAACTCCCCGATTATGGGTTTACAGAAGCCTAGTGGAAAATACAGAATAGTGCAGGATCTTCGAAAAATTAATAATATAGTTGTCTCATGTTGTCCAGTGGTACCGAATCCATCAGTGATATTATTTCAGATACCATTCCAAGCTGAATGGTTCACCGTAATAGATTTGTGCCAGGCTTTCTTTTCGATTCCTTTAGATGAAGAGAGCCAGTATCTTTTCGCTTTTAAGCTGGAAGATCGCGTTTTAACATGGTGTCGTATCCCTCAGGGGTATACAGAAAGCCCATCGATTTTTAACCAGCTATTGAAGAAGAATCTTGAAAGTCTAGTACTGCCCAAGAACTCGGTTCTAGTCCAGTACATAGACGACCTCCTAGTTGCGTCAGAAACTGAGGAAGCTTGCAAGGTAGACACCATTACCTTACTAAATCACTTGGCCGAGAATGGACACAAGGTGTCTCCAAGTAAATTGCAGTATTGTCTGACTGAAGTGCAATACTTGGGCCACAGGATTGAAAAGGGAAAACGGAAGGTGTCTCCAGACAGAATAGAGGCAATCATGAAAATGAACGCGCCTACAACACAAAGAGAAGTCAGGATGTTTCTAGGCATGGTCGGTTACTGTCGACAGTGGATAGCCAACTTTTCACTGAAGGCAAGACCGTTACTACAACTGACGCACAAAGGAGTAAGTGATCCGGTACCATGGGACAAAGATTGTTTGATGGCGTTTTTGCAGCTGAGGGAGGACTTATGTCGTGCCCCGGCTTTAGGAATGCCTGATTACACAAAGCCATTCTTGCTTTATTGCTGCGAAAGAGAGGGATGCGCTTTAGCAGTTTTGGCCCAGTTACATGGAGATGCGCGTAGGCCAGTTGCGTATTTTTCGGCTACATTAGATCCAGTAGCCGCAGCGTTGCCCGGATGTCTCAAATCCGTAGCTGCAACGGGTGTCAGCATTGAGCGTTGTGAAAGTGTGGTAATGGGACATCAGTTAGTGGTGTACGTACCGCATTCTGTAGTATTGTTAATGACCAGGACTAAGACTCAGCATCTGACGAATAGCAGGCTCACACGCTATGAGCAAGTCATATTGGCTGCCGAGAATGTGACCCTAAAAAGATGCTCCGTCTTGAATCCTGCAACCTTGATGCCACTTCCAAATGAGATTGATGATGAAATTTGTACAGATCATGACTGCCTTGATGTGACTGAACTATGCACCAAACCGAGACCAGATATCGTAGATGAGCCATTGACTGACCCCGATGAAATATTCTTCGTTGATGGTTCATGCGTAAGAGACGATATTGGTCAGCTGAGAGCAGCTTATGCAGTTTGTACTATTACCAGAGTTGTGGAAGCCGCTTGCCTGGAAGGAGTACATTCCGCTCAGGTAGCTGAAATTATTGCTTTGACCCGTGCCTGTTTAGCAGGTAACAAAATTCGAGTCACCATATACACCGATAGCCAGTATGGTTTCGGGGTAGTTCACGACTATGGGCAGTTATGGTCTCAAAGAGGTTACATGACCTCCTCGGGTTCTCCAATTAGGAATGGAGAATTCTTGAGACTATTGTTAGAGGCATTGCAAGGTCCGTCAGCCATAGCAGTTGTCAAATGTGCCGCACACACGAAGAACGTAGACTTTGTGTCGCAAGGCAACCGTTATGCTGACGAGGTAGCGCGTTATTGCGCAGAACAAGGTTATTCTCACACCAATGTAGAAGTGGGGGGAATACAGGAAAGAACTGAATTGACAATGTTGTTAGACACTGTATTATGTGGGATGAGCTAAAGAGTGTTCAGGAAAATGCACCAGAGGATGAGAAAAAGGGCTGGGAGACAGCTGGATGTACCAAAAGTGAAATGAATTTTTGGATCTCTGCAGACGGGAGAGCAGTTTTACCAAACGAGCTTGTTAATCCAATGGCAAGGAAATTGCATGGATCAGCACACATAGGTAGAGATGCAATGGTGAGAGTATTCAGACAAACGTGGTTTAACCCGAAGTTTAGAGTAGCGGCAGAAGCAGTATGTCAGCGATGTGCGATCTGTCAGCAACTAAACGTAGGAAAGAGAACACCAGTCACACTGAGTCACATAGGGAGGTCTGGGGGGCCTTTCAATAGAATGCAGCTTGATTTCATTGAAATGCCTCAATGCAATAGACTCAGATACGTTTTGGTGATTGTCTGTATATTTTCTAGATGGGTTGAAGCTTACCCTACACGTAGGTGCGATACACTCACAGTAGCGAAATTGTTACTTAGAGAGTTGATACCGAGGTTTGGGGTGCCATCCTCTTTGGAATCGGACAGAGGAACTCATTTCAATAGCGAAATAGTGAAGATGCTATGTTCAGCTTTGAGTATTGATCAGAAGTTACATTGCAGCTATCGACCAGGAGCTTCAGGGATCGTAGAACAAATCAACAGTACAATCAAGTCCAGACTTGCCAAAGTCTGTTCATCGACGTCTCTGAGTTGGCCTGATGCACTTCCATTGGTTCTTATGAGCATACGTAGCACACCAGATAGGAAAACAGGTCTGTCTCCACACGAGGTGCTAATGGGAAGAGCTATGAGATTGCCATCGGTTCCGACTGCAGCGTTGTTGAACATCACAGACGATTTGATCTTGGACTACTGCAAGGGACTATCAGATGACATTAATTCTGTGTCCCTCCAGGTCCAGGCTGCAGAGGTTCCATCAGCACAAGACTTGTGCCATGACCTGTTTCCGGGGGACTGGGTCCTGGTGAAGAAGCATGTCAGGAAGAACTGTCTAGACGTGCGCTGGAGAGGACCGTTTCAAGTCATACTAGTTACGAACACTGCAGTAAAGTGTGGAGGTTTGCCCAACTGGATACACGCTTCACACACCCGAAGAGTGCCAACACCTCTGGAAGAAACAGCTCCTCTCTCGGATGAGAATCCAGCGGAAAGCGGAGAAGCCACAGAGGGGGAAAGCCAAGCTGTAGAGGGGATCGAAGAGGTTGAGTCGGTGTCGGAACAGGTTGACGACGGTCAGGATACCAGTGGGACCGAAGTTGCCTCAGGAGAAGAAAGTAATTGGGAGTCCGAATCAGATACCGAACAAGCTGAGAGTGACCAAGAGAGAAGTCCAAGAACAAGGAGTGGGAGGACAAGGAGTGACGAAGCCAGTTGGCCGGAGAGAAGAAGAAGGCCAAGCTTGAAAGCAAATCAAGAAAGAACCCTTGTCCCGATCTCTGAAGAGTCGGATCAAGAAGAAGACACTACAGATTCAGGTTCTGAGAGTCCGAGAAGATCAAGAAGGGTACGTGTGCCCTGCAGAAGGTACGCTACCCCAGAGTGGACTTATCTAGCAGATGTCTTGGGGACAGAAATCTGGGAGAGTGAAAGAAGTGAAGGTAATCGATCTCGATCCATTTGTGGCAGTGGAGATATGGATGTTGACGCCTGGACTCGAGACTGAGGGGTTACTGACTTTCACACTTCCCATACCCCCATACCTAAGTCGGATCAAAGAGCTAGTGCTAAATCGATTACAGTTTCCGACTTTTGGTCATCAAATTCCAGAAGAAGAAGAAAAAGTTGTTCGTTTTGAACTATTGGAACTTGTTGTTAAAGCCGCAGGTACGAGAATAATTGTTGATGCATAAAGACTTTTTGTATATAAGCTATAAAGAAGAAGATAACCTAGCGCCGAGTGGAAAGAAGAATAAAATTAGGGATTACATTTAGAGGACGGAGAAGGGTTAGGGTTGTCTGTTGCTAAAGAGAAAAAGACATTGTTGCGAAAAAGAGACTTTTGTTGATTAAGAGCACTTTACAGACTGAGAAAGCAAATAAAGCAAACCAAAGACTTGCAAAGAAACTTTTCTTCGTAAAAGAAGGAGCTACGCTGTTTTGATAACATGGAGAACGGCAACCCAAACCGAAAAGCTAGATGCATAGTAGGTACACTAATAGCAGTAGTAATTTTTCTTATTATTACAGTAGTTACCACATCATACATGGTAGGACGTGAAACTGATAAAGAAACAGCAGATGTAAAGCTTGTAACGACTTTGAAACCTGCTCTTGTCGGGAAGAAGGAGGAGAGCAATGTCATCCGTGAAAAGGCGTTACTGGCAAATGAAGCTCGTAGATTACATGTAGACGAGTCACAGGGAAATTTTAGATCAAACGCATATGCCAAGCTATTGTATGAGTATATCGATGCCATGGAGGCCAAAGAATGCTATGTTTGTATGCAATTGCCGGCTTCCGTAGACGAAGGCATCAGATATCACCATCTCCCACTGACTTATGGGATAACATGTTGTTTACTGCTTAGTATATTTTATGGTAGAGAAGGGTTTGAGTACTACTTTTCAAATTATGATTCGGTACTGCCTGAAGTCCCGAATTATAAACAAATGAATACGTGTGACTATTACAAAAAGGAGGATAGACTGACCAAGTTCTTTCTTCCTTGGGATACACTAGATACTTCATATGCACGCAGAAATAATCTGACTTGCAAAGTGTCAGAAGTTGAGAAAAAGTTCATAGGACAAGTAGATGACAGATACAGAAGGCAGAAGATTCTGAAAATGTCAGGACAGTGGAAAACTGATTGGACCGAAGAAGAAAAAGCACACAAGAAGAAAGGTAGCAATGGTCCAATAGCTTTGGATAGAACGCAGAAAGGAAAGTTATGTTTAACTCGAAGCAAGACGTATTATGAAAGTGTATTTGTAGGTGAAGTAAATTGCGAACATGCTTTTCGACTAGAATACTATACGAAAGATTTTATGAAAGGGATGCAAGCGATTCCTAATGTATATTTTGTATGTGGAAGAAATGCCTATGTAAAACTGCCTGACAATTGGTATGGTTCGTGTTACTTGGCAATTGTCTTCCCCAAAATATATCATGCAAAGGATTTAGCGATCATAGAAGGAAAGGCTTCGACAAGAACGAAAAGGGAAATAGGAGATGCAGAAGTAGTTGGAGACATTTTTGGAGCAATGTTTCCTATGTTAGGTTTAATACTTAACAATGTTAAGATCAGGAGACTAGCTACAGTTGTAGATAGATTATCCGCAAGTACTGCAAGGTCATTAATGCTAGTAGAAGGAGAGATGCAGTCGATTAGAGCAATGGTTCTTCAGAACCGACTTGCTTTAGATGTACTGCTAGCAAAAGAGGGCGGAGTTTGCAAGGCTTTGAAGGTCCAAGAATGTTGTACTTACATTCCAGACAATTCAAAACCACTTAAGAAAGTCATACAAAATATTACACAGATACATAAAGAAATCGAAGATTTATCAAAAACAAATGTTTTGGAAAAAGTAGGTCATGGAGTAGGAAAGGTTGGAAATTGGTTTGCCAATCTTGGTAAAAGCGTTATATGGTACATACTGAAACCTGTATTGATAGTATTAATTTGTATAATCATATTATTAGGGTTAGTGAAATTGTATAAATGGTATAGGTCGAACCGGTTACAAAGATCCATGAGAGAGCAAGAAAGGAGATTAGCTGCTTTACAAGACCAACAGTATAAAAGCTTAAGAGCTCTCGAAACGATAAAAAGGGGGAATCTTGTAACTAGTTCTGTGTAAGGGTGCTATTCAAATTGCATTTAGTGATGACTCCTAGAAGTCATCAAAGGGGGGGACTGAGAGAGCGCAATTTGAATAAAACGTATATCCGAGCCATATTTACAAGCATATCGCATAAACGTAGGAATGAAATGTATATCGTAACGTGAAGTTAACACCTATAGCATATAATTAACCGATGTAATCAAGGTAATATAGGAAATGTAACTGTATTCACTTTAGAACATGCGTTAGATTTAGAAGGCCAGTATACATAGTGGACTAATGTCGAAATGTGTAGAAATGCTTACGAACTGAAGAACGTGCAAAGTAGAATTCATGTACATGTGTAACTTTAAATGGAGAAACGGCGAGAAATGTAAAATGGAGAGATGTGCAGAGAAAATACATAACGATGTAACGAATGAGAATATAACTTTGTATCCTATGTAATTTATATTCTATGTAGAATGTATTCATTTAAGCAAACGATTTACTAAATGCGATTATATATAAATATGTGTTAAAGGTTATACTGTGTAGAAAGCTTCTTGTAAGAATGTTAGAAGGGTTTAGGTCATGTGTGATTTTAACCTAGCTGACCAAGGGTTCGCAGGAGTGTAGTCCGCTGTTTGTAATTTAGTGGGCTCACAGGAGTCGTGAATAGCCTTGATGTGAACGTGCGAGCCAAGGGGTCTAGCCTTTGCTAGATTTAAGGTGACAATGCCGGACGGAGTTTATGGCCTAAACGTGATAAGAGGCGCTTGGAATTTGAGTTTTGTTTTGAAATGACCATTCACAGGACCAAGAAAGGTTATGCATATAGTTGTAAAGAGTAAAGTTCCGCTGAGGTGATAGACTTTTGCTCCGAAAGGACAACTGATATGTCAATGAAGTCACCAACAAGAAGATGAAGATGGCGTCTAAGAAGAAAGGTCAACTTAACGGACGATGCGAAGAGATGAAGCCATGGAAAGAGCAAAGAATGATATCATGGGGAAAGTACGTGGTGGGCGTCGAAGGGGCGTTCCACCCACACTGTGATTGTGTATTTTAGGGACAGCACCCCGGGGAGAAGTTAGCGAATAGCGAATAGCCAAGGCGAAGGCGAACAGCTCAGAGCGAAGGGCGAAGAGTAGATGACTTGAGCAGTTGCGCTGAGAGAGACCAGAGCGCAAGAGAGCAGTAGGCCGAGGACCCTTAGAGAGCGGATGGGTAGGCAGAGAGGGTACTGCTTCTCGATAGAAATTACCATTAGGGGTTAAGAGAGTTTGAACTTCTTTGGAAGTCAAACTGCTGACACCTTTTTAGGTTAGGAACTTGCGAAGTAGGGATGTCACTTAGTACAGAGTAGGGACAGATTTAACTTGTCTATTCTTTTGTAGATGACGCAACCGGACCACATTGTATCTATGCTTTAATCACCAGATTTGGAACAGAATTGAAGAAGATTTGGAATGAATTTTAATTGTATTCTTTTGTATACTTATTGAAACTTATCCTGAGAGGATTGTATACGCACTTAATTTTGATTTTATATAAAACTTTTGAAACTTCATCAGTTGTAAGTGGTTCTTCAGAGTTGCGTCAGTTAATGGGGTTTATCTAACCTATGCGGGGTTTGTCTTTTATTCAATGACAGATAACAACCGATCCAAATTGATGAATGAGATTAATATCTAAGTGATCAAAAACGGTATCAAAATCTCATTCCCCGCAATGCGCATCATATTAATCCATGCATCACTCAAATTTACTAGTGAGCCACTCAACATGAATCTCAGTCGCACTCACTGTCCATGTATGCAGTCTACATACATTCTTTCCAGACACTGCCATATACATGGGGAAATGGGGGCGCACAAGGTATTAATTTGCCAAGAGCCAGCTCGTTTGCAGTTGTAACAAAAAGTGGAATCCAGTTAGTCTAAAGAGAGGGAGTAAGGGGGGAGCAGCAGTCAAAGAGACTGGTAGCAAGTAGGAAGATGGGATGGGACCGAGAAATACAGAGGTGATTGGAGAGGAGGTGATCAGGTTTCAGAGTTTGGTGCCAGGTGGGAAACGGAAAGGAAGCAGGAACCTGGCAGGGAGTTGGGAAGTGTAGTGGAATCAAGATATGTTGTATGAGACGAATATGGGTAGAAGAGCTGGGGAACAGGCTGGGGTCCGTGTCGGCAAGAGGATGGGAGAGGGCAGAGGACAGTGCATGGATGTCAAGTTTTCACTATTTCACGTGTGATGTTTCACTGCCTTATGAGTGACACTTTAAGTGACATTATTTACCTCACAGCTGGACAGGTTATAAAACTTAGCAAGCTTCAGGAATTACGAAGCTGGTGAACGTTTTATTATTTTTTTCCAAAAAGGGGGCCGAAAGAGTCTGTGCATGGTCTTTGTGCTACTCGAGTTTACAAAGTGGGTGTGAAAAAAAATCCAAATCCTTCCATGTTTTATGAGAGTGTAGGGATGGGATTTCTGTAACTGGAAAAATGTTTTTGAGGTGAGTAAAAGTAAAGCAAACCCCAACATGTTTTCTTCCAGTGGACCATGTGCCAGTTTAGGTTTTGTTGTACATAAGAAACATTATTTCAGTACATTTTGGTGCATCCCCCTAACTGCACGAAAATGATAGCATGCATATAATATAAAGAGCTTTGAAGTTTTTGATTCCGACGTTTATATATTTTTTGGGCAATATTATTAACGTGTATCAAAAGTTGCTTACTTTTAGGAACTTGGTGTCTGTTGGCCTCTTGTTATCTGTGTTCCATTGCCAACTGTTATCCCAGTCTCTGTCTCCGGAGAGATGCCTGCAGTGCTGAAGCCTGCCTAGAATACTATTGCGCAGGGCATAGCACTTGGAGCAGAGGCTGGAAAATACATTTGTTTTCGGAGTCCTGAACCCTAAACCCGCCTAAGCTCACTTCTAAACCAATAGCTTTTGGGCGGGCTCAGGCTATTTTCACATTAACTACGGGAGTTGGGGAGGAAAACAAAGGCTGGAGAGCTGACGTCATTTTGAGCTTTGACTTGAGTTTAGCTCGACTTTAAGTAATTTTAATAAGCTAAAGCAGGTCGTTCTGTAATTTGTGCTGCATCATATGGAATCGGGTTTCTGGATGTTTTACTCAGGAGGCTGGAGATTAGCCTTCGAATCGGTAGTCTCCCGCCTGAATCGGGAGGGCTGGCATGTCTGCATATTTAACACCTTGGCTGCTAATGGTTTTCCCCTTCTGTGCTGATCCTAACCGAACCCCATTGTTCATGACGAGCTCAGCTCGTCATAAGCACAGCTCCACTGTGCCTCATGAGGATTACTTCATTTCTCACCCTCTGAGGCGGAAGCCGGAGGTCTCTCAACGCTATCCCTGAATTGCTTTTATAACAGATTGCTTGTTGTGTGTTTAGCGCTATTTTAGACTCGCTCCTCGAGTACTTGTTCTGCATTTTAACTACGCTGTATTTTTAGCGTTTTTGCTCGCTGGCAACTTGCCTGTCTTTCCTGATCTCCCTCTACCACCTGGGCCGCTCTCAGCTGAGTATTGACGCTGAGAGCCGGTCCCGGGGAGGCGAGGGATCACAGCGGCCATCTTGGGTGTGGGGGACGCACTCACGCGCTCTAGCTGCCCTTAAAAGAGGGCTTAGGACAGCGTTTTCCTGATTACTTCATTTCTCACCCTCTGAGGCGGAAGCCGGAGGTCTCTCAACGCTATCCCTGAATTGCTTTTATAACAGATTGCTTGTTGTGTGTTTAGCGCTATTTTAGACTCGCTCCTCGAGTACTTGTTCTGCATTTTAACTACGCTGTATTTTTAGCGTTTTTGCTCGCTGGCAACTTGCCTGTCTTTCCTGATCTCCCTCTACCACCTGGGCCGCTCTCAGCTGAGTATTGACGCTGAGAGCCGGTCCCGGGGAGGCGAGGGATCACAGCGGCCATCTTGGGTGTGGGGGACGCACTCACGCGCTCTAGCTGCCCTTAAAAGAGGGCTTAGGACAGCGTTTTCCTGATTACTTCATTTCTCACCCTCTGAGGCGGAAGCCGGAGGTCTCTCAACGCTATCCCTGAATTGCTTTTATAACAGATTGCTTGTTGTGTGTTTAGCGCTATTTTAGACTCGCTCCTCGAGTACTTGTTCTGCATTTTAACTACGCTGTATTTTTAGCGTTTTTGCTCGCTGGCAACTTGCCTGTCTTTCCTGATCTCCCTCTACCACCTGGGCCGCTCTCAGCTGAGTATTGACGCTGAGAGCCGGTCCCGGGGAGGCGAGGGATCACAGCGGCCATCTTGGGTGTGGGGGACGCACTCACGCGCTCTAGCTGCCCTTAAAATACGGACAGGTCTCTCCGCGTAGCGGACGCGTTTGCGGACGCGCCGGATGCCCGCCGGAGTCACGCCAGAGTCCAGCCCGTCTGCGCTGAGGACGGGCTGCAGGTCGGGCTGGACCCAAATCTCTCATACGCGAGCTGTGGCTCTTCCGGACGCTATTCTCATTCCGACCTCCTGGCCCTCCGTCCCGCGTCCCTGCCCTGCTCCCACCGTTTCTCCCCTGAGGGGATCCTGCATTCCCACAGGTGCTGGGCCTGCTCGGCCTTCCTCAAATTTCCGAAGGATGTCTCTCCCTCTGCGCCCCTCCCGTGCACACAGCCTGTCCAACTGCGGAGATCTGGCTTTCTAATAAATGCTCGCTCTCTGATCAAGCATAATGTTGCATTTCACGACTTCGTCGACAGTCGACAACCAGACTGGGTATTCATTACGGAGACTTGGGCCTCTGACTCCTCCGGACATGATCTACTTATGGCTATACCTGACGGCTATGCCCTTTACAGGCAGGACAGACAACTACGTAGAGGGGGTGGCATTGCCATTCTCGTTAAAACTCCCTCTCTCTGTGTGATCAAACCTATACTTTTACCCCTATCTCGTGTGGAAGCACTCTATTTTTGTATTACCCCTTCTCCCTCAATTTCTTTCTCTGGGATACTTATCTATAGACCTCCTGGTACCAGGACCAGCTTTCCTTCTGAACTTATGTCTATTCTCGAACCGTATATCGGAAAAACAGCCTTTACCATCTTGGGTGATTTTAATTTTCACTTAGATGAGACCAACTCTAAAGACACTATCTCTCTCGTCGAATCCCTTAAAGCGTGTGACTTCATCCAGCACGTAAATAGTCCTACACATAAGGCAGGACATATCCTTGATGGTGTATTTTCCAACGACGATAGGCTTTCCACTGGTGTTCCATTACAGGTGGTCTGGTCCGATCATTTTGCTGTACCATTTGATCTTGACATCTCCGGCACCTGTTCCTCCAATCACAATACCACTCCCTTTATTCTCAGGAGAAACTTAAGGAATATCTCAGATGACACTATTGCCCCCCTGATCTCCACTTCCGAACTTCTATCTGTCACGGTTGCTTCAGAGGCAGCCCAGTCTCTGACTGACTCCATCTCTAAAGCAGTTGATAAGCTTGCTCCCTCATCCCTATGCTATGTAGCACGCCTTAAACCTACTGCACCCTGGTTCTCTGACCAGCTCAGACTTATGAGACAGGGTTGCAGGAGTAGTGAAAGGAAGTGGAGGAAATCCTGGGACTTAAAAGATAGAGAGGCCCATAAATCCGCACTACGTGCCTACAAACACCAAGTGACTATCAAGAAACAGGAATATTTTTCAAATCTGACCAGCTCTCTTTCTTCTTCAAGAGATCTTTTCAAAATCGCTGACTCTTTATGTTCACTGCAACTTCCCGACCCAGTAGTCAGTTCCCAACAACTCTGTAACGATATCTCAGACTTCTTTCATAGTAAAATACATGACATTCACGTCGCCCTCGAATCCCACCGTCTTGCTCTTGATCATAATACTCCTCCTCTCATATCCAATCTTGATGCACTAGGCAAGGACCCCCCCTGCCTATTCACATCTTTTCCCTCCCTATCCCTTGAATCTCTGAATTCTCTTCTTGACAAAATTAAATCGGCCTCCCCCCTGGATCCTATACCCCTTAAGAAACTGAAAGAGTGCAGAATTCACCTTTCTCCTCTTTTGCTTGACGTATTAAACAAGGCCATCGCGCAAGGCTCTTTCCCTTCTATTTGGAAGAAGGCTATAGTCAAGCCGCTACTTAAGAAGCCGACTCTGGACCCGGCCATGCTGAAAAATTTTAGGCCCATTTCGCTTCTTCCTGCACCCGCGAAGTTGCTTGAGTCGCATTTGAATTTCCATCTATCTGCCTTTCTCGAATCTTCTGAATACCTGGACAACACTCAGCACGGTTTCAGAAAACATCATAGCACAGAGTCCGCCCTTACCTATGTGGTCGATAACATCCGACGCAAGGTGGACTCTGGCCAAACCACAGTCCTAGTTCTGCTGGACCTCACGGCCGCTTTTGACACCCTCTCCCCCGCCATCTTGTCATCTCGGCTAAGGGAGGCGGGTGTCACTGGATCTGCCCTGAGTCTCCTAATTTCCTTCCTGACCGAAAGGGAACAGAGAGTGATGCTTGGGAACCACCTCTCCCCTGCCAAGTCTCTGCAATGTGGGGTGCCACAAGGGTCGGCCTTAAGTCCGACCCTTTTTTAACATCTATGTGGCCCCCCTTGCAAGACTTATCAAATCTCAGGGGATGGAGGTGGTATCCTATGCAGACGACACGCAGATTATGGTCTCTCTTGCTCACACCTCGGTTAAGACATCTGCCGCCAGCTTCAGGGTCTGCATGCAGTATGTGGCAGACTGGATGACTATAAATTCCCTGAAGCTAAACGGTGAAAAAACCGAGGTGTTAATATTTGGGAAGAACCAGAATCTGTGGTCGAGCGAGTGGTGGCCTTCCTCTCTTGGCATCTGCCCCACTCCCTCCCTCTCTGCCAAAAATCTGGGAGTGATATTTGACACCTCACTCTCTATGTCCCTGCAAGTCAACAGGACCGTTGCTACCTGCTGTGGTGTGATTCGGGTACTCAACAAAATCCGTGGGTACCTTTCCCCCCAGGCGCGTAAACAGGTTGCAGTCGCCCTGGTGGGTTCAAGACTGGACTACTGCAACTCCCTCTATATGGAAGTCAACAAAGGGTTGATCCACCGTTTGCAGACCCTTCAGAATTCTGCAGCACGCTTTGTTTTGAATCTCCCCAAAGCTTCCTCTGCCACCTTAGCCAGGAAGGAGCTTCATTGGCTTCCGGTACAGCACAGAATTGCCTTCAAAATTCTCTGTTTCACCTACAGAGCATTGATGGATGGTCCTGCTAGTGCCATTGGCTCACTCCTCTCGCGCTATGTCCCCACAAGAAACTTACGCTCTGCGGGACTCTGCCAACTAGCTGTTCCCCGCATCAAATCTGTCAGATGGGGAGCCAGAGCCTTTTCCGTCGTCGCTCCTCAATTGTGGAACTCCCTCCCCATGGAGATTAAAACTCTCCCTTCCATCGACTCGTTCAAGAAAGCCCTAAAAACTTTTCTCTTTAAGAAGGCCTACTCATGATTAATTATCACTAGGTAAGGTCTTAAGTTGCTGTATTTAATCTAGGCGCCTTGACGCCCACTGGGCTAAGTTTGCGCGATACAAGATTCCCCTCATTCATTCATTCATGACGAGCTCAGCTCGTCATGAGCATGGAAGGGGTTAATTACTAAAGAGCATCTGAGACCCGGACGGGGCCCAGGTGTGCGACATGCGTGCGCACCATTTAATTTATTTGCGCACCATTTAGTTCATGACAAAGAGGCAGCTGAGTGAGGGGCCCCTGGAGCGCGGGGCGCCCCGCTACGCAGGGGCTGCGAGGGCCTATGTTACGCCCCTGATGCCTTATAAAAAAAAACTTAAGATTTTTAAAAAAGCATTATTCATTTACATTCCAATGTTTCCTGGAAGTGCGTTAAACAAGACAGGGTGATGACAGTGAAGAGGGAGTGGAGAACATACACAGGCCTGCCGCATCGGAGACAAGGGCCCCATGCCTGGACCCCACGAAGCCACCCCTGCACCTGCCATAGCCAGGAATAGTGCAGCATCACAGCACCCCTTGCCCACCTCAGAAGCCCTTAGCCGGAAGCATGGTACCGGTGCGTTTCGCCGGCTCTACTGAGCCCGGTCTGGCAGCAGAGGGGCAAGTTTAGAGCAGCACAAATCTGTTGTGTAGAGTGTGAGTGCCTCGTCTACTTTGTGGTTCGGCATCCATGGGCCCCGTGTGCGCAATCCACTGAATGTGGGGAGTTGGGGCTCAGCCTCTTTTTGTGTGCCCGTGAGTCGCTTGTGGGATCATTCTGGAACTGCGTGGTTTCTTTGAAGTGGGTCTTGTGTTCATTCCCAAATTGCATCACTCCTCCATGGGAGATTGAATGCTCTGAGGCTGTGTGGACACCCTGTGTATGTGAACACCCAGGTTGTATGACAACCCAGTCCTTAAAATGTATTATCAGATCGTCTGGGTTCCTTGTAATCACCTTTGATTGTTTCATCTGATTGTGAGACCCCATCTGTGTGAGAACTGCATGCCAATCTTTGCAATTGCTTGCTATGATTTATGTGAAATCTAGTCTCTAAGTCTGTTTTTTCTCTGAACAGTGCCAAGCTTTTGGGGTGTTGGCAGTGTGCCTGGTGCCTGCCTCGGGTCTTCTTTGGGATTATGTTTTTAACGTGGACAGTGCAAGTTGTGTCAGCCTATCCTCAGGTGTGTGTCTGCTACCAGTGCTGATCTGTGAGCTTACTCCATGGGCACTGCAAGTGTGAATTGGCTGTGCACGCGATGTGCAGGCTCCTGTGAGTGGTGGGTGTGTGTGGTCAGCAGTATGTATCCTGTCAGTGCTCTGACTGTTCCTCTGGACCTGCCAGCCTGCCCTGGGGAAGGCATGATCACCAGTGCCCTGCTACTGCTTCAGCCCCCAGCCCTGGTGCAGGTGGTAGGCCCAGCCCTTGCCACTGGCACTGCCCAGGATGTGCCAAGCCTCCTGATCTCCGACCACCTGCTGCCAGCATGATGCCCGAGCAGGCCAACCATGTGGTGTTCACCATTGAGAACATGCCCGCCGAGAGCATCTCAACACCCTTCACCTTGCAACAGAGGTTCAGGAGGGTTCTCAACAGGTGAGGGAGTCCCTGGATCATCAAGGAGGTAGACGTTTCTGAGTGGCATGTTTGGCCAGAAAGCATATGGCCTAGTGGATTTGTGCTGATTGCAAAGGCATCTTAAGTCCATTGTCTCATAAGAGCATCATTTTACATGTTGATTTGCTTGTGCCAGATAATTTAATGCAACAGGAGATGTGATGGCGTTTGGTTTAGGCTAGCATTGACATGGCAAGGACTAGATACACCACACAAGATGCTGCATCTGTGAAAGTAAGGCTGCCCAGTCTAGGTATCGTATTCATGTGGCAGTGAAATTACATGAAACATCACTTGATGGCACTCACACATGAGATATAATGCATATGTTGGTAGAATAATGTAGATTATTGAACAGGGTCAGTCTGGTGTTTTGAATTTGTGATACCACAACCCCCCTCTCAAAGACCAAATGTTGTCTGCTGGAGTAATAATAATATTAAAATGGATATGTCTGTTGTTTTAATTTTGGCTGTGATGGGTTTACAATATTTGTCATGGATAGGGTTTTCAGGAGTAATTCTGCTGGTATAGCTCATGTATGTCTTGCCCTACTGGCAGCTGTGAGTGGCCTTTCGATAGTGGGTACCCTGGGCTGGCCTTGGAGTATTAATTACCTGAAGCTGTTGACCAGAGTGCTAAGTATCTGAAACCTTCCAGGTAACCAGTGGGAAGGGTGAAAATGTGACTTTCTTTGACAAATGGTGTCTCCCTCATTGAGAAAGGGGTGAGTAGCGCACAGCAAAAGTAAAAATCCTGGTTGTGGGCTGTTCTCGCATCCTCTATTCTGTCTGATTCGTGTCTGGCATGCATTTCTTATAACACTCTGCTTGTAAAATACGCAAAGAATGTCCTGTATAACTCATCCAAATTGGCAATTTCTTAAATGCTAAATATGTCAATCGTATTGGTTTAATAACCTTCCGCTTCCTCAAGTTTGCTTGAAAATGCACCATTTGTCCACTCTTATTTCAAAATTTTCTCAGGTGGAGAACCCCCCTGAACCCCACTTAAGTTGTTCGGGCTTGCTCGCTACGCTCGCTCGCCATACTGCAGTATGGCAATAATTTTACGCCTCGCCACTTTCAAATGTTACCAGCCGCCACTATATATGAGCCAGTGGTTGCCACCGGGGCGCACCGGAATGCATTACTCCTTATCAGACAATCCACATGAGCAAAGAGAGGGGAAAATACAAAAACAGCAACAAAGAAGGAAGATAATACAAACAAGCATTGGCAAAGCCAATAGGGCTCGGCAATCTTATTGCAAAGGAAAGGAGAAAAGGAACTTTGTGTGTACTTTGTTATCTTGAGAAAGATCTCCAAGGGCTTGAAACTGAGCTTGCCTCCTGTACTGAAGTCTTAGGGACACAAAGACTTCACCACTAGCTCCACTGAATTTCTTGCTGGGAATTCTACCTGCAGAGAGGTGCCTGCTGTTGTTTTATGACTTTTAGAAACTGCATGTCGCTGGGAGCTGGAAGTGCGATGCAATGAGAAAGAAGCATGTTGCGCCGCAGCAGTTTGCATCGCACCGCTGAGGAAGCGTGTCGCATCGCCAAAGAAGCGTGTCGCCGACACAAATGTTGCCGTTGCATCACCAGAGAAGTGCATCGCAGGGCCTGTCGCGGCTCAAGAAACCACCAATTCCGCCACATGGCCGTCGGGCGTGCACGCATCGTATCCAAGTTGTTGCATCGCATCAAAGACGCCATCTTGTCGCATCACATTGGATTGTGGCATCGCATCAAGGCGCCATCTTGTCACATTGTAATCGGGACACAGTAAGAAACTGGCACATCTCCTCCACTCCGGTAAGGATCAGATGCATCACCTCCCCTGGACAAGGAACTGACACATCGCCTTCCCTGCACCCCTTTTGTTTATATTACGTTACGCATCCAAGGTACTTTGAGAGTAAAGTGTTGCATTTACCATGTACATTGATCTAAGCTATTTCTACCATTTGAAAGTCATATGTTTGAATACTGTATTGTGGATTTTAGTAGTTTGGTCTTGTGTTAAATCTAGATAAAGATTACTTATTTTTCTAAACTGGTGGGTGTCCATTTGTAGTGTTTTGACTGTGTTACTGTATGCCTTCACAAATGCTTTACACACTGCCTCTGAGATAAGCCTGCCTGCTCGTGCCAAGCTACCAAAGGGGTGAGCAGGGGTTATTTTAGGAGAGTAGCCCCCTTACCCTGACTAGAAGCTAGGGCCCCTTTTTGGTCAAAGGTACCTACCTCTGCCAACTAGAGACCCCCATTTATAACAGACCAGCACAGGAGACACCTTCAAGCACACCAGGACAAACGATACTGACACAGTCCACTGGGACAAGGAGGCATTGACACACTTGCTTGGGTAGGGGACACTGAAAAATGCAATAGGATGGAAAATACTGACAAAGTGCATTGGATCAGGGTGAAGCTCACTCTCAATCTGGGACAGGAGACATTGGCATGCTTTTGAAACAGACACTGATGCCCTCCTGCCCACAGAGACAGTGGTACTCACTGGTACACAGAGACGCTTACACAGCACTCTGGGGAGAGAGACACTGACCCTTGCACTGGTGGCAGGGACACCAACACCCATACTTGGAAACAGATACCCCAATGGGCTCCGAGATATGGAGACACATTGACATGCATACATGGGCAGGAGACAGTGACACAGTGACACAGTGCACTGGGACAGGAGACACTGACAAACACACAACTGCAAGCAGGAGATCCTAGTAAACATACTAACACAGGAGATAGTGATAGAGCACTGTGACAGGAAGACTGTGACAAAGTTCACTGGGACAGATGACACTGACATGCACAATGGTACATGAGATATTGGCACATCACACTGCATCAGGGAGACTGACACAGTGCATTGGACAGAAGTCCCTTGGACAAGCATTTATTATTATTATTATTATTATTATTATTATTATTATTATTATGATTATGATTATTATTATTATTATTATTATTATTATGATTATGATTATGATTATTATTATATTATTTTAGATATTTGTAAAGCATACAAGTCACCGCCGGGGTTCTCTGTGCTCCAGCAGGCCAAACAGATCAAGTGTGGCGGAAATTTACAGATTAAAAAAACATGTTTTTAGGAGTTTTTTAAATGAGGCTAAATTGACATAGGAGCGTTGAAAGAGTGGAAGCTGGTTCCAATGTGAGGGGCCAAAAAGAGAAAGAGCGGTTCCGTACCTGACAGTATGAATACGCTGGGGGCGTAGTAGCAGTTGCTCACTAGATCTAAGGTTGCAAGTAGGAATGTAAGGTTGCAATCTATTTTGCAGGTAGTGAGGCCCATTTCCATGAAGAGACCCGTGAACAAGACATACAAGCTTAAAAAGGGTGTGCTTTCCTATAGGCAGCCAGTGCAGAGATCTTAATGTGGGTGCAGAAAGAGAACGAGCGGATAGGTTGCAGACCAACCATGCTGCTGTGTTCTGTATGACTTGGAGCTTGGAGAAAAGACGCTTGTTATTTGCAATCATTAAAGAGTTTCCATAGTCCAGGCGACTCACAGTAAGTGCCTGGGTAAGGGATTTCCTAGTCTGCAAGGGTAGAGACTGAAAGGCTTTTCTGAGGGTAGACATCAGACCGAAGCATATTCTAGAGACTGAATTCACATGTTCTTTCATGGACAGATTTCCGTCAATTAAAACAGGAGGTTTTTAAAGCTTTTTAGGTCTTGCCTCTCAATGCGCATTCGCATTGAGCAGAGCGAGACTTTAGGGCTTTAAACAGACTTTACCCAACTGGCGATTTGGTTCTGTGCCCGTGCGCTTTTAGGTCAATGCGCAAGCGCATTGACCTAAAATGCGCGTGCACATCATCAAATCGCCGTCTGTTCCCTTAGCCGCACTCCTCCCACGCCTTTGAAGTGAAGCTTAGCTTCACTTCAAAGGCCCCTGCTGCTTCACACCCTCATCGCCGCTCTCCCCGCTCCGCCCCCTCCCCTGCCTGCCGTGTCGCATTTCTCCTCCCCCCTCCCCACAGCAATGCCCTCCCTCTTGGCTCGCTGTTCTTTTAAAAACTACTCACTGCCTCCTCCCGCTCTCCTTAATCCGCTCCCCTTAATCCACCCTCCGCTTTCCTTTGTTTCTAAATCCCCCTCACTCCTTCCTGTTTCTAACCCACCCCGTTTCTCTCACCTCTCATCACGCTCTCTATTGTGTTTTCCACCCTACCCACTCGTGTCAAAACCCCTGCGCTGTTTTTGTACAGCTTGTTTTGCTTGCATGGAAGGGCACTACCATGGTCCCTGGAGGTGCCAACGATTGCCTCCCCCAAAAACCAACCCCTGTGCTGTCTTGAGCCATTTTCATCCATATCGTTGAGAGGAATTTGCTGCGATTGTATGGGCATCTTTTCAAAGCTTGCTTCTATTTCCCTAACTGGACATATAGAAACCCGGATTTGTATTTTCTCATGTGATCTGTAAATGCAACTTGCTTGATGCATGTCTCTCTTTGCTAGAGCCGACTAGTAGTGGCGTGAAGCACAATTGTGCCTACTCTCCACATGACACGGGTACGTGCGTTGACAACCTCACAGGGCCAGGTCCCTGAGCAGAGCAGGGTTTCAGAAGCGCAGATGGGTGTGAGACATGGTCCCATCCATCCCCCAGAGCCAACAATATTTTAATAATGTTGTTGATAAGTTAATATTTTGCCGCTATGTCTACTTCTTAACACTCGTCAAGTGAGTCCGACAGAATGGGGCTTGCATTCATACGTCTGTCGGGGCTGCTTTAGCTCCCATTGAGTCCTGTTCACTTTCTGTCTCACTGAAGACAAGGAGCCGCCCCAAGCACACACCTCCTTACAACCTAATTAGGCTTGTCCTATCGATTCCGCCCTTTGTAACATATCTACAGAAAGATGCATGAAGCATTGTCTGAGATAAATGAACGAGCGTTGCTGCTGACCCCTCTAAACCTGCCAATTAGCAGCCCAGCTTGTGTTCGATTAGCTCCCGCTCAGTAGGCATGTCTTCACGGACCCCTAAGACCTCCCGGGCTCCCGTAGGCTGCCTGGAATCTGAGAGGCGCTCGTTAACATTGCATCCCTAATTACTGCTCAGGAGGCCGAGAGCCTCTTTGATGTGCCGCACTCTGCTATTGGTCAATGCGACCTGCGTGTTGTCAAGCAAACTAGGAGCAGCGTTAGCTAACGTATGCTCAGAGTAGTTCCACTTTACGACTCCATTTTTGTTGTTGTTATTTTAAGGTTAAGGAATACAAGAAAAATAGCCGTTGCTACAAATCACTGAACCCCTACTACACCAGTTGCTCAAAGCTACCAGCTTACTCAGGGCTTTAAGTGGGAAGTAAAAACTGGGGGGCGGGTGTCTCTCAAAGGGGCGTGGGCAATGTAATTAATTAAGCTACAAATCTGTGCTTAGCATAGTGTGCCGCCCGACTTGTATTTTGCAGTTTCTGTCATTACATCCAGATATATGATGCAACAAGTAACATCAAGTCAGGACTATTGGCTTTGTCAATGGTTGTTAGTCACCATCACTCTCCCCTCCCTTCTCTTTTTCCCCTCACTCCTCACTCTCCCATCACTTTCCCCTCCCCCTCTATCCTCACTCTACCCTCCCTCTCACCACTCTCCTCCCTCTCACCACTCTCCACCCTCTCACCATTCTCCCCTCTCACAACTCTCCTCTCTCCTGTCTCCTCTCTCTCTCCCCCTCTCTTCACTCTCCTCTCCCCTCCCCTACCATCTCCCATCTCTCTCCACACTCTTCCTTCTCTCTCCTCTACCCTCTCTCCTCTCTCTCCACACTCTCCTCCCTTTCTCCCCTCTATCCTCACTCTCCCTTCTCTCCCCTCCTCTTTCCCATCTCTCCTCAAGGTACACACGATTGTCAATGAGCACTAACACAGCATCATTTATACCATTTTGGCATTAGTCAACACCACTAGTTTTTCCCTGTTGTTCTCATCTTCATCTCCCACATGGTTACTCCTTTCCCAGGTCTATCTCCATTGCTCTGCCTTCCACCTCTCATGCCTCTCTCCCAAACTCATCTTCTCCCTTTCTATACTCAATTCTCTCCCTTTCTATCACATCAGACTCCCTCTCCTGCTTCTCTCTCTTGCTTCGCTCTTGGGCTCCCTGTCTGTACTTCTCACCCCTGATACACTCTGTCTCCCTCTCCATGCTTCTGTCCCCTGCTGCACTCTCAGGCTCCCTGTCCGTGCATCTCACCTTTGCTTCACTCTTGGGCTCCCTCTCCGTGCTTCTCTTCCTTGCTGCACTCTCTGCTCTCTCTCTGTGCTTCTCTCCCCTGCTGCACTCTTGTGCTCTCTAGAGATGTGGCCTAACGACCAGAGCTGCCATCTAAGTCACGTAAATACAAAACATGTTGCATTCCAAATGCTATAGGTGTCACATTCGCGAAAGTTATACCTATTGGCATTGTAAATGACAAAGCTATCCATTTAGCTATTTTAAAAACCAACACATAAATAAAATATTTGTCATTTACAAGACCAATAGCTCCAACTTTTCTAATGCGAGACCTATTGCATTTCCAATGCTTGTTTTGGGATGGGAGTAGGCCCCAGTTCGCTGGGCCACCAGTCGCTAAACCAAAAGGAAAAAGCTTTCTCAAAAAGCAGTATCTCCATCTTATTGGTGTTCAATTGAGGTCATCCATATGGCAATCTTAGTCATACATTCCTTGAACTTTAATTTTGTAGATTCAGGGTTTGGCCCCATGGTGATGGCAAGTTAGATGTCATCTACATACGCGATGACCCCAAAGCTGCATGATCTTATCACTGTTGAAGGGGGTGGGGCTGAAAGATGAGCCCTGTGCCACCCCCTTACCTAATGCCATATGTCTGGAATTAAAAAAGTCCAGCTGCACTGAGTGAATTTGGTGCTGTAAGACACTAACAAAAACGCACACAGGATAGGGAACACCATAAATGTAACGTTACTGAAGCATTAATGTACTGTTACTGAAGCATTTATGTACTGTTACTGAAGCATTAACTCCAATAATCACACTCAAACCCATTTGGTGGAAGTTTGCAACACCGTAACCCATATAGAGTTCTCAGAATACACCGCACCCTGACCCAGCAGACTGCAATCTGCATATCAGGGGCATGCAAAATTGCCCAGAGGCCATGGGACTGAATAAAGCGGCGCTATACAAAGATTGTCCAAGCCAAAGCGCCCCCGCTCCCCGGACCTAGTTCTGAGCGTGACTTTGTTGGGACACAGTGGCAACACTCACCCCGAACACAAAGTCAAGATTCTCAGAAAATGACACTTCACTAAATGAACGTCCACAAGTCTGCAGCCAGTCATTTATTTAAACACGAAGATAAACCCCAAGGGCATTTTATCTGCACACCAGCAGTCTGGTATTCGGTGATTTATGCACCAGATCAGAAACAAAGCAGACCAAACACCGAAATTATTTCCTTCCGAACTTGCTTTGCGAAAATATTTTAAATATGCTTAGCTTCATAAATTATGTGTGGTGCAGCAAAATAGTGAAAATTACAACCATATCATTTGTTGGTGGTATCAAGGGGGTGTGAGTAGCGCTCCTTAAGAAAAAGTAGTCCCAAAACAATGTGCTAAAATGGCCCCTGTGTATGTTTAGGGGTAATTACTCCCTCCTCTCGGTTGCGCTGAACACGGAAAGCGGCATGATGCTTGCATGCCATGGACCAATGGAAAGAAGGAATAACTAAGTTAAGTGGGAGCCAGCAAATGGCATGCCTATGGGTGGGCGAAGCCCACAACATTAGATACAACATGTCTAAGTTCGAGACAGCGAAAGCACTCCACCTAGAGCTAAGACCTAAAAAACCACCAACAAGGGAGAAAGCAGGAACCTGTAAGAGTGAGATGAAGGGGAAGGGAGTGTCTGCTAGTGGATTAAAGAGGCCTGAGATGGATTTAGGATTACACAGCCTTGGTGTTCATGTGGGGACATTTAATGGCATCAGCGGCTGTCTTTTGATCAGTGCTTTGGAGGCCAGCACTTATTATGTTACAAACTAAACACTGCTGCAGCTGTTTCCACAATGCTTCCGGAAAAGCATATGAACTATCAAGTCAAGAAGTTTCTGTTGATTTCGGCAGCATGCCCTTTGCAAACACAAAAAAAAAACACTGAACCTTTGAGGCAGGAAAAAGCTTTGAAAGAGTAAGTGTTTACATTTAATACAGGAGGAAAACTACATTTGAACATGCGCTTTCAAGTGTCAAAGTCGCCTCTCATGCTCTGCAGTGGTTTGAGAAGAAAGCAACATTGGGTATCGCAAAAAAGGCCCTAAAACAGGAACAAGATGACTGGAAAACAAGTAAGACTGTGAACATACAGATAGTACATGGTTAGAAAGGATGAATCAGACTTTGTCTGAGGTCATTAGTGCCCACTGGTAAAAATGCTAGGTATGGAAGAGATGGTGCATGAGGATCCCCTTATATAAAAGACTCTAACACTCAGTGGTCAGACTATCTAGTTCAGATTGAGTAGGGAACAATTAGCATGTCAAATACATATAAGAATGAGTATATTTGGAATGCAAGCTAATGTATATATAGGGAGAAACTATGGCTGAAAGTGGTGCTAGGGTTAAACTCTTATTCCTTAGTGCCTAGTAAGCTGTGAGGATGAGTTAACAAATGTGATGCTTGGTTGAAAGAAGACGCCTCATGGATGCACCAATTGGGTTACAGGTCTGCTCAACCTTTACCCCTGGGTTGCCATCTTTGTTGCTTCTTTTTTTGTGTGCAGGTGTAAGGTGGAGGTGGATTCAGCTCACCCTCTACCAGGGTCCTGCTACTTACCCTGCTTAGTACTATTTTGGCGGTCCTCTGCCTTGTGCTATGCAACTGTCTCCTCTCTCCATCATGATCAGCACCTCCATTTATCTTGCAGAGCATCTATAGTGGTACTGGGCACACCCTCAGCCAGGACACCATCTGACTTCAGACTTAGATATGCTGAACAGAGCACAGTAGGCGTTGTTAATCTATGAACCCAGGGTCCGGAACATCCCCATCTCCATCAGAGCTGCCCTCATGCTGCTTCAATTTAGGAAAGAGGTGAAGACTCACCTCTTTAAGGAACATTATACTACAATGCATTAACCATAAACCCAGCTTCCTATCCTACCACTCATTGACTTAATGCTGGTATTTGACCCTGTACAGCGCTCTGCTGCCTTTTGGCTATGCACGCACTATAGAAATACCGTATACATACATGCTTACAGAACTAATATTCAATATTATTTTTTAATGCAGATAGACTCCAAAGAGTGACAAAGTGCTATAGAACAAGGTGTTCTTTCAAAAGAAGTTGCACAATATTGGTAATTGAAAGAAAAACATCATTGTAATTCCAATTGTGTTTAAATAGCGCGTACTACCCCATACAAGGCGTTGAAGTGCTTTTTAGCAGGTAGCATGGTACTCCGGTAGCTAAAGGATTAGTAGGGTCTAGATAGTGTTAGTTTGGGAATCATAGTTGTAAAATGAGGTTTGGGATGAGTCAAGGAGGGATAGAGGGAAGAGTTTGAGGTTTAGGATGAGACAGAATAGTTCTTAGACCTGGCCCTTTTTGCAGGGTTATCCCCAAACTTTTTTGCCTTCTTCCTCCTATTATTTCTGATCTGACATGTTTTTGTTGGTTTTAGGACTCTGGGCACTTTACCACTGATAACCAGTGGTAAAGCGCATATGCTCTCTTTCTAAATTGCATTTGTGATTGGTTTATCCATGATTGGCATATTTGACTTACTAGCAAGTCCCGGGTAAAGTGCACCTTTTGCATCCATGGCTTGTAAATCAAATGCTACCAGTGGGCCTGCAGCACTGATTGTGCCACCCATATGAGTAGCCCTTCAAACATGTCTCAGACCTGCCACTGCAGTGTCTGTGAGTGCAATTTTAAACTGCTATTTTAAACTGGCAAGTGCACCCACCTGCGAGGCCCAAACCTTCCCTTTCATTCTATGTAAGGCACCCATAAGGTATGCCCAATGCAACCCCATGGGCAGAGTGTGGCGTATTCAAAAGGTAGGACATCTGCTGGTGTATTTTACATGACCTAATTGTGAAATACTGCAAATTTTGTTTTACACTATTGGAAGGACTAACTCTCCCATACGGTAACAGGGGTATTTGTATCATTCTAGGTTTCTGCCCCTATTGCCAGGAGCTTTGGAATGTGTTATGTAAGAGGCTTTCAGTTGAAGCTGAGCCTACTTCATGTCTGCAAGGATACTATGGATGGGATCTTTTTCTTCCGGCAAATAAACTTATCTTCATGACTTCAATCTGCGCAGAGCTTGATGTTACATTTGGCGACAGAGGATGGGATATGCTTGAAAAGGATCTCAACACCTGTTACTTTAAGATCTCCTCACTGAGCTTATATACTATCTTCTATGAATCCTTGGACTTCAATCGCATTGAGGTACTGTCTATTTTTTTTTTAATGTCTTGTTCTCCCAAGGTGCACTGTGTCTGGCAATACGTTGGGCCTTTTTTGTTAACTGCTCGGCGTTGCAAAACATTGATGATTTTTAACTATTTAGCCCTAACTTTATTGCGCTTACTCGTGCATGACTTTAAGAACATTTCAAGTGATTTTAATGGCGCTGCAGTATTCACCCTCTACGCTTCTGCGCTCACATGCGCCATCTAACCACTCACTTTGGCCTCACTTTGGCGATTTATAAATATTCAGCCTTAACTTTGTTGCTCTCTCTCGCGTGTGACTTTAAGAACATTTCATGTGGGTTTAACAGCGCTGCTGTGTTCACCCTCTGTGTTTTTGAGCTCACACACACCATCTATAGAAAATTAATTACGAGGACTTACTGTGCCGCAGCAAACTGTGTTTTCTTTCAAATTGCCACATGCTCGAGACTCTGTTCGTGCATTGGAATCTCCTATGTTCTTTGACGGAATCCCACCATCTTCCCTCCGGAGCTGAAACCCTGCTCTTGTCATCATCTGTCTGACACACTCACACTGCCCCACATGTTGCGTGGCAGCCATCTTTAGTTTCCACTGAAATTGGCAAACCGATTACACCTGCGTGTCACGTCTGTGATGCACACACACGTTCTTAACCTTAGAGTTTGATCTTACTTTGATACAGGACAACAAGTTTGTAGCATCATCATATTGCGTGTCAGTTTCAACTTCAATAAATTACTCATCATTACAGTGATGCGTACACCCTTTTCAAGGAAGAAGCACTATGATGCAGTATCTTTCTGTTGTTAAGGAAAAATCTTATTGCTCATCATTACAGTGATGCACACACTGATGTGATTACGCTACACTTTTCAAGGAAGAAGCACTTTGATACGGTATCTTCCTGTTTTTAAAGAAAAAGCATATTGCTCATCATTACAGTGATGCGCACACTATTGTGATTATGCCATACATCTTTCTTCTGTGACACTCTCATATTGGATATGTTAAAGCACGGTTTTTTAAGGATAATGATGATGGACACACACAAGGGCTTCAAGAGCGGCTCTTTATTGCCAATGAACTGCAGTTGAGACAATTTGCCAGTAGGACTGCAAAGAGATCCGGTTTTACAGAAAGGAAATCAGTCCTTATATACATTTTTCAGAACCTGGATACATTAATCATTTACATCAACATCATGGTGTGAGCACTTCACAAATAGTCCACGTGTACATGGACACATTAATTATTAACAATAACATCATGGTGTGATCATTTCAGAAATAGTCCACGTGTACATTTACCTTATACATGACGCACATGACCATGTTAATATTTAGCCAATCTCTTAAGCTACTGCCTTCTGACCTACAGCCTGAGTCTGTTATCTTGTTTTTGTCAAACATGCACTGTTTGAGGTGGTCAGCAGACACACAATTTCCACACACAATATTTGTCCTAAGCAAACACTTTTACCCAAGCAGGGGCAGAGCAGATTGACACGTCCCAGTTCAGAGAGCCAATTCTAGGAATTAACTCTCTGAACCGGCTTCTGTAAACAGGTGAAGGCCAGAGAACTGTTACACATGTTTGAGTTGCATCAGAAGGGACACGTACTCGTTCGTTTGCAATGCATTTGGTTTTAACTGAATTTCAGACAATTCAGTTTAACCCTCTGTGCATCAGCTGTGCACCATGGAGCAATCTTTCATTATGATTAGTGGGCTCATATTATTTGTAAGCAGGTGAAAGACAGAAATTAATGTAAAACTATGGTTCACTTTAATGTAGCCCTTCACCAAAGGGCTAATTCATGTTTCATTTTTCACAAACGACCCTTTGAACCTTAGTTTAAAATAATTTCATCTTGAAGCATATCAATACTCAATAATTATATTGTCTATCCTTATCATTGTCCGAAATGTATATGTGCATTAATTCAGTAGTGACTGTTTGCATCATTATTGTTTCCTTTTCCTTTGATCTCCTCACTGGGCATTTTGTCAGCTGTCCCAATAGTTGACAGCACATTGGCAGGCAATTAATTAATAGACAACAGCCTATTATTAGTAGGAAAATTGTTATGAACGCCATTCCTATCTTCCAACCCCATGCACTCAACCAACTCCAAAGTGAACCTCCTATATCCCATGTACCAGAATCCTGATGTGCTTCTACACCTATATGATGCAGTCTTTTTATTGCTTCCCTGACAGTAACAGAGGAGTCAGGTACATAGGTGCAACAGGACGCCCCTATAATTGCACAGACTTCTCCCCTTTCTGCTAGCATCATGTCAAGAATCATTCTATTTTGTAACTAAACTAATCTCACAGCTTGAAGCTCTACTGTAATATTTTCAAGTATACTTGTCGTTTCATTTATTGTTGCTTCTAGTAGTCTGGACAATCTATGTATATCCCCGGAGTTGATAGATGGACCAATCCATGGTATCACCCCTTTAAATATATCACCTGCTATTTGTGATGCTGTATCCCTTTGATCCACACTTCTCCTGCCTCGCCGTGATGCATGTCTTTGCATGTCCCTTCGTACTTCTTTTGTTTCTTTTATCGCTATAGCAGGTAGTACAAAACCTAGATGACAACAACCATTCCAATCTGTTGGAAGCCATGTATAAGCCCTTTCTCCACAAATAAAATAAATTGAGTCACCTACGTAAAGTGGAATGCTATTATTTCTGGCCGTCATTTCAAATGTCATGTTACAATTTGTACTATTTCCCACTTCATATGTCCCATTACTTTTAATACAAATACTCCCTATTGTGTTGTGTTTTCTTAATTTTAACTTCAAAAATGGTATATTCTTATTTGCCTCTTTCGATGGGCCTGCTATCCCAGTGCTTGTATTCTGAGTTGGAAAGAGCGGAGTAAAGATGTCAGACAGGGGGAATGTCGCATTCTGTTCTATTACTTCCGTGCAGTTCTTCAGTGTCAGAATATCTGCCATATATTTGTTATATAACGTTCCTGCAGGTGGAGCCATAGTTGTCCCTGCACCAGCAGTACTTTTCTTTAAATTCTGCAAAACAGCTATTAGCTCTATTTTTACTATTGTTATGTATATGGAATAACAGGATGCTGCAAAAGGCAGTGGAACTTGAACCAGGGGCAAACTTTGGTCTACAGAAGCTGGGAATTGCAAACATATCCAGCAATTTCCCCTTGTTAATATCTTATTGGTATGATGCAACAATGTCACAAAGGAATTGTGGTGCATATCTTCTCTGTGGGCTATTTTTTCAGGTGACAAAGTGTATTCTGGTATGGTAGCAGGGGGTGTTGGTGCTGGAACCAACGGTTCCATGGGATAGAACACGTCTAATAGATATACGGTTATTAATGCAAGCAATAACAGGCAGAATATCACCCCAGGTATGCATATTTTAGACTTGTACCATTTTTTCTCCATTTTTAGAGCTGTATATTCCCTATCCATACCTATCTCCTATATTTTCTTTAATTAGATGTAGTGCTATTGATGACGCTATGTTGTGAAATATCACTGTGAATCTTTACTATAATGTGAGCTAAGCACACAAAAAGCATAAACACATATAAGGTGAGGCTGTAGTACAGAATATATTGTGAACAGCTATTTGTTAATATTTCAGATGGCCTCTGAGAATTTCTTGGTACTTCCCGCCTCCCAAAGATATGCATGTAATTCTTGTAATGCACGACCCTTTTATCATGTATATCAATTGTTAGTGCAGCCACATTTAATTTTACAGGAGTGTCCACTGTACCTCACCCCAAAGGTATCTTTCTAAAGCTGGCTGTCTTGATGACCTGGAAAAAGTTCTTTGCTGGTTGCTGCAGCAGCACGGGTGCTCGCAGTGACAGAAGGACTCGCAAATACCTTCTGGATCAGTTCATCTACTAATTGCTGCAGTGGCACGGGCACCTTGCAGTGACAGGAGGACTCGCAAATACCTCCTGGATCAGTTCATCTACACAATGCTGCGATGGCACATTCTTTTGCTACTCAGCTTTTCTTTCTAGACTAATCATTCCCTGATGAATTGTTGTAGACTCTTCTTGTTATGCAGACAGCCTATTACCCCTGGTGGTAGTGTGCATTATACCCTAGTTGAATTTTTCTCAGTCTGCAAGTACTCTACTCAAGGCTTCTTGTAATGCTATACTATTTAAATCTCGCATTAGTTGGTATTCTAGCTGATCAAATACTTCCTAAAGGTAAATGAGTGCGTTTTCGTTGTCTTCTTCACTGCTATTCTCAAAGTCAAAAATTGTTGTCAAAATATCTGTTAGGATAATATCTAGTAGTAGTACTTCATCTATTTCCTGCAGAAGATCAGTTACCAGAATTACTGACATTTCATCTCCTTCTTCTTTGTAGACCTCAAATTGTACCTTTTTTCCTCTTTGATCAGTTCTGGTGTTGGCATGTGCTGCTGACCTGGGTCTTGGCTGGGTGCAGTCTCAGGAGGTACCCTCTTGATGTGGCTGGCATGTAGCCAGGATTTGTTGTTGGTGCACTTTACTGCTGTCTTTGTGGCGAGCAGGACTTGCTGTGGACCCTTCCAACGAGCTTGGAGACAGTTAGACCTCTGGAATGATTTAATGAGAACCCAGTCACCGGGCTTGAACTTGTGCCGCTCGGCCTGCAGTGGCTCTGGAAGGGCCCCCCTCACCTGCTGGTTGATAGAAGCAAGAGTACGTGTGAGTGGCATGCAGTAATCATTCAACAATTCATTTGTCATCATAGGCAGAGCATTTTTGTCTGGAACTCCCCAAGCTACCATTGGCAACCCAGTGACTATTTCATGTGCACTGAGTTTTGTCTTGGCATCCGGTGTGCTCCTCATGCTCATTAGGGCAATTGGTAAGGCATCCATCCAGGTCAATTTTGTGTCAGCACATACTTTCGCAATTTTATTTTTTAATACGCCATTTTTCCTTTCTACTGCACCAGCCGCCTCTGGATGATAGGCACAGTGTAACTTCTGCTGTATTCCCAGGGCTTTGCATGTCAACTTTATTATTTCATTACAGAAGTGGCTGCCATTGTCTGAAAATATTGTTTTTGGGACCCCAAAGCGTGGGATCAACTCGTTTATCAGGCACTTGGCTGTTGAGATTGCATCGTTATGTTTTACTGGATATGCCTCTATCCATTTTGAGTACATACACACTACCACCAGGATATACCTATACTTATTTGTCAGTGGCATCTCCACATAGTCAATTTGCAGGGCTTCAAACGGCATTGTTGGTTTTTCAAAGTGGCCTTTAGGTACTGGAGCAGTCTTACCCACATTGTACTGTGCACATACCATACATGTTTGACATATCTCCTGTGCTATTTTTCTTATGTTCTTGTTCACCCAGAATTTGTCCATACAATTTACTATTCCATCCCTGCATATGTGGGCCGGGCCATGCATGGCCAAACACATGGAGTAGACCATTCTGTCTGGCAACATGTACTTCTCCTTGGTCTCATTCATCCAGCATCCTTGAACAAATGACCCATTCTTTGACCAACTCGTCTGTTCCTCTGCTGTTGCTCCTTGCTGCATTAGTCTTACACCTTTAGTTGTTAGGTCTAGTGGCTTCACTTCCAGAGGTAATTCTTGGGCTGTTAGCACTAATGCTGAATGGCTTTGTGCTGTCTGTTTTGCTGTTGCATCAGCAAATGCATTTCTCTGGCCTACTTTGTCTGTAACCTTCTTGTGAGCACTGCATTTAACTATGGCCAATTTCTTTGGAAGTGCCAAGGAGTTAAGTAATTTGGTGATAAGCACTCCGAGCTGTATCTTTGTGCCTTGTGAGGTAATAAAACCTCTTTCCTTCCAGAGTCTTCCAAAGGAATGTGCCACATTAAAGGCGTATTGACTGTCTGTGAATATGTTAACACACCTACCTACAGATAACTCGCAAGCTCGTGTGAGTGCCACAAGTTCTGCTGCTTGTGCAGACAACTCAGGTATCTTACAAGACTCAACCACATTTTTATTTGTTACAACTGCATAGGCTGCTGATGTATTGCCTTCCTCTGTTTTAAGGCAGGAACCATCCACCCACAATTCTCCTTCAGCATCTGCATAGGGTGTATCAGTCATGTCTATTCTACCTTTTGTTTGCTCCTCGGTTAACAAAATGCAATCATGGTCTGAGTCCACTAGATCATCAGTGGGAACAGGTAACAGAGTGGCAGGGTTAAGAACATTACACTTGTGAAGTGTTACATGTGCTGCAAATAAACAGATCTCATACTGCGTGAGCCTGGCATTTGTGAGGTGCTGAGTACGTGTCTTATTCAGTATCAGCTCCACGGCATGTGGAACATAGACATCAACTTCATGTCCCATTATTATGCTTTCTGCACGTTGTAATGATAAGGCAGTTGCTGCAACCGAACGTATACAGGAAGGTAAAGCCTTGGCTACAGTATCCAAGGTGGCAGAGAAATATGCACATGGTCTTTTGTGGTCACCGAACTGCTAGCAGAGAACCCAAGAGCACACCCGTCAGACTCATGAACATAGAGTTGGAAAGACTTAGAATAGTCTGGTAGGCCTAAAGCAGGAGCATAGCAGAGAGCTTGCCGAATGGCAAGGAAGCTTTGTTCATGTTCTGGTAACCACTGAAGGGGTTCGGGCTTGTCCTTGTGGGTCAGGGCCAATAAGGGTTTTGAAATCAAGGAAAAGTTAGCAAACCAATGTCGACAATAACTGGCTATACCTAGAAAGGCTCGCACCTGTTTTTGGGTGCGTGGCACTGGTGTCTGTAGAATCAATTTAATGTGCTTATCATCCAATCTTCTCTGCCCTTTCGACAGGATGTGTCCTAAGTAGGAAACTTCCTGTTGAACAAATTGTATTTTTTCTGGTGAAACCTTGTGACCACGTTCAGCTAGGAAATTTAGCAGATTAATGGTGTCAGTTGTACATTGCATCTCAGAGATGCTACCAATCAGCAGGTCATCTATGCACTGTATTAGCACAGAATTGGGTGATAAATTGAATGTGTCTAGTTCTCATTTCAAGGCCTGATTATAAATGCTTGGGCTCTCTGTGAACCCCTGGGGAACACGCTAGAAACAGTGGCTTTTGCCACTTATAGAGAATGAAAAGAGGTACATGCTACCCTCATCTACTGGAATTGAGAAGAAGGCATTTTTTAAATCTACCACTGAAAAATATGCCATTTCTGGTGACAATGTTGACAATATTGATGCTACATTTGGGACAACCGGGAACTGTGGCACCACTATTTTATTTATTTCTCTGAGATCAACTATGAATCTGTAATTCTTTTCATTAGTATTACCATCCCCCTTTTTCAGGACCGGTAGAATTGGGCTGTTGCAAGGGCTGCCTGTTATTTCTTTCACAATCCCTTCTTTTAGTAAGTCGGCTATTATATCCTGCAACCCCTTTAGACCTTCTGGAGCTAATTTGTACTGTGGTATCCTTGGTAATTTCACATTCTGTTTGACTGTAATCGTTACAGGAGTGATGTTCATTTTTCCTGTGTCGTTTTTATGTTTTGCCCAAATTCTTGAATCTATCTAGTCCATTATTTGTGCTGGTATATTTTTTATTCCTATGGACAGTAAACTGTTGTCCATTTCCTCTGTCATCTGCCCATCTATTTCCAAGAAAACTCCATCTGTCCTACACTTAATTGTTGCATTAATTTTTTTTAGCAAGTCCAATCCCAACAAATTAAATGCACATTTGTCTGATATTAGAAATGAAAGGGTGTCCTGTATTGGGCCTATACTGTATTTCAAGGGTGCCGAAATTGGACTTGTTACAGGTATTTTGGTGAATCCCACTGACTTATTTACTTGTCCCGAGAGAGGAACATCTGGAAACTTTTTCTTTGTCAAGGAGGAGTTGGTGGCCCCTGTATCTATTAATAATTCCACAGGTGTACCTTCAATCTTTCCCCTTACATATGGTCCAGTGGGATCTACAGGGATTACCATCCTCTGTATTAACTCTCTCGGGCCTCCTTATTGAACATAGTAGTCCCATTCTCCTTGGGGCCCCTCTTGATAGATCCCATCATAAGGGTGATGCACCTGCATTTTTGGTATTTGTTCATTATCAAAGAAATTTGTGTTGGGGGGATACTCTGTTGGGCCAGGTTGTGAGTCACGTCCTTGCTGTTGATATTCAGCTCTTCCCATGCTCCTTCCCCGGCCTCTTGATCTCCCCATCCCACCCCCTCTCTGTGACTGCTTGACGGGGTTTGGGCATTGAGCTCTCCAATGATCATGTCCCCACAATTAAAGCATCCCTGTGTGTGTGTTTGTTCATTTGTAGTCATATGCTGTGTTGGGGGAGCCGAAAATGACCTTTGTGGGCCCCCATGGCCCCTTCCTCTCCCCCTGCCTCTTTGTCCTCGGCCGCTATACTGGTTTGCCAGCTGAATTAAAACTTTGGTTTTTAACTCTTTTATTTTGTTATTTTTGTTTTCCAAGTCCTTTTTTCCTAGCATCTCGTAATACTGTGCTAATTGAAAAATCACTGTCAAAGGTTTGCATGACCAAGTTGGATTGTACTCTAGAATCCCTTTCTTAATTGCAGGTTTTTAATTATTTACAAAACAGGAGACAAGTGCGCTTTGTGTTGCCTCTTTTTCACTGTCTAAACCACTTGAAACTGTGAACACTTTCTGTATTCTAGAGAAAAATGCAGAGACAGTTTCTTCAGTATCTTGTATACATCCGTTTAATTTTGACCAGTCAATTTGTTTTCTTGGTACCAGTGTATTTACTTTAGCCATTATTTTTGCTGGTAGATCTTTAATATCTTCCGATATATCCTCTCCTTGTCCCCTTTTTCTGAAGTTATATCTTCCCATTTTATTTTTAAACATTCATCATCCTCTCTCCTTATTTTTCCCCAAATGTCTGGTGGCAATATTATAGAAAACATTTGTTCTATGTCATCCAGGGTGAGAGTGCCAACTCTTAGTATTATTTCTGTCTGTCCATACCATTCTTCTCTGTCTTGTCTAATATCTGGAAACTGAAGCGCAAATCTGTGTAACTCAACGTTAGACCATGGTGTGTGCACTTTAATAGTAGTGTGACCTGGCTGACTCCCTGGTACTTCTCTCAAAGGCATGATATGAGCAGGAGAAAGAACAGAAGAATTTGTTAGTGTATTACCTTCCTCCTCTTTACTTTTTTTTAATTTTTGCACATTTGCGTTCTAGTAATAGTAGCGTGTCTAGCCATTCAGCTAATATCTGGACAGCATCCAATATTTCTGTGCTTGGTGACCCTACATCGTCTATAACTGCTAATATTATGTTGACATGAGCACAGGACAAATTGTCAGGTTGGGGGTACCCGTCTTGAGCAGGCCAATATTTCTCCCATTCTTTAAACCAGAAGAAACTTTTTTTGTCTAACAGTTCCAAAGCGCTGCGTTGGAGTGCAGGCGTGAAATCAGTTGGGAAGCGGCTTTTTGCATTTTGCCATAGAGAAGTACCATTTTTCATAACATCTGTTACCCACTCGTGTACCACTTTGTGTTCTTTTTCTGATATTTTTATCCGTAACCCTTTTCTTCCTGAGTGAGAAGTAGGCGTACCTTTTTGTGGGGATAAAGATATTGTCTTACTACTTCGTGGTGTAACTGTAACTTGTTGTGTGTGTACTGCTGACTGAGTTTGTATTGTTTGCGGACTGTATGGTGGTGGAGTTGTTAATAATGCCTCTATTACAGGATCTTCAGTATGTTCCTGTTCTAAGGGAGCATTAGGCAGAGTGGGGTAAACATCTGGTATTGGCTTGTGAATTGTAAGGCATTTGTCTATTTCCATTTCTTTTTCCCTACAACTTGTTACACATCTTTCTTTTGCCTTCTCCCTATCATGTGCCATAGCTTTTCCTTTCGCTGTCCTAGGTTCCCCAGACCATCTATTAGCGGCGTATGACCGCCATGCATGAAATGCATCCCATTGTAATAAACGTACTTTCTTCCCTTTCTTTTCACGTTCCCTTAAACAATCTTCTAAATAAAGCATTTTAGCTCTATCAAACGTGCCATATTCTGGCCATTGTAAATCAGGATTTTTCCTGGTATAATGAGTCCATTGATCTAGATGAACAGCTGTATGGTACCCTTTTTTTCGTGACACGTACCATGCTGTTGTGCCACGAGGAGGTGTTGGTTGAGTGACATCTAAGGCTGCCCTACGCCCTTTGGCGGAACTATGAAATAGTTTACTGAGCATTTTTCTTTTTTTTTTTTAGAAAAACACTGTTGTACAACCTTTTTTAACCAAATGCATATATTTTTAGACGTCTTTCAGAGCTGAATGCATAGGCATGCTCTATTTGGAGGCAACCACTCTTTGTTCCCCCTGAGGCAACCACCCACGGCTCCTCTTCTGTCCTTGGGATCCTCACGATCTTTCACAGACTGGACAGCCTTCCTCAGGCACCTATCTTAAAGGTGCCCTCAGAACTCCCCTAGGGACCCCTAGTGAATCCCAGTGTGTACCCTTTGATATATCAGAAAAACAAATCCAATTTATAAAATTGAGTTCAGTGCATTGAAGCACTGCCTACCTGATCATCAGACCAGTAACGCCGTTGTATGCGTCCTTCCTGTTGTGGCAAAAATGACCTGATGGCTTCGAAGGGAGCTGCTGGTGTCTTATGTCAAAGGCTTATCCACGGGAGCCTTCCCGTCTCGGCCTTGCAGGAAACCAGGTCCAATCAGCAGCTGCGCAGCATACACCGAGACTGGAAGGCCCCTGAAGAGTCCTGAGACTGCAGTTCTGTAACCCCTGCGGAGACCAACAGTCCCCAGCGAGTCCACGGCACCATCTGTTAAAGCACAGTTTTTTTAAGGATAATGATGATGGACACACACAAGGGCTTCAAGAGTGGCTCTTTATTGCCAATGAACTGCAGTTGAGACAATTTGCCAGTAGGACTGCAAAGAGATCTGGTTTTACAGAAAGGAAATCAGTCCTTATATACATTTTTCAGAACCTGGATACATTAATCATTAACATCAACATCATGGTGTGAGCACTTCACAAATAGTCCACGTGTACATGGACACATTAATTATTAACAATAACATCATGGTGTGATCATTTCAGAAATAGTCCACGTGTACATTTACCTTATACATGACGCACATGACCATGTTAATATTTAGCCAATCTCTTACGCTACTGCCTTTTGACCTACAGCCTGAGTCTGTTATCTTGTTTTTGTCAAACATGCACTGTTTGAGGTGGTCAGCAGGCGCACAATTTCCACACACGATATTTGTCCTAAGCAAACACTTTTACCCAAGCAGGGGCAGAGCAGATTGGCACGTCCCAGTTCAGAGAGCCAATTCTAGGAATTAACTCTCTGAACCGGCTTCTGTAAACAGGTGAAGGCCATAGAACTGTTACACATGTTTGAGTTGCATCAGAAGGGACACATACTCGTTCGTTTGCAATCCATTTGGTTTAAACTGAATTTCAGACAATTCAGTTTAACCCTCTGTGCACCAGCTGTGCACCATGGAGCAATCTTTCATTATGATTAGTGGGCTCATATTATTTGTAAGCAGGTGAAAGACAGAAATTAATGTAAAACTATGGTTCACTTTAATGTAGCCCTTCACCAAAGGGCTAATTCATTTTTTATTTTTCACAGATAGCACCATCATATTGCGTGTCAGTTTTAATTTCAATAAATTGCTTATCATTGCAGTGATGCACACACTCATAAATGCGCCATGTGTCTTTTTCCTGTGACACACTCACATTGGACTGCATTATCACATTTGTGTGTCAATATTACCTACAGTGTCTATTTATTACTATGTACACATTTAGTCTGTGACACACACTCTCAAATTGATTTATTTTTTTATTATTTTTTTTTTTCATTGTGACTTTTGACACATTTTCTAAAAAAGACTCACTTCTTTCTTGGTAAAGTGTGTGTTGCTTCTATGATATATTTATATTTTCTAATATTTGTTGTTACATATTTCATTCAGCTTAAAATTTGTGAATTGATAACATACTGTTTATAAAATGCAAAATGTGCCTGCCCCTGGTGATCCCCCCATGCAATAGCAAAAAAGGCGCAAAGTTTTCGAAAGGTACGCCAGAGTCTGTGGTTCTTCCTTGAGTGCTGAAGGAAAAACAGCTTTATTACTAAATTGTTTAGGATCAGAGGGACAAGATGTATTTGACCATCTTCCCGAAATACATGAACCTGATCTCAATAAATTTGAAATTTGTATCGCAAAGCTGGACTAACATTACCTGCCCAAAATCAGTACCAGTGTAGAGAGATACCATTTTGGTCGCAGGAGCCAACTTGAAGATGAGTCCATAGAAAATTTCGTAACTGCTTTGAGAAAACTGCCTTCATCTTGTAAGTTTGGTTCCACTGTCGACTAGAGAATTAGGGACAAATTCATGTTGGGATGTAATATTGAACGTGTCAGAGAAGAACTATGGTAAAAAGATGAACCCTCACTTGAGGAGGTTTTGTCATTGCTGAAAGGGTCAAACATTTTCTTAAGTGCATAGAGGTCATTAAAAAGTAGGTGACAAGGGGGGACATTACGAAACGAATACCGGCTCCAGGAGGGGTCGCAGTGCTCCACAGCACGCTGAACTAATCTGCAAAGCTCCACTGCGCCGCTGGGTTCCTGATGTTGTGGTCGCCCCCGCTGCCGAGCAGCACCATCGCACGGCCGCTGAGCGGGGCGGACCACAACTCCCAGCCTGCCTTGCTCCAACACCGCCCACTTCCTGCACACAGCGCCAGGAGGCGCATAAAAGGAAACAGCTTCCTCCGCGTCGCGGATGCGCGCGGGCGGAGCCCGGGCAGAGGGCGGGCCGTCTGTGGCCGTCAGGGGACGACAGAGGACAGGACAGGCCGGACCCCTAACATTTACGATGCCAGAATGGGTAAGAGAAAACTTCAGACTTCGCTTACAGGGGGCACTAGTAAAGTTAAAATTGCCCGTAAAACAACTGCCTCTGAAAGCATCATGACATATTTAACATCAGCAGTGGGGAAGTTAAATAAAGAAATTGCCGAGAAAGAACGAGAACTTGGGCTGGAAGGCGCATCTATTGACCCCAAAGAGACAATGTTACCCCTAGAACCTAATATCATCATCACCGCTGTACATGACACTGCACCTGAGCACCAAAATACAGTGCGCCAAGAAGACTCTATAGTTGTATCTGAGGCCCCCGAGGGTGCCCAAATTCTGGAGGGGGGAACACAAAACATACAAAAAAGCAGAAAAATTGCGAGACTACACAAAACGCAAACCTTACGGTATAGAGCTAACACAAAATGACGACAACCCTCAACCAAGCTTGAAGGTACAATAAAAGACATGATTGAAAGGGTTCTAACAGATACCATCGAAACTATGTTGATTAAGATTTCAAGTGATAGTGTTGAAACGCTAAAAGACTGTGTATCTGGTATACTAAGCAAATGTGATAGAATGAACTCGCTGTTACTCCAAAAGGTAACGGAGCACCTTGCCTTAGACTCACAACCGCCCCTGAATCAACAAAGCCAACTCATGGAGGAGTCTAATAGTGCAGTGATTATGCCTAATCCAATACTTTTGCCACATACTTCCATTCCGGATCCCACAAACAATTCCAAAACCGTTGATAAAATATTTGCTACAAATCGCCAGCATATTCCTGACCCCAAGCACAACCATAGACTCAACTCCAATGAAGAGGACGATTCCAAAAGATTTAGCCAAAGACCGGGAAATGGACAATATCTAAAACCCATGGTTAACTTACCTCCAGAGGCAACTGCATTTGTGGCGGTACTGGTAAATGTGCCGAGACTCAAACCAGGAGAGTCTGAAACACAGCTAACCCTTATGGAAAACGTAAAGAGTCGTGTAACACAAATTGCTCAGGCCCAAGTGACATTTCTGCATCTATAAGCCTGGCAAGAAGAGTAGCCTGGCTGGGTCCGACCGCCAAACGCTTTTCTGATGACTGTGTCATTGTAAACTTTAGGAATCCACATGTTTGCACTAGGCTTTTTTGGGACGCCACAAATATTACACTCAGACAAATTTGTGCGGTCCCATTAGGTTTTTTCTATCCTCGCCCATCACAACAAACTCCCCTGTTGACCACGAATATAAGGAAAAACACCCCAAGACATAATGCTCACCTAGCTACCTGGGCAACTCAACCACTAAGCTCCCAATTGACCCAAAACAACAAACATTCAGTGGTTTCTACACCTGTTTTGGAACTGAGAAACAGTTTTGCTGTCTTATCAGAACTTGATGCTAATAATTGACTGTCCCCACAGGAAGGGGTGGAGGAACAGCCCTATAAAATCACTGAAACCAGAAATTTGAAATTAATGACTTGGAACATTTCTGGTCTCCAAGCCAAAAGGGAAGACACACTATGGCTGGAAATTATAAAACAACATGATGTGGTTGCATTACAAGAAACTTGGGACACTGAATGTAACTTTTGGGTAGAAGGTTATGTATCCTTTTTCTTAGCAGCACAAAAGTCACATAGGGGGAGAAGTAAGGGAGGTCTAGGGCTCTTAATCTCAGTGAGCCACATGGGGGTGATGAAAACTATAAACGTAAACTCCCCCAATTGCCTAGCTTTAGAGGTTTTGATGAATACGGGGGAAAAATCCTCTATGTTAATTTTTATAATTCAATAGAAGGTTCACAAGGTAGTGAAAATATCCTTGTGTTGACTGATTTTTTAAATGACTATAAAAAGAGTCAATCTACATTTGTTCATTATATACTTTTAGGTGATTTTAATACACATTTATGTGAACTGAATTGTCATTACGGTGTTTGCCTGGAAGACGATTATCTGACTCACCCGCACTTTGAACACTCAGCAAAAGGGGGTGCCCTAGAAGAACTGCTGATAGATCTTGATATATCAGAACCCGTTTTTGTGAACCCCAAAGACAGAGTGGCAACATACAGTGCCAGGGGTAGTAACACCATTATTGATTTCCTTTTTGGGTCACCCAGTATCCTTAAAAATGTCATCTCCTATAATGCAACCCAGACGACTTTTAGCGACCATAATCCGGTTATTATGGAATTAATTAATAGTAACCCAACCATAATAAACACTTGACTACAACCAACTTACCCTATGAAAATACGGGCTCATGACCAGGGCAGACGAGTCAAATGGTCCAAGATCATCCCTGATGACTTTTTTAATGATTTGTGTGACAAAGTAGGACTAGAACTAAACATTTGCAGAGATCCATTGACTACTGGAGGGAATGTTACAAATGCCTTTAAAGTTATATGTAAAAATGTTGCACAGACACTCACGTGTAAGCCTAATCATAAGCCTCGCAAAGCATATGGGTGGTTCAACGCCGAATGTTCCAAGGCTCATAAAATCTTACTAGATGCCTTGAAAAGTACACCGCGCGATTCTGTAGAAGTAACAAGACGCAGGAAAGAGTATAAACTAACGACTGAGGCACGCAAGAAAGAAATTAATGCCCAGGCCTAGGAATCATTATATGATAGACTGACCTTGAGGGACAGTGCCAAGTTTTGGTCTATAGTGAACACACCACTGTTTAATGGTAGAGAAAATGAGGTGATGGAGGTTAACATTACTGAGAAACAATGGCTGGACCATTTTGAGAACATCTATGGCAGTAAGATCACCACAACTCCTTTCACCCCCATAGAAGCTATAATCCCAGAAACTCCATTGAGAATTACGGTGAAAGAAGTACAAAATGCCATAGAAAACACAGCAGGTGGTAAGGCCCCCGGCCCGGACGGGGTTCCCGCTGATATGTACAAGGCACACTCCCACGTGTGGTCCATAGTCCTTGCAAATGTTTTTAACCTAGCTTGTATGGACAAATCTAATATACCTACATCTTGGTCACACTCCATCATTATCCCAATTTTTAAAAAAGGTCAAAGGGGTGACCCTAGGTGTTACAGACCGATATCGTTAATTTATTCTTCATTTAAGATCCTAGGCAAAGTCATTTTAGACAAAATTAACAAGTGGGAAAAAGAAAACGAAATTTTATGCAATAACCAATATGGTTTTAGAACCGGGAGGGGTACTGAGGACCAGTGTCTTAATCTGTATATGACCATCTGTAAATATACTGTTGCTGCTAGGGGGTCGATCCATCTGGCTTTTATGGACCTGTCCACAGCCTTCGACTTAGTCAATAGGTCGAAGCTGTGGACAATGCTCATGGAGATGGGTCTGGACCCAGCACTTGTAAATTTCCTAGCCTATCTGCACAGAGATCTGACTGCATCAGTGTGTATGACAATGGATGGAAAATGCACCGCTGGGTTTAGATCAGCTAGAGGGGTAAGACAGGGGTGCATCCTAGCCCCCATGTTGTTTTCTTTGTATATCAACTCATTGTATTCAATTTTATCAACTGCTACACCTGATATACCTAGCATGGGTGGGTCCCCTCTACCCGTACTGATGTATGCCGATGACACAGTCCTTATTTCTAGAACCCCAAATGGACTACAGCTGCTTCTTGACTCATTTGGGACTTTTATGCAGAAACTAGACCTGGTAGTAAATATGGAAAAGTCACACGTTATGTCACTGGGGAAAGGGAAGAAAACCACGAAAACCTTGCGATGTAACGGTGTGATACTGTCCAAAGTTAAAATATTTACATACCTAGGTGTAATATTCGATGACTTGGGCACCTGGACTCCCCAGATTGCAAATAAAGCGATGGCCGTGCGCAGGTCGTTTGCAGCCATACTGAGTTTCGCTAAAAGACTGGGCGGGAAACCTACAGAAGCCTCTCTTACCCTGTATAGAGCAAAAACTTTGGCCCTAGCAAGATATGGGGCTGGAATTTGGGGCTATAAGGATCTTACCCCAATACAGAAAGAAGAGAACAAATCCATGCGTTCTCTATTGGGTTTACCACAGTCTACTCCCTCCTTTTCTGTTCACACGGAACTAGGAATAGGTTACATCGAGGATGCACTTAATATGGCCCCACTACTTCTTTGGGTGAAATTATGGCTGAATCCTAGTCTGACTTTAAATCGTAAAATCATCAGTGATTGCATGGGGAGAGATAGAGCCAAAGACATAAAATGGTTGAAACATATTTAAACAGTAGCTACACAATTGGGCCGCCCGGAATTATATTTTAACCCCGAAAGCTTGTGCAAAGATGATGTCACATGGATAAAAGTTCAATTTATGAATTATAGAAATATCCATCGTGAAGCCCAGGAAATCGAGAAAACTACAGTAAGGGCACACTACACAGTAATATCAACTATGACTATTCAGCCTTATTTGATTGTAGTGAACAGGCCATATCATCGATGGCTATTGACGAAATTCCGTTTTAACCAGATGCACCTTTTATTGGGTGAATATCTGAAATGGAATACGCCTAGGGATAATGCTCCTTGTAAATGTGAGGCTTTCACTGATCAAGACCTGATACACTTTGTCTTTTTTTGTCCCTTTTTTGTTGAGGGAAGGAAAAAATATATCTTACCACTTCTGAGGGACAAGGGATTTAAGCAAGTGAAACCCGCATTGTTGTTCTTACAACTCATGGAGACCCCTATTGTGATGTTCGGGGTTGCTAATTTCTTGGTAGCATCGATGCGTGCTAAACGACATAGATTGTTGAATATTCCATCGATGGAATGTATTCTGGAGTAGCCCAAGTTTAGATTTAATTTTATTCTGTGAAGAGTTGCTGATCTGTGTATGTATGTGTATTTTTGTATAATTGTGCGTGTAGTATACTTTTATGATTTTAAAATAATCGAATAAAGTATTTTTGACTCTGACTCTTAAGTGCATAGAGGTCATTAAAAAGTAGGTGACAAGAAAGAAAAAGATTCAGTCCAAGTGATCAAACAACCTCAGAAAGTTATGAAAGAACTGAATCAAAAGAAACCTGATCCAAGTAGAGATAGAAAATTCAATACCTTTCAACCCAAATGCTTTCGCTGTGGCAAATTAGTGCATTTGGCCAATGACAGGTCTTGTCCAGGCTGGAAAGCCACCTGTACGAATTGTAAAAGGAAGGGTAATGTTGCTGTGGTATGTTAAGGTAAATCCTACAAGGGAAAAGTGAACAAGATTTACGGAGATGAAGAATATGTTAATGATACCGATCCAGAAGTTGATTGTGGTCAAATTCTGCTACAAGTCTCTGGTAATTGCGAGACTAAGAATGTTCCCTTAGACGAGGTGTTAGTACAAGGTGAATGTACCTCACTTTTGTTTGACTCTGGTGCTAAAATCACCATAATTTCAAAGGAGTTCTATCTTAAGAAAATCAAACATAAGATAAAAATCTGCCCTCCTGATATTTATTTATTTATTTATTTTGCATCTTGTACCGCGCAAACTAGAACCCGAAGGTGTCAAGGCGCCTAACAAAAAAGATCAGAAAGCGGACAGTCATGCACTAACATGTACGCTTGGATAAAGAGGCGTCTTGTGCTTATGGGGGTGACCAAGTAAGCTTTTAGGTTATTTTTGTGGACCTGTGGAATACAAAAACAGAATGATCAATGCTAAAAATTTACATTTCTCAAAAAGAAGACAGTATATTAAGCTGGTTCCCCCAGAGAGATCTTGGTGTAATCTTAGATCCTAAATCCTCACCCCCTATTAAACTAAGAGACAACTTCAACACACAGGTAATCTCTTCTGTAGGAGACAACTCCTCTGAGGACTTCATGCAAATGTTGAAACTGAAGTTTCCATAAGTTTTTTGTAAAACTATGGGCTTCTTAAAAGAATATGTACATCGCAATCAGCTAATTGATAGTTCTAAACCCGTGTGCAGTAAGGTGCGCAACATCCCTGTTGCAGTACGTGAGCAAGTGCTGAGTGAATTAGAATGCATGAAAGGTGATGGTATAATTGAGCAGGTTGAAGCCACGCCTTGGTTTGCTCCAGTGGTGGCTGCTAAGAAAGCGGATGGCTCTTTATGTCTCTGTGTAGACTTAAGAGAATTGAACAAACATATATTAGTTGATCGATAACCCCTTAACGAAGATTGCTGATATGTTGTGTTGCTTCAAGGTGCCCAAATTTTTAGCATGATTGATCTTAAATCTTCTTATCATCAGATTAAATTGAGTGAAGATTCAAAAGACCTTAAGGCTTTTGTGACTCCATTTGGCACTTTTCGTTTTGCCGGGCTTCATTTCGGCTTGGTGTCAGCAGCTTCGGTGTTTCAGCGAGCCTTGGAGAGTGTATTAAGAAACCTTGTCGGTGTGAGAGTATATCAGGATGATATAATAATCTATTGAAGGGATAATGAAGAGCATGATGAACATGTTTTGGAAGTGTTGGGTAGGCTCAATGATTTTAATCTGACTGTTAAGATCGAGAAGTGCAAATCAGGAAAGAATCCATACACTATCTAGGTTACTCCATATCTGCAGGGGAATCATGCCCAAGGCTGATCTGGTTGATAGTATTTGCAAACAACATTCACCTGCCAATAACGAAGAATTGATGAGTTTTCTAGGGAGGGCGGAGTATTATAGCCAGTTTGTTCAAGGTTTCGCCTCTCTGTGTGTCAATTTGAAGTCATTGTTATGCAAAGGGTGTGAATTTGTGTGGGACCAGGCATGCGAGGATGAGTTTTGCAATCTCAAGGAAAGGTTGAACACTGCACCTAAATTAAGTTGTTTCGATCCAAAAAAGAAATCTTACTTGATAACTGATGCCAGCATGAAGGGTCTTGGTGCCGTTCTACTACAAAAGAACCAAGGGCACAAAAACGTAATCTTGTTTTTGTCACGGAGTCTACGAGGGGGTGAATTGAGATATTCTGTTGTAAAGAGAGAAGCCCTCGCTGTTTTCTGGTCCATTAAGAAACTCAAAAACCTATTGTGGGGCAATGTATTTTATATTACGTCTGACCACAAACTTTTGTGTGAAATTTTTAAGAAAGAAGGCATTGATGCAGTATCTAGTAGTATCATCAAATGGGTTGTTGCACTACAATATTATGATTTTGAGATTATGTACCTGCCTGGTGTGGACAATAGTTCACTGATGCAATGTCATATCTTGTTGGTTCAGATGAGCAAGCTTCTTCAGATGACTGTGTACAAGATGACGATGACATGGTGTGTTACATTGAGGGTGACAGTATTACCAGACAAAGGTGGTTGGAAGCTTTGAACTCTAACAGAGTGTTGTTTGAGGTTTTCGAACGTGTCAAGATCGGTTGAAAGACCAAACTCAAAAGCGAAGATGAGTTAGGAAATGTTTGGCATGTCAAGAATGAACTCTCTGAGCAAGGTGGTCTACTTGTTAGAAGTGTGAGGTTAGTTCCCCCTTCTATTCTTAGGGAAGAACTTGTTGCTTTGGCACATACAGGACATCAGTGAATGTCAAAAACCAAGGAGAGACTCAGGTTGTCCTATTGGTGGCCAGGAATGGATTTGCAGGTAGAAAGTACTATCTGAGATTGTGTGCAGTGTGCCTTCAGTGAGAAAGTAGCCAAGCCGAAGGTCCAGCCGATGGTTATACATGAACGTCCTGAGGGTCTTTGGAAAGAAGTCAGACTGTATATTGTTGGCCCGGTTCGTTCTTTGGGCTCTGAGTGGTATATTCTAGTTCAAGTTGACTAGTTCGCCAGATGGCCAGAGATAGCAGTAACAAGTGGCAAAGAAACTAAACATGTGAAGACATTTTTGCAAAAACTCATATCCAGATAAGGGATCCCTGATGCCATATTAACTGACAATGGTGACCAGTTTGTTTCAAGAAATATGGAGCAGTTCCTACTTCAACATGGCATTAATCACAAGAGGTGTGCCTTATACCATCCTGAAACCAACGGAATGGTGGAACACTTCAATCGTGTTCTTAAAGAGATGATTGAGATGGCTAAATCCACTGGATTGGACTGGCGTAGTGAAATATTTAAGAAGGTTGAAATATGTAGGTTGTCCCCTCATTCCACTACTAAAAGAAATCTTTTGAACTTTGGTGGCACCTACATGGGTAAATGACTCACAAAATACTCACGATGGAAACTCTGATGAGTGTGATTGGAAACTGGCTGAGTCAAGGAGCTTTATGACTGAAGGAAAAGTGTGAAAGAGACTAATTTGAAAATGGGGGATTGGGTCATAATTAAGAAACCTTGTAGAAGAAGCTCTTCCACAGCATTTCTGAAGCCTATGCAGAATATCAAGATTGTTAAGAATGCTGTCAAGACTGCTGACCACCGCAGTTGGAACCTTAATAAAGTGGTTGTGGTCAGAGATTATCTGGTACCTCTCCATCCGCTAGATGAAGGTGTTGGTCCTAATCCCTTTAACAAGTCTAATGGTCCAAGGGCAATTCTTATGGCTTTGAAGGACTCTAATGACTCTAGTGGTTTGAAAAATTCACCTGGACATTCAAAGGGGTTTCTCAGAGCTTCAGGCACAATACATAGGTGCACAATAATTTTCTCCAATGTACTTAAAGGATTATGTACAGTAAATGTATCTTTTGGTGTTATGTGAATCCTCTCTTATGTTCACTTCTGTTTTCCTCTTATTGTAGATAGTTTGTGATTTTAGTCTGTAGTGTAAAGGAGGGGGATGTGTAGTTTTCTAGGTTTCTGGTCCTGTTGCCACGAGCTTTAGAATGTGTTATGTACAAGGATGTCAGTTGAAGCTGAGCCTCCTTCATATCTGCAAGGTTCCTGTGGGTGGGATCCTTTTCTTCCTGCAAATAAACCTATCTTCATAACTTCAATCTGCTCAGAGCTTGATGTTACAGTGTTGTCTTGAAATATCTTTTAAGTGAATTTTCCAGTTGGGAACTGATGGATTTTTGGAGTTTGGGGTCTCTGAACTCAAAATTTAAAAATACATCTTTTGGTGAAGTTGTTTTTTCAATTGTGTGTTTTCAATGTTCCTGAAGCCTCTTCACTTCCATAGGTACTGTGCATGGTGTATCACTAATCTGTTGGTTTTGTGTTGTTCATGATCCGCAATAGCCCCGGTTGACGCTATGGACTTCAAGCAACTATATTTTTAGGTTTATTCTTACAAAGTTCCTATCTTCACTTATGTATATTGGACTTTTATTGTCTTGGTCTTGTTATACTCAGGTAAATATTGGCAATTTTCCAAACTGGTGTGTAATCCTTTTGTAGTGTTTTCACTGTGTTAGTATATGTGTGTGTGTGTGTGGGTGGGTGCGTGTGTGTGTGTGTGTGTGTGTATACACAAATACTTTATGAATTGCCTCTGAGATAAGCCTGACTGCTTGTGCCAAGCCACCAAGGGGGTTAGCAGGGGTTATCTTAGCAGGGGTTATCTTAGCAGTGTAACTTACTTACTCTGACTAGAGTGAGAGTTCCAAATTGGACAGGGTGCATACCGACTTCTGACTAGAGACCACATTTCTAACAGTAGTTCATTGCAGGGAGTTGAAAGGTTCCTTCCTTCCTGATACATAACTACATAGGTATGCATGTATAAGGAAAACAATAAAGAGATATAAAATTGCATTACATAAAGTTCCAATGTGCAAGTATGCATAGATAGTTAGAAATTCAGACTTTCAGATGATGTTTTATGTAAAAGGTAATTTATGTATTTTTATAAGTTTTATTAAATGTTTGCACAATATTTCAATAGTAAAGCATTTATGGATATAATTGTTTTGATCATAATTACATATTGTGGTAGATAAATAGAATAAACAAAGGCCCATATGAATCTAATCAAATAACATATAAAAGCTATGCAGTGACCTATAAATGTTAATAATAAAATAATGCATAAAAAAAGAAATATATATATATATATATATATATATATATATATATATATATATATATATATATATATTTTACCCATACGTAATATAGTAACAAATACTTTATTAAGCATACCTCAAGAATATCTACATATTGTTTCATCATAAGTGTGATAATGGGCCTCTATGTGCAGTTATTGCATTTGCTCCTCTGCCCCGTTCTAGGGCATCAATACATAGAAAAATTCACCCACACCTCCATTCATTTAAGATCGGAACTTCGATCAAGGCAAAAGATGGACTAAATTAATTATGTCTATCTTGGCAATGGTTTTTACCTCTTTTATTTTGATTTATTTTCATAAAGGAGTAATTGATATTTAGTAGGCCAAATTAGGAACACATCATCAACTAAACAAAATTCACATTGATATAAATCAAGTCTACACAAAAATCAATTGTTACATATTATGCATAAATCACCACAAAATTTGACAATACATTTACACACATCAACAATTCAATACATAAATACATTCAAAGTCATTAAGCATGTCAAAAAAGCTGTTTCTATACAAACTATTTATATGTATGTATATTCAATCTCGTTGCATTGCGCATTAAATCAAACAACACGAGAGAAAAAAAAATGTCTTCTGACTCCTAAAAAGCAACAAATCCTGATGTATAAGTTGTCCAACAGTAGAGACTTTTAATCTCCCATAGCCGACGCGTTTCTGTTTTGGCTTTACAAATTGCCAAACTCTCATCAGGGCAGGTTTAATCTTGTCTTTAACAACTGTGTGCTGCCAGTGTAAAATTCTGGCTTTTGATTGTTCTCATACGGAGTGCTTTACAGTCTTACGTAAACAGCATTGGAATCATTCCGGATGTGTAACAGTTCTTTATTTTCGATGATCAGCACTTGTCTACAAGCTGATATCGGTCTCTGCTAATTCCAGACGGTTTTGATGGGAAACAAATTCGGCAAAAGGCGCATGGCGTTGAATGGAGTCCGTTGCTCACTTAGTTGTCCTACTCCCCTCCTTCCCATTTTTGGACCAAACCCCTTCCTTTTTGTAAACGTTCTAGGGCATGGCATTCTACTTTTGTGCGGAGGCTAGTGTCAACCTAAGGGCCAAGCTGTGGGAAAGGACTGCATTTTGACACTTCTTACAGGATTAAAGGCATCGACTTCTCAGTTCCATTTGTGTCCGAAATTTATAATAAAAACATCAATTTAACTCTGGTGATTAATGTTTCTGTTTGAGATATGGAGTTTTGCCTTGTAGTTAGTTAGCCTAGTCAAAGTTAGTCACAGCTTAAAGTAGTGCAGCGGAATAGAATGCCTCCAGCAAAGCATATTATGTAATATGCAGATCAAAAGCTAGTTTTTTGATGCAGGTAGTGCAGTGGGATACTGTTTTTGTCACAGAAATCATTTTGTTAATTGCAGTTCATAAGATATAATCCTAATATAGCACAGTTAGCTATTAATCAGAATCAAATAGCAGCATGGAAACGGCAGCGCATGGGTTTATAATATTATTATTTTTCCCTAATCTTTCATTATTCTAAGGTTGCTTAATAGGGTTCCATTGGATAATAAAAATTCTTATTAGTAAAACCAACCCCAACCACCATGTTAGGTTTTAAATCCTGAGTTGTATTTCTCTAAATGAACCACTCTAAACATATAATGCCTGACAATATGAATGATATGTAACTCATACATGGTGTAGTCCTTATTGTCTTAATCAGGGCCACTGGATTTATGTGGCATGGTAGGGCCAAATTTTTGCGGCAGGGTTCAGTAAATTGTGCGACGAGAAAAGTCAAATTATGTGGCATGTTGTGGCACATTATAGGAAGCAGCCCCCCCAAAGAGGTAGAAGCATCCCCAAGCATCTGCAGGCGAAAGAACACAAACTGTGTAGAATATTGTACAGATGATATCAAGATCACTGAAGAAATGGTTGCTAATGCTGTGTCAAAAGCAAGATCGGACGGGGCCCCAGGCCCCGGGCCCCGGGCCCAAACGGCTTGCCTCAGAGACTGTTTAAATCCAATATAGCTCTTTGGTTGGGGCACATAACCAACTTGTTTAACTTTGTGCTTAGAACCTCAACTGTACCGGACTCCTGGCGTGGGGCAATAATCCACCCAATCCACAAATCAGGCTCCCGTGCCACTCCAAGCAATTACAGATTAATTGCCCTCCTTGACATCGAGGCAAAGCATTACGCAGGAATTCTTTTGAAGGAGCTGAAGGCATGGGCGCGAACTGCTACCAATGAACCAAACAGGCTTTATTGCCAATTCAGGGACCCTGACCAATTTGTTTATATTGTCTATTATCATAGACAAAACGCTTTTATCATCTAGATCTGTGCACTGTTGTTTTGTTGATTTCAAAGCTGCGTTTGATCGGGTCCCAAGGGCAGCTCTATGGGGTAAACTGAAAAAATGGGGGATTCCTGAAAAACTTCTGGATGCAATAATCCAACTATACTCACATACTTGGGTCCAGGTGAAGCTGGGGTCGGGCACACACCTCTCATGGAAAATCATGACAATCAGAGGTTTCAAACAGAGGGGCCTCCTTTTTAACCTGTTCATATCAGATTTGTCAGTCACACTTGACGAAATAAACAGTCACCCCTAAGGTCGGAGGCGTAGCAATAAGCAATCTTCTTTACGCCGACGATCTGGTTCTTTTCAGCCTCACACGGGTTCTGCTTCAAAGGCTTTTGGACAGGTTACACAGCTACATAATTAAGAACCAACTTGAGGTAAACTTAAAGAAAACCCAAGTGGTGTCTTTCGGAAGGAAACGCAACAGCGGCGGTGTGTGGTCATATAACAATAAAAATCTAACAATAGGACGCACATACAAAATCCTAGGGGTTCATTTTGATTCTAGGGGTAACTTCTCCAAACAGCGCGACGAAATTACAGTAAAAGCCACGACTCTGCAGGTTACTTTATCTAAGCTCGCCAAAGAGCTGTCCGGTCCAACACTCTCATTCCTACTGGAAATTTTGAGAGCAAAAAGCGGAACTACCCTAACGTATGGGATAGAAATATTTAGGGGCAAGCTAAATACAACCCTGAACCAACTTGTGACCAAGATCTACAAAAAAGTCCTCCATCTGCCAAATCTGCCTCTGCTGCCCAGATCAGGCTAGAAATGGGCTTATTAATTTATGAGGCTTCTAACACTGGCACAGTTTCAAATTTCTGTCATAAACTCGAAAAAGCAGCTATAGGTACTTTAGAGTCTTTAGTTTGGTTGGAGATCAGTCAGAAAAACCCTGGGGGCTCGTATGGCCGCCTCTTTACAGACTCTATCCGCGAAATGGCGGCGGGTGACCTATGGGCCCTCAACCCCAGCACGACCGCATTTAAAACCTGCATTAAAAAAAGCGTCAGACTGTGCTCACTTATCATGTACAAAGCACATCTCTGCAAACGCAGACACGCATGGTCAGTCATGAATTCCTATGGGTGCATATCTCCCGCTACCTACCTCTCCTGTACTCATTGTACCTGACCTTTCTGGCCATAAGGCTGGGGGTTTGGCGATTCTAAAACGGCCAGCCCACATGGCTGCGCTCCACGGAAGACCTAACATGTAGAGGGTGCGGCGAGACAACCGAAACGCTAGAGCACGTGGTTTGCTTATGTCCCGCACTTATGTCTCAACGCAGATGCAAACTTAGAGCAGAGTGGAACAGGTTGGGTGTTCGGACCTGTAGACAGGCAATTATCACCTCCCTGTGCCCAGAAAACATAGCTCTAAACATTGCCTTTACAATATACATTTGGCATGCACACCGCATCTTTACAGCAAAGGCGGAAGGAACAGTAACCCTCCGTTCTGTCTTGCCTAGTGGTCCAATTTAAGCTGTATTTTAGTCCTAAGTTTTCAGACAAAGAAGAAAACAAATAAAATAACAACAACAGGTTTATAACTAGTCGCATTTTATTATATCAGTGTCATCGATTAGCGACCTATTTTCATGGACTGCGCTTTGGCATCAGCGACCAATTTTTTTAAATTGTGGGGTTTTATGAGTTTTTAGCCGTCAAATGTCAGTATATCAAATCCTCCTGCTCCATTATTAAGTGTTATTTGTTGTCTATTACACAATAGTTCTACATTTTAAGGTGCGACATAAATTGAGGAACAGGTGTCGGTCAATTTTACGGATCAACTGTGGCAAAAATATGTTTCGAAATATTTTTGTTTTCTTTTTTTAAATAATGTACCGACCTGAGGATTTACTGTGAAATGCTTTTAAGGATATTTTTCTTTTATCCAAATAAAGATTTTCTACTTCATGTGGCACATTTTGTGGTAGCTTTATGATTGCTCTTTTTAAATATGTTAACACTGGCTGTACATTGGTTACACCTCATCGGGACCAGTTTAACATCCACATATAACTATAAGCAACAGAAAGGTGATCAGTTTACCCTTACAAAGGACCTATCACTGCACAGCAACACGTGTTGCCGCGTTTTTAGTAGCTTTTGAACCATTTGAGCTAAATTCTGTACATTATGTAGTAGATGATGGATTATGAGGCATATAGGGCAAATTGATAATTATGCATAAATTGCACAACAATTGCATAATTCAGTGACCCAGGTCTTAAGTATTATTTCCTATACTTTGGTGCACATATTTATACAAGTCATTGTCTCTGCATAATGTGTGTGTGATATAAAACACTCTGGCACCCACCCTACTCTACCCTACATACTTGGGAGGAGTTGCAATGTAAAATATATTAAATACACATGAGAGCGGGTCTATATAGTGATGACGGGCAACATTTGAAGGTAGTACTGATTGAATCATTGGAGAGGGAGGTCTGGGGGGTTACAACAAATATTATCACACCATCTGGCACCAGCATTAAAGCATCCCAACCAGGGGCATAGTTATCATTCCTGCAGCCTGTGCAGTGCCACAGGCCCTGAGGTAAAAGCGCTTCAGCAGATTGTGGGACGGGCTGGCAGGAAGGCAGAGCCTATGAACAGGGGGATTTAATTTTTATTGTAATCCGTGTTTCTGTAAAGTTTTTATTTTTTATTTCAACATTTCCAGTTAATGGAGAACGAAGAGCTGAGGGAGAAATGCCTACATAAACTGACAGTACTGCTCTGATCCCAGAATATTCTAGTGCCCGCTGTAACCTGCCAGACTAATTCAACGAGCTAGAAACTAGGATGGATTTTCCCTCATTCTTTGAAATATATCCTTTTATTAACAAACAGTGGTTTTCTGTCTGTATGTCATTTCTGTAGTGGGACCTTAGCCAAGAGGCAGCGGAGCAGTGACCAAGTTCCAAGACAAAATTTAAGTCTGGACACTGGTGCACAATCTTTAAAGGATATATTTACTAACATTTAATATAATATAATAAATGCATTGGAGAGGCAAGTGAGCGCTATTTACGCTCGAGGTCGGCATTAGCATAACTCTAGAGCACTTAGAAGATATATACATTTCTAGTGAGTAGTGACTACAAATATATACAGGTCTGCACCTCAACTGCTATGTAGTATATAAACATTTGTAATAAAAGGCAGTTGTGTTAAAGAGGATAGGGTAAATGTGTGCTAAGTGCATAAAGAAGTCATGGCGCTCCCTTGAACGTCTGCGTCGTGATAAGAATGTAATATATTGTGACTAGAAGTGTTGCAATTGGTAGGCTTTGTAAATGTGAGATTAACCACGGTACAACCGTAGTGCAACAGTAGGAAGTGTATGTCACTGACAGATACGTTTATTGGCATCATCAACGTGGGCATTGTTAGGGCTGATCTTTTTTTTCGATTTGAAGTTTTTCAATGAGTAAGTCTTGTATTGGTTGCTGCATGGGCTTCCAGATGCACAAAAAGGATTATAGAAGACGTGGATACTTACCTGTGATAGTGATTTGGATAGGGTGCTAAAAAAAGACAACCAAAATTGTGTCAAACACCATTTAGTAATTGTTTTTTGTGGTTGATGTGTCAAGCAGGAAAGAGATGGCCGGTTTCCATGCCCCCTTCCTGAGTACAATGTAAGCAATCTGAGTAATGTAAATGCCCCTATGATGTCACAACTTGAGAGTCTATGGTATCACAAGCAGACAATGAAATGTGACTAGGCCTATGAGAGAATATAAACACTTCTACCATAAGAAGCCATGCAGCATGTAAACAGATCTACAATATCATAAGCAGACAATGCAGCATGAATGAGTCTTCAACAGCACAATCACTGGGATGTAAACTGGCTTATGTCCCCACAAGCAGTCATGACTTGTAAGCAGGCCTATGATAAAAAAAAGTAGGTAATGAAATGCAAAAAAGGCATATGACACTACAAAAAGTCTCTGGAACATAAATACATAAGATTTGTGTTTGCTTTGAATCTCATACAAACCACTGGGACTGCTCCAATGGATTGGGTGGTGAGAGTGAGTCTGAGGGGACACCTCCATGGAAGGAGGCGGGTATGCTTAGAACGCTGGCTCACAGCCTGCAGAAGAAATTTGAATTTTGATCTTAATATTATGTAGTTCGACCTCAGGACCGAGGTAGCAGAAATTTCCAGTGAAAAGTGCAAGTCGTGAGGAAAGATTTGGGTCCCTATTATGTCATTGGCCTTGCCGTCCTTTCCGTCGCGTGTTTATGATGCAGTAGACGTTTTGTTCCATGGAGATATGGATGTGTCAGGTAAGAGTGGACTATTCAGGGGTGAGATAAACACCATACATACCTCCTGGTGGTTGAAGAGCACATCGGGCTTATCTTTTGCATACTTACCCTGTGCTCCCCCTTTAAGTGTACCTGTGAAGTAGGCTATTCTAACTGCACAGTGTGCCTCTAGTCGTGTGTGCAGACTGTAGTAAGTGACGTGTCAGCACTGCAGAGAACATCCAGGTACACCTGTTATGTTATGTTATGTTAATTGAATTTTTGAGCGCACAGCTGCCCCAGCGAAGGGGCGTCCTGGCGCTGTATCTGAAAAAGTAACATAACTAACAAAACAGAAAAAAGGGGTAATTAATAAGGCAGAGGAAAAAGATAAGTTTTAACAGCTTTCCTGAAGGCAAAGAGGTCATCTAAAGAGCGAATGTGGACAGGAAGTGCATTCCACAATTTGGAGGCCAGCACCGTGAACGATCGGCCACCTAATCTGCATTTCTGGAAACCGCTAGCGCAGAAAGCCGCTAGCGCAGAAAGCTAGAATTTTTCCTAGCGCCACCCACCAGTCCGGGTCGATTTGGGTGGGTGGTGTGGTCCACCGCGGAAGGAGCTGTGACCTTCTCAGCAATATGGATATCTAGCATGGATGGGTGTTGAGTGTGAGGCGGGTGGGTTGCTGCGGTGGTGGGGGCTGGGTGTTCACCTGGCACCAGTATTTCTGATTTGTCCAGTGTGGCGCCCCGTGTCAGAATATTTTAACATGGAACATTTTCTCTCAGAACCGCAATGGGAATAAATAAGAGCCCCAGCAATGAGATCGTGGTGTCACAAGGCAGGGGTGAGGGGAGTGTGCAGCATATGGCAATGCAACAGAAAAGCAGGGCACGAGTTTCCCTTTAACAGTCGCTTGCTGAACACGCGTGTGCCGTTGACTCTGTATATTCCAAGCCCTGTAAACACCGGCGGGCAGCAGAGGAGCGCGAGGAGAGCTTAGGCACAGGCTCATCAGCTCGCGGCCCAACACAGGGTCAAGAAAATCGATGCGAGCTGAAGGTTTTTCACCTGCCAGTCTTCGGGCCTTGCTCATCTCTTCTGTGCACTTGCACAAAAAGCACAAACAATCAGAAAGAAATAAACTACACTTACCGCATTTACCTCTCAAAATCCCCGAACTCATCTGTCCGCAAAGCCCATGGGTGCAGACCTGTCAATCTTTACGATTTCAGTGAGACTCGCTGCTTGTACTTTCAGTCCATTGGAAGAGAACTGTACGGGTAAGCTCGAAGACGGTGCAATAAAAGCTCCCGTTTTCTATAGCCACGTTTCATGCTTAACTTTAATGTCTTGGGTTCTTGTGCAGGTCACTGAGAGCTAGGTGCACCCTCGAATGTTCACCCTTGCCCCTGCCCAGAGCAGAGAGAGGCCTGGCTTCTGTTTCAAGATTTTTGAATAGTGCTTTGAAAAGGCAGGGACATCATTTTTTATCGCAGGTTACTATTCAGCAGTACGTTCCGTACAGATCATCACACCATTGCCAGGAACTTAGGTTTTTGTGTTAAACTCTGCAAAACAACTAAAAATGAATGTAGATACTTAATCGTACACATTTCCCACCTTCAGCACTTGGCTCGTGTGCTTCTGAGAGCATCACGAGAACTATCTCTGCCAGTCTGGGCAGAGTTAATGGTTCAACGACTCCGTATCAGCATATTTAAAGGCAAGATTAACATACATTGTGGTAAATATGGTGCAATAGTCTCATGTCAGTATCACAATGGGGGGTATTCTGACCAGGTGACAGTACAGTTGGGAGCCATGGTCTGTTTCAGCGTACAAGCAGGACAGCTCGAGGTGAGAAGATCACAAAATTGAAAGTGTGAGTCAAGCCAGGTGCCTGGTTTATCTCTAAAAGTCAGCACATGAGACAAGCCCTTCAAAGACCAATCGCAATCTATGATATATATCATGTAACATATCACCAGATTGCTATACTTATAATTAAAAACAGGTTATTATTTTAAAATCCTGTTTTTCAGCTAAATACTCTCCACATTAACAATCACCCATATTTAGTGGTGCTGGTTCCGCAATCTTGGAGTTACGGATAAAGTGTGCCGTGGTTATTCTATGGGTTGAAAATTATTAGGGGACACAAGTATATTAACCCTTAAATTCCAATGGGAAATTAAATAATAATATTGGAAACTAGTAATTGGAGTCCTTCCAACTTTCCCTCACCCCGTGCAGGGTTTCACCCAGAGATTTCAGCAGCTTTCACAAGGGAATCTCTAGGTGAAATAAAACATATTCCTCAGTCTTACTGCAGATTTGATGTCCCCGATGAAGTCTGTAATTTCTGTTTCTGAATCTACTAGATTTAAAATGTGCTGTAGTGATGGAAGCGGCCAGGGCATTTGAACCAGCAGCGTCTGGCTTAGGCAGTGGGGTGCGAGAGTCGACAGATGACAGAATAGGTCAAATTAAAGAATAAATAAAGCCTATTTCGTTGTCTGTCTACTCCACCCGCCCATTCCACTGCTCCACCATGCTTAACTGCACCGGCCGTGACTAATTAGAACTATGTATAAACCAGCCACTGCCCTGGCCATTACATTCTATTTCAAGACAGGAGGCTCCGATTATGCTAGTCTCATTTCTTTATTTAGAAATGCTCAGCAGCCATGTAAAACTACAATACCCAGAAACACTTGGGTCATAACCATAGAGTCTGTACTATAAATAGCCATGAAGACAATCCCACTTCCTCTTTCTTTGCTGCTCCGCAGCCAGATAAGTGCTTTATTTCCATATTACTTACTTGATGATTGTATTGTGTTTATTTCATAAGCGCTGTGCTCGCGCTGTCTGCCGCGTTGTCGTGCGCTTCGTTTCGCGCCGTTATCGCTTCAGTTTGCTGTCGCCGCTTCCTTTCCGGAATTTGCGGCGTTTGCGGCAGGGAGCGTGTGTCACCTCCAGGGGTCAGGGCGCGTGTCGCCTGTGTCAAGCTCTTGTGGAGAGGAGCTTTAAGGGATTGAATTGCCTCGCGCGCGTCTAGCGCGAGCTGTTGCCGGGCTGTGGGGCACGCCGGTCACCGCGCATGCGCGGCTCGCCTTCCAATTGCTTCTGGAGTTTGTTTCCAGTGCGACGCCGGCTTAGAGAGTTCGTCTAGAGGACGCACACGCCCACTGCCTCACAGCTGTTCCCTTCTGACACCGGAGCTTGGGAAAAGGGCCCGGTTGACTAATTTGCATAGGCTTTGCCGAGAGTGAGCAATTTTTTTTTGGCAGCAAGCCCTCTCTCCACCCTCTAACAGTTTTTGGTGCAGTTTTGTCTGCCTTGTCTTGCTTGCTGCGAGGTTTTTTCACTCCCTCAGAATTTTGCCATTGGCAAACAGGATATTTCAGTCACCAAGTGGGCATTATTGATTTCACACTACTAGCGTGCCATGAGTGATTCCTATTATTACGATGAGGAAGGTGACTATGAAGAAGAGGGGCCAGAGTTCCTTGAGCAGGACTTGGTAGAGGCCCTGGACAAAGGGGTTCAACACTCAATAAATAAGGCGCTTGTACGCGTCATCATGCCCCTTAAGCGCCATTTGACAAAATATGCGCAGCAACAGGGTTGGGTGCCTGCGCCGAAGAAATCCACATCATCTCCTGGCAACCCCCATGCCTCTGACTTTCGCAGGTTAGCACAGGCCTTATCCTCTTCTAAATCTAAGACCTTGGCGGTTGAATTGGACAGTGATGACCAACACTCGTCGTCATCCTCTGAGGTTCTTCCTCCGCCGCCAAAGAAGAGAAAATGCAAAGAGCATTTTGTGGATGCTCCTAGTCATCCTCCAGTTTTAACTTTCGAGCCTGCTGACATTGTGCATCCGTATTCCACTGCGTGGCTTCCTTCCCCGGCTGTGGCGGAGTATGTACAGCAACATATCCGTCAACCGTTTGATAAAGAGGTTCATGCACGTCTGTGCTCAGAGTGTCCGAGACCTGATTTGGCGGATAACCTAGCGGACATGCCAGAGGTGGACCCCACCTTGGTGACCTATTTGAAAAAATTTGTGAAGGACCCTAAGAAGGGTTTGGATCGGTCCTGGCGGGCTTGCCAGGACAAGGTCTTGGATCTCCTTGGCCCACTTACAAAAATTTTAGATCTTGGCTTCATGGCCAAGGAATCCTCTTCCACAGTTGACCCCGATGAATTGATTGAATGGGCGCAGCGGGCGATTTGCCAGCTGGGAAACGCCAACTGCGCGCTCTCTAGTGAGAGACGTAGGTCCATTCTCCTCAAGGTAGATCCCAAGCTGGCGGAGCTTTCAGCATCAGAGTCGGGGGCTGCGGCTCAAGGCCTGCTTTTCGGGCAACCTTTTTTGAAGAAGCTGACACAATTTGGCAGTACTTTTAGCAGCATTGACAAAGCCCAAGCGTCACTGAAGCGGGCCATGCATCCAGTTTTCAGCAGGGCCGGACAATACAGGGGACGCTCGTCTGGCCGTGGTCAACAACCACCCAATCAACGAGGGTATCAGTCCCATAGAGGAGGACAGCAAGATTCTGGCTACGCCCAACGTTTCAATTTCTACCCTTCCAGAAAAGGCAGTGGCCAATATAAGAAAGGACGCTCCGGTGGCACTTCCAGCGGATATCAGGATTCCACCACTTCAGGTGAGACTTATTTCTGCATGCAGTGTTGGTCTGGGGGGCAGGATTCGCTTTTTCCTAGACAATTGGCGCTTAATCTCCAGCGATGCATGGGTGCTGGAGACAGTTCAGGGGTACAAAATCGAGTTCTATCAGCCCCTGCGTCAGTCCCATCCTCCATTCCCCCTTTGTTTCTCAAAGCAAAATCAAGAGTTCATCACAGAGGAACTCAAGTCACTTGTGTTGAAAGGGGCGATTGTGCCTCCTGTGCGTCATCCTCAGGGGTTTGTCAGCACGGTCTTCCTTGTGGAGAAGAAGGGAGGGGGATCGAGGTTAGTTCTCAATCTGAAGGAATTCAATGCAGGAGTGGTCTACTGTCACTTCAAGATGGAGGGCATCCATCTGTTGAGGGATCTCCTGCGGGAACGGGATTGGATGGTTCGTCTGGACCTCAAAGACACTTACCTCTCTGTTCCGATCTTCCGTTCCCATTGCCGCTTCCTTCAGTTTCAGTGGCTGGGGACTTGGTATCAGTATCAGGTTCTACCCTTCGGCCTGTCGTCAGCACCTTGGTGCTTCACGAAACTGTTGCGGCCGGTTGTGGAGTCGCTCCGCAGTCGCGGGGTTCGATTGATCATTTATTTGGACGACATTCTCCTTCTGGGGGATTGTCCAATCAAGCTGATGTCCCATCTGGAGTGGACTGTCGACCTTCTTCAGTCCCTCGGTTTTCTGGTGAATGCTCCCAAGTCTGTACTACATCCTACTCAAGTGATCGATTTCTTGGGGTTCAGGGTCAACTCCCTCACTTGTCAGCTTCTTTTGCCCCATCAGAAGATTCGTTACATCAAACGGGAATTGACTTCCGTTATCTCGAGTCAGACTGTGTCATTGAGATCGGTAGCACGAGTTGTCAGTCTCTTAGCTTCTTCCCTGCAGGCGATCTTCCCGGCTCCGCTGCATTACCGTGCGTTGCAGCGTCTGAAGATTCGTCATCTTCAGCAAGGCCTCCGATATTCGGATCAGATTCCTCTTTCAGAGGAGGCAAAGTCGGAGATGCAATGGTGGCGGGATCATATGGAGGCCTGGAACGGCCGGGCACTTTTCGGATCCACACCGGAAATTGTGATCGAATCGGATGCCAGTCGTTGAGGCTGGGGGGCCCGCTGCGGTCCAATCTTGACGGGGGGTTGGTGGTCTCCCCAGGAACTTTCACTCCACATCAACTGTTTGGAGTTACTGGCGGGGTCATTCGCAATCAAGTGCCTATCACCTCTTTGGTCCCACTGCTGCATACTCCTCCGGATAACCAATGTATCAGCAGTACGGTACATCAACAAACTGGGAGGGACTCGGTCGAGGTTGTTGGCAGAGATTGCCAAGGAATTTTGGCATTATTGTCTGCAACACATGATCACGGTTATTGCGGAGTACCTTCTTGAATGTCGCAATCCTGTGGCGGATTGGAACTCCAGGTATCTGAAGGACTTCCGCGACTGGAGGCTCCATCCTCGTGTGTTCCTCCAGCTCATTCGGGCTTGGGGCCCTTGTCAGATCGACCTCTTTGCGTCCCGCCTCAAATCCCAACTTCCCCAGTTCTTCAGTTGGAGGCAGGATCCGGAGGCTCTTGCCACGGATGCTTTCCTTCAACCGTGGCCGAAATCCCTGTGTTATGCGTTTCCCCCATTCATGATGATCCCAAGGGTTCTGGCTTGCGTGACACTTTATCAGACTGAGTTGATTCTGATTGCTCCTCTGTGGAGGGCTCAGCCGTGGTTCCCAGTTCTCCTAGAAATGGCCTGTGCAGTACCGTTCCTTCTTCCTCAGAAGTGGAATCTCCTGCTAGATCCGCTTCAGAATACGCATCCCCTGATTCAGTCAGGCTCTCTCCTTCTTCTGGCATGGCGGATTTCGGGGAATGATGGGCGGTCCCAGGCCTTTCTGCGGACGCTGCCAGATTCATCAGCAACGCCTGGGCCCCTGGTACTCACAAACGTTACAGAGGCTCCTGGAAACGTTGGAGTTATTGGTGTGCTCAAGGGCAAGTTGATATAACAACCGCTGATGTCTCTTTGATGGTCAATTTCTTGGCATCTTTGTCCTCTTCTGGTTTGGCGTACCACACAGTGAACAATTTCCGTTCCGCTATTTCTGCGGGTCACCTTCCAGTGGACGGTAAACCGGTCGGAGAACATCCTCTAGTGGCTAACGTACTCAAGGGTATTCGTCTGGCCACTCCTCCACGTCCCAAATATGTTTCATTGTGGGACGTATCGGTTGTCTTACGTTTTTTGGAAGCCTGGCCGCTCAATTGTTTATTATCTCGGAAACAACTATCGGCCAAACTTACTATTTATTTATTTTATTTATTTAATGCTATTTATAGAGCGCGTACAATTACCCTTAGGCGTCTCGGCGCTGAAATTGCATTAGAGTTTCACCCTGGACAGGAAATGCGGAGATGAAAATTACCGATTAAAAAGCCAAGTCTTCAGGTTTTTTCTGAACTGAAGAAGAGTGGGACTGGTTCTTATGTGGATAGGCAGGGTGTTCCAGAGTCTAGGGGCCGCAATTGAGAAGCTATGTTGCTGTGTTTGCTTTCTTGCAAACGGTGTCAGATGTTCGAGCTTTAGATTTAGCTGGATGTAGTTTCACTCCTGAGGGCGTTACGTTTCGTCTCTCCAGGCGCACCAAGACCAATACCGAGGTCATTTCTTACCCGTCTTTTCCAGCTCTTCTTAACCTTTGTGTTGTCCAATGCCTTAAGGATTATGAGGTGAGTACGTCTCTTCTTCGCTCTGATATGCAAGGTCAATTATTGATTGCGTTGCAGAAGCACTTTCGCCCCGTTATCCCGGCTACGTTGGCTCGATGGGTACGGTGGCTTATGGCGGAAGTTTCAATTCTATTAAGGACAAGGAGGCTAGGATTATCCCACCCATTGTATGTACATTATTCTTACTGTTAAATGTTCAAGACTTGATTCATGTTCAAATGTTACCATTGACTTGTTTTTTCTACCCACCCTTCTTTGACATGTTCCTGTGTATGGTGGACGTGTATTACGGCTCTGTGTCTCTTTTCAGGATCTGGTCCCAAGTGACGTCCCTACAGTGCGGCGTGGATGTTCCTGCCTTCTTCTTTGAGGATTGTGTTTCCTGTTCTTCCTTCGGCCGTTGCAGTGCTGAGCTTTCCTTCGTTGCCCTGGACTGGGGTTTGCTGTTTTGCATTGACTTTTGATGTACTATTTTCTGGTATCCGGGAATGACTTCTCACCAAAGAAAGAGGAACTGGGATTGTCTTCATGGTTATTTATAGTACAGACTCTATGGTTATGACCCAAGTGTTTCTGGGTATTGTAGTTTTACATGGCTGCTGGGCATTTCTAAATAACGGAATGAGACTAGCATAATCCTCGCCTCCTTGTCCTTAATAGAATTGAAAACTCTTGTCACAAATGTTTGCAAATTTTGAATTCTGCTTCCGGTCTAGGGGAGGGGCGAAACAGGAACTGGACACTTGCTCTGGGGACACAAGCACGCAGTAGGGGCCGGTGGTGGGAGTGCTGCGGGGCGGGGCAGGGGTGGAGCAGGGGGGGTAGTAAACTATGGAATATGGCCCAACGGAGGAAAGTAAACAAATAAATAAATAAAATTAATTTCATTGCCTTCGCATGCATTGTCAAATGCGCAACGAAATTCGCTGTATTTATTTATTTATTTACTTACCTCCGTTGGGCCGTATTCCATAGTTTACTAAACCCCCACAATGCTCCACCCATGCCCCACCCTACCACCCGCAGCACTCCCACCACCAGCCGGCGGCCGCTACTGCAAGCACGGTGAGACGTGGACGAGAGGATGTCCTGCATCAGAAAAAAGAATCCTCGTATCCAACCTGCCCTTATCTGGGTGGTTCTTACCGAGGTCCGGGCCCATCGGGATACGATGAAAGAGCTGTTGAAGGAACTCTGAATCATGTTTTAGTGAAGTCACAAAGCACTACTGCAAAAATGAAGTCTGTGAATCACAGGGGCTTCCCACAAGTGGAGCCCCAAATACAAACAATGAAGCAGGGCTCTCCAATACAGGGCGCAGCTCAAATATATACCTTACTACACAATTTAGTATCAATCACATTTCACAATTCTCCCCATGATAGCAAGCAGGTGCCTAGCTGAGAGCATAAGAAATAGTAGATGGACTTTAAAAGTAACAACGTTGTAAATGAGCAAACCAGTTTTCAGACTTTTGCATCACTGGTGCCAAAAAGCATCTGTTTTAAGGCCCAGAGATATGCAACTCTGGCAGGCTACCATAGCATCAACAAGAAAATATGGCTCTAGCAGATTACATTACAATATGTTTTATGCGTGACCAGAGATGTCAGCATTCAAAGCAATCATTCATTGTATGCAAGTCTTTAGGACTTTTCATATAATTTAAATTTGCTGATGGATGCTTTAAAAAAAATCAGGGATATACAATAGACGCAAGTAAATTAATAGCCCATATGTCACCCTTAGCGGCAAATATGAAATCCAGAATCATTTTATTCCGTATGATACAGTCTATTGCGCTCATAGTAGATCCATCATTAGCTCAAAAGCATTCGTTGTCAAATTGTCCATCAACCCTCTCGGTGGTCAGAACATCAGATGAGAAAATAATTATTGAGATCACAACTTGAGTGAAGACTAGAAAAAGGGTAGGAGCAGTTTGCTTACCCATAATCATGTTACACTCACTGCATCTCATGAAGATGCGGACATTTCCTTCTTCACAAACCAGTCTGTTGGCAGCTGGTACTAAATAGAGGGAAAGGGGCAATAATTGTTGTTAGGGCAAGGGTACAGCCATGTCAATGGTAACCAGTGGTGGCTCCCCTTAATGGGCTGAGGGGTATGCCCCCATTGTTTTCTGGCCCGTTTGTATTTATTTTACCTAAATTGCATAATAATCTATTATTCACTCTTGGTATAATCAAAATGCTGACCTCCTTCAGTCTGGCAACAGTCGCTATCTGATGGCCAACACAAGCGCAAAAAGGTGCCTGCAGCAACCTTCCTAAAGAGATTACAGCTGAGGAGAAATCTCATCCCTGGATTTTGGACCCTGGCACACCACTGTGCTTCCCCCATTTGTGGCAGTCTAGGTTTCATAGCTAAAGGTATACATGAGCCCTGCAGGCTTAAGCTGCCAGTGCCTATTAAGCATGTCATCTCTCCCTTTCGCAACTGCTCACAGAGTTAGGCTGGGGTAAAGGAGGAGAGACTAAAACCTCAGATCTACAAACGAACAAAAAGCTGTCCGGCCCTCTCTCAGCCTGCCCTCCCTCCCACACTAGCAGAATTACCTCACCTGCCAAGTGTTCCATGGCCTCTTTACACAGAGTACCCACTACTGACAGGAGGGGAGCTTGAGGAGAAATGTTTGCTTCACAAACACTTCCGACTTCTTCATGTGCATTGACAGGCTGCAAGAAGAGGAGGAAGAAGAGATGGCTAGGATCAACCTGGTCCTCTCTTGCCAGACAAATGCATACAGAGGTGAGATCCAAGGAGTAACCCAAGAGAGAGACAGGATGGACAAGAAGAGGAATAAATGGCAACCAAGGTAATAAAGAGGGGAGCAGAGAATGAGAAGGGGGAGAAGGAGGGTGCCATATAGCCAGAAGTGGAAGAGCCATGGGAGCAGGAGATATAGAGCAGAGCCTCAAGATGGTAAACCGGGGCGAGTTTCAGTGAGAGATAAGGGAGAGGTGCGCAAGAGAGTGGAGGACAGAGGAGAAGGAAGCAGGGCCACAGTTGTGGAGGGGATGTGTTGGTTTGCTGGGGGAGAAGGATGCGGAGTAGAAGGACGTGGAGTAGTAACAGAGAGGCAGGCGCACCAGGGACATTCGGAAGGGGAGTGCGAGGAGCAAATGAGAGCAGAGGAGAGGGCAAACAAGGGAAGGTATAGGAGGATGACTGGTAGAGAAAAGGAGTAAGATAGGGGAAGAAAAGGGACAGAGCCTCATCGGAGGGTGGAAGAGGAGGAAACCGAAAATGGATGGGTCAGAGGAGGAGGGGGGAGAATATGGTGAAGCAGAAAAAGAGGAACTGAGAGGCAGAGGAGGGGGCAGACTCAGAAGAGGGAACTGAGCGAATAGAGGGAAGAGAAATGGGACCGATTGTCCAAACAAGGAGAGTGTGTCACTGCCCTCCCCTGACCCTTCCTGTGAACTGTACTGAACATGCCTGTGAGATGGTCAGAACAGTCTCTACCTTCACAGCTCATTCATCATGTCAGACACTCAGTCAGGTTCTAAGTCCCATTGGCAAAGGACAGGCCCTCAGTTAGAATTTTAGGGAGGACCAGATGTGTGTATGCGGGGATGGACAAGTTAGAGAGGGGAGATGAGGTATGCCTTGCTCTTGGCACCTACAAGCTCATCAACACAGAAGAGAGGGTGCGAGAGGGGAGAGAAAAGAGGCATTAGTTAAAGAGAGGGAGATAAAGAAAGAGATGACAGAGAGTGTGGGGAGAAAATACAGAGGAGGGACAGAGGGAAAGAGGAGAGAGAGAGAAAGAGAGAGAGATAGATGAGAAAGTGAGTGTGTATTTGTGTGTGCATGTGTGTGTGAAAGAGAGGTGACCCTGAAAGCCCAAGTGCACACATTTGGCCGCGGATAACTGACCCTAAGAGCTGGACATGTCCTGACAGGGCAGCAGCTGAGAAGCCTTGCAGGGCCTGCAAGCAGATCTCTCTCTGACTTAAGCTAAACAACAGGTGACTCGAATATGTAAAGACAGTATTCATACAGAGAAGATGTTCTGAGGGGCAGACCCCCCCCCCCCGAGCTATGGCAGGACTTCATGACTGAGGCAGAGCAGGGACATTGGGATCCAGGGAAGGGTCATATGGTACCAGGCAGATCCTTTAGAACCAGGGAGATGGCCAGGTGCCAGAGAGAGCTCTCAGGTACCACTGAGAGTGGCAGGAATGAGAGTGAACTCCCCTGTATCAGTAGGAGCCACCATTCACTGTACAGACCATCTGGCACCAGGAGACATATGACGGGGTCCTCGAGTACCAAGGAGATCCTTGAGCACCGGGCACACCTCTCAGGGACCAGGGAGAGTGGCAGGCACCAGAGAGATCTACCTAGTATCAGAAGGAACCACGATTCACCCTGCTGACATCTGACAATGCACTCGGGTGCCAAGTAATCCTAGGGCATAAGACACAACTCTCGGGTACCAAAGAGAGAGGCAGGAACCAGAGAGAGCTCTCACGTATTAGAAGAAGCTACAAGTCACTGGGTAGAGCCCTCTTTCACTAGGTGACATCTGACAGGGTACTTGTGTACCAGGCTGATCTTTTGGCACCAGACATAGCTATCAGGTACCAGAGAGATTGGTAGGTTCCTTAGAGAGCTCTTCGGTAACAGAGAGCTCTCCATGGAACTGAGCCTAGGTGCAACATGTGTATTTGCACACAATATTGGATTAGAAATATTGAGTTTTAGAAATATCAGGAAAAAAATATTGTGATACAAAAATATTGTGATGCAGAAATATTGTTGTCAAGAATATCGACTTTTCAGGTGAATAATATAATTTTCTAGACTATCATTGTAATATCGCTGTATTCTCCTCAAGGGAGGAGAGCGATTAGGCTCCATTTGTGTATTGTTTTTAAAACCACGTGTTGTACTGTTGGACTGCTGAGGTCTTCTGACAGTTACACGGCAGGTATTTTTAAACATTCACTGGTGGCACTGTTGGACTGCTGAGGTCTCCTACCTGAAGACAGCAACATCGCACAGGGGGGCTGGGCTTGTTTTCTTCCTTCCCGCCCCGGTCTGACACCGGTGACAAGCACCGTTTGTGCAGAGGGCGTGAAAGGTCCGAGCCAGCCACTTCCGGTGCGCGGGGGAGGAAGGGCAGTGCTCTAGTCTTCCTAGACGCTGGGGGGTTAAAAGAAGGATGCCCACTCAGCCGCACAGCGGATAAGCGCAGCGGGCGCGCCGGTGGCGCCCGAAGCCTCGCCAAAGGCGAGCACGTCTGCGCCCGTCCGTGGCCAGGCACGGGCCAGAGCCTTAACCTCTGGTCAAACTGGGGTCAGAAAGCAGTGGAGTAAAGATCAACTCGTGAATCTTCGCATTAGGACCCCTAACTCCTGCCTTCATAGCATGAGAGTGGAGGAGCAGGTAGGATGTAAGCACTGTCAGTTTGTGTGTAGTATTGGAGGTGAGGAAAAACAGGAGTTCACCAGCCTGCCTTGTGGGCTACTCAACGTTAGATCTTTGCGTATACATAGACTGGACATCTATGATCTACTTACAGAAAAACAATTTGATCTCTTGTTCTCCACGGAATCATGGCTGGATGCGAACTCAGATCCGGATGCTCTCGAGGCTTTACCCGAAGGGTATCTGATGGTTAGGCGAGACAGGCCTATTGGTAAAGGCGGAGGTATAGCCATTGTTTTCAAGCAGCCACTGTGCTGTCAAACGGAGCAAATGATGGTTACGGACAGTGAGGCAGGTGCGTTCACTATTAGGGTGAATGCTGGTACTACGTTGAAGGTTTTCCTGATTTATAGACCCCCGGGTCCTCATAACAGGTTTACAGATAGCTTGGTAGAAGGAATCACAGAAGCAGCCCTACACAGAGACAAGTTCCTCGTGCTAGGGGATCTGAACATGTATATAGAAGACCCTCTGGACAGAGGGGCTTAAGGTTTCTGTCAAGAAATGCAGGCACTATAGCTAGACCAGAGAGTAAAAACCCCCACCCATCAGCAGGGCCATTTATTGGACCCGATTTTGGCTAACTGGAGGGAAGTGGAGATTAAACCCACCATCCCGGTCCCCTGGTCAGACCATTTCCTTGTGCCCTTTGTGGTGCAGATTCCGGGTGCAAGAACACTGGAACAGGCACCCCTTAATTATCCCGGCCGAAAATGGGCGAAATTCTCTCAGGCTAGGTTTGACGAAGCACTCACCAAAGGAGGGAGGCCGGGCGGGGCGGATGTGGAAACAGCTAGTAGCAATTTGGATAAGCGTATTACAGAGGCTCTGGACTGCACTGCCCCACTCTGTCTGACCAATGCGGGACGCCGCATACAGAGAATGGCTCCTTGGTACAATGATGAGCTGCGGCTAGTGAAGGCGGAATGCAAGTGCTTTGAGAGGCAGTGGAGGGTGGCCTTCTTGAGCCATGCCAAACAGGAGTACTTAGCGAAGAGGCGGGCCTACCATGGGCTTATTAGAAAGGCAAAGGCAGCCTACTTTGCTAAGAGGATTAGGGAGGTGGAGAATTCCACGAAGGAACTGTTTAAAATGTATAAATCTATCTCCGCAGCCAAGCCCTACGCTGCGCCGGTGGATTGCTCTGTGGACTCATGCAACCGCATTGCAGAATTCTTTGCAGAAAAAGTGGCAAAAATGTACTCATCTTTTCCGGGTCAAACCATAACAGGGTCCGAGTTTGTAGAAGTTGCAGGGGTAGTCAGGGGACAATATGGTTGGGAGAATTTTACCACCCCTTCCACAGAGGCACTTTTACAGATCTGCAGATCCATAAAGTCGGGTTCCCCTAGGGATCCCGCCTCGCCCAAGCGGCTTGCTGAAAGCCTGATGATCCTTGAGCCTTACATCAGACATCTGCTGGAGGTATCCTTTGGGACTCACATGGTACCTATAGGGTGGAAACAGGCGGTAGTGCTCCCCCCTTTCAAAAAAAGGCGAATATCGGCTTTGAGAAGTTGGAGAACCTCTGTCCTATTTCACTTCTACCATATTTGGCTAAAGTGGCGGAGAAGGTCGTGAATACCCAGCTGATGGAATACGCAGAGGAAGCTAACCTCCTTCACGCTACACAGTTTGGATTTCGACCCCACCATTCTACCGAGTCGGCCCTCCTTATGGCGGTCGAGACCATCAGACAGGGGGTGGATGAGGGCTAAACCATGGCCCTAATCCTCCTGGATCTAAGCGCGGCATTTGACACTGTAGCACATGTCACCTTGCTACAGTGTCTAAATAAAGGTGGGATTTCAGGTGCTGTGCTGAAATGGATCCAGTCCTTCCTGGTAGGCAGGGGTTTCCAGGTCAGGCAGGGGGACTGTTACTCTAATGTGATTAACTTGGACCAGGGCGTACCTCAGGTCTCGTCCCTGAGCCCAACTTTATTTAATCTATATGTCTCCCCCAGTGGCAGCCATAGTTGAGGGCCATGGGCTGCGTATAGTGTCATACACCGATGACACGCAGCTGGTCATCTCCCTATCACATGCGCCCGATCTTGCTGCTGACAGGTTCAGAGCATGCATGCAGGAGCTGGCATCCTGGATGTCGACCAACTGCCTGAGGCTGAATGGTAGCAAGACGGAAGTGCTCGTGGTGTGGGGGGCGTCGGTGTGGACATCAGCATGGTGGCCACCTTGACTGGGGCCGGCTCCTACACCATGTCAGGAAGCCAAAAATCTGGGTGTATGGCTCGATGCGGAATTTACATTTGCGCCCCAGATTAGTTGGTGGTGGGGGTATGCTTTGGCGTCCTGAAAGGCCTGCGGAAGGTTCTCGAGCTCCTACCTACGGAGGCTCGAAGGACGCTGGTGCATGCCCTTGTCACTGCGCGATGGGACTATGGAAATCTTCTTTACGTGGGTGCCTCGGGAAAGAGCTTGGACCGCCTCCAGGTGTTACAAAACGCCGCAGTCTGCTTGGTCCTGAGGCTACCCAGAAGATCGGCCTCATAGGCAGCGCTGCATGCACTTCATTGGCTTCCGGTGAGGAGTAGAATCGAGTTTAAGGCTCTGTGCACGTGCCATCGCTTTATAGGCGGCAAGGCACCGAAACCGATACAGGACCTCATTACTCGCCACGAGCCAGCCCGAGCCTTGAGATCCTCTGGCGCGGGGCTACTGAAAATTCCCAAAGAAAAAAGACACGCATGGAGGGTAGGTCCTTCCGGTTTCTGGCAGCAAGAAGCTGGAATAGGCTCCCGTTGGAACTCCGCCTGGAATCATCTGAGTCCAGATTTAGGGGAAAACTTAAAACTCACCTGTTTGTCCAGTTGATTGGCCCCGGGTGCTGCGGGGACTCTGTTTCTCCCACTCATCATAGCGCGGGGACACGCCGGTGTGCGTAACCAGGCGCTTTATAAACCTCCCTATTATTATTATTATTATCAATATGATAGTTGTGAAAAAAATTAGTTGATATAATAAATGTATCTGTTATTATTGCTTTTTATAATTGTGGATAATATTTTAAAATGTCATTTGTAATTTTAAGTGATTTATACGTTTTTAATTTAATTACTAAAACTAATTTATATTTTCATAGCGGATTGCTAGATTTGTAGTGGTGTAAGGTAGTAAGTTAAATAGTTATAATTAATTAACAATTAATTAAAGTGTTATTAAATATGCAATTGATTAATAAATGTGTTAATTGCATACTAATTATATTTTCAACTTATATATCAGGTGTAGTCTGCTGGGTTTATAGGGCTATAGGGTGGGAAGTTGATCAAGAATAAATTAATGAACCATTTATTATTTATTATTTAAATTAATATTAATCATGTAAATTGTGTAATCATTGAATTTTTTAAGTTATGCATTGGGTGGCAGCTGTTGGTTTGTAGAGATATACGGTGGGAAGTTAATGAAGTAATAATTAATTAACAACTAATTATTAATGTATTATTAACGATTTAATAGATTATCTATCATGTAAATTGTTTAATAATTGTATTTTTCAAGTTATATAGTTATATAGTTGGTGCGGGATGCTGGGTTTGTTGAATATAGGGTGGGACGTAAATTAATAATCAATTAGTGAATTAACTAATAATTAAATATCAAATTAGTAATTAATATTTAATTGATGATTCTTTGTGTTAATTTTGTTAAATTTATTTATTTTAGTTATATTTTAAGTGTGGGCTGCTCTGAAGTCGAACACTTTCCCTACTGTTGAACAGACTGGATTGGAAATACTAAATAGCACCCCTCCAGAATCCAACGAGCCTGGAGTGGGTATAGTATATTTAACCCCTCCAAAGTCCAATGCTTTCTCCACTGTTACATAGACTGGAGTGGGTATAGTAAACACTCACCCCCAGTCAACTGACCAAAACCGGCCCCAGGATGCTTGTTTCCGGTCCAGGGAAGACATGGCTTGGCAGTTCGCTGGACTGTTCCCATGAGGCACAGGGTCAGACTGATTTGCATATAGCCATGTCAGAACTGGGGTGGCAGAGTGGGCTAAAGAACGGTGATGGATTAAACCCAGATCTTTTGACTGGGTGTGAGTGTTTGATTGATTCAGATGCTCCGTCCATCACCACCCCCTTTTGTTCAGCATATTTAAAGGCAAGATTAACATACATTGTGGTAATTATGGTGCAATAGTTTCATGTCAGTATCACAATGGGGGGTATTCTGACCAGGTGACAGTACAATTGGGAGCCATGGTCTGTTTCAGCGTACAAGCAGGACAGCTCGAGGTGAGAAAATCACAAAACTCAAAGTGTGAGTCAAGCCAGGTGCCTGGTTTATCTCTAAAAGTCAACACATGAGACAAGCCAATAACACTATCGCTGCTGCATCTCCTCCTACGCTGACTATTATGTTTTCCCATTGTTCATGACGAGCTCAGCTCGTCATCAGCACAGCTCAACCGTGCCTCATGACGAGCTGAGCTCGTCATGAGCATCGAAGGGGTTAAAAGACCAATCACAATCCATGATATATATCATGTAACATATCACCAGATTGCTATACTTATAATTAAAAACAGGTTATTAATTTAAAATCCTGTTTTTCAGCTAAATACTCTGCACATTAACAATCACCCATATTTAGTGGTGCTGGTTCCGCAATCTTGGAGTTACGGATAAAGTGTGCAGTGGTTATTCTATGGGTTCAAAATTATTAGGGGTCACAAGTATATTAACCCTTAAATTCCGATGAGAAATTAAATAATAATATAGGAAACTAGTAATTAGAGTCCTTCCAACTTTCCCTCACCCCGTGCAGGGTTTCACCGAGAGATTTCAGCAGCTTTCACAGGGAATCTCTAGGTGAAATAAAACATATTCCTCAGTATTCCTGCAGATTTAATGTCCCTGATGCAGTCTGTAATTTCTGTTGCTGAATCTACTAGATTTAAAAGGTGTTGTAGTGATGGAAGCAGACAGGGCATTAGAACCAGCAGCGTCTGGTTTAGGCAAGCGCAGTGGGGTGCGAGAGTCGACAGATGACGGAATAGGTAAAATTAAAGAATAAATAAAACCTATTCCGTTGTTTGTCTACTCCACCCGCCCATTCCACTGCCCCACCATGCTTAAGTGCACCGGTCGTGACTGATTAGAACTATGTATACACACCAGCCACTGCCCTGGCCATTAGATTCTGCTTCCGGTCTAGGGGAGGGGCGAGGCAGGAACTGGACACTTGCTCTGGGGACACAAGCATGCAGTAGGGGCCGGTGGTGGGAGTGCTGCATGGAGGGGCAGGGGTGGAGTAGGGTGGGGGCTAGTAAACTATGGAATATGGCCCGATGGAGGAAAGTAAACAAATAATTAAATAAAACGAATTTCATTGCCCTCGCCTGCATTGTCAAATGCGCAACGAAATTCGCTGTATTTATTTATTTATTTACTTACCTCCGTTGGGCCGTATTCCATAGTTTACTACCCCCCACAATGCTCCACCCATGCCCCACCCTCCGCCCGCAGCACTCCCACCACCGGCCGGCGGCCGCTAGTGCAAGCACGGTGGGACGTGGACAAGAGGATGTCCTGCATCAGAATAAAGAATCCTCGTATCCAGCCTGCCCTTATCTGGGTGGTTCTTACTGAGGTCCGGGCACGGGAATACGATGAAAGAGCTGTTGAAGGAACTCTGAATCATGTTTCAGTGAAGTCACAAAGCACTACTGCAAAAATGAAGTCTGTGAATCACAGGGGTTTCCCACAAGTGGAGCCCCAAATACAAACAATGAAGCAGGGCTCTCCGATACAGGACACAGCTCAAATATATACCTTACAACACAATCAAAAATTAGCTAGCATTCGCGCCAAGAATTTTCAATTCTATTAAGGACACGGAGGCGAGGATTATGCTTCTCTTTCTTATATTAGCTACTCACAGCAGCCAATGAAAACACGTTTTGTATGCAAATAAAACTACATTTCCCATGATGCTTGTACATACATCACATCCTGTATAGCCCAATAAGAGCTGCTGTACCCTGTGTCTCCTCCTCTTTCTTTGCTCAAACTTATATAGTCCACACATTAATACATTCAGTCCAATCCACGGAATATGAGTCCTAATAAACATCCTTCAACATGGAAGAACCATCTTCAAACTGGAAAAATTATGTCTTCTAAGCCAGAAGAACCCTGGTCCTTCATCTTTACTCGAAGCTGAAAAGAAATGAGACAGGAAAAACCGGTAACTTTTTCTGATACAGAGTATCAAGTACATGCGGGTGGGTAATTATTACCAATACTGTAATAAACGAGGTGGGATAATCCTCGCCTCCGTGTCCTTAATAGAATCGAAAATTCTTGGCGCGAATGCTAGCTAATTTTCGATTCTATTACAGGACCAGAGGCTTTGTGTTATGCTAGTTTAACGCTTATAATACACAAGAACATTTATATCACCCACCGATTTGTAATAATTGATGAAACAGAAATTCAGAAATCGAGACCTTGAGGTGTTTGAACAATCAGAAATAATCATATAACATTGCGAAACATGACATCATGGACAGACTGTGACTAGACATTTGGTATGAAATTATTCCCTGGCATAATAGTCCTCAATCATGTGGTTAGTATAGTCGCTGGCACATTTTAAAAGATTTTTTGTAACACAACCAACCATTAATTATATCTTGGATCCTGAAGCAACTGGAACAGAATGTGCCCCAAACATTTAGGGTAGGAATCCCTGCTGTCTTTATATCAGACTTCAGCCAGTGGCTATCGAGACCGCAGTAACAGGTTATAACTAGGACCTCTTGAAAAATTTTAGAAACAATAAACCCATAATTTTTAGCTGGAAAGCTTGCAATGTAGTAGATCCTGATAAATTGTGATCCTGGTATAAAGTGAAATGAAAAACCGTGTTTGAAATGATTACCGTACCTGTAAAAATACAGTGTGGTGTTACCTGCTGTAAGAACTGCAACAGGTATAAAGGCCTAGCGTCACCGCACGAACCGGAATCTAAACCTGGGAGTATGTATAAATAGGCCATTATAAATAAGGGAAGCTAGAGAAAAAACCCATCCCTTTAGAGGAATATTCTGATCTGAGAGGGAGGTAATGGAATACCTGACGAGAAAGATTGGAAATACTAGCCGAAAATAAACGGTCCAACGGCTGTTGTAAGGCAGAGCAAAAACCAATATGTACAACATTTTTTTGTAGAAGAGCGTCCGTCATGTGGGGTAAATTAACCCCACAGTAGAGTCATGTGTTATGTATCTATCAGCTAACATGGCCTTTCCACGTTGAAAAATCGCAAGAGACTGAAGAACCTGGAGTTATAAGGGAGCGCCAGCAACGCAGGTAAGCGCCTAGCAAGTTTCTGTTATTATCGGGAACCTTGAAGCCAAAAAGGTGGTTGCTTACTTGATGGCGGACATGCAAGAAGCCCCAGTAATCTCGTGAAAGGATACAAGCACCCGAGCAGGACACAACCCTTGGCCATGGGTGTTGAAGTTGGCATGGAGGTCTTCATACATCAGAAATGCTAGGATCCATTTCTGCTGACAGTGAAGGTGTAATAATAATAATTTGCATTTGAAAAACGCGAACGATCACCCGTAAGGGTCTCAAGATGTAGGGGTCGTCAGGAAGATTAAGCAACCTATTGCCCCGAGTCACATGGTGCCGGGCTAATCCGGCGCCGAGGACCGAACCGTGATCCCCAGATTCCAGCATTAGTCGGCTTGGCGCCATTCCCCTTGCCAGTGTAAGGCATTGGAAGGGTGTCTGAGGGATTAGGAGTTGACCCCTCAATTAGTTGGAAGATCAGGCACCTTTTAATTTGGCAGTAGCTCCGGTTACAAATATATTGTGAAAGTGTCAGAAAAAAAAAAAACTAATGGGAACGAAGTTAATAATACCAGTACACCAACAAATCCCAGAAGGGCTCTTGCACGGAGAGCTGCAGAGTGTTTCAAGGGGAATATGTGAAGGATTGCACCATCAGAGAGTGCCAGATAACGAGGTACCGTTTGGAATACGAACCCCCTGAGGCAACGGGGACCTGAAGTGTAGCTGGAACCGGCCATGATATTGTGTATTCCCGAAAAGGGACCGTAAGCTGAAAACCCTGAAGCATAGGGGATTATAGTTGAAAATGGTCATAAGAAAGTGCAAATGTAAAGGACTATTATTATGACGTATCCTTGGGAATCTAGGGGAATGCTAAACCTGCCCATATACTCTAGACCCCTTTGCAACAAAGCTAATGGTGAACGGCCACCCAATTGACATGGTTAAATTATCCATTTTCAGAAAAAATGATTTGCATCTCTTGGAGGAGAGGGGGCGAAAAAAGAACCCAAAAAACGTATTGTGTTCACTGCAACCCGCGGAGCCACCGGGGAGACTAAACCAGCTAGCAGGAATGTTCTGGAAAAATCCTTCTTATAAAGATCTAGGATCAGAAGGGAGTGGATGTCAACGGTAGGAAGACCAACCTTGATATTAGGAGAAAAGAAAAAGATAAAAAACAAAAGAAAACGAAACAAGACAAGAAACAAGACAAAAAACAACGCCCAAAGAATATGCGTAAATAATAATGATGGGCGGTCATGGGGCTTACTACCCCGTGCTGGGGACTGAATACCTGGGGCCTTGGTGACCGACACTGGGACGGAAAATCTCGATTGGCACCAAGTGCATTCTGGGGCGAACGCTCCTTTAATGTACGTTTCCTCCTCCTTGTATCTCACCCTTCCTGTGTAAGGGCGTCTGAATGTAATATTGTAGTGCAAGGCACCAATCACGGAGGAGTAAGAGAGGGAGCCAACCTTTTGCACACTAGAAGTGAAATAATAATATATCTGGCTCCTCAGCAAAGCTGTAGTCCAATTTATTCCAGCCCACAAGGGCGTCAGAGCCATGTCTAGTTATAAGGAGCGTGTGCGCACTCCGAGGGCCCTCCTGTTGTTACAGCCTGGAAGGCGTAAGTCGAAATTGCTCCGTCTGAACATGAGGCATTAGGAGCCTAGGAGCAAGTTGGGAATGCGTGCGAAGGGCGTACTCCAAACTGGAATAAAGTTAACCTGATTGGGTTACGCCCCCGGGAGCGTCATCAGCTCTATTCCGCACTCAGCCACTAGGGAAGGCTTTTAGCGGGTAAGCGCGAAACTGCGCCATGACAGGAAGTATTCCCTGAGATACACATGGACATATATTGTGAAGTTACTAGTTTGGAACAACATGTAGTACATACCTGCATGGTACCCCTACGCTATCCAACGCTTTCCCTACTGTTGCACTCTCTGGAGTGGGAATGGTAATTGTTACCCCTACGCTATCCAACACTTTCCCTACTGTTGCACTCTCAGGAGTGGGAATAGTAATTTTTACCCCTACGCTATCCAACGCTTTCCCTACTGTTGCACTCTCTGGAGTGGGAATAGTAATTTTTACTCCTACGCTACGAGTATGAGCCTTGCTCTCCTGGCCGCGCCTGGGTTGCGTGTGCAGTTGGGCCAATATATGTAGAGTCAATATATACGATGAGAGCACGCCATCTCCACTCCCACGGGAGCGTCTACAGGCTGTGTGACAAGAAGGGTCAACCGTTTCGTGTTATGACACATAATCATCTACTAGGCAGTTGCCAAATGAAGCGCATAATGTAAGTTGCGCAGGTATTGCAACTTGAAAGCGCACATTGCTAAAAACCCAACCGGTCAAGGAACATTTCAATTATCTCACCTGCGGGCGAAAACAATTCCTAGCGGGAACGCTTAATAAGCGTGAGAAACTAAGTGAACAATAAATACCACAGAAAACTGCAAGGTCCTTACTATAACAGGTGGAAGTACAGCTCTTATTGGGCTATACAGGATGTGTGTATGTACAAGCATCATGGGAAAAGTAGTTTTATTTGCATACAAAACGTTTTTTCATTGGCTGCTGTGAGTAGCAAATATAAGAAAGAGAAACATAATACGAAGCCTCCGGTCCTGTAATAGAATTTAGTATCAATCACATTTCACAATTCTCCCCATGATAGCAAGCAGGTGCCTAGCTGAGAGCATAAGAAATAGTAGATGGACTTTAACAGTGACAACGATGTAAATGAGCAAACCAGTTTTCAGAATTTTGCATCACTGGTGCCAAAAAGCAGCTGTTTTAAGGCCCAGAAATATGCAACTCTGGCTGGCTACCGTAGCATCAATAAGAAAATATGGCTCTAGCAGATTACATTACAATATGTTTTATGCGTGACCAGAGATGTCAGCATTCAAAGCAATCATTCATTGTATGCAAGTCTTTAAGACTTTTCATATAATTTTAATTTGCTGATGGATGCTTTAAAAAAAATCAGGGATATACAATAGACGCAACTAAATTAATAGCCCATATGTCATCCTTAGCGGCAAATATGAAATTCAGAATCATTTTATTCTGTATGATACAGTCTATTGCGCTCATAGTAGAGCCATCATTAGCTCAAATGCATTAGTTGTAAAATTGTCCATCAACCCTCTCGGAGGTCAGAACATCAGATGAGAAAATAATTATTGAGATCACAACTTGAGTGAAGACTAGAAAAAGGGTAGGGGCAGTTTGCTTACCCATAATCATGTTACACTCACTGCATCTCATGAAGATGCGGACATTTCCTTCTTCACAAACCAGTCTGTTGGCAGCTGGTACTAAATAGAGGGAAAGGGGCAATAATTGTTGTTAGGGCAAGGGTACAGCCATGTCAATGGTAACCAGTGGTGGCTCCCCTTAATGGGCTGATGCCCCCATTGTTTTCTGGCCCGTTTGTATTTATTTTACCTAAATTGCATAATAATCTATTATTCACTCTTGGTATAATAAAAATGCTGACCTCCTTCAGTCTGGCAACAGTCGCTATCTGATGGCCGACACAAGCGCACAAAGGTTCATAGCTAAAGGTATACATGAGCCCTGCAGGCTTAAGCTGCCAGTGCCCATTAAGCATGTCATCTCTCCCTTTCGCAACTGCTCACAGAGTTAGGCTGGGGTAAAGGAGGAGAGACTAAAACCTCAGATCTACACAAGAACAAAAAGCTGTCCGTCCCTCTCTCAGCCTGCCCTCCCTCCAACACTAGCAGAATTACCTCACCTGCCAAGTGTTCCATGGCCTCTTTACACGAGGTACCCACTACTGACAGGAGGGGAGCTTGTGGAGAAATGTTTGCTTCACAAACACTTCCGACTTCTTCATGTGCCTTGACAGGCTGCAAGAAGAGGAGGAAGAAGAGATGGCTAGGATCAACCTGGTCCTCTCTTGCCAGACAAATGCATACAGAGGTGAGATCCAAGGAGTAACCCAAGAGAGAGACAGGATGGACAAGAAGAGGAATAAATGGCAACCAAGGTAATTAAGAAGGGAGCAGAGAATGAGACGGGGGAGAAGGAGGGTGCCATATAGCCAGAAGTGGAAGAACCATGGGAGCAGTAGATATAGAGCAGAGCCTCAAGATGGTGAACCGGGGCGAGTTTCAGTGAGAGATAAGGGAGAGGTGCGCATGAGAGTGGAGGACAGAGGAGAAAGAAGCAGGGCCACAGTTGTGGAGGGGATGTGGTGGTTTGCTGGGGGAGAAGGAAGCGGAGTAGAAGGACGTGGAGTAGTAACAGAGAGGCAGGCGCACCAGGGACATTCGGAAGGGGAGTGCGAGGAGCAAATGAGAGCAGAGAGGGCAAACAAGGGAAGGTATAGGAGGATGACTGGTAGAGAAAAGGAGTAAGATAGGGGAAGAAAAGGGACAGAGCCTCATCGGAGGGTGGAAGAGGAGGAAACCGAAAATGGATGGGTCAGAGGAGGAGGGGGGAGATTATGGTGAAGCAGAAAAAGAGGAACTGAGAGGCAGAGGAGGGGGCAGACTCAGAAGAGGGAACTGAACAAATAGAGGGAAGAGAAAATGGGAGCATGGAGACAGACCGATTGTCCAAACACGGAGTGTGGGTCACTGCCCCCCCCCTGACCCTTCTTGTGAACTGTACTGAACATGCCTGTGAGATGGTCAGAACAGTCTCTACCTTCACAGCTCATTGATCATGTCAGACACTCAGTCAGGTTCTAAGTCCCATTGGCAAAGGACAGGCCCTCAGTTAGAATTTTAGGGAGGACCAGATGTGTGTATGTGGGGATGGACAAGTTAGAGAGGGGAGATGAGGTATGCCTTGCTCTTGGCACCTACAAGCTCATCAACACAGAAGAGAGGGTGTGTAGTATGTACTGCACATTGTTACACTTGCTCTTTAAAGAATGTTGTTCATGAGTTCTTATTCTATGTTCTTAGAATGCCATAATGTTATGTCATGACCATTGCAAGCCTGTTTCTCTACTCTTATCTAATAAACCTCCTATGGTTAACCAACACCTCGGATCTCCTCGCTGATTTCATCAACAAGCATACTACATTTATTGGCGACGATTTGAAGCTTGTAAGAATCAAACCCACCGACATGAGCAGTTCGACCCGTGAACTTTAAGGTCACTGGCTCCACCGTTTTAAGCAAAATCGGATTTTGCCTTCGAAATTTCATTCTCACTCATTGAGACTACTTCTACTAAAACTGTGAGTTATTTTTATTCATAAAATTACCTGAAAGCTATCTTGGAAACGCTGCCCGCAGTGTACCGTTTTTTTTTCAAATGCGCGAAGCGTTCTACTCTCGCGAAGCAAGTTGAAGAGTTGTTTCCTCACGCGCTTCTGGTACACGCGCAGCACGTCGACTAGTAGGAGGTCACTCTGGAATGCGCCCAGCGTATTCCGTAATCTGAATGCGCTCCTGCTTTGTTTACGTTTTCAGCGCTCAACGTCAACTCGACAAAAACGTCGCTTTCAGCGCTCAGCGTCAACTCTACAAAACGCTGACAGGCATTTCTCAACTGAACTTCTTGTCAACGCGACGCTATTATTAAAGTTATAGTCGCTTCCTGTCTGGTTTAAAAGATCGTTTTACCGGACAATTCACTCTCAAAGGCTGACAAGTAAGAGTTTTATTAAAATTGTTTTTTTTTTATTTAATATGGCTACTTCAGGTAATAGCAACAATGGAATTGTAGCACCTCCGTCATTTTTAATTGTTCCTGGCAAGCCTCCTACACCATGGCACAAATGGCTACGAGTGTTTACAAACTATTTGGAAGCTATAGATGCTTTAGATTATCCTGCATCCAGAAAAAGAGCTATCCTTTTCAATCATTTAGGAGATGCTGGCCAACAATTATTTGACAATTTAGCAGTTGTTCAAACTCCAACTGATGATGACTCATGGAATGTGTATACCGAGGCATTAACACGTCTGGGCAAACAATTTAAAGATGATCCATCAGTCATGGTTGAGAGACATATGTTCTTCAAAAGGAAACAGTTACAAGAAGAGTCTATAGAAGACTATGTGGCAACTCTACGAGTTCTTGCATCAAAATGCGAATTTGGTACCTATTTGGAAACTGCTCTACGTGATCAGTTAGTTTTTAATTGCTTCAATAAGAAAATCCAGGAGCGGATTTTGACATGTAAAAATCCAACATTAGATGAAGTTATTGTAATTGCGAAAAGCATTGAGTGTTCCGTTGTTTCCTCAAAAATTTTAGCTGAACATGCCGCTTCTTCAAGTGTTTGTAATATTTCGCAGGCATCTGGTGATAATTGTAATGTTAATGTTGTTTCTAACCGCAATACTGGCAAAAAAGTTTATGAACCAAAATCTAATGTATTTTGTTACAGGTGCGGTTCAAAGTTTCATGTAGGAAATAACCCAAAGTGTCCAGCGCAAGGTAAAAGGTGTTCTAATTGTAAACGTATAGGTCATTTTGCTGCATCGTGTCGTTTACCTAAAGATAAGTCTAAAGTTAATATGGTTTATTCTGAAGAGGAAATTTGCGATGCGTTAAATCTTTCTTCCATTTCATTCATTCAGGTTAATGCTTTATGTGATTTCAGTATTAAGGGTCCTATTTGCACCATTTCAATTGGCATTCAGACCATACAGGTTATGGCTGACTCAGGATCTCCTATTACCATTTTGGATGAAACTACTTTTCAGTGCTCTTGGAATGACAAAGAATTACTTGCTACTGATGTTAATCCCAAAGCTTTTGGGGGTTTTGATATAACCATGCGTGGATATTTTCCTGATAACATTGATTTTAAAGGTCGTGTTATTTATACAAAAATTTACGTTGCACAGAATGGCCGGGATATTCTAGGCTGGCAAGATCAGGCCAGACTTGGCATTATTTTAAAGCCTGGTCATCCTGAACCTGTTGCTTTGGGGGATCTGCCTATACTGTCTGTTTTTGATTATTGTAATGACCCCATTCTTTGCAATGTTCTAGATAAATACAAGGTTGTTTTTGAAGACAGGATTGGTTTGGTAAAGAATTTCGAGCATAATATTAAGTTAAAAGACAACGCTTGTCCTGTTATCCAAAAGGTACGTCCTGTTCCTCTATCTGTTAGAGAGGACTTAAGAAAGCACATTGAATCCCTTGTTGCTCAAGACATTATTTGTCCAATTGAATCTTCAGAATGGGTTTCTGCTGCTGTCGTAGCACGAAAACCTTCTGGGGAAATTCGTTTATGTGCAGACCTGAGGGTGCTCAATCGTAACATTGTCATTGATGTACATCCCTTGCCTAAAATCCATGATATGCTGGCCAATATCGGTAGTAGCAAATATTTTTCCACTATTGATTTGCGCTCAGCGTACCACCAAATTCCATTATCTTTAGAATCTCAACCTCTTACAACGTTTGTTACACCTTTTGGTGTGTATATGTATAAAAGGTTACCATTTGGGCTTGCTTCTGCAGCCAGTATATTTCAAAGATTAATGGACTCCATTTTTTATAATTGTCCAGGAATTCAGGCATTCCAGGATGACATTTTGGTTCATTCTGAATCCCTGGATCAACATTACATATTGATGGAGTATGTTTTAAAATCTCTACAAAGTCATGGTCTTACCATCAACAAGAAGAAATGTAAATTTTTAGCTAATGAGGTTGATTATTTAGGCCACAACCTCTCAAAAGATGGCATCAAACCCAAATCTTCTTTGTTGGAAGCTATTAAAAATGCTCCTTCTCCTTTAGATAAAGACTCGCTGAGAGCATTCTTGGGGTTGAGTGAATATTACGCTCGTTTTGTCAGGAGCTATGCACTTATTGTTCAGCCACTTAGGGATCTGTTAAAAAAACATGCGAAATATGTGTGGTCCTCTGAATCTCAATCTGCTTTTGACTCCGTCAAAGATATGATTCTCTCTGCTCCTGCCATCAAGCTCTTTTCCCATGGTGTTCAAAGCATCATTACTGTTGATGCTAGCTCCCGTGGTCTAGGAGCTGTTCTTAGTCAAATGATTAAGGGTGAGGAATGCACCATTGCATTTGCTTCGCGTTCTTTGACTTCAGCTGAAGTAAATTACAGTACTATAGAGCGAGAAGCTTTAGCTTGTTCATGGTCTGTCGAAAAATTTAAAATGTACATTTGGGGAACCAGATTTCTTTTATACACAGACCACAAGCCTTTAATTTATATGCTTGGCGAGAGTTCCTCCAATAGAGCTTCTTCTCGCTTAGTTAGATTATTAGCACGTCTCCAAGAATTCAATTTTGAGATAAAATATTTACCTGGTGGCAAAAACATTCGTGCGGATTGTTTATCACGCATTCCTTTGTCCACATGTAACTCAGTAAATTCTGACTTAGAGTGTGTTTTTGCTGTTGATGATGCTCTTCAAGGTACTAAAATTACTAAACAGGATTGGTTAAATGGCATGGAAAACGATTCTTGCTTACTCAATGTTAAGAGATTTTTGGTTAAAGGTTGGCCCAGGGATAGAAGCATGTCAATGGAGGAGAAACATTATGCACAAGTTGCATCTGAATTGTCGGTGTCAGGTGACATTTTGTGTAGGCAAGACAAATTTGTCCCACCTGTTGGCATCAGACAATCTATTATTTCTGTAGCGCATGAAACTCATCCTGGGATCACTGGTACCACCAATAAGATTAAAACCACTTATTGGTGGCCTGGTATTGATAATCAGGTAAGATCCTTTGTCAACCAATGTCCACCGTGTTTATGCTCTGATAAACATTGGAAGTTATCTAATTCACCTCTCGTTCCAGTAGAATGGCCTGAGGCTCCTTGGCAGAAAATTGCCATAGATTTTTCTGGCCCATTTTCTGTTTTTAATGATGATTTCAAATTCTTAATTGTGGCCATTGATTACTTTTCTAAATGGATCTATTTTTCTTTGGTTAAGAATCCTAATTCTGTTGCTGTAGTTTCATTTTTAAAGAGTTTGTTTGTCATCGATGGTACTCCACATGAAATTGTTTCCGATAACGGTTCGCACTTTGTTTCACAAGAGATGAATATGTTTTTAAATAATTTAGATATTAAGCACATTTTAGTTCCTCTTTACAGTCCTGCATCTAATGGTCTTGTAGAGAGAGCAAACCGTTTATTGAAGGAAGCTGTTCAAACAGCTTATGCTAACAAACTTGATATTTCTGAATTCCTTAGCGAGAAAATCTGGAACTATAATTGTACCCCGCACAGTACCACAGGAGTATCTCCTTTTGTTTTACTTCGGGGTAGAATGCCTATTTCTAGATTAAATCCTTCTTGGTTGATGAAGAGTTCTCTTGTCAATGTGGATTTAGCTAAGATTCGTGAACATGTTAAGAACAAACAGGAGAGTTACAAAGGTAATTACGACAAACGCATGCATGTCACAGAAAAGCCTCTTATTTCTGGTGATTGGGTCTTCATTAAGAAACCTGTTAAAATAACTAAAGGGCAATCCAAATTTTCTGCTCCTGTGAAAGTTTTAAAAGTCTCTCGTTCCGCAGCTCTTTTATTTGAAAGGGGTTGGTGGAACAAGAATGCTCTCATTAAGATTTCTGATCAACAAGCAAGGAATATTTCTTCCAACAAGCAGACCTCGGATTTTTCCGATGATCGTAGTACTGATTGGTTTGGGGTTGGAGAATCCCCAATGTCTCCATCTGTTCCAGAATCCCCAATGTCTCCATCTGCTCCATCTGCTCCTGTTAATCGTTCTGACCCTGATTCTTCACCTTTAGCATACGGTGATTCAAATAATCTCAGGTCTCTGCCCACTTTACAACCTGTTTCCAATTCCATTGGTGCGGGGGATGGTAGGGATCTCAGTCGCAGGATTAGATCTGTTCCTGTGAGACTCCATGATTATGTTTTGAATTAATGTTTTCTTTTTCTTTTCCTATGTATGTGTATTTTTATCTTACTGTGTTTTTTTATTTATCTGCAATTCTGCTTCATTTATTAGGGGAAGGATGTGTAGTATGTACTGCACATTGTTACACTTGCTCTTTAAAGAATGTTGTTCATGAGTTCTTATTCTATGTTCTTAGAATGCCATAATGTTATGTCATGACCATTGCAAGCCTGTTTCTCTACTCTTATCTAATAAACCTCCTATGGTTAACCAACACCTCGGATCTCCTCGCTGATTTCATCAACAAGCATACTACATTTATTGGCGACGATTTGAAGCTTGTAAGAATCAAACCCACCGACATGAGCAGTTCGACCCGTGAACTTTAAGGATCTCCTCGCTGATTTCATCAACAAGCATACTACAGGGTGCGAGAGGGGAGAGAAAAGAGGCATTAGTTAAGAAGAGGGAGAAAAAGAAAGAGATGACAGAGAGTGTGGGGAGAAAATACAGAGGAAAGACAGAGGGAAAGAGGAGAGAGAGAGAAAGAGAGAGAGATAGATGAGAAAGTGAGTGTGTATTTGTGTGTGCATGTGTGTGTGAAAGAGAGGTGACCCTGAAAGCCCAAGTGCACACATTTGGCCGCGGATAACTGACCCTAAGAGCTGGACATGTCCTGACAGGGCAGCAGATGAGAAGCCTTGCAGGGCCTGCAAGCAGATCTCTCTCTGACTTAAGCTAAACAACAGGTGACTCGAATATGTAAAGACAGTATTCATACAGAGAAGATGTTCTGAGGGGCAGACCCCCCCCCTGAGCTATGGCAGGACTTCATGACTGAGGCAGAGCAGGGACATTGGGCTCCAGGGAAGGGTCATATGGCACCAGGCAGATCCTTTAGAACCAGGGAGATGGCCAGGTGCCAGAGAGAGCTCTCAGGTACCAGTGAGAGTGGCAGGAATGAGAGTGAACTCCCCTGTATCAGTAGGAGCCACCATTCACTGTAAAGACCATCTGGCACCAGGGGACATATGACTGGGTCCTCGAGTACCAAGCAGATGCTTGAGCACCGGGCACACCTCTCATGGACCAGGGAGAGTAGCAGGCACCAGAGAGATCTACCTAATATCAGAAGGAACCACGATTCACCCTGCTGACATCTGACAATGCACTCGGGTGCCAAGTAATCCTCGGGCACAAGACACAACTCTAGGGTACCAAGGAGAGAGGCAGGAACCAGAGAGAGCTCTCACGTATTAGAAGAAGCCACAAGTCACTGGGTAGAGCCCTCTTTCACTAGGTGACATCTGACAGGGTACTTGTGTACCAGGCTGATCTTTTGGCACCAGACATAGCTATCAGGTACCAGAGAGAATGGCAGGTGCCTTAGAGAGCTCTTCGGTAACAGAGAGCTCTCCATAGAACTGAGCCTAGGTGCAACATGTGTATTTGCACACAATATTGGATTAGAAATATTGAGTTTTAGAAATATCAGGAAAAAAATATTGTGATACAAAAATATTGTGATGCAGAAATATTGTCAAGAATATCCACTTTTCAGGTGAATAATATGATTTTCTAGAATATCATTGTAATATCGCTGTATTCTCCTCAAGGGAGGAGAGCGATTAGGCTCCCTTTGTGTATTGTTTTATAACCACTTGTTGTACTGTTGGACTGTTGAGGTCTCCTGACAGTTACCCGCAGGTATTTTTAAACATTCACTGGTGGCACTGTTGGACTGCTGAGGTCTCCTACCTGAAGGTAGCAACATCGCACAGGGGGGCTGGGCTCGTTTTCTTCCTTCCTGCCCCTGTCTGACACCGGTGACAAGCACCATTTGTGCAGAGGGCGTGGAAGGTCCGAGCCAGCCACTTCCGGTGCGCGGGGGAGGACGGGCAGTGCTCTAGTCTTCCTAGATGCTGGGGGGGTTAAAAGAAGGATGCCCATTCGGCCGCACAGCGGACGAGCGCAGCGGGCATGCCGGTGGCGCGCCAAAGGCGAGCACGTCTGCACCCGTCCGCGGCCGGGCGCGGGCCAGAGCTGGTCAAACTGGGGTCAGAAAGCAGTGGAGTAAAGATCAACTCCTGAATCTTCGCATTAGGACCCCTAACTCCTGCCTTCATAGCATGAGAGTGGAGGAGCATGTAGGATGTAAGCACTGTCAGTTTATGTGTAGTATTGGAGGTGAGGGAAAACAGGAGTTCACCAGCCTGGCTTGTGGGCTACTCAACGTTAGATCTTTGCATATACATAGACTGGACATCTATGATCTACTTACAGAAAAACAATTTGATCTCTTATTCCTCACGGAATCATGGCTGGATGCGAACTCAGATCCGGATGCTCTTGAGGCTTTACCGGAAGGGTATCTGATGGTTAGGGGAGACAGGCCTATTGGTAAAGGCGGAGGTATAGCCATTGATTTCAAGCAGCCACTGTGATGTCAAACGGAGAAAATGATGGTTACGGACAGTGAGGCAGGTGCCTTCACTATTAGGGTGAACGCTGGTAATACGTTGAAGGGTTTCCTGATTTATAGACCCCCGGGTCCTCATACCAGGTTTACAGATAGCTTGGTAGAAGGAATCACAGAAGCCGCTCTACGCAGACACAAGTTCCTCGTGCTAGGGGATCTGAACATGTATATGGAAGACCCTCTGGACTGAGGGGCTGTAGGTTTCAGTCAGGAATTGCCGGCACTACAGCTAGACCACAGAGTAAAAACCCCCACCCATCAGCAGGGCCATTTATTGGACCCGATTTTTGCTAACTGGAGGGAAGTGGAGATTAAACCCACCATCCCGGTCCCCTGGTCAGACCATTTCCTTGTGCCCTTTGTGGTGCAGATTCCGGGTGCAAGAACACTGGAACAGGCACCCCTTAATTATCTCAGTCGAAAATGAGTGAAATTCTCTCAGGCTAGGTTTGACGAAGCACTCACCAAAGGAGGGAGGCCAGGCGAGGCGGATGTGGAAACAGCTAGTAGCAATTTGGATAAGCGTATTACAGAGGCTCTGGACTGCACTGCCCCACTCTGTCTGACCAATGCGGGACGCCACATACAGAGAACGGCTCGTTGGTACAATGATGAGCTGCGGCTAGTGAAGGCGGAATGCAAGCGCTTTGAGAGGCAGTGGAGGGTGTCCTTCTTGAGCCAGGCCAAACAGGAGTACTTAGCGAAGAGGCGGGCCTACCATGGGCTGATTAGAAAGGCAAAGGCAGCCTACTTTGCCAAGAGGATTAGGGAGGCGGAGAATTCCGTGAAGGAACTGTTTAAAATTTATAAATCTATCTCCGCAGCCAAGCCCTACGCTGCGCCGGTGGATTGCTCTGTGGATTCATGAAACCGCATTGCAAAATTCTTTGCAGAAAAAGTGTCAAAAATGTACTCATCTTTTCCGGAACAAACCATAACAGGGTCCGAGTTTGTAGAAGTTGCAGGGGTAGTCAGGGGACAATATGGTCTGGAGAATTTTACCACCCCTTCCACAGAGGCACTTTTACAGATCTGCAGATCCATAAAGTCGGGTTCCCCTAGGGATCCCGCCTCGCCCAAGTGGCTTGCTGAAAGCCTGATGATCCTTGAGCCTTACATCAGACATCTGCTGAAGGTATCCTTTGGGACTCACATGGTACCTATAGGGTGGAAACAGGCGGTAGTGCTCCCCCTCCAAAAAAAAGGTGAATATCGGCTTTGAGAAGTTGGTGAACCTCCGCCCTATTTCACTTCTACCCTATATGGCTAAAGTGGCGGAGAAGGTCGTGAATACCCAGCTGATGGAATACGCGGATGAAGCTAACCTCCTTCACGCTACTCAGTTTGGATTTCAACCCCGCCACTCTACCGAGTCGGCCCTCCTTATGGCAGTCGAGACCATCAGACAGGGGGTGGATGAGGGCTAAACCATGGCCCTAATCCTCCTGGATCTAAGCGCGGCATTTGACACTGTAGCACATGTCACTTTGCTACAGTGTCTAAATAAAGGTGGGATTTCAGGTGCCGCGCTGAAATGGATCCAGTCCTTCCTGGTAGGCAGGGGTTTCCAGGTCAGGCAGGGGGACTGTTACTCTAATGTGATTAACTTGGACCAGGGCGTACCTCAGGGCTCGTCCCTGAGCCCAACTTTATTTAATCTATATGTCTTTCCAGTGGCAGCCGTAGTTGAGGGCCATGGGCTGCGTATAGTGTCATACGCCCATGACACGCAGCTGGTCATCTCCCTATCACATGCGCCCGATCTTGCTGCTGACAGGTTCAGAGCATGCATGCAGGAGCTGGCATCCTGGATGTCGACCAACTGCCTGAGGCTGAATGGTAGCAAGACGGAAGTGCTCGTCGTGGGGGGGGGCCCGTCGGTGTGGTCATCGGCATGGTGGCCACCTTGACTGGGGCCGGCCCCTACACCATGTCAGGAAGCCAAAAATCTGGGTGTATGGCTCGATGCGGAATTAACATTTGCGCCCCAGATTAGTCGGTGGTGGGGGTATGCTTCGGCGTCCTGAAAGGCCTGCGGAATGTTCTCGAGCTCCTACCTACGGAGGCCCGAAGAACGCTGGAGCGCGCCCTTGTCACTGCGCGATGGGACTATGGCAATCTTCTTTATTGGGTGCCTCAGGAAAGAGCTTGGACCGCCTCCAGGTGTTACAAAACGCCGCGACCCGCTTGGTCCTGAGGCTACCCAGAAGATCTGCCTCATAGGCAGCGCTGCATGCACTTCATTGGCTTCCGGTGAGGAGTAGAATCGAGTTTAAGGCTCTGTGCACGTGCCATTGCATTATAGGCGGCAAGGCACCGAAACCGTTACAGGACCTCATTACTCGCTACGAGCCAGCCCGAGCCTTAAGATCCTCTGGCGTCGGGCTACTGAAAATTCCCAAAGTAAAAAAGACACGCATGGGGGGTAGGTCCTTCCGGTTTCTGGCAGCAAGAAGCTGGAATAGGCTCCCGTTGGAACTCCACCTGGAATCATCTGAGTCCAGATTTAGGGGAAAACTTAAAACTCACCTGTATGTCCAGTAGATTTGCCCCGGGTGCTGCGGGGACTCTGTTTCTCCCACTCATCATAGCGCTGGGACACGCCGGTGTGCGTAACCAGGCGCTTTATAAACCTCCCTATTATTATTATTATTATCAATATGATAGTTGTGAAACAAATTAGTTGATATAATAAATGTATCTGTTATTATTGTTTTAATAATTGTGAATAATATTTTAAAACATCATTTGTAATTTTAAGTGATTTATACGTTTTTAATTTAATCACTAAAACAAATTTATATTTTCATAGCGGATTGCTAGATTTGTGGTGGTGTAAGGTAGTAAGTTAAATAGTTATAGTTAATTAACAATTAATTAAAGTGTTATTAAATATGTAATTGATTAATAAATGTGTTAATTGCATACTAATTATATTTTTCAACTTATATATCAGGTGTAGTCTGCTGGGTTTATAGGGCTATAGGGTGGGAAGTTGATCAAGTATTAATTAATTACCCATTTATTATTTATTATTTAAATTAATATTAATCATGTAAATTGTGTAATCATTGTATTTTTTAAGTTATGCATTGGGTGGCAGCTGTTGGTTTGTAGAGGTATACGGTGAAAAGTTAATGAAGTAATAAATACTGAACAACTAATTATTAATGTATTATTAACTATTTAATAGATTATCTATCATGTAAATTGTTCAATAATTGTATTTTTCAAGTTATATATTTGGTGCGGGATGCTGGGTTTGTTGGAGTATAGGGTGGGACGTAAATTATTAATCAATTAGTTAATTAACTAATAATTAAATATCAAATTAGTATTTAATATTTAATTGATTATTCGTTGTGTTAATTTTGTTACATTTATTCATTTTAGTTATATTTTAAGTGTGGGCTGCTCTGAAGTCCAACACTTTCCCTACTGTTGCACAGACTGGAGTGGGAATACTAAATAGCACCCCTCCAGAATCCAACGAGCCTGGAGTGGGTATAGTATATTTAACCCCTCCAAAGTACAATGCTTTCTCCACTGTTACACAGACTGGAGTGGGTATAGTAAATGTTACCCCTCCAGAGTCCAACGCGTTCCACGCACAGACTGGAGAGTTAATAGAAAATGTAACCCCTTCAAAGTCCAACACCTTCCCGTCTGTTACACAGACTGCCACTTTCCCTACTGTTGCACAGACTGGTGACAACAACTGAGGTGGGAAAAGTAAGTCTTACCCGTCTGAAGATCAACTTTTTCTCTACTATTGCACAGACTGGAGTGGGAATAGTAAATTTATTAATTCCAGACTTTAAAACATTTTTTTAATATTGTTCAAATATATCTAATATTATTATTTGTTAATTTGTTTTATTTTATATTATTTGTATATATGTAATTTTTTGTGTCATTTTTCCAATTCTTTTTAATAAATGTCTGTTTTTTTATATAGTTTTAATTTGGTAATTGATTTAATATTTTGTATTTGATTTTCTTTATGTATATATATATATGTATCTCCTTCATCTGCTGGGTCACGAGGGACCCCTTTCATTAAAAGAAGCCGTAATCTTACAAGCTTCGTGTACGTGCTTTTTTTCCTGCTGGAGGAATGGAGCAAAGGGTTTTGTGTATATATATATATATATATATATATATATATATATATATATATATATATATATATATATATATATATATATATATATATATATATATATATATATTACGAGCAGGTTTCTCCTTCCACTTCCACCAGAAAGCCTCGGTGGCGAAGAAAGAGACACGAACCACTTCTGAATTCAGGCAAGATGTTTAATGTAACCAAACAGCAGTCGACAGATGACGCGTTTCGGGCTCAGGTGCCCTTGTTCACATAAAGGCTGTGTGTGATTAAAGCCATTTTTAAATAAAATGCCCTTCCCACCGGGGTCACATGTTCAGAGAACAAAACGATGGACATAGCAGAAAGACTGCATGATTTATAACATCAAGGCGTAAATCATTTCTGCAAAACCTTGACACTGTTATTCCAAATATATCGGTATTTACATCGGAAATTTCATTTGCAATATTGAGGCGTCATAGCAGTTTAAAATGAAATTATAATTTAAATAATTTCAAAAACACATATTGCATTTTTAACATTTCGCCAAACATTCCTGGTTAAATCCACAAACACTTAAAAAAGTGCAATGATACAATTTCAACTGCATGAATGCATATTGCTATACTCTGAATTGTGACTTCAGTGAAAAAAAGGGGGGAGATATACAAAAGAATAAGTGCATGAAGAAGCTGCTTTCTAGATTTCTCTACAAAACACAAATACCCTGTGTAAATAATATGTTACGTGTTAAATGTATTAAAAATAGTGGAAAGATACAATTGCATCTTTCAACCTAACCTCGACTAGTACGAGACATAATACAGTATCTCTACCATAGTGACAAAAAGTGAGGTGAATAATAAATAATCGTCATAATTCGTATATCCAAGGACAATCTACGTCTCTATTTTGGTCACGAATATGACTATCTAAACACATTCAATAAATCGGATAATGTTATCACGATTTAAACAAGAAACAAATTCAAATTCAAATTCAAATGATGTACAGTATGTATCTTTTTTCATATAGGGCTGCATACAGAATACTAAATTACAGGCACGTGTACATGTCTTCGGTGTTGTTCAGACCGTTAGGGCATTTGCTATCGAAGTTTAGGATGAATTTAGTCTCTAATATATATATATATATATATATATATATATATATATATATATATATATATATATATATATAAGCAACCCAGCTCCGGTATAGAAGAAGCCGTCTACAGGGCGGTCCGTGGTCAGGGCACCGGAAGCCCTGTAAACTATCACACCAATACTTCCTCACTCGAGAAAGATTACCACGGACACCTCACATGGATTGCAGAAAGTTTAATCATATAAACTGCACCGTTTGTTGTTTTTAAAAATTGTATATATATGCATAATATCAGTTGATTACAGCACTATTTTTTCATTTTTCAGGTGGTGGCACATACTCTTTGTTGAAAGTGGTTTGGACTTTGCCTATATAAGACATTTTGGGCACTGATATGTGCAACAATTTGCCCACTGGGGCAAAACCTTCCGTGCCGTTTGATGATGCTTGGACATTATTTAAACAACCGTTGCCCACTTGGGCATTACGCTAAATAATTATCAAATGAAATTTATCTTTCACTACTGTGTGTATATTCCAAGCGGGTTTCTGTGGGCACAGCATGAAATGAACTGTTTATATTGGCTTTATGTCTATATCTTTGACTAGGCTAAAATGGCGGAACCACAATGTATATATTTTTTTCACTTTTTTACTTTGGTGTAAGTCCTTGGTTGATGTCTATTCACAACAGTATATTTAAGTGTGCTTACTGTGTAGCTTCTTTAGCGTGATCAAGACGTTAAGTCGAAACTCGTTGCTGTGCAGTTTATATGATTAAACTTTCTGCAATCCATGTGAGGTGTCCGTGGTAATCTTTCTCGAGTGAGGAAGTGTTGGTGTGATATATATATATATATATATATATATATATATATATATATATATATATATATATATATACAGCAACAGCAGTTTTCAAAGGCTCCGCATTTCCATCGACCCAGGAAAACCACACGAATCCAAACGTAAATAAAGGCACAGAGTTTATTAAAAGCTCGAGTCCAAATTACAAATGGTCTAAAATGCGGCAGCCCGCCTTGTACTGCGTCTGCCCCGTAAGTCATCAGCCTCAGCAGCACTAAACAACCTCCATTGGCTGCCAATAGGTAAAAGAATCTTGTTTAAATTTCTTCTAATCCCTTTTAGGGCATTTCACCAACGAGGCCCAACCTATTTATGCACTGGGTTTAAAAGATATCATCCAACGCGTTGTCTTAGATCCGCAAGCCAGAACCTACTTACTCCCCCTCATTTCAAGCTGGCCACAAAGGGTGGCAAATCCCTTTTTGTACTGGGTACTAAAGCCTGGAACAAGCTTCCTCTTTTTTTGCGGTCATTTTCTCAAGAAGCCCCTTTCAGGAAGGCATTAAAAACTTGGATTTTCTCTTTGCCTGACGCCACTTGTAAGACCTTGGTGTAATGTTTGTGTAGAATTTAGGACACCCCTTTTCCTTCCAAGTCTTCCATCTGAGTTGTGTGAGCGCCAAGATACTCCTTGGAGTGAAAGCCGCGCAGTAGAAATGTCCTTTACATTACATTACATTACATTACATTACAACAAAATCTGACGCGTTTCGGGCATCCGCCCTTGCTCACAGACAGTCAGTTAATGCGACATTCACATTTAAATACCCAGTGCTTCACAGTTTTTTTTGTTTCAATTAGCATTTTTTTCTTTTTTTCAAACACTACACCATGTGATCATGGAAAGGAAGGACATACTCCATTTTGAGCACTGAAAAGTCTGTTTTCCAAACATTAGTATCAACAGTTGTTAACTGCTACATTGTAATTGGTTAAAATCCACAATCCAAAAAAGAGAATTACTAGAGTCCATTATTCATGAACAAAATTGCATCTAATGACCAACAAATGTGATAAACATAATATAATTTGACACATATGGTATACTATATATATATATATATATATATATATATATATATAACTGCAACAGACTCGTCGTTCCCAATGCTGTGAACTTGTAAAAGACAAAAGCAGACCCAGTTTAAAGTGCATTCAAGTTTATTGTCTACCCTGCACCTCCGCCATGACGCGTTTCGGGCCTCCCCGGCCATTTATCACATGACACGAAATGGAGTGCTGACAAAGTATTTAAAGTGACAGTGCTAAATTGTGCAAGTTACGTTTTGTGCGTCATCATAGACATAAAAGAGTCTGCGTATTTTGTATATATAGCATTACATAATTTTTCTTAAAAACTGTATTTTGTTTAAAAAAAAGAACCATTCATCAATCTCATCACTGTCTTGCTTTCATACTCGCTAAGGCTGGGAAATCTCATCGTGCATAGCATAGTGGACATCATTTCCCAATCTCTCTGTAATAACAACTCCCTATTTTTCGAAAATAAAATAGAGGCTATTTACGAAAAAATTACCAAAACCATTAATCTAAAGGATAAAACTGCTAACCCCCCCCCCCCCCCCCCCCCCTTAGCCCTTCCATCGGCAATAATGGTACCCTAACTGCCTTTCCAGAAATCAGCCAGGAAGACAGAATTTCCCTAATGAACCATATCAAACAGGGTCCCCTCTGGACTTTCTTCCGGCCAAAATGGCTGCCTCTCTAAGCAACCTACTCTGCCCTATGGTCCAAACCATCGTGAACCTCTCCCTTAAGGAGGGTAAGGTACCTAAAGACTGGAAAAAAGCGATAGTAAATCCAATTCGGAAAAACTCGGCCATGCCATGGACAGATTTGCCCAACCTCCGCCCCATATCTCTTCTGCCATATTTGAGTAAAGTGACTGAGAAACATGTGAATCCACCTGTCTAAATACATTGAGGCAACAGGAAGTCTTGACTACACCCAATCTGGGTTTAGACCCAACTACAGCACCGAATCAGCGCTCCTTTCTGTGTCAGATAACATCAAGATGGCACAGGATAGTGGGAGCTCTATGATTCTGGTGCTGTTGGACCTGTCCGCTGCCTTCGACACGGTGTCACATGATATTCTATGGGATAGTCTGCAGAAGGTGGGGATAGGAGGTTCGCGCTGTCCTGGCTCGAGAGCTTTCTCTCCGGCTGCATACAAAGTGCCAGCCGAGGCCCCTATCGCTCGAAATCGAGGGAGCTCACCAAGGGGGGTTCCACAGGGCTCATGCCTAAGCCCAACATTATTTAATGTTTACGTGGCCCGCTTACGCCAGTCTCGTACGCTGATGACACTAAGCTCTTGTTTCCATTTCATACCCTCACCCCAGCAATTAAACACTCCTTTGCCGAGGGCATGAGAACGGTATCCAGTTGGATGGCCTCCAATTGCCTACAATGCAATGTAGGCAAGACCGAGGTCATGCTTTTTGGGGAGGCCCCTCTCTTGTAGTCACCGGACTGGTGGCCTCTGGATTTGGGACCTGTTCCCATCCCCAAGCAGACAGTAAAGAACTTGGGCGTACGGATGGACCAGGGACTGCTACTGAAGGAGCATGTGAACCAGGTGACTGGCTCATGCTTCCGGACAATCGGACTTCTGAAACATGTGTTTCCTTTTCTGCCAGACGTCCATAGAAAAACCCTTGTCCAGGCCCTTGTAGTCAGTAGGTTGGACTATTGTAACGGCCTACTGATATCTGCTAATGAAGACGTGCTTAGCAGACTACAAGTAGCTCAGAACACCGCAGCACGAATGGTCCTAAACGCTCCGCCAAGAACACCTTCCCGTCCGCTCCTGGAAAAACTACACTGGATGCCTATCCGTCAGCGGACGAGGTTCAAAATTTGTTGTACCATACACAAATGCCTCTACGGTCAAGAACCCCAATTTCTGACTGAAAAATTCAACGTTCTCTGCGCTCTAGCAACCAATCCCTGCTAAAAATTCCAACTATCAAAAGAGCAAGGCAATGTGGCCGGGCACTCTCTTACATAGGCCCCACCCTATGGAACAAACTTCCCCTCAATTTGAGACAAAACCAGAATCATTCAACCTTTAGGAAAACTCTAAAAACACATCTGTTTCTGACAGCATAAACCTCTCCCACACCTCCTAAAGCTCTGTTCCAGACACCTATGGCGAACCAAAGCGCGGAGATACCCCTACAGGCGTCGAGTCCTGCGCTATACAAGCATATAAATAAATTAATAAAATATTTACAATATCCACATGATGTAATCAAGTTGTTGTATCTCATGTGTAATGATTTACTCGGTTATAAATTTGGCTCAATATTACCCAGATTTAAATAAAATATTTAGTCAATTCAGGTAAAAGATGTAAAAATACGCTATTTACAACCGACAATTAAGCCCAAGTGGGCAATGAATAGATGACATTATAAAGTGCAAGAAGTGCAAAAAATGACAGTGCTTAACAAACTGTGCATATATACAATTATGTGCAAAAAGATATACATAATATTGCCTGTAAAATAAAGACAATTTTTTTAAAAATAGAGAGGAATTGTTAAAATAACAATTTAGCAGCTGATCATGATATAGTATTACAAGGAAATAAATGACACTTTTAGACTCAGGAGTCATATAGCATCAAGAGTACGGGTAAAACCATATTTATAGACACGTAAAAAAATCTTCACTGGAATTTAGTACTGTTGGTTATTTACTGTCAAGGTCTAGAATATATTGGGTTTCCAGTTTGCGAAGAATAGCTTCTCTATTGCCTCTTCTTCGGAGAGGCATGACTACATCTATCACAAAGAACCTGCAATGTTTAAGATCTCGTTGATGACAGTCATTGCAGTGTCTGGCGACAGGATATGCCTCGTCGCAGTTGGTAATGGCTCTCATGTGCTGGAGCACCCTTTTGTGGACCTGTAGTTTTGTACTCCCTACATATCTCAGTCCACAAGGGCACTCCAGCACTTTTATGGCATACTCTGTTTTACAAGTCAAATATTTCGATATTGGAATGGCTTTGTCTTTAAAAGGTGTCATGTATGATGATGTATTTGTTCCATATTTACAAGCCTTACACAATGTACATTTAAAAAATCCTGTGTGTGAGCTTAGCCAATTCATTTTAGTCAAGACTTCAGGGCTGCTACTAACAAGGCTGTTCTGCATAGAGGTCGCTTTTCTGTATGTGATGGTTGGAGATACACAATTTGCCATGTTTAAGACAAGATCATTTCTAATGAGTGTCCAATGTTTAGACATGATGTTACGTATAGCAAAGTATTGCTTGTTGTAAGTTAAAATAAGTCTAATTGGTTGTTCACTTTTTATTGTTGGACTCGTCTTTTTGACATTAAGGGCCTCATCTCTTTTCATTTTGCTAGTACGTTGAATTGCTGCCTTAATGGTCTTGTCGGAGTAACCTCTAGCGAGAAAACGAACCCAGCATATGGCCTGTGTTTCCTTTACATCTTCCTCCTTACTACATATTCTCTTAATTCGCAACATTTCCCCATAGAGGATGCTGTGAATTAGATGTCTAGGGTGATGGCTGGAAGCGTGTAGCAGCGTATTGCCTGCAGTAATCTTGCGGTGGAGTTTTGTTTGAATTGTACTATCTGAGATGAAAACTTCAACATCCAGAAAAGAAATGGATGTTTTGCTCATAGTTGATGTAAAATGAAGATTAGTGTATTGCAGTTAAGTTTGTCAATAAATAAAGAGGCCAAACTCTCATCACCCTTCCAAATAAGGAAAAGGTCATCTATGTACCTAAAAAGGCAGATTACATGCTCAGTCATGGTTTTGGAGAGTTGGGTTCTGAGAACCTGCTATTCCCATAGTCCCATGTGCAAACATGCGTAACTGGGGGAGAAGCAGGATCCCATAGCCATGCCCCTAATTTGTTGAAAACAGGATTGTTGGAAAAAGAAAAAGTTGCTCTCCAAACATATTTCAATCATGTTCAACAACATCTTGTTGTGAGCGATACAGTGTAATGGCCTGGAATTAAGGAAATGTTGGGTCGCCTTTAGACCATCTAGATGATTGATGCTCATATAGAGCGCAGTTACGTCTAAAGTCATAAGGATGTAATCATCCTGCCACCGTATTTCCTGTATTCTTCTTAAAAAATCTCCTGTGTCTTGTATGTGAGACGGTAAATGTGCTACGGGTTCCTGCAGGAAAAAATCAATATACTTGGATGTGTTTTCTAAGAGGCTTTTACATGCAGAAATAATTGGCCTGCCAGGTGGTTTTAAACTGTGCTTGTGTATTTTTGGTATGAAGTATATGCATGGAATTATTGGGTGATCATTCTTGAGAAATTTAAATTCATCTAAACTTAACAAACCCATATTCTTCCATGCTACGAACTTCATATAGTAGTTGTTCCAAGATGACTTTACAGTGTGGACATCAACTCTCTTGTAGCATTTTTTATCATTAGGATGATTCCAAGCCTCCTCTAAGTACATATCCCTGGGCCATTTGACTATATTTCTGCCTTTGTCTGATTGACGAATAATGATGGATTTATGATTCTGCAATTTTTTAATCAATTCATGGCACAGTTTGTCATGCCTAGAGTATTTAAAGTGACAACGTGCAGTCTTGTGACGTAACTTCTTGATATCAACAGTTACTTGTTCATGATATATGTCAATATTGTCTTTTAACATCAATGGGCAAAACGTTGATTTGGGTTTACACTTAGAAAAAGGGTGCCCTGTCCCAGAAGGAACAAAATCGCTTTCATCATGTTGAGAAGGTTACTCTCACCTTGTAAATGGTGTAAATCTTTGAGTAAACCCATATCTCCAACCGTCAATGCGCCAGGGCTGCTGGTGGCAATGGTGTTAAACTCAGTTATATCACTGTTTCCCTTAGTTGCAAAAAACTTTTTCAATTTGAGTTTGCGAATGTATTGGTATATATCAACTCTCGTTTGGGCATAGCGGAAATTGCTTTCCGGGCTGTATGATTGTCCCAAAGACAAAATTTGGATTTCCGCTGCATTAAGTTGGACCGTGGAGAGATTTATATTTGATCTGCTGGATGTCACATCTCCTATTGCGGTGTCACTTTGCATTTCCAGTTGGGATTCCTGTTTCTGTTCCCTCTCCCTCGCCCGTTTACATTTCCGTTGCTGGTGGCATTTGAAATTTTTCCCGGTCCTGGCTTTGTTGTTGGATGCCTTGGACGCAGTGTATCTAGACGATCCCGCCTCATACAGTCCACCTCCTTGGCTAGGGAAAATCGCTGAAACCCCAAATCACTGTCATCACGAGCATGTTCATTGTCTAAGCCACTGTCAGGTACTGAGCTCAGATCAGACAGGGGAGTTGAGGTATTCGCCACTGTGGGTATTGCTTGATGCTTGGCTCGAGAGGGGCACTGTCAACGGTCTTGTGATATTCATTTTAACAGCATCATAGCGTTTAGCATATGTGAAAACTTGTCCCCGTTCATAATCTTGTTTGTCACGTATGAATTTGAACGCTTTTCTTTTCCTGATGATTTCTTCCTCCTTCCTTACTTGTGCCAGCATGTCTTTGAGCTTTTTGTTTGCAGCAGTCTGTTCAAACTTGTCAAGCTCAGATTCCAGCTCAGCAATTTGTTGTTCCAGAGCAGCACGATCACTTGCTGCATATCTGACAAGTATCTCCATCAGATTTCTAGACGATTGCAAATTACATTGCTCCCATTCAGTTAGCATGTCCGGATTTGGTGCCTCATAACTGGGAACAAGCATGATTCTGAGTCCCCTCGGAACTCTTCCAACTTCTAAGTACCGGGAAAGTGAACGGTGTTCCCACCATTTAGCCTGTGCACCTTTTTTGAGTTTTTCTAATTGCTTTACTACGTCTCGAAAAGTCGGACTGGCGCCTTCGCTGAAAGTTAATGGCAAGTTTTGTAAAGCCGCCCCAGATGGATTGTCATTGAACATATCGTCAGCTGCTTCCTCCCGACTCCTTAGTGCGTCGGCGGCCATGGTGCGGTAAATGTCTTTCAAATGCAGAATACTGCATCTGTTTCAGACAGATGTCCCAGTCGTCTTATGTGCACACTCCTTCATGGACTTTTAAAATGCTCAAACCTCAAACAGCTGGTCAGCTTCACACGGGTCTTCCGACTCGGGTTCTGCTCCCACTCGGTAGTTTGAGCACTGTGGTTTGTCCCGGGGCAAAGCGGTAACAATTCCTTCCAAGGAAAAGGTTACTGTTTCCGGAATCCAGAAACTCCGCTTGAGGACCGCTCCGCCCAAATATATATATATATATATATATCACAGAACAGTTCAAAGTACAACGCACACTCAGGAAATGACACCAAGTAAAGCATTTTGACAGACAAGCTGAACAAAACAGTTTGTCTTTCGAAACGCATAACAACTAAGCCTGGGCAGGTAACTACATTCCACCAGCGTAGTTTATGTAGTTTTGCATACTCCGTGTTCCGTTGCGAAGGCGGAGTTTAGACAAAACTACGACTCTGTGGAGAGCTGTTTAGTTAGCTGGCCCCTCCACCCTCCCGAAGTAATTATAAAGCAATAAAAAAGGCACTTACCTGTCATGGCTGACTCCTCCTATTACTTTTCTATTTACTTTGGGAAGGGGAGGCTGCGTAGCGGTGCGGAGCAAAGTTCCACAGAGTTGCTTCCTAACTCATTGGAACTACGCATAGAGGCACTACGCATGCTCCGCCCACCCTTAGTTACAATAGGACCATTAAACCTTTACTTGGTGGCGTGCGTTGTACTTCGAACTTTTGTGTGGTATTATTGACTGGCAGGCTCAGCTGGTGTTATGCACCACCTCCCCAAGGGCCCAAGGTTTCCAGAAGGAGTTAATTTTTATTGTCATACGCCACTATTACCCAGCCCTGGACCACCTTTGTTGACTCGTGCTAAATTAATTATGGGTAACGGATGCTGCCAGATACTGAAATTTGGCATGGTTCTGCAGCAGCCTTTGAAAGTGAGACTGCAGGCGGAGCAACACTGAATTGGAGACCACCTCCATCGAGACAGAAAAATCGTATAAGGCAGCCAACTTTTTTTTTTTTTAATTTTGGACCGAATTCCGAGATTACATAAATCATCATGCACTGCAAAATAGCATCACAGTGATGTCCACTAGAGGGCCGACAATGGTTAAAGATCTGCACCTGTGGGGACTCGCAATTGGTTTCCTATTTGCCTGTGCTTACCTCCGAAGAAATTCCAAGATGGAATGAAACGCGTCAGGATCGCCCATCTGCTCGAAAAAATGCTTGAAAGCATCCTTGTTGTGTGTGCGGCTCGTCTTTTCCAACAAGGGGGAGAGAGCGTTGTGATGTATAGCCGCATTGTCCTGCTGCAGAGCTACGAACTGCCAGTAAGTGTGCCACTATTACCCAGCCCTAGACCACCTTTGTTGACTGGTGCCAAACGAATTATGGGTAACGGACGCTGCCAGATACTGAAATTTGGCATGGTTCGCAGCAGCCTTTGAAAGTGAGACTGCAGGCGGAGCAACACTGAATTGGAGACCACCTCCATCGAGACAGAAAAATCGTATAAGGCAGCCCACTGGGGAGTTTTAAATTTCGGACCAAATTGCGAGACCACATAAACCATCATGCACTGCAAAATAGCATCACAGTGATGTGCACTAGAGGGCCGACAATGGTTAAAGATCTGAACCTGTGGGGACTCGCAATCGGTTTCCGATTTGCCTGGGCTTACCTCAGAAGAAGTTCCAAGATGGAATGAAACGCCTCAGGATCGCCCATCTGTTCGAATAAAGGCTTGGAAGCATCCTTGTTGTGTGTGACTATATGTGAGAGTGAGTGATTGTGAGAGAGGCTGTATGGACGAGTATGTGCTTGTATCAGTAATTGTATAAGAGAGTAAGTATGCGTTAGTATCTGTATGAATAAGTGAGGTGGTGTGTGTATAACTGTATAGGTGAGTAAATGGGAGTGTGATTGAATCTTTGCATGACTGACTAGGTGTGTGAGTAACTCTATGGATGAGTGGCAGTGTGTGAGTGTCTGTATAGGTGTTTGAGTGCATATGACAGTGCTGTATTGATGAGTGACTGCATGGGTGAATGAGTGGATGTGTGTGTAGACCTGGGAATTAGTGAGCGGGTATGTAGTAACTGGTATTGGTTTGTCTGTTTTCGAAAATGGTTGTCTGTATTTTAGAGTGGGTGTATGAAATGTTATATTAGGGTGTGAGGAGGTGCATGGATTATAGCGTGGATGCTGTCATCCGTGATGTCATTTAGGATGTCATTTGAGATGTCATCAGAGATGTCACTGACCATGTCATGAATGATGTACTATGTGACGTCATCAGCAGTGTATTGTGGGGAAACGAGTTATAGTTAGCTCAACTAACTATAACGGACAAATTTCTCTGTTTTGATGAAGTGAAATGTCCAACTAATTATAACATCCCTGAAACCTGTGTTTTTTTCAGTGAATTTCTAAGATTTTTTAAATGCTAATTTCTAACTGTAACGTCCCTGAAACCTATGATTTTTGTGAATTTCAAAGGTTTTTAAATGCTAATTTCTAACTATAAAATCCCTGAAACCTACGTTTTTTTCAGTGAATTTCTAGGGTGTTTTTAAGTGCTAATTTCTAACTATGCCTACAAAGGTAGGACATGTGCAGAAAGAGGAAGAAAGGCACAGAAAGAAGCTAGAGAAATTCAGAAAGAGGCAACAGAATTCCTGAAAGAGGAAGAAATGTGAAGAAAGAATCAAGAGATATGCAGAAAGAACCAACAGAAGTGCAGAAAGAGGCATTGTTGCAAAGTCCTTCTGTGTCCTGGGCACCCCCCAACTTTTTGCTGACTGGTACTAACTGACTCTGACTGACCCTGGGCTCTGCCTAACCAAGCCTGGAGCCAGTGCTATGCTGAAAGATACTTAGAATACAGTGAAAACACCTACATACACTAGGGTGTAATAAGGGGTTGAGTACCCCTGTGATTGGCATTGACCTCCCCTGTAAGACCTTAGTTCATAATAAGACATGGGAATTAATAACGCTAAGTCCCTACCAACATGATAGGGCATGGCAGTTTAGAGGCCAGCAGCCCTTTTCTGCACTTGCATGTGTGCACTGCGGAGCCTGAGGTCGGTTTAAAAGTAGCCCTGTGTGTGCAGAAAAAGAAAAGGCAAGAGAGAGGAAAGAGAAGTGCAAAAAGAAGCAAGAAAAGTACAGAAAGAAGCCACGGTGGTGCTGAAAGAGGCAAGAGGGGTGCAGAAAGAGGCAAGAGAAGTGCAGAAAGAAGTAAAAGAGGTGCCGAAAGAGGCAAGAGAAGAGCAGAAACAGGCAAGAAAGGTGCAGAAAGAGGGAACAGGGATGCAGAAAGAAGTAAGAGGGGTACAGAAATTTGCAAAAGGGATGCAGAAAGAAGCAAGAGCAGAGCAAAAAGACAAGTGGAGAAATAGGGGTGAGGGGTGCAGAAAGAGGCAAAGGGATGCAGAAATCTGCAATAGAGGTAAGAGAGGTGCACAAAGAGGTGGGAGGGGTACAGAAAGAGGCAGGATGGGTGCAAAAAGAAGGAAGAAAAGTGCAGAAAGAAGCAACAGATGTTCTGAAAGTTGCACAAAGGGGCACAAAGAGGCAAGAGAAGTACAGAAAGAAGCAACATAGTTATTGAAAGAGGCAAGGAAGCTGCAGAGACAGGCAGGAAAGGTGCAGAAAGAGGGAGCTGGAGTACAGAAGGAAGCAAGAGAGGTGCTGAAAGAGGCAAGAGGGGTGCAGAAAAAAGACCTGAGGTGCAGAAGGAGGCAACAGAAGTGCAGAAAGACGCAAGAGAGGGGCAGAAAGAACAAGCAATGGAAGTGCAGAAAGAGGCAAGAGCATTGCTGAAAGAAGGAACAGAGATGTAGAAAGAAGCAAGAGAAGTGTGGAAAGAGGCAAGAGAAGTGCTAAAAGAGGCAAGAGAGGTGCAGAAAATGGCAAGATAACTGCAGCAAGAGGCAAGATGGATGCATAAAAAGGAAGGAGGGTGCATACATAAGCAAAAGAGGTACAAGAAGAAGCAAGAGAAATACAGAAAGAAGCAAGAGAGTACAGAAAGTGGGAAGATGAGTGCAGAAAGAGACAACAGGGGTGCAGAAAGAAGCAAGAGAGGTGCAGAAAGAGGCAACAGAGGTGCAGAAGAGGGGAAGGGAACTGTATAAAGAGTTAAGAAAGCTGCAGAATCAGGCAAAAGAGGTGCAGAAAGAGAGAACAGGGGTGCAGACAGAGGCAAGAGAGGTGCGGAAAATTGCAAGAGAGGTGCAGAAAGAAGCAAAAGCAGTGCAAAGAAACTAACAGGCGTGCAGAAAGAGGCAAGAGGGTATAGAAAGAGGCAATAGAAGTGCAGAAAGAAGGAACAGGGGTACACAAAGAGGCAAGAGGGATAAGAAAGAGGGAAGAGAGGTATAGAAAGAGGCAAGAGAGTTGCAAACAGAGAGAAGAAGGGTGCTGAAATTGGGAAGAGGGATGCAGAAAGAGGCAAGAGGGGTGCAGAAAGAGGCAAGAGGGGTGCAGAGAGGGGCAAGAGAGGTGCAGAAATAAGCAAAAGCAGTGCAAAGAAACCAACAGAATTGCAGAAAGAAGCAAGAGGGGTTCAGAAAGAGGGGAGAGGTGTAGAAAGAGGCAAGAGAGTTGCACAAAGTGGGAAGAAGGGTGCAGAAAGAGGCAAGTGGGTTGCAGAAATAAGCACCAAAGGTGGAGAAAGAAGCAAGAGAAGTGTAGAAAGAAACAACAGAGGTGCAGAAAGAGACAAGAGGGGTGCCGAAAGAGGCAACAGAAGTGTAGGAACAAGCAACAGAGGTGTAGAAAAAGAAGTGCAGAAAGAGGCAAGAGAGGTGCAGAAAGAGGTAACAGGGGTACAGAAAGAGGCAAAAAGAGGCACAGAAAGAGGGAAGGGGAAGAAGGATACAAAAAGAGGCAAGGGGTACAGCAAGAAGCAAGTGAGGTGCAGAAAGAGGCAACTAAGGTGCAGAAAGAGGCAAGAGAGGTACAGAAAATGGAAGAGATGAGCAGAATGGGGCAAAAGAAGTCCAGATAAAGCAAGGTGTAGAAAGAAGCAACAGTAATGCAGAAAGTGGGAAGAGAAAAGCAGAAAGAAGCAAGAGTGGTTTGCGCACCATTAGTACCAATTTAACACCCACATTTAGCCATAAGTAACAGGTGACCATTACAGGTTTGCAACGGGTCTCCTACTACGCTGTAACACTTGTTGCTGCATTTTTGGTGACATTTGAGCTGTTTGAACTAGAAACATGTTTTTTTGTTCAAATCTGCAGATTTTGCAGCAGATGATGGATTAAGTGGCAAATGCGGAACATATATAATTGTGCAAAAGTCAGTGCAGCCAAACAGTCGCATAATTCCAGTGTCCCTGCTCATACGTCTGACTAAGTCCAAAATTGCTCCTCAATTGTCCCTTCTTTTTTTTGTCTCACTGAGTTTATAGTTTAGCTTCTATGGAAACGGGGAAGACTAAACCTGAGGTTACCACTTCACAATGCAGACTATCATACCACACAATTATTCTCCATAACACAATATCCCATTCCACATATTTCCTATACACTAAATACCACATATTTTCTATCCACATAATTTCACTGCACAACATACCGCATAATTCCACTACACACAACCTACATCCCCTCCACTCCAAGAAACATTAACAAAACACGTTTAGATTTACAACACTAATAGTCCAACTCCTGCAAATGCAAGACCTATTACATTAAAAATGCTTCCTTAACTGTTAATTGCGTTTGCAGTGTGGTGGAGAAAGGGGGCTGGGCCTCCAACCAGCTCTCAGCAAGTCTGCTGCCTAGGACTTACAGGAGGGCTACTTGGCCGCCAAAGTCCCTTAGGTGGAAAGTGGACTTCATCCCCCAACCAGTACTGTGCTAAGAGGCGCGTTTGCAGAGTGGTGAAGAACGGTGAACGTGGTCTCTGAAGACCTCTTAGCAATCCCACTCTGTGGGGATTTACTGGAGGTAACATGAGGGGTAGTTAGCCCCTTAGGTCAACCTTGGGGGCCAACTACCCCTCCTATTACCTCCAGTAAGTCCCACACAGCAGGATTGCTAAGTTCTCATAGCAGGCCACCTCCCCCTACCCAACACTCAGCAAATGCACTTCCTGGTGCCCTCTTTGATGGGGATTAAAGTTCCCTTCGTTGCTGGGGGTCCTGAGGGGCCAACTACCCTACCTGATACCTCCAGTATGCACCAGATAGTGGGATAGCTGACAGGTGGACACAGGCCATGCCCCCTTTCTCCACCACTCTGCAAACACACCTCCTGGCGTGTTCTAGGTTGGAGAGTTAGGTCCACTTGAATCCTGAGGGTTCCTTTGGGCCAATTAGCCCACGAGTTGCCTCCAGTAAGCCCCAAACAGCAGGATTGCTGAGAGTGGTTCGAGGCCATGCCCCCTTTTTACACCACTCTGCAAACTGACCTTCTGGCGCACTGCTGCTTGGGGGATGAAGTCCACTTTAGTCCTGAGGTCCTCAGGACACAAAAGGACCTAATTGCCCCACCAGCAATGTGCCAAGAGGCTAGTTTGTAGAGTGGTGTAAAAAGGGGCGTGGGTTCGGACCACCTCTCAGAAATCCCACTGTGTGGGGCTTACTGGAGGTACCTGGTGGTCTAGTTGGTCCCTAAGGGCCCTTAGGATTGAAGGGGACTTAATCCCCCAATTCAGAACACACCAGGAGGTGCGTTTGCACAATGGCGCAGGGAGGTGGCAGGGCCTAAGGCAAGATGCCGGCTTTTCTTAACTATTTTTAGAAGGGGGCTGTGTGGCCCCCCCTTTTTTTTACTGTGTTTGGTTCCTTGGAGACTCCATTCCTCAGGGCCTGAGCTTTTTTGTGTGCTTTTTTAAAGAAAAAAAATGGGAATGGCGCCGTGTGGCCCCCCTTCCCTGGGAGCGTGTTCGAACTGCTCCTTCCGCAATAAAACGGACGTTATTGTTTCGATTTTTATGAGCATTTTGTGAACAGAGTTTTTGATATGGAGCAGCTTATTTTTGGGACTTTAAATTTGAAGTCTGGGCAATAATTGCAATATCATGGAATGTTTGCATTTGAATTTTTATTCATATCTAATGCTTTATATGTACACCTGATATTAGGCATAGCGTGAAACATCGCAGGTTGGCCGGGCATACAGGTGCAGGTGTCGTCATTGGTAGATCACTTACAGCCATAGTGGATTGCTGTTTTTGGTATAACTGAATGGAGGATTATGGGTTCTGTAGTGCAGGACGATGAAGAGGTGAAGGGGGTTCTCCTAGGCTGTTAAAAGGGAAGCAGATGTGAGAGAGTGGTTTAGATGGTTTTTCGTAGGTGTAACAAGATCAGGACATGTACTACAGGTATGGGAGCGTCTCTTAGATGGTTGGCTCAATAAGTATGGGGCAATTTCTGAATTAAGGCAGTGGACGACATATCTACTCAGTTTTAACATGGTTTACAACGTTAGACCGAGAGGGAGAAGAATGTGTTGATATTATATCTAGGTCTTATGTTAGAGGGCGCACAACGCTTGAAGTATTTAACAAATGCATATATAATGAGCATGTTACATGTTTAGTATGCAAAATGTTTTGTCAATCTAAACATAAAGTCTAAAGTAATTGCTAATATTTGTAGTAAACCCCTGACGAAGGGCGAAGAAGACGCCCAAAATGCATTGGGAATGATATACTACTGAGGATGAAATATGTATATGTCCTGCTTTATGGAAAAGGCCTGGATGGGCATACCTTCAGCATCAGATGTTTATACATAATATGGATTTCATGTGTCAGAATAAATTGAAAAAATGAAAGACTCAAATATTGGAATACCAAGAATAAAATGATTAAATGGAAATTAATTGTGGAATATACTTTTTGTAACGCAACAGTGCTTTCGGAATGGGAGTGATTTCGTTCCCGATTAATTTGCTTAACCTTTCACGTGGCCGAAGGGCGGACCGCGTTTCCGGGATGCACGCAACCTAAAATGATTTAAAGTTATAGCAGCATGGAAAAGGTGTGCACTTCAACCCAACAAATCCCGCTTACCTGGGCTACAATTGTTCCTGGGGACCCCATCCCCCAGGGCCCGGCCTTATTGAAAAAAAATTAAAAAATGGCCTTGTTTAAACGTTTATTTTTTATTTTTCCCAAGTGGGAGGCCACGTGGTCCCCCTCCCCATGGCCACTTCTGGCCCCGGGGACCCCATCCTCCAGGGCCCAGCCTTATTAAAAAAACTATTTAAAAATATATCAAAAGGGAGGGGTTGAGTGCCCCCCTCCCGGGCCTCTTCTGGGCCCGGAGACCCCATCCCCGAGGCCAGCCTGTATATTAGGGACCACGGGGGAGCCCCAATGCTCCTGTGGTACCAGCTGGCTACCCACCTCCTGTGGGATCCGGACTGGATTTAGGACAAGGTGAGCCAGCTCCCCTTGTTCAAAAGCAATCCTGCTTTGCTTCTTGGAAGCTAGAGCAGGTTTCCTTGCCAAAGCAAATGGCAAGGTCCCGGGGGTGGGTACCCCGGGAAATTGCAGGAGCCAGCCCTAGGGGATGGTGGTCCCCAGGGCAATCTAGGTCTCCAGGAGGTAGCCTGTGTGGCCCCCTCCCAACTGGTTGTAGCCCCGGGGTAGAGGTGGTTCCCGGAGCTGGGGGTCGACAACGGACGCCCGCATTTTAATCAACAATGCCCCGGGGAGGTGGTGGTTCTCAGGGCAGTGTGGGAGGCTCAAGCCCCCCACTCTTTGTTTTTGGAAGTAGCCCCGGGGAGCTGGCGGTCCCCTGGGCTGAGGGGGCACATTCTGCCCACATTTAAATCATGTAGCCCCAGGGTGGTGGTGGTCCCTGAGGCTTGGGGCCCTAAACTAACAATGCCCCAGGGAGGTGGCAGTCTACGGGGCAGCGTGGGAGAGGCAAGAGCCTCCCCCCTGCATTTTATTTTGAAAAGCCCTGGGGAGGTGGTGGTCCCCGGGGCTGTGGGAGGGCTGTGTGCCCCCCGCATATGGTAAACTAAGCCCTGAAGAAGTGGTGGTCCCCAGGGCTGTAGGGCCCCCTTGAGTCCCTGCTACATAATAAGGTATTGCCCCCGGGACCTGGCCCACCCTGGGGCTTTTAGAAAACGAAGTGCGGGAGACCGCACTCTGGGCCTGATTACGATTGCGGTTTTCCAGCATCCTCTGGGCCGGCAGAAGCCACCGCCGGCCCGGAGGATGCGGGAAAACCGCTGTGGACTGAAAAAGACCCCCCGCCAGATTAGGATGGCTGGGGGATCGTTTTTCAGTCCGCAGCTTTTCCGCCGCGGTCGCCTTCCGACCGCGGCGGAAAAGCTTTACCATGGCTGGCGGTGTCTATCAGACACCGCCAGCCATATTAGGATGTCTGCGGAAAGATGCCTTTACACGGCGGCATTTCCGCCGTGTAAAGGCATACGGATTTGTGTTTGGGGGCCCGTTGCGGGCCCCCAGGGGTGAAGGGGGGGTGGGGGGTGCACATGGGGGGTACCTATGGTACCCCCTGCATTTGCCTGCACAAAGCTGCAGGCACCGCGAGGTGCCTGCCGCTTTGTGCATGCAAATGCACAACTTACATTTTTATGATTGCGGCGGGTGCTGCTTCAAGCAGCACCCTCCGCAATGATAAAAATACAGGATGTGACCGCCAGGGTGGCGGTCACATCCTAATTTGCACGGAGGGACCACCGCAACCCCTGCGGACGGTCCCTCCTACTCTATGGTGGCGGACGGACTCAGGTCCGTCCGCCATCATAATCGGCCCCTCTGTTTTTTCCCCCCCCCAGATTTGCGCACCCAGCTTGCATTTGACTGATTTGTTTTTTTTTTAATACCTTTTTGGCCCTGGGGGTGCTTGTGGTACCCGTTGAGCAGGTCTACGGGGGGAGGTTTTTCTACCCTACCCGCTTTTCTTGCTTTTTTTAAGTTGTAACTTGTGACTCGGTTACCGAGTCACAAGATGGCTGCCAACTCTTCCTGGTTTGGAGTGTTGGCAACCAATAACAATGAAGCCCGTGCTCAAGAGGGTTTGCGATCCCTCCTCGGCTTTCGGATATTGATATTTTTATTTTTGGAATTTCTCAGGAATTACTGAATAGATTTACTCCATTTAAAAAATGTTCGCTTTCTGAACCAAGAGCTACTTTTTCGCCAAGTTTGGTGTAATTCCGTTCAGCAGTTCGGGCTGTAGCTGTGTCTAAATTTCCTATGGAAATTAACATGGGGATAAAGCATTTTGGGACCCCCTTTTTTCTCGCCCCCCACTTGCGAATCACCCTGAAACTTTTCAAGACCGGAGCTGACCTGAGTGAACCACTAGTTTTGAAAATTTCATGAAGATTTGTCAAACAGCGCCAAAGATATTGGCAAAAGAAAAAAAGCTTTTTGAATAGAAACAAGGTCCTAACTATAACTACCTACTGGCGACTGCCAGTTGGATACATATATATATATAGTCACTGAAAAAAACATAGGTTTCAGGGACGTTATAGTTAGCTGGACATTTCACTCTTTCAAAACCATAGAAATGTAGCCGTTATAGTTAGTTCAGCTAACTATAACTTGCGCACCCGCAATGCACTGCTCATGACATCACATATTACATCATTCATAAAATGGTCAGTGACATCACTGATGACATCACTGATGACATCATCCAGTGACTGTGTGTTTCTGTAAAGTTTAAATATGTTTTATATAGACTAGGCCTGGACGGTAAATTCCGTTCTGCTCGCAGAATTTTCGGAATTTGGGTAATTTTGCGTTCCGCGGAAAACACAAAATTGACCAAAATTCTGTGTTCCGCAAGATCGCGAAATGTATTGCTTGTTCGTGTTCTCAAAATGCGTGTTCGCGAGATATTTCCCTCTGAGCACGCAAACAGCAATTGCAAACAAGAAAAAAGCATCGCGAACAAGCACTTCCACGTGTTTGCGTAATTCTGCATGTTCGCGGAGATGTTTTATCGTTTTGCAGAGATTTGTGTTACGCGATTACGCAAATTCCGCCCACCGCTAATATATACTTCAAGGTGTATTGAGGAATTAGTGGATATATAAGCTATTCTGGAGGCTAAGAGAGCCTTTTTCACCAATACTCGACTCCAATAATGGACTAAAGAAATTTTCAGGATAGTGAAAGAACTATTCAATCAGAGTCGCGTGACCCTGTCTCTTGCGTCTAGCTAAGTACTCTGTAATGATCTGAATTCCTTCTTCATAGAAAAAATTTTTAACATCAAAATTCTGTTGTTCCCAACAACTGTTGCACAACAGATAATTAGGTCCACTCCCAATCTTACTCTCCTAATATCTTCCCTGCGCTAAATGGGCTTTGCTTTTTGGAGCTCATAGCTAAGGTAAAATCAGACTCCCCAAGGAGGACTGCCCCACAGTAATTTACCAGTACTCCCCTGATATTTTTCTTATGTTTCTAAATCCCTCACTTTCCCTCGGCATTATACCACTAGCTTTCAAAGAAGCAGTGGTCACCCCTCTACAAAAAAAGCAAGGCATAGATCCCAAAAACTGGAGAACTATAGACTTATTTCTCTTCTCCCGTACCCAGCTAAATTGCTGGAGACTTACGTTGCCACTTGTCTCAGCTTCTTCTTGGAAACCACCAAGTTCCTAGACACTTACCAGGCAGGCTTCCGTACAGCGCACTCCTACAAATGTGTAATTATATCGGTTTTGGATGACATCAAAAGACAGGCTAACACTGACAGCTCTCAAGCCCTGATCCTCCTTGACCTGTCTGCGGCATTTGATACCGTGAACCACAAAATCTTGTTGATCGCATTGCCACAGCGGGTCTTGGGGGCTCGGCACTTGAATGGTTTAGATCCTTCTTAGAGGACCACAAATAGTCGGTCTGGCTCTCGCCTTTTAAATCCAAAATGGTAGCTTTGAGTTGTGGCATCCCACAGGGTTCCTCCCTCTCACCTATTCTTATCAATATATACATACGATCCTTGATTTCGAGTCTTCTGCAGTGGGGGGGTTAAGATCTTCATCTATGCTGATGATATGCAGCTAATCATTACCCTAGAGAACTCCACGGAATCTAAAGACTTCGTCAGGAGCTCTATGATGCATGTTAAAACCTGGATGAACAACAACCAATTAAAGTTAAACTCTGAAAAGACCGAGATAATTGTCCCCAATAGCAAATTAGCTCACTGGACTCCTTCCTACTGGCCTCCTGAATTGGGTGTGGCACCCACTCCAAAGCCAGTGATCAAGAGTCTAGGCCTTCATATCAATGCGGATCTCTATATGAGTGCCCAAATTGTCTCTGTTACATCTGCCTGCTTTGTTCAACTTCGCAAACTGCGCAAGATTAGACGCTTCTTCAGTAAAGTGGCTATCACCCAAATCGCAGTAGCCCTTATTCTATCCAAAATGAATTATTGTAATGCCCTTTAAATAGGTCTGCCTCAATTCCAGAGACATTGTCTTCAGATGATTCAAAATCAAGCAGCTAGAGCTAGAATTATCTATCTTAAAGATAGACGCTGCCATATCACCCCCCTGCTTAAAGATCTCGACTGGCTGCTAGTGGAGCAATGAGCCTTCTTTAAAACGGGATGTATACTTTTTACAGCTATGCAAGAACACTGGGCCTGGGTTTATTGTCCCGCTCATCAGCAAACACTCACCTAAGCATCAGAACCTTCTGACGGTGCCTAGAATCAAACGTAAACACATTGGTGGAACCCAGCTCTCCTTGTTAGGTCCAAAGATCTGGAACGCATTTCCAGCCTTCCTCAGGCTTGAAGATGACGATCTACAGTTCAGGAAACAACTTAAGACCTGGCTGTTTACCGTGGCCTATAACTAACTGCTACTCTGCCTAACTGTCCCCACCTGATACTCCTGAGCACCAAGAAACCTGTTGGTGTACGTGCGCTATACAAATACCCATGTAACATTACATAACATATAAGTGTCTGGATGGAGGATTTAGTAGGTGTGTGATTGACTGTATAAGTCCTGTTAGCACCCCGGGACACTGCAGGAGTCAGGCCTGGGGGGTGGTGGTCCCCAGGGCCATTGAGGGCTCCTGGAGGGAGAATATCCCCTGGAGGTGTTGTTTCCAGGGCTTGGGGGTCCGTAACAAACCCCCAATTTACATTTTTAGTCCCCCAGGGAGGTGGCGGGCTCGAGCCCCCCCACACAGGTTTAATCATTTTTAAAAATAGAAGCCCCGGGGGTGTGCCGTTCCCAGGGCTGCGGGGGGCTGTGCGCCCCCGTGAATATTTCAGAAAAGCCTTGAGGGTGGCGATCACTGGGGCTTGAGGGAGGTTTGGAGACTCCCACAAATTAAACAAGCCCGGGGGGCAGTTCCCATGGCTGCGGGAGGGTGGCGTGCCCTCCCGCATATTACACACATAGCCCCAGGGAGGTGGTGATCCCCGGGGCTATGGCCCCTGCTAATATTTTTTGCAATGCCCCCGGGACCTGGCCCACCCAGTGACATAACAAACCCCCAATTTACATTTTTAGTCCCCCAGGGAGGTGGCGGGCTCGAGCCCCCCCCCCCCCCCATACAGGTTTAATCATTTTTAAAAATAGAAGCCGCGGGTGTGCGGTTCCCAGGGCTGCGGGGGGCTGTGCCCCCCCGTGAATATTTCAGAAAAGCCTTGAGGGTGGCGATCACTGGGGCTCGAGGGAGGTTTGGTGACTCCCACAAATTAAACAAGCCCGGGGGGCAGTTCCAACGGCTGCGGGAGGGCCGCGTGCCCTCTCGCATATTACACACATAGCCCCAGGGAGGTGGTGATCCCCGGGGCTATGGCCCCTGCTAATATTTTTTCCAATGCCCCCGGAACCTGGCCCACCCAGGGACATCAATTAAATGGAGCACGGGAACCTGCACTTTATTTCTTTTTTTTAATGTCGGAGGGTTTCGCGACTCCAGCGCGATTGTTGCTGAAATTTAAAAAGAAAAATGCTTTTGTTGGCCCTGGGGGTCCTTGTGGGACCCCTGAGCAGGCCTAGGAGGTAAGGGTGTTTTTACCCTGCCCAGTTTTCTTTTTTTTCACCTTTCTTTTACTGTTTTCTTGTGACTCGGTTCTACTGAGTCACAAGATGGCTGCCAACCCTTCCTGGTTTGGAGTGTTGGCAGCCAATCACAGTGAAGCTCGTGCTTGGAATGGTTCGCAACTCCACTGCGTCCCTAGATATCAAAACTTTTTCTTTTTCAAATTTCTCCGGAACTACTGAACGGATTTACATCATTTAACAAAAGGGGCTCTTTCTGAAACAAGACCAACCTTTTTGCCAAATTTGGTGTAATTCCGTTTAGCAGTTCGGGCTGAGCTGTGCCTAAAGTTTCCTGTGGAAAATTACTTGGGGAAAACACATTTTGGGACCCCCCTTTTTTTCTCAGCCCCGCTTGCTGAATCACCCCAAAACTTTCAAGATTCACGCCCAGTGCAAATTTTGGCCGAAAGTAAAAAAACAAAGAGCGGGTGGGCCAAGTCCCAGGGGCATGTAATATTGGGAACCGCCAGCCCCGGGGCTTTCTTTTAATATATGCTGGGGCACGCAGACCCCCTGCAGCTCCAGGGACCGCCACCACCACCTTGTTTTTAAAATGGATGTGGGTTGAAGGCACCCCCAATCCCCAGGGACTGCCACCCCCCAGGGCTTTTCTTAAATATTTGTGGGGGCACATGGCCCCCTCGCTGCCCCGGGGACCGCCACCCCCAGGGCTTTATTTTAATTTTAATAATTGTACTGTGTGGGGGAGTGTGAGCCCCCGCCACATGCCCCAGGGACCTCCACCTCCCTGGGGCACTAATTATGTAAATTTGCGGTTCCATTACGACCCCAGAGACCCGGGTCCACCACCTCCCTGGGGCTGTGCAATAGATGCAACGGAGCTCTGTGGCGCATACTGGAGGTACCTGGTGGGCTAGTTGGACCCCCAGGGACCCTCAGGATTCCAGGGGACTTAATCCCCCAACTTAAAATGTGCCATGGGACGCGTTTGCACAGTGGTGAAGGGAGGGGGCGTGGCCTTTGTCTACGTCTCACCAATCCCACTGCATGGGGCTTACTGGAGACTGAGGTGACATGTGTGCAAACACACTCTGTGGTGCTTTTTAAGTTGAGGGATTAATTCCCCTTGAATCCTGATGGCCCCTGGGGTCCAACTAACCCACCAGGTACCTCGAGGGAGCTGCGTTGCAGAGAGGTGTTCAGAGGCAACGCCAATTTTTACACCTCTCTGCAACGCAGCTCTGTGGCGCTTACTGGAGGTACCTGGTGGGCTAGTTGTATCCCAGGGACCCTCAAGATTCAAGGGGATTTAATCCCCCAACTTAAAACGTGCCACAGAGTGCGTTTGCACAGTGGTAAAGGGAGAGGGTGGGGCCTGAGGTGACACGCTTGCAAACACGCCTGTGGCACATTCTAAATTGGGGAATTAATTCCCCTTCATTCCTGAGGCCAACTTGTCCATCAGGTACCTCCAGTAAGCGCCACAGACCTGTGTAACAGAGAGGTGGTCCAGGCAAAACCCCTTTTTACACCTCTCTGCAATGCTCTGTGGTGCTTACTGGAGGTTCCTAATGGGCTAGTTGGACCCCAGGTACCCTCAGGATACAAGGGGACTTAATCTTCCAACTGAAAATGTGCTAAGGGGCGTGTTTATGCAGTGGTGAAGGGATAGGGCAAGGCCTGAGGTGATGTGTGAAAACACGCCGTTTGGGGCGTTTTAAGTTGAGGAATTAATTCCCCTTCAATCCTGAGGGGCCCTGGGGGCCAACTAGCCCACCAGGTACCTCCAGTAAGCGCCACAGGTCTGCATTGCAGAGAGGTGGCCCAGGTCACGCCCCTTTTTACAACTCTCTGCAACACAGCACTGTGGCGCTTACTGGAGGTACCTGGAGGGCTAGTTGGACCCCAGGAACCCTCAGGATTCAAGGGGACCTAATCCACCAACTTACAATGCACCAGGGGGCACGTTTGCAGAGTGGTGGAGAAAGCGGGCATGGCCTTTGTCTACGTCTCACCAATCCCACTGCATGGGGCTTACTGGAGATAAAGGGTAGGCTACTTGGCCCCTAAAGGACCCCCAGCAGTGATGGGGACTATAATCCCCATCCAAGAGCGTGCCAGGTAGCGCTTTTGTAGAGTGCTGGGGAAAGTGGGCGTGGCCTGGTACGAGTACTCACCAATGTTGCTGAGTGGTACTGACTGGAGGAAATAGTTTGGGAAGTTGGCCCCCAAAAATGTACTTGGGTGCCAACTACCCCTCTTGTTACCTCTAGTAAGTCCCACACAGTGGGTGTGCTAAGACATCTTCGGAGGCCATGGCCCCCTTTCTCTACCACTCTGAAAACGTGCCTCGTGGCAGATTACAGGATGGGGGGTGAAGTTCAATTTAGTCCTGAGGGAGTTGGGGGCCAGGAATTCCTCCTGGTACCGCATGTAAGTCCTACGCACAGGAATTCCTGAGCACTGGTTGGACACCTGGCACCCTTTCTCCACCACTCTGCAAATGAGACTACTAGTTAAAGTAGCATACTTCTGCTCCTCTGATTTAGAGGTAGTTTTAATCCCCCTGCCCTTTTATGTACTAGGGGGTTACAGAGGAGGTCATGCTAATCACACAGGTACCCCAACGCATCCTGTTCCCTAGTGTGTTTTAGGTGTTTTCACTGTATTCTAAGTGTCTTTTAGCATAGCACTGGCTCTAGGCCTGGTTATTCAGAGTAAGTTACCATCAGTACCCGTCAGAAAAAGTTGTGGGCACAGGATGATTTTGCAACAAGGCCTCTTTCTGCTCCTCTGTTGGTTCTTTCTGCACATGTCTTGCTTCTTCCTGCACTTTTCTTTGTCTTTGTGGACTTCTGTTGCTTCTTTCTGCATTTATTTTGTTTCTTTCCATATGTTTGTTCTTCTTTCTTCACATGTCCTACCTCTTTAGGCATAGTTAGAAACTAGCATTTAAAAACCTTTGAAATTCACTGAATAAAATCATAGGTTTCAGGCATGTTATAGTTAAAAATTAGCATTTAAAAACCTTTGAAATTCACTTAAAAAACCATAGGTTTCTGGCATGTTATAGTTAGAAATTAGTATTTAAAAAACCTTTGAAATTCACTGAAAAAAACATAGGTTTCAGGCACATTATAGTTAGAAATTAGCATTTAAAAAACCTTAGAAATTCACTGAAAAAACCCTAGATTTCAGGGGCGTTATAGTTAGTTGGACATTTCACTCGTACAAAACCATAGAAATTCCCCCGTTATAGTTAGTTCAGCTAACTATAGCTTGCATCCCCACAATGCACTGGTGATGACGTCACATGTTACATCACTCATGACATGGTCAGTGACATCACTCATGACAGAAAAAAACTGGACACGCAAAAGAACTCCGGAAAGCTCACAGAAACGCCACCCGCCAACACCACCAACTCATCAGATCCGCTAAAAGGACCGCCTTCAGAGACAGCATAGACAACAATGCACATCAACAGCAAAGAGCTCTTCAACATTGTGAAGGAACTCTCCAACTTCAACTCCAACACCAACGACATCCCACCGTCACCAGACCTGTGCGACTCGCTGGCCACCTTCTTCCATCGCAAGATCGCAGACATCCACGACAGCTTTGACGCCGTCACCACCCCGGCAACCACCGACACCTCCGCTCCCACGACCACCACCCGCACTAACCGTCTGCTCGCCTGTACCAACATCAACGACAAACACCATGAACACCTTCCAATCCGGATCCCCGGAAGACCCCTGCCCACACCATATCTTCAACAAAGCCAGCATCATCATCGCACCCCACCTCCAGAAAACCATCAACATCTCCTTTGAGACAGCGACCTTCCAGGAGAGCTAGAAGCACGCATAGATCAATGCCCTACCAAAGAAACCCAAGGCAGACCCCAAGGACCTCAAGAACTTCCGGCCCATCTCCCTGCTCCTGTTCCCGGCGAAGGTCATCGAAAAGGCCGTCAAAAAACAACTGACCAACTTCCTCGAAGAGAACAACATCCTGGATCCATCCCAGTCCAGGTTTCGCAGCAACCACAGCACCGAAACTGCCCTCATTGCCGCCACCGATGTTGCTCGACAACGGAGAAACCGTGTCCCTCATCCTCCTGGACCTATCAGCCACATTCGACACAGTCTGCCACAGCGCACTAAAAGCACGCCTCCACAATGCCGGAATCCAAGAGAAGGCCCTGGACTGGACCACCTCCTTCCTCTCCAGGAGAACACAGAGTGACCACCTCCCCCCCTTCTACTCCGAAGCTACCGAGATCATCTGCGGCATACCCCAAGGCTCATCCCTCAGCCCAATGCTGTTCAATGTCTACATGGCACCACTCGCCCACATCGCCCGACAGCAAAACCTTAACATTATCTCCTACGCCGATGACACCCAGCTTATCCTCTCGCTCACCAAGGACCGCCACACCGCCAAAACTAACCTCCATGAAGGGAATGAAGGCCATCGCCGACTGGATGAGGAACAGCCGTCTAAAGCTGAACTCGGACAAGATGGAGGTCCTCATCCTCGGTTTGACCCCCTCGGCCTGGGACGACTCCTGATGGCCGATGGCACTAGGAGCACCCCCTACACCCACCGACCATGCACAAAACCTGGGGATCATTCTCGACTCCACACTCTCCATGACAAAGCAGGTCAACTCCGTCTCTTCCTCCTGCTTCAACTCTCTTCATGTGCTTCGCAGGATCTTCAAGTGGATCCCCACCGAAACTAGAAGGACAGTCACCCAGGCCCTCGTCAGCAGCAAACTGGACTACGGCAATGCACTTTACGAAGGAGCACCGGCCAAACTCCGAAACGACTCCAACGCATCCAGAATGCCTCCGCACCCCTGATCCTCGACATCCCCCACCACAGCCACATCACCCCCCACCTGAAAGACCTGCACTGGTTCCCCATCAACAAGAGGATAACCTTGAAGCTCCTAAGCCACGCACACAAAGCACTCCATAACACCGGACCAGCGTACCTCATCAGCCGACTCGGCCTCTTCACCCCCACCCGCCCACTCTGCTCCGCAGACCACGCCCTTGCAACCGCCCCCCGCTTCCGAAGAGTGACCGCCGGCAGCAGATCATTCTCCCACCTTGCCGCCAAGACGTGGAACACCCTCCCCATCCACCTACGGCAGACCGAAGATCTCCTAACCTTCAGGAGACTCCTCAAGACCTGGCTCTTCGAAAAAGTAGCAGCTCCCCCCCCCCCTCCCCCAGCACCTTGAAACCCTCTCACGGGTATGTAGTGCGCTTTACAAATGCTATGATTGATTGATTGATTGATAGAGACTGGACTTCTTGACACAGCAGCATAGATTTGGAGAAGACAGAGGTACACACGGGAATCAAAATAGGTCCAGGCCCTAAATTAAAAGTGCCCCCAATAGTGAATCAAATAATCAGAAAAGAGGCCAATTCCAAATTAGGGTACTTTCGAACATTTAAAGACATGCTGTATGGAAGACTGTGTGGACTTGAGCTTGCTGCAGGCAATGTTTGTTTTAATGTCAGGGGAATCAACTGTAGAAGCAGACCATAAAACAGCCCCACAAACCCCCCCAAAAAAATACCATTCCAGCCCTTCCGACACTGCTTGATTGCCCTGTAGGCCAGTCCGACCCTGCTTGCAGCGGCCTTCAAAGAGACACCTAATCCACGAAGCACGCACCTGCTTTCGTGGCAAGAATCTGCCATCCTAGCACTCTCTGTAGCGTTTCTCGGTATCGCCCCCTTCACGGCGAAGACACTAGTTGAGTGGCAGCTCCTCCGCGTCCCACACCTTCCGCCTCAACGGCAGCACTTACAAATGATGTCTCCGGGGGCACGAGGCGCACGGCAGCCTGATTAGGTGTACGTAGCTCTCATTAACCTCGATGGCCCGTTGCGTGTCGACGCATTCATGGCCCCCATCGCTGCGGAAGCGCCAAATCGCACTGATGAGGCCTAGACGTAGACTTAAGACACAAGAACAGGGGAAACACACGTCCCAGCGAGCAATTATCACCACAGTGATGCGCAAGGGGCACCCAGAAACCACTCTAATATTTCCTCCACATGAACCTGCAACAGCAAACATTGGGGAAATTATTCTAAACAGGTCTTGGATGATTTTTTTTATTGCACGTTTCCCGTCAAATAAAAAATACGTACATAAAGACTGGAGACCTTCATTGTGACAAAATCTCGAAGATCAGGTTTGGGAAATGGAAATGCATTTCGAGGGCTGTTTTGCTTTTTTAAGCTTCAGACAATCCAAGCCAGAGATCAGAATAAAGCCGCCATGTAAAGGTAGTGTTATTTTAAGTGAGGCTGTCAACCTTAAACTAAACTAACACTTCTCAACGATTATAAACAACCACTGACTCATTTCACCCTGTTTGGAAATCGTGGTTGCTATGCCGCCGACTCGCTTTTTTTTTTATCATACTGTCCATAGTATTGAATAGCTTGCTGTTGGTCAGCTCGAAAGATTGAAACCATGTGCCTTTACAAGCACTGATTAGGGAAAGTGCCCTTTTCCGCATGTTTATTTGATCAGACGCGATTTATTTGATCAGCTTCACTGAGTCTCCCATTCTGCCACCGTTTGCAGAACCAAGAGATAGTATTCTATCTCCAGCTGTACCTGTGGCTTTCCAAACGAGAGTTGAAGAACTTTCGAAAGGATGAGCTGTAAAGAGCCAGGGATAGAAGCAGGAATCAAGCAAAGTAGGCGAGTCATATTGCCTATACGGGGGTTCTTCCCTGATAACATTTTGACCAAATATGAAGCCCCATTGTGAATTTTAGAGCTCAGAAAATATTGTAGGTTTCACAGGTCGTTGGAATAACGTGTGTGCAGTTTTACAAGCCTTCTTTTATGCTTGAAACTTTGCATGTCACTTCCTCACTGTTGACTTTTCACTTATGATATATGATTTGATAACTCACACGAATCACCCCACCCTGGGTATCTCGGCGCACAATCAATACAAAAGGCTAGACGCAAAATCTAAAACAGTGCCGTTTTTAATGCTTTCCTAAATTATCTGTATTCAGGGCACGTTTGAACTGAGAATGGTAATTTGTTCCAGAGAGTGGGGCCTAGTAAGAGAAAGATCTTCTACCACTTCCAGAACGTCGAATACAAGGAACCGACAATAACTCCACCTTTACCCTGCAGAGCTTTTCAGGTTAGACAGCACATTTTGAATACTTCTCTTTTCCTTACTGGCAGCCAGTGAACAGATTTTAAGAGGAGTGGAAGATGCTGCTTACCTCATTTTGCCACCCTGTTCCTTGCATGCATGTTCCCACTCGTGGGATTATGGTTCTTCTTACAAGAGCAAGTGTGATGAAATAAAAGTTACTCAGATCCCACAATGTAAGGCATTAGATAAGAAACTCGCCTTCAGGTTTGCAGACCACATAGAATCAGAGGGCATTGTTTGCACTCGTTACAGATTTATTAAGGGGTCAAAAACCATATAAATACTTAAGGCAGTGTCAGTAGAATTGGCCGAATCTGCCGTTGCAGCGTCTTCCACGCTATTCGGAATTTGCCACAACCAGAGTCTGAAATGCAGGGGATCCATTAAGTCCTGGATCCAGCAACTGTGTTTGAGCCGGATCAGGGAACCTGCCAGGCACACGAAAATGTGCGAGCCCTGGCGCAGTTAAATCTACTGACACTGGGACATATTCAACAACGCTGTACACGAGACAGCAACCTGTGGGGGTGAGGGAGGCCTCTGAGTTTAAATTCTAGCTTGGCCCAATCCGGACCAGAACAGGCTGGAGCCTAACCTCGTGATGCTGTTGCCATCGAGGAAACAAAGGCACTCAGCTTGTTGTCACTGCTTAGGGGAGATACAGGAATTTTACTTTTTAAATATCAGTAGGAACTGATGCACCTGCAATGTAAGAATTTCAGATGTACCTGAATAAAAGGAGTAATTATTTTAAAAAAACGGTTTCCATAGCACTTACAATACAAATGTATTACTACCCAAAGGATTACTTTTTTAGTAATCTTTACCTATGTACTGTTATTTTATTTGAGTCTTGATATAGTGTACAACTTGGTGCGTGGTTGGCAGGTAACTAGAGTAGAGACAGCATTAACATAGCTAGGTTTTAAGGTGTTTTTTTGAATTCAGATAGACATGAACAAGTAACAGATGAACAGAGGAAGTTTTTTCCTGTGGGAGGAGCCAAGATAAGAGAAGGCTATGCCCGTAGTTTAGAGGCGCAGAAGCACCACGGACATAACAGAGATTGATTGCTTGATCGCAGCTTCCTGTTTAGGATGTAAGGAGTGAGTCTGTTCTGAAGGTACTTTGAGCCAGAGCCTGACAAAGATTTATGGGTCAGGCAAAGCAGTTTAAACAGGGCTCTCTAGCGAATGGGGAGCAAATGTATGGCTCTGAGTGTATTGACTGATGGGGTCCTGGCAGGCAAGTTGTTTACCACACGGGCCGCAGTATTTTGGACCACTTGCAGTTTTCGACAAAAGGGATTCATTTGAGGCGAGGTTCAGGGCATTGCCAAGATCTAAGTGGCTGATGACTAGAGCCTGGATGAGTGTTTTATGTGAGCTCAACGCCACTGAAAGATTTTCTTGAGGAAACACATGTTACAAAAACAGGTGCCACACATGGAGGTGATATGGTCCCACACAGATTGTTGGTCATCCATGAGTATGCCTAGGTTTCTAGCAGCTCGACTGGGCAAATGGGTGAGGCTAAGTTCTACCGGCCACCAATCCTGTGTTCAATAGAGCTGAGCTTTGTCAAAATGCCCCCATTAAGTTAAAGACATTTGAGAGACTTTGAGATGACAATCTCTCTCATGCATGTGATAAATCTCTGTTTGACATTCTCCATGTCCTGGCCAAATGAAACAATGAACTGAGTATTGACTGCGTATGAGAATGTCTCAAACCCAAAGGACTTAACTAATTGGGCTAGGAGGGTACATAGATGTTAAAAAGTGTAGGTCTGAAAGAGGAGCCCGGAGGAGCTCCCTTGTCTAGGGGGATGGTGCTGGAGAGGAATGTACCCATAAAAACTGTTTGGACAATATCTTTAACCTCTTCGCTGCTGATGACGAGGTCAGCTCGTCATCAGCCACGGTGGTCGTGTGCGGATGACGAGCTGAGCTCGTCATGTAACGCAGCTTTTTTAAATTTGCCGCACACAGCGGGAAAAGCCGCTGCAGCGATGCGGTTAAGAAAGTCCACCAACCAGTTCAGGGCAGATCCTTGGATACCTATCTGCTGGAGATGCTACACCAGGATTGAGTGCGAGATGGTATCAAACGCTGCTGATAGATCAAGCAGAATCAGCATTGCAGGATGTCCGTCATCCAGGGATAGCCTAATAGTGTTTACTACTGCAAGTAGAGCAGTCTCAGTAATGTGGGATGGTCGGAAGCCTCATTGTGAAATGTCCAGTAGACGGTTGTTCTCTAGGTGGGCCGAGAGCTGTTTGTTGACATGAGTCTCCAGAACCTTTCCCAACAGAGGGAGGAGAGATATGGGACAGTAAGTAATTGGCTTCTTGGGGTCTGCAGTTTGTTTCTTCATGATAGGTGTAACATGAGCTGCTTTCCATAATCTCAGGACACCACTTGAGTCAGCGATTGGCTACACAGTGCTGTAATAGTTGGAGCAAGGAGAGGGGAAAGGAATTTAATGATATGTGAAGGCCATGATTCGGAAGGGGACCCCAATTTGCTTTGGCTGGAGGGTTCAGCGAATGTGTTTGAGAATGAAAGATTAAGAAAACAAACAGGTACGCCCTGCTGTATGCTCACTAATATAAAGTACAAGGAACTGGAACTTTTGATGTACAGGTAACAAACACCACATTATCTGCAACACAACCAGTAGCCCTTTTAGCATCTACATACAATACAAATCTATTATCTGCATGTTACATCCTAGGCTAATATTGGTTTAAGGCAAAATGATACAGCCCTACGGGCCCCTGGGGGCCCCTGCAACTGTAACTTGTAGATAGTTATAGGCATAGTCTGATTGGAAAGGCTCGGTAGGGCACTCCTTTACAGCTGAGCTTCAGGGGACGCATCATGTCTCTGCACATTAATCATTTATATTGTTTCATGAGGAGTCAAATTTGTCATCTGATGTACACATATCTCTCAAGTGAGTGCATTAACCACCCACATTATCATACTGCTTTTTCTGGCAACCAGGTTGAGAACACAAAGAACTCTACACTAGGTGCCTCAACCCAGTGAGCAAATATATGCTGTTTTTTGACCAGTTAAATGATCCAGAACAGTTATGTGTCCTTTCTGCCATTTAATTTGGAGGACAGAGATTTTAAACGGTTGACTGTCGGACTCCTTTCCACATGACTTCAACCCTTGTGACTCCTCCTTGTCTCTTTACATCCCATTACTATTTAAAGCTTACCAGGTCCGCATCCACGTGCCATTTTCGACCAAGTAGTATGTACATTGCCAACTAATGCTCAGGGCCAGAGCTTTTTCCTTCAGCAAGAGTCACAAAATCTATACAATTAAATGAAATGAAATGAAATTTGATTTGTAGATAGCGTGGCTGCCCGAAAGCGTCCCAGCGCTTGCTTAGGGAACCTGTCCTGGTATTCCCCTGCGAGATAACCCATTATTGGGCATCCCCAAGGTGAAAGACAGGCATCCCGCTGCGAGGGGCCATTGTGGAGATTAAGCAAGCTATTGCCCAGAGTTACAGAGTGGGACTCCATGATTAGAATAGGCACCGAGGCGAGAATTGTCAGGTCCGGGCCAGACCTCTGCATCAGGGTCTGCCGCTCCAACCACTTGAGCCACACTTCTCCACTGTAATGTAAATGTAATTTGAAGGTTTTGAAAAGAATGAAGCATTTTTTTCCCATTCATTCATTGCAGTGTTCTCACCGTAGCAGCTTAAAAAACATAAAACTCCGAAGTGTTTAAAAGAATTGCAAACATTTTGGATCACTTTTCAAAGCCTTGAATCAAGAATTGTTCTGGGGTTGACACTACAACTTTGTTGAACTATGTCTCGAAGCCATTCAAATATAGATCTCATGTGTGCTACAAAAGAAACAGTTATCATAACATAGTGACAATGTAAATTATAATACTAAACTTCAGGGAAGGTTCTTGTTGCTAAGGGATACTTCCTGATGCTGTATAGAGCAAACACAGAGTCACACAAAACTTGAGCTCCAGAAGACAGGTTTTAAAACACAGCTCATTTGTGCTGAATAAAAGATGCACACTTTGTGTTAAAAGATCTGTATGCGAGGAACCTTATCTGCTAAGCTCAACATATGTTTTTTAAATAAGGTATTTTACTTAGACAGGTAAAAAGGGTGGGATCGTAAACGAGCCGCTTTGTTTTGCTGACCAACAGGTTTGCAATCCCAGTTATCATTCTGAGTTTCAGCTGATGTACTAATCACAACATAAAAGCTAAATAACAGGGAGTCACAAAAAAACACAACTCTTTAATATTTTTGAGCCTGCAGTTCTTGTAGGTCTCCCTCTGTAGGGCTCCATTGGCAGAGATGGATACCTGCAAGAGACCGCAAACCACAGTTCCTGTAGAAATATTCACTGACTCTCAACATGTTTTTAAACAGTCCTGTTCTTTGTAGTATGGCAATGGCTTCTTTAAAATAATGCAAACGCAATGGGATGATGGACGGAGCACTGAAACTTTTCAGACACTCACCACAAGTCACCATTAAATCTGGGTTAAATCCATCATCGTTATTTAGCTCACTTCGCCACATAGTGACTAGGGGTGAGTGTCTGAAAAGTTTTAGCCCTCCGTCCATCATCTCCTTGTTTTGATTTGTTCTCCCTAAATTGAGAGGGTATGTCCAGACATGGGCCCCTTGCTCACTTTTCCACTGGATTCAAGCTAGCCTGGCAGATGAGGGGTGATACCCCAAAAATGGTCCCAGGATGCTTGTTTCCGGTCCAGGGAAGACCTGTCTTGGCACTTCAGGCTGGACTGTTCCCCTGAGGAACAGAGTCAAGACTGATTTGCATATAGCTTGGTCTGAACTCTGGTGGCGGAGTGAGCCAAAGAACAATGATCGTTTCAATCCAGATCTGTGACTGGGGGTGAGTGTCTGAAAATTTTCAGTGCTCCGTCCATCATCTCCTTGTGTTTGGTTTGCTTTAAAAGAATGCCATTCAGTGAATAGCGTCGGGGAGAACATGGAGTGGTCGCATCGATCCTTGTCTGCTTTCACAATGCCAAATGTGTTTATTGCCAAAAATGGATGCTGTCCAAATGCGAGAATTACACTTTGCAAACTGGATATTCTCCCCTTCAAGGCATGGTGTTAGGTCAGTGGTCTGTGACGCAAAGTACATTAAAAATCTATGTGGTTGAGTAGGATCATTGGAATACTCCCTTCTCCTACCGCATTTCAATCAGTCACAAAGCGAATTCTCCAAGTCAGAAATTCGAAATGTATCCCATGTACATTGCAAACCATTGATTTTAGCAAATCATCCTAAGCGGTGCACCTAATTTTCCATTCAAGACAAAATAATCAACTGCTGTTGGACAGTAAATTGAATAGGATCTGCTGAATGTGTACAGTTGCTTTTCCCAAGAAACGTCAGTCATTTTTCGAAGCAGCAAGATCTCATTTGTTGCACTAACATATGTGTTAAATTGTCAAATAAGCTAGATAACAATGCCACACACTGTCCTGTATAATTTACTTTAATTGAATAATATGCCCAATTTTCCAAATCCTTGCCACATAATTTAGTCAACAATGCAGCGTAATTTGGATATAATTCTAGGGCCATGCCATTAAGGTTACACTCACATCACAATGTGACTGGAGTTAAAAATAGTGGCCACACCATTATTAAAGGTCTCTATATAAATAAGCTCTCAATATAGTTTATGAAATGACTCATTATGAATCATGAAGAAACTACCATAGCAGTGAGATGTCTCCTCTGCCACACTGAAAAATATGTTGTGCATGAGTAATATGTGTCTCCAAAGCAAGATAATCATTGACATCCCATCTTGAAATATTTTGGAAATGTGCTTGTTTTATCTCAGAAAATCAGCATCATATTTTAAGTCATTAAACTGATTTATTTTGATTTACTAAACTTTTGAAATGTTTAAACTAAATTCATTATGTCCCGAAAAACAGCTTGCTGTTTTGATTATACACTCATTTGATGACCACATACCAGCATTTTTTATTAATAAATATTATATTCTGACACATCAGGTTGCCCCTTTCAGTACATTCAATATTATTTGCACTCAAATAACAGTCGGTCTTTTCTGAAAGACGTCTACCATTGTACTTGTTCCTTTTTAACAGCTTTTCCTTTTTGAAGTTCACTTATAATGGTGTGTGCACCATTCACAGACCATAATGTATTCTATTCATGCTTCGATTCAGCCTCATTGAGAAACTGGCTTATTTTGCTCAAGAATCTTCAGCTGTTGGCTTGGGACATTCAGTCCAGTCCTATATTTTTATGTGTTGAGTTCTCTGAAGCATCGCTGAAGTTATAAACTTACAAGCAAGTGGCAGAGATTGCGTTTGCTCCACAATTGCTAAAGCCAAGCTCTGTCAATTTAGAAACCCAGGGGTGTGCCGTATTTAACATAATGCGGGGCACCCCTGCGTTTTTCCCTGCACTGGCGCTAAACTAAGCTGCCTAGCACCAACGGAGGAACGCTTGCAATATGGTGCATTGAGGGAATGATTGTTTATGTGCAGGAATGGGTCCTTCCCTGCATATAATCAATCCAGAGTGGTGATTTGTAACTTGTATGTGTGCTGCCTTGTGCAGCATACATAGAAGTTGCACAACATCATTTTTTGTGATGATTGTTTTTGCGCAGAAAGGGACACCTTCCTGCACATAAACAACCATTCATAGCAAATTGCTGTTTCTATATGTGCTGCACAATCAAGCACTCACAGAAACAGCAAAAACAAGGAGAAAGAATGAATTTCTTCTCATTTTGCCATGTTAAGACCAGGATTTTCTTGATCTTGATTTTTGCACTGCTTTCTATTTACGCTGCTCTTGTAAATAGGGTGCAGAGTCAAAATAAATGGGTGTTGCCGCTATACTCCCACTGCAACACCTATTGCCCACCCCTACCATGCTAAGTATAGCGTGAAAGGGCTCCTTATTTACAGCGTTAAGCCACATTTCCCACTAATCCAACTGCCCATAGGCTATATAATTTTCTAAAGATGTACACCATCTGCACCATACATCTATTATACTTTTTCAAAACATTCATCGGACAAACAATGATGAATCATTACTTGTTTTACATTTCACAAAATGACTATCCATCACAGGAGCTTCAGAAGCATATCTCATGCTTCCATGACCATTACATTGCAGTGTATTTCCCTCCTATTTATAATCCACCTCATACCACCAGCTAATTATCTCATATACTCGATTAGACTATTTGCACATTATACTGCATGCACACTCCACTTTCTCACTTACGTACCACCAAAATCTCAACCTACATTTTATATAAATGTAAATCTCCACCTCCTTCTAAACCACCCATATCAACACAATTATACACCTACCTATAACACTAACACCAACACCCTAAATCAAATCTATCCACCATCTCATCCTACGCCCCATGTCACCTATGATCTGCATGCCCTACACCTCCATACTCATCCTACTTTACCAAATAAATCATACACTGCCAGATCCCTTGTTCAAAGGCACACTCTCTCCCCAGCAGTTCCGCTTCTTACTGCGTCGCCGCTGAGCCTCCAGCCTCCTCCTGGGAGGTGTTCAAGTCTCCTGCCTGCAGTCTCTGGTGACTCTGCCTGATTTCCCTAGTATTTGACGTGTTATTCCCATTCCCTGCTAATTGTGCTGTTATTCTGTTGCCATAGACCTTGTTGTGTTATTTCTTTTCCCAGGCAATTGTTTTGTGATTCTGTTTCCATAGACTCTAGTGGGAGTCTCTGTCTGTTTGTGCCTGTTTTTTTCATTTCTCCCTGCTTCCATTCCCACCGCAGCTGCCCCTGCGGCCCCGGCCCCCTCTCCATGACCGCTCCCACCTCCCAGCTGCTTGTCCCTCTCCCATCCCCTACTTAATGGCGGCCACTGCGTGGTCGCGCACCGGGTGTGTGAAGCGGGCACGCCGCTGGTGTGCCGAAGGTGCACCTAAGGCAAGCCCGTCTGCGCCCGTCCACGGCCCGGCCGAGACCAGATCCAGGAACCCTGGATCTCCAACCATCCATCACTATGACACCACAGCCCTACTCGCACTCAACCCCGGAAGACTGCCAACAGGCCTCACCAAACACGACCCATGGGCAATTCTCCTACTTCCACTGCCGCCAGACCCTCACCACCACCCCACCCTCCAACACCACAGATGTCAGCACTGGCGACGCCCTAAGATGCATCCTCCTCGACGTGTGCTCCGAACACAAACATATAGTTCAATCTATTCTTTAGTTAAAACTGGAGTTTATGAGCAGAATTATTGTGCAAACTCCTTCAACCTGAGTCAATTATTTAACAATTAAATGCACGTTCCCCCTTGGAGCAACCTATATTCATCTATACTCCGTGAATATTACTTGAATCTAAACTGTTCAAATAAGCATATTAAATTATCAGGAGAATATGTTTTTGGTCTGTAGTCTATTTATCCTTATGTTCATTTGACGGTTAAATAATTGACTCAGATTGAAGAGTTTGCACAATAATTCTGCTCATAAACTCCACATTTAACTAAAGAATAAATTGAACTATGTTACTTGACTGAATTGCCTTTGTGAATAAGGTTCTAGGACCATTGTTGTTTGTATTACTAAGTACCCAGGTCCAGGACCAACCTTGGGTAAACCCCATTTTTTGAAAATGTCCAAACACAAACATGCCATGGAAATCTGGAACCTACTCGACTCTCTCTCACTCAACATTACCTTCTTCATGGAGACCTGGACCAACGTCTCCTCCCCCCCCACATCAACACCGCCATCCCAGACGGATTCAAGATCCAGAGGGAGGACTGCTCCAACCACCCGGGAGGGGGCCTCACCATCATCCACAAGAGCATCCTCCACCTCACCACCTCCAGTGAAACTTTCCCCTCCACTGAACACCTGCACTTCCAGATCCGCTTCCAGATTCCACTTCCAGATCCAGACCCAATGACACACTCGAAGGAACCCTCGTCTACAGACCCTCTGGTCCCCGGACACCCTTTGCCACCACCATCACTGACTTTGTCTCACCCCAAGCTATCTCATCAATGAATTACATACTCATTGGAGACCTGAACTTTCACCACAACAACTCCAGTGACCTCAACTCCGCCACTCTCCGTGACAACCTCGGACTTAAACAACTTGTCACCACACCAAGCAGGACACATCCTCGACCCCATCTTCACTGCAGGAAAAAGCGTTCACTTCAGCCACACAATGCAACCGCTATGGACCGACCACCACTGCATACACTTCACCGTCGACAGACCCAAGGCACCCAAACCAGCCCCACTCCCACCTCGAAGGACCTGGAGCAAGGTTACCATCGAAAAACTTAACTACACCTTCAACCGAGACAATCATACCTGGGTATCCAACGCAAGCATCGCAGCCAGAGAACTCCACACCTGGATCTCCAACTGCGCAGATGAGCTCGCTCCGCTATGCAATCCCGACAAACAGCGCCCCAGGAAAGCCATCTGGTTTACCACTGATCTCCAAGAAGCCAGACGCACCTACAGATGCCTGGTGATGAACTGAAGAAAAACCAAGACAACCAAAAACTACTCCAACTACAAGGACGCCATGACGGGCTACCACAACCAAATCAGAACCACCAAGAGGAACTTCATCCACATCAAAATTCTCGCAAACTCCACCAATTCCAAGGAACTCTTCACTGTCATTCAGAAATTCACCAACCTACGTAGCAAAGCCAGAGACATCACCCCGTTCCAAGATCACTGCGACATGCTTGGCACTTACTTCCACCTCAAGATCAAAACCCTCTACGACAACTTCCTCGACTATCCAACAGACAACATAGCTGACCCCTCGCCCCCAAAAACACCAGCTTACCCACCATCTCCAACTGGACACCGATCACGACCTAATACACTGCCTCGACCATGAAAGGCATCCACTTGGGGCCCTGCCCTCCTCACATCTACCACAGAGCCGCGGCCGCCATTACACCCGAACTGCAACGCATCATCAACACCATATTCAAAAGAGACACCTTCCCAGATGACTGGAAGCACGCAGAAGTCAGGCTCCTGCTCAAGAAGCCCACAGCTGATCCCACTGACCTCAAGAACTACTGGCCCATCTCGCTCCTCCCCTTCACAGCCAAAGCTGCATAGAAAACAGTCAACAGGGAACTGACATGATTCATCGAAGAAAACTCCGTCCTCAACCCGTCCCAATCTGCATTTCGAAGCAACCATAGCACCGAGAAAACCTTACTCACCGCCACAAACGACATCCCCACCCTCCTGGACCAAGGCTACTCCGCAGCCCTCATCCTACTTGACCTGTCAGAGGCCTTAAACACCGTCTCTCATCACACGCTAGTCGCCAGACTGCACATCGCTGGCATACAAGGAACAGCCCTGGCCTGGATCCGATCGTTCCTCACCAGAAGAAGACGAAGAATACCACCCTTCCTCTCCGACGCCACAAAACCACCTGGTGATTCACAAAGGGATCATCACTGAGCCCAACCCTCTTCAACATCTACATGGCCCCCCTCGCAGCCATCGTCCGACAACATGGCCTCAACATCGTATCCTACGCACACGAAACCTCCAGCTGCTTGCAACACCGTACGCATCCTCCACAAGACCTTCAAGTGGATCCCCCCCTGAGTCAAGGAAGACAATCACCCACGCACTCATCATCAGCAGACTGGACTATGGAAACACGCTCTATGCCGGCATCAACAAGTCCCTACTTGCAAACTCCAGACAATACAGAACACCGCCGCCAGACTCGCCCTTGGCATCCCCCAACACGAACACATCAGCCAGCACCTACAAAGTCTTCACTGGCTCCCCGTGGAGAAAAGAGTCAATTTCAAAATCCTCACTCACTCCTACAAATGCCTACAAAACATCGCACCCAAATACCTCAACGACAGAATCAACTTCCACGTACCCAAGAGAAACCTCTGAACTTCCAACCTCGCACTGGCCTAAACCCTGCATATCCACAGAGCCAGAGCAGTTGGAAGATCCTTCTCTCACATTGCAGCCAAGACCTGGAACCAGCTACCGGTAGACATCAGACGCGCCCCCTTCCGGAACACCTTCAGGAAGACTATCAAGACCTGGCTCTTTGGCTAACAGATCTGTGGACACCCCCCCCCCCCCACACCACCCCCTCTGGTGCCTTGAGACACTCACGAGTGAGTAGCATGTTTACAATGCCCCTGATTGATTGCTTGATGGATCTATCCTCCATATGATTCATTATGCCTACATCCCCACCTACTGGACTAGCCCATCATTCCAACTACTTCCTTTATACAGAACACACAGACCATTAATAATCAACAGCCTGCACTGCGTACCCCCACCATAACATCTATGCAAACTACATTAGATCTTGCATCTAACACCATAATCTATACCACAGCAAGGTCCCTACACCATCTACACCCCTACAGTAATTATGCTTTACATCACCGACTTCCCTAAATGCTATAGTTTTTACACCATATAGCATCCCAACACACCCAACCCCATACACTGTCATATAAACTCTTCTTTATAGTTTCTATACTGCCACCTTCAACCAGCATCCCCCACTATCTACATGGCACGTTATCCACCCATTATGTCCTATACTATTGTCAGGAAGCACACAAGGAATGGGCAGGGATGGTGGAGGGTGAGGGGGGACAAAGAATTAAAAAAAAACCTCTTACCTCCTCACCCCGCCTCCGTCTCTCCTCTGTCATTGCTGACAAGTCCTCGAAGCACACAGGCTGTTTTAACCAGCATTTGAATCAAGAGGGGGGAAACTGCAAAGAGGGATATATCATGGGTATGAAGGAAGTCTAAAAAATCACACCAAGTGTTGAGAGTGATTAAGCAAGAGATACTTGATTACCTCTTAACTCATAGGGCTCAGATCAACACAATTTGTAAAGAGAACAAATGTATACCCTTCAAAGTTCATTTGAGTGCTGTGGTCTGCTGGAGGACTCCGAATCTGACCCCATAGCTATTCCTAGACTCTGAAGAAACTCAAAGAATGAAGAGGGAGAGCGCAACAAAAACTATTGGGTAACAATAAGTGAACCAAGTGTGGTGCAGAACCGTGAAAGGTGTGTACTGAAAGAAAGCTGTTGCATAGAAAGATAATTGGTCAACGTGCAATTTTGACCAGCACAAAGACATTTTCCACTTGACCCCTTTTATATCAATTTTTGCCTGAAATAACCAGAAAGTGCAATCTCCTCCAAGAAGTGAAATATATCCATATGTGGAAAATTAGAGTTTCCCATACTAGATAGCCCAAAGGTAGAAGTTTGTCTACATATGTGTTTTACCACAGTTCCCATCCTTTTCAACTTTTTTCTCATTCCAAAATGGCTGTCATACATGCAGAAACTTTTCCCCATCATATATGCAGAGTGGGATAAACAACCACGCCGCTCTTATTCTCCACAAAAGCTTGTGCTCCCAGCCTCCATCAATCATTCTCTCAGAAACAGCTTTCTCTAAGTGAGTTGCCTCAAGGAGCCTAGCACTGCCTGGTCTCACCCCATGATTGATACTGAATCCCAAAACTACCCCGTCCCAGAAGGACCCACGTTTGGAAGTATAATACGAGACTTGGGAGCATGCACATAAGAGGATGCCTCATCTAACACATTTCCCTTCCAAAATAACAAAAACTACAACTGAGCCCTGAATGTATGTTTCCAGAATCTCGCCATCTTCACCTTCAGTCTCGCCTTTTACCATCACCATTGATAAACAAGAGCAGGGAATAGAGCGGTGAGATGTACCATGTGCCAGGATTTCAGTGATCTGCAGACCAACGCCTCTGGTGTTAAGACTTCTCCTTCCTTTCCTAGTAGGTTAATAGCCCTGGAGAACCCCGGCCTCTTAAAAAAACACTATTAGGGGGATAAGTAGAATGTTTAGAGAGAGACAAAACTCTCAGCCGACTTAAAAGTTAGCAGACCTCTACAGAATGTGATAATGGAAGGCACGCTGCAGTGAACTCCTGGAATATTGGCTGTTGAACCAAGTGACCCTACAAAATAAGGCGCCATCAATCAAAAACACATGTCCGGATATTGATGAAACATGAAGAACTTCCAATAGTGCCAGCTTACTAGTGCTTGGAATCCGAGAGGCAATAACTACCCTCACATGACCAGGATACCTCCCAGGGACTGGAGAGGAGGAGGTACTCCAGCAGGTAGTGTGGCATGAGAAGCCACAGAAGGGGAGAGCAGAATGGTGGGAGGGCAGAAAGGTCGGAAAGCAGATCTCAGTGTCTGGGAATTTGAACTGTCATAAACCCCCGCCGGAGTCCAAAATGGGTGAAAATGAAAACGGAGTAAGGAACCTAAAAACAGTGTAAACCGGTCTTATCTAGAATTCCTTACACAGTTGCATTTGAATTTACAAATTACATGGTTTGTGAGGTTATGAGTCACCAAAGGAATAAAAGTGTATTCAATAATATGTACACAATAGTGAATAATGAAGAGCACCACGAAGCGAACTACAAAAGACAAAATAAGTCGACGGAATCCATTAGATTCAATCATTTACTTATTGGTAAGTACATGCATAGCGTAACATTAATTGCCTTACATTGGCTCTCTGCTCATCGGTTGGCCATCAATCCCTTGAGGCACTAAAAGGAAGGTTCGAAAACAGGAGATGTACAGAGAACCTCTGGCAGTGACTACGACTAGGACGTCCATGTACATTCTAGTTCAAAAAGAAATGAGCTAATTGTGTCTGAGGCTAAAGCACCATAGAAAGTATCTACTATGTCTAGTAGTACAGTACAGGAGTAAAATACGGTCAAAACAATGATGATATCCATGGGGTTCAGAGCTGAGATGTGGCAATGGACTTAGGGCTGTGCAAAACACGTAATTTGCTTTATTTTGGATGATAGTTCTTAAAACTAAGCAATAACAAAATGATAAAACCAGCATATGATGAAACCCTGCCATTATAAGTCCCTAGCTAATTCTATTTTAGCACTAGAGACCATCTTAGTTTCACAGATGGCCTCAAAACTCATACCTTGCCTGGATAACAAGTTTGTGTTCAATCAGCTACTGTGCTTTGAGAAGGTCACATTTCATCTCTATTATGGTATTCATAGATATGAAAAGCACGGATAAGGCAAACTCTTGGAGCCCTTGACCTTCAGTTAAGATGTTTTTAATATGTATCTTCTTCGAAGCTCCCTGTGATAGCTGATTGTGTCTCTTGCTGAAGCTTTTGCATCAAGCTTATGTACTGTTTTCGTGTCAATATGAAAAATCAAGAACTTGTGTCTAATCATGTAAAATATAAGAAATATATGTGGATTCTGTTGTACATGTATTAAAATCTGCTACATGTTATATTTCATATTAAAATATGATGTTTAAAAACTTGGTGCACTCCTAACCTATGTTAAAGCAAACATGATAAACATGCACAATTAATACCAACGAACAAGTTACTTACCTTCGGTAACGCCTTATCTGGAAGAGACATGATCTAGTGGCAGATTCCTTACATTTGAAGTTCCAGGCATCAGATTGGATCTGGAAGATTTTTCTTTGAGCAATACCCTTGCTCGCCGGTAGGGGAATTGGTCGGCTTCACGTGACGCAGTCGACGTTATCTCCACTGCTGTGATGTCACCTTTATAGGCGCCAACTGAGTGTGCTGACGTGAGTTACTTTTCACATCTTTTCACACCAGGAGCGCAGAGCCAGGAAGAGCACTGACATTGGTGTGTTTTTGAACAACTAGGGCTCTGAAAGAGAACAGCCCTAACTCTAAAAACCTGTCCACAATGAGAGGAGGATGGGTGGGTCGGTAAGGGATCTGCAGCAAGATCCTGCCTCTACCAGATAAGGTGATACCAAAGGTACGTAACTTGTCCATCTAATAGAGCCATAGCTGCAGATTCCTTACCTTTGAAGAGATATCCAAACAACACCATCCCAGGAGGAGGGACTGTGGCCAAATTTAGGCCAGGAAGTCCTGCAGGGCAGAGCAGACAAAAAGGCCATCCCTGCAGACTTGACTGTGCAGGCAATAGTGCTTGGTGAACTTGTGCAGAGATGCCCACTTTGCTGCCTGACAAATGTCGAGGACTGGAATTCCATGTTGCAACGTTGTGGTTGCAGCCATCACTCTAGTAAAATAAGCCTTTACGCCTTCAGGAGGTTGCTTTTTGGCCACAGCATAGCAGATTTAGATGCAAAGGACGACCCATCGATAGATCATCCTTTTTTGCACCGCACGACCCTTTTTTGCACCCATGTACCCCGTGAAGAGTTGGTCGTCCACCCGGAACACTTTTATGTGGTCAAGTTAGAACGACGATGTTCCTTTTGGTTCAGATGGTGGAGTTGCTCCTCTTCTTTGGAGGGATGCAAAGGAATGTGGAAAGTGTGCAGGGTGACATATTGCCCGACGTGGAATGGTGTCACCACTTTCGGTAAGAAAGAGACCCTAGTAAGAACCACCAACTAATTAGGGCAGATGGTCAGGTAAGGAAGCTTGGATGACAGGGCCTGCAATTCGCCCACCGACCTGACAGATGTGATTGCCACTAAAGAGGCTGCTTTGATGGTAAGCAGCCAGATGGGACAGTTGTGCAAAGGTTTGAATGGAGCACTCACCAGGAAGGTGAGAACCAAATGAAGGTCCCATTAAGTCATGATGAAAGGGGCAGGTGGAAACATATGTTCAAGCCCCTTTAGAAATCTATTTACAATAGGGGATTTAAATAAAGAGAGTTGGTCTGGCAGCTTAAAAAAGGCAGACAAGGCCGAAAGGTACCCTTAGAGAGTGGCCAGAGGAGAGCCCTGCTGGGCAAGGGTGAAAATAAAAAGGTAAGACCTGACAGAGGGAAGTAGAAAGGAGATCAGTAGATCTTTCTGTACAACATTTTCCAAATGTGTGCCACTGGCAGAAATACACGCTCTTGGCAGAGGGATGCCTGGCTTTTGAATTTACATTACAGACTTCGGGAGGAAGGTCGAATGCTGTCAACTGCCACTGCCCAATATCCACGCAAAAAGGCGGAATGTTGACAGGTTGGAGTGGAGGACCCTCCCCCGCTGCTGCAACAGAAGATCCTCCCGAAAGGGGAACCCTGATCGGAGGAATGATGCTCAGTTGGAGAAGCTCAAGATACAAGACTCCCCGACCCCAGTACAGAGCAAGAAGAATGATTTCGGACCGGTCACTCCTGATCTTCTTGAGCACTCTGGGCATAAGTGGTATGTACGGAAAGGGAAACATTCATTACAACGCAATCATTACAATGCACTGCTTTGACAATGCAGCTGTTACAACACAACAACCTTTACATTGCATGTCATTACAACGCATGTCACTACAATGCATGTCACTCCAACCCATGCCATTACAACGCATACCATTACAACGAATACCATTACAATGCACTAAAAGGTAAGTAATAGAGATGTTGTAGTTTTAGGGTGGGTATGGGTTTTGGGGTAGATTGGAATAGTGATGTTTACCTGTACACTATCCAACACTTACCCTAATGTTGCACGCACTGGAGTGGGAATAGTAATTTTTACCCTTACACTATCCAACAGTTACCCTACTGTTGCCCTAAAACTATCATGCGTTGTAATGGTATGCGTTGTAATGGAATGCATTGTAATGGTAGTTTTTAAAAATACATTGTAATGGCATGCGTTGTAAAATCATGCAATGTAATGGTATTTGTGATGTAAAAAACACATTGTAAAAGCATGTATTGTAATTGTTAAGGTTGTTACATCATATATTCATGCAGAAAGGCATGTAGTAGGCCTAAGCTCCGCTCGCAACAAAAAGTATCTCTGAGAGAGAGCTGCCTTGGAAACTCCAATGCACAAAACTGCTGACATTGCACATTCTCTATGGAAGTGAACAGATCTAACCAAGGCTCTCCCCACTTCTGAAAGAGACCTTGCGCCACCTCCAGATGGAGACACCATTTGGGGTCCTCTAAGTATCGACAGCTGAGCTTGTATGCCCTGGCGTTCAAGGAACCTGATAGGTGTTGAACCACAAGGGATATGCCCTGCTGTTCCAGCCGTGTCCAGAGACACAGGGCCTCTTGACAAAGGGTCCACGACTCCACCCCGCCCTGTTTGTTGTAGTACCAAATGGAGGTGTTGTTGTCTGTGAACACTTGGGCCAGTTTTCCATTGATTGAAGGAAGAAAGGCTTTCAATGGCAGTGAATCGTTTGGAGTACCAGCAAGTTGATGTGGAATCAGGATTCCACTGGAGACCAGAGTTATTTGATCTCCACCTCTCCAAGATGGCCACCCACCCCAGGAGTGATGCATCTATCACTAGTGTGTGATCTGGTTGAGGAAGGAAGAGGGGTCTGCCTCGGACCCAATCATGGTTGGCCATCCATCAGTGCAGGTCCTGTGCAGTTCCCTCCAAGATCTGGACCATGTGGGAGAGATTTCCCTGATGCTGCGCCCATATGACATCTGGAATGTGTCACATGCAGGATGCAGGAGGCCAATAGGCCCAGCATCCTCAGAGTCATTCTCACCAAAATCCAGGTTAGAGGCTGAAACATTGGTATCATAGCCTGAATATCCTGGACTCGCGAGTATAGACCTAAAACAACACTGTATCCAGAACAGCTTTGATAAAAGGGAGCGTCTGAGAGGGAGTCAGGTGTGACTTCTGCACGTTGATAGGGAACCCCAGAGAATGCAGGAGGTTCACAGTAGTCTAGAGGTGGGAGATGACAACCTGGGGCAAGCCCCGCTTCAACTGCCAGTCATCGAGTTAGGGGAAGACTGACACCCCTGATCTGCCCAGATGAACTAAAACCACCGCCATCACCTTGGTGAACACCCGAAAGGCACTGCTGGTAAGGCCAAAGGGGAGCACCATGAACTGACAGTGCTCATGGCCTAATGTGAACTGCAGGTAGCGCTGATGAGCAGGCATGAAGGGAATGTGAAAATTGGCATCTTGCAAGTCCAATGCTACCATCCAGTCTCCTGGGTCTAAGGCAGACATGACCTGAGCCAGATTGAGCATCTTGAACGTATCCTTTTTGAGGAAGTAGTTGAGGGCTCGCAGATTAAGTATAGGGTGCAGGCCATTTTCCTTCTTCAGAACCAGAAAGTATCAGGAATAGCAACCACAGCCTACTTCTTTGCACAGGACCCCTCTATATGGCTCAATTGCCCAAGAAAGTCATGACTTCCAACTGAAGTAGAGCCAGGTGATCCTCCATCAGGCGTAAGTTGGAGTCATGGAGGTAGCGGTAGCTTCAAAGCGGAGGGAGTAGTCCCTTCAGACTAACTGTCTAAGAGGTGATGGCTGATCCTGCCCCCAACTGGCTGCCCATGATCTTGAATGGCCCAACTAGGAGAGTGGAAGAGGCTGAGGGTGTAGGAGGGTGATGGACTGACCGAACCTCTGACCACTTGATCCACGCGGTTGGAATGAGCCATGTCCACGGCTGCGCAGAGGTTGCTGAACTTGTGCGTCTTGGAATGGCTGACGTGGCTTAAAGCCCCTTCCGTATCCATTAAAAGGGGCAAAAAGCAGACAGGGATGTGTGGCCACTGAGAGGCCCAAGGACTTGGCCATAGCCCGGTAGTCCTTAATGCACTTTAGGGCCATGTCTGCTTTGTTCCTAAAGAGATAGGTGCCATCAAATGGCATGTCCATGAATGTAGCCTCGACAGCCCCAGAAAAGCCAGAAGTTCTCAGCGCGTCATGGCGTTGAATGACCACCATTAATTAAATCGCGATGACCAATGAGTCAGTTGTGTCAGTCCACATCTACCACCAGATCCAAGGGGGGACCGGGGAAGAAGCCACAGGTGCATAACTCGATGGAGCCCCCTCTGAGCCTCTGGGGCTCGAAGGCACGCCGGGAGGGTCAGGCCCCCCAAATGTGAGGCACATGGCATCATAAAACTCTTTAAGATGGGCGGGTGTCCCTCCAGCTCCCGGAAAGGCAGGGAAATGCAGAGCTGACCCAGGCACAGGTTCTGCAGAATGAGGCCTAGAGTGCTAAAACACCTCTGTCATGTTGTCCGACAGACGGGGATAAGTCGAAGCACGCTTCGACTTCTTGTGTTTCATATGCCTTTTATCTGACCAACTCGATGAATTTGAGTGATAGGATGAGGGCTTAGGACTCCCGGAGTGGTGCCCGTACCTTCCCCTCGACCTGGGTGGAGAACGAGATCTCTAGAGCGAATGTCACAGGTGAGCACGGGCCGCAAGTAGCTTTAAGGACTGCTTCCTCAAAGCCAAAGGAGTCATGGTCCGACAGTGGGAGCACGACTTTGAGTCGTGGTCGCACTCCAGGCACCAGAGCCAGATCAAGTGTTCTTTGACATGGTGATCAAAAAACTACACACCAAAATGTTCAACAAAACATCGAAAAAAGCCTGTGAAAAAGCGATAGTATGTAGCTTTCTTCATGGATCTGCACTGGCTGGCACAGAAAGAAAAGAAGTGACATCAGCGTGCCAAGGTGGTGCCTAAATAGGTGGCATGGACATAACGCAGAGCTGACCTACGCCACCTACCGGCAACAAGGGTATTGCTAAAAGAAAAATCTTCCAGATCCAACCAAGCGCCTGAAAAATGCAAGCAATATAAGCAATGTAAGCAATCTGAAGTTAGATGTCTCTCTCAGATATAATATTATTTTTTAAATGAGAGTTGTGCTTAATAAATAAAGTGCCATGGGGCACATATGCAGAAAAAATAGACTGCATGCAATTTCAAGATGCAGATGCCAATCTTGTGTGGTGACGATCTACTCCCAATCTCCTAAACATGCATGTCTTCTTTAACAGAAGAGGTTAGCGGGCTGCCAGAGTGGCGGCCCTGCCTCGACAGAGGCCTCATGTCTCATATGGGTGCACTACTTTAAACACCTGAGTCAAGGCAAGAAGGACTCCATGTCTATGAAGTCACAGGACTCTAACAAGATTTATTAATAGTGGTTACCACAGGCAGTACTTGATATTTACATTTTTTGGGACCTTCGTAAACAGTAAGTAATGGAAGATGACTAGAGACATCTGTGGAATAAGGAACGACTTCTAGTGCAATAGTTGTAAAAGATGTTGATTTGCACTTGAAGATTATTTCAGGACTGTTTAATTAAGGATTGTAGTTTATTTTTCAGAGTACATTGCTTTATTTGCACGTTATCACTTTACACTAGAAATCATCCATTAGCATTACAAATACTTACTTTGTACTTTGTTTACTGCACAAGGATCAATATTTACGACCATTTTAAGCAGTTGTAAATGGGAAATCAGGCTGTTTGCTACTGCTAAATAGGTCTGTGGCATGTACAAACCCTATTTTGCGTGTCGGTAACCTATTACCAACTCTCAAAACAGGGTTTGCGTGCCAAGGGCGTTACTTCCCAATAGTAACTTGTAGTGTCATATACAAATGATTTGCAACCGAAATATGGTCGCATAACATTTGCATTTTACCACCAATGGAAAGTTGGTGGTAAACCAGTCACAATGGAAGGGTCCCCAAGGGACCCTGTCCCCTTTGTGAATATGGACGCAATTTTTTTTGTAAGAGCAGGCATTGGTCCCAGGGAACACTGTCTGTTCTTAACTAAAGGAAACTGGGGGCTAGGTCTAACGTCGCTGCAAGATGGCCACTTGCTGAGCGCGCTCTGCCGGCCGAGCTATAAACCTCTTACTTTCCGTGACACAGGAGAGCCATCCCTGTTTGTAAACTGCGCCAGGGCATTGCCTGCGGGGAGGTGCGTCGAATGAGACGTTTCTCGCTGCCATATCTGGACTGGAGCCACAAGGGAGCCCGGCGGGCACCTGCTTACCTGGCACGCCATGAGTCTTTATCCTTGAAGGTGGACAAGGACTGAGGTCGGAGGTTGGGCGCAGGACTCACTGAGGTGACCCAACATTTGCATCACAGAGAGGCAGCTTCGGGCAGTGGTCTCGCACTGCTGTTGACACGCAGATTCCTGCATCACCCGGCCGGCCTTTTGGACTCAGACAGAGCTTGGCTGCCATCTTGGGTGAGGACTATTCGTGTGCGGGCCCTGTCTGGAGCGGGCGTAGGAGATAACACAGCCCGTCGCCTTGCGGGAGTGTAATGGGGGTGGCAGTCTCCATATGGAAGAGGATTCCTGGAATCAGCTTTGATTGTTGTGGACGAGGCAGCTGCGGGCAAGGTCTGTGATCGCCTCGGTCCTGCGGGCCATGCAGCCGCGTGGATGCTGCCTTGCTATGGGAGATCCTGCACTTCACCCCTGGCGCAGTGGATTCAACACAAACAGGAGGTGAGGAGCTAAGTGTGGGTAAGTGTGCCCGGGGGGTCTGACCACCGTGAGTGACATGGCTGGGACTGGAGAGGCGGCTGCTGGGCCTATCGCAGAGAGGCAGTAAAGATATAAAACAGTGAGTGGTTCAGTAGTGGATGGGTCTGCTTGAGCATCTGTTGAGTTGATCCTGGATCCTTAGATACTCAGCATATCCAGTTACTCAGCAGTTACAGCTGAGAGCGCACAACTAAAATCTACTTTATGTTGTGGCATGCACACATTTCCAGAGTCTGTAGAAACGGAATGCAAACCTCTTGACATAAATTAGAATATAATATGAAACAGTTGTGGCCTCAAAAGTTCTTCATAAAAATGCACAGTATGTGGATGTGATGGTGAGATATTTCTAGGATCTCTGTTGAAGACTCCTTATTTCATGATAGCTGCAAATGTTACAAATGTCTCCATCTCTGCAGATGCAAACTACAGCCCATTGTATGACAAAACACAATTGGGAGGACCTTCATGGCAGAAAATATTACTCATGAACTGAACCACCTTCCCAGCATTAAAGCTGCTAACAATCCTTATTTCAGCCCACCTACAGAATTGATCAATCAATACCAACAAATAGTTAACTCCTCCTCTGCCATCTAGTGGTCCCACAATGTCAATTCCCACAACCTCCCAGCGTTTTGATAGACAGTGTCTAGAGAACATGGGAGGATTCCTAACTTTGTCAACGTTATCACTGTTGTGACTGTCTGGACCCTCCCTAACCATTCTCTCAATCATGAGATCCATACCTTGCCACCAGTAGTTAAGGCGAATCCTTGCCTCCGTTTTGCTCATGCCTTGATGTCTTTCATGTACCAAATGTATAATTCTTTCTCACAAGACAATAGGAACACCCAGCCTTAAACCTCTCAAGATTACACCATCATAACATGGCAACTAATCTAATATTTTGCAGGAACCACCTAACTCAGAATCTCTCTTCACTTTGTCACTCCAACTCTCACACAGGACTCTAATGACATGCTAAAGAACAGTATCACCGACAACAGATTCAATCCATTCCTCCTAAGAAACAATCCCACCTGTAACACTCCAAAACTTTACATTTTGTCATCTTCCTGATATCCTTTCTCTACTACCGTACTAAGTCTTGATAAGCAGTCATCAACCTTGTTCTGTGGCCCTAGGAACATAATGCATGCTGTAATTGTACACTTGAAGACTCACAACCCACAACACACTTGCAAAACCTCATGGAAATTATGCCCAGACTTTTCTTGGTATAAACCTCAACCAACAGTTTGTGATCAGTATAGACAGCAAACTCCTTTCTGCACACAACATTTCTGAAATTCTTAACAGACTAAAACACACTCAGTGCTTCCCTCTCAATTGTAGAAAACCTTTCTTCTGTCCCAAGTAAAGACCTGGAATTGTAGGTAATAAGTCTTCGTTCACGTTCATCTTCACTGCTCCGTATAAGCACAGCAACCGACCCTTTCATGCAAGCATCAGTCATGTTGACAAAAGGCTCAGAAGGATTAAAACTTTTAGGCCATTAGCATTGGTTAACTGTTCCTTGATGGTTGAAAATTCCTTCTGATACTCTGTATCTCTTCCAAACTCAACACCTCCCTTTAGTTGTCTCCTCATGTTGAAAGCCTTTGAGTCCAGATTAGGAAGAAACTTAGCATCGAATTCCACCATACCTCAGAATGTAAGAACATCATCTTTCTTTTCAGGACTGCAAAATGTAAGTATGTTTTGCACTAGATCTTGTTTCAGAAAAAGTCCTTCTGGATTGACCATGATACTCAATTTCTTTTCTCTGAAAAGCATACTTTGAGTGCTTCAATGTGAGACCATTTGCTCTTAAAACTAACAAGTCCCTGACCCTACTATTATGAACCTCCTCAGTGTTTCCATAAATGAGTATGTCATCCTAAAAACACTTGTATCCAACCATTCCTGCAAACAGCTTGTGCATAATGTGTTGGAATACTGCTTCTGCTGACACCAACCCAAAAGGTATATGCACAAAATGATAAGTGCCATACAGTATTATGAAGCTGGTGTAATCTTTTGAGTGCGGATAAAGCCTGATTTGATGGTACGCTGCAGTCAAGTCTAAGGTGGTAAAAAACGTAGCCCCTTGCAACAAAGACATCATTTCAGTTATGTTGCAAAGAGGACAGTGATCGCTTGTAACACAACTGTTGAGAGCCCTCAAGTTCACACACAAACGGATCTCGCCAGAATGTTTGCTTGCAAAGACAATCGGAACAACACACTCTGAACTCTCAATCAATCAATCAATCAATCAATCAAGGAATTTATATAGCGCACTACCCGGAGGGTCTCAAGGCGCTAGGGGGGGGTCCGCTACTGCTTGAACAGCCAGTCTTGAGCTGCTTCCTGAAGGCGAGGTGGTCCTGGGTCGGGCGGAGGTGAGTCGGGAGGGAGTTCCAAGTCTTGGCGGCCAGGTAGGAGAAGGACCTTCCTGCTCCTGTGGCTCTTCGGATACGGGGGATGGCGGCGAGGGCGTGGCTGGTCGATTGAAGCTGGCGTGTGGGAGCGTAGCAGTTGAGGCGGCTGTTGAGGTATGCTGGGCCCTGGTTGTGCAGGGCTTTTTGTGCATGGGTGAGGAGACGGAAGGTGATTCTCTTGTTGACCGGGAGCCAGTGCAGATCTCTCAGGTGCCCGGAGATGAGGCTGCGATGGGGGATGTCCAGGATGAGTCGTGCTGAGGCGTTCTGGATCCGCTGGAGTCTCTTCTGGAGTTTGAGGGGGGGGTTTTCGCACTCCGACTCACCCACCAGCAGGTGTGCCCCAGGAGCATCATGGTAGATGCAGTCTCTTAATAGCGTGGACTCTTCTAGAGTTTGGTGGTGGTTCCGGCGTAGAGGGAGTTGCCGTAGTCCAGTCGGCTGGTGACGAGGGCCTGGGTGACCGTCTTCCTGGTCTCGGTGGGGATCCACCGGAAGATCTTACGTAGCATGCGCAGGGTGTTGAAGCACGATGAGGAGACGGCGTTGACTTGTCTGGTCATGGAGAGGGAGGAGTCCAGGATGAAGCCCAGGTTGCGTGCGTGGTCTGTTGGTTTGGGTAGGCTGCCCAGGGCGGGGGGCTACCAGGAGTTGTCCCAGGTGGAGGGTGAGGATCCCAGGATGAGGACTTCCGTCTTGTCCGAGTTCAGTTTTAGGCGGCTGTTCATCATCCACTTGGCTACTTCTGTCATCCCTTCGTGTAGGTTGGCTCTGGCGGTTGCGGGATCGTTGGTGAAGGAGAGGATCAGCTGGGTGTCGTCGGCGTAGGAGATGATGTTGAGGTTGTGTTGGCGTACGATGGCTGCGAGGGGGCTCATGTAGATGTTGAAGAGGGTTGGGCTGAGCGAGGAGCCTTGAGGAACACAGCAGATGACTTTGGTGGCTTCTGATCTGAACGGGGGGAGGCGGACTCTCTGTGTCCTTCCGGCGAGGAAAGAGATGATCCACTCCAGTGCCTTCTCCTGGATTCCGACGTTGCTGAGGCGCTGCACTAGGGTGCGGTGGCAGACCGTGTCGAAGGCCGCAGAGAGGTCTAGGAGGATGAGGGCCGCTGTTTCTCTGTTGTCGAGCAGGGCTCGGATGTCATCGGTGGCTGCGATCAGGGCGGTCTCGGTGCTGTGGTTGGCCCGGAAGCCAGACTGAGAGAGGTCGAGGGATCCGTTCGTCTCGAGGAAGGCAGCCAGCTGCTTGTTGATGGTCTTTTCGATGACTTTTGCAGGAAACGGGAGCAGCGAGATGGGGAGGTAGTTCTTGAGGTCGGTGGGGTCAGCTGATGGCTTCTTTAGTAAGACGCTGAGTTCGGCGTGCTTTCAGCTTTCCGGGAAGGTGGCGGTGTCGAAGGAGGTGTTGTTGATGTCCCGCAGGTGGGGTGCGATGACAGCGCGTGCCTTGTTGAAGACGTGGTGAGGGCAGGGGTCGGTCGGAGATCCGGAGTGGATCGAGTTCATCGTGCGGATGGTGTCTTCAGTGCTGATCGGGGTCCAGGTGCGGAGGGTGGTGGTGGGGGGCGGTGGTTCAGTCGTGGTGTGCGTCGGTTGAGTTCTGAAGCTGTTGTGTATGTCTGCGATCTTGTTGTGGAAGTAGGAGGCCAGGGAGTTGCAGAGGTCTTGCAAAGGGGTGATGTTGTTGTTTCCGGCGTTGGGGTTGGAGAGGTCTTTGACGATGTTGAAGAGTTCCTTGCTGTTGTGTGCGTTGTTGTCCAGTCGTTCCTTGAATGCAGTTTTCTTGGTGGCGTGGATCAGTTGGTGGTGTTTTCGGGTGGCGAGCTTGAGGGCAGCCATGTTGTTCGGTGTTGGGTCTCTGCGCCAGGCATTCTCGAGGTCTCGGTAGTTCTTCTTGGAGCTCTTGAGTTGGTCGGTGAACCATGGGGCTTTCTTGCTGCCGGGTCTGCTAGGCGGGGTCTTCAGGGGGCGAGGTCATCTGCGCAGTCGCTGATCCACTTTGCGAGGTTGGTGGCCGCCTGGCTAGGGTTTGTTGTGCTGGTGGGAGGGTTCATGCTCAGGGAAGTCGCGAGCTGGTCGGCTGTGATCTTGTTCCAGCTTCTGTGTGCAACCTGTTGCTGGTGGTGGTAGATCGTGGTCCTTCTGAAGCTGAAGTGGACGCAGCTGTGGTCCGTCCAGTGGAGTCCGGTGGCGTGGCTGAAGGCTCAACAGGTTCGATCACTCCCTCTTTACACAACCTTTTAATCTCAAACTCCACAGATTCTCTGATAGAGATGGGAACAGGACGCACTTTCGCAAAAAACAGTTCTGCACCTTGCTTCAGTTTAATTTTGTGAACATAACGTTTAAGGCATCCCATTCTATTACTGAACACTTCAGGAATTACTTCACTAAAACTCAGAGCATCCTCACTTCCCCAAACCACCAGTTCTAGCACACCAATGAACTGTAAATACTTGATGTACTCCTCCTTCAACATTACAGGCATGCGGGAGTTAGGGTCAAGAATGACCCCTAGATCCTTTTGCTGCAGCCATCTCAAGACACTTCCTCCTTTAACCGGAGCATAACTTTTTCCCTTTATAGTATTGGTTCAGAACTTGATCTCAGATTCAAAATATCCTTTCAGATCTATGGATTGACCTACATATACTCCTGGTACAGCATCTGGATCCTTCAGAACAATTCTACTAGCCAACTCATCGTCAAATACATAATTTGAGATTGAGGTGAGTCAACAATGTCTCAGCATTAACATTTTCAATCTCCACCCTGTCCTTGGGAGGTTTCTTAGGAACACCACCAGTGAAGAAAGCCATCTACACATTTTACAGCTTCATGTGAGGGATCCTTGTTAAACACTTTGCTAAATGCCCCTTTATGTTACAAATCTTGCATATCACATTTATTGAAGGATATTTCCTGAAGGAAGCAAAATGCAAGCATCCCCACACCTATACCATATCCCTGATTGAAATCTAGACTGCTGCACTAAAACCACTTTGCTTTTATTTTCATCTTTACACTTGACTTCTCCCTCCTGCACTTCTATTTACCTAACACTGGTTTTCCTCTCTTTCTCACACTCATCAACACAGGCTAAAGTTTGCTCAACATGCTTAGCTATAGACACTACCTCATGAAGCAGGGATCATCCTTAATTCATAGTTCATGCCCAACCTTGTCACTGCGGCACCTCAGCATCAACTGGTCCCTAATTCTTTCCTCTAAGGTAGAGCCAAAAATACATGTGTAGGTCAACTTCCTGAGACTGGTGACACACTCCTCCACACTTTCACTCAACATCTGTTCCTTAATACTAACATGATGGCATTTGAGTATAGTACTAGGTTTTGGAAGGTAATGTAGATCCATTTTTTTCAAACACATTTCAAATTTATTAAGTGCAGAATCAGTACCAACTAAATCTGACAAATTCTCAAAGACTTGCTGTCCTTCACTACCCAAACAATGCAACATAAGTGAGGTTTTTCTTTCACCAGATAATAATTTAGTATCACATATCCTGGAATAATAAAGAAATGTTTTCTTCCATTTTGACCAAATAATGGAAAGTTCACCTCACGTAAGTAGGAAAAAGACAGGAGGTATAAAATGTTGCATAGTGAAATAATGTCAGAGACAACAATACAGAGTAAGAATGCACAATTCAGGTTGGAAAAACACTGCTAATAGAACCCATGCAGTATTAAACTTAATACGAACCGTAACGCCCCCCTTTTAAAAACAAACAAACAATAAAGAGATGCTGATAGAACAAGTTGTGACAGAATCACATTTTCCATATTCTCAAGTGATTTTATTTTTAGCAAGAATAGGAATAATGTAGATTTACCTAGTTATTATGACGGAAAGTCTTCATTATATTAAAGACACGGAGGCGAGGATTATGCTTTCTTATCTTGCTTTATTTCCAATAGCAGCCAAGATAAGTGAGATACTACAGTTCCCAGGGGGCCAAGCAACAGCCTGGCCAATGGGAACAGAGAAAAAAACGACATAACTGACCAATGATATCCTAGAACAGTAATAAGAGTCACCACTGACTGTGCAGCTTCCTCTTTTCGCTGATGAGCAGATCAGATAATGTTATGTTTTGTTATGTTATACAGATTATTAAGCGCACAGCTGACCCAGCAAAGGGGCATCCCGGCGTTAGTCCCAAGTGAAGAAACATAACTAAGGAAGAGAAGAGACGGAGGACCACTAATTTTCCGGAAAAAGGTGTGTTTTGATGGCTTTTCTGAATTGCAGCACCTCCTCTATCTATAGATAATGTCAGAAAACAAGGAAAAATTGCAACAACAAGAGAGAACGCCAAAGTCCAGGTACAAACTCCTTGAAGCCAAAGAAACCATGAGGAACGTCCAACTGGAATCCTAGATGAGGGATTCGGACTGACAGGAGAGTAGATCCGTTGAGGAGAAACTCGAAGATGGTAGAGAGATGTCTTCTTACGATGATGCCGGCAGCAGGGCTGGATTCGTTAAAGGGAGGGAGGACACAAAAAATTAGTAGTGTTGCGGCGGGATAATACTCGCCTTCGTGTCTTTAATAAAATTAAGACTTTCCGTCATAATAACTTGGAAAATCTACATTTTATGGCAAGACCGGAGGCTCCTATTATGCTTGTTTAAAGCATGTCAATTACAACAGAAACCGCAGTATTCATTGGTTTGCAATAAAACATACGAAACACATTGTCATTTGACCAGTCTGCCGATCTCAGAATGTCTTCTAGACGGGAGCCTGCCCAAACGGCCTTAGAGGCCATGGCTCCTCTGGTGCAATGAGCTCCGAAAACGGAGACATCGATGCCCGCAGGGGACATAACCCAATGAACCCAACAGGCGAGGGTAGGGGAGGAGACAGGAATTATGGAAGGAGATAAGGAGTTGGGAATGAGAAGGCGTTCTGAGATCAGAAGTCTGCTGCTCGTTGACTTTTCAACATTGACCAACACACAATTTTGGATGAGCAGGGAAGTATGGATAAAAACAGAATCCAAATGACTTTTTGTCCATCTGTGAATCTGGAACACAACACCTGTGGGAGAAAATTGGTGAGAAGAAATATCTTATGCTCTAACATCAGAGACACGTTTGATGGAAACTAAGCACAACAACATTGTAAGTTTAGCAGACAACATTTTGAGAGAGAGAGCAGCGTTTTCTAGCCAATCTGAAAACAGTTTGAGAACAACAGAAACATCCCATAAAGAAGAATACTTAGCCAACGGAGGTTTGGGACAATGAACTCCTTTGAGTAAACGGCAGATCAGAGGATGGGAGCCAACTGGTTTGCCATCAATGGGGACATGGTTGAGAGAAATCGTTGAACGGTAAAGATTGATGGTACGATAAGACTTACAAGCACTGGCTTCTGAGGCCAAAAAATTGACAACGAAGTTTAGAGGGGCAGAAAGAGGATCGATGTTCCTTTCCACACACCAGCTTGCCCAAAGAGACCAAGCAGATTTGTAAGCTTTGGAAGTCCCGGGAGCCCAGGCCTGGCTGGTAAAGAGCGCAGCTTCTTGTGAAATGAGGACGTCAGAAGTGACAAGCCGGAAACCCTCCAAGCCGACAGAGTCAGAGTGTTGTCCAGAATCAGGTTGTGCCGGGCACCCTGGGGGCTCATGAGTAGATTGTCGTAGGACGAGAGAAGGACTGGAAAATCCACTGCCATTTCTAGTAGAGAAGGGAACCAGATCTGAGATTGCCAAAAGGGGGCTACAAGGACCAAGGAGGTCGACTGTCGACGTACTTGGGAAAGAACTCTGCTGATCATGATGAAAGGAGAGAAAGGCGTAATGGAGATGGCGAGACCAGTCCTGGAGGAAAGCATCCGTTGCCAAAGCTAAAGGATCCGGCCGCCAACTGAAGAAGCGGGGCAACTGAGAGTTGAGGCAGGATACGAAGAGATCTATAGAAAAAGGACCCCACTTTTGAGAGAGAGAAAGGAAAACGGACGGAAGCAGCTTCCAATCGCTGGAGTCCCGTAGAAAATGCGAATTCCAATCCGCTACTGAATTGAGATCTCCTGGAAAATACTCCGCTGCCAAGGAAAGTTGGGTTGACAGACAAAATTCCCAAAGACTTTTGGCCAGCTCCTCCAGAGGTTTGGATTTGGTACCGCCGAGGTGGTTTATGTAACGGACCGCAGAAACATTGTCCATTCGAAGAAGAATGGAACAGCGGATCCTGTTTTTGGAGAGGCTTTGGATCGCAAAGTAACCGGCAAGCAACTCTAAATAATTGATGTGCAATTTGGACTCCTCTAGAGACCATGTACCTCCAGTCGATATTGGACAACAACGGGCGCCCCAACCAGACAGACTGGCATCTGACTCTAACATAAGATCTGGCGCCGAAGCGAAGATAGTGCGGCCACTCCGCACATCTAAATGGTCTGTCCACCACTGAAGTTCGTCGCGGGACTCTGGATCCAGAGCGATAAGATCGGTGTGAGCTAGACCGTGGCGTAGTTGCTTGATTTTTAAACGTTGAAGAGCTCGATAATGTAGAGGGCCTGGGAAGATGGCCTGGATGGAAGAGGAAAGTAGACCGACAATCCTTGCTAACGTGCAGAGGGAAATAAGAGATGTATTGAGCACCTTGGCGATCTCTGCCTTAATCGTCGAGACTTTCGTCTGAGGAAGGAGGAGAGAGTCTACCATAAACCCCAAGAATTCCATGGTCTGGGACGGGGTAAGAGAAGATTTCTCGATGTTGATGAGAAAACCGAGATCCATCAGAAGAGATTGGGTCGCTTGAAGGTCGGAAAGGAGGAGCTGTTTGTCTGTATTCATGAGGAGAATGTCGTCCAGATATATGATGAGCCTGATGCCGAGGGACCGAAGAAAGGCCACAACAGGTTTGAGGAGCTTTGTAAAGCACCAGGGTGCTGAATAAAGACCTAAATGAAGAGAAGTAAATCTGTACGTCATTCCCGCCCACTGGAATTGCAGAAATTTTGAGTGGAAGGGATGAATGGGAACAGTAAGGTAGGCGTCCTGTAAGTCCAGCCAGACCATCCAATCGTTGGGACGAAGAGTGTCCCGAAGATGGAGAATAGTCTCCATTTTGAAGTGGCGATATACCACAAATTGGTTGAACCATTTTAATTTTATCACTGGACGCAGTTTTTTGTTTTTCTTTTGGACCAGAAAAAGAGAGCTGAGAAAGCCAGAGGAGTTGAAGGGAGAAATCTGGATGGCTTGTTTGTGGAAAAGAGACTGTATCTCGTTGGAAATTAGAAGGGCCATGTCTGAGGAGAAAATGAGAGGAGGGGGAAGAAAAGACTGGAAAGGTGGAGAATAGAGCTCTATAAGATAACCTTTGACTGTTTCGAGCACCCATGGGTCTGTGGAAATTGTTTTCCATTTGGGAAGGAATAACCTCAACCGACCCCCTACGGGAGGAGGGGAAAGTAGGCTCACTTTGCTGGTTGGAGTTGTTGTTCCGATAGTTCTTCTGTCCTCTGCTGCAGAAACCTCTACCCCGCTGTAGGTAGAACTGGGGTTTGTATTCCTGGGAATTGTTATAAGAACCTCTGGAGCCTTGGTTGTTGTAGGGACGGCCGGAAGAGCGACCCCTGCCTCTGCCGGCCCGTCCAAAAACCCGAGGGACGAAGACTTTTTTGATCGACTGCTGCGCCTTGTCCAAGGAAGCGAAAGTAGAAACAAATCTACTGAGATTGCGGATAAGATTTTCCCGAAAAGGAGTCCATTCACCTTGGCAACTGGGTCCAATGGAGCAAGATTTGCCAATTTGGGGTCTAATTTAATTAGAAGGCCTTTGCGCAGTTTGTGCGTGATGACAGCATTAGCATTACCTAACAGGCAGAAGGCACGTTGCGCCTACATAGACACATCCTCCGCCGACAGGTCAGAACCGTCAAGACAGGCCGACTCAGCCATGTTGAAAATACGTGCCAGTGGACCTACCACATCCAAAAGTTTGTCCTGGCAAGTAGACCAGGCCTTATCTACCCCCCTGCGGGGGTCCTTGCCGAATTTGGAAAAGAAAGTAAGCAGTGGCTGGTCGATGGCTGGGACAATGGTAATCTTATCTGGAAGTGAAGGTTTAGGGCATTTAGATTTCAGACGAGACCTAACTGTGGACTCTAGGGGAAGCCGAAGCCTGGCAGAAATGTATTCCCCTACATGTGAAGCGGGCAGCCATTCGGTAGAATTCGGGTGACAAATGGACGAAGGTTCAAACATAGGAAGCCCTTCAGCATCAAAACAGGCTCAAAAGTAAAAGAATCAGTTTTTGCTTTTTTGGAGAGGGGGAGGGGGTCAGCGTAATCAAATACAGTAAATAAATCATCTGCGTCAGGAATGTCATCATCATCATCATCATCAGTGTCCAAGATGGTGGATATAACCAACTTCTGCTTTGGAGACTCTGCGTGCTTGACCTTTTGTTTGCATTTGCCATCGGTACCAACAAACCCCTCCATAGCAGGAGGCCTGCAAGGAGCTCTGTCCTCCATCAAATGCGATGGAATCTCGCTAGACAACCCAGACGCAGTCTTTGAAGCACGAGAAGCAGAAGAGTCCACCTTTCTTTTTCTGCTTTCCCCCTCAGATAAGGCCAGAGCCTTGGACACAAGATTAATCATAGTATTTTCCATGTTTTTAGACATTCTTCTCATAGAGACTTCAACCGCAGTCTCAACAGAATTATTAACTAATTTATTCAGGTCTTTCTTGAAGGCTTCGCCTTCTTCATTAAATTATATTGGCTCGGGAGAGCTATCCATTTCCATAACCCTATGAAAGCAGCTGGAGGAAGGTAAGGGTTAACAGAGGCCTGGGGGAGTGGCCAGCCACCCAGGAAACACAACTGGGGCGTGCCCAGAAGGGGAGAAGCTCCGGAGAAGAGGCGAGGCTGTGGGCGCCAAAGCAATGGAGAAATGAAGGTCGGGAGCGCGGGGCAGGAAAAACGGTGAGGAAATAGTCCAAAACTATGAAAAACACGCTTGCGCCACTGAAAGAGCAGCAGGTGAGTGCTGATCGATGTAGAGAGAGAGTGCGCGTCTCGCGTAAGTGGCAGAAACCACCGGGACAGAACCCGGGAGGGAGGGGCCAGAGAAACGCGAAAGGCGCCGAGCGCCAAAAAACGAGAAAGGAACACAAGAGAAATTGCCGGAGGACCGCGGGGGCAACCAATATCAGAATAAACAATAAGCAATATTAAAAGTGCACAGAAACACTAGAATAATATAGCAATAATGGAGCACAAAAGATAAGGGCACTTATCTGACTGCGAGCAGCAAGAAAAGAGGAAGCTGCACAGTCAGTGGTGAACCTTATTACTGTTCTAGGATATCATTTGTCAGTTATATCGTTTTTTCTCTGTTCCCATTGGCCAGCCTGTTGCTTGGGCCCCTGGGAACTGTAGTATCTCACTTATCTTGGCTGCTGTTGGAAATAAAGCATGATAAGAAAGCATAATAGGAGCCTCCGGTCTTGCCATAAAATTTAGTGGAACTCCCTGCTGACTTAAAAGTACGTCAAGAAAACAGGCAAGCCTATTGCTGTTGAGAACAAAAGACAGGCAGAGGCGTGCCTATTGCTGTATGCGCTTATGCAGTAATTCAGCAAAAAAAAGCCAAATGAAGTGGTTGTAACTACAAGCAGCATGCTTGTAGTTGTGAAGGCGCTCCGTTGATAGACACTGTAGGACGCTGTTGATGTGATAGACAGTAGTGTCCCTGTCGCCGTGGCAACAAATAGCACCATTGAGTTTAAACGAGTTGACAGGCTGTAGTCAAAATGATACTTAGAAGCGACCATCAACTAGAAAATATACCCAAGATGGCCACAGTATCCTTTTAATTTCTGTAGGAGATGGGGCTTCCAATATGAACGTTCCAGCAATACCACAAAACGTGAGGTTAACGTAAAAACTTAGCGCTAAGCTTCGGAGCACACCAAGTTGCTAGGAGATTGGCAGGTGCACAGTAACACAAGGACTCCTCAGAATAAAAGGCGTTGCTGCTCGAGATGAAAGTTGAAAAATGCAGTGTACAGGTATCGGCATTTACCCTGTAAACAACTTCACTCACATTTCAATAGTATAACCACCCAAAATTGATCATAAACACGCAGTACGAAAGCGAATAGTTGAAATATTGCTGCCAGTTACTCATTCCACAAAGTAATGGAGGGTGATAAGAGGTGAGCAGACATTGTAGCTGTATATCTTCCATAAATCAAATCAGCAATTGTTTTCCTTCCCACAGGGAAACAGCTAGGCTCACCCTGGTACTAATAGAGGTTATGAAATTTAAAACTGGTTGATGAATCCAAATGAAATTTACAAATTGCTTTTCAATGATGAATGAAGAATAGGAGGTTTGAAAATATGAAGATGTTGGGGTGCTCTCCCTTCTGCTCGTCACCAGTGTAATTAAGTGAAATCCACGCAATAGCAGAATTTCAGAAAAGCAGGTTCTTTATTAAGAACACCCAACCATGAACATCCAGCTTGGGATCCAGTGGCAACTGACCAAGATGTTCCAATGGATAGAAGCCTTATACTCATAAGATACAAAGGTTTCTCCCTTTCATAAGTAAACACACATTCAATAAAAGGATAAAAAGGCATTGGTATAAAATACATATGAAATTCCACAGAGGGCTCCAGTTTTGGCTACGCCTCCTCCTCGAGTGCATCCCAAAACGCAGATCTCGGTTGGCCAAGGCCTGGAATTTAACTCCAGCTTGTAATATTTACAAAGAGAATATGCTTAGAATGAAAATAAAAGGAGTAGCTTAGCGAGTACTATCAGCCTTGAAAATATGGACCTATAAGGATTCTTTCATGTCTAAGCCATCGGCCTTTGGCATGGTTAAATCCACAATTACTGGTCAGAATCACACTTGCTTCTCTTTCTAGTAATATGTCTTCATTGAAAGGAGAATCATTGTAGGAGGCAATAATCTAAAATGTAGACCTCAGCAAACCTCAGCAATAATAATTAGGATATCAGAAGAGCCACCAATAAATATAAACAATCCATTTTACAAGAGATCACTCCTCATATTATGCAAATCACATATTCTGTAGGGGACTTCTTAGGGTTAAGGAGTGCATAAGACTGTATCAAACAAGGGCGAGCCCCACTTGGTCTATGGAGGATTACAGTCCAACCCTGAATCTTCTATTTGATAAAATGCTAATTATGCTATTTTTTGTGAGGACACTCTGATAAAGTATGCGCTAGGGAAGAATAAATGTGTGGAAAGCATTTTTTTTACATTGTGTCCAACGTCTATGGAAAGATTTGCACTTGTGCAAAGGTTGTGACATTTTTCGGTTTGCAACCAATGTGTGAAAACCATGCATTTGGAAACAGTTGATATTGCATGCCTTTATTTAACATTAAAAAAATAGTTCTGTCTAAGATATACTTCACTATATTTCACAGAAAAGAGTAAATTGGCATCTTCCTGCACAATGCAAAAATACATTTGAAGAGAAACATTTTGCATATATTTGCTATTGGACATAGATACTCATAGAACCTTGCAGACAAAAATGCATTTGTCAGTTTGCCAGAGTCCAAATAGAGACATTTTATCTTCTTCGCCTTGAGTAGTATATTCCTCTCTTCTATAACCTCCTGTAGTTCCTATTGCCTTCACTGAGCAGGTGGGCAAAGGCCAGGGATTGTTAGAATCGTGCAGACTCTCATAAGGACGTATATTCTGCGAGCACAGCTTCATGCTGGGGCTATCAGTCGGATGAGAATCAGATCTGCGAGACGGATCTGGAGCCTCCGCTCGAGGGTACCTCGCGCTCTCCGGCGAGGCAGCCGCGTGCCGTGACCACTCTGCTGTGTTCAGCAGGATAGAGTTATTCCCGACGATCGCAATGAACAAATGACTGGGGGTGAATCTCTCTGACTTGAGACACTTTGCTTCCACTATTTCCTCAGCGGTGTCCTAGATGAAGCAGCATCGAGCGCTGGCAAAACGTTTGTTGCACAGGAAGTGAACATGTTCTTAAGTCCTGTAATTATGTTCTTTCATACACATTCTAGAAGCTTCTGAGGACTCCTTACAAACATAGCTGGCTGTTGTGGATTATTTTCTTTTCTTTTCCAAACCAACATGTAATCTAGACTTCCAACGCATAGGTTCCTGTATCTTGTTGGACAGTATTTAAGGAGGCCGAGAACTGTTTCCAATAGCATCGCAAAGCATATTTCAACGACTTCATCACCCCATTGTCTCTATTTTTTCATCTTTTTCTTCCGTTTGCTTTGAACTGAGGGTGCTTTTATCACTGTTTTCTTGCCATCCTAGGGGTCTGTTTTTTCTGAGCGTGTTTCTTATTTGCTTCTTCTTGTTAAGTTACTTTTATTATGCATTGTATTTCCCCATATATGTGTTGTGTTTTCTTTAATGTACGTAGGTTGAGCACGGCATGGAATACTCTGGAAGTTCTTAACGGATTCCAACCCAGGTCGTCAGTTGCTACTGGTGTCCTGGAGTGGAAGCCGTGCTGCCTGGCACTCACCTGTTTCCTCCTATATTATTAATAAACCTTCAATCTTCAACCGCCTCTTGTGGTGACGGTCTAGTCTATTAGAGCAGGACCGGAACCGGAAAGGGTGAACCCGGAAGGCGGCCATCTTGTTGTTGGCGCCGACACCGGGAGAAAGAGGTGTGCTGCTCCGGCGCTCCGCGGAATAAAGAAACCTAACCAACATACAACGGCTCAGCAGTCTTTATTAGTGTGCCAGGGGTTCCTACAATGGCGACGAGGCGGGATACAGCATAACGACGAAAAAAAAAACGGTATGCCGGCGAAACACGAGACGACCACGCGAGCACAGATGTATCTCCAGCTGGGCACGTGGAAGAAACGCGGCAGAGGGCAAGACGCAGCACTGGAGGCCAGAGCACACCAGTCCCAGTAAGGAGCGCACCGGGCCAGTAAGCCTTCATCACACACGCCCGGGGCACCAGACAACAGGGGACACGAGCAGGCTCAGACAAAGGGTAGGGCGTGCAGCAACCAACACGCGACCCGCCCCAGGCATTAGGCGGGAAACGGAGACGACGCACAGAAGCGCAGGCCACAGTCCCGCCACTGCGGTATACTGGCAGACCTGCTCGCACAAGATGTGGGGCTTGGCAAGAGGGGAACAGAGAAGCCCCAAGCAAACCTGGAACACAGAGGGGCCGCGGGAGGCAGTGACAGCGGACAGGACCAGAGGACCAGAGGAGGGACTCCGACATCAGGCAAGCGCCTGGCAGTCCGCCTGGTCAGAGGGTTCCCGCCCAAGCCGTCCCGAGAGGCAACGAGAAAATGGCGCAGCAGTCCACTTCCCTCACTAGCATGGTACCCTTCCTCCCGAAGAGGGGAGATCCCACAATGCCGTGGGAAGACTGTAAATGGTATTTCCTGAATTACCTAGAAGCCCTGGAGGAGGAGGGTGATGCAGAGTACTCCAGCCCGAGGAGGAAGAAAATACTCGTACATAATCTGGGCCCAGAAGGGCTAAGGGTATTCGATAACCTGGTGAAAGTCACAAGGGATGCGACGGACACTGATGTGTTTCGACACGTGATTGAAGACCTAGACGCACACTATAGGCCAGTGGTATGCGTGGCCATTGATCGATACAACTTCTTCCAGAGGAAGTAGGAGAGTGGAGAGTGGAGAGACCATAGATGAGTATGTAGCGGCGTTGCAAAAGTTGGCCCTTACGTGCAAATCCGCCAACCTACACGATGAACTCGTGAGGGATCAGATCATCATGCACACGTCAAATACGACTATACAGAAAAAAATATGGGTAAATGGAGATGCTCCCCTCAAGGAAGTGTGGGCCCTGGTCAAGAAAGCAGAACTATCGAAGAGATGTGCACAAGCGGCAAGAAAAGAAGCGGCGAGCTCACAGGTGGTATGTAGGGTGATGGTCCACAACAAGGGAGAAAAAGCCAGGCAGCAAGGACCACCGAGATACCAACAGAACAAGAGAGGCCAGCAATACATGGGAACGACTCCGAAAGCAGGAGGAAAAAGGAAAATGAGTTGTTACAGATGCGGAAGCAACACGCACTTAGGGAATGACGAAGTATGCCCAGCATTTAGAGCGAAATGTGCTTTCTGCGGCATATTTGGACATTATGAAAAAGTTTGCAGAAGGAAGCCCAAAAGTGTGGCAGTCAGGTATGTGGATCAAGGCGGCCCTGAAGAGGATAAGGCGCAGGAGGAAGAAGAATATCTTGAGGAGGTCTTGTACATAGACTACCAGGTACTTGATGTGGACTGTCAGAAGTCCAACAAACCCATACTCAACATGAGCATAGGAGGAGTGAATATTGACATCGTGGCCGACTCGGGGGCCCCCATCACGATAGTCTAGAGGAAAGTGTGGGAAGAGAAATTCATGAATGAGGTGAAGGAGGAGCTATGTCCGATGGACCTGAGGCCGGTCACTTACACAGGACAGAGAATACCCATGATGGTGTATTGCCGCTGCCTTTCGAATTCAGAGGACGCCGGGCCAACTGCAAGCTATATGTGGCGGAAAGGGGGCCCTTGGTGCTAGGGTGGAATGATCAAGGTGCGTTGGGAATCCTACTGAACCCCGGAGGAATAGATAAGGTGATGCTGATGGACACGGAATATGGACTGGAAGGCGAAGCATGGAAAAGAGTATCCCCAAGTTTTCAGTGGAAAGATTGGCAAACTGACCACGATCAAGCACATGATACGCTTGAAGGAAGGCGCTAAACCAGTGAGCCACAAGGTCCGAAACATACCGTTCCGCTGCAGAGAGGCAGTACAGGAGGAATTGGACAGGCTGGAGAAAGGAGGAGTGATCGTGGCAATCGAAAGTGCGGAAAGGTTGTCGCCCTTAGTGGTAGCTCAGAAGCCAAACGGGAAGGTGAGGCTATGTGTGGACCTCAGGGAACTCAACAAAAACATCCTGATTGACAAGTTTCCACTTCCCCGAATCAATGAGATGTCATCCTTGACCAAAGGAATAAAATGGTTCTCGACGGTGGATCTATCCTCAGCGTACCACCAGGTGACACTCCATCCCACGTGAAGCCACCTTATGTCCTTCATAACACCTTTTGGATGTTATAAGTTTGTAAGAATGCCGTTCGGGTTGGCGTCGGCCGCGGCTGTATTCCAAAATTTGATGCACAGACTATTTAAAAATGTGTAGGGAGTGCAATACTTCCAAGATGACATTCTAATAATGGGGAAATCAAAACCTGATCACAACGAAAAACTGCACACTGTGTTAAGAGTGCTAAGGAACAATGGACTCACAGCAGAATGGGCAAAATGCAAATTTGGGATCCCCTCAGTGACGTACCTGGGGCATGAGATAAGTGAGAGAGGCATTGAACCGAAGAGAGAAAACATGGAGGCGATACAGAACGCGCCAGCCCCCTTGAAGAAAGAAGACGTCAGATCGTTTTTGGGCATGGCGGAAATCTATAGTAAATTCATCAAGAACTTTGCCACCAAGACGCACCACATGCGTCAACTGCTGAAGGAAAAGAATGGATTTAAGTGGAACGACGAGGAACAGGAAGAGTTTGAAGCCTTAAAGAAGGAAATGAGCGAGTCAATTCCGCTCAAAGGTTTCGACCAGGCCGCAAGTTCTATACTCACCACGGACGCCAGTGATCGAGGCTTAGGAGCGGTGCTGATGCAAGTGTCAAATGTAGGAGAAATGTCCACTGTCTGCTTCACGTCCAGAGCACTGGCACCAAATGAAGAAAAATTCAGCGTCATTGAAAAAGAGATGCTGGCAGTAGTACGGGCTATGGAACGCTTTCGACAATACTTGTGGGGGGCCAAATTCTTAGTGCGCACGGAGCACAAGCCCTTGATAAAAGTACTGACCTCGAGTGGGCATGCGCATGCCACCCCGAGAATAGCAAAAATGACACTGAGACTCTTGGACTATGTGTATGAGGTGGAGTATATTCCCGGACCTCGGAACAAAGTTGAAGATTTCTTGTGCAGAGTGGCAGCCAAGGAAAAAGCAGAAGATCAGGAACCTCCTGGATGGGAGGGTTACATGGTGGCAACCATGCAAGACACGGAGAGAGTCATCAGCGGACAAGAATGGGCGGAGGCGTATAGGCAAGATGAGGATATGGAGGCGATCAAAGGATATGTCACACATGGGTGGCCAGAGAAAAGACACCTAGTTGACAAGCTGAGAAAATTATGGGAGGTGAGAGAAGAGTTGTCCCTAGGCGAGAACCCCATGTTCCTGATGAGGGGAGACAAGGTCGTCTCCCCCAAGGATTGATAGAACACCTGTTAGCGATGCTACATGAAGGACACCAAGGGATCACGGTGGCCAAAGCACTGGCAAGACAAACATATTGGTGGCCGGCCGTTGATGCCCAAGTTGAAAGGTCTGTGAGGTACTGCAATTCGTGCGCAAAGGCTGACAAAACGCAATCCATGATGAGACCTCAACTGGGCAAGTTCCCGGTACCAACGGGACCCTGGGAGATGGTGTCTGTGGACATAATAGGGCCCATTTTGAACGGGGAAGGGATACAGAAATATGCCATAGTATTGGTAGACCGATACTCCAAGTGGCCAGAAGTGGAGGTGAGAGAAACGGTGGATACAGAAGCAGTATTGGCGTTCCTAAATGCTACCTTTGTGAAGGAAGGAATCCCCAAGATAATACCATGTGACAATGGACCCCAATTCGTGTCAGCCAAATGGGAAGCATTCATGGCCAGAAATGGTATCGAAGTCAAACACACGCCAATATATCATCCGGCCGGGAACGGCTTGGCCGAAAGGTTCAACAGAGTCATTATGGGGACCGTCCAAGCAGCCATAAGTGACGGACAGGATTGGGAAAAGGAGCTACCCAAGATTCTGTGGGCCTGCCGCATCACACCTGGTAGCAGGGGTTACAGTCCCTTCAGAATATTGAGGGGGATAGAGCCGTTCACCAAAGACAACATCGCATGGAAACAGATGGTGGTACAGAGCAAATGGTCACCTGCGATAGTAAAGAGGAATCTGGAGAGAGCTCAAGAGACATATACTATGCATTACCACAAGCGGCGAAATGTGAAGAGTGAGACACTGGAAAAAGGAGATTGGGTGAGAGTGAAATTAGCCACTCTGAAAAGGAAGGGCGAGAGCAAATTCACACCTCCCCTTCAGGTGCTGGAACCCTTTGCCAGATCGGCATTGTTGAGCGACGGCAAGGTGTGGTCACAAGACAGGATGGCCAAATGCAACAAAATCCTGAGATGGGAGATGGAAAATGAAGGAATGGCAGAATTGGAAGAGGAAGTGTTATGCGGAGAAAGTGGTGGAAGGAGACAAGAGCAAGTGGAAAAAAGGGAAGAGCAAGTGGTGCAAGCAGAGCAAGGACAAGATATTGGTAGAGGTGAAGAGAGAGCAAGGGAAGGTGAGAATAATGAGAGGGGACAAGAGGAAGTGAGGAACAAAGAGAGACTGACAGGTGAGACGGAACCCAGGAACGTGAGGACCAGAGCAGGAAGAATCGTGAGAATTCCGAAGAAGTTTGAGGACTTCACCATGGACACTTAGTAAGACTGTTGCAACTGTTATGTTTTATATAATGTTAAAGGGGGGAGATATGTGGTAACGGTCTAGTCTATTAGAGCAGGACCGTAACCAGAAAGGGTGAACCAGAACCGGAAGGCGGCCATCTTGTTGTTGGCGCCGAGACCGGGAGAAAGAGGTGCGCTGCTCCGGCGCACCGCGGAATAAAGAAACCTAACCAACATACAATGGCTCAGCAGTCTTTATTAGTGTGCCAGGGTTTCCTACACCTTTGTTCATCATTAATTGAATACAGGAAAGAACCCACGAAGATTTCCACCTTGGATATTTTATTATTTTTTGGGAAAAGAAAAATCTTATGGATATAGAAAAAAAAGTAGTCACTGAGGCTCCATGCATTATTGTGCTCCACGTCGTTTTTGGAAGGAATTCTATTTTACCCTTCTTCAAGCCGTGATAACTTTTAAACAGACTTTAGGTAAGATTTTCAACTTACAAGTGGTGCAGTGGATTGTTGGGGAACTGCCATCGACTGCATCTTTCGAGCGGTGGCACTGTTTCTTGATCGAGTGCGAACTCCGCACACTCGGAACTCTAACATGACAGTGTGCTGGGGCATGCGCAATTGGCTATGACACATATCCATTGCATCATCACGCAAGGTCACGTACCTTGCGTAGCAGCCATTTTGGAATTGGATCAAGATTATTGGGAAAGTGTCGGAGCTCCATAGACTAACTGCTGAAATGTGGGAACAGATTTAAGTGTTTTTTAGTTTGAAATTGGAAGTGCTATTTTGAGGAACAGGTGAGAGAGTCGGGAGACGACTACCATTTACTCGTATTATTTAAAAAAAAAAATTTTTAAAGACCTTTATTGTACATTTTCAAGACAGCACAATGTAGGGCCTACAACCTCCTGGGCCGGCCGCGATAGCGATTTAGTCATTAGCAATATTATCAGGATTACACAGCCGTTTAGCCGACAACCCGGGGGTCTGGCGGCGAGTGTGAGCATGTTGTACCAAAATGCAGATGTTTCTAATATATACGATATGGCTTAGGTCTATGATTTTTTATTTTAACCCCACAACATATCCGTACAATAAATGAAAAAAAATCAATAATGTTCATTTCTTTCCTAGCGACAAAACGATGTTCAAGTAAACAACGTAGCAAACATTGGCAGTGCGACCTTTGACCCACCCTCCCTCCTCTAATGGCAAATATTCAGTAGGGCGGAGTTCACCTGAACAGGCGATATCTTTCAACACACATGTAACTCAGACCCAGGTTCTAATCTGAAAGACACTCATCCGGGTCAAGTCGTGGAGGCTCACATATGTCCCCTCTAAATTTGTTCCAGGCCCCCCAAATTTGTCCCCACTTTGGGGGGCATCCCCGATGAATAAAGACTGCTTTCTCCGCCACCATTGCTTCATCCATGTCCTTACACCAGTCTCGCAACGTGGGCAGCACGTGAGAACCCCGCAATCTCGGAATGTTACGTTTCGCTACCAACATCCCTAGCATGGCCCAGTCCTGCTGTCGATGGGTCAGGTCTTCTGCGTCCCAGATGTTCAACAAGCAGCGATGTGGATTGGGCAGCAAGGAGACATTCATGGTCTGGGAGATGGTTCGCATCACCGCCGCCCAGTACATGGCCACCCGGCTACAGTCCCAAATAGTATGGTAGAACGTTCCTCTGCTCGTATTATTTTTAATTATATTTTCGCACACATCCTTACTCTAAGTTTATCGTGACTGTGGTATTGTTTGTTATAACCAATTTATTTAACCACGAGTAGGCATCTTTGGATTCTACCTTTAGACTCTATATGGAACAAGGGGACCAAGTACCCCAAAGAGTGGAGCAAGCCATGGCACAACACATTTTCACAATCAGTCCCCCAAATTAATTTTGGGCAACAGGATCACAACCCAGTATAAAATGGGTAGAGTGGAAAGAGTACTTTGTGAATTACATCGATGCAATTGATGAGACGGGTAAGATTAAACCTGACCTAAAGAAGAGACTACTACTTCACTCTTAAGGTCCAGCAGGTTTAAAAATATATTCCTGTATGCCCAAGATCACAGGTGGTGAGGAGAACGTGTTTGAGGCGGCATTAAAAGACCTTGAAAAATATTTTGCTCCAAAAGTTAGTATTGTGATAGTACGACATACATTTTTCCAAAGGAAGCAAAACAAGGGAGAACTTGTTGATGAGTGGTTAGATGACCTAAAAAAACTGGCAATAGATTGTAAATTTGGAAGTCTTCATAATGATTTCATACGTGACCAACTAGTCATGCACTATAACAATTCTTTTATACAAGATCGGTTGTGGGTCAATGAGGATGCGCCTTTAGAATATGTTTTGGCTATAAAGAGGAAAGCTGAAATGTCAGGGAGATGTGCCACAGTTATTAAAGAGTCTGAAAAAGATTCTAGAGGAGTTTTCAAGCTACAGAACTCAACTAGGGATCAAGGCCAATAGACCACTGGGAGTTGGTGGAATCAATCTCAAAAGAAAATAGGGAGAGAAAGGAAGCCCGAAGAGAGGAGGTGCTATCATTGTGATAGCATAGAACACTTGGCGTTTAGTAAATATTGCCCGGCCTTGAAGAAGAAATGCGGTATCTCTGGATTAATGGGTCATTTAAGTAAAATGTGCCTTATGAGGAATACCGTAAAGTATGTATGGGATGATGAAGAGGGCACCGACGGTGATGTTGATAATGAAGACAGTTGTGTTAAAAGTTTACAAAGGAACTACATTTTAAATGTCATGGATGAATCTGTAAAAAGAAAAGCTATATGTGAATTATCTTTGGGTGGTGTTACTATTAATGTGTACGCTGATTATGGATCACCATATACTATTGTAAATGAAGCTGTTTGGAAAGAAAGAAATTGTAGGAAAAATTGGGCAACAATTATGTCCTACAGATGTGAACCCGGAAAGTGTCACTGGGGAAAAGGTTAATATGCTGGGGTTCAGATGGCTTACCTTTTTGTTCAAAGGGAGGTCAGCGAGAGGTAAATTGCATGTAGCAAAACATGGTCCATCCGTACGTTGGTTAGATCAAAAGAATCTACGCATCATCTGGATCCGAATAGCAAGAAACGGTTCTCATAATGGATGAGACAAGTAAATTGGGAGATGCATTGGTTAAAAAATTTCCAGGAGTTTTCGGGAAGAGTTTAGGAGCAATCAAAGTGTTTGAGCACAAGATTGTACTTAAGAAACAGGCTGAACCTAAAGTTCATAAGGTAAAACCGATCCCAAAACTGATAAGAGACGAAGTCAATAAGGAGTTACAAGGTTTATTAGCTAAGGGTATGATTGAAGAAGTGGAGAGCTCTGAATGGATTTCTCCGGTCGTCGTCGCACGCAAAAGCAATGGAAAAATCTGTTTGTGCATTGATTTACGGCATCTAAATGATAACATTGTTACTGAAAGATTTCCCCCACCTAAAATCAATAAAATGGTTTCTTCACTTAGGGGGGTGAGCTGGTTTTCCACCATAGACCTATCAGCAGATTATCACCAGGTCATATTGTCACCTGAGTTAAGGAAGCTAACTGCATTCATTATGCCTTTTGGGTGTTACCAGTTCAGGCGTATGCCATTTGGTCTTACTTCAGCGGTTGCTGTTTTTCAGCGGCTGATGCATAGGCTTTTTGGAGGAGTGAAAGGCGTGAGTTTTTTCCAGGATGATATCCTTATTGCTGCTACTAATAAGGAAGAACATGACCATTTCCTCAATGAAGTGTTGGAAATATTACAAAATGCTGGGTTAAGTGTGTAATGTAGCAAGTGAAAATTCGCACAGAAAAATGTATCATATTTAGGACATATTATAAGTAAGGTTGGTGTAAAACCCAAACCTTCACTTATAAATTCCATTGTGGGATCACCTGCTCTAAATACTAAGGATGAAGTCAGATCTTTTTTGGGCATGACAGAATATTGCGCTAAGTACATACCCAACTTTGCCAGCAAAGTATACAATATACGCTCACTCCTGAAAAAGAATGTTAAATTTTCGTGTACGGCTGAATGTGAGAGAGAATTTTCAATGATCAAAGCAAATTTGGATAATGTGAATGCCTTAAGTAGTTTTGACCCCAACTTAGAATGTCTTTTGACTACTGATGCAAGTGATAAAGGACTGGGTGCAGTTCTTTCACAGAAAATGTGTAATGGTTACAAGAAGATAATTTTGTTTGCATCCAGAGCCTTATCTCCTGCAGAGATCAAATATCCCATGATAGAAAAGGAGACACTGGCATGTGCCTGGGCATTAGAACACTTTTGGGCTTTTGTTTGGGGTAAACCTGTTACTATCCGCACAGATCATCAACCTTCGATAAGAATTTTGACTGGTGAGCTTCTGCCACATTAGCAAAGATATCCATGAGGATGAAGGAATACATTTACCAGATTATTTATGTACCGGGCAAAGACAATGTAGTAGCTGGTTGTTTGTCTAGAGTACCTGTACCCCTAAAGGAATATGTGGATGATCCCTGGGGTAATTTCAGTATTGCCTTGATTGAAGATTCTGGCACACCAGTCATTACCAAAAGTGAATGGGTGGAAGAACAATCAAAAGATGAAGTGTCACAAGCTGTTTCTAACCGTATTTGTAAAGGGTGGCCTAGGAAACACAATATGAATTGGATGTACGAATGGAACTGTCATTTGATAAAGATTTGTTACTGAGAGGTGACAGGATAATTCTACCAAAAACATTGCGAAGGGAATTGTTACAATTGTGCCATGAAGGACATTTTTGGGTAGTTAGAACCAAATTGGTGGTCAAAGGCATTTTTGTGGTGGCCATGTGTTGACAAGGAGGTAGAGAAGTTTGTGAGAGAGTGTTCAGCTTGTTCCTCTGCAGATAAATCCTTAAAGACTTTGAGCCCTCTGATGAGATGAGTGAACGGTTGATTCCAAATCTTCCTTGGGAGGAAATAGTGATAGACATTTTTGGACCTGTTGGAGAATCTAAAACATATGGCCTAGTTGCAATTGACTTATTTACCAAGTGGCCTATGGTTAAGATAGTGGATAAAGTGGACACACACAGCGTTTTAAAGTTTTTGGATAAGCTTTTTGTATTAGAAGGATTACCTGTATGTGTATTGAGTGATAATGGGGTACAATTTACCTCCAAAATCGCAAAAGATTATTTTTAGAAATGTGGTATCAAGCACAAGACAACCTCACTATATAATCCCAATGGCACTGTAGAATGCTCTAACCAAGTGTTAACTGGTGTGATTCAGGCTGCAATGAGCTAACAGTTAGATTGGAAGTTAGAGATACAAAAAGCAGTTTGGGCTTGCAGGGTTACAACACATGCAGCCACTGCTTTATTCCCTTTTATCAAGATGAAAGGTTGGACGCCTAGGTGTAAGTTTAGCCCCAGTTGGCTTATGGAAGGTAGAGTAGAACAATATAAAACCAAAGGTGATGATGGACGGAGTGTTGAACATTGCAAGCACTCAACCCCAGTCAGCTGAACTGACAAGCCATGACTTCTCTGGACTGGAAAAAAGCATCCTGGGACCGGTTTCTGGCTAATCAGCCGTCATCAGCCAGGCTGGCTTGCATCCAGTGGCAAAGTGAGCAAGGGACCCACGTCTGGGCATAACCTGCCAACTTAGGGCGAACAAAGCAAAACCAAAGGGGATAATGGACGGAGTGTTGAACATTGCAAGCACTCAACCCCAGTCAACTGATCTGGGTTTAACCCGTCATCATTCTTTAGCTCACTCCGCCATCCCAGTTCAGACATGGCCATGATCAAATCAGTCTGACCCTGTGCCTCATGGGAACAGTCCAGCCCGAACTGCCAAGCCAGGTCTACCCTGAACCGTAAATAAGCATCCCGGAACCGGTTTCTGGCTAATCAGCCATCATCAGCCACGCTAGCTTGAATCCAGTATCAACGTGAGCAAGGGACCCACGTCTGGGCATACTCTGCCAACTTAGGGCGAACAAAGCAAAACCAAAGGGGATGATGATGGGCGGAGTGTTGAACAGTGCAAGCACTCACGCCCAGTCAACTGATCTGGGTTAAATCCATCACCATTCTAGAACAATAGTCACCTGATGAAGTAAAGAAAAATGTAGAATTTGTACACATGAAAAGTAAGGAACATTATGACACATGTCATGGCACTAAAAATGTTGCTGTAAGAGTTGGTGACTGGGTTCGAATTAAAAGACCTATTAAAGTTCTTAAAGGTGAAAGCAAGTTTGAGGCACCACAACAAGTGGCAGAGGTTCTTCGTACTGCAATTAGATTCAAGGATGGAAGAGTTTGGAACCCCAAAAATGTTGCATTTGACTTAGAACAGCAGTATGGTGTGGGAACCTCAGTCTTTGAACATCCATCAAATTTTGAGTGGGTGGAGGATTATTTTGATCACAGTACCGTACAAGCTGATTGGGTCTCGAGGGTAGTGCACCAACAGAAACAGTTGAGGACAGTGAATCAGCGAAGACAAACCAGGTCACCACAAAAAAAAGAGAAGAAGACATCCTTCCTCTGGATACCACTCCTCTTGTGAGGAGGGGGGAAGGGGTTTCCGAGTACTTCTAATTCTAACACTGAACTTGTGAACAGGCACGGCCCGTGCAGGGCATTATACCGGGGCCGTGACGTCAGGAAGAAGAGGGTCAGGGTGGGGGGTTGTAAAGTGCGGGATATGAACCATTACAGGTAAGTACCGAAAAAAAGAAAATGAATTTCGTTGCCCCCGCTGCATCACATTTGGTGATGCAGCGTGGGCAACAAATTTGTTTTATTTTATTTTTTTACCTGTAATGGTCCATATCCCGCACATTACAACCCACCACCCTGACCCTCCCCTTCCTGACGTCACCGCCCCGGTATAACGCCCTGCACGGGCCGTGCCTGCTTGTGAAGGACGGTCTTGACAGGAGTATGGACACGGGTGACATTGGTAAGAGGAGAAGAGGCCTGCCTGCATGGCTGAAGGAATATGTTATGTAGTTCCATACACATTGTATGTTCTCACCTCACTACTTGCATTGTTTTTTTCTTTCATTTCTTTTCCAATTGGTGTTTCTTTATTTTCCAAAGGAGGAGGATGTGTTGTATAGTTACTTTTATTATGCATTATATTTCCCCATATATGTGTTTTGTTCACCGTTAAAGTACGAGGTTGAGCGAGGCATGGAATACTCTGGGAATTCTTCACAGATTCCAACCCAGGTCGTCAGTTGCTACTGGTGTCCTGAAGTGGAAGCTGTGCTGCCTGGTGCTCACCTGTTTCCTCTTATATTATTAATAAACCTTCAAACTTCAACCGCCTCTGTTCTTCATTACATCACTACAGATTTCCCTCGATATTATGTCTTCTTTCTACTCTTCATTGCTTAGAGGTTGCCTATGCCTTTGCAGCTTTTCCTCCATTTCTGGTATGCCTTCTGGCAGACCCCAGCTCGTACTCGTGTTTAGTGGTGGGAATCAGTTGCTAGTGCCCCATAGGGCAATCAGGCAGTGCCCATGGGCTGGTCTGCCACCTCCATTTTGGGCTGCTTTTTGGCTGTTTGTGGGCCTGCTTTATGGTTGGCTAGGTTGGTTTCTACTGTTGAATTCCCTGATATTAAAGCAAACATTACCTGCTGCAACAAACTCCATGCAGTCTTCCATAACTTGCAAAACACGTATACAGCATGTCTTTACAAGATCAAAACTGCCAAAGTTGAAAGCATGGGCCACTTTTTTAGCTATCTGTTGTTTAACAATTACCACTTTTATTTCGGTTCACAGGTTTATTTTTTGCCCTAGTCTAACCATGGTGTGAAGCAAAGTGACTTCTGGAGGGCATCAACCCTACCTTTCACTTCTTTGGGTCCAGTGTAGTGATGTCATGTAGAATGGTGGCATGTATTCATGGCCACGTGGAATGCGTTTTAGTGTTCTATAGTTTAGGGGCATTACAATGTTGGGCTTTGTGACGGTTACGAGGCAAGTGGACTGCTCTGTGTCCACATAAATAAATAAGCTAAAGGTAATTAAGGCTCTTGAGGCTTCGCATCATTACAGATTGACAACGAGCGCCAGTGCGAACCCAAGCAAGATCTTTCTTTAGAACTGGTAAGAGCACAATGCGGCTTAGGAAATTGACAACATATGAGGTCAGCGTAATCGGCATATGAATAGCTGAGGTTTGTTGGATCTGTGAGTTGCTATAATGCGACGTGCAATGCAGCCCAAAATTTAAAGTTGAAGGCATGCTATTATAAAATTGATCTCTTGTGAGCAAAACTCTTACTGTTATGTGTGAGAGGCTTCTAATCCTTGAAATCATTAAAGCATGCGCACAGCAAGTCTGGCGTGAGCCTGTTGTGTCACAAAATGGTGGCCATCTTAGAATCAGGCAAGGAGTTCACGTGGGATTTTGAAAATCACGTCGGCCATCTTGAAACCAGGCAAGTTTTGGGACAATGCATTGAAATGAATGGGGAAGCCATACTAAAGTAAGGCAGGAATAAGGCCAAACATTCAAGCAAAATTCAAGGCAAAATATATAAAAGAGCAAAAAGGCAAAAATTCAAGCAAAGATAAAAAAATAAAAAAACGGTCCAATACCAGTTCTCTCATCTTAAGTGATTACACAAACATACAAATGGAAAGTGTAATACTGGAAGAAGGTGAAGGTTCAACAAGTGTATCAGCAAACACACATATTGATGATGTATATATTAAAGAAGAAGAATATGTGGTGATCATGATTTATAGGAGACCTCTACCATTTGATTTCACAGATGAACAAACAATTGCTCAAAGGTGGGAAAACTGGATAAGAAGGTTTGAACATTTCTTAAAAGCTTAATACACCAGAAGGAAAAGGGAATAAGTAGTTCTGGAGGAGCACCACACCTGGAGTAAGTGTGAGTATAGGGGGTCTCTCCTTAGCCGCTGCCAGTTCTAACTTGAAACAGGGGTAAACTCGTATTCCTCCCATTTGATAGAGGAAATTCCTCTACACGGAAGAACTGATTTTTAAGACACACTCTTATCTCAACTGGAGGTGAGAGGATCAATATACTGAGGAAGGCTGGTGTGTCCCTAGATGTGGGGCACACACATATGGCCGAAACATGTTGACCACCTGGCAATAAAGGAGGGGTGTTAGGAGCGCCTAGCATCTCCCAGTCACCACCATCCTTCACGTTTTTAACCCTGGCCAGAGGGTCCAGGAATAAAGTCTGAGGCACAGCGCCACTTCCGAGCTAGCGTCCTTCCCAGTCACTGTAAAATAGTAATCTCTGGGTTGTATTGTCTTCCCACACCCTATTGCTCCACCCCACACGTCGCTACGCCGGCGTGTATTATAAGCAGCCCTATGATGAAGCATGTCACACACTTGTGTGAGTGAGGCAGTATTAGCACACACAGCACATGCCATCATGAGATATAAACATTTTATTACTCCCTACTCCTTCAGGTATATTAAGTATTGACAGGGTGTTTGGAGTAGGTGAGTACGTACCCTCCCCCTTCTTTTTCTGTATACATACATTTCTTAAAAGCCACATGCAAGAAATACACTGATGAACAAGCAAAAGATTTACTTCTTAATTAAGTGGGTGACATAGTGGAATATATAATCGTCACGTTTCTGGATGCATATTAAAATACGTACAAGGGGATTATGAAAAGTTTAAATGAGAGGTTTGATCTGCAAATAAATGGCGATTTTGAAAGATATACTTTTTACATGACATGTCAGCAAGACAATGACACATTTGATGAATTTATAACTAAATACAAAAAATGAGTCATGTTCTGAGAATTTGAAAAGTTCAATAATGAGGAAGCTGTCAGGTTAAGGATTATTCAAGGATGTAATTCAGTAGAGTTTAGAAAAAAACTACTGGAGAAAACCGACCTTTTGCAATCGATTTTATGCATGGCATGTGCTGATGCTCAAGCAAAAAAACATGCAAATAACATGGTGCAAGGTAGAGTTAAAACGTCAGAACAAGTCCGACAAATGACTAAGAAAGATAACATAAGTGCAGGAAACGATAACAAAAGGGTTGAAAAACCTGACAGTAAAACAGAAAAGTCAACAACTTTCAAAAGGGAGAAAAGAACATGTTATAGATGTGGACAATAATTTCCACATTTGAATGTATGTCCAGCCATGGGGCAACAGTGCAAAGAATGTGAAAAAATGAACCATTTTTATAGTGTATGCAGATTGAATAGAAAATACAATGGTATGATGTGGAAATGTCAAGTGAAAGGAAACACAAAGTATATTAGACAGAACGAAAATATTGATGATTCTTCTACTTATGATTTAACAAGAAAGGCTATATTTATTGCAGAAGAAAGTGAGGAAGATATTGAAAAAACAGCCTCTTTTGACATATTAGTATTTTCACAGAAAGTCCCATTTGTGTTAGACAGTGGAGCAACATTTGATATTATGTGTACAACTGAATTTGACAAAATGGTTGATAAACATCCCCTTGTCTCATCAAGTGTCAAGGTTTTTCAATGGGGAGCAAAACACCCTGTAACAAGCTTAGGCAAGTTAGAAGAAAGTTTATCTTATGGAGGGGTGTCTCTTAAAGAAGAAATACATGTCTTGAAAGGAGAAACTGCTGGGCCTTGTCTGCTAGGTAATGTCACACTCAATTAATGGGACTGCTGGCCATGACATTTAATATGACAATGGAACAGCATATACTAAGGGAATTTCCCACTTTAACAGAAGGTCTCTGAAAGTTAAAGGGAAAAACTATTTTGTTGCACATAAATGATAAAGTGAAACCTGTTGCACAAATGCATAGGAGAGTCCCAATTTATATGCAGGGTAAAGTTAAAGAGGAAGTTAAGTCTTTTCTTAAGCAAGACATAATTGAGCTTGCAACAGGACCAACACCTTGGGTGTCTCTAATGGTAGTAGTGCCAAAGAAGGACACTAACCAGATTCAAATCTGTGTTGACATGAGGATATGGAATACTGCAATTGAAAGGGAAAGGTAGCCTGGGCCTCATTTGAACAATATGATTAGCCTTTTGAATGGGAAAACAGTTTTCTCCAAGTTAGACCTCTGCAAAGGGTATCATCAATTGGAAATTGATGGAAAATCAAGCTATATTACAACTTTTTCAACGCATATGGGGCTATTCCATTACAAAAGACTTAATTTTGGAATATGCTTTGTCGCTGACATTTTTCAAGAGATCATAAAGAATGTCGTTAGACTGGTAAAGAATTCAATGAATTACAGTGATGATATTCATGTTTTTGGAAAAACAGAAGACAACCATGATCAACCGTTAAGAGCAGTATGTCAAGAACTTTTGAAAGCTGGGCTAACAATAAACCCTATAAAATGTGAAATTGCTAAACCAGAACTGACTTTTTATGGTTCTATATTCTCAAGCAAAGGGATGAGACCGGATCTAAAAAATGTGTCATCATTAATAGCAATCTCTTATCCATAGGATATAACGGAGTTACGCTCTTTCTTAGGAAAGGCTAGCTATTGTTCCCATTATATAAAGGATTATGCTCAGTGCACCTCTTAGAGAGCTAACAAGGAAGGAGAGGACCTTCGTTTGGAGTAAGGAGTATAAGGGTGCATTTGAGAAGATAAAAGATGACAGAGATAGAACCATATTTAAAGTACTTTGACTCAAATTTATTCACAGAGATAATACCGGATGCAAGTCCAGTGGGGCAAGGAGCTTTCTTACTCCAGCATAAATTTTGCAAAGACACTCCAAGCTTCATAGTGTCACATGCCAGCCAAAGTCTAACGGATATAGAGAAGAAATACTCTCAACCGGAAAAGGAAAGTTTGGCGGTGGTCTGGGCATGTGAGCATTATCACGATTTCTTGTTTGGAAAATAATTTTTAATAGTAGCAGACCACCAGGCACTCACGACTATCTTTGGAAATCCAAAGGCAAAAAGACCTCTTTGCATTGAAAGGTGTGGAATGAGGTTGTTGGACTATGATTTTAAAATAATTCATAGGCTGGAAAAGAGTACAATCCAGCTGACTATTTGCCCGGACACCCTACGGGTGTAGAGAAATAAGAAATGGATGACACTGATCATATACATTTTGTATTTAAGTCAAGTACCTGAAGTAATCTCTGAACAAGAATTGATTCATGAATCTAACAAAGATAATACTCTGGCAGAAGTAAAGAGAACAATACGTTTAAATAGATAGAAGCATGTCAATACATTGACAAAATTTCAACCTGCAATATGAAAAGAGATGTGCTTGCATTCAAAAATATTCATGAAGAGCTAACAATAGCCACCTCTGCCATTCTCATAAGAGGAAACAGAATAGTCATTTCAGGCAATCTACAAAGGTGTGTCATTAATCTTGCACATGAGAATCACAGAGGAATATCAGCAACAAAGAATCTCTCAAGAGAAACAGTGTGATTTCCGAGGCTTGACCGTCCAGTGGAAGAAGTCATATAATCTTGCCATTTCTGTCAGGATACCACAAGAGAAAAAAACTGTTGAAGAGAGGCCCATGCCTAAGGTAACAGATGCTGTATATTCTGAATTAGCGTGTGATTTATATGGACCCCTAGATTTGGGCAATATTTGTCTTCATTGATGAATATCCAAGGTTTCCAGTTGTTAAATCAGTGTCATCCATTTCTGCATCCGTGATACTCCGTGCTCTTGGTGACATCTTTTTAGCTTGGGGCATACCCAAATTATTAAAAAATAGATAATGGTCCACCCTTCAATGGAAAAGAGTTCACCAAATTTCTTGGGTATATGGATGTGAAAAACAGGAGAATTACTCCACTATGGCCACAAGCAAATGCAATAGTGGAAAGATTGATGGCTACCTTAAAGAAAAGTGTGCAAAGGTCAAACCTAACAGACATTTCTGTGAATCAAGCTGTGTGTCAAGTTTTGCCTGACTACAGAAATACACTTCATGGATAGACTGGAAAAGGAGGCGATGGGGGCGGATGATCCAGTGCTCGCGGCTCGCACGGAGCATACGTGGTTGTTAGAACGGCTCTGTCATATCAATTATACAGCCTATTCAGCGCTCATGCATCACCTTAGTGATAAACCCGGGAAACTGCTGGCCTGGCTTATAAGCAAGAGGATCGCACAGCACCGGTGTCTGCAATATGTACCGCTGGGGAGGGGGTGGTGTACGCACAAAACAAAATACACGATGCCTTTACGAATCATTACAGAGCTCTATATCGCTCCCAACTGCGAGTCCCTGCTGCGGACATTGCGGACTACCTCTCGGGCATACAAGTACCGAGGTTGACTGACGCGCAAAGGGGAGACCTCGGAGCGACAATTGCGCCCGAGGAACTGCGCACTGCCATTTTTGCTCTATCCAATGGCAAGTCTCCTGGCCCAGACGGGCGACCTGCTGAATATTTTAAAGCCTGCTCTGATATACTGATCCCCAGGCTACTGAAGGTGTACATGGTCGCTGTCGAGGACTCCTCTCTCCCCCCCACACTAAATGAACCCAACCTCATTTCCATTATAAAGCCTGGCAGAGATGGCACGCGCATGGGCTCCTACCGACCGCTGGCCCTACTGAATACTGATTATAAAATACTTGCCTCTACCCTGGCTCAGCGACTGGCACCTCTGGTTTCAACTCTTGTTCACCATGATCAAAATGGTTTTGTGCCCACGCGCAGCACCTCCTATAATACTCGCAGGCTGTTTAGAGTGCAGGAATATGCCACCCATCAATGGCCAAGATCAGGGTGCCTAGTGCTGGACCTTGAGAAGGCGTTTGATTCCGTGGAGTGGCCCTACCTTAAGGCGACACTAGAGAAATTTGACCTAGGGGACGATTACATCGACATGGTTGGCTTACTATATCAAAGACCCACCGTACGTGTACGGACGGGCAAACTGCTGTCAGACGCAATCAGGGCACGAAGGGGGACTAGACAGGGCTGTCCCCTATCTCCGCTGCTCTTTTCTTTGGCCATAGAGCCTCTTGCAGCATTGTTGAGAGCGCAGGGGGAGGAGTGGGGGATTCGATTGGCGGACGGCATGCATGCGATTTCCCTATATGCCGACGACCTGCTCTTATACATCAGAGACCTGACCCGGGTGCCACAATCCCTATCTGATATATTCCAGGCCTTTGAAGCTGTATCGGGACTGACAGTCAACTGGACTAAATCAGGAGCGTACTCCTTCAGCCCAGAAACACAGGAATGTGACATCCGCATTAGTGGTGAGAGACTCGCCTGGTACCCTACTACGTTTAGATATCTTGGGATCCACATTTATAGGACTCCATCAGACATACTGGAGGGCAACCTGATGAGAGCCATCTCCTCGCTGCGAGCGCAGGTGACCTTCTGGAAGACCCTTCCCCTAAACGTGCCTAACCGCATAGCATTAAAGAAAATGATAGTCCTCCAAAGATTATTATATTACTATGCCAACATCCCGATATAGGTCCCAACCCGAGTGTTTCGTGACCTAGAAACCTTGCTCCGGAACCTGATCTGGAACGCCAGGAGACCACAAGTAGCACTGACTAAACTCTATGTACCCACTGAGGCTGGTGGCCTAGCGGTTCCCAACCCGGAATTATACTATTTAGCGGCACAGCTACAGTGGGTGTCAGGCTGGCTGAGTGGGAGAAACCTAGGTGACACTGCCACAGACACCACTACTTGTACCCACACACACATCTACACGTTGTTTCACCCTCTGGCCAGGGTCCCCTGCCCAGGGCAGCTGCACGTGGCGGTGGCTCGCAGATGTTTCCTGCGTAGTCTGAGACTAACTCGGGAGGTGAAACCCTACGCCCCAGTGCTCACCCTACTGGGCATCCCTGGGGAGGGCAGAGCGGTGACAGAGACTATGCTGGAGAGATGGGTGGAGGTTGGAGTGGAAACGATGGGAAACCTCTACGCAGATGGAACCCTGCTCCCCTTCGAGGTGCTAGCCAGAGAAACGGGCCTTCCGGCCGGACAATTTATCCTACACGCGTCTATAATACGCACGTTTGCGGCCTCCTGGGGAGACATGTCCGAGGAGCTGCAAATGCATCACTTTGTGCAATACCTCCATGTCATGGGTAATGGCTCCCACATAATTCACTGGCTAGTGCAAGCCCTTCTAGAGCATACACAACATTCCACCCAACTGCTACGTGACAAATGGGCGGTGGATAGGGGGAAGGAGTGGACTGACAAGGAGTGGGCAATGGTACTGGCCAGTCCTGTTAACGTCCCACGTAACTCCCGCTTTTAACTCATACAGTTTTACATCCTACACCATGCGTACTTATCGCCAGATAAGATTATTAAGTACTTCTCGACTAATACCGCAGGATGTCCAAGATGCTCCCTAACTGGAGTGGACCTATTGCATTTGCTCTGGACCTGTCCCACTATCCAAACATACTGGACTACGGCGACGACTCTCTTGACACAGGGCACTGGCGAAGACCTGTCACATACATGGGAGGCCTGCATCCTGGGGCTGTACAAGAGGACAAAACTAAACAAGGTGCCAGCAATGTTCTGGGACTTGGGACTCATCACAGCTATGCGCCTGCTCACCAAGCGATGGAAGAAAAGCGAACCCCCTCATCCCAAATACTGGTACACCTCCTTTACTAACTGGGCATGAGCGGAAAGCACCACGCTACATTGGTTCCCCTTTGCACAGCTCTGGGACGTCGCCCTGACATCCTTTCAACAGGCGTGTTTGGACCAGGGAATTACATAGTCACAGCCCCCCTTTTCCGAGCCGCCCCTGGAGGGAGGATATGATGGACGACCCTGCACCCACTCTAGTGCCAGAAGCGACATATGCCTGCACAGAAAAATGGTGCTGCAACATCACACTGCGTCAGCCGCCTGAGGCCCCCATGCCCCTAACGGTGACACCCTGATGTCTGCTGGACACTGTTAGACCACCTTTCCCCTTCCCGGGATGGGACCCACTCCCCACGGAGCACCTATCACCCGTTGCACTCTTCACAAACCCGGAGATTAATCTCCGGAGCCACGTATTGACATTCTTCACGACACGACTGACCTTACACTTCATCATACTCTTCGCATAACATCACTTTTCCCTTTTTTCCGATCTCCCCCTTATTGTCTCATAGTTTTGGAAAGGGCTCTTTCCTCTCCCTGTTTTGTTTTATTTTGTTACCCCCCCACTGGTTACGTTAAGTTGTCATGGTGAACTCCTGCTGGCACATCTGCCACGAAGTTATATATATTGTATTGGTTGACGACAAACAACTGGCATTCAACACTCCTGATCCAACAAAGTACTGGGTGACATGTCACACGTTAGATGTAAGGAGTGACCAGGGAAAGGCGTCTAACTATTGGAACATGCTGACTCACGCCGAACCTCATCTAAACACCCCAGACAACATTAATATTGATATAAAGTGACATCACACTAGCACCGACCCCTGTAATGATACAGAGTGTTCCACCTCTTGTAATGGGAGATCTGTGATACATGTTGGTTACCATGCTATGTATTGCCATTGTATCGTACTGTCGCTATGTCATCATAGAAGATATGTGTGTTGTAATCTTTTGCTCGTCGTATAATTATGTAATGGCTATGCATACCTGAAGACCAATAAAACATATTCAAACAAAAAAAATGGATAGACTGGAAAAAGTCCTTCAGAGCTGATGTTCGGTCAGTTTAGACAAACACGCTTACCACAAAAACCTTTGAAACCTCCTAAGGAACATATACAATTTGCAAAAAGAGATGAAATTATGAAAGAAAAGAAGAAACTGTATGCAAAGCAAAGGAAATATATTCACACAAGAAGTTACAAAGTTGGAGACTTGGTATTGGTAAGGCAAATTCAGACAGGAAAGTCTATGAGCAGATTTCACCCATCTCCTTTGGAAGTAACAAAATTAAAGGGATCAGCTATTATTGCTCAGAATGAAGATAATTTACCACAAAAAACGTGCTCTATATCTTAAGGATAAAACATCTTGAACATCCCCCGCCTCCCTCAATGGTGAGGATACTTCCGGTACTAGCGACACTCTGCAGTACTTTCAGGGTGTTCCTATCCCCTTCCTTTAAAAACACTGTTATCTGTGTCTATCTCTCTGCCACAAGTTACTAACACACAATCACCATAAAAAGTGTGTGACAAGTGGGAAGGTACCTCGCGGAAACGACTGCCAGGGAACTACTGATAGGTACTCATCAGTGTGTTCCACTTATCATCATCGGTAACCTTTCTCCTTAAATCCAAATCAATGTGAAAAGAATGTGCCCAACTCGATTGGTGAACCATCTAAAAAACGTGACCCCTGAGTCAGAGCCCCCTGCATCAATTGTCTGGCTCTAACCCACTAAAAACGAGCCAGACAACCACTAGTACTATATCCAACTTTATTCACTGCTGGGTGTCTGCTCACATTACAAATAAAGAACTACTGTCCTACTTTGTCTTTTATTATATGAAGCCAACATGTTTCATTGCCTAACAATATTTATCGGCAACTTCTTCAGGGCTAGGGGTCAGTCCTCAAAAACACTGTGACTTCACAGCTTGATACCTGTGAACATAGACACAGACAACACATACACAAAAAACACTGAGTGACACCCATCAGTAATTGCTCTATGAACTGCAGTTCACTCCTTTTTGTAATTGCTCATTGGACAAGGACACCAAAAATATTTATTTACCTGGTGGTTGCCACATTCTGGCATGCCTACAGCCACCAGTTCGGGAAATGTGTACGTGTCCACGTCTCCCAATATTTGAGTATCAGTTGCTCAGTGTCAACCTAAAAACAGAATACACTTTTATATTCCCCTTAGAATCGACTTGTATCTCTCTCGCAATTAATAATACAAACAATCTGCCACACCAAGTGTGTGCACTGTGCATTTAAGATATCCCGATCCATCACTTCCCCTTGCTTAGGGATATTCACTCGGGTGTCTCCCACACCGATCTTATTCCTAATGTCACTCGCTCATCTGCAACACGGGGGAAGCAATGTCACCTCCTACTGACACCACCCACTGTGTGCAATCAGCCGGTCATCCATACAATCTCCCGCTTACCGGACCTCTTCAGCAGCGTTCGGTATACTCGCTCCCCGCTCACTTGCCTTCTGCTCCACAGCATTTTAAAGTTCTGCTGGGAGCATGCTGGGAATGCCCCTCCAGTACGCGGAACCTCCGATCACGAGGTCCGCGTTTTTTGCAGCCATCTTAGAGTGGTTTAATGTATATAACTCCACATATATAAATACGATGACACCTTCAGCTTTTAACAGTGCCCAATAGTGTATCAGTACTTCAAAGCACCAGTCTTTTAAACTGGAGACAATATCAACATGGGGGCCAAATATTTAAACCACATAAAAATTAATTTAAAATGTATACATTTTTCAAGAAGCTGATCTTTACAACTCTGTACCAGTCCACATCTTTATACGGGTTTTATATACTGCAAGGCAAATCCAATTTCATGCAGAGGAGTCAATCATCACTTATCATTGGTTTAGTGCATTCAATACCACATGGGCTCTGCTCACCCTATACAATTACTCCATCTATTCCTCATGTCTTTATAGTGGTAAGTAATTACTGCCACCCTTACATCCATATTGTTTTTTTTTCTCACACGATTGACACCACCAGCTGGCGGACACCACAGACATGCTCATCTAAGATGTCAGTTCTTATAACTATGTTTGGACAACTACCTTGTTTGATTCAATGACGTAATTCAAACACTGTTGGTCTGCCCTTTCCTGGTAAATCCATCTGGCCTCCCTGCTGATCAATCTGTTTTCGATGCTCAGTGCGTCCCCCCATACTTTCTCCAAGACAACCCACTTGACATCTCTATGGTGGTGCCTCTGTTCTCAGTAATGCACCGCACCACCAGGCGGGTAGTCAATTTTCTGGCTTCAATGGTACTCAGGTGTTCCTGGATCCTGATTTTGATTTTACGGGTTGTCAGACTAACATAGTGAAGCCCACAAGGGCATGTCAACTGGAATATAATGTTGGTGGTATTACAGTTAGTAAATTTATTCATGTTCCACGTTCTCCCATCTACCAGTTGCACATTAATTACTTTCTCTGTAAGATCACAAACAGAGCATCCACCACAAGGGTGATGCCCTGTAGGGCGTCCCGTGGTCCTCAACTCTTGCCTCGAGTGGGTGTGTACCAATTGGCCTCGAATCTTTTTAGATCTTTTGAAGGCAAATCTGGGTGGTGGCATATTAAAACAATCTGTGCTCAACAGGTGCCATTGTTTCCTGATAATTTGGCATACCTGTGTGGATAGTGAATCAAACATAGTAACCACCGGGAGGCACTCCCCTTTCTCTTTGACATTCCTCTCCAACAAGGCTGCTCTAGGTGTGTTCAATGCCCTTTTGCGAGCCCTGTTTACAATTTTCCTGGGGTATGCATGGTTCTCAAGCTTGCCCGTCAGTTCTGTCGCTTGCTCTGCAAACTTCTCTGTGGTGCTACAATTCCTCGGGCACCGGAGGAATTGGCCCACAGGCAAATTGATCCGTAGGGCACGAGGATGGAAAGACCTATAATGCAGTAGAGAGTTCTTATTAGTTGGTTTTTGATGTACATTAGTACACAACCGATTCTCCACTGCACAGATGTCAAGATCCAAAAAAGTCGCCATGTCCCTACTGATCTTCCAGGTAAATTTCAGGCATTCGTCCTGTCAATTCAGACTGGTAAGAAATTCATGAAGGGTAGTCTTAGTGCCAGACCAGATACACAACACATCATCTATAAACGTTTTCCAGAGACAGATGTTTTCTGGAAGGGGTTAGATGCATGGTTGATGTAGTTCGCTTCAAACTGACCTACATAAATGCAGGCCAGACTGGGGGCAAAAGTTGCCCCAATTGAAGTATCAGACACTTGAAGGTACTGTCATGTAGGTATATATAGCCTGTATGCTGTGTTAAGTTAGCATGAGCTTTTTAGGAGTTTAAACGCCATTTTACCTTTTTGCTGCATTTGCACACGACACATAGCTGTTGCTTTAGCTTTGAGCCTAGTAGAATGTTTTTGATTCATGCTAGAATAATATGCACTGATCTTCGCACGTTCCTAGACATAACATACATGCAGCTGCAGCCAAGTTCTGGCTTTAGGCGCGTTTTTATATTGCTTTGCACAAGAGCATACAAACACACTTGATGGTGCTTCGCATGCAGAGAGCTGGTGGAAGATGATGTGATCCCTTACCACTAGGATCTTGAGGTATGGGGTCGCCCTGCTAAAACCCAAAGAGACCTTCTTAGATATAACATAATATACTAGCTAGGGAGGGTGAGAATTAGGTTTTGTTAAACCCTATTCATTTTAGCATAACACCATGCTTTCAACGTTTGTGTTCTCTGGACTAGTGACTATGCTGATTACTTTGTTTCTATAATATGTTTGCTTGTATTAGCTAAGATACTGCGTTTGAGAACACTGCATTAGTGAATAAACATTTCAAATATGCACGTGTCCTCTTTTACTCCTGGTTCTGGATTGAAATGATTGTATAACGAAAGAGTGTTCATGTGTTCCACGTTACCTGAGGTGTACTAAGTCCATGTTCTGGTTTGTTTAAGCATTGGGAGTTTGTGATAACCAATGAGACACTGTAGCTAGTCTGGTGGGGGATGTTTCGGTACTAAGGTGAGTTTTGGCACACTCTAATTCACTGAGGTTCCAAGCCTCTATGCACAGTTCTGTCTGAGCACGGAATCCCTGCGACAGTACATCTGCTCCTTATACTTGAAGAAATACCTGGTCAGAGCTATTTCCACACATTGGAGTACAAACGATTGGGGAGCGTCATGAAACCACTCACACTCCGCCAGGGCCCGCGCTGCTGCCACCAGCGTGGCTTCCTGGGGTATGCTTGTATATAACGATTCAATATTGATCGTTATCAAGAATTGATTTTCAGGGTCATACTCAAGGGATTCCAAGATAGTCAAGATATCTGTGGTATCCTGCAGGTATGACGGTTGGGTAATGACACACTCCCTCAGAATAAAGTCGGAGAATTGCGACAACGGCTCCAACACGGATTGAATACCCAAAACAATTGGGCGGCCCAGTGGAGGCCGTTGCGCTTTATGTATTTTGGGCAGTAAGTAGAATGCCGGGACTCTTGGTTTCATGTTAATCAGGAAATCCGCTTCCTTAGAAGTGACCCATTTCTTTTCTTTCGCCCCTGTCACGAGTCCACTTATTAAATCCTGTAGCTCTCCAGTGGGATCGTGAACCAAGGGCCTATCATTTTGACGGGCCCCCAGAAACCGCAACACCTCTGCCTCATATTCACTAGTATTCCACACGACCACTGCCCCGATTTTATCAGCTGGTTTGATGGTCAGTGAACTGTTGTTTTGAAAAGATTTAACTGCCGTCCACTCGGGCTTGCTCATATTGCTAAACTCGTGTCTGCTCTCGGCCTTCTCCAGGCTGTCAATGTCCTTCAATACTTTCTCTTCAAACACATGTACCTCCGGGCCCACTGAACTAGTAGGAGGACAAAAGGAAGAGCGGCGATGCAAATTGGTAGTAAATACAGAGAGAGGATCACATTCTTTATCAGCAAAGAAGCTTTTGAGTTTCATTCTTCTCATTCCTTCAAAAAATTCACTCCTACACTTAAAGCTGTCATGTACAGGTGTAGGTACGAACCCAAGCCCTTTATTAAAGACTTGGCGTTCAACATTAGTCAACACATGGTCAGATATATTCATCACTATGTCGTTCTCTAGAGTAGTCAAAAATCCAGTGGTTTATTACCTCTGCTGCGTGTGACCGGGGGGAGTAGGTTTGCCACGTTTGGTCCAAATTCTGGTTAGCCCTGCCTCTTCCCCTCTGGATGCTTCCTCCCCCTCTTCCTCGACCCGTCTGGTGCTGTCCTAAAAAAGAACGGAACAATGCACCTACATCCTCGTCTGATATATCCTGAGGATTGAATCTCACTCTGCCCTGGTGAGATATGGAAGGTTGGGCACTACTCTTGTCTTCTACACTGCTCTATTCTTTAGGGTCCAATTCTAATGTGTCCTTCTACCCTTCTGACCTGCAGGATTGTGTATTTGCTTAGTGTTTGACTGATAATATGTATCCTCTGTGTAAGGGAAAGTCCACTCGTGTGTGTATCTCTCCAAATTGCGTTTTAATCCCTTAATTTTTTGATTTACCATATAGGTCTTGTACTCCCCTAAGTTACTTTGAATTTTGGTAAGTTGTTCCTTTGTATCCAGGATGGTGGTGTCAATCTTAATAGCTTCTTCTAACTCAAGAATCTCCTTCAGGAGTTCCTCGCTCAGACGTTTGGCTGTATTAATAATGAGGATAGACCATTCCCGGGTGCATTTATTCGCAATGGAGCTCCAGTCCACCCGGAACCTCTTATCCTCAAGAAAGATTTTAGGTTCCAAACTAACCAAAAGACTGGCTGGTGCTGCCCCTACTCGGAGATACTCCGTCATGAGCGCCCATGAATTGCAACCCTGATCTGGCGTTTCTTTAGATTACTTAATTTGTCCCAGTCCTCACAGGCAGTTGTTGTCCTTATCAATGGTGCATCTGGGAGAAGGGATGGACCAGATAAAAATAGATGCTATTTGGTCCTCTGAGAATGCAAGACAATTTCTGTCCATCATATAAAACTGTATCCAATGAGCAAATCACTTGAGCAGTGTCAAACTCAGTGTTTATCAGTGTTAGCAGCCACTCTACTGCTTTACATTAAAAAAAATTCAAACAAGTATAGCTCTCACGGCTGGACCGCCTTTTTCAATATCCATTACAAACAGGAGCTTAGATGGAAAAGACGCAGGTTGCCCTCTACTCACCACTATTACCACAAAAAAACCTTCTCTAAGTCTTAAGGATAAAACATCTTGAACATCCCCGCCTCCCTCAACAGTGAGGATACGTCTGGTACTAGCGACACTATGCTATACTTTCAGGGTGTTCCTATCCCCTTCCTTAAAAACAATGTTATCTGTGTTTATCTCTCCGCCACAAGTTCCTAACACCCAATCACCATAATGAATGAATGAAGATAAGACAATAATAAGAAATAAGGCACATTCAAAAGAAGTTTGTATATCCAGCTCCTACTGCAGTGCATGAAAAAACGAGATGATGTGCATGGTTGTATTTCTCTCAGAAGAACAGGAAGGATGCAAAGAAGACCTCAAAGACTGATTGAGGAATGTTAATGATTTATTTTGTTTTGATGAGGATGTTTGATATTGTATTTTAATTTGTTATTTGCTGTATGTAGGTATTAGACCTGGCACCATTGGCGTGGGTCTCCCCTGTGTTTTTGCTGTATGTTGTACTTCGCTTTGCTGGTCTAGAGCCAAAGTACAAGTGCTCCCTTTGTAAATTAATTATATGGATTGGTGTTTCCATGATTGGCTATTTGATTTACTAGTCAGTCTTTAGTACAGTGCATTGTGTGTACCCAGGGCTTATGAATCAACTGCTGCTAGTGGGCTGCAGCACTTATTCTGAAACCCACAGAAGCAGCCTGTAAAATGTAACTCTGGCCTGCCATTGCAGAGTCTGTGGCAGTCTGGGACTGCCATGTTATTTGTCAAGTGCACACACTTGCCAGTCCCCGAACCTTCCCTTTTCCATATATTAGTCACCCCTAAGGTAGGCCCAAGGTACCCCTGTGGGCAGGGTGCATTATATGTGAAAGGTAGGACATGCCCTGATCTGTGCCTCATGTCCTGATAGTGAATTACAGCCAATTTCGTTTTTCGCTATTGCAAGGCTACATTTGCCCATAGGACAGAATAGAGAGTTTGTTTATAACATTTTATAAGCATAACTGGCCCTGGGAACAAAGTAGAAAAATAACGTTTAGTATGCCTGAACTCAGAATGTTAACGTGCATCTTTTAGTGAGGGTGTTTTTTACATTCTGTGTTTAAAAATACCACTTTTAGAAAGTACGTTTTTTTGTGCCTAGCCATCCAGTGTGGTACCTCTGCTAGGTTTGTGTATTGCATGTCTGGCTTTTGGATGATAGGGGCTGGAGAGGGGCAGCGGCTCCAGAAGTCCGCTGAATCAGGGCTGGGCTGAATAGGCATGGTCTGCATTTGCAGTGGTGGGAGGGGTAACACCTGCACCTGAATAGGGCTGTGCCTGCCTTCCACAATGACGGCTTCGCCCCACGGTGAACTGGTTTTGGCTTGGTACACAAACTCTCTGCCTTTCTGAGAAAAAAGGGTTTTTGGGTATAAAAATAGGAGCCCAGACCCCAGACTTTTAGCTCACTTCTGGGAAATCAAGAGGAACCTTTGCCAAGGAGAAGATCCAGATAATCTGAGGAAGAATACTGCCCCTGTGATGCTTGCTGCCAAGGAAAGAAGAAAAAGTACTTTGCTGTTTGCTTTGTCACCTTCTTAAAGAAAAGATCTCCAGGGCTTAAAACTGAGCTTTCCTCCTGTTCTGAAGTCTCAGGAACACAAAGACTTCACCACCAGCTCCCTTGAATTTCCTTGCTGGGAATTCCAACCTGCATAGAGGTGCCTGCTGCTCTTTAGGACCTCTAGAGACTGTTTGTGGCTGGGTGTTGGAAAATCGAAGCAACACCGAAGAAACGTGTCGCATCCGCACCTGTTTTCTGAAGCATTGCCGAAGAAACCGTTGCTGCACATGCCGCGGCTCGATAAATCGCTGCATGACGCAACGGGTGCAACGATCTCCGAAGTCCGAGATCACTGCACTGATCCTGACACAAGCCTGCTGTACGGCTGCACGAAACCACGCATCATAATGGATCGAGGCATCGCATCGAGGCACCAAGACTGTCGCATCATTGGGGAATGCAGTAAGAAACAGATGCATCAACTCCCCACGCAGTGAGAAAAGGACACATCACCTCCTCTCCGGTAAGGTACTGACGCATCAACTCCCCTGCGCTGCAGTAAGGAACCAACGCATCACCTCCCCCGGAGCAAGGAATCGACGCATCACCTTCCCGGCGGCCATGTTGTTTGTTTTGTGTGATGAATCAAAGGTACTTTTGAGAAAAGTGTTGCATTTACAACTTGCCTTGAACTGAACTATTTCTACCATTTGAAAGCCTTATTTTTAATACTGTATTGTGAATTTTTGTAATTTGGTCTTGCTTTGATTTAGATAAAAATTACTTATTTTTCTAAACTGGCGTGGTGTCCATTTTAGTGTTTTCACTGTATTACTGTATGTGTTCACAAATGCTTTACAGACTGCTTCTGAGAAAAGCCTGTCTGTTTGTGCCAAGCTACCAAGGGGGTGAGCAGGGGTTATTTTAGAAATGTATCCCCCCTAACCCTGACTAGAAGCAAGGGCCCCTATTTGGACAAAGGTACCTACCTCTGCCAACTAGAGACCCCCATTTCTAACAGTGGGTTTAACATATGTTTAGAAAGGGGAAGATGTAGTGATGTCATGTAGAATGGTGGCATGTAGTCATGGCCACTTAGAATGTGTTTCAATGTTCTACAGTTGAGATGCATTACAATGTTATGTTATGTTATGTTAAAAGTTGCTTATAAAGCGCACGTACACCCAGGGGTTTCATGGCGCTACTTAGACCCTACCAAGGCCGAGAGGAGTTATTTGTGAGCTCTCGTAAACAGCCACGTTTTCAATAATTTCCTGAATTTAAGTAGATCGCTGCATTATCGAATCTCCAAAGGGAGTGAGTTCCATAATCTTGTGGCCAGGAAAGCAAATCGTCGTCCGCCTTGTTTCCGTTTATAAGTGGGGGTAGCAAGTAGCTGGAGATGCATTGAACGGAGGTGGCGTGAAGGTGTATACCTTGTCAACAGGGTGTTAATGAATATAGGACTCTTGCCGTGGAGTGATTTGAGAATCAGGTATCCCGTTTTAAATGTTGTACTTTGTGATGGGTACGAAGCAAGTGGACTGCTCGTTGTCCACATAAATAAATAATCTAAAGTTAGTTAAGCGTCTTGAGGCCCCACATTATTACATCCAGCTATAAGCAGTTCACCACAAATACAACACCCTCCTGGTCGATCATAACATCCTGATCGACCGTGTCGGAAAGATTGGCATTCAGAACAAAGCCAAATCACTGCTGACTTCTTTTCTTTCTGGCCGTGAGCAGTCAGTTAAACTGGGTGATTTCTTCTCCCCTGTTTTCACCTTACCGTGTGGTGCCCCTCAGGGATCCTCGCTAAGTCCGACGCTATTTAACATCTATGTATTGGACTTGGCGAGGGTCATTAAATCATACGGTATTGGTTTAACATCCTATGCTGATGATACCCAGTTGGTGCTGGCTGTTCATAATAACGGAGGAGCAGTTGCGGCCAACTTTCAGGATGGTATGATGGCTATCAGTTCCTGGATGGACCACAATTGTTTAAAATTAAACTCAGACAAGACTGAGATCATGATATTTGGTAGCTTGACCCCGTCTTGGTCTCCTGTATGGTGGCCTTCTGACCTAGGCCCTCCCCCAACACCGGTCAATAAAGTCAGGAATTTAGGGGTTTTATTTGACAACAAGCTGTCATTTGTAAGTCATGCCAATGCGGTAGTCTCAGCATCTTTTTACACTTTGAGGATGATCAAGAAACTACTGCCATTTCTGCCAGCCAGCGCAGGCAAAACCTTGATGTCTACTTTGGTCCTATCTAAGGTCGACTATTGCAATGGATTACTACTAAATGCCCATGAACAAGTTCTGAACAAGCTGCAACTTGTCCAAAATGCCGCTGCCAGAAACCTGACCCATACTCCAAAATTCTTGTCCATCTCTCCAACTATCCGACAACTGCACTGGCTCCCGGTTAGGAGCCGCATTATATTCAAGGCACCATGCATCACCTACAAGGCTATGAACAGCATAGGGCCAGAATTTTTAAAGAAAACCTTATCTGTTGATACGCCCAAAAGAGCATTATGCTCCTCTACAGCTAACTTGCTACAAATTCCTCGCACCAAAAAAGTGAATTGGGGGGACAGACGCTTCACAGTCGCTGCCTCCAGGCTGTGGAACACTCTCCCCCCCGCCATATAAAGTCCTGTCCTTCCTTGATGACGTTCCGGAGACAATTAAAAACATGGCGTTTTAATCAGTAGGAACTTGATCCCTTTTTGCACTTGATCTGAACAGCGCTGAGACACCTTAGGGTATTTGTGCGCTTAATAAATTGCATAAATAAATAAATAAAATAAATAACCAGGTGCTCAGCTACAGTGTAGAATGCTACACAGCTGATAATGTGCTTCAATATCCCACAATGGGGTTTGAAGTGATATATAAATGTAACAATATAATCCAGTCTGCCCAGGTTACAAACTTTCTCTACTGTGGGTTAAACACTCTTCCATATGGAAACTGTGCCTGGTGTTTTCCACTGTGAGCCTCTGGTGAGCAGCCACAACCTCAGTTGTACCCCGGAAGTCATCTTGTATTTCTAGTTTATTTCCTGTGTTTGCATGGCACTACCCCTTTCGTGATTCCACTTCCTGGTACTTTTAATGGAAAGAAAGGAGAGCTACTGAAGTTCTTGTGGGAGGACAGTATCAGCTGACAAATAACCTTCAACTGTCATTTCCCTGCTTTAGGGACGAGTCAGCTTGGATCATACCGAAAAGCATGTTTACGTTTTCTGAGCTTCTCTCAATGTAAACAAGCATTGGCAAAACCAATTTGATCTTTTAGCTCTGTCAGTACTTTTTAGCAATGCTGTACAAAATTGTCAAAAGGCATTGCTTGCAAAAGAAAAAATAGGCATGGTCATTTGTTTTATTTTTTAAAAAAGTCAATAAAAAAATAAAAATTAAATTAAGACAAAGTGTTTTGTTGTTTTTTTGTTTTTTTTAAATTGAAGGTGCTGGCAGTAATTTGCTGCATGGTTCTCCAAAAAGGAAAATATTTTCACAATGGAGGACAGGTGTTAGAAGAGAATGGGGCCATAAAATAAAAATAAAGCTGTGTGTTCGGATGCGGAGAAAAGCAGCATATGTAAGAGAGAGCAGGGCTGGTTTGAACATTTTGGACAATGATACGGGCAGCAGGTAAGACTCTGGTAAACATAAGCCCAGACGTCATCGTATGGTAGAGTAATGCATAAAGCAGAACTGGGGATTAAACAAGGAGGGTGGCAGAGACTCTGATAAACCAGCTGACATCTGTCTCAGCCTCAAGAGAGCATGAGATGCCCAAGCACTCGGATACCTTCTCGGGTGATTAGTGCTCTATACAGATCAGCATAACATAACAGGTGGTACTGGATTCTGTGGATGTAGAATATAAGCTAGCTGCTGCAAATGGTGATGGTAATTAGACTAATACTGGGAAGAGAGATAAAGATAAGAAGCAAAGGCACCTACAACCCAAATGACCATTTATAATGATCAATTACTTCTGGATATTAACCAGATGGGTAAACATTATACATAATCTAAAGCTGGCGGGAGGTTAGCAGGAGAAAACGATCACCATCATTGACTTGCAGTGGAGAGAATAAGTAATCCTGCCTTTAGGGTGTTGTTGGAGAGCATTGAGTAATGGGAGAACCTGATGAGGCACTGTCATCATCATTAACCCCCCCAGAGGTGGAGCTAGTGTGGGGCAGACAGGAGGATAAGGTAGGGAGAAGGTGAATAAAGAGTTAAAGGGAGATTGATTAAGGGAAGGGATAGTGATGTAGAATGAGGAGGGATAGAGAGGATGGGATGCCTATGAGAGGTAGTGGAGGCAGTAGCTGCCCGTAGTGGGGAGGAGTGGTGGGCGGACAGTTGGGCCTCGGGGATGTGAGGGGGCATAGGGGTCGCAAATAATATCGCATGTCGCATGATAATAATATTATTATTATCATGGAACATAGCCAGTGCCAGGAAATGGCTGGAAGACGGTTTACCCCTCCACAATTGGGCATCATGTGACATCATCGACCTCCAAGAAACATAGGCATTAGAGGGGCTACCATTCGTTGGATACATGCACTTTAGCACTCCAGCAGAAAAAAACAGCAAATATGGTCGCCCAAAAGGGGGGCTATCAGTCTACATTGTGTCGGACATTAACACCAGATGAGAGCAAATAGCCCTGCACGGGCCAAACATGCAATTAATAAAACTGTCTCTTCCCGGCCGAGCGACCCCTGTATTACTAGTGAACTCCTATGTACCTCCTTATGTGAAAGAGAAACAAGTCCAGTTAAACCAGCTAGTAACTACAATTAGTGATATTTGAAACAACAATCCCACCTGGGAAGTCATCTTAACAGGTGACTTCAACTCAAATTTAATCCACACACCAGATGAGGACATAAAGCTAGCTGCAGACAATGAATTCTGCAACGTGACACCGCAATACCAACTCACAACAGAGCGTCATGATCCAGCTAGACAACAACTCGTAACAACCTTGGAATATATTGGCCTTCGGTTCCTTAATGAGAGAGCTCCAGGCGATAATCCACCACAGTATACCAATCTGGGAGGCTCGACCACATCAAGACTAGACTACAAAGCAGTCTCACTTCCATTATTGCCCTTCGTTCATCAATTTTCAATTGAATTTACATCAAAAAGTGACCATTCATACCAGCATATCTACTTCAATTTAAAGTTCACCAAACATCTTAACACTAAGATATTCGTAGAAAGTTCCTTCTCTATTAACCTGAAACCATTAAATTGGACAACGGCCAACATTGTAGATCTTCCGGTAAAAGTTCAGGGAATAACAATAGGAAATGAGACAACTATAGGTAACAGATTAAAAAATGGGAGAGCTTCACGGAAGAGTTAACAACAATCATGTCCACTTCTCATAAAAAAACACGGGCCCCAACCCACAATATCTCACCTCCAAAAAGTCTGGTTAAACTCAAACTAGAAATAAGGAAAAACGCAAGAGCACTAAAAAAGACAACTATGTCATCAAAAGACTGGGCCCAAGACAGAATCTCAAGAAAAAATATAAAAAGGTAATGTGGGAATACAAAAGAATTCTGAAGGATGACTTCTGGGCAAAATTACTCTGCGCGGCAAAGAATACCAACTCAAGTGCATTTTGGAGAATCATCAATGGACTAAACCATCCTGTAAACCCAACAACATCAAATGTCCAAGAATGGACTGGGTTGCACTATTAATAAAGAGATTCTCTGATGTAATACCTCCAAAACATCTAGAGGGGTGTCAGAGAACGCAACATCTGCCTAATACATGCTCTGAACAACAAATTAACAAAAAGAAGGCTTCACAAAGAATAAATAGTTCCATAACCTGTGGTCAACATATAACTCCCTGCACAGATGTAGCATACCCGAATGAAGAATGCACTGCAACTCAACCCCCAGATATGGGTCAACAGTCATCATTGTCCTATCAAGAAGATGCACAATCAATGGAGAGCAATGAGACAGCAGACACACTCGGACACCCAGGTTTCTGCGAGGAAGACATAAGAAGAATACTTAGGAAGAGCCGCAGCAGTGGAGCTCCAGGCCCGAATGGCATTCCCCCAATAGTTTTAAATCTGACCCGGATTTCTGGAGTGGAAGATTAAAAAAACTATTCGATGAGGTCGAAAGTGAAAACCAAATTCCATCAAGCTGGCAAGGCTCAATAATTTCACCTCTCTTCAAAGGAGGAGACAGAACATCCCCAGGAAACTACAGACTGATTGCTCTCCTGGATGTAGATGCAAAGTATTATGCATCATTACTCCTTGAAGATCTGATCAGCTGGTCTGATAGCATAAAGAGAATCCCGCCAAATCAAACAGGCTTCAGAAAGGGAGCAGGACAATGACAAACATCTTATCACTCTCACTGCTAGCCGACAAATACTTACGAAGGAAACAGCAGCTGCATCTCTGTTTCATTGGCCTAAAGGCGGCCTTCGGCAGCTTAGATCAAAATATCTTATGGGGGAAACTGCGCAGTTGGAATATTCCGGACAAAACACTCAGAGGAATCCTATACCTATATTGCAACACATGGATGCCTGTAAAATTGGGGGACGGAGCACGAATATCAAGAAAAATCAAAACCAGCAAATGGCTTAAGCAAGGCTGTGTTCTGGCCCCTCATCTCTTCAAAATTTTTATGGCAGACATAGCGCCAAGTCTCAACAAGATTTCATCCCATCCCCCCAAATTAGGCTCCTTACCTCTAACCCATTTATCCTACGTGGACGACGTCGTACTGATGAGTCTAACTAAGATCAGCCTTCAAATGTCACTTGAGGAATTTGCGGAATTTATAACCAATAACAACCTGGAAATAAACAACACAAAAAGCAAAACAATGCTCATTACCAGACGACGGACAGTCAATCAACATACCCAATTGGAGGGAAAAAAGACAGAAGCAGTGCCTAATTATAAGTACTTGGGCTTTTACTTTGACAATCAACACAATCACCAGCAGCAAAAAGCCTACATTATCCAGAGAGCAAACGCCCGTTCGCCTTTAGGTATCTAACAAAAAAGCTCAAGGGGCCATCATACAAACCCCTACTGGCAACAATAAAAGCCAAGGTGCTCCCTACGCTGTTATACGGCAGCTTAGCCCTCCATGGGAAAGACGCAGACCAGCTGAACAAAGTACAGATGGCCATCTACAAATCAAACTTCCAAATCAACCAGGGTGCTTCACCAGCGCAGACCAGATTAGAATTTGGAGTACTAAATGAAACACTGGGAAGGAAGTATGCAACTATCAAGCATTGGTATAGTGTGAAACAGAATACAGCAGCTTCAGAACTGCACAAGGCCTTGTGGGATGAAATAAAAACTGACGCAAAGTCCCCATATAATCAATTCCTAAACAAAGCTTTAACAGACACCTGCACAAGAAACCTCTGGTCAACTAATCTTCCCTACCCGGCCTTTAAGCAAGCCATAAATAAATCAGTAAAACCACTTTCAACGCAAAAAAACACGCCTGGGTGGTTATATTCAAACATAAAACACTCACTCCAGCTCCATATTTAACAATTACATTTCCGGTCCACAGAAAACAACAGCTAATGGCGCTACGATTGGGAATATTTCCATCTACCATGGACCTGCCAACCTGGGTCCATGATGGACCCAAAGACTGCAGACTATGTGGGAGCAGCAAGGAGGACTTCATACATCTTGTCTGCATGTGCCCAAATGTAGCCCATGCACGAGGCAACCTCTTAAAAACAGCCATGAATGACCGAGGCATAAGAACGTGCAGATCGGCGATCATGGCAACCCTAAATCCAACTGACACTTGTTTGAATTGCCTACTAATAAAGTTCCTTCTGGCTCATGCACATGCTCTGAAATGTAAACCGGTGCCCTGCCTAGAAAAGGGCAATAGGACGGCTAACTCTGCGGTAGAGGACATAACACAGAATAGCACTAGAACATCGGAAGGCATATTTTACATGGACCAACAAATGCTTTTGATCAATTTTGAACTTGTATATTGTGTATATTAAAATGTCTAAATTTTAAAAGAAAATATTTGCACTAGAAACAGATAGTTTTATGATTCAGGGAAACAAAATGTAGACAAACACTAAGAGTTTCATCTGTAGCACTTGATTTTATAAAATGTATTGTTATGGTTTTAATTAACTGAAATAATAAACTTTTCAAACTAAAAAAAACCCCAAAAAAACCTAAAAGATTTTTTTTTAAAAAAACATACCTTCAGACAGCCGTGTCCCACAGGCTCACAGAATGCCCTGCAGCCAATCCTGAAGCTGTTCTCATTTGAGAGCAGCTTCAGGATTGGCTTGAGCACCCTCTATTCGCACTCAAGGACAGACTGGGAGTCTGTGCCCGCTCTCTGAGACGGCCGGACAAACCATCATGCACAGCGAAGGGAGTGCACTACCACTCCCCTCGGTGCCGTCACCCCCTAACCCCCGCCCCAAAGACGCGAAAGGAAAATAAAAATAAAATGAATGTAATTTCTTTTCTCCTTTCATGCTGTTTTTTGGGGGGCGATGCTCCCCCGCCATAGCCACCGCTGAGTGGAGGCACAGCGACAAGAGGAAGGCAGAGGGGGGAGGGAGGAAGGTGAGAAGTGGAGCGAAGAGCAGGAAACCGCAGGCACGGCCCGTGCAGGGCGTTATACCGGGGTGGTGACGTCAGGAAGGTGAGGGTCAGGGTGGGGGTTTGTAAAGTGCGGGATATGGACCATTACAGGTAAGTACCGGAAAAAAAAAAAAGAATTTTGTTGCCCTCGCTGCATCACATTTGGTAATGCAGCATGGGCAACGAAATTCGTTTTAAAAATCAGTAAAAACGGAAAACAGGGATCCTTATTTGAAATGCACCATGGTCGTTTTGCAGCCCATGCTCCTAAGATTATGATTTTTTTTTTTTTATTTCACAATTTTTTTTATTAAACAGGTGTTTATATACATACAGTACAGTTTCCGTGTCTCATTTCACTACAGCAAAACGAAGCACATGCAGAGCTCTCCTCATCCTTTTCAAATGTTGCACAAAAACAAACACAAGCCTGCAACTTTTTACTGTGTACTGTTGCTCTTTTTGTCTCTTTTCGTGCTCTGGCCCCCTCCCTTTGGAATGCTTTCCCCCACTCTAGCAGAAACAAGCACATCCACCTTCTGTTCAGAAAATCCCTCAAGAGTTTGGCCTTTCTCAACCTAACCTCTTCCCCTCTTTTCTTGGGGGGCTCTCAGCGGCAGGTGTGTGCTTTTAGGCCTAGCGCTGGGAAGCCCCACTGTGGGGGCAGCTATGGGTCTATAAATTCTATAACATAACTGTTGGCTTATTGTTGAAAGTGATAGTTAAGGCACATTTACATGGCGTGCGTCACAAACTCTATTCTCTAAAGGTGATTAAATGTGTTTTCGTGAAAAATGTAATTGTATTAATGGTACGAAACTCAGAAGGATGAAATATGGAGAAAGGTAAGAGCCTATGATATGTCTGATCTATCACACTTCTGCATATTAATATTGCAGGTGGGCGTGCCAACAAATTTCCAGAGAGAGAGCTGGGCTAGATCAGAGTCAACAGTCTGGCTTGGAACCCATGCCTGAGCCGAGCGCTCCGGGAATCACACAACAAGCATCACATAATATATCATAAGGTCTATTCAATATTCAAAAAAGGGTATTTCTTTAAAAAAAAAAGTGTAACATATTTTAATAAACTTTTTTCCCAATATAGCATCATACATACAAGACAAATGTATTTGTGTTATTCTACAGTCTTCTCCATACCTTCAATCATTTGTACATCATTGGGGTACTCAGATATTATATCAAAACTTTTCTTGTATCAGTTACAGCTAGTCATATCATTACAAATAGTCTGATTAGTGCAGTTTATAACCACTGTTAACCCACTGCACATTGATACATCGGTACCCATGGGTCTGCGAAGGTGAAGGTGATGCATGATAGCGATTTAACTTTCCCCCCACCCTCCCCCCAACCCCGTATCTCAGCTGGCCCTATCCCTTCCCCCCGTCCCAGGGCAGAGCCCCTATTGTCATCAGAACCTACTCAGGTATGGCGCGTGTATACACTCGGACTTCGTGCTGATGCTTGATATTCCACATGCGTGCCTATGTTGTGTTCTCTGAATAGTCATAGGAAAAAGGAGCGGAGGGTCTGGTGAATGAGTGGCTCGTCGAGATTGGGGGAGAGCGGTCTCCCCCAGTGATCTTGTGCTGCAGGGACTGGCGCCTGCTCTATTGCCTCGAAGGCTTCCAGGATGGTGTCCCACTCCATGGAAATTACGGTTTTACGCAGCCCCTGTGCTTCCTCTCTCCTGATAGTTGCACTTTCTGCACCACCCCACCTTACCAGCTCACCGTGCCAGCCACATAGTACTAAGCCTTGACTGATTTCCACCGCATAGTGATGGCACGTTTAGCCATGAGCAGAGCCAGGTCTACGAAGAGTATTTGCACTTTTTGGGTTTTAGTGCGTCTAGTGATACCTAGTAAACAATTCCTGGCTGTTCTCGGCATGGGGATACCCGCTGCCGCTGCAATAATCTCCACTACCTCAGTCCAGTATCCCGCAAGCACCGGGTATTGCCATAACATGTTGACGAGGTCTGCTGTTTCAGCCTTGCATCTCGGTCAACAGTGTTGTGTATTTGGAAATATAACCTGCAGTCTGCGCGGTGTAAGGTATGCCCTCTGTATGACCATATATTGGATACATTTGAATTTGGCATTTCGTGGGATTTTCCTGGGATATGCTAGGATTGCTCCCCACTCTTTATCAGTCAATTGTTTTTCGAAGTCCCTAGACCATTTAGTGAGCAGCTCTGTCAAGGTGGTGCCAGAATGCATCCTAATGCCTTTATGTAGCTATTTGGTGAATGTCGTGTTGGGCCGGTGCTTCCCTGTGTGGAGCCCAGTGTTTCTTCACGTAGTGCAGAACCGCCGTGTGAGTGAGGTATAGTGTATTTCTTTAACATGTGGAAGTTTTTACATTAATGCCTCACATTACAGCATTGCACTGACAAGTACTTATAAAAGTGATAATTTTCTAACAGGAACCATTAGTGAACTAAGAGGCAATACCCTGTAGATGGCCCAGAGTATTATAGAGCAACATTATCTATTGTCTATTAAATCAAACACAATAGGTTTTTTGTAGAACTGGTATTCAGAACTCATGTTTCAAAGTGCTTTCCTATGCATTATTGAAGAAAAAGGAGTTTTGGTGAAATAAAATATGTGCCTAAGATCACAAAATTTAAGCAGGAAGCCGCAATTTATCAAGGTTTAATGGGTTCACTTTGAACAAATCAGTAACTAAAAGAGTACTCAATTGCCGCCCACGTTAATGCTGTGGGGCAGATTTATGTTAACTGGCGCATCTCCAGGGATGCGCCAGTTAACATGCGCCACAGTGCGCCACAGCTCCGCCAGCCATGGTGCGCCGCATTTATAATGCGGCGCACCGTGGTGCAAAAACGGCACAGATGCGTGACGCATCTGTGCCGGAAATGTGTCGCATTGCTGGAGTTGCGTCGCAGGCGCGACGCAGCTCCAGCAAGGCTCGGGGGTGCCCCATTTTAACAATGCTGCGTCAAGACCTACGCCTGCTTCAAGCAGGCGCAGGCTTTTGACGCAGCATTGGCTTAAAAGTGACTGAGTGAAATCTCATAGATTTCACTCAGCCACTTTTGCGATGCGCACCTGCCCCGGAACGCCCACCCTGCGCCGGAACGCCCACAAGCGGCGCAGGGCTTTACAACGTGACGCATCTGCCTAGATGCGTCACGTTGTAAATCGTTCGTAGGGATGCGCCACGTTTACGCCGCCTTGCGTGACGCAACAGCGGCGTAAACGTGGTGCAAGGGCCTCATAAATCTGCCCCTTTGTTTTTAACTCCTTGTGCATTTTTCTGCGTTTTTTTAAATTTTCTGCAGTTTTTACATAGCGTAAGTGCAAACCGAAGATATTGGAGCACTTTACATGAGCACAATGTTACACAAGGTTATATTCATTTTTGCAAGGAATGGTGAGATTAAATGATTAACCCAGAATCACAGGATGTTGAGCCAATGCCCAGACTCGAACATGGTTCACTAGCTCCAAAGTCGGCAGCTCTGACTATAACACCACATCCTTGGTAAAGGGAATTTGGAAGGCAGAAGCCAAATGAAAGTTTGGCTTATTATGGGCTCAAGGCCCTCATGCTGAGCCATAGCCAGGCTTCAGGCTCAAGCATGGCTCGAGCTCTCAGTGGCTCTCATACCTCTAATCAGTACATGATGTTCTGCCTTAGAGCTATCTTACATCGAGATTGAATAGGAATATTTCACAGTATTCATCCTTTGTCTTCTTAATCTGTGTTTAATCACCCAGTGTGAACCAGGCTACGACAAGTCTTCAAGTAAAACATAAAACATGTATGTCAATGTCGATTGGCCTAGTGTATAAAGAAAAACCCAGTGCCGGTGGCTGCGACGGGGGCCACCGGCACTGATTTTTGGGGACCGGAACTTAATTCCACCAGCTGGGTACCGAGTATAAGAGAGGGAAAAACACACAGATCAGAAAGATGGAGGCGGAGATAGACAGCAAAACCCTCATAAAGGGAAGAAGCAGGAATCTGCAAGAGTGAGAAAAATGCACAGGGAGTGTCTGGCCGTAGATTAAAGACTACCAGCTCTGGTATGCAGAGCGCCGATGTTTAATTGCACCGGCCGCCGGCTGCTGAGCAGAGAGCACCACCACTCTTTCTTGCACAAATTAAGCACTGAGAACACCAAAGTGCTGAAACAGTTACCGGGACAGTCTTATCGTGGAAGAGCAAAGATGGAAATTGAGATGAATAAGAATGACCGCCTCAACATTACATGAATTAAAAGCCCTTTGTAAATTGAGTCACCCGTCTGAGTGTATTAGAGGTAAACAGCCATCCATCAACACATCTTGAGGCTTTTCAGAAACCAAACTATCTAAAGTACACACTTTCTCCAAAAAGTTAAATCTCACATCTCTTATTGTGAAGGTAGTTTCTGTGCGTTGTATGTGACCTTAATGGGGCACAGATGTTCTAGCCCAAAGGGAAAGGAACATTGGGGAGTCACCATGTAGGGGGCCGGCTGGATCTCCCATTTAGAGGACAGGAGCACCCCAACAGAGTAAAAGAGATAAGGGCTGGGTGGCAGTCAGTGATAGTCTGCAATTTGAGCAGGGAAGGGGTGCCTGGGGCAAAAACACTCACTCACATTTGTGCATTCACATGCATGTACACGCACACATCCATTCACAAGACTCACTCCCAAATATTCATGCACAGACGCACACATGCACTAAACATTATAAATAAAATAATACTTGCCTGTGCAGCACTCTGCCTCTGAGATCCCAGGGAGGCTGAGACTGCTGCATTTCTTTACTGGCTGACCTAGGGTTAGCCAATGAGGGAAGGCAACAGTCCCTCACTCGTCACTGAGCTGGATGGGGTTAGTGAGACTGCTGATCTCACCGCACTCTGTGACAAGGTGTCAGTGATTGACACTCGACCCTGGAACCTTCAGGGCATAGAACTGAAGCGCCCAGGTCCGATGCAATCAGTGACACTTTCCCTCATATTAATATTATTATTATTATTATTATTATTATTATTATTATTATTATTATATTAGTCTTGTAGAGCGCCCAAATTACCCTTGAAGGGTTTCTCTGCGCTTCGGGAGTGCTATAGAAGGACAAGAGGAGGAGTTCAAAAGAGCTCAGTTTTCAGGAGAGGGGGAGGGCCTTGAGGTACTTTGCCAGGCTGAAGTGGTCACGCCCACAGGAGCTGTGACTTCTTCGGTCCAGAAAAGTTCAGCTCAGGCACTCAGGGTCCTGTGCACGTATTGCATGTCTAGCTTTTGGCTGCCTGACTTGAATATAAAGACTGTCTGTTAGGCTGACCATTGCTCATCTTGACAGACACTCTTGATGGAGGCCAAAAGATGAGGAGGTGCGGCCCCTCAGCCCAATGGTATGATCCATGGCTGACGACAGTATATAACATGACAGTCTTAGCTCTTGCAAATTGGGTATGACTCACCATATGCTAGCGCATCTGTACCTGCCTTACTGTTTTCGTGTAGGTCCTACGCCAGCAGTGCTAGCCCACTAAGCACAATGGCCCACATGCATCAAGCCTTTTTGTAGTCGCAAACGGTGCGATTACTAAAAATCGGCCGTTTGCGAATGCAAAAGTGCTTTTTGGGATGCATGAAGCAATTTTAGAATTCGTAACATTGTTGCGAGTTCTAAAATTGCGGGTGCTTTTAAGAAGTCGCAGATGTGCGATTTCTTAAAAGCAATGCATCATTACTTTCACAAGTGCAAAGTCGCAATTAGGGTGCCAAATTTACCGAGTGGTTGAACCACTCGGTAAATTTGGAAAAAGTGTTTAAAATGCTGCAAATGTTTTTTTTTCTACATTCATGTTTCACACACACATGTCCTTAGGACATGTGTGTGTGAAACATGATGCGAAAAATACATTTCAGGGGTGCATGGGGGGGTCCTTTGGACCCCCCCCCTGCACCCATGAAATTTTCAAAGTGCCACTGGCAATTTGCTGATGCCTTCCCATTGACTCCTATGGGCCTTTTGGCCCATAGGAATCAATAGGAATTGCGAAAATGCACTTAAGAATTCGGTATTCATTTGGGATTCGGTAAAAATTGCGATTTTTACCGAATCCCAAATGAATACCGAAAACAATGATGCATAGCATTTTGCACTTCTTAATTTGCGATTCCTTATTTTTCGCAAATTAGGAAGTGCAAAATGTAACAATGATGCATGTGGGCCAATGTGCCATCCACCAATCCGCCTAGGACAGCTCAGATATTGTTGACATGCCACAGAGGCACGTTTAAACACCACAACCAATAAGCACTTTGAAGTTCTATGCAGTACACAGGGATTGGCTGAGGGACTTATAATGTTCTAAAAACAAGTTACCTTTCTACATTATGATACCTTCTATCATATGATGATGCTGAGAATATGTGCAGCCCTGGGATTGGCTGTCATAAAACTAACCGAGGTCTCCTCTGGTGATCATCAAACCAAGCATCAGTGTCATGAAAAAATGGAAAACGTATTGGCCAACAGCACTGTAATATGACAAAGGATTTCCCCTTGCATGCTGCTGCGCCAATACGTTTGATGAAGTAGCCATTTTAGGTGAAGGGAAACCCTTTAGGAGCCAATAGTAGTGCATAAGGAACTCTGTGTTTGTGCACACAAAGAAATTCTGCCCAAACAAACATTGTAAACAGGATAACGAACAAGCGGGTGAAGCCAAAGCCCCTTTCCCAGTAGTGCTCTTTACAGTTCTATTATCTGTTGATGACATAAGCTTTGGCGGCAGCTACACTGTCAAGCCAGACCTAAAAGGTTAGTTATGAAGCTGCCCTCTGTTCTACCAGTTGTTCCTGTACAAAAGGGGGTGGTGATGTACCGCTTTTGGCCACCATAAGTGTGGCAGGGTTTGCTCAGACGTGAGTCCCTTGCTCACTTTGCCACTGGATTCAAGCAAGCCGGGCTGAAGACGGCTGGAACGCCAGAAACCGGTCCTCGGAAGCTTGTTTCCGGTCCAGGGAAGACATGGCTTGGCAGTTCGGGCTGGACTGTTCCCATGAGGCACAGGGTCAGACTGATTTGCATATAGCCATGTCTGAACTCGAGTGGCAGAGTGGGCTAAAGAACGGTGATGGATTAAACCCAGATCTTTTGACTGGGTATGAGTGTTTGATTGATTTAGATGCTCCATCCATCACCACCCTCTTTTGTACCTACCAGTTGTTCCTGTCCACTACCAGATATCTAATCCCTGCTAAATGGCCAGCAGTTTATACCCATTGGCCTTTACTGGGCCCAGAGACAACCTATTGTCCTGTCAGCTACAGTTTCTCTTAGGGGGCAGAAGAGTGTTGCCACTCTAAGCACCAGCGACATAAATTAGGAGCTTCTTTCCATGCCCAAAGACTAGTGTGCTCCCTTGCTGCTCCGTGGGGGCAGGGCCAATCAGGCAGTGAATGCCGACCACATCACCTGACGTTCAGTGCGCATGTCGGGTGGAACAGGTCTCGGACTGTGTCTGATCTGACATGTGCCCTTTAGGCCTAGAGCCCAGTACTTTGTTTGGGAACCAGGGCAACACAACACAGCCCCTTTGGCCTCCCTTGGAGCGCTGTGTTCACCTGCTCTGGCCAATCACTGTTTTTTTGTAATGCAGTTTTAAGAATAAAGCTACATAAGAGAAAATCCTGGATTGGTTTGAGAAGCCTGCCCAGCTAGCCCACGCATTCCAGGAAGTGCAGGGTAGCATGATTAAGAGCATAACCATTCACTCTATGGCCTTCTTTCACATCCATAGTGATTGGTAATACCATCACGTCACCTACCGGGGAGGGAAGAGAGAGCCCGGCGGCCAATCCTGCGCTCTACGCTGAGCTAAAGGAGGGGTGTCCAGGCCAAATATTTGACTCGTGTCCCCTGACAAATCTGTCCGTGCCTGCAAAAGCAGCAATGCCACTGAATAATCATGCTTTCCTCCCTCAGGCTGCCATACACTCTGAGCATGTGAGTATCACTCCTTTTTAGGTTTCGCCTGCACAGCGCTTAGGCTGTGCTTGAGAAATCTATTGTTTTTAATATAAACTTAAAAGGGTCTTACAGCCCGCCTCCTCTCTTTCCTGGCTGGCTTCTCACTGGTTTTTGTGCATGCCACTTACCTCTCCTCCATGTGTATACGCTGTAGCACATTTTCCTGCATTTACCAATGCTAGTTCCTTGTCTGCTTCTCTTATCAGTTTCCCACCGCCAAAATACTGTTAACATCTGCTTTGGTGGAACTATATTCTCATAAAGTTTTGCCTTTTACCATTGCAGCATATTTATATAACAATTTATCCCCCAGAGAGATTAAGTGATTTGCATAGAATCAGAGGGTGTTGCCTGACACCGCCGAGACTCGAACCAGGATCCCCAGCTCTCTAATCTGCAGCTCTGGCTGCTGCGCCACATCCTCTTCACTCCTGTGTTATCTGTCAGGGAGCTCTTTCTTTCTTCCGGATGATGATTGATGAAAACAGCTCTTAATTCATGATATAGGTGAAACCGATGGATTACCAAATCTGTTTAGTTTGGTAAGTAGCGCCAAATATATTATTGTTATTATTTCTATAGTCATCCATACTAGACCAAGCTTCAGTCCACAATTCACCTGGGACCCACTGAAGCTGGGCCGTGGATAGAGAAGAGGGGTAGGTGTAGGCATAGGCTGGGGCACCCAAAGGCACACATTTAAGCACAAGCCAAGCAAGATGTTCCCAGCGCCATGACATCGTAATAAGTGCAGTCACTGCACTTTGTAGGTGGGCACTTAGTGGACTCCAAGGGGAGGGGTTGACACGCCCTACCACTTTCAAATGTCACCAACCACCACTGTGTCCTGGGAGTCAGAGATATTACATCTCCCAGCCAAATATATGTTTTCAGCTTTACAAGTGTGATAGGTGGAAGAACTGGTTTTCTCTCCTATGATGACTGGGAATGGTCTGTATAGCAGGGTCCTGATAATAAATAGGAGAACCATACTCAAGCTCTGGATGAGTGATGATTGGTAGAAGTGATTTTAGGGCACTTCTATCTCAGGCATCCTAAAGCATATTTTAAAAAGTTACTTTTCTTTTTAAATTATCAATGACTGGTTCCACCATTAAGCCAGTGTTGGACTGATAACCAGTGCTAAAGTGCTTGTGATCTCGCCTTTCAACATGGTAAAATTGGCTTACCCCCAAATGCCACATTTAATTTAGGTGTAAGCCCCTAGCAAAGTGGCACTATATGTACACAGAGCCTGCAAATTAAATGATACTAGTGGGCCTGCAGCACTAATCGTTCTTCCCACCTACGTAGCCTTGAAAACATGTCTCGCGCCTACCATTGCAGCCTGTGTGCATTTTAAAACTACCACACAATGTGGCAAAACAAACCTTTTGGCAGTACGAAACCTTCTTTTTTAATATATATAAGTCACCCCTAGGATAAACCCTAAACAGCCCACAGGACAGGGTGTAGTATATTTAAAAAGTTGGACATGTACTTAACGTTTTATGTGCGCTCATAGCGAAAAACTTGAGCTAACATATTACATTTAATAAGTGATAACTTTCAATTGGGAACAGGTGGCAATGACGAGTTTGGTGCCTAAAGAATTCTAATTTAAAACCCTCTTTAATGGTAAAGGCCTAATTCTGGAAATGCCACTTTTAGAAGTTGGCTTTTTCTTGTCCTAAGCATTTGGTGCCTGACACCTTTATCCTGGGTTACATGACTAGGTGTAGCTGGCAGTTGGTCTTTGCATTTTTCTCCCAGTGAGAAAAACTAGCATAGGTGTTGGCAGGGTGGGCCATCTCTGACTCGAAGAGAGAGGGGAGCTGCACCTACCACACTTGCACATCACAAAGGCTCTTGCACAACACACTCACAAAGGGTTTGCCACTAGTCTATAGTGACCCCAAACAAGCTTGGGCCAGGGCAGAGAGGCTGGAATTTCCAAACACCTTCTACTACAAAGGGAGCACCAGGTCTAAATATTGAAACCTATGATCCAGCTCTTTAGTACAAATATGGACCTGTGGAAAACTCAGAACTGCTATTTTGCTCTGCATGAAGGACTGCTACTTTTTTTCAAGCTGCTGTGTCGCCTGCTGCCCTGCAGGTTAAGGAAAGGATATGCATCTTGAACCCAGGACCACCAGAGTGACTCCAAGGGCTAGTTAGCTGGCCTTATGATCAGAGCCCCAGGGACTGAAAAAGCTTCAACCTCCTCGAACTCAGCACCTGGACTTTGCGTGTTGTAAGTTCTATCCCCCAAGTGGTGGCACCCCAGTGCAGCACCTTTGGAAGTGTGCCTGAAGGTGCTGTTCCAGCTCAGCTGTGGTCCTGTGAGCAGAATAAGTGTGTTGCATCTCTTCACAGCCGCATCAGAACTACCCAAGCAACACATCCCAGACTTTGGACTTTGCATCATCAGTCTCCTCAGAACCAACACTGCACAATGTATCCCCAACAGGCCGTCGTATTGCAAGCGCCTTGTTGATGGCCTCATTGATGACGATGCACGACTTCACATCGCTGCCCCGCAGCTTCTTCGGAACCACTGGTGCACGACGCATCTTTGATGCTGGACTTCGCATTGCAAGCTTCCCATCAACGGCATCCCCAATGATAATGCATTACTCCGCATCTTAGCCCCGCAGCTCCTTGGAACCACCACTGTGCAGCACATCCTCGATGCAGGATCTCATAATGTTCTGCAACCAGGATTTAAGGTACTTTGTTCAGTGATCCTAACTTGGTTCATGTATCGGGCCCTCGCTCAATCGCGGTCGGCCTGAACTTGTGAATTTTGTCCGGTACAGCACAACCAAATAACCACAGCTTGAACTTTGTGCCTTTAGACACTGTTCCACCTTACATCTTTAGAATTTCATATCTCCGGTTCTGCTATTTGGATTTTAGTAGTTTTGTTCTCAAATAATTTGTTAAATTTTACTCCATGTTTCTAATTTGGGTTGGAATTTTTCTTGTGGTGTGTCTTCACTTTATTACTGTATGTAGTGCTAGATAAATACTTTACACACATTGCCTCTAAGGTAGGCCTGACTGCTTTTGGCCAAGCTACCAGAAGGTTGAGAACATGTTATTTTGAGGTTTGCTAGTATTTCACCCGGACCCAGATTTTGGTTGCTGCTTGAGTAGGGTTTCACCTCCCTCAACCAGTAACCCAGTTTCCAACTGTCAGATTTTGGCAACTAAGCAGGGAATAACTTTGAAACATTTTCTAAGCACAGGTGAAAAATAAATCCATCTGAGAATATTAGCCAAAGATCACACCTGGCTTACGAAGAGAAATAATTTATGGGTTTTATTTCACTATGATAGTACACTAATGTCAATATGTAATGTGCCCTATTTTTATATTGTAGCACCCTGCCCTGTGGGCTTACGAGGCAATTTTAGGAGTGAATTATAAATATATAAAAATATGTTTTTCCTCATGGTGAATGCATTTTTCCTGTTAAGCATAACTTCAATGCATTTAATCCTGCAGTCTAGCCAGAGCACAGTGGCTCTCCTGGCAGAAAAATATTTGTTTCATCTATGTGTGTGGTGTAAGTACACACTGCAGCTCACATAGGACATTTATATTTCCATGCAGTAAAAAAGATCAAATAGGAGTTTCCAATTGACATTTCACAGTGGAAGCATAGGCATATTACTACTGTTTGCCAGTGGTAAACTGCACAGAATCCTAAAGCCAGCAGAAATAGGGTCCAGAAAAAGGATGAACATCTGGGGTGACCATGCAGAAAAGGTGAATTTGCTACAGGTCACTTAACAGGTGATACTGGCCCCTTCGCAATTACAAGATCCACAGCTACACTGTAGGTTCACCAGAACACAAATGGAGAAAATACTTGTGGGAATCAATGTGAAAATACTGACGCTCACATATTGCACCCCAATTGTCATCACTGATAATTCACCCTAGAATTATATATTATCAGTAGTTCATGAAGAGGGGAATACAAGGCTGATGAACAACTAGTAATGAATCTCCATGGACAGTAATATGTTTGTGTCTTGTTATAATTGTTCCCACTGGGGCCTGTACCAAGCGTTATCTTTGCACACTCAGGGATATCGCATTAAGTGTGACATGACCATTCGCCACTGTACAGTTCATTAGAGTGGCAACGCCATTGCACCCGTAAGTCGAACCACACATGGCTACAGTACTCATGTTGGTGCCCATCGAGAGTCTGTGGAATAGCAGTTTTCTGTAGACGACCTTCAAGTACTGCTTGGCGTTAGTCGCCTCTGAACCATTCAATAAATATCAAATAAAGAGGCAAGCACTGGAAATTGGAAAGCAGGAAACGGGTTTTTAATTTCTCCGGAGCAAAGCACATCAGATCGGACAAAGAGGGTATTGTCTCGAGGTGCTCTCTAACTGCATCTCTGTGGCCCGGCCTTTTATACAGTGGTTTATTGATTTATTGCATGAAGACAAATTCTTAACATTACTTTGAAGTACAGTAAGGAATCCCCGGAATCCCTGCTTCAGGCCCGTTCCCACACGTATTCACAGTAGAGGTCCCCACCCCAATCTCAGCAGGTGATGACTATCCCGTAGCTGGACATTCCATTGGGAACCAAAATGTGCGCAATCGGTCGGATCTCATGGAGTGGTGACATTGATTAACCCCGGTTCCTTTGATGCAAGGCGAGATTTTACAGTATGGGGCAATAAACTGCATCCGCAGGGCTAGGTGATGGCCTGGGATCAGGTCGAAGAATCGGGTACAGGGGAAGGGGTTATCAAAGGGGCTGTTCGTGTGAAAGGGATGAAAGAGTATGTGGGTCCGGCACGGGAAGTGGCTCCGGGGTAGGGTTTTGCTGTAGGTGTGTTTATGGTTCAGCCGGGTGTGCATGGGGGCTGTCAGTGCGCAGGGCATGTTAGCGAGGTCAGGGAGACGTGCAGGCGAACGGCAGTGTACGAAGCGGTCATGGTGTCTAAGATGGCTGCTGCTTACGCGCTCGTATGGGCCCAGGTTTGGACAAGATGGCGCCGGCAATGTTCACATCGAAATCTAATTTTCCACAGTGTACCCTTTGAACATGCCTAAGTCAGCTTGCCAATTTACATTAATTCCCATCATGTTTTGTATCTCTATGTCATACAAGGCTTTTACATTTTCAGATTTAGTGTCCAAAGTCTTAGGGCAAATAGAGTTCGTGAAAAGAAAGCACAGAGGTGGTATGCATTGTATCCCCAGGCAACAACCACATATTATGAAACTGGTACCAATACTATCAACAATAACTTCCAACCACAGTCTTTCAAAGTGTTCTAGAACCAGCTCTCGAGCGACCAGCCTTCTTGTTCCTGATGGACCTCTGATGAAAGTCTGTGAAGGTGTTCAGTTGCTTTGAAAGCTGATGGTGAGTTATCCGGTACGAAGGTGCAGCAGCTTGATCCGATGATGCGGCCTGCTCTTCCACGATCCGCTAGCACCACGTCTAGGACAAGACGGTTCTATAGAGCCACCAGGCGGACCGCCTGTAGCTCAGCTGTATTATTTGTGAGGATGCCAGCCGTGATATTCAATGCTGTTTCGACTGCTTGGGTCAGATGACGGATGGCTCGACTGTTTGCCATCGGACCCCAGAGAGGAATGAGTCCTTTTGCTGCATCATGAAACTGTGATGCGGTGGAATCTGCTTGTTCTGTGTCTTTTGCTTGCTTCTGCCTGTGGTGATTTGCTGGTGCCACATATGTTGGAGGGAGGACAAAGGCAATGTAACAGATGCCCCCCCAGCCCTTTGGGAGCCCGGTGTAGGCTTTTGTAATGCAGACAAAGTACATGTTCGGAGAGGCAACGAAAGATGGAGGATCAGCAGTGTTCAGAGTCTTTGTGATGCGGCAGGAGCTGTGGCCCAAGATTTTCGTCCCGTGACCTTCAATGCAGACAAGGCCTGAGACGCTCACCACAGATAGGGCCACAGTCAGAGTTGCGACTGTCCGTTTCCGAAGGTAGGAGAAGGTGGGTCTGGCTGGATTGTTTAACACCTGCATTTCGAATCTTTCTTTATCCAGGATGTTCATTTGAAAAGTGGTGTTGGAAGTCAGAGGGCAAAAGGGAGCAGAGGTTTTTCCTGTTTTGTTCAGCCAGAACTCATCGTGGAATTGTGCAACTGTTTCATCGGATGTTGCATTGTCTTTGTAGCTCCCTTGTAGGAGTATCAGCCAGGCAAGGCAGGATCCATGTACAGAGAAAGGTGAAGGGATGAAGGGAATAGAGTGTCCAGTTGCATGAGGAAGCAGCCCACAGATCCAACAGTTCGTGGCATTGGCAGCAAGGTTGTGTTGATGCAGCAATTGTACAAATGAATTGTTCCAAAACTCTTTGCGCCGTTCTTGGAGTTGGGGTGAAAGCGAAATGAGATAATGTTCTTTCTTGGTGGTGGGCTGCACAGTCGGTATCATTGTCTTGTGAGCGGGAGCACTTTCTTCCATGATCCAAACTGTGACCATGAGCAAGAGGCAGATGAGGGAGGCAATGAAGAGTGCAATTGTTTTTGTGCTATGCAGCTTGGCAGTCTTCGGGTCTTTACGGTGGGTCTTTGGACATCCGGGATCTTTCATCACCTTCAAGAGGTTCAGTGACGGGCAGGACCACATACTTTGTGTGGCGTCTCTCCTGGTAACCTTTGTAGTGTTAGCTACCGTTCTGAGATTTTTGACTTAGTTAGTGGTCTGCTTGGCCGAAGCACCCTCCTTTCGTCGCAAGTTGTACCCTTTCCTGGATGGCACAGTGGGATCTGGAAATTCTGCCAATTCAAGTGTTTCTGTTTCTGGGTAACAACTCAGGGCTGGTCGGTCTTTTGTCAGGAGCTCTTCTTGGGTGTCCACGTTTTCGGTCGTTGTCAGGGTTGAGGATATCCTTCGACAATGGTGTGCATGCAGCCAATTTCGTTTTCCTTCTACTCGAAATACAGTTCGGGTAGTAATCAAGACTTGCCAGGGGCCTGTCCACCTGGGTTCCAAGCTTTTCGTTCTTTGAAAATTTCGGATCAACACGTAGTCCCCAGGTCGGATGTCGTGTCCGGGGCCCCTGGATGCATCTGGTATGGCTTGCTGCACCAGTTGGTGGATAACAGTTAGTGTTTTCGTTAAATTGTACAGATAATCAGACATTAGTATGACCGGGACATCATGGATGGATGTTGGCTGTGGCGAGGCCCAAATATTCATAGGCCGGCCGAAGACAACTTCGTACGGAGTCAGGTGGTGTTGGTTGGAGTGGAGCGCATTGATAGTAATGCCAGTGGGAGGGCATCAGGTCATTTCAGTCCTGTGGTGGCAACTATCTTCGCTAGCTTTAGTTTTAGTGTGGCTTTGTGTCATTCTACCAGGCCTGCAGATTGGGGGTGGAAAACTGTGTGAAATTTCTGTTTTATACCCAACCCTTTCAGTAGGAGTTGGATAACTTCGGCTACGAAGTTGGGGCCAATGTCGCTCCACAAAATCCTACAAAGGCTGTAGCGTGGGAAAAACTCCTTCAACAACACCTTGGCAGTAGTGATGGCGGTGTTGTCTCGAGTGGGGTAAGCCTCCACCCATTTGCTAAACGCACATACAATCACTAGCACGTATTTTAGACCATGACACCTCTCTAGCTGAATGTAATCCATTTGGATGATTTCGAAGGGATGGTCAGGGACCCCAAACCCTCCCCAAGGTGCTACAGTCCCTTTCCCTGGGTTGTGTTACAGGCATATCATGCACTGCTGAACTAGGCGCTTCGCTGAGTCTGATATTTTGTCATTGTGTCATACTCTGGTGATTAGCTCAGTCATAGGGGCAGATCCTATGTGTGCAGGTGAGTGTGCCATGGTCAGTATGGGGATATGGTAAGCATTGGGCAGCAACCATTTGTCCGTGTCTTTCGTCCTCCAGCAGCCTTCATCGTCTTTTAGTCCCACCCGTGCCCATTCAGTCAGTTCATGTGGTGTACTTGTCGATTGGATGTCTTTTTTAGTCTCCCTAGCATCTGTCCATTTCTCTTCTTGTGACCTGGTCACGTACATTCGTGTTGTCGTTCTGCTCTCTGCTGTGGTTCGGGCAGTGATGTCGGTAAGTGTGTTTCCCTGTCCTACAATGTCCGTCACTTTCTTGTGTGTCTGGCATTTGATTACGGCCAGTTGTTTGGGGAGGAGGACTGCTTCAGTCAGGGCGGAGACTAGATCTCTGTATAAGATCAGTGTGTCGTGTGAGGTCAGGAATCCCCGTTCCCTCCACAGAAGCCCAAAATGGTGAACCACCCCGAAGGCATACTGGCTGTCCGTATATATGTTCGCTGTTGTCCCTGCAGCTAAATTACACGCTCGTGTGAGGGCAATTAGTTCTGCCGCTTGTGTGGATCGTTGGTTAATGCGGGCTGTTTCAACAACAGTTCGAGCTGTGGTAACAGCATATCTGGCTGAGGTGGTGCCGTCAGGGAGTTTGATACATGAGCCATCTACCCATAGCTCTCCGTCAGGTTCTGGGAAGGCAGTGTCTCGGAGGTCTACCCTACTCTTAGTCTGTTCGTCAGTGAGGGTCACACAGTCATGCAGGGGAGTGACATTGGGGTCGTTCTCAGGTCGTGGTAACAAGGTAGCCGGGTTCAAAGTGGTACATCGCTTCAAGAAATGTGTGGTGCCAATAGTGTCAGTTCGTATCCAGTCAGTCGTGCGCTAGTCAGGTGTTGAGTCTTGGTCTGGTTCAGGAGAGTGTCAACAGCATGGGGTACTAACACTGTAAGGGGGTTTGAAAGTACAATTCCCTCACTCTGTCGTATTGAGACAGCGGCAGCTGGTACAGCTCGTAGGCAAGCTGGTAAAGCTCTGGCTACAGTGTCAAGAGTAGCAGAGAAGTAAGCACAAGGGCGTTGTTTGTGGCCAATTAGTTGTGTTAGGACAGATAATACACATCCCTCCCTTTCGTGGGTGTAAAGGGAGAAGGGTTTGGAGTAGTCTGGGGTTCCTAGAACGGGTGCTGAACAGAGGGCATCTCGTAACTCTTTGAAGGAAGTTTGGCATTCGGGGGTCCAAGGGAGTGGGAAGGGAGCATCTTTGGCCAGAAGGGAACAATAACAATGAGACTGAAGTTCGGCAACCACTGTCGACAGAATGAGGTGAGGCCTACCAGAGAGCAGACTTGCTTCTGGTTCTTAGGGATGGGGGGTTCCAAAATGGTCTGGATTCTGTCGGGCGTGAGTCTTCTCCCTTCTTTAGATAAGAGGTGACCTAAGTATGTCACTTGGGGCTTGCAATACTGTAATTTCTTTCGGGAAACCTTGTGACCATACTCTGCAAGGAAATGTAGCAGTGGGATGGTGGCTTTGACTGCGAGCGGAGTGGTGTTGGCTGCTAGAAGGATGTCATCTATGTACTGTATCAACACCACTCCGTCCGGCAACTGAACTGCATCTAACTGTCTCTTGAGTGCCTGGCTATAAATGCTCGGACTTTCGGTGTACCCTTGGGATATGAGCGGGATTTTAGGGTGAATCCGAAGAGGTAGCAGCTGTCTGGTTGGATGGTTATGGAAAAGAAGGCGTTTTTGAGGTCAATCACGGTGAATGTGGTGGCAGTGCACGGGATCAGGGTTAGAACGGTGGTGATGTCAGAGACTACGGGGTACTGTGGCACAACTATTTTGTTAATTTCCCGTAGGTCGATGATAAAGCGGTACGCTTTCTCGTCTCCCTCTCCTTGCCTTTTGATAATCGGTAAGATAGGGCTGTTGCAAATGTTGCGGACTACTTCCTCTACCACTCCTGCATTCACTAAGGACTGGATAATTTCTACCAATGCTTTCTCGCCTTCGGGTGATATTTTGTAGTGCGGTATTTTCGGTAGCGCTGCGTCCTGTCGTACAGTCATATGCACTGGGTCTATCATCATCCGTCCTACGTCTGAGTCTGCCTATGCCCATAAGTAAGAGGGTAAAGTGTCAAGCAGGGACACGTCGGCATCAGTTATGGAGTACATGTGTCGTGAGGGGCAAGGTCTGAGCAGGTTGAGATTGTCGTATAAAATTACTCGGACTCCGTCGGGTGAGCATCTAATAGTTGCTTCGAAAATGTTTCAGCAAGTCAAGACCCATAATGGCATCTGGGGTATTGGAGGAGATAAGGAATGTTGTGTCGGTGATATTATTTTCCAGATCAAAAGGGATTGGTTTGGACAAGGGATTAGTGGAGGGCTTACCATCAAAACCTATTGATGTTACGTGTGAGCCAGACAAGGGTGCTCTTGGAATCAGTCGTTTGGATAATGCACTATGTGTTGCTCCCGTGTCTACCAGTAATTGAGACTTTGTGCCTAGGACCTTAGCGGTGGCATAAGGGCCTTGCTGGTCAACATAGAGCTCGACTGGATCCCTCCCTTGCCCTTGGCACTCCTATGGAAAGTCGTAAGCATTGTCATAGTCGGATTGTTGGTATTGGTTCTGTCGGGGACGGTCAAAAGTGTACACTCTACCGGGTTTTTCGTCGCTAGCGTCGTTTGTGTACCCCCGTCCGCGTCCTCTATTTCTTGGTCCGTTCGTTAAGTCTCTAGTCTCTTTGTTTCTGTTTATTTCTAGCAGGACCGGGCATTGCCACTTCCAATGTCAATACTCTTTGCAAAATGCGCATTGGTTCTCGCCTAAATCTCTACGTCCAGTGTAGGGTGCGGGTGCATTATTTCTAGGAGGTGGATTTCTAGCGACATTTTGCTAGTAGTTTCCTTTGTAGGGTTCCTTCCCTAAATTTACTCCTTGCAACTGAGTTATCATGACTCGCTCCTTTAAGTCTTTCTTCTTTTTCTCTGAGGCTCGATCATTTTCATTCTTTTGATGTTCATAGTATTGGGCCATCTGAAGTATGGCCGCAGGCTTTGAGGCTGCCCAACTACTCTCGCTAGTCTGTAGTTTCTGCAAAACTTCCTGCAACAGACCCTTAACGTAATTCTGCATGAATAAGTGATGTACGGTTGCAGTAGTCATGTCCTGACCGCTGTAATCGGAGAACACTGTCTCGAACCGAGAGAAATATTGGGAGACATCTTCTTGGGGTTTCTGGCAGCAAGCTGTTACTATTGACCAGTCTACCTTTTTCTCGGAGATTAGAGTCTTTATTTTCTGCACGATTTTATCTGGGAGTTCCAATATAGCTTTCAGGGGTTTCTGTCCGGGATCTCGTTGTTTGTCTATGACATCGAGTTGTCCCCAGGTATGTCCGAACAGCTCAAGGTGGTTGACTTTCCAGATTTGCTTCCACACGTCAGCTGGCAGACATAGCCCAAAGAACAAGTCTATGTCAGCTAGGGTCATGATTGTCGATCCTAAGGCGGTACCTAATTCTGTGTAGAAGGCAGTGGGGTTCTTTCGCAAATCCGGCAAGGATTAACGGAAGGTCAGGATATCTTGCCGATCCCAGGGTTGGTATACCCAATTGTACACTACCCTACCTTTAGCGTCCTGGTGATTGATATCATTATGAGTTCCCTGACCTCGTGGGGGGACCCAGTAGGGAGCGACTTGTTTTATAGGCATCATAGTGTCTAACTTTTCTACCGGGGGTTCGATCGTTACAGGGGTTGCGCCTTTGGTTATTGGTTGTTGTTTTGTGAGGTGGCGGAAGACCTCTAGCGTATCCAAGAAAAGTTCCGTCACATCACACTCACTTTCATCCCCGATATCTATTTTCCTGTACAGAGTTGCAAGGCGTTCGGGTCCCTTATCTCTATACCTTTCCTCGTATGCTGTGAGGGTATGGTAGCAAAAGCGTACAATAAAGTGTTGTTTATGGTTGGCGGCATATGAGTTACATATGTCCGATATATACTCTTCCGTTTCTTTTCGGTCCACTAGCGGTTTAACTATTTTATCAATGCCCGCTCGTTCATTTTTGTTCAAACGGGGAATTCTTGCTGGTTCTTTTTCTTTCGTTTCGGGTTTATCTGAGGCATCTTTTGATACAATATTTAGTACGAGAGGCTCGGTCGGCGTGGAGGCCGTGGATACCGAGGCCCTGGCACTACCTTCATTTAGGCTCTGGTGTTGTAGGTGCTCTACTAAAGGATAGGTGGGGGCATAAGGAGGGGGCATATAGATGATTGGGGGACCTAAAAGTAAATCATCATCTGTTCTTTGTTTTGATGGGAGCTCAGGGTAAAGCACTGAGGGTGTTCTAACAGGGCATTGGCCCGAGGTTTCTGATTCTTGTTCTCTTTTAACTCTTTCTCTTTCTTTGATTTCCTCTTCTAGCTGTTTACAGGCTAGATGAGCTGCTTTTCGTAGCTCTTTATCGAACCTAATGCGAACTGCACCATGGGTCCTGTAGGCGGTAATCAAGAGGGGAGGGTGTAACAGCAGCGCGAGAGAAAGAAAAACAAAGGACTAATCACGTACAGGTGTAACAGAGGGGCGGGGATAACTTTAGGCTCAAGAAGGCGGGTGCACATCATAGAGTGTAAGAGTTTAACGGAGGTATGATGAGACAGCAGACGCGAGCACGAGAACTCGGGCATTTTGTAAAAAGGTACGCATATGCAATGATGGTAAACAAGAACGGGGGAATGTGCATTAAGCAATGAAATATCAGTATGTGATAAGAGGTGCATATAGGAATGTGTAATTTGGAGGAGGGAGAAGGGTAGATAGATGGCGTGGAAGGTTTTGGGACACATGGGGAGCATATAAAAAAGGTGGAAAGGCATGGAATGGAGTAGAGGTATTCAGGGTAATGTGTAGCAGCAGGCTACGTTCATTAGCGGGAAAACGTTAGTTTATGAAACAGCTCAGTTTTGATATTCATGTCATTAGAACTTAAGATGCAATGTCACCGCATGTAACATAGAGTTAATTATGTATTTTGCATTTTTAGATAACCCCTGACGAAGGGCCAAATATAAAGGCCCGAAATGCATTGGGTATATGAATTTTATGGACATGAACAAAACGTACATGTGCTATCGTGGCGCAGAAGAAGGCTTGGATTAGCATTTCTGCCTCATTTAGAATAAAGCTAAACTGTAACCGTTCCCGCTTGTGACAGAGCGAAAAGATGTAAAAGTAAGAAGAATGAAACAAGATGTGGATTATTGTGATTAAAATAAAGAAGAAGAGAACAAAAGACTTATTGTGTGGCATATTCTGTGATGCCTAGAACATTCAAAGCAGTGCACCCGGCGAGGAGTGGAATCACTCCTCCTTTCAGTGCGTTAGGACCTAAAAGTAAATCATCATCTGTTCTTTGTTTTGATGGGAGCTCAGGGTAAAGCACTGAGGGTGTTCTAACAGGGCATTGGCCCGAGGTTTCTGATTCTTGTTCTCTTTTAACTCTTTCTCTTTCTTTGATTTCCTCTTTTAGCTGTTTACAGGCTAGATGAGCTGCTTTTCGTAGCTCTTTATCGAACCTTGCTTCGTCTCTCTTTCTGCCTTGCGTGGCTTCTTTGCGGCACATGCCGAGACTATCAAGCAAGGTTGGCGTGGTTTTATTTTTATGAAGGGCTACTGACTTTCTCGATCTTTTTTAGTGTTTTTATGCCATACCTTACTATAAGCTACAGCGACTAGTCCATACTTCGTAAACATGTCCTTATTAGGGGTGCCTTCCAGTGAAGCTGGATGATCTACCTCTAATAAACGGTCCGAGCTAAACCAATTACCAATCAGTGGGGAGAAGATAGGCATGACTAAGCATGGGCGAATTTTGCGAATTAGCGATCCGCGAATTTGCGGATTTGCGAATTTGCGATCCGCAAAATTCGCGAATTTGTGCATTTTTCGGTTTTTTGCGTGTTCGCGGGGATTTTTGCGTCTTCGCGAGCCGCTTGCATAGCGAAGTTACCCATGCAGTTGTTTATGGGAGAGGGAGAGAGAGATAGATAGATAGATAGATAGATAGATAGATAGATAGATAGATAGATAGATAGATAGATAGATAGATAGATAGATAGAGAGAGAGAAACAGAGGGAAAGAGAGAGGGAGAGAGGGAACGAGAGAAAGAAAGAGAGGCCGGATCTCTGAAGGGCCAGATTCCTGAGTTGCCCCTACAGAACATACAGCTTTTTATTTTTAGCAAAATGCATATGAAAATTGTGCTGTAAAGGTCTCTTTTAGTTTAACCCCTCCTGACAACTCAAAATGGGTGTATTTGCTATCCTCTCCCTTTTTCCTGTTTTTTATATCTGTAAGTGCTTCCTGATGAGGTTTAATTCCTTGGACTGGTGCCTCGTTGCCTACTTGTAACTATTCTCTGACCCTGCTTCAAGAGTCAGAGCAGGGTCAGAGAATAGTTGCAAGTAGGCAACGAGGCGCCAGGAAGCAATTAGCAGCAGGTGTCCAAGTTGAAGTTAATTTGTTTGTAACCCTTTTGTAAAAGGTTACAAAGAAATTAGGTTCAACTTTTGCACCTGCTGCTGTAACCCTTGCTTGGCTGAAAATTCGGCCCCGCTGATTCGCGGATTTTATCACGATTTCGCGAGATTCGCGGATCGCGAAATCGCGGAAAATCCACAAATTCGCCCGCAAAACTGATTTTACGCCCACTTAGGCATGACGTATATCGGACAAGTGAAGATCTCAAACAATGGTGGACAAAGGTCCGCACTACCTATCCTTCACTACTTGCAAACACTAGACCGAATATTTCTATTCTTCGTTGCTTGCAAACAGAGAATATCTCAAAAAGAACCAATAAATATATCGAGTAGCAACGAACGCTAAACAAACCAATCAATAAGCAATACTAGTATTTTCCAAACAATCAATTAAACAATCAAACAAAAAGAGTCGTGCTGCACGACCTTACCTGGACTGTATGGACAGTTTCTCATCTTCCACTTCCAGCGCCCGATCATCCTATGTTCTCCGTTATTGCCGCAGCACTCCTGAGGGCTCCCAGTCAGGACCGTAGATCAATCGAGAGAGGTCCGTTCAGAACCGGTGAAGGTCGGATGATCGGCTGCCAGAAGAGGGTCTATCGGGCAGGAGCTCTTCCCGTTCACTGCAGTCGTTCACTCTGTCGTTAGGACCTCTCTCACTGGACCCACGTGTCGCTGATGGGCCCCACTTTTGGGACGCCAATTGTGGACTAGCAGTTTTCTGTAGACGACCTTCAAGTACTGCTTGGCGTTAGTCACCTCTGAACCATTCAATAAATATCAAATAAAGAGGCAGGCGCTGGGAACTGAAAAGCAGGAAACAGGTTTTTAATTTCTCCGGAGCAAAGCACGTCAGATCGGACAAACAGGGTATCGTCTCGAGTTGCTCTCTTACTGCATCTCTGTGGCCTGGCATTTTATACAGTGGTTTATTGCTTTATTGCATGAAGACACATTCTTAACATTGAAGTACAGTAGAAATCCCCGGAATCCCTGCTTCAGGCTCGTTCCCACACGTATTCACAGTAGAGGTCCCCACCCCAATCTCAGCAGGTGATGACTATTGCGCAGCTGGACATTCCGTTGGGAACCGAAATGTGCGCAATCGGTCGGATCTCATGGAGTGGTGACATTGATTAACCCCGATTCCTTTGATGAAAGGCGAGATTTTACAGTATGGGGGCAATAAACTGCATCCGCAGGGCTAGGTGATGGCCTGGGATCAGGTCGATCAATCGGGTACAGGGGAATCAAAGGGACTGTTCGTGTGAAAGGGATGAAAGAGTATGTGGGTCCGGCACGGGAAGTGGCTCCGGGGTAGGGTTGCGCTGTAGGTGTGTTTATGGTTCAGAAGGAAAATACATGAAAGGGTGTTCCCTAAAAACAAAGTACAGAAATTAAACCCACATCAGCGGCTAACCCACACATAGTAATACAAAGGATTATATTCAAAAAAGTTTTTAATTTTCATTTTTTTCACATACACGCAGTAGATAAACTTCAGTTTCCACAGGTCAGGAGGTTAAAAATTAAGGATGGCACCACATGAGATCCAGCCGTTCACAAGGAGCAAGGATGCAGAGACAACAATTCCGTAGATGAAATGAAATATCTCAGAGTAATTGGCAAAAACTGTAGTTAAATGCAGGAAATAACATCGATGTCTTTAAAACAGAAAGGAACGACCTTAAAGGAATGACCCGGAGATGTAAGGTCGATGGTAAAATGGGGACAAGGGATATCCGGCAAGAACAGGAAGTCAATTCCAAAGAAACATAGGGGGCCAGAAAAGACCCGAAGGTCCGGATAGAAAGCGGCGTCCTCGCGGATGACAGACGCGGAGCTCCTTCTTCATACAGCGTGAAGGTATTCGTCGGTGTATTTACTGCGTGTATAAGATTACCCTCCCTCAGCCTTGCTGTTACCTAGGACCGCCTTTCAAGACCTTGCCACAGACATTAATGTTGTGTCTGTCCATGTTTTTACCAATTGCGCCCTGATGAAGGAAGCCTCTTATGGCACTTGTCCGAAACGCGCGTCGGCGCTGTTCTTGTCCTTGTGTGTACGGATATGGATGTGAATACATGTGTGTGGAAGTGATGGTATAAAAGTGATGTTTGTATGTATGAATGGATGTATTTGGTGCCCTTCTTTAAACTGATTTTGCGTGTCCTAGCTTTTTAACTGTTATTTGTTCTTTGATGATTAAATTTTCTAATGTTTAAATGAATTTATCTAAAAGAAATATTTTTGATGTTTATATGTGAAAAAAATGAAAATTAAAAACTTTTTTGAATATAATCCTTTGTATTACTATGTGTGGGTTAGCCGCTGATGTGGGTTTAATTTCTGTACTTTGTTTTTAGGGAACACCCTTTCATGTATTTTCCTTCTGGTCTCGCCCTGGCGGGTTGTTCCCCTATTTTGTAGTTATTCCTTAGATACAGGGTCCCTCTTCTGTTTATTTTGGTGTTTATGGTTCAGCCAGGTGTGCATGGGGGCTGTCAGCGCGCGGGGGATGTTAGCAAGGTCAGGGAGATGTGCAGGCGAATGGCAGTGTACGAAGCGGTCTTGGTGTCTAAGATGGCTGCTGCTTACACGCTCGTACGGGCCCAGGTTTGGACGAGATGGCGCCGGCAATGTTCACATCGAAATCTAATTTTCCACAAGTCAAGGTACCTACAAACTGACAAGCAGGTCATTTAGTCATCAGCACTGCCCATACAAAGGAATTATAACCATATATCGGCCCATACAGATTAGAAATGCCAATAGGTCTTGCCCACATAAGGCTGTTATGCCATAACTATTCACAAGAGGGGAGGTCATTTTTATCCATAACCATGGACACTGGAATTATGTGATTCTTCAGTTGTGGCATTTTTCCTATGATTATGGATCTGGCACATTTGCCCCATAATCTCCTGCACAGTTTACAGGTTTAACACAAAAATGTTTTTTTAACTAAAACGGATCGATAGTTGCTAAAAGTAAGCGCTAGAATGTGGTTCTGCACAACACGCAAATGTTAAATGCTGACGTTTCATTTGCCGATAGTGGTATTCTGATACTTAGGAGTTGCAGGTTTGTCAAGAGGTTGGTCTTAGGTGTTGAAATATAACAAATTAATATTGTCACAAATTGTCCCACTTTGTACATCAGAGTTTGCTTCCCTTGACTCATAATGTTGTCAACCCTCCCACACAAGTTGACCCTCCATTGCTGCATAACTCATGTGACCCTGTCTATAGCTAAACCCAACTTTTTGCAAAGAAGTCCTCTGGGAATGTTTTGTATCCACACCTTACCTCACACTCGTGATCAAAGTCACATGCATTAAATCCAATCATACCGATCACATCTACACAGTGAGTCTGCTAAGTATTGGCACAAAGAACCTACAGATGTTGAAATGATGGTTGGAATTTATTAAAACAATATATTTTTCAAGACGTTACATAATAAAAACAATTCTATCAGAGAAATCACAATGAAGCACTTTCAATGCATTCAATAATAAAACCAATTGATCCTAGTTAAAATACAAAAAATGTTGCACGAGAGTTTAAAAACAGACAGTGACCTTTGTCATCAATTGACACAATCAAAAAACAAGATTTCACCACATAAACCTTGATGCCTTACAAGTCATAAACATCTAAGGTAATGTTCAAACAGATAGATTTGTGGCTGCAATAGAAGCGTTGGCGCGTTTCGAAGGTATGTTCACATAACACCTTCTTTTTCAAGACAATAGTAGTGTTACTTCCGTTCATTTTTTGAAAGAATCTATAAACATAAATAAATATATTTAATATAAATCTGTAATGTTTTCAACTAATTTACAGCCAGCTTTATAATACCTTTAGTTGTTTAAGCACTATATGTATATATACGTACACCAAGAAGCAGGGTGGAAAATGTTATGCCAATACTGCAAACCCATAAACATCCCCTTAGTGTCTTAACCATAGTAATCAATCAGTCACACTTACTCTACCATTCTCCACTCCTAGAGTCATAAGCTAGTATGTGCCCCTTAGTTCACAGGTGCTCTATTATTAATAAATGTCTATACCCTCCATTCCTGAGCTATATGGTTTCTTGTAACTTACATGAGGCGAAGATAAATCAGTCTGCCTCGGAGTCATTGCTGCATAATTCCTGTGGCCCTGTCTATAGCTAAACCCACACAGTGACATTTTACAACAGTGTGGCCTCACAAGATGATGAAAGCCTCGTCTCTGATGCACGGTGTAATTGGAATTACTCATATTTGCACCAACACAATGTTTGTACTGAAAACTCCGCCCACGTGAGGCCTTCGCACCCACCGTTTTTGTAGAGGGCCCCTCTCCCCATAGGTCTGCCCAAGTAATTTCTTTACATTGAAAGGGCACAAGTGGCCTTCGTACCCGTGCCCTACTTCACAGGATCATATTGGTCATAGTACTGCACACGTTTGGCCCTTGCTTTGCATTTCATTTGTATATGATCATCCAAACTTTCAGATGCATATCGTTTTGCTGATACCGACCCATCTCTTTTACTCCTTTCAAAGAAACGTATCAGCATGCCTTTAATTTGGGTGGCAGGCATCGTCCCTTGGGTTTTCGCTTAATGTCAGCACATGTTTCATTTCGGCACACTTCCCATCTTTCAGTTCGGAACCTTCCCTATGTGTGCTATTGCTGCCACTGTGAAAAAAATGAAACGTTTTTCGCGCCCAATTTATCCCGACAGCTGAGCGCGCACCAGGCTGCAGAACGCATGTTCTTCCATAACACCGGGGAGTAAACTATCATTTTATCATGGGTAATGGGCTGCAATAGCCCTCGTGGGACCACTAAACAACACTTAGATATGCTGGCACCTGCCCAAGCGGAGTGCTCTGGCAGTAGGCAGAGGTAGGCAGTGGCGTAACACCGGCCCCTACAGCACGGTGGTGAGGGGCGCTACACCATTATGTGGCTCCCACTCCCTCAGGGGGGCGCAATTGAACCCCAGGCTAATGAATATCTGGAGGTATGGGGGACAGGGGCTCTCATCACATTTTCTATTGGGGCCCCTCCACTTTGCACTACGCTGTATTGGGAAACCTTGGTATACTGACTATACCGGGCTCATTTATCTGAGAGGCTGGTAGGGCCGGGGAAGAGTCGTGCACATGATAGATGAGTCCGGAGTGCTAGTAGAATATTATCTACAGTGGCGGCCGCTGTCTATCTTGAGAAGTAGAGCAGGTACTTAGTTTAAAATAATAAAAAAGAAAATACTTACCTGCCACTCTGCAGGTAGCTGCCTCGATGCTCCTTTCATCGCCATCAGGCCAGAAGGGACTGAGTGCTCAGGGCACAGGCTCCACGCCCCCTGGACGACCTCGAAGAGTTCCCGGCAAATGGTGAACCTAACCCGAGGAGCCGAGCTGCCCGTAGGAGTCCGGGGGAGACAGCAACCATCGCCTAGCCCGAGTGGAGAAGACGGCCAAACCGCCCCGAGTCCGGGGGACTGCCGCACCAAGAAGCACCAAACAGCCAGGTGGTACCCGAGGCGGATGGCTCTGACTCCTCCAACTAGAGACAGTCAGCGCCGGTACAACCTGCGGCCCCATCCACGGCCGTCTCAGAGATACCAAGACTTTGTTGCCCGCTGCCGACTTCTGTGAGCTGGTGAATGAAGAACCCCAGAGAACCAAGTAAGACTGTTCCACAAATGTTTTAGTTGTCAGAGACTGATGAGTGTTGTTTCACAGTTTTGAAGTGTTTACCCTGTTGGCAGGGCACAAGTCCTAAAAAAAGAAGTAGGGGGACGCTGTCACCGGAAGTGACGTCAGGACAAGAAGTGATGTCACGAAAGGTGCCGAGCTCCTCGTCCCAGAGAGGCCAAAGAGTGAAGTCCAGCTGTTTGGCAGGGGGGACGGCGTCCCCCTGGTGAAATGTCCCCCTGGTAAAATAAGTGGGGGGACGCCGTCCACCCGCGTGGTACCCCGACTCGAGCCCTGCCTGTTGGTGGTATTTGCTCTTTTGGGTAAAGGAGGAATGTAATGTCGTCCATGAAGAGGACAAGCCCACTTGACACGCATTGCGAGGGGGGCGGTGGCTGATGACCCTGAGGGCGTGCAAGTAATGGGCTTGCCCAGTGTCTGCTCGGCCAGCACGCAAGTGTTCTAATAAATAGCCCAGTGCTGTGGGCGTGGTTCAGTTAGTATCTGGCCACTATTGGTACATAACCCTCGCATGTGCCTATTCTGCGGAGACCCATACTCACCATACTTACCGGCCCCCGCATACTGCTGCTGCCGAAGGTGGGAAATAATGTCAGCCAACAAAGCCTGGTATCCGTAGTGGTCGTTGTTGGCCGCAGTTTATTAATAACCAAAGACATATTAATAACACAAACTGGTATCAAGCAATCTTCCATTTTTGAACATTACTCATCAATCATAATTGGCATATTACACATTATGACACCCTCTTCTACTAGCAGGTGTCAGTCTCTTTGTGCCCTCCTTAGTTCGAAAATGGGGCTTGTACACAACCAGTTTGTTGTCAGTCTATTGGTGCTCCAGTGGTTGGTTGCCCACGCCTTCTGCGTGTTGTGGAGGGGAGCTTTACGCTTTCCAGTCGGGAGTTAGGTCCCCAGCTCGCTACCAAATTGCGCCCTGCCGTCCGGCCGGGTCTGGGCCGCGAGTGCCGTCTCCTCCTGCTACTCCCCTCCTTTATGCCGCCACGTCACCCTGCCGTGCGGCATTCAAAAGTGAGTGGCCATCCTCTTACACACCGCCCGCCGGTGTGTTTTCTTAGCCAACCAGTGTAGGATTTCCGCTAACGCCCCTTCCCCTATCCAGCACTGCGACTTTTGCTGTTCCTTAGGTGTGGGTGGGTGGGCTTCAGTCGTTGTTGCTGTCGCGCCGTTCTCCCAGCTCCTCGAATGCGATGTGCTTCTGCTGGGAGGGCGGCGTCGCTTAAATCCTCCTGAGCCCTCCATGCAGGCCTCAGGTGAGTCCCCCTGATTGGGGGGTTCAAACAAAGCCAGGTTGACCATTGGACGTCCTTTGAGGGGCGCCAGGTCAACAGGTCACTTCCGGTCGGGTGGCTGGTGCGCACCCCGTTTCCGCTGGTTCCTGTGCGCATCGAAGCGCCCAGAACCAGTTTTTCCCCGCCGGTGGCACCACGAGGGTTATGGCGCCGGCCTTCGAGCCTCCCCCACCCTTCGGGCGGGTGCGGCGGCCTCTGCAATAACCCTCGCATGTGCCTATTCTGCGGAGACCCATACTCACCATACTTACCGGCCCCCGCATACTGCTGCTGCCGAAGGTGGGAAATAATGTCAGCCAACAAAGCCTGGTATCCGTAGTGGTCGTTGTTGGCCGCAGTTTATTAATAACCAAAGACATATTAATAACACAAACTGGTATCAAGCAATCTTCCATTTTTGAACATTACTCATCAATCATAATTGGCATATTACACATTATGACACCCTCTTCTACTAGCAGGTGTCAGTCTCTTTGTGCCCTCCTTAGTTCGAAAATGGGGCTTGTACACAACCAGTTTGTTGTCAGTCTATTGGTGCTCCAGTGGTTGGTTGCCCACGCCTTCTGCGTGTTGTGGAGGGGAGCTTTACGCTTTCCAGTCGGGAGTTAGGTCCCCAGCTCGCTACCAAATTGCGCCCTGCCGTCCGGCCGGGTCTGGGCCGCGAGTGCCGTCTCCTCCTGCTACTCCCCTCCTTTATGCCGCCACGTCACCCTGCCGTGCGGCATTCAAAAGTGAGTGGCCATCCTCTTACACACCGCCCGCCGGTGTGTTTTCTTAGCCAACCAGTGTAGGATTTCCGCCACGCCGCAGGGAGGCGCACGTCTCACTGCGGCTCCCCCCCTGCACCTGGTTCGTGGCTCCCACCTTTCTCCATCTTTCATTTTTTTTTTTTTTTTTTTTTTAGTTGCAACCTGCGAGTGACATTGCACCCCACAAGTTATCCCAAAACACCTTCATCCCTTTTTCGGATAGGTGTACCCCGTCTTGCCCATAGAGCTCTGGGCGGCCCGGGTGGATGAGGCCGTGCCGAACTGATTCCAGGCCATTGGCGAGGCAGAACTTGTGCATTGCCACGTTTAGCTTCCTCCTTGCGTTGTCGACGGCCTTGTTGGAATCAGCACCTCTCCAATGTTTCCTGCTGATCATTTCGGACCAGACCACCATCGTGGGTCCCAGCCACGCAGCTGTCTTGGTGAGATCCCTTTGGATGGCTTGCCCGACAGCTTTTCGCCCTAGCCGGGTCAGGTCATTGCCCCCTAGGTGGATGATCAGGACGTCAGGCAACCAGGCCGAATCTGCCATGAGGCCGTCCAGCGTCGGCAGTAGCTGCTCCCATCTCATGCCTGGCTGCCCTATCCACCTGATGTACGTCGCTTTGGGCCTGCGTATGCTGCGGTCCCCCTGCCGCCACCAAGACTCCATCCGGGACACGAATGAGTGCCCCACCACCCAGACCAGCTGCGGGCGTCCCCCTGTCGAGAGAAAGCATTCCGTTAGGTGGCTTTTACTGCGCACCGTGTGCATTCAAGCGAGGGCGGGGGTGTGTTGTCACCCTGCCGTGCGGCATCCCAAGGCAACTCCCACTCCTTCCCCCCCTTCCCACCTTCGGGGCTTTCTCTCCCTTCTTGTCTTTTTTTTTTTTTTTTTTTTTGTCTTTTTTCTTCACCCCTTTTTTTTTTTTTTTTTTTTATACGAGGTGAGGGCGTATGTACGACTTGTACGCCCTGGAGCGCCATCTGCCCACTGCCTGGATCCTGTCCTCTGGCATGCCATGCTGCGATGCCGAGGTTGCCGCGCCGATCCTGAAAGAGTGAGAGGCGAACGAAGCCGCGCAATACCCGGCTTTACCAAGGCCCTGGCGCATTATGGCTGTAAACTGGAACTTGCTCAGGTACCTCCCGTCCTTATGTATGAAGAGAGGGCCATCGCCAGCTGGTCGAGCCCCCATGTACCTGAACAACCAGCATACCGCGCAGAGCCCCGACTCCGGTATGCAATGGAGACGTATCGTCGTCCCCCTCCTTGCCCTGTCTGTTTTGGACTGTCTCAGTGTTAACTCCACTGCCCTCTCCATTGGTTTAATGTCTCTTGCCTGCAGGCATTGCTGCGCTGGGCCCGACTTGCTGGGGGCTACCAATTCGCTGACACGGAATGCTCCAAAGAACGCCGTCGTGAAAGCCGCCCTAAATAGCAGCAGCTCGTACTCATCCGATATTAAGCCTGTGAGGGCTCCAAGGAGCTGACCCAGTTTGGCAAAATCGATGGGACGCCTGTTGTCCTTCTTTTTTCCTTCAACCCTCCTCCAGCCTTTTAAGGCCGTCTTTAGATAGGCCGAGGTAGTGGGGTCCTCGCCTGTGTAAAGCCTCGCAAAATGGGCAATGGCGGACAGATGCGCCTGGGCCCATGATCTCGTTTTTTTCGACTCGAATGCCCATTGCACGAATTTCTCGACCGCTGTGCGAGTCTTTGCCCCGTTTTCCAGCGATTTTAGGCCCCCAACTTTCATAACTGTGCCCGCGTATGTCCTGTATCTTCTGCTAGCTTCCGCGGTGAGTGATTGCCCTACTAGCCATGATAAGTCTACTCCCCCAGGTCCCAAAGGGACGATGGAAAGGGGGGTCATCTCCTTGTCCGCCCCGGGCACCAGTTCTCTGAAGCGCTTCATTTGGGACCGTGAGAGTGCGTCTGCTGCCGAGTTCTCTGCCCCTGGCACGTGGCGTGCTTTCAGCTCCAGGTTCCCTTCTAGCTGTAATTTAATTAACCGTCGCATTAGCCTCAGCATGTCCGGGCATCTCGCTGCGCCTCTGTTAATGGCCTGCACTACTCCCATGTTATCCGACCAAAGGGTGAGTTTCAGGTTTTTTATTTTCTCGCTCCAAATGGTCATTGCCACAATGATTGGGAACAGCTCGAGAAACGTGATGTTCCTGGTGAGCCCCTGCGCATGCCACTCGTCTGGCCACTGGCTGGCGCACCAGCTGTTTCCCAGGACCGCGCCGAAGCCAAGGCTTCCAGCCGCGTCAGTGTAAAGGGCTATCTGTTCGGCCGTTACCCAACCTGCTCTCCAAATCAGCACCCCGTTGAAATTCTGTAGGAACTCGTCCCACACCCGCAGGTCCTGTTTCACGCCTGCGCTCAGTCTGATGTGGTGGTGCTTGTGGGTGACGCCGGCCGTTAGCCCTGTTAGGCGCCTTGAAAATACCCTGGCGGGCGGGATTACCCGAGCCGCTGAAGGACTGGGCTCTTTTGGACCCAGCGGTGCCAGGGCACAACACCTGAAACCTTCGTGGGTAACCTGCTCCGGCGTACAAGTCACAGAGACACGGGACACTTCCTTCGGCGTCAAAGAGTCAAGGTTTATTTACTGCAGGGAACACAGAAGTCACAGGAAGTACATCGAGTGTAGTTCGGGGAGACTGCTTCAAATTGGTTTTGTGGATCGCTCCTTTTATACAGTTTTTACCCATAAGATAACATGAGACACAATAGTTTACAACCCGGTTCCCACATTTAGCTCTCAGAGGGGTCGCTTTGGTCACTTTGAAACACATAAGGTCCGGAACATAAGTGCGGAAACATTTGGCGGTTCCCAACTGTAAAAACCCATCTTCCCACCATTAGCAAATTCCAATCAGCAGTAAAGAAGATCGAAATAGGAACGAAGACAGGTGCAGAGGAAGACGGAGACAGTGGGGAGATCGGAAAGGGTGTAAAAGGGGAGGTAACGAGAAGCACGAGATACAGGCATCAAAGGGACGTGCCTAATGAGATGCACGGCTGAGACAATAAGTCCGTGCGGCAAGATGAGCCTCGAGCGGCGCCATCTGCCTTACAGCAGCAACCCCCTCGTCATAAAGACACTTACAAAGGACATGTGTCTTCCGCAAATATCTTGGGAGTCCCAGGGTCGCGAAGCGGACAGCGTCCGTTCGCTGACTACTTGAGGGCAAGAGACAAAATGGATGCCGTATCTAAGATGGAACCCGTGGGTACAGATGAAAAAGCCCACGTAACAAACGAACGGTTTAAGTTAGCACAGCGAAACTGCGCACACTTACTAAACTCGTCATTTGCGGTTCATAGATACCAGACTCGACCATATTCGTGCGAGTCGAAAACACCACTTACAATTGTCACGGAACCTCAGACGCTCCTTTTGCCCTCATGTAGGCAAGCACTAGTCGGAATCATATTCGATATTCATCAGACCATCAAGATGTCGTTGTAGCATAGCTCTGTCCAACCGAGTCCCCTTGGTAACAGATGGTTGTCTCATACACGTTGTAGCACAGAGGCCACATAAGGCAGGACCACACTGCACACAAAGGCAACACGTGAACAGGAACACTACCACAACCCCGATGATCGTCAGAATCTTCCAACCCCAAGTCGATACCAGGCCCCAAAACCATCCAAGTAGTGTCCAATCCCCTACATCCACGTGTATGGATTCGGAGATCTTATGCAACTTCGAGATGGCTTGATAGACAGTAGGAGCATTATCTGGAATGAAAATGCAACAGCTCGAATGGATCACTTTACATACCCCACCGCGATCTGCCAAGACGACATCTAAAACCATACGGTTTTGCAACGTCATAAGTCTCTCCGCCTGAAGTTCTGTGGTGATATTACCAAGGGCACTGGCAGTAATATTAGCTGTCGATTCTACCACTCGAGTCAAATGTCTCAGGTTCCTACTATTAACCATAGGTCCCCAAAACGGGAGGAAACCCTTGAAAAAGTCTCCTGCCTCTTGACCGGCAGTATCCTCTTCGCTAATTACGCCTCGTACAACTCTAGTCTTATGATAATCGGCATCTACAGTGAACGTCGGAGGCAACAGATTTGCAACAAAACATGAGCCCATGAAGTCTGCGGGCAACCATGTGTATGCACGATCATGACAGATAAAGTATGTACCCTTGGCAGCCAGAAACACAGGGGTCGGGGACATTGGCAGAACGTAACTTTCAGTGCAAGCACTTGCTCCAAGTGAGGCGTGCGAGCCACGACCCACAAGACAAAGATTACCAGTGTGGGGTACGACCCATATTGGAGGCGAGCTTTTAAGTTGCTTTTCATTAGTGAACATACTATATTCCCCTCTACTTAGGACCCTATAGGCTTGTACCTCTTCTTTAGGGATAAGAAAAGGATCATGGATCTCATCTTCCATATCCTCTATTGCCATCGATAGCAGCCTCTGATACGAGGTAGGACCAGAGTTGGGGGAACGTTGTTCTTGAGTGGGGTGGAAACCCAGTGCGCTTCGAAACATTGTTTGGAATGCTCGAGCTGACCCTTGGGAACTATACGGTAACACCAGATATGGAATTCCCTTACCCGTAGTATGTGGCATCAACCCACACACCCAACAATTAGTAGTGTTAACCACTAACTGATGCTGATGGAGGAGCTGAATAAAGGAATTGTTGCGGAATTCTACACGTCTAGCCTGTTCGTGTTCCGGTAACATGTGAAAGGAATGGGGAGAAGCAGTAGAAGTAATAGAAGTAAGGTTAGGGTAAGGAGTAGGAGTAGGGGTAGCAAGTAAAAAGTAAGACATAGTGTAATACACCCCACCCGCCAAAAATGCAGAAGCAGTCAAAAACAATACAAACAATTGGAATACAAAACATTTAGTACGACTGAGTTCCTGCAGCTGGACTCTATACGCCTGAGTTCCTTCCAAATCATTCAGCTTCGAAAATGCCATTTCCCTACGACCGTCCGCAACGTTTCTTGACGCACTTCGTTCTGCGCAGCAATAGTCAATCCCCAGGAGTTCCTAGGAACCGACGGCCTTTAACCTAACGTCAAGACCTACTGTCCAGAAGGAAGTACGCGCGCGGCCCTACGGCCCTCAATACACAATATGTATATATTTAGCACAATATTTCTCAGCTGTGGAAGGAAAAAGATACAAGGAAGAAGCTTGATATATGTACAAAACAAGTTTCAATGATACGAGTGTTCAAAAGTTGATCATGGGAAACGAGGATATTGCAGTTATCAATTTCAGAAAAGCAAGAATATTTTATTTGTCCTTAGTGTGAGAACGCAAAGAATATCGATGTTTCCCGGGACGTGTCTGCTCGTCGAACAAAGGATCCGTTGAAGAGACAGCGTCCTGTTGATCAATTGGTTGATTTGGTCTTGAGTCTTTTGCTGACAAGTGTTCAACAGTGGCTTTCTGCTGCGCTGAGGGTTCTCCAACAAGCTGCGCGTCGCTTAAAGGTACAAACGCCGGCAATGTCTCTGTTTCTGTTGACGCAATGCCTTTCCTCACCCACGGGTCTGCCGGCAAAGGAATAGGGACTCGCTTACAATGGGTAGCATGTACCCAATTCTTCCGCCCCTCAAGACGAACGGCAGTCCTCGTGGCCAGGAGCACCTGGTAAGGTCCGGTGAAACGGGGGTCCAGATTGTTCTTGCGTGAGAAGTTACGAGTAACCACCCAATCCCCGGGCTGGAGCTGGTGGCCTGGACCCTCCGTCTGCGTCGGCAAGGCGTCGTAAACCTGTTGATGAATTAACCTCAGTTTAGCAGTCAAGTCATGTAAGTAGTCAATCAACATCGGATACTCAAGATCAACAAATATTCCTGGCCTAGGAACCCCCCACACATTCGCAGGACGGCCGAACACTATTTCATAGGGACTAAGCCCTATTCGGGAGTGTACAGTCGCCCTAGTTGACAGTAATGCTAGAGGCAAAGCGTCAGGCCACGAAAGTCCAGTCGTAGCCTGAATCTTCGCTAGCTTTAGTTTAAGGGTGCCATTGTACCCTTCAACCAATCCAGCTGACTGGGGATGATTGGCACTATGGAATTTCTGATTAATTCCAAGGCCCTTACACACACTCTTCATCACACTTCCAACAAACTCACTTCCGTTATCAGACCACACGACTCTAGGCATTCCATACCGAGGAAAGTATTCCTTCAGTAGGATTTTCGCAGTAGACAAAGCAGTATTGTCTTTGAGGGGATAGGCCTCGATCCATCGGGAGAATGCGCAAACCACAACCAAAACGTATTTCAGGTTATTGCATCGCTCCATATGGATGAAGTCCAATTGGATCACCTCAAAGGGATACGAAGGAGGAGCAAAACTGCCAGGGGGAGTTGGGGTTCCTTTGCCAGGATTGTACATTATACACACCATACAATTCTTCACCAAACGTTCAGCACATTTCGTAATTCCATCATTCTTCCACACAGCAGCCAACAACTTGCAAATACCTTTCGCGCTAATATGTGCTAACCCGTGTGCCATTGTCACAACGGCCAGTACATACGCATCAGGCAACATCCATCTTTTCTGATCTGACAAATCAATCCAGCAACCATTCACATCCAACCTTCCCGTACTTTCTTTCCACTTCATCTTTTCAATGTCGGTGGCCTCATTCTGTATTGCTTTCACACTCTCTATAGTATCTTCACACATACTCGATTCTGTAGGCCACCTAACCGAACTCGTCACATACATTCGAGTGCTAAGGTTCCGGGCAGTCTCCTTAGCAATCTCATCTGCAAACGCATTACCACGACCAACATCATCCGTCACTTTACGATGCGCACTACACTTAACAATTGCAACTTGAGCAGGTAAAGTCAATGCATCCAAAAGATCGTTCACAAGCTGGCCATGCTGTATTTTCGTGCCATGTGACGTGAAGAAACCACGCTCTCGCCACAACCGTCCAAAGCTATGCGCTACACCGAAAGCGTACTGACTATCGGTGTACACATTCACACGTTTCCCTTTTGCTAATACACATGCTCTAGTAAGAGCAATCAGCTCTGCAGCTTGGGCAGAGTTCTGATTCAATCTCGCAGTCTCAACAACAGTATTCAACGTTACAACAGCATAAGCAGTAGTCACGTCACCATTCGACAATTTAAAACATGACCCATCCACATACAGGGTGCCCTCCGGGTCTTCCAATGGGGTGTTTTTAAGGTCCACTCGACCTTTTGTTTCCTCCTCTGTCCGCAAGTAACAGTCATGTTCTGCTACTTCATCTGACTCTGCACTAATTGGTAACAAAGTTGCCGGATTTAGGACATTACAACGTTTTATCTGAATATGGCTTGCCAAGAGCGTCAATTCGTACCCAGATAACCTCGCACTCGTCAAGTGCTGAGTTTTCGTTCGATTCAAAAGAGTATCGACTGCATGCGGAACCATCACCGTAAGCATATTATCCATGACCAATCCTGCTGATTGTCGGATAGAGACCGCAGCTGCCGCAGTTGCTCTCAAACAACTCGGCAATGCTCTAGCTACTGGGTCTAAGGTCGAGGAAAAATATGCACATGGACGTTGCTTACCACCAAAAGGTTGCGTTAAGACACTCAAAGCACAACCTTCCCTCTCGTGAACATATAACGTGAACGGCTTGCTGTAATCAGGGGTACCTAACACAGGAGCCGAACACAATGAATCACGTAATTCAGAAAAACTTTTCTGACATTCTTCCGTCCATGGTAAAGGAGTTGAAACATCCTTGCACGTAAGAGCCACCAATGGTTTCGCTAGCAATGAAAAATTAGGAATCCACTGCCTGCAGTACGACGTGATACCTAGAAAGGCACGCACATCTCTTTGGGTTTGTGGCACAGCCATTCGCGCAATCGCTGCAATTCTCTCTGGGGTCAATCTCCTTCCCTCCTTTGACAATAAGTGACCTAGATAGGTTACTTCTTGACAACAATATTGGAGTTTAGAAGGTGACACCTTGTGATTTAACTCACAGAGATGTTGCAGCAACGACACCGTAGCAATTTTGCAAATGTCCTGAGTATCAGCAGCCACCAATAAGTCATCGACGTATTGGATTAAAGCCGCACCAACCGGCAACCTAAACGCATCTAATTGACCCTTCAAAGCTTGACTGTAAATCGATGGACTTTCACAGTAGCCCTGAGGAGCGCGTTTGAACCGGAAGCTACGTCCACCAAGAGAGAAACCGAAAAGGTCCCTGCTCTCTGCGGCAATCGGGATGCTGAAAAACGCATTTTTCAAATCAATCACCGAGAACCACGAAGCAGTAGCTGGAATCAGAGTCAGTAGCGCCGTGATGTCAGGCACAACAGGGAATTGAGGAACCACAATTTTATTTACCTCCCGTAAATCGATAACAAAACGATAAACAGGCGGTTTGGTAGGAGCAGTACGTTTAAGAATGGGTAGTACTGGGCTGTTGCACACGTTTCCCCGAGTCTCCTCAATAACATCTTTCTCGATCAAATCATAGATGATCGCTAACAAAGCTCGTTCACCATCAAGGGAGATACGGTATTGGGGAATACGTGGCAATCGCACATTCGATTTCAACTGAACAACATAAGGGGAGATATCAAGTAGGCCCACATCATTTGGACCCGTCTCCCACAAAGACGCAGGAAGAGAATCCAATTCCGGTGGAAGCTTATCGAGGGACAAATACATGGGAGAGACTACTCTCTCTCCGAACGTAAGCTTTACACCCGCAGGAGAACAATACAAAGTTGCATACAAACGTTTAAGCAAATCCAGACCCAAAAGATTTTCACCACAACCAGTGGTTAAAATCAACGGAGCTTCGAGCTCACGAGGCCCAATTTTAAGGGGCAAAGGGCGTGAAACTGGATTGCTAACGGGGGCGCCAGAGAATCCAACGGAAACATTTGTTAAGCCAGACAAAGGTGCGCCAGGGAGTTTCGAATGCATGATAGAACTTTTCGCTGCACCAGTGTCCAACAGAAAAGGCTCAACGACGCCCGATGTAGCAACTGCGACGTAAGGCCCTCTCTGATCAACCGGAACTGATACCACTCCCTCTCCTTGTCTTTGGCTGTCCTAGTAATTACTATCGTCAGTTCCCTGATCGGCGTAATAATCGTCTACATTGTACTGCGCAGATCGTCCTTGCGATGATCCACGTTGATCGAAACAGTTATTAGAATTTGATGAATTGTCGGAACGATCATTCTGAGCGCCACGACCTCTACCACGTGATGCATTCTGTGAACCACCACGACCTCCTCTAGATGAATTACCACTATTACGGTCATTTAAAGCAGGACAATCAAATTTAATGTGTCCCTCCTGTCTACAATAAGCACATTGATTGTACCCTAACGAAGATCTTTGAAAAGAGGAATCGTTACGCGGCTGCGATCGATTCGATTGCGACTGTGATCTATGCTGTTGAGACGCATTCTGATTAGAACGCGGCGGATATGCTTGTTGCAACAACACTTTAGTTTTTAGCTCTTTCGTCTTTTTATCAGCACGGTCAGTTTCCTCTTTTTCTCTATTTTCGTAATATTGTGCCGTAGCCAATATCTGAGCTGAGGTAGAAACGGCCCATGCACTTTCTGAATTCTTTAATTTATTGCACAAGTCGGGCAATAAGTTCGATACGAATTTATACACAAACAACCGTTGTCCACCCTCAGTACCCATATCCTGTCCACTATGATCAACGAATGTTTCCTCAAACCTCGTAAAGAAGTCTGATACACTCTCATCTTTCTTCTGCTTACAGGCTGACAACTTGTCCCAATTTACCCTCATAGCTGGCATAAGCGTTTTCATTAATGTAATGATTCGCTGGGGAAGAAGTTCAATCAACTGATCGGGTTTAGTAGCAGCCACTTGTCCAGCGTCTGCCGCTGTAATGGCATTCCAATCACCACCTAATTCATTTGCGTGATCTTGGTGACGAATCTTAGCCCATACCGGTTGCGGTACGACATTGCCAAACAACATGTCGATATCGGCAAGATTCATTATCGTAGCGTCTACGAGCTGCGATAATTCCTTATAATACCCAGCAGGATTTTTGCGAGGATCGGGCAAAGTTTGTTTCACCTGAAGCACTTCCGATCGTTTCCATGGGAGGTGTATCCACACTCTCTGGAAATGCGCCGGAACTGGCTGGGCACCAGTATTATCAGCTGGTACCCAAACCGGCGGAACTTCACGCATAGGATATTGGCCAGACTCATCTTGTTTTTCAATGTCCTCAACGAACAATGCATGAGGAATAGGAGCGGGACGAAGAGATAGTAACCGCTCAATAGCACGTCGGACATTAGTGTCGACTATCAGTCCAGTCGCGAACTGAAGCCGAAGTTCAGACAGGGTGGTCAGCACCTCGTCAGGCGCATAGGCCACTATCTGATCATGTAAGAACTTGCACATTTCATCAAACACATATCTCTGAGTTGGTATGTTGAATTGATCAAACGTTTCGAGGACAACACGAGGTGGATTTCTAACAGGGTTTACCATCCAACCCATCGCCATATTGTATAGCGCAACACGTTCTCTATTAGCAGGAAGCTGGCTACGTCTCTGAGGACCATCAGAACCAGCAGACCCAAAAACAGGTCCGAGCGACTGAAAGAAGTTAGTCACACTGGGAGAATTACGGTTACGAGTAGAGGGACAAGAATAAGACACAGGACTAACAAGAGAAGGAGTAGAAACATTAGCAACAACAGGGGTTAACAACACAGGAGCAGTAGCGTGAGCAGTAGCGGGAACAGGAGTATGTGGAAGCGGAGGAGCAGTAGGAATAGAAACAGGCAAAGGAGCAGGAACAGTCGGAAGAGCGGGTGCAGGTTGAGGAACTGGTGGAGGAATAACAGGTACGGCAGGGACCACAGGAGCTGCGATACCCTGTACGTACGGAGGTGGCGACTTCATAAGATAGGACATTAAGGAATCCTCAACTGCCTCTTCCTTCTTATCCGACTCCGTAGGCAAAGCAGGATAGCATTTATCTATGGACATACGCTGTAGCCTCTCAAACACTTCCTTATCCTTATCCTCCTTATCACGCTGAAACTGCTCAGCTTTCTTCACTATAGTAGCAACATTATCTCGCTCACTACGTTTATTCTGTCTGATCTCTTTCTGTCGGGCTTCTTTGCGCCAGAACCGAAAGGCATCAAACATGGCCGGCCTTGATTTACGTTCGAACAACTTTATTTCCAAATTATCTAAGATCGACGCTTCGAAGCTACCGTGAGGTGGCCAACGAAGATCGCCGTCTTTCTTTGTATATTTTATCCAATAATCGTTAAAAGCAATCGGGCCTAGCCCATGTTTGCTATATAAGTCATAAGTAGGAGTTCCAACCGGAGGTATCGGACACGAGTCCTCCAGCAGGGAATCCGCACCACAAGGTCTAAAGCAACTGAACAAAGTACTGCGACCAGGCATCTTGCACACTAGCCGAGTTTCACAAACTTCAAGGGTTACGGGATTTACCAAGTCCCAGCAAAGAACAAAACCCTCGGTCTTTGGCGGCTGCAGTCGTCAAACAAATACAACAACAAAGTACGCTAGCAAAGTGTCACCGACAAAAACACTCACACAGCGTGTACAACAAAAACACTCGCTAAAGTGTTTACAACAAAGACACTCGCTAAAGTGTCTACAACAAAAACACTCGCTAAAGTGTTTACAACAAAGACACTCGCTAAAGTGTCTACAACCAAGGACTCTGGGAGCGACCCACAAATACTTAACTCAAAGATCAATGGCGTCCTCAGGAAGGCCCGTCAATCGTCTCGCTATACCAAGGTCTACGCCAGGCGCCAAAACAGGTCTACAGTCAGGGCAGCAGTCCGTCGCAGCCGTTAGGAGGCGGGAATCTTCGCGGGAAAAGTCTTCGGGCCACTTATTTCGACAACAGGATCGATGAAGCGGGGTGCACCTTCCCTCGGAGATTTCACACGAAGTTCCTCACGATCGTCGGGCTTGGACCGGTACCACTGATGCAGCCCCACGTTGGGCGCCAACTGAAGGACTGGGCTCTTTTGGACCCAGCGGTGCCAGGGCACAACACCTGAAACCTTCGTGGGTAACCTGCTCCGGCGTACAAGTCACAGAGACACGGGACACTTCCTTCGGCGTCAAAGAGTCAAGGTTTATTTACTGCAGGGAACACAGAAGTCACAGGAAGTACATCGAGTGTAGTTCGGGGAGACTGCTTCAAATTGGTTTTGTGGATCGCTCCTTTTATACAGTTTTTACCCATAAGATAACATGAGACACAATAGTTTACAACCCGGTTCCCACATTTAGCTCTCAGAGGGGTCGCTTTGGTCACTTTGAAACACATAAGGTCCGGAACATAAGTGCGGAAACATTTGGCGGTTCCCAACTGTAAAAACCCATCTTCCCACCATTAGCAAATTCCAATCAGCAGTAAAGAAGATCGAAATAGGAACGAAGACAGGTGCAGAGGAAGACGGAGACAGTGGGGAGATCGGAAAGGGTGTAAAAGGGGAGGTAACGAGAAGCACGAGATACAGGCATCAAAGGGACGTGCCTAATGAGATGCACGGCTGAGACAATAAGTCCGTGCGGCAAGATGAGCCTCGAGCGGCGCCATCTGCCTTACAGCAGCAACCCCCTCGTCATAAAGACACTTACAAAGGACATGTGTCTTCCGCAAATATCTTGGGAGTCCCAGGGTCGCGAAGCGGACAGCGTCCGTTCGCTGACTACTTGAGGGCAAGAGACAAAATGGATGCCGTATCTAAGATGGAACCCGTGGGTACAGATGAAAAAGCCCACGTAACAAACGAACGGTTTAAGTTAGCACAGCGAAACTGCGCACACTTACTAAACTCGTCATTTGCGGTTCATAGATACCAGACTCGACCATATTCGTGCGAGTCGAAAACACCACTTACAATTGTCACGGAACCTCACCGCGAAGTTGAGTCTACCTATTACTCGCTGGATCTCCCTCAGGGTGGCCTTGTCCCGACCCCGTAGCTTCGATACTTCCTCGCGAAATTCCTTTACTTTGCCTGGAGGCAGCCTGGCCGTTCCCGCTATAGAGTCCAACTCTATGCCCAGGAACGTGAGACTTGTGGTCGGGCTTGTAGTTTTTTCCTTTGCGAGGGGGACCCCTAGCGACCTGGCTAGCTCCTCGAAGGCTGCCAATGTGCTTGCGCACACTGAGGAACCTGCCGGGCCCGTGAACAGAAAATCGTCTAAGTAGTGCAGTTTCCCCCCTTCCTGGTGCCGGTCATGCAGCGCCCATTCTAAGAAGGTGGCGAACTGCTCAAAGTATGCGCATGATATCGCGCATCCCATGGGCATGGCTTTGTCAATGAACACGTCCTCTCCCCATTGGAAACCCAGTAAGTGGAAACTGGAAGGGTGGACCGGCAATAGTCGGAACGCGGATTCAATATCGGCTTTCGCCATAAGAGCCCCTCTGCCTGTCGCCTTCACCAGCTCGATTGCGTCGTCGACTGACGCATATCCCACTGAGCAAGCTTCGGGGTCGATACCGTCGTTCACGGGGGAACCTTCCGGAAACGAAAGGTGGTGTATCAGCCTGAATTGACCTTGTTCTTTCTTGGGGACCACGCCTAGCGGGGAGATGACTATGTCTCCTTGTAATTCCTTTGGGATAGGGCCCTCAACTCTGCCCAGTTTCACTTCTTTCTCAATCTTGGCGCTAACCACTTCGGGGTGTTGGCTTGCCGACTTCAGGTTGTTCGCCCCCGCCGAGGGGAGCGGGCCATGAAATGGAATAACGAAGCCTTGCTCGAAGCCCTCTACCAGTGACCTGGCCTCTGCTTTGTTCGGGTATTTGTTTGTTAATCTGCGCAGCTGTTGTGTAATAATGGGGGATCTGGCCAGCTGGCGCCTACAAATGTCCACCAGTCCCCTCTTTTCCCCTGCGTTGGGGCTAACGCTTCTTGCTCTTTTCTCTCTTCTCCCTTTTCGCTTCACGTTTGGAACCTTTGCATGCGGAGGTGGCATGCTTGCCCCCGCAGGTCGCGCATGCGTGTTGAAACTTACAAGACGAGCCCCATGAGCAGTCCCCCGCCTCGTATCTCCAACAGATCGCCTTAGTTGCGGTTGGGGAGTCTGATCTCCCGTTCGACCGCCTTTGATAAGAACCGCTCTTCCCTTTTTGGTATGAGCTCCGAAAGGGCTGGTCGCCTTTTCCGGCCCAGGTCCTAACGTCTTTGGCTGTAAGCATCTTGTGGATGAAGCCGGAGACATCCTCCTCATTCCACTCCATTTCGGGGTGCCTCTGCATTTTTAATCTAAACCCTTTATCGTATTCTAGCCAGGCATCCCCTGGGAACTGCCTCTGTGCTAGGTGGATATTGGCCTCGTACAGCCACAAGTCAGCCGCGCAATGGGGGAACCTCTCCACTATAATGCACGCCATGATTCTGAAGGCGTCTAACCAATTTTCGAAACTGCGCTCTTTTCTGGCCCCACGCCTTTCTCTCCTGTCCTCTTCTTTCCTGTCGCACGTGGTTAGATCAAGACCTTCTAGCTGTATTTCAAGCAGCGAAAATATGTCGATGAATTCTTTGCGCCATATCCTCTCTTTTACCGCTAGGGGGATGAGACATGCCAGGCCGGTGGCTTTCGTAGTCAGGGACGCCGGGCCGGGGGATGGCCTGATGTAATGATCGTTGACTACCCCACTCGGAGGTGGGCTTCCTGCAACGGGGCCGTAACCCCAACCGGGTAGCGGGGAAATCTGTTCCCCCTGGGCGGACAAGCTTACCTGCTCCTGCACTCTTGTCTGACGGGCCCACCCCGGGTCGACCATATGCCACGTGAGACCTGCCGCTTCCTCCGCGCGCTGCTCCCTAGGCCCTGGTACCCCCTGCCCTATGCCATTAAGTAGCCCCGGCGCTAGCGATTTCAGACATTCCCTTACGATGTTGCTAATATGCTCACCCTTTTTCTTTTTGTCGGTCGTCTCGCCCTGTTCACTGCCCTCCGGCCTCGGCGTAAGAGGTTTCTGCCGTACCTTCCTCGGAGGGTTCCTCTTCGATGTTCTCTTCATCGGCGTGTTTTTCAGCTTCTTGGGTGCGGAAGGCCCTGGTTCTTCGTCCGCCTGTTCAACCGGTCTGTTCTCTTTCCCCTTGCCCAGGTGGGGGTGAAGCCAGTCGTCGCCGTGGATGGCCGATAACTCGCGGATCTTCAACAGTACCTCCGCCATCTCGTCCGGCTGGCCTTCCGACATGTCGTGAGTCTCTGCGCACTTGTGTGTGGCTTCTTAGTTTCCCGCGTCTGCGTCAGGCCGTCTGCCGGGGGCACAGCTGACTGCGTGTGCTTATCCCGAGCCCTGAGCTTGCCGCGGTCTTTACCTGTTGTTGTTTCGGGGGAGCTGGCACGGCGCGCCGCGCTCCGTAAGGCGTCCTCGGTGATGATGACCTGGATCTTCTACCGTAGTCCCACCGTCTTCCTGCCTCGTCCTTCGCCGCGTCGCCTCTCTTCTTCAGTTGTTCTTCAGTCGTTGTTGCTGTCGCGCCGTTCTCCCAGCTCCTCGAATGCGATGTGCTTCTGCTGGGAGGGCGGCGTCGCTTAAATCCTCCTGAGCCCTCCATGCAGGCCTCAGGTGAGTCCCCCTGATTGGGGGGTTCAAACAAAGCCAGGTTGACCATTGGACGTCCTTTGAGGGGCGCCAGGTCAACAGGTCACTTCCGGTCGGGTGGCTGGTGCGCACCCCGTTTCCGCTGGTTCCTGTGCGCATCGAAGCGCCCAGAACCAGTTTTTCCCCGCCGGTGGCACCACGAGGGTTATGGCGCCGGCCTTCGAGCCTCCCCCACCCTTCGGGCGGGTGCGGCGGCCTCTGCAACACGTGTGCTTGTGTTTCCTTTAGGCAGCCCTGCCACTTACAATTCTACATGCCCTCTCCAGGTTGACTTCAACTCTGTCCATGCACCATAGGCCCTGGGTCGTCTTCACCGTGTTCCTGTCACAAGGGCCTCAAGGCCCTTTTCTCCCTCGAAATCTGTGTCCCAAACTCTGCCTAGGGCATCCACTCGAAACAGGGCAACTGGAATTGTGCAGCTATGGGCGGCTCAATTAAGCAGGAGGATTGGTAATTATGGAACAAGAAAAGTACAACTATGTGGCAAGTTATGTTGCAGTATTATTTTAGCACACACTGATAGTGTCTGAACTCTGAACAATTATTTAACCTTATTCCTCCCAGTTTAAGACATGAGCGCAATCAGTGCTTCAATTAGCTGCAAAAGGTGACAAGTTAACCGTGGCAAAAGGTCAGCCACCATAGTGTGCCACCCTATGTGTCATGCTTTCCTTAATAAATATAGATCCTTTCCAGCTAAAAGCATTTTTTTTATTCTATCAATAAGTCAGTAGAGTGTGAATTATGTGGCAATTGCAGTAAATCCATTTTATGTGGTAAAACACAGAAGTTGTTGGATTCGGAAATTCTGGTTTAACTGCGCACGAAGCACTATCATCCTATGTTCGTTTCTGCTTTTTCAGGCTCCTTAATCATTTTGAGATTCATCGTGGGCCCATTTTTTCAAAATGTTGACAATTATTTTATGTTTTAGTCTTTATATGGGAATCTCGTGTAATATCAGATTTGCCTTCTTTTACTTATTGGGAGCTCCCATACCACTACTTCCTTTAACCCACTTTTAACCATTGATGCATAGCTTTTACCTGCTCTCTTCCTACTTGTTAACAGATATACAATTTGATGTATTTAAAATGAGATTCCTGTACATTCCTTGCCTTAACATAAACATTTACCCTTTATATTTAACACAAGTTATTCTCTTATGCTACAACTTGCCTCAGCTATTATCAGGGCTACTGGAATAATGCAGCAGGGGAGGGCTACATTATGTAGCACTATTGAGTAAATTATGTGGCATAAATAGGCACATTATGCAATTTAATGCAGCATACTTTTAAATGGTATTTCTTCATTAGTTTGTAATTTTTACACATGCTAAAACTGTCTGGACTGTTCGGTGCACAGAATTAGTACCAGTTTAATACCCAAATATAGCAATAAGCAACAGAAAGGTGACTAGACAACCTTTGCAAAAGACCTTCCACAGTGTGGCAACACGTGCTGCTACGCCGTTAGGAACTGGTGAACAATTTGAGCTAGAAACAATTGTGTTTAGTTAAAATCTGCAGATTATGCAGATTATGATGGATTATGTGGCAAATGCGGCAAACCTATAACTATGTGAAAATCGCGGGGCTGCACAATCCCATAATTCCTGTGGTTCTGGCTATAATCCTTACCATTAATACTTATCTGTTCCATTTCTGTTTGAATATTCTGTTTTTATATTTCAGGCATGCCCATGGTCAACCACTTACTACATCAAGGTGCGTCTCCCGTAAATACACCTATTTGCGTGCTCCTCTCCTCCCGGATGACAAATGGCTGTCAGGAGAGCGTGGTTTATATAGTGCTCTTAATTGGCGCCGATCAGTATAATTGGTTGTGTGATAGATTAGGTGTCTACCAGGTAGTAGGACCCGGTGTCCCAAAACTCGCCGCTACTAGTATATGGAAACACAGCCTGACCTGTTCTCAGCGCGACGGTAAGGCCGACGCTAGACTGGATCAAAGTTTCCGGTGTCTGAGCAAGCGTGATATTGAAGGAGGCAGGCAGGAGCCAAACGTAGGTGTGTCCCCTCTGTGCCATTCAGGAAGCGACTTTTCGCGAGGGCGGGGTCGCACCCACATGGGTTGCAATCAGCGGATGAGAGCTCCTTCCTATGTGAGGGAGAGACAGCCTGTGAAGTGAGGCTTGGGTGTGTTTGGGACCACGTGTGTTTTCCAACGGGGAGTCTGCATCATAAGTTGTTGAACATTTTATGTTGGAGGCTAGCCTGCTCCCAGCGCCCCCGCCTCTAGTTCCCTCCCCCAGGAACCCCCGGGGATAGTGTGATTAAGGAATCAATGAATCTACCTGTGTCTACAAAAATGAATGTTGTTGTGTCGGGTGATCTACACTCAAGGGGCATCTAACCCTGACTAGGCCTAACACGTGGCCCTAGAATAAACTCAGCCAGACACTGGGAATAAAGTTGCTTGGTCGTCGGCGCGTATCTCTGAACGCCCTCGCACGTGCTCGACCTCTTTTTATTATAGGGCGGTCACATGACCAACTTGTCCGTCCCTCCGGACATCGGGGGCGGACCTTCGGGAACATAACATTCCTCCTAAAACAAGGAAACAAAAAACCAAGAACAAACTGCAAAACCGCAAACATGGTCTGATCAAACCCATTGTCTTAATAGCATCAGGACCGATACCTTCAGCGTCTTTCAAAATGCCAGCGCATTCAGTTCAAACATTACGTGCATATATGTAAATGAGAACAGTCTTACGTAAAGTAGTCTCTCAGCCAGCCGGAGGGGGTGGGGTTGGCACGTAACTGGCGTTGGGACCCCCGCTGAGTCATCAGCTCTGTAACAGCCTCCACCTCGTGTCTTGGCGCCTCGTTGTCGGCCCCCTCCGGATCTGGGGCCTCATCCAGGGCCTCCGTGTCTCCGCCCACGTCCTCACTAGAAACCTGCTGCTCGTCACGTGGCCTGACCTCGGGCTGAGATGTTGATTCACCAGACGGCAACGTAGTTGCAGTTTCGGTTTCTCTGTCGCCTTGCTGGCGCCTTGGCTCGCTGCTCGAAGGGTGATAGAGCTTGAAGTGAGACACGTTGCGAGTCACCCTGTCTCGTCCTCGAGTGGCTGTGATGCGGGTGCCCTTCACACCACTGACTCGCCATGGTCGTTTTTCATAACTGAGTTTGAATTTGCCACCAGTGGCCCGATTCTTGATGAGCACTAGGTCACCTCTTTTGAAGTGGGGGGCCACAGCCCTACGTTTCTTACTGATCTGGTCATAGGCAGAACGTCTCCTCATTTCTACTGTATGTTCATCTATCAGTTCAGGTGCCCACTGGGGGTGATGGGGGATGGAGTCCGTTATTACCCGCCCTAGGAGAAGGTGTGCAGGAGCTACCCCCGTTGTGGAGTGCGGGGTCTGTCGGTAGCTACGGAGGAAAGTGAAAATGGCCATTTCCACTGACTGTCCTTTATCATGCGCAATGCGGATTACCTTGTTTAAAGTTCTCATGAACCGCTCGGCCTCCCCATTGGCTTGAGGCCACCTCGGGGTGATGCGCCTGTGACGGGTTCCTAGGGACGAGAGATATTCCGCAAAGTCTTGACCCTGGAAGGGCGGTCCATTGTCCGTTCTGAGTTCTCTCATGGCTCCATGGGTGGCAATGATTTTCTCTATCTTGGGAATCACACAGTCTGCACTGGTGCCGGTGATGATTTCGACCTCAGGGTATTTGGAGTGGTCGTCGATCATCACTAGCGTGTGCCGTCCATCCGGAAGGCTGCCAAAATCCATGCTGACCCTTTCCCAGGGGCCTCGGGGCCTGGGTTCCACAATGATGGGGGCTTCGCGGGGGCTGTCGCCCGTAGTTTGGCAGGCCGTGCATGTGCGCACAAAAGTTTCCACCATATCGTCCATGAGCGGGAACCACACCTTTGTCCGCAGCCGGGCCTTTGTCTTAACCATTCCCTGGTGCCCTACGTGCGCCAGCTGAACTACTCGGCTTGTCAAAGCCGTCGGGATCACCAGGCGATGCCCTCGCAGGAGGCACCCCGCCGCGTCCTCGTTCAGTTCAGCCCTCACGTGGTACAGACCGTCCATGATTTTCTGGGCCTCTGGTGTGAGTACATTCCAGCTCTCCTTGGCTTTCTGCCAGTTAGCCGTCCGGAGCAGATCCTTGGCCCGTTGTATGCAGGCATCCTGAGCCGTGGCGCTCACAACCTCTTCCAGGGATATGGGGCGCGGGCATGATCTGGCCACGACCCATCGCACATAGGCCTCTGTCTCTTCAGCTTCCTCCATCTCCTCTGGGGTGGCCGCCCGGGGGTGTCGTGACAGATAATCCGCCGGATTCTTTGCCCCTGGCTGGTACTCAATGGCACAGTTGTACTCCTGCAATTGCAAAATCCACTTTTCAATTCTAGGGGGTGGCTTGGATGAGGTACCTGAGAACAGCGACAGCAGCGGCTTGTGGTCCGTCACTACTGTGAAGGGCTTGCCATATACGTATAAGTGGAAGTGCCGGCATCCCCAATGAATCGCGATGGCCTCTTTTTCGATTTGGGAATACCTTTGTTCTTTGTCCGTGAGGGACCGGCTGGCAAAAGCGACAGGGGCCCAGTCTATCTCGTCTCGGGCTCTCTGCATCAGAACAGCCCCCAATCCCGCCGGTCCGGCATCTACCGCAATGAGAGTGGAATGTCTTGGGTCAAAAAACGCCAGCGTGGTGTTGCTGGACAGCGCACTCTTGATATTTTGGAATGCCCTTTCCTGCTCCGGTCCCCAGTTCCATGGCGTGGAGTCTTTGGTTAGATCACGTAGAGGGAGGGTCAGGTTGGCTAGGTCTCTTATGAAGCGACCACAGTAATTCACCATCCCGAGAAAGCTTCGGACTTCCGTGACAGTCGTGGGCGGAGGTGCATCCTTGATGTCCTTGACCTTGTCGGGATCAGGATTGACGCCATCGGCCGAGAACACGTAGCCGAAGAACCCTAGTTTGGTCTGAAGAAACTCGCATTTGTCTCGGTGCAGAGTGAGTCCAGCGCCGCGGAGCCTACGGAACACCTGTGCCAAGCGTTGGTTGTGCTCGGGAATTGTCCTTGCGTGCACCATGATGTCGTCACTGACATTGATCACCCCCGGTATGCCAGTAATGAGCTCTTGGATAACATTCTGGAACACCTCGGCGGCACTGGATATCCCGAAGCTCAGCCTGGTGTACCTGCGCAGTCCGATGTGGGTGGAGAACGTCGTAATGTTCCGGGATTCTTTATCCAGCACGAGCTGATGGTACCCCGCCCTGAGGTCCAACTTGGAAAACCACCGGGCCCCGGCCATCTCTCCGATCAGGTCATCGATCGTGGGGGTGATATGTCGTTCCCTTTTGATGGCCGCATTGGGGAGGCGCATGTCCACACATATCCGGACCGCTCCCGGCTGCTTTGGTTTCCTGGTGACCACGATGGGCGATACCCAGGGGGTGGGTCCGGACACCTTTTCAATGATGCCCGCTGGACTGGACGAACTACCACGTCATTGCCTGGGAAACTTGAGGGCTCTGTATTTGTAATGTATTTCTACAAATAGTGACTGTAAATACATAGCTCTCAGGATTCTCCTTTCCAAGTGTGAGTAGCTAACCCAGCAAGGATTTTGCTTATAACGGTATCAACTCCTGCTCCTCTACCAATACTTCTCTGACCAAGCCGACCAACTTAGGCATCAATAGACTAATGGACTCCCCTCTCAAGGTGACTTTCAATGATGGGGGTTATCTGACTGTTCCAAGCACCTGCGTTTTTCACTCTTTCACTGAATACTTAAGTGTGATGTCTTTGCTTATATATTTATGCATCCTCATGTCCTGTGATGTAGTGCAACTTTTTCTTTTCCTATATGTTTGTAAAGCGCTCTGATACCCACGGGTCTAGCTAGTGCTATTTAAAACTTTATAAATAAATAAATAAAAATAAATAAACCAATCTTTTGTGTTCCATGGTAATTGACCCAAAAAGAAGTCCCCCATCTCACATATGTTACATTGCTGCAAGTAAATATGTGCATGAAGCCTCATTGTCCTCCGACTATAATAGTGCTATAATAGTGCTTGGCACTGACCTACGTCCTTTATCGAGCACACACAGCTTGACTGTGAGGTGAAGGAAATTCCTGTTGGGAAGCAGCCTGTGAAGCACAACCAAACTGGAGGAATACCAACTAAGCATGAAACACATGTCCAAGAATATCCCCCACTGGCTATACCAACACTAGGCGGCAAACGCTTGAGAGACAGTGAGTATCAAAACTATTGAGGACTGCATTTAGCATCATGCCTTGGGAGTTCCGGTACAGGCAATATGCTCCCCTGCCCAAGAGTTTAATTTGTTTTAGTTAATGAACCCTGGGGATGTTACTGTGTGCTTCCATGCGGGAAGTCGTGAGGGGGTAACACCATGAGTTACCCGCACCAGGTGACCCCAAACCTAGTGACACCACTGTCTGAATATGTAAAGAATCATCTGTTCCAGGAATGGAAGACTTAATCAGGCAGGCGGTGAGCTCCAACAGCATTTACCTCTCAGGTTTCCCAGACGCAGATGCTAGCAATGAACTGGATGAGAGTGGACATTGAAGGTCGGTTTCTTTCTTCAGTGAGTGCTGGAATGAGTGTGTCTGACTCTGATCGCACTAAGTTCACAAAGCACGAGGAAACCTTGAACCCACGGGAGCCTGGACAATTTAGTAATTTATCGTGAACACTGGTTCTCTTTCATATCAATTGTATACAATTTTGATATTCAGAAAAATTGTATGCAATGACGGCCATCTAAGTCAGTAAATGATTCAGTCAACACACTCCACATTTTTCAAGGACAGACTTTTATCCAAAGAGATCATCCAATAGTCCGTGCCTAAACATGGAAGTAACAGCAACATCTATACGATAATAAACTAAATTGTACCGTTATACTATCATTTTACCACACAAGTCTGCATCTCAGTCACTTCCTTTTGGCTTCTCTTTGTTCTGTTTTTTCTTTTGCCAGAGGGACACATCACACTTATGTTTTTGCTTCCACGTTTGGGCACTGAATATTGCACGGTATCTTTGTCTAAAAGTCTATCCCTGAAAAAAGGGAAGTGCATGGTTCATATGATTTACTATTTTAGACGGCATTTGTTGAATACAGTACTTTTTGATGAATATTGAGATTGTATACAAATGATACCAATGAGAACCAGGGTTCAGGACACATTTCTGATTCCACTAAAGACACCCCAATCTGTTTCTAAACACCACTGATCCTGTCATCTACAACTCCCTCTGGGCTCTTGCGCTCATTACTGCATCAGAATCAGTACATTTTGAAATCTGCTTAGAGTTTAGCACCATTAGTCTGAAAAATGTTCTTATATTGCAAATGAGTGTCTCCCACTTCAATTTTTCTAGCGAGGCTTTCTTTAGAGCTGTGCTTCAGACAGAAATGTTTCCCTCCTCTACTGGCCTGAAACGTCTCTGCCTTGTTTCCTTCTACTTCGAGACTATGCAGACTTAACTCTTGCAACTTCAGAAGACTGCAGGTGCACACCTGGCAGCATTCTGGCAACTATTCTCTGAACTGTTTCTAATCTGTCTTCACAACAGTGGCAGCTCCTCCGCTAAGGTGGAGGAGCGGTGCCCGACTGCCTTTATCAGTGAGAAAAATGGAAAAATAAAATAATAATAACTCGCATTATCATAATTTTATTTGTTCCTGCTGTAGCGTCTTGGCAGGGCAAGGTGGATCTGCTCTGCTCTCAGAGCAGGGGGAGGAGTGGTGAGCACTATGTAAGTGTGCATGAATGTTCTTCACTGCATTACAGCCTGCGTGGAGAACATGCTCAGGCTCCCATTCCCTGGCTGAGCGCTGAACCAAGGTGCTCAGACCAATCACAATGCTGCATTGCAGTATTGTGATTAGCTATGGGGTGCCTAGGGGCCTGGGTGATTCCTGCTTTCTGTTTCTACAGAAGAAGCCAGGAAGAGGACAGAGAAAAAGTGGCTGCTCAGCCAGCCGGTAAGTGATTTTTTTTACCCTTTGCCCCATCTTCCACCCTCCCCACTGCTGCTTTCCGGTAACAGCTGCCACTGCTTCATGATAAGATCATCTCTGTCTGCAGTGACCTTCCATATGTTACCCACATTGAAAACAAATTCAACGAAAATGATATTTAAAAACAATGTATTTAAGATTATTCAAGGTCATCAGGAGAAGACTCTCTGCAGAACAGAGCTGGCTCTTTTTGTGGCCCCCTGAAAGGCTGGGGACATGGGCAAGGACCTACTTTGTCCATGCCATAAAACGTCTCTGAAATGAGAAGGGTATCCTCTTCTACTTATAATTGTTTAGTTTTCTGCTGGCCTACAGTTAGTTTTCGGAACGACTTGACCACCTTCCTGACCCTTTCCGTCAAGTGACCGGAATCCATATGTCAAGTAGCTCTTCTGCACAAACCACTTTGCACACAATTCAGACATCCTCCTAGAAGAAATGGGAGCTCTATTTCAGCAATAGAGACAGCATATGCCCATCAAATGCAAGATACAAGATGAGTCACTTTGGGTATATTCGTGGAACACCGATTTCTTCTTTTAAATTGAGACATTACCAGGTCCAGCACGCTTTGTCCAAACATACGATGAACTAAGAATATGTGTCAATAGTACTGAAAGTGAAAAATTGTGCTTAAGGGACAGAATTGGGATGACACTTTGATAAAATATCTCAAACTAAAAACTGGCAGTTTCTAAAGAAAGAAAAAACATATGTATATGATAGCAAATTTGCGAGATATGTATTCTGCAGGTCCTGGATACATGCACATAATGCAATTAAATGGACACTTAGGTCAGTATGTTATCACTCTGTAAAGTGTGGACCATTAATCACCAGGGTAAGAGATATATTTAATTCTTTGGGACATAAAATGCGCCAAGTAAAGCAGTGCTGTAGTACAGAGTCTGCCAAACTCTTTTTTGAGACTGCCCCCGGTGTCCTCAACTAACAGTTGTAGTGAGACACCCATTTGTGAGACTCAGAAACTCCTCTCCAATTTGGATACTGAAGCAGTCGCCCACGGTAGCAGTGAGCCAGGAGGCACACACCATCAGATTCCACTAAATAAAATCCTTTTAGCAGCTTCCCCAAAGGAATTGCTGGGCAGAAAAGCCAACTCCATGTTTTTGTGTATTTTTTAAAAATTGACTTTGTTAAGAACAGAAAAAAACAGCAATTCAATCATTAACATGTCATAATAAAAAAATAGAACAGGAGTAGTAAGCATAAAATATAGTAAATGTTTGAAACTTTGTTTATTCTGATTGAAGCACTTTGCTTATTCACCACCTTCCTTTGAGGCTTATGTTCCTCTACGTGGGATCTCTTGATGATACAAGTTTCTGCCTGTGTTACGTCTACATCAAAATTTCTAATAAAAATACCTTAGAAAAAAAATAAAAATACAAGAAAATATCAATACTAAGCTGTGGGGAACTGTGTAATTACATAAGGAATGGGGGGAGGAGCAGGGGAAAGGAAAACAACATGTAGCTTTATGGTATAAAATAAAAAGTTATAATACCAGAGAAAAAACTGTAGATATTATGACGAGAGAGCAAAAAGTAAATATCAAATAAGCAAATTTCTAACATTGTATGGATTTTCTATTAATAAAAAGGCAGTTGGGTGAAATTCAAGATGGCTTCCTTACTTAATTTGACGCAGTAATCATTTTATGAGCAGATGGGGCGAAATGGGATGAAAACATGGTTAGTGGAAGCCATAAAAGATCTCTATGTATAGCTAGAGGTATGGGAGAGACACATTTGGGGTCTGGTCTATGGTGAAAGCAAATGGCATCCCACAGGACCTGAAAGTGACTTCTGAGCTTGCTTCCAATTTGACTTAGTTGGAATTGGCCATTTTTACAGGGTTATCTCCCAAACTTTGTGCCTTCCTCCTGCATTTTTTTCTGACTTGTTTTAGTTGGTTTTATGTCTCTGGGGACTTTACCACTGCTGGTCATTGCTAAAGTGCACGTGCTTTCGCTTGTAAACTTGGTTAGATTGGTTTACACCTGTTTAGCATATTTAATTTATCTGTAAGTCCCTTGCACAGTGGTATCTCACATACCCAGGGCCTGTAAATTAAATGCTAGTAGTGGGCCTGTAGCGCTGCTTGCACCACCCCACGAAAGTAGCCTTTCAAACCTGTCTCAGGCCTCTGCTGACAAAGGGGTATTTTTGGAATAGTAGCAATACATCCTGATTATTCGTTAAAGCATATTTGTTAATACTATTTTTGAAATGCCACTTTTAAAAGTGGGCATTTCTGTGTGCTTATGACTCTTTGTGCCCTGCCTGGTTGTGTATTCACTCTCTGGTTTTGGAGTGACAGATTCACTGTATACAGTCAGGGGGTTTGAGGTGTGTCCTACCTTTCCTGTGTGACTCATAGTGGGATTAATAGATCTGGTCTGCATAGAGAGTGGAGGGAGGAGTTGTCACCTACACCTGAATAGGAATGTGCCTGGATTTCACAATGCTGTCTCCGCCCCCCCTGTTGTGTGTCTGGAGCTATGGCTGGGGGTTGAATGGGGGGTTTGTGCACTTCAAAAAATTATTTGACGTTCCCCAGAACAAAGACTTTTGGAGTGTATGTACAGGGTCTGTGACTGCATGATTTTAGTCACTGTGTGGACTTTTATCCAGACGCAGCTGTCTCTACAAACAGCACATTGCCAGGAGGAGCTGTTATGCTGTCAGGAGAAACCACCATGGGACCTTACTTATTGTGCTGACCTACCTAAAGGGACCCTGTGTGCTGGACTACTGCCTGCACTCCTACTTTGGTGCCCCAATGCTCACCAAGGAGTGCTGTTATGCCCCTTGTCCTTGTAAACTTCGCCCTAAAAACAGATTTCTGGGCATGCCAGGCACCCTGATTGAGGAAGGGCTATGCCTAGACTCTTACACAGTGCTGGTTGATTTTAATTTCTATCTGGAGGTCCACTTGGATCCAGATACCTCCCGACTGGAGCAAATTATGGGGGCTGGGGATCTTAAGCAGTTGGTGAAGGCCCGACTCATGAAAAGGGGCATACCCTGGATCAGATTTATTCCAATAATCAAGTACTAGTTCGCACGACATCACTCCCTCTGCTGTGCCCAATCACTGTGCCATTCAATTAGAATTGAAGACCTCCGGGGGATATTTAGCCGGTGTAAAGCCGACGCGGGTGATTGAAACTAGGACTTGGGGAAGTGTGGACATTAAGAATCTAGGAGAAACCCTGAGGCGCTCAATGTGCCCTCTCCTCCCAGGAGTGGAAGAGGCTACATCAGCCTATACACAATGGCTAGATGCAACTTGTAGCACTTTGGCACCGGTAAAAAAGTGGACCCCCAAACGAGCTCAACTCTCAGCACCCTGGTATTCCGAGGAGCTCAAAAACTGGCCTTTTAGAACAGGCTCGGCGCAGGAGGTAAGCAAGTGCTGACAAAGTCACATATAGACACAGCATCACCATCTATAAACAGCTATTATTAGAAGCCAAAAGACATTTTTTCACAATGCAAATAGCATTAGCCAAATCTAACTCAAAAGTATGTTTTTAAACAACTAAAAAACTTGCCACTCCTCAAGTCCCCAAGAGCTTGAGCAGCCCTGAACTCTGCGACATAGTGGCCGACTTTTTTTTAACATAAAGTAGAAATTATTTTCTCCTCGTTCACTCTAGTTGACAAAAGGGTAAAAGTGCAGCCGCTCATTGATGAACTTAACAGTCCCTGCCCTCTACCGGTTTTAGAACAATTTGCACCGCTTGAGATACCAGAAATAATCAAACTTCTGAATTCTATTAGTTCTGGAGCCCCCACTGAACCTTGCCCAGCACAGGTTATCAAACAAATCCCGGAAGTTATCAGGACAGCACTTACACCCCTGCTGAATGCCTTATTTAGCTCGGGCATATTTCCCAAGAAGTGGAAGAAAGCCTCTGTCCTTCCTTTGCTGAAGAAACAGACTTTGGAACCAAAAGATCACAACAATTATAGGCCAATCTCACAGGCTTCCACTCCCTGCCAAAATGTTGGAAAAAGCTATGAATATTCAACTCAGTGCATTCCTTCAATCTAATAACACCCTTGACCCGTCTCAATACGGGTTTAGAGCAGATCATAGCACTGAGATGGCGCTAATAAAATCCACAGAGGAAATCAGAGAGGCCCTGGACAATGGAGGCAATACCATACTGATCCTGTTGCATCTGTCCGTGGCCTTCGACACAGTCCATCACGAAGTGTTGATGGACCTGCTGTCTGACACAGGAATAGAACGACAAGCATGGAAACTCCTGCAATCATTCCTATTCAATAGATTGCAAACGGTGGATCTGGACAGTAATATGTCAAAGCCATTTTCCCTCCCATGTGGGGTGCCACAGGGCTCCTCGCTTAGTCCAACGCTTTTTAATATCTATGTGGAACACCTGGCAGGAGTCATTAGATACTTTTGCTTCCAACTCACCTCCTATGCTGACAACACTCAAATAGTGTTGTCATTGACAGAGGGGGTGAAAAAAGAAACAGGGGCATGTTTCCGCGATTAAATGGGTGCCATCTCTGGATGGATGTCCTCCAATTGTCTAAAACTGAACTCTAGCAAGACTGAGGTCATAATGTTTGGAAATAATCCACTGATGTGGACACCCGAATGGTGACTGGAAGACCTGGGACCCTGCCCCTCACCCACTAGGAAAGCAAAGAACCTCAGGGTGCTGGTGGATAATAAGCTCACCATGGGTGACCAAATAAGTATGGTGACTTCGGCCTGCTTTTTGGCACTCAGAAGCATAAGAAAAATCAAGTTTTTTTTCTTACTGAAAACAGCCTTAAGACAGTGGTAACGGCCCTCATAATGTCATGCCTTGACTATTGCAGTGGCTTATATCTTAATGCCAAAAAATAACATATTAATTGGCTTCAACTTGCCCAAAATGCTGCGGCAAGACTGCTGTCAGGGACTCTGAAATTTGTCCCTGTAAAGGAGGAACTTAGGCAACTTCATTGCCTCCTGGTCAAACAAGTGTACATTTCAAAGCACTCTGTACCGTGCTTTGGCTATTAATGGAGTAGGACCTGATTTTCTGTAGCGTAAATTGCAGTGGTACGTCCCTGGAAGAATGTTATGCTCAACAGGAGCTAAACAAGCTCTAACCCCTCATTCCAAAAAATGTTAAATGAGGAGGCATGAGCATTATCTAGGGCTTTGAACGATCTCCCTTTTAATCTCAGGAATGCCCCGGATCTCCTCTCCTTTATAAAGTGGCTGAAAACATGCCTCTTTTCCCAGTAGCACACATCCTCACTTTCCCCAGCAGACAGTGGTAAGCGCCAGGACACCCCAGGGTAACCGTGCGCTCTATAAGTGTGATTAACATAACATAACATCTTTTGCTGCCGAAAGGCCTTTCTGTGCCCTCTTGTTGGAAAAACTCCCCTTTGTTTTCATGAGTGAAAATGTCAGTGTGCCCTAGTATACTGTGGGCCTTAGTTGTTAAAAGCCCGTGCATGTTTGTGGTGCCCAACCGCGCCTATCTAGGAATAGGGCTTGCAGAGTCGTCTCTGGGCTGAGCTCCCACCCACTGCCAGCGTTGTGCATGGTGAAGATCTCCTAGCGAGGACGTAGCCGGCATGAAGGAGTCCCCATGTTGAATGGCAACCCGCCATGCCATGCTCATGAGGGAGCCCAGCCCCGCCCTGCCTACACCCGAGCCAAGGAAGGAGGGCGGAGTCACCACATGACACACATGAAGGAAGCCCTGGGTGGGAGCCTTCCCATGTTGCCACAAAAATGCAGACGCTAGAGTGGGGCCCATACCGCTTGAGGAAGGTAGAGCCTTACTGGCTCCAGCCACGAAGGAGTTCCAATGCCCTAGGGGTGAGACTGTCCAAGGGCTGCTCAGGGCCCCAGGCTGCCGAGTTTGAGGGGCGGAGTCGCCCTACCACTACTAGCCACGCGACCAGCAAGTCCTTTTGCGAGGGGAGGTCTCCCCACCAAAGTGGGCAGTGTGGGTGTCTCAACTCCTTGTTGCGTGCATACTTCGGGGTGCTTGGCCCGTGATTTTGGCAGTACAGGATAAAGCCTACAAGAAGGCCCCAAAGTAGTTTTCTTTTTAAAAGAATGCTGCATTGGTTTAAGCAGCTGCTCCTCACGATTGCGGCCAGATGCCTGAATGGCACATACCTTGGGGGAGGACCGTTGTTGGCCAACCGGGGTAAATCCTTGATAGAGGTTCGCAGTGTGGTGGCAAGGGTTATCGCACTTCTGCTAAAATGCACCCAGGTGCTTCTATGCCCTGCACCTAGTGCCTTAAGTACCATATAACCTGAAAGAGGAGCACAGGAGTGATGTGCCTTATGAGATAATGAAGTTGGCATCATTATATTTGCATATGGTGATGTTTTGGTGACCCATTTACATTCTGCACTCAACTGCTCCTATTTTTCTTGTTACATCCTGATATAATGTTGCAAATAGTAGTGGTGATTCATGTTTATGTTCTCTTACATGTTGCATTTCATGTTCCTAGGTATAGGTCGTTTTATGCCTTACAATGGCAGGATAATGAGCATTATGTATACGTTATAGGTGTTTACTTGATTGCACTACCTTGTGATGTTATGACAATTGCCTGGTTGGCAAAGTGATTTTGTGATCTATGTGACATTGTGACAAGTGCCTGGTGGCACTGTAATTTATGTGATTATGGTCTAAAGCAGAGGTCTTCAAACTTTTGAAGGTTGAGCCCCCCACCACCTGACAGAAATTTCTGGAATCTGGTACACTACATAATTAACCACCACCCACATATCCCGGGCCATATCCGGCAAATAATGTTCAAAACAATTAGTGTTTCCTCCTTCTCCATGAACTCCCTCACTATCACTCACCAACAATGCACCTCATCTCTCTATGGCACCTTTCTGACAAGCATATCATTTTTTTTTGTAGTGCTACTCATAGTTTCATCATACTCAGGGGCATATGTACAAGCCCCTATGGAAACCACACCGTCACTTTTTACGACGTTGTGGTGGCGATAGAGGTTTTGCCATATTTACAAGGCAGAGTTAAGCCACTTAACTTGGCTTAACGCTGCCTTGTAAATAAGGCCCCTTTCATGCTATCCTTAGCGTAAAAGGGTGGGCAGTGGGTGTTGTGGTGGGCGTTCCACTGCAACAGGCACTTATTTTGATGCTGCGCCCTATTTACAAGGGCAGCGTAAAAGAGAGGCAGCGTTAAAATTAAGAGCAGGGAAATCCTGGTCTTAAGCTGGCGAAACTAGGAGAAATACATTATTTCTCCTCATTTTTGTTTCATCCATGTGTGCTGCCTTGTGCAGCACACATGGAAAAAGCAAAATGCCTTGAATTTACAATCTTTAAAAAAAAAAAAAAATGTGATTTCCGTGTGTGCTGCATTAATTACTTTTTGCGCTGTACTGAAGGTTCTAAAAAACGTGCGTGGTCATGACGGAACGTTTCCGTCATAAGCACAGCCCACCGCTCCGTCATGAGCGTCGAAGGGGTTAAGCAGCACACATGGAAGTTTGACAAATGGCATTTAAAGATTGTTTATGTACAGGATGGTCCCCCTCCTGTACATAAACAATCTTTCACCTGCAGGCAGACACCCTTGCATTATGGTGCAAGGGTGTCTGCATTGGCGCTACACTGCTAAGTGTAGCGCCAGCGCAGGGGTAACGCAAGGCTGCACCATATTGTTGTAAATAAGGTGCAGCCTTCCGTTTCTGAAGTAGCGGAGAGAGGCACATTAACCCTCTGTGCTGTGAGGATGGCAGGAGTGCTCATGTGAGTGCACAATGAGGTATGCGACAGTGTGGGAGTAGGGTAATTGGAGTGACTGCAGGGTGAGTGAAGTGACCATATGAATTTGGGCGTGCATGTTAGTGCAGAGTGGGACTAATGAATGCATGGTTAGTGATGTGCTTGTTTAAGCGAGATTGCAGATTGAGCAGTGAGGGCGACAGGTGAGTGAAGTGTCACATGAGTGCAGGGTGGGTAGTGTGCTTGTGTGGCTGCAGGTTGAGGTACAGGGAAAACCGTGTAAGTGCACTGTGAGAGCAGAGTGATCACTGAGTGCAGGGTGAATTGTGTGAGTGCATTGGGGTCAGTGTGAGGGAATTGTGATCGCTGTGAGTGCAGGTTGAGCATGAAAGTGAAGGGCGAGAATGAGGAGCAAGTTGTCTGAATGCAGGGTGCATTCACAGACTCTTGCAGTAACTCAGCATGCTAGTGATGGCAGCGTAGGGTTTCAGATATGGTAAACTATTGCTATTGCTATTATGGCATTAACCAGGGATTGAGGGTGGAGGAAATAAATATTGGGCTGTTCTTGCAACAAACTTCCAGTTTTATGATTAGGGTTGCCAGCTCATTATTTTGATGTCCCAGGTGGTACAACAATAAGCAGTCACCTAAAGCTCTATTTTCAGCACTAATTTGTGCATACTCTGAACAGCAAATATAAATAGAAAGCACTTTAAATTGTGTTTTAGGGCTGACTGAATGATATGACTGATAATTGAAGTAAACAAAGGCAGAAAAGTCACATCATTAATGAATACATATTTCTTTATTTATAACCCACATTTAGTGTCAAGAGAAGCAAATTGCAGGCTGTTTAAACACCTAAGTGGGATTTGTCTTTTGGCAACTTAAAACCCTTTTAGCCATGTGATCATTGCGCTCCTGCCGGTGAAATTTAAAAAGCAACATTGTCACCTTTCTGGGAAGAGCTAACCCTCCCTGAACAGGGTTAAATTCCGAGAGCTGAAATGCTTCATCTGCAGTGTGAGGCAAGGAGTCTCCACTGCTATGAAATCGTGGCTTTCAGTTTTAGCAGAGGGGGCTCCTTGCCTCCCACTGCAGCTAAAGCATTTCAGCCGTAGGAATTAACCTGGTTAGCTCTGGTAAAATTGCAACAGCATGGGCATTTCGTGCCCCATCGATTACCCTCCTTCCCGCTCCAACCTTCCGTTGTTACCACCGAACAAGCCCCCCCCCCCCCGCTCTGGAAACTGGGCAGCAACAAATGGCCCAGCAATGTTAGAAAAGCTCTTTTACCTGCTGGCAGGCGCGCAACGCCCATTGGCCTGAAATGGGTTCAGCCCCCCCACCCTATGTGGCAGCCCGGGATGAGACAGCTTCCCGGGCGCACACACAGCAGCACCCGAGTACTTCACAGGTCTTTTAAAGACTTTTTGCTTGTTAATGAGGCTTTGATGGTTTTCACCCCTTCTTAGGGCCCTCGCAGATCCACTCTGCCATTTGCTTGAAGAATCAGCCCCCCCCCCCCCATCCCCGAAATTTGACTCTAGGTGCGCCTCTGCCTGCTGGTGAAGTAGAATTGCGATGATGTGGGACAGTAGAGGACAAAGGTGAGATTTTAGTGAGGAGTGCGCTCCCCCCCTGAGACGGTGTCACGCCCCGCCCAGGGTTTATCTTGTGTGTGTAGCTCCCTTACCCTGACTAGAGTGGTGGATTCTGCTTGGCTCAGGTGCATACCCTATCCAACTAGAAACCCCATTTCTAACAGACGTTATTAAATGAAAGGCAACGGCTGACATTAAATCTATTAACTTATAACTTGGAATTAAATGAGGACATTGAGAAGCCAAACAATCTAAGAACATATTAGTTAAGGGGAAAGGTATAGCAACTTTAAAAATCTTATTGATTTGAGCCCATATCAGTTTCCAAAACTGATGCATAGAAGGGCATTCAGATAACATATGTTTCAAATCAGAAGAGGAGCACAAACAGAATCAGCAAGATGAGGCTGCAGCTGGAGAAAAGGAGTTTAAGGTCACATGGAAAAATAACAAATAGTGATAGGCAAAGTTAAGTGTTTTTTCATAGTATTCGCAGCTCACAAAACTTTGTGAAGCTTAAGCCACATCTTATCCCATAAGGTGGTAGGCCAACACGCTATTAAATCCTTTCCCAAGCTAACTCAGTCTTTGACTTAGCTCTAACCGAAGTCATTTGTAATGTTTTATAAATAGCAGATGCCTATTGTTTAGTAATGGAAAAAGTGTGGCAGATATGGAGGTGGGGGTTGTAGATGGTAATGTGGAAATGGATTGGCTGTGGGAGGTACATAAAAGTTCCTATTGTTACCTGGATGTAGATGGCAGAAAGAATTTAGTTTGGAGCTCATAAAAGGATAGAAGTTGATCATCAGCAAAAAGTTGCGATACCCAATGTGAGAAGTTGGCCCGATATGCAACGTTCGCTATTCTAGCGACCGCTATGTATCGTTCCAACGACCCTTATGGTGTTTGGTTGTAAGTCAACCTATAGACCAGCTATCCTAGTAGCGTGGATACGAGCAGTCTAAGGCTAAAGACTCGAGAGGGCGCGTTAAGCCAGCTGTTTACCACACATGTACCCCTTGAACACCCAGTGAAAGGACACCACACAAGTGTTATGAAAATAAACAGTATATTTATTAAGAATCACAACAGCCCTGTACTCTTTATGAGGACAGGGTACTAAGCACAAACCAAATCTCTTTAGCAAATACTTCAAGTGCACAGTTTAAAGACAAGTGTCCGAGGACACGGAAAGGTTAAGGCAAGTCGGAAGCGAGGGACTCTGGACCCTAGAGTAAGGGGGCTATGCAGGCACCGAAATGCCGAGTTACCTAGCCACGAGGGCTGCGGCTGCAAGTCTTACAGGCGTCGGGGTCTTCGCTGACGAGCCAGGAGCCGGAAGAAAAGGAGTTGCTGGCCGGCGACCAGTGGTGTATAGTTCGTAGAGATTGATGAAAACCTGAAAGCAGAGGGGACCAAGTTCGTACTACTAGCCAGTAGTCAGAGGGTACCAGGAAGGCACCGGTTGGCCGTCACCTCGACCAGGTGGGTGGGCGATGCTAGGCTCTGCAGTCTCACGGACCAGGAGGCGTTGTCGGCGACCACGGTGGAGGTGCGAGCTGTCCCACGACGGATGTCGCTGTCGGCGTCTTGAGTGGACCAGGAGGGTCCGGGGTGCTTCTCGGAAAGATGGAAGCAAGGGCCAGTCTGGAGCAACCAGACCGGCAGTGTTGATTCTCGGATGTCGTCACAGAAGGACACGAGCCCGCGGCTAGTGACCAGACAACGTGCTGAGCAGCGAGCAGAAGGGCCCCACGCAGATCGTGGAGATGCTGGGAGACTGCACTTCGGTGCTGGAGCGGCTCAGGGTCGGGGCTTCTCGGACCCCAGAGCACTCACCAGAGAGTTACCTCGATGGTCGTGCTGGTTTTAAGAGCGTGCAGGTTCTGATGATGGCCGGTCCCTCGAGGTCTCGTCGCACCCACAGATCACAGCTGAGCTGATGACGTGGGTAGAGGTCAGAGGTGCCAGGGAAGCCGGTTCTCGTCGAGCTGGGCCGTCGGATTCCTTGAGGAAGGACTTCCAGCAAACCGCAGAGTTCTTAGATGGTGCCCGCTGATGCAGGGTGACTACTCCTTAGCCACAAGGGAGAAATCTTGAGAAGAGTCTTGAAGTCCTTTCGTAGAAAGTATTCTTGATTCAAAGATGATCTGATTTGGAAGGGTCCCCGCCCCGGCCTTTATCCTAAAGAAAGGGGTGGGTACATGACTAGGTCCTGCCCTAAGGGTGGGACCAGGAAGGGGGGTAGCTACACCCCTCTCCCCTGCCGGACTTTCCCCAGGCCAGGGCTGTCGCCCCTGGAACTGGTTCTAACCGGCAGATGCGTAGTGAGCACCGGGGTGCCACTCCGCAGTCACCTTCTCGCAAAAGCCCTACCTACCCAGAATACACAAACCCTGTCTGGGACGGTGCGAACACCGCCCTCGACAGGAAACCCTTTGTCCAAGTGCTCCTCGCTGGAAGGACTCCCAGCAGCAGGAGGTCAGACTTGTGTCTGTGGTGGCAGCATCCATTTTGTGGAGCTGAGGCTTTCGTTAACTTTAACCGGGGTTCACAGTTACGTACATGTCGTGTCCCTCTAGAAGGGCGGAATGCTAACCTCGTCGCCAGAGTTGGTGAGAGGGCAGCATCCCGATTCGTATGACACCTTACTCGACATGTCTTGATAACGCGACACCGAAGTTACCGATGTGGTACGCGTTATCATGGAACAGCCATTGGGTCTTGATTCCGCAAGCTGCAACCGGGCTCGGCTCGGGCCAGAGCTTAGTTCACACGAGCCCATGCACTCTGCCTTCAGGATTGTCAAGGCCTGTCATAGGAGTGACTGATAGGAACTCGGGTGTCCATTGGAGGGTTAGATATAGGGCTACTATATCTACAGCAAAGGGTGATTACACGACTTTGCCCCAGCTGTCATGCAGCCAGTTGTGTCAAATTTAGGAGGCCAGCCAGGGGTGGCATAATACATGCTGCAGCCCCCTGGCGGCCCTGGGTACACCTGCGCCCTGGGTTACAGGGTCTGATAAGGTGGCCCAGTACCAATTGGTATATGCACCTAGGGTACATCTTCGTAATTTAGAAAGAGAACAGCCAGGCTGTGGGTCTGATTGGCAGGCCCACAGCCAGAGAAAGTCGTAAACCAGTGAAACAAAAGCAAAAAATCTGGGTGATCATGGGATTGCAGACCCTACTCTCCTACACCCAACACAAACAGTTTTTCCAATAAATGGTCGATTCTTAATTCACAGTAATTTATTATGCAAAATGGGTTGTTATTGATAGGTAGTAACCGAGAGGTATGTGAAAGGTAAAATAGGTGTCAAGATTTTACAGGAATGAGAAATAACGTGAGAGCACGATTGAGAAATAATTGTTGTGAAAGTAAGAATTTCTTTCAAATCAAAAGGGGTGATAAGAGATTTCTCTAACTGTAGCCACAAAAGAGGTTGTAAGGGGAAATCCGAAGAGAGTCATGGAGCAGCTTGTATTAAAGAGAAAGTTTAGTGAGTATTTTTTTTGATTCTGGAAATTTAAGGCCTCTGTTAGATTCCTACGTTTTTAATAAGGACAATGCTATATGAGGAGATTTGCCTTTCCAAAGCAATTTGATAAAAGGGAGTCTATTTTCTTAAGTAGTAATCAAGGTTGCAAACAGAAATCATAGCAATAACATATAATATCATGGGAGTGAGCAGCATTTAAGTAAAGTCATTCCTGTTCCACCAAGAAAGAAAGAGTGGATGCCATTGAGCATTAATATCATTTAGAATCTTGATAATGTAATCTTTTTTTTTTTTTTTTTTTTTAATATTGCAAGATAAGACATAAGACATAATAAAACAAATGTATAAATCATGTAACAATAAACTGACATAGTATTAACTTTGTATTAAATTTTAGAATATTCCACAAGGATAGCAGAGAGGATAAGAAAAAGAATGTAGAGACAGTAAAGTACTTATGAACTAGCTGTAAAAAATTCTCAAAGAAAGTAAATAGTCTTCTGTAGATAGAAATTCCCGCTTTTATAATTCAAAAAATTGTTTCCAAATCTTTTCTTTTTTAATAAAGGCTTTTGGGCCTCTATGTTTAGCTAGTGTTAGTTCCATAATTCTTATTTCGCTAACCAAAGCGCACCATTCTGCAGCGTTTGGAGGGTCCTTAGATATCCATGTCCTAGCTATAACTAATCTTGCACATGCAAACAGAATGGTTATGAGATCTTTATTGAGACAATTGATTTCTTGAATATCTAGTAAAACTAAGTGTGCAGAAAGTACCGGAGTTGCTATCTGTTTGATTCTTAGGATTTCCATTATTCCGTTCCAATATATAGATAATGCGGGACAGGAAAATAGCATATGTTCGATTCCGGCAGCATATAAATTACATTTTGTACATTTAGTTTTATCTGTTGTAGAATTCCCCTGTGACCAGGTAGATATTCTTTGTGGTGTATAGTAAAGTTCTGTAATTGTTCTATAAGATTGCAATCTGAGATTAGAAGAGTGTACTATATTGTTTAAATGAGATAGTGCATTTGCAATCTGTGTAGGATTTATGTCCAGATTAAGTCTGCCAGACCATTTAGATGCAATTTTAGTCGTATTATCACACTTGCCCTTAATTAAGTGTTGATAGCCCAATTTTATTAGTGATTTTATTTTATTGGAATATATACACTCTAATATGTCCGATTGAGTAACTTCCGTTATTTTCATTTTGCTATAAAAGAAATCTCTTATTTGTCTATATTTAAAGTGCATATCATTCGTTATGCCGTTTGTTATTTTCAGGTTTTCAAAGTCTAGCATCCCATTAAATCTTGATAATGTAATCAAAAAACAATTTTAAACTTTCTTTAATCGTCTGTTAGAACCACAATCCCAAGTACTTTATTTTGGAGGGTTGCCAGGCAAATCCAGTGTGATTGAAAAGTTGCTTATTGCACAAGACATTTAAAGGTAGTACTTCACATTTATCAGTGCAAAGCTGATAATATGACAAGTGCTGAAAAGTGGTAACTTGCTGAAGGAAATAATGATGGGAAACTAGGATTAGAGCACTATTGAAGAATGTCATCAGGATAAACTGCCATCTTAATTTGTTGAGATCCAGTTTAAATATCTGTGATGTGTGCATCTTGTCGGATTGTGATTAGAAAGATTTCAAGCGCTATAATAAACAAAAGAGGTGCTAGTGGACAACATTGGCATACTCTTCTGAACAAAGGAAAGTAATCTGAAAGCATACCATTAACAAATATTGCAGCTTAAAGGCCTGTGTATAAGAAGAAAATTAAAGAAATTTGGGTGGAAAACCAATCCCTTTTAATGCCTGAAACATAAAAACCCAACTGATCCTAACAAAAGCTTTTTCTGAGTCCAAAGGAATAGCAGCAATATGATTATCCAGTGGAGAGGCCTTGCTTAGGATATTGAAAAAGAATTGAGTATTATCAGAGGACAATTGACCCTTAAAGAAACTGGACTGTTCAGGGTGTATAAGATCAGGCAGACTAGGGTCAATACGCAAAGTCAAAATCTTTGCAACCATATTGTGATCAGTATTGACTAAAGAAATCAGGTGCCAATTCTTGCATTGTGAAAGATCTTTATATTCTTTTGGAATTAAGCAAACCATGGCATCATGGAAGGAGCCTTGAGAAGCACCCTTAGTGATAAATGAGCTAAATAATTGTAAAAGGTTGAGAAGGAGAACCTTTACGAAATAGCTTTAAAATTCAATAGTAAAGCCATCAGGCCCAGGAGTCTTCCCTCTGCATAGTATTGAGACTGCAGGAGTGATTTATGATAGTGAAATATCATCCCTTAATGGATCGAAATCAATATGATGAGAGGGAGGGAAAGCAATTGATTGAAAGTATTCAGCCACGTCTGATTGTAGTGGTTGTGTTTATGAAGAGTATAGATATTTATAAAAGTTAACAAATTCATGCAAGATATCTTTATCGTTAAAAAGAATATTGCCTATATTATTTCAAAAGGTTTAAATTCTGGTTCTATCTCTCCTGATTTAAAATGTTTGAGGGCAATTTTCTCATTTTATTTTGGCCCCCATAAAAATGTGCACTGCTCTTCAATGGGTAAGAAGAAGCGGCGTTCGCAGTAAATCTATCACAAGCGAGTTTGTCATCAATAAGATGTAGGGAGGGCTCATTTTTAGAGTGGTATTAGGTATGTTCCAATTTTTTGTACTTGGATTGATTGGGCTTCCATTGATTTTTCTTTTGCGAGTCAAAATGTATTATAAAACCACTTGCCACTGTTTAAAGGATAGTCTCAAGGTCTGTATATACTGGTGAATGATATGATATCATTATTGATCCTATATCAGACTGAAGGACATGCTGCGATAAAGATTTATTGATTGTGATTGGTGTGGAGCTGCATAAAAAGTGTATTCCCCGAGATCTGGGTGACATAATCTCCAGCTATCAAATAATTACTCAGGCTGGATGGTGGAGTTGAATTTTGAATGCATTTTAGTGTGGACAAACTTGACCGTTGAATTCCTATCCAGTACAGAATCATGATTTTAACTGATGTCACCACCGAATGTAATATAATCATAATCACACAAAAGCAATTTGCCAGATATTTTGGTCCAAAAAGCAAAATCAACTGATACTGGGCCATATACATTAAAAATAGTTAAAGGTATATTATCAACCAAAAAGTTTAATGATCCATCTACCTTCAGAATCAGACTCTTGGTTAACAACTGTAAAATGTAACCTTTTGTTCTCTGGAAGCTTTTAAAGTGCTGCTCAGAAGTGGTTAATAAAAGGTCATGTATAATGCGAGACTCCTGTCTTGCCATAAAATCAGTACTTTAATCCTCTTTTCCAAAGCAGGAGAAGCAAATTCATTACCTACCCAACATCTTTTTTATTTGGCAACTTCTATTTCAGAAAAGTTTGAGTCTTGTAGTAAGGCTACATCTGTTTTCAGTTTGGCTAAATGAGATAGCACCCTGTGCCTCTAAATTGGCTTACCTAACCATTTGATATTCTAAGCGGTAACCCAGATTGAATTTCTGGAATAATATCATGCACAATTAATATGTCTACGTAGCAAGATTAGCAAAGAAATTACTCAAATATTGGGAGGAATAAGATTTTCGCTTAGTGAAGAAGGAAAGCGAGAGAAGGCCGATAGGATGGGATACAGGAAAGAAGAAAGAACCATAGAAAGAAACATCAGTAAAGAAATAGTGAAATAGAATACTAACAGACACTGCAAGTCACACAAATGATGACTAAATAGCATACCTACAAAAACACAGAAACAAAAGGGAGGGAGGCAACACTGGAAGATGATGGCGACAACATCTTAACTCCCCAGTAAGGTAGGGCAGCCTTTACTTGGGTGAAGACATCACACAAAGTAAAACCATACAGGAACAAGATACAAATATATATACTTGTATCATAAGAAACATTACAGAATTAAACTGTGTTATAGTGAGAGAAAAGACATCATAACAATTGGACAGAAGAGAAGCCGTTACTTACTTATTATTAAAAGGAATTTGGCAAGAGAAACAAGTTAACATTCAACTGCTTTTCAAAGTGTCCATATTTCTCCTCCGTGTGCTTGAAGAAATCTCTTAAGTGCAGCAGGCTCCTCGTAAGTGGTTGTGTTTTCCTAGAATGTCACTTTAAACAAGCATGGATGAATTAGATCAAATCTAAAGTTAATGGCTCTCAACTGAGAAAGCATATGCAAAAATTGTTTCCGGTAATCTGCAGTAACTTTAGCTAAATCCTGAGAGACAAAGAGTCTGTGACCGGCCCAGATACTCTCCTTTTTAGCTTTGATAGCAGACATAACTTGAAACAAGTCTATATATCACAAGAAGAACATAATAACTCCTCATGGTTTCGTAGAAACCCGAGGACAAAGCCTTTGTGTGCTTTGAATACTGAGAGGAACAATTGTGTATATATCAAGAAGTTTTGGTGGAAAAGATGGGAAGGTTTTGGTCCTGATTTAATTCAAGCTATACCATCAGAATATAAAATGGCACAGGTAGATAGAGAGGAGGTGGGTTGGCCAGTGTAACGAGGGACCAAATTGTCATAAAGCACATCCCAGGCCCAAGTGATCCAATTTGCGAAAATGTCTCCTTTCAAATTGAGGTAACCAAAAACTACTCATTGAGAGGAATGTTATTGTACTGCCCTCCGGGGCACAGGATATCTTTTTTATCAAATATAGTCTCATAGATAGAGCATGGCATCACAATGTCAGGCTACTTAGTGTTGGGTGATTTTAACTTTCGCCTAGACAATCTGGAGGACAGTGACACCATCCAACTCGCTGAAACTATGGAAACCCTAGGATTGCACCAGGGAGTTGAGGGTCCGACTCACTCGGCAGGACAAACACTGGATGGGATCTGACCTAACAACTCTCATTTGAAGTTAACAAAGATCCTACCTTTGGTGTGGTCAGACCATAAGGAATTGTTTTTCTCAATTACTTTACCACAGCCGCAAACATATTCAGTTGCATATTTACAATACTAAAAAGGTAGATCTTATGCAGACTTTGCAAAACACCTTACCTGAAATCAGTAATGTTCTCAGCCAAGAGGCAGAGACAACCACACAGATGTATACACATGGGTAAAAAAGGCTATCGACATTCTAGCACCCGACAAAGTGTTTGCAAATCATTGCAGAAACCCCTCAGAACCCTGGTTCTCTGGGTTATAAGAGCTGCAGCACTGAAGCTATTGAAAGCTTTTTTAACTAACGGAACAAATCATGTAGGAACAGGTGAATTTACCTCAACGCAATTTCCCTTACCTTGTGGGGTACCTCAGGGCTCCTAGTTGAGCCCCACTCTTTTCAACCTTTATGTTGCCCCTCTGGCTAAACTTATAAAGACAGTGGGTTTCTCTGTTGTGTCCTACGCCAACAACACCCAAATTGTGGTGTCAAACTTTTTCTTTTCTTTTCTTTTCTTTTTTCTGTCAATCTTTAAAGATCATGAGGAAGTTGGACACAGGTTAAGCTCCTGTATGACCCAAATATAATAATGAATGAGAGTAAATTGCTTAAAGCTTAATGAAGGGAAAAGAGGGGTCCTTCTGTTTGGGAAAGATAAATCCTTCTGGTCGCCAATTTGGTGGCCTCATGATATGGGACCATTACCAACACCAGTACAGAAAGGAAGAAATCCAGGAATCGTCTTTGATGACAAATTTAATTGTGAACATCAAGTGAATGCACTCAAATCCTCCGTCTTCTATAGGCTGAAAATAGTAAGAAAAATCTGTCCCTACATCCCATATGATCTTCAAACAGTAGTTTCCACTTTAGTTCTTGCTTAAATATATTATGGAAACACCCTTTTTATTGGCATTCAAAAAAAGTCCGTGCAAAAACCCCAAATGCTGCAAAATGCTTCGGCTCGACTCCTAACAGGAACTCCCAAACAAAAGTCAGCGTCCCAGGCCTTGACCAAACTACATTGGTTTCCAATAGCCAGACGTTTGGATTTTAAGACTCTCTGCATTACTTTTAAACACTGTACAATATGGGACTGAACTATTCTCATTTGAAATATGTCTTGTATCCCCAAAATAGGAGACGTAGATCCTCAGATGCACATTTACAAAACCTTTGTGTTGTGCTCTTGAGGCGGAAGCCGGGAGCGAGCTACATTTTTAAAAATGGACTGTCACTTAATACTTGTGTGTTTTTAAGCACTCACCCTCTTTGGAAACGAGTTGTCCTTGGCAGCGGAGTTAGCGCTGACGCGGCACCTCAATCCCAACACTCCTTGGCGCCATCTCGCCTAGACCGGAGGACACGCCCCTTTTGGAGGCCACGCTGACCACTACTTAAAGACGCCGATTTAGGGCGCCTGGTAAATCATTGTGTTGTGCTCTTGAGGCGGATAACGGGATCGAGCTACATTTTTAAAAATTTACTGTCACTTAATACTTGTGTGTTTTTAAGCACTCACCCTCTTTGGAAACGAGTTGTCTGAGGCAGCGGAGTTAGCGCTGAAGCGGCACCTCAATCCCAACACTCCTTGGCGCCATCTCGCCAAGACCAGAGGCCACGCCCCTTTTGGAGGCCACGCCCCCCGCCGACCACTACTTAAAGACGCCGATTTAGGGCGCCTGGTAAATCATTGTGTTGTGCTCTTGAGGCGGAAGCCGGGAGCGAGCTACATTTTAAAAAAATTACTGTCACTTAATACTTGTGTGTTTTTAAGCACTCTCCCTCTTTGGAAACGAGTTGTCCGAGGCAGCGGAGTTAGCGCTGATGCGGCACCTCAATCCCAACTCTCCTTGGCGCCATCTCGCCAAGACCGGAGGCCACGCCCCTTTTGGAGGCCACGCCCCCACGGTCCCTACCTTGGAGCAGTATAAATCATGTGCATGTTCCGAACGCGCAGTGGACGAGCGCAGCGGGTGCGACGTTTGCGCGCCAAAGGCGCGCCAAAGGAAAGCCCGTCTGCGCCCGTCCGCGACCGACCGGGGCCAGGGGCCGCCCCCCCTGCTCAGCCAACATGCCAGACCATCACCTACAATTCGCAATCCCTGCGTCAACTAAACCAGGCAGTTGGGTCACCCTGCCTACACGCATGGGACCCTTCTATAAAACACTCCGCCTGTAACTAGTGTGGATTTCACTTTCTTCCTCATGCTGCAAAGAAACCCACATCATTCTCCATGCTTCTGCTCAATTGCCGCTCACTCCCCAAACACTCCACGGAAATCTCCCTAATGTTAGAAGAGATAAGCCCAGACATCCTCTTCGTCACAGAGACGTGGCTACAGGAACACTCTGAACCTGACTTGGAACAAGCACTCCCACCTGGATACCAAATACTCCGCCTTGACCGTAAAAAAGGCATTGGCGGTGGCCTAGCAGTAATTCATAAAGCAGAATACGTAGTCACCAGCACCCCTGTGAATTTCCCAGACAGTGAATGTCTTCCGTTTTTAATAAAACTCAGCCCTACACAAACCTTTTCTGGTATGCTCATATACCGCCCTCCAGGGTCACAAGGTCAGTTCCTTTCCGATCTTGCCTCGATAGCTGCAAACCTTGCACTCAGCTGTGCCAATTTCACAATCCTGGGTGACCTTAACATCCATCTGGATGACTCGAACGACCCCATCGCCAGAGAACTATCCTCCAGCCTAAACGCCCTCGAACTACATCAACATGTCCGTGGGCCCACTCACTTAAAAGGACATCTCCTAGACCCCATCTTCAGCAACTGCCAAGACCTTCACGTTAGAAACCCTTACCCCCTTCCCTGGTCCGATCACTTTCTCATTCCGTTCACTTGGACCCTGCCCCACCACCTCCCTCCTAAACCTCCGATGATTCAACAGTCACGCAACTTGTCACAAATCCCTTTACCTAAGTGGCAGGAGCTCCTACAACGCACCAAACCCACCAACACACTCAATCCCATCCAAGACAACGAGAGCTACAACAGATGGATCACCAGTTCCTTAGATCTAGTACTCCCACTAAAAAATACCCATCCCAAGCGGGGCAATCGACAGCCCCATGGTATACGACTGATCTACGGGAGGCTAAACGTGCCTGCAAACGAATCGAGAGGAAATGGCGGCTAGATTACCTCCCAGCAGACAAAGCGAGCTATAGTATACAAAAACAGAAAGTCCCTGGCTGGTGGGGATATACCCTGGGGCGTGAGATAACCTGGCCAAAAGACTTGAGGGTTATCTAAGCTTACAAAGACAAGAAATATGACAACATACCATAGTTCTAAAAGCGACCAACAGTCAGTGTAGGAACCCTATCTATATTTCACACAACAGTTAAGAGACTGTAATCTTCACCAGTATAAAAACAACAATTTATTAAAAACAATACAGAATCAATTTGCATCAGAAAAAACATTATACAATAAAGTACACATTTAAAAAAACCAAAAGTCGACGCGGCGTCTCAAGTCTTTTGGCCAGGTTATCTCACGCCCCAGGGTATATCCCCACCAGCCAGGGACTTTCTGTTTTTGTATACTGCTTACCCGGTCCCTTAACGGTTCCAAGGGTACCTCCCTCCTTGTGTTGAAAGCGAGCTATAGAACAGCTATTAAAAACTACAAAGCAGACATTCAACTCACGCAGGACAAATACTACGAACAAAAGATTGAGAAGGCAGCGTCTAAACCTAAGGAGATCTACCGGATAGCTAAACACCTCCTGCAACTTCCTGAGACCCTAAAGGATCACAACAACACTCAGACCCATTGTGAGGAGTTATTTCACCATAAAAAAGAAGTCATCAACTCCTCTTTTCCCCACTCAGCAACCTCGCCCACAGACTTTGCCAACATAGGCCCTATGACAACCCCTCCTAATGTTCTCAATAGCCTCCCTCCACTAGACCTAATCAACCTAGAAAAATTCATGGGACAGGCCAAATCTGGATCACCCATCGACCCAGCTCCCCCTAGGGTTCTCACCCAGATAACCCACCAGATCTCACCTACCATCCAAGACCTGCTCAACTCCTCCCTCCATACTGGTATCGTCCCGCCCCTATGGAAAAGAGCAATGGTCAAAGCTCTATTAAAAAAAACCAACCTCGATCAATCCAACACTTCTAACTACCGACCCATCTCCCTCCTACCATGGCTAAGCAAACTCCTTGAGAAGCATGTTAACTCTGTTCTCACAGACTTCCTGGAGGCTAACATCAAACTGGACCCCTCCCAGACAGGCTTTAGGCCCCGTCATGGAACAGAGACTGCACTGATTGCAGTGACGGAGGAGGTAAGAAGGATCCTGGACGGTGGCGGGTCTACGGCCATCGTCCTACTCGACCTAAGTGCCGCCTTCGACACTGTTAATCATAACACCCTACTCCACCGCCTTGATAAGATAGGAGTATCAGGAACAGCACTCACTTGGATGAGGTCCTTTCTCATGGACAGATCCTTCCAAGTATTTGAGAGGGATTTCACTTCTTCCAGTAAACCTCTCAATTGCGGAGTGCCTCAGGGCTCCTCCCTGAGTCCTACCCTTTTTAATATTTACCTCAGTCCTCTAGCTGATGTCGTCTGCCCCTTCGGTGTGAAAATTGTCACCTACGCGGACGACACACAGCTAGTGGTAGCACTGGACCCCCCTTCAACTCCCACCACAGCTTACACAAATGCTTGGAAGCTGACGCTGCCTGGATGTCAGGCTCCTGTTTAAACCTTAACGGCGACAAAACAGAGGTAATGCTCCTTGGAAATAACATCATGAAATCCATTGATCCCATCTGGCCCCTCTGTTTAGGAAGCCCCCCCGCAACCCAAGGAGCAAATCAAGAGTCTTGGAATCTGGCTTGACCAAACCCTCACCTTCAACCACCAAGCAACCAAGCTTGCCGCCACCTGCTTCGGGCTGATGAGACTACTTCGTAAGATTCTCCCTCTCCTCCCGTTCCACTCAAGACGGATCATGGTCCAAGGACTAATCCTCTCCCGTCTCTATGGCGGCAACGCCCTATATCTTGGGGCCCCACAGTCTACACTTAACAAACTCCAAATCATTCAAAACGGCGCGGCAAGAATTCTTCTGGACATCCCTCGTAGAACCTCAGTCAGAGCCAGATTGAGGGACCTCCACTGGCTCCCGGCGAGAGCCAGAATCGAATTCAAGAGCATGTGCATCGCACATCGCTCTTTCTGGGGAACAGGCCCCTCCATCAACAGCCCCCTGAAGAAAGCCTATCATGTTTCTCGCCCCCTCAGATCCACGACCTCACACCTCACCTCAGTACCACGCATCAGAAGAGCTAGCTGCGGAGGCCGCTCGCTCTCTTATAATCTAGCCAAGATTTGGAATTCTCTCCCCTTCCCAATCAGATCAGAATCCAATCTATCCACCTTCCGAAAACTTCTTAAAACATGCCTTTTCAGCAAAACTTCGGTCTAAATCTTCCCTCAGCTCCACTTATCCCAGCCCCTCCTGCTCAACCCAATCTTTTGCAGTGCTGGGATGCCCCTGGGTAGCCATTGCGCTATATAAATCCTCTTTCCATTCCATTCCATTCCAAAAAAGTAGAGCAGAGGGAAGGATTGGTACCGAAGATCTTACATGAACTTTCCAAAACACCTTACTTGAAATCAGCAATGATCTCAGCCAAGACGTAGAGACAGCCACACAGATGTATACAACATGGGTAAAAAAGGCCATGGACATTCTAGCACCTGAAAAAGTGTTCATAAATCGTTGCAGAACCCTGGTTCTCTGAGTGTTTGAGAACTCAGAAACAGTTATGCAGAAATCAGGAGCGAGAGTGGATATCCAAATATGGCCCTCATGACAGAGAGGTCTATAAAAGAACAATTGCAGAATATAAAAGTCTCATACAAAGAGAAAACAAATATTATTTCACAGATAAGATTTATCTAGCAGAAAACTCACTTTTTAGCAGAGTAAAAATACTATCAAAAATGATTGCACAGATCGGCAATAACGGCAACTGTGTTTTTATGACAAGCTCGCAAACAATTTTCTGAATAAAGTAACAGAGGTCTTTGATTCTTTTACTTTAAATCATTAAAGAGGACATGAATCCCAAATGGCTAGTTTACTACCAGCTAAAATAATTCTGGATAGGTTCACACCTTTAAAAGAAGAACAAGTTCAGAAACTGACTGAGTCAATCAAATCAGGATCTCCATCAGATCCATGCCCTTCACAAATTGTAAACTTAGCGTCCAGGATTTTTGAAATTCAGCTGACCAAAGTCCTAAAAAAAGTTATCAGCGCTGGACATATCCACTCTGAATGGAAGTTGGCATCAATCTAACCTTTGCTAAAGAAAAGCGACCTTGGCCCTCAGGAGCCCAGTAGCTATAGGCCTATATCTAGAATTCCCTTTCCAGCTAAACTGCTAGAAAAGGCTCTGAATATTGAACTCATGTCATGCATGGACAGCAAAAATATACTGGATCATTCCCAATATGGATTTAGGAAGGTACACATCACAGAGCCGGCTCTGCTTAACAACATCAGAAGAACTAAGATGGGTCATGGACAACGGAGGCCAGGCCATACTAATACTTCTTAATCTTTCAATGGCCTTTGTTACAGTCAACCATACCATCTTAATTGACCAATTAGCGGAACTAGAAATAAGAGGTGCAGCACTCAAGCTATTTAAAGCTTTTTTAACTAACAAAACATATCATGTGGCAATGGGTGAATATACCTCAAAACAATTTTGATTGCCTTGTGGGGTACCTCAGGGCACTTACTTGAACCCCACCCTTTTCAACCTTTATGTTGCCCCTCTGGCTAAACTTATAAATACAATGGGTTTTTCTGTGGTGTCCTACACCAACAACACCCAAATTGTGGCGTCAATCTTTCAGATCATGAGGAAGTTGGACAATAGTGGATGAGAGCAAATTGCTTAAAGCTTAATGCAGGGAAAACTGAGGTCCTTTTGTTTGAGAAAGATAACAATTTTTGATGTTATTTTTTACTTTCCTGTCCCTAAAAACATATAAAATGATACCACACATGGGCATATAAACAGTTATAACCTATATCTCAAATAATGGGCAGCCATTTTGAAAAATCCGCCATTTTGGATTAACGCATCATGATAGAGTGGTAGACTTTTCACCATCGTTTTCTACTGAAAATTTTCAATAAGAATCCACTCACATAAATTGTATTGCAATTAGTTCTAGGGTAGCTCATTTTTTGAACTAATTTGACTAGACTACCAGTTAGCTTTCTTAAAAGGGGTGACTACCATGTTCTTGGCTAGACCTCACCGTTAGGTTCTGTTTGAAATGTACCACTTCAGTTTGTTCCTAAACTGTGCTGGTCCCAAACCGTGCAGTGATTTGAAAGCTAGGCATAGGGATTTAAACTTACATCTCTGCCTAACTGGTAGCCAGTGCAGATCTTTTAAAGCTTCTATTGCAGATACAATTTTGGGGATTTTAAAAATGAGATGAGCTGCCGCATTTTGTATGATGCTGTACCTCCCATCTTCGTCGTCAGCAGAGAATTGCTGAGGTCGATGTAAAATGCACAGTACTTTGCGAATCAGAAAAACACAACATGCCCCATCCATGGATGGGAAACAGGCATTACAACGCAGCTCTGTCCCTGCATATACTTAACCACTCATGTGTTACAATTCATGCACCGTTATCACACACTGCCTTTACCACTAATGCCTTTACGTTGTAAAGCTACATGTGGAAATGTATGTGTGTGGTAAGGTTGGTATATCAGTTTCCGTGTCTGGGGTAGCGGTCTGCTTCTAGAGCTCAGGGGCGGGGTAGTTTGAAGAAGGTCCAGGGGTTGGGGGTAAAGGAAGTCGCACAGGGGTCCGTTTTTAGGGTTCAGGGGAGGGGTATTTGTTAGAAGGGTTAGGTACAGGGGCTCACGTAGGGGTACAGGGGAGGGGTACTATTTTAAACAAAAGGATGGGAGCACAAGGGATCAGACTTGGAGCAAGGGTCAGACAAAACCTTTATTACGAATAAGCCTTTTACTAAGAAATTTGCTGTAAAGCTACTCATGGTAAACGCATATTCTTTCTAAAGGTCAAACGTGGTAATGGCATTCACATTGTAGCGCATGCGTTGCAACAGAATGAGTTCTAAGTCATACAACTCCATGGACTAATGAAAGTGAGAGAATGAAAACAGTAGAGGTTAAACTTAGAGAGACAGGAGGAGAGCAGAGCCAGATTTGGAAATGGAAATTGGAAAGAGCCTTAGTCTCACTATGGTTAGAGACTGAAAGGAAGAGGGGGAGAGAAAGGAAGACTGTAAGAGATACAGCTACTATATATATATATATATATAGCTATTATAGCTGTACTACTATAACATTTACAAAAGCTCCATTTAACCAAGGCTGAAAAATTGGTAATTTTGTCAAATTTAGTACGCGGACAAACATTATTGCAAATAGTTTTTTACTGTAGAATGTAATAGAAAGAAACTTTTGCACAATAATTATTCAACTAAAATTCAATTTTTGCTTATATTTCTTTCTGCAAATTTAGATTTGTTTTTTTATTTTCATTATTTAAAGATATAGACCTAACCTTTTGGAGGAAGCGTTTCGCAGCTTCATGTATCACTAATCTAATTGATCAGCAATTGTAGTCTGAAAAATGGTTACAGGAGCTTCTGTATGGTCAGATGACCATGTTTTAAAGAGATGCAAGTGGTATCGGGGGCGCGCCCGAACTCTGCAAAGGAGGGTGCGGTAAAGGGTTGCCTTTAGAGACCATTGGATATACTTGATTGAAGTCATGGGAATGATAAAAGTCTTTAGTACATGCAGGGTGACATATGTGCAGTGGGTAGGTATAGGTTTGCAAAACATAATATTCATTCCAGAATGTGACGTGCGAGAAGCTGAGAGAGGTATGATGGTGATGTGTAAAGTACTTTTTAAAAATAAAGGCAAAACCGATTGGCCTGAGCCTATCATTTGCTGAAAGAATCAGGCTTGTTATTTTGAGTGTGGTGGGTGATTTTCTGGAGAAGTAAAACAAAGTCGTGTGGCAAAGTTAATAATTTTATTGTGGAAGGAGGAGTCCTTTTAGCAGCAGGATACAGTATCGCTGGATACTCAGCACTGCATGCAGTGACGTAGCTGCGAGGAAATGAAGATGAGTACTGAACATTCTGGCACTGAGTATTTGGGAAAACAAAAACACGTTGGATGGAATACCTACATTAGTCATTACTCTGGCTCAATCTGACCCACCATGTTTCTGCTCACTGTGCCATTGGAGGTAGGTACCAGCCATATGCAAATCGGTCCAGTGACAACAGAAACAGAGCAGACTGAGCAGCCAGGTCACATCACCTCTGAATGAGATCACAGGTAACCCTGGACAATGTTCTCCCTTCTTTGGCATCATCTGTGAAGTAAAGCTTGAGTCATATGATAGAGCATGAATGGGACCCAAATCCGTGCTTACAAGTCACTCTTACATAGATTCACAAATAAAAATATGATGGTTGGAATGCTTAAATAAATCTCAGAAATTTGAATTAATCTGGGCTGCATTCCAATCCAATATTTGGGACATTGTATATGACAGGGCATGAGACAAATGAGTCAACTCCTATGGAAAATTTAGAGAGTGTGATAAGGATTGTTGTTGAGGGAGCAGTGCAAAGTGAAATAAATGTGTCTCTGCTACACCAATATTTCACCTTTGACTTTGCACCAATGGCTTCATTTGAAGTCCCTTCTACTACCCTCCAGCCCAGAGAAATGAGCCTTTTACTGGGGTGGGTTCAATGTTTGTGAAGCGTATAATGCCGCACCTCTTGCTGACCTTCTTCTGTGACTGGAGCTTGCACTGCTGCTGGCCCTGGTGTACACGCTTTCTTCCATTGGCATCCCTGCAAATTTCACGAGTGCTAACGATTCAATTAAAGACTATATTTAAATTGTGTAGTGTTTCATGGGCGAGAAGCAAATCAATTACTCAGCTATTAGTGCAAGACGACAATAATGATAGGCTTCTTTGTTAATACATTGCTATTTCTTTTACGTGCAATTGACCTCTGAAATGGAAATTAAATGTGCACTTGAGCTTGTTTGAAGGACATTGCAGGGAACTGGAGTGGAACACACCACATGAGTGTCCGGAAATAAATGAGAATGGCAAGTGAATACTGGAGGAAACATTCAGATCTGAAAACCAACTGTGACGCATAAGGTGGCTTTCTCATAAATTAGGTGCTATGAAACTGCAGTAGCACTGTATTCATTCATTCACTCACACTTCAATCCCAAACCCCTTTTTTTTAAACAGAAAAGGTTTTCTAAGGTGTTATTTTTGCCCTTATCATATAAAATCTGTATTTTACTCGGGCAACTGCTTAAACCCGAGAGTGGGTTAGATAAGCTTAGGCTCTCATTCGGAGAGGTCCTTAATTTAAGGGAGACACTCAGTGGCATAGCTAGATCTACTGCCACCTGGGAACCTCTAAGTTTGCCACCTGTTGCAGGTGGGAGCGGGAGGTGGGGAGGCATGCCGGCCAATGGTGAGTTGTTTGGTGGAGGGGTGTTTGGTGGGTTGGGGGCTGCTAGTCTACTTATTCTCAGGGGATAGTGGTAGTCAACAGACATGGCTTCCTCACCTCAGCTGCTCCCCCAAACTAGTGCCGCAAGAGGCAGACCGCTCCCAGCTACAACACCTGGAATTTACTTAGGTCCTCATTACAAGTTTGTTGGAGTAGGATGGGGTATTTGCCACGGAAATTGTTTTCAACACACTGAATTCTACTTTTTTCCTATTTCCAGTCCTTTTTCTCTGAAAAATGAAGGCAGGTTTGACCTGCTAGAATTCATGTGGGGAAAACTGCAAGGTTGTGATAACTATCACACAACTCTAGTTGGGGATACATTCTGATCAGCAGCAAACTCGATCAGAGGGATCGGAATTTAGCCCTTAACTCGTAATGGGAGCCCAATAATGGGTATTATCTCCTTAGTCTGTGTTCCTCTCTTTGGAATGGGGCATAACAAAGTCACATTTTGGCAGGTTTACCGTTGCCAAATTTGTACTGGGAGCAGCATTTTAGCATTACTTTTACGTCCAATTGGGTTGAGGGCACACTTAACAGTGCATGTGTTTCGTGGCAGCTGCTCCACTACATTTTTGTCAGGCCAGGGGAGAATTGCAAAGAATGATGCAGATTTACAGTACAAGTGGTAAATATTGTCAGAATGTCTCAGGCCTTTTGAAGTGCTCTGAGCAAGTGATGTAGGAATGGATGAATCCATTGAAGTACTTACAGTAGGAGCTATGGGAATGGCTGAGGCGCCACTGATGTGCATCGATTAAGTGAGGTACGGAAGGAGTAACACATCATTAGCCCATTACATGCTCATGACGGCTCCACGCCGTCATGAGCCATGAGCGGCGTGTGCTCATGACAGCATGGACCCGTCAGGCAACTGCCGCTCCGCCCACGCTCCGCGGCACTAATTCCCCACCTGTGCAGTGCAGGTGAATTAGTGAACGGGCGGGGTCATGACGGCTCCACGCCGTCACGAGCACACGTCGCCCATGACTCATGACGGCGTGGAGCTGTCATGAGTAAGGGAGTGCCACACCCACCCCCTAGCCCCGCCGGCATCACGGCCGAATTCGCGCCACGCGAAAAGGTTAAAATGCATGGTACCAGTGATGAGTGATATGAGAAATAGCTGAGAGTTCACTCATTCATAGCTAAAGCCAGTTAGCAAAGGGACACATGATAATCCTTTGAAAAGTCAAGTGATATGGAAAAGAGGTGCCAGTGTGTTGAAATGTGTGAAGAAAGTGATGGGAGAGCGAACGAGAGATACTGAATAAATGTATGTCTGCATGGGCGTTTAAACAGCGCAAACATAGTTGAATAGTTACAGCTGGGATCCCTGGCTTGCCCTTTGTGATCCCTAGCACTGCCTTTACCACCCATGGCGTCAGACGTGGCAAAAACAATGGCAAGAACAGGGGCGAGTCACTTGCCTTGTTTTATACCCATGTTTATTACACCAATAATAAATAATTGTTTAATATTCACTATTAGTAAAATAAAAAATGAGACACCAGAAGATCAAAAGGGACCTTCGGTTGCAGCTGAGGTAAGTACAAGCAATGCATAAAAGCATTTTGTGAGATAGTGAGTGTGTTTGTGAGAGAGAGAGAGCAAGTGTATATGTGTGACTGTATGTGTGAGCATTTGTTTGTGTGAATGAGTCGTTGACAGAGTGAGATAGCTGTCAGTAAGTGTGAGGTGGCGCATTATAGTCTTTTAAGCCGTCTGCACTGTTGCTGGGGGGCAGGGGTCATAGTGTGATCCAGATTTGACTATGTCACATAGCTTGCAAACCTGTTCTGTGTGAGGGGGAAAATGTAGTCAAAATATTACAATCCAGATGTGCCAAGATAACTTCATTAGAATTTCAACAGGCAGCTTTGTTTGACGCAAACTCATTGTAGACTTCCTCTATTATATTGTGAAATACTTCTGACAGATCATTACAGAATGTTTGATTGCCAATTGACAGCTTGTTACTGGTGAGATTAGTTAGGGGGTTAATTGTTTGAGAAAGAGTTCTAGCTGAATTTTTAGTGAATGTAATTTTTGCATAAAAATATGAAGATTTTACGTCATGGATCATATACACTAGGAAATGTTGTCTATATTTTTGTTTTTCATTAAGATCATATTTTTTGCACCATCTGTGCTCCTATTTCTGACAAATTTGCTTTTGTTGTCTGAGTTCTCCTGAAAACCAAAGGGCTGTAGGTATGTCTCTGAATGATTTTTGGGGCGCACATTGGTCTACTACAGACCATACCCAATTGATATAATTGGTGGCCTATGTCATCAAGATGCTGCAGCACATTTGCTAAGATCTGATTGAACTCTCATAGTTCCAACTTGTGCCAGGCTCGTGTTTGTCGAGTGTGCAGTGAGTTTTTAGGGGGCAGAGTGTGGGTGAGTTGTAAATAGAAAATTACATCCTTATGATCGGACAAAGTCAGGGGAAGTATTGTGGTTACAGAGAGAGCTGGGTTGTTAGGGAAAATACCATTCAGGGTGTAGTCGACTATGGGAGTAGGTTCCTGAACAAGTTGGGCTAGACTCATGCTGGCCATTGTGTCAATTAAATGTTCATTGTCTTTGTCTTCAGGGATGTCCAAGTGGAACTTAAAATTTAAGAGGCAAGATTTTAATATTGAGCCTTCTGGCCTTGTAGGGCAGGCGATAGAGAAGTTTCCCATTAAGAGATTGATTTCTTGAGATTCAATTTTAAATGAAAAAGCTTAACGAACTGGGGCAGGAATTGGTAGGAAAGATGCAGATCTATTTTGGTGGTGCGCAACTGCTAAGCCCCCTACTCTTCTAGTGTGACAGTCCATTCTAAGTAGGGAGTATCCTCAGGGAATAGCTGTCACTAAGGGGTCTATTAGGATGGTGGTCGGAAAACCACCCAGACCGCCATGGTAGTGGAAATAAACTATCCGTCGGTACCACGGCAAAACGGGCAGTCTGATTAGGATCAACCGCCCAAAAAATGCTACCACAGTGGAACGAGCCCACCAAAGACTGCCCGTAGTGGGCGGAGCAGGCAAAAATCCATCCGCAGCAGTCGGATTTGTGGCGGAAACACACCAAACCGCCACCAGGACAGCGGAAAGACCGCACGGAAGATTAGGATATCCCCTATGTGACCACAGTACAGTCCACTGTTTCCGACCGCTGCGGTCACAAAAGTGATAAATGGGAGATCCGGTGGAAGGGCTGTAGCATAGCCATAGCTGTGGACGCTCCGTGAAAAAAATAGCAGCCGATAAAAAAAATCACAACAAGGCCACCAAGTGCACACAGCAAACTATCCCTGCCCCCAAAAACACCTAACACATCCCAATGACACACCCCCATGGCAAATTAAAAAATACAAATCCCAGGACAACCCATACAACGGAGCTGACAGCAATACTCCATCTTGACACATCCACATAGCGGAGTATATAACCAGCTCCTTCCCTGACCAGACTCCTTTACAATACTCCACTCCTGAAGAGCCCAACACCAGAGCACAAAGGAGAGGCAAACCTGCCACATCACACCAGCACAGTAACACACACACATACACACACCACCTACACCACCCCACCACCCTCACAACTTCACCCCAAAACATTAGCACATCAAACACCATGGCACCACAGAAAATACCCAAATTCACAGAGAGTGAGTTGTCAGTCATGGTAAATGAGATAATCAGAGTAGAACTACAATCGTTTGGTGCCCTGGCCCAACATACACCATTAGCCACCAGAACTCAAATGTGGGTAGAGATAGCTGACAAGGTTAATGCAGTAGGGACCACCCCGTACAACAAACAGGAAATCCTGAAAAGTGTTGTGAAAAAGAAAAGGAACAAGAACAGAGAGCTGTCTCAGAGGAGTGGTGGTGGCCCTCCCATTCCACCAAGAACATTCTCTGCATGGGAAGAGAAGGTGCTTGCCATACTGCATCCAGAGAGTCTCACGGGAATAGCCGGGGGAGTGCAGGCTGGTAAGGACAAACAATGCTGCTATGTACTGTCTTGCACAACTACAAAGCTACATCTCCAAGGCCCAAGTACATTCATCTGCACCCCAATACCCAACACAGGTCTCACAGATGTAACATTCACTCCATCTGAATCACCCCAAAGTTACCCAACATTTACAGGGTTGTATGTGTCCAGGAAACCAGCACTACAACTCCCACCAGCTCTCCTATACCACCCTTGGGCAGGATGTAGCACTCCACACACACCCAGAAGCAGTTGGTAGCCTTGTATCACTACAAACAAACTAGCAGGTAGGGGGCCATCTTCACAGGGAGGGCTGTTTGGGGGTGGGAGGCCTGCACAACAACTCCCACCAGGTACACGGTCCCACTCCTGAGCAGGATGGAGCACTCCACACCCACCCAGAATCAATTGGCAGCCATTGTATTACTTCAAACAAATTAGCAGGTAGGGAGCTATCTTCACAGGGAGGGCTGTTTGGGGGTGGAAGACCTACATAACAACTCCCACCAGGCACCCTTTCCCACCCCTGAGCAGGACATGGCACTCACCCGCCACCCAGAAGCAGTTGACAGCCATTGTATCACTATAAATAAACTAACAGGTAGGTAGCCATCTTCCCAGGGAGGGCTGTTTTGGGGTGGGAGGCCTGCAAAACAACTCCCACCAGGCACCCTGTCCTACCCCAGAGCAGGATGTAGCACCCAACACCCACCCAGAAGCAGTTGGCAGCCATTGTATCACTACAAGCAAACTAACAAATAGGTAGCCATCTTCCCAGGGAGGGCTGTTTGGGTGTGGGAGGCCTGCACAGCAACTCCTACCAGGCATCCTTGTTCCCCAACTCATCAAGATGGAGCACCCCCCACCACCATGAGGCATGTGTCAGCCATTGCATTGTCCACTTCACACTAACTGGTAGGTAGCAATTTCCCAAGGTTGTTCTGTTTGTGGGTAGGAGTCCTGCAATACTACTCCCACCATACCCCCTTGTTCCCCAGCTCATCAAAATGGAACACTCCCTCCCACCCAGATGCATTTGTCAGTCATTGCATTGTTCACTTCAAAAGGTAGGTAGCCATCTAATGCTCTCTTGTCCCACCCCTGAGCAGGATGAAGCCCTCCACCGCACACACACAGAGGTGTCAGAAATTCCACCCAAATGTGACAACAGAACAGGCAAACAGACAGTGCATGCACCCAGCCATTCCTCTAAAAAAGCATGGTGCCATATGACAATACCAGTCCTCTCATACCACAAAAAATCACACAGATCCAATTGCCACTTAAAGTGTGCAGACAGCTAAGTGAATGTAACTTTCACAGCAACCAACGTGTGACTCACTAATTCACATTTTGAAGAAAGTCTGTGCAAAATCATGCCCAGCACAGAATGCTATGTGTAAGTGCCATGGGAGCAGATCATCAAGGACCATAATGAAAACAAAGCAAGTATGGCATGTAGTACACATTGAGATTTGCACATGACATGACAAAGATATGCATTAGATAACAATGGCTAAGTCATGCACAGATGAAACGTCTGCCAGGCAGAGTTATGAAGAAAGATGCTTCATATAAATTTCTTGTGGCGCTAGTCGTTAGATGACAACATGTCCTTGTAATCACAAAATATGCACATGGAGCATGGTATGTATTGACTTGTGTGATGCAATGGCTTGTAAGTTGCTTCTGTGTTGGGTGTAGCTGTCATGCATTTTCCCTACCTGTACTTTCTCATGTCATTGGAGTAATGGCCCTTGACATTGCATTCTGGATTGTGGCCTTCTAGCATTGTCTGCATTGGGCTAGTCAGGGACATCCCATGTGAGGGAACGTCAGTGTGCATCATCTGAGTGTGCTTTCATCAATGACTGCATTGCCTGACATCAGAATTGAGATGACTGCACATCTGGCACAAATGTGCAACTGTAGTTGTGGCACAAAGATCAACTTGGTGGATGGCATGAGCTCATGGCCATTGTGAACTGTTATGTTGTAGTCTTTATCTGTGTAATCCACTCCTGCTGCCTCCAGATGTGACAGTGGCAACAAGCCGGGAGGTACATTTCGCCCCCCCTCAGGGCCCTAGGTGTGCTTAGAGTGATCTGTATGTCTGCTTACACAGAGCCACCGGCAGGCTATTTGGCTGTGTGGTCATCACATGGGTCACTTATGCCACGTTTGCATGATGACACGCAAAAATCGAATTCAGATTGAGGTTGCATGATTTTACTGCACAGGGTGGTGTGCAACATGGGGATATCATTATACTGTTTTGTGCTTTGCTTGCATATGATGTTTGTGTTAATGCCACTGCACTAACCCAGAGTATTTGTCTCTTGCAGCACCTACCATGAGCACAGAAGTACAGGGGACGGACACCAGTGGTGAGGCATCAAGCACAACTGTGACACACGAGCACAGGGACACTGATGTGACCAGCCCCTCGGAGGGAGACAGGAGTTTGCTTGATAAATCACAACCAGAGACACCAACCTCAACGTTATCTGATGCCAGCGGTGATGCATCTATGTTGGCGGGCACAGGAAGTGGGGACTCTGCCTTCTCTTCCACCACACAGCGTCCAGTGCCCACCCTCCCACCTACTTCCACTAGTGCTACCCATGTTCGCACCAGTAAGAAGGAAAGAGTGTCCTTCACCCCAGGCACCACTGCCCCTGCCCCTGTCTCCCCTGCTGCTATCAGTGTTGAGTCTGTGGACCTTTCGCACCAGCTATGTGTGGGCCAGACAACTCTCATCAACGCCTTTGTAGACCACAACAAAAAGTTGGCACAGGTCTTTGCTTTCATGGAGGACATTCATTCAGAGTGGGTGGCCTACACCGGACTGTCCAGTCTTTGTCCTCCGCAGTGGCGGCAGGCATTCAACTGGCACAATCTCAGAGTTCATCTCCAGTCCATTTGGCCACACCCCTACCTGTGCCTAAATCTGACAATAGTGACCACACACCACAGACCTCAGGCTCAAGATACAGCACACGCAGCACACAACAGCAGCAGCCCAAGGGGTCCAGAGTGCAGACACCATCCACCCAAAAAAACAAATCCACCACAGAGCACAAAGGCAAAGGCCCTTCAGGCGATACTCAGGGGCATAAAGCCAAGAAGCCGGCCTCAGGCTCACATGCCTCAGAGGCATCTCCAGCCAAGGACTCTCCTGTCCCAAAAGCATCTTGCAAAGACAAGCAAACAGTTGCTGTACCCGCTGAGAAGCTGGTGCCTGCTAAGAGTCCAGATAAAAAGAACTCCAAGGCAGATTCACCCACAACCTCAACTCCCATCCACACCCCTGTGAAGCAGGGAAAGGAGGGCACTGTAGGGGGAACACCTGGTAAACAGGGGATGGAGGGGCAAAGGCAAGGCCAGGCCAAGCATAGCGCTGGATCCAGCATGTCCCCAGAGGGAGGGACACCGGCTGCACCTGATGCATCTTTGGCGGAGAGTCTCCCTGTTGTGTCCGCCCCGCCTTCCACTCCTACCAAGACAGGAAAGCCATTTAGACTCCCCAAGAAGTGGAAAGGCACCCCTCCACATTCCCCTGCCACACTGTATCTCACTGCAGCATGATTCCACCTCCACGTGCCACCACACCACCTGGTCCAAGCAGCCCTCCATCTCCAAAAGCCACTGATACCACTACCTCAGCTGGGCCTCTCTCTCCCCGGTCCAGTCCTCCATCTGGCCTGACACTCAGCCACTTCCCAGTCCGACTGACAGCCAAGTCTGAGTCAAAGTTACCCTCACACACATGTCTCTCACACAGTGGTGCCTGGACTGCCCATTGTCATCTCCCCAACCCTGTTGCTGAGCATGGCAGGATACAGTCTCACCTATTCTCTGTGCAGGATCTCATGTACCCATTCTGCACCTTGGACTGGCCACTGGCCTTGATGTTCACTGCTGTTTGCCCCTTCCCTGTGCAGGATCTTATGTACTTACACTGCACCTTGGACGGACCACTGGCCTTGCTGTCTGTCCCTTTTCTGTGCAGGATCTCATGTACTTACTCTGCACCTTGGACTGGCCACTGGCCTTGCTGTTTGCCCATTGCCTGTGCAGCTTTTCATGTATCTACTCTGCACCTTGGACTGACCACTGACCTTGCTTTTTGCCCTTCCCTGTGCAGGATCTCATATACTTAATCTGCACCTTTGACTGGCCACTGCCCTTGCTGTTTGCCCATTGCCTGTGTAGTGTCTCATGTACATACTCTGCACATTGGACTGGCCACTGGCCTTGCTGTTTGATCCTTCCCTGTGCAGGACCTCATGTACTTACTCTGCACCTTGGACTGGACACTGGCCATGCTGTTTGTCCCTTCCCATTTGCAGGATCTCATGTAACTACTCTGCACCTTGGACTTGCCACTGGTCTAGCTGTTTGTTTATTGCCTGTGTAGCTTCTCATGTACCTACTCTGCACCTTGGACTGGCCACTGGCCTTTCTGTTTGCCCCTTCCCTGTGCAGGACCTCATGTAATTACTCTCCATCTTGGACTGACCACTGGCCTTTCTGTTTGCCTATTGTCTGTGTAGCTTCTCATGAACTTACTCTGCACCTTGGACTGGCTACTGACCTTGATGTTCCCTGCTTTGTGCCCATTCCCTGTGCAGCTTCTCATGTACTTACTCTGCACCTTGGACTGGCCACTGGCCGTACTGTTTGCCCATTGCCTGTGCAGCTTCCCATGCACTTACTTTGCACCTTGGACCTTTGCACCTGGCCCCTGGCCTTGATGTTCACTGCTGTGTGCCTATTCCCTGTGCAGCTTCTCATGTAACTACTCTGCACTTTGTAGTGGCCCCTGGCCTTGATGTTCACTGCTGTGTGCCTATTCCCTGTGTAGCTTCTCATGTACCTACTCTGCACTTTGTAGTGGCCCCTGGCCTTGATGTTCACTGCTGTTTGCCCCTTCCCCGTGAAGCTTCTCATGTAGCTACTCTGCACTTTGTACTGCCTAGCCTTGCTCTTGTCAACGTTTGGTGCCTATGGGGAAGATGTAGGTAATTCCTATTTACCTACTCTTAAATACCGAATCATACCAATTCGGAATTTAAGAGTAGGTAAATAGGAAGGGGGCAGATGTAGGTAATTCTTATTTTAGAATTACCGAATCTGTATGATTCGGTATTTACCGATTCGGTAAATACCGAATCGGTATTTCCTATTGATTCCTACGGGCCTTGAAACCCATAGGAATCAATTGGAAATACTGATTCGGTATTTACTAAATCGGTAAATACCGAATCCTGCAAGGGTGAACGGGGTGTCACTTTGACACCCTGTAGCACCCCAATGCCAGGCTTGTGTGCCATGTGGCACACATACATGCCCTAGGGGCATGTCTGTGTGTCACATGGCACAGGTGTACATGCACAGATGTGCATGTACACCTGAATTCGGTATTTTACCACCCAATTGTATTGGGTGATAAAATACAGAATTCTGAAGGCCTGTTGCACTGTAAACAGTGCTACCTACATCTGGAATATACCGAATCAGTAAAATTACCGATTCGGTATTTGACAGAATCGGTAAATTTACCGATTCGGTAAATTTACCAATTCTGTAAAATAATGGCCCGACATCTCAAAAACCAATCACCGGTCGGTAACGGCTGAAATCTGCTGTTACCGACCGGTAATTGGCGACCTACATCTGGCCCTATCTGTGTAATTTGTGAATAAAGACAGTTATTCCTGTTGCCAGTTTTGTCCGTGTCCTTGCTAAATGGAAAATTTTCTGTGTGGGTATGGTTTAATATGACACATGCACTGCATGCCACTACAACATTGCCAATGGGCTTTTCCATTTTTTGATGGTCATGCACTTCAGTTCTTCTTGATTCTGAGGGTTGGGGGTGCAATGATGGTGGTCTGTGATGAACTACTGTTGTTATAATCATTCTTTGGTCAGGTTGGCTCCATTGTACACGTCATGTTTGGATGCACTGCCAGCACAAAGTGGGATTCTATTCATAGGATTGCAGGCAGGCTGACCAGGGCTATCATGTCTGTGTGATCTATCTGGATGTGTGAACAGCAGTGTTGGTGTATGGTCATCTTGTGATAGTCATTCATCCTAGCCACATGGGTAACTTTTAATGCGTGCACTTGGGTAGTCAAGAAGTGTGCAGTGTGATGTTGTGTGGCGTTTTAGGCTCCGAGTTAACTTTCCCGATTCATGCCCTTATATAGGTACAACTCACATTGCCCTAATATAGGCATAGAAATCAAGCCCTTATTTAGACATAGCCCATGCAGACCAAATACAGCATGGCTACTTCCACCCGTACCAAATGTCACAACGATTTCAGTTAGGGAACTTCCCCTTCCTTGAATATTGATTTGCCCAAGAACTCATGTACTTTGCAAAGAACAACTATTCCCTAGGAGTTCTTTCCTGACTTTATTATGCCCGACTTTACGTCAAACTATGGCATTCCTAGACACCTTCAAGGTATAAATATACCTTCACTTGCTCTAGCAAGACACAGTGGTTCAGAGCAGTTCGACTATCTACTTGCCCGACGCAGCTCGCTACAGCAAGTGCCGAAGGAAGTCGACCCTCCAGATGACGCACTGATCAAGAGGCTGGCTTTCTCACACCCAGAATCCAGCTCCAGTGTTTCCAAAATACCCTTGCGGGGTGTTGGGAAATCGAGTCTCGAGACAGAGATACCAGACCTCCTTCATTCTAACTAAAGGTATGGAGCCGATTAGAACCTAGAGAAATCTTGGATAGATTCTTGGCAAAGAAAACTAAACCTATGCTACACAATACTTACTTCTTCCTGAGTCATTGTTATTTATTTATGTATTTTTATGTGGCTTAGAAACCATGCAATGCTCTTACAGTATTATTTTGTAATATTGTTCTCGCTGTGGGCATTATACTTTGCAGTCGGCATTACGATTGTAGCAGTTCACTTTTCTTACATGAGAAAGAGAGTCAATACACCTGGTATTGAAAACGCCCGTCTCTCTATTTCTCTGCAACTCTGTAGAAACGAAGCATGCACAATTGACTGAGTGAAATACATATCTATTGTTTCCGTGACTCTAGAGATACATTTCTTATTCTTTGGGAAACAAAGTTGTCATGTTTATGCGGTTGTCAGAAACTAATCCCTTCTTGTGAATTCGAGAAACTTTCTAGTTACCTCTGAGCTAGCTGGCAGCCACTATTAAGTTTAATATATTCGATAGAGACCTAGTCGACCTCAGTCCTACGTCTAATCTATAGGATATGTTATTCCAATGCGCAGAGCCTATTGGGTATATAGGAACTACACTACATGGCGCCCAACGATTGGTAAGGCTTTTTTTTCAGGTTTCAACTCTTTATTTCGATTTGATAAATCATAAAAGACACATTGTAATACATTTATAAAAGCTATAACTTAGAAAACTTTTTACAAGGGAAAGAATACAATACATTAGTAAACAATGACTACATACATATAAAGCAAGCCAAGTAAACCATACGATAATAAACCTTAGATAAGTTGATTGTAAGGAAGTTTAAAAAGAGTATTAAACATCTGAAGTAAGAAACCTGATAAAAACATAAGGGTTAACAATTACATAGCGAATCATGACAATCAATGGGACACCATTTCATACATGAAGTGCAAAAAATGCAATCAGTGTAATCGGATGTTTATGCAGTAGAGTATGTCACGTTATGAGACAGTATTGGAGGACTCTAACAACTTTGACATATGTTTTGACCTGATGATCCAGGCCCACCCCAGATATTTGGCTAGGCTCACTACAAAGACCTCAGAGGTGATAGTCTTTAGCGCCCAAATGGCCTCTGCAGATTTTCTAAATGGTAAACGCTGAAACAGTGGTTTTAACCATTTGTTTCGCGGCGCCAAGTAGCTAGGGCAGGCAAAAAGAAAGTGGCCCTCTGATTCCTTATGCCCCGAGCAGCCTTTACAGAGATCTGATACACCCGTGGACCATTTATTTACAAAAGTGTTCAATGGCAAAGCACCTACCCTGAACTGGTGGTAGAGTTTCTTGTCCAGCGGTTTATTAATAACATTCCAGTAGGGTTCACGGGACAGGTCTAACTTAAAAGAAACCTGCCCGTGAGGCTGGTAAGGCTGGAAATCGAAACTCGATTTTGACGAAGAGACGCCCAGTACAATGCTTTAAACTCTTGTTTGGAGGGAAAAGCATTAGAGGAGGGAGCTGTCCAGAGTTGTTCTAATCCCATATCTACCAGGATGTTTTTTACAGCTTGGAGCCATGGGATTTTTCCAGAACCACCGATTGACCTGACTTCTGCTAGTTCTTTCGCAAATAGAGACAGGTCAGGGGAGGTCCATTTTCGCCTCCACAGGGCCACCAATATGAATCTGGCCATCTCATTGATCGGAAGGCACCCCAGATCCAAGCAGAGGGGAATGGATGGAGACGACTGTGGTAGACCTACCAGGTTCCGTAGGAACTTGCATTGGGTTTTAAAGAGATTTAAGAGGTCCATGTAGCCCCAAAGATCTGCGCCATATAAGATTGCAGTGCTAATTTTGGCATCATAGATCTTGAGAGCTGGGGTGACCCGCTTAGTGATGGATCTCTTTTGCTCCTTTATTAGACAGCCAGTTAGCCGTGCTAGCTTAAGATGTTGTACGCCAACTTGATCTTTCCATCTCAAGCGGCTGTCTAAGGTAACCCCCAGGTAATTCATGATCTCAACTTGCTCAAGGTTGACTCCACTCAAGCTCACGGAGCTTCGGACAGGATGGTTTCTTGAGAAAACCATAAACTTTGTTTTGACCACGTTCACCGCAAGATTGTTAATGGCACAGAACTCCTCAAAGCGGTCCAGCGCCCGCTGTAGACCGCTGCGTGTTCTGGAGAGGAGTAGGGTGTCATCGGCGAAGATGAGCAATGGGAATCTCGTCCCAGCCAGCATTGGGGCATCAGTGGGGGTATCCACAAAAAATTTCACCACTTGATCGATGAACAGGAGGAAGAGTGTTGGTGCCAGGACGCACCCCTGACGGACACCTCTAGTTACGGGAAATGTTTCCGTCACTTGTCCCTGGCCTCCCCACCTCACCCTCGCATAATTATCCTCATGGAATTTAATTATGAGGTCAAGTAGTTCTGATGGACAACCCAAGTTTCTCATAACTCCCCACAGTTTGTCCCTTGGCACTAGATCGAAGGCGGACTTCAGATCAATGAATGCAGCAAAGATGGTACCGCCACCGAGCAAGACCACTTTCCAGTAGATCAGACAAAGTCTGAACACCTGGTCAATGGTGCTCATACCTGATCTGAAGCCCGCCTGCATGGGAGATAATATGTCCTCAGATTCAATCCAGCCCTGAACCCGTCCCAAGACCATATGTGCGATGATTTTTTGTATGGAGTCAATGAGACTGATCGGGCGGTAGTTCCCTGGATTGGACCTGTCACCTTTTTTAAATATTGGTATTATCTCGGCTCCCTTCCATGATTTTGGGATACTGGCTCCTTTAGCTAATGAGTTGGCAATCATGGTTATATAGGGAAGCCACAAGGCTGAGTTTGATTTAAACAGATCCGCTGGGATGAGATTCATACCGGGAGCTTTCCCTCGCAGGGTCAAGCCTAGAGCAAGCTCGGCCTCTGATTCTGAAAAAATAAGTTTCTCCCCGTGAGTGTGTAACGGGGGTGCCTTTCCCAAGATTGGTAGGGGTTTGGGATTTTCATCTCTGAATTGGGCAGAATAAAAGGTTACCCACTCTTCTGGAGGTACATGATTTGCCGGGGTACACGAGTCAGGATCCTTCCCCCACTTGACTAAATCCCAGAACTTTTTCGGATTGTTCGAAGTGGAGGCATCCAAGAGATCCGACCAGAACCTGTCCTCCCACTCCCGTTTAGCTTCCCACTGGGTTTTTCTGTAACATAACCTAGCTGCTTTAACTGCGCCCATATCATGAGATTTGATAGTTTTAATAAGATCTGTATGGGCCTCCCTACATTTTTTGTTATACCATTTCTGGTGGTGGGAGTTGGCTTTGGTGGGAGCACTCCGACAGGGGAGAGAGAGTAGGGACTTTAAATGGTCGAAACAGCTAATGTGAAGATTAATAACATTATTTGCCAATTCCGGACTTCCCCCCAACAGGTCAATTTTCAACATTTCATTACACACATTTTTAACCAATGTATTAACATTGACCCATAGGGTTTCGTCCTCCACAACCCTGGACCATTTCAGCCTCCTCCTATCGTTAGTTATCAAAACATCCCCTGTCTGTGAAATGGTAGGCTTCACTAGTCTCTTTATACCTGGCAGTTTCAATAGGAGCGACAGGGGGTTATGGTCACTTTCTGGGCGGGGTATTACTACCATGTCCACTAGTAGGGGCCAGTATTCCAGTTTTAACAGAACATAATCAATACGGCTCCGCCTTAGACCGTTGTCAAGGGTACAGTTGGCTCCTTTATCCGATCTTGTGCAGCCATCGCAAGCCCGGAGTCCCCTGTTTAGGCGAAGGGCCATCCAGTTCACTGCCGCCTCGGTCGCTTTAACCGTTTTATCGACCATCAAATCAGGAATGTCCCAAGCAGCGTCCTCGGCCGAACCCCAACTGTCCCCTATGTCATACAATGGCTCAATGGTGCAATTTAAGTCTCCTGCTAAGAGGGTAACATTCCCACTACCCATTTCGGCAAGCTTGTGATCTAAGACATTCAACAACGGGGGACTGCGGCCACCAGGCATACCTCTGGCATATATGTTGAACATAATCAGATCCCGTTGGCTGGCCTTGCTCAGCTTAATTATAAGGAGATCCGGGTTCTGAACAGGTAGCTCTATTGGAAAAAGTCCCAATGACTGCTTTACCCATATCAATAAGCCACCTGAAGCACTCCCTTTGCCCCCTCTAATCGCAGGTTTAAAGAAATTAACATAGCCCAACTTGAAGACTGGTTCAGATGCCCATGTTTCTTGGAGTAGGATGATGTCAAATTTGTCCACAAACTCCATCCAATCTTCAGAGAGCATACGGGCCTTAATCCCTGCGATATTCCAGGATAGTATTTTCAAATTATCTAGGACAGAGACCACAGGGGGGGTGACAGGGCTGAAACTGCAGTAAGTACCTGGCTGCACCCTCTAACCCTCCTGTTCTCCATGAACCTAAGGTTATCTATAGAATCCCCACTCATCATAGCCTCTGAATCGTCTTTGGATGCTGGTAAAGTAGTCTCCCTTGTGGCTAGACCTCCCATAACTGCATCTAGATTATCAATTGGATGCAGGGTCTCCTTATTCCACTTTGTCGACTCATGACCAACTACTTCAGCAGGGGAAGTCTCACAGGGTGTTATATGATGTCAATCTATGGCCTCAAGGTCAGAAAGGGGACCAAAGTGGTTAAAGAAGAATGGGCGTTGGTGGGCAAGAGGTGTTATTTCCAAGGGGTATCTTGTAGCTGGGGGCTGACCAAAGTTGGAATATGATTGAATGGGTCTTTGCCTATGAGGATAAAAATACGATAGGCCCAGTGTTTGGACGTCCCCCTGTCTAGCAAACCTAGCTTCTCTTCGAATGGTATCTACCACCCATGGGTCCTTAAACGAGATTAAAATGCAATCTCCCTCCAGATCCTTAGTACCATGGCCCACCCAGTCCACTCTCCTTACAAATAGTATTTCAGTAGGTGAGGAGTAGGTGTGAGCGGGAAATCCGTTACGCTCGCGGATTTTGCGGATTTTTGGGAAATCCGCAATCTGCGAATTTTGCGGATTTCCCGCAAAATCCGCAAAAAAAAATCAGCGAACGTAACGGGTTCAAAAGTTGAACCCCCACTCATGCAACTATTTTACAATGGCGCCAGCAAGCTGCCAGCGCCGTTGTAAAATAGTTACAAAGTTAGCTTGCACAGGAACCACTAGATAAAACGAAGCAGGTGCTGCTTTATTTTATCTCAGTGCTTCCTGTGCAAGCTAACTTTGTAACTATTTTACAACGGCGCTGGCAGCTTGCTGGCGCCATTGTAAAATAGTTGCATGGCTGGGCACAGGTCAGGTCTGCAGCTCACTCAAGGGACCCCTGCGCCCTTCGGGGCGATTGCATAGTAACACACACATGGTCGCTCGAACTAGTTGATGCTCAAATTCAGTGACTCATTCATTAGCCCAAAAACAATCGTGAGCATCGTCGAGGCTGGACAGGTGTGCCTTCTTCCCAAATCTACAGTGGAAAATCAGCTGTGATGCTGGATAGGCTTTGCATCCTTGACTTTCACGAGCGCAATACCCGAGCTTCTTTCTCTTCATCTGCTGAACTGATCTTTCTCTGACCTTTTATTCACACAAGAGGCACATACCCTACTGGGCACATTGTTTTCGCACGGGTTTCTGCAAGTTCGCACGCGTTTTGTACAATTCCGCAATTTTCAAAATTGTACAAAACCCTCGCGAACTTGCAGAAACCCGTGCGAACAAAAAAAAAAAATCCGCAAATTCGCAGGAATTCGCGGATTTTGCGGATTGCGAGTTCGCAAATCCGCAAAATTTGCGAACGCGAGATTCGCAAAATTCGCCCATACCTAGTGAGGAGGGGGGTAAAGGTCGGTTTTTATTTAACCAGAAGATCACTTTGTTGCGGAGGTCCCCATACGACTCCTTACTACCAGGTTTTAATGGAGCAACACCTGTTAAAACTATTGTGTGACGTGTTGCCTCCACCGGTAGATCAGCGCGAGGGGTGGTAAACCTTCTATGCCTCTCCACCCTTTGGTTGGTGTTACTGCGCTGGCCAGCTATATCTCCGTGTGGTGGGAGACGGGGGGCAGGATTGGGTTTTACTTGTGGGGGTGGCCTAGTACTTTGAGGCCTACAAGAATTGTGTTTTTCAGTGACCTTCATCTTAGATGCCTGTGTTAGGGTACTCGTAGATAAATTAGAGGATGTAGCTTTTGGCTTCCCCCCCCTATGGTCATATTGGTGTTTTGTTATGGGCAGGGTTGCCCGTAGGGATATTATTTGTGCCTGAGATCTTCGGGCTATTTGTGTTTTAATAACTCCTATATGACTGGTGCCGATTAATTTTTGTAACATGGCCTGGTTTGAGTTGACTACAGCCTCCATGCTGTCTATTTTCAAGGTCATTAACCTGGTCCGTTCCAGGACGGGTAGTAGTAGGGTTTTAAACATGGCCTCCATTTTTACTAACAAGATTTCATCACTGTTAAGGCACATAGGGCAGGGGTTCGAGGAGCCCAAGGTGGTGAGGGAGGGGCACAACACATTGGGCAATACAGAGGGAATTTGAGTGTCTAAAGGATGCTCGGGGCCCTGGCTCCCTTTGTCTGTAGTATCTTTTGTTTTTGGGATCTTACGTTCTCTCCCCCCCGAGAATCTTGAGTCTTGTTTTCTCTTTCTAGAAGTGATATCTGTACTTGGGGGATCTATGGTAACAACGGTGTTAGAAACGTTAAGGGGTAAGTAACCAGATATCTGACTAGGTTCGGGTCCCACGCTAGCCTGTAAGTCATCCCCCTGGCTAGCTTGTGAGTCCTCTATGCTGTACGCATCTTCCTCCAGAATGCGAACAGTTGGGCTCTCCCCCACGCTATCTAGATGAACAATAGCATCCGTGGTAATAGTTTGTACACAATTGAAGGCGGCATGTGCTACGGGGCTGGTGGTGGTAGCTAGTCCACCCAGTGATGAGCGCTTTCCGCTAATAAGGTCAAGCGAGAGTCTTTTTTCCACCATTGCAATTTCCTTCTCCAATATCCCCGTGGCCCGTGTGATGAAAGCGTCTAGTGGGCCTGATACGACTCCCTTGGTGGTTTGGATTTGGACTGTGCGTTCTTTACCTGACCTTAAGGGCATGATGGGATGTAGGTTGAATACAAAACCACACTATTACTTTAGTCCGTCCCTGCAGTACCAAGTAGCAAGAGATTGTAAGGTAAGGTAGACCGCCTACCTTAAGTACTTCAAAACGGCCAAGGGGGGTGGGCACGGGCCAGACTCTGCCGTACTTGAACGGCGTCAAACGGCCCGCTCTTTGCCCGGTCTTCGCCCCGGTCGCTCCCGACCAGCAGATACTCCGCCCTGTAAAATAGGGCTAGGACAGGGCAGGGGGCGTAGCCGGCAGGGAGAGCGGCCACAGGTGTAGCACGTAGGGACTCCTGGACAATGGAGTCCCTGCTAGGCTGCTCGCAGCCCTGCCGGTGAACAAAGTAGTTTTAAGATATAGAGCTCCCCTCCAGCGCCCCACAGGGTCTCCTCAGGCGCAGCGGGACCCGCGCAGCGGGTCCGGCCAGTCGTCGGTAAATCCGGTGACAGGCAGCAAAGGTCGAGTGAGCCTCCAACAGTGCTCAGGCAAATCCGATGAGGTTTGGTAAGGCACTAATTTAAAGCTAGATACTAAAAAGTAACTCAGTCGCTCTTTTCTCAGAGACCCCTTTTTTCCCATAAATACTCCAATAGATGTCTGGAGTGGGTAAAAGGATAAAATATTCGCCATAACAGAGTAGGACGAAAATCCTATGTATTAGTTTTTGGTTTGTTCAACGTTGAAGGATACTGTGTTCCCAAATATTGTGCACCTTATCTTTGTTTCCTTGAAACTTGCTCTGCAAACTTTCAGTCAAAAAAATGCCGGATAGCAACACAGAGAACGGTGGAGCTACATGCAATAATGCCGTAGCAGGCTTTGACTTTACAGGTTTCCAAGAGATCGATGCGGATGCTATAATCATCCCAGAAAATTTAAGGAAAGCCATCACTATAAAACTTATAACAAATGGCCTATGATCAAGAGGTGGTAGGGTATTTTTTGTAATAGAGGCACATGAATATCATCAGACAGAGGTATTCTATTCATGGATTAACTTCCCTGAAGCAAATCCAGTATCACATGTGTTTGACTTGTGCAAAGAAGAGGAACATCCAACGGAATACATTCCTTTCAAGGATATTGAAATTCCACTAACTTACCAAGAGCATGCGCTCTGGTTTAAAGGCACCCTACAACATCAAAATCACATTACCAGGCTCGGTCCACTAGGTAGACCAGGAGAAACGTGGCCAGTATTAGCCAGCTATACACCACATCCTGCAATTGAAGGAATGTTAGATGCGGAACTATTAGTTCAACTAAAACAACTAATAAAAATCCATAGACAATTGGTTCAATATGTCATGCGGACTCTAACAGTTCAACCTCCTATAAGGATTCCACAACACACCCCTTACCAGGGGAACACAAATAAAATCACACTACAGACTGTACAATCAGTCATTGGTAAATTACCCGCAAAAAGGGAACAAATTCCATTCTGGATAGCTCAAAAAATTACTCAAATCGAGGCAGTATTTCCTATTACTACCCCTGATGAGAAACACAAGATTTTAACAATCTGTTTACCAATGGGGATCGCACCATACTTGGAGGACTGCAACTGTAGGGGTACAGTCTTTGCTGCAATCTACACCAAAACACATGGAGTTCCGTCTATGGCGGTAATACCAGACGTCCTGAAACAGATTCAAAATGAATACGGGCAGAGCCTGCTTTAAATCTAGGTATGAAATTACTGAAAGATTTCAAACAGGTCTCAACAATAATATTAGCTAATATTATAGGTGAAGCAGCATCCGTGGCGATCCGCCAAAAGCTAAGAGAATTTGATGTAACTTAGCAACCACAAGAACTAGCCAGAATAATTGTAAAGTCCTATGAAGATCTAGGCAGAGACAGTTTGGGTGGTAAACCAGTGAAACCCCAGCTGACTGAAAGTCCTGAAAAGGTCTTTATGAAAAACACTCTCACTCTTCCTAAAAAGAAGTGGGAGAACACTAAACAAACTTCTAAAGAGAAGCGTTCTCAATCCCGAAGTAGGTCTCCTCAAAAGGAGCCCTCTGAAAGGATGTATAACCTCAGGAATAGGGATAATTTGAGAAAACCTGATAGATATCAAGATACTGATACGCGTTCCTCTTGTACCTTTCACACTTCATCACAGAAATCCAAAAGAAGAGGGCGGTCAGAACACAAGGAAGAAAGCGTAAAGTCCAAAGACGATCAACACATTCCAAAAAATAAGAAAACTCAATTCGCCAAAAAGAAGGTAGCAGGTCTAAAAATCAGACATGCCGAGGATCTTGAGGACACAACTCAAGAACGGGGAGTGGGCTCAGACAATGTTGGACAGCGCAGTAGAAGTAACCATAGCTCGCAAGATCTTGAAGGTTCATCTGGAGACAGTGGACTTGAATGAGTACATCCTAGTTGAAACTGCTGATACCAGAGTTAGTGCCCCACACAAGTTAATCTGAAATAACACTCCGGATGGAGGGGGATATAACTAGAAAAATAAGAGCACTCTTTTGGGAGAAGCTCTCTAAGGGTTATGACATTCTTCTAGCTGAACAAGACTGGCCACCTGAATTTGTCAGGAAGTGCCCACATGGCGAAGACATCATTATGCCAGCTTTCTCCAATCATATTCCAATTCATAAAAAATATACCTATGCCAGGAAATGAGCAGTAGCCCAGCCTCCCCTATTATATAAAAATCATGTTTCTCCTCAACATTAAATCCAGTTAAAAACTCAAGCAACTGCACAAAGGCAGTACCCAGTTAAGCAAGAAGCTAAAAAAACAGGTCAGGGAGATTTCAGATCAACTTGAATACCAAGGGGTGATTCAAACATGCACCTAGTCCATGAAAAATCCTTTATTTCCTGTCTCCAAACCAGACAATACATATTGTCTAGTATTGGATTACAGACATCTAAACTCTTGTTGCAAAACTTTTGCAGTACAAAATGCACACAGTGCAGCACTAATGAATAACATTGTGCGTAAAAAATATAAAACCATATTACATATTTTTAACGGTTTCTTCTGTCAAAACATTGCACCGGAAAGTAGGTATTTGACTACTTTCTCAATCATGGGTGCACAGCTTCAATTCTGTTGTCTCCCCCAGGGATTCAAGAATAGTCCAGGGTTATTTTCAGCCAGAGTAACAGATTTACTACAAACCTATAATGATGAAGCATTATCATATGTCAATGACATCTATCGAACAGACAATGACTTGGATAGGCACTTGAACAGGGTGAGCACCATAATATTGGGCTTCGCTTCTGAGGGGTATAAATTCAATTTAAAAAATCATGAATTGCCCACCTCAACGTCCTGTTTCTAGGATATGAATTATCAAGTGAAGGCAAAAGCCTTGCTGCAAACTTTCTAGATAAATATGCGCTGCTCCAACCTTCAAAAACACTGAAAAACGTACAGTCAATTCTTGGTTTCCTGAATTTCGGAAGAAAATACATTCTAAATTATACAGAAAGGGTTAAACCTCTCTATGAATTAATCAAACCAGATTTCAAACAAATTAATTGGACTCAAAAACACACAGAAATTTTGCTTTCAATGAAAACAGACATGTTAGCAACAACACATTTACAAACACACGTAAACATATGCAACCTAGTGATCCGAATCATTCCAGGAAGATGAGGATTCACGTACTCAACCTTTAACGAAGGAGAAAACAGTACCTATTGTTAATAAGTCACTGAAATGAAATTCACTCCTACAGAAAAAATTCTGACAGCGGTTCAAACTGCAGTAGCAAAAGAAAGAGCCCTCGCACAGGGTAAGCGCATAATGTTCGTTACTCCTGTACCTGCCTTAGAGGCAGTGACAAAAGCGAGCATTCCAAATGCAAAGGCTTTACATCCGAGATGGATACAATGGGTTAATACTCTTGCTACAACAGACGTTGAATACGTTTTTGACCCCTATTTGAAAATACAAGAATTTCTACAGTACGAACAAGATAGTTCTCTGCCTACTGAGATTCTGCCTCTAGAACAGTACGGATGTATAATATATATAGACGGATTAGCACAACCCGCTATTGGGGGTAAACAAGCTTATAGTGCTGTGTGTGCGATCGTTAAAGGTCGCTGGTGAGATGGAAAATTCTGAACAATGGTCACAAAAACTTAATTTCTAGGAGATTTTACAGCTCAGTGAGCTGAACTACATGCATTCAAGATGGCGCTTGAAAATACTGATCGTGAATTCCCCACACGTGCGATTCCTAATATTGCGTTCAATCTTACAACGAATACTTGCAGAACTGGATTCAAAATATTTTCAAAGATGCGAAAGGTGGCACAATCAATCTGCTTTGGGAACAAGTAGTTCAGTTATGACAAGAACTACAAGACTCACGCGATACATACACTGTCATCAACGTGATGGCGTTCACGTTGCAGGGAATTCATTGGCTGATGTAGCCGCGAAGGCAGCTGTGCAAACGGTTTCCGTAGCTACAATCACTCGTTCAAAAGCAGAAATAGGCGGCGAAATAATGCAAACTGTCAATGCTTCAAGCGAAGACAGTGGTAAAACATTACCAAAAGGCTTTCCACTCAAATACTTATGTGAAAAGCAGCGAGTCTCCTACGACCCCCAATGTTACCCGGTGCAGGGTCACCTTTAATTCACCTTGGATTCGCTATCAAAATAAGGAGGCAGGCACTGGAAACTGGAAGACAAGAAAAATGTTTATTTCTCATGAGGAGACCACATCAACTGCAGACACCGGGATGTCTGAGGGAGGTGTTCTGCCAGTAACTCCTTTGGCTCGTCCTTTTATACAGGATTGACACAATGCATTTGTTTCATCAACATGGTTACACAAGCTTTTGTTTCATCAACATGGTTACACAAGCTTGGAGTCCCCGCCCCAGGCCAGTTGTCACACAAGCCCAACAGTAATTCTCTTTTCACCCATGTCAAGCAGACAATCTTATTTTGTAGCTGGACCTTGCTTCAGGGTCTACAACATGTGAGACCGGCCAGATTTAAGAGTCTGTTCTGTTAATAAAAAACAGGTCCCATTGTTAGCAAAAAAAAGTCTTGCTGTTTGCAGTGCAATAAACCATGTTTGCAATAGTCTGTTTGGTATTTGGAACCTGTTTGTGTAAGAGTGTCCAAGGGTTTGCCTGTAAACAGAGATGAGAGGAAAAACGAGTTTGTGGCAGCAATTGGTGCTTGAGGTTTGTCGTGGAAATAGAGTTTATAGCCCCCAGCATACATATCAGGTTTGGTCAGAGGGTCAGATGGATGCTAGTAAGGGCAGGGTGAAACAAAGGTGACCAATAGAGGACAAAATGGCTGTGGTGAACATAAATGAACTCCGCTTATGGACACCTATAGTTTATCGGTTTTAACACTCTCACATAACTGATGCAAATAATGTTCCATTTGCTCGAATCCCTGGAATGGGGGATAGAGTAATCCCAAACATGGAACATAGATTAGGACTAATTTTAGCAGCACATGAAGGACTTGCCTCTGCACATACAGGTGTTTCCGCTACAGTATCTTTATTAAAACAGAGATATTGGTGGCCGCACATGAGGAGACAAACCAGACACTATGTTTTGGAACGTGAAATATGCCAAAAGATGAAAGTCTCTACAGTGAAACGTCCTGCGCAGACACCCCTATTGATTTCAGACAAACCATTAGCTTGCGTTTACCTGGATCACTGCAGTCACTTACAGAGGGATGGTAACTATAAATATATCATGGTCACAGTGGATTTGTGCTCAAGATTCATTTGGATGTGGCCTCAGAGCTCGTCTGACACTCGATCTGTTATAAAAGATTTACGAGTCTTTATCGGCATTACGCAGTCGGCACGCTACATTCTGACCAGTGTCCTGCGTTTAGCTCAAAAGCTTACAAATAGGCCATGGCCAACATGGGCGTTGCATTGCGGTATTCTAGTCCATTCCATCCTGAGCGAAATTTGGTTGTGGAGAGACATAAAGCAATCTTTAACAGCTAGGGTATTAGGCTCGGGTGATGGGTGGGTAAAACATCTAATAAATGTCCTATATAGTCTTAATAATCTGCCAAGAAGTTCTCTAGGGGGAATCACTCCATGTGAACTCCTTTTTGGAACTAGAATGATTGTACAGGACCTTGATCGTCACATTTCAGTGGTAGAATAAACACCTTTTGATATCAAAGACCGTTTGGCTGTTTTGCAGGACTTAAATGAAATAAGAAAAAGCAAAAGCAACGTATTCCTGAAGCCAACGACCACTGAAGAGAAACCACCCATCCCAGCAAGGCCTGCCAGGATTCCAATGATTGGGGATCTAGAAAGAGAAAAGATTGCGGACAAGAAGGAATTTGGGCCTTCTTACAGATAACCAGTACCTGTCCTATCAATCCACGGATCAAGAACAGTAATACGCCGCCCCTTGCTGGTAGAATAGAGAACAGGTTTGTATCTATCGACCTGGTCAAACCACATCATGTGGCCAATCATAAGTAGTAGGCCAAGTGGACTCCAAATATGTAGCAGATGCCCTAATCAGGCTACAATCCAAGAGGTTCAAATTGAGAGACTCATCACCTTTGAAGACTCTGCAGTGCGAAAATAAGGACTGTGCAACAAAACCATGGAACTTGTGCCTCTTGAGACCCAAATAACAGTTTGTCAAGAAACGCCTGTCCACAATGAAATAGCATCTGACTATACTAATATAGCAAGTGATCAAGTGGTTCCAGCAATTTAATCGAATCCTGAAACAATCCCTACAATTGACAGAACTGCCTCTGGCTATTCCATTAACTTTGATACGTTTTCAGAGGATCCCAGCGAACCTGAAACGACGCCATCTAAATGAACTTTTATAGAACAAGCAACAAACTTTTTCATCAACTGGAAAAGACATATTTGGTTTCAGCATGGATTGAACTATGGATTGCGTTGGGTGTACTTTTTCTTCTACTTTGGTTGACTTTGGTATTTACCTTGGGAGATATAGTAAAAAGGACACAGCAAGTAACAACATCAACTTACTCCTCAAGCTACACAAAACATCTCATCATGAACAAAGAGATTTGTCATCAGTGAACATCAGTGAACATCACAGCAGTTCCTAAACCAGGTGGTATAGCCTGGGACAGAACTGTTATGACATCTTTGGTCCTGCAGAGCTGTTGACACACCAATTCAAAGTTTCCTTGAGTGATTTTGTTTCAGCCAGCACCTTTTCTGATGATTGGGACTTTGAGACTGTTAATAATATGATGTCAGACTTAGAAAGGTCTGCAAAATTTACAAATCATGAATACTTAGAGGGTTCATCAGATTATGAACAAATGTATTGTTATTATCACTATGGTCATCAATTCTTGCATAAATCTGCAAATCCTAGAAATGTATTTACTTATAACCAATGGGAACATTGTCCTACGCCACCAAAGGGTAGCTCAAAAACATTTTATGGCAAATTTCCATACTTTTCAGGTTTTAATGTTTTAAATCCAGAATCATTTTACTTTAATTAATGTTAATAGAACAGGAATGAAAAGTATGTTGACTAATACCAAGCACATTTATTCTGCAGCCTTTTATGCTCAGCTGTCTTCGTTTTGGAAAGAAAACATTGAGACAAAAACTGTCTGGGGCACAAAAAACTGGCAGGTGCAGGGATTAGAAACTTTATTTAGAGCCTGCATTATCCCAGAACAAAAATGTTTTTGAATGACACTGTTCAACAGACATCTTGACTTGGATTAGCTGAGATAAAAGATATAAACAAACCGTCCATACCTACACCTACACCGGATAGTAATAACACTCCAGAAGGGGTGGTCGACGTACATACTATTTTGCTTCACAACAGAAGAGATCCTGATTGGAAAAAATGGTTAATCTGGCCCACAGACACAAACACCTGTCAAGGTAGATTCCTGAATAAGACACAAGGGTTCACAGACACTAGGCCAGATCCAAGATATGTTCAGAGACAGCATCCAGGGATAGTAACATCATACAGTGTAGGAAAACTGTGTCTTGAGTGGCTACACAAGTCCACACTGAAGGAAGTGAAACAACACTTATCAGTACTTTAAAATGGCGCTGACCTGAGGGACTTCTTACACGGACCAAAGAAGCCACGTCATAAACATTTTATATACGCCGGTATCTATGCTCTTTACAATGAAGCATGAAAGATTACACAAGCAGAGACTGCAGAACGAATACGAGAAATTGATTGTATTAACTTAAAGAAATCTCTCTCTGTAGTTGAAAATAGGTTAAGGACCTGTCATCCAGAATATATTCTTTGGACAGTATAGTATCCTCTGCCATAGACATAATGGAACAAGACTTGGTCATTTGCAACATGGTCAGTCACAATTGCGTTCTATAATGAGATTGGGCTGGACGTTACAAAACCTTCATTCAGGCTATGTGCCTTTGCGTCTAATCAACACCACATCATTGTTTTCTGAATCTAACCATACAGATAAACAAATCACACTGGCACAGAGGGGAGCAGACTATATGGTGCTGAGCAATGAAAAACTGGAAAGATTGCCATTAACTGTTTCTGAGAAACCAACAACAGAATGGATAATACACAGTACAATCACTCTGCCTGTTACAATTTTCCATTTTCATTATTGCTTAAAACATATACCAGAAGGCGTGTATGAAAGGTTGAGTAAAGAGCACATCAAGACATCCTGGGATTTACCTTATACACACAGATGTTGGAGTGGGGGAAAGAAGTGTTTCCTAGTGGTACAAATTGCAAAAATGCACTAAGCGGTTCACTCCGATGTCAGGGTATTAATTTACACGGGGCCTGCGATGCCACCTTCAAGGTTCTCCAGCTGCAGTGATTGATCCAATTTTTAGGCAGCTTTCTAATCGAAGTTACATTATGTTGAATGATCACAGCTGCTGTAGCATTATTATTATTATTATTAGTGTCTTTTCTATAGCGCGTAGCTACCCCAACGGGGTGTCCCGGCGCTTCAGCCGCTGTGCATGACTCAGATGAGGGGAAATTAACAGAAGAGGAGAGTTTTTAGAGCTCTACGAAAGGGTAGTTCTTCATTTATTATACGTAGAGAAACAGGCAGTTTGTTCCATAGGGCAGAGGCGCTGACCTGAAAAGTTTTGCCCCCTGAACGAGCTCTTTTGTATCTAGTAGTAGACAACAAATGTTGAGAACTGGAACGGAGACACCTTGCATTGCTGTAGGGTTGGAGGCAAGAGGCCAGATAGGCGCAGCCTTTACCCCTACGTGAATGATGTGCAAGGGTTAGAGCCTTAAATTCGGCTCTTCTTTGGATCGGTAGCCAGTGCAATGCCCGTCGGTGGGGGGAAATATGCTCTCGCAGAGAGATGCCACACACTAACCGAACCGCTGCGTTTTGGATGATCTGGAGCCTGTCTAAAAGGGCAGAGGCCAACCCTAGGTAAAGACCATTCGCATAATCTAGATGCGAGGTGATAAGGGCCTGGACAATCGTTTTCCTGGTGTTAGGGGGAAGGAAATTAATGAATTTCTTGATCATCCTGATCTTTGAAAAACAAGAGGAGAACACTGTTTGGACCTGGTTCTTAAAGGAAAGAGTGGTATCCCATCTAACCGCCAGGTTCCTAACTGAGTCCTTCGGGAGAGTGGCAGAACTCAAATCGAGTGGCCACCAAAGGTTAGAGTCCAAAGGTGATGACTGATGAAAAAATAAGACCTCAGTTTTTCCGGCATTGAGTCGGAGGAAGTTGTCATCCATCCACTGAGCAACTTTACGGAGACAATTTTTTAATGGGTCAAAGGTAGTGGCAGTAGGGTGTCATCATAAGCAAACAACAATTGAATGTTGTCTGCATATGAAATGGCCTTAATTCCCAGCTCCGAGAAAAGCTCTGCAAGTGGGGAGAAATACACATTAAATAATAGCGGACTTAATGCCGAGCCCTGGGGGACTCCCCATTTAAGTGGGCGATGATTGGACTTGAAAGGGGGAGTAGACACAGCCTGTGTCCGATTGGCGAGGAAAGAGGACAGCCACTCCAAAGCCTTACCTCGGATACCTTTAGACCTAAGGCGGTCAATCAGGACGGGGTGAGAGACGGTGTCAAATGCTGCTGATAAAACGAGCAGCGCCAACACCGCTCTAGAGCCCCCGTCCAGTTTCCACCTTACAGAATCGGTAATTTCAATCAGTGCCGACTCAGTACTATGGCCAGTCCTGAATCCATGCTGAGAGGTATGGAGAAGGCCATGGGTCTCGAGGAAACCGGCCAGTTGCCGGTGTACGAGCTTTTCTAGCACTTAGCAGGGGCAGGCAGTAGCGATATAGGCCTATAGTTGGCCGGTTCCTCTGGGTCAGCATTAGCCTTTTTAAGGATAGGGACGAGGAGGGCATGTTTCCAGGAATCCAGGAAAAGCCCGGACCTCAGAGACTCGTTCCAGATGTCATTAAGTGAGGGGTTTAAGAGAGGAGCTAGTAACTTGTATTGTTTGGCAGGCCATGGGTCAAGGGGAGAACCTGATCTGCATTTAGACAGCTCAGTTAGGGAGCGTTCTAAGGTAATCTCCTCGAAGGCTGAGAAGACCGATACAGGGTCAGTGGGGGTATCAATTTTTTCAATCATGACAGAGTTAGGGTTGCTCGGGAACGAATCATAGATATTAGCAATTTTTTCCTCGAAATAATCTGAGAGACGGTTACATAGGGCTTGAGATGTCATCTGAACACGTTTAAGGGCTACTGGTTCTGAGAAAGACTTAACTGTATTAAAAATCTCTCTGGATGAGCCATGGGCCCCATTAATTTTCTCTTCTAAGAAGATTCTTTTGCGTTTTATAATATTCTTACGGTAGTCCTTATGGGCTGTTTTATATATCCGCTTACACTCAGGAGAGTAAGACAATCTCCAGCGCCGCTCTAAAAGTTTGCAAGCGGATTTAGATTTGTGTAACTCATCAGAGTACCAGGGTGAAGAAGGGGCAGCTCGGTGCGTTTTTATAGGCCTGGTAGGGGCAAGGGAATCAATAGCGGAAGATACCCAATTGTTAAAGGTGGTCAATCGGGAATCTAGATCCGGCCCTTCCCATGGTGTAGCAGCCGTCAGGCAGGCGGCCATACTGTCACTGGTGACCTTGCTCCAATTACGACCTGTGGTCTTGGCAGGAACACGGGGTTTATCTCGGCGGTCAAAGGAAAAGGAAAAAGGGATGAAAAAATGATCCGACTAGACCACAGGATAGAGATCCCCTATAGTGATTTCAATAAGGTTAGAGCAAATGAGATCCAATGTGTGGCCTGCTCTATGGGTGGGGTGAGAGATCAGCTGACTCAACCCTCCATCATTCAGGGTAGCGAGAAAATTAAGACAGGTGGTATCTAATATGTCCTCCGCATGGAGGTTAAGATCCCTCAATAAAGTAAAATTAGCATAGCGGAGGCTAGCCTGAAGAATAAAATCCAGGTAGGTAGACAAAAAGGAGACCTTAGACTTAGGGGGGCGATAAACTAAGAATCCTGAGAACGAAATATTCGCTGAAAGCTGGATGGAAAAGGGGAGTCCTTCAATGAATTCAATTTGTGGATAAGGGAAGGAGGAAATGGTCCAGTGTGACCGAAAAATAATCGCAATGCCACCACCAGGATGAGGACTCTGTCTGTTAACACATGACATTTTATAATTCGGGGGAATAGCTAATGATATAGCAGGATTGGATTCCTCTCCCAGCCACGTTTCCATCAAAAAAGGAGATCCCAATTATTGTCCACCAATGATTGGAAGGTATCTAAGGAATGCTTTACCAGGGAGCGGCAATTAATTAAGCCAGCTTTGAGGGTTACATTTTTTGGATTAATTAAACTATGTCGAGACCAAGGGCTGGTGTGTAGGAGGGGGCAGGGGTACGGCTGGTCAGCAGTGTTGTGAACCTGACAGCACGGGCTACAAAGATTGGGAAAGGCAGAAAGATCGGCTTGCATAGGGGGAGGAGGGAACAGGAAGTAGGCTTCAAAGAAAGTAAAGTCACCTTACTAAAACTAATTACCTCAGGAGTGAAAAATCCATCGGAGGGTGTGGCCGCGGCCGCGGCATGGTTGCGGACGGGCGCAGACGGGCAGGACTCTGGCACGACTCTGGCGCAGGTCCGGTGCGTCCACTGATCGCGTCCGCTGCGCGGAGGAGAGCCCATCCCCTTATGTACTGGCCACTCGAATGTGTGGAGATGCTTCCCCACCAAAGATGGCTGCCGCACTTCTGACTGCCCGGGAGAGGGTCTCCCCAGCCCCAAAATTGGCTGCGATGTAATTAGAAGGCAAGGCAGTGCAGGGGTGAGTGAGCAAGAGTCAATGGTTGACTCATTTTTAATAAAAAAGCGATTTCTGAAATTTTAAAATAGTAAGTAAAAAAATTAGCAGCAGGAAATCAGAGTGCTTCGTGATTCAAGCAACACAGATAAATAATGCACAAGAGGAAACCTGGCAGAATTAGCACCACAACCTCCCGGCTTCCGCCTCAGGAGGGACTCACTTACACAAACAGCTAAGACGGAGCCTGGCTCCAAGTGCCCTTTATGTACTGGCCACTCAAATGTGTGGAGATGCTTCCCCACCAAAGATGGCCACCGCACTTCTGCCTGCCCGGGTAGCATGTTGCCAGGAACCCCCTATCTCGTAACTGTGTCAGCCAGGGTCACTTTCTGTATGCAAGTACTGTTTCCTAAAACTAAGACAGACGGGGAGTCGCCATTGTGGCCTTCACTGAACATCTCTTCTATACAAATTGATATTGTAGGCAGAATGAAAGCCATTCTTTTACAAGAAACTTTGCCAAAGAGACGTATGATCTGCAAATTGCAAGGACTTCTGCAGAGATACATGCCCTTTTATCGACAAACTGCCCTATACATGTTAGGTAACATCTTAAACATGCCTGATACGAGTGGTATTGTACATGAATTTAAGACGATTTATTCTTGACTGTTAGCACCCTTTGCAGAAGTCCTAGGCATATTTTCAAACTTTGTGCCCTCTGTGTTTGGCGGACTACCTCTCATTTTGGGACACATAGCAGGGATACTATTTTTGCTCCTTCTGCTCCGATATGTCAAGCCAACTCACCATCAACACCCAGATAACCTTGGAGAACACTCTCCTGGATATGGAGTGTCATGAGCGCATGATACAAATACTGGGATTGACTTGTTTAAGAGATTTGAATACCACGTGGTTTCTATCATTCTGACCAATCTGGCAAGATTGCATCTTATCTGTTCTACGATGCCTGCTGTGTGGAGAAGAATGCGTGCTAGACATCTGCCTGACACTCCCATCAGTCCTGCCAATGGAAGTTGATACTTTGCTTGAACCAGTAACTGCTCATGCACTGTGTTGTCCCCAGCGGCTACCAATCCTGATGACGGCATTCGTTGAGATCTCACAAACGCAAAATGCAGAAGGTGAGATACGTGGAGCAACAGGCACACAGGTACCATCTACTTCGAACATTCCTAATGCGACTGACGCTGGCGGCGATGCTTCTCATCTATGTGCGGTAATCTGCTTAACGAGGTAGTCCAACTTTCACCTACAGTAGTGGACGAATTCTTTACAAACTTAGAAGATTTGATGTTTACTCCAAACAATGACACTGACTTTTGAAGATAGCACACAGTGTTCTGAGAGACTCTGAATTCGGCCTTCATTTTTCAAAACAAGAATCTAACTTTGGAACTCAATTTTTTCTATGATCAGACTTTTTCCAAATTTGTACTTTTTTTGGGCACAAAGTAATCTGCTTAAAGTAGAACTATTCATAGAGAACTAGAATTCTTTGAGAACTTCAAAGAGACAATATTTTACCTTGTCCACACTCAAACAGTTTATATATTCTGCCATGGAATGGTTTCGACTTTTTCTTCTGTACTCAAGAACCATTTCATAAATGTATTTTCATGATTCACTCTGATAGCATTTTCAAATGTCATCAATATGCTTTGAATGAAACATTGCTTTTAAATGCGGACAGCACAAATGCTCTTTTTGTATACAACCAGTTCCAATGCATTTTTATGTATTTTAAGTGGGGTTTTAACACATCATGTTTGGATATGTTTTATGTGTTTAGAATTTAGTAATGTTGTACATAATAAAGTGGAGTGGGTGTTGTGTGGCATTTTAGGCTCCGAGTGAACTTTCCCGATTCATGCCCTTATATAGGTACAATTCACATTGCCCTAATATAGGCATAAAAATCAAGCCCTTATTTAGACATAGCCCATGCAGACCAAATACAGGCATGGCTACTTCCACCCGTACCAAACGTCACAACGATTTCTTTGAAAATTGGCTTAAGCAGTTAGGGAACTTCCACTTCCTTGAATATTGATTTGCCCAAGAACTCATGTTCTTTGCAAACAACGACTATTCCCTAGGGGTTCTTTCCTGACATTATTATGCCCGACTTTACGTCAAACTATGGCATTCCTAGACACCTTCAAGGTATAAATATACCTTCACTTGCTCTAGCAAGACACGGTGGTTCAGAGCAGTCGACTATCTACTTGCCCGACGCAGCTCGATACAGCAAGTGCCAAAGGAAGCCGACCCTCCAGCTGACGCACTGATCAAGAGGCTGCCTTTCTCTTGCCGATAATCCAGCTCCAGCGTTTCCAAGCTCCCCTTGTGGGGTGTTGGGAAATCGAGTCCGGAGACAGAGATACCAGACCTTCATTCTAACTAAAGGTATGGAGCTGATTAGAACCTAGAGAAATCTTGGATAGATTCTTGGCAAAGAAAACAAAACCTATGCTACACAATACTTACTTCTTCCCGCGTACTAGACTTCGGTTAGGTACATTGGGATAGGCGTATTTTAGAAGCACCAGTTGAGTATTTTTTGTCATTGTTATTTATGTATGTATTTTTATATGGCTTAGAAACCATACAATGCTCTTACAGTTTGTTCTCGCTGTACGCATTATACTTTGCAGCCTGCATTACGATTGTAGCAGTTCACTTTTCTTGCATGAGAAAGAAGACTGTTCAATAAAACTTTTATTGAAAACGCCTGTCTCTCTATTTCTCTGCAACTCTGTAGAAACAAAGCATGCACGATTGACTGAGTGAAATACTTATCTATTGTTTCTGCGACTCTAGAGATACATTTCTTATTCTTGGGAAACAAAGTTGTCATGTTTATGCGGTTGTCAGAAACTAATCCATTCTTGTGAATTCGAGAAAGTTTCTAGTGACCTCTGAGCTAGCTGGCATTCAATATTAAGTTTAATATATTCGATAGAGACCTAGTCGACCTCAGTCCTACGTCTAATCTATAGAATATGTTATTCCAATGTGCAGAGCCTATTGGGAATATAGGAACTACACTACAGTGAAGGGGGTGACTTTGTCAGTAGTGTTGATGTGTGTGTGTGCTCCTGCAATGACAACTGCACACATGTGTCACCCAGGAGTTGAGTGCCTGTTAATTTGATTAGTCAGCCCTGTACTTGTGATTGTGTGTGCATGTTGGAGTTGTAGGTTGTGCACTGCGCAGTGTGGTGGTGTGTCCTTGCACTTCTGGGGGACACCTACTTGTTGTTGGTGGGACTTGTGAGGATGCAGAGTGTGTGACTGGCAGGTCAGTGTTGTGTTTTGTTGATCTGCTATGTATCTTGATGCTGTTTGTGCTCACTGTGCAGACCTGCTCAGCCACACTGACATTGTGGGTGAGTTTTCTCATACATTGCTGTCACTTGATGCTTTTTAGGCTCCAGTATGGCATGTGGGTTGTGGAGTCATAACATCCCCTATCTATGCTTCTGATGCTTACCCTTTGTGAGTGATCACTCCATCTATTTGTGTATGGGGCACTCCAGACATGTCCTCTACTGACGTATAAAACACTACACTCTCATGTCAGCTGTCCCTTTAGTTTGCCAGTGTGTGTGCCTCCCCACCACTTTATTTGTTACACCTTGCTTTGTGGTGCTGATCTGTGCACACGACCAATGTGCCACTCAGACAGTTTCCCAAGCCCATCTTTGATGATTTTCAGAAAGAAACTGAAGACATGGCTATTTACTCAATAACTTACAGGGAGTGCCGCCTTTTTTCTTTTTCTGCTAACTCAGCGCCGAGACACCACATGTGGTATTTGTTGCGCTCTACAAATCTTAAAAATAAATAAATAAATAAATAAATATGTGTTTTTCTTGTACTGGTTTGCAGTCATGGCTCCTCATATGTAGTTCAACTAATTGTGCTGCACAATCCTCTGGCCATGGTGTTTTACCTGGGTGTCCCATACTAGTGCATCTGTGGCTGATGGGTGAGCTGTATGTGTGTTTGCTAAGCTACTACTTCCCTTCCTGAGTGTGATACTGTGTACTCCTGTCTGGGCTCACATTGCCTCTGCCCAGTTTTACTGACAGGTCTGTGCTTGCTGTACTTCTGTGTGTGTTGTTCGTAAGTTTTGTGTTTGGCTGTTGTTTTTGTGCCAGCCTTCGTTCAGGCATCCCTGAGTGTGTGTGTGTGTGATGTTTGTGGATGCCCCCAGGCAGTGTATTGACTGTACATGTTTGGCACCATTCGGTGTGTTTGACACTGGTGTTGAGTGTTTGTCAGTCATGGAGTGTTACAATGGGCCAGTGTGTTGTCCTCCTGACGTACACCTGTCAAGTAGTTGGATAAAGATGTGTGGATGAACACTGTTTGACTTCAGAGACTTCCTTTCATCCCTGTGCCTATGCATGGGTTGCCTTGCTGTCTTCTTGAGTTGTTGCACAGAGGTGACTGTGGTTTCATTTCACTCACTGTGCCAGCCATGTGATTTGATGGGCTAACGGTGTTATTATATGTTCCTTCTCTTGCATGGGATGTGTACATGCTTAGTGGCTAGCTCCTTGGCCTTCCATTTGTGTCCACCTCGCTTTAGCTTTCCCATTTCTTGTCCTCCATTGCTGTTGACATCTGTTCTGTGTATGTGGCATTGTGTCAGTGTGGGGTGTGTCTAATTGAGTGATTGTTCCTATTCATTGTGAGTGTTCATTTTGTGATTGTACTCAGTTTGCTTGACATGAGTGGAGTGCGGGTGTGGTATGAGCGTTGGCCTGGCCCTGAGCTTATGTGCTGTTCGTTCCTGTGCAAAAGACACACAATTGATGGACGGAATGCAGAATAAATCAAAACATTCACCCCCAGTCAAGAGATCTGGGTTAAACCCATTAATCTTTTGCTCACAGACCACACCAGTTTAGACCTGGCCATATGCAAATCAGTTTTGACCCTGTGCCTCATGGGAACAGTCCAGCCCGAACTGCCAAGCCAGGCCCTCCCTGGACCGGACACAAGCATCCTAGGACCCAGGATGCATGTTTCCGGTCCAGGGAAGACATGGCTTGGCAGTTCGGGCTGGACTGTTCCCATGAGGCACACGGCCAGACTGATTTCCATATGGCCATGTCTGAACTGGGGTGGGGGAGTGAGCTAAAGAATGATGATGGGTTAAACCCAGTTCAGGTTACTGGAGGTGAGTGCTTGCAATGTTCAACACTTCGTCCATCATCCCCTTTGGTTTTGGTGTGTTCCTGTGCAGCACCACTTGCTGGTACTGTCTTCCTGGTTGTTTTGGTGGTGGTGTAGGGTGTGGGTTCAACTGGCTTGTTATTGTGCATGGGGGTGCACAGGAGGGGCACATAGCATGTCCCATAATGGGGAGGGCCTGGTGGGTGGAGGGGTGTGTCTATGATCTTTGTGGACTGCCCATGCCTGGCGCTGGCCCTGCCTTCTACATTGTGCGCATGTTTTCTCGCGTCTTCACCGCTGCGGTGACATGACCGGGATATTGCATTAATATTGCAGTTGATGGGTGAACTGGATGCGGAGGGCTGATTTAGTGACAGGTAGAACATGTGATGGTACATGTGTGGATGTGTTCCTGTTCCCACCACCTGAGAATGGTGAGAGTGGGAGTGAGTTTCAGAAGGAATGTAAGACTGAGTATGAGTGAGTGAAAATGAGTGAGTGAGAGAATAAATGAGTGCAAGTGAGTGATTAAGGTTATAAAAAATTGTGTACACGTCCCTTAAAGCTGGTGGAGGGTTTATGTATCCCCTCGAATGTGTATGTGACTACCTCTTTTTGTTATGGATTCCTTTTTTTGAATTATGTTGCTGTTGCATCCCCATGTAAATATAACGGGCAGGAAAGATTGGATATATATATATATATATATATATATATATATATATATATATATATAATATATTCATATATATATATATATATATATATATATATATATATATATATATATACTAGCAGCCCGTCCCGACGTTGTCCGCGTAGGAATTGCTGCCGGTCATTAGTATATTGTTTTGTAGGATTTCGTTTTGATAGCATTTCCGCCGAAACGCTTCTGGTCGTATTTCTTGTTAATAAAGACCTCTGACTACGAATCCCACGGAGTCGGTGCCTGCTTTCTGAAAGACTTTTGAACACAGGATTGGGTTCATATATAGATGTTAAAATATTTGTGCACAATGGGCATCTGGCAACCAAACTACATAGAAAAAGCACTGCTGGCAATAGTATCCTCCATGCCAGCAGTGCGCATCCACGACATGTAGTAGATAACATTCCTTTTGGCGAGCTACTTAGGATTAAAAGAATATGCAGTACTGAAAAAGATCTTGAAGACTACACCATGGAAGCCCTAGAAACGTTCAGACAGAGGGGTTATCGTGAATCTGTCCTGAAATTGGCAGTGCAGAAAACCAAAAGAAGAACCCGTGATTCCCTGCTTGACGTAGCCCACAACAAAGAGTCAGTGAGTGTTCTTGATGATAATACCCAGGCACCGAGACTTATAACTTCCTACAGTAGACAAGCCAGACAAATCAGGTCCATTGTAACATGGAGATGGTCAGTTTTGAAAACAGATTTGGTGTTAAAACCACGATTGCCTAATGGTCCAACTGTGACCTTTCGGAAGGGCCCTTCCCGTAGGACACACATTTGTCATGATTTCCCTGAACTTAGGAAAAAAGAGGAGTGGATGAAATCCCTGTTTCGGTTCAAACGCTGCACCTCCTGTCAGGCGTGCAAATTTGGTAAAACTACCACCCAGTATTATACACCTTTTAGCCCAGACCCAGTTAACATCAAGGGTCAGTTCACTTGCAAGACTGAATTTGCTATCTACATCCTGAGATGCACATGTGGTCTTAGATATGTCGGGAGTACACGACAGCCGGTGCATGTCAGGATCCTCCAGCACCTGCGAGCCATCGTAAACAACGATTCTTCATACCCGGTGGCCAGGCATTTTAAAACCAATCACAAAAATGATCTACAATGCCTAAACTATTTCGTCATCGCCTCAGTGGATAAGCCTCTGAGGGGTGGCGATAGAGACAGGATGCTGAGGAGACTGGAGTCTCAATTTATCTTAGAACTAGATAGCAGATTCCCTAATGGGCTTAATACCACAGATGATTTGCATGTTTTGCTGTAGACATTTTCACTTACTATTTCAGGTTAGATGAAGTGCGAGCCTCTAAGCACCTCCATGTTGATTTTTAAAAGAATTTCGTTTACTTACCATTTCCCTTTTTCCCTATCACTTATGGCTTCATGGTTGTTACCATACAAGCTTCCCCTTATTCTAATTATAATTTGGGTAGCACTTTATCTTATTTAATCTTTGGACATAGACATTGGGTACTATATGTGAATTTCTGGTTCCTTACCCACAACTGCTTTGACAAGATTCAACAGTGATCTCTCTCCACAATTAGTTCGTTATTTCAAATTGGCTTTTAACTACTGTCCTTACCTGCATTTTAGGCACAAACAATGTTGTTGCTGTACTACGTTTGATTACTAAAGATCCTTCCCCTTTTATTTTGCTGTATTCCATTTAACTAATTACATTATTGCGTAATTTGCACCAAAATGCATTTGTCACTTTATTTGACTATATATATAGTTGCGTAATTTGCGCTTTGCATTGGCACTTTATAAGGGTATTTAAAATCAAAACCTAATCTTATTCATCTAAATTCTATTACTTGGGTTCATTTTTAAGATGTTGCCTGCATAATGGCAAGAATTTGCACAAATTACATCAGCACTTTACTGTAAAAATGTGTATATATATATTTATACATGATTCTTATCATTTGCTTAAACTTGGTAACCCACATTTTCTATAGATTAGCGCGAATTGCACTTTATTGCTCATTTGCACATGGGTAAGGTTTAATCCATAATATTGCATTGGATTAATGTCAACTTCAGCAAAATACAACAGAGACGGACTATTTTAGCATTATATGCAGTCACTTTGCCTAGTTTGGAGTGTCAAGTGTCCACTTTAATATATATTGGTTATACAATGTATATTATAAGGATGAATGTAAAGACCATCAAAATGTGGATTTTAACCATTTTGCACTGTTTGAAACAGACCCTGGCAGAAATTGTTTGGAAAACAGACTACGAAGTACTATAAATGTAGTATGTCCTCACCCTCTATGATCACATGGTGTAATGCAAGAGAAAGAAGAAAAAAATGTAACTTGAAAAAAACTGTGGAGCACTGGGTATTTAACTGTGGTTGTTTTACTTACTGACTGTCTGTGAACAAGGGCGGATGCCCGAAATGCGTCAGATTTTGTTAGACTCAGCTTTTAAATAAACCTTTGTGCCTTCAATTACGCTGGATTCGTGTGGTTTTTCATGGTCGTGTTAAACGGAGCTCTGGGAGGCTACAGGTGTTGCATATATATATATATATATATATATATATATATATATATACTAGCAGCCCATCCGGACGTTTGCCGGGTAAGAATTGCTGCTGGCCAGTAGTATATTGTTTTGTAGGATTTCGTTTTGATAGCATTTCCTATCTGTGACAGGCCTGTGAAACGCTCCGATTCACAGTGCACTGCTGATGCACTTAAGAGTGCGCGTTCAGTAGTGTGCGAACTTAAGTTTCCCTACTTTATTTTTCCTTGCAATATTATATAGCGCAAACTCGACAACATGGCATGAGCACAATTTACATTACAGAAGAATACATTCATTTGTGGTAGGCACAGGGAGACAAAGCGATTTGCCTGGAATCACAGAATGTTGAGCTGATGCCGAGATTCGAACGTAGCTCCCCAGCTCTAAAGTTCGCAATTCTAGAACTTGTGGCGGGAGGTGTGTCTAAAAGTGTATGTCGGTGCTGGCCATTAATGAGAGAGACCTGTGCATTTTTCAAATGGGTTGTGAAAAAATATGAGTATGCTGCTGGATATGTGGGCCGCTGTGCCACCAATGTACTTACCGGGGGAGGGTAAACACCCATTATTCTGCAACTTTCTTTCCGCATACCATAACTCCGCATACTTTCATTACGAAAGTACCATGACTCCGCAATACCATTATAACGCATGGCATTACATTTTATATGCTTTTACCATGCATACATTTACAACGAAATTCGTTGTAAATGCATGAATGGTAATTTTTTTTATGTTTGGATAAGGTAAGTATGGGTATATATTGTATATATTTTGGGGTACTGAGGTATATGTTTTGGGGATGTTTGGGTATTTTAAAGGTTCAGATATAGTTTTGGGTTATGGGGTACAGGGGTAGTTTTAGGGTTTAGGGATAGGTATGGGCTTTGGGGTACAGGGGTATTTTTAGGGTTCAGGGCTAGGTTTGGGTTTGGGGGTATAGGGGTATTTTTAGGGTTCAGTGGTAGGTTTGGGTTTTGGGGTACAGGGGTATTTTAAGAGTTCAGGGATAGGTTTGGGTTTTGGGGTACATGGGTATTTTTAGGGTTTAGGGCTAGGTTTGGGTTTTGGGGTACAGGGGTATTTTAGGGTTCAGGGATAGGTTTGGGGTTTGGGGTACAGGGTATACTTATAGGGTATACTTATTAGTGTTTAAGGGTGTTGGGGTATTTTAAGGAGTAAGAGTGGGTTATGATTATGGGGTGCAGGGGTATTTAAAGGGAACAGGGTGGGATTAGCACACAATATGAGACATGGCATGAAGGGCGGAATGTACCACACACCCCCAGCGTTTGTCACGCCCCCAGCACACGCCCACAGCACAATGCAGAAACGCCCACAAGGGACTACTTTGCTGACATGGTTCTTTTACCTTTTAAATGTATATGGTGGGCGTCTGCATAGCCTATGTCCTTCTGCTGCAACTGCCCTTTCCAACGCTGTATTGGGTGTTGTGATTGGTGCTGTGGTTCCTGAGATTACCCGCCTCAAAGGTTTGGGCTCTCTCTTTAATATATTAGTATAGATATACATGTACTTTTGTATTTTTGTACACTTGGGGCCATATTCATATAACTTAACGCAACTCCCAATATCGCAGTCTATCACGGGAAAATTACGCAGTGTTAACGAAGCATTCTCAAAATGGCAGTACCATGCGGTAGTCACCAGATATTGCATCAAATGTCCGCGTTAACACCAACATCGCAAAAAATGCAAAACACGAACGTAAAAAATCCAGCTATGAGGCTAATCGTGATACGAAAAGCAGTGAAAACCAGTAGAAGGCCTGTAAACCCCACGCGTCTGCAGGAAAAATGCACCACAAAAGCAGAGTAAAGAAACCGTGAGATGACAACGTGCAGCACAATCCCACAGCTGTAATAAAAATAATAATAAATCATTTATAGAGCGCCTGGCTACACAAAAACTGTGTGTCCCCGCGCTAACTGCTGATAAAATACAGTGATCAAAAGGCAGCTATGGAAAAGAAGCTCAAGAGATGTTACATGTTGGGAAACAGAAGCATTTTAAGTTTTCCCCGAAAACAGCTGTGACGCAGAACAAATGACCATTGTACAAATCAGATAGGCTTTTCCCCACAAACAGCCACAATGTACATTGACATGCATTCAGTATGTAATCTGCACCAATGCGGAAACAAACATGGTACACACAGTGAAACCGCATCTCCCCCTCATATTTCAGAGGGACAAACAACACCCCCTGCACACCGACGTGCCATGTCCATGAACAAACAAGAATGAAAGCACGGACCAATGTAGGGACAGAAACTCAATCGGACGTACATGTTGCCCATGTGGTGACTTAAGACACAGGGTGCATCCCTGCATCATGGTGGCACATATCACAGCACAAAAGAATCTCTGTGGACATTTGTAGGCCACAAATGACAGCCAAGATGGAATGAATTGGGACACATGTGAAAAGCCGAAGAGTGGGATACCGTAAAAACTGTGACACACTGAACTGGCAGTACGAATACTTAACACCATAAACAGCCTCACTGCACAGAGGTGACACACCCACCATCCATTAACACATCACTCACTTGACAGCACAACATGTCACACCCACATGTGTGTGAGTGAAGTGCCTGTACAGATGAGTGACATGCACACAGGGAATGTGTATCGGAATGCTTTTATTAGCATATGCATTGCCTGTTGCCAGTCAAACTACTGTGTCATTACTGCTAAGGACACACACAATGTGACATCAACCAGAGAAGAAACTGTCAATGATGTAATCCCTACGGGCTATTACTGCTGCGGCTGCAGTGAGGTGTGGATCACCTGTCTCATCTTCATCATCATTGTCTGGTGCATCTGGCACTCATATCAATGGGGCCTTGCTGTGTACACATATGTTGTGCAACACGCAACATGCAACGATCTTCTTGCACACGAGGTCTGGGTGTACATCAATGCGCGCTCCACGATGCCCCTGGTGCGTTTGTATGCCACATTGTACTGCCTCTGGGCCTGTGTGTTCGGGGCTCGGAGAGGTGTCATCATCTAAGTGTACGCAGGACCAGCCCACTCAGCTCACGCTTACGGGGGGGATGTAACAAGATATATTTCCTTGATCTCCCCCACTGGCTGGGGTGACATGCTTGGATCCACTGTCCACTACACTCCAGACACCAGGAGTATATGTCGACATGGGCATGTCTGTGGGCTGCATACTGCAGTCTGGCCAGCACATTCACACCACTGTCTCATCTTCATCATCATCGTCTGGTGCATCTGGCACTCATATCGATGGGACCTTGCTGTGTACACATATGTTGTGCAACACACAACATGCAACGATCTTCTTGCACATGAGGTCTGGGTGTACAGGAGCTTACAACTTGTGACATACAGGCACGTGAAATATGACTTCAACACACCAAATGTGCGCTCCACGATGCCCCTGGTGTGTTTGTATGCCGCATTGTACTGCCTCTGGGCCTGTGTGATCGCGGCTCGGAGGGGTGTCATCATCTAAGCACATAGTGAATATCCTTGATCACCCGTCACAGTGCAGAGAGACATGAGTCAATCCAAAGTGCTGCATGATGTGTTATCAGGCTCACTGGTTCAATGGTGTGTGATATGTGTGACTTAGTGATTCCTGTATGACATGTACTGCTTGTTGCAAATGAGCGGTATCAATGTGTATTACCGAGCTTCACTGCTGCTCCTCCCTCACCCAGAGCCTATTCACTAGTGTGCACAGCGCGGTTGCATCACTCGCGCCCCTACCACACACCATTGACATGCCTGTCTGCGCATATCTACAAGCCTGAGCACAACATGGTGATGATGATGCGCAGAATGTGGCTGGCCACGTGTGTGTAGGCCTATTGCAAGGACAGAGCTGACACCGATGTAGAGCACCTGCCTGGCTAAACTTGACATGCAGTTGAGGGTACATCTTTGGCTCATGCTGGTGCAATAGCGACACACACAACCGTTGGCATGTGTGATCCCTGACCCCGAGCAGCATGCCCCCATGCACTTCTTCGGCCGAGCACGCAAACCGGGGACATGCCACATAGCAACATTGTAGATTGCAGGACGGGTGGTGCAGACACTACAACAGAGACACACGCATTAGCCACATCCTTGGCAAGGGCCACACTGAACCACTCCCAGATCCACGTGTGGAGGAGCCACACACCTATGCTGTACTGTTGTGCGCCTGTCCACCACGCTTACGCTCAAATGAAGATACAACACGGTTACTTGTCCCAGGTCTATACCACTCCCTCTATACCACTCCCTGGACATGGTTGCGCACGCTGTACATAGCACAATGTAATGTGGAATGGCCCCGGTCACACATGCATTCATAATGATCACACGGACACACTGAGTGAGTTTGTGGGACTGGCCACAGGCACGTGCGCCTGGCCGCTTTTATTGCCACGGTCTCATCTTCAGTGACGCCTGTGCTGGATGTGTGTTGGGTAGTGTAAGCCATCATTGAGGGCTTGATTAGTGCTGCCACAACAGAGAGCAGACAATCAGTAGTACAAGGTACGGACATCATGGGTGCATGACTTGAGCAGCACAGAGTATCTGGCCCCGGATGCACAGCAGCCGTCAAAGGCACACCTCCACAGGAGGGTGACCTGAGGAGCACTGAGGCAAGGCCATACGAGCTGAGCGTGTACCCATCAATGTCCAAGGGGTATGTCGGAGAGAGGTGCAGAGGACAGTGGAAGGTGTCCTTCCAGGGCATGGCAGAGGGCAGCAGCAAGCAGATACAGACAAATGGCGGATTTGAAAGCTACAGACTCCACTTTTCCACCTTGTCAGTATCAGCTACATGTAGAGGAAGACAACTTCTAGCCCATGTGCTCAGATGCCACCGACGTACAAACAGAGATCGACCATGAATTGCAGGGCACACACTCAGGGGCACCAGAGCTGGAAGGGGAAGCAGTCTGCATGGAGGCCTGTACAATGCCATGTAGAGGGCAAGACTCAGTTTAAAATGTGTGATGTACTCCACCACAGTGTGTGCCGAAGCCAACGGTCGTCAGGGGCCCACAGCCATGTGTGGTAGGCATGAGCTGCACAGAGTCTGTGGCACCAGTGCAGTTGGTGCTAGTGTCCCATCACCTCTGTAAAGGTGAGCCTTTTCTACCGGACAGAAGTGCGTCCCCCATTTTCTCATCTACTTGCGTACTAGGACATGTAAACTGCCATGAAAATATCAAGACTCAGTTCCAAATGTGTGACCTAATAGTCCGCTGTGTATGCCGGTGGAGTACTTCAACGAGAAAGGAGTGCTGCAGGCCTTGTTCTCGGGGGCCGTCATGGTCCGAGGGGGCTGCCAGGATCGCGGCCCTCGGGCTTGGAGCTTGCACCTGCATGTGGTGGGCCCTCTTTGACACACACCAGTGTCAGCAGGTGGGCATTGTGGCCTGGGTCTGCAGGGGTGGGTAAGACAGGTTTGGGGACCAGCGTCCCGGGGTGCAGCAGGCGCACAGGATCGCAGGCAACCCCGCTCACGGCGACTGCCTTGTGGCGGGGTGAGAGGTGCAGCCCTGGTAGACACGTTGGCCATTCCACAAGTGAACCACGCCCAGGCCTATGTGCTTGTTATTCACACTCCTACGCTGGGCTGGTGTACGCAGGATCAGCCCACTCCGCTTACGGGGGGATGTAACAAGATACATTTCCTTGATCTCCCCCACTGGCTGGGGTGACATGGTTGCATCCACTGTCCACTACTTTCCAGACACCATGAGTATATGTCGACATGGGCATGTCTGTGGGCTGCATACTGCAGTCTGGCCAGCACATTCACACCACACTTGGCATTGAGTACATGCTTATTTATGGGTCAATTGCCTCCCTCGCACATGCATGGTTCCCACCTCTCCCCACAATCTGCTAATGTGTGAATGAGGCGCCGTGCCGTTGATTGCTTGTGTACATGGCTAGGCCAGGTTCCCACAGTAAGTTGTGCTGTTCTATCTGATGGGTGTGCATGTTGTTCGGCATGTTGTAAGTGAGTTTGTAATGTGTGCATTCTCAGTGTTTTGAGTTGCACGATTGTGAAGTTTCGGTGTGTGGTGTGTTCATTTGGTACTTACCAAGGAGCAGTGCTTGTCCGTAGGTGCCATCTTGGAAGCACTGGTTGATAATGAACTGTCGGAAGATGTGTGAAACATGCACACTGCCTGTGCCATTGGTGAAAAGTCCCTGGTGGTCCACTATTGTCTGCACAGTGATGTAAAGATTGTGCTTCCTGTTGCGGGTTGTGCAGTTTCGGTAGGAGGCACAGTTAGAACATGTGTGCAGTCAATTGCCCCCAACAAGTGTGGGAAGCCAGCTATGGCGTGGAAGCCTTGCTTGGTCTCAAGCTGTGTGGGCGAAGTATTGGTACTGGGGTACCAAGCTGATGATGGCACACAGGACAGGTTTGAGGAACTTTGAAAGGACTGGCTGTGAGATTCCTCCGACTCTGGCTGTTGTTGGTTGGAAGGTACCAGAGGCCAACAGGTGCAGCACAGCCAGCAGCTTTGTCTGCGGAGGGATGTTGGTTCTCCGCTGTGTTGGTACCGTCAGCCTGTGGGCAATGATGTTCAGGATGCGGAGGATGGTTGTCCTTTGTAGCCTGTAGTGGGCAATGGCATTCTCTGGCGTTAAGTCTGTGAGGCTGGTGCGTTTTATGTAAGCCTGGGCGTAGTTCGCGTAGCCGCACTCCGCGAGCTACGCGAAGATGCACTTGCACTCCGCGAACTACGCATAACTCCGCGAACATGCGTAGTAGCTTGCTTGACCCGTTTGCGAGCCGTTTTTGTCTTCCGAAGCGCCGTGGAACTCTGGAACCTCCTCGACACCACATCTCCAGACGTCGCCTTCCTCACGGAAACATGAATGAACGCCTCCTCCGCACCCGACCATCCCGGACGGATACAAGATCACCCGGAGAGACCGCGTCAACCAGACAGGAGAAGGCATCGCCATCGTCCACAAGAACACCATCCGCATCACGACCAACTCAGACGACACCCTCACAGCCGCCGAACATCTTCACTTCCAGATACACACGGACCCCAAGACCACACTCAGAGGCACCCTCATCTACAGACCCCCAGGACCTCGCACACAATTCTGCGAAGACATCGCAGACTTCATCAGCCCGCACGCCCTCGCCTCCACTGACTACATCCTCCTAGGGGACCTCAACTTCCACCTGGAGAACAACAACGACAACACCACCACCACCCTGCTGGACAACCTCGCCAACCTCGGACTCATGCAACTGGTGAACACCCCCACCCACTACGCCGGACACACGCTTGACCCACTCTTCTCCTCCAGCAAGTACATCTCCTTCAGCCACTCCACCGGACTCCACTGGACAGACCACAGCTGCGTCCACTTCAGCTTCAGAAAGACCACGACTCACCACCACCCGCAACAGGTTCCCCACAGGAACTGGAACAAGATCACCACCGACCAGCTCACCACTTCACTGAGCCAGAACCCTTCCGCCAGCTCAACGGACCCCAACCAAGCAGCCAACAACCTCACACAGTGGATCACCAATTGCGCTCGCCCAACCAGCCTCGACCACTCGCAGTCCGGCTTCTGCGCCAACCACAGCACCGAAACCGCCCTCATTGCAGCCACTGACGACATCCGAGCCCTGCTCGACAACTGGGAAACAGCGGCCCTCATCCTCCTGGACCTCTCCGCAGCATTCGATACGGTCTGCCAACGCACCCTAGTGCAGCGCCTCAGCAACATCGGAATCCAAGAGAAGGCACTGGAGTGGATCATCACGTTCCTCACGGGAAGAACCCAGAGAGTCCGCCTCCCCCCGTACAGATCCAAGGCCACCGAAGTCCTATGTGGCATACCACAAGGATCATCACTCAGCCCCACCCTCTTCAACGTCTACATGAGCCCCCTCGCAGCCATCGTACGCCAACACAACCTCAACATCATCTCCTACGCCGACAACACCCAGCTGATCCTCTCCCTCACCAACGACCCAGGAACCGCCAGAACCAACCTACACGAAGGGCTGAAAGACGTAGTCGAATGGATGAGGAACAGCCGCCTGAAACTGAACTCAGACAAGACGGAAGTCCTCATCCTTGGATCATCACCCTCTGCCTGGGACGACTCCTGGTGGCCCCCTGCCATGGGCAGCGCACCCAAACCAACGGACCATGCACGCAACCTGGGCTTCATCCTGGACTCCTCCCTCTCGATGACCAGACGAGTCAACGCCATCTCATCATCATGCTTCAACATCCTACTCATGCTCTGAAAGATCTTCCGATGGCTCGCCACCGAAACCAGGAAGACGGTCACACAGGCACTCGTCACCAGCCGACTGGACTACAGAAACACCCTCTATACTGGAACCACAGCCAAACTCCAGAAAAGACTCTAACACATCCAGAACGCCTCCGCACGACTCTTCTTGGACATCCCCCGACACAGCACAATCTCCGGACACCTGAGAGACCTTCACTGGCTCCCCGTCAGCAAGAGAATCACGTTCCAACTCCTCACCCACGTACACAAGGCCCTCCACGACCTGGGCCCCAGGTACCTCAACAACCGCCTGACCTTCTACACTCCACCCGCCAGCTACGATCAACCAGCCATGCCCTCGCCGCCGTGCCACGCATCCGAAGATCCACCATGGGAGGAAGATTCTTCTCCTACCTGGCAGCCAAGACTTGGAACTCCCTTCCCATCCACCTCCGCCTGACCCAAGACCACCTCTGCTTCAGGAAGCAACTCAAGACATGGCTGTTCAAGCAGTAGCGGACCCCCCTCCCCCAAGCACCTTGAGACCCTCTGGGTGAGTAGCGCGCTATACAAATATCCTGATTGATTGAATGATTGATTGCCTGCATGCTCGGGATGTGTAGCGCGCGAAGTTACCCATGAGGTTTGTCCCGCCCGCTCGCGTCCCCTTATTTCCGGTCACTCCTAACGTGTTCGCGAGTAATTCTGTGCCAGATTGCAGTTTCTGCGTGTTCGGCAACTCAATCTTACCGACAAGCATCCTCGCGCACGCGAAAATGCTATTGAGCGCGCGAGAACTACGCTACGCAGCAGTTTGCGGAGTATTTGACAACTTCGCGTTCTCCGCGGAGCGCGGAGTTGCCGAAACTCCGCAAACTCCGCGAACGGAGCGTAGTTCTTCGCCCAGGGCTAGTTTTATGTAGGTCAGCGGTCTGTATCTGCGCTGCCTCTGTGGTGGTCCGGGGGGTGGTGCGGGGCAGGACCGGCGGGTGGTGGTGGGGAGGGTCCGAGGGGGTGGTGGCAGGCCTGGTTTTGGTGGAAGTGGGTGTTGGGGCCCTGTTGGGGCTCGGAGCTGCTTGATCAGTAGCTCCATGGGATATGTTGTTCTTCGGTGTGGCTCAGGGCTGGGATCCCTTTTGATGTGCCTGCAACAGTCCTACTTTACACCAGGTCAGTGCAGGTGTTGATTTCTTGCTGCTAACGCGCCTTATCGCATGTTTTGTGTTCTTATCAGAGATCAAGCTGGTTGTTGAGAATGTTGAGGTGTGGTGTTGTCGCGGTTTTTTGCTTTGGAACGCCTAGTCTGCATCTCATTAACGATAGTTGCAGGGGTCATCTGTGGCGATGTTTTTTGAGGATGCTATTGCTGGTAAACTAGTGATATCGGCTGTTTGCAAATGCTTCTGAATGGGGCGCTGAATTTATCGCCACTTTGGCTGCGATAAAATGCTGATAACTCTGCGATACGTCTTTGAAAATATGCCCTTTGTTCTTTTGTATTTTGTGGTAAAAAACTGATAAAATATATGTTTTTCACAACCATTTTTGGAGTCAGTATTTGTTTGCCAATCAAAGAAATAAAAGATTGTAGAGATTAGGACTCACAGATAGGGACTAATATATTTTTCCCTTATATATTATTTTTGGTTTATCTGTTTCTTTGCATCACTGTTCATTCCCAGAGCCATGAGCGCTATGGTCATGTGACATCACTTGGTGAGATTCCTGAGAAGAGTCAGGTTCAAATATCATATGATATTACTTCATGTGATGGTATTAAGGTCACAGGGTATGTGAGGTCACTTCCTCTACCCCCGTCATTTTGGTGAATTGCCTGGTTGAGGAGAAGAGTACATTATGATTTGTGTTAGGAACTATACAAGATTATGTACAATTGCATATTTAAATAGCACAATTGCTTTATAATTTACTTACTTACAATTGCGATAATCTCGGACCATCCATATGAGAATATTTCAGACAGAAACATTACTATTGTTTCAGAAAAAATGTAAAAGTACTAGAGGACCTTTTTGATTCTACTTTGTCCTTGGCTTTACAGTAAAATTTGATTTATGCAAGACTGTAGTTACTACCTAGAGTCACTATGTAGAGTATGTATTTTTCTCCTTGAAACAGATATGGTCACTGTTGACATGGCTATTATTTGTTTGAAAATGAATTATTTGCTATGCCCTTTATAACAGCAATACTAAAAGAGACAATAAAATGTTGCAAATATTGCAGAATTCCGCAACAAGGGTAGTTAATAGGTGCAATGTAATTCTATAAGGACTAAGAAACTAGACAGGTTGCCAACTCAATCACATTCTACGTCAACACTTTGACAATTCTGTATATGATTGTGCATGGCTAAGCTTCTTACTAGTTGAATACAGTATTTATGCTGTCTTTAAGTAATGGTCATGTGGTTGACTTCCTTAGTGCTAAGTCCTTCTGACCCTATGAGGGCAAATTGAGGTACTTGAAAGAGCAATAATATATATATATATATATATATACTTATATATATATATATATATATATTAGGAAATCCGCAACATTCTATTGGGAATAACTTCGGCGCCGGTTGAGGAATCTGCCTGTAATTTTCCTTAAATTTGCCTCGCTGCGCTCTGCTCCTTCCCTGAAAGTTTGGGGGGTATTCATCAAGCGGGGGCCGAGATAAAAGGGGGGTCCCAAAACGTGTTTTCCCCATGTTAATTTCCTTAGGGCGGTTGGACTCACTTTTAGCCCGAACGGCTGAATGGATTGTAGAAGGAGTGGAGAAGTGTGGCTCAGGGGTTAGAGGCGGCAGACCTGGAGCTTGAGTTCGGCCCGGGACCAGGGTTCAATTCCCCGCCTCGGCGGGTCTTGGGCTCAAAATTCCACGGACTCGTTAATTCTCGCTCCAGTGCCTTCTCGACTCACGGGTTCACACTCTGCGACTCTGGGCAATAGCTTGCTTAATCTCCACAACGGCCCCTCGCGGTGGGATGCCTGGCTTTCACCTTGTGGATCCCCTGCCAGAGTTATCTCACAGGGGAATACCAGGACGGGTTCCCTATGCAAGCGCGGAGATGCCCCAGGGTAAGTTGTGCGCTATATAAGTTTCATTTCATTTCATTTCATTTCCACAAAACTTGGCAAAATTGTATGGACTGGTAGCCCGATGGGCCTTTGCTATGTCTCAAGATATGTGCTCCAGTGGATTTTGAGTAATTTGGGTTCAAAAGAATATATATATCTGGGCGGAGCCTAACCACACATCTGATCTGATTGGCCGTCAGCACTTCATCCAAGAAGTGTTGGCAGCCATCTTGGGACCAATATACATGATAGCACCTCATTCAAAAGCATTGCAGTTAATAGAGGGTTTTAGGACTTTAGTTACATTATAAATCATTTGTAGATGGTACCATTCTCATTTTAGGAATTGTGGTGTGTTCTAAGGTGATTTTACCATGTGAAAAAGCCTTCTGCTGTGATATCATGAATCATGTTTGAAAGAAAACTAATATCTCATGATTTTCCCACAGTGGTTTGGAAGGGGATCTATAAGCTGAACTGAAAGCATATTTTCTGTAAATTCACATTAACTTTCTCAGTCATGTGAGAATGAAGTCTGACATTCTCAGTAAAACATGTACATCCAACAAGGACAGAGACTGTCAGTTGATTCCTTTGTGTTCTACTGCAGCCTCCTAGAGTGTTCTAAAGAACAACTAGAGCGCTAACAGTCCTACTTATTACAAAGGTATAGCACACCTGAAGCCATTGTGATGGGAATAAAGTGGTCACTCTTAAAACATTTAATTTAAAAAGGAACAAAATAAGGGGGGTATATTATGCCATAGAAAGTATTATTAGTGCTGCAGAAAGAAAAATTAGGGCACATTTTGAGTGACTTCTCAAATCCTCTTCAATTTCATAAAAAAATTCTGACATGCAGTCTCCCAAGATGGCCACCAGAGACAAAAGAGCCCAAATGTAGCCCAAATATCACCCAGATGTAGCCCAAGTATTGCCCAATGACAGAATGTCCCAGAGTGTTCTAAAGAACAACTAGAGCGCTAACAGTCCTACTTATTACAACGGTATGGCACACCTGAAGCCATCTTGATTGGAATAAAGTGGTAACTCTTAAAACATTTAATTTAAAAAGGAACAAAATGAGAAGATATATTTTGCCATAGAAAGTATGATTAGTGCTGCAGAAAGAAAAATTAGGGCACATTTTGAGTGACTTCTCAAATCCTCTTCAATTCCGTAAAAAAATTCTGACATGCAGTCTCCCAAGATGGCCACCAGAGACAAAAGAGCCTAAATGTAGCCCAAATATCACCCAGATGTAGCCCAAGTATAGCCCAATGACAGAATGTCCCAGAGTGTTCTAAAGAACAACTAGAGCGCTAACAGTCTTACTTATGACAAAAGTATGGGACTACAGAAGCCATCTTGATTGGAAAGAAGTGGTAAGTCTGAAAACATTTAATTTAAAAAGGAACAAAATGAGGGGGTTCATTTTGCCATAGAAAGTATGATTAGTGCTTCAGAAAGAAAAATTAGGGATAATTGTGAGTGACTTCTCAAATCCTCTTCTATTTCATTAAAAAAATTCTGACATGCAGACTGAAACATGCACTTTGAATACCAGCAGCAGACTTCCCTGGTGAGCCGTAGCTTTACTACAGTGATCTAATGAGCAACTAGAGTGCTAACATTCAGAATTTATGGCAAATGTGTGACACATCTGAATGCCTTCTTGATGGAACCAAAGTAAACAAGCATTGAAAATGCAATAGATCTCACCCTCGTTTAAGTTAAAGCCTTTCTGTTTGCAATGAGGTGGCTTTTTAGCTTTGCTTTTATTAGTGTTTTTTAAACTTTCATGTAAATAACATGCATCTGTATGCATATATGTATATGTATGCATGCATTTATATTTGTATTTATATAGATATAGAGATTATATATGTTTATATATGTATGTATATATTACCTACTGGCGGTCGCCAGTAAGTAGTTATAGTTAGGATTTATTTCAATGTTAAATCTCAAAATTCTATTTGGAATAACTTTGGCGCCGGTTGACGAATCTGCCTAAAATTTCCTCAAAATGCCCTTGTCGAGCTCTGGTCCTTCCCTGAAAGTTTGGGGGATGCGTCAAGCGGGGGCCGAGATGAAAGGGGGGTCCCAAAACGCGTTTTCCCCATGTTAATTTCCATTGGGCGTTCGACCTCACTTTTAGCCCGAACGGCTGAATGGATTTACACCAAATTTGGCAAAATTGTAGGGACTGGTAGCCCGATGTGCCTTTGCTATGTCTCAAGATATGTGCTCCAGTTGATTTTGAGTAATTTAGGTTAAAAAAAAATATATATCTATAAGCGCGCCCCGGTATGCGCACCGGGGAGCGCACTGGGTGCGCCACGCGACTTGCTTATGGAAAGCTGATTGGCTCTTGTGTGTCTGTAAACATTGTAAACAGTCCAGAGCGGCCGCCATCTTGTGTCTCGGTAGGATCGAGACATGAGAGGTGGCCAAAACAAAGGGGGAAATGACCATAAGGGGGCAGAGTAGACCCTCCCTGACCCCCTAGGTTTGATGTGGGGGCTTTAAAAGGGCCCCGCGGGGCAAAAGAAAAAAAAAATGTTTTTTTTGCGGGGGGAGCGCCCGGTACGCGTACCGGGTAGCGGACCGGGAAGCGCACAACAGAGAAAAAAGAATGCCAGAGTTTAAACATTTTTGGCAATATTTTATAAATGGGAGGTAGTTCTGAAAATAATTTTTTTAAATTCTTTTTGTTGTTTTATATTTTTTTATTATTTTTCTGAACATTTTTTTTATTTTTTTGTGTTTTTGAACAATTTTATATATTTTTTTTTTTTTTTGAGGGAACAAACAAAAAACAGGGAATTGGAAATGGCTCAACAGGAGCAAAAACAAAAGAAAAGAATTACTGTTTTCTTTCCTTGCTGCATTTGTGGTTGTCTATAGCAGTATTTATTAAGGTGACGCTAAGTTCACCATAGCATAAAGTTTTGCCACACAAAATGCAAAGAAATTTGACCTTGCCAAATTTTGGTTGAATATTTGGCACCATTTGCCGTTCTTCTGGTCCAGAAAATGAGGGTACTGAAGAGGAAGTGCTGGCCACAGGGAGTGGGTTGTGCCGAAGTTCCCAGACTTCAGCCTGGGCCATATTATTGGGATGCCACCTCTCCATGTGGCGGATCATTGTATAGTTACCAAAAGAATATTTCTTGGAGGGATTGCCCCTGGAGAGGACTTTGTCACAGGTAAGACAGGTGACTTTGGGGGCGTTCACCTTTTTTTGGTCATCTGGAAAAGAAAAAAATTGCCAAATGAAGTGCACTTTGACGTGCCTTTGTCTTGGTTCTTCTGGGAGGTAGACCCTCTTGATGTTGATCCTCCTCCTCTTCTTCCTCCTCTTCTTCTTGTCCTCCAAGAAACTGTGGTGGTGGACCTTCTTTTCTGGGTGGTGGGGATGCACCAGCTGCAGCAACAAGTGATGCCATTCTTTCCTCCAAAATAGCTCTTGCTCTCTCAATGAAGAAAGTAAGAATGAGGAAAAAAGGAGGGAGCTTTCATTATTTGGAGAAATAAAATGAAGAGAACCAATGAAAAGTGTTATTTTCAAGTCACATGACCCGATGCGCTTACGTTACGTGCTCCGGCGCGCTTACGTTACGCGCTCTGGGCCGCGCCGCGGAGCGCTTCCGGGTGCGTTTAGGCAGCGCGTCATAAGACGCATCACGCGGCTACGCGATACGTCACGCTTACGCGACGCGTCATGATGTTGTTTTCGATCGCGACATTGGCACTAACGGAACGCTTCCCGGTTCGCGCACCGGGGCTCTTCAAAATAGTACGCTTTCCGGGGCGCTCACCGGGGCGCGCACCGGAAGCGCTCCAAGACAAAAAAAATAAAAATATATATTTTTTTTTTAAATGAAAAATTGTAAGGACTGATAGCTATGTCTCAAGATATATGCTCCAGTTGTTTTTAAGAAAATTAACTTGAAAAAAATATATATTGGCCTATATTTGGGCTTTATATATGTTAGAGCCCAAATGTAGCCCAAATGTAGCCCAATGTAGCCCAATGTAGCCCAATGTAGCCCAAAGATGGCCACCAGAGACAAAAATACAAATGTAGCCCAAATATCAGCCAGATGTAGCGCAACTATAGCCCAATGATAGTATGTACCAGAGTGTTCTAAAGAACAACTAGAGCGGTAACAGTCTTACTTATAAAGTGAGACTTTTAGTTAGGAATTAACATTAAAAAAAACTTTGAAATTCACTGAAAAAACTATAGGTTTCACACCAGTTATAGTTAGGAATTAGCAATTAAAAAACCTATTAAATTCACTGAAAAAAACATAGGTTTCACACCAGTTATAGTTACTTGGAAATTTTACTGGCATAAAACCATTGAAATTCCCATGTTATAGTTAGTTGGACTCACTATAACTTGCACGTGTAATGCACTGCTGATGACATCACATATTACATCACTCATGACATGGTCAGTGACATCACTCATGACATCACTGATGACACCATCCTTGTGACAGAGAGACTGACCTCCTTTCACTGTAAAGTAACCCTTGAAACAAATATTAAAAAATAGAAACTAACATTTTCAAAAAAGTGGAGATACCTATACCAGTTACAACCACCAATTTAGTAATTCCACCATTTACATTAGGGGTGGGCGGCCAGCTACGCTCCGTGCACGGAGTGTGCGTAGTGCCGCCTACTCCGCATTTTGCGGAGCGGGCGTAGCCAGGCGGCACTACGCACGCTCCGCAGACGGAGCGTAGCTGGCCGCCACCCGCCTCCCTCCCGCCCTCCCTAAATACTTTCAATTAAAGGAATCAAATAATTTAAAACGCACTTACCTTGCCCACCGCTGCCCGCCGCTGCCCCGGGGCTCGCTATCTTCCGTCTTCCGTCTTCTTTACTAATGCGCATGCGCTGGCGGCCGGGCATGCGCATTTTCTCGTGAGAAATGCATCCATTAAGACACTTATTTAAACATTTATTCTTCCATTGACCTTTACATATACATATATAAAACATATTTATTTTTCAGAAAGACACACATTCACTGGATGGTGTCATCAGTGATGTCATGGGTGATGTCACTGACCATGTCATGAGTGATGTAATATGTGACGTCATCAGCAGTGCATTGCAGGCGCGCAAGTTATAGTGAGTCCAACTAACTATAACGTGGGAATTTCAATAGTTTTATGTCAGAAAAATTTCCAGCTAACTATAACTGGTGTCAAACCTATGGTTTTTTCAGTGAATATATATATATTCACTGAAAAAACCATGGGTTATAGACCATATATAGTTAGGAATTAGCATTTACAAAACCTTATTTTACTCACACAAAACCATTGAAATTCCATATATAGTTAGTTGCACTAACTATATATCGCGCACCCGCAATCCACTGCTGATGATGTCACATATTACATCATTCATGACATGGTCAGTGACATCAGTCTATAACCCATGGATTTTTCAGTGAATTTTCAAGGTTTTGTAAATGCTAATTCCTAACTATATATGGTCTATAACCTATGTTTGTTTCAGTGAATTTCAATGGTTTTTTAATAGCAAATATCAAAAGCTTTAAAATGTCAAGTACGTGGTAGGTAAAAACATTTTCGTGTCTATGCACGCTGATGTGCTTTGAACGCTGCCCCCCCTCCCCCCTCCCCCCCTCTTTTCTTTTAGGAGTATTCTCTCTTTGCAGATAGTGAAGGCCTTTGCCCCCGTTGTAATCCATCGTGCCTGCTTCCCTCTCCATTTGATTAATTGTTATCCAAGCATTTACTGTTTTAGAATGGGTTCTCTTTGGTTCATTCTCTATTTACAAACAAGCACAGAGTCGCAATACTCTGTTTAGTCTTTGCAGATAGTGAAAAATTGTTAGAAACAACAAAAGGAATCAAGCAAAATCAGTAGGCTACTAATGGGATCTCTTTTTGACCTCGCTAAAATAGAAACATTAGGAACAACCCCTCATGAGAAATATGAAACTAGTGAGAGGAACTGAGCTCGATGCCATGATGGCTGCAAGATAGCTCGCCTCCGCCGCCCATCCCCCCAAAACAACGACAAACGCTATGCAAATAATATAAATATATACAACACACCAGCAAAGTAACAGGGTAAAATGTTTTATTAAATAACTATTTACATGGCAGCCTGCTGCAACATCGATCCAAATGTGTGCCGCCGTTCCCGGGATTTCTTCCCGAATACTCTGCGGCCTACGAGATGGAGAGGCCGGAGCGTTGACTAGGCGGGGCCTCCGGCCGCAACCACAGCGCCAACGATCGCTGCTGACAGCCACTGATCTGAAGAACTGCTGCCTGTGGTGCCTCCCTGAGCCGCTTGACGGAGGCCCCCGAGGGGTGGTGTGGTGGCGCGGACTCGGAGGGGGCGCTTGACTCCTGCCCCCTCCCCAAGTCTTGTTGCCCTGGTGTGGCCTGAGATCGCCCCCGACATAGGTGGTCGGCTCCCGGGGTCCGGCGGAACTTGTTGCCTTTTGGTGACTCTTCCATTCTGGACCTTGTCCCACAATCCGTTTGACCTGAAGACACGTCCTGCGGTGCCCTGGTCCAACCATCACATATACCTGCGCCAGGAGACGGCGTGGGGTGCACTAGAAGGGAGAGGCGACGCGAACGAGCCTCCCCCACCTCCCCAGGTGGAGGTTTCTCAGCTACACCCCAGCGCTTCACTCGGCCACCTGAGTTGCGCCCGCTCCTGCGGCATAGGGCCTCGCTCGGCCAGCTGAATTGCGCCTGCTCTTGTTATTAAAGCGTCTCACCCGCCATCCGGATGAATTGCACCCACTCTTGCAGTACAGCGACAGGCGGCTGCCACGGAGCTCAGGAAATGGCGGTCAGCTCCACAGACTTGGGCCTGGCCTGCAAGGATGGCTCTGGGCATCCCTGGAACTCGGACACTTGACGGCGTGGGGTGCACTGGAAAGGAGAGGCGGCGCGAACGAGCCTCCCCCACCTCCCCAGGTGGAGGTTTCTCCGCTACACCCCAGCGCTTCACTCAGCCACCTGAGTTGCGCCCGCTCCTGCGGCACAGGGCCTCGCTCGGCCAGCTGAATTGTGCCTGCTCTTGTTTTTACAGCGTCTCACCCGCCATCCGGATGAATTGCACCCACTCTTGCAGTACAGTGGCAGGCGGCTGCCACGGAGCTCAGGAAATGGCGGTCGGCTCCACAGACTTGGGCCTGGCCTGCAAGGATGGCTCTGGGCAACCCTGGAACTCGGACGCTTGACTGCTAGGGCATGGGCCCCATTCCCAAAAGCGTCCCCTCAGCCTTGAAGATTCTACAAGAATCACCGGGGCCCCCGACTCCCGCAGACTTCCGGTGGGGAGCGACTGCCATGATTGCTCGCGGAATGGCCACGACGTAGCCACGGAATGCTCTCATGCTGACGCCAGCTTCAGTCTGAAACATCCAGAACCACTGTAGACTATCAATTCGATCAGTTCCGGTGGAGCACCAACGTGACCTGGTAGAGAAGAACTTGCCCTCCCCTCTTTGACTGATGGTTCTTGTTGCCTGTCCCTTCTGTCATATGACGCGGCGCGTTAGCGCACCCGGAAGTGCTCCGGTGCGCGAGGCACGAAAAGCAGCTTCCCGGAACTTGTTAATAAAACTTTTCATTGGTTCATTTCACTTTTGGGTTCCTAATGATGTAAGGCTAGGTCATGTGACCTAAAAATAACACTTTTCATTGGTTGAGAACAATTTATTTTCCCAAATGATGAAAACCCCTCCTTGTTTCCTCACTCTGACTTTCATCTTTGTGAGAGGAAGACCGTTTTTCATCACTTAGCAATAGCAAGTGTTGTAGCTTCAACTGGTGCATCCCCACCACCACCACCAACTCCTAGGAAGAGAGTACCACCTCCTCATGTGGTGGTTGAGCAAGAGGTGCCCCCCCCACACCTTCTTGTTGCCTGATTCAGCCAGCTCAATCGATCGAGCATGAGACTCTGTTGTGATCTGAAGAACCGCTGCCTGCGGTGCCTCACTGAGCCGCTTGACGGAGGCCCCCGAGGGGCGGTGTAGTGCCGCGGACTGGGAGGGGGCGCTTGGCTCCTGCCTCCTCCCCAAGTCTCGCTCGGCCAGCTGAGTTGCGACCACTCTTGCAGCCTACGACATGGAGAGGCCGGGGCGTTGACTAGGCGGGGCCTCCGGCCGCAACCACAGCGCCAACGATTGCTGCTGACGGAGGGGAGCCTTGCTGGTGAGAGCCACTGATCTGAAGAACGGCTGCCTGCGGTGCCGCCCTGAACCGCTTGACGGAGGCCCCCCAGGGGCGGTGTGGTGGCACGGACTGGGAGGGGGCGCTTAGCTCCTACCCCCTCCCCAAGTCTCTCTCGGCCAGCTGAGTTGCGCCTGCTCTTGCTATTACAGCGTCTCACCCGCCATCCGGCTAAATTTCACCCACTCTTGCGATACAGCGACTCTTCCATTCTGGACCTTGTCCCACAATCCGTTTGACCTGAAGACACGTCCTGCTGTGCCCTTGCAATGCGGCCGGGTCCCTGAATGTGTGCAGGGGGACGGTATTTCTCGCTCGGCCAGCAGAGTTGCGCCCACTCTTGCGGCCTACGACATGGAGAGGCCGGGGCGTTGACTAGGTGGGGCCTCCGGCCGCAACCACAGCACCAACGATCGCTGCTAAAGGAGGGGAGCCTTGCCGGTGAGAGCCACTGATCTGAAGAACAGCTGCCTGCGGTGCCTCCCTGAACCGCTTGACGGAGGCCCCCGAGGGGCGGTGTGGTGGCGCGGACTGGGAGGGGGCGCTTGGCTCCTGCCCCCTCCCCAAGTCTCTCTCGGCCAGCTGAGTTGCGCCTGCTCTTGCTATTACAGCGTCTCACCCGCCATCCGGCTAAATTTCACCCACTCTTGCAATACAGCGACTCTTCCATTCTGGACCTTGTCTCCCCAGAGGTACATCACCTTACACAGACATGCACTCTGATCTCCTTGGCCTCAGTCAAGCATCAATAGTAAGATTTTCATAGGTGAGTGTAGGTTCGTGGCTTTCCATCCACAGACTAAAAGCCTGGAGTGGGAGTGAAAGAACCATAACTAGGTAAGAAGGAAGGCAGAGGCTGTAATTCTTGTTGCCCTGGTGTGGCCTGAGATCACCCCCGACATAGGCGGCCGGCTCCCGGGGTCCGGCGGAACTTTTTGCCTTTTGGTGACTCTTCCATTCTGGACCTTGTCCCACAATCAGTTTGACCTGAAGACACTTCCTGCGGCCTGGTCCCTGAATGTGTGCAAGGGGACGGTATTGATTGGATCAAGATGGCGGCTTCACACAAAGCTGACTCAAGTGTTGCTGCTGATGAAATGCAAACAAAAACTGGTTTTCAGTTTGTACATTCTTCAGGATTTTTCCATCCAAGGCTGGTTGAGAGTTTGTAGAACGATGGCTTCAGATTTTCAACATACTACTCTTCAACATTCTTCATAAATGTAACAATGTGAGACTCACTAGGAGAACGGCCGTTTATCTTTCCTTTCAAAATGCTGCCAACAATATTTTCTGAATGGAAGACACCATCTTTCAGCATAAAAGGCTGCGTCAAGGGTGGTATTGCCCAGAATGTCTTGTTTTCTAGTGCTCGTAATGACGAAGCCAGAACTGCCGAAAGGGATTCTGGTCCTGCCGCTACTTATTGGAGACATTGAACTATACTCTGGACCTGCCTGGCCTCGACCAAAATGGCGCCAGTATGGGAGCGACTTGCAACTCCTTATGACGTTCTAGTTACTTAGCCTTGACGTTATGGGAGATGTATGCGGTCTTTGTGCACATGGCGGGCGGGGAAGGGTACTGACTGGGAATACGGACCACCCTATTGATGTCGATTTTTCATTATTGATTATTGTATTAATAAAGCTTCAAAGTAATGTAACCCATGATACTCGCCTATGGTGTGCGTATGAATGATTTTATTGTAACTGATCCTGTTATACTTTCAATTAAAAAATCAACCTTCACTGATCCTGCAACAGTATGTCACGTTTAGTTTTTTCAATTAAATGGCTCGCTTGTTACATACTCCTATACCCCTGGCTTTTGACCCTTTCCTACGCGCGGTCTGTACTACCACCCTCGGGCGATCTATGTAATGAACAGACTACCATTGCCGAAACACAAGGGAATGCATCTCAGGGAGATAAGTCAAATACGTGGTAGATAAAAACATTTTCGTGTTTATACACGCTGATGTGCTTTGAACGATGCCCCCCCTCCTCATCATTTAGATTACCACCGCCCATTGCACAAAAGCGTACCGGGCGCTCCCAACTAAAAAAAAAACGCTTTTTTTTTTTTTTTGCCCCGCGGAGCCCTTTTAAAGCCTCCATTTCAAACCTAGGGGGTCGGGAGGATCTACTATGCCCCCTTACGGTCATTTCCCCCTTCGTTTTGGCCTCCTCTTGTCTCTCGATCCTACCGAGAGACAAGATGGCGGCCGCTCCGGACTGTTTAGAATGTTGACAGACACCGGAGAGCCAATCAGCTTCGCTTCGTGAAGTTCCGTTTCGCGTCAAGTACGCGAACCGGAGCACTACCCGGAGCGCTGTCACAGATATATATATTTTTTTGAACGTTAATTTATCAAAATCCACTGGAGCACATATATTGAGACCTAGCAAAGGCACATCGGGCTAACAGTCCCTATAATTTTGCCAAGTTTCATGCAAATCCATTCAGCCGTTCGAGCTAAAAGTGAGGCCAACCGCCCTATGGAAATTAACATGGGAAAAACGCGTTTTGGGACACCCTTTTTTCTTGTCCCCCCCTTGACGAACACCCTCCAAATTTTCAGGGGCTGCTCAAAAACAAAATGTGCCATTTTCCTGAAAATTTCAGCCAATTCCGTCCACAAACGCCAAAGTTATTAGACATAGAATTTTCAAAAATCCCATAGAGAAAAAATCCTAACTATATATACCTACTGGCGACCGCCAGTAGGTAATATATATATATATATATATATATATATATATATATAGATATATATATATATATATATATAGATATATATATCAATCATTTCCAGATTCCCAAAGTAAAGTGGACCACATGAAAGCTTCTTTAAGAAAACACAAGTTTTATTCACAACTTGCTTGTGACATAAAAACATGGTTGCAGCCTCTGTAAATGTTCATGGCCAAACACGTTACGGGATCACCATCTCCCTTCTTCGGTGGCGCTGAGTGAAAGCAAGCGATCTCACTATGTCTTAAGTGTTTGATGAAACGCCCACCCCTGGCTGGGGCGTGGCCGTAACAACAGCTTGATCGGCGTTGTAGTATATTCTATAATTCCCCAGTGGCTAAGCGAGTTCCCTAGCCAATAAACACAGTAATGCCCCAGTGGGTTGAGGGGGCCTCCAGCTCCTCTGGCACGCAGCTTTGTAGTTGCAAATTATGTTTGTGTGAGCGCATACTGGAATAGCGCTGACACAGCTTCCCTCCATACGCAAAGCCCCCGGTGGAGCTGCAGGTCCGATCAAGAATGCGTGGGTCCTCGTCGCGATCGGGACGGCCGCAAACATCAATCATTTCCAGATTCCCAAAGTGAAGTGGACCACATGGAAGCTTCTTTAAGAAAACACGAGTTTTATTCACAACTTGCTCGTGACATAAAAACATGGTTGCAGCCTCTGTAAATGTTCATGGCCAAACACGTTTCGGGATCACCATCTCCCTTCTTCAGTGGCGCTGAGTAAAAGCAAGCGATCTCACTATGTCTTAAGTGTTTGATGAAACGCCCACCCCTGGGCGGGGGCCTGGCCATAACAACGGCTTGCTCGGCGTTGTAGTCAATTCTATAATTCCCCAGTGGGTAAGCGAGTTCCCTTGCCGATAAACACGACAATGTCCCAGTGGGTTGAGGGGGCCTTCAGCTATTCTGGCACACAGCTTTGTAGTTGCAAATTGTGTTTGTGTGAGCGCATACTGGAATAGCGCTGACACAGCTTCCCTACATACGCAAAGCCCCCGGTGGAGCTGCAGGTCCAATCAAGAATGCGTGGGTCCTCGTCGCGACCGGGACGGCCTCAAACATCAATCATTTCCAGATTCCCAAAGTGAAGTGGACCACATGGAAGCTTCTTTAAGAAAACAAGAGTTTTATTCACAACTTGCGCGTGACATAAAAACATGGTTGCAGCCTCTGTAAATGTTCATGGCCAAACGCGTTTCGGGATCACCATCTCCCTTCTTCAGTGGCGCTGAGTAAAAGCAAGCGATCTCACTATGTCTTAAGTGTTTGATGAAATGCCCACCCCTGGGTGGGGGCCTGGCCGTAACAACGGCTTGCTGGGCATTGTAGTCCATTCTATAATTCCCCAGTGGGTAAGCGAGTTCCCTTGCCGATAAACACAACAATGCCCCAGTGGGTTGAGGGGGCCTCCAGCTATTCTGGCACGCAGCCTTGTAGTTGCAAATTGTGTTTGTGTGAGCGCATACTGGAATAGTGCTGACACAGCTTCCCTCCATACGCAAAGCCCCTGGTGGAGCTGCAGGTCCGCCCAAGAATGCGTGGGTCCTCTTCGCGACTAAGACGGCCGCAAACATCAATCATTTCCAGATTCCCAAAGTGAAGTGGACCACATGGAAGCTTCTTTAAGAAAACACAAGTTTTATTCACATTTGCTCGTGACATAACAACATGGTTTTAGCCTCTGTAAATGTTCATGGCCAAACGCGTTTCGGGATCACCATCTCCCTTCTTCGGTGGCGCTGAGTGAAAGCAAGCAATCTCACTAAGTCTTAAGTGTTTGATGAAACGCCCACCCCTGGGCGGGGGCGTGGCCATAACAACGCGATGGCGAACTACATTTTGAAGTGTTTCCCTGGTTTTGCTCACCGGCATGCTGCAATAAATAAACGTCTTTTACAAAGCTTCTGAGTGGTCATTCCAAGTTGGGTTCCTGGATTTGATGGGTTTTAGCAGCCGTCCCGGTCGCCGATATGGCCCTACGTGTACCACGGCCTTTCAGATACCAGTCGGGTGTCACGGTATTAAAGGCAGAAGGGGAGCGACGCTATCCAGGTGTGCGCGTGTCCCACGTTATTGCAACAGCAAAGCAGGGTGAATGAAGGCAGGTGATGTACACTCCTACCCACATGGGATTTATTGTGTGTACAAGGTACGAAGGACGCATCCACTTGGACTTAAAAAATGAAAACTACAACACCCAGGAGGCCGAGTGTGGCCACGCCCATTGAGGGGCAGGTGTTTTAAAGAGTCTATAATGTGCAACTTCGTTTCATCACACTCGGCCACTGAAGAAGAGAGCCTGTGACTCTCGAAACGCATTTGGCGAACTACATTTTGAAGTGTTTCCCTGGTTTTGCTCACCGGCATGCTGCAATAAAAAAACGTCTTTTACAAAGCTTCTGAGTGGCCATTCCAAGTTGGGTTCCTGGATTTTAGCGGCCGTCCCGGTCGCGGATATGGCCCTACGTGTACCGCGGCCTTTCAGACACCGGCCGGGTGTCACGGTATTAAAGGCAGAAGGGGAGCGACGCTATCCAGGTGTGCGCGTGTCCCACGTTATTGCAACAGCAAAGCAGGGTGAATGAAGGCAGGTGATGTACACTCCTACCCACATGGGATTTGTTGTGTGTACAAAGTACGAAGGGCGCATCCACTTGCACATTAAAAATGAACACTACAACACCCAGGAGGCCGAGTGTGGCCATGCCCATTGAGGGGCAGGTGTTTTAAAGAGTCGATAATGTGCAACTTCGTTTCATCACACTCAGCCACTGAAGAAGAGAGCCTGTGACTCTCTAAACGCATTTGGCGAACTACATTTTGCAGTGTTTCCCTGGTTTTGCTCACCGGCATGCTGCAATAAAAAAACGTCTTTTACAAAGCTTCTGAGTGGCCATTCCAAGTTGGGTTCCTGGATTTGATGGATTTTAGCGGCCGTCCCGGTCGCAGATATGGCCCTACGTGTACCACGGCCTTTCAGATACCAGTCAGGTGTCACGGTATTAAAGGCAGAAGGGGAGCGACGCTATCCAGGTGTGCGCGTGTCCCACGTTATTGCAACAGCAAAGCAGGGTGAATGAAGGCAGGTGATGTACACTCCTACCCACACGGAATTTATTGTGTGTACAAGGTACAAAGGGTGCATCCAATTGGACTTAAAAAATGAACACTACAACCCCCAGGAGGCCGAGTGTGGCCACGCCTATTGAGGGGCAAGAGTTTTAAAGAGTCGATAATGTGCAACATCGTTTCATCACACTCAGCCACTGAAGAAGAGAGCCTGTGACACTCGAAACACGTTTGGCGAACTACATTTTGAAGTGTTTCCCTGGTTTTGCTCACCGGCATGCTGCAATAAATAAACGTCTTTTACAAAGCTTCTGAGTGGTCATTCCAAGTTGGGTTCCTGGATTTGATGGGTTTTAGCAGCCGTCCCGGTCGCCGATATGGCCCTACGTGTACCACGGCCTTTCAGATACCAGTCGGGTGTCACGGTATTAAAGGCAGAAGGGGAGCGACGCTATCCAGGTGTGCGCGTGTCCCACGTTATTGCAACAGCAAAGCAGGGTGAATGAAGGCAGGTGATGTACACTCCTACCCACATAGGATTTGTTGTGTGTACAAAGTACGAAGGGCGCATCCACTTGCACATTAAAAATGAACACTACAACACCCAGGAGGCCGAGTGTGGCCATGCCCATTGAGGGGCAGGTGTTTTAAAGAGTCGATAATGTGCAACTTCGTTTCATCACACTCAGCCACTGAAGAAGAGAGCCTGTGACTCTCTAAACGCATTTGGCGAACTACATTTTGCAGTGTTTCCCTGGTTTTGCTCACCGGCATGCTGCAATAAAAAAACGTCTTTTACAAAGCTTCTGAGTGGCCATTCCAAGTTGGGTTCCTGGATTTGATGGATTTTAGCGGCCGTCCCGGTCGCAGATATGGCCCTACGTGTACCACGGCCTTTCAGATACCAGTCAGGTGTCACGGTATTAAAGGCAGAAGGGGAGCGACGCTATCCAGGTGTGCGCGTGTCCCACGTTATTGCAACAGCAAAGCAGGGTGAATGAAGGCAGGTGATGTACACTCCTACCCACATGGGATTTATTGTGTGTACAAGGTACAAAGGGTGCATCCAATTGGACTTAAAAAATGAACACTACAACCCCCAGGAGGCCGAGTGTGGCCACGCCTATTGAGGGGCAAGTGTTTTAAAGAGTCGATAATGTGCAACATCGTTTCATCACACTCAGCCACTGAAGAAGAGAGCCTGTGACTCTCGAAACACGTTTGGCGAACTACATTTTGAAGTGTTTCCCTGGTTTTGCTCACCGGCATGCTGCAATAAAAAAACGTCTTTTACAAAGCTTCTGAGTGGCCATTCCAAGTTGGGTTCCTGGATTTGATGGATTTTGCGGCCGTCCCGGTCACGGACATGGCCCTACGTGTAACACGGTCTTTCGGACACCAGTCGGGTGTCAGGGTATTAAAGGCAGAAGGAGAGCGACGCTATCCAGGTGTGCGCGTGTCCCACGTTATTGCAACAGCAAAGCAGGGTGAATGAAGGCAGGTGATGTACACTCCTACCCACATGGGATTTATTGTGTGTATGAGGTACGAAGGGCGCATCCACTTGGACATTAAAAATTAACACTACAACGCCCAGGAGGCCGAGTGTGGCCACGCCCATTGAAGGGCAGGTGTTTTAAAGAGTCAATAATGTGCAACTTTGTTCCATCACACTTAGCCACTGAAAAAGAGAGCCTGTGACTCTCGAAACGCGTTTGGTGAACTACATTTTGAAGTGTTTCCCTGGTTTTGCTCACCGGCATGCTGTAATAAAAAAACGTCTTTAACAAAGCTTCTGAGTGGACATTCCAAGTTGGGTTCCTGGATTTGATGGATATATATATATATATATATATATATATATATATATATATATATATATATATATATATATATATATATATATATATATATATATACTTATTAAAACGCCTTCTGTTCTGATTCATTCACTTCTGATTCGTCCTCTTGGAAAACTCAGAAGCCCTCGCCGGGTTTACTTTGTATTTTATAACAAAACCGTTGTAATGATAATAACATTATAGCTCTTACACATTGTTTTCAGATGAAGGTTTTTACTTCCCCTCATTGATAATGTTTTTTACCTATTGTGGTAAAAAAGGCATCAACTGTTTTTAAGACCTACAAGATTCACAGCAAGGAGAGTACTGAAAAGGCTGTTTACAAAAGTATTTATGTTAGGCCATTAAAAGAGTAAAACTTCCAAACAGAGGAAGCAACAGCATGGAAAAAATATCATATAGTAGTTTTATTCAATTTACAAGCGTGTAGGTTTTCAGAGGTTGCCTTAATTTTACATATGGAATTTCATGCCTCTGGTTGATTCACAGACCAATAAGTACAGCCTTGCCTTTTCTGCTAGCTCTGGTACTTTTTCTAGGACAAAATGTTGTTTTACTCGTATTCAAGTTAAGTGAAGTTGTGGATGAACTCCACAGGGAAAACGTTTAAAGCATTTAACATTCATGAGATCATCCATCTGGTTTGCTACAAAGCTTAGATCACATTGTTGACAAATGTGGTCTGGTTTTCCCCTTCAAGGCTCTTTCAATCTTTTCATTTGCGTTGTTGTTTATATGGGGTTCCTCACCGTGCTTATTCTGGTAAAGTGTAGTTACACAGTTAGTCATTAGTGATGTTTCATTCTGCTTTATGGTTGTGTCTCTTTTCCCAGTAGAATATAATTCCTTATGGAGCTTCTTTATCATTTGGTTTAACTAATGTAATATTGGCTTTCACTTATTTCTGTCTGAAGTGTGCTTCACTATGTAATATGTGTAGATCTGCTTCAGAGCTTGTCTCACATTGCATAATTTGCAGGTCTTTAAAGTGAGTGGATTTGGTGGTGTATTTCTGTGTGGGTATTGGAAAATGTGTGATCCATTTTCCATCTAAAGTATTAGCTGGTGCTGCTACTCGATTTCTGCCTGGTCAGCATTGTTGGTGACAATCTTGGAAATTGTCAGAATAGCAAGCTTTCTGTAGGCCTTGTGTTCCACTGGGTGGAGTCTTGAATGCTCGCCTTAGTAGAGGAGACTAGTTTTGGCAACCCCCATAGTTTTTACCACCCAATTGTTAGGGAATTTAATAAATGTAGAGGCATATTAGCAACAACATGCGATATTTACCGCAAACCGCGCTTAGCGCAATTTTTTTATCGCCTCCTATCACTGGATTTTATCACGGAGATAATCCAGTATTACCAATGTTTATCTCCATAGAGATAAAAAATCCAGCGATAGCGGCGAATCCCATCTATAATATAAGATTTCCAGCGATAAAAATCCTATCGCTAAGGAAAATTTTGCTAATAGGCAGGTGGGGACTCAGCCGTAGAATCCACCTCCCATTGACTAATATGGCTAAGTCAGGTTTTCACCAGGTGTAAAATCCTGGCGCTAATCGCTGTTAGCGGGCGTTATTTTATTACGTCGCGGGTATTGCTAATATGCGATAGCTGTGTTAGCGACTGCTTTCAGTCGCTACCAGTTTGGGCACGCCCACTTTACATGTCATTAGTGATAAACATTGCTGACATGCAAAGCAGGCTCCAAACCGGTCGCTATTGCCTGGAAGCTGTCGTTTACTGCTGTTAGCGACAGCTTGGTAATTGAGCGATAAACAAATCGCAACTTTATCGGCAAAAAGTGCTGCTAAAGCACATGAAAGTTAGACATGTATTTTTATTAGAGACAAGAGTACACTCAACATTTTAGCATAGTTGACAAATATTCCTTATAAGGACATGACCTGTCAAATAGTAAAATGAGTCCGATTTTCATGATAATCACAATTAATATATATGAGAGACGAATGTGTATAGACTTCAATACTGTAGACAACATTTGCATATGTGTGCATACGTGTGCATCCTAAGCTGTATTTTCTTATCCAGTGGCTCAATTAGCCCAGACCTACCTCAAAGTAGGTACATTTGATTGTGAGTTCAGTTTTTTCACTAGGTGTCTTAAACTGGTAGTTTAGTTTTTACTATTTTTCAGTTTCTGGGAATTGAAAATTAGTTTTTATGCGTTGTTTATTTTCAGCTCCATGTTTTACAGTAGTTTTGCAGTTTGCTTAATCTCTGTCCAGCTGTATTTCCTGTTGGGGAGAGGAAGGTGGACCACATCATTTGAAAGGAGAAGACAGTAAATATTACCTTCCTCCAGTTTCAATCTAGCAGTTTGTGATTCTTCAATGGTGAATGTTAGGCCAATTAAATAAGAGTTTAATAGAGTTTGCTGATACAGAATCCATGCCTCACCCCTTGTTGGAAATGGCCTGTGATTATGTTGTTTATTTTCAACGGTTATGCATAACATGCGTCGACTCCTAGGCACTTTCTGTGGATTTTAAAGTGGAGACCTTGGTGCTAGAGTAAGTGGAAGCATTTTTGTACCAAAAAAACACATATTTGCCCTGTTGTTTTTATAATATTTTTGCTGAACTTGTGTTTGTAATGAGCGCCCGGAGGCGCCAGTAAAAGCCTGAACCCCCGGGAGCCCAGAGGGGGAACACCAAGTAGTGTACCTGACTTCTTTGCCGACGGGCATTGCCGTAAGGGGAACGGCGGAAGCACAACACACCGGGAGGCTGCAGGAGGCGTCCAGAGCTAACGGACCACACTCCCCAGCACCCTCTTGGGTGACAGCGTGCCCGTGACGCGCAAAGAGCGCCCGTTGGCGCCAGTAAAAGCCTGACCCCCCGGGAGCCCAGAGGGGGAACACCAAGTAGCGTACCTGACTTCTTTGCCGACGGGCATTGCCGTGAGGGGAACGGCGAAAGCACAACACGACGGGAGGCTGCAGGAGGCGTCCAGAGCTAACGGACCACACTCCCCAGCACCCTCTTGGGCGACAGCGCGCCCGTGACGCGCAAAGAGCGCCCGGAGGCGCCAGTAAAAGCCTGACACCCCCTCTCGCCCCGCGAGACGCGCGCAGGAGCGCCCGGGGCTAAGCCCGGGCAAAGGGCGGGCCCTCTGTGGCCCTCAGTGGTCGGTCGGGCCACCCCCCTTGTTTTCCTTCACTTTATTTTGTGAGTACTGTTCTCATTTAATTTGTTTTTTAACTTGTTTCCTTGCTCATACAAACCCCACTACCACTTGTATAATGCCTCCAAAGGAAAGTAAAGGGAAGAGTGATACTGTTGCTTTTACGGGAGCTATGGACCAATTTATCAAAAGAATGAACTGTGTGGTGGATGAAAGTATAAATATAATGGAAAGGAGGGTTTCACAGGAACTGGACATTGCAAGAAGATCCTCTCTTGGGCCAATGGCACACGTTCAGACACCTATTTCTAAAGACAGAACTGAAATAGTAGGAAAGTCTATTGGTTCCAAAAGTAATGAAACCAACGTGGATATAATTACTAATAACGATATATTGAATGCCTCAGAGGGTAGTTCTCTAATTGTCTCAGAATCTATTTTAGAATCACCCAATAACTTACCTAATGTTCGTGCTGCACCGGTACCTGTTGAGCAAGCTAAAGTATATAACACCAGACAGCAGAAAGGGGTGAACGCAGGGGCTATTCCAAAGAGCAAACAAGGGCCTATAACCAATATTAGTGGTAAGAGAAAGAAGGGTCCTAAGCATCCTGTGTCACCTAATATTAGTCTGGAAGGGGCTGCTGGCACAAACAAGGATATAGCAGGGATTGGCGCAGAAGGGGTGGATTCTGCTTCCACTGTTATACTCGAAGCACTACGACATATGCTCTGCCCACTAGAGGAGAGACTGAGTAAAATAGAGGTATCCTTAAAACGTATAGAAAGGGACATAAAGGAGAGAACAGACAACCAACAGAGTAAGTCTAGTATCAATCCGCAATTAACATTGTCAACAGCTATTCCTGTAAAAGCCCCGGATGTTATCCTAGCGCCAAAGGAAAAAGCAGCACTTAAACCAAATGTGGGGGACCCTATAACACCTAGAGATGTACCCAACAATCAACCACAAAAGCAAAGTACACCAAGCACAACAATAGGCAGTAAGGGGGTGATAAAAGGAAATAGACCAAGTAAAGATCAGGTAAAGGATGTACTCAATCTTCCCCCGGAGGCCTGTCCATTTGTGGCTATCTTGACTGGAGTTCCAGAACTAGGCGAACAGGAGTTGGAAAGCACATCTTACCTCTGGAAAAGGGTGACTCAATGGCTAAACACCAATAGGCCGCAACCCCCTGGCCTGAGGGGCAATATCCTAAGCATCAGGCGAGTACCCTGGGTGGGCTACTTGACGAAAGACATAGAAGGGGATAGCATAGTTATCAATTTTGACAATCCAAGAATAGTTAACTATATCTGTAATTGGAAGTACCCTAATCCAGACCCAGCCACTACCATACATCCATTAAAAACTGACACATTTTTACCCACCCGGCCATTTTCATTCTAGAACTGATGGGTGGACTATGGTAAGACATCGTGGTAGGAGACACCAAGGAGGAGGTTGGTCAGGACAAAACCATCACCCCCACAACTTTTTCTCTTATAACCAATTTGATTGCCTCAAGTCAGTTGATTGACTACAGGTATCATCACTGACCACTAGACCTGAGGAATCTTTATTAAATTATGTAATCCCCAAACCTAATGTTATACCTTTTAAGGAGATTGGGGAGGTGAATATACCATTTAACCACCAGGAGATTGGCTGTGAAAAAGTTTGTAATAGTAACAAGATGGCAGGGAATGGCCATGAAGTAAATATGAGACCTCGTGACTCAAAGGAAGGAGAAAGTGATAACAGTGAGTTATTTGTGGATAGGTACGTAAACATCTGTACTACTGTCGATGAAAATCTACCTCCCATTGTTAAACCTAGTACCCATAGTTCAAAAGAGAGACCCTCATTGATAACTTTAGTTTCGTAGAATATTGCTGGAGTTGGTATAAAAATGTGTGATCCTGACTGGAATAGTTATATTAACTCATTTGATATCTGTGTGCTACAGGAAACCTGGGCCACGGATCAGGTCCATAGAATAGGATATAGAACCTACCAAGTGGCGGCCGTCCCTTCAGTAAGAGGGCGAGCCTCGGGAGGGTTGGTAATATGGATCAGTACAACTACCGATGTGGGGATAAAAATGTTAAATACCAATTCCTTAGACATACTTGGACTGAAACTAATCACAAGTGATAAGAGGGTAATAAACCTTATAAATGTGTACAATAGACCATGCCCCGCTAATAGGGAATCACCATGTATTGAGAAATTGGAAATGTTTATGGACACCTTAGATCAAGATGAAAGTATCATTTTATGTGGTGATCTGAATTGCAATTTTGAGCCGATTGTGGGGATGGTTAAATTGTATGAGGACGAGGATGTTGTTAATGGGATACCAGCACTGAATAATGGAACTGTTCCTGGGACCACTTTAGCCCTCCAGATCACAAGGCTGCTCACAGGTCATGGTTTAAGGGCTTGTAATGGGCGCATGCCATCAGACTCGCCGAGAGCATTTACCTTTAGTAGGGGGAACTGTAGGAGCAAGATAGATTATGTTTCTGTTTCTTTTAATTTGTGGCCATATACGAATGATTTAAATGTTAGAGAACGTTTTGAGAGCGATCACTTCCCGTTGGAAATGAGTTTCTTGCCTAGTATGCTGAATGAACCTGGTGTTACTGAGGGTATTCATAGCTCAGAAGCCCCATTAACTTGCGACAATGTCGTACTAAGTAATAATCGAAGGGCCGTTAAATGGGCATACATTCTTGAAAGAAAAGATCTGTTGGCTAACATTTATTCCACATTTGTGAACACTTTTGAATTCTATAATATGGATGAATGCAAACCTGGTGAACTCATTGGACTACATAAATCCTTTTGCAAAAAACTGATTGATCTCATTACTAAAAAACCTAGGAAAGGGAACGGGTTGGCGAACGCAAAACCAGCAGGCAAACCTTGGTTTAACAAGGAATGCCGAGTAGCCAAGACCGACCTGATTAATGCGGTTAAAAGCAAAGATTCTGTAGAACTCAAAGTAAAAAGGAAAATCTACAATAAAACAATAGCTGCTGCCAAATCATCCTGGGATGAGGATCTATGGTCTAGTATGTTATCAGCTGCAAAAACTAAAGATCACAGGCAGTTCTGGGAGTTGGTAGCTAAAGGGAATACGCCAGATAAAGGCTCAACGGAGGTTTTCCTAAATGAAGCTACATGGGTTGACCATTTTACATCATTATATGCAGCCCAAATTACAGAGGAAAAGCTTCCGGAAAACCCAAACCAAATAATAACCCAGATAGAGAATGACGAAAACCCATTGGTTATCTTTGACATACAAGAGACTGAAACAGCAATTGCTTCTGTGAAGCAAGGGAAGGCACCTGGTCTGGATAAGATCCCTGGTGATCTTTATAAGCACAATATGGAGATCTGGGCACCTTATCTAAATCATTTGTTTAATGTTATTGCAGCTGGTGACCAAATCCCTGATACATGGGATGGGGCTGAAATTATCACTATTTTTAAAAAGGGGGATAGGGGCAATCCAGCGAACTATCGCCCCATTAGTCTTTTAGATATAACACAGAAAATTTATGCCAGACACATTCTAAACCGCGTAAACACGTGGTTGGAGGAAAACTTGGTTTTATCCAAGTATCAGGCAGGGTTTAGGGAAAAGACCGGGACCATAGACCAGGTATTAAGGCTATGCTGCTTGTATTGGAAATATGTCATCATCCGCAGAGGTAATCTATATGTTACCTTTGTAGATCTACGAGCAGCATTCGACCTTATCCCTCGTGATTTATTGTGGAAATCACTGAAAAAGCAGGGGTTCCCAGGTGAACTATTGAAATTAGTGACTGAGTTACACCAGAATAACTACGCTAGGGTAAGATGGGGCCCAAATGGCGAACTCACAGATGCAATCCCTATCAAGAGAGGAGTACGCCAAGGGTGCGTGCTGGCACCTACACTTTTCTCCCTTTATGTCAACGGTATTGCTGTTTATATGGAGAATTGTGGCAATGACTCTCCTCGCCTGGGGGGGGAACGAGTTCCGTCCCTCCTCTTCGCGGATGACACGATTCTTATTTCTCAAACCCCTCGGGGCCTACAGATTCTATTAGATAGGTTCCAGCAATATTGTATCACAAAAGGGTTAGAAATTAATGTAAAAAAGACTAAATATATGGCTCTTAACCCCCATAAAAGCTTTAGGAAAAACCTAACACTGAATGGAGAAAAACTTGATTACGGACAAAGTTTTACTTATTTGGGGGTACTATTAGACTCATCTTTAAATTGGAGACCCCAATTTGAAAAATCTAAAATTGTGTTCAAACAAAATTGTCTTCCGATACTGAAAAGACATAATAAATGTGCAAATAAGGCAGTTACCCCAGCGTTAGAACTCTTTAAATGCATGGTCCAGTCAGCAGTTTTGTATGGGGCAGAACTTTGGGGACCTGTGTTGAGAAAGAACTTTGAAATCTTGGAGAATAAGTTTATAAGGGGATTATTAAAGGTTCCTAATAACACTCCACTATTACCCCTACTCCTCGATATGAACATACGACGCACCGATCTACATGCAATATTAAGACCGTTATTGTTATGGGTCAGGTTGTGGATTACCCCTGAATTAACTGAATACAAAAATGGATTGGTTGAAGTTTTGAAACTGGACACTAGCAGCAAGATTTCTTGGTTTAAACATGTTAAAATCTGGTTAACGAAATTGGGTTTAGCCCATTTTTGGAGCCAGCCAGAATCCTTGACTGTGTCCTCAAAGAAAATAGTCAAACTTTCTTTTTGCGCCCTTGTGAGCCATGATGCTGTATACGTTGGAGCACATGGCCCCATAACTGAAAAAATTTTAATGGTAAAAAATGTAGCCCAGTTTGAAATGTTTCTTGATGAGATCCAGCCACCATTGGCGAAAACCCTGTATTTAAAGTATAGGTACGGTACATTAAGAACCCGGGAAACCGAGTCAAAATGGGGGAAAATTAGTAATGACAAATGTACCTTATGCACAAACAATGTAAGAGAAGACATTTTCCACATTTTGTTTTTCTGTTCAAGCTATGTAGAAACAAGAAGGAAATGGATAGTGCCATTGTGCCGTAATATTGGAACTAATTCGTATAAGGAAGCTGGAAGAATATTAATGACGGACACTAGTCAAGCAATAGTGTTTGGCATTAGTAGATTTCTCTTGGCAGTAAAATTTATTAGACAAAAACTGTCTCTGCCATTTTAAGTGTCTGGCTGTTATAACTCAATTTAATGTTTTTTTAAACCTTGTACATATTTTAAACAATATTTTAACTATATTTATTGATGTGTGTTTCAAGCCCATCCTCATGATTTAGCTGAGAAGAGTTATGGTTAGTATTTGGTCATGCACTAGCACTTTTTCTGACTGTATACTTTTGTACATTGTCGATAATAATGTGGTCATGTATATTATGTATTTTGTATATCTTTTATGGTGCAATTGCAACGAAATAAAGATTATTGAATTGAGAAATCCTATCAGTTTTCTAGGTACAATAGTTTTGTCTGTGTCAATTTTTTTATGTTTAGGAAGAAACGCAGCAATATTCTTTTTTTCTTGCTTATGCAGGTACTGATTTATTTATTGGAACAGGTGATCCTCATTGTGTTACATAGGCAAATCTATCAACTCACTTCATTCACTGGAAAATCTACTCGAGCGGCAGCAGAGAAGAAGTGCATCGCGTGGTGCCGTTTACGCTTATTTTGCAGTGCGAACAAGCTTCCAGTGCTAAAAATCAGCGTGACGAGCCAATTCTGCCCACTTCTGGAACTCCATGGAATCTTGTTGAGTTTGTAACTCAGTGGAATTTTGAGGAGCGAAATACTGCGAGTTTCACCAACCCTTACTCAGGAAGAGCTTCCAGAGCAGCTTTAATTGTATTTTATTTTTTTACTGTAATGAGCATCGGCGTAGGGCTTTCTGACGTCAGTAGAGTAAAAGTGAAAGTAAAACAGGCTAAGGGGGGTTATATCCTTATGTTCACTTTTGTTATGCATTTACTGTTCATTGCGAGTTAGATTAAAATTTAAGCCTAAATTTCTTGAAGACTATGGGGCATATTAACAAGCAATAGCGATAATTATCGCTATTGCTTGGTTAGAGACAACAATTTACCGCTGAGCTGCGGCGATTTTTACCGCAAATAAACCTTGGTATTACCAAGGTTTATCGCAAATGCGATAAAAATCGCTGCAATGCATGAAAATCGCTGAAAAGTCAGCGATATTCATGCATTACCGAGCTAATGCTCTTAGCCATGTTATCCACCTCCCATTGGATAACATGGCTAAGAACTGCTCAGGGCAGGTGTTAGCTTTATATCTCCAAAAGTTGGTAATAGGAGATAGCGATGTTAGCGACTGTTTCCAGTCGCTAACATCTTGGCACGCCCACTTTGCATGTCATTAGTGATAAATTTCACTGACATGCAAAGCGGGGCCCAAGATGGTCGCTATCTCCTACTAGCTGTCGCTAACTGGTGTTAGCGACAGCTAGGTAATAGGGAGATAATTTTATCTCCGCTTTCTTGGCTTTTAAAGCCAAAAAAGCGGAGATAAACCCCCTTGATAATATGCCCCTATGTCATTTGAATTACTCTTACTTGTTCTCATATGTCGTATATCTGTATGACTATGCAATGTGAGTTACTAACTTTTGTTATTAAATGTTTGTTTACCATATATATATTTTCTATATCTTTTCTCAGTTGTTTGGGTCTTGTTTTCTGTTTGAAGCGGGTAGGTGTGTTATATCCTTATGTTCAATTTTGTTACGCATTTACTGTTCATGTTGTCATGATGCATGTCACATCTTCATTATTATTGGTTGCCTAGCCAAGTGGAATGTTGGTCTCCTGAAAGCTCTAGTTTGAGTCAGTTTAATACTGGTGGCTGATGATGGGAGTCGCTTTGTGTGGGTCCTTGGTGCTGATCTCCTACTTATGAGACTAAACCTAGTCATCCTACCAATCTTCTGTGTGGACTTCGTTTATTGGAGATACAACATGAATTGGCAACAAGCGGATAAAGTCAGCCCTTGAGAACTCACTTCAACGCGTCACAGTTTAAAAACATTTTTTTATGTATTTTATTTTTTAATCACCAAGCAAGTGTAATTGTGCGCAGCTATAGTTCCACTCGTCTTCTGAGATGGGTACCCCGGTTGCTTCCTCCCACCTCTCAAGTGCTCTATCAGGTTCTGCATGTTGTTCGTTCTGGGATGCTGTATACAGTTTCGTTAATAATGCTGCACCTGTTGGCACAGTGAGTAATTTCTGTAGGGCCTGTAGTGCTGTGGGTTCTGCCGGAAATGTGTCGTACAAGTCTTTGATCGCCACCCGTAATCTAAAGTATGCAAACATTTTTGATTTTGTTTGGTGCGCACACAAGGATGGGCTTTGAGATGGGATGAATGTGTTATGCGGGAAGAGCGTGCCCAACGTTGTAAATCCCATGTCCTCTAGCACCTTTCTCATACTCTGCTCTTGTGTGATGGACAGTTTGGGATGATTCGCTAGTGGAAGTGCTGGTGGATAAAGCGGCAGCTTACGTGCTTGTGTCGCCAGCGTATGCCAGGCTCTAGATGTGCATTTGACCGGATGTATCACATCGCTGGAGTAGCTTCCTATGGGGTCCGATATGTACTGTGTCAATCGATTCAGGTGAACACTGTCTGTTTCCACTACTATATGTGGAATATGAGAGTGCGGTTGCATCCAATGATGTGCATGTTGTGCTTGTGCACAATAGTAGTACAGTTGTAGGTCGGGGGCAGCAAAACCTCCCTGGTGATACGGTTTTGTGAGTACCTTCCAACTCACTCTGGGCTGTTTCCCCACCCATGTGAGTTGTTGTAACGCTGTGCGCAGCCTGGCAACGAAGGCTTGTGTAAGCCAAATTGGAATATTCCAAAACAGATATAGGAATCGGGGCAGTATCACCATTTTCTGAAGGGCTATTCGATCCGCTATCGAAAGTAGTAGTTTAATCCATTTCTCAATTTGCTCTTCCAGTTTGCTCATTGCCACTCCATAATTTGCTTTGATCACTGTCACCGAGTCCTGATGCACCCAGACTCCCAGATACTTCACCGGGTCCATAACCCATTTTAATGGATAGTCCAAGTTTGGTTCTGGGGTCTCTGCTGTTAAGGGAATCACTAGCGATTTATCCCAATTTATACTGAGACCCGAGTATCGTTCGAATCTGATATATTCCCTAATCAGCGGATTGAAATTGGTGTCTGGGTATCTGGTATAAAGGACAATGTCATCCGCATAAAGCGAGATACCCACAGGATGGAGGCTAAACTAGAGCGCCGTTTCCGGGTGCTTTTGTCTAACTTTACAGGCTAGCGGCTCTAGCGTGAGTGCAAACAGGATAGGGGATAGCGGGCATCTCTGTTGTGTTCCACGGCTGATCTCGAATGGCTGTAAGGTGTGACCGTTGATGCGTACCCTAGCACTTGGCTCGTTATATAGTAGAGTGATCCATTTCAAAAAGGCAGGCGGGAACCCCATCCTGGACAGGACAGTAATCATGAACTCCAATTCCACCGAGTTGAAGGCTTTCTCCGTGGCAAGGAGTGCGGCTGCCGCCGGCAATTCAGGATTTAGGGTATGATACATCGCAAAGATAGTGCGTATATTTTGAGTTGTGGACCTGGTGGGTATGAAGCCCGTCTGGTCTGGAAGCACTAGGAGTTTCAGTAGCGGTTGTATTCGGTTTGCCAGTATCTTTGCCAGTATTTTTACATCAATATTGATGAGGGAGAGGGGGCGGTATGATTCACAATAACTGGGGTCCTTGCCTGGTTTCGGAAAAGCTATCAAGAGCCCTTCACGCAATGTTGGCGGAATGGCCCCTTCTTCATACGCCTCCCCAAACATCTGGGCTAACTGTGGTATCAGCAAATCCTGAAATTCTTTATAAAATTCCCCCGGCAGGCCGTCTAGGCCTGGGGCTTTGTTGTTAGGCAGTGAATTAATCGCCTCTTTAAATTCGTCTTCTTTTATATGATGTCCTAGATATTCCCTATGAGTATCCGAGAGCCAAGCGAGACCTATGTCATCCAGATATTAATGGATATCTGGCTGTGTTTGCGATATCTGTGTAGTGTATAGTTTGGAATAGTATGTTCGGAAGCTATCCAGGATGGAGGGGTCATAAACCTGCTCGCCTTGGTCATTCACTATGTGCATTATAAGTGAGGCGCCCTGCATTGGCCTAATCTTCTGCGACAGCGCCCTGCACGGTCGTCCTCCCTCCCTGTAAGTTCTGGTCCTGTGCTGTCTGAATAAGTACTTTATTTCTGTGTCCGCATATTCATTGTATGTGTTCACTTTACTTCGTATATCTGCTAGGAGGGAGACTTGTAGCGTGTCAGCATAGTCAGCCTCTAGTTTCTGAATATCTTCTTCCACCATAGTTAGTTGCTGTCTAATGTCTTTAAGGATACCAATGTGTTTACCAATGCAGTGACCTCCTACGGTTAGTTTAAAAGCCTCCCATAGAGTCCTATAGCTCTCCACCGATCCAGTGTTAATCTGGAAGAAGTCCTCTATACCTTGCCGTAGTTCCCCACGGAAAACCTGATCTTTCAATGCCATAGGTCTGAGTCACCATGTGAACTGCCTCGGGGTATGAGTAGGGACCTCCAGGACAAGTCTGACCGGGGAATGGTCTGACAGAGTCTTAGGTAGGTGTTCTATGTCTGATGTCCACATGCTAATGTCCTACGTAGTCAGCCAATAGTCTAGTCTTGACCAGGTTTTGTGTGTCAACGAGGTGCAAGTGCCCTCTCTTCTCCCTGGGTGTCTCAGTCACCATACATCTACCATGGACCACTCGTCCATCCCCTCCAGCCTTTTTGTAAACATAAAAGTGCACCACTACCATGGATCCCATAATCCCCCTTATCTCTACGTAACATGTTAACACCCAACAGTTGGTATAATTATAATACGATAACACATGGAGTCCACCTTAGACCAACAGTGTGCGGTTCGGTATGTCCTGCTATTGACTTATCTGAGAAGATGATCTTCAACTTGGCCATCTTGGGAGGTGCGGGTCTCCTTTCACCACAGTCCGCAGCCTAAAGCCACCAACAACCGAGTCCTCCCTGTCAGTTTGTTGGTAACGCAGTCATGAGTAAGTGCCCTGGAGTGCAACCTCCCAGATCAGCAGTCTTAGTTGCTATATTCATACAAAATTTAGGTTAGGTGAAGATATCATTCCACGTCTGACATTGGCCCTTGGTCTTGCTGTCTGTCTCTCGGGGAGTGCCTACGTTCTCCTTTCGGCTTGCGCAGCTGCAGGTATTTTAGGAATTCTTTAGGTTTGTTGAAGATCTTTGTAGCGCCTTCGTCTGTGATCTTCAGCCTGGCCGGATATAGCATGGCATAAGGAATCTGCAATTCTCGAAGTTTTTGCTTTGCTGGCATGTACTTCTTCCTCGCTTCTTGGACGGACTGCGTGAAATCTGAATATAGAGCTATGTCCATGCCCTCATGTCGCAGGGCGCCGAGCTCACGTGCCTTCCGCAATGCTGCGTCACAGTAGTTTAGTAGTTTCGCTATGATGGGCCGGGGCCTGGTGCCCACTGGTGGTTTCGGGCCAGGGATCTATGGGCACTTTCTATCAAGAAGACATCCGGGAACACCTCTCTGCCCAGTAGAGTTATCAAGAGTTGCTTTACATATTTCTTCATTGGTCCTGTGTTTGTAGTTTCCGCAATTCCCATGATCCTTATGTTGCATCTTCGCGACCTGGCCTCCAAATCCTCCGCCTTAGCGGCTAGCATAGCCAATTGTTTATCTACTCCAGATTGTTTCGCAGTGATTTGAGTGTTGGCGTCTTCCAAGTCCGATATCCTGCGTTAGGCCATGTCAATCCATTCGGTGTGTCTGTCCAGCCGTTCAGACATGCGGTCCACTCGTGCGTAAGATTTTCGATTTTAACGTCTATGTTCGTCAGCGCTGTTTGAATCGTGAGGAACATCGTTTGTACACTGTCCGCTGAGAGTCCCCCCGTAGTTTGCGCTGTTGGTAGAGTTGCCTGATGATCCTCGCCGGCCTGGTCCTGTGCCTTTTTGGAGTGTTCGAAATTTATTTTCGGCTGATTTTTATCTGCTTTGCCCATTGTATCTCAAGGGCTGTCTGCCTCTCCTCGCAGTTCCGCGCCTCTGGTTCATCACTGTGCGCAGCTAGCGACGTGCTTGTCGAGTCTGCTTCTGCCGCTGTTGCAGGCCCGGGTGTGTGTGTCAGCTCAATCTGCTGCAAGCGCTTATGAGGCCTCAGCCAGGTGCAGTTATGGACGCTCACTCCCTGCAGAGTCCCGCTAAATATGTAAGTGCGCCGGCTCCCCGCTAGCTGGCAAGGCCCAAGTGAGTTGCACGCAGTCTTGCTCGTCTCTTCGCCAGTATCACTCACCATGACCAGCCTTGCAGTTGTGTCCCACCGCTCATCAATGATCCGTCTCTGGGCACGGTTGCAAGCACCCCTGGGTCACTCCGTGCTTAAATAGGTTGTGCTCCTCGGCCGGGTGTAGCGGGACTGGCCGCCCGACTAGAATATTCACGCCCGCTGGGTGAAGACAATCCGCAGCGTTGGCACCGTCTATCTTCTCTGTGGGCTATGACCCAACACACAATGCGCTGCTCCCGGGCCCGCAGTCCTGGGGCCCACCGGTTTACTCAGGTGTCCGGCACGCCCCTCAGCTGCAAGCCGAGCACACTAGTCTGTTGGTTGGTGTCGTGCCACCGGTGGACTAAACTGGGGTTATATCGGCCGCACAATAACTCATTCTGCTTCGCACCCCTGCTCCGATCCTCTTCAAGCTGCACCAGGCCTCTCTGCGCGTTCGCCTTGGCCTGTCTCGGGCGCTCAGCGTATTTTGCGGGAAAGTTCTGCAGTTGGCTTAGTGCCCCCGCTTGGATGTCAGGCCAGCCGTACCTTATCTGTGTCGGTAAGTGTATGGGCCCTTCCGCTGCCTCTCGGTCCCCCCCCCGCAATTTCCCTGCGACGTGGCTCTGGTTCGCCGGACCCGGGCTGCGTGCCTTGCGTCTCGGCCCGAGCTCTCACTTCAGAGCGGTGCGTCCCCTGCAGCCCTGTCACGCAGGCCTCTTCAGACCGTGGGTCCCGATGTCACAGAGTCAGCGATTAAAACCTTGCTGAAGTCCCACCGAGCGTTTGCGGTGTGTTAGGGAGCACAGTTTATTCATTTATTGGGGTGAAATCCACGATTAGAGTGCAGGATGAGGATGAAAGTAGCGGGCGCCCGGAGGAGCACGCTTAGTATGCGGCCATTCCATTCCTCGGCTAGCTCCGCCCCCCACCCACTTCAACGCGTCATAGTTACAATGGTCCACTACTTCTCTTCAGTTCACCTTTCAGGACCCTACAAAAAATACAGCTATCTCCCTGTGGACTTATTTATCTCATCTGCCTGCCTTTGCCACATTTGGCAAACGTGATATAATGATTTTTGCCTGCATGGATCAAGCATTGTACAAGCTTTAACTACCTGTTCTTCCTCAAGACTTTTACAGCCTGTGCCACGAACATCGGCTAGTGCGGATTTTCCTCTGTGGAATATTTGCCTGCCATGCTCTTCTGAAAGAAATTGTGAGTTTTCGTGACCTTGCTACCAGACACAACTTTTTTCTATCTTCTCAAAGTTTTTGACAGATTTCTCATCAACCACCATGCCGGCATTTTTTAAACTGCCTCTTCATTCCAGCATGGAATTCCTTACAGCATTCTCCAGTGGAGTCTTCTGCCAGCTGACACAGAAGCGCTTACAGCATTCATCTGACTGATGCCTCTCACAGCATATCCCTGTGACATTGCATATTTCCTACGTGCTGTGCGTCACGCTCCCTACGTGCTGCACATCACATCGTTCACCATTGCTTGGTACTTGTGATAGATTATCCTGGCAGAGAGGTTTTGCGCTTCTAGCAGACCTCTTTTTCAGTAAGGGAATCAAACCTACCTACACTTCTGCACAGAGTCTTTACTGTGGAGGATAGTGTGGATAAGAGCTATGCCGTCTTTTGCCAGCAAATCTTGACATCTTTAGATGAGCTGGCCCCTTTACGGAGGGTGAGGGACAGATCTAGAAGAGCCAATCCCTGCTTTATCAGCGATCTTGGACAGCAGAAACTCCGCTGTAAACAGGCGGAGCGTGCCTGGTGGAGAGGTTATAAGGAATCAAATAGGGCAGCGTATAAAGTGGCCTTGCAGGAATACAAGGCCCGGCTTAGGAGGGCCAAAGCACAGTTTTTGGAAGACACCTTGGCTAAGGCCCCTAATAAGTCGCAGACCTTGTTTAAGCTAGTTAATAACCTAGCTAATCCGTCCTGTGCAGTACCAGCTATTCCGGCCACTCAGGAATGATGCGATTCCTTGGCCTCCGCGTTTGAGGAGAAAATCAGGACAATCTTGAATGGACTCCAGGTTTCTGGTCAGTCCGCGTCGTCTTTATCTTGCCCCTCAGAATTCCCCCACTATTCGGGCTCTGAGTGGGACGACGACAAGGAAGAGCTTCCCCAGTTGTCCTGTTTTCCTATCCCCTCTTTGGAGGAATTTTCCGTCTTGGCCAATGGCGTGTCCTCAGGATCACCGCTTGATCCAATGCCACATAAGATCTGGAAGTCATTCCAAGCCGAGCTGTTTCCCCCGCTGTACTGCATCTGCTGTCAGTCGTTGGCTACAGCGTCAGTTCCAGACAGTTGGAAGTTGGCAATAGTAACCCCATTGTTAAAGAAGACCTCTCTGGACCCTCTATGCCCGGCCAACTATAGGCCCATTTCGCTTTTACCATTCGCGATAAAAATCATAGAGAAGTTGGTCACGAGAGCCTTATCCAACTTCCTGGAAACCAACTCTTGTCTGGATGTAGTCCAATTTGGCTTCAGGTCGGCCCATGGCACCGAGACCGCATTGGTCACTGTGTTGTATGATCTACGAACGCGTGTCGACAGGGGTAAGTCAGCATTTTTAGTGCTGCTCGACATGTCGGCCGCGTTCGACACGGTGGACCATGCGGTTCTACTGGGCCACCTTCGGAGCGTGGGAGTAACTGGCCTGGCTTTAAGATGGTTAACATCTTATCTTTGTAACAGACAGCAAGCTGTGGCGTTACCACCATTTCGATCAGTCACACGACAGGTGAATCAGGGTGTCCCCCAGGGGTCAGCGATCAGTCCGATCCTTTTCAATTTATATCTTCGACCCCTAGTAAGCCTGATAAAGTCATTCGGCATATCAGTCATCAATTATGCCGATGACACTCAACTGATCTTTTCATTTGAGGGTACAGAGACAGTGTCGAGAGACACCTTTCACCGTTGCATGTCGGCAACAGCAGAATGGCTGCGAGTTAACTCGCTTCAATTTAATGGGTCAAAAACTGAGGTTCTCCATTGCTCTCTAGATCGACTCCTCCGCCCGCTACCGGATGATTTCTGGCCATCTTCCATCCCGGGCACGATGACGGCCGCGGATTCGGCCCGCAATTTAGGGGTTCTGTTTGAGCCTAATCTGCAGCTTGACGCCTCTGTTAACAGGACCCCGGCGACTTGTATGGGCCTGCTTCGCGCCCTACGTAAAATCTTGCCGTTACTTCCCTTGGGAGCCAGAGCAGAAGTAGTGCGGAGTTCCATTCTCAGTAGGCTAGACTTCTGCAACACACTGCTTCTGGGAGCTCCTAAGACCCTGATCCTAAAGTTGCAGAGGATTCAAAATATGGCTGCCAAATTGGCTTTATCGCGTCCACGTTCTGCATCTTCATCGGCAGCACTAGCTGATCTTCACTGGCTACCTGTCCAGCAGAGGATTGCCTTTAAGGCCTTATGCCTTGTTTTTAGGGCTCTGCATGGACTTGGACCGATACCGCTTCAAAATCTTTTCTCTTGGTATCAAGCTGCCAGACTTTTGAGATCTTCCTCAGCGTTCCTGGTGATGGTCCCCAAGATTAACAGAGTGAGGATGTGCGGTCGTGCCTTTAGTTTCACGCCCGCCACGTTATGGAACACTCTACCTCTGGCGCTGAGGAGTAGACAAGATCTGACTTCCTTTAAGAGGGATCTCAAGACCTACCTGTTTCCAAGAGCAATGTAGTGTGCTTCACCTGATGGATGATATGGTCTCAGCGCCAGGATACCATTTGGGTGACAGCTGCGCTTAACAAGTATCAATACATTACATTACATTTACAGTACTTCTCAGCTAGGCACTTTACTGGCAGCATCTTCCCTCATTCGTGAGTGCTTCAAGCGCGGTGACGTGCACACCTATTTCCCATTTCTCCCAATTAAGCATGAAGCTCTGCATACCCTCCATTCATACTACTAGTTGGTGAGTACTTCAAGCGTGGTGACGCGCACCCCTTGAACATGTTTATTCTTCACGGTCAATCTCTAATTCTTGTAATAATTACAGTATCTCAAGTCTGGTTTGACATTTTGGTAAACTCATATTGCCTGTTTATCTTACACTATTACATTTTCTTTTAGTAATGGCTTTACAAACAGCAATTCTTCCAGCTCAATTCCTGTCTGAGCCAGGAACACTTAAAATCAAATGGAGCCAGTGGTACAAATCTTTTAATGTTATTTAATATCTTTAGATGGTGTGAAATGTTCTCCTGTCAGGAAGAATGTGGTTATATTATTGTTTGGGATCTGAGGGTCAAAGGATTTTTGATCATCAGCCTTAAATAATTTGTCCTCCTTCAGATGACTGGGATGAGTTCTCTGAGGCGTTAGCCAGATTAGAAAAATATTTCACAGATGAGCCTAGTGTCATTGTAGAGAGACACACATTTTATACATGCAAACAACAAGAACATGAAAACATTGATAATTTTTTTAGCTGAATTAGGAGTATCAGCTTCCTCATGTGAGTTTGTGGGACCTATTGAACAATACTTAAGGGATCAGATTGTTGTGAACTGTCATGATTCTAAAGTTCAAGAAAGGATTTTGTGTTGCAGGAAACGGTCACTAGCAGAAACTCTAGAAATTGTCAGAGGAATTGAGCGCTCTGTTATTGCATCCAAAGAACTAGGTAAGGTTAAGGGTATTGCCACTGAAGCAGTAACTAAAATTACACAAAAGTCTAGATTTAGTTCTGTCCAAATTAACACATATACTAGCAATAAATCTGAGTTAATAAACCTGATAGGAACACTCAGTATTTCAGATGCCCCCATTTGCCCAGCTGTTGGAGAAATGTCTTCGAATTTCAAAAAAACTGGACACTTTGTTAAGGTATGCAGAAATGTTGCTAAGTTAATGGGGTTAGATACTCTTGGACCTCAAGTTACGTCAGTGTCACACAATGATGTCTTTCAGAATAAGAAAATTGTTTTGTCCATAGATGTGATACATACTGCGGCACAATCTGAGTGTTGTAATCCTGTTTGTGATGTTAAGATTGGGAATGTCCAAACCAGAGTTACTGTAGATTCCGGCTCCCCAATTACCATCATACAACTTTTTTTACAAAAGAGTGGGATGGCATTAACCTGCTTTCTCCAGATATTTGTACAGTAGCATTTGGGGGCCAAGAAATTGACATGGTGGTTACTTTCCTGAAAGTTTGCAATTTAAAGATAAACTCATTCATTCTAAAGACTATGTAGCTAAGAAGGGTTACCACATTCTGGGCTGGAGAGAGCAAGAGAGGTTCAGAATTGTTTAGAGACCTGGGACAGAACACCCTATTTCTTTAGTAGATGCTGTGCATAAGGATGTCAATTCTCTAGAACATGTACCTACCAAACATCAATCTGTTTTTGAAGACAACCTACGTGTGGTTAAAGGATTTGAGCACAAAATTATTCTTAAGCCTAATGCTATGCCAGTTGTCCATAAAGTGAGACATGTTCCTCTGAGCAGTAGAGAGAGATTGAAGGAGCATCTTAAAAAATTATGCTCAGATGGGGCTATTGAACCTATAGACTCGTCCTTATGGATTTCTCCCATTGTTATAGCTTTGAAAAAGAAATCTGACTAACTCAGGCTTTGTATCAACTTGAGGCAGTTGAATAAGAAGAGTCAAGTTGATTGCTTTCCCCTACCAAGGATTCAAGAAATGCTAGCTCAACTAACCGGTACTAAGGTTTTTTCCACCATTGAGGGCTGCTTCCCCTCAGATAGAATTGAACAAGGAATCTCAAGATCTCACACCTTTAGCACTCCTTTTGGTGCATTTCATTTTCTTAGAATGCTGTTCGGCCTTGCTTAGGCGGCATCAGTTTTTCGAAAACTTATGTTTTAACTTTTAGGAGAGGAGAAAGATGTTCTTATTTATCAAGAAATGTCTTCGAATTTCAAAAAAACTGGACACTTTGTTAAGGTATGCAGAAATGTTGCTAAGTTAATGGGGTTAGATACTCTTGGACCTCAAGTTACGTCAGTGTCACACAATGATGTCTTTCAGAATAAGAAAATTGTTTTGTCCATAGATGTGATACATACTGCGGCACAATCTGAGTGTTGTAATCCTGTTTGTGATGTTAAGATTGGGAATGTCCAAACCAGAGTTACTGTAGATTCCGGCTCCCCAATTACCATCATACAACTTTTTTTACAAAAGAGTGGGATGGCATTAACCTGCTTTCTCCAGATATTTGTACAGTAGCATTTGGGGGCCAAGAAATTGACATGGTGGTTACTTTCCTGAAAGTTTGCAATTTAAAGATAAACTCATTCATTCTAAAGACTATGTAGCTAAGAAGGGTTACCACATTCTGGGCTGGAGAGAGCAAGAGAGGTTCAGAATTGTTTAGAGACCTGGGACAGAACACCCTATTTCTTTAGTAGATGCTGTGCATAAGGATGTCAATTCTCTAGAACATGTACCTACCAAACATCAATCTGTTTTTGAAGACAACCTACGTGTGGTTAAAGGATTTGAGCACAAAATTATTCTTAAGCCTAATGCTATGCCAGTTGTCCATAAAGTGAGACATGTTCCTCTGAGCAGTAGAGAGAGATTGAAGGAGCATCTTAAAAAAGTATGCTCAGATGGGGCTATTGAACCTATAGACTCGTCCTTATGGATTTCTCCCATTGTTATAGCTTTGAAAAAGAAATCTGACTAACTCAGGCTTTGTATCAACTTGAGGCAGTTGAATAAGAAGAGTCAAGTTGATTGCTTTCCCCTACCAAGGATTCAAGAAATGCTAGCTCAACTAACCGGTACTAAGGTTTTTTCCACCATTGAGGGCTGCTTCCCCTCAGATAGAATTGAACAAGGAATCTCAAGATCTCACACCTTTAGCACTCCTTTTGGTGCATTTCATTTTCTTAGAATGCTGTTCGGCCTTGCTTAGGCGGCATCAGTTTTTCGAAAACTTATGTTTTAACTTTTAGGAGAGGAGAAAGATGTTCTTATTTATCAAGATGATATTTTAATTTCTTTCAACACAGTTTAAGAACACCTGGTTAAACTGGACCATATCCTTGGAATTCTTGAAGATCGTGGTATGACAGTGAAGAAACAAAAGTTAAGTTCCTAATGAATGAGGTTGAATATTTGGAGCATGTGGTTTCTTCAACTTGTATTAGACCTAAGCAAGATATCTTGAAAGCGATTTGTGATTGTGCTCAACCCACAGGTAAAGATCAATTGAGGTCTTTCTTAGGTCTAAGAGAATATTATTCTCGCTTTGTGTAATATTTCACACTTGTAAGTGAACCATTGAGAAATCCTGTCAGAAGTAAATAAAGTTAAGTTCCCTTGGGAGGATGAATAACTAGAGTCTTTCAAAGATTTAAAGGACTTGATCGTAAATGCACCTGCTCCTAAGCCATACATAGACAATGTTATGCCTTACATTATAGTCGACTCCAACAATTTAGGTCTTGGTGCCATACTTAGTCAGATGGTTGATGGATTTGAGAATACAGTGCTTTTGCTTCTCGTAGAATTTCTGCAGCAGAGAAGAATTACAGCACTATTGAGAAAGAAGCACTTGCCTGTGTGTGGGGTGTTCATCATTTTGCAACATATCTTTGGGGGAGAGAGTTTGTTGTTGGGGTTACTGATCACCAACCTTTAGTTTTCATCTGGAATGGCATGGAGTTGAGAAGTTATAGCCTAAATTGATTTGTCTATTTTCAAAACTGTATGAATATAATTTTACTATGAGACACATTCCAGGAGGAACATATTTCAACAGATTTTCTTTCCTGGTGCCCCTCCAATTCAAGTAATGATGAGAAGATTCACGAAAACAAGGAGGTTGTTGTGGGTTTGGCTGATGGTTTTGTGTTAGCTAAAGATGTAATTTCTTGTCAAGATTGGGAACACGTGTCTGCTTCTGATCGGTGTCAGGTAGTCCTCAAGATGTTTATCTGTACCTGGTGGCCTCGAAAGGTCAGGTTGGGGATGAGTTCAAGTCGTATTTCAAGGTCAAGAGGGAGTTGAGTGTGGAAGGTGTTTTTCTCATGAGAGACTCTTTATTAATCGCTCCTGCTGGCCTAAGAAGTACATTGATTGTGTTGGCTCACAAGGGCATGCAAGAACCACTGGAATCAAGAAAAGACTACATTTATACTACTGATAGCCTGGGAAGGATAATTAAGTGGAGACCATGTTGAGCAATTGTAGAGAGTGTAGCCATGGGGAGACGTCTCTTAGTACCTGACAACTCTCCTTTGTGTCATGTCAGTTTTCCTCAGACACGTTGGGAAAAACTTGGGTTACATGTTGTTGGTCCTATTGGTGGGTTGAATGATGGTTACAGGTACATTTTGACTGTGGTAGACTAGTTTTCTAAGTGGGTCTCGCTTAATTTTATGAGGGAACCCAACACTGACAATGTCATTGATTTTTTTGGACAGTTGTTTCGCTCAGAAGAAATTCCTGCATTTCTGGTTTCAGATAATGGGGTTAAATTCATTTCAAATAACATGAGGGGTTTTCTGATGAATTTTGGGTCTAAGCATCTCACCACTGCCCTCTATAGTCCCAGAGGAAATGGTTTGGTGGGGCGGGTGAACCGTATTTTGAAAAATACCATACAATTAGCTGTTTCCTCAGGTTTACAGATGCAGGATGCTGTGAGTGAGAGGGTATGGTTCAGCAATAATACCCCCTCATTCCACCACTGGGGTAGCCCCATTTGCCTTGTTGAGGGGTAGACCTTCTTTTAATGATTTGCCCCCAGAATGGGTGATTGCTAATTCAGGTGTTGATGACAGAATCCCCAATTGTGACCATGTGAGATGAAGGGAGGAGGTGAGTCAAGCCAAATCTAAAGTTAGGTATGATGAGGCCAAGCGGGTTAAGGAGGAAACTTTTGTTGTGGGTGAGTGTGTCGGGATTAGGAGACCGTTCAAGAAAGGGTGGTTCTAATTTTACCCTGAGGCTAAGATTGTCACACTTGACACACATGCAGTGAAGGTTGTTGGTGGGAAGTGGTGGAGCAAAAGGATAGTAGCTAAAATTAAAGGGGGCAATGGCAAAGCTCGTGAGTCCTGTCAGAGTGTGAGTTCCACTGATGGTGTGAAGGCCAGAGAGAATTATTTCTTTGATGTGGGAGTGTCTGCTGAGGGTCAGTGCCTGAGCAGGTGAATGTGCAGGAAAGTTGTGAGGATTTCGGTTTGATTGAGGAGTCTCCCAGTGTGGTTGAGGAGTCTGTGCTTGAGCAGGAGTCTCCCGCTTTGCTCGAGGAGGTTTCTAGCACAGAAGGGATATGCGCTGATCTTCCTGAGCTCACGTGAGTTAGTTTAAAATTTAAGCCTAAATATCTTGAAGACTATATCATTTGAGTTACTCTTACTTGTACTCATATGTTGTATATCTGTATGACTATGCAATGTGAGTTACTTACTTTTGTTATTAAATGTTTGTTTACCATAGATATATTTTCTATATCTTTTCTCAGTTGTTTGGGTCTTGTTTTCTGTTTGAAGCGGGTAGGTGTGTTATATCCTTATGTTCACTTTTGTTACGCATTTACTGTTCATGTTGTCATGATGCATGCCACATCATTCATTATTCTTGGTTGCCTAGCATACTGGAATGTTGGTTTTCTTGAAGCTACAGTTTAAGTCAGTTTAATACTGGTGGCTGATGATGGGAGTTGCTTTGCGAGGGTCCTTGGTGCTGATCTCCTACTTATGAGAATACACCTACTCATTCTACCCATCTTCTGTGTGGAATTTGTTTATTCGAGATACAGCAGGGGGTCTTGTTTTACTTTCACTGAATCATCAGTGCTTGGGGGCATATTTCAGCCAAGAGCACTGATCCTCTTGGTAGAGGTTTTGTTGGACAGGGGAGAATCTTCTTTTTTCAAAGGTACCTCTGACCAGTGGATCCCTGCTCGGGGATCGACACAGGAGAGCGATCCCCAAGCAGGGATCTACCCATTAGGCATCTGGGATAGGGGGAGATGCCCTTGGGCAATGTATTGTGTTCCCTCCTAACAATGTCATTATTATATAGTCTATTTGCTACCCTTGGGGTGTGGATGAGAGTAGCTACCCCTGATGTACACCCCTGAAGGGGAAAAACTACACTAGACATCAGGGTAAATAAAAAGTATATATATTGGGATGGGGCCTGCCCACTATGGGAATGGCCATGTCCCAACCCTAATAAAATATGGTGACAGTCTCCCCATCCCCACACCACCCGGAGGTCAGATAGGGGTGATTGCTCTCAATCTGTCCCTGGGAGATAGAATGTCCAGTAGACACCAGAGAATGTCTTTAGTCTAAGAAAATATAGGGGTGGGGGGCTGAGCACCAGGGGTATGCCCATGCCCCCACCCCAACAGGTGGATAGACAGTCTCTCTGCCCAGTAGGGGTAGATGGGGAAAGTTAACCCAGATCTGCCCCCGGTTGGGGGGGGGGGGGGGTACAAAAAAGCCCACTAGACACCAGAGTAAATAGAAAAATAAATATAGGGAATGGGGCTGCCCACTATGCACCGCCACACCTAAAACAATATAGTAATTCTTTATGGCTGCCTTGGAGGGCAGAAGGGGTGATTGCACTAATATACTACCAGGGGAAAGGTCAGAGAAAGCCTGCTAGACAGTAGGGAATGCATTTTTTTCACATATATGGGTGGGGGCCACCCATAATGGGCATGTCCATGCTCCTACCCCAACAGCAGGACAGACAGTCTTTTTGCCCCCCCCGAGAGGCAATTGGTAATTATTCCTGATCTTCCCCCTGCGGTGGCAGAAAGCCCAACAGACACCAGGGTCTAATAAAAAATAAACATTGGGGTGGAGGCTGTCCCCCCCCCAATAAATATGGCAAGAGTCTTTCTTCCTCCCTGGAAGGCAGATGGAGTGATTACCCCATATCTACCCCCTTGGGAGGCGCTAAGTCCACTTGACAGCAGGGAAACAACATAGGGGTGCAGTCTGTTCCCCATGGGCATGGCCATGCCTCCACCCCAAAAGGGTACAGACAGTCTTCTCCTCCCCTTGGGGGCAGATATGGCCAATTATCTGAATTTTCTCCACGAGGAGCAGAAATCCCAATAAACACCAGGGACTGCATTTATGCAGTACGTTTGTAGGGGAGGGGAGGCATCACCTCTGGCATGGACTCATGCAGTCCCCACTCTACAGGCCAATAGATTTGCTACCCACCCCCCAGGGGATGGATAGGGATGTTCACCTCCAATCTGCCCCCCAGGGAAACAAATTGCCCACTAAACAAAAGGCATTTCAAAACGGACCCAAAACAAAACAAAAGAGGATGCAGTCTACTCTGGCATCGAGTCATACCTTCTCCTCAGGAGGGACAATAGTGTCTCTCTGCCTTCATCGAGGCAGGTAGCAGTTTTGTCCCAATTGGGGCAATTTCCCCAAATGTGAGCCCCAGGAAGTAGAACGTGCATCTGACGTTAGGCATTTTGCCTTTGGTGCAAAAGAAAGAGATGCGGTGTTGTACTCTGGCATTGGTCACACACGCATCCCAAAAGAAGGAACAAGCCAGTCTTTTAGCCACACCCCGGGCACATAGGAGGTTTTCCTCAATTTGCCCCCGGGAGACAGAAAAGCCCATTATATGGCAGGAATATATTTTTCCATAAAATAATGGGGTGGTTCTGGCTCATCCTAATATCTGCCCCACCCCTAAAGCCGTAATAGTCTTCCTGTTCTCTTGTGCCCTAAGAAATCCCACCCCACAGGCGACACAAGAGGACATTTGTTACCTTTGGGTGTTGTTTTTACATCTGGGCCAGGAGAGTGTAGCTAACTCTCAGTATCATCCTACTTGCAATAGTAAATGGCTGCTTTCATTGGGCTTCAGTATACTCCACCTGAGAAAACCTAACAAACCCAGAAAGTTCAGAAAATTCCACACTTGAGGGAGTTCAGGGTGGTGTGCTTTGGGTGTATCCCAGAAAATGTTCTTACCCACAATGACCTGAAAACCTCAAACTTTGACTAGAAACAGACACTTTCCTCACATGTCTGTGAGAAAACCTGTAATCTGCGGGGAGCCACACATTCCCTACCAACCAGCATTCCCCCAAGTCTCCCGATAACAAGGGTACCTCACTTGTGTAGGTGGGCCGAGAGACCTTGACACAAAAAGCCCTAAAATGCAATGAGTACAGATCAGCAATAAGGATAGCTGCTGGATTTGGGGCAGTGCTCCGGCGCCATTAATAGAAACTCTACCAAACACGTGCATTTTTGAAAAATAGGCACCCAGAGAATGCCAAGGTAGTGTGCTTCGTAGGGACCTGAAGATTTCTTTCCCACAATACGCTGCAAATCTCACACTTTGCCTGAAATTATGCATTTACTGTACATTTTTATGATGGAAACCTGCGGAATCACGGATATCCACAAAAATCCTACCGCCAAGTATTATCACACTTTTGCTGATAAAACAGCTGCACTGATTTTGTGGCTAAGCCTAGTGCCTGTGACAGAAATGGATCAAACCTAGGTCAATGGGAGTCCCCTGCAGCGTGCAAGGGGCCCACGTCTGGGCATACCCTTGGCCAATTAGGGCATTTCATCAATCAAAAATGTTGTTTGCAAGCGTTCCTCCCTTTAACTTTTGTGTATTTGAGACAAAGCAGATTGTCATAAGCAGGGAAGGGTTTAAACAGATGGCCAGAGTTACGGGTAGCAGAATGATTTTGGAGGGTACTACAATAGAAAATGTAGGAAGAATGGACTTTGATACACTCAAAGGAGCGTTAAGCCAGAGATTAGGTATGGACGAATTTTGCGGATCTGCGGTCCGCGAATTCGCGCGAAATCGCAAAAAGAATTCACAAATTTGCAGATTTTCCCGCAAAATCACAGATTTTTTTGCAATTTGCACTGGAGTACTTTCTCCTGGTGCCTTGAGTGAGCTGTCCATCATAGTTGGGAAAGGGCAGGAATACGTTTGATACAGCTAGTGGGTGGTGCGGGGCAAAACGAGGGGGGCTTCTATGCGTGTCAACATGCCTCGTGTATAAAGGGACAGAGAGCGAGCAGGGCAGCAGGTGAGGAGAAAGCAGCCTCCTGGTCACAGGAACTACACAGGGGTTGCGCTCGAGAAACTCAAAGACATCCCTGGAGCATTACAGCAAATTTTTGAGGACAGAGACGGGGATGAAGCACACTTGCCCAGCCGCGACCGTGCTCACTAATGTTTTGGGCTGATTAAAATGTTACTGAATTTGAGCTTCAACTCGGGCACCTGCTATATCTGTAAGTTCTTCCCGTTGAGGTTTAATTTTTGTGACAGGAGCCTCGTGCCAGAATAAATCCTGCCCTGCATAGTTATCCACGAAGATACCACTGTTTTGTGCAATACCTCTACTCAACTGGAGTACTTTCTACTGGCTAATCCAGTAAGTGCTACCTCGTTGGGAAAATGTAAAGTGCTTTTCCTCCACTGCAGCTGCGTAAAGGGCCAGAAGATTTGTCTCCACTGACCATGTGTGCCTGTAACTTTGCCACCGCGCCAAAATGCACCGAGGTCCCTTGAGTGAGCTGTCCATCATAGTTGGGAAAGGGTGGGAAGAGATTTGATACCGCTAGTGTGTGGTGCGGGGCTTCTATGCGTGTTAACATGCCTCTTGTGTATAAAGGGTCAGAGAGCGAGCAGGGCAGCAGGTGGGAGAAAGCAACCTCCTGGTCACATGAACTACACAGGGGTTACGCTCGAGAAACTCAGGGATTCAAAGACCTCCCTCGAGTATTACAGCTAATTTTCGACGGCAGATATGGGGTTAAGGCACACTTGCCCAGCCTCGACCATGCTCACTAATGTTTTGGGCTGATTAAAGCGTTACTGAATTTGAACTTCAACTCGGGCATCTGCTATATCTGTAAGTGATTTCTGTTAAGGTTTAATTTTTGTGAGCCTTGTGCCATACTGAATCCTGCCCTGCATAGTTATCCACAAAGATGCCACTGTTTTGTGCAATACCTCTACTCAACTGGAGTGCTTTTACTGGCTAATCAGTAAGTGCTACCTCGTTGGGTAAATGTATAGTGCTTTTCCTACACAGCAGCTGCGTATAGGGACAGATGATTTGTCTCCACTGACCATGTGTGCCTGTAACTTTCCCACCGCGCCAAAAGGTGCAGAGTTCCCTTGAGTGAGCTGTCCATCATAGTTGGGAAAGGTCGGGAAGACGTTTGATACCGCTAGTGTGTGGTTAGAGGTAAGTACCGGGGGAAAAAAAACAAATTTTGTTGCCCACTCTGCATCGCCAAATGTGATGCAGCGTGGGCAACGAAATTCGTTTTATTTATTTTTATCGGTACTTACCTCTAATGGTCCATATCCCGCATTTTACAACCCCCCACCCTGACCCTCCGCTGCCTGATGTCACCGCCCCAGTGGGCCGTGCCTGCTTACAGCATTAAGGCGGGTGCCCAAGTTGAAGCTAACTTTGTAACCATTTTAGAATGGCGCCGGTAAGCTGCCAGAGTTGCTTACTTGCAAGTTTCAACTCTGCCAGCTTGCCGGCGCCATTCTAAAATGGTTACAAAGTTAGCTTTCTTCAACTGGAGCACCTGCTCTAACTGAAATCCGCCCGCAAGCGGATTTGTGGATTTTTCGGCAATTTTGCGAGATTCGCGGATCGCGAAATTGCTGAAAATTCGCAAATTCTTCGAGCGAAACGGACTTTCCGCCCTTAGTTACCAGAGATTTAAATCTCTAAATACAAAGACAGTCAAGCTTTAGCATAAAGTGGCATTTAAACCCTGAGAGGTTTTCTATAGTAGATGATGATCTAGTGGTCTATTAATTAATATAATGAATACATTATTCTAGTGAAATTTAAAATATAGAATCAATATTTTCATTGCAGGAATTTTTTGGTAAGTCAATAAACATGACTTCAAGATCAGAGTAAATGATGGTCACCCCTCCACCAGGTAGGGATCAACATGAAATATAGTGTGGCCAGAGAGTGTAATAGGTTCAAGGACTGAAGCATTAGGAGAATTGAGCAAGGATTCAGTTAAACAGACTACAGCTATAACATCTGTTTGAATGAGGTTTGCAATCTCAATGTTATTCTTTGTAGCAGACTTGACAGTAAGGAGACATGTTTTAAGAGGGTGACGATAACTCTTTAAAGAGACTGGCGCACAATTGTGCAGAGGGAGAGAGAAGCTAAAGGTTCTTAGCTACAAAGATATCAATCACTGATGAGGGGTAGGAAGTTGTAAGTGGATAGTGTGTGATCAAAAATAAAGGGAAGAATTGTTACCTGGGGCCAAAGAGGCAGGGAGAGTAGCAGCTGGCAACATTCCAGCCCAGATCAGTGCAGAAAGAAGTCTTTGGTGTGCCTTCAGCGACAATCTTGAATTCTAAACCACTCAAAAAGAATTTTACTGGCAAATGCTAAATGGCCTCTGCATGAAAAATGTCAGAATGGACAGGGACATCAAGAAGCCAACAGGAATAAAGTGCAACTGGTAAATAGACAATTTGATCCTTGAAAATTCAAGTAATCAAAACATTTGCTAAAAAGAAATGAATTAATCACTGAACACACAAACCGAAATGGATGTACAGTATTGGAATAGCATTGTAAGAAAGGGCAAAAAGAGACCAGCAGCTAGTAGCAAATCACAGTGAAAAAAAATAATATTTCAGACTATCAGCACATCGCCTGTGTCAGTGGCCTTTGCATACACCCTGACGGTGTTAAAAAAACTAGTTTACTTAGAAAGAACTTTGGTGAATTAAACAAAATAGCAGCCACTCCAAAATGTATGTGCAGGTGGAGAGTTAAAGACGGATACGGGAATAACGTATAACCGTACAAACAATCATTAAAATTCCATACAATTCAAGTTATTCCGCAGTTATAGTTACCTGAGCTAACTATAAATGATGTCTCCCTTATGACTACACAGATTACATCACTCATGACATGGTCAGTGACATTACTAATGACATCTCAAATGACATCACTCATGACATCATCCACAGAAACACTGACACACCCACTCACATCACCATTCAACTTCTTGTATACCCATTCACACACCCACAGAGCCACTCACATGCCCATTCACAGATTCATACCAGTACACATACATCCACCTACACACTTTTATATAGAGCCACTCCAACACCCACTCACTTGCTTGTGCAGCCACTCATAACCATTCACTCGCCCAGACAGCCACACATACAATGAGTCGCTCACCTGTACAGTGACTCAAACACCCACTCCCTCACCCATACAGCCTCTCAAAATTAGTCACTCATTTACCCATACAAGCACTCACACATTCACTCACTCACCCACAAACACTTACATCCCCATTCACACATCCATACTAGCATTCACATATCCATTCACTCAGCCATACAGCCGTTCACACAGACACTCACTCTCCAATGCAACCATTCACACAACAACTCACTTACCCAAACACTCACTGAAACAACCGCTCACTCACCCATACTGCCACTTACACACCCAGTCGCTCACTCATACATCTATTCAACCACCTACTCACTCACCTATATAGTCACTATACACCCACTTACCCACCCATAGAGACACTCACACTGCCACTCACTCAGTCATAAAGCCACTGACACACCAACTTACTCACCAATACAGCCACTCACACAGTATCTCACTCGCCCACACAGCTACTCACACACCCACCTAGACACCCATACACCCACTCACACACCCTTACACACAAGGACACATACAGTCACACAGCCACTAACATAATATATGTTAGAAGCAGTATCACTCAGTAGCAGGGCACCTAGTATAGTCATTTACATTTTATACTAGGTTATTATATATATTTAACAATCACAAATTCTTAGAAAATACTTACACTCACTAGATGATATTGGTGATGTCATTAGTGGTGTCATTTGAGATGAGTGATGTAATATGTGAGGCCAGCAGCAGTGCATTGTAGGGGCATAAGTTATAGTTAGCTCAGTTTACTATAACTGCTGAATTGTAATGGTTTTGTGTAAGTGAAATCTGAGCCTGACTATAACGTTCCTGTAACCTTTGTTTTTTTCAATGAATTTCTGAGTTTAAAAAATACAAAAATCTATTTCCTAACAATAATATCCCTGTAATCTTTGATTTTAAAGTGAATTTCTAAGGTTTCTCAAATTCTGTTTCCTAACTATAACTTCCCTATAACCTTTATTTTTTTTAAGCATGGGCGTAAAATCCGTTCCGCTCGCGGAATGTGCGGATTTTCGGCAAATTCGCAATCAACGAATTCTCGCGAATTTCCCGAAAATTCGCAAATTCGCACGCAGCGGATTTTTTTGCTTGGTGATACAATATTGCGGCGTGCGGCGTTCACTTACCGTCATTCAGCGTTTGCAGAGTTGTTTTTCTCCATGTTTTGCGTGTGCTGCGCCATTTTGGATCTTGCTGCGGGATCCCGCGGGAGTTTGTCGACCGCCATTACGTCATCGCGGCTTGCCACCTTGCACAGCGAGAGTTTGTCAACGCGAGTACGTCATAAAGGCCCGTGATCACGCCTCGCGGGAATAAACAATTGCGAACACGTAGATGCGGCGGGCACCAACAATCTTGCACACGCGAAATTGCAAAATTTGCAATTCTGCACTAGAAATCAACCAGCAAGCAGCATAAACCTTCTGAAAATGATGATTTTTATCAGAACAACTCCTCAGGTTGACATTTGCCTGCACTTTATTTTTGCAAGGAGTCCATTTTGGGGTGGGTGGGAGGAAGGAAGTGCCCCACAGTCTCCAACTTCCTCTTCCTGTCCAGCAGGCTCCTCCCAGTGCTTTGTTCATGTCCTGGTCACTTTGATTTGGATCTTGACCTGGAAGGATTACTTTTTGTGCATGCTGCTAGATATTTGGATTTGAGGCCTTTTTGACTTTCTTTGGATCACTTTTGGATTAGAAATTTCACAAGTAAGTTTGTTTGCGGCATTACAGTTGCTGCAACTACAATTTTGGAACTTTTTCAGAACATTAAATAAAATATATTGTGGGTAGCCACAGTATCCAGTAGGACCAGGGTTAGTTAAGGGTGCATGATACAACTGTTTTGTTGAATTTCAACATGATTGAGGGCATGGATGGCATTGGATTGGGGGTGGTGTTGGGGACTTTGCCCAGGGGTACTCAGTGGTGCATGGACTGAGTCTTTCTGTGGGGTCTCTTTAATGTAAACATCATGGAGGGCATGAATGGCATTGGATTGTGGTGATTTTTGTGTGTTTTTCGATTTTTTGGGGTGTTGATGGGGCCTGTGCTTTGTTGTGCCATAGGCCTGCACCCAGTCTGCCATGCTTTCATCCATTATGCCCAGGGGTACTCAGTTGTGCATGGGCCTAGTCTTTCTGTGGGGTGTCTTGAATTTGAACATGATTGAGGGCATGGATGGCATTGGATTGTGGTGATTTTTGTGTGTTTTTCGATTTTTATGGGTGGTGATGGGGCCTGTCCATGTAGGTGGGGGCCATTTTGAGGACTGGTACAGGCAGGGCCTGGCCATGTGGTGGGGGTCTAGGGGCCATTTTGAAGCCAGGCAGTGTGCTTTGTTGTGCCATAGGCCTGCACCCAGTCTGCCATGCTTTCATCCATTATGCCCAGGGGTACTCAGTGGTGCATGGGCCTAGTCTTTCTGTGGGGTGTCTTGAATTTGAACATGATTGAGGGCATGGATGGCATTGGATTGTGGTGATTTTTGTGTGTTTTTCGATTTTTGGGGGTGGTGGTGGGGCCTGTCCATGTGGGTGGGGGCCATTTTGAGGACTGGTACAGGTAGGGCCTGGCCATGTGGTGGGGGTCGAGGGGCCATTTTGAAGCCAGGCAGTGTGTTTTGTTGTGCCATAGGCCTGCACCCAGTCTGCCATGCTTTCATCCATTATGCCCTGGGGTACTCAGTGGTGCATGGGCCTAGTCTTTCTGTGGGGTGTCTTGAATTTGAACATGATAGAGGGCATGGATGGCATTGGATTGTTGTGATTTGTGTCTGTTTTTCGATTTTTGGGCAGTTGTTGGGGCCTTTTGCCCAGGGGTACTCAGTGGTGCATGGGCCTAGTCTTTCTGTGGGTTGTCTTGAATTTGAACATGATTGAGGGCATGGATCGCATTGTTTTGTGGTGATTTTTGTGTGTTTTTCGATTTTTGGGGGTGGTGGTGGGGCCTGTCCATGTGGGTGGGGGCCATTTTGAGGACTGTTACAGGAAGGGCTTGGCCATGTGGTGGGGGTCTAGGGGCCATTTTGAAGCCAGGCAGTGTGCTGTGTTGTGCCATAGGCCTGTACCCAGTCTGCCATGCTTTCATCCATTATGCCCAGGGGTACTCTGTCAGTGCTGCATTTAATTGAGCTTTCCATTTTGGGGGTGGGTATAATAAAAATGCTTACTTGCAAACTATTAATTGAAGCGCTACATATGCAAAATTTATTTAACTGATGTTCCTCTGGCTTCGTTTGCTTTTAGGTGCAGAAAGACGAATCAAATCATCAAAGCTTTATTCGAGAATTATACTCATAAAAGCACAAACATACATTTAAGATACATCATTTAAAAAATTATATCCTAGTTATAAAAAATTTCAAACAATTGTGCAGACATAAACAATAAAAAACTTTGATGCATGATTACACAGAACCCACAAAAAATACCCCAATCAATTTGCATTAGTAGGAATTGTCTTCCGTCTAATGGACCATGCCCACCCCAAATACTTTGCTGTTGCTAGAACAACAGGCATATCGGTGGTGGTACAAAGTATTCGTATTGCCTCAACACCCCTAGATGTCCCTAAGTTTCTACAGACAGTAGCTAACCAGACTTTTCTCGGGGTGGTGTAAGCTTTGCACAAAAATAGAAAGTGGCCTATACTTTCGTCTACTGCACCACAGACTGGGCAGCAAGAGGTGGTGGGACTCCTCCACCTACCTGTCAATGATCTCAAAGGAAGGGCACCAGATCTTAACTGGAAGAAAAGCTTCCTATCCCCTGGGTTAGTAATACTGTCCCAATATGGTTCCAATGCAGGATACAGTTTGACTTCGAAAAAACGCCCCCTCATGGAGTCAGATCTCGTTTTGTTCCAGAGTCTTCCAGCTACCCAATCCCAGTATAGGCCTTTGATCATATTTTTGCTTGGGAAGGGTTCCCCAGATGGAGTGTCCCATAAATTAGAGAGGCCAAGATCGCCTAGGGCAGTCCTGAGATTTTTTTGCCAAATTATCTTGTGGAAAGTATCAGCTTTAATTATGGCCAAGAACCCCTCTGCATAGTGCCGGATCTCCGGGGTAGTCCAGAGGTGTCTCCAATAGAGAATCGGGCGCAACCTCGCTTGGTCACTAACTGATCTTCTCCCTAAATCAAGACCAAGTGGGATTAATGGTGTACTCTGCGGGAGTCCTGTGATTCCCCTAAAAAACCTATTCTCGGATATCTACAAGGGGAGGAGCTTCCCAAATCCCCACAGCTCTGCCCCATAGAGGGCAGACCCAAGAGCCTTGGCGTCATATACAGCCAAGATGGGTTTTATAGGCTTGGACTTCGACTTTTTATGTTCCACCCGAAGTGCCCCCGAGATCTTTTGGTGCCTCAAAACCACCTTTTCTATATGCTGGGACCATCTTGAGTCATTTGCTATCTGTATCCCAAGATAGGTGAATACAGTAACCACCTCCAGCTGACAGTTGTTCAGGAATATTTTTTGCCGGGGTCTACGTTTTGATGTAAAAGCCATCAGCTTGGTCTTGCCCACGTTGACTTCCAGGCCATGCTCCCCGCAGAAGAGGTCGAAAATATTCAGAGCTCGCTGCAGCCCGCCGGAGTTTTGGATATAGTTAGCGTATCGTCGGCGAACATCAGGATCGGAACCCTGAGGCCCGCCAACGAGAGCGAGTCTACACTGGTGTCCAGGATCTGAGCCACTATCCCATTAATAAATAAGGAAAAAAGCAGGGGAGCCATCGCGCACCCCTGTCGCACTCCGTGCTCAATCGGGAAGTCAGCAGATGATTCGCCATTCGTACCCCATTGGACTTTGGCGAAATTTCACTCATGCAACCTCATTATCAGGGTAAGTAACTAAGCCGGAAGACCTATTTTGGTCAAAACTTCCCAGAGCTTTCTCCTTGGGACCAGGTCGAAGGCAGCCAGCAGGTCAACAAAAGCTACATACAGGCTGCCTTCGCCAAGCACCACCGTCCCCCACTGCAGCAGAGCAAAGCGAAACACCTGGTCGACTGTACTTGTAGCCCGCCGAAAACCAGCCTGATAAGGGGACAGGGCATTGTTCTCGTCAACCCAATCCATTCGTTTATTTACCACCATCCTCCCTACCACTTTTTGGACAGTGGCAATCAAGCTTATCGGCCTGTAATTAACCGGGAGAGAGCGATCCCCTTTTTTATATATGGGTATGATGGTTGCTCCCTTCCATAGTTCGGGGACAGCCGTTCCCTTCGTAATAGCATTTCCCAGAAGGAATACATATCTGGCCCACCTCACCTTGTCGTTTATAAAAACATCAGAGGGTACCCCATCTAGACGCGGGGCCCTTCCCCCGGGGGCAGTGCTTATTGCGACTTCGGTTTCTTTAAGGGTAAATAAATTCCCAGTAGGGAATACAGCTGAAATTGCTTCCACATCCTTGAACTCGGTAGTCTCAGCATATTGGGGTTTGAAATAATCCACCCAGGCACCCTCAGCGACGTTGTTGTCGGGTGTGTCTGGAGTTTCACCTCTACCCCACTTGACAATATTCCAGAATAACCTGGAGTCCTTAGCCCCCGAAGCCTCCTTTAGTTCTACCCAATGCTTTTCGTTCCATGTTTTTTTTGCTAGGGATATGTTAGCCTTGTAGTGCTTCCTAGCGCCACTAATCGCTGCCCTGTCCTAATTGCTCTACCCAAACTTAACCTGGCTTCCCTGCACTGATGATTAAATCACCTAGCTGGTTTGGGTGGTTGTTTCCTATTTGTCTTGCGGGGCCTCAGGAAGTGCGGTTTTAAAAGGGAAAAGAGCTTGTCATGTATGTCAGTTATTTCCCTAGACCCTGGGATTACAGGGTTTGCAGCCTCCATAGCGGTGATTGCAATATCCACCTCAGAACTTATAAATGCCATAGATTCTGCATTAGCCAATACACTCGGCCAGTTAAGTCTGCGCATGTCGTTGGCCATAGTAGGCAGTGGACCATCACTCGATTGGGGATTCCCTGATGTGGCCAACCACCAATTGTGGGTCACACAGAGAGGATTGTGATCACTCTCCAATCTGCCCTCAATTTCCATGTCGCATACCAACTGCCACAAATTTAGGCTACAAAGGACATAATCTATCCGGCTTTGGTTCCGACCATTGACGAATGTACAGGCACCTTCCCTATCGCTCTTCATTCTCCCATTTAGGGCTCTTAATCCTTGTTCCAGGCAAATGGCATTCAGTTGTAATATATCTTTCGTCCACCGCTTAACCGGGGCCAGATTTAAAATTGGAACGCCCCATTGCATATCTTCCTCTTGCCCCAAGGGATCATCAGAGCTGTCCAATGGTTCAAAAGTCCTGTTTAGGTTGCCAGCTACTACAACTTTATTTCCCAAGGACTGCATTTCCAGAAAAGTGGACAAAGCCTCTAGAATAGGTGAATTCCCTATGGTGCTGCCCCTGGCATAGATGTTATAGATGTCTATCCCTCCCCAGTGTTCTGATGCTATTCTTATCATTTGGATATCCTTGCAACCCAGATCCACCACTTTGATTGTTGCTTGTAGACGTTGCCGTATCCAAATTGTAAGGCCTCCCATCGGTCAGCCCCTGCCGCCTCTACTAGCCGGGATTGCAAAGTTTAGATAGCCAGGAAGAAATATAGGGTCGCAGGCCCATGTCTCTTGGAATAGACATACATCGAAACCATTGATGAAGTCTATCCAGTTTTGGGATGCCAGCTTGCTACTCAACCCCGCGATGTTCCATGAAACCATCTTTCCTGAGCAGGGACCATCTATAAGAACTGCTCCTACAGAGGGCATCCCAGAGTGGCTTGTTAGGATTCCTGCGTGCCCCTCCCTATCTCGATTTTTGTCCTCATTATTGTGCACAACCTCCTGAGTGCCAACAGTGCTAATTGTAATTAGATCCTCATTTTCAGATACCCCAGAAATTGGAATAAACTCCCCAAATATTGCCTCCAGATTCACAGTTTCCCAACTAGTTCTAATTTCATTTGGTTCCACATTTTCAGTTGTCAAAAGAGTTAATACAGACTCCCCACATATATCCCAAAGATTCATATTTTCCCAGTTGTTCGTGGTATATTTGAAATTAAATTCATCATAACCCGAACCCTGGAAGTTTTTTCCATTTGATCAATGAGCCCATCACTTCAAAGCGATTAAACGTTGGTACATTACAATAGTTTCCCCGTTGGAAGGGTACAGCGAAAGGAACAAATCCTGGAGAGGGGAGATTGTTATAACAACCTACTTCAGGGACCATGCCAAATTGAATGCCTGTTGGTCTTGGATAGAAAAATGTAAGGTCGACAACACCAATTCCAGCACTACTTATGCCTCAATGTTGCCTCTTGATCAAACGTACCACCCTGGGATCTTGGAAATTGACAACTATACAGTCCCCCTCTAAGCGCTTAGGAGTACAACCTATCCAGTCTGTCCTTCTTACTCCAATGATCAGCCCGTCCACTTCCCTGGGCAATGGTCTATTGGTCTTTAGCCAGTGCATTGCCTTGTTTTTTAGCATCTGGAAGGATTCTCTTTGCCCAACCTGCAAAGGTGGTACATTGGTTAGGATAGCAACGAAAGGATAAGAATCTGGAGGAAGATTCATAGGTGGTGTCCTGCGAGGCGCCCTCATAGGGAGTGTATCAGGCAGACTAAGGGCAGGAACAACAGGACGGGATGTTGGAATGCTAAGTGGGGGTTGGGAACTATTCAATACAGGATTACCAGTTTTGGAACTATCTTTGGTACCCGTGGCTACAGTATCAGGGCGCTTTTTGGGTTGAAGAGTATTGCTACTTGGGTGGTCTGGTGGATGTAAATTAGTCTTGGGGACTTGTCCCGTCGACCGAGGCCTATTTGTAATAGTAACTACAGGGGAAAGAGGCTCGGTGGCAGAAACACTGTTTGCCAGCCCACTTGATTTTGGAAGATTATTACTATCCCCCGTCCTAGGGTGGGATTTGATTAGGGATTTGGTGGAAAAGAAATTATCTAGGGTAGCCTGCTCGAAGTGGTCTAATCGATCTGCTACTCTTTTGACTCATTCTTCGATGGGAGCCAGGAGAGACCTCATCAGCCTCTCCAACTGGAGGAGCAGGGGTGGAGCAGAAGGTAGGGTCTCGGCCGATCCCATCGCTGAAGGGTCACTAGGGTTGGATACAGAGGTAGCCGGGGTGACTCCGTCCTTAGTGATCTCGACCCCATCGGAGCCAACCCCAGTAGGCTCGCAAGGGAATACAAGCCTATTCCAATTTTCCTTATTTTTTTGGGAAGTTTGGGAAGATAGCACTTCTTTGAGGCAATGCATCTTTTCCTTTTGGTGCACGGTTTATTAGTAACCACGTGGAGTGGCACACTCGGTTGGGCAGTATTTACCTCACCAGTAGATAAATCAGTTAATATAATAGGCGGGGTAGGAACCAGGATAGTCCTATCATAACCCGCAGAAAAGTTAGTCGATGGGCCAGATGACTGGGAAAAAGCATAGGGCGTTTCTAGTACCGCTGGCAGGGTTAGAGATGATAAAGGAGGAACCAATGCCGGGAAACCCAGAGATGGCCGTTTTTCCAAGGGAATTTTAAGGAGTTCGATAGATAGCCTACGCTCGGCGCGTCGCTCCGCCAAAGCAATCTCTTTATCAATGTCTTGAGTTGCCCGACTAAAGTATTTATCTAAGGGACCCAAAATTGTTAGCCCCACCTCGGGCTGGGGGGAGCTTTGGGCAGGGGTAGTTAGAGGGGAAGGCATACTTAGCAGGCAATGTACTTTAAGAGGGAGAAGACAATATAAGCCAAAACAAAATTTCTCAAAACACAGGAACAAACTATGGCAATAGATCATAGGTTAAGCGAGTCAAGATATTAGAATGGCTTACAAGTTACATCAGTGTCCCCAAAGCAGTAACGCAATGTCAGAGAGTGGGCCCAGCCCAGCCTCCTGCAGCCCCTGTCGGCCACAGGCGGTCCCGCCCTTGTCCCGGGCTTCGCTCGGCGCCCACCCGCACGCGTCCTGCGTCGCGGGACAGTGAGGTCACTTAAATTCTTCCTGGCAGGGGGCGTGTCCACCGGGGGAAAAGGCACCAGCTGTAAGAAGTGAGGCCTGCTGGACCTCTCAGTCCTCCGGTGATTACCCCTATCTGCGAAAGTCCCTTGAACAGAAGTCAGCGCCCGTGGAGCGGGGACCGCAAGACAACAAGAGACGGCAGTTTCGGGGGTTAAAAGGCTTCAGGAAAGTCCGATCTCCTCCTTTGCAGATAAGCAGCAGTCCAAGAGAAAAGCCAAGTGAGCGACGCCCGCGGAGCGGGTGGTGCGAACAGTTGATGTAGTAAGCACCTGGCAGGGGGCGTGTCCACCTGGGGAAGAGGCACCAGCTGTAAGAACTGAGGCCTGTTGGACCTCGCAGTTCCTCGGTGATTACCCCTATCTGCGAAAGTCCCTTGAACAGAAGTCAGCGCCCGTGGAGCGGGGACCGCATGACAACAAGAGACGGCAGTTTCGGGGGTTAAAAGGCTTCAGGAAAGTCCCATCTCCTCCTTTGCAGATAAGCAGCAGTCCAAGAGAAAAGCCAAGTGAGCGACGCCCGTGGAGCGGGTGGTGCGAACAGTTGATGTAGTAAGCACCTGGCAGGGGGCGTGTCCACCGGGGGAAGAGGCCCCAGCTGTAAGAACTGAGGCCTGCTGGACCTCGCAGTTCCTCGGTGATTACCCCTATCTGCGAAAGTCCCTTGAACAGAAGTCAGCGCCCGTGGAGCGGGGACCGCAAGACAACAAGACACGGCAGTTTCGGGGGTTAAAAGGCTTCAGGAAAGTCCGATCTCCTCCTTTGCAGATAAGCAGCAGTCCAAGAGAAAAGCCAAGTGAACGACGCCCGCGGAGCGGGTGGTGCGAACAGTTGATGTAGTAAGCACCTGGCAGGGGGCGTGTCCACCGGGGGAAGAGGCACCAGCTGTAAGAAGTGAGGCCTGCTGGACCTCGCAGTCCCCCGCTGATAACCCCTATCTGCGAAAGTCCCTTGAACAGAAGTCAGAGCTCGTGGAGCGGGGACCGCAAGACAGCAAGACACAGCAGTTTCGGGGGTTAAAAGGCTTCAGGAAAGTCCGATCTCGTCCTTTGCAGATAAGCAGAAGTCCAAGAGAAAAGCAAAGTGAGCGACGAATCATCAGCCTCATTGTTCCTCATCCTCAGTGCCAGGAACAAGTCCTGCTGCGGTGTGTGCAGCACAACTTCACGTGTGGCCACAGACAACTCTGCAACTTGTGCAACTGCGGCCTTCTGTTCTGACATCTGAAGAAGATGGCCGCAAAAAAAGTTGCCCGTAGCTCCTCTAGCAAGAAAGTTGCCAGTAAGGAGCAGAAGAAGCAAGTGGTGCCACTTACCAAGGAGACTGGTGTGCCGACCGCCGCATTTTTTGGGGAAAAAAAAGTACGCCTGCAGCAGCAGCGGGGTCTGCTGGGGACCAAGCTGGGAGCAGCACCCCCGCTCCATTGGGCTCAGTGCCACCACCACCACGCCAACTTAAGTCCAAGCCCTTGAGTGCTGCAGAGGCAGCCAGTATAGTTGTTCAATCACCATCGACCAGTGATGTTGGCTCATCGCAAGAAAGTAGCAGCATCCCTCAATCAACACAGGTTGTTATAACTCATCTGACGAGTGTTCAACAACCACAGCCGCAACAACAACCACATGTGCAAGTACAAGCCCAAGTACATGTGGAAGGAGAGGCAGCGCAAGGAGATGCGCAAGCAGAGGTGCATGGAGCGGCACAAGTGCCCACAATAGTTGTTCCTCCCGAGGTAGGGGCACATCAGGAAATCGACATTCAAGCCGAGGTATCATTTGAGGAAGCCACTCCTCCTGATCATTCATTGTCTTCCAGGTCCCTAGCAAGGAAAATATCAAGGATGGTGTCTACATCTTCTTCAAGCCCCCTTCCTTCTGATGATATGGATGAAAATTGGGAACCACCATGGCCGTCTGAGAGTGAGGCACACCATGATCTGACAAAGGTAGCTAAGTGTAAAAGGAAGGTCCCCGAAAGTCTCGTACTTATGGAGTGTGATGATGATGTTGAACAAGAAGTGGCGTATACTCCTGCTGATGAAAACTCTCACGACGATGACGCAGTCATCATAGACGTCACTGCAGCCCCAGCGGGCATGCAGCAAACAGACATTTTTACCCTAGCCCAAAATGCTGCTGAGCGTGATGTTGTTGACGTGGCAATGGGACCACCACCAATGCAGTTAACTAGTACACCACCACCTACCGCTTCCATATTTTCTCACCAGAAGGGACCTCCATCCACCTCGACCTCCATTTCCTCAATTAGTGGTGCTGCAAGTGCACAACGTAGTAAAGTTCAGCAACACACATCCTCCACTTCATCTGGCATTAGCATTCCCAGTATCGCCTCCTCCGCCCTCCACAGACATTTGAAGTCCGCAGTTTGGGACTTATTTAGTGTTATCCCAACAAGGGAAAACATAGCCATTTGTACCATTTGTAAGCTTCGAGTTAGTCGTGGTAAGCTTGGTACCAACTATGGTACCGGAGGCCAGAGAGGTCATCTTGAGAGTCAGCACACTGTCAAATGGCATGCGCACCTAAAGGAGATCAAGGAAGCCCGAATTGCAAGTCAACAAACTGTATCCGTTGATGTTTCATCTGATGATTACGAAGAGGAAGAAGCGCAAACATTTCTTCACTTACACCCAGTACCCCTGTCAGCAGCACACCCCCTGCAAGATATATGAGCCACACTAAGAGTGTGGGAGAGAGTTAGACACCAATGCGAAAAAGTTCATCATCACCGAGCGTAACTGGGTCGAAGAAGTCATCATCATCCCGTAAAATGGTCCAGCCCACCATCAGAAGCATGTTGTTTTCAGATGCGCCATTTGAACGCAACCACCCAATGACGCGTGTGTATAACACTAAGCTGGCTAAAATGCTAGCGCTGGACCTTCTCCCTTTTTCTTTTGTGGAAGGGGTTGGTTTTCTTGAATTAGTGGCAACGCTCTGCCCTAAATGGAAGGTTCCTAGCTGGTTCTATTTTGCCAGAGTTGCGGTTCCAGCACTACATGAAGATGTGCTGGAGGTGATTAGGGCAGCTTTGCAGAAGAGTGCTGTTCACACTATACATCTGACAACAGACATGTGGACCAGTTGCCAAGCCGTTGATTACATGTGAATCACTGCACACTGGGTCTCTTTTTCAGGGGTTAAAGCAAAGCTAACCGCAGGTGTTGACCCGGACAACGTTTTTAAAGCTGCTCTGAAACATGCAACACTAGCCATGTTTGGCATGGAGAAAAATCATACAGGAGAAAACATTTTGCATGCGTTTAACACAAAGGTCTTTCATTGGGTGTCCCCAAGAAAATGCATGATTGGTTATGTTTCCACGGATAATGGCGCCAATGTAGTTAAGGCCATGGATAAGGGTAATTATTTCAGAGTGCTGTGTTTGGCGCACTGTATAAACCTGGTTGTTAAAAAATTCTTGAGTGAAGAAAGTCCAGTGTGTGAGTTACTGACCACCTGCCGAAGAATGTGCACACATTTCAACCATTCTTTTAAGCCCGGAAGCAGCTGAGGTGCCTGCAACATGAACGTAAACTGCCAGTGAAAGCACTCATCCAGGAGGTGGTAACACGTTGGAACTCAACCTTCTACATGCTTGAGCGTCTGTTTGAGCAGTGTGCGGTAGTCAATCAGTATTTCTTTACACAGGGTGCAGCTATGAAGGACCTGAGAATACAGGTGGAGCAATGGAAGCTAGTTAAAAGCCTGACAGACATGCTTCGTCCTTTTGAGGTCTTCACGCATGCAGTTAGCAGGGAGGACTGTAATTTGGGAAAAGCTATCCCATTGTTGCGCATGCTAGAGCACCAACTGAAGGCGGTGTCTTCTACGAGTTAGCGGAGAAGTTATTACAGCGCCTACTTTGCGATGAACGTATTCAAAAGATCCACACAGAACAGCATTACATTTGTACTACTATTCTGGATCCACGGTACAAAAAGGCACTGGCAGGCAGAGTATTCTTTCCTTTTGATGACGCAGATGTTACAAAGTACAAACATTGGCTAGCTGTGGCAGCCAGTCGGTTTGAAAGAGAACGACAGGAAATTGAAGGAAAAGGCAGTACATCAGCATCAGCAGGCCATCCGGAGTCAAAAAAATCCACTTCTGCATCTGTGGCTGTGGCAGAAGTGAGTGATTTTCCCTCTCAGCCGTTAAAGACACCAGCAACCGTATCATCTGCACCAGACACAACAGTAACATTGTGTGAAGAAGAGGATTTGCTAACTCAGCTTGGGTTTGCTTCTCAAAAGGTCCCAGCAAAAAGTAAGCAAAGTGGAGGAACCCTGGAGAACCTTGAGTCGATGGTGCAGGACTATCTGAATGACTCAACAGAGGTCTATGTTCATGATAACCCATTGGCGTATTGGCATGGGAAAAGAGAATTGTGGCCAGAGATCACCAATCTGGCTATAAATTACTTGTCTTGCCCACTCGCAAGTGTGTCTTCTGAACGTGTTTTCAGTGCTGCTGGTGGCATTGTAACTTGCAAAAGGACCCGCCTCTCGCCCAAAAATGTGGAGAGGTTAACAATGATCAAGATGAATCAGCACCTCATACCACCAGATTACAAAATACGAGAATGCACGTAGGAAGAAGACGAGGAGGACACCAACTTAGATGAGGGAAGTTCTTCTCTGTTAGGTGACCTACTCCCGCCTGAATTCGCAGAGTTTGAGGACGAGCTCTTCTTCCCTGACACCGAGCCCTGAAAATGAGTCAATGAATCACTAACTTTCTTTTTCGTCCTTATTCACTTTTATTCCTGTGTGTCTGTCTTTCTTTGTTTTGCAAAATCTATATAAAAAAAACTTTAATCACCTAATCACAAAAACAAGCCCATCAGCAGAACTGTCTTCACTTATTTGCTTATTGATTTGAAGGTGCCGCAGTCTGCATTCCTCAGGTTCACAAGTTCACAAGAACATGCTCCTCTATCCTCCTCCTCCAGACTCCTATTTCCCTCAAAGCAGATGGCTGGATTACGCCCAATGAAGAAAGACTCTGCACTTGTGGGGGTGTTCTACTTCTTTGCGGGTGAGTTGATGGGTCTGGGGCATTGCTGTGAAGGTCTAATACTGGATAAAAGTGGTTTGAAGAAAATCAGAGCAGAAAAAAGATGTTGCGCTTTTGATCACTTGCCTGTCTTTGGGGTGCTGTTTGGCGGGCTTTTAGGTTGTTGTGGGTGGGTTTTGGGGTCTGGGAGCACTGCTGGCACAGTCTAATGTTGATTGCATTTGTTTTTCAGGAAATCCATGGTGGAAAAGGGGAGTTAGGGCCTAGCTGCACATCGTATTTGGACTGAATTCCAGGTAGTAGGCCCATTTTTGCTTTTTGCCAGTTTGGGGGTGTTCTGCTTTTTGCGGGTGGCTGCAGGGGTCTGGGGCCATTGCTTGGAATGTCTAATACCGGATAAAAGTGGTTTGGACAAAATCGGAGGTGACATATTTTTTTGCGTTTTTGCTGACTTGCTTGTCTTTGAGGTGCAGTTTGGGGGGTTCCAGGTGTTTGTGGGTGGGTTTTGGGGTCTTGGAGCACTGCTGGCACAGTTTAATGTTGATTGCATTTGTTTTTCAGGAAATCTATGGTGGAAAAGGGGAGTTGGGGCCTAGCTGCACAGCGTATTTGGACTGAATTCCAGGTAGTAGGCCATTTTTGCTTTTTGCCACTTTGGGGGTGTTCTGCCTTTTTGAGGGTGGCTGCAGGGGTCTGGGGCCATTGCTGGGAATGTCTAATACTGGATAAAAGTGGTTTGGACAAAATCGGAGGCAATTTTTTTTTTGCGTTTTTGCTGACTTGCTTGTCTATGAGGTGCTGTTTGGGGGGTTCCGGGTGTTTGTGGGTGGGTTTTGGGGTCTGGGAGCACTGCTGGGTATGGATACTTTTGATTGCAAGAGGTTTGAAGCAAATCCATGCTGGCAAAGTGGAGTTAGGGCCTAGCTGCAGAGCGCGTGTGAAGTGATTTTGGAAATTTGCCTGAAAATTTCTAAGTCCCCATTTTTGTAGTTTTGCTTTTTGGCTGTTTGGGGGTCTTCTCCTTCTTTCCGCCTGGATTGACGGGTCTGGGGCCATTGCTGGGAATGTCTAATACCGGATAAAAGTGGTTTATACAAAATCAGAGGGGAATTTTTTTTTGTGTTTTTGCTGACATGCTTGTCTTTGAGATGCTGTTTAGGGGGGTTGCAGGTGTTTGTGGGTGGGTTTTGGGGTCTGGGAGCACTCCTGGCACAGTCTAATGTTGATTGCATTTATTTTTCAGGAAATCTATGGTGGAAAAGGGGAGTTGGAGCCTAGCTGCACAGCGCATTTGGACTGAATTCCAGGTAGGCCCAAAGTTTTCCAAGTGTGGCTTTTCCCGGGTTTTGCCTTTTGGCTTGTTGGGGGGGTTAAACTTGTTTTCTCCCGGGTTGACAGTTCTGGGGCCATTGCTGGGAAGTTCTAATACCCGAAAGAAAGTGTTTTGGAGACAATCCCTGGGGAAAAAGTTTTTGCATTTTCTGAGATTTCGCTCACTCTACCGTTTTCGGGGGGCTGTTTGTGGGGGTTCCTGGTGTTTGTGGGGGGGTTTGCGAGTCTTGGAGCAATGCTGGGTATGGATACTTTTGCTTTCTTGCAAGAGGTTTGAATACAATCCATGGTGGGTAAGGGGGGATTTGGGCCTACTTTAGTTTCAAAGTACGTTTTGTCACCATTTTCTACTAGGCCTCGTTTTTGGAGATCTGATTGGGGGTCTTCTACATTTTTGCGACTGGCTTTAGTAAGGGTCTGGGAAGGTATAATTTTGTTCTAAAACACAGTTTACAGTACACCTAGCTTGAGGGGAAAGATCCGCTAAATTAATTCGCCCATACTTATTTATCCTTCAAAAGGAGACTCACACAGAGTACGCACTTTCAAAAATATTGTACTGTCTATTAGGAAACTCAAAGTGTGACTTTTTGCACTACATAGCGTACATACCTTATATTTGTTTGTCAGTGGTGTTCTAATATCACTTCCTGTTTTTCCATCAATAATTACAGGCCGGGTTTCAGCCTGTGCAATGGGAAAAAAAGGATAAAGTCAGGCTTCACATTAGCGAGCCGCAATTCAGCATCCACCAGGCAGGCAGTGGACAGGGTGTCTTCTGGTCACCAACATTGATGGATGGAGCGTCAGATGGAATGGAGGAGTCCCGCTAATAAGAGGAATGGTTGGATGCATGCAACTTACCAAATTCAACAGGACAACTACAACAACATACAGATACAGTATCCGTTCTTTTCTAATTATCTTTTAAGTAATGTTATTGCTGTGAACTTCTATGAGTGTGACTGCATTTCTTTGATCTCTGCTTCTAAATTCATCCCTACAGCCATTGTATAGGTTTTACTTCTGCTATTTTTCAAACCTAATTTAATGTACGAAGTATTTCTCTGAGTGCAGAGACAGGCAAGTGAAAACGCATAATTATTACTGCAGCCCTGTACTGTCGCATTCTTTCATTCAAGGTTGTCGAAAGTACTACTTACTTTTCAGTAACCATGCATGCAGTAGTGCATGCACTTCCTTTCTGTCACTTAAAAGATTTATGGATAGCTTTGTAACCAAAGATTTGTTTATCTTCAATTATTGTTTGTCCATGCTGTGCTTTTTTTTTCTTCTCTCAACAAAACTTTCCCAAAAAACCCCATTCCCATCCATTTTCCAAACCCTAACCCTCTTCCCCCGGGCTGTGTGGTTTTGATTGATGTGTGACTAAATGACAGCAATAATTCCACACACTTGCTGGGGAGGATAAGGTCATAGCAACAGGCTGGTGAAGGAATCCGAGGATATATTCTTACTCAGCTTGACACAGACCCATGACTATTGGCAAATGAAAGCAGATTTTCATGTGCGCCATCAACTTGATTGACCATCAAGAACATCCTCCTCCTAGACGTGGCAAATGATTACGCTGCTGTGTCATTCACCTTCAGTAGTATTTCTTGTAGTAGTAGCCAATGTCAAAGAAATTCAATGCAAGTAGTACTTACATTTTCAATACTTTACCATTTGTTAGGCTACATTGTGGCACTGTTCTAGTGTACTGTCACCTGGTATATTCTCTTTCGTACCGTTCTAATGCTACGGTAAGGACAAACAAGGTTTCATTTTCTTTTTTTTCAGATGCTGCAACTGCCACTGTGTAACACCACTAGTACCACCGCAATGATGACATTTCATCCGCCCAGGATTGCCAACCTTACAAAGAATGTTAGATGTCATAGACATACACCACTCGCTAGTATTTTGTCTAGGAATGAAGAAATGTGAATACAGAAACCAATCTAATAATTTGTGACTGTCTACTCTAAAGTAAAAATGTCCCTTTTTCCAGGGAAGGGTGTTGTCTTGCTGCACTTTTTGGTACAACTGATGAATGCTTTCTTTTTAACACGCACCATTTTTCTCATAACAGACAGAAGCTTCACTTCTAAGAACAAGAACAAGATCAGATCATCATCACTAGGACGAAGTGACCAACGATTCAGCACCAAAAAGAAAAATTAAAGTTCAAACCAGGTGAGGGCTCGGCTCGCCCACAATAAATGTATGAAATAAATCACTAAGCACTTTTCCATTTCTAATCAACCGTTTATGTTTTATGGCAAGCTTGATTTTATTAAATGTTTTTACTTTTAATAAAGCTTTAAAACTTAAATAAACTCTGTGGTTTTTGGTCAAGAGTGACTGAGCAAAAGGTTTTGCAATTTGCAAGCATGAGTCCGTGCCTCTGACACTCCTGGACTCTGACTCCGTACTCTTGTCCTGCGTTGGATAATCAATGGGAGTTTCGTTTAACACCTTTTGCCAAATGTGCAATCTTAGTTAGCTACACAGACAGACTAATAAGAATAATCTAGTAATACCACAGGGAGTCATAGTAGAGGCAGGATAAGAATTTAGATACAGTCTACAAGAAGATCAAAGACGATTTAGAAAAAATCAAATGAGGAATACTAGGAAAAAATAGGTACTCTATATTAAAATGAAAACTTACCGGGGCCAGCAAAGGAGCCCTTGCCTGACCGATCCTGGCCTTGTAGAGTAGCAGCAGCCGATACCCCCTCCTCCTCTGTCCTCTTGCCCCTGTGGGGAGCTGATGTACAACATGAAAGAAAGAAAGACCCGAAAACATGGATGATTGTTGTCAACCAAATCAAACATTTCAAAAGAACAATAACAAAATATTTTGGCGAAATAGCAAATAGACAACTATTCCACAGGATATATTGACCTATCTCATGTGGTCTACTACGATATTAGTATTGCTTGATTTGCGGACCGTTGACTTGGAAAGTTATGTAACTCACTAAACAAACTACTAAAAAGGTTCGCCTAGGACTGGCAGGCAGCAGTCCGCAGCACGCGAAGTGACAGACAAACTCCATCATGATTGCAGATCAGTGACAACACTAAAAAGTTTCATACTACATTACCTATTCATTAAAGTACTCAAACTATCAATCCACCACCACTATTTCTTCTTATTGCCAGGTGTACAAAGGAAGGACTGGACTTGAGTCTGTAGGGGCATGAAGGACTGGATTCTTTAAGACCCAGCGGTGCCAGGGCACAACACCTGAAACCTTCGTGGGTAACCTGCTCCGGCGTACGAATGACAGAGACACGGGACACTTCCTTCGGCGTCAAAGATTCAAGGTTTATTTACTGCAGGGAACACAGAAGTCACGACAAGTACAACACGTGCAACTTGGGGAGACTGCTTCAAATTGGTTCTGTGGATCGCTCCTTTTATACAGATTTTACCCATAGGACAACATGGTACACAAAGGTTTACAACCCGGTTCCCACAATTATCCCCCAGAGGGGTCGCTTTGGTCACTTTGATACACATAAGGTCCGGAACATAAGTGCGGAAACATTTGGCGGTTCCCAACTGTAAAAACCCATCTTCCCAACATTAGTGCATTCCAATCGGCAGTAAAACAGATCGAAATAGGAACAAAGACAGGTGCAGAGGAAGACGGAGACAGTGGGGAGATCGAAAAGGGTGTAAAAGGGGAGGTATCGGGAAACACGAGATACAGGCATCAAAGGGACGTGCCTAATGAGATGCACGGCTGAGACAATAAACCGGCACGGCAAGATGAGCCTCGAGCGGGGCCATCTGCCTTACAGTATCATCCCCCTCGTCATAAAGACACTTACAAAGAACATGTGTCTTCCGCAAATATCTTGGGAGTCCCAGGGTCGCGAAGCGGACATCATCCGTTCGCTGGCTACTTGAGGGCAAGAGACAAAATGGATGCCGTATCTAAGATGGAACCCGTGGGTACAGAGGAAAAACCCACATAACAAACGAACAGTTTAAGTTAGCACAGCGAAACTGCGCACACTTACCAAACTCGTCATTTGCGGTTCATAGATACCAGACTCGACCATATTCGTGCGAGTCGAAAACACCACTTACAATTGTCACGGAACCTCAGACGCTCCTTTTGCCCTCATGTAGGCAAGCACTAGTCGGAATCATATTCGATATTCATCAGACCATCTAGATGTTGTTGTAGCATAGCTCTGTCCAACCGAGTCCCCTTGGTAACAGGTGGCTGTCTCATACACGTTGTAGCACAGAGGCCACATAAGGCAGGACCGCACTGCACACAAAGGCAACACGTGAACAGGAACACCACAACGACTCCGATGATCATCAGAATCTTCCAACCCCAAGTCGACATTAGGCCCCAAAACCACCCAAGTAGCGTCCAATCCCCTACATCCACGTGTATGGATTCGGAGATCTTATGCAACTTCGAGATGGCTTGATAGACAGTCGGAGCGTTATCTGGAATGAAAATACAGCAGCTCGAATAGATCACCTTACATACCCCACCACGATCTGCTAAGATCACGTCTAAAACCATACGGTTTTGTAACGTCATAAGTCTATCCGCCTGAAGTTCAGTGGTGATATTACCAAGGGCACTGGCAGTAATATTAGCTGTCGATTCTACCACTCGAGTCAACTGCCTCAGGTTCCTACTATTGACCATAGGTCCCCAAAACGGGAGGAAACCCTTGAAAAAGTCTCCTGCCTCTTGACCGGCAGAATCCTCTTCGCTAATTACGCCTCTCACAACTCTAGTCTTGTGATAGTCTGCGTCTACAGTAAACGTCGGAGGCAACAAGTTTGCGATGAAACATGAGCCCATGAAGTCAGAGGGCAACCATGCATACGCACGATCATGACAGATAAAGTATGTACCCTTGGCGGCCAGGAACACAGGGGACGAGACCATCGGCAGAATGTAATTTTCAGTGCAAGCACTCTCTCCAAGTCGGGCTTTCGATCTTCGGCCGCGACCTATGAGACAAAAATTACCAATGTGGGGTACGACCCATATCGGAGGCGAGCTTTTAAGCTGCTTTTCACTGGTGAACACACTATATTCGCCTCTACTTAGGACCCTATAGGCTTGTACCTCTTCTTCGGGAATAAGCGAGGGATCGTAGATATCGCTATCTAAATCCTCTATTGCTATAGACAAAGGTTTTTGGTACGAGGTAGGACCAGAGTAGGGGGAACGTGGTTCTCGAATGGGGTGGAAACCCAGTGCGCTTCGAAACATTGTCTGAAATGCTCGAGCAGACCCTTGGGAACTATACGGTAACACCAGATATGGAATTCCCTTATCCGTAGTATGTGGCATCAACCCACACACCCAACAATTAGTAGTGTTAACCACTAACTGATGCTGATGGAGGAGCTGAATAAAGGAATTGTTGCGGAATTCTGCACGTCTAGCCTGCTCGTGTTCAGGTAAGATATGAAAAGAATGAGGAGAAGCAGTGGAGGTAAGTTTAGGGTCAGGGGTAGGAGTAGGTATAGCAGAAGGCAAGAAGTAAGACATCGTATAATACACCCCACCCGCCAATAATGCAGAAACAGTCAAAAACAATACGAATATTTGGAATATAAAGCATTTGGTATGACTGAGTTGCTGCAGCTTGAATCTATGAGCCTGAGCTCCTTCCAAATCCGTCAGCTTCGAGAATGCCATTCCCTATGACCGTCCGCAACGTTTCTTGACGCACTTCGTTCTGTGTAGCAGCAGTCAATCCCTAGGAGTTCCCAGGAACCGACGGTCTTTAACCTAGCGTCAAGACCTACTAACCAGAAGGAAGTACGCGCGCGGCCCTACGGCCTTTATTTCACAAGTGTATATGCAAAAACAATGTCTCTCAGCTGTGGAAGCAAAAAGTGTAAGGAACGAAGCTCAATGAATATGTACAAAACAATTACAGTGATACGAATGTTCAAACTGATCGTGGAAAACGGGATAATGCAATTATCGGGGGACAGAACAGGATCTTTTATTAGTCTTTAATGCTGGATCGCAAAAAGTATCGGGTTTTCCCAGGACGTGTCTGTTCGTCAAACAAAGGATCCGTTGAAGAGACAGCGTCCTGTTGATCAGCTGAATGTTCTGGTCTTGAGTCTTTTGCTGACAAATGTTCAACAGTGTCTTTCTGCTGCACTGAGGATTCTCCGACAGGTTGTGCGTCACTGAAAGGTACAAACGCCGGCAATTTTTCGGTTTCAGTTGATGCAATGCCTTTCCTCACCCACGAGTCTGCTGGCAACGGGATAGGGACTTTCTTGGTATGGGTGGCGTGCACCCAATTCTTCCGCCCCTCAAGACGAACTGCAGTTCTCGTGGCAAGGAGGACCTGGTAGGGTCCAGTGAACCTGGGGTCCAAGTTGTTCTTGCGCGAGAAATTGCGCGTCACCACCCAATCTCCGGGCTGGAGCTGGTGGCCTGGACCCTTCGTCTGCGTCGGCAATGCTTCGTGAACCTGTTGGTGAATTAACCTCAGTTTAGCAGTCAAGTCATGAAGATAATCGATCAACATTGGATACTCAAGATCACAAAAAGTACCTGGCCTAGGAACCCCCCAAACATTTGCAGGACGACCGAACACTATTTCGTAGGGACTAAGCCCTACTCGGGAGTGTACAGTCGCCCTAGTTGACAGTAATGCTAAGGGTAAAGCGTCAGGCCACGAAAGACCAGTCGTAGCCTGAATCTTTGCTAGTTTTAGTTTAAGGGTGCCGTTATACCCTTCAACCAAACCAGCTGACTGGGGATGATTGGCGCTATGGAATTTCTGATTAATTCCAAGGCCCTTGCATACACTCTTCATCACACTCCCCACAAACTCACTTCCGTTATCTGACCACACGATTCTAGGCATTCCGTACGGAGGAAAGTATTCCTTCAGTAGGATTTTCGCAGTAGACAAAGCAGTATTGTCTTTGAGTGGATAGGCCTCGATCCATCGGGAGAATGCGCAAACCACAACTAAAACGTATTTCAGGTTATTGCATCGCTCCATATGGATGAAGTCCAGTTGGGTCTGGCTGTTGTCCCCAAAATCCGTAAATCTCGGATGGGAGGTAGATCTTTCAGGCTCCTTGCAGCCAAGAATTGGAATTTGCTCCCCACTGAAATGCGTCTCGAACCTTCTGAGACTAAATTTCGCAAAACCCTCAAAACCTATCTCTTCCGCCTAGCATTGTTATAATCCTCTGACTCTCTTCCAGGTTCTCTTCAGCGCGGGGACACGCCGGTGTGCGTTACCAAGCGCTTTACAAAATTCCAAAATGAAATGAAATGAAATGAATCACCTCAAAGGGACATGAAGGGGGAGCAAAACTGCCAGGAGGAGTTGGGGTTCCCTTACCAGGATTGTACAACATACACACCATACAGTTCTTAACCAAGCGTTCAGCGCATTTCGTAATACCATCATTCTTCCACACAGGAGACAGCAACTTGCAAATACCTTTCGCGCTAATATGTGCTAACCCATGCGCCATTGTCACAACGGCCAGCACATATGCATCCGGTAACATCCATCTTTTCTGATCCGACAAATCAATCCAACAACCATTCGCATCCAACTTTCCCGTGCTTTCTTTCCACTTCTCCTTTTCAGTCTCGGTGGCCTCATTCTGAATTGCCTTTACACTCTCGATAGTGTCCTCACACATACTCGATTCTGTAGGCCACCTAACCGAACTCGTCACATACATTCGAGTGCTAAGGTTCCGGGCAGTCTCCTTAGCAATCTCATCTGCAAACGCATTACCTCGACCAACATCATCCGTCACCTTACGATGCGCACTACATTTAACAATCGCCACTTGCTTAGGCAACGTAAGTGCATCCAAAAGATCATTCACAAGCTGGCCATGCTGAATCTTCGTACCATGCGATGTTAGAAAACCTCTCTCTCTCCACAACCGTCCAAAACTATGTGCGACGCCAAATGCATATTGGCTGTCGGTAAACACATTCACACGTTTCCCTTTCGCTAACACACACGCTCTAGTGAGAGCGATCAGCTCTGCAGCTTGGGCAGAATTCTGATTTAATCGTGCAGTCTCAACAACAGTATTCAATGTTACAACAGCATAAGCAGTCGTCACATCGCCATTCGGCAACTTAAAACATGAACCATCCACATACAGTGTACCATCTGGATCTTCCAATGGGGTGTTTTTAAGGTCCACTCGACCTTTCGTTTCCTCCTCTGTCCTCAAATAACAATCGTGTTCTGTTATTTCATCTGACTCTGAGCCAATTGGTAACAAAGTCGCCGGGTTCAGGACATTACAACGTTTTATTTGAATGTGGCTTGCCAACAGCGTCAACTCGTAACCAGACAACCTCGCACTCGTCAAGTGCTGAGTTTTCGTACGATTCAAAAGAGTATCGACTGCATGCGGAACCATCACCGTAAGCATATTATCCATGACCAATCCTGCTGATTGTCGGATAGAGACCGCGGCCGCCGCTGTTGCTCTCAAACAACTCGGCAATGCTCTAGCTACCGGGTCCAAGGTCGAGGAAAAATATGCACATGGACGTTGCTTACCACCAAAAGGTTGCGTTAAGACACTCAACGCACAACCTTCTCTCTCGTGAACATATAATGTAAACGGCTTGCTATAGTCAGGAGTACCTAACACAGGAGCCGAACACAATGAATCACGTAATCCAGAAAAACTTTTCTGACATTCTACCGTCCATGGTAAAGGAGTTGAAACATCCTTGCACGTAAGACCCACTAATGGTTTCGCCAGCAATGAAAAATTAGGAATCCATTGCCTGCAGTACGACGTAATACCTAAAAAGGCACGCACATCTCTTTGGGTTGTTGGCACAGCCATTCGCGCAATTGCTGCAATTCTCTCTGGGGTCAACCGCCTTCCCTCCTTTGACAATAAGTGACCTAGATAGGTTACTTCTTGACAACAATATTGGAGTTTAGAAGGTGACACCTTGTGATTTAACTCGCAGAGATGTTGCAGCAGCGATACTGTAGCAATTTTGCAAATGTCCTGAGTATCAGCAGCTACCAATAGGTCATCGACGTATTGGATTAAGGCCGCACCAGCCGGCAACCTAAACGCATCCAGTTGACCCTTCAAGGCTTGACTGTAAATCGATGGACTTTCACAGTAGCCCTGAGGAGCGCGTTTAAACCGGAAGCTGCGTCCACCAAGAGAGAAACCGAAAAGGTCTCTGCTCTCTTCTGCAATCGGGATGCTGAAGAACGCATTCTTCAAGTCAATCACCGAAAACCACGATGCAGAAGCTGGAATCAGAGTCAGTAGCGCCGTGATGTCAGGCACAACGGGGAACTGAGGAATCACAATTTTATTCACCTCCCGTAAATCGATAACAAAACGATAAACAGGTGGTTTCGAAGGATCAGTACGTTTTAGAATGGGTAGTACAGGGCTGTTGCACACGTTTCCCCGTGTTTCCTCAATAACATCTTTCTCGATTAAATCATAGATGATTGCTAACAGTGCTCGTTCACCATCAAGGGAGATACGATATTGGGGAATACGTGGCAATCGCACATTGGATTTCAACTGAACAACATAAGGTGAGATATCAAGTAAGCCCACATCATTGGGACTTGTTGCCCACAAAGATGCAGGAAGAGAACTCAATTCCGGTGGAAGCTTATCGAGAGACAAGTACATGGGAGAGACAACCCTCGCTCCCAACGTAAGCTTTACACCCGCAGGAGAACAATACAAAGTTGCATACAAACGTTTAAGCAAATCCAGGCCCAAAAGATTTTCACCACAACCCGTGGTCAAAATCAACGGAGCTTCTAGCTCACGAGGCCCAATTGTAAGGGGCAAAGGGCGCGAAACTGGATTGCTAACGGGGGCGCCAGAGAATCCAACGGAAACATTTGTTAAGCCAGACAAAGGTGCGCCAGGGAGTTTCGAATGTTTAATGGAACTTTTCTCTGCACCAGTGTCCAACAGAAAAGGCTCAACGACGCCCGATGTAGCAACTGCGACGTAAGGCCCTCTCTGATCAACCGGAACTGATACCACTCCCTCTCCTTGTCTATGGCTGTCCTAGTAATTACTGTCGTCAGTTCCCTGATCGACGTAATAATCGTCTACATTGTACTGCGCAGATCGTCCTTGCGACGATCCACGTTGATCAAAACAATTATCGGAATTCGATGAGTTATCTGAGCGATCATTCTGGGCTCCACGACCTCTACCACGTGGTGCCTGCTGTGAACCACCACGACCTCCTCTAGATGAGTTACCACTATTACGTTCGTTTAGAACAGGACAATTGAATTTGATATGTCCCTCTTGTCTACAATAGGCACATTGATTGTATCCCAACGAGGATCTTTGGGAAGAGGAGTCATTACGAGATTGTGATCTATTCGATTGCGGCTGCGATCGATTTTGTTGGGATGCATTCTGATTTGAACGTGGAGGATACGCTTGTTGCAGCAACACTTTAGTTTTTAGCTCTTTCGTCTTTTTATCAGCACGGTTGTTCTCTTCTTTCTCTCTATTCTCGTAATATTGTGCTGTAGCCAATATCTGAGCTGAAGTAGAAACGGCCCATGCACTTTCTGAATTCTTTAATTTATTGCTCAAATCGGGCAATAAGTTCGAAACAAATTTATCCATGAACAACCTTTGACCACCCTCAGTGCTCATATCCTGTCCACTATGGTCGATAAATGCCTCCTCGAACCTCGTAAAGAAGTCGGAGACACTCTCGTCTTTTTTCTGCTTACAAGCTGACAATTTGTCCCAATTTACCCTCATAGCTGGCATAAGAGTTTTCATTAACGTTATTATTCTTTGAGGGAGAGCAGCAATCAACTGTTCAGGCTTAGCACCACCAACTTGCAACCCATCCGCCGCTATAATGGCCGCCCAATCACCACCTAATTCGTTTGCGTGATTTGCCTGACGAATCTTAGCCCATACCGGTTGCGGTACAACATTGCCAAACAACATGTCAATATCGGCAAGATTCATTATCGTAGCGTCTACAAGCTGCGATAACTCCTTGTAATACCCTGCAGGATTTTTGCGAGGGTCAGGCAAATATTGCTTTACCTGCAACACTTCTGATCTTTTCCATGGGAGATGTATCCATACTCTCTGAAAATACGGCAGGATAGGTGGAACGTGAGCAGCATCACCTGGCATCAACACGGGTGGAACTTCACGCATAGGAAACTGACCAGACTCATCTGGCAGTCTTTCGACATCCTCAACAAACAAGGCTTGAGGTATAGGAGTGGGACGAAAAGATAGCAACCGTTCAACAGCACGTCGAACATTGGTATCCACTATCAGTCCAGCCGAGAACTGAAGTTGTAGATCAGACAAAGCGGTCAGCACCTCGTCAGTTGCGTCGGCCGATATCTGATCACGAAGGACCTTACACATTTCCTCGAACACAAATCTTTGGGTTGGAATATTGAACTGACAAAACGTGTCGAGTACAATACGTGGTGGATTTCTAAGGGGGTGCGTCATCCAACCCATCGCCATATTATATAGCGAAGCACGTTCCCTGTTACCAGGAAGCTGACTACGTCTCTGAGGACCATCTGAACCAGCGGACCCAAGGACAGGCCCGAGCGAATGAAAGAAACTAGCCGCAAGAGGAGAATTACGACTACGAGTAGAGGGAGAAGTATAGGACACAGGACTAACAAGTGAAGGAGTAGAGACAGAAACAACAGCAGGGGTTAATAGAGCAGGAGCAGTAGCGTGAGCAGGAGTATGTGGAAGCGGAGGAGCAGTAGGAATAGCAACAGCCAAAGGAGTAGGAACAGTCGGAAGAACGGGTGCAGGTTGAGGAACAGGCAAAGGAAGAATAGGTGCAGGAACAGGTACAGGGGGAATCACAGGGGCTGTGGTACCCTGTACGTACGGAGGTGGCAATTTCATAAGATAGGACATTAAAGGATCCTCAACTGACTCATCCTTCTTTTCCGACTCCGTAGGCAAAGCAGGATAGCACTTATCTATAGTCATACGCTGTAATCTGTCAAACACTTCCTTTTCCTTAACCTCCTTATCATGCTGAAACTGCTCTGCTTTCTTTACAATGGTAGCAACATTATCTCTCTGATTTCGTTTAGTCTGTCTGATTTCTTTCTGTCGGGCTTCTTTACGCCACAATCGAAAGGCATCAAACATGGCCGGCCTTGACTTTCTTTCGAACAATTTAACCTCTAGATTATCTAAGATCGGGGCCTCGAAGCTACCATGTGGTGGCCAGCAAAGGTCACCATCCTTCTTCGTATATTTGATCCAGTATTCATTAAAAGTAATTGGGCCTAGCCCATGTTTACTGTACAGTTCATAAGTCAGAGTTCCAACCGGAGGTATCGGACACGAGTCCTCCAGTCGGGAATCCACACCACAAGGTCTGAAACAACTGAACAAAGTACTACGACCAGGCATCTTGCACACTAGCCGAGTTTCACAAACTTCAAGGGTTACGGGATTTACCAAGTCCCAGCAAAGAGCTAATACCCTCGGTTTTTGGCGGCTGCAGTCGTCAAATAACACAACAAAGTACGCTCGCAAAGTGTCACCGACAAAAACACTCACACAGCGCCAACAACAAAAACACTCGCTAAAGTGTCAACAACCAAGAACTCTGGGAGCGACCCACAAATACTTAACTCAAAGATCGATGGCGTCTCCAGGAAGGCCCGTCAATCGTCTCGCTATACCAAGGTCTACGCCAGGCGCCAAAACAGGTCTACAGTCAGGGCAGCAGTCCGTCGCAGCCGTCAGGAGGCGGGAATCTTCGCGGGAAAAGTCTTCGGGCCACTTGTTTCGACAACAGGATCGATGAAGCGGAGTGCACCTTCCCTCGGAGATTTCACACGAAGTTCCTCACGATCGTCGGGCTTGGACCGGTACCACTGATGCAGCCCCACGTTGGGCGCCAACTGAAGGACTGGGTTCTTTAAGACCCAGCGGTGCCAGGGCACAACACCTGAAACCTTCGTGGGTAACCTGCTCCGGCGTACGAATGACAGAGACACGGGACACTTCCTTCGGCGTCAAAGATTCAAGGTTTATTTACTGCAGGGAACACAGAAGTCACGACAAGTACAACACGTGCAACTTGGGGAGACTGCTTCAAATTGGTTCTGTGGATCGCTCCTTTTATACAGATTTTACCCATAGGACAACATGGTACACAAAGGTTTACAACCCGGTTCCCACAATTATCCCCCAGAGGGGTCGCTTTGGTCACTTTGATACACATAAGGTCCGGAACATAAGTGCGGAAACATTTGGCGGTTCCCAACTGTAAAAACCCATCTTCCCAACATTAGTGCATTCAGTATAATTTTATTGTTTGATTAATTAAAATCATTACAAACCCCCCCCCATATCCATAAAAACGTAGTAAAAATTTCATTACATTTATAAGTACACCTGAATTTTGACATGGTTCCATAATTATATAAAAAGGGTGTATATTTCTTTTTAAAAATTTGGGGACTTTTTAGAAAAGATGATTGCATAGTGTATACCCCAGTGTTCCAAATTTTAATGTTCATACACCACTATTTGCGACCTGCAGCTAGTCGCTGGTAGGCATGCTGTCCATTCGTTAATGTTGTTGGTCCTATTGAAGGTGACTTTGGTCCTGCTTGTTTTGTTTACTCTCCATCTGCTTGCCGTAGGAGGTTTCTGACCGTTGTCATGAATTTGACGCCCCTGCAGACCAGGATAATGGAAGCGCCTTCCAGCCAGCTTATCACTGCTTGTCTGCATGAACGGATGTTCAACTCATTAAAAATTAATTTTAAATACTGTCTCCTCTGTTCCAGAACTGCTGGACAAGCACATAATAAGTGAGTTACAGATTCTGATTTAAAACCACATAATCGACAGTTTGCGGAGAGATAGGGCTTTTTCCAAGTTGGATACAGGTCTTTTGAGTCGTGCAAGCCCATGCGGTAGTTTGTAAAGCTCTTTTTTAAATGCAAGCTGAAATGAGCGGATAGATAATTTTGGGGCTTTAGGGTTCTGTATGAGTTGATGACTGTCCACCCATGCCGGCGCTTAGAGATTGATTTTTTGTCAGCCAGCAAGGATTTCTTTTTAGCTGCGGCGTTTACGACTTTGCCGAAGCTTGCTCTATCTTCCCCGTTTTCCCACGCTGTTTGTAATTCCAGCTCGGTCAAAGCTGTTCTCAAAAAGCTTCCCCATGAGCTCGGTATTTCTAAGTTCATCTGGAGCTTAATTTCGTCCCAGCATAATTTGTTCAGGGTATCCGGGTTAGAACAGCGGAATGTATGACAAAGTTTGACAAAGCTACTCATTGCCCGGAGTTTCTGGTGCTGTAGGCCGAATTCCAGTCGAACCTGAGAAGGAGAGGCAGATTTTGGCAGCTCAAAAACGGTCTTGTAGATCCTGGTCTGGAGCTCGTTCAGTAGATTTGCTTCTTTTCCACACCAGGTGACTAAGCCATACGATAGGCTGGGCTGGATTTGTGCGGCCATGACTTTCAGCAGATGAGTGTAGTTCGGGCAGTCTAGTTTTTTACGTAGGAGTCTGTAAGCGTAGATTAGTGATTGGGCTTTAGCTTTTAAAGCCAGTTTTTGTTCCTTGTGAGATATGCCCTGCTCAATTATTATGCCAAGATATTTATATGAACGCTGCTCTTCCACGATTGCCCCTTTCACCGACCATTTAAACTTTGTCTTTTTAGAATCCACTAAGCGAACAATTTTTGTTTTTTCTTTGTTTAGCTCCAGTTGTACCTGATCCAAGTAGGATGCTAAATGATTTATTGCTCTCTGCAAGCCAATGGGAGTCTGGCTCAGCAAGACAATGTCGTCTGCATATTGTAGGATGGCGACTGACTCATTGGCCAAGTTTGGAGGGTGACAATCGGCTTTTTCAAAGTGCTGTGCGATATCTGAAAGAAACAAATTAAAGAGGCTGGGAGCTAGCACGCATCCTTGTTTCAGTCCTCGCTGGGTAAAAATGCTCGGGGTTGTGCTACACCCGTCGCCCAGCTTTACTCTAGCCCAGGTTTCCGTGTAAAGGGCTATTATGGCGTTGAGCATTTCTGTTGGCAGACCCATGCCCTTGAGTTTGTTCCAGAGAAGACTCCTGCTTACACGGTCGAATGCGGCTTTGATGTCGACAAAACATGCAAAGAGTCGGGATTTTTTTCTTGACGCTTTTTCTGTTAAGAGTGCTAGGGTGGCCAGATTGGTTGAGGTGCCCATCCCTTGCCTGAAGCCCGTCTGGAACTTGGGGATTATGTTCTTCTCCTCCATCCAATCTTGGAGCTGGGCTAGCAGACAAGAAGCGTACAGCTTGGCCTCCACGTCGATCAGTGAGATCAATCTGTAATTGCCCGTCTTACGGTGGTCACCCTTTTTGTATATAGGGTGGATAATGTTCCCTTTTCCAGGAATCCGGGACTATGGACTGTGTGTAGATCTCATTGAAGATGGGTGTAAAGTAGGAGGACCAGAAATCCAGGTCGTTCTTGAAGATGGCATTGGGGAGGCCGTTTGGGCCTGCCGCGCCCTTGGACTTGAGTTTTAAAATATGACCTCTTAGTTCCTTTTCGGTGGTCAAATTAATCGGCTCTTTGCTAGCTGCCTCCGGACTTGTTTCTCTGCCTCCCAGATGGTGCGAATTGGGGACTAATTGCGTTTCCTCTTTCTCTGGATGCTGCCCTCCAGGCCGTTCTGCCGGGCCTGATGCTATGTTGCTGTACAGAGTTTTCACATGGTAAACCCACGTTTCTTGACCGATTCCCGCTTCTTGCTGTAATTTTGGGCCGGCTGCCAGTTTGTTTATTATGCCCCAGAAGTCGCTGCTATTGGGCTTTTTACTTGCGGACAGTAATTGTGTCCAGATTTCCCCCTTGTACGCTATTTTTGCTCTGCTCAGGTTCCTTCTATAATTGATCCTTAGTTGGCACAGCTTCCAATTTTTTGTTTTACTTCCTTTGTTTGCCGCTCGTGATTGTTGTCGTACCTCTCTTGCAAGCCCTCTTTTTTGGTTACGCAGCTCATTATTAAACCAGGGCTCTCTTTTGGTCGCCATCCTAGAAGTCCGACTTAAAGTGGCTGGGAACCTTTGGACTAATAGCTGGGCCAGCTGTTCCCACGCTTTGATGCGATCAGCCAGGGCTTGAGGGCCCTGTTTGCCCAAATATTCCCTGACTGTCTCCTGGATGGCTTGTGGCACTGCTCCCTGCCATTTTATTTTTTGGAGGCTAAATTTTTCTGGGTACTGTGCTATGGAGTTAATTTTTTGGGCAAGCTTTGCTTTGATGGCCATTCTTGCAGTAAGCGGCAGATGATCACTTTCGACTCGTGATGTAATTTTAAAAGTGTCGATCTGTGAAAGCAGATTGTTGCTAATAATGAAAAAGTCTATTGTTGAAGACACTTTTCCGCTCAAAAATGTAGCAGCCGCTGGGATATCACCCGAGATTTTCCCGTTCAAGATTGTCAGACCGAGAGGTTCTAATTCGTCCAATAGGGTTCTGGCTCCCAGATTAACTTGCCTTTTGCTTTTGTGCAGGGAATTCGCTATGAGATTGCAATTAAAGTCACCTGAAATAACCAGTTGGCAATGTTGATGACTTTTCTGCAAAGATTTTATTAAATTTGTTAAAGTTGCGTATTTTTCATTCTGCTTTTTTCTTTCGGGATGGATATAAACGTTGATTACTAATAGTTGCCTCTTATTTTCATCAAACGAAAGTTTGCCGTTTAGTTTGGTCACTTGGACCCAATTAGTCCCCGTGTCCAGTTCCTCGGTTGACCAGTCCAGATTTTGTTTTACATAGGTTGAAAGGCCCCCTCTTGGGTGCCCGAAGCTCGAAAAATTTTCCGCCAGAATGTGGAATTCTATAAATCCAGGAATTGAGGTTGGAGACAGATTCCACGTTTCCTGGAGCAGGATTATATCATGATGAATAAGAAACGCTGATGTTTCGTGGTCCTGCCCCATGTCTTTAAACCCATGAACGTTCCATGAGCAGAACGTTACGTAAGCTGGTCGCACTTCTTCCGTTTTGGGGGCCCGCCTCCATTTGCCCGCGGCACTTTTCGCTTCTACGTTAGGTATACTTGTTATTTAATGTTTTTGAGACCCAGGACCAATCCATATTCTCCTGAGAATTTTCCTCTGTTTTTCCAGGACTTCCCTTTTTGTTCAACCTGTTCTCATTGAATGGGATGGGGGGCGAATTGGAGCGTGCGCCGCGCACGCATGTAATATAATTTTTCCCTGGTAAGTCCACATCTTTTAGATTTTTAAGGAGGGGGTGCGGGTACCTGGGGCGCTCATGGACCTTCAACGTTATTCCCCAGGCTAAAAACCTAGCGCTCTTTGAGTATATTTTGTCCACCACATCCTTTGAAGACCAGGTTGTCAGGGTCTCTTCGATTGCCGTCCTTGAGGATTGTTTGAATTCTACGGCTATTAGTGCATTCCAATCGGCAGTAAAACAGATCGAAATAGGAACAAAGAGAGGTGCAGAGGAAGACGGAGACAGTGGGGAGATCGAAAAGGGTGTAAAAGGGGAGGTATCGGGAAACACGAGATACAGGCATCAAAGGGACGTGCCTAATGAGATGCACGGCTGAGACAATAAACCGGCACGGCAAGATGAGCCTCGAGCGGGGCCATCTGCCTTACAGTATCATCCCCCTCGTCATAAAGACACTTACAAAGAACATGTGTCTTCCGCAAATATCTTGGGAGTCCCAGGGTCGCGAAGCGGACATCATCCGTTCGCTGGCTACTTGAGGGCAAGAGACAAAATGGATGCCGTATCTAAGATGGAACCCGTGGGTACAGAGGAAAAACCCACATAACAAACGAACGGTTTAAGTTAGCACAGCGAAACTGTGCACACTTACCAAACTCGTCATTTGCGGTTCATAGATACCAGACTCGACCATATTCGTGCGAGTCGAAAACACCACTTACAATTGTCACGGAACCTTAGGCAGATTTACAAGCCCCTTACGGCTCTTTTGCTCCGTTGTTGCTTGACTTTTGTGACGCAGCGGCAGAACAAGAGGCGCCATGGTGCGGCGTATATTAACAGCGTGAAGCATATGGGAGATGCATCACGTTGTAAAGCCCTGCGCCATCAGGGGGCGTTCCGGTGCAAGGGAGGGCGTTCCTGCGCAGGAACGCATCCTAAAAGTGGCTGAGGCAAATCTACAAGATTTCAATCAGTCACTTTTAGGACAATGATGCGTCACTCAAACTCAAACCCTGCGCCTGCTTGAAGCAGATGTATGGCTTGACGCAGCATTGGGGAGATAGGGCACCCCAGAGCATTGCTGGAGCTGCGCCATCGTTGCAACGCAACTCCAGCAATGCACCGCCTTTGCGGCACTGATGAGTAACGCTTCGGTGACGTTTTGCGCCCATGGTGCGCCGCATTGCAAATACGGCGCACCATGGGTGGTGGTGGCGTGGCGCACAATTACTGGCGCATCCCTGCTACTTTGCAGGGATGCGCCGGTAATTGCAAATCTGCGCCTTAGTGTCTAGCATTACGCAGTTCTGTAAACTACACTCATACATAAGTTCGCAGGCCAATGAAATGAACACAAAATCGAAAACAAATAAGCATAGTAGCAACACTACTGAGAAGGAGAGCAGTGCACCTGCAATGCACAGAAGATTTTGAAATATAATTTACCTACAATGTAATCGGCAGCATTATTGCTCTTGGTAAAAAACAAAAATTTGCAATATAATAACACACAGAGCAGGAGAAAACAGAGTAGTGATGAAATAGCTACTACTACTCACCAAGCAAGGGGATCTCGATGCCGAGCAGGTTGAGCAAGTCGCGTTCCCGGTCCAGGTGATCTGTCGAACGGTGGGTGGCCTGGTTGTAGGTGCGCCGGACCCGAGAGTGAGAATACATGGCCCGGCACATCTTCTCCCACCGCTTCCGGAGCCCGTAGCCGCTTGCGATCTTGCCGCCTGCCATGATGGTCCTGGGGAGGCGGCGCTGTACATAGAAGACTAATGCGGCCACCTCCTCCGCGCATAAGATCTCCAGTGGCATCACAAGCTCCCCCCTCAAACGCCCGCACGGGAGCCGGGCACGGGGTGCGGGACCCTTCCCCTTCTCGGGCTGCTTCCTGGCTCCCTAAACCATGGTCTGGGCAGAAAGGAAGGTAAATAATAAATAAGAAATAGAATAGGGAAGAAGAGTAGAAAAGAGTTTTAAAAAGTAGTTTAAAATTAACTAAAAGTAGCAGAAAACACAAAAATATAGAGTTACAATAATAGAGGGATAGATAATAAGTAAAATAGATTAAAAAAAACTTCAAACAAGCAAAGGATGGCAGAGATTCAGAGAGGATACAGAAAGCATGCCCAGAACCATAGCAATGAAGGAAAAACAAGATGGCCGTGCCCGTTCACGACCACGTGGGTAAGTTCGCGTGAGACTTCCCCCGCGATCACACGCGAACTTGTACTAGCGAGCCACACACTTTGCGAGATTACACATGGCGCCCGGAAACGGAAATACGTCACGCAAACAAGATGGTCGCGCCCATGTACAACCGCTAGGGTAAATTCCCCTCGTTGCGCTACCAGGGGCTTGCGAAAATGCAAAAAACCACGCGAACTAACACGCCGCAAAAAAACAAATCGCATATTCGCACGAATTCGCAGCTTTCGAATTCTATCTCGTGCAAATTCGCACCCCGCGAATCCCGCAAAATTGCAGAAAAATGACTTTTGCAAAACTGAAAGCACTCAGCAGGTGCAAAAGTTCAAGCTCATCATTAGTAACCATTCCCTGTAGTGCTTCCTGAGGGGCCCCTCCAGAGTTCAGTTGCCTACTTGCAACTTTTCTATGACCCTGCTCTGACCCTCACAGCAGGCTCAGAGAATATGAGCCTGCTGTGAGGGTCCTAACAGGACCTTTATGGCATATGAGTATGCCATAAAGGTCCTGTTAAAAAAAATTACACTGCAACAGAAAGCAATTACAGATAAGGAAGCAGGTACCAGACTGGAAGTTCAAATTCAGTGACACATTAATCAACCCCTAATTCATTCATGTCAGTTGAGGCAGGGCAGGTGTGCTTTTCCCCCCATAATCTACAGTGATTGAACCTGAGGGTGGCAGTGATGTACTAGAGGGTAGCATGGGTGAGACAGAGGGTGGCAGTGGTGAAACAGAGGGTGCTGTGATGAACCATACGTTGAAACAACTTGGTCGCGACCCTTGTGACCCGATAAGTAAGTTCGCGTTTGCACCCTCGCAAACTGGCAGAAACCCTTGCGAACAAAAAAAAAGAAAAAATCTGCGAATTCGCAAAATTCACCCATACTTAGTTTTTTTTCAGTGAATTTCTTGCTGTACATTCCCACGCCCACACATGCATGACCCTCTCATAGAATAGATCCTTTTGTTTTGAGTCGGACCTTGGCTGCCACTCATCCGACTCTCACTTCGGATCTGGGAGGAACTCTGGAGAGCTTTACCAGCTGGATTTTGCAGGCGGTGGATCAATTATCCCCACAATCCTCTAACAAGCAAGTTGGAAATTCCCCAACCAAACCATGGTATTCCTGTGAGATCAAAGAGCTTAAACAGCATTGCAAATAATTGGAAAGGTGTTGGAGACAGGCTTATTGTCCCCTGGCTAAAACAACATTAAGGAAAGCTCAGAACACATTCTACACCACCATTAATCAGGCCAAAAGCTGTCATTATGTGGAGCCCAATTCCCTGTCTAAAAATAATGCCAAAGAAATATTCTCTATTGTTCAGGGCTTTTTAGCACCCCGCGCAGAACTTATCACCCTCCCAGCCTAAGACACATGGTGTGAGAAACTCTCTAGTTTCTTTATAGGCAAGATCCAGACAATTCAGGCCAACCTTAGGACTTGCCCCCCTAGTTATGTAGGGCTTTCCACCCCTAAGATCACCGCTGTCATTCTACCTCCATCCCCAACTTTGACGGCTTTCTTGCCTATTGCCCTACAAGATTCATTGACTATGCTCAAATCACTTAAGTCAGGCTCCCTGGTTGACCCCTGTCTGGGCAGGTTGCTAGCTGCTGTAGCTGAGGTTGTTACCCCAGAGGCCAAGATCCTTATTAATATGTTCCTACAGACCGCCTCTGTGCCACTGGAGTGGAAACACACCAAACTTTTACCATTATTGAAAAAAACATCCTTGGGCCCTTCCATTCAAGCTAGCTACCACCAAATCTCCCTTCTTCTGTAGGTGGCCAAAGTATGTGAGGAAGTGGTTTACAAACAGTTTGCTAATTTTGTCGAAACATCTGGCCTGCTCCATCCAGCCCAATCAGGATTCAGAGCCACATACAGTACAAAGACGGCCCTGGTTGAAATGACAGAGGCAATCAGGGACTGTTTGGATGTTGATGGCAGCACAGTGCTGATTTTATTGAACCTCTCTGCCGCCTTCGCCACGGTGCCCCACTCCCAACTATTAGACCGTCTTGCGAACATTGGCATCTCTGGCTTGGCGTGGAATTGGCTTAAATCATTCCTGGAAGATAGATTGCAGCAAGTGTGACTACCTCCTGACTCAATGGCACCTAAAACAGTTATGACTGGGGTGCCGCAGGGCTCCACCCTGAGCCTGCTGCTTTTCAATATATATGTTACCCCCTTGGACTATATTGCTAAGGAGCTGGGAGCTAAGAACATTGCCTATGCAGACGATACCCAGCTCCTCTTCACTTGGAGGGATAAAAATACTGACCCGGCTCAGGCCAAAGAATGTCTCACAGCCGTCTTCAAATGGCTTGCAGCTGCCCAGCTTAAGTGCAATGAGGATAAGTCGAAGATTCTCTACTATGGGTCCTTCCCGTCTCAGTTTACGGAAGCACTTTGGCCAAAAGATTACCTACTACCCAAATCAGTGGGAGCTCACAAGGAGGTGCATTTGCAGAGTTGTGGAAAAAGGGGGCATGCCCTTCGAATATCTATCAGCAATAGCGCTCCGTGGACTTCCTGGATGTAACAGGACGGCTTGTTGGCCCCCAAATACCCTCAGCACCCAAAGGGACTTCGTCCGATGACCAGCATTGCACCAGAAGGTACATTTACAGAGTGGTGGAGAAAGGGAGTCTGGATTTCGAAGACCTATCAGCAATCCTGCTGTGTGGGACTTACTGGGGGCAACAGGAGGGCTTGCTGGCTCCATGGAGCCTCTGGGGCCAAGAAGGCTTCCTCGCTGAGCCACCAGTGCACAAGGAAATATGTTTCAACGTGGTGGAAAAAGGGGACTTGGCCTCCTAAGTCCTCTAAACTATTCCGCTGTCTGGGACTTACTAGAGGTAGCAGGAGGGCTTGTTGGCCCCCAAGAACCATCGACACCCAAGGGGACTTTATTCCTCAAACAGTTGTGCGCCAGGAGGTGCATTTGCAGAGTGGTGGTGAAAAGGGGCGGGGCCTCTGTTGACTTGCCGGTCTTTTTTATTTTCCTTCGGGATTTAAAACAAATATTAATAATAATGGGAAGGGGGCCCAGCCAAAATTTTAGGTGGCCTGGTCCCAACAAGGGCACCTACTGCCACTGATGGGGACTGCGGGGAGATCCTGAAGACCCCACAATCCCTGCCAGCTCTGCAACTCCTGTGGGAGCCGGCATTGCTTTTACACATAGGGAGCTGCTACCAGCTCCCTGTGTGTAAAGGCAATTGTGCTCTGCTATGAGCAAGCGAGAGCAAAATGTTCTTGCTTGCTCAAAATGGAGCACAGTTTGCTATGGCTTGGCATGAGAGATAAAAGTCCTGTTAAGGCATAGCAAACAGCTATGTCCTAGGGGTGGGCACCCCAGGACTTAGCAGGACCAGGCAATTGGGGAGGTCCCCAGGGCCCTCTAAGTCTCCAGGAGGGGGACAGTGTGGTCCTCTTTCCTCCTTCAATATTGCCCCGAGGAGGTGGTTGTCCATGGGGCTGCGCAGCCCCCCGCATTACATTTTTTAAAAGCCCCAGGGAGGTGACCGTCCCCAGGGCTGTGGGGGGGTCCGCACGCCCCCCACATTACTTAAAATTAAATCACCGGAGAGGTGGTGGCCCCCAGGACTAAGGGGGGTTCGCTCGCCCTTCCCTTATTCTTTAAACTTAAAACCCCGGGTGGTAGCGATCCCAAGGGCTATTGGGGTCCAAAAGCCCCCCCCCCCCCATTGGTTGTCCCTGGGGAAGTGGCTGAGGCCATACGGGCTTCTACTGCATTTTACATTCTCGAAGCTGGTGGTCTATGTAAAATTATTTCTTATGTATTTTAGATGCCCCTGATGAAGGAATTTTTAATCCCGAAATGAATTGGGTTACTTTTAATAAAACCGTGACATGAGAGACTCAATGGTGCTCCTGTGTTTGTGTGAATATCGTCGCTAAACCCTGGAATGAGAAAACACATTGAATACATTGTAAAAAGGATTAAAAGTGAAAGTGGAAAATATGGACAAACAAAGGATAACACGGTTTGAATTTAATTCATTTAGTCACGTGGCTGTGCAGCTTGGTGGAATCACACGTAGTTCCTCTCATGCTTTGTTGATTTTGCGGCGTAATGGGGTGGAGTGCGGACAAGCTTGCACGCCAATAAAGTTCTGAATTGGTTTAAACACTGGAAAACTGAATTATGCCGGTGTGCATCTCACCACCTCTAATGTTCATACCAGAAGGAGGGGGCCATGCACCCTCCTCCTTTAATATAATACCCCCGGATCCTGGCCCATGCGGGGGCTGATTAGAAACTAAGCGCTGAAGCCTGCACTTTGTTATTTTTTCATTTTCTGCAGGATCTGTAGTTCCTGCTGCAGTTACTTTAAAAAATGCCTCCTTTGGCCCAACGTGGTCTCTGCAAGAACCCCCCAAGAGCCCGGGGGGTCCTGGCATTTCTACCCTGCCCCGTTTTCTTTCTTGTTTTACATTTCTATGGGAATTGGCTTCTTAAGATGGCTGCCAACACTCCCTGGTTGAAGTGTTGGCAGCCAATCAAATTTCAGTAGCATTCGTGTGTCCTCTGCAAGGACTCACATCTACAGATATCTATATTGTTTAAACTTAAATATCTATGAAACTACTGAACAGATTCACACCAAATCATAACAAGCATGCTTTCTGGGCCAACATCTAAATTTCAGCCATATTTGGCATAATTCCGTTCAGCGGTTCAGGCTGTAGTCGTGTTCAAAAAATGACAAATCCAATAACATAGGGAAAACGCATTTTGGTACCCCCTTTTTTTCTCTGCCCTCCCTCCCGATTAATCATCCTAAAACTTTCAAAACAGTAGCAGAACTAAAAAGGTCTTTTAAAAATGTTGTGAAGATTCATCAAGCGGCACCAAAGTTATTAGCAAAACAAAAAACGCTTTTCCTATGGAAACTGTAGTCCTAAATATATCTACCTACTGGCTATTGCCAGTAGGTAATATACCCCCACACACACACACACACACATATCCTACTGGCGGTCACCAGTAGGTTGTTATAGTTAGGACCTAGTTTCAATAGGAAATCCTCAGCATTCTATTTGAAATAACTTTGGCGCCAGTTGACGAATCTTTGCGAAATTCTCCAAGAAGATGGGGCGCTCCGCTCCTATCCTAAAAGTTTCGGGATGATTCGTCAAGCGGGGGCCGAGAAAAAAGGGGGGTCCCAAAACGTGTTTTCCCCATGCAATTTTCCATAGGGAATTTTAAGCGCGGCTACAGCTCGAACTGCTGAACCGAATTACACCAAATTTGGCAAAAAGATAGAGTTTGGTTCACAGATCACACTTTTTGTTAAATGGTGTAAATCCGTGCAGTAGTTCCTGAGTAAATCAAAAGTAAAATCATAGATATATCTATGGACGGAGTAGGGTACGCGTATCCTCCGAGGATCATACGCGTACCCTAATGAGCACCAGCTGCATGCAAATTGGTTGTCAACTGTCTGTCAACATTCCAAACCATGAAGTGTTGGCAGCCATTTTGTGTCTCGGTAGAACCGAGGCACAAGAAAACTGAAAAACAAGTGCGCAAAAGACGCAAAGGGGGCAGGGTAGAAACACCCTGACCCCCTAGTCCTGCTCAGGGGTCCCACAAGGATCCCCAAGGCCACCCCCAGGGACCGCCACCACTTGGGGGTTTAACAATATATATGCGGGGGGCTCACAGCCCCCTGCAGCCCCGGGGACTGCCACCAACTGGGGCTTCTTTTGGGCCCCCCAGCCCTGGGGACCGCCACCCCTGGGGCTTAAATATTATGTATGCGGGGGTGCTCATGGCCCCCTCGCAGCCCCGGGGACCGCCACCCCCCAGGGCTTCTTTTTTTTAAATAAAAAAACTGTGAGGGGGGCTCAAGCCCCCGCACACACCCCGAGGACCGCCACCTACCGCACTACATTTTAAATTGGGGGGGTCCATGATGGACCCCTCAGCCCCGGGGATCACCAACCCCGGGGCTTTTAAATGTTGGTAGGGGGACCGTGGGGGGATTGGGGACCCCATCACGGTCCCCAACGAGAGGCCAGGCCCCAGGGGATGGGGTCCCTGGGGCTACAAGTGGCCCGGGAGGAGGGCCACGCGGCCCCCCTCCACAACAAAAAAAAAAGGCCGGCCCCACGGGATGGGGTCCCCTGGGCCATAAATGGCCTATGGAGGGGGGCAAGGCAGCCCCCTCCTTTAAAAATAGAATTTAAAAAAAAAAAGGCCATGCCCCAGGAAATGGGGTTCCCTGGCCGAAAATGGCCTCATTATTTAAATTTATTAGGGGGCATGTCCTGGGGGATGGGGTCCCCAGGGCCCAAAAAATTGAAAAAGTAGGGGGGCTACACAGCACCCTTTTCTTAAAAAAAAGAAAGACCGGCTTGCACAGGAGGCCATACCCCCTCATTACACCACTCTGCAAATGCGGCCCCTGTCGCGTTTGCAGAGGGGGAACGAATTCCCCTTGAATACTGGGGGTCCCTGGGGGCCAACTAGCCCACTAGGAACCTCCAGTATGCGCCAGGGGGCTGCGTTGCAGAGAGGAGTTCTGAGGCCACACCCCTTTTTACACCTCTCTGCAATGCAGCCTTGTGGCGCTTACTGGAGGTACCTGGTGGGCCAGTTGGACCCCAGGGACCTCCAGGATTCAAAGAGACTTAATACGCGTTTGCACAGTGGTGAAGTGAGGGAGCGGGGTCTGAGTTCACATGTGTGCAAACAAGCCCTGTGGTGCAGTTTAAGTTGGGGAATTAATTCCTTGTCAATACTGAGGATCCCTGGGGCACAACTAGCCCATCAAGCACCTCTAGTAAGCGCTACGGAGCTGCAGTGTTGTAAAAAGGGACGTGGCCTTTGAACACCTCTGTGCAACGCAGCCTCCTGGTGCACAGGAGGGACCTGGTGGGCTAGTTGGCCCCCAGGGACCCACAGGATTGAGGAGGAATTAATTCTCTAACTTAAAACGCGCAACAGGGTGTGCTTGCAGACATATCACCATTGGCCACGACTCCTTCCTTCACCACTGTGCAAACGCGCCCTGTGGCACGTTTTAAGTTGGGGAATTAATTATCTTTCAATACTGAGGGTCCCTGAGGGCCAAATAGGCCAACAGGTATCTCCAGTATGCGTCAGGGAGCTGCATTGCAGACAAGTGTTCAGAGCCCACTCCCCTTTTTACACCTCGCTGCAACACAGCTCTGTGGTGCTTACTGGAGGTACTAAGTAGGCTAGTTTGACCCTAGGGACCCTTAGGATTGAAGGGGACTTAATCTCTCAACTTAGAACGGTGACAGGGTGCGTTTACACAGTGGTGAAGGGAGGGGCCTGACGTGATGTGTGCAAACCTGCCCTGTGCCGCGCTTTAAGTTGGGGGAAAAAATTCCACTTCAAACCTGAGGGAACATGGGGGCCAAGTAGCCCACCAGGTGCTTCCAGGATGCGACACTGCGCTGTGTTGCAGAGAGGTGGTGCAGGCCTTGCCCCTTTTTACATCTTTCTGATACGCAGCTCTGTGGCGCTTACTGGATGTACTGCGAATTCTGATTTACTCACCTCTTATCAGGAGAGACCTCAGTGCAGCATCTTTGAGCCCAGTACTGATTCGGAAAAGTAATTCTAACCATACTTACCAGTAACTTGAATTTCCTTCCATAGGCTAACATTGACTGGTTTCAATTGGAAGTGTGGAGTTTTGCAAATTTAAAATATTCACCTAAAATCATCCAAAGAACAAATTCCGATTTACTCACCTGTTATCGGGAGATACCCCAATACTGCATCTTTTAGCCCAGCAATGACCCTGAAAAATTCTAACCATACTTACCAGTAACTTGTATTTCCTTCCATATGAATCAATTGTCTGGTTTTCACCAGAAAAGTTTCTAAGTGTCTATTTTCACAAACTACAAATATTCCTAAATAAATCGCCTGTATGACTTAAACGCATTCTTTCAACTGTTTACAGGAGATGCACCAGTGCTGTATCCAGGATACACCACTGAGTAAGAAAAAGTTACAATGACACTACTTCACTACTTACCTGTTAAGTGAATTTCCTTCCATAGGGTAACATTGACTGATTTCACTTGGAAATTCTTCTAAGTGTGGAGTTTTGGAACTTTAAAATATTTCTATAAAATTAGCCGAACTACCAATTCCGATTTACTCACCTGTTATCAGGAGAGACCTCAGTGCTACATCTTTCAGTCCACTACTGATCCTGAAAAGTAATTCTAACCATACTTACAGTAACTTGAATTTCCTTCCATAGGCTAACATTGACTGGTTTCACTTGGAAATTCTTCTAAGTGTGGAGTTTTGGAACTTTAATATATTCCTCTAAAATCAGCCGAACTACGAATTCCGATTTACTCACCTGTTATCAGGAGAGACCTCGGTGCTGTATCTTTCAGCACACTACTGATCCTGAAAAGTAATTCTAACCGTACTTACAGTAACTTGAATTTCTTCCAGAGGCTAACATTGACTGGTTTCCCTTGGAAATTCTTCTAAGTGTGAAGTTTTGGAACTTTAAAAAATTCCTCTAAAATCATCCAAACTACGAATTCTGATTTACTCACCTGTTATCAGGAGAGACCTCGGTGCTGCATCTTTCAGCCCAGTACTCATCCTGAAAAGTAATCTTAACCGTACTTACAGTAACTTGAATTTCTTCCAGAGGCTAACATTGACTGGTTTCCCTTGGAAATTCTTCTAAGTGTGGAGTTTTGGAACTTTAAAATATTCCTCTAAAATCAGCCGAACTACGAATTCCGATTTACTCACCTGTTATTAGGAGAGACCTCAATGCTGCATCTTTCAGCCCAGTACTGATCCTGAAAAGTAATTTTAACCGTACTTACCACTAACTTGAATTTCCTTTGATAGGATATCATTGCCTGCTATATAAAATATGTATAAATTAAAAAATATATATAACAAAAAAACAAATATTACAATTTCAATATATTTTAAAACATTTTTTTTCAATTTATATTAAAAATATGTAATGTAATTTAAAAAATAAAATACCTAAAAATAAATAGTTTAAAACAATGTAGTAAATCAGTATAAAAAAATATAACAATTAATACATTTAAAAATTATCATTTACAAAACCTTTGAAATCCACTGAAAAAAACAAACGTTTCAGCCACGTTATAGTTAGGAATTAGCATTTAAAAAACCTTAGAAATTCACTGAAAAAACCATAGGATTCCGCCATGTTATAGTTAGGAATTAGCATTTAAAAAACCTTAGAAATTCACTGAAAAAACCATAGGTTTCGCACATGTTATAGTTAGCTGGACAATTCACTCATACAAAACCATTGAAATTCCCCCTTGATCACTGGTGAAGAGTACACAGGAAATGGACTGCAGGAGCAATTAATTTATTAGCATGTAAAGTCCCGCCCATATGGGCCCGAGGTATGCTGGACCTGGTAGTTCAATGTGTTTCCTCCAGACTTGCAGTTCCTCTAACCCAGTGGTAGCCGCTTCTACATGTTTATAGTGCTAACCACATATAGCTTATTGCAATCACACTTGAGGGTGTAGATCACGTGATCCGTGTTATAATTATTACAATCAGCAATTTGTACTTCAAAAAGGGGGTGGGGTCGCACACCACTCACTCACCAGCGGGATCGCCCCTAAGGACTGTGGTCTGTGTAGTTAAGTATTCTGCGATGTATCCATCTTCGCCATCCCTGGACACGTGTTTCGGGGTATTTACCCCTCATCAGCAGGGAATAGGCCATCTTCTTATCTTCTGGGGTTGCCGGTGGCTGCCAAATATTGCCAGGTCTAGTACCACACGGGCACACGGGTGCGGGGTCCCAGGCTCGTCAGCCCGCTTAAATATTTCAAAAAGGGGGTGGGGTCGCACACCACTCACTCACCAGCGGGATCGCCCCTAAGGACTGTGGTCTGTGTAGTTAAGTATTCTGCGATGTATTCATCTTCGCCATCCCTGGACACGTGTTTCGGGGTATTTACCCCTCATCAGCAGGGAATAGGCCATCTTCTTATCTTCTGGGGTTGCCGGTGGCTGCCAAATATTGCCAGGTCTAGTACCACACGGGCGCGCGGGTGCGGGGTCCCAGGCTCGTCAGCCCGCTTAAATATTTCAAAAAGGGGGTGGGGTCGCACACCACTCACTCACCAGCGGGATCGCCCCTAAGGACTGTGGTCTGTGTAGTTAAGTATTCTGCGATGTATCCATCTTCGCCATCCCTGGACACGTGTTTCGGGGTATTTACCCCTCATCAGCAGGGAATAGGCCATCTTCTTATCTTCTGGGGTTGCCTGTGGCTGCCAAATATTGCCAGGTCTAGTACCACACGGGCGCGCGGGTGCGGGGTCCCAGGCTCGTCAGCCCGCTTAAATATTTCAAAAAGGGGGTGGGGTCGCACACCACTCACTCACCAGCGGGATCGCCCCTAAGGACTGTGGTCTGTGTAGTTAAGTATTTTGCGATGTATCCATCTTCGCCATCCCTGGACACGTGTTTCGGGGTATTTACCCCTCATCAGCAGGGAATAGGCCATCTTCTTATCTTCTGGGGTTGCCGGTGGCTGCCAAATATTGCCAGGTCTAGTACCACACGGGCGCGCGGGTGCGGGGTCCCAGGCTCGTCAGCCCGCTTAAATATTTCAAAAAGGGGGTGGGGTCGCACACCACTCACTCACCAGCGGGATCGCCCCTAAGGACTGTGGTCTGTGTAGTTAAGTATTCTGCGATGTATCCATCTTTGCCATCCCTGGACACGTGTTTCGGGGTATTTACACCTCATCAGCAGGGAATAGGCCATCTTCTTATCTTCTGGGGTTGCCGGTGGCTGCCAAATATTGCCAGGTCTAGTACCACACGGGCGCGCGGGTGCGGGGTCCCAGGCTCGTCAGCCCGCTTAAATATTTCAAAAAGGGGGTGGGGTCGCACACCACTCACTCACCAGCGGGATCGCCCCTAAGGACTGTGGTCTGTGTAGTTAAGTATTCTGCGATGTATCCATCTTCGCCATCCCTGGACACGTGTTTCGGGGTATTTACCCCTCATCAGCAGGGAATAGGCCATCTTCTTATCTTCTGGGGTTGCCGGTGGCTGCCAAATATTGCCAGGTCTAGTACCACACGGGCGCGCGGGTGCGGGGTCCCAGGCTCGTCAGCCCGCTTAAATATTTCAAAAAGGGGGTGGGGTCGCACACCACTCACTCACCAGCGGGATCGCCCCTAAGGACTGTGGTCTGTGTAGTTAAGTATTCTGCGATGTATCCATCTTCGCCATCCCTGGACACGTGTTTTGGGGTATTTACCCCTCATCAGCAGGGAATAGGCCATCTTCTTATCTTCTGGGGTTGCCGGTGGCTGCCAAATATTGCCAGGTCTAGTACCACACGGGCGCGCGGGTGCGGGGTCCCAGGCTCGTCAGCCCGCTTAAATATTTCAAAAAGGGGGTGGGGTCGCACACCACTCACTCACCAGCAATTTGTACTTGTCATCCCTCAAATGTCCGATAGCTCTTACAAATCAAACCATATTTGCATGCCTTGCACGAGTTACATTTCACAAAGCCTCTCATGTTGACTGATAACAAATTTCTATAGTCATTCTTTGGATAGTAGTAGCTGGAAGTAAGAATATCCCCCAAAAATTTTACAATTTTGGATGTAATCTGTGGATATTTCGCCACAGTGTTCACTATGTGTTCATCTTTCTTTAAAACAAGGATCTTCTTGATATCCTTTTGGGCGGCATTGTATTCCAAAAATACTCTTTTTGTTATATTTGTTTGTGCCATCAAGTTGTTCCTGCGTGAAAACAGTAATTCATTCCTTGTCTTTTCGTTAACCCTCCTCTTGGCATCATTTAAAACGCTAATAGGATATCCCCGTTTCCGGAAGCGTTGTCTGGACCAGAATCACCAGTGTCTGACACCAATAAAGACTCACACTCCATAGGTTCAAATTTCCAGAAAGGGTTTATTCCAGCAACCCATTTCACCCAACCGGGGGCTTTGTCATAGTCAATATAACAACACTGTGCACCATCACCTTTAAAAAGAGATGTCATGTGATACCATAGGCATAGAAAAGTTACATCATTTAGTAGCAGCCATGGGGCATAGGTAAATAATAAATAAAGACTGTTGATATGGATTGCATAGTTTACACAAGGTATACAAATATAAACATTAGTTGTCGAAATTGGCAATACAATACACAATTCATCTCCTTGCATACCACATTGAAAGGAAAATTTCTATATCATTTGCAGTCCTCAGTACAAGATGTACTAGTAAGCGGTTCCCCTTCACATTTAAAGTGGCATTGCACCAGGAACAGACTGCATATTACGCCTTGACTCTCAAGTGAGAGATACTGGATCTACCATTCATATGGTGACTCCCATGATATAAATCATATGTGTAAGAAGTTGGCCTGATATGTAGTGTTTCCAATTCTGGAATCACTTGGTATCAGTCCAAACAAACCCCAAAGATGTCTGGTTGTAAGTCAACCTTGTTAGACAAGCTATCCTAGTGGTAGCATGGACTAAGCAGCCTTAAAGGCTTAACTTAAGAGGTCGTGTTAAGCGAGCTGTTTTACCACATACAATCCTGTAATCAAATGAAAGGACACCACACAAGTATATATTATAAAAATATATGTATTTATTACTAAATTACTCCCCAGTACTCTTTATGAGGAAAGGGAAACAAGCGTTAAATCAAAAGCACAGTAACATACAAAGTTGCACAATTTTGGATAAGGGCCGGTGGCCACTTAAACCATATACTAAAAAAGTGGTATAAGAGATACCAATCGAACAGTGGCTAGGCCTAGGGCCTAGAGATTCGCTGGGAGCAGTCAGGACTAGCAATGCTGAAGTCGGGAGTAGCCCACGGAACTCGGGTGCAGCACGGAAAGTGCGGCTTGCACCAATGCAATGTCAATGGTGCGTAAAAGTTACACAAAGTTAGTTTAAAGGCACTTCCGCTGAACCTAGAGGAACAAAACTTAAGACACAGACCCTAGAGGTGTGGACCAGTGTAGGAACACCGGCGTTGCAATGTTACCTCACCCACAGGAAGTGGGTGCACAGGGTCGAAGTGGCGTCGGGTTTTGACACGCAGGTTCTTGGCGCTTGGAGCTGAAGATGCTGCAGGCGATGGGAAGCAGAAGTGTCCGGTGGATCCAAGGGTGGATCTGAAGTGGTGAAGACCTGAAAGCAGAGGGGACAATGTTCAAAGTCACTGACCAGTGACCACCGTGGAACCAGATTGGAACCAGGCAAAGTCGGGTGCAAACAGGTGATCAGGGGTTGCTTCTCTCTGCAGCTGCGTAGACACGAAGAGGTCAAAGACGTCCAGGAGTCGATCACGAGCTGTCCCTCAAAGGCTCTAGCTGATGGCGGTGTCGGCAGCTCGATTGAAGCAAACAAGCCTTGGCTAATGCAAGCCACAGGGAAAGTGAAAAAGGCTTATTACTCAGACCAGCAAGGTCAGAGCGGGTACTTCTTTCTACAGGTGCGAGGGCAGGTCTAGAGCAACCAGACCCACAGTGTAAATTGTAGGTTTCTTTGCCAAGATGGCCGCTGACCACGTGACAAGCGGCCGGGATGGCGAGTCGAGTGGCACAAAACAAAAGGGCCCAACGCAGATCGTGGAGATGCTGGAGGGCTGATCTTTAGTGCAAATGCTGCTCGGTTGTGGGGCTTTTGAAACCCAAAAGCACAAGGTCGAGGGTGCCTTGGGTGCTGCGCAGTCAGCGTCTCTGGGGTCTTTCAAGATGGCCGCTCCCACATCTCTCAGTGCCTCCACGGGTCCCTTCTTTGCAGGGACTGTGGATCGGGCTGTGAGAAGTCTGGAAAGCTGGGTCTTGTCAGGCTCTGCACTCGGGCTCCGGCGGGAGGCGGCGGCAAAGCAGACGTTGAGGTGCTGGGTGATGCCTGTGTTCACAGGGTGGCCCCTCCTAGGCCACAAGGGAGATGCTCTTCAGTCTTCTATTCATCAGAATGTCGAAGTCCAGTCGTCTTCTTAGTTTAAAGTTGATTTCAGGATGATCTCAGTTGCATTGGCACTGCTCCCACTCTTATTCCAATCTGAGGGGTGGATCTCCTGCTAGGTCCCTCCCCTATGGGTGGGACCAGGAAGGGGGGTGGTTACATCCCCTTTCCTTTGTCCAGGTCTCACTGGAGCTGGGGCTGGGCTGCCCCAGAACTGGTTTGACCGGATTATGCAAGGGGAAGCCTTGTGCTCCCCAGGCACTGTCTGGTTTCATTCAAACCTCCCTGCTACAATCCACTATCTCCTGTCTGGGGTGGTGTCACACCTCCCTGTGACAGGAAATCCTTTGTCCAGGCCTCCTCTGCTGAGTTTCGGTCAGCAGCAGGAGGTCAGACATGTGTCTGTGGCAGAAGCATCCATTTTGTGGATCTGAGGCTCTTTTAAAAATCAACCGCGTTTTAGCAAAAGTAACATGTCGTCCCCTCTAGAGGGGTGGAATGCTACCCCCGTCGCCAGGACTGGTGAGGGGGTAGTATTCCAAATCGTATGACACCTTACACGACATGTTTTGATAAAGCCAAACCAAAGTTAACATATAACCGCAAGGATTATAATGCACTTAATAGTATATGGTTTGGCATTATCCCGGAACAGCTAAGGGAATTGGTCCCGACAGCTGCAGACAGGCTCAGCTCATGCTAGAGCACCATCTCACATTAAACCACGCACTCTGCCTTCAGGATTGTTAAGGCCTGCCATAGGAGTGGCTCACAGGTTTATATGTGTCCAGATAGGTTTAGATATAGGCATACTATATCTAAGCAAGGGGTGATTACACCACCTTGCCCCAGCTGAGTGATCAGCCAGTTGTGTCAATTTTAGATAGCCAGCCAGGGGTGGCAAAAGATATGCTGCAGCCCCTGGTAGGCCTTGGATGCACCTATGCCCTGGGCACCTATAGTGCTCTGTACAGGGGCTGATAAGGTGACCCAAGCCAATCTAGTTATGCACCTAGGGTACATGGAATCCATTTTACAGAGAGAGCAGATAGCCTGGGGCCCTGATTAGCAGGGAACCAGGCCAACTAAGTCGAAAACCAGCTAAACACAAGGCAAAAAATCTGGGGTAACCATAGTCAGGTAGCCACCTTCCTACACAACCCCCCCCCCCCCCCCCAACGAAAGGAGATAAGGCTATCCTTGTCCAGGTAAGCCTTTATTGCCTGAGTGGCCATATAAGGAAGTACCTGCACTAGCATGGGTACCCCCTGTCTCATGGTCCACTAAGCAGTCCCTCACCCTTGGGGTATCAGAGGGTCTCCACCATAGGGAATCACTACCTTGGGTGTGTCTTTGCAAGTTAGAAAGCTGGTTTGGATATGGAGTTTTGAAGTGAGGTTCCACTAATTTAGGACTCAGCTTCCTCCAATTATCTTCCACCATGTGTGCCCTTCTCTCTTCAACTGAGTTGCACTGTGCTCTCAGGGTCAACCTCTGGCTACCTAAAGCTGGAGGCTGGGTCCCTCTGTTTGGCTTGCTGGAGGGACAGTTCAGGTTTGGGCCCTTTGGGTCCCAGGTTTGGCTGTGCCCAACAGAATCCATCTGTGGGAGGTCCCTAACTACTTTTTAGGGGGCTCCCTCAGGAGTTTTTAAAGTTTTCACCTCACTAGGGCTACTAGTTTTGGTGCCCCTAATCTGTTGATGGGGGTGCTTTATTTGTCAGGGGGCCCTCTGGGTCTCACTGTCCTTCTTGTCCTCTGCAGCCCTGGGCTGACTAAGGCAAGGTAGAGAGGGGCAGGTTACCTGCTCCAGACTGGATCCCACCTGAGAAGGGTCCACTGCCATCAGAGGCTCTGTCAGGCCAGGCCTAACAACCTCTGGGGCAGTTCCTTCATCAGGGGTAAGATCAGTTCCCTGAGGAGGCTGATCCTGTCCTACTGTCTGGTGAGGGGGAGATTTCTCTTCCTCCTCCATGCTCTCAGTTTGGGTGGAGTGATCCATCATTTCAGGCTTCACAACACACATATCTGTTTGAGTTTGGGCTGTGGCCATCACAGCCCCACCAACCTTTTCAGGAGGAGACTCAGTTTGGGTTTCTGCTGTTATCATAACAGCTTTGCTATTCTGTTTTGGAAGAGCTTCTGGTAAAGATGGGGCAGAGAGTTGCTCAGCCCTACCAACCCTTTCAGGAAGGACATCTTGAATTGGGGCTATAGCCAGTACAGCCCCACTAACCTTTCCATTGGAGTTTACCATTCTAGAATGGATTTCCTGTTCAACCTCAGCCCAGGCTGAGATTTCCAAATCATTACCCAGTAGACAGTCTACAGGCAAGTTTGGTGACACTGCCACTCTCTTTGGGCCAATGACACCTCCCCAGCTGAGACTTACTACTGCCATGGGATGATTTGTTTGGATGCCATCAATGTTTGTTACCTGGTATCTGGCACCAGGTAAAAGTTGCTTAGAGGGGACTATACAGTCAGCCACCATGGTGATGCTAGCCCCTGTGTCTCTGAAAGCGTCAACTTTCAAACCATTGATCATGGGTTCTTGTCTATATTTGCTCAAGGTATTTGGGCAATCAGAGAAGTTGGCAAACCCCATGCCAGTCTCATAAACAAGATCATTTGGGGATGGGGACCTGGATAGGCCAGGGTCCCCCTGGGCTCCAAAGGTAAACCCACCCAGATTCCTGGGTGTGCTAACACCTCCTGGGGGATTACTGCTGACAGTAACAGGAGGTGTTGGAGCTGGCTTTGGAGGTATGCTTTCTTTATTGCCATTCTTGGGACAACAGCTGTCTGTTTTGTAATGCCCAACCTGTTTACAGGCATGACAATAAGGTTTTTTCTCAGTTGATGAAGTGTCTTGGGACCCACCCCCATTCTTGGAGTTTTGGGGCCCTGGGGAAGTCTTTTCTTTACTTTTATCCCCACCCTTATCGTGAGGCTTGGTAGACTCCTTCTTCTGGTTACTGTCCTGATTCTTAGGCCTCATCCTGGTTCTGACCCATTTATCTGCCCTCTTTCCCAATTCTTGGGGAGAGGTCAAATCTGAGTCCACCAGGTGCTGGTGTAAGAGCTGGTTCTGACAATTACTTAGGATCTGCTCCCTCATAATCAAATTATACAATCCTGTGAAGTCATGTACTTTGCTGCCATTTAGCCAACCCTCCAGAGCCTTAGTTGCACAATCAACAAAATCAGTCCAGTCCTGAGTCTGTGTCTTCTGGGTGTCTCTGAACTTTAACCTGTACTGTTCAGTGGTTAAGCCAAACCCATCTATTAGAACACTCTTCAGGACTTTGTAATTGCTGGCATCCTCATGTCTGACAGTGAGGAGCCTATCTCTCCCTTTCTCTGAAAAGGAGTACCATAAGATTGCTGCCCACTGTTCCTCAGGAACCTGCTGTACCATGCAGGCTCTCTCAAGAGCAGTCATCCATTTGTGGATGTCATCTCCTTCCTTGTAGGGGGGCACAATCTTTGTCAGGTTTCTACTATCATAGGACCTGGGTTTCTCTTTAGGAATATTGCTGCCACCAGTGGCATCTAAGCCACACATTTTCTGTTCCCTTGCTAAAGCAAGTTTAGCTTGGGCCAAGGCTACCTCTTCCCTCTCTATCTGGAGTTGGACAGCCCTCATTCTGGCCCTATGCTCTTTTCTCTGGGGGGAAGTCATTCCCCTTTGAGATTCTCTTGAGACACTAGAAACATGAGAGTCTCCTGATGAAGATCTCCTCCTTCTATTGCCTGGTGATGAAGATCTACCTCCTTCTATTGCCTGGGAGAATTAGGTTATGGGATCTGGGGAGGTGCTGGCCGCCCTCTCCACCCCTATGTAGGTCCAAGTTGGCCCGGTTAAGCCTACCAACCTGTGCCTGGGTTACCCTCTGATCCTGATTCTCAGGCTCCTCTAAATCTGAGCCTTCTTCCTCCTCTTCTTCCTCCTCCTCCACCTCTGGGGTGGTCTCAGTCTCAGTGGGGTTCACTCCATCTTCTGACTCTAAGGGAGCCTGACTCACCTTATCTAAGTCCTCCTTTTCCAGGATGGCTATCAGGGAAGGAATGGTAGGGCCTCTGCCCTTCTTTAGCCCTCTTGCAGTGCACAAGGCACACAAGTCTTTGTGGCTAAGGTTGTCATATCTGGAAGTTGCCCTGGTAGGGTCAACTATCACAGGGGCAGAGCCTGAAGCTCTTCCTGTGTCAGACATGGCTGCTAGTGAGGTGTAAGTGGTGCACTTACCTACACTAAGTGTTTTCCTACTGTACCTTGCTAGTGAGTTGTAGTCAGGGTGTGCTAATCCCTTTAATCTACAACTACTAAGTTCAGTAGAACTTAATATGCTAAGCTTTTGATTTATATGTACCTAAGGTACTTGATGTGATCCTTCAATTTGATATAAAGATTGCAATGGTAAAACAAACAGCAAGCTCAAATCCGCACCGCTGCACACCAATGTGAGAAGTTGGCCTGATATGTAGTGTTTCCAATTCTGGAACCACTTGGTATCAGTCCAAACAAACCCCAAAGATGTCTGGTTGTAAGTCAACCTTGTTAGACAAGCTATCCTAGTGGTAGCATGGACTAAGCAGCCTTAAAGGCTTAACTTAAGAGGTCGTGTTAAGCGAGCTGTTTTACCACATACAATCCTGTAATCAAATGAAAGGACACCACACAAGTATATATTATAAAAATATATGTATTTATTACTAAATTACTCCCCAGTACTCTTTATGAGGAAAGGGGCACAAGCGTTAAATCAAAAGCACAGTAACATACAAAGTTGCACAATTTTGGATAAGGGCCGGTGGCCACTTAAACCATATACTAAAAAAGTGGTATAAGAGATACCAATCGAACAGTGGTTAGGCCTAGGGCCTAGAGATTCGCTGGGAGCAGTCAGGACTAGCAATGCTGAAGTCGGGAGTACCCCACGGAACTCGGGTGCAGCACGGAAAGTGCAGCTTGCACCAATGCAATGTCAATGGTGCGTAAAAGGTACACAAAGTTAGTTTAAAGGCACTTCCGCTGAACCTAGAGGAACAAAACTTAAGACACAGACCCTAGAGGTGTGGACCAGTGTAGGAACACCAGCGTTGCAATGTTACCTCACCCACAGGAAGTGGGTGCACAGGGTCGAAGTGGCGTCGGGTTTTGACACGCAGGTTCTTGGCGCTTGGAGCTGAAGATGCTGCAGGCGATGGGAAGCAGAAGTGTTCGGTGGATCCAAGGGTGGATCTGAAGTGGTGAAGACCTGAAAGCAGAGGGGACAATGTTCAAAGTCACTGACCAGTGACCACCGTGGAACCAGATAGGAACCAGGCAAAGTCGGGTGCAAACAGGTGATCAGGGGTTGCTTCTCTCTGCAGCTGCGTAGACACGAAGAGGTCAAAGACGTCCAGGAGTCGATCACGAGCTGTTCCTGGAAGGTTCTAGCTGATGGCTGTGTCGGCAACTCGATTGTATCAAACAAGCCTTGGCTAATGCAAGCCATGAGGAAAGTGAAAAAGGCCTATTACTTGGGCCAGCAAGGTCAGAGCGAGTACTCCTTTCTACAGCAGCGAGGGAAGGTCTGAAGCAACCAGACCCACAGTGTTAATTTTAGGTTTCGTTGCCAAGATGGCCGCTGACCACGTGACAAGCGGCCGGGATGGCGAGTTGAGTGGCACAAAACAAAAGGGCCCCACGCAGATCGTGGAGATGCTGGAGGGCTGATCTTTAGTGCAAATGCTGCTAGGTTGTAAGGCTTTTGAAACCCAAAAGCACAAGGTCGAGGGTGCCTCGGGTGCTGCGCAGTCAGCATCTCGGGGGTCTTTCAAGATGGCCGCTCCCACGTCTCTCGGTGCGTCCACGGGTCCCTTCTTTGCAGGGACTGTGGATTGGGCTGTGAGAAGTCTGGAAAGCTGGGTCTTGTCAGGCTCTGCACTCGGGCTCCGGCGGGAGGCGGCGGCAAAGCAGACATCGAGGTGCTGGGTGATGCCTGTGTTCACAGGGTGGCCCCTCCTAGGCCACAAGGGAGATGCTCTTCAGTCTTCTATTCATCAGAATGTCGAAGTCCAGTCGTCTTCTTAGTTTAAAGTTGATTTCAGGATGATCTCAGTTGCATTGGCACTGCTCCCACTCTTATTCCAATCTGAGGGGTGGATCTCCTGCTAGGTCCCTCCCCTATGGGTGGGACCAGGAAGGGGGGTGGTTACACCCCCTTTCCTTTGTCCAGGTCTCACTGGAGCTGGGGCTGGGCTGCCCCAGAACTGGTTTGACCGGATTATGCAAGGGGAAGCCTTGTGCTCCCCAGGCACTGTCTGGTTTCATTCAAACCTCCCTGCTACAATCCACTATCTCCTGTCTGGGGTGGTGTCACACCTCCCTGTGACAGGAAATCCTTTGTCCAGGCCTCCTCTGCTGAGTTTCGGTCAGCAGCAGGAGGTCAGACATGTGTCTGTGGCAGAAGCATCCATTTTGTGGATCTGAGGCTCTTTTAAAAATCAACCGCGTTTTAGCAAAAGTAACATGTCGTCCCCTCTAGAGGGGTGGAATGCTACCCCCGTCGCCAGGACTGGCGAGGGGGTAGTATTCCAAATCGTATGACACCTTACACGACATGTTTTGATAAAGCCAAACCAAAATTAACATATAACCGCGAGGATTATAATGCACTTAATAGTATATGGTTTGGCATTATCCCGGAACAGCTAAGGGAATTGGTCCCGACAGCTGCAGACAGGCTCAGCTCATGCTAGAGCACCATCTCACATTAAACCACGCACTCTGCCTTCAGGATTGTTAAGGCCTGCCATAGGAGTGGCTCACAGGTTTATATGTGTCCAGATAGGTTATGATATAGGCATACTATATCTAAGCAAGGGGTGATTACACCACCTTGCCCCAGCTGAGTGATCAGCCAGTTGTGTCAATTTTAGATAGCCAGCCAGGGGTGGCAAAAGATATGCTGCAGCCCCTGGTAGGCCTTGGATGCACCTATGCCCTGGGCACCTATAGTGCTCTGTACAGGGGCTGATAAGGTGACCCAAGCCAATCTAGTTATGCACCTAGGGTACATGGAATCCATTTTACAGAGAGAGCAGATAGCCTGGGGCCCTGATTAGCAGGGAACCAGGCCAACTAAGTCGAAAACCAGCTAAACACAAGGCAAAAAATCTGGGGTAACCATAGTCAGGTAGCCACCTTGCTACACAACCCCCCCCCCCCCCCCCCCCCAACGAAAGGAGATAAGGCTATCCTTGTCCAGGTAAGCCTTTATTGCCTGAGTGGCCATATAAGGAAGTACCTGCACTAGCATGGGTACCCCCTGTCTCATGGTCCACTAAGCAGTCCCTCACCCTTGGGGTATCAGAGGGTCTCCACCATAGGGAATCACTACCTTGGGTGTGTCTTTGCAAGTTAGAAAGCTGGTTTGGATATGGAGTTTTGAAGTGAGGTTCCACTAATTTAGGACTCAGCTTCCTCCAATTATCTTCCACCATGTGTGCCCTTCTCTCTTCAACTGAGTTGCACTGTGCTCTCAGGGTCAACCTCTGGCTACCTAAAGCTGGAAGCTGGGTCCCTCTGTTTGGCTTGCTGGAGGGACAGTTCAGGTTTGGGCCCTTTGGGTCCCAGGTTTGGCTGTGCCCAACAGAATCCATCTGTGGGAGGTCCCTAACTACTTTTTAGGGGGCTCCCTCAGGAGTTTTTAAAGTTTTCACCTCACTAGGGCTACTAGTTTTGGTGCCCCTAATCTGTTGATGGGGGTGCTTTATTTGTCAGGGGGCCCTCTGGGTCTCACTGTCCTTCTTGTCCTCTGCAGTCCTGGGCTGACTAAGGCAAGGTAGAGAGGGGCAGGTTACCTGCTCCAGACTGGATCCCACCTGAGAAGGGTCCACTGCCATCAGAGGCTCTGTCAGGCCAGGCCTAACAACCTCTGGGGCAGTTCCTTCATCAGGGGTAAGATCAGTTCCCTGAGGAGGCTGATCCTGTCCTACTGTCTGGTTAGGGGGAGATTTCTCTTCCTCCTCCATGCTCTCAGTTTGGGTGGAGTGATCCATCATTTCAGGCTTCACAACACACATATCTGTTTGAGTTTGGGCTGTGGCCATCACAGCCCCACCAACCTTTTCAGGAGGAGACTCAGTTTGGGTTTCTGCTGTTATCATAACAGCTTTGCTATTCTGTTTTGGAAGAGCTTCTGGTAAAGATGGGGCAGAGAGTTGCTCAGCCCTACCAACCCTTTCAGGAAGGACATCTTGAATTGGGGCTATAGCCAGTACAGCCCCACTAACCTTTCCATTGGAGTTTACCATTCTAGAATGGATTTCCTGTTCAACCTCAGCCCAGGCTGAGATTTCCAAATCATTACCCAGTAGACAGTCTACAGGCAAGTTTGGTGACACTGCCACTCTCTTTGGGCCAATGACACCTCCCCAGCTGAGACTTACTACTGCCATGGGATGATTTGTTTGGATGCCATCAATGTTTGTTACCTGGTATCTGGCACCAGGTAAAAGTTGCTTAGAGGGGACTATACAGTCAGCCACCATGGTGATGCTAGCCCCTGTGTCTCTGAAAGCTTCAACTTTCAAACCATTGATGATGGGTTCTTGTCTATATTTGCTCAAGGTATTTGGGCAATCAGAGAAGTTGGCAAACCCCATGCCAGTCTCATAAACAAGATCATTTGGGGATGGGGACCTGGATAGGCCAGGGTCCCCCTGGGCTCCAAAGGTAAACCCACCCAGATTCCTGGGTGTGCTAACACCTCCTGGGGGATTACTGCTGACAGTAACAGGAGGTGTTGGAGCTGGCTTTGGAGGTATGCTTTCTTTATTGCCATTCTTGGGACAACAGCTGTCTGTTTTGTAATGCCCAACCTGTTTACAGGCATGACAATAAGGTTTTTTCTCAGTTGATGAAGTGTCTTGGGACCCACCCCCATTCTTGGAGTTTTGGGGCCCTGGGGAAGTCTTTTCTTTACTTGTATCCCCACCCTTATCGTGAGGCTTGGTAGACTCCTTCTTCTGGTTACTGTCCTGATTCTTAGGCCTAATCCTGGTTCTGACCCATTTATCTGCCCTCTTTCCCAATTCTTGGGGAGAGGTCAAATCTGAGTCCACCAGGTGCTGGTGTAAGAGCTGGTTCTGACAATTACTTAGGATCTGCTCCCTCATAATCAAATTATACAATCCTGTGAAGTCATGTACTTTGCTGCCATTTAGCCAACCCTCCAGAGCCTTAGTTGCACAATCAACAAAATCAGTCCAGTCCTGAGTCTGTGTCTTCTGGGTGTCTCTGAACTTTAACCTGTACTGTTCAGTGGTTAAGCCAAACCCATCTATTAGAACACTCTTCAGGACTTTGTAATTGCTGGCATCCTCATGTCTGACAGTGAGGAGCCTATCTCTCCCTTTCTCTGAAAAGGAGTACCATAAGATTGCTGCCCACTGTTCCTCAGGAACCTGCTGTACCATGCAGGCTCTCTCAAGAGCAGTCATCCATTTGTGGATGTCATCCCCTTCCTTGTAGGGGGGCACAATCTTTGTCAGGTTTCTACTATCATAGGACCTGGGTTTCTCTTTAGGAATATTGCTGCCACCAGTGGCATCTAAGCCACACATTTTCTGTTCCCTTGCTAAAGCAAGTTTAGCTTGGGCCAAGGCTACCTCTTCCCTCTCTATCTGGAGTTGGACAGCCCTCATTCTGGCCCTATGCTCTTTTCTCTGGGGGGAAGTCATTCCCCTTTGAGATTCTCTTGAGACACTAGAAACATGAGAGTCTCCTGATGAAGATCTCCTCCTTCTATTGCCTGGTGATGAAGATCTCCTCCTTCTATTGCCTGGGAGAATTAGGTTATGGGATCTGGGGAGGTGCTGGCCCTCTCCACCCCTATGTAGGTCCAAGTTGGCCTGGTTAAGCCTACCAAACTGTGCCTGGGTTACCCTCTGATCCTGATTCTCAGGCTCCTCTAAATCTGAGCCTTCTTCCTCCTCTTCTTCCTCCTCCTCCACCTCTGGGGTGGTCTCAGTCTCAGTGGGGTTCACTCCATCTTCTGACTCTAAGGGAGCCTGACTCACCTTATCTAAGTCCTCCTTTTCCAGGATGGCTATCAGGGAAGGAATGGTAGGGCCTCTGCCCTTCTTTAGCCCTCTTGCAGTGCACAAGGCACACAAGTCTTTGTGGCTAAGGTTGTCATATCTGGAAGTTGCCCTGGTAGGGTCAACTATCACAGGGGCAGAGCCTGAAGCTCTTCCTGTGTCAGACATGGCTGCTAGTGAGGTGTAAGTGGTGCACTTACCTACACTAAGTGTTTTCCTACTGTACCTTGCTAGTGAGTTGTAGTCAGGGTGTGCTAATCCCTTTAATCTACAACTACTAAGTTCAGTAGAACTTAATATGCTAAGCTTTTGATTTATATGTACCTAAGGTACTTGATGTGATCCTTCAATTTGATATAAAGATTGCAATGGTAAAACAAACAGCAAGCTCAAATCCGCACCGCTGCACACCAATGTGAGAAGTTGGCCTGATATGTAGTGTTTCCAATTCTGGAACCACTTGGTATCAGTCCAAACAAACCCCAAAGATGTCTGGTTGTAAGTCAACCTTGTTAGACAAGCTATCCTAGTGGTAGCATGGACTAAGCAGCCTTAAAGGCTTAACTTAAGAGGTCGTGTTAAGCGAGCTGTTTTACCACATACAATCCTGTAATCAAATGAAAGGACACCACACAAGTATATATTATAAAAATATATGTATTTATTACTAAATTACTCCCCAGTACTCTTTATGAGGAAAGGGGCACAAGCGTTAAATCAAAAGCACAGTAACATACAAAGTTGCACAATTTTGGATAAGGGCCGGTGGCCACTTAAACCATATACTAAAAAAGTGGTATAAGAGATACCAATCGAACAGTGGTTAGGCCTAGGGCCTAGAGATTCGCTGGGAGCAGTCAGGACTAGCAATGCTGAAGTCGGGAGTAGCCCACGGAACTCGGGTGCAGCACGGAAAGTGCAGCTTGCACCAATGCAATGTCAATGGTGCGTAAAAGGTACACAAAGTTAGTTTAAAGGCAGTTCCGCTGAACCTAGAGGAACAAAACTTAAGACACAGACCCTAGAGGTGTGGACCAGTGTAGGAACACCGGCGTTGCAATGTTACCTCACCCACAGGAAGTGGGTGCACAGGGTCGAAGTGGCGTCGGGTTTTGACACGCAGGTTCTTGGCGCTTGGAGCTGAAGATGCTGCAGGCGATGGGAAGCAGAAGTGTTCGGTGGATCCAAGGGTGGATCTGAAGTGGTGAAGACCTGAAAGCAGAGGGGACAATGTTCAAAGTCACTGACCAGTGACCACCGTGGAACCAGATAGGAACCAGGCAAAGTCTGGTGCAAACAGGTGATAAGGGGTTGCTTCTCTCTGCAGCTGCGTAGACACGAAGAGGTCAAAGACGTCCAGGAGTCGATCACGAGCTGTTCCTGGAAGGTTCTAGCTGATGGCTGTGTCGGCAACTCGATTGTATCAAACAAGCCTTGGCTAATGCAAGCCATGAGGAAAGTGAAAAAGGCCTATTACTCGGGCCAGCTAAGTCAGAGCGGGTACTCCTTTCTACAGCAGCGAGGGCAGGTCTGGAGCAACCAGACCAACAGTGTAAATTGTAGGTTTTGTTGCCAAGATGGCCGCTGACCACGTGACAAGCGGCCGGGATGGCGAGTTGAGTGGCACAAAACAAAAGGGCCCCACGCAGATCATGGAGATGCTGGAGGGCTGATCTTTAGTGCAAATGCTGCTAGGTTGTGGGGCTTTTGAAACCCAAAAGCACAAGGTCGAGGGTGCCTCGGGTGCTGCGCAGTCAGCATCTCGGGGGTCTTTCAAGATGGCCGCTCCCACGTCTCTCGGTGCCTCCACGGGTCCCTTCTTTGCAGGGACTGTGGATCGGGCTGTGAGAAGTCTGAAAAGCTGGGTCTTGTCAGGCTCTGCACTCGGGCTCCGGCGGGAGGCAGCAGCAAAGCAGACATTGAGGTGCTGGGTGATGCCTGTGTTCACAGGGTGGCCCCTCCTAGGCCACAAGGGAGATGCTCTTCAGTCTTCTATTCATCAGAATGTCGAAGTCCAGTCGTCTTCTTAGTTTAAAGTTGATTTCAGGATGATCTCAGTTGCATTGGCACTGCTCCCACTCTTATTCCAATCTGAGGGGTGGATCTCCTGCTAGGTCCCTCCCCTATGGGTGGGACCAGGAAGGGGGGTGGTTACACCCCCTTTCCTTTGTCCAGGTCTCACTGGAGCTGGGGCTGGGCTGCCCCAGAACTGGTTTGACCGGATTATGCAAGGGGAAGCCTTGTGCTCCCCAGGCACTGTCTGGTTTCATTCAAACCTCCCTGCTACAATCCACTATCTCCTGTCTGGGGTGGTGTCACACCTCCCTGTGACAGGAAATCCTTTGTCCAGGCCTCCTCTGCTGAGTTTCGGTCAGCAGCAGGAGGTCAGACATGTGTCTGTGGCAGAAGCATCCATTTTGTGGATCTGAGGCTCTTTTAAAAATCAACCGCGTTTTAGCAAAAGTAACATGTCGTCCCCTCTAGAGGGGTGGAATGCTACCCCCGTCGCCAGGACTGGCGAGGGGGTAGTATTCCAAATCGTATGACACCTTATACGACATGTTTTGATAAAGCCAAACCAAAATTAACATATAACCGCGAGGATTATAATGCACTTAATAGTATATGGTTTGGCATTATCCCGGAACAGCTAAGGGAATTGGTCCCGACAGCTGCAGACAGGCTCAGCTCATGCTAGAGCACCATCTCACATTAAACCACGCACTCTGCCTTCAGGATTGTTAAGGCCTGCCATAGGAGTGGCTCACAGGTTTATATGTGTCCAGATAGGTTTAGATATAGGCATACTATATCTAAGCAAGGGGTGATTACACCACCTTGCCCCAGCTGAGTGATCAGCCAGTTGTGTCAATTTTAGATAGCCAGCCAGGGGTGGCAAAAGATATGCTGCAGCCCCTGGTAGGCCTTGGATGCACCTATGCCCTGGGCACCTATAGTGCTCTGTACAGGGGCTGATAAGGTGACCCAAGCCAATCTAGTTATGCACCTAGGGTACATGGAATCCATTTTACAGAGAGAGCAGATAGCCTGGGGCCCTGATTAGCAGGGAACCAGGCCAACTAAGTCGAAAACCTGCTAAACACAAGGCAAAAAATCTGGGGTAACCATAGTCAGGTAGCCACCTTCCTACAATATGAAAATAACTCCCAGGGCTGACACATTTCATGATGACCATAGTTAAGGATATCTTACAGCAAGGTCACAATTGACCAATTGACAACTCTTATTTTGGAATACCAGGGAGAATGCAAAACAGGTGATGTAAACTTATATATAATCTAGTTACTCATTTCAGTGCTAGCATGCACGCATAAGTAAAAGCCTAGTGGCTATTTTCATTACATGCTCACCCAAAGTGATGGTATGAGACCCATTCCATCTGGGGAACAGAAATTTACATAACAGAAATAATTCCAAGATGAAAGGAAAGCAAATGAAACATAATACAGAAGATCAATAATGCTAGTGCATCTACAAAAAAGAGACCTCACCATCCACAGAGCTAATGCTCAAGTCTCAGGTTCATTCACTGATTCATCTCTCTATCAAACTTCACCCACAACAAAACATGGTGGACAATAATATAAGTGTATTATGTCTCCATTACCAGGAGAAGCCGGAGGTTTGAAACATGTGATGATGACATCACATAGGGGAAAAAAATTGCCTAAAAACATATTCCAGCTTGAAAGTCAAACTTTAGAAATTGAGTTCAAGCATTCATATTAGAACTAAAATCTTATACTCTCCGATATGTACATGTAAATCTTCATCCTCATTGAGGCCCACTGAGGATGTGCTCCCAAGTAGAACAATGTATTCTGATTCCACCAATGGCTGGGCATAATTACAAGCCCCTAACGCCACCAGAATATCACTTTTTCTGAAGCTACGGCAGCATTGCACCATTCTCCATATTTACAAGGTTCTTTAGGCCACTTAATGTGGCTTAACACAATCTTGTAAATATGCTCCTTACTGCCACAGTCTGCTGTGGCAAAGGGGCCACTCACTCATTCATCCATAAATCTATCCATCCACATTTTCAATCACACACCAATTCATCCATACCTTTACCATTTCACTCATCCATGTATCCTTTCATTCTTCCATCCATCTGTTGGACTTCGCCCTTTTCGCAGGGTTATCCCCAAACCTTTTGCTTCTTCCTTCTATTTGTTCCTGACTTTTTGTTGTTGGTTTTAGGACTCTGTGAACATTACCACTGCTAATCAGTGCTAAAGTGCATAGGCTCTCTGTGTAAATTGTGAACATGATTGGTTATCCATGATTGGCATAATTGAATTACTGGTCAGTCCCTAGTATAGTGAACTAAGTGTGCCAGGGCTGGTAAATCAAATGCTACTAGTGGGCCTGCAAAAAAAATGTGATGGACAGAATGCAGAACAATGTCATACATTTGCCCCAGTACAGAGATCTGGGCCTAAATCCACCGTTTTTTTGCTCACCATGCCATTCCAGTTTGGACCCAGCCTTATGCAAATCAGTCTTGACCCTGCGTCCAATGGGCACAGTCCAGCCCGGACTGCCAGGCCAGGTCTGGAAACAAGCATCCTAGGACCAGTTTCAGCCTCATTCAACCAGGATAGCTCTCTCCAGTGGCGTGAAAAGCGCGGGACCCACGTCTGGGCATACCCGTCCCACATCGGGACCCACGTCTGGGCATACCCGTCCCACTCTGGTGACCAATGCAAAAATAACAATTGAAGGACAGAATGCGGAACAATGTCATACATTCACCCCAGTACAGAGATCTGGGCCTAAATCCATCGTTTTTTTGCTCACCATGCCATTCCAGTTTGGACCCAGCCACATGCAAATCAGTCTTGACCCTGCACCCAAAGGAAACAGTCCGGCCCTGGACTGGAAACAAGCATCTTAGGACTGGTTTCGTGCTTTCAGCCCTCATCAGCAAGCATAGCTTGACTCCAGTGGCATGGAGAACATGGAGAGCATGGAACCCACGTCTGGGTATACCCGTACCACTCGGGGTGACAAATTCAAAAAGAACAATTGATGGACAGAATGCAGAACAATGTCATACATTCACCCCAGTACAGAGATTTGGGCCTAAATCCATCATTTTTTTGCTCACCATGCCATTCCAGTTTAGACCCAGCCATATGCAAATCAGTCTTGACCCTGCACTCAATGGGAACAGTCCAGCCTGAACTGCCAGGCCAGGTCCTACCTGGACTGGAAACAAGCATCCTAGGACTGGTTTCATCAGTAAGCCTAGCTTGACTCCAGTGGCATGGAGAGCACGGGACCCACAGCTGGGCATACCTATCCCACTCAGGGTGACAAAAGAATGATGGATTTAACCCAGATTCATGTGACTGGGGGTGAATGTTTGCATTGTCCAGCATTCCATCCATCAATTATTTCTTTTGCATATGTCGCCCTACGTGGGAAGGGTATGCACAGACATTTGTCCCATGCTCGCTACAACACTGGATTCAAGCTAGCCTGGCAGATGAAGGGTGATGTCCTGAAACCGGTCCCAGGATGCTTGTTTCCGGTCCAGGGAGGACCTGGGTTGGCAGTTTGGGCTTGTCTCTTCCCTCAAGGAACAGGGTCAAGACTGATTTGCATATTAGTGGGTCCAAACTGAGGTGGTGAGCAAAAGAATGAGGGATTTAACCCATATCCTTGTGACTGGGGGTGAATGTTTGCATTGTCCTGCATTCCGTCCTGCAATTGTTACTTTTGCATATGTTACCCTAAGTGGGAAGGGTATGCCCAGGCGTGGGTCCCGTGCTCCCTACACCACTGGATTCAAGCTAGCCTGGCTGATGAAGAGATATGTGCTGAAACCGGTCCCAGGATGCTTGTTTCCGGTCCAGGGAGGACCTGGCTTGGCAGTTTTGGGCTGGACTCTTCCCACAAGGAACAGGGTCAAGACTGATTTGCATATGGGTGGGTCCAAACAGGGGTGGTGTAGTGAGCAAAAGAATGAGGGATTTAATCCAGATCCTTGTGACTGGGGGGTGAATGTTTGTATTGTCCAGCAATCCATCCATCAATTATTTCTTTTGCATATGTCGCCCTAAGAGGGAAGGGTATGCCCAGACGTCAGTCCCGTGCTCACTACACCACTGGATTCAAGCTAGCCTGGCTGATGAAGGGTGATGCCCTGAAACCGGTCCCAGGATGCTTGTTTCCGGTCCAGGGAGGACCTGGCTCAGCAGTTCAGGCTGGACTCTTCCCACAAGGAACAGGGTCAAGACTGATTTACATATGGTTTGGTCCAAACTGGGGTGATGTGGTGAGCAAAAGAATGATGGATTTAACCCAGATACTTGTGACTGGGGGTGAATGTTTGCATTGTCCAGCATTCCGTCCATCAATTGTTAATTTTGCACTATTGGGCCTGCAGCAATGATTGTTCCATGCACATGAGTAGCTCTGAAAAGGTAACTCAGATCTGCCACTGTCTGTCTGTGTGCAGTTGTTAACTGCCATGTCGACTTGCCAAGTGCACCCTCTTGCCAGGCCCTAACCTTCCCTTTTCTTACATGTTAGTCACCCCTAAGGTAGGCCCAAGGTACCCCTGTGGGCAGGGTGCAGTGCATGTGAAAGGTAGGTAGGACATGCCCTGGTGTGTATGGCATGTGAAATACAACCAATTTCGTTTTTCACTATTGAAAGGCCCCATAGGACAAAATAGGAGTGTATTTTTAACATATTATAATAGTAACTTCCCATTGGAACAAGATAGAGAAATAAAGTTTATGTTCTCTGAACTCAGACTGTAATAACACATCTTTTACTAAAGATGGTTTTTAAATTGTATGTTTGAAAATGCCACTTTTAGAAAGTAGGCATATTTTTGTTTAAACATTCTGTGTGCCTCTGCCTGTTTGTGTACTAACAGTCTGGATTTGGAGTGACAGAGGCTGGGGAGGTGCATTGTTTCAGACAGCCACCAGGGGGGATCTGTGTCCTGCCTTTCCTAAATGAGTCAGCACTAGGTTGAATAGGCATGAGCTACATTTGGAGTTGTGAGAGGAGTAGCACCTGAACCTGAATAGGACTGTGCCTTCCTTTCACAATGCTGGCTCCACCCCCCTGTGGTATGTCTAGAACCAAGGCTCACTCTGACAATGGATGTTGTTGTACACTTGCAGAGTGCCCCCCAGAACTGGTATGAACTGGGCTCAAAGCCCCTTGCCCAAAGAGAACAAAGACATTTTGGGGTATAAATATTGGACCTAAAATCCCTGAACTTTAGACTACTTCTGGAATCAATAGAAACCTTTGCCAAGGAGAAGAGCCAGATAAACTGAGGAGAAGTACTGCCCTTGCTGTCAGGACTTGTAGCGGCGCCTACCCGACATTCAGTTGTTGACACTTCCTGGTTCCGGCTGGGATTGGGTGCGACTGGAACTACAATTCCCATGATCCTCTAATTGCCTGAAACGTATATGACGTCACGCGCATGAGCCAGCGCGCGTAATTCTGTTGTGTTCCGGGTTGTTGCTTGCCGGTAGCCTTTGGACGAAGGTCCGACTTTGCCGAGAATTACTGGAATTTCGAGCGGCAGGTAAAACCGCTTATTGAGAACTTTTTCTGTGGGAACCAGGAGCTGAACACGGAGGTACTTCCGCCTCGTGTTGCTGTATCCTTGCTGGATTTGTTTTGGATCAACACGGAGGTGAAATCAACCTCGTGTTATTTGTTTTTGCGTTTTGCCAGCATTAAAAAGACTGCCTTTGGAAAGTGGAACACGGAGGTATTCTCTGCCTCGTGTTACCGTGTTGTACATTACAGGAGATACGTGTAAGAAACAAGGATTTCTTAGGGGGTGATTTGGACTTAGTGAACCGGAGCGTAGGTGGTGGTCGCCTCCACACTCTACCGGTTGTTTTCAGTATATGAGTTTGTTCTCTTCTATCCTTGTTGATTGTTTGAGTGCTAAGAGCTCTGGAGTATTGGGGTGGTAGCAACTCTGTACCACCAGATGTTATGGTGCTTAAGTGGTTGCCCTGTCCTTGGTTTTGTACACTAATTCAGTGTGGTTAAAGTGATCTTGCCTCTCAAATTACCAATGCAGGACATTCTCTTGCTTTCTAGTGATTGGGAAGCTCTGTACATTTCATACGTAACAGCTGGGGTTAGAATTATGCATCTTCTATGTGTCTTCTGGTAGGTACATATAGAGGGCCATCATATAGACCTGTACAGTGTTCACTCTGACTAGGTATTCATGTTATGTTTTTCTCTTGCAGGGAAAGGGAAAACTGTATCCATAGCTTGCTTGTTTATTGAAGGCAAAGGTTTTCTTCCTTGTTGATTCAGGTATGCATGCCTAGCGAGAATTCATGAGTGTAGTTGTGGTGAAGAACAGTGTTACATGTATTGCTGTTTCTTTATGTCATTTCAGATCCCTATTCCCAGCTGTCCCTTTCCCTTCCTTTTCCCTCGCCTGATTGCCCGAACACCCTGTATATTTTATGTTCAGTGTTGGTGACGTCAGGAGGTGGAACCTTATATACAACAAGCGAATCCTGCGGAGCGAGTTCTGACACTTGCTGTGCGTCTGGGGTTGGCTTGCAGTTGTTGTTTCTGCCAAGGAAAGGAGAAGGACTTTGCTGTGTGCTGTGTCCCCTGTTTGTGGAATGTTGTCAAGGGCTTGAGTAGAGCTTCCGTCCTGTTTTGAAGTCTCAGGAACACAAAGACTTCACCCTCAGCTCCCCTGAGTTCTGACCTGCCAGGAGTGCCTGTGACTGTGTGGGTCCTCTGAAGGTTGTTTCTGCTGCTGGGAGATAAAAAGCAACACAACAACAAGAAAATCTATGCATTGCTCTTCTTGCAACAGTTTTTCCGACGCAACGCCTTGGTGCAAATAGAATCTCCATGAACCACTGCGCCTCTGCTGAAACCGACGCAGTGCCTGTCGCCGCTGCAAGTATCAACGCATCGAGGGATGGCGGCTGAAGAAATCGATCAGCGCCACTCTACGCCACCGCATCGTTCACCGACCCATCCTGGATTTCCACACATCGTCCCTGTGCGGCAACTTTTCCCCAAAACATCACCCATAGATCAGAGTTGTCTCAGAATCGATGTATCGCTTCTCCCTACGGACTGGACATGACGCACCGCTCCCCTGTGTCCAGTGGAAATGTCGATCGCATCCACGAAGGTCTCAGGAATCAATGCACCTCTTTGTTTTTCTGCGCTTCTCCTCGCTGCAACTGCTTGGCTTGGTGAATTTTGTCGCAACGATAGGTACTTTGTAAGAAATCACATATCCATAGTTTTAATTTTTCTTAATACTTGTATGTTGGATTTTTGTCATTTTGGTCCTGTTAAAGTTTAGATAAAGATACTTAATTTTCCTAAACTGGTGTGGTGTTCATTTATGGTGTTATCATGGTGTTACTGTGAGTGTTGGTACAAATACTTTACACATTGACTGTGGGATAAGCCTGTCTGCTCGTGCCTAGTTACAAGGGGGTGAGCAGGGGATACCTAGAGTGTGTATTCCCCTTACCCTGACTAGATGCAAGGGTCCCTATTTAGACAAAGGTTCCTACCTCTGCCAACTAGAGAACCTCATTTCCAACATCATCCTGCACTCACTCATCCGTCTATCAATTCACCCTTTCACTCCTCCATTGTCCACCCTTTCATCCAGCAATCCATCTATTTTCTCTTTCACTCATCCATCCATCTATTCATTCATTCATTATTTCACACTTCCATCCATCCACCCTTTCAACCCAGCCATCCATCCAGCCATTCACCCCATCAGTTCATCCATCCATCTACCCTTTCACTCATCACCCATCTGTTTCCTCACACACCTACTCATTCTTTCTCTCACCTATCCATCCACCCTTTCACACATTCATCCATCCTTCCTCTCTTCCAATCATCCATTCTTACATCCATCCTTATACTCATTTTTCTGTACATTTATCCTATCACGTCTTTACTCACCCACTCACTCACTCACTTCCAACCCTTCAACATTAATTATGAGCCTTTGTCTACCGAGCTGCAGAAAAAAGAAGCCCAACAAAATCCCTACCCCTGCTGGAGCTGCTATAGTGGGGGTTGACAGTGCCCCTGCAATTTCACTTTTATATTCTGTCATCCATTCACTCTTTCATCCAACATTCAGTCTGTTACCATTCCGTCCATGCATCCATATCTAAACCTATCCAACCATCTTCAAACGTATCCGTCAAACATAGCCATCCTTACACTCAGTCATCCGATCTTTCACTTATCCATTGATGCTTTCACTCCATCCATCCATTCATCCTCCCTTTCACTCATCCATCAATCCATTTACCCTTTTACCCAACCATCCACCCTCTTGCTCACTCATCCATCCACCCACCCTTTCACTCATAATTCAAGTCACCCTTTCACTCATCCATTCATCCACCCTTTCATAGAGTCATCCATCTACGATCCCTTTCACTCATTCATCCATTCTTTCACCCATCCATCCTTACATCCATCCTTCTATTCATCCATACATCAACTAATCCATCAATGGGGTGAGGATGTGTCCTAGCAGCTTAGGCCGTCGCCCTTGAATCTGGGGAACCGGATTCGAGTCTTGGCAGTGACACTGAACATCTTGTGATTCTGCGCAAATCACTTAATTTCCCCGTGCATAATAAAAAATAAAATGAATGTGTCCTCATATAACACAACTGGTGCTATGTAAAGCACTCTGAACCCGCTACCGGGTCAAGTTCGCACTATATAAAACTCCATTAAAAAAAAATCAATCACCCTTTTATTCCATCCATCCATCCATCCTTTCACTCATTGATCCATCCTTTCACTCATTGATCCATCCTTTCACTCACTCATCCATCCATCCTTTCTCTCATCATCCATCCAGCCATCCACCCTTTCACTCAATCAACCATTCACCCTTTCCCTTATCTATCCATCCATCCTTCTTCCCTTTCACTAAGTCATCTTACATCTAACATTTCACTCATTCATCCATGCACATATCCATCCACCTTTTCACTCACACATCCATCCATCCTTTTACTCACTCATCCATTCTTTCATTCACTAATCCATCCGTACATCTATCCTTTCACTCATCCATCCATCCATCCATCCATCCACCCTTTCAACCCGGCCATCCATCCAGCCTTTCGCTCCATCTATCCATCCATTTACCCTTTCACTCATCAGCCATCCTTTCACTCACTCATCCTTTCTCTCATTATCTATCCATCCTTTCACACATCCTTCCATCAATTCATCCTTTCATCCATCCGTCCTCCCTTTAACGCATCCATCCTTACATCCATCCTTTCACTCATTCATCCATACACTTATCCATCCACCCCTACAGCCACCTATCTCTCCAGAATGTCTTTCACACATCCATCTATTCATTCATCCAACAATCCATCCATCCAAACTTTCACCCACTCACCTTCTCACCCTTTCACGTTAAATATGAGCCTTTGTTTGTGGAGTTGCAGGCAGAATAGGCTCATCAAGAACCCCCTCTCCCCCACTGTAGTTGCTAAAGTGGGGAGATGAGGACGACCCTGTTGGTCAGCCAAAACATTGTAAGTAAAGTTACCTGTTTCTCGGGCTCGAAACCCCCTCTGAAGATTTTTTATTATTTGTATTAACAAGAGATTTCGCGCAAGCGAAGCCTAAAAACTCTTTCTCAGGAGGACGTTTGGAAGATGGGGGCCCTGGGATATTTTCCGGTGCCTTTAAACGTCTCTGGTTATGTTTGGTAACAACTGGAGAGGGGATGTCTAGTTTTGTGGTAACGAAGATTACAGGGAAGTGAAAGAAGAGCGTAAACCTGGGCAGCAGCTGCAGCTGAAAAGGTCCTCGCGCTTCCCTCACATATTCATAAGGACTTTAGTCACAACAACAGCATAGCTAGTTTGGCGAGCACAATGGATAGACACATATAACGAGAAGCAGCTGTGCAAGATTGTTTTACCTCACAGGATAGATGCCCATAAAAAAGAGCATTGCAAGCTTCCCCCACATACGAGCAAAGCATCACTGCAGGTTTCCCTCGCAGTTTTCGCAAATGTTGTACAGCCCATACTTTGAAGCAGGGCAAAACAATGATTGCATGCTTCTATTTCTGTCTTGATGACAACAATTTTGAAAAAAAGTCACTGAAGGAATCAGTCTAGAAGCGACAAAATCCCTAAATCCAAAATGAATGCGTTAAGAATAGTTTCAGTAGCCACAAGAGCAGTACAGCCTCTCCCCTTTCACTCTTTCTCTTGTTAGCACAATGCATCTATCTCAGGGCCAGCCAGCATCAGCTGCTTTATTTCACAGGCCCTGGAAGTTTGGGATTTCTCACTGGCCCTGGCGCCTTCCAGTCAACTCATTTCTGTATTGTTTAGGACAATTGTTGGAAAGGACGCAAACAAAGCGCAGAGATTCTGCATGCGGCGCACGCAGGCATGCTGTCATTTCCCTTTGTTGAGGGAGCGGGCACCGCGCGCCAGACCTGCCAACTGCGCCTGCCTTTGTTCTTTCCTCGTTATCGGGATGACAACACAGCTGGCGAAGGGGAGCGAGCGCACTATCTCCGCTTCACAATGGCTAGCACTGGTTGGGGGGAGGCCTGGCACACTCTGGTGGATTCGTTCCCTCCTTCCCCTTAAAAATGTTTGTGCAACCTGCAGGTCACAACGCTGGGCGCCATTCTTCCAAACTGTGATACAACTATACCAAGACTTTGACAGCTCGCAGTTTGTTGTCAATTACGACTATGAGGAGGCATTTCTGCATGCACAACTGTATAAAGTGCACAAATAAGCCGGTTCAAATAACATTGTTTTTGAGCAAGTGCGTGTTTTATGTCCATGGAGAACTTTTTTCACACACACGCTTACCCCAGTTTTTGGGGATGTGTTTCTTACCTCTGATAAAGCAGGATTTTCGTACATAAAATCTGCTACGATTAAATCTCCTATAGTGTTAAATCATTAACAAAAGTTGTGAGATTAACAGAGAAAATATTAGCATGGGTTATTTCGGAAGAGAAAACGAGAAACGTGCAAGAAAATTCCAAATGGTTTCTATAGGCCACAAATGATTTCTGCATGAGAGATAACAGAGAAATAATGTTAAATAGTTTTTTTTTCATGTGCAATGTGAATGTAACGCATTGACAAAATAGTCTTATACGAGTGACATTAATTATATTTATTTATTTTATTTTAGAGACTTATATAGCGCTAGACTCGACTCCCGGAGGAGTATCTCTGCGCTTGGTTCACCCAACCGAAATAAAAACAGTACTTCACAGGGGAACATCCTTTTGCCACGATCTTTACTGCTATACTTGTTGCTTGCCCGGTCTGCCCGGCCACTACGCCACTTCTCGCGGCTCTCGCTTCGCGGGTGCCGCTCGACGGACTCTGCTCTTTGCTAGAAAAAGGACCGGGGACTTGCTGGAACTCACCCCCCCACCCACGGACAGAGGCGGGACTGCGAGGACCAGCGTGCTCAGCGGCGCTGATCGGCCGCAGCTGGTCCTCTTCCCGCCCCCTCCTGCTGATAGGAGCGAGCAGTGAGAGCTGCAAGTGGGAACATCCTTTTGCCACGATCTTTGCTGCAATACTTGTTGCTTGCCCGGCCTGCCCGGCCACTACGCCACTTCTCGCGGCTCCCGCTTCGCGGGTGCCGCTCGACGGACTCTGCTCTATGCTGGAAAAAGGACCGGGGACTTGCTGGAACTCACCCCCCCCACCCACGGACAGAGGCGGGACTGCGAGGACCAGCGTGCTCAGCGGCTCTGATCGGCCGCAGCTGGTCCTCTTCCCGCCCCCTCCTGCTGATAAGAGCGAGCAGTGAGAGCTGCAAGTGGGAACATCCTTTTGCCACGATCTTTGCTGCTATACTTGTTGCTTGCCCTGCCTGCCCGGCCACTACGCCACTTCTCGCGGCTCCCGCTTCGCGGGTGCCACTCGACGGACTCTGCTCTTTGCTGGAAAAAGGACCGGGGACTTGCTGGAACTCACCCCCCCCCACCCACGGACAGAGGCGGGACTGCGAGGACCAGCGTGCTCAGCGGCTCTGATCGGCCGCAGCTGGTCCTCTTCCCGCCCCCTCCTGCTGATAAGAGCGAGCAGTGAGAGCTGCAAGTGGGAACATCCTTTTGCCACGATCTTTGCTGCTATACTTGTTGCTTGCCCTGCCTGCCCGGCCACTACGCCACTTCTCGCGGCTCCCGCTTCGCGGGTGCCACTCGACGGACTCTGCTCTTTGCTGGAAAAAGGACCGGGGACTTGCTGGAACTCACCCCCCCCCACCCACGGACAGAGGCGGGACTGCGAGGACCAGCGTGCTCAGCGGCGCTGATCGGCCGCAGCTGGTCCTCTTCCCGTCCCCTCCTGTGTATCCTCCTTTATTAGGATCATCTACAACGCACACGCGGGACGCGCGCGGGACTGAGCCCGGGGCTAAGCCCGGGCAAAGGGCGGGCCCTCTGTGGCCCTCCGAGGCCTGCAGGGACTGGACTGGGCTAGGACCCCTGGTTTACCTCCTATGCCAAAGACTACAGTATAGTAAGCATATCCCTATTGATGCGCCTTAATATTGATCTGTTTACTGGTGCCTCTTTTTACTGTTAGCCTGCTACTTCCCGTTAAAGGTTATGTCTTCCCGTGAAAACCCGTAGCAAGGCTGCGGCGGGTGCTTTAAAATTGACGGGTACATTGGATAATTTTATCCTCCGTACCAATTCCCTAATCGACCAGGGAATGGTACTTATGGAAAGAAGGGTGTCTCAGGACCTCGCGCAAGCTAAAAGGTCGTCATTAGGTAATATAGCCTCTGTGTGTACCCCAATTGAAGCTCTAAGCATTCCTGAATCCAATTCTATGCAGGTCGATCCTGTGATTCACACCACTACTAGTACCCAACCAGTTCTTTTGGACCCACTTCCCTTGATTCCTTTATTATCGACCACCTTTGATAATATTTCAGTATCTCCACCAGCTGTTGACCACCATGAGAACACCTATAACCAAAGGGGTATATTGGAAGGTGCAATCCCCAAATCCAAACGAATAACCACCAAGGACAATGGCGACAGCACAGCCAAACAAGATACGGCAGGATGCTTTAGTGATGTGGCCGGCGCCAGTGGTAGCACTGAGGAGGGGAAGGATAATTTGGGTCATAATACAGGGAGAGAAGAGGTACAGCATTTAACCCACCCCTTACCATTGGGTATCCCGGATGATACAGCCTCGAAAAGCAGTTTTGTTAGTATTCTTGATGATAGTAGCCTGGATGAAACTTCAGAGGAACTAGAGGACAGGAATGGCACACTTATAAGTATTCTATCTGATCTTATCAAGTCTCTACTTTCGCCCTTGGAGATTAGACTCCAGGGCATAGAACATCAGCTCCAGGCCCTTCACCAGGAATTAAAATCCCGAAATAATAACCATGTCCAAAGGGTACCCAATGCACCGGCTCACGCTCGTGGTCTCCCGCTCCACGATCAAGAATCAATCAGTAGGGAAAAACTTCACCCCGAGTCCCGCCCCCCTAAAACTCCCATTCCAAAGGGTAATAAAGTCAGCGCTAATCATCCAGCTACTAATGCGCATATTAAACCCCAGAAAGCAGATGCCCCCATTATTCCAGTCTCCAAACCCTCTCTATCCCATCCAGAGAAATCTAAGTTGCGCCGGAACATTAGTCTACCACCTGACGCCTGCCCCTATGTGATAGTCTTAACAGGTGTCCCTGAGCTTGCCCCTGCAACACTCGAACCCTTCTGGGCACTCAAAAATAAAGTATGTCATTGGTTAGACAGAAATTATCCTCTTCCCCCTAACATTCAAAGCAATTTGCTCATTGTGGAGAGAGCACCGTGGGTGGGTGAGAATAAGAAAAGCCTTGAGGGGGACTGTGTTGTCACATTTGAGGACCCACGATCGGTGGAGCACATTTGCTCTGGGCACCCACGTAACAACAACTCTACAATTATGGTTAAACCCCTGTCTTACTTTTACATGCTTACGGAGCATCATAACAATGGGTGGAGCTGGTTGAGGGCTCCTAATCATGTGAGGGGGGGATGAGGTGTGAGCCTTTGAGGGATCAGAATACACTTAATTGGGGCGGGGGCGACGATGGAGGTTGGAATATAGTACGAAGAAGAGCAGGGAGGCCCTTTCCTGGTGGCAACCAGTTCAACGGGGAATTGTTTGGTCCACAGCTTAATTTTCCCCTAATCCCCTGTTACAATCGTTACAGTGGATTGGAAGCAGTCGATTGACTTCCAACGCAGTCTCTTGGTCAAATTGGAAAGAGGAAGGTGGCAGCTTCCCTACGGGATGGAAGTGGAATCGGCAGGGATGGCCCAGCTAGTTTGGGAATCATTAGTCCTAGTTTAGGAGAAAAGGAACTTAGCATTCCATTTACAATCAAGGAATTAACTGTAGTTCCTATCTCCATTAATATTCTCTCCTGGAATATAGCAGGGCTAAAAAGAAATCTTGCCAACCCTGACTGGAACGATTTTATTAACACATTCCACATATGTATGTTCCAAGAAACCTGGTGCCTGACCCCGCAATATAAAAATGGGTACTCCACTTATTTTATTCCTGCAGTTACGGTGGGGAAAGGTCGCCCTTCCGGTGGCCTGCATATTTGGGTTAAGGTGAATTTGAACTGTATTGTTACCGCCCATAAAGTCCATTCCAATGACATTCTGCATATCTCCCTAAAAAGTTCGTCTGGGGGTATCATTTTGGAACTCTTTTGTAAATATGCAAGAGGCTTACAGGGTGGTTTAATCTCGCCCACAATTGAGCTGTTAGATGTGAAGTTATCAGATCTTCCACCTAGGTCTAAAATATTAGTAGGGGGGGATTTTAATTGCACATTTGAACCCCTGGATGATGAAGAGGTATTAGGTTTTAGATCAGAGGACTGGAGGCAGACCATACCCCCTTTAGTCCTGGCTCCCATTAAGAAATGGACAGCCAGAGCAATTCAGTTGAATGCTCTGGCCTTAGAACATAATCTACGGGATCTTAATGGGCGGACTGTTTCAGATCGCGAACAGGACAGGTTGCCCGTCACAAATCGATTATATTTTCCTGGACATTCAATTGTGGGCAAGTCTAGTCGATATGGAGGTTAGGCAATCATCAGACAGTGATCACAACCCACTATGCATGGAAATCCACTGGGTAAATGGGATTGGCAGGAGTGGAGGTTCGGAGATGCTTTCTAAAGAGGTTTTTCCTTCCAACTGCAACCGGAAGTTAAAATGGAATGTGGTTAAGTGTGAAGAGGGGAAACTCAATAGTATTAAAGAGTTAGTTTTAGCTGAAACTTGTAGCCTTGCAGCTGTCGCTCTAGCAGCGCCTCATCCTCCCAGATCAAACCTGCCAGTCTCGTACAAGAACCTAACAGACAAAATAAGAGAGTTCTTTTTTAAGAGGCCACAGGGGACATCCACGTCAAATCAAAGACCCCTTAAGGGCAACCCCTGGTACATGGCAAATTGTAGAGGAAAGAGGAAGGTCATCACGCTAGCTATAAAAAGTAAGGACCCCATAGCAGTGAGATTAGCCAGAAAGGAGTACTGCAGAAGCATAACCTCAGCTAAGAAGGATTGGGAGGAGGAGCATTGGCAGCAGCTTAAGGTTGCTGCCTGTGGGAAAAACTCAATCTTGTTTTGGAAACTGATCAATGCCCTTGATAGAAGGGGGGCAGAGCCGATTTTAAACCATATAAATGAACATCAATGGTATTCCCATTTTTTAAAATTGTACTGTGAAGGTAGTGTTCAAGGTCAATTAATATTTCCAGCTGTGGAAATTATGAGCGAACCTAGCTTGGAGATAGGAAGCAAGGAAGAGCCATTCTCCCCGCGGAAAGTCCAAGATGCTATTTTAAAAATATTACCAGGGAAGGCAGCTGGCCCAGACGGCCTGCCTGGGGATCTACTACTGCATGACCCCAGAATATGGGCAGATCTTATAGCTTGTTTAATGAATTTAATTCAGCATGGCCACCCTGTCATTGAATCCAGGAAGGGCGCGGAGGTTATTACTATATACAAGAAAGGTGATAGAGAGGACCCTGCCAACTACAGACCAATAAGTTTAATTGATACCATTCAAAAGGTAGTTGGCAGGGTCATCATAAACCGAATAGAGACATGGCTATTAGACGATAGTATTTTGACCCACTTCCAGGCGGGTTTTAGGCGTAATATTGGTGCGATGGATCAGGTATTCCGGTTTTGTGCGGTCTATTGGAAGACAGTGTCCATCACCAAGGGTAGCCTCTACTTGGCTTTCATAGACCTGAAAACAGCGTTTGATGTTATTCCACGTGTCAAACTCTCGGGGGTCCTATTGGACATGGGTTTTCCTGGCTATTTGCTGCAATTCATCATCAAGCTCCACGTGGATAATTATGCAAGGATTCGGTGGGGGAGCCAGGGTCAATTGACAGGGAGGGTACCAGTCAATAGAGGGGTGGGGCAGGGATGTGTGATGGCTCCGACACTGTTCTCCCTCTTTATAAATGGGGTGGTGGACCATTTGAGGGCGGACCCTGCGGTTGCCTCTGTCCTTGCCGGAGAGAAAACCCCCACACTCCTCTTTGCGGATGATACCCTCCTGATGTCCAAGACCCCTAAGGGTCTCCAAAAATTGCTTGACCGCTTCAGCATTTTTTGTAAAGACCGTGGGTTAACGGTTAACACCACGAAAACAAAGCTGATGGTATTATCTGCTAAAAGAAATCCTAGGAAAGTTTATCTCTCCTTGAATGGGTCCTCTCTAGAGGTGGTGGATGAATTCGATTACCTTAGGGTCAGGCTATGTAACAACATGAGATGGGACTCCCACATATCAAAAATGGTCCTAAACCTCAAAAGGGTCTCTGGAGCCATAATGAAGAATCAGCGCTACTCTATTAGTAGACCAGTAGACCCTGCCCTGGCAGTTTACGAGGGGAAAGCTCTAGCCTTGGTAGTTTATGGCTCTGAACCGTGGGGTGCCGAGAACACTAAGGCACTGGTAACTGCAGAGAACAAGTTTATGAAAGACATAGTTTCACTTCCTCCCTCGACCCCTTTGAAACCATTATTCTTTGATATGGGTAAAAGACCAATTTCAGAAATAGTTCGACTCCGCCTTTGCTATTCTGGGTGTACCTCAGAAGGACCCCTGAATTAGCAAAATATGCTCTAGTGTTGGACGAGCTAATTACCCTGAATGTATCCAACAAAATTAAGTGGCTCAATAATCTAAAGAAGCTGGTAGAGTCTATAGGTTTGGCTGAACTCTGGGCCTCACAGTCCCCCCGCTAAACAAATTGTTAAAAAATATACTAGGATTGGGTAGAGGCCAAGGACCTCAATAATACAAGTCGGGGACCTTTGACGAATAAGTTTCTTGAACATAAACCTTCCAGAAAGCTAGAACCATTCCTGGACTTTATCCAGACCCCTGGAGATAGAACCTTGTTCCTGAAACTAAGATACAGTACCCTCCCCCTCAAAACATTTACGGAAGGGTCGAAGGGCAGGAGGGTGAACGACTTAAAATTCCCAGGTTGTTCATGTCTGGAAGAATCTCTTGGCCACTTTTTGTTCGCATGTATAGCCTATAAGCAGGTTAGAGCAAAATGGCTAAAACCTGTGTGTAGGGAGTTGGGAGTTAGGGATCATAGTGCAGCTCTGCGTATTATTTTAACTAACACTACCTCTATGTACATTGTTTGCGGGGTTGCCAAGTACCTTGCCAGTGCTTGGTTTATCCGGTCAAGGTTGTTATGCAATGTTTAATCAGATTAACGCCAAGAATGCATTTTTTTAAACTCTCTGTAGACCTCCTTCTATTTTTAACTTGTTTGTATTGATGATTTTTAATGAAATTGTAGTAATACTCGGTAAATTGTCTTATGTATTCTATGTCTGTACTTTTATGATATATTTATCGAATAAAGTATTTCAACAGTACTTCTCATGAGTGCACTGAAGAGGAGTAGTATATTTAAAACAGGAAAGTCTTAAGCAGTTTCCTAAACATTAGATAGTTGGGGCAACATCTCAGGTTAAAAGGTAGTTTATTCCAGAGACTGGGGCCCAGGAACGAGAGAGCTCTGCCGCCCAGTCTCGCCTTTCTAATGGGCGGGACCTGTTGCAGAAATTGATTGCTAGAACGGAGGGTGCGTACAGGTTTATAAAGGATGAATTTTTCAGCCAAATACAGGGGGCCAGAGCCAAAAATGCTTTTGTGTATGATACAACAAGTATAGATTTAAATGAATTAATGAAATGGAGCTTTTAATGTGAACAAATAACTGAATCTTCATTTTTCCTAGAGAAACTGCACACTTCGCAGAGAAAGCCTCAAACCACTTTTAGGATTACTTTGCTTTTTAAATGTAGACTGCTGCAGAGAAATGTATTTGTCCTTCATTATGATTATTGTGTTGTTTTCTTGTCGATGGCTACATGGTTGGGGTATTGTGCGCAACTTCCTACTGTCTGGGGAAATGTTTAGGCTTGTGGATAACTCGTCTAGCAAATGTTGCACTTCATTTAAAGCTGTGTGGGACCCTAGGAAGGATTTCCTCTGATGGAGGACGAGGATGACCCATGGCTCTAAACAAAGGACTCTTGAGAATGAGTTGTGACTTAAGAGGAGTGACTAAACACCCTATGCTCCTGCACTAATGAGAACTGTGAAATGCTTAGACTTTGCTACTAAGTTAGGGATGGACTTTAACATTTAGAGTAATATTATTCGTGTTAGAATCTACACTGTGCGCTGTGTGACTTTAGGCAGACATGACGAGGGTGAGCATTTCCATGTGAGCTGAGACCTGAGATCTTAAACTCTTCTTTGGCTGTAACCAAATTCTGACTGTTTAACTTTGCTCCTCATACCCTTGTGAGGTTGCTCCAGCTTCCCCTTATGGGGGGTTAGCTCTTCAGACTATTAGCACGCTGTGCTATAGTTTCCGAAGGTTCATTTGTTAATCTGTAATTGCATTGATCTTGTTACAAGGCTCTTTTATCTCTCTTCCTATCCACTCTCTTATGCATGTTTAACTGAGATGTTATTGTGAATTACTTCCTATTAGTACTGGGGGTTTCTAGTTGGCAGAGGTAGGTACCACTGTCCAAATAGCGACCCTTGCTTCTAGTCGGGGTAAGGTGGAAAGACTCTAAGATAACCTCTGCTCACCCTCTGGGTAGCTTGGCACGAGCAGTCAAGGCTTATCAAGGGCAATGTGTAAAGTATTTGCACCAACACTCACAGTAACACAGTGAAAACACCACAAACTGACTCCACAACAGTTTAGAAAAATAAATGTATTTAATTTAAACTATACAAGGCCAAAATGACAAAAATCCAACATATACAGTTCAAGATTATGATTGCGAAAGAGTTCTTAACGTTGCAATAAAATAATCCACAGTTGCATGAAAAGTTCACAGTTGCGTCACGTTTAGCCAACAGTACCTTTAAATGCGACAAAGTTCCAAAACACAAGCTAGTGCGGTGGAAAACAAGCGATGGGTCACTCCTGAGACCCTGGGGAGGCAATGTGACAACCCCGCTCCATGTAGCGGGCGTGTTGCGGTGACTCCGGTCTGTAGGGGGAGGGATGTGATACCTTGTAAGGATTCCGGTGCGGAGGTTCCATAGTGGAGAAGCTCGCAAAGGCACAATGCGATGATCTTTGGGTCTGCGACAATCTCCGGGGCGACGATGCGCGGTCTAGTGGCGATCTTCCTCTCGCAGCTCCTTGATACGATGGCTCTGCGACGATGCTCGGAGCGACGTGTTGCAGTCCGCAAGCAAGCGGTGCGACAATCTCACCCAGTGATGGCAAGCTCTGCGACGACACTCGCAGCGATGTTAATCTTCCCGCATCGGACCGGTGCATCCCGCAAATGAAGGATGCAACAGGTGCTGCGACGATCTCGGCCTTCGTAGCGGCGTGAATTTCCTCGCACTGACGGAGATGCGTTCCGCAAGCGAGCGATGCAACAAAACTTGCAGAAAGTCTTTAAAATCTTGGTTTCCAGCTTCCCAACACAGGTACAACTTCCAGAGGCACCACAACTGGCCCAAGCACACTAGGAAGGACAGAACTCTCTCAGCAGAGTTCAGGGAAGCTGAGGGTGAAGTCCTTTTGTTCATGGGACTTCTTAACAGGGAGCCAGCTCTTCTCAGGCCCTTGGAGATTCCTTCAAGCAAGGGGACACAGCACAAAGCAAAGTCCTTTCCCTCTCCTTGACAGCAAAGCAACAGCAGGTCAGTCCAGCACATCAGCAGGACAGTCTTCCTTCTTCAGTTTCAGTTTTCTCCTTGGCAGAGGTTCCTTCTTGATTCCAGGATGATCTAATTTTCTGTATTCAGGGGCCCTGTACTTATACCCCTAAAAGGCTTTGATCCCTTTGTGCAGGAGGGCTCTGAGCCAGTTCTGGGTGTTCCATGAGCACTTTGTTTTCCTGGCATCTCCTTTCCTTTCAGGGAGAGGGTCAGGGTCGTCAGCCGCCCAGCAGGAGTTGCAGCCAGCATGTGGGAGGCAGGCACAGCCCTATTCAGGCCACAGGTGCTATCCCCGCCCACCACTCAAGATGCAGATGCAGTCATTCAGCCTAGGGCTGACTGGGAAAGCCTCCTGGGGGCTCCTACCCTCTGTCGCTCTAAAAACAGACAGTCAATTCACAAACAGGCCAAGGCACACAGAAAGGTCAGACAAGAGAACAGCAACTTTCTAAAAGTGCTGTTCTCAAACACAGGATTTAAAAACAACCTTTCCTAAAAGATGTGTTTATTACATTCTGAGTTCAGGGATACCAGACTTCTATGTCCTATCTTGCTCCTATGGGAAGATATCCTGGTAGCCACTGTAGCCAGCATTCCCCATGATAGCCTATGGGGCAAGATAGCCTTACAATAGTTAAAAACGAAAATGGCTGTAATTCACTACCAGAGCATGTCACCTGCACTAGTACATGCTCTACCTTTCACCTACACTGCACCCTGCCTAAGGGGGTACCTTGGGCCTTCCATAGGAGTGACCAAATGTGTACAGAAAGGGAAGGGTTAGGCCTGGCCAGTGGGGACACTGACCAGGAGGACATGTCAGTTCACAGACTGCACACAGGCACTGCTTTGGCAGGCCTGAGACACCATTTTAGGGCTACTCGTGTGGGTGGCACAATCAATGCTACAGGCCCACTCGTAGCATTTGTTATCACCAGCCCTGGCACACTCAGTGCACTTTACTAGGGATTTCTTGGTGACACAACTATGCCAATCATGGATAACCAATCACAATAACAATTTACACAGGGAACACTTGCACTTTGACACTGAACAGCAGTGGCAAAGTGCCCAAAGCATCTAAACTAGCAAAAAACAAATCCAGCACAGCATCAAAAATACAGGCGGTAGAGGCAAATAGATAGGGGGAAACCACGCCAAGGATGCCAGGTCTAACACTTCCTTTGTGTGATGCCCTATGATTTGGTATTGTCTCACTGTATGACCATTTGCATGCTTTCGAAGAATTAGATAAAGCTAAGTAACACAGCAAACCGAGTCTGTCATTATTGATGATCAGGATTCATCTGACTTGTACATTATAATGCATAGTTGGTTTGTAGGATATTCCCTTTATTGTAGGTTCTCATAAAGGGTTTAATCTGTCTTAACAGTTGTCAGTCCCTGACAACTCTCAAAAGGTCAGTCGGAAGACCAGTTATAAGTATGGGTCAAATTTTAGAGAAAAGACATGTTGGTAATTATATTGGTTATGTGTGATGAATATGTTTACCCCATGTTTTTCCGCTGCATCAGTTTTTAGTAGCAGAGCTAGGATGGTTTATCTAGATTGATTATACTGGCAACTGATTAAGACGGAAATAATTATTTGTTATTAATACTGTTTACGTACTTTGTTGAATGTTGTGGTTAGACCAGTTGACCTTAAATGATTTGAGTTAGCAGGTTGAAGTAGGCCTAAAATCCCGGGATAAGCCCAAGAATGATCTTAGTGTGGCATACACTAAGTAGAATTGCGTTGTCTGCTGTTGATGCAGTGCTGAGCTGTTGGACCCGGCCCTTTAGGCAGGTTCACCCTGAGACTTTTTGCTTTTTCCTTGCCTGTTTCTGTGACCCGGTGTTGGTGATTTTAGGCCTCTGCGCACTTTTTCACTGTGGTACAGTGTAAAGTGCTTGAGCTCTCTGTGTATGTGTGGTGAGTGACCTGCCCTCCCATAGGAATGAATGGGGAATATGTATGCCCATGGTAGTTCATGATGTGTGGGGAGTGCAGGGGCGAGTTTGATATGTGCGAACTCGTGGGACTGAATGCTGCGTAATGGTATATGCGGCATGATTGTGTCTAGTCTAGAAGTGCCACTTTTAGAAGTTGGCATATTTGTGTAATTTGTGTCTGGCGTGTGATTGGCTGGTGAGCCTGGTCCAGGAGTGCCTGGGCCTGCTTGTGGATTGACTGTCTGGTTTGAGGGTGACAGGGGCTGGGGAGCCCCAGGAGGTTGTCTGGGAAGTGGGAGGAGATGGCACCTGGGAGTGACTAGGGCTGTGCCTGCCTGACCACAATGCTGGCTCCACCTTCTCTGTCCCTGACACTGAAGAGAGTTCCCTAAAACCAGTTCTAGCTGGTTCTCACACTGCCTGCACAAAGACTTCAAAGACTTTTCTCTGTATAAGAAGGGGCTGTGTCCCCTTCCAATTTGTTCTTGTTTTCTAACTTGAATCCTGCCAGGGGCGTGCTGCTGCTTGGGCCCAGGGGAATCCCTGGGCCCTGCCCAGCCCCTGGATCCCTGATGGACTGGTCCTGGACTCCTGAAGAACTCTGCTGGAGGATTTCCCTTAGTGGGAGCTGCTGTGCTGCCTCCTGGATGCCTCTGGACTTTTGGGACCCTTCTTGATGTAGGGGTCATCTCTGGGGGCTTGTGAAATGAAATGAAATGAAATGAAATGAAATGAAAGCAGATTTATAACGCGCAGACTCAGCCCATAGGGCATCAAGGCGCCTAACCCAAAATTATTTTCATGTCCAGAGAGTTAGATTACTGATAGGCTTTCTTGAAACACCATTTTTAAGAGCCTTTTTAAAAAGGGGCAAAGAGGATAGGGACTTAAGTTCCAATGGAAGTGCATTCCAAAGACGTGGGGCAACTATGGAGAAGGCTCTTCCTCCCCATCTGGACTTCTTAGTCCGAGGGATCACCAACAGATTATGTTGCGATGAGCGTAAAAATCTGCTAGGGACATAGCCAGAGAGAAGAGATCCCAGCCCATCAGATGTTCCAGCTTTCAGAGCCCTGTGCACCAGACAAATGATTTTAAAGGAGATACAGTGCTCTATAGGGAGCTAGTGTCGCAGAGGAGGAGCGGGGAATGTCTAATACAAATCTTGCGGCCGCGTTCTGTACTATTTGGAGGCGCTGGATCAGTCCCTTATTGATCTCTGCATATAGTGAGTTGCAGTAATCCAATCTTGAACCGACCAGCGGAACTACTGTCTGTTTCCTAGCTTGGGGAGAAAGGTAGTGCACTATTCGTCGGAGAATTTTAATAATTCCCCAGCAAGTAGCCACCGTTCTGTTGACCTGAAGGGTCATTGCCAGCGAGGTATCAAAGATAACCCCTACATTTCTGGCTGAATGAGAGGGGACCGGGCATCTTCCCAGGGAAGGCGGCCACCATTTATTCGACCATACATCCTGGTCCCTTCCAAAGATCAGCACCTCAGTCTTATCGCCATTCAGCCTCAGGGAGTTGAGTATCATCGAGTCAGACACTGATTGCATACAACTCCTGAAGCTGGACGCAGAGGTGCTGACTGGTTGGGCCAGTGACACCATGATCTGAGTGTCGTCTGCATATGACGCTACTTCCATACCCTGCTCTTTTACTAGTCTCGCTAGTGGGGCCACATAAATGTTAAATAGGGTCGGGCTTAGAGCCGACCCCTGTGGTACCCCACATTGCAATGATGTAGCAGGGGAGAGGTATTCTCCAAGCTTGACCCTCTGTTCTCTAAGATCTAAAAAGGACGACAGAAGGCTCAAAGCGGGCCCCTCCACTCCTATCTCCCTCAGACGAGATGTTAGAATTGAGGGAGATAGGGTGTCAAATGCTGCGGTCAGATCAAGTAAAACCAGCAGCGTTGTCTGTCCCTGATCCACTTTCATTCTGATGTTATTTGTCACCATAGTGAGTGCAGACTGCGTACTATGTAGCTTCCTGAACCCATGCTGGGTCTGATCTAAGAACCCAGTAGAGTCAAGGAAAACAGACAAGTGTGAATTCAGGTGGATCTCAAGCATTTTGGAGGGGGCAGGAAGTAGGGATATGGGTCAGAATTTTTTTTAGATGGTGGGGTCAAGGGAGGGTTTCTTTAGTAGTGGCTTAACAATCGCTTTCTTCCAGGCTGAAGGAAAAACCCCATGCTACAGGGCACTATTCATTACCTCCAACAGAGGAGGAAGTAGTGTGTCCCTACACTCCTTCATCACTCTAAGAGGACAGGGGTCCAAAGGGGAGGAAGATTTGGTCCTATTTAGAAGTGAGTTAAGGTTGTCAAGTGTGATCAACGGAAAGTTAGATAGAATCTTGGTGGGATCTTTATGCCAGGCTTCTAAGTTGGTGAGAGCCTGTATAGTGTGATTCCCTAAGGATTGTTTCTGCGTTTCCAAATGAGAAGCAATCTCATCGATTTTAGTGTAGAAAAAGGTTGAAATCTTGTCACAGAGCCCCTGAGATCCCGTCACTGGGTCTGGAACTTGTAATGAAAAGAGGGAGTCCACTACTTTGAACAGCTCCTTCGATGAGGTGAGAGAGGTAGTAAGGTCGGAGAAGTATTGTTGCTTTGTCTTAATGACCGTGGACTTATATTCACCTAACAGTTGTTTGTGAATCTCTCTGTCCATAGTGTCCCATGATTTCCTCCATTTTCTCTCCGGTCTCCTGCACCCCTGTCTCATCAACCTAAGAGGCTCAGTGAACCAGGGGGCAGAGGGCCTACGCCTCGCTGAATATCGGCGTGTAACTGGAGCTAGAGTATCTATAGCCCCAGCGATGGAGTTGGCAAGATTTTGTGCTGCCTTCTCTGGGTCTGACGGCATGGGGACCGAACTAATGAGAGGGGCCAAAGAGTCATTGGTGATGTTTTTATAGTTCCTTTTGCCCTCTCCCTGAGTCTGACCTTTCAAGGATGGATCTGAATGAGAAAGGGTCAGTACTAAAGGTACTGCCAGATGGTCTGACCAGACCAGCGGTTCTGGAGGGCCTGTCTTAACCCTGGGATCGTTGGAGAAAACTCCATCAAGCGTGTGGCCTGCCCGGTGAGTTGGGCCTTTTACCAGTTGGGAAAAGCCACAGGCTTCAAGGGGGTCGACCAAGGAAGAGGTATCTTTAGAGGTGGGGTCATCTAAGTGAAAATTTAAGTCACCTAGAATGGTGAAGTGGGGTTTGCCAACATATGGCTCCAGGATTCTAAACAGGTCACTGCTAAATTTGGATCTAGGGCCTGGAGGCCTATACACAAGAAGGCCAACAAAGGATACTGAAGGAGATGAAGAGGTAAAGAAATGTAGGACCTGGAAGGGGTCAGATGGTACCGACAGAGCATTAATGCGGCAGATAAGATGCGACTGGTAGAGAATTGCTAATCCTCCGCCCCTTCGCTTAACTCTGTCAAATCTGTGCAGTGCATAACCCTCTGGAATTGCCATTAAGAGGTCGTGTCCTGAGGTCTCTGAGGCCCAAGTTTCCGTGACAAAGACCCAGACAGGCCTTCTAGCTAACACAAAATCATGGAAAGCTACATTGTTTTTAATTATAGAGCGAGCATTAATAAGGTATCCTTTCTCCGAGCGAATATTTTTAGACGAGGAGTGTAAATTAAGAGGTGGATGGTTAATCATGGGGAATGTGTCGGGGCTCCGGGTACATATGTTATGTGAGGCCGTAAGCAGTAGTTCCTCAGGGGTATACCTATGGTGGCACAGGGAGTCAATCAGTTTCCAAGCCAGCATTTCCTCCAAGGTATAGGAGTGTGTTACCTGAGGAAAAGAATCAGGGAACCCGGAAAGCAGCCCGTCCTGCAGCCCGTCCTCAGCGCGGACGGGCTGAACTCTGGCGTAACTCCGGCGCTAATACGGCGCGTCCGCTGCGCGGAGCCATGGCCGTATGTTTTAATGTTGGTGACTCACCCAAGATGGCGGCCGCTATCACTCCGCCCGAGTTCCCGGTATCTCAGCCCTAATATCGGCCGGACACTCTGTGGGGAGGCAGCGCTGACTTTAGTGAGTGCCAAATGTATATTTAAAAGCTACCAATTAAAAGATGCCTTCACCATAAACTCGGTGAAGCAACAAACGATGCCCTAAATCAGCGCGCTAGTGCTGGGGGGGAGAGAACACATGGGGCAAGTGCTTACGAGTAAAAGAATTCAATGAGGACAAGGAAAATACCGCCCGGCTCAAGCCTCAGGCGTTTACAGCTACAGTGGGGCTGGCAGTGCCCCCAGCGCGATGGAAGTGCTTTATTTTTGGGCAGAGCGCGGTGGTTTTCCCTGAGGGGAGCGCTCCTGCCCTTTGTGTCCCCTAGAGTGCTTCGTATGCACTTCATTTTTATAAAGTCGGGTGCTACCCCGTGTATGGCGCCCTAGCGAGTGCCTACCTCGCTTCAATAGTTTAATTGATTTTCGAGGGTGGTTACCCCTCTCTGTGCCCGTTGAAACCACCGCCGCAGCCCTCGCGCCGCAAACACAGGAAGGCAGGCACCAAAGCGCCTGACTCGGGGCGGAACTTCTGGTTTTGCTTGGAAGTCCCGCCCACTGCCGCGTGGGGATTGGTTGGTGCCCGTCCGGTCTCCCGTGAGGAGAGGGAGACCGGAGCTGCTGCGCCGAAGAGAAGCGTGGCCTGCTGCTGGGGCTCCCGTGAGCGATGGGAGCCCCGGGATGAAGACCGCAGAGGAAAAGGGGGCGTGCTCCCCCAGCAAAGCTCTCGTGATTGCGAGAGCCCCGGCCGCTGCCGATGAAGTGACCCGGTCCCAGGGAGGGAGACCGGGCGAAGAGGAGCCCACTCTAGGAAGAGCGGCGCGGAGTGTCCGGCCCCCCAGAGCAGGTGAGTGGCACTCTGCTAGGGCTCTGGTGTGTGGGTGCCTGTCCCAGGCACAGTGACGGTGCTGGGCGGCCCCATCTGGCAGAGGGCCGCCCCAGCCGAGGTGATGTCTGTCTTGAGCGGCCCCAGCTGGCTAGGGGGCAAGTCCTTGCTCCTAAAGCCCACCAGTAATCGGAAAGTCACCGTGAGGGGGGCTTGGGTGGCACCATTTGTGTCCCGCTCCGCTGGCTAGCCACTGAGTTGCTCAAGAGGGGCCCGTGGTTGCCTCAGTGGAGGAGCGGTGATGTTCCAACGATGGGGCAAGATTTGTGTAGAGCCCTGAGAAGGCTCCAGGGGCCATTCTAGTTAGAGGGGGCGTCGGGGCACATTGCCGGTGCCCACCCCCTCCTGCCTGCGAAATGCTTTGTTTAGAGCCCCGAGAGGCTCCCTGAGGGCATGTTTTGTGCCAGAGCCTGAGAGCTCCAACGTTTGGGGCATATGTTTTCAGAGCCTGTTGGCTCCAGCAGTGGGCGCAGTTTGCGCCTAAGGGTCAGTGAGGACCCTGTCGCAGTTTGGACTCTCAGCTGCCCAGCAATTAGTGGGCAGCTGCACCGTTTAGGCGCTTGGGATCGTCCACAGGTGCCCAGCAAGTAGTGGGCACCTGCACCGTTTAGGCCCCTGACTTTTGGACACAGGGCGTCTTAGCCCCAACAAGGCCAGTTGGCCTAGGGACTGCCACAGGTGGTGGCTTATGTAAGTTTTGCGCAATTGTATGGTTATTGCACCTCTGAATGTGTTTTCTTGCATCATGTGTTATTCCTGCACCTCTGAATGTTTTTAGGCATCCTGTGATTTTTGCGCTATTGTATTGTTCTGGCACCTCTGAATGTTTTTAGGCATCATGTGTCTTCCTTTTCCCTGCGCTGCACCTCTGAATGTTTTAGGCATCATGTGTCTTCTTGCGCTGCACCTCTGAATGTATTTTATTGCATCATGTGCTTGTTCTGAACACCGCTGAATGTGTAGGTTTATGCATCATGTGTTTCCCTTGTCTTACACCTCTGAATGTTTTTAGGCATCATGTGTTTTTCCTTTTGCTACTCCTCTGAATGTGTTTCATGCATCATGGGTAATGTATTCTTGTTTATACCCCTAAATGTATTTTATTCTTAGGTGGTTGTTCTTTTAGTACAGGTGGTCCTAGTGAAGTCCTGGTTCCTGTTACCAGTGGTTACTGGTTGTGTGCCATAGTTGCTAATTTGTGCTACTATGATTTTTATTCTTTATTATTCTTTATTCTTGAAGTGCTATTTCTGATTCTGACAATGGCCCACGTGGCCCTGTCTCCTGTAAATAATCCCTTGTGAATATTGCCCGTGCCAGTTGGCACCATGTATTTTGTATGATACTATCTGATGTGTTTTTACAATAAAAAAGTTATTTTATAATAACCTTGTGTAGAGTTCCTTTTGTGGTGTGCCTAGGATGTTGTTGCTGTTGTGTGCTGGCGCAAATTCTTTACACATTGCCTCCGAGTTTAGCCTTACTGCTCGTGCCAAGCTACCAGGGGGTGAGCAGGGGTTATCTTGGCGTGTGACTCCCTTGCCCTGACTAGAATGGTGGTTTCTGCCTAGCTTTGGCGTCAGCCTTAGCCAACCAGAAATAGCCAGTTCTAACATGAGCAATGGTCGTATTGTCGGTATTGCACAGGGATCTTTGGAGCTAGTATAGTGGAGATTTATTTGGGTACCTATGGAAAGTGCATCCAGAGAAGTCCCGAAAGTTTTCACTTGATTGAAAGTAGAATCACGTTGGTCGAGGTTTTACTAGTAGCGAAGAATTCTTAGAGTGAATTGTATCTGTCTTTCTTTAAGGTGAGCAGAAAAGCTGAATCGTCTTAGGTGTTCTAATATTGTTTGGCTAAAAAGTTATTTTCGGTTGTTGTCAATAATTTTGGAAAGGGAGGGTCAGTCGTAGGAGTTACCTGACGTCACAGAGAGCTGTGCTGACATTGGTTAGCTACTGTGAATCGTCATAAGAGGGTTGTGCTGTGATTGGTTGGTTGGTGTGAGGTTCACTGGTATTAGTCAGTGTGAATGAATCAGATTGATGAAAAGTATGGAAGGAGTTCTCGAATAGGGTTTTTTTTGCCATCAAGACGAAAAGCAAGTTGTTAAAATTGTTGAAAACTTTGTTTAGAAAGATGAACATATACACATTTGAGAGGGAATCCCTGTAGCTCCTGAGGGTATGCCAGCTTCTTTTATGGCATTGGAAAGGGGTTATCATATGTGTACAAGGTTGGAAAATTAGGTGAAGTATTCAGAAAGAGATGGTAATTAGGCATTTCCAGAATACAGTGCTTTTAATACCAGGATTTGAGAGAATCTGAGATATCAGATGAATGAGTTGAGACCAATTCCTAGACCTATGCAGTATGAAGTGCTCGGAGAATGGGAACATGAGGCATACAAAAGAGATGGAGACAGGACTGTGAATAGATACAGAAACACTGTGAGTAGATACTTAGAAATAAAATGAGATGCACAGATGAAGAAATGGAGAAGAGATTCGTTGGCAATGGGTGAAGGAATGTATCAAGTTGTTTTGGTGGCGAATCAAGAGGGGGGAAAGTGTAAGGAGAAGAAGAAGAATATTTCAGAACCAGAATCAGATCCAATGAGGTAGATGATGAGTTATTGGATGAATTATTGTTGAATAGACCGCCATTGTATGAGGAAGAACAAGAGATGCCTTCTGCAAGTTCTCCATTGATGCAGATAGAAGTACCTCAAGGGGAGAATTCTAGTGTAGTGAGTCAGGCAAAAGGGGACTGAACAAAAATAATTAATCATTTGAATTTGAATGCAGATGCTGGTCATTCAGGACAGATGGGGAGGAGTAAGATGGCAGATTGACGCCGTCTCTGGGCAGCCTGCAGAAGTGGCTGCCGAGGAAGTTTTGACTCCTGTGCTCTGATCTGCTTGTCGTGAAGAGCTACAATAATGCGATGGAGTGATAAGGAAGGGATATAATGAGAAGAAACGCTGAAGCGCCGCAATATTGAGATTGAAAGAAACAAAGAAGAAACTAAGCCGTGCTGAGTGATGGAGCGGGATAAAATTGGGAGATCGCTTTGAACGCTGGAACGGGCCTGATTTCAGAATTTATTGAGTTTGCAGGCAGAGTTATGAGCCCTGCATGAAACCTACATGAACCCCGGACTCGGTTGACAACAAGAAATCTATCTATATAAACAACAAAGCCTCGGTTATAGTTACAGCTGAAATGCCGAACACCGAGCACAGATGCCGGAGGCAGATGCTGGCGAGGATCAGAGTCAGCTGTGTACGGCGACTGCTGCTCACTTATGAAGCAGCACGACTTGCAAAGCAGCGTGTTTCAAGCAGCATTGATTCAGGGTCAGCTTTAAGGATATGGATATCTCCCTTATTTTGCGAGATGGCACCACAAAAGAATCCTGCGAGAGGGACCCGAGCCACGAGCCGCTTACCGGTGAGTTTAGAGACTCCGGGGGGAGCAAAGCTTACGGGGAAGGCTGAAGCTGGGGGAGAGGTGGTTAAGCAGGCCGCGAATGTGGAATGGCCAGTCCTGCGCTACTTACAGTCAATAAAATCAGTTGAGCTGTTGGCAACAGACAGCGTTGCAGATTCTCTCACAAGTAACAACTTAGTGGAAATAATGACTAAATCGATCAGTCTTGAGCAAGCAAATGGTAAAGACTTTGAAGACTCTAATGAATACTTAAATCTTGAAGTTGCACGCCAGCAGACTGTTGGGGGCTCAGGGCTGATGAGTTCTGCTGAGAGTGGAGTTGTATTAGCGGGAACTGGGACTACGAACCTTGCAGAGTTACAGAAAATAGCCCCATCATCAAATCCAGCAATAAACGGGCATACCTCACAAATAAGTCAGGGTGTGCTCGCGAAGGAGTCTAGCGAAACGAATACAAGCAGCACGCCAATTACAGACAAAATAACTGATGTATCCTCAGCTATGGCAGTAAATGCAGACGATACTGCTTTTTTTTACAACTACTGTTGCTGCTGCTGCTACTATGGATGCTACTATTAAGGCTGTTCCAGTGCCGGCAACTGATATAATGGATATAACAGATAAGGATTTGGCGCAGGACCCTCGTGTGACTCCTGGTGAGGCAGGCCAATGGGGATTCAACTGGCGATGGTGCTAGCAAGGTGCAGCAAGTTAATACAGACATAAGCGAGGTACCTGCAAACACTCCTGTATTAGCATTAAAAAATAAGAAAAGCACTAAAATTAAAATTGGGAAGAGCATAAATAGGAGTCAGAGTGTTGGGTCTGCCAGCAAGAAGAAGAAGGAGCAAATTAAGGGGCTGTCTGCTAACAGCCCTATGCGGAGATGGGTCCAATCATAAGGAGGATAAAAACTGTTATGTCAAGGTTATCTGACGTAGGGTTCATTGATAAGGTGACAAATGCTGCCAGTGCATGCAGAGCAAGTGGGCCAGAATCTGATCAAGACTCAGAATCTGGCACAACACCCAAGAGAAACGTTGATTTAAGTCAAAAAGAACCTCTTATGCTATCTGGCTCATGTGGGTCTTTTCAATCACCACATTTGTCGAGTCCAGGGGAGGATTCTCAAAGAAGGCGTTAAGAGGGGAATAATGCTCCAATACTTTCCCTGATACTACAAGCCTTAAAAGATCAGAGGGAGGAAACGCGTGAACACTTTGCCCAGATTAGAGCAGACAATCTTAGTACTCAAGCATTGTTCAAAGAAGTAACAGGGAGAGTTAGAGAAATGACCGGCGAGTTAACAGAGCTACAGAGGAGGTTACTGCTAAAGAAGTAGATCTAACACAACAGCATGATGAACAGCTGACAAGCCTTGAACTCAAGTTTGAAGAGTTGGAAAATAGACAGAGGAGGCAAAATTTAAAATTATTTGGGAACCCTGAGGGGGAAGAGGGGTCAGACGCTAGATTGTTCAAGTGATGCAGAAGGCTTTCCCGGATTTGGTGGACTGGGACTGGGACTGCCAGATCCAGAGGGCTCACAGACTTCCTCTTGTTCAACGTCAAAAGGATTATCGCTATTCACAGCCGTTTTTAATATATTTTGGAAATTACTTGTTGAGACAAGCAGTTTCTTTAAAAGCAAACTCTCGTACCACCCTTACTGTGGGATCTTACTCAATTTTTTTTGCTCTGACTTCTGCAAGGCAACCATGGATAGGCGATGGCGATTGCGACAGCTAATTGACCCTTTAAAACCTATAGGGGCCAAGTTTTCTTACAGGAGCCAGCTCGCATGAAGATCATTAGAAAGGGGCAAATGCTATCTTTCACGTCCGAGCTTGAGGCAAAAGAGGTGCTATTAAAATGGCAGAAAGAGGGGGCTGCTAAAGATGAAAAAGGTTTGGTAGCTGCATTGTTAAAGTCAAGGGTTTAAATTGGTTAAAGAAGATAAGTAAATTCCTCTTGGGCCAGGGCTGGCTATTTGCACTATGCTTGATGCACTAAAATGGGTAAAACCGGCTCTGTTTTCTTTTTTCTCCCTTTCTTGTTTGACAGAAGGCAAAGATTTTGAAACTCCCAGTTAGCTGCCACAGTACAGGCAGCATTGGGAAGGGGTTGATTCCTCCTCTAGCTTGCGGGTAGGGGGGATGGGGGATTGGTAGAAGGGCGAGGGAGTGAGTGGTGTGTTACAGTGGAAAAAGTCCACACATTTGTAGGCATAAAGGTGGAAAGAAGTAAGTGCAAATTTAAGATGGAAAGCAAGTACAAAAAAAGAATCTAAAGTTAATAGAGGTATACAATAGCCAAAGCAGGGAGGAATTAATGTTAGGATGGCAGCGATGAAGTGTTTAGCATGGAATGTGGCTGGTCTCAAAAGCAAGATCAAGAGGCAGTTAGTTGCAGAAGAACTTAAAATGTATAACCCCCAGATTGTTATGCTTTCTGAAATGCATCTGTCTTATAAGGATAGAGGGTATCTGAGACATTTAGGTTATGAAGTGATAGCTAGCTCGGCACAAGCCATGTCTATTCGGGGGTAGCCATTTTAATATGAAAACGATTTGGAGCGGAAATTTGTAGGACGCAGTCTGATAATGGTGGCAGATGGGCTATAGCACAAGTGAAAATAGACGGTAAAAAGTATGTGATTTGTTCACTTTATGGTCCCAATATAGACGATCCCACTATAATCGAGGCCGTCACTTTAAAACTTCTAAATTGAGAGGGGGAGCGGTTGGTGATGGGGGATTTTAATTGTTTAATGGATTATAGGGTGGACACTACAAGGAGAGGGGCTTTTCAAAGGATGCATAAAATACGGACAGCTATATGGGAGATGCGACATTTATTGGCAATAAAGGATGTCTGGAGGACTCTATATCCCAACATTTCAGGGTATACGTACTATTCTGCCCCTCATCAGCTATATTCACGAATTGATATGGCTTGGGCCTCAGATAGAATTTTATGGGTGAGTAATATGGAAATGTGTCCCAGAGTCACGTCAGACCATAATCCTATTCTTCTTACATTTAAAATCTCACCTAAGCATAAAAGCCCTTGGTCTTTTTCATTTCCTAGGTACTTGCTGACGGATGAAGAGTTTAGGATTCAGATTAGTAAACATCTTAAGGAGTTCTTTCAAATTAATATGGGGTCTGCCTCTCCCATTGTAGTATGGGACACATTTAAGGCACCAACTAGAGGATTGGCCCAGCAGTTTGTTTTGAGACAGAATAAAGAGCAGAAATGAAAAATGAAACAATTATATCAGATATACGGAAGATTGAAAATGATCACATAGAGGCAGTTATTAGAGGTCATCAAAACCAGGACGAGCTGGGGTATAAACTAGTGGATCTTCGATCAGCACTGAAAAAAACATTTAGGGAGAGGAGCATAGTGAAACTGAATAAGTATCGTCTTTCACAGTATGAGTAGGGGGAAACGGAAGGCAAGATTTTAACTTTTAAAGTAGCTGACGATAGAGCCAAGACAGCTATAATGAAGATCAAGGGGATTGATAATATATATTATGAACGCCCAAATCAAATATTAGAACAATTTTTGGCTTATTATCAAGAGATATATACTCCGGATAACTGTCCAAAGGAAAAGAAAATATATGAATATATACAAGATAAATCCGTCACAGATATTAAAGCAGAAATAACCAACTCTTTAGCCAGTGATATAACAATGAAGGAAATATGGTTAGCAATAACCTCTTTACCATCGGGCAAAGCCGCAGGAGATGATACAATTCCGTTGGAATTCTATAAACAATTTATGGAGGAAATACTGATACAATTAAGTCAGGTCATAAGATTTATTTGTAAAGAAGGTAGGGCTCCTGACTCATGCAAATAATTTTTTTTCTAAAAAAGAATAAAACGGAAGGCGAGTGCGGGTAGTATCGACCGATTTCACTCATAAACGCCGACGCAAAGATTTTTGCAAAGATACTTGCGAATCGATTAGCTCCCGTATTAGTGTCGCCTTACCAGCATGGCTTCATTCAAGGGAGAGACACGACTGCACATGTGAACATGGCTATCTCCGCTTTTGACGCAGCAAAAACACAGTCAACCCCACTGGGTATGATATTGTTGGATGCTGAGAAAGCATTTGACCGAGTGGGGTGGCACTTCTTGTGGGCCATATTTGATGCTTTCGAGTTAATGGGCAGAATCTTACCTGGATAAAAGCTTTATATGACAATCCCCGGGCCAAGCTAAAGTATGTAGGGCTGCAGTCAACTGTCTTTCCGATCCTCCGGGGCACCCGGCAAGGGTGCCCCCTTTTACCACTTTTATTTGCTCTTTATATTGAACCTTTTATTTCGGTCCTCCAAAACCAGCAGTTATCGGCCCTTTTACGCTGGTGATAACTCCCTTAAAGTCATCGCATATGCTGAGGACATGTTTTCAGCAGACCCGCAGGGGGGCATCCAAGTGATCACAGATGAGGCACAAAAGTTTGGCTCGCTATCTAGGTACAAACTGAATGTCAATAAGACACAGATTTTAGTAAATTATAAACCAGTGTCTCCAATACAGGGGGTTTGCACGACTTCCGTATATCAGGGAGTTAGGTTAGCGTCACAGATTGAAAGAATAATTCCTTTGAATTACGAGATTTTACTGAAGGAGACGGCTAAATCACTTAAGAGCTGGCATAGGCTCCCTATTGGTATAATAGGGCGTATAAACATCATTAAAATGAAGATTGTGCCAAATTTTCTGTACCTGTTCAGAACTGTTCCTTTGCATTTGACTCTGTCTTTTTTAAGAGATTAGATGGGATTTTTGGCAGTTTTATATGGGGGTTTAAAAAAGCGAGAAAAGCTTTAGATTTGTTAAAACTCCCCTTTAGTTATGGGGGTTTAGACTTTCCGGACTTTAGAATCTACCTTTGGTCTGCATTTTTTGTCCGTCTTCGTAGTTTTATACATTTGGAGAAGAGTACTTATTATCATGAATTTATGTTAGCAGCAGAGAGTATTATTTTTTTGTTTAGAACAAATTACCCGAATTACTATAAAAGGGTTCAATTTAAGACGATTCGTGATTGCAGAACAATATGGCATGCAATTGCTCTTAAATATGGTCTGACAATCATGAATGGTAAATTACTCCTTTGGGGTAATCCAGAGTTGCCTGAAATCTTCCGTGACCCGGTAGGTAACCGTTGAATTAACTATGGGGTAACATGTCTGGGGGACTTATATGATCACATAAGTTTTTTGAATTTTGGTAAAATGCAGGTTATATATAAACTAACAGATAATATGCAGTTTAAATATATACAGATTTGTGAATATTTTGTTAACTATTTAAAACTAATGAATCTGGCGGAGTCAGATATATGGGACTGTCTATATAGTTTAAATGACAAATCTTTGATTAGTAGAGCATATGTAAGCCTTTGTAGTCATAGATTAGAAGATAGTCCAAGAATAGCTGCCCGATGGACTAGAATTACTGGGACAACAGTCTCACCTAGAACTATAACTGACTCACTTAGTAAAATTGTTTGGGTAGTACATTCTTCTGGTTTGCGAATGGAACAGTTCCACACAATTTGCTTATTATATTATATACTAGATCGAACTGCAAAATGGTCAACTGACAACCAGGCAAATGATAGGACAAAATGCCCCAGGTGCGAATTGTATGCTGCAGACTTTCAACACGTTTGTCATATGCCCTGAACTCTCACTATTTTGGCAGAAAGTAGAACAAATTTTGATGCAAAAATTGGGGATAGAAACATCACTAACGGTCATGGAAATATTGATGGGGCTAGGGAATCGAGAGGTGGTAAAGAAGATCTTTTAACCCTTTTGTTGCTGCCATCACCCAGCAGCCGTCGCAAGAACTACCTTGGTAGTGCTGCGCACATCCGTAGGCCGACGCGGCCCGGCCCACATAATAGAACGCCCCGCACTGTGGCGAAGTTATCGCCGCGGTAAACTGGTTAACAATACTGTTGGTCTGTGCAAGATTGACAATAGCTCGAGTATGGATATCCTCGAAGTTACGGTTATGGATTGGTGGGTTTTAGTCAGGCAAATACATGACATGGAGGAATCACTAACTAAACTAAAAGGCGGTAAAGCAATTTGCAAATTTAACTCAATTTGGGGTCTATTGTACTAAAATGCAAAATGAAAATTTGTGGGGTTTATTGTTATCTTTTGGTGTTTTTTTTCGAATGTATAAATAGGATATGTCTGTGGGGTTTTTTTTCTCTCTTTTTTTCCACCTTTTTTAAACCATCCAGATAGTGCTTGGTATAGCAGTGTCCAGCTTCCTCTTTTTTTTTGGTGGCTTCTTTTCAAAGCATAAATAGGATATGTCACTATTCCGTTTTCTGGCAACAGAGAAAACAAGAAAAAATATATGCAAACGTAATGTTGATTGTGTACGTTTTAATCTGATTCAAAAATGTTCGTTTATTATGATTACGATTGGGAGTAAGGTTCAGTTTGTACTTGCTATTGTGTTGACATTTAAAAAATATATATATAAAAAAAAAGAATTTGAATGCAGATGCTTTGTTATTTCCTGTGACTATTGGTCGTATAGTTCCATTATATAGTGATAGACAGAGTATTTCACAAGTCATGCTCTAACAGTTCCTACAGTTCTAGCTAAGGCTTATATTTCCGTAGCGAATGACAGGATTAGTGATGGTTTCAGTGATTCAGAGTCATTGATTGACATTTCAGAGAGGTAAGTGGAAACTCCAAAACGTGGTGTACAAATTGATCCAAGGAGATTGTTGTAGAATACAAAGGAAGTGACACCTACATCAGGGGGTTCATTAGGGCCTTCGCCAGAGGAATTGGATGAGTGGATTAGAGGAATGACAGCTAATAAAGTTGACAAGATCATGGATGTGATTACATTGAAAGTGGATTTGGAAGAAATTATATTAGGTACAATTAGTCCAGGGAGTTTAAGTAGATATTAAGAATATTATGGTGACAGCGAGAAATCTACATGAGAAGTTTGCTGAAGTTGCACAGACATATGGTGTGGATATATAAAAGTCGAAGGCTTTAAAAAAACATATAGATTGGATTTCAGTGACAAATATCTTAAGAGTTTGAATGCTTCATGGAAACAATTGCAAATTAAGTAGTTAACTAGCACATTGAGATGATGGGATGAGTTGAAAGCTGATGGGCTAAAAAGAAGGAAGAAACTGTTGTGAATACAGGAGCTTTACCAATGTTTCCAGTGAGAGAAACAGGTGCAGAAGTGACTGAAATGATATATCCCATGAGAGAAGCACCAGGAGGTGGTATGTTCATGAACCATGGTCGAGACAGGATATATTGTCATTTACAAATAAATTTCCCAGATTGAGAGAAAAACCGGTGAAGTGGTACAAACAGGTGGAGAGGTTTGTGAAAGTTTCAAAAGTCTTATGGAAGGGCGTAGATGGTTTGTTTGATATTATGGTTCCAGCTGATTTGTGGGTTGAGTGTAAATTTGCTGTAGATTGGCCAAAAGAAGAATATCCAAGAGATGAAAAATCCAGAGCACCCTCTAATGAAGTGATCAAAAACTATAATCAGGTCATTACTTATTGAAGGGAAGATTTCACCAAAAGAGACAGATAGTGTCAAAAGAGATAGAACTACTCAAGAAACAGTGTATGCATATTATGGAAGGCTTCTTGAAGTGATTAAACAGTAATGGGGCATTGAGAATATCACTGACAAAGATATGGGTCATTTTGTATATAGGTTTGTGTTTGGACTGAGACCAGAGATTAGTATCATGATTCAGCATTATGCAATTTTTGTAGTGATGACATTGAAATGATACACAAAAAGTTGAAAGAGAAATTATTGTGGGCTTAGATGAAAGCAGCACAGAAAGGTGGTTTTGTAGATTTTCCCCAGACAGGTTTTCAGGGAAAAGGTCAGAATGTTCAAGATGCTCAGCATTCCGAACTACTACTGCTACGAAGGGTGGTGGAAAGGGTAGAGATAACAAAGAGGATTTGAAAAATAAATAGTCGTGTCATGCTTGTAGTACTAGTAAGTTGGGACATTGGAGACACGGGTGAAGGAGTCTGTGGGCAACTACAGGTTATACAGGTGTAAATGATTTGAATCAAGTGAATGAAATGCAAAATGAGAGTTCTCAAGTACTAGATGGGAGAGGACAAGGTTCCCAAATACCTCAAGCTCCTATGCCAAATTAAAATGTGAATGGTGAAATATAGAGATACAGTGTGAATTTACAGATGAATCAGTAAATCCAAATGTGCAAGTAGCTTCACAATATTGGTTACAGTGCCAAGGGAGTGATTCATATACATCTCAAAGAAGGCCTCTGAGGGGGAGGAGGAGTGTGTGCTTGGCGCATCTCTAGAGGTAGTTTAGTGTGGTCCTTTTGTGGATGGTGCAGTAGAAGGTAATGTGATTACATGCCTTGTAGACACTGGTGCTACCCGTTCCACTGTGAGAACCATGAAACTTCCTAACTCTCTCTGGAGATACTATCCAAGTTGTAGGCACTTCAAATCAATTGATCAAAACTCTAGTGACAAAACCAATGAAGATACAGATTGGAGATTTTCAAGAACTGCATCGTTTTGTGGTGTGTGACACAAGTCGCGTTAACCTTTTGGGCAGAGACTTGTTGTGCAAAATGAATTGCACTGTCTATTGTACACCAAATGGAATAGCATTTCATACCAAGGATGGGGACGCTGTCTTTAAAATGGCAAGACAAGGGACAGAAGTGAATGATTTGTATTCTTTATTTACAGCACAGGATTTGCCTGTTAAATTAAGAGACACTGTGTTGGTTGATGTGTGGGATTTTTCAGAGAAATACATTGGATTAATGAAAGGAGTTGATCATATTCTTATTTCAGTCAAACAGGGTGCATAATTTCCAAAAACTGCTCCTTACAAAATGAGTCCTGAGACAATTACAGAAGTAACGCCTGTCAATGAAATGATGACTGAACAAGGTATTCTAAAAGAGATATTAAGCAGTCCTTGTAATTTGACTATAATGGGAATTAAGAAACCAAAAAATATAGGATTGATCAAAGTTTGAGGAAGATCAATCAGATAGTAATACCTTGTTGTCCAATAGTGCCAAATCCAGCAGTGATTCTTTATCAAATTAAATGTGATGTGGAATCGTTCACAGTGATTGATTTGTGTAATGCGTTTTCCTCGATACCTTTCAAATGGATAGTCAATATTTGTTCGCGTTCTGGTTCGGAGACCGTGTTTTGGCATGGTGCCGAGGTTTGCAAGGGTATACCAAATGCCGCTCAATCTTCAATCAGATTTTGAAGAGGTACTTAGAGTCACTGGTAATGACCAAGGGTCAAGACTAATTTGCATATGGCCATGTCTGAACTGGGTTGGCTTGGTGAGCACAATAACGATGGATTAAACCCAGATCTGTGACTGGGGGTGAATGTTTTGCCATTGTGCAACATTCCGTCGAGATCTATCCTGAGTCAAGCTATCCTGGCTGAAGACGGCTGATAGCCAGAAACCGGTCCTAGGATGCTTGATTCCGGTCCAGGGAAGACATGGCTTGGCAGTTCGGGCTGGACTGTTCCCATGAGGCACAGGGTCAAGACTGATTTGCATATAGCCTTGTCTGAACTGGGGTGGCTTGGTGAGCAAAATAACAATGGATTAAACCCAGATCTGTGACCTGGGGTGAATGTTTGCCATTGTGCAACATTCCGTCCATCATCTTGTGTGTTTTGCTGGCATAAGTTGTCACTAGCGAAATTACAATTTTGCCAGCAGAAGTTCTTAATTTGGGGCACAAAATTAAACAAGCATTGGCCGTGAAAGTGACACGCCCGTGAAAGCTTGCGGGAATGAGAACAAAAAAAACAAGCATTTACAATGCAATGGTTTCGCCTTTGGAAAAGTTAGAGCTATTGGCATTGTAAATGACAAAATTTGTATTTATGTGTTGGTTTTGAAAACAGATAAATAAATGGCATTGTCATTTACATTGCCATTAGCTTAATCTCTCGCAAATGTGAGACCTATTGTACCCTACGGATGAGCTAGGCAGACAGCAATTACTACCACACACACACACCCAGAGCCAGCCACACACACACACCCAGAGCCAGCCACACACACACACCCAGAGCCACACACACACACACACACACACACCCAGAGCCACACACACACCCAGAGCCATACACACACACACCCAGAGCCACACACACACCCAGAGCCACACACACACACACATACCCAGAGCCACACACACACACACACACCCAGAGCCACACACACACACTCAGGAGAGCAAGCACAGCGAGGGGGCAGGGAAGCAAGCACAGCGAGGGGGCAGGGAAGCAAGCACAGCCAGGTGGCAGGGAAGCAAGCACAGCCAGGTTGCAGGGGAGCAAGCACAGCCAGGGGAAGGGGAACCAGGGGGCGGATGCCCATCATCTGCACTGGCTCACCTCTGCTGTGTGCCGTCACAAAGATACACGGTACAGGACAAACATCAACTGCACCCTACGTGTCTGATATGCACACCTAAATGGAACAACTGCACTCCTAACTCCAAAGTGCCAGCAGACACATACATCGTGTGTATATAGAGCCATTTCAGGAACCTTTTCTTAGCGCCACCACCTCACCTTAACACTCGGGCAACTCTCCAGGCGGGGCACAAGCCTTGCTCAATTCTGTAGCTTTTCTTGAGGAAAACTGAGAAATACAAATACTGGCACCAAGTTCGCACATGTGGTGAAAGTACACGAGGTGCACTTCAATTGAGCTACCTAATAAACATATGATTGTGTGCACTATACAGTTACAGAAATCCCAGCAACTGCGTCAGGCTGCATATAAATGTAATAAAAATGACTCTTACGTGAAGCCTTTTTGTTCCAGTCCCTGTTCAGTATGTGTAATGGGAAAGTGCACTTTGTATGTACTGTCTGCGGCCATGAAAGTGCAGTCGTCTTAAATATTGGTAGCCGCCGCTGCAAACAATGGAAACTACGAGGTGCTAGGAAGTGCACTGTCTGAGAGTACTGGACACCCAGCAGCATTATCCGAGGTGCAGGGTACGTTATGACAGAAACAGGAGTCATTTCAAATGACAGGAAGTCCTTCAGCTGCACTCCATATGCACTATATATATTTAGAAAAAAAGTACACACCCGCAGAGTGCACTAAAAGGTCCCTTCTGGAGAAAGCATGGGATTTAAAAATACTTTTCCCTGCGTTTCTGCTACTTTTAGCAAGTTTGGGGCAGGGTGTACGCTTCGTAGCGCTCCTGTGCACTCCGAACAGGAGAAATGGACGGCCCCTACCAATGCTCACGCATCTAGCGTGAGAAATGGAAGGCCCCTACCAATGCTCACGCATCTAGCGTGAGCAACCGTTCGTGGCGTACAGCTTCGCAATGAAGATCGAAGCGTACGGGTCTTTTCAAAGGGGGGGAAGCGGAAGCGTACAGTTCACCAGGCAATATGAAGCGCAGAGTTTATAATCCGGCAGAGTACAGTGGGAGCGCACGATTCTTTTTAAAGGCAGTCCAGATGGGCAGAATGGTGTGCACAGGTTACGGGCGAGCTGCCAAGCGTACAGTTTTCCTGAAGCGCACAGTCTTTTCAATGCACACCGTACCGGCAAGATGCCACGCTCAGTACAGGGCGCAAAGTGTCAGCCCAACAACCAACAGACACGAAGAACAGTACACAGAGACGACAGGACACGGAAATCGCACAACCTACCCCTGCAAAAGACACTTTGAAAATGACCAAAACATGGCGGCCCAAAAAAAAAAAAACATCCGCCCACCGCCGCAATGACGTTCACAAAGGGGCGGAGAGCGGAAAAATCGCCGGAACGCCCACAAATCTGCTCCAGCAATGACGGACAGATCTATCTTCCAATGGCTAGCCTCCATTTATGGAGCTAGCCAATGGAAGAGCAGGCGGGACAAAGACCCATACTGTTCTAACATAAGATTTCGCCTGCGCGAATGCTGCTGCGCAGCGGACGCCAGGCGAAACCTAAAAACAAGCTCTCGGCATTGCTGTGGCAGGGGGGTGGGTGGGGGAGCGGCAGCCTTATTGCTTCAGAAAAATGAAAAGCACGAGTGGGCATGACGAGACATGCATCGGGACATACTGCACACAGAAGTCTCCCACATGTTGCTACATTCTTTCACAAAGGATGGTCGTGTTACGCAGGTTAAAAAACAAGCATTGGCTGAGAAAGAGACACGGCCGTGAAAGTGCGGCCTTGAGACGTGGTAAAAGCTTGCGGGAATGAGAACAAAAAAAAAAAAAGCTCTCGGCATTGCTGCGGCAGGGGTGGGGGGCCAAGGGAGCAGCAGTCTTTGAAGTCTGATTCGGGAACGAGCATATGGGGGGTGAGCGAACGAAAGTTAATTGCTGTAAGAGGGGGAGCAGGAAGTGAGGCCAAATGCGCGCTGGCTTTCAAGTCGATGCCAGATGCCAGCTTCGCGCTTGAATGCCTCATATGCACTGGCCATAATCCACATTCCAGAGGTCTTTGGTAAACTTTTCTTTTCCCCTTACTATAATCTCGCATAGCGATTGCTTACGCAATAGCTAGGCGAGACCTAAAAAGGAGTCAGGACATTGTCACAGTATCTAATAAATGCGATCTTGCAAATGAAAATGCCCGAGAAAGAGCTTCTGATGTTTTTGGGTATGGTTGAATACTGTAGACAGTGGACCAATGGGTTGTCACTGACAGCCAAGCAATGCAAAGATTGACTCACAAAGATGTGTCAGATCCAATTCAATTGAATGAGCAGTGTATGAAGGCATTCATTGAGTTGCGGGACAGCCTTTGTCGAGCACCAGCAATGAGAATGGCAGATTTCAACAAGGACTTTTCATTGTTCTGTTGTGAATGAAACGGTTGTGTATTTTAAATTCTAATGCAAATGCATGGAACAGCACGTCATCCGGTGGCATATTTTTCTGCCACGCTTGATTCTGTGGCTACAGCTTTACCAGGTTGTTTGAAAGCAGTTGCTGCTACCTGTGCGAGCTTGGAACAGATTGAAGCGATGGTGATAGGACATACATTGAGGGTGTATGTACCACATTCTGTTGAGATTTTGATGACACAAACTCAAACGCAGCATCTTACGAGTAGTCGGTTGACAAAATATGAACTAGTGATACTGGGAGCTGAGAATATGACTGTGACAAGATGGACGAATTTGAATACAGCTACCTTGTTGCCAAATCTGAATAGCGAAGTGGTGATGGATGAAGCGGATCATGATTATCTGGATGTGATTTGTTGTGTACAAAGCCAAGACCTGATATAAAAGATACTCCATTACCTGAATCAGATTGTGTGATGTTTGTGGATCGATCTTGCTTAAGAGCTGAAATGGGTTCTTTGTGAGCTTCCTATGCAATCTGTACAGTGGCTAATGTAATTGAAGTTTCATGCTTAAAGGGAGTACAATCTACACAAATTTTGGAATTAGTGGCATTGACAAGAGCATGTTGCTTTGGGTAGAATTTGAGGATAACCTTTTCTACTGATAGTTAGTATGATTTCAGGGTGGTCCATGAATTTGGACAATTGTGGCCTAAAAGTCATTTCTTGATCTCATCAGGCTCACCAATTCAAAATGGAGAACATGTAAGTGACCTGTTGTTGACACTGCAATTGCCTAAAGAAATTGGGGTTGGGAAATGTACAGCCCCACAAATCTGGCAGTGATTACATCACCATCAGAAATAGGTATGCAGATGAAGTTGTGCTTTATTGTGCGCTAAATTAAATTTCAATCAACAAAAAGATACAGAAATCTGATGAAAAATAGTGCAATCGGATGTCCTCACCTGTTGAAACTTGGGAAGAAATTAGGTAGTTACAAGAAGAATTGAGTGTTGAGGAAAAAGAAAACTGTCTCAAGGCAGGTTGTTCACATAGGGAAGAAGACAAAGTGTGGATCTACACTGATGGAAAACCAATAATGCCAGATAGTTTGTTGTCTCAGATGGCGAGATTTTATCATGGTCCTAAACACATATGTAGAGATGCAATGATTAGGTTGTTTCCCTTCTGGCCGGAGGGTTAGCTCTTCAGACTATTAGCACGCAGTGCTATAGTTTCCTTAGGTTCGTATGTTAATCTGTAATTGAGTTAATCTTGTTACAATGCTCTTTTGTCTCTCTTCCTATACACTCTCTAATGCACATTTAAATGAGATGTTATTGTGAATTACTTTCTTTGTGTGATGACCTATGCTTTGGTATTGTGTCACTGTATGACCATTTACATGCTTTCAAAGAATTAGATAAAGCTAAGTGACTAGTAAACTGAGTCTGTCATTATTGATGATCATGATTAATATGACTTGTATATTATGATGTATAGTTGTTTGTAGGATTATTCTCTTTATTGTAGGTCCTCATGAAGGGGTATCATCCATCTTAACAGTTGTCAGTCAGTAGGTATGGGACAAATTTTAGTTTTATAAGAGAAAAGACAAGTTGGTTAAAAAATTGGTTATATGTGGTGAATATGTTTACCCCACGTTTTTCCGCTGCATCACCTCCATCCTTCACTCCTCCAACTATGCCTTGATGTGAATGTTCTATATCCAGGACTCAGCCCTAGATCACTTATCTTATTGTGACTCAATCGGCAGAAGTTGTTGTTGGTTGTTGTGGAAAGTCGTTGCACCAACTGCAGAACTTTTTATTCTCACTGTGTGGGCCAAATAAATTACTCGCATCACAATTCATGTATTTTATTGTCTTCACATTTAAATAGAGTTTACTACCCTAACCAGGCTTTAAAGAAAACAGGTATGTTGATTTATCATAAATCATTTTACAAGTGTATAAACACGTTTTGTAAACTCCAAAAGTGTTATAAACGTGTAATAAAAGCTTCCTGCCATTGTTAGCTACGAGTGCAAAAAGCTTCACAAAAGGGTCCCTGTGCCTTTGTAGTGTCAGGGTAAACTTTGGCTTCGAAATTTTTTAGGTGCACTGTGTAATAAAATCAGCTACTTTATATTCTCACAGGTGCATTTCAGTTTGTGATAGGTAATTCAGATTCATGAATAGAAAGAGACTTTTCATGACCTAAATTAACCTTTTCATAGGATCCCTTTTCTCCTGTTCCATTTGGATCTGGTCTTCCTGATTTTATGTTTCCTGGTTCTGGGCCTGCTGGTCCTTTATGAATCTCCTAATCTTATGGTCCACACTATTCACGTAGTCTTAGCTCTCCTGGTACCAGTCTTCTTGAATCTAGTCTCCATGGTCAAGGCCCCCTGAGATGTCATCCTCAGGCTGGTCACATCGGCCCTGGTCCACCTGGACTTCATTGTCATGGTGCCTGCACAGGTTCTCAAGTTATTGATCAATCTGGGTCTGGGTCTGGGCCTGGTGGCCTTTTGCTAATATTAGACCTCCTGGACCTGGTCCTCAAAGCCATGGGACTCTTGATCCTCTTGATCCTCGTGTTCCTGTCGTGCTTGTCCTCTGGGTTCCCTTGGTCCCAGTAATCCTGGTCCCATTGTTGCCAGAGTTCTACTGTGGTACTGTTCCTCCTGCTGGTGCTCCCGCTTTTACCCCGTGGTCAGGGAGGAGCTGCCTTGAAGATTGTCACTAAGTTTTTTCTTTCTTTTAGTTGATTTCATAATTTTAAGTTGGGGAGGGGGAGCTATGAGACTAGATAAAGAAAGCCCAGGAGGGACTCCTTTCAACAACTCTACAGCAGGGCAGTCCCACTGAAAACCATGGATTCAAGGATCCTATTGCAGCAATCTATGTTTATCCAGCAATTTCCATGGTATAGCTGGGACAAGATAACTTTAATAGTGTTTTTACTGGAGATATACGTTTGCCCTCTGTTCACAAATTAGTGGCATCATAATATAGTACAGATGGTTAATGAGCTTGCTTCAGAGCAGAAGGTGTAGGTCACAGAGTTGTATTTTATGTAGAATATTTCAGTGGTTTAATGCTTTAGTTACAGAGATTCATTATTTTCTGCAGATCACGAGGTGCAATCTTAGTATTCTAGCTGAGTGAATTATGCACCCCCATCAATCTGCTGTGGTATGCTAATTGTATTAAAATGTTTTAATTTGGGTAGTTATAAACACATGTAACTTAGTGCTAAATATATGATTATTAATGTAATTACAGAGGCATCTGTCCTTGTAATTACACTAATTACATGCTTACATAGCAACAACTAGCAGGTAAATATAATGTGTAAATCAAACAGCAATTTACAGAGCCCGTTTATATAGGGCGGCAAGATATTTTCATCTCTGGGTCACAACCTAAACAATCAGATATAGTTGTCTTGGTAAAGTTTGTTTCTGTTTTCGACCATAAAAAGTGTCAAAGTTAAAGGGGTTTTAAAGCTAGTGTGTCCTCTAAGAAATGCAGCACAGCCTTGTTATGTAATATAGAAGATGACGTGGATTTAGGTGCTCACAACAGACGTTTGAGAAAGCAGCACTCTTCTACTTGTAATAGTTGACCGGGAGCTTAGGCTCACTGGACTCCTGCATAAGTAGAAGCTGTGATGTCCCTCGCCTTATCCGTTTCAATCATTGCCTTAATTGGGCGACTGCCAATCCTATGGGAGAACCTGATCACTCCCTCACAAATGCTGCTCAATCTTATCTGTGTGCTTGAAATGTGCTGGGCCCCGGATCCACTAATTGTGGACACCTAGATAAGTGAAGGCGTTTGATGTACTGTAGTTTCCAATGCAAACCGCCTGAATTGAGGTTATTCTTGTATTAACCTGCATTGTTCTTTTTAACTTCTGTGCTTTTATGACTGTAAAGAGTCATAATAAGGTTAGTATGATGAAGGCGTTAACATTAACAATTTGGACTCCCTCAATATAAAAGGTCTTACCTTTCAACATTGTTCCACATGCCATTGAAAAAGTCCTTGCCTTGCTACGTTTCATTTTCCTAGAAACCGCAAAGTTCCCAAAGGTGTTCATCGATTTTTGTAAGCCGACGGGTGTCGTAGATAATAGGACATTGTCATTGCCGAACAATAAAATTGGTACAGGGCATTTTCCAACAACGGAAGCATTGTCGTAAACTGTCTTGAGAAAATCCTCTTCCCCATTGATAAAGAATGATGAAAGAAGTGGTGCTAGTACGCAAACCTTTCTGATACCCCTCTAAATTTTAAAAAAAGGGGGAACATTCACCGCTAGACTGTACCGCACCGTGCCAGAGAGGTTTCCATGAAGGTGTGCTAAGAACCTAATTATGTTTCTAGGAGCACCATGGGCATCAATGTGGACCAGAGGAGAATGTGGTCAACTAAGTTGAAGGCATTGCTGAGATCCGCGCAGCACAGAGAAAAGGAATCTAACTTAGCTGTAATGTGTTTCCCTATGAGTAAATCATGGTACGCACATTGTTCCACTCTCCATCTGCCAAATTTCTTCCCTATCTTCCAATCTCATCCAGAGAACATTGCCAATCAATTTAGCTGACGACTCAAGAAGAGATTTTGGGCGATTACACTTGGGATCAGATTTATTTTCCTTTTTTTAAAATTAGGACTATGGTCAATGCGGCCCAAGATGGGGGGAATGCACTTTCTGCAACTGCATTCATTACCCTGGTCGAAATGGGGCCCCATGAGGCTTTGAATGCATCTACTGGCACTCCATCAGGGCCTGGCACCTTTCCTCCTGCACTACTATCAATAGCAAGGAGAACCTCCTCCCATGTAATGGACAGAGGAAGCTGAAATTTGATGAGATTTCCCAAACCGCCATTCAGATACCACTAAAGTGGGTGACCCATGCTTCACAAGAACCTAAGTAATTAAGTTCAGGCATATAATCTTCCTTTAAAAAAGGGGCATTCACAACTTTCCAGAACAGAACTGAGTCCTTAGTCACGAAGGCTTACCTTAGCTAGATTAGCCCATGCTTCATCTCGTAATCCGTTTTTTCTAGCTAAAAGTACATGTGCATAATTCTTGCGTGATTGATAAATTTTTTGCTAGTCCTTGGGGTGGTTGCGGAAGGCCTCCTTTTGGAGTTTAGATGCTTGGGTACACGAGTGGTCAAACCACCGTCGTTTCCCGGTATTACCAGATCTAAAAGGTCTTAGTAACAAAGAATTAAGAAATCTAGTGATTTGCTCGTAAGCAGCTAGGAGTTCTTCATGATTTACCTTATTATTTATACAGTAATTGAATTCAATGGGGGGGTCATAATTAACAACTCTTGCAATATCTTGCTATGGTCAACCCCAGCCCATTTGATTCTATTGCCGTTTGCCCTAACCGGAATAATGTTAGAAACGTGGATACAACTTTGGGTGCTATGGACCTTGATTGCTAAGGATAAAAGGATGTGCTTGTGGTCGCTCACCGCAGTAGGAATAACGCTAAGGATGCAAACCAAATTACTTGCAGAAGCAGGGAGCGGGACGTGATCAATAGTTGTATGGGCGTCTCTGTCAATATTGGAGGTGATCGAATCATCATGACCCTCGCAACTATATCCTAAAAGTGAAAGATCATATTTAGAAAAAATCAGGGAATTCAGAGCTGTGCCATAATGATTATGGTGAAAGTGTAATCTGCTGTCTCCCACAGCGTTAGTCACCCCGCAGACCCATCTCGCCGGCCGGGGTCATTTCTGGATATTGAAGTCACCTAACTAAAGAGAAATACATTTTGAGCAAATTGGCCGTAGGCAATTTCCGAGCCCCACATCCAGTGCATGCACAACTGTACTGCGGGGTGAGTCAAAGACATTGTTATAAAAATTGATCAAAACTAGATCAAGTCCATCTGTCAGTGATAACCAAAGAAGCTGGACATGGGTTGAAACAGTTCTTATCCTTTTGGTAGTGGCAGATAGTAAATTGTATACTTCAATCTGTAAACCCTTCGGTCTGCCCCGCTAAAGATGAAGTAGCTTCCAGAAAAAACAGTGTGAACCCCTCATTTAAGGTAGGCTTCATACACCAAGTCTCCTTGAAACATATTATATCAGAGTCTAAAATAAGATTACACCAATCTAGGGATTTCAGTTTACATCGCAGACCAAACACACTACATGTGACAAAAGAACATTTCCTCCTATTTTCAGAGCGATTAGGAGCAGCCAAGGTGTTAGCTTGATGAGGGGTATCGTATCTGTTAAAAAAAATAGGAATTGATGTAGATTTTAGAATGAGAGGGATTGCTTCTGGGTTAGGCAAAAACATAGGGACAATGACAGGTAAATTAGGGCACTGATTATCCACTATGGCCACAATGTCACTATTAGTGCAAAGGCAATCATTCTCCTTTTTAGTGAGCTCCAACATTCAAATCTATTGGAGAGTAGAATGGCCTTTGGAATTTGAATAATATTGTGCTTAACATGGAAGCGGGCTAATGGGAGCATTGAATTGAAACATACATGGCGATAAAAATACAGTCAGGGAAAACAAGAATATTGTTATTAGTTCTTGGAAGCAGTGATGATCTTTATAAAGTCTCTTCAGCATAATTGGGTGATTTAATACTAATAATAATAATAATACAGTCCCCTATGGACACTTATGTGGTCGGCTGATTCAGCCCATCTCCCAGTCATCAGAATGTGGTCGACTTTGGCGATCGGAAATAGAAACTTAGAGTGTGGCCAATGCAGTTCTTTGTTCTTTAGTCCAGTTGGCGTCTCAATAAAACCTGCAATCAAAGGAGGGGCATTTGTCATGACTGTCACAAAGGGGCTACAGGCCGCTGGTAAATTTAAAGTTGGCATATCTGGCACCTCTTCATTTCCTTTATCATGTCCTTTTCCTATGACCTAGATGACATTACCAGGTAGACTGTTGAGGAGGCTTCACTTAGTAGGCCGAGGGGCGCACCTAAAACAAGCTGATGTTTCATAGATGTTTGTAAGTTCTGTAGAAAAGACACTGAGATGATGGACAGAGCACTGAAACTTTTCAGACACTCACCCCCAGTCACAGATCTGGGTTAAATCCATCATTGTTCTTTAGCTCACTTTGTCACCCCAGTTCAGACCCAGATATATTCAAATCAGTCTTGAACCTGTTCCTCATGGGAACAGTCCAGCCCGAACTGCCAAGCTCTAGACTGAAAACATGCATCCTGGAACTGGTTTTGGAGTAACACCCCTCATCAGCAAAGCTAGTTTGAATTGAGAGGCAAAGTGAGCAAGGGACGCACGTCTATTTTTCGCAAAGTGCTTAAGCACTCAAGCGGTGTAAGGGAATAATGTGAATGAGACCGGCCAGCTGTAGGAAACAATGTACAAAACGCGCCTGTTTGGGCCAGGATCACACCATTTTTCAAAGGAGGCAAAGTCGCAGTTAGATGAATTTACTTAGTGTGCTACATGGCAATCAAACTACTTCAGAGCACTTTAAGTAAAGTAGCACAAAGGGTGCAGATATTTCTTGTTGGTCATCAGTTCACTATGAAACATGTCAACGAGAAAAAGACCCTAGATGTCCAGATGTACTTACTGCAGTTCAGCTGCTGATGAAAGTCAGAGATTAGTAAACTCTACCCAGCCCCGGCTCTGTAGTCCTGGTGTCCCGATGCTAACCTATGAGAAGTGTTACACAGAAGGTACAGTCAGTGGGAGCTGCTGCCACGTCATGTGATCCTAGCACACACCGCCAATGATATACTCCACTTCCTGTGACGCGGCCCTCTGGCTTTTTACTACTTCAGTCTCTCCAGGCAGAGTTGGCATGGGGTACAAGAGCTGCCTTTATACCAATTGAAACTGCTGTTGGTGCCTCTCCTTCCCCTCGAGTCCCAGCCCGAAGCAGGTTTGTTCAGTCTTAAGTAAGTGAATCAAAGGCAGGGTTCCCACGTTACGCACCAATCATAGCAACCTGCAAACACTGAGCTTGGAGGCACAACGTTACAAGACAACGCCTTCTCATTAGGGTTGGCCGGCGGAGGCAAACTCTGCCACGCAACAGAATCAGAATTTTTTGCCAAACTCCATGCTCACAGTGAAGTGCGGAGTTGGCAACACACTGCACATTCCACTTGTGGAGCAGAGATCATCACCCGTCCCTACTCCTTAACAGATACCCCCCAAAAGTGCTGCTTGGCAGTGTCCAACGCAATGGGTTTCTGATAGTGCTTTGTAACACAAGCAGGAGAGGCCGCACCCTCTGGCGCATTGCCTGTTAGTTACTGAGGTCCTCTGGGGTCGTGGTAGGCTCCTAAGCAGAGACCCCTCCTCAAAAAGTGCTGGTTGGCAGTGTCCCACACTGTGGGTTTCTGAAAGCACTTAGTATTGTGAGCAGGGGAGGCCACTCCCCATCTTAGCTGGGCAGTGCAACTGCGCCTCCTTGCGTATAGATCGATGAGATTCTCTGGGGTATTGGTGGGACATCAGAAAGCAGAGCCCACCAAAAGTGATAGTTGCCAAGCCTATTAGTATTGGTGGCATTTGACTTCTATACTTTGCAATTCTCACTGTGTTATGTAACATTTACTTTTGACTGATTTACATATGTATGATTCATTGACTCTGTATAATGTGTGTGTGATGAGAAACGCTATAAAATAAATAAAATACATGTAAATAAAATACATGTGAGAAAGTGTCTATGGAGAGATGAGAGGCACTGTTAGTAGATGGAAGTGAGGGAATTCATAGACAAGAAGGTTATTGGGGATGGGGCCCAAAGAGATTGTTGCATTGTTCACCCCAGTGCTAAAGCCAGCCCTAATATCAGCATCTAACTTTGATGCATTAACTTACAAATTTTCCCAACGTTGCCATATAAAGGGAGCTGCTGCTGATTTATATTTAAGTGTACCTGGCAAAAAAGTAAAAACTAAAAAAGAGGTTGGAGAATTTACCCTGATACCCTCCAGGCACCACTGCATTTGTCCCTGGGATCACACACTGCACCAGTACAAAGTAAAAGTCATTGGCTCCCGAGCCAGATCTGGCTGAATAATAACTGCTGGATTCCAGATTCAGCAGGATCCTCCTGTATTTGAGAACTGTACTGAGGTTAATAAAACAAACACCATGAAGCTGATTTCTATTAAAACCTGTCTTGGATTGGCAAGGCATGCAATCGGGCAATGGCCGATGGGCCTCTGGCTGGGGCCAGTTGGTCGGCCTGTTTTATGGTCCACTAAGAACTCCACCCCTGGTGCACAGCACGAAAGGCTGTTATTACAGCCTTAACAAACATGACCCCATGCAGGTGAAGTCAGGCCAGCGGGCTAATGTCAGAGGAAGAATGACAATCGGCTGCTCTGCTCCGACTGTCACAGCATGAGGTGTGCCTGACTCCCTCCAGGTGTGACAGTCTGCAAGGAGTTGCTGATGATATGCCATTAGCATTTACTTTTCAGGGACTGCAGCAGGGGAGAGGGCTGTAGCATCTGGTAATGGGGTTTTGGTGAGGGTCGGCTAGGGAGCTCCTCTGCTTATTTTTGTCTTCCTCGACTCCATGCAACTGGTGGAGATAAATCAGTCTTTGCTCTTCTCCTTTGTCTGCCAGATATCAATTACTGCAGTCGACATGGACAGGTTGTGGCCTTAGTTGACTTTAAATCTAGAAAAAACAGGTTTAAGTCCCAGCGTCAGTTCGACATTGTGTGATTGTGGGCAAATCACGTAATCTACATGAACCTAAAAAAATTTATGTGGCCCTCTGTAATGTTATCTGGTGCTCACCTAAAGCGCTTCAATTACTCTGGGCCTATAGCATTCTATCTAAAACTGCATGTAAGAAAAGTGACACCATTTTTTGTTTCTTTTTGCATTTGCACAGTAGCATCATTCCTTTTGTCAGAACCTATGTTAGCTGCAAGTAAAACAAAAAACACAGATGCACCCTTCACCAGTCTCTGAACATTAGAGGGTTTCTCTTATGTACTGCAAAAAATAAAGTGAATATCATTAAATATAATTTAAAAATGTGTATAAAAGGCAGTTTAGGTCTGTATTTACCAGTGAACTTTAATCAAAACATACACAGCAATGAATGAAAAATACAAATGAAAGTTAGTTCTTAGTATTTTTGATAATTCTATGCTTCTAAAGTGCATTTTTTCATTTGAATGTTAATTTACTGCGTAAGTACAGGTCCTATAAGCAGTGGCATCTCCTCTGCTAAGACAGAGGAGTGTCGCCCACTGCCAGGAAGCAGCAAAAGAAAGGAAAAAATAAAATGATAAAAATGTAATGTTACTATGATTTTATTTTGTCCTCCTGCTGCAGAGCAAGGGGTGGGTGGTAGAACACTCCTGTGTGCATTGACTGTTTGGTCTGCCAAATAGTCATGTGCACTTCCCTGTCCTCCATGCAGGCTGCATTACAGCCTGCATGGAGAACATGCCCACCCATCCAGCCCCTGGCTGAGCGCCATGTCACAGCGCTCAGACCAATCACAACGCTGCATTGTGATTGGCTGCCGGCAGCATAGGAGATAAACAGACTGGCCAATTTTTGCCAGCCTATTTTAGGAAAGTAGACACATGACATATAGATTTAGTATTTTTGAGTGTAGTAGGGATCAACTTAGGTCCTGATGAGTAAAGCAGTGGGGACTGCTTACGAAACATTTCGGCCAAGTAGGGTATAGTAAATATCCCTACCACAACCCCATTTTAACATTCTCAGCTAGAGAAGTGAATAAATAGTTTTTTCTACTAGCCGGGAATTTTTATCATCTTAATTCTTTCACATTTTCTCACCCCCTACCACTCACTCTCTTCACAGCACACATAGCCTGACTCCACAAACAACAAGTGCTCCCGCGCAGTTCGCAGGTAGTATAGCATGCCTCGCCCCGTAGAGGGACGGGAAGACCCCCATGATGAAGCATGACACTATGGGATTTGTAGTGTGTGAGGGGTATTTTAAAAACACATAGTGCTTCTCCTTGTCATCAACAATGTCTAGCAACACGTACCACCTTTTTTCACAATTTATTGAATTTAAAAAACCTTTAAAAATTGATAGCTTCTAGACAGCAGCCACAACTGCCTATAAGCTTTAAAATACTTCTATTACTGCAAATGTTTGTCATCATTTACCTCCATTACCTTAAGAAGTGTATTAAGAAAAGTCGCGTTGTGTGAATGGGGGCCACTTTTTGGGGGCTGCCGGACCGAATTGTAGCTCAAATCCAACCCTGATTAAAACTCATTATTTACCTACACAGATTTAAGAATTTGAGTTTTGTTGGCACTGCAAACAAAGTAAATATATTGAATTTATGCAAGTTCTCACTCCCTGTGCCTCACAGTGCCCCTTGTGAAGAGGACCTCTCCTTGATTGACGGCCTGTTACTTAAACAATGTTCTCTTCCAGGCTAGCTTCTTGACAGCTTTTAGCATCTGTTCTATCTCCTGTTGTTTGCACAAACCCCTCGCCTACCCGTGCTTTACCAGTGGATGGACAAGCCGACCGCTGGCGATGCGCCTGCCAGTCCTATGGAGACAAAACAGATGCAGAGCCTTCCCTTCCAGCCTCCACACCGCCTTCACGATGCAATTACAATTAACGACACAAGTTATTAAGTGGCAATTATGGCGCTTCAATATGGTAATGGCTTGGGCTATTCATCCACGGTGGGATGGCGTATTCCAGGACGTCGTGAGCTTCGCATCCTCCCTCATAATTCGTCCCTTGAGGGCCATAGACATGTGCCGAGCTGGAGAGACAAGATGGCGGTCAGGGGGAGATCCCTGGAGACCACCGCGGCCCTGCCTCTGCTGTTTGAGTATGCACCACGAAGGCCGCGTTCCCTGGCAGACTGTAAACAGAGCCAGGCCGCTCTCCCGAGAAAACTCCTTGCTTAATGATACTGTCATTCCGCGCTTAGTGCCATCTGTTCAGGCTTTTAACCCATGGTGGGCATCTTTTGCCTTCTTGTTCCAATCTCTTGCTGCTAATAATATTGATGGTCTTGCAATCTTACAGTGATTGTCAGTACCCAGTTTTATTTCCCCACTATGTTAGTTATTTATTTGTACCACAAGAAATTCTAAGTTGGCATAATCCTCTGAGCTTTGTTTTTGAATATCAAGAAGATTATACTACCAATGCAGCCTGTTGTACCTCAGTGCTGTAGGTGTCTGAGTCACAAAGCATACTCACCGAGTTCCTGCAGTGCCGGTGCGGCCGTCTAGTGATGTAACGCATGGTGATCGCAAACTCTGCAGAATGTGGCGAGGCACCCTCCCCCACACCTCACATATTTCTACAAGCGCTAGAATGAACGGGGGCAGCATTGCGCGTCTATTATGGTCTTTCGTCTTTCTTCCCGGCGCTTAACTTACAAATAAGGAGCCCGACGTTTTTCTTAGAAGCTTGCTGTAGCCTGTGTTAAATCTTAAGGTTGCTGAGTACTAAAGATGCCCTGATTCGGTTCTACTTCATACCTCCTTCTGGTACCAACCAACACTTCCTATCTCTACTCTTGCAGGTGCTTTTTTACACGGCTTTCTTTCCTAGACGCTGGTTTCCTTCTGTCTTTCCTTTCTTCGTTCTTTCTCCTTTTTCTTTTTCTTTCTTGCTCAGATGATGGATAATATGTTTCAGACCCAAAAAACATGCAGTCGCTCACCACCTGTCGCCAGTGGCACAAACTAAGCAAGTCGCTGTTCACTATTCTTAAGAACAGCAAAAGAAAATTAAGAATATGCAGGAAAACCACATAAAAAAGTCAGAAAAATGTCCCAGTCACTTAAAGTAATGGAAATTCAAAGAGGTCAGGTACTCTGCCTCCCTCTTTTCACTAGTCACTGCTCCCAAAAATGTTTCATCCCATGCACTCTTCCTCCTCTACGCTGCTCTGGTCCAGCTAAGTCCTACTTTCAGCTGCCTCACTAATAAATTTCATTTTATCTTAGAAAGTTAGATAATAATATTAGAAAATGCACAGTACGCTGAGTATATTTTTTGAATGTGTTTTATATAGTCCATGTTTCCTAAAGTTAGCACATTGGGATGTTAGCACATTGGAATGTTAGCACATTGGAATGCTAGAAGCTCTGTTGAAGACAAAAGAGCATCAGAGGGCCAATAATGGCCCAACATTCCAATGTTTCTGGTTCTCCTTGTTTACTTCAGCCCACCATACGCTCCTTAGTTATAATGTTTAAATCGCGTTACTGTCTTCTGCCTTAGGGAAGGCTTGCTCTTAAAGCTTTCCCTTCCTATAAGCTCTCACCTTAGATCAGTAGCATAACGAAAATTGAGGGGACCCTCCTGCAAAGTACATGGAGCCCCCCCCCCCTTTCTCTGCGCCAGTCAAGAGCTCTCAGGCCAGCGATCCGCCACACAGCAGGGGCTCACCCCAGCCATGAAAAAATGGATTCTGGTTCCTCCATTGGTCACACCCGCCCTCTTATCGGGTGATTTACATACATCAGTAAATACTGCTGCTACGCCCTCCAGCAAAGTTACATAACACTGCCTCCAGTCGGCCCACCAAACACATCCTCCTACTTGATCACCCAACTCCAAGCGTAGCCCGCTCAGTTAACCACCTTCAAACACAGACCACTGCCGTCGTGCCTGCTACCAACGCATCCATAATACTCTACTCTCACTCCTAGGAAACCCTCAGTTATGCTTTTCTGTCCACCTTTAAAACCACCCCTCGGATGTCACTGTGATCCCGCGACCACCGCACACTGACTGCTCCCCTGTCCACCACCGACAGAAAGACTGATGGCCGATCCCCTTCTAACCACTGCCTACCAGTACAGACAGAGCATTTCAGTTGCTGCCCTCCCCAATGCCACTGTGGTAGTTTAAATATGTTAAACAATCTCTTCAACAGTTCAACTGGCCACCCCAAAACATTTCTACAAGCTAGCCTCCATGGCATCAAAGCCATTCCTGCTACTTTTCATCCTCTGCCTGATGCACACATTAATATTAAATGTACAGAGGGTCCGATTTTGTTTCCTCATGCCAACATTAATTTACACTATCGACCCCACTAAACCATACCTCCCGTCAAAGGCAAACCCCACCCCATATGTAGCACCAGTCAGCAAGTACCCCAAGGACAAACACCAGAGAGAATGTGCAATTCATGTAATTAAACCTACAGTGACAACGTAGCATTTCCCCACCCACTGTCAGCACAGCGAAGTCTGCAATCGCACAGCAGCCATCTATTTCGGCAACGTCTAAAGCGCATTTAATCTTCCTTTCATTGGCAGCTCCCAATACATATACCTATGCCTTCTGGGCAGCATCTACCACAAACCACAGCATTCTTTGTCTCCCTAAGACTGACCGAATGCTGTCGGTGAACGCTTCTCTTCCACCTTCCTTAGTAATAACTAATGGAGGATAACAAAAAAATATATATAGTACTTTCTTATGCAAAGAGCGTGTCAAGCAGTTGCTGCCCGCAGACCTCACCAAATCCACACTGTAGTAAGGTAGGATCTGACTGGATAGTTACCCCTACTTTTTGACAGGTCTTTTGCTAGTTTTTGACTAGTCTGGCTGGGATCCTGCTAATCAGGTACCCAGCCCATCTGGTTTCTCATTAAATTGGTTGTGTTATGTACTTAGGTACACTCCAGATTGGATACTGCGGTACCCTTGCCAGTCCCTAGTATATGGTACACATGTACCAAGGGCATAGGTACCCCAGAGGACTCCCGTGGTCAGAAGCATGTGTTATGCCACCCAAAAGAGGTCATGCAAACAAAATGGAACTACAGGCCTGCCATTGCAGCCTGTGTAAGATGGTGCATGCACCACTTACGAAGGATATAGGTTTACCATATCTATAGGTCACTACACTAAAAACCTATTGGTCACCCCTCTAGCAGGCCTCGAAAAACCTGAAGGCAGGTTGCTGGGTTTTATGTGAGAGGGTGCGCTGCATGAGCAGAGCACCCTTGCAACCTTCGGAGACCATTCTCCTGGGTTGTCGGTGACGCAGACGCCAGACAAATGGGTAGAGGTGCATTATATGCTCGCGTAAAATGCTATCTCGAAAACGGCTGCAACAAATCATGTCATGTTTGGTATCAAACACATTAGAATCATACCTTCACACAGGTAACTGGTGTGGGAGGGATGATTCCACCCCTAAAAAGCAAGCTTTGTGGATCTCCGTCTTCCTGGTACCAGCCTTCTCGACCTGGACAGCACAAAATGGATGCTGCCGACCAGAGACACATTTCTGCCCTCCTGATGCTGAGCCACGCTCGAGCAGGGGAAGGCAGGACAATAAGCATCCTGTCACAGGGAGGTGGGACCACCTCCCAGGCAGGATTTAGTGTATTGGGACTGGATGGATGCATTTCCAAAGAGCCTGAGAGTCTGCACGAGGGGCACACTTGGTGTCCCTGTGCATAATCCAGTTTAAACCAGTCCTGGGAGCCGTTGGCTCCTGCTCCGGCACAAAACTGGACAAAGGACAGGGGAGCAATCTCCCCACTGTCCTGACCCTTCCCTGGAGGGTCCCCTGAATCTGTCCAATCCTCTCCCATGGGTACTTAAGGGCTTACCTAGATGCAGGACCCTAGATTCGATGTGGACAAGATTCTGAGCAAGAAACCACTGACCTTCAACCGTCTGGGCACTCTGGACTTCGCTGGACTTTGACTGGGACCAACTTCGTCTCCCTCTCCATCTGCCCGTGCACAGGCAGGACCTGTGAAGCATCAAGGGCAACCAAAGTATCTCCCTTGGAGTGAAGGAATCACTCCTCTGCGTTGGCAGGCACCATAACGCAACTGACCGGTCTGCTGATCCTGAGCTCCTGTGGACTCCAAATTCTCCAGCAACATAGGTGGTGGGTTCCTACAAGTCTAAGGCCAGTATCCCTCAAGGGTTCTGCATAACCCGAACCCTAGTGCACTGCGTAATTTTGCAAGAGCATATGCTTGTTGGCGCTCCCCAACTACGTGCATTGAACTATCGATAGCCCCAACCTCTGCTCACATTTCGTACAAAGGACTTTGGCCTCCTCGCACTCGATGCCCTGCTAGCTGTGTCTTTGTGAAACTGCTGGAGGTCCCCTCGTGACTCCTGTGACTTGGGCCAGCGGGTCTGTTTGATGGGCAACACTCCTTTTCTTGGGCTCCCCTGGTTGCTCCAGGCCTGCCCTGACTCCCCTTGCTGTGGTGAGTCCTCTGGTCTTTGCTGGGCCAGACCATAGCCTTCCTTGATCTTCTTCGTGGGTTGCCGCTGCCAAGGCTTGTTGGTGCTCCCCCTGGACACTACCCCTCAACACTCAACATTCTTCATGGGACAGCTCACATCCAGCTGCTGGTCATCCTCAACGTCTCCTGGTCCCTGCAGCTGTAGAGGTAAGGTCTCCATCATCACACCTGAAGCACCCAACATCGGTGGGTATTTGTCTATGAGCCCCTGGTCACTCCTGAGTGACCCAGACTCTGGCCCCTCTGTTTTCAGGTACTCTTCATCAAGAATCCACCCTTGGATTCCTTCAGACACTTTTCTTCCTTCCCATAGCAGCTTTTCCTTGAAGTCCTCCATTGAGATCGACAACTTTTTCCGACACCACTTCAGCCAATGCCCCCGGCTTCCCTGGGGTAGGTAACTCTGGTACTACAGTTTCCGCAGGTGGGGTGGCTCTTCAACCTCCTCTGATCCAAAGAGTGTCCTTGTAATCCACTGGGAAGGTCCTTAAACTTTAAATCTGCAACTGCGACTCTCCCATTGAATTATACGTAGCACGCTGTCGTGTTCTCACACTGCTCCCTTCCTCCATGGGGTCCCTACTTACTCACCTTGGGTGGTTCCTTGTGGTTCGAGTCGTGGTTCTTATACCACTATTTTAGTATATGGTTTGTTCACCCCCTGGAGCCCACTGTGTATTAGTGCTGCTTATGATTGTTTCTGTGCTACAGTATTGTGCGCTATGTGTTTATCTGCGTGTAGCAGATACTGTGAGGTACTTAGTGTGTTATATTAATAAATACATATTTTTATAACTACTGTGTGGTTCTTCTTTCATTTAGCAAGGTTAATCAAGTGGAAAAATGGACACTAGTTACAATTCTAGACCATTGGTTAGAAAAACTATGGTATCCTCAAAAAACCCAATGTGAACAGGTGTTGCGGTATATGTCGATTCATCCGCCCCTACATTGTGGTTAGTTGGCAGTTATCATTGGATACCATAGAGAGTGTGGGTGCCTGCCTCATCCAGAGGCTCCTCTGGTCTAGGTTGCAGTGTCCAGAGATGAAAAAATTCGTGCAAAGATAAGGTCCAAAAAAGCTGTTAAAAATAAGGTCTACACCAATAATGATTTTAATGGAATGGTGGGGAACTTATAGTAAAAACAAGTGGGTACTTGTCCTAGATCAAGTTATGGGATCTAGTGTCGTAATTGGCCCGTTCGCATTAGCGATTAGCTGAACCTACACGTTGTCCTCCTTAACTTGGCTATATATGACAAACGCCATTTTGAATGTTACAGCGGCCATCTTAGATCATGAGCGGCCTCGTGGCCGACGTGCCCTTTAGTCCGTTGTCCGTTCCACTGACCACGCTTATCTGCCCAGCAACAGGCTATTTTTAGTACTGGTCAAGCCGCACATGCGCAGTTCCCACTGACCCGTAAACCTTCAGGAATGTGCACCAAACTGACCAGCGGAGTTGTGCCCCCTCCAATGAGCTGGCAGTATTCCAAAACATGACCATATATGTCTCGAAAATGTGTCTTAACTTGTGCCGCCTATCTTTTATTGCCCCAAAACTGTATATAATATGAGGTTGCACCGATGTTCGGTGTGATACCTCTAGCATTACCGAAGGGTGCTGTTTGAGTGTACCACCACCCCATGGGGTTTTAATAAACTTGTTCTTTGCATTTTACAGTTTCCGTGCCAACAGTTCTTGAGTGTGAGTGGGTTATCTCCGGAGCGTGTAGGCCTTGGGAACCCCTAAATACTTCAATTGGCGACCACGAAGGGACTCATCGGCGACTCGGATGCCCGAAGGAGAGGTCGTGACGAAGGCTTGGAAACCCGCCATGGGCGCGCGCTGCCACGAGTGACCTGAGTCTTGGCTGCCACGGTGTTTTTTCCTTTCCTTCCGATCTGACCTTCCAGGTGGCGCCGGTCTCCGACTGAGTCTTTGAAGTGTCTGCATCGCTGCGAAAGTGCCGTTTGGCTGATTTGGCTTACAAGACCTTGGCAGTTGGAATCTGGACAGTTGGGAATTTGGTAAGCTTTGTGTTCGGTAAGGTAGTCTTCGGACGCTTACTGAAGTTCTGTGATTTGTGTTCGGTAAGGTAGTCTTCGGACGCTTACTGAAAATCTGTGCTTTGTGATCGGTGAGGTAGTCTTCGGACGCTTGCCGAGTTCTAGGAACTTTGATTTGAGTTAGCTAACATTGTGAATTTGTGATCTTTGAACTTATATGTGTAGTGCACTTCACATAGGCAGGCATGTAGAGATGTTTCTCTAACTTTCTTTTTTTCCTTTGAGCGGCACGATCGTGCGGAGAACTGTAAGTGCCATTTTTCCGGTGTCACGCTTTTGTGATACTTTTGAACATGCCTGTTTTCAGTACACTCCGAGGAATGTGTTGTTTAGGAGAAGGTGCCTCAATTAGGTTAGCGGAATCACAGCCGGCTCCCCCAGAGGGAACTCCAAATAGGGACATGTATGTAAAGTTCGGCCTTCCCCCTATTATGTACAGTAAATTATGGCATAAATACACGAAAGCCGATCCCGAGTTGCAATGGCCCCTACACGGGTCGTACGATTTGAGTAAAATACAATTTGTAGAGCAATGTATGTTTCAACGCAGGTCTAGACAAAACATGTTTGATTGCGTGCGAATGTGGGAGAAAGCGGCGCGTGAGCGAATGAAGCGTGAGGTTGCCTTGGCGGACAAAGAGCAGCGCAAGGCTGCTCGGGATAAGGCTTTACAGCTTGAGGAAAAGGAGGCTCAGGAGAAGAAAGAAAGGGAGGAACGGGAACGTAATTTGCAAACGACTGGTCAATTTCCTATTCGCCGACCGCTTTACCCTGTCCTTAATAATGAAATTGATGATTTTTCTTTGTTAGATCGGTCACCGCCTCCGTACGTTACGCCGACGGCTCCAGCTGTGGATTCCGATGATGGCGGACAGGATAAGTCGGGCAAGAAGGGTGTATCTGCTCTCAGGTTTTCTGCGGAGAGGTCCTCTCATTTACGTAGTTGGGCTCGCAAAGTGAATAAGCGTACTGTTACTCAGGATCAATTGATATCAGAGAAAACAGGGTGGACGGATCTTGAATTGATGTATTTTCTGTCTTCCTTGGCTGATGAGGTTGTGAGCGCATATCGTGACCTTTCGGATACGTTAGAGCCCAAAGTATTGTCAGTGTATCGTGAAAATTTGACTAAAGGTGATTTTGATCTTTCAGATGTCGATGACCTGTTTGCACAATTGATCAAGCTGCGGGATGAGACAACTCGATTGCGGGAGGAGCGGAAAAGGAAACAAAAGGAGTCTGAATTGGAGCATGATGGGCAGGCCAGAGAGTGTTCTCTCCGTGGTTCAGATAAGAGTTCTGCGTTGCATGTTATGCCTATGAGTGAAGCTGCGCCTTTGTATGTTCCGCCGAGGGGGGAAGGTACGGATGAGGATAAATTGTCAAAGGATGCGAAAGGGTATTTTGTGTATAACTGGGTTTACACTCCATGGAATAGAGCAGATGTCATGGCATTGAAAAATTCTTTACCTGATCTTCGGAAGAATCCAGCGGCTTTTTATGAAGGGGTGGAGGGGGCTATATCGTCTTGTGTGATGACTCTCGTGGACATAGATTTTGTTTTTTGGCTTAATATTACCACCTGATATGTGGCGGCAGATTCGTAAAAATAATGATGAAACGATATTGGGGGGGACATGGAAGGAAATAAATGCTGCAGATTTAGATAGGGAACCAGCATGTAAGCCTTGTCAGCTAATCCTAGATCTCCCGGCAGCTATCTTACATAAATTAAAAACGCTCGTTCCCTCCAAAAAGATTGATTGGACTATGTTAACGTCGTGCAAGCAGAAACCCGATGAAACGGTTTCAGATTTCTTTACGCGCTTTGAGGAGGCATTTCATGATTATAGTGGTCAATCTTTAACAGACGATACGGGTCGGCATTTGTTTGTAGATAAGTATGTAGCTAATCTCCTACCAGAGATTGCAAAGCGATTGAAGTCGAGTGAAAGCTCCTGGGCCACGACGACCCCTGCGTCCTTGTTAACTATGGCTCAGTATTATGAGCGGCAGGAAATGGAGGCTAAAGAAAGTGTAGAGAAAAAGGCGAAGGAATTGAAAACAAAGGTGATGTTGGCGCAGGTTCGGGGAACACAGGGTAGAGGGAATGATAGAGGTAGACGAGGTGGAGGTAACGCATCGTATGGTCGTACGGACATTGCGGAGGATCAGTGTGCTTATTGTAAGGAGTTTGGGCATTGGGCCGAAGATTGTCCGGTACTTCGTGAACAGCGTAGTCAGCGTGGTCGAGGCAGTGGAAGGTCAAGAGGAGGTTATACTGGAACGAGAGGTGGCGGAGGTGATCGTAGACAGGTTGAGGAGAGGGGCCGTGGCCAGGACGAACGAAATACGTTTGATAGACGGAATCAATATCAGATTTCGGAAGGAGAGAATGTGGAACATCAGGATTATGTGCATGCATAGGATTGCGTAGGATGGGGTAAGGAATCAGTTGAAGTGCCGGTAGATCAGCAAGGTCCATATGTAACAGCGGGTATTTTGGGTTCTACTGATCAATTTCTAGTCGACACAGGAGCTACTCGTAGTGCTCTGTCGAAAAACTTGGTTCCGAGGGCTCCCCTGTCTGGCGAAATGATTACGTGTGTAGGGTTTGATGGCACACCCTCCCCCAGCCCATTGTCCAAGCCCCTTGCACTATGCATTGACAAATACTTTAGTTTTGGCCAATTTTTGTTATCACCTCATACCCCAGACAATATCCTGGGCATTGATTTGCTTAAATATTTTCGAGCAACAATACGCTGCGCTCCAGAGGGAGTGCGGGTTATTCTGAACGACAACTACCCTGACCCTGATGATTGCCCTGACCCTGACAGATTTTATGCCATTCTAGACATCCCTGCTTTGGCCTCTTTGCCGCGCACGTTGTGGGCGACCTCAGATACGGATGTGGGAGAGATGCGCATTCCACCAATACACATTACTGTAAAAGAGGGGGCCCCTCTACCACGAGTGCCACAGTATAAGATTTCGAAGGAAGGTGAAATTGCATTGACACATATTGTTCAGGATTTGATTTCTGCAGGGGTGGTGGAGGAGGTCCCTTATAATGTCTGTAACAGCCCTATTCTACCGATTCTTAAGAGAGACTCAGATGGCAAGATCTATCGGTTTATTATTGATTTGCGTGAAATAAATAAAATTGTCATTCCCCAATACCCAGTGGTGTCTGATATCACGACTTTGCTTACTTTGGTTCCACCGACGGCCACCACCTTTAGTGTCATTGACTTAAAGAATGCGTTCTTTTCCATCCCTGTTCACCCAGATAGTAGATATCTGTTTGGTTTTACGCTCAATAATAAATCGTATAGATTTTGTCGTGTTCCCCAAGGATATACTGAAAGCCCTAGCATCTACAGCCAGGCTTTGAAACGTCAACTAGATTCCTTTAAATTGCAGTCTGGCGTGGCGCTCATCCAGTACGTGGATGACCTTCTGCTTGCCGCCGACTCCTATGCACAATGTGAACAGAGTACGCTTGCGTTGCTTTCCTTTTTGGCACAAAACAATCACAAGGTTTCCAAGAAAAAGCTTCAATACTGTAGACCCCAGGTGACCTACCTCGGTCATCTGTTGTCTAAGGAGGGGCGGGCATTAACATCTGATCGAATTCAAGCAATTTTAGACACACCAGTCCCCCGCACGCAGAGAGATGTGCGTGCCTTCATAGGGTTGACGTCCTTTTGTAGGCAATGGATCATGGGTTTTTCACATATCATAAAACCTTTGCTAGCATTACTGTCCAAAGCCACACCGATGCCTCTTGAGTGGACAGATGAATGTCAGAGAGCTTTTGAACAGTTGAGGCAGGCCCTTTGTTCCGCACCCGTGTTAGGGACACCAGACTACACGAAACTTTTCACATTGTACGTACACGAGAATGATGGGTGTGCGTTGTCAGTGTTAGTGCAGTTACACGGGGATAAGCAGAGGCCATGTGCATACTTCTCTGCCATTTTGGATCCTGTAGCACGAGGGCTGCCTGGGTGTTTTCGAGCGGTAGCGGCAACAGCAGTAGCCATACGACAGAGTGAGGGCATAGTGTTATCACACAAATTGTTGGTGCTAGTCCCCCACGCGGTAGATGCCCTGTTAAACCAAACAAAGACCCAATACCTTACGAGTGCACGACTTACAGGATACGAGCTGACACTCTTAGCGCCACACATAACATTGAAAAGATGCGCTACTTTGAACCCTGCCACCTTATTGCCCTATCCGGCCGAGGAGGGTCAGGAAGAAAAACATCATGATTGTGTTTTCCTGACTGAGGAACAGACAAAGGGTCGTGTCGATTTACAGGATGTGCCACTTCCTGATGTAGATGGGGAACTGTGGGTTGATGGATCGTGTTTGAGGCTGCCAGATGGTACGACTTCCGCAGCATATGCGATCACGACTCTTAAGACGGTGGTAGAAACAGCTAGAATACCACAAAAATCGGCTCAGGCAGCAGAGCTGATAGCTTTAACAAGAGCCTGCGAATTGAGTGCCGGATTATGTGTGAACATATACACGGACAGCCGGTATGCCTTTGGAGTGGCCCATGACTTCGGGCTCCTCTGGAGAGAACGTGGGTTTCTGACATCGCACGGGGAGCACATTATGCACGGAGAGTTAGTGCGTGATCTCCTAAATGCGTTGCTTTGCCCCAAGAAAGTAGCGATAGTGAAGTGCAGTGCCCATAAGAAGATTACGGATAAAGTGGGTCAAGGAAATGCCTTTGCAGACAGCATAGCAAGGCAGGCGGCTGTGTCCCGAACTAGCTCCCCTATGTACGTGGTACAATCACAGGCTGAGAGATGGAGTGATGCTAGAGCAGAGATACGGGATATTCAAAAATCAGCCACAGAATCTGAACTTACGGCTTGGGCAGCAGATGGGGTACTAGATGACGAAGGTTGTTGGAGAAGCAAAGACATGGAGAAGTGGAAATTGCCTGCGGCTTACTTACAGGCGATGGTCCAGATGACTCATGGACTGGCCCATGTCGGAGCTCTTGCAATCACTCGTCTTTTAACACGAGTTTGGGAACATTCCGAGATTGCGAATACTGCAAAGAGAGTAGTGCAGACCTGCCTGGTATGCTTGCAACACAATCCTGGGAAGGGGACCCATACTCCGAAAGGAGGGTTCGTTCCACCTTCTGCACCGTTTGAAGTGCTTCAAATGGATTACATCCAACTCGAGCGCTGCAATAACCTGAAGTACGTCCTAGTGGTGGTGTGTGCTTTTAGCAAATGGGTTGAGGCCTACCCCACGAAAGACAATACGGCTTTGACAACAGCTAAGGTGTTGCTTAAGGAATTCTTTCCTCGCTTTGGAGTTTGCAGATTTTTGTGGAGCGATAATGGGCCCCATTTTGTTGGAAAGATTGTGGAATATGTACTGAAGGGGTTAGGGATTCAGCAAAAGTTCCACGCTGTATTCCACCCTCAGTCAGCAGGTTTGGTCGAGCGGTACAATGCCACCTTGAAGCTTAAGCTGGCCAAAATCGTGGCGTCTACATCGTTGAAGTGGCCAGATGCATTGCCGCTAGCACTACTATCTCTCAGATCAGTACCCCACTCACGAACTGGCCTTACGCCCTATGAGGTGGTGTTTGGCCGCCCTATGAATATCTGGGGGGTGCCCAAGCCCAACATTCCAATGTTTCTGGTTCTCCTTGTTTACTTCAGCCCACCATACGCTCCTTAGTTATAATGTTTAAATCGCGTTACTGTCTTCTGCCTTAGGGAAGGCTTGCTCTTAAAGCTTTCCCTTCCTATAAGCTCTCACCTTAGATCAGTAGCATAACGAAAATTGAGGGGACCCTCCTGCAAAGTACATGGAGCCCCCCCCCCTTTCTCTGCGCCAGTCAAGAGCTCTCAGGCCAGCGATCCGCCACACAGCAGGGGCTCACCCCAGCCATGAAAAAATGGATTCTGGTTCCTCCATTGGTCACACCCGCCCTCTTATCGGGTGATTTACATACATCAGTAAATACTGCTGCTACGCCCTCCAGCAAAGTTACATAACACTGCCTCCAGTCGGCCCACCAAACACATCCTCCTACTTGATCACCCAACTCCAAGCGTAGCCCGCTCAGTTAACCACCTTCAAACACAGACCACTGCCGTCGTGCCTGCTACCAACGCATCCATAATACTCTACTCTCACTCCTAGGAAACCCTCAGTTATGCTTTTCTGTCCACCTTTAAAACCACCCCTCGGATGTCACTGTGATCCCGCGACCACCGCACACTGACTGCTCTCCTGTCCACCACCGACAGAAAGACTGATGGCCGATCCCCTTCTAACCACTGCCTACCAGTACAGACAGAGCATTTCAGTTGCTGCCCTCCCCAATGCCACTGTGGTAGTTTAAATATGTTAAACAATCTCTTCAACAGTTCAACTGGCCACCCCAAAACATTTCTACAAGCTAGCCTCCATGGCATCAAAGCCATTCCTGCTACTTTTCATCCTCTGCCTGATGCACACATTAATATTAAATGTACAAAGGGTCCGATTTTGTTTCCTCATGCCAACATTAATTTACACTATCGACCCCACTAAACCATACCTCCCGTCAAAGGCAAACCCCACCCCATATGTAGCACCAGTCAGCAAGTACCCCAAGGACAAACACCAGAGAGAATGTGCAATTCATGTAATTAAACCTACAGTGACAACGTAGCATTTCCCCACCCACTGTCAGCACAGCGAAGTCTGCAATCGCACAGCAGCCATCTATTTCGGCAACGTCTAAAGCGCATTTAATCTTCCTTTCATTGGCAGCTCCCAATACATATACCTATGCCTTCTGGGCAGCATCTACCACAAACCACAGCATTCTTTGTCTCCCTAAGACTGACCGAATGCTGTCGGTGAACGCTTCTCTTCCACCTTCCTTAGTAATAACTAATGGAGGATAACAAAAAAATATATATAGTACTTTCTTATGCAAAGAGCGTGTCAAGCAGTTGCTGCCCGCAGACCTCACCAAATCCACACTGTAGTAAGGTAGGATCTGACTGGATAGTTACCCCTACTTTTTGACAGGTCTTTTGCTAGTTTTTGACTAGTCTGGCTGGGATCCTGCTAATCAGGTACCCAGCCCATCTGGTTTCTCATTAAATTGGTTGTGTTATGTACTTAGGTACACTCCAGATTGGATACTGCGGTACCCTTGCCAGTCCCTAGTATATGGTACACATGTACCAAGGGCATAGGTACCCCAGAGGACTCCCGTGGTCAGAAGCATGTGTTATGCCACCCAAAAGAGGTCATGCAAACAAAATGGAACTACAGGCCTGCCATTGCAGCCTGTGTAAGATGGTGCATGCACCACTTACGAAGGATATAGGTTTACCATATCTATAGGTCACTACACTAAAAACCTATTGGTCACCCCTCTAGCAGGCCTCGAAAAACCTGAAGGCAGGTTGCTGGGTTTTATGTGAGAGGGTGCGCTGCATGAGCAGAGCACCCTTGCAACCTTCGGAGACCATTCTCCTGGGTTGTCGGTGACGCAGACGCCAGACAAATGGGTAGAGGTGCATTATATGCTCGCGTAAAATGCTATTTCGAAAACGGCTGCAACAAATCATGTCATGTTTGGTATCAAACACATTAGAATCATACCTTCACACAGGTAACTGGTGTGGGAGGGATGATTCCACCCCTAAAAAGCAAGCTTCGTGGATCTCCGTCTTCCTGGTACCAGCCTTCTCGACCTGGACAGCACAAAATGGATGCTGCCGACCAGAGACACATTTCTGCCCTCCTGATGCTGAGCCACGCTCGAGCAGGGGAAGGCAGGACAATAAGCATCCTGTCACAGGGAGGTGGGACCACCTCCCAGGCAGGATTTAGTGTATTGGGACTGGATGGATGCATTTCCAAAGAGCCTGAGAGTCTGCACGAGGGGCACACTTGGTGTCCCTGTGCATAATCCAGTTTAAACCAGTCCTGGGAGCCGTTGGCTCCTGCTCCGGCACAAAACTGGACAAAGGACAGGGGAGCAATCTCCCCACTGTCCTGACCCTTCCCTGGAGGGTCCCCTGAATCTGTCCAATCCTCTCCCATGGGTACTTAAGGGCTTACCTAGATGCAGGACCCTAGATTCGATGTGGACAAGATTCTGAGCAAGAAACCACTGACCTTCAACCGTCTGGGCACTCTGGACTTCGCTGGACTTTGACTGGGACCAACTTCGTCTCCCTCTCCATCTGCCCGTGCACAGGCAGGACCTGTGAAGCATCAAGGGCAACCAAAGTATCTCCCTTGGAGTGAAGGAATCACTCCTCTGCGTTGGCAGGCACCATAACGCAACTGACCGGTCTGCTGATCCTGAGCTCCTGTGGACTCCAAATTCTCCAGCAACATAGGTGGTGGGTTCCTACAAGTCTAAGGCCAGTATCCCTCAAGGGTTCTGCATAACCCGAACCCTAGTGCACTGCGTAATTTTGCAAGAGCATATGCTTGTTGGCGCTCCCCAACTACGTGCATTGAACTATCGATAGCCCCAACCTCTGCTCACATTTCGTACAAAGGACTTTGGCCTCCTCGCACTCGATGCCCTGCTAGCTGTGTCTTTGTGAAACTGCTGGAGGTCCCCTCGTGACTCCTGTGACTTGGGCCAGCGGGTCTGTTTGATGGGCAACACTCCTTTTCTTGGGCTCCCCTGGTTGCTCCAGGCCTGCCCTGACTCCCCTTGCTGTGGTGAGTCCTCTGGTCTTTGCTGGGCCAGACCATAGCCTTCCTTGATCTTCTTCGTGGGTTGCCGCTGCCAAGGCTTGTTGGTGCTCCCCCTGGACACTACCCCTCAACACTCAACATTCTTCATGGGACAGCTCGCATCCAGCTGCTGGTCATCCTCAACGTCTCCTGGTCCCTGCAGCTGTAGAGGTAAGGTCTCCATCATCACAACTGAAGCACCCAACATCGGTGGGTATTTGTCTATGAGCCCCTGGTCACTCCTGAGTGACCCAGACTCTGGCCCCTCTGTTTTCAGGTACTCTTCATCAAGAATCCACCCTTGGATTCCTTCAGACACTTTTCTTCCTTCCCATAGCAGCTTTTCCTTGAAGTCCTCCATTGAGATCGACAACTTTTTCCGACACCACTTCAGCCAATGCCCCCGGCTTCCCTGGGGTAGGTAACTCTGGTACTACAGTTTCCGCAGGTGGGGTGGCTCTTCAACCTCCTCTGATCCAAAGAGTGTCCTTGTAATCCACTGGGAAGGTCCTTAAACTTTAAATCTGCAACTGCGACTCTCCCATTGAATTATACGTAGCACGCTGTCGTGTTCTCACACTGCTCCCTTCCTCCATGGGGTCCCTACTTACTCACCTTGGGTGGTTCCTTGTGGTTCGAGTCGTGGTTCTTATACCACTATTTTAGTATATGGTTTGTTCACCCCCTGGAGCCCACTGTGTATTAGTGCTGCTTATGATTGTTTCTGTGCTACAGTATTGTGCGCTATGTGTTTATCTGCGTGTAGCAGATACTGTGAGGTACTTAGTGTGTTATATTAATAAATACATATTTTTATAACTACTGTGTGGTTCTTCTTTCATTTAGCAAGGTTAATCAAGTGGAAAAATGGACACTAGTTACAATTCTAGACCATTGGTTAGAAAAACTATGGTATCCTCAAAAAACCCAATGTGAACAGGTGTTGCGGTATATGTCGATTCATCCGCCCCTACATTGTGGTTAGTTGGCAGTTATCATTGGATACCATAGAGAGTGTGGGTGCCTGCCTCATCCAGAGGCTCCTCTGGTCTAGGTTGCAGTGTCCAGAGATGAAAAAATTCGTGCAAAGATAAGGTCCAAAAAAGCTGTTAAAAATAAGGTCTACACCAATAATGATTTTAATGGAATGGTGGGGAACTTATAGTAAAAACAAGTGGGTACTTGTCCTAGATCAAGTTATGGGATCTAGTGTCGTAATTGGCCCGTTCGCATTAGCGATTAGCTGAACCTACACGTTGTCCTCCTTAACTTGGCTATATATGACAAACGCCATTTTGAATGTTACAGCGGCCATCTTAGATCATGAGCGGCCTCGTGGCCGACGTGCCCTTTAGTCCGTTGTCCGTTCCACTGACCACGCTTATCTGCCCAGCAACAGGCTATTTTTAGTACTGGTCAAGCCGCACATGCGCAGTTCCCACTGACCCGTAAACCTTCAGGAATGTGCACCAAACTGACCAGCGGAGTTGTGCCCCCTCCAATGAGCTGGCAGTATTCCAAAACATGACCATATATGTCTCGAAAATGTGTCTTAACTTGTGCCGCCTATCTTTTATTGCCCCAAAACTGTATATAATATGAGGTTGCACCGATGTTCGGTGTGATACCTCTAGCATTACCGAAGGGTGCTGTTTGAGTGTACCACCACCCCATGGGGTTTTAATAAACTTGTTCTTTGCATTTTACAGTTTCCGTGCCAACAGTTCTTGAGTGTGAGTGGGTTATCTCCGGAGCGTGTAGGCCTTGGGAACCCCTAAATACTTCAATTGGCGACCACGAAGGGACTCATCGGCGACTCGGATGCCCGAAGGAGAGGTCGTGACGAAGGCTTAGAAACCCGCCATGGGCGCGCGCTGCCACGAGTGACCTGAGTCTTGGCTGCCACGGTGTTTTTTCCTTTCCTTCCGATCTGACCTTCCAGGTGGCGCCGGTCTCCGACTGAGTCTTTGAAGTGTCTGCATCGCTGCGAAAGTGCCGTTTGGCTGATTTGGCTTACAAGACCTTGGCAGTTGGAATCTGGACAGTTGGGAATTTGGTAAGCTTTGTGTTCGGTAAGGTAGTCTTCGGACGCTTACTGAAGTTCTGTGATTTGTGTTCGGTAAGGTAGTCTTCGGACGCTTACTGAAAATCTGTGCTTTGTGATCGGTGAGGTAGTCTTCGGACGCTTGCCGAGTTCTAGGAACTTTGATTTGAGTTAGCTAACATTGTGAATTTGTGATCTTTGAACTTATATGTGTAGTGCACTTCACATAGGCAGGCATGTAGAGATGTTTCTCTAACTTTCTTTTTTTCCTTTGAGCGGCACGATCGTTCGGAGAACTGTAAGTGCCATTTTTCCGGTGTCACGCTTTTGTGATACTTTTGAACATGCCTGTTTTCAGTACACTCCGAGGAATGTGTTGTTTAGGAGAAGGTGCCTCAATTAGGTTAGCGGAATCACAGCCGGCTCCCCCAGAGGGAACTCCAAATAGGGACATGTATGTAAAGTTCGGCCTTCCCCCTATTATGTACAGTAAATTATGGCATAAATACACGAAAGCCGATCCCGAGTTGCAATGGCCCCTACACGGGTCGTACGATTTGAGTAAAATACAATTTGTAGAGCAATGTATGTTTCAACGCAGGTCTAGACAAAACATGTTTGATTGCGTGCGAATGTGGGAGAAAGCGGCGCGTGAGCGAATGAAGCGTGAGGTTGCCTTGGCGGACAAAGAGCAGCGCAAGGCTGCTCGGGATAAGGCTTTACAGCTTGAGGAAAAGGAGGCTCAGGAGAAGAAAGAAAGGGAGGAACGGGAACGTAATTTGCAAACGACTGGTCAATTTCCTATTCGCCGACCGCTTTACCCTGTCCTTAATAATGAAATTGATGATTTTTCTTTGTTAGATCGGTCACCGCCTCCGTACGTTACGCCGACGGCTCCAGCTGTGGATTCCGATGATGGCGGACAGGATAAGTCGGGCAAGAAGGGTGTATCTGCTCTCAGGTTTTCTGCGGAGAGGTCCTCTCATTTACGTAGTTGGGCTCGCAAAGTGAATAAGCGTACTGTTACTCAGGATCAATTGATATCAGAGAAAACAGGGTGGACGGATCTTGAATTGATGTATTTTCTGTCTTCCTTGGCTGATGAGGTTGTGAGCGCATATCGTGACCTTTCGGATACGTTAGAGCCCAAAGTATTGTCAGTGTATCGTGAAAATTTGACTAAAGGTGATTTTGATCTTTCAGATGTCGATGACCTGTTTGCACAATTGATCAAGCTGCGGGATGAGACAACTCGATTGCGGGAGGAGCGGAAAAGGAAACAAAAGGAGTCTGAATTGGAGCATGATGGGCAGGCCAGAGAGTGTTCTCTCCGTGGTTCAGATAAGAGTTCTGCGTTGCATGTTATGCCTATGCGTGAAGCTGCGCCTTTGTATGTTCCGCCGAGGGGGGAAGGTACGGATGAGGATAAATTGTCAAAGGATGCGAAAGGGTATTTTGTGTATAACTGGGTTTACACTCCATGGAATAGAGCAGATGTCATGGCATTGAAAAATTCTTTACCTGATCTTCGGAAGAATCCAGCGGCTTTTTATGAAGGGGTGGAGGGGGCTATATCGTCTTGTGTGATGACTCTCGTGGACATAGATTTGTTTTTTGGCTTAATATTACCACCTGATATGTGGCGGCAGATTCGTAAAAATAATGATGAAACGATATTGGGGGGGACATGGAAGGAAATAAATGCTGCAGATTTAGATAGGGAACCAGCATGTAAGCCTTGTCAGCTAATCCTAGATCTCCCGGCAGCTATCTTACATAAATTAAAAACGCTCGTTCCCTCCAAAAAGATTGATTGGACTATGTTAACGTCGTGCAAGCAGAAACCCGATGAAACGGTTTCAGATTTCTTTACGCGCTTTGAGGAGGCATTTCATGATTATAGTGGTCAATCTTTAACAGACGATACGGGTCGGCATTTGTTTGTAGATAAGTATGTAGCTAATCTCCTACCAGAGATTGCAAAGCGATTGAAGTCGAGTGAAAGCTCCTGGGCCACGGCGACCCCTGCGTCCTTGTTAACTATGGCTCAGTATTATGAGCGGCAGGAAATGGAGGCTAAAGAAAGTGTAGAGAAAAAGGCGAAGGAATTGAAAACGAAGGTGATGTTGGCGCAGGTTCGGGGAACACAGGGTAGAGGGAATGATAGAGGTAGACGAGGTGGAGGTAACGCATCGTATGGTCGTACGGACATTGCGGAGGATCAGTGTGCTTATTGTAAGGAGTTTGGGCATTGGGCCGAAGATTGTCCGGTACTTCGTGAACAGCGTAGTGAGCGTGGTCGAGGCAGTGGAAGGTCAAGAGGAGGTTATACTGGAACGAGAGGTGGCGGAGGTGATCGTAGACAGGTTGAGGAGAGGGGCCGTGGCCAGGACGAACGAAATACGTTTGATAGACGGAATCAATATCAGATTTCGGAAGGAGAGAATGTGGAACATCAGGATTATGTGCATGCATAGGATTGCGTAGGATGGGGTAAGGAATCAGTTGAAGTGCCGGTAGATCAGCAAGGTCCATATGTAACAGCGGGTATTTTGGGTTCTACTGATCAATTTCTAGTCGACACAGGAGCTACTCGTAGTGCTCTGTCGAAAAACTTGGTTCCGAGGGCTCCCCTGTCTGGCGAAATGATTACGTGTGTAGGGTTTGATGGCACACCCTCCCCCAGCCCATTGTCCAAGCCCCTTGCACTATGCATTGACAAATACTTTAGTTTTGGCCAATTTTTGTTATCACCTCATACCCCAGACAATATCCTGGGCATTGATTTGCTTAAATATTTTCGAGCAACAATACGCTGCGCTCCAGAGGGAGTGCGGGTTATTCTGAACGACAACTACCCTGACCCTGATGATTGCCCTGACCCTGACAGATTTTATGCCATTCTAGACATCCCTGCTTTGGCCTCTTTGCCGCGCACGTTGTGGGCGACCTCAGATACGGATGTGGGAGAGATGCGCATTCCACCAATACACATTACTGTAAAAGAGGGGGCCCCTCTACCACGAGTGCCACAGTATAAGATTTCGAAGGAAGGTGAAATTGCATTGACACATATTGTTCAGGATTTGATTTCTGCAGGGGTGGTGGAGGAGGTCCCTTATAATGTCTGTAACAGCCCTATTCTACCGATTCTTAAGAGAGACTCAGATGGCAAGATCTATCGGTTTATTATTGATTTGCGTGAAATAAATAAAATTGTCATTCCCCAATACCCAGTGGTGTCTGATATCACGACTTTGCTTACTTTGGTTCCACCGACGGCCACCACCTTTAGTGTCATTGACTTAAAGAATGCGTTCTTTTCCATCCCTGTTCACCCAGATAGTAGATATCTGTTTGGTTTTACGCTCAATATTAAATCGTATAGATTTTGTCGTGTTCCCCAAGGATATACTGAAAGCCCTAGCATCTACAGCCAGGCTTTGAAACGTCAACTAGATTCCTTTAAATTGCAGTCTGGCGTGGCGCTCATCCAGTACGTGGATGACCTTCTGCTTGCCGCCGACTCCTATGCACAATGTGAACAGAGTACGCTTGCGTTGCTTTCCTTTTTGGCACAAAACAATCACAAGGTTTCCAAGAAAAAGCTTCAATACTGTAGACCCCAGGTGACCTACCTCGGTCATCTGTTGTCTAAGGAGGGGCGGGCATTAACATCTGATCGAATTCAAGCAATTTTAGACACACCAGTCCCCCGCACGCAGAGAGATGTGCGTGCCTTCATAGGGTTGACGTCCTTTTGTAGGCAATGGATCATGGGTTTTTCACATATCATAAAACCTTTGCTAGCATTACTGTCCAAAGCCACACCGATGCCTCTTGAGTGGACAGATGAATGTCAGAGAGCTTTTGAACAGTTGAGGCAGGCCCTTTGTTCCGCACCCGTGTTAGGGACACCAGACTACACGAAACTTTTCACATTGTACGTACACGAGAATGATGGGTGTGCGTTGTCAGTGTTAGTGCAGTTACACGGGGATAAGCAGAGGCCATGTGCATACTTCTCTGCCATTTTGGATCCTGTAGCACGAGGGCTGCCTGGGTGTTTTCGAGCGGTAGCGGCAACAGCAGTAGCCATACGACAGAGTGAGGGCATAGTGTTATCACACAAATTGTTGGTGCTAGTCCCCCACGCGGTAGATGCCCTGTTAAACCAAACAAAGACCCAATACCTTACGAGTGCACAACTTACAGGATACGAGCTGACACTCTTAGCGCCACACATAACATTGAAAAGATGCGCTACTTTGAACCCTGCCACCTTATTGCCCTATCCGGCCGAGGAGGGTCAGGAAGAAAAACATCATGATTGTGTTTTCCTGACTGAGGAACAGACAAAGGGTCGTGTCGATTTACAGGATGTGCCACTTCCTGATGTGGATGGGGAACTGTGGGTTGATGGATCGTGTTTGAGGCTGCCAGATGGTACGACTTCCGCAGCATATGCGATCACGACTCTTAAGACGGTGGTAGAAACAGCTAGAATACCACAAAAATCGGCTCAGGCAGCAGAGCTGATAGCTTTAACAAGAGCCTGCGAATTGAGTGCCGGATTATGTGTGAACATATACACGGACAGCCGGTATGCCTTTGGAGTGGCCCATGACTTCGGGCTCCTCTGGAGAGAACGTGGGTTTCTGACATCGCACGGGGAGCACATTATGCACGGAGAGTTAGTGCGTGATCTCCTAAATGCGTTGCTTTGCCCCAAGAAAGTAGCGATAGTGAAGTGCAGTGCCCATAAGAAGATTACGGATAAAGTGGGTCAAGGAAATGCCTTTGCAGACAGCATAGCAAGGCAGGCGGCTGTGTCCCGAACTAGCTCCCCTATGTACGTGGTACAATCACAGGCTGAGAGATGGAGTGATGCTAGAGCAGAGATACGGGATATTCAAAAATCAGCCACAGAATCTGAACTTACGGCTTGGGCAGCAGATGGGGTACTAGATGACGAAGGTTGTTGGAGAAGCAAAGACATGGAGAAGTGGAAATTGCCTGCGGCTTACTTACAGGCGATGGTCCAGATGACTCATGGACTGGCCCATGTCGGAGCTCTTGCAATCACTCGTCTTTTAACACGAGTTTGGGAACATTCCGAGATTGCGAATACTGCAAAGAGAGTAGTGCAGACCTGCCTGGTATGCTTGCAACACAATCCTGGGAAGGGGACCCATACTCCGAAAGGAGGGTTCGTTCCACCTTCTGCACCGTTTGAAGTGCTTCAAATGGATTACATCCAACTCGAGCGCTGCAATAACCTGAAGTACGTCCTAGTGGTGGTGTGTGCTTTTAGCAAATGGGTTGAGGCCTACCCCACGAAAGACAATACGGCTTTGACAACAGCTAAGGTGTTGCTTAAGGAATTCTTTCCTCGCTTTGGAGTTTGCAGATTTTTGTGGAGCGATAATGGGCCCCATTTTGTTGGAAAGTTTGTGGAATATGTACTGAAGGGGTTAGGGATTCAGCAAAAGTTCCACGCTGTATTCCACCCTCAGTCAGCAGGTTTGGTCGAGCGGTACAATGCCACCTTGAAGCTTAAGCTGGCCAAAATCGTGGCGTCTACATCGTTGAAGTGGCCAGATGCATTGCCGCTAGCACTACTATCTCTCAGATCAGTACCCCACTCACGAACTGGCCTTACGCCCTATGAGGTGGTGTTTGGCCGCCCTATGAATATCTGGGGGGTGCCCAAGCCGCGATTAATACATGATGTGCCTTGTGTTATGATGAATGATTATTTGGCACGATTAACAAATGATTTGCTCTCTATTCATCAACAGGTTCGAGAAGCGCTCCCTGATAACTCCACTGGAGAAGGCCACGATCTTCGCCCTGGGGACCATGTAATGGTCCGTTCGTTTGAAAGAGCAAGCAGTTTGGAGCCCAGGTGGAAGGGCCCCGAGCAGGTCCTCCTGGCAACCCGCACCGCAGTACGAGTGACGAACAGGAAGCGGTGGGTGCATTCGACACATTGTCGCTGTGTCTCTCCGGATCTGGTGACTCCTGCTGTGTTGACTGATTATAAGGAAATCTTGGAGAAAGAAAAGAGCCCAGCTGTGACGTCGGCCGAAGTGGAGGGAGCCTTCCCGGACCAATCTGCTACCGGAAGAGAGCGTTACGATCTACGTCCACGATAAGAAGATTTTTGTTCCTTTTTATGACTGGTTGGTTACCGCTCCAGGTTTGTGAAACGGAAACCGGGAATTCCAAGGGGGGGGGATCACTTCTGCCAGAGTAGCGACACCCGTCTTGGCCCGGAGAAGAAAACAACGGCTACCTCGGAGTTCAGCACCGCATTTTTTCTTTTTTTTTAGGTATACACGCACGTGTATCTGAGACAATTTGTGAAAACATTGTGAACAATTTGTGCCACTTGAGACTTTGCACAAACTTTCTTGAACTATGGCACCAACGGCATCTCGTGATAAGAAAATATTGGGTGCCTTTCTCTTTGTCTTGACCATTGTGGTGATTGCTGTTATAGCCTGGGTAGTCGAACTTGTGGTGCCTGTACGTGAACATTTGCTGCCGACTACCCCGGCACCGTCTGAACATTTTCATTTTACATTGCCTTTCCATGAAGAGCGCCATCGCCAAACGTACTTAAATAACAGCTTCATTCAGATTCTTCACCACACGCATAATATGACCAATACCTCTAATTGCTGGGTGTGCGGAATGTTGCCTGGGCACCAGAAGAGAGGGGGCACCCCACTTATCCCACTCCCGTTTTCGCATAATGGGTCATGCAACGCCTGGTACACTCTCCTCTTTACTCTGAGATGGCCAACTAAAGGGGGGGGTGCTTTTCCGTTTGAATAAAGTATGTTCCCATGACAAGGATGGGTTTCCCCGGGCTGAGGGTACACGTTTCGAATGGGAAGAATACAGGCCTGATAATGTATCTGCTCCACGTGTATATAGCAATCAGCGAAATGTGAACGTATCTAGTGCCCATGTCATAAATGTCATTGCTACAAAAGCCGATTTATGTATTAGAAACAAGGGCACGATTGCAGTGGGGAAAAGTGAATGTAACATTACTCTCACGTTTGATAGCCCGAATGGCATTTCATTTGTTGCATCTCGAAACACCTATTTTATCTGTGGAACGAAGGGGTATCATCAGCTTCCAGTGGGGTGGTTGGGCACGTGCTATGTATCGTTTGTGCTACCTCCTGTATTCATTGCCCCTCCAATGTACCACAACGATTATACATTGTACCACGACTTCGTTTTGAACAGAGTTAAACGAACTGTTGCCCTAGAGGACATTGATCAAACGGACACTGCATTACAACAGTATGTGGATTTTAATCTGGGACTATTCTCCTTTGTGGGGGCTGCATTGAACAGCCGGAAAATCAGACGGCTGACACGCGTTGTTGAGGCTGTTGCGAATGACACTGCTGTTGCCCTGGGGAATATTACCGAGGAACTACAGATTTCCAGAATTGTCACCCTCCAGAACAGAATGGTGTTGGACGTTGTTTTGGCTGATCGTGGGGGGGCATGCAGAATTATCGGAAGCAGCTGTTGCGTATACGTCCCGGACAATTCTCCATCTGTGTATGATGCTATTTCCAAACTGCATAAGATAGCTGCTGAGATACACCCAGACAATGGGACTTGGACACTTTCAGGATGGTTCTGGTCCATGATTGCGACGTGGGGCTGGAAACTGTTGACAATTCTCTGCATACTTGTGGGAGCAATGTTCTTTATATGTGTTGGGCCCAACTCAGCCCGCCCAAGCACTGCAGGAGCGAAGCATGCACCAGTCCCCTTCCCGTATCCACAGGAAGCCCACTGATTAGAATCCACAGTGAGCCCTCCAGTGAACCCGAAAAGAGGGTGGTTTGATACGAGACACCAAGTCTCCCACCCTGTAGTATAGCAGGACACGGCTCCCTCCTTCACGCCTCCGCACCTGTGGTAAAGGGAGAGAATGTCTCTCAAGATACAGAATAAAATACAGTCTATTCATTCATGGCCATGGTCCACCAAAACATCATACACCAACCCCCTCCTTCTCCTTACCAGTGGTAAGTGCAGGTTTAACTTCGTGTAGGCACTGGGTTCTCCTCAAATATAATGCTCCAGGAAGATATAAACCCAGTCAGGGGCAACAAAACATAAGGTGTCCTGCAAGCACTAAAGGTGCATAAACAGCACCATGCAAAAAAGGGGAAAAAGAAAGCTGGGGACAAGTTACGGAATACCAGCTACAAAAAACCCCTTCTATAAGATTTATGGCTTGAAAAGGGTCCAAGGGAATGGCTAAATACTCTTCCTTCCGAGCGCCAGCGTCCTGTGTTTACACAGCGTCCTGTGCAAACAGCGGAATGACCCAAAACGTCACTTCCGCATCAACAACGATGTGGACAGACGCCTAAGCCTAGGCGTCTTCCTGCGCGTCTGCCCGATGGCAAAATGAACAGCGCGCAACACCGCCGGTAAAAAGAACGGGAGCCCCCGCTTCAGGAAATCTAACTCACACAGTAAAAATATGCCGGCCCAAAAAGGAAGGAAGGAAAAAAGGCTAAGAAGGGTAAGGACCAATATTTCGAGCAGTGGAAAAAACGGGGAAAAGAACAAGGGGGAAGGGGAGGAGACTAACTTACTAACTACTCAAAGGCGAAAATTCAGGAACAGCCAAAACAGGGATGAATAGGGAATACAAAAGCGGACTAGAATTCCCCACGAGCCCGTGGGAAATTAAATGGAGTAAAAAGCAACAGAACTCCAATACTTGCAGAACCTCAAAGCTGGATAACAAGGCCACAACGTTGGCGATATCGAGCAATGAACAAGAAGAAAGGACACCAATATATACCCAGCCCCAGGTCATGTGATGGTGGCCCATGGTCACAGAAACAGGACTGACTACATTTCCCTAACAGTATGCTTGTGTATTCAATGTGGCCCTGCTTTATGTTCAATGTGTCTATCAGCTTGCTTACCATCAAGGCGAGCTCTTGCCCATGACAAAATGATGCTACACAAAGAGGTGACACAAATTATGTTAATAGACATCGAGGACGAACATCCTGACTATGTTCACTATGAGGTAGATTCAGCTAAACGCTAAAAGGGTCGTCTGTCGTAATTGGCCCGTTCGCATTAGCGATTAGCTGAACCTACACGTTGTCCTCCTTAACTTGGCTATATATGACAAACGCCATTTTGAATGTTACAGCGGCCATCTTAGATCATGAGCGGCCTCGTGGCCGACGTGCCCTTTAGTCCGTTGTCCGTTCCACTGACCACGCTTATCTGCCCAGCAACAGGCTATTTTTAGTGCTGGTCAAGCCGCACATGCGCAGTTCCCACTGACCCGTAAACCTTCAGGAATGTGCATTCCAGCAGTACTGTGAGAATGTATACCACCTTGCACAATGCGCTTGTGTGTATTGTCTTTTTCAGGTTATTAAGATTTGAGAGGCTTAAAGTTGACCCTCACTACTTCTATTGAACTCCACAAAAAGAGTGTGAGTACATTCTATGTTTGTCTGTCTTTATGTCCTGACGAAAGCCCCATAGACTCCGTTGAGCCAAGGGGGGCTGAAACATGTCGACACTCCTGCAAATTTGTACTTCTAGATCCCATAACTTGATCTAGGACAAGTACCCACTTGTTTTTACTATAAGTTCCCCACCATTCCATTAAAATCATTATTGGTGTAGACCTTATTTTTAACAGCTTTTTTGGACCTTATCTTTGCACGAATTTTTTCATCTCTGGACACTGCAACCTAGACCAGAGGAGCCTCTGGATGAGGCAGGCACCCACACTCTCTATGGTATCCAATGATAACTGCCAACTAACCACAATGTAGGGGCGGATGAATCGACATATACCGCAACACCTGTTCACATTGGGTTTTTTGAGGATACCATAGTTTTTCTAACCAATGGTCTAGAATTGTAACTAGTGTCCATTTTTCCACTTGATTAACCTTGCCATTATTTGGGGAAATAAATGGACATGTATTCCTCCTCCCCCTTTTGATTACCCCTCTTCTTTCATTTAACCAATACAATAAGGTTGCATTCTGGTAAAACAAGCTGCTTAACATTCCTTCAACACTAAGCCTGAAGGCTGCTCTCCACAGCTACCACTTGGATAGCTTTCTAAGGTTATCTTTGACCTCTTAAATCACCATAAGGGTTGTTTGGACTGGTTCAAGGTGCCCACTTTAGTAAGTGGACAGCATATACCAGGCCAACTTCTCACACACACCTATCAATATTATGCTATTGCACCATCCTGTCAACCCTAATATTATTAACTGGAGATATTTTTTTATCCCGTCTGTGAACTGGGAGAAGCAATACCTTGCAGGAAAACAAGTCCCTTTAAAACCTTTGCTACTTATACAGGCTGGCAAAGTACTTACTTGTTTTACTATCTGTCATTGTGAAGCAAACAGATAACTCATTCTAGGATTGGAATTACTGCTTAGAATTGTGGAAGTTAATACTGAGTCATAAGGTGACTTTTTGCATGTCTACCAGACACTTGTTCTTCCCTGCATGCGCACACAATGTAACAATACAATTTAGCTTAACAAATTGTTCAGAAATGTACCAGAAGGTAAAGAAACAGCCCATATTATTTTTACAAAGAAAAATAGACCATTGTCAACTTTATACCCCAAGGCATAAAAGCCTTAGCGTGCACAGTTTGTCCAAATCCATGCCACCTAATTCTACCATACACAGCACATTTAAACATCTCATAATTCCATGCCACACAATTCAACTATAAATAATTTAACTCTACAACATTCCATACCACACAATAACAATCTTAAAAAATAAAAAAACACATATTTCCACTTTACTCCATACCACATAATTCCACATCACATAGCATTACACACAATTTAATACCACTCCAAAACACATAATGAAACTCCACAGTACACAATTCAACTACACATAATTCCACTTCAACCTATATAATTACACTTCACACAACATATTTACACTCAACTCCAAAATACATACTTACCCTTCACAAATTACAACTCTGCAACATGCTGCATATTTCACCTCCGCACAATTATACACCACACCATGCCACATAATTCCACATGTCCCACAATTCATTCCCACACAATTCATCACATAACATAGTCACACTCCACATAATACCACTCAGCACCACATAATTAAGCTATACTGCATAAATACACTCCACGCGAATCCAGTGTATGCCACATAGCAAGACTCCACATAACTACATAGATGCCTCACAATACCACTCAATATAATTTTAAATCAACACCCCACACTTCCACGTCACACAATTCAACTCTACACATTTCCATTCCACACCACATAATTCAACAAACTACATAATTGAAACCAACAACACAAATTACACAATACACCACAAACATCCAATCTACACCACAATATTCCACATTATGGACCACATTATTACACTGCACACCATGTCACATTATTTCACTGCACAGATTCAATCCACACAACACAATTCCACAATTAACAATTCCAATCCAAACCACATAAGTCCACCTGACACCACCCACATTCACTCCACTCCTAACAGAAGGCGTATGGGTAACATACATTGTTCTTTACAATGTCAATAGCTCTAGCTCTCACAAATGCGTGTTTACCTTCCAATGTATCCCAGCAGTGTCCTGTTCCTGAAGCTGCAGACCAATGCTCTCTCTGAGGGCCTCCATCCTTGTCACGATCCTGAGCAGTCATGTGGGGAATGCTCTTTCAGAGATCCCCCACCCTTGTCACGGTCCTGGGCAGTGCCCTGTGGGGGAATGCTCTCCCTGAGGGCCCCCACCCTTGTCATGGTCCTGGGCAGTGCCCTGTGGGGGAATGCTCTCCCTGAGGGCCCCCACCCTTGTCACAGTCCTGGGCAGTGCCCTGTGGGGAATGCTCTCTCTGAGGGCCTCCACCCTTGTCACGCTCTGAGCAGTCCTGTGGGGAATGCTCTCTCTGGGGCCCCGACCCCCATCCTTTTTCTGGTCCTATCTGTGGCTCTGCCTGAAGAGAAACAATGTAAATTGTTACTTTGTTTCTCTTCAGTCCTGGGTCAGTGTGAGGAGCTTTAGAGCAAATTTCTCATAGCTCTCTACAGATGAGCTGAGGGGGCCCCCTTCATGTAATCAAGACTGGGAGTCTGCGAGGGTGTCTGTTACTCCCCTGCCTTAGACTCGGTTCTATAGCTAGGTTGGAGGGATTTTAATGGCCAGCACAGCCTCAGCAGTGTTTTATTATCATAAATGTAGATTACTACAGCAGAGAGCTCTTGCTTTATTCACTTTTTCCTTTCTTCTTCAACCATTTTCGTGCAGTACATTTTATTTCCTACAGAGGTCCCCATTCTGCCTCTCCTTCTCCCTCTCTCTGTTGCCTCAGCTTTCAATGCGTCATCTTACTTTCTAGTCAACTGCTTGCCAGGCGCTTGGGGCTCTCGCCATCCTGTCTGTCTCTGACTAGCACCTGGCACATACTTGTGCATCACACCTGCCATTTGCCCCCACCCCCTCCATTTTCCTTGTTTTTGGTGGGTTTGATTGGGTTTCAAACTCATTTCTACAAATCCATTTTTATCTCTACACCAATAAGCAGCACAATTATATCTGAACTCTGAGCTATTGAAGGACAATGTTTCTGCTAAGGGATAGAGGCAGCTGGAAGAATTTTGGGAGAGTTTTTAGGTTCCCTGCGGGAAAGCTCAGTTTCAAAGAGGAGTGCGTGGATTGAAAAAAGGGCAGGTCACCTTTGTACTTTAAAGTCTCTTGCAGTGTAAGTATGGAATAGGACAAGTTTCCAGACAAAATCTCTGCTAGATTCAAGTGTAAGTTGGTGGGTTGTGGGACTCATCATCTGAGGAGGAACATGAAGAGCGCCCTTTCCTGTCTCATTCTGATCACTCGGATACGTGGCAAGCCGTCGGTTGACACAATTGTACATTTTCTTTTAAGTATGGCACTAGAGTCCATGAATGTTGCCACTGCACTTACTATAAATAAATCTTCAAGGCAAAGCATTCTAAGTTGTCTCGTAGCCGGAAGAGCTGTATTAAGTGGAGGGTTTGGGCTGGATTCCCTTCAACTAGCCAAAAGGAAGGTTGAAGGGGCTCGGTTGAGAGTAAGCAGAATGCATTCATTACAGGGTCAGATGGGGTTTACCCGATGACTGCTAAACTCACAAGGGTGTTTTTTGATTCTGTATTTTAATACCATGTGCCTGTCTGTAGTATTTCAGATTGCTGGCTCCAAATAAGGAAAGTAGATAATATGGTGTGGATGTGGTGTGTATTGAGTCCTGAGGTGAGCATTACAGATGCTTGGAATGGGCCAGACTCATTTAATTGAGAGGTGTTGTGCTTCTGGGTTACTTTTTTGGGGGACAAGCAGAATTGTAACACCTTGAGGTCTGAATGTCCTCAAAAGTCAGCTGAGAACCTAGAGTTGGATCCCTTCGTGGTTGCATTCTTGGCTCAGCATGGCAGTACCATAAGAAATGGTTTGAAGAGTGGCCGAGATTCTTTTAGGTTGAACTCCTAAATATAGGAGGTATAACTACCCACATTTTGGACTAAGGAGGTAAATGATTCATGCCAATTTCTTAAACTCCTGATATTTAGGGCCTGCAACCAGATAGTTTTCTGCATTCTTAACTTAACAAATACAGCCCTTTCTGATGAGTGCAGGTGAGGTCTTTAAAATGGAACTGAAATTGACTTCAAGATCATGGACATGAGGGATCTTTGGAGACCATGAAAAATGTATAACTTTTAGTGATACATACATATTACTTTGTTTAAATGTTTACTCTTAAATAAAATTATTTGTAGAATATGAAAACAGTATTCAATCCCATGGTTTTCACCAATGAGAGAGGTGGTCGAATTAGTTCAGCCCACTCTACACCCTCAAGCTCTTTCAGTTCTGCCCGTTCTACAGGGAAAATGGCTCACCCTTCCTCTGTCAGCAGTTGAGGATATGATCTCCCCTTCTGCCCTCTGTAGATTATTAGCTAAAATATCACATAGATGAATGAACGCCCTGTCCAACTAACAGTAGGGTTTCTTCTTTCAACCTTTATCCTCCAAGAAAATTGGATGGACGACTCATCACATTTCTCCACCAGTAGAGCAGTGGATATTACAATTAACACATGATTACAACATTGAATTATATTCCCAGACTATGCAATTATATCAGCACTCTGCATTTACTTTTAAATGTACAAACAACTAATTCAGAAGGAATTTGAAGATGTGTTGTCAAAGGAGCCCTCAAACAGATCCCAGTTTCTTTTAAAAGTGTTCTGAGCAAACCCTTTATAGGGAAGGAAGGGGACAAGGGTTTCCCAAAAGTAAAATATGTAAGTCTACTGAACAGTTTGCCACATACCATCACTTCAAAATGTAGGGAAATTATTTCCTGAGACAGACTCTCATTTAAGGAAGTTGGTTATCAAAAGTTGTCAAAAAGACGTTCACTCCTCAGTCCATATAATGTTTTAGGGTCATTGGAGAGCCCAATGCACCTTTCTTCCCTTCAGTCTATCCTCAATTGCCTGGTGCTTCAGAAAACCACTAAACCCAGTAGTAGTAGTCCTGTTCCTACGGCCAGAAGGGTCAGACTGATGACATCATATGGATGAGATCTAGAGGACAGAACGTGTGTCCCTTTTGGCTCTGTAACTTTTTACAGCAGCCTTATCACATGCCTTCACAGATTCACTCACCAACCCCATCACACATCCGAACATCCACCACTCCACCCATCTCATAGTCAGTGCAATTTCATACACAATAGGAGAGTGCAACATTTCATATTTTCACTTCTTTCAGCTCCATGTTTTTTAAATGCTACTATAAAAGAAGGAACACTCTGAGCTACGGGAATGGGTGAAAATCGGCTGATATCAACTACTACTTTGTTTGAAGCATCCCTCCCATCCAGAGAATCAAGGCCAGCAAGAACCCAACCAATCTTCATAAATATGTTCCTGCACAAAGTTGTGGTGTACCTTAACTTCAAGTCCTGCCTGCCAAATTAGTTTTACAGCTTCACCCTTCTCTTACACAGAAAGCCTTACTTTATGACCCGCCCGGCCGTGCACCAATCATAGGAATGAATATACACCCTCACCAATTGACAGTACTTGCCCTTCCCAGCATCTACTGATATTTCCCTGGGAGGATGCAGTTTGCCTGCTGGCTTTCCTTGCATGTTCAACAAGCATTGGAAATGCAATTGGTCTCGCCTTTGGTTGAGTTAGCACTATTGGCATTGTAAATGGTAATGCATTTTACCTATGTGTACTTGGCATACCATATTGACAAAGTGCCAAGTCCAGGAAAAAAACACTGCAATAAAATACTGCTCTTACCCTCAGTAACAGGATCAGCGTGCAGAAGGAATCTCAGTTAACAGAACACAAGAAGCGTACCGAATCTGAAAATGCATTATATACGCAAGTAATAGAAATTAAAATGGAACACAAGCTCTTAAAAGCATGGTAGGGGTCTCCCAAAGGGGTAGTCATGATTGAAATTGACCTCCACCTGAATTTCACTAACCAAGCTACGCCCCTGGTGTTCACATAGATCAGGATTGACTCCTACTGCTGGCAATAGGTTCACAGATATGTTAGTGAAAGGTCTGTAATGAACAAACAAAAAGTCAGTCGGCCTGGCTTTTTGTTAGCAAAAAACTGCTGTGCATCACTGCCGTACAACTAGTGGAGCCAAAAAGTACTTGCATGCAAATGTGAGCATCTGAACTTAATTTGGAAAAATATAAACGATTCTACCAGGCAGTTATTTGAGCATTTGACCACTCCCACCATGAGGAATCCTATGGTGTTATGGAAGGGTTTACTATGTGCAAAACAGCGGGTGTTCCCTCTGGGTACTTGCTTCAAAACCTGAGGGATGGAGGAGGGGCTGGACAGTCAAATAACGATATAACGTTCATCTTGCTGAATGACAACCTTTCGTACTTGTTACTGCCCATTCCTTTTAACTATGACGGGAAGCACCGGCAAGCTTCCATGGTCGGATTGCCATCTGTGAAATGTTGCTGCTTCACAAGCGACATTGCACTGCAAAGCTTAAACTGGTGGGAAAAATGGCCACTGCTTCCTATAGCTGTCGATACCTGAAAATTTCTCAGCAAGGGAGGGGTAAAGGGTACTGGGGAAAGATGGTCAGACATTCATATGCTGGAGGATGCCCTCAAAACCGTCCTGAGAAGATTTTCCAAAACAAAGCCCACAATCAAGAAAGCCGAAGGTTTTTTTTGGGGGGGGGGGGGCGGGGGGAGGGTGTTGTGTTAAAGAATTCCACTCTTCCGCTGTGAGGAGGGAAGTTGCACAATTGATTTCCTGGTACTGCACCCTCGAGTACAGAACATACTGAAAGTCTGGGGCAATGGGTGATTCATGCCAGTCCCTAATGTTTTTTTTGTAGGTTTTATATTAAGCGAACTCGACATGAAGGTTTGCCTTCTATCATCAAGTGGGTGTTTCAACATGTTTGTAGAGATCATATATTTGATTTTTATTTATTTATTTTTTATTTTAGAAGTTTTCTATAGCGCTGTCAAGTCCAATAGGTATCAGAGCGCTTTACAGTAGAAGCATAGTATGTAATCAACAGAAAAAAGACAAGTGAGTGATATACAATAAACGAGTGACATAGTATAGAGCGGCATAATTGTCATGTTGAGCTTCTTTGGTTTCAAGGTTCTTAGGGGTCACATAGCTCTATGGTTGCTGTCTGTCCCGTGTTGTCCACAACCAAGGGAATGGGTAAGGAATAGGGATTTGAGTTAACTTTTGAATTCCATAAAGGAGGGTATGATTCTGATGTGCGGAGGGATGGAATTCCAAATTTTGGGGGCATTTCCAGTGAAAGAGCAGTCCACTGTTCTTTTCCTTCTAGTTTTAGGTGGGATGAGTAGGAGGGAGTTGGAGCTTCTCAGATTTCTGACTTGACCTGCCATTTTGAGTTTTTTGCCAGGTATTCGGATTTGCCTGTATGGAGGGCTTTGTGGGTTAGGCAGGCCGTTGTGAAGTTACTTCGCATTTCTACTGGAAGCCATTTGAGTTCTTTAAGTGCAGGGGAGATATTATCAGATTTTTTGATGCCGGTGATTATTCTGGGTGCCACATGTAATGTTGTTTTGATCGGTGCCAGATGCGATTTAGGAATTCCTGTTAGGACTGCGTTCCCATAGTCCAGTCTTGACAGTACCAGAGATTGTGTGGCCAGTTTGAGATCCTTTGTTGGTATATAGGGTTTGATTTTGTTCAGAAGTGTAAGGTTAAGGAATGCACTTTTGGCTGAGTTCTTAATGTGTTTCATCATGTTCAGTCTTGGGTCTAAGGTGATGCGTAGAGATTTGACAGAGTCTGCTAGAGTAAGATTCCCTTTCAGCGCACCGATAGCCTTTAGCCATTCAGAGATTTGTGGGTTATCCTCCTTGTTCGAGATGAGGAGAGTCTCTCTCTTGTCTGGATTTAGTTTCAGATGATTGTTTGTCAGCCATTCTTGAACATCTTTCAAGACATTGTTTAGTCTTTGGATGTCTTAGAGAGAGGTAGTTTCCAGATAGATCTGCGTATTGTCCGCATAAAGGTGGAAGCGGATGTTGGCTTCTCTGAGTAGTTTGGATAGCGGTTCCATGAAGATGTTAAAGAGTTGGGCAGAGAGCACCGATCCTTGGCGGACGCCCTTGTTGACTTGCTGCGTTTCGAAGGTGAAGTTTTGATTTTGATTTTTTGTGTGCGATTGTGTATAAAGGAGGAAAACCATTTGAGAACTATCTCGCCGAGACCAGCTCTTTCTTGAAGAGCCCCAATGAGGAGTTTGGGGTCCACCGTATCAAATGCTGCAGAGAGGTCAAGGAGAATGAGCAGGCAGAATTTATCAGAGTCTAGTGATCCATGGATCCATGGAATTGCAGTTTCTGTGCTGCAACCTTTTCTAAAACCAGACTTGTGGGGGTCCAAAAGGTTGATGTTGTCCAGGTGCTGTGTTAGTTGATGAAGTATGCATCGTTCAAGTGTTTTTGAGAGCAAGGGGAGGTTTGATACAGGTCTGAAATTGTTCAAATCTGTCGCATCTAGACCGGGTATTTTCAGCATGGGGGTGACTTGCCCCATTTTAAGGCAGTCAGGAACCACTCCATTTTTTAAGGAGCTTTTTATGATTTTGCCACAAAGAGGTGCAAAAGGGTGTTTCATTTTTTTGATTAGAAGGGGAGGAATGGGATCTGAGATATGCGCTGATTGTTTGGAGGTGGAGATCAACGAGATTATCTCAGTTTCTTGAACGGGGCGAAAGCTAAGCCAGGGGGTGGGCGAAGAGCCAGGAGAGAGAGCATGAGGAACAGCCGTGATAATCTTTGTGGGGTGTGAATTGTTGAAGGCTAATGATAGTTTGAATTTTTTTATCTTGTCGTTGAAGAAGTGGGTGAAGTTGTCGCTGAGTTCTTTGGACGCCTGTACGGATGAGGCCACTGGCTTGGAGGTTTGTTGTCTGATGATGCTATAGAGCTCCTTCGGTCTATTTTTGGCACTGTTCAGTGCCTCACAGAAGAAGCTGGATTTCTTGTTTATGATGTGGTTGTTGCACTTCCTACGGGCTGATTTCAGTTGATCGCGAAGGATGGCGGTCGGGTTGTTTCTCCATTTTCTTTCTTTGGCCCTTATGTTTCTCCTTTCTGAGTTGAGGTCACAGTTGAAGCATGTTCTGTATGGAATGATTCTGCTCCTCTTGAGCTTAAGTGGAGCTAATTTGTCAAGTAAGGGCACTAGCTCGGAATTGTACCGGTCAGTGAGGTCACTGGTGGAGAGGTGGACTTTGTTGTCTGGGAGAAGTGAGCTTATCTGATCTTCCAGGATATCCAGGGGCACTTGAGAAAGGTTTCTCATCAATTTGGGAGGGTCTTGTGGGGGTTTTTGGGAGAGAGTGGGGTGATTGATATGAAATAGTATCATGTGGTGATCAGACCAGTCGACGGGATGTATGTGGTTGACCGTGATTGAGTTCTTTTGCGCAATGATGGTATCCAGTGTGGCACCTTTGTAATGTGTCTCCTCTGTACAGTATTGTGTACGATTGTTATTACATAGCAGACTGGATAGCGATTGGATTAGAGGATTGTTTGTCTCGTTTCACCGTAGATTCAGATCACCGAGAATTAAATTTTGGGAATCACCGAGTGCCCCTTGCGCTATCAGGTCGGAAAATTGTTGTCCAAATGCAGCGTTTTTACCTGGGGGTGATAGAGCAGGTGACACAGTAGGGAGACGCTATCTTTGGTCTTGATAATGGAGGATAGACATTGAAATGAATCATAAACGAAAGAGGTGGTTTCCGAGATGACCAAACTATCTTTGTGGATAATAGCAACTCCTCCTCCTCGCTGATCTATCCTGTCTTTGGTGATCAGGGAGAAACCAGATGGTACCAACATGTCTAGGCAAGGGGGAGATATCTTATTCAGCCAGGTCTCCGTGAGGAACGCAATGTCAATATCATGTGAGAGGATAGCCTAAGCTAGTTCCGTTGCGTGAAGTGAGGCTGATCTGCAGTTGATCAGTAAGCAGTTGATGGAAAGCTCTTGATTGCTGGCGTTTTTTTTTTTGGTCGCCCTAGGTATGGAAGTGAGGACAGGCCGTCTCAGGTTTTGTGCAGGGAAGGTCTTTCCGGAGGCCTGTAATCACTTGGATTTTGATTTAGGAGAGACCAAGGGCTTTTATTCTTTTTGTAATGTTTTACACACTATCAATTTTATGACTTTTCTAATGAATGCAATTACAAAAAAGAAAGTTGTACTTGTCAAGTGGTGTTGCTGGTGTGCCGCTGATACCGTTAGCTGTTTCTCTTCTCCGCCCGACCGTGGTCTTTTCCACTGGTACACCAAGGGTACGCTTCCTTCCCAACTTTCACCGGGGCTGACTCTCTAAAGAGCCAGGAGTGTTGGCACCCCGGGCAAGGCTGAAGACGAGGTGCCCAGCTGCTGACGGGAGGTGCCCAGGCTGGTGAATGGAGGTGCCCACTCTGGTGTAAAAAGCTGGCCACTGTGGTGAAGGGGTGCACCCAGCTTGTAAAGGGAGATTACTAGGCAGGTGAAAAGAAGTTGTGTGGTAGAATAAACCTCTTCAAATAGATTCAGTGGTGTATGTGACCTATGATGTTATTAGTCGGGCTACCTCCGAAGACTTGCTGTGACTACTGGTAATGACACACCCAGTGCACTAAGGGGCCTTATCTGCAGAGCAAGCTGAAAGTAGCACCGCAGGTGCACTACCAGAGTTACAAACTCGCCAAATTTCAGCAGGAACCTGTTGTTTATTTTAGGTCAAAATTGCTTTGTTTTTTTAATTTTCTCATCTTCAAAGTTACCCCGTTTTAATTAAAGTTAATGGAGAAATGTAATTCCCTGGGTTCCTTTTCCTAAGTCTTCTGTTTACCTGCTCGAAAAGCCGGCATGCCGCAAGTATTACAAAGTATTCCTTTCAATAAGTTACTTATTAGGAGGATGCCCCGCCCAGTGGCTCCTGCAGACCACTACTCAAACAGGGCTTACCACCACCCACCTCCTTCCACTCTCCCAGGCACGGGCACAATGACAAACAGTGAAAACCTAAGAAAACGAGTGAATATTGGAGCCGTCTTGGGTAGAGAACCTGTGCTGTTGTTGTCGACTTATTATGTGGCCATTCCCAGTTGATATTTGACCATTTTTCCCTTTCTTTTGCTTACTCGCCTCTAAGCAACTATAAACAGAAAATGACAATGTCCATATTTGTGCTGCAAACTCCCATCTTTGCAGTTCACAGAAGTCAGGCGGGGCCCCTTTAGCCAATTTTGTGTTGATGTCAATAACCACATGCATCCTGGGCCTTGCAGTTTTGCTTCAAACATAGGCTTAAAAAAACTTGCATGGAAAACTCATGTCATGCCCCTCCCCCTTCTAAAATGCCACAGGACTCTCACAAAAAGCAGTTATCAGTTAGCCAAACATGATACGTTAGTCGTGATTTACAGAAAGCAGAAAAGTACGAACAGACTTGTGGTCCACTTTAAATGATGGAGAAAGGGAACATACAAATACAATGGGCTTAAAGCTGGCTCTTGCTGAAAGCGGTACGGAGGTTGTGCACAAGATATCTACCATACATGGGCTGAATGTGGCTAAGGCACATATAATCCTGTCAAAACAACTGGGTTGTGGTAGTTGTAGTCTTTGTTTCTTGCAAGTGAATGCATTAATACCCAGGACAGTGATCCAGCGGACCTACAAAAAATATGTCTCAACAACACTACCCAACACCATGATACTTGCCATTAATCATAAACTCTTCACAAGGCCCATAAATAACTGAGACAAAATATTGGCCAACTGAATCATGTTACCTAATTAATCGGAACTATTCACAAACTATTTACACTTATATACAACTAAAGTGTATCCTCATTATAATCATGAAAATAATAACGGAAACATTTAATTAAGTCACCTAGGTAATGGATCAACTGATGGTAAATAGACTCAGAATAAACAAGACCAGCTTGTCATTTCAAAATCTATTTTATTAATTTTATTTTCAAACAAAGAGAAAATTTAGTAAAGACAATCTTTTATGAGCATTTTGAAAGCATCTTTAATCAAAGTAAAGGCACATTAGTCTGTGATTTCAAAACGGGTCAGCATGTGAAATATTAAAGCAGAAAAGGTCTCCTTCCCTAAATTCTATTTCCCTGACTAAACTTTTTATAAACCTAAAAGGAAAAGTCATTAGTTCAGCTATCCTTACGTGAGTCAAAAGTCTGACAGCACTTCACGTCCTTCAGGATTCAGGAACGAGCCAGCAGCCCTCCTCTCAAGGGGCCAAGTTTTATACCTTTTCTCTATCTAAAACTTACTAAAAGAATACTTTTTCTTCGACATTCAGCATTCTCATTGGCTGACAGCCGTCAGTCCATATGAGCTCATAACCTTTTCAATCCAAAGTTGTGCCTTTCTAAAACGTCTTTGTCCTTTGTCCACAAGCGACATTAGCTTCCGAGGATTTTGCAACATCTTATTAAATAACAGTTCGCTGCTTCCTCAGCTTGGCTGTTCTGCCGCTTCCTGTCCTTGAAGGTATTCAACACAGAGCACATCTTGCACAGTTCCATTTATTTATTTTCGGATGAACGAAAATGTGACAAACTTTTCCATTCTTTAGCTGTGCTCGGCTCATCACGACAAGATTCCAAACACCCACTTAAAAGCTAGGCCTCAGGCCTTTTTCTTGAGGGCTAATATTCAAAGAAACACAAAACATTAATTAATTTGAGTAATGAAAATCATTCTGTTACCCACCCCCTTTACTAATGTTAACCCATTAGTTTATGTTATCTAGCTTTAAGCACATGAATGCAGCATTTTATTTACCAACTTCTTTTAGGCCTCCAGGATTCTCCACAAGCCTTTGCCACATATATGACATGACATAGACAAAAGCACATTTAAACAAGCACATGCCATTATTTAAACAGCCGCAATTAATGTTGACAAAACAAACAGACAAAGTTAGTTTATTATTTTTCAACGTACCCGCAAATGCAACAAAGAGCACATAATGTTAATCCCTTATGTCATGAATGCATTTTAATCTAGGTTGATTAGTACATATTCGTGCATAAACTCATTAATATAATTAATTTATTATGGAAGTTTAACTTTGCGAGTCAAAACATATTTAATTTCTGAAACTCGCTTCATCAACAGCAATTCATTTTAAAAGAGTGTGTATTAATAGAAATACCTGATTCAAAAACGTGTCTGCCCACCTCTCTGCACTTTCCGCCACGTTTTGAACTATCTTTTGAGTTCTGAGTTGCAGCTCTGTCTACGTCATAATTGTTGCCTTCACTCTATTATGTGCACGATGCTCGCTACAGTGCTCAGACGCCCAGTAGAGCGTGGTCTGTGCAGTAGGTAGCCCCCAAAAAACAAACGTTCACAAACAAAAGCCATTTGCCTTTAGAAATGTCACCTTGGTCAAGATTAGTGGAAACTTGAAAGTGCAGAGAGACGTCTGTGGGCGGGGTGGGGCTCACACCAACTTACATAAGGGTTAGGTGAGTGAAATGGGGACTTGTTTCATCATACAGAGGTGCACGGCGAGATGCAGTAAACACCCAAAACATGTAGTTTGTGTACATATGTCAGTCCAAAGTATATATGGGTCAGTCCAAAGTGTACTCCGCCATCGGTGGTGACACACTAGCATCCCCGGGGAGACGGTTACTGGAAGCCATGCATCACGGACCACCCACCTGTGCTGAGCTCTGATAGACCACTCATCACCTCTCTTTGAGACCTAGCACAGCAGGCAGCTAGTGGCCAGTGTTCTAGGCTGCAGTCCGAGGGCATGGCGTGAGCATCCAACACGGGTGTGCAGACATAAAAGAGTAAGAAGAGCACTCACCCAGGCTGGCTGCAGAATATATGTCTGCTGAACTGTGCGATGGGGGCATGCATCCCTAGGGTAGAGAACAAGACAGAGGTAAAAGTCTACTGTTGTCCCGTCCGTAGTACGAGGAGCCCCCCCCATCCCCCCGGAGCTTCAAGGAGAGGCTGACAGGAGCTTTGTTGGGCTGACTGAGGCACGTATATGTGACAGAGCCAGCTAGGCTGTTGAGGCATGAGTATATTTAAAGACCCCTGTCCTAACAGTAACCGCCCGCATATTTAACGGTTTGATTTCAGACAGCGCCTAAGATTTTTTTTCCATTATAAATCTTACTGTTGTGAGTGGGAATGGGGAATAACATCAGAGGACTATGCAGCTTGTGCTATGCAAAGAAAAGTTTTAGAAAACAAAAGGGCATAATTCCTCAATACACTTACTCTTTTCTGCAAGGCAGTCGATCGTGGCAGTTTGATTGTGGCTGCTCGTGCCCGCAATCATGAGTACACTCGGATTCCCCTGTGGTCTTCAAAACAGTAGATGAGCTGTTGCAGGGGAGGAGAGACGGGGGCCGGGCACTACTGAGGTCGGCTGAGTGTTTGATCACCGTGCCCCTGCTGCTCTACAGGTGATCCTGGAGAGGCTGAGCCCGGGCAGTGCATGACAAAGGTTCAGTCTCCTTAACCCGGAAGCCGGTGAGAGGAGTGTTGCTTTAGGTGCCGAGAGGGAGAGCACCACACAGGGAGAAGAGTTAAAATTCTGGGTGATTAAACAAGAGGCAGAGGCAGACTTTTTGCACGCATGCGTACAATGTATAGCATCGCACTCATGCGAGAGGGACAGGTCAGGGAAAATAGAGTGCAAATGCAGCCAGTCCATCAGAGGGGAAAAAAAGCATTTACAAATGCAATAGGACTCATATTTACGCGAGATCTATTGCATTATAAATAAAAATGCAGGTGTCCAAGAAGGCAGGAACAGGAGTGGGTGGGGGTTGTGGTGGGCAGAGAAGTGACTGACTGCGGAGGGAACGGAGGAGGCAGGGGAACAAAACAGTTTTAAAGTAAAGGGGCTGATAGCTATGGAAGGAGAAAAATGATGACATGGCCGTCAGGAGGCGGGATTAAGTTGAGGAAAACAAATCAGATTGCAGCATTTAGGAATTCGGCCAATCAAAAAGATAGGTGGAAAGTATACAGCATCTCTCGACGAGACAGCACATGGGCTCCCTAGACGAGACCTAAAAATTGCATATTATCCATGGAAGAAGAAGTCAAGAAGAGGGAAGTCCTGCCTATCCAACCACCACATCCTGTTCTTGGATGTAAACTAGCAGGGATTGCTGGCTGGCTAGCTACACCTTTTAAGGAACCCCGTTAGGTTCCAGGGATTGAAGTTAAGACAGCTTGAACTATGCAAAGCATATCCAAATTATAAATACTTCTTCGCTGGTAGTTTCCAATTTTCCACAAATTCACAACTACACAAGAGGAATCAAAACTTTACACAGCCTTTATCCACATTCCACTCATCAACTTTCCCACTAAGCACACCCAGAACAGGTTATATTTCATGCCTATTAAAGTCAACTTGACAGTCACACATGTCTCAGACACAACGAGATTCCCAACAGGGCACACCATGGACACCATCATTCTTACAGAGCTGTGGCTCACCTTATCCTCATCCTCATCCCCCACCAGGGATGCTGTGATGCCACAAGACTATAACATTCAGCACACCGGCTGCCCATCAGGGCAGTGGTGAAGTTGCAGTCATTCACTGCACATCCTTGACCCACACCTGCCAACAGCGGCCAGCCTTCAGCTGTTTCAAACATCTGTCTTTTCCTGATGTCAGGAATGCACATCAGCTCATCCAACCTTGTCTGCTGACCTTATGGCAATGTTGATGCTATCTTATCAGATAATTAAAGACAAAGCACGTGGGCTGGATCGGAGACTGTGTTAACCTCAAGAGCATATGAAGCAACGCGTCCCTGCAGATAACAGTTCTGACAGAAAATAAATCAGCATAATCAATAAATAAGATGTGAATCAAAAAGTACAGAGTGCAGTGAATTTAGAAACCATAAAGGCTCATTTTAAAATGAAGGATCAATACAGAGGGCAAAAATATAAAGTTAATCAGAATGCATGGTAAATCAGTATAGGGAAATAGCCATAAGGCTCAATCACTTGCAGCCAAGAGCCTACTTGAAGCCAAGTTTCAAAGCAAAAATATTCTAAATCAAAATCAAGAAACAGACTATGCTGATCTGCTCTGTTCGGAAAACCAGATGGGCTCACCACCAAATGTTTCAGCTTTAATTGACACATTCACAGTAGAAGTCAAGGGAAACCGCACAGTCAACACAAGGTGAGGACAGATAAACAAATGACACCTCAGATTATACCAAGTTATCTATTGCCACTATTCTAGCACTATCAGCTAACGGAAAATTAATGTCCTCTATTCTGACCTAACACCATTCAATGTGGTATTTATTACACGTCTAGTTACCTAAACAATGGAAGTCTCATAATAGATAGATTCACAGTGTCGTTGGCAGGAAAAGCCTTGGTGTCACAAAAGGCTTCTTCCGGAGTTCTAGAGCAGTATGTTAACACAGAGCATCAGTGCACAATTTGGTTATGTGCAGTGTCAGAAAGTGAAATGAAAACACACATAATGGGTGCAGTGGAATCCAATATGGAGTTGAGGCCAGGTTCAGGTCTAGGTATCAAACATAGGGAAATACAGTAATTCAAAGGTGAAGTGTTCTTGTTTTAGTACAGAAACGTTCATAGTATTAAGCACACGTTTTTGTTAGATCATAATCAACTCTTACTGCAAGAACCTAGCACCAGCTCTGAAAAATCCGACCTCTTTACAGCAGCACCCCCAGCTTAAAGAACAAAATGCATCAACCAAGACCATGAATGGCTCCTTCCATGTTCTGTTGCCTAACACTATCTCCAACTCACCAACGTACCTATTCACATGATGAACTTAATTTGCCCCATTTTTTTAAACATCACTTGTCATTCGCCACATTCCACGAATGAGATGGATCACATCACCATTGTGTTTGACCTCTTCAACAAAGCACCTTCTCAGACATGTCAAGCAAAACCATCAAAAACAATAAGTAAATCCTTACTAAACATTTCAAGAAATTCACAGCTTTCCAACCTAACATGAATGGTAACCACGTCAGACCAAGCAACGATGTTGGGACTCTGCCGAAGAACATCAACTAAACCCTCTTAAAAACACAAGAGGTCCATGATCCGTTGAAATTACAACAGATGAAAGCAATACCCTCTGCGCTTTACTACTGCTAATAGCCACTAACAGCAAACACCTCTTCAGACGACAACAGCAAAAGTGTATAAACACACACACACACACACAGACAAAAGAAGGCCTGACACAACCCAAACATCTCTGTGCAGCAAGCAGGAGATTCCTCTCAGAGGCCAAGGCTACCTACTTAGACTATCTTCAATTGAATTTCTTACAGAAGCAAGGAACTCAGAACAGCAATCAAGAATTGTGTAATACTCATTAGTGCCACACCATGCACCTACTTCCACTCCATCAAGTGCAAAACAAATATTCTCTGCTTTAATGAGATGAATTAAAAAATGCAACAACTCACCTGCACAAGACTACTTGCTGTCACCAAACCAATTGCCAACAGCATTGCACATAAAATGTCTTCTTTCACCACCCTTTCTAGTAATAACTTGACCTACAACTCCTACCTCGAGAGCCAGTTCATGTACAAGTTAATGTATTTCTATTTTAATTTGTGAAGGAGCTAAATGGGTAGGCTGTTGCACACATATTGAACAGCATCAATATTTTGTAAAGGTAAGACCTTTCCTCAGACTCTTTAAGACTGGTCAGATCCTGAATCTCTAGAAGCCTAGCGTAAACTCAGACAATCTCCTTCTCTACCACCCCGTCACCCTACTATTGTTCCTGGGGTTGATCATTGAGATAGTCATTGCTTCCCGCTGCATGAGAAAATCAAAACCAATGCTGTCCTTTAAAGCTGACACCTGAAGCTGCTGCATTAAACCTGCTAAGGGTGAATGGTAATACACTACAAGCGAGAGAGCGCACGGCTTAGGAGTTTGGAATTGATGTCAAATCACCTTTTCATTAATTCTCCTATCCTTTGTGATTGCAGCTGCCGTTCTCACCTTGTAGTTCTGGCCAGACGTATACATTCCCAGCAATACTTCTCTGACTTCCCTCTATATTTTTCTGTTCAGGAGTGAGTTGTACTCCAGCCACTGGTGTCAGTCTCTGAGTTTCAATCCTTATTTGAGGGTTGACATAGGAGGAGGGCATACTTCCATTGGTCCTGCGTTAATGCCCAGGTCGAAACCTGACATCTCTTCTCAAATGGGCTTCCACTGAATTGAACAACAGTGTTTTTTTTTCCTATCTGAAAATAATTCAACTTGTCCAGATGGGCCCCTTCAGACCCTTAAGCAGTCCACTGTTCTGTTACATCCCATACATTTTAATTCTTCCTGCAGCAATTTTCAGCCTCGGCATGCCCCCACTGGGACTCCTGCTGTACTACAAGAGTATCTGTATACATTAATTTACAGGCAACAGTCAACTGTGCCTGGGAGTCTCCTCTGACCATTACATTCTTCCTCAGACTGAAGACCAACAAACCTGAAGATGTACCCATCGCCAATGCCAGCAAAGAACCGATAGTCTAAGAATTGGTCTCAAAACTGAATCAGGACAGTTGTACTCCACAGTTTGCCAACTGGGCAAAGCCCCTGGACTTTCCTGTTGTCAACAAACAAAACTTCGAGGCCCACATGGAACATGTCTCTTTGTGGGAAAGCCACAGAGTCATTCTATGCCTCCTTGTGGGAGAGTCTCTGGAGATGGGGAGAGAAAGGCTAAACAATAGTCTCTCAATGGAAGTGCTCTGCAATGCTACAGTGTCAGCAGCATTTTCTATATGGATGTTGAAAACATCACCCCCATCCTTGCTACAGTCCTGGGGAAGAAAATTTCCAAGCTCAACAAGGCGCAAATCTCCTTCTTTCTCACCCTGATATTTGGAGTCTGGAATAACAGGGACGCTTTCACTCAATCACTAAATGGTGAAGTATTTGAGATGAGAGGAGGTTCATACAGAACTGATGATGCGACTGAAGTGAATGCCACCTTGAATGCAGATTCCTCAAGCATGACCCACCTATTTTTTTTAATCCCCGAATTCACCGTTAGCTGCATCCACCATTCAGCACTTAGCCCTGCACCCATTAATAGCACCAAATAATGGCTAAATGCTAGAGCTATATACTAAGTTGCAAAAGAACAGGGAGGGTGGGGAGATTTGCGAATGAAAGGAAATGTAAAGAGCAAGAAATACAAAATAAAATAAAAGATTAACAGGAAGAGCTGAAGCAGAAAAAGAAAGATGAGAAATGAGGAAAAGAGACTTGGTGAGTAGGTGAAGCTTGAGTTATGGGCTGCAGTGTCAGCACCTGCAGGCATCGGTAGGGAGCAGTGTCCCTCTGAAGTGCACTACCTCAAACCCACACATCCAGAAGGATTTAGGGCTTTTGTTTTTTAGAATTTGGCAGCGTTCTCTACCACACAAATGACTGGTGTTCCGTCTGCCTTATTGCAAGTTTATTATATCTTATGGCACTTGTAATAATGGCTGATCGGCTATCTCTTGTTTGTGATGGAGTAGCCCCTCGGCCAAACTCTAAATCAAGCGCTTAGTTCCTACCCACACCATCCGTGCTGATGTGATTGTGTAGGTGAGTGACTTTAACTGACATGAGAAAAGGCGAAATGCAAACATTCAGTGAAGGGGATAAGGCGTCTGTTTTACCAAACAGTCTTCCATAGGCAAACAATTAATATGTCACAGAGTAGAATAATAGCGACAGCAAGAACTATGAAGACATCAAATTTGGAGGCAGCTCAGTACTGCAGAGACTTTAAGAGTGAAGAGAGAGCGGTGAATGTGAACTAGGAGAGATTTATGCATTTCATTCATTTGGTGTATGAAAGAAAGATGGTTGCAGCCTTCGAGTTAATATTTAATCTGCTGCTGATTGAACAACATCTGGATATTTGCTCAATAAAGCTTCATCAGTACTTAGCTGATTAGTAGACTGCTGATGTCAGGGAGCCTGTGTATTCAAGTGGGTAGGATAGAAAGGGCACGGCATGCAGATGAATCAAGCCTTAATGACAGTAATGCCTTGCAATAGACCCAAACGTTAGACTACTGCCACTGTAATTTTCAAGTGACTCTGCCAGGGAATTAATCCTTTGACAAGGGTCATAAGAATGGGCATATTAGACAAAGACGAGAGATGACACAGTCCAAACACAAGGAGGGATGCTAGCAGTATGGGGAACATGTCCACATCAATCATAACTGACCAAACGTAACTTCATCACAGCAACCTATTGATGTCTTTGGATGAGGGTGGTTCTGATGCATGAATGCTTTTTGATTTATGTTGGCATCCAGACCATTAAAATACACCAACAACTTGTAAAGAGCTGAGAAAACAGACAGGTGTCCCATGAGCCCCACTTTTACTTTATAACTGAAAAGATGCCCTTATGAGTCCTACAAAATACGCACAGGTTTGTAAGTAGTTTCTGCAGTTTGAGCGTAGTTCACTAAAATGAACTGACTTCGTACAAAATATATGTAGCAAAATAGAAATAAAAATAAGGATCTGTTTAGTAACAGTGCACATGAAAAAAGTGAGCGATATGGAAAATAAGAATGATGTTTGCTTTATTTGTTTTTATAAATATCCTAACCTTTAACAACTAGAATCTAATAATCTGCCATCATGTGAAGCGCCATCATGTGAAGCAAAAAGCTGAATAGCTGCTCCAAGGATTGACTGTACATCCTACAGATTGTGCAAGGCTGCATCCTATAAGGTGTGGCTCTCCGGAAGGTTTAATATTCTCAGTCCGTAGACCTCACATCGTGGCATTTTTGTATCATTCATCGCTGAAATAAAAAAAATGTCTAAGAAGGTGTTCTCACCCACATGACAGTATGGAAAGTCATACGAGATTTCTCTTCTGTAGTGGTACTCATGTGATGAACATACTAATGTTTTAAAAACCTTATAGGGATAAAGGCAAAAGTATACGTCACTAAACGCACACACATGCTGCCTAGTGGCGGTCGTCATTAGGCTGTTATAGTTAGGTCAGCTGTTTCATAGTTCATAGGGAAAGTGTTTTTGTGTGTTGCTAATTACTTTAGCACTGTTTGACAAATGTCTACAAAAGGTTCCAAATAGGTGTTACTTTTTGACCAGTTTGTGTATGGAAAGTTTCAGGGTGATCCATCAAGCAGGAGCCGTAAAAAAAGGGGGTTCCAATGCACAAGATCCCATGCATTTTCAATAGACTTCTTTGGACAAGGCTGCAGCAAAAACTGCTGAATGGAATTATGCCAAATTTGGCAGGAAGCTAGATCTTAGCCCACAAAATGATCTTTTTGTGATTTGGTGTAAATATGTTCACTAGTTTTTGAGGAGATTTATGTTAAAAAATAATTGCGTACCTGGACGGTTGAATCCGGGAAAGACTCTGTGGGGGCACCAGTTTAAAAATTGAGTGTTCTGATTGGTGCAGGGAGCTTTCTTTCCCTTAGGCCATCTCGCTCTCATGGATGTCAGACTCACACGCGAGTGTGCACTCGGATTGGCTGCCACCAACATGACGAAAATGTTGTTCGCAGTCATTACAGGATTCAGGGATTCCCCTGTCCTGAAATAAAAAAAAAGAAAAATGGTATAACGGGAGAGAGTAGAGATACCCTGACCCCCTACACACCATGGAGGGAGCCTTCTTAGGCTAAAAAGTAAAGAAAATTGGCAAAAATGCAGTGATCCGGAGGGACTCTGTGTTTATGCACTGAGGAGCACACCCTTGGGTTGTCTTCATACTGCTGAGTGGAAGGGCTGCATGGACCTCCTCCCTGAGCTACCAGAAGCTCCAGGGAGGCCACTCCATGCCGAAAATTGTTTATATGGGAAGGAGGCCATGTCTCTACCCTCCTCGAGCCTCCAGAGGCCCCAGGGAGGCCACTCCTGGCCTGAAATTAGTTTATATGGGTAGGGGTCCATGCAGGCCTGTCCCGAGCCTCTAAAGGCCTCGGGCCTTCAACCCCAAGGCCCACATTTAACAAAATGGGGAGGGGGCATGCACCCTCTTCACTGAGCCTCAAAAGGTCACAAGGAGCCCATCCCGGGGATGAAATGGGGAGAGGACCGCATGCCCCCCAAGCCATTAAAGGCCCCTGGGGTCCCACCCCCTGGGTTGATTACTTTAAGGGAGGGGGTCACACAGAGCCCTGCCCGAGTCATTAATGGCCCCGGAGTTCCCATCTCACAGAGTCGGCTAAGTAGCTATGCCGCGGAGATCCCACCCCAGGAGATGACGGTTTCCCTGCTCACACTGGCACAAGCAGCAAAACCTGTAATTGTTCTAGCTTGGCTGGAGCATTTTTTTCACTCCCCCCATGCGGTAGCAAACACCAAGTCTGCTCGCAGTGGGAGGAAGCTTTAAAATGCGCCTGCCCACTGGGAGTGAACCTTTGATCTGTTTCCCTGCCTGCACTGAAGCGGGGAGGAAAATAGATCACAATATTGCTCCCACCTGGCCGAAGCAGCATTAGGAACCGCTCCCTCCGGAAGGAGAAATGTTGGCTCCCACTACATACGGGGAGCTGGCTGGGGTCATGGGGGGTTGAGACTCCCCCCATTTCCGCCAAAGACTATATGCCACGCAGGGCACTGAACTTTAAGTGTTCAGGGCCCGGGTAGTGGGATCAATGGGTTATGCGGTCAATAGTGACTCGGGTAGAGGGGCTGCATGGCCCCCTCCCCTTTACTTAAATAAGTGGCCCCATGGGATGGTGTCCCCAGGACTGATAATGGCTCAGGTTGGGGGACCTTGCTCTCCCTCCCCTTTATTTTTAGAAATAGCCCTGGGGATGGGGTTGCTAGGGCCTAACAAGGCTCAAGGAGGCAGGCCAGTCTCTTCAATTAAAAAACAATTAGTCCTGGGTAAGGGGGTCCCCAGGGCTTTAAAAGGCTCAGGGAGGGGGTCTAAATGGCCCCCTCCCCTTTTAACATATATGTACCTCCCTCAGGGATGGGTTGCCCAGGCGCATACATAAATGTATGGGCCCCTCCCCTTAAAAAAATGCAAGACCCTGTGGCCAACTCCCCACAGCTCACAGACATTGGTTGTAAACAGATTGTGGTTGGTTATACGTATGGTGATAAAATATTATATTACTTTACTTTAAAACAAAACAAAAAATTTACTGAACAAAAATAAAGGTTAAAGTAACTTTATAGATAGGTGTGATAAAAAGATCTGTTTTTAATTAACAAAAAAACTCAGAAATTCACTGAAAAAATTTAAGTTTAAAGTAACGTTATAGTTAGGTGATTTTTCAGTGACAACATTAAAATTTTGAACGGAAAAAAAGACAGAAATTCACCAGTTATAGTTAGCATTGCTAACTATAACTTGCGCCCCACCGCACACTGCTTATGACCTCACAGATTACATCACTCATGACAAGTTCCATGACATCATTTATGGCATAAATGATGATATCTCAACTGAAATAATTGATGGAATCACTAATGACATCATCCAATGAGTGTGCTAGTTTGTATTACAGTTTACATAGTGAATGGGAGCTAACATATTACTCTTCTACCTAATTTTGTACATCCTGTGTCCAGCTGATGGGGGTAAGTTTTTCTGAGATAAAAATGCATAGTACATTGTTGAATAAAATTCATAAAAATTTAAAATAAATGAGACAACAATTATAACTTGTTATACAAACTCTCATTTTATGTAGGCTGCAGCCATAAAAGGTTTCCTCATCCTCCATGCTAGATACAAACAACTCGACAAACTGAATATGATAATGTCATTGGTATCAGATTTGAAAACTCTTAAGGCGTCTCTGTGAAATCTGAAGCTCATACATTTACATAGGGGAGCAATCCATTTTCTCTACAAGTTGCAATAGAATGGGCAAATATAAAAGTATATGACTATCATATCCGGTTGTGTATACACAAACCAGTCATTTGTTGTTATCCAATATGTTTGTGCACACTTGATGTGAAACCTCTTATGGGCAAAATCTTCAGCACAAGTTTCTTGTCATAGAGTGCTCAATATTGTCCAATTGTTTTTCGAGCTGCAATGAACACTTGAAGGGCAAACAATTGTTGATCAACTCCCCCCTCCCTTAGCTTCTGTAAACCACCATCCATCATATAACCAAATATTAAATAACACAGCAAATGGTCTCAGGTTTGCTATGTGAGAAACTTGATGTACAGCCAGATCAAGGTGTATGGGGTTAAAAGATGCACTTTTGTAAAATCAAACAATGATCTCAAAAATTGTTTTCTGGTTTTAATAACAGAGACACCTTACTTAACTCCAAAATCCCAACCCATACAGAGAAGCACCCAAACCTTTGGTACAATAGACTTCAGTTGTGGGTGTGACAGCCCTGGATTGAGTCAAATTTCAAATTTATCGTTTGATTACTAAAAATCATAACAAAATGTTAAAACCATATGACACATGTACAATTTTAAAAAGGAGCAAGAAAAGGACTTTAGTTTATACAACAACAGTGCAGTAGTCTAGCGATAAAGATGGATAAAATTTGAGAATTGTCCGAATGTGCATTTGTCTTTTACAGATCGGGCTAGTTAAATGACATGAAAGTCACTGAGTGATTTTAAGAAAGTCTAAAAAAGAGGGACAAGTAAGTATGACAGATGGTTTTAAAAATGCTGAACACAGTGTCCATAGGTTTTGGCTGACGGGGGCCTGCGGCCGCCTGAGGTTTTGTTGCAGGGAGATAGCTGGGCCAACCGGCGAGAGAGTTGCCGCTTTTTCTTTCCCCAGCATTTATGCAGCTCTGGCGATGAATTTGGTGAACCGGATGTTCAGCTTTAAATTTTCTTGATTCATAGCTGCCATTATTGTCTGGCGACATGTGCGAGCACCTAGTTTGATCTACTCAGTAAGTTCCTTCTGTCATGTAGCAGAGCTGGGCATGCCCAGGCTATATGCTCCAAACGTTCGGAGTGGTATCCGCATTCCCTGCATTAGATTTTGTGACTAAGGTGCCGCCATTGCAGTAAATACTTTAAAAAGGGCCATTCGCCTAGCCTTAGGGCCATAAATTTGACCTTCCAGAAGAGTGAATAAGTACTTGATAGGTAGGATGACTCAACCCCCAGTCTATAATTGGAGGCGACGGCCCAAGCGTGCTTCCTTTTGGATAATTTTGCTCTCTAGGAGTGGAAAGACCAGAGCCAAACGTTTCGCTTGATTACGCTCTTCAATGCCTGTTGTGGTGGATTTGTTCCCCAATATTCTGAAACTCAGAGGAGCTGTAGGGATTGGTCCAAGTGGTGCCGATGTTTTTGGCTAGATGCGCAGAGATTGATCTCAAGACTGTTGTCCCGGGAGTTGCGCAGTCTGTTGCAGAACTTAATAAAAGCACCAGCCTTAACGCCATTGTGATCTAGCAGGCCGAGTTCTAGTCTGACTTGTGCCGGGGATGAAGACCTCAGCAGACGCCATGCTCGCTTGAAGATTCTGGTGGTTGATTTATTTAGTAATATGTTTGTTGTGCCCATCATAATCTTGTGGCCATGTGATAAGGAATATGTAATCTTGGCCTTCATTACCATGAGCAGAGGGGTTAGGCTTGGTCCTAGTAGGTGTTTTGAGAGTTTTGCCGATGCAACCTCCAGCGACAGTGCCTTAGCCTTGATGGCGTCTTTTTGTGCCGTGAAAGAAGCTCTGGAATCAAGGAAAATTCCCAAATATTTTTAATGTGGCATGGTGTCGATGCTTTTGTTGTTAAAAAATCACCTGCCTTTCTGCTGCTTTTGTTTGCTAAAATGAATAATTTTTGTTTTTGACAGGTTCAATTTAAGGGCATTTTCAAATGTGTAGGGAAGAAGTTCGTGAAGAAGCCTCTGAAAACCAACCTTTGTGTGACTCAATAGCACAAGGTCGTCAGCGTATAGCAGGTTGCTGATGCGGGTCCCGTCCAGTTGGGCGGGTGGGAATTGACCTTGTCAAGCATGCGGGATAGGTCAGATATAAACAGGTTAAAAAGAAGGGGCGCCAAGACGCAGCCTTGTTTCATGCAGCTTCCTGTTTGAATCTTTTTTGAAACATGGGACCCGTCGCCCAACTTTATCCTTATCCAGGTCTGTGAGTGGAGTTGGATGATGGCTTGTAAGAGACCTGGGGGTTTACACCAGTGGACCAATTTTTGCCATAGTGGCACTCGATCAAAAGCTGCCTTAGTCGACAAAGCAGCAATATAGTTGCAATCTGCGGTTGTCGGTCTTCTCCATCAGTATGGTTAATGCAAGTAGGTTACTGGTTGTGCCTGACTTGGCTACAAAGCCGGTCTGGTTGAAGGGAAGACGCTGTGTTGTTCCAACCCAGGATGTCAGTTCTTCTAGTAGGATGCTAGCATAATATTTGGATTAGATGTCGAGGAGGGCTATTATTCTATAATTTTTTGGGTTGTCTCTTTTACCACTTTTATAGATGGGATGGATGATAGCACCTTTCAACGACTCCGGGATGTAGTCGTTGAGCTTGCAGTGTAGGAACAGGGGTGCTAGAGACATGACCACAGAGTTTCTTCTGATTTAAATAAGGCCTGATGTAGTCCGTTAGGACCGGGTGCTCCATCTGACCTACCCTTCCTGATGATCCGGGCGATGGTGTTTATTAAAATTCTGTGTGTCGTCCGCGTCCCTGGGGTGGAATCGTTTCGTAGTTCTTCGGATATGGGCATATCCAAGACACCACCAACCTTGGTAGTGGGCCCAGTATTTCCTGTGGAATGATCAACGCAGGGTGGTGACCAGGATTTGAGTAATGAATGGAGACTACGAGGCTGTTGCCCACGTGAATTTTCCCTGAAGTGATTAAATAGAAACTTAGTCCAGTCGTCAGCACTTATGTTTGCGGCGATATGTCCTCTTCCTCCTAGTGGGCCTCTGTTCAAAAGGGCCCAGAATAAATTTGTGTTGGACTTTTTGCTGGCATGGACTAACTTCAGCCAGAACTGGTCTGACGCTGATTGTTTATCTCTATGTACGGATGCCTTAAAAGCTTTTTGAGCTTACTTGTAATTGTTAAATAAAATTAAGTTTCCCGGGCTTTTTCTGGTCCGGCGCAGAGCAGCGTTTCTTAGTTGTTTTAACGTTTTTGTTGCAGGAGAAATCATAGGTTGAGGAGGATCTGACCGAGAATGAGATTTGATCTTAAGTTTGTTCAATAGATTGTTCATGAGCGCTTTCCATCCGTTGATAATAGGCACGTCTTTTTCAGCTTGTGAACGTAGAAGATGACGGCATTTCTCCAGAACGGTGGGGAAGATTCTTGACGACCATTTAATTAATCTCAGATTCTCCGTGTGATTGTCTGATATCGTGTGAGCAAGTGCGTGATGGTGAGGGATGTTGAAGGATAATGTTATTATTTGGGGTCGATGATCACCTCCCCCAATGCTGCTATGTGATGGGACTCAATTAAGGTGAACATTTCGCTGTTAGCCAGTGTGAAGTCCAAAAATGAGTGGGTTCGTTCATTGGTTCTTGTCCAGGCCGGTGGGGTATCTGTGGGTGAGCGACCATTTATTTCTATGTATCCTACTCTGCTAAGCTGAAGAACTGTGTATTCACCCAATTTTGATGGTCTGAGTCCAGGCGGTAATGTTTGCGTGGTGAGATTTGAGGGGACCTCTGAGAGAATGATTCCTAGGTCTTCAAACTGGTCATCGAAGAGGTTAGTGTTGAAATCTCCAGAGACATGGCATACTGCCGTATGTGCTTTAGATGTTGCATAGGATTTCGATCAGGCAGTCCAGTTTGGATTTTTTCTCACTGGGGCATGGAGATATGTAAACGTTTAACAGTAGTAGCTTACTCTCTGACAAGAAATTATTGGCCAAAATACCAGTGACCCAGTCAAGATCGCATTTTAGATGTCTGATACGTGTTGACAGTCTGATAGCCACGTAGATAGACAGACCTCCACTCTGTCTACCATACTTGCTCTGTCTTGAGGCTGGAGATGTGAATTCCAGATACCCTTCCGGTGGGTTGCTTGTTGATTGCCAAGTTTCCTGGAGAAAGATGATGTTGTGTTTTTTGAAGAATCTGAATGTGTCTGGCGACTGCAGTTTTGGCGAAAGACCGTTGATTGTTAGACTGTGTTCCGAATTATTTCAATTGGTCCTGCTTTGGGAAAGGGCTGCTGGCAGCCATGACCAATCTGCACTTCTGGTGGTTTGCTGGACTTCACTGCACTCATCATTACTGACTAGGGAGCGACTTCTGTCTGACTTTAAATTTGAAAAAGGGGTGTGGCTTGTGCTTGAGGCTGGAGCATTGCTAGGAGCGAGTATTGAGGGATATCAGGGAACTTGAGGTGTTGCTATAAATATTCCCCAATTTTTAAATTGGTTAGCTTTTGATTGAACCAGTTCCCTTGTGGCTTTAGATGCTAATGTAATTAAGGTCAATTCTCCTGTGTGAGGGCCGATGGCTGTATTGAGTCTTTTTATACACTTGCAAGAGGGAAGTTGCTTTCTGGAATAATACTATCTAGCTCTTTGTAATGTTCTGAGCCCAGGATAATGCTTCACGTAACTTCGAGTCCAAGTAGTAGAAATGTATAACCCTATCCGAGACAATGTCCTCATTTTTTTGACCACCATTTCTTTTATTTCTTTTAGGATTAAAAGGCATATATTTTTATTTTGATGGATCAATATTCAGGCTCCGCTCGACACAAAAGTTATTAAATGTGTTAAAAAACGATTGTAGTTCAATTGGTGTTCTGGAGATCAAGAGATTATTGTCAGCAAACGTAAGGCCAGGTATTTTAAGGCCTACAGCTTTAGAGGAATCATTAACACAGGCCAATAATGAATTGCCAACTCTATTCATGTATAAGGAGAATAACATGGGGGTAGGGCAGGACTCTGCCCCCCCCCCCAAGAATAGAAAATATTTGGTTCATTCTCCATGGCTGTCCCATCTGGCCTCTACCTAATTGTCCTCCTGCATGTGCATTACAACCGACAAGATGTTTTCAGGTACCCCCAGTGAGTTCAATTCCTTCCACAGGAAATCTCTTGTTACATGGTCTGAGGCCAATCACAAGTGGACAAATGCGATATAAACATGGTAGTTTGTTTATGGTCACGTAATTCCAATATGATGGTGTGAGGAGAAACATTTGGTCAATGGTGCTTATGCTCTGATGAAATACTTGATGAAGGTCAGTAATAACATGATTCTCCACAATCCAGTCTAGCAGTCTGTCAAGAATCTGCTTAGAAAAGATTTTCCATAGATTATGCAGGGGACTAGCAGTCATTTCATTTTCCGGGCTATCCTCTGGGGCCTTTATATGGATCATGATTATTTCCCTCCCTTTACTTGTGCCTGGGATCTCTGCACCTTTAACAATGGCATTTGACATCAGGTTAACATAGGGGCCCAAACCAATGGTTCTGGTCTGTATATGTCTTGAGGATTTTTTTTCTGTCCAAGGGCTTTCCATTGTTCCCTTGTTCAAAATAGCTTTTTCAGTCTCTTAGATGGACAACTTTAGAGATTGTTTATTTACAATAAATTCTCCGGGTTGGGGGGGGATGATGGAGGGGCTCAGATATGATGGTCGAGAATTGCAAGCTAGAACTTTGGTATGTTGACTGCAGACCTGAAAAGTGTTACCTCCATGCCTCTGGCCCTATATGGAACTGACTAATGTGAAGTATTGCAGACAACTATGTGCTATTATGGGCCAGAATGAAGGACTATCTTTTTACTTGGAAGCTTCAAATAGATCATGCCAATTTCCATCATCCCATGCTCTCTTGCTTTCAATTAACAATTTATTGTTAGCCCTTATAACCACTAGTATATTGTGCCTTTTATGTCTCTTAGCTGCTAATATTAGATCAGATTTAGCCCTTTTGCGTTCTGTTATATGTCAGTGATTATGATTAATTTCTCAGTGACCCCAATCTATTATATTGTCATTTGAGTGAATGGAACACCAGGCACTGGCATAACAATAATTCTAAGAAGATCTTTTGAGGGAACGTTGAGGGTTTTTATATTACATCCAGATGTAATTTGAATCCATATAAGAGGGTCTCCTGAGGGTCTTCCTGCACTTGATGGGGTGGGGGGCATTAAAGTTTAAATTAACAAAACAACTTAAATTAAATGTTGGAACCATTGCCAGAGGTGGTATGATGTTCTAGCCCAACTAATGCTTCCACAAAGTTTCTATCACTAAGGGAGGTCAAAATATAATCAAACTGCACTGAGGGTGAAGAGCAGCCTTCAACCCTAGCAAAGTCCTCTCTAATCACAGAATTGCATTGATGCGTATGTTGTATTCAATGTATAACTTGATTCCTTAGGGACCCTGAATCCTCATAATTATGACCATTCCGCTTCAAAACTTTCATCATGTAAATAACCCCTCATGGCCATTCTGTGGCCTAACCAAACCTGTTGAGTCTAAAAAGGTTTTCATTGTCATTGAAAGCTCTCGAAGATCATCTGGGTGGTTTACCAGTATATCTGGACTTTGGCGCAGGTGGTATCAAGTTAGATTTAGGGTGAGTGGTAACATGATTAGCAGATTAGTAATTAATTCTAAACTCCCTGTTTGCCGGCCTTCTCCGAGTAACATGTTCCCGTTGATAACTAGTCCCTACTAGATCCCTAACACCATTGGTTCTAGTGGTAGTGGGGAGTATTTTAGACTGCCCTGCCCCACTAGTGGGGTAATGTGAGATTGGAAAGGAGGTGAGTTCAAAGGTGAAACTGTAGTTTGCTTGCCAACAAAGCTATCATCTGCTGTAGGTGTACCACAGTGTATGTTACTCAAATCCCTCACCATCTCCACTAATTGTGTTATCACTTTACTCAAAACCTACACTGAATTACCCAATGTCTCCACCGTGGGAAAGTCCACGTTTTCCCTATAGAAGGTTTGATTATTTTTGCCTTCCTCTGTACACAGCTGTGACTCCTCAAAAGTCAATAAAAGCAGGAACTGATTTTGGAATACAACAGTAGGTTCCATGTGCACATGCTTAGGAGAATTGATAGCCTTTGTGCTTTCTTGCTGCTCAGAAGTTATATGCGGGGGACTTAAACCCCTAGAGACAATTCCAGCTGTATGTGCCTGAGGTTTGTTTCTCATTTTGTCCTTGGGAGACAATTTAGCCATACGCGTTGAATTTGGACCCTGTGGGTCACCTATAGAATTCAAAAGGGACTCTACAACTTCAATAAGGCCATCAGTTTCACACAAGGTGCAATTCTCTGCTGCGCGTCTAGGAATTTTATTATTTTCAGAAAGCTTTAAAAGGGTATTTATTTCCTCCCCCCCCCCATTATGTGCAGGGGTAAAGTAACAGCACTTTACATGCCCATGCACAGAGGTTCAGGAAGACCTTACCACCCTAACCATCACCTTTCCTCCTGAAAGAAACAAAGCCTGTGGGTTTTATTGTTATTGTTAATTGGAATTTCTATAGCGCATAATCACCTACTGGTGATAGAACACCCAACCTTGGCACCTCTACTTGAGGGTCCGTCCAACTTGGCCTAGGTAGTGCCCCAGGCTTCGGTAAAAAGGAGTGTTTTTATTTTTTTCCTGAATGGGAGGGGGGCGGGTTCCTTCCAAAGGACCTCCAGCAGCTCATTCCAGAATTGTGGGGCCATTGTAGAGAATACTCTACCACCTTTGGAAGAGGTCTGGGAGTGGGGGCAAGCCAGCAGACCAGCCTCAGAAGACCGGAGGGAGCCTCCTGGCACATAGTTTACCAAGCGTTCCTTAATATATGCTGGGGCCTGACCATGGATGGTTTTATGGGCTATGCATAGCCCCTTGAAGCTGGCCCTTTGGTTGACCCGGAGCGAGTGCAGCTGTATAGGTATTGTTTTGGAGTCTCCTGGGTATAATCTGGCCCTTCCTCAATATGTCCACTTACCCCCTCCCCAACCACGGCCGGCAGTGGGAGTAACTGCAGTGCGGTGATGTGGGAAGGAGGAGGGGCAGGGTGGGGCGTAGTAATGTATGGATTACGGAGTTTTACAGGTAAGTAAACATTTAAATAAATACAGAAAATTTCGTTGAGCGCACTGCATTGCATTTGGGGATGCAGTGTACTCAACGACATTCGTTTTATTTATTTAAATGTTTACTTACCTGGGAAGCTCCGTAATCCATACCTTACTACCCCCCACCCTGCCCCTCCCCCTCCCCACGTCACCGCCCTGCCGGTACTCACACTGCCAGCCGCGGCTGCCCCTCCCTCTGATCTCAACTGCTGCCGTCTCCACCCTAAGGTCCTAGATAACTTTGATAGCTTTTGAGTCGCTTTATGCTTCTTCCTTGTTTAGTGACCTTGCTAGAAACCTTTCAAAGTATTTCACTAGCACAAGCATGCTGTAGCACTCGTTTTCACAAGCTCAGGATGCCCTGTCACACTCTGGCTCCCCATAGTAGCAGTCACGGTGGCAGAGAGCTTGCAACTGAGGCTTGCATGTTTCAAGGGAGTTCATTTACTTCTTTTCAGCAACCCTCTAGCTGCAGTCAGTGACTAATGTCAAACCATCAGAACTCTAAGGACCTGAGGTATCGTCAGCAGCAGTCCCAGTTAAACAGCATACAAGCCAGAGTAACTGGCAGAACTGGTGGGAAGCTGAAAGCAGAGACAGCAGGGATCCAATACAGCTTGTTCCAATGGTCCATTCTGCCAACAGGCAGTCACTAGATAGGCTAAACAGGCTGGCATGAGCACGGTGTCACACAGGAGCGTAGAGCACGTGGAGTGAGAGAGGACCACGCATCTCCCAACAGAGGATCTCAAATACCCAATCGCTTCTACCTTATGCAGCCAGATGTTACTAAGATACTGGCAAAGGCAAATCAACACTGACACTAGGTCACTAGCAAAGGGGGCACTGGAGCACATGCACCAGCACTGTCAAGAGAACAGTGCCAGGGGTGAACTGATGTAGGGGTCAATTACTAACAATGGGATAGTGCTGCATCCACGGCATCTCTGCCTCCTGGGCACCTGAGAACTTCAGTATCTTACTTGGTTCTGCGGATCCCGCGGCTCAGAAATTGCTGCAGGAAGCCCAGAGCTGCGCGCTGTGAGGTTTATTCCACTAAAATTGCAATCACCAGGCTGAGGGTTTACAGCTATCCTTTAAAGCTGCTCTGAGGTTAGTTTAGTTATGGGTATTATTCTATTTTCTTTTCCATCGTGGCTGTTTGTTTCTTCCTTGATTCCTAACTGGTTTTCCCACTCCATTATGTTTTCTGTCATGTGGTGTTTTTACTGTTCTTTTACTATATGATGGCTTTAGTCTGGTTGGAGAATGAGTCACTACAAAGCTGTGTTCTTTGTTTGGTTCCCCGATCACTCCACTTGCTGATCCTGACTCCTCACTTCTGAAGTATTACACATATCACATTCAAGATTCCTAACTTTCTTCAATCTTTTAAAGTCTTGATTTTGTTAGAAGGTTTTTTACGCCTTCAGATTTTTCCTCCCGAGAAGGTGGCAGGTTCTCGAGGGCTCTTGCCTATCACACACTCCACTGTGGGGGGACATTGTGGCTTCCGGAAATAGTCGTTTGTACATCAGACAGTGGAAGACCCAGACCGGATTAAGGGTAAGTGTCCATATATGAACAGATAGTGGCATTGAGTAGTAGCACAGGGAGACAGACATAGGGACACTAGGACACAATCATATAAACATTTGGACAATACAATTCAATTGCATCAAAATGATATACGGATGCTGAGATGGGGGATGAGAAATTAGTGTACTGAAATGTGGATACTGACAGGGGTGCTGACACAAAGACTTGAGAAATTGAGAGACTGCCACTGAGACATGTGCACCAGAACACTAACACTGGGATTTTTAAATGGAGACAGTGAAATTGGAATTTTGTCATGGGTCACACATATTGACATTAGGATGCTGGCACTGGAACGCTGACACAGGGCATTTTGGTGCTGTGGCAAAGGCTAGAAACAGTGACACTGGTAGACTAAAAAGGGAAGATTACGGTAATCCCTCTAAATTACTAGCATTTAGAGACAACACTAGGGCAGTGAAGTTCTCAGTACACCCCGCGCCGCACGGCCACCAGCTGTTGCGTGTGTAACTCGCCCCGCTGCTGCCCGCAGCCTCGCTGGGCCTGCCTCGCCCCCCGCCGTATCTTCGTGTTGTGCTAATTTTCATTTTGTCTCCTTTGTCTCTTTTTTGTTGCCCTCCTGCTTGCTAATCTATATTTTATTTCCCATTTACTGTTATTGATTAATTTGTCATTGCCTGTACTCCGCTCCCCGATTCCCGCCGCCGTGCTAGCGGCCCTGCCCCCTTTCCTTCTGTGCCCTCCCCGCTCCCGCCTCCCAGCTGCTCCTCCCTCTCTCCCACTTCGCCACAAATGGCGATCTCGCGGACGCGCAGCGGTCACGCGCAGCGGGCGCGCCGATTGTGCGCCAAAGGTAGGCCCGTCTGCGCCCGTCCGCGCCTGGACCGCGCCTAGCGCCAGGACCCCTGGCCCCCACCGACGCAAGACGACCTGACAGACCTACGACGCCGCCGCCCTCAACGCACTCAATGCCGGCCGGAACCCCGCCTGCTGCCGGGCCGCCCTGAAACGCTTCCATGGACCCTTCACCTGCACTACCTGCAAGTTCACCTGCCTCCGAACATGCACCACGCCCGCCAAGCCTAACCCCAGCAGCGACCTCAAGTGCATCCTGCTCAACACCCACTCCGTCCACAGACACGCCGTCGAACTCTGGAACCTGCTCGACACAACATCACCAGACGTCGCCTTCCTCACTGAAACATGGATGAACGCCTCCTCAGCCCCCGACATCGCCATCGCCATCCCGGATGGATACAAGATCATCAGGAGGGACCGCATCAACCAGACCGGAGGAGGCATCGCCATCGTCCACAAGAACACCATCCGCATCACGACCGACGCGACGACACCTACACCACCGCCGAACACCTCCACTTCCAGATTCACACCGACCCAATGACGACCCTCAGAGGCACCCTCATCTACAGATCCCCAGGACCACGCACACAATTCAGCGAAGACATCACGGACTTCATCAGCCCACACGCCCTCCCCTCTGCCGACTACATCCTCCTAGGTGACCTCAACTTCCACCTGGAGAACAACAAGGACCGCAACACCGTCACCCTGCTGGACAACCTCGCCAACCTCGGACTCAAGCAACTGGTCAACACCCCCCACCCACTATGCCCGCCACACGCTTGACCCCGTCTTCTCATCTAGCAAGCACATCACCTTCAGCCACTCCACCGGACTTCACTGGACTGACCACAGCTGCGTCCACTTCAGCTTCAGAAAAACCACCACGCACCACCACCCGCAACAGGTTCCCCACAGAAGCTGGAGCAAGATAACCGCCGACCAGCTCACCGCCTCCCTTAGCCAGAACTCACCTGCCAGCACACCGGACCCCAACGAAGCAGCCCGCAACTTCACACAATGGCTGACCGCCTGCGCAAACGACCTCGCACCACTAAAGAACCCTTCCAGCAAACCGAGAAGCAAGAAGGCCCCCTGGTTCACAGACGAACTCAAGGACTCCAAGAAGACCTGCCGCATCTTCGAGAAAGCCTGGCTCCTCGACCGGACCACTGACAACATGACCGCCCTCAAACACGCGACCCGCAAGCACCCCCCCAACAGCTTCGGCACACCATCCTCGCAACCAACCGTCGAACCAACGCACCCCACTGCCACCCTCCCCACCTGGACCGCCGTGACCACCGAAGACACAGCCCGCACGATGAACACCATCCACTCCGGATCTCCGACTGACCCCTGCCCCCACCACGTCTTCAACAAGGCCGACTCCACCATCGCAACCCAACTCCGAGACGTCATCAACACCTCCTTCGACACCGCCACCTTCCTGGAGAGCTGGAAGCATGCCGAGCTCAGCGCCCTACTGAAGAAACCAACAGCGGACCCCACCGACCTCAAGAACTTCTGCCCCATCTCGCTCCTCCCTTTTCCTGCCAAAGTCATCGAGAAGATTGCCAACAGACAGCTTGCCACCTTCCTCGAGACGAATGGATCCCTCCACCCCTCGCAGTCCGGTTTCAGAGCCAACCACAGCACCGAGACCGCCCTCATCGCAGCCACCGACGACATCCGAGCCCTTCTCGACAACGGGGAAACAGCGGCACTCATCCTCCTGGACCTCTCCGCCGCGTTCGACACTGTCTGCCACCGCACCCTAGTCCAACGCCTCAGCAACACCGGCATCCAAGAGAAGGCATTGAAGTGGATCATCTCATTCCTCGCTGGAAGAACACAGAGAGTCCGCCTCCCCCCGTTTCGTTCCGAGGCCACCGAAGTCATCTGCGGCGTCCCGCAAGGATCATCACTCAGCCCCACCCTCTTCAACGTCTACATGAGACCTCTCGCAGCCATCGCACGCCAACACAACCTCAACATCATCTCCTACGCCGACGACACCCAGCTGATCCTCTCCCTCACCAGAGACCCCGACACCGCCAGAACCAGCCTCCACGAAGGGATGAAAGACGTTGCCAAGTGGATGAAGAACAGCCGCTTGAAACTGAACTCAGACAAGACGGAACTCCTCATCCTTGGGCCATCACCCACCGCCTGGGACAACTCCTGGTGACCCCCAGCCCTGGGCACCGCCCCCAAGCCGACAGACCATGCACGCAACCTGGGCTTCATCCTGGACTCCTCCCTCTCGATGACCAGACAAGTCAACGCCGTCTCCTCTTCATGCTTTCACACCCTCCGCATGCTCCGCAAGATCTTCCGATGGATCCCGATCGAAACCAGGAAGACAGTCACCCAGGCCCTCGTCACCAGCCGGCTGAACTATGGAAACACCCTCTACGCCGGAACCACAGCCAAGCTGCAGAAAAGACTACTGCGAAAAACACAGTTGATGGACAGAATGTAGAACAATATCATACATTCACCCCAGTACAAGGATCTGGGCCTAAATCAATCTTTTTTTTGCACTCCACACCACCCTGGGTTAGACTCTGGCTATATGCAAATCAGCTCTGACCCTGTGCCTCATGGGAACCGTCCAGTCCGAACTACCAAGTCATGTCTTTCCCAAACCGGACTCAAGCATCCAAGGACCGGTTTCTGGCTATCAGCCTTCATCAGCCTGGATAGCTTGACACCAGTGGTGTGGAGAGCCTGGGACTCACATCTGAGTATACCCAGCACGCTCGGGGTGAAAATTGCAAAAAACACAGTTGATGGACAGAATGTAGAACAATGTCATACATTTCCCCCAGTACAAGGATCTGGGCCTAAATCCATCTTTTCTTTGCACTCCACACCACCCTGGGTTAGACACTGGCTATATGCAAATCAGCTCTGACCCTGTGCCTCATGGGAACAGTCCAGTCCGAACTACCAAGCCATGTCTTTCCCAGACCGGAATCAAGCATCCAAGGACCGGTTTCTGGCTATCAGCCTTCATCAGCCGGGATAGCTTGACTCCAGTGGTGTGGAGAGCCTGGGACTCACGTCTGAGTATACCCAGCACACTCGGGGTGAAAATTGCAAAAAACTGTTGATGGACAGAATGTAGAACAATGTCATACATTTCCCCCAGTACAAGGATCTGGGCCTAAATCCATCTTTTCTTTGCACTCCACACCACCCTGGGTTAGACACTGGCTATATGCAAATCAGCTCTGACCCTGTGCCTCATGGGAACAGTCCAGTCCGAACTACCAAGCCATGTCTTTCCCAGACCGGAATCAAGCATCCAAGGACCGGTTTCTGACTATCAGCCTTCATCAGCCTGGATAGCTTGACTCCAGTGGTGTGGAGAGCCTGGGACTCACGTCTGAGTATACCCAGCACACTTGGGGTGAAAATTGCAAAAAACACAGTTGATGGACAGAATGTAGAACAATGTCATACATTCAACCCAGTACAAGGATCTGGGCCTAAATCCATCTTTTTTTGCACTCTACACCACCCTGGGTTAGACACTGGCTATATGCAAATCAGCTTTGACCCTGTGCCTCATTGGAACAGTCCAGTCCGAACTACCAAGCCATGTCTTTCCCAGACCGGAATCAAGCATCCAAGGACCGGTTTCTGGCTATCAGCCTTCATCAGCCTGGATAGCTTGACTCCAGTGGTGTGGAGAGCCTGGGACTCACGTCTGAGTATACCCAGCACACTCGGGGTGAAAATTTCAAAAAACACAGTTGATGGACAGAATGTAGAACAATGTCATACATTCACCACAGTACAAGGATCTGGGCCTAAATCCATCTTTTTTTTGCACTCCACCCTGGGTTAGACACTGGCTATATGCAAATCAGCTCTGACCCTGTGCCTCATGGGAACAGTCCAGTCCGAACTACCAAACCATGTCTCTCCCAGGCCGGAATCAAGCATCCAAGGACCGGTTTCTGGCTATCAGCCTTCATCAGCCTGGATAGCTTGACTCCAGTGGTGTGGAGAGCCTGGGACTCACGTCTGAGTATACCCAGCACACTCGGGGTGAAAATTGCAAAAAACACTGTTGATGGACAGAATGTAGAACAATGTCATACATTCACCCCAGTACAAGGATCTGGGCCTAAATCAATCTTTTGTTTGCACTCCACACCACCCTGGGTTAGACACTGGCTATATGCAAATCAGCTCTGACCCTGTGCCTCATGGGAACAGTCCAGTCCGAACTACCAAGCCATGTCTTTCCCAGACCGGAATCAAGCATCCAAGGACCGGTTTCTGGCTATCAGCCTTCATCAGCCTGGATAGCTTGACTCCAGTGGTGTGGAGAGCCTGGGACTCACGTCTGAGTATACCCAGCACACTCGGGGTGAAAATTGCAAAAAACACTGTTGATGGACAGAATGTAGAACAATGTCATACATTCACCCCAGTACAAGGATCTGGGCCTAAATCAATCTTTTGTTTGCACTCCACACCACCCTGGGTTAGACACTGGCTATATGCAAATCAGCTCTGACCCTGTGCCTCATGGGAACAGTCCAGTCCGAACTACCAAGCCATGTCTTTCCCAGACCGGAATCAAGCATCCAAGGACCGGTTTCTGACTATCAGCCTTCATCAGCCTGGATAGCTTGACTCCAGTGGTGTGGAGAGCCTGGGACTCACGTCTGAGTATACCCAGCACACTTGGGGTGAAAATTGCAAAAAACACAGTTGATGGACAGAATGTAGAACAATGTCATACATTCACCCCAGTACAAGGATCTGGGCCTAAATCCATCTTTTTTTGCACTCTACACCACCCTGGGTTAGACACTGGCTATATGCAAATCAGCTCTGACCCTGTGCCTCATTGGAACAGTCCAGTCCGAACTACCAAGCCATGTCTTTCCCAGACCGGAATCAAGCATCCAAGGACCGGTTTCTGGCTATCAGCCTGGATAGCTTGACTCCAGTGGTGTGGAGAGCCTGGGACTCACGTCTGAGTATACCCAGCACACTCGGGGTGAAAATTTCAAAAAACACAGTTGATGGACAGAATGTAGAACAATGTCATACATTCACCACAGTACAAGGATCTGGGCCTAAATCCATCTTTTTTTGCACTCCACCCTGGGTTAGACACTGGCTATATGCAAATCAGCTCTGACCCTGTGCCTCATGGGAACACTACCAAACCATGTCTTTCCCAGGCCGGACTCAAGCATCCAAGGACCGGTTTCTGGCTATCAGCCTTCATCAGCCTGGATAGCTTGACTCCAGTGGTGTGGAGAGCCTGGGACTCACGTCTGAGTATACCCAGCACACTCGGGGTGAAAATTGCAAAAAACACTGTTGATGGACAGAATGTAGAACAATGTCATACATTCACCCCAGTACAAGGATCTGGGCCTAAATCAATCTTTTGTTTGCACTCCACACCACCCTGGGTTAGACACTGGCTATATGCAAATCAGCTCTGACCCTGTGCCTCATGGGAACAGCCCAGTCCGAACTACCAAGCCATGTCTTTCCCAGACCGGAATCAAGCATCCAAGGACCGGTTTTTGACTATCAGCCTTCATCAGCCTGGATAGCTTGACTCCAGTGGTGTGGAGAGCCTGGGACTCACGTCTGAGTATACCCAGCACACTCGGGCTGAAAATTGCAAAAAACGCAGTAGATGGACAGAATGTAGAACAATGTCATACATTCACCCCAGTACAAGGATCTGGGCCTAAATCCATCTTTTTTTTGCACTCCACACCACCCTGGGTTAGACACTGGCTATATGCAAATCAGCTCTGACCCTGTGCCTCATTGGAACAGTCCAGTCCGAACTACCAAGCCATGTCTTTCCCAGACCGGAATCAAGCATCCAAGGACCGGTTTCTGGCTATCAGCCTGGATAGCTTGACTCCAGTGGTGTGGAGAGCCTGGGACTCACGTCTGAGTATACCCAGCACACTCGGGGTGAAAATTTCAAAAAACACAGTTGATGGACAGAATGTAGAACAATGTCATACATTCACCACAGTACAAGGATCTGGGCCTAAATCCATATTTTTTTGCACTCCACCCTGGGTTAGACACTGGCTATATGCAAATCAGCTCTGACCCTGTGCCTCATGGGAACACTACCAAACCATGTCTTTCCCAGGCCGGACTCAAGCATCCAAGGACCGGTTTCTGGCTATCAGCCTTCATCAGCCTGGATAGCTTGACTCCAGTGGTGTGGAGAGCCTGGGACTCACGTCTGAGTATACCCAGCACACTCGGGGTGAAAATTGCAAAAAACACTGTTGATGGACAGAATGTAGAACAATGTCATACATTCACCCCAGTACAAGGATCTGGGCCTAAATCAATCTTTTGTTTGCACTCCACACCACCCTGGGTTAGACACTGGCTATATGCAAATCAGCTCTGACCCTGTGCCTCATGGGAACAGCCCAGTCCGAACTACCAAGCCATGTCTTTCCCAGACCGGAATCAAGCATCCAAGGACCGGTTTTTGACTATCAGCCTTCATCAGCCTGGATAGCTTGACTCCAGTGGTGTGGAGAGCCTGGGACTCACGTCTGAGTATACCCAGCACACTCGGGCTGAAAATTGCAAAAAACGCAGTAGATGGACAGAATGTAGAACAATGTCATACATTCACCCCAGTACAAGGATCTGGGCCTAAATCCATCTTTTTTTTGCACTCCACACCACCCTGGGTTAGACACTGGCTATATGCAAATCAGCTCTGACCCTGTGCCTCATGGGAACAGTCCAGTCCGAACTACCAAGCCATGTCTTTCCCAGACCGGAATCAAGCATCCAAGGACCGGTTTCTGGCTATCAGCCTTCATCGGCCTGGATAGCTTGACTCCAGTGGTGTGGAGAGCCTGGGACTCACGTCTGAGTATACCCAGCACACTCGGGGTGAAAATTGCAAAAAACACAGTTGATGGACAGAATGTAGAACAATGTCATACATTCACCCCAGTACAAGGATCTGGGCCTAAATCCATCTTTTTTTTGCACCCCACACCACCCTTAGTTAGACACTGGCTATATGCAAATCAGCTCTGACCCTGTGCCTCATGGGAACAGTCCAGTCCGAACTACCAAACCATGTCTTTCCCAGACCGGAATCAAGCATCCAAGGACCGGTTTCTGGCTATCAGCCTTCATCAGCCTGGATAGCTTGACTCCAGTGGTGTGGAGAGCCTGGGACTCACGTCTGAGTATACCCAGCACACTCGGGGTGAAAATTGCAAAAAACACAGTTGATGGACAGAATGTAGAACAATGTCATACATTCACCCCAGTACAAGGATCTGGGCCTAAATCAATCTTTTGTTTGCACTCCACACCACCCTGGTTTAGACACTGGCTATATGCAAATCAGCTCTGACCCTGTGCCTCATGGGAAAAATCCAGTCCGAACTACCAAGTCATGTCTTTCCCAGACGGGAATCAAGCATCCAAGGACCGGTTTCTGGCTATCAGCCTTCATCAGCCTGGATAGCTTGACTCCAGTGGTGTGGAGAGCCAGGGACTCATGTCTGAGCATACCCAGCACACTCGGGGTGAAAATTGCAAAAAACACAGTAGATGGAGAGAATGTAGAACAATATCATACATTCACCCCAGTACAAGGATCTGGGCCTAAATCCATCTTTTTTTTGCACTCCACACCACCCTGGGTTAGACACTGGCTATATGCAAATCAGCTCTGACCCTGTGCCTCATGGGAACAGTCCAGTCCGAACTACCAAGCCATGTCTTTCTCAGACTGAATCAAGCATCCAAGGACCAGTTTCTGGCTATCAGCCTTCATCGGCCTGGATAGCTTGACTCCAGTGGTTTGGAGAGCCTGGGACTCACGTCTGAGTATACCCAGCACACTCGGGGTAAAAATTGCAAAAAACACAGTTGATGGACAGAATGTAGAACAATGTCATACATTCACCCCAGAACAAGGATCTGGGCCTAAATCCATCTTTTTTTTGCACTCCACACCACCCTGGGTTAGACACTGGCTATATGCAAATCAGCTCTGACCCTGTGCCTCATGGGAACAGTCCAGTCCGAACTACCAAGCCATGTCTTTCCCAGACCGGAATCAAGCATCCAAGGACCGGTTTCTGGCTATCAGCCTTCATCAGCCTGGATAGCTTGACTCCAGTGGTGTGGAGAGCCTGGGACTCACGTCTGAGTATACCCAGCACACTCGGGGTGAAAATTGCAAAAAACACAGTTGATGGACAGAATGTAGAACAATGTCATACATTCACCCCAGTACAAGGATCTGGGCCTAAATCAATCTTTTGTTTGCACTCCACACCACCCTGGGTTAGACACTGGCTATATGCAAATCAGCTCTGACCCTGTGCCTCATGGGAACAATCCAGTCCGAACTACCAAGCCATGTCTTTTCCAGACCGGAATCAAGCGTCCAACGACCGGTTTCTGGCTTTCAGCCTTCATCAGCCTGGATAGCTTGACTCCAGTGGTGTGGAGAGCCTGGGACTCACGTCTGTGTATACCCAGCACACTCGGGGTGAAAATTGCAAAAAACACAGTAGATGGAGAGAATGTAGAACAATGTCATACATTCATCCCAGTACAAGGATCTGGGCCTAAATCCATCTTTTTTTTGCACTCCAAACCACCCTGGGTTAGACACTGGCTATATGCAAATCAGCTCTGACCCTGTGCCTCATGGGAACAGTCCAGTCCGAACTAGTACCAAGCCATGTCTTTCTCAGACCGGAATCAAGCATCCAAGGACCGGTTTCTGGCTATACGCCTTTATCAGCCTGGATAGCTTGACTCCAGTGGTGTGGAGAGCCTGGGACTCACGTCTGAGTATACCCAGCACACCATAGGGGTACAAATTGCAAAAAGCACAGTTGATGGACAGAATGTAGAACAATGTCATACATTCACCCAAGTACAAGGATCTGGGCCTAAATTCATCTTTTGTTTGCACTCCACACCACCCTGGGTTAGACACTGGCTATATGCAAATCAGCTCTGACCCTGTGCCTCATGGGAACAGTCCAGTCCAAACTACCAAGCCATGTCTTTCCCAGACTGGAATCAAGCATCCAAGGACCAGTTTCTGGCTATCAGACTTCTTCAGCCTGGATAGCTTGACTCAAGTGGTGTGGAGAGCCTGGGACTCACGTCTGAGTATACCCAGCACACTCGGGGTGAAAATTGCAAAAAACACAGTTGATGGACAGAATGTAGAACAATGTCATACATTCACCCCAGTAAAAGGATCTGGGCCTAAATCCATCTTTTTTTTGCACTCCACACCACCCTGGGTTAGACACTGGCTATATGCAAATCAGCTCTGACCCTGTGCCTCATGGGAACAGTCCAGTCCGAACTACCAAGCCATGTCTTTCCCAGACCGGAATCAAGCATCCACGGACTGGTTTTTGGCTATCAGCCTGGATAGCTTGACTCCAGTGGTGTGGTGAGCCTGGAACTCACGTCTGAGTATACCCAACACACTCGGGTTGAAAATTGCAAAAAACACAATTGATGGACAGAGTGTAGAACAATGTCATACATTCACCCCAGTACAAGGATCTGTGCCTAAATCCATCTTTTTTTTGCACTCCACACCACCCTGGGTTATACAATGGCTATATGCAAATCAGCTCTGACCCTGTGCCTCATGGGAACAGTCCAGTCCGAACTACCAAGTCATGTCTTTCCCAGACCGGAATCAAGCATCCAAGGACCGGTTTCTGGCTATCAGCCTTCATCAGCCTGGATAGCTTGACTCCAGTGGTGTGGAGAGCCTGGGACTCACGTCTGAGTATACCCAGCACACAGACTGATGTGCATATAGCCATGTCTGAACTGGGGTGGCAGAGTGGGCTAAAGAACGATGATGGATTAAACCCAGATCTTTTGACTGGGTGTGAGTGTTTGATTGATTCAGATGCTCTGTCCATCACCACCCCCTTTTGTACCGCTTTTGGCCGCCAAAAGTGTGGCAGGGTATGCTCAGAGGTGAGTCCCTTGCTCACTTTGCCACTGGATTCAAGCAAGCCGGGCTGAAGACGGCTGGAATGCCAGAAACCGGTCCTCAGAAGCTTGTTTCCGGTCCAGGAAAGACATGGCTTGGCAGTTCAGGCTGGACTGTTCCCATGAGGCACAGGGTCAGACCGATTTGCAGATAGCCATGTCTGAACTGGGGTGGCAGAGTGGGCTAAAGAACGGTGATGGATTAAACCTAGATCTTTTGACTGGGTGTGAGTGTTTGATTGATTCAGATGCTCCGTCCATCACCACCCCCTTTTGTACTGCAGAAAAGACTACAACGCATCCAGAACGCCTCCGCCCGACTCATCCTAGACATCCCTCGACGCAGCCACATCTCCGGCCACCTGAGGAACCTGCACTGGCTCCCCGTCAACAAGAGGATCACGTTCAGGCTCCTCACCCACGCACACAAGTCTCTCCACAACCTGGGCCCCAAGTACCTCAACGACCGCCTGACCTTCCACACGCCCACCCGCCAGCTACGATCCGCTAGCCTTGCCCTCGCCACCGTACCACGCATCCGAAGAGCCACCGCCGGAGGCAGATCCTTCTCCTACCTGGCGGCCAAGACATGGAACTCCCTCCCCATCCACCTTCGGCTGACCCAGGACCACCTCGCCTTCAGGAGACAACTCAAGACCTGGCTGTTCGAGCAGTAGCGGCCCCCCTCCCCCAAGCGCCTTGAGACCCTTCCGGGTGAGTAGCGCGCTATACAAGTGTCATGATTGATTGATTGATTGAACACACAAGTACTTACTGGAAGGCACAACACTCAGTTAATGCTCTGTGATTGACTACTTGTGTCACTGACATTGGGCTACTGACACAAGGACCTTGACACAACGACACTCACATAGGAACAGGAACAGGAACACAGGCATAGTTCTGATACTTGAACACTAACATGGGCACTCAGCTCTGCAACACTGCCAAGGATTACTGTCACAGTGACACTGCATGGAAACACAAACACTGGAACATGAGGATGCTATCACAGAGACGCTGACATTGGGATGCTGCGGGAAACAACCTTTACAACTCAATCATTACATCGCACTACATTTACAAAGCATTCATTACTTCGCAACATCCTTTACAACACATGTCACTACAACGCATCCATTGCATTGCATGTCACTACAGCGCATGACACTACAACGCATGTCACTACAATGCAGGTATTACATCACATGTCATTACAACGCATACCATTACAACACATAGTACCCCTACACTATCCAACACTTACCCTACTGTTGCATCCCCTGGAGTTAGAATAGTAAATGTTACCCTTACATTATCCAACACTTACCCTACTGTTGCACCCCCTGGAGTTAGAATAGTAATTGTTACCCCTACACTATCCAACACTTACCTTAAATGCAATGTAATGGTATGCGTCGTAAAGGTATGAAGCGATGTAATGGAATGCGTTGTAAATGCAGTTTTAAAGAATTTGTTTTAATTGCATGCAATGTAAATGTATGCATTGTAAGGGATGTTGCGATGTAAAAACTGCATTGTAAAGGCATCTGTTGTAAATGTATGCGTTGTAACATCATACATTCTGATGTTGCCATTGAAACGGGGACAATGACACAAAAGAAGTCACATGGGGACATTGATGTGATAACACTGACCCAGGGGGAGCTGACACTGGGTAGATAGAGAAATAAGAGCATATTTATACTTTAATACCGGAGCAGTGACATGGGGGATCAAACAGAGGGACATTTACACATATGCATTAACACTCACGGCAACACCAGCAATTCCAAAAATGTGTCAGCACTGGGACACTGATGCAAGATGCTACAGCACATGAATACTAACTAGGAATTGATACACTCCGGGCAACAGCCTTAAGGCACTGCGTTGCTGGCACTAAAGTAACACAATGTACAGAGGGGAGACACACATTGGGGCACCACCATTTGAACATGATTATCTATTGTAATAGACACTGACATAAGAGCACTGATATGGATATACTGACGCTGGCACATCAGTACTGTTCCTGGAACACCAGCATGTACAAAAATGAGAGCTGGTACCTGCCACATCAAACAACCCACATAAATTAGGCTCTAAGCCGAACACTCTGGAATGATGGATGAGTGGTTACTTGTGGAAGTGCACATTGCTGCACTCACTTCTTCTTGAGCTATTCCATCCCTCCCAACAGTCTATGCCTATTTTGAATTTCTCTCTTTCTGAGAGGTTCATTGAATACAATTAGCAAGTTAGAGTAGGGCAAGGGAGGAAGCCAGCAGGAGCTGATAGACAGAGCTAAGTTGTAAAGTAGTGTGTCATGCAGATCAAGACAAGCATTCAAGAGTAGGCAGGCAGTAGGTGAAAGAGGAATACTCCACTGGGATGTCACGCGGCCCATGGGGACATTGTGTTCTTTCCTAAGTTAGCATGAGCATGCTGCAGACTGTCCACTGCCTCGTTACCGCATGAATTTGTTTTGCAAATACCTCTTTTGATATTTTCACATGATAACCTACCCCTGTGCTCATGCTTTTCAGGTTCCTGGGATTTAATCTCAACATTGTGAACAAGGTCGAACAACAATGCTCCTTGTTATTTTGTTCTGGTCAGGCCCTACCACCTAAACAAAACATACAGATGCAGCTGTTGTTTGAGAGTACATACTTTAGTCTTATTGTAACACACATATAGGTTGCAGACACTTGGAGAGGGACCTTTCCAGGGAGAAGATCTATATCTACCATCTATAGACTGAGGTACGGGCCTGCAGATATCACCCAGAGATCTTCTAATATATAATCATCTTGCTCTATACAGGGAGGGAGGTTACGCTACGCTGTGCTTCACTATGACAGCTCCTTTTATGATTTACGGACTACTTGCTATGCTAACCGTATTTGTGTTGTGCATTTTTCTGCTTATTGTGGCACGTATACGGCATGTATACTGCATACTAAGGCATTTTAGTTAAAATAAATATTTTAAACTTGTTTGTGTCTCTGTCAGATCTTATTGTGGATAAGTACCAGAATGTGAGTGAAAGGGTGTGTCTTGTAACCGTGATTCCTTAGAGAGTCAGGAGTGTTGTGTTCTGGGGTGTGTAATCACTTGTTACTCTGTGAGTGAGTATGAGGGCAAGTGAGACACTAAAGCTAGTCAATCCCGGGCTCATCTTGGGTACTACAGTGGAAGGATGACTCAGTCCCTATATACTAAGGTCCCATAATCCTACGCAAAGTTCTGTGTTTGTGCAGAATCCCTGTAACAGGGCTAAGCCAAATCATTTTTTATAAAGTCTAAAGATAATACCTGAAAGAGGTTGATCAAAAATCCAGTGGTAAAAAGGGGAGGACAAAAGTACCGAAATGAGTGATAAGGGGTAGCAGTGGAGTATTGTTATGACTGTGAATTTCCTGTAATTGATTCACAGTTGATACTCCTTGTTTGGTTTTGGAATACAAAATGGGTGCCCATGCTGAAGAAATGGAGCTTTGAATGAAATCCTTTTTGAGATTATCTGACAGATGTGCACACAAAACCTCATCTTCTTTCACCATGAAGGTGTATTGTTAGATGAGTAATTTAAACATTAATTTTGGCCTTACTGGACCAAATCAAGATGGCAAATATATTTTTGAAACTTATTATCAGGAGAGCACACACCATATGAATGATTGAGATAAACAGAAGACAGTGTTTAACATAAAATTTGAACATTTTGGACATATTGACATAACTATTGGTTTATGTTATTCCCTGATTCCTTCTAACATTTGATCAATGACATAATCTGAGACCTGCAGGGTACATTCTTAGTATTATGTCTAAATGGTGTTTTAATGTCCTCAAAAAGCCTTGAAAAATACTGACAGCATATGGAAGAAGTATAAACTAAATTGAGAAAATATTACTTGCATGCCAAGGCTCGGAATTTGTTTTTGAACTTTCCTCCATCACGTTTTGGGGATTTCATATTTCCAGTCAAGATATATTTATGGACCATAGAAAGGTAAATGTGGTCAGGCGCTGGCTCGCTCCCACTAACACAGTAGGTACAGTAGTTTTTCGGTTTCACCAACTTTTATTGCATGTTTTATGTACTATTTTATCACGGTTGTGTGACCACTCTGAATATGAAGAGAGTGTTCTTTCAACGGGGATCTTATCAAAGTAAAGCATTTGTTTGATTAAATCCCACTACAATCGTTTTAAGATACACAGATTACTCTCAACCCTTCATTGTTTAAGCTAATGCCGCAGCCTTTCCCATAGCTGGCAGACTCTCACAGAGACATCCAAGAACAGAGTCCCTCCATTTAATGGCCTATCTTTCTCACACATTATCCCCCAGAAAACACAATGAAACCATTTATGTTAGGGAGTTACTTGCCATCAAAGAAGCATATGCTCATTAGAGAAATCACCTGAAAGGATCTGTGCATCTGATAGCATTATGGAATGACCATCAGAACTTGGGATTCTTGAAGTCGATAAATTGTCTAAATGCTTGACATGCACGCCAGTTTTTCTCCCGCTTTAAATATATTGTCTCATTTTGATGTGACCATCATCATGATAGGGCTAATACTTTGCCCCATCAATGAGATTAGGAACCAGTGCCCTCTGCTAGATTGATTCATGCTACACAGATGACAACACTGGATAAGGCCATGTGAGTCTTAGGAAAGGTACAAGAACAGCAAGCCAAAACCAACACTCATAAAGGGCCACAGGATGGCCCTTTAGTATGAAAGGTAAAAGAAAATGTGTTGTTTCACCAAGACAGACTCCTTCTTCCTGCTAACGAGTTGCAGCAACAGAGTGTAAAGTGTTGCTATGTCTCCTCTACAGTAGGCCATAAAGTTAAAAACAAGCTTGTGATCTAATCTACAGACAATTACAGTGGCCATAGATGAAACATAATGCTGCACAATATATCAACTCTTGTACTAGGTGTGCTCAGGTCATGTCCAACCATAACTCTTCAAACCCTCAACAACCATGGTTAGAAGTGCCTTTGGATATTATTATAGAACTATCTCAATCAAGACATTGTGCCTCCCTACAAGTGGTGCGGGGCTACTTTACTATAACATTTCTTTCCTCTGATGAGGTGTCCGACAGTCCCTGAATTGGTAAAAGTCCTACGAAAGGACTTTAGCATTTGTTGAAATTGTAATAACAGAAGACGTATCTTAGTTCAGCGCAAGATTTTGGAAGGAACTTTTAAACAAGCTAGGTGCTGTGCAATTACGTCTTCATGTTATCATCCTGAGACTGATGGGTAAAAAGAAAGTCTGACAGAACAGTACCTTCTTTCATTAGGTGCTTCCTAATGAAACATCAAGTCATTTGGGAGGAGTGGATTCCAAATGTGGAATTCAACTGTAGTAAATCCCTAGATAGTGCTTAATAATAGTCACAATTTATTTCCATTGCCATTTCTAGCCATCCACAGTTTTCTTGTCAGCAATACTTTCTACAAAAGTCCTACTGTAGATATTAGGAATTGTACAGCAACAATTACCCATCTAAATCTGGCTGAGGCAGAGAAAAGAAATATGCCGACAATAAGCATATTATATCACCTATTCATAAAGTTCATGATACGGTTTGGTCATTTGATAACAATCGACAAATTCCATGGTCTCATCCTAACTTCTGCCTCATTCAGCAGTACAATTTTCAGCTGAGGAATCAGTGGAGTCCTCAGCACTGCAGCTTCCCCTGCTGCCAAAGTATCATGTCCAACCAGTAGGTCATGCATCCAGAATCAAACCGAATATGTCTTCTCAAGAGTCTTTCCCACTCCAATTTTGGTGGATGTAACTTCCCAATATGAGGAACAGACACTTTTGGATACTCACATATTCCATGAAAAGTGGCAGAATCTAATAGCATGAAAGGGATATAAATGATGCATTTGAAATGTCTTGGGAACCAGAGACTTTTGTGCATGGTTTCACTTAATTCAACCCAGATCTGTGACTAGGGCTGAGCGTCTGAAAAGTTTCAGCGCTCCATCCATCATCTCCTTGTGTATGCTTGGCTCACCCTAAGTTGGCAGGGTATGCCCAGATGTGGGCCCCTTGCTCTCTTTGCCAATGGATTCAAGCTAGCCTGGCTGATGAAGGGTGTACCCAGAAACCGATCCCAGGATGCCTGTTTCCAGTTCAGGGATGACCTGGTTTGGCAGTTCTGGCTCAACTGTTCCCATGAGGCACAGGGTCAAGAGTGATTTGCATATAGGTGGGTCTGAACTGAGCTGGTGAAGTGAGCTAAAGAATGACGATTGATTCAACCCAGATCTGTGACTGGGGGTGAGTGTCTGAAAAGTTTCGGTGCTCCGTACATCATCTCCTTGTGTTTGCTTTGTTCACCCTAAGTTGGCAGGGTATGCCCAGACGTGGGTCCCTTGCTCACTTTGCCACTGGATTCAAGCTACCCTGGCTGATGAAGGGTGTTACCCAGAAACCGGTCCCAGGATGCTTGTTTCCGGATCAGGAAAAACCTCCCTTGGTAGTTCGGGCTCGACTGTTCCCGTGAGGCACAGGGTCAAGGCTGATTTGCATATAGCTGGGTCTGAACTGAGGTGGCGAAGTGAGCTAAAGAATGATGATGGATTCAACCCAGATCTGAGATTGGGAGGGATTGTCTGAAAAGTTTCAGCGCTCCTTCCATCATCTCCTTGTGTTTGCTTTGTTTGCCCTAAGTTGGCAGGGTATGCCAAGAAGTGGGTCCCTTGCTCACTTTGCCACTGGATTCAAGCTAGCCTGGCTGAAGAAGGGTGTTACCCAGAACCAGTCCCAGGATGCTTGTTTCTGGTTCATGGAAGACCTGGCTTGGCAGTTTGGGCTGGACTGCTCCCATTAGGCCCATGAGGCACAGGGTCAAGACTGATTTGCATATAGCTGGATCGGAACTGAGGTGGCAAAGTGAGTTAAAGAATGATGATTTAACCCAGATCTGTGACTGGGGGTGAGTGTCTGAAAAGTTTCAGCACTTCGTCCATCATCTCATTGTGTTTGCTTTGTTTGCCCTAATTTGATAAGTTATGCCCAGACGTGGGTCCCTTGCTCACTTTGCCACTGGATTCGAGCTAGCCTGGCTGATGAAGGGTGTAGCCAGAAACCGGTCTCAGGATGCTTGTTTTCAGTTCAGGGAAGAACCTGGTTCGGTAGTTCGGGCTGGAATGTTTCCATGAGCACAGGGTCAAGACTGATTTGCATATAGCTGGGTCTGCACTGAGGTGGTGGAGTGAGCTAAATAATGATGATGGATTCAACACAAATCTGTGACTGGGGGTGAGTATCTGAAAAGTTTCAGCACTCCGTCCATCATCTCCTTGTGTTTGCTTTGTTCTCCCTAATTTGGCGGGGTATGCCAGGACGTGGATCACTTGTTCGCTTTGGCACTGGATTCAAGCTAGCGTGGCTGATAAAGGGTGTTACCCAGAAACTGGTCCCAGGATGCTTATTTCCGGTTCAGGGGTGACCTGGTTTGGCAGTTCGGGCTCAACTGGTCCCATGAGGCATAGGGTCAAGACTGATTTACATATAGTTGGGTCTGAACTGAGGTGGCGACGTGAGCTAAAGAATGATGATGGATTCAACCCAGATATGTGAGTGGGGGTGAATGTCTGAAAAGTTTCAGGGATCCTTCCATCACCTCCTTGTGTTTGCTTTGTTTGCCCTAATTTGGCAGGGTATGCCATGACGTGGGTCCCCTTGCTCACTTTGCCACTGGATTCAAGCTAGCCTGGCTAGTAAAGGGTGCTACCCAGAAACCGGTGCCAGGATGCTTGTTTCCGGTTCAGGGAAGACCTTGCTACGCAGTTCAGGCCAGACTGTTCCCATGAGGCGCATGGTCAACACTGATTTGCATATAGCTGGGTCTGAACTGAGGTGACGAAGTGAGTTAAAGAATGATGATGGATTTAACCCAGATCTGTGACTGGGGATCAGTGTCTGAAAAGTTTCAGCACTTCGTCCATCATCTCATTGTGTTTGCTTTGTTTGCCTTAATTTGGCAAGGTATGCCCAGATGTGGGTCCCTTGCTCACTTTGCCACTGAATTCGAGCTAGCCTGGCTGATGAAGGCTGTACCCAGAAGGCGGTCCCAGGATGCTTGTTTCCAGTTCAGGGAAGACCTGGTTTGGCAGTTCGGGCTGGAATGTTCCCATGAGGCACAGGGTCAAGACTGATTTACATATAGCTGGGTCTGCACTGAGGTGGTGAAGTGAGCTAAATAATGATGATGTATTCAACACAGATCTGTGACTGGGGATGAGTATCTCAAAAGTTTCAGCACTCCGTCCATCATCTCCTTGTGTTTGCCTGATATGTTCCTCTTCGCACTGGAGCGCTAATCCACGGTGACCCTAACCGTTAGTATTAACTGTCTGCGAGGTGTCTTCCTGACAAGGTAAAAACATATTCCACATGTGTGTTGAAGCAAGGGGTGTGTTTGTCTCCTTACTAATAGGGTCTGCTCTTTCTCTTTCTTAGCTACCGGTGCTCACGGATATTCCCCAGACAGAGGTAGGTTCCTTAATCAGGCTTCAAAAACACCCCATCTATATTCCCTGGCTTCCTTCCCTGTACCCATCACCATCCTAGCCTGTTTACAAGTCCAGCTGGGGTAAGGTGGGCATGGTGGTGGTGGCTCATGTCGTCTCTGCAAGATTGCTTCACAAGTCAAAGGTAAGACTTGTGGGGTACCTGACAAGATGTAAAGTTCAAAGCATTGGGACACGAATGGCATACAGACACCTGGAGACAAAAAATACAGAAGCATAACAGCACCAGACTAGGTAGTGATCTTTTCCAGTCTCTATAGGTGAGGGTTTTTCTATCCATTTCTTTATTCTGATGCTTTTTTAAATATTTTTGTGTTCTCTGGCATTCTTTGCTGACATTACTTTTCAGTTCTTGGGTTTGTATCCAGGTCTTCCCAGGGACTTGTTACAGTCCACTCAACACAGATGCGATTAAATTGTATTACTGTTTCCACAGGTTCGATTTCTTTATTGCTAAGGCTGAGGGCCTCATTTATGAAAACTGTTGCATTGCAGCGTGAAAACAGCAATGCAACAGTTTTCACTGCCCCCTCCTTGCGACACCATAGATGCTACGCATTTAATGTGCGGCGCTCCATGTCGCAAGGAATGACAGATACGTCAGGAATCCTGACGTATCTGTCGGAGCAAAACTGATGCATTGCTGTTGTTGTGTCAGAAGCGTGACGCAACTCCAGCAATGCCGGGGGGGCTATCATTATAGCACGGTGTCACCCTTACGCCTGCAAAGAGGCAGGCGTAAGGATTTGACCCAGTGGCGTCCTAGAAGTGGTGCATTGAAATCTGATAGACGAGGCTTTGTTGCAATGGAACGCCCACCCTGCATACATTATACCTTCCGCAGGTATAATGTGGCGCAAGGGTTTACAAAGTGACCCATCTACCTAGATGTGTCACTTTGTAAATATGGAGCAACATGGCGCATTCTTTACGCTTTCGCTGCATCACAAAAAGTGATGCAGCTGGGGCACAAAAGTGTTACAAGGGGCCCTTAAATAAGCCCCTCAGTATCAGAACCAAACTGTATACAGGATTCCACAAGGTCAAGAGAGAAAATGGTGCCTGCTTTCTCTTTCCATCTCCTTTTCCCCCCAGGAACTGAGATTCCATCGACATAGTGATCTGCCCTTAGGAGGGAGGCCTGGGATAACGTCGAATTCCACTGCCACCAGTGGTTCTTGACAGAATGGTTGCGGTTAAAGTAGGGAAGATCATTCTATTCAGACAGGGGCACAGCATGTATATTAAAGAGGGTAGGAAAAGTACACCTCTTGTAGTAGATACACCCAGTGCCTGTTATTGTATTGTATCACAGAGGCCCTGGAGGGAGGAGTCTGACACCCGTGCAGGAGCTACAATAAGGGGCAGATTTATGTTAACTGGCGCATCCCCAGGGATGCGCCAGTTAACATGCGCCACAGTGCGCCACAGCTCCGCCAGCCATGGTGCGCCGCATTTATAATGCGGCGCACCATGGTGCAACAACGGCACAGATGCGTGACGCATCTGTGCCGGAATTGTGGCGCATTGCTGGAGTTGCGTCGCAAGCGCGACGCAGCTCCAGCAAGGCTCGGGGGTGCCCCATTGTAACAATGCTGCGTCAAGACCTACGCCTGCTTCAAGCAGGCGCAGGCTTTTGACGCAGCATTGGCTTAAAAGTGACTGAGTGAAATCTCATAGATTTCACTCAGCCACTTTTGCGAGGCGCACCTGCCCCGGAACGCCCACCCTGCGCCGGAACGCCCACAAGCGGCGCTGGGCTTTACAACGTGACGCATCTGCCTAGATGTGTCACGTTGTAAATCGTTCGTAGGGATGCGCCACGTTTACGCCGCCTTGCGTGACGCAACAGCGGCGTAAACGTGGCGCAAGGGCCTCATAAATCTGCCCCTAAGTGACTAGTCTGAGAATAACATTGGCTGAAATTCTAGAAGCAAAAAGCACACACTGGTCAGCCATGATACATAAGAGCCTAACTGACAATCACATGCTGAGATCTTCATTGTGGAAGACAGAGTCTGCCGAATCCGCTGCAGGCAGCAGACAACCCGCGTATGCACCTCACATTTTTCGGTCACTCCGTTTTCCTGTCCTAAAGACTCGAATCTATATAGTGCGTTTGAACTCCCAGTCACCCAGAAAGGAACCAGCTCAAGCATCAATAGGCCCAGTCTGCAGAAAACCTTTGGGCACATGAAACACGAGAGGTTCGTTTTTGTAGAGCACTTAGCATGAGAAATCTGGAAGAAAACGGAAAGCTCCTGTTTTTTTTCCTGCCTTGGGGTTAGATGCAATTGGAGAAGAAACAGCATACTGCCAGACAGAGCCCATCATAGTGACAACAGTAAAAACAAAAAATCAGAGTAGGCCTCCTTAAGCAGGCCGCTAAACTATTTTCTTTGTATTTTAATGGCTTATGTAGACTGGTGCCTGTTCCGCAGGGGCGGACGGCGGCGAAGCACATTTTCTTGGAGTACTTTAATCTTTTGACACGCGCTGTCAGGAACCAGCGTTTAATGAGGCGCTCCTCTCTACAGTCATCGGCGACTGGCTTGTTTGGTCGGATTTCTACGTAGCCGCGATCGACGGCCGCAATCGTCAGCACCCTTTTTTCTGCCTTAATTGGTTTATTTGCTTGGCTTTGTAGATGCCATGTTGTTACAGGGATCATATCTCCTGCCAGTCGGGGAAGTACCTGTGGCATTTTCGCCGCCCATGAGACAACGGGCGCGCGGGCGCGCAGCCGCCGGCGGGGCCCGGCTCGCGTTGGCAGGCAAAAGGTCTGTGCTAATTTGCAGCACATCACTGTCAGGGACGTCTGGGGCAAAGCAGCAATAGCGAGTTGTCAGAATTACTTCTAGAATACTAAGAACTGTCCCAGAATAGACAGAGTTGAGTTCCTATTAGAGCCGGACTGCGCGTGCCGCGCGCATGTGTCAGATATAATAGAGAGGCTTCGGGATGTGTATCCAGAGGGCTCTTCTGCTGCTCAGAGGAGGAGGGAGCAGGAATGGGAGAGAAATAATGAAGGACAATGAGTCGCTAGGGAGGAAGAGGTCATGGGTTACATGGGGGGGGGGGGGGTCGAAAAGAAGTAGAACTGTGTTGCACTAATATATCAGTGACTCATGTGCACCAGTGCTTAGACAAAGTTGTAAAGGATGCTGCAGAAGAGGAGAAGCAGAAAGCAATTAACACAGATACCATTTCTCTGTGGCACAGAGAGTGTTCGGTCAACAGAAGGGAGCTGTGTCTACTGGGGCATACGTAATGGGATGAATGTGGGATTCAGAAGTGAGAGATTAAGCTGGAAAGGGAAAGAGCAGGATGGGAAATGGTACATACAATTGGGTGATGGAGAGAGAGAAATGCATAAGAAACAAGCTTTGGCACAGCTAATAGGTCCAGTGAGGGGGCTGCTTTAATTGCTTAGTGGTGGGGCACAATTAAAAATATTTAAAATTCCACTTACCTGCCGTTCCGAAGGCCGCTGCCTTGCTTTCCTACTCAATCCAGGACTCCGACTGCGCAGACTCCTAGATACAAAATCCCAGCACTTCTCTCAGCCTGAGAGAAGCGCTAGGATTGGTCTGAGCAGCTTTGTTTGCCACTGAGACAGTGCATTGGAGCCTGGGGTGTTTTTCCAACCTGCCTGCGCAACAAAGTTGGATTGGAAAAACCGAAGCGCACATGTGTGTTTGGTTGGACTAGGACAGCCGGCCAAACACACATGCGCACTTCAAAGTGCTCTCCACTCCTCGCCATGCCTGTCAAACATGGTTACCTGGCCCCGCTCTGCTTAAGACTAGCTCACCAGCTGTTAGGCAAAAATGAAATGATGTTAAAATGCTTTTATCGTTGTTTTATTTTTTCTCTTTTAGCAGGAAGGCGGAGCTGCTCCACCATTATGGAGGAGCCACCCCTGAATAGGTCTCACCTATACAAGATATATTGGACTTGTCAATGGTTTTATGCAAAAACAACATTTGATGGACAGAATGCAGAACAATGTCATACATTCACCCCAGTACAGAGATCTGGGCCTAAATCCATCGTGTTTTTGCACTCCACACCACCCCAGTTCCGACATGGCCATATGCAAATCAGCCCTGACCCTGTGCCTCATGGGTACAGTCCAGCCCAAACTCCCAAACCATGTCTTTCCTGGACCGGAATCAAGCATCCTAGGACCAGTTTCTGGCTATCAGCCGTCATCAGCTAGGATAGCTTGACTCCAGTGGTGTGGAGAGCATGGGACTCACGTCTGAAAAATACCCATCTCACTCGGGGTGACAAATGCAAAAACAACAGTTGATGGACAGAATGCAGAACAATGTCATACATTCACCCCAGTATAGAGATCTGGGCCTAAATCCATAGTTTTTTTGCACTCCACACCACCCCAGTTCAGACATGGCCATATGCAAATCAGCCTTGACCCTGTGCCTCATGGGTACAGTCCAGCCCGAACTGCCAAACCATGTCTTTCCTGGACTGGAATCATGCATCCTAGGACTGGTTTCTGGCTATCAGCTGTCATCAGCCAGGATAGCTTGACTCCAGGGGTGTGGAGAGCATGGGACTCACGTCTGAGCATACCCATCCCACTCTGGGTGACAAATGCAAAAACAACAGTTGATGGATAGAATGCAGAACAATGTCATACATTCACCCCAGTACAGAGATCTGGGCCTAAAGCCATTGTTTTTTTGCACTCCACACCACCCCAGTTCAGACATGGCCTTATGCAAATCAGCCTTGACCCTGTGCCTCATGGGTACAGTCCAGCCCGAACTGCCAAACCATGTCTTTACGTGACTGGATTCAAGCATCCTAGGACCGGTTTCTGGCTATCAGCCGTCATCAGCCAGGATAGCTTTACTTCAGTGGTGTGGAGAGCATGGGACTCACGTCTGAGCATACCCATCCCACTCGGGGTGACAAATGCAAAAACAACAGTTAATGGACAGAATGCAGAACAATGTTATACATTCACCCCAGGACAGAGATCTGGTCCTAAATCCATCGTTTTTTTGCACTCTACACCACCCCAGTTCAGACATGGCCATATGCATTGTCAATAGTTTTAGCTATTTTTCACAGCAGTGCAACCGCTGTGCAACATGGCTGAAAGTAAAGAAAAAAAGATGAAGAAAAAAGTGCTATGCCAGCGTTGTCCGCTTCATTGTGCTTTTATTTTCAATACTTTCAGCCATGTTGTACAGTAGCGTGGCCGCTGCTTTACAGCATGGCAAAAAATTACGAAAAAATATAATTCTAAAAGAATACGGTGTAGTGTAGTTCCTGTATTTCCAATAGGCTCTGCGCATTGGAATAATATATCCTGTAGCTTAGATGTAGGACTGAGGTCTACTAGGTCTCTACCGGCTATATTAGACTTAATTGTGAGAGCCAGCTAGCTCAGAGGTCACTAAAAACGTTCTCAAATAAACAAAAAGGGATTCGTTTCTGACAACCGCATAAAACATGACAACTTTGTTTCCCAAGAATGAGAAATCAAATCTCTAGAGTCGCGGAAACAATAGATAACTATTTCACTCAGTCAATCGTGCATGCTTAGTTTCACCAGAGGTGCAAGAGAAGTAGAGAGACGGGCATTTTCAATAAAAAGGTATTTATTTAAAAGTCTTCTTTCTCAAGCATTGAAAATTAACTGCTACAATAGTAAAGCATACTATGAAGTACAATGCATATAATACGAACAGTATTATAAAGTAGTACTGTAAAAGCATGATATGGTTTCTAAGCCATAAAGTGCATAACATGTATAAAATACATAAAATACATACAGTGATAATAGGATGACTAAAATACTCAACTGGTGCTTCTAGAATACGCCTACCCCGGTGTACCTAACCTAAGTCTGGTAAAAGGGAGGGAGTATAAGAGGAGGAGTTTTAAGCCTAGGAGTTCTCTGCTAGGAATCTGATTCCAATCATTCTCTAAGAGGTCTAATCAGCTCCGTACCTTTGTTCTAGAATGAAGGAGGTCTTGTATCTCGTTCTCGGGACTCGATTTCCCAGATACCCGCAAGGGTAGCCTGGAAACACTGGAGCTGGATTTCTCGGCAGGAGACATGACAGAGTCTCGCAGTGCGTCTGCTGGAGGGTCGGCTTCCTTCGGCACTTGCTGCTGCAGGGCGTCGGGCAAGTAGATAGTCGATCTGCTCCAAACCACCGTGTGTTTGTTTAGGCAAATCAAGGCATATTTATACCTTGAAGGTGCCGCGTTTGACGCATGTTTGGACTTAATAACGTCACTCAAAGGCTCATTTCTTGGAAAACGCCAGGAGTTCTAGGAGAACTTAATATTCAAGCAGGGGGAAGTCCCGGGCTGCTGAAGGCGGGTTTTTCCAAGAAAACGTTGTTAATTCTTGGTGCGTAGTGGAAGTATCCATGCCGTATTTGGGCTGTATTGTTTACGCCAAATATGGTAATGATTTCTATGCCTATATAAGGGAATGATAAAGTATACCTATATAAGGGCATGAATCGGGAAATTTATACTAGGGTCCGAGATTCATTTACAACACCCAATCCGCGGATATTAAGTTCAATAAAGCTAATCTAGCAAGCACTGAACATATCTAAAGCTAGTGTTTACAATTCCACCCCAATACAAAGAATGCATTTGAACTGGGAAAGCAGAAAAATATTTTTAGCATTTCTACAGTACACAATATACTTTAGGGAAAAATTTCTAAGCATACAGTCTTTTAGTCTAATTTATGCAATTTGAAAAGAATCATGAGATCACATTTATAAAAACGTCTCTTAAATACAGAAGAAAAAGTTGAGATCATTTCATAACATAACATGTCATAGCAATCTTTCTATTAATAGGGATGAGGCCTAAATAGTTCTTTTAGTCAGTCTTCAAAAAATGACTTGTTCTCTAGGAATAGTTCTACTTTAAGCAGATTAGTCTGTGAAACAAAAAGTTCAATGTTTTCGAAAGAGAGAAAAACTACAACTTTGTTGTGAAAATAGAGTTCCAAATGTTAGAAGTCATTGTTTTGAAAAAATGAAGGCCGAATTTCAGAGTTCAGAGAACACTGTGTGCATGACTCAAAAGTTATTCTCGGTGTCAGTAGAAAACATCAAGTCGTCTAGGCTGGCAAAGAAATCGTCACCACAGTAGGTGAAAGTGAAACCACTTTATCCAGCAGATCAAATGTGCATAGATGAGAAGCATTGCCGTCAGCGCTTGTTGCCGCGTTAGCAAGGGTCATATCAGATGGTACCTGTGTACCTGGTGTTTCTCGTACCTCACCCTCGGTTAGACTTTCTGGTGAGATCTCAATGAATGCCGTCATCAGGATTTGTAGCTGTTGAAGGCAACACAATGCATGAGCTGTTACAGGACCTAGCAAGGCGTCGACATCCGATGGCAGGACTGATGGAAGTGTAAGAAAAATGTCTAACACACATTCCTCTCCACAAAGCAGGCATCGTAGAACAGATAAGATGCAATCTTGCCAGATTGGTCTGAACAATAGAAGCCATGTCGTATTCAGATCTCTTAAACGAGCCAAGCCGAGAATCTGTGTTATCCTCTCGCGATACCTCTGGGCATGGACCGTCTGTTCCATGAGGTTCTGGGTATCGCCGGTTACTGGACTTGCCATATCGGAGCAGAAGAAATAAAAATAGTATTCCTGCTACGAGTCCCAAGATGAGAGGTAGGCCGCCGAACACAGAGTGTACGAAATTTGGAAAAATGCTGAGGACTGCTTCAAATGGTGCTAACAGTCCCGAAAAAATCGTCTTAAATACATGTGCGATGCCACTGGTATCAGACATGTTTAAGATTTGACTTAACATTTCTGCAAAATGTACAGGGCAGTTTGTTGATAATAATGCATGTATCTCTGCAGATGTCCTTGCAACTTGCAGATCATACGTTTCTTTAGATGATGTCAGTGGCACAGATTTTTGCAAAAGAATAGACTTTAGTCTGCTTAAAGTATCAATTTGTATAGAAGAGACATTCAATGAAGGCCATATTGCCGTCTGACTGTCTGACTTGCGAGTTGGATGCAATACTTGCATACAACAAGTGACCATGCACGACACACTAACCAGATAAACTTTTCCTGGCACCATTCCACAGCAGCTGGGATCATTTAACATAACGTAACTGCCATTGGATAGCTGCCTGAAAATGGGTTCTATCAGTGTGGAGGGAGTACCGGGCAGGTGGCATGAAAGGTTATACGCAGAACCATCGCAGGCTTCATGTAAATTAATACCCAGACACAGAAGTATACCACTTAGTGAATTTTTACAAATTTTCCCACTAAGGAATACTTATTTCCCATTATTCCAACTACTGTGTGTATATGGTAAAGTCCATGTTGACTTAATGTATTCTTTACCCAACCTTACATACATGCCTTCTGGTATATGCTGTAGAGAATACTGAAACTGGAAAATCGTCATTGGAATCATGATAGTGCCATGGATTATCCATTCTATTACAGGTTTCTCAGAAACTGTCAATGGTAATCTTTCCAGTTTTTCAATGCTCACTACCGTATAGTCTGCTCCTCTTTGTGCCAAAGAGATTTGTTTATCTGTAAGGTTAAACCCAGTAAACAATGACGTTGTGTTGATAAGCCTCCATGGCACGTAGCCTGAATGCAGATTTTGCAATGTCCAGCCTAGCTGCATTATAGAACGTAATTCAGACTGGTCATGTTGTACAATTAGCAAGTCTTGTTCCATTATGTCAATTGCAGAAGATACAATGCTGTCCAATGAATATATTCCGGAGGACAGAGTAGTTAACCCATTGTCCACTACAGAGAGAGCTTTCTGCAAGTTAATACGATCAATTTCTCGTATTCTTTCTGCAGTTTCTAATTGTGTTATTTTCCAAGCCTCGTTGTACGCAGCATATATTCTGGTTTATATGAAACGTTTTTGCCATGGTTTGCGAGATCCCAATAAGAAATCTCGCAAATCATTGCTTTCTTTAAGTAAAGTCAAGTGTTGTTTAATTTCTGGAAGTGTAGAAGATATCAGCCATTCATCGCATAGTTTCCCTAGACTATATGTTGTTACGATCCCTGGATGTTGTCTCTGGGAGTATCTTGGATCTGGCCTGTTAAGAATTAAACCCTGTGTTTTGTTCAGGAATCTATCTTGACAGTTATTGGTGTCTGTGGGCCAGATTAACCATTTTTCCAATTAGGACTAGTTGTGTTCAATTTGAAAACATATTGTACGTCTATATCCCCTCTGTAGTTTTGTTATTTTCAGGTATAGGCTTTGGTATAGACGGTTTATTTAAATCTTTTATTTATGCTATGCCAAGACAAGAAGTTTGTTGCACAGTGTCATTTAAAAACAGTATTTGTTCAGGTATAATGCAGGCTCTGAATAAAGCTTCCAGACCTTGCACCTGCCATTCTTTTGTGCCCCAGACAGTTTATGTCTCAATGTTGTCTTTCCAGAAGTCGTAACCCAATGTGGACAACTTAGCACAAAAGTTTGCAGAATAAGTTTGTTTGGTTTTGGTCAACATTGTTTTCAATCCTGTCTTATTTATATTTTTGAAATAAAACGTTTCTAGATCTGTAACATTAAACCCTGAGAAGTAAGGAAACATTTAATAAAATGTTTTAGAGCTGCCTTTTTGTGGTGTTGGACAACGTTCCCATTGATTATACATAAAAACATTTCTCGGGCTTGCAGATTTGTGCAAATAGTGATGACCAAAATGGTTAAAACAATACATTTGTTCATAGTCTGGTGACCCTTCTAAATAGTCCTGTTCAGTATATTTCGCAGACATTTCTAAATCTGACATCCTTTCCCTGACTAGATCCCCAATCTTTGGAATCCAGACAGGTCTTGCTTGGACAGGTGGTTTATCTTCAGTGGCTGTTGGCTTTTGTGTTGTGTTACTCAGACTCCTTCTTATTTCATTTAAGTCCTGTAAGACAGCCAAACGATCTTTGACATCAAAGGGTTTCTGTTTCACCACTGAAGTCTGACAATCGAGATCCTCGATTATCATTCCAGTACCAAATAGTAGCTCATACGGAGTGATTCCCCCCAGAGAATTTCTTGGCAGATTGTTAAGACTACGTTGGACACTTATTAGATGTTTGACCCACCCATCACCCGAACCTAATACCTTTGCTGTTATGGATTGCTTTATGTCACGTTTTTTTCTTTCCACTACCGCATTACCCTCAGGATGGAAGGGACTAGAATACCGCAATGCAACACCCAAACTAACCATGGCCTCTTTGTAAGCTTGAGAGCTAAACGCAGGACCCTGATCAGAATGTAGCGTGCCTATTGCGTATGTGCCGATAAAGACTCGCAAATCCTTGATAACAGTTCTGGCGTCAGCCGAGCGATGGGGCCATAACCAAATAAATCTTGTCCTAGTAGTTGTGGGATCCGCATTTGTCTGTAGGGACGCCTGCGGGTAGATAGCCTAATGCTGTCTAACAGAGGTGTCTGTATCTGGCTGGTTACTCTGTAGTCAGGTGCCTTGGGCGGTTCATTACTGCGATTTCTGTTGCAGTCTGGGCAATTACTTGCGAAATTGTATACATCAACTCACAGTCTCGGCCACCAGTACATTTTTTCTAACTCTATTAAAGATTTCAAGATCCCTTGATGTCTCAGACCCTCTCCCATGTGTGCTTCTTGAAACAAGAAAACTCTCCTGCTTCCTGTTTGGAATTATTCTTACCCCCACTCCAGGGATTTGAGCAAAAAGGAATGGAGTTTGCATCAATTGTGTATGTATTTCCGAGTGGATAGTTTACAGGTAACGCTTCTTGATTGCCATCCGTTGAGGGTTTTACTGCTAATAGCATTTCACCAACTATCAATCTTTTTGAGCGTTTAATTGTAGCTACGGAAGACGCTTGCACAGCTGACTTCGCTGCTTCATCAGCCAATGAATTCCCTGCAACGTGAACGCCATCACGCTGATGACTCAGTGTATGTATCACTTGAGTCTTTTGTAGTTCTTTTTGTAAAAGAACTACTTGTTCCCAAAGCAACTTATGCTTGATTGTGCCACCTTTAGCGTCTTTGAATCCGTTTTGAACCCAGTTATGCAGATACTCATTGTAAGATTGGACACAGTAATACGAATCGCACACTATAAGTGTGGGGAATTTGCGATCGGTATTTTCAAGCGCCATCTTGAAAGCCTGTAGTTCAGCTCGCTGAGCTGTACAGTCTCCGAGTGATTGAGTTTTTGTGACCATAGGTCTAAATTTGCCATCGCGCCAGCGACCCTTAACAATCGCGCACGCAGCACTATAGGCTTGTTTACCCCCATTTGCGGGCTGTGCTGATCCATCTGTATATATTATACAGCCATAATGTTTAAGAGGAAGAATTTCGGTCGGCAGAGGACATTCGTGTTCATATTGGAGACATTCTTGTGCCTTTAGACAAGGGTAAAAAAAGTATTGAACGTCTGTTGCAGCAAGAGAGTTAACCCATTGTATCCATCTCGGATGTAGAACATTTGAATTAGGAATGCTTCCTCTTGTCACTGCCTCTAAGGCAGGTACAGGTATAACGATCATTATGCGTTTACCCTGCACAAGAGCTCTCTCTTTTGCTACAGCAGTTTGAACCGCTGTCAGAATTTTCTCTGTAGAAGTGAACTTCATTTCTGCTTGTGTGTACAAGTGTGATTTGTAAGCTATTGGTACCGTTTCTCCTTCATTAAAGGTTAGGTACGTAAGTCCGCATCTTCCTGGGATGATTCGGATTACAAGGTTGCGCACGTTTTCGCGTGTGTCTAGTTTAGTTTTTGCTAACATGTCTGTTTGGACTGAACGCAAAATTTCTGTGTGTGTTTGAGTCCAATGTGTTGGTTTAAAATCAGGTTTGATTAATTCGTAGAGAGGTTTAACCCTCTCTGCGTAATTCAGAACATAAGTTCTTCCAAAATTCAGGAAACCTAGAATTGATTGTAAGTTTTTCAGTGTTTTTGGGGGTTGGAGCAGCGCACATTTCTCTTGATAGTTTGTTGCTAGGCTTTTGCCTTCACTTGACAATTCATATCCCAAGAATATGACATTGAGGTGGGCAATTCTTGATTTTTAAAAATTTAATTTATACCCCTCAGAAGCTAACCCAAGTATTATGGTGTTCACTCTTTTCAAGTGCTTGTTCAAGTCGTCATCCGTAAGATAGATGTCATCGACATAAGATAATGCCTCATCATCGTACGTTTGGAGTAACTCCGTTACTCGTGCTGAAAATAACTCTGAGCTATTTTTGAATCCTGGGGGGGTGGGGAGGGGGCGACAAAATTGTCGCTGTGTCCCCAATATTGAGAAAGCGGTCAAATGCCTGCTTTCTGGTGCAATATTTTGACAGAAAAATCCATTTGAAATATCTAAAGTTGTTTTATATTTTTTGTGCACAATGTTATTCATCAGTGCTGCACTGTGTGAGTTTTGTACTGCAAATGTTTTGCAACAAGAGTTTAAGTGTCTGTAATCCAATACTAGACAATATGAATTGTCTGTTTTGGATACAGGAAACAAAGGATTGTTCATAGATGAGTTGCATGTTTCAATCACCCTTTGGTATTCTAGTTGATTTAAAATCTCCCTGACCTGTTTTTTAGCTTCTTGCTAAACTGGGTACTTCCTTTGTGCAGTGGGCTGGTTTTTTAACTGGATTTTATGGTGAGGAGAATCCTCATCCCATCCTGCATGATTTTTATTAAATGCTGGAGCTTGGGATACTGCCCATTTTCTGGCATATGCATATTTTTTATGAATTGGAATGTGATTAGAGAAGGCTGGCATAATTATCTCTTCGCCATGTGGGCACTGCCTGACAAATTCAGGTGGCCAGTCTTGTTCACCTAGAAGAATGCCATAGCCCTTAGAGAGCTTCTCCCAAAAGAGTGCTCTTATTTTTCTAGTTATGTCCCCCTCCATCCGGAGTGTAACTTCATATAACTTATGGGGTATACTAACCCTGGTGTCTGCAGTTTCAACCTGAATGCATTCATTCAAGTTCACTGTCTCCAGATGATCCTCCAGGATCTTGTGAACTATGGTAACTTCTGCTGTGCTGTCTAGCATTGTCCCACTCCCCGTTCTTGAGTTGTATCCTCAAGATCCTGGGCATGTCTGACTTTTATGCATGATACCTTCTTTTTGGAAAACTGAGCTTTTTTACTTTGGTGACCGGGTTCCTTGTCTTTGGACTTGACGCGTTCTTCCTTGTGTTCTGACCGTCCTCTTCTTTTCGATTTCTGCGAGGAAGTCTGAAAAGATCGAGAGTGACGTGTATCATTATCTTGATATCTATCAGGTTTTTTCAAATTATCCCTATTCCTAAGATTATATCTCTTTTCAGAGGGCTCCCTTTGGGGAGACTTGTCTCTCTGTTGGGGAGATCTTCCTCTGGGTTGAGAATATTTTTCTCTAGGAAGAGTTTGTTTATTACTCTCCCACTTCTTTTTTGGAGTAGTGAGATTATTCTTAATAAATGTTTTTTCAGGATTTTCAGTTAGTTGGGGCTTCAATGGTTTTCCACCCAAACTATCTCTACCTAATTCTTCATATGATTTTTCAATAATTCTGGCAAGCTCATAAGGTTGGTCTGCTATATCTGTTTCTGTTCACTTCTGACGTATTGCCACGGATGCTGCTTCACCTCTAATATTAGCTAATAATATAGCTGAGACCTGTTAGAAATCTTTCAGTAAATTCATACCTAGATTTAAGGCTGGTTCTGGGCCATATTCATTCTGAATTTGTCTCAGAACGTCTGGTATTACCGCCATGGACGGCACACCATGTGTTTTTGTGTAGATTGAAGCAAAGACTGTACCCCAAGTGTCACAGTCCTCCACATGCGGTGCAATCCCCATTGGTAAACAGATTGTCAGAATTCGGTGTTTTTCATGAGTTGTACTGTCGGGGAATACTGCCTCTATTTGAGTAATTTTTTTGTGCTAGCCAAAACGGAATGTGTTCCCTTTTGGCGGGTAACTTGCCAATGACTGACTGTATAGTCTGTGGTGTAATTTTGTTTGTGTTCCCCTGGTACGGGCTGTGTTGCGGAATTTTTATCGCTGGTTGGACTGTTACAGTCCTCATGACATATTCAACCAATTGTCTATGTATTTTTATTAACCCCTTTGCTGCTAGGCCTTTTCCCCTCCTGTGCTAAGGCTTTTTTTGGCGTTTTGGGGTAGTGCGCGCTTAGGCCCTTGTAACCTTTTGACCACATAAGGTATCCACGCCAAATTTGTGTACTTTTCTTCCAACATCATGTGGATTCTAAAGGCACCCAGGGTTTGTGAATTCCCTTGGAGGGGTCCCAGAAAATAACCAAAATATAGTGATTTGTTTGTTTTTTTCAGAAAAATGGGAAAAACGGGCTGCAAATGAAAGCCTCTGGGTTTTTCCCTGAAAATTTTATCAAAAAAGGGTTTGTGGGGCTGAAATCTCCATTTTCTCAGATTTTAGGGAATGACAGTCTTTTGTCAGAGAACCGACATTTTTCACACAGTTTTGGCATTTTTCTGGGACATAGCCTATTTTTGCTATTTTTAGAGCTTTCCACCTCCTTCCAGTTAATGGTAGAAATGAGTTTGAAAAAAATAATGGATCCTGGAAAGCTGTACATTTTCAGAAAGTAGACAAGATTCTGAATTCAGAAAGGGGTCATTTGTCTAAATCCATGAAGGTTTCTGTATAGAAACTAACAGTTAAATATTGGAATAATTGAAAATTTGTTGAAGAAAACAGCCTTTTGTCTCAACGGTTTCACCTATAACTTTTTCTAATTTTGACAACACTTGGAAAGCAATATACCATTACATCCGGTAGACCTTCCTGGTTGTGTGGATATATAGGACTTGTAGTTTCACCAAGAACCCCATGAACCCAGATCCAAAAACTGAGCAGCAACTTGCAATGGTATTTTTTCATTTACTGGGTATAGAGCACTTTGTCTTGGAAAGTGTATACATGGAAAAATCTGTATGAAAGACACCTATGTTTTTCTGAATTGGGTACAAATTATAGAGTTCAGAAACAGTATATAGTTGCTAATTTTCAACATTGGGAATGCTCATACTAGCATGAGAATTATTGGTCATTTTTCAAAAATATTTTTTCTTTACACAATGTCTTTCATTGAAAGGGAGAAATGCATGAAAGCTCAATTGGTAATAACAGTTGATTTACAAATCTGAATTACCCCAATTCTCCCGATAAAAACGGTACCTCACTTGTGTGGGTCGGCCTTGTGCCTGCGACAGGAAACGGTGCAAAATGCAACGTGGTCACACCTAAATTTTGCAGTTACAAATTGACCCTTTTTTGGCACAGTGCCTACCTGTAGTTTTTGCACCCTAGCTCTGCCGGCACCTAGGGAAACCTAGCAAACCTATACATTTTTGAAAACTAGACATGCAGGGAAATTCAATTATGGGGTGACTCGACTGCCTACCACCAGGTTTTGTTACCCAGAATCTCTTGCAAAGCTAGGAATTTGACAAAAAAAACACATTTTCCTCACATATCTGTGGTGGAAAGTTCTGGAATCTGCGTGGATCAACATATTTCCACCCACCCAGTGTTCCCCCAGGTCTCCCAAAAAACATGGTACCTCACTTGCGTGGGTAGGCATAGTGGCTGCGACAGGAAACAGCGCAAAACGCAACATGGCCGCACCTCAATTTCCCAGTGAAATCTTGCGCTCTTTGGACAAAGAGACTACCTTTTGTTTTTGAGCCCTAGCTCTGCCAGCACCTAGGGAAACCTAGCAAACCTATACATTTTTTAAAAGAAGACACCCAGGGGAATTCAGTAAGGGGGGACTCGACTGCCTACCACCAGGTTTTGGTACCCAGAATTCCTTGCAAAGCTAAGAATTTGACAAAAAAACACATTTTCCTCACATTTCTGTGGTGGGAAGTTCTGGAATCTGTGTGTATCAACAAATTTCTACCCAACCAGCGATCCCCCAGGTCTCCCGAAAAAAATGGTACCTCACTTGCGTGGGTAGGCATAGTGGCTGCGACATGAAACAGCACAAAATGCAATGTGGACGCACCTCAATTTCCCAGTGAAATCTTGCGCTTTTTGGACAAAGAGACTACCTTTTGTTTTTGAGCCTTAGCTCTGCCAGCACCTAGGGAAACCTAGCAAACCTATACATTTTTGAAAACTAGACACCCAGGGGAATTTAGGATAGGGTGACTCGTCTGCCTACCCCCAGGTTTTGTTACCCAGAATACCTTGCAAAACTAAGATTTTGACAAAAAAACAAATTTTCCTCAAATTTCTGTGGTGGAAAGTTCTGAAATCTGCGTGGATCAACAAATTTCCACCCACCCAGCGTTCCCACAGGTCTCCTGAAAAAAATGGTACCTCACTTGCGTGGGTAGGCATAGTGGCTGCGACATGAAACAGCGCAAAACGCAACATGGTTGCACCTCAATTTCCCAGTGAAATCGTGCACTTTTTGGACAAAAAGACTACCTTTTGTTTTTGCGCCCTAGCTCTGCCATCACCTAGGAAAACCTAGCAAACCTATACCTTTTTTAGAACTAGACACCCAGGGGAATTCAGGATGGGGTGACTCGTCTGCCTACCCCCAGGTTTTGTTACCCAGAATACCTTGCAAAGCTAAGATTCTGACAAAAAAAATCACATTTTCCTCACATTTCTGTGGTGGAAAGTTCTGGAATCTGCGTGGATCAACAAATTTCCACCCACCCAGCGTTTTCCTAGGTCTCCCGAAAAAAATGGTACCTCACTTGCGTGGGTAGGCATAGTGGCTGCGACATGAAACAGCACAAAATGCAACATGGTCGCACCTCAATTTCCCAGTGAAATCTTGCACTTTTTGGACAAAAAGACTATCTTTTGTTTTTGCACCCTAGCTCTGCCAGCACCTAGGGAAACCTAGCAACCCTATACATTTTTTAAAACTAGACACCCAGGGAAATTCAGGATGGGGTGACTCGTCTGCCTACCCCCAGGTTTTGTTACCCAGAATCCCTTGCAAAGCTAAAAATTTGACAAAAAAAACACATTTTTCTCACATTTCTGTGGTGGAAAGTTCTGGAATCTGCGTGGATCAGCAAATTTCCACTCACCCAGCGTTTCCCCAGGTCTCCCGAAAAAAATGGTACCTCAGTTGCGTGGGTAGGCATAGTGGCTGCGACATGAAACAGCACAAAATGCAACTTGGACGCACCTCAATTTCCCAGTGAAATCTTGCGCTTTTTGGACAAAGAGACTACCTTTTGTTTTTGAGCCCTAGCTCTGACAGCACCTAGGGAAACCTAGCAATCCTATACATTTGTGAAAACTAGACACCCAGGGGAATTTAGGATAGGGTGACTCAACTGCCTACCACCAGGGTTTGTTACCCAGAATACCTTGCAAAGCTAAGAATTTGACAAAAAAAACACATTTTCCTCACATTTCTGTGGTGGAAATTTCTGGAATCTGCGTGGATCAGCACATTTCCACCCACCCAGCGTTCCCCCAGGTCTCCCGAAAAAAAAGTTATCTCATTTGCGTGGGTAGGCACAGTGGTGCGACATGAAACTGCGCAAAACGCAACATGGTCGCACCTCAATTTCCCAGTGAAATCTTGCAATTTTTGGACAAAAAGACTACCTTTTGTTTTTGCGCCCTAGCTTTGCCAGCACCTAGGGAAACCTAGCAAACCTATACATTTTTGAAAACTAGACACCCAGGGAAATTCAGTATGGGGTGACTCCTCTGCCTACCCTCAGGTTTTGTTACCCAGAATCCCTTGCAAAGCTAAGATTTTGACAAAAAAAAACTCATTTTCCTGACATTTCTGTGGTGGAAAGTTCTGGGATCTGCGTGGATCAACAAATTTACACCCACCCAGCGTTTCCCCAGGTCTCCTGAAAAAAATGGTACCTCACTTGCATGGGTAGACATAGTGGCTGCGACATGAAACAGCGCAAAACGCAACATGGTCGCACCTCAATTTCCCAGTGAAATATTGCACTTTTTGGACAAAAAGACTACCTTTTGTTTTTTTGCCCTAGCTCTGCGAGCACCTAGGGAAACCTAGCAAACCTATACATTTTTGAAAACTAGACACCCAGGGAAATTCTGGATGGAGTGACTCCTCTGCCTACCCCCAGTTTTTGTTACCCAGAATCCCTTGCAAAGCTAAGATTTTGACAAAAAAAACACATTTTCCTCACATTTCTGTGGTAGAAATTTCTGGAATCTGCGTGGATCAGCACATTTCCACCCACCCAGCGTTCCCCCAGGTCTCCTGAAAAAAAAGTTACCTCATTTGCGTGGGTAGGCATAGTGGCTGCGACATGAAACAGCGCAAAACGCAACATGGTCGCACCTCAATTTCCCAGTGAAATCTTGCAATTTTTGGACAAAAAGACTACCTTTTGTTTTTGCACCCTAGCTTTGCCAGCACCTAGGGAAACCTAGCAAACCTATACATTTTTGAAAACTAGACACCCAGGGAAATTCAGTATGGGGTGTCTCCTCTGCCTACCCTCAGGTTTTGTTACCCAGAATCCCTTGCAAAGCTAAGATTTTGACAAAAAAACTCATTTTACTGACATTTCTGTGGTGGAAAGTTCTGGGATCTGCGTGGATCAACACATTTCCACCCACCCAGCGTTTCCCCAGGTCTCCTGAAAAAAATGGTACCTCACCTGCGTGGGTAGGCATAGTGGCTGCGACATGAAATAGCGCAAAACGCAACATGGTCGCACCTCAATTTCCCAGTGAAATCTTGCACTTTTTGGACAAAAAGACTACCTTTTGTTTTTGCACCCTAGCTCTGCCAGCACCTAGGGAAACCTAGCAAACCTATACATTTTTGAAAACTAGACACCCAGGGAAATTCAGGATGGGGTGACTCGTCTGCCTACCCCCAGGTTTTGTTACCCAGAATCCCTTGCAAAGCTAAGATTCTGACAAAAAAAATCACATTTTCCTCACATTTCTGTGGTGGAAAGTTCTGGAATCTGCGTGGATCAACAAATTTCCACCCACTCAGCGTTCCCCCAGGTCTCCCGAAAAAAATTGTACCTCACTTGCGTGGGTAGGCATAGTGGCTGCGACATGAAACAGCGCAAAACGCAACGTGGTCGCACCTCATTTTCCCAGTGAAATCTTGCACTTTTTGGACAAAAAGACTACCTTTTGTTTTTGCGCCCTAGCTCTGCCAGCACCTAGAGAAACCTAGCAAACCTATACATTTTTGAAAACTAGACACCCAGGGAAATTCAGGATGGGGTGACTCGTCTGCCTACTCCCAGGTTTTGTTACCCAGAATCCCTTGCAAAGCTAAGATTCTGACAAAAAAAACACATTTTCCTCACATTTCTGTGGTGGAAAGTTCTGGAATCTGCGTGGATCAACAAATTTCCACCCACCCAGCGTTTCCCCAGGTCTCCCAAAAGAAATGGTACCTCACTTGCGTGGGTAGGCATAGTGGCTGCGACATGAAACAGCGCAAAATGCAACATGGTCGCACCTCAATTTCCCAGTGAAATCTTGCACTTTTTGGACAAAAAGACTATCTTTTGTTTTTGCACCCTAGCTCTGCCAGCACCAAGGGAAACCTAGCAACCCTATACATTTTTGAAAACTAGACAGCCAGGGAAATTCAGGATGGGGTGACTCGTCTGCCTACCCCCAGGTTTTGTTACCCAGAATCCCTTGCAAAGCTAAAAATTTGACAAAAAAAAACAAATTTTTCTCACATTTCTGTGGTGGAAAGTTCTGGAATCTGCGTGGATCAACAAATTTCCACTCACCCAGCGTTTCCCCAGGTCTCCCGAAAAAAATGGTACCTCAGTTGCGTGGGTAGGCATAGTGGCTGCGACATGAAACAGCACAAAATGCAACGTGGACGCACCTCAATTTCCCAGTGAAATCTTGCGCTTTTTGGACAAAGAGACTACCTTTTGTTTTTGAGCCCTAGCTCTGCCAGCACCTAGGGAAACCTAGCAAACCTATACATTTGTGAAAACTAGACACCCAGGGGAATTTAGGATAGGGTGACTCAACTGCCTACCACCAGGGTTTGTTACCCAGAATACCTTGCAAAGCTAAGAATTTGACAAAAAAACACATTTTCCTCACATTTCTGTGGTGGAAATTTCTGGAATCTGCGTGGATCAGCACATTTCCACCCACCCAGCGTTCCCCCAGGTCTCCCGAAAAAAAAGTTACCTCATTTGCGTGGGTAGGCATAGTGGCTGCGACATGAAACAGCGCAAAACGCAACATGGTCGCACCTCAATTTCCCAGTGAAATCTTGCAATTTTTGGACAAAAAGACTACCTTTTGTTTTTGCGCCCTAGCTTTGCCAGCACCTAGGGAAACCTAGCAAACCTATACATTTTTGAAAACTAGACACCCAGGGAAATTCAGTATGGGGTGACTCCTCTGCCTACCCTCAGGTTTTGTTACCCAGAATCCCTTGCAAAGCTAAGATGTTGACAAAAAAAACTCATTTTCCTGACATTTCTGTGGTGGAAAGTTCTGGGATCTGCGTGGATCAACAAATTTACACCCACCCAGCGTTTCCCCAGGTCTCCCGAAAAAAATTGTACCTCACTTGCGTGGGTAGGGATAGTGGCTGCGACATGAAACAGCGCAAAACGCAACGTGGTCGCACCTCATTTTCCCAGTGAAATCTTGCACTTTTTGGACAAAAAGACTACCTTTTGTTTTTGCGCCCTAGCTCTGCCAGCACCTAGAGAAACCTAGCAAACCTATACATTTTTGAAAACTAGACACCCAGGGAAATTCAGGATGGGGTGACTCGTCTGCCTACTCCCAGGTTTTGTTACCCAGAATCCCTTGCAAAGCTAAGATTCTGACAAAAAAAACACATTTTCCTCACATTTCTGTGGTGGGAAGTTCTGGAATCTGCGTGGATCAACAAATTTCCACCCACCCAGCGTTTCCCCAGGTCTCCCAAAAGAAATGGTACCTCACTTGCGTGGGTAGGCATAGTGGCTGCGACATGAAACAGCGCAAAATGCAACATGGTCGCACCTCAATTTCCCAGTGAAATCTTGCACTTTTTGGACAAAAAGACTATCTTTTGTTTTTGCACCCTAGCTCTGCCAGCACCAAGGGAAACCTAGCAACCCTATACATTTTTGAAAACTAGACACCCAGGGAAATTCAGGATGGGGTGACTCCTCTGCCTACCCCCAGGTTTTGTTACCCAGAATCCCTTGCAAAGCTAAAAATATGACCAAAAAAAACAAATTTTTCTCACATTTCTGTGGTGGAAAGTTCTGGAATCTGCGTGGATCAACAAATTTCCACTTACCCAGCGTTTCCCCAGGTCTCCCGAAAAAAATGGTTCCTCAGTTGCGTGGGTAGGCATAGTGGCTGCGACATGAAACAGCACAAAATGCAACGTGGACGCACCTCAATTTCCCAGTGAAATCTTGCGCTTTTTGGACAAAGAGACTACCTTTTGTTTTTGAGCCCTAGCTCTGCCAGCACCTAGGGAAACCTAGAAAACCTATACATTTGTGAAAACTAGACACCCAGGGGAATTTAGGATAGGGTGACTCAACTGCCTACCACCAGGGTTTGTTACCCAGAATACCTTGCAAAGCTAAGAATTTGACAAAAAAAAACACATTTTCCTCACATTTCTGTGGTGGAAATTTCTGGAATCTGCGTGGATCAGCACATTTCCACCCACCCAGCGTTCCCCCCGGTCTCCCGAAAAAAAAGTTACCTCATTTGCGTGGGTAGGCATAGTGGCTGCGACATGAAACAGCGCAAAACGCAACATGGTCGCACCTCAATTTCCCAGTGAAATCTTGCAATTTTTGGACAAAAAGACTACCTTTTGTTTTTGCGCCCTAGCTTTGCCAGCACCTAGGGAAACCTAGCAAACTTATACATTTTTGAAAACTAGACACCCAGGGAAATTCAGTATGGGGTGACTCCTCTGCCTACCCTCAGGATTTGTTACCCAGAATCCCTTGCAAAGCTAAGATGTTGACAAAAAAAAATCATTTTCCTGACATTTCTGTGGTGGAAAGTTCTGGGATCTGCGTGGATCAACAAATTTACACCCACCCAGCGTTTCCCCAGGTCTCCTGAAAAAAATGGTACCTCACTTGCGTGGGTAGGCATAGTGGCTGCGACATGAAACAGTGCAAAACGCAACATGGTCGCACCTCAATTTCCCAGTGAAATATTGCACTTTTTGGACAAAAAGACTACCTTTTGTTTTTTCGCCCTAGCTCTGCCAGCACCTAGGGAAACCTAGCAAACCTATACATTTTTGAAAACTAGACACCCAGGGAAATTCTGGATGGAGTGACTCCTCTGCCTACCCCCAGTTTTTGTTACCCAGATTCCCTTGCAAATCTAAGATTTTGACAAAAAAAATAAATTTTCCTCACATTTCTGTGGTGGAAATTTCTGGAATCTGCGTGGATCAGCACATTTCCACCCACCCAGCGTTCCCCCAGGTCTCCCAAATTTTTTTTTACCTCATTTGCGTGGGTAGGCATAGTGGCTGCGACATGAAACAGCGCAAAACGCAACATGGTCGCACCTCAATTTCCCAGTGAAATCTTGCAATTTTTGGACAAAAAGACTACCTTTTATTTTTGCGCCCTAGCTTTGCCAGCACCTAGGGAAACCTAGCAAACCTATACATTTTTGAAAACTAGACACCCAGGGAAATTCAGTATGGGGTGACTCCTCTGCCTACCCTCAGGTTTTGTTACCCGGAATCCCTTGCAAAGCTAAGATTTTGACAAAAAAAACTCATTTTCCTGACATTTCTGTGGTGGAAAGTTCTGGGATCTGCGTGGATCAACAAATTTACACCCACCCAGCGTTTCCCCAGGTCTCCTGAAAAAAATGGTTCCTCACCTGCGTGGGTAGGCATAGTGGCTGCGACATGAAATAGCGCAAAACGCAACATGGTCGCACCTCAATTTCCCAGTGAAATCTTGCACTTTTTGGACAAAAAGACTGCCTTTTGTTTTTGCACCCTAGCTCTGCCAGCACCTAGGGAAACCTAGCAAACCTATACATTTTTGAAAACTAGACACCCAGGGAAATTCAGGCTGGGGTGACTCGTCTTCCTACCCCCAGGTTTTGTTACCCAGAATCCCTTGCAAAGCTAAGATTTGGACAAAAAAAATCACATTTTCCTCACATTTCTGTGGTGGAAAGTTCTGGAATCTGCGTGGATCAACAAATTTCCACCCACCCAGCGTTTCCTCAGGTCTCTCAAAAAAATGGTACCTCACTTGCGTGGGTAGGCATAGTGGCTGCGACATGAAACAGCGCAAAATGCAACATGGTCGCACCTCAATTTCCCAGTGAAATCTTGCACTTTTTGGACAAAAAGACTACCTTTTGTTTTTGCGCCCTAGCTTTGCCAGCACCTAGGGAAACCTAGCAAACCTATACATTTTTTAAAACTAGGCACCCAGGGAAATTCAGTATGGGGTGACTCGTCTTTCTACCCCCAGGTTTTGTTACCCAGAATCCCTTGCAAAGCTAAGATTCGGACAAAAAAAATCACATTTTCCTCACATTTCTGTGGTGGAAAGTTCTGGAATCTGCGTGGATCAACAAATTTCCACCCACCCAGCGTTTCCCCAGGTCTCTCGAAAAAAATGGTACCTCACTTGCGTGGGTAGGCATAGTGGCTGCGACATGAAACAGCGCAAAATGCAACTTGGTCGCACCTCAATTTCCCAGTGAAATCTTGCACTTTTTGGACAAAAAGACTATGTTTTGTTTTTGCGCCCTAGCTCTGCCAGCACCTAGGGAAACCTAGCAGCCCTATACATTTTTGAAAACTAGACACCAAGGGGAATTCAGGATGGGGTGACTCGTCTGCCTACCCCCAGTTTTTGTTACCCAGAATCCCTTGCAAATCTAAAAATTTGACCAAACAAACCAAATTTTTCTCACATTTCTGTGGTGGAAAGTTCTGGAATCTGCATGGATCAACAAATTTCCACCCACCGAGCGTTCCCCCAGGTCTCCCGAAAAAAATGGTACCTTACTTGCATGGGTAGGCATAGTGGCTGCAACAGGAAATGGTTCAAATCGTACGGTGGTGAATTTACAATACCCAATTGCAAAACAACCCTGATTTTCGGGGGGGGCACCTGAGTTTTTTGCCCGGGGCTCGGTGGTATTTTTTGGAAAGTACCAAACTCGAACAGTTCTGAAATGTAGACACCCGGGGGAGTCCAGGGAGGTATGGCATGCGTGGGTCCCCCAATGTTTTCCTACCCTGAACTCCTTGAAAACCTTAAAATTAGGTAAAAACATCACTTTTCCAAACTTTTTTGCGTGGGATCTCCTTGCCGGCAAAAATGTCCTACCACCCAGTGTTCCCCTTGTTCTCCCGAGTAAAAGGATACCTCACTTGTGTGGGTGCCCCAAAGCAGAACAGGCCAAAAATGAATTTTGAAAAAAGTAGTATTTAAGTTTTACAAGTTAAGCCCCCCTGCCTTAGTCACAGGCCTTTGGCCCACCCACACAAGTGAGGTATCATTTTACTCGGGAGAACAAGGGGAACTCTGGGTAGTAGGACATTTGTGCCGACACAGAGATCCCACGCAAAAATGTATGGAAAACTGTTTTTTTAACCTAAATTTGTGGTTTGCAGGGATTTCTGGGTAGGAAAACATTGGGGGACCCACGCATGCCATACCTCTCTGGACTCCCCCGGGTGTCTAGTTTTCAGAACTGTTTGGGTTTGGTAGTTTCCAAAGATGCCTGCTGAGATCGGGCCAAAAGCCCAGGTGACCCCCCCAAAAAATAAGGTTGTTTTACTAAAGGTAATTTTTAAGTCTCCACCGTACAAATTGGGCATTATCCTGTTGCAGCCACTATGCCTACCCACGCAAGTGAGGTACCATTTATATTGGGAGAGCTGGGGTAACGCTGGGAGGGTGGAAATTTGTGTGAGCCCAGTGATGCCACGCTTTCCCACACAAAAAAAGTGTGAAAAAAATATTTTTTCAGCAAAAATTGAGGTTTGCAAGGGATTCTGGGTAAAGGAACGTTGGGGGATCCACGCAAGCCATACCTCATTGGAAGCCCCCTGGTGTCTACTTTTCAGAAATGTGTGGGTTTGGTAGGTTTCCCTAGATGGCCGTCTCGCACGGTGCCAAAAACCCAGGTAACCCCTCTTGCAAAAGCTGGTGGTATTGACATTCAATACCACCAGCTTTTGCAAGAGGGGTTACCTGGGTTTTGGGCCCCGTGCTAGACGGCCATCTCGGGAAACCTACCAAACCCACACATTTCTGAAAAGTAGACACCCGGGGGCTTCCAAGGAGGTATGGCTTGCGGGGATCCTCCAACGTTCCTTTCCCCAGAATCCCTTGCAACCTCAATTTTAGCTAAAAAAAGCAGTTTTTCCACACTTTTTTTGCGTGGGAAATCGTGGCATCCCTGGGCTCACACAAATTTCCTCCCACCCAGCGTTCCCCCAGGTCTCCCGATAAAAATGGTACCTCACTTGCATGGGTAGGCATAGTGGCTGCAACAGGAAACGGTCCAAATCGTACGGTGGAGAATTAAGTTTTCAATTTGAGAGCGTGTGATTCAAGGAAATTGTGACAGACAATTTCAAGTTTGCAGGAGATTGTGGATAAAAAACAACAATGGAATTCACCAGAAAGACATGACCATATACTTCCATGGTTTAACAATAATATCTAAATTTAGTAACTTATTTATAGCTATAATGTACACCGTAACAGAGTTACTCAAAAGTCAAACATTCAAGCATGGCTAACTATTCCTCAAAGACACACACATCCAGGTTGGATTTGGCACGAGGGCGAGTGATGGTTCAGTACATAAAATTTTATTAACAAGATATTTCAAAAAATGAAATGCTCTGTCAATAAATAAATGCATAAAAATCGAATCAGTGACTCGCAACTCATGAGCTGTAAAGCCATGACAAGGCACCAACCGTTTTACAGGCCATTCACGCACCTTTCATACCTGATACAAACCAGACCATTGACACCATCCGGAAGGAACAGCAACACATTACAACAATCACAATAAGGGACAAGGTACACCCTACTTCAGAAAGAGATAAAAGACAAACATTACTGCACAGCCATCTAATCCGCAAGCACACACACATTCTGGTTGGATTTGGCACGAGGGTGAGTGATGATTCAGTACATACAATTGTATTCGCAAGTAATTTCACAAAAATGAAATACACTGCGTATAATTGAAAGTATGATAAACTGAACCACTGACTCACAGCTCGTGAGCTGTAAAGCCACGTCAAGGCACCAACCTCTTTACAGGCCATTCATACACCTTTCGTACGTGTGACACATACAAAGCATTCACACCGCCAGCCGCGGACCCATCACATTTCAACACTCACACCAGCAGACAGCGCCATTCAAGGGCCCATCACTTTCACACGCCCACATTTCTGACATTGCAACAACACAAAATGATGGACTGCGTGGAGTGTCAGTTATTTCTTAGAACGGAGGTTCTGATGTTTTTAATAATGAAGAGGTTTGAGCAGGAAATATATAGCGCTGATATTGGTTGATTCCACTTCTTATTTCTAGTCTGGATTACTCGTAGAGTATATTATTTTAGTTGAGTAGAGATTCGCAGGCACAACATATTTCACTCGAAGTTCGTTCCACAGTTATGCTCTTAACAATGATTGTGTAGAAGAAAGGATATTTTTCTAATGGTTATGCCATCATTCTTTATATTTTCACACATACCATTCCTTATTGTGACTTGTTGAGAGGATAGGTTTCACTAGGTGGCCTCTTCCAGATTTTACTATTTGGTAACTGTGAGCGTTTCTCCGTGTTCAGAGGGGTCTGCTGGTGTGCCTTCCAGACGTGCCGGCACGTCTGGAAGGCACACCAGCAGACCCCTCTGAACACGGAGAAACGCTCACAGTTACCAAATAGTAAATAAGGAATGGTATGTGTGAAAATATAAAGAATGATGGCATAACCATTAGAAAAATATCCTTTCTTCTACACAATCATTGTTAAGAGCATAACTGTGGAACGAACTTCGAGTGAAATATGTTGTGCCTGCGAATCTCTACTCAACTAAAATAATATACTCTACGAGTAATCCAGACTAGAAATAAGAAGTGGAATCAACCAATATCATCGCTATATATTTCCTGCTCAAACCTCTTCATTATTAAAAACATCAGAACCTCCGTTCTAAGAAATAACTGGAACCTACTCCACAGGATACCTAAGTAAAGAACTTGTTATACACTTGTCTGTGTGTAAAAAACGAAATGACGGTCACCTGATGAAGGCCTCAGGCCGAAACGCGTTGTGTTCTATTCTACCGCATTTTGCCTTCATATAATTCTCCATCGACCGAACATATCGTACAACAAACTTTTTTTGTAGTTAACTGTGTATTGTTGTATGTCTTTTTCACAATAGGTATTGTATGTTATTTATTGTCACTGGTATGAACTATAATGGTTACTCTATAAATTAAGTGAAACCAACATTTTTTTTAAAAAAATAGAAACACAAAACTCTGTTATCCGATATGGAAAAAAAGATATAAAAATGAAACAAACAATAAGAAAAATAAAATAATCATATATTTTGCATACATTACTGTCTAAGCGAATTATTATTGTCAATGTAATGATTATGTAAAACTGAGGTTGTAACAAGGGCACTAAGATTATCAACTGGTTTGCTACTTTTTCCTTCCCAACTCATGTCAGTACATTCCCTACGATTAGCAAGCCACTAGGTTGTAGGGGTCCCCTCTTTCCAATCTGCGTGGAGTGTCACTCAACTAGCAGTGTGTGTAGTGACCAACAGAAAGTAACTACTCACACACCGCCAGCCGAGCGCCAGTCCACCGACACCACCATCCAAGCACCAGACCATGCACACCGCCAGCCAAACACCACTCAGTGCACACCGACAGCCAAGTACCACTCCACACACACCACCAGCCAAGCACCACTCCATGCACAGACAGCCAAGTGCCACTCCACGCACACCACCAGACAAGTGCCACTCCACAAATACCACCAGCCAAGCGCCACTCCACGCACACCATCCAGCCAAGCGCCAATCCACACACACGGCCAGCCAAGCACCACTCCGTGCACGGACAGCCAAGAACCACTCCACGCACACCATCCAGAAAAGCGCCACTCCACGCACACCGCAAGCCAAGCACCACTTCACATACACCGCCAGCCAAGCACCACTCCATGCACAGACAGCCAAGTACCACTCCACGCACACCACCAGCCAAGCGTCACTCCACACACACCACCAGCCAAGCGCCCCTCCACACACACCGCCAGCCAAGCGCCACTCTGTGCACAGACAGCCAAGTACCTCTCCATGCACACCATCCAGCCAAGCCCACTCCACACACACCGCCAGCCAAGCTCCAGCCCAGGCACACCACCAGCCAAGCACAAGACCACGCACACCGCCAACCAAACAACAGACCACGCACACCGCCAGCCAAGCACCAAGTCCACAGACACCACCAGCCAGGCACCAGTCCACAGACACCGCCAGCCAAGCACCAAACCATGCACACCGTCAGACAATGGACACTACACGCAAACCAGCATCATACTTTAGTTTTTTTTTTAAAACAAATAAAAAACAGCAACAAATTGCAAATTGATACAAATCTACTAACACAACAACTACATCTAAATACACTACACAAATGCCAACTTTGAAACGGAACAATCAGTTTTAAAGAATAGAGACCAGCCTGTTCACTTTACCACTCATGGATGCTCCCAAAACTTCTTTTGTGTGTGATACATTCTAAAACAAGCAGGCACACACAGCCCAGGGTTAGAAGGACAGTCGGGGAAGTACATACGAACCTCCTTCCACAAACCTCTTTGCCAACAGACTCTACATCTCCGACTGGGAAAGTCTTTTGAGGTTGTAGGAGGAATTTGATCAGGAAAGTGGCGATCTTTCAATCTGACAACATCCTCCACCACTCCAACTCTAGGAACACTTGCCTGTTCCACTAAAACAAGGCTACCTACTACAGACTCCTGAAACTTCAAAGTCATCTTTGACTGAGGACAAGATTGCTGGAACACAACAAAAGCATTAAAGGTTGCCAAGTGGAAAAGATGGATAGCCAACTTCTTGTACCAAATGTAAGACTTACGAAGAGCAGCATACGGTTCCAAACTCTGATCTACTCTGTCAACACCACCCATGTGCCTATTATAGTCCATAATGCACACAGGTTTGTGCACTTCTGCAACTTGACCCCAAATAGTCAACGCTTCAGTGCTTTCATCATGTATGGAAGTCAACATGTAGACATCTCTCCTGTCTGAAAACTTCACAGCTAAAAGCTCCTCACAACGCAATGCACTACACTGTCCCCGAGCAAGCTTTTTACAAACAAGTTATTTTGGAAAACCTTTACGGTCACAGCGGATTGTGCCAAAAGCAACAGTGTCCTCTTTGGCCAATTCCCTGACCAACCGCACACCAGTGTAGAAGTTATCTACATATAAATGATAGCCTTTGTTAAAAAATCCTCTACCAAGTTCCCACACAATTTTCTCAGTCACTCCAAAAATGGACGGACAACCAGGGGGGTTAATCCTGGATTCCTTACCGGTGTACACCCTGAAATTAGAGACATATCCAGTCTCACTGTCACACAGCATATAAAGCTTAATTCCATAGCGTGCCCTCTTACTAGGAATGTATTGCCTAAATACCAAGCGGCCCTTGAACAACACCAAAGACTCATCCACTGCAATTTCTCTCCCAGGATAAAAGATCTCAGAAAATCGATCAACAAAATGATCAAGGACAGGCCGAATCTTGAAAAGACTGTCACAATCAGGGTGATCTTGTGGCAAAGCATCACCATTGTCAACAGAATGCATCATCCGAAGCAGAAGCAAATACCTATCACGACTCATGACTGCCGAAAATATAGCTGTTGCCATCAAGGGACTAGTAGACCAATATGAAGCCAATGATGGTTTCCTAAGCAAGCCCATCAAAAAAGTTAAACATAAAAACTTTTTCATCTCCTCCAAATTTGTGGGAGTCCCCCGGTTAGCTCGAGCATGGGGCTTAAGGATGGCACTGTTCTCCCTCAAAAACTGTTCTGCATACAAATTAGTCTTCTCTACAATCTCTGCCAAAAACACATCATCCATAAACAACTTGAAAAAATCAATTGGCAAAATGTTTTCAGTGTTCACCCTACACCCTGGAACACCAGTAAATTCAGGCAATGCCGGCTGCACCATGCCTGGGGCAACCCAGAGGTCAGAACTTTCATCGACAAGTCTCCCAGCCTCAGGCTGCCGCCCAGCTGCCTCTTGTCCCACTACACCAACTGGAAGTCTAGGAGCCCCAGGCTGCCGCCCAGCTGCCTCCTGCCACACTACACCAACGTGAAGTCTAGCAGCCCCACGCTGCACCACAGATGCCTCTTGCCGCACTATCGCCACATCAATGTCCTCCTCTACCACAGGCACTTCATCCACACCAAAAATAGCTTCATCAGCACTCAGGGTATCTTCATCATCAGATGATGCCATGCGCAGAGAAAACTCACTACTAGAATCTTCACCTCCCATCTCTGCCTCAGAATCAGAGTCACTCTCAGCACCATGGTCAGAGGAAGAATCAAAAAGCATTCCAACAACTTGCTGAGCGGTAATCTGGCGGCTAGCCATTATCCTTACAAATAAAGGAGTCTGCACAAACAACTCAACAACCCCAACACTGTGCAAAGTAAGTTAAAAAATGGAAGCCTTTATCACAAATATCTATATTTAGAAAAAATATACAATTCACTTACAAGAGACAACTACACTCACCAGCACCTACTCTGCAAAGACACAGCAAAGAGGCAACAATATACCACTAGAAAGAAGAAAAAAAACTTACATCTACAGAAGGACACATCAAAAACAAATGCAAAACATGTTTTACAATCACAACAAACAGAAACCAAACATACTCGTATTACTACACACTTTGCAAAAAAAAAACAATTACATTACAATTGAACAAAAAAGAGGTCTCTTACCAAACACATGCAACTACAGAAACAGCAGAATAACAGAACCACCAGTAACGGAACCGCACACTGCAACACTCTAAAGAGAAAAAAAACAATACACATTAGAAGAAACAAAAACAGCACACGTTACAACAGGCTATGTCACAGGGTATGTCACAAATGGGGTGTCTGTCCCCAAGGGGGGAGGTTTATAAATCATTATAAAAGTGGGCCCCCTGGAAGAAACCCTACGGAGGGCAGAGAGGCCAAATAAAGACACGGCAGAACATACTTTTGAAAACAAATGGGCCCAAGGAAGCAACCCTTGGCCAAGGGGTCGCTCCCTATAAAAAAAAATCTGGAGTCTAGTGGGCTTTTCTATCCCCCCCTGGGTCCAGAAACGGTAAAGAAAACAGCCGATCTGCCCCCAGGGGGGGAAGAACAGTCTACAATATTTATAATGCCCCCTGGAAGCGACCCTTGCCCAAGGGGTCGCTTCCTTTATAAATATAATCCAATCCCTGGTGTCTAGTGGGCTTTTCTGCCCACCTGGGTCCAGATGCGGCCCAAAAAACGGCCGATCTGCCTCCAGGGGGGGCAGAAAAGTCTAAAAATAAATTAGGGCCACTAGGAAGCGACCCTTCCCCAAGGGGTCGCTTCCTTTTTAAAAACAAACAAATTCCTGGTGACTAGTGGGCTTTTCTGCCCCCCCCCCCCCTCGGTGCAGATAGGACAAAAAAACGGCCGATCTGCCCCGGGGGGGGGGGGTGGGTGGCAGAAAAGTCTGAAAAATATTTCATCCCCCTAAGGAAGCGACCCTTGCCCAAGGGGTCGCTTCCTTTATAAATATAAATCAATCCCTGGTGTCTAGTGGGCTTTTCTGCTCCCCCTGGGTCCAGATGTGGCCCAAAAAATGGCCGATCTGCACCCAGGGGGGGGCAGAAAAGTCTAAACCAAAATTAGGGCCACTAGGAAGCGACCCTTCCCCAAGGGGTCACTTCCTTTTCCAACGTAAACAAATCCCTGGTGACTAGTGGGCTTTTCTGCCCCCCCTGGGTGCAGATCGGCCCAAAAAAATGACCGATCTGCCCCAGGGTCAATCAATCAATCAATCAATCAATCAAACAGCCAGGTCTTGAGCTGTTTCCTGAAGGTGAGGTGGTCCTGGGTCAGGCGGAGGTGGGTCGGGAGGGAGTTCCAAGTCTTGGCGGCGAGGTAGGAGAACGACCGTCCCCCTGTGGTGGCTCTTTGGATGCGGGGGACGGCGGCGAGGGCGTGGCCGGTCGATCGAAGCTGGCGATTGGGAGCGTAGAAGTTGAGGCGGCTGTTGAGGTATCCTGGGCCTTGGTTGTGCAGGGCTTTGTGTGCGTGGGTGAGGAGACGGAAGGTGATTCTCTTGTTGACCGGGAGCCAGTGCAGGTCTTTCAGGTGTCCGTAGATGTGGCTGCGACGGGGGATGTCCAGGATGAGTCGAGCTGAGGCGTTCTGGATCCGCTGGAGTCTCTTCTGGAGTTTGGCGGTGGTTCCGGCGTAGAGGGAGTTGCCATGGTCCAGTCGGCTGGTGACAAGAGCCTGGGTGACTGTCTTCCTGGTCTCGGTGGGGATCCACCGGAAGATCTTGCGCAGCCTGCGAAGGATGTTGAAGCACGACGAGGAGACGGCGTTGACTTGTCTGGTCATGGAGAGGGAGGAGTCCAAGATGAAGCCCAGGTTGCGTGCGTGGTCTGTTGGTTTGGGTGCGCTGCCTAGGGCGGGAGGCCACCAGGAGTCGTCCCAGGCGGAGGGTGAGGATCCCAGGATGAGGACTTCCGTCTTGTCCGAGTTCAGTTTCAGGCGGCTGTTCTTCATCCATTTGGCTACCTCTTTCATCCCTTCGTGTAGGTTGGCTCTGGCGGTGGCGGGGTCGTTGGTGAGGGAGAGGATCAGCTGGGTGTCGTCGGCGTAGGAGATGATGTTGAGGTTGTGCTGGCGTGCGATGGCTGCGAGGGGACTCATGTAGACGTTGAAGAGGGTTGGGCCCAGCGAGGAGCCTTGAGGAACGCCGCAGATGACTTCGGTGGCTTCTGATCTGAAGGTGGGGAGGCGGACTCTCTGTGTCCTTCCGGCGAGTAAGGAGGTGATCCATTCCAGTGCCTTCTCCTGGATTCCGACGTTGCTGAGGCGCTATACTAGGGTGCGGTGGCAGACAGTGTCGAAGGCCGTGGAGAGGTCTAGGAGGATGAGGGCCGCTGTTTCTCCGTTGTCGAGCAGGGCTCGGATGTCATCGGTTGCTGCGATCAGTGCGGTCTCGGTGCTGTGGTTGGCCCGGAAGCCAGACTGCGAGAGGTTGAGGGATCCGTTCGACTCGAGGAAGGCGACCAGCTGCTTGTTGACGGTCTTCTCAATTACTTTTGCGGGAAACGGGAGCAGCGAGATGGGACGGTAGTTCTTGAGGTCGGTGGGGTCGGCTGATGGCTTCTTTAGTAGGGCGCTGAGTTCGGCGTGCTTCCAGGTCTCCGGGAAGGTAGCGGTGTTGAAGGAGGTGTTGATGATTTCCCGCAGGTGGGGTGCGATGAGAGCGTCTGCCTTGTTGAAGACTTGGTGAGGGAAAGGGTCGGTCGGAGATCCGGAGTGGATGGAGTAGAAAAGGGTGGGCAGAAAAGTCTGAAAATAATTAGGGCCCCCAAAGGAAGCGACCTTTGCCCAAGGGGTCGCTTCCTGCACAAATATATTAGCCCAAAAACAATCCCTGGTGTCTAGTGGGGCATTCCTGGTGCACGATCGCGACGCTGTGCGCGATCGTGCACCAGGAATGCCCTTCATTGGGACATCAGGGGAGAGGAAACACAGTTTCCTCCCCCCCGATGCCTCAAGGCACCGAAAACCGCCCCCCGCCCCACCGGAGCACCAAACAACGAACCTGTCTGCTGGACGCGCTGGAAACAAATGGCTTCCAGCGCGTCCAGCGCTTCCTGATGACGTCGGCGCGCGCTGTGCGGGCTGACGTCACCAGTAAGCGTGGGGGGGCCAGGGGGTGGCAGCGGAAAGTCTTCCGCTGCCACCCCCACTACTGCCACCACGATCGATGCCCCAGGGGGGGAGCGCCAGCGCTCCCCCCCAGGGCTGTACTGAGCGGTTCCGTCATCAGCACAGCCCAACCGATGCTTATGACGGAACCGCTCGGTCATCAGCATTGAAGGGGTTAATTTTTAAGCTGAGCTAAAAGTTTTCTATCTGACATTTCTTCAATGTCAGGATGTGATGTATAGCTGGCTAGAACCGGCCATGTAGTTCCTGGTCTACCTAGTGGACCGAGCATGGTAATGTGATTTTGATGTTTTAGGGCGCCATTAAACCAGAGCTGATACTCTTGGTAAGTTAGTGGAATTTCAACGTCCTCGAAAGGAACGTATTCCGCTGGAGTTCCTCTGCTTTGTAGTAGTGGAACTCCAGTGTTACGGGATTTGCTTGTGGAAAAGTAATCCATGAATAGAATACCTCTGTCTGCGATATTCATGTGCCTCTATCACAAATATAACTTTACCGCCTCTCGATGATACCCCATTTTATATAAGTTTTATAGTTATGTTTTTCCTTATATTTGCCGGGATGAATATAGCATCTGGGTCATTTTTGTTGGAGAGTTGTGTCATCTAAGACTGCTTGAGCTGCTATTCTAGCTCTCTCCCTTTCGTCGTCACTCTCCGACATTTTTATTTACTAAAAGTTCTGCAAAACTATTTTCAAGGAAACAAAGATTAGGTGCACAATATTTTGGAACACTGTATCCTTCAACGTTGACTAAACCAAAAACTAACACATAGGATTCTCGTCCTACTAAGTTTTGGTGGATATTCTGCCCTTTCACCCACTCCAGACGTCTATTGGAGTTTTTACGGGAAAGAGGGGTCTGTGTGAAAAGCACGACTGAGTTACTCTAGTATCTAGTGTTAAATTATCACCTTACCAAATGTTGGGTGCCATGTAGTGTAGTTCCTATATTCCCAATAGGCTCCACGCATTGGAATAATATATCCTATAGCTTAGACATAGGACTGAGGTGTACTAGGTCTCTACCGGCTATATTAGACTTAATTGTGAGTGCCAGTTAGCTCAGAGGTTACTAGAAACTTTCTCGAATAAACAGAAGGGATTAGTTTCTGACAACCGCATAAATCATGACAATTTTGTTTCCCAAGAATAAGAAATCAAATCTCTAGAGTCGCGGAAAAAATAGATAACTATTTCACTCAGTCAATCGTGCATGCTTAGTTTCACCAGAGGTGCAAGAGAAATAGAGAGACAAGCGTTTTCAATAAAAAGGTGTTTATTGAACAGTCTTCTTCCTCAAGCATTGAAAATGAACTGCTACAATAGTAAAGCTTAATATGAAGTACAATGCATATAATACGAACAGCATTATAAAGTAGTACTGTAAAAGCATGATATGGTTTCTGAGCCATAAAGTGCATCAAATGTATAAAACACATAAAATACATACAGTGATAAAAGGATGACTAAAATTCTCAACTGGTGCTTCTAGAATACGCCTACCCCGGTGTACCTAACCTAAGTCTGGTAAGAGGGACCATAAGAGGATAAGTTTTAAGTCTAGGAGTTCTCTGCCAGGCATCTGATTCCAATAATTCTCTAAGAGGTCTAATCAGCTCCGTACCTTTGTTCTAGAATGAAGGGGGTCTTGTATCTCGTTCTCGGGACTCGATTCCCCAGATATCCGCAAGGGTAGCCTGGAAACACTGGAGCTGGATTTCTCGGCAGGAGAAATGACAGAGTCTCGCAGTACATCTGCTGGAGGGTCAGCTTCCTTCTGCACTTGCTGCTGCAGGGCGTCGGGCAAGTAGGTAGTCGATCTGCTCCAAACCGCCGTGTGTTTGTTTGGGCAAATCAAGGCATATTTATACTTCGAAGGTGCCGAGTTTGACGCATGTTTGGACTTAATAACGTCACTCAAAGGCTCATTTCTTGGAAAACGCCGGGAATTTTAAGAGAACTTAATATTCAAGCAGGGGGAAGTCCCTGGCTGCTGAAGGCGGGTTTTTCCAAGAAAACGTTGTTAATTCTTGGAGCTTAGAGGAAGTTTCCATGCCGTATTTGGGCTGTATTGTTTAGGCCAAATATGGTTGATTTCTATGCCTATATAAGGGAATGATAAAGTATACCTGATAGAGCGTGCAGTGCAGGTCACGGAGATTCCAGACAACATATAGCAATCACTAACGAGTTGTTAATACATAAATCAACATAGCAGCATTTCATCAAAACATTTCAAAAATCTTTTAAAGCAATTATATTTGATCGATCGATACTTTTAGCAGCAATAAAATTTTAGCAGCACTTTTATTTTTCACAGTTTATCAACACGTAACCTATCTACCTATCTTAACTAGTCCCTAACCATTTCCTCTGCTACCAGAAAATTACTGATAGAGCGCGCAGGTCACCCGACTAACTTCGTCAACGGATAAGGCACACTTGGGCCCATAAAAATAATATTTCAACCAAACTTTAATCAGATAACCTATCTACTATTATCAGTAATTCAGTTCACTTCTGTTTGTTTCCGTGTACCTGACTTACCAATCCTTGAAACAGGTACCTATAATCACAATGGATCAGGGAGCTAGCTGTGGGAGTAAGTAGACAACACAATACCATTGAATAATGTTTATACTCTTTATAATGACCACAGACTCAAGAAGTTTTAAAAACCTTTATCTAATCATCATCATCGTTATCATATGCCATGAGCCAGATGTTTACACAGATTAAACTATCTATAACCAGAATTAGAAATATCGTATAGCTATGAATGTGAGTAAGAAACATTTATAATTCGAAAATAACGGAGGGAAAAATAAGGAACACGCTATTTAGATCAGCAGACTTTCACAACTTTACTAAAGGCGGGTAAAGAAAGGGAACATACTAATCAAAGTAGACTTTCGAAATTCACTAACGGTTCAGAGGAAACAAAACTTATTTATCCAGATGTGCTTATTCTCTATAGGGAGGGTAAGAATGTAACAAACTATATATGCAAATGATTCTGCATTTGACTAAAGGTAGGGGAAAAATGGAACATGCTAATAGACATAATAACATGAAAATATCATTTATGGGAAACAGAGGAAAAGGAACAGATGCAATTATGCCTTATTCAAGAGATTAGGAAGGAGATTTAGGGAAAACGAACATCCACACTGAAGTATTTTTACCTAGGATAGATTGAAGACTAACCCTGGCCACGGGTCAGTTGGAAAAGGCGGGAAAGGACCCTCAAGGACTTAGGTTGCCAGTAGGCGAGCAGGTACATTCATGGACAGTCAGGACAGGATAACCCCAGGATTTGGATCAGGACCGGGTTCACCAAAGGGTACGACCAACACCTGCAGCTTCGGTTGCAACGCCTGCGCTACTCCCTCTCTGCAAGGAATTGGCCAATAACCCCGATTGGGTTCTCGAATCTCCCAGCAAAGTGCTTCGCCAGCACTTAAAGTTTCCCAAACTCCGACTGAGTCTGTGGAAATACGGACAGAGTGCTCCGCAGCTCTCTGTATCAATCACCTATAGAGTTCGTTGGGTCAGTGACAGGTCAACTATTCGGACAAGTCGGACAATTCCTCTAGCTAAACCTAGGCTAGTTATACTGTTTTCGGGTCAGTGTACACCCACCAATGTTGCAAAAGAAAGGATCCCCAACTCCTGATTGGACTGAGGAGGAGGTTAAGTCATCATACCACCAAATTTTAGACTTTCTCAGGCTTAATATTCAATTTTCGTACCCACCCCTTAATTTCTAGCTTCCCATGACATATGATTTACAGTGAACAATAGAGTATACATTAAGCATGGGCGAATTTTGCGAATCTCGCGTTCGCGAATTTTGCGGATTTGCGAACTCGCAATCCGCAAAATCAGCGAATTCCCGCGAATTTGCGGATTTTTTTTTTTTGTGTTCGCGCGTGTTTCTGCCATTTCGCGAGGGTTTTTACAATTTCGCAATTTGCGAACTTACCTTTCGGGTCGCAAGTTTTGCGAACTTGTTGTTTCTACGTGTCCAGCCTGTTTGGGACACTCTTCTTCATCACTGCCACTCTCTGTCACCACTGCCACTCTCTGACTACTCATGCCACCCTCTGGCCTACCCATGCCACCCTCTGTTTCATCACCACACCCTCTGGTTGTCCAGTGTACATTATTTTCGGCAAAGCAAAGCACACCTTCCCTGCCTCAAGTGACCTGAATTAATTTGGGGCTGATTAATGTGTCACAGAATATATTTTTAGCTGGCACCAGCTTCCTTAGTGCTTCCTGATTAGTGATCTTTTGCACTTGCTAAGTGCTTTCATTGTTGCAAAATTAGTTACAACACCTGCCCTGCCCCAACTGACAATAATGAATTAGGGGCTGATTAATGGATTTTAACTTCCAGCCTGGCTCCTGCTTGTCTCCCTTAGCTGTAATTCAGGACCTTTGTGGCATATGTGTAACTATTCTGAGGTTCAGAGCAGGGTCACATAATAGTTGCAACTGGCAACTGAAGTCTGGAGGGGCCCCTCAGGAAGCACTACAGGAAATGGCTACTAATGATGAGCCTGAACTTTTGAACCTGGTAAGTAGTTTCAGTTTTGCTAAGATCGTATTTCTGCAATTTAGCACTTACTCGCGGGGTGCGAAGTTGTACTGGCAAGCCGCGAACTCACGCGAACAGTGTGAGCAAGCCATAAAATCCGCTGCTCGCGGATTTGCGGATTTTGCGGGAGATTCGCGGATCTCGCGGATTGCGAATTTACCGAAAATCCGCAAAATCCGCGAGCGAAACGGATTTTCCGCCCATGCTTAGTATACATAAGTTAATACAATTGTATCAATTTTAGGTACAAGTCAGCTTCTTCAGCTAGGCTGGAGTAAAAGTTCCCAGAAGCATCTTGGCTGTGTCTGCCAGCTGGCTGGGTTCCACTGCTGCATGGCTTTCTTTCCCCATCACGTGACTGGTACCATACTGGCTTCAAAGATGGAGTAGCAAGCACTTCCCAGGCCCAAAGAATACGATACATGAAAAGCAAGCGAAAACAATTTAGAAACACAAAAAAAATGAATACACTGTATACCATGATTGGCAATACTACACCCCTTACTTTATAATAACTATTGCATTAGGATAAGTGCAGAACACACAGCTTTGCAAAAGCAGCAATGCAAGCTCGGAGCATATGAGAAAACAAAGCGGCCATTTTAGCTGTAGTGCGCATGAGCAACAAATTCCCTCCAGAACTGCGAGTGCGTCACATCACATGGGTATGACCTACGCATGCGCAGACTAAATTCCCGCAAAGCAGCGACCATTTTAAAGGCAAGCGTATTATGTTTTAGAAAACACATAGGCAAGCGTCACTAGAACACCCCGTGTAGTGTAAATTGTGCAATATTAGTAAGAAAAAACGGATTGATTACAAAGTTAAGGTCTTTTGAGGGTCTTGAATACAAGCAAGTCGCGTAATGTGCGAATACTTGCTCCATCAATCCCCTCTTTGATGATATTTACTATCATCACTATTAATGGAACCAGATGCCAACTTTTCACATTTCACCCAATTCAATTTCTTCAAACTTTTTGTTCAGCCTTTTCCCTGCATCCTTGTTAGGATGGTAATTCTTTGCTCTTTTGTAAATCTGATTATTCAGTTCTTCTAATTCAAGTTCATCAACATTCCGTTTCATTCCTCTCTTATTCACAGCATACTTCTTTTTGTGTTTTCGACATTTAAAGCAAATTATTATTATCAGCACAATTAAACTTATTCCTGCTATTGGCATCAGTATTTTACTCACAAGAATTAGAAAACCAATTACCTACGAGGAGAGAACATCAGTTAGTCTCTTCCAGGCACTGGCAACCTCCAGTGGTTTGAGCTCCTTTTCCAAATTAGTTATGTTTCTCACATATTTCTTAATTTCAACACTTTTGTCAGGAATGTAAGTGCAACAATGTTGCGCCTTCAACATTCTACAGACTCTGCCCTCTTTTGCCAATAAGGTGTCAAGAGCAAGTCTATTCTGTAAAACTATAGATCTGATCGCAACCATTTCGGTATTGACCATCAGGAAACCTGCAGCAGTGTCAGTTGATAACCGATCTACTACTGTAGACAATTTGCAAATTCTGTGTGTATTCAGAGTCACTCCCACTGCAGGTATTAATGCACTAAATATATCACCCATTATTTCTGCTACACTTTCTCTTTTACTACGCACTAATCCATTAGTATTTTCATTGCTTCCAGCGACTTCATTCACATGGTATATTTTCGGGAAGACAATTCAAAAATAACAGCTTCCATACCAGTGATCTGGCAATTTGAAATAAGCCCTGTTTCCACATATACAATAAATTCCGGGAAACACAGGTTCTGACCCATTTTTGAAACCCGAACCTCCAATTACCTTGTAATTGTGATTGTATTCACTGGAACCAATGAATATGTTATTATATTAACTAGTCTTTTCTCTGTGAATACAAAGTTTCCCTGTGAATACAAAGTTTCCCTTTTCTTTTGAAATCCAGCAACAAAGCAGGATTAGCTCCACCATTTGAGGTGCTCCCCATGTTTTCAGCCACTTAAGGATTTTTCTGTCTTTTATCATTCGCTTTTCGTTGGAAACTTTCTCTTCTTGTCTCGGCCATATTTAGAAACATTTTGTCTTGTTCATGTAATGAACATGTTAAGTTATCTCTATGTGCTTCACCTAAATCTATTGTACCTATGGTTAGAAAGTATTCTCCCATATAACATGTTACATCACTCTTAGTATGTACAGGATTCAGATTTCCACGTATAGGAAGTTCAGAAAAGATTACGTCTGAGTTAGAATAGTAGTACTGTAACGGTCCTCTTTTATAGAACAAACTAGCTAAAATACTACAGGAAATTCCATATGTTAGTGGTAAATGATGATAAGTCACATCTTCAGCTACTGACGTAGGTAGCTTCAAGCAGACATAACAGTCTTCTATTTCCATTGCTTCTACGTAGTGTACTAACAGGTTTTCAAATCCATTTAAATGAGTTCTGTTCTTGATTCTGTGATAGTGTAGTCCTTCCTCATCTGATGCATCTAAGTCCATTTTATTTTGTCTAAGGCTAAGTGTTTTCTCAGGTCTTTCTACACTTTCTGGTGTCTCTTTCGTTTGCAGCTCTTCTGTGTCTTTTGTCACTATCTTAGTAGGGTACAATCTAGTATCTTTACTCATCATATAAGGAATCCTATCCCTAATATCAGTACTAAAGCTATACTACATACACATACTTTACAGCATGTTTTACAACAATTGCGTCTAGGTCTTCCATTCACAGTGGAATCAGACATTCGTTTGCTTAAAAGAAGTTTTTCAAGTCCTCTTTGTAACTTTGCACAGGTTGCTTACATAGGGCAACGTTCAGGTTGGTTCTTCTTCAGAAGTCTGGTCAGCAATCAGTTCTTCATCACTTTCATCACTTATATCAAGATTTTCAAACTCTTCCAACACCAGATAAGTCCATTCAGGACTCTGACATTTATTTTTCAGTCTCTTTATTCGGGCACTTTTTCTCTTAGGCTTTGCTCCAGACAGGTCATTTTCGCTGGAGTCTTGATTCTCTTGCTCATGTTTTTCCTCTACAGTCTTTGGTCTCAGTCTCAGTCTTTTGACAAATCTTGGTTCTCTATTCTTTTTCTTGAATGTTTTAACTGGCACTGTAATTTGGCTTTCTTCAAATGCTCTTTTATTTTCATTTAGTTGTGGCACATCTGCTTCAATATTTTCTTCTTCCCTATCTGTCTGACTAGTTCCAGGTCTTAGGTCAGTTTCTTCTGCCTGGTCACTAAGCTGGCCTGGTTCAGGTATATGCTGGATTTGGCTTTGTTTTGTTTCAATGTCTTCTTCCTGAACACATTTATCTATTTCTATCTGATCCTGTTCAAGCACTTCGAACCTTTGATTTTCTTCTGTTTGAATTTCCGCCCTATTTTCTATCTGTCCCTTTTCAGTCTCAGGAGTCTTTGGAGGTGTGTTGATTACCTGTTCTGTCCCTATCTGACCTTCCTCCTCATCAGATTTGACATGGATTTCGATGATCTGATTAGCTCCTATTCCTGTCTTGTCCTCACTATCCCACTCTCTATCTAGGTAGGTTTGTCTTCTGGTTCTTATTGGATCGAATGTCAGGTCGATTACTGGGACCCAATCATCTTGACTGGTGCTAGGTTGTTCTTCTTCAGCTACTTCAGGACCAACTTCAGGAGACCCCTCAGCTGCACAACCTTCAGCCAAGTTCTTTCTTTGTCTTCTGTCACCTTCTTCGTATGGCTGGCATGGATCCACCGTGGCACACCTGCACACTTCACCGCTGTTGTGGTAACCAGAATCACTTGTCTTTTCTTTCCCCACTTCGGTGCAAGGCAACTCGACCGGGTGTGTTTCTTTAGTACAACCCAATCACCAGGGTTCAGATTATGGGCTGGAGTTGCTGGCCTGGAGACGGCGTCTTCCCCAATCTGGTGAGAGATAGAACGCACTTGGTCACCCAGTTGCTTGCAATACTCTAGCACCAAATCATCAGAAATGTTAATCAGTTTGTGTTCTGGCACCCATGCTTGCCGGATTACTCTACCCATCAAAATCTCGTGGGGGCTCAGACCTGTCTTCCGATCCGGAATACTTCTAAGTCCCATCAGGACAAGGGGCAAAGCATCTATCCATTGCATTCCAGTAGATTCACACATGTTTCCCAATCTGGACTTGATAGTGCCATTCAGTTGTTCTGCCACTCCAGAAGCCTCTGGGCGATATGTACAGTGCAGTTTTTGTGTAACTTTGAATGCTTCACAGATTTGACTTATTATTTCATTCTGGAAATGCCCACCTCTGTCTGATTCAATTGTGACTGGAAAACCCTACCTAGGTATTAGTTCCCTCAGTAACAATTTAGCTACAGTGATGCTATCATTCTTTCTTGCAGGATAAGCTTCTACCCACTTGGAAAATAGGCAAACAATGACAAGGATGTACTTCATTCCTTTACAGGGGGGTAGCTGAATAAAGTCAATTTGTAATCTGATAAAAGGGCCTTCTGCTTTCCCAATTTTACCCGGTAAAACTACTGTTTTCTTTCCGGGATTGTATTGCTGACATGTCAAGCACCTCTGGCAGAGTGCCTCTGCTATGTTCCTGAATTTCGAATTGAACCATGTCTGCCTGAAGACACGGACCATTGCATCTCTTCCTACATGTGCATCTCCATGTATCAACCTGACCATAGGAGCAAGCAAGCTGTCGGGCAATACAGGCCTACCATCAGTATAAACAATGACACCATCCTCATTCCTTCTCTGACAACCACATTTTCTCCACCTTCTCTTTTCTTTTGGTCCTGCTGCATTCTGCAAATTTCTTAGTTCTTCCCAAGTCTGTACATCTTCAAACACCATAAGTTGGCAGCTGTTTTCAATTCCCCCCAATTTGATATTGACTGACATTTTATGTTTTGCACAATGTTGGGCCAGTTGGTCAGCATATCGATTACCTGCTGTCACATTGTCATGGCCAGATTTGTGAGCAGCACACTTGACCACTGCCAATTCTTTAGGTAACTGGATTGCTTTCAGTAGTTCTTATACAACTTTTCCGTTTCGGATAGGAGTATCAGAAGAAGTCATAAATTCTCTTTGCAGCCACAACTGGCCGAAGTCTTGCACAACCCCATAACCATACTGGCTGTCAGTGTATATGGTTATTCTCTTGCTTTTCCCAAATTTACAGGCTCTTGCCAATGCAACCAATTTGGCTACTTGTGCAGACTTTACTCCAAACAAATAGGATGCTTCTACTGGACGTTCTAACGTACACACAGCATAGGCAGCGCTTAGGCCTCCATCCTCATGTCTCAGATATGAGCCATCTACAAACAGCTCGAAATCTTCTATAGGCAGGGGCATTTCCTTGATGTCTGGGCGTGGTTTTGTACTAAACTCAGTCAGATCATTGCAAGTATGCTCGACCTCTCCCTTTGCTTCTGCAATCAGTGAATTTGGTAATAGGGTAGCTGGATTCAGTATGTTACATCGAGTAATGGTTACATTTGCTGCACCCACTAGAATTCTCTCATACTTAGTCAGCTGACTAGGTGTGAGATACTGTGTTTTGGTTCGGGTCAGTAAGATTACAACTACATGTGGAACATACACAGTTGCAAGATGTCCCATAATGATGGATTTACTCTGTTCAAGACTCATGCAAGTTGCAGCTACTGCTTTCAGGCATCCAGGTAATCCAGCAGCCACTGGATCCAAGGTAGCGGAATAATATGCTACTGGACGTCTAGTCAAACCATGCATTTGAATTAGGACTGAAAGTGCACTATTGTCTCGGGTGTCACAAATCAGTGCAAAGTCTTTCGAGTAGTCTGGCATTCCCAATGCAGGAGTTGTACACAGACACTCTCGTAACTTCGTAAAAGCTGACATGCTTTCATCATCCCACTCCACTGGGTCTTTCGCTCCTTTCTTTGTCATTTTTATTAATGGTTTGGCTAGGACTGCAAATCCCACAATCCACTGTCTGCAGTATCCTACCACTCCAAGAAACATTCTAATTTCTTTCTGAGTATTTGGTAGTTCCATGTTTCGAATTATTCTAATTCTTTCTGTGGTAACCTTCCTGATACCTCTCTCTATCTGGTGACCCAGATATTTCACTGAGGAGGTACAAAACTGTAGTTTGTCTGGTGATACTTTATGTCCTCCTTCACCTAAATGGTTCAGTAAGGCAATGGTGTTAACAACACAGTCTTTCCGACTTTTAGACGCCACCAAGAGGTCGTCTATGTATTGCACCAGAACGGATTCTCCAGGTAAGACCGAAGATTCAAGGCACTTTTTCAGAATCTGATTGAACATTGAAGGAATCTCTGTGTACCCCTGCGGGACACGGGGGCATATTATCAAGGGGGCTTATCTCCGCTTTTTTGGCTTTAAAAGCCAAGAAAGCGGAGATAAAATTATCTCCCTATTACCTAGCTGTCGCTAACACCAGTTAGCGACAGCTAGTAGGAGATAGCGACTATCTTGGGCCCCACTTTGCATGTCAGTGATATTTATTACTAATGACATGCAAAGTGGGCGTGTCAAGATGTTAGCGACTGAAAACAGTCGCTAACATCACTATCTCCTATTACCAACTTTTGGAGATATTCGCGCTAAGCGCGAATATCTCCAAAAGCTAACACCTGCCCTGAGCAGTTCTTAGCCATGTTATCCAATGGGAGGTGGATAACATGGCTTAGAGCATTAGCTCGGTAATGCATTAATATCGCTGACTTTTCAGCGATATTCTAGCATTGCGGCGATTTTTATCGCATCTGTGGCAAACCTTGGTAATACCAAGGTTTATTTGCGGTAAAAATCGCCGCAGCTCAGCTGTAAATTTTTGTCTCTAACCAAGCGATAGTGATAATTATCGCTATTGCTTGGTAATATGCCCCACAATTCCAGACATAAACATGACTGTCGAATTCAAATGAGAAAATAAATTTGCTGTCTGGATGCAATGGAATTGAAAAGAATGCGTGACATAGGTCAATGACGGTAAACCATCCAGCATTCCAGGGAATTTGGTACAGAATCACTGCAGGGTTTGGCACAATAGGACAGCAAGGAACAACAATTTAGTTTACCTTGCGCAGGTCCTGCACTACCCTGTACTTACCACTCGGTTTCTTGATTCCAATTATGGGTGAATTACAAGGACTGCTCATTACCTCCTGTATGATGTTTGCTTCTAACAATCTTTTTATTTCAATGGCAACCCCTGCTTTTACTTCTGCACTCATTTTATACTGTTTAGTATTCGGGTAAACTGCATCTTCTTTTAGGGGGATTTTAATTGGGTCAACATTTGGCATTAGTCCTACATCTTTCCCAGTGAAATCCCACACCTCTGGTTTCACTGTCTGTTGGAGTTCTTCAGGTAAGTCTTGTATTGTCAGTCTTTTCATTTCTGAGTCAGGTATTATTAACATTAATTTGTAAATTCCGTCTTCATCTGGAGTCTGAATTTCAACGCTCGTCCTAGTAAGTTCACAGGACTTGAATCACAGACAACAAATCTGTGCATTTCTTTGAAATTCCCTATAGTGATTTCCATGGGCTCTGTAACTGAGGTGCTAATTAATTGATTAGAAACACCCACTACTTGGATTGCTTCTCCCAGGAGTGGTAGGTTTGGAACGTCTGCTGTTCTCACAGTAGAACGGGTAGCACCAGTGTCCAACAGAAAGGTGACATCATTTCCTTCAATCTTTCCTTCAATGTATGGCCCTGACTGGTCCACCGGCAAGGAGGCGCCAAGCACGCACTCCTCGTCCTCCCCCTCAGGCACCGTCAGTAAAGTTCATCACAGAGGAATGTATCATTCAACAAAAATTGCGAAGTCGCTGCATTTCTATCCTCCTTTCCTTCCCAAACCTCTGCTTCCTCACTCTGTTGTGCTTTGCTCCTATAGTTTGGCCTAGGTGCACGAGGCAACTGATTCTGTTTTACCTATTGCTCTTTCTTCCGTGGTCCCTCATTCTGCGCCTGCGGATTTAAATCATTATTTGGCACATTATCATTCTGCACAGCCTTACACTCGTCCCTCCAGTGCCTCATCTTCCGGCACCCTTGACAGGGGAATTTCTTTTGTGCCTCTTCTCTGCTCATTTTTACTCTGGGCTTTCCTCCACCCCCAGGGTTCTGATTCTGAGTATTTGTCATTTTGCTTAACTGCTGTGCTTGGTGCTCTGCCAGTTTTACTTGTGACCACATAACTTTTTCTTTTAATTCTTTTTGTTTATTTTCCAGCTTATCTTCACAATATTTGGCATACTTCAGGACTTCATCAATAGGTTTAGCTTGCCAACAGATTTTATTGTCTTTGATCCACTGAGAAATCTCAGGTCTTAACCCTAACACGAATCGATAAATGAAGTGGGTCATGTCCTTCATCTCAATGTTATCTAGCCTGCTGTACGTTTTGAATACCTGTAACAGTCGTTCATAATATGAATGTACAGTTTCATCTCTATTCTGGGTAGTTCTATCTATTCGGGTCCAATCAGTTTCTTTTGCAGGCACCTTTACTTTCAAGTACAGTATTACCTGGTCATACTTTCTCATCACCTCCGCTGAAGGAGCTCCTGTCTTTGTTTCTCTGGCATATTCTTCACTTGGCCAATCAATAGCAATTTTACATTCTGTCCACAAATCTACGGGAACTACAATGTCAAAGAACCCATCTAAATCTTTCAGGAGGCATTTCTGAACTTTAACAAATCTCTCAACCTGTCTGTACCATTCTACAGGTTTCTCTCGTAATTTTGGGAAATCATTTGTAAATGGCACAATATCCTGTCTGGACCATGGAACATGTACATATCCTCCACCTGGCACTTCTCTCATAGGATATAATTTTTCTGCCTTGTCAGCTTCTTTTAGGACATATTCAAAAGACACTTGTCTTGATCTACTGTCCTCCTTTTTCTTTGCCACCTGGCTTTCCATTTTTCTAAGTCTCCCCATTTCTGTAACAGATTCAGCAATTATCTTATCTGCACCTTTTTCCCTGACACATTCATGTTTTCTAAATCTTTGTCAGAAAATTCTGCTCTGTAGGGCTTTTGCAATACTTTGGATCTGCTGACGTCTATTCCCATGTTAGCTGCTGTATCCATTAGTTTCTCATGGAACACTCTGGTGTTTCTGGTAATACTTTTGCAAATGAATAGTAACTCTTCCTCACTAAGGGTGTTCAGCCTGTCTAGTCCCAAGTTCCCAGCCATTAGTTCCTCCAATTCTATTCTTAGTTTGTAAATATCTAATGGTTTTGGCTGAGGATTTATTTTCTCTAATTCTCGGGTCCATCAATCTATTTCTTCCGGAGTCACTACTGTGGCACTTCGAGTACCTGTAGATGACTCTATCAGGGCTTCTCTTGCACTAGTCTGAGTGTTCTTTCTCTGAGAACTGCCTTCTGGTTCCCTTATGGGCAAATCTATCAGGGAAATTACAGACTCGCATTCCCTTGCCTGATCATCAACTATTAAGGGCTCTTTTCTTGGTTGCACCACAGCTGGAGTAATAACTGGAGTCTTTGGACTAGCCTGTCTATCCCCGTAAAGAGGAACAACTGGGCCAATAGTTACTGGAATTGTCAGAGCTTCAGGACTTGAATTTAACTGGGATATTTTCTGGATGAGTTCATTTCGCTGTTTAACTAGAGCTTCTCTTTCTCGATCCTGTAAAACCTTTTCCCTGGAGGTTTCATGTATTACTTGTGGAATCAAAGGAGAGTAAAGATTCAGCGCAGTTGGAATTGTCATACTTGGTCCCTCACCACAAGACGGCCTATAACATGGAACAGTCAGATCAGGCATGCTCGACCCCTCATTACCACTAGGCCTATAACCTGGACCTGTCGTATCAGATGCACTTGCCCTTCTATTACTGGGAGGTCTTAAGAATGGATTTTTCGTACTCAGGGACCTAGACTCCTCATCATATGGCGGTGGATTTTTCATTAATAAATCCTCCAGGTATTCATCTTCAGAATCACCAGCAGTCATTAAGTGTCTGGTGTCCTTTTTCCTCCTACGGGTTCGTCTACAGTACGTACTGGGAACAGTCCTTCTATCATCATGTTCTGTCTCCACTGCTTCATCTTTTTCTCTTTTGCTTCTCCATGCATTTTCGGATTCCATTTGCTTATTCCTTTGTCTATTCTAGGTCTATCTCGCTCAAAGGCCTCAATCTCCCATTCTTCTAAAGCCTCATATGGCGTCAATCTTGGTCTGGGATGTAAATCATTCATAGGAAATGATAGAACTCCGTGATCTTTGGTATATTCCACCCAATTTTCCAACCATACACAGGTATGATACCCTTTGTCAAATAACATGAAAGATGCAGGAGTATTAGGTGGTGGAATGATTATACCTTCTCTAGTTTTGATAGGTTTATCCTTCTTGAAGTAATTTTTAACTTTGTCTACGAGTCATTTTTCTCTTGCTTCCGTACATATTGAGGGGAGCGCTCCTGGTGCCTAGCCACTCCCACCCTCTGGAGAACCCATAAAAACGTCATCTGTTTATGCGCTGGGCTAATGCTTGAAACTCTTCACTCCTGAGGCGGAAGCCGGGAGGTAAAGAGGCACGTTGTTTTACTGTGTTCTGGCTGACAGTCGATTTTAAGACTTTTAGCTTTTTAAAATTGTGTATTTCACTCACTTGTGCACGCGTTTCTCAACCGCTGACCACAGACCCCTGCTGGCCCCCCGCAGCCGATGAAGGCGCTGCTACGGGGCAGAAAACCGAGCAAACAGCCGCCATCTTGGGGGAGGTGTGAGGGGAGCGCTCCTGCTGCCTGGCCACTCCCACCCTCTGGCAAACCCATAAAAACGTCATCTGTTTATGCGCTGGGCTAATGCTTGAAACTCTTCACTCCTGAGGCGGAAGCCGGGAGGTAAAGAGGCACGTTGTTTTACTGTGTTCTGGCTGACAGTCGATTTTAAGACTTTTAGCTTTTTAAAATTGTGTATTTCACTCACTTGTGCACACGTTTCTCAACCGCTGACCACAGACCCCTGCTGGATCCCCCCACAGCCGATTAAGGCACTGCTACGGGGCAGAAAACCGAGCAAACAGCTGCCATCTTGGGGGAGGTGTGAGGGGAGCGCTCCTGCTGCCTGGTCACTCCCACCCTCATCCACTCTGCCTCAAATGTCCGGCCCTCACAGGAGGCGCAGCGGACAGGCGCAGTGGGCGCGCCAAAGGCAAGCCCGTCTGTGCCTGTCCGTGACTGACCGGGGCCAGGGGCAGGAACCTTTGTGGGTTTCTGCTTCCGAAAGCACTATAGCTCCATAGAGCTTACAAACCTATGTCCTCCCTTAGAAAACATCTGTCTGCACAGCTTAAATAGTAAGAATGGAGAAAAAAAGTGTGCACGCTGCTCCTTTACTGTCAATAGACAACTCGGGTCTAGACACAAAGGTAAGATACTTAATCTTGCCCTTCTAAATTGTCGCTCCCTAGGAAAATATAAGATGGAGATACATGGCTACCTAACGGATGGTCAGGTGGATGCCTTATTCCTTACGGAGACGTGGCTGAATACCACATCGGCACCAGACATACTGGCGGCCCTCCCACCGGGATATGACATCAACAGAATAGACAGGCTAAAGGGGAAGGGGGGATGCATTGCCATAATACACAAACAAGATCTGGCCTGCACCCTAGAAGGAAAGGACCTTGCTAACAGTAAAACAGGGTTCTTCTCCATCTCAGTGCACCAGGGGTACTGCCACCCAACTGATAGAAACTCTCAAGCTCTCCGCTCTCAAACATGAGAGACTCCTCCTCCTAGGGGACCTAAACTATCACTTTGACGAACCGAGGAACACTGAAGCTCAGGAAATCAAACAGGAGCTAGCAGGCATACAGATGCTGCTTAAATCAGAAAGACCCACTCACTGCCAGGGCCATCTCCTAGATCCTATTTACGCTAATTGGGACACCCTAACCGTAAAGCCCCCAACCCCTGTTATCTGGTCAGACCATTTTTTAGTCTCTTTCCAGGTGGCGGTCCCGGACAATGGACCTCAGAATGAACCAAACTTCGCTAATAAACTAAGGAAATGGGCAAAATTTTCCACGGAGGCATTTAATAAAATCATAACATCAGGAGGCCCCCCGAGGGCGAAGAAATAGAATCCGCCTGCGCAGCATTAAATCTGCGAATCCTAAAAGCGCTAGACTACACAGCGCCATGGATTCAAAAGGCTCCGGCGAGAAGATCCAAACCCGCCCCCTGGTTCAACACTGAACTACGAGAACAAAAAGCAAAATGTAAAGCTTAGAGAGGAAATGGCGGAAGGGTTACTCCCAGACAGAGAGAGCTGAATATAAGAAGGGTTTAAAGGTATATCACGCACTGATCCGGAAAACTAGAAAAACCTACTTCTGCACTAGAATCAAAGACGCGGACAATTCCATGAAGGAAATGTTCCTAGTCTATAGGGAACTCTCAGATCTCGCCCCACTAGCAGCCCCTATGATTGGGTCTGTTAAAACCTGCAATCAAGTAGCAGAGTTCTTTGCTAGCAAAGTAGACAAAATCTACGGTGGCTTCCCAGACACAGCCAGAGTAGGTGATGGGAGGGCAGAAAGTACCTTAAATATACAGGAGAATAACTGCCTCTCGGCATTTCTAACACCTTCACAGGAAACGATATGCCACATAGCAAGTAGCATTAAATCAGGCTCACCAAGTGATCCAGCAACCCCAAAAAGACTCCATGGCAGCATAACTACCCTGGAGCCTTTATTAGTCATCTCCTTGCTCTCTCCTTTAAAACAGGACAAGTCCCTACCTCATGGAAAAAAGCAATTGTCTTCCCTTGAGGAAAAAACCTAATATTAGTCTAGAAAAACTGGACAATCTACGACCTATCTCCCTCCTCCCCTACTTTGCAAAAATTGCTGAGAAAGCAGTCAACAAACAACTCTCGGCATTTGCTGAAACCAACGGACTGCTCCACCCCTCACAGTCGGGTTTTCGAGCTTTACACTCGACCGAGTCGGCCCTGCTGTCTTCAACGGAAGCCCTACGAAGATATGCAGATGAAGGCCAGACGGCGGCACTGATTCCCCTCGACCTCAGTGCCACTTTTGACACTGTAGCTCATCATACACTGCTACAGTGTCTTAAAAGGGAGGGGTGAGAGGAAAAGCTTGGGAATGGCTTCAATCATTCCTAACAGATCGCACCTTTCAGGTCGCTCAGGGCCAGTTCAGGTCTAAAGAAATAAAACTCAATCAGGGAGTGCCACAAGGCTCCAGTCTCAGCCCCACCCTATTCAATCTGTATGTGGCCCCAGTAGGAGGAATCACAGACACATATGGGGTTGAGATAGTGTCGTAGGCAGACGATGCGCAACTGATTGTGACCCTAACGCAACCAGAGGAGCAATGCGCTAACAACTTCGCGTCTTGCATGCAGGAGGTGGCACGGTGGATGGCGGACAACTGCCTCCGACTTAATGGGAATAAGACGGAGGTATTGATTGTAGGTAAATCCCCATCAGTGTGGACCTCAGCCTGGTGGCCGGACGAACTGGGTGAACTACCCACACCTAGTAATCTAGTAATGAACTTAGGGGTCTGGCTAGATAAAAACCTATCGTTCGACCACCAAACCAAACAAGTGGCAAGCACCTGTTTTGGGATACTGCGGGTCCTCAGGAAAACTCTGGACCTTATGCCCATACCGGTACGCCAGACCCTGGTCCACACCCTAATAACATCTAGGTTGGACTATGGAAATGTACTGTATCTAGGGGCCAGCGTAAAAAGCCTCTCGAGACTACAACGAATACAAAGAGCAGCGGCCCGCTTCATCCTACAATTACCCAGAAGGGCATCAACAAAAAAAGCACTGAGGACCGGTCACTGGCTCCCAATTAGGGAACGGGTGACTTTTAAGGTCCTATGTGTAGGACATTGCATCCTTCATGGAAGAGGCCCAAGGTATCTGCATGGGCTTCTGAAACGATACGAGCCTACCCGCCAGCTTAGATCATGCGGCACTGGGCTAGTACAGGTCCCGAAGGTTAAAACAGCTAGAATGGGTGGAAAATCTTTTAGAGTCATGACCGCTAGGATATGGAACCAGCTGCCAGAAAAGCTGCGTCTGGAACCCTCTGAGTCCAACTTTCGAAGAGACCTGAAAACAGTCCTCTTCCCCAAAGACTCACCACGCAATCATGCCATGGACTCTTGGAAACAACTGTAGCGATCAGCACGGGGACACACTTGCTAGTGTAACAATACGCTTTACAAAATACAAATAAATAAATAAATAAATAAGGTCTGCCTCTTAACATCTGTTCCTTACCAAAACCAAAGTATTTTGGATCAGGTAAAAAAATCAGGATACCACATATACTTCGTAAAACCTAGTTCGTGTGTTAATTACGTACTCCTGTTTACTAATTTTCTTGTTTCTTGTAAATTTCAACAACCAATCAACACTGTGGTTGCAAATAATTTCGACCAATGGGTGCGCGACCTTTTCGTGAGACAGGTTCTCACGCTTCTGCGCTCACCCCTCCTTTACAATACCAGCTCCGTTTCACACCCGCTGTTTCGACCAATACCAGCGCGGCACAGTGACGTCAGTGCAGCTCCGCGACTGACTCCCTCCTTCACAAGGTAACTGAAACTAGATTTCTTTCTTAAAGTGCAAGTGCTCTATTTAATTTACAAGGTATAACATTAGCCACTGTACTCAAGTGTCTAGAATGGAAAGATTTGTTTCACTGCAAGTGAACCTTTTCTGTCTACTTTTCATACACTGCGGATAGACCCTTCTGCCTACCCTTCACACAAGCATTAGAGAACCTGCTACTTCTTTGACTCATCCACTCTTTTCGGGATATATACTAAGTCTTAAAGTTTCACTAGCGAACTCTTTTGCTATCACTCAAGCTCCGACGAACCTACTACTCCTTCTTGTGTGACCTTTACTAGGTTATATCACAACTGAAGTTTCATTAGCGAACTCGTTGCTATAATTTATTCAACTATTCATACAGAAAACCCTAATTAGAGCTTCCAGTTCTGCCTAACCATGCACTAATTTTCCTCAACGTAAGTGACCTCTCTGCAAAGTGGATTCTCCTCACCACCTGCTATTTCTGCCCACGGGGATTCCAGACAACATATAGCAATCACTAACGAGTTGTTAATACATAAATCAACATAGCAGCATTTCATCAAAACATTTCAAAAATCTTTTAAAGCAATTATATTTGATCGATCGATACTTTTAGCAGCAATAAAATTTTTGCAGCACTTTTATTTTTCACAGTTTATCAACACGTAACCTATCTACCTATCTTAACTAGTCCCTAACCGTTTCCTCTGCTACCAGAAAATTACTGATAGAGCGCGCAGGTCACCCGACTAACTTCGTCACCGGATAATGCACACTTGGGCCCATAAAAATAATATTTCAACCAAACTTTAATCAGGTAACCTACACACTATTATCAGTAATTCAGTTCACTTCTGTTTGTTTCCGTGTACCTGACTTACCAATCCTTGAAACAGGTACCTATAATCACAATGGATCAGGGAGCTAGCTGTGGGAGTAAGTAGACAACACAATACCATATACCATTGAATAATGTTTATACTCTTTATAATTACCACAAACTCAAGAAGTTTTAAAAACCTTTATCTAATCATCATCATCGTTATCATATGCCATGAGTCAGAAGTTTATACAGATTTAACTATCTATAACCAGAATTAGAAATATCGTATAGCTATGAATGAGAATAAGAATCATTTATAATTCGAAAATAACAGGGAGGGAAAAATAAGGAACACGCTATTTAGATCAGCAGACTTTCACAACTTTACTAAAGGTGGGTAAAGAAAGGGGAACATACTTATCAAAGTAGACTTTCGAAATTCACTAACGGTTCAGAGGAAACTAAACTTATTTATCCAGATGTGCCTATTCTCTATAGGGAGGGTAAGAATGGAAAAAACTATATATGCAAATGATTCAGCATTTGACTAAAGGTAGGGGAAAAATGGAACATGCTAATAGACAAAATTACATGAAAATCTCATTTATGGGAAACAGAGGAAAAGGAACATATGCAATTATGCTTTATTCAAGAGATTAGGAAGGAGATTTAGGGAAAAGGAACACCCACACCGAAGTATATTTACCTAGGATAGATTGAAGACTAACCCTGGCCGCGGGTCAGTTGGAAAAGGTGGGAAAGTACCCTCAAGGACTTAGGTTGCCAGTAGGCGAGCAGGTACAGCTCATGGACAGTCAGGACAGGATAACCCCAGGATTTGGATCAGGACCGGGTTCACCAAAGGGTACGACCAACACCTGCAGCTTCGGTTGCAACGCCTGCGCTACTCCCTCTCTGCAAGGAATCTGACAATAACCCCGATTGGGTTCTCGAATCTCCCAGCAAAGTGCTTCGCCAGCACTAAAAGTTTCCCAAACCCTGACTGAGTCTGTGGAAATACGGACAGAGTGCTCCGCAGCTCTCTGTATCAATCACCTATAGAGTTCATTGGGTCAGTGACAGGTCAGCTATTCGGATAAGTCGGACAATTTCCCTAGCTAAACCTAGGCTAGTTCTACTGTTTTCGGGTCAGTGTACCATCCACCAATGTTGCAAAAGAAAGGATCCCCAACTTCTGATTGGACCGAGGAGGAGGTTAAGTCATCATACCACCAAATTTTAGACTTTCTCAGGCTTAATATTCAATTTTCGTACCCACCCCTTAATTTCTAGCTTCCCATGACATATGATTTACAGTGAACAATAGAGTATACATAAGTTACTACAATTGTATCAATTTTAGGTACAAGTCAGCTTCTTCAGCGAGGTTGGAGTTCAGGTTCCCAGGAGCATCTTGGCTGTGTCTGCCAGCTGGCTGAGTTCCACTGCTGCATGGCTTTCTTTTCCCCATCACGTGACTGGTACCATACGGGCTTCAAAGATGGAGTAGCAGGCACCTCCCAGGCCTAAAGAATACGATACATGAAAAGCAAGCGAAAACAATTTAGAAACACAAAAAAATGAATACACTGTATACCATGATTGGCTCTACTACACCCCTTACTTTATAATAACTATTGCATTAGGATAAGTGCAGAACACACAGCTTTGCAAAAGCGGCAATGCAAGCTCGGAGCATATGAGAAAACAAAGCGGACATTTTAGCTGTATTGCGCATGAGCAACAAATTCCCTCCAGAACTGCGAGTGCGTCACATCACATGGGTATGACCGACGCATGCGCAGACTAAATTCCCACAAATCAGTGACCATTTTAAAGGCAAGCGTATTATGTTTTAGAAAACACATAGGCAAGCATCACTGGGACACCCTGTGTAGTGTAAAATGAGCAATATTAGTAAGACAAAACAGATTGATTACAAAGTTAAGGTTATTTGAGGGTCTTGAATACAAGCAAGTCGCGTAACGTGCGAATACTTGCTCCATCATACCTATATAAGGGCATGAATCGGGAAATTTATACTAGGGTCCGAGATTCATTTACAACAACGGTAAGCAACAAGGATGTGGAGGGGGTGGCAAAGATGCGACAAGCAATAAGTATTCGAGAGGTGGTGAGAGGGACAGGAGCAAGCAATAAGGATGCAGGAGGGGGTGGGAGGAACAGGGTAAGGTAGAGAAGGCCTGCAAACACATGCACTCTTATGCAGTACTAGAGTAAAAATAAAAAAAACACTTCTGCAAGCATGCAACAAGTGGAGGGACACTGTCCTCGGACAGGAATCTGTACTTGGTCCATGCTCCACTGAACCCGACATACACAAGAAAAGAATGGAAAAGCCGGAGTCACTCACCAATGAGAAGCAAAGCAGTGAGAATGATGTGGAAGCCAACCTGTGGTAAGTAATGGTAAGTAATGTGCAGGTTCTAAGCCCTTTTAATGTTTTTTTTTGTTATTACAAGAGGCTCGCAAATGACAGCCCATGCGATGTCTCAAGTAAGACCTAAAAAGAGCCAGATGAGGAACAGAGCTAAAGATAGAGTGGTAAGCATGAGAGAAAACGAAGGCAGAAGCCAAAGAGGTATAGGCCAGAGCAGATAGAACACATTATAAAGAGAGGAGCCTGAAACATTAACAAGCACATGGTGACATGAGGAAGGGTGAGCTAGGCTCTTGAAGGTAGAGAGAGAAAGAGAGAGAGAGAGAGAGTGCTAGGGTGGCATGGAATAAAAAATACCAAGGAACCTGGGCTGGAGATATTGAAGAGGATGTTGTGCAGAGTACAGAGCAAAGGGAAAGTAATAAAGAGAGAAGGGGTGAGCAGGAATGGAGTGAAGGAAACAATTGAGGCAGAGAAACATGGGGTAAATGTTCATAAAGGAGGAAAGCTGAGGAGAATTGGATAAATAGACAAAGAGGATAAGAAAGGGAGAAAGAAAAGCTTAGGAGGCCACACGATTCTATTCATATACTCAATTGCACCTCAGTTGGAGTCTGCAGATCGCTTCCCATTCCCAAAATTTGAGTCCAAGCAACTAGCTCTAGAGCTGCAATTGTGGCGTAAACTGCACCTGAACTTGCTTTCCCACACCAGGCGAGAACAATGATAATGCATATTTTGTAGCTTCTACTGTGCATGCTTTGGCTTTCATAGCGGTGTACATAAAAGATTTTAGCATTCCTGAGGTGCACTTTTTAATTACCTTTTAAAAATCAAAGTCTGAGTTATCCCTACTGATCTGTGATCTGCTAGTGACACACAGGGCTCATCAGTGAGTGCCCGGCTGCCCTATTTGCCATTTTAATATGTACCTCTGCCAACGGGCCTCATTCTTAATTTTTAGTGTTCGAATAATGCACTGCAAGTTGGTACTTGTCACATTCCCTATTCTGGAACCACAGGCTAAGAAAGTTCTGCTTTTTCACCTAAACCATGCTCCTCAACCCTACTCTTACAGTTCCTCCACACCGTCAATACCCAGACTGAAGTGGAAGCTTTACTGGTGCACCTCAATATTGTTATTAAAGCAGCCCATGCTAGTCTGGAACCAGACCCCCTCAAACAGTGCATCTCAACCCTGTAATATCCCTTGCTTGTCTAGACCCTGATTCTCAGTCTCAGACTATCAGTGTAAAATGGGGAGGCCAGGTCCTGCACAGCTCGGCCAGTGACCTTCCATTCTGATACATTGCAGATACAGACCCTGGGACTTGCAGAAATAAAATCCGAGGTACATAAATAAGTATGCTCCTGGGACACATGACTACTAGGACAAGGGCACAGGAAGTCCCAATCCTCAGTATAAGTAGACACTAGCAATGGAGTAGGCTTCTAGATGCCGAAAACACCAACATCAAAAAGCAAAGATGGCAACTATGTACACTCTTCTAGAAAACATGGATTGGGAGAGAAAAGGGCATGCATGTGCACAATGAAGCAAAGAAACATGCACATAGGAACAGAGAGACACCAACAGTACCAAGGAGAAAGAAGGGCATGCATATCAAGCTAGCCCTGACCGACCTCCGTGCCTATGCTTTAGGAAATGTTGTGCTTTATAAATATCACTTAACATAATGTACAATAATTATTACCTCACCTTGATTAGTACTTTTTAAATATTTAAACTGAGAATGTTGAAAAGCTGATTGACTCTTGCCAGGAAATGAACCTGCAAACTGAAGATCCTGTATCCGACATACATCTCGGCTGGAAGTACATAACCTACTGAGCTATTTTACTGGATTTCTTTGTTTGGATTAAACTAATAAAGTCAACAACTGTGTGCTATCAAGAAGAACCTGGCTTTCATGAATACCAAGAGAAGTAAAAATGTTGCCTTGTAAAGACTTTCTCTTGAGTAAAATGAGGGAGGGTAGAACGAAACAAATAGAATTGGGCAAGCTTTGAAAATCGGGGGAACACCTTTGTGTTTGAGCCTGCGTATTTGCCTCTATCTCTGTGGGCACAACATTAGTGTCCACGGAGACAGAGGCACTTATTTTAGATCCACCTTTAATACCATTCATTTTCATAAATGATTTTGGTCAGTGGTCCTTTTAATGTGTTATTTGCCTCATATTTTTCTTGAAATCCCTTGGGGTATACCATAGATCTTCCAGGACTTTATATTTCAGTTTGGTCTATGTGTTACTACTGTTCCTGTTGCAAAGTGCTTCAAAAAACACTGTTTTGTTCTACGTTGCCTCTAACGTCCTTGAGCGAACCCCAAACCTTACTTTAAGACAGTGATTAAATAAAATTTCTTGTAATAAATTTCGTAGTTTAAATGTGCACGAACACATAGCATTTGTATTGTATTGTATTCATTATTTGTAACGCACAACTGTCACCCTACGGGTATCCTGGTGCCCAAACAGGAAGTAATCAGATGGTACAACAATACACTAGTTGTCATGACATATAGAACAGCCGCCAGAGCTATTAAATAGAGTCACGGGGATTATACTTTGGCGAACAGCCAGGTTTTCAGGCTCTTTCTGAAACCCAGTAGGGTGTCAATTTGTCTGATGTTCTGGGGAAGCTCGTTCCACAGCCTAGAGGCAGAGGTGCAGAAAGCTCTGCCTCCCATCCTCGATCTCCTGATCCTGGTACAGATGTCCTCAAAATGCCATTAAAGGACTGCTGGCCTTAAATGTTCTGTAGAGTTGGTTAACCCCTTCTATGCTGATGACGGCCCCCGTCCGTCAGGCAACACGGTGGGTGTGTGCTGATGACGGCTGGAGGCCGTCATGATCAGGCCCACTCTTCAGAAGTGCTGCACAGGCGCAGAATCGCAGCCGCGCCCAAGGGGTTAAGCTCTATCCAGTTTAGACCAAATACACTGGTCAATTGTGCTTACAAATGCACCATTTACACAAAATGAGTAAAATAATAACATGACACTATCAAAATAATAATACAATTCTTTACACATGTATTATCTTTCTATATTGATAACTGCTTTTAAAAAAAATCCAATTTGAGAATCACCCTTCCATCTCCTTCTGATCCTCCTTTTATTTTGATGTCGCTGGGTGGCAAGGCTTCCCAAAAACTACACTCCTGGCTAAGTTTCTGTCTGGAAGCATGATGCCTTGGCATCATGATCCCATGTGTCCTAATCTGACTTCTTGAACCTAGGGGTATAACGGACACCCCTGCAGCCCCTCCACCCCCCAATGTTGGGGCAATCTTCTCAACATGAAGTGGACCCCCAGCATGTCTGTGCAGCATGTCTCTCTAAAGCGGTTGCAGTGTGTAGCACACATTGCGCTGACACTGTGCAGACCCAGTACTGAAAAGAGACAAAATAACTTATTTTTTTCTCATCAGTCTGATCCTGCCATTGACATTACAAGAGTGGGTAGGGCCCCTAAAGAAGAGCATCCTTGGCAGAGCAGAGCTTTTCTTGGAGTCCCAGTCATCATCGAACTGACTGGAGCAGAGGTAGTGTAGCCACCATTTCCAGATGCCAGCTCTCTCTTTTCATGTTTAAAGAGTCTGCAAAGGCCTGCATATTGTTCTTAAGTAGACCTTTATAAGAGATAATCTGTATTCATGTTATTCTTACATTTCTGATTCTGTGTACTTATTTATGTCAATAGTCAGGAATCATTACGGCAGATGAAAGCACATTTTTAGGTGTTTTCTTCTTGCATTAACTGTTAAAGGTATGTATTGATAAGGGAAAAAATACCAGTCAGGACATTTAATTCTAATCATTGCAAGTGATTTCCCAATGTTTCTATTAAAGGATCTGGGGCAGTGGGGCATGCTTTGAATAAGGGGTCAGGCAAAAGTTAAAAATAACATGCAATAGATATAGTTTAAAAATAATTCACTAATTTATACCAATAAAAGCACAACATTGCAAAATGGCCATCGTTACTTAAATATTTCCAAGCGCTTTGTGCATTTTTTTAAACCAAAGTAGTCTACGAAGCAGATTGCCTTTGATTTACATTAAAAGATTCAGTGAATTCAATATTTAACAAACCATTTTGAGTTGCAGTATTGTAAAGCAGAGATCTCAACCTCTCTCTTTCCAGTTGTAACTTTTTTGCAATCTGGTTCTTATTATTTTGCTTTTTTTTTTTATTATAGACAGGACTACAAATACCAGAATGCAATGCATCAACTACTCACAACAGAAATGGAAAAATCGAGGTCACTGTTCAGGGTGTAATGGATGATTTCTAGTACACAAATGCAAAATGAAAGACTTTTCCTTCATTGTTTTCAAAAAGTACCTTTATATTTTCATACTGGAATAACAGAAATGTTCAGCAGCATTGCAAGTGTTTCCAAACAAAAATCCTTCTCTCATGTTTAACAAGGGAATCCATGATTCCAAATGATTGTCTGTGGGCCTGCGACGAAAGGGACCAAGCACATGATTTTATTGGGCAGACAATGATAACGCCAGGAGGCTGTAAGAGAATTATTGCTGAAAGGGGAGTCTGAAAGGCTTAACGGAATTGCAAAATGGAATTAGTGCATATTAAAAAAGCCATATGTTGGTTGCAAACTCCATGACATTGTGAATCGTAGGGACTGGGAATACATGTATTTCTAATTTTTTAAGTTCAATGTTCAGTTAAGAATTAATTTACATTCCAGTGGTATGTTGCGGTTAAATAAGAAGTGTTTTAAATTGGATGTTTTACCTTAAATAGTTTTTCAATAAAATATTTACTTTTTTGCCTTATTTACCTGAAAAATAAATGCAAATATAATAAATAGAAGTTAGGTCTGCGGGTTTTACCATGAGCGACCCCATATCTACACTAAAATTCATCCTACAAATATATATATTTAATGGATTTATGGGAGTGGAGAGAGGGAGTGGGGGCCTCATCAACATTTCTCAAGTTTCATTATGCCACTGCCTGAACCACCTGCTATTGCCAAGCTAAAACCCACACTGAGCTCTGTTAATGCACTCTATCTAAAGCTTCAAGCCCCCCTCCCTGCACTACTCCAAGCCAGAGGACTTCCACATGTCACCAAGAGGGCCTCGCATAACCCATGTGTAATCTGCAAGCTAGTCTCCGACTCTGTATTCTGCACGGCGCCAGCTTAGCTTGCCAACCCCATGCACGTCCCACAGTTACTTTGCACAACTGTCTTAGCAATAGAGAACATCCACCTTATTTATACACACCTTATGCAAAACGAGCTCATAATTCTTGGGGCTGGAGATTACATTTGCATTTCTTGTCCGAAATAAAACCATCTGCTATAGTGCAATTTAGATACTAGAAGTTCCGAAAATGCTGTAATAGGCGCCATGCATTGTAAGTGACTACAAAGCAAATAGAGAGGCGGCGGGGTGTTTGGGGAACACAGTACATGCACATGCATAGTCAGATGCTGTAAATTCCATACACAATAACGGACTATTAATTTCCTCCAGAAATGACTCCAATAACTGAGACCTACTTCTCATGCAAAATGAACCACTATGTCTCATGTGGATTTAACCACTCATCTGACCCGTTTAACGCCAGACTTCTTAATTGGTTGCATGTATGTATGTAATTCGGAAACGCTTCTCTATTTACCCTATAAAGGGTCTGGAGAAGGATGTCAAACGGTCCTCACATATTATAAATCCAACACCAAAAATGATTTACACAAACATACTGGCCTGTAAAGCTGCTAACCTGCATGCACCAGGACTTTGAGGGCTTATTTACAAACTATTTGCACCACCGGTGTGTTACTTTTTTGATGCACCTGTGAAACGATCGGCTTCCCCATATTTATAAAGCCACCTAAAGTCACTCTTCGTGACTTTTCATGGCCTTGTACATATGGACCCCTTACACACAATACTTTGCATGAAAGGGGAGTTCCATGCATGCTGCTGTGGGTGTTCCACACAACATCCATGGAATATGCTAAATTCCCAGATTTATAACATTTTGTAAAACTGTGAATGCATCAGAATCTTACTCCTCCCCAGAGGAGGCGTAGGAATGGTGCCACAACGAGAAATACTTTTATTTCTCCTCATTTTTTCTTTTTTCTATGCATGCTTCGCGCATAAAAAGAGGAAAAGGCCATTAATAATTTTTTTTTGTGCAGGAAAGCATACCTTCCTGCACAAAAACAATCATCCCTGCAACCCCCATGCCCTTGCAAAATGACGCAAGCGTGTCTGCGCTGGCCAATTGTGTGCCAGGGCAGGGGATAGCACAAGTATGCGTTGTATTGTTGCTCATATGACACATCACTGTGCTTTGAAAATGATGCAGCATGGCGCAGCTAAATGGCTTGTGGTTTGCACTCCATCCTATTCTTGCAGGTGAGGCCCTGGGTTTGTAAGACGGGCTGCGTTGACTAGCCTATATTATGCCTGTTATTTGGTTTTACAAATGGGGCTGGCTCAAGCATTATGGCATATTTGAGATAATCTTATTCTGGAAAAGTCAGGGCATCCGCCTTTTTAAGGCTCTATATCAGTTAGTTTGTAAAGTTTTAAGTCGGCTTCTTGACACTTAGAGCAATCATCAGTGAGCCACATTTTACTCCTTGACCATTAGATAGCTAGTGGTTAATCAGTACTTCCTGGATGCTTCTACTAACATGTGAATGTCGTTTGTACAGGTCTATAGTTTCGATATACTAAAAATCAGCATGGTTCTTCTATCAAACTTGGGGCGAAATTAGAAATATAAGACAGGTGTACTCACTCCTGGGTAAATGCAAGAAATTATGTAAGGCAGGGCTCAAATGGACACTTAGCTATCAACATTTTCCTGCAACATGAACTTCACTTTCCACGGTGGCACTACATAAGACACTTTTTTGCACCAACATTATATAAAAAAAATCGCAAAATCTAGTTAGTGGCTCACAATATTCTCCAGTATTTTTACCATCTATTGATTAATTTTGGATTTACCTGCCTTTTTTGCTCTAGTTATAATATTCCTACTTTGGAACAACTGCATTGTTGTCATTGTAGTTTCAGATTAACCTCTCACTACATAAAGCACCCTTTGCACCCCCTCTGATTACCAACTCAGGAATCCTGGCATGGGCCTGGGAAAATATGCCAGGAAAAATCACACAAGCTCCATCTTGTCCTTCCTTCAAAATCAGGTTGAAAGCGCTTCTGCTTCTAAAGAATGTCTAAAAAATACATCATATCATAACATTCTTCCCCTGTACTCCTCTTACCTCCACTCAGTGTCACCCACCCTCAAAAATAACCTTGCATTATATTCTCTAGGTTGATGCAGACAACTTATCCTGTATTAGCTCTGTATAGTTATGCACCATTTGCATATTTATAATCCCCCAGACTCTCCCCCATCATAGAGCCATGTATTCCGAACCCACTAAAGTTGAAAGTGGCTGCTTCAAGTTGTCAGGAGGAATCCCTGATTAAAAAACACAGTACGGTATAATTCTACTTTCTATATAAATGTCTTTATTTGCCTCAATATGTAAAACACTCTGGCATCCCCTCAGAATTTGTCTGCGCTACTGAAAAATGTACATAAATAAGTAAATAGACTCTTTGTACATTTGATAGGCCTCGTACTGGAAGAGGGGATCGCTTTTCCAGCAGAAACTTTCATTTGCCTACAGATCAACCCACAAACATCAACCCACAAACATTTTCTATTGGATCTTTAAACCAGGCTCCATTGCTTTGAAGTGTTAACTTGGCGCAGCCTGTATTGATGCTCTTAGCAGCATTTGAAGCATTCGCTGGATCTGCAGGTTCTTTGCTTGCTTGTGGAGTGTTTAGTAGCTTTATAACTCCCTTATTTTCTGGTGTCTTTAAGCCTGGATGTCTCCCTCATGCTTTCGGCTTGGCTTTTCCTCCAGCGGTCCCATGAAAGACCAGCTCATGTCTGTTTCCCTTTTCTCAGAGCCTTGACTTCAGTCTCTGCCTTGGTGTCTGCGTCATTTGTGTCAGCGCTGCTTCCAAGCTCTTGCTACCACTCCATATTCATGCTGCTTGACTGACTATCCTCTTCTGAGCCAGCACCATGTAAGCTGCAATTCCAATCTGTTCATAAACTGTGTTGGTAGCATATGTGTGTGTGCCAATGCCAACCCGCGGTGGTATTTAGCTGCAAGCAGGCCTTTTGTGAAGCTGGTAACACTTCTAATCCACTGCTGGTCTGGGCTGTGCTGGCGACAGTGTCAAGCAGTGCTTTATTTGTGCTGGTGGCTGTTGCCAGCGGTGGGCACCAGTGCACTTTTTTGGGAACGTGACTTATTTTTCTTCATCAGATTTTGAGCAAAAGGAAGAAAGGTATAGAAAGGAAAACAAAGTGGAAGAGAAACAGAAACGTCCTGTCAGCAGGAGAAAGCAGCAGTGGAAAAAAACGTCAAGAGTGCGATGAAGAAACTTTGGGGCCTTTTCACAGACTGCCTTTTCTAGTATATGTTGTATTCACAAACTTGAGTGCGGAGTTTTCATCTTCCCCTCTCCCATCCTCTTATGTGCAGAGATCTCCACCCAGACTGTAGAGTCTATGTAGAGTATACGTTTAGCAGTAATTGTGGGAGAGATGGTGGGAGTGGCTTGCAAACGGCACTGACTACTAAAGGGGAAAGGGGTTAGGGAGGAGTAAGGTTGGATTAAGGGAGGAATTTAGGCAGGGTCATCTACCCAATCACAAACGAGCACGTGTATTACTATTCACAAACGTCTAAAGTTACTACAGGCAAAGAGAGACCTAAAATAACAGCAGTAAAGTACTCCAGCTCAGAGCTGATTGAAGTCCAGTACCACACAGGCCAAAATACTGGTATTGCAATCCCCTCCCAATGAAGTAATTATTATAAATGACATTTATAACATTTACCAAAATAATACACAAGATATTTTATTAAACATATTTAATTTACTTTTGATTGACTCTAGACATCACATTTAATAATTACAATTGCAAAGAATTTAGTGTATTTTTTTTTCTTTGGGTTTGAAGTTTTATTTTATTTAAACTTGAGAAAACATTTTTTTATCTTAATATAGTTAAATTAATTAAATATTTAATTATAAGTGGATATAATAGTGCTCTAGCATTCTTTTTACTGTAGTTGTACATATACAACTCAAATATAAAAAATAATATTTATATTAACAATATTTTACAAACTTTTTTACAAGTTTAATAAAACAATTTTGTTTTCCTACACTTAACCTTCGAGAGACTGCAGTTGGGGCAGTGCTTTCCATTTGTTAAAGGGTGAATTTTCCTCAGGGTTTGGAGGAGACTATATACTGTTGACCAAACCCTCTGTTTTTGGAGGAGGATGGGTAGTTGTTGGTGAAACAATATTCCCAGATTTTTTGCTGTGGGAATAGTAGCATTCTTAGTTGCAAAAATCAGAAGTCCAAAGGTCGGAGACTTCTCCTATCACTACCACCTCAATTTTATCGGCATTTAGAGTTAGAAAATTGGTGCACACCCAGTATTGGATGTTCACAAGGGAGTCTATCAATCTAGTGATGGGTTTTTCTAATGATTAGTCAAATTTCAGAAGCAGCAGAGTGTTGCCCTCATAGAAGAGTGGCTCAATGCAAAAGATATAAATTAGCTCACTAAAGGGCGGAATGTGAATATTAATAGGATAGGGACAGAGCTGAGCCCAAGGGGACACTGTAAGGCCAAACAGTGTCCGGAGAATTGAACACAGACAGTAATGCAGATTAGGATTTCTTGTTTAATGTAAAGAAGTCAATGCCTTGTGAGCCCCACTGCATTTAGACAGTCTAACAGAATACCATGGTTGGCTGTATCAAATGCACCAATATTAACATTGTTATTGGATTAGTAGCTACTGGATGTGTTACAACTTATTTCGACCGAGGAAAGTCTTACTTTATTTTTTAACTTATTTCTGCATACATTTCTATCTTGGCGCCCAAAACACAGCTGTATAGTTTACCAGGTGGGTGTCTGGACTAAGAGAGGGAAAGAGAGAGCTTGGGGGGAATAGCTGGCATCAGAACTGTCTGTAACCATTTGTCCTGATTGCTTCCATAAAGTATGGTCCCTTCTTCGTCCCACTCATCTATCTACTGATGCCTCTGCTTGACAGCCTTGCCTGAAGATCTGTGGAAGAAAATTCTGTATTACACCTGCCTGTATAGAATTGTGTCCAGCCTTAGGTGTCCTTGTGCAAAACAATAGATGAGGTGTGCTTGATAGTATTTGCCACATGCCTTGTCTCCAGCCCCCAAGTGCAATAGATTTTTAATGTAGAGCAGGAAATTCACATGTGTGTTTGTCTCTGCGTTTATCTAAAAGGATACATTGAGTGTAGTACTTGTGTTGATCAGACTTATTATAGTTTATTCAAAGAAGAAACCTAATTGTGCCTATTAAATTATCATTAAAGAATTAGGACTGAGTGAGCTATAATATTCATATCCTCATATTGTGACATGGTACTAAACATGGTTTATGTAAATAGAAGACTGTTATTGCTTCATGTCTTATTTATGCCAACACAAATGTTCACAGAGCATGGCAATGCCTAGTTTCAGGGAGAGGAGGTTGTGGAGGGCGGGGACTGGGCCTCGCACGTGGACAAGTGACGTACACAAAGACAACAGGTACACTGAGTAGCGGTATGCCGGAAAGACCTCGAGCGGTCTTCCGCCTCATTATTATATACCCCTGAGCGAGCCCGCCCCGGGGGTGTGGGGATGCATGTAAACATTGCTACAAAGTATAGAGGAGGCCGGGTGGCTCTCTACATCCCTCCTTCAATTTAGTTCGTCCTTATGGCCAAGAGCTCATCAGGGTGAAGTCCAGGCAAAGTCTCTTAGTCTCTGGCTCGGGCCTGGATTGGGCCTCAGGTGATATCGGCGGCGTCTGCATGCTGGGGAGCCTGCAACCCCCGCTGGGGTTGTCTCGCCGCTCCGCGCTGGAGAGGTGGGGTCCGCCGCGGTGTTATGGGGTGCGGCAGCCTGACTGGTCTCTCTGGCCGGCCCTTCTTGGCCAGGTTGCGGGGCTGGGGCCTCAACCCATGGTCCATCTTCAGGCGCTCTATCGGAGACACTTACGGGAAGGCTGGCCAGCCCTCCCGTCTTCTTGAAACAGGATACGTTCCAGGCCACTGTCTGATGGCCTCGACGAGCAGTCACCATGGTTTCTTGAATTTTCTCCACAGTCCATCTCTAGGGCTCATAGGGTGTCCGGAATTTCCACCCCGGATGACGATCTTGGACTATCACAGTGTCTCCTTCTCGTATAACCGGTTGTTGGGCATGCCGAGCCTTGCTCGCCTTCTGGTTGGTGGTTAGCCTCCGGGATTGAATGGCTTCACTGTCTCTTGTCTCGGGTGTCCAATTAGATGCCGTCGGTATATTGCCTCGGGGTGCCTTTTTGAACAACACGTGTGCTGGGGCACATTTCGTTGTGCTGTGTGGAGTGTGTCTGTAGGAACTTAAAAATTGGTCCAGGGCGGCTTCCGGGTCATTTCCGCTGTCCACAGCAATCCTGAGGGCTCTATTGAGAGTTCTCATGAGTCTTTCTACTTCCCCATTCGCCTGGGGCCATAGCCGTGTGATCTTTTGGTGTCTAATTCGGAGGTTTTCCAGATAGTTTTGGAATTCTCTTCCCTGAAATGGCGGCCCGTTGTCAGATTTTATCTCTTCGGGGAGCCCCATCGTCGCGAAGATGTGGTCGAGGGCCTTTCTGACTTGAGGAAACGCAACTGACGGAATGACCTCCACCACTGGAAATTTGGAAAATGAATCTACCACTACGAGCGTGTGTCTGCCATCGGGGAAACTCCCAAAGTCGACGCTCAGATGCGTCCAAGGAGTTTGAGGTGCGTCCTCCGTGATGACCGGTGCTGGCGCCGGGTCTCCTCCGGTGATGGTGCCTGCGTGGCAAGAGCGTACCATCTCGTCTACCATGTTGTCCATGGCAGGGAACCAGACTTTGTTCCTCAGCCTGGCCTTGGTCTTGGCCATCCCCTGGTGGCCCGCGTGGGCGATTGTCAACATGTGTCGTTGGAGGCTCTCGGGCACGACAATTAGATGTCCTCTGAGCACAACCCCTTCATCTCCTACGCTCAGCTCGTTTCGGATTTGCCAGATTTGTTGCCTGGCATAGCTCACTTCAGGCCTTAGGCTCTGAATCCCGTCTAGGAAACGAGTCCAGCGATTCTCTTCGAGGGCACGGTTGACCCTGGCTAGTGTTTCATCAGCGGCGGTGGTCTCGCCTATCTCCTGCAGCGTCATTGTGTCCGGGCAGGCTGCTTGGGATATCATGTGAATGAACTCTTCCGCCCCCTGTCCGTCGGCGAGTGGGAGAGCCTGCCTCGTCACGTCTGCATGCCGGGAGAGATAATCTGCAGGGTTGTGTGCCCCCGGTCACAACACTAATTTGAAGTTGTATCCTTGCAGTTGGACGTCCCATCGTTCTTTTCGTGGGGGCGCAAGTCTGGATGACCCTGTGAATAGGGTCTGCAGCGGCTTGTGATCTGTCACTACGGTGAACTCCTGTCCACATAGGTATAGATGAAAGTGCTGGCACGCCCACTTTATAGCGAGGGCCTCTCGCTCGATCTGAGTATACCGAGTTTCAGTGTCAGTTAGGGCCTTACTCGCGTATGCAATGGGTTTCCACTCATCTCCGCCGTATTCTTGCAGTAGCACAGCCCCCAGGCCCACCGGGCTGGCGTCCACGATCAGTTCTGTTTTCCGGCGTGGCTGGAAGTATGCCATTACCGCCTTGTCAAGAAGGCTCGCCTTGATGTCCTGGAATGCCTGGTTGGCTAAGCAGGTCCACTCCCACTCATGATCTTGTCGAGTGAGTGCCCTCAGTGGTTCTGCCAGAGCCGCTAGATTAGGAATGAACCGGCCACAGTAAGTGGCCATGCCAAGAAAACTCCGTACCTTGGAGGGATTTCGCGGGGTGCTCGCGGTCCGGATTGCTTCCGCCTTCCTCGGGTCCACCTTCAGCCCTTCTCGTGTGAACGTGTATCCAAAGAAGTCGATGGATTCTTGGTAAAACGAACACTTGGACCGATGCAGGGTCAACCCGTGTTCCGCCAGCCTCCGTAGAATGGCTCTCAGATGGGTGTGGTGTTCCTCGAGAGAGTTGGAGTATATGAGTATGTCGTCGCTCCGGTTGATTACCCCACTCAAACCTGACAACACCTCCCGTATTGCTTTCTGGAACACTTCTGCGGCGGAGGAGACGCCGAAACTCAGCCTCTTGTATTGTCGGAGTCTGACATGTGTTGAAAAAGTCGTTATGTAGCAGCTCTCGGGTTCCAACTCCAGTTGGTGGTACCCCGAGTTGAGGTCCAACTTGGAGAACCACTTCGCCCCGTTTAGGTTTGCAACGATGTCATCCATCGTCGGAGTGATATGGCGTTCTCTCTTCACGGCGGCGTTGGGGAGCCTCATGTCGACGCACAGCCTGATGGCGCCTTGCTGTTTGGGTTTAGGCGCCAGCACCAGCGGTGACACCCACGGGGTCGGGCCTGACACCTTTTCTATGACTCCGAGATCTTCTAGTCTTTTGAGCTCGGCCTCCACCTGTGGCCGGAGGTTGAACGGCACTCGCCGGTGCCTGAGAGCGAATGGGCGCACAGAGGTGTCGATGTGTAACCGAACTTTCTTCCCTTTCAGTTTCCCTAAACCGCTGAATAGCGCTGGGAACTCTTGCAGCATACTGTCCGCATGCGACTGATGGACTTGATTTGCGAAGAATACTAACCCCAGGTCTTCGGCTGTGTGACAGCTCAGGAGGGTGCCTTTCTTTCCTTCCGTAATATGAAAGCGAGCTTCCGTCGAGTATTCGCCGTTCACGATGGTGGTGCTGATGATCCCTCGCAGTGGCAGTGGGTCTGTGCCTCCATAGGTGTAGATGCGTGCACTTGAGGGTGCTAGTGCAGGCTTGGGTGACATTTGTTCATATTGTTCGGAGTCCATAACGTTCACCGACGCCCCTGTGTCTATGAGTGCTCGCATTTCAGTGCCTTCGACGGAGACGGTGCACATGGGTGGTGGTCTTCTCTTCGTGGACACTCGGCTAACATATGATATCACGTACACTTCATCATCATCGTCGTCTTCATACCGTGGTCTTCTTTCCTGAGCTTGGCTGTCTGGACGTGGATGTTCGGGCTCCAGAGACAGTCGCCTGACTGCCTGCGTTAGTGACTTGGGGCCATATCCTCCACGTGGTCTTGGAGCGTTTGGCCTGTACCTCCCTCCTTGGCACACTGCTGCAAAGTGGTTCAGCCGGCCACACTTCAGACAAGTTTTCCCTTTTGCACTGCACGTTGCTGTCGTAGGGTGGTCCTCCCCGCAGTAGGCGCACTGCGTACTTCGGGATTGCCATTGTCGCGGACTGTTGCCTGCGGTCTTCTTTGTATCGCGTCCACTCTTCCTTCCTTGATTGGCGCCATTTTGGACGTTGCTGGTAGTGCCGTTTGGGAACGTAGTGCCGCTCCCATTTCTTCAGCCCGCGCATCCGACAGTTCGTGCGACCAGGCAAGGACAAGTATTTCATCCAGTGTGATCCCAGGCTGTCTGAGAATGAGCTTCCTCAGCAGTTTCGAGCGACATCCCACGATGATTTGGTCTCTTATCTCCTCTCTCGGATTGAGGAACGGGCTACTGCTGGCCAGCCGGCGTAGCCTGGCATAGTACATGTCCACCGACTCAGCCTCTGTTTGCCATGTCCTCTTGAACTTGAACTTTTCGAAATCATTGTTTAGTTGGGGTCAAAGTGGGCGTTGAGGGCATCGACCGCCGCGTCGTGGTCGTCTTCCCGTCCGGTGTCAGGGAGTGTCTCAAAATGGTCATATATTTCAGGGCCTCCATACAAGATGAGGAGTGACCTCTTGACTGTTCTGTCCGTTTCGCGGGTTCCTTTAAAGTATAGGTTAAGTCGACCGAGCCGCGCTTTCCACCGCGGTGCTGCCGTCGCAGGGTCAGCCGATTCGCTGAATGGGGGAAGAGGTGCAACCCCTGTGTGTGCGTGGCTGGTTACTTGGGGGTCTGTGCCTGTGGCGAGGTTCTGGGAGGGTCCTGCAGGGCCAGGTGGTGGCAGTGCGGGCGCTGCAGCTCCTTGCGCTGGGTCTGTCAACGTGCTCTCCTTCACGGGAGGTGCTGCGGCCTCCTGGGAAACAGTAGGCCAAGTCTTGTTCCCCCACCGTAGTATCGTCCCGGCTATTCTGAGTAGCGTTCTGCGGGCGTGTGTGGCTCCAGACAGGTAGAGCAGGTGGGACTGGGTCACTGCAGTTTGGTGTTGTATGGCTGTTCCCTTCCAAAATGCTGCTTTCGAGCTCCCCAGGGCCACTTGTGTGTATTATCCTGCATGCACTTGAGTTAGCCAATGCTTGTTTGCTGTGGTTCATGCACTTGAGTTAGCCAATGCTTGTTTGCTGTGATTGAAGAGGCAGGCGGGGCTGAAATGAAGTGTCCCACGCAGACTGGGGTTGGCCAGGCCAGCAGGAAGGAGAATGGAGCCGACGGGCAACGTCGCTCCTCTTCACCCCTCCCCTTCAGAGGCTGCGCGCGTGTGCTGCACGCCTGGGGGGGGGCGTGTGCCTCCATGTGAGCCCGCTGTGTGTGGGCCGTGCAGTCTGCGGATGCGCAGCGCGGGCAGGGCTGCCGATGAGTCATTTACCCTCCAGGCGCGCGCGGCGAGTCCCGCCAGCCGAAAGCGCTCCTTCGAAGGAGACGCGTTGGCGGGCCTCGAGCCGTTGCGCAGGCAGTGCCGCGATGCAGGCAGGTCGTTGGCCAGAGCGGGTGGGTTTTGCGTTGAACTCCGTCCGGCGCGGGTCGCGCGCCGATGAGCAGGCAGCAGAGGGGGAAAGCCGACGCTCTTGGCAGGTGGCAGGGCACGCGTGAGGTCGGTACCGGCCTCGTCGCCAATGTGGAGTGCGGGGACTGGGCCTCGCACGTGGACAAGTGATGGACACAAAGACAACAGGTACACTGAGTAGCGGTATGCCGGAAAGACCTCGAGCGGTCTTCCGCCTCTTTATTATATACCCCGGAGCGAGCCCGCCCCGGGGGTGTGGGGATGCATGTAAACATTGCTACAAAGTATAGAGGAGGCCGGGTGGCTCTCTACAGAGGTGACGTCAGGGGAAGGAGAGCTTCTCCACCTTCCACTCAAGTATATAGCTTCAGGGAAGTACTTGGGATTTTATATCATCTAACAATATTAATTCTCTAGTTGGCAGTTGGATCCAGGGTCATTTAGTTATTTTAGTTGGTAGGAATGTTAGATTCTATTGAGAAGAGCGTGAGGGACAGAAACCTGTTCTTCTGAATGTTTGAACTAATTGAGCATCCTCTCTTACAAACGCAAAAATACAAACAGACGCCCATGTCCCTCATGCTAAAACATTGGGAGTAAGTAACGCATAATGAGACCTAATGGGTTGGTAATGCCTAAGCACAGTGTTAACCTCCACTTCCCCATCACAACATGCTGTATGAGATACTCCTACTGCATGAAAAATCCTCTTTGGAAGGTCAAAACTACTGTTTGAACATAAGTTCATACTGTATTAAGTACCTCATATAAAACCAAAATAACCATAATAATAATAATAATAATAATAAAGGAGATTTATAATGCGCAACTTAGCCCAAGGGCGTCAAGGCGCAAGACAATATAAGTGTCATATTACTGGTCTCAGAATTGCCAAGCCCATGGCTTAAGAGTACGCCTCTCGAAAAAGCCAGGTTTTTAGGTCCTTGCGAAAAAGAGCCTTAGAAGACTGTCCCACCAGATCGGGGGGAGGGAGTTCCAAAGCTTAGGTACAATGGTGGAAAAGGCTTTGCCTCCCCATCTGGCTTTGGCAAATCTTGGCACTTGAAGAAGATTTTTTGTAGCAGATCGAGGGGATCTACTGGGGTGATAGGGAACAAGGAGGGACCTAATGCCTTCTGACCCAGCACCATAGAAGCCCCATGGGCGAGGCAAAGAAGCTTAAAAGAAACCCTAGCCTGAACCGGCAGCCAGTGAAGGTCTTTCCTAGCCCAGGAAACAGAGGATAACCTGGGAAGATTAGGAACCAGCCTGGCTGCCGCGTTTTGGACCATCTGTAGTCGATGGACAAAGCTCTTATTCATGCCCACGTACAGTGCATTACAGTAGTCCAGTCTCGATGAGACTAGGGCTACCGTGGCCTGCTTCCTCGCATCTAAAGAAAGGTATGGTCCTATATTTGTGAGGATCCTGATGATACCACAACAGGTGGACACAGTCCTACTGACCTGCAGGTCAAAGGACAGGGTGGTATCAAACAGGACCCCCAGGTTTCTAGCCGAATGCAAGGGAATAGGGCAGTCCCCAAGGGATTCCGGCCACCAGTCTTTTGACCAAATATCATGGCTACCCCCAAAGATCAAAACTTCGGTCCTTTCTCCGTTGAACTTCAAGAAGTTTTGAACCATCCAGTGAGACACCGCCTCCATACAAGTTCTAAAATTGAAGGCAGAATCATTCACCGACTGTGTTAGAGAGACCATAATCTGCGTGTCGTCGGCGTAGGACAACACCTCGAACCCATAGGATCTCACTACCCTGGCAAGTGGGGCCACATAGATATTAAACAGGGTGAGGCTTAAAGAAGACCCCTGAGGGACCCCACATTGCACAGGTGTGGAAGGGGACAGAAAATCACCCAGCTTCACTCTCAGCTCCCTTTGATGGAGAAAGGAAGCTAAGAGTCTGAGGGCGGGCCGGCCACACCTATCTCCCTGAGCCCGGATACCAGGATGGCGGGTGACAGGGTGTCAAAAGCCGCCGTCAGGTTGAGTAGAACTAGCAGAGTGATCTGGCCCCTGTCCACCTTCGAACGGATGTTGTTTACCACCACAGTCTGAGCAGATTCAGTGCTGTGGGCTCTTCGAAAGCCGTGCTGCAAGATGTCTAATAGTTTCGAGTCGTCGAGAAAGGTGGTCAGATGGTGATTGAGATGGATTTCTAGTATTTTGGCTGGGGCCGGAAGCAAAGAAATAGGCCGAAAGTTTTTAAGGACTGCAGGGTCCAGAGAGGCTTGACCACCACCAGTTTCCAGGCCAGGGGAAAAACCCCTTCGGTGATGGCAAGGTTAAGCACCTCTAGCAGGGGGGGGGCAGAATCACTTCCCTGCAGCTCTTCAAAACCTTCAGAGGACAGGGGTCCAGGGAAGAGCCCAATTTGATGCTGTCAAGGAGGCGCTTACAGTCATCCAGAGTGAGCAAAGGAAAGGTGAACAAGCAGGGTATAGATTGAGAAGGGTCAGATGCCGAGAACGAAGCCAATGAGGAAAAGTGAGCGGAATCTAGTTCCCGGTTACAAAGCTCCAGGGAGCTGTAAATGTCATCAATTTTTGTATGGAAGAAGGTAGAGATCTTATTGCAGAACTCCTGGGATTCCACTATAGCCGCCACCGTCTGGGGGGGCTGAGAGGGAATCAATAATCTTAAAAAGATCCCTAGGGGAGTTCAGAGCAGCAGTCAAATTTAGGAAATGGGCTTTCTTTTCCTCGATAATAGCCATTTTATATTCCTTCAGAAGCTGTTTGTGCTTTTGTCTGTTTTCCGTGGAGTCCAGATGAGTAGGTCAGAGCCTCTCTTTAGCTTTCTACAACCCTGTCTCAGACGTCTAAGTCTGTCAGAGAACCATGGGGCATAGGGGCTCTTCCTGGCAGAATAATGCTGCTTCACGAGAGCTAGAAGGTCTACTGCCTCTGTAATGGTATTAAAAAGGTCCGCGGCAGCGGAGTTGGTGTCCTTATTAACAAAAGGGCATAGTTTGTTGAGGAAAGGGGAAAGAGCTTCATTATCAATGTGCCTGAAACTCCTTCTAAATCCCAATTTTTTAACCTCAGGGCCAAGGGAAGCATCCTGATGGAGTATGAGCTCAAAAGGCACAGCCAAATGGTCTGACCAAGCTATTGGATGGGGGTACCGATCTTCAGTCAGAAGTCATTGGAAAAGACACCATCCAGAGTGTGGCCAGCTGAGTGTGTGGGACTGTCCACAAGTTGGATCAGGCCACAGGCCTGCAGGGATTCAGTCAAGGACAAAGTGTCTTTGGAAGTGAGGTTCTCTAAATGAAAATTAAAATCTCCCAGGAGTGTGAGATTAGATCTATCAATGAGGGGTTCTAAGAGCCTCATTAGAGCTAGGGTGAAGGAGGTTCTCTGGCCTGGGGGTCTATAAACTAAGATGCCAGAAAAAGAAGCCATGGGGGTAACATTGATAGAAAAATACATAGCCTCAAACGAATCTGCGGGTGTAGAGAGATGTTCGATTCGGCAGATAGAAGAGCCTTTATGTAAAATACCCAACCCGCCTCCTCTACGTCCTGTTCTATCCATCCTGGTCAAGGCGTAGCCCGAGGGGATAGCCTCTACCAGGTCGGGACCGGCGGAATCCGTGAGCCAAGTTTCGGTAATGAACACCCAAGCAGGCTTCCTTGCTGATACAAACTCCCTGAAAGCGATGTTGTTCTTGACCAGGGATCTAGCATTGATGAGGTAACCTGATTCCTTCTCCGAGGGAGTGGATCTCAATACCCCAGAATCAGAGATTTGTTTCTGAACACTCGGTTTCCTACTGCGGGCACGATGACAGCTGCCACAGTATAGGTAAGGGAGGGCAACAGGAGATAAAGTATGATCACAGGGCTTTCATGAGGGCTTGAGGGACAATAGTGTATGAGTGGAATACAAACTACTTACTGGGGATAAGGAAAACCGAGGACCAGCCTGCTTGGCCCCTGGCACCGACTCGGCGCAGACGGGCGCGGATGGGCTGGACTTAGGCGCGACTTCAGCGCGAGTCCGCTGGGCGCGTCCGCTGGGCGCAAAGAAAGCCATAGAGTCTTAAGTAGGGTTGGGCTTCACTGTCGCGACCCACGTGAACCGCTAAGGCCAATGGGGCAGAGGCAGCAGCTGTTCGCAGGCGCCCTCCACAACAATTGGGAAAACCTGTGGTGGACCGGGGCGCTGCGAGGAGAACAAGCAGCAGGTAGGAAGCAACACAACCACGAAAAATACAATGTTTAAAGTTGCTCCAAAAGGTTTAAAAGCGAGTGAATAAGCAGCGAGGCATATTAATCATGCACTCAGCAAAAAAGAGACATCAAGCGCCAATTCCAGCCACAGAGTCTTAAGTAGGGTTGGGCTTCACTGTAAGGCCACACAGACATTTTTGCAACAGGTGCATTAGCTCACCAAGTCCCATTACTGGCAATGGATCTTGTGATCTGCATGTTGCACACATTGAAGAGTGGAAGACACTCAATTTCATGAGCTATTTCATAGCTATTGGAACCTGTATATAATGGCCTCAATTTAGATCTGAACAGAGCCACTTTCTTCTAGGACTGAAACCTGGCAACATCTAGTCTTTCTCATGTTCACTGGTGGTAACTGCCCCCAATTACAGGGACGGCTGGGTTATGCCAGAAGAACAGTGTGGCCATTGTGGACATCAGCAGTTTGATCATACAAGTATCCTTGTGGAAGCAGCATCAGGTGGAGTTCCAAGACCAATGGGAATCCCAGAAATGCTCAGCCAGGGAGACTGTGCACCGGGGGGACTGTGAGAAATTGGGTTATTGGTTGAGGGGGATTAAACCCTGCTCAAGCAACAGCCACAATCCTGGCCAGTGTGAACCACAAACAGTCACTAAAGTAGCCTGTGCTTAACCCTCTAGTACATGGCACAAAAGCATCCAGGCTTAACTTAGAGACAATGTGTAAAGTACTTATGCAGCACACATACAGCAATAAAGTGAAACCACAACACAAGAACAATCCCACACCAATTTACAAAATAGAGTACTTTTTATAAATTATGTGACACCAAATCACAACAATCAGATCAGTAGAACTGCAATTTCAAAGATTTTATGTAAGTTTAGAGACTAAAAGCACAAAGTACCTGTAGTGTTCCATGTCTCGTTCTGCTTTGTCTCGTGTCTCTCTTATCAATCAGAGGAGTCACGAGGATAAAGCAGAGCTAGAACCTGTTTTTTATTTAAATGCCAAGCTCGTGTTAGCTTTGTACGAGCTGTTTGCTGTGTAAATTAAACTGTGTCTTTTTATTCATAAATCCTAAGGATACTTGCTTTGGCAGGACACATTTCCTTTGTGTGTGGTTGAGTATATGATTAAACATATACTTTAAATTATAATTCTAAGTGTATTCACTACACTTACATTTTGGCGACTTGGCAACTTAGCCGGACTGGATCCACGCAGATTTCTTAGTTTTTCCAACTTTTATGCTCGTCGAGCTTGAACGGATTTCAGCAATCTTCATCGGCAATCGTCATCTGCTTCATCTGACATCGTTGTCACCATTGAATCCTCTTCGTTTTGACCCGCCTTCCCCCTGAATTTCTTCCGGTTTGGATTTTGGGATTATTGGCCATCCCTCTGACGCCCTCCTTCCACGTCCTGTTTTAACACGATGTTATGCCTTCCATTCCCGGCGTAAACATCCCTGCTGTGAAAATCAGGATCATTATTCCTTCTCATCAAGGAGTTTGCCGTAAGGGGGATTGCTGCATATTCATGTTTTGGTGCAAGACAAGAGCATTCTGCATGAGAGGTAACCACATTAACAAGTTTCTAGGATTACCTCAATCTACAGCCACATTCTCTGTCCATATGGAACTAGGCCAGGGGTACATTAGTGACATCATCAAACAATCCCCTATCTTGATGTGGTTAAAAACATGGCTGAACTCCAACTTAACTCTGAACCACACAATCATGAGAGACTGCCTACTTCTGGACAATATGAAAAATATCCCGTGGCTAGCATATATTAATAAAACACTAACTTCCCTGGGCCGCCCAGAACTCTTCCATAAACCAGATTGCATCGTTAAGAATGACCTGGAATGGTTCAAATCGACTTTTTCTAAAGTGAGAGAAATGGAGCGGGAGAGCTGTGAGCTTGCGAAACCCACAGTGAGGGAGCACTACATTTCTAAAACTACTCCGGCCATTGAACCTTATTTAACAGTAGTGTCTATTCCATTACATCGCTGGTTATTAACCAAACTAAGACTTAACCAGATTCACTTTCTGTTAAATGACTCTAAGGTATGGGCCAAGCCAGAGGACTTAGCGGCCTGCAAATGTGACGGTTTTTCTCTGCAGGACACTGCTCATTTTATGTTCTTCTGTGGTATATATGATCTGCCCAGGAAAAAGTATATTGTCCCATTGCTTAAGAACAAGGGGTTCGTCCAAATTAAGCCTGCCCTATTTTACTTAAAAAAGTTAGACTCACCACTAAATATGTTTAGTGTCGCTAACTTCTTGGTAGCTGCTTTCCGCCTTAAAAAACGTTCTGGAAATAGATAATTTAAAAGTCTTGACAACACCCTATGGAATTATTGAAAAATTGCTGCTTTTTAAAAATTTTGTAAATATTTTAATTGCTCTATTTTAACTGCGATTGCAACCCGATGTAACTGCACACCTTAATTATGTATTTTTGTCAATGTGCTTTTTATGATTCGTCATGAATCGAAATAAAGTTGTTTTGAACTTGAACATTAACAAGTACTGTCTAAAGCAAGTTATTTTTGGTGCGCGCACGTGGGGCTGACTGAGGAATACATGCAGCACATTATGTGAAGAAAACCCTCAGCAAAAAATTCTTTCTGAATTTGAAGCTGAGTAAAGCAGGTTCTTACCTGCCACTTTACGTTGTTGTTCTGATTCGGTCATTTTAACAAGAAGTTTCCAGCCTTGTGTACACAAGAAGATGTGTGATCTTTACAGGCTGTCAATTATATTTTTCAAGCTACTGTGCGCATTGTCCCAGCGTGAAGGTGAACTCGTCTATGCTTCATTTAAATATTTCAGTGCACGAGGAAGCATTTGATCTTTAAAACCTGCCAACGATATTCTAAAAGGTTTATGAAAGCTATTGTTTGATATTTATAAAAATTCATTCAGCCACCTGCATTAGGCAAACGTGAATCTATATTCATTACTATATTATGAACAATTTCGGCGAAACGGTTGCAGTTTTTGTGCCGCTTATTTTGCAACTAAACTGCCATCCCTTCAGCAAGTTTTCACTCTAATTTCATGGCTTTCAACGAGTTTACCTCTGTATTCGTGCACAAAAACTTATGTACTTTGACTTTGAACATTTCAGGATGCTCTAATTACCTTTGTCTTCAGTATTTGTAATTTTTACGTTCATAGTGTATTAATCTAAATTGTCATGCAGGGTTTCAACTTTTAAATTGGTAAAAAGTTTGTATTATTATGGCAACTCTGGTTACAAACATCACAATTAACCCACCAAAGGAATTCCTATGTGTTCCAGGTGATCCCCCAGTTCCATGGTTACAATGGAAAGAATATTTCATTAACTATTTATTCACCATTGACCATGCTAATAAATTATCTGCAGAGAGGAAGAAAGTTTTAATAATGCATAATCTAGGGCCAGAAGGTGTAAGAGTTTATAATAAATTGAACAAAGATGTTGTTTTTGGAGACGATAATGTCTACAATCAAGCCTTTAGACAATTAGATAATCATGTTTCTCCAAAGGTCTGCATAGGTGTCACACGCTTCAAATTCTTCCAAAGGAAACAACTTAAAAATGAAACTTTTGATGACTTTGTAACAGCTCTTCAAAAATTAGCTATTGATTGTAGATCTGGTGCCATTAAAGAAGAGTTAATTAGAGACCAAATGGTAATGCAGGTGTTGGACCCGGCCCTTTTGGCAGGTTCACCCGAGACTTTTTGCTTTTTCCTAGCCTGTTTCTGTGACCTGGTGTTGGTGATTTTAGGCCTCTGCGCACTTTTTCACTGTGGTACAGTGTAAAGTGCTTGAGCTCTCTGTGTATGTGTGGTGAGTGACCTGCCCTCCCATAGGAATGAATGGGGAATATGTATGCCCATGGTAGTTCCTGATGTGTGGGGAGTGCAGGGGCGAGTTTGATATGTACGAACTCATGAGAGTGAATGCTGCGTAATGATATATGCGGCATGAAAGTGTCTAGTCTAGAAGTGCCACTTTTAGAAGTTGGTATATTTGTGTAATTTGTGTCCGGCGTGTGATTGGCTGGTGAGCCTGGTCCAGGAGGGCCTGGGCCTGCTTGTGGATTGACTGTCTGGTTTGAGGGTGACAGGGGCTGGAGACCCCAGGAGGTTATCTGAGTCAGCCCGTGGATGAAAGGCTGCATCTGCTGCCAGGGAAGTGGGAGGAGATGGCACCTGGGAGTGACTAGGGCTGTGCCTGCCTGACCACAATGCTGGCTCCACCTCCCGCTGGGCGACTGTCACCTCTGTCCCTGACACTGAAGAGAGTTCCCTATAACCAGTTCTAGCTGGTTCTCACACTGCCTGCACAAAGACTTCAAAGACTTTTCCCTGTATAAGAAGGGGCTGTGTCCCCTTCCAATTTGTTCTTGTTTCTGGACTTGAATCTGCCAGGGGCGTGCTGCTGCTTGGGCTCAGGGGAATCCCTGGGCCCTGCCCAGCCCCTGGACACCTGATGGACTTTCCTGGACTCTTTGGGGACCCCTCTGCCTTTCTTGGGCTGATGGGGGGACTTGGCTTTGCCCCCTGGGAATTTCTGGGACCTTTGCAGCATGGAAAAGCTGCATTTTCCTACAGAGAGCGCTTGATTGGTATTTATAGCGCCTGGAAGTGATGTGCTTCCCCCTGAGCGCCTGGGAGAGCTCTGCTGGTTTTCTAGCGCATTGGAGCGCTTTACTTTGCCCAAGCGCTTAGTAGCGCTTTTATTTTCATATTTAATTGAAGCCGGTGCCCACCCGGCATTGCCCCGTGTTGAAATTCACCGCTGCTGCCTGGGACGCAGCACCGAAGGGGCTGCGCTGGGATTGGGCCGCTGATGAGGGCTTGTCCCGGTGAGCCGCACTGCCATTGGCTGTCCGGCCCGGGATGCCTTGATGACGTCTCCCCGGGCCGCGCCGTGATTGGCTGCCGGGCCAGGGAGAAAAGAGAAGATGAGCAAGGCGGCCATTGCGGGGCTCCTGGGAGCCGAGGAGAGCCCTGCTGGTGCCATGGAGGATGTTGCCGGTCTCCCGTGATTGAGAGGGAGACCGGGGAAGAAGGAAGCCACCTGCCGTGTCTGCCCCAGGGCTCCTGAGTGAAGGGAGAGCCCCGGGGAGGGAGAGAACTTAGGCCGCCCGAGCCGCGAGGCGTCCGTACTGCGAAGAGAGCCCCGCAGCAGGACCGCGAGCAGCGGGTGAGTCTGGGCTGGGCCGGGCAAAGTGGGGCATGTCTGTTCTGCTCCACGAGGGAGCTAGGGGACTATCGCGGTGCTGTTTGCGAGGCACAGAGTCAGGGCGGCCCCGGTTGGCAGTGGGTCCCTCCAATGATAATTAGAGCCCCGAGGCTCCCGGTCCACGTGGTTGTTGACGAGCCCAGCAAGGCTCGAGGGCCATTTTTGTGTTTAGAGCCACAGAGGCTCTAGGAGGCATACATGATTTACGAGCCCAGCGAGGCTCGAGGGCCATATTAGTTAGAGGGGGCGTCGGGGCACATTGCCGGTGCCCGCCCCCTCCTGCCTGCGAGTGTTAGGTTTAGAGTCCAGTGAGGCTCTAGGGGGCACCATCGTTTTCAGAGCCTGAGGGCTCCAGGGGCCTATAATTGTTTAAGAGCCTGTGTGGCTCCAACGTGCGCAATGTTTGGTGTCAGAGCCTGTGTAGCTCCAAGTGCGCAGTTCAGAGCCTGTGAGGCTCCAGCAGTGGCGCAGTTTGCGCCTAAGGGTCAGTGAGGGCCCTGGCGCAGTTTGATGATTCCCAGCTGCCCAGCAATTAGTGGGCAGCTGCACCGTTTAGGTCTTGGGATTTCACAGGTGCCCAGCAAGTAGTGGGCACCTGCTACGTTTAGGCTTGTGCGTGGACTGGCGCTGCTTGGCAGCGCGCCCTGACATTTGGACACAGGGCGTCTGAGCCCCAACAAGGACAGTTGGCCTAGGGACTGCCACAGGTGGTGGCTTATGTAAGTTTTGCGCAATTGTATGGTTATTGCACTTCTGAATGTGTTTTCTTGCATCATGTGTTATTCCTGCACCTCTGAATGTTTTTAGGCATCATGTGATTTTTGCGCTATTGTATTGTTCTGGCACCTCTGAATGTTTTAGGCATCATGTGTCTTCCTTTTCCTTTCGCTGCACCTCTGAATGTTTTAGGCATCATGTGTCTTCTTGCGCTGCACCTCTGAATGTATTTTATTGCATCATGTGCTTGGTTCTGAACACCGCTGAATGTGTAGGTTTATGCATCATGTGTTTTTCCTTCCTTACACCTCTGAATGTTTTTATGCATCATGTGTCTTTCTTTCCCTGCGCTGCACCTCTGAATGTTTAGGCGTCATGTGTCTCCTAGCGCCTATCTATTTGTGATTTCTGTTACAGGATGATGGGCACTGGCAGGCAGCTCTCTCAAGGGACCCATGCGCTCTTCGATGTGATGGCAAAGTTAATCAGCCCCCCAAAAATGTGAGTTTTGTTGAGGCGGGGCAGGTGTGCGTTCTCCCCATATCTATCGTCGAAAATTAGCTTTGATGCTTGATGAAGGCCTTTGCATTATTGACTTTCACGAGCTCAATCCCTGTGCAGTTCCTGTGACCACGAGCTTCTCTGATCCGTGCCTGTCCTTTTATGCACACAAGAGGCATGTGAACTTGCATATAAGCCCCGTCCGTTTGGCCCCTCCCCACACACTAGTGGTGTGCACCGTCTTCGCGCCCTTTACTCACTTGATGGACAGCTCACTCGAGGGGCCCCGGCGCTTTTTGGTGTGATGCCAAAGTTAATCAGCCCCCCCAAAAATGTGTGTTTTGTCGAGGCTGGGTAGGTGTGCGTTCTCCCCATAACTATCGTTGAAAATTAGCTTTGATGCTTGATGGAGGCCTTTGCATTATTGACTTTCACGAGCTCAATCCCTGTGCAGTTCCTGTGACCACGAGCTTCTCTGATCTGTGCCTGTCCTTTTATGCACACAAGAGGCATGTGAACTCGCATATAAGCCTCACCCGTTTGGCCCTGCCCCTCACACTAGCGATGTGCACCGTTTTCCCGCCTGGCCTTTACCCACACAATCCGCAAATTCCGCGAATCCGCAAATTTGCGGATTTTGCGGATTGCGAATTCGCAAATTCGCTAATTGCAAATTCGCAAAATTCTCCCATGCTTAGAGGTGATAAAGTGATTCCTCTGTCTGCTTTAAGAGAAAAATTCTTACATTGTGTCATGAGGGACATTTAGGAATCTTTAAAACTAAATGCATTGTCAAGAGCAGATTTTGGTGGCCTGGTTTAGATATTTCTGTAGAAAGGATAGTAAGAGATTGCAACTTGTGCTCTTCAGCTGATAAGACTCCTAAGACTCTAAGGCCTCCCATGAGTGATTTTGCATGTCCTAACTCTCCATGGTAGTGCATTGCCGTAGATATCATGAGTCCAATTGGCAGCTCTGAAAAAGATATCATCTCTATGATAGATGTTTTTCCTAAATGGCCTGTTCTCAAAGTTATTAAGAAATTGGATACTGAAACTGTAATTGCATTTTTTGATGAGGTTTTCACATCAGAAGGTACTCCTGCAACCATAATCAGCGACAATGGTGTGCAATTTACTTCGGAGGTTATAACTCAATACTTATCAAAATGTGGCCTTTTACATAAGACTACTTCTTTATATAATCCAAGCGGGAATGGTCGTATTGAAAGATAAAACAGAGTTTTAAAAGGTGCCATTCAATTAGCTTGTCAAAATAATTTTCCATGGGAAATTCAAATATTTAAAACTTTGTGGGCTTGCAGAGTTGCTACTGTTGATTCTACAAAGTTTTTACTGTTTGAGCTCATGAGAGGAAGAAAACCCAGCGCCAAGTGGTATACCGGGTGGATTAAAAATTCTAGTGAGGTCTATTGGTCTTCACTTGAGGTTAAAATAATTTGTCTCTCAAACATGACAAATATAAAAAACTTTCATCAAGGTATTTAGGAGTCACAAACGGTGCGATTTGGTAAAATCGTCCGTTTGCGATTCCTAAATATCTTTTTAGTATGCATCAATCATTTTTGGCAAAATCGCTATTTTTAGCAATTTCCAAAAATGCGATTGCTTCTAAGGAATCGCAAATTTGCGATTCCCTAAAAGCAATGCATGATTGTTTTTAAAATTGCGAATTCGCAATTAGGGGGTGCAAATTACCACGAGGGTGAGCCTTGTGGTAATTTGCGAAAAATAATTAAAATGCTCAAATTAGCATTTTAAACACTGTCATGTTACAGACACACATGTCCTTAGGACATGTTTGTGTGAAACATCCAATTTAAAATACATTTCAGGAGTGCAAGGGGGGTCCTTTGGACCCCCCCCTGCACCCATGAAATGCATTAACATTTTGCGAATTCTAATTTGCGAATTCGCAATTCCCATTGATTCCTATGGGCCTTTTGGCCCATAGGAATCAATGGGAAATGCGAAATCGCAAATTAGAATTCGCATAATATTTGCGATTCGGTAAAAATTGCGATTTTTACCGAATCGCAAATATTATGCAAAAATATACATGCATCCCATTTTGCGAACTCCAAATTGCGATTCCCTATTTTTCGCAATTTGGAATTCGCAAACGGACGGGATGATGCATGTGGCCGTTTATGATGCTAAACACACTACTAAAAATGTCAAACTCTCTGTTGGTCAATGGGTTAGAGTAAAAAAAAAACTGGTTTTACTAAAAAAGGTGTTAGCAAATTTTTCTTGCCTCAGCGCATTTCTGCTTCAGAGAAAAATGCTGTTATCTTAGAAGATGGTAAGTGCTGGAACCTAAAGAGAGTTGCATTATGTAGTGCACCTAAATCTAACAGTGCTGTTGCTGATCAATCTAAGTTTGTAAAAATCTCTTCTTGTGTTTCACGTGATCATCTTTTTGGAAAAGATAATATTTGTGCCCAACAGGGATACTCTCAAGACAAAGATGTCAATGTCAGAAGGAAAAGAAGCATCTGACCTCCGATTTTCTTGAGTGATTATCTATGTGAATACGTTTTTTTTTTCTCGTTTTTTTTAAAATATTGTGTATAAAGGAGGAGATGTGTAGTGTTTCATGTCTCGTTCTGCTTTGTCTCATGTCTCTCTTATCAGAGGAGTCACGAGGATAAAGCAGAGAGAGAACCTGTTTTTAATTAAATGCCAAGCTCGTGTTAGCTTTGTACGAGCTGTTTGCTGTGTAAGTTAAACTGTGTCTTTTTATTTAAAAATCATAACGAGTATGCTTTGGCAGGATGCATTTCCTATGCGTCCGTTTGAGTATATGATTAAACTTATACATTAAACTATATTTCTAGGTATATTCACTACACTTACATTCATCTGGTCATGCAAGATTGTGTGAAAGTTACAAGTTCATGCCAACTGCGATGGAGTGTGAGCTGGATATAGAGACCAAGCTAGAACCGCTGAAAAATTTACCTTTTAGAGTCCGCTGCAAAGAGATCTGCTTGTGGTGGAAGAAGCAGCAAGGAGAACGGAGAGTGTTGCGAATGGTTGTCTTTGTAGCACGAAGAGCAGGTCAGGTATCATGGACAGTTGTCCCCGTAGGGTGAAGATACTGTTGGGTGTCACAGATGGTCATTGCTAGAGATTCACAACGACGGTCCCCACATGCTGTAACGCAAACTGTAGAGCTTGCGTTGCCAGTCCTTGCTGCTGGTGGACTGGAGCTTCACATTGGCAGGCAGCAATATCCTGCCACGAATAAGTCTGCTCATTATCACAAAAACCCAAACCTTTAGGATTTCCTCTTTTCTTCAAGGAGGAGCTCAAATGATGCCACACCAAGGGTCCAGGACCTGGGAGGCACAACTTGGAGGAATGGGAATTCATTCTAGCAGATGCAACGAGGCTCAAACATGTCCAAGGGCAAGTTCAGGCAGGACTGGTGCAGCAGAGCAGTTGTAGGGAGACTTCTGTAGCTCAGAACAGGAGGTCAGTCACTTGATTCTATGAGTTACTTCAGCCTGGGATGAAGGTTTCATGTTCAATCATCCTTCTCAGAGGCCAGGGCAGCCCTCAAGCATAAAGGTGGTCCTCTGGAAGCAGGTCAGTAATTTTTCAGGGGTATACATAAGTCCAAGAGTGTACTGAAGAGTGGGTATGAGAGTCCTATTTTTATACATGTTACCCCCGTTGAAGTGAAAGAAATGTCTGGAGTCTTCCCTCTAGAGAAGAGTCTAGAAGTTCCATCCTCCCTGTCCTGGTCTCAATCTGTCTGCCAGCACAGTAGGTAGTTTGAAGTCCATTGTGTGTGAGCTGAGGCAGTGTCTCTGAAGTGCAAATATGACAGGTGACAGCTCTGCTGACCTCATCAAGTTAAGATGTCTGATCCTGCCAACACCCAGACCCTCTATTGTTAACTACACTAGTCATGTAATCCAGTACACCGGCTACAGGCACCAAATAGTTAGGACAAGAAAATCAACACACAGGGAGGGCCAGAGGAAATGTTAAGACCTGCAGGGGATGACTCCCCTATTGAGTAACCAATACCACAGGCAAAACCACTGGGTCTATAAAACAATATACAGGACCCAGTGCTAGTGGAGCGTCCATTTAAAAGGATGGTTTCCTTCACTTACCGGGAGATGGCATGCTTCTTCATAAGGTAACCTTCTCACATCACAAGCCTAGTCATGATGCCGGCTACAATACCCTCTTTGAGAGGGAGGAACACAGGGTTGTTTTGTAAAGAGGTATACTAAATACCTTGGATGAACTAAGTGCCTCCATATGATGGCAGTCTGACGAGTATCCGAATGCCATCAATGCGGGCAGGATTCGTGCAACAATGACAAACCCCTTGGCAACCGATTAATTGATAAACTTAATATAATGATGTAGGCCAAAAAGAGCATGTAAATAGTACTATATGATAAGTACATATATAGTTTCAAATTTCAGTTTTATCCCATGTATATTTTAGGGTATAAAAATCTACAAAGTGATTTTGTGGAACAGATCTCATAACTTATCAATAATACTTGAAGGAAAAAATCAGTCTTCCAAAATAAATAACATTAGACAACAATTTGAAGAGATAAAGAGGAATGAGAAAGGTAAAAAAGAAAAAATCATGGCATATGAAACAGACAAACATCAATTGCATATATATTCCATTACACATAGAATCCAAAAACATGAGTTGTGATCATTCTCAGAAACTAAAATCACTCTTCTACGCGCGTTTCGGTGTGAAAACATGCTTTCTTCAGGAAGAGCTGCAGTTCGGTCATATATGAAAAATCATTTCTGTTATGTAATCACTGAGTAATATCTCAGTACTTAGATAGGTTAGTACACAAAAGTATGATCTAGAGAAGAATACGAATAATACGAATCGAACAATGAAAATGAAATGTGAATAGAAATGGAGTTCGTGCAACAAAGATGTGAATATATATACGTGCAACAAAAGGATATCATGCTTGAGATATTAATACCAATACTGCTCTACTTACTCTTATTCCTATTCCTCAATATAAATTTGTTGAGCCATACGATCACTATAACTCTTCCTCAAAAAGTGCTCCAAATCTTGAAAAAATTGAAAAAATTGACATATTAATTGTCTATGGTGTTTTGTGAATCTTGTAAATTAGTATCCAAGTGTAAACATTTTGTGGGGGTTGTGTATGTGTGAGACTGAATGTTTGTTATATGAAACTGCTGTGAGTATGGAATGAATATGAATGTGTAGAGGGTGATGTTTTATGAAAATGTATTTTTTTTTGTATTTGATGTATAGATATTTGAAATATAAATTTGGTGAAATTTAACCAAACAATGAATTTGAAGTAAAAAATAAAAAAAAGAGATTAATTCTGTCCAACAAGTTGTGGATCTACCTGGTGTTCAATTTGCATGTATTGAGGAATAACAATAAGAGTAAGTAGAACAGTATTGTCATTTGTTTCATTCTATATTGGTCACTGGCTTGGCCTTACTGTGAAGAGCCCAAACCCAGTGGTGGTTTTTTGTTGAGATATTAATACCAGCATGTATATGGATCGTAATTAAGGCTCCCTGTTTTCCGTTTTTACTGATTTTTACAGATAAATACAGACAGAAAATCATTTCTTTTCTTGTCTGTATTTATTTTTAAATGTGGATAAGAACAGAAATTGGGTGCTTTCTGCGTGATTCTAAATGCACTTTGCCAACTGTGTGGATTGATAGTTAAGGGGGGTGGGGGGTAAAAAAAGGACTTTTAGTAAAGAGGCTTAAAAAGCAGTAGATATGCACAAGGCTGATACTGAAATGTGCATATTTTCATATAAGTGCATTGATTTATCTTCTGTAGATGTTCACATCACTGAAACCTGGAAGGCATTCAAGTGTGACAGCATATTTATTGGTTAAGTAAATGCGGAAATATACCAGTTTCAGCTTTATTTTTTTTACAAAACCTGTTATAAATATGGATAAATACAGATAAAGTTGACCAAAAATAAATATGGACGGAAATGTTAAAAAAATAAATACCATAAAACCAGGAGCCCTAATCATAATTCACCAAATTGAGAGGACATAAATACTCAAGCTTATTGTGAAGAAGTATATGAGCCATAGCCAGTCCTCGAGCATATTGAGAGAGGGTGCATCCAGATCATCAATATTGGTGTAGCTTTTCGGATACTTACCTTTTATCCTACAGAGCAGGAACATTTTATAGGAAGAGAACCAAAGAAATGTCAGATCAGAGTAAGATGGGATGCTTCCAACTGTGAAGAAGGACAACATTGTACAGATGTTATGAATTTTCAAAAGAGTGCGTAATCAATAGACATATACAGGTGGAGTAGGCAAAACTCCTTGAACTTCGTTGGTGAAGCAGAATTCTTTGCCCAACCCTATTTAAAACTGCACACATAGACTGCAATGGCACATTTGAGATAGGTTTCAAAGGATTACTAAAGTGGGTGGCGAAATGAATGCTGCAGGCCTACTAGTAGCATTTAATTTACCAGCCAGCCCTCGGTATGTGGTATACCACTTGTTTAGAAGTTTACAAGTTAATTACATTTGCCAATTGGGTGAAAGTTATTTTTTCCATGTTTACAGGAGTGAGCACAAGCACTTTAGCACTGGCTCCTTTATAGCCTGGTGGAGACAAGTGTTTTTTGCAGTAGGGCAGCGCAGCAGGCCTTGCTGCTGTGCTGCGCTGCCCTACAGCTAAAGGAAAGGGCACGGAATGCACTGTATCTATTAGATATGAGTTTTTTGCAGTAGGGCAGGCCTTGCTGCTGCATTGCCCTACAGCTAACTAGAGGAAAGGGCAGGAATGCACAGTATCTATTAGATATGGTGCATTCCTGTCCTTTTCCCATGCGCTGGTGCACAATGGGCAGCCGTGTGCCAATGCAGTCACCTTTGCACCATGCTGCAAGAGCTGGGATGATTATTTTTGTGCAGGAAGGAAAATCTTCCTCCACAAAAGCAATCACAAGAGGCTTTTTCCTCTTTCTATGTGTGCTGAAAGTGCAGCACCCATAGGCAGAGGAAAAACAAAAGAAATATAAATATTTTTCCTCATTGTGCCTCCCTTGCGCCTCCCCTGAGAAGGCGTAAGACTTTTGCTCTACCTCAGATTACGATTTCTCATAAATCTGGGACAGTGTCAAAAAGCCATCAATGTTGCTAGGAACGCCCGCAGCAACACCCATGGAACTCCCCTTTCACTCAGTTTTCTGTGTGAAAGGGGCACATATTTCTAAGGCTATGAAAAGCTTGTGACATGGCTTTACATGGACTTAAATAAGCCAGTGGCATATTATGTCATTATGCCAAAAAAGTGACGTTCCGGCAGTGCAAAAGTACTGGTAGGGCCTCATAAATGAGCTCCAAAGTTTTTAAGTCTGTCACATCCAATACCTTATGTAATGAGAAATGAACAGACAGGTGCATTGAGGCACTCCTTTACAGCCATTAGTTGCTCTAAGTCAGCATCCTTCATCCCTTCCCTGCTAGAAGTGTCTTTTAACATCTCGGATCTGCCCTCAGGAGTCTTGTGCAGGTTTAAATTTTATAATGGTGACTGAAAAATGTATCCATCTTGGATCACCGCTACTCTTTGCAGCAGTCAATCATTATGAATTGTGGTGCAACACACAAAACCGTCCTGTGGTGCAGGCAGTTGGTTGATAGATGCGTGGCGCCACAGATCGAACTTAACATTTAAACTGCACCAAGAATTCCACTGTTTTAAGTGATATTCTGCCTAATTTATTACAACTGTCATATTCTAATCTGTCCACGTAAGAATACGAGACTTTTTAAAAGTTCAACTAAGAGCTTCCTTGTTTTTTATTTATCTTTGAATTGGTTGGCTTGTTACGTGTGTGATCTCCACCCTGGAACCTTGCAGTTAAGATATGTAATGTAACATGCTGCCTGGCTCAGAGAACCTATAATTTAATTTAATGTGAACTATACCTGAGCAATGTGTGCCCACTACCGTGGCACTATTAATTCCAAGATGGCTACCACTGCGATAAGATCTTGTTAACATCTTGCTCCTTTCTACTGAGACAAGCAAAAAAAGTAAATTGCATTACTTGGACAGTGGCACACAGAGCACCCCCTTGCAAGGTGCAAAGATGGGATGTGCACTTTCCTCAAATTGATTGACGCTCTCTTAGGGTGCCCCGCCTGGAGGAACCGTTTTCCTATCCTTTATTTTATCATTGAGAAGAAAACGAGCAGTTAATTTTAGTTCTTTTTCAGTTTTTGTTCCTGTTTTTTTTTTAGCCATTGTTATTTTGATTTTGTAAGGCGCACAGCTAACCTTGGGTTTCCTGGCACCGCCTGAAAACAGCCAATAGCAAGAGAGAAAGAAATTTACATGTTAAATAGCCAAGTTTTTATGCCCCTCCGGAAATTCTCATAAGAAGGTTCACTTCAGAGACCTGCAGGAAGGGAGTTCCATAAAGAAGGACCCAGATGCAAAGAGGAGCGATCGCCCATATGCACTAGTCTCGTCCTAGGAATAATAAACTTGGCCTGAGTGGCTGAGCGAAGTGCACAGGATGGTACGTAGGGCTGAACAAGAGTCTTCAGGTATGGAGGTACCTTTCTAGATTTTATCTTAAACATAAGACTTAATGCCTTAAACTTAATGCGTCACTCAATCCTGAGCCAACGGTGAGCTCGAAGTGATCCAGAGATAGCAGTTTTAGGAATCTTACACAGCAGCATTCTGTGCTAACTGAAGCTTGCGTAACACATCCTTGGTGGCACCCAAGTACAAAATGTTACTGTAGTCCAGTCTAGAGGTGATGAGCTCCTGGACCACAGTACTTTGGGTAGAAGGAGTCAACATCCATAAGATTTCTTTTACCCATCTAAGGTTTGTGAAGCAAGTAGAGGCTACTCTCACTGCTTGCTGCTTCATGGACAGTTGGTCGTCAATTAAGACACTCAAATTTTGGACTTGGTGTTTAGGCTGAGGTAAAGGACCCATTTCAGTGGGCCAATGCTGAGGGTCCCACAGATCTTTATTTTTGCCCACAATCAGCACTTTTGTTTTCTCGCCGTTGAGTTTTAACAGGTTGTATGCATCCAACCTGCAATATTCCTCAAGCTGGCCTGAAGTAGGGAGGGTTTAAATGCCCCATCAGCAGAGAGAGAGAAGACAATCTGGGTGTCATCGGTGTATGAAAAAAGTGACAACCCAGCTTCCTCCCAATCATCGCCATAAGCCTCACATAGATATTAAATAGTAGAGGGTTGAGGATAGAGCCTTGGTGAACCCAATAAGGTGAGTTGTGAATCTCAGAGCATGCTGTCAGCGAGAAAACCTGAAACGATTCACCAGGAAGTCTACAAGCCACTTGAGTGCTCTATCAGTCACCTCCAGCAATCGCAGAGCCTGCAATAACACGGTATGCGAAACAGTGTCAAAAGTGGCACTTAGGTCTAAAAGTATAAGTGCCACAGTGCTGCCCACATCAACTTGCTGACACACCGTATCTGTGAACCTGAGCAAAGCGGTTTCAGTAGAAAAGCCCGTTCTGAAGCCTGATTGTTATGTTATGTTAAAATTACTTTTACCCCGCACGGTAACCAAATGGTTTCATGGCGCTCATACGGGGGGGCAGGCAGTATGATTACTCAAAAGCTAATTGAAAAAGGTGAGTTTTAAGAAGTTTGCGAAAGCAAGAATAGTTGGGGCAGAGTCGGAGAGAAATAGGAAGGGAGTTCCACAGTGCAGGGGCAAGAAACGAAAAGCACGAGCCACCATGCTTTTTACGTTTATACCTGGGGATAGTCAGGAGGTTGTGGGTAGTGGAACGAAGGTTTCTTGAGGGAATGTGACGCTTAAGGCTGGAGGAAGTGAAAGCCGGAGCAAGAGCAAGAAGGGCCTTAAAGACATTACAGCCCAGCTTAAAAATGCAACGGGAGGCCACTGGAAGCCAGTGCAGTTTCCTCAACAGGGGTGAGACATGTTGATATTTGGGCTGTTGAAAGACCAGTCTCACCGCCTGGTTCTGTACCAGCTGAAGATGGTAGGCAGGAATCCCAACATACAGAGAGTTAGCATAGTCAATACAGGAGGTGACCAGAGCCATAATGACAAGTATTAGAGCCTCAGTCGTGAGAACCCTACGGAATTTGCAGATCCTGCGTAGATGGAAAAATCAGGAAGATGTAACTGCATTGATTTGAGGTCTCATAGATAAGTCACTAGATATAATCACACCGAGGCTCTTCACCGAATTGACAGGGCAGGGCGGAGGGCCAAGAGCGGAGGGCCAAAAACTGGGGCTCCAGGGGTAGGCTGTCCCTCCTGTTAGTACTAACTCTGTCTCGTTGGGATTAAGCTTCAGCTGGCTAAAATGCATCCACTCAGAGATGGCAAGCATGGTGGATTGAAAATTGGCACAGGAAGAAGGGGATGAATCCACCGGAAAAATCAACTGTAAATCATTAGTATAGTTGAAGATAGTGACAGGGGTGTGATGGAGAGAAACAATAAGAGATTGCATGTAGAGGTTAAATAAAAGAGGTGAGAGAGCAGAACCCTGAGGAACACCACAGGAAAGTGCAGAATAAGGGGCTGAGAAGGTAGACAGATGAACTGATTGAGAACGTTGGTGCAAGAAAGACCTAATCCAGGTAAGAGCCATGCCATGCCCATGGGTGACACAGTCGATCAAGATAGCATGATCGACCGTGTCAAAGGCAGCCGATAGATCTAATAAAACAAGAGCCTGGGCCAGGTTCTTATCGGCGCCTTGCCTCAGTACATCCATTCCAGCCACGATGACAGTCTCAGTAGAATGAGCCGGTCTAAAACCGGCTTGCTGGTCATCTAAAAAAGAAGACCCTTTAATGAATGCACTGAGGCAGCGGGTAACATAGGTCTCCAAAATTTTCCCCAGATAGGGGAGACGGGAGATCGGCCGATAATTGCTCAGGACAGAAGGATCAGCACCAGGTTTTTTGAGTATGGGGACCACAACCGCCTGTTTGAAAGCATCAGGGACAGAACCTGTGGCAAGTGAGCTGTTAAGAAGTGCCAAGGGGGGATCAGGGCATGCCAAAAAGGTGTCTTCCAAAATTTGCGGGGGACAGCAGTCATTGGGGGAGCCCGAGCCCACCGTATGTAATAGAGGGATAAACTCAGTCAGGGAAATAGGAGGGAAGGCGTTAAAACAACAGGGATTCGGAGGGGGTAAAAAAGAAACAGTGGATAGGGAAGGAAGGGGGATGTTATTTTTAATAGTCACAATTTTTTCAACAAAAAAAGAATTAAGGGAATCACAAAGAGTTTGTGTGGGTAAAGGTTGGGCAGTGACACGGTCTGGAACAGAGAGTTCCTCTACAATTGAAAAAATATCTTTAGTTTTAGAAGCAGGGTTAAGAATTTTCTGCGAGAAGTAGGATATTTTTGCTAGTAAATGGATTTTTTGTAGAGGTTTAGTAGATCGACATAAGCAATTCTTAATAGAGGGTCATAGTTACGCCTCCAGCGACGCTCTGCTTGACGGAGGGCTAGTTTATCCAATTTCAGCTGATCCGTGTACCAACGCTGAGCGTTGTGAGGACGTTTGGTTTTAATTGTTTTTAACGGAGCTACTACGTCGCTCGCATGTCCCAGCCACTGATCTAGAGCATCAGCCTGGGCAGATGTCGAGGTCATGTCACTGGGGACAGACGTGGCTAAGATTGAGTGGAATTCTGTAATGTTGGCTCCTTTCCAGTTACGTGTGGTAAAGTTAGTAGTGGGAGAAGGGCGACAGGGTAAGATAAGTTTCACAGAAAAGGAAATAAAAGAGTGGTCCGACCAGGAGCAAGGATATACTAAAGGGGGGAGATGTCAAGATTGGCTGTCCAAACTTGATCGAGAATATGGCCCTTGTTGTGGGTGGCTACAGTGATGTGCTGCTTGCAATTCAGGCCAAGTAAAAGATCTGTGAAGTCTTCGGAGAGGCCACTTTCACAAGGGTCTAACGGCCAATAGTTAAAGTCGCAATGACGAGGATTATGGCGGAATTAATAACTAGTCGGGAGATGATATCACCAAACTGTTGGGAGAAAAGAGGCATGTTGTCAGGGGGTCTGTAAACAAGGACGCAAATAAAGGAGAACCTAGGAGAAATACATTTCAGAGTAAGAATATCAGTTTTAGAAAGGATACTGGTTTCCAAAGTGGTAAACTTATATTGGGAGCGGATAATGGCAGCAACCCCCCGCCTGCTCTACCGTCTGCTCTGTTAGTATATAAGATATAATAACCAGCCGGGATAGCAGCGAGAATGTCAGGGGTAGAGTCATCATTTAACCAGGTCTCCGAGAGGAGAAGAATATCTATGTTATTGTCATCCAACCTCTGAAATATTTCAAGCTGATGCTTCACCAGCGAACGAGTGTTAAGATAGACTATTGCCAGGGAATGTGGTATTGATGGCCCAGCAACTGGTGAAGTAGTAGTAGTAGATTGGGAGCCATGAAGGAAATGTTGGTAATTCACAAAAGATGTCAATTGTAAATTGACGTGCCTCTCCAAAATTTTGGAAAACGCAGGAAGAAGAGAGATGGGCCTACAATTAGATAATTGTGTGGGATCAGCGGTGGGCTTCTTTATTAATGGGAGAACCATTGCGTGCTTCCAGATTAATGGAACAATAGCCTCTTTTAAAGAGGCATTAAGCAGCTCCATGATCAACATCAGGGAGGATTGTGCAAATTTCTGAAGCACAGTGACAGGAGTGGGATGTGGCAAGCTCCTCACATTGTGAAGCACTCAAATCAGGAGAAGCAGGTAGGCAATTGGCCCCTGACAGATTTTTTACAAGCTTGAATAATTGCTTGTTATTATTCTGTTCTCTGGACACAACTGATGTCACATAATCGGTGTGTGCAGTCTTGCAAAGTGTGTGATAGTCCACTAGAGCCTTTCTATAAGTTAGTTTAGCCTCTGGTGAATACAACTTTCTCCAATGCCACCCCAATATTTTATATTTACTTTTTTCCATTTTTAGTTTCTCTGTAAACCAAGGGGCAGGTGGACGGTGGTTATTTACCTTAGTGGCAGATAAAGGGAGGCAAACCTCAACATAGTTAGAAATCCAACTTTGGACGGCCATCATATTATCTGCAAATGAAAGGCCAACAATTACAGGGGCAGTTTTGGATGGCATATAATTGAGCACGTTAGTGCTCAGTTTCCCCCACTTCCTAGATGTGGCTGTAATACCAAAGACCGTAGGGGACGGATCAAGTAAGTCATCTGAGATTAGAAAGCCAACTAGGAAGTGATCGAACCACTATACAGGCAAAGCTGGGGAACACCAAATATTGTGCATATTAGAAAAGATGGGGTCAAGTAGATGGCGAGCCACATGAGTAGGCCCCGAACTGCAGAGCGACATATTCCCTGCAGCAAAATCAGAGATAAGTGCTGCACTGGTTACACAGGTTGTCGCTTCAAAATGTAGATTTAAATGGCCCAATATAGTAAAATTGGTAGCGTCTACACGGTATGGTATATCTTGATCTGGAAAAGACACGCCCCAGGCCCCTGCAGGCCCAGGTGCCCGTTAAAGCAAGATTCACGAAAAATGTAAATTGGGGAATTTAAAATAAGTCTGAAAAGAGCGGCCTCTCAACCCTGGAAAGATAAAGTATCAAATTTACAAGTAAAAGAATTTTTAAAAATAATGGCTATACCTCCTCCAATTTTGATTCCCCTGTCTGGTCTAACAATAGCATATTTAGGGGGCAAAGCAGCTGCTATATCAGGCCAGAGCTTCCTCAAAGCCAAGTTTTGGTAAGGAAAATGGTATCTGGTTGCTCGTTAATCAAAAGATCCAGAATATCTAACTTATGCTTTACGAGTAAAAGACAATTTATGTTGAAAAATGAGTACTTTCCCTCCACTTCCTTGCGGTAGATAACAGAAAGGTTCCCCTGAGATTTGTTAATTGCTAGACAATGACCTTCACTAGGCTTAAGCAGTGCAGTCTGGTTGGGTTTAGTGGCAGGTGACGTGGGTGAAGTCTGTGAAGAACATCGACTGCTTGGGGTCACTCTGTGAAACTTCTATCCTAGCCCCCAAGCTGGGCTCAACCAGAAGCTGTCATTGCACTGGCAGGCGATACCCCTGCATCTGTAGGGAGCAATACTTTATGGCTTTATTGGTTTTGATGCCCTAAACTTCTTTGAGGACACCCATCCAAACACTGTTGCTGTTGCTTCCTTTCCATGGACGCAAGAGGCACCAGCTCCATACCATCCTGCTACTATTAACTCTGAATGAATGAATGAGGGGTTTCTTATATCGCGCAAACTTTGCCCAGTGGGCGTCAAGGCGCCTAAATCAAATACAGAAGCTTACATCCTACCAAGTCCTATTCTATCATAAGTAGGCCTTCTTAAAGAAGTAGGTTTTTAGAGCCTTTTTAAAAGACTCGATGGAGGGGAGAGTTTTTATTTCCATGGCGATGGAGTTCCACAGCTGCGGAGCGACCACGGAGAAGGCTCTGGCTCCCCATCTGGCAAGTTTAACACGGGGGACAACCAGTTGACAGAGTCCCGCAGAGCGAAGGCTTCTTGTAGGGACGTAACGCAAGAGAAGGGAGCCAATAGCACTAGCAGGACCATCCATCAATGCTCTGTGAGTCAAGCAGAGAATTTTGAAGGCGATTCTGTGCTGCACCGGAAGCCAATGAAGCTCCTTCCTGGCTAAGGTGGAAGATCCAAAACAAAACGCGCTGCAGCGTTCTGAAGAATCTGCAGATGGTGAATCAGACCTTTGTTGGCTTCCATGTACAGGGAGTTGCAATAATCCAGCCTCGAACCTACCAGGGCGACTGCAACCTGTTTACGCGCCTGGGGGGAGAGGTACCCACGGATTTTATTGAGTACCCGGATCACACCACAGCAAGTGGCCACGGTCCTGTTGACTTGCAGGGACATAGAGAGCGAGGTGTCAAATACCACTCCAAGATTTCTGTCAGATAGGGAGGGAGTGGGGCAGATGCCAGGAGAAGCCAATCCCAAAACATGAACAATAAAGAGTACAATTAGTAATATTTGGCTTCTGTTATATTAGCCTTGCACAACCCACCAGTTGTCTTGGCCGTTCCCCCCCCCCCCCCCCCCCTTTTCATTCCATCCTTCGTCTTTCACCTGGGTAACAGAACCTGGTGAGAGCCAGTCAAGGCACCCCATCCTGGATTCCCCTGGGTGTCTAGATTTAAAAAATGTATAGGTTTGCTTGGTTTCCCTAGGTGCCGGCAGAGCTTGCGATCAAAAACGACAGCTAGGCACTTTGCAAAAAAGGGTCATTTTTCACTGTGAAAATGTAGTGTGTCCATGTTGCGTTTTGTGCCATTTTCTGTCAAGGAACTAGGCCTACTCACACAAGTGAGGTACCATTTTTCTTGGAAGCCTTTGGGGAACGCGGCGTGGGTGGAAATTTGTGAATCCACACAGATTCCAGAACTTTCCACCACCGAAATGGGAGGATAATGTTTTATTTTTTACCATCTTTTAGGTTTGCAAGGGTTAAAAAACTACAGCTAGGCACTTTGCAAAGAAAGGGTAATTTTTCATTGTGTGTGTTCACATTGCGTTTTGAGCCATTTCCTGTTGTGGGCACTATGCCTACCCACACAAGTGAGGTACCATTTGTATCGGGAGACTTAGGGTAATTTAGATTTGTAAAGCAACTGTTATTACCTACTGACTTTCAATGCATTTCTGCATTCCAAATGAAAGACAATGTGTATAAAAGAAGTCATTTTGAAAAATGTCAGATAATTCTCATGCTAGTATGAGTATTCCCAATTTCAGAAATGTGCAAATATCTACTGTTTCTAAACTCTATATTTTGTTCCCATTTCAGAAATACATAGGTGTCTTTCATACAGATTTTTCCATGTATACATTTTCCCAGAATAATTGCTATATATCCGGTACATGGCTCTGGGTTCATCGAGTTCTTGGTGAACCTACAAGTCCTATACATCCCCACAACCAGTATATTCCAGCGTATGTAACAGTATATTGCTTTCAAAGAGCTGTCATAATTAGAAGAAGTTACGGGTAAAAATATTGGCACAAATGACAAATTTTCAATTTTCCCTGTATTTAACTGTTATTTTTTTTATAAAGAACCACTTGTGCAATAGACAGGATGCAGCTACTCGTCTCTATAGCATCCTCTTACACATAGGAGCTTTATCAGAAAGGAATACACCTCCTCCTACTAGTCAACCGCCATCAATGCGGCATACTACAAGTTATTTTAACGAGATACGCCAACATTTAATATCAGGATTTATTTTAGACATCAATTATTTACATAAGAACAACAACATTTACAGAGAGGAGACTATTACGGCGTTACACCTCCTCAATAGGCGGGCATAAATTTGAGGTTTATTTCAGATAGTAAATTATCCGGATACATCTTTTTCAGGCTACTTTAATTTATTTATCACAATAAGTAGAAAGCGTTGTGTGGCTATTCCTGACGAAGGCGTGTTTCACGCCGAAACGTGCGTCGAAGACTTATTGTGTTTTTATTACATTTTTAAACTTAGTATGATTATGTGTATAGTATAGGTAAAGAGAATACAAAAAAATATGTCAATAAACTTGTGTTTTTAATTCATAAAATGATCTGATATGATCTAAATTCTAGAGAACTGTCATTCAAATTTTGCATTTTTTATAGTTTGGTTGTTACACTGACTTTATTTTTAGTAACATTTAGAATGATAAATATTGTTTTATTGTATTATATTGACTAGGAATGTATTTTTCATTGTGAGTTTCTATAAAGAAACCTTGAATGATCTACACAAATGACCCCTTGCTGAATTCAGAATTGTGTCTATTTTTATCAAATGTATAGCTTTCAGGGATCCATTATTGCTTTCATACCCGTGTCTACCATTAACTGGAAAGAGGTTGAAAGGACAAAAAATAGCAAAAATACTCTATGTCCCAAAAAAATGCCAAAACTATGTAAAACATTTTGGTTTTCTGCCAAAAGTCTGTCCTTTCCTAAAAGCTCGGAAAATGGTGATTTCAGCCCCATAAACCCTTTTTTGATAGCATTTGTAGGGATAAATCCAGGCGCTTTCATTTGCAGCACTTTTTGCCCATTTTTCCCCAAAAAAACTTAAAAAAACTAAATGCAGCTGTATTTTCGCTAATTTCTGGATGCCCTCCAGGGGAATCCACAAACTCTGGGTACCTTTAGAATCCCCAGGATGTTGGAGGAAAAGGACGCAAACTTGGCGTGCATACCTTATGTGGTCAAAAAGTTACAGGGGCCTAAGCACGAACTACCCAAATAGCAAAAAAAAAGGCTTAGCACAGGTGGGGGGGGGGGGGGGGGGGAAAGGCCTAGCAGTGGAGGGGCTAATACAGGTCACACGGACTTGAGACCAATTTCTCATCTGTCTTAAGTAGGGACGGGTTTCGTGTGGTTGTTGACTGATTTCCTAGACTGAATCAAAGGTATTTTAAATACTCCTCATTCAGGAATTATTCTTGCTCAAGGAACAAATCATTTTTTTCATCCGCATAGAACAGCGGCTGCCTTCACTGATGTCGGTTCTTGATGGTTACTAGCTTGCAACATTCGACCTAATTGCCCATCATGGACTGCCTTTCTATGATTCTTTCTGATCTTCCTCCCTACAGTGACGCCACTCTCCCATCTCTGATTGCTAGGAGAGTTCTCCTCTGATGCCTTCTGTGTGCAAGGAATAAACCTGGCTAGTTTGCCCACGATCGCACAAAGAAGGTGAAGAGTTGAGCAACTGGAAGGAGCCGCAATGATTTACTAAGATGCTTTCTGAGCAAAATGAGCATGGATGTCATATAGAATTAGCGAGGGGGTCACAGCTACAACCCCTGACTAGCCACTTGCAACCCTTGACATTGCCTTTGTGACCCCTAGCCTCGGTGCCCTTATGGGCACTGAGGCTGCCCCCTCCTTACTTCCTGACCATTTTTGAAATACAAAAAATTAGTAATAGTCTTTTATTCACTAATAGTCTAATATAAAACGGAGCAAGAGGAGTTGCAATGGGACCTTCTGTGGAAGCTGAGGTTTGAGAAAGAACAGGCTTTTAAATGTATGTTGTGTGCATGCTTACAGGTGAGAGTGTGTTTGAGTGAGAGTGTGTGTGTGTGTGTCAGCATGTGTGTCTGTATGTGTGGGCATTTGGGTTTCTGAGTGAAAGTGAGTTACCGGTAGTGATGAGAGTGAATGAGAGTGAGTGTCAGTACGTGGGTATGTGTGAGTCCGAGTGATGTAGAATGAATGAATGACAGGAAGAGTGATTTCAAGTCAATGAGAGTGAGTGAGAATGAATAGGAATGAATGTGAAGGAATGTTAGAGAGTGCGTGAGTGAGTGAGTGAAGTGAGTGAGTGAGTGAGTGAGTGAGTGAGTGAGACAGTGAGTGAATAACTGAGTTAGAATTATTGAATTGGAGTGAATGAGATTATTTGTGAATGAGTGGCTGTGGGTAAGAGTGAGTGTGAGTGAAAGTGAGAAATTATTAGTGGGTCCGAATTATAGTTTGAATGAGTAAGATTTAGAGTACATTCAAGAGAATGGGTGAGAATAATGAGTGAGTGAGTGCAAGTGAGTGAGAGTGACTTGGTGTGTTTGATGAGGGAGAATGAGTGTGCGTAAGTGAATGTAAGTGATAGAGAGGAGAATGTAAGGTCATGCTTGGAAGTCTGCCTTTAGCCCTAACATTTTGGAGATGATACTGCATTCATTTCCGCCTCTGTCAAAGCGGTAGGGATAATCACATCTGCTCAAACTCAAAGGTCCTCATTGTGAGAGCCTGTATAAATGGACTGGATTCTCCCCACATCCGGCATTACCAGAAAACAGGGAAACCGGTAACTTTACAAGTGGCACTCTAAGGGTCTACTAATAAATGAGGAATTACCAGTGGAATCAGTAATCTAGATTCAGTGCCCTCAGTAATTTCTCCCCCTAAAAAAATATGCAGAAATATTTATTTGTAAGTAAAGAGATCTGCAGTTATCAGGGCCGGCGCTAGGCATGGGCAGCATGGGCGGCCGCCCAGGGCCTCCGGTCTGGTTGCAGGAGGGGGGCCTCGCACCTTGACTTCGGTGTTTCGAGGCCCAGGGGGCCCCCTAAGAGTTTAAAGGTTTTCTTTTTTTACCCATTTCCCCTGCTGGCCCCTCTCGCAGGGCCTAATCGCTGCAGCTGCATGATGATGGCAGCGATTTGATAGGTACTTAAACTGCCCTTATGTGTGAAGTGCGCCCTGCCATGTATGAATGAAAAGCACGATATCCTGCAGGGCGCACAACAAAGGATAGAATGACGTCCTGTCACGTGACAACTGCTCACCTAGGATGAGGGAACACTGGGAAAGGAACCATAGAGGTGAGAAAAAGGGGGTGGAGGGGCAGATAGGTGTGAGTATGACAGTGAGACAAGGGGTGCAGGCAGAGGAGCAGACACGGCATTAACAAGAGCCAGCAATAAATTAGAACGGACATTGAAATGGGACCCATATATTTTCCTATATTCATGTACTAACTTGACCTGCAAAGAAACGGGTCTAGTGTCTGCACAATGAGGTATGGCACGTTTGCAGGGTCGGACTGACCTATAGGGCAATCAAATCAGACTGTGCCCAATCTGTCAGGTCAGAATATAGGTTGTTTTTTAGGATGTTTATAGGTCTGCTTTATCGTCATATGAGCCGTTTTTTACCTGTTGATTTTTGTGATATTTTAAAACAAACATTGCTTCCAGCAAACCCAACTATATGCAGTCTTCCATACCTTACACAATCGTATACAGCATGTCTTTACAAATTAAAAACTGATATAATTTGCAAATACAGAAATTTTTCTAGCTGCCTAATTCACTAATGGGGGCCACTTTTATTTCGGTGCTGGGGCCTATTTCCTGTCTCAGTCTGACAATGTATGTTAGGGTAATGCATGGTAGCAAATTATTTCCTGTTTGTAGTTCACATGTTTCACTTAATTTTGCATTCCTTAAAAATCTTAGGTATTTCCAAGATGTGTGTTTCTGTAATTCGTTTCACAGCATGTAACTCTTGTATGGTGCACACTTTGTATTGAGTCGCATCCAGGTGTTTATAACAGGCTACAATTGAGACCTTTGTATTTGAGGCCGAAGGCAGTATAACTTTCTCACTGTGCCTACCTGGGGATCAAAAAGGTGTTCAGATTGCATGATCATCCAATACATGGCCTCTCTGCAGAGAGCACCGAGCAACAGTACAGTATTTAAATTGCAGGTGTGATTCTGTGCAAATGTGTGTGAAGGAGGCACTCTTTGGTCAAAACAGTGACAAGGTAAAAGTAAAATAATTTGTTGTTGTTACTCATTTACCCAAAACAGCTAACAACCATTGACAAAATCAATACTCCTGGCTGTTTTTAGGTGTAGGTCAGTTGTTTTGTTATATTTCTCTTTTCAATCACGGAAAGCCCAGAGAGGAAACAAAGTACTGGTCAGATTGAACTCTTTGTGGAATCACAGAAATGTAGATTACCTGTTTAAGCTACACCCTTAATTATGAAGGCCACGCCCCTTTTAGAGACGCACTCATTATTTTCAGCCAGCTTAAAGGCCTGGGCTGGCAGAAAGGGAGACAGGGAACAGGAGAGATGGATGTAATGGGCAGAATCCATGCAAACTGTCTGGTAGAGAGATTAAGAGCAGAGGTGAGGGGCATTACATTCAAAAGACAAGGATGTAAGAGGGGTAGAATCCAGGCAAAATGGTAGGAGGCTGGGTTACTGGTGAACTTTGAAATGCAGAGGTTACTAATGAAGCATTTAATAATTTGTTGTTTGCCAGGCATGCCTCACACTTCCTAATGGTTTGGGGGTTTCACCCTCATCAAGAATACTTTGAAAAATGCCAAAGATAGTCTTTTTGGCCCATTTTCCATAAAAAGTAGTCCACATGTCACGTGTTACCCATTCTTACCAGTTTGCACCACTTTCTTGTGCCTCATTTGCATGTAAGAACTGCACTCATGTATTTTCCCTTCTGTAATCCACACTTTCCCATATTCTCCATTTTACCTATGTGTTCCTACTCAATGGTAGACATTGCCAGTCTAAAATATTTCAATCAAATTAATATATGTCTGCTTTATACCTAGGACTCTCAATGTATTCACATAAAATATGCTTCTGTTCAAACTCAGAAATAGGAAATACTGCAACACTGGAGATACATGAGAGAATAGTGTCAACAAATCATTTTGATCCATTGTCCAATGTACAATTATGGTTACTACTTAGGAAATCCATATTTATTTACACATGCAATAAGGCTGTTAATGGACACTCAAAAAGTCAGCATGCTGTGACAGTCTTCTCAGGTAGGTGATACTGTATGATCATAGGTGATTCCCAGCTCAAAGATTTTTCACAGTGTGATCATAGGCTAAGAAAACTGACCCAATGTGTGCCCACCTGCACAGCATGCTAAGGCTTTAGTGTGGAAACACAACCTGGATTGTGGGGAGCAAAACGGACAGGAGAAACAACAAGCAGTGGAAGTTTTAAGTAGCATTTCCTACTGATTCAGATGATTTGTGGCTGACCTTTGAGGTTTTTTATGACAGAACCCCGTCAGCATTTACCACACATACCTTTACAGTCAGTATCTCAACAGTGACATTACCATGCATCCCTTTACCAAGCAAGTCCCTATAATGACTTCCCTTAGGGGGTTGCTAGAGTTTGGAATAGTATAAATTACTGTTCCAACTGTAGTCCAACAACACATCCCCTAAAGCAAGTCGTTTTAATAACTTGTGTGGTAAAGGAATGCACGGTAATGTCGCAGGGTAGTGACTGCGGTGTAAACGCACATCGTGGTATTGACTGTGGCGTAAAGGATCTTTACCACTCTTGTTCATGGAGTTAGCACAGCCTAAGTATTACTAAACATTAGTGCCACATTTGACACAGTTTTCCAGCCAGTGCTTATAAATCAACTAGTACAACTTAGAAATTAAGGTATTCCCCTGGTGTGGCTAACCGCTATCCTATTTGGGCAATCTGAAGCAAGCCACTCATCACTTGTTTCTGTTATGTACTAAACCTCAGATTTCTGGAATTTATTGGGCCTCCGCTGTTTAATCTTTATTATTCCCAATTAGCCTTACTCATTCAGTCCTTTGGTTTCTTGTTGATGTCTTGCGCATATTGGTACCCAAACATGAATTTCCCTCAGTGGCAATCTGCCCAAGAATATGTTTGGTCTTGCAGGAGGCAGATCCTTCTCCTTTTTAGATGTGCAAGACTGGAACTCTCTCCCTTTTAAACTATGGTGTAACTCCAATCTTTTGCAAAAACAATAAAACTGTCCTTCCTCCACATTAGTAAAGTCTGCAACTCTCCTTTGGAGCTCTCTTAGTGCCAGGATCCGTGGTTAGCATATCAAAATAATTTATCCCAATAATTTAATGTATTCCTATTTAATACAGATGTAAAATATAGGTACGCATTTTCTAAGTATTATTAATTTGTAACCATTATACTCACATCCAAACTCAGTAAGTAGCTTCTTGCAAAAAGGCTTCAACAATGCCCTATAATCTGTGATCTCTAAATAAACTGCACATTTTATAAAACGCAGCAGCTCATCTCTCTTAATGAGAATTCCAAAGTTCAAATCTTTCTCACATGTATTATTGGAGCTACACTAGTTTCCCATTAGAAAGAAAGTAGCCTTCATCACGACACTGTATAATGCTCATAACATAGGTCCTGAGTACCTTGGAGAAAATTCATATAGTACACACCTAGGTGAGCTCTTCGATCAACCCCCTCGGGAACTTTGGAAACACCTAAAATAAACAAAGAGTCCTGGAGTGGTAAAAGTTTTTTCTCATTCCTTGCAAACTCTGAAACAAAATGTATTTGCATTTCAAAGCCCAGTCCAATTCTGTTTTAGAAAAAAACTTAAAACCTGGCTTTTTTCAACTACGTTGCCCAATTAGCTTTATTTACGGTTACAGCTGCAGATGGCAGGGCAACATTGGCATGCTCTATAAACAATATCCATATCAATATAAATCATGGCCAATTGAAATGACTTCCTATGATGTCACTACCTGTTAAGTTAAATTGTGTGCAAATGATAGGGGCCTCGCATTTTACTATTCTGCCCAGGGCCCCATGAACCCTAGGACCGGCCCTGGCAGTTATTAGCCCAATCGGAATTAAAAGGCGAATCGCAACGAGGGCCAGTGAGTTGTCTCCTATTGCACCCACACCACTGAGAAGCTAGGAAAAGGACAAAAGAATCACAGCATACTTCATACGTCATAGGATTCTCTCTGGCACCTTTATCTCTTTGAGGTGGGACTGTAATCAAAACAGCGGAGATCAAAAGATTTCCAAAGACATATTAAAGACATGAAAGAGTCCATAGATATTTTAGTTAGGGCACATTACAACAAAAGCATTATAAAATTGTCTGGCGGATATCCTGGTCTCTGAAGGGCAACACAAGCCTTAACCCCTTCGAGGCTAATGACGAGCTGGGCTCGTCATGGCGCTTACCTGTCGTGCGCGGATGACAAGGCCAGCTCGTCATCAGCCCCACCCTCGGGAGAAGCGCTGGCGCTCCCCCCGAGGGTCTGCGATCTTGGTTGTGCTGCTGGGGGCGGCAGCGGAAGAGCTTCCGCTGCACCCCCCGCCCCCCCCCCCCGTGGGAATCCCTGATGACATCAGCGCGCACAGCGCGCGCTGACATCATCAGGGATTCCCTGCGCTCGGGAAGCCATTTGCTTCCTGAGCGTCGTGCAGCAAGGTAGGATTTTCGAACTCCGGCGGGGGTTTGGGGCAGCAAAGAGGCATCAGGGGAGAGGAAAGAGATTTTCCTTTCCCCTGATGTCTCTTTGCAGGGCATTTCTGCCTCACGATCGCGCACAGCGTCGCGATTGTGCGGCGGAAATGCCCCCACTAGCACCAGGGATTGTTTATTTAGCTTTTCGGAAGCGACCCCTTGGGCGAGGGTCGCTTCCAGGTGGGGAGCCAATTAATTTTCAATTTTTTGCCCCCCCTGGGGGCAAATCGGCCCGTTTTTTCGGCCGTTTTGCCCCCAGGGGGGGCAGAAATTTCCCACTAGCACCAGGGTTGTTTTGTAAAGCCAAGATGGCGGCGATTGTTTTTGTTTACGTTTTTCTGTCCCCCCCTGGGGGCAAATCGGCCCTTTTTTTTGCCGTTTTGCCCCCAGGGGGGACAGAAAATGCCCACTAGCACCAGGGATTTTGTTTTTGCTTTTAGGAAGCGACCCCTTGGGCAAGGGTCACTTCCAGGTGGCCTCATATTTAACTTTTTGTTTTTCTGCCCCCCCGGGGGCAAATCGGCCTGTTTTTCGGCCGTTTTGCCCCCAGGGGGGGGGCAGAAATTTCCCACTAGCACTAGGGTTTTTTGTTGGGGCAATGTGTTTGTTTTGGGAAGCGACCCCTTGGGTAAGGGTCGCTTCCAGGTGGCCATGATGGTTTTTTTGTTTTTCTGTCCACCCTGGGGGCAGTTTTGCACCCAGGGGGGGGGGGGCAGAAAATGCCCACTAGCACCAGGGAATTAAAATTTTGTTTTTAGGTAGCGACCCCTTGGGCAAGGAGTAGTGCTTGGCTGGCGGTGTGTGCGGAGTGGCGCTTGGCTTGCAGTGTGCGTGGAGTGGGGTTTGGCTGGCGGTGCGTGTGGAGTGGCGCTTGGCTGGATGTGCGTGCAGTGGTACTTGGCTGTCTGTGCACGGAGTGGTGTTTGGCTGGTGGTGTGTGTGGAGTGGTACTTGGCTGGATGTGTGCGTGGAGCGGTGTTTGGCTGGTGGTGAGTGGCGCTTGGCTTGCCGTGTGCGTGGAGTGGTGCTTGGCTGGCGGTGTGTGTGGAGTGGTACTTGGCTGTCGGTGTGCGCTGAGTGGTTTTTGGCTGGCGGTGTACGTGGAGGGGTACTTGGCTATCTATGCACAGAGTGGTGCTTGGCTGGCAGTGTGTGTGGAGTGGTACTTGGCTGTCTGTGCACGGAGTGGTGTTTGGCTGGTGGTGTGTGGCGCTTGGCTTGCGGTGTGCGTGGAGTGGTGCTTGGCTGGCGGTGTGCGTGCAGTGGTACTTGGCTGTCTGTGCACGGAGTGGTGTTTGGCTGGTGGTGTGTGTGGAGTGGTGTTTGGCTGGCGGTGTGTGTGGAGTGGTACTTGGCTGGATGTGTGCGTGGAGCGGTGTTTGGCTGGTGGTGAGTGGCGCTTGGCTTGCGGTGTGCGTGGAGTGGTGCTTGGCTGGCGGTGTGTGTGGAGTGGTACTTGGCTGTCGGTGTGCGCTGAGTGGTGTTTGGCTGGCGGTGTGCGTGGAGTGGTACTTGGCTATCTATGCACGGAGTGGTGCTTGGCTGGCGGTGTGTGTGGAGTGGCGCTTGGCTGGTGGTGTGTGTGTGGAGTGGTCATTTGCTGTCTGTGCATGGAGTGCTGCTTGGCTGGCGGTGTGTGTGGAGTGGCGCTTGGCTGGTGGTGTGCGTGGAGTGATACTTTGCTGTCTGTGCACGGAGTGGTGCTTGGCTGACGGTGTGTGTGGAGTGGCGCAAGGCTGGTGGTGTGCGAGGAGTGCTACTTTGCTGTCTGTGCACGGAGTGCTGCTTGGCTGGCGGTGTGTGTGGAGTGGCGCTTGGCTGGTGGTGTGTGTGGAGTGGTACTTGGTTGTCTGTGCACAGAGTGGTGTTTGGCTGGTGGTGTGTGTGGAGTGGTGTTTGGCTGGCGGTGTGTGTGGAGTGGTACTTGGCTGGATGGTGTGCGTGGAGCGGTGTTTGGCTGGCGGTGAGTGGCGCTTGGCTTGTAGTGTGCGTGGAGTGGTGCTTGGCTGGCGGTGTGTGTGGAGTGGTACTTGGCTGTCGGTGTGCGCTGAGTGGTGTTTGGCTGGCAGTGTGCGTGGAGGGGTACTTGGCTATCTATGCACGCAGTGTGCTTGGCTGGCGGTGTGTGTGGAGTGGTGCTTGGCTGGTGGTGTGTGTGCAGTGGTCATTTGCTGTCTGTGCACGGAGTGCTGCTTGGCTGGCGGTGTGGGTGGAGTGGCGCTTGGCTGGTGGTGTGCGTGGAGTGCTACTTTGCTGTCTGTGCACTGAGTGGTGCTTGGCTGGCGGTATGCGTGGAGTGGCGCTTGGCTGGTGGTGTGTGAGTAGTTACTTTCTGTTGGTCACTACACACATTGCTAGTTGAGTGACACTCTACGCAGTCCATCTTTTTCTGTAGTTGCTGTGTCAGATATGTGGGTGTGTGAAAGTGATGGGCCCTTGAATGGCGCTGGCGGTGTAAATGTTTTGTATGTGTCACACGTACAAAAGGTATATGAATGTCCTTACTGCCCCTGTGTGATGGGGGTACTGTTAGGAGCAAAAGACTGACTGGCACCAAAGGGGTCTGGCAGTAAAAAAAATTCAAAAAATTAACCAGTGTCTTGATGTTAAACCTCATCTAATCCCAATTGGTCTAAGCCCTATTTGGTGGCCCATCTTGCTGAATTTAAATTTGGGGGGCAAGTTTGTGTGTTGTTTTTTGAATTGTTATATTGTTTGTGAAATGTGGTAGTTATTTTTTTTTTCTTCTCTATTTTTGTCTTGTTTCAGGCTTTTGCTGTTTGGATTGTTGTAGGTTGCGTGTCTGTTAGCAGCTTGTGTAGTTGCTTGTGCTTGGTAAGTGAATGTATTTTGTACTACTTTCCCTTGATGTTTGTCTTATTGAAAAAGGTTGTACTTCTACCAGTTTGTGTGGCTCTGGTTTTTTTTGTTTTCAGTATTAGTGCTTGATGTGTACTTTGTTTTCTAATCTGTCATTTCTTTTTTTCTTTCTAGTGGGATATCATTTCTTTTTGCTGTGTCTCAACAGAGTAGGAGCTGGTGAGTGTAGCTATATTTGGTTAGAGTGAAATAGTTTTGGATTGTATTTATCTGTTTGTGAAAGCCTTACCTTGTTTACTTCTTACTTTGCAAAGTGTAGGTTGTTGTTCACTTGTGTGTGCAGTCTTCTTGCTTTTGAAGGATAATGGCTAGTCGCAGGATTACTGCTCAGCAGGTTCTTGGTTTGCTTTTTGAGTCTTCCTCTGACCATGGTTCAGAGTCTGACTCCGATTTGGACTCCCAGGTGGGGGCAGAAGATTCAGGCAGTGAGTTTTCTCTTCGCATGGTATCATCATCGGAAGATGAATCTTCTTCTAGTGCTGATGAAGGGCCTATGTTAGAGGAGGACATTGTGATGCCGGTAGTGGGCCAAGAGGCATCTGTGCTGCTGCCTAGGGCCGCAAGGTTTCCTTTCTTTTTACGTCGGCAAGAGGTAAGTGGGCTGGAGCCTGCGCCCAAAAGGCTTCACATTGCTGTGGTGCGCAAAGAGGCATCTGGTGCTTTTCGTCTTCCTGCTGGTGTAGTGCAGCAAAAGGCATCTGTGGCTGTTAGGCTTCCCGGTGGTGTAGTGCAGCAAGTAGCATCTCAGGCTGCTGGGCTTCCCGTTGGTGTAGTGCATGATGCGCCCTCTGGGGATGCTATGTCTTCTGTTGGTGTTGTGCAGCCTGAAGTATCTGTGGCAGTTAGGCTTCCCATTGGTGTAGAGGGGCAAGAGGCATCTGGGCCTGCTTGGTTTCCCGGTGGTGTAGTGCAGCAAGAAGCATCTCAGGCTGCTGGGCTTCCCGTTGTTGTAGTGCAGGAAGAGCCCTCTGGGGATGATATGTCTTCTGTTGATGTTGTGCAGCCAGAAGTATCTGTGGCTGTTAGGCCTCCCGTTGGTGAACAGCAGCAAGATGTTTCGGTGCTGCAGGCTGGGGCGGCTGCTCCCCCCGTTGATATGGATGGCCTCTGGGTTCCCCCTGGCATGGTGCAGCCGGCATTGCCAGAGTTCACTGGTGTTCCTGGGTGTAGAGTGAATACTGAGAATTTTCTGCCAATAAATTTTTTTGAGTTGTTTTTTGACAATGTGTTTTTGCAAGGGATTGTTGATCAAACCAATTTGTATGCCGAACAATATTTGAGGGCCAACAGTGCCAGCCTTAAGCCCCATTCTAGAGCAATCCGGTGGACTCCCACAAATGTTGAAGAGTTGAAAAAGTTTTTGGGATTAACTTTTTTGATGGGCTTGCTAAGGAAGCCATCAATTACTTCATATTGGTCCACTAGTCCCTTGATGGCAACAGCTATATTTCCAGCAATCATAAGTCGTGATCGGTATACGCTTCTTCTTCGGATGTTGCATTTTGTTGATAATAGTTTAGCGTTGTCACGCGATCACCCTGATTGTGACCGTTTGTTTAAAATTCGACCTGTCCTGGATCACTTTGTTGATCGTTTTTCTGAGATCTTTGTCCCTGGTAAAGAAATTGCAGTGGATGAGTCTTTGCTGTTGTTCAAGGGCCGCTTGGTTTTTAGGCAATACATTCCTAGTAAGAGGGCACGCTATGGAATCAAAATGTATATGCTGTGTGACAGTGAGACTGGATATGTCTACAATTTCAGGGTGTACACTGGTAAGGAGTCCAGCATTAACCCTCCTGGTTGTCCTTCTACTTTTGGAGTGACTGAGAAAATTGTGTGGGAACTAGGTAGAGGATTATTTTACAAAGGCCACCATTTGTATGTAGATAACTTCTACACTGGTGTGCGGTTGTTCAAGGAGTTGGCCAAAGTGGGCACTGTTGCTTGTGGCACAATGCGCAGTAACCGGAAAGGTTTCCCAAAGGAACTTGTTTGCAAAAGGCTTGTGCGGGGAAAGTCTACAGCTTTGCGATGTGGGGAGCTTCTAGCTGTGAAGTTTTCAGACAAGAGAGATGTGTACATGCTGACTACTATCCACAATGAAAGAACAGAACCTGTGCCTGTTTGGGGTCAGGGTGCTGAAGTGCGCAAACCTGTGTGCATTTTAGATTACAATAAGTTCATGGGAGGTGTTGACAGAGTAGATCAGAGGTTGGAACCTTATGCTGTTCTTCGAAAGGCTTACGTTTGGTACAAGAAGTTGGCTATCCATCTGTTCCACTTGGCAATTTTTAATGCTTTTGTTGTGTATCAGAAGTCTTGTCCTCAGAATAAGATGCCTTTTGTTAAGTTTCAGGAGTCTATAATAGGCAGGCTTGTACTTTTGGAGGAGGCAAGTGTTCCTAGATTTGGAGTGGTGGAGGAAGTGGCTAGATTGAAAGATCGCCACTTTCTTGAATCTATTCCTTCCACTCCCGCAAGAGACTTTCCGACTAGAAAATGCAGAGTCTGTTGGCGAAGAGGCGTGCGGAAGGAGTCTCGTTTATACTGTCCTGACTGTCCTTCTAAGCCTGCATTGTGTCTGTCAGCTTGTTTTAAATTGTACCACACGCAAAAGAAGTTTTGGGAGTTTGAATGAGCTCTAAATTGAATTGCCTGGTCTGCATTCTGTAAGAAATTTTTAGTTTGTTTCAAGGATTGGCATTAGTGCAAAGTGTTTAGTTTAAGAATTTGTGTTAGCTGTTTTGTAGGTATTTCCATTTGTTTAGTGTTTTTTTCAAAAAAAGAATTCTCAATGTGTTTGTGGTGTGTGCCGGCTGGTGCTTGGCTGGCGGTGTGTGTGGAGTTGCGCTTTGCTGGTGGTGTGCATGGAGTGGTACTTGGCTGTTGGTGCAAGGAGTGGTGCTTGGCTGGCGGTGTGTGTGGAGTGGCTCTTGGTTGGTGGTGTTCGTGGAGTGGTACTTGGCTGTCTGTGCATGGAGTGGTGTTTGGCTGGTGGTGTGTGTGGAGTGGTGCTTGGCTGGTGGTGTGCGTGGAGTGGTGCTTAGCTGTTTGCATGGAGTGGTGCTTGGCTGGCGGTGTGTGTGGAGTGGCTCTTGGTTGGTGGTGTTCGTGGAGTGGTACTTGGCTGTCTGTGCATGGAGTGGTGTTTGGCTGGTGGTGTGTGGAGTGGTGCTTGGCTGGTGGTGTGCGTGGAGTGGTGCTTAGCTGTTTGCATGGAGTGGTGCTTGGCTGGCGGTGTGTGTGGAGTGGCGCTTGGCTGGTGGTGTGTGTGGAGTGGTACTTGGCTGTCTGTGCATGGAGTGGTGTTTGGCTGGTGGTGTGTGTGGAGTGGTGCTTGGCTGGTGGTGTGCGTGGAGTGGTGCTTGGCTGTCTGTGCATGGAGTTGGGTTTAGCTGGTGGAGTGTGTGGTTTGGTGTATGGCTGGTGGTGTGTGTGGAGTGGTACTTGGCTGGATGGTGTGCGTGGAGTGGTGCTTAGCTGTTTGCATGGAGTGGTGCTTGGCTGGCGGTGTGTGTGGAGTGGTGCTTGGCTGGTGGTGTGTGTGGAGTGGTACTTGGCTGGTGGTATGTGTGGAGTGGTTCTTGGCTGTCTGTGCACGGAGTTGTGCTTGGCTGTCGTTGTGTGCTGAGTGGGGTTTGGCTGGCGGTGTGCATGGTCTGGTGCTTGGATGGTGGTGTGGGTGGACTGGCGCTTGGCTGGCAGTGTGTGAGTAGTTACTTTCTGTTGGTCACTACACACACTGCTAGTTGAGTGACACTCCACGCAGTCCATCATTTTGTGTAGTTGCAGTGTCAGAAATGTGGGCGTGTGAAAGTGATGGGCCCTTGAATGGCGCTGTCTGCTGGTGTGAGTGTTGAAATGTGATGGGTCCGCGGCTGGCGGTGTGAATGTTTTGTATGTGTCACACGTACGAAAGGTGTATGAAGGTTGGTGCCTTGACGTGGCTTTACAGCTCACGAGCTGTGAGTCAGTGGTTCAGTTTATCATACTTTCAATTATACGCAGTGTATTTCATTTTTTTGAAATTACTTGCGAATACAATTGTATGTACTGAATCATCACTCACCCTCGTGCCAAATCCAACCAGAATGTGTGTGTGCTTGCGGATTAGATGGCTGTGCAGTAATGTTTGTCTTTTATCTCTTTCTAAAGTAGGGTGTACCTTGTCTCTTATTGTGATTGTTGTAGTGTGTTGCTGTTCTTTCTGGATGGTGTCAATGGTCTGGTTTGTATCAGGTATGAAAGGCGCATGAATGGCCTGTAAAATGGTTGGTGCCTTGTCGTGGCTTTACAGCTCACGAGTTGCGAGTCACTGGTTCGGTTTTTATGCATTTTTTTATTGACAGTGCATTTCATTTTTTGAAATATCTTGTTAATAAAATTTTATGTACTGAATCATCACTCGCCCTCATGCCAAATCCAACCTGTATGTGTGTGTCTTTCAGGAATACTTAGCCGTGCCTTGAATGTTTGACTTTTGAGTAACTCTGTTACGGTGAACATTATAGCTATAAATAACTTACTAAATTTAGTTATTATTGTTAAACCATGGAAGTATATGGTCATATCTTTCTGGTGAATTCTATTGTGGATTTTTATCCAGAATCTCCTGCAAACTTGAAATTGTCTGTCACAATTTCCTTGAATCACACGCTCTCAAATTGAAAACGTATTTTTCCACTGTATGATTTGGACCGCTTCCTGTTGCTGCCACTATGCCTACCCACGCAAGTGAGGTACCATTTTTATCGGGAGACCTGGGGGAATGCTGGGTGGGAGGAAATTTGTGTGAGCCCAGTGATGCCACGCTTTCCCATGCAAAAAAGTGTGAAAAAAACTTTTTTTTTTTTTAGCTAAAATTGAGGTTTGCAAGGGATTCTGGGTAAAGGAACGTTGGAGGATCCACGCAAGCCATACCTCCTTGGAAGCCCCCGGGTGTCTACTTTTCAGAAATGTATGGGTTTGGTAGGTTTCCCTAGATGGCCGTCTAGCACGGGGCCAAAAACCCAGGTAACCCCTCTTGCAAAAGCTGGTTGTATTGAATGTCAATACCGCCTGCTTTTGCAAGAGGGGTTACCTGGGTTTTTGGCCCCGTGCTAGACGGCCATCTAGGGAAACCTACCAAACCCATACATTTCTGAAAAGTAGACACCCGGGGGCTTCCAAGGAGGTATGGCTTGCGTGGATCCTCCAACGTTCCTTTACCCAGAATCCCTTGCAAACCTCAATTTTTGCAGAAAAAGTCAGTTTTTTCACACTTTTTATGCGTGGGAAAGCGTGGCGTCACTGGGCTCACACAAATTTCCTCCCACCCAGCGTTCCCCCAGGTCTCCCGATAAAAATGGTACCTCACTTGCGTGGGTAGGCATAGTGGCTGCGAAAGGAAATGGTTCAAATTGTACGGTGGTGAATTTACAATACCAAAGTGCAAAACAACCTTGATTTGGGGGGGGGGGCACCTGTGTTTTTGGCCCGGGGCTCGGTGGTATTCTTTGGAAAGTACAAAACCCAAACAGTTCTGAAAAGTAGACCCCCGGGGGAGTCCAGGGAGGTATGGCATGCGTGGGTCCCCGAACGTTTTCCTACCCAGAACACCTTGCAAACCTTAAAATTAGGTAAAATAATCACTTTTTCAAACTTTTTTGCGTGGAATCACCGTGCCGGCAAAAATGTCCTACCACCCAGCGCTCCCCTTGTTCTCCCGAGTAAAAGGATACCTCACTTGTGTGGGTGCCCCAAAGCAGAACAGGCCAAAAACGAATGTTGAAAAAAGTAGTATTTCAGTGTAACAAATTAAGCCCCCCTGCCTTAGTCACAGGCCTTTGGCCCACCCACACAAGTGAGGTATCATTTTACTCGGGAGAACAAGGGGAACGCAGGGTGGTAGGACATTTGTGCCGACACGGCGATCCCACGCAAAAATGTATGGAAAACTGTTTTTTTAACCTAAATTTGTGGTTTGCAGGGATTTCTGGGTAGGAAAACATTGGGGGACCCACGCATGCCATACCTCCCTGGACTCCCCCGGGTGTCTAGTTTTCAGAACTGTTTGGGTTTGGTAGTTTCCAAAGATGCCCGCCGAGCCCCGGTCCAAAAACTCAGTCCCCCCCCCAAAAAAAAGAAGGTAATCTTGCTATTGGTTATTGTAATGTCTCCACCGTACGATTTGGACCGTTTCCTGTTGCAGCCACTATGCCTACCCACGCAAGTGAGGTACCATTTTTATCGGGAGACCTGGGGGAACGCTGGGTGGGAGGAAATTTGTGTGAGCCCAGTGACGCCACGCTTTCCCACACAAAAAAAGTGTGTAAAAACTGATTTTTCCATCAAAAATTGAGGTTTGCAAGGGATTCCGGGTAAAGGAACGTTGGAGAATCCATGCAAGCCATACCTCCTTGGAAGCCCCCGGGTGTCTACTTTTCAGAAATGTGTGGGTTTGGTAGGTTTCCCAACATGGCCGTCTCGCACGGGGCCAAAAACCCAGGTAACCCCTCTTTCAAAAGCTGGTGGTTTTGAATGTCAATCCCACCAGCTTTTGAAAGAGGGGTTACCTGGGTTTTTGGCCCCGTGCGAGACGGCCATGTAGGAAAACCTACCAAACCCACACATTTATGAAAAGTAGACACCCGGGGGCTTCCAAGGAGGTATGGCTTGCGTGGATCCTCCAACGTTCCTTTACCCAAAATCCCTTGCAAACCTCAATTTTTGCAGAAAAAGTCAGTTTTTTCACACTTTTTATGCGTGGGAAAGCGTGGCGTCACTGGGCTCACACAAATTTCCTCCCACCCAGCGTTCCCCCAGGTCTCCCGATAAAAATGGTACCTCACTTGCGTGGGTAGGCATAGTGGCTGCAACAGGAAACGGTCCAAATCGTACGGTGGAGACATTACAATAACCAATAGCAAGATTACCTTCTTTTTTTGGGGGGGGGGACTGAGTTTTTGGACCGGGGCTCGGCGGGCATCTTTGGAAGCTACCAAACCCAAACAGTTCTGAAAACTAGACACCCGGGGGAGTCCAGGGAGGTATGGCATGCGTGGGTCCCCCAATGTTTTCCTACCCAGAAATCCCTGCAAACCACAAATTTAGGTTAAAAAAACAGTTTTCCATACATTTTTGCGTGGGATCGCCGTGTCGGCACAAATGTCCTACCACCCTGCGTTCCCCTTGTTCTCCCGAGTAAAATGATACCTCACTTGTGTGGGTGGGCCAAAGGTCTGTGACTAAGGCAGGGGGGCGTAATTTGTTACACTGAAATACTACTTTTTTCAACATTCGTTTTTGGCCTGTTCTGCTTTGGGGCACCCACACAAGTGAGGTATCCTTTTACTCGGGAGAACAAGGGGAGCGCTGGGTGGTAGGACATTTTTGCCGGCACGGTGATTCTACGCAAAAAAGTTTGAAAAAGTGATTATTTTACCTAATTTTAAGGTTTGCAAGGTGTTCTGGGTAGGAAAACGTTCGGGGACCCACGCATGCCATACCTCCCTGGACTCCCCCGGGGGTCTACTTTTCAGAACTGTTTGGGTTTTGTACTTTCCAAAGAATACCACCGAGCCCCGGGCCAAAAACTCAGGTGCCCCCCCCCCAAAATCAAGGTTCTTTTGCAATTTGGTATTGTAAATTCACCACCGTACAATTTGAACCATTTCCTTTCGCAGCCACTATGCCTACCCACGCAAGTGAGGTACCATTTTTATCGGGAGACCTGGGGGAACGCTGGGTGGGAGGAAATTTGTGTGAGCCCAGTGACGCCACGCTTTCCCACGCATAAAAAGTGTGAAAAAACTGACTTTTTCTGCAAAAATTGAGGTTTGCAAGGGATTCTGGGTAAAGGAACGTTGGAGGATCCACGCAAGCCATACCTCCTTGGAAGCCCCCGGGTGTCTACTTTTCATAAATGTGTGGGTTTGGTAGGTTTTCCTACATGGCCGTCTCGCACGGGGCCAAAAACCCAGGTAACCCCTCTTTCAAAAGCTGGTGGAATTGACATTCAATACCACCAGCTTTTGAAAGAGGGGTTACCTGGGTTTTTGGCCCCGTGCGAGACGGCCATGTCGGGAAACCTACCAAACCCACACATTTCTGAAAAGTAGACACCCGGGGGCTTCCAAGGAGGTATGGCTTGCGTGGATTCTCCAACGTTCCTTTACCCGGAATCCCTTGCAAACCTCAATTTTTGATGGAAAAATCAGTTTTTACACACTTTTTTTGTGTGGGAAAGCGTGGCGTCACTGGGCTCACACAAATTTCCTCCCACCCAGCGTTCCCCCAGGTCTCCCGATAAAAATGGTACCTCACTTGCGTGGGTAGGCATAGTGGCTGCAACAGGAAACGGTCCAAATCGTACGGTGGAGACATTACAATAACCAATAGCAAGATTACCTTCTTTTTTTTTGGGGGGGGACTGAGTTTTTGGACCGGGGCTCGGCGGGCATCTTTGGAAACTACCAAACCCAAACAGTTCTGAAAGCTAGACACCCGGGGGAGTCCAGGGAGGTATGGCATGCGTGGGTCCCCCAATGTTTTCCTACCCAGAAATCCCTGCAAACCACAAATTTAGGTTAAAAAAACAGTTTTCCATACATTTTTGCGTGGGATCGCCGTGTCGGCACAAATGTCCTACCACCCTGCGTTCCCCTTGTTCTCCCGAGTAAAATGATACCTCACTTGTGTGGGTGGGCCAAAGGCCTGTGACTAAGGCAGGGGGGCTTAATTTGTTACACTGAAATACTACTTTTTTCAACATTCGTTTTTGGCCTGTTCTGCTTTGGGGCACCCACACAAGTGAGGTATCCTTTTACTCGGGAGAACAAGGGGAGCGCTGGGTGGTAGGACATTTTTGCAGGCACGGTGATTCCACGCAAAAAAGTTTGAAAAAGTGATTATTTTACCTAATTTTAAGGTTTGCAAGGTGTTCTGGGTAGGAAAACGTTTGGGGACCCACGCATGCCATACCTCCCTGGACTCCCCCGGGGGTCTACTTTTCAGAACTGTTTGGGTTTTGTACTTTCCAAAGAATACCACCGAGCCCCGGGCCAAAAACTCAGGTGCCCCCCCCCCAAAATCAAGGTTGTTTTGCAATTTGGTATTGTAAATTCACCACCGTACAATTTGAACCATTTCTTTTCGCAGCCACTATGCCTACCCAGGCAAGTGAGGTACCATTTTTCTCGGGAGACCTGGGGGAACGCTGGGTGGGTGGAAATTTGTTGATCCACGCAGATTCCGGAACTTTCCACCACAGAAATGTGAGGAAAATGCGTTTTTTATTCCAATTTCTTAGCTTTGCAAGGGATTCTGGGTAAGAGAACCTGGGGGTAGGCAATCGAGTGACCCCATCCTGAATTCCCCTGGGTGTCTCCTTTTCAAAAATGTATAGGTTTGCTAGGTTTCCCTAGGTGCCGGCAGAGCTAGGGTTCAAAAACAAAAGGTAGTCTCTTTGCCCAAAACGTGCACAATTTCACTGAAAAATTGAGTTGTGACCACGTTGCGTTTTGCACTGTTTCCTGTCGCAGCCACTATGCCTACCCAGGCAAGTGAGGTACCATTTTTCTCGGTAGACCTGGGGGAACGCTGGGTGGGTAGAAATTTGTTGATCCACGCAGATTCCGGAACTTTCCACCACAGAAATGTGAGGAAAATGCGTTTTTTTTCCCAATTTCTTAGCTTTGCAAGGGATTCTGGGTAAGAGAACCTGGGGGTAGGCAGTCGAGTCACCCCATCCTGAATTCCCCTGGATGTCTACTTTTCAGAAATGTATAGGTTTGCTAGGTTTCCCTAGGTGCCGGCAGAGCTAGGGTTCAAAAACAAAAGGTAGTCTCTTTGCCCAAAACGTGCACAATTTCACTGAAAAATTGAGTTGTGACCACGTTGCGTTTTGCACTGTTTCCTGTCGCAGCCACTATGCCTACCCAGGCAAGTGAGGTACCATTTTTCTCAGGAGACCTGGGGGAACGCTGGGTGGGTGGAAATTTGTTGATCCACGCAGATTCCGGAACTTTCCACCACAGAAATGTGAGGAAAATGCGTTTTTTTTTCCAATTTCTTAGCTTTGCAAGGGATTCTGGGTAAGAGAACCTGGGGGTAGGCAGTCGAGTGACCCCATCCTAAATTCCCCTGGGTGTCTACTTTTCAAAAATGTATAGGTTTGCTAGGTTTCCCTAGGTGCCGGCAGAGCTAGGGTTCAAAAACAAAAGGTAGTCTCTTTGCCCAAAACGTGCACAATTTCACTGAAAAATTGAGTTGTGACCACGTTGCGTTTTGCACTGTTTCCTGTCGCAGCCACTATGCCTACCCAGGCAAGTGAGGTACCATTTTTCTCGGGAGACCTGGGGGAACGCTGGGTGGGTAGAAATTTGTTGATCCACGCAGATTCTGGAACTTTCCACCACAGAAATGTGAGGAAAATGCGTTTTTTTTCCAATTTCTTAGCTTTGCAAGGGATTCTGGGTAAGAGAACCTGGGGGTAGGCAGTCGAGTGACCCCATCCTGAATTCCCCTGGGTGTCTACTTTTCAAAAATGTATAGGTTTGCTAGGTTTCCCTAGGTGCCGGCAGAGCTAGGGTTCAAAAACAAAAGGTAGTCTCTTTGCCCAAAACGTGCACAATTTCACTATAAAATTGAGTTGTGACCACGTTGCGTTTTGCACTGTTTCCTGTCGCAGCCACTATGCCTACCCAGGCAAGTGAGGTACCATTTTTCTCGGGAGACCTGGGGGAACGCTGGGTGGGTGGAAATTTGTTGATCCACGCAGATTCCGGAACTTTCCACCACAGAAATGTGAGGAAAATGCGTTTTTTTTTCCAATTTCTTAGCTTTGCAAGGGATTCTGGGTAAGAGAACCTGGGGGTAGGCAATCGAGTGACCCCATCCTGAATTCCCCTGGGTGTCTACTTTTCAAAAATGTATAGGTTTGCTAGGTTTCCCTAGGTGCCGGCAGAGCTAGGGTTCAAAAACAAAAGGTAGTCTCTTTGTCCAAAACGTGCACAATTTCACTGAAAAATTGAGTTGTGACCACGTTGCGTTTTGCACTGTTTCCTGTCGCAGCCACTATGCCTACCCAGGCAAGTGAGGTACCATTTTTCTCGGGAGACCTGGGGGAACGCCGGGTGGGTGGAAATTTGTTGATCCACGCAGATTCCGGAACTTTCCACCACAGAAATGTGAGGAAAATGCGTTTCTTTTCCCAATTTCTTAGCTTTGCAAGGGATTCTGGGTAAGAGAACCTGGGGGTAGGCAGTCGAGTCACCCCATCCTGAATTCCCCTGGGTGTCTACTTTTCAAAAATGTATAGGTTTGCTAGGTTTCCCTAGGTGCCGGCAGAGCTAGGGTTCAAAAACAAAAGGTAGTCTCTTTGCCCAAAACGTGCACAATTTCACTGAAAAATTGAGTTGTGACCACGTTGCGTTTTGCACTGTTTCCTGTCGCAGCCACTATGCCTACCCAGGCAAGTGAGGTACCATTTTTCTCAGGAGACCTGGGGGAACGTTGGGTGGGTGGAAATTTGTTGATCCACGCAGATTCCGGAACTTTCCACCACAGAAATGTGAGGAAAATGCGTTTTTTTTTCCAATTTCTTAGCTTTGCAAGGGATTCTGGGTAAGAGAACCTGGGGGTAGGCAGTCGAGTCACCCCATCCTGAATTCCCCTGGGTGTCTACTTTTCAAAAATGTATAGGTTTGCTAGGTTCCCTAGGTGCCAGCAGAGCTAGGGTTCAAAAACAAAAGGTAGTCTCTTTGCTCAAAACGTGCACAATTTCACTGAAAAATTGAGTTGTGACCACGTTGCGTTTTGCACTGTTTCCTGTCGCAGCCACTATGCCTACCCAGGCAAGTGAGGTACCATTTTTCTCGGGAGACCTGGGGGAACGCTGGGTGGGTGGAAATTTGTTGATCCACGCAGATTCCGGAACTTTCCACCACAGAAATGTGAGGAAAATGCGTTTTTTTCCAATTTCTTAGCTTTGCAAGGGATTCTGGGTAAGAGAACCTGGGGGTAGGCAGTCGAGTCACCCCATCCTGAATTCCCCTGGGTGTCTACTTTATAAAAATGTATAGGTTTGCTAGGTTTCCCTAGGTGCCGGCAGAGCTAGGGTTCAAAAACAAAAGGTAGTCTCTTTGCCCAAAACGTGCACAATTTCACTGAAAAATTGAGTTGTGACCACGTTGCGTTTTGCACTGTTTCCTGTCGCAGCCACTATGCCTACCCAGGCAAGTGAGGTACCATTTTTCTCGGGAGACCTGGGGGAACGCTGGGTGGGTGGAAATTTGTTGATCCACGCAGATTCCGTAACTTTCCACAACAGAAATGTGAGGAAAATGCGTTTTTTTTCCAATTTCTTAGCTTTGCAAGGGATTCTGGGTAAGAGAACCTGGGTGTAGGCAATCGAGTGACCCCATCCTGAATTTCCCTGGGTGTCTCCTTTTCAAAAATGTATAGGTTTGCTAGGTTTCCCTAGGTGCCGGCAGAGCTAGGGTTCAAAAACAAAAGGTAGTCTCTTTGCCCAAAACGTGCACAATTTCACTGAAAAATTGAGTTGTGACCACGTTGCGTTTTGCACTGTTTCCTGTCGCAGCCACTATGCCTACCCAGGCAAGTGAGGTACCAGTTTTTCTCGGGAGACCTGGGGGAACGCTGGGTGGGTGGAAATTTGTTGATCCACGCAGATTCCGGAACTTTCCACCACAGAAATGTGAGGAAAATGCGTTTTTTTTCCCAATTTCTTAGCTTTGCAAGGGATTCTGGGTAAGAGAACCTGGGGGTAGGCAGTCGAGTCACCCCATCCTGAATTCCCCTGGATGTCTACTTTTCAGAAATGTATAGGTTTGCTAGGTTTCCCTAGGTGCCGGCAGAGCTAGGGTTCAAAAACAAAAGGTAGTCTCTTTGCCCAAAACGTGCACAATTTCACTGAAAAATTGAGTTGTGACCACGTTGTGTTTTGCACTGTTTCCTGTCGCAGCCACTATGCCTACCCAGGCAAGTGAGGTACCATTTTTCTCAGGAGACCTGGGGGAACGCTGGGTGGGTGGAAATTTGTTGATCCACGCAGATTCCGGAACTTTCCACCACAGAAATGTGAGGAAAATGCGTTTTTTTTCCAATTTCCTAGCTTTGCAAGGGATTCTGGGTAAGAGAACCTGGGGGTAGGCAGTCGAGTCACCCCATCCTGAATTCCCCTGGGTGTCCACTTTTCAAAAATGTATAGGTTTGCTAGGTTTCCCTAGGTGCCAGCAGAGCTAGGGTTCAAAAACAAAAGGTAGTCTCTTTGCCCAAAACGTGCACAATTTCACTGAAAAATTGAGTTGTGACCACGTTGCGTTTGACTCTGTTTCCTGTCGCAGCCACTATGCCTACCCAGGCAAGTGAGGTACCATTTTTCTCGGGAGACCTGGGGGAACGCTGGGTGGGTGGAAATTTGTTGATCCACGCAGATTCCAGGACTTTCCACCACAGAAATGTGAGGAAAATGCGGTTTTTTTTCCAATTTCTTAGCTTTGCAAGGGATTCTGGGTAAGAGAACCTGGGGGTAGGCAGTCGAGTCACCCCATCCTGAATTCCCCTGGGTGTCTACTTTTCAAAAATGTATAGGTTTGCTAGGTTTCCCTAGGTGCCGGCAGAGCTAGGGTTCAAAAACAAAAGGTAGTCTCTTTGCCCAAAACGTGCACAATTTCACTGAAAAATTGAGTTGTGACCACGTTGCGTTTTGCACTGTTTCCTGTCGCAGCCACTATGCCTACCCAGGCAAGTGAGGTACCATTTTTCTCGGGAGACCTGGGGAAACGCTGGGTGGGTGGAAATTTGCTGATCCACGCAGATTCCAGGACTTTCCACCACAGAAATGTGAGGAAAATGCGTTTTTTTTTCCAATTTCTTAGCTTTGCAAGGGATTCTGGGTAAGAGAACCTGGGGGTAGGCAGTCGAGTCACCCCATCCTGAATTCCCCTGGGTGTCTACTTTTCAGAAATGTATAGGTTTGCTAGGTTTCCCTAGGTGCCGGCAGAGCTAGGGTTCAAAAACAAAAGGTAGTCTCTTTGCCCAAAACGTGCACAATTTCACTGAAAAATTGAGTTGTGACCACGTTGCGTTTTGCACTGTTTCCTGTCGCAGCCACTATGACTACCCAGGCAAGTGAGGTACCATTTTTCTCGGGAGACCTGGGGGAACGCTGGGTGGGTGGAAATTTGTTGATCCACGCAGATTCCGGAACTTTCCACCACAGAAATGTGAGGAAAATGCGTTTTTTTTTCAATTTCTTAGCTTTGCAAGGGATTCTGGGTAAGAGAACCTGGGGGTAGGCAGTCGAGTTACCCCATCCTGAATTCCCCTGGGTGTCTACTTTTCAAAAATGTATAGGTTTGCTAGGTTTCCCTAGGTGCTGGCAGAGCTAGGGCTCAAAAACAAAAGGTAGTCTCTTTGTCCAAATAGCGCAAGATTTCACTGGGAAATTGAGGTGCGACCACGTTGCGTTTTGCGCTGTTTCGTGTCGCAGCCACTATGCCTACCCACGCAAGTGAGGTACCATTGTTTTCGGGAGACCTGGGGGAACACTGGGTGGGTGGAAATTTGTTGATCCAAGCAGATTCCAGAACTTTCCTCCACAGAAATGTGAGGAAAATGTGTTTTTTTTGTCAAATTCGTAGGTTTGCAAGGGATTCTGGGTAACAAGACCTGGTGGTAGGCAGTCAAGTCACCCCATCCTGAATTTCCCTGGGTGTCTACTTTTCAAACATGTATAGGTTTGCTAGGTTTCCCTAGGTGCCGGCAGAGCTAGGGTGCAAAAACTACAGGTAGGCACTTTGCTAAAAAAGGGTCAATTTGTAACTGCAAAATTTAGGTGTCACCACTTTGCATTTTGCGCCGTTTCCTGTCGCAGGCACAAGGGCGACCCACACAAGTGAGGTACCGTTTTTATCGGGAGACTTGGGGTAATTCAGATTTGTAAATCAACTGTTATTACCAATTGAGCTTTTGCGCATTTCTCCCTTTCAATGAAAGACATTGTGTAACAAAAAAATAATTTTGAAAAATGACCAATAATTCTCATGCTAGTATGAGTATTCCCAATTTTGAAAATTAGCAATAATATACTGTTTCTGAACTCTATATTTTGTACCCAATTCAGAAATACATAGGTGTCTTTCATACAGATTTTTCCATGTATACATTTTCCAAGACAAAATGCTCTATACCCAGTAAATGAAAAAATACCATTGCAAGTTGCTGCTCAGTTTTTGGATCTGGGTTCGTCGGGTTCTTGGTGAAACTACAAGTCCTATATATCCCCACAACCAGGAAGGTCTAACGGATGTAACGGTATATTGCTTTCTAAGAGCTGTCAAAACTAGAAAAAGTTATAGGTGAAAACGTTGAGACAAAAGGCTGTTTTTTTCAACAAATTTTCAATTATTCCAATATTTAACTGTTAGTTTCTATAAAGAAACCTTCATGGATTTAGACAAATGACCCCTTTCTGAATTCAGAATTTTGACTACGTTTTGAAAATGTACAGCTTTCTAGGATCCATTATTGCTTTCAAACTCATTTCTACCATTAACTGGAAGGAGGTGGAAAGCTCTAAAAATAGCAAAAATAGGCTATGTCCCAGAAAAATGCCAAAACTGTGTGAAAAATGTCGGTTCTCTGACAAAAGACTGTCATTTCCTAAAAGCTGAGAAAATGGAGATTTCAGCCCCACAAACCCTTTTTTGATAACATTTTCAGGGAAAAACCCAGAGGCTTTCATTTGCAGCCCATTTTTCCCATTTTTCTGAAAAAAACAAAAAAATCACTATATTTTGGTTAATTTCTGGGACCCCTCCAAGGTAATCCACAAACCCTGGGCACCTTTAGAATCCACATGATGTTGGAAGAAAAGGACGCAAATTTGGCGTGGATACCTTATGTGGTCAAAAAGTTACAAGGGCCTAAGCGCGCACTACCCCAAATCGCAAAAAAAGGGCTTAGCACAGGAGGGGAAAAGGCCTAGCAGCGAAGGGGTTAAGCAGGATTTACTAAGCCACCCAAAGCTGTCTATAATGGCTTTGCATGGCTTTAGTAAATCGAGAGCAACGCATGGCAGTGCAAATCGCTGCCTTGCTTTACTCTACGTTAGAAGGCGCTCCCTATGTGGAGCCTGAGCCTTCCCATGCCTCCACCCATGCAATAAATCCATAAGAATGGTACGCATTCCCTACAGAGTCATAACAAAGAGAAATATCTGTATTTCTCGTGCAGCACAAGTAAAAGGAGAAAAATGCCTCAAAGATAGCTTTTGTGCAGTAAGGTGTCACTTCTTGAACAGAAACAATCTTGCCTGTAATGCAGGCACCCTTTCACCATGATGCTATGGCGCTAGGCGGCACTCAGTGCATTTCTTAGTTGACATAGCATACTTCTTCTCTTTTCATAATATGCAGTGTAGCAAATTGTCTTGCTGTATTGTGAGACATTTTGAAACATTGCCCCTACATGTTGAACTAGACCTACACCACGTTGTCTGACTGAGGTCAGAGGCTGAGCTACTTGTCACTAGGCACTAAACTACATTCCTCTGCAAACATGCATTGGGACTCCAGTGCTTATCCCCTAAAATAACAATCATATTTGCTTTGGTTGTAGCTTGGTCTGAAGCATACACAATGGCGCCTCCTGTAGCAGATAAATAGAAGATGAGGAGAGTTCTGGGCTGCCGGTCACAGAATATAATATGTTTGTTCAGCAGCAACATAAAAGACTTTATTGATTTAAAGAAGAGTGCTATTCCTATGGGGTGAAGGTTTCTTATAGAAAATTTCCTGGAAGGTGAGCCCTTCTTTTTTTAAAATTCATCCTAAATTAGATCTCAGGAGAGGAAAGCCCAAGCAATGTTACTAGGCCAGCAACCTTCCCTTCTTATTCCGTGGAAGTAAATTAACCCTGGCTGTGCCACACAACTATATTTGAGGCTTGTGATGTTCATTTACTGATTTACTGATAGGGGGACACTCTGGTATTGGTAACAGAGGTTAGATTAAGTTCTTATTGGTGGATACAAATAATGATCCGCTACAATTTTCTTTTGGGCTAAGAGGTTTAGTAAACTAATGCATTTATTGCATGGATCTGTGCTTGACAACCTGATACAAGTCTGAATTCAGGCAGCTCGGCTCGGTCTTGAATCATTCCAAGGTTGATTAAATGAAGGCCAATGAGTTGGACAGCTGTTATTCGTTGCAATGATACCTTTCAGTCTAAAAGATCATTTTAAAAGTGCATGATGTGTATGGTATTCTGTCTCTGAGAACCTCACATAGCTCTGCCACTCAACCTCGACCTTCAACAGCAATTTAGTCCATCCAGAAAGGCCAGGAGTGCTAGTGAAGATATTCCAGTGCCAACCTCTGCAATATAATGGATTCATCCGAATCCCTCTCAGTGATTATTCCAGTCCTGAGATAGCCATAAGGTTCTGTCAACACACTAGATTGTAATTCCAAGTATTTCTTTCTGCTTCTGAAAGGCTGTGGGGAGTGCGGTGCAGTGCAGCAGAGAAGAGCTGAGGCAGGATGAATTTGCCTTCTTGTAAGAGTTCTGACTGTCTCCACAAGACAACCACCCTTTTAGAGATTAGTCTTTCCCTCACCAGACAAGATAATTCAATATACAAACAATTTTTTTTATTAGCATAACTAAATTGCAAGAATGTAATCTAGTTTTTTTCCATACTATGTTCACATACACTTGAGTTAGAAAGCACTGAGCAGGCTAGTATCTGGACCTGTTTATCAGGCCGATGGGCATGCATATGTTTTTAAAAAATGGTCAAGATCATATATATCTTTTTGCAACCTTAAGGTGTCTGCTGTCACATGCAGAGTGGCATTTTACTACGTTTTCTCACAGTTTTCATAAAATGATCAAATGTATTAATATATGCTGGTGTGCTGAGCAGGCGCTGGAAACACCGAGAAATCCAGAGGAGTCACGTGGTTCATATTTATATATATATATATATATATATATATATATATATATATATATATATATATTACCTACTGGCTATCGCCAGTAGGTATATATAGTTAGGATTTATTCCCTATGGGATTTTTGAAAATTCTATGTCTAATAACTTTGGCGTTTGTGGACGGAATCGGCTGAAATTTTCAGGAAAATGGCACATTTTGTTTCTGAGCAGCCCTTGAAAATTTGGGGGGGTTTTGTCGAGGGGGGGCCGAGAAAAAAGGGGGGTCCCGAAACGCGTTTTTCCCATGTTAATTTCCATAGGGCGGTTGGACTCACTTTTAGCTCGAACGGCTGAATGGATTTGCACGAAACTTGGCAAAATTGTAGGGACTGTTAGCCCGATGTGCCTTTGCTAGGTCTCAATATATGTGCTCCAGTAGTTTTTGAGAAATTAACATTCAAAACAAGATATATATCTGTAACAGCGCTCCGGGCTGCGCTCCGGTTCGCTTACTTTTCGCGAAACGGAACTTTGCGCGCAGAAAGCTGATTGGCTCTCCGGTGTCTGTCAACATTCTAAACAGTCCGGAGCGGCCGCCATCTTATCTCTCGGTAGGATCGAGAGAGAAGAAGAGGTGAAAAACGAAGGGGGAATTTAATGAAAGGGGGCAAGGTATACCCCTCTTGACCCCCTAGGAATGTTGTTGGGGTTATTAAAGGGTCCCTTGGGGAAAAAAAAAAAAAAAAAAAGATTTTTCACGGTAGAAGCGCTTCACGGGCCGCGAACTGGGCCGCAAACTGGTAGCTGTAAAGAGCGGGAGGAGGCAGAAATAAGATTTAAACTTATTTATTCTTAAATATACAAATAGACCCACTGGTGCTAGAGTCCAGGCATCTCTTCAGTTCAGCTCCAATTCTATATTACATAGCTAAGAGTCTAACAAGGGAGAAGAACTACAAAACTAAATAAAGAAAACTACAATGGAAGTGGAAGACATACACCACAGTAGCGAAACGGGAATTCGCCATTTTGTGCTTCGTTTTAATTAAATTACTAGGTATAAGGGGGTGCGGGAGACGTATCCTAATCCCCTATGTTTCCTGAGGGTGGCGGAGGAGGCTCATATATGTTGATACATCTCTTCCAGCGGCTGTGCGTGAGCTTTTTTTTTTTTTGCTGCGTGACGTCTGTTAACGTTCGATTCGATGGAAATCAGGAAGTGTTGACCGCCAATTTGTCACTGCGATAAAATATTTTGTTATAAATGAATCCTTATTGATAAACATTGTCTGCGCCATCTTGCCTTTTTTCCAATGCCACAATTTTGTCGTGCACGGCAGCCATTTTAGATGCCAGGCTGGTCCCAGGCTATCACCTACCCCTGCGGATGTAGTTTATGGCCCCAGCTGTAGAGAATCCAGACATGCCAACCCTCCCGATTCAGGCGTGAGACTACTGATTTCAGTGCTAGTCTCCCGCCTCCCGATTTCTGCAAGCAAAAACCCGGGGGCATATTACCAACAACTAGCGATAATTTTTGTCTCTAACTTGTTTAGAGACAAAAATTATCGCCGCACATCGGCGATTTTTATCGCAGATAAACCTTGCTATTAGCAAGGTTTATCGCAAATGCGATAAAAAACGGCCGCAATGCATGAATATCGCAGAAAAGTCAGCGATATTCATGTATTATCGAGCAAATGCTCTTAGCCATGTTATCCACCTCCCATTGGATAACATGGCTAAGAACTGCTCAGGTCAGGTGTTAGCTTTTGGAGATATTCGCGCATAGCGCGAATATCTCCAAAAGTTGGTAATAGGAGATAGCGATGTTAGGGACTGTTTCCAGTCGCTAACATCTTGGCACGCCCACTTTGCATGTCATTAGTGATAAATATCACTGACATGCAAAGCGGGGCCCAAGATGGTCGCTATCTCCTTTTAGCTGTCACTAACTGGTGTTAGCGACAGCTTGGTAATAGGGAGATAATTTTATCTCCGCTTTCTTGGCTTTTAAAGCCAAAAAAGCGGAGATAAACCCCCTTGATAATATGCCCCACGATTCCTCGGGGGTTTCAGTTGACAAGGCTTGGTATTGTGTTACGTGGTAATTCTTCCAGGAAACGTCAGAGGGTCGATGCAGGGGTTCTAGAAGGGGTGATAAACCATTTAAGCCTCATGAACAAGCGCATGGTCTTTTAAAGATCTGTGAAGTACTCGGGGCGGCGGTGTGTGTGTGTCCTCTTTCAGGAGCAGGCGGGGGGGGGGCACTGCCAGCAACTTCCAGGCCAGGCAGTGTTCAATAGTTGCATCACCCTTTCTCTGCCTGCTATTGCGCTCCATGCTTCGGAAAGGTAAGAAAAAGAACGTGCATTTGAGTTTGAAATGTCCGATCCTGTAGCAGTACACTTGCAAAGCCCACACATGACAATAACCCGATTCAAGGCCCCATTCACCCGTTTTAAAAAAAATATATAACACTCCAACAAAGTAGGATTATAAAACTTTATTAACTTTTAAATATAACGAACGGAACAAAAACTGTAAAAACATTTAAACATTTTTCACAAAAAAAAGCAACAATGGTCAGAAGCTGTCTTTTGTGCGAATAGTCCCAAGGCAGCACAACGTGCTGAGTTCTGGACGGCACCCAGGTGATGTCATCTGGGTGCCGCACTGGTTTTTGGGATCCTAAAATGCAGCAAAGAAAAACAGCGTTGGGAGTCCAGGGTGTTGCGGAGGGAGGCCTCGTCAGTAGCGGTCTGTTGTGCGAATAGTCCCAAGGCAGCAGAACGCGCTGAGATGTTGATGGCACCCAGGTGATGTCCAGTAAACTGCCGCACTGGTTTTGGTATCCTACAATGCTGCTCCGAAAATTGGCGTGGGGCGGCCCGGGGGGGGGGGGCGTGGGGGAGGCGGCGTGAACGGGCCTCCCCAGGTGGCGGCCATCCAGCTGAGTTGCGCCCGCTCTTGCGGCTACAGCGTCTCGCTCACCATGTTGTTGAGTTGCTCCCACTCTTGCAGTGCAGCGATAGGCGGCTGCCACATGACTCTTAAAATGGCGGACGGCTCTTCGGTTTTGGGCCTGGTCCACTAAAATGGCCCTGGGACACCTTGGAACTCGGACGCTTGCCTGCTAGGGCTTGGGCTCCATTCTCGAAAAGCGTCCCCTCAGCCGTGAAGATTCTACAAAAGTCTTGGGGGCCCTCGACTCCTGCAGGCTTCCGGTGGGGAGCGGCTGCCATGATTGCTCGCGGAATGACCACGACGAAGCCACGAGATGGTGGTGCTCTCATGCTGACGCCAGCTTCAGTCTGAATCATCCAGAAACAAGGTGGGGCTTTCATCGTTTGGGAAAAAAAAATGTTCTAAACCAATGAAAAGTGTTATTTTTAGGTCATATGACCAAGCCTTCCATCTTTAGGAAACCAAAAGTAAAATGAACCAATGAAAAGTTTTATAAACAAGTCACATGACCTGTTATGCGGCATAGGGCTACAAAAAGCGTAGAAAATCCGTTGGCATGTGAGGCGGCGTCAGTAGCGGACCGATGTGCGAATAGGCCGAAGGCAGCACAACGCGCCGAGATCCGGATGGCACCGAGGTGGTGTCCAGCAAATTGCCGCACTGGTGTGGTCATCCTACAATGCTGCGCCGAAAGACGGCGTGTCCAGCTGAGTTCCGGTCACTCTTGCGGTACAGTGACTCGAACGCGCCGAGATCCGGATGGCACCGAGGTTGTGTCCAGCAAGTTGCCGCACTGGTGTGGCCATCCTACAATGCTGTGCCGAAAGTCGGCGTGGGGTGCCCCGTTGGCTTATGAGGTGATGTCAGTAGTGGACCGATGTGTGAATAGGTCAGAACCAGCACAAGGCGCCAAGATCCGAATGGCAAGTCCTGGATGTTGAGTGCCATAGTTGAGAGTTCTGAGCAGTGCTTGTAAGACTATCTGAAGCTTATTTGCACCTGCTGCAGCTTCACTATTGCCCAAGGTGGTGTCCAGCAAATTGCTGCACTGGTGTGGCCATCCTACAATGCTGCGCCGAAAGACGGCGTGTTCAGCTGAGTTCCGGTCACTCTTGCGGTACAGTGACTCGAAGGCGCCGAGATCCGGATGGCACCGAGGTGGTGTCCAGTAAGTTGCCGCACTGGTATGGCCATCCTACAATGCTGCGCCGAAAGACGGCGTGACCAGCTGAGTTCCGGTCACTCTTGCGGTACAGTGACTCGAACGCGCCGAGATCCGGATGGCACCGAGGTGGTGTCCAGCAAGTTGCCGCACTGGTGTGGCCATCCTACAATGCTGCGCCGAAAGTCAGTGTGGGGTGCCCCGTTGGCTTATGAGGTGATGTCAGTAGTGGACCGATGTGTGAATAGGTCGGAACCAGCACAAGGCGCCCTGCACTGTTGAGCTTTTTTCAATGCCTGTTTTTTGTTGTTTCCCCTCCATCAAAAACAAAAAAAAAATATAAAACTGTGCAAAAATACAAAAAAATGTTTAGAAAAGCAGTGCTTGTAAGACTGTCTGAAGCTCTTTTGCACCTGCTGCAGCTTCACTATTGCCCTGGTGTGGCCAAAGATCGCCCATGACATAGGCGGCCGGCTCCCGAGGTCCGGCGGAACTTTTTTCCTTTTCCTTTCTGCTTGTCCCACAATCCGTTTCACCTGAAGACACGACGAGGTTCCTGAATGTGTGCAGGGGGACGCTATTGATTGAATGAAAATGGCGGCATGACACAAAGCTGACTCAAGCGTTGCTGTTGATGCTATACAGACAAAAATTGGTTTTCAGTTTGTACATTCTTCAGGATTTTTTTTTCCATCCAAGGCTGATTGAGAGTTTGTAGAAAAATGGCTTCAGATTTTCCACATATTACTCTTCAACATTCTTCCTAAATGTAACAATGTGAGACTCACTAGGAGAACGGCTGTTTATCTTTCCTTTCAAAATGCTGCCAACAATATTTTCTGAATGGAAGACACCATCTTGTAGCATAAAGGGCCGAAAGGGGTTCTGGTCTGGCCGATTGTTGGTGGAGACATTTTGACTATATCTTGGACCTGCCCGGCCTCGCCCAAAATGGCGCCGGTATAAATGGGACTCGTAACTCCTTGCCCGCAAATGTATATCTAGAAAATTTTATTGTAAGTGGCCCTGTCTTATTTTAATTACAAAATGTACGTCCACCGATTCCGCAACTGTTAGACACCTTAGTTCTTGCAACCTAATGGCCCGCTCGTTACGTTCCTCTACAGTGTAAATGTCTCCTCATCATATACGATTTCAGTTTGCTCCGTGGCCGGCCCACGTGGTTATAGGCCCGTATTTGTATACTGCCATTTTCACAATAAAGGTTTTTAAAACAAAACACGGTAGTAGTATTTACATTGGTAAAGTTTTTACTTTTAGTCACTGTTTTCGAATCAGTAAAAGGCAAGTGAAATAAAGCAGTCCAATTACATGACGGATAAAATGTATAATATGTAGGAACGCAGTAAAGATAAATGGTCAAGGACAGTTGTGTTTTCCACTCCTGCAACATAAAGTGATCGATAAGAATCTGATAATCAGGCGTATCGGCGACTAAGACAGCAGGCCGAGTCTCTTTTACTCAACGGCTCCGTCATGGAACGAAGAAACGCCCTTTTTCTCGAAAAAGGAATATATTTTACTTGCAGGACAGTTGTAAATTTTCCGGGAAAGTACATTAGCCTGGAATATTATAACATATATGTTTAAAAAAAAATAATGTTCGAAAACAATAAAAAGCGTAATTTTTAGGTCATATGACCAAGCTTTTCATCATTAAAATAACAAAAGTAAAATGAACCAATGAAAAGTTTTATTAACAAGTCACATGACCTGTTATGCTTACGTTACGCGCTGCGCGCCGCGCCCCGGATCACTTCCGGGTGCGCTAACGCGGCGTGTCATATAACGCATTACGCGACAACGTAGGTCAAGAATATAGTCAAAATGTCTCCACCAACCAGCGTTCGGAACACAACCCCTTTCAGCAGTCCAAAAAGTTCTGTTAAATGACAACAGAGGGGACAGGCAACAAGAACCATCAGTCAAAGAGGGGAGGGCAAGTTCTTCTCTTCCGGGTCATGTTGGGGCGCTACCGGAACTGATCGAATTGGTAGTCTACAGTGTTTCTGGATGTTTCAGACTAAAGCTGGCGTCAGCATGAGAGCACTACCATCTCGTAGCTCCGTCGTGGCCATTCCACGAGCAGACATGGCAGCCGCTCCCCACCAGAAGCCTGCGGGAGTCGGGGGCCCCCAAGACCTTTGTAGAATCTTCACCGCTGAGGGGACGCTTTCGAGAATGGGACCCAAGCCCTATCAGGGAAGCGTCCGAGTTCCAAGGTGTCCCAGGGCCATTTTAGTGGACCAGGCCCAAAACCGAAGAGCCGGCCGCCATTTTGAGAGTCCTGTGGCAGCCGCCTATCGCTGCACCGCAAGAGCGGGAGCAACTTAACTACATGGTGAGCGAGACGCTGTAGTCGCAAGAGCGGGCGGTAAACAGCTGAATGGCGGAAGAGGCGCAGTGTAGCAAAAGCGGGCGGAATGGCAACTAAAATGGTAAAGGGGCGCCCCACTACAGCGTGTCTTCAGGTCAAACGGATTGTGGGACAAAGTCCAGAATAGAAGAGTCATCAAAAGGCAAAAAGTTCCGCCGGACCCCGGGAGCCGGCCGCCTATGTCGGGGGCGATCTCAGGCTACACCAGTGCTATAAGACTTGGGGAGGGGGTCGGAGCCAAGCGTCTTCTCCGAGTCCGTGCCATCACACCGCCCCTCGGGGGCCTCCGTCAAGCGGTTTAGGGAGGTACCATATAACATTGTTTTCAAATGCAGTCAGGTCCACAAACGACCCTCACTTACTTTGAGAATAGTGAAGCTGCAGTAGGTGGAAATAAGCTTCAGACAGTCTTACAAGCACTGCTTTTGTAAACATTTTTTGATTTTTTTGTATTTTTGCACAGTTTTATATTTTTTTTTTGTTTTTGATGGAGGGGAAACAACAAAGCACAGGCATTGAAAAAGGCTCAAACTCAGAACTCTGAACTATGGCACCCAACATCCAGGACTTGCCATCCGGATCTTGGCGCCTTGTGCTGCTTCCGACCTATTCACACATCGGTCCACTACTGACATCATCTTATAAACCAACGTTATGTAAATAGTTATTTAATAAAATGTTTTACCCTGTTTCTTTGCTGGTGTGTTGTCTATATTTTTAATATTTGCATAGGGTTTGTCGTTATTTTGGGTGGGATGGGTGACGGAGCCGAGCTGTCTTGCAGCCCTCATGGTGTGGAGCTCAGTTCATCTCACTATTTTCGTATTTCTCATGAAGGGTTGTTTATAATATTTCTATTTTAGCGAGGTCAAAAAGAGATCCAATTAGTGGCCTACTGATTTTGCTCGATTACTTTTATTTTTTTACACGATTTTTCACGATCTGCAAAGACTAAACAGAGTATTGCGACTTTGTGCTTGTTTGTAAATAGAGAATGAACCAAAGAGAATCAATTGTAAAACAGTAAATGCTTGGATAATAATCAATCAAATGGAGAGACAAGCAGGCAGGACGGATTACAACGGGGGTAAAGGCCTGCGTTAACTACTCTTCACTATCTGCAAAGAGAGAGTACTACTAAGAGAAAAGAGGGGAGGGGGGCAGCGTTCAAAGCACATCAGCGTGCATAAACACGAAAAAGTTTTTAGCTATCACGTACTTGACATTTTAAAGCTTTTCATATTTGCTATTAAAAAACCATTGAAATTCACTGAAAAAACCATAGGTTATAGTCGATATATAGTTAGGAATTTGCATTTACAAAACCTTGAAAATTCAATGAAAAAACCATTGGTTTTAGGCCATATATAGTTAGGGATTTGCATTTACAAAACCTTATTTTACTCGCATAAAACCATTGAAATTCCATATATAGTTAGATGCGCTAACTATATATCGCGCACCCGCAATCCACTGCTGATGATGTCACATATTACATCATTCATGACATGGTCAGTGACATCACTGATGACATCACTGATCACAACATCCAGTGACTGTATGTTTCTGTAAAGTTAAAATATGTCTTACATATTGAAGAATGAGTGGATGTATAAATGTCTGGATGAAGGATTTAGTAGGTGCATGACTGATTGTATGAGGGAGTGATTAAATGTGTCTCACTGAGTGCATGGGTTAGTGATTAAACTGTATTAATTTGTGCATCATTATATCTGTTGTTCTGTAAACTGCTGCATGTGTTGATCAGTAGCTATATGAATAACTATATGGGTTATTGATTGGTTGCACAAGTATTTGTATGGGAGACTGAGTATGTGTGTGAGTGGCTGGGAGGTGTGTGACTCTGTGCATAGATGTGTGAGCAGTTGATTCACTAGATGTATGGTTTCAAAAGTGCATGTGGAAACAGCTGTATGGGCGGTTGACTGTGTGCATGAGTGTATTGGTGAGTGAATGGATATCTCAGTGCTACATGTCAAAGTAAGTACATATGTAAAACACAGTACATGTGAGAGTTAACATATATAAATAACTGTGCATTAGAGCCAGTGAATGTGTGAGTGGCTGTATGGATCATTGTGAACTTTTATTAGGGATTATATAAGAGAGTAAATATGTGTTAGAATATGTTTCAATAAGTAAGGTGTGTATAACTGTATAGTTGAGGAATTGGAGGTGTGTTTGATTCTTTGCATGACTGTCTAGGTGTATGAGTAACTCCATGGATGAGTGACAATCTGTGAGTGTCTGTTTTCACTGAGTGTATCTAAGGATATATCAGAGTCTGTAGAGGTTCATCGTATTAACACATGAATGATGTCATCTGTGATGTTGTCAGTGATGTCATTTGAGTTGTCATCAGTGATGTCATCAGTGATGTCATTTGAGATGTCATCAGTGATGTCATTTGAGTTGTCATCAGTGATGTCATCAGTGATGTCACTGACCATGTCATGAATGATGTAATATGTGACATCATCAGCAGTGGATTGCGGGTGCGCGATATATAGTTAGCGCATCTAACTATATATGGAATTTCAATGGTTTTATGCGAGTAAAATAAGGTTTTGTAAATGCAAATCCCTAACTATATATGGCCTAAAACCAATGTTTTTTTCATTGAATTTTCAAGGTTTTGTAAATGCAAATTCCTAACTATATATCGACTATAACCTATGGTTTTTTCAGTGAATATATATATATATATATATATATATATATATATATATATATATATATATATATATATATATATATATATATATATATATATATATATATATATATATATATATATATATATATATATATATATGTATGTGTGTGTATATATATATATATATATATATATATATATATATATATATATATATATATATATATATATGTATGTGTGTTTGTGTATATATATATATATTCACTGAAAAAAACATAGGTTTCACACCAGTTATAGTTAGCTGGATATTTTACTCATACAAAACCATTGAAATTCCCCTGTTATAGTTAGTTGTACCCATTATAACTCGCCCGCCCGCAATTCACGGCTGATGATGTCACATGTTACATCATTCATGACATGGTCAGTGACATCACTGATGACCTCTCAAATGACAACACTGATGACATCACTGATGACATCATCCATGTAACAATCAAATGCACCTCATCACACACTAGTATAATCTTTCATCACTCACTCTAAAATAGAAAGTGCCATATTTGAAACCATTGACACACCAATAGAAATTTCTAAACACCCACTCAGTTATTCATAGAACTATACACACATCTATTCACTTACCTATAGATTCAGTGTTATATGCAGTGAATAATCCACAGAACACTATCAAAGATACTTATACGCCTATTTCAACATTACACACCAGCACACATTAAATTCACTTATAAAAACATCCTTCTGACTTATGCAAAAAATTGATTATACTTACATTTACTCACCTACACATGTATACAAACACCACTTCATCTATTTATATAGATGGTAACTCACACTTAGTGTGTTATAAAATCACTATTACAAGTATACAGTTATCCATATAGTGACTCATACAATCACAAAGTCTTAGACACACTTAATTAGATATAACTGTCACATACACTGCCTTTTATTTCAAGTTTAATGTAGATGTACCATTAAGAGAAATGTTTCATCACCACCACACCCATAAAAACATACACTCACTGAAACAACTGTTATAACATGTAGTCTTAACCTCATATACCTACTGAATGAACTATTCACTCATTTTTGGGCAATCACACACCCCCCACCAAACCACATAGACATTCATTTACCCATACAAATACTCAGTTAAGAAACCAATAACAAATATAGGGGCATATTACCAACCTACGGCAATATTTATCGCAAAGTAGGGTTAGCAGTAATATTTTTATCGCCGCCCTTCACCTGTTTTTATCGCTGAGGTAACTTGCTATTAGCAAGGTTTATCTCAAAAGCAATAAAAATCAGGCGAAGTGCGTGAATATCGCTGTCAATACAGCGATATTCATGCATTAGCGTGACAATGCTATTAGCCATGTTATCCACCTCCCATTGGATAACATGGCTAAGAACTGGTCAGGGCAGGCGTTAGCTTTTAGAGATATTTGCGCTTAGCGCGAATATTTTCAACGATACGCCTGTGTTGATCATAGACGAAAGCGATGTTAGCGACTGTTTTCAGTCGCTAACATTTTGGCACGCCCACTTTGCATGTCATTAGCGATAAATATCGCAGACATGCAAAGCGGGCCCCAAAATGCTCACTATCGCCTACAAGCTGTCGCAAACTGGTGTTAGCGACAGCTTGATAATTGGGCGTGCAATGGGTGTTGCTGGGGGCGGTCCGAGCAGCATCCATGGCTTGAGTAATTTATAGCATCTTCAAAGTCAGTCTTTCAAAAATTCCAAAGTATAGGACAGGATAATCCAATTCCAAATGTTTCTCAAGAAAAGTCATAAACCGTGTCCGTGGGTCATATCTGCCAAAACGCCGAAATTCCGAACGATTGAAAATGACTTTTCTTGAGAAACATTTGGATTTGGATTATCATGTCCTATACTTTGGAATTTTTTGAAAACTGACTCTGAGGATGCTATAAATTACTCAAGTCTGCCCGAATTGTGTGGGTAAAATTGATACCTAGTCACTTTTAATAAGAATGTACTTACAACTCGTGTAACATTTGGAAGAAATATCTAGTTATATGACAACAGGATACCGACATAACTTGAAGGAAATAAGAACGTCCTGAAGAAGTTCTGTTGTACAGAACAAAACGCGTCGGCTGGCTGTGGTACATAAACTTAAGGAAAATAAAAGCATTTGAATATACACCAAGATTCAGCGCTTCAATAAGGACTCTAAGTGATATGATTTGATTGGACTTGCTGTGCAAGTGGTGCTATGCCAAACTTTGGAATATTCTCCACTACTCTCTACTACTCACTCTCTACTACTCCACTACTCTCTAATACTTACTCTCTATTACTCATTCTCTACTACTCTACTACTCTATACTACTCTCTCTCTACTACTCACTCCCTACTACTCACTATCTACTACTCTCTACTACTCACTCTCTACTACTCTCTACTCCCTACTACTCACTCTCTATTTCTGACTCTCTACTACTCTCTACTACTCTCTCTCTACTACTCTCTCTCTACTACTCTCTACTACTCACTCTCTACTACTCACACTACTACTCACTCTACTACTTACTCTCTACTACTCACTCTCTACTACTCTCTCTACTACTCTCTGCTACTCACTATACTACTCACTCTCTACTACTCTCTACTATTCTCTCTCTCTGCTACTCACTCTCTACTACTCACTCTCTACTTCTCTCAACTACTCACTCTTTACTACTCACTCTCTACTACTCTATTCTACTCACTCTTTACTACTCTCTACTACTCACTCTCTACTGCTCTCTACTACTCACTCTACTACTTACTCTCTACTGCTCTCTACTACCCACTCTCTACTACTTACTCTCTACTACTCTCTACTACTCACTCTACTATTCACTCTACTACTCTCTACTACTCACTCTCTGCTACTCTCTCTACTGCTCTCTACTACTCTCTACTACTCACTCTCTGCTCTCTATTACTCACTCTCTACTCTCTACCTCTCTACCTCTCTCTACTTCTCTCCCTACTAGTCTCTACCTCTCTACCTCTAACTTTCTACCTCTACCTCTACCTCTCTACCTCTACACCTCTACCTCTACACCTCTACCTCTCTACCTCTCTCTATACGCACACATATACACATATATATATGCATATATATGCATATGCATTTATATATATGTATATGTATATATATATATACATACATACATATATAAACATATATAATCTGCATATCTATATAAATACAAATATAAATGCATGCATACATATACATATATGCATACATATGCATAGTATGTACATGAAAGTTTGAAAAACACTAATAAAAGCAAAGCTAAAAAGACACCTCATTACAAACAGAATGGCTTTAACTTAAACGAGGGCGAGATCTATTGCATTTTCAATGCTTGTTTACTTTGGTTCCATCAAGAAGGCATTCAGATGTGTCACACATTTGCCATACATTCTGAATGTTAGCACTCTAGTTGCTCATTAGATCACTGTAGTAAAGCTACTGCTCACCAGGGAAGTCTGCTGCTGGTATTCAAAGTGCTTGTTTCAGTCTGCATGTCAGAATTTTTTTAAAGAAATAGAAGAGGATTTGAGAAGTCAAAATGTGCCCTACTTTTTCTTTCTTCAGCACTAATCATAATTTCTATGGCAAAATGAACACCCTCATTTTGTTCCTTTGCAAATTAAATGTTTTAAGTGTTACCACTTTATTCCAATCAAGATGAATTCAGGTGTGCCATACTTTTGTCATAAGTAAGACTGTTAGCACTCTAGTTGTTCTTTAGAACACTCTGGGACATTCTGTCATTGGGCTATACTTGGGCTACATCGGGGGGATATTTGTGCTACATTTATGCTCTTTTGTCTCTGGTGGCCATCTTGGGAGACTTATTTGTTATTAAGTTTCCTAATTTCCTCATTTGCTACAGTCTCCTAAGTAGGAAATACTTTTAGTTTTCTACTTTGATTCAATCAAGAAGGCATTCAGATGTGACACACATGTGCCATAAATTCAGAATGTTAGCACGCTAGTTGCTTATTAGATCACTGTAGTAAAGCTACTGCTCACCAGGGAGGTATGCTGCTGGTATTGAAAGTGCATGTTTCAGTCTGCATGTCGGAATTCTTTAATGAAATAGAAGAGGATTTGATCAGTCACTCAAAATGTGCCCTCATGTTTCTTTCTGAAGCACTAATCATACTTTCTATGGCAAAATGAACCCCCTCATTTTGTTCCTTTTTAAATTAAATGTTTTCAGACTTACCACTTCATTCCAATCAAGATGGCTTCTGGTGTGCCATACTTTTGTCATCAGTAAGACTGTTAGCGCTCTAGTTGTTCTTTAGAACACTCTGGGACATTCTGTCATTGGGCTATACTTGGGCTACATCTGGGTGATATTTGGGCTACGTTTGGGCTCTTTTGTCTCTGGTGGCTATCTTGGGAGACTGCATGTCAGAATTTTTTAATGAAATAGAAGAGGATTTGAGAAGTCACTCAAATGTGCCCTAATTTTTCTTTCTGCAGCACTAATCATACTTTCTATGGCAAAATATACCCCTCATTTTGTTCCTTTTTAAATTAAATGTTTTAAGAGTTACCACTTTATTCAAATCAAGATGGCTTCAGGTATACATACCACTGTAATAAGTAGGACTGTTAGCGCTCTAGTTGTTCTTTAGAACACTCTGGGAAGCTGCAGTAGAACACAAAGGAATCAACTGACAGTCTCTGTCTTTGTTGGATGTACATGTTTTACTGAGACTGTCAGACTTCATTATCACATGACTGAGAAAGGTAATATGAATTTACAGAAAATGTGCTTTCAGTTTAGCTTATAGATCCCCTTCCAAACCACTGTGGGAAAAGCATCAGATAATAGTTTTCTTTCAAACATGATTCATGATATCCCAGCAGAAGGCTTTTTCACATGGTAAAATCACCTTAGAACACACCACAATTACTAAAATGAGCATGGTACCATCAACAAAGGATTTGTAATGTAACTAAAGGCCTAAAACCTTCTATTAACTGCAATTATTTTAATGAGGTGCTATCATGTATATTGGTCCCAAGATGGCTGTCAACACTTCTTGGACAGCCAATCAGATCTCACGATGAGACGTGTGGTTAGGCTCCGCCAGATACATATATTTTTTTTCTTTTGATTTTCTCAGGAACTACTGGAGGTATTTACACCATTTAACCAAAAGCGTGATCTGCGTACCAGACCCTATCATTTTCCCAAATTTGGTGTAATTCAGTTCAGCGGTTCAGGCTGTAGCCGTGTGTAATCGTCCTATGGAAATTAACATGGAGAAAACACATTTTGGGACCCCCTTTTTTCTTGGCCCCCGCTTGATGAATCTTCCCGAGACTTTCATTGAAGGAGCAGAGCGGAGCGGACAATCTTCTTTGAGAAATTCGCGAAGATTCAACAACCGGCGCCAAAGTTATTCCCAATAAGATGTTGCGGATTTCCTATGGAAACTAGGTCAAACTATAACTACCTACTGGCGACCGCCAGTAGGTAATATATATATAAATATATATTCTGGATTAAAAAAATTATGGCTTGACGCGTTTCGGAGACAAATCCTTGTTCGCAAGCCTTGACAAACAGTGCACAGCACCTACAAGAGTGGAACACCTGCTAATACCATCATGCAACAGTGTACACGTCACAGAAGGCGGGTGATCCTGCCGTTGGAGGCGTGACTGTTGGTTAATAAAAAGCAGGTGTTCCACTCTTGTAGTTGCTGTGCACTGTTTGTCAAGGCTTGTGAACAAGGATTTGTCTCCGAAACGTGTCAAGCAATCAATTTTTAATGCCAGAACAGAGAATGCTATTTTGTCTGTGAACCTCACTGTATGGAGTTATGTTACCGAGTGGGCTCCTCACCAAGGGCAACCTGGTTTTGTTGGATATATATATATATGAAAATCCAACCCGTCTTCAGAGTGCGTTGTTGCACAGATATGTAAGCAGACAACAAATCAACGATAGCCAAAGCCAGACTTCTTCCATCGGTTGCTTTTATTTCATTAAATTACTGGTGCATGTCATAAAATAGTTTAAAATAATGTAGTAAATCAGTATGAAAAAAATATAACAATTAATACATTTACAAGTTATCATTTTAAAAACCTTAGAAATTCACTGAAAAAAACATAGGTTTCAGACATGCTATAGTTAGGAATTAGCATTTAAAAAACCTTTGAAATTCACTGAAAAAGACATAGGTTTCAGACAAGTTCAAGTTAAGAATTACCATTTAAAAAACCTTAGAAATTTACAGAAAAAAACATAGTTTTTAGGGGTGTTATAATTAGTTGGACATTTCACTCGTACAAAACCATTGAAATTCCCCCGTTATAGTTAGTTGTACTAACTATAACTCGCGCGCCCACAATGCACTGCTGATGACATCACATATTACATCACTCATGACATGGTCAGTGACATCACTCATGACATCACTTGTCATTGCGTGGTTTTCAGGAGAAAAGTTTTTAAGTGTTGATTTTTGAATCATACAAATATTCCACTAAAACTAAGTGTGGAGTTTTTGAACATTGAAAAATTCCTATGTACTCACCTGTTATCAGGAGTGGCCTCAGTGCTGCTTCTTTGAGCCCAGTACTGATCCTGAAAAGTAATTCTAACCGTACTTACCAGTAACTTGTATTTCCTTCCATAGGAATACATTGTCTGGTTTTCACCAGAAAAGTTTTTCACAAACTAAAAATATTCCTTAAAAACTGCCTGTATGACTTAAACCCATTCTTTCGACTGTTTACAGGAGAGGCACCTGTGCTAGATCCAGGATCCCCCACTGAGTAAGAAAAAGTAACGTTAACACTACTTACCTGATAAGTGAATTTCCTCCCATAGTATAACATTGGTGATTCTATGTGAAAACGTTTCTGTCAACTTTTAAAATACAATAATATTCCTTAAAAATCAGTACTGTAACCAAAACACTTTTACTCAACTGTTTACAGGATCCAGTCCTGTGGTTAGAAAAGTAATCCAAAAAGTAACTAATTGCATTTAACTAGAAATTCATATTGACCTCAATGTTGCATTGTGTCTGAAATTGTGTTGCGCATTACAACAACTGTAACTACTGTACTTAAAAGTCTAATGCCTATTTGCAAAGTATTTAAACTAAAGTAATTATTTCTGAGAAAGTATATTTTGTAATGTAATGTATAATGTAATTATAGTGTAAACATAAAATATCTAAAAATAAATTGTTTAAAAAAATGTAGAAAATCAGTATAAAAAAACTAAAAAAACAATTAATACATTTAAAATTGTCATTTACAAAACCTTTGAAATTCACAGAAAAAAACATAGGTTTCAGATATGTTATAGTTAGGAATTAGCATTTAAAAAACCTTTGAAATTTACTGAAAAAGACATAGGTTTCAGACAAGTTCAAGTTAAGAATTACCATTTAAAAAACCTTAGAAATTTACAGAAAAAAACATCGTTTTTAGGGGTGTTATAATTAGTTGGACATTTCACTCGTACAAAACCATTGAAATTCCCCCGTTATAGTTAGTTGTACTAACTATAACTCACGCTCCCGCAATCCACTGCTGATGATGTCACATATTGCATCATTCATGACATTGTCAGTGACAGTCTCAGTCACAGTTTGAATCAGTGCATTCCCCAAAGTCTGCCTCACTTCATGAGTACATGCTTACTGAGTGAATGATTACATTAATATAGGGTAATAAAGAGAATTAACCGCATCGCTGCTGCTGTGATTTTTGCGCTACGCGGCTTTTTTGCAAAAGCCGCGTTAGATGACTAGCTCAGCTCGTCATCCGCACACGCCCCCCGTGGCTGATGACGAGCTGAGCTCGTCATCAGCATCGAAGGGGTTAAAAGAAAGTTTTTAAAAAAAGGGAAGTTACTAGAATAATAAGTCGAAAAGAAAAGGGGAATGAATGGTAATACTCCTAATAAAAAAATAGTAACCTATAGAAATTCTTTTAATAATAAAAACAAGTTTAAATAAAGTATTTTAGAAATTATACGAAAGTTAAAAAAGTATTTAAAGAGGCACATTTACATCAACACTTGATACGCTAAAACAGTGGAAATGAGAACACCTGTCAACTGAAAACTGTGACTTAATAATGGGAGGAGCAATATATTGATCCCATAGACTGTTAAGTAACCAAAAAGTATATAAACCACACCCGTGGGATGATTAGTTTTGCTTCAGAGAATCAATACGGGCGAAGAAACTACGAGCAAAGGAATGATTCGGAACTGCGAAAGCATCTTCACATTATCTTTCATTTCCTCAGAGAGTACATATTGTTAATGTATATTTAAAAATAAATAATACCGTATGTACTTTCCAGAGGAGTTGGATGAATTTCTACAGAGGATGGAAACAATATCGAAGAGAGGTAAATTATATGAATGGAAATATAGGTTATTTAATTAATTAGTACGTGCAAAGTATTGATTAGGAGAGATGTCATAATCTTTAATTTATCTTTCTTTTCCAAAGAGGGATCATATTGTTAATGTATATTTGAATTTATATTAAACTGTATGATCCTTCAACTGGAGTTGATTGACTTACAACCGACAAATTTTTTTTTGTATGCAAGTATTTCTTTATGATTGAAAAATGTACTAAAACCAAAACTCTTTATATTCTAGAGTGAAATTGGGCTAAAAGTATTAATATTAAGTAGTGCTTTTTGCAAATTTCACTCGTGAAGAATAGGAGGATTATCTTCGGAAGCACTTTTTTTGAAAAAAAGTAATATAAATGTGGTTTAAAATGTCATGATTGTTAAATATAATAATGACATGAAATGTGCATAAAAAAGAAAGATGAAGTAGTGAGGGAGTGTTGGTCATAGCACTTCTATTCTACTTTATCTGAAAGTAAAAGAAGCCCAAACATTTATAAAAAGATGATGAGGCAACACTTATATAATGTAAACATAAAGAATGAGTGCTTATGATGAAATAAAATAAATGTGATCGAACGCGTGATACTAATAAATGTAAAATAATTTTTGCATTTCAACCATATGATGAATATAAAAGACTCAATAAAAATATTTTGAAAACATGAGCATTTTTCTTTCAAGGATGGTTTGAAAGTAATACATTTTATAAAAGAACATAGTACTGCACACTAAAGGAGAAAAATCAGCACAATTATGATAGAATAGAAAATAGAATAATGTTTTTAAATCCTTTTACAGTCAACAAACTGGTAAGCAGAGTACACAGTTTAAGTTAAAGGCACCCTACCACAACTAGTTTTTGAAACGTATAGTAAAATAAAGTGTGTCACAAAATGGGCTACATACATGGTGACTGTATTGTAACGTCACATAGAAAAAAGAAAGCCAATCAAAATTAGCATGAGGAAGAGAGATGTAAGTAGACAACAGCCAATCACATTTTTTTCAAAATCTGCGCAAGGAAAGGGATTGGTCACTATACATTTTCTTATAATGCTTCACAACCAATCAAAAAGAGGTGTTGAAAGTTTCTGTTTTTACCATATGAGAAAATGAGATATCTTTTTATGTAAACGCAGCAAGAGGGAATTATTAAAGATGACTTGCTTTTGCGAGACCCCGAAAGGCTTCTTCCTGAATAAGTACGCCAGACCCCATTTAATGATTATCCAGGCTCTCAAGCCTAAACACGTCAGAAATCATCTCTCATCACTTTCTCTTTTTAGTGTATTGTGTGTGGCAGACTGCGTGACCCTATGCACAGAGCCCGCGAAGGCCCTGGAGACTGCCACGCCGATGACCAGCTCCTGCACTGTCTTGGAGCCAGGCTGCCCCCCTCCCAACATTTAAAAGCTGGGGAAGGTGTAAATTAATCGAGACTGAATACGTAAGTACAGCCCACTCCGCGTACGCTACCAGGAAAGCACAACAAGACTACATGGCCCAGATTTCCATTGTAGTCATTTGTTAGTTCCAGGTCTAGATGTCAGAACAGCACACCCACACTCCCTCATGATTGGTATGCACCCACACCACACCCATCTAGCGCATCCGTTACTACACGCGTGACCCTATCTATAAAAAAGACGGAGCGCACGTGTTGTACGCTATTTTAGAGTTGTTCCCAAACTACCGACAAGGGGCCCACTACCACATGCGTGGCCTCTTTGGTCACAGAGTTAGTGGTACCCGAAGCACTGAGCGGGTGAAGAACCTGCAATGATGATTATGGGAGCACGAGTATGTCGTTAGCCATAGAGATATCAAGACTCGGCACCATATATGAGACTTCTTTGTTGCAGATCGGGACTACATGATGCAGATGGTGTCTTTTCCACGAAAAGGTGAGCAGTGAGGCCTGGGTACGCATCGGAGCAAAGGGTTGTAGCATACTAGATACAAAAAGGAGACGCTGCGATTTAGACGAACGCACTCCTATATAGTGTATCAATTTACATGTATACATTTTTTTCCCAATAGCAGTAATGTTTTTATAATCGCTGAAACGTCCGGAATATTACCTATACAAATAGTTTGTATAGGTGTGAGAAGGAACGTGTGTGAAAGCGCGATGTTATCTAAGTGCACATTAAGATATTAACAATTACCAATCATAACATTTTCTTTTATTATCTTTTAGATGAAGAACATTATGTCCGGCACGTGGTGAAAAACACCGGTGAGAGAAAGGTGAGCTGCGAATATTGTTTTTAGTCACTCTCTTATTTCCTCTCTCCTTTCATAAAAAAAATTCACACAATGTTAACTACCTTTTTATCTTACAGGTTGTGTTTTACAAATTGATGAAGCCCCCGCAAAAGAAACCTACAAACCTCTACGTTCCTGTATTTTGCGATGATGCATGGCCATGGTAACAACCACTGAGAAGCCTGCTTTGACATGTAGTGCACTTTCTTTGAATGACGCCAATGGCTCAAGGTGAGCAAAGAAGCTTGTTCCCAATACAATGACAAGTTATCTGTGAAAGGAGAGAATATGTAGTATGCAGCAGGCGCAATACCCATTAGGCTAACTGTGCTTCAGCCCCCCACCCATCGTCTGTGTCTCTTCCACATTTTAATGTCCTTTTTTCTCTCTCTTTTTTACTATCTGTCACATCGTTTTTTTTCTTTTTTACAGTTATGGATGCTGCTGTGTCCACTGTGCTGTATAGAACCTTACCTGAGTTTAAGTGGTGAACTCTATTGGCTACAGTGAAGCCTGCTTCGAGACGTAGAGCACCCTGTTTTAATCATGCCTATGGCACTAGGTGAGCAAACAATTTTATTTCCGAAACAACAACAAATTATCTGTGAAAGGGGAGAGTGGGTAGTGTGCAGAAGCTTGACTGTGTAGAAATGTATAATTACCTCAGAGCAGTTACAACAGATAGGTTACAACAGTCTGAGGAACAGATCCTCAAGCTTAATGCACCACTTTTGCATCACTTTTAACATGGGAAAAGTGGTGCAAGGAGCTTGTAAATCTGCGTCTGACATTTGAAGAAAAACTCTCAACTCCAGTCTGTGCGAGTCAATGGGGTGCAACAGTCTAGGTACGGAATATTAAGAACTCACATTAAAATTCACTTTTGTCAGGAGTTTCCCAACTCAGTTTACTGAGATTTAGCAAATGTCCTTGTGTTTGCTTCACCAAACATCCTTCAGAAGCAATCATGGCATATCGAGCAACAGCAATGGAATTGTCCGCAACGTATTGAATATACTTTGACGTGTAGAAGCAGAGTTAAATTCAAGTTGTGAACTCTGATGGCCGCAGTGTTTACACAAGGTAAGCACAGCGGCCTAGATATACAATGCCTCCAATTAAAAGCATTAGAAATAAATCAGCATATTTACAATCCCGTTGTGCCACTTTTGTGTCAGTAATGCAGTAGGCACTTCCATATAGACACCACTTGAACGCGGGACTATAACATAAGTGAAATGTACCAGGCACACTGCACACGTAAAATCGTAGTGTTACTTTGACTTGTAATGTTTCACCTCATTTAGTCACATGTACATAATTTTAAACTCTAATTTTCTTTTTTGTTTTGCAGATTACATATCGTAGGTCTTTTGGAGTCCACATCACAATTTGTTTATAATATTGTTTTATTAAAGTTATTTTTCTAGTTGTTTATTATATTGTTATCTTTAAGTTACGTTTACAGTTATTGTTGTTTTAATAAAAGTTAATAAAAAAAACTATATATATATCTTTTTTGGGGGGAGTGACGGTCCACAATAGAAATAATATTTATAATTTGAAGTACTATGGTAAGACGTTTGAGAGTAGGGTTGAAAAGTACTGGCTGTACAATAAGTTATATTTAGTCTGGATGCTCTACAAGACAGAAAGGAAATCAAATTAAAATAAAACAATGTGTACCAGATTTACAAACCCCTTGCACCACTTTCACGTGCAACGCCACCCCCCTACAAAATTAAAAGTGTGTGGGCCTCAATGACGCCCTTCAAAGCAAGGACACAACGACCCCCCAGAGCATTCTATATTGTGTGAGGGGGGCTGCGTGGCCCTCCGCCTGGTTCCCTGGAGTCCACCACGCCCAGACCCGGTTCCTGCAGTGTCCTGGGGGGAAACAGCCATTACAACGCGGTCATAACCACGCGTGACCGTCACCACGAAGCCATTAGCACCTATATGGCTTTCCCACGCATGCTTTTACGACTAGTATGCATTTACCCTCATGATAAAGGCATAAGCGTGGTAATGGCTTTGTGGTGACAGTCATGCGTTGTAATGGCTGTGGCTTACGAGCTTCAAATTAGTTTTTAGGTATTCGTGTGACCAAGTCTGATAAGATCGGAGGCCAAGGACAAACACGGTGATGTCTGTGGTAGGAAATCTCATGGCTCACAGAGAAGGTAGGCGGGGGGTAAAATAAAAATGAAAGTGGCAGGTATAATAAAAAAACGGAGGAAAACTACTAAAATGGCGGAGGACAGAGTGTGTAATCAAGGTTTGGTGCCCCAGGCAATACGTTTCAAATAAATATAAATAGACTATGATTATTAATATATTAGAAAAGTGTAGCAGCGGATGAGGCACACGGCCCGGGAGAAGAAAGCTGCAATGTAATACCTGAAATGAGGAGAGGTTTGCTTGGAGATCTTGAAGAAAAAGAAAGAAGCGTGGTCTTGGAAACGAGGCTGCGCATGCGTACAGACTACAACTGGTGCAGAAAAAAAACAGGAAGTTTTACATACTATCAATGAAATATATCTCTTTCTTTGACCATTGAAGTTAGTTCTGAAAAGAACTATTATTGCTGTCATAAAAAAATAATTTGGAAAGAAAACAGTGTCCAACAGGAACAAATAAACAAAAAAGAAATTAGCGTCGTGAGCAACTGTGCTCCTGTTTGCGCTGTTTAATTACATTGATTGACTGCTCCCCGTAGCAGAGCATCACATTGCAAATTTTGCAATGAATGATTAAGTCAGCAAAATCCAGTTCGATATTTGGATGCGGAGTCCATGGGCTGAAAATCCATTCCGCTTGCAGAATTTGCGAATTTTTGTCAATTTTGCGTTCTGCGAATCGCGCAAAATTGTCAAAGAATTCACGATTTGCGAGTTGGCGGATTATTTAGCTTGGTCGCGCTTCAAAAATACAATCTTGTGCGTGCGGCGTTGACTTACCGTGATTCTGAGTTTGCCGAGGTGTTTTCCTCCTGGTTTGCGTGCGCTGCGCCATTTTTGATCATGCGAGACTTTTATCGGACCGCGAGTATGTCATAGCGTGATCGCGCAAGACTTTTCAACAGCATCCCGCCATCTTGCACTGCAAGACTTTCAGAACGTGAATACGTCATAAGTGCCCACGATCACGCATCGCGAGAGTAAACAATTGCAAACACGTAGATGCGCCACGCAGCTGACATCCGGCAGGAGATTTGAACATCTCGCTTTCTCGAAATAGCAAAAAGTGCAATTCTGCGCAAGAAATCTATCGCTGGCAGCATAAACCATCAGAAATTGATGATTTGGATCAGAATAACTCCTCAGATTGACATTTGGCTGCACTTTTTTGTACAAGGAGTGCATTTTTGGGGGGTTGGGAGGAAAGAAGTGCCCCAGAGTCTCCAACTTCCTGTTCCTGTCCAGCAGGCTCCTCTCACTGCTTTGTCCATGTCCTGGTCACTTTTCATTTGGATCTGGAGCTGGAAGGATTACTCTTTGTGGCTGCTGCTGGATATTTGTATTTGAGGACTTTTTGTTTGGATCACTTTTGGAGTTTAAATTTTACAAGTACGTTGGTGTTGTTTGCTTGGGGCATTGCAGTTGCTGCAACTACAATGTATAAACTTTTTCACAACTTAAAAAAAAATATATTGTAAGTAGCCACAGTATTTAGTAGGCCCAGGATTAGTCATCGGTGCACAATACAACTGTTTCTGTGAGTTGTTTTAAACTTAAATATCTTTTATGGCATGGAATTGAAAAGCTCACTGTTATTATATCTATGTGGATGTTTTTTGTAATTTTGGGGTGCGTGTTAAAGCTACACAAGCCAGTAGACAATGGGGTAGTCAGTGGGGCATGGGCCAAGTCTTTCTGTGTGTTCTCTTGATTTTAAACATCATTTAGGGCATGGATGGCATTGGATTGGGGTGATTTCTGTGTGTATTTCGATTTTTTGGGTGTTGTTGGGGCCTGGTCCAGGGCCTGGCCATGTGGGTGGGGGCCATTTTGAGGCCTGGTCCAGGGCCTGGCCAGCCACGTGGGTGGGGGTCTAGGGGCCATTTTGAAGCCAGGTAGTGTGCTTTGTGCCATAGGCCTGCACCCAGTCTGCCTTGCTTTCATCCATTATGCCCAGGGGCAGTCAGTGGTGCATGGGCCAAGTCTTTCTGTGGGGGTCTCTTGAATTTAAACATAACTTAGGGCATGGATGGCATTGGATTGGGGTGATTTTTGTGTGTATTTTGATTTTTTGGGTATTGTTGGGGCCTGGTCCAGGGCCTGGCCATGTGGGTGGGGGCCACTTAGAGGCCTGGTCCAGAGCCTGGCCATGTGGGTGGGGGTCTAGGGGCCATTTTGAAGCCAGGCAGTGTGCTTTGTGCCATAGGCCTGCACCCAGTCTGCCTTGCTTTCATCCATTATGCCCAGGGGTACTCAGTGGTGCATGAAACAACTCTCTCTGTGGGGTCTCTCTTCTATTAATTTAAACATCCATTTTGGATCAGAATTGCAATTTTAATTTTGGATCTTTCCGTTTTTGGGTGTGTTGTGTTAATAATAATAAATGCCTAGTTGCAAATATTAATTGAAGCACGACATATGCAACATTTATTTAACTAATGTTCCTCTGGCTTCCTTTGCTTTATGTGCACAAAGACTGACAACCAGGAATAATCCTCATTATCATCACTTGTTGTAGTGCCAGGAAGAAGTCCTGCTGCGGTGTGTGCACAACGTCATGTGACGTCACGTGTGGTGGCCACAGCCAACTCTGCAACTCGTGCAACTGCGTCCAGCTGTTCTGACATCTGAGGAAGATGGGGCCAAAGAAAGGAGGCCGTAGCTCCTATACCAAGAAAGTTGCCAGTGCCACTGCCAATAAGAAGGAGCAGAAGAAGCAAGTGGCGCCATTTACCAAGGAGACTGGTGTGCCGACAAACACTTTTTTGGGGAAAAAAACTACACCTGCAGCAGCGGTGTCCGCCGGTGACCAAGCGGGAGCAGCACCTCCGCTTCATTGGTCTCAGTGCCACCACGTCAAGTTAGGCCCAAGTCCATGAGTGCCGCAGAGGCAGCCTCTTTAATTGCTCTTTCACCATCGACCAGTGATGTTGGCATTGACTCATTGCAAAGTAGCATCTAATCAACGCAGGGTGTAACTCATCTGATGAGTGTTCAACCACAGCTGCAACGACAACCACAGGTGCAACAAGGAGAGGCGCAAGGAGAGGCGCATGGAGAGGCGCAAGGAAAGGCGCATGGAGAGGCGCAAGGGGAGGCTCAAGAAGGGGCACTAGGAGAGGCGCAAAGAGTGGCACTAGGAGAGGCGCAAGGAGTGGCACAAGGAGTGGTGCAAGGAGTGGCGCAAGGAGTGGCGCAAGGAGTGGCGCAAGAAGTGGCGAAAGTAGAGACGCAAGTAGAGGGGCAAGTAGAGGCGCAAGTAGAGGCGCAAGTAGAGGTGCATGGAGAGGCACAACTGCCCACAATGCTTGTTCCTCCAGAAGTAGGGGCACATCAGGAAATCGAGATTCAAGCGGAGGTATCATCTGAGCAAGCCACTCCTCCTGATGATCCATTGTCTTCCAGATTCCCAGCAAGAAAAAGGTCAAGGAGGGCTAGTCCAAGTTCTTTTTCAAGCCCCCTTCCTTCCGATGATCTAGATCTTCATTGGCACCCACAAATGCAGTCTGAGAGGGAGAAACGACATGAGCCGACAAAGCTAGCTAAAAGGAAGGTTCCCGCAAGACTTTCACTTATGGGTGATGACGAAGAAGAAGTAGAAGTGGTGTATTCTGCTACTGATAACCAGTCTGACGATGACGACCCAGTCATCACAGTCGACACTTCAGCCCCAGCGGGCATGCAGCAGACAGACAGTTTTACCCTATCCAAAAATGCTGCTGTGCAGGATGTGTGTGGCGTGGCACCACTGGTGGTACCACCACCAACACAGGTAACTACTACACCAACACGACCTACAGCTTCCATATTTTCTCGTCAGAAGGGCCGGCAGGGACTTCTATCCAGCTCGACCTCCATTACATCAAGTAGTGGTGCTGTAAGTGTACAACAGAGTCAAATTCAGCCACGACCATCCTCCACTTCATCTGGCATTGAAAGTAGCACCTCCATCACCACCAGAAATCTCAACTCTCCAGTTTGGGGCTTCTTTAGTATTAGCAAAAAGGCAGAAAACCTAGTCATTTGTTCGATTTGTAAACAAGTAGTTAATTGGGGTAAGCTTGGTACCAACTATGGTACCGGATGCCAGAGAGATCATATAAAAAAACACCAGATTATCCAGTGGGAGGCACACCTAAGTAACATCCGGAAAGCCAAAAGTGCAAATCCAAATGTAGACATTGATATTGCATCTGATGACAAGGAGGAGCTGATCGTGCAGGGGGGAGGTGAACAACCGAGAGACATTTTTTCCGGTACACACAGTGCCCCTGGCAGCAGCACTGCAGTGATAGCGCCCACACCCTCCTCTACCCCAGCAACATCAAGGAGGCACAGTAGTCTGGTAGAGACATGATTTAATCGGAAAGAAGATGGATACTTCAAGATAGATTATTCAAGTTACTTTATTAAGTTAAGATGTTAAGTTAAAATATAGAAATGATAACCCCATCAGGAGCAGCTGTCCTGCTGCTCAGCCCTCACCAAACTGACATTCACAAACCACTAACATTCCATTCATCCAACATTCCAAATCACATGCATTCTAGCTGAGCAGCAGGAAGACTCAAGATACAACAAGACACCAATGCGAAAAAGTACATCAATGAGCCTAACTGGGTTGAAGAGGTATGTATCCTCATCACATATGAAAATGGTCCAGACCACCATTAAAAGCATGTTTTGGTCGGAGGCGCCATTGGAACGCAACCACCCAATGGCACATCTTTACAATGCAATGCTGGCTAAAATGTTAGCGCTGGACCTTCTCCCTGTTTCTTTCGTGGAAGGGGTGGGTTTTCTAGAATTTGTGGCAACATTCTGCCCTAAATGGAAGGTTCCTAGACGGTCCTATTTTGCCAGAGTTGCAGTTCTAGCACTACATCAAGATGTGCTGGAGGTGATTGGGGCAGCTTTGTAGAAGAGTGCTGTTCACACTATCCACCTGACAACAGACATGTGGACCAGTTGCCAAGCCGTTGATTACATGTGCATCACTGCACACTGGGTCTCTTTTGCGGGGGTTAGAGACAAGATAGCTGCAGGTGGTCACAGTGCCACAATTTCTCAAGCTACTCAGAAACATGCAACAGTAGCCATGTTTGCCATGGAGAAATCTCATACTGCAGTAAACATTTTGGAGGAGTTTAACAGTAAGGTCTTTGAATGGCTGCATCCCAGAAAGCGCATGATTGGTTATGTTTCCACGGATAATGGCAGTAATATAGTTAGGGCCATGTCTGATGGTGGCTATTTCAGAATCCCGTGTTTGGCGCACAGTATTAACATAGTTGTTCAAGATTTCTTAAAAAATTAAAACACAGTCAGCAAGTTACTGACCACCTGCCGAAGAATCTGCACACATTTCAGCCATTCTTTTAAGGCCCGGAAGCAGCTGAGGATCATTCAACTTGTCTGTAGAATGCCAGTCAGAGGACTCATCCAGGAGGTGGCAACACGTTGGAACTCAACCTTCTACATGCTTGAGCGTCTGTTTGAGCAGTACTTGGTAATCAATGAGAATGTCTTTAACGCACGGGGTGCTTCCATGAAAGACATGAGGCTAGAGGTGGAGGAATGGGACCTAGTTAAAAGCCTGACAGACATGCTTAGTCCTTTTGAGGTCTTCACGCGTGAAGCCAGCAGGGAGGACTGTACTTTGGGCAAAGCTATCCCATTGTTGAGCATGCTAGAGCACCAACTGAAGGGGGTGTCTTAAACTTTCCAAGATGATGCTGATAAGCAAGACGCATATCAGTTGGCGGAGAGCTTATTACCCCCGCCTACTTGACAATGCAAGGCTTAAAGGAATTTATTGTGAACAACATGACATTTGTGCCACTATTCTGGATCCACAGTACAAAAAGTCACTGGCCAGCAATACATTTATTCCTTTTAATGAAGCAGATGTTTCAAAGTACAAACATTGGCTAGCTCTGTCCGCCACTCGGTTACAAAAAGAGTGGCAGGAAATTGAAGGACCTGGCAGAAGTACTACTAAATCAGCAGGCCATCCAGCGTCAATGTCCACTTCTGTGGCCGAAGGCAGTCACTTTCCCTCAGAGCCGTTACTGACACCAGCAACTGTATCATCATCATCACCTGCACCAGGCCAAGCCATAATATTGTCGGAAGCGGATTGGAGAACGAGTCGATAACTCATCAAGGGTTTGCTCATTCCAGTGTTGATGCAAAGGCCACAGAAGTTAGGCAAAGAGGAGCACCCCTGGATTACCTTGAGTGGATGGTGCAGGCCTATCTAGATGACCCAACAGAGGTCTTCATTGATCACAACTCACTGCTGTATTGGTATGGGAAAAGGAGTCAATGGCCACTGATCACCAAGCTGGCTCTAAATTATTTGTCTTGCCCACTCGCAAGCATGTCTTCTGAACGTGTTTTCCGTGCTACTGGTGCGATTGTAACTTCAAAAAGGACCCGCCTCTCGGCCAAAAATGTGGAGAGGTTAACAATGATCAAGATGAATTTGCACTTCATACCACCAGATTAATCAATCAATCAATCAATCAGGAGTTTGTTAAAGCGCGACTACTCACCCGTAAGGGTCTCAAGGCGCTAGGGGTGGGGGGGGTGGGGGTGTGCAGGTTCCATTCCATCAAGGAGGGGTCTGTCGAAGAGCCAGGTTTTGAGGTTTCTTGCGAAGATGGGGAGCGTTGGTGTCTGTCTGAGGTGGAGCGGAAGGGCGTTCCATGCTTTGGCCGCGAGGAAGGAGAAGGAGCGGCCTCCCGATCTGGTCTTTCTGGTGCGGGGGACGACGACGTAGGAAAGCTGGGCTGATCGTAGGGTCCTTTGGGGTGCGTGGAATTTGAGTCGGCTGTTCAGGTATGCTGGTCCGGTGCCGTTGAGGGCCTTGTGTGCGTGGTTGAGCATCTTAAAGGTGATTCTCGCCTCGACGAGGAGCCAGTGGAGTGTGCGCAGGTGCTGGGAGATGTGGCAGTGTTTTGGCAGGTTGAGGACCAGTCTTGCGGCGGGGTTCTGGATGTTCTGTAGCTTGGGGATGAGGTTTTTGTTTATTCCGGCGTAGAGTGCGTTGCCGTAGTCGAGTCTGCTGGTGACCAGGGCGTGAGTGACTGTCTTTCGGTGTTCGAGGGGGATCCTTTTGAAGGTCTTACGAAGGAGGCGGAGGGTGTGGAAGCAGGAAGATGAGACAGAGTTGATCTGGCGGTCCATTTTGAGCTCGGAGTCCAGGATGATTCCCAGGTTGCGTGCGTGGTCTGTGTGGGTTGGGGGGTTTCCGAGGGCGGTGGGCCACCAGGTGTCGCTCCAGGCGTCGGGGTTTGGGCCCATGATGAGTACTTCTGTTTTGTTGGTGTTTAGTTGAAGGCAGCTGTTTTTCATCCATTTGGCGACGGCTTCCATGTCTTCTCGAAAGTTGCGTCTGGCGGTGTTGGGCTCGTTGGATAGGGAGAGGATGAGCTGGGTGTCGTCTGCATATGACACGATGTTGAGTCCGTAGGTTCTGACGATGGGGGCAAGTGGAGCCATGTAGACGTTGAAGAGCGTCGGGCTGAGGGAGGAGCCCTGGAGGACTCCGCAGGTGATCGGTGTGGGGTCCGAGAGGAAAGGGGGGATTTTGACCCGCTGCGTCCTGCCGGAGAGGAAGGAGCAGATCCAGTCGAGGGCCTTGTCCTGGATTCCTGCATCGTAGAGTCTGCGGATCAGGGTGCGGTGGGAGACTGTGTCGAACGCCGCTGATAGGTCAAGGTGGATGAGGGCTACTGTTTCTCCTTTGTCCAGTAAGATGCGGATGTCGTCTGTTGCGGCGAGGAGGGCGGCTTCCGTACTGTGGTTTTTTCTGAAGCCGGATTGGGAGGAGTCTAGGATGTTGTGTTCTTCAATGAATGTGGCGAGTTGGCTGTTGATGGCTTTCTCGATGACTTTCGCTGGGAACGGGAGCAGGGAGATGGGTCTGTAGTTTTTGAGGTCGCTGGGGTCCGCTGAGGGTTTCTTTAGGAGGGGGTTGACCTCGGCGTATTTCCAGTCATCGGGGAACGAGGCGGTCGCCAGGGAGCGGTTGATGGTTTGGCGGAGCATGGGTGCGATGGTGTTGGCGGCTCTGTTAAAGATGTGGTGGGGGCAGGGGTCCGTGGGGGCCCCTGAGTGGATTGACTTCATTGTCTTCAGTGTGTCTTCAGTGGTGAGGGCTGTCCATTCATCAATCGCTGGTTTCCGGGTGTCGGGGGTGGTTGGTGAGGGTTCTGTGTGTTGTTTGTCTTCGTCGAAGTTGTCGTAGATGCTCTTGATTTTGTGGTGGAAAAAGATGCTGAGTTTGTCGCAGAGGTCTTGTGAGGGAGGGATGTCAGTAGACTCGCTGGTGGGTTGGGCGAACTCCTTGATGATGCTGAAGAGTTCCTTGCTGTTGTGTGCGTGGGTGGAGATTCTGTCTTCAATCGCTTTTTTCCTCGTTTCTCTGATGAGTTGATGGTGGGCGTTGGTGGCGGCTCTGAAGTTGTTGTGGGCTTCTGTGGATTTGGTGTTTCTCCAGGCCTTTTCAAGGCGGGGGCATGTGCGCCTGGACTCTCGAAGTTCGGTGGTAAACCATCTGGCTTTCTTGGCACGGGTATTGTTTTTCTTGAGGGGGGCTATGGTGTTGGTGCTGTCCGAGATCCATCTATGCTGGGTTCGGGCTGCGGTGTTGGGGTCGTCGTTTTCCCCGAGGGTTGGGGTGGAGTTGTTGAGTGAGGAGGTGAGCTGGTCATCAGTGATTTTGGTCCAGTTTCTTTGTGGAAGCAGGTGCTGGTGTCTGTGGATGGTGGGTGTTCTGAAGGTGAAGTGTACGCAACGATGGTCGGTCCATGGGAGTTTTGTGGTGTGGCTGAAGGTGATGGAGTTTCCTGTAGTGAAGAGGGGGTCGAGGGTGTGTCCTGCTGAGTGCGTGGGCTCGGTCACGATCTGGCAGAGTCCAATGTTATGGAGGTTGTCCAGGAGGGATGTGGTGTTGGGGTCCAGTTGATTGTCGAGGTGGAAGTTGAGGTCTACCAGCAGGGTGTAGTTGGTGGATGCGATGGCCTGCGGGGAGATAATGTCCGTGATGGAGTTGGCGAAGGGTCCGCGGAGTCCAGGGGGTCGGTAGATGAGGGTTCCTCAGAGGGCGGCGGTGGGGCTTGCCAGTATCTTGAAGTGAAGGTGTTCCATCAGTTCTGTGGACTCGTCAGGGAGTGTGCTCAGGCGGAGGCTGGATTTGTGGACGATGGCGATTCCTCCTCCTGGGTGGATAGGGCGGTCCTTCCTGGAGATCTTGTATCCTTGGGGGATGGCGATGGCGATGTCGGGTCCCGAGGTGGTGTTGGTCCAGGTTTCGGTGAAGAATGCTACGTCTGGGGTGGTGCTGTCGAGGAGGTCCCAGATTTCTGTTGCGTGTTTGTGGAGGGATCGGACGTTGAGGAGGATGCATTGCAGAGTCTTCGGTTCGGCTGTGTTCTTGTGGGCGGGTTGTGCTGGATCCGTGTTCTTGGCGGTGCTGCAGGTGTGCCGGCAGCGGTGACAGCTGAAGGGTCCATGGGTGTCGGCTGGTGATGCTAGCTTGCAGTTGTTGTTGCAGCCTGGGTTGAGTGCGTGGAGTGCTGCTGGGTCGTAGCGTTGGCGGGGCGGAGGTCCAGGGTTCCTGGTGCTGGTTGCAGACGGGTCGCAGACGGGCGCAGACGTGCTTGCCTTTGACGCGCCTTCGGTGCACCAGCGGCGCGCCCGCAGCCCGCGGCCGCTGCGCTGCCGCGCAGTGGCCGCCATTAAGTAGGGGTCGGGGAGGGCTGGACAGCTGGGAGGCGGGGAGGGGAGCTGGATTGGGCCGGTCGTGCTGGGGGGGGAGGGGCCACGGGGGCAGCAGCGGCGGGGAAAGGTAAAGGGAGGAAAGAAGGGATAAAGAAAAAAGGGAAAATAAGCAGAAATAAGGCACAAAAGAGCAGAGATGCAGAAAAGAGCAGAAAGGTGAAAGATAGAAAGGGTAAAAAAACTATTGAAAACGAGTGAAGGAGCAGAGGGAGAGAAAGGGAAAATGGGCAAAAATAAGGCACAAAAGAGCAGAGGTGCAGAAAGGTGAAAGATAGAAAGGGGAAAAAAACGAGTGAAAACGAGTGAAGGAGCAGAGGGAGACAAAGGGAGAATGGGCAGAAATAAGGCGCAAAAGTGCAGAAGTGCAGAAAGGTGAAAGATAGAAAGGGGAGAAAAACGAGTGAAGGAACAGAAAGAAAGAAAGGAGACAGAGGTCCACTGGACCACCAGGGATGAGGCGCAGGGAAACCTGCGGGTGGAGGAGGGCCTCAATCACCAACACTGAAGAGTGCAGGGGCAGGGGCACCTCACTTAATGGTGGAGCTGCGAGGGTGGGAGAGCAATTTCACTGACAATGAGTCAGTGGTCTTGCTTGCCTGTCCCCGCAGTGGCCGCCATTAAGTAGGGGTTAGGGAGGGCTGGAAAGCTGGGAGGCGGGGAGGAGAGCTGGATTGGGCCTGTCGTGCTGGGGGGGGGGAGGGGCCGCAGGGGCAGCAGCGGCGGGGAAAGGTTAAGGGAGGAAAGAAGGGATAAAGAAAAAAGGGAAAATAAGCAGAAATAAGGCACAAAAGAGCAGAGATGCAGAAAAGAGCAGAAAGGTGAAAGATAGAAAGGGTAAAAAAACGAGTGAAAAAGAGTGAAGGAGCAGAGGGAGAGAAAGGGAAAATGGGCAGAAATAAGGCACAAAAGAGCAGAGGTGCAGAAAGGTGAAAGATAGAAAGGGGAAAAAAACGAGTGAAAACGAGTGAAGGAGCAGAGGGAGAGAAAGGGAGAATGGGCAGAAATAAGGCGCAAAAGAGCAGAGGTGCAGAAAGGTGAAAGATAGAAAGGGGAGAAAAACGAGTGAAGGAGCAGAAAGAAAGAAAGGAGACAGAGGTCCACTGGACCACCAGGGATGAGGCGCAGGGAAACCTGCGGGTGGAGGAGGGCCTCAATCACCAACACTGAAGAGTGCAGGGGCAGGGGCACCTCACTTAATGGTGGAGCTGCGAGGGTGGGAGAGCAATTTCACTGACAATGAGTCAGTGGATTACAAAATACGTGAATCCACGCAGGAAGAAGAAGACACCGACTTAGGAGACGGAAGTTCTTCTCTGTTAGCTGACCTACTCCCGTTTCAACTCACAAGGTTTGAGGACGAGCTCTTCTTCCCTTACACCTAGGCCTGAAACACTGACTTTCTATTTTTTCGTCCTTATTCACTTTTATTCCTGGGTGTCTTTCTTTGTTTTGCAACTTTTACCACAACAAAACTCTAATCACAACAAGTCCAGCAGCAGCACTGTCTTCGTCTTATTTCCTTATTGAAGGTGCCGCTGACTGCATTCCTGAAGTTCACAACTCAGTCATGCTCCTCATCCTCCTCCTCCAGACTCCCTCTATCCATTTCCCTCAAGGCAGATGGCTGGATTACGCAGAATCAAGGAACTATCGCTTCGTCGGACAAAAAGTGGAACAGGTAATGAATAATGAGTTGGCATGCAGTGGACAACACCGGCTGTCTGGCTCTGATGAAAGCAATTGCTGTTTGTTTGTTGTGCATGAAATGAATCATATGTGTTCTGTTATTATTTAATCTTTTACACACTAAATGTAACTCAAGCCTACTCTGTTGTTACCTTGTTTAATTCAAATTGTACTTCTACTGCAGGGGCCACTACGTTGCATTTTTTAATATGGAAAATGTCTGTGGACTCACTGTGTGTAGACTGTGACTGCATGAACAACATTCAGTTTGCCAATATCATGATGATGATGAGTCTTGATGATCAAAGTTAATATCTTTACAGTCACTCACTGGGATGGATGGATGATCATCGTTGGTTTACGGAAGAACTATGGCCATTTCGTGAATGGCAAACAGGTAAACAAGTCAACAACAACCACAGCAGAACTACATGTCTGTCTAGTCGTGGTGTGTAGTTTTGTTATGCCAGAATCCAGACAGCAGTTCATGTAAAATTGCGGCTATGTGGCTTGCTGCATTAAAAAATTAGACCTGCTTTGTCTGTCTGTGTCAAAGAGGTATGATACATGGAGGTTGATTCCCTCAGTGGTGCCTGCCTTGACCGTCTGAATGGCCCTGGCCTTCTGTGTGCTAAATACTATCCTTGAAAAGGAGAGTCAGAGTACGCACTTAGGAAATGATGCCTTTATGTAATACTGTCGCCTCTGAAAGTGAAAGTGTTATTTTTGCACTACACACCGTACCTTATATTTTTTCTCCGTGGTGTTTTAATGTCCCTTCCTGTTTTTCCATCGACAATTACAGGCCGGCTTTCCTTTTACCTTGTGCGATGGGAAAAACATTAACTCAGGCTTACCATAGCAATCTGCAATTCCGCATCTGCCAGGCAGTGGACAGTGTGTCTGGTCACCAAGATTGATCGACAGAGCGTCAGATGGAATTAAGGAGTACCGAGAAAGAGGAATGGATGGATGCATGCAACTTACCAATATGAACAGGACAACTACAACATACAGTTACAGTATCCTCTTCACTTCTCATTATCTTTTAAATAATGTTATTGTTGTGAATTTCTATGAATGCGACTCTATGCGTTTGCTCTCTGCTTCAAATTCATCCCTACAACTATTTGATAAGTTTCTTTGCTATTTTTAAAACTATTTTTTTAATGTACTAATACGTGTTTATTCCCTCTAAGGGCATATCGGCAAGTGAAATTGGGTAATTACTGCAGCCCTGTACTGTGAAAATGTTTATTCATAGTTAGTAAGTTGTAGTAATTACTACTTTTCAGTAACCTAACTATCCATTTAGCAAACAACTTCATGCATGCAGTGCACTTCCTTTATGTCCCTTAAAAGATTTAGGGATATCTTTGTATCCAAAGATTTGCTTTTCTTCATTTGTTGTTTGTCCATGCTTTTTTCCTCTCTCCACAAAACTTTCCCAAAAACCCCCATTGCCATCCAATTTTCTAACCCTAACCCTCTGTGTGGTTTTCATTGAGGTTTGATAGACTAAATGACAACAATTATGACACACACTTGCTGGGGAAGATAAGGTTAAAGCAACAGAAAATCAATTTTAAGGCTGGTGAAGGAATCCGAGGATATATTCTTATTCTTATTCTGCTTGACACACACCCATGAGTATTTGCAAATTAAATTAGAATTTCATGTGCGCCATCAAATGGATTCATCATCAACAACATCCTCCTCTTACACGTGATGGCTGCTGTGTCCTTCACCATCAGTACTATTTCTTGTAGAAGCCATACTCCACTCAACTAGTAGTTATATTTTGAATACTTTAGCATTGCTTAGGCTATAATTTATGGCACTGTTCTTGTGTTACTGTACTATCTATCGTACTGTTCTAATGCTCCGCTCAGGCCACTCAATGTTTGATTTCCTTTTTTTTCATATGCTGCTACTGCCAGTGTGTATCACTACTACTTCTACCACCACAATGATGACATTTCATCCGTCCAGGATTCCATAGCCAACCTTAATCGCCATTTGCCATGCAGCCAGTCCTGTGCCTAGCCCTATTCTCAAACACGAATCACAGGTAAGATAAGCATTTTGGGGGAGGAAGAATAATGGAGTAGGAGGAGAGGAGAGACTGATGGTAATACTAGTAAAGTAGTAGGACAATTGAATTACCTAACTCTGTCAGTGGCACTTTTGTACAAATTTGGGCGATTTGACAATTTGAATCAACCAGCCAGTTAGGTTTGAGGAAACCAAACGTACAGCTAACCCCCTGCCTCCCCAACAAAACAGTAAAGAAACTTGTATGCTATGTTTAAGTTTAAAAAAAGTAATTATTTGAGCCCTAACAAAAATAAACTATCCCACAAGAAGACCCGACCCACCCCCCTCTCTAACCTTAAAGTTGCATGGCGTATACGTAGGGTGCGCTTACGGTGCGTGAATGGACGATGTACGCCACCATTTGCGTAATTGCTTTTAAAAGTAACATATGCTTACTAAAAGTTAATAAATATTATTTTAATAATTATAGTAGATAATGTCTCCCCTTAATATTTACATTAAATACGTAGATATCTCTTTTTAAACATTAGGAAACTTTCACGGTATGTGCACAGTGCGCCGTACAAACGTACATGATGTCACGCAGAAGCATCGATGCGACGTGGAACGTGAAAATGTATTCGTAACGTATGTGCGGTTGAGTGCACAGTACGATTACCCATAAAAAGGATGGTGCGATCACAGTATGCATAGCGTAAGAGTACTGAAAAAAAATACAAAAAGAAAATATATAGATTTTAATTTTTATATATTGGGAAAAAAATATATATTTACATTTTGTTTTGTATTATTTTATATTACAAATGTGTAATGTACCTTAAAAAATAAAATAACTTAAATAATTATTATACAAATGTTGGAAATTACTATAAAAAGAAATAAATATAATAATTAATACATTTAAAAATGATCAATAACAAAAGCTTTGAAATTCACTGATATCATTTGAGATGTAATCAGTGATGTCATGAGTGATGTCACTGACCATGTCATAAGTGATGTATTATGTGACGTCATCAGCAGTGGATTGCGGGTGCGCGAGTTATAGTTAGCTATAACGGGGGAATTTCAACGGTTTTGTATGAGTGAAATGTCCAGCTAACTATAACATGTGTGAAACCTATGGTTTTTCAGTGAATATATATACGGAAGTTTTTTCTGATCTGGAATAAATCGCTTGAAAACAGATCCGAGAAGAGTGCGGCGTATTTATATTTTTTTGCTTAATAATAAATCGCGAGTCCAGTCCTTGACTCGTCGCCTGCACCAGCTGACTGGTCGCTCCTCCTGGAATAAGGGACGTTTGCTGTTAATATATATATATATATATATATATATATATATATATATATATATATATATATATATATATATATATATATATATATATATATATATATATATATATATATATATATATATATATATATATATATATATATATATATATATATTAATTCAGTGTAGAACTCAACACTTCAGAAAGAGCCGCACGAACACAGAAATCTGCTCTCACATTCTTTATTAGCATCTTGCCAGCATGGAACAATCCTCGGAAGCAATAAATCACATCTTGCCTGCATGTTGCCAAACGCGTTTCAGGACCTATGTTCCTTTCATCAGTGGCTTTTTCGGAGGCATTTGGAAATCGTTTTTCAAAGCGTGCATCCAATTTATTCAATTGTTTTACTCCCGCCCTGGATGCTAATAAAGAATGTTTTTTCATTGAATTTCTAAGGTTTTCTTAAATGCTAATTTCTAACTATAATGGGCCTGTACCCTTTTTTTTAGTGAAATTCAAGGGTTTTTTAAATGCTAATTTCTAACTATAGCGTTCCTGAAACGTGTGCATCCAATTTATTCAATTGTTTTACTCCCGCCCTGATGGGCGTTGCACACACGCATCTTGGGAGTTGTAGTCCGCTCTGTATTGCAACCCATGTGGGTGGATTCCCAATGTCTTTTAGTCCCAATTATAAGATGTATGCACTCGTGAAAGTCCAAGCCCTGCTTTGTAGATGCTGTTAGAGCTAAGGTAATCTCCCATCTGCTTCGGAAATTACCTCTGTTCGTCCCGTTGTGTGCTGCACTAACGTAGTACAGCTCCGGACCCACTGGAATGGTGGGCTCTTCCCCCAACCTTGGACTTGGCCGTCAAAAATTAATTCAGTGCAGAACCCAACACTTCGGAAAGAGCCGCACGAACACAAAAATCTGCTCTCACATTCTTTAGTAGCATCTTGCCAGCATGGAACAATCCTCGGGAGCAATAAATCACATCTTGCCTGCATGTTGCCAAATGCGTTTCAGGACCTATGTTCCTTTCATCAGTGGCTTTTTGGGAGGCATTTGGAAATCGTTTTTCAAAGCGTGCATCCAATTTATTCAATTGTTTTACTCCCGCCCTGGATGCTAATAAAGAATGTTTTTTCATTGAATTTCTAAGGTTTTCTTAAATGCTAATTTCTAACTATAATGGGCCTGTACCCTTTTTTTTAGTGAAATTCAAGGGTTTTTTAAATGCTAATTTCTAACTATAGCGTTCCTGAAACCTATGGTTTTTTAAGTGAATATATATATATTGTCGCTCCAAGGTTGTCCACAGTTTTGAGTAACACACGAGCAGTAGCTTGATTTATGTGTAGGTACGCGATGACCCTGGAAATATTCTTGGTCCTTCTACTCACCATGAATGATACCCCCCTCTGGAGAAAACACTCTGGCTGAGATGTACAAGACTGCACGTCTGAGACATGCCTGCATGAGACCAGGCATAACAGCATTGCCAATTTGGCTGTCACTTGCCTATGGTACAGAAACCTATTGGGGTACAGGAAAGAAAAAGATTCAACACCCCGTTTGTTAAAAGTTAGGCCGCAAACGTCAACATTATCGGCGCCATCTTGCCCTTTTCGAGCCCATTCGTGCGCATAAGCAGCAGCCATTTTGAGCACCATGGCCTCCCTGCCCCTCGCTGATAGCCAGCGCGTCTCTCTCTCTCTCTCTCTCTCTCTCCTAACCTCGCAAGCATCCCCCGCACGCTGACAACCCCCGCTCTCTCATGCCTTGGGTCATAAACCCCTCTCCAGCGCAGCTCTGCCTCGGAATCCCATCCTGTTCCCAGCGCGACACCTCCCTTCATTCCTTTCATGGTCCCGGGTCCTTTGATACAACCCCCCCTTTTTTTCCTGTGTGCCCATTTGTCTCCCTCGTTCCTAGGCCGCCACCTGGCCCTGCGGATACTGTTTATTGCCCCCCCCCCCCGTACAGTAGGAGGCTTCCCCCATCAAAGGACCCTCGAGCTGATCTAAGCCCCCACCCTATGAGATCCGATCAACCCCACACATTCCGTGAATCGGCGGAATGTCCAGCTGCGCGATAATCATCACCTGTTGTGACCGGGGTGGGGACTTCAACTGTAAATGTGTGTGGGAACGGGCCTGAAGGGGAGATTCCGAGGATGTCCTTTCATACTTCAAAGCATTGCAAGAATGTGTTACATGCAATAAAGATCATAAACCTGTGTATAAGAGGCCAGGCCTCAGAGATGCGGTTAGAGCACCTCGAGAAGATACCCCTGTTGTCTGATTTGATGTGTTCTGCTCCGTCGGAATAAAACTTCTGTTTCCTGCCTTCCGGTCTCCAGCGCCTGCCTCTGTGTTTGGTAACTTGAATGGGTATAGAGGCGGTTAACGCCGGGCAACTCTGAAAAAGGTCATGTGCCCGTACCTTTTTCTACAATTGGCGTCCCAAACGTGGGGCCCATCAGCGACTCGTGGATCCAGTGGGAGAGTTCCTGACGACAGAGTGAACGACTGCAACGATGGGGAGAGCTCCTGTCCGATAGACCCTCGTCTGACAGCCGATCATCCGAACTTCACTGGTTCCGAACAGACCTCTCTCGAGTGATCTACGGTCCTGACTGGGAACCATCAGGAGTGCCGTGAGGACTACGAAGAATAGAGGACGATCGGGCGCTGGATTCGGAAGACAAGAAACTGTCCATGCGGTCCGGGTAAGGTCGTGTAAACACGACGAATTGCGAAATGATTGTTTGATTGTTTGAAAAATACTAGTATTACTCTTTGTTGATTTGTTTGGAGATTCGCTGTCTGCAAACGGAGAAACAACAGGCTCTCTCTTTTGCAAGCAGTGAAGGATAGGTAACGCAGACTTTTGCCCCCATTGTAATCCGTCGTGCCTATCTTTCTCCCCCACTGATTGATTGTTTGAACCCGAACTACTGTTCGCGGATTGTTTTCTGGAGATTCTCTGTCTGCAAACAGGAAAGAACAGGTTCCCTCTTTGCAGATAGTGAAAGGGTAGGTTACGCAGACGTTTGCGGGCCTACTTATTCTCCCCACTGATTGTTTGATTGACCGAACATTGACTGTTCGATATTGGTTCATGAGGTATTCACTGCCTGCAAACAACGTAGAATAGAAATATTCTGTCTAGTCTTTGCACGCAGTGATAAGATAGGTAGTGCTGACTTTTGTCCCCATTGTGATCCGTCATGCCTGTCTTATCCCCACTGATTGGTAGCCTGTTTAGCCCGGACCGCTTATTAGAGATGAACCATCCGGCTCCACTGGAAGGCACCCCTAATAAGGACATGTTCATGAAGCATGGATTGATCGCTATAGCCTATAGCAAGCTGTGGCATAAATATACGAAAAAGGATCGAGAAAGTCAGTGGCCACTGATAGGATCCTTCGATGATGATAAAATAAGCGCGCTAGAAACAGCCCTTGGTAAAAACAAGACAACGCCCACTATGCTTGATAGTTTCGACATGTGGCGTAAAGAAACCGAACAACGTAAAAAGAGAACCGAAAGTAGGTTGGGAAAAGAGCTGCGAAAAGCAGCCCACCTAGCTGCTCAGAAACTAGAAGAAGAGATAAAGGAAAGAGAGGAAGCCAAACAGAAACTAGAAATGGAAACATCAAACCAGTGTCCGGTTAGAACACCCTCCACGCTCTACCCTGAATTACCCTCGAAACAGCGAGCAAACGATGATCTTTTGTTAGGTCCTCTGATCATCTACATGCCCCCTCCATATGCCCCTTCCCAACCCTTAGCACAGCACCCACTGGTAGAAAGGAAGGAAGATGAAGAGTACATCACGGATATGTTTAACTCGTATACAGGAAGTCACAGACGACATTTTACCGTACGACTGTGTTACCATGTCTTGAACGCATACGAGGACCGATATCGAGACAAAGGTCCCGAGAGCCTAACGACTCTGTACCGGAAGGTCGATATCGGGGATGAGGGCGAGTGTGATGTGACGGACCTCCTTATGCGTACGCTTGAGGTTTTCCGCCACCTCACTGAACAAGAATCGGGAACTAAAACCACGACATCCGTAGCGACTGAACCACAAACTGAGCAATCTAACGCCATGATGCCGATACGAGAGGCTGCCCCTTACTGGGTTCCTCCACGAGGTGAAGGGACTAACGATGATGCAAACCACAAAGATGCAAAAGGAAGGGTAGTGTACAACTGGGTCTACCAGCCATGGGACCGGCAAGAGATTCTGACGTTCCGGAAATCTCTGCCTGACCTACGTAAAAACCCCACTGCCTTCTATACTGAATTGGGTACAGCCCTAGGTTCAACGATTATGACCCTGGCTGACATCGACTTGTTCTTCGGGTTATGTCTACCAGCTGATGTGTGGAAGCAAATCCGGAAAGTCGACCACCTTGAGCTGTTTGGACATACCTGGTCACAACTCTTACCCCTGACCCAGTCCTGAGGCGGAAGCCGGGAGCTGGAGGTACGAAAGAAACCTAGTTTGCATCAGCTTTTAACCTGTGTGGTGTCACTTTACTATTTGTCTCACCGCTTTCATTGTTCCAGGCACGTTCTAACAAAAGCCTCTATCTTAACTTTACAGCGCTGTTGACGCTGTCGCGCTACCATTACCAAAGCGGCCGCCATTGCACCTGGCGCGCTCGCCGACCACGCCCACTAGAGGCCACGCCCCCTTTTTAACTCATATAAACGCTGACCTCTCAGCGCAACGTTCTTACCCCTGACCCAGTCCTGAGGCGGAAGCCGGGAGCTGGAGGTACGAAACAAACCTAGTTTGCATCAGCTTTTAACCTGTGTGGTGTCACTTTACTATTTGTCTCACCGCTTTCATTGTTCCAGGCACGTTCTAACAAAAGCCTCTATCTTAACTTTACAGCGCTGTTGACGCTGTCGCGCTACCATTACCAAAGCGGCCGCCATTGCACCTGGCGCGCTCGCCGACCACGCCCACTAGAGGCCACGCCCCCTTTTTAACTCATATAAACGCTGACCTCTCAGCGCAACGTTCTTACCCCTGACCCAGTCCTGAGGCGGAAGCCGGGAGCTGGAGGTACGAAAGAAACCTAGTTTGCATCAGCTTTTAACCTGTGTGGTGTCACTTTACTATTTGTCTCACCGCTTTCATTGTTCCAGGCACGTTCTAACAAAAGCCTCTATCTTAACTTTACAGCGCTGTTGACGCTGTCGCGCTACCATTACCAAAGCGGCCGCCATTGCACCTGGCGCGCTCGCCGACCACGCCCACTAGAGGCCACGCCCCCTTTTTAACTCATATAAACGCTGACCTCTCAGCGCAACGTTCTTACCCCTGACCCAGTCCTGAGGCGGAAGCCGGGAGCTGGAGGTACGAAACAAACCTAGTATGCATCAGCTTTTAACCTGTGTGGTGTCACTTTACTATTTGTCTCACCGCTTTCATTGTTCCAGGCACGTTCTAACAAAAGCCTCTATCTTAACTTTACAGCGCTGGTGACGCTGTCGCGCTACCATTACCAAAGCGGCCGCCATTGCACCTGGCGCGCTCGCCGACCACGCCCACTAGAGGCCACGCCCCCTTTTTAACTCATATAAACGCTGACCTCTCAGCGCAACGTTCTTACCCCTGACCCAGTCCTGAGGCGGAAGCCGGGAGCTGGAGGTACGAAACAAACCTAGTTTGCATCAGCTTTTAACCTGTGTGGTGTCACTTTACTATTTGTCTCACCGCTTTCATTGTTCCAGGCACGTTCTAACAAAAGCCTCTATCTTAACTTTACAGCGCTGTTGACGCTGTCGCGCTACCATTACCAAAGCGGCCGCCATTGCACCTGGCGCGCTCGCCGACCACGCCCACTAGAGGCCACGCCTACTCCCCCTAGAAATGTGCCTGCATAGGAAGCGCAGCGGACGAGCGCAGCGGGAGCGCCGTTTGCGCGCCGAAGGCGCGCCTAAGGCAAGCCCGTCTGCGCCCGTCCGCGCTAAGACCGCGCCAGGCGCCAGACCCCCTGCCCAAATTCCATCAATCCTTAGGTACGCCTCTAGCGACCTCCACCGACTCCGAGGCAAGCTCGACTGCCCCTGCAAATTTGATATATCTACGGTACTTGTTTCCTCCAGTTGCTCCAATTGCCACTGGACCCTCAACCTAGAAGCAGAACGGTCAACCCCCCCCAATATCTTGCGACCTTTCTTTACAGGTGCCCTAATAAATGCCAGGTCAATGTGTAAACACAGCCAAGACATCCACGATCTCATCATTGACCACGATCTGGACTGCCTAATGATCACCGAGACCTGGCTCACTGAAGACAGTAACCCTGACATCGCCACCGCCCTCCCCCCGGGCTACTCCTTCCATAGACAAGATAGACAGAAGGGTAGAGGAGGTGGTGTCGCAGTTATCGTCAGGAACACCTTTAACTGTCACACCTTCTGCCTCGATCCCCTCACCGACGCAGAAGGCTTAGGATTCTGCATAAACCTTAGCAAAACGCTCTCCTTCACCGGTGGCCTCATCTATCGTCCACCTGGTAATGCCACGAAATTCCTAGACTCGCTAGACGACGCTCTTGGTAGTTTCCTCCTTCGCTATCCACACTTTACCCTCCTAGGAGATTTCAATATACATCTTGAATCCATAGCAGACCCGCACTCCAGAAATTTTCTACAGTCGTTGGACGTTTTTAACCTACAACAAAGCGTCAAGCTTCCCACACACTCCCTTGGTCACACCTTGGACGGTATCTGTTCTAACCTCCCGTCCCTCTCCTCCCTATCCCCTATACCTCAAATCTGGACTGATCATTGTCTAATCCCCTTTCATATTTCTAGCGACTTCATCCCTACTTGCAATAAACGTTTACGCCAGCCCGCCCGTTCCATCAACTGGAATACTGTCCAGAAAAACCTCACTCTTCACCCCCTTTCCCCATCTAATGCCCCTTCTCCCTCGGACGATATAGACAGAGACGCTATAGGTCTCAACAACTGGCTCACTCACGAATTTTCGACTCGCTGTCCTCCCCACAAACGGGACAAGGCCTTGAAAACAGCTAAACTCAAGGCCCCTTGGTACACGCCGGACCTAACCGCCGCCCATCTCCTTTGCAGAAAAGCTGAGAGGAGATGGCGTAGTACCTACGACAACAGCGATCGCAGGAACTACATCCTACAGAGGAAAACCTACCTTGCATTCATCAAAACAGCAAAAAAAATCTACTACGTTAACGCTATCAATGATGCTAGCCAAAAGCATAAAACCCTTTTTTTCTATAGTTAAATCCTTTACCAAACCCAAAGCTCTTCAACCGGAAATCCCCCCATCTCAAGAATTTTGTGACAAAATCTCGGACTACTTTGATGACAAAATCACTCTCATTCACAAAAATTTCCCTCCCCCACCCCCAGTTCCTTCACCATGGGACCCGGACCATTTCAACCAGCCTACAAATAGTCTCAAAAGCTTTACTCCGGTTACCTTGTCCCAGACCAGAGACGCGATCCTTGCCTGCAAATCTGGCTCTCCCTCTGACCCCTGTCCACCTAGGATTCTCCACCTCATCATCGACGAAATCAACCCCTCCATCAACACCATAATCAACCAATCTCTCTCATCCGGTTCAGTCCCATGCTCTTGGAAACAAGGGGTGGTCAAGCCGCTCTTAAAAAAGTCGAATAAACCCCCCTCTGACCTGACTAACCTTCGTCCGATCACCCTCCTACCTGCACTAGGTAAAATAACGGAACAGTTGGTCCACAAGGAGCTCAAGACCTTTCTGGACTCAAATAATTTACTTCACCCCCAACAATCCGGTTTCCGGCCGAAACATTCCACCGAGACGGCCCTGATCGAGCTGACCGAAACAATCAAAACCCTTCAAGATCAAAGGAAGAAGGCTATCCTGATCCTTCTCGACCTCACGGCAGCTTTCGACACTATTTCCCATTCCATCCTGATCAAGAGACTCTCAGACATCGGTATTACCAACTCTGCCCTATCTTGGATCAGTTCTTTCCTCAGTGACAGGCTCCAAACCGTCTCACTTGGCCCCTATCACTCCAAGGAGAAAAAGGTGTTCTGCGGCGTCCCCCAAGGTTCCATCCTGAGTCCCCTCCTCTTCAATATCTATCTTATCCCTCTCCTTACCCTCATAGAATCGTTCGGCATAACTGTCACTTCTTATGCCGACGATACTCAGCTGATCATCCCCCTTGATGAAAATACCAACACGGCTGAGCTCAACCTGAAACACTGCCTTACAGCAGTCTTCCAATGGATGGACACCAATCACTTGCGCTGCAACTCGAACAAAACCGAGATTCTTCCCATCGGAAAAAATGCATCCTTCTGCCCTGCCCTGTGGTGGCCGGACAACTCTGCAGCCCCTCCCCAAACCGTCTCATCAGCCAGGAACCTCGGTGTCCTCTTCGACTCCGAGCTATCCTTCGACCTCCACGCTTCGAATACGGCAGGAAAATGCTTCGGCATAATCAAGTCATTAAGGAAATTCTTTGACTTCCTCCCGCTCGAATCGAGAAAAACGGTAGCGGTAGCCCTCATTCTGTCCCGTGTTGACTACTGCAACGGACTCATGGCAGGGACCAAAAAATCGACCCTCGCCAAATTACAAAGTGTCTTGCACACTGCCGCCCGGCTTGTCCTGAAACTTCCACGAAAATCCTCCATCTCCGCAGCCCTTAAGTCCCTGCACTGGCTCCCCCTACACAAGAGAATTCTCTTTAAAATTCTCATTGTAGCCTTCCGAGCCTTCAACAAAACCGGTCCTTCCTACTTAACTAAACGCTTCCCCCATTATACTCCGTGCCGCTCCCTAAGATCTGCACAAGACAACCTCATGACCTTGTCTAAATTCAACCTGAAATCCAAAGGCGGCAAAACTCTAAGCAACTTAGCCATTAAAGCCTGGAATAGTATGCCAAGGCATCTCAGGCTTCAAACAGCCGAGAAACCATTCCGGAAGCTGCTCAAAACCTGGATCTTCACGCTCCCCGACGACTGGTCCAAAGCTGCCATTTAGCCTCCCCCACTCCACTCTGTGACTGGAATCAGGACCCATAGCGCCATGATGCTCCTTCCGGAGCGACCGCTTGCGCTTTATAAATACCACTCCAAATTCCAAATTCCAAACTCGATGGCATTGATAAACAACGAGAACATGGACAAAAGCCTTTGAAATCCATTTTAGACCTCCCAGATAAAATCGTACAGAAATTAAAAACCCTGATTCCAGAAAAGAAAGTGGACTGGTCGATAGTAACGGCCTGTCGCCAGAAACCCCAGGAGGATGTATCGGACTACTTCTCCCGGTTTGAAACGGTGTTCTCCGATTACAGCGGCCAGGACATGACCACTGCAACCGGACACCATCTGTTTGTCCAGAATTATGTTAAGGGTCTGTCACCAGAGGTCTCCCAGAAACTGCAGGCCAGCGAGAGTAGTTGGGCAGCCTCCAAACCTACGGCTATCCTCCAGATGGCCCAATATTATGAACATCAGAAAAATGAAAACGATAGAGCAACAGAGAAAAAGAAGAAAGACTTGAAAGAGAGGGTGATGATTGCACAACTGCAAGGGGTGACTATAGGACGAGACCAATACCGGGGAAACTATCAGACGAACGTCCCTAAGACTGCACCTCCCAAGGAACGCACTTTGACTCCCCACATTGGACGTACAGACATTAGAGAGGACCAGTGTGCTTTCTGTAAAGGAACTGGCCATTGGAAATCCCAGTGCCCGGTTCTTTTGGAAATAATCAGAAACAAAGACCCCAAGGACATAGCAAGTGGACCGAGAAATAAGGGAGAGCAGCGAGGGCCCCCAAATGACACGACTAACGACAGATCAGGCAGACCAAATACATTTGACCGACCCAGACAGAACCAATGCCAGCAATCTGACTACGATGACGCCCACGACTTTGCATAGGACTGCCAAGGGCAAGGGAGGGATCCAGTCGAGCTCTATGTTGACCAGCAAGGCCCTTATGTCACTGCTAAGGTCTTGGGTACAAAGTCTCCATTTCTGGTAGACACTGGCGCAACACGTAGTGCGTTATCTAAACGACTGATTCCAAGGGCACCCTTGTCTGGCTCACTTATAACATCGACAGGTTTCGATGGAACGCCCTCCACTAACCCTTTGTCCGCTCCGATCCTCTTCGACTTAGAAAACAACACCACTGACACCACGTTTTTGCTTTCCTCCAATAGCCCTGACGCCATTATGGGACTTGACTTATTGAAACACTTCCGAGCGACAATTAGATGTTCCCAAGACGGAGTTCGAGTTTTCCTTTACGACAACCCCGTTCTGCTTAGACATTGCCCTTCCCGACGCATGTTTTCCATCACTGACGCTGACACATCCCTGCTTGACACTCTGCCTCCGTATCTGTGGGCCAAGACAGATTCGGACGTAGGACGCATGATGATTGACCCAGTGCACATTACTGTCCGACCAGACGCAACACTCCCAAAACTTCCACAATATCGGATATCGCCCGAGGGCGAGAAGGCATTGGTAAAGATTATTCAGTCACTGATAGACGCAGGAGTGGTAGAGGAAGTGGTTAGCAACGTTTGCAACAGCCCTATCTTGCCCATCATCAAGAAACAAGAAGAGGGAGATGAGAAAGCGTACCGCTTCATCATCGACCTTCGAGAGATCAACAAAGTAGTTGTACCCCAGTACCCCATAGTCTCAGACATCACCACCATCCTGACTTTGATTCCTTCTACTGCCACCACCTTCACTGTCATTGCCCTCAAAAACGCATTCTTTTCCATCCCCATCCACCCAGACAGCCGATATCTCTTCGGCTTCACCCTAAAAGCCCGCTCATATAGGTTCTGCCGAGCACCCCAGGGCTACACAGAAAGCCCTAGCATCTACAGCCAGGCCCTCAAGAGACAGCTGGATCAAGTCCAGTTACCCGATGGAGTGGTGTTAGTGCAATACGTCGATGACATCATTTTGGCCGCCGACACCACTCCATTAGCAGTCACAGCCACCATTCAACTCCTGCACTTCCTTGCGGAAAATGGCCACAAGGTCTCCAAGAAGAAGTTGCGATTCTGCCAACCCCAGGTCACTTACTTAGGCCACCTTTTGTCCAAAGACGGAAGGAAACTCACTCCCGACCGGATCCAAACCATTCTCGAAACTCCTGTCCCTAAGACTCAGAAACAGGTTCGCTCCCTACTAGGCCTCACCTCCTTCTGCCGACAGTGGTTACCAAACTTTAGCCTCATTGTGAAACTGCTGCTTTCTCTGCTAGCTAAAGACGTCCCCTTCCCACTCCCTTGGACCCCTGAATGTCAAACCTCCTTCACGGAACTACGAGATGCCCTTTGTTCGGCCCCTGTCCTAGGTACCCCCGATTACACAAAGCCCTTCTCCCTTTACACTCACGAAAGGGAGGGGTGCGCTTTATCTGTCCTGACCCAGTCCATTGGCCCAAAGCAACGACCGTGCGCTTACTTCTCTGCCACTCTTGACCCTGTAGCCAGAGCCTTGCCTGCCTGTCTTCGAGCTGTAGCTGCCGCTGCAATCTCTATCCGACAGAGTGAGGGGATCGTGCTCTCGAATTCCCTCACGGTACTGGTACCCCATGCAGTTGACACCCTCCTGAACCAAACCAAGACGCAACACCTGACGAGTGCACGACTGACTGGATACGAGCTGACTTTGCTTGCACCCCATATCACCCTGAAAAGATGCACCACACTGAACCCGGCAACTCTGTTACCCTTACCAGAGAACGATCCCAATGTGCCCCCTGTACATGACTGTGTGACTCTTACGGACGAACAGACTAGAAGTAGGGTTGACCTCAGAGACACGGCTTTTCCTGACCCTGACGGAGAGCTGCGGGTGGACGGTTCTTGCATCAAACTCCCCGATGGCACCACTTCAGCTGCCTATGCAGTCACCACGGCTCGAACTGTAGTTGAGACAGCCCGCATCACGCAACGATCTGCCCAGGCAGCAGAACTGATTGCCCTGACACGAGCCTGCATTCTAGCAGCAGGAACCACAGCGAACATTTACACCGACAGCCAGTACGCCTTCGGGGTGGTTCACCATTTTGGGCTCCTTTGGAGGGAAAGGGGATTCTTGACCTCACACGGCACCCCCATTTTGCACGGGGATCTAGTCTCCGCCTTGATCGAAGCTGTCCTTCTCCCCAAAAAGCTTGCAGTCGTCAAATGCCAGGCACACAAAAGGGTGACAGACATTATTGGACAAGGAAATGCGCTAGCCGACATCACTGCTCGAACGACAGCTGAAAATAGGACGACAACACGTATGTATGTGACCAGGTCGCAAGCAGAAAAATGGACTGATGCTAGGGACACTATTAGAGACATTCAAATGGCTAGCACACAACACGAACTGACTGAATGGACACGGGTGGGATTAAAAGATGACGAAGGCTGCTGGCGGACAAAAGACACAAACAGATGGTTGCTACCTGACTCGTACCTGATTCCCATACTGACTATGGCACACTCCCCTGCTCACATAGGATCAGCCCCCATGATTGAACTTGTCTCCAGAGTTTGGCACAATGATAAAATCACAGACTCCGCCAAACGTCTGGTCCAACAATGCTTGATATGCCTGCAACACAACCCCGGGAAAGGAACTGTAGTACCCCGGGGAGGGTTTGGGGTCCCAAATCACCCGTTTGAAGTCCTGCAGATGGACTACATCCAGCTAGACATATGCCAAGGCCTGAAATATGTACTTGTTGTGGTATGCACATTTAGCAAATGGGTGGAAGCATACCCAACCCGTGACAACACTGCTATGGCCACTGCAAAAGTACTGTTAAAGGAATTTTTCCCCCGTTACGGCCTTTGTCGAATTTTATGGAGCGACAATGGCCCCCACTTCATAGCCGAAGTCATCCAGCTCATCTTAAAGGGGCTGGGCATCAAGCAGAAGTTCCACGCAGTCTTCCACCCCCAGTCTGCTGGACTTGTTGAGCGACACAATGCCACACTAAAGCTAAAGCTGGCCAAGATAGTGGCTACCACGGGTCTGAAATGGCCAGACGCCCTCCCACTGGCATTGCTATCGATGCGTTCCACCCCCACCAAACATCACTTGACACCTTATGAGGTTGTTTTCGGTCGACCCATGAGTGTCTGGTCTGCACCGAAACCAACTTCCATTCATGACGTCCCGGACGTCCTAATGTCTGATTATCTGTATAAATTGACTGAAACTCTGTCTGTCATTCATCAGCAGGTGCAGCAGGCCATCCCCGATGCTTCCAGGGGTCCGGGTCACGCCATCCAACCTGGGGATTTCGTGCTGATCCGGAATTTTCAGCGGTCGAAGAGTTTGGAACCCCGGTGGACGGGCCCCTGGCAAGTGTTAATCACCACCCGGACGGCTCTTCGTGTGGAGGGGAAACGGCACTGGCTGCACGCACACCACTGTAAGAAGGTCTCCTCGACCCTGGCCACGACAGAAAACATCGACAACCAAGAAGAGCTCCTGAACAAGGACCGACCGTCACTAACCTGCTATCCTGACACCGAAGCACTTGAACTTTCAAAATTCTCTGATCCCACTGTGCCATCCAGAGAAGGGTATTTCCTGCGTCGAAAGGAGGGAGCTTCGGCTAAGTAGACCACGGACTAAGTTAAATCTCAGAACGGTGACCTAAACACCATCAAGGGTCACCCGGAGAGAAGCTAAACGAAATCTGTGGTTCTGCCTGCTACCGAGCACCTTGAAGATGATGGAAGCGCCAGATAAGAAGATGATGGAAGCGCCAGATAAGAAGATGATGGAAGCGCCAAATAAGAAGATGATGGAAGCAACAGGAAATACCCACTACAGAAACCCAAGAACAGACAGACTCCACAGCTCAAAGACAATTGCACTCTTCATCACAATCCTTTTCTGCCTTCTCCTCATGACCACACTCTGGATTGTGGAAGAAAATGCACCTGCTCACAAAACATTCCTGACCACTGCTCAGCCCACCACCATGAAGGAACATTATCTGATTTCGCTCTCTCCTCAACTCAGAGAGAGGCGAAAGGAGTTTTGGAATAACTCTTTTGTACAGCTACTTCACCAGCACAATCTCACCACCAATGCCACCAACTGTTGGATCTGTGGGTTGCTACCCCACGCCACTGGACACTCGATACCATTCATCCCTTCACCCTTCTCAGTTCATGGCTCCTGCCTTGCTTGGCTGATCCTCCTGCAGGAAAGCTATAAAGACAATGCAACCTCCAGCAAAACCATGACGCACTTCTATCATGGGGTCTGGCGAAACAAAACAAAGACACACTTCTGCCCGCAGACCTCCAACGACTCAATCCACATGGACATCCCTGCTAAAGAACGAATTGAAATGCAGGTGTTCAACAATCCAACCAGACCCACCTTCTCCTACCTGCAGAAACGAACGGCTGCCACTCTGACCGTGGCCCTGTCAGTCATCAACGTCACGGGCCACATGTGCATAGAAGGGCTTGGGACACAGCTGGTGGGCCGCAGCGCCTGCCGTTACACCAGAACTTTGGACTCCACTGATCCACCTTCCTTTGTGTCGTCCCCAAACATGTATTTCGTCTGCGGCACAAAGGCTTACACCTGGCTCCCCAAAGGCTGGGGGGGGCACTTGTTTCATCTCCTTCATCCTTCCTCCGACTTATGTGGCTCCAGCGAATCATCATAGACAAAAACGAGCCAAGGATATTGAACAGGCCGACTCAACAGGAGCGCAGTTCCTCGATGCTATGAAGGGACTTGTTCCACTCTGGGGCCCGATGGCAAACAGCCGTGCCATCCGACATCTGACCCAGGCAGTTGAGACAACAATGAACATCACAGCTGGTATCCTTGCTAACAACACCGCCGAGCTTCAAGCGGTCCGCTTGGTGGCACTCCAGAACCGCCTTGTCCTAGATGTGGTTCTTGCGGACCGTGGTGGAGCATGCCGCATTATTGGGTCCAGCTGCTGTACATACATACCGGACAATTCACCCTCAGTGTACAAAGCCATCGAACATCTCCACAGACTCTCTTCAGAAGTCCACCAGGAACAGGAAGAATGGTCGCTTGGTGGTTGGTTCTGGAACACCATTAAGAACTGGCTATTGATACACTAGGAGGGTTTGAGGTTTTCCAGAAATAGGACAGGCGCACTCCCTAGTAACCGCACAGTATCGTGTCACAGAGTGTCAGACTCCAGGCAAGGGGGCGGGCGGTAATCCCTCGTAACCGCTCAAAGGTGGACTACAGATCCACACTAATTTGTACAAAAACAACAAATGCCCCAGCGCTAGGAAAATATCATAAAGGCTTAGTAAGTCTTGGTTATGGTACAGTAGTCAATTGCGCACATCAATAGTGTTTTCAGAATCAAATAGCAAGAAAGTCGGATATTCAGGCGGGTACACCTGAAGAGATTCGTTCTCCCTCCTGTGGTTCCCGGTGCCGTCGTTCGTACCCGCCTGAATATCCGATTTCTAGCGTAACAGCTTTAAACTCTTCTCCTCCCGGGCAAGGTTTTTCCTATAAAACCTTTCAAGGAATCACCCGACTACGCTTTCTAGCGCAATAATAATACTCGTGGCCACTTCACTACTTCCGGCTTTTCTTTCCAAAGGCCCTGAAGATTCGCAGTCTGTTTCCCTGCGATGAAACACGTGTTGGCCAGAACAAGAGGAACAATAAATTTATATTCCATAACAAGGATTCTACCTCTTTGAACTTTCTTGCTATTTGATTCTGAAAACACTATTGATGTGCGCAATTGACTACTGTACCATAACCAAGACTTACTAAGCCTTTATGATATTTTCCTAGAGCTGGGGCATTTGTTGTTTTTGCACCGTTAAGAACTGGGGCTGGAGACTGTTCACCATTATCCTGATTCCTGTAGTTGTAATATGCGGCCTATGCTTAGGAATTCAATGTCTGCCACCTCTGTGTTCATTATGTACAAATTGTATTTGCCCTAAGACCGTGGACTTTGGAAACGAACGCATGGGAGCATTATATGATGCCGAGGTTAGGAATTTGATGAAGATTGACATTGAGTAGGCAAGTTGGCTAGATATGTTGAAAAGGGAGGACTGTTAAAAGTTAGGCCGCAAACGTCAACATTATCAGCGCCATCTTGCCCTTTTCGAGCCCATTCGTGCGCATAAGCAGCAGCCATTTTGAGCACCATGGCCTCCCTGCCCCTCGCTGATAGCCAGCGCGTCTCTCTCTCTCTCTCTCTCTCTCTCTCTCTCTCTCCTAACCTCGCAAGCATCCCCCGCACGCTGACAACCCCCGCTCTCTCATGCCTTGGGTCATAAACCCCTCTCCAGCGCAGCTCTGCCTCGGAATCCCATCCTGTTCCCAGCGCAACACCTCCCTTCATTCCTTTCATGGTCCCGGGTCCTTTGATACAACCCCCCCTTTTTTTCCTGTGTGCCCATTTGTCTCCCTCGTTCCCAGGCCGCCACCTGGCCCTGCGGATACTGTTTATTGCCCCCCCCCGTACAGTAGGAGGCTTCCCCCATCAAAGGACCCTCGAGCTGATCTAAGCCCCCGCCCTATGAGATCCGATCAACCCCACACATTCCGTGAATCGGCGGAATGTCCAGCTGCACGATAATCACCACCTGTTGTGACCGGGGTGGGGACTTCAACTGTAAATGTGTGTGGGAACGGGCCTGAAGGGGAGATTCTGAGGATGTCCTTTCATACTTCAAAGCATTGCAAGAATGTGTTACATGCAATAAAGATCATAAACCTGTGTATAAGAGGCCAGACCTCAGAGATGCGGTTAGAGCACCTCGAGAAGATACCCCTGTTGTCTGATTTGATGTGTTCTGCTCCGTCGGAATAAAACTTCTGTTTCCTGCCTTCCGGTCTCCAGCGCCTGCCTCTGTGTTTGGTAACTTGAATGGGTATAGAGGCAGTTAACGCCGGGCAACTCTGAAAAAGGTCATCTGCCCGTACCTTTTTCTACACGTTCACATCCCAAAGGACAGAATACAGAGGCTCCGGAGGAAGAGAAAGGCAAATCCCTCTGAGGAGCCGGCAAACCAAAGGGTGTTCTCCCAACGGGGAGCACCATAGCGTAACCGTCTTCCGCTAGACTCACTGGGAAATTAAGGATGTGGACTACATCTGCCTCCATGGGATGGACACTCCATCGAACACACCAACGATGCCATCGACGCCAGGCTGACCGGTATCTCTCTGTCGTGCTTTTGCCTATGCCTTGGCAAGCAAGTTCTCAGCCTTTCCTGAAGGTCCACGGAGCGACGAGCTATGCCAGAGATCCGCCAGGCCATCATCCTCAATGTTCCCTCCACTACCAGCTGATGGGGAACCAGATCAGACTTCTGGGGCACAGGTCCAGCAAGAGCATGTCATCCAAATAGACTATCATTCAAACACCCTGCACACGCAGGTACTCCACCGCCGGTCTGGGGACCTCTGTGAAGAACTTGAATTCAAAACCTGGCCTTCCCACCTGAATTGCAGAAAGTGCATGTGAGGTGGAAAGATAGGGACCATCAGGTACGCATCCTTCAGGTCAAACCAGACCATCCAACTGAGAGGTCTCAGCACATCTCTGAGGAGGTGGATACATTCCATTTTGAAGTGGTGGTAAACCACCCACTCATTGAAACTCTTCAAGCTGATGACTGGTCTCTGGCCCCCGTCGACCTTGTCGACCAAGAAAATGTTGCTGAAGAAGCCACCGTAATGCTCTTTTGTGTAGTAAATTGCCTCTTTATGGAGGCGAGTGGAGACCTCTTCGCTTATCAGTTCTGTGTCCCTTTGGGAACAACAAATGGGACGGGGACGGCTTAGCTGTCGCTGGTGGCCATGAAAATCCAAATGGAAGCCCTGGAACGTCAAGAACACCCACATGTCGCTCTTGAGAGAAACCCAAGCCTTTTCCAGTGTATTTTGCTGGCCTCAGAGGCAGCCATGGAACTTCTGTCCTTAATTGGGGTAGAACGTGTTGAAACAGGTATTGTCCTGGTATTGCCCATGCCCCAATGCCCCCTGTTGGGGTTGGAGAACTGCCCGGTCGAGCGGGGAGTAAAAACCTTCCTTATGTTCGACAGGGCTCTGTCTAGTGAGTTGAGGTGCCCAGCTCTTTGACTAACTGGTCGCCAAATAAGCCCCTCTGGGCCACAGCACCAGCCACCGAAGAAGCCAGGTCACCCAACTTTGGGTCCACCTTAAACCCTTCGCTGCTCATGACGAGCTCAGCTCGTCATGCAGTACACTGGTCGTGTGCTTATGACGAGCTGAGCTCGTCATGAAATAATGTATTTCAAGCGTTTCCAGCACAGGAGGGGAATTGCCTTAGCAGTCATGTGGTTAATCAGGAGAGACCGCCGTCTCTCTGTGGAGAGAGTGCAATTGGCATTCCCCAGAAACACAATTGCGTACTGTGCCCAGCCTGAGAGTACTTCCGGGGAAATTAGGGCACCAGAGGCCTTGGCCTCTTCGGCCATGTCAAGGATTTTGGTGACAGGCCCCACTGCATCCAGCAGCTTGTCCTGGCATTAGTGCCAGGAGCGATCAATACCCTTTTATTAGGGTCCCTTACAAATTTCACCAGGAATGTTGCCGTCTTGGGGTCTATTTTGGGCATCAGGTCAACCTACCCCTCCAAACTGGGGCGGGGGCACTCCGCCCGGAGGCGATTGCGAGCGCCCTTCTCCATCAACTTGCGCAGAGGGCTTGCCACGGACTGGGGTACTTTGTCCCCCAGGACCAAGTCCGTTGATGTAGGGTGGACAATGTCATCCGGATCCATCATATCAGAGACCCTCCCTGGGGCAGGAGTGGCGGTCGGGACCCGCTTCCTCATCAGTGTCACCAGGGGAATCGCCATTGTCTAAGGGGTCTGAGGAAGCGGTACACGGAGGCGTTGGGATGCAGTCCGCAGGGGGCACAGGGTCTGGTTGTGGGGGCACCTGTGCTAAGAAAGCCTGCTTCAAACATGCAAAAGCATCCACGTCAACCCCTTTGGAGCATTGTTTCTTGGCAGGGGAAGAACCGGCAGGCTGAGGCACCTGTGGAGACTATGGGGTGGCTGGCACAGGAGCGGCCCACATGGCGCACTCTTTCGCTATCTGCGCTGATAGACACTGCTCTGATGGCTCCATGGCGCAATTAAAAGCCTTGTAGATGGAGTCCTCCACCGCCTGATAAACATCATCATCCCAGGGTAGGTATGACAAGGGATCCTCCACCTGTTACTGATCCTGCTCCGACTGCATGGCTAGGTAAGTATACTGTCGCAGGAACACACAGGCAACAGGCAGCTTGGTGCCGAAAGCACTACTTTAAGGCACTGAATGGCACACTATGAAGAGCTGGGAGGGAGCCCAGATGCATATGGGAGGCAAAGGGCACACAATTGATGGGAAGAGCCTAAGGGACACACCAGTTCCACTTGATCACAGGGCAGCCATCCGGGACAGTGTCCCTAAGGCACCACTTCTATCGGTGCAATTACGACTCTGCAGGGTGTTAAGCGCATCTAATACAGAGCCTCACAAGGGCATTCAAACCAAAAAAAAAATGGGGCAATACAGACCCAAAACAGGCTTAAAACTAGGTTGCAGGAGGCAAGGCCGACCTCTCACAGGGGCAGCGCTCAACAGCACTCTAATGTCGGTGCCTGACTCGCTCTGCCCATAGAGAGTGCACTACGCCCCTGGCGGCGGGAGGACCAAACTGCACCTCAAGGAGAAACCAGTCACTTAAGGCATGCTTGAAGCGTCCCATGATCCAAAGGGAATCTGTGAAAAACAGAAAAATGCAAGCACTACAAAACAACACCAAATATAGGTATTTGCAACCCACAAACCAGGAGATGAATGAAAAACGACTTATCTTGCTGCTGAGCAGCGAAGAAAGAAGAAGAGGAAACAGCGTGAAGGGACTATGCTGACTGGCTGGAGTGCGGACAGCGAGGAAGAACTCCTGGTGAGACTTTTGTTGGTTTTCCCTATTGTTCATGGAAAATGTAGTTGATTACTGTTTTCAAAGTATGCTGCTGTGAAAATAAAGTGAAGGAAGAAGGCGTAATCTGAGCCTATGGTCCTGACATAGAATCTCACTGATTAGATGAAAAGTGTACTGTTTACCTTATTTCCCTTTTTTTCTGAAATGCTACAAATTTCTTTTTTGTTTTATTTATTGTAAGGGTCCATAAGTTGCAGTACTTTTCCAGAATGTCTGTGCTTTGTTTTAGGTGTAAGATAGAAAAAATGGATCATCAATATGGAGGAGTCAGTTCATTTTTGTAATCCTTAACAATCCACCATGAGTGTATGTTTTCTCCCAGATGATAGGGAGATCACTTATGGACAACCTAAAAGCTGTGGGGCTTATACAGCAACCGTTTCATGCCCTTCTTTCACACAAAGGAATAACTTTTTATGTGATTTACTTTCATGCTGCATTTGGTCTGTAAGCATTTCTCCTTAATTATATGGTATATGTACGCCGATACCACTTTGGAGGTGTTAGACCTGGCTTTTCCAGTGGGTTTATTTCCAGATGTTTTGCCTTTTGGCTCCTGTTTTTATACCCTGTTTCTGTTGGTTTTATGACTCTGGGCACTTTACCACTGCTGATCAGTGCTAACGTGCATATGCTCCCCCTTTAAATTGTGTTTATGGATTAGTAATTCCATGATTGGCATATTTTATTTACTAGTAAACGACTAGTACAGTTCCCTGTGTGTGCCCAGAGGCCTGTAAATTAAATGCTGCTAGTGGGCCTGCAGCACTGATTGTGCCACCCACATGAGCAGCCTGTAAATGTAACTCAGACCTGCCACTGCAGTCTCTGTGCGCAGTTTGGTACTGTCATGTCGACCTGGCAAGTGCACCCACTTGCCAGGCCCTAACCTTCCCTTTTATTACTTGTAAGACACCCCTAAGGTGAGCCCAAGGTAGTCCCATGGGCAGGGTGCAGTGTATGTGAAAGGTAGGACATGTACTGAGGTGTGTGACATGTCCTGATAGTGAAATACAGTGTATTTGTTCTTTCACTAATGAAAGGCTATCTGTCCCATAAGATAGAATGGGAATCTTTTTTTATAACATCTTATAACTATAACTTCCCATTGGAACAAGATAGAAAGATGGTGTTTAGTGTGCCCGAACTCAGAATATAAAAATGTATGTTTAAGTAAAGATGATTTTTATATTGTTTGCTTGAAAATACCACTTTTAGAAAGTGGGTATTTTCTTGCTTAGCCATCTTGTGTGCCTCTGCTGGTTTGTGGATTGACTCTGGCTTTGAAGTGACAGGGGCTGGGGATGTGCATTCTCTCTGGCAGCACCTGGGGGGGGGTGATGTGTGTCCTGCCATTCCTGACTGAGTCATGGCTGGGTTGAATAGACCTGGGCTGCATTTAGAGTAGTATAAGATTTCATTTACACCTGAATGGGGCTGGTATGCCTTGGACAATGCTGTCTCCACTTCCTGCCGAGCAGCTGCATCAGAGAGGACACAACTGGTTTTGACTAAGCACATAGCCTCTCGGACACCAGAGAACAGAGAGAATGGATTATAAATGGTGGGGCCCAATTTTAGATCACTTTTAGAATTCAAGTGGAACCTCTGCCAAAGAGAAGAGCTGGGAAAAGCTGAAGGAGAAGTACTGCCCCTTTGCTGTGTGCTGTCTGGTGTTGGCCTGTCGTAGCTATTTTTGCCAAGGAGAGGAACTGTATGTTTATCCTGTTTGAAAAGTATCTCCAAAGGCTTAAGGTAGAGCTTACCCCCTGTTCAAGATGCTTCAGGAGCAGCAAATACTTCACTATCCATCTGGGCACCATCTTTGGAACCGCTGATTTCAGTCGCCATAGAAGAAAAGAGCAGCCAACTCTGTAACCAAGTCCATTGCTGGTTTTGTGTCCCTAAGGTACCACAGAAGGCACAGCCACACTTCGCACCGCATCCCTGGTCTCATCGACGTCATGGGTGACTGTCACCGAGCCGCTGCTTACACCGCATCCTGGGAGCATCGCACTAAATACTGCCTCTCTTCACTATGCCCGGATGCCACCGACACTGTCGCTGCCTGACCTGAACAACGACCAGCTCTGTCGCCTGCACCATGACCTGCCACATTGAGCATCGCCTCACTCTGCATTGTAAGCCTTGGCCTCACCAACACAATTGGATGACCGTCACCAAGCTGCTACCTGCGCCACGTCGCGAGGGCACGGTCCACTGCATCGCTCCAACTTTACCTCGGAACAGTTGCCCCGACCGACTCATACCACAGGATCGACCGAAAAGAGAAAGGCACTGTCTACGAGTCTGTCAACACTTTAGCTGGCCAGTACCCACGTGGTTGGCTGGAACTTTGAGACTCATTTTCAGCATTGCTGTAGTCCCGACAGAGCTACTGACTGGGAAGAACTGTGTTTTTACGCTATTTCTGCAATTTAAACATTAGTTTGCAAAGTACCTATTTTTCCAGTATTACACTCAAGCTGACTTAATGCAATTAGATCCCTTGTTGTGGAGGTGGCAACAAAGAGCGAGATCACTAACCTTATATGGTATTTTATCCCTCTTCCTGGAATGAATCCATGTTGCCGAACTGATACTACCTTGTGAATAATTGGTGCTAGACAAGAAGCTAAAAGCTTTGAATTTATTTTACAGTCACTATTTATCAGGGTGATTGGACAATATGAACTAAGTTATGAACTAAGTTTCATTGGCAGTATTTTTTCTTGAGAAATACCACAATATTTGAAGAAGACCAAGAGCTCAGGGGCCTACCTCCTTAAAACACATGCTCAAACAGTTGGGTAATGCACTCCTTAAGTTTTTTAGAAAATGTCCTATAAAATTCATTAGGTATACAATCCAAACCAGTAGCTTTGCCATTGGGGAGGCAATTCATATATATATTAGAATCTCTATCCACTGCGGGGAATTGTCTAACTGTTGCTGTTTTTCTAAAGAAAATTGTTAGCCAAGAACTGATTCTAACCATTCCTTAATCTCCCTGGCATTCCCCCTTAGGTCATCCCGGTAGGGAGTTTGATAATATTGATGGAATAATTTTCTAATATCGTCTGGATCTGTGGTTAGTCCCATTTTCGGATACTGATTCTCGGATAGAATTTAGTGTGGTCTTCTGCCTGGTTCGCATAGCCAGATGGTGTCCGATCTGCTGCCTGCATTCATACGATTTCTCTTTCTATACAGTGAGTTTATCGGCTGCTTTTTTAGCCATAAATCCCAGAATGGCTTGTAGATCACATAATCGCTACTGGACTTTTCTGTTTGGAGTCAGGGAAAATCTGAAAGTGCCCCTGCGTATGGCAGATTTCAATGTGTCCCAAACAATATCTATTACTGCACTTCCTAAATTGTCTTTTAAGAAAAGAGGGATCCAATTCTGAATATGATTACAATAATCCCCATTAACTAATAAGGCTCATTCAAAGCTCCAAGATGTTACCTTGGACTTAAAACCTTCTACCTTAATTTCGACCACTAAAGGGGTGTGGTCAGAAAGTATGCAAGGGATCTTCTCTATTGAGCAATTAGGAAGTAATGAGTAGGAAGCAAACACATAATCTAATCTGTCATGAACTTTATGTCGTATAGAGAAGAGGGTATATACTGGACCTGACGGCCTTTACGAATTTCATACATTGATCAGATTATAATCCTTACTTAATGCCCTCAGAGCATGCAACACCTTGGTTTTCTTCCCAGGATAGACCCAATTGGCTTCCAAATTCGGCACCCAATTAGTCGTTATATTAATGTTAAAGTCCCCACAAAGAACAACTGGAAGAGGCCATACTGGGAGTTCTCTAGTCACTTGCTCAAACACACCGGGATCATCTAAAATAATACCATAAATAGAACACATAGTAAATTTTTCCGCAGTACATTCCATGCATTCAACTATGACCCACTGACCAACTATCTCGGCCAGCATGCGAGTGAATTGCAAATTAATTTTACGTGCTAGAATAGCCACCCCACGTGTCCGGGTGTGCTGTGTCATCCCTCCAACCAATCTATATCCCATTGAGTTCAAGAGGTTGAGTTAGGTGCCCTCAATATGAGTCTCCTGGATACATACTATATCAGCATTAAGCAGTTGTAATCCTACCGCAGTATTCAGCCTTTTCTTGGGGTCATTCAAACCACTGACATTGATATTAGCTATGCGCATCTTCAGTCCATTCCATGGGGAAAAAATCCAAATAGTTCTATGACAATTAAGCGTGAGCGCAAAATCCGTTCCGCTCGTGGATTTCGCAGATTTTCGGTAAATCCGCAATCTGCGAACTCCCGCGAACTTACCAAAAATCCGCAAATCCGTGAGCGGCGGATTCGGGGGGCAAAAGTTCAAGCCTTCAAGCTTGAAGTTGTTGTTGTAACTATTTTAGGATGGCGCCGGCAAGCTGCCAGCACCATCCTAAAATAGTTACTAAGTTAGCTTCAACAGGAAGCACAGGAAGCACTAATAGATAAAATAAAGCAGGTGCTCGAGCACCTGCTTTATTTTATCTATTATTGAAGCTAATTTAGTAACTATTTTAGGATGGCGCTGGCAGCTTGCCGGCGCCATCCTAAAATAGTTACAGGAAGATGATGGATGGGCAGCTCACTCAAGGGAGCATCGTTGAGGCTGGGCAGGTGTGCCTTCTTCCCAAATCTACCGTCGAAAATCGGCTGTGATGCTGAATAGAGGCCTTTGCATCCTTGACTTTCACGAGCGCAATCCTTGTGCTGTTCCTGTGACCAGGAGCTTCTTTCTCTTGATCTGCTGCTCTGATCTGTCTCTGAACTTTTATACACACAAGAGGCATGTGAACTCGCATGGAAGCCCCGCCCGTTTGGCCCCGCTCACACACTCGCGGTGTGCACCGTCTTCCCGCCATTTACCCACTATGATGGACAGCTCACTCAAGGGACCCCTGCGCCCTTCGGGGCGATTGCATAGTAACACACACATGGTCACTGGAACTAGTTGAAGCTCAAATTCAGTGACTCATTCATCAGCCCAAAAACAATTGTGAGCGTCGTCGAGGCCGCACATATTCCCACCCCCTAGCTGACTCCCAGCCACCCCTCAACTCCACCCAAAACAAGCTCATTTATTTCTTTGATGTAGGAAGAGGCGGATCCAGGGCTCCTTCACCGGAGCAGCTAATCTCAGCCTCTTAATCCTGCAGGGAGGAGAGCGCTGGGAGCCGATGCCATCTCTGTGCCTGTGCATAATTGGGAGGTGTCTACTTGAGGGCTGATCCGGGACACCCTACCTTAGTTTTAGATGGATCTGCATGCACGTAGGGCAGGTGTGCACGTAGACCCCACAAGCGCATCCTTCACGCACTGGGCCTGTGCGCTGTTCACCCACTGAATGTCTCATCCCAGGAGCAGCGGCGCTGGAGCCAGTGCATAGGGGACACCGATCCAAGGTCACCCCCCCAAACCCACAGAAAGCAGAGAGCCCCCGAGCGCAAGGGTGGTGAGGCAGGCATGCGAGGAGCAGTGACACCAACGTGTCATCAGAGACTCTCAGCCCCCTCCCTAATCGGAAGGCATGTATCAGCAGATAAAGAGCTGTGTGCAAGGCTGCCGCTGCCAGTGAACTAGCGACGCTGCTGAAGCATGCCCGGGGAGGAGGCACGCTACCTTCCTTCACAGCATCGGCTGGATAAAATACAGATCAGAAACAGTGTTTAGTGCACACCCCACTTGTGATTGCCGCATCCGAGAGCTGAGGTAGCTGGGGCAGGAACAGGATCTTGTTAACAACCTGTCACACACTCGAGATGTGAACAGGCTTTCAGATACATGTCACACAGCGGCGAGGGGCGCTGGGAGGGGAGAGGGAAGAGGACGGCGGAGAGAGGGAAAGCACTGCCTTTAATCTTTAAGCCCCGTCTTTTTCAGATTGACCTCCTCGACTTCCTGCTGGGGTAAAAGGTTCCTTATCTTTTTTATGGGGCCATCCGAACCCTTAAAAAAGATAAGAAACCTTTTACGCCAGCAGTAAGTCGGGGAAGTCAATCTGAAAAAGACGGGGCTTAAAGAGAAAGAAGAACGTCACTAGGACCTCTTCTCCAATGGCTGGCCACCGTTTAGGAGGCCAGCCAATGGAGAAGAAGGGGCGGGGCTTAACCCTCCTAGTGAAGTCTGCTAAGAGACATAAAATCTTACAAGCTCAACACCGCCATGTGAGACCTAAAAAGGAAGTAACCAAGCTCAACCTGAGCCAGGATGATGCTATCCGAGATGAACCAACCCCACCACTCCCCCAACACTGCTCTCCAACCACCCAAAAAAATAGAAATTGAAACTAATAAAACACCAATCTTCATCTCACAAAGTGAGCAAGGAGAGTACCAATTAATACATCATTCTCCACACTATCCTTTCATCCCCCCATAATAATAACACCACAATCATATGAGTTACTATGGTCCATCAGACCCCATTCCTATCCTTCCTGTGATATCATTTACAAACGCATGAGCCTCGATTTCTGAGGTGAAGCTTCATGTCTCACTCCTAAAAACAATCTTCAATCATGCCACGTTCTGGGGAAAAATCTGGTCTAGAAATAAAAGTAATTCCATCATGCTCTCTTTTAGTAGTAGGAAGGTCTAGATCTTAAAGGGCTTGTCATAGCAGAAAGTTGCCAAAATAAACCAGCATGGCCGATCTGAGGTTTTTGGGGCACGTTTGGACAACATTTTAGGGGAACCTGTGAGCCCGCTAGTATCCTTGTCCCAGTCCCATGTAGTTACCTCATGAAAAGCACCACTTAACAGGGAAACCACATACTTTCTGGAATTGTTTCCCTCAACCCCCTCTGGAACCCCCAAGAAAAGCAAGTTGTTAGGACGTTGCCGGTTTTCCTATTCCTCCATTTTCCACAACATATCCTTGACTAGCCCTTCATGAGTTAGACTCCGATATGTTAGGGCATCCACTTCAGTTTCAAGGATCTCTGCCTGGGGTTTGACCGCAGCCATTCTATCGGCAATGTCAGAGCAGGTTTTGCCCACCTTCCTAACAGTGGCCTGCAGCTTTTTAGCAGCGAGTCGAGTTCTACAATTATCGCTTTTAACTTCCTCCTAAAAACTTTCGATGGATTGCAGAACCATAGCGAGAGAGGGATCTCTAAGATTTACGTTCTCCAATGTACCACCTGCACTTGCCATAACAGAGCCTGCCAAATCTCTTCCATGTTTACCCCCTACATCCTCCAGGGCAGCAAACTGTATGGCAGAATAATCCCATTTCAAATCTCCAGGCTCCTTTCTTCGGACTTTCCTGTAAACTCTTCTCTTTTTTTTGTGCTTTTTAGAGAGAGCTTTTTTTACCACTGACAATTTGCTATATCCTCTGACTCTGAGCTGCTATTCCAAGTGGCTCTTCTTTCAACGCAAGAAGCCGATATACTAGTAACGGAAATTTCTGACTCATCGGTCAAGGAGTACAATTTCTCTGGAGACATATCTCAGCTTTGAGGGATAGTTATTATTTGATTATTGATGGTTATGTCAGCATGCAGGCCTGCTGCTACATGTATCTATGTTGCTTGACTCAACAATATTGACCCACTACAAAAAGCAAAGATGGAGAACCAGATCTTCTCCCTTTGATGAAACTTCCAATATCGGCTCTGCTTTCTTTTGTAATGCCACACCAGATTCTGTTTTCAAAGCTTCCCTTAACTCCATGCCCTTCTGACAAAGAATCTCTGAACGAGATATTTGACCTCTCACTGGTAGCATTAGAGGTTGTGTTCCAGCCCCCCTCTCCTGAGCATCAGAAAATGAACATCCAGAACCAGAGGCACAAAATAACTTAGTAAATAGGGACTTGGAACCTTCCACATCCAGTAGAGCTTCTGGGGTGCTTTTCTGACAGTCTCCACCTTATCACCTGTACCAGTTCAGCCGTCACTCTTCTTGCCACCGGTCCAACTCTCTGCCAGTGTCTCACGCCGGGCGTGGGGACTGTGCCGCTGTCACAGATGAAGAAAGAGCCGGGAGGGCAGCCTGTTGCTTAGAGCCTTTACTGCCGCTTCCTGCCATTACCGTCAAAGGGCGTCCTGGCTGAGAGACTGAAGGTAAGGCCGCCGGTCTCCTGACAATCAGCCATTGCCACAGGTCAGCTGAGGCAGCCAGGAGCAGAAATCTTCCAATTTTCCATGACTCTAAACAGAAAAGACCGTCAGCGATTATGTGATCTACAAGCTGGTCTGGCTCAAGCGGAAGTAAGCTTGGTTAGGGACCTGCAACGGGGGCGATTCGGGGGGAGCCCAGGGGAAGGTTGCATGGTCTAAATATACCACCTAGCATAGCTTGCTCGAAAAATCCTCCCACAGTAGTAACTGCGATTACCTGCCTCCAGGGTCCTAGTGCTGGGATGGATTCTGTGGTTAAGTCCTCCTGTCATCTATTGATCAAATCAGGGCTGGAGGCTTTAGTAATGGTTCAAGTGGTGTGCTCACTCCGACGCTGTCTTGTTGTCAGGAGGAACAGCAAAGATTTTCAATTTTTCTAAACTGGTTTGGTGTCCATTTGTAGTGTTTTGACTGTGTTACTCTATGTGTGCACAATGCTTTATGCGCTGCCTCTGCGATAAGCCTGTCTGCTCGTGCCAAACTGCCAAGGGGGTGATTTTAGAAGTGTATCCCCCTTACCCTGACTAGGAAGAAGGGTCCTTACTAGGACAAAGGTGCAAACCATTGCCAACTAGAGACCCCCATTTCTAAAAGCTTAAGAACTGAAGTCCTTGATGTTGGATATATGAGGCTGATAATCTTTTAAAGATGTTGGGGGTATACTACTAGAAAATTGAATTTTACAATTTATGCTACCAAAATATCATAGCCAGAATATCACCCACAAATATCGTAAATGTAAGTACATGTAGGTAAGTATAAGTTTACTAACCTCAACAATAGATATATGTCCCCTGACAATATACTTATCTTCAATGTATGTGCGTGTGGACTGAAGAATACTAAATCTATACTTTCCGAAGAGGCAGTAAGGAAATATTCTGATAATTGGGTGGTGAACCAGTTATGGTTTACTCTCTCCTTTGGTATTGGGGCCCATCCACCACAAGAAAACATTCCAATGTCATGGCAAACAATGTGTTTTTCAGTACATTTCCCTAAACCTTGACTAAAGAGGTATATTTATCAACCACAATTAAATTAATATGATTATGCAATGCAATTATTCTTATCATTTTTCAAAATGTACAGAGTATCTTTCTTCACTTCATTTATCCTATCTAACTCTTCTACTGTGACTCAGAACTTATTTGGAAAGAAGAGAGTGAACAGATATCAATGTTATGCAAATCACGCAGTCAAAGCACAGAGTTGAGCAAATCATACAGTCTCGTTCTGCTATGCTCATACTCGATTACATAAAGATTGCAGGATCAGACCGCAGACAGGTTATGACAATCTCACATGCTCAGGCCCTAGAGATATTTGTAGTTATAATATCAAATGAAATATCATCAATGGAGATGATGAAATGCCTTCATACAAATCATGAAATACCATCCACAGACGTAAACACCAACTACTTGTATCAAGGAAAACAAATATGAAACAGGCTGAACACAGTGTGATGTTTCCATCAAATATCTGATGTTAATATATTTCTGAAAGGATTTCATTTTGTTTGAAACATTTACTTTATAGTTTCTGAAAATACAAATATTATGCTGTGAAATATAGCATTTTCATTTTCAACAAATAAGTTCAATTTTCACAAACAGAAGCTGTTATTTTATCTTGAAATGCCTGCTATCTCTTTTTAGTTAGGGTACCTTTGCTCCCAGACACTTCAGATTGTCATTTTCAAGGAGAACAGACTGTTGCACGTGGACAAATTCTACCTTTCAGGTCCATTTTCATACTCATCAAATACTAGCAACTCTCATCTTACAGACAGGATGTTCACTATTATCGGGCCAGAGAGCCTGAATTATTTTCAGAATTGATAAATTTCTTAAGTATGGCACAATTGTGCCAATGATACCACTGTACAACAGACAGCCTCTGCTCCATCAAGAATACTTAGAACGTGTGAAGGATATATCTCTGTTATTGAGAAATAGCCATATTGTAGTCAAGAATGCCAGAAATGTTACGTATGCAAGTGATAGCCAGAATATCACAAATAATTACAAGCATTTCTCAAGAATGAGACGCTAATTATGTTTAGGCTAGTCAAAATATAGCCAAGAATGCATACTATGGCCTCATTATGATGTTGGTCAGACCACAACCAACAGCCCATCAGTTGTGATTCGACCGACATCAAGCTATGCAGTCCAACCTCCGCATTATGATGCAGTGGTCAGGGGCAGAGGTCGGAAAGTAATACCCTACAAAGGGGCGGTGCCTGATCAGGCATCGCTATAGGGATTGCGATTTCCCTTTCAGGTAGTCTTTCAATGGCAGTCCGACCACCATTGACAGGCTGTCGGAAACGGACTTTGGGGGCCCATAGCATGGCCCCCATATCTCCGCTGCCTCTGCTTGGGGACTTGGGCGGCACCTGTGGTGCCCTGCCAAAGAGCCTTACCCCTCGTGCCAGGCACACGGTGCATGGATATTTGCAAACACCCATTTTTAATGCGGGTTATGCAGTTGCCCTTTACCGGCTGCTGCACAAACCGTACTGGAGAAATGGATGTTAATGACCAACTCATGGGCAGTCACATCAGAATTTGTTGGATGGAACTGTCTACTACTAGTTGGTCGGTTTCCATTCCGACACAATGGCGGTTGGACGGTCGTCCAACCGGCATCGTAATTTGGGCCTATGAGTCAAGGATGAGCGTGAAGTGTGTCAGGAACAGCTAGAATGTAGTCAGGAAACCCTACTATATCTCAATGATTCATGTCTATTATGTAATGGATAATAAGAGTGTCATCAAGAATGTGCCTTAAATGTCAAGGATAGGTCACAATCATAGCAGTGAGAGACAGAGCAAGTTGCCACTGATGATCTTAGAAAGTGCTGGGATGCAAATGATCAACACAAATTTCACTGAAGAGAGACTTAATGCAGCAGGCCCAATTTTCTCCAGAGACAGTTTTTTAGGTCTCGCCTACGCAGCGCACATGCGCTGCATAGGCAAAATGACCTATTTTTATCGCGTCAGCTTTTCAGCCAAACACGTGCACGCGTTCCTTTGCCTTCCATGGCAACGCTTGCACGTGTGGCGATTTCCTTGCGGGAGAGCGTGGTGCCATATGGTTGCACGCGCCCGCAAAGAAGGAACCCGAGTGAGCAAGCAAAAAACAGCTATAGCTCAGCACACCGGAGCTATCAGTATGCGGTGCGCAGAGCAAAAGCCAAACATTTTCAGACTCGTATTGAGGATGCCGAGAGCTCCTCGCGAGAACTGTTTAAAATATATAAAGAAATATCTCTGGTCTCTAGCTCCAATACCCCCATAAAAACTTCTAAGGAGGGATGCAATAAAGTCGCTGACTTTTTCTCTAGTAAAGTTAAAAAGATTTATGCCTCCTTTTCTCAATTACCAGATAAGGGTACAGATTTCAGAGCAGACAGCTCATTGGCAGCTCCGGATTCCTCACTACTAACTTTCGAGGTTCCCGCAGCTGACAAGCTAATAAAGATCTGTCGAAGTGTGAAGTCCGGCTCCCCTAATGATCCGGCCCCGGCCTGGGTCATATCAGAGGGCCTGACAGCCTTGGAACCTCACATTAGACACGTCCTACAAACCTCCTTTTCCACTCAACAAGTCCCTAGGGAGTGGAAGAAGGCCATAGTACTGCCAATAAGGAAAAAACCCAATGTCAGCTTGGAGGTACTAGAAAACCTTAGACCCATTTCCTTATTGCCGTACGTGGCGAAGGTGGCCGAGAAGGTGGTTAATGCTCAGCTCACGGAGCACCTGGAAAAATGGAACTTACTCCATCCCTCTCAATCAAGATTTAGGGCGGGCTACTCTACGGAGACGGCCCTCCTAAGAGCCACTGAGACTTTAAGAGCAGGGGCAGATGCCGGTCATACAATGGCCCTGATCATGCTCGACCTAAGCGCGGCTTTTGACACCGTAGCGCACTCCATCTTGCTACGGTGTCTGAACGAAGCTGGGGTTGTTGGTCCTGCGCTGGGCTGGCTGCAATCATTCCTTACGGAGAGATGTTTCCAGGTTCAGCAGGGGACCTGCCGCTCAGGGGAGATGTCACTAGACCAGGGAGTGCCTCAGGGCTCAGCTCTGAGCCCCACTCTTTTTAACTTATACATGGCCTCTCTGGCGAAAGTTGTTCACTCTTTTGGGGTGGAATTAGTGTCGTACGCTGACGACACTCAGCTGCTGATCTCCCTATCGCAGAGCACCTCCAACACCCCAAAAAATTTTAAATCCTGTATGCAGGCATTAGCAGAGTGGATGGATGCCCATTGCTTAAAACTCAATGGCTCTAAAACAGAGGTGCTGGTGGTAGGGGGAAAAAGCGAAAAATGGTCGGATGAGTGGTGGCCTTCATGTCTGGGCTCTACCCCCATACCATGTCAGGAGGCCAAGAATTTAGGAATTTGGATGAATCCCTCTCTCTCATATGAAGGCCACATAAGGCGCCTTGTGGGCAAATGTTTTGGAGTTCTAAAGACCCTAAACAAAACCTTAGACCTCCTCCCTTTATCGGCCAGAAGAACACTAACGCAGGCACTGGTGACCTCGCGGTTAGATTATGGCAACATTCTGTTCCTTGGGGCAACCGAGGGCAGCATAGGTCGCCTACAAGTCATACAGAACTCCGCCGCCAGACTGGTGTTAAGAAGACCCAGGAGAGCCAGCTCGAAATTGGCGCTGGATGCGCTTCATTGGCTGCCGGTGAAGAAGCGTGTGCTATTTAAGTGCCTCCTTTTCTGCCACCGTATTGTCTGGGACAAGTCACCGACATATCTGAAGGATCTAGTCAGCCGCTATGAACCTACTAGGACCCTCCGTTCAGAGGGTACCGGATTGTTGACAGTCCCCAGGATCAGGAAGGCTAGAATGGGTGGACGTTCCTTCGCGCTCCAAGCAGCTCAAAATTGGAACAAACTCCCTCCTGTGTTGAGACTGGAGAGCAATGAATTGAGGTTTAGGGCCCTGCTCAAAACACACCTATATACTGCATAGAGTCTGGGTTTTCTATGCTGCTTCACTGGTAGCTTAGCGCGGGGACACGCCGTGATTGCGTTACTGAGCGCTCTATAAGCTCTTTATTATTATTATTATTATCAAAGGAATCGTGCAGGCCTCCTCCACTTGCTGCTGTGCATGCCCTTTAGGCTTTGCCAAGGCTTGTTTCTAATCTCTTCCTCCGCATCGCTGGCTCGCTCTGCCTCTGTCTTGCTCGCCCCTCCACAGAGTGCGTCTCGTTGCTTTCACTCACTCCTCCTTTCTCCCCTTTCGGATGCTTTGATGTTCAAAGTGAGTCTCGTGGCCAATGCTTGTTTTTTACGTAAGCGCATCACTAGCGTGTTAGCGTGTTTTTTTTTTTTACATTACTAAAGCTTCCCGCGGACAATGCTTGTTTTTTTTTTACCATTTGCTGTTTATTTGATGTCGTTTGAACTTCACACCTCTCCGGTCATTCACGTAGCTGGTCCAAGAGAGCTGAAGTAATAAGATTCCGTCATGGAGGCTCACTCCCATAGCGCTTCCCCAACAGAGAAGAAAAAAGTTGCCAATTCCATCTTGAAAGGCTCCAGTCGAACAGATGTCAGCGAGGCCGTCGCCTCCAGCACAACCTCCAATGGTGAGTAACCGGAGGGATTTACAAGCAGTGGAACATGGTCATTTTGTGCGCGCTGCATTCCTTCTGTTTTAAGCATTTGCACCTGGGTCTTTGTTTTAACGAACCGAGGAAAGGCTAAAATAATCCAACAAATGCTTTAGGGAAAGCAAGTAATCTACGCTCTTGTTTCAAACACTTTTTTCTTAGAGCATCCGAGTTTGCCCGTTTGAATCTTCGTGATTGTGAAATGTATAACCAGTACGTTTTGTTTTGTAATTTTGGAGGGCAACTCCAGTTAGCAATGCAGGCATTCAGAGCATTTTTAAATTCCCTGTGTAAACTGGAGAGGGATTAGCTAGATCTATCCTTAGCATACTTCTACCAGGTTATGTACACTCTTTTGATTCGAAAAACAAGATTAAATTATATTTTAAACTTATCTAAACGTGTGCAGCTAAAAACAGCAAAACGCTAAATTTGCCCCATATTTGACACCCTCATAGTACCAAAACTAATCTTGAACAAGCACAGAGAAAGACATGTATTTCTTCATTTTTTTGTTTCCCCTGGCCTGCCGCACACGTTTCAAAAGTGCCTTGTTTCCTATTTCTTTATATGCTTGAAGCGGCCGCCCGTCATTTCCATTCGTTTGCATTAATTTTGTTACTATTGCGGCACTGCTGCTAGTGCCGCAATTGCATCAAAAGTAAAGGAATTGGCAAACAAAATGTTTTTTTATTTCTTTACTTTTGATGCAATCGCAGCACCTGTGCCGTTAACACAATTGTAACAAAAGTAATGAAATGAAATGGCGAGCGTCCATTTTCAGCATGTAAAGAAATATAAAACAATTGTTTATCTATTTTTTTAATTTTTATGCAACTTATGTACTAAGGCTGGGCGGTCAAATGAGGGCATATTGCAACGAAGGTCACTGGACAACTTTACGTTCCCCACTCCTACAAAGCATTGTTTTAAGATGCCCAATTGTTTCAGCTGAAATGAACGATCTGCAACTCCCAACATGCATCAGGCTGCTAAATGAGAACCTAAAACATGAAAACATTGACGTCATTAAGTTACGTAGTTTTCTCAGTTTTACAACAGAGTCTGAAGGGATTAGGAATTTAACACGGACTTTGCAGTTAGTTATAGATCAGATGCTAAAAGCAACCCATGAAACGAGTAAACCTTGAAAATAATGTATTTCTTAGCAAAAGAGAATCCACGCACTCAGCCCCACTCCTCCCTATTTGCATGTACCAAGTTGTATCTCCTTTGTAATAAAGCCAACGCACACACTTCTTGTGGTGGTCATTTGTTGGCCACAGTTTTATTTAGGAGTACACGTATATGTACTCAGTATCTTATTACACATCTTTTTGCAAGATTACTTGTCGCTGCAAGTTATCTGGTCAGTTCGTTCGGTTGGATTTTCTTTTTGTTCTGTGTGAGTGTGGGGGTGTAGCCACTGTCCCGGAGTTAGGCGCAACTCGCTACCTGTCGGACTCCTGTTTTGCCCTGCCAACAGGCGGGTGCTGGGCTGCGAGCGCCGTCTCCGTTTGCTACCTTCTCTTGGTAGGCCGACTCACCCAGCCGTGAGGCATCGTAAGGTGACTGGTCCTACCCGCCATACTTCAGTCCCCCTTGCCCAGCCATGAGGCATCCCAAGGTAAGTGTTCCTGTCCTGGCACACCGCCCTCCGGTGTGCCTCTGTACCAACCATTCTCCCAGTCGTTCTCTGTCAATGCTTTGCTTACTCCTCAGCCCTGCAACATAGCTGTTACTTAGGTGTGGGTGGGTGGGTCAAAAGGTTATCTGACCGGCGATGTACTGCTCCCCCACTGCTGAAAATAGGAGCATACCTGGGGGAGCAAGCTTATATACCCCCCTGGCGTCCCTCACCCTTGCCGGGGGTTGTCCCCCCATTGGGCCATTTGTACGGTGCGGGGGTCCCCATTGGCCGGTGGGGTTGGCGCTGCTCGGTCTGCTGCCGTGTGGGGCGCGGGTATCTTCCCGGTCACAGGGCGCTTTTTGGCACCTAAGAAAACCGATTCTGGGTGTGCGGGGCACGGCGTTGGTTATGGCACCGGCCACCTATGCCCTGGTTGGGGGCTGCCTCTGTGATAACCCACGCACTCGGCCCCACTCCCCCCTATTTGCATTTACCAAGTTGTATCCCCTTTGTAATAAAGCCAACGTACACCCTTCTTTTGGTGGTCATTTTTTGGCCGCAGTTTTATTTAGGAATACACGTATATCTACTCAGTATCTTATTACACATCTTTTTGCAAGATTACTAGTCGCTGCAAGTTATCTGGTCAGTTCGTTCGGTTGGATTTTCTTTTCATTCTGCGTGAGGGTGGGGGTGTAGCCGCTGTCCCGGAGTTAGGCCCAACTCACTGCCTGTCGGACTCCTGTTGTGCCCTGGCAACCGGCGGGGGCTGGGCTATGAGCGCCGTCTCCGTTTGCTACCCATTCTTGGTAGGACAACTCACCCAGCCATGAGGCATCGTAAGGTGAGTGGTCCTACCCGCCATCCTTCTGTCCCCCTTGCCCAGCCGTGAGGCATCCCAAGGTAAGTGTACTTGTCCCAGCACACCGCCCTCCGGTGTGCCTCTGTACCAACCATTCTCCCCGTTGTTCTCCGCCACGCCGCCAGGGAGGCTTCCGTCTTCCTGAGGCTCCCCCTTGCTCTTGCGGCGCACTTCACTTGCATCCTGCCATGACCATTGCTCCAGAACATGCTCATTCCTGCCTCCGACAGGTGCCCCCCATCCGGTGCGTAGAACTCAGGATGACCCGTGTGGATGAGCCCGTGTCTGATTGACCCTAGCCCATTTGTTCTGCAGAATTTGCTGACGGTGAGGTTCAGTTTCTTTCTAGAGTTCTCCACTGCCTTTTGGGATTCCGCCCCCCGCCATTCCCTCCTGTTGATCAGCTCAGACCAAACGATGGTGGTGCTCCTGGAGGTCTTGACTGTTTCGGTGAGATCCTTCTGTATGTTGTGGAGGAGTGTCCTAGTTTGGCCAAATCGTTTCCCCCCAGATGTATGATCAATACGCCTGGGTGTCCGGCCGCCTCTGCCTGTAGGTTTGCCAAGGTCGCTGGCAGCTGGTCCCATCTCATTCCTAGCCGGTTGTACCACGGCACGCAGGTGTTCACTGGCCACCCCTCCCGCTGCTGGCCCCTTTGTCGCCACCAGGTGTGCATCCCGTTTATAAATGAGTGGCCCACCACCCATACCAAGTGTGGTCTTTGTCCTGTCAGTGAAAGGGGCAGCAAAGAATATCGTCACATGACTGCCGGCCTGCTGGGGGTTGCCCCACCATCTCCCCAGCAGGCCCTGATTCTCATAGCAATTGTGGCCTCACGTAGGAGAGGTATGCCCTCGACCGCCATCTCCCCACCGCTTGTATTCCGGCCTCGCTCATCCCTTGCTGCGCCCCAGTTGTGGCAGCTCCTATCCTGAATGAGTGGGACCCAAAACCTGACGGGGGTAGCCCTGCTATGCTGTGCGTGTAACGCAGAATCGCCCTGAACTGGAACTTGCTCAGGTGTTTGCCATCTTCGTGTTTGAACAAGGGTCCCTCGCTGGCCGGGCGTACTGCCATAAAAGGCATCAAGAAACACACCGCGCAGCAGTGCTGGTCCTTGATGCATCGCAATGTCACTAATGCCCCTTTTCCGGCCTGATCTGTTTTTGACCTTCTCAGCCAGATCTACACTTCGCCCGCCTTGGGTGCCACATCCCCTGCCTGCAAGCAGTGTTTTGCTGTTCCTGATCTTGCTGGCGTCTACTAGCTCGCTAATGCAGAAAGCCCCAAAGCAGGCGGTCGAAAACGCTGCCCTGAAGAGTATGAGTTCAAACCTGTCTTTTGTGGTGCCCTGTAGAGCTCTTAGTAGTAGGCCGAGCTTGGTATAGTCTATTGAGCACCTGCTATCCTTTTTTGTGCCCTCAGTGCGTCTCCAGCCCTTCATCGCTGTTTTGATGTAGTGTGATGTTGCCGGATCGTGCCCTGTTGCTATCTTACTGTAGTGTGACAGTGCGGACAGGTGCGCTTGTGCCCACGAGCTGGACTTGTTGGCATAGAAGGCCCATTGAATGAACGCCTCGATTGCCCGGCTCCTTTCCCTGACGTCGCTCAGGGACTGAATACCTCCTATTTGCATCACCGCGGAGGCGTACTTTCAATATCTCCTGGCTGCCTCGGGTGTGAGCGCCTGGCTTATCAGCTCTGATAGGTCAATGCCACCCAGGTCCCACAGATGGTCCGGGAAGGGTGTTGTTCCGATGTCGACCAACCCAACACCGCAGGAGTGAAGAACGTCCCAATCCTCTACCCTCGTCGTGACCCCCAAACCCCGCGATTAAATCGGGTGGTGAAGAACACGACACCGGGAGAAGGTGGGTAACAAAACAAGGGAACCCAAGGTCTTGGGGAACACAGCTGGTCTCCTCAGGCTTCTTGGCAGCTGACAACTTGACTCAGACGAGACTGCTATAAATGAAAAAAGGGGACAAGATTAAACACACCTCTACTAATATTACCAGTGCCAAGTACACACACAAACCACTGACCTCCCTGCTTACCCCGGTTAACAAACGGGAGTGGCCTGATATGAAACTGGATTCCTTCCACAGCAATCGTATTGGTTGTTTCTTGCGTAACCCCAGACCAACCACGCCCCCTCGGGAAACACCGAGAATGTCAAAGGGGGTGGAATACACAAACATAAGACATTAAGGGACAGGGGAAAAAAGGCATCAATGGAATTCGAAAGACACCTAAAAAAAACCTGGAATCTAAAAAGAACACGAAGGTAGCAACATAACTCAGAAGATCCTGCTTACCCTGTCGTAGCTTTAACAATTCAACTTCGCTTGCCTGCATGAACGCATGCTTAGCAAACAGACTATGCATCAGGAGCTTGAAGGCCGGAAAACTACTTAACACAGCGTCATTGTTTTCGACTAAGGGGACCGCCCAACCAGCAGCAGTACCCGAAAGATATGAAATCACAAACGCTACCTTAGTAGGATCATCAGGAAAAGCGGTTGATCGACACATAAAGTGCAAATGGCACTGGTTCATAAAGATAGCATATCTGCTACTGTCCCTGGAAAACCTCTCTGGAGCTGCTATAGGCACCGGCACAGGAGTATTCACTGTAACAGACAAAGGAGAAGGAGACCAACTCTGCCCCCCACTCCTCTCATATTTAAATGTGGCTGGTTGAATCAAGGGGGGCCAAGCCTTTACTGAGGGATCCCTCCCTCTTCTCTTGGTGCTTTCCTTCACCTCACTCAGTGTCACCGTAACTCATGATTCCCCTGACGCAGGGATTGGACTTCCCCCTGCATGAGTTCTATGGCCAGCATAAGTTCCCGCATAGAAGAAACCCCCCCCCCCCCACTGCCTCCTCAACCATTCTTCACTCGGGCGGCGTGTTAATTCGTGGGCTTGGTTTTCTGTTCCGATGCCGACCAACCCAACACCGCAGGAGTGAAGAACGTCCCAATCCTCTACCCTCGCCGTGAAACCACCCAAAACAATAGACAACAAGGTGGTTTGGATACAAAAAAGGGATAAATAACAGGATGCTAGAACTCTAGGAAACGCAGCCGCGAATCCAGAACGTCACCGATAATCAAAAACAGGTCCCCAATAAGAGCTCAATAAATCCCAAAGGATTAAGAAACAGGGTAATAGGGAAAACAAGGGATCAACACCCAGCACTTGAAAAGACCGTTGGAACAGAGCTCGAAGGAAAGGGAACAAGGTAGAACAACAGGAACAGGAAACACACGGCAAGGGACCGTAGTAGAAACCAAGCACCTGTTTCCTGTTGGTGGTTTGGATACAAAAAAGGGATAAATAACGGGACGCTAGAACTCTAGGAAACGCAGCCGCGAATCCAGATCGTCACCCATAATCAAAAACAGGTCCCCAAAAAGAGTTCAATAATGCCCAATGGAATAAGAAACAGGGTAATAGGGAAAACAGGGGATCAACACCCAGCACTTGAAAAGACCGCTGGAACAGAGCTCGAAGGAAAGAGAACAAGGTAGAACAACAGGAACAGGAAACACACGGCAAGGGACCATAGTAGAAACCAAGCACCTGTTTCCTGTTGGTCACCCCCTTATAAAGCGAGCCCTAGGGAGCATCCATAAATTTGCATATGCACTTGGCACTTTAAGCTAAAACCAATGAATGGGAACTAGACAGAAGGCACCAGGCCCCCCTGAACCCCAACAGGTGTCATGTTCTGGTCTGCGCTGGGTGCAAGTTCCCTGAACCTTGCCATCCTTGCTTTGGACAGGGCGTCCGACACCTCATTTTCCACTCCTGGTTTGTGGCGTGCCTTCAGGTCTATGTTGCCCTCCAACTGTAATTTAATCAGTCGGAGCATTAGTTGTAAAGTACCTGGGCACCTAGCTGTCCCTTTATTAATTGCCTGTACCACTCCTCTGTTATCTGACCATAGCGTAAGTTTCATGTCTCTCAGCTCCGGCCGCCATGCTGTGAGTGCGACTATGATTGGGAATACCTCTAGGAAGGTGACATTGCTGGTCAAGCCCTCCCTATGCCACTCGCTAGGCCATTGCCCTGCACACCATCTGTTGCTTAATATTGCCCCGAAACCCGGCGCATGAACAGGGCTATTTGTTTATTGTTTATTAGTTACCCAGTCTTCCCTCCATATCAGGATGCCGTTAAAGTCTTTTAAAAAGGTATCCCACATTAGTAGATCTTTTTGACCGCCGGCCCCAGTCTCACATGATGGTGCTTTTGGGTCAAACCGCATGTCAATTTTATCAATCGCCTGGAAAATGCCCTGCCTGCTGGGATGACTCTGGCTGCGACGTTCATCTTGCCTATGAGCCTCTGTACCTCCCTCAGTGTGGCTTTTCCCGCCCGCACAGGCCCCTAACTTCTGCCCTGAAGTCCTCTACCTTTTCCTAGGGGAGCCTGGAAGTCCAGGGGATGGAGTCTACTCTATACCCAGGAAGGTCATGGTTTTTGCTGTGCCTGCTGTTTTTCCGTACACAGGGGAATCCCTAGCTCATCTGTTAATTCCATGAATGCTGTCAATGTATTTCTGCATTCCGCCGACCCAGCCGGGCCTGTGAAGAGGAAATCGTCCAGGTAATGGAGCTTTCCGCCTGCTGTATGCCTGTCATGTAGCACCCATTCTACGAAGGTGCTGAATATCTCAAAGTATGCACATGAAACTGAGCAACCCATTGGCATTGCTTTGTCCACTTACACCTCCCACTCCCATTGGAAACCCAGTAAGTGGAAGCTATCTGGGTGAACTGGGAGTAGGCAAAATGCGGACTCAATGTCCGCTTTTGCCATTAGGGTCCCTCTTCCCTTTGCCCTAACTAGATCGATGGCATCGTCTATTGAAGAGTAATTTAATGAACACACCTCTGTGCATATCCCATCGTTTACCGCCGGGCTGTCGGGAAAAGATAGGTGGTGTATCAGCTGGTACTGCCCCTGCTCCTTTTAGGGAACAACCCCAAGCGGTGAGATCACCACACCCTTGGATCTTTCAGGGGTGAGGGAGCTCTCAATCCTCCCCAGGTGTTTCCCCTTCTCCAGATTCTTGGCTACCACCCCTGGGTGTAGTAATGCTGATTTCAGGTTCCTGGTGCTACCCGGTGGGAGGAGGCCTGAGAACGGGATGGGAAAACCTTTGAAACCCTGCACTAGAATCTCTGCGTCTTTTTTGTTATGATATCTGTTTGCCAATTTACGGAACTGGTGTGTGTTGACTGGTGACCATGCTAGCCCAAGGGAAGCCCACTCCACCTGTCCCCCTGCCGCTCGTAACCCCTCCTCATTGTTTCTTTGCATCCTTCCTGTCTCCTTTGTTATCCTTCTTATGCACGCATGCTGCCGCTGGGTGCCCCCCCACAGGAGGAGCATGTGTGTTGGAACTTGCATGATGCCCCGTAAGTGCACTCATTTGCCTTGAACTTCCAGCATATGGCTGGGGGACCGTTGGTGTGGGGCGTCTACCATGTCCCTGTCTGCCTTGTCCTTTGAAAAGTCCTCCCTCTTCCCTTGTGGAAAGGGGTCCGAAGGGGCTGCTCGCTCCTCCCCACCCAAGATTTGGTCTCCTTGGCTACCATCATCTTGTGTATGAAGCCTGACATGTCTACCTCATTCCACTTCATTTCGGCGTGTGTCTGCATTTTGAGCCTAAAACCCTTGTCATATTCTAGCCAGGCATCGCCTGGAAATTGCCTCTGTGCCCTATGTATGTTCGCTTCGTAGAGCCATAAGTCTGCTGCGCACTATGATGCACGCGATAATTCGGAAGGTGTCTAGCCAATTATCAAAATTTCTTTCCTTCCTTTCCCTTCGCCTTTCCTGTCTCTCGTCTTCCTTCCTATCGCATGTTGCTAAGTCAAGCCCCTCTAGTTGAATTTCTAGTAGTGAGAAAATATCGATAAACTCTTTTCTCCATATTCTCTCCTTTACTGCTAGTGGTATGAGGCTTGCCAAACCTGTTGCTCTGGTGATCATTGATGTGGGGCCTGGTGATGGTCGGATGTAAGGCTCTGTTACGGGGGGTGCTGCAGGGGTTCTGCCCAGCCTGCCAGCATCCCCCCATGCCCCTGCTGGTGCCCCGTTGTCCCCCTGGACCCTGTCGCGTTCTGTCCCCCTAAGGCTTGCACCAGAGCCTGCCCTAGGTCTATGAGGCGCCATGGTAGCCCCGATGACTCCCCCTCCTCTGCTGCCCTTGTTGGCGCTGCCCCTTGGCCCCCTTGGCCCCCTTGTGCCTGCGCTCAAGCTGCCCCTGCACCTAGGCTTTGCAACAATAGCGGTGTCATAAATGTAATGCACTCTTGCACCATCACACTAATATGCTCACCGGTCGCTGCCGTGTCCCGGGTTCCTGTGCGTGGTCCTGCCGCCGCCGTGTTGGCTTCAGGTGGTTGGACTTTTTTCCGTGTGGTCTTCTTTGGATGTGCTGCCTCTGCCAACTTGGCTGGAACCCGTCTTGTCCGTTCATCTGCCGGTGGTCTGATGCTCCTTCGCTGCTGGTTGCTTGTCCCCTCATCGACATCGCTGTCCAGTGGGTAGCGATTCATCCAGTTGCTCCTGTGCTCCCGCGACCCCGCCCTGATCCTTTTGAGAAGCTCTCCAAGATCCTCTTGCTGGGGTTGCCTGCCTCTCTGCATTTGCTTTGCTCTTGGCAGTGACCCCACAATGCTGGGAGGCTGCTACTCGCTGTGAGCCCAGAGCAGTTAGAAGAAGCGGGGTGCTGCCGCTCCTTGTATGCACCAAATCAGTGCTGCCTCTTCCAATGCTTGTTCTCTGCTGGGACCTGGTGCTCTGTTCCTAATCCCAATTAGCTTTGGCAACTTCCTGTTTTTTTTGTTGTTTTTCTTTTTATTTATGGCCCAGCATCACTGTTTGGACCCTGGGTGAGGTGCTGCCACCGTTCCCCTGCACCAAGCCGGGTTGTCCACTGCTCCACCATGTAGGCGGAAGTTCCTCTGCCCCTTGCTTCAGATTGCATTGCCTGCATTGCCAAGCAACCCCTGTGTCCTCCGCTGCTCGCGAGAAAACGTTCAGAAGGGAGGCGAACTCGGAATGCGGATGAACGTCTCCCACCTGTGCCGCTGCAAGCACAGGCGATGTCTCAGCCCCTGCCCTTTCCTCAGCCAGTGCCTGTGTGGGCAGACGCGCTCTTAGTGTCCCGCCGTACCCAGACGTGGGTTTTCATCCATTGTGCTCCGCCCCCTCTTGTCCCGCCGCTCGATCAGGCTCGTGGCAAGGCAGGCAGCGCTGTGGGGAATCTTCTGGAGGTGATACCGGGTGGCTGGAAATGCCAGGACCTCGCCAGCGACCCTAACCTGCCGGGGAGAAGTAGCCGGGACCTCCTCTGCCTCTGAACTCCTCCTCTCTCGGCACGGGGAAAATGGCATGGTGCCGGTTATTGAGGTGAGTACCCTCTGCCACTGACTTCGTGGGCCTGGTTGGGGGGTAGAAGGTGATCTGGCCTCCTCGCTTCTGCATAGACAATGGCTGTCTCCACAGTGTGTCGACGCCGATCCGATCTTGCTCCTGGCTGCCGCTTCTGCTCCGGCGTTCCCGGAGACCCCTTTGCACACCTGTCCGTGCTGGCCGCTGCCCACCTGGTGTGCGGGCTCCCCTGCTCTGTCTTGTCCCTCTCTCATTCTTGGGGACCGGCCGCAATCCTGCCCTGGTCCTCGTATTGTTCACAGCACGGCGTTCTTTGGCCTCACGGGCAGGGATTTCCCACACTGCTCTGCTTCCCGGATCTTCAAAAGGTTCTCTGACCGGCACTGTGCTGCTCCCCTGCTCCTGAAGATAGGAGCATACCTGGGGGAGCAAGCTTATATTCCCCCTGGCGTCCCTCGCCCTCGCCGGGGGTTGTCTCCCCATTGGGCCATTCGTATGGTGCGGGGGTCCCCATTGGCTGGGGGGTTGGCACCGCTCGGTCTGCTGCCTTGGGGGGGTGGGTGCTTTTTGGCACCAAAGAAAACTGGTTCTGGGTGCGGGGCACGGCGTTGGTTATGGCGCTGGCCTCATATGCCCCCGTTGGGGACTGCCTCTGCGACAGCTGCCGGGACCAGATGACCGAGGTCACGAGAGTCACCTTCGGCCGTTAAAGGTTTTTTATGCATTAGCACCCCAAGACTTGATTTGGGCCCCTACTCAAACTTGAAACAGTATAACCTCTGAGTCTCAAACTCCTAAGTGACCTTGGCTAATAGCCAGAACTAGCAGAAGTCGATAACTCTCTTAATATGGGGTCAGGTAGTAACTGCATCAATTTTACGCGGGCAACTGATCACTGCAAACACAAGTGCAATAATGCTTAAAGTTTAGCATTTTTAATATAACTAAAAAACTGTACATATTAGAATACAAAGTGCTACGAGCTAAGAGACAATGGCACAACACCTCTTGATAGTCTTGGAAAGAGAACGGGGTTGGTCTTGACTGATGGGTCACATTGGTGACCCTCTTCGGTGGAGAGGGAGCAAAAGCTGAAGTAATTTTATTTATTTGTGGAACCGCTTAATTCAGAAACACTGCACCCAGGAAAAGAGGCAGAGGCAAAATTAATAGTTGCAGGATGTGTGGCTCTTCAACTGGTGGTCAAGTTAGTGAACGCTTCCTGCTCGAAATAGGCAGATCCAACAGCGCAGGTACAGGAACTAAGAGGCAAATGTAATATAGGTTTAGTTTAAAGGCTGCAGGTTTCGAGAGGACATGCACTTTAAAATAGAGTAGATGTATTTATTTTTAATGTTTCTTTTAGTAGCCTGGAATTGCCACGCTTTTATTGTGCATTGTATTGTAACTGCATGTATACAGCGCTTACTGCTCCGATTTTGTGTTTGTTGAAGATTCTAGAAGGACTCCCTACTTTACCACGAGTTGGTGCAAATTCTATGGCAGTGCTTGCATTGGACATTCTGAGTTTTTTCTATAGTACTCGGGTGCTTTCTTTGTGTTTTCCACTTTTTCGATAGTATGTTTAAAATAAAATCTTTTTCCCCTATATGACTAACCTTGGCCTAGATTGAATTTTTGTGACTGTTAATAACAAGCATTGGCATAGCCTATAGGTCTCGCTTTTGGACCTTATAAGTGTTTAGCCATGCAACAGTTGATGGTGTTGAACCAAGAATATTGTGCTGCCTAACTAAAAGGCCTATTAGGATGGCGGACGGACCTGCGAGGGACCGTCCGCAGGGGCAGCGGCGTTCCCTCCCTCGGAATTAAGATGTGACCGCCACCCTGGCGGTCACATCCCGTATAGTTAACATTGCGGCAGGTGCTACTTGTAGCAGCACCTTCCGCAATGTTAAATATGCATGTTTTCCCTTTGCATGCACAAAGCGGTAGGCACCGCACGGTGCCTGACGCTTTGTGCATGCATCGGCAGGGGGTTACCATAGCTACCCTCCATGTGCACCCCCCAACACCCCTGGGGGCCCGCAACGGGCCCCCAAACACAAAAGACCATATGCTTTTCCACGGCGGAAAAGCCGCCGCGGAAAAGCATGTTTTCTGCCCCATCCTAATATGGCTGGCGGTGTCTGATAGACACCGCCACCATATTAGAGCGTTTCCGCCACGGTCGGAAGGCGACCGCGGCGGAAAAGCGGCAGACGGTCTTCCCGTCCGCCGATGACCCCCCCCAGCTATCCTAATTTGGCGGGGGGTCTTTGAAGGCACCGCAGTGGTGAAGCCGCATCCTCCGCCGCCGGCCCGGAGGATGCAGATTCCGGGCAATCCTAATCGGCCCCTAAATACTTATAAGGTCCCAAAAGCGAGACCTACTGGCTATGCCAATGCTTGTTTGTTTTGTTTTTTAAATGGAGCGAAAAGAACAAATTTTTGGGGTGAAAATTCTGCAAAACAACACAGGGATCGCCTCGTCCCCTGACCCTCTGTGACCGCCTGGACCTGCTCCCGAACGGTCGCTCCCTCCCTCCCTCGCTGATCTCACGCACTGTGAGCGCCGCAGCTCGAATTTGGGTAACTAGCGCTGTACTTGTGCAGACGCTGTGTTCACTTTGTGCTTTGTGCTTTGCGCTGTGTAACTGTGCCTGTGTGCTTATACTGCAATCTTAGCCCTTAAGCGCCCGATTTTAAACAGCGCTGTGCCTGTGTGCTTACGCTGCATTTGGTGGCCCATTAACTTACATCACTGACTCTGTGGTGACGCTGTGTTGTTTTCCGACCTGCTGGTCCATCTGCTGCCCCTGCCTCAGCTACACTTTCACCCTCCATTTTGCTGGTTGCACTTTCCTGGCCCGCCCCTCCTCCCCGCTACCGCCTCCCAGCTGCTGCCCCTCCCACGCTCCGCCCCCTACAACATCCATTTATGGCCAATGTCCCCACGCGCAGCGTCCACGCGCTACGGCCGCGCCGAAGGTGCGCCAAAGGTAAGCCCGTCTACGCCCGTCCGCGCCTGGACCGCGCCCAGCGCCAGACCCCCTGCCCCTCGCGCTGCCCATCCCCCCCGCATTACCTACGACGCCGCCACCCTCCTAGCCCTTAACCCCGGTCGCACCCCCACCTGCGTCCAAGCCGCTCCCGGACAAACCCATGGACCTTTCTCCTGCTACTCCTGCAAATTCATCGGTACCGACAACATCTCGACCACAACACAGACCCCTGACCCCAACCACCTACAGTGCATCCTTCTCAACACCCGATCAGTCCACAGACACGCCATTGACCTATGGAATCTACTAGACACCATCTCTCCGGACGTCCCCTTCCTTACAGAAACTTGGATGAACGCCTCCTCCGCCCCAGACATCACCATTGCCATCCCTGAAGATTATAAGATCATTCGTAAGGACCGCACCGGCCACACAGGAGGAGGAATCGCTATCGTCCATAAGAAGTCAATCCGCATCTCAACCAGCTCTGACGCCAATCTCACCAACTCTGAACACCTTCACTTCCAGATCCTCATCGACCCCAAGACCACACTCAGAGGCACCCTCCTCTACAGACCACCAGGACCCCGCGCAAAATTCAGTGAAGACATCACGGACTTCATCACGCCTCACGCGCTCCCCTCCAAAGACTACATCCTTCTGGGAGACCTCAATTTTCACCTTGAAAAGATCAACGACCGCAACACCACCACCCTCTTGGACAATCTCGCCAACCTCGGACTTAAACAACTGGTCACATCCCCCACCCACATCGCAGGTCACACACTCGACCCCATCTTCACCTCCAGCAATCATGTCTCCTTCAGCCACACTACGGAGCTCCTCTGGACTGACCACAGCTGCGTTCACTTCACCTACAACAAACCAAAACCCACCAACCACCTCCAACCAACTCTGCAAAGAAACTGGAACAAAATCACCACAGACCAGATCTCCGCATCGCTCCTTCTAAACACCCCAGCCCACTCTTCTAACGCAAACGAAGCCGCCGCCAACCTCACCCTATGGTTATCCAACACCGCCGACACCTTAGCACCACTGAAGAAACGTCAAAACAAACCTACCAGCAAAAAGGCCTCATGGTTTAACGATGATCTTAAGAAGTCCAAGAAACTCTGCCGCTCCCTCGAAAAGGCCTGGAAAAAAGACCCAACTACTAGCACCAAGGACGCCTTCAAAAACGCCACCCGCACTCACCACCAACTAATCCGAAAGGCCAAGAAAACAGCATTCAAGGATCGACTAGACAACAACGCCCACAACAGCAAGGAACTTTTCAACATCGTCAAGGAATTTTCCTATCCCTCGGCCAACTCCAACGACATCACCCCCTCTCAAGCCCTCTGCGACTCCCTAGCCTCATTCTTCCACAACAAGATTGCAGACATCCACAGCAGCTTCGACAACCAACCCGGAAACCAACCCACCCTACCTTGTGCTGAACATTCTCCCCCCGTGAACACCCTTAACGACTGGAACCCAATCTCCACTGAGGACACAATCCGCCTGATGAATTCCATCCACTCAGGATCCCCCACAGACCCATGTCCTCACCACATCTTCAACAAAGCAGACTCCGTCATAGCACCGCACCTCCGAGACGTCATCAACAGCTCCCTCAACTCCGCCACCTTCCCGGAAGATTGGAAATACGCTGAACTCACCGCCCTTCTGAAGAAACCCACAGCGGACCCCACCGAACTCAAAAATTACCGCCCCATCTCGCTCCTTCCATTCCCGGCCAAAGTCATCGAGAAAGCTGTCAACAACCAACTCGCCGCCTTCCTCGAAGCCAACAAATCCCTCGACTCCTCACAATCTGGCTTCCGAGCAAAACACAGCACTGAGACCGCCCTCATCACAGCAACAGACGACATTCGAACTCTACTGGACAATGGAGACACAGTCGCCCTCATCCTCCTCGACCTCTCTGCAGCATTTGACACAGTCTGCCACAGCACCCTTTTACAACGCCTCAATAGCATCGGAATCCAAGGAAAAGCACTTGAATGGATCACCTCGTTCCTCACCGGAAGAACTCAGAAAGTCCGCCTCCCACCATTCAAGTCCGAGGCCACTGAAGTCATCTGTGGCGTACCACAAGGATCCTCACTCAGCCCCACCCTCTTCAACGTATACATGAGCCCCCTCGCGACCATCGCCCGCCAACACAACCTCAACATCATCTCCTACGCGGATGACACTCAACTAATCCTTTCTCTCACCAATGACCCCAGCACCGCCAAAACTAACCTACACGAAGGAATGAAAGAAGTTGCCGAATGGATGAAACAAAGCCGTCTGAAACTGAACTAAGACAAAACAGAAGTCCTCATCTTAGGTACATCCCCCTCTGCATGGGACGACTCCTGGTGTTCGGAAGCCCTCGGAAAGGCACCCATCCCGACAGACCACGCACGGAACTTAGGCATCATACTGGACTCTTCACTCTCAATGAATAGACAAGTCAGCGCCGTATCCTCTTCCTGCTTCAACATTCTTCGCATGCTGAGAAAAACATTTCGCTGGATCCCCACCGAAACAAGGAAAACAGTCACCCATGCTCTGGTCACGAGCCGACTGGACTACGGAAACACCCTCTACGCAGGCATTACCGCTAAACTCCAGAAGAAACTCCAACGAATCCAAAACGCCTCAGCCAGGATCATATTAGACATCCCACGCAACGAACACATCTCCGGTCACCTTAAAGACCTCCACTGGCTACCCGTCAATAAGAGGATCACTTTCCGACTGCTAACCCACGCACACAAATCACTCTACGACATCGGACCAGAATGCCTCAACTCACGACTGTCCTTCTACACCCCCTCCCGCCAACTACGTTCTTCCAGCCAAGCCCTCGCCACTGTACCTCGCATCAACAAGACCACCATGGGCGGCAGATCCTTCTCATACCTGGCTGCTAAAACATGGAACTCACTCCCCGCTTACCTTCGCCTTACCCAGAACCACCTAGCATTCAGAAAGCAGCTTAAAACGTGGATATTTGACAAGTAATCTTCCTCCCCTCTCTAAGCGCCTTGGGACCCTCTGGGTGTGTAGTGCGCTATATAAATTCTCTGACTTGACTTGACTGCTTGAATGCCGGTAGCATCGCCCATGCCAACCATGAGGTGGACAGTGGTGCAAAACATTCAAGCTTGAACACAGTAAACAACTGAACGATGAAGCATCCTATCACCTCTTAACTTTACTTAACATTGATAGCAAGATCGACGTGAGTGAGCTTTCATTCCAAACCAATTGTTTTACTGTGCCCCACAGCACGTCAGGACATACTGGCATTACATTCTGGAATGAAAGCTCATTGACGCCAGGCGTGGACGTGAGACATAAGACGCAGATTTGTTTCCAATAAGGCGCCGCTATTGAGTAATCCACAAATAATTAACAGCTAAGGGAAAACATGAAACTTAGATTCATAACAATCATGTTCTCCAGTGCCACCATGATTAAATCTGTTCACAAAATCTTTTATAGACATTGCATAATGATCCAAGCTGGTAAATCGAAAGTCATACTTACACATAAGACTTAGATACTTAGGTGTCCACACTCATTTCTTCACCTTTACGGTTGGCTATCCTCAATAATACTAACATTGAATTGTATGTATATATGTAATTATAATTAGGACAAACACGTCCGGTCCCCCATTCCAGTCATGCATGCGGTCAGCAAATTATCAATGACATCACCTCCCTGGCCCGGTCCCATTCCCATATCGCCCAGCAGCACAACAATTGGCTGCGTCAGGGGCCGCCAAGGCTTATTGGGAGCTTTTAAGTCTGCGCAACAAACCCCCGGGCTCCTACATTGCAGAGTCAGGTGAGGGTTCAAGTGTGCATGTCGGGCTGGTTGGAGCAAGGCACCCGTCTAAACTTAAGTGTGCACTACACCCCAAGGTTGCCAATCAACAAGCAGGCTGAGAGCGAAGGCTAAACCACCCCTCCCCCATCTAACTTCCGTGTACGGGTCATGCTGCGCAGTGCAGCAAAAAAAGGTGGAATCTAAATTATTAAACAGTTTTAATATCATGGCAAACAAACGGGGCTATGCCCCTGTGCCTGTGCACACATAAAGAAACCACAGCTCAAAAATGGGCTCAATGTTAGGGGGGTTGCTGGGCAATCGAGTTGTAGGGAGGAGAAAGGGAGATCAGATGAGTGAGGCAAGAAAGGGAGACCGCTAAACGGAAGCCTCATCGGTGTATTACAGGTGCTAGAAGTGTACTGCACATTTACAGCGGGGGTCAAACACAACTTGTTAAGGAAGTATCAATATAAGCATAATTAGATAAACTAAAAATTAAAACAAAGAATTTTGAATAGCAAATTGATAACCAGATGAAATTGCACATCACAATGTAGTGTCACTAGTCAAGTGTAGAGAAAACGTTCTGTAAAAACATGCAAGGGACGCAGGCATAATCGCATTGTTTGTATTTAATATTGTTCTGTCATGATGTTATTTGGACCCTTGGGTGGGAAAAATAAATGATAGTCATTACGTATAACCAGGGGTAAAGAAGTGGATAGTGAAGAAAACCATGCATAAATAATTACACCAGGGATAATCTAAATGATAAGGATTAATATATTTAATAAGTTAAAGTTTTTTTTTTATCCAGCTATATTGCCTTTCATGGTATGATAGCAACCTACCAACTCTAATCAAGCCTCAACCATGAGATACAAAGGAAATACATTTTAACCATCATTCTGTGATGCCACGAGTGAAAATGAACTTTGCTTTTTCCATGTAGGGGTCAAGCTTTCCAACTTCGGTGGACTGGACCCAAGGTACAGCCTTGACTTCACCTATCTCCCTATAGCTGCTTGCCTTCAGCCAGATGTTCTACTGAACAAAGGTACAACCAGTGCTTTAAATGGGAAAACAACAGTGCAGGTACTCCATTGATTGTGGCGAACGGGCAGGGCTAGGGGCATGGCAAGACAAAGGCAAGACATGACATACTTATTGACTTCTATACTAGTTGTAACTCATATCAAAACACACGAGAAATGGTTTCTATGAACAAAACAGGTTAAATCGTTACACAAAACAAAAGACGAACGCAGTGATATTTTAATAATTCCTTGTTTTGTATTATTTACAGCTTGAATACTGTTATTTGCTGTTACTTGGCACAATTCTGTATATTCTCAAGCATGCAGACACACACAGAAAGAAACGAACAGACACAGGGCCGCTCTGGGGCGGTGCGATCGGTGCCACCACACAGGCCGCTGAATTGGGGTGGGGGCATCATTTTTGCAAGTATATTCTCATTATTAAAGCACCTACTGCCGCGTTCCTGGCTTTCAGCAATTATCAGACTTCAATTAAATTGTCAAGATAACTCCCTTGAAAAATATCGTCTTCGTAGAAGGGAGGTTTGTCTATTGGAAACTTTGACTCATCCTAAGGTTGTGCAGAGGGTTAAAATGCCTGATGCTAATAGTGCAGAGGGTTAACATGCCTGCTGCTAAGGGCGTGATCATGAAGATAACAAATTGCATGTTATATAAATAGGTCAGTGGGTTACTGCTTTTGTAAGAGAGCTACTTTTGTTACTTGTGGTTTATAAGTCAAAATCCTAATATAGAACATTGAGCTATTAACTGTCATCAAAGAGTTGCATGCAAACTGCAAGGTATATGTTAGCACTATACCTTTTTTTTGCGCAGTCTTTCATTATCCTAACCGTGCCAAAAGGGTTCATTTGGGTAGAAAACAATTCTTTTTATTAAAGAGAAACCCTAACAATGATGTTATGTTTTAAATTCTGAATGTGCGCTTTTCCAGAATAAGGACTCTTAAACTATATTGCCTAGCAGTATCTGACATGTCACTCCTACACTACTCTTTGTAGTCCTGTCTGATGTAATATTTCCTTTATACTGATTTACACATATTTGATTGTCCCTGTGCAATGTGTATGTGATGTAAAGGGCTCTGACACCTTACACTGGTATGAGAGGTGCTATAAAACTAAAGGAATCTGAGAGAGAGAGTGGTTATAGAGACTTGAGGGGCACTGTTAAAGGGTGCTAGTGAGGGAATTCATGGCAGAGGTGGTCATTGGGGGTCACCAACAAACATTGTCGCATAGGGTGCCACCAGTGCTAAAGCCGGCCCTGCATACACTAAGCATTCCGCACATTTCCTTTAATATTCCCCCAATAGTGTCTTCTTTTCTCTCACACGAAAACACGCACAGGTAACAAACACACATAAGCAGACACTCGCAAAAAAGAATCGGGTGGGATCAAAAGCCATTTTAACCTCCTTACCTCCCATGGCTTTCTCAATTGCACTGTCAATCGGATGCCTTTATTAATTTCAACACATTAGGGTGGTCAACACCCAGACATCATGCAAATGAGCCCATGTTGAATAGTTCAGCGGGGGCTTGGCTCAGGGCTACAGAAGTGTTTCGACTGTCAGAGACAGGTTATCAGCCCTAGCAGCAATGCGCCTATCCTTTCATGAGTACCGGTACTCTCCTTTGCAGTAGAGAAGTGCCAGCACACAGAGTGATAAACATAAGAAGTAGTGGTACTCAGTACCTGTGAGCACCAGCCCACTGCCTTTAAGCATGAACATTAGTAGCTGCTAATTTTCTGCAGCTATTCACTGGAAAATCTCCATTTAAGGAAATTTTACTGTTAGAGAATGGGATTCCCGGTGGTGGGGAATTTCAGTGCAGAACGTCAGGGCATTGCCCTCTCCCTTGCCAACTCGAAGTGGCAATGATAATGTGATTTATGCTGGCTACTCAGAGGGAACTGCTGTGGTCTGGAATGCCCCGTATATCCATACAGAAATTGACCTAGGGATGGTTTGATGGGGGTATAGCACTCCCGGACATCCCCAAATACTACTGGGCCGCGCATCTCTCTGCCGTCAACCAATGCACCTAAAGCGATGGGAATGACCCGGCGTTCGGAATGGACCGATGGCTGCTACAGGGAGGAAACTTCGAAGCGGCACTCTACTCCAAACCGAGACGATACCCGCTTACGGGGCCTACGCACCATTCGGTGCAGCTGTGGCATATCGTACAGTGCACACTAGGCTGGGCGGATACCCTCACGATGGCCACCCCCCTGTGGGTCTCGGGGAGACTCGGCAGGCGTGGCCGCACCAAGGAGTTCCGAAACTGGGACCTCATAGGCATCTCTCACGTTCGAGATCTGTTGGGCCCGAAGGGGTGTGATACCATTTGCATCACTCCAGCAAACATACAAACTAGCTCATTTAGAACACTTCAGATACACTCAGGTCCAAGACTCCCTACAAACCAACATTCCTGCGGGTACACAGCCCCCTGTCTCCTCACCACTGGAGGACAGGCTTCTTGATGGTCACCTCCCCAAACACGCAATCTCACTCACATATAAGAAAATCATCAATCAGTCCTCTGACCTACTGTCCCCCCTCAAGGGTAAATGGGAAGCTGATGGGCTAGAGATAGATGAGGAGGAATGGCGCATTGCACTAGCCTCCCCTAAGGAGGTGGCTATTTCGGCCAGGTTTCGGCTCATCCAACTAAAAATCCTACATTGTGTCTACCTCTCAGGGACTAGACTACAGCGAATGGGCCGAAGTGCAGATGGACTTTGTAGACGGGGATGTGGAGAGGTGGGAACCTTTTTTCACATACTTTGGGACTGCCCGCGGTTGAGACATTACTTGACCCGAGTGACCTGATGAATGCAGGAGGTCTGGGAGGTAGAGGTCAGGCTTGAAGCCAAAAAATGCCTGCTGAACATCTGGGAACCTACAGACCTATCGCTTACTGGGAAAGTTTGGGCCATTCTAGGATTTGTGGTCGCTAAAAGGAACATAGCAAGGCTGTGGGGGGCGACTCAACCTCCTAATATTGGACAATGGAAGTCCGATATGGACTGGTGCATGCTCCAGGAGAAGACTGTGTATGAGGCAAGGGGCTGTCCTGGGAAGTGGACACGGATTTGGTCCGCCTGGAACGATTACAGAGGGAACATCTGTGAACCCCCCAAACCGGTCTGATTGACGAACCACTTGTACTGTGAACTCTGCTTGCTGCACTATTTCTGTCCCTCTACAATGTAATTACTGTATATGTCCTGAGACTCCTTACGCTTCAAAGGTAACCAAATTAATGCTATACTGTGATGATTGCCACCTGTTTTGTCATTTGTTAATAAAAATATATTTAAAAAAAAAATATGTAATTTATGCTTTCACACAAACTGCTCTTTTATTATTTTCTCACACTATGCAAGCTGGGAACATATAAAACAAGCATTTGCAATGCAAGTGGTCTTGCCTTTGAAACCTTATAAGTATTTAGCCATGTTGCATATTATCCTGGCACTATAATGTGCATGTGCTTTTAGCATCAAGTTCCTAACAATGGTCCTTATCATAAAAGCAAAAAAGTGTGAGGTTTTCATACATTTAAGCAATTAAACGGGTCAACAGTTACCACTCCCCTCGGAGTTAAGAGGTCCACAGATGCCCTCTCCTGGGCCGCTCTCTAGAAGGATGTTGCCTTGTGTGTTAGGAGCCCAGCGTGAAGACACTTTGCAAGTATATGTGATGCTGAACAGTGGAAAGTTTTTATTGTGTTGTAGTATCATTGTGATAGCTTGTTCCACCGCTTAGGGCTTTGAGGCCTTTTGAGGGTATGTATGAGCATGTTACTCAATGCCATTAGACTGCCATGCAGATCTACCTTAATGTCTCTGTTCTTCCACAGACTGTGCGCTCCAGTCCATAGCACACGTACACAGCAACAACTGCCTCTTAACCCCACCCGGGAACCAAAACTAACTACATTTGAACAACGAAACATATTTTTAAGGTTTTTAAGTACTCTTTAGTTTATGCTGTTATGAGTGGAAAAACAAGCCTCACCGTCAGATCCAGCAGAAGCCACTGCAGAGGAAAGCTGGGGCCACCAGATTACCATAGACGTGGCATTATCACTCCTTGCACTGAAACAAAAGAAGAAAGATGCCTGCACTCTTGTTTATGTGGGTGTATTTAGGTCATTTCAGAATAGCAGTTGTAAGGAAGACTTCAACAGCTGTTGTAAACAAGCATTTGCAATGCAATAGGTCTCGCATTTATGCAGGTTTAAGCTATTGGCATTGTAAACGACAATGCCTTTTATTTATGTTTTAAAAACAACAATAAAAGGCATTGTTATTTGCAATGTCAATAGCTCAAACTTGGGTAAATGCGAGACCTATTGCATTGCAAATGTTTATTAGATTAGTGAGTAGAAACGCTCCCTTTCGGCCCGTGTGGCAAAATAAATAAATGAACAAGTGCGGCCACTAAAGTGAAAGTGAACTGCGCTGCAAATAAAATAAAAAAATTGTGCTTATCGACTTGTGAAGGAGACCGTGTAACGCCACAAGTAAAAGATCCAGTCTTCATGGGAGGTAACAAATGGCGACAGGGCGGTAACAAGGAGGGACTAAAAAGCCTCATTGTTAACCAGCATTTACCAAGAACAATGACACCAGTCAATCAAAAAATGGGCGGAGAGAAGGCAAGGCTTCCACGACATACTTGACTACAGCATTCCTCGCAAAGCGAGTAGTGTATTCCCGCTGCCGCTAGGTGCTAATTAAAACGTTGCCAAATTGAACACTACAGGAAGCGAATGTTTGAGTCTTAAACTGGTAAAAACATATTATTGTTCAGAAGCTGACTAATGAAGGAGTGGGAGCACATGTATTACATGATTGCATTTATTTTCTATTTATGTTGATGCATATAACGCTGGAGATTATTTGTGTGCCTCTCTCTTCAGAAGGACAGCTGAACATTAACTTCTTGAGGAATTTATTATTTTTTTCTGTTCATGGCCTGCTTTGTGTACAGTAGTAAAAACTCTGATCTGGGTTATGTTAAGAGGATCATGCTTTAGTGCCCTATCACAGGGACTTAAGCTCATACAGCTACAGGCAATCCAACTCAGAGTATTTTTCCAAGTGATGGAATGAGAACTTTGGGTTTTTTTGTGTTTGTTTTTAGCGCCCCCTTAACTTGAATGTACTGTGATCACGAGCGTTGCTTATTTATTGTAGAAGCACAATTGTTGCTTTTGCTCTAAGTATTTGTGATCTCCCAGTGCTTGTGTATGGTAGAGTCTGCTTTAGCCTAATGACCAAACGTGAAAGGTATGCGCGACTGGCAGCTGTGAAGAAAGATGAAGGGGCGTATGAATGAGCAGAGGCAGGCAAACAAAGAAACGGCGCGGGACCGTTCAATAAATGTACTTTACTGTTTGTATTGATTTTTTTGTTTGCTCTTTAACTCACAGGCACTGTGACTACGAATGTTGCATTCTTGCGAAAGAAGCGCAATCGTGTCTTTTGCACTTGCTCTAAGTATTTGAGTCTCCCCGTGCTTGCACATGGTAGAGTCTGCTTTAGCCCGATGACCGACTGTGATAGGTATGCGCAACGGGCGGCAGTGAAAAAGGATGAAGCAGCGCACAAAAAAAGCAGAGGCAGGTAAACAACAATAAATGGTGCAGAACCATTCAATGTTAAAAAAAATTGTCTGCCAAATGCACAATAAAAAAATCCTTTATTTTATCATTGCAATAACCTTATTGCATTTTATAAATGTACTTTCTAATTAGGAAAAGATCAATATTTCAAGTTTGGTGTCTCTGGACTCACAATTTAAAATCACAATTTTTGCTGCAGTTGGACTTTAACTTACCAGTCTGAAAATGCATCTTTTCGAAAGTTGCCATTTTCTTACGTTAACCATTCTGTGCCTTCTACCTGTCTCTGAATAGACATCTGGAGTGGGTGACAGCTGGGCTTTGGGCATTCCCTCTAGACAGCCACACACAATGGGAGCTTATGTGTGACTTGATGGGCCTTAATGTGCCATTAACTGGCTTGATGGGGGCGGAGCTAAACAGACCCCCACTTGCACCTGTCTCCATGCAATAGGCTGAATGAGCCTGTATCGTCCCTCCAGCCAGCTTGGATCCAGGGAAGGGAAGGGAGGGGCTTCCCTGCACTTCAAATCCAATGTCTAGAAGCTTCTCTCACCTTCCAGAACCCGGATACCCAAATTATGCATATTGGACCTCAGACTCCACCACATCAGTATGCTTCTGGACCTGTGGACACTCTGCCAGGAATAAGAACTGCTGTGCTGTTACAAGGACAGGCACGCTGCTGGACTGTTACTCTGCTAGACTCCTGCTTTGCTGTGATGACCTGATGCCCTATTGTCTGGGAGTGAGAAGGACTGGGCCTGTATCTCTTCAACCCAGATCCAAAGTGACGCAAAGGGCTTGTCTGCTTACCTCCTGTTCTGAAGTCTCAGAGACATCAGATACTTCAAACCACCCTGCTACAGCACCTGGACTCTGCCATCTGTGAGTCTTGCCTTGTCAAGCGGTGCCAATCCAGTCCTGGGTTTGTTTGTTTTTTATGGGATTTATAGCACGCGCTGCTACTCAATAGAGTGTCCCGGTGCGAGTCAAAGCATCAGAGGGAACCAAAGCAGAGCAAGAAAGGAACAGTCTAGCTGAACAGGAAGGTTTTTCATTTTTTTCCAAACTGAGAGGGATTCTTCAGATTGCGTAGATCCAGGGGAATGGAATTCCAGTAGGCAGCTGCAAGACAGGAAACTGCCACCTTTACATTTCAAACGAAACCTAGGGACAGATGCTAGGAGCATATTTGAGGAGCGAAGACACCTGCCAGGGGTGTAAAACTGAAAACGTTTCCTAAAATAGGCAGGGCCATACTCATAACGTGCAGCATGAGCAATGGTAATAGCCTTAAACTTTATTCTAGTTTTTACTGGCAACCAGTGTAAATTACGCAAGTGATGCCTGACACTGGATTGCTTAGGAAGATCCAGTAGGAGATGAGCAGCGGCATTCTGAACCACCTGAAGTCTGTCCAGAAGGCAACCTGTCAAACCACCATAAAGTGCATTTGCATAATCTATGCGAGAGGTGACCAGAGCACGGATGACTGTTTCTTTAGCAGAGAGAGGCAGAAGTGTCAAAAATCTACGGAGAAGTTTTAAAATACCAAAGCAGGTGCCAGTGAGTTTGCCAATTTGTTTACTAAAACTTAGTTTCTCATCAAACCAGATGCCAAGATTTTTCACAGGATATCCAGAAGGGGCAGGGGGACTCAGCTGACCAGAGGTAATGCCAAAACAAAGGGGGAAACTCCCCAAAGTGTTACATTTTAATTGAGCTGACTCAAGCCAGCTACATTTTGATACTAAGCAAGCCTTGACATGAGATGTGTCAGCCTCGTGTTTCTTCCAGGTAAACAAGAGTTGCGTATCGTCTTCATAGGTAACTTCTTTGGCACCCAGATCCTCAGCCAGCTGAATAAGAGGAGTCATGTAAAGATTAAATAGCAAATAACAAATGGGTCCTTGGAAGTGGGTATAAAGTGCTGCTCTTGTAGAACATGAGTCATCACTGATCAATTTGCAAAAATCAGAACCATGCCACTCAACTCATGATACGTTTAGGAAGCAATAACCAGATTGCACCTGCCCTAAGCTAAATCCTTTGGATCTTGGTTATAGAGATAACTGAATGCAAGACCATATCCACCATCCACAAGTCACTCCAGTATGTCTAAGTTACCTAACCATTCAGAAAAGGGGGGGTGGTGATGAACAGAGTGTCTGAATTAAGCAGACCACTCTTACCCAGTCCAAAGATCAGGGCTTGATCCATAACCGTTATTTATCTCACTGCACCATCCAGGCTCAGAACCTGGCTATATGCAAATCAGTCTGTCCCTGGCCCAGTGCATCATGGGAACAGGGCAGACTAAACTACCAAGCCAATTCTTCACCAGAGAGGAAACAAGCTACCGGGGACCGGTTTCTGGCATTTCAGCCGTCTTCGGCCCGGCTTACTTGAATCCTGATGGTGCAGTGAGAAAGGGACTCATGTCTGAGTATACCCTGCCACACCTATAGTGGCCAAAAACGATTCAGAAAAGGGGGGTGGTGATGAACAGAGTGTCTGAATTAAGCAGACCACTCTTACCCAGTCCAAAGATCAGGGCTTGATCCATCACCGTTATTTATCTCACTGCACCATCCCAGCTCAGAACCTGGCTATATGCAAATCAGTCTGTCCCTGGCCCAGTGCATCATGGGAACAGGGCAGACTAAACTACCAAGCCAATTCTTCACCAGAAAGGAGACAAGCTACCAGGGACCGGTTTCTGGCATTTCAGCCGTCTTCGGCCCGGCTTGCTTGAATCCTGATGGTGCAGTGAGAAAGGGACTCATGTCTGAGTATACCCTGCCACACCTATGGTGGCCAAAAACGATTCAGAAAAGGGGGGTGGTGATGAACAGAGTGTCTGAAGTAAGCAGACCACTCTTACCCAGTCCAAAGATCAGGGCTTGATCCATCACCGTTATTTATCTCACTGCACCATCCCAGCTCAGAACCTGGCTATATGCAAATCAGTCTGTCCCTGGCCCAGTGCATCATGGGAACAGGGCAGACTAAACTACCAAGCCAATTCTTCACCAGAAAGGAGACAAGCTACCGGGGACCGGTTTCTGGCATTTCAGCCGTCTTCGGCCCGGCTTGCTTGAATCCTGATGGTGCAGTGAGAAAGGGACTCCTGTCTGAGTATACCCTGCCACACCTATAGTGGCCAAAAACGATTCAGAAAAGGGGGGTGGTGATGAACAGAGTATCTGAATTAAGGAGACCACTCTTACCCAGTCCAAAGATCAGGGCTTGATCCATCACCGTTATTTATCTCACTGCACCATCCCAGCTCAGAACCTGGCTATATGCAAATCGGTCTGTCCCTGGCCCGGTGCATCATGGGAACAGGGCAGACTAAACTACCAAACCAATTCTTCTCCAGAAAGGAGACAAGCTACCGGGGACCGGTTTCTGGCATTTCAGCCGTCTTCGGCCCGGCTTGCTTGAATCCTGATGGTGCAGTGAGAAAGGGACTCATGTCTGAGTATACCGGGCCGACGACGGCTGAAATGCCAGAAACCGGTCCCCGGAAGCTTGTTTCCTTCCCAGTGTAAGAATTGGCTTGGTAGTTTGGTTTGCCCAGTTCCCATCATGCACTGGGACAGGAACAGACTAATTTGCATATAGCCAGGTTCTGAACTGGGATGGTGCAGTGAGCTAAAAAACGGTGTTGGATCTAGCCCTGATCTCTTGACTGGGTAAGAGTATTCTGCTGAATTCAGAAACTCTGTCCATCATCACCCCTTGTTGTTAAATATTTTGTCCACCCTAAGCGTGGAAGGGTATACTCAGATGTGATTCCCTTGCTCATTGCACCATCAGGATTCAAGCAAGCCGGGCCAACGACGGCTGAAATGCCAGAAACCGGTCCCCGGAAGCTTGTTTCCTTCCCAGTGTAAGAATTGGCTTGGTAGTTTGGTTTGCCCAGTTCCCATCATGCACTGGGACAGGAACAGACTAATTTGCATATAGCCAGGTTCTGAACTGGGATGGTGCAGTGAGCTAAAAAACGGTGTTGGATCTAGCCCTGATCTCTTGACTGGGTAAGAGTATTCTGCTTAATTCAGAAACTCTGTACATCACCACCCCTTGTTGTTAAATATTTTGTCCACCCTAAGCGTGGAAGGGTATACTCAGATGTGAGTCCCTTGCTCATTGCACCATCAGGATTCAAGCAAGCCGGGCCGACGACGGCAGAAATGCCAGAAACCGGTCCCCAGAAGCTTGTTTCCTTCCCAGTGTAAGAATTGGCTTGGTAGTTTGGTTTGCCCAGTTCCCATCATGCACTGGGACAGGAACAGACTAATTTGCATATAGCCAGGTTCTGAAGTGGGATGGTGCAGTGAGCTAAAAAACGGTGTTGGATCTAGCCCTGATCTCTTGACTGGGTAAGAGTATTCTGCTTAATTCAGAAACTCTGTCCATCACCACCCCTTGTTGTTAAATATTTTGTCCACCCTAAGTGTGGAAGGGTATACTCAGATGTGAGTCCCTTGCTCATTGCACCATCAGGATTCAAGCAAGCCGGGCCGTCGACGGCTGAAATGCCAGAAACCGGTCCCCGGAAGCTTGTTTCCTTCCCAGTGTAAGAATTGGCTTGGTAGTTTGGTTTGCCCAGTTCCCATCATGCACTGGGACAGGAACAGACTAATTTGCATATAGCCAGGTTCTGAACTGGGATGGTGCAGTGAGCTAAAAAACGGTGTTGGATCTAGCCCTGATCTCTTGACTGGGTAAGAGTATTCTGCTTAATTCAGAAACTCTGTCCATCACCACCCCTTGTTGTTAAAAATTTTGTCCACCCTAAGCGTGGAAGGGTATACTCAGATGTGAGTCCCTTGCTCATTGCACCATCAGGATTCAAGCAAGCCGGGCCGACGACGGCTGAAATGCCAGAAACTGGTCCCCGGAAGCTTGTTTCCTTCCCAGTGTAAGAATTGGCTTGGTAGTTTGGTTTGCCCAGTTCCCATTATGCACTGGGACAGGAACAGACTAATTTGCATATAGCCAGGTTCTGAACTGGGATGGTGCAGTGAGCTAAAAAACAGTGTTGGATCTAGCCCTGATCTCTTGACTGGGTAAGAGTATTCTGCTTAATTCAGAAACTCTGTCCATCACCACCCCTTGTTGTTAAATATTTTGTCCACCCTAAGCGTGGAAGGGTATACTCAGATGTGAGTCCCTTGCTCATTGCACCATCAGGATTCAAGCAAGCCGGGCCGACGACGGCTGAAATGCCAGAAACCGGCCCCCGGAAGCTTGTTTCCTTCCCAGTGTAAGAATTGGCTTGGTAGTTTGGTTTGCCCAGTTCCCATCATGCACTGGGACAGGAACAGACTAATTTGCATATAGCCAGGTTCTGAACTGGGATGGTGCAGTGAGCTAAAAAACGGTGTTGGATCTAGCCCTGATCTCTTGACTGGGTAAGAGTATTCTGCTTAATTCAGAAACTCTGTCCATCACCACCCCTTGTTGTTAAATATTTTGTCCACCTTAAGCGTGGAAGGGTATACTCAGATGTGAGTCCCTTGCTCATTGCACCATCAGGATTCAAGCAAGCCGGGCCAACGACGGCTGAAATGCCAGAAACCGGTCCCCGGAAGCTTGTTTCCTTCCCAGTGTAAGAATTGGCTTGGTAGTTTGGTTTGCCCAGTTCCCATCATGCACTGGGACAGGAACAGACTAATTTGCATATAGCCAGGTTCTGAACTGGGATGGTGCAGTGAGCTAAAAAACGGTGTTGGATCTAGCCCTGATCTCTTGACTGGGTAGGAGTATTCTGCTTAATTCAGAAACTCTGTCCATCACCACCCCTTGTTGTTAAATATTTTGTCCACCCTAAGCGTGGAAGGGTATACTCAGATGTGAGTCCCTTGCTCATTGCACCATCAGGATTCAAGCAAGCCGGGCCGACGACGGCTGAAATGCCAGAAACCGGTCCCCGGAAGCTTGTTTCCTTCCCAGTGTAAGAATTGGCTTGGTAGTTTGGTTTGCCCAGTTCCCATCATGCACTGGGACAGGAACAGACTAATTTGCATATAGCCAGGTTCTGAACTGGGATGGTGCAGTGAGCTAAAAAACGGTGTTGGATCTAGCCCTGATCTCTTGACTGGGTAAGAGTATTCTTCTTCATTCAGAAACTCTGTCCATCACCACCCCTTGTTGTTAAATATTTTGTCCACCCTAAGCGTGGAAGGTTATACTCAGATGTGAGTCCCTTGCTCATTGCACCATCAGGATTCAAGCAAGCCGGGCCGACGACGGCTGAAATGCCAGAAACCGGTCCCCGGAAGCTTGTTTCCTTCCCAGTGTAAGAATTGGCTTGGTAGTTTGGTTTGCCCAGTTCCCATCATGCACTGGGACAGGAACAGACTAACTTGCATATAGCCAGGTTCTGAACTGGGATGGTGCAGTGAGCTAAAAAACGGTGTTGGATCTAGCCCTGATCTCTTGACTGGGTAAGAGTATTCTGCTTAATTCAGAAACTCTGTCCATCACCACCCCTTGTTGTTAAATATTTTGTCCACCCTAAGCGTGGAAGGGTATACTCAGATGTGAGTCCCTTGCTCATTGCACCATCAGGATTCAAGCAAGCCGGGCCGACGACGGCTGAAATGCCAGAAACCGGTCCCCGGAAGCTTGTTTCCTTCCCAGTGTAAGAATTGGCTTGGTAGTTTGGTTTGCCCAGTTCCCATCATGCACTGGGACAGGAACAGACTAATTTGCATATAGCCAGGTTCTGAACTGGGATGGTGCAGTGAGCTAAAAAACGGTGTTGGATCTAGCCCTGATCTCTTGACTGGGTAAGAGTATTCTGCTTCATTCAGAAACTCTGTCCATCACCACCCCTTGTTGTTAAATATTTTGTCCACCTTAAGCGTGGAAGGGTATACTCAGATGTGAGTCCCTTGCTCATTGCACCATCAGGATTCAAGCAAGCCGGGCCGACGACGGCTGAAATGCCAGAAACCGGTCCCCGGAAGCTTGTTTCCTTCCCAGTGTGAGAATTGGCTTGGTCGTTTGGTTTGCCCAGTTCCCATCATGCACTGGGACAGGAACAGACTAACTTGCATATAGCCAGGTTCTGAACTGGGATGGTGCAGTGAGCTAAAAAACGGTGTTGGATCTAGCCCTGATCTCTTGACTGGGTAAGAGTATTCTGCTTAATTCAGAAACTCTGTCCATCACCACCCCTTGTTGTTAAATATTTTGTCCACCCTAAGCGTGGAAGGGTATACTCAGATGTGAGTCCCTTGCTCATTGCACCATCAGGATTCAAGCAAGCCGGGCCGACGACGGCTGAAATGCCAGAAACCGGTCCCCGGAAGCTTGTTTCCTTCCCAGTGTAAGAATTGGCTTGGTAGTTTGGTTTGCCCAGTTCCCATCATGCACTGGGACAGGAACAGACTAATTTGCATATAGCCAGGTTCTGAACTGGGATGGTGCAGTGAGCTAAAAAACGGTGTTGGATCTAGCCCTGATCTCTTGACTGGGTAAGAGTATTCTGCTTAATTCAGAAACTCTGTCCATCACCACCCCTTGTTGTTAAATATTTTGTCCACCTTAAGCGTGGAAGGGTATACTCAGATGTGAGTCCCTTGCTCATTGCACCATCAGGATTCAAGCAAGCCGGGCCGACGACGGCTGAAATGCCAGAAACCGGTCCCCGGAAGCTTGTTTCCTTCCCAGTGTGAGAATTGGCTTGGTCGTTTGGTTTGCCCAGTTCCCATCATGCACTGGGACAGGAACAGACTAATTTGCATATAGCCAGGTTCTGAACTGGGATGGTGCAGTGAGCTAAAAAACGGTGTTGGATCTAGCCCTGATCTCTTGACTGGGTAAGAGTATTCTGCTTAATTCAGAAACTCTGTCCATCACCACCCCTTGTGGTTAAATAAGTTACCTAACCAAACACTTTTGGTCTTCCAACCTCGAATGTAAGATCTGCCTCCCTGAACCAACAGGCTACCTACTAGCATAGGCTCAGTGTTTGGCAGATCACTCCATGTGCATTGATGTAATCTTTGGAATGCCCCCTCGTTTCTCAGGTGCCCTCCCCTGCAGAACCCATCTCCTGTGCAGCCCCCCTTCCTCCACTCACCTCCCACAGGAGGCCAATTCTAACTGTACTCCTGAAAAACATTTCTCAGAGGCATTGCTGTCATTTCCTGGGGTTTTATATTATTTGCTGTGAGAGGAGGTGCACATTCAGCGGCGGCTCCTCTGCAATGACGGCGATGCGTTGCCCCACTGGCCCAGAACCAAAAGTTGAAAAATAAAATGATATTTTAATGTTGTTTTATTTTTCAGCTGCTGACTGAGCCAAGCATACACAGGGAGGGGCGGGCTAGGCCATGGGATGGAGGAGGAGTGGAGTGAACTTATAAGTGTGCATGCCAGTTTTGCCAGCCTTTTAGGCCGGCCAAACAGACATGTGAAGTTAAGTTTCTCCCTCAGAGCTTTATTTCACAGCCAGATGGAGAAACGGCACAGACTACCTGTGTCTGAGTGAGCATTAAACCAACCTGCTTAGGGATTGGATGGGAAGTCTCTGATGGTGTCCCAGGGACTGCTGGGAACAAGAAGCAGAGGTGCGTTTTTAACAATTATTTAATTCCCCCTATCACCGTCTGTGGCTGCCCTGCCGCCTCACCACTTTTTATAGCCAGCAGACGTGACTGCGCACTTCATACAGTGCTTGCCCAGGCCAACCCGTTCTAATTCTGCAGTTGACAATGAGCCGGCCGACTTTGCAAACACGGCAAGACTGATTCTTTAAACTACAACCGTAAGACTGTAGCAGTCTTTTTGAATTGTGCAGCAGCAGCCAGCCCAAATAAGGAGCCCCGTCTATCCAAAGTAAAAAACAAAATCAACTAACCAAGTAGTCCGGTCATAGGCCCGTCAGTAAGATATGGATTTTCCGCCTTTTCTACCTGACTCCACCCCCTTCCTTGGGCCTCTCAGTCCTCAAGTCTTGCAAGGTGGACTATTTCCATTATTACTTTGCAGGGCACTTTGCACACACAGAGATATCATATTGATTTAATGGGTACTGGGGAACTATTAGTCACAGGATATATTTTTGGTTGTTTCATTCCATAACCACATGCTCTAAATCAGTCCCTTTTAAAAGACATAGCTAGGCTGGCTCGGTAAGGTGCTAATGGGATATGATTAATTTGATATATTGTATTTGAGTTCCAATACTTTTATCAGTTCCTTGAGTTAGCTTTAACTACTTCTTGCTATTGCCACTTTTGAAAAGACAAGTTTCTATAAGCAACAACTCCCATCCAAAAGAAATGAAATAGTTTCGAAACAGCAATGGTAAACAACATCCTCAGCAGATGATGCCAATTAATCACCTATTGCTTTGACCCAAGGAAAGGGTCTCATAACATACTTTAGCCTTTTTTTCTTGTACAGAAAAGATTATACGTCATTAAAAAATGATAGCAAGGAAATATCAGAAAATGCTGAGAAGGTTGGAGCCTGTTAAAGGTTTTTTGAGCAGAGAAACAACCACATCCTTTTAGTTTTTACATTGATAGGCACTTTTGATGAGGCAAGCAAGATATTGTAAAAAGAGTTAAGGGCAGAAGCTATTATCCCTAGATCTAACCGTTAGGACATGTGCAGAAAAGGGTTCCACTGGGAGGGAGATTTAATCAAAAGGTCAGAAGAAGTAATAGAGTATGCAGAGAGCAAGCTGAATTCAGTAGCCACATTGAGGATGTGTCAAGATCGCAAAGCTTTTTGAAGGATGACACATGCATCTCAAAACTAAGATAATTTTTTATATTTGTTACATGAAAAAGAGATAAGGAATTGGAAACTTAGGGAGAAGGCTCAATGGACTTAGCAGCACACATTGGTTTAAAAGACATTTCACCTCTTCTTCGGTCTCGGTTACTTTTTTTTCTAATTCAGCACACATACATCCACCTCTCCCTTTCATGCTCTACTTTTCACCTTGTCTCTTCCCCAACCCATTAACTTCATCTGCTCGGTCAGTGTCTTTTATATCCACTTCACCTTTGCATTATCCCCTCTTCACCTCTCATCTCTCCCCAACATCTTACCTTCACACTCTGATTCTGCCACTTTTACATCCATCATTCCCTTGAAGGTTCTGCCCCTCTTAAATCCAAATATTTCCTCCATATGCTGCTCTTTACCAAGATTATCCCCCTGCCTTTTACCTTGTTTCAGCCATCCTTTTCCTTTATACCCATCTCTCCTTCAACTTTCCAAATGTTTTTTACGTTTTTATTAACACTGGGCAGAGCTGGCGGAGCAGCATTATGCCGAGGTCCACAGAGTTGGGGACCAACTCCGTGGAGCTCTGCTCCGCTGCCTGCCTCTACCCACCGAAGTATTAATTAAATTAATATAAATGATAAGTAAAATAATAAACACTTACCTTGCCTACGGCTTCCCCGGGATGCTGTCCTCTGCTTCCTCTGCATTTCGCGGTGATCTGCGCAGGTACACGCACCCACGCATGCACATTTCTCGCAAGGAATGCGTAACGCGGAGTAGGCAAATCTCCGCATACTCCGCGGACGATGAGTTCTCCTCCCACGGTACATTTTTATATGGGTTCTGCCCTTCCCAACATTTCTCTGTTTTGCATGATATTGTAGGTGGGCAAGCCACTGAAACCTCAAGGCAGAGGTTCGACTTCGCTCCTCTCAACATTCTTTTGGAACCTCAAAAGCAAAATGAGCCGACTTTTCATAGGAGGTGATGTAGCCTAGTTGCTACAGCTGTCCGCCATCCATCACAAGAGCTAAGCTTGAATCATGGCCTCTGTTCAGCAATCTGTGAATCCAGGCAAATCTCTGTGGTGGAACAAAAAATAATTCAGTCTCTAGAGCACTCTTATGTCCATGGACAAGGTTTGTAGATGTAAAACTGCCAAATTACAATGTGGATGGACCCTACCTGTCACTCAGACTCAAGTCTCATCCTCCAAGAATTAAAGACGAAGTATTAACCTTTAATGTCCTAAAGAGATACCTATGTAGTGGCTGCATAGCACAGTAAGAAACTGGAAAATCTAGGATCATTCCCGGCTTCCCTGCTTGAACAAATTGTGTGATCCTAGGTAAATGCTTTATTTCAACAACATCCGGCATTATCACACATCATAGCTGTTGGACTTGGGCCTTTTTTGCAGGGTCATCCTAGAACTTTTTGCCTTCCTCCTGTATTTTTTTTTGACCTGCTGTTGGTCGTTTTATGACTCTGGGCACTTTATCACTGCTGATCAGTGCTAACATGCATGTGCTCTCTATTGGAAACATGGTAAGACTGGTCTACTTATGTTTTGCATATTTAATTTACTTATCATTCCCTTATAAAGTAATATCCCATATACCCAGGGCCAGTTAATGAAATGCTACTGGTGGGCTTGCAGCACTGCTTGCGCCAGCCACCGAAGTAGCCTTTCAAACCTGTCTCAGGCCTCTGCCACTGCAGGGCCTGCGTGCACAGTTTACTGCCACTGTGATGTGGCATATAAATTGGTTGCCACGTCTGCAACTCCCATTTTACTACGTATCAGTCACCCCTAAGGTAGGCCCTAGCTATCCCTATGGGCAGGGTGCGGTGTAGGTAAAAGGTAGGACATGTGCCTTAACTGTGTGGCATGTCCTCGTAGTGACAAACAACCTATTTGTTTTCTCACTGCTGTGAGGCTGTTCTCTCATAGGTTTGCATTGGGGATTCCCTGATATGTGTTTCAGTGTTAATTCCTGACATGAGAGGGGTAGCTTAACCATGTATGGTATATTTCAAATAGTAGTTATAAATCCTGTTTATTGGTGAAAGCAAATTTATTATTACTATTTTAGAAAGGCGACGTTGAGAAGTGGTTATTTCTGTGTGCTATGTGTCTTTGTGCCCTGACAGATGTTATTGACCGTCTGTTTCTGACTGACAGGGGAGAGGGGATGTGTATTCACTACAGCCAGTCCCGGGGGGATGGGGGGGGGGGGGGGGGGTGTTGAGGTGTGTCCTGCGCTCTCTGGGTGACTCAGCGCTGGGCTGAATAGAACGTGGCTGAATTTAGAGTAGAAGGATGAATTTTACCTATCAGCTGAATAGACCCGGTCTGTATTTGTAGTGGTGGGAGATGTTACACCTGCACATGAATAGGGCTGTGCCTGCCCCCATGGTGTATCTGGGGCCAAGGCTTATATTGTGAATGGTGGCTTGTTAGAAATGGGGTCTCTAGTTGGCAGATGTAGGTACCTTTGTCCAAATAGGGACCCTTGCTTCTAGTCAGGGTAAGGGGGATACACTCCTAAAATAACCCCTGCTCATCCCCTTAATAGCTTGGCTCGAGCAGGCTTGAAATACTCTTGAAAAATAGTACCTGCACAAAATAGCCTTTAAATTGCAGTAAAATCAATAAAACACAGTACTTCCAACTCATTAGCTTCTCCTGGGGCTACCACAATACTGAATACAACAGAATCTAACAATTCCAGCTGACCGCGTCGATAAGGGCCAGCTAAAGCGTCAACAGACTCAGACATAGTACCTTTCTTGTTGCATCCAACACATTGGTGCGAGTCGGTCGGGGAAAACGTTGCGGTAGCATTGTGAAATGGAGCGCTGCGACGGACGATGTCCTCACAATTCGGTCCAGGCAACAGCTCGTTGACGGATTCGATGTGACCTGGGCTTGCGTTGAAGTGGTGAGATGATGCTTGCTGCGGTGCTGGCAGGTCACGGTGCAGTGACAGAGTTGGTTGATGATCTAGTCGGGCAGCGACAGAGTCGGTGATGTCCTTGCAGCATGTAGTAAAGTGTTGTGTCGTGCGGTGTCCACAGGATGTGGTGCAAGCAACGGCTCGTTGATGGAATCGTTGAGACCAGGGTTGCAATGTGAAGCAAGGCGTTGCTCTTGGCTGTGCGATGGACTCAATGACAGAGTCGGTTTCCCTTTTCCTCTGCGGAGACGATCAGAGAAGGTGCCCACAGACACTGTGAGGTCTTTGCTGTTCCTGAGACCTCTAGAACAGGGGTCAAGCTCACTTCAAGCCGTTAGAGATCTTTTCTAGAAGCAGGGGGACAAAGCAAGCAGCAAAGTCATTTTCTCTTTCCCTTGGCAGCAAGGAGCCACTCCAGGCCAACCATAGACAGCAAACAGCACTGGGGCAGTCTTCCTCCTCAGCTTCTCCAGCTCTTCTCATTGGCAAAGGTTCCTCTTGATTTCCCACAAGTGATCTAAAAGTCTAGGGTCTGGACCCCTCTTTTTATACAAACAAATCGTTTGTTCTCTGAAGGCTGAGAGTGTCTGTACCCAGCCAAAACCAGTTCTGTCCTCACTGGCAGGAGGTGGCGACAGCATTGTTGAAGGAAGATTAGGCTGATTCATGTGACAGGAAATCTCCTCCCCCTACTTAAAATGCAGCCCAGGTCTATTCAGCCCGGCCCTGACTCATCAGGCCCTCTGGAGCCACTGCCGCTCTCCAGCCCCTGTCATCCAAAAGCCAGACATGTAATACACAAACCTAGCAGAGGCACACTGGATAGTTAAGCAAGAAAATACCTACTTTCTAAAAGTGGTATTTTCAATCACAGAATGTAAAAATCACCCCCACTAAAAGATGTATTTTAACATTCTGAGTTCAGGCATACTAAACTTTGTTTTCTTACCTTGTTTGCAGTGGCAGTTATGTTTATACGAGGTTATAAATAAACTCCCCATTCTGTCCTATGAGTACAGGTAACCTTGCAATAGTGAAAAATAAAATTGGCTGTAATTCACTATCAGGGCATACCACACACATTGGCGCATGTCCTGCCTTTCACATACACTGCAACCTGTCCACAGGGGTACCTTGGTCCTACTTTAGGGGTGACATATATAGAAAAGGGAAGGTTTAGAGATTGGCAGGTATGTGCACTTGCCAAGTTGACATGGCAGTCCCAGACTGCACACAGGCTCTACAATGGAAGGCCAGAGTTACATTTTACAGGCTGCTTCTGTGGGTGGCACAATCAGTGCTGCAGCCCACTAGCAGTATTTGTTTTCCTGGCCCTGGGCACACATAGTGCACTGTACTAAAGTCTGTTTAGTACATCAAATATGCCAATCATGGAATCACTAATCCATCACAAGAATTTACAAAGGGAGCACTTGCACTTTGGCACTGACCAGCAGGGGCAAAGTGCCCAAAGCATTTAGACTAACCCTGGGCATAGTGGGTGTAGCGGGGCAATGCAGAGGTACACAGAGTTGCAAATAAACTCAGTGGAACTCCGTGGAGCTCCGCTACGCCGCCTGCCTCCAGCCCTATTAAGAAGTAATTTAACATTAATTAAAAATAAACTTAAAACCACTTACCTCTTTACTGCGGCATGCCTGGGCTGCCCTCCTCCTCGTCCTTGCCGTACCGGTAATGCTTGAGAAGACTGCCCATGCACTGGTCCGTGCGCATGTGTAGTTTTCTCAAGCATTACCGGTACGGTGAGGAATAGGAGGAGAGCAGGTCGGGGGCACCACAATAAAGAGCTAAGTGGTTTTAAGTTTATTTTTAATTAATGTTAACTTGCTTCTTAATAGAGAGGTGAAGGTGGGGCTGGCCAACTCCGCTCCGCTGAGGAGTGTGCAGAGATTTGCCTTCTCCGTGTTCTCGGCGGAATGCAGAGAAGGCAAGTCTCTGCACACTCCATGAGCGGAGCAGAGTTCTCCGCCCGGGGTTGATCTAGACCATCAAAATAAAGTCCAACACACAGCAATAACACTGTAGGCAAAGGCAAAAATGCAGGGGAGACCCATGCCAATGGTGCCAGGTCTAACATGGGTATAGAGCACTTGTAAATGTATCTTAAAGTGCCCCCAGAACAAAGATATTTGGACTATAAGTAAAGGGGCTGTACCCCATGAAGTAGAGAAGACACTGCATGGAAGGCCAGAGGACTGCTGTGGCCAGGAGGATCCACCATTTGGGACTGACCTACTGCCTGCTGTGTGGCTGAAAGGACTGACCCTCTGCAGGGTGACCCTGTGTGATGGCCTGCCTGGGCCCTGTTCTCTGCCCTAGTTTTCTCCAGGGACTCAGTGGAGCATTCCCCCTCACCAAGCTTGTGAAGAGTGCTTGATTTATCACTGATAAGTGTATGGGGAGCGCTGTGCCTTGCAGACGATTTTTAATGGAAGCGAGCCGTGGGTGCTGAAAATCATTGCCAGAGCCCAGGACCCGGGTCACTCTCTCGAAGTGCAGCAGGAGGCTCTGCAGGTCCAAAATTCGGGTGGGAGTCTACCCCGCATTCTTTTGCCAGGAAGCAGTAGCGACTCGTTGCCCCAGAATCCGGAAGCCAGGCAGGGAGGACTAGCTGTGTGGCTGAGCCTGGTTGTGTTGGGGCAAAGCGGGACCCCACACCAGGGAGAGAAAGCAGAGCCTTGCGGGCTCCTGTCAGCTGTGGGCTACCAGAGTTCAGCGAAAGAGTGGAGACATCGCTCTGTGGTTTCCTGTCCGATGGGGCCCGACCAGAGTCTTCCTGTAACCGCCCAGTGATTCCACATTCGCAGAGGTGAGGGGAGGTGCAAGGACGGTACTGCAAGTTACAGGCACACCCACCATGAAGTTAAGACAAGAGACCCAGGAGGGGGTCTTCCCGCCAACTGGAGCAGAGAAGCTCAGGGTAAGACCTCGACAGAGGCCCCTGATTAGAATAGCTCCACATTCCTGACATTGTCGCAGCTGCGCAGCATGGTTACAGGCAGCTGCACTCTTACCTATTGTCCTGGGACAGTATTGTGTGTGAGAAGCTGGGGTTGAGACCTCGACAGAGGCCCCGGATTAGGATTGCCGCATTTCCCTGTGGAAGGCAGGCAGTTAGCCCAGGAGCCTAAGCAGGGGAAGTCAGTTACGGCGGGCAGTGTCCTAAGAGTACAGATGAGGCCATTGTTGTTCTCACATTGCACAAGGATCCATGTAATGCTGTTCACTCTTATATGGTGTGCCCTGATGTAATGTTGTTTCATACAGGGGGATTCACAATGATCGGGAGTTCCTAATGTGTGCACTGTTGAGGATGTGTTTGCATAATGTGTTATGCTCGGTGCAATCCTACCAGTAGTACTGGTCAGCCTAATTGTGATGATTATGACAATGGTTCCATTGGCCAAGAGATTTTTGTAGTCCCTGTGAAGTCATGCCGAGTGCCAGTGGCACAGTGTAATATATGTGATTGGGTTCTAATATGTTTTTATAGATAATACAAAGGCTATTTTTATATATCCTTGTGTGGAGTTTCTTTTGTGATGTGCCTAGTATGTCACTGCTGTGTGAGTGTGTTGTGCAAATGCTTTACACATTTCCTCTGGGATAAGCCTGACTGCTCCTCCAAGCTACCAAGGAGGTGTTCAGGGGTTATCTTCACTGTGTAACTCCCTGTCCCTGACTGGAGTGTCAGGCTCTTCCTGGCTTAGGTGCATACCATAGCCAACCAGAAACCCCATTTCTAACAATAGAACATTCAAATACATCAAATCAGGGTGTTTGCCGTACAACACCTCTTGTGTTTGATGTAATAGAATATTAATTTGCTCTATGTTACCTTGGAAAAAAGTAAATACTACCTAACCCAAATTGAATCTGCCCAGAACTCCACCAAGGAACTATTTAAAGTAGTAACTAAACTTTCCACACCTCCAACACATTTGACTATGGAAGTGTTGCAAGATTTATGTAACTCTCTTGCAAATTTCTTTAAAGAGAAGGTCACTCATATCTACTCAAATTTCGTTACCCAGGCTAACTCAGATCCGCTTACCCCCTATAATTCAACAAAGATCTCCCTCTCCACCGTATTCTCTAAATTAGCTCAGGTCCCTACCGAGCAGGTACATGAGCTTGTTCTATCTATTAAATCTGGTTACCATCTGGATCCCTCTCCCCCCTCCATTCTCAAATTGATTCCGGATCCTATCGCCAATATCCTTGCAGACATATGCAATTCAATGTTCAGCACTGGTGTTTATCCTTCAGTATGGAAAAAGGCCATCAATAAACCCTTACTCAAGAAATCCAACCTTGATCCGCTAGAACCCAAAAATTACAGACCTATAGCTTGTCTTCCATTTCCATTAAAGATCATTCAAAAATTAATGAATAGGCAACTAGCTCAATTCATCGACAATAATAAGCTGCTCGATGATACTCAATTCGGGTTCAGGAAGGGTCACGGGACTGAGACAGCCCTCATCTAGGCCTCGGATGAGATCAGGATGATCTTGGATAGAGGTGGAGCGACTGTCCTTATCCTGTTGGATTTGTCTGCGGCTTTTGACACGGTTGATCATACCATCTTGATCGACCAAGTCACTGCCATTGGCATTGAACAAAAAGCCAGGGCTTTACTAACATCATTTCTTGCCAACCGCACTCAGTCGGCCAAGCTGGGTGAATTTTACTCTCCCGGTTTTTTCCCTCCCATGTGGAGTGCCTCAGGGATCTTCCCTAAGTCCAACCTTATTCAATATCTATGTGTCAGACTTGGCAAGGACCATCAAAACCCATGGGATGAGGTTAACATCATATGCTGACGACGCCCAACTTGTGCTGGCAGTCCACAATGATGGATTAGAAGTGGCAGCTAATTTTCAAGCGGGCATGCGAGACATCAGCCTCTGGATGTCACGCAACTGCTTGAAGTTAAATTCCGACAAAACGGAAGTAATGACCTTCGGTAGCTTATCCCCCAGCTGGTCCCCAACTTAGTGGCCAACTGAGATGAGAGCCCGTCCGCAGCCTGTCACTAAGGTTAGGAATCTGGGAGTGATGTTTGACGATAAGCTCTCTTTTATCCGCCATGCAAATTTAGTTATCTCATCATCTTTTTTCGCCCTCAAAATGATTAAGAAACTTCTCCCTTTCCTTCCTCTGAGCGCAGGAAAAACTCTCATGTGTACATTGGTCTTATCCAAGATCGATTACTGCAATTGCCTCATTCTAAATGCCCAGGAGAAAGTTTTGAACAAATTGCAGTCAGCCCAAAACGCAGCAGCCAGAATATTGTCAGGCACGCCCAAGTTCAAAACTATTTCCCCTGTAATATGCCAGCTCCATTGGTTGTCAATCAGGAATCGAATTAAATTCAAGGCACTATGTATTGCATACAGGGCAACAAACAACTCCGGCCCTGCGTTCCTAAGAAAATCATTATGCCTGTACACCCCTAAAAGGCCAGTGTGTTCCTCTTCAAACTGACTCCTAACTGTCTTACGGACAAAGAAATCATCATGGGGAGACAGATGTTTCTCAGTTGCCACGGCCAAATTGTGGAACACCTTGCCCCCTTACATCAAGGCCAGACCCTCCCTTCTTACTTTCAGGAAGCTAGTAAAAACATGGTTCTTCAACCAGTAATGAATTATTCCATCAGCTTTGCTTTCTGTCTTTCAGCGCCGAGACACCTTCGGGTATTTGCACGCTATATAAATTTCACAAATAAATAAATAAATAAAATATGTTCAGAATATAGCCCACATATAGGGTACACATGAATCCTGACAAGATTCTTAGGGAGGGCCACTGGAATAATAAGATGTTGCAGTCTCTGCATTTTCCACATAATCATGGATTTGCCGCATTTTCTACATAAGTCATCGCTCCATAATCTGCAGCTCTTAACAGAAAAATAATATTTTGTTTCTAGCTCAAATGTATCAAGCAATACTAAAAGCTCAGCAACACTTGTTGCTGCACAGTGGAAACCCCTTGGCACAGGTTAAATGGTCATCTTTCTGTTGCATATTGCTGTATTTGGTGTTGACTGGTACTAATGAGATGCAATATTTGCCCAGATAGTAGTAACATGGTAAGAATGATAAAATAATGAAGAAATAATGCCACATAATTTGCCTTTTTTGTCACCAAAGTTAGTAAACCCTAGCGCCTAATTTGGTGCTTTTCTGCCACATAATTCCAGTGGCCTGCTCTTATTTCACGAATGCCATTATCATTAGGGCAGGTCGGGACTGTTTGTCAGTTCACGTTTATAATTCTCACTTTTACTAAATATATCTCAGTGCAGTGATATAACTCAATGAACCATGGTAAAACACTTTTGTGTGTTAAAAAAACATGTTTTTTTTTTTTATTTTAAGGACACCTTCTCCCTTTTCTCAATCCTAGATGAGTAATAGCCATTGGCGGTGAGACGAGGTTCATCCTCTTGCTGGGCTCTCTTCATACCTATCGGATCTTTAAGTACCAATTAGATTTCTGAAGTCCGATCAGCCAATGGCTGAGAGTCCAGAAGCCCTTCAGCCAATGGCTGAGAGGCCAGAAGTCCGATCAGCCAATGGCTGAGAGTCCAGAAGCCCTTTCAGCCAATGGCTGAGAGGCCAGAAGCCAGAAGCCCTTTCAGCAAATGGATGAGAGGCGTAGGTATCCCCTCACCCCCCCCCCCCCCACACCCCTCCTTGTTCCTCCCAGTACTACACCACTGCTGCTCGCCGACCTCATAATACTAAAGCTTTTTGAAAGGCAAAGCTCTAGTGCGGGGTCCCTTAGATGTGAGCAGGACAAGGGACCAGGGCAGTTGCCCACGCTGCCAATGCCTAGCGCCAGCCCTGCTTCTTGCAATTTGGCAACAAATAACAGTTATTGCTAGCTACAACAAGGTGTTGACTGATTACTTGCAGGCATGCATGGAATAGGTCATTACGAACAAGATACTGCTTGCATACAAGCAAGGAGCAAACTATTCTTCTCAAAAAGATACAAAAATGTTGCACTGGAAGAAAAAACAGGCAAACACGTACACATTTATTGTACTAAAAGGAGAACTTCATTTTTCTGTTCTAAACATATGCACCAGGGTCCATCCTAAAATTTTTGCGCAGGTGATTAAAATGCCCAAGTGTACATCACACCTCGCGGTCCTTGTCTGTGCTCACCCATGCAAATTTTAAATTTACAGACTACATGTAAATGAATGCTATAGATTGGACAGGTCCGCTGAACTGGTTTTGATTACCAGTGTTTTCAAAAGGATCGAATTGTGTTTTTTCCTTATTCCTTTGATTTACACCCTTACCACTCACCACTACCACTCCCGCCCTTATTTCCTAGTCTGCGCGCAACCTGTACTCTAAGAATAATCACCTCAAACAAATAAATGTTTTTGTGAATAATTATGTTTTTTCTGGCTCTTTTTACGTTTGTGGTCTCTCAATATTTGCATTTGTAATTGTAATTGTAGTACATGGTAGAAAATATGCTGAGGTATTGACTATCAGTATTGTAGTAGTCTACACAATACAGACGGAAAATGTTTTGAATTGAACTCATGACAAATTGGTCAAGGACCACGTATAAATTCCTGTACTATACCTAGGTCTGGTATGACTCATTGGGTTACCCAATTATCTATAATGGTTATACGTTGGAGGCTAGGGATGGCACTGGTGTTCACATCGGGCCAATTGCCCATCTCTGGGATGAAAGATTGGCTAAATTTGAGCAAAATGAAAGTTATGTTTGGCCAGGACAGAGTTGCAAGATGGCTCTGCCCACCAACGCTAACCAATGGTACCCAGGTAGATCTCTAAATAAGAGTTGAGTGGGTTAGGAACCACAGCTTGAAAGGTTGAATCTGTGAATACCAAAATATCAACTTGCTAGTCCCAATGTGTGCTGAATATGTCAACAATTATTGACTGAATTATGGTATGGCCAACCGCGTGTAATGAGAACCCACTGGTCAAAGTTCGGAGAGTAGGGTTTGGGGGTGCTAACAATGTTGCATGTACATGCAAATGTTATAATCACTATGTACAAAATAATCAATAAACAGATTTTTTAAATAATGCTTATCCTGCTTAAACATTTCTTTGCTTTCTTTTCACTGAAGAGAGAGTTGGAGGGCTACAGAAAGACATTATACATTTTTTAGTTAAACATATAGGGCCATATGTATCAAGCCTTTTTCCTGTTTGCAAACGGTCCGATTCTCAGGATCGGCTCGTTTGCGAATTGGAAAAAACCTTTTGGGATGTATCATCCCAAAAGCCATTCGCAAAATAGAGAATAGCAAAATTTGTGATTCTCTATTTTGCAAATGCAATTAAGGTTTTGCAAATTATGATTCCTTAAATGCAATTCTGGAAGCACCAGAAATTTGCTATTTGGCCTTGAGGAATTGCAAATTGCCACCAACTTCAAGTTGGTGGTAATTTGCGATTTTCTTTGAAAAAGCACTTTTTTGATATTTTAAAAGTGCCATATGTCGCACATAGGGCATGTATGTGCGCAAAATGTGCACACATGCATATTTTGGGGATGCAACAGGGTGTTCTTTTGGCACCCTTCCAACCTTGATATTGAATTCTCAATCTGCGATTCTCTAATTGGTAAAATTGCAAATTGAGAATGTCTTCCCATTCATTCCTATGGGCCTTCTAGCCCATAGGAATGTATAGAAAGGTATTCCTTATTTACTAATCTCAATTTGCGATTTACAAATAAGGAATATGTAGGATTCACAAACTTTTTAGCAAATCCTGCATACATAGGATTTTGCGATGCTCTACTGGCGATTTGCTAAAAATCGCAATTTGAGAATTGCAAAACTCTTTTTCGATACATGTGCCCCATAGTGTAAAATGGGAATATTATTTTACATTGAGATTTCAAAAGTGTTTGCTTTCCCACCGTGACCATTTACACAGCTAAATATAAAAGGAGCATTTGCATATGTGTCATGTAAAAAATACTACACAAATTTAGACACTAATAAATTGCTATTATACTCTCTAGAATAATTAATTGGACCATTCTTTGAATCAGCGCCATTCTCTCTGCTTTATATGTTTTATGCCTTTACCCCTCTCCTTTTCATCACCCCCCCCCCCACACACACACACACACACACACACACCCACGCACACACACACACACACACACACACACACACACACACACACACACACACACACACACACTGCTAATATCTATATATTTTTGCTTACACTTTTGAACAAGTCCTGCTGTTCTCCGGCAGGCATGTTTCTTCTCTCCTTTCCTTGGCCCTCACAGCCATCAATCAATGGTTCCTCCCACTACGGCACAAGGGGTGCATGAGGCTTGGGCAACATCAGACAGGGTAGCAAAGGGTAGGAACCCAGGTATTAAAGAGGTTGGGGAGTGGACAATGAAGAGGGAGTGTATGGGGAAGGGGAACAGGTCGAAGGACCAGACTTCGTTGAAGGGAGGCTTGGGTGTCAGCAGACGGCATGTGTTCTGGGGGCGGGGGGATTGCCGGAACAATAGAGGCACTGATGGGGAGAGTTGCTTTCTTTCACGAGTGCACCCCCATGGGCAGGTAGAGGTAGTGCAGAAATTGCTACATAGGGACTCCTTGGTAAGTGAATGGAGGGATATACTTTCTATTGTTCAATATGTCTAGTGACCAAACGTATGCTCATTTTTCTTGCATTATATGGCAGAACAAAACAATTGATGCTCAGCTGACAGATATGTTGACACAATACTCTAAGGTTGACATACACTCAGATCCTGGAGAAGCCATTCAAATGTTTAAGTGACAACATCTCCTCATTTTGGAGTGAACTAAAATAAGAACTCATCAAAGTCAAAAGAGATATAATTGACCTTGGGGTAGAGTATTATCACTGGAGGATTCAGTGGATGGCGGAGCAGAGGAACAGGAATTCTTGGGGTAGGAGCTCATAACCTTTCAATAACAGAACCCTGGGGCATATTACCAACAATAAGCGATAATTATCGCTATGTTGGTTTAGCGGCGATATTTCTATCGCCGAGCTGCAGCGATTTTTATCGCTTAGGAACCTTGCCATTATCAAGGTTTATCTCCTAAGCGATAAAAATCGTCTGAAATGCATGAATATCGCTGAAAAGTCAGCGATATTCATGAATTACGGAGCTAATGCTCTTAGCCATGTTATCCACCTACCATTGGATAACATGGCTAAGAACTGCTCAGGGGCAGGTGTTAGCTTTTGGAGATATTCGCACTTAGCGCGAATATCTCCAAAAGTTGGTAATAGGAGATAGCGATGTTAGCGACTGTTTCCAGTCGCTAACATCATGGCACGCCCACTTTGCATGTCATTAGTGATAAATATCACTGACATGCAAAGTGGGGCCCAAGATGGTCGCTATCTCCTACTAGCTGTCGCTAACTGGTGTTAGCGACAGCTAGGTAATAGGTAGATAATTTTATCTCCGCTTTCTTGGCTTTTAAAGCCAAAAAAGCGGAGATAAACCCCCTTAATAATATGCCCCACTATTCTTCAGGAACCTGTTGCGCACCTTGAAAATCATTCTGAATGCAAAATATTTAAGGATTTGGGGTGTCTGCCCCAAAGTGGCGGATGTAGAGGCACAAAGGAGTATGTGCAATGACTCTTTAGGGAACTCGTAGAGATGAATAATTTAAAAACTGTCGAATTCGTCAGCACTCACAGAAAATCTGGCCCCGTCTCTCGAAATGGTGGACCTCTGGAAATTGGAAACAAGGTTCACCCTTTCCAGCAAAAGGAAAAGATAATGGGGCCATGAAGTATGCAGAAAATTAAAACTAGATGAGCAACGTGATTCTTATTTATCAAAATTTGTCAGCAGGTGTTTTACAGAAAAGAAGGACGATTCACCCAGTAACATAGTTTCTCAGAGCCTGTAAAGTCACCTACAGCTGAGGGTATCCATTTTACTTAATCTTCCTATGGCAAAGACAATCATATCAAAAGGAAATCTCTAAGGGAGGCAAAGAATATTCTCAACATTACTGGTGAATAGCACAATGATGGTCAAGAGTCAGCTGCGAAGCAAGAGGATCAGTGCTTTGCAATCCATAAGGTTAAATAGAGGAAGTCCTTCAGAAAGAACCAACGAGCAAGGCTGAATGCTGGTGACATCATCAAGGAGCAAAAGGCAGTCGTCAAACAGCTCTGTAGAGAAGATGTATATCCTAGGAGACGGCAAACTTGATAAATGGATTCTTCGTATGACAACAGTGATTGAATGCAATTGTTTGTTAGGCTAACAGGAACTGCCTTTGGTGGCCCTCTGTCCAATCATTGATTGAAGGCCATAAGGATGAAAGGGAGGACGAGTTGAGATGAGATTGTATTGTGGATGCTAATTAATACCATAAGTTGTCGATATATCTATATATTGTGGGGATACAGGTGGGTGGTAAGATTGAGCAGTACATTAGTGATGGCAATTTATGAGAGTTTAGTGGAGGGGGTGAGACGAAGGGTTTTGCTGTTGCACATTCAATTTCATGGGCAGCCATTCAGAAGTGGACACATTCTGAGGGAAGTTTTGACACTGGTGGGTTTCAAGTGGGCTTAGCTGTGTTTGCTTTCTTTGGATTTCTTGTGGATGAGACCTGCAGATGTGTATCATTAAATGTGTGAGGCCTAAATGCCCCCAACAAAAGGATAACATCTGTGCACATCCAGCACACTAGAGATTCGGATTACTTTGGCCTCATTTCTTCACTTCAGTGTGTTAATATATACAAAGACATGGGGTTGGGCAGAATGTTTTAGACATGGTTGGCTTCCTGCAAGTGGACTATACCACAGACAAGAAGAGATGATGGCTGCTCCTGAATGGCGTTGTGGGGGGAAAAGCAGTATCCTTGACAGCTGTTAATGTTCCCAACCAGGGCAGGAAGAATGTATTCTCTTAGACATACAATCGAAAAACTGTTAGACTTGGCGCATGGTCTCCTTGTTTTCAGGTGAATGAATGTTGGTAATGAATGTGACTATAGAGCTAAGGGTAATTGGCATTGGGGCACATGTGTTTTCTCTGCAGTAGGCAAGAGATGACTTTCAGAAGTTGGGTCATTGGATGCCTGGAAACTGAAGAATCCTGGTTGGGGTCTGACTTTTACTATTTCTCAGCAGCACTTAGGCCTAGGCTAGAATTTATATGATGTTTGAGGAACAGACTTATATCACCTAGATTGCTGAGTCTATGGACCATGAGCATATGGTTCATTGGCTGAGGCTGGAGGCAGTGGGCCATGGGAAGACCTTCCATGGTGCTTTAAAAGCTTTCTTCTTAGGGGCCCTGCCTCTCGGAGTGCAATCCTCTCCTAGATAAAGAAAATCCTCCCTTCAGCCTATTAGGATACCCTTGAAGTAGTAACCCTGGTAGGGGGCTTGAATCAGTGTGTCAGTCAGATGAAAAAAAAAACAGGGAGGTGGCTTTTCAAAAACTCTAGTGAGTTCTGGAGATAGTAGACATGCAACACGATCAATCCCTCTTTCAGAAAATTTGGCAGAAAATCCTGATAAGGCAAAGTCAACTAAGGCTGCTAGAACTCGATACAGTGGAATACGCTGTAACCATTGTCAATCAAAAGCACAGTGAAGTGAGTAATAATCCAGGGAGGATACTGACGTCCAGACATAGGAATCTGAAGAAACGTAAGATTATGTCCTTTACCACTACGATCTAAAGGGAGTATAATAGTAGAGTAGGCAGGAGCAAGCCTATTAGAGACATTTCTGAACTTGTATCAGCGACTTTACTCAGAAGCTTGATTACTTTGATATATTTCTGATAATAACATGAGTACATAACTTCATAAAACAATTTGTTTAAACTTCTCTTTATTGTGATTTTCAGTTAGCAAGACCAGAGCAGTCGCACACAACATTCGTATGACAGCATCAGCATGTACCTCCTGCCACCTTCTGCATTTTCCCACAAACACTGCAATCCCGTTATGTAGCACACATGTTGGTATGCTAACAGCAGTATACCACCAGCTCCCTGCACATAATGTAGGGCTATTCCTCTCCATCCAAAAGGATGCCCTCCCCATTTTCCAGTCACGGAATATTGTATCTCTTTCTTCATTGCCTCCAATTTTTTTTTATGTTAACAGCCTCTGGACGTCTATGCTGCCTTTTCGGCGAATAAACAGTAGTCCATCCCACTTAACCATTTTCAAAGTGGGGGGCTTTGCTGGATTTTCCAGTATCTCGCTTAGCCAGCATACAGCCAATCCAGACTAATAACTTTTGCCCCTGGTTCCCATCCCACCTAGGGAACACTCATGTGATTGACAGTCTATCGGGATTCTGGTTACCTTTTCCAGTGTGCGAAATATCTAATTCCAGTACCCCTACATTCCCACACCACATACATCAGAGAGCGTCTAACACATTTGCAATGAAGGCATTCGGTACCACTTCCCCATCTTTCACAATCTCACTGATGTATAATACATTCTATGGAAGTATTTAGACTGGATTGGTCTCAGACGGGCTGCTATCACCAGTTCTCAAGCTGCTATTTTGGCTTACAATCATTCTTCTTGCTCCAGGGACCCCCGGTTCGACTCCCAATGATCCCTCAATTTGGCCAGCGGACCTGGAATATTACACTCCAAGGTCTTGTATTGGCAGGAGAGGCATTTGCCCTTAATTGCTGAGATAGTAAGCCTGGCCTGCAAAGGGCTATGGTCTGGGAGTTTCTTGGCATGCGGTCTATACCTATCCAATGCATGCTGAAGCTGTAAGTAGAGAAAAAAATGTGATCTATGCACGTCGTATTTGGCTGTCAATTGCTCATAAGACATTATGTGGTCAGTTCACCAGACATCTCCCACTTTGGAGATTCCTAGCCTATTCCAGTTTTGGAAAGCTTGAGCCCTGCGGTTTCAGCTCACCATGTGCCCATCCACAGTGGCATCTCCTTGGTGAGCACCTCTTGCCAACCCAGCCACTGCAGTGCCTCTCTCCAACTAATAATGTGAATGACCGTGAGTGCTGGAAGGTCAGGTGTGAGTAGGTCCCCCTGCAACCAAGACCATGGGGCTTTACCGGTAAGGGCAGTTCAGTTGACTCTCATGGCCTGGTCAGTTCAGTCCCTGAATATCCAATCAATTCCGGGGAGGGGGTGGGGGGGGGGGGGGGGGGAACCACTAATTGGATCATAGCTGATTTACCCCAGTTTAAACTCAGGCCAGATGCCTCGCTGTAGATCTACAGCATATGATCAGCTTTGCCATCAATTGGGTCAGCTGCTGAATATATAGAAGGACATCATTCACTTACAGAGAAATTCGCTTCTTGAGGTCCCCTCCCACCTCAGGTGCATCCCGTCTGATCCATTAGGTTAGGTGTTCAATGTTAAGGGCAAATAGGAGCGAAGAGAGGGGATGGCCTTGCCAGGTGCCCCTACCAGTGTAAAATCGCAGATAGAGGATGCCATTGATACGAACTCTTGCTCAAGGTTCAGAATGCAATAACTTCACATAGGCGCTGAATATAGGGCTGACATTCATTCCCTCCAGAATGGCTTGAAAGAAGAGTCATTCCACTGAATCAAAGGCTTTCTCAAAGCCTACCTGCATTATGGCCGGTGTATTAGATACATAGTCCCGATGTGCTGGTGCCGTTTTCAACCTCCTGATGCAGTTTTGTGTGCCCCTGGTTGGCATGAAGCCATTTTGAACATAGTTTATCAGAAATCTTATCTGTGTGACCAATTGATTTGCTAGACACTTTGCCACTAGCTTAGCCTCCATGTTAATCAGGGGAATCGGTCTGCACAGGTTGGGAGTGGCCTATACGGTTTGGGAAGCCTACCATGATGGCACCACATACGTCTGGTGGAAGGATTGTCTCTTTCTTGCGCCTTTTATCATGGCCTGGAAAAGTGGAATAAGAGTGCATGTGAACCTTTTCAAGAATTTGTTTGGGAATCCATTTGTCAGGAACCTTCCCAGGCTACATCCCTTGCAGGGCACAAGGAGCTCATCTTCTGATAGGGGTCTATCCAGGTCTGCCCTGCCCTCTGGGGAGAGCCTCAGCACCAACAGGCCAGCAGCTATGGGGATATGTTGTTCCCGCCGGCCCAGTAAGGTCGATCAAAAAGTCACTTGTAGTATTGATTAAAGGCTTCAGCTATTTCCACAGTGTCATTGGATACCTGACCTTTTCGTGTACACACCTGGGGAGGAACCTATCTTCCAATGATTTTGTTGCTACCTTGTGAATCCGTTTTCCAGCCTTATCCCGAAATTCATTCATTTCATTTTGCATCTCTGTCAGGGCAGCCTTCGCTCCCCTACATTTTCTGTATAAGGGTTTCTCTGGCTGCCTCTCATCGGCAGAGGTCCTCTTCCGCCCCTGAAATGGTTCAATTTCCCCGATTTGCTGCTCAAATGCCTTACTTTCCTTCTCTTTGTCTTTCTTCCTGCCAGCAAAGTATGCATCTGTTTACCCCCTGAGTTCCGCTTTCATGGCCTACCATAGAGTCATAGGGGATAGATCCGGAGTGGAGTTGACCTCAAAATAGAAAGCTATTTCCTCTTTAATATAGTCCAAGAATGTAATATCTTTCAACCACCCTGCATGAGGGCTCCAGTGTGGATTTGGTATGCATGTGGATTCGGTCAGCATGTCCCCAACCCGATAGCATTTTCAATAGGTTAGTAATCAGACACTACCCTCGGTGAATTCTGTCTCCTGACACTCTTAGGATATCGGCTGAAGGGAGGAAAACGTTATCCAGGTCCGAGTGTGACCTAAGTGAATGAGAGTAGTGAGGATATTCTTGTGTGGCCAGGTTCCAAACTCTCCACACATCATTAAGACAGAGAGAGTCTGTCCAAACTTCCATGACTTTGGGTTACCCCCTACTAGTCCCATCTCTTGTGTCTACATATGGATGCATGATATCATCGAAGCGTTCCCCCACTATCAGAACCCCTTCTCTGGGCTAAGCAATGAACTTTGTCAGCTCCATCCTCATGGTCACCCGCAGGGTAAGGAGGACATATGCATTGACTGTTGTCCATGGTCTCCCGTGTAGGGAGGCAGTACCGCTACGTACCTTCCCATTTTATCCCGGATTACCTCTGTGACCACTAGGGGATGTTTTTGTGTAACCACCTCTCTGGAACTTCTGGTATACCCAGCATGATACACTCAGTTAAAGCATGTTGGGCAGAAGGGTGCACCTATCCCCGAGCAGGTTCTTCTCCTGTAACAAAAGGACTGCTGGAGATGGTTAATGTGCTTGCTTCTATGTTGCTGTCCTCCTAACTTTGCCCAACAGTCCATTTATGTCCCAAGACAATATCTTATAATATGTTCCTCCGTCTGCTACTGTCATGGCGAATGGTCACTCATGTACCTCTGTTGCCTGGGAAGGCTACCCTGTGTGTGGTGTATTTTAGTAGTAAAAACTAAACATTTAAATCCCAACTGACCCCTCACATTCTCTCACCCAACACTTCTCAATATTAGTCTTGGCAGTATCTGTCGCCCCAATGTCAAACATGCCCATTAGAACAAACCCCATATAAAAAAGAACAAACACCAGAGTCTACAGAAAGCCTGGCTGTGAAATTCCACTCCGATCACTGAGTTTGTGGAGTTTTTCCCACTCCATGTAGCGAAGCTTTTTCCTCACTTGTGCTGGCCAATGTTAAGTTAGTGAGCATGGAAAGATTATTCCAGACCACCTCCTGGCGAGATTTCTCAACGTGGGCCGTCGCGGATGGTCGCTACTGCTTGCGCTGAGAAACCTTTGTGCTTTGAGTCGAGATCCAGGGTGGCATTGCCCACTGAATCATTATCCTGCTGTAGAGAGATGAGTTTGGAACTAATGTCAGATTTGAGGGCTTCTAGGGAGCTGGTGAGGTCCGCTTTCGGTTCCTCCCTGAGCTCCATCTTGAAGTCCTGAAGCGAGGCGAGGAGGTCTTCCTTGGTCAGTGCCATTGTCTTGCTGTAGCGGGAGTCACGTGGTTCAACTGTGGTGAAGTACCTTGACAATTTGTTGGTCTGTGCCTTTTATGGAGGCATAGATGCTGTAGGCCAATGCTAATTTGGTGGCCCAGGAGACCAAGAAGCAAAGCTCACCCACATCAGTTTGTGTAAGAGTGCCCTAGATGTCTCTCCACTTCGTTTTTAATGAATATCTATTATGTATGGGATCAGAAATAGGTGAGGCCAGTATGGCGGTTTGTAATCCTAGAGAGACAAAGCCCCTCTCTTCAGCTGCCAATTCTCCCCCGTCATCCATGGCATCTGAGTCTACTATAGCTGGAAATTTCAATCGGGGTTGGCAGGCACTGAGGTATCAATATTTGGCCCCCTCTCTATTTCCGCTCAGAATCGCTGACCAGTCCCTAGGGCCCTGACCTCACATAAGGCTCCCCGTTGGACAACCAGTCTCTCTGACACAGTGGGCCGATTTCACCATGTACAACGTAAATTAAATCTGGCCCAGGAAAGGATGCACATGAGATAATGCTTTGGACACATTCCAGCTCGGACACAGTCTATTGAACAGGATTCAGAGTTTCCTCTGAGCTCTCCACCATTATCAGCACTCCACAGTGGTTCTGTTATCCTCCTCACGTGTCCCTTCAAGTTGTCACCTGCCATCTTAGGGCCCAGCAAAGGTCTTCCAAACTGACGGCCGTCAGTCCAATGTTACTCTCTCCCAACTGCAGATACCTCATGTAAATAATTTACCGTATACTATTTTTGCCATATAATTTCAGACAGGTTACAAAAGAATAGCTCAATCAAATGAGAGGCAGAGTCTGTGGTGTCTGAGTCATAAGGGCTTTAATCATAAATGACTAAATGACTCGAGTCAATGGAGATCTAGTCCATCAATACAAGGGTTCGGGTATGCAATGATGGCAGGAAAAGATGTCAACGATTTATTCACAGTACATGACATATATAGTAAAATGACACAATAGCATTGAATACAGTAGGCGTGACAAGTGAAATGTATATGATAAGAACACATGTGCGTAACAAAAAGGCGTGAATATGGGTGTGCACAGAGGCGTGAACTAGAAACGTCACAGAAAAGTGTCATTAGTGGGTGGATGCTTAGAGAATTCTTGCAGAGTCAGCTGAAACCTATAGCCTGGATGCGCGCGCAGCTAATATGACGTGTGATTGACGTGCATCTGGAGGAAGCTAAGAGTCTGACTTTTAACACTAGTAGAAGAGACAGAAGTCTGGCATGTCAGATCGACCTGTTCCTAAAACATATCTGATATCTGGAGTTTGGAGGATGTTTATTCTAGAGTAAAAGGTCTTTCGGGCAGAGGCTATTCTATACTGAATGTGTGCGTGTCTAGGTGCAAATGCTCGAAGACAGGGCCTACCATGGCAACGGGAGCAATGAATTTCATGAGGGAGGACAGGAAGGCTTGGCCCTTGCTCTGCAGTCGGGGATATGTTTTCGTATTTCACTAGACAGGAATGTGTTTTCGAGGAGCTGAGCTGGCTATGCTGATAACTTGAAGGCAAAAATACTGTTTTTGTCAGGCGGACCAGGCCGAGCCGGGCACCGCTCGCTTGGCAGGAAGTAAGGCAGAGGTCAGGGATGCATCTCCATGCTGCAGCTTTTCAGAGGCAGAGGCAGAAATGGCTTGAAAACAGAAATCAGGGCCTAGCTCGGCAGAGCCAGGAAAACGTGAAAGTGCACCACATAAAGACGGTGGCACAGCATACTTAGGAACGGAATTATCGATCCATTCATGGTGGATCTGATAGAGGACATGTTAACGTTGGACGCAAATGTATTTGCGTCTTCAAATTCGGTTGTGGAGGGAAATTACATGTACTTGAAACTCGTACATGGAGCCGTTGGGGTCTACGTTAGGGGACACAATTGACCATAAAAATTCCAATTACCTCATTCCCTCCTTGTCCCCTACGGACCCTTCATGATATGTCAATTTTCATGAGACCATCTATTTGTTCATATAACATCATCTGTTCTTCTTTCTGTTTTCGGGAATGGGAACGTGCACTTGAATGGGGAATACATGCTGTGACGCACAAGCCGCAAATCGCTGGCCCACATTGTAAACATAGACAACAACTGAATACTATGGCCAATATGATTCCTAGGAATGACAGTAGTTTCCATCCCCAGGCCGATACTACACTCCAGAGCCAACCGGACCAAGTCCAGGAGCCTGGATTCTGGTGTATCAGATGAGCAATCTCGTGAAGTCTGGTAATAGCTTTATAGACTGATGGCGCATTATTTGGAATAAATACGCAGCAACTGGATCCGATGACTCTACAAGCCCCGCCCCTACCGGCCAGGATGACGTCAAGGACAAGGCGGTTCTGAAGAACAACAAGTCTCATAGCAGACTGCTCCTCTGTTAAGTTGCCCAAAGCTAAGGTAGTCTCATTCACTACCGCTTCGAGTATTCTGGTTAATCTACGTATCAGTTTACTATTGGAGACAGTACCTAGATAGGGAAAGAATCCTTTATTGAAATCTGTATATTGTTCCCATGTAGTTTCAGTCTGATCAACTAGTGGGAGGTCTCTTTTGTGTCTAACAATATTAAGGCGGGAATTCCTGTGATAGTCAGATGGGGCTAGGAAGACTGGTGGCAATAAGAATGCAATGAAACAGGTACCATCCCAGTCTGGAGGTAAACGGACATAAGCTGTCTGACCACATATAAAATAGGAATGTCGGGAAGCTTTGAATGTAGACTTGCCTTGATCACTGAATTCGACCACAGTAGTACAGTCACTGTGACCTAGATGTACTGAACCATTTTTTCTGACACATAATACACCTTTTGCTGGTAGAACCGATATGGCTGGCAAGTCTGGACTGGTTTCTGACTGAACATTTAGAATCATGAGGTTAAGTGTGAAATTGCCTAATCCATACACTTCATTTTCTAGATCTGTCCCTGTCATTTGTGGAAGACCCTCCTCATTCGGGAAACATGCTTTGTTCATGACGGTGTTCAGATTTCCCCATATCCAATTGCCTTGGGAAACCTTAGAGTCAGTGTCTATAGAAGATATTAAACTAAACCAGGCACCACAGGAACCATTATGTGTAAACGGGTAAGGAAAGAGAGGCAGAGCTCCCTTGTAGTTCTGATAGGGAGGGAGTCGGCCACATATCCAACAATTAGTAGCATTGTTGGTCTGGTGAGAATGATGTAACATACGAATGAATGTGTTGTTGCGCAGCGCAAGTCGATAGGACAATTCGTGTGGGGGTAGAGCACTAAACGTGTACTCTGCAGTGTTATTAGAAAAAGAAGGTGCAGGAGGAAAATACATATAAAGCATCCAACTCAAAACAATAATTGTAAGACTCAGAAAAAGCATAATAAGTAATGTGCAGATACATCTGCTCCGGAGACTTTTACGATATTTTTGTTTCTTGGTCTCCTGTCTATCTCTCTCTCTATTTGGGTCTAACTTAAACATTGTCAGAAACTGCCTAACCGCTTCACCCAAGGGGGACTTAAACAATTAAACTGTCTGACTTACTAGACCTCAACTTTTGGCGATACTCCTCTTGGGGAGTTTTCTCTAGAAGGGGGAGTTTGGTATCAGTCACTGGTACGTGGGAGTTCTGGGATTCAGATTTTGGCGGAAGTCCATGAAAGCGTTTGACGTGACTGGAGTGCACCCAACTCTTCCGCCCCTCGATTTTTACTGCAGTCCTTGTTGTTAACAAAACAATCTTCGGCTCCTTCCAGCGGGGCTCCAACGGGCTTGATCTGTCAAAATTGCGAACGACTACAACATCACCCGGGACCAGTTCATGTGGCTTCACCTCGGTGTTGTCTGGGAAGGATGCCGCGACCTGTGAACGACATGATTGTAGTGCAGACATCAAGGAAGCAAGGTAATCTGTCAACATAGTACTATCAACATCAGTAATCTTTCGCGGCAGAGGCGTCCCCCACATATTAGGAGGTCTACCGAAGACCACCTCATACGGGGATAGCCCTGTCCTAGAATGAGCTACCATTCGCATATAGAAAAGTGCAACTGGCAATGCTATTATCCAATCCACTCCCTTCTCTTTACACACTTTTGCAAGGCGAGTTTTCAGAGTCTGATTGTGTCGCTCCACGAGACCTGCTGCCTCCGGATGCCGGACACAGTGAAACTTCCACTGGTACCCCAATAGAAGAGAGACCTGCTTCATAAGCTCAGATGAGAATGGCTGACCGTTATCTGAATAAACGACACGGGGCAAACCGTATCGAGGGAAATACTCACGAACTAACTGCCTGGCAGTGGTCGGGGCAGTGTAATCTGGGACGGGATATGCTTCTGTCCATCGGGATAGGGCACATACGACTACGAGGACATACTTAAATCCTCGGTTTCTGTCCATCTGGATATAATCCATCTGGAGGACTTCAAAAGGATAGTCGGGAGGATGGAATCCACCTTGCTCTACGGGAATCCCTTTTCCTGGATTGAACTGACAACAGATCATGCAGGTACGCACTTTCTGTTTTGCTGCTGCTCGTAAATGCTTGTTGAACCAAAGGTTCTGTACACTGTCTAACATGGCTTTTTCTCCTAAATGTGCTGGACTATGTGCTGTGTTAATGATAACTTGAACCATAGAGTCGGGGAGAAACCATGTGGTCTTTCCCCTCGTCATCCATCCTTGGTCTGTCTGGACCCCTCCTTGTTCAGCCCATTTCTTTATTTCATCTGGAGTGGCATGTGTCTGTATGTCGATGACATCTTGTGTGTGGTCCCTGACTGTCATGCAATGTGTCAGTGAAGTTGCATCAGTTTTTGTCATGTCCGTCGTTTGAGTATGAGTCAGTGCTGTATATTTCGCTGTTCGATCTGCAAAGTCGTTGCCCTGAGAAATCTTGTCTGTAACTTTTGTGTGTGCCTTGCACTTCATGATAGCTATGGCTGTAGGCAAATGTATTGCTTCCAATAGAGCTTGAATAAGGGGGCCATGCTGAATCTTGGCTCCATGAGAGGTCAAGAAACCTCTTTCCTGCCAAAGGACACCGAAGTCATGTACGACTCCGAATGCATAACGTGAATCTGTGTATATGTTCACTTTCAGGTTCTTGGCACGTATACAGGCTTGGGTCAGAGCAATGAGCTCTGCTGCTTGGGCTGACAGGGTGTCAATGCGATGTGTTTCTATGACTTCAGTCTCAGTGGTTACTGCATACGCGGCCACTAACTCTCCTGTACTTGTTCTTAAACATGAACCATCCACATAAAGTGTCTGGTCGGGATCGGGTAATGCGACATCTGTCAAGTCTTGTCTGGGCTTCGTAACTGTGTCAACTACATCTACGCAGTCATGTGGAGTGGGATCTGTTGTGCTCGATGGTAAAAGTGTAGCAGGATTCAGTGTGTTACAGCGTCTGATTTCTATGTGTGGTTGGAATAATGTCAATTCATAACCTGTCAGTCGTGCTACAGTCAAGTGTTGAGTCTGGGTTCTGTTTAAAAGAACCTCTACAGAATGTGGAACTTGTACCGTCAATTGATGTCCTAATACAATGGAATCGCGTTGTCTAATTGCCAGAGCTGTAGCTGCAACTGACTTTAAGCACGCAGGCAAGGCCTGGGCTACTGGATCCAATGTACTCGAAAAATAAGCACACGGTCTGTGTTTGTCTGCTTGTAACTGAGTGAGAACCGACAACGCTGTGCCATCGCGTTCTGTCACAAAAAGTGTAAAAGGTTTGCTGTAACATGGTGTTGCTAAAACAGGTGCTTGGCATAAGGCTTTCTTTAATTCGTCAAAAGCTTGTGTATGTTCCTGAGTCCATGGGAGAACAGTCGAAGTCGCTGCCTCCTGTGTTGTCAACTGTATGAGTGGTTTAGCTAGAAATGCATATTGTGGAATCCATTGTCTGCAATAAGAAGTGAGTCCAATGAACGCTCGTACCTCTTTCTGTGTCTTGGGTTGCAGAAGATGTGCAATTAACTGAATTCGTTCAGGTGTCAGCTGCCTACCTCACTTGGTCAGCAAGTGCCCAAGGTACACCACTTGCTGGGCACAGAATTGTAGCTTCGAAGGAGACACCTTGTGTCCCTTGTCCGCCAAGAAATGCAAGACTGTCAGTGATGCTTGTTCACATTCTGGTTCGCTACGGGCGGTGATCAATAGATCATCGACGTACTGAAGTAGGGCAGTGTTAGTCGGCATGTGAATACTGTCAAGTTGTCGTTTTAATGCTTGGCTGTAGATGCTGGGGCTTTCTGTGAATCCTTGAGGTGCGCGTGCAAATTTGAAGCTTCGGCCATTTAAACAGAATCCGAAAAGGTATTGGCTTTCCGGGTCAATAGGAACACTAAAGAAGGCGTTCTTGAGATCAATTACAGTAAAGAACGTCACTTCGGAATCAATAGCAGTCAATAAGGACGAAATGTCTGGGACCACGGGATATTGTGGTACAATGCATTTATTCAATTCTCGTAAATCGATAATTAATCGATAAACTGGAGGTGCATTTGGATCTGTACGTTTAAGAATTGGAATGATAGGGGAATTACAAACATTGGAGTCGGTTTCTACAACCACTCCTTGTGCAATCAGCTTGTCAATGATTTTCAGTAAAGCCACTACAGCATCTGGTGGTAACTTGTATTGTCGAATGCGTGGTAGTACTACTCCTGGCTTGAGTGTGACACGATATGGAGTAATGTGCATACAACCTACATCAGTGGGGCCTTTCGCCCATAAATGTGCAGGAACATTCTGTAACCTGGGGTCAAAATCTCTCAATACATAATGTCCCTTGAAATCACGAAGGAACAACCTTACTCCTTCCGGAGAACAACAAATTACAGCTCCTAGAGCTTTCAGGGTCTTAATACCAAGCAAGTTTTCTGGACATGATTTCGTGAGCAATAAATCTGTAGTGCGGGACAATGGACCAACTGCAAGGGGAACTGGTTTCGATACTTCATTAACAATAGGCTTTCCTGAAAATCCAAGGGAAACATTCTGTGAGCCTGAGAGGGGTGCCCCTGGAACCTCGTCGTGACTGATGGTTGTCCTGCTTGCCCCTGTGTCAATCAAAAACTTTCTATCTTTCCCTAATACCTGACTATGTACATAAGGGCCCTCTTGATCTACAGGAACCTCAATAAGAGGCAAGCCAACCTCCCTCTCTAGGCTGTTTCATGTGTATTGCTGGTAATCGGGGTAGTCGGATTGTGCATACTGGTACATCTGCTGTGTGACATGTTGTGTTGCGGCAATGGGCTGTGGCTGTGGTACCGCTACGGTCTGTTGTGGAATCTGCATAGGCTGTATATTCTGTGGAACGTGTTGTTGGACCTGGTCCTGTCTAGGAGGACGCGGTCTCTCTTTAGTTTTACCTGTGGCTATGTTGTGTTTCAAAACTTCACAATCGTTTACATAGTGACCTGGCTGTTTACAATAGTTGCATGTCCCCTTAACAGGAGCTGCTGAATTATTGGACTGTGTCGTACCCCTTTTATGACCGTCACCTGGAACTGACTGAGCAACTAGCATTTTCATTTTCGTGTCTTTCATACGTCTCTGTTCGTGATCATGTTCTTCCCTGATTCTGTTCTGGTGATACTGTAACATTTGTAACATTTGGGAAGGCGAATTAGCTTGCCATGTGCTCTCGACTTTCAGTACACGGTTCTTAACCTGGGGCAATGAATTCTCAACTAATTTGGATACAAAAAGGTGTGGATATGACTCGCTACTCGTTTTCAGGCCACTATTAATAATAAAACATTTCTCAAATCGGGAATAAAAATCACTAGTGTCTTCGTCGGGTTTCTGTTTGCAGGCTGAGATCGCATCCCAGTCCTCCTTTTTAGTTGCTAACAATCTTGGCAAAACCTGTACTAACAATCCTGGTAATGCTTTAGTTTTATCCCCAAGACCTAAACCTGGGGTTCGAGTCGTTTCTTCGGCTTCTAATGCAGCCCAATCAATCTTTTTGTCTCCCACCTCCCATTCTTTTTCTTTGAGTTTCTCGTAAATACCGGCAGGCAATAACACTTTCAATATTTTCATAATGTCGGGATAGGTGTAATCTCCCATGAGTAACATGTCTTTTATTTCACGGTGGAAACCTGCAGGGTCTTTATCTTGACTGGGCACTATTTTCTTCATTTCTAATAATTCCATTTTAGTTATGGGCGTGTATACATACACACGTGCAAAGGTATCATCAGGATTCCGAATTGGATGTACTTCTCGTAAAGGATTCTGTTTGTCAAAGTGATATGGTAGCCTGACTGGGGGTGGAACGGAAACAAGATGTGGAGTCAAGAAGGTTCTATATTTGTGACGTTGTTCTCAAATCGTTTCAATTAGATCGGTACCTAGACCTCTCCATCTTCTCAGGAGTAAGTCTTGCAATAAATTATATAACGGACCTGGATCAGATGCTTGGTTTTCATACTGTATAATGAGGTGTTGGGTCATGTATATACCAGCTAGTCGCTGTTCTTCTGGAGTAAGACTTAAAAACGTTTGCACTACTGAATCGTCTTTATATATGCTGTCATCTCCGGCCCACTGTACTGCGGACCGGGCTAGTTCCTGATCACGTAGGGTATTGAGTTCGTGATAACCTACCCTTTCTTTCAATACTTTATCAGTAATTTGGAATACATGTTCAAGGGTACATCGCTCTAGTAATGGACAAAGGTAACGTTTCTTGTTTTCTAAACAAATGGGTCTATCGAAGGGCCTATCAAGAGGGGACGGTCTAGGGAGTTTCTCTCTACCTACATATGCTATCATGTCTCTTTCTACCTGTTGCGAAGTTTCTGCTGGATTCTCTGGTTCCTCCTCCTGCGAGGAGTCCTGATCGACTGATTCGAGTGGCTTTTCAGATTCTCGACGGGCATGTATTGCTATTATTTCTTTACGGATCTTTCTAACCATAGCATGTACACATTTCTCTTTATCATGTTTACCCTCCGCAATATTCTGGCTCCATCTGTTCAATCTATCCATCTCTCCTTGTGGAAAGCCTGCCTGATCTTGTTCCCTTATCAAACAATTAACCAAAAATCGCATGATTAAACCTTTGTTCTCAACTTTCTGATGTGACATGGCTTCACCAACACTCTCCGGTCTTTCTCCTGTTCTAATAAAATGATACAAATTGTCTAGATGGTCTGGCATTTCTGGTAGTAATTGCAAATACTCTGTAACACGTCTTAAACGTAGGGACGCTAACAACATGGGTCCTGTTTTACCAGGCACTGTGTCATATCTGCAATCTGTAAGCTGCTCTTTAAGCTGTTCGGCCGGGGCTCCTTTAGGTGTTCGCGACATTGCGAATTCTCTCATTGTCACTCGATGTAACGGTGGCGGGGTGCGATAGCCTCCTGTAGCACCTCCTGAGGCGGAGGCTTGAGCATAACCTGGCTGTAGGGTCGGTATCTGCTGTAACGGGGTTGGAATCTGAACAGCGCCAGACCCAAAAGGATTAAGCGGATGAATAACAGGGGGAACAACGGGTAAGGGTGCAGGAAGCGGACCAGGAGGGGTCTGCTGTTGCGGACCTGGGGGCTGATGATCATCAGGTGGTACGGGTACATGGGCAGGTACATTGGTATATGCGGGAGCTACGTCGTCTAAATAGGAAGAAAGGAAAATGTCTGCTGCGGTCGTATGACATAATTTAGTCGGAACCAATGGAGGGGGCAGGTCTTTCGGTATTTCCGGGGTCGCCTTGGGCAAGCCCTCGGCCAGGACTGGATACAGTCCTGTCATAATGGCATTACTCTGTCTGTCGTGTTGTTCCATTGTAACTCGTTCTCCTTCTTCTAGTAGTTCTTTTTCTTTGGCTTTTTCAGAATCCTCTCTACTTTTCTCTGCTTTTCTGAGTGCTTTTTCTGTCCGTCTATGTGATTCTTTACGCCATAATTCAATGGCATCTTTCTGTGACTGTCTGGCTTTCTTTTTCCACAACGCTTCCTCTACTCTCATGATGCACTCGGCATCCCATGTCCCTGTAACGGGCCATCTCTGATTCTCTGCCAAGTCTTTCGTGTAGTCCGCCCACAAGTCGAGAAATAATATGGCATCTATGCCGTGCTTGTGGTACATAAAATGTCCAGGAGTGTCCCTGGGTGGGATGGGAACAGCTTCCTCAAGTATCCCTTTCCTAGTTCCTATCTGTCGTAATTTCGAGAATAAAGGCATCGCTACCCCAATCTAGACACTATACACAATAAACACAGTAAGAAAAATGCGAACAATCACTCATACCACGACATTAAAACACATTGAAACATTTCGAAACGAACAACAAAAACTGTATAATTATATACTAGATGTACTGCTAAACAGTACAGATACACTGCTAAAACAGTGCAGACCGGGTCTGTGTACCCAAACCCGTCTTGACCGGACACAAATTAATGCACCCGTCTAGATGCGTCCCCAGCAATGGTACTCACCGGGAAGCACGGAACGGAAGGCCTCGGAAACTCGACTGGACTGGACTGGACTGACGTCACTGCTTCTGCCGCGCACTACGCATGCGCCTCAACACTACTGGTGGGCCTCTCGATACCTTCGACACTGCTCTCTCGGCTGGGCTCTGGTCGGGATCCTCCGCACTCCTCACCGCCTCGTCTGGATGTCGGCCGCAGTCTCCGTCACCTCCGTAGGCCTGAGGGAGATACAGGAAATCCTGCAGATGCGCATGGGGTCCGTCACGGCCGTAGCAGGGGGCAAGGCCTGCGACGCATCACCGGCGTGTGGGGTGGGGGAGGGGTCCCTATTTGGGCGCCAAATTATGTGGTAAATAATTTACCGTATACTATTTTTGCCATATAATTTCAGACAGGTTACAAAAGAATAGCTCAATCAAATGAGAGGCAGAGTCCGTGGTGTCTGAGTCATAAGGGCTTTAATCATAAATGACTAAATGACTCGAGTCAATGGAGATCTAGTCCATCAATACAAGGGTTCGGGTATGCAATGATGGCAGGAAAAGATGTCAACGATTTATTCACAGTACATGACATATATAGTAAAATGACACAATAGCATTGAATACAGTAGGCGTGACAAGTGAAATGTATATGATAAGAACACATGTGCGTAACAAAAAGGCGTGAATATGGGTGTGCACAGAGGCGTGAACTAGAAACGTCACAGAAAAGTGTCATTAGTGGGTGGATGCTTAGAGAATTCTTGCAGAGTCAGCTGAAACCTATAGCCTGGATGCGTGCGCAGCTAATATGACGTGTGATTGACGTGCATCTGGAGGAAGCTAAGAGTCTGACTTTTAACACTAGTAGAAGAGACAGAAGTCTGGCATGTCAGATCGACCTGTTCCTAAAACATATCTGATATCTGGAGTTTGGAGGATGTTTATTCTAGAGTAAAAGGTCTTTCGGGCAGAGGCTATTCTATACTGAATGTGTGCGTGTCTAGGTGCAAATGCTCGAAGACAGGGCCTACCATCGCAACGGGAGCAATGAATTTCATGAGGGAGGACAGAAAGGCTTGGCCCTTGCTCTGCAGTCGGGGATATGTTTTCGTATTTCACTAGACAGGAATGTGTTTTCGAGGAGCTGAGCTGGCTATGCTGATAACTTGAAGGCAAAAATACTGTTTTTGGCAGGCGGACCAGGCCGAGCCGGGCACCGCTCGCTTGGCAGGAAGTAAGGCAGAGGTCAGGGATGCATCTCCATGCTGCAGCTTTTCAGAGGCAGAGGCAGAAATGGCTTGAAAACAGAAATCAGGGCCTAGCTCGGCAGAGCCAGGAAAACGTGAAAGTGCACCACATAAAGACGGTGGCACGGCATACTTAGGAACGGAATTATCGATCCATTCATGGTGGATCTGATAGAGGACATGTTAACGTTGGACGCAAATGTATTTGCGTCTTCAAATTCGGTTGTGGAGGGAAATTACATGTACTTGAAACTCGTACATGGAGCCGTTGGGGTCTACGTTAGGGGACACAATTGACCATACAAATTCCAATTACCTCAAGGGGGTAGAAAAATGGCAGCCCCAGCTGGGCTTGGGAGTAGCTCGGTGCTGCAGTCTGTCACGCGGCTCACCACCACACACAGTCGCCGCTGGTGCTCACTGCTCTCGGGCCCCCGTTGCAGATGAAAGCAGTTCCCACAGCACTTAGATTATCTGTAGTTCTCCCGAATGGTGGGAAATAGCAGAATTTGCTTACATCATTACAATTGCCTTGAATTCAGGCTGGTATACACCGGGGCCTCAGTGGATCAAGGCCATGGTTGTTATCCATGCCCCCAGTGGTTGAGCTTTTCACCACCGTTTCTGTAGGTTTTGGCTATTGTGTTATGGAAGAGATTTGTGAGACTGTCACATAGGTCTTGAAGTGGGTGATGTTGCTTGCTGCTTGTAGGAAAGTAGGATCTGCTTTCATGGTTACCCCCACTTTTTGACCAGGTGTTATGCTGTTTCTGACTAGTCTAACTGGAATCCTGCTAATGAGGAACCCTGTCTCTGTGCTTTCTCCCCTAAATGGGTTATGTTAAGTACTTAGGTACACCAGAGATTGGATACTGGTGTACCTTTATAAGTTCCTAGTATATGGTACTGAGGTACCCAGGGCAGTGGTACACCAGGGGTCCACCATGGGCTGTAGCATGTATTATGCCACCCATGGGAGACCACTCAAACTGTAACTAGAGGCCTGCCATTGCAGCATGTGTACGCTGGTGCTAGGACCACTTACTAAGATATAGGTTCCCTATATCTGAGGTCACCACACCTAAAACCTATAAGTCACCCCTAAGCCAGGCCATTCAATCCTGAAGGCAGGGTGATCGGTTCTACGTGTGAGGGGGTCCCTGCATGAGCGTGTACCCCTATAACCCACATAGTCCCTTCTCCCGGGTTATAAGTGAGTCAGCCATATAACATATAGAGGGGCCGTGCATCATTACGTGATGACCATCTCTAAACTGTCTGTAATGAACTCTGTCAGTTTGGTATCAAACATGTTGGGCCACTGTAAAGCTCCTCGAGAGGTCCTCAGTGCTCCTGGTACCAGTCTTCCAGAACTGGACAGCAAGCTAGGGCTGCTGCAGAACAGAGACATGTTTCTGCCCTCCTGCTGCTGAGCCAAGCTCATGCAGGGGAATGCAGAACAAAATATATCTTGTCACAGGGAGGAGTGACCATGTCCCAGACAGTGTTTAGAGTGTTTGGACCTGTCTGCTACTCCTAGGCTGCTATTGATTCCGAAAGGCTCAGCAACACAGGCAGTTGTTCTACAACTCTCTTGAGGCCTGCCCTGTCTTCATACCAAGTCTGAGGCCAGTATCCCTCGTTGGGACCGCAGAAACCAAACCCCTGTGCGCTGCATCAACTTGTCTCTGCAAAGGCTTTTTGGCTCTCTTCCTCAAAGATATTCAGGCTCCAAATAGCCTCCACCCCAAGCATCTACTGTGACCAAAATCTCCATCCTCACCACATCTCTTGCACCATGGGCCTGCATCTTTGGTGAGCTGGTAGATGTCCTCTGGCGACTCCAGTGCCTCCAGCCTGTGGGTCCTCTTGGGGGTCTTCTTTGAATTCAGTGGGTTCCCCTGATTGCTCATGGCCTGCTCTGACTCCCCTGCTTGTGGTGAGTCATCTGGACCTTGCTGGTCCCAACACTGCAACTTTTTTGCTTTCCAAGGTGATTGCAGTTGCCAAGGCTTGTTGGTGCCTCCGACGGACACCGACCCCTCAACTCTCGACATCCGACATTAGACAACTCATGAATGGCTTCTGGTCTTCCTCAGCATGGCCTGGTCCACACAGCTGTAGCTCCAAGGTCACCGTCGACTCTCCTGCATCACTTGGCATTGGTGGCCATTCGTCTTCCGTGCCCCCTGGTCACTCTTGAGTGGCATAGACTTGGTCCCCTCTGCTTGCAGATTCTTTTCAACTTGAATCCACCTTTGAATTCCATCGGACACTTGCATCTTCTCTAGCAGCAGCATCTTCCTGAATTTCTCCATTGAGTTTGACTGTAGTTTCCGACGCCACTTCACACCTATGCACCCAGCTTCCCTGGTGTAGGTATCATGGTTTCTAGGGTATCCACTGGTGGGGTGGCTCTCCAACCTTCTGTCTTCCATTGGGGTTCCTCAGGGTCCACTGGGAAGGGTCCCTCTTCTTTAAAATAGCAACCGTGACTAACTGATTGATCATGAGCACAATGTCATGTTCCTGCTCTAGACACAGACTCCGTAGGTTTCCTGGCTACTTAGATCTGGTGGTTCCTTGGGTCCCCAGCACTTCTATGTCTTCTGGGTATAGTCTTGACTTGAGTTGTGATTCGCATACAACTCTTTTAGAATATGGTTGGGTCTCCCCTGGCGACCACTTTGTATTAATACTACTTACCTGTTTTTATTGCAAAGTATTGTGTGCATTGTGTGTATCTCTGGCTAGGGGATATTTTCATGTGTTAGTGAGTGTCTTATAATAAATACCAATATTTATAAATATACTGTGTGGTTCTTTTTCTATACCAATAAGATTACGTTCTGGTAAAACAAGCTGCTTTACACTCCTTCTGGACTAAGCCTGAAGGCTGCTCTCCACAGCTACCACTTAGAGAACTTTCTAAGGTTGTCTAAGACCAATAAAATCACCATAAGGGTTGTGTAAATTAGTGCAGGGTGCCCACTTACACAAGTGTGCACCACATATTAAGCCAGCTTCCTACACTGCTGCTGCAGGGTTGGGGATTTTTTATTGTTGTTGGCTTCAATGCATGCTGCCATGTCTTCTTTCTTGGTCTAACGTAGTTGGTGGTGGTATAGGCTGAGTGCGGTTTTATAGGTGGTACTATCTGCCGTGCCTTTGCATGTCCACCATCTCCTCTTGAGGTGTTTTCAGTGGCACTTGGCTGTCCAGAGATCATCAGTGTACCAGATGGTTTGTTGGTAGCTTTTCTGTGCTTCTTGTTCTTGATAGGATGACAATGTTGACGCAGTCCGTAATCTAGCGGTTGAAGTCTCTGATGTCCTGGGTCACGTTGTTGAGGTGTTTTGGTGGGTTGAGGGTGAGGGTGTTGGTCCATTCAGTCCCTGAGGCCTTATTCCAACTGTAAAGGACAGTGTTGGGTTGCAGTGGGTAGGTGGGCGTGGGCGTTGTGATGCTGAAGTGGATAATGCAATGATCTGCCAATGAGAGTCCTGAGGTGTGGCTGAATTTGAAGCAGTCGCTGGAAGTGAATATAGGGTCGAGCGTATGTCCTGCAATATGCATGGTGTCATGGATGAGTTGGGAGATGCCAATGTTGTTCAGGCTGTCAAGGAGGTTGATGGAGTTAGTGTTGGTTTTGTCGTCAAGGTGGAAGCTGAAGTCACTCAGGAACATGTATCTTTGGAGTCTATGGTGAGGGGGGCGATGAAATCACTAATGAAGTTGCAGATGGTGGTTCAGGGTCCAGGTTAGTAGTAGGTCAGGGTTCTCCTTAAGTTGGTTTGTCCTCATCCATTTGGATAATGAAGTTGAGGTGTTAGATTGCTGAGATGGTGTTGTCTGTGGTGGTGGTGCATTTGATGGAGTCCCTGTGGATGATAGTGATTCCTCTGCTTGGCTTGTTGGTGAGGTCAGTGTGGGTGATTCTGTATACTGTCCATATGGTGGTAGCAGAGTCTGGGGCTGATGCAGAGTTGAGTCAGGTCTTGGTGAAGTAGACAATGTCAGGCATTAGAGTGTTGATGAGGTCATTTTGTTTTCTGAAGAAGTAAATGTTATGGAGGGTGCATGCAAGCTGTTGGTGGGTGGTGTGGAATGGGTGTTGCCAAGAACAGTGGGTGCACACATGTTGTGGCAGGTGAAGTGGCAGTGGGTGCAGGTGAAAGGACCTACCATGGAGTGTGTTGCAGTACATATGCATTGTTTGTAGCAGCATCCTGTATCGAGAGTGTTGAGGACAGATGAGGTATATCTGAGAGTGTCAGTTGAACCAGGGTTCCTGATTCTGGACGTGGTCCAGGCATGAATGGGTGCAGACCTGTTTGTCTTGGTGCACTTACAGCACACCAGCGGTGAACCTGCTGCAATCGTCAGATGCACAGCCACTATGAAGTAGGGCTTGGGTGGTGAGAGGGGTGCTAGGAGGCGGTGGGTGGGGCTGGTAAGAAGGTGGGAAGACTAAGCAGGAACATGTAAGGAGAGGGGAGGCGGAAGTTGAGAGGAGGTGCAGAAGGAGGAGGGGAAGTGGAAGAGAAGGCAGCAAGGAGCACGAAAAAAGGGTGTGAGTGAAGGGCAGAGCAGCAGCAAAAAAAGGGTCAGCGCAAAAAAGGAGGAATCAAATGAAAATCATGCTAAGAAATAAGGCAAGAAAAGGCTACAAAAAAACGCAAAAATTGGAGAGTCAGAGAAAATGGGTGAAAAAGGCGTGAGCATCAGCGAAAAAGGAGGGGAAAAGAGAGCAGAGAAAAGCTTGAGAAAAGAGCAGGGAACAGAGGGAAGTAGAACGAAAGCGCAGAGGATGCAACAGAAGGAGGACCATGATGCAGATGAAGAGAGAGGTGTTGAAGGAGTGCAGTTCCTGGAGCTGACCGAGTGGCCAACAGAGATAGGTGAAATAAAATGAAATTAAATGAAATTTAATTTATAAAGCGCATGGCTGCCCGAAAGCGTCCCAGCGCCCCAGCGCTAACAGAAAAGTACAAAGAGCAAACTGAAAAGGGTACCGTTACTTAGGGGTCACTGGGAAAAAGAAATGTTTTAAGAGACTTCCGGAATTTGAAGGTGTACAGCTGGGCCTGGGCATCTTTGGAGCCAGGAGCAGGGGCTTTTTTGATAATGTCCCCAAACTCTACTTTTGGAATAATATCTTCACCGGTGATATAGTGCTCTAGGTAAGAAAAATTGTAATGAGTTTGTTAGCACTCAGAACCAAACTCAGAACATAACCCTTATTAGATAAACTAGAACTAACTTTATTTGCTTCAAAATGGTCTTCTTCTCATCCTGTGGAAATAAGCATATTGCCCTGAAAGACACTCATACATAAATCCAAATCTTTAGAAAATACTAAACATGGCCCTTTGAAAAAGAGATGTGGCAGAAGTCAATACTAAGGACATTCTTTTTAATCAAAATGGGCCAACTGGATTGAGGAGTGAGTTTGATCTTATGATAATCAGCCTTCAGGTGCAACGTGAAAAAAATGAAGGTAAAATCTGATAAAGCATTTAACTTATGTTTGGTAAGCAATGGTTGTCTCTGACGATAAAATTAGTGACTGCACTAAAGTATACACATAAACAAAGTCTCCCATCACTTTTATTTGTTAGCACAATTAGAGAAACCCCTTTAGAAGATTCAAATAATGTTGTTTGCTATCATTTCTTTCAACATACTTTGAAGTTATTTTCTGACACTCATAAGGAAATTAACTGCTCTTAACAGGAACACCATCAGCCTTACTGACAATTCTATGCTGGAATATTTTCAACTTTTGTACAATCTCTAAGAATAGTGCTGTAAACCGTTCCACAATGGATTGATGAAGATCTCTTCTTCTGATGAACAGAAATTGAAATAAATACATGATGCTCTCTCCAGCTGAAAACACAGACACCTTTGCAAGCTGGCTTTATCAGCAAAGTAACCAAAGTAGTAAATATTATTGCTTCAATATGTGGCTCTTGCAGTTCATTAACAACATTACTTATTATTTGATCAAATAACTATTTGGCAATATTTGTACGAGGAGGCTCTGAGTCAACCATGACTTACAAATCTTTACAGGGGATTTGAATAGTGGACAGGCTAGTTCCTAGGATCACCCTCATCAACTACACCACTGATGTCTCTCACGACCAACATCATGTTTTTTTTAAATTAAAGCAACCCTCTTTAGTGTACTTAACTGACACAAGCAGCTCTGAACTTCCTCGTTTTCTTCTTTTCCTTGCAGATTCTAGTGAACTGTCCCTTTCTGCCATGGTTTGTATCCTTTGCAGGTGCAGAACACACTTTGAATGAGTCTATAAGAAAAATGCTTTCACAATGAAAGCAAGCTATTATTTTTCTTGTTCATTCTATCACTAGGTTCATACCCTTTTCATGCATTGCACTTACTTTAATGAAGCTTATCTCAATCTATCTTTAGTCACCTCTTTGACCAATTAAACTGACTGTTCAATAACTTTAAAGTAGTAATTTGTTTTGTAAACAGATTTTATTCAGTAATATCCAAGCATGTAGGAGCAATACAATGGGGTTTTAAAGCTTACATTATGCTTTCGACAAGAATTATCGATAATCATGTCTGAGGGTCGCACATTACCAGTTGCAGATTCTCGCCATATGTGGTCCTTTCAAAAAATGGTAACAGTATTTGTTGGTCAAATAAGAGTTCTAAGGTGAGCTCTGCTCTACAGCCTACAGCGCTGAGGTGGTAGACCGATATCCCAACAGTCCGTTCCAGTATGAACTCGCAAGCATCACAGCAAACGATAAAACAGCGAAACCCTCTCCTCCCCCCATTCATCTCCTCCCCCACTACCCCAGGCATGTCGCTCAATCATCTATCTCTCTGTGGAGAATAGTATCCAGTCATGCAAGGCATCAGGCACAGTAATTCCAGCAGGAAGGGATCTAAAAAGGGGAAGCCTCTATGCAATATATGCATTCAATCCCACAGACTACGTGTCCAGATAGGGCAACTTTTCAACCCCCCCACACAGTTCTACTCATTCAAGGGGTGGTTCGTTATCCTCAGTCGGGTGCTTGAGGAACTCTACAATCGCCACCCACGCTCTCGCTGTGTCTAGCATTTTTTTATTGCCTATTCTCAGGGCCATTTGCAGTCTAAGAATCCCTTCAAAATCTGCCCATTTAATGAATTCCCGCAGCCACCTCGAGACACTAGGTGCACTGGTGGCCTTCCAGTTGCTGGTAATTTTGTCATTTAGCCAGGACTAACCCGAGGTCTATGAATTTGCTGGTAATTTTATTCCGGGCAGTGTGAGGAAACCAATGTATTAGGCAATATCCCGGGGTCAGTGTGCTGTCTCTTTCAGTTACGTCACCTAACTTAGTTGCTACCTCCCTCCAGAACCGATCTAGTAATGAACACTCCAAGAACATATGTAAATATTGGGCATTTTCTAAGTTACACCACGGACAGGCTGATCGGGCCCCAAAATACTCGTTAATCTTGTGCGGGGTGAGATATGCTCTGTGGAGAACAAAAAATTGGGTTAGCTGAATTCGCGCATTTCTGGAACTTTTCCATGCACTTTCTACTTGTGTCTCCCACAGCTTATCATCTATGGGCATACTGAGGTCTGTCTCCCATTTAAGGCTCAGGTTCTTCAAGAGACGTCTTATCTCCTGGGTGAGCCGCCTATATAGGCAAGTGACTGTCTTGATTGTCCCGGCCACCAATACTACATACTGGCAGGGTAAAGAGATTGGCTGTTCTCCCATCCCCTTCTTCCAATGCTTACAGATGGCTGCCGTCAGAGTGGCATGTAAGAGAAATTCCCTCCTGGGAAGCTCGTAACACACTAATAAATCATTAAAGGGCTGCAGGGTATTGTGCTCATAGAGGTCTACGATAGTGGAGATCCCCGCCTCTTCCAGATCCGTAGTCCCTGCCAGTCCCCCCATGGGGTAATGCCTCGCAAATCTGAAGCGGAATCTCAGGCGCATATGGAGGTCCCAGCTGGGCTCTTTTACTAGCCAGGTTCCAGCATTGGCACATCGCCCACAGCTCTCCCAGAGCTTATCTTTTGCTCAAGGGGAGCCGCAGCAGCACCCAGGATAGCTGTTTCAGATCAGGATCTGTACCCCCCTGACCCTCCCCATTGCGAAACCTTCCCACCATCCATTTCGTGAACCACTGCAGTTGAGCTGCGTGGTAGTAGGCCTCAAAATCAGGCACTGCAAAGCCCCCCTCCCGTCTAGGTCTCATCATGGTGGTGAGCGCTACCATGCGCCTCCCAGAGCCCCATAAAAATCCTGTGATCATGCTGTTAAGTTGGATAAAGAATTTTCGCGGGATCCATAGTGGTAACAAGCCAAAATAATAGAGCAAGCGTGGTAGTGTGACCATCTTTAGCAGTGCCACCTGTCCTGCCACGAGAGCGGGAGAATTCCCCAGAATTCAAAGTTACTCTTGGTGGCTCGTATCACTCGTCCGACGTTACCTTCCAATAAGTTGGCGGCTGTGTGATAAATACGTACTCCCAGATAAGTCAGAAATCTGCTTTCCCATGCTACGTCTAACGCATCTGGGGGGTTATTCCTTCCTTCTGCCCAGCCTGCCCAGTTGTTCCTTGGCACCTTGAAGATCGTCTGCAGAATACGGCCAAATACAGTTAAGTAAACATAAAAATGAATAAAACGAATTTCGTTGCACGCACTGCATTGCCAAATACGATGCAGTGCGCGCATCGAAATTAGTTTTATTTATTTTTATGTTTACTTACCTGTATTTGGCCATATTCCATAGTTTAGTACCCCCCACACTGCCCCTCCCCCACCCCACTTCACCGCCCCGCAGCACTCCCGCCACCGACCGCTACTGCTTGAGAGCCCAAGGGTGGTAGTACATGGTTACACACAATCTGAGGGGAGCATGCAACATAACATTTAAAGTTTCATGTACCAAGCATGAGGGTTTATAAAATTCTCGTTTAACAGTGAGCCAGTGGAGTGAAGTTAAGGCAGGAGTTGCATGGTCTTGTCTGGCCGGACCCAACACCATTCTGGGCCCGGAGATTTTGACCAGCTAAAGAGACTGAAGGGAACAATTTGTAAGACTGAGTTACTGAGCACTGCAGTGGCCCAACCACCAAGAAATAAAAGGGTTCAATAGCTGAACTTTATGAAAGGAGAAGAGCAACAAATAAAAACAAGAGCGGATTATTACTTTAATTTGTATTCTGGCTGTTTTGGCATTGCCAATCTCAAGTGGCAATGTTGAGATGGCCCTGTCACATATAAAGTTTACATGGGAAGGAAAGAACAAGCACTCATGACCAAACACTCAACAAAGACGTATAGTATGGTGTACTACAATAAGTTTGATTTGTAAAAATGTATTTCAACCACATATACACGGTATATACACTGTCCTTCTTATACCATGTACTATCAGTGCAGAAAGCAAGCAATAATAAAAGCAAAACGTTCCATAAGCACCGGAAAAACACTGTTTCTGTTGTTTTTAATGCTGCAAAAATGTGTAACCACTGATAACCACTGTTATTTTAAGGTATTAAAATCACTGGAAAAAACCCCACCAGAATTTACCAAAAAATAGAAACTAAAAACAGGAAAGCCTACATATAATGCAATAAATTGGGATTGGCCCACCCCGTCCAGTCCCCGGTAACACCGCCCCGATCGTGCATGAACAGCCAGAGGTTCCACTGCCAGTGCGAACAACAGGGGAGACAGCGGACATCCCTGTCTCGTTCCTCTGCCCACGGCGCAGGCCTCTGAGATCACACCTCCCGTGCCCACTCTGGCAGTGGAACTCTTATACAGTATTGCTGTCCAGGCCACAAATCCCTCTCCTAGCCCAAAGGCCCTCAAGACTCTAAAAAATATGGCCAGTCAAGACTGTTGAACGCCATCTCGATGTCAATCGATAAGATGCATGCCTCATCGTTGTCACAGGTGGGGGTTTCCAGCAGCCGCAGCAGTTGTCGTATATTCATGGCCATGTTCCGGAATAGAATAAAACCCGCTTGATCTATGTGCACAAGTGCTGTCAAGTGAATCCTCAGGTGGCTTAATATCTTATAATTTAGGTTGAGCATGGCGAGGGGGCGGTATGCAGTGCGATCCCAGGCTGGCGTATCCTTTTTAGGAGCAGTATAATTCCCGCTTCCCTTGTTGATACGGGCAAACACCCATCTCGCTTCGATCTATTGTAAAGGGCCATCAAGCGGGGAGCCAAGGCATCTACGTATGTGGAGTAGACCTCAACCAGGAGCCCGTCGGTACCAGGGGTTTTGTTTCTGGCCATGTGTTTTATGGCCCCCAAGATCTCACCTAGTTCTATATCCCGGCCTAGGATCTCCACTGCGTCTGCATCAATTTGAGGAAGTTCAATATCATCTAAAAACCCCTCCCCTTCTAACACCATTGGGTTTAGTTGACTCTGATACAGGGTAGTATAATATTCCAAAAACTGAGCATTGATATCCTGTTGTCCATAGTGAGTCATGCCAACCCTCCCCCGTAATTCTAGCATCGTAGTCTCTCTGCGTGCCAGATTGGCCAGCCAAGCCAGCAATGCCCCAGACTTGTCCCTCTCAGTGTGGGCCCGGGCTACATAGGCCCTGTGGTCAAAGCATCTCAACCCTTCCACCTGTACTGCTAGCGTTTTCCTGGCTTCCAGTAGATCTGCTTGCCTGACCACTCACCCCGGTCTATCCCTTTCCACATCCCGGAGCTGTTGTTCCTCTGTCTGTACATCCCTTAGGAGGACCCTCCATACGCCCACTACTCCACCAATACAACAAGCCCTTATGAGAACTGTTGGGCTTGGGCCTTTTTGGCAGGCTCACCCTTACACTTTTTGCCTTTAGCCTCAGGCAAAGTGGTAGTGATTTTAGGCCTCACACACTTTAGCGCTGTGGCCCAGAGTAAAGTGCGTGCGCACTTTGAGTGTGTGTGCTGAGAATGGCCTGCCCTCCCATAGGAATGCATGGGGGATATGTGTGTACATGGTAGTTCCTGATATGTGGGGAGTGCAGAGGTGAGTTTTGTATGTGCGAACTCGTGATAATAAGTGCTGCGCAATGGTGTGCGCAGATTTATTGTGTCTAGTGTAGGAGTGCCACTTTTAGAAGATGGCATTCCTGTGTGCTGTGGATGTGAATTGCCTGTCTGGCTTGTGAGTGACAGGGACTGGCTGTTGTGTTTGGCTCCAGGAGCCAGGGTGAGTCTGCCGGGTGGTGAATAGGGAGATCTGCATCTAGATGGGAGGGAGGAGTTACACCTGGGACCTGAATAGGGCTGTGCCTTCCCTCCACAATGCTGGCTCCACCCCCTGTGGTGCATCTGATGCCTGTCTTGTGAATAGGTAGAGGGGCTGAGCAAAACAAAGTGCTCCAGAACCAGTTGCATCTGGTTCTCCCCTTGCCTGCACCTTTTAGACAAAGGATTTCTGTGTATAAACGAAGCGGCTGTGACCCCATGAAAATGTTCTTGTCTTGGGCTGGAATCTGCAAGGGGCGTGCTGCTGCTGGGGCTCAAGGGAAGGCTTGCTTCCCTGGGCTCTGCCCAGCCCCTGGATGCCTGGAGGACTTATTGGGACCTTTCTGCCTTATTTGAACAATTCACAGGACTTCTTGTGTCCCCTATGGCCCTGTGAGCGCTCTGCCTAATTTTCCCTGAAATGCGAGGGAAAGCTTGGAGACTGCGCTACAGCCATTGCTGGAGGAATCCCCAGCACAGGGATCCCCCCCTTTCTTTTCTCCGTAGTGGGTGCCCACTCCACTTATTTTAATATTTGAAAGCAGGTGCCCACCCTGCATTGTGGCTGTCTTATTTTTATTTAAAGTTCGGGTGCCCACCCCGCAACTCCGTTTTCCTTTGCGGGTGCCACCCCGCGTCATGGTCACATTCTATTTATATTTAACCCCTTCCATGCTCATGACGAGCTCAGCTCGTCATGCAGTACAGTGCTCCTGTGCTCATGGCGAGCTCAGCTCGTCATGAACAATAGGAAAAAGGGGAATGCAGCACCTTGGGAAAATACCTCTAGCATTGATGGTGTTAAATTCGGGTGCTCACCCCGTTTATAGCCGCTTCTGTATTTTAGCCCTAATGCGGGTGCCCACCCAGCGTTGCACCGCCGTGGCCGATCCGCTCTGTAAACTGTTGACCGAGGCCGAGTCTGACCACGAGGAAGCAGCCGCCGACGTCATCCGGGACTGTCGCTGCTTAGGCAGCAGCCCTGACTTTGGGACAGAGGGCATTTGAGCCCCTTATAGATGGCTAGTTGGCCCAGGGGACTCTTAGGTTTATAGGGTGCCAGGGCCTAATGTCATTTTTATATAGGAGCTAGGAAATGTAATGTATGTAGTATGATTTATGCAACTTGATTTATGCTATAGATGTGCTTTTACACTTATTAGGTTTTACCTATTGTTTTATTTCTCTACTGTGGTCTAGGTTTTATTTATGCCCTACTGCATGTTATCTTACTAGGTTTATTTCCTGATGCAAGTTATGTTTAGGAGTTGTGGTCTACTAGATTTAGACTTATGAGGTTGGGGTAAAATAGAGTTCTCGCCTTATGTGATACTGTGCCTGTTATGATTTATATTACAGGTTGACGCTAAGTGTAGTGTCTGCCAGTGATTACTGGCTGTGTTCTAAGTTCCCGATTTATTCTTACTTTTACTATTCTTTAGCAAGTGCTAATTCTGACAGTGGCCCACGTGGCCTTGTCATGTGTAAATAATCCCTTGTAAATATTGCCTGTGCCGGTTGGCACAGTGTATATTGTGTAATTACTATCTGATGTGTTTTTATTATAATACAAAGGCTATTATCATATAACTTTGTGTGAAGTTCCTTTTGTGGTGCGCCTAGTGTGTTGTTACTGTGTGAGTTGCGCAAATGCTTAACACACTGCTTTCGGGATAAGCCTAACTGCTTGTGCCAAGCTACCAAGGGGGTGAGCAGGGGTTATGTTTGGCGTGTAACTCCCTTTCCCTGACTAGAGTGGTGGTCTCTGCCTGGCTTTGGTGCAAGCCTTAGCCAACCAGAGATCCCCATTTCTAAAAATAACTTTGAAAGCATCCCATCCAATGTGGGGGCTGGTAGAAGTGTTAGTATTATTCTGGAAATACTCCTCTATAGGGGTGCCTATTGTGGTTCGAAATACCTGATCCTCTAACACCTCCGGCCGGAGAGGCCAGCTACGAATTGCAGGCCTAGTCCGCAACCAGTTTAAGGAAACCAGTAGGGGGTTATGATCAGATATCGTCCTAGCTAAGTACTCACTCAAAGTGATGCCTACATGTACGTTGGGGAGCAGAGAATAGAATCCAATCGAACATGTAGCTCATGTAGAGCCGAAAAATATAAGTAGCCCTTCTCCATCGGATGATGGGCTCTCCAAGTGTCTGTCAACCCTCAATGTCATTGCCAATCCCGCCGGGCTACTGCAACCCTGTGTGTAAGAGTGTCAGGGAGTGGTGGGTGTGAACGGTCCAGATTGACATAAAAAATGCTATTGAAATCCCCTCCTAGGAGTACTGATCCAGTCAGAACCTGTGCTAGTGTCTGTGAAAGCTGAGCTAAGAATGCGGGTTAATCAACGTTAGGGGCGTATATACTCCCTATGGTTATATCCCGGCAATCTAGGCGCCCCAAAACCACAGCAAATCTGCCCTCTGGGTCTATTATTTGTCTGACACATTGAAAGGGGACTCCCGTCCGCACCCATATTAGGGTCCCCCTAGCAAAAGCTGAGAACGTGGTGTGGAACACCTGCCCTCTCCAGCGGTAGTAGTAGTGTCACTTCCTTCTGCGTTAGGTGGGTTTCTTGTGATAATGCTGTTTGCACCCCTCTTCTTACCAGATAAGCATGGGTTTTGTACAGTTGGCTCATGGTGTGCATCCCCCTAACATTCCAGGTTATGCATTTGATACCTACGGTGGAACCCATGGTACAATCCCCAGTCTTCCGCGGCGTAACTCTCCCATAGCGACATGCCTGACCCTGAACCAATTTCCCCCAACAGTAAAAACAACCCAACTCCCGTTCCCCAGGACAGGCTTACACAAACAGGTACCCATCCAAACTAAGGCACTCAAACAGTGAATCATGGAAGTAGCAGAACGTGTTCCAATACCATTGGACCCAGAACCTCCCCAGACCCCCCCCCCCCCCTCCCCCCAGTAATAGAAAAATCGATAAACCTCAATAGTACAAGTGTTCCCTCCGGCAGTCCTCAAACTGAATCTCTAGTACCAAGGGCCAACATTCATCAACAGGTAACCTTCTGCAATTACGATCTGTTGTCCGGTCAGCTGAACAAGCCACCTGCTGTTTGTCGTGTGACGTCCGGGAGTTCAATGTCTGAGAGACCATGCACACAGCTTGATCTTGAGCTCCCAGATCTGTCCTGTTCAGAGTCCTTGGTATTGCTGGTCGGGCTTGCATCTCCATGACTAATTTCCACCACTGGTACAAGAAAGAAAGGGGTCCCAGTAAACAATTATTTAGCTGTAGGACAAATTAAAATGAAATACAAATACACATAGAAAAAAGACACACTGTCATTTAATCACACTGTGTTGTTGCACAAATCATTAGATACACATTGAAAATCTCATCAAATGGCAATAGTGCCCGTAGAAGTGAAGAGGGATAATGTGCAAGTGAAAGGTATGGTTTGTGCAGAATTTTCGCAACAGTGACAAAGGAGCAAGATCATTAAAATCACAACACTAATTTCTTCCTGGCCTCAAAGGAGCCAAAAAGTTAGAGGAACACCCAATGTTCAATAATCATTCGAACAAGACCATGCTTAATGTACTGCAAGTAATGTCCACAAATTTAGTAACGCAGGCTGGTTGTAACCAGCCTGCGTTACTAAAACTGTGGACATTACTTGAACATTGGGTGTTCCTCTAACTTTTTGGCTCCTTTGAGGCCGGGAAGAAATTAGTGTTGTGATTTTAATGATCTTGCTCCTTTGTCACAGTTGCGAAAATTCTGCACAAACCTTACCTTTTACTTGCACTTTATCCCTCTTCACTTCTAGGGGCACTATTGTCTTTTGATGAGATTTTCAATGTGTATCTAATGAGTTATGCAACAACACAGTGTGATTAAATAACAATGTGCCCATTATACTTTTTTCTATGTGTATTTGTATTTCAATGTAATGTGTCCTACAGCTAAATAATTGTTTACTGGGACCTCTCTCTTTCTTGTACCATATTGGACCCAGGTCCCAGGGACTGTCATGGGTATACCCTCTTACTGTAACATAATTTCCACCACTTCTTGCATGGCCTATCTCGCTCTTGGCACCTTCCAGCAGGCGAAGGGGCCCTATGAGGAGGTGAAGAAGAGATCGATTGCCGTCGGGCGAATGTAAGTGAGAAAATTGTGATCCATTGCTGCGTCTAGTTTCTAGCCAGTCCCAAGCTTCATGCGGGGTAAGAAAAAAATGTATCTCTGCATCTGCAGTCACTCTAAGGCAAGCTGGGAACAACATGGCATTGGGGAGATAAAGCTGGCACAACTTTTGTTTAACAGCCAGGAAGGAATATCTCTGCCGTTGCACCTGTGAGAAGTTAGCCTGGTATATGATGTCCACTATTCTAGTGGGCACCTTCCATCAGTCTAAGCGACCCTCATTGATGGTAGGTTATAAAGTCAACCTTATTGAAAGCTATCCTTGTGGTAGCTGTGGAGAGCAGCCTTCAGGCTAAGACTTGGAAACAAGTTTAGCAAGTTGTTTTACCCTTTATAATCTCTTGAGTACCAAATGAAAGCACATCACACAGGGTATATATCAAATATATATGTATTTATTCTAAACACAACGCCTCTGCACTCTTTATGAGGTCAGAGGTAAAAGTACAATACAAGGAACTTAATTAGCATACGATAAGTTGCACAGTATACGTTTTGCTATAGGGGCCTCACAAACCATACACTAAAATAGTGGTAAAGGAACCACGTGAGGAACAGAAAGCAGGCCTGGGGCCTGTGGAATCACTGGGGCTACTCAGAACAACCAAAGGTTAGGATGTAGGAAGCCCATGGGAGATGCGTGCAGTGTCTAAACACAGCCGCAGGTTACTATTGACTTTCTATGGAAAACGAACAAGTTACAATTTTAAAGATAAAGGGTACAAGGAGGTGAACTACGATGGAACCCTTTTAGACTAGGACACTTGGAGAGTCAATACCCATGGGAGCACCGGAGTACTCGTGTTACCTCACCCAGGGAAGTCGGGTGCATAGGTGTCTTTTCGTGTCGGATTTCGTCATGGATTCAAATAGAGAGCTGCGAAGAAGTGCTGCAGGCGACCAGAGGAAAAGTGTTGGGGTGGATCTAAGGGTGTATCGGAGATGTAAAGAACCTGAAAGCAGAGGAGACAGAGTTTGGGCCTCTTAGCCAGTGGCCAGGGCGGCGATACAAAGATACCACCAGATGTCGGGTGAATTCAGGTGAAAAGGTGAAGTTTGTCTCTTCAGCCACGAGGTCCAGGAAGCATCGACGATGACCAGGAGCTGGATTCCAGCTGTCCCACAAAGGATCTAGTTGACTGTAGTGTTGGTATCCGGATTGGACCCAACAAGCCTTGGCAAACGCAACCCATGCAGGATGTGAGATTGTCTTTGGTGCAGACCAGCAAGGTCTGTGGAAGTTCTCCCTTGCAAGGAAGTTGTAGCAAGCCTGGGGCAACCAGGAAAGCAAGTGAAAACAAAGGTAGGTCTTCTTGGAGGCTCACTAGCCAACAGACTAAGAACCGCAAAGACGCGTCAAGCTGAAATGCACAAAGCGGGCCCACTGGGAACTCGTGGAGTGTGGACCTCTGAGCTTTGGTGCAAAAAGTGCTCGGGCTGGGGCTTCAAGCACCCCAATGCACAGCTTCAGGATACCTTGGGAGGTTAGTGCAGGTAGCAAAATGCAGGATAAATAAACAAAGAATTGAGGGAGCGACTAATTCATACAAATCAAGTGGTTCACAAAAGTGAGTTCCAAAATGTTCATTTATTTTGATGATTTTTCCACAGAGATGTTGATCAAAGCAGTATAAATTCTTCAATATTTCAAAACTGTAACACAAACAGCCGACGCGTTTCGTCCACAGATGGACATCATCAGGGCTGTGAACGCCAAAACATAAAAAAGTATTACATTAATGAATAGATATTTTTGAATCTTTCACATTAACAGATTCCAAGAAACAATATTAAAAAACATGAATTAATGCAACACCTGCCTATATAACAATCTAGTGAAAAAAACATAGACAAAACAATTGATGACAGGTTTGTCTTAAGTCAACAGCACTTATTTTTATTTAAACAGAGGGACAAAGAAATCAATTTACCAAATAAAAAATATATAGTCCTCCCTACCTCCTGTAAGTGTTATTCTTGTTTCATGATGAAATTCTGTCTTAATACTTGATTAGTCCTAATATGATTAACCTAATAGAATAAGATTAATGATAAAGTATGACATAGATGCAAAGTTTCACATCCCATACAAGTCATAACAAAATTTGAGACATAGATATAGTAAACGATTCTTTAATCATAAGTCCTATAAATTAAAATAATATATATCCAGACATGATATTCCAGCAAATATACACCGTACATTAACATATCATGAAAATAACAATTTTCCTGAACTACATAAGTAAGTATTTCTAATGATAAACAAAGAGATATCTCACCTGGTATAAATTCAAATTAAGTATCCTTGCCTGAGCTCCCCTTACAATATTCCTAATGTAGATTCAGTCTCTAAACTTGAAATCACTGTATGGATATAAAAAGACAATATATCTAATATTAAGGTCTATCTAAGGAAAAAAGTGCCACACAACATTATCTATAGGAGGAGGGATGAGCACAAATTATTAAAGCACTAGAGCTGCAATAACCTTGTGACAATGCATCTGCCTCGCCAGAACCATCCAATGAATCACTCTAGCATGTTCCGTATAAATTCCAATTTTTTTTTTAATGTGAATGCATTATTATTAAACCTATTCATATAAACCATGTTAGCACAGCCCAAACTAATTTCTGTCCTTACCTAAAGACAGCCGATATTCAGCGTTATAGTGTAATCCCAGCCATTAATTTATCGAGGCAAATTCTAAAAGAAGAGAGAAGAAAAAAAGTATACAAAATGAGGCGAGACTAAAATAACCTAATTTTTGAAGCAGCTATAATGTAGCACATCCACTACCTAGAAGTCAAAATGACTGTTATCATCCGTACCTCACCTTATATGCAAAAAAACGTTTCCATACTAAAGGGGAGTCTCGGCAGGCGACGTCTGGCGTGTGATCCCGACAGCGTGCAAATAAGCCGCAATTCAGACTTCCCTTTAAACTCTTATTGAGCCAATCAACAAGCGCCAGCATTTTCGCGCCTTCCACAGTTGAATGCATGCTTTCATTTAGGTCCGCCATGACTATTGCGCATGCCTCTAAACATCGAACAAGTAACACTTTTCTATTACATCCGTTACTACAACACCAAGATATTAAATCCGGTATGATCAAGTATTTCCGGTATCCGCCTACTGTAGTTAACCACAAGTTTACGTTCAGGTCCGCCATGTCTCTTGCTCATGCCTAAACATACTGACCAAGTAACAGTTCTCTATTACATCCGTCACGGCAACATAAAGGGATTATATCCGGTTTAATCAAGTATTACTGGTATCCGGCAATGTGATCGGTGGTGAAGTACATACCGATTAAAAACACAGCCAATGAGAAACCCATGATACTGCCGTCGATAGTCCAAGCGACGGCATTGCGCGAAAATGCAAACACTAGCCCAGTAATAATTCTCTTTTACGGCCGTCACTATAACAAGGATAAATTATATCCGGTTATAACAAGTATTTCCGGTACATGACAATACGATCGGTAGCGATGATAACTTTAAAAACAAAAAAAGGGACATCGTGAAAACACTTAATAGGATAACTACATCACGTTTCAGAATTATTCACATTTGTAAGGAGAGTATTTATTTTAAATTGGGAGCAATACAAATGATAAAGTCAGAACCCATCCTATGGCGAATGAAAATTAATCTGTGACTCAAATACACTGGAGTCCAAGTTAAAAGTGATAGTGAGTATTAAGATACTTTTCATTAGTTTTCTAATTCCAAAATATTAATGAAAAATCACAAAATTACGATGCCCTAAATGTGCATTCTGTTAGCCACTTTTAAATTACAAAGTGGCAATGTGTGAAATGAATCTAAAAATTCTTATTGAGGATATCTCATGTCCAGCTGTATGGGATCCCCTAGTGTTCCAGGTTCTGTACTACAGCTCTAGAGATACACCTAAATCCTATATGAAAGATGATTATGCCCAATACCACCAGTGAGTGATAAATTAGGGAAAACAGATCCGTCAGTAAAGACCTATAAACCCTGTATAAAAGTTCACTTCTTACAGAAAATAATGGAGCTCACTTTCAGTATTAAGTCCTAGTTTAACAAGTCTACAGCATGAAATCCATCTTGCTTCAGCCTGTCTTAATCGGAGGATCCAATCCCCCCCTTCTCTCCCATGGGTGAACCTTTTGTACCCCATGGAATGATATTTTAGCTTCTTGAGGATGATGGGCCTTGATATGCTGAAAAATTGGCGACTTCACATCCTTATTTTGAATAGCCCTTACATGTTCTTGTATTCGAGTCTTAAGCTTCCTCTTGGTACTCTCCATGTATACTTTGTCGCATTGACATTTAACTGCATAAACAACCCCCTCGCTGTTACAGTTAATGAATTCCTTAATCATATAAATTTGATTAGTGTTGTAACAGAATCTCTTCATTTTATTTAGACCAAACTCACACACATTACAAGTGCCACAAGTAAAGAAACCGGATGGACGTGTAGTTAACCAATTAGAGTTATTAACTGTCACAGGATTAAGATAATTGCTACTAATGAGCTCTTTAACAGTCGGACATCTTTTGAAAATGACCTCAGGGCGTTCACCAATTAAATCAGAAAGTGCTGGGACTCCCTTCAGAATATTCCAATGTTTGCCTAAGGCTTTGAAAATGTCCCCCTTCTGAGCACAATGCTTGGTAATAAAAGCTACCTGGCCTTTAGATGATTTCTTCTTTTCTTTTTGAATCAAGGTAGACTTCCTTTCAAGTTTAGATACTCTGTTCCTGGCCCTAATGAGGTCAGATTCAAGATAACCTCTTTCCTTGAGCCTTTTCTCTAAAGAATTAACCTCTGTCTGAAAATCACTATCCTTACTACAATTCCGGCGGATCCTGACCATTTCTCCATAGGGAATGCCCCTAGTAACAGATTTAGTATGATGACTTTCAGACCTCAAAATGGAATTTGTGGCAGTAGGTTTTCTATACAAAGTGCTCATAATTTTATCATTCTCAATGAAAAACCTCCGGGTAGACCAATTGTAGCAGGCATAGGCAGTATTACTGAACACTTATCAGAGTTTGTAGATATGTTTTTAAAGCCTTTGGTGGTGAACCTGCCCGCATACATCAGAGATACCATGGACGTCCTTAATAAATTGGAGGACGTTTCATGGGAGGAAAGGTACATCCTTGACACTATGGACGTGGTAGGATTGTACACCTGTATTCATACAGAAATGGGGTTGGTGGCATTGAAACACTTTTTGGGATGCAGGAATGTCAGTTTGAGAGAACATTCAGAGATGCTATTGGAAATGGCCAGATTAATTCTCGATAATAACTTCTTTTTATTTGAGGATATCTGGTACCATCAAACGAGAGGCACGGCGATGGGTTCCAGGTTTGCTCCCTCTTACGCCAACCTATTTATGGGCTGGTTCGAGAGGGAGCATGCCTGGGGCCGTGAGGCTAGTAAATGGCATGATAACATTTTGTTTTGGACTTGTTTCATTGACGATATTCTCATGATTTGGAGGGGGTCAGTGGACGAGCTACAGGAATACTTTAGTTATTTAAATAACAATAACTTTAATGTTTCATTAACACTAGAGCACAGTAATTCACGTTTAGTGTTCCTGGATGTTGAGTTGTTCATTGAGAATGATAAAATTATGAGCACTTTGTATAGAAAACCTACTGCCACAAATTCCATTTTGAGGTCTGAAAGTCATCATACTAAATCTGTTACTAGGGGCATTCCCTATGGAGAAATGGTCAGGATCCGCCGGAATTGTAGTAAGGATAGTGATTTTCAGACAGAGCTTAATTCTTTAGAGAAAAGGCTCAAGGAAAGAGGTTATCTTGAATCTGACCTCATTAGGGCCAGGAACATAGTATCTAAACTTGAAAGGAAGTTTACCTTGATTCAAAAAGAAAAGAAGAAATCATCTAAAGGCCAGGTAGCTTTTATTACCAAGCATTGTGCTCAGAAGGGGGACATTTTCAAAGCCTTAGGCAAACATTGGAATATTCTGAAGGGAGTCCCAGCACTTTCTGATTTAATTGGTGAACGCCCTGAGGTCATTTTCAAAAGATGTCCGACTGTTAAAGAGCTCATTAGTAGCAATTATCTTAATCCTGTGACAGTTAATAACTCTAATTGGTTAACTACACGTCCATCCGGTTTCTTTACTTGTGGCACTTGTAATGTGTGTGAGTTTGGTCTAAATAAAATGAAGAGCTTCTGTTACAACACTAATCAAATTTATATGATTAAGGAATTCATTAACTGTAACAGCGAGGGGGTTGTTTATGCAGTTAAATGTCAATGCGACAAAGTATACATGGGGAGTACCAAGAGGAAGCTTAAGACTCGAATACAAGAACATGTAAGGGCTATTCAAAATAAGGATGTGAAGTCGCCAATTTATCAGCATATCAAGGCCCATCATCCTCAAGAAGCTAAAATATCATTCCATGGGGTACAAAAGGTTCACCCATGGAAGAGAGGGGGGGATTGGATCCTCCGATTAAGACAGGCTGAAGCAAGATGGATTTCATGCTGTAGACTTGTTAAACTAGGACTTAATACTGAAAGTGAGCTCCATTATTTTCTGTAAGAAGTGAACTTTTATACAGGGTTTATAGGTCTTTACTGACGGATCTGTTTTCTCTAATTTATCACTCACTGGCGGTATTGGGCATAATCGTCTTTCATATAGGATTTAGGTGTATCTCTAGAGCTGTAGTACAGAAACTGGAACACTAGGGGATCCCATACAGCTGGACATGAGATATCCTCAATAAGAATTTTTAGATTCATTTCACACATTGCCACTTTGTAATTTAAAAGTGGCTAACAGAATGCACATTTAGGGCATCGTGATTTTGTGATTTTTCATTAATATTTTGGAATTAGAAAACTAATGAAAAGTATCTTAATACTCACTATCTCGATTAACTTGGACTCCAGTGTATTTGAGTCACAGATTAATTTTCATTCGCCATAGGATGGGTTCTGACATTATCATTTGTATTGGTCCAAATTTAAAATAAATACTCTCTTTACAAATGTGAATAATTCTGAAACATTATGTAGTTATCCTATTAAGTGTTTTCACGATGTCCCCTTTTTTTGTTTTTAAAGTTATCATCGCTACCGATCGTATTGTCATGTACCGGTAATACTTGTTATAACCGGATATAATTTATCCGTGTTATAGTGTCGGCCATAAAAGAGAATTATTACTGGGCTAGTGTTTGCATTTTCGCGCAATGCCGTCGCTTGGACTATCGACGGCAGTATCATGGGTTTCTCATTGGCTGTGTTTTTAATCGGTATGTACTTCACCACCGATCGCATTGCCGGATACCAGTAATACTTGATTAAACCGGATATAATCCCTTTATGTTGCGGTGACGGATGTAATAGAGAACTGTTACTTGGTCAGTATGTTTAGGCATGCGCAAGAGACATGGCGGACCTGAAGGTAAACTTGTGGTTAACTACAGTAGGCGGATACCGGAAATACTTGATCATACCGGATATAATATCTTGGTGTTGTAGTAACGGATGTAATAGAAAAGTGTTACTTGTTCGATGTTTAGAGGCATACGCAATAGTCATGGCGGACCTAAATAAAAGCATGCATTCAACTGTGGAAGTGGCGAAAATGCTGGCGCTTGTTGATTGGCTCAATAAGAGTTTAAATGGAAGTCTGAATTGCGGCTTATTTGCACGCTGTCGGGATCACACGCCAGACGTCGCCTGCCGAGACTCCCCTTTCGTATGGAAACGTTTTTTTTGCATATAAGGTGAGGTACTGATGATAACAGTAATTTTGACTTCTAAGTAGTGGATGTGCTACGTTATAGCTGCTTCAAAAATGAGGTTATTTTAGTCTCGCCTCATTTTGTATACTTTTTTTCTTCTCTCTTCTTTTAGAATTTGCCTCAATAAATTAATGGCTGGGATTACACTATAACGCTGAATATCGGCTGTCTTTAGGTAAGGACAGAAATTAGTTTGGGCTGTGCTAACATGGTTTATGTGAATAGGTTTAATAATAATGCATTCACATTAAAAAAATGTTTTTGAATTAATACGGAACATGCTAGAGTGATTCATTGGATGGTTCTGGCGAGGCAGATGCATTGTCACAAGGTTATTGCAGCTCTAGTGCTTTAATAATTTGTGCTCATCCCTCCTCCTATAGATAATGTTGTGTGGCACTTTTTCCTTAGATAGACCTTAATATTAGATATATTGTCTTTTTATATCCATACAGTGATTTCAAGTTTAGAGACTGAATCTACATTAGGAATATTGTAAGGGGAGCTCAGGCAAGGATACTTAATTTGAATTTATTCCAGGTGAGATATCTCTTTGTTTATCATTAGAAATACTTACTTATGTAGTTCAGGAACATTGTTATTTTCATGATATGTTAATGTACGGTGTATATTTGCTGGAATATCATGTCTGGATATATAATATTTTAATTTATAGGACTTATGATTAAAGAATCGTTTACTATATCTCTGTATCAAATTTTGTTATGACTTGTATGGGATGTGAAACTTTGCATCTATGTCGTACTTTATCATTAATATTATTCTATTAGGTTAATCATATTAGGACTATTCAAGTATTAAGACAGAATTTCGTCATGAAACTAGAATAACACTTACAGGAGGTAGGGAGGGCTATATATTTTTTATTTGGTAAATTGATTTCTTTGTCCCTCTGTTTACATAAAATAAGTGCTGTTGACTTAAGACAAACCTGTCATCAATTGTTTTGTCTATGTTTTTTTCACTAGATTGTTATATAGGCAGGTGTCGCATTAATTCATGTTTTTTAATATTGTTTCTTGGAATCTGTTAATGTGGAAGATTCAAAAATATCAATTCATTAATGTAATACTTTTTTATGTTTTGGCGTTCACAGCCCTGATGATGTCCATCTGTGGACGAAACGCGTCGGCTGTTTGTGTTACAGTTTTAAAATATTGAAGAATTGATACTGCTTTGATCAACATCTCTGTGGAAAAATCATCAAAATAAATGAACATTTTTGAACTCACTTTTGTGAACCACTTGATTTGTATGAATTAGTCGCTCCCTCAATTCTTTGTTTATTTACTATTGTATTTACTGGATTTTACCGGTGGATCCAGATGAGGTGTTGAGCTGACTTGGAAAGATTGATCTACACTATTCTTGACGTTTTTGGAAATTCAGTTTATGTTTGTGCTGGTCTTGTACCCTCACCGTTGTCTGTATCTAGAATAATAGCAAAATGCAGGATGTCAAGGAGTTCTGGTCCCACATATCTTGTGTCTGCCACGGGTCTTAGCTTTGCTAGGAGCAAAGGTGGGAGTCAGAGATGTCTGGAAGTCTATGTCCTGTGTCGCAGATTCTTTGGGATCCAGCGGGAGCCTCAAAAATGCAGACCGGCATAAGAAATTAAACCAGAATCATCCGTGATATCTCCTATTGTGCCCACCCCAAAGTTATCCCATCGCTTCATCACTTGATGATGGAACACCTCCGGGAGAAGTTCATTCTTATATAAAGGTGTATAGAAATTCATTTGCTCTAACTTAATTTTTTTCCGGACAGTGGACCAAACTGATATAGCAGCGCCGAGAACTTTAAACTTTGTTCTCTCATAATAGTTTAGCTCCTTAAATGTAAGCAGTCCCTTATTAGAATCCCGAACCAATAGGTCATATATGTCCCGACTAGCGCCCCCATCCCACCAGATATGCTTCGTGCTTCCCCCTAGAAGTCCTATGAGATAATGCAGAGCTGCTGCCAGATAGTAGCCCTTAAAGTCTGGTACAGCCAAACCTCCCCGTTCCTTAGAAAGCGCCATCAATTTTATAGCCCTCTGAGTTCTGCCCTTTGCCCATAAAATTCGGTTGCAGACCCTGTCAATTTCCCTGAACCAGTTATTTTTGAATATTAAGGGAATTGTTCGAAAAAAATATAAGATTTTGGGGAGGAATAGCATCTTAATGACATTGCAGCGTCCGATTATTGTTAAATGTAGGTTGTCCATCCTATCTAGATCTAATTTAGACTTTCTGATCATAGGGATCAGATTTTCCTCAACCACCTTGGATAAGTTAGACATTATCGTAATGCCCAAATAGACAGCCAAATCTGTTACTCTCTCGTCATTTTCTGTGGCAAATTGATTTACAACTATTTTTGTTTTAGCATGATTCAGGCTGTACCCTGACAGGAGCCCATATATTTTTGCCTCTTTCTCTATTTCCACTAGCGCTGTTACTGGAGCTGATGATGTGATTGCCAAATCATCTGCATATTCTAGAATTTTGGTCTCATAACCATTCAGGACAATTGGGCAGATATCCGTGTTTATTTCTATGTGTCTTATAAAAGAATCTATATAACAGGCAAAAAGCAGAGGGGAGCAGGGACACCCTTGCCTGGTTCCCCGCTCGATTTTAATTGTTTCACTCTGTTCCCCCGCTACTCTCAACCTTATAGCCAGACATCTGTATAAACTATAAAGCTTTTAACCCGCTTATACATCTCTTCCCAAATTTAAGTTTACTCATTGTTTCCCACAGAAAGCCCCACGAGACCCTATCGAATGCTTTTTCAGCGTCCAGTAATATTAACCCCTTTGGTGCTCCTGACGGAACGGTTCCGTCATGAGCGTCGGTTGGCCTGTGTTCATGATGGAACCGTTCTGTCATGAGTCCATAGGTTCTTTAGAACCTTCAGCACCGCAGAGGAATTCGCGCAGCACTGAAGGGGTTAAGTACATAGGGTCTCGTGAGGCTGCCGTTCCATCAAACAGAGTAAAAACCCTTCTAATGTGATCAGAGTCAGAGTCAAAAATACTTTATTCGATTAGTTAAAATCATAAAAGTATACTACAAACACATATGAAAACATATAAAAGCATATAAAGACATATAAAGGCATATAAAGAAATATAAAGGTGGGGATGGCATTTCATTCATATTTCAACAAATACGGTACATGGATGTGGTATACATATAAAACAATTTTTTAAAAGAGACATTAAAAAAGATCATTTATGCAGGGAAAATCGGGGTCAGGTGTTACTTTTTACTTTTTACTTTTTACTTTTCCTTTTTAGAATAGATCAAACCCCTTGATAAAACATCACATTTATGTTCTATAAGTAGTTCATTGGCAAGTTCAGAAAGCATTTTAAAAAACTATATGGTGCAAGTTTTTTATACATATCTACAGAATTAGGTTGTGTAATATACTACACCTATATTTACATGATTCTATCAGGTGTTGAGGAGTTCATTGATCTGAGACGTTTAGCTCTCATAGCTGCTACCAAAAAACTTGCAACCCCGTACATCACAATAGGGGTCTCCATAATTTGTAAAAACAACAGTGCGGGTTTCACTTGCATAAAACCCCTGTTTCTCATTAGTGGTAGTATATATTTTTTTCTCCCCTCCGCAAAAAAGGGACAGAAAAATACAAAATGGGTCTGGTCTTGGTCGGAAAAGGAATCACATTTACATGGGACGTTATCCCTTGGTTTGTTCCATTTCGGGTAATCTCCCAGAAGGAGGTGCATCTGGTTGAAGCGAAATTTTGTGAGAAGCTACCGATGATAAGGCCTATTCACTACCCTTAAATAAGGCTGGATTGACATGGTAGATACAACAATATAGTGAGCCCTAACAGTGGTTTTCTCTAATTCTTGCGCTTCACGCAGCATGTTCCTAGACTCTAAAAATTGTGTTTTAATCCATGTAACATCTTCTTTGCACAGCCTCTCGGGGTTACTATACAAGTCAACACGGCCCAGGAGGGTAGCAGCAGACTTAATATAGCTCAGCCATTTAATATCATTAGCTCTGTCTCTCCTCATGCAATCAGTAATAATTTGACGATTTAACGTCAGGTTCGGGTTCAACCACATTTTCACCCAAAGAAGTAGTGGGGCCAGGTTAAGTGTATCTTCAATGTATCCTTGCCCTAATTCTATCAGGACGGAAAAAATGGGTGTGGACTGTGGTAGGCCTAATAGTGAACGCATGGACCTATTCTCCTCCTTCTGTATCAGGGCCAAATCCCTGAATCCCCAAATCCCAGCCCCGTATCTAGCCAGAGCCAGGGTTTTGGCTCTATACAGCTTGAGAATGGCTTCCGTTGGTTTACCCCCCAGTCTTTTAGCGAAGCTCTGTATTGCTCCAAATGACCGCCGAATAGCCATTGCTTTATTGACAACCTGTGGGGTCCAGGTGCCCATGTCATCAAAAATGACTCCCAGGTATGTAAATGTTTTAACTTTGTTTAAAATTACTCCATTACATCGCAGGGTTTTAGTGGTGTTCTTTCCTTTCCCTATGGACATAACGTGCGATTTATCCATATTCTAATGTGATCAGCTGTGCCCCTACCTGGGATGAACCCGTGCTGACGGGGGGACACCACCTTACCAATTACCAAACTCAACCTATTAGCCATTACTTTAGAGTAAGCCTTAGTGTCACTATTCATCAAGCTAATCGGTCTGTATGACCCGGGATCAGTAGAGATTTTATTCTTCTTTAAAAAGACCACCAGTGACGTTTCTCCCCAGGACCCCGGCCACTCAACTCCATTCTGTATTGAAACCATAAGTGTATTGATATCACCTTCTAAGGTTAAGAAAAATTTCTTATAGAATTCTAACGGTATTAGATCAGGTCCTACAGCCTTCCCCGACGGCAGGCCCTTAAAGGCCAGTAATATTTCTACTGAGGCCGCTTCCAGATAGCTCTCCATTTCACCCACTTCTGGTTCTTCTCCCTCCTGGCTGTATAATTTCTTATAAAAGTTTTGGAATACTGAACAAATTTCTTTTGGGCTTTTAACTACTACCCCTGCCTCCGTGATCATTTCTGTTATCTGCCCCCTGGTAGCTGCTTGTCGAGTTCTTATCGCTAAGATCCGCCCAACTTGTTCGCTATATTCATATTGCTCTTCCCTCCTTGCTAAATACTTTCCTGCTGCTTTTGCCGCATAAACTTTACCTACTGCTGCTTTAGCATGGGCTAAATTGTGTGTCACCCCTGTCACATCCCCTTTGGCCCTTATGATCTTTACCAGTTCTTCCTCTAAGCTCACTACTACCTTTATCTTCTTCTCTATTACTTCTTTTTGCTGTTTATTGCATCTGAGAGAATAACTTATGGTTTCTCCCCTTATACCAGCCTTCATTGCGTCCCACACTATTGAAGGTAGTGCCCTGCCTCTATTGTGCCCCAAAAAATCTTTTAGCCAAATTTCCATATGGGCAACATATTCTGCATCCTGCAATAATGCTCTCTCAAATGTCCATGAAGTTGGGCTTTTAAGTACAATTAATAGAGAAACTTCCAAGGAAAGTGGGTTGTGATCTGACATCAGTCTCTGTAGTTTTTTGATTTTTACTACTGGCACCAATGAGGGAGAGATCAAAAAATAATCAAGCCGTGCTAAAGTTTTATGAGGGGCCGAATAGTATGTGCAGCCTCCCCCTCCCATTAACTGCTCCCAAGTATCGATTAGTCCGTTATCCAACATAAGATTGACCAAAGCTCTATGACTTTTTTTCTTTCTACCTTTAAACCTGCTCGGATCATTCTTCCACAACCCATCAAGCCTATTTATATTAAAGTCGTCACACATTATAATCGGGAGCGGCCAATTGGGCAATTGTGCATTTATATGTGTTAGGGCCTCTGGGCCATCAACTGTAGGTGCGTAAATAGAGCATAAAGTGAAATTAAACATTTGAATTTGACATTCAGCCAAGACCCATCGACCGTATTTATCTACCTGCTGTTTTTTCAGCATAACAGTGTTTCCTCGTGCCAGTATCGCTACCCTGCATGTTCTTGTACCCTGAGTCGTACAGGCCAATAAATTATAACCCAGTTGTTCCAATAAAAACTTCTGAGATATCTCGACATGCGTTTCCTGAAGACAAATGAAATCAGCTTGCAATGTTTTAAGATTTTCTCTCAAATCCCTTCTTTTTCTTGCATCATTTAAGCCACAAACATTAGTTGTAACTATGCGCATAGAAATTAACTTTTTTGTCCCCCCCATTATAACCGTATCTGATTTCATTTTTTTCCTGATGATGAGTTTTTCCCCCTTTTTACCCCCCTCAACCCCCCCCCCCTTCTCCACCCAACAGGGCAAGTAGGCTTATGGCCTCTGTGATAGTGTCTGGCAGTCGCATTCCCTCCATCACCAAAAAATCACCTAGTGCTTGTCTATACATTTGTACCCAACGACCTGACATTACTACTGACATTACTCCCCCTACCCCTACCCAATGACCTTCTAACCATTAAACTGTGGAATTAAATAAAATTACTAAAGTGATTGTTAGTCCACATCAAAGTCCACCTCAAACTCTGATCCGCTATCTCCCTTCTGGTTCCCCTATTAGTAGCCAATGGTAAGCATATAAATGAGATACTCCTAGACACTTGATCATCCGATTCTTGCACCAATATCTGACTTTAATGAGTCCATGTACTCTCTCGCTTGAATTTCTGAAGTGAAAACTCTGGAAGTGTTCTTGTAGATAATTTTAAGTCTAGCGGGATTCATTAAGTAGGCCTGAAGTCCCATCTGATGACACGGCTCTATCAATTCACGTAATCTCCACCGCCTTTCAACTGTAGAGTGACAGAAGTCTGGAGTAGTGAAAAAAGATTGAGTCTCAAAGGAACGCTTAGAATAAGGCCGTGTCTTAGATTACACCTCTTCTCTCAAAAGAAAATTCCCAAAGTAAATTAAAATTGCTCGGAGTCTAGGGTTCCCATCTTGTGAGGTATGCTGATTCTTTTTTGCCATGATTGGGAATCTGTGTACCCTCTGAATTTCTTTCTCCCAATCCCAGTGGCTCAGTCCTCTCTGCCTCAATAGACTAATGCACCTCCCTGGACAGAAAACCAATTGTCCAGGCCTCCCCTGCCGGAGTTTCGTCCAGCAGCAGGAGGGCAGACTCGTGTCTGTGGCAGCAGCATCCATTTTGTGATGCTGGGGCTGTGTTTAACTTTAACCGGGTAAACCAGCAACTACATGTATACTCCCTCTAGAAGGGTGGAATGCTACCCCCGCCGCCAGGACTGGTGGGGGGTAGTATTCCAAAGTGTTTGACAGGTTACACAACATGTTTTGATAAAGCCAAACCAAAGTTAGCATTAACCACGAGGATTATAATGCACTTAGAGTATATGGTATGGCTGGTTCCGAAAGCTTGAGAGGGGCTCAGTTCATGCTCGGGCACTCTCTCACACAAAAAAACAAGCACTCTACCTCCAGGATTGTCGAGGTCTGCCTTAGGAGTGACTTATAGGTGTATAAGTGTCTATATATGTATATAGATATAGGTATACTATATCTAAGTAAGGGGTGATTACACCACCTTACCCAGGCTGGAAGAACTGACCGGTGGTGTCAGTTTGGAAGGCAAAGCAGGGGTGGCACAATACATGCTGCAGCCTCTGGTAGGCTTCGGGTGCACCTATGCCCCATGGTACACTATACAGGGGCTCACAAGTGTGACCCAGTAACCAAACTGGTGTGTACCTAAAGTACATGGTATCAATTTAGAGAGAGAACAGCTGAGCTGTGGGCCTGATTAGTAGGTCCACAGCCACACTAAAGTTGAAAAACCAGAGAATCACAGCAAAAAGTGGGGGTAATCATAGGAAGGAGACCCTACTCTCCTACAGCACCTCCCTAGTGTAGTCCAGGAAAATCATCACCCTGCAGTTTCCGATCTGTAGGGACTGCTTCTCGCGGGCTCACTGTAGGAGGAAATCTCGATCCCGATAACTCAGAATGATAAAATACATCTTTTAGTGAAGTTGGTTTTAACATTCTGTGTTTGAAAATATCACTTTTAGAAAGTAGGTATTTTCTTGCCTAACTATCTAAGCCTGCCTCTGCTAGGTTGTCCATTCCTTGTCTTGAGTTTGAGAGACAGGGGCTGGGGATTCCAGGAGACAGGGTGAGCCAGCACAGGGCTGAATAGAGCTATCTGCATGTAGAGTGGTGGGAGGAGTTGCACCTGGGACCTGAATAGGGCTGTGTCTGTCTTCCACAACGCTGGCTCCACCTCCTGGGGTGCGTCTGATGTCCCTGGCCCACACTGTCAAAGAAAAGAAGGAGTCCTGTAAACAAAGTGTTCCAGGACTGACCAGAACTGGTTTGGACTAGGTACAGACACTCTCTGCTTTACAGAACAAAGAGAATAGTAGTATAAATATTGGGGCCCAGACCCCAGGACTTTAGATAACTTTTGGGAAACAAAAAGAAACCTTTGCAGAGGAGAGGAACCAGAGGAACTGAGGAAAAGACTATCCCCAAGCTGAGTGCTCTCTGGGGGATTGGCCTGGAGTAGTTGCCTTATTGCAAAAGAAAGGAGAAATGACTTTGCCACTTTCATTCCACCTGTAAAGGATCTCCAAGGGCTTGAGATAGAGCTTGCCTCCTGATGGTACACTATACAGGGGGCTGGAAGAACTGACCTGTGGTGTCAGTTTGGAAGGAAAACCAGGGGTGGTACAATGCATGCTGCAGCCTCTGGTAGGCCTCGGGTGCATCTATGCCCCATGGTACACTATACAGGGGCTCACAAGTGTGACCCAGTAACCAAACTGGTGTGTACCTAAAGTACATGGTATCAATTTAGAGAGAGAACAGCTGAGCTGTGGGCCTGATTAGTAGGTCCACAGCCACACTAAAGTTGAAAAACCAGAGAATCACAGCAAAAAGTGGGGGTAATCATAGGAAGGAGACCCTACTCTCCTACAGCACCTCCCTAGTGTAGTCCAGTAAAATCATCACCCTGCAGTTTCCGATCTGTAGGGACTGCTTCTCGCGGGCTCAATGTAGGAGGAAATCTCGATCCCGATAATGTAATCACTGCACAACCAGCGGCCGGGCGGGGCACAGGCCTGGGCGGCCTGGCCGGAACACTATGGGCACGCTCTAGGGCATAGAAGGGGGAGAGGCCCTCCGGGGCCACCTTTGCTTTTAGCGAAGACTCCAAGAACTGGACTGCATCTGCCCCCTCCTCACATTCCGGAACCCCTACAATGTGCAGATTATTTCTTTGTGAGCATCCCTCACTGTCCTCAGTCCTCACTTACAACACTTTGATCCTGGTTTCCACCGCTTTCAGGGTGACAACCGTTTCCGGAATGTCCTTAATGGTGTTCTCATTGACAGGCACTCTCTCCTTAAGTTTGTGGTGATCGTCCTAAAACAGAGTTGGATCCGTCCCTATGGCGTCAATATTCATCTCCAGCACCTTTCTCGCAGAGGTGATGGCCTGCATGATGTCGGCCAGGGTAGTGTCCCTGGGTGTTCTCCCTGTACGCCCACCCGACGCACTCTCATCTTTATCAGTGTGTTGCTCCGGCTCGTCCACCCGCAGGACCTCAAATCCCTTTCTTCTGGACACTCTTCCCATCATGTGGCCAGTTGGAGAAGTAGTGGGATGGTGCAGGAGTCTCGTTAGCCCCAAACCCCTGAGCCACGGTATGGTTGGGTGCACGACAATGGGTGCAATACCATCAGTTCTCCAGCACCCATTGACGCCCCACGGTAAGCGTAAGCACACCTCTGTATAGAGGGTGGTGGAGAAGCATGCCCACACGGACCAACGGGATTTCTTTGGTGAGTGAGGTCTTTAGGCAGTCGCCTCAGGTCCGGCAGGGGTATGTAGCAGTCATCCAATAGTTCTGTGGGGTTGCCCAAGTCAGCAACATAGACCCAGTGCCATGCAGGGGTTTAACAACCAAAAATAGGTTGTCTGGGAGCTACCCTTTCTATCAGGAAAAGGATTGGGTTACAGTAGCAAAAATTCAGAGTTCCTTCTCCTGGATTCACTATTTATCAAATCTTTAATTGGTCATGGGGTCTTCCCTAGAGGAGCAAGGGGGTTTGTAGTGTTACAGTAGTTACCAAATTTACACTTCAATGAAAATGGTGCCCACAGGTATCAGCAAAGACATGAAACAATAGTGTTGTTGTATAAAAATATTGATCAGTTATTTATTTAAAAAACATAATACAAACAAATTATAATAAATCACAACATGTACAAAATTACAAATTTATTCTAGGTTTTTACAAACGCAAAAAACATTCATCATTTTAAAAAGGTTATTATTAAAACATCATACTGTCAATTATACAATGGTTTTTGTTAAAAATTACTGGGACATAGGAACGAAAAAGTGTCGTATTATGTTTTTTAAATAAATAACGGATCAATATTTTTATACAACAACACTATTGTTTCATGTCTTTGCTGATACCTGTGGGCACCATTTTCATAGGGGTTTAACAACCATGCAGCAGCGCAGTGTTACCCCTCAATCGCCTCCCTTCAATGGAGTCTGGTTCTGGCACCACTTATCTGTGTATGAGGTCTGAGTAAGGACCAAAGCACCCAGAGTAACAGTCCCCAACCTCTGGGGTGTCTCTCAACTTGCCCCCCAGGCAGTCCAATGCGCCCCTCTGTCGCCTCTGATTGCAGGTTGTCCCTACGCCGTGTGCTGCCTTCCGCTCTAGCAGGGAGCGCTGCGCTTCTTCCAGGGCCTCTCACCGGCACAGGCAAATTCTAGGCTCCACTTGTTCCATCCCCGTCATCTTGCCGCAGGCCTGCGTTCTCCTTGAGCTCTTACATTCACTATTGTTGGGGCTCCCAGCCGGTTCCGATCCCCCGCCATTAGTTTGGCATCCCTGACTCCACATTGCTATGGGCAGTGGACAAGGTATCTTTGCAGGGGGAGCAAGCTCTTCCCAAACGCCTCTTCTGATCGGTGGTTGATAGCGCTATCGCGTCCCGCCAGGAGCTACCCGCGGCCGCCACCTTAGAGTCAGGCTTCTTCTGTTGGGCACACTCTAAGCCTCACCTCGCCTCTGCTCACATCTCTCAGTTGTCTCGCGGGTGGGCTCCAGCCATTTGCCAAGCCCCGCAAACCGCTCCGCCGACTAGTGGGCACACCCAACGTACTGGCTTCCTTCACCAGCGGGGGTTTCAGTTGCTAGTCGCAGTAGCCATTTTGACAGCAATCCAGCTGGAGTTTGAGCAGGGAGGAAAATCACAGTTTTCTCCGCCGCACAGCTCCACAGCTCCACAGCGCCTCGGGAGAATACCCAGCGGGGTACCAGGTATTCTGCCACAAGTTATGGTGTCAGGGGCACCCAGGCGTATCAGGATTAATAGCAGTGGAGGGAGGCCACAGAAGAGCTCCGAGGTCCGCTGCTCCTCTACATCGGCATCAGGCCATGCCCTAATCAACTTTAAGTAGTAATGATCTCATCTATCTTCAGGTCACACATCCCACAGAAGCTTTCTCATATTTTGGGGGATTTAGTAGTTACTAACTCTGATCATATAGTCAACTAAGTGTCCAAAGTTGCATGTTTCTTTAAGCCCAGCGAAGCCATAAAAAATATATAAAAAATCTAATTGTTTTTTTGATGTGTGTATAAAAATGGTACCTTTCTAGAGTGATGCTAATTCATGATTTGAATCTATTTTCTAATCTTTTCATAGTATCATCAAATTAACTTAGGTCACAATCCCATTCAGCTGGAGTTATTCTAGATAATGCAATGAATAATTCTTGGCCCTCAGGTGCTAGACAGTGTGATAAGATAAATGTTTTCTATGCAAAAGTCAGTGTGTCCGCTTGCACAGCAATTACATTTGTTTCACTTATTAATGGATTGGAGATGGGGTTTTCCCCCCACTGTATTGAAGACATTTATGTTGGGTTCAATTTGCATGTTTAGAAGCTCAAATCAAAACAATACTCAGGAATAAACTAAACATTTGTAGAATGATGCTCCTGAGAATGAAATTCAATTCTGTGTCAGGACCGGAGGCGAGGATTATGCTCATCTTTTTTTTTTATTTCCATTCTCAGCAACTTCAACTTAACATTGGAAAAACTTCAAGTCCAATGAGCTCTGTAGTTCAGGGGGTTATGCACAGTCCACCAATCAGCATGCCCTATTGGTGACGAGGGCATGCTGCTGCCAACATCATTCCTCTTTCTTTCCGTCTTAACAACCAGATAAGTCTTGTTTTCCGCTCTCTCGTCTGGATGAGGGAAATTGTCATGACCTGACACACAGACGACGGACAGGGCAACAGGACAGTAGGGACAGCGGACACTAGGACCCTGTGGGTCGTGAGGGAGGTGACCAGGTCAACGGACACCACATCTGGTCAGGGGACAGGAAGAGGACATTCAGACTAGGACCATAGGAGGGGACAGACGTGCTACGACCCGCTCCTGTATGATAAATAAAGAGAAGCTGTAACTGCATACCTGTGTCCTGTGGTTTGTGCATATCGTGCAAGGACCAGCAACACGACATCTGGCGACGAAGGAAGAAACGATCGTCACGACATGCGAGGAAAATCGTCGTGTGTGGATTAGCATCGTGGAAACATCAAGGTGACGCCAGGAGCTACACGGGAGCCCACCCCGATCAGCGTCCTACACAGAGTGACAAAGCGCGGTAAGGAGCGCTCAGGAGCAGCGGAGCAGCGTTAGTGCCGAGCAAAGTTGTGAGGCGATCGCGCTCGCGCATTTAAACGCGAAGTCTCGCGAGACGTGGAAATCCCGGCGGCCATCTTTGAATCAGGCAGAATAAGCCAATGGGAGCACAGCAATAACGTGGCGGCCATTTTGAAGTCAGGAAAGCGAGATTTAGAGCGTGAAATGTCGCGAGAACAAGGGGCGGCCATTTTAAATGGGACAAAAGTACTAATAGCAAGAAGAAAAGGACAGCGGCCATTGCAAGGGCAGGCAAGAAAAGAAAAGAGCAGAAAAGCAAAGAAAAGTGAAGAATAAAGGGGAGAAAACAAAGAGAGATCGCCCTAAAGCAAAGAATAACTAACCTCAAAAAGAAGAAAAAGAATAAGAGGCACAACAAAGAGTGTCACAGTAACAGGAATACTACAAAAGAACAGAACGGAGAAGAAAAAAGAAAACAAAAGGACAAGAAAAACGTAGAGAAGGATAAGAATAACAGAAAGAGAAAGAAGAAGAAGAAAATAAAAGGACAAGGAAAAAAGGGGACACAAGAGAAAAGAAAGTAAAAAAAGTTAAATCAAAGTACAACAGAAGAAGAAGAAGACGAGAAAGACGATAAAAGGTAAACACAAGAAGACAGAGCAGATAAAAAGAAAAAGGCGAGAATGGCAGATCCAAAGCCCAGCGCACAATACAGGAGACCACTACCGTTCAACTTATCGGAGCCACAGACAGGAATAAGGTGGGAGAAGTGGATCAGACGGTTCGAAAGATATGTAGAAGACACAGATGTAGCAGCTGGAAAGAAGCTGGGACTACTGTTGAATTTGGCAGGGGACGACGTCGAAGAACTTCTGGTGACACTGCCGACTGAAGAAACAAAAACATATGACCTACTAAAGAAATGTCTAACAGCCAAATTCGACCCGCAACGAAACATTGATTTCAAACGATATACTTTTACCATTGCATGTCAACATGTCGGTGAAACACTAGACGACTTCGCGACACGGCTGAGGAAATTGGTGACCCATTGTGAGTTTGACAAATTTGATAACGAGCAAGCGATAAGGCTACGGATCATAGAAGGCTGTCGTGACACAGGATTCAGACCAAGAATACTTAAGGAACCGACCTCATTGGAGAACATCCTGTCACTAGCGAGAGCAGAGGCGAGAGCAGCGGAACATGCCAAGGAGATGGAACGAGGGAAGAGCGTTGAAACAGAAACCGCACACTTTACGACAAACAGATATCGCACAGACCAACGAAAGAATGACTGGAGGGAACAAAAGGAGAGGAGACGACCTGAAAGAACATGCTACAAGTGCGGAATGGAATTTCCGCACAGAGGTCAATGCCCAGCATTTGGCCAGACGTGCAGAAGATGTGGTGGAAGAAACCACTACGCCAGCATGTGCCAAGGTGCTCCACTAAGAGACGACAATGGGAGAACAGGAAGACAACAGGAATCGACAACAAGACATGTCAGGTATGTCGACAATGAAAGGAGGAGTTCATCACGAGGGTCAGGCGAAGAATAGGAAATAGAGAAAGTAGAAAGACTATATCACATGTCGGAGGTGCACACCAAGCAGAGCGAGGAAGAAGAAGCAGGAGAAACAACACAGCCAGCAGACAGAAACACCCGAGGAAAGACAGACCATGCAAAGATAAGAGTAGGAGTGCATGAAACAGACTTTGTATTGGACAGTGATGCAACCTGCAATGTCATGTGTGCATCGGAGTATGAGAGAATGGAAATAAAGCCGACCCTGAGAGCGTCCAAAGTAAAGATTTTTACCTGGGGGGCAAGGAAAGAAGTAACTAACCTGGGGAAGTTCACAGAGGAACTGAGATACAATGACAAAATAAATAAGGAGGACATTCATGTTCTACAAGGCGATGTCCCAGGGCCATGCCTGATGAGCAACAGCACCGCCAAAACGATGGGCCTTATAACAATGGCATATAAAAAAGACAACAACCATGCTGAGAGCAAGCAAGGAGAAGACTCAGGGACCAAAGAAAGAGGTAGAGAACAAAAGAGAATAAGGGAGAGAACAAATACAACAGACGGCGGTTGTAGAAAGAAAGGAGCAGGAAACAAAATGGAGGGCAGAGAACAACGATCAAGGCGACGAGAGGCCGGCGAGAGGGGAGCAGAAGAAGGACAACGGAAGAACAGAAAGAAGACCAGGAGGAGAGAGCAACGACAAAGAAAAAGAGCGACTCGCAAACTGAAAACAGACGGAGAACAGTTGAAGAGCAGAAAGAAAAATGACAGCAAGAAAAGACGACCAAGAAAGGGATGCAAAGGGACAAAGAGACTACGTAGAAAGAAGTAGAAAACAGAGACTGGGGAGAAGGGTCGACGAGACTGACAACCTCTCTCTCTCTCTCTCTCTCTCTCTCTCTCTCTCTCTCTATCTCTCTCTCTCTCTCTCTCACTGCAACGGCGAGCTAATGATGTGAGGGTGGTGCCATGGAAGTGATGAGTAGAACTGTACCAAAAACTGTTGTTTGCAACAAGGGGGGAGATGTCATGACCTGACACACAGACGACGGACAGGGCAACAGGACAGTAGGGACAGCGGACACTAGGACCCTGTGGGTCGTGAGGGAGGTGACCAGGTCACCGGACACCACATCCGGTCAGGGGACAGGAAGAGGGCATTCAGACTAGGACCATAGGAGGGGACAGACGTGCTACGACCCGCTCCTGTATGATAAATAAAGAGAAGCTGTAACTGCATACATGTGTCCTGTGGTTTGTGCATGTCGTGCAAGGACCAGCAACATGACAGAAATGTTCATGGTTATTTGTTATTGTGCTTTGTACTTTAATTGTGTGGATATCACGCTTTGTTGCACTTTGATTATTGTGCTTGCTGCGGTGTGTGCTGCTTGCTTTTCTCTCTTGCAGCGTTCTCTTAGTTGGGGCTGCAGGAGCTCTCCTTCTCCACCCGTGGCCCAGTTCATGGCGGGAAGTGCGGGAGACGCCGTCTGAGGTAGGAGGCTTGTGTCCGTCTCGTTGGTTTTTGTCATGCGCATTAGCGGCAGAGCCAACGAGTACGAGACAGATGCCCTCGCTACCACAGCCGCCCAGTGCTCTCTGAAGCCCTTACACCCATGCACGTGGGTCAGTATTAAAATTGCCGTTCTCTACTTACGCCTGTTATTGAGCGGGTCCGTATGGAACGCGGATAGGTGAGATTTATATATTTCCTTGGTTGCAGTGTGGAGCGCTGATCATGGGCAGGTCTGGAGCTTGATACCCATTAATCCAAGGGTGACTCACCCCTTGGGACCTACTTAGTCTGTGATATTGCACACCTGGGTGCCCGAAATCTGGTGACTCTGCCTCACGCCAAAGTCTTTCCCCATTATAAGATTAATCTTGGGGTTCCTAAACCTGTGATTCTTATCACTTCAAAGCACTTTGCCCCATTTCACAGCACTCTGGTGCCAGGTTAGCAAGCGCTTTAAGCGCCCAGAGTATTTGCTAATTGTCTTCACGACACCCTAATTTTCCCATCATGGAGGCGGAATATCATGAAGAGGAATCCCTTGGGGTAATTCCCCCAGACGATGACTTTTGTGACGCAGTAAAAGCATCAATTCACCAGGCAGTCTCAGCGGCCATTAGTCCTTTCGAGCAGCGCATCATACAATTTGCCTATGCATGCCAGGCACAGCACCCCGAGGAGCAAGAGCACATGTGGCATGGATTTAGGTGCTTTTGATAGCCTCAAAAAAGCATTTCTGGCCAGACCTCATGGGGGTTCCCAGCCTATTCTTCCAGACACCCCAGAGCCCTCTACTTTCCAGGAGGAAGAGGAGGAATCCACTGACGAATCCACGGACGAATCCACAGATGAGTCAGGCCCGACCAGACCATGGCGTCCTTTAGAGTCCGCAGTCTCTGATGCCAAGGAAGGGAGCTCGAACATGTTGGTCCCTGAGGACCTAGTCTACCCCAGTTCCTCCGAATGGGGCCCTTCGGCCAAAGTATCAGCGTTTGTAGCCTGTCGCATGCGTAAACCTCTTGAAAAGGAGGTTAGAGCTTCTCAGGGTAGCGTGCCCACTCCCTTCCCTACCGGGCAAAGTGGATTTGACTCATGAGGTAGACCCTAGGATGGCAACCTTTTTCCAGAAGTACATCCGCGACCCAAAAAATGGAATCAATCAGTCCTGGAAGTCGTGTCAGGATAAGTTACTTGACATAGCCTGCCGCATCACCAAAGTCCTGGAATTAGCGGAGGAAGCCAAGCGGGCGGGTACCCCACCTTCTCCAGAAAGGGTGTCTAATTGGGCCCAGCATGAAATTGTCTTCATTGGCAACGCAAATTGCGCCCTTTCTACGGAAAGGAGGTGCTCCTTCCTCTTGAAAGTCGACCCTAAGCTAGGTGACCTTTCCTCGTCCGAGGCAGGTGCAGTGGGGCAAGGGGGTCTCTTTGGAGACCCGTTCACCAAAGAGCTCACTAAGTTCGTCACCACGTTCACTTCACTAGATAGTCCTCCATAAAAAAGGTCTTCCACCTGAGAGTTTTGTTGGGGCAGTCGTGGTAGAGGCACCGGCAAGAAAGCCCAGGATCTGGGCAGTCAAGAGTTCTTCCAATCCAGTCGGGGATTCAGAGGCCGTGGCGGCAGAGGAGAACCCAGAGGCCAGTCTATGCCTAACTCAGGTGAGCCTTTCTCCCCTTCCACTTCTTACGGTGGGTGGCAAGTTGGAGGTTTTCATGCACAATTGGCAAGCTACTACCTCCGACGCCTGGGTGTTGCAGACAGTGCCAGGGTTCCATATAGAGTTCTATGGGACACCCATTCAAGACCTTCACCCTCGACTGCTAGTTTTTGCTCAAGATCAGGCAGACCTCATAAATCAGTAGGTAGCGTATCTGTTGCACAAAGGAGCTGTGGTCCCCACGGATCTTCACCCCAGAGGGTTCCTTAGCAATATCTTCCTCGTAGACAAGCCAGATGGTGGTCAGCCTCAAGTCATAAACTTGAAAGAGTTCAATCAATGGCTGGTCCACCGCCATTTCAAAATGGAGAGCATACATCTGCTCAGAGATTTCCTTCAACGGGATGACTGGATGGCCAGATTGGATCTGAAAGACGTGTATTTGGTGGTTGTTGGATTTGGCTGTCTCTAGTTGGCAGAGGGAGGTTCATTTGCCCAAGTAGGGACCCTTGCGTCTACTCAGGGTAAGGGGTACTCTCCTAAAATAACCCCTGTGAGGTTCCGTGACGATTTGAACCCGTGTTTTCAATATTGTCGGAAATACATAATATTGGTATCAGCGAACCGCAAATGATCCATTTAGCATATCCTGGTGTTTTCGCTACGCTACGAGCAAGAGCATTCTTTTTATAAACACATTTCTGATCTACCCACGGCATCCATCTTAGATCATGGCCGTCATTTTGTGTTTCTTGCCCTCACATACGCAATAACCTCTGATCACTTCATTTCGATTAAGGACACGTAGCCTTAGCCGGAGATTCACCCCTTTCATGACACGTGCACCTTAAACCAGATCACGCTGGAGCTGCATGACTCGACAAAGGCTGCCTCCTCTGCCCGAGGCCAGTCCTGCTAAACTGGTCTTCGTGTCCATTGTCCTGATCACGATTAGGCGGCCGAAGCCGGTAGCCTTGCCCATTTACGACCTACAAACATCTCTTATCCCGCTTTTCTATCTTCCACACCTGGCTCCGTTTCTTTCTTTCTGAATCTTTATTAGGGGGAGGTAACGAAATTTACGATGAAGGGATTGTGATGAACTAGTGGGAACCCCTCTTCGTAGATGTTTTGTAACAGATTTTATCAACGGTTCCTGTGTACGCCAAATATTTATTGTTTATGATGCAAAGGTTTTGGGAATGTACCAACATGTGAAGAATTCGCCTGAAGGCCAAAATTTAGTATATAAGGAGCAACCCTCTTTGTACAATTTGAACAGGCTCCTAGTTACTGCCCATGCGTAGTTTCTGTGACTTCTGTGTCCCTGCAGTAATAAACCTTTGGTCTTTGACGCCACCATTGAGAAGCCCGTGTTTCTGTTCATTTGTGCACCAAGGCAGGTGGAACTCCGGGGTCTTTGGGTGTTGTTCCCTGACACCTCTGGACGGAACCAAAAAGTCCAGAACTCCAATTGGCGCCCAACGTGGGGCGACGTCATTCGGTACCGGTCCAAAAGCCTGAAAAGTTCGAGAGACTTCGTGTGAAGATTCCTGAGGGAGGCGCCCCACTTCATCGATCCCGGCATATCGCAAAAGTGGCCCGAAGTTCTCTTCCACGAGGGTTCCCGTTCAGGACGGCTGCAGTGGGCCGTTGCCTTGACCGTCGCCCTGTCTTGGACCCGAGGTGCAGTCCTTAGTACAGCGAAACGTGACGGGTTTCTCCTTGGTGACGTCTTCAGTGCCTCAGTTAAGTATTTAGTGGTTGCTAGCTGGTTACTTTGTGAGGGTTGTTAAAATCATTTTTGGTTCTTGGTTTGGTTTGGTTTCGTAAGATTATCACTGGTTGTTCTGGTTACGATAATCTATTTGGTTTAGTTTGGGTATCGATACATCAGTTCGTTTTGGTAGGCCTAAGTTCTTGGTTCAAGTGCACATATCTGTTTCGTGTTTGTTTGTTTTGTGTTCCGGACTGAAAAATGGTAAGTCGGAGAAACTGTATGTTGTCATGTTTTGGTTGCAACCGTGACTCACGATTGGAGAACTCATGTCTGGTTCCTCCGATTGGGACTCCCCTATATGATTTGTATTGTAAGCATGGTGTGGGTCCTATATCTTATAATGAGGTGTGGGTCCGATACACTGAGAAAGATGGTGTCCTTAGTTGGCCACTGCATGGTAGTTTTGAACCCGAAATTCTTGACAATTTAGAAGCGAAATTATTTAGGAAGAAAGCCCGGCCGGCAATGTTTGATTCTTTCCGTTACTGGCGAAAAGAATCCAAACAGAGAGAAATAAAAAGGTTAAAGAAAGAACAGAAAGAGCAAGAAGAGTTGACTCTAGAACAAGCAACTAAACAGTTGCAGGATAACGAGTGTGAGAAAGCTATAGAGGTGGCCATTAGAGAGCACAATTTAGCGATTGACAAGTGCTATCCTGCCTTGCCATCTAAAACAGCTAAGATACTGGAAGATTCTGAAAACGATCCTCTGCTGTCTTATTTGTTACGGTCACCTCCACCGTATGCACAAGGTGCTACGGCCCAATTTGTGCCAAATGTTCAATTGCCGGTTGCTGGACAACCTGGTGTTCCTGCTCCTGTCCCTCAGAATCAAGCTCCGTACCTCCTGTGGTCAATGTAAATGTTCCTACGGCTCCTCCTCTTCCTGGGTTGCCGACTTCTATACCTGTATCTGTCTCGCTTGCATCTACTAATCCACAAACTATTTTTCTAGATACTCCTACTGTTCCATTATCTGTTCCTACCTCTACTGTGTTTTCTGCATCTGCGAGTATGTTGACTCCACTTTCTGTTCGTCGGAGAATCACTGATTCTGTGTCTAGTATGCTGTCTCCTTTTTATAAAACCTTAATCAAGACTCCTACTTCTGACTCTGTTCAGAGACGTAGTCAGCTTCCAAGTACTGAGGAACGGGGAATTTTAGATTCCACGGCTCTCAGATGGATTTCAAAGAGTAGGAGATATAGTACGAGAGATGTGCTAGAAACATTTATGCAGTGGAAAGAACCAACGCAACGGTATGTCTTTGACGAGATGTGCTCGTTGTTACGTGAGGAGATAGAAGAAGATGATGTTGAATCAAATTTAGAAGACTTAATTAAGGTCCAGAAGGAGTTTGCTGCTGGAATGATAGTGGGTGATAATATAGAGGAAGCGATGGAATTTATTTTAAGTTTTAGGAATGACCCATCACTTCGTTCTCCGAGAGATCTAGAGAAAGGCAAAATGAAATTAAGTCGCCAATATCCGATGAGGGAGGTTCCTCCAATTTGGCGCGATGCTGTGCAAGCTGATGCAGTCCGTGGTATTGCAGCCGCTCCAGCGCAATTCCAAAGGGTGTGGATACACATTCCGTGGAAACGAGCGGAAGTGCTAGCAGTGAAGCAGGCCTTGCCAGATCCGCGTAAGAATCCTGCTGGATACTATAAAGAATTAACGCAGACAGTTGAGGCTTGTGTAATGAACTTAGCGGACATCGATATGTTATTTGGCAATGTAGTTCCGCAGCCAGTGTGGGCTAAAATTCGTAGAGAGGATCATCAAGTTGCCTTAGGTGGTGATTGGGCAGCCATCACCGCAGCGGATGGTCAGCAGGTAGGTGGTGCAAAACCCGAACCCTTAATTGCTAATCTTCCAGGTAGGATAATTGATCTAATGAAGACTCTGATGCCCGCATTGCGTGTTAATTGGGACAAGTTATCCGCATGCAGGCAGAAGAAAGACGAAAGTGTCTCCGACTTCTTCACGAGGTTCGAAGAGACTTTTGTAGATCATAGTGGTCAGGATATGAGCACAGAAGGAGGACAGAGACTGTTTGTCGATAAATTTGTGCATAATTTGTTACCTGAGTTATGCAATAAATTAAAGGATTCAGAGAGTGCGTGGGCTGTTTCTACAACTGCGCAAATACTTGCAACTGCGCAGTATTACGAAAATAGGGATAAAGAGGAAAAGGAGAAATCAGAAAAGAAAACGAAAGACTTAAAGACTAAAGTTCTTTTGCAACAGGCGTATCCGCCTCGCACGAATCAGACTAATACGCCGCAACAGGGTTCGTATCAAAGGACAGATTATAGTACATCGAGACCTCAATATCAGTGGAACCAATGTGCGTACTGTAAGAAAGAGGGTCACTATAAAAATGAATGTCCGATCTTAGCACAAAATAATGCAGCAGCAGCTCAAAGAGGTCGTGGTGGTTTTGTGCAGAATTCTAGAGGTCGAGGGCGAGGTACTATGCCTCCACAAACGAATGATCGTCCTTCCAATCACTTTGATCAACGAAATGGCCAGTCTGCTCAGCAAAATAGGTCTCAACAATATCTTGTTGAAGACTATTGTGAAGTGGATGAGGGATTTCAGCAAATTGGGTACTAGGACAGCCATGGACAGAGAGAGGGAGTAGTATCAGTTCCAGTGGATCAGAGTGGGCCTTATGTCGCAGTAGCAACATCAGGTGTAGTCGAACCGTTTCTGTTGGATACTGGTGCCGCGAAAAGTTCTATCATTCATGCGAAACTCCCTGACACGATTCCCGGCTGGCGCACCTTTGTCCGGCTCAACAAATGTTTCTGTAGGTTTTTCAGGCGCCCCTGTTTACAACCCGATATCTGGTCCTTTGTCTATTTCTGTTGGACCGTGTCAATTGAAAGCACCCCTGATTTTGACAACGGGTTGTAATGAAAACCTGCTTGGTTTAGATTTGTTAAAACGACTATATGCGACATTGTACTGTTCTCCGGAAGGAGTACAGCTTACATTGGGTAAAAATATCACTTCTCCGATGTACTTGTCAATGGATGCACTCCCACCAGAGCTGCGTTCACTCCCTGATTCTCTTTGGGCGACTGGTCCTAATGATGTAGGCCTCTTAGAAATACCACCATATGTAGTGACTTTGAAAGCAAATGTAAAGTTTCCAAGAATTCCTCAATACAAAATATCTAGTGAAGGTGAGCGTGCACTTTTATTGATTGTGCAAGATTTGATTGAGAAAGGTGTGATTGAAGAAACTAGAGGAAATGTCTGCAACAGTCCCGTACTACCGATTCTGAAACGAACTGATCCTACAAAGCCTCCAGTGTATAGGTTTGTTATCGACCTTAGAGAAGTTAATAAGATTGTAGTTCCACAGTTTCCTGTAGTTCCAGACATTACTGCCTTGTTAACACTGATTCCTGCTACAGCCACTTGGTTCTCAGTCATCGACTTGAAGAATGCATTTTTCAGCATTCCGATAGCCGAGGAAAGCAGGGATATTTTCGGATTCTGTCTAGGAGGTCGAAGTTTCAGATTCAAACGCGCTCCACAAGGCTATTGTGAGAGCCCATCTATTTACAGTCAAGCATTAAAAAGCCAGCTAGACTCCTTTGTCCTTCCTCCAGGTTCTGCTCTAGTACAGTATGTAGACGATCTTCTAGTGGCTGCCGATGATAAGGAAACTTGCAAAGCAGCTACAATTTCGTTATTGCATCATTTGTCTAATTTGAATCATAAGGTGTCACCTTCGAAAATGCAATACTGCTGCCAAGAAGTGACCTACCTAGGTCATCTCTTGTCAAAGGAGGGAAGGAAGTTGACCCCAGAAAGAATAAAAGCAATTACGCAGATGAGTGTTCCACGCACACAGAGAGAAGTACGTGCCTTCCTAGGTATTACCTCTTACTGTAGGCAGTGGATCCCAAATTTTTCTCTTTTAGCAAAACCGTTGGTAGCCTTGACTGGGAAAAATGTTCCGAGTCCGGTGCCATGGTCTGATGAATGTCAAGAGAGTTTTACTGAATTACGAAAAGCATTGTGTTCAGCTCCTGTATTGGGTACACCTGATTACAGTAAGCCATTCACGCTCTATGTTCATGAGAGAGAAGGTTGCGCGTTGAGTGTTCTGACACAGAAATTTGGTGATAAACAACGCCCTTGTGCGTATTTTTCATCAACATTAGATCCGGTAGCTAGAGCGTTACCGAGTTGTTTGAGAGCTACAGCGGCAGCTGCGGCTTCCATTCGACAATCTGCTGGTTTGGTGATGAACAACATGCTAGTGGTCATGGTTCCTCATGCGGTGGATACACTCATGAATCGAACGAAGACACAACACCTTACCAGTGCTAGACTATCTGGTTACGAGCTGACATTACTAGCGAGTCATATTCAGATCAAAAGATGTAATGTATTGAATCCAGCAACGCTGTTGCCGACTGATCAAGAGTCGAGTGATTCCGAACCACATGATTGTTGTTTTAAAACGGAGGAAGAGACAAAAGGACGCATTGACTTAAAGGATACTCCATTATCCGATCCAGATGGCACGCTGTATGTGGACGGGTCATGTTTTAAATTGGAGAATGGTGATGTGACTGCTGCCTACGCAGTAACGACTTTGAAGACAATTGTGGAAACTGCAAGAGTGAGTCAGAATTCTGCCCAAGCTGCAGAATTAATAGCTCTAACGAGAGCGTGTGTTTTAGCTAAGGGAAAGAGAGTGAATGTTTTTACAGATAGTCAGTACGCGTTTGGCGTGGCCCATAGTTTTGGCCGTTTGTGGAGAGAAAGAGGTTTCATTACGTCCCATGGGACTAAGATTCAACATGGTCAGCTAGTTAACGACTTGTTGGAATCTCTAACCTTGCCGACTGAAGTTGCGATTGTAAAATGCAGTGCTCATAAAGCAATCACGGATGATGTTGGTCGCGGGAATGCTTTTGCTGATGAAACTGCTAAACAGACAGCTAGAGACACGATGAGCAGAATGTATGTTGCTACGTCTGCAAGATGGATTGCTGAGTCTGGAATGTGTGAGGATACTATGGAAAGTGTGAAAGAGATTCAGAAAGAAGCAACTGAGGAGGAAAAACGTGTATGGAAAGAAAGTACGGGCAAGTTGGATTCGAATGGGTGTTGGATTGATTTGACAGAACAGCAGCGTTGGATGTTGCCTGATGCGTATGTGCTTGCAGTAGTGACGATGGCGCATGGAGTAGCACATATAAGTTCTAAAGGAATCTGTAAAATGTTGGCTCCAGTCTGGAAGAATGATGGAATCAGTAAGTGTGCAGAGAGAGTGGTGAAAAATTGTATGGTATGCCTGATGCATAATCCTGGCAAGGGAACTCCAACTCCAGCTGGTCACTTCGCTCCTCCTTCCTGCCCCTTTGAAGTGATTCAGTTAGACTTCATTCACATGGATCGCTGTAATAATTTAAAATATGTCCTGGTGGTAGTTTGTGCTTTCTCCAGGTGGATTGAAGCATACCCACTAAAGGACAATACTGCTCTATCAACTGCCAAGATTCTTCTTAAAGAATATTTCCCTAGGTATGGAATGCCACGGATTGTATGGTCAGATAACGGAAGTGAGTTTATAGGGAAAGTTATGCAGAGTGTGTGTGCCGGCCTAGGTCTGAAACAAAAGTTCCACAGTGCGAACCATCCCCAGTCTGCTGGTTTAGTGGAGGGTTACAATGGCACCCTCAAGTTGAAACTAGCTAAAATACAAGCATCCACAGGTTTGGCCTGGCCAGACGCACTTCCTTTGGCGTTGTTATCAACAAGAGCAACTGTACATTCTAGAGTGGGGCTTAGCCCTTATGAAATAGTTTTTGGCCGTCCGGCAAATATTTGGGGTGTGCCGAGGCCTAAGGAGTTTTGTTCTCTAGAATATCCTATGTTGATAGACTACTTGTACGACTTGACTGCTAAATTGAGTCTTATTCACCAACAGGTTTTCGATGCTTTACCAAAGCCTCCGGAGAGTCCAGGGCATCAGCTGAAACCAGGAGATCTTGTGGTTATCAGGAATTTCGCAAGGACGAAGAACCTTCAGCCGAGATTCGTCGGCCCCTTCCAAGTCCTGCTCGTAACAAGAACAGCAGTTCGTGTGGCTGGACGCAAGCATTGGGTGCATGCATCCCATGTAAAGCGTGTGCCTTTGCCACTTCCTTACGATGACTGGGTGAAGAAGGGAATTGGTTCCTCCGAATTTGAAAGCACGCCAAAATTCATCCCTTTCAGCGATGCCGAATTAATCACTGACACTCCAAGCTCTGACTCTCCTTCAGAAAAGACTCCTTTGGACACTGAACATTTGTCTCCTGCATCAGAAAAAACTCTGTCATCTGCGAACTTGAACACTGCAACAGCTACCAGTGAAACGCTATTTGCCGATCAGACAGTACCTGCGTAGCAAAGATATAAATTACGAAACCATAACATGGACAAATAAAGCAGGCAACTGCCTATTGTGATATCTTGAAATTTTGAACTTTTGCCTTCAGCCAGGAAGTTTGCTATTATTTTGTTGTTTTAAAAATTGCCTTGCCGTCAGGGTAGCCGTAGGGTCGTGGCTGTGTGCCTAGTTGGATTTGCAGGGGTCTGACACAAGGTTGATCTTTCTGTTGGTTCTGGGAACTCCCAGGGCTGATAGAGGCATTTTCATCTACGTACACATCATCAGTGGTCGCGAGCGGATTGTAGAAGCTGGAGCTTCCTGCGCTGCAACGAGAAAATGTGATTTATGTTCGCAGAAACAGACTTTACAGAATCCTTCACAGCAAATGCTTTTTGATGCAATGTGCCATTACATTCTTAATTGTTCTGATAACGTTGGTGGATGGAATCGTTTTCAGTATAAATTTGATGTTTGTGCCAGTTACTGCAGTACCTCCCCTTGATCCTGCTATTTCTACTGTTTCTTCTATACACTCTTTTCATTCGTTTCCTGAACATGAGCAAGCCCGACGCTCAGAGTTCATTAACAACACTTTTGTACAGCTCTTGCATCAACACCAACTGGTAGTTAACACTACAGACTGCTGGGTGTGTGGCTTGATACCCCACACTATGGATAAAGGTATTCCCTATCTGGTTTTGCCTTTCAGCTACAATGGATCATTTCAGGCCCTTCAAACCATCTTTGCTTATGCCCTTGAAACTTATCCTCCACGTCCACCACGTTCCACTAGATATAATTCTGCCAACAAAGCTTTAGTCCAGGGAATTATTGACATGATCAAGGACGTCAATAATACTCCATCATACCCTAGAGACGAACTGCGAGTGTATTTAAGTTGGAATACTTCAGAGTATCGCCTTAGTTTGGGAGAAAGCAAGCGTAAAAGCTCAACTCCAATCTGGGTCGTACTTCACCGAGGTCAGGTCTGTTTGCAAGGGAATGGGAGAAATCCGAGAACTCAGCTAGGGAGGAGTGAGTGCGTAGAGACTTACGTGTTTCCGGCTAACTCTTCCCCTGCCTTTCTTACTGCTAGGGGTACATACTTCATCTGTCGAGACAGAGCTTATACATGGTTGCCTGCCGACTTTTCAGGATCATGCTATATTGCTCGATTGTTGCCCCCAACATACACTGCTTCATCTGATTACCACAGAAACAGAGTAGCGAGAGGTGTCTTCAGCAAAGAAGATACTGCTGGTCAGGAAGCTGGAGACTTCTTCAAAGGCTTCCTTCCGTTCTGGGGGCCTATGGCCAATAGTAGAAACATACGTCAGCTAACACGGGTAGTTGAATCTACTATTACCGAAACTGCTGGTGCCCTTAGCAATTTGACAGCTGAGCTTCAGGCGGATAGACTCATGACGTTGCAGAACCGTATGGTTCTAGACGTTATCCTTGCAGATCGAGGTGGGGTATGCAGAATGATCCAATCGAGCTGCTGTGTCTTTATTCCTAATAATGCTCCAACAGTCTATGAGGCGATCTCTAAACTACACAAGATTTCCGACTCTATTCACGTAGACAAGGGAAACTGGTCCTTCATGGAGTTGTTTTGGACTCTGATCTCAGCGTGGGGATGGAAGGTTCTAATGGTCATTGGTGTCATCTTAGTATTCCTGTTCTCATGCTGCCTGATTATCCAGTGTGGTCCTGCTCTGTGTAGTCTTTGTGCTGCAACTTGTCTTAGAAAACCACCTGCGTTTGGAGAAAAGGCACGAGAAAGGATGATGGTACAACAGCATGTCACTGACCTGATGAGCATAGAATTAGATTCTGACATAGATTGAGTAATTGCCTATGTAAGGGCAAAAGGAGGGTCTGAGGTTCCGTGACGATTTGAACCCGTGTTTTCAATATTGTCGGAAATACATAATATTGGTATCAGCGAACCGCAAATGATCCATTTAGCATATCCTGGTGTTTTCGCTACGCTACGAGCAAGAGCATTCTTTTTATAACTAGTAATCAAAGGAGAATGGACACTGGTATCCGCAAAAAAACCAATAGTTTTTTGTATCGTAGACCCTCATAGACTTCCTGGGAAATGTCAAAGCGGTATATCTTTTCTCCGCCCCATCAGGAGTCTGGGCATAGTCATCGGATCTACGATTAACGTGCAAATGCCTGCCTCACCCGAGGCTACTTCTGGTATTCTGCAGAAGTGTCCAGAGATGAAAAAATTGTCTTTAAAAAAGGCATGGCTAGATCAAAAAATGGAAAGTTTTAATAAATACAAAGAAATAGCCACTCTTAGTAAAAATTCAATATTGATATGTCAGTAGCTGAGTTATGAGGCTACTATATCTTTCCAGAGATGTCGACATGTTTCAGCTCTACATGGCCCATAGGGGTCAGGGGAGCTTTCGTCAGGACAAAAGACAAACACTAAACAGAAAAAAGGGGGATCGTTATATCTAACACACACTCCTTATGTGTGGGTTACATTTACAGAAAAGCTGGAATTTCCAAACTTGTGTAGTCCGGAGTCGGACTTCAGCGGGGAGTCAGGGTCGCGGCAGGGAATTTACCATGCGGCCAGTCTCTGAAGCCTTGTGCTGACTCTGCCCCCGGTTACGATACAAAAAACTATTGGTTTTTTTGCGGATACCAGTGTCCATTCTCCTTTGATTACTAGTCATTTAGATAGGGGAAATGAATGGACCCTATTCTTCCTCTTCCCTCCATTTTTTCAAAAGCATTCTTTTTATAAACACATTTCTGATCTACCCACGGCATCCATCTTAGATCATGGCCGCCATTTTGTGTTTCTTGCCCTCACATACGCAATAACCTCTGATCACTTCATTTCGATTAAGGACACGTAGCCTTAGCCGGAGATTCACCCCTTTCATGACACGTGCACCTTAAACCAGATCACGCTGGAGCTGCATGACTCGACAAAGGCTGCCTCCTCTGCCCGAGGCCAGTCCTGCTAAACTGGTCTTCGTGTCCATTGTCCTGATCACGATTAGGCGGCCGAAGCCGGTAGCCTTGCCCATTTACGACCTACAAACATCTCTTATCCCGCTTTTCTATCTTCCACACCTGGCTCCGTTTCTTTCTTTCTGAATCTTTATTAGGGGGAGGTAACGAAATTTACGATGAGGCGGTCCGGCTCTTGAATGCAATATTGACAAGGGATTGTGATGAACTAGTGGGAACCCCTCTTCGTAGATGTTTTGTAACAGATTTTATCAACGGTTCCTGTGTACGCCAAATATTTATTGTTTATGATGCAAAGGTTTTGGGAATGTACCAACATGTGAAGAATTCGCCTGAAGGCCAAAATTTAGTATATAAGGAGCAACCCTCTTTGTACAATTTGAACAGGCTCCTAGTTACTGCCCATGCGTAGTTTCTGTGACTTCTGTGTCCCTGCAGTAATAAACCTTTGGTCTTTGACGCCACCATCGAGAAGCCCGTGTTTCTGTTCATTTGTGCACCAAGGCAGGTGGAACTCCGGGGTCTTTGGGTGTTGTTCCCTGACACCTCTGGACGGAACCAAAAAGGCCAGAACTCCACCTGCTCACCCCCTTGGTAGCTTGGCACGAGCAGACAGGCTTATCTCAGAGGCAGTGTGTAAAGCATTTGTGAACACGTACAGCAACACGGTGACAACACTACAGATGGACACCACACAAGTTGTAGTATAAAAATAAGTATTTTTATAGACACGTAACAAAAAAACCACAAACGACAAAAATCCACAATACTGTACTTTACAAATGGTAGAATTAGCTTAGTTCTCTTTAGATGGTAAATGCAACACTTTGAGTTCAATGCACCTTTGGATGCGTAACGCTATACAACAAAAGTGTTGCAGGAAAGGTGATGCATCGGTTCCTTACACGCAAGAACGGTGATGCGTTGGGTCCCTACTGATGCTTAGGGGATGCGTCGGTTCTTCTCGGCATGGGGAGGTGATGCGTCAGTTTCTTACTGCGCTTCCGTGGCGATATGACCAACAGCGCCATGATGTGATGAAGATCCGGTGCAATGACACAAAAATGGTGTCTTCTCCTTGATGCAACACGAGGCATACACGCCTGATCGCCGTGCGGCGACTCAACGATTCTTCTGAGACACGACAGGCCCTGCGACACGCTTCTCCTATGATGTGATGGCGTCTGTTGCAATGGCGACTCTGGTGATGTGAGACGCTTCAGCGTTGCGGTGCGACAGCTGCAGCGGTGACACCCTTCTTTAGTAATGCGACGACAGCGGCTGCTGCAGCGACACACTTCCTGATGATGCAACGGCGTCTGGTGCAACAGCGACAATGTTCTCTGGCGATGTGAGGCGCTTCTGCGAGGCGCTTCTGTGAGGCGCTTCTGCTGGGTGAAGCGAAAGCGGCAGCGGCAACACCTTTCTTCAGTGATGCAATGACAGAGGCTGTGGTGGCGACACACTTCTTCTTCGTGAGTCGCGCTTCCAGCTCCTTGCGACATGTAGTCCCTCAGAAAGCCCAACACAACTGCAGGCATTTCCAAAGAACTCTTAGGGAGCTAGTGGGTGAAGTCTGTTGTCCCTGAGACTTCAGCAGGAGGCAAGCTCTATCTCAAGCCCTTGGAGATCCTTTACAGGTGGAATGAAAGTGGCAAAGTCCTTTCTCCTTTCTTTTGCAATCAGGCAACTACTCCAGGCCAATCCCCCAGACAGCACTCAGCTTGGGGATAGTCTTTACCTCAGTTCCTCTGGTTCCTCTCCTCTGCAAAGGTTTCTTTTTGTTTCCCAAAAGTTATCTAAAGTCCTGGGGTCTGGGCCCCAATATTTATAATACTATTCTCTTTGTTCTGTAAAGCAGAGAGTGTCTGTACCTAGTCCAAACCAGTTCTGGTCAGTCCTGGAACACTTTGTTTACAGGACTCCTTCTTTCCTTTCACAGTGTGGGCCAGGGACATCAGACGCACCCCAGGAGGTGGAGCCAGCATTGTGGAAGACAGACACAGCCCTATGCAGGTCCCAGGTGCAACTCCTCCCACCACTCTACATGCAGATAGCTCTATTCGGCCCTGTGCTGGCTCATCCTGTCTCCTGGAATCCCCAGCCCCTGTCTCTCAAACTCCAGACAAGGAATGGACAGCCTAGCAGAGGCAGGCTTAGATAGTTAGGCAAGAAAATACCTACTTTCTAAAAGTGATATTTTCAAACACAGAATGTTAAAACCAACTTCACTAAAAGATGTATTTTATCATTCTGAGTTCAGGCATACCAAACTCGAATTTTTACCTAGTTCCCTGAGTCAGTTAGGATTATAAGATGTTATAATTAAACTGTCCATTCTGGCCAATGGTGAACAGGTAACCTTGCAATAGTGCAAAACGGCTGTAATTCACTATCAGGGCATGCCACACACATCAGTGCATGTCCTACCTTTTACCTACAATGCACCCTGCACTTGGGCCTACTAGAGTGGTGACTAATATGCAGAAAAGGGAAGGTTTAGGGACTGGCAAGTGGGTACACTTTGCCTAGTCAACATGGCAGTACCACACTGCCCACAGGCTCTGCAATATCAGGCCTGAGACACATTTTACAGGCTGCTTCTGTGGGTGGCACAACCAGTGCTGCAAGCCCACCAGCAGCAATTGATTTACAAGCCCTGGGCACATGCAGTGCACTGTACTAGGGTCTGATAAGTAAACCAAACCAACAAATCATGGAGTCATTATTCCATACATCGAATTTGCAATAGGGCGAGCATATGCAGTTTAGTACTGGTCAGCAACGGTAAAGTGCCCAAAGTCATAAAACCCCCAAAACCAGGTCAGACAAAATACAGGAGGAAGGCAAAACGTTCAGGCATGACCCTGCAAAAAGGGCCAAGTCCAACAGTGGTCCCAATTTTCCCTCCGCACTGTCGTATCGTACAGTTTCTGTGGAGAGACCGGGTGTTCGAGTTCGCCTCGCTCCCTTTCGGGCTGTCTTTGGCCCCTTGGTGTTTCAACAAGGGTCTCAAGCCAGTGGTGGAAACGTTGAGAGCAAAAGGCTTTCGCCTTATTATCTATCTGGACGACATTCTCCTCTTGGAGCAGTGTCCTCACAGTCTCTCTTAGCAGTTGCAGGAGATAGTAACCATGCTCCAAAACCTGGGATTCATCATCAACGCCAAAAAGTCACTTCTTTCACCTTCCAAACAGATAACCTTTCTGGGTTTCATCATATACTCGGTTTCTCGTTCTTTGAGTCTTCCCGCAAAGAAGATGACCAAGATCTGCAGAGAACTGCGTCAAGTCTTGGCTCACTCTTCGACCTCCCAGCGTCAGATCACCCGTTTGGTGGGCCTTCTCACCTCCTCGAATCAGGTGATTTCCCTGGGCTCGCTCCACTACAGAGCGTTGCAACACCTAAAAGCCTCGCACCTCCGCAAGGGTCTGCAATACTCCGATCACGATCCCCTGATGGAGGAAGTGCGTATGGAGATGAGGTGGTGGCTGGACCATATAGATGCCTGGAACGGCAGTGCCATATTCAGTTGCGAATCAGACTTGATGATAGAGTCCAATGCCAGAAAATCAGGCTGTGGGGCTTGTTGCGGGGACTCCTTTACTGAAGCAAAGTGGTCTGCAGACGAAAGTCATCTCTACATCGATTACCTGGAACTAATGGCAGGCAGGGTCCTTAGTGATGTGGTGTTGGACAAAAGAGAGAGCATCTTGCAGCGGGCTCTTGAAGATCGACAACGTATTAGCGGATTGATATATATAAACCACCTCGGGGAATGAAGTCAAAGGCCTAGGCAAACCTAGCCAAGGAGTTTTGGACATTCTGCTCATCCCACAATGTCTGTGACAGCGGAGTATCTTTCAGGTGCCTCCAATGTAATAGCGGATTGGTGCTCCAGGAATGGGCGGACATAAGCCTTTGGCAGCTCCACCCGCCGCTTTTTCGGAAACTCCACGAAATGTGGGGCCCGTTCTCGGTGGACCTCTTCGCATCCTGGCTGGACCATCAACTCCTGCAGTTTTACAGTTGGAAGTCGGACCCTCTGGTGATGGCAAAGGATGCTTTCCTACAGGATTAGCCCAAGGAAATGGGATACGCCTTTCCCCCGTTTGCCATGATCATCAGGCTCATGACACAGGTTTGTTGGAAAAAGACGAGGGTAGTTTTAGTTACCTCGTATTGGAGGTCTCAAGTATAGTTTCCAGATCTTCTGGAACTTTCATGGGATTCTCCAATCCTACTACCCTGAGATCCTTTCATTCTGAGGTATCCTCAAGGAGGTCCACACTCTCTCCTCCAGCAAGGCCGAATGCCCTTAGTAGCTTGGCGGATTTCAGAAGATCACTGGTGAGTTGCAGGCCTATCGGCAGAAGCTCACACTCTACTGGGAGCGGCTTGGGCAGACAGCACTAACAAGCGCTACAAGTCAGCATGGACCAGATGGGTCGGTTGGTGTCTTCGGAATGACCACGATCCCATGGGGTGCAAAGTGGTAGCCATAATTAATTTCTTGGCCTCATTGGTGGCTCAGGGCCTGGCATACCGAACTATTAATTCCTGTAGGTCTGCTATTTTGGCCGGACATCTCCCTATCGCGGGAGCACCTGTGGGAGAGCATCCATTGGTGTGCAAACTGTTGCTGGGGATTCGCCTTTCGCTCCCTCCAGAGCCCAAGTATTCTTCATTATGGGATGTTAATAGGGTGCTGCATTTGTTCACATCTTGGCAGCCCAACAAGTATCTATCCCACAAGGAACTTTCAGCCAAACTGGCTATGCTTTTATGCTTGGTATCTTGCTGTTGAGTCTCCGACGTTCGAGCACTGGACATCTCCAGGAGAGTTTTTACACCCGAAGGGGTCTCTTTCAATATTATGCACCACACTAAGTCAGATTCCAGGGCTGTGTCCTACCCAGTGTTTGATAAATCCCCGAAGCTGTGTGTAGTAAGATGCCTCAAGGAATACCAACGTATGACGGAAGAGACTTGCCCTCCTGGTGAGCGTCAGTTATTGATTTCCTTAAGGAAGCCCTTCAAGGCAGTTTCGCCACCAACCATAGCCCGTTGGATCAGATGGGCGATGCAAGAAGTGGGTATTAATGCCTCGCAATTTGGTGCACATTCAGTGAGGGGAGCTATGACTTCGAAAAAATTTTTATTGGGCGCTCGGCTGGAAGACATCCTCAATGCCGCTGACTGGTCTTCGGACTCGATGTTTAAAAGATTCTATTTTAAACCAGTCGTGAATATGGCATCATTGGTGGTGGATAAGCTTTGAACAAGCATAATCCTTGCCTCCGGTCCTGACGTAGAATGAAAAATTTCCTAGTAACCATGACGGAAAGTTTCAATTCTATTAAGGACACAGAGGCGAGGATTATTCCGGCCCGAGGCTCCAAGAGGTCTATACCCATCCCAATTTTAGGCTTCCTTGATACTCACCAAGAGGGTTCCCCTATCTATGGGATAAATATTTGTTGTTGTCGATTATTTACTATTGTGCAGTTGCCTCATATCTGATTATTGTGCTTGACTCATTGATAGTAACGTGTGTTTACAGTGCCCTCTACTTGATTCACGTTTTCTGAGAATTGATACATTGGTTTCCACTATTCGTTTCTTCTAGGCTCTGAGGGTTCGAAGACGAAATGACAAGCCTCGATGTTTTCAGGTCGCAGTCAAGAAAGAGGAATGCTGTAAGCAGCAGCACGCCCTTGTCACCCATAGGACATCCTGATTGGTGAACTGTGCATAACCCCCTTAGCTACAGGGCTCATGGAACTTGAAGTTTTTTTAATGTTAAATTGAAGTTGCTGAGAATGGAAAATAAAGAAAGATGAGCATAATCCCCGCCTCCGTGTCCTTAATTGAATTGAAACTTTTCGTCATGGTTACTAGGAACATTTTCATTCCCTGTGTGAACCAATTCCTTTTATACAAAACACTAACAGGTTTCAAAATGAGCAAGGAGAGCACATCACAGAAATTCTTCCTTTAATATGTGCATTTATAATTTGGTAAACATATGTGGGATTATCACAGTAATTAAGGTTTTAGTGTAAACTGATTCACATGTCCATGACTAAATAGGAGAGGATGTAGCCTTGAGGCTAGAGCGGTCGACCTCGAAGCTGGGGAACCGGATTCGAGTTTCGGCAACGACGCTCAACATCCTGCGATTCTGGGCACATCATCTAGGGCCATATGTATCATCCTGACCATTTGCGATTTCTAAATAGCGATTTTTAAGGATTCTCTATTTAGAAATCGCAAAATGGTATGTATGTAGGAAATCGCTTCTTTTTAGCGATTCCTTAACATTCCTAAATTGCGATTAGCAAATTGCTAATCGCAAATTTCCCATTCATTTCTATGGGCCAGGAGGCCCATAGGAATGAAGGGGAAATTTGCGATTAGCAATTTGCTAATCGCAATTTAGGAATATTTTCAAGGGTGCAGGGGTGTCACAAGAACACCCTGCTGTACCCCTGAAAATGACATGTGTTGGCATATGGCGCCCATACATGCCCTAAGGGCATGTATGAGCGTCATATGGCACCTTTGGATTTTAAATAAATTGCTTTTTAAAAGAATTCACAATTTACCACCAACTAGAAGTTGGTGGTAATTTGCGAATCCTTATGGGCATTTTTGCATTACATTTCCGTTGATACATTGCATTTAATGAATCGCACAATTTGCGATTCCTTAAGTGCAATCGCAAAATAAGGAATAGCAAATTTTGCGATTCCTTATTTTGCTGCCAAAATGTGTCATACATACCATTTAGCAAATTAGCATTCGCAAAGGCCGAATTTCGGCCTTTGCGAATGCTTATTTGCTAGATACATATGGCCCTTAATCTCCCCGTGCCTAACAAAAAATGAATGTGTCCTCATGTAACGAAACTGGTGCTCATGTAAAGCGCTCTGATACCCGATGTTTTCGGGTCTAGTTTGCGCTATATATAAACTCTACAAAAAAAATACAGTCATAAAGTACGGCAAGTGCATTGCTAAAGCTAGTTCTTTTTACTGCATGTGCACTTAATTAGGTAAACATATGTGTGTCAATTATAGTCCTGTTCATAATTGCATCAGGTATATGATGCTCTTCTCCAATAGTCATGAAATATGTGCGCGTATTTAGGTGACTACACAAGACATTGGCAATCGCTCGCTAAAGATTGAAATGGTCTGAGGAACACTCAATGCGTCAGCTACCAGCGATGGGTTCCAGACCAGCGGTGGACTAATTCAAATCTCAGGGAGTGGCCATTGGCGATGATAATGAAATCCAGAGAAGGAATGGACAGATAACCCCAGCCGATGACGAGAAAGCCAAGGCTCTCCATTTGACAGTCAGCCATTGGACACCATTTCTCCCACCCTGACAGAAACACGAGTTACAGGGTAAGACCGAGAAGGACAGCAATATTACTGTCAAAGGTAAATTCTTCTAGCTGACAAAAAGATCATAACATATCCCTTGCAACTGCAGAACACAGCATGGAGCAGACGATAGGCTGCTCACTGTACTGGAAGGACTCCTGGAAGGCCCACACGGCAGGCTCAAGCACTCTCCACGGGAGTGATGCTCCAGGGGGACTCTAATCCTTCCAGGCAACAATTGGTGCTGGAATAATATTGGTCACAGGTAAGGCACACAGCGTGCAACATATTCGTTGCTACGTATAATGACAAATGAGTTCCAGTATGAAGATAATTGTATTGCAACAAGAATGGATGTAAAAGTGTTCATTTACAACAATTGACATCTGCTCAAGGAATCAACAGTATTCTCCCTACGCTGAGCAAAGTATACAAAGGGAGCACACCTACAAGTGTGTGTGTGTGTGTGTGTGTGTGTGTGTGTGTGTGTGTGTGTGTGTGTGTGTGTGGGTGTGTGTGTGTGTGTGTGTGTGTGTGTGTGTGTGTGGGTGTGCGTGTGTGTGTGTGTGTGTGTGTGTGGAAGAGTGTGGGTGCATGTTAGTTTGTGTTTGTAGGTGTGCTCATATGTGTCTGTGTGTCCACACAAGTGCATTTCTGTGGCTCCATGCCTGTGTGTTTGTGCATGTAAATATCTGTGCAGGAGAGAAGTGAATGTTTTGTCCACTCCCACAGTCCATAAAATGATGGACTGGCACCATGCTGGCAATCTTCTGCCCCATCACAGAAAATGTATAACAAAGCTAAAGCAACCAGTTCTTTGAATGTGAACGGTGAATGTCCAGATCCAGATCCTTTCCGGAAAATAAAACATACCTCACATACAATGATTGGCATAATTTGTCGTTGGTCCTGTCTTCATCCCGACAATTATCATGTTGGGATTGGCTGACCCAAGATAATATGGGAGTTCTTGATATTACATGTGGGCATCGGATTTAGATGAATGAGAAGATTACAAATTATTTTGGACTAACCATTCTCAGTTTGCAGGGAGAGAAGTGCAAGGCTTTGTAGGAAAACCTTTAAACTCTGTTGTCAATGAGTTACCAAATAATCGAGATACTTCACCCAACCAATAAAACTTTGCACACCCCCGTTTTCCAACTGCATAATAATTATGAATAATAATAAAGAAAAAACAACTATTATCTTATGAGTCTTATCCCAAATCTAATACTGGATTCCTCATTGGGTCCTGGCTGTACTTATGTAGCAGCATCAAGATCCAGTGCGATGCCCCCTCGATTACATATTCTTAGGATATCCATCCACAATGGGAAGGATACCTGACTTGCTCACGTGAGCAATGGTTATCACACTCTGCTACCAGACCCAGTTGTCATTGAAGTCAGGTTACTGTGAAATCTCTGGAATATAGCAAATGTTGTTAATTCTAAATTGGGTTTCACCGTCATCAAGGCATAGAGCTCATTTCTCACTCAATCAAAGACAATCTGTAACAGCAGGTAGAAGAGGCACTGCGTGGATTAGTTTAACAGCATTTGACACCATCAAGCACAATTTATGGTCCCAGTAGTATTTCTGAACAGATTCTAGATCGGCTCAGGTCATGTCTGGCTGACCATTTTCAGCCAAATTATCTACCCCCTGTTCTTCAGGAGACTTAGTACTAACTGAATGTCCCAAAGATCACCACCTTCCCCTAACATTTATAATATAAGTGCAGAGGTTCTCCTGTGCGTATAGGTTCACTTTCAAAATGTTTGTGAGTGACACCAAAACCCTTCTAAAACTGAAATGTCACCTGGTAGGCCAGACTATGCACTCCAGTGCGGCATGCCCAAGAAAAGAGATTTATGGTGGGGCATCTGATGGAAGTAGTCAGGAATGGGATAACTGCAGATAGGATTTCTGACCAGCAGAGGAGGAAGGGTACATGTCCTGACTTGTATTTCCACACTTAATAAACTTCAATTAAGCTCCACTTTAAACACTCCTTTGATCCCTAATTAGCCGATATTTCTTCACAGCGCGGTTTCAAGCTTAAGCAGCTAACGAAAATCGTATGCTTTAGCATCGGTTCTCTGTTGTATCTACTTTTGCTAGCTCAAGATTCGATTACAGACATATCCCCTCTTTGGGTACTTTTATAGCTCTACTCTTCAGAATCAAAGTCATACAAAATGTAGTAGACCATTTTCTTCTCACTAAACGCGCATTTGACCAAAGACTTCACTGTCTTTGCAGAATAAATCAGCATTAACATCTGTTCGATTATACAAAGTTCAATGAGCATTGTAACGTATTCCGCCTCAGTCCATTACTGGAAGCCAAACTCTGCCTTTCGTCCAGGGCATGATGCTGTACCCGAACACATCTTTTGACTGCCCTGTAGTTTTATAGCAATCAAAATCATGTTTACTGCATTGCACCTACAAAATGGAATTCTCTGCTGCAAGCACCTGGGAGCTCAGATTCGCGTGCACCTTTCATGAAACAGAAAACCTGCATTTATGTACCACTGCATATCTATGAGATAGATTTTTTTCTTCACATCCTTTCAGGCCATTTCAGGGTGCAGGAACCCATGGGCTTACAATCGATCTATAAATTAGATAATAAAATTGCACTCTATTGCTAGAAGGGTGTGGAAAGTTGAGAAGCTTCAACGTTGATGCCTTAACTAAGACCCAACCATCCAGCCATCTTTAAATGTTCATTCTTGAATATGCATGAAGCGTGGCAGTCACATCTCAGGTAAAGTTACTGTACCTTGGAAACTGGAAGTGAGGAATGAATAAACGGGGCTGCGGTGCCCCGTTCTGTGGTCATCCATGAATCTCTTCTTGTGAAGGAAGCTCTCTCAATAGGCTGGATGAGCGTTGCCTTTGTAAAGGGTGCGCTATTTGCGAGCATTAGTGTGTTTGTTTAAAAAAGGGCATAATGATTTTTATTAGATTTGTCCAGCAGGGCCCTGATGTCATCAGTGGCGGCAATGAGGGCAGTTTCAGTGCTGTGGTTGCGGCGGAACCCGGACTGAAATGGGTTCAGGATGCTTTTTCCCTCAAAGTAGCGGGTCAGTTGTTTGTTGACGGTCTTCTCAATGACCTTCGTCAAGAACGGGAGCAGGGAGATTGGCCGGAAGTTCTTGAGGTCCTTGGGGTCAGTCTTGTTTTTTTTTAATAGGGTGGTAATCTCGGCGTGCTTCCAGCTCTCCGGGAAGGTTGCTGTCTCAAAGGAGATGTTGATGGCTTTCCGGAGATGGGGTGCGATGGTGGTACTGGCTTTGTTGAAGATGTGGTGTGGACATGGGTCTGACGGAGATCTGGAGTGGATGTGTTCATGATTTTGATGATATCGTCGTCGTTTATGTTGGTCGAGGAGAGCAGGGGGACGGTGTGGATGGTGGCATTGGGGACGGAGGTCTCAGTGGTTATCGGGGCGATTGTGTGGTTGAAGCTGTTGTGGATGTCTGCGATGGAAGAAGGTGGCAAGGGAGTCTCACAGGTCTTGCGAAGGTGGGATGTCTTTGGTGTTGGAGCTGGGGTTGGAGAGTTCCTTCACAATGTTGAAGAGCTCTTTGCTGTTGTGTGCGTTGTTGTCTAGGCTGTCTTTGAAGGAGGCTCTTTTGGCAGATCTGATGAGTTGATGGTATGTGCGGTTGGCGTTCTTTTGTGATGCGTGACTGTCCGGTGTCTGTTCGCGGTGCCATTTCTTCTCTAGCTGACGGCAGGTTTGCTTGGAGGACTGGAGGTCTTCAATGAACCAGTTGGCTTTCTTGCGGGTGTGTCTGTTGGAGGGTTTCTTGATCGGGGCAAGGGTGTTGGCACAGTCGTCGATCCATTGTCTGAGGTTGCTGGTGGCGGTGTCGGGGTCAGTGGGCTCAGCGGGTGGGCTGTGGGCAAGGGTGGTGGTTAGCTAGTCTTCGGTGACTTCGCTCCAGCAGCGGCGGCGGATCTGTTGGGTGAGGTGGTGCCTGGTGGGTTTCCGGAAGGTGAAGGGGATGCAGCGATGGTCGGTTCAGTGGAGTTCGGTGGTGTGGTTGAAAGAGACGTAGGAGCTTGCGGAGAAGATGGGGTCAAGCGTGTGGCCGGCGTAGTCGGTTGGCTTGGTGACGAGTTGTCTGAGTCAAAGGTTGGCAGGTTGGCCATCAAGGTGGTGGAGTTGCAGTCGTTGTTGTTCTTGAGGTGGTAGTTCAGGTCCCTGAGAAGGATGTAGCCTTTGGAGGTAAGGGCGTGTGTATTGACGAAGTCGGTGATGGAGTTGTTGAGCTGTGGTTTTGGTCCGGGGGGGTCTGTAGATGAGAGTTCCTCTGAGGGTAGTGTTGGGGTCGGTGTTCATCTGGAAGTGCAGGTGTTCGGCGGTGCTGAGGGTGTTGTCGGTGTTGGTCGAGACTCTGAGAGTGTTCCTGTGGGCGGGGCGGTTGTGTGATTGAAGCTGTTCTGGATGTCTGCGATGGAAGAAGGTGGCAAGGGAGTCTCACAGGTCTTGCGAAGGTGGGATGTCGTTGGTGTTGGAGCTGGGGTTGGAGAGTTCCTTCACAATGTTGAAGAGCTCTTTGCTGTTGTGTGCGTTGTTGTCTAGGCTGTCTTTGAAGGAGGCTCTTTTGTCAGATCTGATGAGTTGATGGTATGTGCGGGTGGCGTTCTTTTGTGCTGCGTGACTGTCCGGTGTCTGTTCGCAGTGCCATTTCTTCTCTAGCTGACGGCAGGTTTGCTTGGAGGACTGGAGGTCTTCAGTGAACCAGTTGGCTTTCTTGTGGGTGTGTCTGTTGGAGGGTTTCTTGATCGGGGCAAGGGTGTTGGCACAGTCGTCGATCCATTGTCTGAGGTTGCTGGTGGCGGTGTCGGGGTCGGTGGGCTCAGCGGGTGGGCTCTGGGCAAGGGTGGTGGTTAGCTAGTCTTCGGTGACTTCGCTCCAGCAGCGGCGGCGGATCTGTTGGGTGAGGTGGTGCCTGGTGGGTTTCCGGAAGGTGAAGGGGATGCAGCGATGGTTGGTCCAGTGGAGTTCGGTGGTGTGGTTGAAAGAGACGTAGGAACTTGCGGAGAAGATGGGGTCAAGCGTGTGGCCGGCGTAGTCGGTTGGCTTGGTGACGAGTTGTCTGAGTCCAAGGTTGGCGAGGTTGGCGATCAAGGTGGTGGAGTTGCAGTCGTTGTTGTTCTTGAGGTGGTAGTTCAGGTCCCTGAGAAGGATGTAGCCTTTAGAGGTGAGGGCGTGTGTACTGACGAAGTCAGTGATGGAGTTGTTGAGCTGTGGTTTTGGTCCGGGGGGGTCTGTAGATGAGGGTTCCTCTGAGGGTAGTGTTGGGGTCGGTGTTCATCTGGAAGTGCAGGTGTTCGGCGGTGCTGAGGGTGTTGTCGGTGTTGGTCGAGACTCTGAGAGTGTTCCTGTGGACAATGGTGATTCCTCCTCCCACTCTGTTGGTGCGCTCCCTGTGGGTGATTTTGTGGCTATCGTGGATGGCTATGGGGATGTCAGGTGCCGAGGAGGGGTTCAGCCAGGCTTCCGTGAGGAAGGCGACGTCTAGGGAAGTTGAGTCGAGTAGGTCCCAGAGTTCAACAGCGTGTCTTCGTGCAGAGCCGGTATTGAGAAGGATGCCTCTGAGGTGGTTGCGTTCTTTCCCGGTGGGTGGCTTTGTGGATTGGATGTTGGTAAAGCTGCAGTTCCGGCAGGAGAGGGGTCATTGGGTGCGCTTTGGGCAGCCAGGAAGCAAGTATGAGAACGTCCAGTGTTGAGTGCGAGGACGGTGCTGGCATCATAGTGGAAACGGGCGTCGTGGGGTTCGGGGGGGCCAGCAGGGTCAGATTGGGAACTGAAAGCAGCCCTGGCAAATTCAGCCAGACTAGTCCCCGTCCGGCGCATAGTGAGCGAGCGTAGCGAACGAGCTCAGTGAGCGAGCCCGACCGCCACTAGGCGGGTTTTCGGGGGTTGCTCCTTCCAAGAAAAGTTTGGAAACAACAGCCCAAAATGGTGGATTTTACAGCACATTTTTCATTAAATATTCAAATTGTATCAACTTTCAAAGTACAGTAAATATAGATTATGACCTTAAAGAACATCAGTTAACCCACCCAGTCATATGTACCCATAGGCATTCTTTCAGAGAGCATCAAAAATAGACACAAATAGAATCAGAGAAAACAAAGTAAGCGTGAGACCAGCCCCCACATGGTGTGTAGCGAGCAAGCGCAGTGAGCAACCACTACTAGGGGCAGTTTGGGAAGTTGAACTCCCCCCCCCCCTAAGAAAATTTGGGTGACAGAAAGGTCACTGCTGGTTAATGTGTTTCATCTTTGTGCACATTATCATTAGCATTGGCACTGCTGGGTAACGTGTTCCATCTTTGTGCACATTGTCATTAGCATTGTTACTGCTGGTAACCTGTCCCATCTTTGTGCACATTATCATTAGCATTGTCACTGCTGGGTAACGTGTTCCATCTTTGTGCACATTATCATTAGCGTTGTCACTGCTGGGTAACAGTCCCATGTCTGTGCACATTATCAGTAGCATTGTCACTGCTAGGTAATGTGTCCCATCTCTGTGCACATTATCATTAGCATTGGCACAGCTGGGTAACGTGTTACATCTCTGTGCACATTATCATTAGCATTGGCACAGCTGGGTAAGGTGTTCCATCTTTGTGCACATTATATTAGCAGTGGCACTGCTGGGTAACGTGTCCCATCTCTGTGCAAATTATGATTAGCATTGGCACTGCTGGTAACGTGTCCCATCTCTGTGCACATTATCATTAGCATTGGCACTGCTGGGTAACGTGTCCCATCTTTGTGCACATTATCATTAGCATTGGCACTGCTGGGTAACCTGTTCCATCTCTGTGCACATTGTCATTAGCATTGGCACTGCTGGGTAACGTGTCCCATCTTTGTGCACATTGGCATTAGCATTGGCACTGCTGGGTAACGTGTCCCATCTCTGTGCACATTGTCATTAGCATTGGCACTGCTGGGTAATGTGTCCCATCTTTGTGCACATTGTCATTAGCATTGGCACTGCTGGGTAATGTGTCCTATCTCTGTGCACATTATCTTTAGCATTGTCACTGCTGGGTAATGTGTCCCATCTCTGTGCACATTATCATTAGCATTGACACTGCTGGTAACATGTACCATCTTTGTGCAGATTATCATAGTATTGTCACTGCTGGTAATGTGTGCCATCTCTGTGCACATTATCATTAGCATTGTCACTGCAGGTAATGTGTACCATCTCTGTGCACATTATCATTAGCATTGGCACTGCTGGTAACGTGTACCATCTTTGTGCACATTATCATTAGCATTGTCACAGCAGGGTAATGTGTCCCATCTCTGTGCACATTGTCAGCAGCATTGTCACTGCTGGGTAATGTGTCCCATCGCTGTGCACATTGTCATTAGGATTGTCACTGCTGGGTAATGGGTCCCATCCTTGTGCACATGGTGACGTACAATGTTAGTCACTAGAGTCTCTGTATAAACGAAAGTGGTCTCTTTGTGTCTCCAGACCTGGATCTGTGAAGGCTGCCCTGTAGGGATGGGGAGGGGGTGATATGAACATTTCCAAACGGAGGGAGACCCCCTATGAGGTGTTTGTTTTACTTAACCTCCGGGGTTTCCTGACTTCGGAAACAAAAGCTGTGAGTGGAGCCCCCTGCAGTGCCCAGGGCAGGTGTTACTTGGAGGGAACCCCCCCCCCCCCGCCTCCAGCTCCCCGAAAGAGACTGAACTTCCTTTTGGAAAAGTCAAGGTTATTATGGGGATTCCAGTAGGACACTCTCCTCGCAGACTCCCGTCCCCAGCTTCAGAGATATGACATCACAGGTTTCCAAAAAGAATCACTTCCTCTAAGGGTTTAGAGACAGTTATTATTAACAAAGCATTCCAACAATTAAAACCACAGAAACATATCAGTTGTGTTAATGTATTGCTCATGAAACAAAAAACTATGCATTATTCCCTCAAATACAAGAATTATTCAAAGTGGGTCCATATGTGTTAATGTAACTGTTCGATTATAACTAAAATTGCGGTTTCATTCTTAACATACATACATATATGCTCAGATTTAAAAGCATACAGAAGAGTAGCTATATATCTCAGCGCGCGCACGCTCTCTGATATCACTGTCACTAATATCTAAGTCCATCCTCCATCTTAAGCCAGGGAAGGGCTCGCTGACGCTTGGAAGCAGTCTGGGATGTCTCCTGGGATTTCCCTCAGGCCCCTCCCCACCTTTGTTCTTTTCTACAGTATATGGTCTGCAGGAATTTCCAAGAGGACTTCTTGGTCTTTCCCAGAGTGATGCCAGGCCCAGGTTACACCTCGCCCGCCCCTTTTAGTGGTCACTCTACATAAGGCTTTTTTTTTGGGGAGGTCACTTCCCCCTTAAGGGTATATAACCCCTGACAGGAGAGAGACACAACACCTGCCAGCACTAGAGGCCCAACCTGCCCCTTCTGTCAGCACCAGAGAGAGAGCGAATGACTGTCACAGGGCAGATGGACAGAGAACATCTATCCCCAAAGACAGCGACTGATTGAGACCTCTCTTTGAACTAAGACCAGTGCTTTAAATTGGCCGGTACTCACCGGTACTGAGTACCGGCACTTCTTCATTTCCTCCCCTTGAGTACCGGTACTTTTTTCTAGAAGAAAGAGAGTACCGGTACACATGGAGATCTGACTTTAACCGAGGCAGCGCTCTACCTTTATCCCTCAACTTATACTACGCAGCACCTTTCAAGCACTGCAAGGAATCAATCAATGGAGCTCGTCACCAAGACCCAGCGTGAGCTGCTTTGTAAATCAGAGCAGGGGTGTGTCTGCTGAGTCATTTGCTTAACCAAAGATCTTTCACAGTGGGTGCTAAGAGGGGGCTGTAAAATCTAATGGGTGGCGGTGGGAGGCACTATTCAGGACATAACAAAAGAACGTATGGGAAGGCTTTTACAGTCGCCACGCATCTGAATTGCTTTGTTGCACACTTCCACTTCCACACTCGCTGATTCCTATTTCATCGACCTTGGACAGACCTTAAGACCAATCAAAAATGTGGAGATTGGCACCTGGTTCCCCAGTACAGACGTTGTCAGCTCTGGCCCTAACTCCGGTTTACAAATGTTCCAGGAGAGACTTGTTTATTTATTTTATGCATTTTTATATAGCGCAGACTTTACCCGTAGGTGTCAGAGCACTTCACAATAGGAACAGTAATGATACATGAGGAGAAAATTACAAGTGAGCAAATTACAAAAGCAAACGTTAAGTTACATGAGGCAAAAGTGGCAATTGTGAGCAAACAAAATACAAGAGGTAGCAAACGATACAGTACAGAAGGAAAAACTGATATGTGTGCAGGCTACAAAAGCATACAAAGTACAAGTAGAGGTATAGTACTGCAATAAATGGCAGAAACTCCAGCACAAGAACAAATGTTACATGAGGCAATGGTGGCACTTGCGCAAGTATCAAAAGCAAACAAAATGTATGAGGTAGCAAACAGTATGTTACAAGAGAAAAGTGACATGTGCATGTTACAAAAGAGTACCAGTACTGAACAGATGACTCAGTGGGCTGTAGGCCACCGGTTCGATTTAAGGCAGGTTAAAGCAGCATGTAATCCTTAGGCGGTTGATAAAATGCATGCAGATTTCATGCATACAACCTTGGTACGGTCAAAAAGCTAACCCCGCCCCTTGTTCCCCCTTAGCCCCGCCCTAAACTCAGCCCACTGCTCATTTTGGTGAGTACCTGCACTTATTTTTTTCCATTTAAAGCACTGACTAAGACTGACTGCAGAGACAGAGGAGACATCCCCAGAGACTGACTAACGCAACAGAGAAAACCTCACTAAGGCCGCAGCAGACACCAGTGCACAAGATGCTTCAAGGCGCCTTCCAGGTGAGACTCTGCTACGGAGTTTTGCAGCTGTAACAGCTGTATTTGTGTATTTTGCATCAGTTTGGGGCGCATCATTTGTTTCCATTGGTTGGACGCCTATCCCTTGATCTAGAAATTCAATTTGTTTTTAATAGAGAGATTTATTTTATAGAGCGGAGAGTGCATTTACTTATTAGAAGATGTACATGGTTATAATACTCCTTTTACACTTTTATTCGTCTTTTATTTCACGTTAGCTTCTTGTAATTTTGAAATACTTTTTATACTCTTACTTTTTAATGTTTTTCCGTTTTCAAATGTACGTTGGTGAATAAAAGGATGGCACCTTTTATTCCTACCCCATCATGTGTTTCTCTATCGTCTGCTCTGAGTGCATTAGACTTGTTTCTGTGCTGTTCATGCTATGAATGTGCATGTCTACCATTAGCATAACAGGAGCATCTTAGGTAATTAAGGTCTGTTGTAAGAGGAGTCGAACTGGTTTGTAATTGCTGTTCCTGCCTCCCCTGACTTGCCTGGTGTTACTGCGCCACCTCCGCCACCTGGAACGAGGGAAACGCGCCCCACACCGAGCTACCGCCGCGCCAGGAGTCACCAGCGGCAGCGGAGCGGTCTCGGTACCCCAGGGGGACCTGCAACAGCGCACGCTGTGCGCGTCATCTTCTAGCGCCAGGAGGCGCCTTAAAAGTCGGGTCCACCCGCAACGCGGGACGCGAGCGGGACGCCGGGCGAAGCCCGGGCCAAGGGCGGGCCCGTTTTAGCCCGTTCGAGACCGTGAGAGACTGGACTGGACCTTCCCTCTTACTCCCACCCTCCAAATTGACTAGTGGCAAGGTAAACCAACTCTACATCTACTGTGTGACTGGCCTATTGTTAGTTATTCAGTGCTAGGGCTTTGTTGCCAACCATTGTTTGTTCATCATGTCTAAACAAAAAACGCCTGTCACTCCGGCTAATACCATGCATAACTACTTAGTTCAGGTAGTGACAAAAATTAATAATAACCGGAGGACCTCCCTAGGTATGGGGGATTCGCCACCTTGTGCCCAAATCAACCAATCAGGGGTGTCCCAGCCTGTAACTGATGATCTTACTGTCTCCGACCCTAGTGAAGTCCTAATTGAGCACTTAGAAATTAATGGTTCAATGACTTCTACGGACCATCAGTCTGATCCCTTTACAGATCTGATCAACTTAGAAGACCAAGATAAATCTGTGACAATTGAGGAGTCAGTTATAGAAACCAATACCTCCCCAACACCTGTCCCCGCTCCAAGAGCAAAAAAAGGGATCACTAAGGCGCCACCTAGAAGAGGTGGCTTACGCTCTTCTAAAAATAAACCCGTAACCCCACCTAGACGAGCAAAAAGAAAGAAAGAGGATGGGATAAGGGAGGAGGAGTATGAAAATGAAGAAGGGGAGGACACCCTTTTAATTAAGCTCATGGGCACACTAGAGTCCAAACTACTAGGTTTAATGAAACCCCTCATATCAAAGGTTGACCAATTAGTTACCAAGGTCAACAAGTTAGAGTCCCTGTTAAGGAAAACCAACGAGGGGGTGGGTGAAATACCAAATCTAGTTGCATCAAAAATTGACCAAATGGAGACTGTGGGAAAATCAACAGGGGTGACCATGAATGCTGGTTTACAAGCTTCTTCAGACCATGTCCAACACGCCAGTCTTAGGAATGATATTACCCTTGACATGAATCTACCTTCTGAGGCAGCCCAATTAATGGGCAATAGCATTACTGAGACCCTAAACCCAGAATCTGCCCCAGTTGAATTAATTGTTGAAGCCTCGCCCCTTATTTTAGTACTAGCTAACACACCCCTGCTGAAAACTGGTCAGATCGAGTCCCCTGATTCCCTAAGAAATAAGGCTCTCCAGTGGTTGAGTAGTAACATGCATATATCCCCCTGGGGAAAGGAAAAACTATCAGACGATCTGCTTACAGCAAGAAGAGTTAGGTGGATAGGTACTAAGCCAAAGAAATTTCAAGGGGATTGTGTGGTTCTGAACTTTAAGGGCCCCGATGTTCTGCCCGACGTCCTACGGAACATTCTCCCTCCACAACGTAGGACAGCTGAAATAGTCCCACTGACACTGGATTTCTTCTATAGTAGAAGGGGTCTAGTAGCAAAGCCGAGTATACTAAGAACTAAATGGACAGTAGTGGGAAATAGAAGGGCTAGAACCAATCCAGCATGTGAGTGGGGGCTAAGCTTGGATAATCAATATTCTGTGTTAACGGATCTGAATGAGTGTGATTGACTCGCATATGTCTCTCCTGCTACCCTGAATATGTGGTCGGGCCAAGGCCGTGTCAAGATTTCCATGTTAGATGAATCTATACCAGCCCCAGATGAATCTTGTACCTCCGGCTCGGAAGAACAAAATAGAGCCCAGGGGGAACAGGAAAAATCATTGGAGGAAGTTGAGTTGTTATCGAGATTGAACAAAAATGTAATATTAGGAGTAGATCCTGCAGAAACATTAATCATTCCCGACACTGTCCAGACGTACTCTCAGCAGGCTAATCCAAAATTATCAATCATTTCATGGAACATAGCCGGAATAGCTAATAAGTTAAATATTCCAGAATGGGGTGATTTTATTAATCAGTACGATATTATCATGTTCCAAGAAACTTGGTCGACTATACCAATTTATAGGCAAGGGTATTTAAATTTCTTTGTCCCGGCAATTAGCAATAGAGTGGGACGTCCCTCGGGGGGCCTGTTAATTTGGGTACGCCAAACTTTGAATTGTTCGGTAAAGCAAAGGTCTATACCCTCTAACGATATTCTGGCACTTGATTTTACCTGGCAAAATGGTCATCAACTAGCCCTGTTTAATTTGTATTCAAGGGGAGTAGCCAGGGGTAAATCATCAGAGACCCTATCGTGCCTTGAGAACAATATTGAACAGCTACCAGACCCCTCTTACATAATAATAGGCGGGGATTTTAATACTACCTTCGAGCCCTTGGGCGAGGAGGATATAGTCCTGGCTGAAGATGAGGACACCAAGTGGGGTATACCCCAACTAGATATCCCTGTAATCAAGACTTGGAGCACGGTAGCAATACAACTGAAAAGCTTTTGTCTCTCAAGAGGACTTAGAGCAGCGAATGGCCGGACAGTGTCAGATTCTATGGGGAAAAATACCTTTGATAATGGTAGATCGGCCAGCAGGATAGATTATATACTCCTAGATGTAAGGCTCTGGGATAAACTGGAAGATATGGAAGTGAAGGCTAAGATTGAAAGCGACCACAATCCATTGTGCCTGACACTACATACCTACCATGACATATTTGAGTATCCTAGAGAGGATCATATGGTCACACAGGACCTAGTATGTTCTAATAACTCCCGTTACTTGAAGTGGAGTATGCTCCTAGAAGATCTCGCTAAAATAGAGACTCTAAAGAAAGTAGTAGTGGGTGAAGTTGCTAAGATTAAGTCCCATTTTGGACAGACTAATTTTATCGACTACATGATGACTGCCCATGAGATATTTTTTACTACAATCCAAAGTTTTTTCCGTAAAAAACCTCCACAAGTAAAATGAAGAAACCACAAGAAACAAGGGGGTGGTATGATAAGAATTGCAGGGCAGCTCGAGATATCCTCGGGAAGGAATTAAGACGGGGAAGGCCTGAAGCAGTAAGGCGGGCGAGAAACCAGTATAGGCAGGTCCAAAAATTGGCTAAGAAGCGTTGGGACGAGGATTGTTGGCAAGAACTTAAGGAGATTTGTGCCTCCAAGGATTCAAAGCGCTTCTGGGCCTCAGTAAAATGGGCAAAGGGTGGCATAGCACCACAGCCTGTTAATAATGTCGCAAAGAACAGTTGGATAGAATACTTTCAACCACAGTATGCCCGTAATCCTATGTTTAATAATGTCAGCCTTCCTCTACAAGTCTACTACAAAACACCACTATTTGTTGAGAGGGATGTGAGTGTTGTATTAGACTGCATAGCAGGGGGGAAAGCACCAGGTATGGATGGCATTCCGGCTGATATTTTTCTATCTGACCGGAAGTCCTGGTGTACCTACTTTACAATGTTGGCCAATGCAGTGGCTATGGGAGGGGAAGTGCCTGCCTCATGGAAGGGAGCAGAAATAATTCCCATATATAAAAAAGGTGACCGTTCCCTGGCTAAAAACTATAGACCCATTAGTCTAATCGACACAGCTCAGAAGTTAATGGGTCGACTAGTCCAAAATAAACTGCAGCAATGGATCGACGCAAATAACATCTTGTCACCTTATCAAGCTGGGTTTAGGCCCCTAACTAGTAGCGTCGACCAAGTTCTCCATTTTCTAACAATTTATTGGAGAAATGTCACCTTGAAGAAGGGGACATTGTATGCAGTTTTTGTAGATCTAAAAGCCGCTTTCGACTTAGTCCCCAGGGAAAAACTTTGGCAGACCTTGGCGGATGCAGGCATAAAACAGGAATTGCTCACACTCCTTGTTCGCCTACATGAAAACAATTTCGCAAAGATACGATGGGGCAAACAAGGAGAGGTAACTGATTCCTTCCCGGTTGAACGTGGGGTGCGGCAAGGGTGTGTCCTAGCGCCAACCCTCTTCTCCATTTATATAAATGGTATTGTTGAACATCTAGAGAAGATTGCTAGTGACGCCCCTGTAATAGCCGGCTCCCGTGTACCAGTTCTCATGTTTGCGGACGATACATTATTACTCTCCCGCACCCCTAGTGGGTTACAAAAAGTAGTTGATGCCTTTGGTGCATATTGTGATGATAAGGGCCTAGAATTAAATACTACCAAAACGAAATTCATGTGCCTTAATCAACAGTCCTCCTTTAAGGGTGTAATAAAATACAAAGGAACACCCCTAGAAAGAGTGGACTCTTTTTCATACCTAGGTATCACTCTGCAAGAAAACATGAGCTGGAATCACCACATAACTACAACCCTTCTAAAATTTAGACAGTTATCAGGTGCTATTTCGCTAAAACACCGTACCTCTCTGACAAAGCCTTTGAATTGTGTCATGGAAATTTATTCTATGAAAGTCCTGGGGGCTTGTCTATATGGTTCTGAATTATGGGGTTTCTCAAACTTGAGCAATCTGGGCCGAGCGGAAAATAGGTTCCTAAGAGGGGTCACAATGGTCCCCCAAAGTACCCCAATAATTCCGTTAAAATTAGACCTGGGCAGAAAATCAGTTGTGGATTTAGCGAGGCTTCGGCCCCTCCTGTACTGGAGGCGAATTATGGTGACCCCAGAGTTAGGCCACTATGCAGCAGCATTGATGGATGTCATCAAATTCGATCGTTTCCATACTATCCCATGGCTAAGGGAGTTGCGGGGTCTACTTACAGAATTGAAATTGGACCACCTATGGGACAACAAAGATCCATCTTGCTTCCCCTCTAAGGAAAAGCTAAAAGATCTTTATTGGGAGATGACATATCTTGCAATGTTTAGTGACAGTACAAGTGTAAAGCTAACATCTCGCTTTTTAAACTTAAAAATGTATCCATCATACGAATGTTTTTGGGACCTAATTGAAAAACCGTATGATAGAAAACTTTATTTTCAATTTCGCATTGGTACATTACCCTTAAATGCGTTTAAGAAGCATTGGTCCCAGACATGGGATGAACATTGTCACCATTGTAATGAGGAAATTGAACACATCTCCCATTTTTTGTTTTGTTGCCCACTGTATTTGGCCCCCAGACGTAAGTGGTTAAAACCGGTGTGCTTAAAGTTGGGAACCCGAAGCCAAGCCGAAGCCCTCAGGATACTTGAATCAGATTGTACAACATTATATGTGGTTGGTGTAGCAAAGTATCTGGCATGGTCGTGGCTAATTCGCACCCGATCATTATTGGCTACTGTATCATAATGAAATTATGTATATCCATAAATTGTTTTATTGCGACAAACTGTACGTTTTTTAACCTATGAAATGTGTCTCTTAAATTGTAATAATGTGTTGTAATTTTATGACCTTTTATTACGTCTTATTCGACATCAAATGTTTAATATGTATTTTTAGAAGTATTTTTATAAGTAGTATTTATTGTATAGGGCTAGGTGAATGCTTTTATGACAAAATGTCGAATAAAGCTTATAAATTGATTGTAATTGCTTCTTTCACGATGTGTAATAATGCAGGTTACACAAGGTTTTCAATTAGCCATAGTCTTTAGAGGCCGCCCTGATGGGAATTTTCAAAGTAACACTATTTTAGCCAACCAGAAGTGTATCCCAGATAGCTAGTGCCTGGGTGGTACACTGTGCCCCAGGAAACATTGTCCATTTCACGTCCATGACAGGAGCAAGATGTATAGTTTCATACTGTGCCAACTGGTATCATGCCCATTCCCCACACTGTTTCCGTCCCAACATCCTGCCAGAGTGCCTGCCCAGAACAGAGACCACCTCGGTGCTGAGCTGTGTGATCATCAAATGCAGGAGGAGGAGTAGGGCATGCTGAGGCCTCTCGCCTACTAGCACCTTGTTCAGCCTTCCTTCAATGAGCTAACAATTCCTGAGCTCACAACTCAGGCTGAGGAGGGTCCCCTCAGCCTGAGTTGGGCGCTCAGCTCAGGAATGGGTAGCTAAGCTCATTGAAGCAAGGCTGAACAAGGCGCTAGCAGGCGAGAGGCCCCATGTATACACAGAGCTGTGCTGTGCTGTGCATATATGGTGCGGTCTGGAAAACCCCTTGTTTTTATTCCCCTGTGCCTGTACTTGCTTTCTTGGTCAGAATTGTGTTTATTCCTCTGTGCCTGTACTTGTTTTCTTGCCTAAACTTGTTTTTCCTTCTTGTGCCCAGTTCTCCAGCGGCCATCGCCCATTTTTCCCTCCGCTGTGTCCCAGCAGCCCCGCACCTCTGCAATCCCATTCGCCGCCCTGCTTCTGCCTCCCAGCTGCTCCTCCCTCCTACATCCCCTCATATGGAGGCCGCGCAGCGGGTGCGCTGCTGGCGAGCCAAAGGCGCACCTAAGGCAAGCCCGTCTGCACCTGTCCGCGGCTGGGCCGCACCCAGCGCCAGGACCCCTGGACCCCGCGAACGCCACAACCCCTGACACAGCTACAATGCCAGAACTCTCCATGCACTCAACACCAGACGATCACATACCTGCTTCCTGGCCGCCCTGAAGAGCACCCGCAGAGCTTTCACCTGCCAGAACTGCAGCTTCACAAGCATTTGCCCCACCATGCTGCCGACCAGGAAAGAACCCAACCATCTCAGATGCATCCTTCTCAACACCCACTCCGCCCACAAACACGCAGTTAAACTCTGGGACCTACTCGACTCAACCTCCCCAGACGTCGCCTTCCTGATGGAGACCTGGCTGAACGCCTCCTTGGCACCCGACATAGACATAGCCATCTCAGAAGTCTACAAGATCACCCACAGGGACCACACCAACGGAGCAGGAGGAGGAATCGCCATTGTACACAGGAACACTCTCAGAGTCTCGACCAACACCGATGACACCCTCAGCACCGCCGAACACCTGCACTTCCAGATCCACACTGACCCCAACACCACCCTCAGAGGAGCCCTCATCTACAGACCCCCCCGGACCACGACCACAGTTCAGCGACTCCATTGCCGACTTTGTCAGCACACATGCCCTCGCCTCCACAGACTACATCCTCCTCGGGGAACTGAACTTCCACCTTGAGAACAACAATGACACCAACTCCACCACCCTGATCGACAACCTAGCCAACCTCAGACTCAGAAAACTCGTCACAACACCCACCCACTCTGCCGGTCACACGCTTGATCCCATTTTCTCCGCAAGCCCCCACGTCTCCTTCAACCACACCACCGAACTCCACTGGGCCGACTATCGTTGCATCCACTTCACCTTCAAGAAACCCACCATGAACCACCGCACCCAACAGATGCCTCGCCGTTGCTGGAGCAAAGACACCGAAGACCAGCTAACCACCACCCTCACCCAGAGCCCACCTGCCGGCCCCACCGACCCGACACCGCTGCCTGCAACCTCAGACAGTGGATCAACGACTGCGCCATCCCCCTTGCCCCGATCAAGAAAACCTCCAACAGTCTCACCAAGAAGAAAGTCAGCTGTTTCACAGAAGACCTCCGGGCCTCCAAGCAAACCTGCCAAAAGAAGATCTGGCTCCGTGAACGAACATCGGACAGCCACGCAACCCACAAGAACGCCACCCGCAGACACCATCACCTCATCAGGTCTGCCAAAAGGGCCTCCTTCAAAGACCGTCTAGACAACAACGCGCACAACAGCAAAGAGCTCTTCAACATTGTGAAGGAACTCTCCAACCCCAGCTCCAACACCAACGACGTCCCACCCTCGCAAGACCTGTGCGACTTGCTGGCCACCTTCTTCCACTGCAAGATCGCAAACATCCACAACAGCTTCAACGCCACGACTGCCCCGACAACCACTGAGACCTCCGCCCCCATGACCACCATCTGCACCAACCACCTGCTCTCCTGAACCAACATCAACGACGACAACACCATCAAGATCATGAACACCATCCACTCCAGATCTCCGTTAGACCCATGTCCACACCACATCTTCAACAAAGTCAGCAAAGCCATCGCATCCCATCTCAGGAAAGTCATCAACACCTCCTTTGAGACAGCAACCTTCCCGGAGAGCTGGAAGCATGCAGAGATCAATGCCTTACTCAAGAAACCCAAGGCGGACCCCAAGGACCTCAAGAACTTCCGGCCCATCTCCCTGCTCCCGTTCCCGGCAAAGATCATCGAGAAGACCGTCAACGAACAACTGACCTTCTACTTCGAGGAGAACAACATCCTAGACCCTTCCCAGGCCGGGTTCCGCAGCTACCACAGCACGGAGACTGCCCTCATCACCGCCACCGATGACATCAAGTCCCTGCTGGACAATGGAGAAACCGCGGTTCTCATCCTCCTGGACCTGTCTGCCACCTTCGCCATGGTCTACCACCAGAAACTATGAACATGCCTTCACAACACTGGGATCCAAGAGAAGGCCCTGGACTGGACCACCTCTTACCTCTCTGGCAGAACATAGAGCGTCCGCCTTCCCCCTTCCGCTCCAAAGCCACCGAGATCATCTGCGGCGTACCCCAGGGCTCATCCATCAGCCCAACTCTGATTAACATCTACATAGCACCGCTCGCCCACGTCGCCCGTCGGCACAACCTCAACATCTTCTCCTATGCCAATGACACAAGTTGATACTCTCCCTCACCAAGGAACGCCACATCGCTAAAACCAACCTTCACGAAGGAATGAAGGCCATCTCTGAATGGATGAGGGACAGCTGACTGAAGCTGAACTCGGACAAGATGGAGGTCCTCATCCTCGGATCTACCCCTTCGTCCTGGGACGACTCCTGGTGGCAGACCACACTGGGAACTGTCCCAACACCCACCGACCATGCACACAATCTAGGGGTCATCCTCGACTCCCCCCTCTCCATCACTAAACAGGTCAACACCGTCTCCTCCTCCTGCTTCAATACCCTCCGCATCTCAGCAGGATTTACAAGTGGATCCCCACTATAACGAGAAGAACGGTCACCCAAGCCCTCGTCAGCAGCAGGTTGGACTAGGGAAACGCCCTCTACGCAGGAGCCTCGGCCAAACTCTTGAGACGGATCCAATGCATCCAGAACACCTCTACACGCCTGATACTCGACATCCCTCACAGCAGTCACATCACACCCCACCTGAGAGACCTGCACTGGCTCCCGGCCAACAAGAGGATAACCTTCAAGCTCCTCACCCACGCACACAAGGCACTCCACAACACCGGACCAACGTACCTCAAGAGACAACTCAGCTTCTACACACCCTCCTGCCAGCTCCGCTCCACCAACCTCGTCCTCACCACAGTCCCCCGCTTCTGAAGAGCGACCTTCGGCGGCAGATTGTTCTCCAACCTCGCTGACAAGATCTAGAACACCCTCCCTATCCACCTACCGCAGACCCAAGACCTGCTGACCTTCAGAAAACTCCTCAAGACCTGGCTTTTCGAGCAGTAGCAGCATTCCCCACCCCAGCGCCTTGAGACCCACATGGGTGAGTAGTGCGCTTTACAAATGATATGGTTGATTGATTGATTGATTGATGTAGGCCCTGAGTGGTCTCGCTGGCCCAACACCTGATGGACCTCAGCGGTTTGCAGGACAGAAAACCAGCAGCAAAACACAGTCAAAGTACTCAGCAGTGTACCCGAGGGTGCGTTCGGTGCCCCCAGAGGAGCAGAGTTATGGGCCCATGAAGGGCCCCCATGTGGGTTCACGTGAAGGTGAGGAGTTAGATTTCGATGGTTCCAGAAGAGAGTCAGAGCCTACGGCAAGGCCAACCAAGTCGGGATCAACCATGGGGCCACTGGCAAGGCGGACTGCAGCAACACAGGCACCCTCCTTAGAGCCAGGTAAAACATATGGCAAGAGGGAGGGGCCAGTAATGGAATGGTCTCCGTGGGGATGGTAGGAGGAGGGGTTTCCGGGGAGAAGAGGATAGGTTGTGCAAGGGCAGGTATGTTTTAGACATAGGGGTGGGTACCGAGGAGGAAGGTAAGAAGGATCTGGCCAAGGCAGTAATTAGCAAAAGCACAGAGAAATCTGAGATAAGGGAAGAAACCGGCGGGGGTAATAAAGATGAGCTTGAAAGTAAAGAGTTGTAGATTAAGAGACTCCCTTATATGGGAGCGACTAGGTGATTGTGGTCACATTTGATGCTGGCAACTAAAGAGCGCATATGGAAAGGTGAATAAGTTGAAATGCTGAAACTATTGCACAGGGAAGTGCACGCAAAAGAAGGCTCCAAAGAAGAGGAATGCAAGCTGGCTAAGCGGCAAAGGGTTCCTCTGACCATAGAAAACTGGACAGCAGCTTTCTTGATTTATGTTAGTGTTTGCTGTGAGAAATTCCCAGAAAACTGCGTAGCACTATTCAAGTATATGGTTGTCATTCACAAAGCTTAGATCACAGGGGGGTTATCCATGGGCACAATTCGATGAGGAATTCCAGGCCCATATGGCCTGGGATACGAAGGCAAAAATAGGAGGAACTTGATTGAAAGATTTCATCATAAGTGCTCAAAGTGCAGAGGGAAACATCCCTTGTTCAACTGTTATGGGGTAGGGGGGTTTCAGCAAGGGGGCAGCAGTGGGGGGGGCAACACTGGGGACAGCAGCAGCAGCATTTTTCAGGCTAAAGGAGAACTAAGGGTTTTCAGGGGTCTGGGACAAAAGGCTAAATATGCCAGTTAAGGCAGAGGAATTGGAGGCAGCCTTACAGAATTGTGAGAACCAGAAGGCTGTTTTCGTTTGAGGTATGAAGGGGCCTAGACACAGGCGTGGGTCAGAAAATTGAAGTCAGCAAAAGAACATTCACAGGTTGTGCAAGATAAATTAGACAAAGAGGTAAGAAAAGGGAGAACGGTGGGCCCTTTCCCAGATTGGACTCTGGACAACTTGATTGTGATACCAATTGGGGTGGTGCCCAAGATAGAACCTTGAAAATTCAGGTTTATTCAGCATTTATCATGGCCAGAAGGGTGCTCGGTGAATGATTTTATCTATGAAAAGGAAGCTACTGTTTCTTACTCGTCAGTTGATGTGCCACGTTACTGGTAGTGACAACGGGTGCAACGGTGGAAATGGCAAAATACGACATATAATCGACTTTCCAAAGAAAGCTTTATACCTTCGAAATCATCAGGTTGTCCTACTTTCCTTGTTCTGATGAAGACCCGATACGGTTGCCAAAAAGTCTGCAAATGATCATTTGCCGAACTGAAACGGAGACAGACGCTTGCTGATCATCTCTCTAGTGATCGCTATTGTGGCACTTTTTTCCCCCCTATTTCTCCACCGGATGGTGACGAAACCTGCATACATTGCCTAAGATACCCATAGTAAGAAATCATTGCGAGGGTGTCGGCTGACACCCCGCCCGCACAGGCTACGGGAGAAATCATCAGGTTGTCCTACTTTCCTTGTCCTGATGACAAGGAAAGTAGGACAGTTGCCAAAAAGCCTGCACCACTTACTAGGGTCGAAACGTCGACGTTGTACTATCAATCTGTCCATACTAAGTTTCAACTGAAAAAAAGAATAATCGTATTGTTGAGACCATTGATTTCAAATTATGGACCGCTGTTAATCTATGATTTTATGTGTTATTGTGTTACCACATAGTCAGATCATCACCTGTCACTACCACTCACCTCAGCACCTCACTCTATCTGTGATTCCATGTCACTATTGTTTTGGACAGCCTATTTTTATCTTTGATTAACTCATGCAAAACATCTAAAAATAAGAAAACTCTTTCAAAAATCAGAATTGTGGTGTGTGTTCTTTTTACATATGTTGCATACAGTATTTCCATGAATAATGTTGTGAAATGCACAAAGATTATCAAAAATAGTTAAGCATAACAAAGAAAATATCTTACGTTCCGACAGAACCACTGTTTTTGTCTAAAGTTTAGAACCCAGGTTCTGAGGGTCACTAGGTCACCCCATTAGAATTAATGGTTTCTTAGTTTTGTAAGGCAGTTGCCAGTTGGTTTTTTTGTAATATGCACCTGTTTCAATAAAACTGCCTTTTTCACACCCAAAATGGGTCTCGGTTTGGTTTGCCCCCTCCCTCCCAAGTGCATCAGACTTTCTTTGTTGTTTTCAACAACAAGCCTGAATGTAACAGGCCCCGGATAAGCATTTGGTTATGTTTTTAGGGGCAATATGCGTGCTAGACGGTAACCAGAGCAACAAAGAACTTTATAGTGAGTGTGTTAGCTGGGATCAGTTAGTCATGCCTCTTCACAGCTTAGGTGACAAAGGAGAATCTAAACAAGTGAATTTTGAGGAAAATAATATATAAAATAGTAGTAGAAAGAAGGTATATACAAGGATATTGTTGTATGAAATTGCAGAGTTTGTTAATAACAGTACATAAAATAAATATGTACGTAAATCAAAGTGAAGAGGGAAAAAAGGAGGAAATGTTGCACAGAATGGTGAGTGAGGAGGTAGGAGCAGCTGTACAGGAAACATTAAGACATGTTTTGGGTAAGAGAGAACGAAGAAATGTAGATGAGGAGGAGTATTTTTCTGTGTCGGATTTTGACAATTCCAAGAGAGGTCCTGAGGAAAAATACCTTAAACAAAGTGACATAAGTATGAAGAATCTAAAAATAAAGGGGGTGAGCGGCTCACAAAGTGCAGGTGTCCAAAGAGACATTCAGAGAGGTCAACTGAACACTGAAAACAGAGGAAGTTTCAGAGATGAGTTGGAAATGCAAAAGGATAGATCAAGTGAGGATCTGGATGAATATATTCTAGGTTTAGAATATAAAGACGGATTAGATGAAGAGAGTGAAGTGGGTAGTAATACATCGACTGTGGTAATCCATTTGGGGAAAAATTGTTTGACCCATGGGAAATAAGACATCCCAGGGGCTAAAACTGGTGGCCCTTAGATCATGTTTCACAATACATAAGGGCAAGATTGAGCAAGTCTGGAGAATGAGGAGATCAATATCATGAGAGCTGAGTGTCACGGTCCATCATAGAAGAGAAAGTGACTCTCACACTAAACACAAACCCCGATTTGATCACATATATGTTTAAAATGGAGAAGTGTTCGACCTGGCCCTTTTTGCAGGTTTATCCCCACAACTTTTTGCCTCATTTTTTTCTGACCCTGTTTGTGTTGACTTTAGGGATCTGGGCGCTCTACCACTGCTAATCAGTGCTAAAGTGCAAGCGCTCATTGTGTAAATTGTGATTCTGATTGGTAATTCATGATTGCCATATTTGATTTATTTATATGTCCCTAGTAAAGTGTATTATGTGTGCCCAGGGCCTATAAATCAACTGCTACTAGTTAGCCTGCAGCACTGATTGTGCCACACACATGTTTTAAAATGCCTTGTCGCCCTGATAAGTACACCCACTTACCAGGTCCTAACCTTCCCTTTTTATACATGTAATGCAACCCTAAGTTAGGCCCACAAAAGCCCCATAGGCAGGGTGCAGTGTATGTGAAAGGTAGGATTTGTGCTGGTGTGTTTTACATGTCTGATAGTGAAATACTGCCAATTTCGTTTTTCACGACTGAATAGCTATCTCTCCTATAGGTTATCATTGAAGCGGCCTTGAACCATTTTACAAGCGTAACTTTAAATTGAGAAGGGATAGAGATTTGGAGCTTGGGCTCTCGGAGTAAAAAATGAAGGGTGTGTTTTTTCTTTTTTTAATTCTGTTTATTCAACTTTGACTCAGGTACAATATGCATATTCATCAATACATCCTTTGACACAGGTATGGACACTCTGACATTTTGTTAGTCATTTCATCACTGGTCACCAATAGTGGATACTAGCAATGAGTTAACCCTTTAGATTCTATGTGCGATACCTTATTGGTGAACGAGAAGAGTCTCATTCCTCTCGCATCCGATCGCCCAGGGCTGTCTGTTAATACTCTCTGCATGCCACCCACAAGCCCCAAAACTTTTCCCAAATTTTGGGACAGCCCCAGCTCTGATATACCACTTTCTCAGCTTCATTACACCAACCCAAATCCTATTTCCAGACTGACACTCTCGACGGAAGGTTCGCCCCCAGGCCCTATCTATGTTTCTCTTTACCACCATCACTGACATCATGAGCCACACCTTCTGGTATTTATGCTAGGCCTCCTCTCCTGTTGCATACATGATAAGCCAGTGGGATCTCTAGGCCCATCACCTCAAACATATATTTTTTTAATACCCCCAATGATATCTGAATATCCTAACCCAACTGACCTGTCTCTTCGGACCTTCACTACATTTTGCATATTTTAGAGGGGGCAACTCCTCTTGGCATTATTGCACACTAGACAATCCTTGCAGATAGGACAGACCTATTGGGGACTTCGACCTACCACTCTCAACAATCCTCCTGGACGTGAGTATCCACACTCTCCCAACATGGCTGGGCCTGGTCTGACCCCCACAGGCGACAACTCCCATACCGTTATCTACCGTCCCAACCTAAAAATAAACACCACTAAATCCTTCAAACACTCCATCCTGAAAAGGCACCCAGAGACCCTAGTCTCCGACCATCAATCCATAGCAGACAAGGGCCAAACCATCTATGACCTTATCTTCTACTCCAGGAGAACCTCCGTCTGGCGCAGCGCACTCTCGTACCTCATCAACGCACATAATACCAGGAACATTCCACACGGCAGCAAGCTCACAATCGCACCTTCCGCAAACCTGCATGCTGACCTCACCATTACCCTATACAAAAACAGCATCATCCTGATCCAAGCTCCAACAAAAGACCTCAACAAATTTGTTGGAGCTTGGATAAGGATGATGCTGTTTTTGTATAGGGTAATGGTGAGGTCAGCATGCAGGTTTGCGGAAGGTGCGATTGTGAGCTTGCTGCTCCTCTGACCCGAAGAAAGATCAACCTATATGCACGGTTGCAATCAATCCCTATAGATCAGCCACTCTCCGCAACAGAGAAATAGTCAACAGTAACACAGCGCTAGTCCCAGCCTCCGACCCAGTCACGATTTGCATACCGTCTCCTCTCTATCCGGTCTCCTTATCAACTGCCACTCTGCAGTAAAGCATGCCGCCAATGTCGCCAATCTCATCCTGAACCTAAACACAGCTGTAGCGATCCTGATGGAATCCTGGCTAAATGAAGCCTCTTCACCCTGCCTAGACCTTCTAGTCCCGCCTAACTACCTCATCATAAGGCTGGACAGGCAATCACAAAAAAAAGGGAGTGGCATTGCCTGCATCTACCGCTCCAACCTCCTTATCACTGAACTTCTGGCCGAACCTACTGATTCCTGTGAATATCTTGCCCTATCTGTCTGCAACAACACCTCCCTTCAGTGCAGACTGCACATCTTTTACCATACCCCAGGCAAGAATGACACCTTCACAGACTACATCCTGGAAATCATCACAGCCAAGGCCTCCCAGAACGCCAATGATATTTTTCTTGGCGACTTCAACTTGCACTGGAATGACCTCAAGGACCCGCAGGTCAACACCATCAGAGACTTCCTGGCTGACCAAGCCCTTACCCAAGCCTGCTCTCTCCCTACTCTCTCAAAAGGTGCCATTCTAGACTGGATCATCTCCAAGGAATCTGCAGTCAAACTCATTTCCATAGATCCCTGCGACTGGTCTGACCACCACACTATCACCTTCCATCTTCCTGGCACTCACAAGACAAGGACACCGCAACCGGTGATCCCCAAACGATGGATCAGGGACACCAAGAACATGGATCACAAGAAATTGGCTGCCCGCTGTGCAACTGAACTCCCCCCTCCCGCCCATATCACCACAGTCGACAACCTCACTGAACATTATTCCACAACGATAGCCAATATAATCGATGACCTTCCCCCACTAAAACTGAAAAGAACATAGATCAAAGACAGGAACCCATGGTTCAACGGATCCCTTAACAATGAGAGGAGGTCCCTCCGACAAACAGAGCGGAACTGGAAAAAGCACCCTTCCGCAGACCATCTTTAACTTCTCCGTCAGGCCAGAAACGCCTATAACAAAAAAATCATCAACTCTAAAAAAGAATTCTTCAGAGCTGAACTGGATAACGCTAAGAATAGTCACAAAATGAGGTCCCCTTTGGACAGATTCTAAGCAGACAAAAAACTTGCAACTTAAACACACATTAGTCAGTTCACACTTTCAAATTTGAGCAGCAATCTAAATGATGTAAAAATAGTCAAAAATTATACAAAAGTACACAATTTATTAAAAAATCCACAATAAAAAGGATAAATAATATATCCAGAACTAGTACATGCACATAATATTCATAGAGTGGGAACAAAACAACACATTGGTTAAAAAATATAATGGGATACTGTAAGCTGACTTATGTAAATCATCCTCCAATCTAGTATAAATATCTTTGGTTTGGAGACGTTGTATAGTCCAATGATTTTAGTGTATCCCAATACACAAGGGCATCGACGCGTTTCGATTTTGGCCACTTGATTTTACAAGCCAAAACATTCATCAGGATAAAATTATAAACCTTCCTACAATATATAACAAAAATCTCGTTATTATGGAATCAGGCCTATTTAGGTCCTTTTCGTAATTGATCTCGAGTTGGTAGACAAAATGATGCACTTCCACCTGCTGCCGCCCGTAGAGACTTTGGTATAGATGTTGTCTATCACGGCTTGGCCGAGAGTGTAACTGTAGATACCCAGTCAGATATCCATTCAGAGGTCTTGCTATCTATTTGTTTGCACGCAAATGCTGTTCTATCCTGATACAGCTTGCCCTCACAAATGCGAGACCGCCTGCAGTCTGCTTGTGGGTAGTGCGCCTCCGCGTATCTGGGGTTCTGTAATCTGGGTCCCTCTCTTTTATTAGAGTAACGCTAAGAATAGACCTCTCAAATTATTCGAGTTGATCAAACACCAATCAAACAAACATGCTAAATCATCCAAAGAAACCCCTATTTCTACAATCTCATGCAAGCAATTCTCCTCCTTCTTCTGTGATAAAATCTCTGCCGTAAGAAAGGATCTCATGTCTGCTACCTATTCCCAAACCCCTCGGGTTCTTCCTCCCCACTCAGGGCTGCCCTCCGAGACCTCCCCCAAAAACCACGCGTTATGGTCCAACTTCAAAGTCTATGATGAACATTCGATCTCAAAAATTCTTTCCTCCTTAGGCCCCAACAATCACTTCAACGACCCTCTCCCCGCAAACTGCCTTGCCTCTGCTTCTCAGGCTATCATCTCTTCTTGGACGACTATAATCAACTCCTCTCTCCTACAGGGATCAATTCCTGACTCTCTCAAAGCCAGCTGGGTGGTCCCCATTCTAAAAAAAACCACTTTAGATCCTGCTTCTCCTGACAATTACAGACCTATCTCTAACATCCCTCTCCTAGCTAAAGTGCTGGAAAAATGTGTACAGCAACAGCTGAGCCAACACATCTCCAACTTCCACCTTCTAGATGACTTGCAATCTGGTTTCAGACCTGGGCACAGCACGGAAACCACACTCCTTCACATTGTGGATGCTGCCCTTCAAGTCCTTGACCAAGGCAAAACCTGTCTCTTGAACCTCCTTGACCTAACCTCTGCTTTTGACATGGTTAACCACGAAATTCTCCTGAATCACCTCAAACTTAGGATGGGCCTAGATGGCACCGTTATGGCCTGGCTCCGATCCTTCCTCCAGAACTGCTCTCAGAGAGTCCTGATCAACGGGAAACTATCTGCTTCCTCTCCGATCACAGTTGGAGTTCCCCAAGGATAAGCCTTATCCCCTATCCTCTTGAATCTTTACCTTGAACCGCTCTCAGAGGTGCTGCGCACTGCCAATATCTCCTACCACATGTATGCCGACGACACACAGCTCTACATCAATATCTCTTCTCCAGAGGATATCCGTTCCCTGAATGAGGCCTTGAAACTAACTGTTCACTGGCTCACATCTAACCAGATTAAACTCAATGCCCAAAAAACAGAGTTCCTCTTAATCTCTCCACCCAATGCCAAAACAGACATTCAAGTTTGGACCAAGGCTATCACAGCGCTAAACTGCTCTCCCACTATTGTGGGCTCTTATAAATCCCTTGGAATTACCTTAGACAGCAACCTGAACATGCAGTGCCACATCAACGCGATGGCCAAAACCGCCATATTTTACCTGAACTACCTACGAAGCCTGAAACCTTTACGCGACCCCCAGATCTAAAATCGGCAAACCAGGCCTTAGTCATCACTAGACTACAATATGGTTGCTCCACCTTCGCCGGCCTACCCAAGATCTCTCTGGCACCCTTGAAAGCCTGCTTTAACATCGCCGCCAGACTTCTAACTGGCTCTAAGAAGTTCAACCACATCTCGCCCCACCTTAAAGCTCTAAACTGGCTTCCTCTTGAGGCCAGAATCCAATTCAAGCTGGCTTGCATCACCCACAAGGCTCTCTATTCTAGTTCCCCTGCTTTTATCGCACAGAAACTTGTGTTATTCAGAGGAACCAGAAACTCCTGGTCCGCCAGAGCCCTTTTGCTCCAACCCGCAAGCATCAAGTAAAAAAGAACATACAATCGGGTTTTCACTGGGGCCGCCCCAAGAATATGGAACTCACTCCCACCCGCCATTAGAAGAATACCATCTCTAGCTCACTTCAAAAAGGAGACCAAAACTTTCCGAATGGGCAAATTCCTTTCCTAAAAGCTCACGCTACAATCACCCCCTTAACCTGACTTTACCTATTGTCACTGCACTATTCCTTGGCTGCCTCCCCATAAGTTAACCACCCTGCACTTCTGAACAATCATTTAGGGTGATGAGACTGCTTTTCTAGTTTATTGCATCATTTTTGCTCCTATCCCTTATAGTAGTCTGATATTATGATTGTTTGTTTGCCACCTACTGTATCTATTTGTTTCCCTATCCCTTGGCTCTCCTCCCCCCTTTGTTCTGTATCCCACCTGATACTACTGTAAAGCACCCTGATACCCTCACGGGTCTGGTACGCGCTCTATAAAACACTAAATAAATAAATAACACTTCTAACCTCTTCCCAATACTTCTGAATGAACGGACAGTCCCAACTTATTTGGAAAAAAAAGATCTCGGAACCCCACAGCCTCAAGCATATTTGTCAGTGTCCCATCATCCCAGTCTGTGCATACGTGACCCACAGTAGTAGGATCTTTGTAATATTCTCAATTGCATTAAATGGAAGCGAGACCTAATGGCCACCTCCCTTGGACTCAGGAGCGCCTCAGTCCAGTCTTCGTCCTCCAGCATTCCAATGTCTGCCTCCCTCAGTGTCCCTGTGGGGTCGTTTGAGTTGTTCATGATCTTCCTATGTGTGAGAGAGATGACCTTGGACACCACGGGGTCCAGTAGAAACCTATCCTCCAGGGGCGTGAATACCATTAATTGCTCTCTCTCTGTGATATGTCCTTGTAGCGCAAGTAGTGGAATAATTCAGTGTCGCTGATGCTATACTCAACCTTCAGATCATCAAAGGTTATCAGAGCCTGGTTTCTCCAAATTTCTCCTAGTGTTTCAATCCCTAAGAGTTCCCATTTATGGTATCCCTGTAGGTTTCCCACATCACCCCAATAGGTGACTGTCGCAGTCCCGGAGGGGGATTTCTTCGTCAGTTTGCCTGCACAATTTAAAAATGGATTGACCTCTTGCTATATTTGTGCCACCGTCTGTGTGTGTAGTTACGGTATAGAGACAAAATATCGACTCCAAAATATCGACTGGACATAATATCGAGTTTTAAATATAGACTGGACAAAATATCGACTGGACATAATATCGACTACAAAAATATTGTTTTTCAGGTAAGTGAAGTAATATCGACTGTATAAAATATAGATAGCAAAAATATCGATTTTTTAATAATATATAATATTTTATAGTGTATTTCTATGTAATAATATGTGTGAATAGTGTGTATTAATGTTATAAAATATTTTATTAAATGAATTTTGTTTTTATAATAATTGCGTAATGTAATTCTGTAGCGGGTTGTGGGTTTATAGGGGAATAGGGTGGGAAGTAATTTAATAATTAATTAATTAATATATGTTTGTTAATATTTTTAATTAATAATTAATTGATAATTAATTAATATTAATTAGTTAATTAATTAATATAATTTTGAACATATTTTGTATTAGTAAATTATTGTTAATTAATTAATTGTAATTAGTTAATTACATTAATTAGAGTAAATTTTTAATATATATAATTTTGTGTTATTTTTAGGTAATTAATTTGGAAAAAATAATATTAATTATTAAAATAATTACAGCTAATGTTCTAATATATTTACTTTATTGTTATTGTTAATTAATAATTAATTGGTAATTAAATAATATTGATAAATTTTTGGTAAAGGAGCATTTTTAGGGTTCAGGGTCAGTTTTCAGTTTTTGGGTAAAGGGGCATTTTTAGGGTTCAGGGTCAGTTTTCAGTTTTTGGGTAAAGGGGCATTTTTAGGGTTCAGGGTCAGTTTTCAGTTTTAGGGTAAAGGGGTATTTTTAGGGTTCAGGGTCAGTTTTCAGTTCATGGGTAAAGGGGTATTTTTAGGGTTCAGGGTCAGTTTTCAGTTCATGGGTAAAGGGGTATTTTTAGGGTTCAGGGTCAGTTTTCAGTTCATGGGTAAAGGGGTATTTTTAGGGTTCAGGGTCAGTTTTCAGTTCATGGGTAAAGGGGTATTTTTAGGGTTCAGGGTCAGTTTTCAGTTCATGGGTAAAGGGGTATTTTTAGGGTTCAGGGTCAGTTTTCAGTTTTTGGGTAAAGGGGTATTTTTAGGGTTCAGGGTCAGTTTTCAGTTTTTGGGTAAAGGGGCATTTTTAGGGTTCAGGGTCAGTTTTCAGTTTTTGGGTAAAGGGGTATTTTTAGGGTTCAGGGTCAGTTTTGGGTTTTTGGGTAAAGGGGTATTTTTAGGGTTCAGGGTCAGTTTTGGGTTTTTGGGTAAAGGGGTATTTTTAGGGTTCAGGGTCAACAAATAAGATTGTAAAAAATTATTTTTATTATTTTCATTTATTATTTAATTATTATAATTTAATTTAAGTCGTTTTAAGTATATTTTAGTAATTAAAATTTAATATTAATTTAATTTAACACTGTTTTTAATAAAGTCGATATTTTTTACATCTATATTATTGTTAACGATATTTTGTACTCGATATTTTTGTACTTACCTGTTTGTAGATACAAACTCGATATTTTGACTGTCGATATTTTGTCCACGATATTTTGGCAAGTCGATATTTTGTCCCTCGATATTATTTCAGTGATCCTGTAGTTACAGCTGTTGCATCCCCCTCATGTGATAGAGCGCTGCCAAGTAGCCTTGCTTGCCCATCGCCTGACGGTCGACCCAATAGGCCTGCTCCTCCCTTTCGGCATACTCTCACGCATTATCCATGGTCAATTGCACTGCCCAGTAGTACCTCCTCATGTCCGGGACCACTAAGCCCCTGTCATAGACACTTCTCTGTAGCTTATAGAGCACAATTCAAAAACGTCCCAAATCCCAGAGGAGGTTAGCAGACTCCCCATCTGTTTTCTAGATACCTTCAGGCGGAACCCTGTAGGGCATGATCTGGAGAACGGAGAGTGGGCGAGGCAGGATCATCATTTTAAACATGACGGCACTGCCCAACGGAAACAGTGGGAGGCATCTCCGGTGTGTCACATCAACTTTAAACCTCTCAATCTGTGGAAGCAGAATGTCTGCTATAATGTTGCTGGTTGCTGTAGTGACATGAATACCAAGATAATTACATTTAGCTTGCACCATCAAGGGCATATCTCTAGCCAGTCTGGGGGGGGGGTGTTCCCAAACAAAGGGAATAAGAGGGACTCATTCCAGTTGAGCTAGTAGCCTGAGTAGCTACCAAAGAGGCAGAATATTTGGAGCAGCCTGGCCACAGTTTGGCATGGTCGGGTGGCAAAGAGTAATATATTGTCAGCATAGAGCAAGACACAATTGTATCCATCTCCTTTCCCCTTGATGTCATATATAAGGGGACACTACCGAACCCATACAGCCAAGGGCTCAATCACCAATGCAAAAATCATAGGGAACAATGGGCATCTTTGTCTCATGCCCCTCCCTAAAGTGAACAATCTGGATACCGCACCATTTATGCGAACCTGCGCCAGCGGGTCACGTACAAAAGTCTGACCCATTTTATGAATTTAGGACTGAAGCCCATTCTGTCTAACACTGAGAACATTCGATACTTTCAAACGCCATACGTGTGTCTAAGGAGAATATCAATTTCTCCTCCCCTTGTCTTTTGTGAACTGTATGCAGCACCCCATACAGTCGTCGAAGATTCAGTGTGGTACTCCTATGAGGCATGAAGCCCGATTGACCTGGATGTACCACAGAGGAAATTACTGCACAGTGTCTGGATGCCAGGCCTTTGGCAGAACTTCAACCTCTAGCTGAGCAGCGATAAGGCTGGTAGGAAATACACTTCTCCGGAGGCTTGCCCGACTTAGGTATGGCCACAATGGTAGCCATACGCCACACCGCATCCCTGGCTGTCCAAACATATTGAGCATGTGTTTCACTACCGTACCTGGCACCCCTTTATAAAGTTCAACTGGGTGACCATTTTGGACCTGCAGCCTTACCAGAATGTAGGTCTCGGAGGGCTCCAACTATCTCCTCCCCCATAAAGTCTTAGTGCAATGTACTTTTGTCATCACTTGACAGTATGCAGAGAGAGATATCTTGTAGGAGCTCAGTGCAATCCTCAGCGGATCACATGGAGACAGCATCTATAACTGTTCATAATAGTCAGCGAATACTTCTGCTAACTCCCCCCAAGTTGTACGCACGTATCATCTGGTTCCTGTATTTCCCGGACAGAGTTCCGACTCTGGTCCCTCAGCTCAAGCCATGCTATCATTTTATTAGCCTTATCTCCTACATCGTACAGTCTTCTCTGTATTGCTAATACCTGCGCCGGGCCTTGTCCTCTGACAAGTCCCTCATTTCTTGTTGCTTCAAACTAATTTGGTGTGGGATAGAAGGTGTTGTGGTCTTATCAACCATTGCCTCAGCCTCCAAATTACCTACTTCCTTTTTGCGTTCATCGTAGTTCAGTCTTTGCTCCTTCCACCTACCCCCTATCATTGCTTGGGTATGTCCCAGTTGAAACTGTCCCCTCATTCCCTTTAAAGTACAGCTCAGTCAATTCTCTGATCTTTTGCTTAAAAGTGTGGTGTTTAAAGAACCAGGTATCTAATCTTGGCCACACAACTGCACCTCCACTGGAGAATGGTCTGAGATACCCTGTGGGATGCAGAACTGAAGAAACCTGCCTGTGAGTGATGCGTAAGGATATGGTCAGCCTGGAGTAACTACTGTGTGCGCGGCGGGGTTGTGGTCTCACCACAAGGCGAGCAAGTCCATTGCCTGCACAAAAACCCCTTAATGGCTCCGCACCCACCCCGTCCCTGGAGCTCCAGACTGTGTCCCTCTTTGGATCCATGACTACGTTCATGTCTCACCTTAAGACCAACCTTCCCCGAGATGCCAGTGGTGTATCACCGTGGAGGGACATATACCAAGCAAAAATTCATTGTTCTTTCCTACCACATTCCAGTTACTGCTACATGTCTGCCCAAGGTATCATGCCACTTCCTGCTATGTATAAACGGAGCAGAGGCCCAGACCAGTATGTCCACCCCTCTGGGGCCTGTCGTATAGCCCGCATGGGCAAGTAGCACATAGCCGTAGCAGTCCAGTGCTTTATAGTAGTTGCCCTTTAAGTGGGTTTCTTGTATAAGGATCATGTCAGGAGTGTGCCTTTTAATATATTGTAGGACAAATGTGTGTTTGGTTTCGTTTCCCAGGCCATTGACGTTCCAGGACATATTCCTCAGCACCACTCTCTTGTGGGGTCCTAAGGAGTCTGTTTCATTTGGTCCCTCAGTCACGCCTATTGTTTGTGTAGAGGCCTATTGAATGGTGCCTTGTATCCCCGAGGCTCGTGAATTATTAGGAAAGGGGGCTGCCCCTCCCCGTGATGGTATGAGTACCTGTCCCAGTGTCTTTATGGTTTTTGAGCAGAACAAAACCTGTAAGGTAAAATAGAACAACTTGACCATAACATTCCCAAATTCATAGCTCCCCCTCCCTGCTACCCTGCTTAATGGGTCTAGAACCACCACCACCCCACCATGGCGCCCCATTACTAACTTTGGCCGTTTAAGGGTAAGCTAGCCCTGACCCCTCGGCCCCCAAACACAACTTAGAGCACCATTGTTCATAGCTTAGCCTGTGAGTCTCCTGCTTGTGCAATTCACCTCCTACCCTTCTCCCCCACCCAGTAGCCTAATCCCTCCATGTTAGGCCATTGTCGTAAAAGGAATAGCTGGTTCTCAGCATCCATGTCCGAAATTGACCCATAGTCTTATACAAAGACCACACTGTTCGGTCACTGCTGCCATTGTTCATCCTGTGTCTTGGGACTCATCGACCTCCCTACGGTCTCCACCAGTCGAACTTTCCCCACCTGCTGGTCCGAGAGTGCATCCACTCCTTGCATGTCCAGGAGAGCGATGTCCCACCACTCGCCAACCACACCCAGGTTTCTTCTGGTGTGTTACAGTACCACATTTTCCCATCAGCCACCACCCTGAGCCGTGCTGGGAACAGCATCATATATTTGAGTTCCCTGGTGTGTAGTTCTATCTTTACGCCCTCAAACTCCTTTGCTGTCACTGAACCTGCAGCTTGAATTCTGGAAAGAAGCAAATCACTGTATTTTCATACTGCAGGTCTCCCTGAAGTGTGCCTCCCACAGGATAGCATCTCTGTCCAATACGATGTAGGCGATGATCGTGCGGGGGGAGCTCTGGGTTTCGGTTTGGGTGTAGGTGCCCTGTGTGCCCGTTTAATGGTTGAGAAGTCGACAGGTGTTCAGAGCGCAAGTGGTTAAGAATGAAGTCCTTCAGGAAGAGATCTACATTCGGTCCCTCCGCCCCCCTGGGATTCCCACCACATGTATGTTATTTTGTCATGCTCGCCCCTCTTTGTCCTCCAGTTTTGCCACCATAGTCGCCTGTTGCTTGGTCAGATGGTCCACATGTTCTCCAACCATTTGGATGATTGTTGTTGTTTCATAATATTGGTCTTAACTGTGGTGACCTTGTTCGAGATTTTATGGAAGTCTGTCCTGAGGAAGGTTCACATCCGTGGTAACGGCATCTAATTTGGGTTCGACCGTGACCTTCAAATCAGCAATGGCGACCATAATAGCACTGAGGGTAGGCAGAAAAGGCTCCACCTGGTCCGACCAGCACTCAGTTTCTGCCGCTGAGGCCTTAGTTATGTAATATATGACAATGTCTCATAGGGTATTATTTGTCAGACAATTTCTAAGGGAGCACAAGTAGTTGCTATGAGCACAGAAGGAGAACTAGTCGGACTCATGCCGCTTGCACCCACGCATCCTGGGATTTACACCTCTTGCCCACAAGGCCTTGCAGCAACATGATCCCCCCATATTCAGCACCCTCTACCGGCCTAATGGACGCACTGTGATGCCTCAAATCCCACTGCTGCTTCGTCCGCAGCTCTTCCCACCTGAGGACCTTACTCCATGTGCCCATATTGGCCGGCAGTAACCGGATTCTCACAGCAGGAATGCTCTACCTTCCAATGGACATACCCTGGTGCTTCCTACCCTTCCGCTGCCCTTATCGCAGTTGTCCCACCTGGACGTATCATATCTAGGAGAACCTATCAGTGTACTATCACTGGATCTCCTCCTTCCTCTGCCTTAGACTTCTCCGTCTCCGCCACGATTTGCTCGCTGTCACACTCTTATGTCATTTTTTGTAACCTGGTCATGATGATGGCCTAACATTGCCTGTAGGCCAAAACGCAGTCGGCTTTCTACAGCAAAAATGACTGCGCCTCTCTCATATTTACCTATTCAAATCACCCTGCATTCATTTGCATTTACTGTATGGGTATTACCATGAATACACCTTGTATATAATTTGTTTTGTTGTGCACCCCTGCCCGCTGTACATACTTCCTCATGCGTCACTTGCGCCGTTCGGCATTTCACGAGAACTTGTGCACATTATAACACTGGTTACATGCCATTTAATGAAAGACAGTGCTGTCTTTACCTTTAAATATATAGTAATATATACAACAAGTTTTCCTTTGTTTCTGCAAATTATTGTCTCCCTGTTCTTCTTCTATGCTCAAAGCAACTACTTGTGCTCCCTTAGAAATTGTCTGACAAATATTACCTTATGAGACATTGTCGTATGTTACACACCATTGCCCTGGTCTCTACCTGGTTTACGGGCTACCTCCTGTAGGCTGTTACTGAGGCCTTATTTACGACATACTTGTCCATTTTGTTTGATTGGGTCAGCATATGGCCTTTGGGTTTTACCATTATCACCTCCTTGGCATAGGATAGGCCTGTCTCAGGTCACCTGTCCTCATTTATTGCTTGCCTTCACCCCGTGCCTTTTCAGGATGTTGATACCTTGGGTAACCGCCCTGGGTCACCGTTTTGATTTTTGGTGTACTTATGCCTCCCTGGGGGCCCCAACACCAAGCGCCAGGCCCGAGGGTGTTGCTGATGATGAGGCCTCTCACTGCCCTTGGAAAGCAGACCGCAGGTATGGGTTAGTTACTTCACTGTGAGGCCCGCGGGCTCCTATTGTGCACGCTGCCTCTCCTCACCTCCTGTTCCCCTGCCGGACCCGCCATTACCCACAAGGCCTTCTTGTCTACCTTTGTGGATGGCTTGAGTAATTTCCCTGTTTATAGTGCCAGCACACCTTGTTGCTCTCCTCCAATGGCCCGGGGGTGTCCAGGCACCAGGGTCCCCAGCCAAGTAACAACTGCAATGGAGCAGGCCTCTTGCTGTCTCTTGTTGTCCTCCCCCCTGATCGAAGGGACGCTCCACCTCAACCACTTCATCTGCAGTGGTGCCCAGTGGGGCAGTTCCCCACTCCCCTAGAGGGGGGACATTTATTCCAGCTGCAGAGGGATCCTCTCCAGCTGCACTCTCTCGCTGGGCTTAGCAGGCCCCCCGTATCTCCAGCAGGCCACTGCCCCGGCCCCATACCAGCCGCAGTCACCTTCACTCCCGGCTTCGGGCAGGCCCGTCCCCCTCACCTCTTCCTTTCTGTGGCTGCCAATGGACCTGCCAGTCCAGTCCTCCACTCAAGTCAAGGCTCAATATTCATTGCTTTGTTGCCACTCCTGGCTGCGGTCTGGATACCAGGTGCTGCTCACATGCGGCTCGATCCATACCCCACGCACTTAGGCTCTCTGGCCTCCAGCCCCACCATCCTCTGTGCCCGCAGTCAGACGTAAGTAAGAAGGGACAGGCAAGACACCTCCGCACTCCAAGCGATCTGTTTTTTAGCAGGTGCAGATCAAGAGATGGGTGTCTTAGCTGGAATTGTGATTGCGGCTTGGAGCTTTTCTCAAGAGCGACCATCACGGTTGGGCACCTTAGTCACGCCCCCGAAAGTGTTTTTTAAATTGTGTGCTTAAAAATGTCACCTTTAGAATGTGTATAAAACAACAATATCTCAATTGGATTCACTTGAGCAACAGATATATTTACATGTACAAGACAATACAAAGGATCTGGACATAAAGGAAGAGAGACTCAGGGTTTTAGTTTTTGAAAGTGCATGTAGCATCATATATTAAAGGGCAATTTTTGCAAAAACAGTAAAAACAAACATTTCAAAGAACAGCACTTGAGGCATATAATGCAATGGCAACCCAAGGGGGCTTTGTGCACTACGTGATAGTGAGACAAACGGTGTCTGCGCGAGTGACATATGGGTGAAAACAGCGATAGGTGCAAAAAGACAAAAAATGAAAACAATATATACAAAATTGTTGGTTCCTCCTTAGAAAATGAGTAGTTTGGGAACCGAAGAAGGTCATGCGCCATGAGTTTGCTGTAATGGGGGTCAACGGTGTTTTGATCCTATTGGTTTAGGATCTTCATCAGGACCAGGTTGCCGGTTAACGGGAGTAAAGGTAGGTGCAGGCCCAGAAACGGATCCCTGTTCTGATAAGGGATGTTGGCTGTTTGGTCGTGTGGTAGAGAGTCTGGGTGCTGGATCCGAAGGGATAGGTAGGTGCAGGCGCAAAGACAGAGCCCCGTTATGGCCAGTCGGTGATCAGAAGTCGGAGGATAATGTGGAAGTCGGTAAGGGTGGGTATCGTGTGATGGGGGTATTGGCACGTGGACGGAGCACCGTCACAGCCGGAACAGTCTGGCCCTTCTTTCTGGGCCTGCACCTACCTTCACTCTCGTTAACCGGCAACCCAGTCCTGATGAAGATCCTTAATCCATAGGATCGAAATGCCGTCGACCCGCATTACAGCGCAACTCATTGCGCATAACCTTCTTTAGTTCCCAAACGAACAGCAATTACTAATTTTCCAAAAAGTAACCGACAATTTTGTATATATTGTTTTCATTTTTTGTCTTTTTGCGCCTATCACTTTTTTCACCCATATGTCACTCGCACCCTCACCGTTTGTCTCACTATCACGTGGTGCACAAAGCCCCCTTGGGTTGCCATTGCATTTATGCCTCAAGTGCTGTTCTTCGAAATGTTTGTTTTTACTGTTTTTGCAAAAATTGCCCTTTAATATATGATGCTACATGCACTTTCAAAAAAACTAAAACCCTGAGACTCTCTGTCCAGATCCTTTGTAATGTCTTGTACATGCAAATATATCTGTTGCTCAAGTGAATCCAATTGAGATATAGTTGTTTTATACATATGCAAACCCAGATCTCAATCTGGTCTACGGATTATACTCCTGTTGCTTTTCCCTACACCTTTAGAAAGTGGGCATTTTCGTACTTTACCAGACTATGTCTCTGCCTGCTTGTGGAATCAATGTCTGGTTTAGACTGACAGGGGCCTATTTGTGTATTCACTCTAGACTGCCACACAAAGGAGCTGAGATGTGTCCTGCATATCCTGATTGGCCATCACTAGGCTGATGTGTCTTCCTGGGCAAGGGTAATTGGAGGAGTTGTCACAGGCACCTGAATAGGGCTGTGCCACTCCTCTCCTAAAGTATGTCTGGAGCAAAGGCTGGGCAAAACAAGAACTTGTGAACAACAAATACTTTCTTTGGAGTTTGCCAACTTCAAATGCCAAAAGGGGTATAAATATTGTACTTAAAAGTCCAGACTTTTAGAATACTTCTACAATAGAGGACCCTGTCAAGAAGAAGAGCTGAAGAGCTGACAGGAGGGGTACTGCCCCTTTTGCCGTGTGTTGCTGGGTTAGGGTTGCCCTGCAGTTGCTGCTTCTGTCTGTTGGCAGTGGAACGGACTAGATCGTTTCCTTGCGATTTTCCGCTTAAGAAGATTCTCCAAGGGCTTGATGTAGAGCTTGTCTTCTGTTAATAAGAAGTCTCAGAAACACAATGAATTCAACTGCTGGGAGTTTTGAACTGCCTTGTGGTGCTAATCCTAGCTCTGGGCCATAGGAGGTTGTTTTGTTACTCCTCTTGCTGAAAATCCACACATCGTCCTTCCAGTTCCATTTTTCCTGCACAAACTGCCAGGCATTCGAAAAACGCGTGCATTGCTGCAGCGCAGCTGAAAACATTGATGCAGCGCCTATTTGCATCCTGAAGAATCACTGCAGCCCAAGTCCTGAGCGCTGAGTCTCTGAAGTCCATACCCCTGCAATGACTCCATAAGCAGGCCCTGCTCTGCGCCTGGATGAATAGACTCATCGCCTGTTTGTGGCGGCAGAAATCGACGCAGAAGCTGGATCTTCAACAACAAAGCCCCGCAATAAGCAACAGAGGTCACGTTGGCAGATTTTGATGCTTCACCTTCTCTCGCAGTAAGACACCGATGCATCACCTCCTCTCACAGTAAGGAACCAACGCATCACCTACCCTGCTGAGCAGTAAGTAATCAATGCATCAAATCCCTTACGAGCAAGGAACTGATGCATCACCCTCCCTTAGAGTAAAGAACTGATGCTACTGTTTTTCATCAGTAATTTTGATGCATCCAAGGTACTTTGCACCAAATGTGATGTATCATAATTTTCTATGAACTGAACTGATTTCAACTTTTTTAAAGTGATATTTTGAGTTGTGTATGATGGATTTTTGTCATTTTGGTCTTATTTGGTTTACATAAATACACTATATATTTCTAAACTGGTGTGGTGTTGTCAGGGGAAACCTTTGAATGTCCTAGGGCCCTTGGCGAAGATTTTTGATTCTGTGGAGGAAGCCTTTTTAAAGAGCATTGATGTTGATTTAATGCTTTTAAAAGTATGGTGTCAAAGGGCGATTTGCTTTCTGGCCAAAGGAAATGCGGATCTGTTGGTGGAGAGGTGTAAAATCATACTTATGCAGATACACCCGAAGTTAAATGAGTTGGCTGGAAGAGAATCGTCTGAAGATTCAAAAGGTTTGCTATTTGGAGAGGGCTTGGTGAAGTATTTAACCAAATATGTGAGGACCGTCACAAGCTTATACGAGGTGTAGTTTTCCATGAGCAGAATCTTTGCAAACAGTAGGTTTTATGGTAGGGCTCGTAGGAGAGGGCACCCTATCGGCCACGAAGGCTTCAGAGCCCAATATCAAAATGCAACATACTAAGGGGCAGATTTATGTTAACTGGCGCATCCCCAGGGATGCGCCAGTTAACATGCGCCACATTGCGCCACAGTCCGCCAGCCATGGTGCGCCGCATTTATAATGCGGCGCACCATGGTGCAAAAACGGCGCAGATGCGTGACGCATCTGTGCCGGAAATGTGTCGCATTGCTGGAGTTGCGTCGCAAAGCGCGACGCAGCTCCAGCAAGGCTCAGGGTGCCCCATTTTAACAATGCTGCGTCAAGACCTACGCCTGCTTCAAGCAGGCGCAGGCTTTTGACGCAGCATTGGCTTAAAAGTGACTGAGTGAAATCTCATAGATTTCACTCAGCCACTTTTGCGAGGCGCACCTGCCCCAGAACGCCCAGCCTGCGCCGGAACGCCCACAAGCGGCGCAGGGCTTTACAACGTGACGCATCTGCCTAGATGCGTCACGTCGTAAATCATTCGTAGGGATGCGCCACGTTTACGCCGCCTTGCGTGACGCAACAGCGGCGTAAACGTGGCGCAAGGGCCTCATAAATCTGCCCCAAAGGGTATAAATTGAAAGAGACGGAATCCGACATAGCGGTAATAGCCCCCACCCAAAAGGCTGTGGGGCAACAGATTAGGGACCTCATGGACAGGGTGGGCATGCTGGAGCGCTGGACCGAAGTTGCGGAGGGGCGCAACAGGCGGAACAACACTCGAGTCCTGGTGTTGCCGGAGGGAGTTGAAGGTAACAACATGGTGTCCTACTTGGAGCAATGGATGAGAAGCATGGTGGCACCTGAGGGTCTGTCAACCTTCTACACTCTTGAAAGGCCCCATTGAGTCCCGGCTAGGACCCTGGCACCGGGGCGTCCTCCGCCGGTCCAGTAGTGGCCTGGTTGCTAAATTTCTAGGACAGAGATACCCTCCTGCAAAAGGCACCCATAGAGGGCTCCTACCCCTTTAATACCAGTAAAGTCTACCTCCTCCCGGGCTATACACTGGAGGTAAAGAGAAAGCGGGCCTCGTTCTTGGAGGTTAAGAACGCACTGAGAGAGGAGGGCCTTCAATTGTCTTTGATGTTCCCGGCCCAATTACAGATCGCTTTAGAGGGTACCACTATGGCAGTCCAAAAGAAGCTTGGGAATGGATCGAGTCCTACAGAGTTGGGTCCTCCCAGATGGCGCGCCCTGGACCGGAAGAAAACAACAGAACTGGGGAGGCACTCTAGGATGCGTTCTCGCAGAGGAGCCCTTAAAAACTAACTGCCTCGCAAACAGAGAAGGAGAGAGTTGAAGCCCTTCAGGCTGTGGTGGCACTCATGCCGGGCAGGAGTGCTTTCCCAGAGGTGGAGGCTTGCTCATCAAGGGGCACAGGGGACAATGACTCTGACTCCTTCTGTAGAGACAGTGTAAAATTGCCGGTGGTGACAAAGAATACGGCTGATCAGATCATCTGAAGCTGCCTGAACTTAGTGGTGAGCCTGGCTCCTCTGTTGTTGTTGTACTGTCGGTGGTGGACTCTGGTCCCGGGCTGACCTGTAACTGGTCGGGCCGGCGCGCTCCAGATGGTTTGTACACAAGATTCATGTCTTTAACTGTTCACCCCCCGCTGTGGGCCTTGCTGGGTTAAGACCTCATTAAGGGATATGTTTCACATGTTGTTTGGGCGACTTTACCATTGTCAGGCTGTCGTGAGGGTTTGGGAGTTGTTCAAAATGGGGGTTCATCTGTTAGATTTCTTTATCTTATTATTTTCAGAGGGGGTGGGTGTGCACGACAGAGGGGGTGGGTTGGGAGGGGTTACCCCTGATCGGATTTGGGACGTATTCCTGTGGACATGGCAAGCACATTTAACGCAGAACTCCGCAAAGTTACAAAAAACTCAGCAAAGTTCTGCGAGTGCAAATTCTACCCGAGCAGCAGCTCGCGCTCGCAAACTTACCATTCACAATCGTAAACCTACTGTTTGCGAACGCGAGCAGGGAAAAACATCCGCTGCACATCCAAAGCAGAGTTTTCTGTACTCTGCGGAGTGCAGAAAACTGCACTAACAGACCAAACGGAGCAAATTTCACCACCCAGGCCTAACCAAAATGGGTTTATTCAATTGTGCCGCACCTCTTACAATCTTCGCAGACTCTACGTGGAGGCTCTGACCCGCCGTCGGGCAGTGGTACTGTCGGTGGACTTGGAGAAGGCTTTTGCTACGGTGAGCTGGGAGTATTCGTTTGAGGTGATGTTGCATATGGGCCTAGGTGAGTAATGAGTGCGATGGGTGAGGCTTCTCTGTGCCTCACCTACTGCAAGAGTCAAGACAAGTAGAACTATCTCTAGGCAGTATAAGGTATCCCGGGGATCGCAGCAGGGGTGTCCCCTTCCTCCACTCCTGCTTGCCCTGGCCATCTAACCCTTAGCGGAAAGGTTCTGTCTGGGGGGGGGCTGGGACTGCCCCTTACCGAGCAGCGGCACCACCTCTCTCTGTATGCGGACGATTTGTTGCTATACTTATCAGAGGCAGTTGAGGGGGCCACCGAGGCTTTGCATATCCTAGATGACTTTGCTCAGCTCTCGGGCCTCAGGGTTAACATATTTGTTCCCGATAGCCACACCATTGCCCAGGCCGATGGCGCTGCCTGCCGAAATTCTCTGGGCTAAGAGCACCTTTAAATATTTGGGTATTCACATCTTCCATGATTTGGATGACTTGAGAGAAGGAAACCTGGGAGAGGTACTTCCCTCACTCCGCTCTTCTGTACACTTTTGTACACTTTTGTGCACATTACAGATACCCATCATGGCGCGGATCACCCTCTCCATAATGGTAATGCTGCCCCGGCTGTTGTAATTTTTGTGAATCATCCAGTCCTGATGCTGAGCAGCTGGTTTCGCCCCCTGAATGCCCTCTTGAGGGAACTGGTATGGGGAGGCGGGCACCCGAGGGTGTCTTTGAAACTATTGCAGCACCCCATGTTGGAGGGTGGAATAAGGATCCCAAATTCTGAATTCTATATGTTGGCTGCCCAGCTTCAGTGGTTGGCACAATGGGTGGTGGGTGTCAACGAGGAAGGAACATGCCTATCAGATCTGACGTCTAGCCCTAAACTGGTGAAATGATTGCTGCCGGCTATGTTTCCCCCTTACTGCTCCCTGCTATAGCGCACGGCTTTCCAGGCATGGAAAAGATGCCTTGGAGGAGGGCGGCAGCCCATTAAATATTCCCCATGCTGCCCCTAGTGGGGTTGCCACATGGCAATTCACAATCTATATGTACATGCGACCAGCTAACGTGGTGGTCCGAGGCTGGTTTGGAAAATGTGACGGATTGTTACTCAGACAAAGCTCTGATTCCATTTGCAGAGCTGATGAAGGACTGCCTCCAGGCCACTTTCTGTGCTACGAGGAATTGGCACGCACATTTCAGCATATGTGGGGTGGTAGTAGGAAGGAGCCTGACACACACCCAGTTCTCCACGCCTTGTTCATGCTTGGTACCGAGGGACACTTGGTTAAATGGCTATATGACACATTAATGGAAGTTTCCATCACCCCTCTAGCCAGGCTGCGGGCGAGATGGGATAGGATCGGGGGCAGAATTCTCACTGACTCCGAGTGGTGCAATGCGTAGCAGTATCCCAAAAAGGTCTCCAGGAACACCCATTTAAAATATATGCAGTTCAATTATACATACATGACTTATATGTCGCCCCACAGGCTTAATGTGACATACAGTGGGGAGGTGCGACAATGCCCCAGGTGTGCTTACCCGGATCGAATTTGGGTCATATGACCTGGGAATGCCAAGGATTGCGCCCTTTCTCTGAACCTGTGTTTGACAAAATTAAGGACTTGCTGGGAAGGGTGTTGGCTCCCACGATGCAGGTATGCTTATTGGGCCTTTTTCCCAGGCCCCCAAGCTGAGGTTCCGTGACGATTCGAACCCGTGTTTTCGACATCGTCGTAAACCCATAATTTCGGTACCAGTGAACCGTAAATGATCCATATAGTATATCCTGGTGTTTTCGCTATGCTACGAGCAAGAGCACTCTTGTTATGAACACATTTCCGATACACCGATGGCATCCATTTTAGATAATGGCATCCATCTTGTATTCTTGCCCTCACATAGTCAATGAACACACAGTGACCTCTGATCAATTCATTTCACTTAAGGACACGTAGGCTTTAGCCGGCGATTCACCTTGCTAGTGACACGTGCACCTTAGGACAGAAACGCTGTGGCCGCATGACTCGGCAAAAGCTGCCTCCTCTGCCTGAGGCCAGTCCAGCTATACTGGTTCTCGTGCTCGTTGGCCTGATCATGATTAGACGGCTGAAGTTGGTAGCCTTGCCCATTTACGACCCACAAACATCTCTTATCCTGTTTTTCTATCTTCTACACCTGGCTCTGCTCCTTTCCTTCTGGGCCTTTATTAGGGGGAGGTAACGAAATTTACGATGAGGCGGTCCTGCTCTTGAATGAAAAGATGACATGGGATTATGATCGAACAGTGGGAACCTCTCATTCGTAATGTTTGACATCAGAAATTTGTTGACGATTCCTGTTTAACACCAAATATTTATTGTTTAGGACACAAAGTTTAAGAAACGTACTAGTATGTGGAGAATGTTGCCCCCAGCTAAAAAACTTGTATTTAAGGAGCAACCAACTTAGTGCAAATTGAACAGGCTCTTAGAATCTGCCCGTGTGTAGTTTCTGTGACTTCTGTGTCCCTGCAGTAATAAACCTTTGGTCTTTGACGCCACCATCGAGAAGCCCGTGTTTCTGTTTATTTGTGCACCGAGACAGGTAGAACTCAGGGGTCTTCGGGTGTTGTCCCTGACACCTCTGGACCTTAATAAAAGTCCAGAACTCCAAAGCACATGGTCGGGAATTGTTTGATTGATCTTGCATTGGGTCTCGCTAAGCATAGTATAGCAATGGATTGGAAATCTGAAAGGGGGACACAATTTGCAGCTTGGAACAGGGATGTGGTCGCATGGGGCGCAACGGAGGGCAGAATATTGAGTTGGGAGGAGGCCCAGGAAGAAGGAAGCATCCAATTTGTGAACAGTGTAGAAAGGCTTTAGCTGAATGGGAGAAAACTGTGGGCACCAGTGGCGAGGAAAGTGGGCTTGCCCACGGATCCCTATCCGGTGCCATGGCACAAGACATTTCCCCAGGATCCCTCGGAGCTCCGGGGATTTGATATGTGGGGGGGGGGGCAACATAGGGGCCTCGGCCCACCTTGGGTTGACTGGCCGAAGGCAGATGGGAAGCCCATTACAGAGGGTTTTACCTCCTCCCTTGGACCTGCCTGTGGGTCAGGTCTGCTGCCACTTCCTTGGGATCTGACTGGTTTTAATGCATATACACCGCTCCTTTTTATCCCAGCCGGTGTGGGAGGAAGATTAAGGATTTTCAGAACTCAATGGGAGTTAATAACGTAGGATGCATGGGCGTTACAGGCCATTGAGGGTTATCAAATGGAGTTTGATTCAGAGCCGTGCCAATCGTCAGAGTAGAACGAGTTGGTGTTTCAGAGAGATTTGGAGAAAGTTGTTCAAGAAGAGGTGAGACAAATGTTAGAGAATAATGCAATAGTAAGAGTGAGTGAGGAAGAAAGGAGACTTGTAAGTACCTTATTCGTAGTAGAGAAAGAAAACCAAGGGCTGGAGGCCTTTAATAAACTTATGGATTTTGAATCAATATGTGACGTATCGACATTTCAAAATGGAAGGAAATCATTTTTTAAGGGATTTACCTCAAAACTTAGATTAGATGATGAAAATAGATCTGAAAGAAGCTTATTTCATTATACCAATAGCAAGGCAGAGTCAGGGATACTTACAGTTCAGATGGAAGGGACAGTTGTATCAGTTTTAAAGTCTCCTGTTCGGATTGTCAGCAGCACCTTGGTGCTTCACGAAGGTTGTGCGACCAGTGGTAGGCTTCTTAAGAGAAAGGGAGATAAGAATGATTGTCTATTTAGACAATATATTGATAGTGAATCAGGGTGTGAAGGAATTGGATGAGGTGGTAAGTTTACTGCAGAGTCTTTGGTTTGTGATAAATATGGACAAATCAATAATGGCTCCATCTCAGTCGATGGAGTTTCTAGGTTTTGTGGTGGACATAGTGACAAGTCAGTTATGGTTACTAGAGAAGTAGGTGAGGAAGATAAGGCAGGAGGTGAACTCAATGTCAAAGAAGGATTTGATGAAGTTGAGGGAGTTGGCTCAAGTGACAGGCCTCTTATCATCATCAATTCAGGCAGTATTACCAGGCCCATTGCATTTCAGGCCCCTTCAAAGACTTGCAAAGGGTTTATGGAACAGAGATATGGTTTGTCTGAGCAGAGATGTGAGAGAAGAATTGGTGTGGGTGGAGGAAAATGTGGAAGCCTGGAATGGATGGGCAATATTTGGAACAAAACCAGACTTTGTGTTGGAGACTGATGCGAGCAACCACGGATGGGGAGCATCCTGCTTAGGTCAGGAGACAGGTGGAGTATGGTCAATGAAAGAGAGAGAAGAACATACAAATTGTTTAGCGATGCAAGCAGCATTGTTAGCCTTACAAAATTTCAGGAGAGACTTGACGAACAGTTCAGTGCTTTTGAAAATAGACAATGTGACAGTTGTTACATATATAAACAAGTTGGGAGGACGCAGGTCAAAACAATTGTCTGAGTTAGCAAAAGAGATGTGGGAGTTTTGTATGGAACACAAAATAGATATTTGCCTGGGAATCTGAACGTGGTAGCGGATTGGGATTCAAGGGATTTGATAGATTACAGCAATTGGAAATTGATAGTGGAAGTTTTCAACAAGACTTTGGAGGTAGATTTGTTTGCCTCCAGACTGACTTATCAGTTGCCAAATTGTGTAAGCTGAAGGCCAGACCTGAGAGCAGTGGAGAAAGATGCATTTTTGCAGGATTGGAGGGGAATGAAAGGTTATGCATTTTCCCCATTCTCAATGATTTAGAGAGTATTGCTTCAGGTGAGGAGGCAGAGATGTCAGCTGGTACTATACCTCTTTTTCGAAGACACAACCATGGTTTCCAACGGTGATGGAGTTAGGGGTGGAAGAGCCATATTTGATAAGGTCTTTCCGAGGACTGTTATTGGGCGTAGAGAGAGAGGAGCATTCTTTGATGAAGTCAGGTTTTCTCAACTTACTAGTCTGGAGGATATCAGGCGCTCTGAAAGAATCTTCTTCGAGAATCAGCTTTGAGTTTACTCAATGAGTCCTGGGCTCCAGACACAAAGGAAAATGTATAGAGGAGCATGAAAGGTATGGTTACGTTGGTGCATGGAAAGGGATTTGGATCGTGTGGAGGCAGATAATGTAGAGGTGGCACATTTTCCAGAACTGTTTGGGAAAGGAATGTGTTACAGGGTGGTATATCGTCGTAGGTCAGCTGTAGCAGCAGAACATTTATTAGTACAGGGTATATCTGTGGTTAAAAGCCCTTTGGTCTGCAGAGTGATGAATGGAATTTGTTTCAAGAGACCACTTAATGCAAAGTATCAGACTTTGTGGGATATGGATTTGGTTTTGTTGTTATTTGAAGGTTGGCCAAACAATAAATATTTGGAGGTAAGAGAGTTGACCTGGAAGTTGGTTACATTGCTTTGACTTATTTTTTTCTGAAGGGTTTCAGATGTTAATACTTTGGAAGTGTCACATAGGTTTTTTCAATTAGATGGTGTGTTTTTTTAGATTTGTTAATGGACTAAGACAATGTCTGGATCTATTTTTTAACCAAGATTTGGTGATTCATCTAAACTAAGCATGGGCGGAAAATCCGTTTCGCTCGCGGATTTTTGGGAAAATCGCAATCCGCGAGATTTGCGAATTTCCCGCAAAATCCGCACGCAGCGGATTTTTTTTGCGGCGCGCGGCGTTGGTGATACAATTTTTGCGGCGCGCGGCGTTTATCATCGTTTGCCGGGTTGTTTTTCTCGATAGTTTGCGAGTGCTGCGCCATTGTGGATCTTGCTGTGTGATCCCGCGGGAATTGGCGAGCGCGCAACGTCATCGCGGATTGCCAGCGAGAGTTTGTCAACGTGAGTACGGCGAGATCACGTCTCGCGGTACTTCGCAATTGCGAGATTTGAGATGCGGCGCGCGGCGTTTATCATCGTTTGCCGGGTTGTTTTTCTCGATAGTTTGCGAGTGCTGCGCCATTGTGGATCTTGCTGTGTGATCCCGCGGGAATTGGCGAGCGCGCAACGTCATCGCGGATTGCCAGCGAGAGTTTGTCAACGTGAGTACGGCGAGATCACGTCTCACGGTACTTCGCAATTGCGAGATTTGAGATGCGGCGAGCGAAAATATAAAATTTGCTATTCTGCACAAGAAATCCACCAGCAAGCAGCATAAACCTTCTAGAAATGATGATTTTTATCTGAATAACTCCTTAGGTTGACATTTGCCTGCACTTTTTTAGCGAGGAGTCCATTTTGGGGAGGGGGGGAGGGGGGTGGGAGGAAGGAAGTGCCCCACAGTCTTCAACTTCCTGTTCCTGTTCAGCAGGCTCCTCCCAGTGCTTTGTCCATCTCCTGGTCACTTTTCATTTGGATCTGGAGCGGAAGGATTACTTTTTGTGGATGCTACTGGATATTTGGATTTGAGGCCTTTTTGACTTTCTTTGGATCACTGTTGGATTAGAAATTTTACAAGTAAGTTTGTTTGGGGCATTACAGTTGCTGCAACTAAAATTTTGGAATTTTCGATTTTTGGGCTGTTTTGGGGCCTTTTGCCCAGGGATACTCAGTGGTGGGTGGACTGAGTCTTTCTGTGGGTTGTCTTGAACTTAAACATCATGGAGGCCATGGATGGATTGGGATTGTGCTGATTGTTAAGTGATTTTCGTTTTTTGGGGCTGTACTTGTGGCCTTTTCACCAGGGGTATTTGAGTCTAGCATGGGCCTAGTCTTTCTGTAGGTTGTCTTGAATTTAAACATCATGGAGGGCATGGATGGATTGGGATTGTGCTGATTTTTCAGTCATTTTCGTTTTTTGGGGCTGTACTTATGGCCTTTTCACCAGGGGTATTTGAGTCTAGCATGGGCCTAGTCTTTCTGTGGGCTGTCTTGAACTTAAAAATCATGGAGGCCATGGATGGAATGGGATTGTGCTGATTTTGCAGTGTTTTTCGATTTTTGGGGGTGTTCATGGGGAGGGACAGGCCATGTGGCTGGTGGCCATTTTGAGTGCAGCTACAGGCACTTGCCATGTGCTGGCAGGCAAGTGGCCATTTTGAATGCAGGCTTTGTTGTTAGGCCTGCAACCATTTTGCCTACTTTTCAACCTTTATTTATGCCCAGGGTAGTGAGTCTTGCATGGGCCTAGTCTTTCTGTGGGTTGTCTTGAATTTAAACATCATGGAGGCCATGGATGGAATGGGATTGTGCTGATTTTTCAGTGATTTTCGTTTTTTGGGCCTGTACTTGTGGCCTTTTCACCAGGGGTATTTGAGTCTAGCATGGGCCTAGTCTTTCTGTGGGCTGTCTTGAACTTAAACATCATGGAGGCCGTGGATGGAATGGGATTGTGCTGATTTTGCAGTGTTTTTCGATTTTTGGGGGTGTTCATGGGGAGGGACAGGCCATGTGGCTGGTGGCCATTTTGAGTGCAGCTACAGGCACTGGCCATGTGCTGGCAGGCAAGTGGCCATTTTGAATGCAGGCTTTGTTGTTAGGACTGCAACCATTTTGCCTACTTTTCAACCTTTATTTATGCCCAGGGTAGTGAGTCTTGCATGGGCCTAGTCTGTCTGTGGGTTGTCTTGAATTTAAACATCATGGAGGCCATGGATGGAATGGGATTGTGCTGATTTTTCAGTGATTTTCGTTTTTGGGGCCTGTACTTGTGGCCTTTTCACCAGGGGTATTTGAGTCTAGCATGGGCCTAGTCTTTCTGTGGGCTGTCTTGAACTTAAACATCATGGAGGCCATGGATGGAATGGGATTGTGCTGATTTTGCAGTGTTTTTCGATTTTTGGGGGTGTTCATGGGGAGGGACAGGCCATGTGGCTGGTGGCCATTTTGAGTGCAGCTACAGGCACTGGCCATGTGCTGGCAGGCAAGTGGCCATTTTGAATGCAGGCTTTGTTGTTAGGCCTGCAACCATTTTGCCTACTTTTCAACCTTTATTTATGCCCAGGGGTAGTGAGTCTTGCATGGGCCTAGTCTTTCTGTGGGTTGTCTTGAATTTAAACATCATGGAGGCCATGGATGGAATGGGATTGTGCTGATTTTTCAGTGATTTTCGTTTTTTGGGCCTGTACTTGTGGCCTTTTCACCAGGGGTATTTGAGTCTAGCATGGGCCTAGTCTTTCTGTGGGCTGTCTTGAACTTAAACATCATGGAGGCCATGGATGGAATGGGATTGTGCTGATTTTGCAGTGTTTTTCGATTTTTGGGGGTGTTCATGGGGAGGGACAGGCCATGTGGCTGGTGGCCATTTTGAGTGCAGCTACAGGCACTGGCCATGTGCTGGCAGGCAAGTGGCCATTTTGAATGCAGGCTTTGTTGTTAGGCCTGCAACCATTTTGCCTACTTTTCAACCTTTATTTATGCCCAGGGTAGTGAGTCTTGCAGGGGCCTAGTCTTTCTGTGGGTTGTCTTGAATTTAAACATCATGGAGGCCATGGATGGAATGGGATTGTGCTGATTTTTCAGTGATTTTCGTGTTTTGGGCCTGTACTTGTGGCCTTTTCACCAGGGGTATTTGAGTCTAGCATGGGCCTAGTCTTTCTGTGGGCTGTCTTGAACTTAAACATCATGGAGGCCATGGATGGAATGGGATTGTGCTGATTTTGCAGTGTTTTTCGATTTTTGGGGGTGTTCATGGGGAGGGACAGGCCATGTGGCTGGTGGCCATTTTGAGTGCAGCTACAGGCACTGGCCATGTGCTGGCAGGCAAGTGGCCATTTTGAATGCAGGCTTTGTTGTTAGGCCTGCAACCGTTTTGCCTACTTTTCAACCTTTATTTATGCCCAGGGGTAGTGAGTCTTGCATGGGCCTAGTCTTTCTGTGGGTTGTCTTGAATTTAAACATCATGGAGGCCATGGATGGAATGGGATTGTGCTGATTTTTCAGTGATTTTCGTTTTTTGGGCCTGTACTTGTGGCCTTTTCACCAGGGGTATTTGAGTCTAGCATGGGCCTAGTCTTTCTGTGGGCTGTCTTGAACTTAAACATCATGGAGGGCATGGATGGAATGGGATTGTGCTGATTTTGCAGTGTTTTTCGATTTTTGGGGGTGTTCATGGGGAGGGACAGGCCATGTGGCTGGTGGCCATTTTGAGTGCAGCTACAGGCACTGGCCATGTGCTGGCAGGCAAGTGGCAATTTTGAATGCAGGCTTTGTTGTTAGGCCTGCAACCATTTTGCCTACTTTTCAACCTTTATTTATGCCCAGGGGTAGTGAGTCTTGCATGGGCCTAGTCTTTCTGTGGGTTGTCTTGAATTTAAACATCATGGAGGCCATGGATGGAATGGGATTGTGCTGATTTTTCAGTGATTTTCGTTTTTTGGGCCTGTACTTGTGGCCTTTTCACCAGGGGTACTTGAGTCTAGCATGGGCCTAGTCTTTCTGTGGGCTGTCTTGAACTTAAACATCATGGAGGGCATGGATGGAATGGGATTGTGCTGATTTTGCAGTGTTTTTCGATTTTTGGGGGTGTTCATGGGGAGGGACAGGCCATGTGGCTGGTGGCCATTTTGAGTGCAGCTACAGGCACTGGCCATGTGCTGGCAGGCAAGTGGCTATTTTGAATGCAGGCTTTGTTGTTAGGCCTGCAACCATTTTGCCTACTTTTCAACCTTTATTTATGCCCAGGGGTAGTGAGTCTTGCATGGGCCTAGTCTTTCTGTGGGTTGTCTTGAATTTAAACATCATGGAGGCCATGGATGGAATGGGATTGTGCTGATTTTTCAGTGATTTTCGTTTTTTGGGCCTGTACTTGTGGCCTTTTCACCAGGGGTATTTGAGTCTAGCATGGGCCTAGTCTTTCTGTGGGCTGTCTTGAACTTAAACATCATGGAGGCCATGGATGGAATGGGATTGTGCTGATTTTGCAGTGTTTTTCGATTTTTGGGGGTGTTCATGGGGAGGGACAGGCCATGTGGCTGGTGGCCATTTTGAGTGCAGCTACAGGCACTGGCCATGTGCTGGCAGGCAAGTGGCCATTTTGAATGCAGGCTTTGTTGTTAGGCCTGCAACCATTTTGCCTACTTTTCAACCTTTATTTATGCCCAGGGTAGTGAGTCTTGCATGGGCCTAGTCTTTCTGTGGGTTGTCTTGAATTTAAACATCATGGAGGCCATGGATGGAATGGGATTGTGCTGATTTTTCAGTGATTTTCGTTTTTTGGGCCTGTACTTGTGGCCTTTTCACCAGGGGTATTTGAGTCTAGCATGGGCCTAGTCTTTCTGTGGGCTGTCTTGAACTTAAACATCATGGAGGGCATGGATGGAATGGGATTGTGCTGATTTTGCAGTGTTTTTCGATTTTTGGGGGTGTTCATGGGGAGGGACAGGCCATGTGGCTGGTGGCCATTTTGAGTGCAGCTACAGGCACTGGCCATGTGCTGGCAGGCAAGTGGCAATTTTGAATGCAGGCTTTGTTGTTAGGCCTGCAACCATTTTGCCTACTTTTCAACCTTTATTTATGCCCAGGGGTAGTGAGTCTTGCATGGGCCTAGTCTTTCTGTGGGTTGTCTTGAATTTAAACATCATGGAGGCCATGGATGGAATGGGATTGTGCTGATTTTTCAGTGATTTTCGTTTTTTGGGCCTGTACTTGTGGCCTTTTCACCAGGGGTACTTGAGTCTAGCATGGGCCTAGTCTTTCTGTGGGCTGTCTTGAACTTAAACATCATGGAGGGCATGGATGGAATGGGATTGTGCTGATTTTGCAGTGTTTTTCGATTTTTGGGGGTGTTCATGGGGAGGGACAGGCCATGTGGCTGGTGGCCATTTTGAGTGCAGCTACAGGCACTGGCCATGTGCTGGCAGGCAAGTGGCTATTTTGAATGCAGGCTTTGTTGTTAGGCCTGCAACCATTTTGCCTACTTTTCAACCTTTATTTATGCCCAGGGGTAGTGAGTCTTGCATGGGCCTAGTCTTTCTGTGGGTTGTCTTGAATTTAAACATCATGGAGGCCATGGATGGAATGGGATTGTGCTGATTTTTCAGTGATTTTCGTTTTTTGGGCCTGTACTTGTGGCCTTTTCACCAGGGGTATTTGAGTCTAGCATGGGCCTAGTCTTTCTGTGGGCTGTCTTGAACTTAAACATCATGGAGGCCATGGATGGAATGGGATTGTGCTGATTTTGCAGTGTTTTTCGATTTTTGGGGGTGTTCATGGGGAGGGACAGGCCATGTGGCTGGTGGCCATTTTGAGTGCAGCTACAGGCACTGGCCATGTGCTGGCAGGCAAGTGGCCATTTTGAATGCAGGCTTTGTTGTTAGGCCTGCAACCATTTTGCCTACTTTTCAACCTTTATTTATGCCCAGGGTAGTGAGTCTTGCATGGGCCTAGTCTTTCTGTGGGTTGTCTTGAATTTAAACATCATGGAGGCCATGGATGGAATGGGATTGTGCTGATTTTTCAGTGATTTTCGTTTTTTGGGCCTGTACTTGTGGCCTTTTCACCAGGGGTATTTGAGTCTAGCATGGGCCTAGTCTTTCTGTGGGCTGTCTTGAACTTAAACATCATGGAGGCCATGGATGGAATGGGATTGTGCTGATTTTGCAGTGTTTTTCGATTTTTGGGGGTGTTCATGGGGAGGGACAGGCCATGTGGCTGGTGGCCATTTTTAGTGCAGCTACAGGCACTGGCCATGTGCTGGCAGGCAAGTGGCCATTTTGAATGCAGGCTTTGTTGTTAGGACTGCAACCATTTTGCCTACTTTTCAACCTTTATTTATGCCCAGGGGTAGTGAGTCTTGCATGGGCCTAGTCTTTCTGTGGGTTGTCTTGAATTTAAACATCATGGAGGCCATGGATGGAATGGGATTGTGCTGATTTTTCAGTGATTTTCGTTTTTTGGGCCTGTACTTGTGGCCTTTTCACCAGGGGTATTTGAGTCTAGCATGGGCCTAGTCTTTCTGTGGGCTGTCTTGAACTTAAACATCATGGAGGGCATGGATGGAATGGGATTGTGCTGATTTTGCAGTGTTTTTCGATTTTTGGGGGTGTTCATGGGGAGGGATAGGCCATGTGGCTGGTGGCCATTTTGAGTGCAGCTACAGGCACTGGCCATGTGCTGGCAGGCAAGTGGCCATTTTGAATGCAGGCTTTGTTGTTAGGCCTGCAACCATTTTGCCTACTTTTCAACCTTTATTTATGCCCAGGGGTAGTGAGTCTTGCATGGGCCTAGTCTTTCTGTGGGTTGTCTTGAATTTAAACATCATGGAGGCCATGGATGGAATGGGATTGTGCTGATTTTTCAGTGATTTTCGATTTTTTTGTGCTGTATAACTGAACTGATGTTCCTCTGTCTTCCCTTGTTTTTAGGTGCACAAGACTCAAGAGAACCACCAGTGCCAGGAAGAAGTCCTGCAGCGGTGTGTGTGTGCAGCATAACGTCACGCAACGTCACGTCTGGCCTCAGACAACTCTACAATTCATGCAACTGCGGCCTGCTGTCTGACCTGCTCTGAAGAAGATGGCCCCAAAAAAAGGTCTCCGTAGCTCCTCTAGCAAGAAAGTTGCTAGTAAGGAGCAGAAGAAGCAAGTTACCAAGGAAGCTGGTGTGCCACCCGCCACGTTTTTTGGGAGAAAAAAAAAAAGTACGCCTGCAGCAGCAGGATCTGCTGGGGACCAAGCTGGGAGCAGCACCCCTGCTCCATTGGGTTCAGTGCCTCCACCACCACGCCAACTTAAGTCAAAGCCCTTGAGTGCTTCAGAGGCAGTCAGTGTACTTCTCCAATCACCATCGACCAGTGATGTTGGCTCATCGCAAGAAAGTAGCAGCAATGTCCCTGAATCAACACAGGTTGTTGTAACTCATCTGACAAGTGTTGAACAACCACAGCCGCAAGAACAACACCATGTGCAAGTACACGCCCAAGTACATGTGGAAGGAGAGGCAGCAAAAGGAGATGCGCAAGCAAAGGTGCATGGAGGTTCACAAGTGCCCACAATAGTTGTTCCTCCCGAAGTAGGGGCACATCAGGAAATCGACAATGAAGCCGAGGTATCATTGGAAGCCACTCCTCCTGATGATCATTCATTGTCTTCCACATCCCTAGCAAGGAAAAGATCAAGGGGGGTGTCTACATCTTCTTCAAGCCCACCTCGTTCTGATGCAAGTGATCTGTCTTGGGAAACACAACTGCGGTCTGACAGTGAGGCACACCATGATCTGACACAGGTACCTAAGAGTAAAAGGAAGTTCGTCAAAAAACTCATACCTATGGAGTGTGATGAGGCTCAACAAGAAGTGACAGATACTGCTGGTGATGAAGCCTCTCACGATGACGACGAGCCAGTCATCACAAAGGTCACTGCAGCCCCACCGGGCATGCAGCAAAGAGACATTTTGACCCTATCCCGAGAAGCTGCTGAGCGTGATGATGATGTCGGCGAGGAGGCAATGGAAATGGAATCATTAGATTTGGAGTTAAGTAGTACACCAAAACCTACCGCTTCCATATTTCTTCCTCGCAAGAAGGTACCCACCTCGTCCTCGACCTCAATTCGTGGTGGTGAAAGTGCAAAACGTACTGAAGTTCGGCAATCCACATCCTCCACTTCATCTGGCATTAGCAGCAGGACCACCACCACCAGTATCGCCGCCTCCTCCGGCCCCCAAAGACATTTCAAGTCTCCAGTTTGGGACTTCTTTAGTGTTTGCCCAAAAATGGAAAACGTAGCCATTTGTAGCATTTGTAAGGTTCGAGTTGGTCGTGGTAAGCTTGGTTCTAACTATGGTACCGGAGGCCAGAGAGGTCATCTTGAGAGAGCGCACGCTGTCCAATGGTTTCCGCACCTAGAGGCGTCTAAGCAAGCCAGAATTGCACGTAATGAAAACGTTGATTTTTCATCTGATGATGACGAGGAGGAAGAAGACGATTCAAACACTTCACTTACAACCAGTACCCCTGTCAGCAGCACACCCCATGTGAGGCACACTAAGAGTGTGGGAGAGAGTGAGACATCAATGCGGAAAAGTTCATCAGCGAGCGTAACTGGGTCGAAGATATCATCATCATCCCGTAAATCCTTGGTCCAGGGCAACATTAAAAAGATGTTGTTTACAGAAACGCAATATGAACGCAACCACCCACTGACGCGTCTGTATAACACTAAGCTGGCTAAAATGCTAGCTCTGGACCTTCTCCCTTTTTCTTTTGTAGAAGGGGTTGGTTTTCTAGAATTAGTGGCAGCGCTCTGCCCTAAATGGAAGGTTCCTAGCCGGTTCTATTTTGCCCGAGTTGCGGTTCCAGCACTACATGAAGATGTTCTGAAGGTGATTGGGGCAGCTTTGCAGAAGAGTGCTGTTCACACTATACATCTGACAACAGACATGTGGACCAGTGGCGCAGGCGCTGATTACATGTGCATCACTGCACACTGGGTCTCTTTTTCAGGGGCTAAAGCAAAGCTAAACGCAGGTGTTGACACGGACATTGTTTTTAAAGCTGCTCGGAAACATGCAACAATAGCCATGTTTGGTTTGGAGAAACGTCACACAGCAGAAAACATTTTGGATGTCTTTAACACAAAGGTCCTTAACTGGCTGTCCCCACTAAAACGCCGGGTTGGTTATGTTTCCACGGACAGTGGCGCCAATATAGTTAAGGCCATGAGGGACGGTTACTATTTCAGAGTGCCGTGTTTGGCGCACTGTATAAACCTGGTTGTCCAAAAATTCTTGGCTAATAAAGCCAGTGCAGCGTACAGTGTATTGGACACCTGCCGAAAAATGTGCAAGCATTTCAGCCATTCTTTTAAGGCCCGGAAGCAGCTGAGGAGTCTGCTATATCAACGTAAAATGATAGTGAAAGCACTCATCCAGGAGGTGGTAACACGTTGGAACTCAACCTTCTACATGCTTGAGCGTCTGTATGAGCAGTATATGGAACTCGATCAATATTTCCTTACAGAGGGTACAGAGGAGCTGAGGATGGGTGGGCCGCAATGGAACATAGTTCAAGGCCTGACACGCATGCTTCGTCCTTTTGAGTTCTTCACGCGTGCAGTCAGCAAGGAGGACTCTAATTTGGGAAAAGCTATCCCATTGTTGTACATGCTGGAGGACCAACTGAAGGAGGTGTGTTCTGTGTTTGAAAAAGATGACAAAAACCAAGACTCTTTGCTTCTGGCTGAGCAATTATTAGAGCTCCTACAAGGTGATGAACGTCTTAAAAAGATCCACTCAGAACAGCATTACATTTGTGCTACTATTCTGGATCCACGCTACAAAAAGGCGCTGGCAGGCCAAGCATTCTTTCCTTTTGATGATGAACATGTTCCAAAGTACAAACGTTGGCTAGCCTTGTCAGTCAAGAGGTTTGAAACAGAACGGCTGAAAATTGAAGGAAATGGCAGTACATCAGCAGGCCATCCCCAGTCAAAACAATCCACTTCTGCACCTGTGGCTGTGGCACAAGTGACCTCTCAGCCGCTAAAGACACCGGCAACCGGATCATCTGCACGAGACACAACAGAAACATTGGAGGCTGAAGAGGATTGGCTAGCTCTGCGTGGGTTTGGTTCTCAAAAGGTCAGAGGCACAGCAAGAGCTAAGCAAAGTGGAGGAACCTTGGATGAGGACCTTGAGTCGATGGTGAAGGACTATCTAAATGACTCAACAGAGGTCTATGTTAATTCTGACCCATTGGCGTATTGGCATGGGAAAAAAGAATTGTGGCCACAGCTCACCAACCTGGCTTTAAACTACTTGTGTTGCCCACTCGCAAGCGTGTCTTCTGAACGGGTTTTCAGTGCTGCTGGTGGCATTGTAACTCCCAAACGGAGCCGCCTCTCGCCCAAAAATGTGGAGAGGTTAACAATGATCAAGATGAATCAGCACCTCATACCACCAGATTTCAGAGTACGAGAGAGCGTGCCGGATGAAGAGGAGGTGGCCAGCAACATAGATGAGGGAATATCTACTCTGTCAGGTGACACTGAGCTCACCCTGCCTGAATTCGCAGAGTATGATGACGAAGCCTTATTCTTATTCCTGGACCGTGATACCGAGCCCTGAAAATGAGACAACGAATCAATAACTTTCTTTTTCGTCCCTATTCACTTTTATTCCTGTGTGTCTGTCTTTCTTTGTTGTGCACAGTTAATATATTTCAAACTTTAATCAGATAATCACAAAATCAAGCCCATCAGCAGAATTGTCTTCACTGGTTTGCTAATTGATTTGAAGTTGCCGCAGTCTGCATTCCTCAGGTTCACAAGTTCAGAAGAACATGCTCCTCTATCCTCCTCCTCCAGACTCCTATTTCCATCAAACCAGAGGGCTGGTTTACGCCCAATGAAGAAAGACTCAGCACTTGTGGGGGTGTTGTTGTACCTCTTTGCAGGTGAGTTGACGGCTCTGGGACCATTGTTGGGAAGCTCTAATACCGAATAAAAGTGGTTTGGACCAAATCCCAGGAAGACATTTTTTTGAGTTTTTGATGACTTGATTGCCTTTTAGGTGCTCTTAGGGAAGGTTCCGTCTGTTTGTGGGTGAGTTTCGTGGTCTGGGAGCATTGCTGGGACACTCTAATCTTGATTGCATTTGCTTTTCAGGAAATCCGTCGTGGCAACCCCGACTTATGGCCTAGCTACGCAGCGCGTTTGGACCGAAGGCCGAGAAATATTGCAAGTATGAGATTTTGCTTTTGGCCTGTTTGGGGGTGTTATGCTTCTTGGCGGGTGGGTTGGCGGGTCTTGGGGCATTCCTGGGAAGGTCTAATACCGGGTAGAAGTGGTTGGGACAAAATCCAGGCCGATTTCTTTTTCGCTATTTCTGACATTTTGCTCAATGTAGCGTTTTCGGGGGCCTGTTTGGGGGGCTTCCTGGTGTTTGTGGGTGAGTTTCGGGGTGTGGGAGCACTGCTGGGACACTCTAATCTTGATTGCATTTGCTTTTCAGGAAATCCGTCGTGGCAACCCCGACTTATGGCCTAGCTACGCAGCGCATTTGGACCGAAGGCCGAGAAATATTGCAAGTATGAGATTTTGCTTTTGGCCTGTTTGGGGGTGTTATGCTTCTTGGCGGGTGGGTTGGCGGGTCTTGGGGCATTCCTGGGAAGGTATAATACCGGGTAGAAGTGGTTGGGACAAAATCCAGGCCGATTTTTTTTGGCTATTTCTGACATTTTGCTCAATGTAGCGTTTTCGGGGGCCTGTTTGGGGGGCTTCCTGGTGTTTGTGGGTGAGTTTCGGGGTCTGGGAGCACTGCTGGGACACTTTAATCTTGATTGCATTTGCTTTTCAGGAAATCCGTCGTGGCAACCCCGACTTATGGCTTAGCTACGCAGCGCGTTTGGACCGAAGGCCGAGAAATATTGCAAGTATGAGATTTTGCTTTTGGCCTGTTTGGGGGTGTTATGCTTCTTGGCGGGTGGGTTGGCGGGTCTTGGGGCATTCCTGGGAAGGTCTAATACCGGGTAGAAGTGGTTGGGACAAAATCCAGGCCGATTTTTTTTTTGGCTATTTCTGACATTTTGCTCAATGTAGCGTTTTCGGGGGCCTGTTTGGGGGGCTTCCTGGTGTTTGTGGGTGGGTTTCGGGGTCTGGGCGCACTGCTGGCTATATATACTTTACTTTGCAAGAGGTTTGAAGCAAATCCATGGTGGCAGAGGGGAGTTAGGGCCTAGCTGCAGAGCGCGCGCGGAGTGATTTGGGAAATTTGTGAAAAATTGACTTAGTCCACATTTTTGTACTTTTGCTCCTTGGCTGTTTGGGGGTCTTCTACTCGTTTTCTCCTGGTTTGATGGCTCTGGGGCCATTGCTGGGAAGCGCTAATACCGGATAAAAGTGTTTTGGACCAAATCCCAGGCGGAATTTTTTTTGTGTTTTTGATGACTTGCTTGCCTTTGAGGTGCTCTTAGGGGGGGTTCCGTCTGTTTGTGGGTGAGTTTTGTGGTCTGGGAGCACTGCTGGGACACTCTAATCTTGATTGCATTTGCTTTTCAGGAAATCCGTCGTGGCAACCCCGACTTATGGCCTAGCTACGCAGCGCGTTTGGACCGAAGGCCGAGAAATATTGCAAGTATGAGATTTTGCTTTTGGCCTGTTTGGGGGTGTAATGCTTCTTGGCGGGTGGGTTGGCGGGTCTTGGGGCATTCCTGGGAAGGTCTAATACCGGGTAGAAGTGGTTGGGACAAAATCCTCGCGGAAAAGCCTTTTGGCACTTTTTGTAACTTAGGGTTCGTTAGGGTTAGCCCTAGCAGCAGGATTGCATGTGTTTCGGGGTGTTCTAGATTTTTGCAACTGAGTTCTGGGGTCTTAGAGCACTCGTGAGAATGTGTAATTTTGGTTGCAAGTCATTTGAAGAAAATCCATGGTGGGAAAGGGGGGATTTGGCATAGTTAAAGAAAGCCTTTGCCACTATTCTTAACTTAGGGTTCGTTAGGGTTAGCAGTATTTCTATTGCATGTGTTTGAGTGGTGGGGATTTCGAGTCTTGGAGCGATGCTGGCTATGGCTAATTTTACTTGGTTGCTTGCAAGTGGTTTGACTGCAATCCACGGTGGGTAAGGGGTAATTAGGAAGGGGGTACTTCGGCCTACTTTTACTTTCAAAGTAAGTTTTGTCACCAGTTTTCTGCTAGGCCTCTTTTTTGAGATTTGATTGGGGGTCTTCTACATTTTTGCGACTGGCTTTAGTAAGGGTCTGGGTAGGAGCACTGCTAGGAAGATCTAATTTTGTTCTAAAACACAGTTTACAGTACACCTAGCTTGAGGGGAAAGATCTGCTACATTAATTTGCCCATACTTATTTATCCTTCAAAAGGTGACTCAGACAGAGTACGCACTTTCAAAAATATTGTACTGTCTACTAGGAAAATCAAATTGTGACTTTTTGCACTCCACAGCCTACATACCTTATATTTATTCATCAGTGGTGTTGTAATATTATATCACTTCCTGTTTTTCGTTGAATAATTACAGGCCGGGTTTCATTCTCTGCAATGGGGAAAAAAGGATGGAGTCAGGCTTCACAGTAGCGAGCCACGATTCAGCATCAGGCAGGCAGTGGACAGGGTGTCTTCTGGTGACCAACATCGATGGACGAAGCGTCGGCTGCAATGGAGGAGTGCCGCTAATAAGAGGATTTTTTTTTCTGCAGGCAACTTACTTACCACTTCCAACTGGACCACTACAACCACATAGATACAGTATCCCTTGCCTTTTTCTCTGACTGTGACTGCATTTTTTGGATCTCTCTCTGCTTCTAAATTGATCCCTTAACACATCACTTAGTCCACTCCACTATCACATCTGCACCACACATAGTCATTTGTAAGTGCTCCTACGTAATTCGCAAGTCGCAGCACGCCCCAGGCCGTAGAGGACTGGGATGGCCCCAATGATGAAGCATGTCACCAAGGGGCAACCCTGGTGAGTGAGGGGACACCTAGAAAAAAAGCAATTTCTCCTTTTCTATCTACTATACCTTCCAGACCAACCCCATTGAGTGTTGTTGTGAATGGATTTATAGTGACCAGCAAGGCTCTCGGGTATCTGGCTACAGAGACCTTATGTTGAATATCGTTATCAATAATTCCACACAGGCCCTGTACTGTCGCATTCTTTCTTCCACAGTTGTCGAATGTACTACTTACTTTTCACTGACATGCATGCAGTAGTGCATGCACTTTCAAAGATTGATGGATAGGTTTGTACCCAAAGAATTGTTTATGTTCAATTGTTTGTCTATGCTGTGCTTTTTTTTACAGGGTGTCTCTGGTGACCAACATCGATGGACGAAGCGCCGGCTGCAATAGAGGAGTGCCGCTAATAGGAGGATTTTTTTTCTGCAGGCAACTTACTTACCACTTCCAACAGGACCACTACAACCACATAGATACAGTATCCCTTGCCTTTTTCTCTGACTGTGACTGCATTTCTTGGATCTCTCTCTGCTTCTAAATTGATCCCTTAACACATCACTTAGTCCACTCCACTATCACATCTGCACCACACATAGTCATTTGTAAGTGCTCCTACGTAATTCGCAAGTCGCAGCACGCCCCAGGCCGTAGAGGACTGGGATGGCCCCAATGATGAAGCATGTCACCAAGGGGCAACTCTGGTGAGTGAGGGGACACCTAGAAAAAAAGCAATTTCTCCTTTTCTATCTACTATACCTTCCAGACCAACCCCATTGAGTGTTGTTGTGAATGGATTTATAGTGACCAGCAAGGCTCTCGGGTATCTGGCTACAGAGACCTTATGTTGAATATCGTTATCAATAATTCCACACAGGCCCTGTACTGTCGCATTCTTTCTTCCACAGTTGTCGAATGTACTACTTACTTTTCACTGACATGCATGCAGTAGTGAATGCACTTTCAAAGATTGATGGATAGGTTTGTACCCAAAGATTTGTTTATGTTCACAATTGTTTGTCTATGCTGTGCTATTTTTTCTTGTCTCCCAAAACCTTTCCCAAAAACCCCCGTACCCATCCATTTTTCAAACCCTAACCCTCTTCCCCCGGGCTGTGTGGTTTTGATTGATGTGTGACTAAATTACAGCAATAAATCCACACACTTGCTGGGGAGGATAAGGTGATAGCAACAGGCTGGTGAAGAAATCTGAGGATATATTCTTACTCTGCTTGACAAAGAATCATTGCTAATGTGAAAGAACTTCAACCGAATTAGTAGTTATACTTTACCATTTGTTAGGCTACAATGTGACACTGTTCTACTGTACTTCTGTCACCTGCTATATTCTCAGTTGTACCGTTGAATTGCTCAGGAGGACAAACCAGATTTCATTTTCTTTTTTTTCATAGGCATGCAACTGCCACTGTGTCACACCACTAGTACCACCGCTATGAGGAAATTTTATCCGACCAAGATTGCCAACCTTATTCGCTGTTTCCCGTGGAGCCAGCCCTGGGTCTAGCCCTACTTTCAAACACAAATTACAGGTAAGATAAGCGTTTGGTGGTTTGGGGGTATAATGGAGTATTAGTAGGAGAGACGAGAGACTGAAGGTAGTACTACTAAAGTCCTAGGACTCTTGGATTCACTTCACTTAGTCTGTGAGAGGCACTTAGTGTTGAAAACATTTGGGCATTTACACTTAAAGGAAGAAAATGGAACTAAACTTTCAGGAAAACAAAGTCACTGTTAAACCCCCACCCACCAGGCAAGCAGTAAGAAACGGGTATGCTCAGATAAAGTTTGAAAAAGTATATTTATATCCCTAACAAAATAATCTCCCGCAAGACCCTCCCTAACCCCAACGATTGTCCTTCAAAAGTCCCCAAAAACCCAACTCCCAATTCCCACCCCCCAAAAGTCTCTAAAAAAGGGGCAAGGGACACTATGGGTGGATGCTGTCAACTTTTTGGGCCAGGGCATCATGCTCCTGGCGGAGCAAGGCGTGCTCTACGTGGAGCCCCTCCAACTCCTTTGAAAAGTGGTGGAGCTCCTGCTGGAGGCGGGACACCATCAGGGTACTGCGGCGCAGGCGTGCCTTCAATGCCTTGTAGGTGCAACGGCTGTGAGAGGAAGCTGTTGTCCTTGCTACTCGGCGGTGGCATTTGGCTTTGGCAGCCCGGCTCAGTCTGGGTGGACCACTGTGCTGGGTGGCACTGGCAGCCCGTGGGGGAACGGAGGCCGATGCAGTCGACGTAGTTGTTGTGGTCGACTGCACACTTTCTTCGTCCTCCAGGGCCACCAGCCGCCGATATTCGGCCAAAGTGGCATCGATCCTCCGTTGCCGGGCCGCTCTAGCCAGCTCCTTCCTCCTTGTTCGTTTGGAAGGAGAACCTATATGAAGAAAGAAAGACATAGTCTGTAACCAATGCTCTTTCAGATTAACTCAATCATTCAGCAGAAATTTGTGTTGCACTACAACTAGCAACTTGCAAGCGCATTACATAACTATTGAGGCCAGTATCTATCTAACCTCACACTTCTTCATCCTTGCTCTAACATTAGTGGGAGTTTAAGGAACAAATTCTACGAGCACTATGGACTTCCATTGGAGTCGACTATGAAAGTACACCAGTCTTATTCTTCTTCTTGTCTCTTGTTTAGGAAAATTGGTACGTTATCTTCTGCAAGCCGGCATAATGCCAGCGCAGTAAACTTGCACCCGAGAAAAAGAGACGCACGCCATGAGGAGTGACCTAGACTTGCGTTGCGTTACTGTACCCGTCCAGTACATGCAGGTGGTGAAGCTCTTACTTTTCTATTACGGGTGGCACTGAGAATACTCTGTTACAACTCAAGGGCTACTGCTTAATTAATTTAACTTTCACCCTACAGTGGAAATGAGTACTAGAAATGGAAAATTGAAGAAGATAAATAATCTGATTATCTATCACTTCACATGGGATGTTTTTGCTTATATATGGGATGACTTTAGGTGCTTTGCTTTTTATTGAGTGACCAGTGATACATCTACACATGAATGACTGAGTACTACTAAACTTATTAAGAGAGGTAGGGAGTGGCCACCGTAATAACCGGATCTATGCTGTGCTTGCAATACAAACTACTGCTACTATTGATGGTAGTATTTGGACAAAATTAAAACTTCTTTTCCTTGCCTTTCCTACACTGGAACAGACGTGCGGGTGCAGTGTTACATGCTCTTCAAAGTTACACTTAGTTCATCCACTGACCGTCTACTCTCTCTAGATCATGGGTACTCACAAACTTTCTCTCAGGGGCTAAATTTACAGTGTAGTTTGTGGCCGAGGGCCGCACTGGTGGGGGCGGAGTCAGAGGGGGCGGGGCTAAAGCAAAACGATAACTTGTGACCATGAGGTTGCACACAGGTCCCTGCAGCAGATGCCCTCATCCACTGAGCCACCAGACCCAGCATTTACATACATCTCTCTCCCTCCTGCTCTCCATCCTGCCCTCCCTCTCCATCTCTCTCTCCCTCCTGCCCTCCCTCTCCCTCCACCTCTGTCATCTCACTGTGTGTGTGTCTATCTGTGTCAGCCTTCAGCCCGGGTTGAGACCGCTTCCTCAACGCGCACACACAGACAACAACACCAAAGTACTTAACAGGTCTTTAAAAGACCATTAACATATTATTGAGGCTTTGTTTGTTGTAGCACCCCTGCTTCTCCACCCTGACAATCACTGCTTGCCCGGCCCCACAGAGCAGAGGCTTTGTTCTATTTCACCTCTTTGTGGCCTTGCATCTCCACTCCGCTCTGTGGGGGCCGGGGGAGCAGTGATTGTCAGAGTGGAGATGCAGGGGCGCTAACAGGTGAAATACAAAAAAGCCTCTGCTCTGTGGGGGCCGGGGGAGCAGTGATTGTCTGCAAGGTCTGCGCACCGCCAAGGAAGGCTTGCCGGGCCACCACCGGCCCGCAGGCCGTACTATGAGTACCCCTGCTCTAGATACACATATGCTATCTAAGAGTCAGATAGTAGCATGATCCAGGTATATGGACACATACAGTTTCTGTGTCACCCACCCAGGCTGTTGTCCTTCCACCCATCATTGCTTCATCATTCACCCAGCCATGCATCTCATATTCTTGCCTTCCCAGCTAGTCTTCAATCTCAATAAGTAAGGAATATATAAAAGCTTACCTCTGGCCGCCACCACCACCGTCTCAACTCTCACAGCCGCCGCCTCCTCCCCTGAAGAATCGCCCTCCGCCTCCGTGTCGAGCACCATCACCTCCACACTGGCCCCGCCACCAGATGTTCCACCTACAAAGTACATTTAAGAATGTTAGAATAAAGCACTCACTAGTCTTTGGTCTAGGAATGAAGACATGTGAAAACAATGTAATTTGTGACTGTCTACTTTAAAGTTAAAAAAAATGTCCCTTTTTCCAGGGAAGGTTGTCTTGCTGCACTTTTTGGCACAACTGATGCAGGCTGTTTTTTTAACATGCACCATTTTTCTCCACACAGACAGAAGATGGACTTCTAACAACAAGATCAAGTTGAAACCAGGTGAGAGCTCGGCTCGACCACAAGAAATGTCTTCAATTAATCGTCAGCACTAACCACTTTTCCATTATCAGTTAAACGTTTAGTTTTATTATGACTTCATTTTAATAAATGTGTTTACTTTTAATAAAGCTTTTAAACTTAAATACAATCTGTGTTTTTTGGTCCAGACTAGAGTGACTGAGCGAAAGGTTTTGCAATTTTTGCAAGCATGAGTCCAGATAGAACACTTCAAAAGACATTATGGACAATCCCAGAGGACTGCACTAAGTTGATAGAGCTATTGCTGACTAGAATCATGGGAGTTTCGCCAACCGTGCAATCTTAGTTAGCTACACAGACAGACTAATAAGAATAATCTAGTAATACCACAGGGAGTCATAGTAGAGGCAGGATAAGAATTTAGATACAGTCTACAAGAAGATCAAAGACAATTTTGAAAAAAGTCAAATGAGGAACGCTAGGAAAAATAGGTACTAGTCTAAAATGAAAACTTACTGGGGCCAGCAGAGGAGCCCTCGCCTGCCCGATCCTGGCCCTGTTGAACAGCATCCGCCGCCTGCTGCTCCTGTGTCCTCCTCTCGCCCCTGGGGGGAGCTGACGTACAACATGAAAGAAAGAACAGAAAACATGGATGATTGTTGCTTGTCAATGTCAACCAAATCAAACATTTCAAAAGAACAATAACAAAATATTTCCGCGAAATTATATTGATTAGGGTTAGTTTTCATTTATTTGCGGACCTGTGACTTCGAAAGTCACGTAACTCACTAAACAAAGTACTGAAACGTTCACCTAGGACTGGCAGGCAGCAGTCCGCAGGCAAGACGCAAAGTGACAGACAAACTCCATTGGGATTTCAGTCAGATCAGTGACAACACTAACAGTTGCCTGCTACATTACCAGTCATTTAAATAGTCAAACTATCAATCCACCGCCACTATTTTTCTTATTGTCAGGGGTACAAAGGAAGGGGCAGATTTAAGCCCCTTGCGGCTCTTTTGCGCCGTTCTTGCGTGACTTTTGTGACGCAGCAGCTAAACAAAAAAGGGCGCCATGGTGCGGCGTATAATATTATAACAACGTGACGCATTTGGGAGATGCATCCCGTTATAAAGCCCTGCGCCATCAGGGGGCGTTCCGGCGCAAGGGAGGGCATTCCTGCGCTGGAGCACATCCTAAAAGTGTCTGAGGGAAATCTACAAAATTTCAATCAGTCACCTTTAGGACAATGATGCGTCACACAAACCCTGCACCTGCTTGAAGCAGACGTACGGCTTGACCCAGCATTGGGGAGATAGGGTACCCCAGAGCATTGCTGGAGCTGCGCCATCGTTGCGACGCAACTCCAGCAGTAAAGCTTCGGTGACGTTTTGGGCCCATGGTGCGCCACATTGCAAATACGGCGCACCATGTTTGGTGGTGGTAGCGGGCCGCACAATTAATGGCGCATCCCTGCTACTTTGCAGGGATGCGACGGTAATTGCAATTCTGCCCCTTAGGGGCATACTTACTTACGCGTTCTGGCGCATCTCCAGAGATGCGCCAGATCAAATGCGTCACGCAAAACTACCCTTGCGACACGGCAGATGCGCCTCATTTACAATGCGGCGCGCCCTGGCGCAAGGGTAGGCACTTGCGTGACGCATCTCGTCACGTAAGAGCGGCGCATCGCTGGAGTCACGTCGCCAACGCAATGCAACTCCAGTAATGCTCAGGGCCACCCAATACTTAACATGCTGTGTCAGTCCTTTCGCCTGCTTCGAGCAGACATAAGGAATTGAATTGACGTAGCAGCGTCGCAGAAGTGCCTGCGTTAAATCTTGTAGATTTCACGCAGGCAATTTTGCGAGGCGCACAGCCGCCGGACCGCCCACCCTGCGTACTAGGAACGCACCCATTGTGGTGCAGGCCCATGGCTTTATAACGTGACGCATCTCCCTAGATGCGTCATGCTGTAAATGACTCGCAGGGATGCGGCACGTTTACGCCGCTGTTGCGTCACGCTGTTTCGTGTTTATCTAGGTTCCTGATCGATACTGTGACCTTATGCCCCTATTCGGCTATAAATCCATTTATTCCCTATATTGACATAACCGTTCAAATGCGATTTTCTGAAAAGTCATCTCTGGCCTCACACGAACAGAGCCACATTCCAGCATAGTTCCCTCTGCCACTTCCTTTGCGACCAATTAGTGCAATGACAGAGCAGTAGTCACTATCTGATATTCCTAGATAACACTCCGAGTTCTTCAACAAGATAAAAACTCAGCAAACCTGGAAATCCCCGCTTGCTATGTTTTGATTAGTAATGGAACTCTAATGAGCAACTGATAACTATCACTTCCTAGTGACATCTTTAATTGACGTCTTATGTCCAGCAAACTTGTGTCAAACCCGGCACCTGTCAGGTATAAATATTACCAACGTTGCCTTAAGCAATTGCTGTTGTGAGCTGCAAGCTACTGTTGCTGATGCTGGCTGCCTGCAAGACCCTGTGTTGGTAAATCTAGCACTCTGTCGCTGCAGCCTGCTATCCTGTGGTGGTGAAGCTGCTGATACCATTATCGCCGCTAAAGCGCGAACTATGGTGCAGTACGCTTAAGGAGCTGAACAGCCGTCCCTCTGCGAAGACATCCAGCAGATTCCAGCTGCCCGTGGACGCTGTCCCCCCTCCTTCCTCGACGCGCTGAAGAAAAGCTGCTGCCTTTCTCGTGCGGAGAAATCCAGCTACAGCGTTTCCGGTTTACCCTCGCAGGTGACTGGGATATCGAGAGAGACCCCTGAAGGAGATACCAATCCTCCATCATTCTATTCAGAGGTATGGTGTTGACTAAACCCTTAGACGAGAATTCTTGAAACAAACCTTGGCAAAACCAACTTAACTTAAAGCTACTTACTTACTCCCCTTTTCACGTGTTAGGCTTAGGTCAGGCACACTGGGGTAGGCTTAGTTAGAAGCACCAGTTGAGTATGTTAGCCTAATGTATATATGACTGTATATATGTTTTATTACTTTTAAACCATTGTATGGCTAAGAAACCATATCAATGCTTTTGCAGTTCTATTTCGCAATACTTATCTTACTGTACGTACTTTTTATAATAACAATTATTGCAATTGTGGCAATACATTTCTCTTGTACGAGAAGAAAGACTGTCCAATAAATGTTAACCCTTTATTGACAAACGCCCGTCTCTCTATTCTCTACATCTCGTGAAAGTAAACTGCACTAGACTGACTGAGTGAAATACATGTCTATTGTTTCACACGACCCTAGAGATTGACTCTTGATCTGAGGAGCAAAGTTGTCATGTTGCATGGTTGTTGGAAAGCTGAATCCCTTCTTGTCTGTGCCAAGGAAGCTGATCACTTCCTATGCAGAGAAGAAAGTTTCCAGTGAACTCTGAGCTAGTTGGTAACACAACCCAATTAAGTTTAGCATAGTCAGTGGAGGCCTGGAATATAAGCAGTTCCACGTCGATACTACTGTTTATGTTATTCCAATGCGCAGGGCCTAGTGGGAAACTAGGAACTACACTACATGGGGCCCTAACGTTTGGTAAGGCGATAAACTAACGCAAGACTTTTAGAGTAACTCAGTCGTGCATATTTCACACCCCTTTCTCCCGTAAATACTCCAATAGACGTCTGGAGTGGGTGAAAGGTTAAAATCCGCCCGACCTTAGTAGGAAGAGATTCCTATGTAAAGCTCTGGTTTATTCAACGTTGAAGGATACAGTGTTCCAAAATATTGTGCACCTAATCTTTGTCTCCTTGGAGACCTACTCTGCAAACCTTGCATTTTTACAATGCCAGAGAATAACGGAACCACTGGGGGCGCAGCAGATGCGACTCAGCAAGGTCCCGAATACACAGACCCGGATGCTATAATCATCCCGGTCCACTAAAGAAGATCTATAAAGTTAAAACTTATAGAAAACGGACTGACACCTCAAGGTGGTACGGTCGTCTTCGTGATAGAGGCTCACGAGTATCGGCAGACAGAGGTATTCTATTCATGGATAAACTTTCCAGCGGTAAACGCAATAACAAAAGAGTTTCACTATTACAAAATAGAGAAACCTCCGGAAGAGTACGCTCCTTTCGAGGAGATTGAAATTCCACTTAAATTTCAAGAGCACCTGCTCTGGTTTAATGGCGCCCTAAAACACAATGATCACATAACTAGGCTCGGTCCACTAGGTAGACCAGGAGCAACGTGGCCGGTTCTAGCCAGCTACACACCACATCCTGACATTGCAAAAATGTCAAAAGAAGATCTCTTATTTAACATAGGAGAGTTAACAAAAGCATATAGAGAGTTAGTAACATTATTTATTAAAAATAATTTAAACACTCCTAAAAAGAGCTGGGATGGAAATAAACAATCCACTCCCAAGGAAAAAGTTTTCCAGTCCAGAGGAAGGTCTCCTCGACGGAGGGAAAGAACTCCGACTCGAGAACACCAGTCTCCCCAGAGGGAGCCCTCTGAGAAAAGATATAACCTTAGAAAAAGGGATAATCTGAAAAAACCTGATAGATATCAAAGTATTGATACACGTCCCTCTCGATCTCTTCCACAGAATTCGGAAAGAAGAGGACTGTCAGACCCAGGAGAGCACACCAAGTCCAAAGACAAGGAACCTGCTCAAAATAAGAAATCTCAATTTCAGAAAAAGAAGGTAGCCAGTATTAGAGTAATCAACCATGCCGAGAATACTGAGGACACAGTTGAAAAACAGGGAGTGGGCATTGACAATGTTGGACAGTGCAGCAGAAATCAGTATAGCGCGCAAGATCTTGATGAGTCATCTGGAGACAGTGGACACAAATGAATTCATTCAAGTTGAAACTGCCGACACCAGACTTAGCGAGCCCCATAAAATACACGAAATAACATTGCGTATAGAGGGTGATAAGACTAGGAAAATTAAGGGTCTATTTTGGGATAAGCTCTCAAAAGGCTATGATATTCTGTTAGCTGAAAAAGATTGGCCCCCAGAGTTTGTCAGGGAGTGCCCTCGTGGCGAAGAAGTGATTATGCCTGCCTTCTCGAATCACATTCCGATTCACAAAAAATATACCTATGCAAGGAAATGGGCAGTAGCCCAGGCACCTGCATTATATAAAAATCATGTAGGATGGGATGAGGATTCAACGCCTCACAAAATCCAATTAAAAAGTGAACCAACTGCCCAACGGCAGTATCCCATAAAGCAAGAAGCTAAAAAACAGGTCAGGGAGATCTTAGATCAACTTGAGTACCAGGGGGTGATTGAAACATGCACCTCTCAAATGAACAATCCTTTGTTTCCTGTCTCCAAGCCAGACAATTCATATCGTCTAGTTTTGGACTACAGACATCTTAATACATGTTGCAAAATCTTTGCAGTACAAAACTCGCATAGTACAGCCCTAATGAATAATATAGTTAGGAAAAAATATAAAACGACATTAGACATTTCTAATGGTTTCTTTTGTCAAAACATTGCACCAGAAAGCAGATATTTGACCGCTTTCTCCGCATTTGGATCACAGAAAAAATTCTGTCGACTCCCACAGGGGTTCAAGAACAGCCCAGGACTATTCTCAGCTAGGGTAACAGAGTTACTACAAATCTATGATGATGAAGCATTGTCTCACGTAGATGATATTTATCTCACAGACGACGACTTGGATACTCACTTGAAAAGAGTGAACACCATAATACTTGGGTTCGCAGCAGAGGGTTACAAATTCAACTTTTAAAAGTCCCGAATTGCCCATCTAACAGTACTGTTCTTAGGGTACGAATTATCAAGTGAAGGGAAAAGCCTAGCGGACAACTTCTTAGAGAAGTGCGCTGTACTCCAAGCTCCAAAAACGCTGAAGAATTTACAATCAATACTAGGTTTTCTGAATTTCGGAAGAACTTACATTCTAAATTACGCAGAAAGGGTTAAACCTCTCTACGAATTAATTAATCCAGATTTTAAACAAATCAATTGGACTCAAAAACACACAGAAATTTTGAGATCACTGCAAACAGACATGTTAGCAAAAACAAAATTAGATACACGTGACAACACGATCGATCTTGTAATCCGAGTCATCCCAGGAAGATGCGGATTCACGTACCTAACCTCTAATGAGGGAGAAAAGGTACCAATTTCAATTAAATCTCACTTGTACACACAAGCAGAAAAAACATTCAGTCCCACAGAAAGAACTATGAAAGCAGTGCAAATCGCATTAGCAAATGAACGAGAACTAGCACACGGCAAACGGATTAATATCCTTACAGCGGAATCCGCCTTCGAGGCGCTATTTAGCCCAGTAAACCTGCCTACAGTGTCACTGGATCCGAAATGGATACAGTGTATAGATTCTCTAGGAGCGGAAGATGTGAAATACTATTTCGCCCCGCAATACAAAGAACTGAATGATTTAGAATATGAAGAAGAATATCCTCTGCCAATCGAAATTCTACCTCTCCCACAATACGCCTGTATAATCTATACAGATAGCTTTGTACAGCATTTCAACGTAGAGAAAAAATCCTACGATGCAGCATGTGCGATCATTAAAGGTCGTTGGCTGTGCGGTAAATTCAGACCGAAAGTAACAAAAACTGAATCTGTAAGAAACTGTTCGGTTCAAAGAACTGAAATCAGATCTTTAAAGATGGCGCTCGAAAATGCAGATCGCGAATTCCCGACACTTATAGTGTGCGATTCTCATTTTTGCGTCAATTCTTACAACAATAAACTGCAGAGTTGGATCGAAAACGACTACAAAGATGACACAGGTGCCACAATAAAGCATAAATTGCTCTGGAACGAAGTAGCTCTTTTAAGTAAAGAACTACAAAAGACTCACGTGATTCACGCACAGAGTCTTCAACGTGATGGCGTTCACGTTGCAGGGAATTCATTGGCTAATACAGCCACCGTGGAAGCAACTAAACCGGCTTCCGTAGCCACAAAAAAGCGTACAGATAAGTACATAGACGGGGAAACCATGCTAGCAGTAAAAACGACCGTAAAAGGCGACTGTGCAGCACTACCCGTGAACTATCCACTCAATTATGCATACATAATCAATGCAAACTCCGTTCCTTTTGCTCGAATCCCTGGAGTGGGGGACAGAGTAATTCTAAACAGGAGCAGGAGGGGCTTCCAATTACTGGAAGCACACATGGGGTTGGGTCTGAAACACCAAACAATCAAAGCCTCTCTGAAAGAATTGCAATCAGAGTACTGGTGGCCAGGAATGAGTATAGATATTCAATGTTTTGCTCAAAATTGTGAAGACTGCAACAGAGATCGCAGTAATGAACAGGCCAGTTTAGTTTCAGGATCCCTTCTAGACAGCATAAGGCGGTCTATCTGCGCAATCAAAGAAGAGAAGCGCGTCCCAGTGTACACCATTAAGACGAAAAGCACTTAAAAAATGAGGCCACCAGCGCTCGGCTGACGCTAGAACGGTTATAAAAGATTTGCAAAAAGAGTCTTTATCGGCACATACGCAATTACCACGTTCCATTCTGACCAGGGTCCTGCTTTCAGCTCTCGAGCCTATAGGGAGCTCCATGGCTAGTATGGGAATTGGGTTGCGGTATTCTTGTCCGTCGCACCCCGAAGGGAATAGTGTGGTAGAAAGAAAAAACCGTGACATAAAGCAATCTATAACAGCGAAGGTATTAGGTTCAGGCACTGGGTGGGTCAAACATTTAATAAGTGTCCAGACTAGTCTTAACAACATGCCAAGAAATTCTCTAAAAGGTTTCAGCCCATACGAACTATTGTTCGGAATTAGAATGCGAGTTCAGGACCTCGAAAGTCAGATGTCAGTGGTACAAGAAGAAACAACAAACTTTGACATCAAGGATCGTTTGGCTGTTTTACAGGAACTGAATGAAACAAGAAAATAATTAAGCAACATAAAGTTAAAGCAACAGCCAAGTACCACTGACGAGGCACCACCCGCAACAGCCCCAGCAAGGCCTGTCTGGATTCCAAAGATTGGGGATCTAGTCAGAGAAAAGATCGGGGTTAAGAAGGAATTTGGGCCTTCTTACAGAAAAGCAGAACCTGTCTTGGCAGTCACCGGAACAAGATCAGTTGTGCTACCGCCCCTTGCTGGTAAAAAGGAGAACAGAGTCGTGTCTATCGATCTGGTAAAACCACAAGCATGTGGCCTATAATCAACAGTAGGTCCAGTGGACTCCCAAGAAACAACAGAATACCCAAACTTGCAACAATCCAAGAGGTTCAAACTGAAAGACTCATCACATTCGATCAGCCTGCAGTGCACAATGAAGGACTATGCAATAATGCCATGGAACTCGTGCCTCTTGAAACACAGATTGAAACAGTTCGTCAAGAAACAACACCAGTCTACAATGATGTGGCATCAGAAAGTGCTACCGAGAGACAGATTGAAAGAACAATCCCATCAATTGACAGAACTGCCTCTGGTTATTTCATCAACTTCGACAACTTCTCTGAAGATCAAAATGAGCCCGAAGTGATGCCAGAAACAAAAAAGTATTCTAAAGAAAATACAACAGGACTCCTTCAACAAATCAAAGAACTATATCTGGATTCACCGTTGATTGAGCATTGGATTATTTCAGGGGTATTCATACTCCTACTCTGCCTAATTTTAGTTTTAATTTTAGGAAAGTTCATTACAATTGAATGGACACAGCAAGTCAGAACATCAACCTAGTCCTGAAACCACACAGATCATCCCACGTGAAGAAAAGAGAACTGTCTACAGTAAATGTCACAGCAATTCCAATACCTGGTGGGGTAGTATGGAAGATAACAGACTATGAGATCTATGGTCCGGTCGAAATCCTGAAGTATCCTCATCAACTAAAGGTTTCCTTAAGTGACTTTGTGACTCCTAGTACATTCTCTGATGATTGGGACTTTAACAGTATTAATGACATGATGTCTGATTTAGTAATGTCAGCTAGATTCACAGATCATGATTATTTACAAGGTTCATCTAGTTATGAGCAGTTATTCTGTTACACCCACTATGGGGATCACTACTTGCATAAATCTGCACAGCCTAGAAATGTTTTTATGTATAACCAATGGGAACATTGTTCTACATCACCTAAAAGCAGTTCTAAAGCATTTTTTGAGAAATTCAAATACTTCTCAGGGTTTAACACCAGTGATGCAGAAACGTTTTATTACAAACTGTTAGATAAAACAGGAATGAAAACAATGCTGACAAATTGATATATTCAGAAGCATTTTATGACAAAATGATGACATTTGGTTTTGATTATTGGAAAAATAATATTGAAACGAAAACAATTTGGGGTACAAAAGATTGGCAGGTGCAAGGCATTGAAGCACTATTTAGAACCTGCATGATACCAGAACAAATGTTGTTTTTAAATCACACAATACACCAAACATCTTGTCTTGGCCTAGCTAAGAACAAAGACCTTAAAACACCGTCTATACCAAAGCCAATACCTGAGAATGCAACCACAAATATTGAGTTAGACGTGTCACAAATTTTACATTTCAACAGAACACATCCTGATTGGAAAAAGTGGTTAATCTGGCCTACAGACACAAATAGCTGTCAAGATAGATTCCTGAACAAAACACAGGGTTTAAAAATGACCAGATTAGACTTGAGATATTCCCAGAGACAACATCCAGGGATTATAACAACATACAGTGTAGGGAAGCTCTGCCTTGAATGGCTAAAAATCATCCACACTGGCTGAAATTAAGCAACACTTGTCTTTATTAAAAGATGGTGCTGATTTGCGCGATTTCATTCTTGGACCTCGCAAACAGCGTCAAAAGCGTTTCATAGCGACCAGCATCTATGCTGCTTCCAACAAGGCTTGGAAAGTAAAGCAAATTGAAACTGCTGAAAAAATACGAGAAATTGATCGTATTAATTTAGAGAAATCACTTTCTGTAGTAGACAATGGGTTAATGACTCTGTCTTCCAGAATATATTCGTTGGACAATATTGTATCCTCTGCCTTTGATGTGATAGACAGAGATTTGCTAATGTTACAACATGGCCAGTCTCAAATACGTTCTATTATAGAATTAGGCTGGACGCTGCAAAATCTTCGTTCAGGCTATGTGCCTTGGCGTTTAATCAACACAACATCATTATTTTCCAGTTTTAACCTTACTGATAAACAGATCAGTTTGGCACAGAAAGGAGCAGACTATACAATCCTGAGCATCGAAAAACTCGAGAGATTACCATTGACAATGTCAGAGAGTCCTGTCATTGAATGGATAATACACGGAATTATCACAATTCCGATAGCAACTTTCCGATTTAAAAAAGTGCCTTGAATACATACCTGCTGGCCAGTATGAACTATTGGGTAAAGGATTTGTAAAATCTGAATGGAAATTACCATACACTCATTCTTGCTATAGTGACAGCGACAAAAATGTATTTCTTAGTGGTGATAACTGTAAACACTCACTAAGCGGTATACTTTTGTGTCAGGGTATTAATTTACACGGAGCATGTGATGGAAATTCAAACAACCTTTCATGCCACCAGCTAGTCACACCTGCAACTCAGATAGAGCCCTTCTTTATGCAACTCGCGAACGGGAGTTACATTCTTAGAACGGATCACAGATGTTGTGGCCTCGTGCCAGGGAAAAGTTATCTAGTAGAAGTAACATCCATGGTCAAATGCTGTATGCAAGCATTGTTCCCGAGTGGGCCTCCAGACATAGTGACTCCCATCTGGCCTCGTCTGAATCTCTATTCTATACGAATTGATACATTAAGCAAAATGAAATCTGTACTTTTACAGACAACAGTGCCTATAACGTCATCTAAAGAGACGTATGATCTTCTAGTTGCAAGGACAGCTACTGAAGTTCATGACCTTTTATCAACAAATTGCCCCGTGCATTTCGTAGAAATGTTCAGCCAACTCCTTAACATGTCTTGTGCAACAAGCATCCCAGGCATATTTAAGACAGTCTTTACGGGACTGCTAACACCCTTCCAGGCAATTTTGGGAATCTTTCCTAATTTTGTGCACTCCATTTTTGGCGGCATACCATTATTTTTGGGACTCGTCGCAGGGATTCTATTTTTGACCCTCCTGCTTCGTTATGGCAAGCCTCGGCTCAGACATAGCTCCCATGGGAATGGAAGAGACAATCCTAGCAATGCGCTACCGGGACAGGATAACTAACGTCCTCGGATTGGCCAGGCTGAGAGATCTAAACATGACCTGGTTCCTTTCATTCAAACCGATATGGCAAAATTGCATTTTACCTGTGCTACGGTGTATGCTTTGCGGCGATGAATGCGTGTTGGACATCTGTCTTTCACTTCCATCAGCAGTACCAATGGACGTCGATACTTTGCTCAGTCCAATAACGGCTCACGCATTGTGTTGTCCCCAGCGGCTACCAATCCTGATGACGGCATTCGTGGAGACTCCTGTACTACAGCCAAGTGGTAACAGTGGAGCGAGTGACAAAAGCAACATCATCCAGGTACAACGTTCTGTGAGCATTGCTGGTCCTGCCTTCGATGACAGCAATCATTCTCACACCTGCCAAGTTACAGCGCTATCTAATTTGGTTGAACTATCACCTGAATTTGTAGACCAATTCTTTGAGAGCCTGTCTGATACGATGTTCTCACCCGTAGAGAAACAATAACTTTTAGAAGCTTTTCCGACACACAGCGTTCCCATGAACTCTGAATTCGGCCTTCAGTTTTGATCAACAAAAACTGCAATAAGCTTTGGAACTCCATTTCCCCGTTCAAGCATTAATTTTTTGAATTGGACATTTTTAATAATTCACCTTTTTTGGCACGAACAATTCTTTGCTTAACGTAAAAACTATTCTTAGAGAACAGAAGCTTCACACTTCTATTTCTAAACACATCTAGAGACATAACAATATTACACCAGCCTCTAGCACAAATGTTATTACAATGCATTTTTATGTGATGATTTATCTCGCTTTTCTTCTGTCAGAGATACTTCATGTGTAATTCCTTTTGCATAATCGTTCATTGATTTCATATGCAATAATTTTTTGAATGATTACTATGCTTTAAAAAACGTACAGTACCTAAATTTCATGTATTACAAGTACGCCTATTTCGAATGCATTTATGTATTTTGGGGTGGGCAATGTTACACATGCATCTAATTGCTTAGTTTTAGTAATTTTGATGGACATTAACCAGTGGAGTGGGTGTTGCGTGTTTATCTAGGTTCCTGATCGATACTGTGACCTTATGCCCCTATTCGGCTATAAATCCATTTATTCCCTATATTGACATAACCGTTCAAGTGCGATTTTCTGAAAAGTCATCTCTGGCCTCACACGAACAGAGCCACATTCCAGCATAGTTCCCTCTGCCACTTCCTTTGCGACCAATTAGTGCAATGACAGAGCAGTAGTCACTATCTGATACTCCTAGATAACACTCCAAGTTCTTCAACAAGATAAAAACTCAGCAAACCTGGAAATCCCCGCTTGCTATGTTTTGATTAGTAATGGAACTCTAATGAGCAACTGATAACTATCACTTTCTAGTGACATCTTTAATTGACGTCTTATGTCCAGCAAACTTGCGTCAAACCCGGCACCTGTCAGGTATAAATATTACCAACGTTGCCTTAAGCAATTGCTGTTGTGAGCTGCAAGCTACTGTTGCTGATGCTGGCTGCCTGCAAGACCCTGTGTTGGTAAATCTAGCACTCTGTCGCTGCAGCCTGCTATCCTGTGGTGGTGAAGCTGCTGATACCATTATCGCCGCTAAAGCGCGAACTATGGTGCAGTACGCTTAAGGAGCTGAACAGCCGTCCCTCTGCGAAGACATCCAGCAGATTCCAGCTGCCCGCGGACGCTGTCCCCCCTCCTTCCTCGACGCGCTGAAGAAAAGCCGCTGCCTTTCTCGTGCAGAGAAATCCAGCTACAGCGTTTCCGGTTTACCCTCGCAGGTGACTGGGATATCGAGAGAGACCCCTGAAGGAGATACCAATCCTCCATCATTCTATTCAGAGGTATGGTGTTGACTAAACCCTTAGACGAGAATTCTTGAAACAAACCTTGGCAAAACCAACTTAACTCAAAGCTACTTACTTACTCCCCTTTTCACGTGTTAGGCTTAGGTCAGGCACACTGGGGTAGGCTTAGTTAGAAGCACCAGTTGAGTATGTTAGCCTAATGTATATATGACTGTATATATGTTTTATTACTTTTAAACCATTGTATGGCTAAGAAACCATATCAATGCTTTTACAGTTCTATTTCGCAATACTTATCTTACTGTACGTACTTTTTATAATAACAATTATTGCAATTGTGGCAATACATTTCTCTTGTACGAGAAGAAAGACTGTCCAATAAATGTTAACCCTTTATTGACAAACGCCCGTCTCTCTATTCTCTACATCTCGTGAAAGTAAACTGCACTAGACTGACTGAGTGAAATACATGTCTATTGTTTCACACGACCCTAGAGATTGACTCTTGATCTGAGGAGCAAAGTTGTCATGTTGCACAGTTGTTGGAAAGCTGAATCCCTTCTTGTCTGTGCCAAGGAAGCTGATCACTTCCTATGCAGAGAAGAAAGTTTCCAGTGACCTCTGAGCTAGTTGGTAACACAACCCAATTAAGTTTAGCATAGTCAGTGGAGGCCTGGAATATAAGCAGTTCCACGTCGATACTACTGTTTATGTTATTCCAATGCGCAGGGCCTAGTGGGAAACTAGGAACTACACTACAACGCAAGGCAACGTAAACGTGGCGCAAGGGGCTTGTAAATGTAATCTGCCCCCTAGTGTCTAGCATTACGCAGTTCTGTAAAGTACACTCATACATAATAGTTACTCAGGCCAATGAGACCACGAAATAGAAAACAAATAAGCATAGTAGCAACGCCACTGAGAAGGAGAGCAGTGCACCTGAAATGCACAGAAGATTTTGAAATATAATTTAACTACAATGTAATCGTCATCAGCGGCATTATTGGCTTGCTCCATGTAAAAAACAAATATTTGCAATACAACAACACAGAGCAGGAGAAAACATCATAGTAGTGAGTGATTAAATGGCTACTACTACTCACCAAGCCCGGGGATCTCCAAGCCGAGCTGGTCCAGCAGGTCGCGCTCGCGGTCCAGGAGGTCCGTCCAGCGATGGGTGACCTGGCTGTAGGTGCGCTGGACCCCCTAGAGGTGGGATATGGCCCAGCACACCTTCTCCCACCGCTTCCGGCGCTCCCGCATGTTGTAGCCGCCGGCCGCGATCCTGCCGCCTCCCGCGATGGTCCTGGGCAGGCGGCGCTGGACGAAGTAGACCAGCGCGCCCACTTCCTCCGGGCTGAATATCTCCCGTCGCGTCACCTGCTCCCCCCTCAATCTCCCGCATGCTGTCCTGGCACTGGGTCCAGCACTACTCCCCGCCGCCGCTGCGGCCCTCAAGTGCCTGGGCAGCTTCACGGCGCCTGGCTTGACCATGGTCTGGGCAGGTAAGGTAGGAAGAAGTAGAAAATTAAGAAAGAATAGGATAGGGAAGAAGAAAAGAAAGGAGTTTAAAAAAGTAGTTTAAAAGTAAAGAAAAATAGCAGAAAAGACAAAAATATACAGCTAGGAAAAGAGAGGGATAGATAAGAAGCAAAATCGTAAAAAAAAGATACCAAGAGGATTAAACACCATGCCCAGACACAGGAAATGAATGAAAAACAAGATGGCCGGCGCCCGTTCACGAGCGCGAAAGTAAGTTCGCGCGAGATTTTCCTCGCGATCTCGTGCGAACCTCAAGATTTCCAGGGCGATCTCGTGCGAACCTCTACTCGCAATGCGCTTACTGCGCGAGATTATACATAGCGGGCGGAAACGGAAATACGTCACGCAAACAAAATGGCCGCGCCCGTACTCGACCTTGGGGTAAATTCGCGTGTTGCGCTGCAAGCGGCTCGCGAATACTGCAAAAAAACTCGCGAAACAACAAGCCGCAAAAAAATAAAATGCTCATTCGCACAAATTGGTGGCTTCCGCGGTCGGTTTCGCACGACGCCGCGCCCCGCGAATAGCGCGAAAAAAACGAAAAACGATTTTAGCAAAAGCAAAAGCAATGAGCAGGTGCAAAAGGTCAACCTCATGATTTGTAACGATTCTCTGTAGTGATTCCTGAGGGGGCCCTCCAGAAGTCGGTTGCCTGCTTGCAACTATTGTGTGACCCTGCTCTGACCTTAACTGTATGCCACAAAGGTCCTGATTTACAGCTAAAGGAGCAGACAAGCAGGTGCCAGGCTGGAGCTTGAAATTCTTTCAGTGACACATTAATTAGCCCCTAATTCATTATTGTCAGTTGGGGCAGGGCAGGTGTTGTTAATAAACTAACCCCAAATTAATTCATGTCAGTTCAAGCAGGGCAGGTGGGCTTGCTTTTCCCCCCCATCTTCTACAGTGATGATGAACCAGAGGGTGGCATTGATGTAACAGAGGGTGGCATGGGTCAAAGAGAGGGTGCCAGTGGTGAAACAGAGGGTGCTGGGAGGCTGTGATGATGAACCAGACGTAGAAACAACATAGTCGCGACCGTTGCGAGCCGACAAGTAAGTTCGCAATTGCGAACTAGTACCAAATCCTCGCAAACTGGCAGAAACACTTGCGAACACAAAAAAAATCCGCAAATTCGCGAGAATTCGCAGATTTTGCGGATTGCGAATTCGCAAATCCGCAAAATTCACGAACGCGAGATTCGCAAAATTCGCCCATGCTTAATCTAAACTATTTGTGGTACAATGTTTGAAGAAGTATGAGAGAAGGATGTTGGATAACAGGTGCAGGGGTTGATCTGCTGTTAATTCTTATGTGAAACCTTTTAAAGAGGTAAGTAATGCTACAATTGCAAGGTTGGTAATAACAGCTATGAATGAAGCAGATATGGATGTGTCTAAGTTTACAGCTCATTCAGAAAAAGGAGCTATGGCAAGTAAGGTCTGAATGATGGGAGGTTGTTTAGAGGACATTTTGAAGGCAGCTGATTGGTCATCTTCTGAAACATTTTTTAGGCCTGTGGATCGTGTTTCAAACTGTGTTTTGAAAGGCTTTGACCATGCATAATGCACTCCTCCTGTCTTGTTATTAAAAGTATATGGATTGGTTTCATATTATAATTTTGTTTTGCAGATAATTAAAAGTGGATAAAGTTGATGGGAAAGATAATACACGAGTGTGCAAGAGGAAGAACAAACAAAAGTGGAGGAAGATTGAGGATGCAGTTTATATGAGAATGAACATTCTATTTCTCATTGTAATGTTTTAAGTTCTATTTGGAAGCTTTTAATGGTTTGCTGCTGAAAATGAGTGAACAAAAGTTCATGCTTGTCTTTAAAAAATACTTGATTCTTTATTCAGTTAGTCAAGTCAAGTCAAGTCATAAAATTTGTATAGCGCACTACATACCCAGAGGGTTTCAAGGCGCTTAGGGAGGGGAGGAGGATTATTTGTCAAATATCCACGTTTTAAGCTGCTTTCTGAACGCTAGGTGATTCTGGGTGAGGCGAAGGTAAGCGGGGAGTGAGTTCCATGTTTTGGCAGCTAGGTATGAAAAGGATCTGCCTCCCATGGTGGTCTTGTTGATGCGAGGTACAGTGGCGAAGGCTTGGCTGGAAGAGCGAAGTTGGCGGGAGGGGGTGTAGAAGGACAGTCGAGAGTTGAGGCAATCTGGTCCGATGTCGTAGAGTGATTTGTGTGCGTGGGTAAGCAGTCGGAAAGTGATCCTCTTATTGACGGGTAGCCAGTGGAGGTCTTTAAGGTGACCAGAGATGTGTTCGTTTCGTGGGATGTCTAATATGAGCCTGGCTGAGGCGTTTTGGATTCGTTGTAGTTTCTTCTGGAGTTTAGCGGTGGTACCTGCATAGAGGGTGTTTCCGTAGTCCAGTCGACTCGTGACTAGAGCATGGGTGACTGTTTTCCTTGTTTCGAAGGGGATCCAGCGAAATGTTTTTCTGAGCATGCGAAGAATGTTAAAGCAGGAAGAGGATACGGCGCTGACTTGTCTGTTCATTGAGAGTGAAGAATCCAGGATGACGCCAAGGTTCCGTGCGTGGTCTGTCGGGATGGGTGCTTTTCCGAGGGCTTCCGGCCACCAGGAGTCGTCCCATGCAGAGGGGGATTTACCTAAGATGAGGACTTCTGTTTTGTCTGAGTTCAGTTTCAGACGGCTTTGTTTCATCCATTCGGCGACTTCTTTCATTCCTTCGTGTAGGTTAGTTTTGGCGGTGCTGGGGTCCTTGGTGAGAGAAAGGATCAGTTGAGTGTCATCCACGTAAGAGATGATGTTGAGGTTGTGTTGGCGGGCGATGGCCGCGAGGGGGCTCATGTATACGTTGAAGAGGGTGGGGCTGAGTGAGGATCCTTGTGGTACGCCGCAGATGATTTCAGAGGCCTCGGACTTGAATGGTGGGAGGCGGACTCTCTGTGTTCTTCCGGTGAGGAACGAGGTGATCCATTCCAGTGCTTTTCCTTGGATTCCTACGTCTCTGAGGCGCTGTAGAAGGGTGCTGTGGCAGACTGTGTCGAAGGCTGCAGAGAGGTCGAGGAGGATGAGGGCGACTGTGTCTCCATTGTCCAGTAGAGTTCGAATGTCGTCTGTTGCTGCGATGAGGGCGGTCTCAGTGCGGTGTTTGGCTCGGAAGCCAGATTGTGAGGGGTCGAGTGATTTGTTGGCTTCGAGGAAGGCGGCGAGCTGGTTGTTGACGGCTTTCTCGATGACTTTGGCCGGGAATGGAAGAAGCGAGATGGGGCGGTAGTTTTTGAGTTCAGTGGGGTCTGCTGTTGGTTTTTTCAGAAGGGCGGTGAGTTCAGCGTGTTTCCAGTCTTCAGGGAAGGTAGCGGAGTTGAAGGAGCAGTTGATGACGTCTCGGAGGTGCGGAGCTATGACGGAGTCTGCTTTGTTGAAGATGTGGTGAGGGCATGGGTCTGTGGGGGATCCAGAGTGGGTGGAATTCATCAGGCGGATGGTGTCCTCAGTGGAGATTGGGTTCCAGGCGTTAAGGGTGTTTACGGGGGGAAGATGGTTAGCAGATGGTAGGGTGGGTTGGCTTCCGGGTTGGTTGTCAAAGCTGTTGTGGATGTCGGCAATCTTGTTGTGGAAAAAAGCGGCTAGGGAGTCGCAGAGGGTTTGAGAGGGGGTGATGTCGTTGGAGTTGGCCGAGGGGTTGGAAAATTCCTTGACGATGTTGAAATCGTCATTTTGCACTAGAGATTCTATTGTAATGCTTCATGTCTATGAATCAGCTATGCACCAAGGATTTAAGTGGTTTGTGGGAAATGTGATGATGTAGGGATGTATTATAGGGAATAAAGTACCCCACCATACATTATAATGATACCACAAGTCACTTCAGAGTTCCATAGCCTCATAAAGGAGCTTAACCGTTAACCTCATTCCCCTATATGGTCATGGAACGCCTTGGTGTCTTGAAATATCCCCATAATGTTTGCCAGAGGGGTACTTTAGCCCCTATATTATATCTACTGTTGGTGTAAATATAACTCAAGTGCGTTTTCCTTTCTTCTGAACTCCTTGCTACAAATATTTTTCTGCTGGTTTACTAATATGTTGAGATTTTAGACTGGCAAAGAAAATAGTTTAGGCTCTAACGGGACAATGCATGTAAATACAAGCTTCAAAGATGCCTGTTTGCATATGTTGCATTCACAAATGCTGTTTATCACACTAAGGCTTGCTTTATTGGCTTTGCCATTGCTGGGAACCAACAGCAAAATAAAGGATGTTTATGCATATATTGCATCCAGGATATAATTGATTGTGACTAGGAGCATGATGTAAAATAGTTTATCGTGCATTCCAATTGTAACATTTCCTGGAAGGCAGAATGATACAGCAAGCAGTCAACAGCATTAGATGAGAAAATATTAGGCTTCTTGGTAAAGCCAAAATGCACTCCCCAGATATTTTAAAAAATTGTTAGCAATATGTCTTTAGACAGCTGCAAGGTCAAGCCAGACCTAAACATCTGACCACATTGTGCAATGCATCCTATTGCTATATAGAAACCTATTTTGCTTTTAAAATGAAATATGTCATTTGGTCATTTGAACGTGCCTATTCATTTTAATCAAGGTGCAAAACTATTGATTTTGTTTAGTTTCAAGAATGAGTTTCCTTTGGAAAAGGGCATGCAGCTTGCAAGAACAGTTTTGTGTTGTATGCATGTGTACGTGAATACAATAGCAACGAAGTCTTAAAAAAGTAATGCATTAAACAAATCCAGTTTAATGCACCAGAGCAAACCTGTAAATTATCTTTTATGTCAGACACACAAAAGGTGATGGGAGGTTGTTCAAATACAATGTTAACCACTGGCTATCGCTCTGGATAGCATTCCAACCCATCGTTCTTTGATCCACCATGCCACCTGAGTTTGGGATACAACCATATGCAAATCAGCCTTGACCCTGCTCCATTAGGAACAGTCCAGTCCGAACTGCCAGACCAGGTCCTTTCTGAACCGGAAACAAGCAATCCATGGCATGTTTCATGCCTGATTGAGGCTCTGCAGTCAAGTGTAGCTTAGTCCCTAAGAGATTGCCGGTGACTAGACCTTTTGCAAGCCTTCTCCCATCACTCTGTTGTGTTGGAAGTATATTTGCTACCCTGCCACCACCACACAGGCAGGCCATGTGTTTAATTTGTAAAAAGATTTCATTATATTGTATATCATTGTATTTTATCACATTTTATTTTTCTTAGGAGCCAAACACTAGCACTCCCAGATACCTGGGTTGGAGAATGCCAAGGTTTCTAATTACCAAGACTCCTTACTCCTGAATCCAACTCACACCTTTTTGTTCCACCACTCAGGACACACAGTTGCTATGTTCCACTACTCCTGGTTCTTTTTCATCCCTGCTCTCTCCCTTTTTCACTCTGTTCCTTCTTCTTCCTCCCTTGTCAGTCTTTCTCTGTCTTGCATAAAGTCTGATGATAAAATTAAGTCCTGGTCCCCAAAGAGTGCCACTGCCCAGCATCTGCAATAACTAGTACAAATTAAGCACCACACATTCCCACAGGGATGAGCTATAGAGTGACATATAATTCAAGGTATGTGCTTACATGTCACAGGGAGCGAGGGCCCTGCTCCCAGGCTCACTGAGTCGCAAGCTCAGACCTGCTACCCCAGTGACCCAACCCGCTGCTATGCTACCAGACTGAAATCACAGCAGAGCAGTCACTGTCGGAAAATCCCTAGCCGTATGCTATGTAAAGATTGGGAGCAATATTATCAAGAACAGGCGATAAAATTATTGCTGCTTTATCGGCAGGAAACTGTGGCTAAAGCGGCGATAATGGGCTTGATAATAGGCCCTTGTGAATTCCCATAGCAGCCCAGGTTCTGGTGTTAACCTGGGCTGCTATGGGAATTCACAAGGGCCTAATATCAAGTCCATTATCCCCGCTTTAGCTGCAGTTTTCCGCCGATAAAGCAGCGATAATTTTATTGCCTGTTCTTGATACTATGCCCCTGGGGTTTATAACATATGCTTAAGAGGACAGAGAGCAGAAATTTCTCCAGCGCTCTTCCATTAAGAGTAGAGCCGAAATTGATTTGTGCATGGATTTTTCTTTGCCTTTAGCACAGTGCTCATCAAAATTGTTCATAGCCAGTCTCTTGCATGCAATAATTTGGTGAATCCACCAATATGACATATCTTCTCACAATTGTTTGGTAACATTTAAAATATTGCTTGGAATTTACTAAAGTTGAGTGGCACAAGAGAGCTTTTCTTTCATGAAACAGATTTATATATTCTGTAGGGCTTTTCAAATTATCATAATAAACATATAAAGCAATGGCAAAGCCAATTGGTCTCGCCTTTGGGATCTTTTGGTTTGCCAATAGTTTTTTGCCATGCTGCATTGCATCTCCGATGCAGTGCGCCATGGTTAAAGAAAATAAACAACGTTACATCCGAAGTTAAATGATTTGGCTGGAAGAGAATCGTCTGAAGATTCAAAAGGTTTGCTATTTGGAGAGGGCTTGGCGAAGTATTTAACCAAATATGTGAGGACCGTCACAAGCTTAGACGAGGTGTAGTATTCCATGAGCAGAATCTTTGCAAACAGTAGGTTTTATGGTAGGGCTCGTAGGAGAGGGCACCCTACCGGCCGCAAAGGCTTCAGAGCCCAATATCAAAATGCAACATACTAAGGGTATAGATGGAAAGAGACGGAATCCGACATAGCGGTAATAGCCCCCGCCCAAAAGGCTGTGGGGCAACAGATTAGGGCCCTAATGGACAGGGTGGGCATGCTGGAGCGATGGACCGAAGTTGCGGAGGGGCGCAACAGGCGGAACAACACTCGAGTCCTGGTGTTGCCGGAGGGAGTTGAAGGTAACAACATGGTGTCCTACTTGGAGCAATGGCTGAGAAGCGTGGTGGCACCTGAGGGTCTGTCAACCTTCTACACTCTTGAAAGGCCCCACTGAGTCCCGGCTAGGACCCTGGCACCGGGGCGTCCTCCGCCGGTCCAGTAGTGGCCTGGTTGCTTAATTTCCAGGACAGAGATACCTTCCTGCAAAAGGCACCCATAGAGGGCTCCTACCCCTTTAATACCAGTAAAGTCTCACTCTTCCCGGGCTATACACTGGAGGTAAAGAGAAAGCGGGCCTCGTCCTTGGAGGTTAAGAACGCACTGAGAGAGGAGGGCCTTCAATTGTCTTTGATGTTCCCAGCCCAATTGCAGATCGCTTTAGAGGGTACCCTTCTGGCAGTCCAAAAGAAGCTTGGGAATGGATTGAGTCCTACAGAGTTGGGTCCTCCCAGATGGCGCGCCCTGGACCGGAAGAAAACAACGGAACTGGGGAGGCACTCTAGAATGCGTTCTAGCAGAGGAGCCCCTAAAAAACCAACTGCCTCGCAAACAGAGAAGGAGAGAGTTGAAGCCCTTCAGGCTGTGGTGGCACTCATGCCGGGCAGGAGTGCTTTCCCAGAGGTGGAGGCTTGCTCATCAAGGGGCACTGGGGACAATGACTCCTTCTGTAGAGACAGTGTAAAATTGCCGGTGGTGACACAGAATACAGCTGATTAGATCATCTGAAGCTGCCTGAACTTAGTGGTGACCCTGGCTCTTCTTTTGTTGTTGTACTGTCGGTGGTGGACTCTGGTCCCAAGATGACCTGTAACTGGTCGGGCTGGCGCGCTCCAGATGGTTTGTACACAAGATTCATGTCTTTAACTGTTCACCCCCGCTGAGGACCTTGCTGGGTTAAGACCTCATTAAGGGATATGTTTCACATGTTGTTTGGGCGACTTTACCATTGTCAGGCTGTCCTTGGGTTTGGGAGTTGTTCAAAATGGGGGTTCATCTGTTAGATTTCTTTATCTTATTGTTTTCAGAGGGGGTGGGTGTAAACGACAGAGGGGGTGGGTTGGAGGGGTTACCCCTGTTCGGATTCGGAACGTATTCCTGTGGACAAGGCAAGCACATTTAACGCAGAACTCCGCAAAGTTACAAAAAACTCAGCAAAGTTCCGCGAGTGGCAGAGTGCAGTATGAACTGCAGTTTGTGCTGCTATTTCTGCCACTCGGGTGCAAATTTTACCTGAGCAGCAGCTCGTGCATGCAAACTTACCATTCACAATCATAAACCTACTGTTTGCGATCGCGAGCAGGTAAAAACATCCGCTGCACATCGCAAAGCAGAGTTTTCTGTACTCCGCGTGCTCCGCGGAGTGCAGAAATCTGCACAAACGGACCAAACGGAGCAAATTTCACCACCCAGGCCTAACCAAGATGGGTTTATTCAATTGTGCTGCACCTCTTACAATCTTCGCAGACTCTACATGGAGGCTCTGACCCGCCGTCGGGCAGTGGTATTGTCGGTGGATTTGGAGAAGGCTTTTGCTACGGTGAGCTGGGAGTATTTGTTTGAGGTGATGTTGCATATGGGCCTAGGTGAGTTATGAGTGCGATGGGTGAGGCTTCTTTGTGCCTCACCTACTGCAAGAGTCAAGACAAGTAGAACTATCTCTAGGAAGTATAAGGTATCCCGGGGATCGCAGCAGGGGTGTCCCCTTCCTCCACTCCTGCTTGCCCTGGCCATCGAACCCTTAGCGGAAAGGTTCTGTCTGGGGGGGGGAGGGGCTGGGACTGCCCCTTACCGAGCAGCGGCACCACCTCTCTCTGTATGCGGACGATTTGTTGCTATACTTATCAGAGGCAGTTGAGGGTGCCACCGAGGCTTTGCATATCCTAGATGACTTTGCTCAGCTCTCGGGCCTCAGGGTTAACATATTTGTTCCCGATAGCCGAGCCATTGCCCAGGCCGATGGTGCTGCCTGCCGAAATTCTCTGGGCTCAGAGCACCTTTAAATATTTGGGTATTCACATCTTCCATGATTTGGATGACCTGAGAGAAGGAAACCTGGGAGAGGCACTTCCCTCACTCCGCTCTTCTGTACACTTTTATACACTTTTGTGCACATTACAGATACCCATCATGGCGCGGATCCAAAATGGTAATGCTGCCCCGGCTGTTGTACTTTTTGTGAATCATCCAGTCCTGATGCCGAGCAGCTGGTTTCGCTCCCTGAATGCCCTCTTGAGGGAACTGGTATGGGGAGGCGGGCACCCGAGGGTGTCTTTGAAACTATTGCAGCGCCCCATGTTGGAGGGTGGATTAATGATCCCAAATTCTGAATTCTATATGTTGGCTGCCCAGCTTCAGTGGTTGGCACAATGGGTGGTGGGTGTCAACGAGGAAGGAACATGCCTATCAGATCTGACGTCTAGCCCTACACTGGTGAAATTATTGCTGCTGGCTATGTTTCCCCCTTACTGCTCCCTGCTGTAGTGCACTGCTTTCCAGGCATGGAAAAGATGCCTTGGAGGAGGGCAGCAGCCCATTAAATATTTCCCATGCTGCCCCTAGTGGGGTTGCCACATGGCAATTCACAATCTATATGTACGTGCGACCAGCTAGCGTGGTGGTCCGAGGCTGGATTGGAAAATGTGAGGGATTGTTACTCAGACAAAGCTCTGATTCCATTTGCAGAGCTGATGAAGGACTGCCTCTAGGCCAGTTTATGTGCTACGAGGAATTGGCACGCACATGTGAGCATTTGTGGGGCGGTGGTAGGAAGGAGCCTGACACACACCCAGTTCTCCACGCCTTGTTCACGCTTGGTACCGAGGGACACTTGGTTAAATGGCTATATGCCACATTAATGGAAGTTTCCATCACCCCTCTAGCCAGGCTGCGGGCGAGATGGGATAGGATTGGGGGCAGAATTCTCACTGACTCCGAGTGGTGCAATGCGTAGCGGTATCCCAAAAAGGTCTCCAGGAACACCCATTTAAAATATATTCCGTTCAATTATACGTACATGATTTATATGTCGCCCCACAGGCCTAATGTGACATACAGTGGGGAGGTGCGACAATGCCCCAGGTGTGCTTACCCGGATCGAATTTGGGTCATATGACCTGGGAATGCCAAGGATTGCGCCCTTTCTCGGAACCTGTGTTTGACAAAATTAAGGACTTGCTGGGAAGATAATTGGCTCCCACGATGCAGGTATGCTTATTGGGCCTTTTTCCCAGGCCCCCCAAGCACATGATCGGGAATTGTTTGATTGATCTTGCATTGGGTCTCGCTGAGCATAGGATAGCAATGGAGTGGAAATCTCAAAGGGGGACACAATTTGCAGCTTGGAACAGGGATGTGGTTGCATAGGCCGCAACGGAGGGCAGAATATTGAGTTGGGAGGAGGCTCAGGAATAAAGAAGCATCCAATTTCTGAACAGTGTAGAAAGGCTTTAGCTGAATGGGAGAAAACTCTGGGCACCAGTGGCGAGGAAAGTGGGCTTGCCCACGGATCCCTTTCCGGTGCCATGGCACAAGACATTTCCCCAGGATCCCCCGGAGCTCCAGGGATTTGATATGTGGGGGGGGCAACATAGGGGCCTCGGCCCACCTTGGGTTGGCTGGCCGAAGGCAGATGGGAAGCCCATTACAGGGGGTTTTACCTCCTCCCTTGGACCTGCCTGTGGGTCAGGTCTGCTGCCACTGCCTTGGGATCTGACTGGTTTTAATGCATATACACCGCTCCTCTACACAAGTTACCTTTTGGTCTTTCCTTTTGTCTTTGTTTTTCATTTTGAGTTGTTTCCTTTTTTCCTCTTTTCTATTTGCGTTCTTTCATTACTATTGCTTGAATTTTGATTATAACATGCTGGGACTACGAATTCAACCAAGTATACCCATATGATGGACCAATTTTGGATGGATACCCACATAATAGATGTAAAATAATTGTAATAGTGGAGCAAGCACTGGTGAAAGTAACCAACACCACCTGATGATGTAATTAGCTCATTAACCTGCCGTGTTTAGTGCAATGGGTATTGTGTTGGGCGCTGGGATGTTAACCTCTTAGCACTATTATACTAAAATTAAGATTGACCTCTGGAAGTGCCAGTGAATTACTGCCAATAGTATTACATTGTATAACTTAGACTCTTCTTGATATTATGCTTATTTCTAACTGTATGCGTATCCTGTATGAGAACATATATAAATATCTTTTTGTGTTGCAACCTATATAAAATGCCACTAAAAACATTTTTTTTTAAACAACAAAAAAACATACTAAGGGTATGAAGCATATAGGATAAACCCTGGAGGTGGAGAATTCTACCTGCAGTGGGGAAGAAACTAGGGAAGTAAAGGTAACAGCGGAAGGGGACATGCCCCTAAGCAAAGTCAAGGACAAGGTGAGTACGAAGATTGTTTCTATTTTTATCCCATCAGGTGTGGGAGGAAGATTAAGGATAGTTCAAAACTCAATGGGAGTTAATAACGAAGGTTGCATGGGCGTTACAGGCCATTGAGGGTTATCAAATGGAGTTTGATTCAGAGCCGTGCCAATCGTCAGAGTAGAAGGAGTTGGTGTTTCAGAGAGATTTGGAGAAAGTGGTTCAAGAAGAGGTGAGACAAATGTTAGAGAATAATGCAATAGTAAGAGTGAGGGAGGAAGAAAGGAGACTTGTAAGTACCTTATTCGTAGTAGAGAAAGAAAACCAAGGGCTGGAGGCCTTTAATAAACTAACGGAATTTGAATCAATATGTCACGTATCGGCATTTCAAAATGGAAGGAAATCATTTCTTAAGGGATTTACCTCAAAACGTAGATTAGATGATGAAAATAGATCTGAAAGACGCTTATTTCATTATACCAATAGCAAGGCAGAGTCAGGGATACTTACAGTTCAGATGGAAGGGACAGTTGTATCAGTTTTAAAGTCTCCTGTTCGGATTGTCAGCAGCACCTTGGTGCTTCACGAAGGTTGTGCGACCAGTGGCAGGCTTCTTAAAAGAAAGGGAGATAAGAATGATTGTCTATTTAGACACTATATTGATAGTGAATCAGGGTGTGAAGGAATTGGATGAGGTGGTAACTTTACTGCAGAGTCTTGGGTTTGTGATAAATATGGACAAATCAATAATGGCTCCATCTCAGTCTATGGAGTTTCTAGGTTTTGTGGTGGACACAGTGACAAGTCAGTTATGGTTACCAGAGAAGTAGGTGAGGAAGATAAGGCAGGAGGTGAACTCAATGTCAAAGAAGGATTTGATGAAGTTGAGGGAGTTGGTCAAGTGACAGGCCTCTTATCATCATCAATTCAGGCAGTATTACCCGGCCCATTGCATTTCAGGGCCCTTCAGAGACTAGCAAAGGGTTTATGGTACAGAGATATGGTTTGTCTGAGCAGAGATGTGAGAGAAGAATTGGTGTGGGTGGAGGAAAATGTGGAAGCCTGGAATGGATGGGCAATATTTGGAACAAAACCAGACTTTGTGTTGGAGACTTATGCGAGCAACCACGGATGGGGAGCATCCTGCTTAGGTCAGGAGACAGGTGGAGTACGGTCAATGAAAGAGAGAGAAGAACATACAAATTGTTTAGCGATGCAAGCAGCATTGTTAGCCTTACAAAATTTCAGGAGAGACTTGACGGACAGTTCAGTGCTTTTGAAAATAGACAATGTGACAGCTGTTACATATATAAACAAGTTGGGAGGAAGCAGGTCAAAGCAATTGTCTGATTTAGCAAAAGAGATGTTGGAGTTTTGTATGGAACACAAAATAGATATTTGCCTGGGAATCCGAACGTGGTAGCGGATTGGGATTCAAGGAATTTGATAGATTACAGCAATTGGAAATTGATAGTGGAAGTTTTCAACAAAACTTTGGAGGTAGATTTGTTTGCCTCCAGACTGACTTATCAGTTGCCAAATTGTGTAAGTTGAAGGCCAGACCTGAGAGCAGTTGCGAAAGATGCGTTTTTGCAGGATTGGAGGGGAATGAAAGGTTATGCATTTTCCCCATTCTCAATGATTTAGAGAGTATTGCTTCAGGTGAGTAGGCAGAGATGTCAGTTGGTACAATACCTCTTTTTGGAAGAGACAACCATGGTTTCCAACGGTGATGGAGTTAGGGGTGGAAGAGCCATATTTGATAAGGTCTTTCCGAGGACTGTTATTGGGCGTAGAGAGAGAGAGGAGCATTCTTTGATGAAGTCAGGTTTTCTCAACTTACTAGTCTGGAGGATATCAGGCGCTCTGGAAGAATCTTCTTCAAGAATCAGCTTTTAGTTTACTCAATGAGTCCTGGGCTCCAGACACAACGGAAAATGTATAGAGGAGCATGGAAGGTATGGTTACGTTGGTGCATGGAAAGGGATTTGGATCGTGTGGAGGCAGATAATGTAGAGGTGGCACATTTTCCAGAACTGTTTGGGAAAGGAATGTGTTACAGGGTGGTAAATTGTCATGGGTCAGCTGTAGCAGCAGACCATTTATTAGTACAGGGTATATCTGTGGGTAAAAGCCCTTTGGTCTGCAGAGTGATGAAGGGAATTTGTTTCACGAGACCACTTAATGCAAAGTATCAGACTTTGTGGGATATGGATTTGGTTTTGCAGTTATTTGAAGGTTGGCCAAACAACAAATATTTGGAGGTAAGAGAGTTGACCTGGAAGTTGGTTACATTGCTTTGATTTTTTTTTCTGAAGGGTTTCAGATGTTAATGCTTTGGAAGTGTCACATAGGTTTTTTCAATTAGATGGCGTGTTTTTTTAGATTTGTTAATGGACTTAGACAATGTCTGGATCTATTTTTTATCCAAGATTTGGTGATTCACCTAATCTATTTGTGGTACAATGTTTGAAGAAGTATGAGACAAGGATGTTGGATAACAGCGGTGCAGGGGTTGATCTGCTGTTAATTCTTATGTGAAACATTTTAAAGAGGTAAGTAATGCTACAATTGCAAGGTTGGTAATAACAGCTATGAATGAAGCAGATATGGATGTGTCTACGTTTGCAGCTCATTCGGACAAAGGAGCTATGGCAAGTAAGGTCTGTATGATGGGAGGTTGTTTAGATGACGTTTCGAAGGCAGCTGATTGGTCATCTTCTGAAACATTTTTTGGGCCTGTGAATCGTGTTTCAAACTGTGATTTGAAAGGCTTTGACCATGCATAATGCACTCTTCTTGTCTTGAGATTAAAAGTATATGGATTGGTTTCATATTATAATTTTGTTTTGCAGATAATTAAAAGTGGATAAAGTTGATGGGAAAGATAATACAAGAGTGTGCAAGAGGAAGAACAAACAAAAGTGGAGGAAGATTGAGGATGCAGTTTATATAAGTGAACATTCTATTTCTCATTGTAATGTTTTAAGTTCTATTTGGAAGTTTTTAATCGTTTGCTGCTCAAAATGAGTGAACAAAAGTTCATGCATAATGCTAGCTTACTTGTCTTTAAATAATACTTGATTCTTTATTCAGTTAACATATAAGAATCGTCATTTTGCACTAGAAATTCTATTATAATTCTTCATGTTTGCAAACATGCTCTCACTTTCTTATGAAACACCTATGCACCAAGGATTTAAGTGGTTTGTGGGAAAAGTGATGATGTAGGGATGTATTATAAGGAATAAAGTACCCCACCATACATTATAATGATACCACAAGTCAATTCAGAGTTCTATAGCCTCATAAAGGAGCTTAACCCTTTACCTCATTCTCCTATATGGTCATGGAACGCCTTGGTGTCTTGAAATATCCATATAATGTTTGCCAGAGGGGTACTTTAGCCCCTATATTATATCTACTGTTGGTGTAAATATAACTCAAGTGCATTTTCCTTTCTTCTGAACTCTTTGCTACAAATATTTTTCTGCCAGTTTACTAATATGTTGAGATTTTAGACTGGCAAAGAAAATAGTTTAGGCTTAATGAGACAATGCATGTAAATACAAGCTTCAAAGATGCCTGTTTGCATATGTTGCATTCACAAATGCTGTTTATCACACTAAGGATTGCTTTATTGGCTTTGCAATTGCTGGGAACCAACAGCAAAATAAAGGATGTTTATGCATATATTGCATCCAGGAGATAATTGATTGTGACTAGGAGCATGATGTAAAATAGTTTATCGTGCATTCCAATTGTAACATTTCCTGGAAGGCAGAATGATGCACCAAGCAGTCAACAGCATTAGATGAGAAAATATTAGGCTTCTTGGTGAAGCCAAAATGCACTCCCCAGATATTTTTACAAATTGTTAGCAATATATCTTTAGACAGCTGCAAGGTCAAGCCAGACCTAAAAATCTGACCACATTGTGCAATGCATCCTATTGCTATATAGAACCCTATTTTGCTTTTAAAATGAGATATGTCATTTGGTCATTTGAACTTGCCTATTCATTTTAAACAAGGTGCAAAACTATTGATTTTGTTTAGCTTCAAGAATGAGTTACCTTTGGAAAAGGGCATGCAGCTTGCCAGAACAGTTTTGTGTTGTATGCATGTGTACGTGAATACAATAGCAACGAAGACTTAAAAAAGTAATGCATTAAACAAAACCAGCTTAATGCACCAGAGCAAACCTGTAAATTATCTTTTATGTCAGACACACAAAAGGTGATGGGAGGTTGTTCAAATGCAATGTTAACCACTGGCTATCGCTCTGGATAGTATTCCAACCCATCGTTCTTTGATCCACCATGCCACCTGAGTTTGGGATACAACCATATGCAAATCAGTCTTGACCTTGCTCCATTAGGAACAGTCCAGTCCAAACTGCCAGACCAGGTCCTTCCTGAACCGGAAAGAAGCAATCCATGGCAGGTTTCATGCCTGATTGAGGCTCTGCAGTCAAGTGTAGCTTAGTCCCTAAGAGATTGCCAGTGACTAGACCTTTTGCAAGCCTTCTCCCATCATTTTTTTGTGTTAGAAGTATATATGCTATCCTGCCACCACCACACCGGCAGGCCATGTGTTTAATTTGTAAAAAGATTTCATTATATTGTATTATATCACATTTTATTTTTCTTGGGAGCCAAACACTGGCACTCCCAGATACCAGGGTTGGAGAATGCCAAGGTTTCTAATTACCAAGACTCCTTACTCCTGAATCCAACTCACACCTTTTTGTTCCACCACTCAGGACACACAGTTGCTATGTTCCACTACTCCTGGTTCTTTTTCATCCCTGCTCTCTCCCTTTTTCACTCTGTTCCTTCTTCTTCCTTACTTGTCAGTCTTTCTCTGTCTTGCATAAAGTCTGATGATAAAAATAAGTCCTGGTCCCCAAAGAGTGCCACTGCCCAGCATCTGCAATAACTAGTACAAATTAAGCACCACGCATTCCCACAGGGATGAGCTACAGAGTGACATATAATTCAAGGGATGTGCTCACATGTCACAGGGAGCGAGGGCCCTGCTCCCAGGCTCACTGAGTCGCAAGCTCAGACCTGCTACCCCAGTGACCCAACCCGCTGCTATGCTACCAGACTGAAATCACAGCAGAGCAGTCACTGTCGGAAAATCCCTAGTCGTATGCTATGTAAAGATTGGGAGCAATATTATCAAGAACAGGCGATAAAATTATCGCCGCTTTATCGACAGGAAACTGTCGCTAAAGCGGCGATAATATGCTTGATAATAGGCCCTTGTGAATTCCCATAGCAGCCCAGGTTCTGGTGTTAACCTGGGCTGCTATGGGAATTCACAAGGGCCTATTATCAAGCCCATTATCGCCGCTTTAGCTGCAGTTTCCCGCTGATAAAGCGGCGATAATTTTATCGCCTGTTCTTGATAATATGCCCCTGGGTTTTATAACATATGCTTAAGAGGACAGAGATTAGCAATTTCTGCAGCGCTCTTCCTTTAAGATTAGAGCCGAAATTGATTTGTGCATGGATTTTTCTTTGCCTTTAGCACAGTGCTCATCAAAATTGTTCATAACCAGTCTCTTGCATGCAATAATTTGGTGAATCCACCAACATGACATATTTTCTCACAATTGTTTGGTAACATTTAAAATATTGCGTGGAATTTACTAAAGTTGAGTGGCACAAGAGAGCTTTTCTTTCATGAAACAGATTTATATATTCTCTAAAGCTTTTCAAATTATCATAATAAATATTTCAAGCATTGGCAAAGCCAATTGGTCTCGCCTTTGGGATCTTTTGGTTTGGCAATAGTTTTTTGCCATGCTGCATTGCATCTCCGATGCAGTGCACCATGGTTAAAGAAAACAAACAAATAATTGCAGTTAGATAATTTTGCAGGCATGTGCATCACTCATGGACCTACAAAATGACCCAATTTTTTTTTTTTTCCAAGTTGGAGCAGAAATAAAAAGAAAAAAAGTAGCGCAAACGCCCAAGTGTGGCTTGGAGGGCAAACAGAGGGCGTGGTGGGGTGGGAGAAGCAACACAGAGAGGGAGAAACAAAGGGTAACAGAGAAGGAGGATCTCGCTGAGGGCAGCAACATGGAGAGCAAGGGTTGGTAGGAGAACCAATAGATGAAAAAAAGAAGGGAGTGTATAAAGGAAACAAAACTGAGGGGTGGGGAGAAGCAATAGGGGAAAGAGCAACGTGGAGAAGGTGGCTAAAGCACATGGACGAGAAGGCAACAGGGGCAATACTTGAGGGCGAGCAAAACATGAATGGGGAAGGGAGAAACACATGGGCGACACAGATCAACACAGAGTGTAGGTGGAAAGAAGTACACGAGGGAGACAATGGAAAACATTTTTGCCCACATGCATCAAAGTCAATTGAATTCGCAAACGGTGCGAATCGCAATTGTCGGGCGTTTGCGAACCATGTTGCGATTTCTAAAATTGCGATTGCATTTAAGAAATCGCAATTTCAGATTTCTTAAATGCAATGCATGATCATTTTTTATTTGCGAATTCGCAAATTGGAAATGGTAAATTAGCATGAAGTTGAACTTCATGCTAATTTACCGAAAACTTTCAAATATGCACAAATTGCATTTTTGAAAGTTTTAATTTACACACACACATGCCCTTGGGGCATGTGTGTGTGTGTAAATTGCATTTAAAGTTACATTTCAGGGGTGCAGGGAGGGGTTCTTTGGACCCCCCCTGCACCCTTGAAATTGCATTTACATTTTGCGAATCGCAATTTGATATTCGCAAAATGTGAATGCCTTCCCATTCATTCCTATGGGCCTTTCGGCCCATAGGAATCAATGGGAAGGGTTTTCCTTAATTGCGATTCGCCAATTGTGAATTGCAATTAGGGAAAAATACCGAATCGCAAAAATAAATGCGATTTGTTCATGCATTGCCGTTTGCGATTTCTAAATTGTGATTCCTTAATTTTCGCAATTTAGGAATCGCAAACGGATGCAATGATGCATGTGGCCGCAAGACTCACATGAATTGCATAACCAAAAAGAAAAAAGTATTGCTTGAAAAACTAGTGGAAAAATAAAAGAGGGACCAACACAAGAATGACAAGCTGGAACATGAATAAGAAGTAAGAGGTATAGTCGGACTTAATAATATCTCTGGTTATACTATGAATAGAAGGCCATATATTCTGAAAGTATCACTTTTTATTAAGCATAGGTTGATGGCTCTAAGGTTAAGTCATATTTAACAGCAAACACATTAGCCAACAAATGTTTTACCCACTCTTGGCACGCGGTTGTATGTTGTTACAACAATTCCGTTGCAAAGCATTCCTTTACCACGCATGCGTTACAACGGAATTCGTTTTCTACGCATAACCTTTACCACTAATATTCCTTTACCACGCATAGATTAACAATGTTTTTCGTTGTTAATTTATGCATGGTGAGGGCATATTCTTGGTAAAGGTTACACCTCTCCCCTTACACGCCCCCAGCCTCCACTCCTTATAATTACCCCTGCCCTTAACCCTTAAATTTTTTTTTTAAATTACATTTCCCCTTACCCTTTTAACTTGTCTCCTCTCCATCTTCGTTGGTTACGTCGGCCGTACGTTGTAAAGAGGAAGCGGAAGTTTAATTCCATTTCCTCTCTAACGACGCTGATTGCTTGATCTTTGGCACTTCAGGTTAGTTCTTTTTTTGGGGGGAGAGACCCCCCCCAAACCCCCTTTTTTAATACCACGTTTTGTTAGTTTTTTAGTGGAGACCCCTCATACCCCCTTTTTTTTCATTTACCACACATGCCTATACTACGTATTTCGTAGTAAAGGTATGCGTGGTAAAGCCTCTCGTTGTTACCATGCATGTGTTGTAATGCATGCGTGGTAAAGGTTTTCGTGGAAATGGCCGCGTTATTGTGGCTATTTCCTTGGCGCGCAGGCCAGAGGGTTTCTCAAGGAGGATTAGAAAATATCAAAGGTAAATCAGATCAGGTAGTCTCTCCAGGCACAGGATCATAACCTGTATCTCAGGTAATCTGTGTCCCCTTTGAGTGAAATATTCAAATGTGGCCCTCCTGGATCAGGAATCATATCGCCCAAAGTCCTGGTTAAATGTTCTTGGTAAGCCCGCAATATGTTTTTTTTTCACAACCAGACATCTGCTCTGGCTTGTAGGCTTTACCTAAAGATTTGAAACGTTCTAAGTGTTCCCATTATTTCAAGACAGAGCAGAATCAAAGAAACATTGAGTTACCAAACATTGTCAAGGACAAGTAAAAAAAAACAATTCTGTATTGCCTTTTTCCTTTTATATATCTTGCAGATTAAATTTTGTGGGGGAAGATTTACATAGGTCAAGAAAACATTTATACATGGATGATGTTTATTGCTAACTTTTAATCTACTTCATTAAATCAATATAAAATCACAATCATTGTAATGGTGTTCAGTATTCTACTAATGTTCACCTTTTGTTACTACCTGGGCAAAGTGCTATGAGTAACTTGTTACCTTCATGTTGTTCCCCTGCCCCCAAGGCAGGAGGCCTTCCAAATGTTTAAATGTTATTGCTTTAATAGTGCAAAAGAGGTGAAAGGGGGTTGAAAGAAATGCACCTAGAGTACGAACAAGCGGTTCCAAAACAATAATACATTTCTATCCTTCACTATTGTGCTGTACCCATTTATCCTTTGGTACAAGACACTCATACATCACTGTCTCAGCAGTACACACAAGGACTGCCTAAAAACATTGATGCACAGGCCAATTGGATGTGTTGATACTAGAACTATCAAGTTGCCCCATTTCTCCACCTACTCTTGAAACAGAAAAAACATATACTCATGGTCTGTAGCTTACTTGGAGTGACACACAACTCTCTAGATGCGTTTTCCGGAACTAGACACAATAATAAAGATGTGACACCCATAGCCCCAAGAACTGCACAAAGTACGCAATTGGAAACCCTAAAATTGGACACAATGCCTCACCTTGGACTCCAAAATTGGCAACAGCCACAGAATTGGACACAGTACCCTAGAAAAGCCTACCCATAAATGGATGAGACATTCCCAAGGAGACCACCTTTATTGGGCAAAATACCATAGAGGTGGCCATAAAAGGATTCAGTATAACAGATAAAACCTGCAGAAACGAGATTTTCTAGGCTAGGCCTAATGAGGCTGGCTGCATATTCTGGTAACACCACCTCCTTTTTAGGTCGCAGCTTACCAGACAGCACAGCTGTCTGTGCTTTCTAAAGAGATCTTGGGGACTTTCCGAAAGTTGACCTAGGAATGCATCCTGCTATTGCTTGCTTTTTGCTTTGTTGTTCATAACTTATTTTTGGTTGCTTTCTGTTTGCTGGCTTTATTTGTGTTAGGCTGTCTAGGGTCAGCTCGCCCTCCCATTGCTTTAACCGTATTTACAGTATTCTTCTTCAAACTCGTTTTTTTTCAATCTTATTCTTATCTCGTCATATTGGCTGTTCATTCAAAGACTAAGGTCAAATGTCAGGTGCTGTCTTCTGAGGGCACTTGTTTACTTTTCTTTCTCTGACTTCAAAGTGAGAGGATTTATGTGACAATCCTGCTGGATACTTGGGGTAGGTAGAAATACTTTTTTCCTAGCACGTGACAAATTTTAAATGAACTCTGTAAGTATTTCAGAATATATCAATCAGAATTAGGAACATAAATGAAGCACTTTTTTTGTTATTTCTGAAGTGTGTTGGAAACATATACTTTCATATGATCAAAATAAATCATTATACTGAGGTAATGTAATTTCCAAACATTGTCATCTGTGCACTGTATAATTATATTCATAAAAGTATATATCTATGCAAATGTAATTGTTATTTCAACTGGAAACTGGAAATGTGTTGTTTGAAATGGCAGTGTGCTACCGCACTGTGCATACTCCACTCTGCACCATTCCACTTTACACCATGCCACTGCACTCTGCGCCTCTGCACTATACCCCACTCTGCATCACTGCACTCTATGCCACTGCACTTATTGCCACTTTGCACCACTGCACTCTACTCAACACCACTCCACTTTGCACCACGCCACACCACTTCTTCTGGACAGCTCCACTATACACCAATGCACTCTACACCACTTCATGCTACGCCTCTCTATTCTACCATGCACCGCTATACTCTATGCCAATGCACTGTTCACCACTACCATACCAATCTACTCTGCACAAATCCACTCTACGCCACTGTACTGTACACTACTCTGCAAAACTGCACTCTATGCCACTGCTCTCTATGCCAATACACTGTATGCTAATGCACTGTACTCTGTAACACTCAACTCTATGCCACTGCACTCTACGCAAGTCCACTGTATGCCACTCTAATCTACTCTGCACCACTGAGCTCTATGCCACTGCCCTCTATGCCACTGCACTCTACACCCCTTGATGCCATTGCACTTTATGCCACTCTACACAACTGGATGGAGAAGCAGCAAGACCCCGGAAGACCACTCAGCCTTTAAAACCTCTGTGACCGAACACTACTATCTCATTAGAACAACAAAGAATGCAGCCCTAAAAGAAAGGCTCAACCCCAGCGCAATCTATAGCAAAGAACTCTTCGTGTTGGTCAAACAATTCACCAAATGCAGGACAGAAACAGCAGAAATGCCACCCTCCAAAGACCTCTGCAACAACCTCTGTACCTTCCTCCACCGCAAGATTAAGGAGATCTAGGACAGCTTTGACAGCTTTAATACCCAAGACCCTCTCACCCCACCCACAGCCACCACACCCAGCGACATTGGACCCCAGCACACCCTACTCAGCTGCACTACCCCCACTCTTAGCCATGCTGAACAGCAGCCACACTGCTGTACTACATGTCTAAAATACATTGGCAAAGCCAATAGCTCTTGCATAAGTGAGACCTATTGGCTTTGCCAGTCCTTGTTAGGTCTTGCAAAACAGACAGCTTTAGCTGTCTGTGGGAAGATCTGCTCTTTTCACTGTGTAACATATAATTAGATTAAGCTGTGGGTCAGCTCCATGCTCTTGCTTAGATGGCATTGTTGTCTATCTCAGTTATCTGTTCTTGATTCTAACGTTTTCCTACATATTCTTATATTTGTCTCATCCTGGAGTATTCCGGTCTCACAGTGTTCTGAATCGAAGAGTTGCATCCATCCACTGCGTACTTTTTTGTATTCAATACTCCGTGGGAGTGCATTTATTTTCTTGCTCCCCCTGCTTTTTCTTCTGCGTCTCCCATGCGCAGTCTCCACTCCCTCACTCCCCAATGCTCCCCATCCTGCCACCATGATACTTTCTTTATTCTATTCTATTTTTTTTTACAAGAACAAGGAAGCACAAAGTGCTACCAGGCAATGTGCCTCCTTTCTTCACTTTGCGAGCTCCTGTTTTTAATATTTTTTGCACTTCAATTTACCATTCTAAAACAACTATCTAACATTTAAAACTGTAAACTGAAAAAAGAAATCGATTTCCACGCATCACAACATATGAATGTGCATCAAAAGCCATCATCGAATGGACTTTCTTCAACAGAAAAACCATTGTATTATTGCAAGCCACACATAAACGTACATCGTTATGTATGCATTTGCATGCTCACATGCATATTTTTTTGGGGGGGAGGGGGGTTATATAGTGTGAACTAGACCCAAAGGTACCAGAGTGCTTTACATGAGCACCAGATGTGATACATTCATTGTGTTAGGCACGGGGAGATTTACTGGTTTTCCCAGAATCACAGGACGTTGAGCTTCCCCGCCTAGTCTTGAGCCTGGCTCCTCAGCTTCAAGGTCGACCGTTCTAGCTGTTAGGCCACACCCTCTCCCCAAATATTGATAAAAAGCATTAGCAAAGTCAATAGTTTGGCCGTGTAGAACTGATACCTATTGGCATTGCAAATGCTTGTTCTTGTATCTATGCCTCCCTTTCTGCTGTAAATAATCTTCTCCCTCTCCTCCCCTGATTGTTGCTTTCTTTAGACCAATTCAAGTGATATGATATGGCACCAAATGTCAAGGTCCTTCTTAGAAGGCCACTGCAGCTTGCACCACAAATTGTCCTGCCAGCGCTGCCAATAACATTACCAACATAACACCTAACCATCTCACTCTGACAAGTGTGACAATTCAGACTAAGCTAAAATAATGGCGTGAGAGGCTGGTATTATTTATTTTTAATTTATAGTGTCTTAATAACAATGGTGGTTGTGCTCATCTCAAAATGAAAGACAGCACAACCATGTGGTGGGCTGTCACCAAAGCGGGTGCTGATAGTTAATTGATGGTGTCGAGCACCAGAAACCAATGGCTCAAATTAAGAACTAGCTTGCGAAAGGTAAATGAAAGAAAAAATAAATCACAATGTCCTACTGTGCAGATATGCTCACATATTACTTTTAAGGCACGATACAGTGTACTTGCAACTTTACGACTGCCTTCGGAATCCTCCACGATGTAAACAATGTGAAACTGCAGAAAGTACAGATTTTCTTTTGATGTCCTTATTAGTGTAGTCTATAACTATGCCTTTCCCTTTTTATAACAGGATAGGATGCTCCTCTGCCAGTTAAGTAAATCCCAGGGAGGTGATATAGTGCTGTTGTACCGGGCGCACATAAAACGAAATCTCTCCCGTTTGTATGTATATCATTAGAGCTAATATTAGTACTCGGAGGGGAGGAAGAATTGCTTTTTTCTGGCAAGTGCGGCAGGTCAGCAGAATTCTCTGCTGTGATTGCACAGCTGGGGAGCGATGGCGCGCGGCGAAGGAGGCAACCGCGTAAAAAGTCTGGCAAATAGTCCGTTTACGGGAGGCGCACGCGCCCCGGGAGCACTTGACGCGATTATGGAGAATTGCAAGCTTTGTTCTCTTCCTATCCAGGATACAAGGGTGGGTGGATGGATGGGTGAATAGATAGATTGGTTCTTTCTGTCGGTATTTATTTAAAGCAGTTCTGCCTCCCTGTTGTTCTCCAGGAAGTAGGGTATGATAGTAGTGTAGTTCTCCTTTCTTGAATGTCAATGAGAACCAGGCCCGGTTCTAGAGTGTGGGCCGGGTGGGCCAGGCCCACACAAAGAAGATCCTGGCCCACCCAAGGCTATTCAGGAGTGGAAATCCAGCTGCACATATCTGGGCCAGCTTTCCTGCTGGCGCACAATCCGAAAGGCTGCTACAGCTCGAAAGGGACTCACAGAGTCAGCCGGTCCATTGTCATGGGCAGAATGACCAAGGGCCGGCAGAGGAGGCACAGCATGGAGCGTCTCCTCCCAACCCAGGCCTCACAAGAGGATTTTGATTCCTTGGGGAGCTGCTGATGCTTTTGAACAGCACAGTTAACAAGTCATAGGCAGGGGATGTGACCTTTTGTGCCTGCTATGAAGGGGGTTGAGATTGGAATTTTCATTCTATTGAAATTCCATCAATTTATAGATTGAGGAGGGTGCTGTACACAGTTAGGAGGGATGGAACTTCAGAACAAACACCAAGGACTGAAATAACTTTACATTTAAACATTTAAAGACAAGCACTTGCAATGCAATGCAATAGGCCTTGCACTTGCTAGGTTTTGAGCTATTGACATTGTAAATCACACTGCATTTATTACTAAATGGAAGGCATTTAGTAGTAGTAAAGTTAGGACTCCTATCTTTTATATTACTAAATGCCTTTTGTGAATACCAAAAGTAGTACGTTTCGGATTTTATCTCTGATTAGGTCTGTGAATCGGGCCCTATGTTTTGGCAAAGGGAGAGGTAATAGCAGAGGAGGAATAAAGAGAGATACTGAGACAAAAAGAAATAAGAGACGGAGTGGGGAGCTGAGACAAACTGAGAGGGGGGATGGAAAGAGGGAGAAATCATTGAGAGAAGAAGAAAGGAGGCTAGAGGGGATGGAAATAACTATAGATATGCACAATGAAGGAGTGAGAGAAGGGGACACAAAAGAGGAAAACAGACAAGGAATAGATGAAGTGAGGACAGACTAAGTGGAGGGAAGGGTAGAACAAGAGATTCATAAAGGTAGAATGGGAAACAAAAGTGGAGAGAAGGAAGGAAGAAAAAGGAAGGAAAAGAATAGTGAATTACAAAGCAAAGGATGGATGCAGAAGAGGGTGTTAGAAGTTTCCTGGTCAATAATAATGAGGAAAGGATGAATCAAGGCCTCACACACACATCTTCGTTCTGATGTTACAGCAGTCTACAGCTTGATTTAGAGGTTGGCGACACCTAGAGGAAGTGCCAAATCAGGGGTAGAACCCAAGAAATATTATTATACTATTCCTCCAAGAAAGAGATACTATGGTAAAAGAGATGCCACCTGTGGATCCTCCACTGTATCTAACAATTTCTCCAGAAATAGGTGAGCTTTTCCTTACCACTCAACAATAAAACAGACTTATGGTCTTATTTCTATGAAAGATAGAACAAGGTCCATCCACTTTCCTGAATAACCTTTGAAAACATGCAGAACTGAAAGCACTTACAAGGACAGGGATCTTTTTAATGTCTACAGGGAATGGTCTTCTGCAAATGTCAAGGTTTGATAAAGCAGGTAGCTACCGAGAGCAGCAATGTAGTAAAGTGGACACAACAACATATAACATTAGGTGTAGGACACAAACAAGTTCAAGGGCTAGAGGAAAATTAAGGTGACTGACATAAGAAAACACAATTGAAGAAAAGGAGAATTTTCAAGACAGGGAAAAACCTGAAGTAAAACTCAAACAGACAGTAGGGATTGAGAGAGTGGGGAATAAGGACATGAGAGGTAGAAAAATAATAACCTATAGAGTGTATGTGAGAGACAGTCTATAATTTCTCCCTCTTTCTCACTCTTCTAAGAGAGAGGGGGGTATATAGTACAGGGGCAATGGAAATGGGGAAAATCAGGGCAACTACAGAGAAAGAAAGAATAAGAGAGACAGACAGGAAAAAAGAGATGGATAGCAAGAGAGACAGAAAAATGGGAGGGGCAATGATAAAGAAAAGTATTAAAATAGATAAAGGGGTTTGTAGAATGAGAGGAAGACAGAGGGAGTGAGACAGAATGAACAATTGCTATGAAATATTCACAGACCTACAGAAACATAGCATATCTAATAGATGTGGTCAGTGAGAACGTGAGAGTGCAGGTAAAGTGAGAGAGTAAAGAAAGGGGGCAGATGGATAAGCCCTAGCAGGAGCAGTGATGGGCTGTTCATACTTGTGGGGAACGAAAGAGAGAGCAAGGACACAGGTACTATATAAAAAATGAAAAGAATGTCTGTAGTTGAAGTGATTTCCTCCAGCATGTCAATTTAGATTCAGATCATGTCTCTTCCCACAATATAGATGTCACCAATTACCAAGCTGCGTTATACCTCTAAGACTTCTTTGTGGCAACCAAAAGGGTCCAAAAAAAACTTGGTGTACATCGACTGAAGCCTGAAGTTTAGCAGTGAGTTTTCTGAATTATGATATGTAGGCAGTTATATCAGGAGTACTCAGGGTAGCCAGGAAAGTCAGTGAAAGGAATGTAAACAAGATCTTCTGGTAGGTGAAATTGTGAAGAAGATTTAGCAACTTCAGGATGACATGTGGCCCAGGGGTCTAAGGTGGACCGCATCTTCATTGATTAATGTCCCTGAGTAGGAACCTCTGGGCACATGAGCGGGGCCAGACAGCACAATTAAATGGCACTGAGTAGGAAGCTTGGCACTCTGGTTAGCCAGAGACATTGGGCCACGGAAGAGCATTGAAGGCTTTGGAGTGAGTTGGGTTTTGGGCAGCTTAAAGTAAGCATACACCTCATGACCCTGAGGGTGAGCTTGAGACTCAGTGACCTAAACTCAGCTATGCTTCTGAAGCATATGTTCACTCCCAATGCCGACGGTGAGGATTGAGGGTGAGCAGAAGCTTCAGCCATCTGGTGTTGACAATACACCTCATGCCCTTAGGGTGAGCAAAACATCAAGGAAGCTATACAGATATATACGTTTCACAGAATCTCATGGTAAACATGATCCTCATGGAAATGAAGATGTCCTGGAACTTCCAAGTAGGAGTGAGCAAGAGCTACAGGATCTAAAGGTGAACAGGGAAATCAGGTGACCAGAGGATGAGCTGGAACCCAAAGGCACCTGAGAGTGAGCTGGAACCTTAAGGAGCTGAGCCTGAGCAGGAGTCTCAGAGGATTGGAGAATGGATATGAGTTTCAGGGTCTCTTTAATAAGTGGGTAGTTTGGAGACCAACTTATTGTGAACTAAGGGCCTGAGGGCCTTAGAATGAGGAGCACCTATGGATTCTTAAATGTGAACAGAAGCCTATAGAAAAGAGGATATTTATGAGCTTCTTGGGACGTGTTGGTCAGGGCCAAGCATGGAATTATTGGAATGACCAGGAGTTGTAGAGAGCTGCAGAGAGAGGATTCAGAGATCATAGGGTGAGTAAGGGCTTAGAGGATCAAAGAGTGAGCAACAGTTTCAGCAGGGCTGTTTCTGCCATTAGGCAAGACCTGGCAGCCGCCTAGGGCAGCAAAAGGGGAAGGGAGGCAAAAAACATGAGTTTGGGAATCCCCTTAAACGGCCTTCAACTTCAAAAGTGCATTGGGTAAGTGCCCTCTACAATTCGACGTGATGTCACGTTCGGCACCACAGGCGGAGGATGTCATGCCGTGCGAGCCACTATAAATATGCGACATTCGATTTTGCACTTGACCCGATTGGTGTCAGACCTCTGTGCTCGCACCCTGTGCTGACCCCAAGGTGCCTGCCCACTTCTAGGAGCATCGGTTCTTGTGAGAGGTAACCTTCCTGCCTCACTGCCCCAGACTCTAAGCATCTATACCTCAGTTAAAAATTCCACAGTCCTGTCCACCCAGCTCCCCTGGACCGGCAGGACCCTCTTCAACATGTTCACCAGTCAGCAGGGCAAGCGCATCCATAACGAGAGGTAAGGCTTTAAGGCGCAGCCTAAAGGCTTTGGCAATTTACAAAAACAAAAACGCCTGGAAAAGGCCTTTTTATTAACGTATGGGAACAGCAAAGCAGGCAAACTGCTGTGTTGCCTGCCATACAAATCCAGCCTGTGGACCAGTCGATCCTGTCAGTCCTCGAGCGATCAATCACTCTTTCTCTATGAACCTCCCTTTGAGAGTTCCATTTGTACCAGCGACCCAATGCAGGGGTTTTGTTATAGACCCCTCTTATCCCGCCAAATGAAGTCCGCCCTCTACCCTTTGGTTAGCGCAGCCTCATCTTTAACCAACTCATTTTTTGCTTCTCCTCTCACAGCCTGGTCAATTTCCATCACTCCGTCTAGTGTTTCCTCCCTATTGCTGACCATCATCACCTCACCACTCCACTGGGCTCACCATCCACACCTCTGTGACCCTTGGGGTCACAGGGCAGCCATGGACTGGTTCTCATCCTATCTCTCGATTGATCACTCCCTCTAATCTGTCACTCATCTATCTCCACTCTTTATGCCTCTCGTAAATTTACATGTTCTCACTTTTCACTCACCCCTTTAAGACTCCTGGCGCTGAATGTCTTTTTGGGTGACTCATGCTGAGCAGCAGTGGGGCTCCCTACCAGGGACTATTCACCCCTCTTCTCAGAGGTAAGTGGGTGAGAGGGGTGAGCAAATTAATGAGGAGAGGCAATGCAGAGTCTGGTTGAGAGTCAGAGCACAAGCTGATCCATCCATCATTCTGTACAGTTTTCAGTGTTTCTTTTGTTGTGAATTTCAGTGGTGTTTTATCAGTTCCAATATCTAAATCTATGCTTATCAGTGCATAATGGGGTGCCAAACCCCTAAAATAGAGAAAAACTATGTTTTCCAAAAACACATCCTCTTTTTGCAGTAATTGTTATAAAGCCTGCATTTTATTCAAAGGAGAAGTAATGCGGGGTATGTGGAGCCTAGACTGTCTTATAGCATAGTCAGCCGCTGGCTTCTTAAATATTTCGGTAATAATGTTGTTACAATTTTCTAATGCAAGGGGGAGAGAGTGATGATAGTAAAAGGGAGGGGCAGCATTTTTCAATTCTTGCATAGGGCGGCAAAACATCTAGAACCGGCCCTGAGTTTCAGGGGCCGATTCGTTGGAAGATGTGTGAGTGAGCTGCAGATAAATAATAGTGTTTCCAGCAAGTGGAGACTGCTAATGGTCATAGAAAATTCGAAAAGTTTAATTTATCACAAATGTTTCCCCAAATTTGCTCCCTGATACTATCCAAGCAATGTTTACAGAAAGGCTGCGATCTGCAAAGGTGGACCAATTGCTTTTGGGTGCTCTAGACAATATTTGGTCCTGATTAAACCCAGGACAAAGGCTACCTTCAGGCCTGGGAACAAGTGTGATGTCAGCAGGGATGGTAGTTGCTGCATGCACAAATGAACAGCACAGATAACCTAAACACTCTCACTCACAGATGAGGCTGAAGCTCCATTTGCAACCTTTTTGCAACAGAATTCTAGGATTTTTTACAAAAGCACCTTACCTGACATATTTCAGTGCCTAAAAGAAAGGTGTTTTAAGGTTCGCAGTGCATACCCGCTAGTCCCTTAACTCCTGTGAAAGTCCTTTTTTATTGCATGCATGGCTAAGCAGAAACAGTTTTGCACACTTTAGTGTTGTCTATTCTAAGCAGGTTTCTTTAGTATAGGGCACTGCAGTATTGTTTTCCTGAATAAAACTTCTTTTATTACTTGATACATGTTAATTACCATTTACACATTGCAAAACAAGTACACACTACAAAACAACCTGACAAATTAATACTAGTATTTCAAGCATGTTGCTACTTCTTCCATTAAATAGGAGATGTGAATGATGGAAGTATTACCACTACAGGGAAGACTTCCAGAGGCTAGAATGGCCAATGCGGAATATCTCAAAAAAGCTTGGATGACCTCAAAATAGATAGGGGAAAATCCCAGTCCAGGGTGAGAAAGCGTTTTGCGCATGATGAGCAACACATTGTGTGCGTTGGTTACCATAACTGGTGGGTTTCATTGGTTTTGCACTTTTGTCAAAACCACAGCTTATTAACTGTGTTTTTAATGAGCCTGTGCATACAAAGAGATTATAAATAATAGTAAACTCTGCATTATTTTAATAGTTTGGGGTGGGCAAAGTTGTCAGCGGGATTACTATGGTGCATTTTTAAAATTCAGTGCTTTGCAAACTGCAAAGCTGAACCTGACAAGCTGCAAAGAGATGTGTGGCAGCAGGAATGCTTCTGCTGCTGCACATGACCAGAAGCAGGCTGCAGCCAATCGATATGCTGCGTCCCTTCCCTTCCACAAAGCCAGAAGAGGAGCAGGGAAAGGGCAGTAGCTACCTCGTTGGTTGGTGTTCAAATGGCAAAAGTTGACAATGTAAGTACCTAAAATATTATATTTCAGCAATACATTGTACCACTGCCCATTCATCTTCGTGGCCTACCCATCCTTGTGCATGGCAAGAAACCTAGAGCCGGGCCTGATGAGAACGCATGTTCGATCCTCAGCGGTTCAAAATGAGTTACAAAACCATGAAGCGGTTGTATTTGCTAAACTTTGGCCATGCGGCGGGGAATCTCCTATACTATCTCCCACCACTTCTCAAGAAATTTCAGGAAAATTGTTTAATTTATTTTCAATACAGTTCCAGGAGGTAATTACCAATGTAAGTTCACAGGCCAGGGAGCGAACATCTCATCAGATTTCCGGTGCCATCAAGGAAAGAAACACTGTCAGAATCGAAACCAACGTTAACCAGCGTGCAGCTATTATGGGGCAGGAAGAGACAGGTATATAGTGGGTTGATTCTTAAGATTGCTGCTCGGCTATACTAAGGAGCCACTTACCGTATTTTCCGGCGTATAGGACGACCCGGCGTATAAGACGACCCCCTACTTTCATTGACAGACTGTAGGTTTAATGCTATATTCGCCGTATAAGACGACCCCCACTTCCTAACGTCCTACAGTCCCCTTTCTATCTCCATGGACTGAGATCATGTGGTACTGACGCTCCTCTCCTTCCGATGAGCGTAAGAATTACGGAAGGAGAGAGAGATCAGCACACGTGGAGGAGCGCCTCGTCTGCCTGGGGGATGTGCAGCTGCAGTCTAGGTAGGGCTCACGGCGCCATTTGTTCATTTGTTTTAGTTTAAAAGTTGGGGGGATGTGCAGCTGCAGTCTAGGTAGGGCTCACGGCGCCATTTGTTTTACCGTACTTTAAACCTTGCGCAGCGTTTGAGTTGCCTCTGGCTGGCGACGGGCTGTAACTGTACAAGTACGGTACCGGTAATTTATTTTCAAGACCGCCGACGGGCTGAGATTGTGTTGTTGCACAGTGCAACCATCGCCTACGTTCTTTGTTGTTGTGCTGGAGTTCCCTAAGCGCCACCATTTTCAACTGAGGAGCGGTCTGACACCTTCGGGTGAAGTCCGCGCTATGTGAAATAAACCGCCAATTTTTGTATCCGGCGTATAAGACGACCCCCGACTTCCCAGAAAATTTTAAGGGGTTAAAAGGTCGTCTTATACGCCGGAAAATACGGTATTTATGGCAAGTGGAAGCTAATTTGTGGCCCTGGTGCTGTTCAATCATGCCTCTGTTGTTCAGTTCCTACCACTGTCGCGCTGATTACATACATGCTCCTCAAATGGTCAACAAAACCACACACAGCATAGATGAAGTTTCCTCCAGAGGAGAATGTAAAACTGCAGATTTTGCTTCTAGAAACGAACGCAAAATGATCCATAAGGAGCAAAATAGGGGGTTACCGGTCAGCCAGTCAGTCAGTCAGGAGATACTTTATTCGGTTCAATTTCAAAAACCATAAAAGTACAAACACACACAAAAGGTCCACAAGACGCCAGGCAGCATAATGACATAAAAATACAGTATAAAAAAGGGAGGGAGTACCCAATTTAAAAAAAAATGCTGAAACATGATGTCAAAATTTAAAAACAGCAATATGTACATCATTCTATAGTTAAAAAATGAACATAAGAAAATTTGATTTAGGAATTGATTCAGGTAGCAGGAATTAATATTTACAGTAATTCATCTAGCACCAATTGATCTTTTTACTGAGTCTCACCGCTATGGTTAAAAATCTAGCTACATTGTAAATTTCCCATATATCTGATAATAATTGAAGATACAATAAAGCTGGCTTGACTTGCCTAAACCCTTTCCCCTTTAACAGGGGTATAATAAACTTTTTCCTAATGTCTTTAAAGTGATCACAGAAAAACAGAAAGTGAACAGTGTACATAATCGAACAGCCATCACATTTACACAGATCTAGATCAAGGTGCTTCGTCCAACCAGGACGGCCAGAAATTATCAGGTGGATTTTGTCTAATCGGAACTTGGTTAAAAGGTATCTATGATTTGAATTGTTAACAAACTTTAGGTAAAGTTCCAGATCATGTCCAGAGGATACAATCAATTGATGAGTCCTCACAGATGGCTTTAACAGCTCCAATCCTTCTCTGTCCATCCCTCGGTTCAACAAAAAAGTATTTTTGACCCACTTCAAATCACCTTTCACTAAGTTAGATGGTTTGTTAAACAGTTCAGGCCGACCTAACTTTGTACATAGTTGTTGTACATATTTCAACCAAGGGATCTTGTCCCAATGATCTAGCGTAAGGCAGTCCTTAAAAATTTTGTGATTCACTTCTAGTTCCAGGTTAAGCCAGACTGAGATCCATTTTAGTAGGGGGGCCATAGCGATTCGATCTTCCAGATTATCCACGCCGCATTCCTGATGTGCTATGAAGCCGGCCGTTGATCTTGGCAGGGAGAGATTAGTTTTAAGAAAGTTATCTTCCGTTACCTGAAGCATTTTAACTGGCCTAAAACCCCACAGGCCAGCGCCATACATGGCAATAGCAATACATTTAGCAGCATATATCTTTAAAACTGCCTCCAGGGGTTTCACCCCTAGTTACGTGAAAACCCCAGCACTGCAGAGATAGAACGCGCCAGGGCATTTTTTTTCTCCAACAATTGGGGGTGCCACGTCGAACAATCATCAAATACGACCCCCAAATAAGGAAATCTGGAGACTCTTGTCAACTTATGCCCATTACATTGCAGTGTCATTACATTTTTCTGGGCCTTGCCTTTCTGGCCCACCACCATAACTTGGGATTTACCATAGTTAACACTTAAATCAAGATTCATCATAAAATCATAAAATGAATTTAACAGACATTGGAGACTCACTGCAGTTCTAGCTAGGAGAGCAGCGTCGTCCGCATTTAATAATGCGGGCAATAAGTACTTCCCTGCCCTCGGAATGTCCTTACACGCTGCTCCTAAAACGTCACCCAGGTCATTTATATATAGTGTAAAAAGCAGGGGAGCTAGAATGCATCCCTGCCTTACACCATTAGTGATATTAATTTTGCCCGTGCAATTACCTTTTCTATCATATCGTACCGTAGCTGTGAGGTCCCTATGGAGGTCCGCTAAAAAAGACACAATATTGGGATCTATTCCAATTCTAAGAAGCTGGCCCCATTACTTGGATCTGTTTACTCGATCAAACGCCGAGGACAGATCCATGAAAGCAATATACAGGGATCCTGGCTTCGCTATTGTATATTTCCCAATAAGCAATTGCAAATGCAGGCTTTGGTCTATAGTACTACGCCCCTTTCTAAAACCATACTGTAGGGGCGAGAGAGTATTGGTGTCCTCCAACCAATCAGTAAGTTTACGTAAGACCACTCTCCCTAGGACCTTTACCGAGGAATCAATAAGAGATATATTGCCCGGGTCACCCCTATCACCTTTTTTATAGATAGGGACGATCACCGACTGGGACCATGTCTCCGGGATGCCTGTTTTTGAAATTCTGTTAAAAACGTTTGCTAAAACTTTGGACCAAAATGAAATATTTGCTCTAAAAAGGTCGGAGGGAACTCCATCCGGCCCGGGAGCCTTATTACTAGTCATTTTACCAATAGCGACGGCCACCTCACCCTCGTCTACAGTTAGGATGTAAGGCAATCTGGAAAAGGTGGTCGAAGCCTCTACCCCCAAAATCTCCTGTTCATAAACAGACTTAAAGTGCAAGTGCCATTTATCTTCTTGTATTCCACAGTTCAGTTCATTGTTACTAGAGTCAGTAAAATAGGATTGGTTGACCACGGCCCAGAACTTAGCACTACTTTTCAACACATCAATTGATGTCAACTCAGCCCAGGCGTCCTCTCTAATCTCGCAACGCCTTCTTTCAACGACTGTCTTGTATTCTTTCCTAAGGGCAGCCACGAGCAATCTATCCACTGGTTTGGATTTAAGGGCCACTTTGAGTTTATGATTGGCCACAGAACAATTCTTATCAAACCAGCCTTCCTTCCCTTGCGCTTTGCCTTTACCCTGACGAGTGAGGTTGGAGACAATGTCGAGGCAAACCTATTGGTACGCCTCCACTACTTCATTGTCCCCTGCCTGATCATCCATACAAAGCTTTAGTTCCTCCCGGCTACTACTACAAAGATTGCAGAAAAACTCCTCTGGGACTATCTTGCACCACTTGATTCTACGGGCTTGGTCAGTCAAGCGCATATCGCGTTTGTCCACCAAATTCGACCTACTTTCCATAGTTACAATTACATTTTTGACCCTTAATACAACTGGGTTATGGTCGCTAAAATGAGACCGCACGACTGTATAACTAATAATATGGCTTCCACAACTACTACTTAAAAAATAAAATCAATTACAGACCCGCTACCATGTCCTGTAAATGTAGGAATATCCTCACTGCCCCCGTTAGGTCACATAAGCCCGTTTTCGGCCAGCAGAGTTTCCAGGAAAATGCCCTGGTCCGAGTGCTCAAAGTGAATGTTCTCCTCATCCGGAGGACCAAATAAAACGTTAAATGGACATTTGTCCTGACAACCATGGACATTAAAGTCCCCCATTAACATGATAGTACATTCAGACTCCGATGACTCTTTAAATTTAAGGAGAAAGGAGTTTAACATCATCAGATTACTAAGCGGATGAGCCCTATCAAAAGAATTATAAAAATTCACTAGCAGGACATTATGAAGGCCCTTGCGGGTAATTTGGACCGCAAGGCAGTAGGGACAGCTAGTAACTATTTCCTTATAGGTACCCGGGATTTTAGCGGATACCAGGGTAACCAAGCCCCCTCGGGCTCGCCCCCGAGTAGAGGTAATAGCTGTGAGAAAAAAAGTAGTAAAACCATCAACTGTGAGTATATTTTGTGTGTCCCAGGTTTCCTGTATGGGTATTATATCCATGGTGCCTGTAAAGTCCCTCCATATGGGGTCATCAACTTTGCTCCTGAGACCAGCAATGTTCCATGTTGCCACAATCATCTCCCCCTTCCCCAATACATTATCCTTTTTTCGGGGTGGTGGGTCCCCTCCTTCAACACCCCGATTGACTATTGGAATTAAATCAATGTTTGACTCCTGCACAACCTGGGTACTATTTTCATTTTGTAATGTGGTTGGGGGGATATTTTGCATCAAACTAGGCGGTGTACCCTGTTTTTGTCAATCAACCCAATCCAAATTTGACACACACTCATATCGATTGGCCATTGGGATGTTAAAATGATTTTCATACCCATTCACAGTCTGGGGATAATTGTAAAGATGGCCATTCTGTAACCCTGTGCCAAACCCGCCTTGAGTAGATCTACCTCTACTTCTCTTGACCAAGTTCCAGCTATCATCTCCACCCTCATCCCATCCATAGGATTGCACCTCCCATGGGGTATTAAACCTCCGCCTACCTTTTTGATCATTTGGACCCCTTAGCCAGCTCCATCTTTTATCCACTTGATTCACAGGCAAGTAGAAATAAGAGAGTGGCCTAGCAGTGACAGTACTAGCTTGGTAGCGAGAGGTTCCTCTGCAGATATGTTCTACCACCTGTGGATTCTCAAAGGTTACCACGATGCAGTCCCATTGTAAATTTTTTCTATTTCCTCCCACCCAGGGGGTTCTCTCCACCATTAAGATATTACTGGGGATGTTCGGTGGTAGGGGATGATTATTTGATAACCAGTGGCGCACCTTATTTTTCAATGCCTGGAAAGATTCCACATAGGATGGTGATCTTTCTGTTACCCCAGTCAGAATCACTACATATGGGCAAGCGTCTGGGGGGAGGTGGATATTTCTTCGAGCCTCCACCTTATCTCTTGGGGCCGAATCTAAATTTGGAGTCAAGGGTACAGGATCTTTAAATTTAACTTGAGGAGTTGTCTTGGGCTTAACTGGATTGGGTATTTGTTTAGAGTCAGGGGTCTTAGCTTTAGCCCCTCCTGGATTTAAAGTATTGGTCGAGGTCTTTGGCACGATGTTTTTGCCCAGTGCAACATTTTTATCGGCCGGGGGTTGCTTATTTACTTTAGTCACCGCATGGGAAGCTATCTTATTTTGGCAGAAACTAGGGGCACTTATATCCTTATGGATGTTTTTCAATACTGTTTCTAAACAGCGTAGCCTTGCCTCTATAGGTTCAAGAAGGGTCTTTAACATTTCGAAAATATTGTTTGTCAGACTCATCCCACATCCATCCTGACGAGTTTCAGCCAAATTGTTCACTTCCCCACTTACTTACAAAATGTCCTCCAGGCTACTATCTACAATCGTATCATCAGGGAGGCTTAATGGTAAACCAACAGTTACCGGGTGAGACCCCCCTTTGTCTTCAACACCTACTGCCGGGTCCCCACTCACAGCCATAGGATCTAAAATGGTTTTATCCTGATTTTGGGTGGTTTTAACTTTCCTGGCTTTGTGGGTGGTAAATTTATTGGCCTTATGTTTAGGAATTTCCCCCTCTTTCAGCCCTCTTAGATTAATATCAGTGGCCGTCTGTCGGTTATTCACCCTCGTGGCGACCAAATCACTATCTAGAACGCCCTCTGACAACAAATTGGGATTAGGGGGTGCCTCAAGGCCCTGTTGGAGACTTGGTGCATGATGATCCACATAATTTTCCAACCTGGCAGGGGTATTAGAACAAGTCATGGTGTTGGGCATACGTGCCTGAGCAAAAAGACCTAAGGAAGATCTTTTAGCCATGGCCAAATCTTGGGACACCCTTCTGTCCATTAAGACGATCCCTTCATCAATTAAGGCATTAGTACGGACAATAAAATCATCCAGGGTGCCGGCCAACTTTTTTGCTCCCCCTGCAGCCATACTTCTTGTCTCCCGACAATCCATGACAATACTTACTCCTAATAACTAATATGGCAATTGGTTATGACAACACAATGTTATCTATCCCTGGTCATTATTGTAAAAACAACAGTGACAAAAACAATCAATGCATAGATGTAACCACCCCTGTTAATGTTACAAAATATATGTTTACTGCTATATACTGCACCTATGCTTACAGGTCAGGTGTCCGATAGTCAGTTGGTATGATTCAAACAGGGTGTGTGGCCCAGTCCAGGCTCCTCAGGCCTCTGAGGGCCACAGAGGGCCCGCCCTTTGCCCGGGCTTAGCCCGGCGATCGCCCGCGCGTGTCCCGCGCTGCGGGGCACTGGCTGGTCTTTTGTGAATCCCTGGCGCCGCCTGATGACGCTGTTAGCAGGCGCCTGGGCTGGGGCTTCTGGGAGATGTGGTCCGGTCCCAGAAAGAAGACACCGTTGGCCGTTCCCCTCACGGCGTTAGCAGGGTGCCGAGTGCCGTTTCCCTCACGGCGTTAGCAGGGTGCCGAGTGCCGTTTCCCTCACGGCGCAACTGCTGGCAGGTAACTGGCCCCACTATCAGGTACAGAAATTGCGATATAGGAAAGCACGTCCCGCGCTACGGGGCACTGGCTGGTCTTTTGTGAAGCCCTGGCGCCGCCTGATGATGCTGTTAGCAGGCGCCTGGGCTGGGGCTTCTGGGAGATGTGGTCCGGTCCCAGAAAGAAGACACCGTTGGCCGTTCCCCTCATGGTGTTAGCACGGTGCCGAGTGCCGTTTCCCTCACCGCGCAACTGCTGGCAGGTAACTGGCCCCACTATCAGGTACAGAAATTGCGATATAGGTTACCGGTCTAAAAAGCAACTTCCTATTTAAACACAAATAAAAAATACATCCTTTTTCTTTGCCTAGCATACTCTTGGCCGACATATCATACCAAATATGCAAGTCAACTTTGTCAGTAAAATAACCTGATAGTTGATCCATTGCAGACAGTGATCGAGGAGAACTAGAATCCAAAGAGGCAATGGCAGGTGTGAAGGTTGCTGGTTAATGCATATCCACAATCATTTGTGCAATCACAGCTGAGCTTGTTTCATTCTAATAATGCATCTAATGCATTTTTATGGGAAAATAGGCACTCTACAGAGCAGATTGGATTGTTGGGTTGTGTTGTGTTTATGATTAAGGAAATGATTTGCTGTGTATGGCGTTTCCTTTTGCAGTTTGTTCTCAATTGTTCTGAACACCTCTTTGGAACAGGGATAATTCCTCCCAGTTTTCTCTAGGGTTCTGTTGCACTGTCTTGATTGGAGCAGTGCGCTGGCACAATGCCGGTGACATCTCTTCATTAGAAATCTATGCATATTGGCCAGAGGAGCACCAGATTCCACTGGGACCTTTTCATAGAGCTGGTCTGCCTAACAAATGCTGCACCTGCTGTAGGTATTGCATGCAAATGCCTCCCACATGATGGCAGATGTGCCTATGCATCGGTGGAATAAACCACAGAAATCTCCGAATCAATAATGATTCCAAGGCATCAAACGTCCCAATTAAGTTCTCTCCATTCTTTGTTAAGTGCACAGACCACGGATTTGTACTTTATCTAAAGAGTAAAGGTGTGAACTCACTTTTGTAAAACACATGTGGGAACCTGAATGACTCAAGTTCTCTCAGACTGTGTTCGTAGCTATCTGTTCTATCCCTTGGCTATATTAGTGTGCAGTTCATGGGTCTAGAGCAAAGGATAATAGGCTCTTTATGAGTAATCAAACATGGTTCTTGAGCCCTATTCAGTTCCTGTGCGGGTTGGTGCGGGAATCTTGATATTAGGCCTTTTTTTTCTCCTGGCCATCTCTGCACTCCACATCAAACATGTCCAGTGAAAATGTATTCCATACCTCAGTCTGAGTGTATTGCCTGTCCCGGTGCCAGTTTCAGTATAAACCCTGTCTTAGGGCCTCATTATAAAAATGTATGGAATTTCCCCCATTCCATGATACAGTGGGTACCGGTAACTGTCTAGCTTGAGAAAATCTTCACCATTGTAAATTGGACCCTGAGGGACCAGAAAGAAAATGGGAATTACCAGAGAACCAGCAATTCTGAATTGTCGCTAGTCTCTCACATGGAATGGGGATTTTAGTTGTTTCAGCAGTTGAAGGTTCCTTGGAAAAGTGAAAAATATTTAAGTTGGATGTGGCCTATAACGCCAGCTTATGATACTGTCAGTTTTAAGCAGCCATTCACAATGACAAGTTTAGTGGCATTGAATTTTTGAACTTGTATCTTGAAGTAAAGAATTATTCGCCATTGTAAAGGAGTTCACGTCACCAGCGAACACCTCCAACTTAATCACCTCCTTGTAGGATCTCTGAAACAATATCTCTCACTTCCGCAGCAACAAAATCACCACTATTTACAGCAACTTCTACCTGAAAAAGGACATGACAGACCTCACCAAACACCTCCTGATCTTATCTAAAGAACCAATGCTATCCACATGGCCCATCATCACAACAAAAGAAACCACCACCCCCATGAAGTTTATCGACTAAGGGGACCCATCAGACTTCTGCTCCAACAACCACAACAACTCCAGAGGATTGCAACCCATTAGTGCCATGTTCACACCCATTCTGAATGCCTCCACCTCTTCCAAGACCAACCCAGATGCTTGGAAACATGCAACTGTCCTCCCATTGCTGAAGAAATCCTCAGCAGTCCCTTCAACTCTTGCCAACTACAGACTAATCTCCCTGCTACCATAGAGAAATTCATCAATAGACACTTCCCTAGATACCTCAACTAATTTTAGTTTGGTTTCAGACCCAACCACAGCACGGAAACTGCCCTAATCGCCGCCACAGAGGGCATCCATTTGACTCTGGACAGAAGAGACATGGTGGGCCTTATCATCCTGGAACTCCCCACAGCACTTGACATAGTCTCCCACCCTATTCTCATCCAATGCCTACATGACATTAGATTCTAAGGGCATGCCCACTGATGGATTGGCTCCTTCCTAACTGGAAGGACCTAGTCAGTCATTTTTGCAATATACACCTCGGATGCTGAAAACCTCATCTGCAGAGCTCCATAAGGATCTCCCCTGAGCCCTACCCTCTTCAGCACAAACATGATCCATCTAGCCAGCATCATCCTCTCTCATGATATCAATGCCTTTTCTACTCCAGTGACACACAACTCATTCTCTGCCTCACAGAGTAGACACCCAGTACCCAGATCAATTTGAATGCCTGCATGGCTGAAATCGCCTACTGAATAAAGACCAACTGTCTGAAGCTGAACACTGAAGAGCACTTCACAGTGGGACTCCACCTGGTGGCCAAAAGAGCTAGGACCAACACCCACCTCCACTTTCCATGCCCAAAAACTTAGGATCATCATTGACAGCAAAATTTACATGACCGCCCAAGTCAATGTCATTCCCTCTTCATGTATCCATACCATGAAAATGTTGAGGAAGATTTTCAAGTAGCTCTGAATTAGCACCTCGAAAACTGTCGCACAAGCAAACAAACTTGTCACAAGCAAGCTGGCTTACATGAACACTCTCTATCCCGATATCAACAAAAAACCCACCAGGAAGCTGTAGACCATTCAGAACTCCTAGGCCAGAATCCTTCTCAATACCCCAAGCTGCAGTCACAACATCCAACATCTGAATGAGGTCCACTGGCTCTCCATACACAAACAGGCAGAATTCAAACTCCTCACCTAGACTTTCAAGGCACTACTTAACAGGGGAAACATCACTTACAACGCATTTATTACAACGCACTACCATTACAACGCAACCATTACAACGCAAACCATTACAACGCATTGCGCTGGGGGGCGCTCTAGGATAGGGAATATATTTAATTTACTATCCAACACCTTCCCTACTATCCACGGGGACTGGAGTTGGAATAGTAAATTAAATAAATCACTATCCAGCGCTTAAAAGCACTATGCGTTGTAGTGGTATGCGATGTAAAAACCGCGTTGTAACAGCAGGCGTTGTAATAGCCTGCGTTGTAACGACACCAATCCCTTAACAGTGGTCAAGCATACTTAAAAGATCACACCTGCCTTTACAAACCTTCCAGACACCTTGCCTTGTCTGGCTCCTACATGCACATGTATGCTTGCTGTCAATGTGTTGGAGGTCCCTAGATTCTACCGTGTCTGTCTCTAGATTAACACGAGGAATGTACACTAAAGTAAGTATTTTGAAAGCAATAAAGCAGTGGTCTGGCCTGCTTTCCTGCCATCCTAGCCTGTGGTCACTCTTGCCCTTGGGTGATGGGAGCTACACCTACCTTGTCATAGCAAGACATATGACCACCACCACCTGAGCTGGTTCCCCCACATAGCAGCTTTGGCAGATCGCCCTGAGGGCACAGAGCAGCTTTGACACCTCCCACTTCCAACCCACTACACTGGATTACATACATATCCCCTTGTTCTACACGAGACTCTATGTGCTCAGTCCTTTGATCATTGTTCTTATTATGCCTCCACAATATAGGTTGTTCTCCCCTCGCCAGTGTGCGAGTGTCTTGGACATCAAGGTCGGGTCTCAGCCCATCCCCTTCTAGATGAGTCCGCCTCCAGCCTTACTAGATAGACCGGCCAGGGGACACTGTTGTGGCAGTAATACTCTACCTGTCCCCGCAGGATGCTCCCAAATCCCTGGGCACATTACCACAGTGTGGTTTTGCCACATATAACGCATGATCTCTGCTGTATATGTCTGCATGTCTTTGTATGTTCACCACAGGTTTGGGGCGCCACCCATGTTTTTACACTGAAATATTTCTACTAAAACATTTTTTGGGGGGTTCATAACTCCTCCAACCTGCTAATATTGTGTTTATTAACCCCTGCAGTTTACCTCTCTTTTTCCCTCCAGGTGTTTGCCAGAAGGTAGACCTTTTTTTACACTCATTTCCACCTGCACTTTGGATTACGATACGAGTCCAGATTACGGGTAACGGAATTTCTTAGCACGTCCTCTGACCATCCCAATTAGAGTAGATGAGGATCCCCTAGTCCTGACGAAATAATCCTACTGGATTTCTTGGGCATTAAACATGTCAACCATTTCCACCATTCACACATCACTTTGAGCTGCAGCAGGTTTTATTTTCCTCACCAGCCACGACTTTCATAGTCGGTTGTTTTTAACCATGGCATCGGTATCCAATGAATAAAGGTGTTTTTGGAATTCCATAGATATTTTTAGATGTACCTTTTTACTCCCACTTCTACTCATCTCACATACGCCCCACCCCCCCCCTTTTGTTTGGCTTTACGTCAGCAAACAGAGAAGACCTCCAGCAAAGAGCCACCCTGTGGGGCCTTTGGGCATTGCAGTGCCAGCCCAACGAGGAGCTGCCCTATGATGAAGCATGACACCTCTCGGTAATTTTACCGAATCGGTAAATACAGAATCGGTAAAATACCGATTCTGTAAGTGTATGCCCTACATCTGCAAACCCTAATACCGGTCGGAAACGGCCAAAATCGGCCGTTTCCGACCGGTATTAGGGCTCCTACATCTGGCCCATAGTGTTTTATAATGTTGTGCTTGGAGAGCTGCCGAACACAGCACTTTCTGTCCCAACTTGAGTGAAATACCAAAACTTTCCTTTTCTATATCTAACTTCTGCACCCATTTGTCTTCATACTTCTCCAGGTCATCTACCATATGCTCTATCAACTCAGCGTAAAATCTTTTAATTGTACAATCTGTACCACCCTCAATAATATCCAGAATAGAATTCCTCCCAAATCCTGCCGGTCCTCCCTTTTTTGGTAACATAAAACTTCTGATTTGCAAAAATTTTAAAGAGTGTTTTTTTTTATTTCAACGAGTTTTATTAGCAAATTTGTATACATACATAGTACAGTAATAGCTTTGGCGGTGGCTCGTGGACGCCCTTAGGGTTTTGATTCTAACCCATATATTGCCTGGATACCAGTAAATTGCATCATTCCCTTTGCCCCCATCATATCTCCCATTTTGATTATCCAACGTCTTCCCCATTCCATAAATACAACATCTGCAAATATATCGCCCGGGAGAGTATAATTAATACTCAATCTAGTGTATGCATTGTATCTCCCTAACCCAAACTTTTTCGTAAACGCCTTCCATATGCTATACGCCGCTAGCACTGTTTTGAATTTAGTCCTTTTAAAATAACTGGGATCAGTAAATTTCAAGAAAACATTCTCTGCATCCGAACCTAATACCAGAGCATAAATGGCTAACGTTCCTATTTCATCCTGTCCCTCCAACTCACCTCCCCCTAGTAAGCTAGTCATATACTGTAGGGCAGCTGCCTAATAGTACAGCCTTAGATCAGGTAAGGCCCACCCGCATCTATCCGTAGGGAGTGCCATAAATCTCAGCGCTCTTCTGGTCTTGCCATATGCCCACACAAATCTATTTATCATTTGTTCTAGAGCTTTAAACCACTTTGCCTCAAACAATAATGGGCTAGCCCTAAATAGATAGAGCAGTTTTTGGAGTAAAATCATCTTAATGATATTGGTGCGTCCTACTATAGAAAGATGCAAGTTGTGAAATCTATCTAGGTCCTTCTTAGCCTTATTTATCACTGGTGTTATATTTACCTCCACTAAGTTATCCAATTCAGCCGTTATTGTTACCCCAAGATATACCCCCCTTTGGACCTCTCGGGGATCAGCACACTCCACCTTGCTATTCTTGATAATCCGCGTCTTTAAAGCATTCAGAGCATATCCCGAAACTTGACTAAACCGGAATGTTTCCATCATTACCTGCCTTATAGCTTCTGTGGGGTCTGAGGTGACTACCGCCACATCGTCCGCGTAAGCTAGTATTTTGCGCTGCCCCCTATGAGTGTCTAAAGGGCAAATACTATCATTTAAGTCCATACGCCATATAAACGGGTCCATATACATAGCAAACAGGAATGGCGAGCATGGACACCCCCGCTGTGTTCCCCTTCTTATCTGCAATGGAGACGTGTACCCATTATTTACCCGTATATGAGCAGTCGGCCGTGTATAGTACTTGCACTGCTTTAACGAAACCTCCCCCAAATCCAGCCCTCTTTAAAATGAGCCACAAAAAACCCCAGGAGACCTGATCAAAAGCTTTCTCAGCGTCTTACAGCATCACTGCCATCGAGTCTCCTGAGACTTGCGAGGCATCAAACATAGTTATAACCTTGCGGGGATGGTGCGTGGTGCCTCTTCCTGGGATAAAACCCTGCTGGTTAATGCTCACCAGTGTACCTATTATTCTTGCCACCCTCAAAGCTAAAGCCTTGGAATAAATCTTTGTATCTACGTTCATAAGCGTAATTGGCCTGTATGAGCCGGGTACTTTAGACGGCTTACCCTTTTTCAAAATTAGCACAATGTCCGCCCCTGCCCAGGAAGACGGAATAGACACCCCTGTCTGTGCCTACTGCATTGTGGTGATCAGATCCTGACTTATTAACTCCCAGAAAGTTTTAAAGAATTCAATTGGGATTTGATCCGACCCTGCGGCTTTACCAGAGGGGAGGCTCATTAAAGCCGCCATAATTTCTTCATGGTTCAGGGGTGCTTCTAATCTCCTGACTTCTTCCTCAGGCAATATAAATACCAGAATGTCTTGCAGATATTCACACATTTTAGAGGGGTCCTTTACCTATTCTTCGTTATATAATGCAGTATAAAATTGTCTTAAAACCTCTCTTATCCTTTCAGAATCTGAGAAAGTTCTCCCAGTGGCATCCTCAATTTCCTTCACTTCCCCATTGATACATTTTGCCTAGTACGAATCGCAAAAGTGCGACCAACAGACTCATTAAGCTCATAACACCTCTCTCTATTTGCCAAGTATATTTTAGTGGCCTTGTTGGCCATGATTTCCTCTGCTTCCATCTTTGCCTTGGCTACCTTGATAAGCATGTGATCTAATGGTACCCCAGCTATCACCTTATCGGTTAGTTCTTCCTCTGCCTCTGCCACAGCCTTAACTGGTTCTCCCTCCCTTTGCTTTTCCTGCTTCCGTTTAAATGCACTAAAGCTTAGTGTCTCCCCCCGAATAGCAGCCTTGAAAGCATCCCACATAATCCCTGTCGCCGTACTCCCCCTTTTAATGTCCAAAAAGCTCTTAATCCATTCAGTCATATGTAAAATGTAGGCATCATCCTTCAACAACCCTCTCTCAAATGTCCATACTCGATCCGAGCCATTAGATGGTACCAAACTCAATGTTAAAATCAAAGGATTGTGATTGGAAATGATCCGGGGGAGCCTTTCAATCTTAAGTTTGAATAGCAGGGAGTTTGATGTAAGAAAATAGTCCAATCTTGCACATACTTTATGTGGGGCTGAGTAGAAGGTGAATCCATGTTCACTAGGTTTTAGACTTCCCCATATGTCTACTAATGCATTATTCCTCATAAGATTGTTTATTGCACAACAGACTCTTTTCTTCCTACCCTGATATCCACAGCCCAGACCCACGCCCGACCCCCCTGCCCCGTTAATGTTAAAATCCCCGGCTAGTATAATAATTGGGAACGAGGTAGCTAATTCTAGATCCAAAAAATCAAAAATTTCAGGGTCATCTTCCGTCGAGCCATATATGGAGCCTAGGGTAACCCATTCCTCATTGATTTTACATTCTATAAGGGCCCATCTGCCCCATTGATCTTCAAGTTTCTTTCTTATTGTAATGTCCCTGCGCTTAGAGAATACTGCCACTCCTCTATTCCTACCCCCCTGTTTTGAGTATGCAAGCACCCGGTGTCCCAGTTGTTCCAACAGGTATCCCTTTGCTCCCTCAATATGCGTTTCCTGGAGGCACACGAAGTCTACATTCAGAGTTTTTAATAGTGTAGCCACCCGCTGTCTCTTACCACGGTCTTTCAGCCCACAGACATTTATCGTAACTATTCAGATACCCATTAAAAAACATCTGGTGATTGACCTAGCCAGTTATCCTTGAAAAAGTTTTTTTTTACATTTTCCCCTTCCTCATCATCCTCCACCAACCGTGTCCCATTGATATGCACCCATACTTTTGTTTTCCTTCCCTGTATAGTAAAACACTCTCTCATTCAACCGTGCCCTGTACCCCCCTCCCCTTGCCCCCCCAGCCACTCTCCCTCCTACCCCCCTCTTTAAGGGAAAATAGGTCAATCCTGACCTATGTGTGACAGCTGTAGCCCCAGGTGCCCCCACCACCCCCTCCTATTTAACACACTCCAGTACTGCTGATGCTACCTTCGCCTGATCTAATAACCGAAAATAACCAAAATGCCATCCTTCTGTTAATTAGCCTTCTGATTCGTCTGTCTTAGAGCAACAGTCATGTTTCTTTGACCCCCTTTTCTTTCTCTTATCTCAGTTAAATATGCCTGGGCTTTGATTTCCGAAAAGAAAACCCTGATCTGCCCACTGTCCACCACTTTAAGCCGACATGGGAACATCAGATAGGCCTCACACCCAACATTTTGAAAGGGGGATATTAATTGCCTCATTCGCCACCTTCTCTCTACTGTGGTGTGGCAGAAATCAGGGTGGGCAAAGAATGTAATACCATTATGTGAGCGTCTGGCCTCAGGTTTACCCTTATCCATAATCTCTTGCCTCAGTAAGAAGTTCCCCACATATACCAGAATTGCCCTAGGTTTGTCAGTTGCCGAGACCTTCTTTTGAACCAAAGGAAATCTATGGGCACGCTGTATTTCATTCTCCCAGTTCCCGACTGATAATTCCGGGAACGCCCCTTTTAGCAAACTGATCACATATGACCGCACATCCTGCCCTTCCTTCCCTTCTGCAGCCCCAAGTAGTCTAACATTGTTCTGCCTTTGGCGATTCTCGAAGTCCTCGAGTTTCCATGAAACATCGGCCGCCATCTTTTCCTGTTCCTCCTTAAACTCATTCCACTTTACAGCATCTTCCTCGAGTTTCCCTGTTCTTTCTTCCACCTCTGTGACCCTTGCTGCCATATCTGCATAGAGTTTGTTCACTTTCCGTAGTGACCCCTGTATCTTTTGGTTAGCTTGTTTGGCCCTCCGAGATTCAGACCTGGCCTCCCCCTGCATTTGTTTGAGGGAGGCATATAATAATTCCATAGTTGTTGTTTGACTTGCGTCGATAGAGCGATTGTGGGGCAACTTATTACCTCCCTCCTGGTACATCTGAGGTGGCAGAATAGTCCCAATCCAATTTTTTAGCCACCTCAGGCTGCGATGGGCTCACCGTAACCTTTGACCTGTTGCGGGTTCTGCTCTTCATGCTCTTAGCTCTCCGCTTAGTATATGACCTATGGGCATCCCCACTATCAGGTGTTGCTGCATCTGAATCCAGTTCAGAACCTCCTATTTCGCTTTTTGACAATGAGTCTGTTTCCTCTTTGTCCTCATCATCTTCTTCCTCGCCATTTATAGAGAAGAAGCAGTCATCACTGGGAGACCCTGGGTTCAAATCCACACAATCTTCTCTATATGCGGGGGCTGTGTGCCTACTGTGAGCCTTCAGGTTTACTCCATTGTTATTGCCTGGAGTAGAAATAAACTTGGGGCGCGTTGCTTGTGGTATGCCTTGCGTCATTGTTCCCCCTGTACCACTGATAATCCCATTAGCCTGAGAGGGCAGAGCCGCTAACACTGAATTTCTTATCTGGCTAATTAGTGCTCCGGGCGTTTCAGGGAGGCCTTTCCCTCCAGACCCCACAGCCTCCACCAGCTTCTTGGCCCCATTCCCGAACTCGTCAAGTCTATTCTGCCCAGCAGCATTTGGCACGACCCCCCCACAGGCTATCGCCCTCCTTACCGCACACAGATAAAGCATCAAGGGGTTGCATTTGTCCATCCAGACCCGCTCCCGAGTCGACCTGCCTGCTCATCTCGCTCCGCTCTATCCGTTCCGAAACGACCGCCAGAGAGAGCGGGATTCCATCTGTCACCCGACCGTCGACCTCGCAGCCTGCGTTCCCCGCTGCCATCCGGTCATCGTTGCAGCCCAGATTCGGCTCTCCTGATCCGCCCGCATTCTTGTCCTGCTCACAAGTCATCCGCGAAGGGGAGAGCGCAGGGGCTGATGCGGAAACTGCGAATGATTCAAGCAAGGTAGGTTGCCGCATATTGCTTTCCTTGGGCATAGCATCCCCATTCTGGCGTTTCACGCTTTTCACGCTTTTCTTATTATTCTGGCCCTTTTTCCATCTTTTCCTTCGGTCTCTTGGCCGTGCTGCCTTCTCCATCCTCATCAATGTCTTTCCCTGCATGCTTGAGGGATTGTACCAGCGACCTTAGATTAGTATTGAGGGTCGGGATACCCTAAGGGCAGCCTTATCTTTTTCTTTTTCCTTTTGGGGCCTGGAACCTCTTGGGGCCATACTCTGCAGTGAGCGTTATTGACCGGAGCAGGGGATTCCTTTCATCTTCCCGCTATCAAACCAGCCAACCACTCATGGTTGCAGGAACTGTATTTTACCAGGAAATACCTGGGAAAGGAGGCGCTGGAGCAAATTCACAGGATATAGCATGCTCCGGCTTTCGGATAGCTACAGGCAGAGGTGCGTATCAGTAGTTTTCCACAAATCCAAAAACCATCGGAGAGAGAAGAGGAGCGACTGCTACCTAAGGTCTGTCAGTGGCCATCTTGCCCAGGATTCTAGAACATTCCTGTGCATACTTGGAAACCAGTTTGCTTTTGAACATAATTTCAAAGGGATCAAGTTGTGCAGGAACTAAGGTAAATTGATTTTGTGCAGTCTGCACCCAAATACCATTTTTATATGCTTGCAATAGTGATCTTGGAATTTGGACATATTCCAGGTTCATACCGTTGTTTTGTAATGAAGAAAAATCATGCCTCTTTTAGACTATTTATTACAATACACACTTTATTTTATCACCCTTTGCCCAAAGTAAAAAATGACCTATGCTACCGACTTTAACCCAAAACGTGGTGTGGGTTTGGCACTAAGTGAATTATGTTAAGACTGCGTATTTTGGAGATCACAAGTTTGGCAGTGTTTACAACATCAGTGTGGGATACGCCAATGCAGATCTTTTTTTACAGAAATGGTGCTTGTCTTGCTAATGTTATTTATGTTATCTTTGCGTAATTTGCAAAGTACTGTCAGACATCAACCACATTTTTCCCAAATATAAGTAATTTAATATAAAGTGTGAATGTAAAACGCGATTCGATAGTGTTCTGATGTTCAATGTCTCAGAACTTGTACATTGTTTAGCAACTAGAGGGGGAAGTGTTTTAAAATATGTTATGTTTAAAAGGAATCAAAGACATGGTGGTCTGCTGACCCCAGCAGGCCACCATCCCTGTGATGGCAGCGAATCATAGTGGTTCACAAATTGTGACCTACCTCAGTAATATTTATGAGGTAGATCTATTTGTGACCATGATACATTTTGAACAATTTGTTCAATCTGATTTAAATTTTGCAATGTCTTAGATTATGTCCTCTTATGCATTCCATCTCCAACTTTGACGCAGATTGTTCAAGGGATCCCATCAGAGAAACACAGACACAGGAAGGCATATAACACAGACCTACCTGCTCTCATAAAGATTGCCATTAGTAGGTTGTACCACCAGTTTTATCTGATGCCACTTGTGTGCTCCTACCCGCAAAAAAATCATTTCTAGAGCTACCAGGAAGAATGTCTGGCTGCAGGAGGCATGTGATAAAATGATGGATTGTCTTTATGTGCTAAAAGCAGCACAACCATTTCACGGTTTGTAAGAAAGGACTTCTGCCATACACTGTGCTAAGCAAATTAAATCAAGTGATTAGCTACTACTTATAGAATCTTCCAAAAAAGTAATTAGAAAAAGTTCCATGACGGTAACACTTTGATATTGAGTTTGGATTTTGGCTCTAACCTGTTGCGTGGTGTCATCTCACAAGCATCTAACCCTAAATATTAAAAAATATTTAAGGATTTCTTCTATTTTTGTGTCCACTACATCAATGGACAAATAGTGGGGGAAAGATTTACTGTTGTAAACTCACACAATTGACACATGCGCAAAGTGTTTCAAGTTTATTACTTTATAGCACAAAAGGAATTTTGCTTTGGAAAGGTGCCCTTTTCTCGTCATAAACTGCGTTTGACACTCCTTTATGACTCATTGCTTTAAGGGAGCATTACATAGGTGAGTGAAATAGGCTGATCCCAGCAAAGACGCATCGTTTTTTATGCAAAAACGAATCTACTAATATAGTCAGACCGGGCTTTGTCTCAAAAACAAATTACACCTTCTTTATGGGGTTACTAACTTGGTGAAACATTTCACACATTACATTCGTGCTGCATAGTACAGCACAAATCCAATGTGTTGAATGTATTAGAATATGTCTAGGTATACGATTTCATACTCAGAGACAGTGCTATCAGTACAAATCCTATGCTAGACATCACGCAAGCGGCACGCTGCAAAGGTCGTGATTGATGCTAGGTAGCCTCTTTTTGTGCCAGCGCAGATATTTTTTAATAAATATGGTCCTGCACAGCTTTCTTCCACCTGTGCAATGTAGTGCAGAAACTATGGTTGCTGTGGTGCACTAAAAATGAATAGATGTACCCTCGGGTATCCAAAGCAAAAAATGTATAAATTCAGGTCATGATTTTATTGAAGCAAATTATGAGAGCAATAAAAATTGTCAAAACTTAGCCTTTACTTTCCACCATACTCGAAACTTTTAGTTCTGTACAGTTTGTGTGTATGCATGCATTTGTGCATGCATTTGTGCCCCAAATATATTGCAGATTGCATTGTTCCATAACTTCTTTGAATGCAATCGTAATTTATTCCAGAGAATTCAAGGGACTAGTGTTGTAATCTAGCGAGTGATTAATGCACCCTCCCGAAGCTTCTCTGCGTTACCACTGATTTGTGGCTATTGGCTGACATGAGTGTGTCAAATGAGTGAGTGTAAGGTCTCCGTTATTGTTTGGACTGTGTTAAGAGAAGGCACCTTTTTATGAAGCTTCTCTGCGTGTACCACTGATTTGTGGTTATTGGTTGACATGAGTTTGTCACCTGTTGAGTGAAAGGTTTTCCCCTGTTTGAACTGCATTAAGAGAAGACACCTTCTTACGAAGCTTCTCTGGTTTTACCCTTGAAGTGTTTGATGATACTCTTGAAGATTCTAGTATTGTTAAAGCTTGATGTTTTTCTTGAAGCTCTTTCATTTTTGATTTTTTGGATGTGTGTATGTCATCTCCGCACATTTTTTTAATTGTTGGTCATATTGCATGTATGTACTATATCTCACATGCTTGTATTTTTACAATTTTGATGAAGAAGGGATGTGTTGTAATCTAGCAAGTGATTAATGCACCCTCCCTATGGTTGCTCCCTGCTCTACTGCTTGGCCTACATGATGTCATCGGAATGTTGAGAGGGTTTGATTGTAAGAAGAGATCAGTTGGTGTGAAGGGCTGAGCAGCGAAGTCGCTGCTCCTGGTGGGGCCTATAATATGGATCTGATCTGAAGAATAAAGCTGTGATCCTGAGTTACATTCTGGACTACGTATCTTTCTTTCAACTGTAACAACTAGCATGGGTGCTTCTTGTGGTGCTAGCATAATTAAGATTTACTTGGAAATGTATGAAAAACCACATATCTTCAATGGCGTCTTCTAAGAGTGTAAAAAAAACTGGGAGCTTTTCATATATGACATATTCTTCATTTGGAGAGGTGATGAAGAGGTTCTTGAGGAATTTCTTGTATGGTTGAACTGCAGCAATAAGAACTTGAAATTTACTGCACAAACCAATAGAGAAAGATTGGCATTTCTTGAAATGTGGATCATAGGTTCAAGTGGCTGGCTGTGGGTGTATCTATACAGATAGCCAAGTGCGAGGAAGACACTTCTCCACTTCCCAGGCTTCCATCCAAATAGCCATAAAGATTCAATGCCAGTTGGGCAGTTTCTCAGAATCTTGAGGAATTCTTCTAGAATGGTGGATTACTAAAGGAATGGAGATGAACAGAAAAGAAAACTCTACCAGAGAGGATATCCTAAACGTTTGGTAAACAACTCTTTTAAGAGAGTCAAATATTATAAATGAGGATCCCTTTTACAAAATAAGGAGAAAAATAAGTACAACAGATTTGTGTGTGTCTCCAATCATTGAAAAATCAGTCACAAGAGAAGAAGAATACTGGATTCAAATTGGAATATCTTGAACACCACTGAAAATGAGATTCCCAATGAGAAACCCTTGTACACATTCAGGCGAAATGCCAACCTAAGGGCCAAATTAGTGCATATCCACATGAAGCAGCACTCTGGGGAGACACCAAGATCTGTTGGAGGTGGCACCCCTGTTAAGGGTAACATTGGTTGTGGCGCCTGACATGCCTGTGACGCTGCTATTGTGATTGATGGATGGGATTATCAAGAACACAGGATTGCCCTCAGAGAAATGACTAACTGCGGGACTCAGAAAGTTGTATATCTCATCATGTACCTTTGTGGCCTGGGATATGATGTACAGATGGCTAGGGAATTCCGGACGAGATATGGAGAGCATAAACCTGTGGTACATACCAAGACGATTCAGGCACTTCTGGTTGAACACTGCCCGGTAAAAGGACATCATGAATCCTCGTTGAGATGGTTGATTCTTGAGAAAGTTAGATCTTATGGTGGTCGGTAGGAACTAACATTTGAAAAGAAAGAAAAACATTCTGGACGTTCACCCTCAGGAGCCATGAAACAGGCCTTAAGGAAGACATTGCTTGAATTGGGATTTAATTATCATAGTCACCTGCCTTCATTTGCCCAACATAAAAGATGCTCACTTAGACTGTCTGAGCCAGTTTACGCTTGATTACAAATCTCAGCTATATACACCTTACCCCTTGACCATAAGAGAGTAGGCAACTGGAAAACCTACTGACTTAACATGCCATCCTGTACATCTAACTTGACAAGCAGAGACTAGTGTTGGTAGTTTAACACAGGGTAAGTCAATCCATTATACCTTGCGCGCTGCCACTCTATACTGTCACATGGCCCATGGAGACATTGCCATCTTCTCTAAGTTAGCATGAGCTCTGCAGACAATACGCGGCTTTGCGCACATTACTACATGGCTTTATTTTTGCAACAACTTTGTTCATACTTTTCACATGAGAACTGCTTGCTGTGTGCATTTTCTGCCATTTCCAGGGATTTAGTCACAACATTTTGAGCCAGGTTGATAAACAATCCCCCTTGTTATTTTGTTCTGATCAGACCCTAGCACCTAGACAAAACATACCAATGGAGCTGTTCTTTGGAAATCGTACTTTGTTATTATGGAGATACATGCATAGGGAACACACACATTCGGAGAGGGATCTTTCGAGGGAGAAGAGCGAGACAGCACCTATGATGTAGAACTACCACCTATAGTCTAAGGTATGGGGTCTGCAGACAAAACCCAGAGAATTTCTAATATATAATAATACTGCTTCTTAGCAAGGGGGGGGGAGGTTAGGATATATTGCCTTTGCATGATGACATCTCCCTTCGTCATTTATGGACTAGCTGCTATGCTGACTGTATTTGTATTAGGCATTTTCCTGCTTGTTGTGGCAGATAAACTGCATGTTAGAGCATGTTAGTTCAAATAAAGTGCGCCTTGCATCGCAAAATGCAATGCAGTGCGAGCTACGAAATTCGTTTTATTAATTAAATTGTTTACTTACCTGCAATTATCCATATGCCGGTTTTTAGCAACCTCCACCCTGCCCCTCCCCCTCCCCACCCTCCTGCCCCACCGTAACTCCCTTCACGAGCCGTCGCTGTGGGTGTAGAATAACTTTATTAGCAAATGGAGGCACTATGGACCAGCATAGGAAGGCAGTTATAAAGCATTAATATTTTCTCTCCCTTGTCTCCTATAGATACTAATCTGTTAGCAGATATACATTCATAGACACATTACACCTACACTTATGGTAATGTCATTTTAGAAGAACAGATGGCATCTACGAATGCCCTGTAGAGGTGTGATGGGGTACATTTGCTAGTTTATAGGACACATAAACTTATGCATAGCTCCATCTTCGAATTCATACTAAAGTGCCCTGTGACTTCTTTTTTTAAGGCAATATTAGCTATCCAGGCGCACTATAGGAGTGCAACAGAGAGCTAGATACACTGCACATAAGCGTGGTGCAATGAATTATCCTGGATATAAAAACAGTGAATGAATCCTTTCAAAGTGATATCTAGTGGGTGTAACATATACCTATATAACACCTAAACTATGGCTCTACATTTAGGACACAAGTGATGGGGTACCAACAGTACCTGACATGCACATATGCACTAAATTGGTGATATGGTTGCTAAGAATAAACAAGATGAAGCGCTAATAGAGAGTCTTCTGGGGTGGTTGTTCGGCTTCATATGTGCATAAAAGGGCAGTAGGAACTGTTCGACTTGGCAGCTTTGGCATGGCTTTCCCGTGACAAAACGTCTATCTCTTGTATTTTTGATGCTGTGCTGGATTTGGTTTTTGCTGGCTTAGATGCTTTTGGCACTTTGCCACTGCTGATCAGTGTCAAAGTGCAAGAGCTCACTGTGTAAATTGTTGTTATAATTGGTTCTCCCTGATAGGCATATTTGAATAAGGGTAACCCATTGACACATTTTCTATGTATATTACCTTCTAGGACGTGGGCCAACTGGTACCCTCCTGCTTCAAAAGGTTCTTTTCAAATAATTCTGTATTTGTTAGCCACCCCAGATGGAGATTCCAATTGTGACACACTTCCCCTTTCACCACCTGTAACTGCACTGTTTCAGAGGAGTGGTCGTACACCCCCTATGGGTGCATGAGCGCCCCTGTCACCCCCTTTTCACTAAAGATTTTAATGAAGGTTGGCTATCCCTCTATTAAAATGTGTTTAGGGAACTGCTCTGTCTTCTTTTAATCACTTTATTACTTTGGGGCACTATTCTATAGGCCTTTTCTGAGAAAAAGAACCCAATGATGATACTGATCACCTACTTGTTTGGTGTATGAGGGTTCGTTTTCCAATTCACAGTTCTCCACATTACTGTTTTTCGTTTTTCCTCCCTTGTTTTCCCATTCTGAAAGTTGGTTGTGGATTATAAGGGTATGGGGTCTGTTTGTCGCTCTTTTGTTGTTTGATAGAGTTTATCCCAGGGGCTTGAGAGCGTCTTTGTCTAGCCCTTTCTCTCCTATTGGTTTTATGATAAATTAAGCCCTGCCATTTCCCTTTGGTGACCAGACCTCCCTGCAATTTCTCTTAGGCTAGACACAGTTCAGCTTTTCTTGCTTTCTTTTTTTTATATAATTTAATTTTTATAAATTCATCCAAATGCATACACTCATGTCAGAAATAATTATATAATTATACCCTACCATTATTGGCAAGTTATGAAAATGAAGCATATATGTAAATGTTAAAAAAAAGAACCGGTTCTTTGGATAACCTGCTCAATCCATACATTCCACTTCATTAGATCCATGCATAGCAATCAGTGCGGTTGTGAAATAATCAACATTCAGTCTTTAACAAAACATTTTGAATAACAAAAATATACAAAGAAAACTAAAAACTAGAAAGTCCAATTCACACTGACTCCACCCATTCCACCATTGGCGCCCAGATCATGGATCCACTCTTCCTTACCCTCCTTCCCTTTCGGTTATATAGTATTTTTTCCAGGTTATAGTTATAGAGTAGACGCTTTTTCCCGCTTCAATATGTCCCAGGGAGTAGTAATATCCAAATCTACAGGGGACAGTCGTGCCGTTGCAAACACCTTTGCTCCAATAATACTGCTGAGAGAAAGCTGCACACTGAGGCAGGCTTGGGATATTATCGGCTGTTCCCAAAAGTGGTCTGTCCGCATCACTTTACAGAGGCTACTGGAAGCTCTATAAATATTGAACTTTCGATGCTTTCTGGCTCGAGTTTCAGCTGTTTTTATTGTCCTAGAGCAAATGTAAACACATTAAGTACGAGCTCCACTGTGGGACTGATGCTTGGAATTGTTTAATTGAGACGCTCTTTAACATCTACTGTCTGTGATGGGAAACTGAAAGATTGGATTTACATGAAATCACGATAGAAGCCCCTCTCTGGGTGCCCACTGAGTGCTATGTGCAGTAATGGGACCAGGAAGCGGATATAGCACTGAAACGTGTATTTATTATATTTGGCACTGCTCCTGCCACCTCCTATATACCAGATCAATTATCACTAGTCTGAAAAACAACATTCTAGTTGACCATAAAATATTTCTCATCACCAGCTTAAAGCTAGATTCCGTGACTAGCATAGGTAGCTCTACAAGGTTTGACCCCTCATATCTTTTCCCCTTGAAAAATCTCTGAAAATAAAATAAATGTCAATAACTAAATAGAAGAAAGAAAACCAAACAAACAATGAATAAAATACAGGCAAGGGTTCCTCCCAGATCAATGATGTGATGAGCGTTCAACATGGAACAATTAAGATGAAAAATAGTCATTTGCATATGCAGGTCGTACCACAACTCTCCCACTTCTGCTCCAGCTCACACTGCCACTTCCCTTCTCAACATCAAGTTCGACAATGTGAAAGTTTTTTCTTACTACTGGAACTTTCATTGCTTCATCTACTTCCTCATTCAACCATCTAAATCTTAGTAGCTTTGAAGCCATTTCCCATCCAACCACCTCACACAAACTCTAGCATTTTGCCATCATTCTTATGTGCCCTACTTCCCGTCACTGTTGGTCAGTGCCTTGCTGTCTGTGCCTTACTGGTACCACAGGAGGCACTCTGTACTGCTGCTGTTCTGCTGGTCGGCGCGCATAGACAGGACTAGACACGTGCGGATTAACTCCAAAACTAATGAGAATTTCAGAATTCTGTGTACTAAACTAGGACTGGCTGAGGTGCTGCCAATTCTCCATTCCTAGGTCACCTTCCAAACTTGTAGTTCCTCCACGCTCAGAATGTATTCAGATCTCAGGCAGCTGAGATCTTTGCTGTCTTGCGACCAGGAAGTGTTGACATTTTACAGACGGGTTGTGGAAGTAGCAGGTGGGATGCAACCTCATCCTAGGGGTGAAGTGATTGATAGTACTTCCAGAACCACAAGAGCAGCAGTGCACAGTCAGCGTATGTAACTTTGTGGGGGTCTTAAATACATGGACAGTGCTGCGCGAGACCTGCATAGGAAGTCTAGTGATTGAGAGCCAGAGCCCACCATAAAACGAATCGAGACGCCATCTCGATCTGCAAGATGGATGTGGTCTACATCAGATGCTGGGGAAGTGCTGCGCCGCCTGCGGGAAGCAGTCCACTCTATGCCTGAACCACGGCACAGAGACACCGAGGAGTTGTGCGCCTTTTTGAGGGTGCAGGGCTTTCAGGAGTTTGAGGGGGCTGTTCAGTGGTGAGCAGGTAACTTGTGGATGGTACTTGTATTCCACGAATTATTGATTTCCTTTCCCAGTTGGTTGTGTTGGTGTGTCTTAGTTGTCACAGTCAGTCATTCACACACTGGGAAGTAAGGTTTGAGCCAGGCAGAGACAGTCTTGTTCTGGCCAGGCACGATTCTGAAGGGGGGAGATCCTAGAGCAGAGCAGGGCAGAGCGGAGCATACCAATACATTCTTGGCACTACCATCCGCCTCTACAATTAGAAAAATTCTATCCGTCCCTAAGTCGAATCAGGACAATTAAGTGGAATGAAAGTTTCAGCTATACACAGGACTTGTCAGCACCCTCACATTCTGAACAATTCCACACACAGCTCTCCTCCTCCCCATCAATCCAGGGCCATCAATATAACTCTTTGACCTTTCTTGGTCTTGACTGTACCTAGATGGCACAAACCCAAATTCTTCACTGTAGGAGCTTTCGGCAGAATAATTCTCACACTCCTCATCATTCTTCTACCCTCCACAGAAAGCTCATTCCTTGCCTTCCAAGAGCTTTTACACTCATGTGTTACCTCTTTCTTCTTCGGCCAAGCAAGCATACCATACCCAATTCATAAATGCAGCTTCCTCAAACATAAAATCATTTTTTATCTTGATGCCTGAATCAACACTTTCTTCCCCAACAAGCACTTGCTTCAGACTATTGGAATCATGTATTACGTAAAGGGCATGCTGGCAAACCCTCTGAGGACAGACAGGCCCTTCCTTCACAATACAAAGCTCCCCAACGGCCTTTATTTTTTAGTACAAAGAACACTACCAACATTATTATTATTATGTTTCTTATATAGCGCCTGAATCGACCCCCAAAGGGGTATCTCCGCGCTTGCCTTGGGAATCCGTCCTGGCTTTTTCCCTGTGAGATAGCCCCTACAGGGCATCCCCAAGGTGAAAGCCAGGCATCCCACCGCGGCGAGGGGGGGGGGCGTTGTGGAGATTAAGCAAGCTTAATGCCCAGAGTTGCAGAGTGTGAACCCATGATTAGGTCAGGCACCGAAGCGAGAATTATCGAGTCCATGGATATTTGAGCTCAAGACCCTGCCGTGTCGGGAATTGAACCCTGGTCCCGGGTCTGACCTCTGTTTCAGGGTCTGCCTGCTCTAACCAGTGAACCACACTTCTCCACACATTGGTGTCAGCTCCCCAGTAAAGCTGTTAGTATTTATGTCTGAAAGTAATAATTCCTGCTTCAACACTTCCAGACTTCAAATGTATCGGTCCACACTTGTTTATCTACAAAAGTGTAAGGTGAGCCAGAGTATGCCACAATTAACACTTATAAACCTTTCAAAGTGAGTTGCTTCTGGGTCCCTGTCTCAAGCTACATACCCGTTTATCTTGATTTCTATCTCTAATGATTTGGGACACTTAACTGTGATGTAAACACCGACATTCTCTCTGTGCCGGTGTTTCCCCAGCTGGTGTTTGCCCCGTGGTGATTGCCACTTTAAGGGAAATATTTACGTGGGTGCCACCCATTTAATACATCTCCTACTGCCGGGCTGTTAAATTAGGTGCTGCGGTGCTTGTAGCAAAAGGTCAATCGGACAAAACAATGCTACACAAAGCCTGCGTGCTTCCTTATACTATTTGCTCTCCTGTGAATCAGAACTTCCTCATTCCCAACTTTCATTAACTGATTCATGTTTAAGTTTGATTCAGTTACCCTGATTAATTCCGTACCCTATGGAAAATGTCCCCTTATACCACAACTAGAACACTTCTGATGAACTGCGGGAATCTTCTTGAAAAGTAACTGATCTAAGCTTCAAAATAATTCCTTGTTTGCGATGAAAGACATTATAAGAGTAAATTGCGATATACACACAGGGTCGGGTTAGGATCACAATTTGGCCCGGGTACTGATGAAAAAAGTGGCCCACATTCAAGTGGCGTGGCCCACAATTAAGGGGCGTGGCCCACATTCAAGGAGCGTGCCCTTTCATGAAACCCCATTTGGTTACACACGTCAATGTCTTTGAATATTAGATGTAAATACATTAGGAATTTGCACAAGTATGGTAGTGCACTGTCCAGTGACCAGCTGAAAGAGGGCATCAAAGATCAGAAATTGGATTATAAATTTAAATCTGTTCCGAACAGGGGCCCAAAAATATGTTTGGCCCAGGGCCCCCAAAATCATTAACATGTTTGGCACAGAAATGAATTAAAGTGAGAGGATACTGTTCTTGCACAGGGGACACGGGGGAAAGGTGACAATGGTGCCATGCTGAGCAACTAAAAAAACAGCAAGGCCCCTTTCTGTCACAAAATTATTCGAGCCCTTCAGGGAAGAAGCACTTAATAAGCAGCGAAGCCCCTGCTATTACTAACCTACTCAGCCCTCCCCAGACCTTCAGCTCAGAAGCACATGAACAGCAGTGAGGCCCCTGCAATTAGTAAATTATTCAGCCCTCCCCAGCCCTCCAGGTCTCAGGGCAATGTCCTGGCAGCGGAGCACAAAACACAGCTGCTGGGTCATCCATGGTAGCCAGGGGGAGGCTGAGGTGAATATGGTCAAAGCTGCAAAGATCACCTGGCCCCCACAGCGAGACCCATTCTTCCTCGTCCACTATTCCCTCGGCTGTTTTTCTCTGGACCCCGATCCGCCATCTTGTCCATTCCCTCGTCTTGTACCCTTCTCCCTCGTTTTCCCCTTGACGATCCTCAAATGTTTCTTCCCTTTTCTGTTTTGCCTTTTCTCCATACCCTTGTATCCCTCCCACCCTCCCTTGGTGCTGTGACTGCATCCCCCCTCCAACCCCACTTAATGGAACTCTGCCTGAGAAAATCTACTATGTGTATATATATGTATATAGAGAACTCTAATCACTAGTATATGAAGTAGACCTTTGTACAATCTACCATGCTGATGTGACTCTTAGAGTATATCCATTCGTATCCCTTCCTTAGGTATATAGAGATAACTCTAATCACTGGTATATGCAGTAGACCTTTGTACTCTCTACCATTCCTATGTGACTCTTTGAGTATATCCATTTATTTCTCTTCCTTGAGTGACTTTACTACTTGTACATTTGCAATTTTTCATTCTGTTTGTATCTCTTCCTCGTGTGACTTTACATCTTGTACATTTGCAATTTTTTATGCTTGTATCTTTTATGTAACGCATGTAATCCTAAGTCCTTATGTTTCGCAACTGATTCTTATGTAAAGCGCTCTGACACCTTCTGGTAAAGTTTGCGCTATATAAAATCGCATTAAATTAAATAAAATAAAAAAAAATAACACTGTTTATGTGCTGCGTGGGCCCCAGGGGGGCCGAGGTGAAAATGGCTCAAAGGCCTGAGCAACACCTGGCCCCCAGGGAGGCCGATTTTTGCAAACAATCACCCCCTCCCCAGTCACCCTCAGCCTGATTGCTTTGCTGGGCAGGGGGTTAAGGAGAGGCCAAAGGGGATAATCACTGCACAGTGAAGCTGCTTTCATTTCTCTGTCTCTGTCTCTGTGCCCTCTGTGGGCTGTTTTTTTTTCTTCCCTTTCCTGGTCCACAGAGATCACGGAGACAGAGACAAAGAAATGAATGCAGCTTCACTGTGCAGCTGGGAAAGGGGAGAAAAAAAAACGGCCCACAGAGGGCACGGAGATACCGGCCCTTCGGCCGATGCCTGAATGCCCGCATTGCCAATCCGCCCCTGTATACACACAATTGTCATCAATGAACACATTCGCTTCGGTCAGGGGGATTGCCTTTCATTTCCATTACGTTATAAACTTTAGGACCATGAGGAGCAGGGATGTGTAGGATATTTTTTCTTTATTTCCAGGTGTAGGATCTATATACTCGTTTCAATGAAGGTATTACAATACTCCTTACATTCTTGCCATTTTAGAATACGAGCCCCATGTGTGTCAAGGAAAGGCTGTGGAGGAGCTAATGTGAATGTCCGTGCAGCACACATCGTGTTTTTTCCAATTAGTTTAAAATCTAAAATATAAATATCCCATCAAAAGTAGTGCAGTTTGCAAGACAGGGTTACAAAAAATTAAAGAGAAGAACTGAAAGAAATTGGACAAAATGAGAATTTAGTTTAATTATGCTCTGAGGAACCAGCGGCTTATCCCTTTTTTTCATGGATTTGAGTGGTAAAATATAAGAAGAAAGCACATTATGTGTTAGACCTTGGTGGATGGTTTTTCTGACCACGTAGCTAAGTTGGCAGCACTCTGAGGTCACAAGGCATGATCCAGTGAGGTCCCTCGCAACGTTACCCACTGAGTGGTTACAAGTCATTCATATCACTACGACCTAGGGTCACACTCAAAATTTCTCTGGTGGCTGGCTCTTCACATTCAGTAAATTACCTGCACCACGAGGACACCAAGCCACCTTGTAGAGCTTGCTAATTGATGATTTTAACATCAGGCATACAGATGAAGGACGTACCACTTTAGGGGCCCGCATACAATTCTGTTTTCCCATCTAGCACCCTACATAATCTCTTGGCGGGGCCCTTTGCACTACCATGCACCAAACAGAGCGACACTTCACAGAGCACGCAATTGACGATTTTAATATCAGGTTTTTATTGATCCGTGCAGAGTATCGTTTTCTATTTGTCACACTGACCTTGACACTGTCCTTGCGTAACTTAACCCCATCAATGTCTGCATGCCACAATATTGCATGCCTGTGCACTTCATAGTCTTGGCCTTGCACAGCATCGTCTCACCCCGTACTCGCAATACAAACCACTTTTGACCGCACACCATGGGTGGCTGTTAATTTTGCTTGGCGTCAAATGTTATGACATCTCTAAATTTTTATATGACATCATTTTATGGCATAACTAATGCTGTCTTTTATATTTTATACTCACTGTTCTTTTTGTGCTATTGCTTCTGTAAAAGATTTCATGTAATCATTCAATAAAGATTAATTCCATTCCATACCAAGCCACCTTGATCCTTCTCCAAAAACCTTCTCAACAGGTCTATACTGCTGCGTGGTGAGTAGAGCAGGTGAGAAGCCACAGCCATAGAAAATCCTGTGCCAAGAAGAGACGAGTTAATAAGATGGTAGCAGGTCAATGATTCCTCAAGATGGGTTCTAAGGGGCCTTCCTATGATGCCTAAAGAACTTGTCACCAAAATAATTGAAGTAATGGAGTCAGGAAATGGAATTAGTAATAACTATAGTGATTATAAGAGCCATGGTGCACTGTTTCCACCACCCAGTATGGCACAGAGCAACTGTCACCAATCTGGAAAACATCATTTTAACAGACCATATCACATGTTGCATGAGAACCTTAAAACTACATTCCACTACTTAGATAGGTAGCCCTAGAACTTTCAGCACCACAGCACATGCACACTCACAAGACGTACACAGTAGGGTTTATCGGTGAAGAAGGACGGCGGGGAGGAGGAAGGTGAGCGGCCATGGCGAGGACGAGGCAGCCATGACAGGTATGCACCTTTTTAATGACTTTATAATTACTTTGGGAGGTTGGAGAGGCCGGCTAACTATGCTCCGCCAAGGAGTCATAGTTTTGCCTAAACTCTGCGTTCGCAACGGAACGCGTAGAAGGCCAAACTACGTAAACTACACTGGCGGACCTAATAAATTGTTAAACGTGGTTTATCCTTGCTGAAATATAATGAACAACCCGCAGGTTTGCTATTAACCTTTTAAAAGTGGTGTTTTCAGAATTGTGACTCAAAATCCGACTTTACCATTACAAAGGGTTTTAAATTACAATACTCCAGACACCAAATATGACTTTCCTACCTGCTCCCAATAAAGAGTTATCACTTATTAAATGTAACAAGGTATTTCATTGTTATTCTATGGGAGAGGTAGGCCTTGCAATAGTGAGAAACGATTTGAGAGTTTTCACTACCAGGACATATAAAACTTAAAAATACATGTTCAACTTTTTTAACCCAACACACATTACCCTAGGGGCTGTCTAGGGCCTACTCTAGGGGAGTGTTATATGTAATAAAAAGGAAGTTTTAAGCCTGGAAAAAGGTTTATTTTATCAAGTCAAAATTTCAGTTTAAAAAGGCACATATAGGTTGCAATGGCAGGCCTGAGACATATACATAAAGTCTCTTCTGCGGCTCAAGCATTGTATACCTTGGTTGTCTTGCAACCGTCAGGCCCTTGTAACCTCCACCCGGGTCACCCACAATTAGTGCTGCAGGGCCACTAGTAGCTTTTCATTTACAGGTGCTGGGTACGTGCACTGCCACTTTACTAGGGACTTAATTAAATTATATATGCCAATTGGGTGTAAGCCAATATTACCATCTTTAAAGGAGAGGCCACAAGCACTTTAGTGCTGGTTAGCAGTGGTAAAGTACATTGAGTTCTAAAGCCAACAAAAATTAGTTCAGCATACAGGAGGGGAGAAGGGACATTGTTTGGGGATGACCCTGCAGAGAGGGCCAGGTCCAACAGGGAATCAAAAGGCTAACCCCTCTAAAGCATCTTTGTAATCTAGGAAAGGAATCTCTGATTCAGCAGAAGGTGGTACAGACTCTCCCACCACAAGGAAGTGGAAACCCAAATTATAGTCTCCAGTGGTAAGGCCAGAAAAAGAAGAAACATATAGAACATCTTCTGCATTTTTTGTAATGATGAAAACCCATGCTTATGCTTGTTTAGGAGCCCAACAATGTTGCTTCTTAATATTGAATGAATGAAAGGGAATTGTTGAAGATTTCCTAAGCATTCGCCTTCATATTGAAACATAAATCTTTAAAAATATCTTATAAAGACAGTTTTAACGTCCTTGCCTGAAACCAGGCTACAGAGCAATGTGCAACCACGATCTAACACTAAAGAGCAAGACCAGAGCAACTTTTTGATTTACCAAAGGATCAATTCTGAGGACTTGTTTTTGAGGGGGGCAAGGGCTTCCTGGAGTTAGTGTGTCTCAATTGCGACACCTGAAGTAGTTTACCATTGACATCTCTTAGTCTCCATACTATTTTTATCCAAAATTAAACAAAACACAACCCTTTATCACTTAACTCTCAAATGATTTATTGCAGAGCCTTCCAGGGCTCCCTCAAGGAGATGATGTGTATTGAATACTTGGAAATCAGTTAGACATCTAATAACACTCAACAAAATCATTGTCCAGTCATTACATTCATTTTTAAAAAGGTAAGCACTTTATGTGCAGAAAACAAAATATTATACACTGAATAACAAACACATACATAATATACAGTTGACAACAGAGTATTCCACAAAGTACTCAAGTTCTTGGTGGGAATCCCAAGTTATAACCCTTAAATTTTGAACATACCTAAAACCAGTAGTGGTTGCTACTTAAAGGTTGTGGGGCGGTGGTTGTGAGGTGGAATAAAAAAAATGAAAAGAAATCACCTGCAGGCCAGCCGCAGTGGTCCTCTTCGGTTGACTTCAGGACTCTGAGGACAGGAAGCAGGAAGCACACAGTCTCCCAGACTCCCCTTGCCAATCACAACGCTGCCTTACAGTAGCGTTGTGATTGGTCTGGGCGCTGTGATTTGGCGCTCAGGCAGGATGTGGGAACCAGTGCAATACAGACTAGTTGGAGAACATGATAAGTGCGCATGACTGTTTGGCCGGCCCAAGACGACAATCCAAACCTTCATGCACGCTTACAGAGTACCCACCACTCCTCTGTGACAGCTCAGCTAACATTATAATAACAATGCATTATTATCATTTTCTTTTTTCTTTTTGACCTGCTCACATAGCAGTGGGGTTACGCTCTTCTGCCTTAGCAGAGGAGCCCTCCCTGCCTAAAATAACTTTCAGGAAGCCTTATTGCATTTGAACATTAACAATGAGACCTTCCCCCAAAAAACAACAATATGTTTTGCCAGAACTTGTAAAAAGTATAAAATCATTAACAATGTGTTCTCAAAAGAGCTAAGTAAAGTTCCACCCAGGGAGAATTTATCGCCATGGAAGCCACAGGTCCTCTGTGTCTCAAACCTTGCATACCTTGGTTGTCTAGCAGCCCTGGTCCTTGTAACCTCCACCTCGTCAGCGACCAGAGGTAAATTACTAAAGTTAGATTCGCCAGGGGCAGCTCTGAAGAAGTACTCTTTTGGTCCGGATCACCTGTGCGCTCTTCCTGGTGGCAGATTCCAGCTACAAGCACCACCTTGTAGGGAACTCTTTTCTACAGAAAGTTTAGCGCTTCCCTCAAGGCAGGTACAGCTTCTCCTGCAAGACCCACGTTTCTTGCACACCCCTTAGTCAGCACAAGACTGGCTTCTTCTCTGGGGATACTGTCCAGCTATCTACTTTCTACCACAGGCAGTCGGTCCCTCTCTCCTTGCTCATGTTGTCCCCACTTGGAATGAAGCCAAAACTCAGAGATCCTGGCTCTGGCGCACAATTAATGTCCACTCATCCAGTCCTGTCAGTGACATATGAGAATACTGGAACTTCAAATTGGGTTTCTAACCAATGATCATCCTAATTCTGCAGACAACAATAAGTATTTCACTGGTCCATTCCTGGGACGGTGAACAACACTTACAACGCAACTTTTACATCGCAGAGCCTTTACAACGCAACCATTACAACGCAAACTATTACAACGCATTGCTCTGGGGCGCTCTAGGATAGAGAATAGGTTAATTTACTATCTAATAACCTTCCCTAGTGTCCAGGGGGACTGGAGTTGGAATAGTAAATTAAACTATTCACTATCCAGCGCCCCAAAGCACTATGCGTTGTAATGGACTGTGTTGTAATAATTGCGTTGTAAAGGCATGCGATGTAAATGCATGCGTTGTAACGTCATACATCCACCTGGGACTGTTTCCAGGCAGTTCCTGACATTTTGAGTATCCCTCCCAGACTGATTGAGCCACTGTATATCCCAACTTATGGCAGCAAGAAGAGTTGGGGAGGGAACCCCCTGTCAAACAAGACAAAAGCAAAGGTACACAAGAGGGTATAGCTTACTCATATAACTACCCCTAAGTCTGTTTGGTGAACTACCTCTGCGGGAAGAATGAAGCGGCCAGGGTGCAGGGATTATCTCTAGACTTTAAAGGGGCACCTGTCTTCCTCCATTCTTCCACAAAAGCCTGGTCCAGTTCAAAAGACTTCAGGAATGTTCCTACACTCTATATCTCTGTGAGGCGCTCTTTATGCATTTTCATTTTCAGTATCAAACATACACCAGAGATCCAAAGAGGATCCCTTCCCCAGAGTAAAACACTGCAGGCACTCTCCACACTCACCTTATTCCACACGCTCAACATGTACATTGCACACTCTCTCCAGACTTGCCTCCTGCAAACTCCCAGAGTCCCTCAACCTAGCTATGCAATAGGTGGGCACAGCTAGCTGAAGCTCATAGTACAATTTAAACAATGCTTCCTGTGTGTGAGACTTCATTAAGCATGTTCACCACACAACAAAGGATCCCATATTGAAGATTTAAAAAACTGGGAGTTTTCAAAGCTTAGAATCCATGTATATAACACTGATACTCTGGTGAGTGAAAGAGAAAGTGTAATCATGTGGTAGACATCATGGCATTTCAGACTTTTCATTTGCTATGGGTGCCCAGTCTGTGAGGGAGCTCCTGTAACCATTAATAATTCTAGTATGAGGAAACATGGAGTGACTCCATGAGGTGCTAAAAAAAGAAGGCTTTCATGTTGCCCATACAAATGCGTTCCCATTTCAAGGGGAAGGAGTGACAACATGTTATTAACACTATGGAAGCAACATTCTTACACAAACCAGAACTGAAGTTCTAGTGTCACTATTCAACAGACTTTCTTGTATGTACATGGATAAGGCGTTTGTGAAATTCCTGTGATTTCTTATGCTTACTCAAACTTTTGGGACCATTATGTGAGAAATGCAAACTCGGAATTTAGCGCTATATTTGAGTGTAAAATGTATACTTGCATCGTTTAGGATGTAAGGATGCATTTTGAGTTTTAAAAATAACACCGGGGATAAAAACTGGGAACGACAGCCACTGGCATTCTGGCCATTTTTGCATTATTCATGTGCTATAATTTTGCTGCAAGCTTCTCATAATTATGAGATGTGGTGTAATTTGGGGAATTTGTCTTAGCTCGTGCCCCTTCCTCTCTTTGTGTTGCAGCATAGTACAAACAACTAAACAAATTCACATTATTTACACCATTTAATAGCTCACATTATATTTAGGATTGGGATTTGGAACTGAAGACCATCTACACGATTGAAATCTAGTCGGGTTTTCTGAATGGCCAACGCATGCAAATAATCGCTACTGAAATTAACTATCCTCCATTTCTTAGCTTCACAGGTAAGAAGCATCACCTATATGTTAGCTCCTAGCTTCTGATATACATTTCGATACTGCGCATATTGAGGGCAGATGGGGTGTCTCAGTTTCAGCACTCTCGGTCTTTCCCCACGGAACACTCTATGCCTCTTTTGGCCAGCCTGTCTCGCCCCTCGAACCGTCACAGGTGCCCTCTTTCTCTCTTCCATGAACTCGTCGTTCCGTCGTTCTGTGCGCGCGGCGAGCTCCTGGTACAGAGCGCATCTGCTGCTGAAGCGCGAAGATGCACGCGCGGCTCATTCATCATTGTGTCAACACGTCAGGCTCGGGCTCGGATGGCACACTGTTTTCCAGAGCAGAGCCTGCAGCAGGAGGCCGTCATTTCCATGTCCTAAGAGGCGGAGTGGGCTTCGGTGACTAGGGATGTCCATTGACTGGCTGGCGGTGTACAGGTTGGCACCACCCATTAACCTCAATTATTGAGTTCTATATCTCCAGTAATTGGAAAGTATCCCTCAAGACCTTCGACGGCGGCAGTGCCAGTGCATCACAAATTATTAAGTCACGATATACTGTGGTTTATGCCACTCGCAATTAGGTGTGTATTTTCGCTCCATGTTACCGGAAAACAGGCTACTGCGCCAGAATAATTTGTTATATTCCTCCATAATATTATAATCTGAATTGCAAGTATGTTAATTGTGGTGAAACTGAAGGGAGTAAACCTAAGGTTCACAGAATGTAACGTTTTCTAAATACCAGTGATACAGAGCCACACTGTAACAGAGTCTACTGGCCCAATTACAATTTCATTGCAGTGCAACTGAGGGCCGCTTATGTTCCCTGCTCTGATTGATGAAGAGTTTACAAAGGGCAAGGCACTCAGTACACATGGCACAATTCCAATTTTGAAACTTGTCACTGACATTTTCCACGCAAGGAAGCATTGTTTGGAAATTAAATGAAATTCATTTGTAAAGCACGCACATACTCCAGAGAAGTGTCCCGGCGCTGAAATGTAAGGTTTCCTGCTTAACAGTACTGATCAGCCTTCCTATCAAGCTTGTTGAAAGAGCCAGGTTTTCAGTTTTTTTCTAATCAGAGATAGCTCAGAAATGGAGCGAAGTTCCAGGGGGAGGTTGTTCCAGGCCACCCAAACAAGGAAAAAAAGGATCTGCCTCTGGTTCTGGCTTGGCGTTTTTGGGGGGATTCTGCCTAAATGGCTTCGAGTTGACCATAAATTCCTAGGAAGGGCATAAGCACAAATCCTCCTCCTCAGGTACACTGCTCCGTTCTTTTAAAAGGCTGTACGAGCCATCACCAGTGTTTTAAAGAGAATCGTCTTTTTGATCGGGAGACAGTTGAGCACTTTCAAATTCAATGTCATGTGAATTCTTGAGGCAAGGTTCAAAATTATTCTAGATGTTGCATTCTACACCACTTTAAGTCTATTAAGAAGCTGAAGAAATAAAAACCTTGTAAGGGGTTCACTGATACACCTGGCCCTTAAAACCAACAAAGAAGAGATTGGCACAAAAGCTGTAATATAAAAAAATGCATTTATTAACCTCACACGAGGGAGACTGGTCATACGGTACCCTCAGGTCACTGTAGGAGGCATTCTAAGGAGTCCAGAAAACAGGGGCCTTTTATGCCCAGTTTATTGCTGAGTGAGCATGAGGGCTCAAAAGAGGCAGTACAAGTGTGCACATGAATAGCTAGATACATATAAGGTACTAACAGAGAATACTTAATCGACAAAGTAGGAGGAATAACAGAGTTGCTGACATCAGTTAGAATAGCCTGACAGTTATTCACTAAGAGCAGGTGTATTCTAGAAACAAGGCCTTTCTGAGCATAAGCAAGGCTCTGGCTCAGTGCTGAAAAAGTTAACTAAAATAGATGACACAAGCAGAATACAAGGGCAGTCAACAGTGAAGAGGGAGAAAGCACATAGCGAGCACATGGCTAACTAAAATGGCTGCCAAGTACAAAATGACTTTCAGCTCATGCTAACAGCGATTCTTGAAATCTTTAACAGATAGTCCTTTTAGCATGAGTTAAAGACATTCCTATGATCTAGTAGGAACATAGAAAATATTTTGCACATTTATTTTCATAAATTCATCAATATCCTAATCCATTGCTAGGTGGGCTTTTTTCACTCTAAACATTTTTATTAAGCGGGTATATATAAGGTATAAGCAGGAGTACAAAGGGAACAGAGCATTGGGTCATAATTAACATACATATAGCAGGAGAGAGTAATGACTGTTATCACAAACAGAACCATCAATATTTTTCAACCATAAGCAAAAAGCAAACCTTAGAACCATCTAGTCCAATTCTATGTAAAAAACATTTTCAATAGACTTTTCCAGTGTTCCTTTTATGAGGGCTAGAGCATCAATTAATTTAGTCAAGGAAAGGGCAAAGTAACATTTGTCACTTGCTCAGAAGAATGTCTCTCTCGCAAAAAAACAATTATTCCTAATGCAAATATTAAAACAGTGAAACAAATTATTACAAATATAATACTGGCCCCAAGGGACCAGGAAAACCACACAGGGACATAGGAATTAGGACGAGGAGCTGCAAAGGGCTGCTCCTCCTCAAAAATGGGGTGTCCGAAAGGGTATATTACTAACAAAAAAAAGAGGTCCAAGGAAAATTGAAGCCGCTATACGACCAGCCAGAGGGTAGTCTTCTCCCTGTGTCCGTTTGAGCCTCACAGGCAGGCTCTTTTTGTTCCCATGGTGGAGCTGCACAACTCGCAAATCAGGAATCACGGCCCAGCTTGAGAAGAAAAAGTCTTTCAACAATCCTGTCCAATGTCTCAGGCAGTGCACCAGTTTTCTTCTCTTCAATCTAACAGGCACCAGAGACACAGCACCTGTACCATAAACTCAAGTCCTTCCCTTACTCCTTTATTGCTCTGCTGTCGTACTACTCTTTTGTTGGGGCCAAAAATTCTATCCAGTTTGCCCAGGTATCTTTTTATCAACAAACACAGGTGCAAACTTTAATTTGCTTTGGGACCAGGATTCAGGGGCCTGATGCTGGGATCTCTGAAGCAACCCTCGTTTCAAAAGGGGTCACCTCAAGCAAAAGCCTCCTTGCCTCCTTGCCTCCTGGTCGGTCTGTGACTCTCTCAGCTGGGCATTAAAAACTTGATCCATGATTTCTCCTTTCTGATTTGTGAGCCTTCTTTTGCCCAAGACATTGGCAGGGGTACACACTTCACATCCAAGTGCTTCCACCTTCACTGAGGTCCTAGTTGCCAGCAACTCATGTGCTGTTTACCTTCACCTTGGCATCAAGCTGGACTGGTGCTAACTCCCCAGGCTGGATCTGATGTCCCGGCCCCTCTGGCAATGGTTGTAAGGCAGCAAATATCTATTGGTGGACAGAACATAAGGTCTTTATACAAGACATACAAATAATCAATCAACAGAGAGGACAGTCTCAGAATACCTCCTAGTCTTGGGTCGCCCCATATATTAGCAAGGCACCCAAGAACCACTTCATCTATCTGAGAGTAAAAAAAAACTGGACCTTTTACACTATTTGAAGCAGCTAAGGAAGTCCGTGTTCATTTACTAAATTCTGAGGAAAAGAGAAAAACAATACAGACATACTCCAAATCCTTACATTTGTGTATTCCTATATTATTCATCTGAAGACCCTCAAGAGAGAGAAGTCTTCTACACTTTTACTCATAGACTTTGCATCACGTGTACAGGACTGCAAACACTTCTAAAATGATTTCTCTTAATAAAAGCACCTAGATTGTATGCTTAGGACCATGCTCTTATATTATAAGTGCAGCAGGAAAATCAAAAAATGCTAATTTAACAGGTATTCTTATTACATAAAGAACTAAACAAAACTTCAACATAGTGGGTAAATACATTTCTCCATCAGAACATATTGTGACAAACAAATTCCTATAAAAAATATTTTCTTCAAAAATGTTTGCTGAGGATCCCTTGGGCGTCTTTCCTGCAATTTGCTTTTCATGAACCAAAGTATGCAACATCAGCTCTAATAAGGGCTGTCAGCTTATTCACACAGACAAGCTAATAATAATGGTGTTATCACCTGAGAATTTTAGAACCAATTTCACCCACATCTAGTTCCCGTTAAAGGTCAAATAAGGGAACAGCAACCTAGACTACTCATCCCTTCATAATTTCAACAGACAGGATGGGCAGTAACATAGCATGTGTATTTTTTCCCATATTGTTAATTGCAAACAAGTTTAAAACAGTATTACTGAATAGCCAATTAAATGTCTCATGGCTGTTTCCCAGACAGTTTAGACAGACTAAAAGAAAAGTGAGAAAAAGAGAGAGTAAACATAAATTTGCATACCCTTAATTTGTAGAGAAGATAACCTCCTACCCCCATTTTGACAGTAGGAAATATAAAACAGGTTTCACTTCTGTCGACACTATTAACCTCTATTTGTGGCAACTGGGCACAAACACACTTGTAGAAGGTAAATAGCACAGTTAGCTAGCTAGAAAACATTAATAACTAACCACCAATTCCTTTAGCAATTGTACTAGTTGTAACATGAGGGCGAATGAATACAAACTGTATCGCATTGCCTCCTTATCTCAGCCCTTTTACAGTAATCTTTAAGCTAAAACCATTAGTGCTATATACATGGCAGAGTCATCTCTGCATATAACTTACAAATGCTGCTATCCCTTGATAATGTTATTCAATAGGATAACCCCACCTGCACATTTCCTACACTTGTATTATATCTCAAGAAAACAGTGACATCCCCATGTACTCCTAACAAAATATGCAATATTTCCTTTAGCTAATGTTATTTAAAACATTACTTATAGTGCTTTACACTACAGTGTGAGGATCCGGATATCTAAGTAAATCAAAGAAATCACATACTGTCACAGTGGCTAGGGTTGGCCAGTTCTAAAAACAGACTTTGGCCTTTGACCCTTAAACCTTATGCCCCCTGTCTGAGAAGGGCTATGCCATGCAGACTTTCCATTTGAAAGCAACTATGAAGAATCACAGCTGAAAGCAGTCCTGTTCTATTCCTGTTTTCCAGTAATTTAGAGGTACTCTTAATTAATAACTTCTGCTGGTTTTTATATACTAATTTATTTGTAAGCAGTGTGCGGTGTGCTTTTCTAGAAGTATAGAGGTCAGCTATTTGTGTTATACTTAAATGTGTGCATTTACTGAAGTCTAAGATCAGTTTGAGTGGCAGAAATGCTTTTAAACAGTACATTTTTCCCAATTTCGACTTTGGTTTTAGGAGCACTTAAAAATGAATAACCTACAATGTTTTGGCATATTAGTCATGTATAAGATACACCCTTATAAAAATGAGTTTTGTACTTCTGCGTAAAGTGACATTTCACATTTTAGTCCCCCCCCCCCCCGTTGCGGCACAGTACTGCTTAAATTCAACTTTGATGCTAGGAGTTCACAGTATGATTATTAGGCAGTATAGAGATTAAAAAACAAATTTAGTGCGCTCATTTTTAATAAACCTTTTTTATGTAATCAAAATTCCTCTTTTTTTATAACACCAACCCTCTTGATGGTTTCACATATGAAAAGCAAGCCTTTTTCCTTTTTGCCTTAAAATGTATTCATTTAAAACACTTAGCACAAAAGCCTTACTTGAAACATGAAAAGTCTGCACCACTTTTTAAAGGACAGTTATTATTTTACATCAGAACCCCAGATGTGCTTATTTAAAAAGGCATTAAGAAAGGAAATCCCTACTTTCAATCTTTTCTCTGTTATCCAAAATAATGAAACTGTCTTTTGCAACTTTTAAAATTAGCAGTCTGTAATGCAGTAAAATTTAGTTAACTCAACAGTTTTTCTGTGTGGCTTGGTACCAGAAATAGCCATCTGTTATTGCAGCTGTTGCTCTGACTAGCAGGCGTCGAATTCTGCACCTTTCTCAGGAGAAAAAAAAAGCCTTTTTTTGTATTTGTAATGCCCTGACTAAGTGTAATTTCCGTTAGTTTTCTCAGACAGCTTCATCTTAGTGAGACAGTTTAAACACAGCTGTTGGAAAGTTTTGTTTTTTCTCTGGTGCTGAAAGTAAGCACGTCATAGTCTATTTAAAAACTGAGGCATTTCAAGGTAGTCAAAATCTATTGTTCTATTATGTTGTGTTTAGTTCAGCAACAACCAATTTACTCAGATGATGTGAATGTCTTTTAATATCTAATACAATGTATCTAAGGCAAATGCTGTAACAATTTGCATTTTAATCCAAATTATTGCAAATCACACAACTTTGTTTTTTGCCTTCCTTTCAATGAGGCCTATTTTATTCCTATTGAATGTGAATTCTAATTTTATCTTTAACATTGTGGCAATTTGCACACATGTTTAGTTTCTTACTTTGTCAATTTAATAGTAGCATGCAAGACGACGAGAGAGGGGTCAGACCGAAGGAAGTTAGGTAAGAGGAGGCACGGATGTGGGACAAGGGAATGACACGTGAGAGCGGGGTTGTAGCGCAATTGCATTATCTACTGTTTAGAACACGAGCGGCGATTTCCACACGGAGTTTAACCACAGGGAGTTTAACTACACGGGACAAAACGCCAACAGTAGAGGTAGGCCACACTTTGACAACGTAACGTTTTGAAGTCAATGAGGGACGGTGTTTACAGACAGTCATGAGTTTTTCATTTATTTTTTCAGAAATTCATTTATCAAGTTGTCAGCCATTTAATTCATTAGGCAGGTAGGCTCATTTCAGTTTATTTGGATGTGGTCATATAGTGTCACTTGATGGTTCTGAGATTAATGTTCATAGGCACTAAGGTGTAGGTAGCAATGAGACTCGTTATGACAAACTTGCACTAGGATTCGCATGCACACGAGGTGGAGACCTTGGCTCCCTCATGCTAAGTTCTGAATATTGCTATTGTGTTGGCTTTAATTACAGTATTCCCCTGATGAAGGTATTTCCATACCGAAATGCATTGGGACTAACTGCATATGATGACTAAGATGAACATGTACATGATGTAATGTTCCAAATGAAGAAAGAACATACACAAGAAAGAAAATTGGCATTAAAACCACGATGTCTTCTAATTGAATCGCTTTAATTTTTTGACCTCAACACAGAGGGACATGGACAATACTTTGGCAGAATGAATGTTTATTTATTTTTGAGGCATTGAAATGTGGTGTCATATCTAAGTGTGGTTTAAAGAGCACCCCTCGGGGGCTTGTGTATAGTGCGTCGCTTTCAAACAGTCACTGTTTGTGTTTTTGACCTCCAAGAAAGCAACACATTCTTCGATGTGCGCTTGAAACAGGCATTCCAAAAATATTGCAGCATATACAAAATTATACAGCAGTGACACTTAACTCAATATGTGCCATTACGAATTATTCAAAAGTTAGAGAAAAGTCTCCTCATTACCTGCCTACACAAATTATAATTCATAGATTTCAAAGTTCCAAAATCTTTGGCTAAACCAAAGCAAGTCACAAGTCCAAGTACAAATCTCCAGCCTCTCACTGCCAAGTTCTGAGCGACCTAACAGTCGTTTTAAAATACTCACGCCAAAAAGGTTCTCAATCGGGAGCGACAAACAGTTGCAGGATCAGATCAGAGAGACCAGAAATATACTGGGATGCAGAGGCAGAGAATCTCCGTGCGCAGAGTACCTCCTTAGTAGATTCCTGTCCTGTCCTCCTCAGTAGATTCCTGTCTCCCATCAAGACCACTCCCTTGGATAGCCGCTTCTCCGATGAGGTCCACCTCGGGCACCATTTGAAGAAATAAAAACCTTCTAAGGGGTTCATTGATAGACCTGGCCCTTTAAACCAACAAAGAAGAGATTGGCACAGAAGCTGTAATATAAAAACAATGCATTTATTAACCTCACATGAGGGAGACTGCGTCCTACGGTACCCCCAGGCCACTGTAGGAGGCATTCTAAGGAGTCCAGAAAACAGGGGCCTTTTATGCCCAATTTATTGCTGAGAGAGCATGAGGGCTCAAAATAGGCAGTACATGTGTGCACATGAATAGCTAGTTACATATTAGGTACTAACAGAGAATACTTAGTCGACAAAGTGGGAGGAGTAACAGAGTTGCTGACATCAGTTAGACTAGCCTGACAGTTATTCACTAAAAGCAGGCGCATTCTAGAAGCTACGCCTTTCTGAGCATGTGCAAGGCTCTGGCTCAGTGCTGCAGGACTCAACTAAAATAGATGACACAAGCAGAATACAAGGGCAGTCAACAGTGAAGAGGGAGAAAGCACATAGCGAGCACATGGCTAACTAAAATGGCTGCCAAGTACAAAATGGATTTCAGCTCATAATAACAGTGATTCTTGCAATCTTTAACAAAGCTATTCAGAAAGACACAACTAAAGTGCATTTCTGTAATATTGTCTGGAAGTAATTAAAGCCTGGATTACCATTTTCCTGTTTTCAGAAACGAGGGTTAAAAACAAGAGCATAGCTGCCTAAAATGGAGCCACTCAGAGCCTGAATTTGAGGTTGAAAAGACAAGGCTCTGTCAATATTGACTCCTAAGTTTTTTATTGTGCGCTGTTGTGTGCCAGGGAGGGGGAGCATGCAGAGGCCAAGTCCTCCAAACATCAGGTGCCATGGAGCCAAAAAAACACAATCACTGTTTTATCGGGATTACATTTTAATTTGTTAATGGACAACCAATTGAGCACATTGGTGAAACAAGATTTAATAACTCCTACATCAAACCCTGCCCCTTTTTCACATGTGAAAAGCAACTGTGTGTCATCAGAATATGATATTACCTTTACTTCCTATGTCTCAGCTAGCACAGCTAGAGGTGTGAGATAGGCATTAAATAAGGTGGGGCTTAATGGTGAACCTTGATGCAAGCCAACTGCCAACTCAGAAACTGAATAAGAAACCGGGGTAATCCACAGTTCGTGGCTCTTATTGTTCAAAAAGGAAGTCAGCCACTTCAAGGCGAGGCCTTCAATCCGAATGAATTGTGGACGAGCCTACAGTCTCTCGTGGGGAACTGTATCAAACGGTGCCGATTTCTCCAACATAATCAGGACTGCCTTGTCCCCTTTATCTATCATGCCTTTAATGTAATCACCTATTTCTAGCAAAGCTGGTCCATGCTTCAATTGGTTCTAAAACCTGACTAACTCGGGTGCAGAAGATTGTTACCTTCAAGGTAAGATTAGATTCAGGGATTAACACATGTTGCCGAAACTTTCGAGAATGCAGGGAGAAGGAAAATCGGCCTATAGTTGGCTTGAACTTTAGGATCAGCAGTGGGGTTTTTAAGTAAAGGCAACATTTTAGCACGTTTCCATTTAGTTAGTACTGTTCCAGAAAACAAAAACACATTCAAAACACTATTCACCAAAGGGTTGATAACATGAGCCACTTTGGCAAGTAAGCTAGGCGTATAAGGGTCAGACGATGACCCTGATTTAAGGCACTTGATAGCTACCAAAGATTTATCCAAGGAAAAGAAAGGATAGTATAAAAGAGTGAGCGAATCGTAACTGAACCTGCTAGAATATGACACCTCAAAGGAACCCTGTAAGACATTCAACAGGCTTTTGTCACAAAATAACCAGCCAGCTGGTCACACCAGTCGGTTGAGGATTGTTGTCTGGATTCATAAATGTGTTGACAATTAAAATAATCGTTTAGATTTTCTTTATCGGATTCTTCAATACTAGTTCCAAAATAAGATTTTTTTGTTAGGCAAACCTGAGAGTAGCCATCTTTTAATGCATTCTTATAAGTATATTTGTCATCCAGATTATCATTTTTCTGCCGTTTCCTCTCAAGACGTTTACAGTGTTTTTTTACAAATCCTAAAATTCTCATTGAACCAAGGAGCTGATTGTTTGATTCTGAGGTATTTGAGTACAGAAGGTGGAGCCAATTCAGTAATGCAATTAAGAATCCAATCATCCATGCTCTCTGCATCCAGTTCTGGTTCCCCAGACAAATAAGGGGGATCTGTTTCTAAGGCGAAATAACTTTATGAAAGCCTCGATCAGTTTCTTCAGATGGAAGCCGATTGTGGTTAGATTTTAACCATGTGAGCCAAATTAGATAGTGATCAGACCATACTAATGGAAAAGGTTTGGATGATACGATCTTTGCATTAGAAAAGATTTGGTCTAGAATATGTCCGGCCTGGTGAGTGGGTTTGAACATAGATCAAACACATTGAGAGAAGGGTCCAAGGGCAAGTTTAACGACTAACACTAGGTACTAGGCGTGGGCGGAAAATCCGTTCCGCTCGCGGATTTTGCGGATTTTCGGGAAATCCGCAATCTGCGAGATTTGCGAATTTCCTGCAAAATCCGCAAATCCGCGAGCAGCGGATTTTGCTCGCACTGCTCGCACTGTTCGCGTGAGTTCGCGCCCCGCGAATAAGTGCGAAATTGCAGAAATACGATCTAAGCAAAACTGAAAGTAACTACTTACCAGGTTCAAAAGTTCAGGCACATCATTAGTAGCCATTTCCTGTAGTGCTTCCTGAGGGGCCCCTCCAGAGTTCAGTTGCCAGTTGAAACTATTATGTGACCCTGCTCTGAACCTCAGAATAGTTACACATATGCCACAAAGGTCCTGAATTACAGCTAAGGGAGACAAGCAGGAGCCAGGCTGGAAGTTAAAATCCATTAATCAGCCCCTAATTCATTATGGTCAGTTGGGGAAGGGCAGGTGTTGTAACTAATTTTGCAACAATGAAAGCACTTAGCAAGTGCAAAAGATCACTAATCAGGGCGCACTAAGGAAGCAGGTGCCAGCTAAAAAAATATTCTGTGACACATTAATCAGCCCCAAATTAATTCAGGTCACTTGAGGCAGGGAAGGTGTGCTTTGCTTTGCCGAAAATAATGTACACTGGACAACCAGAGGGTGTGGTGATGAAACAGAGGGTGGCATGGGTGGGCCAGAGGGTGGCATGAGTAGTCAGAGAGTGGCAGTGGTGACAGAGAGTGGCAGTGATGAAGAAGAGTGTCCCAAACAGGTTGGACACGTAGAAACAACAAGTTCGCAAAACTTGCGACCCGACAGGTAAGTTCGCAAATTGCGAAATTGTAAAAACCCTCGCGAACTGGCAGAAACACGGGCGAACACAAAAAAAAAAAAATCCGCAAATTCGCGGGAATTCGCGGATTTTGCGGATTGCGAATCCGCAAATCCGCAAAATTCGCGAACGCGAGATCCGCAAAATTCGCTCATGCTTACTAGGTACATGCCCCAAAACCGTATATCGCAACACACAAAGGGTACCTAGGAGTCAAAACAAATGGGTCATTCACTGTGGGCACCAACCTCGACACCATACAAATAACAAAAAGTGCGAACAGACAGTGCGGACTTAGTGTGATAATAGCCGAGTTAAGACTTAAGGGCATAGGGAAAAATTCCCCATCAGAAGCCACACTGTACCGCCCTCTTTAGCATCACGTGGGTTCTCCTTGCCCAGGAGACAAAACAAAACGGCCGGTCAGTTGTTACCGTGACCGTTTTTTAAGTGAGAGAGAGATGTGTCAGTGGAGGGAGGTATGATTAGGATTACCAGTGTTGATGTGGCGACTGAAAAAAAGCAGTGTAAAGTGAGAAAAAGTGAGTTGTGAAGGGTATTAAAATTGGATGGGCTGGATAGATGTAAGTGATTTATTATTATCTCCCAGTCCTCCAAAATCTAAAAAACAAGTGCAAACACAGATTTAACATAATATCCATGGTCAGTAGTGGTCAACATGTTTGTGCATTTCTACGAAAAGATTTTCATGCATTCATCAGGACCCGTTGTTAGTAAACTAGCTTTTTGTGAAAATAGTAAAAAATATCACCTGAAATGTCCAGGTCGTATGCTCAACCACATACTGTTACCGCACCGTACCAAGTAGACGATATCCACAGGAACAACATATAAGACAAACGACAGAAAGACAACATTATGTCATATTCATAAGGTTTATCATTTTGGTATAGTACACCTTTCGTTTATTGCGTCTCAATCGCACAGTCTGGGGAATAAATTTAGTCCAAACCACTCACCCATTTGTAGTGGTTGTTGCGCTTCACCCCACCTGGCTGCAGCTCAGGTAAAAGGAGCACAGCTCTAAATCAGAGAAGTTAAAATTTGAGGAAGACAATCATGGCTTAGATGTCAATCAGCCGTTTAGAACCAGAAATTAAAAAAAAAAATAATATGCACAGTGCCCATGTGATGTTGCATAGGCTTTGTCCATATTATAACGAGTATTGTTTACAGTTCTTAAGTTTTTATAAAAAAACTAAATTCACGTGTAACACCGGGAATTCTATTGGTATATATCTTTCCATATGTTGTTTCAAAGGTTCTGTCTGTCTTATGGGTAGTATGGTCTACAGTTCTCTAGTTTATACGTTTCTGCATTTCAAATGGCCTAATGTATAAATTCATGGCTCATATCGAATATAGAGACCATGTCAGTTCATTAAAAAGACAATCCTCGAGCCACAATAAAACAGTCAAGCGACCGTCATGGAAAATAAAATTGCTCTCAATTGCGCGTACACAGGAATAACTGCTGATCTGGTTTTTAGTTTTCAAGAAATTAAAGAAACATGCAATCGTTCGGCAGTTCGGCATTGTAATGCCTCCGAGTGGGCTCAAGCGTTTGACAAAGTATATGGAAATCTAGCAAGTGGCAATGAAACAAAGGGCGTTTCAAAAGTTATTCTATTCGGAGCCTCACTCACCTCTCCGTCGGTGTCTCCCGGCAGTCATCCGAACTGTCTGGGGGGCACCGCACACGGAGGGCGCGCCATGTTTAAAGATTCAGGTTGCCTAGTTGCGAGTGACGTCAGTCACGTGATCGGCGTGACCGGCGTGACGTCAGTCACGTGATCTACAGATGTATCGGGATATGTAGTTCTTTATTCCGTGTTTGTAGTTCTTTATGTGTATAGCCTGAGGGCTCTTTGTGTATACTGAAGTTTAGTATTGATATATAAAACAGATCAAATATACCTATATCGATATCAATTTACGCACGCATATTTCTCATTGCCTTGGCTTATATGTCAGATGTTAAATTTTCTGTGGCATCGATCATCATATCAAAATATGATTATATCCTGTATATTAGGACTGTTGTCATTGTGAACCAATGATATCAGTTGATCTAACGTCATATAATTGCAACACTCTGATCACTCAGGACTTATTTGCGAACAGTCCAGATTTACAGTCACCAGATTCGAGGAGAGCAGCCTAATACCCACTTTGAACATGGAAGCAACATGTATATATTCATTTGTGATGTTATGATTTTACATCTAAAGGATTTATGTTCTCGCACCTAGGTTGAGTCAGTTTTTCTTCGATATTGATATCCAGCAGCGGGCTGATATTCAGCTCAATTTGGATATTTATTTCGTAATGATGTCTAAGGTTATCCTAGGGTATTATTGGATAATCATATGATTTTATCATCATGAAACACCTGACGTACTTAGTGGTCAGACTTTATTTTAGAGAGACATACATGGTGGTTAGATTTTATTTTAAAGGGACATCCACGGTATTGGCTCGTTTAGCCCGGCCTTATCGCTGTTCAGTTTATAAACCCATTTTTGCTCAATTTTAAACAGAAAACGGGCTATGTCAGGACATGATTAAGGTATTCGGGGCTGTTCCAAAACAGTCCAATGAAAATCATTTGGGCCATGCCTGACCTCTAAAAAATGTGCTGTTAGACGAGTCGCTTGTTTGCGGCACCTACCGTGCTTTTGTGTTCTTGTATCCTTGTCCTTATTTTCCTCGTCGTCATGCCTACGTATTGTAGCTGGCAGGGGCATGTTATTAAGTAAATAAGATTACTGCTATTGCAGTTTGTGAACTTAGTTTGTATCCACGGTCTGTTTGTACCTATGTCCACACTTGAGGATTTACAAGTTTGAGGGCAAACAGAACATGTCCCGCACGGGTGATGGCCTAGTACAGGCGGCAAATCCCACAGTGTCCCTACCTGTCTAGGTTCCCTGTTCTTTGGGCGTGTGTGGACTAGTTGATCTTTTAAATTTTGTCCTCTCTTGAACGCAAAAAGGGGTAAAGGAATATCATCACCTCCTGTGTTCAATATTGACCAATGTTTTTTAATGATCTTCTGAACTTTGTTAGACCTGCTGTTAAACGTGTTGACAAAGGTGATGCGATTATTTTTTTCTTTCGGTGGATGTATTTCAAGGAGGGACTCTCTACTATTGTGTGATGCCCTTTTCTTGGATTGGCGAATGATTCTTTTAGGATAGTTCTTCGCGCGAAGTTGTTGCTCCAGGTTTTTAGAATGGGCGTTAAATGCTTCTTTGTTAGAGCAGTTCCTCTGGACCCTGAGGAACTGACCAAAAGGTAAATTATTTCTCAGGGCCCGTGGATGACAGCTGTCGTATCTGAGTAAGGCATTTCTGGCCATTGGCTTATGATAGAGCTCAGATTCAAGGCCATTGGTGGTTGATAGAATCTTTAGATCAAGAAATGCTAGTGATGTTCTACTATACTCGATGGTGAATTTTAGATATGCATTTCTGGTATTTAACCATTGATGGAAAGACACAAGATCTTCTTCTGTACCACGCCAAATGACCAGAATGTTATCTATGTATCGCTTCCAAATATGAAGCGACAATAGATATGGATTGGTAAATGTAAGCACCTCCTGTTCTTCAAAATTGTGGACGTATAAGTTTGCCAGACTCGGTGCGAAGACACTACCCATACTAGTCCCAGATGTTTGTAGGTAGGTAGTGTCTTCGAAGCGAAAGTAGTTCTCCTTCATCGCTATTTCCGCCAGACTCATAATAAACTGAGTTGGCGTGATGGACTGGTGGTCACTTTGTTCTAAAAGACTACCCACAACTTCCAAGGTTTCAGTTTGTGGAGTGGAGGTATACAATGACTCAACGTCAAAGGATACGAGGATGTCAGTGTTGATGTCAAATTGTATTCCCGGTAGGAGTCTCAAAACGTCCTTGGTGTCTTGAAGGAACGTTGGCATAGCCTTCACCATCGGGTTTAAGAAGTGGTCCACGAAGGTCGAGAGTGGTTCCAAAACAGAGCCTATACCGGAAATAATCGGCCGTTCAGGTGGTGGTCTCTGTGGTTTGTGGACTTTTGGAAGGCAATAGAAATACGGAATTATCGGGTGGTTAGTGAGAAGATATTGTCCCTCCTGTGATGTGATCCACCCTTCAGAGGTCGCCTCCTCTACCAAGTTTCCAATTTTAGTCTTTAGTCGTTCTAAAGGGTCTTCGCTGAGTGGAAGATAGGATCTCTGGTCACCCAGTTGTCTCAGGCACTCATTTCTGTATGTATCAATGTCAAGTATGACAGTTGCCCCACCTTTATCGGCTGGCTTTATTATTATTTTCTCATTAGATGTTAATGAGCGTAAAGACGACTGTTCTTTTTTGGAAAGGTTGACAAAGGGCTTATTCTCGATTTGGTAAAGATGATGTTTATCACTTTCTACAGCTGCTTCAAACGTCAATACCTTGGGAGGTAGTCCGATACTCGGTGGATTGAATGTCGATGGTTTTTTTAAACCGGTATTTTTATCTTCAATCTGTATTCCGGTATTTGATGGTTTGGAGAAAAAGTAGTGTAACCTGATTTTTCTGAAAAGTTTGGCTAGGTCCACCTGTGCTACAAAAGGTTCCCCTTTCTGAGTAGCTACAAAACCCAGACCTTTGTTTAGCAGACATTCTTCATCTGGTGATAAAACGTGCAAGCTTAAGTTCATCACAAGGTTGTCAAATTGCTCGTCCCTGACATTTCTTGCGGAACTTTCTTCCCGCTGCGGAGATCTATCGTGGGCTGCGGTGTGGTGTTCCAGTGGACTTGTTGTGTTGTTCCTTGTCTCCTCCTGCCCCTGCCTCGTGGGTTTGAACACCTGTTGGACAAGACCATGGGAGGAAAAGATATCTGTAAAGCAAGCTACCTCTGACTCTAAAGGTTTGTCCATATGGAGATTAAATTCACCCAACACCAAAACATTTGCATATTTAAAGGACCAAGGAGCCAAGATGTTATTCAATGATCTAAAAAAGGGGCCGGCGTAACCTGGAGGTCTATAAATCGGAACCTCTGTGATGGACTGCTGAGAAGATAGAGTGCAGGGAAAGGCCAAACTTGCGGCTCCATCTAGTCTTCCAGAGAGATACGAACACATTCATACTGTCTTTTAGAAATTATAGCCACCCCTGCACCTCTGCCCTTAAGGTGGCCATTCTTAAGGATTTTATATCCCAAAGGAATGAGTGTATCCGAAATAGGAAATCTGGTTTTTCATCATTTAATAGCTCAAAAATGTACATTTAATGCTTTTGCAAGGGGTAGACATTCGACAGCATCGCCAAAAAATCCACCAAGGCTGAATATTTTTTTTTTATAAGAGTAGTAAACTTGCTCTTGCCTAAGACTTTAGGGGTCCAATGATAGCGTGTGCAAAATAAATCAGCATTTAGTATATTAGGTGGATGGTGGGGCGCACAGACCGACTTATGAACTAAGCTGTGCTGGGTAAGACTATTGTAGGTAACATAAGGCCTACCTTCTGCCTGAAAACTGGCAACAGGGCTGGCCACTTCCGGGAAGCTAATGGGCGAAGACGGATTTGCCTATAGTACACCTTTTGGAGTGCTCGCTGCGTGCGTCCACTGCGCATGTGAGGTTCCGCGACAATTGTAAGTGGTGTTTTCGACTCGCACGAATATGGTCGAGTCTGGTATCTATGAACCGCAAATGACGAGTTTAGTGGGTGTACGCAGTTTCGCTGTGCTAACCTAAACTGTTCGTCTGATTACGTGGGTTTTTCTATCTGTACCCACGGGTTCCATCTTAGATACGGCATCCATTTTGTTTCTTGCCCTCAAGTAGCCAGCGAACGGACGCTGTCCGCTTCGCGACCCTGGGATTCCCAAGATATCTGCGGAAGACACATATCTTTTGAAAGTGTCTTTATGACGAGGGGGATAATACTGTAAGGCAGATGGCCCCGCTCGAGGCTTATCTCGTCGTGCCGGTTTATTGTCTCAGCCGTGCATCTCATTAGGCACATCCCTTTGATGCCTGTAGCTCGTGTTTCCCGATACCTCCCCTTTTACACCCTTTCCAATCTCCCCACTGTCTCCATCTTCCTCTGCACCTGTCCTTGTTCCTTCTTCGATCTGTTTTACTGCCGATTGGAATGTACTAATGATGGGAAGATAGGTTTTTACAGTTGGGAACCACCAAATGTTTCCGCACTTATGTTCCGGACCTTGAATGTATCAAAGTGACCAAAGCGACCCCTCTTGGGGATAATTATGGGAACCAAGTCGTAAACCTTTGTGTACCATGTAAACCTATGGGAGAATTATGTATAAAAGGAGCGATCCACAGAACCAATTTGAAGCAGTCTCCACGAACTACACCCGTTGTACTTCCTGTGACTTCTGTGTTTCCCTGCAGTAAATAAACCTTGAATCTTTGACGCCGAAGGAAGTGTCCCGTGTCTCTGTCATTCGTACGCCGGAGCAGGTTACCCACGAAGGTTTCAGGTGTTGTCCCCTGGCACCGCTGGGTCTTAAATAACCCAGTCCTTCAGTTGGCGCCCAATGTGGGGCTGCATCAGTGGTACCGGTCCAAGCCCGACGATCGTGAGGAACTTCGTGTGAAATCTCCGAGGGAAGGTGCACTCCGCTTCATCGATCCTGTTGTCGAAACAAGTGGCCCAAAGACTTTTCCCGCGAAGATTCCCGCCTCCTGACGGCTGCGACGGACTGCTGCCCTGACTGTAGACCTGTTTTGGCGCCTGGCGTAGACCTTGGTATAGCGAGACGATTGACGGGCCTTCCTGGTGACGCCATCGATCTTTGAGTTAAGTATTTGTGGGTCGCTCCCAGAGTTCTTGGTTGTGGTTGCTTAGTTGTTGCATGGTTCCATTGCATTTGTGGTTCTTGGTACTTTGTTGTGATATTTGACGACTGCAGCCGCCAAAAACCGAGGGTTTTTGCTCTTTGCAGGGACTTGGTAAATCCCGTAACCTTTGACGTTTGTGAAACTCGGCTAGTGTGCAAGATGCCTGGCCGCAGTACTTTGTTTAGTTGTTTTAGACGTTGTGGTACGGATTCCCGACTGGAGGACTCGTGTCCGATACCTCCGGTTGGAACTTCAACTTATGAGCTGTACAGCAAACACGGGCTAGGCCCGATTACTTTTAATGACTATTGGATTCGCTACACTAAAAAGGACGGCGTCCTTAGTTGGCCACCTCATGGTAGCTTTGAGACCCCGATCTTAGATAATCTAGAGGCTAAATTGTTTGAGAAAAAGTCAAGGCCGGCCATGTTTGATGCCTTTCGGTTGTGGCGTAAAGAAGCCCGACAGAAAGAGATCAGACAGACTAAACGTAATCAGAGAGATGGTGTTGCTGCTATTGTAAAGAAAGCAGAGCAGTTTCAGCGTGATAAGGAGGATAAGGAAAATGAAGTGTTTGATAGGCTACAGCGTATGTCCATAGATAAATGCTATCCTGCTTTGCCTACGGAGTCGGATAAAAAGGAAGAATCAGTTGAGGACCCTTTAATGTCTTATCTCATGAAGTCGCCACCTCCGTATGTACAGGGTACCGCAGCTCCTGTGATCCCCCCTGTACCTGTTCCTCCACCTATTCCTCAGCCTGTTCCTCAACCTGCACCCGTCTTCCGACTGTTTCTGCTCCCTTGCCTACTGCTATTCCTACTGCTCCTCCGCTTCCACATACTCCTGCTCCCGCTACTGCTCCTGCTCTATTAACTCCTGCTGTTGCGTCTGTCTCTACTCCTTCTCTTGTTAGTCCCTTGTGCTATACTTCTCCATCTACTCGCAGTCGTACTTCTCCTGTTGCGGCTAGCTTCTTTCATTCTCTCGGACCTGTTCTTGGGTCCGCTGGTTCAGATGGTCCTCAGAGACGTAGTCAGCTTCCCGGTAACAGGGAACGTGCTGCGCTATACAATATGGCGATGGGTTGGATGACACACCCTCTTAGAAATCCTCCACGTGCAGTACTTGATACGTTCTGTCAATTCAATGTACCGACACAAAGATATGTGTTCGAAGAAATGTGTAAGGTTCTGCGCGATCAGATATCGGCCGATGCACCTGACGAGGTGTTGACCGCTTTGTCTGATCTACAGCTTCAGTTCTCGAATGGACTTATAGTGGATACCAACGTTCGACGTGCTGTTGAGCGGTTGCTATCTTTTCGTCCCACTCCTATACCCCAAGCTTTGTTTGTTGAGGACGTTGAGAGGCAGTTAGATGCGTCTGGTCAGTTTCCCATGCGGGAAGTTCCACCAGTGTGGATGCCAGGTGATCCTAATGCTCTGCCTATTATTCCGCCGCATTTCCAGAGAGTGTGGATACATCTCCCATGGAAACGATCAGAAGTGTTACAGGTGAAGCAATCTTTGCCTGACCCTCGCAAAAATCCTGCAGGGTATTATAAAGAATTGTCGCAGCTTGTAGACGCTACGATGATGAATCTTGCCGATATTGATATGCTGTTTGGCAATGTCGTACCGCAACCGGTATGGGCTAAGATTCGTCAGGAAAATCACGCAAACGAATTGGGTGGTGATTGGGCGGCCATTATAGCGGCGGATGGGTTGCAAACTGGTGGTGCTAAACCCGAACAGTTGATTGCTGCTCTTCCTCAAAGGATCATTACGCTAATGAAAACCCTTATGCCAGCTATGAGGGTGAATTGGGACAAATTGTCAGCTTGTAGACAGAAGAAGGACGAGAGTGTCTCCGATTTCTTTACGAGATTTGAGGAGGCATTCATCGATCATAGTGGTCAGGATATGGGCACTGAGGGTGGTCAACGGTTGTTCGTGGACAAATTTGTCTCTAACTTATTGCCCGATTTGAGCAATAAATTGAAAAACTCTGAAAGTGCGTGGGCCGTTTCTACCTCGGCTTAAATATTGGCTACAGCACAGTATTATGAGAACAGAGAGAAAGAGGAGAACGACCGCGCTGATAAAAAGATGAAAGAACTTAAAACTAAAGTGTTGTTACAGCAAGCGTATCCTCCGCGCTCGAATCAGAATGCTTCCCAGCAAAATAGATCCCAGTCGCAATCTAATCGATCACAATCTCGAAATGACTCCTCTTCCCAAAGATCTTCGTTAGGGTACAATCAATGTGCTTATTGTAGACAGGAGGGTCATTTAAAATTCAATTGTCCTGTTCTAAATGATCGTAATAGTGGTAACTCATCTAGAGGAGGTTGTGGTGGTTCGCAGCAGACATCACGCGGTAGGGGTCGTGGTGCTCAAAATGACCGTTCAGATAACTCACCAAATTCTAATAACTGTTTCGATCAACGTGGATCATCGCAAGGACGATCTGCGCAGTACAATGTAGACGATTATTACGTCGATCAGGGAACTGACGACAGTAATTACTAGGACAGCCATAGACAAGGAGAGGGAGTGGTATCAGTTCCGGTTGGTCAGAGAGGGCCTTACGTCGCAGTTGCTACATCGGGCGTCGTTGAGCCCTTTCTGTTGGACACTGGTGCAGCGAAAAGTTCCATAATGCACTCGAAACTCCCTGGCGCACTTTTGTCTGGCTTAACAAATGTTTCAGTTGGTTTCTCTGGCGCCCCCGTTAGCAATCCAGTTTCGTGCCCTTTGCCCCTTACAATTGGGCCTCGTGAGCTTCAAGCTCCGTTGATTCTAACTACTGGTTGTGGTGAAAATCTCTTGGGCCTGGATTTGCTAAAACGTTTGTATGCAACTCTGTATTGTTCTCCTGCGGGTGTAAAGCTTACGTTAGGTGAGAGGGTTGTCTCTCCTATGTATTTGTCTCTCGATAAGCTTCCACCGGAATTGAGTTCTCTTCCTGCATCTTTGTGGGCAACAGGTCCCAATGATGTGGGCCTGCTTGACATCTCCCCTTATGTTGTTCAGCTGAAATCTAATGTGCGATTGCCACGTATTCCCCAGTATCGTATCTCTCTTGATGGTGAACGAGCACTGTTAGCGATCATCTATGATTTGATCGAGAAAGACGTTATTGAAGAAACACGGGGAAACATGTGCAACAGCCCTGTACTGCCCATTCTAAAACATACTGATCCTTCGAAACCACCTGTTTATCGTTTTGTTATCGATTTACGGGAGGTAAATAAAATTGTGATTCCTCAGTTCCCCGTTGTGCCTGACATCACGGCGCTGCTGACTCTGATCCCAGCTTCTGCATCTTGGTTTTCGGTGATCGATTTGAAGAATGCGTTCTTCAGCATTCCGATTGCAGAAGAGAGCAGAGACCTTTTCGGTTTCTCTCTTGGTGGACGTAGCTTCCGGTTTAAACGCGCTCCTCAGGGCTACTGTGAGAGTCCATCGATTTACAGTCAAGCCTTGGAGGGTCAACTGGATGCGTTTACGTTGCCGGCTGGTGCGGCCTTAATCCAATATGTCGATGACTTATTGGTGGCTGCGGATACTCAGGACATTTGCAAAATTGCTACGGTGTCGTTGCTGCAACATCTCTGTGACTTACATCACAAGGTGTCACCTTCTAAACTCCAATATTGTTGTCAAGAAGTAACCTATCTAGGTCACTTATTGTCAAAGGAGGGAAGGCGGTTGACCCCAGAGAGAATTGCAGCAATTGCGCGAATGACTGTGCCAACAACCCAAAGAGATGTGCGTGCCTTTCTAGGTATTACGTCGTACTGCAGGCAATGGATTCCAAATTTTTCATTGCTAGCGAAACCATTGGTGGCTCTTACGTGCAAGGATGTTTCAACTCCTTTACCATGGACGGAAGAATGTCAGAAAAGTTTTTCTGAATTGCGTGATTCATTGTGTTCGGCTCCTGTGTTAGGTACCCCTGACTACAGTAAGCCGTTTACATTATATGTTCACGAGAGGGAAGGTTGTGCGTTGAGTGTCTTAACGCAACCTTTTGGTGGTAAGCAACGTCCATGTGCATATTTTTCCTCGTCCTTGGACCCGGTAGCTAGAGCATTGCCGAGTTGTTTAAGAGCAACAGCGGCAGCTGCGGTGTCCATCCGATAATCAGCAGGATTGGTCATGGATAATATGCTTACGGTGATGGTTCCGCATGCAGTCGACACTCTTTTAAATCGTACGAAAACTCAGCATTTGACAAGTGCGAGGTTGTCTGGGTACGAGTTGACGCTGCTGGCAAGTCATATTCAGATAAAACGTTGCAATGTTCTGAACCCGGCGACTTTGTTACCAATTAGCACGGAGTCAGATGAAATAGCAGAACATGATTGTTATTTGAGGACCGAAGAGGAAACAAAAGGTCGAGTGGACCTTAAAAACACTCCTTTGGAAGATCCAGATGGAACACTGTATGTGGATGGTTCATGTTTTAAATTGCCGAATGGCGATGTGACTACTGCGTATGCTGTTGTGACGTTGAATACTGTTGTTGAAGCTGCAAGATTAAATCAGAATTCTGCTTAGGCTGCAGAACTGATCGCTCTCACTAGAGCGTGTGTGTTAGCGAAAGGGAAACGTGTGAATGTGTTTACCGACAGCCAATATGCATTTGGCGTCGCCCATAGCTTTGGACGGTTGTGGAGAGAGAGAGGTTTTATGACATCGCATGGTACGAAAATTCAGCATGGACAGCTTGTGAATGATCCTTTGGATGCACTTACGTTGCCTAAGCAGGTAGCGATTGTTAAATGTAGTGCGCATCGTAAGGTGACGGATGATGTTGGACGTGGTAATGCGTTTGCGGATGAGACTGCTAAGGAGACTGCCCGGAACCTTAGCACTCGAATGTATGTGACGAGTTCGGTTAGGTGGCCTACAGAGTCTAGCATGTGTGAAGATACTATCGAGAGTGTAAAAGCAATTCAGAACGAGGCCACTGAGACCGAAAAGACGAAGTGGAAAGAAAGTACGGGAAAGTTGGATGCGAATGGTTGTTGGGTTGATTTGTCGGAACATAAGAGATGGATGTTGCCGGATGCGTATGTGCTGGCTGTTGTGACAATGGCACATGGGTTAGCACATATTAGCGTGAAAGGTATTTGTAAGTTGCTGTCTCCTGTGTGGAAGAATGATGGTATCACGAAATGTGCTGAACGTTTGGTTAAGAATTGTATGGTATGTATGTTGTACAATCCTGGTAAGGGAACCCCAACTCCTCCTGGTAGTTTTGCTCCCCCTTCATGTCCCTTTGAGATGATCCAATTAGACTTCATCCATATGGAGCGATGCAATAACCTGAAATACGTTTTAGTTGTGGTTTGCGCGTTCTCCCGATGGATTGAAGCCTATCCTCTCAAAGACAACACTGCTTTGTCTACTGCGAAAATCCTACTGAAGGAATACTTTCCTCGGTACGGAATGCCTCGGATTGTATGGTCGGATAACGGAAGTGAGTTTGTGGGGAGTGTGATGAAGAGTGTGTGTAAGGGCCTTGGAATTAATCAAAAATTCCATAGCGCCAATCATCCCCAGTCAGCTGGTTTGGTTGAAGGGTATAACAGCACCCTTAAACTAAAGCTAGCGAAGATTCAGGCTACGACTGGTCTTTCGTGGCCTGACGCTTTAACCCCTAGCTTTGCTGTCAACAAGGGCAACCGTACACTCCCGAGTAGGGCTCAGTCCCTATGAAATAGTGTTCGGTCGTCCTGCGAATGTTTGGGGGGTCCCTAGACCGGGTGCGTTCTGTAACCTTGAGTACCCAATGTTGATTGATTATCTTCATGATTTGACTGCTAAACTGAGGTTAATTCACCAACAGGTTTACGAAGCATTGCCGACGCAGACGGAGGGTCCAGGCCACCAGCTCCAGCCCGGAGACTAGGTGGTGACGCGCAATTTTGCGCATAAGAAGAATTTGGAACCCAGGTTCACTGGACCCTACCAGGTCCTCCTTGCCACGAGAACTGCTGTTCGTCTAGAGGGCCGGAAAAATTGGGTGCATGCCACCCATACGAAGAAAGTTCCTATACCGTTGCCGGCAGACTCGTGGGTGAGGAAGGGCATTGCTTCAACTGAATCCGAAGGATTGCCGGCGTTTGTACCTTTTAGCGACTCACAACCTGTCGGAGAGTCCTCAGTGCAGCAGAAAGACATTGTTGAACATTTGTTATCAAAAGACTCAAGACCAGAACATTCGACTGATCAACAGAACTCTGTTTCTTCAACGGATCCTTTGTTTGACGAACAGACACGTTCTGGGAAAACCCGATACTTTTTGCGATCCAGCACTAAGGACAAATAAAAAGATTTCGTTCTGTCCCTTGACAACTGCACTATCCCGTTTTCCACGATCAGTCTGAACACCCGTATCATTGTAATTATTTTTGTATATATATATATATATATTGAGTTTCGTTCCACATGTATTTTTGCTTCCACAGCTGAGAGACATTTTGCATATACAATTGTAAATAAAGGCCGTAGGGCCGCGCGTGTACTTCCTTCTGATTAGTAGGTCTTGACACTAGGTTAAAGACCGTCGGTTCCTGGGAACTCCTAGGGATTGACTACTGCTACACAGAACGAAGTGCGTCAAGAAACGTTGCGGACGGTCGTAGGGGATGGCGTTTTCAAAGCTGATGGACTTGGAAGAAGCTCAGGCGCAAAGGTTCAAGCTACAACAACTTAGTCGTACCAAATGTTTTATGTTTCAAATATTCGTATTGCTTTTGATTGTTTCTGCATTATTGGCGGGTGGGGTGTATTACACAATGTCTTACTTCTTACCCTCTGCCATACCTACTCCTACTTCTGACCCTAAACTTACCTCCACTGCATCTCCTCATTCTTTCCATATCTTACCCGAACACGAGCAGGCTAGACGTGCAGAATTCCGCAATAATTCCTTTATTCAGCTCCTTCACCAGCACCAGTTAGTGGTTAACACTACTAACTGTTGGGTGTGTGGGTTGATGCCACATACCACGGATAAGGGAATTCCATATCTGGTTTTACCGTATAGTTCCCAGGGGTCCGCTCGAGCATTTCAAACAATGTTTCGAAGCGCACTAGATTCCTACCCCAGTCGAGAGCCACGTTCTCCCTACTTTGGCCCTGGCTCGTATCACAAGCCTTTGTCCATAGCGATAGAAGACTTAGATAGAGATATCTATGAGCCATCGCTCATCCCGGAGGAAGAGGTACAAGCCTATAGGGTCCTGAGTAAGGTCGAGTATAGTGCGCTCACGAGTGATAAACAGCTTAAAAGCTCGCCCCCGATATGGGTCGTACCCCACATTGGAAATTTTTGTTTAATGGGTCGTGGCCGAAGATCGAAAGCCCGACTTGGAGAGAGTGCTTGCACCGAAAATTACATTCTGCCGATGGTCTCGTCCCCTGTGTTTCTGGCTGCCAAGGGTACATACTTTGTCTGCCATGATCGTGCGTATGCATGGTTGCCCTCCGACTTTGTGGGCTCATGTTTTATTGCAAATCTGTTGCCTCCGACGTTCACTGTAGACGCAGACTATCACAAGACTAGAGTTGTGAGAGGCGTAATTAGCGAAGAGGACACTGCCGGTCAAGAGGCAGGAGACTTTTTCAAGGGTTTCCTCCCGTTTTGGGGGCCTATGGTTAATAGTAGGAACCTGAGACAGTTGACTCGAGTGGTAGAATCGACAGCTAATATTACTGCCAGTGCCCTTGGTAATATCACCACAGAACTTCAGGCGGATAGACTTATGACGTTACAAAACCGTATGGTTTTAGACGTGATCTTAGCAGATCGAGGTGGGGTATGTAAGGTGATCCATTCGAGCTGCTGTATTTTCATTCCAGATAACGCTCCGACTGTCTATCAAGCCATCTCAAAGTTGCATAAAATCTCTGAATCCATACACGTGGATGTAGGGGATTGGACGCTACTTGGGTGGTTTTGGGGCCTGATGTCGACTTGGGGTTGGAAGATTCTGATGATTATCGGAGTTGTTGTGGCGTTCCTGTTCACGTGTTGCCTTTGTGTGCAGTGTGGTCCTGCCTTATGTGGCCTCTGTGCTACAACGTGTATAAGACAGCCGCCTGTTACCAAAGGAGCTCGGTTGGACAGAGCTATGTTACAGCAACATCTAGATGGTCTGATGAATATCGAGTATGATTCCGACTAGTGCTTGCCTACATGAGGGCAAAAGGAGCGTCTGAGGTTCCGCGACAATTGTAAGTGGTGTTTTCGACTCGCACGAATATGGTCGAGTCTGGTATCTATGAACCGCAAATGACGAGTTTAGTGGGTGTACGCAGTTTCGCTGTGCTAACCTAAACTGTTCGTCTGATTACGTGGGTTTTTCTATCTGTACCCACGGGTTCCATCTTAGATAAGGCATCCATTTTGTTTCTTGCCCTCAAGTAGCCAGCGAACGAACGCTGTCCGCTTCGCGACCCTGGGATTCCCAAGATATCTGCGGAAGACACATATCTTTTGAAAGTGTCTTTATGACGAGGGGGATGATACTGTAAGGCAGATGGCCCCGCTCGAGGCTTATCTCGTCGTGCCGGTTTATTGTCTCAGCCGTGCATCTCATTAGGCACGTCCCTTTGATGCCTGTAGCTCGTGTTTCCCGATACCTCCCCTTTTACACCCTTTCCAATCTCCCCACTGCCTCCATCTTCCTCTGCACCTGTCCTTGTTCCTTCTTCGATCTGTTTTACTGCCGATTGGAATGTACTAATGATGGGAAGATGGGTTTTTACAGTTGGGAACCACCAAATGTTTCCGCACTTATGTTCCGGACCTTGAATGTATCAAAGTGACCAAAGCGACCCCTCTTGGGGATAATTATGGGAACCAAGTCGTAAACCTTTGTGTACCATGTAAACCTATGGGAGAATTATGTATAAAAGGAGCGATCCACAGAACCAATTTGAAGCAGTCTCCACGAACTACACCCGTTGTACTTCCTGTGACTTCTGTGTTTCCCTGCAGTAAATAAACCTTGAATCTTTGACGCCGAAGGAAGTGTCCCGTGTCTCTGTCATTCGTACGCCGGAGCAGGTTACCCACGAAGGTTTCAGGTGTTGTCCCCTGGCACCGCTGGGTCTTAAATAACCCAGTCCTTCACATGCGTACATCACCTCTCCTTAAGAATATGGTCAAGGACTAGAGCATGCACTGCTGAAACTGGCGCCTCTCCATGTCCCAAAGGAAAAGAAATGACTGAAAAATGAACAGATAGTCCTCAGAGATATTTAGCTGCTCCCACCTCCCTGAAAGCACTTCAAATTTTTTTTTGTGTTGAAAATAGCAAAAGTGCCCAAGATTTCACAGATATTTACAACAAGGGGGGTGGTGAAGGACAGAGTCTCTGAATTAAGCAGAAAGCTCTCACCCAGTCAAGAGATCAGGGCTAAATCCAACACCGTTTTTTAGCTCACTGCACCATCCCAGTTTCAGAACCTGGCTGTATGCAAATTAGTCTGTTCCTGTCCCAGTGCATGATGGGAACAGGGCAAACCAAACTACAAAAGCCAATTCTTACACTGGGAAGGAAACAAGCTCCCGGGGACCGGTTTCTGGCATTACAGCCGTCTTCGGCCCGGTTTGCTTGAATCCTGATGGTGCAATGAGCAAGGGTCTCACATCTGAGAATACCCTTCCACGCTTAGGGCGGACAAAAATATTTACAACAAGGGGGGTGGTGAAGGACAGAGTCTCTGAATTAAGCAGAAAGCTCTCACCCAGTCAAGAGATCAGGGCTAGATCCAACAACGTTTTTTAGCTCACTGCACCATCCCAGTTTCAGAACCTGGCTGTATGCAAATTAGTCTGTTCCTGTCCCAGTGCATGATGGGAACAGGGCAAACCAAACTACAAAAGCCAATTCTTACACTGGGAAGGAAACAAGCTCCCGGGGACCGGTTTCTGGCATTACAGCCGTCTTCGGCCCGGTTTGCTTGAATCCTGATGGTGCAATGAGCAAGGGTCTCACATCTGAGAATACCCTTCCACGCTTAGGGCGGACAAAAATATTTACAACAAGGGGGGTGGTGAAGGACAGAGTCTCTGAATTAAGCAGAAAGCTCTCACCCAGTCAAGAGATCAGGGCTAGATCCAACACCGTTTTTTAGCTCACTGCACCATCCCAGTTTCAGAACCTGGCTGTATGCAAATTAGTCTGTTCCTGTCCCAGTGCATGATGGGAACAGGGCAAACCAAACTACAAAAGCCAATTCTTACGCTGGGAAGGAAACAAGCTCCCGGGGACCGGTTTCTGGCATTACAGCCGTCTTCGGCCCGGTTTGCTTGAATCCTGATGGTGCAATGAGCAAGGGTCTCACATCTGAGAATACCCTTCCACGCTTAGGATGGACAAAAATATTTACAACAAGGGGGGTGGTGAAGGACAGAGTCTCTGAATTAAGCAGAAAGCTCTCACCCAGTCAAGAGATGAGGGCTAGATCCAACACCGTTTTTTAGCTCACTGCACCATCCCAGTTTCAGAACCTGGCTGTATGCAAATTAGTCTGTTCCTGTCCCAGTGCATGATGGGAACAGGGCAAACCAAACTACAAAAGCCAATTCTTACACTGGGAAGGAAACAAGCTCCCCGGGACCGGTTTCTGGCATTACAGCCGTCTTCGGCCCGGTTTGCTTGAATCCTGATGGTGCAATGAGCAAGGGTCTCACATCTGAGAATACCCTTCCACGCTTAGGGTGGCCAAAAATATTTACAACAAGGCCTAAACATAATTAAAGCAAGCAAAAACACGATCAGCAATTAGTGAAAAACAGGCAATGAAACCTTACTGTGCCTGTGCAACCCCTCTCCTTAAGATAATATAGCCAGGGACTAGAGCATGCACTGCTCAAAATGGTGCCTCTCCATGTCCCAAAGAAAAAGAAATGGCCGAAGCAAATGAACAGAAAGTCCCCAAAGATGTTTAGCTGCTGCCACATCCCTGAAAGCCCATCTAATGTATTTTTGTGTGCAAAATACCAAAAGTGACCAAAATTTCACAGAGGTTAAAATATAATAAAAACATGCATAAAAAGGTCTGACACTGTACCATCTTTGGATGACAGTTCTTCCACGTTTCAGCTTCTATCATAGACAGGAATCCAAAATGCACAGGGGGAAATTCTGAAAGTCACAGGGTCAGGAGACAGGGTGCTGGGAAAGAATCTGTGCTTAATTTTAGCCCGTAGTTTCGACACCGGTAGTTTATTGTCAACACTGACACTCATGACAGTCTGCCACATGGTGGTACTGTCTGTCTAATTTTGAGATGAGCACTACAACAGTTAAATATTAAGTGAATATAAATTAAAAACAACTAATACCTGTTGTCCAAGACATTCTTACACCTTTGGGGCATCGAATAATCAGAGTTATCATACTTGTAGGTGTGTAATGGTTAGTAGTGTTGGTACTGTAATTGGTAGTGCTGGTAGGGGCAATGGCTGGTGCAAGCTGCTGCAGCCTTCTGACGAGGGCACTGACTTTGCTACAAATGAAGCACTGGAAAAGAAAATATCATCCTGCTGCTTCAGTAACATCTTTTCATTCCACTGTTCAGAACCTTGGTGATCATGAGACCTGACTATTGCACTGCCACTTGTGTCAGACCTCTACCCTCAATGAAAATAATATTGCTAAACCAAGCAGTTAGGCTGTTTCAACTTATAGACATCTTCTCATATCATACTTCATATCATACTTACATGGGCTTCCAGTGGCACAGAAAATAAAGCTTAAATTTTTCTTCACCATTCGGGAGCGGCTCAAAATAGCATTGTTCACTGTACCTGATCTAAATGCCAAATTACGATCTGAGTTCAAAAAAATGAAACCTGCTGATTTAGGCAACATTTCAGCAAATAATCATGGCCCCTTGGTATACCTCCTTAAGAACAATTGTTGTCCAGTGAATTTCATTTTTGATATGTGTTTTTGTATCATTAGAGAAGTAATTTAGGTTGGCAGACATTGCTAATCCAGGCCAAATTTGTCTAGACAACATTTTTAAAAATGGTGGATGTGTGGCAGTGATGAGGTAATATTTCAGTAACCATGAGACTGCATTCTTTATTTTTGTGTCAAAACATAGGAATTGGGGGTCAAGTAAACTTACAGAGACAGAAAGTAACTCCGTAGAGCAAACCTTCTGCCATTTTCCAAAATGGTAGCTCTACAATTATGATGTTTTAGCAATCATATTGGTAATTCATTTTAAAATTGTTTTGTTTCAGGCTTTTCGTTGATTCTAACTTGCAAACATAAAGCTAAGCTGGTGGTAGCAGAGCATCTTTGCATCCTGACAGAGTGTTGCTAACTACAAAATCTGAGTACTGCTTCGACAAAGAAAAATGTGTCATATGCCAAACAAACCGAAAGATTAAGGCTGAAATGTTTGGAAGCAAAACTGTCCATTCAGTATTGTGCGGAACTCATTATGTTCGATCGTTACAGGGTAAACTCATCATATCATTTGCTATAGAAACATTTGTTGGAATGCTTTTTGGAACAAGAATGACAAATTAGGTTTTGCATATCTTATTTTAGAAGTGAACAAGGCACAGTGTGTACTTCATTCAAAAGACATAATGCAAAGTCAGTCAGTGCTCAATACACCCAGTTCAAAACCAGCAAACATGAAAACCAAGTTCATAGAGTTTGTCAAAGAATGTGAAGAAAAATCATAACTTTGCAAGTACAGAGGAAATGTTTTACCCATGATAGTTCTAGTGAAAAACTTGAGGCATGCTGTTTGGAAAGGTGATTGAGAGTTGCAAGTGAAGACTATGGAGTAACTGATTACTGTGTTTTGTGAATATGATTGCATAAACTACCTGAGAAATGTTTCTTGGTATTTGGAAAGAGGGAAGAATATAGAGGTGTAAAAAGCATACCTCTACAGATAATTCATCCAAAGACATTTTGTGGTGAAAGAGAGGGAAGGTTCAAAGCTGTGGCTCCAGATATGAAACTGGAACAAAGGATCTAGAGATCACAGAAAAGCTCCAAGGGAATTGTTGGTCAAACACGTAAAAGTGGACAATGGCAGCTAGTTTACCATTAAGTTCTTTTTTATTTGCAATGAGAGATGACAAAAACTTAAAATTAATGGACCATTGTGAAACTGTTCCTCACCAAACACTTGTAGGAAAGAGAGGGGAACCTTTTAATAAACATGTTAACAGCCTTCTTCATTTCATGCTGCAGCAAGGAAACCCCTGTGTAATGACTGAGCCTGCGCCACTGCACAACCTTGTGACAAAACAATATGTGGATAACGATATATAGACATGTCTACAAGATGTCCTGGAACATGGATCAAAATTATATGCAGAATTGAAGCAAGAGTGATTTGCATTGAAAGAGAAAAAGCTTTATGAAATGTTCACTAAAGCTAAACTTTCACACTTCACTTGTCATAATAAGAGTTTCTTCCAACCAGCTATTACAAAACAGGTTACTAAAAAACAACTTTTGTAAGCACATAGGGAGATGGGTGTGGCAAAAAAGGGGTGAATTTATCAAGGACATTGTGTTGCATGATCTTCTTCCAACAAACACATTATTTGATGGCTATGCTGCAACCAAACCAGTGAAGCACAAACTCGTACAAGAGCTGAAAAAACTTTTGCCTGAAGAATTTCAATTTGAAAAGTTGTCCCTGCTAGTTATAGTGCTCTAATTGAAGGTTAAAAGCTCTTTTTGAGCGCTTGGTACATTGAAAGTTCTTAAAGAGTGCAATATCAATTTAGGGCCATGACCTCTAAACACAACAGAGCGGGACAGAGCGGGACAGAAGACAGGGGTAGGGGGAGGGGGAAGTGTTGCTGGCACACTGGATGCCTTTCTGATTAGAGCTGGGACCCTGCTCCAGCATGAGATAATGTTAACCGAGAAAAGGCTCTCGCTAGGAGTCTATGCAGCCCAAAAAAGATCTTCAATGGGCAATATTCAATTGGTAAAATCTTCTGTGACAGCGGCCCAACCTATAAGTCTTTTAAACACTGGCCCCTCAGATCATTCACAGGGGGACATGGGGGATGTAGTTTAAGCCCAACTATAGATGTGAGATCTGGGCATAATCCACCATGCCAGGAGGTTAACATTCACCGGGAGGGTGCCGTGTCTGAGGCAATGCAAGATAGGAGTGCAGTACCCTCTTCCCTGCATAAACCGGCCTGCCCTCTTGATCAAACCTTAAATATTGTCAAAACTCACCCCACTACTGATAAAGGGGAAACTCGTGACACGCGATCGACAAGGCCAAAAAGACCAGCCAGGGAATGTATTGGTGCAAGTGATGGTTTGGGCGAGCCTTTGGCAAAACGGACAAGGGTCGCAAAATAAGGCCAAAGGGAAAAGTAAAGTTTCGAAGGGGAAAACATCAGCTACTCCTGTTATTGGGGATGACCAGGACGAGGTTGCAAATGCTGACGCAAATGAATCGTGTGACTCAGGGGGTACCCTGGCCTTCTGGGGGCGTATGGAGTCTTTCATCTCATCCATTTTCGCCCCTTTTTGGATTAAGCTTGAGGCTATTGCGGATAAAATCACGAATTTGGTTAAAGACACCGAAGAAAGAAATAGTAATTACCAACAGACTAGCGGGGGAGAAAATGGACCTACTACCTATTCAGGGAGTTTAGCGATAGGTGACACCCGGAGCAGGCAAAGGCCACCATGGCCACTGACTACCCGATTGCCAGATAATCTATTTCAAACCAACCAGTGGCAGTTGGGAGTCTGTTTCCTGGAAGCCAGACATTGCTAGATGGAAACTCACAGAAAGAACTAGCCCAGAAAATTCACCCACATCCCCCTATCGCACAACATCCGCAAACGGGTAGTCAGTAGATTCTTTTTGGCGATAGAAGGTCCTGGGTCATGCAGCGTGCCCTCAGCAAGAATACCCTTGCTAGATCGACTGGGGCTCTGTTAGGGTTTGCAAAATGGTTAGGTTCTAAGCCATTTCCGGCCATCATGAAAATATACAATGCCAAGTGTTTCCCAATGGTGGTATATGGGAGCGAGGTATGGGGCCACACAGATGCTAGCGAAATCCAAGCGGCAGAGAACACCTTTTTTCGTAAGTTGTTGTCGCTCCCAGCCTCTGCTGCTACGTTTAATATTCATGAGGACCTTGGTGTGGGCTACATTTTAGATCAGATTGCAGTGGCCCCACTATTAGGCTGGCCAAGAACTTGGGCACAGCAGCCACCTAACCTAAACCAACTAGTCATCCAAGATTGTATCTCTTTAAACAGAGCCCTTGATATCCCGTGGTTACGATATGTCAAAACCCAAATGGATTCATTGGGTAGCCCTGATCTGTGTACTAACCCTGGGGTATTAGGCAAGGTAGCCATTAAAGCCATACCGTTTCAGTTTTTGAACAGGGTAATGATGATGAGGGAAGAAAGGGAACTGCAAAAACCCTCAGTCAGGAGCTTTGTAATGCTGAGTATAGGGAGAGAAATTCAGCCATACTTGACCTATATAAACAAGCCTTATCATCTGTATGTATTAATAAGGTTCAAGTATAACATGCTTCCATGGCTATTATCATTTCCAAAAGGCTTCTCTAAGGAAGGGGCCCTGGGGCCCTGTCCTTGTGACAATTTCTCGGAGCAGAATACTTTACATATTTTTTTTCTGCGATTTTTATGTTTTATTGCGCAAGAAATTCATTTTACCATTGCTAAAGGGCCGTAACTTTGAGCAAGTTAGGCCATCTTTGGCCTATTTGCAAATGTTGGGATCCTCCGTGGTGTGCTTTGGGGTAGCTAGCTATCAGGCAAAGATATAAAGTACAGACATAGTTGGACCTTTCCTCCACCTTCATATCTAAGGTGACTTTTTAAATAGAAACTTTGTGATGTGATGCTCTGGTTAATGAATTATGGGTCTTCATATGTAAAATTTAATGGGTGATAAATGTTTTAAACTTATTTATTTATTTGAATGCCAAGGGTTTTTCTTGATGGTGTTATGTTTACTTGTAAAAGTGTCATTAATATTATATGGTTGTTTGTAATGTGTTATTTACCCCATGAAATATTGCTGTGCTTTGATGGTTTTAAATTTTTAACCGAATAAAGCAAAATTTGACTTTGACTTTGTGTCCTCATTGAAAACTGCTGATGGTGTGGACTATATGTCACAATTATGAATGGTCAAGATTTCGTCTGTGCAAACTTCTGAGAGGTTGTTTAGACTGTTATACAGATATCAAAGTCAGTGCGCAGCTTGAAAGAACGCCAACATTGTCTTTGACAGTTATCTTAAACTGTCTGTCAAAGAATGTTAGAGAATCAGATGAATGTCTACAAGTGGAATAATTGACCTTGCCTGCATCAAAAACTTGACACCTATACCTGTGCATCTTGATAAACTCTGATCATCAACATCAAACAAGATGAACTTGGAGATGTTAACTCACTAAAACATTGCTGATGCTCTAGTGACCACTAAATTTCGAGGAGTTGGTGCCTACAGAGATATATTCAAAAGGTATGGGCCATATTGTTGAAGAACGTAACAGCAAATTGGAGGAATCCGACTTTCGTTTTGAGCCACATGTTGAGTGGGCTGTTCAAAATGGTTCCAACCGAGTCATTGTACTGTCAAATGACACAGATGTTATTATTGTGCTACTTAGATTTGTTGCAATGTTTGTAAGCCAAGGATTGTCAGAGTTATGGATATGCTATGGAACAGGCAAGAAAAGACACTTAATCCCGCTTCATATTCTGTACAAGAAACTTGACCCGGAGATGCCTAGTGTTCTTATCAAGGCACATATTCCTAAGGCTGATGACACTATGTGTAAAATTGAAACAAAGCTTGGAGCTTTAACTGCTGAACCTGTGAAGTTTAAAAAAAGATTTGCTGGGACAGAAGAAAACTGTTACTTTAAAGACGTAGAAAAATACCTTATGCATGTGGGGAAAAAGATTTCTGACTGTCACACATGTGAGGATCATCAGTGCAGTGAGTTCAAGAGATCAGTCCTACTAAGTGACCTTCCACCAACATCATATTCTGTGCATGGACACAGTTAAAGATTGTTCTACTTGATGAGAACATGTGTAAATTGTTTTGGATCATGCATATATATAAAAAAATCTGTGTAAATTTATTTGGGAAGATATTGATGGGATGCTAATACCTATGAAATTTCTAAAGCCTCTACCCAGAGAACTTACACGTACATGTACTTGCAAATCCTGTGCTACAAAAAGATGTTCCCGTCAATATTCTCTTCTTAAATGTTCAAAATTTTGCAAATATTCCACAAGTGATTGCTGAACAAATAAATAAAGTGAACTATGAATTTGTGTCTAAAACAGGAGTGATAAACACTTTTTTTCATAATCAAATCATAGACATTTTTTGGTGTTTACATAAAAGGATTAAAAACGATTATTATTTGTTTAATTTCTATATATGTCTCTTCTTCCTTTATTATAGCCACCAGTTTGGAAAATGGAGGAAGGGTTGCTCTAAGGAGTTATTTTTTGTCTTTATGAGACTACTTGTCCCTCAAAACTTATGTTTTGATACCAAAATGAAGGATATAAGGCTCACGGTACTTGGAATATTACATCATCGCTGCAATACATCCCTCGTTTTTAATAATGTAATCCAGAAAAATTTGGCACTGATCAGCAATGTCTACCCAAGCTTAATTACTACTTTAATGTTCCAAAAACACAAATCAATAATGAAAATCTCTGGACAACAATTTTTTAATGAAGATTTATCAGGGGGCTCAAAAAGGTTTACTTAGAAAAATAGTTGCCACTGTGCAAGCGGATTTCTGGAACAGTCCTTGCCCAAATCTTAGTAATTAACCTAGCCTATAACTGAACGAGTCTCTTGAAAGAAGACTTCCCAACAATTCACAAATCTATCAGAACTACCCCTGTCAAAAATGGGTTACTCTCCTCGGGACAAAGTTTGCTTTGATTTGAAAATCAGATGTGAAATTTTCACCTAAAAGATCAGACCCTTAACAATTCTGAAAGGTGTACCGTCCCAGATGGGAATGAATGATGGGAAATTGCCTTTGCCACGAAAGCATTACAGTGCAATACTTTTATCATGCATCAATTACTGTGCAATGCCTTTACCATGCAGTGCCTTTACCATCCACATTTTTACCACTCATGTCTGTGCAATAAAATGGCAAGTATATAGAAGGTATGGAAAGATATATTTTGGTGCCGCTTGACGAATCTTCACTAAATTTTCAAAAAACGTCTACTTTTTGATCTGTCAAATGAGGCAGAGTAAAAAGCAGGGTCCTAAAACACGTTCTCCCGAAATTATATCTATGGAGATTTTTTATCTTTTAAATGTGACTTCAGCCGGAACATCTGAACAAAATTACACCAAATTTGGCAGAATGCTAGCTGTTGGTCAAGAAAGCATGCTTTTGTGATTTGGTTAAATCTGTGCAGAAGTTTCAGACATATTTAAGTTTTAAAAATATAGATATCTAGGGATGCGAGTCCTTGTAGAGAACTTGCGGATCCTACTGAAATTTGATTGACTGCCAATACTTCAACTCTGAGGTGTTTGCAGCCATCTTGGGACTCGGCTTGAAGCTGAGTCCCACAAAAAAAGTAAAAAATAAAGAAAAGGGGCAGAGTAGGAATAAAGCAAACACAAAGAAATGACGGACGGAGCGCTGAAATTTTACACACACTCACCCCCAGTCACAGATCTGGGTTGAATCCATCATCATTCTGTAGTGTTCTGTTAGGTTTACTTTCTAGTCTTTTTAGAACCTTCCACACTCTGTGTTCTTTCCACTGTGTCTCTGATTCCGTTTAGAACCCTGTTTTGAATTACCAACTGTATTAATGATTTACTGGCTGAGTGAGCTGCTGCGCAGCACTTGTTCCAATAAACTAGCTTACAAATCAACCTGTCTGTGAGCTAATTACTACAAAATATTTGGCGACGATCCGTGAACAAGTGACTGCCCACCACGCGTGTACCCATGGAGTGATGTTCGACAAACCTGCGGTGTCACCTGCACTTCAACATTAGAAGACGCAAAAGTCTAAGAAGCACCGGTTCCACCCTCGAGATTACATCGAGCAGTTGGAAGAACCGACATATCCACATTAACCTCCTCAACCCCGCTGAGCTTAAAAAGGAAAAAAGGTACTGTACTTGTTTTTGTATTTGCTCACGGGAAGCGGCAGCAGTCTCCACTTAGCGCAGGCACCGACCTGCTTATTTACGTCAGTTACGCTACTAGCGCAACTAACCTAAGTTCTTGGCGCATGGTGTAACGCCCAGCCAGTGGAGTGAATATTATTGTCCTTGCGCAATTGACGTAAACTGCATCATTAAACGTCACTGAAACGCAACGTTCTGATGGTGGAACGCAACGTTGGAGGCCATTTTACAGACTGTTTTCGGTTTTTTTTCCTCAGAAGTTTTATTATCACACTGTTAACGTACAAACGAGCTTCCAACGCGCTAACAAAGACGCGCTTTCACAGCTGATCAAAGCGATACTGTTCACGAAGTAACCACAACGAGGTGAGTGGCGGCTGGCTGTTTGTTGTGTTCACGAAGCGGAACCACCACGAGGTGAGCGGCTACTGGCTGTTTGTTGTGTTCACGAAGCGAGGAATTAGTTCTGACACGAAGCGAGGAGACAATTTAAACTCTATAAAAGTATCACCTTGTTTGACAGCTGTCATCATTACAAAGCGAGGAGACAGTCTTTACTCATCATATTGACATTAGCCATCTAGTCATTTACCTTTACATAGCTGGAGATTGTTTTATTTCCTCGTACTTACATTTGCCATCAATAGCCCGGTTGTTCCTCCTGCGTTTGGAGCATACCTTTACATTCATACAAACATGAGTCTACAAGCTGTTTCTCCTCCTCCGCCATTCCTTGATCTTCCAGGTGAACCTCCCATTGTCTGGAAAAAGTGGTTTGACGCTTTCACCACTTACTTAGGGGCTATCGGTGCGTCCAGGTACAGAGCAGAAAGAAAAAAGTACCTTTTGTTAAACAGTTTGGGGTTTGAAGGACGTTCAATTTTTAAACATTTACCCCCCTTGGTACCTGCCCCTGAAGAGGAAGATTTAGATGACTACCATCAAACTGTAAAACTGCTTGAACTACGTTTTGATGTCAAACCTAGTCTTGTTGTTGTCAGGCACAAATTTTTCAAATCTGAGCAGAAACATGGTGAAAAAGTAGAAGATTTCATCTCTACTCTTAGGGTATTGAGTGCAGAGTGTGAGTTTGAAAATTTTAGGGACCAAATGATAAGAGACCAATATATTTGCAAATGTTTCGATAAAAATATTCAACAGAAATTGTTATCACTTGATAATCCCTCTCTCGAAGAGACAGTACGAGTTGCAAAAAGCATAGAATTTTCAAAGCTTTCTGTCAAGGAATTAGATATTAGATCTTCTTCGTCCATTACTAAGGATGAAACAGTAGTCAGTTCTGTGAAGGTTGTTGATAACAAGACAGGTACTCTGGGTCGTGCCGACAACAAATTCTTTAAACAAACCAATGTGTGTTTCAAATGTGGAAATTTTCCCCATTCAAAGTCTGGTCGTCCTTGCCCAGCCAGGAGTGTCACTTGTAGACTGTGCGGCAGAGTGGGACATTTTGCTAAAGTGTGTCAAAGTGGAAAAAAAAATCCATCCTTCTCGCAATCTGGTAGACAGTGGAACAACAATTATGCCCCCACTTCGGTTGCTTATGTATCTGATTACTCTCAGGATGATACCAGTATACAAGATGATCTGAGGGACATGGTTGCTGTGGTTCGCATTGAAGATCCTGAGTCAGAGTGTGTGGATCCTTACTCCGATTTTGGTATTGGAGATAAGATAGTTTGTTTGTTGGTCGATTCCGGGGCCAGGATAACAATGCTAACTCAGGAACTCTTTGAGGAAGTTTGGGGTAATCGCAAACTTTCTCCTCCAGATAGGCTACCCCTCAACTATGAGGGCAGGAAGATCGAACTGTTGGGATATTTTGAAGATTCTATTGAATTTAGGGGAAGGAAAATTTTTGGCAAAGTGTATGTCTCAGTCAAAGGTTTGAACATCCTTGGCTGGTTCCACCAAGGTTTATTTAAGATGGTTCTCCGCCCAGGAACCAAAGATCCCATCTCCATAGCTGTTGTTCAATCCGACGACATTTACCCTGCAAATGATGTCCTTTCCACTCTAAATGATGATTTCATCTGCACTTTGACCAAAGATTTTCCTGGTGTTTTTAGCAACAAATTAGGGGAAGTGAAAGGGTTCATGCACACTATCCGTATCAAGGACAATGCTATCCCAATTAAACACAAATTGAGAAATGTCCCATTCAGTGTGCGAGAACAGCTTGAGACAGAGCTTTATGATCTTTGCAGCAGAGGAATAATTGAACCCATTGAATCCTCTCTATGGCTTTCTCCACTTGTAGTTGCTAAGAAAAAGACTGGGGAGCTTCGTGTCTGTGTCGACTTACGTAGCCTAAACAAAAACATCTGGGTCGATTCTTTTCCCCTGCCTAAGATCCCCGACATGTTGTCGCTTATTGATGGTTCCAAGTGGTTCAGTAAGCTGGACCTAGCATCTGCATACCACCAGGTGGTCCTGGATCCAGCGTCTAGGCATTTTACTGCTTTTGTATCCCCTATAGGTTCCTTTCAATACTGCCGTATGCCCTTTGGGTTGGCCTCTGCGGCAGCCGTATTTCAAAGGATTATGACCAATATTTTAAAAAACATCAGTGGTGTGGTCGTTTTCCAAGACGATGTGCTTATTCATGGTAAAAGTGGTGATGCCCATGATAAAACTCTGAAAGAAGTTTTGAAAGCCCTGAGTAGTGCAGGTGTAGTCTTAAAGAAAGAAAAATGCATTTTTAGAGCTCCCAAGGTAGAATACCTTGGACATGTATTATCTGAGAACGGTGTTGAACCCAGGCCTGGTTTGGTTAAAGCTATTGTTGACAGTCCTGCACCTAAAGACAAGAGTAGTTTGAAGTCATTCATTGGACTTTGTGAGTTTTACGCTAGGTTCATACCTGATTACGCCACGAAAGTACAACCCCTATCCAACATGCTTAAGAAAGAGGTTCCTTTTTGTTGGGATGCTGATTGTGAAAAAGTTTTTTCTTGGATTAAACAAGAACTTACTGGATCTAAAGTTTTGAAACCTTTTAATCCCAATTCGTTGTGCACCATCACTGTTGATGCCAGTGGGTTTGGTTTAGGGGCTGTGCTCACTCAAGAGGTAGGTGGTGTTGAGCATACTCTGGGATACGCTTCCAGGGTTCTTCGTGGAGCGGAGTCCAACTTTGCAGTAATTGAAAAGGAACTCCTAGCTTGTTGTTGGGCTATCAGGAAGTTTAATCCGTATATGTGGGGTAAACACTTCTGTCTGAGGACTGATCACAGTCCTTTGGTCTCTATCCTTTCTGGGGTTCGGATTAAGGATCATTCTCCTAGGATTGCCAGGCTTTCAACGAAACTTCTCCAATATGATTTTGAGGTCAGCTACATACCCGGGAGTAAAAACGTAAGGGCTGATTATCTTTCTAGGAATCCTGTAGACGTTGATACTGACAGAGATTGTGAGGAAGATTACGATGAAGAAGACTGTTTTGTGGCTTTTGTAGGTGTTGATGATATGCGCTCCATTAGTGAAAGGGAGTGGAGAGAACATTTATCTAACGATACTCTACTAGGTGAAGTGATCAAGTGTGTTAGAGGTGGATGGCCCAGGGAGAAAAATGTTCATGTTTCCCTTCAGACCTTCGTTAAAGTGTCTGATGAGCTTTCCATTGAGGGGGGTATCTTAATGCGAGGGGATAGATTGATTCCTCCCAGTGATCTTAGAATTAGAATTGTCAAAGGTGCGCATGAGGGTCATCTTGGCAAAACACTAACCAAAAGAAGGGTTAGAGAGCATTACTGGTGGCCCCAGATGGATCAGGATATAGACACTGTTGTTGCTGAGTGCGTGGTTTGTTCTAGTGCTGAGAAGTGTTTGAAAACACGTTCTCCTCCCCTTCAACCCATTCCTTTTCCTGATAGGCCGTGGGAAAAGATAGGTATAGATCTAGTTGGCCCGTTCTATTTGCTTCCCTCTACTTCCAGGTTTGCTATTGTTGCAGTCGACTTCTACTCTAAATGGCCTGAGGTCCGTTTTGTAAGTGAGGCCAGCTCCAAGAATATTATTGATTTCTTGAAAGACCTGTTTTTGCGTGAAGGTTTTCCTTCCTCCATTGTAAGTGACAATGGCACACAATTTGTTAGTCAGGAATTTTGTTCGTTTGTAGATTTGAGTGGCATCGTTCATTTGAGGAGTGCTCTTTATCACCCTCAGACGAACGGTCTTGTTGAGCGCATGAACAGGGTACTTAACAATTGCATTCAATGGGCTATTGCTCAACACTGCCATGTCCCGAACGCTGTCAGATCCATGTTGTGGTTCTATCGTACCACTCCCCACACTTCCACTAAGGTTTCCCCGTTTGAACTGTTGCGTGGGAGGAAACCATGTTCAAAAGTTTGTCCTGGGTGGATGTCACGTTGGGTAAAAATGAATTCCATTGATAATGTTGATGAAGTTGTCAGGTCTAATGTCTCGCATGCTCAGTCTAAACAAAAGAGTGTTTTCGACTCCGGGAAGAAAGTGATCTCTCAGTCATTTGTGGTGGGTGATAGAATCCGGATCAAGTTACCCACTCACTCTACCAAGGGGAGTCCAAAGTTTTCTGAACCTTTTGTTATTGACAAAGTTTGTGGGAATTCTGTGAGAGTTAACATGAAGAACTGGTGGAATGCTGCCAGGGTGGTTAAAGTGGGAAAATCTGTGGTTCATCCTCAGTCTTCTCATGATATGTCTATGTTGCCTCTTGATGCTTCTTTTCTGCCTTCTACTTCTTCTGCTCTTAATTTGTCTCGCAGGTGTTCTCCTGTTCCATCTTCTCATGATGTTTCTGCATTACCTTCTACTTCTTCTGCCACTGTCCCACCTCGTAGGAGTTCTCGCACTCGTGTCACTCCTGCCAGGTTTCGGTAATTTCCATGGTTTTCTTGTTCTTGATCTATTGCTGTTCTTTCCTGCTTTTTCTTTTGTTTTGTAGGAGAGAGGATAATGTAGTGTTCTGTTAGGTTTACTTTCTAGTCTTTTTAGAACCTTCCACACTCTGTGTTCTTTCCACTGTGTCTCTGATTCCGTTTAGAACCCTGTTTTGAATTACCAACTGTATTAATGATTTACTGGCTGGGTGAGCTGCTGCGCAGCACTTGTTCCAATAAACTAGCTTACAAATCAACCTGTCTGTGAGCTAATTACTACACATTCTTTAGTTCACTTCGCCACCTTAGTTCAGACTCAGCTATTTGCAAATCAGTCTTGACCCTGTGCCTCATGGGAACAGTCCAGAGCGAACTGCCAAGACAGGCCTTCTCTGAACCGGAAACTATCATCCTGGTACACGTTTCTGGGTAACACCCTCCATCAGCCATGGTAGCTTGAATCCAGTGGCAAAGTGAGCAAGGGACCCACGTCTGGGCATACCCTGCCAACTTAGGGCAAACAAAGAAAACACATGCCACTGCAGTCAAGCTATCCTGGCTGATGAGGGCTGAAAGCCAGAAACCGGTCCTAGGATGCTTGTTTGCAGTCCACGGAGGACCTGACCTGGTAGTTCGGATTACACTGTTCTCATTGGGCGCAGAGCCAGGACTGATTTGCATATGACTGGGTCCAACCTGAACTGGCATGGTGAGCACTAAAACGATGGATTTAGGCCCAGATCTCTGTACATGGGTGAATGTATGACATTGTTCTGCATTCTGTCCATCAAGTGTTGTTGCAGAGTAAGAATACCATGACCCTCAAGATATGATGGCGGGTCCTACTGGGACCCCGCCGGGGATTAGACAGAATTTTTTTTTTATTTGCTACACATTCGCAGGTGGATCCATGGCTAAATTAAAAAAAAGACGTACAGGCTCCTGCGCATCTTTTAAAAGAACCCCCTGGGTGGGCCAAATCCCAGGGGCATGTTTTTAAAATATGTGGGGGTGCCCATGCGGCCACCCCACACCTGTGGACTTCCAACTCCCAGGGGCAAACAATAATAAACATGAGGGAGGGCCCCCTCGCCCCCCGCAGCCCCGGGAAGGACCATCACCTCCCTGGGGCTATTTACTAATTTGTGCGGGGGAGGCAATGTGACCTCTCCTGCAGCCTCGGGACCCACCTCCATGGAGCTAATTTAATGGAGGGGCCTCGTGGACCCCCTTCCTCGGGGCCCCCCCCCCCCCAATGTTTTTAATGTTTGATATGAGGGGCCTCTCAGACCCCCCTGGTCCCCAGAAACCACCCCTGGGCCAACGTGTTTATATTCAGGGACCTGAATGTTAGCAGCTCTGTTGGAAATTGCCCTTTTTGCAGGGTTATCCCCAAGCTTTTTGCCTTTTCCTCTCATTTTTCCTGACTTGTTTGTGTTGGTTTTAGGACTCTGAGCACTTTGCCACTGCTAATCAGTGCTAAAGTGCATATGTTCTCTGTGTAAATTGTGTTATGGATTAGTGTTTCCATGATTGGGTATTTAATTTACATGTTAGTCCCTAGTAAGGTGCATTGAGTGTGCCAGGGCCTGTGAATCAAATGCTACTAGTGGGCCTGCAGCACTGATTGTGCCACCCACGTGAGTAGCCCTAAAAAGGTAACCCAGACCTGCCATTGCAGAGTCTGCGCGCAGTTTGTAACTGCCATGTCAACTTGGCCAGTGCACACATTTGCCAGTCCCTAAACCTTCCCCTTTCTACATGTTAGTCACCCCTAAGGTAGGCCCAAGGTACCCCTGTGGGCAGGGTGCAGTGTATGTGAAAAGTAAGACATGCCCTGGTGTGTGTGGCATGTTTTGATAGTGAATTACAGCCATTTTCGATTTTCACTATTGCAAGGCTACCTGTCACCCAAAGGACAGAATGTGAAGTTTGTTTATAACATCTCATAAACATAACTGGCCCTGGGAACTAGGTATGAAATAAAATGTAGTATACCCGAACTCAGAATCTAAAGATGCATCTTTTAGTGAAGGTAATTTTTACGTTCTGTGTTTGAAAGTACCACTTTTAGAAAGTAGGTATTTTCTTGCTCAGTCATCCCCTGTGCCTCTGCTGGAATGTGGATTGCCTGTCTGGGTTTTGGATGGCAGAAGGCTGGTGGAGCAGGTGGGGCTCCAGATAGTCTAGGTGGGTCAGGAAAGGGCTGCATAGACCTGGGCTGTGATGGGGGAAGGGGGAGGAGATTTCTTTGCACGTCAAAGGGCCTGGTTTGCCTCTGACAATGGCGTCTCCACCTCCTGCCAGAAATTCACACCAGAGAAGGCCGAACTGATTCTGGCCGGGCACAGACACCCTCTGCCTGCCAGATCAAATGATTTTTGTGTACAAATACTTGGGCTCAGATCCCAGAATTTTAGAACTCATCTGGAACATGAAGGCTGCCAATAAGAAGAGCCGTAGAAGCTGCGAAAGGGAACAACAGCTTTGCTGGCTGCTTTGCTGGGCTGACCTGTGGTGGCTGCTTCTGTCTTGGGCAGTGAAAGGCCTGTATTGTACTTTCTGCAACCTAATTTGTGAGTCTCTCTAATGGCTTGAGGTAGAGCTTGCGCCCTGTTCATAAAGTCTCAGGAACAGCAAAGATTTCAAGTTATTTGACCCGCAGCACTGGGATCTGTGTGTTTTGTGCTGCCACCCGTAGAACACCAACTCGACGACGTCTACGACGCCACTGCAGACTCTGTGTCCTGAAGGCACTGCAGAGGGCACCGCCACAATGCCGCACCACAACCCTGGTCTCACTGACGACGCCTGCTGACGCCGCCACCGAGCCGCTGCTTCCACCGCGACCTGTGGGCACTGCACTCCGCACCGCCTCGCTTCACCCTGAAGCTTTGGCACTGCAGAAGGCACCACCGCAGTGCCCCACCGCGACCCTGGTCTCACTGACAATGCCAGTTATTGCTACCTCCGAGCCGCTGGTCGCACCGCAACCTGTGGGCACCGCACTCCACACCGCCCTCCTTTACGAGAACGCCCTGGCCGACCTCACCGTGGTTCGAGGGCCCCACTCGTAAGTCACATGAAGCACCGCCCTCATCTCAAATCGCAGCCTTGGCCTACCAATGCCGGTGCCATCGACTCCAGTTTGTCAGCCAAAGACAGCGCTCCAGCAACGACGATGCCGCACCGTGACCTGCAAGCGCCATGTAGAGCATCACCTTCATCTCGCACCATGAACCTTATTCTCCGCAACCTGAGGGCACCGCACGCCGCACCACTGCACTTCGCACCGCAGCACACGACGCCTGCCGATGCCAGCGCTCCTGATTCCAACAGATAGGAGCTCGACCTGCATCGCAAGTGACTTCAAGGGCCTCGACACCCTGCATTTATAACAGGTACTGTTTGGCGGTTTTCCCCACACCATAGCTGGCCCGCAACCCCGCGACCTGCTAGAACCGTTGTATTTTGTTGTTCATGATGCCGTGGTAGCCCGGACGGAGCTATTCCCACAAGGAACCCTTTTTAATCAGCGTATCTTTGGAACTGTGAACTTTTATGTATAGCAGTTTGGATTTTAATCGCTTTTAGTCTTGTCTTAATTATATAAACATATTGGATATTTTTCTGAACTGGTGTGGTGTCCTTTTGTAGTGTGTACACTGTATTATCGTCGGTTATGTTCAAATGCTTTACACACTGCCTCTAAGATAGGCCTGGCTGCTCATGCCAAGCTACCAAGGGGGTGAGCAGAGGTTATTTTAGAAGTGTAACTCCCTTATCCTGACAAAATTGGTGTTTTTTGCCTGGCTTTGGCCCACGCCCTAGCCTACCAAGAATCCCATTTATAACAAGCTCCCTAGTGTAACAGCAATGCAAGGTCCCACAGGAGTCAGGGAGCCGCAGGGACCTCGGAGGCCTTTGGGATCCCCCCCACTGTCCCCAACTTTAGTGCATGGGAGCCTTGACAGAGCATCCACCTTTGAGGCCAGGTCCTGGGCGATGGGGTCCCTGGGACCGAAATTGGCTCGGGAGGGAGGACGCGAGGCCCCCTCCCATTATTAAATTATTTTAATTTTAAAACAGAGCCCGGGGATGTGGTCCCTGTGGAAGAAATATGCCTGGGAGGGGGTCCACTCAGCCCCCCTCCCTTTTACTTTATAAAAAATTATTTTTTATAAATGACCAGGTCCCGGGGATGGAGTCCCTGGGCCGATATCGGCCCGGAAGGGAGCTACGTGCCCCCAATCTAAATAGACCTGGCCCCAGGGGACGGAGGACCCGGGGCAAAATTTGTCCCCCTCTCCTAATATTAAAACACATAAAAAAGACTAGCAAGAGCTTGGAGGCCTTGCCCCTTTCTCCAACACTCTGCAAGCGAGGCTCCTAGCACACTGATAGTTAGTGGATGAAAGACCCCTTGTGTCCAGAGGGTCTTTGGGAGCCAACAAGTCCTACTAATACCTTCAGTAAGTCTCACACAGATTCTTGAGAGTTCTGCATATGCCAGCCCCCTTTCTCAACCACTCTGCATACACACCTCCTGCTGTTTGGGGGATGAAGTCACCTTGGATGCTGAGGGTCCTTGGCGGTCAACTACCCCTCCAGGTACCTCCACTAAGTCCCACAGAGCATGATTGCTGTAAGGACTTTGGATGCCATGCCCTCTTTCTCCACCACAGTGCAAATGTGTTTCCTAGTGCTCTATTGCTTGGGGGATGAAGTCTCCTTACCTGCTCAGGGAACTTGGGGGCCAAGAAGCCCTCCTGCTACCTCTAGTAAGTCCCTTACTGTGGGATTCCTGAGAGCTGGTCAGAGGTCAGAAGTACCACCCCCTTTCCCTATTAATCTACAAAGTTGACTACTAGTTAAAAAATTCATAGAAATTCACAGGGATGTTATGGTAAGGAAATATAATTTGAATAACCTTGGAAATTCACTGAAAAAAACCCAAAGGTTACAGGGATGCTATAGTTAGGGAATAGAATTTTAAAAAACCATTATAGTTAGGCTGACATTTCACTCTTACAAAACCAGTGAAATTCAGCAGTTATAGTTACCTGTGCTAACTATAACTTACATATTACTTCACTCATGACATGGTCAGTGACATCCCTGATGATATTTCAAATGAAATCACTGATCACATCACTGATGTCATCTTCAACAGACTCTCTCACACACCCACTCGCACCCAAATATAACCTTTCATTCACCCAGTCCAACTTCCACACTACCATTCTCAAAACCATTGATACAACCATACCAGTACGTCCACACCTACTCACTGATTCATAGGTCTACACACATATCCACTCAGTTACCCATGCAGCCACTCATATACCAACTCACTCACTAATACAGCCTCTGATAAATTCTCAGCCACTCGCACACTCTCAGTCACCCATAAAGCTACTCACACACCTACTCACTCACCCATAGAGTCAATAACAGAGCCAGGTTCTCACCTATATAGTTATACACAAACTAACTCACTTATCCATACAGATACTAACACATACTCATTCACCTATACAGTCACTGACACAAGCACACACTCACCCATACAGCCGCTCTCACAATCACTCACTCACACATACAGCCACTTATATACTGTCTTTCAAATATGCAGTTACTCACCCAAACACCACTGACAAAACCAATCACTCACCAACAGACATATGCATACTCACTCATCCATACAGCCCTTCAAATATGCCCTTACGAACCCATGCAACCACTGACTCACCACTCACTCATTCAAGCAGGCAGTCACACATTCCCTCCTCAACCCATACAAGTACTCAGACAACCAATCAATAACCCATACACCTACTCACCAACCGATACAGCCACTTACACACCAACTGACAGACTGATACAGACCTTCACACAAATTAGTACTAAGCATGGGCGAATTTTGCGAATCTCGCGTTCGCGAATTTTGCGGATTTGCGAACTCGCAATCCGCAAAATCCGCGAATTCTCGCGAATTTGCGGATTTTTTTTTTGTGTTCGCGCGGGTTTCTGCCAGTTTGCGAGGGTTTTGTATAATTTCGCAAACGCGAACTTACCTGTCGGGTCGCAAGTTTTGCGAACTTGTTGTTTCTACGTGTCCAGCCTGTTTGGGACACTCTTCTTCATCACTGCCACTCTCTGTCACCACTGCCACTCTCTGACTACTCATGCCACCCTCTGGCCCACCCATGCCACCCTCTGTTTCATCACAGCACCCTCTGGTTGTCCAGTGTACATTATTGTGGCAAAGCAAAGCACACCTTCCCTGCCTCAAGTGACCTGAATTAATTTGGGGCTGATTAATGTGTCACAGAATATTTTTTTAGCTGGCACCTGCTTCCTTAGTGCTTCCTGATTAGTGATCTTTTGCACTTGCTAAGTGCTTTCATTGTTGCAAAATTAGTTACAACACCTGCCCTGCCCCAACTGACAATAATGAATTAGGGGCTGATTAATGTGTCACTGGATTTGAACTTCCAGCCTGGCTCCTGCTTGTCTGCCTTAGCTGTAATTCAGGACCTTTGTGTAACTATTCTGAGGGTCAGAGCAGGGTCACATAATAGTTGCAAGTAGGCAACTGAACTCTGGAGGGGCCCCTCAGGAAGCACTACAGGAAATGGCTACTAATGATGAGCTTGAACTTTTGAACCTGGTAAGTAGTTTCAGTTTTGCTAAGATCGTATTTCTGCAATTTAGCGCTTATTCGCGGGGAGCGAAGTTGAACTGGGAAGCTGCGAACTCACGCGAACAGTGCGAGCAAGCCATAAAATCCGCTGCTCGCGGATTTGCAGATTTTGCGGGAAATTCGCGAATCTCGCGGATTGCGAATTTACCAAAAATCCGCAAAATCCGCGAGCGTAACGGATTTTCCGCCCATGCTTAATTAGTACATCACCTATACATTCACTGAGACACATATAATCACTCACTTATACAGTCAGTCAAGCAACCACTAAATCATCCATACAGGCACTCACACACCCACTGATTCATCAATACGCCTTGGTGTATATATATCTAACACTCGTAAACTTTTTAAAAACAACAATCACCGGATGATGTCCTCAGTGTTATCAGTAATGTCATTTGAGATGTCATCAGTGATGTCACTGACCATGTCATGAGTGATGTAATATGTGAGGTCATAAGCAGTGTTCAGCTCACTATAACTGCTGAATTTCTCGGGTTTTGTATGAGTGAAATGTCAGCCTAACTATAACATCCCTATAACCTTTGTTTTTTTCACTGAATCTATCTATCTATCTATCTATCTATCTATCTATCTATCTATCTATCTATCTATCTATCTATCTATCTATCTATCTATCTATATATATATATATATATATATATATATATATATGTATATATATATTTATATATTTTAGTGGGGGGGATTGGAACATGGGCAGAGAGTTGTTGTGTAACCTGGGTTTAGAAATAGATAGAAGTAGTGGAAATGATTTCTGACCAAAATCTAGATTTAACCCGGTCACACCCCATGACAACATTTACACCTTTTATAAGGTACTCACATGTGATCTTTTGAAGCTCTGTAAGGAGAGCAATATTGAGTACGCATAAAATTTGACAGCGAGCCAAAGATTGATCTAAAAAACTTCAAAAGAAGATGCCGCTCGCAGTCGTATTGCGGAGAAGCCTTCCTGCCCTTTGAATCCTGCACATTAGTGAACTTGCCTGTGACTTGGGAGCCAAAACCACAAGTACCTCATCAGAATGTGAATCTCTCAAGTCGCCAACTTTCCTTTTCTAGAAAAGAAAGCCTTGTGCCTAGGTCTATCCTTTTGCCCAACGGAATTGTTCAACTATACTGAAACTCGCATTGATATGTTCAAATTTGTGAGAAAACTCAAATTGATAAAGTGGCATACACTCAAAAACAACCGTAGAAGTCAAAGTTTTGATGTAACTAATACTAGCAATCAACCTTATCTCACAATAGGGGATGTGAACATACTTAGAACAATGCAAGATCTAGCCTTGAATACTGAAAGCATTAACGCTGACGAATCAGATGAGACATCAGAAATCTGGGATACCACTATTGACAAATCTGCTAGCAGCCAGTTCAGGCCAAAGTCAATTTTTATCCTATCCTGCCACATGACAATATAGATACGTTTCAAAAGGTGGTTACAAAAGCACTACTAGACTGTAAACACCAGCAATCTAAGGGAGGGAGTATGGATTTTAACCCTACCATTAAGCAAAAAACTATAATCTCATCCCTAGCCAATGATACTAACATAATAATCTGCCCTGAAAACAAAGGGGGGAATGGGGTATTACAGGACAGGGACATGTATCTTCAAGAGGCAAAAAGACAACTAAATAACTAGACATTCTATTGTAAGTGTAACACGAAAACTTACAATGATAGTATCATAAAAACATGGGGTAGGATTTCAGAATGGAAACAACTAGGAATCATTTTGTCGGAGGAGTATTTGTTTCTCAAGAGAGATTACCCAAAACTTCCCATAATATACTTCCTCCCCAAAATACACAAGAATCCACTGGTACCCCAGGGAAGGCCAATTGTATCATCTATAGGCAGTGTTTTTGAGAACGTATCAAAATATGTGGACCACTTCTTACAGGAATATGTGTCTAGGCTCCCGTCCCACATGAAGGATACCAAAGACTTCTTATGTAAAATTGAAAAAATTGTTTGCTAACAAAGTTACATGTTTTTAACGATGGACGTATGTTCTTTATATACCATCATAGAACACAAACAGGGAATTGAAGCTTGTACTCAAAATCTAGGCGAGAAACACATAATGTACCTAGAACACACAAAAATGCTGACAGATATGATGGAGATGTGCCTCCAAAACAGCATCTTTATGTTTAACCTCTTAAGTGCTGCGTCGGGCGATGGCCGACGGCAGCACTACCTCCCCAGTGCTGCGCACGACCATTGGACGGCCATTCAGCACTAGTTCCAATGGACAGCACTGGGGAGGGATATTTGCGCCGCATCTAAGGTGTAAGCATGGGCGAATTTTGTGAATCTGGCGTTCGCGAATTTTGCGAATTTGCGAACTCGCAATCCGCAAAATCCGCGAATTCTCGCAAATTTGCGGATTCTTTTTTTTGTGTTCGCAAGGATATCTGCCAGTTTGCAAGGATTTCTGCCAGTTCGCGAGGGTTTTGTACCAGTTCGCAATTGCGAACTTACATGTAGGCTCGCAACGGTCACGATTATGTTGTTTCTACGTCTGGTTCATCATCACAGGTTCCCAGAACCCTCTGTTTCACCCCTGCCACCCTCTGTTTCACCCATGCCATCCTCTGGTGCATCAATGCCACCCTCTGGTTCATCATCACTGTAGATTATGGGGGGGAAAAGCAAGCACACCTGCCTGCTTCAACTGACATGAATTAATTTGGGGTTGATTTATTAATGTGTCACTGTTTTAAAATTCCAGTCTGGCACCTGCTTCCTTATCTGTAATTTGCTTTCTGTTGCAGTGCAATTTTTTTTTCCAGGACCTTTGTGGCCTACTTGTACCTATTCTATGAGCATGCTGTGAGGGTCAGAGCAGGGTCATATAATTCTTGCAACTAGCAACTGAACTCTGGAGGGGCCCTTGTCAGGAAGCACTACAGGGAATGGTTACTAATGATGAGTTTGAACTTTTGAACCTGCTGAAGGCTTTTTTTGTGTTCGCAAGGGTTTCTGCCAGTTTGCAAGGATTTCTGCCAGTTCGCGAGGGTTTTGTACCAGTTCGCAATTGCGAACTTACATGTCGGCTCGCAACGGTCACAATTATGTTGTTTCTACGTCTGGTTCATCATCACAGGTTCACAGAACCCTCTGTTTCACCCCTGCCACCCTCTGTTTCACCCATGCCATCCTCTGGTGCATCAATGCCACCCTCTGGTTCATCATCACTGTAGATTATGGGGGGGGAAAGCAAGCACACCTGCCTGCTTCAACTGACATGAATTAATTTGGGGTTGATTTATTAATGTGTCACTGTTTTAAAATTCCAGTCTGGCACCTGCTTCCTTATCTGTAATTTGCTTTCTGTTGCAGTGCAATTTCTTTTTCCAGGACCTTTGTGGCCTACTTGTAGCTATTCTATGAGCCTGCTGTGAGGGTCAGAGCAGGGTCATATAATTGTTGCAACTAGCAACTGAACTCTGGAGGGGCCCTTGTCAGGAAGCACTACAGGGAATGGTTACTAATGATGAGTTTGAACTTTTGAACCTGCTGAATGCTTTTTTTGTGTTCGCAAGCATTTCTGTCAGTTCGCAAGGATTTCTGCCAGTTCGCGAGGGTTTTGTACCAGTTTGCAATTGCGAACTTACACTGCACGCAGCAAAATTGTATCACCAAGAAAAAAAAATCCGCTGCGTGCGAATTTGCGGATTTTGCGGGAAATTCGCGGATTTCGCGGATTGCGAATTTACCGAAAATCCACAAAATCCGCGAGCGTAACGGATTTTCCGTCCATGCTTACTAAGGTGTTAACCGGGACCTGTATAAACAAACCACTGAAACATCTATGGGGACAAGCTTCGCGCCTAGTTTCTCAAATTTGTTCTTAGGAAAGTGGGAGGAGGAAATACAAAAAGACATCAGATACACCGACCATTTCAAAAAGGTAGTCAGATGGTTATGTTACATCAACGACCTGTTTATAATATGGGAAGGCAGTGAACCTGAAGCTCTTGAATTCATAAAGCTCCTGAATCAGAACAACTACAATATTGTGATAACCTACAATGTCAGCAAGGAGGAAATAGAATTCCTTGACGTGAAGGTAAAAGCTACTGCAAACACCTTACAGACTAAACTCTATAGGAAAGACACAGTGGGTAACAGTCTCCTTCATGCTCTCAGCAGCCACCCAGACACACTCAAATGGAGCATTCCATACGGGGAGCTGCTGAGAGCGAGAAAGAACTTTAGTGACAACAGTGGGTACCAGGAAGAGGAAAAGACCATGCTACAAAGATTTAGGGACAGAAGGTACCCCGAATGGGTCCTGAATAGGGCAGTGTCCAAAATGAAGAAGATGACACACAAAAAGACACTAGAAAACAAAACAAAAGATGACACTAAGGAGTCTCATAACACCAGAGTAATCCTGACCTACAGTAGGGACTCACAAAAAATACAGAAAATCCTCAGTGACAACTGGAATATCGTTAAGAGTGATTCAGTCATAGGTCATTATGTCAGTGAAAAACCCATAATCACATATTAGAAGAGCAGGAGTCTCAGGGATATATTGGTTCATGGGGACATAAATGACCGCACTGATCGTAACCGTCACAACCTGAAAGGATTTTTCAGTGCGGCCTTTCTAAAGCATGTAAGAACAGCAGGATGGTAATGGAAATTAGTATTCCTCATAAGAAAGAAAAACGTAAAATAACCCAGTTCTTAACATGTTGGACCACATATGTCATTTACATCCTGGAGTGTCCCTGTAACAAAAGATATGTGGGGAGCACAACTCTGATTATTATTTTTTAACCATATTTTATTGGCATTTAATCATTGACAGTGCATGCAGTAGTACATATCCTGATTCAGTCTCCAATGTGCCTTTATCTATAACCTTTCCCAACCGAACTATCCCCCCTCCACATCTTGAGCTGCTTGCTAAGAAGTGAGATGTGGAATATGCGTGTGAGGAGGTTGCTGGGATCTAGGGCCCAGGTAAGCAGCAGTTGGCTAGCTGTGTCTCTCAGGTGTGTGGGGCTGGTCGCTCCTAATGCCTGTCCCCCGGGTCCGGTGTTGCCACCCTCTGGGTGTTCCCTTCGCTGTCAGTGTCTGATGCCACTAGTTTGCCCACCAGAGCCTCCCATGCCCTGGCTTTCTCTACAGTACCTATTTCCTTGCTGGCCTGTCGGAGTAGCAGTCTCCCCTCCACCCCGCCCATCTTTTGAGCTCTTTTCTCCAGACAAAAAGTCTCGGCCCACCCAGCGCCTTCCAGTTCCTGGCTATCTGCCGCTTAGCTAATATATAGGCATGGTCATGAAACTTTCCTGTTGCCCTGTTTCTAGCTGTGTGAGGGAACAACCCTATCAGTAAGTGTTCTAGGGTCTGTGGAATTTCTTTGTCGATCAGGTCGCTTATGATATGTCTAAGTTCCCCACAGAATGTTCGCAATATTGGGCAGCTCCAGAACATATGGTGTATGTGCTCCTCTCTTTCTCCACATCTGGGGCAAGCTGCTGAGTCTGCGCCAAAGTACCTCCTGATCTGAGCCGGCCTTAGATATGCTCTATGCAGTACGTAGTAGATCATTCATTTGAAGCGCGCATTCCGAGACACTTCCGGGGTGAGTTCTAGGATTTTGTCCCAATCATTCTCAGGTATTTGTTTACCGAGGTCCTTCTCCCATTGTGTTCACAAGCGCTCTAGCGGTTGTTGCATATCCTGCTGTATTGCTCTATAGAGGCAGGACACCGTTTTGATCCTTCCTGCTGATAGAGCGACATACCTGCATCCCGCCAGTGCTCTCGGCTCTGTGTCCCCAGTCTTCCAATGCATCCTAATTCTGCTCGCTAGGGCTCTATGCTTCAGGAAGTGTCCCCCAGGTAAGTCATATGCAGTTTGCAAGTCTGCAAAGGGAAGGAGCGCAGAGTCGGAATATAAGTCACCCATCTCCCGCAGTCCTGCCTCTACCCAGTCCTTCAGTCCTGCCCAGTGTTCCCCCTGAGGGAGATAGCGCAGCATCGTGTGTGGTTTGTCAGGGGAGTATGGAGTTTTCGTGCCCACTTTCCTAAGATATCTGGTCCAGCAGCACGTTATCACCTTAGCCGCCTCTATGTCACCAACCGAAGCACCTTCTTTTTAAACAACAGTGGTCCATTAAAGCAAAAGAATAAACTTAAATTAATATAGACACAGTCGTTTCTATATTGGTGTGACACGTCCAGCCGGACAGAGGTCAAATATTTAGTTTAGAGTAGTAGCGACAAATTCATCAACAATTTACAAAGTGTGGCACAAGCCTGTACCCTACTAAAACAAACACAAAAAGTGAAACACAAAGGGCTTTTAGGCAAAAGCTTACAGTTCTGCAAATATCACAATTTCAATAGTAGAACAGAGAATTTCAGACTTACATGTTAAATGACACATGGTACATAAATGTATAAGGTACGCAATTAAGGTCGACGGCGTTTCGATCCCACTACATAGTTATGGGGATCATCATCAGGACATTTTGTAAATGCCTAAACGATACAAGCCTCATTAGCCTATAGGAAAAGAAAGGGAGGGAAGAGACAGTAACGAAAATTGAGCTCATAAGTTAAAGGGCGAGCAATATAATTGAATTACGAGTCAAATAAATTGCCAGTGAAAAGACATGCAGTTGGTGTCAAGGCGAGAACGTCAGTTAAAAGCGTGAAGGGTGAATCTCTAAAATTCTTTAAAAACTTCTAAAAAGTGACCTTAGGATGTGGGAGACTTCCCTAAGGGTCAGATCAAGATTATGACACGGTGCTGGTCGAGTAGCTCTGGTGATAGAGTCGGACGTATCATGAAGAAATACAGTGGTACAGGAGCGGCAGCGTGTGAAGAACCGAGGGAGGGCAGCTACTAGTAAGAATTCTGCCAATTGACTGTCAATGGATGTGATAATCGGCAATTAAAATACGGTGTGGTATCGGTGAGATAAAGCGGTTGAGTTTAGCGCTGTGGTGCTGGTGAGTGGAACCTGGCATTGAGGGGAACGCTTACCGTGACTGAGACAGTGTGTAGAGGGTTCATGAACCGGTGACTTACAATGAACAAAGTTGTGGACGGAACCCTGCAAGAGTAAGACTATCAGGGATCGTGGAACGACTCAAAACCAGCGAGGCACCCGGAGGAGGATTCTCGCCAGCGTGGCCGTGTCTGACGCAGCTGGATCCTGCTCCCTGTCTGGGTTTCATCTGCCGCTAGCCACTGTATTAGCAAGTTTAGTTGTGCTGCCAGGTAGCATGCCATGAGGTCCGGCACCGCCAGTCCACCTTCTGTTGTGGGGCAGGCTCCTGTGCATGCGCAGTTTCCAAGATGAAGCCGCGATGGGGAAGTTTGCGGCGCAATAAGGTAAGTTTTATTTAAGTTGTATTTTAGCCTTTAAATATAATTTAATAAGGCGGGCGGCCAACTTCCGTTCCGCCCGCGAATGTGCGGAAATTTGCCTGTTTTTCCACCTTCTTTGCGAAAGGTGCAAATTTCCGCACATTCCGTGGGCGGAACGGAAATGTCGACCACCCCAAATTACTGCCAGGAACTGCCGTATCTTTATGGCTGTGTTCTGCCCTGGTATGAACCCCGCCTGATATACGTGCATTAGTAGGCAATGTCTGGCAAAAGGCGCAATGCTAGGACTTTACTTAGGATTTTGTAATCCATATTCAGCATGGACAGTGGCCTGTAGGCTGTGTAATCATGAGTTTCCTTCCCAGGCTTAGGTATGGGGATTATAAGGGCTTCCCTGGCACTCTCAGGCAGCTCTACCTATTCTCTGCCCCTTGGTACATTGTAGCCAAATGGGGGGTCAGCTCGTCTGCGTATGTTGTGTAATATTCGGCCAGTAAGCCATCTGTGCCCGGGGTTTTGTTTCTTGCCATGCCCTTGATAGCGACCCATATCTCCCCCTGTGGAATATCAGCCCTTAATAATTCCGCCACCTCGGGGTTCAAAGCTGTTAGTGGTAGGTCAGAGAGATAGTCCCCAATGTCTGCCGGTTCGCATATGCACGTCTTCGTGTAAAGGTTAGTATAATAACGCGCAAAAATCTCATTGATCTTATCTGGCTTAAAGTGTCTGATCCCCTCTTCGTCCTTCATTTCCACTAAAGGAGTACCCTTGGCTGTCGGGTTTGTCAGCCACGTCAGGAGCTAGCCTGATCTGTCCCTTTCAGAGTGTGTGCGTTCTGAGAACTTCTTGTAATCTAAGCTCCTAAGCCTCTCCTTTTGCTTCGCCACTTCCTCTTTAGCGTCTAGGAGTGCCATATGCAATTCCGGGTGTCCCGGCCTCCTGCATTCTATCTCTCTTAGTGCCGTCTCCGCCTCCTCCTCTTCTTGCATAATGACACGCCTTACCCCCGTAGCCCGTGTTATGCACTGGCCTTCAGGACCACCTTGAACGCATCCCAATCCCCATTCCGTGACATAGCCGACATAGCCGTGACCGCATTGGATTGAAAGTAGCGAGGTATTTCGTCTCTGATCTCCTGCCTGAAGACCTGGTCTTACAGAGTGTCCGGGCGGAGTCACCAAGTGGGGATCACTGTTGGCGGGTGCGCCCATCTCAAAGTCAAGATCAGTGGTTTGTGGTCCGAAATGGTGCGCACAAGGTATTTTGCGCCCGTAACAAGGGGCTGAACGTCTACTGAGCTAAGAAGGGCATCTAGGTGCACGTGCACTTTGTGGACCGCTGAGAAGTAGGAGTAGCCCTTGCTTGCGGGTTCAGGGTGCACCATGTGTCGAACAATCCCCAACTCTGTCTCCATGCGGTGAATGCTTGGGAAGCGCCCGCTGCCTGGGAGTTTTGCAGTGGGGGATGGGAACTGTCTAGCAATACATCATCAACACTATTAAAGTCACCCCCTGCCATAACCGTCCCTACCAGGTAGTGTGCTAGTTTATGGCTCAGTGTCACGAAGAAGGCAGGTTGGTCCACATTAGGGGCATAGATGCTAAGTAAGCTGATCTCTCAGCTCTCTAGTCTCTCTCCTACTGCCACATATCGCCCCTCCGTGTCCACCACTGAGTTGAGCAGCTGGAATGGCATCCCGGCTTTGACCCATATTAATGCCCCTCTCGCGTATGCTGAATAGGTGGTGTAATAGAGCTGCCCCCTCCCTCTTTTGTGTAGTGCTGGCCATTCCTCCTGTGTTGTGTGTTTCCTGCAGGAAAGCTATCTGGGCTCCCCATCTCTTAATGTAAGAGAGTACCTTGTGGCGCTTTGACATTGTGTGCATTCCTCTAATGTTCCACGTCAAACATTTATAGTGTAGTTTTTCAGCCATTGACTGCGGAGTCAGTGAATCGGCCGCTACTCAGGCCAAGCAATGCCCTCCTCTCACCCTCCATTTTCCCTACCATATTATTCGTTATACATTGCAAATCAAGGTTTCCCCCCTTTGTCAACAGTGAACATGTCCCCCATCTCCCGCTCCCCAGGATGAGTAGGAAAACCCCTCCCATCCAAACTAGTGCGAAAAGTCTACAAGTGACTGCTTGCAGTTTGATCGATCAGTCTTGAGGGGTGGCCCCTCACCGGTGCTCTCCCAGCCTCTGCAGCTGCCATCCCCCACTGATTTCTGAGTGAACCGTCCCTCAGCTGTGCTTTCCCTTCTACCCCTGTACCTTAATGGTGAAGCAGAAGTGTCTCATGGCAGTTTGGTTGTAGTGAGCGCCGTCTTTCGCTCCCCGCCTCTAGAGGATGCTGTCCGCTGTCTGCGGGGTAACGTTTGGCAGTGTTAGGCTCTGCGCGTCAGAGTCGCTGGACCGGTTCTCCGAGCCTGTGTCTGCCAGTTCTTCGCCGCTCTCAGGCGGACCCGGATTCTCAGTTCCGCCACTGATAAAGGCCACCACCTGCATCACATTCTGCCGTTCTCGCTGTGCCTCCTCCTGCGAGGGTGCCATGGTCTCTTTCCCATTCTTCTGGTTGCGTGGTCGAAGTCCTCGCCTCCGTCCCTTCAGGTGATACTGTGGTTGGCTGCTGCTCCCTGTCTGTTTATCCATTTGGATGCCTCCTGCTGAGTTCTGAAGAATTCTGTGCCCTCCGTCGTGGTAACCCGTAGCGTGGCCATGTACTGGGTCACGTATTTTTAGTTCAGTTGGTGCAGCCTCAATTTCACATACCGGTACGATCCCCTTCGGCGCTATACTTCGCGGGAGAAATCTGGGAAAATGCGTACGACTGAACTGTGCACTTGGATGTCGCCTTTGAGCCGCGCCAGAGTTAGAATGTGATCCCTGTCCATATAGATGAGTAGTTTTGCTATTACCACTCGTGACGGTGCTCCTGGTATAGGAGGTTTGGCAGGGACTCATTGCACTCTTTCCAGGGCGAAGAAATTTGACAAGCCGGTCAGTGCCACTTCCTCTCTGAGCCAGTTCTCGAGGTAGTCCGCCATGTTGCGGCCTTCAATTTTCTCCGGCAGACCCACTTTCTGAGGTTGCTTCTGCGCAAGTGATTTTCAGCATCCTCCACCCTGTCCTCCAGCGTCCGCACTTTGGTTTCCAGTGCATCCATTCTGTGTCGCATGTCTGCGATCGCTGGGACAACTTCGGCTAATGTGCGTCCATTTGTCGTGACCCGGTTCCTTAGCTTCTTATGGTCCTCCCGGAGCCATCTCATGTCCAGGCTTAGAGAGTCAATTTTCCGTTCCAGGCATTCGCTGGAGGTAGTGATGGCTTGCAGTATGTCCTATAGCGTAGGGTCTGCAGGGTGTTCTGTCCCCGTTGTGGACTTCTCAGCCTTGTCTAAGGGTACGCTCGCCATGGCTTCCTCCTTGTCTTTGCATTTCAGGGGCTTCCCCATGGCATCCTCTCTCCCCCGATGGTTCAGGCACTGGGTGTGCTCATGAGACAATGTCCACCTCCCTCGCTTACCGCAATCTGGTCTCTGTCCGTGGGTGCACCTTGGGTGGCTCTCGTGGTGTGTCAACTGGTGAAGTCACCAGGGGCCTCCGGACGTAACAGCTACGGGGAGTGCATCACATTGAGTCAGTTCCCCGCCCAGTGTCCTCCATCCCCACTGCTCCCCTGCCCCGTCCTCATTTCCGGCCCGTGCACAAAGCTCCCGGAGTCCACTCCTAGTGCGGCAGTCTCCACAAGGTTCAGATCAGTGTCCCTCGGGGTCTCCAAGTCCCTGTGCTCAGTGTGCACGTGTCTTCTGGCTTGCGTGGGATGTGGGGTCCATTCACAGCTCAGTTTTCTTGTCTCCTCATCGTTAGGGGTGCTGCCTCCAGTATTCGCCCAAGCGGCTGGGGACCAGGTCGCGCGGCTGTTGTTGTATTGCGCTGATTCCTCGAGAGGTCCCCTGGCCCCATCTCAGTCTCCCCTCCTGGCGGGATGTCCCTCTGTCCTCCACCAACTGATTTGTGCCTGGAGGGGGGCAGCACTACAGGTCTCAGTCCCATTGAGTCACTTTTTTGCCTAGGCCTGGCCGCCTCAGGTGGCACGTTCACTCCCGCTCCACTAGCTCTTGGGGGGTCTCGCCAATCAATGCTTTATGCTTGGTGTGGGGCTGAAGCGGTGCTCTGCTCACACAGTGCTACGCTGGTGTTCTACTCTCTTTTCGGGTTCGCCAGCTTCCGCTGGGCACGTCGTTCCCTGCCTTGCCCCACGTTCACTGTGCCCGCTAGTTAACAGCTTTCCCCCGTCCACATTACTACTGGGGCTGCCAGGCCCTGTGCAAGGTAGCGCTCAGTCGGGGGGTAGGAAAGAAGCTTTACTCTGCCCCAGCTGCTCCACTGCTGTTCAGGCCCCAAAGGTTTTGTCTGTGCTCTCCCGCTGCTCACACTCTCAATTGGGACCCTGTGGCTGGTGTGGGGCCAATGAGCGGACACGGCAGTCCACTGCCTGGGGCATCTGCGCTGGCTCTCTCCGCAACAGCTGGGCTTGTCAGTGCCCGCTGGGTGCTGCCATCTTGTGATTATCCCAGGTGTGTCCTACGCGTTTAATTTCGCCCGTTCCAGGTAGCGGGGAGAGGTTTGTGTTACCTCCTACGTATCCCCTCAGTCCAGGCTATGGTGGGGTTGCTGTGTCAGGTTTCTGGCCGCGTGCAGTCCGCGCTGGCTTTCTGCGCACCTGCTGGGCGCGGCCATCTTGAATTTTACCAGGGTGCGTCCTTCGCGCACGATTTCGGCCATTCTAGGTCGCGGGGGAGCACAACTCGGATGGCAAAAAAGAGGGTGCATGAACACCTTATAGCGATAACAATTAAGGACCCCCAATACCATATAGCAAGACATTTTGCTGAATTTCATCTATCTAACAGCAGTCTGTTAAGATACTTTACCATAGAGCAGATACATGTGGGCACAGGGGAGGCAACAGGGAATTTAATCTCAGGAAAACTGCCTGGGGGATACAATCAGGATGAGGAGATGGCAACACACTTGACAGATGAGTGATCAACACCCGGTACCACGACCACCTATCCTAGAAGCCATGGTTCTTTAAAGTTTGAATTGTATATACTAACCTGTGTTTTTAATCTTCAACAGGGAACATGTTTACTTGGATTTTAATTTGAATTTCTTATCTCTTTTCTCATAGGAGGGAAGGAAGGGACCCACTATAGAATCACGAGCACCTCACGGACCAACCACCCTTCTTCTTCACCATCACAAGGGACTCACCTTAGGAAGAATAGATAAGACCTTTTTTAACTTTTTTAATTACACTTTTATTCACTGATGAATTTTCATTATCATTGAGAAGTACTGGGCACTCAAGGTATATGACCTAATGAGCAGAATGTGTAATTAAGTCACTTGGCGCTTGTATTGAGAATCACAGGTCCACATGGCATAAATAACACCTACTGTGCCTTTCCCATGAGGTCTCCATATATTGAATGGGTTATAAGCGATATGCCACAGGGCGAAAGCAGAGCGTCCTCTTTCTATGCAGAGCACCAGTACCGATGTCTAGCACCTACTCACAAATGTCTGATGTGTGATCATGAGAGTTAAATCTCAAAACGCGTAACATTGGAAAAAAATCTGTTATTTGCCTGCAATTGAGAGTGCGCAGTTACTTGGAATCTATGATGCCAAATTATTGTCGGCAGTAGCTCCACTGACTTTATCGCGCCAACAGACAACGGGCGGATTTCCCAGGAGGAGCTTGTCCGCTTTGAAAAAAAAAAGATATATATATATGTATATGTATATATATATATATATATACATATATATATATATATATATATATATATATATATCTTTGCTCCTTTTCCCTCCGTATTTCCAAAAGAAAACAAGCACTCGCAGGAGAAGGATCAAACGGTTTTATTACTGACCCTCAGAGCCCTCAGTTGCCGTTTCTAAGGTTGCTTTATTTCACCAGACAAGACAGACGCCCTCATTGGAATTGAATTACCTTTCTGCCGGTTGACGTCCTTCCATTTTGGGCAAACTTGTGTTGATATGTTAGCGGCTACGTCCGGCCGCGGAAGGATGGCACGCCACTCGTTAGTGGTCCCGTGTTGGAGCCTAATGGAATCAGCAAATGCGGGCGGCGGAATCCCAACGGCAGCATTTAGAAAGCAGAACAGGCAACAGTAATTGAAGCTGGCATCAACCCACATGGGTAAAACTTTGCTTTTTATGCCGTTGCAACAACACCAGACTCACTTGAGAAACACGAAACTACAGGAACCAGCAGGCAATGCAAATTGCCACGCCCACTGGGGCGGGACCTTGGGACATTTAATGTGCACCGTGTAAGTTGGTGCGTTTGTAACGAAGCAGCTGCCATTGAAGAAGGGACTCTGTGTACCCGAAACGCGTCTGGCTTTGGCTGTAGAATTCAGATGCCTGTGTCATTTCGAGCTGCTTGTGTGCAAGATGCTGCCATTAAAAATTGGAATTGAATTACCTTTCTGCCGGTTGACGTCCTTCCATTTTGGGCAAACTTGTGTTGATATGTTAGCGGCTACGTCCGGCCGCGGAAGGATGGCACGCCACTCGTTAGTGGTCCCGTGTTGGAGCCTAATGGAATCAGCAAATGCGGGCGGCGGAATCCCAACGGCAGCATTTAGAAAGCAGAACAGGCAACAGTAATTGAAGCTGGCATCAACCCACATGGGTAAAACTTTGCTTTTTATGCCGTTGCAACAACACCAGACTCACTTGAGAAACACGAAACTACAGGAACCAGCAGGCAATGCAAATTGCCACGCCCACTGGGGCGGGACCTTGGGACATTTAATGTGCACCGTGTAAGTTGGTGCGTTTGTAACGAAGCAGCTGCCATTGAAGAAGGGACTCTGTGTACCCGAAACGCGTCTGGCTTTGGCTGTAGAATTCAGATGCCTGTGTCATTTCGAGCTGCTTGTGTGCAAGATGCTGCCATTAAAAATTGGAATTGAATTACCTTTCTGCCGGTTGACGTCCTTCCATTTTGGGCAAACTTGTGTTGATATATATATATATATACATATATATATATATATATATATATATCTTTGCTCCTTTTCCCTCCGTATTTCCAAAAGAAAACAAGCACTCGCAGGAGAAGGATCAAACGGTTTTATTACTGACCCTCAGAGCCCTCAGTTGCCGTTTCTAAGGTTGCTTTATTTCACCAGACAAGACAGACGCCCTCGCGTTTCGGCACACAGCCTTTCTCGATGTCGGTAGCCACCAGACATCGGCATGTTTTTAAACAATATCCTCACAATCAAGGAAGGACTACTGGCTAGCTGACATTGACCAGCGCCATCTTAGAGTGGTGTGCTATTAACAAAGATGTAATCACCTTCTATACATGTTGTGATATAAATATACATGTAGACCACTCATTACACAAGTAAATTCGAGCTGTGAAATGTACATAATTTATAACCACTCCACATATAAAACTTTTGTATTTTAGGTCGAATTCTATTACTTGTTTTACAAACAAAATTGAGCCGTGTATCGGCCATTATCCTCCCTTAGATGTTATTCAGGTCTGTTTATCAAATTAAATCAACCAATAACAGTTCCTAGTTTATATACATTTTTATACTATTTTATCATGTATCAATTTCATACTTAATTTTTTCAATTTTTGCAATTCCTTAATCAAATTCATGTTTTGCGGATCGCGGACACATCAAGGTATTTCTACATGTACATGTATTGAATACCCGGCTGCTCTGCCGGGGGATTGCACCACCGCATGGAGTTACAGCGGCCCGGTGGGCCCTAGATGAGGAGCCTTGACATCGGCCTTTCTGCTGGGCATTTACTGTTGTGCAACGGAGGCTTCAATACATGAGAAGCCCACTAATGGCGATATTGTTTTTTAGTAAATTTGAGATGACAGCGTGAGTCCTTATTACAAACTCTGGTGCTATAGAGACTACGTATCCCAGAAGGCAACTTTTTGATCATGCGAGCCCCCCAGCTGTGGGCAATAAAAGAAACTGGTGATGTGATGCTTAGTCTCTGCCATTTATTTGCTGCCACTCAGCCTGTGATCAAGGACAGAATGAATGTCTGAAACGCGTAAGGCATAATATTTGAACTCATGCAATGATGGTCTTTGTTGCAGCCCAATATACCGGAGGTTTGTAGATGGGGAGTGCATCCTAAAGCTTGGAGCATTGTGGAACTGTATTGAATACCCGGCTGCTCTGCCTGGGGGATTGCACCACCGTATGGAGTTACAGCGGCCCGGCGGGCCCTAGATGAGGAGCCTTGACATCGGCCTTTCTGCTGGTCATTTACTGTTGCGCAACGGAGGCTTCAATACATGAGAAGCCCACTAATGGCAATATTGTTTTTTCGTAATTTTGAGATTACAGCGTGAGTCCTTATTACGAACTCTGGTGCTATAGAGACTACGTATCCCAGAAGGCAATTTTTTTTATCATGCGAGCCCCCCAGCTGTGGGCAATAAAAGAAACTGGTGATGTGATGCTTAGTCTCTGCCATTTATTTGCTGCCACTCAGCCTGTGACCAAGGACAGAATGAATTTCTGAAACGCGTAAGGCATAATATTTGAACTCATGCAATGATGTTCATTCAGCTGCTGGAGCTCTCCCCCTTTTCACCCCACCGAATTAAAGGACTTCAGATCCCTGAAAGGCCACTGATCTGCACACGCCCAGAGGGCGGGGACTTACCACTAAAGGGGAGAGCTCCAGCATCTGAAAGAACTTTGCCACTGACGAAGAGAGCCTCTGCTCTCGAAATGCATTTGGCATTTTTACTTGTTTGGAGAACCTCACCTTTGAAAGCCTGCTGGCAAGTATTTGAAATAAAGGAGTTTGTCACTGAGTTTGTGTGTGGTTGCTCCCAAAAGGGTTCCTGAGCTTAGTGTTGGATTTATTACGGCCGCCCGGTCGTGGGAGCAACCTGCTGCGGACGCAGAGCCAGCTCTTCATTACAGAGGAGGATGTGGACATGAACGTCTTGGGGCTCTGCAGGGGTAGCCCCTTGAACACTCCATCAACTACTAAGAAGCAAGGCAGGCAGACAACGGAGATGTGCCTTCATATCCACTGTGGTTTAAATTTGCATCCATTTTGCTGAGAGCACCCCACCAAATTAAAGGACTTCAGATCCCAGAAATGCCACTGATCTGCACACGCCCAGAGGGCGGGGACTTACCACTAAAGGGGAGAGCTCCAGCATCTGAAAGAACTTTGCCACTGACGAAGAGAGCCTCTACTCTCGAAATGCATTTGGCATTTTTACTTGTTTGGAGAACCTCACCTTTAAAAACCTGCTGGCAAGTATTGGAAGTAAAGGAGTTTGTCACTGAGTTCGTGTGTGGTTGCTCCCAAAAGGGTTCCTGCGCTTAGTGTTGGATATATATATACACCGTGATCAAGCAACAGTGGGTTGCGAAACGCGTTGGTGTTGTGCGAATAATGCTGCAATCTGAAAATAAATCTTGAAATTTTGGGAAGCAAATCCTTTGTTGAGTGCTGACTTGTGGAATATATATATATATATATATATATATATATATATATATATATATATATATATATATATATATATATATATATATATATATTTTTTTTTTTTTTTTTTGCAACGTTCTATCACCTACCAAAGGTGCATAAGAGCAAAATATGGCCTCCTGGTAGACCAATCGTGTCTGCTAAAGACAGTTTATTGGAGAAAACTTCGAGCTATATCGACAGCTTCATTGCCCCATTCGTGAAAGATCTCAGTTCGTATCTTAAGGATACGAAGGACTTTTTGAGAATTATACAGGATGTGAAATGGGAAGAGGACATGATCCTAATAACTTTGGACATTGCCAGCCTATATACGTCTATTAGACACGCAGACGGTCTCATGGCAATGAAAAGCTTCCTAGAATACAGACCCATTAGGTACCGAAACCACAACGCTATGTTGTTGGAACTCACAGACTTCTGTTTAAGGAATAACATTTTTTTGTTTGCAGGCAAACTGTATTTACAACTGCAGGGGACCGCGATGGGCACGTGCTTCGCCCCCAGCTACGCGAACCTATTAGTGGGCTGGTGGGAGAAGCACGTGGCCTGGGTGGGGGAAAATGACAGGTGGATGGACAACATTGTCCTGTGGACCCGCTACATCGACGACTTGTTCTTGGTGTGGCGGGGACCACAGAATGAGGCTGAGAAATACATCTCGGAATTGAACAAAAATAATTTGAATCTTAGTTTCACGAGCAATGTCAGCAAGAGTGAGGTATTCTAGTTGGACCTCCGGGTCTATGTGGAAAATGACAGAATACAAACCGCCGTCTATAGAAAACCTACGGTGGGCAATACTATATTGCACTCACGCAGCTACCATCCCCGTAGTGTCATTAATAACATCCCTTTGGGAGAGTTTTTGCGAATGAAACGCAACTGCTCAACCACACAGGAGTTTGAGAGAGCCAAGGAACAGTCCAAAAGAAGATTCTCACAGAGAGGTTATGGGAGAGGAATTTTGGATCAAGCAGAAGTGAGAAGTAATCTAGTGGAAAGAAAAGATCTGCTAACTGATAAACCCAGGTCCCCAGATACTAAGATCAGACTAATTACCGATTTTTCAGAAAAATCTCCAGAAGTCTTCAACATAATGCGGAAAAACTGGAAGATTTTGAAATCAGATTCTGTAATCGGGAAGTCAATATCTGATTATCCTCTAATCACTTATAGAAAGGGGAATTCTTTTAAAGATCACCTAGTGAACAGTCACTATGAAAAGAAAAGAAAGAGAAAAGTAACTGTTTGAGGCTTCTTTCCTTGTATGAAGTGCAAGGCCTGTAAAAACTCTCAAAAGGTCAAGGAATATCAAATTCCAGTCAGGAAAAAGAAGGGTAAAATAACGAAATTGGTAAATTGCAACTCTGACTATACGGTCTATTGTCTGACATGTCCCTGTGGGAAGAGATATGTAGGGAGTACAGTAAAACCAACTAAACTCAGGGTCCTAGAACATATGAGGGCTATCACCTCAAAGGATCCAAGTTACCCAGTAGCTCGTCATTTCAAGCAGGTACACGACAGCAATAGCAATCTCTTGACTTACTTCATTTTGGACCAATTAGTCAGAACAGAAAGAGGGGGCAACTGGGTAAAGAAACTAAGAACTCTAGAATCAAGATTTATTATCCAGTTACAGACCAAGACCCCGGGAGGGATGAATAATGAGGAAGAGATGTGGACTCACATCTAAATAATCCCTTCTAGTCTCTTCATCTGTTTTCTTGTAAACCTGGAAAAATAGACATGTATACAGCCTTTTTTTAGACTGAGATGTTTGTCCCGTTACCATACATAATTTTTTTTTTAAACTGAATTTATTTTGTTCATTGGTGAATCACAGTGACAATTCCAAACAGTAATTGTTTGAATGTTTAAAAGTATATTGTTATGCCCATTCAGGGCTAGATTGTACAGCATTACAATAATTGTGGTTTGTCTCTTAATGGACCATGGTACTGTGAACCTTTCATGATGTTCATCGAGGATTCGCAGTGAACACCACATTTTAAAGGTACCCGCGGCACAGGTGCCATTAAAATACAAATAAAAAGCATAGGATGCTGCGAATTGATGAATACGTAATTTCAGATGTGATTATGTTGAGATTTAAACTAAACCAACATTCTGATATACATGAGTGCTCCTATTGCATTTTGAATTGATTAATTACAATTAGCACATTAGCCGTTATAAGATGGCCGCCGTGAAAGTGATGAAATAATTACTTTATGTGCCTCTCTTTATGTTGATGTTTATTTTTGTTGAAAACACGTGACCTATGTCAATTACGGTTTTTGTTTAAAAATAATGGTCAAAACTAATGTCAGTTTACACTGACGAAGGCGGCAACGCCGAAACGCGTTTGTAGACTGATTTTGCTGAGAAGGTTTTGTGAATTAAAGACCTGGCGAACCTACGCTATATTGACTTGGAGTGCTCTCATTTGGAAAAACCCGAGGATTGGGGGATTTCGGCGTTGTTATATATATATATATATATATATATATATATATATATATATATATATATATATATATATATATATATATATATATATATATATATATATATATATATATATATATATATATATATATATATATATATACGGTATGTTTCGTCCTCAAATCAGCAATCAGCCAAATCGTGGGAAAGACGAGACGAGACCCAATTCTTGGTGTTCAAAGTTTTATTTTGCCCAACACCAGTCTGCCATATATATATATATATATATTACCTACTGCCATTCGCCAGTAGGTAGTTATAGGTAGGACCTTGTTTCTATTCAAAACGCGTTTTTCCTTTTGCCAATATCTTTGGTGCTGTTTGACGAATCTTTGTGAAATTTTCAAAACTAATGACCTGCTCTGGTTAGCTCCTGTCTTAAAAGTTTGGGGGAGATGTGTCAAGTGGGGGCAGGGAAAGAAGGGGTTCCCAAAACGCGTTTTCGCATCTTAATTTCCATAGGATTTTTTGGACAGGATACAGCCTAAACTGCTAAACGAAATTACACCAAATTTGGCAAAAAGGTAGCTCTTGGTTCAGAAAGCAACCTTTTTTTTAAATGGTGTTCAGTAGTTCCTGAGAAATTAAAAAACAAAAATATGGATATCTGAGCACTGAGGAAGAGTCGCAAATCTTCCAGAGCACGAGCTTTATTCTGATTGACAGCCAACACTACAAACCAGGAATTGTTGGCAGCCATCTTTAGACTTGGTAACCGAGTCACAAGAAATCAGTGGAAAAAAAGATGACTAACAGAAAAGGGGGCATGGTAGAAACACCCTGACCCCCTAAGCCTGCTCAGGGGGTCCCACGAGGATACCAAGGGCCTAAAAAAAGCATATTTTATAAAAATTATTCAGCCGAATTGGCTCTAGGTCTGGATGAAAAAAAACAAAGCACATACTCCTGTGCTTTATTTTTCTTAAGCCCTGGTGGGTCAGGTCCCAGGGGCAATGCACAATTATGTAGCGGCTGCTTCATCCATAATGTGCGGGGGCACACAGCCCCCTGCAGCCCCGGGGACCACCACCTCCACGGGGCTTATTAATAAAAAAATGCATGGGGGGGCTCCTGCCGGGGCTTTGTTAATTAAACACGGGGGCACAAGGCCCCCTGCAGCCCGGGGACCGCCACCTCCCTGAGGCTCTGATTTTTAAACAAAGAATTGTGGTGGGCTTGACTCCACCACAAGCCCCAGCGACCACCACTTTCCTGAGGTATACATAAATGAAGTGCAGAGGTACGTTGCAGACCCTCGGGCCCCGGGGACCACCAGCTCCCTGGGGCTTTAAAAAGTTGGGAGGGGGGCAGTGTGCCCACCTCTTGGAACCCTCCATGGCCCTGGGGACCGCCACCTCCCACGGCCGGCTCCTGCAAGGTCCTGGGGTGCCCACCCACAGGACATTGCTGTTTGCTACAGAAGGGAGGGAGCAAGACTCCGGCCCTGCCATAGCAAACATTGCTTTGCTTCATTAAAGCGAAAGCAGCAAACCTGCTCTCGCTTCAACGAAGCAAAGCAGAATTGCTTTTTGGCAAGGGGAGCTGCATGTTAGCAGCTCCCCTTGCCCAAAAGCAATGCTGCTTGCTGCAGGAGCAAGGGAACCGGCAGGGATCGTGGGTGCATTTGGGCTCCCCCCATGGTCCCCACTAGGATGGTGTCCCCGGGGTGAGAAGTGGCCCGGGAGGGGGGCCACTCAGCCCCCCCTTTAATTTATTTTTGAAGTAAAAGAACAGAAGGCTGGCCCCGGGTGATGGGGTCCCTGGCCATAATTGGCCTTAGGAGTTGGACCACATGGCCCCTCCACAAATAATTCCAGGCTGGCTGGACCCCGTGGGGATGGGGTCTCCGGGGCCAGTAGTGGCCCAGGGGAGGGGAGCCATGAGGCCCCCTCCTAGCAAAAATAAATTTAAAAAACGAGGCCAGGCACCGGGGGATGGGGTCCCGGGGCCAATAGTGGCCCCAGGAATGGGCGCCATGAGGCTCCCTTCCCTTTTTTTTTTTTATAAAAAAATGCTCAGGCCCTGGGGGACAGGGCCCCCTGGTTCCAAAAAATGTTAAGAGAAGTGGGGGCCACACAGCAAACCTTTTAACACACAAAAAACCAGAAGCCGGCATCTCGGCGGAGGCCCCACCCTCACCCTGCACCACTCTGCAAACACGCCTCCTGGCACATTTTGGGTTAGGGGATGAAGTCCCCTAGAATCCTTTGGGTCCTTAGGGGACAACTAACCCACCAAGTACCTCTAGTAAGCCCCAAACACTGGGATTGCTGACAGGTGGTCCGAGGCCAAACCCCTTTTTACAACACTCTGCAAACGTGCCTCTTGGAGCATTGCTGGTGGGGCTATGAGGTCCTCTTGTGTCTTGAGGACCTCAGGACTAAAGTGGACTTCATCCCCCGAGCAGCAGTGCACCAGGAGCCTCATTTGCAGAGTGGTGTAAAAAGAGGGTGTAGGCTTTGAGCATTCTCAGCAGTCTAGCTGTTTGGGGCTTACTGGAGATAAGAGGCCCCTATGGACCCCCAGCAGCGAAGTGGACTTCAATCCCCATCCAAGAGCAGGCCAGGGAGTGCGCTTGCAGAGTGGTGGGCAAAGGGGGCATGGCCTGCTATAAGAATGTAGTAATTCTGCTGTGTGGAATTTACTAGAGGTAATAGGAGGGGTTGTTGGCCCCTAAGGATGTCCTTGGGGGCCAACTACCCCTGTTGCTACCTCCAGTAAAACCCACACAGTGGGATTGCTACGACTTCTTCGGAGGCCATACCCCACTTTCTCCACCACTCTGCCAACGCACCTCCTGGCAGACTACGGGATGGGGGATGAAGTCCAATTTACTCCTGAGGGACTTTGGGGGCCAAGAAGCCCTCCTTGTACCTCCTGTAAGTCCTACAATGCAGAATTTCTGAGCACTGGTCGGAGGCCGGCTAGCACCCTTTCTCCACCACTCTGTAAACGTGACTACTAGTTAAAGAAGTGTTTGCAATGTAATAAGTTTTGCATTTGCGAGAGTTAGAGCTATTGGCGTTGTAAATTTAAACATTTTTTACTAATGTTTTTGAAGTGGAGTGGATGTACGTTGGGTGTAATGGAATTATGTGGTAAATTGTGCAGTGAAATTATGTGGATAGTAAGTATGTGGAATTTATTTTATAGGAATTATGTAGAGTGGGATTATGTGTTATGTAGAGTAATTATGTGGTATGGTAGTCTGTGTTGTTGAGTGGTAACCACAGGTTTAGTTTTTGTTTCCATAAAAGCTCAAATATGAACTCAGTGAGACAAAAAGAGATGGAATCACTGAGGAGCACTTGTGAACCTAGTCAGAGGTATGAGCGGGGCCACTGGAATTATGCGACTGTTTGGCTGCACCGACTTTTGCACAATTATACATTTTCCGCATTAGCCACATAATTCACCATCTGGTCCCTAATATGCAGATTTGAACAAAAAAAGCCTTGTTTCTAGCTCAAACGTTAACAAAAATGCAGCAACAAGTGTTACAGAATGGTAAAGGCCCTTTGCAAACCTAGAATGGTCACCTGTTACTTATTGCTAAATGTGGGTGTTAAATTGGTACTAATGGTGTGCAAGCCACTCTTGCTTCCTTATGCTCCTCTCTTGCCTCTTTCTGAATTTCTTGTACTTCTTTCTGTACATTTTTTTCTTTTTCTGCACTTCTCTTGCCTATTTCTGCAAAGCTCTTCTACTTTCTGCACATCCCTTGCCTCTTTCTGAACCTCATTTGCCTCTTTCTGTACCCTTCTTGACTCTTTCTGTACCCTTTTTCTCTTTGTCTTCACCTCTCTTGCCTTTTTCATTGCCCTTACATCTTTCTGTACCCTTTTTGCCTCTTTCTGCACCTTTGTTCCTTCTTTCTGCACTTCTTTTGGTTCTTTCTTCACCTGTCTTTCTTTTTTTTGCACCACTCTTGCCTCTCTCTCTACCCCTCTTCCCTCTTTCAGCACTTCTGTTGCTTCTTTCTGCACTTATATTGCTTCTTTCTGTACCTCACTTGCCTCTTTCTGCACCTCTCCTCCCTCTTTCTGCAGTTCTCTTGCCTCCTTCTGTACTTTACTTGCCTCTTTCTGTAACTCTCTTACCTCTTTCTGTACCTCCCTTGCCCCTTTATGCACTTCACTTGCTTCTTTCTGCACTTCTCTTGCCTATTTCTGCATCCCTCTTCCCTCTTAGTGCAACTCTTTTGCCTCTTTCCACACCTCTCTACCCTCTTTCTGCAACACTCTTGCCTCTATTTGTACCTCTGTTGCTTCTTTCTGCACTTCTTGAGCCACTTTCTGCACCCCTTGTGCCTCTTTAAGCACCTCTGTAGCCTCTTTCTGCACTTCTCTTTTTTCTTTCTGCACCCCTCGTGCCTCCTTCTGCACCTCTGATGCTTCTCTCTGCTATTCTCTTGGTTCTTTCTGTACTGCTCTTGCCTCTTTCTGCACCCCTCTTGCCTCTTTGAGCACCTCTTTTGCTTCTTTCTGCCCTTTGCTCTCCTCTTGCTGCACCCTTCTTGCCTCTTTCTGCACCTCTGTTTCTTCTTTCTGCACCCCATTCCCTTTTTCTGCACCTTTCCTGCCTGTTTCTGTACCTCTCTTACCTCTTTCTTTACCTCTGTTGCCTCTTTCTGTACTTCTCTTGCGCTTTCAGCAGCCTGCACGCCTCTTTCAGCACCTCAATTACTTCTTTCTGAACTTCTCTTCCTTCTTTATATACCTCTCTTGCTTCTTTCAGCATCTCACTTGCCTCTTTCAGCACATATGTTGCTTTTTTTGCAGATCTCTTGCCTCTTTCTACACCTCACTTGCCTCCTTCAGTACCTCTGTTGCTGTTTTTGCACCCCTGTTCCCTCTTTCTGCACCTTTCCCGCCAGTTTCTGCACCTCTCTTGCCTCTTTCTGCTGCACTTCTCTTGCCTCTTTCTGCACCCCTCTTGCCTCTCTTTGCACCTTTGTTGCTTACACTTCTAGTACCTCTTTCTGAACCTCCCTTGCTTCTTTTGGTACCTCATGTGCATCTTTCAGCACCTCTGTTGCTGTTTCCTGCAGATCTCTTGCCCCTGTATGTACCTCACTTGCCTCTTTCAGCAAATCTGTTGCATTTTTCTGCAGATCTCAATCCTCTTTCTGTATCCCTCTTTTCTCCTCCTGTACCTCTCTTGCCTCTTTCTGCATCCCTGTTCCCTCTTTCTGCACATTTCCTGCCTGTTTCTGCACCTCTCTTGCCTCTTTCTTATCCTTCGTTGCCTCTGTCTGTACCTTTCTTGCTCTTTCTGCACCCTTTGCCCTTCTTTCAGCACCTCTGTTACTTCTTCCTGCACTTCTCTTCCTTCTTTCTACACCCTCCTGCCTCTTTCTGTATCTCTCTTGCCTCTTTGTACATTCCTCCTACCTTTTTCTGTACCCCTCTTGCTTCTTTTTGCACCTCTGTTGCTTCTTTCAGCAATTCTCTTGCTTCTTACTGCACCGTACTTGCCTCTTTCTGTACTTCTCATGCTTGTTTCTGCACCTCTTATGTCTTTCTGCACTTCACTTGCTTCTTTCTGCCCCTCTCTTGCCTCTTTTGGCACCTCTGTTGCTTCTTTCTGAGCCCCTCCTGTCTCTTTCTGCACCCCTCTTCCCTCTTTGTGCATCTCTCTTGCCTCTTTCTACATCTCTCTTCCCTCTTTCTGCACCACTCTTGCCTCTTTCTGTATATCTGTTGCTTCTTTCTGCACTTCTCTTGCTTCCTTCTGCACCCTTTGTGCCTCTTTCAGCACCTCTGTTGCTTCTTTCTGCACTTCTCTTCTTCTTTATTCACACCTTGTGCCTCCTTCTGCACCTCTGTTGCTCCTTTCTGCACTTCTCTTGGCTCTTTCTGCACCGCTCTTACCTCTTTCTGCATCCTCTTGCCTCTTTGAGCACTTCTTTTACTTCTTTCTACACCTTTCTCCTCTCTTTCTGCACCCATCTTGTCTCTTTCTGTACCTCTGTTGCTTCTTTCTGCACTTCTATTACCTCTTTCTGCACCTCTCTGGCTTATTTCTAACCTCACTTGTCTCTTTCAGCAATTCTATTGACTCTTTCTACACTTCTCTTTCTTCTTTCTGTACCCCTCCTGCCTCTTTCTGTACCTCTCTTGCCTCTTTGTGCACCTCTCCTGCCTCTTGCCTCTTTTTGCACCTCTGTTGGGTCTTTTTGCACTGCTCACGCTTCTTTCTGCACCTCACTTGCCGCTTTCTGTACTTCTCTTGCTTCTTTCTACACGTCTGTTGCTTCTTTCAGCAATTCTCTTGCCTCTTTCTGCACTTCTCTTCCTTATTTCTGCACCCCTCCTTCCTCTTTCTGTACCTCTCTTGACTCTTTGTGCACATTTCCTACCTCTTTCTACACCCCTTTTGCCTCTATTTGCACCTCTGTTTTTTCTTTCTGCAATTCTCTTGCCTCTTTTGGCATTTCTATTGCTTGTTTCTGTACTTCTCTTGTGTCTTTCTGTACCTTTGTTGCCTCTTTCAGCACTTCACTTGCTTTTTTCAGCACCTCTCTTGCCTTTTTCGGCACCTCTGTTGCTTCTTTCTGTACTTCTTTTGCCTCTTTCTGCACACACAGGGCTACTTTTAAGCTGCCCTTAGGCTCAGCAGTGCACACATGCAAGTTCAGAAAAGGGCTGCTGGCCTCCAAACTGCCAGGCCCTATTATATGCTAGGGACTTGGAGTTTTTTATTATCCTCCTGCCCTATTATGTACTCGGGCCTTACCCGGGAGGTCATGCCAATCACAGGGGTACCCCAGCCCATAATATAACCTATTGTATGTATGTGTTTTCAATCTATTCTAAGTGTATTTCAGCACAGCACTGGCTCTGGGCCTGGTTAGTCAGAGTCAGTTACCACCAGTAACAGTCAGCAAAAATTTGTGGGAACAGGATGACTTTGCAACAAGGCCTCTTTCTGAACCTCTGTTGGTTCTTTCTGCATAACTCTTGCTTCTTTCTATACCTTTCTTCACCTTTCTGGACTTCTGTTGCCTCTTTCTGCATTTCCCCTGCTTCTTTCTGCGCTTGTCTTCCTCTTTCTGCACATGTCCCACCTCTTTAGGCATAGTTAGAAATTAGCATTTAGAAAACCTTTGAAATTCACTGAAAAAACTATAGGTTTCAGGGGTGTTATAGTTAGGAATTAGAATTTTTAAAAAAAACCTTAGAAATTCACTGAAAAAACATAGGTTTCAGGGATATTATAGTTAGAAATTTTCATTTAAAAAACCTTTGAAATTCACTGAAAAAATCATAAGTTTCAGGGACGGTATAGTTAGAAATGATCACTTAAAAAAACATTGAAATTCACTGAAAGAAACACAGGTTTCAGGGATGTTATAGTAAGTTGGACATTTCACTTGTACAAAACCAGAGGAAATCGGCTGTTATAGTCAGTTGAGCTAAGTATAACTCACGCCCCTGCAATGCACTGCTGATGATGTCACATATTACATCATTCATGACATGGTCAGCGACATCACTGGTGACATCACTGATGACATCTCAAATTACATCACTGATGACATCTTCCATGTGATAATTTGATGCACCTCCTCATACCCTAATATAACCTTTGATACACCCACTCTAAAATACAGACTACCATTTTCAAACCATGGATACCAGTTACTTCAAACCCACTCACTGATTCTTAGGTCTACATACACATCCACTCATTCACCCATACAGTCACTCATACATGTAGTCACTCATCAATACAGCACTTTCATATGAACTCATACTCCTCTACAGGCATTCACACACCACTAATCATCCATAGAGTTACTCACACACCTAGTCAGTCATGCAAAGAATCAATCACACTTCCATTTACTCACCTATACAGTTATACACATACCACCTCACCTATTTATACAAATATTAACACATACTTACTCACTTATACAATCACCGATACAAGCACATTCTCATCCATACAGCCACTCTCACAATGACTCACTCCGACATAGAGTCATTTATATACTCCACCAAAAAAAAAATACTCCACCACTCACATATACTGCCTTTCATATATGTAGTTACTAACACATGTACCACTGAGACATTCATTCACTCACCAACACACCCATACACACACTCACCCACCCATACAGCCCTTCACACAAACTGTCTTGAACCCATACACCCAGTGAATCTCCCACATCTTTGCACAGAGTCACACACACACCCCACCCATCCACACAGATACTCAGACACCCATACAGATACTCAGATAACTAATCAATAACCCATATGGACACTCATGTCACTACTCACCCACCCATGCAGCCGCTTACACTCCAACTAACAGACTGATACAGACATTCAAACAGTTTAGTCATTAACCCATGCATTCTGTAAGACACGTTTAATCACTCACTTATAGTGCCAGTCATGCACCTACTAAATCATCCTTTCAGATACTCATTCACCCAATCATTCTTCTACACCTTGGCATTTATATATATTAAACATATTTAAACCTTACAGAAACACACAGTCACAGAATGAGGTCATCAGTGATGTAATTTGAAATGTCATCAGTGATGTCACTGACCATGTCATGAATGATGTAATATGTGACATCATCAGTACTACATTGCGGGCTGTGAGTTATAGTTAGCTGAACTAACTATAACGGACACATTTTCTGTTTTTTTACGAGTAAAATGTCCAACTTATTATAACGTCCCTGAAACCTGTGTTTTTTTCAGTGAATTTCCAAGGTTTTTAAATGCTAATTTCTAACTATAACAGCCCTGAAACCTATGGTCTTTCAGTGAATTTCAAAGGTTATTTAAATGCTAATTTCTAACTATAACGTCCCTGAAACCTATGTTTTTTTTGTGAATTTCAAATGTTTTTTAAATACTAACTCCTAACTATAACGCCTCGAAACCTATGTTTTTTCAGTGAATATATATATATATATATATATATTTCTATATATAATTGCTGCAATGGTGGTGAGAACATGGCCGCGATTCCCCCGTGAAGATACCAGTGAGCAAGGGCTGAATAGCCCGAAACGCGTTTGGTGAATGTCACTGTGAAGGAAGGGTGACGCTGTATGCCCTCTTAACCAGCTAAATAAAAGGAAATAATCACTTTGCTTGTGGCGTCCCAACTGTTGTGTGTTGCTTTTTGGATATATAGCGGCCAGGTCTTTGTCGCGGGACACCCCACCGCGGATGCAGCGGATCTTGAGCACCCATCACTACAGGGTGCCAGTGGAGTAACCTTTCCATTTTTAGTGAGATGTTATGAACAGTGCTGCAACCTTACCTGTTTCCAGCAAAGAATTTGTAAGATTAGACACTTGGGGGTTGAGTGATATTTACCTGATGATATCCATGCTTAAGAACTACAAAGACCAGAATGCAATGTACGGATGCAACCTAGTCTTCCGCTGTCAAACCTGAATAGGTCCTCTGTGGTCCTGGCAGGGACCACGGGGGACCTATTCAAGTTTGACAGTGGACGACTCTTCCAATCCAAATCGGACTCGTGAAAGAGCTCCCTAGCTCCCAGAGCCTCGATATCTGCGAACATTCTTAAATCATAGAATTTTTACTTTTTTCAAGTGTCAGTGAGTACGCTGACATTTTTCACCACACGCCTTAGAGCGTGTGTAGGTACAGCACAGGTTTCACGTGGCATTCCTCACCTTTGCCACTCACTTTGCATCCACCTGGTCCTGAAGAAAGCCCTTTTAATATCTTTCACGGGCGAAAACATGTAGACCGCCAAAAATGGTAATACCTCCAGATTAGTTGCATCACTTATTTTAGTTTTTAATATATCCAGAGCCGCCAACATTAAAATTAAAGGTAAGGATCATCAGAGATATTTTTAACGGTAAAATACCACCACACATCACACTTACGCAACACACCAGCTCCTCTGTAATGAAGCATCAAAGCACAACCGGGGGGAATCGGCCGCCCGGTTGGGACCCAAAAAAGAAGCATGACACCAACTAGGTTGGTGTGTGAGGAGTCATTTAAAAGCACCCAATGGGTCCATGTACATACTACATACAGTGATTGATATACAAAACACCTATTGAGTCCGTCAACATTGTTTAAGTCTAATATCTTTTTGGGGAACAGGACTCACCCCGTGCCCTATCCCTCGCTCTCCCCTTGATTACTTCTAAGAACTACAAAGACCAGAATGTAATGTACGGATATGCCCACTGAGGCGGATTTATAAATACTTGCTGCAAGGGCTGCAATAACGTGGCCGTGTTTCCACCGTGAAGATACCAATGAGCAAGTGCTGAATAGCCCGAAACGCGTTTGGTGAATGTCACCATTAGGGAGGGTTGACCCTGTATGCCCTATTAACCTTCTGAAGAAAAGGAAATAATCACGTTGCATGTGGCGTCTCAACTGTTGGAGCGTTGCTTTTTGGATATATAGCGACCAGGCCCTTGGTCGCCAGACGCCCCACCAGGGATGCAGCGGATCCCGAGCATCCATCACTTCAGGATGCCAGTGGAGTAACGTGACTGTTTCGGTGAGGTGTTATGAACAGTGCTGCAACCTTACCTGTTTCCAGCAAAGAATTTATAAGATTAGACACTTGGAAGTTGAGCGATATCTACCCGATGAAATCCATGCTTAAGAACTACAAAGACCAGAATGCAATGTACAGAAACACCCACTGAGGTGGGACTATAAATAATTGCTGCAAGGGCGGCGAGAACGTGGCCTCGATTCCCCCTGTGAAGATACCAGTGAGCAAGGGCTGAATAGCCCGAAACGCGTTTGGTGATTGTCAAAGTGAGGGAAGGGTGATGCTGTATGCCCTGTTAACCTGCTGAAAAAAAGGATATATTCAGGTTGCGTGTGGCGTCTCAACTGTTGGAGCGTTGCTTTTTGGATATATAGTGGCCATGCCATTGGTCGTGAGACGCCCCACCTTGGATGCAGCAGCCCGAGCACCCATCACTACAGGGTGCCAGTCAAATATCGTGACCGTTTCGGTGAGGTGTTATGAACAGTGCTGCAACCTTACCTGTTTCCAGCAAAGATTTTATGAGATTAGACACTTGGGGGTTGAGCGATATCTACCTGATGAAATCCATGCTTAAGAATTACAAAGACCAGAATGCAATGCAATGTACGGATACGCCCACTGAGGCTGGACTATTAATAATTGCTGCAAGGGCGGCGAGAACATGGCCGCGATTCCCCCCATGAAGATGCCAGTGAGCAAGGGCTGAATAGCCCGAAACACGTTTGGTGAATGTCACCGGGAGGGAAGGGTGACGCTGTATGCCCAGTTTGCCCAGTTAACCTGCTTAATAAAAGGAAATAATCACGTTGCGTGTGGCATCTCAAATGTTGTAGCATTGCTTTCTGGATAATATATATATATATGTATATATATATATATATATATATATATACATATATATATATATATATATATATATATAGAGAGAGAGAGAGAGAGAGAGAGAGAGAGAGAGAGAGAGAGAGAGAGAGAGAGAGAGAGAGAGAGAGAGAGAGAGAGAGAGAGAGAGACATTGCGTTTTTTAGTTTGTAATAACTTTGTCTCCGTTTCAAAAATCTTCACAACACTTTCCAGTAAAAAAATTTTTTACTTCAGCTCCTTCCTGCAAGGGTGATCGGTCGAGCAAGGGGCAATAAAAAAGGAGGGTCTCAAAAGTCAATTTCCCCATGCATTTTCCTCAGACTACTTCAATCACCGCTACCGCAATAACTGGTGAACGAAAGGGATGCAAAATTTGGCAGGAAGCAAAATCTTGGTGCATTTTGTGAATCGGTGTAAATCCTTCAAGTACTTTTTACGAAATTAAGGTATAAAATATTTGTATATGGGAACGTTTAAGTCTGATGGATTCCCGCAAGAGTCTCATGGGAGAACCAATACAAAAAAATGCATTCTAAGTGGCCAGAGAGCTTTTTTCTCTTCGGCCATCACGTTCCAGCAGGAGTCAGACTCCCGGAGCAGCGAATGCCAGCAGCATGAGAAAAAAGTTGTTGCCAGTCATTACAGGACTCAGGGACTTAGACCCCTTCATGAAGTTTACATAAAAGTGATATTGTTGCTCGTCTTGGGCTCAAGACCAGTTTAAGCTCTCATTTAGAAAAAAAGTTATATGTTGGTATAAAAAATATTCTCAAGTGAGATTGCTTTGAGTGTAAGGATTTTCAAGGCTAATCTAAGGAGGCAGAAAGTGCCTACTGCATGGCTCAGAAAGGCATCAAAGCAGCGGTATCCAATGGTGGTCAACAAACGCTGAATCCATGCCAGATTTTTAGGATTCCCATGTGATGTAATATACAATCTGGGAATCTTAAAATGGTATCAGTGACATAGTCAGTGGTTATTTGAAGTTGTTATAAACATAGGGCTCCCTCACCAATGATGGGTACGCCTGCAGCAAGGCAACCAGTGAGATACTTTAAGACCACATGAGGGCATGTTTGTGTTATGCAGCCGGATTGGATGAATGTCAGTGAGCAGCGAGAAAGGGGCTGCATTAAGACTATGTCTTCCAAGGACGTCTGCTCCTCAAACAGCCTGGGGTGCACATTACTACATGCACTTCTTGTTGAAGAATCAAAATTATTGCCTTTATCAATATTCACTTTTTATTTATATTACAGGTAACTTGCCATAAAACTGTGACAGGATTGGTTCACTATTGTCTTTAGAATTATTTGAATTGCATCTGACTAATAATTATCTATTTCGAATGTTGTTTGACTGTTATGTGTGTTACTCTAATGATATAAAATGACTGGTTTCATTTAGTATAGCTGAATTACAAGAAGTATTCCAGGCTTTAGATTGTAAAAGCAAGGTGGCTCAGTGAGTAACTTCTTGATGTTGACACCCTCTGTGACTTCCGGGTCATGAGCTTAATAGAGTGAGTTCAGATGCCTGGAAGAAACTCCACACACAACCATCGACAAGACAGACTAGACCGAGCACATCTCATACTATCCATTAGGATCCAGGTATGTCACATACACCTGGCTATCATGTATCCATCATACATGAGGTACAGCAAAACCAATTTGACAGAGCGTCTCACATTAATACAACACAGCAAAAATATGACTCATACTTGAATATCACTGTGCTCACAACAATCAATCAATCAATCAGAGGTTTTATAAATCGCGCTACTCACCCATGAGGCTCTCAAGGCACTGGTGGGGAGGCCGGGGGGGCGAGGGGGGCAGAGGGTCCGCAGTTCCCTTCAACTGAACAGCCAGGTCTTCAGTGCCTTCCTGAAGGTGTTCAGTGAGGGGGCAAGTCTGATGTCGGCCTGAAACTCATTTCAGACCTTGGCAGCGGTGAATGAGAAGGATCTTCCCCCCACTCTGAGGATGCGTGGAGTTTCGGCGAGGAGGAGTTTGGTGGAGCAGAGATTTCTTGTGGGTACGTGGAGGTTGATTCTGTCATTATGGTATTGGGTTCCGTTCTTGTGTATGCATTTGTAGGTGTGGGTGAGTATCTTGAAAGTGACTCCTTCCTCGATGGGAAGCCAGTGGAGCGTACGTAGGTGTTGGATGATGTTATTGTGTTGTGGGATCCCGAAGACGAGTCTGTCAGCTGTATTCTGTATCGTCTGGAGCTTGCGGAGTAGAGACTTGTTTATGCCGGCATAGAGGGCATTTCCATAGTCCAGCTGGCTGGTGATGAGGGTGTGGGTGACTGTATTCCTTGCCACGGGGGTATCCACTTGAAGGTTTTGCAGAGTATGCAGAGAGTGTTGAAGCAGCTGGAAGCAATGGTGTTGATCTGTCTGTTCATGGAGAGAAGGAGTCGAGTATGATGCCGAGGTTTCTAGCATGGTCCGTGGGGATCGGGGTTTGCCGAGGGCGGCGGGCCATCAGGAGTTGTCCCAAGCCAATGGGGTGGTTCCGAGGATGAGGACTTCAGTCTTCTCTGAGTTGAGCTTCAGGCAACTGGTGCCCATCCAGGCTGTAACGTCCTGCATTCCTTTCTGGAAGCTGTGTCTGGTGGTGGTGGGGTCCTTGGTGAGGGAGAGGAGGAGCTGGGTGTCGTTGGCATAGGACACTATGTTGAGACCGTGCTGTTGGACATTGGCAGCAAGGGGAACCATGTAGATGTTGAAGAGGGTAGGGCTGAGCGATGAACCCTGTGGGACTCTGCAGTTGATTTCCGTTGGGTTCAGAGAGGAAGGGTGGCAGTCTTATCCTTTGGCTCCTGCCGGTGAGGAATGATCGGATCCAGTCGAGGGCAGTTCCTTGTATGCCGGCGTTGTGTAGTCTGGCTGCCAGTGTGCGATGGGAGATCATGTTGAATGCTGCTGACAGGTCAAGTAGAATCAGGGCTGCAGTGTGGTCTTGGTCGAGGAGGGCGTGGATGTCGTCAGTGGCGTCGAGTAGGGCAGTCTCAGTGCAGTGGTTGCTGCAGAATCCGTATTGAGAGTTGTCGAGGATGGTTTGGTCTTCAATGAACCCGGTTAGTTCTACGTTAATGGTCTTCGGTGCGACTTTTGCCGTGAAGGGGAGGAGTGAGATGGGCTGGAAGTTTTTGAGGTCCTTCGGGTCTGCTGAGGGTTTCTTGAGCAGAGGCCTGACTTCTACGCGCTTCCAGTCATTGAGGGAGGAGCCACTTTTGAAGGTGGTTTTGATTGTGCGTTGCAGAATGGGTGCGATGGTGGTGGCGGCTCTGTGGTAGATGTGTGGTGAGCAGGGGTCTGTGGGGACCCCCAAGTGGATGCTTTTCATGGTCGAGCCTGATCCTGATTGTTGTCCAGGAGGAGATGGTGGGCTGACTGGCATTGCTGCCTGCGTAGCCAGCGTAGCTGTTTGCGTAGTCCGGTATATGGTCACTGAAGTTGTGGTAGAGGTTTTTGATCTTCAGGTGGAGGTAGGCTCCGAATTTGTCGCAGAGGTCCAGAGAGGGGGCGATGTCCGTGGCTTCGCTGTGGGGCTTTGTGAATTCTTAGATGATGCTGAAGAGTTCTTCGGAATGCTGGAATTGGCATGGATTTTGTTGTGGATGAAGGTTCTTTGGGTGGTTCTGATTTGTTGATGATATTCCAACATGGTGTCCTTGTAGGTGATGTAGCTTTCAGGTGTCTTTCTGTTTCGCCAGTTCTTTTCCAGGTGTCTGCAAATGCGTCTGGCTTCGTAGAGGTCGGTAGTGAACTGTAGCACTGTTTGTAGGGGTTGCGTAGCAGGAGAGTATGTCTTTGCAGTTGGAGGTCCACATGCGGAATTCCCTGGCTGCGAGGTTGGCATCAGTTGCGGCGGTGGGGTGTTACAGTTGAGGGTGGAGTTGAGTTGTACCTCGGTGACTCTGCTCCAGTTTCTTCGCAGGGTGCAGAGCGGATATGGGCTGCTTGGGTTTGTTGACGAGGAAGTGTATGCAGTGGTGGTCGGTCCAAGGGGATTTGTTGTGTGACTGAAGAGGACGCTATTGCCTCCTGCGAAGATGGGGTCGAGGGTGTGTTCTGCCTTGCAGGTCAGAGTGGTGACGAGTTTTTTTAGTCCAATATTGGCGAGGTTGTCGCGGTGGGTAGCGGAGTTGGGGTGGAAGTTAGGTCTCCGATGAGTATGTAGTCCGAGGTGGCGATGGCGTAGGGTGCGATGATGTCGGTGATGGTGTCCGCGAAGAGGGCCCAGGGGCCTGGAGGTTTGTAGGTTGGGGTGCTGGGGAGTGAGGAGTTGGGGCGGATCTGGAACTGGAAGTGCAGGTGTTCTGCAGCAGGGAAGGTTTCGCTGTAGGTGGTGAGGAGGAAGGTGTTTATGTGCGTGATGACGAGGCCACCTCCCAGGTGGTTGGGTCGGTCCTTCCTCTGGATCTTGTATCCGTCCAGGATGGGGATGGCGATGTCTGGGTTGAGGAGTCTCATCATAACAAGGCACAGTATTCAGTCAACAGGACATTCTTGACAGAATTCCTAACATACATCAAACACAGGCTTAATAGTACATAGGGCCTAAATACAAGCTGTAAATAAGGTGGATTATTCTCACTCCACAGAGTTACCAATACCGGGGGTACTGGTAACTCAGTGGATGAGGAAAATCCAGCCCTTTACAAGTTGGATTCTGAGGGTACTAGGAAATGGCACATTAAATGGTCAATCAGAAATTCTAGGTCCAATTTCCCCAATAATTCTGCATTATTCCTTTATCTATTACTCCTCATTTCAGTCTTTACCTGTTGAGGCATCCTCACTTCCAACAGAGCACTCACCACGTCCTCCCTCCAAATATAGATCCAAGTTGTTAGTAGCTCTTCTATGTCAAACAGATTGCACTCCTCCCCCACCTCTCCTTCTGTGTTTTGCTCTGTCCTGCAATGAAAAAATAAGCCTCATTTTTATATTTTTGTTTGTGTATTGTGTTTTTACTGTTATTTTCAGCTTTTAACTGGAAGGAGCACAGCAACTCTTCATGTCACTTGGCGCATGGTGATAATCACACTTACCTCCCGAGTGCTCCCAGCTCATGCAACCAAAGCTCACACAGGTAAATGCTGTGGGGCAATGAGGTTGGGTGGAGGTGCGGAAGGGTGGAGGGTAGTGGAATCCGACAAATGACAGGAATGTGAAAACTAACTAACTAAATAAATAAAACGACTTACCCTGCGCTCATCACATCACAGACTTCAGTGATGCGGCGAGCGCAAGGTAAATGGTTTTATTTATTTATTTAGGTAGTTTTCACATTCCCGTCGTATGTCAGATTCCACTACTCCTGGCCCTGCCCCCACCCCGCCTCACCACCCTGCAGCATTTTCCTGTGCAAGCCTCTACTGAGCTCCTGTACTGACTGAGTGGTGGAGAAAAACTTGGCACCAGGTGTTAGGTCATGTGGAGCCATTTGTTCAGTGTCCCAGTCTTTCGCTGGTGGGCTTGGCTGTGTGTCTGTGCAGGGTTAAACAGGTAGATTTTCTTTGGTAGCAAGATTTGATGAGAATGAGATCTTGTTACCAAAGCAACAAATATGAACAAGAAGTGCTTTTGATCCTGGTATCTCCACAAAGGCAAACGAAAAATGCCACGTTCTTGAGAAATCATAGCAGCCTGGAGAAGATGAACTCCTCCAAATATCTGCATCACAACTCCAGACCTTGATTAAAGAAGCTGAGGAATCATCCCTTTCAGGGCCAATAACTGAAAGTCTAAATGATAGTATCGATGAGGACCAAGAAGGTGATCAAAAAGAGAAATATATTTAGGTGGCCCAATTACATGATCTCCAAAACACATATGTGAGGTTCTTGGTTTTGAGAAGCAACCTCAGGAGGAAGATGGGTGTTCCCATACAGTGGGTTTGTGTTGGATGACTTACCTTTGCCTCATTTCCTTAAGTCAATGACTTTGAAAGAATGGAAAGACCCAGATAAGACATCAATTCCCCCATTTGTTCACATAAAAAGAAACTTCCTGAGGGATTTAGACCCTAATTTTATTCAGACTCCGAAGATCAATACCATTCTGGCCTCAATAGTATTGACTTCATCACTTGTTTGAGTGAAATCTACATTGCAGATGCTGTAGACAAAAAAGTAGAAGCAAATATTAAGCAGATGCAGCAGTGACGGGTTGCCGTTTATTATGGAAGAAATCAGAGGTTGCTGATTCAAAATATGCCATTCTCAGGTCCCAAGCTCCTCGATCCAAAGCAAGGCGAGATGGTTCAAATGGCAGTAAAAAAGAAAAAGATTCCAAAGCCTTTTAAGTTTGATACTGGGAAGAATTTTTTTTTGTGAACTCCCATTACACCAGTGCTAGACTTGAAGAGTTTGAAACAGTTTGTTGAAATGGACACTTTCAGGATGACATCAAATAGGTCAATTCTTCCTCTAGTGGTGGAGGACAATGTAGATTTTCCTAATAAATTATGTCGGAAAGTCTTAATTTTATTAAAGACACGGAGGCGAGTATTATGCTTTCTTTTCTTGCATTTATTCAAATAGCAGCCAAGAAAGATACCAAAACTACAGTTCTCAGAATCCAAGCAAACAACCGGCTAATGGGAACACTGTAAAACAAAACATCATAACCAATCAGGTTGAAGTAGTAGGTATAACGTCATAACTGACTGAGAACAGTCATCTTTTTGCTGATGAGCAGATAGGACAGAGTCAATAAATAACGGAACAATAGATAAGACAATGTAAAGGGACAAAGTCCAGGAACAAAGTTCTTGGCCGAAATCCATCCAGGATAGACGAATCGCAGGAGTCACAGTGGAGGAAGCCAATCCGGAAGGAGAGGTGTTGTGAGGAGGTGCAGAACACATTTGCGGATTATGAAATCCATCACGAGGATGCAGGAGGCAACGCTGAAGTCGCAATAGGGAGGGAGAAAGAATACAAATTAGAAGTGTTGAGGCGGGATAATACTCGCCTCCGTGTCTTTAATAAAATTAAGACTTTCCGACATAATTTACTATTAAATCTACATTTTATGGCAAGACCGGAGGCTCCTATTATGCTTGTTCAAAGCATATCAACAACCAAAGAAACAGCAGAAACCACTGGTTTGCAATAAAACAAATTAAATACATTATCATTAGACCAATCCGCAGATCTCAGAATGTCCTCCAGACGAGAGCCTGCCCAAAAAACTTTGGAGGCCATGGCTCCCCTGGTGGAATGAGCCCTAAAAACCGAGACGTCAATGCCCGCAAGGGACATGACCCAACACACCCAACAGGCCAAGGTAGCACAAGAAACAAGAAGGTGGGGCTTGCGAAAGGAAATGAGAAGTTGGGAATGAGAGGACGTTCTGAGATCAATGGTTCTTAGTTCATATACCTTGAGACATTGACCTACACATAGTTTAGGATGGGAAGGGAAATAAGGGTAAAAAACAGAATTCAAAGTCGTCTTAGTACGTTTATTAACTTGAAACAAAACTCCAGTAGGGGAGAACTGGCGAGAGGAAACATCCAATGCTTTAACATCCGAAACTCGTTTGATTGAAACAAGACAAAATAACATGGTAAGCTTTGCAGAGAACATTTTCAGAGAAAGTGTGGAGTTATCTGGCCAATCAGTAAAAATCTTAAGAACCAAATTAACATCCTATAACTTAGAATACTTAGCCAACAGAGGTTTGGAAAATAGAATTCCTCGTAGAAGGCGGCAAATGAGCGGATGAACCCCGACAGGCTTGCCATCGATAGGACAGTGATTAAGGGTAATGGCTGATCTATACAAGTTGACCGTTCTATAGGACTTACCTGCACTGGCTTCAGAAGCCAAGAAGTTGACCACAAAGCTTAGAGGGACTGAAAAGGAATCAATATGTCTTTCCATACACCAGCTTGACCAAAGAGACCAAGCAGACTTGTAGGCTTTGGAGTTACCAGGCTTTACTGATAAAGACAGAAGCTTCTTGCGAAATGAGGAGGTCAGGAGGGACAGGCTGGAGACCTACCAAGCGGACAGAACCAAGGAGTTGTCCAGGATGATACTGTGAGGAAGACCCAAGGGGTTCAGAAGCAGAGCATTGCAGATAGGGAGTAGAACCTGAAAGTCTACCATCATCTCCAGAAGAGACGGAAACTAGACTTGCGATTGCCAAAAGGGGACTACTATGACCAGAGAGGTCCACTGGTGGCGGACCTGGGAAAGTACTCTGTTGATCATGAGGAAAGGAGGAAAAGCGGCCTCCACCAGAAGAAGCGAGGCAATTGGGCGTTGAGGCGAGAAGCAAAGTGATCGATGTGAAAAGGACCCTATTTTTGAGAGATTGGAAAATGAATGTAAGAAGCTTCCAACCGCTGGAGTCTCGAAGGTAGCGAGAATGCAAATCTGCAATGGAGTTGAGATCTCCGGGAAGATACTCTGCTGTGAGAGAGCGTGTGTTTGAAAGGCAATACTCCCAAAGACTCTTTGCCAGCTCTGCAAGGGGTTTGGACTTGGTGCTGCCTAGATGGTTTATGTAACGGACCACAGAAACACTGTCCATGTGTAGGAGAATGGAGCAGCAAACTCTATTTTTCATGAGGCTTTGAAGTGCAAAGGAGCCTTCCAGCATCTCTAAACAATTGATGTGCAATTTCGACTCCTCGCGAGACCCTGTACTGCCAGTCGATATTGGACCACAACGGGTGCCCCAACCCGATATGCTTACATCGAATTCTAATACAAGACCTGGGGCCGAAGCGAAGATAGTCCTCCCGTTCCAAGCATCTAAATAGTCGATCCACCATTGGAGCTCAATGCGAAACACTTGATCTAAAGCGATGCGATCGGAGTAAGCCAGACCTTGGCGGAGGTTGCGAATCTTTAGACGTTGATGGGCTCGATAATGAAGAGTCCCTGGAAAGATAGCCTGGATGGAAGCAAAGAGGAGACCGACGATCCGAGCCAGCGATCTGAGAGAGATCAGAGAGGTTCAAAGAACATGAGAAATTTCTAACTTTATGGTCGAGACTTTTGATTGAGGGAGCAACAGAGATGCCTTGGAAGAGTCCACAAAAAAACTCAGAAATTCGATGAATTGGGAAGGAGTGAGCATAGATTTTTCTATATTGATAAGAAAACCCACATCTAGAAGAAGAGATTGGGTGGTATTCAAATCTGACAAGAGATTATGTTTGTTGGTGTTCATGAGAAGAATGTCGTCTAGGTAAATGATCAGTCTGATACAGAGGGATCGTAGGTAAGACACCACTGGTTTCATGATTTTGGTGAAGCACCATGGAGCTGCCGAAAGGCCGAAAGGAAGGGAGCAAAAATAATAGGTGACGCCTAACCATTGGCATTGAAGGAACTTGGTGTGTGAATCGTGAATAGGAATGGTAGAATACGTGTTCTGCAGATCTAACCTGACTATCCCATCATTTAGGCAAAAAGTATCTCTCAGATGAAAGATAATTTCCATTTTGAAGTGGCGATACACAACACATTGGTTGAACCACTTTAGATTTATAACAGGACGCATTTTCTTGTTTTTCTTTTGAACAAGGAAGATGGAACTGAGAAAACCTAACGGATCTAGAGGGGTGATGAAAATGGCCTGTTTTTGGAGAAGGTTTTGAATTTCCAGAGAGATGAGGTGAGACATGTCTGCTGAAAAGACTAGACGAGGAGGAAAAATAGTTTGTGAAGGTGGCACGTAGAACTCTAAAAGATAGCCTTGGACTGAGTTTAAAACCCTAGAATCTGTGGTGGGAGTGCTCCATTTTTGGATGAAGAGTTTTAGATGACCCCCTAATCGGGGAAGACCTACCTTGTTGATTGTTGTTGTGCCGGAAATTTTTCTGTCCACTGCCTCTGTAACCAATGTCTCATTGTGGGTAAAAATGTGGCTTGTACTCCTGGTAGCCTGTGCTGAAGGAGCCTCTGGAGCCTTAATTTGGATAGGAACAGCCGGAAGAGCGACTCCTGCCTCTGCCGGCCCGCCGAAAACCCCGAGGATAATAAACATTCTCGATAGTTGAGCCTTATCCAAAGAGACAAAGGTAGTGACAAATTTGCTGAGGCCTTTGACCAGGGAATCGCCAAACAAGAGACCATCAGCCTTATTGCCGGGATCAAGAGGAGCCAGGTTATCTAGTTTCGGATCCAGCTTGATAAGAAGCCCTTGACGGCGCTCATGAGTGATGGCTGCGTTGCCCAACAGACAGAATGTTCTTTGGACACATAAGGAAATATCTTCCGCATTCAGATCATGTCCTTCCAAGCGAGCAGCTTCTGCCAAATCAAAAATGCAAGCCATAGGACCTATAGCATCCAAAAGTTTGTCCTGGCAGGTGGACCAAGCCTTATCCACCCCTTTGCGAGGGTCTTTGCCAAATTTTGAGAAAAAGTAAGAAGAGGTTGGTCGGTGGAAGGAGCCATGGTAATATTGGAAGGTAAAGATGGTTTAAGACATTCGGACTTTAACTTAGAATGGGCTGACTTGTCAAGGAGAAGCTGAAGTCTGGCTGCGATATAATCGCCAACATGAGAGGCAGGGAACCACTCCGTGGAGTTAAGGTGGCGAATAGTGGAAGAATCAAACATGGGGGCACCCTCAGAGTCTAATACTGGCGTAAAAGCAAATGAGCCAGATTTGAGTTTCTTTAAAGGGGGGGTACAGAAACTTCAAATACGTCAAACAAATCATCGTCTGCATCTAACCAATTTCTTAGGTACCTCAACGTGTTTGGTTTTTAATTTTCTTTTTCCGTCAGAAGACGACAACCTCTCCTTAGAAGGAGGCCTAGGAGGAACGGAGTCGACATTCTGGAACAAAGGAATTTCACCAATCAAGCGTGACGTATTTTTGGGGACATTGGAAGACACATAGGGTACCAATTTCCTTTTTCTGCTATCCCCCGCAGAATGGGCTAAAGCTTTGGACAACAGACTCAGCATTGAATTTTCCATGCCTTTGGAGAAAAGTTTCATAGATGCTTCCACAGCATTCTCCACTGAGCTATTTATAAAGGCATTCAAATCACTTTTGAAGGCTTCGCCAGAAACAAGCATCCTGGGACCGGTTTCAGGGCATCACCCTTCATCAGCCAGGCTAGCTTGAATCCAGTGGTGGTTGTGAGCACGGGACCCACTTCTTTGCTTTTTTTAAGGGATGCGAGGATGTGCAATCGGTGATTAACAAGCTTCAGATGCAGTGTCTCATCATAAACTTCTAGAAGTCCCATCTACAACCACCACAGAACAAGATGTTTCTTGGAGTCTGGTTCAATACCCAACTGGTCTTTCTCCCTTAATCCAGAAATGTGTCAATTCATCAATCTTTGACCCAGCTACTGCATCTGACTACAACAATAGGGTGGTCATGGTTGAGAGTGTAGGCTCTGATGGGCTGATGGCAATGTCAATGGTGGTGGTGCAGTGGGTACATTACCATCTGAAGTGCGTAGTAAACCATCTGTTGCAGTTTTGGTCTCCAAGTTCACAGTTGTTCCAAGAACACCCCAGATCAAACAGAATTGGCTTAGTGGCTGGTAGAGGACAACTTAACCAGGGGCGTTCAATTTCGTCTTCCGGGCCTGGTTCATCTTATGACAGATGCCAGTCTTTGGGGTCGAGCTGCAACTCTCCCGGATCAGGAAAGGAAGGGCTCTTGATCAAAGACTGAGAGCAGATGGTTCTCCAATCCGAGGGAACTCTCCCAGTGTGGGAACCACTTTGGGACTTCTCTCCACAACTGGAAAGAATGAATGTTGTAATTTACACAGACAATCAGATAGGGAGGTACGATCTCAGTCACCAAAGAGGCACCAAAAGCAAGAACCTCAAATCAGGTGGCGAATAGGAAATTTCCTTGGGCAGAGAAATATCAGAGACGGTTAAATTTCAGGTCAGACAGCTTGTTGTGTACCACTTGGCAGCTCACAAATTCAATCCGATCTGTGTTTGATTGGGAAACCCCTGGTTAGATCTGTTTGCATCCAAACACAATATAAAGCTCCAAACATTTTGCACTGAGCAATTGTGTCCCCAGGCCTGGGCAGTGGATGCATTAACAATTCCTTAGTCACAGGACTTCTTTTATGCTTTTCCTTCAATTTCCTTCCTCCACAAAGTATTTGGAAGATGCAACAGGAGAGGAAGACAGTAGTTCTGGTGGGGCCTTTTGGGCCTCTACAACTAAGCTTCCCCTTTCTCTTGAGTCTCTGCCAGGTTTAATTCCACCTGCCCCTAAAGCCCCACCTCTCCAGTTTCCACAGCTGCCACTGACCCAGTTGTGACCTCAGGTTGACAACCAGGAACTTGAGTGGGTAGCTTTGGAAGAACTGGGTTGCTCTTCTTAAGTTAAGGGTAGCATCCAGGTGTCAAGAAGACCCTCAACGTTGGCAGCATTTAAGAAGAACTGGAGTTCTTTCCCAAAATGGTGCACTGCTAAAGGCTTTAATAATAATTGTTCCTTTTCAGGTTCTTGAATTTTTGAGAGACATTTGTTTACAAGGTCTATCTCCATTTACTTTGTCTGCACAATAGGTGGTTATTAAAGCTATGAAGTTGAGTCTTGGCTCTTCTAAAATTGCTCCATTAGTGTTCAGACAATTTCAAAGCTTAATACTCAGAAAACCAGTTGTTCAAACTCCTGCTCCAACTCGGGATCTGTTGATAGTTCTTCAAGGCCCCCAACAGCTTCATTTCGATCTTTTGGATCAAATTGAATTGGCTTGGATCTCAGTAAAAACAATATTTTTGCTATATTTCAAGTCAACTAGAGGGTTGGGTGATTTTGGAACCCTATTAATTTGAACTTTGCGCTTAAGAATTTCCCCAGTCAGGGTCATTCTGAGGTCGCACCCTAAGTATTTTCCAAAAGTTCACTACTCTTTTCACCTCAAGGAGATCATCCTCCCAGTTTTGTGTTCAGAAAGTGTTTCATAGATACTATCTTCTCTTCATGTAAATACATATTTGACAGTTAATCTAGACCACACAAAGAATTTCAGATCTTCCAAAGCTTTGCTTGTTTCCTGTGGCATTGCAAATAAGGAGAAGAAAGTGACTTCTCAGACCATAGGTAGGTGGGTACGGCAGACAATTTCCCTGGCCTTTACTTAAATGAGTCAAACTGTTCCATTCAATATTCAAGGTAGTTCAACTAGAGCGAGTTCTAATTCATAGGCAGAATCAGGGGATACCTCTCTGCAGAAGATTTGCAGGGCCACTATGTGGTCATCACACTTGTTAAACACACTATAAATTGAAATTGACAAATTCAATTAATTTAATCTTCGCCTCTTGTTCTGTAAGCACCAATGAAGTAACTGTTACTGGTAATAAATTTGCTGTCAGCATTGCTCATTTTTAATGCAGTATTTTTTGCACTGGATATCCTCATGAAGTAAGGGCTGGGACGGGAACATGAGAAGAGGTAGGGGTGTAATGTTTTATACCGGTTTCATGGACATACAAGAGCTACCAACAACTTAAGTTTCAGATCCATGCTTGTGGTGAGTAATACCTCTGATGCGTAGAAGCCGCAAGAGCTAAGGACTGGGACAAGGAGGACTGCGGATCGGGGTAATGAAGATTACCAGTAATTTGAACATTTTCTTCATAATTTCATACTATTGTTTTCAGCCTTCAAAAGCTCTGAGGTGAAAGTGAAGAGATCTGCAGTGTTCCCGTGGATCTCATAATTCTGATGGGTCTGGGAGCTGCAATTACGGCCTCATCGGAATTAAGAGACCACTTGTAATGAGGGCCATAATTGTCTAAATCTTCGCTGTGTCAGGAATGTGTTAGAACTATGCTGGAAAGTCACCACCGAAAGCTCTTTGAGTTCACGTTAGAGGCATAATGTGCGCTATACACATGCCAATAACATAGCAGCATAGGAAGTAGTCAAAGAGTGAAGTGAAAGTTCTTGTGCTAGCTTCACATTTCCGGAATAGCAAGAGTACTTGTAAGATCCCATTTCTACAGAGAGTTTTCAGAGCTTAAACAGGGGCGTAGCTTAATGGGGGTGTTTGGGGTCTTACACTTACCTAGTAAATGTATTTTCTGGTAAGTAGTTGGATCCAGGTGCTTTCAGTCGGGTATGGTGTGGTGTCTGTCGAATTTCACCAGCAATTTTTCCACACACTTAGAAAAAGACACACACAGACTCTCCTCCCTCTCTGATCTAAAAGATTACAAAAAATGTTATTTTCCAAAATATTGTGTTTTCTCTCACTTCCTACATGATGTACCAATCCGCATTTGTCTCTCTTTCCACTGTCCCCTTAGCCCCTTTATTTCAACCTGCTTGTGGTATTACGTATTTTAACATTTTTTGCCACTGTGAGTGCTGGAAAATGTGACCCTTAACCCCCACCCCAATCTTACTGACAAGCTACGCCCCTGGGCTCAAACACTCCCTCTTCCCTCCCACAGGCATGGCCTGCTTCTGGAAACACGAGGCCGCGGTCCTGGCTGCGTCTTGGTGTTATTTACGGCACTCTCTCACATTTCAATTCCAGTTCTGTATAATGCTCTCGGATAATCGTTCTGGCGGCTTGCCTGCTAATTTTATTGCATGGAGGGTTTGGCCCCCTCCCCTTCTGTTTCCGAAATGTCAAGGAATTCATTAGTGAGCGGAGCTGAGTAGAACTGCTCAATAACCATTTAAATCATGAAAAACAATATTCTTTTGTTCCCCTTTGCCGAGTTTGATGTTATCCCTCAAAGGCACATCATGATGTGAAAGCCCTCGACGAGCGCGCTGTCAGGTGCTGAAAGCAGCGCAGCGGGATGAAAAGTTATTCTGCGCCGCGTCCTGGGCAGCGGGACAGGATGGAGATAGAGACGTCAATAAACACCTCTACGGGCAGAGACTTAAAGGCCCAGTCCAGTCCACTTTCCTATTGAAAATGCTCACGTTCTCTGTTGTTTCCTCATATTTCTTTAAGGAGACACTTTGGACAAAGACAGAGGTAGAAAAGAAAATCTGATTATGCTATGGGCATCTTCCATAACGCGCCTGTGTGTATATAATATATTTTTATATCGGAAATCTAGCTAAAAGGCAGCAGAGCGCTAAGGGCCAAAGACAAGTGTTAACGAGTGATAGGTAGCTATATTGTGGACAGTTAATGTATTGTGATGACGTGTTCTTTAAATTGGTGATCCTTCACATCTTTCCTAAATTAGAACAGTGTGCAACCCTGATGGATAAGGGGACGTTGTTCCAGGTCCAGGGTGCACCTACGAAAAAGAGCTGTTGCCTTGTTTTTTTCTTCTTTTTTACACTTATTAGTCTACAGTCTGATGGTGTCTTGATGTCGGTGTGCTGAGAACCACCAGAGATGGTGGCCCCGCCCTTTTAAACATATACATGACACCGCTGGCCAACATCCTTCGATCACAAGAAATCACCGTCATCTCCTACCCCAATGACACCCAACTCATCCTCTCCCTGACAGGCAAGACAACCACCACCAGAGTCAACTTTACCAATAGAATGACCATTTTATCACATTACATGCAAACCTACTGCTTGAAGTTCAACTCTGACAAACGAGAAGTACTGGTTTTTGGCAACAAGACCTCTCTATGGGACTCCACCTGGTGATTATCGGAGCTAGGACCAACACCCACACTTACAATCCACGCAAGAAATATAGGGACCATCCTAGCGACAAGATAATTTTGATGGCTCAAGTCAATGTAGTATGCACCTCCTGCTTCCACATCCTATGCATGCTGTGAAAGATTTTCAAATGGTTGCCTTAAAACACCAGATTGACCGTTACGCAAGCACTCCATACAACTTCTATACATACCCCAGATCTTCCAAACACCCCTGCAAAACTCATACTCAACCTCCCACGTCTCACTCACATAACATTGCACCTCAAGAAGCTTCACTGCCTCCCAATTCATAAGGAATCCAAACCAACTCAGACTTCTCATGCACACATTCAAATCCCTACATAACACAGGACCAGAGTACTGGAACAGCTGCATACACTTTAACCAATCCACTAGGCACCTGCACTCTACCTCACTCTCACTCGCACACACTCCCTGCATCTGCAAAAGCAAAACTGGAGGTCGCTCAAGCTCCTAAATCACACCCAAGACATGGAACTACCTCCCTCGACACAGAGCTTGCTCCATACTTCTTGAGTCCTGCAAGAAGTTGAAGGCCTGGCTCTTGGTATAAGCACCTTGGAGGTCACAGCCCTACACATCTGCCCAAGTGCCTGGATATCCTCTCAGTAAATTAGTGCACTATACAAAATAATACAACATAACACAACATAACATGGTGAGCATGTCTGCAAGATAAGCTGGGGTACTGGTTGTGATGGCTTTGTAGATTAAGCTTTTTTTTAAAAATGGTGAAGACCAATTACACAGTCTTTCTTGGCATTTTAGTGCTAGAACAAAGTGATGAGTGCACAAAAGCACACACGAAAGCCAAGAAGCATAACAACTCAGTGCAAGCCCCAATTTCAAAAAGGCAAATCTTGGGTCACAGTTATATCTGGTGAGGAAGACTGTTCTAGCAATTGGGGGACCAACACAGATAATACTGGTAAGTCCTTTCTTACTCTCTTGAATCACAGTGTTTGAAGAAAATGTTGATCGATTGACCAAAGAGCTTGTTCTTGGGAACAAAAAGACGGCTTGACTTTCAGACATTGAGAAGTTTTGTTCTACAGGGTCTTGTGAACAATAGACACGCGATAAGACAGTACGTAACACACCTCCTGGCCAATGGAGCTCCAGCAGTATGGCATGGGAGATGAAAAGTTATTGGTGAATTGATGAAGCAAAATGCCACTTTCTGAATGTCCTGAAGACAGTGCAATTTTCTCTTGCTCGGCCTGGACGATCTCGTTGCAGCAATTTCCATAACTGCAGTTTGCTGGTGCGACATGAGACACAGCATTATCCTCTGCAACAATCTGTGACAAAGACAATAGGTTTCGCCTTTTTGTGTTCTCAATACCCTTTATTGGCATTGCCAGTGCTTTTTGCAGATGCGATTCAACATTATTAAAAGTAAACAAAAAAAAAATGCTTGTTTACTGATGTTGAACAGAATTGGCTAAAAAACTGAAATGATGTGTAAACATGCATACACGTCATAACTCTGCGGCAGCGGAGCATGACATAAACTTGTGTACGTCATCACACATGTACGCTCATAAGGATTGCCATGCCCTCCGTTTTTACCATTCCAAGATGGAGAGAACTAAAAAACAAGTGCGGAGTGAGTGAGCCCCAGGCAGCATGGCTCACTCACACAAGAGTTCATGCACTGCACCTGCATACTCAGCATGGTTTAACACAGAGCAGTAACTTTGATTGCGTAACATATTTGTAAAGCTTCTCCTATGACTTTTTCAAGGCAGTTGCTTATTGGTGCTGAATAATTAGTCCTTGATAGCAGCCACATGAAAAACTAGCTTCAAGGAATCTCTATCTGAAAAGTTTACTTAGGATGAGATACTCTTCCTCACCAGCTAATTACATGAGCTCCTCTTCTGGCCCTGCAGGTTCCACATGGCGGAAAAATTACTTTTATTTCATTTATTCCAGGTTCCTCGCCAATGTATCTAATGTGTAGAGGAAAGTCCTTTGGTATTCTTCTCATATAGGTAGCGAGTGGAGATACTGTCTGGCGACAATGGCATGGCCAAAAATGTCAAATGTTGCTGAAAAGTAAAGTAGGACCAGGGCAATGACACAGCAGGCACCTGAGGACAACCACAAATTTTAAAGTGAAACCATAACAAAGAATGCAATGCCTTGAATGAAGCGAAAATCTGCTGCCCATTATCCAGGCACAGAGCATCCACACTTTTGGAGCAGCTGAAAGGAGGGAGGTAGGACATTAATCAAAAGTATTGAGGAGTATAGTGTGAATTTTTTCAATCATCATCTAACTGTGGTGTCCCTAAAAGGTGTGGAACATTCTCTGATGCTGAGTATTGATAGACTCACCTCTAACCCACCGTGCGCAAGAAGATAGTCTTGACATCAAATCATAAGGAGCCAGATCTCAAACATCACCTGGTACATGTCTCAAAAGGACAAATGCAACAGGAAGATGGATCTTGGAAAAGACCAGCAGGTAGACTAGATAAGTACATGTTGTTAGTGATCAGGTTAAATAATCTACGAGGTGGTCTCTTAGACTTTGTGTAGGCGTTACTGCATTGCTTACTATAGCACGAGAATTAAGGGCCAGATGTACGACCATTCCATTTTGCGAGTCCAAATTTGCATTGAATTGCGACTCGCAATTTGCTACTCACAAAATGGAATGTACAACAGTGTCTCAGACATTGTTTGCTATTCCCAATGGGGACGCAAATTGCATGCCTCATTATTATTCATGAGGCATTCGCAATTTGCGACCCGATTGGGAATGGCTAGCACTACCAGGGATGGTGGCCTGATGAGGTCAGCAGACCACCATGTCTGCAACTGCTTTTTAAATCAAGCAGCTTTTTAAAAAAATGCAGCCCGTATTCCTTGAAGGAAAACAGGAAGCATTTAAAAAAGAAAAATGTAACTTTTCAGTTTCATTTTTTAAGGGCAGGCAGTGGTTCCTGGGAACACTGCCTGCTCTTAAAAAATATTTTCACACACACACTTACAAAGGGGATCGGGACCCCAGCCCATTTGCGAGTGGTTTACTACCTACTTGAAGTAGGTGGTAAACTGCAAATGTTTTGCGGCAGCAAATGCGGTTACAAAACAATAGTACATTGCATTGAGACTCGCTATTAGGAAGGGATGCCCCATCGTAATAGCGAGAGTCGCAAATGCTATTTTGGAGTTTGTGACTCGCAAACTAGTGTTTGCACAAGCCAGGTCCTGTTTTTGCACTCGCAAACGGGCCGATCGTTCATCTGGCCCATAGTTTGTTAATAAATCAAAACGATTTCTGTTTATTATTTGCAAGTACAATTTGAATAAAAAGCAAGTTTGTCAGCATGGAACAATTCTGTCTCAGTATTTCAAAAGAGATCTACGGGCCAGATGTATATAGACTCAGATTTGCAATTACCTAAAAGCAAATTTTTGCATGTCGTTATTAGGAAATTGCTAACAGCTATGTACAACAGCATGGTTTACACTGTGTACAATTCCCAGTGGGTCGCAATGAACCTACCTTATTAATATTCATGAGGTAGGTCACAATTAGCGACCCATTGCGAATCTCTAAAAACACAGGGACAGTGGCCTGCTGGGGCAAGCAGACCACTATGTCTGTGTCTTTAAATAAAGCTACTTTTTTTTTTTTAATTCAGCCTGTTTTCATTAACCTCTTTGACGCTCATGACAAGCTCAGCTCGCCTTGAGTTACGCCTGTCGTACGCTCATGACGAGCTGAGCTCGTCATGAACCGCGGGTTTTTTAAAAACTCAGCGCACAGCGGGAAAAGCCGCCGCGCGCATCATGTTAAAGGAAAATGGGATGCATTTAGAAAACAAAGTTATGTTTTCTTTCTATTTTTTAAGAACAGACAGTGGTGCATGGGACCACTGTCTGCTCTTAAAAATATTTTGCTTACATTCACAACTTGAAGCAGGCAGTAAAGTGTGAATGTATTTCAGTCGCAAAACATTCACACATACTGTTGCGAGTTGATATTAGGAAGGGATGCACTTAACATGCCCTTTTCTATTAATGTATTGCTAACCTATTTTGCGATTCAGTAATTTTAACTTGCTCCCAGAGTAAAAAATAAGGTGCCAGTTTAGGTCTAGCCTGTGCAATTTCCTTCTGTATGTTCCTCAAGGTATCACGCACTGATGACTGTGGAGACTGAGTAAGCTGAGAGAGATGTCAGTTGTGTGACCAGGGAAAGAGAGTTTATTTTAGCTAACAGATGACCAAGGGATTTCAGACAAAAGAACAAACCAATCTTTTTTTCTATACAAGACACCTCAAATGTAATACCTGGATGTTCAGAGCAACCCAACTGTTTGATCACAGCAGAATCCCCAGACACTTCTCAAATTTCAGGCATCTTTAAATGACTGATTAGATCCTGAGTAGTGGAAGGAATATGACCACATCTTTAAATCTTCTGCCATGACAGCCAACTTAAAGAAAGGATCAGATAAGGAATACATGCAAACAGTTATGATACAAAAGCACTGTTTGTGGTGTATGATGCACAAAGACATAAAAGTACATTTTAATCACAGAACTTCTATTTGTGTGTCAGACCATGATAGTGAGTGTCACAAGACAGAAAAGAGCTTCTGGGCCCCAACTATTGAGGTTGCTTGCCACTGGTGCTCTGTGCTTTTCAACTCTGCCAATTCCAGATCTTTTACTCCCTTTCCCTCCCTCTCAGCTTGCCCTCTCCGGGTACAGAGGGTCAGACTTCTCAGGGAGGGTGCTTGGAGGACAAGAGTTTAGAATTCAACACACAACCATCATACAGAATAATGAAATGTCCAGCCCAGTGCTTATCTTTTATGGAAGAAGAAAGAACGTTAATCACACATCAGAACAAAATACAACACAATACAAGCGTAAAAGGGGTTGTGCTCAGCCATGGACATCATTTGGAGGTAATCAGGGGTCGCAGCTGGGACCTCTAGCTTCCTCCCTGCTACAAAGTTTTGCCCCCTCTGGGGCCAGGGTCACAAAGGAAGTGTCAGTAGTAGCAGGGAAAAAGCTAGAGGTCACAGCTGCAACCTCTAACTGCCCCAAATGATGTTCATGTACTTAGCTGCATTTAACAGTGAAATACTACAACCCCCTGCTCTCTAGTGCCACTCTCCTACCCGCTACAATGGAGTTTCTTCTCTACAGTTCCCAATGCTGTGCAAAATAGTAAAGGTTGAGTTACAGGAGCAGACAACTAAAAGCTGTCTCACTCGTTAATGGATCAACTTGGTTCAAATTTCGTTTCAGCTTGTGGTTAAAATGTTTCAAGTGGAGTGGTGGTCTTGCCTGTGTATGTGAGTCTCTGTCCTCTTTGATGATCTACTCTTACTTGATCCTGTTTGGGTTGTAGTTCAGGCTGTATGGCATGTGTGGGCCCCACGTGAACTGTGTCAGAATTGCACCAGAGCAAAATAATCTAACTCAGATGGTTTTCTCAGACTTGAGATAATAGTACAGCTAATGTCGGCATATAAATGAACGATGTATAGTCTGAAGTAAGAAGCGAGGATTAGACTGCAGGCCACTAAATCCACAGAGACATCATTGTGATTAAACTTGGCGGGAAGGTCATAAATGCAACATCCGATCACCATTATTCTGCCAGCTACAAAGTTCACAGCTGGCGAAGATGAGTGTGAGCTTGAAGACCCGCCCAGCATGTCCATTCTGCAACCCCTGACCAGATCAAAACATCTGCACTCCTAGGATGCCGAGTAGTATATGGAGCAAACATCTCCCCTCAATGGAACCTTCAGTACACCTTTCCCTAAAAGACCAAACAAATAATTAGCAATATTATCACAAGAAACATCATCATGCTGAAGATCCAACAAGTATTTATCGAACTCTGAATAATACCTCCTATTTTTGTTCCAAGTCAGCTCATCAACATTACCTTAGTGATTGCCCACTTAATGCATGCCATATAGGGCACAGATTTCTTGCATGCCGCAACATAGAAACATTTCTTGTGACTCATATCAAAATCAGACTCTCCAGTCTTGCCTGTAGGCTTTCTTTCATGGGACTCCAAATGCTTGAGCTTCTTCAACTGCTTCCACCAATAACATCCTCATCCTCTCACAAGAACTAATATTCAACCTCTGAGTTTTCAATCCTTCTTTCTCTTACCTAGAGCAGTCTTCCCAAGGAGAAGCCTTCATTTCGGACTGAATTAATCTCTTTTTAATTTCTTGGTTCATTACACTTTTTGAAACCTCCATTACTGTGAGGTTCCGTGACAATTGTAAGTGGTGTTTTCGACTCGCACGAATATGGTCGAGTCTGGTATCTATGAACCGCAAATGACGAGTTTAGTAAGTGTGCGCAGTTTCGCTGTGCTAACTTAAACCGTTCGTTTGTTATGTGGGTTTTTCATCTGTACCCACGGGTTCCATCTTAGATACGGCATCCATTTTGTCTCTTGCCCTCAAGTAGCCAGCGAACGGACGTTGTCCGCTTCGCGACCCTGGGACTCCCAAGATATTTGCGGAAGACACATGTTCTTTGTAAGTGTCTTTATGACGAGGGGGATGCTACTGTAAAGCAGATGGCGCCGCTCGAGGCTCATCTTGCCGCACGGACTTATTGTCTCAGCCGTGCATCTCATTAGGCACGTCCCTTTGATGCCTGTATCTCGTGTTTCCCGATACCTCCCCTTTTACACCCTTTCCGATCTCCCCACTGTCTCCGTCTTCCTCTGCACCTGTCCTTGTTCCTATTTCGATCTATTTTACTGCTGATTGGAATTTGCTAATGGTGGGAAGATGGGTTTTTACAGTTGGGAACCACCAAATGTTTCCGCACTTATGTTCTGGACCTCATGTGTTTCAAAGTGACCAAAGCGACCCCTCTGGGGGATAATGGTGAGAACCAGGTTGTAAACTTTTGTGTGCCATGTTGTCCTATGGGTAAAAACTGTATAAAAGGAGCGATCCACAGAACCAATTTGAAGCAGTCTCCCCAAGTTGCACGTGGTGTACTTGTCGTGACTTCTGTGTTCCCTGCAGCAAATAAACCTTGAATCTTTGACGCCGAAGGAAGTGTCCCGTGTCTCTGTGATTCGTACGCCGGAGCAGGTTACCCACGAAGGTTTCAGGTGTTGTGCCCTGGCACCGCTGGGTCTTAAAGAACCCAGTCCTTCAGTTGGCGCCCAACGTGGGGCTGCATCAGTGGTACCGGTCCAAGCCCGACGATCGTGAGGAACTTCGTGTGAAATCTCCGAGGGAAGGTGCACTCCGCTTCATCGATCCTGTTGTCGAAACAAGTGGCCCGAAGACTTTTCCCGCGAAGATTCTCGCCTCCGGACGGCTGCGACGGACTGCTGCCCTGACTGTAGACCTGTTTTGGCGCCTGGCGTAGACCTTGGTAGAGCGAGACGATTGACGGGCCTTCCTGGAGACGCCATCGATCTTTGAGTTAAGTATTTGTGGGTCGCTCCCAGAGTTCTCGGTTGTTGACACTTTAGCGAGTGTTTTTGTTGTTAACGCTGTGTGAGTGTTTTTGTCGGTGACACTTTGCTAGCGTACTTTGTTGTGTTGTTTGACGACTGCAGCCGCCAAAAAACCGAGGGTTTTGTTCTTTGCTGGGACTTGGTAAATCCCGTAACCCTTGAAGTTTGTGAAACTCGGCTAGTGTGCAAGATGCCTGGTCGCAGTACTTTGTTTAGTTGTTTCAGACCTTGTGGTACGGATTCCCGACTGGAGGACTCGTGTCCGATACCTCCGGTTGGAACTCCCACTTATGAGCTCTATAGTAAGCATGGGCTAGGCCCAATTACCTTTAACGATTATTGGATTAAATATACAAAGAAGGACGGCGACCTTCGTTGGCCACCTCATGGTAGCTTCGAGGCCCCGATCTTAGATAATCTAGAAATTAAATTGTTCGAAAGAAAGTCAAGGCCGGCCATGTTTGATGCCTTTCGGTTGTGGCGCAAAGAAGCCCGACAGAAAGAAATCAGACAGACTAAACGTAATCAGCGAGATAATGTTGCTACCATAGTGAAGAAAGCAGAGCAATTTCAGCGTGATAAGGAGGTTAAGGATAAGGAAGTGTTTGATAGACTACAGCGTATGACTGTAGATAAATGTTATCCCGCTTTGCCTACGGAGTCGGAAAAGAAGGAAGAGCCAGTTGAGGATTCTTTAATGTCTTATCTCATGAAGTCACCACCTCCGTACGTACAGGGTACCGCAGCTCCTGTGGTCCCTGCCGTTCCTATTCTTCCGCCTATTCTTCCTCCGCCTGTTCCTCAACCTGCGCCTGCTCTTCCGACTGTTCCTGCTCCTTTGCCTGTTGCTATCCCTACTGCTCCTCCACTTCCACATACTCCTGCTCCCGCTACTGCTCCTGCTACTGCTCCTGTTTTGTTAACTCCTGCTGTTGCTACTGTTTCTACTCCTTCTCTTGTTAGTCCTGTATCGTATGCTTCTCCCTCTACTCGTTCTCGTACTACTCCTCTTGCGGCTAGCTTCTTTCATTCGCTCGGACCTGTTCATGGGTCCGCTGGTTCTGATGGTCCTCAGAGACGTAGTCAGCTTCCTGGAAACAGGGAACGCGTTGCGCTATATAATATGGCGATGGGTTGGATGGTAAATCCTCTTAGATGTCCACCCCGTGTTGTCCTCGATACATTTTGTCAATTCAATATACCAACCCAGAGATATGTGTTTAATGAAATGTGTAAGTTCCTTTATGATCAGATAGCGGCCGATGCGCCTGACGAGGTGCTCACCGCTCTGTCTGATCTTCAGCTTCAGTTCGCAAATGGGCTGATAGTGGATACCAACGTTCGACGTGCTGTTGAGCGGTTGCTATCTTTTCGTCCCGCTCCAATCCCTCATGCATTGTTCGTTGAGGATATTGAAAAACAACCAGACGAGTCTGGCCAATATCCCATGCGAGAAGTTCCACCGGTTTGGATACCAGCTGATCCTAATGCTCAACCCCCGGTATTGGCGCATTTCCAGAAAGTGTGGATACATCTCCCATGGAAACGCTCGGAAGTGCTACAGGTGAAGCAATCTTTGCCTGATCCACGCAAAAATCCTACAGGGTATTATAAGGAATTATCGCAGCTTGTAGATGCTACGGTAATGAATCTTGCCGATATCGATATGTTGTTCGACAATGTCGTACCGCAACCGGTATGGGCTAAGATTCGGCAGGAAAATCATCCGAATGAATTAGGCGGTGATTGGGCTGCCATTGTAGCGGCAGATGCCGGACAAGTAGTTGCTACTAAACCCGACCAGTTGATTGCTGCTCTCCCTCAAAGAATAATAACATTAATGAAAACTCTTATGCCAGCTATGAGGGTAAACTGGGACAAATTGTCAGCTTGTAAGCAGAAGAAAGATGAAAGTGTTTCCGACTTCTTTACGAGGTTCGAGGAAGCATTCATTGACCATAGTGGACAGGACATGGGTACCGAGGGTGGTCAAAGATTGTTTGTGGATAAATTTGTTTCAAATTTATTGCCCGATTTGAGCAATAAGTTAAAGAATTCGGAAAGTGCAAGGGCCGTTTCTACTTCGGCTCAGATATTGGCTACGGCACAATACTATGAGAATAGGGAGAAAGAAGAGAACGACCGTGCTGATAAAAAGACGAAAGAGCTCAAAACTAAAGTGTTGCTCCAACAAGCGTATCCTCCACGTTCGAATCAGAATAATTCGCAACAGAATAGATCGCAGCCGCAATCGAACAGATCCCAAACTCGTAATGACTCCTCCTCCCAAAGATCCTCGTTAGGGTACAATCAATGTGCTTATTGTAGACAGGAGGGACACATTAAATTTAATTGCCCTGTTTTGAATGAACGTAATAATGGTAACTCATCTAGAGGAGGTCGTGGTGGTTCGCAGCAGGCATCACGTGGTAGAGGTCGTGGTGCTCAGAACGATCGCTCAGATAACTCATCCAATTCTAATAATTGTTTCGACCAACGTGGTTTGTCGCAAGGGCGATCTGCGCAGTACAATGTAGACGATTATTACGTTGATCAGGGAACTGACGACAGTAATTACTAGGACAGCCATAGACAAGGAGAGGGAGTGGTATCAGTTCCGGTTGATCAGAGAGGGCCTTACGTCGCAGTTGCTACATCGGGCGTCGTTGAGCCTTTTCTGTTGGACACTGGTGCAGCGAAAAGTTCTATCATGCATTCGAAACTCCCTGGCGCACCTTTGTCTGGCTTAACAAATGTTTCCGTTGGATTCTCTGGCGCCCCTGTTAGCAATCCAGTTTCACGCCCTTTGCCCCTTAAAATTGGGCCACGTGAGCTAGAAGCTCCGTTGATTTTGACTACGGGTTGTGGTGAAAATCTTTTGGGCCTGGATTTGCTTAAACGTTTGTACGCAACTTTTTATTGTTCCCCTGCGGGTGTAAAGCTTACGTTAGGAGAGAGGGTTGTCTCTCCTATGTATTTATCTCTCGATAAGCTTCCACCGGAATTGAGTTCTCTTCCTGCGTCTTTGTGGGCAACGGGTCCAAATGACGTGGGCCTACTTGATATCTCCCCTTATGTTGTACAGCTGAAATCTAATGTGCGACTGCCACGTATTCCCCAATATCGTATCTCCCTTGATGGTGAACGAGCACTGTTAGCGATCATCTATGATTTGATCGAGAAAGATGTTATTGAAGAGACTCGGGGAAACGTGTGCAACAGTCCTGTGCTGCCCATTCTTAAACGTACTGATCCTTCAAAACCGCCTGTTTATCGTTTTGTTATCGATTTACGGGAGGTGAATAAAATTGTGGTTCCTCAATTTCCCGTTGTGCCTGACATTACGGCGCTACTGACTCTTATTCCAGCCTCAGCATCATGGTTTTCGGTGATTGATTTGAAAAATGCGTTTTTCAGCATCCCGATTGCCGAGGAGAGCAGGGACCTTTTCGGTTTCTCTCTCGGTGGACGTAGCTTCCGGTTCAAACGCGCTCCTCAGGGCTACTGTGAAAGTCCATCTATTTACAGTCAAGCCTTGAAGGGTCAACTGGATGCGTTTAGGTTGCCGGTCGGTGCGGCCTTGATCCAATACGTCGACGACTTATTGGTGGCTGCTGATACTCAGGACATTTGCAAAATCGCTACGGTGTCGTTGCTGCAACATCTCTGTGAGTTGAATCATAAGGTGTCCCCTTCTAAACTCCAATATTGTTGTCAAGAAGTCACCTATCTAGGTCACTTATTGTCAAAGGAGGGAAGGAGGTTGACCCCAGAGAGAATTGCAGCAATTGCGCGAATGGCTGTGCCAAAAACCCAAAGAGATGTGCGTGCCTTTCTAGGTATCACGTCGTACTGCAGGCAATGGATTCCTAATTTTTCATTGCTAGCGAAACCATTAGTGGCTCTTACGTGCAAGGATGTTTCAACTCCTTTACCATGGACGGAAGAATGTCAGAAAAGTTTTTCTGAACTGCGTGATTCATTGTGTTCGGCTCCTGTGTTAGGTACTCCTGACTACAGTAAGCCCTTTACGTTATATGTTCACGAGAGGGAAGGTTGTGCTTTGAGTGTCTTAACGCAACCTTTTGGTGGTAAGCAACGTCCATGTGCATATTTTTCCTCGACCTTGGACCCAGTAGCTAGAGCATTGCCGAGTTGTTTACGAGCAACAGCGGCAGCTGCGGTCTCCATCCGACAATCAGCAGGATTGGTCATGGATAATATGCTTACGGTGATGGTTCCGCATGCAGTCGATACTCTTTTGAATCGAACGAAAACCCAGCACTTGACAAGTGCGAGGTTGTCTGGGTACGAGTTGACGCTCTTGGCAAGCCACATTCAAATAAAACGTTGTAACGTTCTGAACCCGGCAACTTTGTTACCAATCAGCACAGAGTCAGATGAAGTAGCAGAACATGATTGTTACTTGAGGACCGAAGAAGAAACAAAAGGTCGAGTGGACCTTAAAAACACCCCATTGGAAGATCCGGATGGTACATTGTATGTGGATGGGTCATGTTTTAAGTTGCCGAATGGCGATGTGACTACTGCCTATGCTGTCGTAACGTTGAATACTGTTGTTGAGACTGCGAGGTTGAATCAGAATTCTGCCCAAGCTGCAGAATTGATTGCTCTCACTAGAGCATGTGTGTTAGCGAAAGGGAAACGTGTGAATGTGTTTACCGACAGCCAATACGCATTTGGCGTCGCTCACAGTTTTGGACGATTGTGGAGAGAGAGAGGTTTCTTGACGTCGCATGGTACGAAGATTCAGCATGGCCAGCTTGTGAACGATCTTTTGGATGCATTGACGTTGCCTACGCAAGTTGCGATTGTCAAATGTAGTGCGCATCGTAAGGTGACGGATGATGTTGGTCGTGGTAATGCGTTTGCGGATGAGACTGCTAAGGAGACTGCCCGGAACCTTAGCACTCGAATGTATGTGACGAGTTCGGTTAGGTGGCCTACAGAATCGAGTATGTGTGAGGACACTATCGAAAGTGTGAAAGCAATTCAGAATGAGGCCACCGAGACTGAAAAGATGAAGTGGAAAGAAAGCACGGGAAAGTTGGATGCGAATGGTTGTTGGATTGATTTGACTGATCAGAAAAGATGGATGTTACCCGATGCGTATGTGCTGGCCGTTGTGACAATGGCACATGGGTTAGCACATATTAGCGCGAAAGGTATTTGTAAGTTGTTGTTTCCGGTGTGGAAGAATGATGGTATCACGAAATGTGCTGAACGCCTGGTGAAGAATTGTATGGTGTGTATGATGTACAATCCTGGCAAAGGAACCCCAACTCCTCCTGGCAGTTTTGCTCCCCCTTCATGCCCCTTTGAGGTGATTCAATTGGACTTCATCCATATGGAGCGATGCAATAACCTGAAATACGTTTTAGTTGTGGTTTGCGCATTCTCCCGATGGATCGAGGCCTATCCTCTCAAAGACAATACTGCTTTGTCTACTGCGAAAATCCTACTGAAGGAATATTTTCCTCGGTATGGAATGCCTAGAGTCGTGTGGTCAGATAACGGAAGTGAGTTTGTTGGAAGTGTGATGAAGAGTGTGTGTAAGGGCCTTGGAATTAATCAGAAATTCCACAGCGCCAATCATCCCCAGTCAGCTGGATTGGTTGAAGGGTACAACGGCACCCTTAAACTAAAGCTAGCGAAGATTCAGGCTACGACTGGTCTTTCATGGCCTGACGCTTTACCTTTAGCGTTACTGTCAACTAGGGCGACTGTACACTCCCGAGTAGGGCTTAGTCCCTATGAAATAGTGTTCGGCCGTCCTGCGAATGTGTGGGGGGTTCCTAGGCCAGGAATGTTCTCTGATCTTGAGTACCCAATGTTGATCGATTATCTACATGACTTGACTGCTAAACTGAGGTTAATTCACCAACAGGTTTACGACGCGTTGCCGACGCAGACGGAGGGTCCAGGCCACCAGCTCCAGCCCGGAGACTGGGTGGTGACGAGAAATTTTTCACGCAAGAATAACCTGGACCCGAGGTTTACCGGACCCTATCAAGTGCTCCTGGCCACGAGGACTGCCGTTCGTCTCGAGGGACGTAAGAATTGGGTGCATGCCACCCACACCAAAAAAGTCCCTATTCCTTCGCCGGCAGACCCGTGGGTAAGGAGAGGCATTGCATCAACTGAAACAGAAACATTGCCGGCGTTTGTACCTTTTAGCGACGCACAGACTGTTGGAGAATCCTCAGCGCAGCAGAAAGACACTGTTGAACAATTAGCATCGAAAGACTCAAGACCAGAACACTCAACTGATCAGCAGGACGCTGTCTCTTCAACGGATCCTTTGTTTGACGAGCAGACACGTCCTGGGAAAACCCGATACTTTTTGCGATCTCGCACTAAGGACAAATAAAAGATCCTGCTTTTCTGTATTGACAATTGCATTATCCCGTTTTCCGTGATCAGTTTTGAATATTCATATTACTGTGATTATTTTGTACACATATTGAGCTTCATTCCTTGTACTTTTTGCTTCCACAGCTGAGAGACTTTGTTTTTGCATACATATATATTGTGCATTGAAGGCCGTAGGGCCGCGCGCGTACTTCCTTCTGGATAGTAGGTCTTGACGCTAGGTTAAAGGCCGTCGGTTCCTGGGAACTCCTAGGGATTGACTATTGCTACACAGAACAAAGTGCGTCAAGAAACGTTGCGGACGGTCGTAGGGAATGGCATTCTCGAAGCTGAATGATTTGGAGGGAGCTCAGGTTCACCGATTCAAGCTGCAGCAACTCAGTCGTACCAAATGTTTTATATTCCAACTGTTTGTATTGTTTTTGACTGCTTCAGCATTATTGGCGGGGGGGGTGTATTACACTATGTCTTACTTCTTGTCTTCTGCTACACCTACTCCTACTCCTGACCCTAAACTTACCTCTACTGTTTCCCCTCATTCCTTTCACATGTTACCCGAACACGAGCAGGCTAGACGTGTAGAATTCCACAACAATTCCTTTATTCAGCTCCTTCATCAGCATCAGTTAGTGGTTAACACTACTAATTGTTGGGTGTGTGGGTTGATGCCACATACTACGGATAAGGGAATTCCATATCTGGTGTTACCGTATAGTTCCCAAGGGTCAGCTCGAGCATTTCAAACAATGTTTCGAAGCGCACTGGGTTTCCACCCCATTCGAGAACCACGTTCCCCCTACTCTGGTCCTACCTCGTATCAAAAACCTTTGTCGATAGCCATAGAGGATTTAGATAGCGATATCTATGATCCCTCGCTTATTCCCGAAGAAGAGATACAAGCCTATAGGGTCCTAAGTAGAGGTGAATATAGTGCGTTCACTAGCGAAAAGCAGCTTAAAAGCTCGCCTCCAATATGGGTCGTACCCCACACTGGTAATTTTTGTCTCATGGGTCGTGGCCGAAGATCGCAAGCCCGACTGGGAGCAAGTGCTTGCACTGAAAATTACATTCTGCCGATGTTCTCGTCCCCTGTGTTTCTGGCTGCCAAGGGTACATACTTTATCTGTTATGATCGTGCATATGCATGGTTGCCCGCTGACTTCATGGGCTCATGTTTCATTGCAAATTTGTTGCCTCCGACGTTCACTGTAGATGCCGATTATCATAAGACTAGAGTTGTGCGAGGCGTAATTAGCGAAGAGGATACTGCCGGTCAAGAGGCAGGAGACTTTTTCAAGGGTTTCCTCCCGTTTTGGGGACCTATGGTTAATAGTAGGAACCTGAGACAGTTGACTCGAGTGGTAGAATCGACAGCTAATATTACTGCCAGTGCCCTTGGTAATATCACCACAGAACTTCAGGCGGATAGACTTATGACGTTACAAAACCGTATGGTTTTAGATGTCATCTTAGCAGATCGTGGTGGGGTATGTAAGGTGATCCATTCGAGCTGCTGCATTTTCATTCCAGATAACGCTCCCACTGTCTATCAAGCCATCTCGAGGTTGCATAAGATCTCCGAATCCATACACGTGGATGTAGGGGATTGGACGCTACTTGGATGGTTTTGGGGCCTGATGTCGACTTGGGGTTGGAAGATTCTGATGATCATCGGAGTCGTTGTAGTGTTCCTGTTCACGTGTTGCCTTTGTGTGCAGTGTGGTCCTGCCTTATGTGGCCTCTGTGCTACAACGTGTATAAGACAACCACCTGTTACCAAGGGGACTCGGTTGGACAGAGCTATGCTGCAGCAAAAGGAGCGTCTGAGGTTCCGTGACAATTGTAAGTGGTGTTTTCGACTCGCACGAATATGGTCGAGTCTGGTATCTATGAACCGCAAATGACGAGTTTAGTAAGTGTGCGCAGTTTCGCTGTGCTAACTTAAACCGTTCGTTTGTTATGTGGGTTTTTCATCTGTACCCACGGGTTCCATCTTAGATACGGCATCCATTTTGTCTCTTGCCCTCAAGTAGCCAGCGAACGGACGTTGTCCGCTTCGCGACCCTGGGACTCCCAAGATATTTGCGGAAGACACATGTTCTTTGTAAGTGTCTTTATGACGAGGGGGATGCTACTGTAAAGCAGATGGCGCCGCTCGAGGCTCATCTTGCCGCACGGACTTATTGTCTCAGCCGTGCATCTCATTAGGCACGTCCCTTTGATGCCTGTATCTCGTGTTTCCCGATACCTCCCCTTTTACGCCCTTTCCGATCTCCCCACTGTCTCCGTCTTCCTCTGCACCTGTCCTTGTTCCTATTTCGATCTATTTTACTGCTGATTGGAATTTGCTAATGGTGGGAAGATGGGTTTTTACAGTTGGGAACCACCAAATGTTTCCGCACTTATGTTCCGGACCTCATGTGTTTCAAAGTGACCAAAGCGACCCCTCTGGGGGATAATGGTGAGAACCAGGTTGTAAACTTTTGTGTGCCATGTTGTCCTATGGGTAAAAACTGTATAAAAGGAGCGATCCACAGAACCAATTTGAAGCAGTCTCCCCAAGTTGCACGTGGTGTACTTGTCGTGACTTCTGTGTTCCCTGCAGCAAATAAACCTTGAATCTTTGACGCCGAAGGAAGTGTCCCGTGTCTCTGTGATTCGTACGCCGGAGCAGGTTACCCACGAAGGTTTCAGGTGTTGTGCCCTGGCACCGCTGGGTCTTAAAGAACCCAGTCCTTCAACTGTCATATCCAGCTCCTGAGTCATCCTATACAGCATGCACTCTTTTAAAGATAATATCCATAAATAGGGAAAAAATCATCCAATAAATACTCGTTTCCTCACTAAAATGCCCAATGCTTTAAGTGGGAGTACGGAGGTCTCTAAAAGGTGTGCGGCCAAATGAGCACAACATGGACTAATTTCCAGGAGGCCTGGCCTACTTAATTAAGGGTGTTGCGTATAAATGTAAACTACAATCCTGTGCTTCACACAGCATGCCACCTGACTAGTATTTTGGTACCTCTGTGAGTTTTCTCTTATTGTATCCAGACATGTCACACAGCAACAAACATTAATTCCTAAAACAAGCCAGACACATTGGCTTTACCAATGCTTGTTAGTTGTTTAAAATAAATGAATAACATTGAGTTGCATTGAGAATAATTAGAATTGAAAAGGTTTGACTCCTTAAAAGATGAGACTGCAAATTAAATGTTAATAAGCTTTGTGAAAGGGGCGGTGAGCTTCAGAGTGTCTTAGACACTCATTCTCTCCTTCACACAAACTTTCCTCTGGAGCGCCTGCCTCTTTTTGACACCTACGCCTCCTTACATCTTTCTGAAATCCTCCATCTGTAATTCTCATACTTTTTCACAATTTCAAAACTTAAACTCACCTAGACACCTGGAGGCGACTTAAGAGTCCTATGTAGCCTTAAAAAAAACTACAGAAACAAAACATAATAAAACAACCACAAATACTCGTAGGGAATATAAATGAAGTAAAACATTTGAAATGTAAACAGGGATTGCATTGCTGCCATGGAATACCTTAAGGGTTTGTACATTCATTGTTGAGAAATTGATCAGTACGTTTGCCAGTACAGTAAAGAGCATGAATAATAAGCCATATAGCGACCCATTTCAAATATCAGTTTTCAATTTCTGCTGGGTCCAAACCCCGACTGGAGTCAGGACTCGTCCCACTTAAAGCCCTGAAAAAACTTCTGGACTACTAAATCATGCCTGCACCACTTTCTCAGGGTCTTACAAATTAACGCGCCTTCTAGAATAGCTCCAATGTGGCTGGCCTTTGCTCTGTGTATGTAAGCAGCCATATAGCTAATCAATGGCAAAGAACCCAAACCAAAATTGCTGCTAATTTTATAGAACACACTGACAAGTCCCCTCACTGGTTACTGACAGTGGAGTAGCTGGACACATCCGCCAGTCACAGGGCCGGACTGGGAACCAAAAGCAGTCCATGCAATTTTCTCGGACCGGTCACTGGGGAAGCACTGTCTAGTCAGAGGATGCTGAAAATGTTTGCTTGCTGCTTTTGTCACTGGGGTCTGATATTTTAGTACCGCTGTGAAGCCAGCCCCCAGTGACAACCCCCCCCCCCCCCCCCCGCCCCCCACCACACCCTCCTAGCCTCTGGAGCAACGCCCGATGCCCAGTACGGCCAGTTCTGACCTCGCCACCATCACCTGAGATTGCATCAGATCGAAATGAGCAGCACCGTGGTAATACATAAATAATAGTATAATTAAACATTCTAAGATTAACTCCTTGGATGCTATGGACATCCTCTCCACAATCATATAGCTCAACACTGGGCCGTATGGATGTGGAGATCATGTCCAAGTGTCCAGCAATGGAGCAGCAGCTGTAATGCCCCTCTGGGTCAGCGCAGGAGACACTCCAGCTCCCCACCCCCCCATGGGTAAGTGACAGTCCTGCAAATTACATGGTTGCGTCAGTGATGCAATGTGCATTTGCAGGACAGGCATCAGGGAAACAACTTCCTGGTTTCCCTGAGAGCATAAAGGGGCCTGAAAACAGCCTCATTCTCCATGCTCCTAGAGAATTCTGCCTTCAAGGAGCTATTGTTGGAATCCTGACTTTTTCTGCTATCCAATGATGCCTCCCTTTTCCTGCTAAGCACCAAGCGATGACAGTGGACTGTGATGAGTTGCGCTACCACTAGACACTGGGGATTTTTTTCAGGACTAGACGTGCCCCTTGGGGAAGGTCCTGTTCTTCCCCCACTTCCTTAATTCGTTCGTGCTTGTTTTGGGTGTAAAAGGTAGCATTTACCTCCAATCTGAACTCTTGGGGAGGGGATAGAAAGCCCACTAGACACCAGTGAATTAAAAAAGAAGCCATGGTGGTGGCGCACATTTACACAGGGCCATGCCTCTACAATAAAAAGGGCATTACAGGGAGAGTGGCTAGGTGCCGAAGAAGATGGGCGCGAGCTAGTAAGGGCCTAATAATCTGCCTCAATAATCAGAATGCTGAAGTAACTGTAGCATCGAGTCATCTACTGGATCAGCGTGCTGGGTTTTGGGTAAATTCCTGCCCATCCTTATATCCACAGACAGCGAGGACGGTTGTCACCTTCTGGCGACACTGAGCCTTGTACTCGATTGAGAGGCCAGAGTTGGAGCTCGGCGGAATAGGTGGGTCTCGCCTAGCAGCGATGTCATCTGGGAACGGTGGAGCTGGGCCGAGGGCAAAGTGTCTGCTTCCCCCCCCCCCCCCCCCCCCCCCCCCCCCACCGATTTGATCACTGAACGCTCATGCAGCTCAGGGGGAGGACCGTGCAGAGAATCAAGGGCCGGAGCTTTCCAGACCCCTGGGAATTCCCTGCAGTAGGCTTAAATAAAAGCTGGCAAGCAGGCCAGATGCCGGTGGCTACCCGAAGAACAGATCGCGGAAGCAGGAGTGGGGCTGCTGCTTACGAAGTGATCATAACTGGTGGGACTGCAAGTTTCTGCACAGATCTCCCTGTGTACCGGCGTGCCCTGGTGGAGCTTCCATGGCCATAAATCAAGTGGACAAAACCCCGGATATGTTGGTATGAAGGGCGAAGAGAGGTGTCTACGTTAGGCTCGAGATCGGTCAAAGGAAACCCCCCTCCTAACATATGAGGCAGTAGAGGTTCAAGGGACAGTGGTAATCCACTGGGGAATCGCATAGAGGCTGTCTAACATGGGGCTTTCCAGACCACCTTGAAGGCCGCTCATTGTCACAGGTCCCTATATAGGGCCAAATACTGGGGTGTAGTGTCTGATTTATACCATGGAGTTCCCTGTGACCAGGTGCTAATTGTGTGTTGGTGGAATGAACCTACAGCACCATCAGGAAGAAGGAACCGGGTCCCCCAGGGAAACCCGACAGGCCAAGTGGGGCGAGTAGGCCTCACGCTCAGGCGGCGTATATTACCCAAAGGAGCTTGGGACATAGACAAGAGAGCCACCCTTTTCATCATTGGATAGGATGTCTGGTGCCAAGGGACAGAAGGGGCCTCGGCAAACTAAACTGGACAAGTATGCACTGCGTGGGGCCTCCAGAGGTGGAGGTATCGATCGGGACACCCACTTCAGCTGTGCCAATTTATGAAGCCGGTGACCCCACCCTAAAAGACATTATGGAAGCAATAAATGGAGTATGTGCCTCGCTAGTAAATAGAATGAATTCCATCACAAATGGGGTGACACTCATCACGGCTGACCTTCAGAAAATGAGTGATAAAATAGAACTGTGTAAACTGTTACTGCAGACTGACAACTGGATACAAAAACCCTGCAGCAGCAAATTAAAGAGCTGCAAGTCTTCAGTCACAACTTGGAGATCAAGCTAGATGACTATGAAGGCAGATCATGCCGCAATAATGTTAGAATTTTGGAGGTTCCTGAATGAGCTGAGGTTCCCTCAGCCAACCACTTCATGGAAGATCTAATTACAAATCACCTACAACCAAGGAGTCTTTCTAACTTCTTTTCTGTTGAAAGAGCACACAGGATTACCGGGTTAGACCGAAGCCCGGTGCCCCTCCCAGACCTTGGCCAGATTGTTTAATTTTCATGACCAAGACATTGTATTGCAGTGAGGTCAGAGTGCTCCATCGGTTATATATGAGAACAGCACAATAACATTTTTTCCCAACTTCACAGTCAAAGTGCAAAAACAAAGGCAATACTTTATTGAGATTAAAAAGGTGCTGCAAGATAAAGGTATGAAATGTCTATGCTGTTTCCGGCAACATTTTGGATCAAGGCAGAAGGGAGGACTTGTTTTCGACACCCCTGAGACAGCATAGGAATGGCTGAATGGATAGAGAATGGTGAGGGGGACCAGTCCCAGGCCAAGACGGGAGAGACCCCACAAAAAAACTATGGACTATGGGGATTAAAGGACAACAGCCACCAAAATGGTAAACCCAGCTGATGTGGGCAACTGAGGTGCCCATTAAGTCCACTGGCTGTTTGTTTCATATTGCGGAGACACTGGAGGAAGATTGGTCTGAACATTGTACCGAAGGGCCCAGCTGCAGTAATGTGACTATATCCTTCCATTACAAATATAGCTGTGCAGATACTAACGTAATAAATTTGGGTGGTGGTGAATAGTGAGGAGTCACCCAGGTCACTACCCTTCGTTTCATACATTAGTTTGGGATAAGGCAACAGGCACTCTGCATAGTTGGGGAAACAGGAAATTTTATTCCCGGATTGCAGGGAAGCAGGGTGGGGGGTGTTAGGTTGTAATTTGTTATTGTTTATAGTTTAGATGACACAAAGGAAAAGGATAAAAAAGTAAAGGGAGAGTGCACATTATCTCGAGCGTGAAATAATCATGGTTCCACAGAGACCGGAGTTGTACCTCATGGTGGGCGGGGGGTTTTCCTATGGCTAGAAATCGTAGATAGGATCACTGAGAGGTTACTGATGGGCCTGTTAACAGACAAGGGACTGAGGATTCTTTCCTGGAATGTAAGCAGATTGGGGGACAAGCTCAAGAGTAGGCTGGTGCTCCAGTACATAAAGCAACACTCCACTGATTTAGTTCTACTGCAACAGATATATTTTGTTGGGAATACATGTAAAGCTCTGAATTGATGGGGATATAAGTTAGTAGTATGTTCTGGATTTTCCACCGGATTTAAAGGGGTGGGTATACTTATGCGAACCGCCTTCCCCTGTCTATAGATCACTCCTGGGTGGACACACAAGGTAGATACGCTGCAGTTACAAGAAACTGGAAGGGTCATCCAATCATGATTGTGACAATATATGTCCCTTTAGCTCTCCACAATATAACGTTTCAGAGATTTGAGAGATTTGCTATTGAGCTTCCCAGTTGGAATGCTCCTTATAGGAATTGATTTTAATGCTGCTATATCGGGGAGGCTGGACCACTAACCCTATGACTTGCACAGTCCGCAGTCATGTTTCTCAGAGTTTCTGGGGCGATGGGGCTAGTGGACGTGTGGTGAGGCCACTCTGAGAAGAGGGACAATTCACCTTCCCCTTGGGTGCACACAATAGACTCTCTAGAATAGACTACATTTTCACTCCAGCAGACCAGGTAGCCCAATTTAAAGAGGTACGCCATCTAGCAAGAGGCATCTCGGATCATCCTCTGTGTGGGCTCTCTATGCAGCAGGGGTGGGACAACCAGGGAGAATAACACCTATTAATCCATGGAGCCTTAAAATCCCACTAGTAAGAAGCATTCAAGAAAGTGGTTAGGGACAAGCCATTACCTTGACCGCCGGGGTTCAGAAGGAAAAGAGTGCAGTACTGGTCGGACTAGGGGACAATAGTTTGCAATTAGAGGGTGAAATGGACTGAGATGATTCAGGAAGTATTAAGCATAAGTTGTACATGAAAAAGAAAGAATATAAATATTTAATTACTAATGCTGCAAAGGCAACGAGTAGAGCAAACCAAAATACAATTTATGAGGTTGGTGATAAGGCAGGGAAACTACTCGCCTGGCCTGATAATCGAGAACAAGCAAGCAGACTGGTGACGGAGCTCAAAACCGATGAAGGAGAAACAATACGAGATCCAAAACTGATAGCGGCAGAGTTCGCAGCATACTATGAACAAGTTTATTCAGCTACTAATACCATAACAAATTTGAATCAAGTGAACTACAGCAGTTTTGCCCCTCCCATTCATTGACACTGAAGACCTAGCTCTACTAGAGAGTGACATAACAAACGAAGAAGTAGCACAAAGTATCAGAGGACTTAAGTCCTGTAAAGCAATGGGGCCTAACGGCCTTCCAATAGAGCTTTACAAGTTGGCGACCAATTCAATAGCTCCCTACCTGAGATACATGTATGTTGAGAGTTGTAAAGCAGGTAAACTTCCCATTGACCAGCGATTGACCACAATAGTTGTCATCTATAAAGAAGACAAACCAAGAAGTAGCTGCTCCTCACATCGCCCCATTTCTTTGCTTAATGTGGAAGCTAAAATCCTTGCCAAGCTATTAGCCACATGCTTAATACAGATCAATCCCAAAATTGGTACATCCCGACCAGTCCGGCTTTATACCAGAAAGGAATACTACACTTAATCTAGACAGGTTACACAGGGTAATGGGACAAGTAGGTATATTAAGGGAAGATGTAGTGGTGATGTCCCTAAATGCCAAAATGGCATTTGATACCATTAAATGGCCTTACTTATTTGCAGTTTTGAATAAGATGGGAGTTGGTTTTAATTTCGTTGCCTGGCTTAAACATCTCTGCAGAGACCCACAAGCAAAGGTAGTAGTCAATGACATACAGTCCCCGCTCCTTGCCCTTAGAAGAGGGATGAGGCAGGGCTGCCCTCTGTCGACGTTAATCTTTGCTCTAATACTCGAGTCCCTCGGATCGTTGATTGGTAGGAATCCTTTGATAAGGGGACTTTGCTGGGCAGGAGATTGGGAAGATCAACTTTCCCTCTATGCGGATGACATACTTTAATACCTGGCTTCACCCAAATCCTTAATAAATACAGTAATACGTATATTCTCCAACTTTGGGAATTATTTGGGGTACACAATTAATTGGACAAAGTCCATAGTATATGTACTGAGAGGGGAATCTGTACCCAGGGAATGCGATGCAAGAATGGTTGTAAAAGGGATCCGTTATCTGGGCATATAAATCACCATTGATCTGGAGCGGTTCTACTACCAAAATCTACTGCCTCCACTACAACACCTGAAAAGTGATGTGCGACACTGGAAAACCCTCCCACTGTCTTTAATGGGACGCACCAACCTCTTACTTTAAAGCAATAGAAGGTGAACAAAGAGAACCCCTATTGGTCAGGAAATCACCTCGAATAGCTATGCAGAAGTTGGTAAGGGGGTGGTATGATGGGGGTTTGGACTCAGCGACATACGTAAATATAATTGGGCAGCACAATTAACGCCTATCAATCATTGTTCATATCATCTGTTTGACGAACCAGGATACAGAATGGACAAAGGTCTTGCCTGGAGGGAGCTATAAAAGGGCATTTTACACGAAACCAGAACAACTACACCTCATGGACCCCACTCGAAACACAGTTCAGATTTGGAATGCGGTAAACAGGAGCCTGGGCCGGGCAAAAAGGATCAAACTAGCCACCCCACTATGGGATACAGAACAGATGGGGACACTGAGGGAGGTCAAGTGCTTCAATAGGTTGGATTTAATAGGCATCTCGAGATTGGTGGGCAGTCAAAATATTGAATTTAAAATATCGACCTACATTAATATCGAGTTTTTAATATCGTAGGGACAGAATATCAAAGTCAAGAATATCATTGACCAGAATAAATCGTTTTTTAAAATATCGCAAGTAAGTAATATCAAAGTAAGTAATATCATAAGCAAAACTATCGTTGTTAATGATATCGAAAACAATGTTTGTGTTATGTATTTTAGTATGTATTTCATATGTATGTTAAACATTTCACGTTTAAATATCAGAGCTGGTTGTGGGTTTATGGGGGAATAGGGAGGGGAGTAATTTAATTACAATTAATTAATTACTATGTTTGTATTAATTGGTATTGATGATTAATTATTTGTTAATTATTAATTGAAAATTAATTGTTATTAATTAGTTAATTATATTAATTAGAATTAATTTATTAATAATTATTATTTATTGTTATTGCTAATTAATTTGTTGTTAATTAATAATTAATTGGTGATCAATTTTAATTAAGTGATCAATTGATAATTATATTAATTTTGCTATTTTTTATGTGTAGTGGGTTGTGGGTTTATAGGGGAATAGCGAGGGAAATAATGAAATGAGATTGTTTTTATTTATTGGTATTTATGTTTAATTAATTGTTAATTACTTATTGATTGGTGATTATTTTTATTAATTAGTTAATTATATTAATTAGACTTCATTTATTAATAATTATTATTTACTGTTATTGCTAATTCATTGTTAATTAATTATTAATATGTGATTAATTATTAATTGGTAATTAACTTATATTAATTAGTTAATTTATAATTATATTCAGTTAATATTAATTGTTATTATTTGATTAATTGATAGTTACATTAATTGTGTTTTTCTGTATGTGTAGTGTGTTGTGTGTTAAAGGGGGAATAGTATGGGATGAAATTTAATGTTATTTAAGTAATATTAATTTTATTTGATTGATTATCACTAATAAAAAAATTACATTAATTATTATGTTTTTTTAATAAAAAAATATGTAATTGATAAGTATGTTAATTTAACCCTTACGCTATCCAGACTTTCCCTACTGTTGCACTCTCTGGAGTGGGAATAGTAATTTTTACCCCCACGCTATCCAACGCTTTCCCTACTGTTGCACTCACTGGAGTGGGAATACTAATTTTTACCCCCACGCTATCCAACGCTTTCCCTACTGTTGCACTCTCTGGAGTTGGAATAGTAATTTTTACCCCTACTCTGTCCAACGCTTTCCCTACTGTTGCACTCATTGGAGTGGGAATAGTAATTTTTACCCCTACGCTATCCAGCGCCTTCCCTACTGTTGCACTCTCTGGAGTTGGAATAGTAATTTTTACCCCTACACTATCCAACGCTTTCCCTATTGTTGCACTCACTGGAGTGGGAATAGTCATCGTTACCCCCACGCTATCCAGTGCTTTCCCTACTGTTGCACTCTCTGGAGTGGGAATAGTCTTTTTTAACCCCGCACTATCCAACGCTTTCCCTACTGTTGCACTCACTGGAGTGGGAATAGTAATTTTTACCCCTACACTATACAGTGCTTTCCCTACTGTTGCACTCTCTGGAGTTGGAATAGTAATTTTTACCCCTACGCTGTCCAACGCTTTCCCTACTGTTGCACTCATTGGAGTGGGAATAGTAATTTTTACCCCTACGCTATTCAACGCTTTACCTATTGTTGCACTCACTGGAGTGGGAATAATAATTTCTATCCCTACGCTATCCAATGCTTTCCTTTTTGTTGCAATATGTGGAGTAAGTATATATATTAATTTATATGTAGATGTTTAATTAATTTTAAAATTATATGTATTATTTATTATTATTTAAAAATGTGTTAATGTTTATATCTATAATTTTGTAAATTATATGAATTTTTTACTCATTTTTACATTATTAGTAAAACATTTTAAAAAAGCAATATTTTTAACATCGATATTTTTTTCAACGATATTTTTTCTTCGATATTTTTGTACTTACCTTTATGTAGATAGGACTTCGATATTTTTTATGTCAATATTTCTGTGTCGATATTTTTGTAGGTCGATTTTCTGTCTTTCGATATTTTGTCATACAATCCTTGAGAGTAGGTGATCTATGGTCACAGGAAGGGGCAGTCCCTTTCATTCAACTACAAAGAGAATATGACCTATCTGCCACAGAAATGGTTTGATGAATGAAAATTCTACACGCTTTCCGAGTGGCAATTCCCAAGTTGGAGGTTCTCCCATTGGAAGATAGAATTCTTACTGAATATATGAACCAAAATGCGATCAATTTGACATACCAAAAACAGATTAATAATGCCCCTGACCCTCTCTCCCAACTTTGAGAAAATTGGAGACAGAACATAGAGGAGCTGGATGATGAAGATTGGCAAGTAGCGCTGGCCTCCCCGAAGGAAGTAGCAATTTCTTCTAGGTTTAAATTAGTAAAAGTTAAAATTTTGCATAGAATATAACTCTCATGCCAAGCACTGGTCAGGATTGGCTACAGGACGTATCCTAAATGTAGGAGACAATGTAACTGGTTTTTCATATAATTTGGAATTGCGTGCACATTAAAAAATATTGGAGGGAACCTATAGGCTGCTTGGGGGAGGTCCTGGGACGAGATTGGAGCCAGAGAACAAGTGGTGCCTCCTAAAAAGATGGGGTGCCACAGATTTAAAGAGCAAAGAAAAGACCTGGGTGACACTGGGAATAAAAGCAGCCAAGCGCAATATCACAAAATTATGGGGTACCCCTGAAACACCAACAATTTAGGCATTCCTGATGGATATGGACTTGTGTATGTTAACTGAAAAAATAGCAGATGAAAGCCGGGGCTGCCCAGGGAAATGGGACCAGGTGTGGGGCAAACGGAATTCATATAGAGGGGACATATGTGCATCTCCCCTACTAGGTACTTACCCAGAGTCAGAGCTAATTATGTTAAGCAGAGAGGAAGTTGTAAATTTGCGCGACAATGCATGAAGCAGAAAATGTTATGTCTATTGGATATGTGAAGAATCACTGTGGTTCATTAACGTATGGCAATGTTTGGATGTTTTTCTTTTGCCATCAGTAAAAAGAGGTTAAAAAAAGGGCATTACAATCTTTATGCTCATCCCTTATGCAGGTTGGAGTGATTACTCCCAATCTGCACTCCTCAGAGAGTAAAGAGGCAGCTAGCTTTAAAGGATATATTTATTGAAAGAAAACAAAGGGGCAGGGGTGACCCTCATGTGACGGGCTGTGCCACCACTCTAAAAAGAGGACATTACCGTCCTTCTGTCTCTTGGGAGTAGATTGCCTCTCAGAGTTGTGCAGAAGTCCACTAGACACCAGAGAAAGCCTTTAAGAACATAAAGGGATGGAGGCGGTTAGACCTGGCTTAGACCCATGCCCCCACCCCAAAAGGGGGCAATACTGTCTATCGTTCCTCGCCAGGAACGGCAGATTGGAGTTTTTTCCCTCCCCTGCCTCAGGTAGGGCAGAAAGCCAACTAAACACAAGGGATCTCACATTTTGGCAAACAAATGGCAATGACATCATACCCTGGCATTTGACCTTAACCGCACCCCAAACGAAGCAAACCAGTCTTTCTGACTCCATAGCAGAAAGGAGATTTGCCCCCAATTTGCCCTCAGGATAGAATGACCACTTGAAACAAGTGATTTTAAAACAGGGACAACATTAAAAAAAAGGATGGAGGCGGCCTACTCTGGCATCATGCCATGTCCCCATGCCAGAATGGGCAATACGTCTTTCTGCCCCTTCTGCGATGCATAGAGGAGCATTTTCATGATTAGAGAAGTTGGCCTCTAATCTTCTCCCTGGCAGGGTAGGAAGACCACTAGACACCAGGGATTTTATATTTGGGCAAAACAAAGTGGTGCTGGTGTCCCACCCTGGCATTGGGTCCTATCCCTTCTCAAAAGGGGGAAATCAGTCTTTGTGCCCTCATGGGACAGAAAAGGAATTACCCCAGGGGACAGAAAGTCCAATAGGCACAAGGGATTCCAGAATGTTGCCAAAACAAACAAAAGTATGGAAGTTGACAGCCCTGACATCAGCCCCCACTCCCACACCAGAAGGGGCAATACAGTCTTTCTCTCCTTGAGGGAGGCACGTAGGAGGTTTGTCCCATTGGGGAAGCTAACCCTAATCTGCTCCTGGGGCAGAACAAAGTCCACTAGTCACCAGACAATTCACATTTGGGCAATGCAAAGAGGTGCACGCCACTCACCCTAGGAATGTCCCCATAATCACCTCAAAACCAGTCTTTTTTGCCCCTAATTTGGAGTGTGAGGGCAGGCAGGGAACAGGAGTGCAACCAATTTGCTCATGGTTGGGGTGGAGGGTCAGAATGTTCACTGGATACCAGCAATACTGTTTATGAGATAATGAGGTGAAGTATGGCCCATCCTGATATCAGACCCAACCTCCACCCTTTAAACAGTGTTCTACTCCTCTAGGAACTAAAGTATCCCCCATCTCTATGACAAATGATGAAGAACTTTCAATTATTTTGGGTGTTGTTTTTACATATTGGCCAACAGAGTAGAGCTAAATCCCAATATTGTCCTTCTTGCCTTGCGTAATAGCTGCATTATTCTGGTTGGAGGTCAGCCACCAAATGGAGAAACCTAACCAACCCACACATTTCTGAAAATTAGACATTCGAAGGAGTCCAGGGTGGGGTACCTTGCATGGATACCAATTGTCCCAGGTTTGATCTGTTTCTGTTGCAGGCAATATGCCCCATAAAACAAGTGGGGTTGCTGTATTATTGGTACAAGAGGGGGGGACGCTCGATTGCAGACATTTTGTGGATTCTGCAGATTCCGGAAGTTTGTTTCATAGAAATTCAAGGAAAATGCATGATTTTAGTAACAGTCTGAAGTTTGCAGGGTATTGTGGGTAAGAAAACATTGTGGGATCCATGCAAGGCACTCCATGCTAGACTCCTGCAGGTGTTTAGATTTCAGAAAGGGACATGTTTAGTAGGTTAACCTGAGTGTTCCCTAAGCCCAGTCCCTATATCCAGTTTCCCCATTGTAAAATTATGTAATCTTTTACGTGAAATGTTGATGTCTATATATTGTTTTTCCGGGCATTTTCTGGTGCAGGTGCTATTTCCTCCCACACAAGTGGGGTACAGTTTTAATTGGTAGACATGTGGGAATGCTGGGTGGTAGGAAATTTGTGGAAATGTGAGGAAAATGATTTAGAAAAAGTTTGAGATTTGTAGTGGCTTCTCTGTTGGAAATCTGTGTGAGATCCAGACCAGTTACGCCACCCTAGACTACTCTAGGTTGCTAGTTTTCAGAAATAGCTGGGTGATGGCCATGGTCTGGCTCAAAATTTACAGCTACCCACATTCCCCAAAAAAGGTTGGTTTTGGATGGAACATTTTCATTTGTCCTTGTGTTTTGGGCCTTTTCTTTTCACATTTGCCCACCCACACAATTGGGGTACTGTTTTTATCAGGCTACATGTAGGAATACGGGTGGTATAACATTTGTAGATCCCCACCGATTCCTACATTTCTCCTCACAGAAATGTGAGGAAAATGTGTACTGTTAGCCAAAGTTTGAGTTGTGCAAGTGAAGGACTGGGTTATTTAAGACCCAGCGGTGCCAGGGGACAACACCTGAAACCTTCGTGGGTAACCTGTTCCGGCGTACAAATGACAGAGACACGGGACACTTCCTTCGGCGTCAAAGATTCGAGATTTATTTACTGCAGGGAACACAGAAGTCACGTGAAGTACACAGCATGTAAGTTCGCGGGATCTGATTCAATTTGCTACTGTGGATCGCTCCTTTTTATACAGTTTTCTCTCATAGGTTAACATGGTACACAAAGGTTTACAACTTGGTTCCCATCATTATCCCCGAGAGGGGTCGCTTTGATGTATTCAAGGTCCGGAACATAAGTACAGAAACATTCGGTGGTTCCCAACTGTAAAAACCCATCTTCCCACCATTAGTACATTCCAATCGGAAGTAAACAAATCGAAGAAGGAACAAGGACAGGTGCAAAGGAAGGCAGAAACAGTGGGGAGATCGGAAAGGGTGTAAAAGGGGTGGTATCGGGAAACACGAGCTGCAGGCATCAAAGGGACGTGCCTAATGGGATGCACGGCTGAGACAATAGACCGACACGGCAAGATGTGCCTCGAGCGGGGACATCTGCCTTACAGTATCATCCCCCTCATCATAAAGACACTTTCAAAGGAAACGTGTCTTCCGCAAGAGTCTTGGGAATCCCAGGGTCGCGAAGCGGACAGCGTCCGTTCGCTGGCTACTTGAGGGCAAGAGACAAAATGGATGCCGTATCTAAGATGGAACCCGTGGGTACAGATGTAAACCCACGAAACAAACGAACGGTTCAGGTTAGCACAGCGAAACTGCGCACACCCACTAAACTCGTCATTTGCGGTTCATAGATACCAGACTCGACCATATTCGTGCGAGTCGAAAACACCACTTACGATCGTCACGGAACCTCAGACGCTCCTTTTGCCCTCATGTAGGCAAGCACTAGTCAGAATCATACTCGATATTCATCAGACCGTCTAGATGTTGCTGCAACATAACTCTGTCCAACTGAGCTCCTTTGGTAACAGGCGGCTGTCTTATACACGTCGTAGCACAGAGGCCACATAAGGCAGGACCACACTGCACACAAAGGCAACACGTGAACAGAAACGCTACAACAACTCCGATGATCATCAGAATCTTCCAACCCCAAATCGACATCAGGCCCCAAAACCACCCAAGTAGCGTCCAATCCCCTACGTCCACGTGTATGGACTCAGAGATCTTATGCAACTTTGAGATGGCTTGATAGACAGTCGGAGCGTTATCTGGGATGAAAATACAGCAGCTCGAATGGATCACCTTACATACTCCACCTCGATCTGCTAAGACCACGTCTAAAACCATACGGTTTTGTAACGTCATGAGCCTATCCGCCTGAAGTTCTGTGGTGATATTACCAAGGGCACTGGCAGTGATATTAGCTGTCGAATACACCACTCGAGTCAATTGTCTCAGGTTCCTACTATTAACCATAGGCCCCCAAAACGGAAGGAAACCCTTGAAAAAGTCTCCTGCCTCTTGACCGGCAGTGTCCTCTTCGCTAATCACACCTCTCACAACTCTAGTCTTGTGATAGTCTGCATCAACAGTGAACATCGGAGGCAACAGATTTGCGATATAACATGAGCCCACAAAGTTGGAGGGCAGCCATGTATATGCACGATCATGGCAGACAAAGTATGTACCCTTGGCAGCCAGAAACACAGGGGAAGAGAGCATCGGCAGGATATATGTCTCGGAACAAGCACTCTCTCCAAGACGAGCTCTCGATCTTCGGCCACGACCCAATAGACAGAAATTACCAAGGTGGGGTACGACCCATATCGGAGGCGAGCTTCTAAGCTGTTTTTCATCAGTGAGCGCACTATACTTGACCTTACTCAGGACCCTATAGGCTTGTACCTCTTCCTCTGGGATGAGCGACGGTTCATAGATATCCCTATCTAAATCATCTATCGCTATAGTCAAAGGCTTTTGGTACGAACCAGGACCAGAGTGGGAAGGATGTGGCTCTCGATTGGGGTAGGAATCTAGTGCACTTCGAAACATTGTTTGAAATGCTCGAGCTGAACCCTGGGAACTATAAGGAAGGACCAGATATGGAATTCCCTTATCCGTGGTATGTGGCATTAACCCACACACCCAACAATTGGTAGTGTTAACCACTAACTGATGCTGATGAAGGAGCTGAATAAAGGAATTATTTCTGAATTCCGCACGTCTAGCCTGTTCGTGTTCGGGTAAGATATGAAAAGAATGAGGGATGCAGTGGAGGTAGATTTAGGTTCAGAAGTAGGAGTAGGTATGGCAGAGGGTAGGAAGTACGGTATCATGTAATACACCCCACCCGCCAATAACGAAGACAGAACCAGAAACAGAAGGAACACTTGAAACATAAAACATTTGGTACGAGTGATCTGCTGTAGTTTGAATCTTTGCGCCTGAGCTTCTTCCAAGTCCATCAGCTTCGAAAACGCCATCCCCTAAGACCGTCCGCAACGTTTCTTGACGCACTTCGTTCTGTGTAGCAGTAGTCAATTCCTAGGAGTTCCCAGGAACCGACGGTCTTTGACCTAGTGTCAAGACCTACTAACCAGAATGAAGTACACGCGCGGCCCTACGGTACACCTGGATGCAAGGTATCTTATTCGCAAATATATATAAAGTCTCTTAGCTGTGGAAGTAAAAACACATATATGGAACGAAACTCAATATTTACAAAAATAATCACAATTATACGGGTGTTTAGACTGATCGTGGCAAATGGGATAATGTAGATGCCGAGGGGCAAAACGAGAATTTATTAGTCTTTGGTGCTGGATCGCAAAAAGTATCGAGTTTTCCCAGGACGTGTCTGTTCATCAAACAATGGATCCGATGAAGGAACAGAGTTCTGTTGATCAGTCAATTGTTCAGCTCTTGAGTCTTTTGATGACAAATGTTCAGCAATGTCGTTCTGCTGCACTGAGGATTCTCCAGCAGGTTCAGCGTCACTGAAAGGTACAAAGGTCTGGAATTTCTCTGTTTCAGACGAAGCAATGCCTTTCCTCACCCACGAGTCCGCCGGTAAAGGTATAGGTACCTTCTTCGTATGGGTGGCGTGCACCCAGTTTTTGCGCCCTTCCGAACGGACAGCAGTTCTCGTGGCAAGAAGGACTTGAAAAGGGCCAGTGAAGCGGGGTACCAGATTCTTTTTGCGAGCAAAATTTCGAGTAACCACCCAATCTCCTGGTTGGAGCTGGTGGCCTGGACCCTCCGTCTGCGTCGGCAATGCTTCGTAAACCTGTTGGTGAATTAACCTCAGTTTCAACATTGGGTACTCAAGATTAGAAAACACACTTGGTCTAGGGACCCCCCAAACATTCGCAGGACGGCCGAACACTATTTCATAGGGACTGAGCCCTACTCGGGAGTGTACTGTCGCCCTTGTTGACAACAAAGCTAGAGGCAAAGCGTCAGGCCACGAAAGACCAGTCGTAGCCTGAATCTTCGCTAGTTTGAGTTTAAGGGTGCCAATATACCCTTCAACCAAACCTGCTGACTGGGGATGATTGGCTCTATGGAACTTTTGATTAATTCCAAGGCACTTACACACACTCTTCATCACACTCCCTACAAACTCACTTCCGTTATCAGACCATACAATTCGGGGCATTCCATACAGAGGAAAGTATTCCTTCAGTAGGATTTTCGCAGTAGACAGGGCAGTATTGTCTTTGAGAGGGTAGGCTTCAATCCGTCGGGAGAATGCGCAAACCACAACTAAAACGTATTTCCGGTTATTGCATCGCTCCATATGGATGAAGTCTAGCTGGATCACTTCAAAGGGATAGGAAGGGGGAGCAAAATGGCCAGGAGGTGTAGGGGTTCCCTTACCAGGATTGTACAACATACATATCATGCAATTCTTAACCAATCTCTCAGCACATTTCGTAATACCATCATTCTTCCACACAGGAGACAACAACTTGCAGATACCTTTCGCACTAATATGTGCTAGCCCGTGTGCCATGGTCACAACAGCCAGCACATACGCATCTGGCAACATCCATCTCTTATGCTCCGACAAATCAACCCAACAACCATTCGCATCCAACTTTCCCGTACTCTCTTTCCACTTCGTCTTTTCAGTCTTGGTGGCCTCATTCTGAATCGCTTTCACACTTTGGATAGTATCCTCACACATACTAGTCTCTGTAGGCCACCTAACCGAACTCGTCACATACATTCTAGTGCTAAGGTTCCGGGCAGTCTCCTTAGCAGTCTCATCCGCAAACGCATTACCACGACCAACATCATCCGTCACCTTACGATGCGCACTACATTTAACAATCGCTACCTGCTTAGGCAACGTAAGTGCATCCAAAAGATCATTCACAAGCTGCCCATGCTGAATCTTTGTACCATGCGACGTCATAAAATCTCTCTCTCTCCACAACCGTCCAAAGCTATGCGCGACGCCAAAAGCGTATTGGCTGTCGGTAAACACATTCACTTGTTTCCCTTTCGCCAACACACACGCTCTAGTTAAAGCAATCAGCTCTGCAGCCTGGGCAGAGTTCTGATTCAATCTCGCAGCTTCCACAACAGTATTCAACGTTACCACAGCATACGCAGTAGTCACATCACCATTTGGCAATTTAAAACATGAACCATCCACATACAAAGTTCCATCGGGATCTTCCAAAGGAGTGTTTTTAAGGTCCACTCGACCTTTTGTTTCCTCCTCAGTTCTTAAGTAACAGTCATGCGCTGCTACTTCATCTGACTCTGCACTGATTGGCAATAAGGTCGCCGGGTTTAGAACATTACAACGTTTTATCTGAATATGACTTGCCAACAGCGTCAACTCGTACCCAGACAACCTCGCACTCGTCAAGTGTTGGGTTTTCGTGCGATTCAAAAGAGTGTCAACTGCATGTGGAACCATCACCGTAAGCATATTATCCATGACCAATCCTGCTGATTGTCGGATGGACACCGCAGCTGCCGCTGTTGCTCTCAAACAACTCGGCAATGCTCTAGCTACCGGGTCCAAGGTCGAGGAAAAATATGCACATGGACGCTGCTTATCACCGAAGGGTTGCGTTAAGACACTCAACGCACAACCTTCCCTCTCGTGAACGTATAGTGTAAACGGCTTGCTGTAGTCAGGAGTACCTAACACAGGAGCCGAACACAATGCGTCACGCAGTTCAGAAAAACTTTTCTGACATTCTTCCGTCCATGGTAAAGGAGTTGAAACATCCTTGCACGTAAGAGCCACCAATGGTTTCGCTAACAATGAAAAATTTGGAATCCACTGTCTGCAGTATGACGTGATACCTAGAAAGGCACGCACATCTCTTTGGGTTGTTGGCACAGAAATTCGCGCAATGGCTGCAATTCTCTCTGGGGTCAACCTTCTTCCCTCCTTTGACAATAAGTGACCTAGATAGGTTACTTCTTGACAACAATATTGAAGTTTAGAAGGTGACACCTTGTGATGTAAGTCACAGAGATGTTGCAACAACGACACCGTAGCAATTTTGCAAATGTCCTGAGTATCTGCGGCCACCAATAAGTCGTCGACGTATTGGATTAAGGCTGCACCAGCCGGCAACACAAATGCATCTAGTTGGCCCTTCAAGGCTTGACTGTATATCGATGGACTCTCACAGTAGCCCTGAGGAGCACGTTTAAACCGGAAGCTACGACCACCAAGAGAGAAACCGAACAGGTCTCTGCTTTCTTCAGCAATCGGAATACTGAAGAACGCATTCTTCAGATCGATCACTGAAAACCATGAAGCCGAGGCTGGAATCAGAGTCAGTAACGCCGTGATATCAGGCACAACAGGAAACTGAGGAATCACAATTTTATTCACCTCCCGTAAATCGATAACAAAACGATAAACAGGTGGTTTGGAAGGATCGGTACGTTTCAAAATAGGCAGTACAGGGCTGTTGCACACGTTTCCCCGGGTCTCCTCAATAACATCTTTCTCGATCAAATCATAGATGATCGCCAACAGCGCCCGTTCACCGTCAAGAGAGATTCGATACTGGGGAATACGTGGCAATCGCACATTAGATTTCAAATGAACAACATAAGGGGAGATGTCAAGCAGGCCCACGTCTTTTGGACCTGTTGCCCACAAAGATGCAGGAAGAGAACTCAATTCCGGTGGAAGCTTATCAAGAGATAAGTACATTGGAGAGATAACTCTCTCACCTAAAGTAAGCTTCACTCCCGCAGGAGAACAATACAAAGTCGCATACAAACGTTTTAGCAAATCCAGGCCCAAAAGATTTTCACCACAGCCAGTGGTCAAAATCAACGGAGCTTTCAGCTCACGAGGCCCAATTGTAAGTGGCAAAGGGCACGAAACCGGATTGCTAACAGGGGCGCCAGAGAATCCAACAGAAACATTTGTTAAGCCAGACAAAGGTGCGCCAGGGAGTTTCGAATGCATGATGGAACTTTTCGCTGCACCAGTGTCCAACAGAAAAGGCTCAACGACGCCCGAGGTGGCAACTGCGACGTAAGGCCCTCTCTGATCAACCGGAACTGATACTACTCCCTCTCCTTGTCTATGGCTGTCCTAGTAATTACCGTCGTCAGTTCCCTGATCGACGTAATAGTCATCAACATTGTACTGCGCAGATCGTCCTTGCGATGATCCACGTTGATCAAAACAATTATTGGAATTTGACGAATTGTCTGAACGATCATTTGGAGCACCACGACCCCTACCATGTGATGTCTGCTGAGAACCACCACGACCTCCTCTAGATATGTTACCACTGTTACGCTCATTCAGGACTGGACAATTGAATTTTAAATGACCCTCCTGCGTACAATAGGCACACTGATTGTACCCTAACGAAGATCTCTGCGAAGAGGAGTCATTTCGCGATTGCGACCTATTAGATTGCGACTGCGATCGATTACGTTGTTGCGAATCATTCTGATTCGAACGCGGAGGATACGCCTGCTGCAACAACACTTTAGTTTTGAGTTCTTTCGTCTTTTTATCAGCGCTGTCATTCTCTTCTTTCTCCCTATTCTCACAATACTGTGCCGTAGCCAATATTTGAGCAGATGTAGAGACAGCCCACGCACTCTCAGAATTTTTCAATTTGTTGCTCAAATCGGGCAATAAATTAGAGACGAATTTATCCACAAACAACCGCTGACCACCCTCGGTACTCATATCCTGACCACTGTGATCGATGAATGCCTCCTCAAATCTTGTAAAGAAATCAGAGACACTCTCGTCTTTCTTCTGTCTACAAGCTGACAATTTGTCCCATTTCACCCTCATAGCTGGCATTAGTGTTTTCATCAAGGTAATAATTCTCTGAGGGAGAGCGGCAATAATCTGTTCAGGCTTAGCCCCACCAGTTTGTCGTGCATCTGCTGCAGTAAGAGCAGCCCAATCAGCACCTAATTCGTTTGCATGATCTTCCTGACGAATCTTGGCCCATACCGGTTGCGGTACGACATTGCCAAACAGCATATCGATATCGGCAAGATTCATTATCGTAGCATCTACGAGCTGCGACAATTCCTTATAATACCCTGCAGGATTTTTGCGAGGGTCAGGCAAAGATTGCTTCACCTGTAAAACCTCCGATCGTTTCCATGGGAGATGTATCCATACTCTCTGGAAATGTGGCAAGATCGGTGGAGCAACATTAGCGTCACCTGGCATCCACACTGGTGGAACTTCGCGCATGGGAAACTGACCAGACGCATCTAACTGTCTCTCAACATCCTCAACGAACAATGCTTGAGGCATCATAGAGGGGCGAAGAGCCAATAATTGCTCAACAGCACGTCGAACATTAGTACCCACTATCATTCCGCTCGAAAACTGGAGCTGTAGATTGGTCAAAGCAGTTAATACATCGTCTGATGCATCAGCCGATATTTGATCACGCAAAGCCTTGCACATTTCTTCAAAAACATATCTTTGTGTCGGTATGTTGAATTGACTAAACGTATTCAGTACCGAACGTGGAGGATTCCTATAGGGGTGCAGCATCCATGCCATCGCCATATTGTACAGCGCAGCACGTTCCCTATTACCAGGAAGCTGACTACGTCTTTGTGGACCGTCCGAACCAGCGGATTCAGAAATAGGTCCAAGAGAATTAACAAAATTAGCAGCAACTAAAGGAGTACGACGTCGAGTAGATGGAGAAGTATACGATAGAGTAGGAACAAGAGAAGAATCAGGAACAGAAGAAACAACAGGAGTAAGTAGAACAGGAGCAGTAGCGGGAGCAGGAGTATGAGGAAGTACAAGCGGAGGAGCAGTAGGAACAGAAGTAGGCAAAGGAATAGGAACAGTCGGAGGAGCAGGTTGAGGAGCAGGTACAGGAGGAGGTACAGGAGGAACCACGGGAGCTGTGGTACCCTGTGCGTACGGAGGGGGTGACTTCATAAGATAGGACATTAAGGGATCCTCAACTAATTCCTCCTTCTTATCCGACTCCGTTGGCAAAGCGGGATAACATTTATCTATAGTCATACGCTGAAGCCTATCAAAAACTTCCTTTTCCTTTTCCTCCTTATCACGCTGAAACTGCTCTGCTTTCTTTACAATGGTAGCAACACCATCTCTGTGGTTACGTTTTGTCTGTCTGATCTCTTTCTGTCTGGCTTCTTTGCGCCATAACCGAAAGGCATCAAACATGGCCGGCCTTGACTTTTTCTTAAACAATTTAGCCTCGAGGTTATCTAAAATCGGGGTCTCGAAACTACCATGAGGTGGCCAACTAAGGACACCATCTTTTTTGGTGTAGCGAATCCAATATTCATTAAAGGTAATCGGACCTAACCCATGTTTGCTGTAAAGCTCATAAGTGGGAGTTCCAACCGGAGGTATCGGACACGAGTCCTCCAGTCGGGAATCCGTACCACAACGTCTGAAACAACTGAACAAAGTACTACGACCAGGCATCTTGCACACTAGCCGAGTTTCACAAACTTCAAGGGTTACGGGATTTACCAAGTCCCTGCAAAGAGCAAAAACCCTCGGTTTTTGGCGGCTGCAGTCGTCAAATATTACAACAAAGAACCAAGTACGAAGAACCACAAATGCAATGGAACCATGCAACAACTAAGCAACCACAACCAAGGACTCTGGGAGCGACCCACAAATACTTAACTCAAAGATCGATGGCGTCACCAGGAAGGCCCGTCAATCGTCTCGCTGTACCAAGGTCTACGCCAGGCGCCAAAACAGGTCTACAGTCAGGGCAGCAGTCCGTCGCAGCCGTCAGGAGGCGGGAATCTTCGCGGGAAAAGTCGTCGGGCCACTTATTTCGACAACAGGATCGATGAAGCGGGGTGCACCTTCCCTCGGAGATTTCACACGAAGTTCCTCACGATCGTCGGGCTTGGACCGGTACCACTGATGCAGCCCCATGTTGGGCGCCAACTGAAGGACTGGGTTATTTAAGACCCAGCGGTGCCAGGGGACAACACCTGAAACCTTCGTGGGTAACCTGTTCCGGCGTACAAATGACAGAGACACGGGACACTTCCTTCGGCGTCAAAGATTCGAGATTTATTTACTGCAGGGAACACAGAAGTCACGTGAAGTACACAGCATGTAAGTTCGCGGGATCTGATTCAATTTGCTACTGTGGATCGCTCCTTTTTATACAGTTTTCTCTCATAGGTTAACATGGTACACAAAGGTTTACAACTTGGTTCCCATCATTATCCCCGAGAGGGGTCGCTTTGATGTATTCAAGGTCCGGAACATAAGTACAGAAACATTCGGTGGTTCCCAACTGTAAAAACCCATCTTCCCACCATTAGTACATTCCTATCGGTAGTAAACAGATCGAAGAAGGAACAAGGACAGGTGCAAAGGAAGGCAGAAACAGTGGGGAGATCGGAAAGGGTGTAAAAGGGGTGGTATCAGGAAACACGAGCTGCAGGCATCAAAGGGACGTGCCTAATGGGATGCGCGGCTGAGACAATAGACCGACACGGCAAGATGTGCCTCGAGCGGGGACACCTGCCCTACAGTATCATCCCCCTCATCATAAAGACACTTTCAAAGGAAACGTGTCTTCCGCAAGAGTCTTGGGAATCCCAGGGTCGCGAAGCAGACAGCGTCCGTTCGCTGGCTACTTGAGGGCAAGAGACAAAATGGATGCCGTATCTAAGATGGAACCCGTGGGTACAGATGTAAACCCACGAAACAAACGAACGGTTCAGGTTAGCACAGCGAAACTGCGCACACCCACTAAACTCGTCATTTGCGGTTCATAGATACCAGACTCGACCATATTCGTGCGAGTCGAAAACACCACTTACGATCGTCACAGAACCTCACAAGGGCTTCTGGGTAAAACACTTATTCAGATCCATGCAAGTCATACCTCCCTGAAGTAGGTGTAGAGATTTCAGGAGTATCTGGGTTTAGTTGGTTCTCACAGCACTGGCTGAGCTAGGGCCCAAATTCTGCAGCCATTGAAATTGAAAAAAATGCATCGGTTTTGAGTGGAAATATTTGATCTTTCCATGTTCTGTTTTGCCCTCCTGTCCTGTTAATAGATCTAGATAACCCACTCAAATGGGGCACTGTTTTTATCATGAGACATGTGGGGAGTGATAGGAAATTTGAGGACCCCAAAAGATTTTGGCACTTTCCCTCACAGAAATTTGAGGAAAATGTGTGCTTTAGATAAAGTTTTGTGGTTTGCAAGGTCTTCAGTGTAAAATAACCTTGTAAGAGCCACACAAGTCACACTACTCTGGACTCCATCAGGTGTCTTATTTTCTGAAATGTCTAGGTATGGTAGGTGTCCCTGGGTGACGGCCAACCACAGGCTCAAAATCAATAGCTACCAACACTGAAAATAAAAAGGTTGGTTTTGAGGGCCTCTGTTCATGTTGCATTTTTGGCCTTTTCCAGCCACCAGTACTAGGCCCACCCACACAAGTCGGGCACTGCTTCTTTGGGGATACATGTGGAAATGCTGGGTTATAGGAAAATTGTGGACCCCAGCAGATTCCTTAACTTTCCCTGTGAGGAAAATGTATGCTTAGAGCAAGTTTGTGGTTTGCATGGGCTTCTGGGTACAGAAAACCTTTTAAGAGTCATCTAAGTCACACCACCATGGACTCCCAAGTGTTTAGTTTTCTGATATGTCTTGGTTTGATTGGTTTCCAAGGGTGGTGGTTGAGCTAGAACCCAAATTACACAGCTACTCACAAAAAGTGTTGATTTTGCTGACTGAAATGTGATGTCTCCGGATTGTGTTTTGGGGCCTTTTTGGTTGCCGGCTTTAAGTCCAACCACATATGTGAGGTACTGTTTTTATCGGGGGAAATGTGAAAATAAAATAATAGAACATCTGTTATTACCAATTGGACTTCTCTGCATTTGGGGCATCCAGCGTGCAAGAAAGAAGACATCATACAAAATGCCCTCTGAATTACACGATAGCATGGCTAACACTAAATTCAGGCATATGCAAATAAGCAGTGTTCCTAACAGGAGCGGCCCGTGCAGGTAGGAGTGATGAGGCAGCGGGGCAGGGTGGGCGGGATTCGGCAGAGGACCAGGAGTTAAAATTAAATAAATATTATTTTTGCTCATCGTCGTCTATCAAATCCAACCCCACCCAGTCCCACCGCACTACTCTTACCTGCATGTTCCGCTCCTGGTTCTTCAACTCAGTATCTTATGTACACTTCAGAAATACATAGTTCTCCGTCACAGCCATTATTCGTTCCTTATATTTTACCCATTTAATTGACGTATAGTGAGTTCATAATGAAAATTGAAGGTAAGGTGTAGGTAAGTTGTTGGCTCTGAATATTGCATGTTTTTGTAGGAGCTACAAACTCTGCATACCCTCATGACTAGAACCGGCTACTGAATGTAACAGTATATTACCTTTGTAAATCAGTCCCCATGAAAACAAATTACAGATAAAAATGTTGTCACAAATGGTAGTTTTTTTTTATTTCACCAAATGTTTTGTTAAGGAAAACCTTAAGGGATCTACACAAATGATGCCATATTGAATTCAGAATTGTATCTACTTTTCAGGAACGTATAGTTTACTGTGTACACCCATGGGTTTCACACCTCTTTCTATCACAAAGTGCCAGTAGGTTGCATCCATAAAAATGAGGAAAAATGGACTACCTCTTATACCAATCGAAAAACAGTGGTAAAAAATGTTTTTTGATACAATTCTACATGTTCTGGATGGCTGACAATATGGGGATCCTAGCAGACCAAACCTTTTGTTGATGTCATTTTTAACTTTAAAAAATATGATTTCTTGCACAGCATCTTTTTTTTCATTTTCCCACAAAAACCATACTTTAGCTACATTTTGGGGTATTTTCTTGTTTCCCTTTAAGGGTTATCTTTACAATGTCCAGGATGTTGGAAAAAAGGGACGCACATTTGGCTTGGACACCTTTTGTGGAAAAAAGGTATGACGGTTTAAGCACATGCTACCCAAAACATTCAAAAATTGACTTAGCACCAGGGGGTAAGCCTTAGCAGTTAAGAGGTTAAGAACGTATTCATATAAAGAAAAATGCCCAAAACAAAGCAGTATCTTATATAATGATATGACACTACCCTCCACATCACCTTCAAAAAGTGAAAGCTACCAAATTACAAAATATATATAAAACACATCTAAATCAAAAAAAAGAAAGGGCTTGGTGCAGGTAGCTCTGGAGTAAGATGTGTTCTCTGCTCCGCTGCCACCCGGGCCAAACAAGGATATCACCTACAGCATCCCTGTGCAGATATTGATTGGTTAGTCTGTCCTCCGAGACATTCAAACCACAATGACCCTGCCTGAGTGCTGTTTTGGGCCCACAAGTGCCTGATTTCCACAGAGTGGTGGCCGGGACAGCTGTCAGCCTCACATGATGGTGGCCCCCTGAGGTTCAGAGCAGCCGCAAGCGATGCACTTTGGCTTCCATCCGGGTGGCCTCCTGAAGATCACCCCCTACATAGCAGGGACAACAGAGCTGAGCATTGGTGCACCTACTCCCCCTCCTAAGTTGTTACGATGGAGGTCTACCCGCATTGAAAACCGATTTGGAACCGAAATAAACGGTGGCCCTTACAAGTATTTTGAAAACGCTTGAAAAGATCGTGAAACCAATAATAATCAAGAGAAAAAACCGAATCGGTGAAACACGAACAAAGTGGCCGGAGGTGATATAAGCAATTCCTTTCCTTTGGCGTCCTCCTATTTTTAACACTTTTAGATCCTGCCTTGATGAGTTAAAAGCCATATCCATCATCTTTGAAGCGATCTCATGAACTTCAGGTTACACCTTGCCCTAGTGTCCTGATGATAATCCTGTGATGCTACGCAGGGATTAGAAACGCTTCAGCCTTTCCAGTATATCTGCCACATAGGGCATCTATTAATTCCTATGCTCCAGAATTAGGGTGTACAATGGTCTATGCACCTGGCAGAGGTTAAGAAAAATTGCCCATGTGGTTTAAAGTAGCTCCGTGATAATGGAGTTCTTTTTGTTTATGAAAATGTCTTGCTGGTGTAATTTTTGGAATAATTTTTGAATATTGTATATTGTTTGTGTAAAATTGTCACATTGTATAAAATTGTCACATTGTATCATTAGTTTATTTCACCTGACCAAAGCATTTTACTGGTGGATGTGAGTTGTATTGTATCTCAGACACGAAATGAATGTTGACTTTCAGTAAGTGTTAAAAAAGAAAAAATATATATTTTTCACACACTGAACATATTGAACCTTATGGTCGTTGTTTCTTCCCCGCACAAAATAAATAGCGGTGAAATACATAAACCAGGTACTCTCTTTTGGTATTTATTATTGTAAATTCGTCCATACCTGATTTGCTAAGGAAGAAAGCCCCATCGGATTTTACCTACTCCCCTGAAGGCACCCCCTTGCACTGTGTAGGTGGGGATGGCCGACTGTGTGCCTAGCAGCATTGCGGTCCAGTGGGCCTCAGGCTGCAAAATGACAATGTCTTGCCAACCACAGCGGCTCTGAAGGCTCCACGGTCAGTCTGCATTGCTGGTCTTTCCTATGGCTTAATGTCCAGCAGTGTCTGCCTGCTGCTTCATATGGACATCGGGCCTATGTCTGGCTGATTGGCGCCACCTCACTCCTGGGCACAGTTGGGCAGCCTCCCATGGACCCACTCTGCCGACGCCTGGTCTCACTGCATGCAGCAGACCAAGGCCTGCATGGTGAATCAATGTACTGCAGAAATGGTAACACCCAGCTGCTACTGACTATAGACCACAATTTGAGTGCTGGAGGAGACTCCTTGGCTCTTGAGGAGTTGAGTGTGGCCTGGGGCATCCCAGTACATTCACTGGTCATTGCACTGGTCACGCCAATGGTGGACTGGGCCTGAAGCTTGGAGACTGGTGGGGTGGGGGCGCTGGGGAGTATCTGAGAAAAGTGGTTGCCATATTGGGAGTGGCTCTCCCACCACTACCCACAGAAGGTCCTCCCTGCAGCAGTAGTGGAGAGGTTGGCTGAACCTGCTTCCCCCCCAATGAGTGGAAATGTTGCACAATGCAGTGAGTACAGCGGCAGGGTACCCAAGGAAGGGTCTCAAAACGAGGCCTTATGAGGGTGAAGAGGACGGCCTGGCTGATACCCTCATTGGCTTTGGGGGGCCACCTGCCCCCATACTGGTGCCTTGCACCCCAGAGACCCATCGGACCACTGTGGCCCCCTCCCATTGGAATTCTTGAACTCACCAAGGTCTGACTGAGTGCTAAAGGAGTGCCTCTGAAACCCATCTCAAAAAACATCATAACAAGTCTTTGGGGGGCTACGGACAGCCATCTGGCCCTCTACGACATGGCTGACGTAAGAATAGAAGAGTGAAAGACCAACAAAAACCCCGAACAAAGTGTGGGGGTTAAGTGAAAGGGAAACAAGGAGAAATCAACACATATACAGAGGTAGTTTAAGAACCCTCACTCACCAACCTAGTGGTGACATGCTTCATCACTGGCTTCCCACTGGAAAGACCTAATGTCTTTCCAGTGTGCTACAACGCCTGTTTACAGCGGAGCTGGTTCTTGTGTGTGTTGAGGGTGTGGAAAAGAAGCCAAATTGTGCTAGGTGAGTGCGAAAAAGTGTAAAAATCTAGGGTCAGTCGGGCCGCGGTGTAGACAGACTAGGTAGTCTGTGGGGAGCCGTCTGCATTAATATATGCGACGTGAAAAAAAACCTCCATCGCGTCTGTCCATGTGGATTGGGAATCGTCTTCCTCATGTACCTGACCCTAGCAAATTGCTGAGTGGGTCTGAACGGCTTCAAAGCCGTGAGTATAACGGGAAATCCCCCTTTTTTGTCTTTTCACACTAAAATCCTCACGGCAGGGTGCACCTTAGTGCGTGTACACCACCGGAGGATTCCACTATCTGGTCCTGAAGAAAGCTGAGCGACTCGGGCTCCTAAAAGCAGAAACATGTCGACCTGAATTCATTTTTCACTGTGGAACTAGGCATCTCTGTTAGACGAGACCCCTCCTATGTTTCCACTCATAACTGTTTTTAACCAGTGCTGGTTGGACTATTAATAAAGTAGTTGACAGTCACGACCACGCACTTTTTAGATTTTTACACTTTTTTGCACTCACCTAGCACAATTTGGCTTCTTTTCCACACCCTCAACACACACAAGAACCAGCTCCGCTGTAAACAGGCGTTGTAGCACACTGGAAAGACATTAGGTCTTTCCAGTGGGAACTCAGTGATGAAGCATGTCACCACTAGGTTGGTGAGTGAGGGTTCTTAAACTACCTCTGTATATGTGTTGATTTTTCCTTGTTTCCCTTTCACTTAACCCCCACACTTTGTTCGGGGTTTTTGTTGGTCTTTTACTCTTCTGTTGTTTAATAAAAATCTAGTAGGGGTAAAAGAGTGATTGAGTATACCCTTACTCTCCCTTTGTTAATATGTGACGCTAAGAATAGACATGATCAGTCTGTGTGGGATTTACTCACCCACTCTACACCAGTTGCCTTCAAGAATTTGACCCTGGTTCCGCAGCAACCCCCACAACTAGAAATAGAGGGGACTCCTGAGTCAAACCAATCTCCGGTGACTCTGGCCTTCCTGGCCTCCTGTTTGACTCTTGTAAAGCCGACATACAAGACCACAAAAGAGACTTTTCTCAAGACTCACATGATGTGTGGCAAGACCTGTCTTCTATGGGTGACCACGTCACCTTTTTGGACAAACACAATGCTATGATAGGTAAAGGGTCTAAGGGAAAAGTTTAAAGACCTAGCGCGGACAGAATCCCCAGCCCAGTTATGTATCAAACAAAGAAGTCCGCTGGTCTATCAGTCTCTCCGAAAAGAGATCAAGCTACCAGACAGTACAAGCAATAAACACCTACTTAAACATGGTGCAAGTCCTATTTAAGAGGACAGAATCCCATCATCCACCAAAGTAGCATGCTTCATAATCTGGAATCTTCTCTTGGTTGCAAATCCTAGTGCAGCCAAGGGCTACAACCCCCTCATTGTGAGGGAGGAGCTCAGGGATGTTTTATTGATTAGTTGATCAGATCTCCTTAAATCCATTTGATGTGAGGCATGAAAGTGTTTAGGGGGGGATAGGTTGCAGTGCAAGAAGTATAGTGATGTGTAAAGTAAAGTTAAAATTGGCTACCGGGAGAAATAAGACATTTTAACGTTTAACTCTTGGTGTCAATATGAAAAAACAGTGCAAGCGCGGTCTGAAAAAATTGTCGAGCGCTCTGGTCTAAACAAAGGGGCTACATGTTTCAGCCATGATGTTCAATCTCTGATTGCTGCCTTCCTCAAGACCTAGATGGTGATTGCTACTGCAAAGACTATGTGATAAAAAATAATAACATTGTGATTGGAGCGATACAACATACAAACACATGTGGTCTCCTTTGTGAAGAATATACAGGATTGTTGTGGTCACCTGTAAGTGCACGGGTAGACGCCCCACCGCACCTGGCAACAGCTCAGGACGTGAGGCACCGCTCTCTCCATCGGTACCCCGGATATTTCTTCTGTCTACCACCGGAGGCAGCCAGAAGAAAGGTCCGTTGAGGTGAGGTGAGGCGTCCACACCTGCACTTACACCCCATTGAGTTTCAAAGTTAGCAGACATCCATTCTGCACCTTTGGTCATGCATCCAAGAATATTTTCTGATGATGAGCATGGCCCTTTAGGGATAGTAACCATAATCTGTGTGTCATCTGCATTAGACCTGGGCCGCAAATTCCGTTCCGCTCAAAGAATTTCCTGAATTTGGGTAATGTTGCATACCGCCGAGAACGCGGAATTGCCAAAAATTCCATGATCCGCTGCTTCACGGAATTTTTTGATTGTTCGCACTTTCAAAATGTGTGTTCCCGAGATATTTCTCCCCGAGCACTGCGAACGGGCGGAACAAGCAATTCCGCGTGCTCGTGGAGATTTTTTACCGTTTCGCTGAGCTTTGCGTAGAGCAAATACGCAAATTTCGCCCACCCCTAAATTCTGCATATGAAACCCCTTCCAGTCCAAATGAGTGGATCACAGTTGCTGAGGGTGCACATACAGATTAAAAAGAGTAGGACTTAGAGATGATCCCTGTGGAACTCCAGAGGGTAGAACATAGGAGTCTGAGTGAAACAATATTAAACTCACACTTTGGGATCTCCTTGACATGAATGAGGACAGGAGGACTAGCACTCGATGCCAGATACCGAGACTCCAGAGTCTGTCCTGCAGCAAAATAGGTGAAATGGTATCAAATGCTGCTGACAGATCTACGAGAATCAGCACTACCTCTGTCCTTCATCCACAGTATGCCTGATATAATCAGTGGCTGATATTAAAGCTGTTTCCGTTCGATGATACCTCCTAAAGCAAAACCGAGAATCATTGAGCCATGATTGTTGTTCTGCAGGTTCCATGAGCTGCTTATTAGGATGCAGCTCCAGGATTTGGAAGCAAAACTATGGGATGGTAGTTCTTACAGTCCCCTGGATCTAAGTTAGATTTTTTTATAAGTGGTCTAATGATGGCGCAAGGTCCACTTTTATAGGTAATATTAACCAACTGCTTGATGGCATAGTAGACTCACATAACTTCACCATCATGGGTGATTTAAACTTTAACCTTGGGAACTCAGTGGCTGATGATCCAGCCAATCTTTGCGATACGATGGCCAGCATTGGTCTTACTCAAGTAGAAATAGGACCCACTCATTCAGCAGGCCATCTTTTAGATGGCATTTTCTCAAATAATCTTCATTTATCTTTCTTGTATTCCATCCCTCTTATATGGTCTGACCACAGGACAGTTATGTTTCTGCTAAAAAGGGCCACCAAGGCTCCAACCTTGCAAGCCAACAGGGCTATTAAGAGCCTTTGACCTTAGCACACAGTTAATGCTGATGAGTAAAAGTTTTCATTATCTCAATCAATACCACAAAAGTGCATGGACCTTGATAATAGCACTCTTATCTTTAACCAATGGATTAATAACACTATCAATCATCTTGTTCTGGCGCACTTCTGTAAAAACCACAGAGAATTGCCGATGGAACCCTGGTTTGAAGACTCACTTAGAGCACAAAGGCACACCTGTAGTCGACATGTATGAAAATGGTGGGCCAACTATGATCCATGAGATAGATACCAACACAAAGAGACCATTTCAGTCTATAAAGTCATGAAAATGTAAGCCAAATCACGTAATTTAACAGGAAAAGGTCAGTCCTCAGTTAGTTCCTCTAAAGAACTCTACACAGTAATAAAACAACTGAAAAAGGCTCCGGGCCCAAAAAATAATCATGTTGCTCAAATCTTTTGCGATGAACTAGTGGTATTTTTTTTTAATCCAAGGTGGAGCCCATTTACAATGCATTTTTATCTAATTCATCTTCTTCCATCTTAATTGATAATCACAAGAGTAGTAGAAAACAGGAAATGATAATCCTAATCCATCTTCATAACCTGACCCCTCAAGATGTCAGCTCGTACGGGTATATGGTGATCATAGAATCTTAACTTCCTTTTCCACTCTCTCTACCACTATGACTCAAAATCTACTTAGTCAGGTCAAGTCAGGCTCTCCGCTCAACCCCTGCCCCCCTAGAATAGAGACGGTAGCAAAATACTTGACTGACATCTTCAATAAGATGTAGTAGACAGGTACCTTCCAGAGGGAATGGAAGAAAGCATCCATACGTTCCTGTTAAAAAAAACACCTTAAATGCCAACGATCCTAATACTCGTGCCTGCCTTTTCCAGCCAAACTGATATAGAAGGCTGTACACATCGAATTGTCTGAGTACACTAGGAATGGTGGGCTCCTGGATGACACCCAGTTTGGATTTACAAGCCAACATAGCACCAAATCCACCCTACTCCCAGCTTCGGAAGAGCACAGACAGACGTTAGACGCAGGTGGGAATGCTACCTTGGTTCTATTGGACCTTTCAGCAGCATTCAACATGGCAAATCATAGTCTTCTACTGGACCGTCTGTCTTCCCTGGGCATTAAAGACAATTCCCTCCAGCTCTTAAAGACATTTCTTTCTGACGTAGAGTACAGCCACGGCCCGTGGAGGGAGTTGCGGTGGGGCGGAAAGGTGGGGCGGGGGAGGGGCAGGGTGGGGGTGCTAAAAACCGGAATATGGATAATTGGAGGTAACTAAACAATTTAATAAATAAAACGAATTTCGTAGCGCGCCCTGCATCGCAAAATGTGCATCGCACTCTGAGACATGTTGGGATTAACATTTTTTAATATGCAAAATACAATTTTATATGTTAGAGAAATAAAACAAATATTTATCTTTGCAGCATTTTCAGGTGCCCCCGATTCTTGAAAAAGAAGGCTTAGCCATGTGTGGTATTATACTACGCTTTAAGACATGTTTTATGTAACATCATGTCATGCTATTGGGCACAGTGCTTTGAAAAACATTGCATGGTACTAGAAAATCATAAATAGGATATCGTTTGATAGAAATATTGTTCCCTAAATATCGTTTACGAAAATATCAGATTACTAGAGTTAATAAAAAAATATCAACTCCCAATAAGATGATGTATTTATAAGTAATATTTAGGAGGCAGTATATGAGATTTTTGCTCATGGTATTGTAAGAGACGTCTCAAGCACTGATGCATGGGTGAGTTATCAATATAAAACTCCTAAATTAACAAATATAAAGCCTCGGGGGATTCGCATCGGGTGAGTGAGGGTAGGCTTTTGAGGGAACCTGGGATATTAAGGTCCCTATTTCGAGTTTGGCAAACAATGTAATCTGTCTGAAAAATACATTATATCGTCCACCCTAAAAACGACTCCGCCGTGCCATCGGTGGAATTTTTCCCTCAACAGACCCGACGGTGGCTCTTAAGATCCACCCATCTCTAAATGAGGTGGGCAGACCGAGGCGTGCGGGTTGGGTGCTCCGTCGCCATGGCTACTAAGAACTCTGGTCGCCCAGCTCTAAATCAGGGCCTGAGACTTCACAGTGACGGGGCACCTTTTGCACTAGGAATAAAAGTAGGATATGTCATTGACCCAGTAGCCCGGCTGGAGGGCTCCCTACAATTGCGGTAGAGTATTGCCACAGTGCAATGAGAGGCAACACTGTAGAGGCCTTTGTATGCCTGGCAGGAGACTTCGATCTGCTCGAGAAGGCGGCTGTGGCTATTGTGTGTGATGTGTGGGGTTGAAGAAGGGGCTTGAGACATCTTGAGTTGGTACTGAGGCTTTCAGTAACATCACTCATACCCTATCCCTTCAGATGACAGCCCAGTCGGTACCTGACAAGTACAGTGCAGGGAACAGGGACCTCTTCGTGGTGCTGGAGGGCTTCAGCTTGAGTTGCCCAACTAGAAAAATGCTTCCTTTGTGTATTCATACTGATGACAATGACAGCTCTGTGTGTGACACACCTGTGCTTTTTACAGCCAACTTGAACTCTTTCCGTCATTTTCTGCTCAAGCTTGTGCCAGCCCGCTCACTTAGGAATGCAGGTGGAGGGAAACTGATGCACGACCGTTCTGTGCTTTAGAGAATACATTAGCAGCTTCAGTGTGTAATGTAAACCTCTTCCAAGGACGGGTCGATGGAGGAGGTTGATATTAAGTATCTGGAAAACAAGAATGTAGAACTGCTGTTACACAAATAAAGTTTAGAGATCGTATGTTAATGCTTTTCTGATGTGGAGTGTATCTCTGTGTGTCACAGTGAAGGCAGAGACAGCGTTCTGCCATGTATGCGTTTAATTTCCAGCAGCTTGCGTGGGCCCCCTTGCAAAGTTAACAGAGGCAGCCCCCCATGCTCTAGACTCATTCAGGAGCTCTCAGGCCTAGGGTAGCACTGGAGCTTGGGGCCCCCAGCACCGGAGGCTGTGGGGGCTATTGTTACACCATTGATAAGTGCCTAACTTACGCACAGAAGTGCTCGTTTCTCACCCTCACCCACCGTGATGGATGCAAGTAGGAGTCTGTATGGGAGGTGGTGTCTGGAAGGTTTGTGAAACCATATGCATTGTTGAGGTATGCTGGACCTCCTTTTGAAATTAATTTCTACCCCCACCACCACGCTCTTCGTCAAAACTAACCCTGGGCGTAGTAGGCGTAGTGGGGCTACGCAAAGCTACGTGAAGTGGGCGAGAAACTACGCCCACCCACGCACTTCACGTAGCCCCACTACGCGCCACCCGCCTCACGAGAAATGCGCATGCGAGGGCGGCCGCTCATGCTCATTAATATCCGAAGCGGCGGCGCGATTACAAGAGGGAGCCCCGGGGACGCAGCGTACAAGGTAAGTGATTTTTATTCATTTTAAAAAGGTAATTTAAGTATTTAGGGAGGGCGGGAGGGAGGTGGGTGGCAGGCAACTTCGCTACGCCCACAGAGTGGGTGTAGTGTTGCCTGCTATGCCTACTTCGCAAAGGGCGAAGTAGGAAACACAAGCCCTCTCCGTGGGCGTAGCGAAATACTTAGCCCAGGGTTAGTCAAAACACTCATCAAACATTAGCCCCCACAAAAAAACACCTTAGAATTTGGACTAATGTGAGGTGAACAGATCCTTGCTTTCAAAGTAGTCGAGCTAGGTATCATTCAATCAAACAGCATTTGCAAAGCGCAACACTGTCACCCCTATGGGTATCTGGGCGCTGTGTCTCCTTTGGAGACCCAAGTCTTGAATCTCTTTCTGAAGTCTGCCAACCAGGAGGCTGTACAGAGCTGGAGGGGAAGGTCGCTCCAGGACTTGGCAGTGATCCAGGAGAAGGAGTGACCTTCACTGTGGCTGCAACGGATGTAGGGGGAGGTGTGAGGGCGAGTAAAGAGGATTGCAGGTGTCTGGAGGGTTGGTGGAAGTTCAGCTGATAGTTTATGTAGGCAGGTCCTAGGTCTTGAAGGGCTTTGTAGGTGTGTGTGAGGGCCTGGCCCTGGCATCTCTTCTGGATGGGAAGCCAGTGGAGGTCTCTCAGGGTGGTGCGATCTGGGTTCGTTTGGGGGATCCAGGATGAGTCTGGCTGTGGTGTTCTGTATGGTTTGGGGTCTTATGAGGGGCTGGGTGGAGATGCCGGCATAGAGGGCGATGCGGCTGGTGACAAGGGCCTGTGTGACGGTCTTTCTGGTGTTGGTTGGATCCATCTGAAGATTCTGCAGAGCATGCAAAGTGCGTTGACTTGTTTCATGGTCAGCAGGCTGTCGAGGATGATGCTGAGGTTGAGTGTTTGGTCTGTCGTTGTGGGTGTAGGTCTGACTTCTGCAGGCTACCAGCTGTGATCCCATGTGAAGTTGTTCTTCCCGAAGATCAGCACTCCAGTTTTGTTGGAGTTGAGCTGGAGGCAGTTATCTCTCATCCATTTGGCTACATTGGTCATGATGTTGCAGAAGTTGGTTTTGGCTTTGGAGGGGTCCTCTGTGAGCCAGACTATCAGTTGAGTGTCGTCTGCGTAGGAGATTAACTTGAGTCTGTGGGATCTGCCGACCCCTGCGAAGGGGTACATGTAGATGTTAGGCACCTGGAAAGATGAGCGAACAAGCTCTGAGACCTTGTGTGGGAACTTTTCCCCGGTTCTATTACCATAGATGGGAACCACAGTTATAAGATGCATTTTAGGGGGTCACCCTGAATGGGTTAGCGAAATAACACTTGGTGCCAGTGGTAGGAGTTTCCTAGGCCTCCAGCCTTTTCACAAAGAAACTTTGTTGCCCATTGTGGCTGGAGGATCTTGGAATTGTATGCCCTGTGCATGTCCTATGCTTCAAGAAGGTTTGCAGTAAATGACTGGAATTATTTTACTTAATTGAGACGAGCGGGTCAGAAGGCTTGTGGAGAACCCCCAAGAGTCCCTCGTGGAAATGAAGTGGCGGCCTGACACTGTCCACAACTTGGCATGATGCATGTCAACGGGCTCGTCTCAGTACCACCAAACACAGCGGGTTCCTGAAATGCTCCGGCTTTTCCTATCACGATTTACGTGTCCCTGTCGTGCGGTAAAAATAAAGCTGGTTTTCATTTGTGAATAAGTTATCAAATGTCCCAAAGTCCTGAGGGTAGGTTCCTTGCTCAGAGGGAAAGGTCAGGAAAGACATTTACAGTTTAAAACGTAATTACAATTCAGAAGGCAATTGATATAGAACCTGTTTTCTTTAATACATTGTATTAATTTTTGAACAGTAGATGGCTGTTCTGACCCTTCCTGCCCAGGAAGAGAATCTGTCACTGGGGATTCAGCCGAATGGATGTCGTCAACTGCTCCAGTGAGAAAATCGGTTATGTTTTACAGTACCCTAGGGGTACGTCATACCCTGCCAAGGTTAGCGCCAGTGAGTATATCACAATCCCATTTTCAGACACTTTCCATTCACTCATTACATTTTATATTCATGGACTTTTCCTAATGCGAAAAGAAATATGCACCTATTTTCTCGAGCCCACCGGGGCCCATCTTGTACCATAAAAAATGATTTACGAACTGCTGCAGACAGTGTTTCCTTTTGTAGAACTTCGCATCCCCGTCCTCCCCTCTGATTTACATTCTTATATCCACAGCGTTGCTGGGATTTCCTCCGAGAACATTATTTTCACAATGTCTTCAATTCCTCCCTCTTCTGTCTAATAAAGAGATTTACAAGTTGATATAAAATAATGTACAACAAACGTGGCCAACCAGCTGAAAGATGCACGGGGCAGTGGCATGTGGTTGTAGGAGCGATGAACTATCAACATCCTTTTCATGCAACCTTTAGCATTGCTTTATGACATCACAATGCGCTCGCCTCATTTCTGCACGGTAAGATGACATCACAGTGACCTTTGAGGACGTGCACAATGAGCTTCAATGTGATTGCACTGATTGATGACATCACAATCGGACTAAAGATCTCACAATAAGCTTTGTTGGGCTTCTAAAGATTCAAGACATGACAGGTTGTTCTGTGAAAAAAGTATTAATTTACTTATTTAGAAATAGGCAGGATCACTTCGAACAGAAACTCCTTATATGGCAGCACGTCATGGTAATTGGAATAAGTATGCAGCTTGGGTACGGAAATAGGCAATTTGCTGAAATGTTGGGAGGTATGAATAGGCAAGACACATCAACCATACGAGTAACTGTCATATTTAAAATGTTTGCTGAAAGGTCTTTGTCTATGAATAGATACTATCAAGGGGCCACTGAGGGCTAAAAGACTGGTTGTGGTCATGATATAGTACATAGGAGCTTGTCCCTAATTTCTTTATTACCATTGACGTGTGATGTCTGTAGTGGTTTAGTAGTGAAATGGTGTAGCTGTTCAACTGTAATACACCATTATAGTTGAGTTGTGATGTCATGGTGCCTGCTGCCAAAGAGTGGTTCTGGCCAGGTGTAGGTTGTAGGAGTCGTGGTGATGGCCTCAGTCAGAGCTCATCATGGGTATCCAGATTGAGTGGGTGGGATTTGAGAGTAGTCCTTGAATGCAGACAGGGAGATGTGGCTTGAGATTGATCAGCCCATTCAAGTGCAGTAGGGATTGGGAACAGCTGAGAGGTAGAGTACAATGGTTTGACTGGAGGGCAATCAAAAAGGAAGTTGGCAACAAAGCAGGTGAGCGACCATGATCCACCATGAAAACCCAACCGAGGAAAAGGATTGGTGCTCTGCAGCAGGTGTTTAGTTAACTTGCCTGTTGACGATGATGGGAGGTGGATTGGAGTCATAGAAGATGAACAAGTACATGTTGCAAATGTGATCACTTTTCAAGGGAAAGTAAAAGGTTGGGAAGCCGACTAGGAGTCTCTCATAATTCAAATTGCTCAGGACAAGTGGGTCAGTGAATTAATTGACCGCAAGGAATGTGAGATGAGGGTAAAGCCTAACATTGAGCAGCAGAAATAGGTGGTCATGGTAAATTTAAAGGACTCTCAAGCGATAATGATCGCTATGTTGGCTTAGCGGGAATATTCCTATCGCCGCCCTTCACCTGTTTTTATCGCTGAGATACCTTGCTATTATTAAGGTTTATCTCAGAAGCGATAAAAACGGGCGAAATGCGTGAATATCACTGTCAATACAGCGATATTCAGGCATTACCTTGACAATGCTCTTAGCCATGTTATCCACCTCTCATTGGATAACATGGCTAAGAACTGGTCAGGGCAGGCGTTAGCTTTTGGAGATATTCGCGCTTAGCGCGAATATTTCCAAAACTAAGCCATTGTTAGTAATAGGAGATAGCGATATTAGCGACTATTTCCAGTCGCTAACATCTTGGAACGCCCACTTTGCATGTCATTAACAATAATTATCGCTGACATGCAAATCGGGCCCCAAGATGATCGCTATCGCCTACTAGCTGTCGCTAACTGGTGTTAGCGACAGCTTGGTAATTGGGCGATCAAATTATCGCCCCTTTAGCGGGAAAAAGTCCAACTAAAGCGGCGATAAAGGCCCTTGGTAATATGCCCCCTAGTTTTTCTTTGCAAGAAATTGGGGTGCATATTACCAAGGGCCATTTTCGGCGCTTTATCGGGACTTTTTCCCGCTAAAACGGTGATAATTTGATCGCCCAATTACCATGCTGTCGCTAACACCAGTTAGCGACAGCTAGTAGGCGATAGCAATCATCTTGGGGCCCGATTTGCATGTCAGAGATAATTATTGCTAATGACATGCAAAGTGGGCGTGCCAAGATGTCAGCGACTGGAAATAGTCGCTAATATCGCTATCTCCTATTACTAACAATGGCTTAGTTTTGGAAATATTCGCGCTAAGCGCGAATATCTCCAAAAGCTAACGCCTGCCCTGACCAGTTCTTAGCCGAGTTATCGAAAGAGAGGTGGATAACATGGCTAAGAGCATTGTCACGGTAATGCCTGAATATCGCTGTATTGACAGCGATATTCACGCATTTCGCCCGTTTTTTATCGCTTCTGAGATAAACCTTGATAATAGCAAGGTATCTCAGCGATAAAAACAGGTTAAGGGCGGCGATAGGAATATTCCCGCTAAGCCAACATAGAGATAATTATCGCTAGTTTTTGGTAATATGCCACTGGGTTATTAATTAAGTGGAGGTGATTACCTACTTTAAATAATAAACAAACAATTTGTCAGGGTGAACAACAAAAGTCGCCAAATTAACCTGAGCTTAAACCCTTGGTAGCCATGGGACAGAGCAGAGAGGCCTAATTTAGGGCCATTGTGGCAAGCATTTATGCAGTACCAAAGCAGTAGTAAAGTCAAAATACAATAAAAGAAAATTTCAAACCAATTTAGAAAAATAGAGTCAATTTTAATAAATGAAATAACAAAACAACAAAAATATAATTTTGGAATCATAGCTATGAATTTTTAAAGTTTAAATAACAATGGTGCCAGAAATCATTAAGTACCTACCAAGGTCTACTAGTCATGGTAGATCAGGACATAGGCAGGATTTGAGTCTGACCCTTAAGGAGTGGGGTCAGATACAAAAACCAGGTTTGACCCAGTTTTACCTTGAGGATTAGTCTAAAATATGGAAGTCCAAAATCTTCAGCTGGGCAAGGCAGTAGGCTGTAGCCGATGAGGGATCCTCAAGACTGCACACTTTCTCTGCTAGGTCCCGCTGAATCGAATTTGATGCTGCAGAAAGCTCTTAGCCGGAGAAACCTAAATCTTATGCCAGGTGGCAACGCATCCCAGCCAGATTGGCTTGGTAGCTTTGTTCTGGTATTCCGGAGGTCTTTGGATCCAAACACGTTCCTAGGTCCCATGTTTTCAGGGCTGGTATGTGAAGTCCAGCCAGACACATCCAAAGGTCCAGAACCTTAGGAACAGCAGTTTGGGGTTAGGACTCCCCTTAGCAGAGTGTAACAGCAAAGTTGAAGGTAGGTCCATTTGGAGCTGGCCAGGTGGGCAGTTGCAGAAAAGGCCTCTTGTAGTATTTTGTGTCAGCCTATGACCATAGGAGTCCTCTTCTTTGCTCTAGTTGCCAAAGAACTGGTCCATTCCTTCCGGGCTCTTCTCAGATCTCAGGCAGAAGGCTCAGTACTTTTCTGATCTTCCTCAGGTCTTGTAGTGGTCTGAGAAGTGTGCTGGCGATGTCACTGTATACCCTGGCACCAGCCTGCGGTTGGAAGGGGTGACTCGTTAACCAATTAGGTAAACATTTGAAGGTATTGACCTTGCCACTTTTGCAGCACTTCCTTTCACCCTACTCCAAACAATTCCAAAGTGCCCCTTTCTGCCTAAATCCAAGATGGCAATAACCTTCTCCCCTCTTCCGGGCCACCCCAGAGGTGTATTCAGGGGAATTAGGCAACCCCTCTATGTGGTCACTGCAACCAGTTCTGCCCTTTGCGCTGAAACTCGACATCAAAACTGTTATGAACATTTCAGCAGCACACTACCAATGTCTGTAATGGCAATTCAGAAGACCGTTTGATGGAGGAATTTCTCCACTGGTAGTTGTGGTGGGAGATTACGGAGGTCAGGAGGCCTCTCAATCTGACCTACATGCAAGGGTTCACCCTTTCAGACCTTTCCTGTAGCCTCCTCCCCTTTGAAGTCCTTGCTGGTTCCAGGTTGGGAACTGATTGAGGGCATTTGTATTGAAAAGTCCGTTGTCGAGTGATCATTGGTGATACTAACCATATGAGACCTCAAATTAATAAAATGATGGAAACTACCTGCACCTTCTACGCTACGTGGAGACACCATGAAAAGATACCATATAATTACGCAATGGACTCTAGTGTGCCAGCACTTCTGTGTAAGAACTATAACAACTACCAGAACCACAGACTTTATGGCAATGAGAAGGCACACCAGAGGCAACACTGTAAAGATGGATAGACAGCCAGAGGCCACGCAGGCAATAAGGGGGAATTGCAATAAACAACAGTGGCATGGATTAAGGTGACAAATTTGACACTTTTCTAGCTCCCTTACTAGGTACAAGAGATGCTCTTGAACTTTAAATAGACTTGGTGGTGGAGGATATTAGACTACCACTAGATGTTCAGCGTAAGAGGGCAGTTTGGACTGCTAAGAGAGAACAAGCCTCTGCAGCCCCACGGCCCACATTTGATGATCCCCAGGTGCAGCTAAAAGATCTAACAAAGAGGATACAAGTTTTTGGAATACAGGGCGGAGAACTTGGGCCCGCGTAGTAGGTCTTCCTTAGCGAATTGAGGGTAAATGTCAATAAATCAAACAGTGTTTTTAAAGCACCGCTTATCACCCGTGAGGGTATCCAAGTGCTAGGTTTCTGGGCTCAGTCGAAAAGCCAGGTATTAAGTCTATTTCTGAAGTCATGTATTGAACAAAAGGGAGAGTCAGGGAGTTTACATAAACTATGGGAGGTGGGAACTCCTGGTCCCCGAAATTAACAATAACAACAAAGAAGGAGTACCCCCTATATGAGAGGAAGATAGCAATTAGCCATATCCTACAGGAAATCTAGGTTAGCCATAAAAGGCCCCAACCCGTTTATCGGACAAAGCTTGTCCTTTGAGAAGACCCCTCACTCACCAACCTGGTTGGTGACATGCTTCATCATTGGGGTCCCACCCCATAGGCCGAGTGCCCATAGGGTGTGCTACGACACCTGACTACAGTGGAGCAGGATATTGTATGTTTATATGTGCTTAAAACTACAGTGAAATGGTATATTAAAAGGGGCCAGTACTACTCACTTCAAGACTTTATTCTTGAGCGTCTGAACCCCAATAAAAACAAATGTGGCACCTGTGCCTATTTAGGAAGGCTTTGGTGCTTTACGAAGTGTAATGTATTAAAAATAGCGAAGTGTGCTATGTGAAAAATTATAAGATAAAATAGGTCTACATGTTTCAACCATTTAAAAAGTTCTATGGTTTTCATCAGGACCGTGAGTATTACACGGGGTGGTACGCACACGCTAAGGTGCGCCCAATCCACGTGCAATTTAAAGATCACAAAAATTGTGGTCTATTATAAAAGGGTGTGTTTTGTCCTTGTTTCAGGAAAAAACACTTGAAGCGATCGTTGTCGCTTCACGGGCTTTGGATCTACCAAGACGGCTATTGTCCGTCACTTTTAGGTATGCGGGGCTTTGAGTGCAGTTACCAAGTAGGTTAACCGCCTGATGATCGCATACCTAAAAGTGATGGACAATAGCCGTCTTGGTAGATCCAAAGCCCGTGAAGCTACAATGCACAGGTGCCACATTTGTTTTTATTGGGGTCCAGACGCTCAAGAATAAAGTCTTGAAGTGAGTAGTACTGGCCCCTTTTAATATACCCTGGTGAGTGAGGAGTCTTCTCAAAGGACAAGCTTTGTCCGATAAACGGGTTGGGGCCTTTTATGGCTAACCTAGATTTCCTGTAGGATATGGCTAATTGCTATCTTCCTCTCATATAGGGGGCACTCCTTCTTTGTTGTTATTATTTCTGAAGTCAGCCAGCGAGGGTAATGTCCGGAGGTGAAGGGGAAGGCTGTTTCAGGACCTGGCCGCAAGGTAGGAGAAGGAACAGTCTCTGCTGTGGTTTTAGCAGATGCACGCATCTATGTGAAGGAGGGAGTAGGAGGAGGGAAGGTCCATTTGGGCAAGTTAAAGATAAGTATAGCCTTGACTAGACTTCTCTGGTGGTCCCTGCATACAGTGTGTGTCCGTAGTCCAACCAGGTGGTGATTATGGCTTGTGAGGCAGTTTTTCTTGAGCCGATGGGGAGCCATTAGAACATTCTTCAGAGCATGTGGAGAGTGTGGAAGCTGGAGGAGAGACTGCATTGATCTGTCATTTTATGGTGCCTTTGCTGTCCAGGATGATGCAGAGGTTGCCGGTGTAAGCTGTCAGTGTGGGAGGGAATCTGAGTTCAGTGGGCCACCCGGTGAGGTTCCAGGAGGAGGCAATGTTGTTGGTGTTGAGCTTCAGACAGTTGGCCTTTATCCAGTCAGCGGCATTATTCATGCAGTCATGGAAGTTGGTCTTCATGGTGGTGGGATCTGCTGAGAGTGAGAGGATGAGCTGGGTATCATTGGCGTAGGATATGATGTTGAGATTGTGGCTTCTGATGATGTCAGCTGTGCGTGTCATGTAGGTGTTGCAGAGGGTGGGGCTGAGAGATGAACCTTGAGGGATGCTGTAGATGGTGCTCTTCGGTTTTGAGTCTAATGGGAATAGGCAAATTCTCTGCGTTTATTCCATGAGGAACTATGTGTTCCATCTGAGTGAGTCTCCCTGGATACCGATCTGGTGTAGTCTCTTGATGAGTGTGTGGTGGGATATGGTGTTGAATGCTGCGGATAAATCGTGGAGGATCGGGGTTGCCCATTCTCCCCTGTCGAGTAGGGTGCAGATGTCAGCAGTGGCAGCAAACAAGGCGGCCTCGGTGCTGTGGTTGGTTCGGAAAATAGATTGGGAGGCATCTAGCAGGATGTTTCTTTCCAGGTGTTTGGCGAGATGCTGGTTGATGGCCTTCTCAAGGACTTTGGCGGGGAAAGGGAGCAGCGAGAAGGGGCAGTAGTTCTGGTGTTCGCTAAGGTCGGAGGAGGGTTTCTTGAGGAGAGTTCTGACTTCTGCATATTTCCAAGTGTTGGGAAAGGTGAATGTGGAGATGGATGCATTGAGAATGGTGGCAAGTTGGAGGCTGATAACCTTACTTTCTAGGTTGAAGAGGTGGTAGGGGCAGGGGTCAGTGGGATCCCCAGTGGATGGAGTTCATGATGGCTTTGGTGTTCTGTGAGGTGAGATGTTTCCATGTAGTGAGTGGCTGGTCTGTGATGGCATCCGTTAGAGTGAGGAGGTTGAGGAGGCGGGTGGGTTGGGGCTCAAAGTTCCTGTAGATGGTGGATATCTTGTTGTGAAAATGGTTTGCCAGATCGTTGCAGAGTTCCTTAGAAGGAAGTGTTGTGTTCTTGTGACCTCTGGGCAAGAGAACTCTGATGATGCTGAAGAGTTCCTTGGTGTGGTTGGCACTTGACTCAATGCGGTCTGCTTTCACGTTGAGTAGTTGGTGGTTTTGACTGAGGGCTGACTTGAAGTGGATCGGTCTGTAGTGCCTATGCTAGTGCGCATCTTCTCTCCAGTTGTTTGCTGCTGCGTTTTTATCATCCTTATTCCTAGTGTGTACCAGCTGGCATGTTTGGTGGATCTGCGTGTCTTGGCTGGTTTGATGGGGGTGACTCGGTCGGCGATGTTGGTGATCCAGGTGGTGAAGTTCAGGGCTACTTGTTTCAGGTTGGTTGGGGTGGGGGTCGAGCTGGGTGGTGCTTAAAGCATCTGTCCATTGGGTCTGTATCACTTTGTTACAGCTGCAGAAGGAGGTGTTGAGGCCGTCCTGCGATAGTGAAGTGGATGATGGAGTGTTCAGTCTAGGTGAGTTCTGTGGTATGACTCTTTTTGAGTCTGTCACTGGCCGTGAAGTTTGGGCCTAGTGTGTGTCCTGCTCTGTGTGTGGGCTTCAATGACCAGCTAGTTCAGGTCTATGTTGGCCATGTGCTCCAGAAGGTTGGTGAAGTCAGTAGTTGAGGCCTTCGAGGAAGATGTAGTGTTTGGACTCAACGGCAAGTGGGGTGATGAAGTCTGTGATGGTGTTGCAGAGGCCAGTGTGAGGTCCTGGGGGTCTGTAGTCAAGGGTGCCATTGGTGGTTGCTCTGTTGTCAGTGTGGAGTTGAAATTTGAGGTGTTCCATGATCGGTGTGTTGTCGTCTTCGGTGGTAGGGCAGTGGATTATTTCTTTGTGGATGATGGTGATGCCGCTCCATGTTTGTTGGTGCAGTCCTTTTGTGTCATCTTGTAGCCAATGGGCATTGTGGTGGCGATGTCGGGCAGAGGAGGGGTGAGCCATATCTCTGTGCTGAAGGTCATGTCGAGGGCAAGGGTGAAGATGGCGTCATAGACTTCAGTGGCATGTTTGCAGAGGGACTGGGGTTTGAGCAGGAGGCATTGGAGTGGTTGATGGGTGGTCTCTGTCAGCGAATTAGGAATGGCGCCAATTGCTGTTAAGTTGGATGTCCTGAGTTCCAAGTGAAGAGACATCCATGGCAGGTGTATAGTCTTGCTGTAGAACGAGGAGATGTGAGTTAGCAGTTGTTGTGTCCGGGGTCCAGGGCTTGAAGTTCTGCAGTGGAGTATGTGTGGGTGACTAGAGGGCCAGGGTTTCTGGTGCTCGGCGTAGTCCAAGGACAGACGGGCAAAGATGGGCTTGGCTGTTGCTCACCTTTGGCAAGCCAGTAATGTGTTAGCTGTGAGCATCCTCTGCGCAGCCAAGCTGCTGCCTCCACTAAGTAGGTCCTGGGAGGGGGAGGAGCGCTGGGAAGCGGGAGGCGGGAGGCAGCGGGAAAAATGTCACTCGGAGAGAGGAGCGAGAGATGAGATGGCAATAAAATTTACAGGCAAAAACAAATCAATGCCTAACAATGAGGAACAACCTCAAAACAGGAGCTAGAACAAGCACAAATACACAGGATAATAAGTGTAACACAGTACCAGGCAAACCAAGGAAGAGGCACTAGGCTGAGGGCAGCGAGGAGCTAGCACATGGCACTGCTCAATGGGGGTCATGCTGGGGTCTCCATTAAGTAAATCTTGGGAAAAGGGAGGAGCGCTGGAAGGCGAGGAAAACGGCGCTCAGCAGGAGGAATGAGAGGCGAGATGGCAATAACAATCACAGGCAAAAACAAGTCAATGCCTAACAATGACAACCAACCTCAAGTTAGGAGGCTATTTTTTGGAGAGCTGGATAAAACTGTCACTAGAACCTAGTGCCTACCCCCATTCTTTATGTTTGAAAGACCTCATTGGGTCTACGTGCAGTGTCCAACTCCAGGTGTCACTGCATGGCTAGTTGTTGTGACTCTCCTTCATTATCAAGACAAAAGCTATGTAATACAACAATCACAAGTCCAGAACAATGAATACCAACAACAGCAATCAAAAAAATATAAGAATTTATAAGGAAACTTAAAAAATCACAGGCTCAGGGATCAGCTGGACGTTTGGCCAACATATACAAACTTCATCATGATGTGAGGGTCCAGGCCCATATGCCAATGTTTGAAGCAGTAATTAATGGGGGAAAAAATCCAACAACTAGGAAAGGCAGTGCAAGGGTTCAGATTTTTAGGGCTTATGAAATATTCTGAAATATTTACTGGATGATTACCTTAATGATATCCCAATAAAGATATATATATAACATATCCTACAAGTCTTAGAAGAGTCGCTGCATTCAGTACCTCAACCAAGCTCGCCCATGAAAGAAAATGGAATAATGGAGACCGCTTCCACAAAGTGAGGTGCTCTGCAGTCCACCCTGTGATACAGCTCACCCTCAAGCTACACAGAGGACTCCCGCAACCGCATAGTGGGCTAGATGTGAGCGATGGACGGGCAGGTGCAGAACTGCGCAAATGGGGCAGCGGACACCTGCAACGACGAGTCCGAGCAATACACTGTGGCAGCAAAGTTAGACACAGGCACGCGCTTTCAAGTAAAAAACAAAAATGGCCAGTTGTGCCTGCCTGCAGCCCTTCCTAAAGTGGAAAAAAATTGCGCTTGAAATAAAAAAACGAGGCAGTCCTGCGTGGAAGGAAAGCTTAAAACTTTGTGTGCGTTGTGCCTGCCTGCAGCCCTTCCTCCTTTTGGGACGGCCCATCCGGACTGGATCCTTTGCAGCATGGCTTGTTTATCTAACACACCTCCTTTTAATAAGTAAGTTCTTCACAACAGTCATGAAGCAAACAATCCAGTACAGATGGGCCGTCCCAAAAGGGGAAAGGGCGGTAACAAAGAAGCCTCATTTTCAATGGGAGGCCACCATTTACCATAAAAGATGATGCCTTCCAATGAAAATGAGGGGCGGGCTTCAAGCCCCCTTCTGAAATGTACTCTCTCACAATATGTCTCGCCAAGCGAGCTGCACATGAGCAGTGCAATACTAGGCAAAACCTAAAAACCTGTGACCTGATGGCTGCACATGCATGTATGCGTCAACCCCCTGAGTTATCTTACTGTCCTGTTTGGAAATTACATGATGGGAATGGGCTAACATCAGACACAACGGGACAGAGTGCCTGTGCATGCCTCACCCTCTGTCACCTGCGCCCTCTCTCCCAAGCCACTTTGCCTCATTAGTACTGTGTTAATTTCATCTGGTATGTATGCTAATTTAACCATTTACACTGATGCCAAGCCTATTTCTGACACTGGGAATAAACACCTGAGAAGCAGTATGTTGTATCTTGATTTCCTTTCCGTGCTGCTCAGCCAGTATGAATGTGATGTGGATGTGGAATGTTAGAATGTTGATGAGTGAGCAGAATGGTGGAGTGCCTGGTTGTATGAGGGAGTGACAGTTGGAGACTGTGTGCTGAGCAGCAAGGATGCTGCTCGTGGTGGGGCCTTGAACCATCTTAACTACTCAACTGATGAACAACATCTAAGCTTAAATAAACCATTTAATTATACCTCATGGATACGTCTGGAGTTTTCTACAATTCATCTTTGTAACACAGTAACACCCAGGAGAATATAGGGTGCCCCTAGAGGAAAGCTACACAACATGAATATTTGAACAGTGTAAATACCTTCAAATGAAATAAACAATGAAAGCTGTGTCTAAGAGGGACTGCTCTGCAAGCGAGTGAAGCAACGTCAGGAATCCGTGCCGAATTGCTGACAATTATTCAATTAAAAGAAACAGAACTTCAGTTTGAGATTGTAAAAGACTTTTGTACAGTGACCGACATCAGATGCACAATTGGCAAAGTGTTCACATATAAGCAATCTGACTCACTGTTTCTGAAATACAAAATGACAAATGCCGACACAATCATACATGTATGCAGCACACAATCACGCAAAATGCAACAAGCGCAATGAACACATGGTACACTTGCACAATCTGAGACTCTCACGCACAAGACCTCACCTACACAAATCCTACACAAACACCACACATATACCACATAATACATATGCACACACATACAGTTCAATACGTTTATGACTCCCCAATTACCATGGTGAGGAAGCAGTGGAGGAGCTGGGGAGAGTTCCCGTCACTCTGCATCTGTGACCTGTGCACTGCTCTTGTCAGCTCTACGGGGAAGTAGAGAACCAGCACTGGCAGGAGAATGGGTGACTGAATGATTCTTTGAAACTGATGACGTGCTTGGGATTATAAACTACAATTCCCATCCTTCCTCATTTCTTATATAGTGTGCGTTGGCTGTTAAAAAAGATTTAAAGCTGCTTCTTCTCCAAATCTTGACTGCCAGCGCACACTATGGGGCCGATTCCGATTCGGTAAAATGCCCTCCGAATAGCCGTACGGAGCTTTTTTCCCGTATGAATCGTATGCAGAACCGTACCCGTACGTACGATGTAGTACTGTTGTGTTCTATCTAGGACCCCGATCAATATTGTGACCTTATGCCCCTATACGGCTATAATCAATAGATATCCCTATAATGGCATAAACGATCAGAGCCATATTTCAGTAACTCATCTCTGCAGCTCATTACAGTACATGACACAGCAGAAGCCACTTCCTTAGATTCCTAGATAACACACAGAGTTCTTTCAACAGATTAAACGCCCAGCAACCTGGGAAAGCCCCGCTTGCTTTGTTTTGATTAGTAATAGAACTCCTAACGAGCACTGTAAGAACGACCAGTTCTTAGTGACATCTTTATTGACGTCTTATGTCCAAAAACTTACGTCAAACTCGGCACCTTTCAGGTATAAATAATACCAACGTTACCTTAAGCACACACAATGGTGGTGGTGAATACAGGAGCAGAACAGTTGTCCCTTGCAGAGCCCAGCAGATGCGAGAAGCCCACGGACGCTGCCCCTCCTCCTCCTTGACGCGCTGAGAAAGACGCTGTCTTTTCTCCTGCCGAGAAAATCCAGCTCCGGCGTTTCCAGCCTACCCTTGAGGGTGACTGGAATATCGAGTCCTGAGAGGAGATACCAGACCAACAACATTCTATTTCAGAGGTACGGTGCTGACTAGACCCTTAGAGAGAATTCTTGAAGCAAACCCTTGGCAAAACCAACTTAACTTAAACTGCTACTTACTTACTCCCTCCCAAGTATTAGGCTTAGGTCAGGTACACTGGGGTAGGCATATTTAGAAACACCAGTTGAGGACGTTAGCCAAATGTATATATAAATGTAAATATTTTACTCATTTTAACTATCAAATGGCTAACAACCATATCAATGCTTTTACAGTATTATTTCGCAATACTCCTTTTACTGTACGCACTTTTTATAATAACAAGTCTTGCAATTGTGGCAATTCATTTCTCTTGCATGAGAAGGAAGACTGTTCAATAAATAATACCTTTTATTGAAAACGCCCGTCTCTCTATTCTCTGCATCCAGGTGAAAGTAATTCCTGCACAACTGACTGAGTGAAATAGCTATCTATTGTTTCACACGACTCTAGAGATTGACTCTTATTCTGAGGAGCAAAGTTGTCATGTTAATGTGGTTGTTGGAAAACTGAAACCCTTCTTGTCTGAGCCAAGGAAGCTGATCACTTCCTATTCAGTCAAGAAAGTTTCCAGTGACCTCTGAGCTAGCTGGTATAAACCCAATTAAGTTTAACATAGTCAGTAGAGACCTAGAAGACCGCACTTCTACGTCTACACTGCTGTTTATGTTATTCCAATGCGCAGGGCCTATAGGGAAAATAGGAACGACACTACATGGAGCCCAACATTTGGTAAGGCGATAAAACTAACGCAAGACGTTAGAGTAACTCAGTCGTGCTTTTTTCACACAGACCCTTTTTCCCGTAAATACTCCAATAGACGTCTGGAGTGGGTGAAAGGTTAAAATCCCCCCGAACTTAGTAGGAAGAGATTCCTATGTAGAGCTTCTGGTTTATTCAACGTTGAAGGATACAGTGTTCCAAAATATTGTGCACCTAATCTTTGTCTCCTTGGAGATCTGCTCTGCAAAACTTTCATTTATACAATGTCAGTAGAAGACAACGGAACCGCTGAAGCCGCAGTAAATGCGACTCAGCAGGGTCCCGATGTTACAGGGATAAATGAACCGGGTGCGATAATCATTCCCGGTCAACATAAGAAAAACTATAATGTTAAAACTAGAAAACGGACTGACCACACAAGGTGGCACAGTCGTCTTCGTGATAGAGGCACACGAATATCGGCAGACAGAGGTATTCTATTCTTGGATAAAATTTCCAGCTGCAAACGCTACAACACACGAGTTCCACTATTACAAAATAGAGAATCCACCGGATGAGTACGCTCCTTTCGAGGAGATTGAAATCCCATTAAAATACCAAGAGCACCTGCTCTGGTTTAAAGGCGCCCTAAAACACAATGATCATATTACCAGGCTCGGTCCACTAGGTAGACCAAGAGCAACGTGGCCGGTTCTAGCCAGCTACACACCACATCCAGACATTGAAAAAATGTCAAAAGAAGAGCTGTTAGGACAGCTAAAAACATTAATTAAAATACATGGACAGTTAGTCCAATATGTAATGTGGACTGCAACAGTCCAAACAACTGTTAATGTTCCACAGCTGACCCCACATCAGGGGAACACAAATAAAATTACACCACAGAACATACAATCATGTCTTTGTAAAACACCCATAAAACGGGAACAAATTCCTTTCTGGTTAGTGCAGAAAATTACTCAAATAGAGGCAGTATTTCCGAATACTACCCCTATTGAGAAACACAGAATTCTGACCATCTGCCTTCCAATGGGGGTGGCACCACATGTGGAGGACTGTGACACTTGGGGTACAGTTTTTGCTTCCATTTACACAAAAACACATGGTGTTCTGTCAATGGCGGTAATACCAGATGTGCTAAAACAGATTCAGAATGAATACGGTCCAGAACCTGCTTTAACTCTTGGTATGAAATTACTGAAAGACTTCAAGCAGGTTTCGGCTATATTACTAGCCAACATAAAAGGAGAAGCAGCATCTGTGGCGATCCGCCAGAAATTGAAGGAAACAGATATAACAGATCAACCAATTGAGCTTGCCAGAATTATAGAAAAATGCTATGAAGAATTAGGTAGAGACAGCTTGGGTGGGAAACCAGTAAAACCCCAACTACTCGAAAATCCTGAAAAATTATTTATTAAAAATAATCTAAACACTCCGAAAAAGAGCTGGGATGGAAATAAACAATCCACTCCCAAGGAAAAAGTTTTCCAGTCCAGAGGAAGGTCTCCTCGACGGAGGGAAAGAACTCCAACTCGAGAACACCAGTCTCCCCAGAGAGAGCACTCTGAGAAAAGATATAACCTCAGAAATAGGGATAACTTGAAAAAGCCTGATAGATATCAAAGTATTGATACACGTCCCTCTCGATCTTTTTCGCAGAAATCGGAAAGAAGAGGACGGTCAGACCCAGGAGAGCACACCAAGTCCAAAGACAAGTAACCTGCTCAAAGTAAAAAATTACAATTTCCAAGAAAGAAGGTAGCTAGTATTAGAGTAATCGAACATGCCGAGAATACTGAGGACACAGCTGAAAAACGGGGAGTGGGCACAGACAATTCTAGACAGTGCAGCAGAAATCACCATAGCTCGCAAGATCCTGATGAGTCATCTGGAGACAGTGGATGTAGGAGAGTAGGGTCTGCAATCCTATGATCACCCAGATTTTTTGCTTTTGTTTCACTGGTTTACGACTTTCTCTGGCTGTGGGCCTGCCAATCAGACCCACAGCCTGGCTGTTCTCTTTCTAAATTACGATATGTACCCTAGGTGCATTGACCAATTGGTACTGGGCCACCTTATCAGACCCTGTAACTCAGGGCATAGGTGTACCCAGGGCCGCCAGGGGCTGCAGCATGTATTATGCCACCCCTGGCTGGCCTCCTAAATTTGACACAACTGGCTGCATGACAGCTGGGGCAAAGTCGTGTAATCACCCTTTGCTTTAGGTATAGTAGCTCTATATCTAACCCTACAATGGACACCCGAGTTCCTATCAGTCACTCCTATGGCAGGCCTTGACAATCCTGAAGGCAGAGTGCGTGGGCTCGTGTGAACTAGGTTTTGGCCCGAGCCGAGCCCGGTTGCAGCTTGCGGAATCAAGACCCAATGGCTGTTCCATGATAACGCGTACCACATCGGTAACTTCGGTGTCGCGTTATCAAGGCATGTCGAGTAAGGTGTCATACGAATCGGGATGCTGCCCTCTCACCAATTCTGGCGACGAGGTTAGCATTCCGCCCTTCTAGAGGGACACGACATGTACGTAACTGTGAACCCCGGTTAAGGTTAACTAAAGCCTCAGCTCCACAAAACGGATGCTGCCACCACAGACACGAGTCTGACCTCCTGCTGCTGGGAGTCCTTCCAGCGAGGAGCGTTTGGACAAAGGATTTCCTGTCAAGGGCGGTGTTCGCACCGTCCCAGACAGGGTTTGTGTATTCTGGGTAGGTAGGGCTTTGCAAGAAGGTGACTGCGGAGTGGCACCCCGGTGCTCACTACGCATCTGCCGGCTAGAACCAGTTCCAGGGGCGCGCAGCCCCTGACCTGGGGAAAGTCCAGCAGGGGGGAGAGGGGTGCAACTACCCCCCTTCCTGGTCCCACCCTTAGGGCAGGACCTAGTCATGTACCCACCCCTTTCTTTAGGATAAAGGCCGGAGCGGGGACCCTTCCAAATTAGATCATCTTTGAATCAAGAACTACTTTCTACGAAAGGACATTCGAGACTCTTCTCAAGATTTCTCCCTTGTGACTAAGGAGTAGTCACCCTGCATCAGCGGGCACCATCTAAGAACTCTGCGGTTTGCTGCAAGTCCTTCCTCAAGGATCCGACGGCCCAGCTTGACGAGAACCGGCTTCCCTGGCACCTCTGACCTCTACCCACGTCATCAGCTCAGCTGTGATCTGTGGGTGCGACGAGACCTCGAGGGACCGGCCACCATCAAAACCTGCACGCTTTCTTAACCAGCACGACCATCGAAGCAATTCTCTGGTGAGTGCTCTGGGGTCCGAGAAGCCCCGACCCTGAGCCGCTCCAGCACCGAAGTGCAGTCTCCCAGCATCTCCACGATCTGCGTGGGGCCCTTCTGCTCGCTGCTCAAGCACGTTGTCTGGTCACTAGCCGCTGGCTTGTGCCCTTCCTTGACGACATCCGACAAACAACACTGCTGGTCTGGTTGCTCCAGATTGGCCCTTGCTCCCTTTTCCGAGAGGAGCACCCCGGACCCTCCTGGTCCATTCAAGACGCCATCTTAGGCCTACCACGTGGCCCTGAGATCTGCCAAGGCTTGTTGCCCCAATCCTGGGCCCAGCGACGCCGACAGCATCATCCTTCGTGGGACAGCTCGCACCTCCCTCCTGGTCGCCGACAACGCCTCCTGGTCCGTGAGACTGCAGAGCCTAGCGTCGCCCACTCACCTGGTCGAGGTGACGGCCAACCGGTGCCCTCCTGGTACCCTCTGACTACTGGCTAGTAGTACGAACTTGGTCCCCTCTGCTTTCAGGTGTCATCGATCTCTGATCCAGGCTTGGATCTCTACGAACTATTCATCACTGGTCGCCGGCCAGCAACTCCTTTTCTTCCGGCTCCTGGCTCGTCAGCGAAGACCCCCGACGCCTGTAAGACTTGTGCAGCCGCAGCCCTCGTGGCTAGGTAACTTCGGCATTTCGGTGCCTGCATAGCCTCCTTACTCTAGGGTCCCGAGTCCCTCGCTTCCGACTTGCCTTATCGGGTCCGCCCGAGACCACTAAACCTTCCGTGTCTTCGGACACTTGTTTTAATTGTGCACTTGAAGTATTTTCCTAAGAGATTTGGTTTGTGCTTAGTACCCTGTCCTCATAAAGAGTACAGGGCTGTTGTGATTCTTAATAAATATACTGTTTATTTTCATAACACTTGTGTGGTGTCCTTTCACTTGGTGTTCAAGGGGTATGTGATGGTATAACAGCTGGCTTAACACGCCCTCTCGAGTCTTTAGCCTTAGACTGCTCGTATCCACGCTACTAGGATAGCTGGTCTATCGGTTGACTTACAACCAATCATCATAAGGGTCGTTTGGAACGATACATAGCGGTCGCTAGAATAGCGAACGCTGCATATCGGGCCAACTTCTCACATTGGTGAGCAGCGGTTGGGATTTGAGCTTGCTGTTGTTTTACCACACGTATCCTAAGAATATCTTGTTGAAAGATCACATAAGTACTGTTAGTACATATAACTAAAGCTTAGAATACTCTGAGTTCTACTGAACCAGCTGTTGTAGCTCCTCAAGGCTTAGCACACCTTGGCTGCAACTCTTAGCAAGGGATCAGTAGGCAAACACATAGTGTAGGTAGGTGCATCACTTACACCACACTAGAAACAGTATGTCGGACAAAGGAGGAAACTCTGAGTCTCCCCTTGTGTCAGCTGACCCTCCACAGGTCATCCCTTCAAGATATACTGTGCTGAGCTTCAAGGAGTTAAGACAAGTGTGTCACTCCAGGAAGATCAAGCAGGGGTCTAACCCCACAACTTCCTTTCTGATTGGTCTCTTGGAGACTTATGATGCCAGAAAAGCTGAGACCCTTCTTAGCTCTTCTAATCCAGAAGGAGGTATGCCTCCCCTTGAGGGAACCAGAGGTGACCCTGACCTCATCCACCTCTCAACTGAGAACGAAGATGTGGAGGATGATGAGGATGAGGATCCCTCTGGGGGTGAGGCAGATAAGGGACAGGTAGAAGTCGTTAGACTAAGCAGGTCCAACTTAAGCAAACATGACAGTGGTACTGGGGGACCCCTGGGGCCACTATCAGGTCAGCTTAACATTGGAAATGGACGAGCCAGATCTCTGTCAAGAGACTCTGGCAGATCCCTTCAAACCAATGGCTCTCACAACTCTTCTCAAAGAGGGATGACGTCCCCTCAGAGGAGAGTATACGAAGCTAAAGAAAGGGCAGCTAATCTGAGGATTGAAAGGGAAGAACTTGCCCTGGCCAAAGAGAGGCTTGCCTTTGCTAGAGAGCAACAGTTGAGTGGGGCAGTCCCCACTGGTGTCAGCATTGTACCTAGCAATAGGGAAAGGAGTTTTGATACGAAACAACTTGGTAAGATAGTGCCCCCCTTTAAACAAGGGGACGACATCCACAAATGGATTACTGCTTTGGAGAGAGCCTGCACTGTGCAGGGTGTTCCCCAGAGTCAGTGGGCAGCTATCTTGTGGCTCTCCTTTGAAGGTAAAGGTAGAGACAAGCTCCTCACCACAAGGGTAGAGGATGCTAATAATTACCATGTCTTGAAGAGTACACTGGTTGAAGGGTTTGGCCTAACCACTGAGCAGTACAGGGTGCTGTTCCGGGATACCCAGAAAACGCAGTCTCAAGATTGTTCTGACTTTGTCGATTGTGCCACTAAGGCTTTGGAAGGCTGGTTGCTGGGCAGTAAGGTTACTGATTACGAAGGATTGTATAATTTGATGATGAGAGAACAAATTTTAAACAATTGTCAGAACCAGTTGTTGCATCAGCATCTTGTCGACTCGGATCTGACCTCTCCCCAAGAATTGGGAAAGAAGGCAGACAGATGGGTTCGAACAAGAGTGAAACAGAACCAGGGCCAGAATCAAGGTGGTCAGAAGAAAGCAGACCAGAAGGGTAAAGATTCTAAGGGGGAACAAAATGACCAGAAGTCTTCGACAGGTCCCCAACAACCCAAAGAGGGTGGGGGTCAGGCTCCCCAAAAGAAGAAAGAAGGCCAATCTAAAAGATGGTGCCAATACTGCAAAAGTAAATCTCACTGGTTTAGTGAGTGCACCAAGAAAGGAGGGCAGACTCCTGCCACTGCAGCCCCTAAGGCACCTGTGCCCCCTAGTACAGCCAGCAGTGGTAGTGCACCTCCCAAGGTTTAGTAGGGTTAACCCTGGGTTCTGAGGGGCGTGACAACTTAGTTGGTACACTCACTCAGGCTGTCCTTGTCAGTACAGGGGATGTGGATATGTCCCCTGACGTAAGCCCCAATACTTTGGGCAAATACAGACAGACACCTTTCATAAACGGAAAAATGGCTCAGGCCTATAGGGACACTTGTGCCAGTGTCACCATGGTGACACCTAACTTTGTGGACCCTGGACAGATCATGCCAGGTACAGAATTCCTGGTGACCAATGCAAGCAATGTCACTACCAATCACAGTATGGCAATTGTAGCTTTCTCCTGGGGAGGGGTAACTGGCCAAAAGAAGGTTGTAGTTAGTTCAGACCTCCCAGTGGATTGTTTGTTGGGCAATGATTTGAGTCATCACAATGGTCAGAAGTGGAGCACCGGACTCACATGGAAATGTTAGGCTTGCCAGCACATGTGTTCGCCGTGACCAGGTCACAGGTCAGGAAATGCCCCACTGAACAGGTGCTGGATCCTGGAACAACGGACCAGACACCTCCCAAGAAAAAGAGCAGTAGGGTTAAGGCTGCGCCTTCCCCCTTGCCCCAGGTCGTGGATCAAGTCTCCGAGGAGGCTGACCTACAGGAATTGAGGGAAACTGAGCCTAGGGAGTTCGAACTTGATCAAGTTGAATTCTTGGGTTCAGGGGGACCCTCAAGGGAAGACCTGGGGAAGGACCAGTTAGACTGCCCTTCTCTTGAACCCCTCAGACAGCAGGCTGCTGCTGAGGCTGCTGGGAACGCCACAGGTACCCACAAGGTATACTGGGAAGATGGACTCCTGTACACTGAGTCAAGAGACCCCAAGCCTGGCATGACCAGGAGGCTGGTTGTACCCTTGTCTCAGCGAGGTTTCCTACTTACCTTGGCCCACGAGATTCCCTTAGCAGGTCACTTAGGCCAGACGAAGACGTGGGACAGGCTTGTCTCACACTTTCACTGGCCTCATATGAACGAAGATACCAAGGAGTTTTGCCGCTCCTGTGTCACTTGCCAAGCCAGTGGTAAGTCAGGTGGCACGACAAAGGCCCCCCTTATACCAATGCCTGTGGTGGGGGTGCCCTTTGAACGGGTGGGGATTGACATCGTCGGTCCCATGGAACCACCAACAGCATCAGGGCACAAGTTTATACTGGTGGTAGTGGATCATGCCACCAGGTATCCTGAAGCTATTCCCCTTAGGACCACTACAGCGCCTGTTGTGGCAAGAGCCCTAGTTGGAGTGTTCTCCAGAGTGGGCTTCCCTAAGGAGGTCGTCTCCGACAGAGGTGCAAACTTTATGTCGAGCTACTTAACTGCTATGTGGAAGGAATGTGGTGTCAACTACAAGTTCACTACACCCTATCATCCACAATGCAATGGGCTTGTCGAGAGATTCAACAGGACCCTAAAAGGGATGATTCATGGACTACCTGAAAAGCTTCGGCGTAGATGGGACGTCCTGATCCCCTGCCTTTTATTCGCTTACAGAGAAGTCCCACAGAAGGGGGTTGGCTACAGCCCTTTTGAACTTTTGTACGGGCATCCTGTGAGAGGACCCCTGTGTTTGGTGAAGGAAGGATGGGAGAGACCTCTCAAAAAGCCTGCAGCCAACATAGTGGACTATGTGCTTGGCCTCCGCTCGCGGATGGCTGAATACATGGAAAAGGCATCTGAAAACCTTAAGGCCAGCCAAGAACTCCAAAAAGCTTGGCATGACCAAAAGGCTGTCTTGACTGTTTACCAGCCCGGACAGAAGGTGTGGGTGTTGGAGCCAGTGGCCCCAGCAGCACTCAAGGACAAATGGTCCGGGCCCTACACCATCCTGGAGAAAAAGGGAGAGGTCACCTACCTGGTCGACCTGGGAACTCCCCAGAGCCCCCACAGGGTGCTTCATGTCAACAGGCTCAAGGCATATGTCGACAGGAAGGACATGAGTTTGCTCATGGCCCTAGATGAGGGACAGGAAGAGGAGAGTGACCCTCTCCCCGACCTGCTCACTCAGAATCCTGATGATGGATCGGTCGATGGTGTTGTCTTTTGTGGCAGCCTCTCCGAACATCAACAGAAAGACTGTAAACAGGTTCTTCAGTCTTTCAGGCATATGTTCTCTCTAACACCCAGTCAGACCGATTGGTGCACCCATGAGGTTGACACTGGTGACAGCTTGCCCGTCAAGAGTAAAATCTACCGGCAGCCTGATCACGTTAGAGACTGCATCAAGAGTGAAGTGCAGAAAATGTTGGAGCTGGGAGTCATTGAACCCTCGGATAGCCCTTGGGCTAGTCCCGTAGTTCTAGTGCCGAAACCTCACACCCAGGGCGGTAAGAAGGAGATGAGGTTCTGCGTAGACTACAGGGGTCTCAATGCAGTCACTAAGACTGACGCCCACCCAATACCAAGGGCAGACGAGCTTATCGATAGATTGGCTTCGGTCAACTACCTAAGTACGTTTGACCTGACAGCTGGGTATTGGCAAATCAGGTTAGCTGAGGACGCCAAGCCTAAGACCGCATTTTCTACCCCTGGTGGGCATTATCAGTTCGTGGTGATGCCCTTTGGTCTGAAAAATGCACCTGCCACCTTCCAAAGGTTGGTGAATCAAGTCCTTACTGGGCTGGATGACTTTTGTGCGGCGTATCTAGACGATATTGCTGTCTTTAGCTCCACCTGGGAGGATCACCTGGTCCACCTGCGGAAAGCGTTAGAGGCTCTGCAAGCAGCAGGCCTCACTATCAAGGCCACCAAGTGCCAGATAGGGCAGACACAGGTTGTATACCTGGGCCACCTTTTAGGTGGAGGCCAGGTTCAGCCACTGGAGAGCAAAATACAGTCAATCAGGGACTGGGCTCCTCCAACCACCCAGACTCAGGTTCGAGCTTTCTTGGGCCTGACTGGATACTACCGGAAGTTTGTCAGGAACTATGGTTCCATCGTGACACCATTAAACGAACTGACAAGCAAGAAAATGCCAAAAAAGGTTCAGTGGACAGCGAGCTGTCAAAAAGCATTCGATGACCTAAAACAGGCCATGTGCACGGCGCCTATCCTTAAGAGTCCGGACTACTCCAAACCATTCATTGTCCAAACAGATGCTTCTGAGTTGGGTGTGGGAGCTGTTCTTTCTCAACTGAATTTTGATGGTCAAGACCAGCCCATTGCTTTTATAAGCAGAAGGCTGACCCCTAGAGAGAAGAATTTGTCAGCTATTGAGAGGGAGGCCTTTGCTGTGGTTTGGGCCCTGAAGAAGCTGAGGCCATACTTGTTTGGCACTCACTTCAAGATTCAGACCGACCATAAGCCCCTCTTATGGCTAAATCAGATGAAGGGTGAAAACCCCAAACTGCTTAGGTGGTCCATTTCCCTACAGGGGATGGACTTTACAGTGGAACATAGACCTGGTACTGATCATGGCAATGCCGATGGGCTCTCCAGGTATTTCCACTTAGAACAAGAAGACTCACCTGGTCAAGGTTAGCTTATTGTTCCGACGTTTGGGGGGGGGTCATGTAGGAGAGTAGGGTCTGCAATCCTATGATCACCCAGATTTTTTGCTTTTGTTTCACTGGTTTACGACTTTCTCTGGCTGTGGGCCTGCCAATCAGACCCACAGCCTGGCTGTTCTCTTTCTAAATTACGATATGTACCCTAGGTGCATTGACCAATTGGTACTGGGCCACCTTATCAGACCCTGTAACTCAGGGCATAGGTGTACCCAGGGCCGCCAGGGGCTGCAGCATGTATTATGCCACCCCTGGCTGGCCTCCTAAATTTGACACAACTGGCTGCATGACAGCTGGGGCAAAGTCGTGTAATCACCCTTTGCTTTAGGTATAGTAGCTCTATATCTAACTCTACAATGGACACCCGAGTTCCTATCAGTCACTCCTATGGCAGGCCTTGACAATCCTGAAGGCAGAGTGCGTGGGCTCGTGTGAACTAGGTTTTGGCCCGAGCCGAGCCCGGTTGCAGCTTGCGGAATCAAGACCCAATGGCTGTTCCATGATAACGCGTACCACATCGGTAACTTCGGTGTCGCGTTATCAAGGCATGTCGAGTAAGGTGTCATACGAATCGGGATGCTGCCCTCTCACCAATTCTGGCGACGAGGTTAGCATTCCGCCCTTCTAGAGGGACACGACATGTACGTAACTGTGAACCCCGGTTAAGGTTAACTAAAGCCTCAGCTCCACAAAACGGATGCTGCCACCACAGACACGAGTCTGACCTCCTGCTGCTGGGAGTCCTTCCAGCGAGGAGCGTTTGGACAAAGGGTTTCCTGTCAAGGGCGGTGTTCGCACCGTCCCAGACAGGGTTTGTGTATTCTGGGTAGGTAGGGCTTTGCAAGAAGGTGACTGCGGAGTGGCACCCCGGTGCTCACTACGCATCTGCCGGCTAGAACCAGTTCCAGGGGCGCGCAGCCCCTGACCTGGGGAAAGTCCAGCAGGGGGGAGAGGGGTGTAACTACCCCCCTTCCTGGTCCCACCCTTAGGGCAGGACCTAGTCATGTACCCACCCCTTTCTTTAGGATAAAGGCCGGAGCGGGGACCCTTCCAAATTAGATCATCTTTGAATCAAGAACTACTTTCTACGAAAGGACATTCGAGACTCTTCTCAAGATTTCTCCCTTGTGACTAAGGAGTAGTCACCCTGCATCAGCGGGCACCATCTAAGAACTCTGCGGTTTGCTGCAAGTCCTTCCTCAAGGATCCGACGGCCCAGCTCGACGAGAACCGGCTTCCCTGGTACCTCTGACCTCTACCCACGTCATCAGCTCAGCTGTGATCTGTGGGTGCGACGAGACCTCGAGGGACCGGCCACCATCAAAACCTGCACGCTTTCTTAACCAGCACGACCATCGAAGCAATTCTCTGGTGAGTGCTCTGGGGTCCGAGAAGCCCCGACCCTGAGCCGCTCCAGCACCGAAGTGCAGTCTCCCAGCATCTCCACGATCTGCGTGGGGCCCTTCTGCTCGCTGCTCAAGCACGTTGTCTGGTCACTAGCCGCTGGCTTGTGCCCTTCCTTGACGACATCCGACAAACAACACTGCTGGTCTGGTTGCTCCAGATCGGCCCTTGCTCCCTTTTCCGAGAGGAGCACCCCGGACCCTCCTGGTCCATTCAAGACGCCATCTTAGGCCTACCACGTGGCCCTGAGATCTGCCAAGGCTTGTTGCCCCAATCCTGGGCCCAGCGACGCCGACAGCATCATCCTTCGTGGGACAGCTCGCACCTCCCTCCTGGTCGCCGACAACGCCTCCTGGTCCGTGAGACTGCAGAGCCTAGCGTCGCCCACTCACCTGGTCGAGGTGACGGCCAACCGGTGCCCTCCTGGTACCCTCTGACTACTGGCTAGTAGTACGAACTTGGTCCCCTCTGCTTTCAGGTGTCATCGATCTCTGATCCAGGCTTGGATCTCTACGAACTATTCATCACTGGTCGCCGGCCAGCAACTCCTTTTCTTCCGGCTCCTGGCTCGTCAGCGAAGACCCCCGACGCCTGTAAGACTTGTGCAGCCGCAGCCCTCGTGGCTAGGTAACTTCGGCATTTCGGTGCCTGCATAGCCTCCTTACTCTAGGGTCCCGAGTCCCTCGCTTCCGACTTGACTTATCGGGTCCGCCCGAGACCACTAAACCTTCCGTGTCTTCGGACACTTGTTTTAATTGTGCACTTGAAGTATTTTCCTAAGAGATTTGGTTTGTGCTTAGTACCCTGTCCTCATAAAGAGTACAGGGCTGTTGTGATTCTTAATAAATATACTGTTTATTTTCATAACACTTGTGTGGTGTCCTTTCACTTGGTGTTCAAGGGGTATGTGATGGTATAACAGCTGGCTTAACACACCCTCTCGAGTCTTTAGCCTTAGACTGCTCGTATCCACGCTACTAGGATAGCTGGTCTATCGGTTGACTTACAACCAATCATCATAAGGGTCGTTTGGAACGATACATAGCGGTCGCTAGAATAGCGAACGCTGCATATCGGGCCAACTTCTCACAGTGGACACGAATGAATACATTCAAATAGAAACTGCTGACACCAGAGTTAGCGAACCTCATAAGATTTATGAAATAACACTGCGTATAGAAGGAGATAAGACTAGGAAAATAAGGGGTCTATTTGGGATAACCTCTCAAAAGGCTATGACATCCTGTTAGCTGAGAAAGATTGGCCCCCAGAGTTTGTCAGGGAGTGCCCTCATGGCGAAGAAATGATTATGCCTGCCTTCTCAAATCACATTCCAATTCACACTAAATATATATATATGCAAGGAAATGGGCAGTAGCCCAGGCACCAGCATTATATAAAAATCATGTAGGATGGGATGAGGACTCTCCTCCTCACAAAATCCACTTAAAATGTCAACCTACTGCACAAAGGCAGTACCCAGTTAAGCAAGAAGCTAAAAAACAGGTCAGGGAGATTTTAAATCCACTTGAATACCAGGGGGTGATTGAAACATGCACCTCTCAAATGAACAATCCTTTGTTTCCTGTCTCCAAACCGGACGATTCATATCGTCTAGTCTTGGACTACAGACACCTTAACTCATGTTGCAAAACATTTGCAGTACAAAATTCGCATAGTACTGCACTAATGAATAACATAGTTCGTAAAAAATATAAAACGACATTAGACATATCTAATGGGTTCTTTTGTCAAAATATTGCACCAGCAAGCAGGTACTTGACCGCTTTCTCAATAATGGGGTCACAGAAAAATTTCTGTAGGCTCCCACAGGGATTCAAGAACAGCCCAGGACTATTCTCAGCCAGAGTAACAGAGTTACTACAAATATTTGATGATGAGGCATTATCTTATGTCGATGACGACGACTTGGATACTCACTTGAAAAGGGTGAGCACCATAATACTTGGGTTCGCTGCAGAGGGTTACAAATTCAACTTTAAAAAAAGTCAAGAATTGCCCATCTGACAGTATTATTTTTAGGATACGAATTATCAAGTGAAGGAAAAAGCCTAGCGGACAACTTCTTAGAGAAGTGCGCTGTACTCCAAGCACCAAAAATGCGGAAGAAGAGGGGAGGAGCTTCGCGGGCAAGCAAGATGGCCGCGTAAGCTCGGAGCTCCGGAGACCCTCCGACCCTCCACATATATCCTGACTGAAATCCTGATCCACGGTGGTGGAATCTGGTTGGTGAACGGTCGTTGAGACGGGAGCCGCTGTCCGATCTAAAATCCGACGCTCCTGGACGGAGTTACACCGTGCTGAAGAATCGTGCCAGGGACGGACTATTGTCTCTGTGATGGCCGACGACAAAGACACTGCAACACATGAACGAAATGCTTTATGAGTGACTGCTACGCCGGCCAGCGGAGCAAGCGAAGTTGCAGAGTGGTCTTTTGCTGAACAACTATCGGAGGCCGCTACGCTCTGTAACCGATTTGCATAACCGGAGTGGCCTTGGTGTGCCACCCTTTGTTCGGTCCCCCGGCTCCAACATGGCGGGCAAGGGCGAACCGGACAGGACGGCGAGCCGAGTTAGTAGGAAGACTACTCAACCCCAGTCGAATAAGATTGATCGCTATGCCCAACAAAGGATCTCTCCGAATGCGGCTGCAAAAGGCTCCCATCGGGAGGGATCGCCAGACCCGTCGGAGCCGACACTTAGGGATGTTATGGGAGCCATAGCTGGCATCAAGACGGAGATGCACAAACAGCATGAGGTCCTAATGCACAAAGTCGACACTCTGGCGATCGACCTCAACCTGATTAGAGCTGATTTGGGCAAGACTAACGATAGGGTTAAATCGCTGGACATCAAAACTGCCAGCCTCACAACTGATGTCTCGGACCTGCAGACGGAGGTCCGGGACCTGAGGTCTGCCAACGATCTCTACTCGAGGCGGCTGGAAGATTTTGAGGGACGTGCCAGGCGGCAGAACGTTCGAATCATCGGTGTACCGGAAGGGGCAGAGGACTCGGCCACTGATCTCTTTGTGGAAGACATGATACAAACTCATCTGGCCCCTGCGGGCCTCAGCCGTTTCTTCTCAGTAGAGAGGGCCCACAGAGTGCCGGGGGGGCGCCCAAAGTTGGGCGCCACGCTGAGACCCATCATAGCACGGCTGTTTAACTTCAGAGGCCGGGATGTGATTCTGCAGGCCTCGAGACGTAATGGGCCCCTCAAGTTTCAGAATGCTGATATAAACTTTTACCCGGACTTCACTAGGGCGGTTCAGCGCCAGCGTCAGAGCTTTGCAGGAGTAAAGAGACGTCTCAGAGACTTGGGGATGAAATATTCGATGCTTTTCCCTGCGAAACTACGTATCGAGCATGATGGCCGTTCTCTATTTTTTGACATGCCCGAAATGGTCAGCGAATGGCTGGACACCTTGCCGCACAGACAGGAGGAACGAGAAGATCGTTCGGAGGGCGCCTAGGGAGGCCCTGAGCAACAAGAGTAGACTTCACTTTCACAACTCTGTCAGTCGGTGGCCCTGTCGACAATGGCAAATGACACACTGCCGCACTTTAAGATGTATATCCTTCTTCCCGTTATGGAGGGTGGCAGGGGGGACTGTGTGATCTCCTTTCTCCTCTAGGGTCTTTCTGTAGTTTAGTTAATGGGACGACAGGCACACTGCTGGTTGGGGGGCTTTTTAGTCTGATGCAGGGGTGCAGGGTGGGGGGAGGTTTGATTGCTGGATCTGTTTGTTATCTTTCTCTCTTCTTTCTTCTTTTAAGGCAAACCAAAGACTGTTCTATTTCTGTTTGTGTAACTATGAGACCTGTCGGGGGAGGCAAGGGCCCACGATTTGATGATGGGGGGTAGGAAACTAAAAGTGCTGTGTTGGAATGTTAACGGTTTGGGTGATTGCATTAAGAGAGGGGTGGTTCTACAATTGTTTAAGAGATGTATGCCTGACGTAATTCTGCTACAAGAGACACACTTGGTGGGAAATACGTGTCAAGCGCTTAACAGGAAGGGATTCAAGATGGTGGCACATTCAGGGTTCTCCTCAGGATCCCGGGGGGTGGGTATCATGGTGCGCGCGTCTCTCCCACTCGAGATTAACTCTAGCATTGTTGATGAGAGGGGGCGGTACGCTGCTGTCTCGGGGAGATGGGAGGGACGGTCCTTGGTTCTGGTTTCAGTTTACGTCCCCCCTGGGTTGCAAAACAACACTTTTCAGGATCTTGGAGGCACCATTTTGAGCCTACCCGAGGAGTTGCTTATTGTGGGGGGCGACTTCAACTCTGTTTGCTCGGGGACCTTGGACAGATATCCGCACAGAGATCTCCGAAGTTCGCAATCCTGGCTGCCCGATTTGCTGGCCAACCTTTTGATTGGCGCAATTAGCGACTTAGTGCACCCGGACCAATCGGGCTTTATTCCACACCGCAACACTGCCCTTAACCTCCGGAGACTCCACGGAGCCCTCGCCAGGGCTCACACACTCAGAGAGCCGGCCGTCCTGGCGTCCTTGGATGCCACGATGGCGTTTGACTCCCTTGAATGGAACTACCTATGGGCAGTGTTAGCGAAGCTCGGATTTGGTCCGGAATTCGTGGGATGAGTCAAGCTTCTGTACGCCGGTCCGCTGGCCAACGTAGCGGTCAACGGCCGTGTTTCCGCGCGTCCTTTGCTCTCCACAGGGGCACCAGGTAGGGTTGCCCCCTGTCGCCCCTGTTGTTTGCATTGGCGCTTGAACCTCTGGCCGCGTGGTTACGACACCACCCTGATATACATGGAATCCGTTGGTCCCCTGGACTCGAGGACCGAGTGTCATTATATGCTGATGACATCTTGTTGTATCTTACCTCTCCTTGTAAGTCACTTATTGTGGTGTGCGACGTGCTGCGCCTCTTTAGCAGACACTCTGGCTTGGTCATTAATTGGTCGAAGTCGCACCTGTACGTTCTGAGAGGGGGGACGCCTCGACTTCCAAGGGACTGTGGCATACAGGTTGCGAGACAGGGTTTTAAATATCTGGGGATTTACATCTCAACAGACCCCAAGACACGCTACATGAACAACTTGCTTCCCCCCCTCGTCCGTCTCAGACGTGGCGTAAACTCCCACTCTCCCTTCTTGGGCGTGCAGCACTATTTAAAATGATGTCCCTGCCCGGATTCCTGTATGCTCTACAAAATACCCAAGACCCGGTCCCAGCTAGTTACTTTAGAGAGATCGAGAGCTTGCAACGTGCCTTGCTCTGGGATGGCAGACCACGCATAGCCATTATGAAGCTCACGCTCCCGTGGTATGACAGGGGTATAGCATTGCCTGACGTCCGCAGATATTACTGGGCCTCCCAGTTGGCGGCCCTAAACCACGGCCTTTACGGTCCTGCAGAAAGCCCGGGCTACGCCATGGATCGGTGGCTCCTGGATGACGGGAAATACCACAGGGCGTTGTACTCAAGATCTCTGGATGGTCGAATGTCTGGGCCAACGAAAACGGCAGTGCACATATGGAGGACGATCACGAAGTTGCAGGGGCGGAAGAGTAGGCTCACAATGGCAACACCTCTCTACGATTCTGAGATACTGGGTAAATTGTGGCACACCAAGGGCTTCGACAAATGGGACATGATCGGCATATCCAAGGTGGAAGATATGATGGTGAGAGGGGAGGTGAAATCTTTTGCTCTCCTGCAAACGGAGTTCCAGCTGGGCGGAATGGAATATTTCCGGTACGCTCAGCTGCGTCACGCACTTCTGGTGGTCATGCCGTAGGGCGAGAAAATCCCTGAATATTCCCCCCTGGAGGATAGGGTACTTGACGGCCATATGCCTGATAGCGCTATCTCCTTAATCTATAAAAAACTGATTAACGTCCGCACTGATCTCCTTTTGGGGGTGAGAGACCAATGGGTACGAGACGGTATAGAGCTCGATGATGAAGACTGGCAATGTGCGGTGTCCTCACCCAAGGAAGTTGCTATCCCTGCCAGGCTGCGGTTGGTACAATTAAAAATTCTACACAGAGTTTATGTTATGGGTCCCAGGTTAATACACATGGGGCATTCAGTGGATGGCCTCTGTAGGCGCGGCTGTGGCGCTCTGGCCACCTTTATGCACATAATTTGGGAGTGCAGTGCGATAGCGTCCTACTGGAGGAGGATACATATGGTTATGAGTGAGGTGACCGGGGTTGAAGTGCAGGTGGAGGCCCGGCACTGCCTCTTGAATATCTGGGGCCCAACTGATCACAATAACGCACAATCCCAATGGGTTACCCTGGGAAATATGGTCGCAAAAAGGGACATTGCACAGATGTGGGGAGCGAGAACAGCCCCGAAGGTGGTACAGTGGAAGGCTAACATGGATTGGTGTCTGTTCCGAGAGAAGATGGTGTACGTGGCCAGGGGTAAACCCAAAAAATGGCGGAAAATATGGGGGGCCTGGAATGAGTATAGGGGTGACATTTGCATACCACCTGATACCGCCCCCCTGGAGGAACGCCTTACTCCGTAACCTATACCTCCAACACGCGTCCTGATTGCATAGCTATTCCATGTTTCCTCTCCCCCTATGGTCCAAAGATTACATCCTTCTGGGAGACCTCAATTTTCACCTTGAAAAGAACAACGACCATAACTCCACCACCCTTTTGGACAACCTCGCCAACCTCGGACTTAAACAACTGGTCACTTCCCCCACCCACATCGCAGGTCACACACTCGACCCTATCTTCACCTCCAGCAATCATGTCTCCTTCAGCCACACTACGGCTCTCCTCTGGACTGACCACAGCTGCGTCCACTTTACCTACAACAAGCCCAAACCCAACAACCACCCCCAACCAACTCTGCAAAGAAACTGGAACAAAATCACCATCGACCAGATCTCCTCATCGCTTCTTCTAAACCCCCCAGCCCACTCCTCAAACCCCGACCAAGCCGCCACCAACCTCACCCTATGGCTATCCAACAGAGTCGACATCCTAGCACCACTGAAAAAAGGACAAATCAAACTTGGCAGCAAGAAGGCCTCCTGGTTCAACGATGATCTTAAGAAATCCAAGAAACTCTGCCGCTCCCTAGAGAAGGCCTGGAAAAAAGACCCAACCACCAGCACCAAGGACGCCTTCAAAAACGCCACCCGCATACACCACCAACTGATCCGAAAGGCCAAGAAAACCGCCTTCAAGGACCGACTAGATAGCAACGCCCACAACAGCAAGGAACTTTTCAACATCGTCAAGGAATTCACCAATCCCTCGGCCAACTCCAACGACATCACCCCCTCTCAAGCCCTCTGCGACTCCCTAGCCTCATTCTTCCACAACAAAATTGCAGACATCCACAACAGCTTTGACAACCAACCCGGAGACCAACCCACCCAACCATCTGCTGGACCTTCACCACCCTCGAACATCCTTAATGACTGGAACCCAATCTCCACTGAGGACACCATCCGCCTGATGAACTCCATCCACTCAGGATCCCCCACAGACCCATGCCCTCACCACATCTTCAACAAAGCAGACTCCATCATAGCACCGCACCTCCGAGACGTCATCAACTGCTCCCTCAACTCCGCCACCTTCCCGGAAAGCTGGAAACACGCTGAACTCAGCGCCCTTCTGAAAAAACCCACAGCGGACCCCACCGAACTCAAAAACTACCGTCCCATCTCGCTCCTTCCATTCCCGGCCAAAGTCATCGAGAAAGCTGTCAACAACCAGCTCGCCGCCTTCCTCGAAGCCAACAATTCCCTCGACTCCTCACAGTCCGGCTTCCGAGCAAAACACAGCACGGAGACCGCCCTCATCGCAGCAACAGACGACATTCGAACTCTACTGGACAATGGAGACACAGTCGCCCTCATCCTCCTCGACCTCTCCGCAGCCTTCGACACAGTCTGCCATAGCACCCTTCTACAGCGCCTCAGAAACATTGGAATCCAAGGAAAAGCACTAGAATGGATCACCTCGTTCCTCACCGGAAGAACCCAGAGAGTCCGCCTTCCACCATTCAAGTCAGAGGCCACTGAAGTCATCTGCGGCGTGCCACAAGGATCTTCACTCAGCCCCACCCTTTTCAACGTATACATGAGCCCCCTCGCGGCCATCGCATGCCAACACAACCTCAACATCATCTCCTACGCGGATGACACTCAACTGATCCTATCACTCACCAATGACCCCAGCACCGCCAAAACTAACCTACACGAAGGAATGAAAGAAGTAGCCGAATGGATGAAACACAGCCGTCTGAAACTGAACTCAGATAAAACGGAAGTCCTTATCTTAGGTACCTCCCCCTCTGCATGGGACGACTCTTGGTGGCCAGAAGCCCTTGGAAAAGCACCCATCCCGACAGACCATGCACGGAACTTGGGCGTCATCCTGGATTCCTCACTTTCGATGAACAGACAAGTCAACGCCGTCTCTTCATCCTGCTTCAAAATTCTTCGCATGCTCAAAAAAACATTTCGTTGGATCCCCACCGAAACTAGGAAAACGGTCACCCACGCCCTGGTCACGAGCCGACTGGGCTATGGAAACACCCTCTACGCCGGTACTACCGCTAAACTCCAGAAAAAACTCCAACGAATCCAAAACGCCTCAGCCAGGCTCATATTAGACATCCCGCGTAAAGAACATATCTCTGGTCACCTGAAAAACCTCCACTGGCTTCCCGTCAATAAGAGGATCACTTTCCGGCTCCTAACCCACCCACACAAAGCACTCTACGAAATCGGACCAGAATGCCTCATCACACGACTGTCCTTCTACTCCCCCCCCGCCAGCTACGATCATCCAACCAAGCCCTTGCCACTGTACCTCGCATCAACAAAACCACCATGGGAGGTAGATCCTTCTCCTACCTGGCAGCTAAAACCTGGAACTCACTTCCCACTTACCTTCGCCTTACTCAGAACCACCTAGCATTCAGAAAGCAACTTAAAACGTGGATATTTGACAAGTAATTCCCCACCCCTCCTCAAGCGCCTTGAGACCCTCTGGGTATGTAGCGCGCTATATAAATTCTTTGACTTGACTTGACTTGACTAATTATTAGTACTGTTTTCTGATTGTATCTGCGGCTATTGAGCCTAGCCGACTCCGGGATCAGGCCCGGTTGCACAACTGTTTTAATTGCCTTATTTCTTAGCACTGGTTTTGGTGCTTTCTTTTCTGTGTTTGTTACCCTTTTTATAAATAAGAAAATATAAAATTACAACCTTGAAACGTTCTGGCACCTTGCTCCTTGCACACTTGACTTCTGGTTACTGATTTGCTGCCTAGCCTCCGGGATGTAAGGCTAAATAGCTGTGTGCACTGATTTGAAAATAAAGGTTTTAAAAATAAATAAAAAAAAAAAAACGCGGAAGAACTTACAATCGATTCTAGGCTTCCTGAATTTCGGAAGAACTTACATTCTAGATTATGCGGAGAGGGTTAAACCTCTCTACAAATTAATTAAACCTGATTTTAAATCAATCAACTGGACTCAAAAACACACAGAAATTTTGAGATCATTGCAAACAGACATGTTAGCAAAAACAAAATTAGAAACACGTGACAATACACGCAACCTTGTAATCCGAGTCATCCCAGGAAGATGCGGATTCACGTACCTGACCTCTAATGAGGGAGAAATGGTACCAATAGCTTACAAATCTCACTTGTACACACAAGCAGAAAAAAACATTCAGTCTCACTGAAAATACTGTGAAAGCAGTGCAAACTGCTATAGCTAAAGAACGAGAACTAGCACAAGGCAAAAGGATCACTGTTCTCACAGCAGAATCCGCCTTCGAGGCACTATTCAGCCCAGTAAACCTGCCTACAGTGTCACTGGATCCGAAATGGATACAGTGGGTAAATTCTCTTGCTGCAGAAGACGTGAAATACTATTTCGCCCCGCACATGAAAAAACTGAATGATTTAAATTATGAAAAAGAATATCCTCTGCTAATCGAAATTCTTCCTCTACAACAGTACTCCTGTATAATCTATACAGACAGATTTGTACAGCATTACAATGTAGAAAATAAATCCTACGATGCAGCCTGCGTGATTGTTAAAGGTCGCTGGCTCTGCGGTAAATTCAGACCGATAATAACAAAAACTGAATCACTGAGAAAATGTTCGGCTCAGCGAGCTGAAATCAGATCTTTAAAGATGGCTCTTATAAATGGCAAATGTGAATTCCCGACACTAATCGTGTGCGATTCACAATTTTGCGTCAACTCCTACAATAATGATTTGCAGAGCTGGATTCAAAATGATTACAAAGATGACACAGGTGCCACAATCAAGCATAAAATGCTTTGGAAGCAAATAGTTCTTTTACAGAAAGAACTACAAAAGACTCACGTGATACACACTCTGAGTCATCAACGTGATGGCGTTCATGTTGCAGGGAATTCATTGGCTAAAACAGCCATAGCGGAAGCAACTAAACCGGCTTCCGTAGCCACAAAAAAGCGTTCAGAAAAATATATAGACGGGGAAACCATGCTGGCAGTAAAAACGTCCTTAAAAAGGCGACTGTGCAGCACTACCCGTGAACTATCCACTCAATTATGCATACGTAATTGATGCAAACTCCGTTCCTTTTGCTCGAATCCCTGGAGTGGGGGATAGGGTAATTCCAAACACGAACCGGAGAAAGTTATTAATAACAGACGCACACATGGGTGAAGGTCCAAGGCACAAACAGATGAAGGAATCTCTGGCTACAATCAGTATACTGGTGGCCGGAGATGAGCCTGCACCACTATAAATATGTAAAGAACTGTCCCGACTGCGACAGAGATCACAGCAGTGAATCAAGCGGAGTAATGCCATCGGGTGATGGGTGGGTCAAACATTTAATAAGTGTCCAACGTAGTCTTAATAATTTGCCAAGAAATTCTCTAAAAGGTTTCAGCCCGTACGAACTATTATTCGGAACTAGAATGCATGTTCAGATCTTGATAGTCAGGCTTCAGTGGTAAAAGATAAAAATAAAGACTTTGACATCAAAGATCGTTTGGCTATTTTACAGGACCTGAATGAAACAAGAAAATCCTTAAGCAACATAAAAATAAAGCAACAGCCAACTACCACTGAAGACACACCACCTGTCCCAGCAAGACCTGTCTGGATTCCAAAGATTGCGGATCTGGTCAGTGAGAAAATAGCGGTGAAGAAGGAATTTGGGCCTTCTTACAGAAAAGCAGTACCTGTCTTAGCAATCAACGGAACAAGATCAGTAGTACTGTCGCCCCTTGCTGGTAAAAAGGAGAACCGAGTTGTATCAATCGACCTGGTAAAACCACAAGCATGTGGCCTATAATCAACAGTAGGCCAAGTGGGCTCCCAAGAAATAACAGAATACCCAAATTAGCAACAATCCAAGAGGTTCAAACTGAAAGACTAATCACATTTGATAAACCTGCAGTGCACAGAGAAGGACTATGCAATAATGCCATGGAACTCGTGCCTCTTGAAACACAGATTGAAACAGTTCATCATGAAATTCCAGTCTACAATGATGTGGCATCAGAATGTGCTAATGAAAGACAAATTGAGAAAACAATTCCAACAATTGACAGAACTGCCTCTGGTTACTTCATCAATTTCGATAACTTTTCTGAAGATCAAAGCGACCCTGAAGTGACGCCAGAAACAAAGACTTTTAAAGAAAAAGCAACAGAACTCTTTCATCAACTCAAGTAAACTTACCTTATTTCTCCATGGTTAGAGTTTTGGTTTGGGCTAGGTGTATTTTTCCTCCTGCTTTGGCTCATCATGGTACTTTGTTTGGGAAAATTCATTGAGGGAAAATACAGTTCAATGGACACAGCAAGTCAGAACATCAACTTAGTTCTAAAACCTCACAAATCATCCCACATGAAGAAAAGAGGACTATCATCAGTAAATGTCGCAGCCATTCCAATACCCGGCGGGGTAGTGTGGGACAAGACTGACTGTGAAGTATATGGCCCGGTCGTGATCTTGAAATATCCTCACCAGTTCAAGGTTTCATTAAGTGACTTTGTAAAATCAAGTACATTCTCTGATGATTGGGATTTTGAAAGTATAAATAGTATGATGTCGGATTTAGTGTTGACAGCAAAATTTACAGAACATGATTATTTACAAGGTTCATCTAATTATGAACAGTTGTACTGTTTTTCACATTACGCAGACCATTACTTACATAAATCTGCTCAACCTAGAAATGTTTTTAAATATAACCAATGGGAACATTGTGCTACTCCACCTAAAAGTAGTTCAAAAACGTTTTTTGAGAAATTCCAATACTTCTCAGGGTTTAACACAAGTGATGCAGAAACATTTTATTATAAACTGTTGGATAAAACAGGGACGAAAACAATGCTGACAAATACTAAATTGATATATTCAGAAGCATTTTATGAAAATATGATGTCATTTGGTTTTGATTTCTGGAAAAACAATATTGAAACAAAAACCATCTGGGGTACAAAAGATTGGCAGGTACAAGGCCTAGAAGCATTATTTCGAGCCTGCATGATCCCAGAATAAATAATGTTCTCAAATGCCACAATTCACCAAACAACCTGTCTTGGCCTAGCTAAGATTAAAGACCTTAACAAACCGTCTATTCCAAAGCCAATACCTGATAATGCAACCACAGATATTGAAATAGACGTATCAAAAATTTTACATCTAAACAGAACACATCCTGATTGTAAAAAGTGGTTAATCTGGCCTACTGACACGAATAACTGTCAAGATAGATTCCTGACCAAAACACAGGGGTTAAAAATGACCAGACCAGACCCTAGATACTCCCAGAGACAACATCCAGGGATAGTAACAACATACAGTGTAGGGAAACTGTGCCTTGAATGGCTAGAATCATCCACACTGGCAGAAATTAAGCAACACTTATCTTTACTTAAAGATGGTGCTGATTTGCGCGATTTCATTATGGGACCACACAAACAGCGTCAGAAATGTTTCATAGCGGCAAGTGTATATGCGGCATACAACAAGGCATGGAAAGTAACACAAATTGAAACAGCAGAAAAAATACGAGAAATTGATCGTATTAATTTGGAAAAATCACTTTCTGTTGTGGACAATGGGTTAATGACTCTGTCCTCCAGAATATATTCATTTGACAGTATTGTATCATCTGCCATCGATATAATAGATAAAGACTTGCTAATGTTACAACATGGCCAGTCGCAATTACGTTCTATTGTACAGTTAGGCTGGACGCTGCAAAATCTTCGTTCAGGCTATGTGCCATGGCGTTTAATCAACATAACGTCATTGTTTTCCATCTTTAACCTTACTGATAAACAAATCAGTTTAGCACAGAAAGGAGCAGACTATACAATCCTGAGCATCGAAAAAATTGAGAGATTACCATTGACAATGTCAGAAAGACCTGTCATTGAATGGATAATACACGGGATTATCACAATTCCGATAACAACTTTCCGATTTAAAAATTACCTTGAGTATATACCAACAAGCCAGTATGAAAGATTGGGTAAAGGGTACATTAAGTCATCATGGAAATTACCATATACACACACATGCTACAGTGACAACAACAAAAATGTATTTCTTAGTGGTGAAAATTGCAAACATTCACCAAGCGGTATACTTTTGTGCCAGGGTATTAATTTACATGGGGCCTGTGAAGGGACTTCAAACAACCTTTCATGCCACCAGCACGTCACACCTGCAACACAGATAGAGCCCTTCTTCAGGCAACTTTCTAACAGGAGTTACATTCTAATAACGGATCACAGCTGTTGTGGCTTGGTGCCAGGGAAAGCATATCTTGTAAGCGTGACTTCCATGGTCACTTGCTGTATGCAAGCATTGTTTCCAAACGGCCCTGGAGATTCCGAGACGCCGATTTGGCCTCCTTTGAATGTCTCTTCTATACGAATTGATACTTTAAGCAGAATGAAGTCTGTGCTTTTACAGATAACAGTGCCCAACACGTCATCAAAAGAGACATATGATCTCCAAGTTGCAAGGACAGCATCGGAGATACATGAACTTTTATCAACAAATTGCCCCGTGCATTTCACAGAAATGCTAAGCCAAATCCTAAATATGTCAGATGCCATTGGTATCTCAAACGTATTTAAGACGATTTTTTCGGGACTGGTAACATCATTCAAAGCAATTCTGGGCATTATTCCCAATTTTGTCCATTCAGTCTTTGGCGGCATACCCCTAATTTTGGGACTTGTAGCAGGCATTTTATTTTTGACCCTCCTGCTCTGATATGGCAAGCCAAAACGCAGACATGACTCCGGCAAGGATGGAAGAAACGATCCTAGCAGTACGCTACCGGGACCGCATAACTAGAATCCTTGGATTGGCCCGGCTGAGAGATCTGAACATGACCTGGTTTCTTTCATTCAGACCTATATGGCAGACCTGCATCTTACCTGTACTTCGATGTATGTTATGCGGAGAAGAATGCGTGTTAGACACCTGTCTTGCACTACCATCAGCAGTACCAATGGATATCGATACTTTGCTAAATCCTGTAATGGCTCATGCATCGTGTTGTCCCCAGTGGCTACCAATCCTGATGGCGGCATTCGTTGAGACTCCTGCGCTACAACTAGGTGGCGGCAGTGAAGCGGTAAATGAAAGCAACTTCACCCAGGTATGGCCTTCTGTGAGCATTGCTGATCCAAACATCGATGATAGCAATCATTCTCACAACTGCCAGGTTACTGCACTATCGAACCTGGTCGAACTGTCACCTGAATATGTAGACCTATTCTTTAAGAGCTTGTCTGTTATGATGTTCTCCCCTGAACAGCAACAATGATTTTTTAGAAAAAACATTCCGGCGCACAGCGTTCCCATGAACTCTGAATTTGGCCTTCAGTTTTGATCAACAAAAACTACTGAAAAGCGTTTGGAACTCTATTTTCCCGTTCACCACGAGAATTTTTTTTTTTAATTGAAACTTTTCAAAATATTTACCTTTTTTCTGGCACAAATACTTTTGCTTAAAGTAGAACTATTCATAAAGAACAGAACTTCTATTTTTAGTAGATCTAGAAAAAAAAAAGGAATCTTTACCTCGGCCTCTAGCACATTTTACAGCAATTGTATTTATATGTGATGAAATAGTCTTGCCCTTCTTTTCTGTATTAAGAGACATTTCATGTGTAATTTCTTCGCAAAATCGTTCAACTGATTACATATGCAATAATTTTTTGAATGATTACTATGCTTAAAGACGTACAGTACCTATATTTTCATGTATTTCAAATGCGCCATTTCAAATGCAATATGTATTTTGGGGTGGGTAGGAATACACGCGCATCTTATTGCTTTAGTTTTTAGTAATTTGATGGACATAAATTCGTGGAGTGGGTGTTGTGTTCTATCTAGGACCCCGATCAATATTGTGACCTTATGCCCCTATACGGCTATAATCAATAGATATCCCTATAATGGCATAAACGATCAGAGCCATATTTCAGTGACTCGTCTCTGCAGCTCATTACAGTACATGACACAGCAGAAGCCACTTCCTTAGATTCCTAGATAACACACCGAGTTCTTTCAACAGATTAAACCCCCAGCAACCTGGGAAAGCCCCGCTTGCTTTGTTTTGATTAGTAATAGAACTCCATACGAGCACTGTAAGAACGACCAGTTCTTAGTGACATCTTTATTGACGTCTTATGTCCAAAAACTTACGTCAAACTCGGCACCTTTCAGGTATAAATAATACCAGCGTTGCCTTAAGCACACACAATGGTGGTGGTGAATACAGGAGCAGAACAGCTGTCCCTTGCAGAGCCCAGCAGATGCGAGAAGCCCTCGGACGCTGCCCCTCCTCCTCCTTGACGCGCTGAGAAAGACGCTGTCTTTTCTCCTGCCGAGAAAATCCAGCTCCGGCGTTTCCAGCCTACCCTTGCGGGTGACTGGAATATCGAGTCCTGAGAGGAGATACCATACCTCCAACATTCTATTTCAGAGGTACGGTGCTGACTAGACCCTTAGAGAGAATTCTTGAAGCAAACCCTTGGCAAAACCAACTTAACTTAAACTGCTACTTACTTACTCCCTCCCAAGTATTAGGCTTAGGTCAGGTACACTGGGGTAGGCATAGTTAGAAACACCAGTTGAGGACGTTAGTCAAATGTATATATAAATGTATATATTTTCCTCATTTTAACTATCATATGGCTAAGAAACCATATCAATGCTTTTACAGTATTATTTTGCAATACTCCTTTTACTGTACGCACTTTTTATAATAACAAGTCTTGCAATTGTGGCAATTCATTTCTCTTGCATGAGAAGGAAGACTGTTCAATAAATAATACCTTTTATTGAAAACGCCTGTCTCTCTATTCTCTGCATCCAGGTGAAAGTAATTCCTGCACAACTGACTGAGTGAAATAGCTGTCTATTGTTTCACACGACTCCAGAGATTGACTCTTATTCTGAGGAGCAAAGTTGTCATGTTAATGCGGTTGTTGAAAAACTGAATCCCTTCTTGTCTGAACCAGGGAAGCTGATCACTTCCTATTCAGTCAAGAAAGTTTCCAGTGACCTCTGAGCTAGCTGGCACAAACCCAATTAAGTTTAACATAGTCAGTAGAGACCTAGAAGACAGCACTTCTACGTCTACACTGCTGTTTATGTTATTCCAATGCGCAGGCCCTACAGGGAAAATAGGAACTACACTACAGTACGATGTGTACCCAAAGCAGTCTCCGTATGAATCGTACTGAAGACCGTACAACTCAGTAATCCGTACGAATCGCATTCGGAATGCGCAGTAAGCGATGTCTGTACGGATCAAAAGCTGCATTTTCCAACCCAGCAAGCACGAATAGTATCGACAACAATCCGTACAACTCTTTTTCCACGGGAGCTTAAAACGTCCGTAAAACAGATTTCGCCTCGAAATGTGTATGAAACGGACCCCCCCTGGGTACGGTGCGTACACCCCATGACTGCAGGGGTACGGTGCATCGTGGTACGGTGCGTACACCCCTGGATTTCAGGGGTACGGTGTGTATGTCCCTGTGCGTACACCGCATGATCGTAGGTGTACGGACCATAGGGGTACGGTTCGTACACCCCAAGGTCGTACGTGTACGGTGCGTACACCCCGTACGTACACCCCTCCTTGATTTTAGGGTACGGTGCATATGTGATAGTGTTGCCTTCTGTACGAATTGCTCATACACGACGTTTACCGTACGAATCGCGTACTGATTCCCCGGTCCGGATCGCACTTGGCGGGTCGTGCGGCATTTTTACGAAACGTACGGTTCACTGTGCGGGTCAATGTCATACGGATTTACTCTTCATTTTCGTACGGTTCGCCCTGATTCAGACGTATTTTCTCGCAACGGATCGTACCACGCGATTCGGACGGATTTGTACAATTCGGACGGAAATAGCTACGAATACGAATCGTCATACGGATTTGTTTCCCGAATCGGAATCGACCCCTATATGGGAAATGAGGCAGGTTTATATTGCCAACTATGTTGTGAGTTTCAAAGCCTTAGGTGCCACAGAAGACGATGACTGAGTAGGCTGGGTTGGGAGGGGTTGAGCAGCCTCAGCACTGCTTCCTAGTAAGCGGTGACACCAAGCTCTGGGGTGGGAAGGGCCCCAATATGCCCCAGCAGCTCTGGTCCAGTAGCAGCACAAATAACTCCTGGCTGACAAGGTCCCTTGAAAGGAGATGCAGCTTTGCGTTTGCTACCACTGAAATGTTTACTCTCTCTTCGCTCCCCCCCCGCTGGCCGCAAAAAGAAGTTGCTGTCCCTGTGGACCCTTTGTCAGACTCTGCCTGCACGATGAGGCTCAAGATATGTTCAAAAAGGTAATTAGAGTTTTTGCCATTATCTATATTTTTTTGAAATGGACTACCAAGTCTCGATGTTAGAAGGTCGGTGTCTAAAAGGAGGAAGAATAAGATAAAGGCACGTAAGCAGCGTACTCGTTCTTGCTCGCTCCCGTGGCAATACTCCCTGGGTGTGAATTTGCGAGAAAAGGTGGGACATGTACCCACCATTAGCCTTTTGCAGGCTTTAATTTTTAAAAGACACACACAAAAGCCAATCCAAAACGTGGGAAGAGTCACACCCCACAAAGTAAGGACAACAGATCGCCTAAAAGCGCAAGTGCTGGTTAGGCTCGACCTAAAGGGTCGGTCTACGTAGGGGCATAGTCAACAGTGGTTTAAGACTAGCGTTAGGCCTAAAAAGTATCAATATTAGAAATAATTAACAAACAACAAACTATTAGATCAGCAATATTAACTCAGAAGTGGGATCCCTGAGGCACACTATAAACTTCACCTCCAAATTAGGCATACCGTTTTTGTCTGGACAACATGGATAAAATAAAGGGGCCGTCAGACAAAACCCTCTTTTTTTGAAAATGTATAAATAACCATAACATGTTGAAAAAAAATTATAAATGGTTTGGACAAAGACGGTGCCCTAAGAAAAGAACTAGAGGACTGTGGGGGTCAGAAACAGCTTCTTCTCCTGTTGAACAAAGATTTTAGAAGGAAATTGGAACCATATTTAAAAAACTTCAAAACAAGAAGTACGAGGAGGTTAATGTTGAAGCTAAGATTGGACCAAATCCCCATATATTTATTTGATAAAGGAAGATGGAGCACATAGGAAACGATCCCATGGAAGCTGCCTTTTGCGTTTTTTGTAAGACTGCCCAAGGAACTCTTTTACACTTATTAGTATTATGGACAACCATTGAACTGGAAGGAAAGTATTAGTTACTCCCAGTGTTTAAAGAATTGCATGTTCGCTGCATCGCTGACCTGATGGCGTATGTAAAAATAAGGGAATTTAGTTTTAAATTTAGGACATTTTTAGACATGGTAATAGATAGAAACGATTGAATAACAAAAGATTAATGTTATGTTTGAAATTGTTGGTGGGCATTTTAATTCTATCTCGTAAAAATAAATCCCAGAACTTCCAAAAAGTAAGATTTCCTCATTTTTGCATATTTCCCAGTAGCACCACTGCACTTCATTGACTCCTAACGCTCCGTTGCTTCTCCGCCTTATATGACTCGGGCATACTGGAGCAGGAGTTTATGTGGAGGAGCGGTCTAGGGAACGGATGTACTTTAAGATCAGATCTGTGAATGAAACGGATTCCTTGCTTATTTTTGTTCTCCATTGTGTAGTATTCATCGTAAAGAGGTTCTGAATTTGTTAACACATTTTAGTCTACCACTGCTTTTAATATACTTTTGGACAGATAGGGCATATTTACAAGAACTGGTGGAGCGTAGTGTTACACCAACATTGGTAACGCTGCACTCCAACAGTTTCATAATGAAGGGAATGCGCCATAATAACAAGAATGTGGTGCACCCCTGTGTTACCCCTAGCACTGGAGCTGAAAAAGCACCCTATGGCGATTTTGCTAGGGTGCCTGCATTGCAGAGGCGATTGTTTATGTGCAGGAAGGGATACCATCCTGCACAAAAGCAATCTTTAAAGGCCACTTGCTCTATGTGTGCTGTAGAATTCAGCATAAGAGGAAAGAGCAAAATACGAGGAGAAATAAAACATTTCTCCTCGTATGGCCTTTATTAGACCAAATATTCTCTGGCAGTATTGTTGGCGCTGCCCCATACCTTGTACATATGGGACAATGTCAAAAAGAAATGTGTGTTGCGGCAGAATGCCTGCTGCTACATCAATTGCATGGTGCTGCATGAATAAGGGCATTATTCACAGCGGCATTAAGCCATGTTAAGTGGATCAATGCCGTCTTGTAAATTAGGCAAAGTAGTTAACGCCACCAGAACGTCAGAAAAAGTGATGTTCTGGTGGCGTTAACTCCTTGTAATTTTGCCCCATAGTTTTTAATGTATTAGAATATAAATATGGTGTAAATATGTGCAATGGTTTCAATGTTTGTTTTTGCTTATGTGGCATATTATCAAACATAAATAAAAATAAAGAAATGAAAAGAATAAATATCGGATCATAGCCCTCTGATGCTGACTCTAGCCTGGGATGGGGGGGGGACTGTAACACCTGGCTGGAGGCTGAATCTTTACTTTACACACCCCTCTTAGTGCTAAATCTCGACTTTACAGACCTCTCTTTGTGCTGAATCTTGACTTTACAGACCCCTCTTCATGCTGAATCTTGACTTTACAGACCCCTCTTCATGCTGAATCTTGACTTTACAGACCCCTCTCCATGCTGAATCTTGACTGAATCTTGACTTTACAGACCCCTCTCCATGCTGAATCTTGACTTTACAGACCCCTCATCATGCTGAATCTTGATTTTACAGACCCCTCATCATGCTGAATCTTGACTTTACAGACCCCTCTTCATGCTGAATCTTGACTTTACCCCTCTTCATGCTGAATCTTGACTTTACAGACCCCTCATCATGCTGAATCTTGATTTTACTGACCCCTCTTCATGCTGAATCTTGACTTTGCAGACCCCTCTTCATGCTGAATCTTGACTTTGCAGACCCCTCTTCATGCTGAACCTTGACTTTACAGACCCCTCTTCATGCTGAATATGGATTTTACTGACCCCTCTTCATGCTGAATCTTGACTTTACAGATCCCTCTTCATGCTGAATCTTGACTTTACAGACCTCTCTTCATGCTGAATCTGGATTTTACTGACCCCTCTTTGTGCTGAATCTTGATTTTACAGACCTCTCTTTATGCTGAATCTTGACTTTGCAGACACCTCTTCATGCTGAATCTTGACTTTACAGACCCCTCTTCATGCTGAATCTGGATTTTACTGACCCCTCTTCATGCTGAATCTTGACTTTACAGACCCCTCTTCATGCTGAATCTTGACTTTACAGACCTCTCTTCATGCTGAATCTGGATTTTACTGACCCCTCTTTGTGCTGAATCTTGATTTTACTGACCTCTCTTCATGCTGAATCTTGACTTTACAGACCCCTCTTCATGCTGAATCTGGATTTTACTGACCCCTCTTCGTGCTGAATCTTGATTTTACAGACCCCTCTTCATGCTAAATCTTGATTTCACTGACCTTTCTTCATGCTGAATCTTGACTTTACAGACCCCTCTTCGTGCTGAATCTTGATTTTACAGACCCCTCTGCATGCTGAATCTTGATTTTATTGACCTCTCTTCATGGTGAATCTTGACTTTACAGACCCCTCTTCATGCTGAATCTTGATTTTACAGACCCCTCTGCATGCTGAATCTTGATTTTATTGACCCCTCTTCATGGTGAATCTTAACTTTTCAGACCCCTCTTCGTGCTGAATTTTGATTTTACTGACTTTTTCACGCTAAGTGCTGCATGAATAAGGGCATTATTCACAGCGGCATTAAGCCACATTAAGTGGATCAATGCCGTCTTTTAAATTAGGCAAAGTAGTTAACTCCACCAGAACATCAGAAAAAAGTGATGTTCTGGTGGGGTTAACTCCTTGTAATTTTACCCCATAGTTTTTAATATATTAGAATATAAATATGGTGTAAACATGTGCAATGGTTTCAATGTTTGTTTTTGCTTATGTGGCATATTATCAAACATAAATAAAAATAAAGAAATGAAAAGAATAAATATCGAATCATAGCCCTCTGATGCTGACTCTAGCCTGGGATGGGGGGGGGGGCTGTAACACCTGGCTGGAGGCTGAATCTTGACTTTACACACCCCTCTTAGTGCTAAATCTTGACTTTACAGACCTCTCTTTGTGCTGAATCTTGACTTTACAGACCCCTCTTCATGCTGAATCTTGACTTGACTTTACAGACCCCTCTTCATTCTAAATCTTGACTTTACAGACCCCTCTTCATGCTAAATCTTGACTTTACAGACCCCTCATCATGCTGAATCTTGACTTTACAGACCCCTCATCATGCTGAATCTTGATTTTACAGACCCCTCTTCATGCTGAATCTTGATTTTACTGACCCCTCTTCATGCTGAATCTTGACTTTACAGACCCCTCATCATGCTGAATCTTGATTTTCCTGACCCCTCTTCATGCTGAATCTTGACTTTACAGACCCCTCTTCATGCTCAATCTTGACTTTACAGACCTCTCTTCATGCTGAATCTGGATTTTACTGACCCCTCTTTGTGCTGAATCTTGATTTTACTGACCTCTCTTCATGCTGAATCTTGACTTTACAGACCCCTCTTCATGCTGAATCTGGATTTTACTGACCCCTCTTCGTGCTGAATCTTGATTTTACATACCCCTCTTCATGCTAAATGTTGATTTTACTGACCTCTCTTCATGCTGAATCTTAACTTTACAGACCCCTCTTCGTGCTGAATCTTGATTTTACAGACCCCTCTGCATGCTGAATCTTGATTTTATTGACCTCTCTTCATGGTGAATCTTAACTTTTCAGACCCCTGTCCGTGCTGTATCTTGATTTAACTGACCCCTCTTCATGCTGAATCTTGATTTTACAGACTCCTCTGCATTCTGAATCTTGATTTTACTGACCTCTCTTCATGCTGAATCTTGACTTTACAGACCCCTCTTCATGCTGAATCTGGATTTTACTGAACCCTCTTCGTGCTGAATCTTGATTTTACAGACCCCTCTTCATGCTGAATCTTGATTTTACTGACCTCTCTTCATGCTGAATCTTGACTTTACAGACCCCTCTTCGTGCTGAATCTTGATTTTACAGACCCCTCTGCATGCTGAATCTTGATTTTATTGACCTCTCTTCATAGTGAATCTTATCTTTTCAGACCTCTCTTCGTGCTGAATCTTGATTTAACTGGCCCCTCTTCATGCTGAATCTTGATTTTACAGACCCCTCTTCATGGTGAATCTTAACTTTGCAGACCCCTCTTCATGCTGAATCTTGATTTTACTGACCCCTCTTCGTGCTGAATCTTGATTTTACAGACCCCTCTGCATGCTGAATCTTGATTTTATTGACCCCTCTTCATGGTGAATCTCAACTTTTCAGACCCCTCTTCGTGCTGAATTTTGATTTTGCTAACTCCCCTTCGTGCTGAATCTTGATTTTACTGACCTCTCTTCATGCTGAATCTTGATTTTATTGACCTTTCTTCATGGTGAATCTTAACTTTTCAGACCCCTCTTTGTGCTGAATCTTGATTTTACTGACCCCTCTTTGTGCTGAATCTTGATTTTACAGACCCCTCTTTGTGCTGTATCTTGATTTTAGAGACCCCTCTGCATGATGAATCTTGATTTTATTGACCCCTCTTAGTGCTGAATCTCGACTTTACAGACCACTCTTTGTGCTGAATCTTGACTTTACAGACCTCTCTTCATGCTGAATCTTGACTTTACAGACCCCTCTTCGTGCTGAATCTTGACTTTGCAGACCTCTCTTCATGTGGAATCTTGATTTTTCATACCCCTCTTCGTGCTGAATCTTGATTTAACTGACCCCTCTTCATGCTGAATCTTGACTTTACAGACCACTCTTCGTGCTGAATCTTGACTTTACAGACCCATCTTCATGTGAAATCCTGACTTTACAGAACCCTCCTCATGTGGAATCTTGACTTTACAGACCCCTCTTCATGTGGAATCTTGATTTAACTGACCCCTCTTCATGCTGAATCTGGACTTTACTGACCTCTCTTCATGCTGAATCTTGACTTTACTGACCCCTCTTTGTGCTGAATCTTGATTTTACTGACCCCTTTTCATGCTGAATCTTGACTTTACAGACCCCTCTTCATGTGAAATCTTGACTTTACAGACCCCTCTTCATGTGGAATCTTGATTTTACTGACCTCTCTTCGTGCTGAATCTTGACTTTACAGGCCCCTCTTCATGCTGAATCTTGATTTTACTGACCCCTCTTCGTGCTGAATCTTGACTTTACTGACCTCTCTTAATACTGAATCTTGACTTTACAAACCCCTCTTCGTGCTGAATCTTAATTTTGAAATTCTCAGTTGGATATTTGCGATGAGGCTTATGCCATGTGTGCAGCCTCGTATCCATGTTGATCAAACAGGGTTCATCCCAGGTAGAAATCCCGCCATGAGAATACGCAGACTGGTAGATACACTTGAGGGCCCCACACGAGTGTTGAGTGACGCTTTCATTCTACCATCTGGATGTCGAAAAAAGAATCAGCACTCTGGAATGGAATGCCTCTATGCCGTCATGGATAGGATGAGCCGAGCCAGGGGTGTAAGGAGTGGATGCGGCACCTCTATATTGTGCCTACTGCTCATCGGAAAATGGATTGTTTCTAATTCATATACAGTGGAACAGTAGAGACTTTAGGAGAAACGGTTGCACCACCCGCGTAGCTAGGGGGGGGGGGCGTCCGCCCCAGGCGGCACAATTTTCAGGGCGGCAGCCGCGTGGCACTGGCCCCTTGCGGCAGCCTTTAGAATTTATTTGGGGATACTCAGTGTCCCCAAATAAATTATAAAGGCCGCCGCTAGGGGCCAGTGCTGAGCGGCCTCCGCCCGCCGGCTGAAGTTCCAGCGCGTGCACCTCCTGACGTGCAGCCCACGACTTCCTGTGCTGCCAGGCTGAGGGCGGAGGACTGTGAGCGTGGCTCGGGGGTGACGGGGGCCACCCAGCGGCGGTCGAGGAGTCGAGTCAAGTGTCCACCGTCGGTCGGGCCGCGTCTGGGGAGCAGCTTGGATGAAGCAGCACAGGCACAGCTGGCAGACTCGTCAGAGTGGCCACCAGTGTTGCACATCGTGGCTGGCGGTGGGCAGCAGCTGAGCAAGTCACTTACTAGTAAGTGTGTCAGTCACTGTTATTTATTTTTTATGTTATGCACTTAATTGCAGCGCTGCGTCACGCGGACAGTTACCCCGGGTGTCAAAGAGCGCTTCAACAGACAACTGTACTGATTGATACGAGGAAAAAGTTGAGGCAAATAGCTTGGGCCTCTGCGAGCAGATAAACCTACCAGCAACGCAAACCTGACACTGAACAGCTGAGCGCCAGAGGAAAACCCGCTCTGCACTCTCTACCGAAAAACATCCATCCACGCCCTATACCACCACCCTCCGTCTCCGCCCTATAGAGGAAGCGGGGTCACGTTTAGGTCTCTCTCCGGGGTGCTGCGCCCTATAGACAGCAACAAGCTTCTCCGTGTGGAGAATGAAGGGTTGCTGGCCTGCCCCCCCCACTGAAAGAAGTCACCTCTGGAGATCACTGTTAATGCCTCCAGTTCGACTCCGCCGAAATCACGGTTAGCTATAGGTTCCCGGCCATGCCTTGAGGCCTGCAACTCCCCCTCCCCTCCCGCCTGCAGTCTCCATGCAATGAAATCAGGGTCACTTCTGGCCTCAGTGACCTGCCGAGGCATGGCTAGATATAGGGTGTCAAAGGAGTTTTGCAGTCTGGGAAGAACACGTTAAGTGTCAGGGGAAAATCTATATTATGCACCAATTACTTGGTAAGGAAATAAAAATATCTGATTAAAAGGCACACAATGCACACATTCTGTCTCATTACAAGGGAAGGAGGCATTCATTACGTATCAGGCATTTTTAACTGGCAAAAAATATCCAACTTAGCCACTGGAGTATCAGTATCTCTGCACAAACATGCAGCCATCTTGAAAGCGTAGGAGATATTCTTGGAAGGGTTTTTCACCTAAATAAAAAGCGTTCCATATGGATATGAACAGCCATCTTCAAATATATGTGTGTTTCCTGCTTATTAATTTAAATAAATAATGAATAGATGCCAGTATTTGTAAAGCACAAACAATTGCCAGAGGGTGTCAAGGCGCTGGTGGCTGTCTGGAAGATTTAGCGAGCTATTGCCCAGAGGCACATGGTGTTGGGCTAACCTGCAGCCAGCGATCGAACCCATAAGTCCCAGTGTACCAGTCAGCCTCCCTGGCCACTGTGCCACACCTCTTCCCAATGCTAATTTACAAAGCCAGCATGGGTACTGACCATTTTTGTGCAGCAGATTATTAAATGAATTATGCATGGTATGCCGTTTAAATTCATTGAAGCAATTGGCCTGGTAGCAGTGTACAATAATCAATAAAGAACAGGTATAGGGGCCAGGGAACCATCAGATGGGCAAAATGCAAGGCAGGAAGAGAGACAGCAGAGGCAAGAAAGGCAGAGAGCGCATGGCAAGCTCTCTCAGGAGAGTCAGCATACAAAATAGTCCTTAGTACACTACATTGCAAGAAGACTACACAAAGTATTTTTATTTTTTTATTTTAAAAGATTTTATTAGGAATTGTTTTTATGTACAGTACAGCTATACAATACAGATATAGTGAAGGCAATACTGATATAATAGTGCGCCGGTGGGGTTACAATAGGCCTCTCAATGACACAATGGTGGTACGTACATAAGTCGCTAGGCAATCACAATCTTGGCGTATGCTGTCAAAGGCGGAACTGAGCATTGCCCTCGAGGAAAGGAAACAAAAGTGGGAGAAGAGAAAAGGCAAAGAGGAGGACAGGGTGAGTCGAAGGGTAGTTAGCCGCCCAAACTGCACGAGTTTGTCGTTTGAGGAGGATGGCTGTGAGGGTACCGAGCCCAGGTGGCCTGCCTAAGGGGGTTTGTGTGAGCTCAGGTTAGTTTATTTAGCTCGGTGACTACTTTGGCTCACTTTAACTGGAGCACAGAGGCGGGAGGAGGTGCCCAGAGACAAGGATGCTTGCTACTCGCCCTCTCCTGTCGTGTGTCCCTGCCCTCTGCACGCAGCTGAGGTGAAGAGTGGATGGATGGTGAGGTAGGGAGACCATCACACACGTGTGCTAAGACGAGATGTGTGTGTAGTCCTCATCTTATGAAAAGAGACTTTATAAACCGTTTTATTAAGCATTACTGACTCATGCATTATCAAGACCATTATATGTGGCAGAGATTGACATGTAAGGCTAAGTTCATCAGTGTTTGGAACACGTTCCAGGTTATTATTGATTGAATGGAAAGTTTAGGTATCTGTATCGCGTGCAGTACTCGCCTGGGGGTTAGGAGATTTTTGGAACTGGTATTAACAGGTTAGCGTGCCATGGGTGCATGGGAATTGTCGATGAAAATAGACTGTCCCGTTTCCTCTTCAAATGCATGGTTCTGTTGACACACTTGCATGTATATGGTAATTGACTAGAACGTGCATTTATGTGTACTTCGCCACATAAAAGCCACCAGTTCTTTGTGTTTTTGGCAGACATTCGGTCGTCAGTGGTGATCCTTCCTGTTGGGCCAGGCCCCATGTGAACAGAAACCATTTCTAGTGCTTTGTAGCACTTTTAGGATGTTCTTGGGGTTTCTTGTGTGTGGGAAGATTGGGATATCTGATGGTTGGCATAAGGTAAGGGGCAGTATCGAGTAAAAGTGTATCAGCCATGACTGTGTATTAGTACCATTTAAAATTAGTTTTAGCCACACTGCAAAGCATCTGCACTACTGTACAGCATGGCTACAAAGCATTGCCAAAGCAATAGCTCTCATAAGCAAGACCTTTTGGCTTTGTCAGTGCTTGTTTTTTATTACAGCATCAGCTCAGTAAAGTAAGTCTGTGCTGAAGTGGACATTTACTGCTGAAGAGTGAATGTGGCAAGCAACACCTGTGTGTTCTTAATAACACACAAAAAAAGAGCGTGGGCGATATGAAGGTGCAGAGACCTTGGCATGACCCATGTGCTAACAAGAGGTGTTTGTGAGGACATGCACATACCGTGATATCAGGACTCACATTCAATGACTTTACTTTCTAAACTTTGAGGAATATTGAAACGAGGCACCTTGGTGCAATTCATTTTAATATTACATTGGGAAACTGTTATTAGTATACATTGCCACGGTTCCTTCTGCAGATTCTGTGGGTTGTCCCCTCCTAGTATGCCCTTTCCCCCCCCCCACAAAAATATGAAAATATTTCTATAGATTTTCACATATTTTTTGCGGGAATGTGGCTGTCTCTAGTGACAGTTGCAGGGTCAAGGCTGTCTCTACGATGGGCCACGGGTCAGATCCCCCTTCTGGCCTGGGTAGGTAAAAATGCATTTTTCACATGCTACTGCATTCTCTGGCCTGACACTCCAGCTTATTGAAATGCTTTCGGAGCACTGACAGTCTTTAAAAACTCACACTACTACACTGTAGTGACCGTAGGCGACACTGAGTTGGTGTTAAATGCTCTCTGTTTGGCAGGAGGGAGGAGTAGGATGGTTACACTGCTCTTTCTTGGGATGGGGGGCCAGGGTATGCAGTTCTTCTGCGGCTGGGGCAGTGGATGGCTCCACTGCTCTCTCCTGGGAGGGGCACGTGGGATGGCTTCTACTGAGCTCTCATGGTGGGCTTGGGGGGAGTGAGAAGGCTTCCACTGCAGGGCTGGTACTGCCCCAACTGCAGAACTCAAGTTAGTCTAGTGATCAGGTACATTGGCCTCACCTGTAGTATCATGAAGGTGCTGCCAGGGGAATCGTGGTCAAACCCAGTGTGGTGGACCGGTCTGCAGACATTGCTGAGGTCATGGACGGGCAGATAGGGGACAGGGAACAAGGGTCCTGCGCAAGCTGTGTTGTTACGAGTGAGATGTCTCAAACAGGGTAGGTAGAACTGATGTAAGTTTTGGGTTTCCTTCTGCTTTTCCTTCAGCGGTGTAGCTAGGTGGGGCGGTCCGTCCCAGGCAGCACTATTTTGGGGACGGGGTCTGTCTAGCCCTGGACTGTGTCATGTATGTGCATGTAACTTGCATGATCGAGGTAACTATTAGCGACGATACTACGTGTCCCTCGGACCTCTTTCAGGTGCTCGCCGTCCTTTTTCCCCAGCACCTCCGAGGGGGGGGTGGCAATATGAAGGAGAGCCCCGGGCGCCACAAGCTCTAGCTACGCCCCTGGGTTGCACTTTATGCCTGTAGGCTTGTCTTACAGATATCTAATAATGTGATATATTGCATAGAGAAGACACCTATCTTACTGCTTCACGGCATAAGCTGATAAAGGTATAGTGCTAGATTATTGAGCTTTGAATCTCGTGGTACAAAAATAGCTAGAATATTGACTTCCAAAACATCGTGAAGTAAGTACATATAGGTAAGAACAGATTTACCCTATTAATTCCTTAATTATTGAGTTGACATAAATATTTCCAAGGTACATACATTTTTAGTTCAGAACAGTAATTCTATACGTGCCTATAGATAGGTACTTCACATATAGTCAATAATCTGTTTACAGTATTTTTGTATCACAACCAAATTCAGTCAATAATCTAGACTGGAGTGAAAAGAAGGGCAGATGGTATGTCACTGAGTGCATGAACAGCACCGACGGTTAGTGTTGTGTGCGTCATTTGTAGTTTGGTACAAACAAACCTTCTATCTAGGTGTGTGCACGTCTATAACACCTTGAGAGGAAACGATCACCAAATAAGGATAGCACTACTTTTTTTTAGAATATTTGGTGGCTACACCATTTGTTCCAAGGAAGTCTTGTGTATAGCTACTGCTGCCTACCGCCGCCTCCCAATCCACCTTTAATTACAAAGCCAGAATAGCCGACTATTCTGCCCTCTGCTGGAGTGGTATATAATAAAGGAATACTTCGCCTTTGCCAGGACACCTCTCCGGTCAATAGAGGGACAGTACCCAGGGCATGTACAGGGAAAGGTTAAGTATTCCTTTAATATGTGCTTACTGCCAAGCTGGTGCGTGTACTTGTGAAACTGGGAGGGCATCATTATGAGCGAGGCGAAAGGATCTGTTGGATGTTATCACTCCAACTCTAGCAGAGGGAAGCGCAGGTGGCGTTCTGGCAATCTGTAATGGGGAATGGCTACAGCTGACACACTCCGCGGAAATAGGAAAGCATTCGCACCTATTGTGAGACCCTGTACAGTTCTGACCTGAGTACTGTGGTTCAGGATGAAAAGTCGTTTCTACATGCTCTTTTTTTAACCTCTCTCCTAAAGTTGGGGTTTCACTATGGGGTGCAATTTCTCTGGAGGAGATACAGGCAGTGATACCCAAACTCCCGACCTGCAAATCTGCAAAAAAGACAGCTTCCCTTGCAAATTATACAAGTTTATCTTCTCCCAGTGGCACCAATATTGAACTTAATCTTTGGGGATAGAGAGATGTCAGGGTCCATGAACTATATGTTCAAAAAAGCTGTCATAATGCTTCTTTCTAAGGGAGTAAAAAGATCTTCAGGAATACAGTATTTTTGTATTGATATCCTTGATGAACGTGGCTGCCAAAATTGTGGATAAAGTTCTCCAAGAGACTTCGCAAGGTAAACACCTCCATGAAGATTCACAGGTGGGATTCATGCAGGGCAGGTTCATGAAAAACTAACTCAGATCCTAGGCCAATTTGCATTGGAGAGTGCTAAACAGCACCTCAGAATTGATCGCTTTATCTATAGCTGCTGAGGAAGAGTTTGTTTGCATCAAATGAGGGCATCCCTTTACAGTCTGGAAGAATTGTCATGCATGACATCCGATTTAGCGATCAGAAGAATCACACTTTTATATCTAGTTGGGTGACAAAGTATTCTCGCTGTCTCTCCTGAATACCATTGTTTTGTCCATGCGCCCAGATGGCATTCCTCATGAATGTCTGTACCTAATTGTCCAATTTGGAAGGAAAAGTTGAGGGAAAACATGATACAGTTGATAAACCTACAATAAAACGAAAAAGGAAACCATTGTCAAATCGTCACGCCTGGGTCGGAGTATGTAGGGGAAATGAGCTGCCATCTCCTACAGCTGTACTAGGCTGCACAGGTATCCATGTGGACATTTCTTATCAAGATCCTCCCAATCTGCTGTGTCACTTCTCAGGGATGCCTTCCCTCTCCCTTGCTGTTCTGTCTGGCTTTAGAGGCTTTATTCATGGCCATGAACTGGTTGGACACACAATCCAGACTACAGATGCCCCAGGGAACTCTTATTTGTCCCTCTATGCAGATGATATCCTGCTGACCCTTCCTATACCTGACCGCACAATCCCTGCATTGATCATTCATCATGTTGATCACATTTTTGTGTTTCTCTTGAAACAAAATCAACTGGACAAAATGGGAGGCTTTAGCCATGTTTCACCACACCACGTGGGCTGCCCAGATGGGTGTGATATGAAATGTGTCCCTTGGAACCTTAAGTGCCTTGGAATGGTCATCAATAAGGCACTATACGAAATGGTTGAGAAAAGTGTGACTCCACTGATTACAAAGACTCGGATTCATTTTGCTTGCTGTTCCCCAATGAACTTGTATATATATGGGACAGAGCCCAAATAATACAAAGGATTGCTACACCCCTCCACAGTTATTTGTTTGGAAAGCTCCAAGTACTTATACTCTCTTTGCTCCTCACAGACAGAAATGGACATCAAAAGATTTGTTTGGGATGGTCTTCGTCTGAGACCGAAACTCTACAACCTCTTGGCACACAAAAATTCTGGAGGAGTCCGACTTCCCCACATGCACTCTCACGATCTAGTGCATCACTTATCCCCAATTATTGGCATTCCTTTTTCCTCTTTTTCCTGGTGCAGTATCCCTCTACTGTGGGCATCCTTGGAGCATGAGATGATGCAATCTACAGTGTGGAACTTCTGCCTAAATAGATACAAATCTCTTCAGTCTGCTCTAGACACCCCAGTTGTTCATGCTGTGCTGAAAAATTGGCATTTTGTGGCTATAAACTTAACGTTGATACATGGGTACATATCAGGGCTTCTGTTTAGTACAACATAGGGCTACAGGTCGGGGGGAGGGTAGCTGATTTGTATGCTCCTGGGGTAATAAAAGTATATCAACGACCAATCAGCTGCTCTGTGACAGCACCCCTTAATCCTTTGTATCTCTGTATCTCTGTGCGGAGAATTTGGTCCGATTCGTTCTCATACCTTGAAATTGAGCCATTGCCTCAGAAAACGTCTGTGGTGATTTCCCTCGGTACTTGACACATCCCTGACTGTACCGTACCTCACCGTATGGGACCATCATAAGGGGGGTGTCAGGATAACATACTCATACACCACTCCTACTCGACTATGTCTGAGTTCAACTAGACATTCTTGACAGGCTGCTAGACAACGAGAGGACATTGCAGAAGACTATTCCTCCCTGCTGCAATCACATACCAGATGCAGTACGGAAGCTAGACTGAAATTTCTGTACATTCAAATTCTACACAGTTGGTCACCATTTAGTGTTCTCGGGGCATGGTTGGTCCCACTCTCCTTTGGTGGAGGTGTACACAATCAGACTGTGATTGATTACATATTTTCTGGAGTTGCGTTAAACTGGACAAATATTGATCTGATGTTTGGGATACTGAGAGAGCGCAATTTGAATGAAAAATATATCTGTACCATATTCACAAGCACATAACGCAAACGTAGAATCTATAACGTGAAGTTAACACATGTAGCGTAAATTTAGCCGATGTAACCAATGTAATAGGAAATGGATCTGTATCTACTCTATAAAGTGTATTAGAATTAGGAAGGCCCGTATACATAGTGGGCTAATATAGAAATGTATAAAAATGCTTAAGAACAGCAGAACGTGCAAGACCAGAATTCATGGACATGTGTAATTATTAAACGGAGAAAACGGCGAAAATGTAAAGCGAAGAAATGTGCAGACTATATAGCACTATGTAAGCACGAGAATATAAACGTTGTGTTCTATGTAAAATGCATTCAAGTATAATCACTGATTTGCTAAATTCGATTATATAAATGTGTGTTAAAGGTTATACTGTGTAGAAGAGTTTGTAGGAATGTTAGAAAAGTGTGGTCATGTGTGATTTTAACCTAACTGACCAAGAGTTCGCAGGAGTGTAGTCCGCTGCATGTAATTTAGTGGGCTCACAGGAACAGGGGATAGCCTTGATCTGAATGTGCGAGACAAGAGTCAAAGGTCTTGCTAGATTTAAGGTGACAATGTTGGACGAAGTTTATGGCCTAAGTGAGATAAGAGACGCTTGGAATTTGGGTCTTGTTTAGAAATGACCATTCACAGGACCAAACGAGGTTACGAACACAATCGTAAAGAATAGAGTTCTGTTGAGGTGATAGACTTTGCTCTGAAAGTGTCAACTGGAATGTCAATGAAGTCACCAGCAAGAAGACGAAGATGGTGCCTACGAAGCAAGGTCAACTTAACGGACGACGCGAAGAGATGAAGCTATGGAAAGAACCAGAAATGACATCATGTGTAAATGTGTACGTGGTGGGCGTCAAGGGGCGTTCCACCCATACTGTGATTGTGTATTTAGGGACAGCACCCCGGGGAGAAGTTATGCGCAGATGGCCTGAGGAGTCAGAGAGAGAAAGAGCAGAGCGCAAGAGAACAGTAGGCCGAGGACCCTTAGAGAGCGGATGGGTAGGCAGAGAGGGTACTGCTTCTCGACATAAGTTACCATTAGAGGCTAAGAGAGTTTGAACTTCTTTGGAAGTCAAACTGCTGACACCTTTTTAGGTAAGGAACTTGCGAAGTAGGGATGTCACCTAGTATAGAGTAGGGACAGAATTAACTTGTTTATTCTTTTTGTAGATGACGCAACGGAACCACTTTGTGTCTATGCTTATTAATCTGTTGATTCTGGAATTGATATTAATTGTATTCTTTTGTAGACTGAGGTTCTTTAGGGAATTTATGTTCCTTTTAGTTCCTGTATACTTGTTGAATCTTATCCTGAGAGGATTGTATATGCAATTAATTCTGATTTTATATTAAACTTTTAAAACTTTATCAGTCGTAAGTGGTTCTTCAGAGTTGCGTCAGTTTATGGGGTTTATTTAACCTATGCGGGGTTTGTCTTTTACTCAATGACAGAAAATAATCGATCCAAAATAGATGAATGAGATAGGTATCTAAGTGATCAGAAAAGGTATCAAAATCTCATTCCCCGCAGTTGGTAGCAGAGAAAGATGGTTTTCTTCTTGAGGAAGACAACCTAGGTTAGGTTTAGATTACCCCAAGGTCCCTAGTCATCGACGACCAGAAGAAGAATCCCTGCCGAAGAAGGTGCTGACGGTGCATCGAGAGAAAAGCAGCAGAGTCGGTCGAGAGTGAGTATAAGGGTCATGCGTTGCCAGATTGCGGTGTTTTGTGTTGTACTTGTGTTGTAATGTCAAGCGGAGTTGAATGCCTGTAGTGTGATTGAGGGAAGGTTGTGAGCGCGCGCAACCGGATAAAATCTTAAGATCCAGAGAAGGGCTTAAGTGGTTCGGGTGTATCGAACACCCAGAGTAATTGTCTACCAATGTAAAGGGGGTCATGAGGTACCATTGATCGCCCGAAGGACCGATGATAGGGGGAGTGACAGAGTGAGTGTATGAGTAACGGACGCTGGTCGTACGTTTACTGTGTGTAAGTAACCTATCAGTTAAGGCGAGCGTCTGAAGTGAGAGGAAGACGTCTCGCCAGTTGAGGTGACAATTACAGTTAGACTGTGGACGTACAGTCAAGAAAAGTGATCGCTTGGACGGAAGTAGTCATTTTTCGGCGTATGAATGAAAACGCATGCAAGACCGTGAGACAAGTTGAGAAAGGAGGGGAACTGCTGCAGAGGGGACGAGTGACGTCAGCATAGAGCCGCGCTGAGATTGGCTGGTCAGCGAGAGCCGCACAGGGATTGGTGGTTTGTCATCAGGAAGTAAATAAGGAAGAGAATTAAGGAAAATCGTAGATTCTTGAAAATGAAGTGTTTTAAACGTTTAAGGGCGATCTTTAAGAGAGATAGAGGAAACTTGTATGCAGGAGAAGAAGCTCCACCAGAAGGCACACCAGCTTACCATATGGCAGTGAATGTAGGCTTACACTCAATACTATGGATCTCCGAGTGGAATAAGCTAACAGAAGGGAATAAGGAACTGATGTTCCCGAGATACGGGACGTTTAAGCTAGAAGTATTGAATCAACTGAAAGCGGTAATGCTCGCAACGAGACCTCTACCGAGGCCAACACAGTTCGAAGCCTTTAGTGCATGGTTTAGAGCGGCACACGAAAAGAGCTTGAATAGACGCCAAGAAAGAGTGAGACGATCGGTAAAAGCAGTGCAGGATGCTAAATGGGACGATGAAGCTAAAAAGTGGAGGGTGCAGAAGATAGAAGCAGACAAACTGTTCACAATGCTAGAGACTACGGGAGAAAAGAAACCCCTAGAGGAAGGTGAGGATAGCGAGCCAGATGAGGATCTGATAGAGAGGCTACTGTTAGATAGACCACCTCCGTACAACAGAGAAGCCGAAAGTCCTGAACTACAGCAAGGGGACGGAGCTAGATGGGGGGAATATAAACCGCTCCCAGTAACAGAGTGGGATCCCAAGAAAGGTGAGGAAGTACCTCAATCTAGTCCCGTACAGAGAGTAGTAGGAAGATTCGTGGTCCAGAAGGTGCCAGAAACGCAGCATGCAAGGTCGTATCAATTGCCGGATGCTCTACAAGTACCTGTTACCATAGGTCCTATAGTGTCAATCTACAACCCAGAGGGAGTCCAGCAGGAGGAACAGGCACGATGGGACAGGGAAAGGGCAGAGATGGAAAGTAGGAATAATACGATCAATTCCCAAAGGCAGTTGCTAGGACCAAGGAGTCGGAGTACCCCATTGGATTCAGCAACGGGTCCCTGGACAGAACAGAGGGAGAGAGGACAGATGGATCTGAGGGGACCGAAACCGAAAACCTTTAAGGAATTAAGGGAGTATTTGAAAGAATGGGATGCTGCCGAAGAGACTCAGAATAAAAGATTAGAAACAGAAGCAGAATGGAGAGATCAGGATAACAGGATCCTCTCTCACTGCGGAGCTGGCTAAAGCAGCCCGGAGTGGGAGGGAGGGAGTCAAGGAAGCAAGGGAGATACGTGCCATACCATCAGTGGCAATAAACAAATGTGTGAAGACAGGAGTGCAGGGTGTGGGGGAGTGCCTCGCCTCATTCTTAGTGAGGGAGAACGAAAGACGCAGGAGTACCGAGATAGTTTTAGGTGCACTCACCATGCCCCGGGAGAAAACGTGCGACACTGGAGTCACGAGAATATAGAGAGTCGCGAAAGGTCTCGCCATACATCCAGTGATCACGGACGGGATCGCGGGAACATGGAGGACCGTGAAGGACCTTATCGTTTATTGAGCGACACCAGACAGCAAGGGAGTTGCAGTGATATAGAGCAGAACGGAGGATCCTATCTCGCATCTAGAGAGACCGAGCCGAAAAGACAGAATGTAGTGATGGGGGATAGAACTTTGTTCCACCATACCCCAAGGGAGGATGGGAGAGCTTGGGATCTAGAGAGGTGGGAACAAAGAGAAGCAAGAAGGACGCCTCATAACTCACCTGCACCGAGACGTAGGGCTCGTAGTGGGGGTGAGAGGGATGTAAACGAACAGCCTAGGAGTGAGGTACTGAAAGCTGAGATAAAAGCAAAACGCCTCGATGTAATGAGTTTAAAATCAGACTTGGATGAAATCATAGACGGCACATTGCCAATGGAAAGGATAGAGCTGTATGATCATGATGAAATACTGTTTATGTCTAAGGATGTTACTCGGAAAGCGAGGTCAGTTCATGAAAAATTATCTGAATTGGCAGACAGGTATATGATAGACATGTCACGAACTAAAGCTTTACAGGGCAACCATAGGCTAAATTGCACGGATCAAGATCTAGATGAGCGTAGGACGATTGGGCTGAAAGTACACATAAAGGAACTGATCCTGAGTATCAGAGTATGGAGGGATTTGGATAAATGGGAGGAAAGATGGTCTAAGAGGGGATCCGTCAGAAGGAGTACACTTGCGAGGTCCCAAGATGGAGAGCTAATGCGAATGGAAGCTTTCCCTTTGCGAGAAATCGCGAACGGAAGCTACGTGCATGTGCCCTGGAGTAGGGGGGATTTAGCGGCATTTACCAATTCCTTTCCAAAGCTCAGGGAGAACCCCGTTGAGTGGTATAAGCAGGTAGAGAGGTTTGTGAAGATCTCTAAGGTGCTGTGGATCGATTTGAACACTCTGTTTGATATCGTAGTACCCGGAGATTTGTGGACGGCATGCAAACTTAGTGTCGAATGGCCCATTTGTGAACCCGCGAGGGATGCCCAGACGAATGGTCCATCAGAGAGAGTCATGGAAAAGTACGAAAGAGTAATTGCATGGTTAAAGGAGAAGGTGCCGGTACAGGACATAGACTGGGTTAAGATAGATCGAACAACTCAGGAACCTAAAGAGACCGTTCACGAGTTCTATGAGAGATTGCTGAAAGCATTCAAACAGTACAGTGGGTTGGATGTGATGGACCCCAAAGACATAGGACAGTTTGTGTCGAAGTTTGTCCTAGGATTGAGGCCAGACATAAGCCTGATGATTCAACAGCATTTGATTTGTTGGCAGAACAAACCTTTAGATGAGATTCTGAGGTATGCAAGGTACTGTAGCGATGAGATAGATTCAAAAGCAAAGAAACTTAAGGAAAAGCTGATGTTGGTGCAGATGCAATCAGCCGGAAAGGGTGGACAGCGGCAACAGGGAACAGGAACCCCAGGAAAGAAACAGAATAATCAAAGCAGAGATGAGGAAGAAAGACCGAGACCGAGGGTAGATATCGCGACACTGAAAAAGACAACGAGGTGCCATCAGTGTAACGAGGTAGGACACTGGAGACGCGAGTGTCCCTATAATGTCGAGACGGGGGAATTAGAACAAGAGGAGGATGAGGTTCAAACCAGCATGGTAAAGGGAACAGCAGTCCCGAAGGGAAAGTTTATCAAAGGGGGGACTCAGACTCCTCGAGCCCCGTTCCCTCAACCGCCTCGCATTACAAATGGAGGGAAAACCTATAGACAACTGCCACTGTTCGTAGGAGGAGAAGAATGCTACTACGTTGATCCTCTTACAGGGCAACGAGTGAATAGAGAAGAAGACTGCACTCTAGGAGCAGCCCTGGAGGTAGACCAGAGAGGACCATACGTAGAAGCTGAGGTGGCTGGACGTCCTACGACCTTTTTGGTAGACACGGGGGCCACTCGATCCACTTTGAGATCGGCGGTAGTCCCAGGTTTGCCAATGTCGGGAGAGACGATTCAGGTGGTAGGAGTCGCAAACAGGAGAATGACGAATCCTCTGACTGAACCAGTGTCAGTGAAGATAGGAAATTACAGCGATGAACATCAGTTTGTGATTTGTGATTCTAGCCCTGTGTGTCTGTTAGGAAGAGATCTGTTGTGTAAACTAAATTGCACAATATATTGCACACCTGAAGGAGTAGAAGTGCAGACTAACGATGATGATGCCGATTTTAAGGTTGTAAACTCGCAGGGATGCGTGGAACTATATCCTACCCTAACGGTGGAGGAGCTTCCACAGGACTTGAAGGAGACAGTGTCAGCTGAGGTGTGGGATTTTACTGGAGAAGAAATAGGACTGATCAAAGGGGTAGAACCGGTAAAGATCATGGTAAAACCCAATGCTGAGTATCCCAGAACACCACAATATAAGTTGACACCGGAGACGATTGCAGGGATAAAGCCTGTGATCGAATCCATGATTAAACAGGGAATACTGAAGGAGATCGTGGGAAGTCCATGTAACTCCCCGATTATGGGTTTGCAGAAGCCTAGTGGGAAATACAGAATAGTGCAGGATCTTCGGAAGATTAATAATATCGTTGTTTCATGTTGTCCAGTGGTACCGAATCCATCAGTGATATTGTTTCAGATACCGTTCCAAGCTGAATGGTTCACAGTGATAGACTTGTGCCAGGCTTTCTTTTCGATTCCTTTAGAAGAGGAGAGCCAGTATCTGTTCGCTTTTAAGCTGGAAAATCGCGTTTTAACATGGTGTCGTATTCCCCAGGGGTATACAGAGAGCCCATCGATTTTTAACCAGCTGCTGAAGAAAAATCTTGAAAGTCTAGTACTGCCCAAGAACTCGGTTCTAGTCCAGTACATAGACGACCTCCTAGTGGCGTCAGAAACTGAGGAAGCTTGCAAGGTAGACACCATCACCTTGTTAAATCACTTGGCCGAGAACGGACACAAGGTGTCTCCAAGTAAATTGCAGTATTGTCTCACCGAAGTGCAATACTTGGGCCACAGGATTGAAAAGGGAAAACGGAAGGCGTCTCCAGACAGAATAGAGGCGATCATGAAAATGAACGCGCCTAAAACCCAAAGAGAAGTCAGGATGTTTCTAGGCATGGTCGGCTACTGTCGGCAGTGGATAGCCAACTTTTCACTGAAGGCAAAACCTTTACTACAACTGACGCACAAAGGAGTAAGTGATCCGGTACCATGGGACAAAGATTGTTTGATGGCATTTTTGCAGCTGAGAAAGGACTTGTGTTGTGCCCCGGCTTTAGGAATGCCTGATTACGAAAAGCCATTCTTGCTTTACTGCTGCGAAAGAGAAGGTTGTGCTTTAGCAGTTTTGGCCCAGATACACGGCAATGCGCGTAGGCCAGTTGCTTACTTTTCGGCTACATTAGACCCAGTAGCCGCAGCGTTGCCCGGATGTCTCAAATCCGTAGCTGCAACGGGTGTCAGCATTGAAAGATGTGAAAGTGTGGTAATGGGACATCAGTTAGTGGTGTACGTACCGCATTCTGTGGAATTGTTAATGACCAGGACTAAGACTCAGCATTTGACGAATAGTAGGCTCACACGCTACGAGCAAGTCATATTGGCTGCTGAGAATGTGACCCTAAAGAGATGCTCTGTCTTGAATCCTGCTACTTTGATGCCACTTCCAAATGAGATTGATGATGACATTTGTACAGATCATGACTGCCTTGATGTGACTGAACTATGCACCAAACCGAGACCAGATATCGTAGATGAGCCATTGACTGACCCCGATGAAATATTCTTTGTTGATGGTTCATGCGTAAGAGACGATATCGGTCAGCTGAGAGCAGCATATGCAGTTTGTACAATTACCAGAGTTGTGGAAGCCGCCTGCCTGGAAGGAGTACATTCCGCTCAGGTAGCTGAAATTATTGCTTTGACCCGTGCCTGTTTGGCAGGTAACAAAATTCGAGTCACCATATACACCGATAGCCAGTATGGTTTCGGGGTAGTTCACGACTATGGGCAGTTATGGTCTCAAAGAGGTTACATGACCTCCTCGGGTTCTCCTATTAGGAATGGAGAATTCGTGAGATTATTGTTAGAGGCATTACAAGGTCCGACAGCCATAGCGGTTGTCAAATGCGCCGCGCACACGAAGAATACCGACTTTGTGTCGCAAGGCAACAGATATGCGGATGAAGTAGCACGTTATTGTGCAGAACAGGGTTATTCTCACACCAATGTAGAAGTGGGGGGAATACAGGAAAAAACTGAGTTGACTATGTTGTTAGACACTGTAGATACGTGGGACGAATTAAAGTGTGTTCAGGAAAATGCTCCAGATGATGAGAAAAAAGCATGGGAGACAGCTGGATGTATCAAAAGTGAAATGAATTTTTGGATTTCTGCAGATGGGAGAGCAGTTTTACCAAACGAACTTGTTAGTCCAATGGCAAGGAAATTGCATGGATCAGCACACATAGGTAGAGATGCTATGGTGAGAGTATTCAGACAAACGTGGTTTAATCCGAAATTTAGAGTAGCGGCAGAAGCAGTATGTCAGCGTTGTGCGATCTGTCAGCAACTAAACGTAGGAAAGAGAACACCAGTTACTTTGAGTCATATAGGGAGGTCTGGGGGGCCTTTCAATAGAATGCAGCTGGATTTTACTGAAATGCCCAAGTGCAATCGACTCAGATATGTCTTAGTGATTGTCTGTATATTTTCTAGATGGGTTGAAGCTTACCCGACACGCAGGTGCGATACACTTACAGTAGCAAAATTGTTGCTTAGAGAGTTGATACCGAGGTTCGGGGTGCCATCCTCTTTGGAATCGGACAGAGGAACTCATTTCAACAGCGAAATAGTGAAGATGCTATGTTCAGCCTTGAGCATTGACCAGAAGCTCCACTGTAGTTATCGACCAGAAGCTTCGGGGATTGTAGAACAAATCAACAGCACAATTAAATCCAGACTTGCCAAAGTTTGTTCATCGACATCTCTGAGTTGGCCAGATGCACTTCCATTGGTTCTTATGAGCATACGTAGCACACCAGATAGAAGAACAGGTCTCTCTCCACACGAGGTGCTAATGGGAAGAGCTATGAGATTGCCATCGGTTCCGACTGCAGCGTTGTTGAACATCACGGACGATTTGATCTTGGACTACTGCAAGGGACTATCTGATGCCATTCATTCTGTGTCCCTTCAGGTCCAGGCTGCAGAGGTTCCATCAGCACAAGACTTGTGCCATGACTTGTGTCCGGGGGACTGGGTCCTGGTGAAGAAGCATGTCAGGAAGAACTGTCTAGACGTGCGCTGGAGAGGACCGTTCCAAGTCATACTAGTTACGAACACTGCAGTAAAGTGTGGAGGCTTGCCCAACTGGATACACGCCTCACACACCCGAAGAGTTCCAGCACCTCTGGAAGAAACAGCTCCTCTCTCGGATGAGAATCCAGCGGAAAGCGGAGAAGCCACAGAGAGGGAAAGCCAAGCTGTAGAGGTGATTGAAGAGGCTGCGCCTGTGTCGGAGCAGGCCGACGACGGTCAGGACACCAGTGGGACCGAAGTCGTCTCAGAAGAGGAAAGTAGTTGGGAGTTCGAGTCAGATATCGAACAAGCTGCAAGTGATCAAGAGACGAGTCCAAGAACAAGGAGCAGGAGGACAAGGAATGGAGAAGTTAGTTGGCCGGAGAGAAGGAGAAGGTCAACCTTGAGAGCAAATCCAGAGAGCACCCTTGTCCCGATCTCCGAAGATTCAGAGCTAGACGAAGAAACTACGGATTCAGGCTCTGAGAGTCCGAGAAGATCAAGAAGGGTACGTGTGCCCTGCAGAAGGTACGCCACCCCTGAGTGGACTTATCTAGCAGATGTCTTGGGGACAGAAATCTGGGAGAGTGAAAGAAGTGAAAGTGATCAATCTCGATCCATTTGTGGCAGTGGAGATATGGATGTTGACGCCTGGAATCGAGACTGAGGGGTTACTGACTTTCACACTTCCCATACCCCCTTACCTGAGTCGGATCAAAGACCTAGTACTGAATCGATTAGAGTTTCCGACTTTTGGTCATCAAATACCAGAACAAGAAGAAAAAGTCATTCGTTTAGAACTATTGGAACATGTTATTAGAGCTGCAGGTACGAGAATCATTGTAGATGCCTAAAGACTTTTGTGTTTAAGCTATAAAGAAGAAGATAACCTAGCGCCGAGTGGAAAGAAGAATAAAATTAGGGATTACATTTAGAGGACGGAGAAGGGTTAGGGTTGTCTATTATTGAAGATAAAAAGACATTGTTATGAAAAGAGACTTTTTTTGATTAAGAGCGCTTTACAGACTGAGAAAGCAAATAAAGCAAACAAAGACTTGAAAAAGAAAACTTTTCTCGAAAAAGAAAGAGTGACGCTGTTTTGATAACATGGAGAATGGCAACCCAAACCAAAAAGCCAAATGCATAATAGGTACACTAATAGCGGTAGTAATTTTTCTCATTATTACAGTAGTTACCACATCGTACATGGTAGGACATGCAAGTGAAAAAGAAACCACAGATGTAAAGCCTGTAACGACTTTGAAACCTGCTCTTGTTGGGAAGAAGGAGGAGAGCAATGTCATCCGTGAAAAGGCGTTACTAGCGGATGAAGCTCGTAGGTTACACGTAGACGAGTCGCAGGGAAATTTTAGATCAAATGCATATGCCAAGCTATTGTATGAGTATATTGATGCCATGGAGGCCAAGGATTGTTATGTGTGTATGCAATTGCCGGCTTCCGTAGATGAAGGCATCAGATATCATCATCTCCCACTGACATATGGGATAACATGTAGTTTATTGCTCAGTATATTTTATGGTAGAGAAGGGTTCGAGTACTACTTTTCAAATTATGATTCGGTACTGCCTGAAGTCCCGAATTATAAACAAATGAATAAGTGGGACTATTATAAAAAGGAAGACAGATTAACAAAATTCTTTCTTCCTTGGGATACATTAGATACTTCATATGCACGCAGAAATAATCTGACTTGCAAGGTGTCAGAGGTAGAGAAAAAGTTCATAGGACAAGTAGATGACCGGTACAGAAGGCAGAAGATTCTAAAAATGTCAGGACAGTGGAAAACAGATTGGACCGAAGAAGAAAAAGCACACAAGAAGAAGGGTAGCAATGATCCAATAGCTTTGGATAGAACGCAGAAAGGAAAGTTATGTTTAACTCGAAGCAAGACGTATTATGAGAGTGTATTTGTAGGTGAAGTAAATTGCGAACATGCTTTTAGGTTAGAGTACTATACGAAAGATTTTATGAAAGGGATGCAAGCGATTCCTAATGTATATTTTGTATGTGGAAGAAATGCCTATGTAAAACTGCCTGACAATTGGTATGGTTCGTGTTACTTGGCAATTGTCTTCCCCAAAATATATCATGCAAAGGATTTAGCGATCATAGAAGGAAAGGCTTCGACAAGAACGAAAAGGGAAATAGGAGATGCTGAAGTAGTTGGAGACATATTTGGAGCAATGTTTCCTATGTTAGGTTTGATACTTAACGATGTTAGGATCAGGAGATTAGCTACAGTTGTAGATAGATTATCTGCAAGTACTGCAAGGTCATTAATGCTAGTAGAAGGAGAGATGCAGTCGATTAGGGCAATGGTTCTTCAGAACCGTCTTGCTTTAGATGTTCTGCTAGCAAAAGAGGGCGGAGTCTGCAAGGCTTTGAAGGTCCAAGAATGTTGTACTTACATTCCAGATAATTCAAAACCACTTGAGAAAGTCATACAAAACATTACAGAGATACATAAAGAAATCGAAGATTTAACAAAAGTAAATGTTTGGGAGAAAGTAGGTCATGGAGTAGGAAAGGTTGGAAGTTGGTTCGCCAACCTTGGTAAAAGCGTTGTGTGGTACATATTAAAACCTGTTTTAATAATATTGATTTGCATAATTACATTGTTGGGTTTAGTGAAACTGTACAGATGGTATAGGTCGAACCGGTTACAAAGGTCCATGAGAGAGCAAGAAAGGAGATTAGCTGTTTTACAAGACCAACAGTACAAAAGTTTGAGAGCTCTTGAAACGATAAAAAGAGGGAATCTTGTAACTAGTTCTGTGTAAGGTGTTATTCAAATTGCATTTAGTGATGACCCCTAGAGGTCATCAAAGGGGGGAACTGAGAGAGCGCAATTTCAATGAAAAATATATCTGTACCATATTCACAAGCACATAACGCAAACGTAGAATCTATAACGTGAAGTTAACACATGTAGCGTAAATTTAGCCGATGTAACCAATGTAATAGGAAATGGATCTGTATCTACTCTATAAAGTGTATTAGAATTAGGAAGGCCCGTATACATAGTGGGCTAATATAGAAATGTATAAAAATGCTTAAGAACAGCAGAACGTGCAAGACCAGAATTCATGGACATGTGTAATTATTAAACGGAGAAAACGGCGAAAATGTAAAGCGAAGAAATGTGCAGACTATATAGCACTATGTAAGCACGAGAATATAAACGTTGTGTTCTATGTAAAATGCATTCAAGTATAATCACTGATTTGCTAAATTCGATTATATAAATGTGTGTTAAAGGTTATACTGTGTAGAAGAGTTTGTAGGAATGTTAGAAAAGTGTGGTCATGTGTGATTTTAACCTAACTGACCAAGAGTTCGCAGGAGTGTAGTCCGCTGCATGTAATTTAGTGGGCTCACAGGAACAGGGGATAGCCTTGATCTGAATGTGCGAGACAAGAGTCAAAGGTCTTGCTAGATTTAAGGTGACAATGTTGGACGAAGTTTATGGCCTAAGTGAGATAAGAGACGCTTGGAATTTGGGTCTTGTTTAGAAATGACCGTTCACAGGACCAAACGAGGTTACGAACACAATCGTAAAGAATAGAGTTCTGTTGAGGTGATAGACTTTGCTCTGAAAGTGTCAACTGGAATGTCAATGAAGTCTCCAGCAAGAAGACGAAGATGGTGCCTACGAAGCAAGGTCAACTTAACGGACGACGCGAAGAGATGAAGCTATGGAAAGAACCAGAAATTACATCATGTGTAAATGTGTACGTGGTGGGCGTCAAGGGGCGTTCCACCCATACTGTGATTGTGTATTTAGGGACAGCACCCCGGGGAGAAGTTATGCGCAGATGGCCTGAGGAGTCAGAGAGAGAAAGAGCAGAGCGCAAGAGAACAGTAGGCCGAGGACCCTTAGAGAGCGGATGGGTAGGCAGAGAGGGTACTGCTTCTCGACATAAGTTACCATTAGAGGCTAAGAGAGTTTGAACTTCTTTGGAAGTCAAACTGCTGACACCTTTTTAGGTAAGGAACTTGCGAAGTAGGGATGTCACCTAGTATAGAGTAGGGACAGAATTAACTTGTTTATTCTTTTTGTAGATGACGCAACGGAACCACTTTGTGTCTATGCTTATTAATCTGTTGATTCTGGAATTGATATTAATTGTATTCTTTTGTAGACTGAGGTTCTTTAGGGAATTTATGTTCCTTTTAGTTCCTGTATACTTGTTGAATCTTATCCTGAGAGGATTGTATATGCAATTAATTCTGATTTTATATTAAACTTTTAAAACTTTATCAGTCGTAAGTGGTTCTTCAGAGTTGCGTCAGTTTATGGGGTTTATTTAACCTATGCGGGGTTTGTCTTTTACTCAATGACAGAAAATAATCGATCCAAAATAGATGAATGAGATAGGTATCTAAGTGATCAGAAAAGGTATCAAAATCTCATTCCCCGCAATATTGTGCACACAGACATTGATGGCTGAAGACATCTCTAGCTGTGTCTCACTCATGGGAATAGTGGGTTGAGATGCTGTGCATTGCAGCATGGAACAAATTGTCCACAGATTGAATGATCAGATGAACATTTTTCAAGATGATCTGAGGTCCATTACTGACAGCCTCTTTGGTCATGGAGTTCTGTGTCTACAATCTGCATTCTTGGAACTAGAGACTTCACAATTTGATGGGTGTGGATGCACTTCTATGTGGACACTTTTTTGCCTATATGTCTTGGGAGCCTGCCCTGATTCAATGCAACACATGGAGTCATACATTTACATGATTATTTACAGGGTACTTTGCAGACCAACTGTAGACCTCCCCGACTTTAAGCTCCCATGTTGATCCTTACTCTGAATGGTTTGTTTGTTCACTTCCTGCTTTATCCATTCTCAATTGTCATTTCTCTTTTTTCATTTTTCATTCATCAGTGTGAATACACTGGTTAAATACTTATGTTGAAACTGAAATGCCTGGCCTGTCACCAACTTCTGGACTCAAGTCATTTCTACAGGTATTGCTCTAAATATTTTAATGGCTTAAACTGTCCTCTTAATTCTAAACACATCACGTGATCCAGTAGGCTGGCTGGGGCCAAAGTCATCATAACCTGTGCTACCAGATAAGCAAATGTCAAGTGGCAATGCTTGATGCCAGTGCAATTGTTTTAGAAGATGATGCTGTCACAATGCGAATTGTTAGACCAATAATATCTGATAACACCATAATGTACTTTGTTAGAGTGACAACATTTGATGACATGACAAGGTGTATATCAATCAATAAATGATTGATGACATCATACTGCACTGTGGAGCTGTCAATGATGAATGCCTTCCTCCCCCTAATGACTTCAAATCTTCAGTACAAGCTCTAGTAAATCCTAGGCTCGATTATGGTAGTGCAACACTTTGTGGTCTACCCAGGTCTACAATGGCTCTTCTAAGAGCCTCCCTAATTCCACTGCTAGACTTATCATGGGATCAGAAAGAAAGTGTCACATCCCCCAACCTTAAAACTCTCAACTGGCTCACCTATGAAGCAAGAATTCAATTAAATAGCTCTTGCATGACGCATAAAGCCCTTCACTCCAATTCCCTGGGATATCTGGCCCAGAAGTTGGTACTTTCAGGTGGCGACAGATCTTCCAGAAGCACCAGCACTCAGCTACTTACACCATAGAGATTCTCCAAAAAGAAAACATACAACTGATCCTTTTATGGGATCGCCCCGAGGATCTGGAACTCACTGCCCCCAGAAACAGACTGAATCCTTCAAGGGTCTTATTCAAGAAAGAAGTGAAGTCTTTACTCATGAGCACATTTTTCCCCTAGATACTAGAATCTCGGCCCCAGTGCTGCATTTGTTCTCTTCCACTACTCGCATGACAATTGCTTACTGTCATATTTTGATTGCTATTTTTACTTATTGTTTGTATACTCTTTTCTTTGCATCTATTTACTGCCTCTGCCATGTGTGAAGCGCTCTGATACCCACATCAATCAATCAATCACAGTATTTATAAAGCGCACTACATACCCGTGAGGGTCTCAAGGTGCTGGAGGGGGGGGGGGGGCTGCTGCTACTGCTCGAAGAGCCAGGTCTTGAGGAGCCTCCTGAAGGTGAGCAGGTCCTGGGTCTGTCGTAGTTGGGTTGGGAGGGTGTCCCAGGTCATGGCAGCGAGGAAGGAGAAGGATCTGCCTCCGGAGGTGGTCCGCTGGATTCGGGGGATGGGGCGAGATTGGCAGAGCGAAGCTGGCGGGTGGGGGTGTAGAAGTTGATTCTGCTGTTCAGGTAGGTTGGTACAGCGTTGTGGAGTTCTTTGTGGGCGTGGGTGAGGAGCTTGAAGGTGATCCTCTTGTTGACGGGGAGCCAGTGCAGGTCTCCGAGGTGGGGGGTGATGTGGCTGAGACGTGGGAGGTTGAGGATCAGTTGGGCAGAGGTGTTCTGGATGCATTGTAGTCACTGTAGTTTGGTTGGACTTCCAGCGTAGAGTGCGTTGCCGTAGTCCAGTCAGCTGCTGACGAGGGATTGGGTCACTGTTTTCCTGGTTTCGATCGGAATCCACTTGTAGATTCTGCGAAGCATGCAGAGGGTGTTGAAGCAGGAGGAGGAGACGGGGTTGACCTGCTTGGACATGGAGAGGGAGGAGTCGAGGATGAATCCCAAGTTGTGTGTGGGGTCTGTGGGTGTCGGTGTTGTTCCTAGTGCTGTCGGTCACCAGGAGTCGTCCCAGGCTGATGGGGTAGGGCAGAGGATGAGGACTTCCGTCTTGTCCGAATTCAGCTTCAGGTGGCTGTTCCTCATCCACTCGGCGATGGCCTTCAGACCTTCAAATGGAGGTTGGTTTTGGCAGTGTGCGAGTCCTTGGTGAGGGAGAGGATGAGCTGAGTGTTGTCGGCGTAGGAGATGATGTTCAGGTCATGTTGGCGGGCCACTTGTGCGAGGGGGGCCATGTAGCTGTTGAACAACGTCGGGCTGAGGGATGAGCCCTGGGGTATGCCGCAGATGAGGTTGCTTGCTTCAGCTCGATATGGTGGGAGGCGGACTCTCTGAGTTCTGCCCGAGAGGAAGGAGGTGGTCCTGTCCAGGGCTTTGTCCTGAATTCTGGCTTCTTGGAGGCGCGTTCTTAGTGTGCGGTGGCAGACCGATCGAAGGCGGCCGACAGGTCCAGGAGGATGAGGGCGGAGGTTTCGCTGTTGTCTAGTTGGCATCAAATGTCATCTGTGGCGGCGATGAGGGCTGTCTCGGTGCTGTGGTTCCTTCTGAATCCGGATTGCGATTGGTCTAGGATGTGGTTGTCCTCGAGGTGGCGGGTACACTGTATGTTGGCAATCTTCTCAATGAGCTTCACAGGTAAAGGGAGCAGGAATATGGGCCGGAAGTTCTTGAGGTCCTTGGGGTCCGCCTTGGGCTTTTTGAGGAGGGCGTTGATTTCGGCGTGCTTCCAGCTTTCCGGGAATGTTGCTGAGTCGAAGGAGATGTTTATGATTTTTTGCAGTTGGGGCGCGATGGTTGCGTCTGCTCTGTTGAACACGTGGTGTGGGCAGGGGTCTGCTGGCGATCCTGAGTGGATTGATTTCATTGTCTTGCGCGTTTCTTCATCGTTGATGTTGGCCCAGGAGGTCAGTAGGTTGGTGTCGGTCGGGGTGGGGCCTGTCGTAGTCGGGGTGGGCGGGACTTTGATGCTGTCATGGATGTCGACAATCCTACGTGGGTCATGTTCGTGCTATATAAAACTTTCTAAATAAATAAATAAAATGTGGCACTGGATATTCTGATGGCACAACAGGGTGCTGTGTCACACTCATGAAAATGTTTTCTACCATGCACTTCATGCATTGCTAAGTTGAACAAGTGTCTTCCCAGAATGTAATGTTATAATGCTAGACAGATAATGTATGAAAATGCTTGATGACATGAAAGTAAATTCTCTCAGGCTATTAATGTGGGATGACATCATAATACTTGTTGACAGGCAAGCTGACAATGCTGAATGAATACTGTGGACGTTGCAAGACCGGCCATACCCAATTGCTACATGGGAGGAGAGGGTATACAGGCCACTAAAACACCCTAAGTTCCCTCTGCAGATTGCATGCAATAGATTTCATGTCAGAATGTTGCATACACAAATGACGTCTAAATACTAGTCCTAAATATTATTTAAAACGTGTCTCATTGGGTGGAGACTTTGTTCTTAACTCCAATAGGATGGGATATTTTTGTAGAGGATATTTAGGACACAATATATACCTCAGAAGATATTTGACACTGATATTCTGCTATCACAGCCGTGCTATGGCCTGGAATATAAAAATAGATAGATGCTTGTAAAAGTCGCTATGTTTTCCAAAATAGAAAGTACCACATTTTTAACATTAGGGATTTACTGTTGCTGGCGGAGATAGACCCAGTGAATAGGTGCTCCTGTCCCTCGATGTTACTGGTCCTGAAAGCTGTGTGTGTGTGTGTGTGTGTGTGTGCGTGTGTGTGTGTGTGTGTGTGTGTGTGTGTGTGTGTAAAAGGGTTTTAGCATGGGCAAAATTCAGGGAGTTGGAGGGTGCTCTATAAGAGTAGGAGGGTGTGGGGTCACTTATGAACGGTAGGGGCACAAGTCGGTGTGAAATGTATGTCCACTGCATTTATTCATCTGCAGTCCACACTGAAAGCTATTTTTATTTTCTTGTAAAGTGAAAAACAAAGTGTTTCAAAACAGTGCTATTAATTGATATAAAGGGGGTAGGTCACAGGTGGGGGGTGCAAAGATGAGGGAAGGAGAGTTCAATTGTTGCAGAGATCTTGGGCTAGTGGCTCCAGATAATAAAGGATGGAGTCAGTCATTCTCTTCTTTCACAGTGAGAACATAGGCACAGGCAAGAGAGGTCTATTGCTGCTTGGAAGTATCTTCCTTCAGTGCCAATGCCCCACTTTGCCAATATCTGCGTTTTTTGCTTTCAGCCAGTTCTTTTGGAATATTAACGAGGGCCCATCAGCTGCCTCAACAAAAATATTTTTACAAAAAATATGACAAAACAAGCACAGAAAAAGGCTGGCAGCCAGTTATATTGGCTTTGCCAGACAGAGCCTGTTCATATTTTGATGTACAGCAAATAACACTGGCTTCTGGCCATGAAGCGAGTTCATAGTAGTTTATAATTGGCATTGCTTCTTTTACCATTGAAAGTGTCTGTAAATAGACGTTTCCCAGCAGCCTAGCTTTCCAGATCACCCAATGTGCTGCATTCGTTTAACTGTGAATAGTAGTTTAAGAGTTTACATCACAGCAGAATCAAGTCAGCCTTTCATCCTTGTAAGGTTGATAAATTGAGTACATTAGATTGTGCCATAGTATCCCCCATTTTATACAGTACTTTGAATCAATAAAATATTTATATTAAGCACTATTTTAAAAATAACAAAAACAAGTTAGTTGTATTTAAATGCCACACAATGTTCAGGGTCCACAGACCATTAAGTTGAACTCATTTAACGCACGAGCACTTTTTCAGCTGTCTTCAGGTTTCATCATAGCCAACTACCCAACCTTAAGAATTGCAAACAAAGGGTTCTTAAGATTTAAATAAATGCTGTTCTGCTGCTTTCATTGTCATTGCCATGCCATCTTTTTCTTGCATAACAGTTTATGTCAGCATGTACAAAATGTAAATCAGGTCAGAATAATTCTTGCAATTTTGTGAATTTTGCATTACACTTGTTAAATGAAATTCCCAAAATTATGCCATTATGCCACTTCACGTAATTATGCACCATTTGCACTAAAATCTTAGAGCAAACATGCCAACTGGGCTAAAATTGTACAGAGAACGGACTGGAATAACCGCACGTGACTAGCTGTTTAGGTTGCTTTTGTTTAATTGCATCGCCACTTCAAAAATTGGCTAGAAGAAGGATTTCACACTATAATATAGTGTAAAATGACAGATTTACATTTTGCATTATTTCAAATAACTTTGCAGAAAATGTTCAAAATTACACTAAAGTAAATTGCACGAAATTCGCCCCTCATAACCCCCCTCACCCCTCACCCCCACACACACACCCCAGCTTTCAGCCACCCAAAGGCTTCACCAGTGGTCGTCAGGGGAAAATAGAAAAGGGAGAGAACGTCACTGAAGAGGCATAAGTGCATACGTTGGAAGGGATGCAGGGAAGGAAGCAAGGGAGTGAGTGAAGGGAGAAAGAAGTGAGGGAGGAGGAGAGGAAGATAGGCATATGTAAAGAGATTAAAAATGTATGGTAAATGGAGCCTGGAACAGGATGCTATGCATGCTACCAAAGTTCCTACCACGAACTGCATTATCTCTTAGCACTGGACTAATAGCTTGTCTGTGTAGGAGCATGCCCGCATGTCAGTGATACTCAAAGTACGGACCGGGGGCCGCTTGCAGAGCTCTTGACCTACACATGCACCCCCCCCCCCCCCCCCCCCCCCAAAAGCGAACAGCAGCACAAGCTGCTTTTTGCTGAAGACTAATACTCCGAGTTATTTTTAATAAACCGGAACGCATTTACTTGCAGGTTAAATGAAGTTAATAAGTAACTACAGCGGTGGCCTGCACCACTGACCACTAGTTAACCTGCAAATAGATGCTTGTCCGTTTATTTAACATTTTTTTAGACCTCCTTAGCCAATCCCTGATCCACCGAGACCCCCTGCCGCCACCCTGCTGGCATCAGTGCGGCCCTCGGTCACATCACAGACCATTCTTTGTGGCAATTGTAGCGAGTACCCATGCTGTATGTGCTTACCAATTCTTGTGTTTGTCTGTGCTTGTCTATCTGTAAGGGAGAATGTACAAGTGCCTTTGTCCCACTTCAGCCTTCTGAATCTCCCAACAGTGAACCCTGCCATCTGTAGCATGTTGGTGTTGGGGCAGCAGATTGAGTTTTTGTGACACTGGAGGAGAAACAATGTGACAGACTTTTCTCATTCCCTTAAGGTGGGATCACAGGTTGCCCATGTTTTCTCGAACTCGTGAGAATCTCCTCAATTGGTACATTCAAGCCAGCCCCTCCATGAACTAACAGATATCCCTGATCATCACAGACAGCCTATATGTCTCCCCGATTGTCTCCCTGGTTGTCTCCCTGAACTCACATGTACTGCCCTGTTTGGCGGGGATAGCTCATATCCCCCTGAAGTTATAAAGGTCTCTATGATTGGCACCGAGTCTCCCTGATTAACAATTAACATAGGCCTCTCAGGTCTCCGTGAACTCGCACTAGCCTCCCTGATTGGTGTAGACAGCCTATGCATTTCTGGACTCATACACTACTTTCAAATTAGCCAATTCAAGTAAATGTCATAAAGTGTAAAACATTAACACAGTTTTTAGGATATTGATTTTGTTGTTCCTTCAGAACCTGAGTCCAGGGAGCTTTTGTTGTTATAAATATTGATATTTTGGGAAGAGACATGTACCAATTGGTGCCCACCCCTGGTATAATGCTGGCTCTTGCATAATGGTGGCATATTTTGGTGTCCATGACATAATGACTGCCACAATTGAAATAATGCTGACTTGCATACTTGGCGTGTAATAGACATTCCACTCAGACCACTCAAACTCTCCAGAGCAGTTTTGCGTGATTTCATGGTGGGTGTAGTTTGTCATGGGCATTCATGTGCCACCATTGTTAGACCATCAGATGCCATTATTCACAGCTTGTCTTTATGGCTCCTTTTGAAAGTTGCAAATGGCTATGGCGAGCATTGAGCATTTTACCCTTTCCCCGGCACAAAGACCTGCCTTCCCTTGATCAACAGCAGTGCCTGAAGGGTGCTTCACTGGGATTGGACTGTAAACAGACAGTTTACATTTGAAGTGAACAAAGCAAGACTGGAGTGGGGCTGCTCAGCTGTGCCAGCGGAAAGAGGCAGATCTAGACGAGTCATTTCCTGCTATGGTCTCTCAAGGGGAAAAGGGTTCCTCTACAGGGTGGGTTTTGGCCCAATAGTTCACCATCAGCAAAAGGTCTAGTGATGAGTTTGGCTTTGTTCTGCCTGCTTTTCAAGTTCCCATATGCAGGACCCCCGACCCAAGCACAGGAGAAAAAATTAAACTAAAGGTGAATAGGAGAAGGCTTCATGTTGCCTACCCATGACTCGGAATGCTGCCGCAGGCTCAACAAATCGTCCACTGCTCCTTTTGCATAATTGCGCCGAAATCCAAAGGCTGACTGACCCTAACGAGACCATTGCAAATTCTGCAAACGAAGATTTTTTTTATTGTTCATTTATGTCGCCTCATTGTGTGAAAGACATTACATAACAACCATTATATCTTACTTTATTTATCTATTTATTTAATTTATTTTTTGCATTTGTATGGCGCTCAGCTACCCAACAAGGGTTTCCCGGCGCCTTTGACATTAAGTTGGTCAAAGGAAAATGCTGAGTTGGTTGTTTAGCACAGTTGTTTCTGAAACAGCCAGGTTTTTACGTATTTCCGGAATTTAGTGTAGCTATCCTCTTTCAAGGATATGCAGGGGGAGTGAGTTCCATAAAATTGGTCCTCTGACAGAAAAGGATCTACCGCCAGTTCTTTGTAATTTAAATCTGGGGACGGCGAAGTTCGAGGCCGTTTGGGAGCGGAGGTTTCTTGTTGGCAGGTAGGGGAAGGCTAAGGCTTGTAAATAGGTGGGAGCCGTTTTGTTTTTAATTTTGAACAAATAGCTCAGGGTTTTGAAGCTGATCCGATGTTCAACCCTGATCCAATGCAATTCATTCAGGTGTTTTGATACTCTTTCAGACTTTGGAATCCTACACAAGAGTCTTGCAGCAGAGTTTTGAATCATTTCGAGTCGCTTGTTACTGCTAAGGTAGAGCTAAGATAAAGGATATTTCCGTAGTCAATACTTAAGGTGTGCACTATATTGTCAACTGCACCCATCAGTAAAATAAAATTAAAATAAATGATCTTTAAAAAAGATATTCAATTCTGTAGATTCTCAGAAATGTATATAATACAGAAGAACTCAGAGTGCTGCTGCCAGATTAAAACGTGAAGTGGATATTATGTTGCTACATTCAAATGTAGTTCCTGGGTTGTCTGGTAGAATTGAGCACACACACATATACACACCCAACTCCAGGTCACATGAGAAGCCTCCAGCTTGTCCTAGCTGTTCAGGCAACATTACTGTGCGTTCTGATGTTCATTGTTGTGTGTTTACCTCTTTCTCTGTTTGCACAGTGCTACTGGGTTAAAGCCAGGACACTGCTAAAAGGGTCACACTGGAAACATTGCTTCTTAGCAGCTGTGCACACTCATCCGTGCACCTGTCATGCATCATCATGCTGTTTTTGTGAGATAGTAGTGCTCCGCTACTGTGGTATTTCATTTGACCTGTTTGGGTGAGAGGTGCTTGCACAGCAAATACATATATCATACCTCTTGTGCAGGTAACTTTACTTTCTGTGTCATGTCACTTATGTGAAGGATCTGTAGCTGCTCGTTGTTTCCCATTCTTCATTAGTTCTACAGTGCCTGCTCATACTGTTCTTGTTTAGAACAAGAGACGTTTGCACGGTGGCTTCCCATGCAAGAATTGTTGAGCTAGCGAGGCCTTCACTGGTGCTCACTGTAGTGCAGTTTGTTTGAGAATGGCTTTAAACGCTGATGTCCGTGCTTTGCTTCTTCTGTGTGAAAAAGCTTGCACTGCTGCCGTTCATGGTGTACTTCTTCTGTGTGAGCAAGCTTGCACCTGTTCTGCTCATGGTGCGCTTCTTCTGTGTGAGAAAGCTTGCACCTCTTCTGCTCATGGTGCGCTTCTTCTGTGTGAGGAAGCTTGCACCGCTGCCGCTCATGGTTTACTTCTTCTGTGTGAGCAAGCTTGCACCTGTTCTGCTCATGGTGTGCTTCTTCTGTGTGAGGAAGCTTGCACTGCTGCTGCTCAGGGTGCACTTCTGTGTGCGGAAGCTTGCACTGCTGCTGGAAAACAAGAGCAAACAAGCATTTGCAATGCAATCGTTTTCGTATTTGTGAGAATTTGAGCTATTGCCTTGTAAATAACAATGCCTTTTATTTACGTTTTCAAAACATATAAATAACAGGCATTGTCGTTTACAATGCCAAGTGCTCAAACTCTCGCAAATGCAAGATCTACCTCATTGCAAATGCTTGTTTCATTGCATACTATTTTGGGAGTAGCAAAGATTGAGAAGGATAATCCTCATCTTCCTATCATTAATAGAGTCTACAATTCTTGTCGCAAATGCTAGAAAATGTTCTACTGTTCTTTTAGTGTTGCGTTTGGTTTGCAAAGAAAGAGGAGGGTTCTTAGTAACTCTCTAACTTATAAGGATCTGACTGGTTAATTGTACCTATGATGTAGCTAAAAACAACTCTCACTAACCCTATTCCACTCGCAGTTCCCAGAGATTACTAGCCGCCTGAGGACCAGGCGCTGGCTCAGTGAGATAGACGAGCAAAATTGCCCAGTGAGGAATCAGTAATCCCGCCGATTGATGAAAGGCGGTGACGTGCAGCAGGTAAAGTTAGTGCTGGAGGGCGTGCTCTTAAAGTGATAATGCTTCAGCCAATGAAAACCTGACAAACGTTCCTCTGCTAATCGGAACCTGCAGAGGCACAGTAGAGTCCAGAAACCACAGTGTCTCTGCAACACCAACAGAAAATACTGTAGACAATCAGGAGATGTGAATATTCCAACCAATCCACCACCCATCCTTGCAAAAGTGACAGTGCTCTCTTCTCTTGCTGACAAGCACCTGCTTGCCATCGCTGTCACCCATGTTGTACGCAGTATTAATGTTTTTGTCCATTGTCAGTTATGACTTAGCCCTTATGATTGTTAAGATTTTCTGTTTATTTCTGAAACGTGCTTGTTTGTGTTTTATTTAAAGCCAACTTTGATCTCATATGAGTGACTGCATCTTATGGATGTACAAAACTAGCCAATCGAAGATCAGTTGTAAATGTTTTGGAAAATTTCATAGAGCATTTTACGAGAGGCTGTCTCATCATTAAGGAGGTGTTATGAGATGAGGTTCCCAAATTGAAGACTGCAACCAAAACTGAACTATAGGTCTTACATAAGTATGGGCTGAAAATCCGTTCCGTTTGCGGAATTTGCTGATTTTTGGCAAATTTGCGGTCTGTGAATCGTGTGAATTTGCACAAAAATCCGCAGTTTACAAGCTGGCTGATTTTTTTGCTTGGTCGTGCTTGAAAAATACAATCTTGAACGCACGGCGTTGACTTACCGTGATTCTGTGTTCGCCGAGTTGTTTTTCCTCCCGGTTTGCGTGTGCTGCGCCATTTTGGATCTTGCTGCGTGATCGCGCGAGAGTTTTTCGACCGCGAGAACGTCATCGCGGCCCGCCATTTTGCACAGCAAGAGTTTGACAACGCAAGTACGTCATAAGGGCCCGCGATCAAGCATCGCGGGAGTAAACAATTGCGAACACGTAGATGCGGCCCGCAGCTGACTTCCGGCGGGAGATTTGGACAGCTCGCTTTCCCGAACTTGCAAAAATTGCAATTCTGCACAAAAAATCCACCACAGGCAGCATAAACCTCCTGAAAATGATGATTTTGATCAGGATAACTCAGATTGGCATTTGGCTGCACCTTTTTGTGCAAGGAGTCCATTTTAGGGGGGAGGTTGTGAGGAAGGAAGTGCCCCAGAGTCTCCAACTTCCTGTTCCTCTCCAGCAGGTTCCTTCCAGTGCTTTGTCCATGTCCTGGTCACTTTTCATTTGATTCTGGAGCTGGAAGGATTATTTTTTGTGGCTGCTGCTGGATATTTGTATTTGAGGACTTTTTGGGCTTTGGATCACATTTGGATTTGAGATCAAGTAAGTTGGTGTTCTATGTTTGGCGCATTGCAGTTGCTGCAACTACAATTTTAAAACTTTTTCACAACTTTAAAAAAAATATATTGTGTGTAGCCACAGTATCCAGTTGGCCCAGGGTTTGTCATGGGTGCATGATACACTGATTCTGTGAGTTTTGTTGAACTGAAATCTCATTTATGTCATGGAATTTTAGCTCACTGTTATATGTGGAATTTTTTATGTTTTATTTTGGGGTGCCTGTAAAGCCACACTGGCCGGTAGGCCCAGGGGTAGTGAGTGGTGCATGGACCAAGTCTTTCTGTGGGGTGTCTTGAATTTAAACATCATTGAGGTCATGGATGGCGTTGGATTGTGGTGATTTTTGTGTGTTTCTCGACTTTTTGGGGTGATGTTGGGGCCTGGCCATGTGGCTGGGGGTCAAGGGGCCATTTTGAAGCCAGGCAGTGTGCTCAGGCCTGCGCCCGGTTTGCCTTGCTTTCATCCATTATGCGCAGGGGTACTCAGTGGTGCATGAAACAACTCTCTCTGTGTGGTCTCTCTTCTAATAATGTAAACATCAATTTTTGATTAGAATTGCAATTTTTATTTTGGGTCCTAGGGTGTGTTGTAATAATAATAAATGCCTAGTTGCAAATATTAATTGAAGCACGACATATGCAACATTTATGTAACTGATGTTCCTCTGGCTTCCTTTGCCGTTAGGTGCACAAGAGAACCACATCAGTCATCGTTTATCATCAGTGCCAGGAAGAAGTCCTGCAGCGGTGTGTGCAGCACAACATCATGTGACGTCACGTGTGGCCACAGACAACTCTGCAACTCGTGCAACTGCGGCCTGCTGTTCTGATATCTGAAGAAGATGGGCCCAAAGAAAGGTGACCATAGCTCCTCTACCAAGAAAGTTGCCAGTGCCACTGCCAGTAAAAAGGAGCAGAAGAAGCAAGTGGCACCACTTACCAAGGAGACTGGTGTGCCCACAGACACTTTTTTGGGGGAAAAAAAACTATGCCTGCAGCAGCGGGGTCCGCCGGGGACCAAGCTGGGAGCAGCACCTCCGCTTCATTGGGATCAGTGCCACCACGCCAAGTTAGGTCCACGGGCATGAGTGCTGCAGAGGCAGCCACTTTAATTGCTCAATCACCATCGACCGGTGATGTTGGCGCATAGCAAGAAAGTAGTATCCAATCAACGCAGGGTGTAACTCATCTGACGAGTGTTCAACAACCACAGCCGCATCGACAACTACAGGTGCACCTAGTACAAGCGCAAGTACATGCGCAAGGAGAGGCGCAAGTAGAGGCGCAAGTAGATGTGCAAGTAGAGGTGCAAGTAGAGGCGCAAGTAGAGGCACATGGAGAGGCGCATGGAAAGGCGCATGGAGAGGCGCAAGGAGAGTCACATGGAGAGGCGCATGGAGTGCACAACTGCCCACAATGCTTGTTCCTCCAGAAGTAGGGGCACATCAGGAAATCGAGATTCAAGCGGAGGTATCATCCGAGGAAGCCTCTCCTCCTGATGATGATCCATTGTCTTCCAGATCCCCAGCAAGAAAAAGGTCAAGGAGGGCTACTACAAGTTCTTCTTCAAGCCCCCTTCCTTCTGATGATCTTGATGTTGATTGGAACCCACCAATGCAGTCTGAGAGTGAGGCACGCCATGAGCCGAGAAAGGTAGCTAAGCCTAAAAGGAAGGTTCCCGCAAGGCTTTCACTAATGGGTGATGACGATGAACAAGAAGTGGTGTATTCTGCTGCTGATGAACAGTCTGACGACGACCCAGTCATTACAGTCGTCACTCCAGCCCCAGCGGGCATGCAGCAGACAGACATTTTGACCCTATCCCGAATTGCTGCTGAGCGGGATGTGGGCGGCGTGGCACTGGTACCACCACCAACGCAGTTAACTACTACACCAACACAACATACAGCTTTCATATTTTCTCATCAGAAGGGCCGGCAGGGACCTCCATCCAGCTCGACCTCCAATTGTTTGTTCAATTTGTAAAACTGTAGTTAGTCGGGGTAAGCTTGGTACCAACTATGGTACCGGAGGCCAGAGAGGTCATCTCCAAAAACAGCACACTATCACTTGGGAGGCGCATCTAAGGAAGATCCAGGAAGCCCAAAGTACAACAAATCCAAATGAATCCATTCATATTGCATCTGATGATGACAAGGGGCTGATCGTGCAGGGGGAAGTGAAGAAGCGACAGTCTTTTTTTCTGGTACACCCAGTACCCCTGGCAGCAGCACTGCAGTGGTAGCGCCACACCCTCTACCCCAGCAACATGTATGAGGCACACTAAGAGTCTGGGAGAGACACCAATGCGAAAAAGTACATATATGAGCCTAACGGGGTTAAAGAAGTCTGCATCATCATCATCATCACGTATGAAAACGGTCCAGACCACCATTAAAAGCATGTTTTGGTCGGATGCGCCATTTGAACACAACCACCCAACGGCACATCTTTATAATGCAATGCTGGCTAAAATGTTAGCGCTGGACCTTCTACCTTTTTATTTCGTGGAAGGGTTGGGTTTTCTAGAATTTGTGGCAACAATCTGCCCTAAATGGAAGGTTCCTAGCCGGTCCTATTTTGCCAGAGTTGCAGTTCCAGCAATACATCAAGATGTGCTGGAGGTGATTGGGGCAGCTTTGCAGAAGAGTTCTGTTCACACTATCCACCTGACAACAGACATGTGTACCAGTGCCAAGCCCTTAATTACATGTGCATCACTGCACACTGGGTCTCTTTTGCAGGGGTTAGAGACAAGTTATATGCAGGTGTTGACACAGAGACAGTTTTTCAAGCTACTCCGAAACATGCAACAGTAGCCATGTTTGCCATGGAGAAATCTCATACTGCACTAAAACTTTTAAATGAGTTTCAGATTAAGGTCTATATAAATGCTGCATCCAAGAAAGCGCATGATTGGTTATGTTTCCATGGATAATGGCAGTAATATAGTTAGGGCCATGTCTGATGGTGGCTATTTCAGAGTGCCGTGTTTGGCGCACAGTATTAACATTGATTTTCAAGATTTCTTGAAAAAAGAAAACACAGTCAGCAAGTTACTGACCACCTACCGAAGAATCTGCACACATTTCAGCCGTTCTTTTAAGGCCCAGAAGCAGCTGAGGAACATGCAACGTGACCGTAGACTGCCAGTCAGAGGACTCATCCAGGAGGTGGTAACACGTTGGAACTCAACCTTCTACATGCTTGAGCGTCTGTCTGAGCAGTGGTTGGTAATCAATGAGTATGTCTTTGCACTGGGTTCTACTATGAAAGACATGAGGTTAGAGTTGGAGGAATGGAAGCTAGTTAAAAGCCTGGCAGACATGCTTCATCCTTTTGAGGTCTTCAGGCGTGAAGTCAGCATGGAGGACTGTACTTTGGGCAAAGCTATCCCATTGTTGCTCATGCTAGAGCACCAACTGAAGGCAGTGTCTTCAACGTTCAAGGGTGATACTGGCAAGCAAGACGTATATCAGTTGGCTGTGAGCTTATTATTTCGCCTAGTTGACAATGAAAGGCTTAAAAAAATACCTACAGAACAAAATTACATGTGTGCCACTATTCTGGATCCATGGTAGAAAAATAGCAGTGGCCAGCAAAGCATTCATTCCTTTTAATGAAGCAGATGTTTCAAAGTACAAACATTGACTAGCTCTGTCAGCCACTCGGTTCGAAAAAGAGCAGCAGGAAATTGAAGGACCCGGCAGAAGTACTACTGTATGAGCAGCCCATCTGGCATCTAGGTCCACTTCTGTGGCCGTTACCGACACCATCAACCGTATCATCATCCTCACCTGCACCAGGTCCAGCCATAATATTGTCGGAAGCGGATTGGCTAACTCAGCAAGGGTTTGCTCGTTCCAGTGATGCAAAGGTCACAGATGGTACGCAAAGTGGAGCACCCCTGCATAAACTTGAGTGGATGGTGCAGGCCTATCTGAATGACCCAACAGAGGTCTTCTTTAATCAGAACTCATTGGTGTATTGGTATGGGAAAAGTGGTCAATGGCCACTGATCACCAACCTGGCTCTAAAATATTTGTCTTGCCCAGTCGCAAGCGTGTCTTCTGAACGTGTTTTCAGTGCTGCTGGTGCCATTGTACCTTCAAAAAGGACCCGCCAAAAAATGTGGCGAGGTTAACAATGATCAAGATGAATCAGCACTTCATACCACTAGATTACAAAATACGTGAATGCACGCAGGAAGAAGAGGAGAACGCCGACTTAGGTGACTGAAGTTCTTCTCTGTTAACTGACCTACTCCCGCCTCAATTCACAGAGTTTGAGGACGAGCTCTACTTCCCTGACACCGAGGCCTGAAAATGACTTCCTTTTTTTTGTCCTTATTCACTTTTATTCCTGTGTGTCTTTATTTGTTTTACAACTTTTCCCACAACAAAACTCTAATCACCTACTCACAACAAATCCATCAGCAGCACTGTCTTCATCTTATTTCCTTATTGATTTGAAGGTGCCGCTGTCTGCATTCCTGAGGTTCACAAGTTCCTAACTCAGTCATGCTCCTATATCTTCCTCCTCCAGACTCCCCCTATCCATTTCCCCCAAGGCAGATGGCTGGATTACGCAGAATCAAGAAACTTTGGCTTCGTAGACGAGTCCCCTCAAGTGGGACTGGAATTACTGACTACATAATGATTACTGACAGTTGCTTCTGAAATTGACAGGAGAGGCTGCCCTGTGGGCCTTCACTTTCAGAACAAGATGCGGACAAAAAGTGGAGCAGGTAATTAATAATGAGAAGATGGCATGCAGTGGACAGCAATGGCTGTCTGGCTCTGATGAAAGCAAATTCTGTTTGTTTGTTGTGCATGAAATGAATAATATGTCTTCTGTTATTATTTAATCTTTTTACACACTAAATGTAACTCAAGTCTACTCTGCTTTTTTTACCTTGTTTAATTCAAATTGTACTTCAACTGCAGGGGCCACTACGTTGCATTTTCCAATATGCAAAATGTCCTTGGACTCCCTGTTTGCCAATCTACCATGAGGATGATGAGCGTTGATGATCAAAGTTAAATAATCAATCTTTTTTCTTTACAGTCACTCACAGGGATGGATGGATCATCATCATCGGTTTACGGAAGAACTATGGCCAATTTGTGAGTGGCAAACAGGTAAACCAGTCAACAACAACTACTACAGCAGAACTACATGTCTGTCTAGTCGCTGTATGGAGAGGTCGAGCCAGTGTAGTGTTGTTATGCTAGAGTCCAGACAGGAGTTCATGTAAAATTGCGGCTATGTGGCTTGCTGCATACAATTAGATATGCTTTGTCTGTCTGTGTCAAAGAGGTATGCTACATCAGGTTGCTTCACTCAGGGTGCCTGTCTTGACAGTCTGCATGGCCCTGGCCTGCTGTGTGCTAATTACTATCCTTGAAAAGGAGACTCAGAGTACGCAATTTAGAAATGATGCTTGTATGTCATACTGTCGCCTCTGAAACTGAAAGTGTTATTTTTGCACTTGTTAGATCTGGGGGTCTCTAGTTGGCAGAGGTAAGTACCTTAGACCAAGTAGGGACCCTTGCTTCTAGTCAGGGTGAAGGAATACACACAGTAGATAACCTCCGCTCTCCCTCTAGGTAGCTTGGCGCGAGCAGGCAGGCTTATCCCCAAGGCAATGTGTATAATAATTGCACTCAACACAACAATAATCCCCAATCCACAACAAACTGAGACCACACAGGTAAGTATATTTTATAAAAATATATAACTTTATCTAGTTTCAGCAATGTAAATAAGGCTGTTGCACGATAATCACTTTGTCATAAAAATGTTGCACTTAATTCTTAATGGTTGCACTTGCTATCATCAGGAAGCTTCTTTATCCAAAAGAATGTCTCAAGTCTCTTTAATCAGCCCGTATAAATAATGCCACTGATTGTTAATTAAGTTGCTCTCAAAACGAGCAAGGAAAACAATGCCAGCGTCGCAAATTGCCCAGAGAATCGGCCCCTAGCGTCAGGGACCCTAAGCGCCTTAAGCGCGCCTCACCGGAATGCTAGAGGGAGGGGGACTCCCTTCCCCGTGGTCGGTATCACTACAGGCCCCCAGGCGTCCCTCGCGGGTGAACGCTCACTCACGCTCCAGCCCGGCCGGTCTCAGGACGCTCTCCGCCCACTCTCGGTCCTTCAGGGAGCAGCGGGGAGCCGAGACGGCAGGCCGGGGGCTGGAGCACTCTGAAGAATCCCTCGGCGCGGTCAGGTCAATCTTCCCCGGTCCCGGCGGTGATCTCGGCGATTCCTCGGCTCCTCTGCAGCTTCAGTCGAGGCAGCCAATCCCGTTGCGGCTCTCCAGTTGAGCTCCTCTGAGCGCGAGGCCGCCAACCAATGGCAGCGCGGCCTCGCCGATAACGCTCCGCAGAATCAGCCAATCCCATCGCGGCTCTGGTGAGGGGGCTCGGCTCTCTCACCCTATCAGAGCGCGGCGGGCTCGATCTTTAGCACGCAACCACCGGGAAGATTCGGGACACTTTCACGGGGGTTACTGACCCCGGGCTGCGATGGTGACACGGCCAGCAATTGTTTTTCAGCGCTCCTGGTGCTGAAGAGGCCCACGAGTCTCCGGTCTGCCACACACACGTGTCGATGAACACGTCGATCTTGGCCACGCAGCAGGCTGGGTCAGCGCGGCGCCCTCAAGCAGATTAGAGAGCAGCCAGTGCGCTAAGCAGGCAAACTACAAGGTTTCACGATCTCTTCACCACACAGCAGCTTCAGGGGGCACAGCAGATTCTTGTAGTCCTTGGGCAACCTTTATGTTCCTGGGTTGCAGACAGGGAGCCAGCTCTTCTCAGGGCCTTGGAGATTCAGGTTGCAGACACAGCACACAGCAAAGTCTTAGCAGTTTCAAGCAGGCAGGGTCACAGCTCACAGCAAAGTCCCTTTCTTCTCCTCTCCTTCAGTTGGATAGCAGGATAGGTCAGCCCTTAAAGCACACAGCAAGGCAATCTTCCATCAGCTCCTTCAGCAGTCCTTCTTCTGGCAGAGGTTCCTCTTGATTGTAGAATCTGCAAATCTGTTGTCAGGGGTCCTTCTCTTATACCCCAAAAAATCTTTGAAGTCCTTTGAAGTCTTTTGAAGTCTTTGTGCAAAGGGGGCCCTGAGCCCGGTCCAAACCAGTTCTGGGTGTTGCTGGGGGTCTGGGGGTTTCCTGGCTTCCTTCTTCCTCTCAGTATCAGGGACAGAGGTGACATTCGCCCAGCAGGAGGGGGAGCCAGCTTTGTGGTTAGGCAGGCACAGCCCTTCACTATCAGATGCTATCTCCTCCCACTTCCCTGGCAGCATATGCTGCCTTTCATCCACGGGCTGGCTCAGATAACCCCCTGGGGGCTCTGCAGACCCTGTCATCCTCAACCCAGACAGTTAATCCACAAACAGTCCCAGGCACACAGAAAGGTTTAGACAAGAGAACAGCCACTTTCTAAAAGTACTATTCTCAAACACAGGATTTAAAAACCATCTTTCCTAAAAGATGTGTTATTAAATTCTGAGTTCAGGGATATCACTCACTTATGTCCCATCTTGCTCCTATGGGAAGATAGGCTGGTATCCATTGGGACCAGCCTCCCCCATGTTAATCTATGGAGCAAGATAGCCTTGCAGCAGTGAGCACACAAAATGGCTGCTGCTCACTACCAGAGCATGTTACCTACACTAGTATATGCTCTACCTTACCCATGCACTGCACCCTGTCCAGGGGGGTACCTTGAGCCTTCCATAGGGGTGACTGATGTGCACAGACAGGGAAGGGTTAGGCCCAGCCAGTGGGGACACTGGCCAGGCGGACATGGCAGTCCACTGACTGCACACAGGCCCTGCGCTGGCAGGCCTGAGACACCATTTTAGGGCTACTCATGTGGGTGGCGCAATCTGCGCTGCAGGCCCACTAGTAGCATCTGTCATCACCAGCCCTGGCACACATAGTGCACTTTACTAGGGACTTCATGGTGATACAAATATGCCAATCAGGTATACCCAATCAATATGACAATTTACAGAGGGAGCACTTACACTCTGACACTGATCAGCAGTGGCAGAGTGTCCAATGCATCTAAACCAGCAAAAACGAAATCCAGCACAGCATCAAAAATACATGAGTCAGAGGCAAAAAGATGGGCGAAAAACCACGCCAAGGATGTCAGGTCTAACACGTGTCCCCTCCAGCTGAAAGTGGGGAGAACTACCCAACCTCTTGGGAGTCCTCATCACTAAGGCGGAAGAATCTGGACAGACCATCAGCATTGGCGTGTTCTGTACCAGGGCGGTGCTCCACCGTGAAGTCCATCCCCTGTAGGGAAATGGACCACCTCAACAGTTTTGGATTCTCACCCCTCATCTGCATTAACCATCTGAGGGGCCTGTGGTCGGTCTGAACACGGAAGTGAGTCCCAAACAGGTAGGGCCTCTGCTTCTTCAGAGCCCAGAGCACAGCGAAAGCTTCCCTTTCGATTGCACTCCATCTCTGTACCCTGGGGAGTAGCCTCCTACTAATGAAAGCCACTGGTTGGTCTCCACCCTCATCATTGACCTGTGAGAGTACTGCTCCCACGCCTTGCTCTGAAGCGTCAGTTTGCACAATGAACTCACTTGAAAAGTCAGGTGCATTAAGCACCGGTGCTGTGCACATGGCAGTTTTGAGGGTGTCAAAAGCAGTTTGACAGGCCTCAGTCCAATTCACTTTCCTGGGCTGATTTCTAGATGTCAGCTCAGTCAAAGGGGCTACAATGGTGCCATAACCTTTGACAAACCGTCTGTAATACCCGGTGAGACCTAAAAAGGCTCTCACCTCAGTCTGGGTCTTGGGGGGTTCCCAAGCCAGAATGGTATCAATCTTCGCCTGTAGAGGCGCCACCTGGCCGCTCCCCACCTGGTGTCCCAAGTACACCACAGATCCCTGCCCTATCTGGCACTTACTGGCCTTGATAGTGAGGCCTGCCTTCTGCAGAGCCTTCAACACTACGCAGAGGTGTTGCAAGTGTTCCTCCCAAGTGGAGCTGAACACAGCAATGTCATCCAGGTATGCAGCGCTGAATTCCTCCAGCCCTGCTAATACCTGGTTGACAAGTCTCTGGAATGTGGCAGGGGCATTGTTCAATCCAAAGGGCATGACACGAAACTGGAAGTGCCCATCTGGCGTTGAAAATGCTGATCTTTCCTTGGCCCCCTCAGTTAAGGCAATCTGCCAGTAACCTGAAGTCAAATCAAAGGTGCTCAGGTACGGGGCAGCTCCCAACCGATCCACCAGCTCATCAGCTCTGGGGAAGGGGTGCGCGTCAGTTTTGGTGACCGCATTGAGCCCACGGTAGTCCACGCAGAAACGGAGTTCTGGGGGGCCACCAGGTATAGCAGCTTTCTTAGGCACTAAGACCACTGGGCTAACCCAGGGGCTGCTGGAGGGCTCAATTACCCCTAGCGCTAACATCTTAGAAACCTCTTCTTTGATGCTAGCCCTGACCTTGTCAGCCACTCTGTAAAACTTCTGTTTCATAGGCAGGTTGTCACCAGTGTCCACATCGTGGACGCACCAGTTGGTGACACCTGGGGTCAGGGAAAACAGGGGGGCTAACTGACCCAAGACTTGGTGACAGTCCTGCTGCTGCTCTGGGGTCAGGGTGGGTGAGAGTATCACCCCATCCACTGACCCATCTTGCTCCTTGGTTGCCAGGAGGTCAGGGAGAGAATCACTATCCTCCTCCCCTCCAGCATCTGTAGCCATGAGCAAAGTCACTGCTGACCTCTCAAAGTGGGGTTTGAGGCGGTTTACATGCAACACTCTCAGGGGCTGCCTGGGAGTCTTCAGGTTAACCAAATAGGTAACCTCGCTCTTGCGCTCCACCACCTCATATGGCCCAGACCACTTGTCACGGAGGGCACAAGGCTCCACCGGCGCCATCACCCACACCTTCTGACCAGGTTGGAACTCCACAAGAGAGGTGTTCTGATCATACCATCTCTTCATTTCCTCCTGGCTAGCCTCCAGGTTCTCTTGAGCAAGCTTCCTGAAGCGCTTGGTCTGATTGCGGATCGCCAGCACATAGCTGAACACATCCTGAGGGGTTTTCCCAAGGGATTTCTCCCACCCCTCCTTCACCAGAGTGAGAGGCCCTCTGACAGGGTGGCCATACAGCAACTCAAAGGGGCTGAACCCTAAGGATTTCTGAGGCACCTCCCTGTATGCGAATAACAGGCATGGTAACAAGACGTCCCACTTCCGCCTCATGGGCTCCTCTAGGCCCTTAATCATGCCCTTCAGGGTGCGGTTGAATCTTTCAACCGACCCATTTCCTTGAGGATGGTAAGGAGTGGTGAACTTATATGTCACTCCACACACCTCCCACAGAGACTTCATATACCTAGAGTTGAAGTTTGTATCCCTGTCAGAAACCACCTCTCTGGGGAATCCAACACGGGAAAAGATCCCCATTAAGGCACGGCCCACCACAGGGGCTGTGACTGTCCTGAGAGGAACTGCTTCCAGCTACCGGGTGGCATGGTCCACCAAGACCAGGATAAACCTGTTGCCTAGGGCTGTCTTGGGGTCCAGGGGCCCCACGATGTCAATGCCACCCTCTCAAAAGGGGTGTTCACTACAGGAAAGGGTTGGAGGGGTGCCACGCACTTCCCTCCGCTCTTGCTACTGGCCTGACAAGTCTGGCAAGACTTACAAAAGGCAGCGACGTGCTTCTTCATCGGGGGGCAGTAGAAGTGGGTGACAAGCCTGTAATAGGTCTTGTCTTGCCCCAGATGTCCTGCGAGAGGCACGTCTTGAGCCAGACCCAGTAGGAAGTTCCTGAAGCGCTCGGGTACCACCAGCACACGGGCTGCACCGGGCTCAGCGAACCTAGGCTCACTATAAAGTAAGTCATCCTCCCAGTAGATCAAATGTTCCTTGGACCCCAGGCCTGCTGCCTGGTCTGCAGCCTGCTGCCGCACACCAATGAGGGAAGGGCACTCCTTTTGAGCTTGGCAGAATTCCTCCCTGGAGGGACCACAATCTTGCTGCCACTGGGACAGCTCAGGCAATTCCCCTAGTTCGGCCACCTGTTCCCCTGTAGGTACTAGGGCATCCCCCTCAGGTTCTGCTTCCTCCTGGACCGTGGGAACAGTGGGGGCTGGTTTCCCGCGCCCTCTGCCCCTTCCTCTCTTGACAGGTCCCTGGGCCATTGTTCCAGGCTCCAGTTCTGCTAATCCACCCTTACTGGCTGCCATTGCACGTGTGGTCACAAAGATCCACGCAGGCAAGCCCAACATTTCCAAGTGAGTCCTGTGCTCTACATCCTTCCATGGAGAGCTCTCCAGGTCATTACCTAATAGACAATCTACAGGCAAGGCATCACTTACAACAACTTCCAATATACCGGAGACTCCTCCCCATTCAAATGGAACACGTGCCAACTTGCAGAGGCGCACTGAACTGTCAGCTGCCACCACAGGACGGAGTACATTGGGAATGATCTGCTCTTCAGACACCCATTGACACCTGACAGATGTCACACTGGCCCCTGTGTCTCTCAGAGCTTCTATCTCTTTTCCATTGATGGTCACCTTCTGCCCATATTTCTTAGTGTTTAAGGGCAGCAAGGTTTCCTGGGCCATCTCTTGGTCTCCTAAAGAGACAAGGGTCATCACTGCTAACCCCTCCTCCCCACTAGAAATCAAATCCCCCCCCAAAACGACACTGGCTAACGCCGGCGTTGGAGCACCAATGGGTGCTGGAGGTTTCTTTGGGCATTTGGGGCAATGTGCCCCACCTCCCCACATGTAAAGCAAGTAGGCGGGGGCCTGTTGTCCTGTTTGCCTTTACGGGGCCAGGACTTCTTAGACTTGGGGGGCTGAGACACTTTCTCCTGGGAACTATTTTGGGGCCCTTTTGAAGACTCCTTTTGATTACCCGTGTCCCCCCCATTCTTCTGCTGGGGACCCTGTCCACCCTTGGCTGGGGTACTTACCACCCCCTTGTGGACCCTGGTGCTAGTCCAGCGGTCCGCCTCTTTAGCAAGCTCACTGGGATCAGTTAACTTGCTATCTAGAAGATGCTGGCGCAGCTCTGGAACACATAAACTACTTAAGTGCTCCCAACTAATCAAGTGACACAACCCCACATAATCAGTAACTTTGCTGCCCTTTATCCAACCTTCCAGTGCACGCGTGTACATACTCACACACTCCACCCAAGTACTTGAATCAAGCTTCTTGAAGTTCCTAAACTTCTGGCGGTACTGTTCTGCAGTGAGCCCATACCTGAGGCACAAAGCCTCCTTCATGGCGGGGTAGGATAAAGTACCTGTTGCTTCTAAGGGTGCCAAGACATCCCTCCCAGAGGCCTCAAAGTGCTTCCATAAACCTGCCCCCCAACTCCTCTCAGGCACTTCATTCATCTTTAGGGCAAGTTCATACGATCTAAACCTTGCATAAATATCCTCACCCCTCTGATAATTCTGTACCAGATCCTTTGGTATGTATACCTTACCCGCCTGTACTGGTTGTGCGCTGCCACCGTTAGAGCTGGACCCCCCTTGTTTTTCTTTGATGTCCAGCTCCCTCATGTTCCTCTCATGAGCCAATTGGAGTTTCTTCTCCTCCAAAGCGAGAGCATTTCATCTCTCCTCCGCCGCCTTCTCAGTTTCAAGGCTCAGTCTCCTCTCTTCAGCTTGGGCTTTGAGTTTAAAAAGCTCAATCTCATGGGCCGTAGCTCTCTGATTATCCTCCAGCTCCTCTGGAGAAATAAGTGGTTGCTGCCAACCTTAGATGCTGACCGCACTGGCAAATCACTGGGTAAAAAAGCATTTTCCTGTGTGCCTCCCACTTCAGTAGCTTCTTCTGAGACAAAATGTTTGGCCTCCCACCAGGCCCTTAGAGCTTTCTGTAGCTCTTCCTTGTTTGCGCTGCCCTTCACTGGGCATCCAAGCTGTTTGCAGAATTGCTTCAGGTGGTCCTTTTTGTAGTTGAACAAGTCTTGAATTTCGAATTCTAATTCCAATTCTACCCTCACGCTTGGCGCTTTTTGAGACATGATGCTTCCTAACCTTTTCAACAAAAAGGTTTCACCAAAAAGAAAAAAATCTTGCTCAACCTGTGCTGCTAAACTAGACTAGTGATGTACAAGAAATCACCGCAGGTCAAGTGCAATTATTAGTTCAGAATCCGCACCGCTGTCCAACAATGTTAGATCTGGGGGTCTCTAGTTGGCAGAGGTAAGTACCTTAGACCAAGTAGGGACCCTTGCTTCTAGTCAGGGTGAAGGAATACACACAGTAGATAACCTCCGCTCTCCCTCTAGGTAGCTTGGCTCGAGCAAGCAGGCTTATCCCCAAGGCAATGTGTATAATAATTGCACTCAACACAACAATAATCCCCAATCCACCACAAACTGAGACCACACAGGTAAGTATATTTTATAAAAATATATAACTTTATCTAGTTTCAGCAAGGTAAATAAGGCAGTTGCACGATAATCACTTTGTCATAAAAATGTTGCACTTAATTCTTAATGGTTGCACTTGTTATCATCAGGAAGCTTCTTTATCCAAAAGAATGTCTCAAGTCTCTTTAATCAGCCCGTATAAATAATGCCACTGATTGTTAATTAAGTTGCTTTTAAAACGAGCAAGGAGAACAATGCCAGCGTCGCAAATTGCCCAGAGAATCGGCCCCTAGCGTCAGGGACCCTAAGCGCCTTAAGCGCGCCTCACCGGAATGCTAGAGGGAGGGGGACTCCCTTCCCCGTGGTCGGTATCACTACAGGCCCCCAGGCGCCCCTCGCGGGTGAACGCTCACTCGCGCTCCAGCCCGGCCGGTCTCAGGACGGTCTCCGCCCGCTCTCGGTCCTTCAGGGAGCAGCAGGGAGCAGAGACGGCAGGCCGGGGGCTGGAGCACTCTGAAGAATCCCTCGGCGAGGTCAGGTCAATCTTCCCCGCTCCTCGGCAGCTTCAGTCGAGGCAGCCAATCCCGTCGCGGCTCTCCAGTCGAGCCCCTCTGAGCGCGAGGCCGCCAACCAATGGCAGCGCGGCCTCGCCGATGACGCTCCGCAGAATCAGCCAATCCCGTCTCGGTTCTGATGAGGGTGCTCGGCTCTCTCACCCTATTAGAGCGCGGCGGGCTCGATCTTTAGCACGCAACCACCGGGAAGATTCGGGACACTTTCACGGGGGTTACAGACCCCGGGTTGCGACGGTGACACGGCCAGCAATTGTTTTTCAGCGCTCCTGGTGCTGAAGAGGCCCACAAGTCTTCGGTCTGCCACACACACGTGTCGATGAACACGTCGATCTTGGCCGCGCAGCAGGCTGGGTCAGCGCGGCGCACTCAAGCAGATTAGAGAGCAGCCAGTGCGCTAAGCAGGCAAACTACAAGGTTTCACGATCTCTTCGCCACACAGCAGCTTCAGGGGGCACAGCAGATTCTTGTAGTCCTTGGGCAACCTTTATGTTCCTGGGTTGCAGACAGGGAGCCAGCTCTTCTCAGGGCCTTGGAGATTCAGGTTGCAGACACAGCACACAGCAAAGTCTTAGCAGTTTCAAGCAGGCAGGGTCACAGCTCACAGCAAAGTCCCTTTCTTCTCCTCTCCTTCAGTTGGATAGCAGGATAGGTCAGCCCTTAAAGCACACAGCAAGGCAATCTTCCATCAGCTCCTTCAGCAGTCCTTCTTCTGGCAGAGGTTCCTCTTGATTGTAGAATCTGCAAATCTGTTGTCAGGGGTCCTTCTCTTATACCCCAAAAAATCTTTGAAGTCCTTTGAAGTCTTTTGAAGTCTTTGTGCAAAGGGGGCCCTGAGCCCGGTCCAAACCAGTTCTGGGTGTTGCTGGGGGTCTGGGGGTTTCCTGGCTTCCTTCTTCCTCTCAGTATCAGGGACAGAGGTGACAGTCGCCCAGCAGGAGGTGGAGCCAGCTTTGTGGTTAGGCAGGCACAGCCCTTCACTATCAGATGCTATCTCCTCCCACTTCCCTGGCAGCAGATGCTGCCTTTCATCCACGGGCTGGCTCAGATAACCCCCTGGGGGCTCTGCAGACCCTGTCATCCTCAACCCAGACAGTCAATCCACAAACAGTCCCAGGCACACAGAAAGGTTTAGACAAGAGAACAGCCACTTTCTAAAAGTACTATTTTCAAACACAGGATTTAAAAACCACCTTTCCTAAAAGATGTGTTATTAAATTCTGAGTTCAGGGATATCACTCACTTATGTCCCATCTTGTTCCTATGGGAAGATAGGCTGGTATCCATTGGGACCAGCCTCCCCCATGTTAATCTATGTTCTAAGATAGCCTTGCAGCAGTGAGCACACAAAATGGCTGCTGCTCACTACCAGAGCATGTTACCTGCACTAGTACATGCTCTACCTTACCCATGCACTGCACCCTGCCCAGGGGGGTACCTTGAGCCTTCCATAGGGGTGACTGATGTGCACAGACAGGGAAGGGTTAGGCCCAGCCAGTGGGGACACTTGACAGGCGGACATGGCAGTCCACTGACTGCACACAGGCCCTGCGCTGGCAGGCCTGAGACACCATTTTAGGGCTACTCATGTGGGTGGCGCAATCAGCGCTGCAGGCCCACTTTTAGCATCTGTCATCACCAGCCCTGGCACACATAGTGCACTTTACTAGGGACTTCATGGTGATACAAATATGCCAATCAGGTATACCCAATCAATATGACAATTTACAGAGGGAGCACTTACACTCTGACACTGATCAGCAGTGGCAGAGTGTCCAAAGCATCTAAACCAGCAAAAACGAAATCCAGCACAGCATCAAAAATACATGAGTCAGAGGCACTTCCTGTTTTTCCATCAACAATTACAGGCCGGCTTTTACCCTGTGCGATGGGAAAAACGATTAACTCAGGCTTACCATTAGCGATCTGCAATCCCGCAACCGCCAGGCAGTCAGTGGACAGTGTGTCTGGTCACCAAGATTGATCGACGGAGCGTCAGATGAAATGGAGGAGTACCACGAATAAGAGGAATGGCTGGATGCATGCAACTTCCCAAATGTAACAGGACAACTACAACATACAGTTACAGTATCCTCTTCACTTCTCCTTATCCTTTAAATAATGTTATTGTTGTGAACTTCTATGAGTGTGACTCTGTGCATTTATTTGCTCTCTGCTTCATATTCATCCCTCCAGCCATTGTATACCTTTTTCTTTGCTATTTTTAAAACTAATTTAATGTACTAAGTGTTTATTCTCTGAGGGCAGATAGGCAAGTGAAATTGTGTAATTACTGCTGCACTGTACTGTCACATTGATTCTTCACAGTTAGTAGGTTGTAGAAAGTACTAGTTTTCAGTAACCTAACCATCCATTAGGCAAACAACTTTATGCATGCAGTAGTGCATGCACTTCCTTTATGTCCCTTAAAAGGTTTATGGATATCTTTGTATCCAAAGATGTGTTTATCTTCATTTGTTGTTTGTCCATGCTGTGCTTTTTTTCCTCTCTCCATAAAACTTTCCCAAAAACCCCCATTCCCATCCAATTTTCAAACCCTAACCCTCTTCCCCCGGGCTGTGTGGTTTTCATTGAGGTGTGACTAAATGACAACAATAATTCCACACACTTGCTGGGGAGGATAAGGTCAAAGCAACAGAAAAATCATTCAAAGCAGAATTTCATGTGCGCCATCCTGGATTGATCATCAACAACATCCTCCTCCTACATGTGACAAATCGAATGCTTAATGCTTAGGCTGCTGTGTCCTTCGCCTTCAATACTATTTCTCATAGTAGCTATACTCCACGCAACTAGTACTTATATTTTGAATACTTTAGCACTGCTTAGGCTACAATTTATGGCACTTTTTTTTCATATGCTGCTACTACCAGTGTGTACCACTACTACTACCACCACAACGATGACATTTCATCCGTCCAGGATTCCACACCCAACCTTAATCGCCATTTGCCATGCAGCCAGCCCTGTGCCTAGCCCTATTCTCAAACACGAACCACAGGTAAGATAAGAATTTTGGGGAGGTAGAATAAGGGGCTAGGACTCGGAGGAGAGGAGAGACTGACAGTAGTACTAGTAAAGTACTAGTATGGCAATTGAATTCACTAACTCTGTTAGGCGCACTTTTGTACATTTTTGGACGTTTAGATATTTCATGCTGGTAACTTTGAGAAATCCAAACGTACAGTATCCCCCGCCCACCACCACACAAAATAATATGAACGTGTATACTAAGTTTAAGTATGTAAAATAAATAAATATATTTTTCCTAACAAAAAAAACTATTAAAAAAAGACCCAACTCACCCCCTCCCTAACCCCAACCAATGTCCAAATGTCCTTCAAAACTCCCTTTGAATCCCCAACGCCCAATTCCCACCCCCCCCCCCCAACAGTCTTTAAAAAAGGGACAAGGGACAGTCACTTCTTCCGTCTGTGTCCTGTTGACAGGTGGTCCCGCATCTCTCTGCAGAGGTCCCGGAGCTGGCGCTTTTCTACCATGCGCTCCAGGGAGTCCACTCTCCGGCGGAGGCGGCGCTGACGTGCTATCCAGGCTCTGGGGATGGGGGGCAGCTGGTGTTTTACTTGCTGCTTTGCGGTGGCGGGAGGCTGTCGGACCACAACGCCGTACTGGAGGCTGCTGGCTGGTGAACCCGGGGGTACTGGAGGAGGAAGCAGTTGTTGCTGCCTCCTCCTGCTCCCGAGCCCACAGCCGCCGATATTCAGCACAAATGGCCTCCAGCTTCCGGGCCCTGGCCTGGAAAGCCATCTCCTTCCTGGTGAGCTTTTGTGGAGCATCTATATGAAGAAAGAAAGAAAAATACTGTAACCAATACTTTTTAACATTAATACAAAATAATTCAACAGAAAATTGTCTCACAGTAACACTAACAACTTGCAAGCACAGTATAATATATTGGCATGTATCTTTCCGCGGTCTTTGTAGGCCTGTAACATTAGTGGGAGTTTCAGGAATTCTACTAGAAGCACTATGGACTCACTACATAGTCAGAGAGTCAGAGAGTACACCAGTCTTCTTCTTTTTTTCTCTTGTTTTGCAAAAGGAATTACTTGTACGTGAACATGTGGTAGCCGGCATAATGCCAGCTCACTCAACTTGCACCCAAGAAAAACAGACACAAGCCATGATGACGCAGACTCGCATTACTTTAAGCAGTTCATGCAGGTGGGGATAGGGAAGCTCTTACTTTTCTATAGGGCTGGCACTGGCCATACTCGGTTACATCAAGGGCTACTTCTCAATGTAATTTATATTTCGCACTGCCCCTCCGGGCCTTGACTACTACAAAAGGAAAATGAAGATTATTCATTTCTGATCATATATCCTGCCGATCACATGATCTTTGCTTATATGATGGATGGCTTTAGGTGCTTTGTTTTGATAGATTGAGTGAACAACAGCGATAGTCCACTCATGTATGTATGTATGTATGTATAAACCATTTTATAATGCGCTCTGTTACATGGGAGTATCCTGGCGCGAAGGGAACCAGCGGAGAAGGACCGAAGAAATCAGCTTATGCTACACTCCTGAATAAATGAGTTTTCAGACCTTTTTTGAACTGGGCAATGTTTTGAGTGGAGCGCAGGTGGAGGGGGAGAGTGTTCCAGGCTCGGGCAGCCATGACAGCTATAGACTGGCCCCCTAGTCTGGATCGCTTAAAGCGGGGGAGAGTCATTTTAAATAAAGAGGATAATCCAAGAGCACGTGTGGGGGTATAGAGAACAAATCTCTTCCTCAAGTAGGCAGGTCCCTGATCATGAATTGCTCTAAACTAGAGTACCAAAGATTTGAACAGGATGCGCTGGGACACTGGCAGCCAGTGGAGGCTGCACAGCTGGGAGCTAACGCTCTGCCATCTCGGGACATTAAATAAAAGACGGACAGCAGCGTTCTGAATCACCTGTAGACGTCTAACTAAGTACGCAGGGATGCCGTTGAACAGGGCATTTGCATAATCTAGCCTTGCCAAGATGAGGGCTCGGGCAACAGTCTCCCTTGCCTCTCTAGGAATCAATGGAAAGAATCTCCGTAGCATTCTCAAAGTGGCAAAGCATGTCCACGAAAGTTTCTTAATGTGGTCCTCAAATCTTAGGTCCTCTCCAAACCAAATGCCGAGATTTTTTGCCGGGCCACCCATCACCTTCGGACAGGGAATATTCGGGGGCCACAGTGAGTCTTTGAAGTTGGAAGGGAAAGAACCATAAAAGAGGACCTCGGATTTGTCCTCATTGCATTCCAACTGTGCCATAGATAGTCATAGAAAGACTGAGGACAAACAAAGCTGCACTACAGAAGTATCCAGATGAGCATCCGGCCAGGTAAACAGCAGCTGCGTGTCTTCCGCATATCCTATAATCTTAGCCCCGTACTGTTCCGCTAGATATATCAGAGGAGTGATATAAATCTTGAACAGTAGGGGACTAAGAGTAGATCCCTGTGGGACTCCAGTGATAAGTGGTTTAGGCTGTGAGGCATGAGGCGGTATCCAGACCTGTTGAGTTCTGTCCGCCAAAAAGGAGGACAGCCAGGCCAAGGCATCACCCCCAATGCCAACAGCGGACAGCCTGGCGAGGAGAAGCTCGTGGGGGACGGTATGGAACGCGGCAGAGAGGTCCAATAAAATAAGGACCACTCTGCCGCCTCCGTCCAAGCACTCCCAAACTGACTCCGCCATCTCAACCAGTGCTGTCTCTGTACTATAGGCCGCTCTAAAGCCTGATTGAGCTGGATGTAGAGCATTGGAGATTTCCACAAAGCTCTTGCTGAAAGACCACTTTCTCACATATTTTGGCCAGCGCTTGTAAAAGGGATATTGGACGATAGTTTCCAAGAGTATTAGCGTCTAGCCCAGGCTTTTTCAGAAGTGGTAGTTGCTTTGCCTGCTTCCAGCTAAGAGGAACTTCAGCCGAAGATAGAGAAAGATTTACTATCTGGGTGACCTCACTGCAGACAATACTCGCCACCTCCGAGAGCACCCGAGCAGGGCAGGGGTCAGCAGGGGAACCTGATTTAAGGGACTGAAGAAGAGGCAGTACATTGCATTCTTCAGCAGGCAGAAAGCCCGTAAAATGTTGGATATTCTTATGGCATGATAAAGAGAAAGGGCCTGCCGCTGAACCAGCCGCTGGTAGCGCAGAAAGTAGGTCTTGCTGGATTTTAGCTATTTTATTAATAAAAAAGTTAGATAGGTCCTCGCACCATCTTACAGATGAAGGGAGAATAGTTGTTTCAGCGACAGGAGATACAAAGCTTTTCACAATAGAGAAAATCTCTCTGCTATTATTTTCGGCTTTAGCAATTCTCCCAGCATAGTAGACCCCCTTGGCTGTCTTTATGGCGGTATAGTAGTCTTTCTGAGCTGCGCCTAGGGCAGACTTTGTTTCCAAGCTATACCCAAGTCTCCAAGCTCGCTCCAATTTTTTACAACCCAATTTCAGCTCTTTCAACTCAGGGGAGAACCATGGCTGAGATGGGGTACGTCGGAACCTAGCTGCGGTAGTATGTTTGGTAGACATGTTCGCCGCCTGAGACACCCACCCGTTAAAGCCACTGACCGCCTCACCCACCACAGGTGTGAGCTTCGGACGGGCTCTGGTTAGAGCCTGGCTGAACGCCGCCAGATTGACCTTCTGGGGATGACTCATGGGCGGTGTGGGGACTAATTGGCCCGCACCCTCCACCTCCCAAGAGAACCTAACAAGGTAATGATCTGACCACGTGACTTTTTCTAGGCTGAGAGCCTTTATGGGGAAGTTGGAGCAAACTAAATCTAACAAGTGACCCTTATCATGAGTCGAGGAGACCACCCATTGTTTAAGTTGTGCCAGATCCAAAATTTTCCCCAGCCGGCGAGCTTCAGTCGAGTCAGAGACATCCACATGGATGTTAAAGTCGCCGACCAGAAGAAACTTTGGAAAGCTCAGAGCTCGTGGCACAATACACTCCTCCAAGGTGTCAATGAAATGGCTGGCAGGTCCCGGAGGCCTGTAAATCAGTGAGCCTCCCAGAGTAAAATACGTGTTAATGGTGAGGGAAAAGTGGAAAACTTCACAATCAGCCCCTGCAACAGATTGCTCAGAGGCGAAGTGCCACCCCTCCTTAAAGATTACAGCTAGACCACCCCCTCTGCCTAAAGGTCATTCAACTCTAACAATCTTAAATCCTCTGGGGACAGCAGATTCGACAATCGGAGCACATGAGTTGTTAAGTCATGTCTCCATAATGAAAAGAAGCTCAAACGTGCCATCTACCAGAGTATCAAAAATGTCGGCTGCGTGTTTTACCATAGACCTGGCATTGATTAGCCCGGCCCTAACAGTCGAGCGACCTGTGCCGTCGGCCAGTCGTAGAGGTAGGGAGGGCATGGGGAGAAAGCCACAGCCTGAGCACTTCGTGATAACACAGTCTTGTCCCGCCCGAGAGCAAGTATCTCTACCAGCGGTCAAATTAAGTTTCAGAAGCTCGTAACGGGAATACCTAATCCTATCAGGCAACAACCGACCAGGAGAAAAATGGGAAGTATGGCTGGCCCTGGGCCCGTCCGAGGCACGGACGGGCACAGACGGGCCATCCTTTGGCGCTCCTTCGGCGCGCAGATGGCGCGCCCGCTGCGCGAGACCGCTGCATGCTCGGAGGGGCATCGCTATTTGAGGCCCAAGCCCCTCCCCGAGCTGGACCGCTAACTCGAGTCCAGCAGGGGTCTGGGACTACCTAAGATGGCGCCCGACCTAGCCCTCCACGACAATCGGCACTAGCAAGCCGCGGTGGAACGGGGCCCAGGGGGACCGGTAAGCAGCGCACACAGCGTTAAAAAGAGACAGTTTTAATAAATCACATACATCACAATTATTAAGTCAATTGGGAGTATAAAATTATTTTTTATAATGAGCCAAATGAATAGTGCAGCGCGGAGCGAGTGAGCAGAAGAGAATCTCTCGCAGTCTGCTCGCCAATCCCAAACGTAGTCTCAAGGTGCTGCCACCACCCTGGTCAAACGCACAGGCATGCCAAATTCAATCCTATTTGAGGCCCAAGCCCCTCCCCGAGCTGGACCGCTAACTCGAGTCTAGCAGGGGTCCGGGACTACCTAACACCGCTGAAAGAAAATTATTAACATAGGGAGTGAGTGTGGTACCTAAAATTGCCGGAGAAAGGGACTTGACTTGATATAATGTCAACTATACAATACATACACAATATATGCTGTGCTTGCAAAGAAAACTACTGTACTGTTAGTCAAGGGAGTATTTCTGAACAATCACAACTTCTAGTATTTGAATTTCCTCTGCTTTGCTACTCTGACACGGACATGCTGTTCAAAGTAATACTCTTCATCCACTGAGCGTCTGCTCTACATACACCTCTGCTATCTATGAGGAAGAAGATACCATCCAGGCTTCCAAAGTAAACGTCTATCATTCTTCTTAATGTCTCAACTGTACCAACTTTACTTTTTCTCAACAACCAACTAACACCCTTTGGTAAACCACCGTCTTGGCTTGCATTTGAGTTTCACCCAAATGATATATTGCAATGCACACCACACATGCATTTTCTGATTCACCCACACAGGCATTCATCTTTTCTTTCTCCTCCAACCATCTTTGCTTCAAGCAGCCATGCATCTGATTCTTTCCTATCAGCCACCTCTGCCTGCATTCAAAAACACATATCCTTCTTTACAGTCATAAATGTTATGACTCGCTCGTCCTTCCTTTCACCCTTCTTTCCCTTTTCGTTTATCACATCCCTCAAGTTCATCTGATATGACTTGGCTTCACAATAAAAGTTTCCCCGCTGAGTTGAAGTCAAATAGAGGGGGCCACTCGAGAACTTCCGCCGCTAATGCTATTGCTAAGTCAAAGGTGACTGTCTTCTCCGTGATTGGCAAAAATTGAGTTCTAAATTAGTAACTGTTCTTAACTGTACAGTGTACTTGTACTAGTGTACTGTCTACTGTACAGTACATCATACACTCCTTTGCGAGCCTACTCTAAAATGTCAATAAGTAAGGAGTATAATAACTAACCACCGTCCGGCGCTGCTGAGCCATCCCCCATAGCGCCTCCTGGTGGCACTTGTGGTGCCGCCACATCACCCCCTGGAGTAGTGGACGCCTCCGCGCTGCTGGCCCCGGCACTGGTGGTGGGAGGTGCCGCATCCGATGTTGTGATGATGCCTAGAAAAAAATGTCATATTTTTAGATGCCATACACCACCCCCTAATTCGTCTCGTAATGGAAGAAAATGTTAATACATAACCAATTTTTAAATATTGGGAATGAAAAAAGTGACGGTTTGGGGGAGAGTGTTAACCTTTTATATGCTTAGCCATTACATGCTACACTTTTTGACACAACTGATGAATGCTTGCTTTTTAACGTGCACCATTTTACTAATTACAGACAGAAGATTCCATTGCCCTTCTGCCAACAAGAGCTTTTCAATTCACCACCTACTCCTGTCCTCATCACCACCAGTACTTGAAGTTCAAACAAGGTGAGGGCTCCCGCACAGTTATTCTAATAATTAGATGTGTTAAGTTGAAGTATATTGATTCTAGGGAAGGGTATTTAAACTTTAACGTCATCTATCACCACTGCTTGCTCGGAATACTGCGCTATTAAAAATAAAGAAATTGTTTTTTTATTTCTTATTTGAAAATAAAACCTTAAAACTAAAAAACACTGTGGTTCTTGTTCACGAGTGAGTGAGCAGAAGGGTTTGCACTACTGCACTTTGCAGGCATGCTTCCGTGACTCTGATAGGTCGGGACTCAGCGGTAGTCTTCTTCTGTTCTTCTGGGTCGTATAATCATTGGTCAGACACACTAGATAGTCGGTCCGGAGATTGGGGGTTCAAAGTTTGTTCGTAATGAGGTATGTGGAAAGTGGAACTGCACCTATCATCAACAATGTCCTATTTCTCTTGTCCATATTTCTGTATGTGCAGAATAGTCTCTGAAACACTAGCGGTAAGGTATGTGCTCCTATCAAATCAAAAAAGCCAACTACTAGCTTATTCTTGGTGGCCACATTGACATTTTTTTGTTGGAAATTGTCAAAGCACTTAAGAAGACTGGAATAGACAGCAAGGGCAACCCAGAGAACTGCACTCAGTGCCTAGAGCTATTGATAGATCAGAGTTTTGTTTAACACTGTTTGCCAACTGGGCAAGCTTAGCTACCTACACAGGCTGAATCATAATAATAGTAAATAGTAATAGCACAGAGAGTAATAGTAGAGGCAGGATAAGAATATAGAAACAGTCTACAAGAAGATCAAAGACTATTTTGTAAAAAATAGAATTAGGAAACAGTTTGGAATGAATAGGTGCTGTAAAAGTTAGGGAAGTATCATTATTAATATTAACAACAGAATAACTTACTGGGGCCAGCAGAAGAGACCGCAGAGGACCGATCCTGCCCACCTTGTTCCGCCGGCGTCGCTGTCGTCCTCTTGTCTCTTGGAGTTGCTGATGTTCATGAAATAAACAAAAACATGGATGATTGTTTTTTTGAAATATTTGATTTCTTTGACCACAATCTAAAATTATCTCGGGGAAACAAATTACCAACAATTGCACTACATGTATTGACCTATCTGATCTGTTTAACTAGGAGAATAGTACAGTATTGCTGGATTCGCAGACCGTCTACTTGGAAAGTTATGTAAATCACTAACTAAACCAACAACAAAAAGGTTCTACTACGACTGCCAGCACTCAGCAGCACGCGACGTGACAGACACAGGCCGTCATCATGATTGCAGACCACTAAAAAAGTCCTACTGCCAAGTCATAATATACTCAACCTATCAATCCACCACTATCTCTTCTTCTTAGTGGCAGGAGGAGTACAAAGGAAAGACTAGACTTGAGTCTCTAGTCTCTCTAGCATTATGCAGTTCTGTAAAGTACTACACTCATACATAATCAGGCCAAATGAGCACACAGTTGCAAACAAGTAAGCATAATAGCAACGCCACTGAGCAGGTGAGCACCTGCAATCATAGAAGCTATAAAGTTAAACATTAATTTACCTGCAATGTAATAGAATCGGCAGCATTCTTGCTCTTCGGGAAAAACATATATTAGCAATATAATAACACAGAGCAGAAGAAAACAAAGTAGTTATTAAATAGCTACTCACCAAGCCCAGGGATCTCCACGCTTAGCAGGTCGAGCAGGTCCTGCTCCCGGTCAAGGAGGTCGGCCCACCGGTGCGTTGCCTGATGGTAGGTGCGCCGGACCCCCAACTCTCTAAACATGGCCCGGCACACCTTATCCCAGAGCTGGCGACGCTTCCGGGGGCCATACCCTGCACCGAGCCTGCCGCCTGCTGCGATGGTCTTCGGAAGGTGGCGCTAAACATAAAAGATGAGTGCGGCCACCTCCACCGCGCTGAAAATCTCCCGGGCCAAGACATCCTCCCCCCTTAATCGCCCATAAGGGAGCTGGGTACGGGGTGCGGGACCCCTCCCCTTGTTCTTCCCGGCTCCCTTTGCCATGGTCCTGGACAGGAATGGAAATAAATAGGAAAGAGAATAGGGAAAAAGTAAATAAAAGAAAAGAGTTTAAAAAAGTAGTTTTAAAGTAACCAAAAGTTGAAAAAAAACACAAAATATAGATGTCGAAAAAGAGAGGGATAGATAATGAGTAAAAAAGATTCAAAAAAAGTTCAAACAAGCAATGGATTGCAAAGATAGAAGCATGCCCAGACCCATAAGCAATGAATGAAAAACAAGATGGCCACGCCCATTGAGGACCACGTGGGTAAGTTTGCGTGATATTTCCCCCGCGAGCACGCAAAAACGGACGCGATGATGTAATTGCCCCGCACGAAGGAAATGCCTAACGCGAGCATGCAACTAGCACCCGGAAATGGAAATACGCAACTCCAACACTGAAAACAAGATGGCCGCGCCCATGTTCGACCACATGGGTAACGACGCGGTTGGCGCGCTGAAAAAAACCCAGAGAACACGCAAAGTGAAACACGCAAAAATAAAAAAAATCTGCAAATTCGTGGATATTGCGGATCACAAATTCCCTTTCGCACAAATTTGCATACTGCGAATCTGCAAATTTCGCCCATAATTAGTCTTACATTCGTTGGATAGGAGCTAGTGGGGGGCAGAGCCTGTACAGACGTGTTAAGAGAGAAACACACACACCGGGAGCTCTCCCCTACCATCCCCTCTATGCCAACTGTGGCCTCTCTGCCATTATTGAAATTGTGATTAGGCCAAAGCGCGATGCCTGTGTTGATAAAGCGGGCATCGTGCTGCAGCATATACGTTATGCTCAGTGCTTTAAATAGAAAAAATAAGTGCAGGTACTCACCAAATTGAGATGTGGACCAGGGGGCGGAGCTTTGGGGGTGGGGCTTTGGGGGTGGGGCTATGGGCAGTGAAAGGGATCTGGCCAGGGGCACCAATTTAATGTGATTGAGATTGAATTGGTGTGCAAATGTGAATAATGATACTAAAGCATTTCTGGTGTATTTTGATAATTTAATTTCCCTGATACGTACAAAAGGGTACATTTATCATTAAAGTGGGCTTCTTTGCTAAACCTGGATGCACAGTGCTTTGCTACAGCATCACTGTCACCACCTTCCTCCTCGCTCTGGCTCTGGCTGCTGTACTCCGCTATGCCAGCAGGAAGCCTTCCCTTCGATTGTCTGAGTCAGGAGATAGGCCTGTTAGCAGGCCCTGCCCACAAGCCTACCATGCTATTGTCAGGGCTTTAAGTGAGCCGGGTCTTGCCGGTGCTCAGCACCGGCAATTCTAAAAAGCAGGCGCAAAAACAGGTCCCTATCGGGCTCTCCATTCATATTTGCCCTCACCCTTGTTGGAAAAAATTATCTTAACTCTGCAGCAGGGCCACCCTTCACTGCCTTACATGTACATTCAAAGTGACTCGTTATATACTTCTTACATAGTCTCATCATTTTAGAACTGAAGAATTTTCAATATTATATACAACAAAGCCAAAGTTGTTACTTTTTTGATCTTATACAACTAACAGCCATTGACAAATTGAATAGTGCTGGCTTGATGTAGGTGTAATATTACTTGTAATATGTAGCCAGATTCTGGATGCAATGACAGAAGCAGTAAAATACCAGTCAGGCGACACGCTATGCTAACCACATATGTGTGGTAACTGCGTCGCCTGCTCCAGCACAATTGAAGGCGACGAGTTTGTACATCATGCGATCAAGTGGAAGCACAAAGAATTTTCTAATTGTAGAACAAAGAACGTTGTGTACATGATTCTATGTCCGTGCCAATTAATTTACATTAGAAAAACCAGTCAGCAAGTCAACCAAAGAATAAGCCAGCACCGATCGCGAATTAAGAAAAAGGTGATGTCTGCTCCAATGGTGGAGCATTTCTGTGAGAAGTCTCACAATGAACAATAATTCAAATGGTCTGTTCTGTACACTATGAATTCCAGGTCAAAATGCCACGACGTTGAGCGCGTTCTGTTACAAAAGGAAGCGTATCTGATTTTAAAATTTAACAGTGCACAGACTGGTTTGAATAACCTGTCTGAGATAGCGCATACCTAATTACATCTGTCCTGATTTGCACCAGTTAGACATCCCAGGTTTGCCCGCTGGTCTTGGTCCTCTATCTCATGAGAATAGGTCCCTGGCCCCGAGAAGCCACCCAAAACGCTAGCACATCCTAGCAGAGTCATTCTTTGCCGTAAAACAAACAATACATCAAATATTTGGGAATGATGTACCCATTACTTCCAAACTACGATAAGGTGTTGACGACAATATGCCCAGCACCTACTCATGATTTTTCTGACAATAACAAAAAATGTTTTAAGTAATTGCGATTTATGGGACTACATGCCCCATAATGCATCAGCACAGTTTCTGCATATAACAAATAGGAAACAGCGGCGGCCATCTTTATTGAGAGAAATTCGAATCCAGCAGCACAGAGCAGCAGCTCCAGCTACAGGTATTTGCCCCACTTGCACTAACACGCGCTCGCCTAGCGCTGAACTAGCAAGAACATCCCACTAAGGTTGTGCTTTGTTTTTCCCTTTAGAACGCTGAAATTAACAACCCCTTTTATGCGCAAACGAGAGATCAAATCAAGATAGGCAACCTTTCTTCGAATTCTCCAAGCGAGTGTGAAACACCATTTGCACGCCGCTAAGCCTCTGAATGTCAATCTCTCCCATATCTTTGAATCCAAATTGATGGTTACGCCGCTCCTAATGGATCCTACCAGCACTCGGCACTACCCAAAGTATAAGGTACACTTCCACTTCCCCAAACTGACTCAGCCACTAGCACATTGAATGAATCAATCATGTAATTAAAAAACATCCTTAAAATCTTTCTAGGCTTCTCTGTTCGGCCACGTTATTCATTTAAACGGACCTCCAAAAGACCTCCTCTGAAATTCTACATTGAGCAGCCTTGGTATGTAGCGCACACCGTCATTATAGCTACTTCATGGTAATAAGGAGCCCACACACTAGACTAAGCAAAACATTGCTTTTGTATCCTACAGATACAAGACACATACAGCCCTGATGACAGACCAGTGACTCCAGTCTGGTCTAGAAACGCGTCGGCAGTGTTGTTTGGGAGATACAAAGTATCATTGTTGTACAAAAGCTAGGACCGGCTGGTCCAGCATTAAAATATATATAAGTCATTTAATTACTTATATTCTATCCTCCCAACCCCTAGTTTCTCTCATTCAGTGTTTGCAAGTTTTTTGTTGTTTGTGATAAAAATGTTTATATTATTTTTTCAATAATTGTTTTATTTAATGTCTGATGTGAGAATACTTTCTAATGTGTGACATAATGGTTTCTAAATGTGTAAATAGTCTTTGCCTTTAATGTTTGTTAAAGTTTGTTTAGCCTTGTAAATATTTGCAATCAATGTCTTTTTCTGTCAGCAATTCTTTGAAAATATAAAAAATACAAAATGATTGACACAAAATAATGGTGTCTAGGGAAGCGACAATAAATTGGTTTCTTACCCTGTATCAAAAAAATGTATTGAGTCACTGTGGTTTGGGTACTTTGTGTTGTTCTCTAACCACATATGTGTTGCTTAAGTGTTTTTAAGCCATGCACTTAATTATACCGGTCACTACCCTTTGAGAAACTCCCCAGTTATTTCATCTCACTTAAAGCCCTGGCTATTGTCTCCACAGAGCGGACACAGTGTCAGTAATCACAGTGCACCTCGGGGCCCTCCCAAACTTCCTTTCAGCTCAGAAGGAATGCCTACGGGCCGCCGCTCAATTACCACGATAAAAGGAGAGATTAGCACTAGATCAGAGTGCTTCATGAAAACAAACGGACCCACTCATTGTCAGCTATGATGCGCTTCTCTTTAATGCCAATTTCACTAAGCTTGGTTTACGGCCCCATGAGTACCGGTACTCTGTTCGGACAAAGAGAAGTTCCGGTACTCAAGCGCCAGAAATTTAGAAGTGCCGATACTCAGTACTGGTGAGTACCGGCCCATTTAAAGCACTGGTTATGCTGCAGCACGGCGCCCGCTTTCATATTATCAACACTGGCGATTAAAGCATGGCGCCTGTGTTGATAAAATGAAAGCGGGCACTTTGTTGCAGCATAAACTTTATGCTTCATCATGGCACTGCTTTCATATTATCAACGCTGGAAGTTAAAGCACAGCCCCATATTGATAATATGACAGTGTGCACCATACTGTGCAAGGAGAAATATTATTGAGCAGCCAACACAGGACGCCATTCTTAAAGCTAAAGCACAGCGTTCCTACTGCTTTAAACAAACCATAGTCCAGCGCTTGTGCATAGTTAATGGCACAACCACCATTATTGAAGTAAAAACACTACATACGATAAAGCCCAGCGTGCTGCACTGCCTAAAAAACAAGCAGTTGCAGGAGAGAATGGGAGAAAGTAATTTAAGAAAATAGTGCTCCAGGCTGTAAATAAAACATACCAGTAGCAACACATTTTAATGGGTCAGTCCTCATGGAGGTTACAAAATGAAAAAAGGTGGTACTAAGGAGGGACTACTAGGTTTATTCAGGAATAAAAAGCCACCATTTACAAAATTCAGTAAGAGGAGCCAATTGAAAAGTTTGGCAGAAAATGGGCAGAGCTTCAAGTCCATACCTAAACACAACATGTCTCGAAGAGACTGCGCAAGCGCTGCCTAGGCGAGACCTAAAAAGAGGGGAGGGTGGGCCAATGAACAATGATGGACAAGGAGAAATGGAGGGCATGAGCAGAGATAGAGAGGATAAGAAGGGTGATAGAAAAGTGGGAAGTGGAGGAAAGAAGGAAAATACCTAAAAGGGAGAAATTGAAAGTGATGGGAATAACCAGAATGAGAATGAAATGGGCGATCAAATAAAAAAAAAAGATTTTGTACCTTGAGAACAAGATATATTGAAAAGGGGGAAAATACCCAAGAACTTGAAGAAACAGCAAGAAAAGAAAGTGGGAGGCACAGTAAAATCCATAAACAGAAAGGAACTGGCAGGAAAATAACAACGGAGTTAAAAAAAAGAAAGTGAGGGGTAGTAATACTAATGTAAATAGCAGAGAAATAGTTGATGAAAAGCAAAGAGTGTATGAGCAAGAGACCATGAGTGAGAGATGGTGCAAGAGTGGGAGAATGTAATGAAAGGGAAAGAGATCTATTGCAAAGGAGATGTGGAGGTCAGTTGGAATGTGTTAGATGTGACCAGGTGACTGTTGTAACAGAATGAGAAAGAGATGACAGGTATAAAATGTGGAATTTAAAAGGGAAAGGTTTGAGGGAAGAAGCAAGAGTTTGAGTGAACTGAAAGAAATTGGGAACAAAAAAATAAATGAAATCCAGAAGCTAAAAGATACGTGAAAGATGAGAGATGTAGAAGTAAAGGAACCCAATATGATAAGAGTTTGAAAATGAGAAAGAGGTTTAGAGGTGGAGGTAGTTGATTGCAGAAATGAGAAGATTTTAGAGGTAGAGATGGTGGTGAAAGTAGTATGAGTGATATTAGTGAGATAATGAGATGATAAATATGGAAGTAAGACATGAATTTAAGAGATTGAAATATTTAGTTATCAAAGATAGGATTGAATGTGAAAGGAAGAATGAGTAGTATAGGATGAGGTGTGTAGGTTGAAGGGAAATGGTAGGATGGAGGGGAGAAGAGGAGGTGGGGTGGAAGTGAAACTGTAAGATATAGGACAAGAATGGCATGGGTAGAGATTAAACTCAGAGAATGAGTGTGGAGTTAGAGCTAGGCTTCTAATTGGATGAGATAAAGTGAACTAAACAATCAATCAATCAATCATTTGTAAAGTGCACTACATACCTGTGAAGGTCTCAAGGCGCTGGGGGTGGGGGTGCTACTGATCGAACACCCAGGTCTTGAGTATCCTCCTGAAGGTCAGCAGGTCTTGGGTCTGTCGTAGGCTCAGTGGGAGGGTGTTCCATGTCTTGGCGGCGAGGTGGGAGAAGGATCTCCCACTGGTGGTAGTTCTTCGGAAGCGCGGGACGGTGGTAAGTGAAAGGTCAGCGGAGCGGAGCTGGCGGTTGGGAATGTAGAAGGAGAGCCGTCTGTTGAGGTAGGCTGGGACGGTCTTGTGGAGTGACTTGGGTGCATGGGTGAGGAGCTTGAAGGATATCCTCTTGTTGACGGGGAGCCAGTGCAGGTTTTTCAGGTGGGGGGTGATGTGGCCGTGGCGTGGTACGTCAAGGATCAGTCGTGCTGAGGCGTTTTGGATGCGTTGTAGTCGTTTGATGATCTTGGTCGGGGCTCCCACGTAGAGGGCGTTTCCATAGTCGAGTCTGCTGCTAACGAGGGCCTGGGTGACTGTCTTTCTTGTATCTGTTGGGATCCATCTATAGATCTTGCGGAGCATGATGAGGGTGTTGAAGCAGGAGGACGAGACGGCGTTGACTTGCTTGGTCATTGAGAGCGTTGAGTCGAGGATGATTCCCAGGTTGCGTGCGTGGTTGTGGGTGTCGGGGATGCCCCCAGTGCCGTCGGCCACCAGGAGTTGTCCCAGGCTGAAGGGTTGGAGCCGAGGAGGAGGGCCTCCATCTTGTCCGAGTTCAGCTTCAGACAGCTAGTCTTCATCCAGTCGGCGACGGCCTTCATTCCTTCATGGAGGTTGGCTTTGGCGGTGATGGAGAGGATCAGCTGAGTGTTGTCGGCGTAGTAGGTTGTGCTGTCGGGCTATGTGTGCGAGCGGGCCATGTAAATGTTGAACAGCATCCGGCTGAGGGAGGATCCCTGGGGTATGCCGCAGATGATCTCGGAGGCTTTGGAATGGAATGGGGGGAGGCGGACGCTCTGGGTTCTGCAGGAGGAGAAGGAGGTGGTCCAATCCAGAGCCTTGTTTCAGATCCCTGTGGCGTGGAGGCGTGCGCATAGTGTGCGGTGGCAGACGGTGTCAAAGGCGGCAGAGAGGTCTAGGACGATAAGTGCTGCGGTCTCGCCATTGTCCACCCGGGTCCTGATGTCGTTGGTGGAGGCGATGAGGGCAGTCTCGATGCTGTGGTTGCTGCCTTACCCTGACTGGGAAGGGTCCAGGATTCTGTTTTCTTCGAGGTATCGGGTTAGCTGTCTGTTGACGGTTTTCTCGATGACCTTGGCCGGGAAGGTGAGCAGAGAATTGGGCCAGAAATTCTTGTGGTCTCTTGGCTCTGCCTTATGTTTTTTGAGTAGGGCGTGTTTCGAGATCTCAGGGAAGGTTGCGGTCTCGAGGGAGAGATTGATGACGTTGCGCAGGTGGGGTCTGATGGAGCTGCTTGCTCTGTTGAAAACGTGGTGTGGGAATGGGTCTGACGGAGAGCCGGAGTGGATTGTGCGCATGGTCTTGATGGTGTCATCGATGCTCACGCTGGCCCAGGCTAGCAAGGGGTCGTGGTCGATGGTGTGCGAAGGGTCTGTTGTATTGCTGTCTGTTGGGGCTGTCTGGGTGTTGAAGCTGTCGTGGATGTCTGCTATCTTGCGGTGGAAGAAGGTGGCAAGGGAGTCGCACAGGGCCTGAGACAGCGGGATGTCGTTGGTGTTGGAGCTGGGGTTGTAGAGTTCCTTCACGATGTGAAGAGCTCCTTGCCATTGTGTGCGTTGTTGTTGAGGCGGTCTTTGAAGGAGGTCCTCTTAGCCACCCTGATGAGATGGTGGTGGTTGCGGATGACGTCCTTGTGTGCTGCGTGGCTGTCCGGAGTTTGTTCACTGTGCCATTTCTTCTCTCGTTTCCGTCAGGCTAGCTTGGAGGCTAGGAGTTCTGGGGTGAACCAGCTGGCCCTCTTGCTGGTGTCTCTGTGGGCGGGTTTCTTCAGTGGGGCGAGGGTGTTGGCGCAGTCCTCGATCCAGCGTCTGAGGCTGTGGGCAGCGTCGTCCGTGTTGGAGGGTTCGGTGGGTGGGCTGAGAGCGAGGTTTGCGTGTAGTTGGTCTTCAGTGATTTTGCTCCGGCAGGGGCGGGGGATCTGTTGGGTGCGGTGGTGTGTGGTGGGTTTCTGGAAGGTGAAATGGATGCAGCGGTGTTCGGTCCAGAGGAGTTCGGTGGTGTGGCTGACGGAGAAGTGCAGGCTTGAGGAGAAGATGGGGTCGAGCGTGTGGCCGGAGGAGGGGGTGGGCCATCTGACGAGTTGCTTCAGTCCGAGGTTGGCGAGGTTGTCAATCAGGGTTGTGGAGTTGTTATTGTTGTTGTTCTCAAGGTGAAAGTTCAGGTCTGCGAGGAGGATGTAGTCAGTGGAGGTCAGGGCGTGCGTGCTGATCAAGTCAGTGATGGAGTCGCTAAACTGGGGGCGGGGTCCAGGGGGTCGGTAGACGAGGGTGCCTCTGAGGGTGGAGTTAGGGTCAGTGTGGATCTGGAAATGCATGTGTTTGGTGGTGCTGAGCGTGCCGTCGGTGCTAGTCGAGACCCTCATACTGCCCTTGTGGACGATGACAATTCCTCCTCCGACTCCGTTGGTACTGTCTCTGCGGTGATCTTGTAGCCGTCTGGGATGGCTATGGCGATAATGGGTGCGGTGGAGTCGTTAAACCAGGTCTCTGTCAGGAAGGCGACATCCGGGGATGTTGTGTCGATCAGGTCCCAGAGCTCGACGGCATGCTTGCGAGCGATGCGGGTGTTCAGTAGTATGCATCGGAGGTGGTTGGGGTCTTTCTTGGCAGGTGGGTCATTGGCTGTGAGGCTGGTGTAGCTGCAGTTCCGGCAGGTGAAGGGGCCGTGTGTGCATTTTGGGGCGGTCTTGAAGCAGATGTGGCTCCGTCCGGAGTTGAGAGCTTGCAGAGTGCTGGCGTCGTAGTGGCGGTGGTCATCGTGGCGCGTGCGGGGGCCAGGGGTTTTGGCGCTGGGTGCGGTCCAGGCGCAGACAGGCTCGCCCGCTGCGCGCCGCGAATGAGAGATGGTGAAAAGTAATTTCAAAAGAATAGAGGAGATTGCAAAACTATCTTTCACAGATGTAAGAGAACAAGAAGTGGATATGCTAGGGAGCATTGTAAATCCATGAGAATAAGCGTCAAAGTTGAAGAAGAAGATGGAGAAACTGGAAGAAATGGATCTGATACGGGGCAAAGTTAGAGGCAAGAGAGGATCGGGGAGAGGGAGGAGAAAAGCATGGGGGAAGGAGGAAAACTGAGAAAGAGAAACAAAAATAAGTAAGGTGGAGGTGCCACCAGCACACATTTCAGGTGACCATCACTTATTTTCTCCAGCAGACTTTGATCCAGAGCAAGCAAGAGCGTGAAACAACACAAAAGGGGAAAGAAGAATGAGGAGAAAGACAGAAAAATAGTGACAAAGGAGGACTAAAAAATAATGTGCAAGTGTGAGTTAAATAGGCAGAGTGTCTGATGATGGATTATAGAAAACGGAGACAGAATCAAGACTATGCAGCCTTACTATTTGGCACCCCGACCTTCGATACTGCTGGTTGCTGGTTTTTAAGCACAACATAAGGCCCTTGCCCTTTTTAACAAAACCTTCGGCCCAGTGCAAATTCTTTTACAAAGAAAGCACTGGGTAGATGGCAGCAGTGCAAGTGAGAGGGGAGCTTAATATGTTGGTGAGGGATAGAAATGGTAGAAGAAATAGAGACTGGGCGAAAGGTTTAAAGCAAAAAAGGTGGTGAAATAATTAGAGCTAGAAATTAAATACAGACTCAGAAAGATGAAATTGAGAAATGTGAGTGATTTAAATAATGATTTATTGGTGCATTGCAAATTTACTTTTCAGAACACAAAGGCATAATTTTTCCTCACTGCCATCTTTGCTTGGCTCGTATGCCTATGCTCTGAGATCCCTCTATATCATAATGAATTTGTAGTTTTGGAGCATCTAAATCCCCATTGTATAAATTATTAACACAAAAAAACTGTTTTATGTGCCCAGATGTCTCCATGACTGCAGAAAATGTTGATTTCCTTGAAAGCTGATTGGGTCACTGTAGATCCTGGTGATATATTGCGGGTAGTGAGCAAGGGTGAGGTGCTTGAAGACAGTAAGTAGAGGGCTGATTGTGTGTAGGAGGCCCTCACAGTACCTTACCAAGTTGCCCCCTAAGATTTTGTCACTCCACAACATGAAAGGGCTAGAGTGAATGAGGAAGATACAGGGTGGAAAGAGAGAACGACAGAGGATGCCAGAGGATAAGAGACAGAGACCATACTTGGTACCCATTTAAATCTCTAAAGAGAAAGTCATTGAGTTGTCTTGGATGATGAGTCCAACAAAATAAATAGAAGCGTCACATTCTTTGCAAGGTGGTAAAGATTGTCATGGTGGGTGACTACATTGAAGTCTATGGTTTTACGGGCAACTCCCTTAAAATTAGATTGAATTAAGTGGTATGAGGAAGAGAGAGTAAGTAAAAATAGACAACTTTTTGCTTTCTCTTTCGGTGACTCTGTGGGTCTCCTTCAGAGAGTAGGCAGTGCCAATACTGAGATCATCCACCTGAGTTCATCCACCTTAAGAATACAGCATTTATAAAAAGCACTGGCAAATCAATAGGTCTCCCTTCACTCCAAATGCATAATTTGAGTCCTTCTACACATTAACGCCAAGGCAGTGAGCTCCTCTATTTGGAAAGAGTTTACATACGGCCACCAGGAGCTTTCTACTATCTGATAAACAGGATACACGACATATCCTGCAACTAACACTTCTTACTGGTTTTAAAGATGAGATCCATCTATACAATAAATCAGTTTGCAATAAGGGAGAGGCACGTCACTTAAATGTACACAAGGCTTTGTAACATAGGCAATAACAAGCAGGCAGTCATGCAGCTTTCCCTCTTCAAGAGTAGACATCAGAGATGCAGAATTCACAGGTGCAACATGGGAGGTAGAGATTAACAATTTCATGAAAGATGATGAGTTTCAGTGGTCAGAATTAGGGCAGCTACAGAATGAGGCATTGCTACAATCAAAGGGGATCTCAACACTGTATTCTCAGAAACCTCAACAAGGTTAGTGGCGCAGCCAGAGAGAGACAGAGTTGTAGCCCTGCCACAACTGGATCCGGTAGTCTACAAGTTTCTTCTGATCGCTGAGATACCGGACCAACACCCCAAGAAGGATGTCATTGCATTAATGCCGATATAGTGTAAATGGTTTAGTAAATTCAAGCAAACCCAAAGCAGGATCAGAAGTCAAGGATTGTTTCAATTCAAAAAATGCATTTTCAGCTTCGGTATATCAATTCAAGGCTTTTGCAATATCTTTTTGGAAAAATCTTGTATGGGTTTAACCACAGCAGCATAATCTAGAATACTTTGCCGTCAATATCCGGCCAAACCGACGAGGCACACAGCAGCGGCTCCTCTGCTCTTTCTATGTGTGCATGATGGTTTGGCCAGCCATTCTTTTGCTGGCCAAACAGTCATGCGCACTTAGCATGTTCTCCACCAGGCTGTAATGCACAGCCTGGGTGGAGAAAATGCACAGGCTTCCACTTCCTGCCTGAGCGCCAAACCATGGTTCTCAGACCAATCATGATGCAGCTGTCATGATGACAAAGATAACTACACAAATGCCAATACTGATACATTTTCATAGGATCAGTCGCTCATGTGATCACCCATACATTATGATCTACTTCAATATATTTCTTTTTCAATTATTTCAATTTTTTTAGATCAACAATAGTTATCTTCAGTTTAATTAATTTAACATTCCATTTGCCAACATCGTTAAAATAATCAATACACAGAAAAAACACTAGAAAAATATACACAAAGAATGAAGAGGAATAATTAATCACTGCTTGTAGAGGAGGCCATCCCGCTACAGAACTTAGGCCCAAATCCTAACCGTTTCAGGTCACCGAATAGATAGTGCCAGTCTATGGAGTTGAATTCTTTCTCAGCATCTAGCAACATTATCACCCTAGGTTTGTTATCCATCTTGAGACCTTGGACCGCCAGATCAACTCTGTCTCATCTTCCTGCTTCCACACCCTCCGCCTCCTTCGTAAGACCTTCAAATGGATCCCCCTCGAACACCGAAAGACAGTCACTCACGCCCTGGTCACCAGAAGACTCGACTTCGGCAACGCACTCTACGCCGGAATAAACAAAAACCTCATCCGCAAGCTACAGAACATCCAGAACGCCGCCGCAAGACTGGTCCTCAACCTGCCAAAACACTGCCACATCTCCCAGCACCTGCGCACACTCCACTGGCTCCCCGTCGAGGCGAGAATCACCTTTAAGATGCTCACCCACGCACACAAGGCCCTCCACGGCACCGGACCAGCATACCTGAACAGCCGGCTCAAATTCCACGCACCCCAAAGGACCCTACGATCAGCCCAGCTCTCCTACGCCGAGGTCCCCCACACCAGAAAGACCAGATCGGGAGGCCGCTCCTTCTCCTTCCTCGCGGCCAAAGCATGGAACGCCCTTCCGCTCCACCTCAGACAGACAACATCGCTCCCCATCTTCGCAAGAAACCTCAAAACCTGGCTCTTCGACTGACCCCCTCCTTGATGGAATGGAACCTGCACATTTCCCCCCCCCCACCCCTAGCGCCTTGAGACTCTTACGGGTGAGTAGTTGCGCTTTAACAAACTCCTGATTGATTGATTGATTGATCTATCTAACAGTAATTGCAGGAATCTAAGGTTCAGGGTCATGACCCATCTTGGTTTGAAACCTGTGTGGTCAGCATGTACCAGGTCGGATATCACCCCTGTTCAGTCTGTTCATCTGGATCTTGGCTAGGATCTTACTTTCACTATTCAGCAGTAAAATAGGTTTGTAAGAGGAACATAAGTTGGGCAGCTTACCTTTCTTAGGGATGACTACAATAATGGCATGGAGGAGGTCCAGAGGTAGGCTCCCTTCTTCTTTTGCCGCCATGAACAATTCAGCAAAGGTGGATTAAGGAGTGTAGCTAAGTGCTTGTATAGCTCCACTGGGAGGCCATTGGCGCCCGGTGTCTTCCCTGAATGCATAGCTTTCACTGCTTCCCTTTTCTCCTCAGTAGTCAGGTCAGCTTCAAAGGTGTCTCTAGTCACTGTGTCTTAGACAGGCATGTGCAACTCCCTCAGGAAGTTGGTTATTTCACGATCCACACCGTCTCTCCAGGCCATGTAGAGCCTTTCATAGAACCCCGCAAAATGTGCGAGCAATGTCCTCATCTGAACAGGTGATCTCCCCCATTTCTGTCACTACTTCTGCCACTTCACCTCCTCTTCTCTCCTTCCCAGCCATACGAGGAGACGACCCGATTAGTCTCACATATTGTTAATGTGCCTCTGAACCCTTAGGTGGTGTTGTTGGGCTACATGGGTCACATGTTTCTGGTATTGATCCATTCTCACCCCAGGAGCAGGTGTGATGTCGCTTCCCCCATAACTGCCTAGGTCCACTCGAGCTGAAGGAGATGATGCTCTAGTTGTCACTTCCTTTCCTCTCTGTGTTTCTTCTTAATGGTGATTATGGTCTTTGCCTACTCACTAAGTATCACTTTACATGCCCCCCAGAGGTTAACTGGGGAGGACAATGAGTCCTATTTTTCTTCAAAATCTAGTTTGATATAGACTCATAGAGATTTTGCTCTGTCTACGTCTTTCAGGGTCCAGGAATCTAGGCTCCAGGTGTGTGTTTATTTAGGTTGCTGTGTGCTCAGTTTAACCAGTAAAGGCGAGTGGTCCGATAACCCTCAAGCCAGTTATTGAGCAGTGTGCATACGCTGTGCAATGGCTGCTCTCGAGTGCCGCTCCGCCATCCAGAACACGAATCTGAACAAAGGTGGCGCATTTGGTCGAAAGGCACGCAACTAATTTGTGAATATAGAGATCGGAATACAGCCGCCATTAGCAGATGCGGTCAAAAGTTGAGGAAACGCGCTGTATCTGGAGAAAAAACTGAGTGAGTCTCGTGAAGGCGCTCTGGCGGTCGAATTTGTGATGAGTACCCGATCAATGATTAGTCGAGAGCTGCGCTAGCGGATGAGCGCTGGGAGGCCTGGCTGTACTCGGCGCCGTAGTTAATTCATGTGGAGGTATGGTATGGTGACAGCGGAAGTGCCGACCGAGCTGCCGATCGCACTGAAGTAGAGACGCGAGGGAAGGTCCATAGAAGAAAGCCAGATCTGACTCCAGAGTGTGGCGGCGCTGGATCCCAATGGAGCTCATCGCCCTGGAATGCCCTGAAACTAATCCAGGGACAAGTAAAGGCAAGATCGTAGGACAGTGTGCGAGGGCCCCCTGCCCCCAATAGTCATGTTGCTGAGAAATGTGGCATATTCTGAATGGTGTCAATTTAAGAAGGGACAATCCTGGACATTTGGAGCTGGCCTAATCCTAAAATGGCCGCTGTTAGGGCCAACTAACAGTTGGAGCTGCTCCCTGACGAATCCCTGAGCAATATAACAGGCAATCAACTGAGTAGATAAAAGGAGGATCCCTGAAAGGCACAGTAATTGGATGAGCTCTATGCAGAACAGACCCCTACAGACATGCAGACCCTGGCGCTGTTCATCATGCCGATCCTCTGCTTAGTTTGCACCCCCTTTCATCCGGATTATAGAGAATTATGGGGACCCTCTGAATTCGTATATAAAGGACTCATCCCACCCCGCCTGTCCTTAAGACGGTCGCCCCAGTCATTGACTCTGTGAACCCTCCATCGACAGCTGAGACCCAGCCATTCTGACTGATGCCCAGTGGAGCTACCTCGCAAGCTAAAGAGGTGATGGGCTATGGATTCCCTCCTTGGCCATCACCTACCCAGCCGGTCCTTGGGCAAACTCTCCTGCATCGCTCCTGATCTTATCTCCCTATTCCCCCTCAATCCCCTACCCCTACCTCCTGAGCTAAAGTGGCGATTGACTTTGGATTCCCTCCTTGCCCATCACCTACCCAGACAGACTTTGGGCTCACTCCCCTGCGTCGCCCCTGACCTTATCTCCCCTCCCCTTTTCCCCCTACCCCCACCACTCTCCGCTCTACTCTTCTCCTCTATCCAGCTACTGACCTTTGCCCTCACCTGTCCTTGCCCTTAGTTCCACACCCTGTTTATCGGTAAACTTTCCCTCCCACTTGAGACCTAGCTATTTGACTGATGCCCGATGGAGTTACCTTATTTAACTAAAGGGGAGACGGCCATGGATTCCCTCCTTGGACGTCATCTACCCAGTCGGACTTTAGACAGAATTCCTTTCGTCTTTTCCCTCTTCTCACCTCCCCTTCCCCCTCCACTATTTTCTCTCTCCTTTCTCTCCTCTCTCAATGTATTGCTTATTTTTTCTGACGTAATGTGTAATTGTGATCATTTTCTGTTACATTTTGGAACCTAATGTAAAGTGCTTTGATACCTTCGGGTCTAGCCAGCACTATATAAAACTTTTTAAAATAAAAACAAATTAAAATAATTTGAACATCCTTCACCCGGGGTACCTCTATTGTTGGGACAAAGAGATAGTATAAGCTCCAAACAGTCCCATGGGCACTGAAGAGGAGCGAGTATTGTCTCTCATTCAGGGGAAGAAACTGCCAGACATCGCAAATCCCCATCGCGAGGTGAAACGTTCGAATTCCATGGATGGTCTGGACAGCATTAGACGAGGTGTGTATCTGTCTAGCTCCCAGTCCATATCCATATTAAAGTCTTCTCCCAATATATAAAGAATGATTGATTTGTCTATTAGAATGGAGCTCAGGCCTTTCATTGATCTCCTCTGAAGCTGCTGAGGGCATACACATTAATAATCCGGACATCCCTCCTGTGCCACTTGCGCTTCACTGACATATAGCAGCCTTCTGGGTCTACGCATGTTTCCTCCACCTGAGGTGGGGTTTTGCTTGGCTGAAATTGTAAACCGTGGAACCCTTTGCATACCCTGAGTGGACCAGCACAACATATTTACCTCTTAGCAGACACCTGCAGCTGTTCCCCAGCATGTGTGTCTCTTGCAGGGGCACCAGGTCCGGGGAGTGTCTATACATGTACTAAGTGACAACCCTGCTTTTAATTTTACATCCCAGTCCATTTACGTTCCATGACAGGACTGACAATGAGTCAAGGTGTTGCACCAGCATCTACGCTGTTTTCTGTGCTACCTGTGTGGGTCACGCCGGGAGTGTACAGGTTGTTTTCTCTAGCATGCATCATGGTCTGTTTGTGTGTTCTGCCATACCAAACTTTCACCAACCAAAATGATTAGCCCCAAACCAAAACCTCACTTTTCCCTGGCTTTTGAACTACCCACTCCCCAACTTGGGAAATGACTGTCATCCACCCTGCTACGGTAAAATTAAGTTATACGCTTTCCTCCTTGAAGTTGAGTGTTCTTTTCCTCCCACTCAGCACTCTCTTAGCTCCAGTTCACCGTGTGAGGCAAGTCATTCTCTGCCGCTGCTTAGTTATTTTTGACTGAGTCCCCCTCCCTGGTCCCTGTGTAATTATGTTTAGCTAGTTTATAGCGGATGTATGACGTTACAACGCGTTATTTTACAACGCAGACCGTTACATCGCAATTTTTACAAAGCAGGATCCATTACAATGCATGCCTTTACAACGCATGTCATTACATAGCAGATACTATTACAACGCATGCCATTACAACGTAAGTATAGGTAAGTATATCTTTTAAAAAAAATGTAATTAAGTTAATTTAATTAATTTAATTAAATTAATTTATTTTAATTAATTTTAAAATAGTAATTAATTTAATTTAATAAATGTAATTCTATTAATTTAATTTAATTATTTTAAAAATTGTAATTAAATTAAATTAATTACATTAATTAAATTAAATTAATTTAATTAATTTAATTTAATTAATTTATAAATTGTAAATAATATAATTTAATTAATTTAATTTAATTTAATTTAATTAATTTAATTAATTTAATTAATTTAATTTATTTAAAGTCGTTTTTTTAAAAAAACTGAACCCTAAAAATACCCCTGTACCCCCAAACCCAAACCCAGCCCTAAAACCTAAAAATACCCCTGTACCCCTGTACCCCAAAACCCAAACCCAGCCCTGAAACCTAAAAATACCCCTGTACCCCAAAACCCAAAACCCAAACCCAGCCCTGAAACCTAAAAATACCCCTGTACCTCAAAACCCAAACCCAGCCCTGAAACCTAAAAATACCCCTGTACCCCAAAACCCAAACCCAGCCCTGAAACCTAAAAATACCCCTGTACCCCAAAACCCAAACCCAGCCCTGAAATCTAAAAATACCCCAAAACCCCAAAACCCAAACCCAGCCCTAAAACCTAAAAATACCCCTGTACCCCTGTACCCCAAAACCCAAACCCAGCCCTGAAACCTAAAAATACCCCTGTACCCCAAAACCCAAATCCAACCCTGAAACTTAAAAATACCACTGTACCCCAAAACCCAAACCCAGCCCTAAAACCTAAAAATACCCCTGTACCCCAAAACCCAAACCCAGCCCTGAAACTTAAAAATACCCAAACACCCCAAAACATATACCTCAGTACCCCAAAACATATACTCCTATACTCATACTTATTTTTAAAATTACTTAAATTGATATATTTAATTTATAATATAAAAAACATAAATAAATATATTTATTTATAATTAATAATAATTAAATTAATTAAATATTATTAAATAAAATAAAAAAATTATATACTTACCTATACTTACGTTGTAATGGCATGCGTTGTAATAGCATCTGCTATGTAATGTCATGCGTTGTAAAGGCATGCGATGTAATGGATCCAGCATTGTAAAAGTTGCGTTGTAATAGAAGTCCGTTGTAAAAGTTGTGATGTAACGGTCCAATACCGTTTATAGCCAATTCCTGTATCTGAAGAATGGGCCTCTGATGTCTGCTGCCGGAAGGTAAAGTTGTTCTCCCCCCTCACAGTCGAGACCTTCCTCACACACCTCTCCGGGCCATGCAAACGCCCATTCCCTTTTTCCAACCCCCCTCTGTATTTAAGGCATCCCAAGAGCTGATTTGCAGGCCCCGTGCTGCCTCTTGGTCATTCAACTAACCATTTCCATGCTCGGTCTGGGTGGTCAAACAAGATGGCTGTCTTGTAACATCCCTTTGAGTTTGGCTGGGTAGAGCATCATAGACTTGATGTTCAGAGAATAGATTCTGCTTCACCGACTCAAATGTTTTTCTCTGTTGTTGCACTAGTTTAGTAAAGTCTGGGAATGTAGGGATCTGTTTTGATTCATGCTTGACCTCCCCTAACCCTCTCACAGTGTAGAGCTGAAGGACTGGGTTCTTTAAGACCCAGCGGTGCCAGGGCACAACACCTGAAACCTTCGTGGGTAACCTGCTCCGGCGTACGAATCACAGAGACACGGGACACTTCCTTCGACGTCAAAGATTCAAGGTTTATTTGCTGCAGGGAACACAGAGATCACGACAAGTACACAGCGTGCAACCTGGGGAGACTGCTTCAAATTGGTTCTGTGGATCGCTCCTTTTATACAGTTTTTACCCATAGGATTACATTGAACACAAAAGTTTACAACCCGGTTCCCACAATTATCCCCCAGAGGGGTCACTTTGGTCACTTTGAAACACACGAGGTCCGGAACATAAGTGCGGAAACATTTGGCGGTTCCCAACTGTAAAAACCATCTTCCCACCATTAGCAAATTCCAATCAGCAATAAAACAGATCGAAATAGGAACAAAGACAGGTGCAGAGGAAGACGGAGACAGTGGGGAGATCGGAAAGGGTGTAAAAGGGGAGGTAACGGGAAACACGAGATACAGGCTTCAAAGGGACGTGCCTAATGAGATGCACGGCTGAGACAATAAGTCCGTGCGGCAAGATGAGCCTCGAGCGGCGCCATCTGCCTTACAGTAGCAACCCCCTCGTCATAAAGACACTCACAAAGAACATGTGTCTTCCGCAAATATCTTGGGAGTCCCAGGGTCGCGAAGCGGACATCGTCCGTTCGCTGGCTACTTGAGGGCAAGAGACAAAATGGATGCCGTATCTAAGATGGAACCCGTGGGTACAGAAGAAAAACCCACATAACAAACGAACGGTTTAAGTTAGCACAGCGAAACTGCGCACACTTACTAAACTCGTCATTTGCGGTTCATAGATACCAGACTCGACCATATTCGTGCGAGTCGGAAACACCACTTACGATTGTCACGGAACCTCAGACGCTCCTTTTGCCCTCATGTAGGCAAGCACTAGTCAGAATCATATTCGATATTCATCAGACCATCGAGATGTTGCTGTAGCATAGCTCTGTCCAACCGAGTCCCCTTGGTAACAGATGGTTGTCTCATACACGTTGTAGCACAGAGGCCACATAAGGCAGGACCACACTGCACACAAAGGCAACACGTGAACAGGAACACTACAACGACTCCGATGATCATCAGAATCTTCCAACCCCAAGTCGACATCAGGCCCCAAAACCATCCAAGTAGCGTCCAATCCCCTACATCCACGTGTATGGATTCGGAGATCTTATGCTACCTCGAGATGGCTTGATAGACAGTAGGAGCATTATCTGGAATGAAAATGCAGCAGCTTGAATGGATCACCTTACATACCCCACCTCGATCCGCTAAGATGACATCTAAAACCATACGGTTTTGTAACGTCATAAGTCTCTCCGCCTGAAGTTCTGTGGTGATATTACCAAGGGCACTGGCAGTAATATTAGCTGTCGATTCTACCACTCGAGTCAACTGTCTCAGGTTCCTACTATTGACCATAGGTCCCCAAAACGGGAGGAAACCCTTGAAAAAGTCTCCTGCCTCTTGACCGGCAGTATCCTCTTCACTAATTACGCCTCGCACAACTCTAGTCTTATGATAATCGGCATCTACAGTGAACGTCGGAGGCAACAGATTTGCAATAAAACATGAGCCCATGAAGTCTGCGGGCAACCATGTGTATGCACGATCATAACAGATAAAGTATGTACCCTTGGCAGCCAGAAACACAGGGGACGAGAACATCGGCAGAATGTAATTTTCAGTGCAAGCACTTGCTCCAAGTCGGGCTTGCGATCTTCGGCCACGACCCATAAGACAAAAATTACCAGTGTGGGGTACGACCCATATTGGAGGCGAGCTTTTAAGCTGCTTTTCACTAGTGAACACACTATATTCACCTCTACTTAGGACCCTATAGGCCTGTACCTCTTCTTCGGGAATAAGCGAAGGATCATAGATCTCACTATCTAAATCCTCTATTGCTATCGACAAAGGTTTTTGGTACGAGGTAGGACCAGAGTAGGGGGAACGTGGTTCTCGAATGGGGTGGAAACCCAGTGCGCTTCGAAACATTGTTTGAAATGCTCGTGCTGACCCTTGGGAACTATACGGTAACACCCAACAATTAGTAGTGTTAACCACTAACTGATGCTGATGGAGGAGCTGAATAAAGGAATTGTTGCGGAATTCTACACGTCTAGCCTGCTCGTGTTCCGGTAACATATGGAAGGAATGGGGAGAAGCAGTAGAGGTAAGATTAGGGTAAGAAGTAGGAGTAGGTGTAGCAGGTAAGAAGTAAGACATCGTGTAATACACCCCACCCGCCAATAATGCAGAAGTAGTCAAAAACAATACAAACAGTTGGAATATGAAACATTTGGTACGACTGAGTTGCTGCAGCTTGAATCTATGGACTTGAGCTCCCTCCAAATCATTCAGCTTCGAGAATGCCATTCCCTACGACCGTCCGCAACGTTTCTTGACGCACTTCGTTCTGTGCAGCAATAGTCAATCCCTAGGAGTTCCTAGGAACCGACGGCCTTTAACCTAGCGTCAAGACCTACTGTCCAGAAGGAAGTACGCGCGCGGCCCTACGGCCTTCAATGCACAATATGTACGTATGCAAAAACAAAGTCTCTCAGCTGTAAAGGCAAAAAGGTACAAGGAGTGAAGCTCAAAATATATGTACAAAAATAATTACAGTGATACGAAAGTTCAAAACTGATCACGGAAAACGGGATAATGCAGTTGTCAATTCAGCAAGGCAAGATCTTTTTATTTGTCCTTAGTGCGAGATCGCAAAAAGTATCGGGTTTTCCCAGGACGTGTCTGCTCGTCAAACAAAGGATCCGTTGAAGAGACAGCGTCCTGCTGATCAGTTGAGTGTTCTGGTCTTGAGTCTTTTGATGCCAATTGTTCAACAGTGTCTTTCTGCTGTGCTGAGGATTCTTCAACAAGCTGTGCGTCGCGAAAAAAAGGCACAAAAGCCGGCAATGTTTCTGCTTCAGATGACGCAATGCCTCTCCTTACCCACGGGTCTGCCGGCAAAGGGATGGGGACTCGTTTGGTGTGCGTAGCATGCACCCAATTTTTACGTCCCTCAAGACGAACGGCAGTCCTCGTGGCCAGGAGCACTTGATAGGGTCCGGTGAACCTCGGGTCCAGGTTATTTTTGCGTGAAAAGTTCCGTGTCACCACCCAGTCTCCGGGCTGGAGCTGGTGGCCTGGACCCTCTGTCTGCGTCGGCAATGCGTCGTAAACCTGTTGGTGAATTAACCTCAGTTTAGCAGTCAAGTCATGTAGATAATCAATCAACATTGGGTACTCAAGATCAGAAAACATTCCTGGCCTAGGAACCCCCCACACATTCGCAGGACGGCCGAACACTATTTCATAGGGACTAAGCCCTACTCGGGAGTGTACAGTCGCCCTAGTTGACAGTAGTGCTAAAGGCAAAGCGTCAGGCCACGAAAGACCAGTCGTAGCCTGAATCTTCGCTAGCTTTAGTTTAAGGGTGCCGTTGTACCCTTCAACCAATCCAGCTGACTGGGGATGATTGGCGCTGTGGAATTTCTGATTAATTCCAAGGCCCTTACACACACTCTTCATCACACTTCCAACAAACTCACTTCCGTTATCTGACCACACGACTCTAGGCATTCCATACCGAGGAAAGTATTCCTTCAGTAGGATTTTCGCAGTAGACAAAGCAGTATTGTCTTTGAGGGGATAGGCCTCAATCCATCGGGAGAATGCGCAAACCACAACTAAAACGTATTTCAGGTTATTGCATCGCTCCATATGGATGAAGTCCAATTGAATCACCTCAAAGGGATACGAAGGAGGAGCAAAACTGCCAGGGGGAGTTGGGGTTCCTTTGCCAGGATTGTACATTATACACACCATACAATTCTTCACCAGACGTTCAGCACATTTCGTAATGCCATCATTCTTCCACACAGCAGCCAGCAACTTACAAATACCTTTCGCGCTAATATGTGCTAACCCATGCGCCATTGTCACAACGGCCAGCACATACGCATCAGGCAACATCCATCTTTTCTGATCCGACAAATCAATCCAACAACCATTCGCATCCAACTTTCCCGTACTTTCTTTCCACTTCGTCTTTTCAGTCTCAGTGGCCTCATTCTGAATTGCTTTCACACTCTCGATAGTGTCTTCACACATACTCGATTCTGTAGGCCACCTAACCGAACTCGTCACATACATTCGAGTGCTAAGGTTCCGGGCAGTCTCCTTAGCAGTCTCGTCCGCAAACGCATTACCACGACCAACATCATCCGTCACCTTACGATGCGCACTACATTTAACAATCGCAACTTGCGTAGGCAAAGTCAATGCATCCAAAAGATCGTTCACAAGCTGGCCATGCTGTATCTTCGTACCGTGCGACGTCAAGAAACCTCTCTCTCTCCACAATCGTCCAAAACTATGTGCAACACCAAACGCATATTGACTGTCGGTAAACACATTCACACGTTTCCCTTTCGCCAACACACATGCTCTAGTAAGAGCAATCAGCTCCGCAGCTTGGGCAGAATTCTGATTCAACCTTGCAGTCTCAACAACAGTATTCAATGTTACAACAGCATAAGCAGTAGTCACATCGCCATTCGGCAGCTTAAAACATGACCCATCCACATACAGAGTGCCATCCGGATCTTCCAATGGGGTGTTTTTAAGGTCCACTCGACCTTTCGTTTCCTCTTCAGTCCTCAAGTAGCAGTCATGTTCTGCTACTTCATCTGACTCTGTGCTAATTGGTAACAAAGTTGCCGGGTTCAGAACGTTACAACGTTTTATCTGAATGTGGCTTGCCAAGAGCGTCAATTCGTACCCAGACAACCTCGCACTCGTCAAGTGCTGAGTTTTCGTTCGATTCAAAAGAGTATCGACTGCATGCGGAACCATCACCGTAAGCATATTATCCATGACCAATCCTGCTGATTGTCGGATGGAGACCGCAGCTGCCGCTGTTGCTCGTAAACAACTCGGCAATGCTCTAGCTACTGGGTCCAAGGTCGAGGAAAAATATGCACATGGACGTTGCTTACCACCAAAAGGTTGTGTTAGAACACTCAAAGCACAACCTTCCCTCTCGTGAACATATAACGTGAACGGCTTACCGTAGTCAGGGGTACCTAACACAGGAGCCGAACACAATGAATCACGCAGTTCAGAAAAACTTTTCTGACATTCTTCCGTCCATGGTAAAGGAGTTGAAACATCCTTGCACGTAAGAGCCACCAATGGTTTCGCTAGCAATGAAAAGTTAGGAATCCATTGCCTGCAGTACGACGTGATACCTAGAAAGGCACGCACATCTCTTTGGGTTTTTGGCACAGCCATTCGCGCAATCGCTGCAATTCTCTCTGGGGTCAATCTCCTTCCCTCCTTTGACAATAAGTGACCTAGATAGGTTACTTCTTGACAACAATATTGGAGTTTAGAAGGTGACACCTTGTGATTTAACTCACAGAGATGTTGCAGCAACGACACTGTAGCAATTTTGCAATTGTCCTGAGTATCAGCAGCCACCAATAAGTCGTCGACGTATTGGATCAAAGCCGCACCAACCGGCAACCTAAATGCATCCAGTTGACCCTTCAAGGCTTGACTGTAAATAGATGGACTTTCACAGTAGCCCTGAGGAGCGCGTTTGAACCGGAAACTGCGTCCACCGAGAGAGAAACCGAAAAGGTCCCTGCTCTCTTCGGCAATCGGGATGCTGAAAAACGCATTTTTCAAGTCAATCACCGAAAACCATGATGCAGAAGCTGGAATCAGAGTCAGTAGCGCCGTGATGTCAGGCACAACAGGAAATTGAGGAACCACAATTTTATTTACCTCCCGTAAATCGATAACAAAGCGATAAACAGGCGGTTTTGAAGGATCAGTACGTTTAAGAATGGGCAGTACAGGGCTGTTGCACACGTTTCCCCGAGTCTCTTCAATAACATCTTTCTCGATCAAATCATAGATGATCGCCAACAGTGCTCGTTCACCATCAAGGGAGATACGATATTGGGGAATACGTGGCAGCCGCACATTAGATTTCAACTGAACAACATAAGGGGAGATATCAAGCAGGCCCACGTCATTTGGACCTGTTGCCCACAAAGACGCAGGAAGAGAACTCAATTCCGGTGGGAGCTTATCGAGGGACAAATACATGGGAGAGACTACCCTCTCTCCTAACGTAAGCTTTACACCCGCAGGAGAACAATACAAAGTTGCGTACAAACGTTTAAGCAAATCCAGGCCCAAAAGATTTTCGCCACAACCCGTGGTTAAAATCAACGGAGCTTCTAGCTCACGTGGCCCAATTTGAAGGGGCAAAGGGCGCGAAACTGGATTGCTAACAGGGGCGCCAGAGAATCCAACGGAAACATTTGTTAAGCCAGACAAAGGTGCGCCAGGGAGTTTCGAATACATGATAGAACTTTTCGCTGCACCAGTGTCCAACAGAAAAGGCTCAACGACGCCCGATGTAGCAACTGCGACGTAAGGCCCTCTCTGATCAACCGGAACTGATACCACTCCCTCTCCTTGTCTATGGCTGTCCTAGTAATTACTGTCGTCAGTTCCCTGATCGACGTAATAATCGTCTACATTATACTGCGCAGATCGTCCTTGCGATGATCCACGTTGATCGAAACAATTATTAGAATTGGATGAGTTATCTGAGCGATCGTTCTGAGCACCACGACCTCTACCACGTGACGTTTGCTGTGAACCACCACGACCTCCTCTAGTTGAGTTACCACTATTACGTTCGTTTAAAACAGGGCAATTGAATTTAATGTGTCCCTCCTGTCTACAATAAGCACATTGATTGTACCCTAACGAGGATCTTTGGGAGGAGGAGTCATTACGAGTTTGGGATCTGTTCGATTGTGGCTGTGATCTATTCTGTTGCGAATTATTCTGATTTGACCGCGGAGGATACGCTTGTTGCAACAACACTTTAGTTTTTAGCTCTTTCGTCTTTTTGTCAGCACGGTCAATCTCTTCTTTCTCTCTATTCTCATAGTATTGTGCCGTAGCCAATATCTGAGCCGAAGTAGAAACGGCCCATGCACTTTCCGAATTTCTCAATTTATTGCTCAAATCGGGCAATAAATTCGAAACAAATTTATCCACAAACAACCTTTGACCGCCCTCCGTGCCCATATCCTGACCACTATGGTCGATGAATGCTTCCTCGAACCTCGTAAAGAAGTCGGAAACACTCTCATCTTTCTTCTGCTTACAGGCTGACAGCTTGTCCCAATTGACTCTCATAGCTGGCATAAGAGTTTTCATTAATGTTATAATTCTTTGAGGGAGAGCAGCAATCAACTGTTCAGGCTTAGCGCCACCAACTTGCAACCCATCCGCCGCTAAGATGGCCGCCCAATCACCACCTAATTCATTAGCGTGATCTTGCTGGCGAATCTTAGCCCATACCGGTTGCGGTACGACATTGCCAAACAACATGTCAATATCGGCAAGATTCATTATCGTAGCATCTACGAGCTGCGATAATTCCTTGTAATACCCTGCAGGATTTTTGCGAGGGTCAGGCAAAGACTGCTTCACCTGCAACACTTCCGATCTTTTCCATGGGAGATGTATCCATACTCTCTGGAAATGCGGCGGAACAATAGGAATAGCAGTAGCATCGCCTGGCATCCACACTGGTGGAACTTCCCGCATAGGGTATTGGCCAGACTCGTCTGGTTGTTTTTCAATATCCTCAACAAACAGTGCATGAGGGATGGGAGCGGGACGAAGAGATAGCAATCGTTCAACAGCACGTCGAACGTTGGTATCCACTATCAGCCCATTTGCGAACTGAAGCTGAAGATCAGACAGAGCGGCGAGCACCTCGTCAGGCGCATCGGCCGCTATCTGATCATGAAGGAATTTACACATTTCATTAAACACATATCTTTGGGTTGGTATATTGAATTGACAGAATGTTTCGAGGACAACACGGGGTGGACTTCTCTGCGGATTTACCATCCAACCCATCGCCATATTATATAGCGCAACGCGTTCTCTGTTTCCAGGAAGCTGACTACGTCTCTGAGGACCATCGGAACCAGCGGACCCATGAACAGGTCCAAGCGAATGAAAGAAGCTAGCCGCAAGAGGAGAATTGCGACTACGCGTAGAGGGAGAAGAATAAGACACAGGGCTAACAAGAGAAGGAGTAGAAACAGTAGCAACCGCAGGAGTTAACAAAACAGGAGCAGTAGCAGAAGTAGTAGCGGGAACAGGAGTATATGGAAGCGGAGGAGCAGTAGGAATAGAAACAGACAAAGGAGCAGGAACAGTCGGAAGAACGGGTGCAGGTTGAGGAACAGGCGGAGGAGGAATAGGTGGAAGAACAGGTACGGCAGGGACCACAGGAGCTGCGGTACCCTGTACGTACGGAGGTGGTGACTTCATAAGATAAGACATTAAGGGATCCTCAACTGGCTCTTCCTTCTTTCCCGACTCCGTTGATAAAGCGGGGTAACATTTATCTACAGTCATATGCTGTAATCGATCAAACACTTCCTTATCCTTAACCTCCTTATCTCGCTGAAATTGCTCTGCTTTCTTCACTATAGTAGCAACGTTATCTCGCTGACTACGTTTATTCTGTCTGATGTCTTTCTGTCGGGCTTCTTTGCGCCACAACCGAAAGGCATCAAACATGGCCGGCCTTGACTTTCGTTCGAACAATTTAATCTCTAGATTATCTAAGATCGGGGCCTCGAAGCTACCATGAGGTGGCCAACGAAGGTCGCCGTCCTTTTTCGTGTATTTAATCCAGTAATCATTAAAGGTAACTGGGCCTAGCCCATGCTTACTATAGAGCTCATACGTGGGAGTTCCAACCGGAGGTATGGGACATGAGTCCTCCAATCGGGAATCCATACCACAAGGTCTGAAACAACTAAACAGAGTACTATGACCAGGCATCTTGCACACTAGCCGAGTTTCACAAACTTCAAGGGTTACGGGATTTACCAAGTCCCAGCAAAGAACAAAACCCTCGGTTTTTGGCGGCTGCAGTCGTCAAACAACACAACAAAGTACGCTAGCAAAGTGTCACCGACAAAAACACTCACACAGCGCTAACAACAAAAACACTCGCTAAAGTGTCAACAACCAAGAACTATGGGAGCGACCCACAAATACTTAACTCAAAAATCGATGGCGTCTCCAGGAAGGCCCGTCAATCGTCTCGCTATACCAAGGTCTACGCCAGGCGCCAAAACAGGTCTACAGTCAGGGCAGCAGTCCGTCGCAGCCGTCCGGAGGCGGGAATCTTCGCGGGAAAAGTCTTCGGGCCACTTATTTCGACAACAGGATCGATGAAGCGGAGTGCACCTTCCCTCGGAGATTTCACACGAAGTTCCTCACGATCGTCGGGCTTGGACCGGTACCACTGATGCAGCCCCACGTTGGGCGCCAACTGAAGGACTGGGTTCTTTAAGACCCAGCGGTGCCAGGGCACAACACCTGAAACCTTCGTGGGTAACCTGCTCCGGCGTACGAATCACAGAGACACGGGACACTTCCTTCGACGTCAAAGATTCAAGGTTTATTTGCTGCAGGGAACACAGAGATCACGACAAGTACACAGCGTGCAACCTGGGGAGACTGCTTCAAATTGGTTCTGTGGATCGCTCCTTTTATACAGTTTTTACCCATAGGATTACATTGAACACAAAAGTTTACAACCCGGTTCCCACAATTATCCCCCAGAGGGGTCACTTTGGTCACTTTGAAACACACGAGGTCCGGAACATAAGTGCGGAAACATTTGGCGGTTCCCAACTGTAAAAACCATCTTCCCACCATTAGCAAATTCCAATCAGCAATAAAACAGATCGAAATAGGAACAAAGACAGGTGCAGAGGAAGACGGAGACAGTGGGGAGATCGGAAAGGGTGTAAAAGGGGAGGTAACGGGAAACACGAGATACAGGCATCAAAGGGACGTGCCTAATGAGATGCACGGCTGAGACAATAAGTCCGTGCGGCAAGATGAGCCTCGAGCGGCGCCATCTGCCTTACAGTAGCAACCCCCTCGTCATAAAGACACTCACAAAGAACATGTGTCTTCCGCAAATATCTTGGGAGTCCCAGGGTCGCGAAGCGGACATCGTCCGTTCGCTGGCTACTTGAGGGCAAGAGACAAAATGGATGCCGTATCTAAGATGGAACCCGTGGGTACAGAAGAAAAACCCACATAACAAACGAACGGTTTAAGTTAGCACAGCGAAACTGCGCACACTTACTAAACTCGTCATTTGCGGTTCATAGATACCAGACTCGACCATATTCGTGCGAGTCGGAAACACCACTTACGATTGTCACGGAACCTCAGAGCACCAAGTCTCTGTATCTATAGTTCAAAAAGCGGCCAATCTTTGATCTTGGGGCCACCGCCGGTGGCCGTTTACTTGCCAAGGCCCTATGTGCTGGCTCAATGAGGAACCACTGTGAGAGTTGGTCTAGCAGGAAGAAGTATTACAACCATTCCTCTAGAAAATGCTCCAGTTGGGGACCCAACACTCCCTCCCGTAACCCCAGGGATAGTAAATTTTTGCACCTGGAGCATTTCTCAACATCTTCAACATGGACCTCTATTTCTCCAGAGATGCCCCCAGTTTTTGGATAGTTTGGTTCAAGTCCCACAGTGTGCCTTCCAGTGCTGTTATTTGTGTTTCAGCCTCTGCCACGAACCCCATGGTAAATGTAAATTCTCAAGGCGCTTGTACGAATACCGCTGTGGAATCCATCCTGGCTTTCCCTGTGAGGCGTCCACTCCTGGGCACCCCCAAGGTGGAGGCCAGGCATCCTTAGCGTTGTGGGGGCCATTGTGGAGATTAAGCAAGCTATTGCCCAGAGTGGCAGAGTGGGACTCCATGATTGGAATAGGCACCGAGGTGAGAATTATCAGGTCCGTGGAATTTTGAGCCCAAGACCCGTCCGTGGAATTTTGAGCCCAAGACCTGCCGAGGCGGAGAATTGAACCCTGGGCATGGCAGGAGGATTCAGTGGCTCATAAAATAGCTTCTGTCCCTGGGTGGGGCTCTCCACTCGCATCCATGGCTGGAGGTACCTGCCCACCGGCCTCTTCTACATTGGGCCGCTGCACCAGCGGTTTAACAAATGTGTCTAGTTTCCCTTGTTTCAGCTGGGCTTTCTCTTTGGCCATGATGGTGGACAACTCAGTCCCTATCTGTTGCTACTATTGCACTCAATGGTCCGCCAGTCCCCTGTGCCCAGTGAGGCACTGGGCACAGGGGACTTATGGACCATCCATTGCAAAAGGGCTGAAGGCATGGGCAGCCACAGTCCTGATGGTCTCAGGTGGGCCAGGCTTCACCACTAACCAGTTGTTCCTTGTTTTGTGTATGTTTCTCCAGGTTGAACCCATGTTCCCTTCCTTAGGAAGCCTTTCTCAGCACGATGCCCTCCCTTAGGGGGTCAAATGGCCAGAGGGGTTACCCAACATCCCCTGCATTCAGAGCCTCTTTGTATCTCACCCCCAATGTGACTTGTTGCTGGATCGCTCCCCTCCTACTTTACTCTTGTCTTCTCTCCACCCGGGGAACCCCACTGGTGCCTCAGCGCTCTCTGCCAGGCCCCAACCCCACATGTGTGCAGGTCTGGAGGTGGGGGATACTTGCCTCTACATCACCTCTTCCCGTTTGGGAAGTCACAGGTCTGTTGAGACCTCCTGAAACACACAAAAAGAGATGGAAGGAACCCTTGCAATTAGTCTAACCACTGGCAGTTGCTTGGGGTAGCATTCCAAACCACTGTTCTTTCGCTTACCATGCTACCTCAGTTTGAGCCCAGCCATATGCAAATCATTCTTGACCCTGCTCCTCATGGGAACAGTCCCGCCCAAACTGACAGTCCAGGCCTCTCTGTACTAGAACACAAGCAACCGAGGACCTAGTTATGGCCTCATCAGCCGGGTACAGCTTGGTTCCAGTGACACAGTGAGCATAGGACCCATGTCTGTGCATACCCATGCCACAAGGTCCTCTTCCTTTTGCCTCTGTGTTCACAGCGCATCCCTCCTGACCCACGAGGGTTCTCCCTGCCATGGAAGACATCAGCCATGGGTGAGTGCGCCACGACATCAGGGGCGACCTGCAGTCTAACGTGCTCCCCAGTGGACAGCAATCGTACCGCGGGAGCTCCGTAGCCATCATCTTGGGTTTCGGCTCTCCAGGGAAATTGTTGTCAGTCACAAAAGGGAGCCTCTTCTTCGTCTCCTTGTGGCTTAAATATTGTTCCATGGGACCACAGGTTGTCTTCCTGCTACAGGGAGTGTTGGATAGGCAATAGCAGTCCCCAGATATAGCAGGAAGGTTGATGCGGGTATGGGAGCGTAACGGGATGGTGACCGCCCTCTTGTGCTGCCAGACCAGACCTCCCCCACACTCACTTTCTTTGTCTCTGGACATCACGCTATCCTACCTACCCAACCAGTCTAGAATCCAGTTATATCCTATCCAGATGACTTAATCTGTGTCTGTGTATTTGTTCACAATTTACATGCAACATAAATCCAATACAGGCCATGTGAGCAAGCAAGCAGAAATACAGTAAGCGCAGTTAGATTTTAGGTAAATTGTGTTCATTGTTAGCTAATGCACCACCCAAGTAGCCATGGAGAAACTTTTCGCTTAACTCTGGCACCTTGGGTCGCTGTCTAAAGTCCAGGTCAGCACTCTCCTGCTCACTTAGAGAAGAAGATTTCCTTACCTATGCACCATCTGTTAAAAATAAAATGCAACACATTAGCGGTCTAGAACTTTCAGGGAACCGGTCTAATCAACAGATAGGAGAAGCTTTTTTGAGAAAGAATATGTGATAATTCTACAAGATAAACTACATAATAAGGTGAAAACGAATGCTGAGTTCATAAGCTTTCTCAAGTTGAGTTTTGCAGTGCCAGATTTTAAAATGAGGTGACACTTACTGCAAAATGCAGGATAATGAGCAAATGTACCACATCAAATAAAATGGCTTCTACGTGCAGAAAGGCAAACAATTTGGCATCCATGTTAACATTACTGTATGTGTTCAGTTAATATAAAAACGAAATTTATTTTCATAAGTAAATTGTATCAGTACATGTAATGTACATTGAATCAATGGCATGTTCCAAACTAAGTAACACAACACTGATATGGAAGAATTTTTTTCAAATGTCTTACTTCCTACTAATTAGGCAATAAGCTGCTGCTTTGTTAGTAGCACTATAACCATCGTACACATTCATCATTAAAATTGGGCTTTGGGAGTGGCGGCCGACCGGCGGGAGGCCTGTCCCTCCCGGGGGGGTTTTGGGGCCAGTGGGGGGGGAGCAGCCAGCACCGTAAGAGGGCTGGTTTGGGCTGTTTTAGTAGCCTTAGGCTTGGGTGGCTTGCTGTTGGGTTAGTTTTGGGCTGGTTCGAAATATAACCGGCTATTTTAGGACACTAGCCATCATTTCGGTGGCAGTGACTCAGCAGCCAGACAGGGTGGTTTCTGTGGGTGTTCTTGCCTTCTTTTTCCCTCCCGCCCACCCTTCGTTTTGGTGTCATGTTGGGTTCCTTAAAAGGTTGTTGGTATAGTAGTTGGTGTGATGAGGCACATTGGAAGGGTTTTCTTGGGAGCCGGTGCATCGGTGGGGTTTGCCTGTATCGGGGTTTTTTTGTCGCTGGAACAAGTGCTGGTGTGTTGTTGGGTAGTTTAGGGTGCCGTTTTTTTCTAAATCTGTGGGAATTTTGGGAGGTCTGGTTTTACCGAGGGGGGTAAAGTACAAGAAGTTATTTAGCTAGGTAGAGAGGCAAGTTGAAAATTGCACATTGGTTTCAGGTTTGTTGTTTGGGGGGAACCATGTTTAGGGGAGGGGGTGGGGGGTTTGTGAGGAAATATTATATTTAGCAAGGTTTAGTTTTGTACGGCACTGGCCAAGGGAGTGTTTTTTGTAAGGTGCACCTGCTTCCAATAAAGCGGCCTTTGACACACCATCAAACGAGTCTGTGGTCGGTGCTGCGCCCCCCCCCCCGTGGGCCCCAATAGGGCTTTGGGAGGGGCGGCGGACCGGCGGGAGGCCTGTCCCTCCTGGGGGGTTTGGGGGCCAGTAGGGGGGAGGGGCCAGCAGCGTAAGAGGGCTGGTTTGGGCTGTTTTAGTAGCCTTGGGCTGGGGTGGGCTTCTGTTGGGCTAGTTTTGGGCTGGTTCGAAATATAACCGGCCATTTTAGGACACTAGCCATCATTTTGGTGGCAGTGACCCAGCAGCTGGACAGGGTGGTTTCTGTGGGTGTTCTTGCCTTCTTTTTCCCTCCCGCATACCCTTCGTTTTGGAAGGTTGTCGGTATAGTGGTTGGTGTGATGTGGCATATTGGAAGGGTTTTCTTGGGAGCCAGTGCATCGGGTGGGGTTTGCCTGTATGGGGGGTTTTTGTCGCTGGAACAGGTGCTGGTGTGTTGTTCGGTCATTTAGGGTGCCCTTTTTTTCTAAGTCTGGGGGAATTTTAGGAGCTCTGGTTTTACCGTGGGGGGTTAAGTACAAGAAGTTATTTAGCTAGGGAGAGAGGCAAGTTGAAAATTGCACATTGGTTTCATGTTTGTTGTTTGGGGGGAACCATGTTTAGGGGAGGGAGTGGGGGGTTTGTGAGGAAATATTATATTTAGCGAGGTTTAGTTTTGTATGGCACTGGCCAAGGAAGTGTTTTTTGTAAGGTGCACCTGCTTCCAATAAAGCGGCCTTTGACACACCATCAATCGAACCTGTGGTTGGTGCTCCCCCCCCACTCCCTTTGGGCCCCAAAACGTTATTTCGCCAACAAAAGCAGCCATAAAAACACAGCACGGAAATAACTCAGATATTATCAAATCATTACAAATTCACATGAATGCATAAAACGGGATTATAAAAACACATCTTAAAATTATTAATACATGATTAAAAAGTCAAATAGATAGGATAACCACAATAGACATACTATAAGTGTAGGTTTTTTTTATTATTAAAGCAAGTCCACCTTGTGTTCTAGCCCAGAGTGCACATTTCATATCATAAGTATTCATTCTAGTGATAAATCTCCATAAGCGAGTACAAACAGAATCCTCTACATCAAATTCATAGCTACTAAATAATGTTCTATAGTAATAATCAATAGCACAAAGTCGGGTCTCAATCTGGACACCGAGGCAGCTCGCAAAAATGATAAAACAGTAAAAATAACTTAGTCATTGGGAAGCATCTGAAGATACATCAAAGCTGACCTGACTTGATTAAAATGTAGAAGTTTCAGCACGCACATTTTAAACCTCTTCCCTTGCCAGCTAAAATACTAGCAAAATATTTTAGAGTGCAGTGTGTCCTGCGGAGACTTATTGTCGCAGCCACAGGGTGACCTTGCCTCAGGCCATGCCCACCCGCATGGAGATGCCAAAAGATAATGCAATTGGTTAAACCTGAACCAGGCCAATAAAAACCTATCATGATGTGAGCAGTCCTTGGCAAGATACGGCTCCATCCCCTGCATGGTTTTTAGCACCATATGACCCTGAGCTGATAATTTCTGGAGCTATAAACACTCGCTCTCCAAACGGGAGAGCGCCAAAAACAGCCTTTTAACACCACCCAACTCGAGTGTGGAGAGGGAAGTGGGCTCCTCATAAATATCGGGCCTACCTATGAGAGCAAAAGCAACCTTGACATAGGATAACCAAGATATTTTATTGACCCGATCAAGAGGCAAACAGTCTGAAAAGATCACATGATTTAACTTAAGTTAAACCCTACTCCATATCTTAATCCACCATTAAAGCAGGCTTAGGGCTATCAGGTCCGAAACGTGTGCTAGCCAAAGCTATGCCTGCACCACAAAAGGTGGAGTGGAATGTGGAACATATACCATATGGCATAGAAATGTATCCTGTCCAGCTTGGCGTACCCCCATACCTCGCTGCCATATCAAAGATGTGATATACATTTGGCCTGTAGGATTTTTAAGAGGTCCCTTGGCACCCTGGAGTCTAACCAATGTGCAAAACTGGAAACCACCCCCATTGTTTTAACAAACTCAGATATTTTTGCTGCAACCAATGGCTTCCAACAGGTTTCAACATCAGATAAAACACCGAGGTAAGGGTGCGCTGTGGCTTTACTCAAGATAGAATTAGCATTTTTCCTACAACAAACACAAATATCTTACGTTTTTTTTTGTTATTTAACAACAAAATGCTATTCTGCCTGGACCACTAACTGTTCTTGCACTGCTCTCACTGTTCAGGGCATGTGATTGCTCTCGTGGCCATCAGGATCAAATTGTTCAGCTAAGAAAAAGACTAATGATGTGGGAAAGGAAATGCCAATGATACACCATACATGTGACTAAGGGCAAATTATGCACCACAGTTGTTGCTGCTGTTCTCTACCTATTACATGTTAAGATTTATTGCATGGCATCACATTTCTGATCTATACGCGTCTAACCAGGGGAAAATTTCATATTCAATACATCAAAACTCTAAGCTCTGGCTTGTTTGGGCTCTGGTAAACTAGGAACACCCCCTCACTAGAAGTACTGCTATGAAAGGGTGCGCAGTTACTAGTGCTCCCATCTAGAGGGGTCCTAGCAGGGCAGTTTGGGCTGCACTGTCCTGTAGGTGCATGACAGATTTGCTTATGGCTGGACTCTGTTCAGATTGGCACAGAGGCAGAAAAACTATGGGCGAGAATGCAGCACCAACCAATCATCAGCAGCTTAGATACAGTTAAGCATTCCTTCTATCATTTTGTTGTTTATTGCTTTGAAAAGAACGTCTGTGGTGTGACAGTACATGGATAATGATATAAAACATCTTCATGAAAGGGGTAGAAGCATACTTTTACCCTATTTAAAAAGAGTTGTTGTTTCTTGCAGCAGGCAAACGCCACTGCCCAGCTGCCCAAGCATGTCTAGGGCACGCATCGCTGTGCTATCCTCCACATCTGGCTGATTTACTCCATGCTTTGGGGCACCATCATCACGTGCTTCCCACCACTTTTTGAGCACCCCCCTCACCCGAAACCCACACATAAAGACCCGTCCCACAAGGATGTGACAGGGATCTGTCCCACAAAGACACGTCACATATTCCTCAAACTATAAACCCCCCCTGTACCAACCGTGCACAAGGAACAGGGTAATATTTTACTCGCCCACCCGGAAGCGTACTGGGGGGACGAGGCGCTATGCAAATACCGTAATACTTCAAAACCACACCGGAAAGCAAAAACACAAACATTAACTATAGAGTCAAGAACCAGTTGTCCTGACCCAGTTTACTAGTGCCTAGATGTGAAATAGCATCCATTAGCGTGAACTGAAGTTAAGGGCACTTATTTCATCCTCCCCCTAAAGATAAAAGGCTGTGCCCCGCCACCATTAGAATGTACTATGTCCTATTGCTGGGGCAGACATCTCCGCAGCAGGCTCATTAACTAGCTGTGCGTGCCGGACCTAAGGACAGAGTTGGCAGCGGGCACTGCCCATGAGACGGCTTCAACGCGAGGAGCAGGGCCGCATCCGTTCCGATGGAACTGGTCACTCAACGCAGCCACATTTACCACGAAAATCAAAATGGGCGTTTTAAATAAAACTCATTTAAACAGTAAAAAAAAAATGCTCCTCAGATTAAAAAAGCTGTTAGGAAAACAAGCAGCTGAAACAAGTAGCGGGGGTTCACATAAAGATATAGGGCAGCGGTTTAATGCCTGGGAAACGGTAAAACATAACCTGTGTAAAGTAAAGGACAACCCAACTCTGTAGCACACCTGCTTGATAAGCGAGGCCAGACCTCCTCGCTCCTTCTCGCCGCGAAATCTAAGGCGGAAACGGCAAATTTCGCGGGCTTTTGCCCAAATATCGCGGCACTTCCACAGATCGGCCGATTTCGCGATTTGTTTGCAAATCGCGAAATCGCGATAAGCTGGAGGGTCTGCTTGGGGCAGTCTGCCAAAACAGATAATAGCACAGATTCAAGCCCATTTACATAAAGGGTATACAGGAAAGGGGCAAGTATACACCATTGATGAACATCATAACTAGTTGGCAATGAGAGAGAATAGGCAGCGGCCTTTGGATGAAGATTGGCTAGAAGGCCCACAATACTAGGACCAACCCCCATCTCACTAAGCAAAGCCCAGAGTTTCACTCGGTTCACCCTGTCAAATGCGATCGTCAAGTCCATAAATGCTAAGTGTAAGGATTCAGACCGGGCAACCGTATATTTATTAATATTTAAATGGCGGTTCAGACATTGGTGTGAGGTAGACCTCCTCCGCCTAACACCATATTTAACGTCACCCAGGATGTTGAATTCCTCTGCCCTATCACCCAGCCTATTTAAAATCGTCTCCCGAGTACCCTGACCATCGCATCCAATAAAGATTTTGGTTGTTAGCATTGTGGGTTGTCCCTGTCCCCTTTCTTAAAGATAGGAACATTCCTGGCTCTAGACCAGGAGGGCAACATCCCCTCCCTGGCAGCCGCATTCAGAATTTGGGTCAGAAGGGGAGCCCAAACCTCTACATTGGCTTTGAACAGATCTGGCGGGATACTGTCGGGTACGGGGGCCTTGTTACTTGGCAAGATACCTTGTATAGCATCATCTAATAGAAAACCACTGTACTACGGGCAGTGACTACTCTTGCAGAAATGTTGTCACCCCGCAGGCCCCCTGGGTATAAACGCCTTCAAAAGTATCGACCCACCGCTGTTCCGATATGTGATGGCATAAAAGCGGACCAGAGCCCTCTGTAAAGCACAGCCTGTTGACCTTCTTCCATAAGAGAGAGCTATCCCCATGTTACAAGCTTGACAAAGCTTCTCCCAGGCTAACTCTTGCAAACCATATTTGCAGGAAGTTTGAGCCTACTTCTAGGCCCACCTACAATCTTTAACCAAATGCTTGTCGCTCTGTGACTACTTCAAAGCAGCCTTTAGGTGATGCAGGGTTCTCGAACAGCTCCTGTCAAACCATTTAGGGTTAGGCGGTACTGGGCTGTTAAAGACCGTAACCATCATTAGTTTATGAACCTCTGTGGCAAAACCTTTAAAGCTTCCAAAACTAAGCCACCCTCTGCATTGCTATCGAGACAAATTTCGATTTCTCTGTAGCAGATTGCAAAGAGGGAAGCTTGGAAGCGCCGAGGGTCCATCTGTGACCATTTCAGCCTTCTTCCCTGGTCAGCAATTGAGGTAGAAGAAAACAAATACAATTCAGAATCAGAATGTCTGAGGGAGCTCTATTGGCTGAAACAACCTCTGTGGGTGTGGTTCTGCACTCCTCTATTTATTCTGATGTTTGTTAAATTCATTCAGTTTCAATAATGTGGTTGGTGCTGAATGTGATACTCCCTCTGAGCATGGGAGGTATTAATAGATTCAAACACGCGTTGCTTGGACCCCAAGCTTCACTTTCACACAGCACTCTCTGATCCTTCATTCAATGTAAAACGAATTTCGTCACATATTGTTCATGGGATTGTCTTTTTATTGTTTCTCTTTTTTTATTTATCCTCTTTAGGTAATTATTTCATCATTACCCTCATTTTTTCCGTGTAGTCATTTCATATTTACATGTACATTTGCCCACCAGCAACATGCAATTTGATGATATTGCTCACACTACAGAACAACGAGCTGAAACACTGGCGTTCAGCAAAGATGATACAGACAGAATATATGCACTAATAGAGGACGCTGAAGAAATATGTCAAGGTACAGGATCAAAAGAATCAAATATTAAACAATTACTCTACATGTCTAAAAAGATCATCAACCAAAAACTACATGCGAGTACGCTCATAAAATACCACAAAACGCAACGGATTCCGCGTGGTCTAAGGATATCACTAAAGTCTACACTGTGTAAAAACAATGCCAGGTTCACTGAAAGATGGTTTGCAATTCTAAACAAATGCTCGCTAGACCTCATTTTGTTAATAGTGGAAGAATTAGCTAAACTGCTGGAAGATTTAACCAAAGAAATTAACATGTTAAAAGATGATTTGAGTAGAATGACAACCAAAGAGGAATGGGACCAAATTCTTACAGACACAAACAAGAAAGTAGAAGAATACACGAAGGAGATCAACGATCGGAAATTAAGAAAATTCAAAAGAGACACCACTGATTATCGTTTAGGAGAGGTGTACACATGGGCTGACATCTACGCGAAAAGGAGACAACAGAAACCAAATTATGATAGATCTTCGGATGAAACATCATCAGATGATGCACAACAAAGAAAGACACCATTTGGAAATAGGAGACAACGGACAACGTCACAAAATCAACAATCAAACATTGCAGATAAATCAATGCCCTCAACATCCAACACAGAACCTATAACAACACCAGCACATTTTTTAGAGAAGGCTACAGGACCCCAAACAGAACCAGGAGGGGCAAAAAAACAAACACCAGCGGAAACGATAGCCAAAAACACAAGGAGTCAGAAACCTTAGTAATAAACATATCTAAATATACCATGACCTCCAACGAAATGCAAGTGTTACAAAAAGGTTCATCATACGTCCCCACATACCATTCGAATTTACTGGAAACAAAAATATGTATGTACAAATTCTTGAGATCACTAAGACGGCAACATTTTTTTACGAATATTGTGGAAAAACCAGCGATTACAGAACCTAAAGAAGACATAATGATGGGGTTAAAAACAAAAAGCAAATTCATGGTCCCAGTGAGCCACAAGGTATTGGATGCCTTTGAAAAAGTAGTAATGAAAGAAATAGAAGAAACCTTCAAGAAACCCAAACCCAAACAGACAAATTTGACTGAAAAAGAGAGACAAACCTTACGAAAACTAGCTAATAACCAAGATATTACCATAAGGCAAGCAGATAAAGGGGGCACCCTCATTATCATGGACACGGAATACTATGACAACCAGGTGGAAATTCACGTGAATGATCAGGATACATATATGAAAATGGAAATGGATCCTACAAAGGAATTCATGAAAATTCTGGAGAACATTGTGGAAAAAGCTCTAGAACAGGGCATCATTAATCAAAGAGATAAAGAATACTTGATAAAAATCAATCCTTCAGTACCATACATATATATGACGCCCAAGATTCACAAACACGCAACAAAACCGCCACTACGTCCAATAGTATCAACCATAGGGTCTATACATGAACCCATAGGAAAATTCATAGATAAACACCTACAAAACATTGTACAAAAATCTTCAACTTATCTAAAGGATACTACCCACTTTCTGACCATCTTGGAGGAAGAGAAGGGAAACTTCACAAAAGACATGATCATGGCTACAGTGGACGTAAAATCCCTATACACATCAATCCCACATGACCTGGGAATTAGAGCAGTGGAGAGTTTTCTGGTAAATGAAGAGAAAAGTGAGCGTTTAAAAATATTCATCATGGAGTTAATTCATTTCACCCTATTTCATAGTTACTTCATATGGAAAAACAAGTACTATGTACAATGCTCGGGAACATCCATGGGAAATTGTGCGGCACCCACGTACGCTAATACATTCATGTATAGATTTGAGCTGGACAACATAATGAGTCATCAAATGTGGCAGAACAATCTAATTTTGTATAAACGCTTTATTGATGACATTTTCATCTTATGGAAGGGAAGCACAGAAAGCTTAAAGGAAGCATTACAACAACTGAACGAGATCAATGAGCGAATACAATTTACACACACCATCAACAAAAAGACAATCACATTTCTGGATGTGACTATATTGAATGAGGAAGGTCAATTAACCACAAGTGTTTTCACGAAGAGTACAGACAGAAATAATCTTTTGCATTATAAAAGCTTCCACCAACCACCACTGAAAAAACACCTACCATTTTCGCAACTAGTAAGAATAAAAAGGATTGCCTCAACAGAAGAAACATACAAGAAACATAAGCTAGAAACACTCACTAAATTCAAAAATAGAGGATATCCGGAACCCATTCTGAATGCCGCTGCAGAGAGAGCGGACAAACTTCAAAGAAAACATCTATTATCAGCGAAAACAAAAAAAGATGAGCAAAGATCAGTATTTGTGTCAAAATTTTCAACACGCAGTTACAACATCAAGAGAACCATCATAAGACATTGGTCATTACTCGCGTTGGAGGAAGATTTTAAAGGGATCTTCTCAAATTCTCCGATATTTGCATATGAGAGAACCAAAAACATCAAAGAGCTCATTAAACATCCAAAAACACCACAAACGGATAACTACAAAGGAACAGTGCCATGCCACAATTGCGGAAATTGTACAGCCATAATTAAAGGGAACGTTATCAACCACCCTACAAGAGGAACACCGGTCAAGTTGAAGGTAACAGGAACATGTGACAGCAGCAATCTAATATACATGCTAAGATGCCCATGCGGATTGTCCTATGTTGGCAAAACCCAGAGAAAGATAAAAATCAGGCTCACAGAGCACAAGAGTAATATCAGACTGAAGAATCCCAAGTCCACAGTGGCAGTGCATTTTAATGAAGCGAGGCACAATCCTTCGCAACTCAAATTCTGTATATTGGAGATGATAAAACCACAAGCGGGTACAGACACGAATAATTTACTGTTAAGAAGAGAAACATTTTGGATGAATTTTTTATGTACATTACATCCGAAAGGACTAAATGAACGGATGGAACTGAGTTGCTTCATATAGACTGTTAAAGATGAACACAAGATGTAAATGTAGGTTGATGTGACTGGAGGACATGAAGTAGATATATGTACTTTAATCAAGTATATTTGTATTATGCTTTCATTAATTATCATTACTGTTCATAATTCGATTTTTATCACCACTTATATTTCGCTTGACTTAAACACAGTGAACGTTATTAGTCACACTGCACAGTTTGACATTAAAACCGAGTTTTTACACACACGTCAGCCATGATAGCATTAGACATAAACAAACCACGTCCGTTTTCTAGTTTGCTCACTCACTGAGGCACATGTCACGTGATAACGCGACCATAGAGTATTAAGGATAGAGCGATGCACGCCAAAACACACACGAACCCGGAAGGGAGAAGGAATCGCGGTGAACGCGGGACAGCGAAAACACCCGGTAAGAAGCAAATAGTAGATGTAGACGCATAGATTGTGAACGCGGATTTTAAACGCGTTAGTGTAAAATTCTGACAGTGTGAATTATTTGAACATTTGGTTCATTTACTTTTCAGATGCACATGTCTCAAGAACATTAGAGAGAAGGTCAGTGATAAATCCCAGTGAAGGGTAGTTCACGTATGCATGCATCTTAGTTTTGTAAAAAGGAAAACACGTATCAACAGACAAAAATCACGGTTTTTATCACAGGGGTATAAGGTTGATAAATCAAAGACAGACATTGATTGTTTATGCTTTAGTTATATATCAAAGAAAATATGATTGTGAGAATGTACCGACATATTGTTATTCTTTCAGAACGAAGTCCCCTGAGGAAGGGCATTTATTGCTTGAAATGCATTGGGCAAATGTACATGTAAATATGAAATGACTACACGGAAAAAATGAGGGTAATGATGAAATAATTACCTAAAGAGGATAAATCAAAAGAGAAACAATAAAAAGACAATCCCATGAACAATATGTGACGAAATTCGTTTTACATTGAATGAAGGATCAGAGAGTGCTGTGTGAAAGTGAAGCTTGAGCTCTATTGGCTGCCCATGTGCCAAAGAGACAAATTCAACTCCTGGGTTATGCACACAAAGCGCTACACAAAGTGAGCCCTGAACCCAGCAAGACAAAGTCGATTTTTATGCCCCCACATGTAAATTGAGGTCCTGCTACCACGCACTGGCAAAAACCAGACGCATTAAGAAAGCTAGAGCAGGTGGCCACTCTTTCTCTCATCTGGCGGCCCCTCTAGAATTAACTTCCTTTAGACCTTTGTCTTACTGACGACTACATATCTTTCAGAATGAAGTTGAAAACACATCTGTTCCACAGGTTATAATTGTTGATATCTCCCAGCCTATTGCTTAGGCCCCCTTTTTCACAGATGTCCCCAGTATCACACCACCTTCATTTTAGGTCATAGCTTTCCTAGCGCCATGATATCCTCTCAGATGAATGTTGCTCATAACAAATACAAGATACAAAGAAAATACACCGGGCGGCCTGACTACAGAGGACTCATCTGCTGGGCGAGACCCCCCTAAACAGGCATTGGGAGATAAATCAGTGCACTACCTTATTCTTAAATTCCTGGAATTATTCACCAGTAGAATTGGAACGGGAAAGGACATTCGCCAAGACAATCGCATAGGGAGTAGCTTCAGGATGCAAACTAAGCACTAACCCAGAGTTGGGGGGAGAAGTGGGGTGCAGGATACTCTCTTCATTGCCCAAGAGGAGGGGGGAGCAACTGCACCCTGAATTTCATACCCAGTGCTTGGTACAGCCAGGATATGGCCCTCATCTGCAGTGACATGATTTGAGCAGGGTCCTTCCCAGAGGATATGGAATCAATTGACCTCTGTTGCTCATATGAGATACCCCGCTCCTGACAGTCCCCACTCCCCTTACTCCCCTTATTTGACAAAGATAATATCTCTGAAACCCTGTCCTCAATACGGGGGAGCCTGACCAAGATTGGTTCCAATACCAGTGTCTCAAGATCCCTGAGAGAAACATTCCTGGGGAGAGAGCCCCCTTCCTCAGCAGTTAGGTTTGTAATGAGGTGACCAACTACCTAACCCTCAGCGGATGGTGGGGCAGAGGCACAAGTTTTCTGTTTGCTCCTGTGCCTCATTCTAATAACTGGAGTTGTAGAAATTACAGGACGACTTTTGCTATGAGCATCTCCCCCCATATCTTCCCCATCCACCGTGTTGACATGAACTGTGAGGCAATACCTCCAAACCATTACAGGCAGATGACCCACGATGAAACAGTTTTATAAAGTTCACAGATGCTCCAAGGAGTGCCCCCGCGCTTGTCAAGGAGCAAGTTAGACTACATACTGAATAACCAAGTTTTTAATCCCTTCCTAAAATTAGGTTCTGATGTTTTTCGTCTCAGATGTATCAGCAGAGAGTTCCATGCAGAAGGCCCTAACAAGGAAATGAAGCGCCCTCCAGTCCTTGACAGTCTAACTCTCTGCACTCTGGCCAGAGCCAGAAGAGAGGACTCGATCTGCCAAATATTAAATCACAGCCTAATGCTAAGACATCCTCTAATCTTCCCCTTTTCTTTTGAAAGGTCAGTAAGGTCAGTAACATATAACTAATCTTAATCAGTGCTTTATCTTACATGAAATGGCTGTTGTGTACTTCTCAGCTTTTATCATTCTTGTCACACTGATTAGCCCTGGTCTGTTTGGCCAAATTTCCTCTCAACCATGACCATCAGTGTGGCACATTAAGAATCATTGGGCTGATTTCATTTTTGGCAGACGGCTCGTTGTTCCACCAAGGCAATAGAGAACATTGCTCCATCATACTGGTCGAGGGACCGACGGCCAAATTTATTAAAAAAAACACCAAATTGGTGGCTATCTATAATTATAAAGCATTGGCAGGAACCGCCATCACGGTGGCTCTGGTCATTGCATTTTCCGGTTTGGTGCAATACTCCTTCAGAGGTACAGACCCCTGCACCAAACAGATTCCTTTTTTATTTTCAAAAAGAAAATTCTGAACTGGGATTGGCTTTCTGAAAATAAAAAAATGCAATACCCCCCTCGCCATGGGAGTTCCCCAGGGCCGGACTGGGAACAAAAACCGGCCCTGGCAAAGTGTTTGGGGAGGGTTGGGCGTGCGACTGAGCTCTTTGCCAGGGCCGGTTTTCAGACGATTTTGTTACAGGGCCGATTTTGCAGCTATGCTGCAAAAACGTCCCTGTAACAAAAACGGACCACAGGGCCCCGAAACCGGCCCCCACCCTTGCGGCCGACCGGGGGAGTTCCCTCACGTGGCGAGGGGAGCATTTAGCAGTTTTCCCTGCCCCTCATTGGCTGGGTTTTCCTGGCGGTGACGGGCAATGAAAACTGACCTGTAATTCTGCCCAAATAAATAGGGTGGACGAAATGACACATCATCCTCCAACGGCCCTTACTCCACAAGACCGTAGAAGTTGATTAATCACGGCGCAGACATCGCAGTCTCCATTGTGATAAACCCTAAACTCAGCCCGGGATTACAGTCAGTGGGTGGACCTCATTCTTGGCGATAACGATACTCTGTCGCGACAGAGTATCCTTACCGTCATTAATTAAATTGGTCCCCAAGTTATCAATCAGGATCTTGCAATGTTTGAGCAACACTTGCACATCTTGGGTACTCTGCCATCGGAGCAGCACCAAGGCAAATATGAGATTCGTTTCTGCAGATAAATAAGGCTTTTAGCTACTTATACAGATCTAATATATTTTCATATTGCATTCATTTCCCTTCAGAACTCTTTATGGAACCAGTTGAATTACAGCCAAGTTCTTTGGATATATTATTGCAAAATACACTTTTTGACCCCATTTTGCTCAATAATGTCCTCGATGGAATTACCCTGTAATCCCCGACCTGTCATTACGTTAATTACAATATGGGGATGTTCCATAGTTCACCATTTACCACTGGCACACACTTTAAACATAATCACCTGCAATTTTGTCAGAGAAGAAAATCCCAGTGAAATAAATTGACTCGCCTGGGGTCACACAATTTGGTGAAGCTACAGCAGTGATTTGAAACTAGTAATGAAATCTGTTCTTTAATACTGGGTCTTATCACATCCCAGCTAGACAGGCTGACTTAGCGATAGCACTGCTGCGTCGGGTGTGCTATTGTTGCATTGAAAGTTCATTATAGAGTCCAGCATCTGCACATTCGAGGGAAGGGAAATCAATATTTAACTACCAGGAATGAAGGTAGTGATGAACATTTAGAGCTTTAATTTAGCTTTGCCAAGCAGGCTGCTGAACCGCTGATTTAGTAGAGGCATGCTCCTTGCCCAGTGGGTTCCACCTTTGGAGAAAAATAATCCATAGCAGCAAGTCCGCCGTGCCACAGTGGCATTTCATAATTGCTGCCTCCTGCCTGCCATGTGAGACCAATAAGTGGTGCTCGAGAAGGGGCCCAGTTCCAGGAGCTACATAATAAATCTACCAAGCACAAGAAAAAAAAAGTTTTACAAAGAGACTTTTCAAAGGCACGTAGCCCTCTAATTTTCAAAAAACTAAAATAGCAGTCCAATTACAAGAAAAAAATATAGAAGTCTTATAAACTCATTTAATTATGGAGATCTCACGCACCATGAGATGGATAATGTTGCTGTTTTCAAGCCAGGCTGAAAATCACCCCCCAAATAACAGAACCCAACCAAAGAAAACCACAGATGCAGCCGTCGCTAAGCTAACACTTTCTAATTTCGGAGGCTCTGTTTGTTCAAAGAACATGAACACATATTTTAGTTATGAGCTCAAAGAAAAGGGAGCCAAGTTGGCAGCCAAAGAAACACATCTTACAGCACACAGCTTGGCTGGCACAGCGCGGATCTTTCATTTTTATTTGAATTGATGTCTTTAATTAAGAAAGCGTTTGTCTCTTTGTCGCACTGGCAAAATGTGTCTAGTTCGCTGCAGTGGGTGATTAGCAACAGGTGAAGGTGGGGGCTTCCTTGTGAGTGTGTTCATAAAAGCACTGCCTTAGCCGCTCATCTTTACCTATTGCCTGGGTCCTGCACCGGCTGGTCCAGGGTTGAGCCAAAAACCACACAGCAAGGCCATCAATTCTGTAAATTTAGGAATTTTCTGCAACATTCGGCCAAAGGAAGTGACCCACGGCCTGAGCCTCCTGCTGGAGGGGGGTGAGAGCCCGCCAACCAGATGTCCTGGCACAATCTCCTCTTGGGGTGTGTCCACTCTGGACCAAGACTATGGCCATTCCATCTTCCTCAATCAAGAGAGGACACACACGAGCGGGGATATGTTGGCAACCACACACCGGTCACACACTGGAACATCACCGGCTGCCATGGCCGGTCCATTCTCAGAGCGATTCCTAAGCTTCGCTTTCCGGTCATTCCACCTGGCTGATGGCTGAAAATAATGCCCATATTCGCAACTAGAAGGTTTATGCTAACTCTCCCCTCCCCTGCCCACCCGAGAGATCCGAGATGCAGAACACACCGGCTCCAAGTACCCTGCGAATTGCAGGCAGCTGCGTCTGGAGCAGCATCTCGCGGTGCCGAAAGTGACGTCTGTGATGAGGACACATTAGCAAAGTGAACAGCCTCTGTGTTCAGTCTGCTATTGCTAGGAGTAAGGTCCATAGCCAGAGGTGTTGCAGTTCATGACACCATTGGGTAGCAAGGCTCCGCCAGCCCATGGGCAGCATGGACAAGGAGGGCCCTTGTTGTAGGCGCTGAAGCAAATACATGGCTTCCTGAAGGAACAAAGATGCCGAAAGTGTATATATGTGTAGAAAAGGACCGGCATTCAGGATCGGAAGTCCGTGTAAGGGATTGATGGAATAGCTTCCCGAGCAGATGGAGCTGGTCAGAGTTTGTCAGTGTGCATTATGTTCAGATGGGTTGCGGTTTTGACGGGTGATAAAGTTGAGAGACTTGGGGGTTGATTCACAAAGGGACCCGCACTTGTGACAGAGGACCGCAGTCGCCTGACACCTAAGCAATGAGTAATTGACGTGGGGGTCCTACCAGAGGTCAGAGGGCCCGCCAGGAGTTCGGGCCCCCACCCACAAATGCGAGGCCCTTCGTGAGTCTGGCCCTCAGTGTGCAGGTTTAAGTGCATTAGCTGGGTCACAATCCATTCCGCTATTAAGCGATAGGATTAACAAATCTTTCCATTTGGAATCAAACCCTATAAACAGTTTTAGAATCTCCTCTTCTTTAGACTCTTCTACAGCTCACATGTGCCTTCTGCTGCTTGTCTTCCTTGCGTCCATCCGTGTATGCCTCCATCTGTTCTCCCATTTGCTTGATAATCAACCATATGTTCATCTCGATGTCCGTTCTATTAGTGTAATGGTTTATCTCTCTTTCTGTATGTCTATCATCTTATTTTTAAGGTTTCTAAAATCTGCGAGTAGGGTTCCGGACGGGACAGCCAAAATGTATGATAGTGTTAGGTATGTTTTTTGGCTTTCAGCAAAAATGTTATTATAGACTTCACAATCACAAGGGCAGTTATCATACTAGATCCACCTAGACAGGTTCCTGCTAAAAGTGTGAAAATGTAGTAAAAGAACATGACTTCTCTCTGTAATCTGGGTCTCGGAATCTTTCAGTGAGGCACCAAATAAAGCCTAGTAAACCCCTTCAAAATATGTAGAAACTGTAAGGAATAGATGCAGTAAAATGTATAATTCTAGGACTTAAGAATGTCAAATGCACAACACAACGTTTTGTGAACTTCAATGTAGACACGCGTAGCTAGGGGGGGGGGCGGTCCGCCCCAGGCGGCACCATTTTTGAGGCGGCAGCGGTCGCGCGGCACTGGAGGCCCGTTGCGGCCGCGGCCGCCTTTATAATTTATTTGGGATTCTTGGGGGAACGACAAGGCGCACAGTGTCCCAGATAAATTATTAAGGAGGCCGCGGCCGCAACGGGCCTCCAGAGCCGCGGCCGCCGCCCGCGTTTGTTTGCACTCACTGTGCCTGACTGCTGTAGTTTAAAAAAAAAACTTACAAGCAGGTCAGGAGTGTGCAGGCTGCAGCGCGGGCGTGGTCTAAGTCCCGCCGGCGCGTTAATGACGTCCTCCGACCGTTGTGGTTGTTGCCCCTCCTCCCCCCGTCCCGCCCAGGCTTGCTCAGAGTCCTCCAGAGGGGGAGGGCGTCAGTAATGCGCAGCTCGTGGGACTATTCCAGGGCCTCCCGTCTGCCCCAACCGGTCCGCAGTTTCTCGGCTGCAGGGCCATCCCGGTGCCCGACATCCAGTACAACAAGGTGAGGCTGAAATCTATGTCTCAGAGCAGTAGAAATATTGTCCCTATTAAAAAATGTAAATTCAGATGTAAAACTTATGTTAATCTTGCTGAAATTCACTAAGTGATTCTTGGCAGATGTAAGAAGGGCTTACATGAGCGCACATACTTACAAACTAGTAAATGCCACTCAAGGGGTGAGAAAAGGTCGTTCCAAACTTACTTTTGTAGGCATTTTCAACCTTCCACGGCAAATATTTACATTTGTGTCCATTTCGAAACTCCTCACCAGACCCTTTCCATTTAGTCTAGCACATGCCTGTAGTAACTCTCATTCCAGGATGGGAAGGGGAACAAATCATTGAATAATTTGTGGGAGAGTACAGGAAAGGCGTTCTTCGTGGAAATAAATATTATTGCTGTAGGAAAAAAGAAAATGCATTTGCTCTGGGAATCCTCTTTTACCTGGTCGACTTCTCTGCTAAGGGAAGTTCTGCACGAGAGGAATAAGAGAGTGCTGGGAAAAGCCACCTAATCTTTTCAGGAGTATGCCTGGGGCAGGTTTCCAGGTATACAACTTGGAATGTTGGTAAATAAAGAAAAGATGCAAAATATATTAAAACAAATATTGCATTTAAAACCAGTTGTATCTGAATATCAGGTAGGGCAGTAAGGAGGCGAAAAGATTACTTCCGCAACGAGAGCCACTAATTTTATCATAGTTTGAAAATGTTAACAATATTCTAAATCTTTCTAGAAATTGTTGTTTTCTGGAACTGATCTATTAAAAAAGATAAGTAAACTACTACTGTGCACATAGTTTCCTACTGGGCTTTGGTCATCTGGATGATAAAGCTAATTACTTAAAAAATAATTTCACTAGTTCTTCATAGCTCAAATACTTTGCATGGCACAAAGTCTCTTTTCTCTTGTAAAACACTGTTTGCTACCTCTCACATTTTGTTGGCTTTGATACTTGCACAAGTGCCACCATCGCCTACGTATAATATGTGTATAAAATGAGAAATAAAGTTTAAAAAGAACAAATATGGGAGAAAAGGGGGGTATTATGTCTAGACAAGTTGAACAAGTGTCTGGTAGTAACGTTAAACACATTGTCCTGTGGGTAGAAGAGATGCCGGGGTGGCTCAAAATCAGGCTGTTTCATTAGCGCATTTTAAGTACCACTGAATTATTGCTTTAGTGCAATAGAATTGTGTCTAATGTGCAAGAGGCAATTTAAAGTAAAGAATAAGCGAGGTAGAGGGAGATCATGCGTCAGTGGATGGAGAGAATGTTCAAATAGATCTTCAGTGTTAGGTATTCAAGGTTTATCTGGAGAATTAATAATATTGGTTATAACATAATTTTGAAAGCATTATGTAATACTAAGTAGTGGTATTGTAGGTAGGTTATCGGAGTGTGTAGCAAATGAGCAGGTTGTTAGCTTAGAACAGGCAGCACACTCAAAAATAAATAGCATGGTACATACTGTGGTTTGTCGAGACTTTGAATAGGAGCCCTCATATAGCATGATTGAAGTATCTGGTAAAGCACTCATAACATCCGAGGCACTATATCATTTTGGAATAAAAAATATTATGTAGAATGACTAGCTCCCTTGTCCAGTCGCAACAGGAGTAAACAGGGAATGTGCCATTTTTCCTTCGGCCTTCATTGGGCACCCTAGCAAAGACGTCTTGAGGAGGGCAGATATGAATAATTGGGGAGCAAGGACTGTACATCCTGATACTGGTGGGCAAGAGATGTGGAGCGGGGCCTAGCCTTGAGAGGGCCTCCTGCTTTGGACAATGTCTGCCTAGCATTAAACAAGCTGTGAGTGGCAGGACAGTGGAATACAATGTGGGCAGTGAGGGAACTGGAGCTTGGTAGATTTTCTCAGTTCCTATTAGTGTCATTATACCTGCTTGAAAAGACTATTTTGTAACATGCACACGCCACTTTTCTCTTGTAACACACTGTTTGCTACCTCTCACATTTTGTTGGCTTGTTTGCCACCACTGCCTACGTAACATTTGTTCTTGTGCCTGAGTGTCTGACATATATTGAAGTATTATACCTCTAATTGTACTTTGTTTTCTCTTGTAACCTGCACTCTTGTCACTTTGTCCTCCTGTAATGCACCGTTTTCTACCTCTTGTATTTTGTTTGCTCACAATTGTCACTTTTACCTCATGTAATTTAATGTTTGCTTTTGTAATTTGTTCACTTGTAATTTTCTCCTCATGTATCATTACTGTTCCTATTGTGAAGCGGTCTGACGCCTTCAGGTAAAGTGTGCGCTATATAAAAATGCATAAATAAATAAAAATAGGAGCGGCGGTGTGACGCAGCTGACCACCCCATGCAGAATGTCAGGAGGGGCCCATATTCTCCAGTAGCTCACAGATATTCGTTCATTGGCCTGGGGTTGAATAGGGACCCCACTCAAGGGTTGTGAGGCCCCTGTATGTTCGCCCCCAGGTTATGCTATTAATGCAGGGTGCTGAAACCAGTGTGCAGGGGTTCTCGACGCTGTCCATGTGCATCCCACAGCTGTGTGGGGTCGCCTTAAAGTGCTTCAAGGTCTTCTCTGCGCTGTTTAGGGAGCTCTCGGTTGCAGTCTCAATTACCAAAGTAGCTTCCTCTAAGAATGCATATTGTCAGTGCACACCTTGGTGCTGTCCTGCCCAGCACTGTAACAATCAGAACATCCCATTCACTGTTCCCTCTGCGAAACTGCCATTGGAGAGCATTGCACACAGAGAATGACACCGTTCTCATTATTTCCTGTATTGCAGGGTCACCTGCTTTATTCCACCTGTTTCAGGTGATGCATTCAGAGCTTGAAATGCTGCGCTTTCTTCAATCCATTTATTGCCCGCGCATTTTAGGCTTGACGCTCGTTTAAAAAGCTATTTCCTTTACAAAGAATGTCTCTGGCTGTACAATCTTGTTCACTGACTTTTTTCATAACTGTGTTCTATTGACTGTCGACAACTGTGGCATACTAGTGCTTAAGGCCTGACCTGCTCCATAATCCTAGACAAGTGATCCAAGGAAGCTAGGACTCGCCAGAGTATGCATATCAATAAACTTACATGCATTTATTAAGTTTTCCCATTCATCATAATTATCTAATTAATCGATTGTCAGTTAGAAATGATGCCACTGTCTAAAGGCAACGTTGGGAAAACTGCAAAAATAAATACATTCTGAGGTAGAAATACCACCACAGAGGCTGAAGAAGGGCTATTAAGCAGCTAAGACAGGTGGGGGGTGATTATGAGATTTATTTGCATACTTGTTGCAGCAGTAAACAAGCTAAAAGCGGATGCAAATTATTTGATTGACTCTACCCCCCCCAATGTCCAATCCTTGCTATTTCTCTTGGCCAGACTCATCCACCGTGCTGTGCCTGCTCTAGACGCCAGAATGAGCCCTCCGGAGGTGCCAGTGGTGCCACTGGGCTTCAGCAGTGAAGTGGAGTCTGGTCAACCAGTTGAGAGGCAGGGTTAACAGCCCTCAGCCAAGGCTCCCAAACCTAAAAAGGAGAGCAAGGACAAAAGCAAGGATTTTGCGAAAAAGTGAAGGAGGCAGGCTGGAAAATGGAGGCGGAGGTTGAGATGAAAGGAGCAGTACCTGCACGTTTTTGTAATCAGTGACTTGGTGCATTACAACACTGTATCCCCTGTTGCACTTGGAGTAGTGAATGTTGCCAGTTTGAAAATCTGCACTTTATATTCATTGCTATCTTAGTGGTCTGGTGGTCCGGCTCCTGCTCCAACGGAGCAGTCGTGATAAGCTACAATCTCTCCTGACTTGCACATTTTAGACACTCAATTCTCCCTGCATGTTTGCATCTTTCAAAACCAATTCATTGGCCTTAAGTTTTCGTTTGAACCAGAACCATCGAGAGCCCGTCTGTTATTGGGCCATCCAATTCTGCCCAGAGCACCACTCATAGTCCATCTAAATGAAAGGTGACTGTGCAATTATGGGTCATCTGATTCTTACTTCAGTGCCTCCAGTTTCCAGTTTCCTACTGTTGTGCCTTTTGTCCATCAGGAAGTAGGGAACTTAGTATACGTTCTCTCCAGTTTGCATACCCTTACCGTCACTTCTAAGTTTGCCTTACTCAGAAGTATGATCTTTTCACAATGTTTCATTATTCATGCAGCCTTTGATGCTCCTGCTTTGGCAGCGATTTTTGATGATGAAGAAAGTAACCAATCCTAGAGCACTGCCCTAACTCTGAGGTAAAGCCCAAGCCAATGAAAGAGACGCAGATGTCCTAGGGCGATAGCTCACTGGTTAATTTAACCTCCGCAGAACACATGCTTAAAGAGAACCCGGCAGAAACCAAAGTGATTAAGTATCTTAAGAGCACGTCAGGTGGCAGCGAGCCTGTGGCTTTAGGCAAACCTCTCAAATACCACCTTAAATTTACAATCTGCATGCACGACCGAACCCCGCTAGTTTCATCCACGAATATTCTCATTGGGACAATAATATAACATTACTGCAAAATCGCACTTCATTTTGTTGAGACGACGCCCCGGCGCCCCAATGTTAATATTTATGAGTGAACCTAGTGGAGATTATGAATGTAGTCTGGATTGAGCCCTTCACCCTTACATCTAAGCAGGTAACCAACACACCGGAGTGTCACAGACCAAAAGTGTGGAGTAGAATTGGCGTGGAGTATTCGTAGGAGGAATATTAAATTTTTCTATGCGATACATTATTACACACTTATTTTTCCCACCTTCTCCCATTGTTATATTTAGGAGTTAGTTTAGAGGGTGGATTAGGCAGGTGTCTCCAACCCACCAGTTTTATGTTATAAAGTAGAGGTTGTCTAGACACAGCCTTACAGCCTATTCAGAGAATATGCTGAGTACCTGAAATGGATCCCCTCAAAGCAAGTAATGTTAGTATAATTTGGCGTTCCAGAGGTGCTTTCAGCTCCAGATATCAATTATTTTGTCCTATGGAGAGTTTAGGTTTAATATGGACCTAGCAAAAGGTGACTGCCTTCACACAAAAAGCCAAATCAAAGGCAGTTCCATACCTGCCAACTTGAAGAACAATCTCACTGTTTGAGAAGGGGCAGGGCTTCGTGCCAAGAAGTACCCATGAGGCACTTCTGAACCAAATTCAGCACCCAAATCCACTCTTCCCATAAAAGCTTGCTGAGGCTGGTGCTGACTTCTTGGGCTGTTTTCACACACCTTAATGGATGTCGGCATTTCAAAGCTTCGGAAAATGAGCTAGAAAACCACTATTTACAGTGGTTTTCGGCTCGTTTTCCCTGCCTCCTTGTGATATCAGCTCCTCACCAAGAGACCGTGCGATGAGAGCTGATATTGTGTGTCACACAGTGGCACTGTGTGAGTTGTCAGGTATGCAGTCCTAAGCTCAGGATAGAGGTGGTGCTGGAGGTTTGATGGCTGGTACTCCTACATGGAGCAGTATTGAATCCCAAATTTATTTTTCAGCTTCTGCCCAGCACTCCCTCCTTCCCAAATTTCAGATAGAATAAAGTTATAGGATGCTGCAGCTACACAGACTCTGAAGATGAAGTGAACATGAGAGAATCCCGGTCTTTCCACTTAGACCTGCACAGTTCCCTTCTCCGAATTGGAGATTCTCTTACTCCAACAATACCATCACAGGCCTTACCACCTATCAGGATGTGCCTTTACATGCCCTATGTGAACAGGTGCTGCAAGACAGCTTAGACCTGACTTCAGACACTCCTCAGCAAAGCCCCTATAATTCCATGGGAGAGTCTCGGCACTCATCAGTGGGAATCAGCCGCTGTTATATAAAGGAATTGAGAACCCCTGGCTCGGCTGCAGGAAGCCAACACCATGAGTAGCCAACGCCTAGGACAAACAGACCCTCAGACACACAGGCATTGACCGTGTGAAGCTAGAGAGGATACAGCACAGCTCAACTGCACTTGTGCTTCTTCCTGAGCATCCTGTCACTCTCTCCACAAAGTCATCTTTTGGCACACTGACACTAGGGCCCAGTCCAGTGAGTTACTTTCTCTAGTGTGAGTACATGGTGGATGCAGTGAGGCGATAGACAGAGCCAAACATTATTTTTTATCAGAAAACAAACAAAAAACACACGGACATAGAATAGAGATGCGTGCAGATGTCACTGATCAAATGTAATCGGTACCAACAGAATTGTTTTTGAGTTTTAAGACGCGGCGAGAGGGCACTCATGGACTTCAGTCAAAGTTGAAAAAGATCTTCATGTCAATGAAAGGCTTCAAGACCCTGTTCTTAGTCTATTATGATTGAGAGTTGACTCATCCCTCCCTCCCTCTGGCTGTAGTATGCCCAAAGGGGAAGATTCTGGGTGAGAGGTGTGAGCTTCAATGACTTGTTCCAAACGTGATGATGCATACGCCATGGTGCATAAACGAGAAGTACTGTGACGAGTGCAAGAAGAGACACTTTTAGCATACCGCTTTCCAATTTTGCACAGTTCGTCATCAACAACTTGAGATTATAACGACGGTAGCAGCCATGCATTGGTGCACTCATAATTAACAGACCCCACGCCAAACTGCTATTTACAATGTATTCTTATTTGGGATCCTAATGCAAGGAAATGTTAATACCATGTGTTTACACCAGTAATTCTCAAAACTCAAGGCTCCCTGAGGGTCACAGACAGAAAGATATCAGTCTGTGCCATGGCCCAGACTCATCAGGAAGAATATTGGCTCTGGGATCGTTAGAAGTTTGCCTAACGAGCTGCCAGATAGGCTAGTGCTGTGGTTGCCATGGCTCATGAAATGGTTCTTCACTACGATGAAGTGACAGTCCAGAGGGGTAATGTGTTATTTGTACCAGTGAGTTGGTAGTCCTGGCTGACATTCTGACATCTTGGAGATCAGTAAGAACACCCCAGGCTGGTCCTTGCACCGGTGGGTGCCTCAGCTGGGCGCTCCGCCTGGCCTTATGGCTGTGTACTCAGATCAATAATATTTCCTCTTTCTCCATTCTTGCCTCCTGAAACCCATCCATAGTGGTCCAGACCGTGAGCCTCTCCCACCGGCCCTACTGCGACACTTGTTGAGTCGTTTTTTTCAGCTGAGGCACTGCCTCTTTGATTATGCTTATTAGCAACAACAATAAAAAGAGCACTGCCTCTCCGGTCATTATTGTTGGAGTTAGCATTGGCAGAATAACAATATTAACAGTCAGTATCTCGTTATCAAACCAGGGGAATGTGTTCATTAATCATATGGCCTGGTACTCCCCCAAGTTCCATTTTTTAGGTCTTGCCTGTCAATGCGCTTGCGTGTTGCTGGCAAGAGATATAGAGGGGCACCAGCAAATCCTACCAAGAGGGCCCTGGAATGCGGATTATGCCCAGTGCATGTGAGTCATTTAAGTGCGAAGCTTCGCCAGCGCGCACTAGGCCTCACTTCCTGCTCCCCCTCTTACCTTTGTTATCGCTCACACCCCATATGCTCGTTCCCTCCCACCCTTCCGACTTCAAAGGAACACCGCTTCCCTGCTCCCCCGCCCCCCGTCACGCAATGCTGAGGGCTTGTTTTCTTTTTAGCTCTGGGCAACATATGCTGCGTGATTTTTACAAGTACTTTACAAAGCAGGGAAGCAGCCTTCTTATCAATGGCATCATCGGTCTGCCATAAGTTTGCCTCTTGCTTTCTTCGTACACGCACAAGTGGAAGATTCAGTCTAATGACTTTTTGCCACCTTTGCACAGTCATAAGTAGAGTCATTCTTATCAACGGTGCAATCCATGCGCTTTCAAGCTACAGCTATGCATGCCCTTTCACCATCACTACGCATATTCTTACAGCCCCCTTCTATTTGCTAACACTGATTTGGCTTTGGTTTTATAATCAGTCAGCACAGACGTATACCTTCCAGCCCTTTTCTGCTGTTTCTGAGACTATTTTCGTGATCTTATGTATCACATCAAGTATTGTGCGCTCTGAATTAGCTGCTAAAAGGCTGTAAAAAAAACTAGGCTGGAACCCATCTTAGCTTCATGTGGTTGTTACTTCCTCGTTGTTTTGCATTTGATAACTGGTATGTGTCTGCCACCCTATACAAATATAACAGCAACCTGCATCGCATGCCACTTTATTATGTAGTGTAAACTTTCCCCAATTTTAGAGCCCTTCCATTATACTATTTACACTCTTCTTTTTAGTATGTACCTTTCGAAACTGCTTAGCACATTCACTCTACCATCACGTAACGTTTTATTTCGCTGTGTGGCTTTTAATTATTATACTCCTTTGCTTACATTATATTTTATGTATATTATTTTCCGTAGTTGGTGTCTATTACTATTAAGGTTATTGTTGAATATTACATCTTAGCACCGTGCCATACACATTTAGCACTATTTATATTAATGTTAAAAATAAACCAGCTCAATATATACTACTTCTTACATATACAACTGCCAGTTTCTCTGCCTTTTTAACCGCAAATACTGGAAAGGTGCTATGTGGTGTTAGAGCCGCTATAGGCCTGCATGCATGTTCACCAACATATATTAAGTCGGTATGTGTCTGTATATTACAGTTGGCAGTGCTATTTGGAGTAAATACCATTCCACCTCACGGGCAAACCAGGGGCGGCTGGTGACATTTGAAAGGGGTGAGGCGTAAAATTATTGTACTCCGGAACAACCTACAGAGGGTCCGTCTTCTATTTCAAACTTCTGCTCTGCTCCTCTCAGCGCCGGTACACCACATTCGTTTTTGGTAGTCGAGGGCATAATCAAATAAATGTATCAAATGTGAATACATGAAAAAATAAGTATATAAGCTGCAGCCACCCACTGTATTTCACATCATTGTATTTCAAGGTATGGACAGCAACAATACATGGGTAATGCAGACCAGACACCCTGTATTAACATGCAGTGTGTGCAATAGGGTACATATTTGAACTATGCCTTGTAACTGGAAGTCCTCCATTACTGATTTACTGAGGTTCTCTTCTCTTGTCGATAATCTCAGTGATTCAAATACTTTTTTTTCAACGAACAGTTTCAGACATGAAGGAAACAGAAGTTCCACAATAGATAAATGACAATAAAGTTGCATTGCGGTTAACTGCGAAACAAGGATGCCACCTGACAAAGTGCAAGCGGTGAAAGGGGCATCCACATTGCATTCTGTTGAGTAACACATACAAAACAACTTGAGGCTTGAAGCAGCTGCCAGCAAAGGGCAGAAATGTAAACAGATGAATTGTCAAAGCTGTCAATTCATCTGTTTACATTTCTTGCTACGGGGTTATTATTGAGGTCAGTTTTGCTTAGTGGGGCGCTGCCCCGTCGCCCCCTATGGACCAGCCGCCACTGTGGCAAACTATACTGTGCAAAGCCTTCATAACTGCGCATATGCTAAATCAGCTGGTGTAGTCAGCTTTTGCTCTGCGCGTACGCCAGTTATTTGTTTTTGGTTGTTTTTAATTTATAACTATATGTACTGCAAACATTACCAATATGTGTTATACTTTGTGAGGAGGGGGTTTGGGGGCACAGTAAGGAGCAGCAGCTTATAAAACCAACAAAAATAAATACGTTTTATATGCAGTATTCTTAAAACACAGCTAATATTAGCATTGTCTTATACAAAAAAAATAGCTAGTACTAAAATATAAGGAAGCAACACTTAGTTATCTCCTAAATATTTGTAATAAAACAGGTGCTCTCACAAAAGGCATTCACAAAGCACTACGTACTTTTTAATGGATGGATATAAAAGCATCTCTGCTGCACTCTGTAATATCTAACGCACCAGCTGCTAAACCTTTGCCTAACTACATACTTGTACAGAGCAGTCATGTGCCCTGCAGCACTGTTTGCTGTCTAGGAGACAAATTCCTTAACCTAATCTAGCACACCATCTATTGTGCGTCATCAATTAGCCGCTAAAAGCAGCTTGTTGTGGTTTGTATACCACATGCTGCGCTTTTACTCGTCAGTGTAAAAGCTTCCATTACAATTGCAAACAAAACAGGCATTTGCAATGCAATAGGTCTCGCTTTTACACAACTTTAAGCTATTGGCATTGTAAATCACAATGCCTTTTATTTTGTTTTAAAAACCTAAACATAAATATAAGGCATTGTCATTTACAATGCCAATAGTTCAAACTCGTGTAAACGCGAGACCTATTGCATTGCAAATGCTTGTTACCTTTGGTACCCACGGCCAGCCCTTGCCGGATGGGTCTCCCTCCATCCTTCAAGCCAAGTATTGAGACCACACCAATTTTGGATTAGGGGGTGTAACCCCCGGACGTATTTTATTTATTAAAAAATTAAAAAGCATTATTTATTAACATTATGTACAATTACGCAGAAAGACGAGATACATTGTTAGACCGATGATGTCACATGGCTAACCTTAACTCTAATACACACGACACTCCTACTGTCAATCTAACAATGCATATATACACTTTCTGCGTATCCCCTTTAGAGCCTACGGCAAGGTTAATGACTGGCAGCCTCCTGATCCCAGCAAACTACGAGAAATTACTCCACTGGAGTCGACTTGCGCAGGGGGTACAGCTTATCGGACGGATACTTTCCCCGGGGCCCCCCTACGCCCTGTGCCTTAAACTCCATAACATGGGCTGCAGAAATTCTGCATACTTGCGCCCTGATGCGCAGGCGCGTGCGGGGTGGCCACAGGCCCACTGGGAAGAATGACTCCCGTGGCCCCCACACCCAGACAGCCTACCTACCAGCTGTCACTGCCCCTGGAGTTACATGCTTCTGACCGCTAAGGACCGAAGACTATGCTTACCAATCATGACCTTACCGTCACAGGACAGCATAGTTGCCCAACTATCTGTCCTCCCCTCAGCCCACTAGGAAGGTCATGCCCTGTAATTCGCATGCCCCTGGACTCAACAACAACCCTTCGTCCAAGGCGAACCGGGTCGTTACCCCCTAGGTGTATGTCTACGAAACTATGCTCTCGTTTCCAAATTATGCACAATGGCCTCAGGAAACTGCAAGCGAACATGAAAATAGCACATCCGTCAGTGTATTGCCCTACTGACAGGCTAAAAACGTACACTACCGTACATGATAGTATGTACCAGTGTACTGCTGCAAACTTCTCCCTGAGTCACAGGGTCAAGAAGCTTGCAATACATGTGCAACAAAACCAATGGGCTACAGCATGTGCAGCCGCACATAGCAGTTACAGCACAGTACTTAGGTATTGAATGCTATGACCTAGGCATCTAATGCCGGAATGCTCCCAAGCATATGCACTGTGACAAAGACACCCACTGTATAAGTGTTTGGGCACCAGGCGCTGTATGGTACAATACTTTAATAGTATAAGTGTACAAGCACAAAAGGGGATGACGGACCCCAGGCATTTAAAGCTTAATTGTACAAGCACAAAAAGGTGCAGAGGTACCGTGTGATACAACACAGACATCACAATGCCTACGCGTGGGTGCATAGGGTGCATAGGTACTGTGTGCCATAACCAGCTTCCAATGTATACGTGTACCTGTGATGGGTGCATAGATTCTATTTGCAACAGACCCCTAATTCAAATTGGTAACAGCCCCCATATGCCTATGGCGATGACAGAGCCCTACTTCATATTTGTAATAGCACACGCTTGCCTATTGCCTTCCTGAAGTGTGAAAACAAGGCCTACGTTGTAACAAGCAGGGATGTGTTCACACTCGCAAGGCATTGTTTGTGGAACTACAAGAATAATACAAGAATAACAGGTAATAATACTATATATATACACCTTGCTGGCTGACCAGAAACTGGGCTTTTAAAACTTTACATTGACATCAGATTTTCACTTCTGACCACTTTAGCTTTGTTTCCTTACATAAGGTACAATGCATGCGACTTTCAATGAGAGCGCCTAACATAGCGCCATCTGCACTGGGTGAGGAAAATTGAAAATCATAACCAATTAAGAGCGCCTGTTGCATTCTCCTGAGGGACACTGAACTCAGACTTTCAATTCTTACCGCTTTAGCATTGCCTCAGTTCCATTACGTAAGGGAGATTGTATGTGCTTTTTACTGAGAGCGCCTAGCGCCATTTCCCTTAAGTGTGGAACATAGAAAATCATATCACCAATTAAACGCGCCTAGCATAGCACCAGTTGCTTTTAACTAACTAACATTGAAATCGGACTATCAATTCTGACCGCTTAGCATAGCCTCAGTCCCGATACATAAGGAACATTGCACGTATATAGACAAGATGGCGGCCGCTCTGTCGGCCGAGTAAGCTGCCTTTCCCACTCTCCACCACGGACCTGACATATTGGTGATGAGGAACCTTGCCCGAGAGTCTGCCCTTCCTCGGGGACATCAGCAATAGTGCTCAAAGTTATTTGCCATACCTGGGAGGGAAAAAAAACGAAATCTTTACACGGATGTGCTGGCGCTCATGGATTCTCCTGAGCCGACCCCCGGTCCTGTTTAACTTGGCGTCCTGCTTCAAGCTCAAGCCGGTGCCTGCTGTGTCAGCATCTCTACAGCCTGCGTGGTGCTGCCTTGAAAATATGCCACCGAAGGGGCCGCGGCTCAACAGTGTCATCTGCAGGGGCGCCCTTAAAGGTCTCTGCGGCAGGCCCGACCATTGAAAAACAGGTCATACAAGATAACGAGCAGTCTTAGCCTGCAAACATGACTTCAACCGCTAAACCCAGCACGGCCGGCCGCAATAGCAATAAACAGACCATACCTGCTCTGTTTAAAGCTCAGTCCTCTAAGAATACGTCTTCAGTTAGTAACTCTATGGCTATAAAGGGCTCTTCTGCTGTGATAACACTGCCTTCTATGAACACACCGGCGGCTTGCACGAGCATGGGGGCCCCCTCCATCACTTTTCCTCCATTACCCCCCAGGAGGGCAGGCGCTCCTCGCAGATAACGAATTTGATCACAATCTTGGTGAGCAACCCAGTTGCCTGCTGGTTAATGAAGTCCAGTTAGAGGAGATTTAAGCCAAAAGAAAAGCAAAGCTGTACTATTACCTGTTGGGGGGAGGGGGGTGGGATCATTTGGAAACCTTAGAGCCTAATAAAGAGGATGATACATCGGATAAATTATTTTCTTTATCAGACGCCTCTAATTTCTCAGAAGATACCCAAGACAGGGACGGGCTGCTGATGGTAGCGACACCAGTAGCTTTCACTGGGATGGAGACAGAGATCAGTCTCAATCAAGGACTGAGACAGTCAGAAAAATCAACCCACCATCCGGCTGTCCTACTACTAAAGAGACTAACATGGGAGCCATGTCTTGGAATTATTCATTTTCATACGGACTGATTGATAAAGGAGGTGCTACGATCAGCACTGCATCTGGTATGAATGGTACTGCATGTCTCTCTCCTGAGGAAATTACACTCTCTACTATTTATCAGGTGATGATGGCACATAGAGAGGAGTCCAGGGTTGAAAGCTCCAGGATGCAGGGAGCCTGCAGGAAGCTGCAAAACTCTGTTCGGAGGATTGCGAAAACATGTTCAGATTTTTCTTCTAGAATCACAGAGGCGGAAAATCGTATTTCCCAACTTGAAGATGATTTTGCCGCACAGCACTCAAAGGTTGAGAATATGCAATCAATTAAGAATGATACGGTCTACAAGCTGACTGATTTGGAAAACCGCACAAGGCGCAATAATTTGCAAATTTTGGGCATCCCGGAGGGCCAAGAGGGGACTAATGTCCGCCAGTATGTAATCGAGATATTTAAGGAGGCCTTCCCAGATATCCCACAATGGAATTGGAAGACGCAAATTCAGAGGGCTCATCGCTTTCCTTTCCATCAACAGAGCAACGGCGCACAATCTGATAATCACCCACGAGCTATCTTGATCTCTTTAAACAATTTTTTTGCTCATGAATCTTTATATGATCTCGCCGACCTGATCGCAAAAGGACTGATAAGGGCCACAGCTTTTTTGTGCGCCCGGACTTTTGCCAGAAGACTGTTGAACTACGTTGGCATTTCAGACAACTTATCCCTGAGTTCCATGCAAATAGGGCTCAGGTGTTTCTCCTGAAGCAGGCTAAATTGAAGGCAATCTGCAAGGGTCAGACGCAATTTTTTCACACAGAAGGCAAGCCAAGGAGTATTTATCAAATTCAACTCTGAAGGCAGGGTAGCGGATTATCATTAATATTGGTCTGGATGATAATCTCTTTTCAAATATATTTGCATGATGAGGACTAAAAATTATTTTGGGGGTTTTGGACTGCCGCTCCCCCCCTCTCCCTCTTTTTTTTGTGCTCCTTTTTTTTTTTACTTGTGTCTCATTTTTCTATGTGGTTCACTTTCTCATTGCTTTTGTTAATATGTTCTTGAGAAATTGTATTGGTTTAGTGGCGGTTTGAGCCGGGATCCCGCAGCTCAACATCACCAGCGACAGCAGTCACTATGCCTTTGAAAATGGGAAGGGGAAGGGGTAGGGGGTTGGCTAGTTGGGGGGTGGGAGGCTGTGTGGGGAGGGAGGGAAGGGAGGGCACGGTGGTAGGTGGTGGAGGGGGACACCGCTCAATCACGCACAAGCTAGTTATGGCAATCTATATTAAAAAAAGTTTTTTAAGGCTTCTTGTTCGAACCCTATTTTAGGAGTTATCGTAGTCAGTGTTATTGGCAGGTGGTGTTGAAAGTGTTTTTTTGCTGTCAGTATGATGTTTAAGAATGGGGGGTAGACATGATTTGATTCGCATTGGCTCTCTAAAATGCTGTGGCCTAAATGATAGAAGGAAAAGGGGGGTGCTTGTGAGGCTGATTAGACACTGGGATATTGATGTTTTATGCCTACAAGAGACGCACGTCTCTTGGAATAACCGTGCCTGGCTGAAGGAACTTGGACTGGACTTGATTGCCTGCTCACAGCAGAGAATCACTACTAGAGGGGTAGCTATAATGGCCAGGCGGGGAGTTAGCACCGTTAAGCAGGTTAAGGTGGATAATTTTGGCAGATGGGCTCTGGCTGATATAACCATTAGGAGATCAGCATATACTATCTGCTCACTTTATGGCTATAATCTGGATGATCCCTCTGTTTTGCACTTTTTAAATGTTGAACTTGCTCTTTGGACCTCCCCAAAAATTCTATGCGGTGATCTGAATCTGCATTTGAATTCAAATTTTGATTTATATAGTAATAATCTATACTCTGGGAGGAAAGGGAAGACATTTTAGGGCGTACGGGCACTCTGCCTTGAACACGCTTTGGTAGGTGTCTGGCAAAAGCTGTATTTGACTGATCCTGGCTATACTTTCTATGCAGCCCTCACAGTAAATTAGTCCGCTTAGATTATTTTTTGATTTCTGACTTGATTCTCGACGAGGTCACTTGTGAGCTGTATCCACGAGTTATCTCAGATCATAATCCACTGATTTTACAACTTCATGTTAAGGGTACAAGGCCTCCTGGGTCAGTTTGGTCATTCGAGCGGAAACTACTGTTAGATCAGGACTATTGCAGTCCTATGTCAGCATGGATTAAAGATTTTTTTCAACGGAATAATGGCTCGGCTCCTGTGACCGTTGTATGGGATGCCTTTAAGGCAGTTTCAAGGGGCGAGACTCTTAGTTTTTTGGTATATCATCAAAAGAAAATTAAAGAAAGGGTTAAAGATTGGAATAATCAGCTACGGGAGGCAGAGAAATCATTAATCAGGTTTATTTCTGATCAGAAAAATAAGGAGAAATGTCTCAAACAGATAGCTATCTGCAGGAATAATATCTATCAGCATTTTGCAGAAGAGCTTGCTGCCAATTTTGTTCAGTACAAAACTGAGATCTATGAGTATGGTGAAAACACTAGGAGATTGTTGGCCAAGCGACTACAACACAAGGGGTTTCTAAATAGGATTAGTCAGATCAAGGACAGCGATGGTCGGATTCAAGATCAACTGGACAAGTTCCGTGAAGTATTTCAGGAATACTATCAATCTCTTTATTCTCCCGATGGATTGATGAGCCGAACTCAGGGGAAGAGTACTTATCTGAGTATGTAACATCAACAGTGACACGGGAACAGGCATCGTCTCTCTCCTCCCCGATTTCTAGGGAGGAGCTTGAATTAGCTTTAACATCATTGGCTGCCTGTTACCCTTGGAAGTCTATCTCACATCCAGCCATATTTTACATGGGGAGCTAGAAACTTTATTCATATTGGCCCAGAAGGGGCAGACTCCTGATTCCTAGCGCAAGACCACAATTGTCATTTTTAAGAAGAAGGACAAACCAGAACTCAGTTCTTCATCCTACCGTCCGATCTCATTAATATGTGCGGACAGTAAAATTTATGCTAAGATCATCGCACTTAGACTAGCCAAGCTAATAGCCTCTTTAGTTTTGAATCGCCAACATGGCTTTATACCCGGCCGTGACACCACAGATCACATCAGGCGAGACCTCCTCGCCTGATGTGGGCGCAGACCTCCAAACAACCCCTGGCTATAATCCTGTTGGACGCTTATGGCAACTACTCGAAGCTAAAGGATTTCCACAGGAATTCATCTGGTCTATACAAACCTTATACGCTTTCCCAGTAGCTTCAGTCTGCATTTCCGGACAAGATTCAGGTCTTTTACCCAACAGCAGGGGCTCACGTTAGGGTTACCCCTGCTCTCCTCTCTTGTTCTCGATCTACATTCGGTAGACCTCGTTTATTGACACAATGCCACTTTATGTATTCATTTGACGACACAATTGACAATGTTGAACTTGCAGGGAGCACACTGTGCCCCTCCCCTTCACATTTTTCTTAAAGAAGACCAGTTAAGCTAGGCAGCTCAGTTTGAGGAACACAGCATCAAACTGACCTGACCGCTCCAACGCTGTGACCATTCCTGACTCCATCAGAGGCGGTCGCTCCCCACGCTCCCTGCCGACTGGTATCGTAGCGCTTTGCTGATCACTGCTACCATCTCCATCTGCTGAATTAATAGCGCCTTTGTGCCTTGCATTAATTGACATAGCGCTTTGTTGCCAAACAGCGTTTTGGTGCCTTGAATTAATTTGATATAGCATTAATTGCATTATTTGATATAGCGCTCTGTTGCCAGCATTGTTTTCCATAGCGCTTTGTGGCCTGAGCGATTTGTATAGCGCTTTGTTACGTGCTGCCTGTGAGATACCTCGCATTGCTGGGAAATTTACATAGTGCGTCCTGTTTCCCTTTTGGCTCACTGTCATATTGTTGTTGTGAATCCCAGCCCATCCCCCACCACGCTCCCGCCTCCCAGTTGACCCTCCCTCGCCCCTCCCCTTCCACTATCCACATATGACAGATGCCTACGCGTGCAGCGTTCACATGCAGCGGTCGCGCCCCATGCGCACCAAAGGTGCGCCAAAGGTAAGCCCGTCTACGCCCGTCCGCGCCTGGACGGCGCCCAGCGCCAGAACCCCTGGCCCACGCAAATCCCATTCCACCCGCATAATATACGACGCTGCAGCGCTCCTAGCCCTTAACCCCGGCCCACTCCAAAACTGCTACCAAGCCGCCCCAGGACACACCCATGGACCCTTCGCCTGCCACTCCTGCAAGTTCAACTGCATCAGGAGCCATACCAAATCCACAAACTCCAAACTGAGCTCGGACACCAACCACCTAAAGTGCGTACTGCTCAACACCCGCTCAGTCCACAGACACTCCATCGAACTCTGGAACCTACTCGACACTACATCGCCGGACGTCGCCTTCCTTACAGAAACATGGATGAACGCCTCATCAGCCCCCGACATCGCCATAGCCATCCTGGACACCTACAAGATCATCCAAAAGGACCGCATCAACCAATCAGGAGGAGGCATCGCCATCGTCCATAAGAACACCATCCGCATCACGACCAGCTCCGACGATAACCTCACTACCGCCGAACACCTTCACTTCCAGATTCACACGGACCCCAAAACCACACTCAGAGGCACCCTTATCTACAGACCCCCGGGACCACGCTCACAATTCATTGAAGACATCGCCGACTCCATCAGCCCACATGCCCTCCCATCCGAGAACTACATTCTACTGGGAGACCTCAACTTCCACCTGGACAAGAAAAACGACAACAACACCACCACCCTTCTGGACAACCTAGCCAATCTCGGACTCAAACAACTCGTTGACACCCCCACCCACTCAGCCGGAAACACGCTTGACCCTATCTTCACCTCCAGCAAGTACATCTCCTTCGATCACACCACAGCCCTCCATTGGACGGACCACAGCTGCGTTCACTTCCGCTGCAAAAAATCCACGACCCATAACCCTCCAAAACCAATTCCCCGAAGAAACTGGAACAAAATCACCACGACCAGCTCTTCTCGTCGCTTCAACAAAACCCCCCTGCCAATTCATCGGACCCTAACCAAGCAGCCACCAACCTCACACAATGGATCACCCACAGCGCAGACGAACTAGCACCCTTGAAAAACCACCTAATCAAGCAAGGTAACAAAAAAGCCCCCTGGTTCAACGATGACCTTAAGAAATCCAAGAAGCTCTGTCGGACTCTCGAGAAAACCTGGAGAAAAAACCCTACCACCGACAACCTGACCTCCCTCAAGAACGCCACCCGCAAACACCACCAACTCATCCGATCCACCAAGAAATCAGCATTTAATGATCGACTTGACAACAACGCCCAAAACAGCAAGGAACTTTTCAACATTGTCAAAGAATTCACTAGCCCCTCCGCAGGCACTAACAACATCACCCCCTCCCAAGACCTCTGCGACTCTCTATCATCATTCTTCCACAACAAAATCGCCGAAATACATAATAGCTTTCAAAACCAGTCCGAAGACCAACCCACTCCACCCACCCCCGAACCAAAACTCCCCTCTAACAACCTTTGCGCCTGGAACCCAATCACCACTGAAGACACCATCCGCCTGATGAATTCCATCCACTCAGAATCGCCAACCGACCCTTGCCCCCACCACATCTTCAACAAAGCAGACTCCATCATCGCACCCCATCTCCGAGACATCATCAACTGCTCCCTCAACACTGCTACCTTCCTGGAAAACTGGAAACATGCCGAACTCAGCGCCCTTCTGAAGAAACCCACGGCTGACCCAACCGAACTTAAGAACTACCGCCCCATCTCGCTCCTCCCTTTCCCCGCCAAAGTCATTGAGAAAGCCGTCAACAGTCAGCTCGCCACCTTCCTCGAATCCAACAAATCCCTCGACTCCTCTCAATCCGGCTTCCGAGCCAAACACAGCACCGAGACCGCCCTCATCGCAGCTACAGACGACATCCGAACACTACTGGACAACGGAAAAACAGTTGCTCTCATCCTACTTGACCTCTCCGCAGCCTTCGACACAGTCTGTCATAACACCCTCATACAACGCCTCAGCAACATCGGTATACAAGGAAAGGCATTGGATTGGATCACATCGTTCCTTACCGGAAGAACCCAGAGAGTCCGCCTCCCCCCTTTCAAATCAGAGGCCACCGAAGTAATTTGCGGCGTACCACAAGGATCATCACTCAGCCCCACCCTCTTCAACGTATACATGAGTCCCCTCGCATCCATCGCGAGCCAACACAACCTCAACATAATCTCCTACGCAGACGACACCCAGCTGATCCTCTCCCTCACCAAAGACCCAAACACCGCCAAAACCAACTTACACAAAGGAATGAAAGAAGTAGCAGAGTGGATGAAGAACAGCCGTTTAAAACTAAACTCGGACAAAACAGAAGTCCTCATCTTAGGATGTTCCCCCTCTGCCTGGGACGACTCATGGTGGCCACCGGCCCTCGGAACCGCACCCACACCTACAGACCACGCAAGTAACCTGGGCTTCATCCTGGACTCCTCCCTCTCGATGACCAGACAAGTCAACGCCGTCTCATCATCCTGCTTCAACATCCTACGAATGCTCAAAAAGATCTTCCGTTGGATCCCCACTGAAACAAGAAAGACAGTCACCCACGCACTGGTCACAAGCCGATTGGATTACGGCAACACCCTTTACGCCGGAACCACAGCCAAACTACAGAAAAAACTCCAACGAATCCAAAACGCCTCTGCCAGACTCATTTTAAACATCCCTCGGCAAGCTCACATCTCCGACCACCTGAAAGACCTCCATTGGCTCCCTGTCAACAAGAGAATAACGTTCCGTCTCCTCACCCACGCACACAAAGCCCTCTACGACCTGGGACCGGAATGCCTCAACACGCGTCTATCCTTCTACACCCCCTCCCGCCAACTACGATCATCCAATCAAGCCCTCACCGCTATTCCGCGCATCCACAGATCCACCATGGGGGGAAGATCCTTCTCCTACTTAGCGGCTAAAACCTGGAATTCTCTCCCCACCCACCTCCGCCTCACTCAGAACCACCTCTCTTTCAGAAAGCAACTAAAAACCTGGATATTCGATAAGTAAATCACCACCCTCCCTGAAGCGCCTTGAGACCCTCTGGGTGAGTAGTGCGCTATACAAATTTTGGAACTTGAACTTGAACATCACACAATCTGGTTCTTAGTCCTGATGAAGACCCCGTAGCGATGGTTACCAATCTTACACTTCTTTAAGGGGTTGAAACGTTGACGTGTATGAAAATTAAACGTCATACTCCAACTAAACTTAAAATGTATTGACCAAGTCCTTATGTTTAAGCTAGGATGGTCTCATAAGACGATGACGTTGATGTAATCAATTGTGTTGTATGTAAACCATTTTTTCTTGATTAAAGTGTATTGTGGTTCATGTATTTAATTGTTTGTGTTCACGTATTGTAATTTCAGTGTGTCTTTATGTACAATAACCTAGGAATAGTCTCTTGTGTGTTTATATGTAAAATTGATACTTGTATAGCGCACTACTCACCCGCAAGGGTCTCATAGCGCTTTTACGAATACCGCTTTGGAACACATCCTGGCTTTCCCTGTGAGGCGTCCACTCCTGGGCACCCCCAATTTGGAGGCCAGGCATCCTTTGCGTTGTGGGGGCCGTTGTGGAGATTAAGCAAGCTATTGCCCAGAGTTGCAGAGTGGGACTCAATGATTGGAATAGGCACCGAGGCGAGAATTATCAGGTCCGTGGAATTTTGAGCCCAAGACCCGCCGAGGCGGGGAATTGAACCCTGGTCCCGGGCTAGACCTCTGCATCAGGGTCTGCCGCTCTAATCATTGAGCCACACTTTTCCTGTCATGCCTTGCACAATTTACCACATATGAATTGTTCACATTTCATTATTTGGGAGTGGTTTGTTGTACGTGATGAGTCTGGAGAATTAATTTAGTTTCTATTTCATTTAATGCAAATCCCCTACCGGTGGGTATTATATATGAAAAGTTTTTTGAAAACATAGCAGCAGAACCATTGTTCGCTTACTGTAACTATCCCCAGGTTCTGTGCGTAACTGGGTTACCCCATTGATATTAACGGAGTGCAGCATGCTCCGAGACAGATACAACAGTAGAAACATTTCTATCAAACACACAAGGCCCCTTTCCTGCTTTTCACTTTTTTTGTAAGATACATTGGCAGCTTGGAATTTTGCATTTCTTTGACATTTTCAAATGTGATGCTCTTAGCCCTGGAGTTTTTCTCGACTCCCCTATCTAATACCATACTATACACCAGAGGTCTTCAATCTGTGGGGCGCGACCCCCAGGGGGGTCGTGGAGTCCTTGGAAGGGGGTCGCCGATTCTGCCAGAGCACACAGTTCCTGGCGGCTGATCGAAGGCCTCACCGAGGTGTGAAAAACATCAACGCCTCATTAACATGTAAAAGGTCTTCTAAAGACCTATCAAGTACTCGGGTGTGGCTGTGTGTGTGTGTCCCTGAAGCCGTTTCTGGGGGAGGAGGAGAGGTGGGGGGGGGGCTGGGGGAGCAGGCTGTAGTGTAGCCCTTTGAGGTCAATGCATATTGCGCGCCTGGAGCTGTGAGTCCAATGACACGTCCCCCGCCCCCAGCAGGGAGGCACAGAGATGCCCTTCCATGATCGGGAAAGAAGGAAGAAGAGCAGAGAGATACTGACCCCCCCCCCATGAGAGAGGCACAGAAAAGGTGGGTGGATGGATGGATGTAAGGATGAAGGATGGAAGGATGTGTGAAAAAGTGGGTGGATGAATGATGAATGGATGGATGAAAGGGTAGATGGAAGGATGAATGATGCATGGATGAATGTGTGAAAAGGTGGGGGGATGAATGATGGGTGGATGGATGGATGGATGAAAGGGTGGATGGATGTATGGATGGATAAAAGGTTGCATGAATGAATGATACATGGATGGATGTGTGAAAAGGTGGGTGGATGAATGATAGGTGGATGGATGGAAGGGTGGATGGGTAAAGGATGGATGTATGGATGGAAGGATGAAGGGTTGGGTGGATGAAGGATGGATTTATGGAAGTAAGGATGAAAGGTGGATGGATGAAAGGTGGATGGATGAAAGGTGGATGGGTGAAGGGTGGATGGGTGAAGGGTGGATGGGTGAAGGGTGGATGGGTGAAGGGTGGATGGATAGATGGATGAAGGATAGATGTATGGATGTAAGGATGAAAGGGTGAACGGATGAAGGATGGATGGATGAAAGGGTGGATGGATGGAAGGATGAAAGGGTGGACGGATGAAGGATGGATGTATGGATGTATGGATGGATAAAAGGTTGCATGGATGGATAAAAGGTTGCATGGATGGATGGATGGATGAATGATGCATGGGTGGATGTGTGAAAAGGTGGGGGGATGAATGATGGGTGGATGGATGGATGAAAGGGTGGGTGGATGGATGAAAGGGTGGGTGGATGGATGTATGGATGAAAGGGTGGATGGATGAAGGATGGATGTATGGATGGGAGGATGAAAGGGTGGATGGATGGATGGATGGATAAAAGGTTGCATGGATGAATGATGGATGGATAAAAGGTTGCATGGATGAATGGTGGATGGATGTGTGAAAAGGTGGGTGGATGAATGGTGGATGGATGTGTGAAAAGGTGGGTGGATGAATGATGGGTGGATGGATGGAAGGGTGGAGGGGTAAAGGATGGATGTATGGATGGAAAGATGAAAGTGTGGATGGATGAAGGATGGATGGATGGATGGAAGGATGAAAGGATGGATGGATGTGTGAAAGTGTGGGTGAATGAATGATGGATGGATGTGATGAGGCCTAACAGGCGCATTTATGGTTGTCAAAAGATGATGATGAGGAATACCAGTTTCTAGAAACGTTTGTCGGAAGGGGGTCCTTACCCCTAAAAAGGTTTTACAAGGGGGTCTCAGCATCAAAAAGTTTGAAGACCTCTGCTATACACTTTGCTGTTGTTTGTCTTTTTTCCACGGCTATGCTCACTGTAAATAATATTTATGGTTCTGGCTCAAATGCAGAAGACAAATTGCATTCTCCAGTCATGGTTAGTAACACACACAACACACACTCTCTACTTCCAGCAGTCATGTACATGATAGTGTATTTCTGAAAACAGATAATGGCCATCAGTTGTTGGGAGGTTAGTCGGTAAGGGGCTGCAAGACAGCGAGAGGACACTTGTGGCCTTGACTGATAGTGGGAACATTTTCCCTCTGTCGGTCACAGGCCCATTTTAGGTATCACCTGAGCCAGCACATGCGCTGTTCTAGAGAGACATTTTGTGAGTGGGCTTTAAAAAGCCAACCACAGATTTTTGTGCGGCCTAGAGCGTGCGGTTACGTGCACAGTTACGAACAGAGGCGCAATCTGACTTTCTTTGCATCCCTAGCGGGCACCCTTACAGCGCACAATCAGGCACCATCTGGCTTTCCTCTCGCTTTCTCTCCCAAGCGCGCGCTTCAACGCTCCTCCCCCTCCCCAACACAGAGCACGTCTCACGGTCGCGTCTTTTTTTTTTTTTACTTTCGTTCGTGTGCGTGACACACTATAGCCCTTCGGGTTTACCCTCTCTACTAGTTCCAGACTCACTATGAACCCTCGCGTGAGCTTTCACTACTTCTGACTCATTATGACCCCTGTGAGCTTTCAGTAGTTCCCGACACACAAATGACCCCTTGCGTGAGCTTTAACTAGTTCCAGACTCACTATTAACGCTTGCCTGCAGTGTTTCCTTTTATCTTTCTCTGTCACCAACCTTGCACTCCCACCCACTCCAACCCTGCAGTCACTCTCACTCTACCCCCTACCGCAGTCTCCTCCACATTCCCCTGTGCCCCCCCTTTTGCCCCAAGTCCAGTTTAACTCTTTTCTATCCTTCTGTCTGTCCGCCTCTGCAGTGGCAGCCCACCTGCTCCTTTGCTGCTCCCTTTTTCCATGACCCTGAAGTCTCTCATACACGTCTTTTGTCACCCCCCTTCCCATTCTTCCTTCAATGCACCTCTTCCTTTCCGTGGTACTGTCTCTCCCTCACCTGTCATTTTTATCTGTCGCTCAGTCCCGGTGCAACGCATTGATTTGTTCACATGTACCGAGACAAATTAAAAGCTGTCTTCAGAAAGCAATGGAATCTGCATATTATTTCATGAGCCTTTTTTGGCATGAAATACTAATTTCAACTAAACTTTTCATGAATCCTTCTAAAACAAAGTAAGTAGTTTAGTCAATGCAAATTTTAGTCAGCTTAATTGCCCTACTTAACTCTTGCCGTCCCGCACACAATATTAAATATGCTTTAACTTCTTGACAGGCTTTACTGTCAAACATTATTACTGCATGCATGTCTACTAACACTGTGGAGTAACTGGCGTTAACATGGTTTCTGCTATTCATGGCCGTTTTCCCAGGCCCCTGCAGCAGGTAGGAGCCCCAATCTTTCTAAGGGCCTCCTATCCTTCAGGTGTTCACATTCAGCCCAAGGCCCATGAATATCTGTGAGACATGGGAGACACATGGGACTCATCACATTCTGCAAGAGGGCATCACTTTCCGTTACGCCACTGCCACTTTTAGTTTACTCCAGCTGTTAAATTGTGTTAATTACCAGGAGATGTAATGGTATTAACATTACAGCTCCCGAAAATTACACATTTATAAAGCATCAGCATCGTTCTAATGAGGGATGAATGGGAGTTTAGAAGGGTACATCTCCACTTCTATTTTTTTAAAGAAATCATTAGTCAGAAAATGTTGCTTAGTGAAGATGGAGAAAAAAAACAATTGATGAATTTGATAGGTGTTTTTTTTCAGCATAATTATTAGACCGATTTAGCAGGAAAGTGTAAAATAATATCCAAGAGCAGAGTGAAATCAGGTCAGACAAATAGTGGAAAAGTGGAGTAGCATATTGACATGTACTAAATGCACACAGTAACAAGCATTGGCATAGCCAATAGAACTCACCTTTGGGACCATATAAGTGTTTAGCCATCCAACAGTTTATGTTGTTGCACCAAGGATATTATGCTGCATAACTAAATAATTATAAGGTCCCAAAAGCTAGACATATTGGCTATACCAATGTGTGTTTCCCTTGTTTTCTAAAACATTGACATTAGCACAGTTTGAAGATTTGAACAAAAGTAAAATAAATAACGTGAATGTACTAAACGTTTCTCTGTGCATCTTCAGACAGCAGTGCAATGTGTCAGTTTCACGATACCTTCGTAATTCCCCAATTGTAGTTCGCATCAGGATGACAAATCCAATTTGCATTTTTAAATTGTTTAGAGTAGAACATATATTTTCTGGTAAGTAGTTTCTAATTTTTGTTGAAAAGTGTCGCCTAGATAAAAATATAAACCTCAATGATGCGTGCAGTGTGGAACATAGGCTGGCTTTATACAAACAAAGCAGCAGGTTAATTTGTTCAGAAATTCACTTGTGTTAATCTTTTTACAGAAGCGTTTGATTTGTACTGCTGCCGGAACAGACCCCGCTGTAATGATACTTTTTTAGACCTGATATGATTGAAGTTCCAGACCACTTCTCAGGAAACTGTCCAGACTGCAGGATCAGAGGAGACGGACAGTTTTGCTCTTGCAAACCCAGTGAAGAGTCATGTATTAGCATTTAGCTCGGTTTACTCCTTCTCTCTGCCTCCTTCTGTCTCAGAAGAAGCAGAATAAATGCTTTATTTGTTGATTAATAAAAATAATTACAAACAAGGTTAAAAGCACTTTGGGTTGTGACAGAAACTACAATTTGATCTAACTGGAATCACATCTTTATCCGACAAAGCACATATGGCACATTGTGTTGAAAATAATATCAAGGTGCATTATTAAATACACCACCAATGACCGAGATCCAGTGGGGGGGTGTTGGGTGCCCCCTCTCACGCTGTAGGGAATCTGTCCACCATTCTCCAGGCTACTGGCACCTCCCAGGCTTCGGTGGAGGGCAAGATCGGCGTGGTACGGTGGACATGGCCCTTTTCCACGAGGACTTGCGTAACGTCACGACATGGATCTCGGAGGCGGAATCGCACCTCTCCACAGGATTAGGATGAGCTGGGCCAGTTGAAGACCCAGGTGGCCCGCCTGCAGACCCAGACCTCGGAGCTGCATCAACGTGCTGAGGACGCAGAAAACAGATCGAGACGCAACAACCTATGCCTCATTGACTTCCCTGAGGGGGTGGGACAGATCGGGCGGACACATTCGTGGAGTCCTGGGTGAAAGTAGGGATGCCCAAGGATGCCCTCTCTCCATGGTTCGTGCTTGAGCGCGCCCAATGCTCCCTGACTCCCAAGCCTCCCCTCTGGGCTCCACCTCGGGCCATCATCATTAGGATCATCAACTTCCGGGACAGGGACGCCAGGCGACACGGGCGCATGGTCCCATTAAATTTCAAAACAACACATTATGATTATCCCAGACTATACAAGAGAAGTGCAGGCCCAGTGGCGTACATATGCTGACGTCAAGCAGAAGCTCCGTAACTTAAGGTTGCGCTATGGTCTCCTCTTCCTGGCCTCTCTCAGAGTTGTCTTCCAAGACAAAACAATCTTCTCTGATACCCCACAGGCGGCCTTGAATTGGCTCACAGAGGAACGTCCCCTTAAGATCCGCTCCACCTCCCCCCCTGCCCGACTGGAGTCTGCACTGTCTCAGCCATCTCTTCCCTAGCCGCAGCGGTGGCACGCTCGATCCTACAAGAGGGGTGACCGGCGGAATGGGGATTCATGATCACCTGGTGGAGTCCCAACTGTTAATCTCATCTGAAATCCCTCAGTCCCCTGGGGACCACAGCCGAGCCACTTCTCTGATCGATTTGAGCCTTGTCCCTGACCCCTCTGAGACACTGCGCCCCGCCATATCCGACTCTGATTTATCCCGAAACCCCGCCCTTCAAGGTTCCGGGGACAAGGTGGAAGTCTGACTCTGGGGACCCACAAGCCTGGAATTACAAGAAGTTTCTTAGTTCTTATGTAGCTGCTGACACTAGGTTATCCGTCTGTTTGGAGGGGTCCGTCATTGCCACGAATCTGCCCTGCAAAATGTTTGAGCTCAGCACCTGTTATTGTTATTGTTTTCTAGGGTGACAGATGCTTCACTTCAGGAAGTATGGGGAGAGGGGAGTTGGGAGTAAGCATGGGCCAAAAATCCGTTACGCTCGTGAAATTTGCGGATTTTCGGCAATTTCGCAATCCGCGAATCTTGCGAAAATTCACGAATTCGCAAGCGGCCGGATTTTTTTTTTATGCCCAGCTCACTCAAGGGACCCCTGCGCCCTCCGGCGCGACACACATGGTCACTGGAGACAACTCTTCTGGCACTTTACGCAGCTGTAGTGTAGGAAAATCACTATACTAAATTGTATCGTTCCTAAACATAGGTAATAAAAAAGAGCCAGATTCATGAAGCTACCATTCTGCGATTAGCAAATAGCGAAAATTTGCGAATCACATTTTGAGAATCGCAGAATGGTATTCATGAACAAATGCGAGGGGAAAAAAGTGATTCGCAATCGATCGCAATTGGCGATAGCAATCTTGCCGCAATCGCAAAATAATCGCAGAATCGGCAATTTCCCATGCCAAAATTAACGGGAAGTCGCATTTCGAGCCCACTGATGGCATCACAACCAGGAAGTAGGCTCACCACACCCACAAACAGAACACAGAGCCAGGGAGTGGCAGCAGGAAACTGAGGCGCACCAAAACCAACACTCTGCAGCACCCCAGCCTGAAGGAAAGTGTTCAAAGATGTCCCAGAATGCAGCAGGGAGCAGTGGGCAGGAGAGGAAGAGGAAACTAAAATTTTCTGAAGACGAATTGGAGCACCTAATTGAGGGGGTGTGCAAGGACTATGCCAAGCTCTTTGGGAAAGACTCCCGGAGGGTGCCAGAGCCCGAGAAGCGCAGGATCTGGCAGCGCATCTGCGCAAAGGTCAATTCTGTCGGTGTCACCCAGCACTCCATTGACGACATCAAAAAGCGCTGGTACGACCTGAGAGTACGTTCCAAGGAGCGGATTGCTGTGAAGCTTGGGGATCAACTGGCCACCGGTGGAGGGGAACCTGTAGCCACACCTAACACCCCATTGGAGGACCTGATTGAGGACACCATTGCGCCAGCAGCCTGCATAGGGGTCCTTCAGCTGGACTCTTCTCGACCCAGCCAACAACAAACTGAAGGTAAGTGCCATGCGACTGCGACCCAGTCCCCTAACAATGCCCTTAAGTCCTGAGCTAGCAACATGACATCCCCAACAATGCAGACCATGCTCACCAAAAAAGCCCAATTGCATTGTGGTAGTTGTAGTGTAATCATTTACCCGCAGTTAGCCCAACACTGCCAGAGCACTCAATGCAAAGTCAAACCAAAAGCCAGTCGGGGAAAGCAAGGCTGCATGCATGTATCAACATTGCCTGCGCAAGATACATCACTTTAATCATGCACCCTTTCACATTACAGGTGCAGGTGATCAAGCTAGCACGGACAGCGAGGCGCTACACATTGCTGAGAGCCAGGAGGAAACTGAGGGTGAGGGCCAGTCCTCCCAACAGCCCGGCACATCCCAGCCACCAGCAGTGCACCCACCACCACCAACACCACCACCACCACCCCGTGCCGACAGGGCCACCCCTGCAGCCACAGCAGTGGTACAGGCTCCACCATCAGCGCCTCAGAGGCAGACGAGGCGCACACCTGGTGCCAGGTCACAGACCAGCGCACTGAGGCGCCAGCAGCGCCAGGGCCCAGCAGGCACCGCCAGGGCACTTAAAACACCCGACCCAGGCCTGGCCATCGAACGCAGCATGCTGGCGGTGCATCGCACGCAGGCGCGCCACATGGCTGCAATGCTCGCACAGATGCAGGCAAACGGCCAACACATTGCCCAGATGACAGCAGCAGTGCGAGAAAACAACCAGCTGCTTGTATCCCAGCAGGACATGACCCGTCGATGCCACCGCCAACTACTGGCCCACCTATCGGCCTACACTAGGTCAAATCATGTGGTTGGCAATGCCACATCTCAGCTGGCACGATGGTCACTTGCCATGCAGGCCCAGATGGTGCAGTGTTGCCAGGATGTGGCCAGGTCACTCGACCTACTCACCTCAGCCGTGCTTGGCAGACAGGCCACTGCCCAGGAAGAAGCAGAGGGGGCTGACGACGCAAGTGAGGCTGCATCGACCAACAGCAGCGCCTCCTTACCACCGTTGACTGCACGTCGCCGCAGCAGCAGGCCAACATCAGGAAGTAGGGCCAACACCGTCCCTCAGGATGCGGAGAGACGACTTGGGGCGTCTCGTCGTCACCGTCCGTGAGGACTGTAACACTCAGAGGGAGGCCATGCAGTCAACCCCTGCAAACCCCCTACCCCAGCATGGGGAGGTATGGAGCAATACTCTCTCCATCAGACAATTTAATACTTAAAGGCCAATTTATTGTGATTTAACATTAAAGAAGAATGGTCAAACTTGATACACACTCATGTCATTATTACATTCGTCATGCATGGGTGCAGTGTTGTGATAGTGGAATGTGTGCACTAGAAACAGTTCGTAGTGATGTGGTTGCGGCGCCTGTGTCCTTCAGCAGGATATTGTCCGCGTGCATGACGTACATGTGGAGGTGGCCGGTTGTCACCTTCAGACTCACTGCCAGATATCTCCACTGGTATCCTGCGATTGGTAGCAATGTTGTGGAGTATTGCACACACGGCCACGATGCGGCAGCAGACCTCAGGTGTGTGTTTGATGGCCCCACCAGTGCAGTATGCGGAAACGGCTCTTCAATAGGCCAAATGTCCTCTCTATGCAATTTCTTGTCCGTATGTGTGCAGCATTGTAACGCCGTTGCTGCGGTGTGGCTGGGTTGAGGTATGGGGTGAGGAGGTACTCACGTAGACCGTAGGCGCTGTCCCCTGCGGGTAATGAGCACAGGGTGAGTGCCTATTCTGCGCAGATACATGATGAAAGTATAGTATATGGGGACATGTGTACTTACCCAGTAGGTGTCCTTTGCCAAAGTCTCCCCTTGCCAGTCGTGTGTGAATGCCGCTGTGCCGGAAGATGAAGGAGTCATGTGTGCTGCCCGGATATTGTGCCACTATGTCTGTGATGATATTCTTGGCGTTGCACACCATCTGGATATTGAGGAAGTGGTAGGATTTGCGGTTGCGGTACATGTATTCCGTTTGTGCTGGTGGGCAGATGTGGATATGGGTACAGTCAATGCATCCAATTACATGCGGAAAATGTGCAATGTTGTAGAATTTCAGCTTGGTGTCATTTAAGTCCTGCTGAGTGGTTGGGAATGAAATGTAGTGGTGTAGCCTGGTCAGCATTGCATCCAGAAAACTACTGAGGCAGCGGGACATGGTGGGCTGGGATATGCCCCCAGCGACAGCAACTATCCCCTGGAAGCTTCCGGAAGCCAGTAGGTGCAGGCAGCACAATACCTGTACATGGGTGGGGACGGCATTGGTTCTCCTTGTTGGATGCTGTAGCAGGGGGTCTAGGTCCTGGATCAGCTTAATGATCATTGGGCTACTTAGCCGGTACTTGGCATAGATTTGCTCCCTGGTTTGGCCCAGAAGGGTGACCCGCTGCCGGAATATCCGCTCCTGGATCCTACGCCTGTTCTGTGCTGCTCGCTGCAGCCTACGCCGCCTGACCACCATGTAGAGTCCTGCCATTGTGAGAGTCCACAGTCTCCAGCTGCATGTCCTTAAGTGTGTTTGGTCAGGCCAGCACCTGTATGCAGTTAACTTAATTATTATTATTTTTTTTTTTTGCTGGTTACCACCTGGTTTGAGTTCTCCTTAAATTGCGTGTCGCTAATAGCGATTTTCGTGTTTTTCTCAAACAGCGATTTTTCTTGAATGCCAATAGCGAATAGTTAGCGACTTCACAACTGTTTTCGCAGAATCATTGGTTTCTCTCTATTTCCGATTCGCAAATTGGCAGGTTTCAGGATTCTGCGATTTTATTTGCGATTTCGCTATTTTTATTTAGCGATTACGCACTTTTGCGATTTTCTTTTTCATGAATAGCTTTTACTCAATTTGCTATTGAAATTGCGAATTCGCAGCAATTGCGATCGCAAATTAGCTTCATGAATCTATCTGTATGTAGATTAATATAGATGTATTTTTCAGGAACATTTTAAATATATTTGTTTTTCCTTTACGGACCATCATTTTAAACATATCATGAGACAGACTCATTATTTAGAAATGTGCACAAAATACTTTACACACACTAAATTCATTCCTAAAAGGAGACAACTGCTCAAGGGTTGTAGGAAATAATGCATGAATTTGACAACCTGTAGTTATGGGTCCTCGCGGAATGAGATGCAAGGTACATCTACCGTAACATAATCCCTCTGTGTTTAGTAAGACTGAAATGTTGAGGAGTGCACACGCGTGACCCACACATATGCAAAAAGAGAGAAACTGAGGCTAGTAAACATTGTTAGAGGCTGATGTGCGCAACATCCACAATGTTTTACAATATTCCGGCATGGGGTGTTGGGATGGTAAATATTCCAAGGGTTTGTCAAATTTTGTTACACTTAAAAAAGAATTGTAATGTGACATCAAAAGTGCTATCTAAACAAAAGAGACTACATAAATTTTGATTGGCCCAAAACTGAAAAACTTGATCGTGCCCTGCGAAGTAGATAAATGTGCAAAAATGTCCTTCTTTTAAAAGATGTGAAGTGTGTCAGAATCGGAGCTTGTAGGCTGATAAATAATATTAATGCTGTTAATTACGTACATAGAGTACGCTTGTGTTCTTTAGCACATTGGAAGGTACTACTGTAAACATTACAATCAAATAGAGCAAAGGAGGTAATGGCATTTATATTACAATTATATACATTTTTGTACTATTGTACACCTACTAGTTGACAAAATGTGATTTTGACTGTTGAAAACACACCGGCAAAAACTTTTTACAAATCACTTAATCAAGAAACCAATTTCAATTGTTTCCTTTAGAATTAACAAAAAAAATATTACATTTTTATTACCATAAATATATAACATTCTGCCAGAAGTGAAATAATGGAAATTAATCACTCGACGATGAAGATTACATTTAGTTTAAAAAACGCACGGCTGAACAAAGGGGTGATGGCAATGTATTCATCCCTGGAACTTTTCAGACTGACTGAGCTGACCAAAGTTGTCACAACGCCGTCATCTTTCAGTTACTTAAAGTAAGTGAAACGATCAGATCTGCAAAGCCAGGTTACGAATTACTGCTTGTATCAGGAATAAAAATGGCGGTCTCTAGTTTGGAAACGGCCAGCTCGGTACATGGAACCTGGTTGTTGTGCACTTCCCAGTCTGTCCAGAAAAGCATTATTTACCTGATATCGGTCATCTTGAAACGTTTCCCTTCTCTGTTTCTCCTATTGCCTTCTTTTTTCCTCTAGCTGATTTCCCTTTTCTCCCTGGGCTGCCTTCATTTTCTGGATTTCAGCGTCTTCGGCCTCCTTCTGCTTTCTTTTGTATTCGTCTCTCTTCATCTGCTGCTGGTATTTAGATTGGCAGAGTCCTAATTGTTGTTGTTCTCTTGCTTCATACTCTGAAACATTTCCGCCCAGCCTCCTCGGAGCCAGATTAATAGGACCTGGTCTATGTGCTTCCTTGTACCGCTCCAAGGCCTCCATCTCCTTTCTGACAATTGCCTGAACCTTATTTCGTCGCTCTTCGTTGGGATGCATTATGTGATAACCGCTCGCCGCCTCGGGCTGCGTCCATTGCTGGTGGGCGTCGGGTGACTCCTGTTGGCCGGACACTGTACCGCGGTGCCCTACGGCAGCCCCTTGCTCAGAGTAGCTCCTGACCCCTGGGGATCTCCCCTGCTCTGCTCGACCGGCTGTGCGTCGTCATTGAGTGAGTGGCAGACATTTAGATAGCAGCGGCGACCAAGATAGAGAGCGCAGTGCTCGCTCTGGGTGTTTGTGTTCGAAAACACTAAACTCTCTCTCCCGGGCTTACTCGCGGGGTTTCAGGCTAAAGCTGGGTACCGTCAAGAGGCAGCGCCTGGCTTTCCAGCAGGTCCTCTGTGCTCCACTCACTTCAACTAAAATTGCGGAATGAAGGACAAAAGGCAGAACACCAGCTTCCTTGGTGCAGATCAGTTTCGATTCTTCGATTTCTATTTTTTTTAAATTCTTGTTCCTAGGGCCTCCCTGAAGGTCATACGCCGGTCTAACCCACCCCTTTTTGCCAGGAGGCAGTTTCCACCCTCGCACAGGTGCAGGATTCTGGCGCTATCCCAACGTATTGTGGACACTATACATTTACCCAACGAAGTAGCACTTACTGATTAGCCACTGTAGTGTAGACAGTGGAAAAGAGTCTTTTTGGTGCAAATCCGCGAGTTTGTGAATTTTTTCGCCGGGTGTGGTCATATTGACCCTGTGTGGGCTTCCCTTTATCCCTATCTATGTGAAGGCCGACGTGCAGGGTCGCTATATTGCCGTATCTGGTAAGCTCGAGGGTAATGTTCTGAATCTATTATTAGCTTACATTCCATCTGCCACACTTCCCTCTTCCCTCCACCATCTTACAGAAGTAATTTCCGCCATGCCCCAGGGTCAAACCGTTATCGGAGGCGACTTAAACACAGTCATGCAACCAACACTTGATATAACGGGTACACATATTTTTCGTGTCTCGCCTGCTCTAGGTGGCTATCTGATTGGTCGGCTGCCCTGTGTCTCTGCGACGCTTGGAGGATCTGGAACCCCCGGGCGAGACAGTAAACTCTTGGGAGGGAGGGCGAGGGGTGGGAGTAAAGTAGACCGAGATTGTTCTGAGTGTGTAAAAGGCCGCTTTATTAGGAAACAGGTGCACATCACAAATATAAAACCTTGGCAACGCCTTACAAAACTATAACTCACTAAATAAATAATTAACTACAAACCCCGCCCCCCACCCCCTCCCCTGACATTCTTTGGCCCCTCCCCCACCCAACAATACAGCATTACAACATTACAACAATATTATAAACATCACATCATCAATAAAACATTACGTCATCAAATTAAATCATTACGTCATCATTTAAAACCTTTATTCATCAACCCCCAATCACATATTGAAATCCAGGCCCTCTATAACCATAAACCCTGCCTAACCCTTCACTCCTGCCAATACCCCCCAAAACCTGAACGGTCAAACAATGACCAACATTCCCCTGAACCTGTCAATCAAAGCATCGATCTAATACTCATCAAACAATCTACCATAAACTGCACCGATACAACCAAAAACCCCGCACAGCACCTGTTCCTAGCGACAATACAAAGCACAAGAAAAAACCCCTGCACACCTATACCCAAGAAAACAGCCTTTAATAAAATTAAAGTTAAAATTAAAAGGAAGGAGAAAAACCCGGCTGGACAAAATGGGGGGAGCAAAAAACCCAGAAAAATGAACGGAAAAATGGGAGGGAGGGTGGGACAAAAACGCTACCAGCCCTCCTAGCCACCAGGTCACCAAACCTAAAATGGTGGCTAGGAGGCGGGGCCAGGGAGACTTGTAATTGGGCTGGCCAGTCCTACTAGGCCAGCCCAAGTGCCAGAACATTCCAGCAACTTCAGGAAAACCCCTCGCAGCCCTCCCAAACCGCCCAGGGGAGGGGACCTCCCTGCGGTCAGCTCCCTCCCCCAAGCCCCCCTTGGGAGGGAGGGCGAGGGGTGGGAGTAAAGTAGACCGAGATTGTTCTGAGTGTGTAAAAGGCCGCTTTATTAGGAAACAGGTGCACATCACAAATATAAAACCTTGGCAACGCCTTACAAAACTATAACTCACTAAATAAATAATTAACTACAAACCCTGCCCCCCACCCCCTCCCCTAACATTCTTTGGCTCCTCCCCACCCAACAATACAGCATTACAACATTACAACAATATTATAAACATCACATCATCAATAAAACATTACGTCATCAAATTAAATCATTACGTCATCATTTAAAACCTTTATTCATCAACCCCCAATCACATATTGAAATCCAGGCCCTCTATAACCATAAACCCTGCCTGACCCTTGACTCCTGCCAATACCCCCCAAAACCTGAACGGTCAAACAATGACCAACATTCTCCTGAACCTGTCAATCAAAGCATCGATCCAATACTCATCAAACAATCTACCATAAACTGCACCGATACAACCAAAAACCCCGCCACCCAGAAAGGTAGGGGGGGAGAGAGACTACCCACCTCCCTTTCTGCCCCCCCCCCAAACAGGAAACGCGAAACAAAACCGTACCAATACTAACACTGCATAGCAAGCGAACGCGCCAAAACCTCTCGGAACTCTAACAAGTATGTCCATTCCAACCCTGGACAAGTGAACACCCTCATCTCTGAAAAATTCCACCGTCTCGAATTTAATTCCCCTATGGGAAATCCTGCTAAAACCAAGACCACGGCAGCAGCATGAAACTTCCGAGTTTACCTTCTTCCTGGCTCTGTCCACAGCCCTGGGATTAACTGCCCCTCTCCAGATCCTACGCGGTATCAATTCCGTCCAAAAGACATGGCACCCATCCCAAAGCTCCTTAATAAGGCCCAGATCCCTATTAATAACTCCAAGTAACACCACACCTTAGGTAGCACAGAGATCGTTCTCCCCCAGATGGATGACCAAAATATCAGGACATAGACCGCCCACCATATTGTTGTTAAGACAAGGGATTAGCTCTCTCCAGAGCATCCCACCTGTCCCCTTCCAAACCACATTAAACATTCGAGCAATGAAACCCAGGAGTTCTCCAAAGTAACTTTGTGCCGCCTGGACTCGGGCCCACTTCACGAAGGAATGCCCAAATATCCAAACTGTCACCACCGGAGAACGAGGACAGCAACCGATCCTACAAAAGAAAACAGAGTTAGAACTCATGGTAAGGAAGATGACGCATGCGCCTCCTCCGCTAGATTCCTCACGTAGGGCTGAAAACAGTCTGAAGACCAACGCCCCAATCTCATGATATCTCTGTCAGTCCAACCTCTGTTGAAGGCTTCGGTCGCAGCACCAATCCTGAAAGAATGTGTCCCATATAAGTTCCCATCCAGTCCCCAGTGCTGCAAAGCCTTGCGCAAAGCCATTCGGAATTGGTATGTTGCAACAGGGGTACCATCAATATGCTGAAAAACAAGCTGCTCATCACCACCCCCACAAAATGAACGCCAGCGCCGCGCCAACAGTAAAGGGCAAGTAAGCCGTGGAGCACGCGCCTGCAACCACACACCTTTCCCTTATTCCGTATAATCGGTTAGGAGCTGGCCAGCCAGACATGCACCCCCTCATCTGAACAAAAAACATCCCGCCAGAATAGGCCACACTTGTGTTTAGAACCCAACAACTCCAACACCCTGAAAGCTCCAAAAACATGAACGCCATCAACATGGAAAATAAACATGACTCAAAGTCAACTGAACAAACAGAAGGTAGAATAGTGATCAACCTAGCTAGGACCTAACAAGACAAAGGAGCCCTAAGTCTAGTAGCATACCCTTGTTATCTGGAATTTCCCCGCAATGGTTACCTTGGTCAACCCTCTATCCATTAGGTCTAAAATGAAGTTCACCACATCCTCAGAACGGCGCCAAACTTCTTCGCGCCTAGAAGCACCGGATTCCAGAAAACTCCCTCCAGGCCAGAGAATAAGCGAAACGCGTAGACACAGGCAAGGAACCTACCACCAGTTGTACGACCCGACCTTGCCTACATGCCACAGATGAAACGGCATCGGGGTCGGAGTTCTGTCTGTGTCTCCCGCCAGTCCACGGAATCTCCCCCACTATGAACGAGACAGAGCATCCGCCATGTCATTGACCACCCCAGGAAAGTGCAAAGCACAAAAATGACTGTCGTATTTCAAGCAACCCAGCACGAAGACTCTCATGAGCTTCAATACCTGTTCATCCCTGGAAAACTGTCTGTTCACGATCTCCACTACAGCCATGTTATCCACACGAAAAGCACCTTCTTGTGTGCCAATGCTTCCCCCCACAGGGTCAAAGCCACCATCAAAGGGAAAAGCTCTAAAAAGGTAATGCTGCGACCTCCATTCAACCACTCATCCGGCCAACGTACAGCACACCATCTTCCATTCCAATACAGCCCAAAACCATCACTGCCAGCAGCATCCGAGAACATCTGCACATCCCACTGGAAGTCAAGGTCCCGCACCAAAGGAACACCATTAAAGGAGGAAAGAAAAATTCTCCACATTCTCAAATCTTCCTTGACACCAGCAGACAAACTAACACGATGTTGAGGCAACTGATGACCTGCAAGAGCCCTGCCCACTCTTCGACAAAAAATCCTGCCTGCCCTCACCACCCTACAGGCAAAATTGAGATGGCCTAGTAGCACCTGAACATCTTTCACCAACACTTTCCTTTTTGATAACATGGTCTCCAGTAACTCCAACATTTTCACCTGTTTGTCCTCGGGCAGGCGAGCCCACATTGAAACAGAATCAAACTCAATACCTAAAAGGGACAAAACAGTGGCAGGACCCATCGTTTTCTCGGGAGCCAAAGGAACTCCCAGATCCTCCATGAGCCCTTGGAAAGTGTCCAGAGCAGACTGGCACTCCGTGGAGCCCGGGGACCCGTCAAAGAAAAATCACCTAGGTAGCGCGTTACCAGTGAGTGACAGGACTGAAGACTAGAGTACCATTGCAGAAGAGTACTAGAACACTCAAAAAGAGCACATGAAATGTAGCATCTCATCGGCAGAGCCTTGTCCACATACCATTCACCTGAAAATTGTATACCTAGGAGACACCAATCCACCGGGTAGACAGGCAACAGCCGGAATGCAAACTTTATATCCCACTTGGCCATCCCAGCAGCTGCGCCCGCGGTCACAACAAGTGACATGGCCACGTCAACTGAGGAATAAGAAACTGAAACAGCCTCTGAGTCAATAAAAACATTGACAGACGACCCTTCCGGCCATGATAATTGTTGAATAAGCCTGAATTGTCCCGGATCTTTCTTCGGGACCACTCCATAGGTGACATTATTAAATTAAGGATCGGCCAAACATGAAAAAGGGCCAGCCATCCTTCCTTCTTGTACTTCTTTATTTAGCTTGTCTCGCACCACTGCACCATGCTCAGATGCTGATTTCAAAATATCAGACCATCTCATTTCCCTTGAGCCCATGTAACCCAGCCGAAACCAAATACAAAACCATCCATTATTATAATTTTTTTTTTATTACTGCTTCATCTTCACAGTCCTGAAGCGCAAGGCGCAACCCCTCCAACTTAACCAGTGTATGAGCCCTTGGACACAACACCCTTAGAACCTCTGGATCCCCTACCCCTTGAAAACTGTGAGGGTGTCCCTGAATCACCTGCACTCGCCTGTTTCCCCTGTTGGCTTCCTGCTGGCTAGTTATCCCAGCATCTGAAAATGGGTGTGTCCTACCACAGCCAGAGCATTCGTGTCTAAACTTACAATAATCTCTGGTACAAGATCCCTCGTGAAAATCCCGGCATGCGCCAATCCCTGACTGAATGGTTGAAGTAGCTCCCACCCCTCCCCGGGTGGGCTTGCCCTGAAAGGGCCGGGCACTAAAGGGAAGCCAATATCTATAAAAATAGTCTTCCCCCCACTTGGCCTCCGGATCCCAAGCTATCCTGGCCCTGAACTCCTAATCATATTGGGACCAAGCAAACCCCCTTCCAGTAATCTGCGCCTTGCGTATAACATCCATGTATTGAAAAGAGACACGCTGCTCTCTGGAAACTTTTCACAGTATACACTTGGATAAATAAGGAATGCAGCTGTCCACATTTCAATATTTAAAGGGACTCTAGTACGTTTTGCCAACTCAAAACTCCTCTTCTTTAGACCCCACTTTAGACCGGGCTTCCCGGTGTAGTAGCTTAAGCAGTTCAACATACTCACTGATCCAAATACGTACTTTAGTAGCCAACATCAAATGAGCACCCAAAGGCTTTGTGACCCCCATATAAGGTAACTTTTGATTTTCAATTCTCTACTGGCCAATGTCTCTTTAACCGTACTGGAAGCACCAGTTGTAACACCACTCTCCACTTTACACGACTTCCACAACACTCCTGTGCCCACAGACACCATAATAGGTTTGGCCTGTGCAGCTAACTGCTCACCTGGCAACAGAGAGACCACTTCCGACGGCTCCGCCCGTGGTGCTGAAACCAATGCATGCTGTCTGCGAGGCGCCCTGCTTGATGGGCCGTGCTCTCTTCACACTTGCACTTGACTTTGCACCGCTGGAGCCTGAAAAACACTACCAGACACATGAGAGGGTACTCCCCCTTCACGTCCCGTAATTCTCCTCCTTGTGACTATCTTCGTCATAGTCCAGGACCACTGAATCAACCAGAAGGCAACACATCACTACGGGTCTTACCTAACCCGATATCAACAATATTACATTTTAAAGTTTTTGAGGAAACTCCAGGAGGGGGAGCAGACTGTACCCGCCTGTACCTCCCCTTGCGTTGACTCTGCTGCTCCATAGCCGCTGGCAAGGTAGGACACCTATACCTGCTACTCGTTGGGGCCAGCGGGGTCACGCCAGACCCTCATGTGCTGGCCGTGGCGGGTTCCCTCGGTGGAACAGAGAGGGCCGCGCTAGGCAATCTCCTCGCTTCACCTTGGCGAAAATGGACTGGACCGCGCCCTGCCAAGTCTGGACCGCCGCGCCTATCCCTGTCCTGAAAAGGAAAAGTTTGGACTGGTGTACTAGGGTCCCTGACTACAACTCCTGACGCGGACCTCCTCCCTTGCATATTGTCACCCATAACCTTCCCTTGCAACCTAACCAAAGAACATCCGCATTCAAAAAACCAAAATCAGCGCCAGAAACTGAACCCCCTTCGTCCTATTGGATCCATTCCCCCCCTCCCCTGGAACACCCCCCCCCCCCCACCCCCCACTGACAATGCCACCCCCACAGATGAGCCAGGCGTGGAAACAAAAGGGGCTTCCCAAATTATCCTCCATCTCATTCATAACCCTAACTGTATTGGCACCACAACACTGGACCCCCCTGCTGTTCCAAACCCTCAAAACCCTCCAAACCCCCTGAAAAAGCCTACCTGTAGCATTCTGTTCAGCAATAGGCATCCCTGGCACAAAATGCTCTGAAGGTGTAAACAATGCCCCCTCCTCATTGCCCAATAACCATGTGTCTCTAAAACAATAGGTCTTGAAGGGGTTAATGTCTGCCCCACCGGCTCCCTCAACGGCTGTCATGACTCCCGAGATACTAACTGAAGGGAGCCTCTCCTCACACCGCGCACTGCCCGTCATCTCGCAGGCTCTGAAAACTCTCCATAACCGGGCTAGGGGCGGAGCGCTTCCCACTCGCTCTCCGCCCCCCTCTTGTCGGTCACCTTCGCAGCAGCTGGTGCTGCCGAGCCTAAGGTGTGTACACAGGAAACCCCGCCCGCCTGCACAATCAGCACGCTCGACACCGCGCCTCCCGCCTCCCTCCCCAGCGTCACGAGTACAGCAGACACCCCCGGAGCTTTCCCCCACCTGAAGCGCCACTCGCGCTGAAGCAGCAGGGACCGGGCGCGCCTCATGCGCCCTGTAGCATTAGCGCCAGATACCGCTGACGCTCCCTCCGCCCCCAACACCACAACGCGCCTGAAAATGAGGGGCCGGTCCCTTTAACGTACCTGGACAGAGCCTCTCTCCTTCGGCGATGAAAACGCCATCACCGCCACAGACACGCCAGCGGAGGCCTGGCGCTGGGAGCGCGCCGGCCCCCCTCCCACCATCAATTCCGTGCGACCCGCTTGAGACAGAGCCTCATCGCTTCTATCATGCAATAATCCGCCATGGAAGCGATCCAAAAACAGCCACAAGAAACACTAAATAAAGCTACCCTAACACTCTACCATTAATCTCATACAAAAACGCTACCAGCCCTCCTAGCCACCAGGTCACCAAACCTAAAATGGTGGCTAGGAGGCGGGGCCAGGGAGACTTGTAATTGGGCTGGCCAGTCCTACTAGGCCAGCCCAAGTGCTAGAACATTCCAGCAACTTCAGGAAAACCCCTCGCAGCCCTCCCAAACCGCCCGGGGGAGGGGACCTCCCTGCGGTCAGCTCCCTCCCCCAAGCCCCCCCATACCTCAGCGGGGCACCTTACCCTCTCCCGCATTGATTTGGTCTTCTTGCCTGCCACTAATTGTCGACAGGTCTCTACCATCTCTATTCTCCCGCACGGTATGTCAGACCACTCTGCCATTTCCCTCCACTTGGGAAACACAGTTGACGGGATGCCTACGGTCTGGCGCATGAAAGCTTGGTTTTTACACGACACAGACTTTAAGGACGCGCTTGAAGTCGAACTGCAGCAATATTTTCTTTCTCACCAGGGTTCGGTCCCTTCCTCCACCATAACATGGGAAGCCGGAAAGGCTTCCTTATGTGGAATAGCCAGAAGCCTTGTACACGCTAAATGGGTGGCACAGACTGAGCGCTTGTTCCAATTCGAGGCACAAGCCTTACGGCTTGAAGTAACTCTGGCAGAAACTAATGACGCCACCTAGCCAAAACCGCTTATGGCACTCCGGGACGGGTTTCATGTTTAAATATCGATTACAAAAATGTAGATGAAAAAATATCGATGTAAAAATAACGATTACAAAAATATTGAATCCCTATACTTAAACAGGTAAGTACAGTAATCTCGCCTCAAAAATATCGATGTATAAAATATAGATTTAAAAAATATCGACTTTAAAAAATAACATACCTTATATAATATTTGTAACAAAATAAATTAAATTTTATATAATATTTGTAACAAAATAAATCAAATTTAATATATATTTTAACTAATTGTAACAAATAAACTTAATTTAATAAATATAACAACAAAAAAGTGTACGTATACACATTTTATTAACTATTATCGTTATTTAATTTATAAAAAAATTTAATTAGATAAAAATAAAATAAACACATTTAAAATAAAATATTCTATATTTAATTAACACATTAAACAATTAAAAAAAATACATACATTAAATAACAAAATAAAAACATTAGTAGGTAAAACGTTGGATAGGGAAGGGGTAAAAAATGGCTATTAACACTCCTGTGAGTGCAACAGTAGGAAAAGTGCTGGATAGCGTAGGGGTAAAAATGACTATTCCCAATCAAATGAGTGCAACAGTAGGGAAAGCGCTGGATAGCGTGGGATAAAAAGTACTATTCTCACTCCAGTGAGTGCAACAGTAGGGAAAGTGCTGGATATCGGAGGGGTAAAAATGACTATTCCCACTCCAGTGAGTGCAACAGTAGGGAAAGCGCTGGATAGCAGAGGGGTAAAAAATGACTATTCCCATTCCATGAGTGCAGCAGTAGGGAAAGCACTCGATAGCGGAGGGGTAAATATTACTATTCACACTCCAGTGACTACAACAGTAGGGGAAGTGCTGGATAGCGCAGGGGTAAATAGTACTATTCCCACTCCAGTCAGTGCAACACTACGGAAAGCAGTAGATAGCGGAGGGGTAAAAATTACTATTCCCCCCCAGTGAGTGCAACAGTAGGGAAAGCGTTGGATAGCGGAGGGGTAAAAATTACTATTCCCCCCCAGTGAGTGCAACAGTAGGGAAAGCGTTGGATAGCGTAGGGGTAAAAATTACTATTCCCACTCCAGTGAGTGCAATAGTAGGAAGAAAAGAAAACGCTGGATCCCAAAACAATAAAAAACAAAACCATCAAACATTGTTATTACATTTAATTTCCAATATTAACAACATAATTAATATATACATTTACATATATTATTATTAGCAAAGATAATTAAAAAACTATATTTCACATTATTTAAAACTATAAAATCCACAATATACACCTACAATTAATTACAAAATTACATTTAATAATTACTAATTAATTAATTAAAATTAATTTGTTATTTATTAATTATTCAATAAAAAATTATTTACTTACCACCTTTCACACCATTTGCACATATAAACACCAAACCACACACCTAAAATAATTACACAATTACAATTAATAATTAATTAGTGGTAAATAATTTACAAGTATTTAATAATTAATCAATAAAAAACAATACTTAATTTACTTACCACCCATCACACATATAACCACCACAACACACACCTAATATTAATGAAACAATTAATCTAATTATTTATTAATTGACTAATTGAAATTAATTAACAACTAATGATTAAACGATTATTAATTAATCAATTAACACATTAATTATCCAATAAATGTTATAAATTAAAATTACTTCCCACCTTATTCCCCTATAAACCCATAACCCGCTATGGAATTAAAAACGCAGAATTAAAATTAAAATAAATTATTAACTAGTAAAACTCTAAAACATATAATAAAATGACAAACAATTCTCATTAAAAACACTAAAATACATTAAATTATTATTAAATCGATATTTTTGTAAACTATATTTTTGTAAACTATATTTTTGTAAATGATATTTATTACAAAGATATTTATGTAATCGATATTACTTACCTGTCAGTCGATTCTCTTGTCAACTATTTTTTTGTTGTCGCTATTTCTGCCCCACAATATTTTTGCGGCAATATTTCTGTCCCACTATAATTTTACGGCGATGTTTCTACTCTGCACCCCGCGACGAGATTCGCCAGACCTCCATGGAGTCGGCCAGGATGCTTTGGTGTTCCTCTGTGGCCCGTGTGTTTGGATGGGGCGAAAAGAATGGAAAATTGCTCCACAACTTGGTTTCTTACCCCAAAGCTAACAAAATTATCCCTGAAGTCCGAGACACTGATGAGACACTCCATTGTACCTCCGGGGCCATCGCTCATGCCTTTGCATGCGACCATGCACAGCTCTACTTTGCCCGACCTCCCGAGGCCTTCTTGGATGTGTTGCTGGACTGTCCCGCTAACCAACCTCGCTCAGGGTGAGTCGGCAGACTTGGACCTCCCTCTTACTCCAGGGGAAATTCACTGGGCCATTTCCCTACTGCATTCTGGGAAAACGCCTTGACCGGATGGCTTCCCAGAAGAATACTATGCGGCGTATCAAGACTTATTGGTACCCCACCTTGCTGACATCTTTCGTCACATGGTCAAGACTGGCACCTTCCCCCCCGAGACTGACTTAGCCACCATAGTGGTTCTTCCCAAGACCCAACCGCCCTCCTCCTTCTGTTCTGACTATCGTCCGATTTCTTTAATTAACATGGAAATGAAAATGTTTGCCACAGCTCTAGCCCAAAGTCACCGCCCATTGCTACATCAATTGGTTCATTCGGACCAATGTGACTTCATTCCGGCACATGGTACTATGCATTGCATAAGGCGCCCCATCTTGCCTTGGCCCACCGCCATCTCCCCACCCCATAGTTTGCCTTGTTGCTCATCGACTTCGAGAAGGCCTTGGACACGGTAGACTGGGTCTACTTGGACCATGTTCTTGCCCTGATCGGTTTTCGTCCCCATTTCAGACGTCTTATCTGTGTCCTCTACTCTGATCCTAGGGCCAGGGTATTAAGCAACGGTGCCCTCTCAGTGCAAAATGCGATGCAGCGTGCGCTACAAAATTAATTTTATTTATTTAATTGTTTACTTACCTCCATTCATCCATATTCCGGTGTTTACTACCCTGACCCTCCCCGCCCCTCCTTTCCTCCCCACAAAACTCCCTCCACAGGCCGTAACTGCTTTGAGAATGCCTCAGGCCTGAGACTCAACCCGAGGAAGTCTACCGTGGTCGCTCTCTATCCCTCAGGGGCTTGCTTCAATTGGCAGTCCACTATCCTTTTGAGGAAGCAATCATTCAAATATCTTGGGATCTGGGTGGCTTTGCTCTTGGAGTTGCCAGATTCCTCCTTTCGATGGCGGTAGGGGGTGACAAGTCTTCATCTCTATTGCTTGGCCACCAAGCTTATTCTCTTCAATGATTGGTTCACTGGCGGTTGGTCCGATATGGCCTACTCGATCGATCTTCTCACCATGGACTTTTCGCAACTCCAAGCCTACTTGTACGGGGCCCCCATTCCGCAAACCATTCTTCCTATCACCAGAGCGGTCCTGGCGGCCTGGCGCACTGCCCTGCAATACACAGTTTGGGATAAGAGCTTACCCAACATAAACCTCTGTGGCAAGGCACATGGCTGTGTGAGACAGCATCCCTCTGGGCTTTCGGCAGTGGGACCTGATTGGGATTGGGATTTCAGTGCTTGGAGAAATTTGGGTGGGGGATCATGTTAGGGTTTTCTCTGATCTGCAACAGCGTCACTCCTTGCACGCCGCCCAATTTTTCAGATACCTCCAACTCCGCCACGCCCTCTCTACACACATCGCTCCGGGCACTTCGCTTCCTGAGTTTAGCCCATTAGAGGAACAGGTTATGAGGGGAGATTAGGCAGAAGGGACTGTCCCGGATATACTGCTCCCTTGTGAACAATGGCCATACCACCTTAGATTGGATATTTGCCTGGTGGGAGGTTTGGGTGGGTCCCCTAGAGGAAGCAGACTGGTGGGAGGCCCTTATGGCACCTATAACCCTGACAACTTACTCTAAACTGCGCCTCGTCCAGCTTTATTACCTCCACATGGCTTATCTCACGCCTGCACAGGGCAGGACTGCGCCCCTCCACGGAATGCACATGCTGCAGACACGCACCGGCTGATTTCTTTCATAGGGTATGGTTATGCCCCGTCCTTGCTTCATTTTGGTTGGGTGCGTAGTTGGACCTTACGCAAGTCCTAGGGTGGCAGGCTCCTCATGATTCCCTACTCCTCCTTCTGGGGGTTTTGATGGCTTAGATGCTCTAGAGCCGACAAGCGTTTTCTGGGCACGGCGGTCGCTAAGCGAGACATTGCGGCGGCATGGTCCCAGACCAAACCCCCTACTGTGAGAAAGTGACAACGGGGGTGGATTTTTGCGCATCTCAAGAAGAACCCCATTTTGAGGCTAGGGGTTGCCCTGAGAAGTTTCAGAAAATATGGGGCAAATTGTTGAATCTACTGTCCTGGGATGTGGGCACTTCCTCCCTTTTGTATTTCTGTATTAGATTTTAAGTAACATGGCTATCTAGCACTTTTTCACTGATGGTTGGGGCTCTTGCTGTCAGCCGCAGATGGACTTTGATTTGTTGTGTTCTCTTATGCTGTCTTTATTTTGCCTGTTTTGCTTTTCGAAAATGCCAATTAAGTTGATTATCAAAAAAAATGTTCTCAAAGGAACTACTACCCAATCCCCAAATGTAAAATACATACACAAAAGTGCCAGCATTAAGGTGCAACAGATAAAGTGTACCTGTGCAGAATCATACAACTAGCAGAACGAGTTAAGAAGCACTTGTGCAAGACTTACATTTAGCAGCAATAGTTAAGGTGCGATTGTGCAGCGTCTGCGTCAAACAACATTCTAAGCAATTAATGAGAATGGATAATTTCTCCTCGTCGGAACAGGCCAACACTAAAGAATCATTGATTTGGTATTGGGATTAACCCAGTTACTACGAGCAATTAAAATCTTTTAAAACTACGGTTTGACGACCATTCACATGACTTTAGGAACAATTTTTTTAATGGAATTGCAAATTATTTCTTAAATTTTTTTTAGATCGATTACATTGTCCTGTAAAGCCAGTCTGTAATAATCTAGGCATGCAACTGATGTCAGGTGTCATACTAAGAAAGTAGCTTTTATTCTGCGATGAGGACGAACTTTACAAGCTTTGGGAAAAGGCAAGGCGAGTTCCCAGAAAGACAAGTTATTATAGCTTGTCGACATGTTCTCACCTCAAATTCGTTAAAGATGGATTTTATTAGAGCTTTCCTCTCTTCAAACAGCTGAGGGAAAGTAGTTACAATATGTGTAAAAGATCTTTATAAAAGCCACATAATCTTTAACACAAAGCACCGGTGGATGGGACGGGTGTGTTCCCGTAGTCTGTACCGACATGCAATACCTTTGGACCTTGGGTGCGAATGCACACTCAAATCCTCGCGTGCTGCCTAGACCAAATGTACTCTACTATGACAGATAATACCTTCCCCACGGGATCCCTCCATGTTTTGTCATGAAATGTCAACGGTCTGCTAGACCACAACAAGTGTACATCGGTTTTAAGGTATGCACAGCATTTCCACCTAGACATCCTCCTGCTCCAAGAAACGCACCTGCTGGGTAATTGTTGCCCTTTCCTGGCTCGGTATGGCTACAACAGGGTCACCTATATCTGTATTTTCTAGCGGTACGTCTACTAGTGATACATGATTGGTTTATTGGGGGCTGGTCGGACCCCTGACTGTATTTATATCTGTGATGTCCATGCTTTGGCTGATTTGCTCTTCTTTATTTTTAAAATCAATAAAATTTGTTTATTAAAAAAAAGCCACATAATCTACAGCTGATTGTGGGCCAAATTCGTTTTTATGAAGGGATCCCATCCTTTGCGGGATATCGCCCAAATCGTAACAAAATAAATATGTCACTTAAAAATGGTTTTAGGTAGGTTGTGAGATACGATTGTGGTTGTAATTTAGAAAACAAATTAATAACTAACCAGAAGTGACTCTTTTTGGCGAGCTCATCCTTGTCAAAGAGAATCGATAGGGGGTTAGCTGATCGATTTATTGTCTGTTTAAATGCCACTTTGTTCCTGGCTACATCTTCGAGGGGCGACGACTTAAAGTTATTTAAACAACCCTTAGCATGCTCATACCTCATTATCTCCTGCTAACATTGGTCTCAAGGGTGCCCTGGTCTGAACAAAAAAAGAATGTAACGATTTTAAAAAGACAGATTATCTTATCAGAGTTTGTCTTTTCAGACCAAATTCCAATCAGATATTGGCATGCCCAACATACCTTGGAACCTTAAAAACAGATTTAAAAACTTTTATTTGTAGCTTATCAAGGATTTTTACATCTTTACCTTGAAAAATCACCAAGCCATAAGCCAAAGAGGAAATCAGCTTTGATTTCATGACCTTAAGTAAATGTGCATGGTTTGGACATGCCAACGTATCTCTTAACTTTATGAAAGCAAAAGACAAGGCTGTAGCTTTAGCCTTTTGATTAATAAAATGCTGTTTAAAAAACAATTTGACATCAAATGTAATATCCAAATATTAATAGAATTTCCGTTTTAATATGTAACACATGAATCTTCCATACTCTCTTGTGTGATTTTGTACCACCAATCGTCATTATTTTTGTCTTCTTGGCATTCACTTATAAACCATTAGAAGAAATATAATTATTAAAAGAATCTACTAATCTTCTTAGACCTATAGCAGAGTGGCTTAACAGTATGGTATCATCTGCATATTGTAAATATTTAATATCTTAACCTAAGAAGATAGGTGATTGGGACTAACATTTTTAAGATATAATGGTAGGTCAGCCAAAAAATGTTAAAAAGGCATGGTGCCAAAACGCAACCCCGTTTAAGACCACTTTTAGTTTCGAATTGGCGAGTTGTACATCTACTGTCTCCGACTTTAACCTGGACTCAAGTATTGCTACATAGCAATTTAATCATGTCAAGCAATTGGTTTGGGATGCCCAATTCAGATAACAGCCCATAATAAATTATGGGGGATGGAATCAAAAGTGGCCTTGAGGTCGACAAAACACATAAATAGCTTTTGCTTTCTATACTTAGCTCTTTCTGCCAATAGAGTCAGTAGGGTCAAGTTTGTGTCATTGACTCGCCCCTTCGAAAGCCAGTTTGGAAGGTTGGAATTACATTTTCTTCAGAGGCCCATTCTTCCAGGTCATTCAGCAAACAGTTCCCAATCTCTCCCTCACTATCTCTCACTCCCTCTCGCTTTCACGCTTATACCCCATTTCTATAGTGTCTCTTAGTTCAGGTTTCTCTTCCTTTAGATTTGTACCATTCAGTTTTTTGCATTTTGCCTGTGTTTCTCTTTTCCTAGTTCCCTCCCTCTGTTACCCTTCTTTTTTCCACCGCTTTTCTTTTCCCCTCTCTAATTCTCTTTCCTTTCCAGATTTCCTCTCCTTTTGTCTGTCTCCTTCTCTTGTCCTTCAATTTTCTTTTCTCGTTTAGTAAGTGGGGCTTGCTGGTCAGTTTTGACATGGATAACATGTTTGCAAGGGTTTCCAAAAGCCTTATAGTTTTACAAGCACCAAAAATAATTTGCAAATGGGTGTTTTGGTCTCTGATGGTGTGATAAGATGACTTGTATTTTGGTGACATTAATTCACCTCAATAGTTAGTGTTGTCATATCACTTCTGGGAAATAGCACTTTATAGAAACTGAGTTTATCAGTGTATAAAAATCCTAAAATACATAATACATCAACAACATGGCTTCAAAAAGTATTTGTAGATACACTAAAATCACCCTGAAATGAACCACAATATGGATCTGAAAACTTGGCAAAAATATTGTCATGGTAGCAGGCAACCCAAGTGGACATGAGCTCTCATCTGGAATGAGAGGAACCCTCAAAACCTGGCAGGATTTATCGCTGGCCATGGTGAGACCCTAATATGTTTAATAGAAGTCATGCTACGCTAATTTGCTATGTTAATGTAAGTTAAAATAGTGCACAAATCGACCACGGAGGGGTATCTCAGCTCTGTGGACAGATACAGCCAAAATAGAGCGCTAAATTAAAATAAAACTGTCTTAAGCAGTTTCCGGAATTTGATTTAGTCAGTACAAGTGCGGGTGTGGTAAATTAAGTTATTGCAATAAAAAGGGGCCAGGTAAGAAAAAGACCTGCCTCCACATCTTGTCAGTCGCATATGGGGTATGCAGAGCAAAGCTTTGTCCATAGATCTCAAATTCCTGACTGGGCAGTAGTATTTGAGCTTCTGATGTAGGTTGCTGGGACACTTCTACATTAAGGGTTTGTGCTTGAGGCAATAGATTTGGAAGATTATTCTTTTCCTGACTGGCAGCCAGTGTAAGGCTGCCAGAAGAGGTGCAGAAGTAGAGCCAGAAGGGAGATTACAAATAAGCTGTGTTGCTGTGTTTTATACAGCTTGCAATTTGGGCATTGGTGTCTCATTTGCTGAAGCAAGTACTGCATTTCAATAATCTAGTTTGCTAATAATAATTGCCTGGACTAGAGTTTTCATAACAGAGAGATCAAGAAAAGGAAATGCTTTTCTCAGCAGGCGCATCATATTAAAGCAAGTACCAGTAGTGAATACAACCTGTTCTTTCATTGATAAGGATTGATCCATTTTAACACTAAGATTCTTGACTACCTGCCTGGGAGTAGGAGCTGTAGCCAATTCTGGAACCCACCATTCAGAGGGCCAGAGTTTTTGGGCTTTGCCAAACAGCATGATCTCCGTTTTGTCAGGGTTTAACTGTAAGCAGTTTGTTCTCATCCATTCTGCAATCACGTTCATACCTTTAGAGAAACGGTCTTTAACTTTGTCCAGGTCTTTATAAAAGGAGATGACAAGATGAGTTTTGTTTGCAAAAGACAATATTTGAAATCCGAAGGATTTAATGATCTTGGCAAGGGGGCCACATATATCTTAAACAAAATGAGGCTTAAACAGGAGCCCTGCGTTAGAACCCTCGTCAAGCTGGGAGCAAAGCTGGTGGGCAGCAGAACTTGAACCAACACCAACACCGACAGACCACACACGCAACCTCAGAATCATCCTCAACAGTCAACTAACAATGAAGCGACAAGTCAAAGCAGTCGGCTTGTGCTTTCACACCCTCTGCATGCTTTCCAGAATCTTCATATAGATCTCCATCAATACCAGAAAGACCATCACGCAGGCCCTCTTCACCAGCCGCCTAGACTAAGGCAATGTTCTCTATAAAATAATCTCCATGCAACTCCTCAAAAGAATCAAGACCATACAGAAAACCACAGTCAGTCTCATCCTGGACCTCCCCAAATGGTCCAACATCACTCCCACCTTAAAGACCTCCACTGCTCCCCATCCAGAAGAGATGCCAGTTCAAGATCCTTATGCACACCTACAAAGCTCTACACAACCAAGGACCAGCCTACACCAACCACTGACTAAACTTCCAACCACTAGAAATACACCTGAGCTTTGCCGCACTCACCATTGCAGGCACACTTTAGACCATCACAGCCACATCAGGCCGCTCCTTCTCCAACATTGCCACCAAGACCCGGAATGCTCTACCTCTCCTCCTCCATACAGCCCCCTCCCTGGTGGAGTTCAGAAAGAATTTCAAGACCTGGCTTTTCGATAGAGACCTGACACCTTAGCACCCAGGTGCCCCTAGGGGCGGCAGTGTACATTCTACAAACACTGATTGATTGCGCATGGTGCATGGTGTATGTTATCATATTCTGGAGATTGGACGGGGGTTCTGAGAAGGCTGAAAAGAAGGTCTATGAAGGCCTGAGAGTAGCACTATGCTTCATGGACAGGAACAGTGCTTAATTGTATTCTGTGGTTGCATTCAGGCCCACTGACATTCATTTTTGGGGAACAAGGACTTATGTTTCATTCAACAGACTACTCAGAGCACGAGAGAGGCAAAGAGAAAAGGGGAAACAAAAAAGGAAGAGAATGAGATCAAAACAATGAGAAAGAGAAAAAGCAGGGATTAAAAAAAACAGCAGGAGTGAGATAAAGTGACAGAGTGTATAGTACGGTGGGTTAAAGAGGCACCAGGCAGAATCAAGACTAGATAACTGTAGTATTTGAAAACCCTTACATACAGCAGAGCTGGCCCTGGACTTGTGAGAAAAACTTTGGTCCCTCAGCACTTTTTATTTCACAAATCATGTACTGAACATAACTCCTCATTGCACTGAAAGGAAGCTCATAGATGTTGAACAGGAACCCTTTGTGGGTTTAAACAGAGCCTTTTGCAGTACAGGGTAAACAGAACCATCACTAGGCTGTATGTGAACCTTCAATAGGTTGAACGAACCCAAGCCCTGGGGAGGCTGGACAGGAGCTCTTAGCATTTCAGATTACAGCTTGGACAGAACCTCTCATTGGGCTTATCAGGGGCATTCAGCACAGAAGGTTGGACAAGTGCCAATAGCACAGAATGCCCTAACTAAGGATTCGTGAAAAAACTGAGTCTGGTCCTGGGACAAGGGGGCAGCTGGACCTAATATATATGAAGAACAAACGAGTTGCTGGCCCTCACATTGATTTTTTTCTCTCAGAGTATTGAGAATACAAACAAAGGTGAATCTTCTGTTTGATTGGGTTACTTTATTTCAACCCTTTGGAAATTTTTGAATTATTTTTAGATATATTTTTTCATGGGTGAGAAAAACACTTTACACAAACATTTACAGATATTTACAACTATTGTACAACTGACATATATACAAATAAATGAACATTGATAAACTTCTTTTACACAAAAAAATATAGCAATTGTATATCCACAAATAATTATTCTTTGCGAAATTTCAAACCACTATAGTGCCCAAAAGGTCAAAAAAGAGAGGCAACAAGAATTACATTTTTCTTTTTTGAATAGTTTAGAATGATGAATAATCAACTCAAGGACTAGTAATTTTTGATGCCTGTTTGCCGTTTGCAGACGCGTTTCGAATCTGGGAAAGATTGCAGATTCTCCTCAGGGCTCTTTCAATGTAGTAATCTATATGAATAGAAATATAAAGGAAGTTCGTTTCAATAACTGGAAACTAATAGTTTTAATATCCCCTATACGTACTGATAGTCACTAGACTAGTTACCTTCATAAATGGGCGACGCGGTCCCGCGTTCCAAATATTCAGGTGGGGCTGTGAGCCAAGGTCTTTTGATTGTGACAGTGAATCTGTTATAAAAAAGTTGTGGAATGGTTACTGGACCACCAAAGGCAGCACAGTCTGATTAGCTCTACGACTAGACGGCTCAAATTTCCTACCTTTGTCCGTTGTGGCGGTAAGGCTATTGATGATTTCACACTGAAGTTAATATGCTCATGGAGCAGTGCCGATGATATCTGCAATGCACAAGCATAGGTTGTGCTCAATGATGATTATTTTTCTATTTTCAACAACCACACTCTAGATTACATGAGGGGCGAAGAGGGAAAACATACCTGTGGATTTTCGAATTGGAGCAGAGATCGTTGATCACATTGCCGTTACTCTAAACCTTACGCTGCCGAAGGCTTTTCTGACAGGCGGAGAGCAAGGTTTGGGCACCTCCGCGGCGTACGGGAAAGCGTGCTTCAGTCGCGCTGGATTCAAAAATAAAGAATTGTTTGGTTTGGGGCGAAACCGCGATGATGTCTCTACCATTTGTTGGGACCTCGCTAACACTCAACTCACTCTTACGTGGAAAGACCAGGAAATGCGAACTCATTGGTGGAGAGGCCACCATGTGGGGCTCCTACATCACAGTGAACGCTCTGCTCGGCATTGTGGTTGTTGTAGTCATTGGGGAATTCAGTGCGTTGAGGTTTTAAAGACGAGAAATCTCTCATAGTGAATTCAACCCCGTTTGGGTGCTGTTGAATTTTAGTATCAGATAGGCCTCTTTCCTCAATAGAATTTGCTCAGTATTGGTACCAGATTTGAATTGATTAGTACTAAATAACACAGTCCATTGGAACTCGTTCTCTCCATGCTTATTGTCAATAAAATGTTGGACCAGGGGCGCGGTAAGAACTTTGTTTTTAATGCGTGACCTGTGTTGTGTCATGCGTGTATTAACCTGTTGATTCGTCTTGCCTATGTAGATTTTAGGCAAAACTTTTGTGACGAATTGGTACAACCGGGTTACCCGAAAAAATTATTGAAACATTCTTTCAAGAGAGCTCGATATACACCTAGAGAGTGTCTCTTTGAAACAAAAACTAAACGATCTAGAGAGCCTGGTCTGCGTTACGACATTCTGTGCAGAAACCCATAAAATACGACAAATGGTGTTGAAACACTGGCATCTGTTAGAAGAACTAGAAACACCATTCCCTCGCCCTATATTTGCATTCAAGAAAAACCAAAACATTGGCCAGCAAATAGTTCGTGCAGACATCAGGACAATTAAACCTAAAAGTGATTTATTGTCCCAATGGGGCCTCAAACCGATAGAGGGACACCACAGATGTGGAAATTGTATCGCGTGCGACACGACAATTGAGGGTAAAACCTTTCAACCTACCAACACGACGTAGACTCATTCAGGCTTTACCAATTGCAGAACAAAAAATGTCGTTTATGCCATCATTTGCCCTTGTCCTAAAATCTACATAGGCAATACGAATCAACAGGTTAATACACGCATGACACAACACAGGTCACGCATTAAAAACAAAGTTCTTACCGCGCCCCTGGTCCAACATTTTATTGACAATAAGCATGGAGAGAACGAGTTCCAATGGACTGTTATTTAGTACTAATCAATTCAAATCTGGTACCAATACTGAGCAAATTCTATTGAGGAAAGAGGCCTATCTGATACTAAAATTCAACAGCACCCAAACGGGGTTGAATTCACTATCGGAGATTTCTCGTCTTTAAAACCTCAACGCACTGAATTCCCCAATGACTACAACAACCACAATGCCGAGCAGAGCGTTCACTGTGATGTAGGAGCCCCACATGGTGGCCTCTCCACCAATGAGTTCGCATTTCCTGGTCTTTCCACGTAAGAGTGAGTTGAGTGTTAGCGAGGTCCCAACAAATGGTAGAGACATCATCGCGGTTTCGCCCCAAACCAAACAATTCTTTATTTTTGAATCCAGCGCGACTGAAGCACGCTTTCCCGTACGCCGCGGAGGTGCCCAAACCTTGCTCCCCGCCTGTCAGAAAAGCCTTCGGCAGCGTAAGGTTTAGAGTAACGGCAATGTGATCAACGATCTCCGCTCCAATTCGAAAAAATCCACAGGTATGTTTTCCCTCTTCGCCCCTCGTGTAATCTAGAGTGTGGTTGTTGAAAATAGAAAAATAATCATCATTGAGCACAACCTATGTTTATGTATTGCAGATATCATCGGCACTGCTCCATGAGCATATTAACTTCAGTGTGAAATCATCAATAGCCTTACCGCCACAACGGACAAAGGTAGGAAATTTGAGCCGTCTAGTCGTAGAGCTAATCAGACTGTGCTGCCTTTGGTGGTCCAGTAACCATTCCACAACTTTTTTATAACAGATTCACTGTCACAATCAAAAGACCTTGGCTCACAGCCCCACCTGAATATTTGGACCGCGGGACCGCGTCGCCCATTTATGAAGGTAACTCGTCTAGTGACTATCAGTACGTATAGGGGATATTAAAACTATTAGTTTCCAGTTATTGAAACAAACTTCCTTTATATTTCTATTCATATAGATTACAACATTGAAAGAGCCCTGAGGAGAATCTGCGATCTTTCCCAGATTCGAAACGCGTCGGCAAACGGCAAACAGGCATCAAAAATTACTAGTCCTTGAGTTTATTATTCATCATTCTAAATTATTCAAAAAAGAAAAATGTAATTATTGTTGCCCCTCTTTTTTGACCTTTTGGGCACTATAGTTGTTTGAAATTTCGCAAAGAATAATTATTTGTGGATATACAATCGCTATATTTTTTTGTGTAAAAGAAGTTTGTGTATAAATGTTCATTTATTTGTATATATGTCAGTTGTACAATAGTTGTAAATATCTGTAAATGTTTGTGTAAAGTGTTTTTCTCACCCATGAAAAAATATACCTAAAAATAATTCAAAAATTTCCAAAGGGTTGAAATAAAGTAACCCAATCAAACAGAAGATTCACCTTTGTTTGTATTCTCAATACTCTGAGAGAAAAAATCAATGTGAGGGCCAGCACCTCGTTTGTTCTTTCTAACTAAGGATTCATCACCACAGGATGGATAAGTGCTCTTTATACAAACTCACTAAAGGTTTGTCATGGTTGTTAAGAACTGCAGGCTTGGAACTTCCGACCATTGGCATGGCCATGCCTCCACCCCCCAAGAGGACAGGCAGTGTTTCCGCCTCCCAGAGGGGGGCAGATGGCAGTAATTACCCACAATCTGCCCCAGGGAGGTAGAAAGCCCACTAGACACCAGGGTCAATAACATAAAATATAGAAGTAAGGGCTACCCACTAGGGGCATAGCCATTCCCCCACCATCAAAATTAGGACAGATTTGATAAAAAATGTATAGAGTGCAAAAATTACCCAAAGGCGTCTAGGCACTATAGGTGACAAGGATCCCATACCAACCACAGTTTCTACTGTCTAAATAACCATGTTTTCACAGCTTCCCTGATGGCTATTAAGGAGGAGATGACTTTCTGGCTCTGAGGAAGAAGATTCCAATTTTCTGCAGAGGAGCATTTCCAGGGAGGAATTACCAAATTCTTGGTGATGCTGGAGCAAAGGGTCCTACATGGCAAAAACCATCAATCAATCAATCTATCTATCAATCAGTACTTTTTAAAGTGCTCCTTCTCACCGAGAGGGTATCCAAGCACCATGCTGCTGTGTTAGTCGAAAAGCCAGGTTATGAGTCTCTTCCTGAAGTGGGTCAGTGAGGGTGAAGTACAGAGGTGGAGGGGAAGGACGTTCCAGAGCTTGGGGGTTGGGTGGGAAAAGGAGTGTCCTCTGGTGTGACCGCATCGGATGCATGGGATGTGTGCAAGGGCTAGATGAGTGTTGCGGAGGTTCCTGGGAGGTAGGTGGAAGTTCAGGCGGTGGTTCATGTATGGGGGTACTTGGTCATGAAGGGCTTTGTAGGCTTGGGTTAGGAGCTTAAATTGACATGTTTTCTGGATGGGGAACTAGTGGAGGTCTTTCTGGTGCTGGGTGACGGGGATCCTCTTTGACAGGTTGAGGATGAGACTGGATGCTGCGTTCTAGATCGTCTGGAGTCTTCTCATGATTTCGGTGGTGGTGTCTGCATAGAGTGTGTTGCCTTAGTCCAGTCTGCTGGTGATGAGGGCTTGCGTCACGATTTTCCTAGTGTTGATGGGAAGCAACTTGAAGACTTTGCTTAGCATACAGAGAGTTTAGAAGCAGGTTGAGGAGATAGAGGTGACCTGGTGTTTCATGGAGAGTTTGCTGCCCAGGATGATCCCGAAGTTGCAGGCGTGGTCTTTTGTAGTGGAGGTGGGTCTGAGTGCCGTTGTCCACCAGGAGTCGTTCCAGAGGGAGGTGTGTCTGCCGATGATCAGTACTTTGGTTTAGTCCGAGTTGAGCTTCAGGCAGTTGTTTTTCATCCAGGTTGAGATGTTCTTCATACAGTTGAGGAAGTTGGTCTTTGTGGTGGGGGGAGTTCACTGACAGCAAGAGAATGAGCTGGGTGTCATAAGTTTAGGAGACTATGTTCATATCATGGACTCTGACGAGGTCCACGAGATGTTGTAGAGGGTTGGACTGAGGGAAGAACCTCGAGGGATGCCGCAAATGGTGCGCTTGAGTTGAGAGTTGAAGTGAGGGTGACGTATTCTCTGCGTGCACCCATGAGAAAGGATACCATACATTTGAGTCTGACGTCTGTAATTCTAATCTGTTGTAGTCAAGTGATGAGTGTGTGAGAGGAGATGGTGTCAAAAGCTGCGGAGTAATCAAGAAGAATCAGGGCATCTGATTCTCCTCTGACAAGTAGGGTGCGGATGTCGTCTGTTATGACAATGACTGCTGTCACTGTGCTGTGGTTGGCTCTTAATCCTGATTATGAAGCGTCCAGAAGATTGTTTCTCTTGAGGTGTTCCGTGACTTGTAGATTGATGGCCTTCTCCAGGACTTTGGCGGGAAACAGGAGCAGGGAGATGGGGCAGTAGTTCTGGAATACACTGGGGTCTGCTGATGCTTTCTTAAGGAGGGGTCTGAACTCTGTGTGTTTCCAGGTGTCGGGAAAGGTGGTCGTGGTAATGAAGGTGTTGAGGATGGTGGTGAGCTGGTGGCTGATCTCGTCGCTTTTGACTCTTAAAAGTCAGTGGGGGCAGGGGTGGGTGGGTGCTCCAGAGTGGATGGTGCTCATTAGAGCATTTGTGTTTGGTGTATTAAGCTCTTCCCATGTGGATAGCAGGTGGTCTGTGGGTTGAGGATCAAATTTTCTGTAGATGGTTGCTATCTTGTTGTGAAAGTGGTCTCCAAGGGTGGGCCCAGAGTTCCTGTGAGGATGGGATCGAGTTTTCGGTAGCGCACAGGGAGTTAAACTCTGATGATAATTTGGTTGGCACTAATCTTGATCTGGCATGTAAGGTCTTCTTTTTTGTGTGGCTTTGAGCTGGTAGTGGTAATTGTTGAGTGCTGATTTAAAGGCGACTCAGTCCACATCATTGTTTCCTGCTGGTTTGCCATTTTCTTTCCAGTTGTTTACACCTGCATTTCACTTCGCTAAGTTCTGGAGTATACCAGCTGGCTCATTTGTTGTATCTGTACGTTCTGGCCGGTTTGGTGGGTGCAACTCAGTTGGCAATGCTGTTGAACCATGTGGAGATAATCCTGTTTACTTGCTCTTTTAAAAAAAAAAAGAAAACAGTTTTTATTAAGTTTAAAGAAGTTAACATGGCATGGGCAAACAAGCAGAACAATAGCCATGATGTACTAACATAAATATGTACTGCAGAAAGGGCCATCTGAATGTTACAGTGGTGCTGCATTGTATAAAAACAAAGAAAGGAAGGAGGCAGATACCAGTTGTACAGATGAAAGTAAGGGCCAAAGAAGGATACAATGTAATCAACGTATGCCACATAATCTGCAACAAGTATTCAAACTAAAAGAAAAGAAACATCCAATAAAAATCCAGCAATTTCCTCAGTGTAGATACAAAAGGCCTCCTAAGCCATACTGTTGGTAGGAAATGATGGATAGGAATAGTAAAGGGTTTACACTACAAAAAGGAATGTCCGAGGATGGGGGGGATGTAGGGTTACAGAAGTTGGTAGAGAGGGTGGAGGAGAGGGCCAGGTACTGGAGTCCCACTGCGTCCATGGGGGGTTAGCTTGGGAGGGGTTGATGAACATTGAATAGTGAGATATTGAGCTGTGATATGACTGAGCGGGCTTCTTGGAACTGATCAGCAATTGATAATGAATTATCGCTAAAGGGTTGCAAAATATCTTTTGTCCTAGAGGTTGGGGGTTGGGGAGAGGTATACAGTTATCCGGTATTGTTGCAGTATGTCATGCTTGTGAGCCACTTGGCAGTAGTGGGGGGCTGGAGCTTACCTCAGTGTAGTGAAACTGCACGTTTGGCCAGTAGTAGTGCCAAAGTGGTAAACTGGCTAGTGCTTTTGTGGAGTGCTTGTATGTAGCCTAGCAGGGGGAATAGTGGATCCACATCCAGGTTAATCTCTATCATTTGGGTTAACAGGGAAAAGATCTGACCCCAATAATGTGCTATTTATCTACAGTTCCACGTCATGTAAAGAAAATATGCTCCAGGAATGTGACATTTAGGACAATCTAGTGAGCCTAATTGGTCCTATTTGTGTTGGTCACTAGGAGTTATGTAGCTGCGTTGCAGAAACTTGAAATGAAGAAGTGTGTGACAATGGTTCGGTGATACCATCTGGGTTTGGGACAGTACGCAGACCATATCTTATCTTTTATGGATCTCCACAGGTCCCGTTCCCAATAGGATGTGAGTTTTTCATCATGAGATGGAAGCAACGCAACACTGGCTCAATACAGTTTGGATACTAGATGTACCCTGTTGGAATCAATAAACTTTAACGTTAGAGTAGGGAACTCATTTGAATATATATCGGATAAGTCAATATGGCAGATCTCAATGCATTGTGGATGCAGTGCATAATAAAAAGGTCCATGAGTGAAGCATTGTTGCGATGCAGGTCCATGGAGTGTGTTAGTGCATGTCCCTCTGGGAAGAAGTCACTGAAAGTGTGGAGACAGTATGCTGACAAGGCCATTTTACCAGGGTTTCACAAGTGATGGGCAGCCAATGGTTGGCTATCAACGCTAAGGCAGGAGAGTAAAGGAAAGTGCCACCCAAGAGTCACCGAAGCTTCCTCCATGCCCAGCAGGTGGTGGAGAGTGTTTCAATATCCTTGGGGTCCAGAGGGAACCCTTTGGAAGGATGTGACAAGTGGAGTGGGTGCAACAAAGTCAGCACCAGTGGGTGTAGCTGATACACAGTCACCGACCAGAGCAGATAAGTTTGAAGAGTAACCCACGTAGGGTAAAAAAGAACGAATAGGTCAGTGGTATGGGAATATTAAGGAATAGATACAGGAATCGGGGAAGGATCACTATTTTGATTATCGTGACCCTGCCGACCATTGAAAGAGGCAAATGGATCCATTGATCAATTTAAGTTGATAGTGTTTGATGGCAGAATCATAATTCACCCGCACCAACTATTCCTTGTCGGGGGTGGAGTAGTATATGATAGATATTTAACTGGCCCATTGCACCAGGTTAATGGGAAGTCACATGGAGTCTGTTTTGTAGCAGGAGTTATTGGAAAAAGTTCTGATTTGGACGTGTTGATCTGAAGACCAGAATGGATCCCTAATTTTATCATTTCATGCAGAATTGGGGTTAGGCTCTTTCCTGGGTATCGGATGAAAAGTAAGATGTCATCTGCATAGACGGAGAGGAGTAGGGGGGCAGTTTTAAATTGGAAGCCGCAATGGAGGTGTCGCATCTTGAGATGACGGACCAGTGGGTCCATCGCTATTATGAAAAGTAAGGGTGACAGTGGGCTACCCTGACGGATGCCCCTCTCAATGGGTAATATAGCTGTGACTGAGCCATTGACTCTGAGGCAGGCTGTGGAATGCGCACACAGGAGGTTTATCAAGGAAGAGAAACCAAGGGGTGCGCTCAGTTTACGAAACATGCTGCGGAGAAAAGGCCATTCCAAGAAGTTGAATGTCTTCTCAGTGTCTAAGAGAGCTATCGCAGCTGGGACATCTGGGGAGATTCTTTGGATTACGGAGAACATAGCCTGCAAGTTCAACAATGTGGAGTGGTTGGGGACAAATCCCATTTGCGCAGGTTAAGATATTTGTTCTATTAGCAATGAAAGATGGTTGGAGATGGCTTTTGTCAATATTTTTATTAGCCAAATTGAGATGTAAAAAGGGCCTATAAGAACTGCAGCATAAAGGATCCTTGTCAGATTTAGGAAGGAGGGCTATTATAGTCTTACACGTAGAGGGTGGAAGAGTCCTCATTTGGAGGGATTTCTCATAAGCCATCAGCAGGCGTGGCACAAGTATACTTTTAAAATGCTTATATAATTCACCCCTTTAGCCATCTAGACTGGAGGACTTGGAGACATCCAGGGAGTCAATGACTTCATTAATTTCCTTACAGGATAAAAGTTTGATGAGGAATTGATGTTGGGGATTCAAGATCCAAACCATAGCCACCTCATCAAGGTAAGCCGTTTAGGCCTGTTGTCCCCTGATAAAGGTGCATGTAATACTGGAGTAGGGAAGCTAATATACCTTAATTAGAGTTAATCCATGTGCCCCTGTCCACGCTTAGCTCTGAGATGTATGAGTTGCTCTTCTATGGACAGAGAAGATGGCCCAGAGTGCGCCCAGGGTGCTCGCCCTCAGTATATCTGCACGCTCAAGCATGTTTATCCAGCTAGTAGACCTCTTGCGCAGCTAAATCATGGTACTCAGTCAGTAGGGAGGCTCTGACTTGGTGACAGGGTTGTACGAAAATCCAGGTCAGCCAGTTTCTTCTCAAGGCACTAGAGGCCTCCACATATGCCATTGAATACCCCGAATGCTTTGAGATGCAGATGCCCCTGATGTAGGCCTTAAACACCTCTCAAAGAGTGACTGAAACAAGGTGGACAGTGGAACCTTCTTTGTACATGCACCTATATATTTCTCTGTTTGACATAGATTGCTACGGACGATATAATTCCCAGCAGCTATTCCAATTGCCATTTGCCTAACATTACCGGCTGTTTTACCCACAATTATCTTTCACAGTAGGTCCCAACATCACCTATTCCTAAGCCTCTTCACGTGACGTAGTGCTGCCATGCAATTTACCTTAGAAATTCACCCTCCTCCCTGTAGGTAATAATAATAATAAAAACGCAGATAGATGTCATCTATGAATGCCACTTTCTATGTGATTTTTTCCCTTCCCTGAGTTTTATACAAATGCTTTCTTGTCTTGACATACTGTTGCTCACTCCTCATGGTCTAATGAGGAATGAACTGAGATCAATTCAACTGTATGTGTAATTATTATTTTGTTTTTTAAAGAATATGGTACTGTATTTGGGGAGCCTGTGGTCCAAGGGTCTGATATCAAAAGCGCCCAATGTATATTCTGATAGAATTGAACCTTTGTAATGCCAGCAAATCTTGTTTTTTTAATTTGTGACTATTACTGCTCGGCTGAGCAGTTTAATGGGTCATGATTTTAATTGTATGTTTGTATGTTTTGTTTTATTATAATACAGCCCTGAAGAAGTCCCGTAACGGACGAAACGCGTCGGCTGTTCTTGAACACAAATGGAACAATAAAGTGGATCTTTTTTTCTAAAGAATTGGACATTACTTGTATTGTCTTTGTAATCAGTTTGTGATAGAGATTGCTCACAAATTGAATATGTGGTGCACCTGAACTTGTGTATGAAATTATGTCAAGTTCTATTTAGAACTATCACTGTGATGGTGGGTGGTTATTCGGAGTGCACACAAATCCCCTCCTAGAATATAAGGGGAATTGACTTTTGGGGTAATCTTGGTTAGGTGCATGTACAAAGAAGGTTCCTTTGTCCGCCTTGTTTCAGTACCTCTCAAAGAGTGGTGTGTGTGGCCAATGTGCCTTCCTTAAGCCAGAGATATTACAGAACTGCTGCACGCCTTTAGACCACTTGATCTGAACGAACAAGGAGGCTATTTGGCGGTTACTCACTGGAAGAAACTCCAGTTGGAGTTTCGCTTCACTGATAAACACATGAGGTTCAGAAAGAAGCTGAAATCGTGGGTTTTCTCAGGACTCTAGTGTTGATGTCCACGAGATAATGTCCAAGACCCATTGGTTTATGTCTCATGCTACCAAACTCCTCCTAACAGGTTTTCATCTACCCTAGTGCCGTGATGTCCCTTGAGATGATTTTTGCGCTCTACAACTACAAATACCTTGCCTGCTTATAATCCTTGATCTCTGCTCTGCATTTCATATGGTCAAACATGACAACATGATAACCTTTTGGTGAAAGGGATGGGTTTATCTGGGTCTGTCCTAAATTGGTTTTTCTCCTTCCTTCATTAAAGCGCTCCATGACTCAAGGTCAGTCAAACCTTGTCGGACATGACTCCAGTCCCGATGGGAGTACCTCAAGGATCCACTCTATCTCCTATGTATTCCACTTGTTCATTGAACCGCTTACCGAAATTCTTACACAGTCAAGTATACAGTACCACATGTACGTGGATGACACACAGTTATGCTTGAAAATTTGTTTCCTCACCTGAAGATATCAAAACTCTTAACTCTGCGCCAATGAAAACTCAACAATGGTTAACTAGCTATCATCTTATTCTCAATACACTCAAGACTGAATTTCTCCTCATCGCCCCCTCTAATCTCTCTACTTCCATGGATGAAGGGCTCAAACAGCTGACAGCACTCGACTGCGCCGCGCATGTTGTTGATTCTACTAGATCTCTAGGCATTATTTTGGACAAATACCTCAATTTGCAAGTGCACATCTGTGTAACTACCAGAGGAACTAATTACCATTTGACCATTCTGAAAAAAATCAAAGCCTTCTTACTTTCAGATGACTTTCATTTAGCAGTCCAATCACTAGTCATCTCCTGCCTAAACTACAGAAGTGCTGCTCTTGCATGCCTACCCAAAACCGGACTGGCCTATTTATGAGCCTCTCTAAACTCAGCTGCTAGGCTAATCACAGGATCCAGGCACCTCAACCACATTTCACCGGACCTGAAATATTTCAAATGGCTCCCGTTTAAAGCGAGAATTCAGTTTAGGATTGCCTGCATGACCTATCACACATGTCTACCTGGCACAAAAACGTGTTCTATCAGGTGTGAGTCGCTCTCAAAGAAGTTCTAATTCACTATTGTTGAAACCACAGAAGTTCAACAAAAAGAAAACTTAAAATTGCTCCATTTCAGGTCTTGCTCCTAGAATATTGAATGCAATTCCTCCTGAAACTAGACCAAGTCCTGCAATTACATCCTTCAAAAAAGAAATAAAATTGTTGTGACTGAATAGATACCTTCAGACATAGACCTTATTTCCTGAAGTTCAAACTATCTTCACTATACATTTCTATACCCTGTTTACTCAAATTAGCTTGTTTTAACTACATATATCCGGTATCTTACCTGTTTCTTTTTTATTTTTGATATTACAATCTATTTGCTATTTATATAACATACATCTGACTGCTATTCTAACTGCTTATTGCGTATGTTCTCTATGTCTTAACTTATTTTGCTATTTGTACAGTGCTCTGATACCAGGACGGGTCATGTTCACGCTATATAAAACTCCGAAAATAAAAATAAATAAAATCCAAGGATCCCAGGTTGCTAGTGGGAAATCTGCTAAAGATTGCTTTCACTTTATCTAGAAAACAATTCACGAGGGAATATCAGAAAGCCTGACTGCTTCTTACTTTATTCTTCGTTGATGGTGCAGTGAGCATGACGAATGTTTGAAATGGTACTTTATTAGAATTACTAGCTACTTTTATTTGTTCTGTGCAATAAGCTGATTTTTCAGATAGCAAGAGTTTTTTACATTCTACTAGACATTGTTTATATTTCACTTTCTCCATCCAATCGTAGCTTCTCCAATTTCTTTCCTGTCTATGACACCCTTGCTTTGCAAGCCTAAGTTTGACACTAAACCAAGGTGCAGGAGAGTTACTTCTCTTAAATGTTTTCGTATTTACAGGGGCTAATTTGGTAGTAGTAGATTCCAGCCAAACTGAGTAATTCCCAGCCATTAACTCAATGTCATTAGATTCTTCTGACTGTGATCCCAAAGGGAGACACAGCAAATTAGAAGCTTGAACCTATGCCAAGTGTGTGAAGCGGCAGGCTTTTCAAGAACCGTGAAAGAAACCATTTTGCAGGGAAGCTCAATCTCCCAGAGTACTGCACTATGATCCCACCAGGATGAAGGAAATATGGCCGGGCATTTAATGGAGGAATTGTTTGTAAATATTCCAGTAAGGGTATGCCTTGCCACGTGTGTAGGGTCAACAACTAACTGCGCCAGTCCAAGGCAGGACAAAGTGTCTATTAATACCTCTGTGTCCGGATCCGTTTGGTTCTCTACATGGAAACAAAGTCTCCTAATATACTGAACTATGATTTAAAAGAGAAAGAGTACAAAAGGGAACCAAAGGAGTCTCTAGGTCCCAGTGGGCGATATAGAAGATGGTCATTAAAAGACTACGTTGTCGGTCATTCAAAATTAACCATGAGTGTGCTTCAAACTCTGTCTACATGGCTGGTGGAAAAGTGGTGGAAATCGTGTCACGATAAATGACTACTAACCAGCTTCCACTCTTGTGGAGTCTATCTAATCTAAAGATGGAGTAGCCAGTGGCACTACTACAGGACATCTCCCATCTCGCCATTCATGTTATTCCAGAGTGCTAACTGTAAAAAAAAATCTGCAAAAAGCACATCATTACATGAAGTGGCATAGTGATGTAAAATCAGGGATTTTGTGTAAGAAGTATAATTCAAAGTTCCTGAGATTACACAAATTACATGGCATAATTGAAATGTCACCCATATCTAATACTTATGTGCAGGCCTACAATTGCTTGTCCATTTGTTTCATTTTTAGAATAATGTTGGTGCATTAAGTTTTAAGTTTAATTCATTTATTTAGTAAATTGCCTCTTAGGCAAAAGAAACATTTACAATAATACACAATAAAAACAATAAATATAGAATAAACCCAACCTTATTAAGTAATTAATAAAGTCTGAGTTTTACAGGGAGATATTTTGCTTTGTAAAGTGATTTAGGTATGACAATGTGTGCTTTTAATTTTTAGGTGTACTTAATTCACTTAAATGGAAGAATTTTGCATTTTAATTTCCAAATAATTTTAGCCATTCCCTTTACATTATTCAGTTTCTTAAAGTGTTTGACAGATGCATTATAAGTATGCATTTTTGGGGATTATTTTATGGATTTTTCAACTGGAAGGGTATTTCATGTTTTACTTAACTTGAGCTACACAACTGTTTTACATTAAGATGTGTTGCTATAATAATGTTGCTTTTTAATTTAAGTATCATTCTGTATGTTGTTGTAGGAAAGTAGAATCTGCTTCTTATGGTTACCCCCACTTTTTGCTAAACGGGATACTGTTTTTCTTATATTAACAAATACATATTTTTATAACTGCTGTGTGGTTTTCCTTTTATTTAACCAATACTAAAAGGTTGTATTCGGGTAAAACAAGTTGCTTAACATTCCTTCAAGTTAAAGCCTGAAGTAGCTTGAAGTCTGCTCTCCACAACTACCACTTGGAAAACTGTCTAAGGTCATCTTAGACCCCTTAAATGCCCATAAGGGTTGTTCGAACCGGTGCAAGGTGCCCACTTTAATTAGTGGATAGCATTTACCAGGCCAACTTCTCACAGTTGTTTTATAAAGAATAATTTTCAGTGATATTATGTATTCTTTAAATAATTTTCGATTTATAGATGAAATAGTTTATCTATACATTGATAATTCTTTCTTTGCTTTCTTAGATTATACTTATTTTATTTAATGTTGTATACAACGTGTAATTCTTAAATTTAAAGTATGTATCACGCCGATTAGGACCACTGCGCCAATCGCCGGGAGGCTAGCTAGAAATTGGAATGCAATAGACAAAACTGCTTTCTTACAGTCACTAGCTAATGCCATCCCCCCCCCCTGGACAATGACATAAACTTTTAAGTATCCACTCTCACAGGCTGGCTACAAGCGGCTAGCAATCTTCATGCCCCGTACAAAGGAATTAGATTGGCACGGCGTACGGACGCCAATAGATGGTTCTCCTCTGACTTAAAAAATAGGAAACTGGCCCTACGGCATCTAGAACACCTTTGGTGCCGCGAATACGACCCTGAGCTAAAAATTAAATATGTCAGGACTAGAAAGGAATACATGAATGCCATCTCCGCAGCAAAGGTGGATTACTTTTCTTCCCGAATCCTAGATTCCTCAAACAAATCTAAGGATATTTTTGCTATTTTTAATGAATTGACGAACCTGGAGAATGTCCGCCCTAAGGTAATTCCTACCCAGTGCCTGTGCGATTCACTCAACACCTACTTCAGTGACAAAATTGCAGACATTAAAACCAGCATTCCTCAACCGGTGAGCCCAATTACGACTGGTATGGCAATTAAGACCAGCACTGCCACCCTTACAAATTTTCAGCCCATAACTCAGGTCCAGCTCTTGGAACTTACGACAAGAGTCAAGTCCGGTTCCCCACTGGATATCTGCCCCCCCCCCCCGCATCCTAAAAGAGTGTTTTTCCACCTACCCGGCCCCTGCCCTTGCACTCTTAAACGACTCCCTCACCTCGGGCCTAGTGCCATCTGCCTTTAAAGAAGCCACGGTCATACCTCTTTTGAAAAAACTGGGGGCTGACCCAGCCTGTAAGGCGAACTACCGGCCCATTTCTTTATTGCCTTATTTGGCAAAAGTACTGGAGGCACACGTGGCGAAATGCCTATCTAATTTTCTGGAGGAATCCTCTTGTTTTGACCCCCACCAGGCTGGATTCCGGCCAGCACATTCAACAGAGGCAGTGGTCACCACAGTTTTTCACACACTGAAAGACTGTGCCGATTGACGCTCCCTCCAGGCCCTGGTGCTCCTAGACCTGTCGGCCGCGTTCGACACGGTCGATCACAATATTTTGATCGACCGTGTCGGACAGGCCGGCATACGGGACACGGCGGCTTGCTGGCTGAGGTCCTTCTTGGAGAACCGCTATCAAGCGGTCCGCCTGGGTGACCTAACCGGCCTTAAACAGCCCATCACATGTGGAGTGCCACAGGGCTCCTCCCTTTCTCCTCACCTTTTTAACATATATATACTCCCTCTCATTCAAACCCTCAGAGACAAACAGGTGAGAGTCTTCAATTATGCTGACGACTTACAGCTACTCTTTACCATCGATAACTCTGAAGACTCCATTCTCCATTTCCAGTCAACCATGAGGTATATTAAATCCTGGATGGACCAAAACCAGCTAAAATTAAATCCAGGTAAAACCGAATTGGTATTGACTGGGAACAGCGCTAAGTACTGGGGCCCCCACTATCGGCCATCAGATCTGGGTCAAGCTCCTTCACCCTCACCATCGGCCAAAACGCTTGGAGTCATCGTGGATAGCGACCTCTCATTAAAAGCACAAGTGGGCCAGGTGGTTTCCAAATGCTTTTTTCAGCAAAAATAAATTCGGAAGGTCTGACGATTATTAACGTCGGAAGCAATCATCCAGGTTGTGATCGCCACTGTTCTGTCTCATCTGGACTACGCGAATGCCATGTACTTGGGTCTTCCCAACTATCTACTCAAGCACCTGCAGATGGTTCAGAACTATGCTGCAAGGCTGATTCTAAAGCAACCAAGGTGGCATGCAGCTACTCCCCTTCTCATCAAACTGCACTGGCTTCCGGTCATGCAACGCTGTGCTTTTAAAGCAGGTTGCATGATCTTTAAGTCCCTGCACGGCAAAAGCCCTAAATTCATCAACCAATTAATCACCAGATATGTTCCTTCTCGCAACCTTCGCTCACTCCATCAAGGCCTCCTTCAGACCCCCCCTTTCAAACTCAAACGTGCTGGTGGCCGCAGGTTTGCAATACTTGCCCCTAGCCTGTGGAACACTTTCCCCTTGGAGATCCGGTATTGCCATGATCTCCTATCTTTCCGGAAAGCGTTGAAGACCTGGCTATTCAGACAAGCATTTTAATTAACTCTCCAACACTCACCCTGACCTATGCTGCTGTTGATCACAGCGCCAAGAAACTAATCAGTGATAGTGCGCTCAATAAATAATTTAATAACATAACATAACGTATGTGTTATTCTTTTATGTGAAATATTATGTAATTATAGAATTGTCTTACCAATGTAATTTATTTCACTTTTAATTTATTTTATTTCAATTTGGTTCATGTATTTGTTCAAGAAATTTAGTCAAAATATTGTATATTTAGATCATTTAAAAAGTATTATTCAAAAGTCGATGGTCTAGTTTGGCTTTTGTACTTTAATGGTTAGAGGTGTTTTGATAGTGTAAGTACATTCATGTATATACAATGGTTTCTATTGCTTTTCAAGTAGCTGAAATTTTTTATCTACCACTTAATGCTCATTCATTTGATAACTCTTTATTCAGCTTAAACAACCATAAAATAATGCTATAATGATACACTTATCAATAAATACAGCCATAACAAATACAGTAATAATACAAATAACAATAAAAGCATACAATGGATCAATCACAGCAGTGTCCAATCACAGCATACAATAAATTGGCGTTCAATAATAAAACAAGCAACATTAAAAAACATTCAGTGGGTCAATTACAGCCGCATCAAATGACATCATAAAATGACTGGACACATACTTAAAAGTGGCACAAAAAGACCCAAGGGTCCATTATGATGTCGGGCGGATCGCCACCGCCATGGTGACAGTGGCGATTCGCCCGACATTCATGCCCGCCCACCACCCATTTCCCCTCGCCATATTACTATGGCGGGGGGACCGCGGCGGACGTAAACACCGTCCGCCGCTTTTCTGCCCCGGTCTCCTTGCGGCCGGGGCGGATAATGTCTAATATGGTGGCAGTGTCTATTAGACACCGCCAGCCATATTATGATGCCGCCTCGGAAAGGCATGTGGAGACTCCCTGCCCGTTGCAAACCCCCTGGGTCTCCGGTGGCTGGGGGGTGCACATGGGGGGGTACCTATGGTACCCCGCCGCATTTCAAAGGGCAACATGGCAGGCACCGCGCGGTGCCTGTCATGTTGTGCTTTGAAATGCACAATGTGCATTTTTACCATTTCGGCGGGCGGTGCTGAAATGGTAAAAATACAAGATGCGCCCACCAGTGTGATGGGCGCATACTAATTGCTAAGGTGGGACCGCCGCTACTATGGCGGGCAGTCCCGTTTTGCATGGGGTTGGCGGGTGGGCAAAGTCCACCCGCCATCCTAATGGGGGCTCTATTGTACATATTGCTTCCTAATGTAAAGTGCTTCTCTAGCCAAATTTATAGCAGCTACGCAAACTTCCAGGGTTTCCTAGTTGGTTAAACATCTATAGCCTTCAAGATATGAGTTAAAAGAGAGAGAGCACTAAAGAGAGACTAAAGATTTCCCCATCACAGATTTATAAAGTGCACAAAATAAGTAAAAAGTACAAAAGTGCTTTGACTTGGGGTCCCGCGCCAGGATACTATTTTAGTAATAGAGCGCGTTACAAAACCATCTATATCATATCATATCATACCATAACACGGGCATGGTGGAAGGTTATCTTGCCGGATCACTGTTAAAATATCGATCACAAAAACACAGACCAACAAAAACATTGCCGCAAAAATATCGCATACAAAAATATCATCATCCTATACATAACAAGTTTTAACCCAAATATCGATATGTACATTTTGCCTTAATAAATATCGTTAACAAATATATCGAATACAAAAATATCGAAAAACGTCAATTAAAAAGAAACATTATAAAAATATCGATAACACCATTATCGACTTACAAATAACCTTATAATTTATACAAAATATATCGATAATTCTATTCAACATTAAATAAACACTCCTTTCAACTATCTAACATTTAATACATGAAACTTTTTTTAACTTATTATATGAACATATATAGGTTTAGAATATAGAATAATATTAATCAATTAAAAAACGCAAATAAATATGTACATGCACAATAATTAAAATATACTCAGTAACACATATTTATTAACATACATTTCATATACAACCATTTTAAAATTATAAAACAAAATTATTAACTTTAATTTTAAAACATCTACAGCAAAAAATAAATTATAAACAACTAACAAACAACAAATATAATTACCTAATTAAAAAGTAACTGCTACCACATTCAAAATAAGTTTCTCAACCATTGAATTTAAACTACAAGACCACAAACCAATTAAAATGTAGAACTACTTAACTAACCACTATAAAAACAATTACTTAACTTACAAAAATTACCATTCATCGGCCAAACATGGAGGAAGACTGTTACTTTGCTGGAGAGAGAGAGAAAGAAGATCTGCACTAACTACTATAACAGATTACATAACAACACAGGTAAGAAAAACCCTTTCTTAATTACTATAAAATCCTCAACATCCTTAGTTTAACTCTCTAAAGTATTTATATGTTCCTTCTTTTTAAATTAAAAGGAAACTTTCTAACATCAACAGCAAAAAGTATAACAGACAAACATGATTTACTACCTTATCTATTCCTACATGGAAAAAAAAACAAGAACTAATAAAATAGCAAACTATATCTAGAAATAAAGTAACATTGTTTGATAGTTTTACAAAGATAAAAATATAAAAAAGAAACTAATGTAAACATTTTCCATCATCGCTTCAACAAACTGCATCTACCAAAGAACATCCAACAAATTTAATTCATCTACTACAAAAAGTATACTTTCACTTTTAATAAATTATAAAAACAAAGAAACTAAAAATAATATACAATAATATTAACTAAAACTATTTTCTACCCCATTTACAGAAATTACAACTGTGAAACTGCAATAACAACAAATAAAGCCATCCACAAAACAGAAAGAACAACATTGTAAGTCAGGGGCGGCTGGTGACATTTGAAAGTGGTGAGGCGTAAACTAATTTGCATATTGCACCGCAGCAATCGAGCGCAGCGAGCGAGCCCGAACCACCTTTCATCCATCCATACATCATTCATGCATCCACCCATCTATCCACCCACCCACCCTGCATCCATACATCATTCATTCATGCATCCACCCATCCATCCATCATGCATCCACCCATCATGCATGCATGCATCCATACATCATTCATACATCCACCCATACATCCACCCACCCATCCTGCATCCATACATCATTCATTCATGCACCCACCCATCCACCCATCCACCCATCCATCCATCATGCATCCACCCATCATGCATGCATCCATGCATCCACCCATCCACCCACCCTGCATACATCATTCATTCATGCATCCACCCATCCATCATGCATCCGCCCATCATTCATGCATGTATCCATACATCATTCATGCATCCACCCATCCATCCACCCAACCATCCTGCTTCCATATATCATTCATTCATGCACCCACCCATCCATCCACCCATCCACCCATCCACCCATCATGCATGCATCCATCCATACATCATTCATGCATCCACCCACCCATCCTGCATCCATACATCATTCATGCACCCATCCATCCATCATGCATCCACCCATCATGCAAGCATCCATCCATACATCATTCATGCATCAATCAATCCATCCACCCATCCATCCATCATTCATGCACCCACCCATCCATCCATCATGCATCCACCCATCATGCATGCATCCATGCATCCATCCATACATCATTCATGAATCCACCCATCCATCCACCCACCCTGCATCCATACATCATTCATTCATGCATCCACCCATCCATCCATCATGCATCCATCCATCATGCATCCACCCATCATGCATGCATCCATCCATACATCATTCATGCACCCACCCATCCACCCATTCATCATGCATCCACCCATCATGCATGCATCCATCCATCATTCATGCATCCACCCATCCATCCACCCACCCATCCTGCATCCATACATCATTCATGCATCCACCCATCCATCATGCATCCACCCATCATGCATCCATGCATCCATCCATCGATACATCATTCATGCATCCATCCATCCACCCATCCATCCATCATGCATCCACCCATCATGCATGCATCCACCCATCCATCCACCCATCCTGCATCAATACATCATTCATTCATGCATCCACCCATCCACCCACCCATCCATCCTGCATCCATCATTCATGCATCCATCCACCCATCATGCATGCATCCATCCATGCACCCACCCATCCACCGAACAATCATTAATGCACCCACCCTGCATCCATCCATCATTCATGTATTTTTATGACCATATAAAAATAAATTATGGACTCTAACAAGCCTTTAGGATCGATGTTGAAGGATGTGCCAGTTTACATATTACATCACCCCTACCTTTTTATGCTGGAAACCTTCTACCGCCCATGTATTTGCCATCCTGTAAGCCCTAGGTATGTACTATACAAATTCACATACAAACATACACCAACATGCATGCAATAATAAATGCATATATCATGCTATTCCACCTCTACCGTTTGTTAACATTTTGAAATTTTATAACCTTAGTTCAAAGAGTACATTATATTTGTGGTGACAGTTGTTAACTCATTTTTTTGAAAATGTTTATAAAATGAAATCTGTTGAAGGCTGTTGTTGCAACTATCAAAAAAGAAATTCTGAGAATTTTTACATTTCCAAAACCCCATGCCCTGAAATAAACGGGTGACCTGGAATAGACGCACACATTTCTGCAGCAGATGCTTTAACACACTGAACTATCTCAAGTCATTTGTGCAAGCTAGTTTACTGGAAAACCGAAAAACACACACTCTTACCTTGCTGCCGGTCCCGCACACGTCACAGGCTCACAGCGCCCCTGGCCAATCCTGGCGCCAGTGGAACAGGTACCCTCTCGCCCGCAGCACGCCCATTAGGGCTCCTGATGGGCATGCGCAACGCCGCCAAAACACAAGTGCGCATGCGTTGGCACGGGTAAAAATTCACTCTCCGACCGCCACATTACGATTGGCAGACATAGCCCAATTTCCGTCCGCCATGGTAAATCCAGTTCCGTCAGTAGTTTGGTTCCGTGACGAGGGCGGACATAGCCAATAGCGAGAGACCGCCAGGCGGAAGGACGTGAGACCGCCGTACCAATTACAATGCCTCAAATAGGTCACCGGACCGCAACAGAGAAACCACCCATCAAAACCGTGCGGAAGCAACACAGCGGAGCAAAACAGGAATCCCAGAGTGCTCCACGCGGTCGCTGCCGCAGTGGATCCTGCCCTACAGGCCCTACCGCTGCTGTTCCTGATCCGCCATCAACAAAGACGCCGCCACCGTGCACAACGCCGCAGGTACGTCAATGACACACATCTGCACACAACATCAGCACACAACACCTGACCTGCAAATGTCTTCCTGTCCACTCCAGACCTCCTGGTGGGCACAGGACCATATCCACCAGTGTCATTGCAAGGCGCCTCTAGTTGTTAACCCACTTCTAGGCACCAGTACCATCCATCAACAAAGTAAGCACCGCCATCTCCCCATCAGGTCACCGCAGCGGTGAGGACACGGGAAAACATCCACACAATACAGAAGGCATGGCCAGCGCCACAGATGCGCAGTGTCAGTAAGGGGGTAAGGATTAAGTGGGACCTGAGCCCAAAGTAAATAGTGTGCCCCCATTGGTAGCAGCGGTCATTCCCTGATACAATCACAGCAACTACCATCACAACCTGCACCGGATACAAATGTGTGCCCATCTGACAATCAGGGAAAGTTATATCTGGCAACCAGTTCATAGGTGTAATGTTGGAAACCAACACCTGTATTGACTTGCCACACTGGTGCCCCTGGTTTCATCCTCCCTCCTTGCTAGTGGCTAAGTGAGTGTCAGGGACCAAAGCCCACCAGCATACTGGTACCACACAGGTGCCAGCCCCCCTTCCTGCTAGTGGAAAGGGGAGTGTCAGGGACCAAAGCTCACCAGCATACAGGTGCCACATAGATAATTGTCGTTGAACCACATGACAGGCAGAGTCAACAGTAGTTGACAATACACCACCCAATCCATGTGAAAATTAAGTCGACATTGTGTGGATCAGACTGGGACCAAAGCCCACCACCACACAGCTTCCCCTGGTGTCATCCACCCTCCCTGTTAGTGGCAAGGTGAGGGTCAAGGACCAAAGCACACCAGCATACTGGTGCCACTCAGCTTCCCCTGGTGCCATCCCGCCTCCCTGCTAGTGGCAAGGTGAATGTCAGGGACCAAAGCCCACCAGCATACTGGTGCCACACAGGTTCCCCTGGTGTCATCCCCCCTCCCTGCTAGTGGCAAGGTGAGTATCAGGGACCTAAGCCTGCCAGCATACTGGTGCCACACAGGAGTCCCTGGTGTCAGCCCCCTTCCCTGCTAGTGGCAAGGTGAGTGTCAGGGACCAAAGCCCGCCAGCATACTAGTGCTACAAACGTTCATCTGGTGTCACCCCCCTCCCTGCTAGTGGCATGGTGAGTGTCAGGGACCATAGCCCACCAGCATACTGGTGCCACACAGGTTACCCAGGTGTCATCCCCCCTCACTGCTAGTGGCAAGGTGAGTGTCTGGGACCAAAGCCCACCGGCATACTGGTTCTGCACAGCTTCCCCTGGTGTCATCCCCCCTCCCTGTTAGTGGCAAGGTGAGGGTCAAGGGCAAAAGCCCACCAGCATACTGGTGCCACACAGCTTCCCCTGATGTCATCCCGCCTCCCTGCTAGTGGCAAGGTGAGTGTCGGGGACCAAAGCCCACCAGCATACTAGGGCCACGCAGGTACCCCTGGTGCCAGCCCCCCTCCCTGCTTGTGGCAAGGTGAGTGTCAGGGACCGAATCCCACCAGCATACTGGTGCTATACAGGTTCCCCTGGTGTCACCCCCCTTCCTTCTAGTGGCATGGTGAGTACCAGAGACCAAAGCCCACCAGCATACTGGTGCCACACAGGTTCCCCTGGTGTCATCCCCCTCCCTGCTAGTGGCAACGTGAGTGTCTGGGACCAAAGCCCACCACCATACAGGTGCCCCTGGTGTCAGCCCCCCTACCTGCTTTTGGAAGGTGAGTGTTAGGAATCAAAGCCCACCAGCATACTGGTACCACACAGGTTCCCCTGGTGTCATCCTCCCTCCCTGCTAGTGGCAAGGTGAGGGTCAAGGACCAAAGCCCACCAGCATACTGGTGCCACACAGCTTCCCCTGGTGTCATCCCCCCTCCCTGCTAGTGGCAAGGTGAGTGTCAGGGACCAAAGCCCACCAGCATACTAGTGCCACACAGGTGCCCCTGGTGTCATCCCCCCTCCCTTCCATGGCAAGGTGAGTGTCAGGGACCAAAGCTCATCAGCATACAGGTGCCACATAGGTAATCGTGGTTGAACCACATGACAGGCAGAGTCAACAGTAGTTGACAATACACCACCCAATCCATGTGCAAATTAAGTCGACATTGTGTGGGTCAGACACACAGCAGTGTGCAAAAGCACATACTGACTTGTGATCATCACAAATACATGAATACAAATCAATGTGCCTAATGTGGCAGCAAACCTAGTGAACACAATACACTGACAGCACTGCATGCCCAGAAAGCAGTCTGGCAACAAAAAACAAAACACAATCACACATCTCTGATTGTCCCAGCATGTGGATACACAATACTACTCATCACACTACACACATCACAACACACACGGCCAGTGCAACTGTAGCTCTTAAAACACACATACAGCAGTGACCACAACCACAACGGAACAACAAAGCAAAACACAGGTGCAAACAACTTGACTAGAGGAATGTGCTGTTGAAACGCATGCACTGCACATTTGCAACCATGCCTGCAAGCAGGTACCTTACAACAACACCCATATGCATGTTAAAGTTTCCTGAGTGGCACATAGGACCAGTACACCCAGCAGCTATTCACAGCACCACTTCACGCCTTGAAGTGCTGGTGAGGGTCACACATTGTGAAGGCATGGGGTGGAACACATGCCACTAAATGGTGTATACATCAGGATTTCACAGGTGATGATTGTACAGCCAAAAACACATCAGCCAGTCATGCACAATATGCACACATCAAAACCACACATAGGGGATGCCATGAATACCCACAGCAAACACTGCATCAGCAAAGGAAACCAGACAAGTCACAGCAAGGCAGGTGAAAAATCCACCAACATGTCAGACTGGCTGAGTAGGACAGCACAAGTAGCTCCCGATTACATGACACACGTGCCTCAACAACAACACACAACTCACACTTTGCAGTCACACACTCTGCATACTCTCAACTGACAGCAAAAACATGAATGTGTCCACAAGGAGTGCAAGTACTCACTGCCCAACATCAAACTCATACATGTGCAAACAATTAGAGGCACTTGTCAGACAAAATAAACAAACAGGCAATGCATACCTGGATCATACATGTGTGTATTTGGCACATTAAGTGCCACATACACATCAACAACACTGACAAGGACAGGCCAAGCACACTGTCTGACTACTCAAGTACGCACATACAAATATACCCATGTGAGTATGCAGACAGACCTACACAAGATTACAACACACACACACTACTTTTCACACATCCAAACCCATCACACAGATAACACAAACCATGGTCACCCCGCAAGTCACACTGTGTGTACAATACACCTTGGTTGTGGCATAGCCTCCTAACATCACATGTGTACAATTGAAGGAATCTCAGGGTGATATGATGAGTGTAAGAGTACATCAACACAAACAAGCATAATTGCATTCCCAAGCCACATAGTTGATCCTAACAAATATTTCAGAATTGTCTTGGGCTGACTGTGAAGTGGTGTGGGCACAACAGATACACCCTCCAACAAAGGTGTCTACTATCCTCGCCCCAATGGCAAACCTGATTAACACCTCTTCGTCAAAGGGTGTCGTGCCTCCGAACTGGAAGAGGGCAGTAGTCAAAGCTCTGTTAAAAAAAAACAATCTCGACCCCCTGGAGCTGAACAACTTTCGGCCTATTTCCTTACTGCCAGGTGCCAGATGCCAGCAAGATGGCAGAAAAATGTATCAACCGGCAGCTATCTGGCTATCTGGAAGCAAGCAAGCAACTTACTTAAACCCTCACAGACAGGCTTCCGACCTGGCCAAGGTACGGAGACCGCGATGATAGCAGTGGTGGAAGAGGCGAGGAAGATCATAGATTCAGGGGGATCAGTGGCAGTGATCCTCCTGGATCTGAGCGCGGCTTTCGACACTGGTAACCATCAAACGCTGGTTCAGCGGTTGAGGGACCTGGGTATCTCAGGACTTGCTCTGTCTTGGCTGAAATCCTTTATACATAATCGGTCATTTCAGGTGGCAGAGGGCAATTTTATCTCCAATACAACCCCAATACATTGTGGTGTCCCCCAGGGCTCATCCTTGAGCCCCACGCTTTTTAATGTTTATATGTCCCCTCTTGAAAAAATTGTTACCCCCTATGGCATTAAGCTCCTGACTTATGCCGACGATACCCAGCTGGTTGTGACACTCAGTCAACAGGACTGCCCTTCCATCGATCTGTACTCCTGTCTCGGTGACATAGCCAGCTGGATGAACAGTTCCCATCTCAAGCTTAACAGCGAAAAGACGGAGATGATGGTTATGGGCATCCAGTCTTATTTCCGCCCAGAGACGCTGTGGCCTCCATGTATGGGACTGCCTCCAACTCCTAAATCAGACATTAAAAGCTTGGGGATCTGGCTCGATCAAGGCCTCACACTTAATACTCAAGCCAGAAAAACTGCAGGAGCCTGTTTCGGCCTCCTTCGAATGGCGCGAAAAATCCTTTTGCTGCTGCCCATTCAGACCAGGAAGCTCTTGATACAGGGCCTTATACTATCCAGACTGGACTACGGCAATGCGTTGTATTTGGGCGCTCCACAGAAAGTGACAGCTAAACTGCAGGTTGTGCAAAATACTGCGGCTCGGATTTTAACGGGCGCCAATAACCGCAGCTCAGCTAAGCCGGCCCTCAGGTCACTGCACTGGCTGCCCATCTTCGAAAGAGTACATTTTAAGGCCCTGTGCATTACCCATAAAATTCTGCATGGCAAGGACCCGCCTATTCTAAAGGACCTTATTTCCCCATACAAAACCAACAGAACTCTTCGATCCACGCATCTACATTTGACCGCCATACCAAGGATCAACAGGGCCCGGTCAGGAGGCCGCCTCTTTTCGTACAACGCCTCCAAACTCTGGAACTCACTCCCACTGGACATCCGCGCCCAACCCAATCTCCTTTCCTTTCGTAAGCTTCTTAAGACCTGGCTGTCTCCCTAATTTCCCCGCATTTGCCCTCACACATTATTTTACTTGCGCTGGGACGCTCACGGGCAGCCATGCGCTCTAGAAATTTGAAAACATAAACATAAACATAAACATAAACAGGTGCTGGTTTTTATCCCTGTGGGGATTTGACGGTCTTGGTTTTAGCCTTGGTGTTGGCCTGACTTTTGCTCCCCATCCCCTGTAGTCCTGTTGCTCCTCGCACATTGCTCTCCTGACTAAGCTTCACAGGGGTGTTGGTGGGAGTGGAGGTTTGTGGTGTGGGTGTCTTAGGGAGCTTTTGTTGCTTCGCCTTCACTGGCACCTGCACCACAGCAGGAATGCCAACTGACTTTGTGTCTTTAGCAGCAGTTTTCTGGATGGGAGGGTCCTGTGCTGGGTGTGATGTCTTGGAACCCGAGCTAGAGGCCTGCTTCTTTGCCTGATGCTCCAGAGTCTCATCTGAAGGGCTTGTTTCTTTGTCTCCCTCTCTGCCTGTGTCCAGTTTAGGGGCTGGTGTTTGTGGTCTGCCACGCTTGGGGTGGTGCTGTCGTGGGATGCACCTCACCAACTTGGGGCCTGAGGGCTCTGTTGTGTCTACACTCTCCACAGGTGTTGCCACTGGCAGGGTGCTTGTTGAAGGTATAGGAGCCGGACTTTGAGGCCGGGACGGCTGAATGGCAGCAGTCACAGTTGAGGATAAACCCTGTAGAGTCCTGTGTGGCTCACCCATGTCTGAATGAATGCCCTCCATGAATGGCAGAACTTGTCCCAACTTCTTGTCCTGATCCTGGTATGCATTTAGTAGAGCTGTCTGCCCCACACACAACTGCCGCAAGAGGTCTACCGCCACAACACTGAGGGCAGCAGAGGACACTGGGCAGGGGCAGCAGTGCTTGGGGTAAATGCAACTCTACCCTTGAAAGCCCTGTGTGCACGGAATGCACTAGTGGTAGTAGGCGGGATGGTAGGCACTGGACGATGTGTTGTGGATGTAGATTCTGCATTGTCACTCCCTGTGGCCACCATTGCTGTGGACTCCCCACTGGAGTCATCGGATGTAGATGTTGGGCTCTCTGGGCGTGATTCTTCATGGACACTCCTGTCACCCTCCGAGGCGCTGGACACCTCCGTGTCTGTGACCTCATGTGACTCATGCGTGCCAGATGCTTCAGCACTGGTTTCCGTCTCATTGCCTCCTGTGCACTCAGTAGATTCTGCAATGGACAGAAACAGAGGTTTAGTACAGTGCAGAGACACAAAGAACGTATGCATGCACAACACCAAAGTACATAATGACAACACCATGTTGCACAACACCCTGTGCAGCGTGCGTTTGTTACAACAAAGCTAGGTACAGAGGCAGATGCAAAAATGCATTGTTGACAGCAAGGTCCCATGTGATGTACACACAGGCAAACATCCGGGCCATGCTCCCTATGAACCCACCATGGACATCCCTGCAGGCAAACCCACGTGCCTGTATGTGATGGAGGCCTACAACACAGCCTGTTGCCCCTGTCATATATATGCAGTCACTGTAAGGAGACAACACTAATACTAGGAATTGCTTCTTACATTTTACCAGAGCTAATAATGCATCTCAAAATACACTAATACTAGGAATCGCTTCTTACATTCTGCCAGAGCTAATAATGCATCTCAAAATGTGCAAATAATCACAAAAATCTTTGCACGTTGTTGTCAGAAGTGTAGGTCACACCATTTCAAAGTGCTGCAAGGGACAGATCGTGAAATGCACACTTACATGTTGCACACTGCTGTAGACTGCCTGCTGATGTTGTTAACACCCACAATGCACACCATGTCATTATCGCACATGTCATGATGCAACATCAATTGCCATTGTACCTTACTTATGTGGATTCACATCCATGGAAGTAACATGACACCTTTACTCCACAAATAGGCCACTGAGTAGTAATCTTGTCGGAATTGACACATCAACGACACCAGAAGTGGCTCACGAATGCCATTCATGCAGTCAGTCAGTTACACACGAAGTCAGCCTTCTCAGAATACTCACCACATATATCCTGCTGATGGTCCCTCAAATGTCCATACAGTTCTGGCTGTTTCACAGCCAAGATACGGGACATAATTGGAATCAGGGTCCATCACGCCAGCCTGCCTGTCCGAGGTGCCAGCCCCAACGTCATCTCTCCCAGGGTCTTGCTGAGACAGGAGATGTCGTCTCACCTCTTATGGCAGTGTTTGTGCCGTCTGTTGGACACACCGAGGGCCCGCACCTTCCATGCAATGTCCTTCCATGCGGGTTTACGTTGGTTGACCTTCAACTGCAGGCATGGGAGACAAGAAAAGGAAGTATCAGACACCCTGTGTGAATTCACAACGTGTCAGTACAGGAGAACGGAAATGCATGCCACACTAAAAACAACATCCTCATCAGAGGACATACAGCATTACACATTGTACATTTGCATGACATGACTACATACATATTTAAGTATGATGCAGGACACAGGACATGGCCATCACCTACACAGGCACAATGGCAGCACTGAAAGCTATAAGTAGTAGGCATCAATCGGTGACGCAGTCTGTGAGTGAGCAACACATGTAACACAGTGCAAGAGATGTGTTGTACCTGAATGACTGCATCAACCACTCCCCCACACCCCAATGCCCTTGGCATGGTGATGCCTCACTGCCTCGTGTATGACGCATTTCTTGACATATTCATAGTCATCATACCCTTATCACAAAGTCAATACCTGTATTGTGCAATACTCAGTCATATGATGGCTCTATGGGTAATAGGTGTGTGGAGTTGCAAATTACAGAACTGGGTAACAGTCATGCAAGGGACTGTTGAACATGCTGCACACCTAAACCTCATGCCCTATAGCATTTCAGAACACACATCATCCATTGGCCTAATACAGTATATATATGAACATCCACTAGTGAGTTTGTCACTTGTGAGTGGGCAATTACATCACATGGTACAGTCAAAATAACTCCTGACTTGGACTGTATCTAAACAACATTTGTCTGTGTGCCAGCTTTGTAGAATGCAAGGCACTCCCTACCCTCTGCTCTGTCAGTTATGTTGCCTAATGAGGCTACAAAGATCATTTACATTACATTGCATCACATGGCAGTGTGATCCAGATTTACAATAGATGATATCATAACAACTTGTTCATTGCTGTAGTGCAGGAATGGCGGGAGAGGTGTACAAATTACCTCCTCAGCACATTTGTCCCATTGCAATTCACAGGGGTCATGTATGGTGCATGCAATGATAACTAAATGGATCCATGAACTTGCACTCACAGGCACATACTAGTGCACAGGAACATCAAGGTGACATTTTGAGCAGTATCACACTTGTATTCAGTCACACTTAACAGTACACCTGGCGCACCAAAATGCTGCCCACACTGTCCAAGGACATTGTCCACCAGAACCTCAAGCTCCTCCATGGTGAAGGGACTGGCCCTGACTTTCTCTGTTATCGACATCACAGTATCCAGGTATCTGGGAAACAATCAGTTGCTGTGGAGTAATGGCAGTCAGCAGTGTCTGAAGGCATGTGAGATCTGTTGGGCTAGCACATACATTTATGGCTAGCGATCACATCCGTCATCTGCTTGTAGTGTAGACTCTGACTACAAGCAGATGATGGATGTGATCGCTAGCCATCCCTCGCAGAACTGAATTCTGAAGAACTGAATTCAGGTACTTTTCCCATTGACTTTAACGGATAGTGTTCGAGGCTACCACCACGTAAAGCACCTCAGTAGCCAGATACCCTAGGGCAGATAAACATGAACTGTTGGTGCTTTCTTGGACTTTGGCCCCTACTTATCTTAAGTCCAGAAGAACAGTCCTGTAAGTCGTTTAACTTTGCCTATGCAGTGTGTGTTTCTCCCATAGGATAGGATTCCCGCATTCGTGGCTCATGCCTCAAATCTGACAGCTGTCATTTTCTACTGTTTCTACTGTAAAATTTGATAATGTCTAAAGTACTTACATGATTCTGATAATTTTGGTGTTTAAAGTTATATAAAAGTTGGTATTTTTCTAAATTGGTCTTAGGTTTTTTCTTCAGTGTGTGTAACTTATTGACTCTGTGTGTACAACAAATGCTTAATACCAACCTCAGATAAGCCTAAACTGCTCACCCACACTACCACAAAGAGAGCATTTGGGATTATTAATTTAAGCCCTCTAAATCAATAAGGGTCGTCTGGACTTTCTAAATAGCGTACCTCATTTTCGTACACTACATAAAAAGACCGCTTTCTACAGGTACCATTTACTAGGGAATTTGGGGGATGCTAAAGTCTTTGCCAATTGGGTTACAATTAGACATTTACCTTGTTTTAAGGCAAAGAACACTGGCACTCTAGGCCTGGTTAGTAGGGACCCAGTGCACTTTCAGTCAAAAAGTATCAGTAGTAGGATAAAAAGTGGGAATGACCATGTTAAAAAAAGTACTTTCCTACAAGCACAAGAAATCAAAGCAAGAATAGGCCCTTTACTGCCAGTCCACAGTTCCAGAGAGAGCATCAACTTGCCACTGAGTTTCACTTCCGGTCTCCATCTGAGCCAATTCTGAGTCTTGTCCCACTTTACTCTTATTTCTGGTGTGCATTTGCAGTATTGCAACAAGTAGAGGCCTTCAGAGAGGCCATTCGGCATGTTTTTGGCACTTTACTCGTCCCCTCTGGTGTGCCTTCATGCCCCAAAGATCTGAAGGTGCCTCCATGTGGGTTTCCGCCGGCGAGTTTGCCCTCAGCATTTGTCTATGCCCCTTGATCCCACATGTGGATTCTGGTCCCATGCTCTGCACCGTTCCCCCCTCTCATTGACGCCAGAGACAATGACGCCAACACTGGAGGATGACTTGGAGCTTGTTGTGCTGTCCTGCTCTGAGTAAATGGCCCGAAACCTCTCCTGAGGCCGCACCTGACTTTCTGAGACATGTATTATTATTATTATTAAGTGACATTTATAGAGCGCACTGACACCATGAGTTTCCGGGCGCTGTAGGACAGAGGCAAGATGCAGGCTGGGAGAGTATCCAACTAGTAATCCTTCTGATTCTGATACCTTGCCCTTACCAAGCGTTAGGCCTCAAACTCTGCATAATATTTCCATCTCTGAATCGGAAAATGATGACCTTGATGAAGGGGAGGGTTTTATTCCCCAAGACAAGGAAACTCGATATGAAGACCTGCAAAATGCTAGTGGCCTGGACATTTCTTTTGACACAGGCATTGTTTCTCGTCCTGCTACTGAGGGTAGAACATTCTTCGCCATAGTTATATGTAGGGTGACTGAAGTAATAGACCTACATTTGCCGAAGGTTAATCTTCTGGCAGAGGTACTTAAGTCTGGTCAAACACCTACAGAACCTCTATTACCATTTAATGAGAACCTAACGGAAAATCTCTTGGGCATTTGTGTCAAGCCATGCTTGGGACCACCTGTTAATATTTAGATTGCTTGCAGCCATCGGTCAAGACCAGGAGACCCAGCCTTCCTTTCACTTCCTGTCTCCATCGGAGCCAATTCTGAGTCTTGTCCCACTTTACTCAGAGTGCAACATCCTACACCAGAGAGCTTTGCGCTTCAGGTTTTCACTTATAAGGTCAAACCCAATACCTTCCTCACCAGTGTTGATTGTCATTCCATGCACCCAAGACCTTGAGGAAGCGATCTCTCAAGCTTCTTGCCACTCGACGTGCAAAGCTGCGATGGTCTCGATTGTAGTCGAGAGGAAGGTCCGGGGATTGGCGTGGAGCCAACAATCTTCCTCGCAGTCAAAGTCGTCCCATCCGTTAAGACCCTCAAGAAGAAGAGCGGCAAGTTGAAGATATCTTCAACTTTACCCTGTACGTCGAAGTAATTGAACGAGACGTACAAGCTAAGGGCCTGGCTAAGTAGTTGACCCTGCGCGTGAGCCGTCTGGTGCTCAGTCAAAATATCGATCCCAACATTAATATTGAGTTAAAAATATCGAAGGTGAAGAATATCGAGGTCAAGAATATAGTTGGACAGAATATCGACCCTAAGGTAAGTAATATCGATTTTTTTAATATCGATGTAATTAATATTGATGTTACTAATATCGATATTTGTTTGTTGTTATGTATTTTATTATGTAGTTTATATGTATGTGTTATGTTTTTTGTTAAGTTTTTTATTTGTTTTAAATTATGTGTACTATTTTTTATTTATTAAAAATGTTATATTTAATTTAATTTTATGTTTTAGTACTGGAGCGGGTTGTGGGTTTATAGGGGAATAGGGTGGGAAGAAATTTAATTATAGTAAATTATTTATTAATTTTTTAGTAATTGTAAATTAGTTTTAATTCATTTTTGCGTTTAAGTTCTGTAGCGGGTTGTGGGTGTTGGGGTTCAGGGGTGACGGGTGCCTTCTGTCAAGTCCCCCGTTCAGTGGTTTTAGCGAATTGTGCCAAGTGCATGTACGAATTTATGGACGCTCCCTTGGGCTCGCTTTAAAAGGGGTTGCCCGCAGGAAACCGGTGCTTGGTTTCTTTGATGGTCCCTTGCCATGTGATTTCCAGTTCCTGTTTCCCTACCTTGTTCCTTCTCTATTGCGGTCCACGACTGTGGGCCTCTAAAAGGCTGGTTTTTTACTTCCCTTTTCCTATGAACCTTGTTTTCTTGACCTTTGGGGTTATTTGAACCTTCTAGTGGGGACCTGTTTTGTTATTTGAGATGCTAAGGGATACGCGGCTGTGTTTCCCTTGAGAGCTGGGCGTCCCATTTTCCTCTTTTTGTAGTCAAACCATCTTGTTGTGTATCCTGTGTGTGGTTTCACGAAGGAGCTGAATAACGGCCATTTTTTGTGCTACCTTCGTGCTTTTTAGATATAGGGGTTTTTTGGGTGTCTTCTTAGTCCTTGGACACCTTTTTTCCATTATCCCTTCCCAGTTCTTTTTTTGTTTCTTGTTGATTCCACCCCGTTGTTATTCTCGGTGTTTCCCGAGGGGGTGTGGTTGGTCTGGGTTGACGGGAGAAAGATCCAATACGAAAGCAGGCGATTGTTTCCTGTTTTGTTTGAGCTACTCCCGAGTTGTGACTGGGAGGTCTCGACTGGGGTCAAGCAGTCTGTTACCACGGGATCTGAAGAGACACGCTGTATTCCCCAAGACCTTGTGTTTCCCCGTTTTGTTTACCCACCCTCTCCCGGTGTCATGTTCTCCATCACCCGGAATATATCTGTGGGTGTTGGGGTGTCACGGCGAGGGTAGGGGATTGGGACTTTCTTCACTCCTGTGGTGTTTGACTGGTTGGCAGGCGGAACAGTGGCTTTATAGGGGAATTGAGTAGGAAGTAATTTAATTGTAATTAAGTAATTATTTATTTTTAATTGATACTGATAATTATTTAATTTATAATTAAATATTAATTGGTAATTATTTATTTTAATTGGTAATTATTTTTTTAATTGGTAATTAAGGTTTGTTATTGGTAATTACATTTTTTAATTGGCAATTATTTTTTTTAACTGGCAATTAATGTTTGTAATTGGTATTTATATTTTTTAATTGGTAATTACATTTTTAATTGGTAATTATTTTTTATAATTGGGAATTCATTGTTTTAAATTGGTAATTGATATTTTTAATTGTTAATTACTTTTTATTAATTGGAAATTCATTTTTTTATGGGTAAATAATTTTTCATTAAAAATACTTTTTATTTAAAAAAAATTAGTTTGCCATTTTTTCATTGTTAATCAATTTTTAATTATTAATATGGTTTTTGTTTTGAAAAATATTTTAGTGTTCAATATTTATTATTTGGTAATTTATGTTTATTAAATAATATTTATTGGTATTTATTGTTAATTTATTCTTAATTAATTATTCAATTGTAATTATGTTTTTAGTAATTATTAATGGGTATTTGCAAATGATGTAGAGTTATTTAAAAATAAAAATTGTAATTATTTTATTTACAACAATTATTTATAAGTATGTTATATTTAACTTCTACGCTATCCAATGCTTTCCCTACTGTTGCACTCTCTGGGGTTGGAATAGTAATTTTTACCTCTACGTTTATACACTCTGGAGTCAACAAGCCTTGACAACGGCAAGTTGATGCTGTGCACAGAGGTTCCGTTCCAGTGGTTCCGACTAGGGATGCAGGCCTCAAACTTGCTGAGAGGACAGGGCAGGTCTCGGGGTAGTTGCAGAACCACCACCTGTGTTGCTTAGCCTTTTGGAGTCCGTGGAACGTCAGGAGCAGCAGACCAGTCAGCTTTGTTATGGTGCCTGCAGATGCAGGGGAGTGACTCCTTCACTCCAAGGAAAAATACTTTGGGTGTCCTTGATGCCCAGAGGCCTGAAGAGGAACCTGGATGGAGCACAGGCACAAATGATGCAGAAGACTGGCAGGACAATGGGACCAGGAGCAGAAGGAGTCTTTCTTGATGCAGTCTCGGTTTCAGACGAAGTCCATGGTGCCCAGATGGTTGAAGTGGAAGCGGTTCCAGATTTGAATGTTGTCCCAAACCGAATCCGAAGTGTCACACACAGGTAAGCCCTTATGCACCCTAGGGAAAGGGTTGGAACAATTCAGAGGATGGACAGAGGGGAGGATACTCCCATGTACTTTGTCTAGTTTTGCACCAGAATGGGAGCCAACGGCTCCCTGAACTCGCTCAACCTGGAGTATGCAAGGTGGGCTCCAAATGTGCCGTTCAAAGCAGTCTGGTGGCGCTGGCAAGCGTCCCCACCCCAGCCCAAAACACTAGTTCCTTTCTGGGAGATGGTCGCAGCTCCCCGTGGCAGGAATCTTCCCCTGCTTGAGCTCAGCTCTGCAGCAGGAGGGCAGAAAAACGTTTGTGGTCGGCAGCAGCACTAGCTTGCTATAAGACCCTGAAAGGCTGGTACAGGGAATACAGGGGGCACCCTAGGGGGGCCACCCAGTACATGGGATCCTACAACCAACACTGGAATTGGTGTTGAGGTAGGATTCGAACTTGTTTGATATCAAACATGACCGGTTTCGGTGCAACCAATATATAGTTGGACATCTCATATTTGACTTAATGTCCACTATATGTATTAAATGGCTGACCGCAATTACAAAGCTTGTAGAATCGACTCTGGGATTTGTAGAGGGTCCCTGCTCGTGCAAGGGCCCTCTCACACTTGTAACCAAGCATCCTGCCCTCAGGACTTAAGAGCCTATCATAGGGGTGACATAGGTTTTAAGTGAATTGACCTCAGATATAAGGAAACGTATATCTGTTGTAAGTGGTAATAGTACAAACTTACACAGGCTGCAATGTCCTGTAGTCACCATTTGAGTGGTCTCTCATGGGTGGCATAGTACATGCTGCTGCCTTGGGAGACCCCTGGTATACCTATGCCCTGGGTACCTTAGTACCATATACTAGGGAATTACATAGGTACACCAGTACCCAATTGGGAAACTACTAAAGTACTTATCACTATCATATTTAGGGAGGAACCTCAGTTACTAGGGTCCTGATTAAAAGGATCCTAGTCAGTATAGTCTGAAAACAGACCAACACCAGCAAGAAGTGGGGGTAACCATGAAAGCAGATCCTACTTTCCTACAGGCTGTTACTACCATTCACTTTGGGATTTGGTTGATGCTGCCTATGACCCCGGAGGATGTTCAGGCAATACTCTCCTAAGCTATGGCTGCTAGCAGAGAGATGCAATTAAATTCTCAATCTGATGTGGGCTGGACATGACTGACTTGCTAGGCAGAGCGTTTTCTTCGTCGGTGGTCTTGTGGCACCACACCTGACTGAGGACTGCTGGCTTTTCAGGGTATGTCCAAGCTTCGTTTACATGCCCTCTAATGGCTCCATTCCCTTCTGAGATAAGGCAGACTCAGCGCTGGAGCACCTCATGGGCATCAGAGCTATGGCAAGGTCCTTGCACCTTTCAATGGACATGCCCCTTTCACTTATTTCCTAGCAACAGCAGGGCTTCCAGCCATGTCGCCACCCACTCAGCCACCACGGCACGATGAAGATGCCTACTGGATTACTAATGTTTTCCTCTTTTAGGGTCCTAGTTTTCCACATCAGTGGTCAGTGTACTTCATGGCTCTATGCTTCTGGTGTGGAAAGTCTCGAAAAGCAACTGATCTCAGTGAGCCTGGGTGATGCCTATATAGGCACCGCAAATGCCACTTCCAGAGAAGATGGTGCCAAAGACCTCACGTGGAGCCGAACTCCGCCATCTACCGGTGCACAGGGGTACAGTTCACTAAATATTTCCAGATCCAGCCTGATGCTTGGGGATAATTCTAAGGTAAGGAATCTGAAGCTATATGGTTTCTCTACCAGATAAGTTGTTACTTAAGGAAAGTAACTTGTTCATTTGGCCTCTTTATTTGCCCTTCGGGTGCTCATTAAAGTGATGGATTTAGTCACAGTACACCTTCGGAGGTCAGGTGTATCAGAGTTCCCCTATGACGACGACTGGCTACTGAAGGCAGGCTCACCCTACGGAGTCATCAACCTATTCCAGATGACCGCCAACGTACTAACATTATTAGGGTTCAACATCAATGTGCCGCAGTCACACCTAACTCCTTCAAAGATGCTTTGATTCATAAGAGCTATTCGAGATACGGTACAATTTTATGCCTTCCCTCAAAGAGAAGAGTACAGGACATTTGGTCTACAATGCTGATGTTTCAGCCTCCGTCAGCCTCCGTGTGGATGACTCTCAGAATGATGGGATTGTTGGCCTCCCACATCTTGCTGGCCAAACATACCAGATTGTTGCAATGGGGCTTTGCAGTTGAACCTCATGTCCCAGTGGGCACAGCACCATGGGAGTCTGATTGTATCCAGGTTTCAAAAGGGACTCCAAAAGATCTGCAGTGGTGCAGACAACCTAGTGGCACTGGATTGGGCCAGGGAAGTATGATACCTGGAACTCCTGGGCATGGTCATCTGTTCTCTGATCAAGTTTGCCCTTTGGGAAGATCAAACAGCAGTAGCTCAGGGCACTGCACTGGGCCTGCATAATTTGCCTCTGCATACTTGGAGATTGAGCAGCAGCAGTTGACCTCCTTCAACCTTCTTACTGAGATAATTGATGTCATTTTGGGAACAAGGCGTCCCTCTGGAAAATCAATGTACTCCAGCAATTGGGACTAATTTGTGGCTTGGTGCAGCACCCTACGGATTTACCAATTGCAAGCAAAGTTGTCTGGCGATTTGTTCATTTTTTCCCTGGCCAAGCACAGACTTGCTTTGGACACTCTTAAAGGCTGTTTTTCTGCACTTTCAGCTTTTTTGCAGTGCTGCATCTCTTTTAAATCACCTGAGAGATGTGTTTGTTATGAAATGCCTCTTTTTGTATGGTCACCCCCAGGGTTTTTTGACAGATGCTGCTGGATGTTTGACTCTCAGAGTGCCCTGAGGCCAGGTAACCAGACCTCTGTGCCAGTGCCCTGACCCCAAAACGTGAATGTTACATTGGCTATACCCAATTGGCATGGGCTAACTTACCGATACGTCCCTAGTATATGGCACCAAGAGCACCTAGGACCTAGAGTCACCAAAGGGATTGCAGCACTGGTTGGGCCATCTTGGGTGTGACAAAGGTAAAATGAGTCTCCCAGTCCACCATTGCAGACTGCAAGAGCAGTTTCAAACTGCTAGCCTGACTTTTCCATTGAGAGCTATGTAAAAGTCAAGTTTTCCCCTGAAAAATGTGAGTCACATTTATGGCAGGCCTACCGACCTTAAGGCAGGCTGCAGTATTTTTCATAGGCAGAACATGTATCATGTGTGTTATGGCAGTAAAAACACAAAACTGATGTTTTTACTACAGAAAGACTTGGCTGTTCATTTATGAGTGCAGGGTTACGCATTGACCCCCTCAACTGTGCTAACTCCTGAATGGAATTACCACAGTGGACACTCCAAGGTATCAAACAAGTTGTTACACTAAGCCCGATTTGATTCTCAAGTCACAATTAATGTAACAAGTTACTGTGTGCGTCTTTTACAAAGTTGCCACTTGGTTGCCTTCAATGGCCTGTGCATTTAATGGTTTTACAACGAGCTTGAACATGAGCCAGCTTGGGTGTTAGCCCAAGAGCCAATCTTCTTTGAAGAGCAAATGGGGACCACTTGGGGAGGGGCAGCCCCATTGTTTAGGCAGACTAGCTGGGGGCAGGGCCAGACTAGGAACCACAACCGGCCCTGGCAAAGTGCTCGGAGGGGGTGAAGGGGGGGCCAGCCGAGCACTTTGCCGGGGCCAGTGTTCAGCCGATTTTGTTACAGGGCCGATTTTGCAGTCATGCTGCAAAAACGGCCCTGTAACAAAAACGGCCCCCAGGGGCCCAAAACTGGCCCCCACCCGTGCGGTGCACCGAGGGATTGCCTGGTGCCCGTTGTGGCCAGTCGGGGCCTGAGCAGGGGAGGGGGAAACCTGTTATCAAATCGTTTTTTTCAGAGGCGTGTAGCCCCCTTAGTAGCCATACCTCTGTGCTGGGTTAGGGAGCACTGGACACTGAGAGAGTGAGGTTCAGCCATGTTGGGAGAGGGCAGAATGGTGCATGTTGGGACAGCCAGATGCCACACTTTCCACGAAGTGGTCATCATGAGGGAGGGAACCTAGTATCCCATTGGCCTCTGATGGCGTCTACCCTGAGGGCACTTTCTGACCATAAATAGGACATAAACAAAACAACGAGAGATAGGGCAACGCCATAGGAGCCACTCTTAGTCCTCCTAGACCATTAACCCCTTCACTGCAGCGGCTATTCTGCCGCAGTGTTAAGGGGGTGGGGCGGCCGTGCAGCGGCCGCATGCTGGTGACGGAACCGCTCCGTCACCAGCGTCGGTGGCGCTGTGCTTATGACGGAGCGGTTCCGTCATGGCCCGCCCCGCTCAATGGAACGCTCAGCGCAGGCGCGAAATTCGCGCCGCGCAGGCGCTCCGAGCGGGCCATGACGGAACCGCTCCGTCATCAGCACAGCGCCACCACAGCTGATGACGGAGCGGTTCCGTCATCAGCAGGCAACGGGTTAATATCAAACAACAAAAAAGTGCATCCACTCTACAAAAAGAAGAAGAGCTCGTGGAAAGATTGGAGCAGTCATGAAATTAGCTATTAGTCATTTGAAAGTGGCTACAATACTATTACTTCTGCTGACGAAGGGACAGTGATTTCTTTTCATATCAAATTAGGAGAAGTGTTACACTCATCTGATAAATGCTATAACATATTGCTGATTAATCCAAGTAAGAACATTATGAATCCTAAGGAATCTGTAGTGGAAACATGGAACATAAATATTTCTACTTCATACAAACGGTTTTGTAATAACAGTGTGAGAATTCTTCACCTGATGCATATGTTCTGACAAAAACTGAATAGATGAGAATATATTCTGGCTAGACTACTGAAAAGTATCTAGCCAGCTGGATAAGTGTTTTTGATTTAAGAAAAACAGAAAGGCTGCAAGTGCTTTACATAACTGAACAGCATTACAAGGAACCAAACAATCCAGGCTTGTTTGAAATGATATCTTGCACTCATCTCTTGAATGCATTTATACAAGTTAGGAAGATCATCTTAAATCCAGTTTAGTGAGAATAATGGTCTGTTATCCCTTAATCTAACAAGACAGAAATGAACAGTATGTGTACCTCTTCTTCATGATAATATCTAATGGTTTGTGAAATTTGAACAATTTCCTTTTGTTTGATTGTGCAAAAGTTTCGAAACATAACATGAAATTACTCAAAATTCACAACGAACAAACAGAATAGAGGCTGCAGTGATTGATTAACAGTGCGTCAGAACTAGCTGAGCACACGCAAGTTATAGTGTGAACCCCCGGCGACCCGTCTCGGTGGAGAAAATGGCTGCCGAAGAGACAGAGTAAGGAGAGAGGTAGCAAGATGGCGGTCCGTCTACCAATGCCGTGCGGAGCTGCATCGAATAAGGGGAGGGGGACTCGGCAATAGCACCAGAACACCAAGTAAGCTCACTACCGACTCGTGGCAGGTCCCTTCCCAGCCAAACACCCTGCCCAACTCCTGGGGGTATCAGCAATCCCGCGGGAGAGCACAACAAGCCACAAGTGCATGAGGAAGTAGCCCCTACAGAGCAGTGCACGCTGGGGGAAGTAGCGGACACACAAACCCTAGCTAAGACACCGCTGGTAGACGGGAGGAGCCGCAGAGAGTTTACGTGGTGGGCTGACCAAGAACAAAATCAGGGGCAAAACGAAACCGAAAACGGTAAACAAAATAACTCCCTCCGTTACCAGGGAGTAGCTGCAGCCGCGAACACAGGGGAATCCACAAAGAGGGTAGAGCGGTGCGAGAGCGGCAAGTAGCTTGAGGAGCGAAAGCGGAAAACACAAGATCTACCCAAGACGCCACAGGGAGCAGAAGGGAAGAGCTACTGTTACTCTACGGACCGGGTGGACTAGGAACAAAACGAAACCAAAATGGTAAACAAAATGGTGCCCGCCACAACAAAGAAGTAGGTGCGGCCACAAACACAAGTGACCCCACAAAGAGGGTGAGAGAGAGGTGCGAAAGCTGCAAGTAGCCATGGGAGCAAAGCGAGGTAATAAGGAGCATCGAGCACCTACCTAACCTCCCCAACAAGCCACTAGAAAAGACCCACGGAGAGGGTTCTCTGCAGTACCCAACGGAGGGGGGAGCCACACACAGCTGCACTCAGCGCAAAGCCCAAAAGAGGCGCCCGAAAAGTACTCCAGTAAAGCTCACCAGTAGGGAAAGGAAGAGAGTAATTCAGAGCAAGCATAACGAAACTGCGATCGAAGCACCGATGGAAAACAAAAATAAAATAGCGCCCGCTACAAGGATTGACAAGAGACCTCAATAGCGCTTTCTCACCACACTACCTGTGCAGTGAAAAACTGGCATATTTCTGCCTAGCTTCGTAAGGGGAGAAGTTACTTAGTCCGCTCACTGCATGTAAAGTCGTGGGAAGATTATCAGCAGCAGCGCAAACAAGGAGAACAGAGCAAGCGCTCCCAACCAGACTCACAAAGCTGTCACCGAGTACCACAGCCTAAGTACAGCCTTAGAAAAGATGCAGGGGTGGCAATCATCAAAGAGCAACCATCAGCCGAGTGTAAAGAGCCCAGACTTTCTGGAGGCAACTAGGCAGACCTGAAGGCCCACTGAAGCAACCGGCACAAAAGGTAGAGCGGGGCAAACTGAATTACTGGATTACCTACTCAACGAGAGCCAGGAGATGCCCCAGACAGACTGAGTCCCATGTGAATCTAGCCTAGACCTTCCCTGAGAGCAATCGTAACTGGTCCTGACATCCAAGACACCCGGGACACCAGTCCTATAAGGCACTGAGCATTTAACAACACTAAACCCAATAAGCCCGCCAAACACATGCAACACCAAAGGAACAAACAAGATAGCACAAAACGAACACAGCTGGACAAGCAACATGGCAGACAGAGAATTGAGGCAACAGCAACCACAACTGAAGAAGAGCAAAAGTGAACCAGCGACATCGGATTCACCAATCAAACAAAAACCGGACAAAAACAGCACCCTAGAAATGATACTAAAGAAACTAGCCGAGGCGCATGACCTGGCAGAAACAACAAAACTCACCACAGACACAATCCAACTAGAAATCGTGGTGGTCAGAGCCAACCTAAACTCAGTGAACATCAGGCTGACAGCGGTAGAACAAAGGATCAGTGACGTGGAAGACTCAACCCACAACGTGAGCAAAGAGATGAAGGCAATATCAGCTGCAACAGGGGCACTCTAAAATCAGACAGTGGAGATGGAAGACAGGAACCGCAGAGGAAACATACGCATACTCGGGATCCCAGAAGGGGCAGAGGACACGGCGGGATCCTGCGTCACATACCTTAAAGACCTAATCCCCAAGCTCACCAACCTAAAGTTCACCCGACAATTTGAGCTCGGCAAAGCCTACAGAAGTCCCGCTTTCAAACCAACAACATCCCAATCCGCTCGGCCTATCATATGCAAGCCCTTGAGATCTCAACACAGGAAGACATTTTTAACTTTGCACGCAATACCCACCCGATCAACTGGAAAGGCCACAAGAGCATCCTCACACAAAGACTATTCAAAACCAACAGTAGATACCAGGAAAGGATTTCTAGCCATTCTCGTTCGTAGTTCCCGCCAGGTTCAAGGTAACAGACAAGGGGAAAATCCACTTCTTTACAGACCCAAAAGACCTGATCCGCTACCTAGACGGCCCGCCAACCCAAAACATGGACACCTTGCAACATGGTACAGCGAAGAGAGGCCCCTCGTTGGAACCAACCCTTAGGGGGGCAGGCTCCTCAAAGGTACAGAAAAGACAGAAAAGACAAGGGACGTCAATGCATAGACAACAATTCTACCTCAAGGAGGCCAGGTCCTACCTCAAGAACAATACTTGCCTGCAACAACACAAAAACTACCTCACGCCTAAAGACGACACTAGCCAACCAACTCGCCTATACGCCAAAACAGAGCAGGAAATCGCAGCAGACAAAAAGATAACTCGGGGACGACAATGTATCCTTTTACTATGGTTACCTCGGGCGCAACAGCAAACATTCAAATGGCAGAGCTAAGGTACAAAACAACAGTGGAGTTTACAAAAAAGACCTACACGACAATAACTCTCCAGTGGGCGGAATGGCGATCCTGCTGTCCCATCGCCCACAGATGAGTTAAGAGGGGGGAGGGGCCGGTGGGGGGCAAGGGGGAGCAGCGGGGGAGCCGCATCAGTATTTCTCACATGTCCGTCCTGTCTACTTTCTAATCTTTTATTCCTTCCACAACTTGTATGTCACTGCACATGTCAATTGTCGCCCCAGGCGCACTAGCCATAATGGAAAGGGCACACATAACGAACCCAAGATACAGAGAACAGCACAGAACCCTGAGTGTTGGGCACACAGATCTACCGCACCCCACTACACCAGATGGCTAATAACAAAACCTTCACCCTAGCTGCAGACCTCAACATAACATCCCTCAACGTCAAGGGCATAAACCACCCCATTAAACGCAGGAAGATAATGGACTACCTAGCAAAGACCAAAAGCGACATAGTATTATTACAAGAAAATAAATTAGTAGAGGAAGATGCCAAACTACTCAGAGCAAACTGGATAGCGCAACTTGCGTGCTCACCAGCAGACAAAAAGAAGAGGGGGTACTGATCCTAGTCTGCAAGAGATCGAAGATCTTGATAGACTCCCACCCCCATGACAAAGAGGGCAGACTTCTTATAACAAACCTTTCAAGAGGGGAAGAGTGATTACACATGGCCAACATATATGTGCCTAATACAGACGATCCTACATTCTGGGCAGAAGTTTCTGACACCCTAGACAGACTACCGCAGGACAAACTCACGATTGTAGCAGGGGACTTTAACATCCCACTAGATCACATAATAGACCTCTTGCCAATACCACCCCACCAACTCCCATGCAGCACTTCAAAACATTTGCACCAAATTTAACCTCAAAGATGCATGGAGACTACAACACCCTGACACTAGAGACTGCACCTTCTACTCCAACCCACAAAACTCGTACACAAGGATAGATTACATCTTAATTTCAGGGAGGCACTCATACTTGATAGAGGACTCCATTGCACCAAGACTAGTCTCGGACCGCTCAGCCATTTATTTATTGATTTATTTAAGCAATTTGTAGAGCGCGCAAATACCCGTGGGTGTCTCGGCGCTGAGGACGGGAGAGGTGGTAGTGAGGCAGAGTGCTGCTCATTGGGTGAAGAGCCAGGTCTTTATTAGCTTCCTGAAAGCCAGCAGCGATGGGGATGATTTAATTTGCTGACGGAGGGTGTTCCACAGTCTGGCCGTGGTGACGGTGAATCTTTTGTCTCCCCAGGAGATCTTGTTTGTACAAGGGATCATGAGGAGATTGGCGGTTAAGGATCGTAGGTTTCTGCTAGGTACATGGGCGCAAAGGGCTTTTTTTTTCGAAAATTTGGACTTGTGTTGTGAATGGCCTCGTAGGCTATGCATAAAGCCTTGAAGTTGATGCGATTTGAGATTGGAAGCCAGTGCAAGTTTCGCACCACCAAGGAGATGGATTTGTGTTTGGGGGTACCTGTAATTATCCTAGCAGCATTTTATATAATCTGTAATTTATTAATGACCTTTTTCTGGGCGTTCAGGAGCAGGCCGTTGCAATAGACATCTTTTGACCTAACAAGGGTGCTTATCAGGGTTTTTCCTGGCTGGAAGGAAGGAAAGGTAGCAGTTTCTTAATCATTCTTAGCGTGTAGAAAGAGGAAGAGGTGATAGCATTGGCATGGGCTGAAAAAATTGATTTATCATTAAACATGACGCCCAGGTTTCTTACTTTCTGTACTGGGGGTGGGGGAGGGCCCAAGGCGGTGGCCCACCAAATAGGGGACCATGTTATATGTAGATTGCTAAAAATCATAACCTCCGTTAGCCTAAAATTAAGTGGCTGCCACAACGAAGCGGTCCCAAGAGTATGATGCTTTAACATTGAAACTATCTCAGACCCAAGTAATAAAAAAGAAATTGAGGAAGCCTTAACGGAATATCTAACATCTAACCCACAATGATTCGCCAGAGACTAGCATTAGCACAATGTGGGAGGCCTTAAATGCAACGATCAGAGGTAAACTAATTGGAATTAAGGCAAGAATAAACAAAAAGACGAACCTGAGAATAAACCAACTCGTGGAAGAGATAAAGAAACTAGAACTCGACCACATAAAGGCCACAAATGACAACACACTCCTAACCACCCTAACACAGCACAAGTAGGAGTACAATAAAATCCTGAGCGAAAGGGCAGGCCAGTGGTTTTAACAGATGCAAAGCACTTAACCTTTCTGAATCCAGCAGAGCAGGGAAACTACTGGCATCATACCTGAAACACAAACGCAACCAAGTAGCAATTTCATCAATTACGGACTCAAACAATAAAACTCACACAAGACACAAAGAAATCCTCAGAGTTCTACTCAGAACTATACAAAACAGAACAGACACTTAACCCAGAAGAAAGCACACAATTTCTACACAGACTAGGACTCCCAAAACTAGATGCCGCAGACACAGGAAGGCTAGGCCAGGTAATCAACGGCCCTGACATTGAAATGGCTATCAAGACACTAAAAAAATTTAAGACACTTGGGCCAGACGGCTATACTGCCGATTTCTTTAAGACCTTCCTAACACAACTAACCCCAACCTTGAAAAGGGTATTTAATAATATGGCATCCACAGGGGTAGTACCACAGTCCATGGCGGAGGTGAATATAATAGTCATCCCAAAGGAGGGCAAAGACCACCAACTGCCAAAAAACTATAGACCCATATCCGTTATCAATGTGGTCTGTAAAATCTACACCAAAATTCTGGTGGTCAGACTAAATACGGTCCTACCCAAATTAATAAGTAACGCCCAAGTCGATTTCATGCGAAACCGTATGTCTAGTGACAATACACAACTTTTCTGCCACATACTTGAACAAACCTCCACGAAAACAGAGCTGGCAGTGGCCATTGCACTGGACGCAGAGAAGGCCTTTGATAAGGTCTCCTGGGCTTTCCTAGAGCAGTGCATGCAGACCTTTAACCTAGGATAGGACTATATCCGAATGATCATGGCCTGTACCAAACCCCCTCAGCCCGCATTATGGTAAATGGCTCACTTTCAGACCCCTTCGAACTCCAGCAAGGCACCAGACTAGGATGCCCACTCTTGCCGGCACTCTTCCTTCTGGCACTCGAGCCCCTCATCCAGGGCATAAAACGAAAAAACACCATAAAAGGAGTCTACATCAAAGGGGCCGTAGTAAAACTTGCAGCATATGTGGATGACATTCTGATAATAACAGAACAACAAAAGACCTCTATTAAGGAACTAATGTCAACAATAGCGGAATACTCTAAACTATCAGGGTATAAACTAAATAATGAAAAGTCAGAATGTAAGCCACTAAACATCTACTGCATGAAAGTCACGATGGGGGAATCGGGCATGACATGGCAGACAGGACACATCAAATACTTAGGAATATACTTTGGTACTGACCTGATAAACACCCTACGCCACAATGAAAAATTCCTACTAGAAAAAGTAAAGAACCAACTAGAAGCCTGGTCACCGAAATTCATAACATGGTGGGGGCAAATTGAAACCTTAAAAAGGATGATCGCGCCACTGATAAACTACGTGATAAGTATGCTCCCAATCTTTCTCACAGATGACTTCCACCGGAAAGTCGAAAAAATGTTCACCAAAATCCTGTGTCGTGGAAAGAAGGCTAGGATTAGTATTAAGAAACTGAGACTAATGAAAACCCAAGGAGGGGGAACCTAGCAGACTTCAGGGTTTTCCAAACAGCTTTCCTAGCTAAACAAGGAATGCAATGGGTTACCACGAAGCCCGGTTACACGCTTACATGGTTACAGATAGCGACAGTTTCAAACAAAAGGTGTCTATGGGTCTTAAGGGTCAACTCTATGTCCTGTCTACGGCATGAACAACTAAATGTGGAATAAGGAAGAGAACATACTACCCTGTGTGACTGAAGCACAACAAGATATCTCTAGGGTATAAAAAGTACCCATCAGTTATCGTCCGATACCGCCCTTGTCATCATCTGGGTCTCCTCACACCAAGGAGAATATACTTGTAGTCACTAGATGTTAATGTGGATGCTACTAAACTAGTGATATAAGGTGAATTTGGAAATATTAGGATAAACGTGTTAAGATAACTGATTTGAAGTGCGTGGAATAGTGAGAGTGAAAAAGTGATAATGTGTATAAAATTGGAGAGATGAGAGGAAAGGAAGTTTAATAATGCCCCTCAGTCTTCCAATGTTTAAAAACAGTGCAGAGAAATAGCAGGTTTAACAATTAACTGCTATGTGAAATTCAAGGTCAACATGTTTCAGCAGTAAATGGACTTGGGTTGTCCGCTGCCTTCGTCAGGACCTAATACTCGCTACTGCAAAAAAATTCAGAGTGATAAAGAATGAAAAATTAACAACCATGCCACCTGGAAATCCTAGGTACATAGGGTAATTCCTCCGGGGTACTATTGGGTAGGAGGATGTGGCATCGCCTCATCTGCCTGCAGCTCCGGTAAGTAGAGCACCGCTCTCTTCGTCTGTACTCCTGGCATCCCTCTGAGCCGACTCGGGGAGATAGAGAAAGACATTATGAATAACATTAGCCTACTAGCCCTACTAACGGCAAACACATACCCACCCACATCTAAACCAATCTTTAAAAACACTAAAATAGCACTCCTAAAGGTCGACAAGATAATGGAGATCAGCATTAAAGGGCCCAAATCAGAATCATTGGGGCTAACAGCAAGATCAAGTATAAGGAGAAAAACCTCAATTACGAGAAAATAGAAAAGGGTATATTCTTCCCACACCAACTCGAGAAGGGGACATCAATCAATCAATCAATCATCGCATTTATATAGCGTGCTACTCACCCAGAGGGTCTCAAGGCGCTGGGGGAGGGGGGTCCACTACTGCTCGAACAGCCAGGTCCCCATTACATTCACTGACCTGAAAGAAACCCACCAGCTGGAAGACATAGACCTATATGGATTCCTAAAGATAAAAACAGCCGTCAAAGACAAGCCTAGCCAGCAACTAACCCTCGATCTTCCGCTATGTAGCAAACATCAACAAACTAGGCTATCAAGTCTCTCAATTATACAAAATCCTACGCCCCGAAAAAAACCAAACTCAACACCAAAATAACCGAATACTGGGATAAACATATCCACCCCGCTAAACGACCAGAAATGGAAACCTCTGTGGGCCTCGGCCACGTGAAAAAAGATCTCCCCAGGCTTAGCACAAACAAAACTCTGGCTACTCCACAAAACTTTCTGGACCCCAGACCGCTTACACACACTAGGCCTCAGGGAAGACTCCCTCTGCTGGAATTGAACATAGACAAGGGAGACCTAGCGCACCTCATTTTCCACTGCCCAACACTCAAGGTGTTCTGGGGAAGGGAATTTGATTTCATAGACAATGTGTTTAAATGCAATCTTACGAGAGACTTTAGCTAGCTCACCATGGCCTTTATACGTACTGATCTCTCCTCAGAGAGAGAGAGGGAACTAATAGACCTACTTCTGATAGCTGCAGTCAAACTAGTACTAACCAACTAGAACGACACTAGCAAAACCTGACCTGACATCGTCAGAGACGGTCGCTCCACCAGCCGCGTGGCTCCTCCTTGAATTCACCCGGTCTCCCTGCTCCCACCGCTCGCCGCCGCTCCTGAAGGCGTGACCCCTGTGCCTTTCTTTGGTGTGTTCCTCTGCGCCAGTTGTGCTTTTGTGCTATTATCCCCTGTGCCTTTCTCTGCTTTGTTTCTCTGCGCCAGTTGTGCTGCTGTACTAGTATCCCCCCGCGCAGTGACCCTGACTTTTGTTTGTTCTTCCTTCGCTTCTCTGTGCCAGTTGTACTGCTGTGCCATTTTCCCCCCGTGTTGTTTTTTTCCTTTCCCCTCCCCGTGTGGTGACCCTGGTTGAATGAGTCCTGTATTGCCGCCGTTTATCCCGCCTTCTGCCATCGCACCCTGCTCCCTGCTGCTGCTCCCCTGTGGCCCCACACCTTCTCGCTTAGGACCTCTCCCCTTCCCTTCCCATTTGCCACCCCGCTTCCGCCTCCCAGCTGCTCCTCCCTCCCACTGGACACTTAAGGCGCCTGCAGGCGACGGGGAGCAATGACCTGACCTGACATCGTCAGAGACAGTCACTCCACCTGCCGCGTGGCTCCTCCTTGAGTTCACCCGGTCTCCCTGCTCCCACCGCTCGACGCCGCTCCTGAAGGTGTGACCCCTGTGCCTTTCTCTGGTTTGTTCCTCTGCACCAGTTGTGCTTTTGTGCTAATATCCCCAGTTGTTTCCCCCCGGTGTGGTGACCCTGGTTGAGTGAGTCCTGTATTGCCGCCATTTTTCCCGCCTTCTGCCGTTGCACCCCGCTCCCTGCCGCTGCTCCCCTGCGGCCCCGCCCCCTTCCCATTCGCCACCCCGCTCCTGCCTCCCAGCTGCTCCTCCCTCGCTCCGCTCCCCCTACTCTCCATTTATGGCAGAGTCCGCACGTACGAGCAGCGTTCACGCGCAGCGGGTGCGCCGATTGTGCGCCGAAGGCGCGCCAAAGGCAAGCCTGTCTGCGCCCGTCCACACCTGGCCTGCGCCCAGTGCCAGACCCCCTGGCCCCCGCAGATGCCATCCCACCCGCCGGACGTATGACGCCGCCACCCTCAACGCACTCAACACCGGCCGGACCCCCGGCTGCCACCAAGCCACCCCAGAAAGCACCCACGGACCCTTCACCTGCCAACCCTGCAAGTTCTCCTGCATCCAGACCTGCACCGCACCCGCCAAGCCGAGCACCAACAGCAACCACCTGAAGTGCATCCTGCTCAACACCCGCCCCGTCCACAGACACGCCGTGGAACTCTGGAACCTGCTCGACACCACATCTCCAGATGTCGCCTTCCTCACGGAAACATGGATGAACGCCTCCTCAGCGCCCGACATCGCCATCGCCATCCCGGACGTATACAAGATCACCCGGAGGGACCGCGTCAACCAGACAGGAGGAGACAACGCCATCGTCCACAAGAACACCATCCGCATCATGACCAACTCCGGCGACACCCTCACAGCCGCCGAACATCTTCACTTCCAGATACCTAGGGCCACCATGAGCTCTAGGCTCATGGTGGCCCTGTGCAGGGAGCGTAGGTGGGGGCCCCGAAAGAGGGGGTCCGGATGGGGCGGAGCTCAGGAAGATGTTTTAATAATACGTCCAGAAAAGTCGTTAGATGACCAGTACCTGCGGCTGCTCCTACCCTTCCGAATTCGTCTCAGAACGATACAATTTAGGAGGAGGAGGGCATTGTGACACACGACATGAGGGACTGGGCACACAGACAGCTGCAGTGCCAGGGCCATGACAGGGGCACCGGACCCCCACAACCCCCAACAGAGAAATAATCGGTGGCTCTTTGCCCGGAAACAGTAATATCGATGCCATATCGAATATGGTGTCTTACGCTTGGCGGATGGCCACATCCGTTGCAGACACTGCATAGCCACCTCGTGACGCAACAAGCGTTTAACTTTTGTCGAAATTTGCTGCTGCGTTTTGCCAGCTTTCGCTGTTTCCACCAGGCACCACGTGGAGGTAGCAGCAATACCCAGCTTTTTTTTTTTTTATGTTATGTCTTTTAACTTTTTCTTTTACTTTTTTACTTTGTGTTTTACTGTTTGCTATCTCTTCTATATTGTTTCCACCTTTCCATTTTCTTTCTTTCGTTATCTTACCACCTGTTTTTTTCATTTCTGCATACTTGCTGAATAGCAACATAGCGGGTCTGATTAAAACCATGGAAAACATCTTGCGTACTTCTTTATGAAAGGAAGTCAACTTTACGAGCCTTCTGTGCAGCAAATTCCCTGATAAGCTGTCCGTAATCTAGAGATCTAGTAATGTCATGTTCAATTGATAACAGGGCCAAATGATTCAGTCTCTCTTGAGTCATTGATGTCCTCAAACAATTTTTTATCAATTTCAGTTTTGAAAAAGTTCTTTCCCCTGAAGCCACTGTAACTGGGATTGTCAACGCAATGCGTAAAGCCACTGCAAGATTTGGAACTGTAGTGTGCAGTTTGTTTTCATAAATGAATTGTAATGTTTCCAAAGCTGTTGCACTATTTGCCACCAAGGAGGAGAACATTCGAAGCTCGGTATGTAAATCTCCGGGATCAACATCTGAGTCAGAACTGTCGGTTAACACAATGCATGAATCTGCACATATTTTCATCAATTCATTATCGTTCATGCTAGCAATTTTCCCCCAGTCGTGAAGGAATCCAAAGAAATCATAGTGATGTTTCATCCGAGTGAACCTTTCAGTCATGGACATAATTGCTTGATCCATCAAGACGTTGAAGAACTCAATGCAATATTTCTCTTTTGGTTCCAAGATTCCCTCACCATGACTCTCGTATTGAAATTGTCTCCTAATCGTTCTTCTTTGCAAACTTGTAGATGCAGGAACACTTATCTCATCTGAGCTCATCTCCAGTTCTTCCGCCAACTCCTTAGCTGAAACTTGTGCAGATGTCAAACCACTCTCCTTCATAAGTTTCCAGCGGGCGGCCTACCTTGATGCGGCAAAACTCCCGGCTGCAGTAAATTCGCCCCTCTGACCTCAAGCATTAACAGCTACACTCACGCCCGGCTACCTGTATTCATATGACTTGTTTGCTTGCCATGACACGCCGCGATAGTCAGTCAGTGCCACAAACAGTGTGCAGAAATATCATTATCAATCATCTGAGAGAATGGATCTCTTCTGCCCTTACCCGGCAGGTGCGTTCACACTTCTTTACTTTATTCTCAGTCTGAGCTCAGGGGCCGCTCAGCTTTTGTCCGACTCCGACGTCGACGACCACCAAATGGCTGGGCTGTGCAGAGAGAGTCATACGCCACCAGTCCCACAAGTTAGTTACGCACGCGGGGAAGTCAAGCAGCAGGTTAGGTTGAGTCTGCCCGCTGCCGCAGATCACTCTATCCTGGCTTCCGGCGTCTGTGCCAGCCAGCCGGGTGACAGTCATGATGATTTGAAACACCCCAGCGCCCCTGCTGCCCAATCAGGAACGAGGTCGGTGCGGACTCGGAGCCAGAGGCCAGGGAAGTTAAAGGGAGGAAGGGGGGGGGGGGGGAGGTGACTCACTGTGTCAGGGCGTGGAACTGTGACTGTCGGACTCGAAACTTAGTACTGGAAGCCGGGGTCGGAGCGGGAGGCCGCCAAATCCTGCCAGGGGGCCGCCAGTGCTACGATGTATCATTGATCCTTCCGATCCGATCCTCGTCGTGGAGGCCCCTGGGGTTTGGCGGCACTGTGCAGGTGCACACTTTTCACATGCCTAGGGCCGGCCCTGCAGATACACACCGACCCCAAGACCACACTCAGAGGCACCCTCATCTACAGACCCCCCAGGAACCCGCACACAATTCAGCGAAGACATCGCAGACTTCATCATCCCACACGCCCTCCCCTCCGCTGACTACATCCTCCTAGGGGACCTCAACTTCCACCTGGAGAACAACAACGACAACAACACCACCACCCTGCTGGACAACCTCGCCAACATCGGACTCAAGCAACTGGTGAACACCCCCACCCACTATGCCGGACACACACTTGACCAAATCTTCTCCTCCAGCAAGTACATCTCCTTCAGCCACTCCACCGGACTCCACTGGACAGACCACAGCTGCGTCCACTTCAGCTTCAGAAGGACCACGACTCACCACCACCCGCAACAGGTTCCCCGCAGGAGCTGGAACAAGATCGCCACCAACCAGCTCACCACATCACTGAGCCAGAACCCTCCCGCCAGCTCAACGGACCCCAACCAAGTAGCCAACAACCTCACACAGTGGATCACCAACTGCGCTGACGACCTCGCACCTCTGAAAAACCACCCCAGCAGGCCCGGCAGCAAGAAAGCCTCCTGGTTCAACGACGACCTCAAGAACTCCTAGAAGAACTGCCGTACCCACGAAAAAACCCGACTACAGTCAACTTGACCACCCTCAAGCACGCCACCCGCAAACACCACCAGCTGATCCACACCACCAAGAAGTCAGCATTCAAGGATCGACTAGACAATAACCCACACAACAGCAAGGAATCTTCAGCATCGTCAAAGAGCTCTCCAACCCCAATGCTGGAAAGAACATCACTCCCTCACTAGACCTCTGCGACTCACTCGCCTCGTTCATCCACAGCAAGATCGCAGACATACACAACAGCTTCGACGAGCAGACCACACACCCAACCACAGAACCAACACCCCCACCACCACCCTCCGCGCCTGGACCGAAGACACCATCCACACGATGAACACCATCCACTCCGGATCACCAACCGACCCATGCCCCCACCACGTCTTCAACAAGGCCGACTCCATCATCGCACCCCAACTCCGGGACATCATCAACTGCTCCTTCAACACCGCCACCTTCCCGGAGAGCTGGAAGCATGCCGAACTCAGCGCCCTCCTGAAGAAACCATCAGCAGACCCCACCGACCTCAAGAACTACCGCCCCATCTCGCTCCTCCCGTTTCCGGCCAAAGTCATCGAGAAGACCGTCAACAGACAGCTTTCCGCCTTCCTCGAGACGAACGGATCCCTCGACCACTCACAGTCTGGCTTCCGAGACAACCACAGCACAGAGACCGCCCTCATCGCAGCCACTGACGACATCCGAACCCTGCTCGACAACGGGGAAACAGCGGCCCTCATCCTCCTGGACCTCTCAGCAGCGTTCGATACTGTCTGCCACCTCACCCTAGTACAACACCTCAGCAACATCAGAATCCAAGAGAAGGAGCTGGAGTGGATCATCTCGTTCCTCGCCGGAAGAACCCAGAGAGTCCGCCTCCCCCGGTTCAGATCCGAGGCCACCGAAGTCATCTGCAGCGTACCACAAGGATCATCACTCAGCCCCACCCTCTTCAACGTCTACATGAGCCCTCTCGCGGCCATTGCACGCCAACGCAACCTCAACATCATCTCCTACGCCGACGACACCCAGCTGATCCTCTCCTTCACCAACGACCCCGCCACCACCAGAACCAACCTACACGAAGGGATGAAAGACGTAGCCGAGTGGATGAAGAATAGCCGCCTGAAACTGAACTCAGACAAGACGGAAGTCCTCATCCTGGGATCATCACCCTCTGCCTGGGACGACTCCTGGTGGCCCCCTGCCCTGGGCAGCGCACCCAAACCAACGGACCACGCACGCAACCTGGGCTTCATCCTGGGCTCCTCCCTCTCGATGACGAGAAGTCAACGCTGTCTCATCATCGTGTTTCAACATCCTACGAATGCTCCGAAAGATCTTCCGCTGGATCCCCACCGAAACCAGGAAGACGGTCATCCAGGCACTCGTCACCAGCCGACTGGACTACGGGAACACCCTCTACACCGGAACCACAGCCAAACTGCAGAAAAGACTCCAACGCATCCAGAACGCCTCCGCACGACTCATCCTGGACATCCCCCGACACAGCCACATCTCCGCACACCTGAGAGAAGGCACTGGCTCCCCGTCAGCAAGAGAATCACGTTCTGTCTCCTCACCCACGCACACAAGGCCCTCCAGGACCTGGGCCCCAGGTACCTCAACAACCGCCTGACCTTCTACACTCCCACCCGCCAACTACGATCGACCAGCCACGCCCTCGCCGCCATTCCACGCATTCGAAGAACCACCATGAGAGGAAGATCCTTCTCCTACCTGGCAGCCAAGACCTGGAACTCCCTCCCCATCCACCTCCGTCTTACCCAAGACCACCTCTCCTTCAGGAAGCAACTCAAGACCTGGCTGGTCGAGCAGCAGCCGACCCCTCTCCCCCAAGCGCCTTGAGACCCTCCGGGTGAGTAGCGCACTATACAAATTTCTTGATTGATTGATTGGTTGATTGATTGAAACAAGCTACAAAGGTTGATTCAACTGGGTCACTCACCTCAGAGGAGTGGATCGCTTGGCGCTGCAGCACTCCCCCTGGAAAGCGTCAACAAGGGGGCTGTGGGAAATGCTGGACAGGTCTCTGGACCCCTACGAACCTCCATAGGAAACCGACCAGAACACCTACATTAATGACCTACGACAATGCAAAATATGAGCCGGGTGGACTCGAAAATTAGCCCGAATATCTCGATTTGAGATTAAACGAACTACAGTTGACATACCGGACGCTAATGTTTAAGCCAAGAATGTAAACCTCTGTGGGCCCGATGTAGGTGGCCATTTACCGGCCGGTAACGGCCGATTTCGGCTGTTACCGACCGGTAAAAGGGGTTTTGGAATGTAGGGGGCCAATTTTACTGATTCAGTAAATTTACCGAATCGGTAAATTTACAGAATCTGTAAAATACAGAATCGGTATTTTTACCGATTCGGTAACTTCTAGATGTAGGTGGGACTCTTCTGAGTCCCAAAGGCCTTTCAGATTCGGTATTTTACCACCCAATCCAATTGGGTGGTAAAATACCGAATTCAGGTGTGCATGCACATGTGTGCATGCACACCTATGCCATGTGACAGACAGACATGCCCTTAGGGCATGTCTGTGTGCCACATGGCTCACATGCCTGTATTTGGGGTGCTAGATCATGTCAAAGTGACACCCCCTGCACCCTTGCTGGAATCGGCATTTGATTCGGTAATGCCCATTGATTCCTATGAGCTTCAATGCCCATAGGAATCAATGGGCATTACCGAATCGGTATTTACAGAATCGGTAAATACCGAATCTCAACGATTCGGTATTTACCGATTCTGTAATACCTACATCCCCCCCCTCTATTTTACCACTTCTTAAATACCGAATCGGTAAAATTCGGTATTTAAGAAGTGGTAAAATAAAATTACCTACATCTAGCCCTATATATACATGTCCTATCCTCTTTCTCTCTCTCATTTCTAGCCTTTCTATCCTTTCCTCCTGCATTTACTCTTCTAGCAAAAATATAGACAGTAAGGTGGTAACCGCATAAACAATAATGGACTAATGTTCTCGACCAGTCGTGGTTAACCATGCAACAGCATTTGTGATTGTATACAATTTATAAAAATAAATAATACAATTAATAAAATAAAATAAAAAACTTAGTACAAAAAGCCAAGTGGCACGATGAATAATTCCTTATGTTTTGGTTGTTCACATTATTCCAGTGCCCCAGCAAATGGATTTTTGCTTGTACCGTCTTTAATTGAGCAACCAGGCATAATGGTGCAATCAAAATAACAAGCCTAAGCGAAATGCTTCAAATTATGCAAGATTATGCCGGTGTAATGAAAAGGTTACCTGGGCTAGTAATATCATCCTAAGCTTGGTAGTCAACATTTCGCATTCTATTTTAGGTATAAATAAGAGAGTGGTGCTTCTGGGGAACTTGATGGTCAAACTAACCCATTCTCCAATCTTTCATCTAGATATTCAAATAAATAGTGGTTCTCTTTTCAGTTAGATAATGAATCCTAGTAATAAGCAGTGGAACTCCTGGTAACACATTTAATCTTCTATTCCTCATAGGTGTGATGAGGAGTCTTTGCTTTCTTTTTTGTAAAAACGTCTGATAGGGCATTATTGCATGCAGGGACTTCTGATTGAATAGAGGTTTCTGTCTTGCGAGAACAATTATTATTATCTTCAGCTGCCATCACCATGAAGGGGATCTGTGGACATTCAAGATAATAATCTTTACAGAATCATGTTGTGAATGTAATGTGACCTAGAATCCATTGAATAGCAACATTGTGAACTTGTGATCAAGGGAGGCCCAAAACCAATAGATACTGATGTGCATCCATCATATCAAAATAAATACAAAGTGATATTGAGGTACATCCATCATATTAAATTACAAGGGGGCATATTACCAAGCAATAGCGATAATTATCGCTATTGCTTGGTTAGAGACAAAAATTTACCGCTGAGCTGCGGCGATTTTTACCGCAAATAAACCTTGGTATTACCAAGGTTTATCGCAAATGCGATAAAAATCGCCGCAATGCATGAATATCGCAGAAAAGTCAGCGATATTCATGCATTACCGAGCTAATGCTCTTAGCCATGTGAGGTAATAGAAATTTTCAGGTAGCCAATGTGTCCCTCACTCGCACCCTATCCATGCACCCATGTTCCATGTATGTCGTGTAACTTCTGTTCTGTACATGCTAGACAGACGCAAATACATTTGCGTCCATCCTTAACATATAAGCTATCCAACCATACCAGGAAATCTTGTTAATTATTTTCCTAGGCATACGGTGCCACCGTCTTTACATGGTGCACTTCTGAAATTCGCACACGTTTTCTCCATGTTTCCTGGCCCAGTCGAGCTAGGCCCTTAAACGAGGCCTCTCTGCCTCATCTCTCCTGTCTCCGAAAGCTGTACGCATCCCTGACCACTGCCTTACTTCCTGCCAGCGCAGCGGTGCCCGGCTCGGCCTGGACTGCCTGCCAAATTCATGTTTTGCCTTCAAGTTATCAGTTCAGCCTCCTCGAAAATACATTCCAGTCTAGTGAAATAGTTAAACATATTCCCGGCTGCAGAGCAAAGGGCCCGGCCTTTTTCTGTCCTCCTTGCAAGTGATTTACTGGCTCGGTTACCATGGTAGGCCCATGGCTCCGCACGTTGCACCAAGACACGTATGCACGCACTAGCTTTCAGTATGGGATGGCCCCTGCCCGAGAGACCTTTTACTTCAGACACTACATCCTCCAAACATAAGATACTAGATATGTTATAGGTACAGGTTGCCCTGACACTCCAGACACCAGTCTCCTCCACTAGTGCTAAAGTCAAAGCCCCCCAGTTTAACGTCATGCTAGTTGCGCGCGCATCCGGGTTAAGGGTTTCTGCTGATTCTGCAACTTTTCTCTATGCATCCACCCACATGTGACGATTCTTGTGACGTTTCTCTGACATGAACAGTGCACGCCCATGTGTACGCCTCTTTTTCACGCCTCCTCTTACGCACATGTGTTCTTATCTCGCTCTTTTCACCTGTTACGCCTACTGTACTGGATTCATTTGTGCTACTTTACTATATATAATGTGTAATGTTAATAAAATGTTGACTGTCCCTTCCCGAACTCTAGTGGTGACGGAACATGATATCCAACCTCGAGGTTCATTGTCCATTAAAGCCCGTATGACTCAGATACCACGGACTCTGCCTCTCATCTGAATGAGCTGTCTTGTAATGATAATTATGCGGAAAAATGTTTAGGTAGATTTATTTACCACATAATTGGGCGCCCGAACAGGGACCCCCCCTTCCCCACTCGCCGGTGAGGTCACGCGGCTTTCGACCCCATCTACAACCCCGACGGAAACCGTGCACGTTTGCGGGGTTTCCCGCTATCTTCCCTCGGGTCCACGAGGGAGACGGAGACTGCGGTCCGGCGTCCAGACGAGGCGGTGAGGAATGCGGAGGATCCCGACCAGAGCCCTAGTCGAGAGAGCAAGGTCCGAGGTGTCCGGAGGCCCACCTGTCCCGAAGCTCCGAAGCGCATGCGTGGTAGCGTGATGTGTGCCAGTCCGATGTCGTAGCAGTCCAGTCCAGTCCAGAGTCCAGTCCAGTTTCCGAGGCCTTCAGTTTCTTGCTTCCCGGTGAGTACCGTTGTTGGGAACGCATCTAGACAGGTTCATTAGTTTGTGCCTGGTAAAGACAGAGTTGGGTACACAATTCTGGTCCTGACGTGTTCACTTAGGTGGATACGGTCCGACGTGTCTCTTTATGAGACCGGTCCGTACTGTTTTAGCAGTGCATCTAGTTATTCAGTTTTATCCCGAGACTTTCTCTGTGTTTTCTGTGTTCCAGGTAATATCGGTCTGACATGTTTTAATGTGTTTCAATGTTGTGGGGTGAATGATTGTTTACTGTTTATTACTGTGTTTATTGTGTACACGTCCGAATCACTCTAGTCATGCCGCTGTTTTCAAAATTACGTCAGATAGGTACTAGGAAAGGGATACTTGAAGAAGCAGTTCCTGTCCCGCCTAGGGACACTCCAAGATATTTTATGTACCACAAACATGGCTTAGATGCCGTGTTGTATTTAGACTTATGGGTGGACTACACCAAGAATCTGGAAGAGAAGTTTAGATGGCCTGTCTCAGGGACATGGGATGCAGATTGCATCATGAGAGTAGAAGAAGCGTTATGGAAAAAGAAAGCCAGACAATCTCAGAAAGATGCCATAGAATTGTGGCGCAAAGAATCGCATAGAAGAACAGAAAAAGCAATCAGAAAAGCCGAGAAAAGTAGAGAAGAATCCGAAAAAGCTAGAGAAAAAGAGTTACTAGAAGAAGGAGAACAGGTCAGATCAGAACAATTAGATCGCCAAAGAAATGCACTCATTTCAGGCATGTATCCTGTCCTGGCCGAGGGCCTGCCTAAGGCGACCCCGGAAGTACCCCGTAACTTGCCACCTCCATTGGTTCCGATTACAGTACGTCACAAAAAGACCGCAGCAGACATTTTCCTTTCTTCCTATTTAGATGATGTAGCTCCCGCATATACCAATGTACCCGTACAACCTGCTAATAATGTACCGCAGCATGTTCCGGTTGATCAAGCCACGACCCCTCCACGCCAAGACTCACTTCCCGCACCTGCTGTCACTTCCCCTTCTACTGCTGCTGCTACTGGTCCCCCTACTATTGGTCCTCTTAACCCTTTTGCTACAGATGCGACTCAGAGTCAGTCGTCCCTGTTACATGTACCTTTCTAACACGCAATGACGTCAAGTCATGCTCATGGTTCTGCGTCAGGAGGTGCTTCAGGAGGCCTCCCTCACACCCCGCCACAGTTACATCGAATGACAATGAGAGAATTAGCTACACAGCGTACTCCGAAAGCGATGCCCCATGAAAAACTTAAACAGTATCTTACGGATTGTAGATATGATCCAGTACCTGGCAAGACCGGAGACATGATGTTAGCCTCGTTGCGTCTACGACGTGTTACAGATTATCTGATGTTATTACCAGAAATGCCAGAACATCTAGACAATATATATCATTTTTTTAGAACAGGGGAGAGGCCAGAATGTATTCGTGAGGCCATGGCATATCAGAAAGTAGAGACACAAGGTTTACTATTACGATTCTTGATTAATTGTTTGATAAGGGAACAAGATCAGACAGGTGTTGTTAAGGAAGAGATGAATGTACTGACAAAATGGAGTCAAAATATTGCAGAATGTAAACATGATAAACAGAATTGTATAGATGCTATGTCCAGAAAGATCCGTAAAGAAATAGTAGCGATACATACCAGACAGAAAGCCGAAAAAGAAGCCGAGTCAGACAAGAATGACTCCTCGGAGGAGGAGGAGGTAGAAGCAGAGACTACAGCAGAGACTGAGGATAGAATAGCGTACGTAGGTAGAGTAAAACTCCCTAAACAGTATTCTCTTGATAGACCTTTCGACAGAGCCATTCGTCCAGAAAACAAGAAACGTTTCCTTTCCCCGATACCAGAGCAATGTTCTCTTGAACATATATTCCAAGTCACTGATAAAATCCTGAAAGAAAGAATAGGTTATCATAAACTCAATACCTTACGTGATCAGGAACTAGCCCGGTCAGCAGTCCAATGGGCTGGGGATGACAGTATATATAAAGATGATTTAGTAGTTCAAAAGTTTTTAAGTCTTACTCCAGAAGAACAGCGACTAGCTGGTATATACATGACTCAACATCTCATTACACAGTATGAAAACCAACAATCTGATCCAGGTCCATTGTATAATCTATTGCAAGACTTACTCCTGAGAAGATGGAGAGGTCTAGGTACCGATTTAATTGAAATCATTCTAGAACAACGTCATAAATATAGAACTTTCCTGACTCCACGTCTTGTTTCCGTTCCACCCCCAGTAAGACAACCATATCACCTAGACAGACCGAATCCTTTACGAGAAGTGCATCCAATCCGAAAGCCAGATAATACGCTTGAACGCGTATTTGTGTATACTCCTTTGACTAAAATGGAATTATTGGAAATGAAGAAAATTGTACCTTGTCACGATAAAGATCCTGCGGGTTTCCACCGTGAATTAAAAGACATGTTACTTATGGGCGATTACACGTATTCTGACATTCTTAAAATGTTAAAAGTATTGTTGCCAGCAGGGATTTACGAAAAACTGAAAGAAAAAGAATGGGAGGTGGGAGATAAAAAGATTGTTTGGACTGAATTAGAAGACGAAGAAAAGGGACGTACCCCAGGTTTAGGTCTTGGGGACAAAACTAAAGCATTGGCAGGATTTTAGTACAGGTTTTGCCTAGATAATTGACAGTTAAAAAGGAAGATTGGGATGCAATCTCAGCCTGCAAACAGAAACAAGACGAAGACACTAGTGATTTTTATTCAAGATTCGAGAAATGTTTTATTATTAATAGTGGCCTGAAAACCAGTAGCGAATCATATCCACATCTTTTCGTGACCAAATTAGTAGAGAATTCCTTACCCCAGGTTAAGAACAGAGTATTGAAAGTCGAAAGTACATGGCAAGCTAACACGCCTTCCCAAATGTTACAAATGTTACAGTACCACCAGAATAGAATCAGAGAGGAACACGATCATGAACAGAGACGCATGAAAGACGCTAAAATGAAAGTACTAGTTGCCCAGTCTGTTCCAGCAGATGGTCAGAAGAGGGGTAACACGCAGAACACACAGACTAGTCATCCTACAGGTCCTGTTAAAGGAAATTGCAATTATTGCAAGCAGCCAGGTCACTTCATAAGTGATTGTGCCGTTCTCAGACACAATATTGCTACAGGCAAAACGAAAGAAAGACCACGTCCACCTAGAACAGAACATGTTCAACAGAATTTTCAACAGAACCCGCAACCTCCACCGAATGCACAGCAACAGACGGTAGCTGTACCCCAACCTCAACCCATTGCCGCAACACAACACGTCACACAGCAAATGTATCAGTATGCACAATCCGAGTATCCAGATTATCAGCAGTACACATGAAACAGCCTAGAGAGGGAGGTTGGCTTGCCCCTTATTGAGGTTCCTGTAGATCAAGATGGTCCCTATGTACATAGTCAGGTGTTAGGGATCCGAACAGATCAGGGATGGATGACGAAGGGACGAGCCACATGGTTCCTCCCCGACTCTATGGTTCAAGTCATTATTAACACAGCACATAGTCCAGCACACTTAGGAGAGAAAGCCATGTTAGACAGTTTACAGAATCTTTGGTACAACAAACATTTATGAGCAGCCGCAAAACAGAAAGTGCGTACTTGCATGATCTGTTGTCAGTTCAATCCAGGAAAAGGTGTCCCCGTGGAACAGGGTGGATTTCATCCTCCTGACCATCCTTTTGAAGTCCTCCAGATGGATTATATCCAGATGGACAGATGCCGAGGATTTAAGTATGTCCTCGTAGTCGTATGTGCACTTTCCCGATGGACAGAAGCATATCCAGTCCCCGATTACACTGCTGCAACCACTGCCAAACAGCTGATACGTGAGTTTTTCCCGCGGTACGGTTTGCCCCGTGTCGTGTACTCTGATAATGGACAGCCATTCTCGTCCGAGCTCATGAAGCAGGTGTCACTCCTGTTAGGTTACCAGTGGAAGTTCCATTGTGTCCGACATCCTGAAGCCGCAGGTCTCGTTGAGAGACATAATCAGACCCTGAAAACACGTCTAGCCAAAATATGTGCCGAGAAAGGTGTAGATTGGATAGTTGCCTTGCCAGTTGCACTCTTTTACATGCGAATGGTAGCTCATTCTAGGACAGGGCTATCCCCGTATGAGGTGGTCTTTGGAAGGCCTCCTAATATGTGGGGGACGCCTATGCCCCGTAAAATCACAGATGTTGACAGTTCTATGCTGACGGATTACTTGGCTGCATTGATGTCTGCACTACAATCTTGTCGTTCACAGGTCGCGGCTGCCTTTCTGGACAACACCCAAGTAAAGCCACATGAAGTCCGCCCAGGAGACCTGATCCTCGTGAGGAACTTCGATCTGGAAGAGTCCGCTGGAACCCAGATGGAAGCAGCCGAAATTGGTTTTGTTATCTACAAGGACTGCAGTTAAAGTGGAGGGGAGGAAAGGATGGCTGCATTCGAGCCATGTTAAAAAAGTTCACAGACTGTTGCTAGACTCTCCCTTTAAGGACTGCCCACTTCCAGAACTGATTCTAAACTCCCCCTGCTAGAGAAAACTCCCCAAGAGGAGTATCGTATGAAGTTGAGGTCTAGTAAGTCAGACAGTTTAATTGTTTAAGTCCCCTCCTGGGTGAAGCGGTTAGACAGGTTCCTGACATGTATAAGATAGACCCCACTAGTGAGAGAGATAGACAGGAGATCAAGAAACAAAAATATTGTAAAAATCTCCGAAGTCATTGTGTTCTAACGTTACTTATTATGTTTTTTCTGAGTCTTACGATAATCTGCACGAGTTGGATGTTACATATGTTCTTTCCTATTGCACGTTCTTTTTCTAATGACACTGCAGAGCACACGTTTAGTGAACTGCCCCCACATGAGCTTTCCTATAGATTAGCAATGCGCAACAATACATTCATCCGTATGTTACACCATTCTCACCAGACCAGCAATGCCACTAATTGCTGGATATTTGGCCGACTCCCTCCCTATCAGAACTACAAGGGAGCTCTGCCCCTCTTTCCTTATCCGTTTTCACATAATGGTTCGTGTGGTGCATGGTTTACTTTAATGTCTTCCCTAGATAGTAAGTCCCAGGTTTCCCAAGGCAATTGGATATGGGGGAACCTGAATACAGTCATGAATAGAATATGTTTCCCAGACCAGGAAGGTCTTCCCCAAAGGACAGGGACCGATCTAGAAAATGAAGTGTATGGATTAGGTAATTTTACACTTAACCTCATGATCCTGAACGTGCAGTCTGAGACTAATTCGGACTTGCCGTCTATTACAGTTTTACCAGTAAAAGGTGAATTATGCGTCAGAAAGAATGGTTCAGTACATCTAGGACACAGTGATTGTGATACTGTTGTCGAATTCAGTGATAAAGGCAAGTCTACTTTCAAAGCTTCCCGACATTCATATTTAATTTGTGGTCAGACTGCCTATATACGTTTACCTCCAGACTGGGATGGTACTTGTTTTATTGCATTCCTACTGCCACCTGTTTTTCTAGCCCCATCTGATTATCACAGGAATTCCCGCCTTATTCACGTTAGACAAAAGAGAGATCTCCCAATAGTCGATCAGACTGAAACCACATGGGAACAATACACAGACTTCAATAAGGGATTCTTCCCTTATTTAGGCACTGTCTCCAATAGTAAACTTATACGCAAATTGACCAGAATCCTTGAAGCAGTAGTGAATGAGACTACTTCTGCCCTAGGTAACTTAACAGAAGAGCAGTCTGCTATGAGACTTGTTGTTCTTCAGAACCGCCTTGTCCTTGACGTCATCCTGGCCGATAGGGGCGGGGCTTGTAGAGTCATCGGATCCAGTTGTTGCGTGTTTATTCCAAATAACGCGCCATCCGTGTATAAGGCCATAACTCGGCTTCATGAAATAGCTCACCTGATACACCAGAACCCAGGCTCCTGGACTTGGTCCGGTTGGTTCTGGAGTGTAGTATCTGCCTGGGGATGGAAATTGTTGTCGTTCCTAGGAATAATATTGGTCATAGTATTCAGTTGTTGTCTCTGTCTGCAATGTGGGCCAGCGATTTCCGGCTTGTGCGCCACAGCTTGTATTCCCCATCCAAGTACACGTTCCCGTTCCCAAATAAAGAAAGATGAACAAATGATGCTTTACGAACAGATAGATGGTCTCATGAATATAGATATATCCTAAAGGGTGTAGTAGGGTCCAAGGAGGGAATGAGGTAATAGAAATTTTCAGGTAGCCAATGTGTCCCCCACTCGCACCCTATCCATGCACCCATGTTCCATGTATGTCGTGTAACGTCTGTTCTGTACATGCTAGACAGACGCAAATACATTTGCGTCCATCCTTAACATGTAAGCTATCCAACCATACCAGGAAATCTTGTTAATTATGTTCCTAGGCATACGGTGCCACCGTCTTTACATGGTGCACTTCTGAAATTCGCACACGTTTTCTCCATGTTTCCTGGCCCAGTCGAGCTAGGCCCTTAAACGAGGCCTCTCTGCCTCATCTCTCCTTTCTCCGAAAGCTGTACGCATCCCTGACCTCTGCCTTACTTCCTGCCAGCGCAGCGGTGCCCGGCTCGGCCTGGACTGCCTGCCAAATTCATGTTTTGCCTTCAAGTTATCAGTTCAGCCTCCTCAAACACATTCCAGTCTAGTGAAATAGTTAAACATATTCCCGGCTGCAGAGCAAAGGGCCCGGCCTTTTTCTGTCCTCCTTGCAAGTGATTTACTGGCTCCGTTACCATGGTAGGCCCATGGCTCCGCACGTTGCACCAAGACACGTATGCACGCACTAGCTTTCAGTATGGGATGGCCCCTGCCCGAGAGACCTTTTACTTCAGACACTACATCCTCCAAACATAAGATACTAGATATGTTATAGGTACAGGTTGCCCTGACACTCCAGACACCAGTCTCCTCCACTAGTGCTAAAGTCAAAGCCCCCCAGTTTCACGTCATGCTAGTTGCGCGCGCATCCCGGTTTAAGGGTTTCTGCTGATTCTGCAACTTTTCTCTATGCATCCACCCACATGTGACGATTCTTGTGACGTTTCTCTGACATGAACAGTGCACGCCCATGTGTACGCCTCTTTTTCATGCCTCCTCTTACGCACATGTGTTCTTATCTCGCTCTTTTCACCTGTTACGCCTACTGTACTGGATTCAATTGTGCTACTTTACTATATATAATGTATAATGTTAATAAAATGTTGACTGTCCCTTCCCGAACTCTAGTGGTGACGGAACATGATATCCAACCTCGAGGTTCATTGTCCATTAAAGCCCGTATGACTCCGATACCACGGACTCTGCCTCTCATTTGAATGAGCTGTCTTGTAATGATAATTATGCGGAAAAATGTTTAGGTAAATTTATTTACCACACATGTTATCCACCTCCCCTTGGATAACATGGCTAAGAACTGCTCAGGGCAGGTGTTAGCTTTAGGAGATATTCGCGCTTAGCGCGAATATTTCCAAAAGTTGGTAATAGGAGATAGCGATGTTAGCGACTGTTTTCAGTCGCTAACATCTTGGCACGCCCACTTTGCATGTCATTGGTGATAAATATCACTGACATGCAAAGTAGGGCCCAAGATGGTTGCTATCTCCTACTAGCTGTCGCTAACTGGTGTTAGTGACAGCTAGGTAATGGGGAGATAATTTTATCTCCGCTTTCTTGGCTTTTAAAGCCAAAAAGCGGAGATAAACCCCCTTGATAATATGCCCCTGCATTTCTCGATATATTCCTTTGCTAATCATGGCATATGCTTGTGATTGGTGTGGGCCTGGCCCTGCCTTCGACAGCGTTACTTTGATATACTACTCGATTCTTAAGAGTTGGCCACATAAAACTCCATAGTCCACAAATGTACCAATAGAGTCAGAGTCCATTAATGCTTCAAAATCATATCTTTCTTAGTTTTCCTTAAATGTGGATGCAGATGTGAAAAGATAAGGCGACTTCGAATTTCGATCTCGTCTGGTTTCAGGAATACTATTTCCCGCAGCTAATAATGGGATTCCTTTCTTCGTGGGGCTGGGGATTATCCAGATTCCTTTCTCATAGATCACTTGGGGTATTCTCGAGGAACACACAGAGGAGATCCACAAACACAAACAAGGAATATTTCTCCGGAGATGTCCATTTTGTTCTCTAGGAAGATGTGGTCTCACTCCTTCTGCGTGGACTCAGGTGGTTCTATCTCGTTTTGGTTTTTGTGCAAAAGACATTTCTGGATTCTAATAGTTTATTTCCCTCCTTTCTTTACATTTGTAGATAATTTAGTTGTAAAACTAAATCTGAGGCATTTGGTAACCCTCTGCTACTTTAAGGAACTTAAGCAAAATCTGTGAAAGAGGAAGGAAAGTAGTGATATGTGTAAATCAGAATTTGAAGAGAAATAGGACATGATTCACAAAGGGCCTCCACACTTGTGGAGGAATTCCCGCAGCCGCAATAAGAATTTTCTCATTCCGGAGATCCCCCCCTTGAGTGCGGAGACGCACCCATGACTGTGAGGCCTCCACCAACGAGTACAGAAGCCCTTTGTGTATCAGCCCCATAGTGTCACATGCATTATAAATAGGGCTCCCGGTTTTCCGTTTTTACGGATTTTTACATATAAATACAGACGGAAAAGTATTTTTCCTTTGTCTGTATTTATATGTAGAAACGGCAAAATACGAGTAAATGTTGCCAGCTGCTGTGCTTCAGAGTTGGAGTGCTACGCTCCTGTTGAAGATGCTTAGAACAACACACTGCCCCCCTCCAGTGGCAGAAAGATAGTAATCCGAAGTTGTACCTATATGACAACCTTGGAGGAGCGCCCAAGCAGCACCTGCAGCGAATATTTGGCTTAGGCATCACTTTGCATGGCAACAGCTCCCATGTAAACAGCAGGCAATGTAGGGTCGTCAGACGCAGCAAACATCTTGAATCAACCTTCTTCAATGCTTTTAATACATTTCATGACGTCTGCAGCTCCCACAATGTGTAATCTGAAAGGCTACCCCGAGGCACTATTCATCTGCGTGCTACAAATGTCACATAATTGACTGCCGATCAGTTCAGTCTTCAGCTCTTACCCCCCCCCCCCCCCCCCATCCCCCCCATACACCTTCCCCCCTGTCTTGTGGCAGCCCGTGCTGAGACAGCCTCCCGGGCTGGCGACTGTTTTATTGCAGCCGCACTTCACAGATGATTAACGTTTACGCTGAAGGTTAAGTTCTGGGGTTGTACAGTGGGAGGTGTGCCTATGTATTGTGGAGTGGGCGGCACGTACTGGGACGGACAAGGAGGGTGTAAGGATCTTTGCCGGTCAGGTCACTAGGAGAGAAAGTCAAGTAATGAGATTCATGTCTGCTGTAACTCTTGGGACCCAAGGCAGTCCGGCATTTTCGTCATGAAGTACAGCATCAGCAAGATGCTAACTATATAGCAAGACGAAAGGCTAACAAAAAAAGGCCATTCCCCTAGCCGCATCATTTTGTAGGCACCCGCATGCTGCATTACACAGATGGAAAGTTTAAAAAAAGAAAATAGAAACGGCAAAAAAAGTGTTTTTGAAGTGCACCAGCAGTAATTTACTGCCTCTTCCTCGACAAACAAAATAAATGCATCTTTTTAAAAAGACCACAAATGGGGGTCGGTGCAGCAACAGGGAGCTAGTGGGAAGGGAGAACCATATGGGTGAGAGCAAGCGCGCTATCACCCATCTATTCAGGCCCCCCTACCCCTCCCCCATTGTGTGTGGCTGTCCGGGTTGAGACAGCTTCCCGGACATACACACAGACTGGTCTTGAGCGTATCGCAGCTGCACCCGAGTGAATGGTCTTTAAAAGAACATTCACTTGTTAACGAGGCTTTGTTGTTTTTTTCACCCCTACTTAGGGCCCCTGCATCTCCACTCTGCCTCTTGACCCATCCCCCCTAAATTTTTATTAGCACCCCCCTCCCCGAAATTTGACTCCAGTTGTGCCTCTGGATCAGGGTTAGGTTGAGGTTTCAGCAGGGCTGGCTGTTCCTTTCATCGTTCTAGGGCGGGTTTAACTCCGCACCATGGTTGAGTTGCATTAGTAAGTGTGCCTGCTTGATTTTTCTCAAACAAAGCCACTCAGTCATAAAAATGTGAATGTCACACGTCTTTCTGAACCTTGGCAACTATGGGTTAGTTCACTCCGCTTCCAGTAAAAACAATTGGGCTGACTTAAAGCCACGTTAGAGTTAATGTTTAGCATGGGGCTCACTCTGTCACAACCAGGATTTATGTCCTATAGCCTCCTTCCTCGGTTGGGGAAGCGTGCATTATGTAGTTTATTTCACTTGGGCCCGGTTCTGGCGCTGGCAAAAGAAGATATAAATCATTATTGGTAGCCGACTCAACCTGTGCCTTATCCGCGCTCCTGGCTCCTTAATTAGTGATAAGATAATTGCCATCTCCTGCTGACAGTGCTTGTACTACAATGGTAAAGTTTTTAAATGAATGTATTGTGTTGACCAATAACAACCAGGCGCATGCATTGTCAATTTAAATAAATGTGGAAAAATACTAGCTGTCGCATCATCTTTTGCACGTCGCAAAAATAAATGTGGATAAATACAGATAAAATAGACAAAAAATAAATATGGATAAATACAGACGGAAATAGCAAAAAAATAAATACCATAAAACCGGGAGCCCTAATTATAAATGTAATGGAAATCTCTAATCTGTCTAAAAAGATTATTCCTTTAAAAAAAAAAAGTTCTACAATGTTAATAAGGAGTGTAAAGTCCGAATCTATGCCCCTCTTCACCGAAAAATAAGTGTCTGAACAACCAATATTTTAGTTGTGTTAATTCACAGTTCCGATATAGGCAATGCTATATAGTGGACTGTTTCCGTGCATTTCCTAATAACTGTTTGCAGCAGTTTTGGATAAAGAAAATATTAATTTCCTAATGCAGATGTATATTAGATATTTTGATTAAAAATTTGGTCTAGTTCAGGATAGCTACAAGTAAAAAAAACAAGCAATGCAAAAAACCTTCGTAGAACAGAGACTTTGACCTCTGACAACACCAATGAACACTGAGCAGGATTCTCTTTATTTTCCATTACACAGGAGCTGTCCAAAAATGACTAGCAGAATGAATCAATTTTTTCTCCAAACTTGGCCGCTGTAGGCTGAAGCCCGTCTTTTATGTTGATTTGCGCTAGTGTTCGCATACCCTCTTTTGATGGGAAGCCCAGGGCCGGACTGGTAATGGAAACCTGCCCTGCAAACTGTTCGGCTGGCCCCCTCGGAGGGAGGCAGTGCAGGCCGAGCTGTTTGCTAGGGACTGTTATGGCCGATTTTGTTACATGGAGCTGATATTGCCAGTCCAGGTAACAAATCCGGCCCCACCCTGGCGGCCCACCGAGGAAATGCCCGGTGCCTACTACGTCCACTCCGGCCCTGGTGAAGACTTGTCCTGAAATGCTATTTCATGACAGTGACTGCAGTGGGCAGGCAGAAGAATCACCAATTGAGTCAATGTCCATACTTATTAACTGTCTTTTGTTCTAATGTATATTACTCCCAGCCTGCGGATTGCCACAGCTTAACCTTTTTGTCCATGCTTCATATAAGCAGGTAAAGGAAGGCAAGGACAGTAATAGGGGAAACTAAAGAAGAAATGACACTTCAAGGATTCGGAAAGAACTTAATTGTGCCAGCTCAAGAATCTGCGAAAGTGTTGCGTAACAGGGCTAGTACTGAAAACAAGAATAAACTACAAAATACTGCAGGTTCAGGAAACAATAATTGGCAAAAGTTCAGGAATCTGAAGTTGCTGTAAACTGATGGTGAGCAAAATATAAACACTGCTGCAATGACCAACATTTGACTGAAGATAACAGAGGCTTACGAAGTGATCAATCATGATCCCATGCTTCAGGTGTGATCAAGCTAACACTTGCCAGCCACAGGAGTACTGATTCAGATTCCTCCACTAATCTTTGAACTGCAAGCGTAGCGATAAAGCAGTGAGAAGCACATTCGTGGAGTTAAAGGCATATACAGGCGTATGCAAAAACCGATGTGGATCTATAATTGTCTTCATTGTTTTCCAGGAAGTTGGAATTGTGTATATGGCTACAGCACAGTGTCAAAAAGCTTAGTCAAGCACAGGAAAGTCAATCGAACACCCTCTAATGGGTGGACAAGAGAATGCAGGAGGTGCAATGTAATACTCCCGCTCTTTTATTTTTTCATTGATGTCAGATAGCACTCACTTAATTCAACTATAATCTGGGTGTAATGCAAAACAAATTTCAAATGTGGCTTTCTGCTGTGTACTCCAGGAAGAAGGCCAATTCTTTGAAAGTTAGAGATAAAACTGAAGTGCTGATAGTCAGAGCCTATCCCCCATCATCTGTTTCCATGACGGGTGGCCAAATGAACTTTGCACCTGTGGAGGCAAAACCGTACCCCGAAAAACAGATACCAAAAAATGTACGTAATTTGGTTCTCTCATAGTTTCCTGGATTGAAGACTATATTAAACCTTATGTTTCATGAGGCAATGTGTCAATGCATTAAGAAATACATGCATTAAGACACTATTCCATACATACGTTAGCAGAGTAAAAACAGTGCATTAAATGAGGGGACCCTCTCAATAATTGAGTTCCAGATCAATGAAAAGTTATATAGTTTTATTACAAAAATATAACAATAAATGGTACAGAGTTGTGCCATGATGGCTCTTAGATGCAAATTTATACAGAGTATGTAAATATTGGAAAAATATTATAAGTTTCAATGGGCAGCCAAATCATAAGAAATCAGTCAGAATCCCTTGTAGAATAGGGAATTCTTCTGGCTCATCCCCAAAACTAAGGAGTTCTTATACATAATTCTTGCATAGTAAAGCTGTATAATCATAGCTGTGTGAGCAAAAGTGTAATTTTTCAGCGAATCAGAACACAAGAATAATACACATCATTACCTTAACATGTAAGCATCATCTTATTTCTTTAAAAAATGTATTCAACAACCTCTATGCAAATATCACTTAGATATGTATACAAATGTGAATTATTTAGACAATAGGACTTTCTACCAGAGATTGGAACCAGTGAAGAAACTAGGGTGGGTGGAACTTACGGTGTTACATAAACTCAGCAGATTTCACAGTATTTAGCCAGTAGGTGGAAATATACAGCATAAAACTGCAACTTAGCACCGGTACCGTGAGCAGTGCTACAAAATCAGCGTGAATGGCATCATGTATTGTGCAAGAGCATCCGTCCATCCAAGTTCATTTCGCTGCTGCTCGAGTAGAAAATCTACTCAAGCGGCAGCAAATCTACTTGAGTGGCAGCCCTCTGACAACAACTGCTTGCGACTGCCTGCGATTTCCTGCGTTAGAAAATCGTGCTAGAGGACTCCAAATCTCGCTCGCCAATTTGCATTGTCTGAAGCCTCTTAAAAAAAATGACACCCAAATGACAAAAAGTCTAATTAGTAGAAATGGAGAAATCAATTTCTAAATGTTTAATTAAAAGTAGTACGAAAAAGCACATTGCACCAACCAAGGGGTATCTGATCATGCTACCCCGGGTCAAAATCAAAAGTTGAGGCCGACCGCAATGAATCACCAGTCATACACAGGGACCTGGTTCCTTCCATTGGAAAGTTCACCTTCTGACTTAGAAACTTTGATGGAGAAAAAGTGGCTGTGGAAGAGTTGGCGAGGGGTCAAGCTGTAAGCTAGCTCTGGAGATGGGCTCGACCACTGCGGGCTGCTGAAGAATGGGGTCCAAGTGCAGTCATTGACAAAGGTGGTAAAGCTCTGAGTGGGCGAAGTCTGATGTCCATGCCCAGGAAAGCTTCAATGTCAATTGGATGTTGCTCAGCGTGGGTCCCAGTGAAAGTGTCTCCGTTCAGACTTAGAAATATTTCCAGAAGTCAGATCTCCTTCAGGATGGCAAATCAGCAAGTTGACAACAACTGGCTATTCAACATTGAAGGCAACCCAGGTTTCCATCTGTTATGCAGGTAGAAAGTTGACAAAAAAGTTTTTAAGTCCCACCACTTGCAATTTGGAGACAGAAGTAGTACACTAACATCAGCCAAGGGTACAGGACTGGAGAACACTACTTGGAATTTAGGCCTAACTGCAACAGAAGCCAGCGGCAGAGACCAGGGAAGGTCCAGTGGGAACTGGTCAGCTTGGCAGTTGCTGGGAAAAAGGCTTTTTGAAGCATGTTGCGTCCCTCTAGCACAAACAGGAGTTCAGTTAACTGATTCTTGGAGTCACTTCTGGAGTCCTGCCTTCCTTCAGTTTCTTCAGACAGCAGGGCAAACCTACCCCTGATTATACACAGATGCCAGGAGAGTCCTGAGGAGAGGTCCGTGGAGTCCACTTTTATCAAGTGAAGATGAGGATTACGTAGAGAAAGTTATGCATTGCAACATTCAGGATTCTAACCTGCAAGGTATGTTTGGGTAGAACATCATAGATACTACAGTGAAAGTTAAAAAGAAAACAATTTGCACTATGTCTATTGGTGGTGTTAAGGTAGACATGTATGCTAATTCTGGATCTCCCTTTACTATTATTAATGAGGAGATGTGGATTTCAGAATTTGTATCTAAGATCGGAGTGACGATTCTTGATCCTCGTATTCTGAGGTGTACTCAGGGGAGAGGATAATTTGGTTGGTTTCAGGGAATTTGTTTTTAAATTTAAGAACTATGGGCCAGATGTAGGTAAATGAGATTTACCGATTTTTAATTACCGAATTTTACCGATTCGGTAATTAAAAATCGGTAAATCTGAGGGGTGGATATGTAGGAACATCCAGATGTTCCTTTTACCGAATCGGTAAATACCGGCCGGTAATGCCCCATTCATTCCTATGGGCTTTGAAGCCCATAGGAATGAATGGGGCATTACCGGTCGGTATTTACCGAATCGGTAAATACCGATTCTGACAAGGGTGCAGGGGGTGTCACTTTGGCACCCTCTAGCACCCCCAAAAAAGGTTCGGGGGCCATGTGGCAGGCATACCTGCCCTAAGGGCAGGTCTGCCTGTCATATGGCACAGGTGTGCATGCACACATGTGCATGCACACCAGAATCGGTATTTTACCATCAAATAGTATTTGATGGTAAAATACCGATTCTTTAATGCTTGTGGGACTCAGAAGAGTCCCACCTACATATCAATTTTACCGAATCGGAAAAAATACCGATTCGGTATTTTACAGAATCGGTAAATTTACCGATCGGTAAATTTACAGATTCTGTAAAATACAGGGCCCTACATCTCAAATTGCATTTACCGGTCGGTAACGGCTGAATTCGGCCGTTACCGACCGGTAAATGCCTACCTACATCTGGCCCTGAGAGTCTCTTGGAAAACTCTGAGCTGCTTAAAAAGGACCTTTATTTTAGGCTGGAGGGATCAAGGTGATTTACATATAATTTTAAATCCCAATAGTCCAGATCCAGTTTTGATTGTGGGCGAAAGCACTCCCTTGAGTGATGAAATCATAAAAAGATTTCCCCAGGTATTCTGTGAGAATATTGGCAAATTAAAAGTTTTGAACATCGCGTTGTGTTGAAGAAGGGTGGGTGTTCCAAGGTACACACAGCCAGGATTATTCCCATTATTGTGAGAGAAGTGGGGAATGAATTAGACAAACTGATCAAGGCAGACATCATAGAACTACTAGAGTCTTCCGAATGGATTTCTTCAGTGATAGTCGCAAGGCGCGAAGATTAGACTTTGCATTGATTTACGCCACATAAACAACAATCTAGTTGTCAACAAGTTTCCCCTTGCCAAGTTGCTAAAATGCTAGCACTAGTGAGGTATGCCAAATGGTTCTCCACAATTGGCTTATCTGCCGCGTATCATCAGATTTCTTTGGCTGAAGATTACATTCTTCTCTTTCGAAAAGATAGGCAGGAACATGATGATGTTTTAGCAGAGGTGTTGAGTGTGTTAGAGAACAATCAGTAGACTGTGGAGCATGGGAAGTGTAAATTTGCTGTGCGCTCTGTGACCTATTTAGGTCATGTGCTGTGCAGTGATGGTGTTACTACAAAACCTAAACTTGTGGAGGCAGTCCATAATGCTCCACATCCTTCCAACAAGGACAAACTCAGCTTATTTTTGGGCCTTGTTGAATTTTATGCTAAATTAGTGAAAGGGTTCTCCACAAGGGCTTTAAATGTTAGGTAATTTCATAAAAACAAAGTAAAGTTTATATGGGCAAAGGAGTAAAAGGCTGAATTTAAAGATGTAAAAGATGCATTTTCTAAAGCTCTTGTACTTGGGGTTTTTTTTTTGTGTAAGATTTTTATTGACAGTTGCCATCAAAATAACATCAGCACATCTGGTCAGTCGTATACGTCACATGATAATGCAATGGTTCGTACTGTCACACAGCTATTCAGCCGACAACCCTCCGGTCCGGCAGCGATTGTTCGAAATGATGTGAAATGCAATCAGGATACAAGAAATGAATTTATGAAATCTTACTTTTTCTTTTCCATTTTTTTTGTTTTTATGTAAAAAGTTGAACAGAACAAAACTCGATGGCTCATCCGTGATATATAGTCACAAAATAGGAAATAATGTCAGTGAAGTGTGCCGATCCCAATTTCCCAGGTAGATACCCTTCCCCCCTCAAGCACCAAACAAAGTCTAAATCCCTGTTGGAAAACAAACATTCCCCGTCCATTCCCAGGATTCCCCCCCGATTCAATCGACCAGTTCCTCCTCATCCTCCGAGTCGTCGTCTTCATCCTCCGGCAGCGGTTCACATATGTCTCCCCTGTACCTATTCCATGCCTCCCACACCTTGTTCCATTTCTTTGGGTTAGCTCTCATTTTATACACAGTTCGTTCAGTTAACATCAATTTGTCCATAGTCCTGCACCATAACGCTAATGTGGGCACCTCCGTTACCCCCCACCTCTGCGCCGTGTCGCGCTTGGCCACCATTGTTCCGATAGTAACCCACTGCTGTTGTCTAAGATTAAGGTCAGTTCCTTCCCAAATATTCAGTAGGCATAGGCGTGGCTCCGGTGTTAGGGAAGTGTCAAGAGCCTGGGAGATCGTTCTCATGATCTGTTGCCAATACCTCCTTATGGACGGGCAATCCCACAGTGTATGCAATAATGTTCCTTCCTCCCCACATCCCCGGAGACAGTATGTCAAGTCAAGTCAAAGGATTTATATAGCGCACTACATACCCGTAGGGTTTCAAGGCGCTTAGGAAGGGGAGGAGAATTACTTGTCAAAAATCCACGTTTTAAGTTGCTTTCTGAATGCTAGGTGGTTCTGGGTAAGGCGAAGGTAAGCGGGGAGAGAGTTCCATGATTTAGCAGCCAGGTATGAAAAGGATCTGCCTCCCATGGTGGTCTTGTTGATGCGAGGTACAGTGGCGAGGGCTTGGCTGGAAGAACGTAGTTGGCGGGAGGGGGTGTAGAAGGACAGTCGTGAGTTGAGGCATTCTGGACCGATGTTGTAGAGTGATTTGTGTGCGTGGGTAAGCAGTCGGAAAGTGATCCTCTTATTGACTGGTAGCCAGTGGAGGTCTTTAAGGTGACCAGAGATGTGATCGTTGCGTGGGATGTCTAATATGAGTCTGGCTGAGGCGTTTTGGATTCGTTGGAGTTTCTTCTGGAGTTTTGCGGTAGTACCTGCGTAGAGGGTGTTTCCGTAGTCCAGTCGGCTCGTGACCAGAGCGTGGGTGACTATTTTCCTTGTTTCGGAGGGGATCCAGCGAAATGTTTTTCTGAGCATGCGAAGAATGTTGAAGCAGGAAGAGGATACGGCGCTGACTTGTCTGTTCATTGAGAGTGAAGAATCCAGGATGACGCCTAGGTTCCGTGCGTGGTCTGTCGGGATGGGTGCTTTTCCGAGGGCTTCCGGCCACCAGGAGTCGTCCCATGCAGAGGGGGATGTACCTAAGATGAGGACTTCTGTTTTGTCTGAGTTCAGTTTCAGACGGCTTTGTTTCATCCATTCGGCAACTTCTTTCATTCCTTCGTGTAGGTTGGTTTTGGCGGTGCTGGGGTCATTGGTGAGGGAAAGGATCAGTTGAGTGTCATCCGCGTACGAGATGATGTTGAGGTTGTGATGGCTTGCGATGGCCGCGAGGGGGCTCATGTAAACGTTGAAGAGGGTGGGACTGAGTGAGGATCCTTGTGGTACGCCGCAGATGACTTCAGAGGCCTTGGATTTGAATGGTGGAAGGCGGACTCTCTGGGTTCTTCCGGTGAGGAACGAGGTGATCCATTCAAGTGCTTTTCCTTGGATTCCGATGTTTCTGAGGCGCTGTAGAAGGGTGCTGTGGCAGACTGTGTCGAAGGCTGCGGAGAGGTCGAGGAGGATGAGGGCGACTGTGTCTCCATTGTCCAGTAGAGTTCGAATGTCGTCTGTTGCTGCGATGAGGGCGGTCTCAGTGCTGTGTTTTGCTCGGAAGCCAGATTGTGAGGGGTCGAGGGATTTGTTGGCTTCGAGGAAGGCGGCGAGCTGGTTGTTGACAGCTTTCTCGATGACTTTGGCCGGGAATGGGAGAAGCGAGATGGGGCGGTAATTTTTGAGTTCGGTGGGGTCCGCTGTGGGTTTTTTCAGAAGGGCGGTGAGTTCAGCGTGTTTCCAGTCTTCCGGGAAGGTGGCGGAGTTGAAGGAGCAGTTGATGACGTCTCGGAGGTGCGGTGCTATGACGGAGTCTGCTTTGTTGAAGATGTGGTGCGGACATGGGTCTGTGGGGGATCCTGAGTGGATGGAATTCATCAGGCGGATGGTGTCCTCAGTGGAGATTGGGTTCCAGTCGTTAAGGGTGTTCACGGGGGGAAGATGATCATCAAATGGTAGGGTGGGTTGGTTTCCGGGTTGGTTGTCAAAGCTGTTGTGGATGTCTGCAATCTTGTTGTGAAAAAATGAGGCTAGGGAGTCGCAGAGGGTTTGAGAGGGGGTGATGTCGTTGGAGTTGGCCGAGGGATTGGAAAATTCCTTGACGATGTTGAACAGTTCCTTGCTGTTGTGGGCGTTGTTGTCAAGTCGATCCTTGAATGGGGTTTCAGCCCTATGCATTTTATGGAGAGTAGTTCTTGTGTAATACACTCTATGTAGTATTTTTAGTTGTATGAGCCTAAACCGGGCCGATACCCCCGCCTCCCTTGGTGACGCCATAGCAGCATTCCAGTCCGTCTCGTCCATAGCTCCTAACTCAGTTTCCCATGTCTCTCGTAAACGCTGTAATGGGTCCGGGAGGTTGTTCAACAGTTTGCGGTATGTAAGTGAAGTGGCACGTGTTTGCATAAAGTCTGTAAGAAGCCGGTCTTCTAGGGGTGATGATTCTGGGACGGTGGACCCCGGTTCTAGTACTGCCAGCAAAGCGTGCCTTATCTGGATGTACCTATAGGTTTCAGTGGGGCCCAATGCGTATTGTTGTTGCAGTTGTGAAAAAGGAAGTACCCCTGTGGACGTCCAAAGATCTCCCACCGTTGAAATGCCTATTTTATCCCATTGGGTAAATCCCTTGCTGGACCTAAGGCAGCCCAACTTTTTAGTGTCCCAAAGTGGAGTCAGCTTTGTATTGACCCCCTTCCACTTTAATCGTGTGAGCGCCCTGTACCATAAAGTAACTGTGTGCTTGGTTGGGCCAATCAGTCCCTTAAGGAGACTCGGGTTGTACACAGGGCCAACAAACTATGCGTTCCCAGTTGGGCCCTATCAGCCAAATATGCTGGGTCAGCGTGTGGTGCGTGGATCCATTGATTAATTACTTTAAGTTGGGATGCCCAATAATAAAGTTGTATATTCGGTAGTGCTATTCCCCCATCATACCATCCGCGGTTAAGTTTAACGTGGGCAATTCTCGGTGGATGTTCACCCCACAACAGGGTAGTCACCACTGCGGTGACTTTACGAAAGTAGGAGCGCGGAATCACATCTGGGGTGTTTTCCAGAGCATATAGGAGGCGCGGTAGTGCCATCATTTTAAATAAGGCAGCGCGCCCCAGTAGCGTGAGAGGCAGGGCCGTCCAGTGTTGGACATCTGCTTTCAGGCGAAGGAGTGGGGGCGCCAGGTTCCGATCATAGAACACGTTCGTGTCACCGGTGACATGTATGCCCAAGTATTTAAAGGAGACATCAGTCAACACTAGAGGACACTGTTCAGGAAGGATTGGTATAGGGACGTAAAGGACCGATTTTGACCAGTTAATGGTATATCCGGAGGTCGAGCCATGTTTATCACAAAGTGCCAATAATATCGGGACACTCGACTCAGGGTCAGATAAGTAGACCAGCATATCGTCAGCATACAGGGATACTCTGTCTTCCCAGGCATCACCCCACTTAATACCTTTCAGCAGCGGTGTGCTCCTAATAACAATAGCGAGCGGTTCGAGGACTAGCGCGAAAATAGCGGGGACAAGGGGCAGCCCTGACGTGTCCCACGCGCCATAGGAATCGCTCGAGAGATGTGGCCGTTGGCCGCCACATGGGCAACCGGGTCCGTGTAGAGGAGTCTAATCCAGGATAAAAATGTAGGTCCAAAGCCCATCCGGGTCAGAACTGCAAACAGGTATTGCCACTCTACCATATCGAAAGCCATTCTGGCGTCCAACGACAAAATGGCCGCCGGCCCCTCCAGCAAATGTGCTCGAGCCAATGCTCCATGCACCCTGCGGAGATTTAGTGCAGTGCTCCTATGTGGCATGAAGCCTGATTGGTCCGGGTGGATCAGTTGTGATAGGTGCAGGGTCAGTCTATTCGCAATCAGTTTCGCCAAATCTTCACCTCTGCATTGAGGAGCGAGATAGGGCGATACGACGGGCAATCCGCGGGAGGCTTGCCCGGTTTCGGGATGGCCACTATAGTCGCTAAACGCTGGTCCAAAGGCAGTGTCCCGGTTTCTCGGCAGTCCTCGAACATAGCCAACAACGGTAGGGCCAAGGTATCTGTCATTGCTTGGAACCATTCGATCGGTATTCCGTTAGGGCCCAACGCTTTACCTGTATGTAGTGCGCCTATCGCCACACAGAGATCCTCCACCGTGAGGTCCGCTCCAGTTCAGACACTGCCTCTGGCGACAATGTCTCTACTTCTACATCTTGGAGTGCTAGCTCTGCCGCCTCTGCCGTGACTACCACCCTCGGGGTATAGACTGATTGAAAGTGGTCCGCTAAGAGGTCAACAATTTTGGCGGGGCGTGTGTGGCACGTCCCTTCTGAGTCCTGCAATTGTAAAATGTGCCTACTGCCGTCTTTTTTCCTGTCCAGCCAGGCCAACAGTTTGTTGGCCTTATCGCCTATATCGTAAACCCTATGGGCTGTTGCCTCTATATTCTCTAACGTCCGTCGTTTAAGAAGGTCGTCATGCCGCTGTTGGCAGAGGTGTCCGCCCAGGAGACCTGATCCTCGTGAGGAACTTCGATCTGGAAGAGTCCGCTGGAACCCAGATGGAAGCAGCCGAAATTGGTTTTGTTATCTACAAGGACTGCAGTTAAAGTGGAGGGGAGGAAAGGATGGCTGCATTCGAGCCATGTTAAAAAAGTTCACAGACTGTTGCTAGACTCTCCCTTTAAGGACTGCCCACTTCCAGAACTGATTCTAAACTCCCCCTGCTAGAGAAAACTCCCCAAGAGGAGTATCGTATGAAGTTGAGGTCTAGTAAGTCAGACAGTTTAATTGTTTAAGTCCCCTCCTGGGTGAAGCGGTTAGACAGGTTCCTGACATGTATAAGATAGACCCCACTAGTGAGAGAGATAGACAGGAGATCAAGAAACAAAAATATTGTAAAAATCTCCGAAGTCATTGTGTTCTAACGTTACTTATTATGTTTTTTCTGAGTCTTACGATAATCTGCACGAGTTGGATGTTACATATGTTCTTTCCTATTGCACGTTCTTTTTCTAATGACACTGCAGAGCACACGTTTAGTGAACTGCCCCCACATGAGCTTTCCTATAGATTAGCAATGCGCAACAATACATTCATCCGTATGTTACACCATTCTCACCAGACCAGCAATGCCACTAATTGCTGGATATTTGGCCGACTCCCTCCCTATCAGAACTACAAGGGAGCTCTGCCCCTCTTTCCTTATCCGTTTTCACATAATGGTTCGTGTGGTGCATGGTTTACTTTAATGTCTTCCCTAGATAGTAAGTCCCAGGTTTCCCAAGGCAATTGGATATGGGGGAACCTGAATACAGTCATGAATAGAATATGTTTCCCAGACCAGGAAGGTCTTCCCCAAAGGACAGGGACCGATCTAGAAAATGAAGTGTATGGATTAGGTAATTTTACACTTAACCTCATGATCCTGAACGTGCAGTCTGAGACTAATTCGGACTTGCCGTCTATTACAGTTTTACCAGTAAAAGGTGAATTATGCGTCAGAAAGAATGGTTCAGTACATCTAGGACACAGTGATTGTGATACTGTTGTCGAATTCAGTGATAAAGGCAAGTCTACTTTCAAAGCTTCCCGACATTCATATTTAATTTGTGGTCAGACTGCCTATATACGTTTACCTCCAGACTGGGATGGTACTTGTTTTATTGCATTCCTACTGCCACCTGTTTTTCTAGCCCCATCTGATTATCACAGGAATTCCCGCCTTATTCACGTTAGACAAAAGAGAGATCTCCCAATAGTCGATCAGACTGAAACCACATGGGAACAATACACAGACTTCAATAAGGGATTCTTCCCTTATTTAGGCACTGTCTCCAATAGTAAACTTATACGCAAATTGACCAGAATCCTTGAAGCAGTAGTGAATGAGACTACTTCTGCCCTAGGTAACTTAACAGAAGAGCAGTCTGCTATGAGACTTGTTGTTCTTCAGAACCGCCTTGTCCTTGACGTCATCCTGGCCGATAGGGGCGGGGCTTGTAGAGTCATCGGATCCAGTTGTTGCGTGTTTATTCCAAATAACGCGCCATCCGTGTATAAGGCCATAACTCGGCTTCATGAAATAGCTCACCTGATACACCAGAACCCAGGCTCCTGGACTTGGTCCGGTTGGTTCTGGAGTGTAGTATCTGCCTGGGGATGGAAATTGTTGTCGTTCCTAGGAATAATATTGGTCATAGTATTCAGTTGTTGTCTCTGTCTGCAATGTGGGCCAGCGATTTCCGGCTTGTGCGCCACAGCTTGTATTCCCCATCCAAGTACACGTTCCCGTTCCCAAATAAAGAAAGATGAACAAATGATGCTTTACGAACAGATAGATGGTCTCATGAATATAGATATATCCTAAAGGGTGTAGTAGGGTCCAAGGAGGGAATGAGGTAATAGAAATTTTCAGGTAGCCAATGTGTCCCCCACTCGCACCCTATCCATGCACCCATGTTCCATGTATGTCGTGTAACGTCTGTTCTGTACATGCTAGACAGACGCAAATACATTTGCGTCCATCCTTAACATGTAAGCTATCCAACCATACCAGGAAATCTTGTTAATTATGTTCCTAGGCATACGGTGCCACCGTCTTTACATGGTGCACTTCTGAAATTCGCACACGTTTTCTCCATGTTTCCTGGCCCAGTCGAGCTAGGCCCTTAAACGAGGCCTCTCTGCCTCATCTCTCCTTTCTCCGAAAGCTGTACGCATCCCTGACCTCTGCCTTACTTCCTGCCAGCGCAGCGGTGCCCGGCTCGGCCTGGACTGCCTGCCAAATTCATGTTTTGCCTTCAAGTTATCAGTTCAGCCTCCTCAAACACATTCCAGTCTAGTGAAATAGTTAAACATATTCCCGGCTGCAGAGCAAAGGGCCCGGCCTTTTTCTGTCCTCCTTGCAAGTGATTTACTGGCTCCGTTACCATGGTAGGCCCATGGCTCCGCACGTTGCACCAAGACACGTATGCACGCACTAGCTTTCAGTATGGGATGGCCCCTGCCCGAGAGACCTTTTACTTCAGACACTACATCCTCCAAACATAAGATACTAGATATGTTATAGGTACAGGTTGCCCTGACACTCCAGACACCAGTCTCCTCCACTAGTGCTAAAGTCAAAGCCCCCCAGTTTCACGTCATGCTAGTTGCGCGCGCATCCCGGTTTAAGGGTTTCTGCTGATTCTGCAACTTTTCTCTATGCATCCACCCACATGTGACGATTCTTGTGACGTTTCTCTGACATGAACAGTGCACGCCCATGTGTACGCCTCTTTTTCATGCCTCCTCTTACGCACATGTGTTCTTATCTCGCTCTTTTCACCTGTTACGCCTACTGTACTGGATTCAATTGTGCTACTTTACTATATATAATGTATAATGTTAATAAAATGTTGACTGTCCCTTCCCGAACTCTAGTGGTGACGGAACATGATATCCAACCTCGAGGTTCATTGTCCATTAAAGCCCGTATGACTCCGATACCACGGACTCTGCCTCTCATTTGAATGAGCTGTCTTGTAATGATAATTATGCGGAAAAATGTTTAGGTAAATTTATTTACCACACATGTTATCCACCTCCCCTTGGATAACATGGCTAAGAACTGCTCAGGGCAGGTGTTAGCTTTAGGAGATATTCGCGCTTAGCGCGAATATTTCCAAAAGTTGGTAATAGGAGATAGCGATGTTAGCGACTGTTTTCAGTCGCTAACATCTTGGCACGCCCACTTTGCATGTCATTGGTGATAAATATCACTGACATGCAAAGTAGGGCCCAAGATGGTTGCTATCTCCTACTAGCTGTCGCTAACTGGTGTTAGTGACAGCTAGGTAATGGGGAGATAATTTTATCTCCGCTTTCTTGGCTTTTAAAGCCAAAAAGCGGAGATAAACCCCCTTGATAATATGCCCCTGCATTTCTCGATATATTCCTTTGCTAATCATGGCATATGCTTGTGATTGGTGTGGGCCTGGCCCTGCCTTCGACAGCGTTACTTTGATATACTACTCGATTCTTAAGAGTTGGCCACATAAAACTCCATAGTCCACAAATGTACCAATAGAGTCAGAGTCCATTAATGCTTCAAAATCATATCTTTCTTAGTTTTCCTTAAATGTGGATGCAGATGTGAAAAGATAAGGCGACTTCGAATTTCGATCTCGTCTGGTTTCAGGAATACTATTTCCCGCAGCTAATAATGGGATTCCTTTCTTCGTGGGGCTGGGGATTATCCAGATTCCTTTCTCATAGATCACTTGGGGTATTCTCGAGGAACACACAGAGGAGATCCACAAACACAAACAAGGAATATTTCTCCGGAGATGTCCATTTTGTTCTCTAGGAAGATGTGGTCTCACTCCTTCTGCGTGGACTCAGGTGGTTCTATCTCGTTTTGGTTTTTGTGCAAAAGACATTTCTGGATTCTAATAGTTTATTTCCCTCCTTTCTTTACATTTGTAGATAATTTAGTTGTAAAACTAAATCTGAGGCATTTGGTAACCCTCTGCTACTTTAAGGAACTTAAGCAAAATCTGTGAAAGAGGAAGGAAAGTAGTGATATGTGTAAATCAGAATTTGAAGAGAAATAGGACATGATTCACAAAGGGCCTCCACACTTGTGGAGGAATTCCCGCAGCCGCAATAAGAATTTTCTCATTCCGGAGATCCCCCCCTTGAGTGCGGAGACGCACCCATGACTGTGAGGCCTCCACCAACGAGTACAGAAGCCCTTTGTGTATCAGCCCCATAGTGTCACATGCATTATAAATAGGGCTCCCGGTTTTCCGTTTTTACGGATTTTTACATATAAATACAGACGGAAAAGTATTTTTCCTTTGTCTGTATTTATATGTAGAAACGGCAAAATACGAGTAAATGTTGCCAGCTGCTGTGCTTCAGAGTTGGAGTGCTACGCTCCTGTTGAAGATGCTTAGAACAACACACTGCCCCCCTCCAGTGGCAGAAAGATAGTAATCCGAAGTTGTACCTATATGACAACCTTGGAGGAGCGCCCAAGCAGCACCTGCAGCGAATATTTGGCTTAGGCATCACTTTGCATGGCAACAGCTCCCATGTAAACAGCAGGCAATGTAGGGTCGTCAGACGCAGCAAACATCTTGAATCAACCTTCTTCAATGCTTTTAATACATTTCATGACGTCTGCAGCTCCCACAATGTGTAATCTGAAAGGCTACCCCGAGGCACTATTCATCTGCGTGCTACAAATGTCACATAATTGACTGCCGATCAGTTCAGTCTTCAGCTCTTACCCCCCCCCCCCCCCCCCATCCCCCCCATACACCTTCCCCCCTGTCTTGTGGCAGCCCGTGCTGAGACAGCCTCCCGGGCTGGCGACTGTTTTATTGCAGCCGCACTTCACAGATGATTAACGTTTACGCTGAAGGTTAAGTTCTGGGGTTGTACAGTGGGAGGTGTGCCTATGTATTGTGGAGTGGGCGGCACGTACTGGGACGGACAAGGAGGGTGTAAGGATCTTTGCCGGTCAGGTCACTAGGAGAGAAAGTCAAGTAATGAGATTCATGTCTGCTGTAACTCTTGGGACCCAAGGCAGTCCGGCATTTTCGTCATGAAGTACAGCATCAGCAAGATGCTAACTATATAGCAAGACGAAAGGCTAACAAAAAAAGGCCATTCCCCTAGCCGCATCATTTTGTAGGCACCCGCATGCTGCATTACACAGATGGAAAGTTTAAAAAAAGAAAATAGAAACGGCAAAAAAAGTGTTTTTGAAGTGCACCAGCAGTAATTTACTGCCTCTTCCTCGACAAACAAAATAAATGCATCTTTTTAAAAAGACCACAAATGGGGGTCGGTGCAGCAACAGGGAGCTAGTGGGAAGGGAGAACCATATGGGTGAGAGCAAGCGCGCTATCACCCATCTATTCAGGCCCCCCTACCCCTCCCCCATTGTGTGTGGCTGTCCGGGTTGAGACAGCTTCCCGGACATACACACAGACTGGTCTTGAGCGTATCGCAGCTGCACCCGAGTGAATGGTCTTTAAAAGAACATTCACTTGTTAACGAGGCTTTGTTGTTTTTTTCACCCCTACTTAGGGCCCCTGCATCTCCACTCTGCCTCTTGACCCATCCCCCCTAAATTTTTATTAGCACCCCCCTCCCCGAAATTTGACTCCAGTTGTGCCTCTGGATCAGGGTTAGGTTGAGGTTTCAGCAGGGCTGGCTGTTCCTTTCATCGTTCTAGGGCGGGTTTAACTCCGCACCATGGTTGAGTTGCATTAGTAAGTGTGCCTGCTTGATTTTTCTCAAACAAAGCCACTCAGTCATAAAAATGTGAATGTCACACGTCTTTCTGAACCTTGGCAACTATGGGTTAGTTCACTCCGCTTCCAGTAAAAACAATTGGGCTGACTTAAAGCCACGTTAGAGTTAATGTTTAGCATGGGGCTCACTCTGTCACAACCAGGATTTATGTCCTATAGCCTCCTTCCTCGGTTGGGGAAGCGTGCATTATGTAGTTTATTTCACTTGGGCCCGGTTCTGGCGCTGGCAAAAGAAGATATAAATCATTATTGGTAGCCGACTCAACCTGTGCCTTATCCGCGCTCCTGGCTCCTTAATTAGTGATAAGATAATTGCCATCTCCTGCTGACAGTGCTTGTACTACAATGGTAAAGTTTTTAAATGAATGTATTGTGTTGACCAATAACAACCAGGCGCATGCATTGTCAATTTAAATAAATGTGGAAAAATACTAGCTGTCGCATCATCTTTTGCACGTCGCAAAAATAAATGTGGATAAATACAGATAAAATAGACAAAAAATAAATATGGATAAATACAGACGGAAATAGCAAAAAAATAAATACCATAAAACCGGGAGCCCTAATTATAAATGTAATGGAAATCTCTAATCTGTCTAAAAAGATTATTCCTTTAAAAAAAAAAAGTTCTACAATGTTAATAAGGAGTGTAAAGTCCGAATCTATGCCCCTCTTCACCGAAAAATAAGTGTCTGAACAACCAATATTTTAGTTGTGTTAATTCACAGTTCCGATATAGGCAATGCTATATAGTGGACTGTTTCCGTGCATTTCCTAATAACTGTTTGCAGCAGTTTTGGATAAAGAAAATATTAATTTCCTAATGCAGATGTATATTAGATATTTTGATTAAAAATTTGGTCTAGTTCAGGATAGCTACAAGTAAAAAAAACAAGCAATGCAAAAAACCTTCGTAGAACAGAGACTTTGACCTCTGACAACACCAATGAACACTGAGCAGGATTCTCTTTATTTTCCATTACACAGGAGCTGTCCAAAAATGACTAGCAGAATGAATCAATTTTTTCTCCAAACTTGGCCGCTGTAGGCTGAAGCCCGTCTTTTATGTTGATTTGCGCTAGTGTTCGCATACCCTCTTTTGATGGGAAGCCCAGGGCCGGACTGGTAATGGAAACCTGCCCTGCAAACTGTTCGGCTGGCCCCCTCGGAGGGAGGCAGTGCAGGCCGAGCTGTTTGCTAGGGACTGTTATGGCCGATTTTGTTACATGGAGCTGATATTGCCAGTCCAGGTAACAAATCCGGCCCCACCCTGGCGGCCCACCGAGGAAATGCCCGGTGCCTACTACGTCCACTCCGGCCCTGGTGAAGACTTGTCCTGAAATGCTATTTCATGACAGTGACTGCAGTGGGCAGGCAGAAGAATCACCAATTGAGTCAATGTCCATACTTATTAACTGTCTTTTGTTCTAATGTATATTACTCCCAGCCTGCGGATTGCCACAGCTTAACCTTTTTGTCCATGCTTCATATAAGCAGGTAAAGGAAGGCAAGGACAGTAATAGGGGAAACTAAAGAAGAAATGACACTTCAAGGATTCGGAAAGAACTTAATTGTGCCAGCTCAAGAATCTGCGAAAGTGTTGCGTAACAGGGCTAGTACTGAAAACAAGAATAAACTACAAAATACTGCAGGTTCAGGAAACAATAATTGGCAAAAGTTCAGGAATCTGAAGTTGCTGTAAACTGATGGTGAGCAAAATATAAACACTGCTGCAATGACCAACATTTGACTGAAGATAACAGAGGCTTACGAAGTGATCAATCATGATCCCATGCTTCAGGTGTGATCAAGCTAACACTTGCCAGCCACAGGAGTACTGATTCAGATTCCTCCACTAATCTTTGAACTGCAAGCGTAGCGATAAAGCAGTGAGAAGCACATTCGTGGAGTTAAAGGCATATACAGGCGTATGCAAAAACCGATGTGGATCTATAATTGTCTTCATTGTTTTCCAGGAAGTTGGAATTGTGTATATGGCTACAGCACAGTGTCAAAAAGCTTAGTCAAGCACAGGAAAGTCAATCGAACACCCTCTAATGGGTGGACAAGAGAATGCAGGAGGTGCAATGTAATACTCCCGCTCTTTTATTTTTTCATTGATGTCAGATAGCACTCACTTAATTCAACTATAATCTGGGTGTAATGCAAAACAAATTTCAAATGTGGCTTTCTGCTGTGTACTCCAGGAAGAAGGCCAATTCTTTGAAAGTTAGAGATAAAACTGAAGTGCTGATAGTCAGAGCCTATCCCCCATCATCTGTTTCCATGACGGGTGGCCAAATGAACTTTGCACCTGTGGAGGCAAAACCGTACCCCGAAAAACAGATACCAAAAAATGTACGTAATTTGGTTCTCTCATAGTTTCCTGGATTGAAGACTATATTAAACCTTATGTTTCATGAGGCAATGTGTCAATGCATTAAGAAATACATGCATTAAGACACTATTCCATACATACGTTAGCAGAGTAAAAACAGTGCATTAAATGAGGGGACCCTCTCAATAATTGAGTTCCAGATCAATGAAAAGTTATATAGTTTTATTACAAAAATATAACAATAAATGGTACAGAGTTGTGCCATGATGGCTCTTAGATGCAAATTTATACAGAGTATGTAAATATTGGAAAAATATTATAAGTTTCAATGGGCAGCCAAATCATAAGAAATCAGTCAGAATCCCTTGTAGAATAGGGAATTCTTCTGGCTCATCCCCAAAACTAAGGAGTTCTTATACATAATTCTTGCATAGTAAAGCTGTATAATCATAGCTGTGTGAGCAAAAGTGTAATTTTTCAGCGAATCAGAACACAAGAATAATACACATCATTACCTTAACATGTAAGCATCATCTTATTTCTTTAAAAAATGTATTCAACAACCTCTATGCAAATATCACTTAGATATGTATACAAATGTGAATTATTTAGACAATAGGACTTTCTACCAGAGATTGGAACCAGTGAAGAAACTAGGGTGGGTGGAACTTACGGTGTTACATAAACTCAGCAGATTTCACAGTATTTAGCCAGTAGGTGGAAATATACAGCATAAAACTGCAACTTAGCACCGGTACCGTGAGCAGTGCTACAAAATCAGCGTGAATGGCATCATGTATTGTGCAAGAGCATCCGTCCATCCAAGTTCATTTCGCTGCTGCTCGAGTAGAAAATCTACTCAAGCGGCAGCAAATCTACTTGAGTGGCAGCCCTCTGACAACAACTGCTTGCGACTGCCTGCGATTTCCTGCGTTAGAAAATCGTGCTAGAGGACTCCAAATCTCGCTCGCCAATTTGCATTGTCTGAAGCCTCTTAAAAAAAATGACACCCAAATGACAAAAAGTCTAATTAGTAGAAATGGAGAAATCAATTTCTAAATGTTTAATTAAAAGTAGTACGAAAAAGCACATTGCACCAACCAAGGGGTATCTGATCATGCTACCCCGGGTCAAAATCAAAAGTTGAGGCCGACCGCAATGAATCACCAGTCATACACAGGGACCTGGTTCCTTCCATTGGAAAGTTCACCTTCTGACTTAGAAACTTTGATGGAGAAAAAGTGGCTGTGGAAGAGTTGGCGAGGGGTCAAGCTGTAAGCTAGCTCTGGAGATGGGCTCGACCACTGCGGGCTGCTGAAGAATGGGGTCCAAGTGCAGTCATTGACAAAGGTGGTAAAGCTCTGAGTGGGCGAAGTCTGATGTCCATGCCCAGGAAAGCTTCAATGTCAATTGGATGTTGCTCAGCGTGGGTCCCAGTGAAAGTGTCTCCGTTCAGACTTAGAAATATTTCCAGAAGTCAGATCTCCTTCAGGATGGCAAATCAGCAAGTTGACAACAACTGGCTATTCAACATTGAAGGCAACCCAGGTTTCCATCTGTTATGCAGGTAGAAAGTTGACAAAAAAGTTTTTAAGTCCCACCACTTGCAATTTGGAGACAGAAGTAGTACACTAACATCAGCCAAGGGTACAGGACTGGAGAACACTACTTGGAATTTAGGCCTAACTGCAACAGAAGCCAGCGGCAGAGACCAGGGAAGGTCCAGTGGGAACTGGTCAGCTTGGCAGTTGCTGGGAAAAAGGCTTTTTGAAGCATGTTGCGTCCCTCTAGCACAAACAGGAGTTCAGTTAACTGATTCTTGGAGTCACTTCTGGAGTCCTGCCTTCCTTCAGTTTCTTCAGACAGCAGGGCAAACCTACCCCTGATTATACACAGATGCCAGGAGAGTCCTGAGGAGAGGTCCGTGGAGTCCACTTTTATCAAGTGAAGATGAGGATTACGTAGAGAAAGTTATGCATTGCAACATTCAGGATTCTAACCTGCAAGGTATGTTTGGGTAGAACATCATAGATACTACAGTGAAAGTTAAAAAGAAAACAATTTGCACTATGTCTATTGGTGGTGTTAAGGTAGACATGTATGCTAATTCTGGATCTCCCTTTACTATTATTAATGAGGAGATGTGGATTTCAGAATTTGTATCTAAGATCGGAGTGACGATTCTTGATCCTCGTATTCTGAGGTGTACTCAGGGGAGAGGATAATTTGGTTGGTTTCAGGGAATTTGTTTTTAAATTTAAGAACTATGGGCCAGATGTAGGTAAATGAGATTTACCGATTTTTAATTACCGAATTTTACCGATTCGGTAATTAAAAATCGGTAAATCTGAGGGGTGGATATGTAGGAACATCCAGATGTTCCTTTTACCGAATCGGTAAATACCGGCCGGTAATGCCCCATTCATTCCTATGGGCTTTGAAGCCCATAGGAATGAATGGGGCATTACCGGTCGGTATTTACCGAATCGGTAAATACCGATTCTGACAAGGGTGCAGGGGGTGTCACTTTGGCACCCTCTAGCACCCCCAAAAAAGGTTCGGGGGCCATGTGGCAGGCATACCTGCCCTAAGGGCAGGTCTGCCTGTCATATGGCACAGGTGTGCATGCACACATGTGCATGCACACCAGAATCGGTATTTTACCATCAAATAGTATTTGATGGTAAAATACCGATTCTTTAATGCTTGTGGGACTCAGAAGAGTCCCACCTACATATCAATTTTACCGAATCGGAAAAAATACCGATTCGGTATTTTACAGAATCGGTAAATTTACCGATCGGTAAATTTACAGATTCTGTAAAATACAGGGCCCTACATCTCAAATTGCATTTACCGGTCGGTAACGGCTGAATTCGGCCGTTACCGACCGGTAAATGCCTACCTACATCTGGCCCTGAGAGTCTCTTGGAAAACTCTGAGCTGCTTAAAAAGGACCTTTATTTTAGGCTGGAGGGATCAAGGTGATTTACATATAATTTTAAATCCCAATAGTCCAGATCCAGTTTTGATTGTGGGCGAAAGCACTCCCTTGAGTGATGAAATCATAAAAAGATTTCCCCAGGTATTCTGTGAGAATATTGGCAAATTAAAAGTTTTGAACATCGCGTTGTGTTGAAGAAGGGTGGGTGTTCCAAGGTACACACAGCCAGGATTATTCCCATTATTGTGAGAGAAGTGGGGAATGAATTAGACAAACTGATCAAGGCAGACATCATAGAACTACTAGAGTCTTCCGAATGGATTTCTTCAGTGATAGTCGCAAGGCGCGAAGATTAGACTTTGCATTGATTTACGCCACATAAACAACAATCTAGTTGTCAACAAGTTTCCCCTTGCCAAGTTGCTAAAATGCTAGCACTAGTGAGGTATGCCAAATGGTTCTCCACAATTGGCTTATCTGCCGCGTATCATCAGATTTCTTTGGCTGAAGATTACATTCTTCTCTTTCGAAAAGATAGGCAGGAACATGATGATGTTTTAGCAGAGGTGTTGAGTGTGTTAGAGAACAATCAGTAGACTGTGGAGCATGGGAAGTGTAAATTTGCTGTGCGCTCTGTGACCTATTTAGGTCATGTGCTGTGCAGTGATGGTGTTACTACAAAACCTAAACTTGTGGAGGCAGTCCATAATGCTCCACATCCTTCCAACAAGGACAAACTCAGCTTATTTTTGGGCCTTGTTGAATTTTATGCTAAATTAGTGAAAGGGTTCTCCACAAGGGCTTTAAATGTTAGGTAATTTCATAAAAACAAAGTAAAGTTTATATGGGCAAAGGAGTAAAAGGCTGAATTTAAAGATGTAAAAGATGCATTTTCTAAAGCTCTTGTACTTGGGGTTTTTTTTTTGTGTAAGATTTTTATTGACAGTTGCCATCAAAATAACATCAGCACATCTGGTCAGTCGTATACGTCACATGATAATGCAATGGTTCGTACTGTCACACAGCTATTCAGCCGACAACCCTCCGGTCCGGCAGCGATTGTTCGAAATGATGTGAAATGCAATCAGGATACAAGAAATGAATTTATGAAATCTTACTTTTTCTTTTCCATTTTTTTTGTTTTTATGTAAAAAGTTGAACAGAACAAAACTCGATGGCTCATCCGTGATATATAGTCACAAAATAGGAAATAATGTCAGTGAAGTGTGCCGATCCCAATTTCCCAGGTAGATACCCTTCCCCCCTCAAGCACCAAACAAAGTCTAAATCCCTGTTGGAAAACAAACATTCCCCGTCCATTCCCAGGATTCCCCCCCGATTCAATCGACCAGTTCCTCCTCATCCTCCGAGTCGTCGTCTTCATCCTCCGGCAGCGGTTCACATATGTCTCCCCTGTACCTATTCCATGCCTCCCACACCTTGTTCCATTTCTTTGGGTTAGCTCTCATTTTATACACAGTTCGTTCAGTTAACATCAATTTGTCCATAGTCCTGCACCATAACGCTAATGTGGGCACCTCCGTTACCCCCCACCTCTGCGCCGTGTCGCGCTTGGCCACCATTGTTCCGATAGTAACCCACTGCTGTTGTCTAAGATTAAGGTCAGTTCCTTCCCAAATATTCAGTAGGCATAGGCGTGGCTCCGGTGTTAGGGAAGTGTCAAGAGCCTGGGAGATCGTTCTCATGATCTGTTGCCAATACCTCCTTATGGACGGGCAATCCCACAGTGTATGCAATAATGTTCCTTCCTCCCCACATCCCCGGAGACAGTATGTCAAGTCAAGTCAAAGGATTTATATAGCGCACTACATACCCGTAGGGTTTCAAGGCGCTTAGGAAGGGGAGGAGAATTACTTGTCAAAAATCCACGTTTTAAGTTGCTTTCTGAATGCTAGGTGGTTCTGGGTAAGGCGAAGGTAAGCGGGGAGAGAGTTCCATGATTTAGCAGCCAGGTATGAAAAGGATCTGCCTCCCATGGTGGTCTTGTTGATGCGAGGTACAGTGGCGAGGGCTTGGCTGGAAGAACGTAGTTGGCGGGAGGGGGTGTAGAAGGACAGTCGTGAGTTGAGGCATTCTGGACCGATGTTGTAGAGTGATTTGTGTGCGTGGGTAAGCAGTCGGAAAGTGATCCTCTTATTGACTGGTAGCCAGTGGAGGTCTTTAAGGTGACCAGAGATGTGATCGTTGCGTGGGATGTCTAATATGAGTCTGGCTGAGGCGTTTTGGATTCGTTGGAGTTTCTTCTGGAGTTTTGCGGTAGTACCTGCGTAGAGGGTGTTTCCGTAGTCCAGTCGGCTCGTGACCAGAGCGTGGGTGACTATTTTCCTTGTTTCGGAGGGGATCCAGCGAAATGTTTTTCTGAGCATGCGAAGAATGTTGAAGCAGGAAGAGGATACGGCGCTGACTTGTCTGTTCATTGAGAGTGAAGAATCCAGGATGACGCCTAGGTTCCGTGCGTGGTCTGTCGGGATGGGTGCTTTTCCGAGGGCTTCCGGCCACCAGGAGTCGTCCCATGCAGAGGGGGATGTACCTAAGATGAGGACTTCTGTTTTGTCTGAGTTCAGTTTCAGACGGCTTTGTTTCATCCATTCGGCAACTTCTTTCATTCCTTCGTGTAGGTTGGTTTTGGCGGTGCTGGGGTCATTGGTGAGGGAAAGGATCAGTTGAGTGTCATCCGCGTACGAGATGATGTTGAGGTTGTGATGGCTTGCGATGGCCGCGAGGGGGCTCATGTAAACGTTGAAGAGGGTGGGACTGAGTGAGGATCCTTGTGGTACGCCGCAGATGACTTCAGAGGCCTTGGATTTGAATGGTGGAAGGCGGACTCTCTGGGTTCTTCCGGTGAGGAACGAGGTGATCCATTCAAGTGCTTTTCCTTGGATTCCGATGTTTCTGAGGCGCTGTAGAAGGGTGCTGTGGCAGACTGTGTCGAAGGCTGCGGAGAGGTCGAGGAGGATGAGGGCGACTGTGTCTCCATTGTCCAGTAGAGTTCGAATGTCGTCTGTTGCTGCGATGAGGGCGGTCTCAGTGCTGTGTTTTGCTCGGAAGCCAGATTGTGAGGGGTCGAGGGATTTGTTGGCTTCGAGGAAGGCGGCGAGCTGGTTGTTGACAGCTTTCTCGATGACTTTGGCCGGGAATGGGAGAAGCGAGATGGGGCGGTAATTTTTGAGTTCGGTGGGGTCCGCTGTGGGTTTTTTCAGAAGGGCGGTGAGTTCAGCGTGTTTCCAGTCTTCCGGGAAGGTGGCGGAGTTGAAGGAGCAGTTGATGACGTCTCGGAGGTGCGGTGCTATGACGGAGTCTGCTTTGTTGAAGATGTGGTGCGGACATGGGTCTGTGGGGGATCCTGAGTGGATGGAATTCATCAGGCGGATGGTGTCCTCAGTGGAGATTGGGTTCCAGTCGTTAAGGGTGTTCACGGGGGGAAGATGATCATCAAATGGTAGGGTGGGTTGGTTTCCGGGTTGGTTGTCAAAGCTGTTGTGGATGTCTGCAATCTTGTTGTGAAAAAATGAGGCTAGGGAGTCGCAGAGGGTTTGAGAGGGGGTGATGTCGTTGGAGTTGGCCGAGGGATTGGAAAATTCCTTGACGATGTTGAACAGTTCCTTGCTGTTGTGGGCGTTGTTGTCAAGTCGATCCTTGAATGGGGTTTCAGCCCTATGCATTTTATGGAGAGTAGTTCTTGTGTAATACACTCTATGTAGTATTTTTAGTTGTATGAGCCTAAACCGGGCCGATACCCCCGCCTCCCTTGGTGACGCCATAGCAGCATTCCAGTCCGTCTCGTCCATAGCTCCTAACTCAGTTTCCCATGTCTCTCGTAAACGCTGTAATGGGTCCGGGAGGTTGTTCAACAGTTTGCGGTATGTAAGTGAAGTGGCACGTGTTTGCATAAAGTCTGTAAGAAGCCGGTCTTCTAGGGGTGATGATTCTGGGACGGTGGACCCCGGTTCTAGTACTGCCAGCAAAGCGTGCCTTATCTGGATGTACCTATAGGTTTCAGTGGGGCCCAATGCGTATTGTTGTTGCAGTTGTGAAAAAGGAAGTACCCCTGTGGACGTCCAAAGATCTCCCACCGTTGAAATGCCTATTTTATCCCATTGGGTAAATCCCTTGCTGGACCTAAGGCAGCCCAACTTTTTAGTGTCCCAAAGTGGAGTCAGCTTTGTATTGACCCCCTTCCACTTTAATCGTGTGAGCGCCCTGTACCATAAAGTAACTGTGTGCTTGGTTGGGCCAATCAGTCCCTTAAGGAGACTCGGGTTGTACACAGGGCCAACAAACTATGCGTTCCCAGTTGGGCCCTATCAGCCAAATATGCTGGGTCAGCGTGTGGTGCGTGGATCCATTGATTAATTACTTTAAGTTGGGATGCCCAATAATAAAGTTGTATATTCGGTAGTGCTATTCCCCCATCATACCATCCGCGGTTAAGTTTAACGTGGGCAATTCTCGGTGGATGTTCACCCCACAACAGGGTAGTCACCACTGCGGTGACTTTACGAAAGTAGGAGCGCGGAATCACATCTGGGGTGTTTTCCAGAGCATATAGGAGGCGCGGTAGTGCCATCATTTTAAATAAGGCAGCGCGCCCCAGTAGCGTGAGAGGCAGGGCCGTCCAGTGTTGGACATCTGCTTTCAGGCGAAGGAGTGGGGGCGCCAGGTTCCGATCATAGAACACGTTCGTGTCACCGGTGACATGTATGCCCAAGTATTTAAAGGAGACATCAGTCAACACTAGAGGACACTGTTCAGGAAGGATTGGTATAGGGACGTAAAGGACCGATTTTGACCAGTTAATGGTATATCCGGAGGTCGAGCCATGTTTATCACAAAGTGCCAATAATATCGGGACACTCGACTCAGGGTCAGATAAGTAGACCAGCATATCGTCAGCATACAGGGATACTCTGTCTTCCCAGGCATCACCCCACTTAATACCTTTCAGCAGCGGTGTGCTCCTAATAACAATAGCGAGCGGTTCGAGGACTAGCGCGAAAATAGCGGGGACAAGGGGCAGCCCTGACGTGTCCCACGCGCCATAGGAATCGCTCGAGAGATGTGGCCGTTGGCCGCCACATGGGCAACCGGGTCCGTGTAGAGGAGTCTAATCCAGGATAAAAATGTAGGTCCAAAGCCCATCCGGGTCAGAACTGCAAACAGGTATTGCCACTCTACCATATCGAAAGCCATTCTGGCGTCCAACGACAAAATGGCCGCCGGCCCCTCCAGCAAATGTGCTCGAGCCAATGCTCCATGCACCCTGCGGAGATTTAGTGCAGTGCTCCTATGTGGCATGAAGCCTGATTGGTCCGGGTGGATCAGTTGTGATAGGTGCAGGGTCAGTCTATTCGCAATCAGTTTCGCCAAATCTTCACCTCTGCATTGAGGAGCGAGATAGGGCGATACGACGGGCAATCCGCGGGAGGCTTGCCCGGTTTCGGGATGGCCACTATAGTCGCTAAACGCTGGTCCAAAGGCAGTGTCCCGGTTTCTCGGCAGTCCTCGAACATAGCCAACAACGGTAGGGCCAAGGTATCTGTCATTGCTTGGAACCATTCGATCGGTATTCCGTTAGGGCCCAACGCTTTACCTGTATGTAGTGCGCCTATCGCCACACAGAGATCCTCCACCGTGAGGTCCGCTCCAGTTCAGACACTGCCTCTGGCGACAATGTCTCTACTTCTACATCTTGGAGTGCTAGCTCTGCCGCCTCTGCCGTGACTACCACCCTCGGGGTATAGACTGATTGAAAGTGGTCCGCTAAGAGGTCAACAATTTTGGCGGGGCGTGTGTGGCACGTCCCTTCTGAGTCCTGCAATTGTAAAATGTGCCTACTGCCGTCTTTTTTCCTGTCCAGCCAGGCCAACAGTTTGTTGGCCTTATCGCCTATATCGTAAACCCTATGGGCTGTTGCCTCTATATTCTCTAACGTCCGTCGTTTAAGAAGGTCGTCATGCCGCTGTTGGCAGAGGTGTAGTGCGTGTCGAGTGTCCTCCGACGGTACTGCCATATGGGCCGCATTCGCCTGTTCCAACTTCAGTTCTAACTCTAATAGTTCCTGTTTCTGCTTGCGTTTATGGTCGGTAATGGCCGCGATTGCCTGGCCTCGCAACACCGTTTTGTACGCTTCCCACAGTGTCGTCGGGGAAGATACCGTGCCGGTGTTTTCTTGGAAATAATGCTTAGTAGTTGTTTTCAGGGTTTTTCGAACCGGAGGGAGTTTAAGATAACCAGGGTAGATTCGCTTGCGTGCCGTTGCTGTGCAGGACAATGTGGCGGTCAGGGGGGAATGATCCGATATACCCCGGGGCCTAATCTGCACGTCGTTAATCGTGAGTCTGCCACCCCCCAGTGTAAGGAAGTAGTCAATACGGGATAGGCAATCGTGAGTGGCTGAGTAGTAAGAATAATGCCGATCTGTGGGGTGGAGCTGCCTCCATATATCGACCAGTCCCTGCGCTTCCAAAAAGTCCCCGAATTTTGTTGGGCCTGTGGTGAGTGTGCGAACTGGGAATCTATCCTAATCAGTATTGGCCAGTGCATTGAAGTCTCCGCCCACCAACAGGTTCCCATCTGGGAGTTCTAGAAGAAATTTGCCCAGGTCCGGAAGTGCCGATGAATGTAGCGCTGGCGGGATGTAGACAGACACCACATTAATGGGCACACCTTCCCATTGCCCACATACTGCCGCAAAGCGGCCATGTTTGTCCGTTTTGGTAGACTGTTGTATGAAGCGAGATGTCTTTCTCACCCAAATACCCGTCCCTCGGGACCCTGAAGTGAAATCAGAGTGTGCAACCATGTGGTAACCTCGTCTGTCTAAAGCTCTGGTAGCTGCACCCACTAAGTGTGTTTCCTGAAGCAAGGCGATGTCGCAGTTTAATCTCCTGATACACTGAAGAACCAGTCCCCTCTTCACTTTGTCCCCCAACCCCCGGACATTCCATGACAGTATTTGTAGCGGCGGCACAGGCCCTATCTCAGCTTCGGTTGTTATGTTATTTGGTCGTGGTTGGTCCGCCATTGTGTGGACGTGTATGTAAATTGGGATTCCATGGGATAGGACGGAACTGTGGTTGATGGAGGTTTCCCCCTTCATGTGTATCTATTCGCATGTTGGAGTCTTTGTAGTGCTAGAAGATCAGTAGTGGTACACCCGGTGTATGAAATGCGGCCATGTGCGACTATGAGAAACATCCAGATGATCAATAGAGCCAAACAACACAAACTAACAAACCATCGAAACCCCCCCGTTCCCCGAACTCCCACCCGCCCTGCTTCCCTGCTACACGGACTCAAAACTGCCCGCCACCCCAATTTAGCAGAGTGCTTAGACCCACCCCAAGAAAAACACAGTTACTTGCTCGTTGGGGGTCAGGAGTACTCTGGAATTAGCGACCCCTCATACCCTCTGCAGAGGCCCTCGGCCCAGTGTCCATGGCGGTTCCGGCCACAGTCCCAAACAAGAATGTCTCATACCTGTCGAGTGTTCATATGTCTACCTCCTGGTTTGACATTGTCTCTGACTGGCGAGCTTCTGCCACTGTTCATATCAGCGTCTCCAGCGTCGTCCTGGTCGTAAAATGTTGGCCATTTTTAGTCCGTCCAGGGCGGCGAGATTGGGAGGCAGGACGCCAGCCATCCAGCCAGTCTCGTGCAGTCTCTGGGTTGTCGAAAAACCAGGTCCTATTCTCCGCCACCACCCGGAGCATGGCCATAAAGATCATAGAATATGGAAGTTCTCGTCTCCTGAGTTCCTTTTTAACGTCCAGGAAAGTTTTCCGCCGCCTGGCCACCTTCGCCGTGTAGTCCGGGAAAAACGCCACTGTAGAGTTCAGAATTTTCACAGGTGGTGAGACCCGTGCCGCTTGAAGGATGACGTCCTGGTCGCGGTAATTAAACAGTCTCGCTAGGATCGGTCTGGGCGAAGCCCCTGGTTTACGCTGACCACCCGGGACTCTGTGTGCCCTCTCGACTGAAAAGAAGGCCGACAGTCCTTTAGGTTGAAGGTGTGTTTTAATGAGGTCTTCCAGGTACAGATCCATCGCTCTCGTGCCTTCAGACTCCTGAACACCCAGAATACGTACATTATTTCGCCTGGATCGTCCCTCTTGGTCGTCCAGCTTGTCTTTTAGGATTTTGTTCTCCGCCATTACCGCCTCCATGGCCGTCTGTAGTTCCGATACATCCTCAACCAGCGATTTCGTAACCAATTCCAAGGAACTTACTTTCTCGGCCATTTTGTGAAGATCCGCTTGGATGAGGGTGATTTCGGTCGAGATGGAACCCACCGTCGCCTGGACCTGCGTGAGAGCCTTCATAACATCATCCAGCGTCGCCTTCTTTGTTCCCACAGGTTCACCTGTTTTCGTGGAGGAATGCCTTCCACCGCCGGAGGGGAAGCAGTTTTGTCGTTAGTGTATCGTTTGATACGCGTCTGAGTCGTACCACCTTTAACACCCTTCCCAGCCATAGTGCGGTTGCGGAAATTATACAGTTCTTCGGAGCGAGGGAGCACCAGGAGCATTCGCCGCTACAATGCGGCCCACAGTCTCGTCCAAAGAGAAGCTCCCGCAGCAATGGGGGGAAAAACGCCCCGATGGTCGTAACGGAGCAGACGGTCTGCGTCTTTCCGGCAGAATATTATTTCCTCGGTATTCCAGAGGATCCTCGGGCACCTCCTTCTACGAACCACTTTCAATTATGGCGTACGTTTCGTCCCAAGGCAGAGACCTTGCTCGCTGGTCGTCGTGCGGGGTGTTTCTCCAGTACCGATCACTTCCGGTCTGGGGCAGCCGAACAGACCGCACTTCCGGTCGGCTTCACTCGCCACTGGACTCCCCGGAGGTAGGCCTGCGTGTCGATCGATTCAGCACTCGACGATAACTCCGTCATCCGGCCTCCGATTTCCGTCCGGGTACTTGCTGCCAGTTCCGCCCGGTCTCGGGCGTTTGGTGCCTCCGTCTGAGGTGAGATTTAGCCACGGATTACTGTACGGATAGTTGGAGAGGCCGCTTCCCTGCCGGAGCTAGTCCTCTATGCTGCCGCCATGTTCGGCCGCTAGCCACGCCCCCTTGTACTTGGGGTTTTGATCCAGATTCTTACAAGAATGCTTGCTTTGGATACCAGCAATAAGGGTTTGGGTGGTATTCTTTTGCAAGTGGATAAGGATGGAAAGGAATCCGTAATTGCGTATGCGTCACATGTATTGCCTCCAAAGGAAGAAAAATTCTTGGTTATTGAGTAGGAAACTCATTTGTATGGGGGCATGCATGCACAGTAGGTAGTGACCACAAAAACTTGGTCAAATTGTTAACCACAGAAGGACTCTATAACGCATTGGCGGGAATAGCAAGGTTGTCCATGTGTTTACAAGACTTTATTTATACTGTGGTGTATGGGCCAGGGAAGAGCAATGTGTTGGCTGAGTTTTCTTTCACGTATGTCCACACCCATTCAGGAATGTAGTAAGGATGAAAGGAAGGACTTAGGCATTGCATTTATCCATGACCAAGGTACTCCCAGTTTTCTGGAAGAGGTGTGGAGGAAAGAGTTTTCTGCAGATGTCGTTCTCCAGCAATTAATTGTTGTGGTTGTGTGTGGCTAGCCTCAAAAAGGACGGTGTGGATGAAAGGTTGAAAGATTTTTGGGAGGTTAGAAATGAGCTTTCTGTGTATTATGATATGGTTTTCGGAGTTGTCCCTCTGTCTTCTTTAAGGGATGTCATTAAAATGTGTCATGAAGGACATTAAGGAATTGTGACAACAGAACAGAGAGCAAAAAAGTGGTTTTGGTGGCCCAGAATGGGCTTACATGCTGAAAGGCTAGTGAGAAACTGTTTGTTGTGTGCTAACGTAATCAATTCTCTCAAAACCCTGAGACCAAATATGTGCGAGGCTATCATTCCAAACAAACCTTGGCATACTCTGGCGGGAGACATCATGTGCCTTGTAGGTTCTGGATCCAAGTATGTTATTTCCATGATTGACGTTTCTTCTAGAAGGCCGGTTGTTAAGGTGGTGGACAGTGTCTGTTCTGCAGAGGTTTTGCTGTTCTTTGATGACACTTTGTTGATGAAGGTTTGCTTGTCCAATTGATAAAAGATAATGAAGTTTAGTTTTTGTCCAGTTTGGTGAAGAATGACTTCAAAAGAGTGGGGGTCAAACACAGGACCATTTCTTTGTACAATCCTAGCGGGAAAGGTATGATCAAGAGGTTCAACAGAGTTTTGAAAGCTGCCATCCAAATGGCAACCAAGAATACTGTAGCCTGGGAGGTACAAGTTCACAAAGTGGTTGGGACGTATAGAACCACCTTTCAAAAGGCTCTAGGAGTGTCCCCTTTTGAAGTCATGAGAGGCAGGAGTGCTAAAACCAAATGTAATCCTGAATGGCTTCTAAAAGGTACAGAGTTTAAATTATTTATGGGTGAAGTGAGGGAGAAGCACAGGAAATACAAAGAAGGTTTTATTGCAAAAGAGGTTCTGATAATCCCACTATTACTAAGGGGGATTGGGTCAAAGTCAAGCTTCCTTGGTTGGTTGGGAAGGGCAATAGTCAATTCTCTGAGCCTTTGCAAGTGGTGGACATTCTTCACAATGCTGTCCGTCTTAGTGACAGAAAGGTTTGGAATCTCAAAAGAACTGCCATCCTCAAGTGTGATTGCAATTTGTATACTGGAAGTATTGGTTATTCCAGTGGTTATATCCTGGATTTTGAGGATTTTGGGAACATTGGGAACTCTGTGGACAGAGCTGTATAGTGTGTGGATGGGTCAGGTGTGGCTAGCAGGAAGGAGTTTGATGCTGTTTTGGATAAGACAGGACTCAATGTGGTCTGTGGGTGATCTAGCAGACAGCTAGGTCCTGGCTATTTGTCTGACAATGATAATAATGGAGATCTAGAATTCCATTCTGATTTGAGTCATTGGAATGAGCTTCAAGGGTTAGGTTGTACAAATGAAGCTCGAGTGTTGAAAGTGAGGAGCGCAAATGGTGGTGTTTTACGGAATAGTTAGCTGGTATCTTCGTGCGCCCTTTACTTAAAAGATAGTTTTCAATTTTTGTGTTGGTGCAGTCCTTGTTGCACTGTGTCTGTCAGTGCCTTAATAGTATGTAGGTAGAGTGTGGTCTCTTGAACACAAAGGACGCGCACTTTCAACTTGTACCTCAATTGGTTTTACTTTTCATTCAGTTGTTTTAGTTGCGTGTTTCAAAGGAAAAGTTTTCACACATTTTTATGATCATAGTTATTATTTTTATTCATGAAGCATTCTTTTTAGAAATTGTTGTCATTTCCAATACGAAGTTCATTTGCGAACAATAGTAATTAGCGACTTTACATTATTCCCAATGCATTTCGGGTTGTCAAGGAAAACCCTTCGTCAGGGGCCTGTGGCAAACGAAAAACATACAAGACCTTAGCATTCAAAAAATAAAATCGTGAAATTCAAGCAAAACATTGTAATTCATTACTAGCATCTTCATAAACTGTATGGTATTACATAGCATCAATCATAAGTCCAATAATTTGAAAAAACAGACTTCGTATAATCAAGAGGAACATGGGCGGAGAAGGAGGGACGGAAATGAGTGACAGGCTTTACCTAATGGACGCAAAGCTCAACGGGAAACTGAAAAAAGGACGAGCTACGTGGTAACTTACGGTCGCGGGACTCTCAGTCAACGATTCCGAATGCGGAAGCGAGCGGGTGCTGGGATAGCCTATCGGGTGCAGTTTTATAGTGTGGTGTAGTGACGGGGTCACGTGCTAATGGATTAGCGGAAGTAAACAAAACTTTCGAAAAGAATATGACGAAAAAATATATAACGAAAAAATATATATAAAAAATATGATTGGGGACACGTTCCAAACTCGAACCTATAAATCCTAAAAAACAAGTATTATACGAAGACACGAGGTCTGAGAATGAAAGTAAAAGAAAAACTCCGATCACGTGATCGAGTTCACGGGAGTGTAATAGGACGGTACTAACACGTCCTTGGCTAGGGGAAATGGGATGTTTGTAACTCGAGCTCTCATAAAGAATATGGAAAAAAGACTGAGTGGAACAAAACTTACTTAGTGGTTGAATGGAATCTGTATAACAAATTCAATGAACACAATATAATGTGAAAGTAAGAAAATTTAAACATAGAAAAAGTAGTCAATGTGATGAATGAAATAAAAATAAAGTAAAATACATGAGCCATGGAGTAGTCCAGAAAGCATAGTTATGTATGACATAACAAATAAAGCCAGCCAGGCACCCCCTAATTATCTTAGGAGGAAGTGGGCAAAATTCTCAGTGGAGGATTTTAACCAAGCTCTATGTAAGGATGGTCAGCCCGGAGGCGAAGAAAGAGAAACAGCGGTCTTAAACCTGAACCAGCGCATCACGGAAGCGCTTGACCAGACAGCCCCACTCTGCCGCACATCCACATGTGCGAGGAAAAATCGCTCAGCCCCATGGTTTACTGCTGAGTTGAGGCTAACCAAGGCGGACTGTAGGCGGGCAGAAAAAGTCTGGAGGGTTTCCTATGATGATAAGGCCAAGGAAGTGTTTCTGGAAAAAAGGCGCCTTCATCATAGACTGATAAAAAAGTCTAAGGCAGCATACTACGCTGGACAAATCCAGGGGGCGGATAACTCTGCCAAAGAACTGTTCGGCATTTACAAATCCTTGACTTCGGTAAATGCTCCTACTGAGCCGGAGAGTAGCTCTACGGAGTCATGTGACCGGATTGCGGAATACTTCTCCGCTAAAGTAGAGAAGATCTACTCGACTTTCCCTAATCTGCCGATAGGGCTCGACCCTGAGGTAGTAGTGGGGGATAGGGAGACGGTAGGGCTTATCACACATTTTCGTACCCCCCCCCCGAGGAATTAGTTGCGATATGTCGCTCTGTCAAATCAGGATCCCCGTGGGACCCGGTGTCGCCAAAACGTCTAGTTGACAGTCTGGAGGTATTGGAGCCGTACATAAGGCACGTCCTCGACACCTCTTTCGGATTGGGAAAGCTGCCTGAGGGGTGGAAACAGGCGGTGGTGCTCCCGCTCCGGAAGAAACCCCATCTAGGCTTCGAGGTACTCGAAAACCTGAGGCCCATTTCCCTCCTACCTTTTCTGGCCAAAGTGGCGGAAAAGGTGGTCAATACCCAGATTATGAAGCACGTGGAGGAGAGGGGACTGCTCCATGCGACGCAGTTTGGCTTCAGGCCACGACATTCCACCGAGTCCGCCTTTCTCATGGCCACGGAACATCTGAGAGAGGGTGTGGATGCAGGCCAAACTATGGCCTTGATCCTGCTGGACCTCAGCGCGGCGTTCGACACTGTAGCGCATAACATCTTGCTACAGTGTCTGAACAGAGGTGGCATCTCTGGCACCGTGCTGAGATGGATCCAAGATTTCCTCAAGGGGAGAAGCTTTCGAGTCAGGCAAGGAGACTGCTATTCAAAGGGGGTGCCTTTGGGCCAAGGTGTGCCGCAGGGCTCGTCATTAATATGTATGTCGCGCCTGTTGCCTCGATTGTGGAGAGCCACGGCCTCCAATTGGTCTCTTACGCCGATGACACGCAGCTGGTGATCTCCCTATCGCACGCGCCCTGTCTTGCTGCCGAGGGCTTCCGTTCGTGCATGAAAGACCTTGCCGAATGGATGGCCAACAACTGCCTAAAGCTGAACGGCAGCAAGACAGAGGTGCTGGTGGTGGGGAGGGCCCAGTCTGCCTGGTCGTCGGCATGGTGGCCATCCTGCCTTGGACCAGTCCCTACCCCCTGCCAAGAGGCACGTAATCTGGGGGTGTGGTTTGATGCGGGTCTCACTTTTGGCCCCCAGATAAATCGGGTGGTGGGAGTATGTTTCGGAATTCTAAAGAAATTAAGGAAAGTCCTCGACTTACTCCCGCTGGAGGCCCGTCAAACCCTGGTCCACGCTCTGGTGACAGCTAGGTCGGACTATGGGAACCTGCTGTACCTGGGGGCTCCAGAAAAAAGTATAGCCCGCCTACAAGTGCTGCAGAATGCGGCAGCGCGTCTGATCCTCAGATTGCCCAAAAGGGCGCCTTCTAAGGCGGCCCTCCAGCAGCTACACTGGCTCCCTGTGAGGAGAAGAGTAGAATACAAAGCCCTTTGCACTTGTAATCGCATTCTGAATGGAAGGGCACCCGACCCTCTGACTAAACTGATAGAAGTGTACGAACCAACACGTGCGCTTAGATCCACAGGGGGCGGCCTTCTGAGGATCCCGAGAATTAAAAAAGCCTGCATGGGAGGCAGGTCTTTCAGATGCCTAGCGGCTACTAATTGGAACAAACTGCCAGCGGACCTGCGCCTGGAACCGGAGGAGACCAGGTTCCGAGCGAAACTTAAAACATTTCTCTACCTGAAATAATGTGTCCGCTCAGTCTCTGTGCCCGCTGTTAGCTGCCTCTCCCACTTTTAGCGCGTGGACACGCCGGTGTGCATAATCGCAGCGCTCTACAAATGTCCCAATAATAAAGTACAAAGTTGCATGTTAATGCTGAGGAAGTAGGATCAGCCTTGTAAGTCTGAAGTTGTGGATGTATTTATATAAAACATGACATTTCTATTCTGTCATTAATTCCAGATGGTTGCAATGCATTAAGTTTTTTGATCCAAAAGAATTCAGCTTGCAGACGCTGTTTAATAGGGTCCATGTCGCAGCGTTGCGGCAGTATCTCAAGTATAGTGTATTTCAATTGAGCAATTTGGTGGTTGCAGTCTAACCAATGAGTGGCTAGAGCAGATTTCATATTTTTAGTTCGAATATTACTCTTGTGTTCTGATATTCTTGTTTTTATTTTACGTTCTGTCTGTCCTATGTATATTTTGCCACATGGGCATTTGATGGCATAGATGAGATTTTTAGAGTCACATGTACCTGTGTATTTCAAATTGATTTTATATCCTTGAGTAGGATGCATGAAAGTTTTTCCAGTTATTACATTATTGCAGTGAGTGCAATTTAAGCATTTATTCATTTCTTTATATTGTATGTGTTTTGGTTTCTTGGTGTTCAAAATTTCTTTTAAGTTTTGAGATCTTCTATGAGCAAAAGTTATGCGATCACTGTAAAGGTTTTGTAGATCATGTTCTGATTTAATTAGCGACCAATGTCGGTTGATAATTGTTTTAATTTTCTTGGTTTCAGTTGAGAATTTCAAGACACATACGGTTTTTTGGCTGGTAGTTTTTTCACTTGACATCAAGAGTTTTTCTCTTGGTAGTTTGGCAACTTTCTTGAGGGATTCCTCAAGGATCACTTTAGGGTATCCTCTTTCCAGATATTGATGTTGTTGTTCAATCATTGATTTCTCAAGTATCTGTGCATCAGAAGTGATCCGTTTTATCCGAATAAACTGTGATGTTGGTAAATGGTTTTTTAGATTATCTGGATGAAAGCTTTGGTATAGAAGACAAGAGTTCCGATCTGTGCTTTTTTTGAATACTTGAGTTTGTATTTGGTGGTCAATGATTTTGATCTGTACATCTAGAAATGATATGGTGTTGTCATTGATGGTATGAGTGAATTTGATTCTGGGATTGAGTTGGTTCAATGCGCTGATGTTAGTTAATAATGTTTCTTTGTCTCCCTTCCAGATTAGAAATAGATCATCAATGTATCTTTTGAATATTGTTAAATTTTCAGTCCAATTGATGTTATTCAGAATGTGGTCATGTTCAAATTTTTTCATGTACAGATTTGCATATGAGGGGGCCCCCCCAAAGCCCATTGAAGTGCCGGTGCATTGATTGTAAAACGTATTCTTCCATTCAAAGTAACTATGGTAAAGTGCAAAGTGCATCAATTCAAGCAGAAAGATTTTATTCGCTTCACAGTTCTCTTCTCTTAGTAGGTTCCATTCTAATGCTTCCAGACCTTCGTTGTGTGGTATTGAGGTATACAGTGATACCACGTCAATGGTACATAGCCAGTATTTAGTATTTTTGTCAAGCACAATGGTTTTTAAAAGATTCAAAAAAGTGGTTGTGTCCTTGATGTAAGATTGGGTGTTTTGTACTATCGGTTGCAGAAACCAGTCTATGTATTTGTCTATACTTTCTGATATCGAACCGCAGGCTGACACAATGGGTCTGAAAGGTGGTATTTTGTCATTTTTATGAATTTTTGGCAGCATGTATAACCTGGGTCTGCGTGGATAGTTAGTCTTCAAAAAGTTTTTAGTTTGTTCGTCGATCCATTGCAAAGTTATAGCATGATCTAGAATGGTTGATAGAAATTTTTGGTATTCCTCAGTAGGATCTTTGTTTAAAGGAATGTACGTGTTGGTGTCCTAAACATGTTCATTTACGCTTTCTTCATAGAAGCTGGTGTCCATCATTATAAGAGCCCCTCCTTTGTCGGCTCTTTGGAACGTTAGTTCTTGATCATTGATTAAGTTTGAAATCGTGCTCCATTCAGCTTTAGTTAGATTGCTTTTCTTTTCTTTCCGAAAATTGATTTTTTGAACGTCGGTAAGTACTGCCCTTTCGAAGGTTTCAATCGTTTTGTGAGAGTATGGTACACAGAAAGAGCTTTTGGGTTTAAAGATTTTGACTTGATCTGTGGAACTTGCAGGTGTATCTTTGAAAAAGTATCTTAATTTTAATGTTCTGAAGAATTTAAAAAGGTGATATTTCTGTTTCAGGTAAGTTGGTTCTGTATGTGGGCACAAATGAGGTTCCTTTGTTTAGTACCGTCAATTGTGTTGGCGTAAGTTGTTTGGAGGAGATGTTAATAACTAAGTTGTTTTCGCTGTTTGACTCCTTGTCCTTTTTGCGATTTCTGCTGCAGTTTCTTCTGCCCCTTCTATTATGTCTGTAGGTGGAGCATTGGACGCTGGGCTTATGTCTAAAAAAGACGATTTGGTAGTAGATGTGCTTGGTTGTTGAGTTTTATGTAGTGGTTGTCTCGATTGTGCTATGTCAGATTCAGAAGTTAAACTTTCTTGTGATGAATTGCCCGGTGTTTTAGATTTTGATTGTTGCCACTTTCTTTGATTATATATTTCCGCCCAAGTGTATACTTCGTCGTACTTATAATCAATGGTGTCTCTTTTGTATTTCCGTACTTTCCGATCATTTACTTCTTTTGCGTATTGATCAAGTTTTTTGTTCACGTCTTCTAACATTGTTTTTAAATCTGGTAGTTTTTCCAATTCTTTTTTCATGTTGTTTAAGTCATTTTCGATTTCTTTCAGGACATTTGCTAGTTCTTGTATAATTAGAAGAATTAAATCTAATGAACATTTGTTCAGGATTTGATACCATTTTTCAATTAATTGTTTATTATTTTTGCACAACATCGGCTTCAAGGCGATTCTAAGCCCTCTGGGGATTCTTTTGTTTTTGTGGTAGTGTATAAGTGTAGTTGCGTGGAGTCTTTGATTAATTTCTTTTTTGCTTAAGAATTCAAATTGTCGAATTAATTGAGCAGTGGTTGAGACGTTAGGACTGAATGCTCTGGTCTCTTGTATGAGTCCGTATATTTCTTCAGCTGCCTCCGGTGAGAAGGCTAGTAGTTCTGCTTGTTTCAAAGTGATTTGAGCTATATCGTCAAGCTGCATTCCAGTAACTTCTTCTTTTTGGGTGCACTAGAAGATAGTTTAGACTGGAATTGAAAATTATAGTTAGCTGGTATCTTCGTGCACCCTTTACTTAAAAGATAGTATTACATTTTTGTGTTGGCGCAGTCCTTGTTGCACTGTGTCTGTCAGTGCCTTAATAGTATGTAGGTAGAGTGTGGTCTCTTGAACACAAAGGACGCGCACTTTCAACTTGTACCTCAATTGGTTTTACTTTTCATTCAGTTGTTTTAGTTGCGTGTTTCAAACGAAAAGTTTTCACACATTTTTATGATCATAGTTATTATTTTTATTCATGAAGCATTCTTTTTAGAAATTGTTGTCATTTCCGATACGAATGTAAATGTTTTATATAAATACATCCACAACTGAATGAAAAGTAAAACCAATTGGTGTTTTACGGAATACCAAGGAGGTAGAAGGACGTAATAGAAGAGTTACGAGACCCAAATGGCTGTAAGATTTTGAATGTGGCATTTACATTTTTTTTTGTTTTGTTTGTTTTGGGGGGAAGATGTGTTGTGTTTATTGTTTATTGTATCTTTATCAGTGGTGGCTCGCCGAGGGAGTGCTGCGGGGTGGTAGGGTAGGGCGGGAGACGGGCAGTGTGGGGGCATAATGGAATCTGACATGCGATGGACAGGAGTAAGGTAAGTAATTAAATAAATAAAACTATTTACCTTGCGTGCACTGCATCACCAACTCGGCGATGCAGCGCGCGCAAGGTAAGTTGTTTTATTTTTTTAATTACTTACCTTTCCTTTGTCTTTCGTATGTCGGACTCCAATATCCCTCCACCCTGACCCTTCCCCGTCCCGTCTCACTGCCCGGCCGCACTCCCTCGGCGAGCCGCCACTGATCTTTATTGTATATTGTATCTCATGTCAATAATTGGTCTCTGTGGGAAAGATTTACAATAACTGGTGCATCCCTGCAGATCAGCAGGGATGTACCAGTTATTTTGTGTGATGTTAGGAACCCCTTGCGCTACCATGGATGCGCCGCATTTAAAATGCAGTGCACCGTGGCGCAAGGAAAGACAGATGCGTGACGCATCTGTCAGCGTAGAGGTAACAAAGTGTTGGAGTTGTGTTGCAAGCGTGAAGCAACTCCAGCACTGCTCAGGGGCATCCTATACTTGCAATGCTGCGTCACTCCTTACACCTGCTACAAGCAGGCGTAAGGTTTTGACGCAGCATGGACGTAGAAGTGACTCTGCATCACTTTTACGGGGCTTCCTTGCTATGGAACGCCCACCCTGCATACATTATACCTGACGCAGGTATAATGTAGCGCAGGGCTTTACAACGTGATGCATCTCAGTAGATGCGTCAAGTTGTAAATCTGTCGCATAGTGGCGCATGGTTTATGACGCCGCTTCGTCACAGAAGTGACACAACGGAGTCGTAAAGATGACGCAAGGGGCTTGTACATCTGCCCCTTCGTCTTTAAGATTATTTATTATATATATATGTGGTTTGCACATGCTCGCCATGTTTCCTTTTGTAAACCCAACTACTGTGTCCATCATTCTGGACTGCACAGAACGGACAGAGAAGCTGGGCAGGAGGAGAAATAGGACTTGTCCTTGGAGCAGTGCTGTTGGAGTTTCGGCAACTGAATAAACTACTTGGGAAAGCAATTTTTGTTACAGAATTTACTCAAGAGTGCCCTTACATATTTATGTAAGGGTGCAGAGGATTATGCACTGTACATTGCAGTGCCCTCTTTCCCGCATCGAGGAATTCTACAGAATTTTAATGTAATTCTGCAGAATTCCGTGAAGCGAAACTCCACCAATTCAGCCGACCTTTAAAAAAAATGAAACACCCAGGGCTGGAATACAACCTTCTCTGGTAGCTGTGGTAATTAAAATAAAATGTTTTGCTTTTAAATGTATTTTGTGGGGCTGCGGTGAGAGTGAGCGTGTTTATCTTTGTGTTTGTATGTGTGAGCATGTGGCTGTGATTGTGTGTGAAACTGTGTGAGACTTAGTGACAAGTAGTGAGAAGTACTGAGATTGAGGGGCAGATTTTCCAAGACTTTGAACCAGTGCAAAGTCATGCAAGCTGGCACAAAATATTGATAAACTATTTACTTTCCAGTGCAAAACTTTTTTTCCACTGGAAGTAGCTTTAAAGTGATGTAAATATGCATTGTACTGCTTTACGCTACTTTGCATCATGGGACCTGCCATGGGTGTTCTGTGAGCGTATCCATGCTACAACCTAGGTTTTTGACACAAAGCCCTATCTACTAAAATATTAGAGAGGGATTTTCACCCAAAACTAATACCTTCTTGAGGCAGGCATTAAGTTGGAGAAATGTTTTAATGTCATCTACAGTTTTACACATTGCATGTGTGCTGCACTACACAACACACATGCAAAGTGTGAAAAGGTTTAAAGTTTGTATAGGCATAGTATTTTGTACTGGACGGTTAACCTTCAAGGACGAAACCTATGCTAGATATCATGTGCACTCCTTAGACCATGGTGTGGCGCTATTCTGCCTATTTGTGTGCCAGAGTTAGTTAAGAGAGCAGCATTGCCATATCTTAGTAAATATGACTCAGCAATGCCCTTCTACCGTAGCACAACACAAAGGAGCAACTTTGGTTGTTGCACTGTATGGTGCTTTTTTTTAAGCAAATGTGTCCCTAAGTGTCAGTAAGAAGGAGAGAGTCGATGAGTGAGAATAAAGAGAGCGATAGAAAGAGTGACTGCAAAAATGTGAGAGTATGTGGGTGCATATGTACGAGTATGTGAGAGTGTGAGCAAGAATGAGTGAGAGTATCTGCCAAGGAGAGGGACAAGTGAGATATTTCAGTGAAATTCAATTTGCTTTGTAATCAATGAAGTACTTGGCGAAAGTTTGGATATGGAACTGCATAAAGTTTTATTTTCCTAGACAGTGTACTGCTAATGTTATTAAGATTAAAATGCCAATAAAATATATATTTAATATAAAAGAATGAGTGTGAGTGGCAGTGAGCGAGTATAACTGTGTGTGAGGATGAATGAGAAAGTGATTTTACCAAAAAATCGAATAATGTTTACTGAACTCAACTGAAGGAGCGAGTGTAAGTAAGCGACAATGAATGAGTGTGAGTGTGAATGAATAAATATAGGTGAGCATGAGTGAAAATGTGGTGTTATGCGTGCAAGTGTGCCCTTGACACTATCATAATGAAGGTAATTCCTGCTTTAAAGATGCCCCCGTGGCCATATTCTGGCACTTGCATTCTGAAGGGAGAACACCTGTGTGGCAGTGACAGGCACTTGTGAGAAAATGCTGGGAAACAAAAGCACACTAGCGGTTATACTTTGAATGTGGGTGCACCCACGACAGAATGCTGGCACTGGCAAACTGAATGTCATTCTTGGCAATGGGTACCAATGGCAAAATACTGGTGCTCCCTGAAATTAATTGAGGTGGAGATGCAGGGGAAAGAAAACAAAAGGGCTCCACCTGTTAAATCAAAGAGTGCTTATAAAGTCACTTGATAAATAGGTCTCCCTCCCAGGAGATCGAAAGTCGACACTGAAGCAAAGAGTTATGGATGCATGACTTTGTTTTAATCAAAATTCAAGGAGAAACAATTCATGCACTTGCAAGACATTTGGTAACAAAACACAATAGAAAAACAGTTAATGACCCCCCACACAGGAATAAAACATTCACACAAACACTTACACTCTCACTCATTCATTCACATGCGTCCAAGAACTACAAAGATCCATTCATTTAAGGGGTGAGAACCTATGAGTTAAGGTACAATGAAGAAAAAATAGATTGAAATACTCCTACTGAGTATAATATTGTATCCTTTCATTAATGGATCAAAATCCAGGTTAAACAAAATATATAAATAAAATAAATATTGTCACAAAGAAAAAATTAAGTAAAGTAAAGATAAACAATAGGTAATATTTTTCTCCACACGTGGTGACAATGGAAATGTAGGGAGAAGCTGCGGTTCACAAAGGTTTCGCCAGATAAAGTTTGTGGTGCCGACGTACGTTTCGGTGTACGATCTCAGCAAGGTCTCACCTTCATCAGGGCATGTGTCAGTTAAGAGACAACGGTGGGGTATCTGGAGAATAAATAGGAAAACATGCAAGTCTACAGGCGGCAGGAAAGCAAATCAATGCACCGGGAAAAGGAAAGGGTGGCTAGTTCGGGAAACACACTGGCGATTAACTTGGCGGCACGTAAAGTGGAGAAGGGAGATTCTCGTGTAGGGAGGTCCTTATAGGAGATCCCGGGGTTAAGGCTGGAACAATAAGCTGAAATGAAAAACAATGAAGGATAAGGGCTGGTCGAGGGGCGGAGGTTCAAAGGACAAAATAGGTCTGGTAACCCTTCAGGAGGTCCAAATGGGGTCCTCCTGAGATCGCGAAACAAGAGTATTCAATCTGAATAGGGAGGATTGTTGGCAGAGTACGAGAATCGTCGGGTCCGCGAAATGGGTGGATCCGGGGGAAAATACTGGTGCTGTCAGGGTAGTTTTTGCCATAAGGGAGGCCAAACATGGTATATTGGAGGGGTGCCATTTATGGAAAAATGCTGGCACTGAGATCATTGTTGACATATAGGTAACCCATGGTTTAGGGACTGATTTCTGGCAGTGACATACTGTATGTAATTTTTCAACTAAAGGGGCACGCATATCAATGCACTGGACCTGGCACAATCAAGGTAATTTTTGGCATATAGGGCACCCTGACAAATTTTGGAAAAAATAGCATCAACTCTTGGAGAGATTTAAGTGGTTACATTGGCCTGGCAATCCATGAAAGACTTGAGTGTTTAATGACTGCTTTTTTAGAGCCTGCAGTTTATTTTAAATAAAATTGAAAATGCACTATGAAGTCCCTTTTTCGCAAAATGTTCTTGGAACGGAAGACCCATCAGAACTCTCCCCAGAAGATGTCGGGCTCACTAGCCACAATTCAGGAAGTATTACATCCCACCACTTTAAAAACATAATCGGGTACCCACTCCAAGAACAGAAGGTAAACAGTACCTTGATGAGCACTGTTTACTTTCTGTAGCTGCCATTTGGACATTCCATGTTAGGTTCTGTAAAATTAATAAATTCAGCAGTGCAATGCTCATACTTCTGACTAAACATTAGTCGCCAGCCACATATAAATAGTCTCCCTGAAAGACCATGAATGACATTGATGTCTATCATGGAAGGATCACTAAATGCCTACTCTCTTTTTCAGTCATTTGACAAACCTGCATTAATATAGCTCTATATTTCTTCCTGTGGAACCTATGAAGATTTCTATAGTGATCAGGATTACTCCATGATGACAGGGTGTAATGATTCGGGGGCAGAGCTGTAGACATCTGCCATCCACTTCACTGCCATCTACATTTTAGGCTGCTGGGATAGGCATTTAACCTCTTGAATGCTCATGACGAGCTGAGCTCGTCATGAGCCACGGCGCTCCAGTGCTCATGACGAGCTCAGCTCTTCATGGCCCGTGGGACGCTCACACGCGGGGATAATTCCCCCACTGTGCTGAACGTTCCACGGAGCCAATGCACCTGTGACGAGCTGAGCTCGTCATGAGCACAGGAGCTCTGTAGCTCATGACGAGCTCATCACGTCCTGAGCATGCGGGCGCTGTGCGCGCCCCCCTCCCCCCCAGAACAGCGGGGGATTTTCCCCCGCAGCAAAGGAGTTAATTGTGTTACAAAACTGCTTTGCCCCTTTTGCCTGTATTAATTTCTGGTGCTCTTTTTATGTTTCCAGTCTGGAACCTCCACCTGGATCTGGCTATGAAATGTATAAAAAGTGTCAGTATAGTTCCTGCTTGGAACATAGAGTGAAGTAGAGTGTCTTAGAGTGGAATGGCATAGAGTGGAGGGTCGTTGAGTAGGGTGCAGTAGAGTGGAGTACAGTGTGGTAGAATCGAGTAGAGAGGCATAGATTGTGGTGAAGATGTATAAAGTGGAGTAGAATGTTGTAGAGTGCAGTAGAGTGTTGTAGGGTAGGGTGGAGTGGAGTAAAGTGGAGTGGAGTGTTGTAGTGTGGAGTGCTGTAAAGTGGCATAGAGGTGCTTAGAGTGGAGTGGCATAGAATGGAGTAGAGTGTCATAGAGTGGAGTGTCCAAAAGTAGATGGGTATGGAGTGTCAAAGCATAGAGTGGAGTAAAGTGTCACAGAGTGGAAAGTGCCTTAGAGTGGAGTGACACAGAGTATAGTGGAGTGCATAGAGTGTCTTAAAGTGGAGTGGCGTAGCATGGAGTGGCGTAAAGTGTTGTAAAGTGGAGTGGCATACCGCAGCATTGATGTTGTAGAGTGTTGTGTCATAGAGTGGAATGGGCATAAAGTTGTGTACAGTGGAGTGGAGTGGTATAGAGTGGAGTGGTGTAAAGTAGAGTGGACTGGTGTGGAGTACACTGGAGTAGCAAGGCACAGAATAGAATGGAGCATTGGGGATTAGAGTTGCATGATGTAGAGTGGAATGGAGTTGGCTTAGAGTGACATAGAGTACAGTGCGCAGACTGAAGTGACATAGAGTATAGTGGAATTGTATGAAGTGAGGTGGGATAGAGTGGTGTAGAGTGGCACTGTATGGAGTAGAGTGAGATAGAGTGGGGTAGAGTGGAGTCATGTAAATTGGCCCACAGTAGAGTGACGTAGAGTAGAGTGAACTGGTGTAGAGTAGAGTGGTGTAGAATAGAGTGGCATAGATGCATTGGCCCAGAGTGGAGTGTTGCAGAGTAGAGTGGCATACAGTGCAGTGGCATAAAGTACAGCAGCATAGAATGCAGCAGCATAGAATGCAGTGGTGTTGAATGCAGTACAATATAGAGTGCAGTGGCATAGACTTGAGTGGAGTGGTGTAGTGCAGACTGGTATAGAGTAGAGTGCTGTGGTGTAGAGTGCAGTGGCAAGAGAAGTGTGTTGCAGAGCAGAGTGATGTAGAGTGCAGTGGGATAGAGTGCGGAGACCTAGAGTGGAGTGGTGCAGAGTAGAGTAAAGTGGCTTAGAGCTCAATGACGTAGGGTGATGTAGAGTGCAGTGGCACAGACCGCAGTGGCGCAGACTAGACTGGTGCAAAGTACAGTAGAGTGGGGTAGAGTGCAGTGGTCTAGAGTGGATGTAGTGCAGAGTAGAGTGGCATAGAGTGCAATGACATAGAGTGGTGTGATGCAGAGTAGACTGGTGAAGAGTGGACTGATGCAGAGTAGAATCGTATAGAGTGTAGTGGCATAGAGTAAAGTGGCATAGAGTTCAGTGACTGAGAGTGCAGTGGTGTAGAGTGGAGAGTCATTGATTGTAGTGGTGTAAACAGGGCCAGACTGGGAAAGAAAACCAGCCCTGTCAATTAAGTCGGACAGAAGGGGTGGGGTGGTTGCTGGCAGGAAACATTGCTGATGCTGCTTTTGGTACATGGGGCCGATATTGCAGCTCTGCTGCAAAGCCGGACACTGATATAATTGATTGCAGAAATGACAAAAACATTTTTTATAAGACAAACAATTATACAGTGGGATACAATCCTGTTTCCACTACATATCCACTACATATGACACCAGGGACAAGGACCAAACAGTAAGGGAAGGAATTAACAAGCAATTGAGTATAGAGCCGCTAGTGAAAAATAATACATTAGCCTAGCTAAACTCAAGAAGATAACACAGTTGTGGCTTATCCTCGGCAGCAAGTGTTTTTCAGAGGATGGTGTCAGAAGTATTCAAAGGTCTAAAAAATATCATATACTTCCGTGATGATATCCTGGTTTTTGGTGATAGCGTGAGCAGCCATAAACTAGCGCTAAAAGATGCCCTTGCCAGACTTTAAGAATCTGGTTTAAAACTACGTAGAGAAAAATGCTCCTTTCTTGCCACGGAGGTGGAGTACCTAGGGCACTCCATCTCTTCTGAAGGTGTCAAACCCAAGAGAGATTTACTTGCATCTATAAAATTGACTCCCATTCCCATTAACAGAAACCAACTGCGTTCATTCATTGGATTCATTGAGTACTATTCCAAGTTTGGGAAGAACTTCGCAAGTAAAACTAAATCCTTGAAAGTACTTATGAGGAAAGGTGTCAATTTCATTTGGGGAACTGATCAACAAAATTGTTTTGATAACATCAAGCTCGAAATCTGTAATGCAGGCATTCTGGTTCCTTTTGCTGTTAACGCTAAAACTATTGTCACTGTGGATGCCAGTGACAATGGCATTGGTGCTATATTGTCTCAGAACAATGGTACCTCCGAAAAACTGTGGCGTTCGCTTCCCGGACCTTGACTTCCATCGAACGGCATTACTCTTTCCTAGAGAAAGAAACCCTAGCAGCCACATGGGGTGTTGAATACTTCAGAACGTATGTGTGGCGGCGCCGGCTTCTCCTCCACACCGATCACAAACCATTAATTAAAATTCTGTCACCAGGTGGAACAGGAAAAGGGTCAGCTAGGCTAGATCACTTAGCCTCAAGGTTGCAGGAATAGAATTTCAACATCAAGTTAATTTCTGACTGGCGCAATGTTCAAGCTGACTGTATGTCGCGTCTGCCCTGGGAAGTAGGGGACAAAGGTGGTGTGTCTAAGAGTGAAAGAGAAGGAGCTATCTCCAGTGTCGATGACGTTGTTCAGTGGAGATGTAGTGTAGTCAGTAAAGAGGAATGTGCAGAGGCCATGTCTCAAGATGAGGTCCTAAAAGGAATTCTCAAACTCATTTTTAAAGGTAGACATTGGGAGAGCACTTTACCCATTAGCGTTAGACACTTTAATGCTGTCATTGTTGAATTGTCCACTGTCGCTGATTAGATAGTCATGCGTGGCGATAAGATAATTTCCCCATTTGGCATTCGTAAAAGACTTTTCAACTTAGCCCATGAAGGACACTTAGGGCAGACTATTACAAAAAAACATTTGAGGAATGAATTCTGGTGGCCAGGTATGGATAATGAAGTGGTTGATTGGGTTGCAAGATGCAGTGAATACTGTGAGTGTGAGAAGAGAATTAAGGTTGGACCACAATCTGTCCTGAGTTCCACCCTTGATCCTGGGGTGGTTTGACATAGTATTTGCCTTGACTTCATTAGACCCATGCCAGAAGTTCACCCCAGTAAGAGATTTGGTATGGTTATAATGGATGTTCACTCTAGATGGCTTAACGTGTATCTGCTTCCTGAGATTACCACAAGAGTCACCATTAAAGTGCTGTGCACTATTTTCAAAGAGGAAGGATTTCCCACTGTCCCACTGTCCCCTTTGGTATCACTTTGTTCACCCTAAGTTGGCAGGGTATGCCCAGATGTGGGTCCCTTGCTCACTTTGCCACTGGATTCAAGCTAGCCTGGCTGATGATGGCTGATTAGCCAGAAAATAATAATAATAATAATAAAAACATTTATTAAGCGCCTGGTTATACTAAGAACAGTGCGTCCCCGCGCTGAGGATGCATTCCACAAGACTCTTAAAAAAACTGGTCCACGATGAGGGGAAGGGACATGAAAGGAAAGGCCCTGTCTCAATACTAGTCTTTAGGGAACAAGTAAGTCTTAAGTTTCAGCCGGAACCACGTTTCTGAAGGTTCCATCCGAAGTTCAATGGGGAGTTCGTTCCATTGTTTGCTGGCTAGAAACCTAAAAGAACACCCACCCATCCGCGCTTTATAGATACGGGGTACCAAAAACTGCATGCTGTGATAGATCTCAAAAGGCGTTTGGAACGGTATGCGGTTAGCATCCTTTGGAGGTAAGCATGGCCATGGCCCTGTGCAATACGGTGGGTAATGCACATGGCTTTGAACCGGATTCGTTTCCGCATGGGGAGCCAGTGTAAGGTCTGTAGCGCATGTTTCCCAGACGACTTCCTCAGCAAGTTTAAGATAAGCCTTGCAGCCGCATTTTGGACACATTGAAGTTAGTTCAGGCCCTTTTTACTGAGGCCACAGAACAGGGAATTCCCATAGTCAAGATGGGAAGTGACCAAGACGTGCACTAATGTTTTCTTAACTGTGATGGGTAGGAGATCCAAGATTTTATGTAGGACCTTCAGTATGCCATAGTATTTACCCGCCATATTACCAATATGTTGGGAATATGAAAGATTGGTATCCAGGAGAACACCCAAGTTCTTCACCGTATCAGAGGGGGTGGGTGTAGGACCCAGGTCATCGGGCCACCAGGCCGATGTCCAAATTGATGGAGAGCAACCAATCACTAGAAGTTCAGTCTTGTTCCCGTTAAGGCGGAGGCAATTGCTCTTCATCCAGGCCGCAAGTGCCACAAGACAAGCAGAAAAATTATCTGCTGTCTCAACTGGGTTGTGAGATAGAGTGACCACCAGTTGAGTGTCATCCACATATGACACAATATCCACCCCATAGGATTCCACCATCCTAGCCAGGGGTTCCATATACAGATTAAACACCGTAGGGCTCAACATGGAGCCCTGCGGGACCCCTTTTATAAGAGATCAAGGCGTGGACTTGAAGGGGGGCAGTGTATTTGGAATTTCCTATCCGCCATAAAAGAGCCCATCCATTCATAGGCTGGCCCGGCAACACCCATCTCGCTCAGACCGGCAAGAAGTCTAGAGTGCGAAACAGTATCGAACGCCGCACTCAAGTCCAGCAATATCAAAGCAGCGGTCTGTCCTTCATCCACTTTCTGACGAAGCAGTTCTGTGGAGAAGAGAAGGGTAGTTTCCGTAGAATGTTTCACGCTAAAACCAGATTGGGAAGAGTGTAGAAGATGATAATCCTCCACAAATGTAACCAACTGGTTATTGACCAATTTCTCCACCACTTTGGCACAGAAAGGCAAGAGGGAAATGGGGCGAAGGTTATCCAGTTGGGAAATACTCTGGGTAGCTTGCTTTTTAATAGGAACGACCTGGGCAAGTTTCCATTCCTCAGGCACCTGACTTTCTTGAAAAGATAGGGTGGCCAAATTACCTATGTGGTTCCACAGGAGGTGTAAATGACTCTTTAGAATTTTAGGAGGGGCAATGTCCGTAGGGGATCCAGAATGGATACCCATGATTAATTTTATCAATTCCTCCCTCGGAGGCACCATGAACTCCTTGAGACATGTTTTCTTAGTGAGCCTTTGGCAGGTATCCAAGGCCGGGACTTCTTCGGCTGGACCCTGCTGAAAAGACACATATATCTTCTCCACTTTGCACACAAAGTGGTCGGCGATGGATTCACATATCTCGGTGGAAAAAAGATCTTTGGTCACTGTCCTCGTGAGTGCCGTTAGCTCCTTATAAATTAAGAAGAGCTCTTTGGAGGAATTTTCGGATAATTCAATCCTCTCTTTGAAATATTTCCTTTTAACCTTTTTAATCAGTCCTTGGTACTCCTTCAAGCTGTTCCTATATGACTCTTTCCGGGCAGGATCATAGTCTTTGACATCCGGTCCCAGGATGCTTGTTCCGGTCCAGGGAAGACATGGCTTGGCAGTTCGGCCTGGACTGGTTCCCATGAGGCACAGGGTCAGACTGGTTTGCATATGGCCATGTCTGAACTGGGGTGGTGGAGTGAGCTAAAGAATGATCAATCAATCAATCAAGGAATTTGTACAGCGCACTACTCACCCGTTAGGGTCTCAAGGCGCTGAGGGGGGTCGCTACTGCTCGAACAACCAGGTCTTGAGTTGCTTCCTGAAGGCGAGATGGTCCTGTGTCAGCCAGAGGTGGGTGGGGAGGGAGTTCCATGTCTTGGCTGCCAGGTAGGAGAAGGATCTTCCTCTTGCATTGGTTTTGCGAATACGTGGGATCGGCGAGGGCGAGGCTGGCGGAGTGGAGCAGGCGGGTAGGCGTGTAGAATGCGAGGCGGTTGTTGAGGTACCTGGGGCCCGCGTCATGGAGAGCCTTGTGTGCGTGGGTGAGGAGTCGGAATGTGATTCTCTTGCTGACGGGAAGCCAGTGCAGGTTCTTCAGATGGGCAGAGTTGTGGCTGTGGCGGGGGATGTCCAAGATGAGGCATTCTGGATGCACTGTAGTCTTTTCTGGTTCAGAAAAGGGGGTGGTGATGAACAGAGTGTCTGAATTAAGCAGACCACTCTTACCCAGTCCAAAGATCAGGGCTTGATCCATCACCGTTTTTTAGCTCACTGCACCATCCCAGCTCAGAACTTGGCTATATGCAAATTAGTCTGACCCTGGCCCAGTGCATCATGCAGTGAGATAAATAACGGTGATGGATCAAACCCGGATCTTTGGACTGTGTAAGAGTGGTCTGCTTAATTCAGACACTCTGTTCATCACCACCCCCTTTTCGTAGTTATTTCTGGAGCTTGGCTGTGCTCCCGGCATAGAGGGTGTTTCCGTAGTCCAGGCGGCTGGTGACGAGGGCCTGGGTGACCGCCTTCCTGGTTGCGATGGGGATCCATCGGAATATTTTTTGGAGCATGCTCAGGGTATTGAAACAGTACGATGAGACGGCGTTGACTTGCATGGTCATCGTGAGGGAAAAGTCCAGGATGAAGCCCAGGTTGTGTGCGTGGTCCGTTGGCTTGGGTGCGGTGCCCAGGGCAGGTGGCCACCAGGAGTCGTCGCAGGCGGAGGGCGCAGGTCCGAGGATGAGAACTTCCGTTTTGTCAGAGTTCAGCTTCAGGCGGCTGAGCTTCATCCATTCCGCGACGTCCTTCATTCCTTCCTGGAGGCTGGCTCTGGCGGTGGCGGGGTCGTTGGTGAGGAAGAGTATCAGCTGTGTGTTGTCGGCGTAGGAGATGATGTTGAGGTTGTGTTTGCGTGCGATGGCTGCGAGGGGGCTCATGTAGACGTTGAAGAGGGTGGGGCTGAGTGAGGATCCTTGTGGGACGCCACAAATGACTTTGGTAGCTGCTGACCGGAACAGGGGAGGCAGACTCTCTGGGTTCTGCCGGCGAGGAACGAGGTGATCCATTCTAAGGCCGCGCCTTGGATTCCGGTGTCGCTGATGATGATGGATTAAACCCAGATCAGTTGACTGGGGGTGAGTGTTTGATTTGCTCCAATGCTCTGTCCATCATCCTTCTTTTGGATGAACGCACCCAATTAACTTCAACTGAAATGGGTGAGTTTCTTTGTGAGTCTGGTATTAAACATTCCCTCACCACATTGTACAACTCTCAATCCAATGGGATCATAGAAAGAGCCAACCGTATGATTAAAGGAGCTATTGGTCTGGCTCTCACCAATAATCTTGACATTGAAGAGACCTTAAATGAATTAGTGTGGGCTTAGCGTACTACTGAAAATTCGATCCCTGGGGTGGTTCCCTTCATTGCCATGCGTGGCAGAAAACCATCTTCCAAGCTAGTACCTCCATGGGTCAGGGAGTTGTTGGAAGGAAAGAATGTGAGTGGCAATGATAAGAGTACTCCCATGCATGCATCCTCCCAAGACAAGCCTTCTGTCAACCTTCTCGTGGGTGACTGGTTCAAGGTCATATCTGGTCGATGCGTCAAAGGTCTATGCAAGTTTCATGGTCCTTTCAAAGTTCAGGAGGTGCATCCTTTCTATGTTGTGTTGGCCAATGGAGAAAAATAGAACTTACGCAGAGTAGCCAAGTATCGCTCATGAGACCAATCTCCCAAAGCCATTGTCAAAAGGAATTCCCGTTCAGGTTACATGTTGGCTTGTGATCATCAATTGCTCAACAGTTCCCGCTCTGGTGCAGAGGTAAGGGTGCCAGGTCCCAGTGGTGACAATTTGAGTATTAGCTAAAGGTTCAATGCTGAAAATCCGGAGTCTCACGGGCCTCAAGGCAGTTGCTGTATCTGTGCCTGCTTCTTCACAACACTCCACACATACCTTTTGGCTTAGCTCGATTTGCGAGTTTTGCTCCTTCCAGTTCCCACACTTCTGTATTTTACCTTCTGCTGTCTTGCTAGCCATTGATTCTTCACATTCTAACATGGCCAACACCCACTGAGTGGCCTGTACTTTCTCAGTCTATGCTGTTACCTATTAACTTCTGGGCTAGGACAGTTTCTAAATAAATTGGGTCCTTGATCGTTGTGTCTCCACTTTGCTTGTCTCCTGGCTGTTCTTTGTTCCTTCCCTACTAATTGTGCTTGCAGTCTTCGGAGTTCCTTCATGGATCGTGCAGTTGTTCTTTGAAAATGAAGCCACAGTGTTGCGCTTAAACAACCATCTTCCTAATGTTTTTGCTGGGACGTACACCTCACTGCTGCTGGTCATTGCTTAATCTTTTCTACCTCAACGACAGGCAATGATAGGGTCTCCATTAAGGAAAGGGGAAAAATACAAATCTGCCTCTGTAATACCGGCCCTCGACTCTTGTAAACCAAATCTAAACTTAAGAAAAAGAAAATTGCTTTCAATTTAGTACAATCTTGAACCCGATTAGAAACCTGAATGTCACTCAAAATTATCAATAAAATATTCTTCTCACATTGTATGATGACATTTCCTCATTAACAGAACTTAAATTATGTTTTATCCTCGAGATGTGAGCCCTTTATTTTTTGGTTGATAAAAAGTTTTTCAATGTCCAAGGCATGCCAAGTTGTAATATTTTAGTTGATATTTGTCACTTGCATGATCTGGGGCATTTCATTTATTGCTTTCCATTGATATGATCATGTTGGATGAACTGGTCATGTATTGTTTAAACTGATTTATAAAGTACACAAAAAATTGTATGGAATATGTTAAAACATCTGGCTAAATTCATCATCACCAAGACTTCATTTCAAAATCTCCCAAGATAATGTTTGTCTTTTGGGCAAGTCCCCATAAAAAAAATCTTCAAATCTATTAAGAAAACCAACATCTTTGGTAATGCTATTCAAAGGTATGATTTGACAAAGTTAAGTTAGGTCATGTCTTGCTGGCTGTATGTCTACCTCTACTGCATTGCCGTACCATACTTTGACTTATTCACTGTGCCTCTTTGAACTTTCTTTGTGTACATATCTATGAAATTGAAACTAGGTTTACTTTGTCATCCTTACTTTGCACTAGTTTCACTAAAAACCTACATTAAAGTAAATTAGGTTAAATGATTTTGTTGTAATATATGAATACTATCTCTGTGCTGAAACTCACTTGATACTTGCTTAATCATATTAAAACATGTAGTAATTGTGTCGTAATACTAATAGTTACAATATGATTGATTGAATTTGAAACATTTAAGTCAAATTAAATTACCTAATATTGTAATGCATTATTTCCGCTCACTATAAATTAAATTGAATTGTACACCTCTTCCTAACCTATATTTTATCCTTAATCTTATATCTAATTATCTATTTTTTCTGTTACATTGCATCTGATTATTGTAACGCTGAGCTCATCCCTAACTATACATGCTTTTACTGATTTATTTTTAATTAAATACGAATAAGCTAATAACTAACATTATTGTAACGTAACTGTAACACCAATTCTGAATTATATTTAATTCAGAATGAATGAATTTCTTTTTCAATCACTGCTGTAATACTAAACCCAACCCAAGACTTAAATTAAAAAGTACATTTTTATAAATGATTTACTATTACTTGGTATTTTTTAACCCTAATGCTGGTGTTTGCTTTTCTTAAATATTGCTTTTCCAATGCTTTCAATTACGTTATACCGTAATTCAGTAATTGCAAACACCATACGCACTAATAAATTAAGTACAGGGATGTGAATGTCAGATAAAGCAAAGAGCGAAAGGGAAAAGGTGAAACAATGATAGTTACTATAGTGCACTTCTCTCATAGCCTTTTGGAAACGGGGTAACCTTTACAGTTCTGGGATTCTCACTGCCCTGTGTGAACAGGGTCCCGCTTTGTAGTCATAATGCTAGGTTTGATAACCACCTGCCTGTCCATTGTATTGTTTAATGCTAGTTTACAGCACACAGTGTTCGACTACAAAATGTCTATTCTTGCCACATACCACTGTAGTGGAGAATGTTTTTACAAAAGGTCTTAAATATTTACTCCATTCAACTGAGGCCCAAGGCTGCCAATTGCTCAGTGTAAAGAGGTTGTTCTTCTGAGTATTAGGGGGCCTCAATATTGTGGGCATGTGGTGTGGTTAAACAAAATTGTTTAGAAAGTATTTGATGCGTGCGGTGTGACCCAAAATGGCCACCTAGCTGCGGAGCTCCGCATTGCATCAGGGACCGCCAATTTGATTCCGGCTGCTTCAGCACTGTTTTCGGCGGTTTGTCTGTGTTTTAAGACATCAGAATAGCTGCTCTTCAGGAAGATGTCTTCATTTTGTCATTTGTTCCTGAATGGGCATTAATTATTGCAGGTGAATCTTCCAGCTGTTTAATTACTATCATTTTGTATTCCAGTCTGCATATTTTCTCCTCAGAAAACGCCCTGCCCTTTTCTGGAATGTTGTTTTTCATAATTTGTATACATTTTATCCTCACTTTTTGCTATTGAATGGTAGTTGTATACTGAGAGGAGCATTTGTCTGTGGGGAGTCTGTTGCTGGCATAGTGCTTCATGCCAGTTGGTATACTTTGTTACTTAAGGAATCTTTGACAGCTTGTTGTGCTGGTCCATGGACAGGAGCAAGGGACTGTTACGCTCTATCAAGGGTCATTCTCCTAATAAACTAGCCTCTTGCCCTAGTCTGAATATTTTCTTACATAAGTCCTCACAGTCCTTTGAGGAAATGGAGCAGTCGGTGTCCTCTCATTCTGAAACTTCACCTACTAATGCATCTAAGGCACAACTACCTTCATCTACTAACAAAAGAAGTAAACAGGATCCACCTTCTCCAACAAAATCTATGTCCCCTGTTTCCTTGGGCATTGTTTGGAGGAGATATGCGCGTTGCGACCATTTATCGATGATACCTATTTCCATTTACAGACTTTGGATAACAAATCGTCAGATATGGATTCTCGTTTATCTTCTGTGGAGCAACAGATCAGCGAAGTACAGGACTCATCGGACAAAAAATCATCAGAAGACCTTGAAAATAGAAACTGACGCAATAACCTCTGCTTATATGGACTTCCTGAAGGCCTTGAAGGTGATGACCCTGTTAATTTCTTCACCACTTTTCTTCCACAGCTTCTAGACATTTCCACGTCGACTAAATTAAACATCCAACGCGCACATCGATTAGGTCCACGCCTGTCTTCCTCATCTGCTCCTTCCAAATCTTGTGGCATTATTGTTTCTTTGAAATTCACCAACCTTTTTATAAGTCTTGAAGTCAGCTAAACTTAAGAAACAGATCTCTTGGTCTGGTGCAAGGCTGTTTATTTCTCAGGATGTTTCATCGGCCACTGCTAAACATAGAAAATAATTCCTGGACCTTCGCCATGCTCTTCATTCTCTTGGTGCACGCTATGGCTTATTTCACCCTTGCCTGTTTAAGGTCACCTTCTTGAACAAGACTTCTTCATTTGAGAGCCCTGCAGATCGCAGTAAATTCAGTCCCATTCCTCAACCTCGATGGAGATTGAGGGTCTTTCCTCTCACACTTGAACTTTAACATTTCTTTTATTGCGTTTGCTCCTTTTGATTATAGTGAAGAATGTTTCTTTGATTAATAGACTTTTTATTCACTTTGCCTCCCCATTGTTATTGTTGTGATTGTTCTTCTTACAGGTTTTGTGGAATTCAATGTATACCCGCCTTATGCTCCTGCTCCTATTTACGTAAATTTGGTGTCCCAGTGTGATACTTTGACCCTTGTCCGGTATGCTGGTTTTGTTTTGTCTGTTGCCACTCCTGATTTTACCTTCTGTTCCCCTGTGAAGGTATGTATCACCGTCGTCAGATTTCTGATGTATTGTCTCTCCTGGTTTCTACTTTTCTTTCCCCTCTTCTCCCTTTCCTATTCTTGACGGTATTGCAATTTATTCTCATTCTATTTTTCTCTTTTATTACCTATATCTTTTCTCCAATCTGTTTCCTTTGACTCTTATTCTATTTTCTTTCTTCATCCTTACTTTGCCTATTCATTTTGTAATACTCCTCTATTATTGTTAACCTTATTGTTCCATATATAATGTTATTTTCTTTCATTCAGAGTTGTTACATGGAATGCAAAGGGTTTTATTAATCCTATAAAAAGGAAGAGAATTGTTTCCCATTTAGCCTCCCACAATCCTGATTTAGTCTTATAACAAGAGACTCATTTGACAGAGGCTGAGGCTCTTAAGCTTAAACGGAATTGGGTTGGTTCAGTACTTGCCTCTTCCACGAATACAAAAAAGAATGGTGTCATTATTTTATGCCATAAAAAATTGAAATGTATTCAACACAAAGATGAATTTTTTATACTTGAAGGCGATTGTAATCAAGTTATGGGCCTCTTTATCGACCACACATCCCAGGTACGTTTTATTTCCCATAAAACTCAAACAATTTCACAGTGCAATTACTCAGGCACATCTCGTAGATGCTTGAAGACTACGTAACCCAGATCAGACAGAATTTTCATTTTTCTCCCCTCCACGTGGTTCCCAACCCGATTAGATTATATTTTCCTCTCCAAACCCTTGGGTCAAAATCTCATTTCTTCCTCGATCTAGCCCTTTTCGATCTCGGATCATGCTCCAGTGAGTGTTGATTTGGATTTGCTCCACTCGCAATCCAAATCTTCTAGGTGGAGATTTAACAATTTCCTTTTACAAGATCCAGTTTTTTCCTCCTCCTTCTTTTCCTTTGCTGAAGAATAATTTTCTTTCAATGAAAACCCTTCTGTTTCTCCTGCTTTGGTATGAGATAGTTTTAAGGCCACTGCTCGGGGCTTTATCATTGATTTTGTTTCCAGAAAAAAGAAACAAATAATTAATCAACAGAAATAGACTCCTTTCTTTACAAATTTTTGTGAAACAATACAAAATCTAGAATTTCTTTATCTCTTCCTGGAAAGCCAAAATCTGCTGGAGGTGTACATTTTTCAGACTTTCCCTTATATCACAATGCTTTTTGTCTTAAACTGGCTTCTTACAGATGCTTCCCCTGTGCCCCTTTATGGGTCAATGTTAAACGTTGTTTATTCACACTGTTTTCTATCAAAGAGATTCTTGCATTTACTGTCAAGACTATTCATACATATCTTCCACTGTTTAAACACCCTTGCTCACTGTTAAGGCCTCATTGTCAACCAAAAATAATATCTGGAAACACTTTTTTATGTCCTCCTCTATGGTATAACCGTCTCACTACCATCAATACCAGACCTTTGTATTGGAAATCCTGGAGGACTAAAGGCATTATCTGGGGTCAGGATATGTTTGATGGTATATCTCCTTGTCCCTTTCCTCAATTCCAAGCCACATTTAAATGTCCTTGCCCATTTCTGCAAACATTTTTGATACTTATGGAAGTGATTCTGGATGTTTTTTATTCCTTCCCTCCTGAAAATCCCTTGTCTACACAAGACGCACAACTCTGCTGTTACTTACAAAAGCCGCCTTGATTTACAAATACTTTTACTCCACCGATCCGGAGCGGTTGTGAGGAGCATTGATTTATGGAATAGGATATGGGCTAGGTCCTAGTAACCTCTAGGTCTGCATTCACTACTTAATCTATGTTTTTTCTCTATCACACATAGTTTTTTACTCCCATTTCCATAGCTAATTTTGCACACACTAATATTAAGACTTGTTGGTCCTGTGATTTTCCCTTGGCCGACTTGTCCCACCTCCTGTTTTCATACCCTCAGGTATACTTCTTTTCGGTTACAAATTGGGTCCCGCCTTTCAACCATTTTGAATCTACATATTCCTATATGAAATGATCTTCTCTTTACAGGACGTTTATCAGAATCTCTAGGTTTATTATCTCATAAAAAAGGGTTGTTTGATCTGATGTTAGCCTTACCTTTCAACAAATTACAATAAATTGGAAATGCTCAAACAAACTCTCAATCAAATCTTGGTCGAACACTGTGTGTCACTATCAAAGATTGGATATTGTTTTTGCCTCCTATTGTAATCCGCATGTAAATAGAGATCTATTTTGGCTACTGCTAGCTATTTATTTGATTTCAATTAGTCAAGTTTACCGTAATTGTTCTGAAAATTTCTGACCTCCATGATTTCTTTTTCTTTGCCTTTTTTCTCTTTTCTACCCCTTAGCAGTGTATTTTGAATACATATTAATTATACTCTTCTTGTTCTTTAGAGTACTATTGTTATTTGATTCTTTGTTGAACAGTATGTCTTATTTTCCTCTTTCTCCCTTCCTTCCTTCTCCCCCTCCTATATAATTCTTAAAATGAAAACAGGTTTTTGCTATATTTTATTGCCTATTTCTATCTCATACGTAGGTTATTATCTAACTTGTTACCTTTTGGGCTATTTTCTATGAGTACAATTTATTCAATAAAGCTTATTGAACTTAAAAAAGAAAGTCTCCGGTGCATGTTGGTAAAAGTTGATGTATTGTTGAGGTGACATCACTTATCCAACTGTACAGCTTCATTGTTGTGTTATGTACATGATTATTCTTAAGGTGAAAAGGCTACCTATTGTGTTGTTGTAAGAGCCTTAGTAACATATTAACCTATAGTAAAAACTAAGATAATTGTCATAAGAACCCCCAAGGAATTATTCACTGTAGTAAACAGACTTACTTTACCCAATAAGACAGGAAGGAAGGGCAATCAAAAGTTCTGCAATTACACTGCTGCAGCGTTTTCAGCAAAAGTCTAGGATATTTTTAAGGTCTTTAAGGATGGATTAGGGCCTCTCCCCACTGTTCAAACGATCTGCCCGACCCTAATAAAAGCACCGTGCTCAAGTTTTCCCCCATTTCTTCGGAAGCAGTGGAAAAGTATATAAAAGAAGCTAGGTCAGGATCTCCCTTGGACCCATGCCCACCAGCACTTCTCAAGAAATAGTCGATTTGGTGAGCCCCGGGCTTGCAGACATTTTTAACTTGTTGTGTTGTACTGCACGGGTCAGCGCGAGTACATGTTGAGTGCGAGGTTCTGCTCGTGCTTTTCTCTGCATGGACTCGCGCCGACTCGTGCCATTGTTGTTATTTCAATCTGGTCTCGAGTGATATTGTTATTCAATTGTGCATCACTCGAGACATCCTCAGTGTGTAGTTAATGTTCTGTTGGCTCCAACTGTGTTGGTGGTCAGTTACAGTCGATCTTCCTTGACAGTGGATGTGCATACAGGCGGTGCTTCAATTGTACCATTAAACTTCAGAAAAACTACTTTCCTTGTTGGTATTTACTCAACAAATCTGGCGACGAAGGATGGAGCATTGAACCTTAAAGAAGCACTTCCTGCCCGGATTCATACTTATTTACGTATTTTTTCGGAAATCCACTTACTTTTAAAACGCCTCCGTTTTAATTTGTATCTTCATTTGAGCGATCACCAATAACTTGAGGAGCTGAATTTCAGAGTGAAACTGAGTTTCCGACCCAGGAGCGAAGGATTTATTTCATCTGTGCGCGCCTTTGTTTACCCATCGCATTGGTGAAATCTTCCTCCACACGGATTGGATAATCACAAAAAGGAAGCTATTTCTCTATTTCTCACGGAAACTGAGACCCCGTTTTTCATTGGTTTCCTTGTTTTGATGAAACAGACAAGGTGACTTCGTTTTTTTTTCTTCTACATCTTCGTTTGTAAGAAGGAGATCTTTACAAAAGAAACGGTTTAGGAGTTTGGAAAGCAAAAAAAAAACGGATGGTGATCTGAAGTTTGGAAAGCTTAAAAAAAAAACGGATGGTGATCTGAAGTTCAAGAAGACTTTTGAAAATCTTCATCTGAACACAGGAAAATTATTCTGAATTTCCAGGATTGGTTTGACTATTATTTTTTTTTTTCATCAACATTCAAGTACTTTATTTAATTATTTTTCTACTAAGACTAACTGCTTACTGTGTTTTTACTAGCTGATAATTTTCAGTTTAAAACTACCATTTATTTTTATCACTATGTGTGCCCAAGGTTATACTCTTGCCCCTCCACAAAGTTATTGGTCTGCTGGCAGTGCCCCTTGTATGCCTTGGATTGAATGGAAAGCTTACTTTTTAAATTATATTGAGGCTTTGGATGCAAATGGTAAGATGAAAGCTCCAGAAAAAAAGGGTATTTTATTACACAGTCTGGGTCCTGAAGGATTAAAAGCCTTCAATCAACTCCCTATTTCACAAGCTAGTGGTGACATGAATGTATTTGACAAAGCTGTTTATGATTTTGATAAGTATTGTTCTCCCAAAGTCTGCATAGGTATTTCTAGGTTCAAGTTTTTCCAGAGGAAACAGTTATGTGATGAGACTGTAGATAATTTTGTTTCATCTCTGAAAACTTTAGCTCTAGATTGCAAATTTGGAAACTTACAAGAAGACCTTATAAGAGATCAAGTAGTCATGCACTCTAAAAATGAGACTATACAGGAAAGACTTTGGATTAATGGTGATGAGAACTTAGATTTTGTATTGTCAATCGTTAGAAAGGCTGAGCTTTCTTGTAGAAGTGCATTACAGGTTAAAGGGAATGATGCCTCTGTCAGTAAGAATGTTGTTGCAAAAATTAATCATAAATATGATAGTAAAAATAGAGATACTTTCAAGAAGAAACAAGTATTTCCTTCTAAAGTAAATCCTGAAACATCAAGGAGTAATCTCAAATGTTTTAGGTGCAACAGCAAATCACATTTGGCTAATGACAAAACTTGCCCTGGCTTAAAACAGAAATGTTCCAATTGTGGTTTGAAAGGGCATTTTACTTCTGCCTGCAGAAGGGGTAATGTCAACCAAAAAGTCAAATGTATTGAATTGAATGAGAATAGTGATGAGGGTGATTTCACAAATGACTCCAATGACTGTTTATTCGTTTTAAACATAAAGGATTCTGCTGTTTTAAATGTAAATGACCATTCCATCAAGAAAAAGCCATTGTGTGACATGGTTATCGGAGGTGTAAAGATTAACATGTATGCAGATTCTGGTTCACCTTATTCCATAGTGTGTGAATCTGTCTGGAAAAAATTATTTGTACCTAGACTTGGCAGCCACTTAGAAGAAAGTGACATTAATCCTGAAGGATATTCTGGTGGAAGGATCGATATTTTAGGATTCAGGACTTTAGTTTTCAGATTTAAGAACAGAAAGTGCATTGCAAAGTTGTATGTTTCAAAGAAGGGTCCTTCAGTTCTAAGTTGGTTTGATTTTGGCAAACTTGACATTGTACTGGATCCTAATAGCCCTACTCCAGTGATGTTGATTGATGAGCAAAATGGGATTTCTTCTTTGATGCTGAGTAAATTTCCAAATGTTTTTTCTAAAGGCATTGGAAAGTTAACCAGCTTTAAGCATGAAATTCGCTTAAAAGAGAATGCGTGTCCTAAAATACATAAAGCTCGTAATATTCCTTTTGCTTTCAGAGAGGAAGTCAGGAATGAATTAAATGCTTTAGTGGAAGGAGGTATAATAGAAAGAATAGAATCCTCCGAATGGGTTTCGCCCATAGTGGTTGCCAGGCGAGCTAATGGCAAGGTGAGATTATGCATTGACCTTCGCCATCTTAACAATAATATTATTGTAGACCAGTTTCCTCTTCCCCGCATTTCCGAAATGTTATGTGTAGTTGGGGGATCTAATATTTTTTCAACTTTTGACCTATCTGCTGCGTATCACCAGATAGAGTTAAATGAAAAGAGTAAGGATTTGACAGCATTTATTACACCATTTGGGTGTTTCAGATTCAACAGGATGCCTTTTGGACTGGCGTCCGCAGCTGCAATTTTCCAGAGAGTCATGCAAGATATTTTGAAAGACTGTAAACATGCCATCTGTTTTCAAGATGACATTTTGGTATTCAATGATGATAAAGACAAACATATTATGGCTTTAGAAGAAGTTTTGAATGCACTTAATGTACATGGCCTTACCATTAAGCATGAGAAATGCAAATTTGGTGTACATTCTGTAAATTACCTAGGCCACGAATTATGTGCAGAAGGTATCAAGCCCAAACCTTCACTTTTAGAAGCTATTGGATCGGCTCCTCATCCTTTATCTAAAGACGATGTAAGGTCCTTTTTAGGGTTAGTTGAGTTCTACGCTAGGTATGTACCTGACTTCTCGTGCAGAACATATAATATCAGTCAATTAATCAAAAATAGAGTTGTTTTTGAGTGGACTAGTGAATGTGAGAAGGAGTTCAGTGATGTTAAGAATGCTATCTGCTCAGCAAGTGCGTTATCTTGTTTTGATTCTTCTCTGGAAAACATCATTACTACTGATGCTAGCGCAAAAGGACTAGGTGCTGTGTTTTCTCAAAAGAATAAGGAGGGAAAAGAAGTGATCATTGCACATGCTTCTAGGGCACTTACCCCTGCTGAGGAAAAGTATTCCACAATAGAAAGAGAGACTTTAGCGTGCATTTGGGCTTTAGAACATTTCAGGGTGTTTGTCTGGGGTAAGGAATGCACTCTTAGAAGTGACCATAAACCGTTGGTACGGTTACTTACTACAGAAGGCATGTTAAGAGCTTCAGCCCGAATTGCACGCATGTCCATGCGTTTGCAGGATTTTATTTATAATATACAATATTTACCAGGGAGAGAAAATGTTTCTGCTGATTTTTTGTCTAGGATGCCTTTACCTATTCAAGAGGATTTGCATAATGAATGGGACGATTTCCAGATTGCCATGATCCATGATGAGGGTCCCATTTCCATTGATCAGACTTTGTGGAAAGAGAAATTTGAGGATGATGCAGTGTTAAAGAATGTTGCCGGTTATATAGTGAGTACTTGGCCTGAAAAGAAGTGTTTGAGTTCAGAATTGAGAAGCTTCTGGGAAGTAAGGTCAGAACTCTCATGTTGTGAGAACATCATTAAAAGAGGCGAGCGTATTGTACCTCCAGTAGGTTTAAGGAAAACTATAGTCATGCAGGGTCATGAAGGTCATAGTGGCATGGTTAGAACCAAACAACAGGTTAAACATTTATTTTGGTGGCCAGGGATGGACGTGTTTATTGAAAGGTTGGTCAGAAATTGTGTGGTATGTGCCAATTCTGACAAGTCTCTAGTTACTTTGAAACCCAATATGGGTACACATAGTATCCCTAGTAATCCTTGGGAAACCATTGCCATAGACATAATGGGTCCCATTGGTTGCGAATCCAAGTACGTTATAGCAGCCATTGACATTTTCTCAAAATGGCCTATTATCAAAATTGTCCAGAAAATAGACACTGATTCAGTCCTGTGTTTCTTAGATAAAGTTTTTATTGAGGAAGGGTTACCAGTAAGGATTATATCTGACAATGGTGTACAATTTATCTCCAAGAAGGCTAATGACTATTTTTCAAGACTTGGCATTGTTCATTCCACTACTTCGTTATATAATCCCAGTGGAAATGGGGTTATAGAGAGATTCAATAGGGTTCTTAAAGGAGCCATACAGATCACTAGTAGCGACGATAAAACATGGGAAGTAGAGATTTTTAAGAAGGTGTGGATGTACAGAACAACCACAAATTCTATGACTGGGTACTCTCCTTTTGAGATCATGAGAGGGAGAGTTCCTAGGACAAAAGTGAACCCCTCATGGTTAGTGAAATCCACTCCTTCCAAGGTGGATTTGAGTTTAGTCAAGGAAAATCTCATTCGCACCCATTCCTCAAACAAAAAATACTTTGATGAGAAATGTGGTTCAAGAAAAGACCCCAAGGTAGAAGTTGGCATGATGGTAAAGGTCAAGAAACCATGGAAGGTCAAGAAAGGTGAAAGTTCATTTATGGGTCCTTTTGAAGTTTCGGAAGTTTTGAAAAACTCTGTGAGACTATCCAACAACAAGGTTTGGAATCTGAGTAGAATTGCTATCCTCAAGGCCAATAAGGATGTTTACTGTAATGAGCCTGTTCCTGAACATCCTGATTTCTCCTTTTTGGATGAGGACTCCCATGTTACAGATGTCTTACCTTGCTGTTCAAGTGGTGGTTTTACCAATCAGGATTCTACTCTCACCACTACTGCGTGTTTAGATTACAGTTCCACCAGTCAAGATGCTACTGTTTCTTTACCAAAAAGAGTCACTAAGAAACCAAAGTGGTTATCTGATTTTGTTGCTTTTATTATGAAAAAAGTATAATGTACAGTGTTTTTTTTTCATAAGGGGGGAAGGTGTGTTGTGTTGTACTGCACGGGTCAGCGCGAGTACATGCTGAGTGCGAGGTTCTGCTCGTGCTTTTCTCTGCATGGACTCGCGCCGACTCGTGCCATTGTTGTTATTTCAATCTGGTCTCGAGTGATATTGTTATTCAATTGTGCATCACTCGAGACATCCTCAGTGTGTAGTTAATGTTCTGTTGGCTCCAACTGTGTTGGTGGTCAGTTACAGTCGATCTTCCTTGACAGTGGATGTGCATGCAGGCGGTGCTTCAATTGTACCATTAAACTTCAGAAAAACTACTTTCCTTGTTGGTATTTACTCAACATAACTCTATATTTAACTCTGGTATCTTTCCCATCAGTTGGAAAGAGACGTCCATCCTTCCACTGTTAAAAAAGCCCACCCTGGATGCGACTGATCCAAATAACTATCGACCCATAGCCAGATTGCCTGTACCGGCAAAAATAATAGATAAAATCATGAATATTCAATTATCTCAATTCATCTGTGAAAAGAACTTGCTTGATCATTCCCAGTTTGGATTTCGCAAAGAACATAGCTCAGAAACGGCGCTTATTAAGGCCACTGAGGAGATCAGAGCGGGGATGGACGGAGGATGCACAGCCTTGTGCGTCTCGAAATGTCTGCCGCTTTTGACACGGTTGATCACGTCCTTTTGCAACAGCGGTTGGAGAAACTAGGGATAGGGGGCACAGCTCTTGCCCTACTGTCCTCCTTTCTTAAGGATCGAAGATTAACGGTGTCATTAGATGGATTTAACTCGGTACCTTATATCTTGCCATGTGGAGTACCACAGGGCTCCTCATTAAGCCCTTCCCTGTTCAACGTTTATGTTTCCGAACTGGCACCTCTGATCCAGGACTTTGGGTTTAGTCTGACATCATACGCCGACGATACCCAGATTGTGGTGGCTGCATATAAACATCAAACCCCTCCTTTACAACAGTTTCGAAATTGTATGTGCACAATAAACAGATGGATGAGTACACATTGCCTCAAACTTAACTCCGAAAAAACTGAGGTCCTGATTTTTGGAAACATGCAGACAACTTAGGGCAATCTGTGGTGGCCAGAAGAGATGGAAGTACCATCTAAACCAGCAGCCAAAGCTAAGAACTTGGGTGTATCGATTGATAATAAATTAACACTCTCTCAGCAGACCAATACTATGCTTCACACTTTCTTATTAAGAAAATAAGGAAGATCCTTCCGTACATCCCTGCGGAGACCAGGAAAATGGTGGTAACAACTCTCATCCAGTCCAAACTGGATAACTGCAACGGGATATATCTGAATATTCAGAAGCAGTGTCAAAAAAAACTTCAGATGGTCCAAAATACAGCAGCACGATTATTGCCCAATATCCCCAGGCAGAAATTGGTATCAAATGAGATTCGTAATTTGCACTGGCTCCCTGTACCTCAGCGTATTAAATTCAAGGCTTTGTGCATGGCCTACAAGGCATTGAATCACACAGGCCCCTCCTTTCTCCAGAACCTTTTAGTATGGTATAAACCTACAAGACACCTCCGGTCTGCAGGGGCCAGACTCTTAACAGTTCACAGAATTTGTACCTCGCACTGGGGTGGCCGCAGTTTCCATTATGGCACCTCCAAGCTATGGAGTACTCTTCCAATTGAACTCAGAAGTGCAAGCCCCCTATACAGCATTAGGAAAAGTTTTAAGACCTGGCTGTTCCAGGACTAGACGCAGCTTAGGCTTACTATGTCCCTAGAGCCAAGACACCTCCGGGTATTTGTGCGCTTTTATGAATCCGGTTAACATTAACACTAACATTAACATTAACATTAAAATTAACATTAACATAGATGGTTCAAGGTTGGGGGGTTTACTTGAGAGGGATAAAACTAAAAGTCGGTCACTTTGATTATCTGGGGGTCAGGATCGATAAATGTACCAATTTGAAGGCCCAAAAACTAAAGTCAGAGCTTTCCCTTGCTCATAGTGTTTCTGCAGCCATCAAGCAGTATAAGGCTACCACCCCAAAATCAATTTCTCTGGTAATTTAGCTTTATAGGGCAAAGGCGCAATCTGCATCTCTCTATGGTTCAGAAATTTGGGGCATAGGGAATTTGAGTGGCTGATTTTCAAAGAGAACAGCAAGATAAAATAATTGTTTAGTTTTCCAAGAAGCATCCGACTGTTCTAATATTCTTTGATACAGGGCTTAAAAGGATAGAAGACATGGCCAGGTTGAGGCCGCTACTCTTCTGGGCTAGATTGTGATCTACACCAGAACTGGCCTCATACAGATCAGCACTGGAGGAGGTCAATAGTACACAAATTAGCATCTCCATTCTTTGGCTCCCCTACATCAAACAGCAATTGGGGAAGATATGACTAGGCATGTATCGATCTACTCCATCCATGATAAATAAAAACACTAAAAAGAATTATTGGACCATCATAACCCACATCTACAACCTGAATGCCCAGGCAGGTGAGTTGGTTGAGGAGTTCCTGTCCTTCAAACCTACCCCTAAATTAGAAACATATATGGATGCATACATACTGCCTTTAGCACGTACTCTGGTCTTAAAACTCAGGGTAGGCACATTGCTTGTGAATAACTGCACCTACAAATGGGACTCTAACCTACCCAAAAAGCAAAACTGACAATCTTGTAACTACATCATCGAAGATGTGCAGCTTTTGGCCAAATTATACCAGGCCTAGGAGGTCCTGGCTTGGACCTATCTGTATCTCCCTGGGTGTGAAACATTACAGTGTAGCCTATTGAAATGTAAGGCCATATGGCAGTACTTTAATTGCATTAGGTCTTGGTAGATATCTACAGGTTGTCTAGCAAATCAGGAAATCAGTGGGATAATTAGTATAGCACGTTAAACTAATCGTTAATTAATAGATGACAGATTGACATGAGTCAGAACTTGCATGCATATCATTCTAGTACTTTAAATAACTTATCAAATAGAGCATGGAAGATTGATATGATACTGATAAATTGCATGTATTTGCCTTAAACTCTGTATGCCGCATTCTATTAGTACTGTATTTTTAGCATGAGACGAATTTTTAAATGTGAAGCTTTATATACTCTTGTACTTTGAAATTTAGAATGTATTCATGCCTGTTTTATTCTTTTATGTACAATGTGTTTTATGGGGTTATGCCTGAAATAAACAATTACTACTATTCACCTGTAGTATGCTAACGCCCAACCAAAGAGTAAAGTTCGAAATTGAGCAGCCGATGCATATTTCTTAAGGTCCCTTTGCAGTTTCTTTAAAGCTTCTCCTCGTTGCGTTTTTATTATCTCTCTATAATTCAGTCTCTAGATATTCAATCAGGTCTTTGGTGTGCTTGAAAATTAATTCGTAATACTTCCAAAATTACCCTTTATATTAGAAATGCTATGTGTCTATCAGAGACTAGAGATTATAGTGATATAAAGTGCTATATAAAAGCCAATTACTATGATGATTATTATCATTAATAAGGCAGCATTAACTATTATTATTATTACTGCTGTCGTTGCTGTTGCTGTTTTTCATATCTTTCGTATGCTTATATGTTAGTTCCATATTTTTTCATAAGTCTTAAATGCTTCAGAAAACCGGAACAATTCTTCAAAGGAGTTCTTATTATAAGGCAACACCAACAACACCGCTTCAGTATAATTAAAGGCTTCAACAACATTTATATTGACATTTACACTTTTTTTACCTTCAATATTTTTTATGAATTGCTTCATTCAATTGCCCGAAGGTTAAGCAAAGCTACTCAAGGGATAACGAGAAGCAATGTTTTGTCTTTTCCCTTCGCCTTGTAGAAAACATTTGTAAATACTGATGCCTTTGGACCTTGACATTGAGTCTTTATAGAGTTCTAAACACACTCAGGAAGCCTGACTGCAAAGGTGCTCTTTACTGATGAACACCTACAACTCGGCGAAAGCCTTTATTGCTTCCATGCTTATAGCTAATGCACTTATATCTTTTGCTTGACCAAGAATAAATAATGCCATTAAAGTAAGAACATTCACATGTCTATGCCTGCCTTTCATAAATAAAGTGTGGGTTCTGCATGGAATGTTTCCAATCCCTTTTTCCAGACTCACCATCAGTATGTCTGTTAAATTGGCATAATCTACGTTTATTAAAGAAATTAGCCTAAACATTTGTAAATTGTATGGGACTGGTTAGGGAATGAGGGATATGTGAGTGTTTGCCACCGAAAGAGAAATATGCATTGCTAGCAGAACCAAAAGAAGGTAGCAGGTCAACACAAAATTTTAAATAATCTTCAATCGGAAACCACCAAGGCCATGAAATTGCTGTTATTATCTGTTTAATTGCCCATAATGTTTCATGCCGTGGAAATGTTTCAGAGCCCTCCCATTCACCTTTTCTAGTCTTATCTAACTCATTAAGGAACACACCAAATGTGCATTTACTATGTTTTCCATAAAATTATATTTAGAGTAATTAACAAATATCAGACAAATACCTTTTCCATCCATCTTCATATCAGTCATTCTTAATATCGATAATTTGCTTACAATCTACCATTTTCAGGAATCATTTTCATAACTCTCTCAAAAATGTCTGTTTAATTGCAGATACACTGCTAACCCTAGTTTCTAGCTTTATTCTAGCTGTGGAAGGGATTACAGATTCTCGTGAAACTGTATTCGTGCCAATCGTTTTCTCTTGTGTGTTGCGCATCAGTTTCAATTTTATTTTTTAAAGATGCCCATCCTGTTTTGTCTCCCTTACTCACACATTGTTAGAATCCCACAGTATATCAGATGAAACCATAAGCAGCACATTTCATTAAAAAAAGGTGTCTATTACTTTCAATTTTTACAAGGATTTTCTTGTCCCTCATAAGTGTAGTGGAATTTTCACTTCAGATAATGACTGTTGGTAATGGGGTCTCTAGTTGGCAGTGGTTTGCACCTTGTCCAAGTAAGGACCATCAATCTAGTTAGGGTGAGGGAGTCGCACAGATAGTAAAAACCCCTGCTCACTCTCTAGGTTGCTTGGCATGAGCATTCGTACTTTTCTCAGAGGCAAGGTGTAAAGCATTTGTACACACACAAAGTAACATAGTGAAAATACAACAAAAGGAGTGCGCAACTCTTTAGAAAAATAAAGGGTAGGGAGTCACACATCGAAGATAACCACTGCTCACTCCCTTGGTAGCTTGTCACGAGCTGTCAGGCTTATCACAGAGGCAATGTGTAAAGCATTTATATAAACACACAGTAACACAGTGAAAACACAACAAATCGAGTCCACACCAGTTTAGACAAATAGACAATATTTATCTGAATATGACAAGATCAAAAATGACAAAAATCCAACATACACAAGTCGAGATACCACTTTTCAAAGATTAAGTAAGTTCAGTCCATGGAAATCAATGGAAGCGTTTCTTTTAGCATAAAGTACCTTGGATGCATCAAAAATTAAAGACAATGTAGACACAGGGAGGTGAGGCACCAGGAAAGCAAGCAATGTGTTGGTTCCTTACTCCAGAGGGGAGTTGATGTGTTGGTTCCTTACTGCCAGGTGAGGTGATAGGTTTATTCCTTAATTGAAGTGGAGGTGATGCGCCGATCTCTGGATACGCGGCCTCGGATCCTTACTGATGTGTGGCCTCAAAGAAGTATCGGTGTCGAGGGACAATGTGTCAAAAATCCAGACATGCTGCATCGATATGATGGCAGCGATGTAGTTGCAACAATTTTTACAGCCTTGAAGCAGGCACTGCAGCAATTCTTCAGCAGTGAAGCAGGTATTGCATCGGAGTTGGAGCAGGTGCCACGGACGTCGGTACCGCGGTATCGGTCCTCATGCTGCGGTGATTTTTCAGCCGCAAAGTAGGTGCTGGATTGATAAAACAGGCACTTAGAGACGATGCATGGATTTTCTCCTTAAGATCACCAAATTTTACATCCACGGGCCCGGAACTGGATTGGGCACCCCTTGGCAAGGCAGGACTCTCAGCAGAAGAGTTCAGGCAATGGTGGGTGAAGTCTTTGATGGCCCTTATATGTCTGAAGAGAAGACAAGCATGCACAAGCCCTTGGAGAACCGTGGAAGCAGGATATAGAAAGCAACGTCCAGTCCTTTCATTCACAACACAGACGCAGTAAGCAGCAGCCCAGCATAACAAAGCAACGGGCAGAGTAGCTGTCCCTCCTACAGCACCCTGTTCTTCTTTCTGGCAGAATATCCCCAGTCCAGTAGTGTTCTGATTTGTGGGTGCCTGAGCCAGAGGTTTAATACTTACACCCCTTTCTGCCTTTGAAGTAGGCAAACTTCAAAGACAACCCTTTTTAGTGCCAATACCCCACCATTCCCTGACCTGGTTCCAGACACGCTACAGGGTAGTTGAGACAGCTTTGTGTGAGGACAGGCACAGTCCTATTCAGTTGTCAGTGACAACTCCTCCCACCATGCTAGTTCCGGAAGTCCAATCAGTCTGGTGATGGCCCATCAGGATATGCAAGGCACACCTCCGCTCCCTTTATGTAACTGTCTAGAGTGAATGCACAGGAGCCCAACTTTCAGCTAAACCAGATGTGTATTCTGCAGACAGGCAGAGTCATTGCTGTTTTCATTCGCATAATTTAAAAAACAACGCTACCAAAACTGTGCTTTTAAATTGTAAGTTCAGAGACCCCAAACTCCAAATCTCTATCTGCTCTCTATGGGAAATTATACTTAAAAAATACTTCAAGGCAACCACTATTTTTACCGTATGGAAGAGATAGTCTTTGCAATAGTAAAAAATGAAAGCAGCAGTATTTCACCATTAGCACATGTAAAACACACCAGCATGCTTCCTACCTTTTAAATACATTGTACCCTCCCAGGGGGCTGCCTTTTGCCTACCTTAGGGGTGACTTACATGTAGTAAAAGAGAAGGTTTGGACCTGGCAAGTGGGTGCACTTGCCAGGTCGAAATGGCAGTATAAACTGTACTTTGTAGGAAAAGTGGGGCCCCTGCCTTAAAGGATGAACCCTAGCAAGGTACAGTAATTTCTTGGAAAATGAAATGAGCACACCGGGTTATGTGTACTGGTAAATCATGAGTAAATTAGACATGTATTTTATAATGACTCATTTTCCACTCATAAGGATCTGATTGATGTTATTTATTCTTTATACATCTTTTGATCTCTTCTTTTTAGTTGTATTTGTAGTTATTCTTATTTTCTTTCTTTTTTTCTTTTCTATTTTATCTTTTTCTTATATGTACTTTCACTTTTTTAGTTTACAAACCACATTTTTACATACAAAACATAAGGATAATTTCACATAAAATCTATATTCTTTAAAACCACATCATTCCTGTTTGAAACTTAATATAAACGCAGAAACTATTTCTGCGTTTATATTAAGTTTCAAACAGGAATGATGTGGTTTTAAAAAATATAGATTTTATGTGAAATTATCCTTATGTTTTGTATGTAAAAATGTGGTTTGTAAACTAAAAAAGTGAAAGTACATACAAGAAAAAGATAAAATAGAAAAGAAAAAAAGAAAGAAAATAAGAATAACTACAAATACAACTAAAAAGAAGAGATATCAAAAGATGTATAAAGAGTAAATAACATCAATCAGATCCTTATGAGTGGAAAATGAGTCATTATAAAATACATGTCTAATTTACTCATGATTTACCAGTACACATAACCTGGTGTGCTCATTTCATTTTCCAAGAAAGTATAAACTGTACTCACAGACACTGCAGTGGCAGGTGTGAGACACGTTTACTGGGCTACTCATTACATGGCACAATCAGTACGGCAGGTTTACTAGTAGCATTTGATTTACAGGCCCTGGGAACACATGGTGCACTTAACTAGGGATTTTACTAGTAAATGATATATGCCAATCATGGATAAACCAATCACCAATACAATATAGACAGAGAGCATATGCACTTTAGCACTGGTTAGCAGTGGTGAAATACCCAGAGTCCTAAAACCAACAAAAACAGGTAAGAGAAAATAGGAGGAAGAAGTCAAAAATTGTGGGGATAACCAGGTCAAAAACAGTCCTAGTACTAGGAAAAACGCAACGCCTTCTACTGGAAACTCATGATTTTGCCATTGCACCATAAGTGCGGGTTCAGCCAGTGCTTTTATTTAAAATGAAGACAGGTATTTTACTCTTTACTTCCAGCAAGAATTACTACACAGGGGAAATAGTACCAAGGTACACAGTGGAACCGATAAATTATTAATTCCTGTGCACAAGTCGGAGATGCTAGCAGGTAGATGCTGTCTACCCACTCTTTTCACTGGGTAGATGCTGTCTACTCTGCCAAAAAGGTAGTTCCCACTAAAGCATGATAGACTCGTCCCCGTGTAATTTTCACACACCGGGACACATTCAGCAGTACTGTGGAAGTGTGTCTTTTAGCAGACACACTAGTGCAGGGTCACCCTTGGTCCACGGGTTCAAACAAGTGAGGAGAATCGAAACTGGAGTGAAGTAAAAATCAGATCATGAGCGGGGGTCTCGTCCAACAAGTATCAATAGATACTCAAAGAGGATGCGCTCCGAGCAATGATTACATGGGTTTTTATAGAAAAGGATCACAAACAGGGCACGCCCAATGGTGTAAATAGAGCTGTGAGAAAAATACACAAATGAGGTAATGGTGAGAAACGACAGCCTTGGTGTGTTGAGCAATCTTCGCGTCTTGAGGCTGCACAAGAAGATATGTTATCTGTGTAAACTTTAGTCAGGACTTTGTCTGGAATATGTCTGGAAACTCCAAGCAGACGCCAGCTGTTCTTTTGCGATGACTCTGCATGTATACTCAGCCTGCAATACCCAATCTAGATTCGCTGCAAATGTTTGTGAAGGTGAGGTGTCAAGGATAGAACCGGGGCTAGAAAGGAGGGCAGAGGTAAAATGGATGAAGCATAGCTCAAATCAAAAACAAGAAGGATTTTATATTTCACCAGTCCTTCCTTTTTAGCCTATGCTAATCCATTTTACAGTACATATATTCATCTTGTATATCAATCCTCATGAGTTCATCAATTTCAAGTTGCATCATCATTTGTCCGTTTGATTCATGAACATATATTAGGGGAGGCTTGATACTGTTACAAGTAGCTATACAAGCTGTACATATCACAGGGGCACACTGAATGCAGCAACAGCAAGTTAGAAAGATGGCTCCTATAATCACTATCACCATCAATATTTTCCAGCCCCAAGTAGAAAACATACCCCAAAGCCATTCTGACCAAGTCCATGTCCCTTTTTCCTGATGTATTTCTGGAGCTATTTTATGTAGTTTAGAAATAGCGTCATAGACAGAAGGAGTGTAGTCAGGAATGGACACACAACAGCTACTTCTGATGATGCGACATGCTCCACCACGATCAGCTAATATCACATCTAGAACCATATGGTTTTGTAAAGCCACAATCCTGGTAATTTGGAGCTCATCTGTGTTATTTCCAAGAGCCATTGCGGTTTGTTGATTAGTCACTGCCTCTACCACTCGGCTCAAGCGTCTTACTTTTCTGATATTTAAAGCTGGACCATCGAAGAAAAAGAGTCCCAAATTAAAATTACATTTATGGTTCTTTTGAGACGTTTCACGGAAGGGTCATTAAACAGTTTTCGATCTTTGTGATAAGATGCAGGTGCTAAAAACACAGGAGGAAGCAAGAAGGACACATAGCATATTCCAAACAATCAGATTGGCAAATTATAGTAGCCTTTGTTTACACAAAAGAAGTAAGTGTTATATGATGATAGAAAACTGCTATTATTTGCTCCAGTGATATTCAATCCTGTAACGCTGTCACTTTTTCCCACAGGATACTGCCAATACTGCTTACACAGTGACTCGCTCGGGCTCTTGTAACAGCAATAATAGGAGGTCCATTTCGCTTGGCTGTTCGAGTGTTGGGGAAGATGTACCTTGTGGAGGAATTTCCCTTGCTGTATTCCTCCATTTCCCATATAGTTCCCATAGCATGTGGGAGGTCATTGTCATTAGTGTAACACACCTTATTAAATTGCACATTAAGTCCCCCTACATCAGTTGTAGTAATATTATTGATTTTCAGAGGCCCACCAAAGTCCAAACCAGGCTCTACAGGAGCCATTATGTAAAAATGGCAAGGGAATGAGGGGCGTTACTCCCTTCTTCTGATTGGCTGGCAACATTCCCATACCCAGTGTAAGAACTGGGGGTCTCTATTTGGCAGAGGTAGGTACCACTGTCCAAATAGGGACCCTTGCTTCTAGTCAGGGTAAGGAGGAAACCCTCTGAGATAACCCCTGCTCACCCTTAGGTAGCTTGGCACAAGCAGTCAAGTCTAATCAGAAGGCAATGTGTAAAGTATTTGTACCAACACTCACAGTAACACAGTGAAAACACCACAACCTGACTCCACAGCAGTTTATAAAAAGAAAGGTATTTAATCTAAACTACACAAGACTAAAACAACAAAAATCCAACATACACAGTTCAAGAATATGGTTGCAAAAGAGTTCTTTAGGTTGCGATAAAATAATCCACAGTTGTGTGAAAAGTTCACAGTTGCGACACTTTTACCCAACAGTACCTTTAGTTGTGACAAAGTTCTAAAAGCAGAAGCTGGTGCGGTGGAAAACAAGCGATGCGTTGCTCCTGAGACCTTGGGGAGGCGATGCGACAACCCTGCTGTTGCGATGAATCCGGTCTGTATGGGGAGGAAGGCAACTTGTATGGATTCCGGTGCGTAGGTTCCGTAGGAAGTTTGTTCTCGCAAAGGCACGATGCGACAATCTCGTAGGGGAATGCGACGATCTCCGGGGCGACGATGCGCGATCCAGCAGCGATATCTCGGTAACACAAATATGCCAATCATGTATATCCAATCACAATAACAATTTACACAGAGAGCATATGCACTTTAGCACTGGTTAGCAGTGGTAAAGTGCCCAGAGTCCTATTGCCAACAACCACAGGTCAGGAAAAATAAGGGAGGAAGAAGCAAAAAGTTTGGGGATAACCCTGCAAGGAGGGCCATTTCCAACACCCAGCAGTTGGGAGTATTTGTAGCATTATGAGTATGATGCAACATTTGTATGAAAGTAATATTGTGATATGACAATCAATGCTTTATTTCATGATAGGGAAGAGTGAAGTAATAATGTTCGGTGGGGAGAGGAGTAGTTGTAGTAGGTAGTATGCTCCGGGCTGGAATTACTGCGATCCCACCGTGTCACAGCTGAACCTCCCCACTAGTTGGGAGCAGGTCCTCCGGATGTCTCTATCTGATCCTTCCCTTCCTTGGTTGTAGATTGTACCTTGTTACCACAGGCGTAGTTTGGTCGGAAAACAGAGTTTCTTTGTTCACAGGAGCAACATTCTTCTGAGTTTGCAATATGTATTTCAAATTTTTTCTGCCTTCTGGTTGGAGAACAGTTGCTGGTATCCTCTTGCAGTGAGAGGCCTAAATCCAGTTCTTCCTATTGGTGATGCAGACAGCGATCCCAGTTGCAAGCAGGTCCTGCTCGAGGTTCTTCCAGCGAGGTTCCAGATTCTTGGTAAGTTGAAAGTTCTTCACTAATACAACTTTTCCAGGCTGGAGACCATGAGCTGAACACTCTGATTTGTCTGGGATGGCTTCATGCACCTGCTGGTGGATCAGAAACAGTTTTTTAGTCAAGTTTTTCAAGAAATCATTCAAAATAGGGTACTGTATTTCCCTTGTCACATTTGGCCATGGAGGTCCCCACACATTCATAGGCCTACCGAAAAAATCTCATATGGAGAAAGTCCAATCTTTATTTATTTATTTATTTATTTATTTATTTATTTATGTATTTAAGGGTTTCATATAGTGCTAGCCAGACACGAAGGTATCGGAGCGCTTTACAGCATTATCAGTCATAAGATACATTAATATAGTAATACTGACAGTGGGTCCTTATGCAGAAATATCTTTGCTACAAGCACAGAGTCACTTGTGAGATATGATAACACCTTTGTATGTGCAGGTAACTTGGCATAATATTGACTACAAAATATGGAATGGGCATAATATCGAGTCAAAAATATCGAGTGTAGTGAAATATCGAATGTAATAATATTGATGATAAAAATATCGTTTTAGATTTACTTAAGTAAATATCGAAGTAAATAATATCGAATCAAAAATATTGTGTAATGTAAATATCGATTTGTTAGTGTTGTTAAAAATATTGTTTTAACATATATAGAATGTAAAAAATATTGAAATAAAAATATAGATAGTATAAAATATAAAAAAATATATATAATGCTAATGATATAAATATAAAACATTTGTTAATATTGTTCATTTTTTTCTGATTTGGAAATGTTTGAAATGTAATTAATATTTAAATTGTGTAATTATGTTAATTTTTTAGGGACGGGATGTTGGGTTATTAGGGGATAAGGGTGGGGAGTGTTTTAAATTAATTAGTTTTACATTTAAAAATAATATACATTTTGTTAAAATAATTGAAATTGTTTAAAAAAAACAAAAATTAACAATAAATTAAAAGAATGTATTTTAATTTTTAGGAGTGGGATGTTGGGTTATTAGGGGATAAGGGTGGGGAGTGTTTTAAAATTTTTTTTTTTAAATGTATTAAATATGTAAATAAAATTATTAATTAAAAAAAATTACAAATGTTGGTAAAATTTTTATTTCATTTTTAAAATTTAGGTGCAGGATGTTGGGTTATTAGGGGATAAGGGTGGGGAGTGTTTTAAATTTTTTATTTCATAAATATGCAAATTTAAATTAAAATTTTGAAAAGTGTTAGAAATAAATTTGTAAATTTTAAATATATTTGAGAAATGTTAGGAGCGGGATGTTGGTTTATTAGGGGATAAGGGTGGGGAATGTTTTAAAATATGTTTTATTAATTTTATAAATATGCAAATTAAAAAATTATAATTAAAAAAAAAATTCAATCTCAAATTTATTTATATAAATTTAGGAGCGGGATGATGGGCTATTAGAGGATAAGGGTGGGGAGTGTTTTAAAAATGTTTTTATTATTTTATAAATATGCAAATAAAAAATAAAAAAATGTACAATTTTAAATAAAAAAAAGACATTTCAAATTTATTTATATAAATTCATGAGTTTTATGTTGGTTTATTAGGGGAGAAGGGTGGGGAATAGTTTAAAAAAAATCAAATGAAATTTTAAAATATGCAAATTAAATTAAATATTTAAAAATATTTAGAAACAATTATTTATCAAAATTACAGATTTTTAAATGTAATTTTAGGAGTGGGATGTTGGGTTAATAGGGGATAAGGGTGCAGAGTTTTTGAAAGTATGATAAAAACAAAATATATTATGCAAATTATATTTTAGGAAATGGTATGCAAAATTAAAAATTTAATTTTAAATTTAGAAATAATTTAAAATAATAATATTATTAACCAACATTTGTGTTAATAGTGTTTAATGGTGGGTATTAATATATATTTTTTTTTAATTAAAAAAATTATTTGGTTCAATTGAAATAACTTAAAATTGTTGACAGATTTTGATAAATGTTTTATTTTAAAAATAATTTTAATATAAAAAAATAAAAATTAAAAAAATATATATATATACATTATTAATGGGAGGTTTATTTAATAGGGGATATTGGATATATTGTTTAAATTAAATGAATTTTTTTATATTTTAAATATTTTGGAGTAGGAGTAGTACATTTGATATGATTATTATCCAGCAACTTGCCTGACTTTTATGTGAAAGGAGTGGTAATAGTAAATTATTTTTGGTTAGTGTCCAGCACCTTCCATGATTTTTATCTGACTGGAGTGGGAATAGTAATTTATAATGGGTTAGTGTCCAGCACCTTCCATGATTTTTATCTGACTGGAGTGGGAATAGTAATTTATAATGGGTTAGTGTCCAACACATTCCCTGATTTTCACCTTGTTGGAGTGGGAATAGTAAATTAAATTGGGTTAGTGTCCAGCACCTTCCTTGACTTTTATCTGACTGGAGTGGGAATAGTAAATTAAATTGGGTTAGTGTCCAGCACCTTCCCTGAGTTTTATTTGACTGGAATGGGAATAGTAATTTATAATGGGTATGTGTCCAGCACCTTCCCTGATTTTCATCTTATTGGAGTGGGAATAGTAAATTAAATTGGGTTAGTGTCCAGCACCTTCCCTGAGTTTTATCTGACTGGAGTGGGAATAGTAATTTATAATAGGTCTGTGTCCAGCACCTTCCCTGATTTTCACCTCATTGCAATGGGAATAGTAAATAAAATTGGGTTAGTGTCCAGCACCTTCCCTGACTTTTAAACGACCGGAGTGGGAATAGTAAATTTAATTGGGTAAGTGTCCAGCACCTTCCCTGAGTTTTATCTGACTGGAGTGGGAATAGTAATTTATAATGGGTCAGTGTCCAGCACCTTCCCTGATTGTCACCTCATTGGAGTGGGAATAGTAAATTAAATTGGGTTAGTGTCCAGCACCTTCCCTGAGTTTTATCAGACTGGAGTGGGAATACTAATTTATAATGGGTCTGTGTCCAGCACCTTCCCTGATTTTCACCTTATTGGAGTGGGAATAGTACATTACATTGTGTTAGTGTCCAGCACCTTCCCTGACTTTTATCTGACTGGAGTGGGAATAGTAAATTAAATTGGGTTAGTGTCCAGCACCGTCCCTGACTTTTATCTGAGTGGAGTGGGAATAGTAATTTATAATGGGTCTGTGTCTAGCACCTTCCCTGATTTTCAACTCATTAGAGTGGGAATAGTAATTTAATTTGGGTTAGTGTCCAGCACCTGCCCTGACTTTTATTTGACTGGAGTTGGAATAGTAAATTAAATTGCGTGAGTGCCCAGCACCTTCCCTGACTTTTATCTCACTGGAGTGGGAATAGTAAATTAAATTGGGTTAGTGTCCAGCACCTTCCCTGAGTTTTATCTGACTGGAGTGGGAATAGTAATTTATATTGGGTCTGTGTTCAGCACCTTCCCTGATGTTCACCTTATTGGAGTGGGAATAGTACATTAAATTGGGTCAGTGTCCAGCACCTTCCCTGAATTTTATATGACAAGGAGTGGGAATAGTAATTTATAATGGGTCTGTGTCCAGCACCTTCCCTGATTTTCACCTCATTGGAGTGGGAATAGTAAATTAAATGGGTTTAGTGTCCAGCACATTCCTTAACTGTTATTTGCATGGAGTGAGAATAGTAAGTTATATATGTTTTATAATTTAATCATAAAAGTAATGTTACAAAATATATGATTTTATATTATATTTACAGATTCAATATTTTTAATGGAAAAAGATAGATGTAAATATATAAATATATTTATAATAAGCACACTTTAAAAATAACATTTTATTAATATTAGCAAAATAAGTAGAGATGCAGTGTTTGAAAGTTTTTATTAACAGACTGTATTTATAATATGTACCGTACAGAATAAAAAAAAAATATTCTTTTTGTTACATTGTTAGGTAAATAAAATGTATTACATTACATTTATTTATATTCATAAATGTTTTACATTTCAAAATATATATTTTTTGACAGTATTTCTCAAAAAATATATACACTTTTCTTTCAAGATTTTTATAAACATTGTAAACAATTTTGTACATTTATAAAGATTTTTACAAAGAGTTTGTTTTTTGTATTTTAAATATGTAATTAATAATGTTAATATATAATATATTAATTTCATTAATTAAATATTTAGCATTTTTACTTGAACAAAAATGAATAACCAGGTAAGTATATATTTACTACTTTGACATGCAAAATATATTTTTTATAACATTTATACATATAAAATACAATGTTCTTAATAAATATTTATATTTGTAATTAATTATTATTAAGTATATACTGTTATATAATTAAAAAGTAATTATTTATACAATAGAAAAAAGAAAATATTTTGTACAGTGAGGTACAATGTTTGATTTGTATTTTTAAATTATTTACATACATAGATACAATTATTATTAATAATAATTAATATATAATATTATTTATTATTACTAATTTACTTAGGTTATTTAATTATTGCATATTTTAACACACAACAAAAACATTTTTGGAAAATATTCACTCAAGTGTAAATTATGTTCTGTATTTCTTTACAATTTATATACATAAATATGATTAATAATAATAACAAATATTTGTTCATATTTATTATTATTATTAATTTACAAATGTTATATAATTTTATAGTAACTTGAAAAATAATACATAAATGTCAATTATATATAAACTCAAGTTTTATTTGTTCTATGTATTTATTAGACTGTTTCTATATTAAATGAAGTATTAATAATAATTAGTAATACATTGCTATTAATTATTATTAACTTCCTAAGGATAATTAATCTAAAATAGATTTTTTAAGTGATAGAAATAAATGTATAATATTTTAAGTTTAGTAGTATATTTTATTTTTACTTAGAACATTGTATTTAATATGTTTAAGCTTCTATTATTGTGTAAATGGGACTATTTCTTTACCGCGTAAGGTTATTTTGCTTCATTCAGGACTGGAGAAGCTCGCGGTTGGATGCTGCGTCGGGTTGGGAAAGGTAAGGTGAATTTTAACTATTATATGTTAGAGAGTAGTAGTGTTTGAGTATATTTTGGAGGTGTGTAGTATTACTCTATGTATTTTGTCACGGTTTTGGTATGTTTTAGGTGTTATTCGTTTTTTACGGAGGTGTCGTGAGTGTTTGAGGCCTAGTGTATTTTCTGTGTTTGATTTAAATGTATGTTGATTGTAATGTTTTACCTTAATGTTGATGTTTATTTTGTAATATTTGGGGGCTTTGTGTTGGTGGTTTTGTTTTCGATATTTTTTACAGGTAACGAGATTCCGCCGTTTCGTTCCAGAGAAGGATGCGCTTCTTTTTTGGGGGGAAAGAAGAGTGTATTCGTTTATTAAATTAATGTTTTTATACTCTCCTTCCTTTTCTCGTCAAGTCAAGTCATAGGATTTATATAGCGCACTACATACCCAGAGGGTTTCAAGGCGCTTAGGAAGGGGAGGAGGATTATTTGTCAAATATCCACGTTTTAAGCTGCTTTCTGAACGCTAGGTGATTCTGGGTGAGGCGAAGGTAAGCGGGGAGTGAGTTCCATGTTTTGGCAGCCAGGTAAGAGAAGGATCTGCCTCCCATGGTGGTCTTGTTGATGCGAGGTACAGTGGCGAAGGCTTGGCTGGAAGAGCGAAGTTGGCGGGAGGGGGAGTAGAAGGACAGTCGAGAGTTGAGGCAATCTGGTCCGATGTCGTAGAGTGATTTGTGTGCGTGGGTGAGCAGTCGGAAAGTAATCCTCTTATTGACGGGTAGCCAGTGGAGATCTTTAAGGTGACCAGAGATGTGTTCGTTGCGTGGGATGTCTAATATGAGCCTGGCTGAGGCGTTTTGGATTCGTTGTAGTTTCTTCTGGAGTTTAGCGGTGGTACCTGCGTAGAGGGTGTTTCCGTAGTCCAGTCGGCTCGTGACCAGAGCGTGGGTGACTGTTTTCCTTGTTTCGGTGGGGATCCAGCGAAATGTTTTTCTGAGCATGCGAAGAATGTTAAAGCAGGAAGAGGATACGGCGCTGACTTGTCTGTTCATTGATAGTGAGGAATCAAGGATGACACCAAGGTTCCGTGCGTGGTCTGTCGGGATGGGTGCATTTCCGAGGGCTTCCGGCCACCAGGAGTTGTCCCATGCAGAGGGGGATTTACCTAAGATGAGGACTTCTGTTTTGTCTGAATTCAGTTTCAGTCGGCTTTGTTTCATCCATTCGGCGACTTCTTTCATTCCTTCGTGAAGGTTAGTTTTGGCGGTGCTGGGGTCCTTGGTGAGAGATAGGATCAGTTGAGTGTCGTCCGCGTAAGAGATGATGTTGAGGTTGTGTTGGCGGGCGATGGCCGCGAGGGGGCTCATGTATACGTTGAAGAGGGTGGGACTGAGTGAGGATCCTTGCGGTACGCCGCAGATGATTTCAGAGGCCTCGGACTTGAATGGTGGGAGGCGGACTCTCTGGGTTCTTCCGGTGAGGAACGAGGTTATCCATTCCAGTGCCTTTCCTTGGATTCCGATGTTTCTGAGGCGTTGTAAAAGGGTGCTGTGGCAGACTGTGTCGAAGGCTGCAGAAAGGTCGAGGAGGATGAGGGCGACTGTGTCTCCATTGTCCAATAGAGTTCGAATGTCGTCTGTTGCTGCGATGAGGGCGGTCTCAGTACTGTGTTTGGCTCGGAAGCCAGATTGTGAAGGGTCGAGTGAATTGTTGGCTTCGAGGAAGGCGGCGAGCTGGTTGTTGACAGCTTTCTCGATGACTTTGGCCGGGAATGGAAGAAGCGAGATGGGGCGGTAGTTTTTGAGTTCGGTGGGGTCTGCTGTTGGTTTTTTCAGAAGGGCGGTGAGTTCAGCGTGTTTCCAATCTTCTGGGAAGGTAGCGGAGTTGAAGGAACAGTTGATGACGTCTCGGAGGTGAGGAGCTATGACGGAGTCTGCTTTGTTGAAGATGTGGTGAGGGCATGGGTCTGTGGGGGATCCAGAGTGGATGGAATTCATCAGGCGGATGGTGTCCTCAGTGGAGATGGGGTTCCAGGCGTTAAGGGTGTTAACGGGGGGCAGATGGTCAGCTGATGGTAGGGTGGGTTGGCTTCCGGGTTGGTTGTCGAAGCTGTTGTGGATGTCAGCAATCTTGTTGTGGAAAAAAGAGGCTAGGGAGTCGCAGAGGGCTTGAGAGGGGGTGATGTCGTTGGAGTTGGCCGAGGGGTTGGAAAATTCCTTGACGATGTTGAAAAGTTCCTTGCTGTTGTGGGCGTTGTTGTCCAGTCGATCTTTGAATGCTGTTTTCTTGGCTATTCGGATCAGTTGGTGGTGAGTACGGATGGCGCTTTTGAAGGCGTCCTTGTTACTGGTGGATGGGTCTTTTTTCCAGGCCTTTTCACGGGAGCGGCACAGTTTCTTGGACTTCTTGAGGTCATCGTTGAACCATGAGGCCTTCTTGATGCCGAGTTTGTGTTGGCGTTTTTTCAGTGGTGCTAAGGTGTCGGCGGTGTTGGATAACCAAAGGGTGAGGTTAGATGCGGCTTCGTTGGCGTTAGAAGAGAGGGCTGGGGAGGTTTGAAGGAGCGATGTGGAGATCTGCTCCGTGGTGATTTTGTTCCAGTTTCTTTGAAGAGTTGGTTGGAGGTGGACGATGGGTTTCGGTTTGTTGTAGGTGAAGTGAACGCAGCTGTGGTCAGTCCAGAGGAGATCCGTAGTGTGGTTGAAGGAGACATGGTTGCTGGAGGTGAAGATGGGGTCGAGTGTGTGACCTGCGATGTGGGTGGGGGAAGTGACCAGTTGTTTAAGTCCGAGGTTGGCGAGGTTGTCTAAGAGGGTGGCGGTGTTGCCGTCGTTGATCTTTTCAAGGTGGAAGTTGAGGTCTCCCAGAAGGATGTAGTCTTTGGAGGGGAGCGCGTGTGGGGTGATGAAGTCCGTGATGTCTTCACTGAATTTTGCGCGGGGTCCTGGTGGTCTGTAGAGGAGGGTGCCTCTGAGTGTGGTCTTGGGGTCGATGTGGATCTGGAAGTGAAGGTGTTCGGAGTTAGCGAGGTTGGCGTCAGAGTTGGTTGAGATGCGGATTGATTTCTTATGGACGATAGCGATTCCACCTCCTGTATGGTCGGTGCGGTCCTTGCGTGTGATCTTATAGTCCTCAGGTATGGCAATGGCGATGTCAGGGGCGGAGGAAGCGTTCATCCATGTTTCCGTTAGGAAGGCGACGTCAGGAGAGATGGTGTCTAGTAGGTTCCAAAGGTCAATGGCGTGCCTGTGGACCGAGCGGGTGTTGAGAAGGATGCATTCTAGGTGGTTGGGGCCGGGAATCTGTGGTGTGGTCGTAGCGGAGATGTTGGCGGTGCCGATGAATTTGCAGGAGAGGCAGGAGAACGGGCCATGGGTGCGTCCAGGAGCGGCTTGGACGCAGTTGGGGGCGCGACCGGGGTTAAGGGCTAGGAGGGTGGCAGCATCGTAGGTAATGCGGTGGGGCTGGGCAGCGCGAGGGGCAGGGGGTATGGCGCTGGGCGCGGTCCAGGCGCGGACGGGCGTAGACGGGCTTACCTTTGGCGCACCTTCGGCGCGAATTGGGCGCGGTCGCTGCGCGTAAACGCTGCGCGCGGGAACTACTGTCATATATGGATAGTGGAGGGGGAGGGGCGAGGGCGTATCAGCTGGGAGGCGGGGCGGGTGCACGAGGACGACGAGGAAAAGAAACAAGATGGAGGCGGAGAGGCACAGCGTAGCGCTACAGGAGAATGCGCTGAGAGCGTAGGTGAAGCAGTAGTTATGTAACAGAACGCAAATGAGGCACAAAGCAAGCACAATGTTAAAAAGCGGCACAATTTTACAAGCCACAGAGCGCCAATGTAAAATACACTTTGAGCATGGAGCGATTTTTACACTTTAAAACAATTTTTCGGGTTTTTAAGGGTATCGATTTGGATTTGGAGAAGATCATGAGTTTTCTTTTTTTACTAAAAGTGTGTGTATGTTACTTTTATTAATAAAGTTTCCACACTTTGTTTTGTCGGGGTTTCCTGGAGCGATTCTTCAATTTTAAAACTAGTTTTCGGGTTTTTAAGGGTATCGAATTGGATTTGGAGAAGATCATGCGTTTCTTTTTTAGTAAAAGTGTGTCTATGTCACTTTAAATATTAAAGTTACCACACTTTTTGGGGGGGGATTTCCTGGAGCGTTTTTTTCAATTTTACTTGTTTTTGGGTTTTTGAGGGTTTCCACAAATTGGAATTGGAATGGATTACCAGTGGAGTACATGGATTACAAGTGGTTGGAGTACGTATTTTTCAGCAACATGAATTCTAAGTTTATTAATTTTATTTTATGTGGGTGGGAAATGTTATTGTTATTATTATTGATATTTTTTATATTATAAGAAATATTGTTTAATTATCAACATCCAGTTTTTTTGAAATGCACATAAATATGTATGACAATTATAGAATATTTGTTATAATATAATATTTTTATGCTACTTATCAGATTTTGTATAAATAAAATAGAGTACTGTTATTTGTGTGTACATAATTCACAGTAGGCTTTTGGCTATTAGGGATAGGTAGTCTAGGCCTCGTGTAGAAGGATATAAGGTGACTTGGCTTTGGAGTAGTCTAAACATTTGTTTAGTCTGTTTACTTAGTTTAGGTCCTATTTGGGTTACTGATTGTTGTATGCGTAGCTCTTGGTAGCTTTGTTCTTTTTGTAAAGCTTCGATTAGTTTTTGGACAGTAGGTTTCCCTCTGCTAGTGGTAGCTTGAAATGCATTGTGCCATCCTTCAACACTGTTGTTAGTTTTAGCTTCTTGATTGAGTATACTTAAATATACATTCCACCAAGCTATGTGAAAGTTAGGTTGGCGTCTATAGCCAGATCGATGTAGCCTTCCCACCCATGTGTCCTCAAAGTAGTCGAGGAATGGTGCTAGTTTATCTTCATTTTTTTTAAATATGGGCTATCGATTAGTATGTTATAATGTTCTGCTACGTCTGTAACAGGGACATAGGATAGGGCAATTCATTTTTTGATTTGGTATGCAAAACTGCTGTCTGTAGCATACTGTATGCTTAATGTCGATTTTTGTAGGTGTCTCCAAATGCTTTGATTAAAATGGTAATAACACCCTTGTATTGCTGTGTGTGGAAAAGGTTTTAATATACTATTGATCATTGCTAGTTCGAAATCAATAATTATTTTCTGTGGAAAATAATTATTTGTTTCCTGTTTTATTGTATTTAGGGCTTCTGTGTATGTATTTTGTTGTTTGTTGGGCAACAAACAGTAAATAAATGGGATGTTAGAATGGTAGTACAGTCCATGTATGCTGTAGAGCTGGTAAAATGGTTTAGGGCATGTTTTAAAAGTCCCATACATCATCCAGTGTTGGGAGTCTTGTAATTTTCTTAAATTGTTTGCAGTAGCAAATTTTATAATTCGTTTTGTAGGGCATTTATTGTCAAATAGTAAGAATGGTTCCTTATTGTGAGTTATACTCAGTTCCGGCGGAATGACAACTTCTTCAAACGTTTTCGGATTAGGTTGAGTAGTTGTGACTCTTTTTTGCCTTGAAATTGTTCATTTTAGGGAGTCAATTGAGGGTAGTTGCCTCTTCCCTCTCATGTACATACAATATGAAGGGTTTGGTGTAATCTGGAGTGCCTAACACAGGAGCGTAACAAAGGGATGCACAAAGCTGTTGATATGCATTTTGACATTCAGGTGACTGTGGTAGGGTTAAGGGAGTGTCTTTAGTTGCAAGGGACAAAAGGGGTTTGATAATGAGTGAAAAGTTGAGGATCCATTGTCTACAGTAAGAGGTAATGCGAATAAGTGCTCTGACTTCTTTTTGTGTATGGGAATGGGTGTATGTATGATAGTTGAAATCCTATCCTATGACCTGTGGTCGACAATATTGCAATTTTTCCTAGAGACCTTATGTCATTTAGCATTAAGATGGTGCAATAAGGAGAGAGTGGCTTCTTTACAATGCTCAACTGTGTCTGCTGCAAGCAAAATCTCATCAACTTATTGAATAAGTGTAACTCCAGGTGGTAAAAGAAGTTCGTCCAACTGACATTTGAGTGCCTGACTGTAAATGCTAGGACTTTCTGTGTAGCCTTTGGGAACCCCACAAAATCTGAATGAACAGCCTCTAAGTGATACTCCAAAAATCCAAAAATATATCTACTCTCCTTATGCATAGGGATAGAGAAAAAGGCGTTCTTAAGATCAATGACAGAGAACACAGTGGCTGAGGGCGGGACCAAAGACAACAGGGTGGTAATATCAGAGACAACAGGATATTGAGGAACTACTATCTTGTTAATTTCTCTTAAGTCAATAACAAATCGATAAACTTTATCCTGTATTCCATCCCCTCTTTTAAGGACAGGAAAAATAGGGCTATTACACACATTAGAAGAGACTTCCTCAATGACTACTGTAAGTATCATGTCAACAATGATGTGTAGTAGTGCATCTTCACCTTCTTTTGATATTTTGTATTGCGGGACATGTGGCAAAAGAGCACCTTCCCGAACCTGTATGTATACTTAGGAAATGTCCATTCTCCCAACAACTGTGTCTGCAGTAGCCCAGACACATGAGGAAACGGAATTGGGGTCCAAACATGGGGAAATATTACATTGTTTGGGCGGTGTCTTACTTCCAAAGGTGAAAAGCACCCCAGATGAGGAGCAATGTATGGAAGCATGGAAATATTTCCAAAGGTCAAGTCCCACCAAATTATCAGGGGCATGCAGGGAAGTAAAAAGTGTGCAGAAGTACTAAAATTGTTAACCTGTAAAGGTATTTTTGGGGACACAGGGATAGGGGTTGGTGTTCCATCGAACCCCACTGATGGTATTATCCGGACAGACAAGGGTGTCCCAGGGACCAGTTGTTGAGATATTGCGCTACGTGTCGCCCCTGTATCTACTAGGAATTTCTGACCCTGCCCAAGTATGGAAGCTGTTATATAGGGTCCTGACTGATCTACAGGTATCTCAACTGGACCCCTCATCCTACGCTGTCTTAGGCAAAGTGCATTCCTATGACATCATCTGGTTTGTAGACATCCAAAGAATATTGGTTATTTCTTTGATCAAAATAATTATCTGACCTGTTTCTGCCTGAATTTTGTTGTGGCTGTCGGGGGACTTGAGCTCCCCTATTATTACTTGCTTGTCCTCTGGCTCGCCCACTATAAGCTAAGACGGGGCATTCAGAGCGCCAGTGTCCTATTTCCTTGCAATAGCCACACTGATCTGGTCCTAGTGGTGTCTGTCGATGTGGTGGGCCTGGTGGGGGCATTTGTCTTGTATTCTGACCACGGCCTCGACCCTGGGGTCCATAAGTCTGAACCATCATAACATTAGTCTTTAAATCCTTTATTTTGCCTTCTTTCCTGTCATGCTCATCTGTCACCTGATTCTGGTAATACTGAGCCATATCCAATATGGCCTTAGGGGATACTGAGGCCCATATACTTTCAGAGCACTTTAAACGAACAGGTATTTCGGAAAGTACGTTTCCAACAAATTGGTCTACTAATAAATGGGAGCCAGTGGGGGTTGATGTGTCTAGGCCACTAAAGTCATGAAAACTTCCTCAAAGCGAGTAAAGAAATCAGGGACGGACTCGTCCTTTCTTTGTTTACAAGCAGTAAGGAGCGTCCAATCTAGCTTCTGTGGGGGAATTATCGTTTTTACATAAGTGAGTATGTGGCCAGGAAGGTCCAGTATAAGTTAAGCAGGTTTTTTACCAGGCTTCCTATCAGTTTCAACCACTATTAATGCAGTTCAATCTCCTCCTAGCTCTGCAATATGATCCTGTTTCCTAGTGAGTCGCCACATATCCGGCAGTAAGATCATGCCGAAAAATATATCAATATCAGCTAGCGTCATAACACAAGTGTCAATGGCTGCCTGTTCGTCATCATAGAAACCTCTGGGATTCTTTCGAATATCAGGTAGAGAGGCTTTAAGAGTAAGAACACCTATTGTTTTCCAGGGCGTATATATCCAATTATACATGAAATGAGCTCTAGCATCAGGGCTGTTTGGATCATCATTATTTACGTTCCCTCTCACAGGGATAAACTAGGGTACGGCTTCCCTCATAGGTCTTATCCGAGGAGAGTCAAAAAGTTCATCACAATGCCACATTATTGTTGCTATGGCAGTATTAACCCTTCCTACAGGGAAGGCCCTACCTGGCACTGCTGATTAATGGCTCTAACATCGTCTGGACCATACTCCCCCGTAATCCCCCATTGGGCCCCATACTGGTAAGAAAGTTTGATTATGAGACAAAGGAGCTCATCTTCAGAGAAATCTTGTATCTGGTCTATCATTTCTCCTGCCTGCATTTCCGAATCATTTAACCAACTCAATACTATCTGTTGTATTAGATCTTGGCATGGCTGAGGTATGGCAGAGTGGAGAATTCGGGGGGCTGGGATTAGTACAGGACCATCTGCCTGTTTATACACGTTGGCTTGGGATGGAGGGGATAAGGGAAGGCTCTGCACAGGTTGAAAAGTAGGCGGTTGGACAATCATCAGTGCAGGGGGTGGCCAGCGGTGCAGGAAGTACAGAATTTGGTGGTCAGGGAGAGGGGGTGCCAAAGGTGCGTATGGGGGTGGAGGTCGTTCAATCAATATTCCGTTGGTTTCTGAGTCAACATCATCATGGTGGACCTGAGCCATTGCTGTTGGCCTAACAACAAATTCTTTAGATATTGTCAATGTATGTTCTCGATCTAAACATTCTATATTTTCCTGAACTTCTTTATTCTTTAACTCCTTAAACGTTTGATAAACTGTCTTCCTTTCCTGTTTCCTTCTCACTTTCACTGCCTTGAGCTGCCGCTCCTTAACTTCCTTGCTCCACATACACAGACTATCAAACATAGCTGGTCTAACTTTCCTAGCAAACAATTATTTTTCTAAATACTCAAGTTTATTAGGGTCCATCGTCCCCTCTAATGGCTACTGAAGTAGAGGATCCCCTTTTGTATATTTGTTCCACAATGCACTATACATGATGGGACAAATACCATGTTTAACATACATTTCAAAATTCGGCATACCTTCTGGTGGCGCCGGCTGACTATCTTCTAAAATGTGCTGCTTATCACAGCAGCAACAACCAAGCTTCCATAACTTACTAAACACAGGCATGGTTATAATATATAAATATTAACTCTTCAGACCGACAGTAAAAATCTGATCTTTTATTAACACTCATGAGTGGGGGCCTCATCCAGCAAGCACCAAGAGATACTTAAGGAGGAAGCTCGCTGAGCAATGGTTAGATTGGTTTTTATAGAGAAGGATCACAAACAGGGGACGCCCCATGATGTAAATAGAGCTTTGCGAAAAACACACAAATGAGGTAATAGTGAGAATCGACAGCCTTGGTGTTTTGAGCAATCTTCACGTCTTGAGGCTGCACAACAAGATATGTTAACAGTTTAAACTTTATTCAGGACTTAACCGATGTCTGGAAACTCCGAGCAGACGCCAGCTGTTTTTTGCGCTGACTCTGCATGTATACACAGCCTGCAATACCCCAATCTAGATTCTTTACAAATGTTTGTGCAGGTGAGGTGTCAAGGATAGAGCTGGGGCTGGAAAGGAGGCCAGAGGTAAAATGTATGACATATAGCTCAATTTAAAAACAAGAAGGATCGGATTTTATTTTTCAATAGTACCTACACATGGTCCAATTTTGTTCTGAACAGCAATGTGCAGGTAGCAAGGGGGCTTTCTTATTTTAAATTCCATCTGAATTTAAGGGGTCATCAGGCCTCCTACTGGTCTGGAATCCTGCCTGCGAGCTCTCTGGATCCTCACACCTAGATATAAATGGAATGGAGGGGATACAAAAGCACACAGCTTGTTTTCACTTCACAACTACTAAGGAGAGGCATGCTTTTGTCTTATGTTCAGTCCCTGTATATAAGAGAAATGCATACACTGTAAGAATGTCAGAAATGTTGTTCTGTCCCAGTATTCACACAAATAAAAATTAAAATACCACAATTTTATTTTATTCTTTTACAGCGCTACTTATCCAATGCAGAGTTTAAGAGCGATTTACATTGTGCGCACACATTAGGCATTGACAATAAATCATATGTGTTTAGATCACTATATATTATGATATGCATAAGACGGTGAGGGCTACAAGGTGTAGAAGTCACCTGTCATTCAAAGCTCACTGTGATATTGAAGGATTACAATTTATGAAGTCACAAAAAGATCTCTGTGTTAAAAGTAGTAGCCCACTTACCTATCTGCATAAAATGAAAATCTGTCATTAGCATGTTATATGATGTGCTTTTCAGGAGAAATATTAACCCTCTATGATACTTTGCTTCAAAACTGGGACTAGATAAAACACAGATCTATCCAGCAACTGAGTTAACCTCCAGAGTTATCTTACCGTTAATATTGTTCCATGAAATTTACTAGGCACACAAAGAGAGTTATCTTACCATTATTATTGTTCCATGAAATGTACTGAGCACACAAGGATTTCTTCAGCAGCTGCCTTAACCCTATAATTTATTTTAAAATGCAAACTACGCAACCAATTAGCAGAACAAATTTACGTGTCTCCATGTTGCCAATTTTCTTTAGGCAGAGTTTAAAAAAAGAATTGTATACTACAATGTGCTCAAATGTACTCATGGTGGACCTGCTAAACATATGGTGAGGCCCTAAGATCTGATGTCACTTCTTGTGATATCACTTTCTGTGAGGTCATGGATTTTGATTAGGACTCCCGCTTTTATGGTATTTATATTTTTTTTATTTCCGTCTGTATTTATCTATATTTATTTTTGCTAATTTTACCAGTATTTATCCATATTTATTTTAGGTTTTGTGAAAACATGAAGCTGAAATGTGTACATTTCTGCATTTAATTAACCACTCAGTGCACACTCTTGCCTGAACGCCTGACAGGTTTCAACAATATATATATGTACACATTCAGATGACAAAATATACACTTATAAGAAAACATGCACATTTTAGTATCATGGTTGTGCAAGTCTAATGCTGTTTAAGTCTTTTTACTAAAATTCCTTTATTTTGTAATCTCCTTGCCTGTTAATCCCCACAGCTTTTGGCCTTGCAATCATGATTGACGGCATTCAGAAACCCTCAAAAACAACCCAATTTCCGTTTTTATCCACATTTAAAAATAAATACAGAAAGGAAAATAAATGGTTTTTTGTCTGTATTTATCTGTAAAAATCAGTAAAAACAGAAAACAGGGAGCCTTAATTATGAAGCTTTTTCCTGTGATACTATGCACCATGATGTCACGCACCATCATGGCACTTTCCTACTGCCTATCTTGTTAGTCCCCCCACTTATTTTTTAGGACTTGTACTCTGATTAATACAGTAATATGTTTAAGCAGTAAAAACATTAGTAGGTCGATTCCGATTCGGGAAAAAAAGCGTCCGTACGAATCGTACCCGTCCGTCCGAGTCGCGAAGTACGATCCGTATTCCGTGAATCCGACCGAATCGTCGCAATCCGTACGTATTGCAAGGCTGAAACCGTGAACCGTACGACTCGTACACATACCGTACGACTCGTACACATGCCGTACGACCCGACGAGTACGATCCGGACCGGGGTATGAGGACGCAATTCGTACGGTCCACGTCAGGTAAGGGCGAGTCGTACGGAAAAGCACACAAACACATACGCACCGTACGGTTCGTACACCCCATGATCGCAGGGGTACGCACCGTACCCCTGCGATCATGGGTCGTACGAGCCGTACCCCATTGTACGATTGGTGTACGATCGGTGTATGAGCTGTACCCCCATTGTACGATCAGTGTACGAGCCGTACCCCCATTGTACAATTGGTGTACGATCAGTGTACGAGCTGTACCCCCATTGTATGATCAGTGTACGAGCCGTACCCCCATTGTATGATTGGTGTACGAGCCCTACCCCATGTATGATCGGTGTACGAGCCGTACCCCCATCATACATGGGGTACGGCTCGTACCCCCATCGTACATGGGGTACGGCTCGTTCACCGATCGTACATGGGGTACGGCTCGTACACCGATCGTACATGGAGTACGGCTCGTACACCGATCGTACACCGATCGTACATGGGGTACGGCTCGCACACCGATCGTACAATGGGGGTACAGCTCGTACACTGATCGTACAATGGGGGTACGGCTGCTTTTACGGCTGTTTTCAGCTCCCGTAGAAAAAGAGTCGTACGATGCGTCCCCGACACGTATCGTACTTGCTGGGCCGTAAAAACCAGCCGCCAACCGTACAGATGTCGCGTACAGCGGGTTCCGAGGGAGAATCGTACGGAGATTAGAGTCGTACGGTGTCTTGTACGACTCGTACGGAGTACGGCTCCTGGTACAAATCGTACTTCGTCGTACGTACGGGGGACGTTGCAGGGTACGATTCGTATGGGGAAAACGCTCTGAACGGCTATTCGGAGCAGTTTTTCCTGAATCGGAATCGACCCCCAGGTCTTAGGTAAATCCCCCTGGCACTCAAAGTTGCCATGATGTGTTAGGTCATGTTATGTTACAACGTTTTATATAACGCACAGCTGCCCCGGTAAAGGGGTGTCCCAGTGCTGATAGCAGAAAACTGCAGAACTATAGACCACACAGGTGGCCTACAATGGAGGGAAGTGGGAGTTTTCATTGCCTTACGGAATGCCAGGTAATTTGTTAAACTGTGAATGCCGATGGGGAGCGTGTTCCACAGTTTAGCTGCCAGTACACAGAAGGTACGGCCACCAGCACGCGCCCTCCTCACCCGCGGGATAACTGCCGGATGCTGCCCCATAGACCAAAGTTGACGGGAGGGGGTATAGAGTGTGAGCAGATTGGAAAAATGCCTGGAGAGGAGAGATTTCGAATTTTGAAAGACATGCAAAGGACCTTAAACTGTATACGTTTGACCACAGACAGCCAATGTAACCGACGGACTGCACTAGTGGTAGGGCATGTCCTGGGGCAACCAATAGAATTCTCGCTGCAGCGTTTTGGACCCTTTGCAGTCTTGCAATTTCCCCCTTATTGGATCCCAAATGTAGCGAATTGGCATAATCCAATGTAGATAGGATTGACGCCTGGACTATAACCTGTCTAATAGACGGGTCAAAAAACCCTGGCAACGGTTTGAGGCCCTGTGACTCAAGTCAATTGCGCACATTTGACGTTGACTCTTTTCACTAGCTCTCTCCATCTATAGTGACCGGCTGTGGCTTTGTAGTCTAATGTTGATCCAACGGAAGCGGAATCTGAGGAAAACTTTACTTACTACTTATCCTTTCTGGTATAGCTTAAACTCAATTCATCAGGCCCATTTCTCTTCATATATCTGGTCAGTTGGAACCTACTACCAACTGCTACCAACATCACTTAGGCCCTCTGATGGATCTTGCGTTGAGCTACAAGTGACTAGAATATTCAGGAAAATAAAAATTATCCTAAGTGGACCTGGAATAGATAATTGATATTTCAAACTATTGTTTCAACATATCTTGGCACCTTTATCAGCCATGAATATAGATTCCTAAAGACAAAGAATATCACCAAAACAATGAGACGGTCTCAGTTCACTTAAGGTTCAGTCCATTAGAGTCTCTCCCACTAAGAATAAGTGATTAGGGGCAAGGAAAGAATAAAGCTCAACATAAGCAACATGCATGGATCAATAAAAAACCCAACAGCATGAAGAGCGGGGAATGGTCAGACAGCCAGCCAGCCTTAGACTCCTCCTTAATTTTGGCACTTATACTCCAATACATCCAAGTTAAAACCCCTTCGTATCAATTCCATCAGTCTATGGGTCTTTCATTGGTCACTCATGATGGGCGGATATGTGGTGATCAGGTAAATATACAAACCTGGAAGAATGAAGTAATTCCTTTTCTCACGTTTTCATTAGGATCATTATATTCCATTTAGTTAGTGTCCAGTAACATCCTCTGAAGCAGGCAGTACATTTTGTCTTCTATCATCAGTCCATTCCTAGATGCTTTTCAACTGAGATGCAACAAAATTGTTACAATTTCAATACAATTTGATAAATGTGAGAAGGGAGTCCATTTTAAGCGAGAATACAAATGGAAACTTTACAGAACTTCACATAAATTCCTAATAGAGCTGGGGTGATGGGGAAACAGCGGCCCTCATCCGCCTGGACCTCTCAGCGGCGTTCGACACGGTCTGCCACCGCACCCTAGTGCAGCGCCTCAACAACATCGGAATCCAGGAGAAGGCACTGGAATGGATCATCTCCTTCCTCACCGGAAGAACACAGAGAGTCCGCCTCCCCCCGTTCAGATCAGAGGCCACCGAAGTCATCTGCGGCGTACCACAAGGACCATCACTCAGCCCCACGCTGTTCAACATCTACACGAGCCCCCTTGCGGCCATCGCACACCAACACAACCTCAACATCATCTCCTACGCCGACAACACCCAGCTGATCCTCTCCCTCACCAACGACCCCGCCACCGCCAGAGCCAACCTACACAAAGGGATGAAAGACGTAGCCGAGTGGATGATGAACAGCCGCCTGAAACTGAACTCAGATAAGACGGGAGTCCTCATCCTGGGATCTTCGCCCTCTGCCTGGGATGACTCCTGGTGGCCCCCTGCCCTGGTGTAACGACCGGGTTCTCAGACTAGATGGGATCAGCTCCTGAGAGCCCCTCCAACCCAGCCGGAACGTAACCACCTCCCTCCTCAGGACCATCTATCTAGGCACCTGGGTACCTACCTGAGGATGGGGAACTCGCAATATACAAGCTCATATCATTAGAAACACCACTAAATCTATAGGGATTACTAGGAATACTCACTGATTACTAAGGACGTCCATGCCCTACACCACACTCATACCTCATAGTCTCGCGACCACATGGGTCCAGACTAATCTACCCTGGGGCAGTTCTGATTATCTACCATTACACACTGCTCACCCTCAGTGCTCACTCGACACGCAATCTGGCGTGCCATACACACTGCTCACCCTCAGTGCTCACTCGACACGCAATCCGGCATGCCATACACACTGGGCTGCAGCCCCAGTGCTCTCTTTTTATCCGGTCCACAATCCGGCGGACCTAAACACCGTATCCCCCCGGTGCTCACTCACTTACAACATGATCCACAATCCGGCGGATCTACACACTGACCACAATCAGTGCTCTCACTAACGCCACTTACCAATGACGACCACTTTCCTATGAATACCTTCAGCTCTCTCTATGTTGGGAAGTCTCTCTCACTATCCACTAAAGGTTTGCTACTACAATAATATTATGGGATGGCCGAATTACTTAGTATATACTTTATCCCTCAGTTCCAGGGCTCCTCTCTCTCCCTAATCATTCAGTTATCACTTACCTGATCAGGGGTAGCATCTGTTCAAACAGTAATACCTGACTAGGAGACAAGGTTACCTCCACTGTGTGGGGACAAAAGATATACACACTGTATGCTAGAGTTATTCCCTGATTTAAGCGCTCCTACTCCCTTTTGATCCATCAGTTGCTACACAGCATCTGGTTAGAAGAAAGGTTAGCTCTATCTTAAGAACAACACATGCACACTGGTTCACTAAGAACTGGGGTATCTTTATTACAATAACAATAGAAAAGGATTCATATACAGATCTGCGGGGTCTCTATGACTAACAGGAACTTTAACACACCGCTGAAAGAAAAGGATTAAACATACAATAGCCTCAGGGCTCTCTCTGTCTCTCCCTCCGTCACCACAGCTCCACGCCTCTGGCTCAATTACTTCAGCTGACAGCCTCAACTCCTCCATCTGCTTTAATGCTCTCTGACAAACTGGCAGTCCCAGCTGATAGTTACTGCTCTCTCTTCAGCTTCAGCAATCATCTGCCTTCTTTCTCCATTCCAGAAAACCAATAGAACTGCACTGTATTCTGCAGCTCCAGCAGACATCCTACTCTCCACTCTTCAAGAACCAAACTGACCACTCCTCCTCTCCTGCAATTCGCTAATATGGATTCCTCTCCTCTAGTGGAAAGCTCCAGCCAGCAGCCTCCTCCCACCAGGTCCGTGCACCGGGCTCCTCGCTCTAGACGCTCCCACAGTGATCAGCTGCTTGTTTCGTCTAGAGACCTGAGCCCAGGGACACTTCTTGATTAGATTCAGCTCTGGCCGGTTCTCTCCGGTTCGCTTAGGGCGAACAACAGCTCAAAACCAAAATATTACCTTTCCCCTTGAAGCATCTCATCTCTGCAGGGATAGAAAGCAAAATGGAGTCTATCTAGTTCTGGGCCTTGTAGGCCTGAGAAGGATGAAATAACCCTTAGCTCTGTCAGAGTACCTACACAAACCATACCAATGTATAATATAAAGTCAGGACCACAGGATCCACCCTCTACTATAGGCAGAATAATGAAAGGCAAAGCCAGTAGGCAATAGATGGATTAGAGTAAGGGATCTATCATCATATAAAGCAGCTATCCTCTTCTAGGTCTGGAAGAAAGGGCTTAAAAGGGAAGAATACAGCCTATATGTGTGAGCAAGCTTAAAGTCTTTATCACTCCGAAATAGAGCCAAAAAGCCTGTCAAGACACCTGGGCAGTGCACCCAAACCAACAGACCACGCATGCAACCTGGGCTTCATCCTGGACTCCTCCCTCTCCATGACCAGACAAGTCAACGCCATCTCCTCGTCATTCTTCAGCATCCTACGCATGCTACGTAAAATCTTCCGGTGGATCCCCACCGAAACCAGGAAGACGGTCACCCAGGTCTTGGTCACCAGCCAACTGGACTACGGCAACTCCCTCTACACCGGAACCACTGCAAAACTCCAGAAAAGACTCCAGCGCATTCAGAACGCCTCAGCACGCCTCATCCTGGACATTCCCCGACACAGCCACATCACTGCACACCTGAGAAACCTGCACTGGCTCCCCGTCAGCAAGAGAATCACGTTCCGACTCCTCACACACGCACACAAAGCTCTCCACAACCAAGGCCCAAGATACCTCAACGACCGCCTGACCTTCTACACTCCCACCCGCCAGCTTCGATCGACCAGCCACGCCCTCGCCGCCGTCCCCCGCATCCAAAGAGCCACAACGGGAGGAAGATCCTTCTCCTACCTGGCTGCCAAGACATGGAACTCCCTCCCCATCCACCTCCGCCTGACCCAAGACCACCTCGCCTTCAGGAAGCAACTCAAGACCTGGCTTTGATTGATTGATTGATTGGGTGACAGTTTCCACATGACTTAATGGTAGCTAAGGAAAGAAATTCTTTTGAGGCCTTAGCAAAAATCAGCGAAATCACAAAATATTAATATTATTAAAGTGCACACATTTCTAAATGCATTTAATCTTTTCTTATTCATTCAAATGCGATTTTTTTCATGAAAAACATGTCGGTATTAAGCACTACTAAAACCTTTTTCTCTCTCTCAAGTCATTATTCGTACATTGGGATGCAAGTTTAAATTTCAATGCTTCACTTTTAAATGCCTGTAATTATATATGTTACATTACAGAAATCTTATACATTCTATGTCCGTTGCATTCATTACATCCAATTAGTGTAAATACACGAGTTTCTAGTGCAGTTAAGGGTAATACATTATTCAATCAATGAATGAATGAATATCCATACTAATATAATAAAGAGAGAGCCCAAACCTTTGAGGCGGGTAATCTCAGGAACCACTGCACAAATTACAACACCCAATACAGCGTTGGAAAGGGTAGTTGCAGCAGAAGGACATAGGCTATGCAGACGCCCACCATATACATTTCAAAGGTAAAAGAACCGTGCCAGCAAAGTAATCCCTTGTGGGCGTGTCTGCGTTGTGCTGTGGGCGTGACAAACGCTGGGGTCGTGTGGTACGTTCCGCCCTTCATGCCATGTCTCATATCGTGTGCTAATCCCACCCTGCTCCCTTTAAATGCCCCTGCACCCCATAATCATAACCCACCCTTACTCCTTAAAATACCCCAACACCCTTAAACACTAACCCATCTTAACCCTATAAATATACCCTGTACCCCAAAACCCTAACCTATCCCTAAACCCTAAAAATACCCCTGTACCCCAAAACCCAAACCTAGCCCTGAACCCTATAAATACCCCTGTACCTCAAATCCCAAACCTACCCCTGAACCCTAAAAATACCCCTGTACCCCAAAACCCAAACCTAGCCCTGAACCCTAAAAATACCACTGTACCCCAAATCCCAAACCTACCCCTGAATCCTAAAGTACCCCTGTACCCCAAAACCCAAACCTAGCCCTGAACCCTTAAAAAACCCCTGTGCCCCAAAACCCCGACCTACCCCTGTACCCTCAAACCAAGCCCTGAACCCTAAAAATAACCCTGTACCCCAAAACCCAAACCTACCCCTGAACCCTAAAATACCCCTGTACCCCAAAACCAAACCTAGCCCTGAACCCTAAAAATACCCCTGTACCCCAAAACCCAAACCTAGCCCTGAACCCTTAAAATACCCCTGTGCCCCAAAACCCAAACCTACCCCTGTACCCTCAAACCTAGCCCTGAACCCTAAAAATAACCCTGTACCCCAAAACCCAAACCTACCCCTGAACCCTAAAATACCCCTGTACCCCAAAACCAAACCTAGCCCTGAACCCTAAAAATATCCCTGTGCCCCAAAACCCAAACTTAGCCCTGAACCCTAAAAATAACCCTGTACCCCAAAACCCAAACCTACCCCTGAACCCTAAAATACCCCTGTACCCCAAAACCAAACCTAGCCCTGAACCCTAAAAATACCCATGTACCTCAAATCCCAAACCTACCCCTGAACCCCAAAAATACCCCTGTACCCCAAAACCCAAACCTAGCCCTGAACCCTAAAAATACCACTGTACCCCAAATCCCAAACCTACCCCTGAATCCTAAAATACCCCTGTACCCCAACACCCAAACCTAGCCCTGAACCCTTAAAATACCCCTGTGCCCCAAAACCCAAATCTACCCCTGTACCCTCAAACCTAGCCCTGAACCCTAAAAATAACCCTGTACCCCAAAACCCAAACCTACCCCTGAACCCTAAAATACCCCTGTACCCCAAAACCAAACCTAGCCCTGAACCCTAATAATACCCCTGTACCCCAAAACCCAAACCTCGCCCTGAACCCTAAAAATACCCCTGTACCCCAAAACCCATACCTATCCCTAAACTCTAAAACTACCCCTGTACGCCATAACCCAAAACTACTTAAAATACCCAAACAACCCAAAACATATACCTCAGTACCCCAAAACATATACCCCTACACCCATACTTACCTTATCCAAGCATTAAAAAAACCATGCTTTTACCATTCATGCATTTACAACGAATTTGGTTGTTAATGTATGCTTGGTAAAAGCATATAAAATGTAATGCCATGTGTTATAATGGCATTGTGGAGTCATGGTACTTTCGTAATGAAAGTATGCTGAGTGATGGTATGCGGAAAGAAAGTTGTGGAATAATGGGTGTTTACACTCCCCCGGTAAGTACATTGGTGGCATGGCGGCCCACATCTCCAGCAACATACTCATATTTTTTCACCACCCATTTGAAAAATGCACAGGTCTCTCTCATTGATGGCCAGCACCGACATACACTTTTAGACACTCCTCCCGCCACAAGTTCTAGAATTGCAAACTTTAGAGCTGGGGAGCTACGTTTGAATCTCGGCATCAGCTCAACATCCTGTGATTCCAGGCAAATCGCTTTGTCTCTCCGTGCCTACCACAAATGAATGTGTTCTTCTGTAATGTAAATTGTGCTCATGCCTTTTGTCAAGTTCGCGCTGTATAATATTGCAACGAAAAATAAAGTAGGGAAACTCGAGTTCACACACTACTGAACGCGCACTCTTAAGTGCATCAGCAGTGCATTGTGAATCGGAGCGTTTCACAGGTCTGTCACAGATAATAAATGCTATCAAAATGAAATCCTACAAAACAATATACTACTGGCCGGCAGCAATTCATACCCAGACAACGTCAGGACGGGCTGCTAGTAACATTTATAAAGCGCTAACTTAACCCATGGGCATCAAGGAACTAACAGCAGAACAACATGCAAGCAGGAAAGGCGCACTAGGACAGACATCTAAGGGAACAACCAGGTTTTTAACACCTTCCAAAAAAGAGTGTGTGATTGTTGTCCAGTAATTTCATCAGGAAGAGAGTTCCACAATTTGGCTGCAGCAATTCAAAAGGATCTCCCACCCCATCTCATCCTTTTAAACTTAGGAACAGTAAGAAGATGCATGCTTGCTGACCTTAGATTCCTAGTAGGGACATAATGGTGAAATAGGGCTTTGATGACATCAGGACCCAGGCCATAGTAAACATTATGAGTGAGGTAGAGGGTGTTGAACATGATCCTGCGGACCATCGGGAGGCAATGCAAAGAAAGAAGAGAGGCAGGGACTGAATGGTGTTTTGGCAAGTCAATCACCTGCCTAGCAGCAGCATTTTGAACCAGATGCAGGCGCCGCTGCTGTCCCTTATTAATGCCCAAATAAAGGGCATTACAATAATCCAATCTGGACAGTATTAGAGCAACAACAACTTGTTTACGTGCCGCAAGCAAAGTAAACTGCGAGATCTTCCTTATAAGCCTTATTAGCCCAAAACAGGTAGCCACCGTCCTGCTACTCTGCAGATTCAGGAACAAATGATTGTCCAACAGGACTCCCACTTTTTTCATGGGAGACGGGGCTTGGGCAAGTGCCCAGAGAGTCGGGCCACCACTGCCCGGACCAGATGTCCGCCTTGTCCCCAAAATTAAGAACCTCCGGCTTCTCGCCATTCAGTTTCAGATAATTTTGCACCATCCAAGACGAGACTGCTTGCATACAGTTTTTAAAATTGCAAGTGACGTCACTGATGTTATGAGTAATGGACACTATGATCTGCATGACATCCGCACATGACAAAACATGCAGACCAAAAGATTTTACCACCTTTACCAGCGGGGCAACATAGATATTAAACAACGTGGGGCTCAAGGAAGAGCCCTGAGGCACACCGCATAAAAGGGGAGTTTGATCAGAGTAGAAATTGCCCATTTTCAATCTTTGGGTCCGCTCACTAAGGAAAGAGGCGAGAAGCCCTATAGTCGAGCCCCTAACACCTTTCTCTTTGAGCCATTCCACATATCTCAGTGGGGATAAGGTATCAAAAGCCGTGGTGAGATCGAGTAGAATTTGTAAGGTGGTATGACCTGCATCCACCTGTGTATGGATGTTATCAAGCACCGCAGTGAGCACAGTTTCAGTGCTATGACTGCTTCTGAACCCGAGAACCGCCAGGAATTTGATGGTGCCTCAAGTAAGCACTCAGATGAGAATTCAAATAAGATTCTAAAATCTTTGCTGGAACCGGCAAGAGGGAGATGGGACGATAATTTTTCAGTTCCATCGGGTCCAAAGAGGGCTTTTTTAAAAGTGACCTAACTACTGCCGCCTTCCAGGCCAGGGGATATTGTCCCTCCGAGATTGCTAAGTTTAGAACAGTGGTGAGATGAGGTAGAATAGCACCTTTTGCACTTTTTAGTACTTTCAGGGGGCTGGAGTCAATTGGAGATCCAGACTTAATTCCTTCTAATAAGTGGTCTGTAATCTCTGATGACAAACTCGGAAAGAAGAGTAAACTAGGAGTCACGTTATTGCTGGAGCTTTCATTAGGATGGATTTCAGCCTGGGCCTTATTTAGTTAGGGCTTCCAGCTGGGCAAATATGTCTGAAATCTTGGTGCAAAAGAAAGCTGGAAAACTGTTGCAGAGCTCCTGTGAAGACTCCACAGGGTCAATATTTGAAGGAGAGATAAGGGAGTTAACAGTGTTAAAAAGCTCTTTGGAGGATGTAATTAACTCAGAAATTTTAACAAAGAACCTTCCCTTCTCCCCCAAAATAGCTGCTTTATATACTTTGCACATTATTATTCGACTATGTAAGTTTTAAAGGTTACAGTTTGTTTTTCATCTTTGTGTCTAAAGCATGTAAATGCTTTAGCATAACTTTATTGTTTTTAGCATAGTTTCTCATTGCTACATATATCATATATTCTAATAATATGCATACTTTTACGAGGCAGTATCTAAACATGAGTGTGCAAATGAAATTTCTTTTGGTAAGCAAACATCTCTTTATTTTGTCTCATCCATTAAAAAGGTGTCATAAATCAATACTGCTGGTAGGAATTGGTGAAGATGGATGCATGATAACATCTACGCTCCATCAACGTCATGCACTGTCCTCTGCGGTATCAGAGGTTCAGACCAGTTGTTGCTTATGTGAGCCCTGCTGCTCTCGCATTCATAGGAAGCTTGCACCCACATGCATCATTGTTACATTTTGTGATTTCTTAATGGCAAAAATTAAGGACTCACAATTAAGAAATCCCAAAAAGCTATGCATTAAAAAATCGCAATATTTTTTGCGATTCCTTAATTTTCCTTAAGTACAATTCACAATTTGGGAATCGCAATTAAGGAATCCCTTCCCATTGAATCCTATGGGCCTAGAGGCCCGTAGGAATGAATGGGAAGCCATTCTCATTTTGAGATTCCAATTAAGGAATCGCAAAATGAGAATGCTATTTCAAGGACCCCCCCCTCTGCACCCCTGAAATTTAACTTTAACAACATTTTTCACACACACATGCCCCAAGGGCATGTGTGTGTGTAAAATGAAACTTTAAAAAATGCACTTTTGTGCATTTTTGAAAGTTTTAGAAAATTACCATGAAGTTCAACTTCATGGTAATTTACATCTTCCTATTTGCGAATTTGCAAAGGAAATATTCATGCATTGCATTTAAGAAATCACAAATTGCGATTTCTTAAATGCAATCGCAATTTAAGAAATCGCAACATAATTGTGATTCCTTAAATTGCGAAAAAATAAAAAAACATGATGCATCCCAAAAAAGGAAATTGCATTCGCAAACGGACGAATTTTGCGATTCGCACCGTTTGCGAATGCAATTTACCTGGATGCATGTGGGCATTTGTCTTTAGTGGTGACTGGGAGCAAGAGCCACCACTCAGAGCCACCATAAGGAAACAATGCACTGGGGCTCATCACTCTATAGGGGGCACTGCAAAACTTCTGTATCCCTGCCTCGAGGTCACACTGGCCCAAGAACCCCACCCCGTAAAACGAAGTACAAAGAGCACAATCATGGGAATCTGTTGGAGAATAGAGCCTGTGCACGTATATACCCATGCCATCTACATTTTACGGGTATTGAGGCAAAAAAAAATATTTAAACTACAGATTCGTGTTGCTAGAGAAACACTGAGCAGGGCTGTATGCTCTATCAAGCCATGAAGTGGGGTATTACTATCCCAGCAGGGGGTATTTTATATTTGTTTTGATTAGTGGTGCGGATGCAACTTGCACTAGCCACGGTGTAGGATGGTCAAAGTATTTATGAAATTAATACCGTATTATTGCTCAAACATGCAGGTCAATTTGGTTATTCCCTTTGAGTAGAAATTCACTTTTTTTACTATTTTTATTTGAGCTCAGTCTCTGCTGTCATTGTGAATATAGCCCTTTCTCCTTGACGTCTCCTGTGCTTCCCTTGGTTGATATAGTGTAGAATACTTCTGTAACACAGTTCCATGGCCTCAGAATGGAAATACAGCCTCCAGTTGATGTTGCATTTTCATGCATTCTTGTAATAGTCTTGTGGAATTTTGCAGTAGTACAATAGGAGTGCTACATTGAAATGCAAGTCTATTTTGTATTGGAAGGCCTGGATTCACGGGAAGCAGCTGAGCCTTCTTGTACATGCACAAACTGTCTTTTCACACAATATTACCGCCACAGAGCAACTTCACAATACTGTAGTTAAACCTGCTTATGCCCTATTCTGCTCATTTACCACAGAAACCATATAATAGTGCTGACCAGAGATCTTTTGTTAAATGGTGCGTACTCTCATGAGAAATTTAAGTGAGATTACATGCTGCCTCTAGCAAACTTGCCCCATCCTCTCCCTACCCACGCATAGCACTCTGAAACCAAAAAGGATCCTCTTAAAAAATTGGGCTTCTTTGTGACAATTGTATATATGATGAAGGTATATGTTGAATATAGGATTTAGAAGCAGCAGAACATTCTGTTTATTGTTTTAATAGGTATTTAATAACCCAGTTAATTTATTCCTTAGTTGCAAAGTAGGGGGCGTTGTTTTTTTTTATTTATGTGTATGTGTTTCTTATTTCAGCAACCAGTACATTTTCCTGAAGGGGTGCCATGGCGTCGCTACCCATCAGCGGCCTGTGCAGGTAAAAGAGGTGGGACCAGGTGTGGGGGGATTTTGACAGATGGTGACGAGGAAACATTATTTATTTAATTTTCCCTCTTGGTCGTCTGTTGAATCCCCCCAAATCCAGCAGCACCTCACCACTGGTCTTACCTGCACGGGCCACTCCTGTTGCTACATGTAGAGTATAAAGGTTTCATTTGGAAATGACACCTTTCCTTCTTGGGCAGAAGCATTCAAGACTTCTGCAGATGATCTTACGGCCATAGTTACAGTTGGGTATCAACAGGGCAGCTAGTCAACAATAGTGGCTATCTTGTCCGCCAGCCAATTGCATCCCATGTCCAGGTACCGCCGTTCCTGGTTTTTGGGATGCTGGAGTGGCCACCTGCATTGCATTGCGAAGACTCTCTCTGCAGACCTATCACTGCTGTGAATGTGATCCACAGGACCACCATATTTAGGGCTGTGACTGCAATGCACTTCCCACCACTGGTTCTCCTGTGTGGATTTGCATGTGACCCATGGCAGTCCCAGGCTGTGAAACACTGACAGACAATTCTCCACTGGTTGGGATTGTCCAAAAACAATCCCTGCCAACAGGAGTGCCAGGGTGGCACTGCCTTATACTTCTGGAAATAGACATGATATGGTAGAGAGGCTGCCCTTCAGGTTTGCCAGACGATTAATTACAACCATGTTTTAGTGCTCGCTGGACCTTGTTGAACCTGCCTTTCATTTCTTCAGACAAATACCTGTGATAGTTTGTCTGAAATCATTTCCAGTGTTTAAATGCTAGGTTGTATTAGATTTAAGAAAATCTGCCCACACCAATATGAAGTCTATAAATGTTTAATAACAAAGATATATGTGAATTGGCTGCAACAAGACCCCCTCACATCCCAATGAGCATTCAGCTATGGAGGCAAAGACAAAACACAAATGTATATGTTCCCAAAAAAAGCCATATAATGCAAATGTTGTTATGAAACCTAAAAAGAGGAGTTACACCACAGGTCATGGTAGGGTGTGCAAACGACCATCAAACAGATAAAGAAATGTAGTCTTTCGTCTATAGGCAAGCTATTCAGGCTTACAATTCCAGGCACAAGAAGACTTCCCATGTCGGAGACAGACAGAACTTGGAGACACGGTTATCACTGAGCAGAATGAAGGCTGCATAAGGTACAGTTACACTAAGTCAATATTTTGGATTTCATAATATCATTCCCAAGTGTTCCCAATTTTGACAGGCATGAAAACTGAGACACAGGGTGAAGACGTGATTTACCCTGATTCACACAATGTGATAAAGTGGTAGAAGACAACATGAGAACTTAGGTCGCCTGGTTCCACCGCAATGACTTGACCATGGTTGGCACTTCTCAAATTGGTGTCTGCCACTAGGCAAGAATTGTCCTTGCTGGAGTTTGTTACTGGACCTTGTGACTTTGATCTGCAAGCTCTGGGACTGTTCTCTGGGTGTTTCTTTCAATGTGGCTCTGTTAGAAATGGGGGTCCCTAATTGGCAGAGGTACGGTACCTTTGTCCAAATAGGGACCCTTGCTTCTAGTCAGGGAAAGGGGATACACACTTTAGATAACCCCTGCTCACTCCCTTGGTAGCTTGGCACGAGCAGACAAGGCTTATCCCAAAGGCAATGTGTAAAGCATTTGCACCAACACTCACAGTAAAACAGTGATAACACCACAAATGGACACCACACTGGTTTACAAAGTAAAGTATCTTTATCTAAACTTAACTAGACCAAAACAACAAAAATCGAACATACAAGGATTAAGAGAAATTACTTTCAAAAGTATTCAGCAACTGATCCCATAGAAAATTATGGATGCGTGATTTCTTGCAAAGTACCTGTTGTTACGACAAAATTCACCAAGCCAAACAGCTGCAGCGCAGGGAAGCGTCGAAAAACAAAGAGATGCGTTGATTCCTGAGACCTTTGTGTATGCGATACGACAGTTCTGCTGGACACAGGAGAGTGATGCGTCGGGTCCGGTCTGTAGGGGGAAGCAATGCTTCGATTATGAGATGACTCCGATCCATGGGTGATGTGTAGGGGAAACCTTGCCACACAGGGACGATGCGTGGAAATCTGGGATACGTCGGCAAACAATGCGGCGCCTTTGAGTGGCACTGTGTCAATTTCTTCAGCTGTCATTCCCCGATGCTGTGATTCTTGCAGCGGCGACAGGCGCTGGATCAGTTTCAGCAGTGGTGCGGTGGTGTGAGGATATTCTTCTCGCACCATGGTGTTGCGTCGGACAAACTGTTGCAAGATGAGCGATGTGTCAATTTTCTTGTTGTTGAGTTGCTTTCCAGCTCCCAATAGCAGAAATAACCTCTAGAGGCCACACAAACCCACAGGCACTCCTGGCAGGTCAGAACTCCCAGCAAGGAAGTTCAGGGTAGCTGGGGGTGCAGTCTCTCTGTTCCTGAGACTTCAAAACAGGAGGCAAGCTCTACTCAAGCCCTTGGAGACTTTCATCAAGCAGGGGACACTGCACACTGCAAAGTCCTTCTCCTTTCCTTAGGAAAAACATCAACAGTAGGCCAACCCCAGACACACAGCAAGGGCAGTACTTCTTCTTAGTTTCTCCAGCTCTTCTCCTTGGCAAAGGTTCCTCTTGATTCCAGAAGTAGTCTAAATTCTGGGGTTTTGGGTCTGATACTTATACCCCAAAATGTTTACGTTCTGTTTGTGCAAGGGGATCCGAGCCCAGTTCAAACCAGTTTTGGGGGGCACTCTGAAGGTGCACAGCAACATCCATTGTCAGTGTGAGCCTTGGCTTCAGACACACCACTGGGGGGACAGAGCCAGCATTGTGGCAGACAGGCATGGCACTATTCAAGTACAACTGTTACTCCTCCCACCACTCCAAGTGCAGATCAGGCCTATTCAGCCTAGTGCTGACTTATCCAGACTCCTGGAACCACTGCACCTCCCCAGCCCGTGTCACTCCAAAGCAAGACAGTCAATCCACAAACAGGCAGAGGCACACAGGATGGTTGAACAAGAAATTAGCTACTTCCTAAAAGTGGTATTTTAAACACACATTTTGAAAACCATCTTTACTAAAAAAAAATGTGTTATTAAATCCTGAGTTCAAGGATACCAAACTTCATTTTTCAATCTTATCCCTATTGGAAGATATACTTGTAAAATGTTACAAAGCATTCCTCATTCTGTCCTATGGGGCAATATAGCCTTTCAATAGTGAAAAACTAAATTGGCAGTATTTCACTATCAGAACATGTTACACACATCAGTACATGTCCTACCTTTCACAAACACTGCACCCTTCCCAGGGGGGTACCTTGGGGCTACCATAGGCGCATCATATATGAAAGAAAAAGGAAGGTTAGGGCCTGGCAAGTGGGTGCATTTGCCAAGTCAACATGGAAGTTAGCAAACTACGCACAGGCGCTGCAGTGGCAGGCCTTAGACATCTTTTCAGGGCTACTCATGTGGGTGGCACAATCAGTGCCGCAGGCCCACTAGTAGTATTTGATTTACCAGTCCGACACACCCAGTGCACTTTACTAGGGACTGACCAGTAAATCAAAATATGCCAATCAGAGAGAACCAATCATGTTCGCAATTTATACAGAGAGCATATGCCCTTTAACACAGATTAGCAGTGGTAGTGTGCCCAGAGTTCTAAAACCAACAACAGCAGGTCAGGAAAAATAGGAGGAAGAAGCAAAATGTTTGGGGATAACCCTGCAAAAAAGGCCAAGTCCAACAGGATCCATGTCAGAATTCGAGGTTGTTAGTGTTCTTTCCAGTACAAAAATGACATATCCTGAATACATTTGTGCTCGCATTTCTGGACACCTTCCCAGCTCAATGATTTATGGAAGAGGCAGTACACCTATGGCCAGTGCCATCTTAAAAGTACCTATGGCCAGGCCATCTTAAGGATGTTTTGGACCCTGGACAAGACATATTGTGAGGCCCTGTGTTTGAATTTAGGATGTTTTTCAGATAATTCAAGCTGCATTGATGTCAAAGAACATCAATGTATGCATTAAACTTTCAGGACCAAGGGACACACAAAATCAGTTAAATCCTCAAGCTGTCTGGTGTCTGTCAGCCAAATAGAACCAAAAGAAAACGTGAGCAAGCATTGGCAAAGCCATTTCTTTTTGCTTTTCGATTTACACACTTTTGTCTTGCATCAACAATATTTTATGGGGAATTCGGTGTATAATCAGCTTGTTATTTCCAAGGTAGAAGACACACTGTGTCAGTCAGTCAAATTATCTTTATTCGACTTAATTAAAAGTCATACAAAGCACTGTAAGTGCTACTTACAGGATGTTTAGAGGACAAGTACATAATATTAAAATAAAACCCATGCGCATAGGACTAGATGTTGTAACTTTAATCGCTGGAAATCCATAATCACACATACATCCCACATCACAGCACGTCTTCTTGATAGAACCCTGAAAATCGTAGCCTTACTCTGAACATTTACCAAAGGCCCCTTTGGGAGAAGGGTACACTGGGCACTTGCCCACTGGGCCCATGCCTGTGCCTCCTAGGCAGCAACCTTGATTGATCACAGGTGTGGCAAAAAAACATTAAGTGAGATGTCAAGCAGCCTCAGTTTTTGTCAGTCCAGAAATTGTCATTATTTCATTGTTCTTGCTTCGACTGGCCTATGTTATTTGGAGATAAGTGTGGTTAATCATATTGTTGTGTATGGCTGTGAATGCTTTTTTAGCGGGCTTTCAATTTCGTTCAGCCTTTCTTTGACTGCCAGGCTTGCTTTCTTCAGCAATGTACCTTTATTCTCTCCCAAGACTGTTCAGCAGTGTAGAGGTGTATCCAGGTTTCCCAGGCTAGCACTTAACAGTTCATCAGTACATTCCTATTTCCTGGGTTTTCACTCATTTGCAGTGCATCTATGTTGCATGAGCTTCACTATTTCGTAGTCTACTCATGTCATTTGAGTTTGTACTGGTTTCTAGAGCACTCCTATTTCCTAAGCTTACACTATATATTTTTTGGTTGAGCGTAGGCAGCGCATATCCTGTCTCTTTGAGACATGCTTCATCCACTCTGTGGGCTTACAGTCCACCCATTCCCTTTTTCTTTGTCTGTTCAATTGTCCTTCAAAAATACTTGGTTAATCCTTCCTCTTTGTCCCTCCTTTTTGGGTTTTGTTTACTCTCACAGAGCACTGCCAAACCACTGGTAATGTTCCACTTTATTGCTTATCTGTTAGTGTCCGGGACTATTGTTTTATTCCTTTCCTGCTTGTCTTTGTCGTGGTAGCTGAAAGGCATCCAGCTGCTATGGCGCCCCCTCTTCCCCGCAGCACCCTCTCCAGGCTCCCTCCATAAACAGGGCTGTAATTATTGTTCGTATCTCCTCTGCGACGAGTGTGCATGTCTTGGTGTTACTTCCTATTACAGAACTAGCGTGGACTGCCCAAAAAGACAACAAGGAAATATCACTCTGGCTCTCCCCGGCAAAGTGGAAGAGCTGCGACTATGAAATTCACTGCTTGCTGCAAGCTCACCCCATAATGCTTTGCGGGGCCTCGCCTTCAAAATGCCTTTTTGTCCATATCTCTGCCTATGGTGGTCCCAGGATGACAGGACCATCACCAAAGTGTTCTGCACGACATGGCCTTGCTTTTCATGCCAACTTCCTGTCCTCACCTAAGTTGGTGAGACCTCAAAATCATCATCTTCCCAGCCTTCCAATGCATTTGTAATGTCTCCGATGGCTGGTGCTCTTGCTTTACAGCTGGGAGTGGCTTGCTCTCTTAAGGACTTGTACATGGTAACATTGTAGAAGGCCCAGAAGGTGGAAAAATGTATAATGCATTCTTCATGTGGTTACGTTTTCTAGGGGGCGATTGTGTGGTTGCAGTTCAAAGCTCTGTCACAATGCTGCTTTACTGTGATGTCTTGCTTCCCTTGATCTCTCTTAATTGTGTTTGATCCTATTTTAAGGTAGCTGTTTCCCAAAAGTAAAGATGCAGTACAGTAAATTTTGCAGACTATAATACTTAGACAGTGAGGTAAAAGATAGTTGTTTATGTTCCAAGACAGCAGATACCGCCAGATCTGGTTTTGGTTTGTATTTGTTTCGCTCATGCCACATTGAGCTTAGCAAATTATTTTCAGAGCTCCAGCTTGAAAAGTTTGTTTCTAGGAATGCACTCAAAGCTTGCCTTGCTACTGTAAATCATTCTCAGTGTTGGGGTCATTGCGTACAATTTCTTAAAAGCCAGTGTCACCCTATCTAGTTCCTTTGAGTAGAAGCACAGTGGGTTTATGTTATGTCAAGAGATACATGCTTAGCACACATAACCTTAATGGGTTTTTTTTTTGCCCTTGAGATACGGTATCATGCCAATGTTGAAGAGGTAAAACCAGCAGGTCCCAAAGACGAGACCTATTCGCTATGCCGAAGCTTGTTTACATCTGTACAGCTTGTACTTTTTTCTGACATCTCTCTTGCCTGAGCTAGCTCTGTTTCATAGTGCTGTAATGCATTCATGTCATCTGGGATTGTATTATTTTGTAGTGGGCTCATATCACATCGCTTGGCCTTTTACTATTTTGTAGTACTGTAGTGCACCCATATTACATTGCCCAAGCTTGTACTGTTTCGTAGTACTGTAGTGCACTAATATCAAATCGCCTGAGCTTGTACTGTTTAGTAGTGCAGTAGTGCGCACACACCACATCGCCCGAGCTTGTACTGTTTGGTAGTGCTGTTGCGCACTAATATCACATTGCCTGAGCTTGTACTGTTTCGTAGTGCTGTAGTGCACTCATATCACATCGCCCGAGCTTGTACTGTTTCGTAGTGCTGTAGTGCACTCATATCACATCGCCCGAACTTGTACTGTTTTGTATTGGAATAGTGCTCTCATATCACATCGCCCGAGCTTGTACAGTTTTGTAGTGCTCTGGAGCACTAATATCACATCACCTGAGCTTGTACTGTTTTGTATTGGAATAGTGCTCTCATATCACATCGCCCGAGCTTGTACAGTTTTGTAGTGCTCTGGAGCACTCATATCACATCACCTGAGCTTGTACTGTTTTGTATTGGAATAGTGCTCTCATATCACATCGCCCGAGCTTGTACAGTTTTGTAGTGCTGTGGAGCACTAATATCACATCGCCCGAGCTTGTACTGTTTCGTAGTGCTGTAGTGCACTAACATCACATCGCCCGAGCTTGTACTGTTTTGTATTGGAATAGTGCTCTCATATCACATCGCCCGAGCTTGTACAGTTTTGTAGTGCTGTGGAGCACTAATATCACATCGCCTGAGCTTGTACTGTTTCGTTGTGCTGTAGTGCACTAACATCACATTGCTTGAGCTTGTACTGTTTCGTAGTGATGTAGTGCACTCGTATCATATCGCCTGAGCTTGTACTGTTTTATCTGGTATTTTCCGTTGCTTGTTTTTGCACTGTTTCGTAGTGCAGTAGTGCATGCCTGTTGCCTGAATTTGCACGGCTTTGCAGTGCATGTTACTTTAGCAAGTACTCCTTTGTAGTATATGTCTGCTGACTGAGCTTGTTGGAAGCGCTCGAGTTGATTTAGCTAGTGCTATTTCGTAGTGTACTTCTGTTGCCTGCGCTTGTACTGTCTTGTTTGGTATCTACGTTTCCTGAACTACCACTTTTTCGTAGTGCTGTAGTGCACGCCTGCTGCCTCACCTTGCACCATTATAATATAATGGGGTTACCCACAATTGTCCATGGACATGGGTAGCGATCAATATAGAAAACAATGGTCCCAGACTTATTTCAGGTACAGTTTAGTTATAACAACATTCATTGTTCAAAAGCGTATATGATTAGCATATGGTCATTAGGGCACAGCCAATTTCTTCAACATGCAAGTATGTACATCCTCAACTGACACAACAGCACCCAATATTGCTCCAATAGTGACTGTTTATTATTTCTCAATTATTAATATGACAGATCACCATTTTAAACATTTCAACAGAAAGGTTGCTCCAAAGGGACTGTGAAAAAGGAAAACGTGCTCGTGAAGTAGGACAGATATGAAAGACGGGAATCAAGTCAGGATAGATTCAACAAACAATCAATGTAATCCTTGATATCCTTAGCAAGCTGGCTATAGTTCATAGTGGCACCAGTTCACAAACAGGCCTGTCCCTCATAGATTTTTCAAAATGTTGTTTTTTCAATTTTCTGAAGGTGCACAGGGTGGTATCAGGTTGAGGCCCACTAGGGGAGAGTGTCGACCTCTGACTCGAGGAGTACAGCATGGATCCTGTGGTACACAAACAAGGATGCGTAGTTCAGGTGTAGTAGAAGATCCCTCTTTATCCCGGGGAGGCGCCTAAACTTCTGCAATCAGATCATTTGGGTGATTGACTCACCTGTGACTAATTTAACACTGCAGCCACAACTCTTCGGATTTAGACATAGCCATGCTGTAAACACTCTGCGGACCATCGCACGAGGGGCTGTATCCTAACTTTACCTAACCATAGGTTGCCTCCCTTCCCCTTGTCCTGAGAAAGACCCGCCAGCAGAGGAAGTAATTTACACTCTATGTGCCAGGGTCGACACATCAACACTCTCCCCTAGTCACTATTGGAGCAATATTGGGTGCTGTTGTGTCAGTTGAGGATGTGCATACTTGCACATTCAAGAAATTGGCTGTGCACTAATGACCATATGCTAATCATATACACTTTTGAACAATGAATGTTGTTATAACTAAACTGTACCTGAAATAAGTCTGGCCTCACCTTGCACAACTTTGCAGTACATCTATAATCTGGCCCAGCACTCTTATGCAGTGCATTTCTCTGTTTGTTAGAATGGCATCTGTGTGGGCGCTGTCTCATAGTGCCCTGTTACCGAAGTTTACACGTTTTGCACTGTGTAATGTTTCCTGAGCTCACAGTGTTGACTAGTGCACTCCTGTTGCGAATCTGTGCTCCTCAGGGTGCCTTCTGTGTTGGCTGAGCTAGCACTGTTTCTGCTGCTTGAGCTTGCACTCTTTTGCTCTGTAACCTTCTTGCCTAAGCTAACAGTGTTGCCTCATGTACTCCTGTTGCCTGGGCTAGTAGCACTGTTTGTTACCAGTTCACCCATTTGGCTGTGGTACCTGGTAAAAAAAAGACCAATAAAGAGTATGTGAAGAGATGTTTTAGGTCGTATGTATTGCAAAGCAGCAATTCATGTTGACAAACAGTAATTACTTTTTTCATGAGATTGTTATTGTCGTCACAAAAGATCCCAAATTGCAAAACGTATTGACGAATGCAGTTCAATGCACAAACCACATCAGAAAGTATGCATGAGAGGGCCGACCTTCGACCAACCTGTTTGGGCGCTGCTTCTAGCCAATCATGAAACCTCCTCCTAGCCAGACCCACACTCCACGAGCCCCTCAGGAGCCGCTGTTAGAGAGAACGGCAAGAGTAAGTTGTCCCCAGAAGCGACCCATTTGCCTGGCTTCCACCTGGGAAACAATTACGTAAACATTCATATTCAGTATCGACAAATCACTGAGGTCATTGGATAAAAGAGGCAAGACATCATCCCACGCTTGGCTAAGCACTAGCCTGATGTGTGCCCACGTTAAAAGAGATAGTACATTTTAGGAATGCTGCCTAGTTTCTTCATCTGCCAATGTTTGCCAGCTCTCCTGAGCTTTAACTCCTCCCTAGCTGCGCTGCCGGTAATTCTGCACCATTTTGGTTTGATTGCCCACACCTAAATGCTGGCTTGTTTTCACTCATCGTCTGTCGGTCTCTTCCCCTACCTTGTTCCATGTGTAGGATGGTCCTTTTTTAAGTTCTCCATCCTTACCTATGACAGCCTGACAGGATTCTGTGTGTGATCACCAGGATCCGTGGGAAGAGCATGCAAAGCACCTTCAGCTTCTTGATCTTTATGAGGGCTGTGTCCCTAGTCACCTTTGACTATATACTAGTCTGGCACCATGGGTGCGAGTTATCGTACGCTGAAGTTTCTCCTGGCTGTCCTTCTCGGTGACTCCTGGCTCCCTCAGTGATCTACTTACTACGTTCCAAATAGGTCCCTCTATACCTCTCACTTCCTGTGCGCTCTTCCTCTGCGGCTATTCTGTCAATGGTGCATCTCTTTCAGTGTATTATGCAGTAAACCAAGTTCCTATATAGTTACCGTATTGTTCATATGACTCAGGCATTACAAGTTAACTTATTGTCTGAGATATCCTGTTCCCTGGCATCTTGTGAGTTGCAGCCTACCTGTGCCCCAGATTGCAGTGAGCAGAGTCTAGGAAGTGGTAAGGAGGCAGACTAGTGCTGTCTCTTCCCCCTAAACAAAAGTTTTTTTTTTTAACGATTTTCCCTTTCTGTGATTACTGTCTTTGCCTGTGGTTGTTACAGTGTAAAATTGTAATTTTTAACCCGCCTGTGATTGCATATTTTATCACCTGTTTTGTGTTTTAAACTTGTGTTTTTTTTTGCCCATGATTGCTTCCATTTAACATGTTGAATTGTGGGATTTGCAGTCCAAACTCTGTAGTTTATTCCTCTCATTCCTGGTGACTATTCAGTTTTCCCTCCAAATTTCTCCTTTGGTCTGTGCTAAGACCTGTATGTTAAAACAGTGCACCCCAGCCACCATTTTGTGTTCACAGGCCAGTGAAACCAGCCCCCTGCATCCCCCTCAGCGACAGCGATATTCTACATCAGAAGGTGCTTTTGTGAGCTGTTTAAACTGTGTTTACTAGGGACTATGCACTTCGATTTTTGGCCAAAAGAGGGAGTAAAGTTTTATTCAAACAGTATTGTTAGATTTCAAGCTAGTGAGGCCTTTACCTACAGAAGTGTGGATTGAGCCTGTCTGTCTCCTAGGAAATTCTGAACAGGAGAAACAGCTTCCAACTCCTTGGCCAGCAAACCTTGTCTGAGGTCGCTGGGACCTTATATGGTCTGCTAGTTGTAGGTGCATGTATACACTGATTGGGGGTTGTATCTGAGGTTTCTATTAAATTAGGGTTAGTGTCCTCATTGGTTGGGTATTTGCGTGTTGTGATTGGTTTTTGGGTCTGTGAGTCAATCAATGTAGGGTTGGGACAAGGGCTAGGGTTAGGATTTCTTGAAAGGAAGGACTAGGGTTTCCTGTGTTACTGGTTGTTGGGACTAGGGTGGGACTAGGGCTAGGACTAGACCTTTAATTGGAAGTAGCGATTAGGGCTTCTGGTGTGATTTGTTGCTGGAGTAGTTGCGGGACTAAGAGTAGGGTTAGGCTTTCTATTGGAAGTAGGGACCAGGGCTTCCTCTGCCATTGGTTGCTTAGACTTGGGTTGGGTTTACTGGTAGGGCTAGGGCCTCTATTGGACGTAGAGATCAGGGTTTTTTAACTGATTGGGTGCTTGGACTAGGGCTAAGATTAGCTGTAAGGTCCTGGTCTCCTATTGGTTCTAGATTTTAGGGCTATTGCTGTGATTGGATATTGTTAGGGCCAGGGTTCCTATTGGCTGACGGGGTCACCTAATTACTAGGGCTATAAAAGGCCAGGGTTAGGGCGTCTCAGCCCGGGCATCGAGACTAAGGGTGGAGAGGACAAGGGCAGTTGCCTGTTTGAGCCTGTTCAGGGCGGAGAGGACAAGGGCAGTTGCCTGTTTGAGCCTGTTCAGGGCGGAGAGGAAAAGGGCAGTTGCCTGTTTGAGCCTGTTTGAGACTGACCAGGGCCAGGGCCAGAAATGCTGCCCAATATACATACCTCCTTCATGCATATATATACTTTCAATGTACCTATGGATCTATATATTTATCACTTTCTTCTAATTTAGCATTTCCAATGCACGTCCTTGTTTCTCAGCCTATACTTCGCTCAATATATCTTCTAGCCCAACCTTCTGACTCATCTCAATCTTCTTTCTACTACTCTTTCCAATGCACTACCCTATCTCTGATCCTATACATCTATCAATATATCCTCTACATCCACTCTTTCATTTATCCCAAACCCAATACCACTACTATGATCCCCAAAATAACCCTTTCAAGACTCTCTCCCACTCTACCCCTTCTTGCATCATCTGACACCTCTTTTACTATACCGATCCCCAAAACAAACCTTTCTAAACTCTTCCCTCTTTTCTACCCCTCCCTAACCCTTCTCAATCCAAATAACTGACTAACATATCCACCATTAAAATTACTTTCATGTTTCCTTATACTAATTCAACACTAATCCTGATGGGTTCCAGAGTAGTGTGCTATTTGCACTTCAAAACCCCATCAGGGGTAGCAAGCACTATATAAATACTAACCTCTTTCCCTTCACTATCCTGCCACCTACCTTTCTCTACCCAAATAACTGAATAACATACCCACTACTCAAATTACTTCATATTTTACTGTACTAATTTTCAACACTAATCCTTTATGGGTTCCGGAGTGGAGTGCTACTCGCCAGAAAAGTGCTTCAACATCCATCAGGGGTAACAAGTGCTATATGAATGCAAACCTTTCTTCCCCTTTTATCCCTCCGCTATCCTTCTCACTCCAAATAACTGACTAACATCCACCACTGAAATTACTTTCATATTTCACCATATTAATTCACCACTAATCCTTTATGGGCTTCCTGAATAGCATGCTTCAACACCCCATCAGGGGTAACAAGCGCTTTATCAATACAATCCTTTTTTCCTCCTCTATCCTTCTGCTATCATCAAAATAACTGACTAACCTATCCACCGCTTAAAATGTACTTGCATGGTTCACTATACTAATTAAACACTAATCCTCTATGGGTCCCGGAGTAGCGTGCTACTCGCCGAAAAAGCACTTTGATGCCTCGTCAGGGGTAGCAAATGCTATATAAATGCAATTACAATACAATACCCACACCCATATGCCAGCAGAGTAGTTGGGGAGACCCTGTGACCCCTGTCTGGTCTAAGCAAGTTGTTCTCCCTAACTAGGAAACTTCAGAATCTCTCCTCCTGCAGGTGACTGGTTCCTAACATTAATGAGGATACTTTCAGGGATAAAAGTTATCCCTTTTGTAACAAGTAAAAATGATGCAATGAAATACCCTAGCCTTGCTAGCATTGCTCGCGTTTAATATACTGGGAACGTGCACATCATCAGTGACATGAAGGAAGGAGTCTACACCATGCTGCTCTATTTGTCTTATGCTATTCCATTGGTGTGTGGATATCTGCACATACCTAGCTAGACCTCTGACTCTCTCAGTTAGAGCTACACAAGTCACTTTCGTTCTATCCTGCGACTGAGTGTGGCATACATCGGCACACTTACTGTGTGTTCAGTGACATTACTATTGCCCTCATGGGCTAGTTCACACGCCAAATGTTTGAGCTCCGAAGGCCTTGTGGAACAGCCCCGCCAAGTACCACGCATCAGGTGTTTGACTAACACATTGATGGTCCACATTACCGCAGTGAAATGCAAAGTCACGCATTATAAGCGCCTGTGCCCGTCGAGCGCTGCCGCACGAGTGCTGCTGGTTATTATAATTGCACTAGCGGCACAGGCAAGCAACGTGCTGCTCTGCAGACTTCTTGGGGGCTGGGCTCTCTGAGCTGCCTCCTGCTTGCTACAATGTAACGAGTACTGGATTGAATCACACCACAACATGCATTCACATCATTGGTCAAGCCTGTGGAGTGCCTGCCAATGGGTGCAAATGTAATCAGATTATAAGTGATTGAATGATTTAACGCTTTGTGTTCGGGCACTGGCAGTAATGAGACACTGGCCCAAATTAATACAGAGCCCCATAGTGTGTAGCATCCCATGGAATAAACAAGACCAATTGTTTCATGTGTTCATCGCTTGTCATCAGCTGCTGACAGCATGGGTACCGCGAAGTGGGTACTAGCAATGCTTCTACACCCCACCCCGCCCAGCGCCACCCCTACAGGTGCGAGCCGAGAGCCCAGAGAGCCTCACCCAGACTAAAATGGCGCCTCCCCGCCTTGCCCCTGTACCCTACACGCGCCCTTGAGACCCGGCAGGTGCTGTCGGTCGAGGAAGGGTTCTTGCCAGCGCTGCCTGGAAAGTAATGAAGACGGAGCGCGCGAGCATCGATCCACGCGTCTGGGACAGTAACCAAAAAAACACAAGACGCTTAATCGATAGGACGCTGCCCTGACTACTGGCATGTCAAGTGCGAAAAGGGTAAATAAAAGCTTTCACTGGAGCCCGGAGTGGCTTCCTCGTTTTTAAACAAAGGAGTTTTATGGACAGTGCTCGGGGATCCATCACTTGTGGGATAAAAGCCATTTTCCCGCCCTTGGTTGTGGTTTCTCTCCTTTTAGCGAAGCCCCAGGGAATCACCGAGCGCTTGTGCAGGAAAAAGCCATCCCTGGGCTTGAAAGAAAAAAAGGTGATAAATTCCACTTTCGTAGTTCTTCTCAAAGAGTTTTTTTGTTTCTGCTCGTTCCTGTGATTTAATCTTGATGATTTCTATTTCTGCGTCTTTGGAGATTTTTAAAGATACTTGGGTACTTACTGGAGTACCAATACGGATCGCAGTCTAGATTAAGATGCATGGGCTGAATGTGGGGGTCTCTAGTGGAAGAGGTGTGGCGCAGCGGCCAGGGCGACTGACCATGGAATCTGGGCCCCCGGCATCGGCGGCAGGTCAGCCCAGCACCATGTGACTCTGGGCAATAGCTTGCTTAATCTTCCCGAGGGCCCCCAGCGCCGGGACACTACTTCGGAGTTACAAATACTGTTATTTCATTTCATTTGGGTGCAAAGTCATGTGTGTGAGATCCAGGCCTGCACCGGAAGGAGTTAATGTCTGCAGGTCGGGAATGACCACCATTAGCTGTTCTAGGTGTGACCCAAGGCCAGGAGCAGGAGTGTGCGCATACTTTGGGAGAAGGAGTCATTTTTTGCAGCCAGTCAAGCAAGTGGAGTGCCTGCCAATGAGTGCAAATGTAATCAGAGTGTAAGTGATTGAATGTAGTTAACGCCTTGCCTTCAGGCTCTGGCAGGAATGAGGCATTGGCCCAAATTAACACAGAGCCCCATAGTGGGTGGCATCCCATGTAATAAACGAGAGCATGTTTGTTTTTTTACTATGCCCAATGCTTGTCATCAGCTGCTGACAGCATGGGTACAGCGAATGAGACTGGCAGCTGGCGGGCACTGGCAATGCTCTACACTGTGCCCTGTTCAGATCTACGGATACAGATGTGAGCCCGGGACCCAGGAATCCTCATCCACACTAAAATGGCTCCTCCCCGCTTTGCCACTGAACTCTACACATCCCTTTTTGGTAGGCATGGCGAGATTAAGTGATTTGGCCAGAATCACAGGGTGTTGAGTCGACGCCGACACTCAAACCTGGTTCCACAGCTCCAAAGTGGGCAGCTCTGACCCTTACGTCACGTGCTCATCCTTTTAATCAGTGTAGCGGGGGTGTTATAGGTGAATGACAGGTTCCAGTACTAGGCTTGCAGACACTTCGAAAGTAAAGACATGGGTGCAGATTTACAAGAACTTGCGCATCTCTGCATATTTGCAGAGATGTGCCTGTTAATTTGGGTGATGAAAAAATAGCCTTGCGCCACCATTGATGCGCCGCACCAAGGCACAAGGACAGACCGATACGTGACGCATATTTTGTCAGAAAGGCAACGCATTGCTGGAGCTGTGTCGTAAGCACGACGCAACTCCAGCAATGGTTAGGAATGCCTATTCCTAACATGCTGCGTCACTCCTTACGCCTGCTTCAAGCAGCCGCAAGGTTTTGACGCAGTGGCGTCTTAAAAGTCACTCAGTGAAATCTTGTAGATATCACTGAGTCACTTTTACGCAGCTTCCTTGCGACAGAACGCCCACACTGCATACATTATACCTGACACAGGTATAATGTAGCGCAGGGCTTTACAACGTGACGCATTTCACTAGATGTGTCACGTTGTAAATATATTGCATCATGGCACATTGTTTACGATGATACTGTGTCACAGAAGCGACGCAACGGCGGCGTAAAGTTGGCGCAAGGGGCTTGTAAATATGCCCCATGAGGCGGACCACGTGAAGCCTGTGGGTCACTGTGCTGTAATATTGGGGGCAGTACTGTCAGGACTGAGGTGTCGGTTTTACTAGTGGAGTAGGAGGGGCGCTGTCGTTCAAGAGTGAGTTGTTTGAACTTCAGTATGTTGGTCCTAGCGCTAGCGCCAGAGGGTATGTTTTTAAGATCAGTAATAAGGCGCTTTGGCTGAAACAAGGGAAGTCTCGGAACCGTAGAAGTGTGGGGGGGGGGGGGGCTCAGCAGATCAGGAGTGCGGTGCCTGGAGGTGCAGCGGATTGTCACATTAGTAGCATGTTCAAGGACCGGATGCCAGTCACACAGTATCACCATCCTCAAACAGCCTGGGCGTTACAATGCAAATCTCAAGTGATCTTTTCCTTCACATTTCAAACGGATGACAACACAACCAGCACCCGGAAGTCTTCACAAGATTTCTTAATTCCGCCATGTAAATGGTGTGCGATTACCTCGGGTAGCAACATGCACGGCCTGGCAGGCAAAGCTGTGAGCTTGCAGTCAAACAGTGCCAACAAAAGAGGGCAATCGTAGCATCGGTCTGTGCGATAGCTCAGTGAATGTTGATGTATGTGTGAACTGCATGTCACATATTCCGATACAGATAGGAACTACTTTGCATTTAATTTTTCTGCAGAGGAAACTGTGGGTGCAAGGTACCGCAAAATTATAGACACCCCAAAATTGGGGCAGAGTATCCTGTTATTTTAGACATCCCAAACCTTTACCTCAAATAGACTGTCCACATTCATTAGATCAGGACATGGTGTTGAACCTCAATTGCATGAGGTAATGTGTCCCTGTGTTAATGCACCTCCCAAAACATCAAAATCATAAAAATAATTTTTTTAAATAAATGGGTCCACTCAATAATTGAATTCTAGATCAATGGAAAACTTAAAGGGTCTTATTACAGAATGTTCAATTAAAGTGGCACAAAGTCAATGTCATGAATGCTTTCAAGTAAAAGGCAGAGAGAATGCAACATTTTTAAATTATTCTAAATCCCAAGTGGGCATCAAAAATAGTTAGTGTAACTGAGCATTCCTACGAGATTAGGAAATCTTCTGGCTCACCCCCAAAATCGAGGATTTTTATACATTATTTCTGCATAAGAAATTACAGATTCTGCAGACTGCTGTGGTGTAAGCAAATGTAGTAGTTCATCAGTAAATCAGTGAGCACGTGGAAAATAAATGTCATATTGCCTTAACACTCAAGCACTATCCCACTACATGAATAATTATTCTCCACCCTCTATGCTAATGTCACCCAGACAGTCTAGAACATAACTACTTTCATAAACAATCATGTGTTATGTGAATGAAGGAGTTACAGTCAACCAGCAGAAGGACCTTAAGATGTTTCAAGTTGTGACTGAAATTCACTGAGATCAGGACAGCAATAACTATAGAAATTAATCAATACATCTCAGCTTGACTGCATGCTGCAGAGTTTGTGAGAAAAGTTGGCAGGGGAAAAGAAGCGTGAGTCGCAGGGGTGGCTTTCATCTTGGACAAGATGGAGTTTATGTCTAAACTGAGGCCTAGTTAACACATATTAGGACAACCCACTACTACATGTTCTAGACAATGTGTTTCAAAATCATCAGTACTAAATCAGTTTGTACTTGTAAAATTGTGTGTGAAAATACAGTTAGCACATTGTTAATGATGCTCAAAAATATAAACCTATAGAAATCTAATACAAAAAAATGGGTGCTAGTTTGTTGGACACAATGAAAGCTAATATTTAAAGGCCTGATTCACACTCCCATATCTATACTCTTACATATGGAGTAAATGCTCAACATTTTTGGAATTCACAGAAGATACCAGCGGTATCCTGGCAAGCTATTATATTCACAGTTTCCTAAAAGTAACTGTTTGATTGTTTTGTAAATTCAAAGCGGCATATTTATAAGAAGCCTTCCGTCACCAGCTTGTCATTTTTTTTCAGGCTGTGGTGACGCAGTGTGCTGGCTCATATTTACAAGGGCACGCAAAGCCACCCTGTGTTCCATGGCAGTTGCTGTGGGTGTTCCCATGCAACACCCATGGATTCTGGTACATTCACATGGTCACAAGGTTTCATAAACCTGGGAATGCCTCAGATTCTAATGCCTCCCCAGGGGAGGCATAAAAGTGGCGCAACAAGGAGAAATATATTTATTTCTTCTCGTTTTTCCTCTATGTGTGGTGCATGCTGCACCACAGGCACACAGACGCAGGGTAAATAATAATAAATATGTCCTTACCTCTAACTGTCAGAATTTTTATGGTGTGTACTAGCAGAAAGTATGTCCTTTTACATAGCTTACACTGGTTTATATATGGCCCTGAATTGCAAATGGAAGGTGTGTGGCTATACTCCAAGTCTATTTTTGTCAGTGGGCTTGGCCCTCTAGTCTATATCTTTTTTTGTCACTAGATGTCCCTTAAATGTATTTTTATTTAAAGTATGTTTAATGTGGATCTTGGCTCCTGTTGTTACCGACTTTTTTCCACGTTGCTGAGAAATTAATTGTCAGTTCTTGTTCCTTTTAGTGCTGTCCTCTTGAATTGTATTGTTAGTGGAATTCACAGTGATCATTTCTATTCTTAGAGCGTGTTTTCCCTTTTATTATTATTTCTTCCGTTGGAACATTTAGAAGCACACCTACTTTATCAAGTGTAGTACCACTGTGATTGGTAAAAAGGTATGATCTTTACCTCTATGTATTTTAAAGGGCATTGGAAGAGTGTCTTTTGTGATTGGCTATTTACAAGACACCATATGCAGTAGCCGTCGGAGCCTCTGGAGGGAGTGTGCGAACAGTGTCAGGATCAGAGCATGTTTCCCTTTTAACTGAAAGCGGCTGTATCTCCCTGGTTGGAAAAGGGCCTTACCCCAGCTTCATCTAAAGGTGGGATGCAAGGATCCATAATATGATTTGTTTTCCACCCGGTTGCTCAGATAGTAATCAGTTATTAATGATACGTGTAACCTGTCTTTTGGTGTATTTTTCCATGTAATTGTATATCTTTTTTATCAGTATTCGATTAGCGAACCTCTGCTATTAGAATGTGGCTCAGATGTATTCAGAGGGACCCACACATTGATCTGAAATTGGCCCCTATTAACTTCTGCTGGTCCTTCCATCTGCTAGCCAATATATCGTAGTCCAGGCCAGGTGTCACCGAGATACCTAGGGGCCAGAAAGAATATGTCAGTGACTGAGGGGCATATTACCAAGGGCATTATCACCGCATTAGCGGGACTTTTTCCGGCTAATGCGGCGATAATTTTATCGCCCTATTACCAAGCTGTCGTTAACACCAGTTAGCGACAGCTGGTAGGCGATACCGGGAATTTAGGGGCCCACTTTGCATGTCAGCGATAATTATCGCTAATGACATGCAAAGTGGGCGTGCCAAGATGTTAGCGACTGAAAACAGTTGCTAACATCTCTAACGACTATTAACAACTTTTGGAAATATTCGCGCTAAGCGTGAATATCTCTAAAAGCTAACGCCTGCTAAAAGCAGTTCTTAGCCATGTTATCCAATGGAAGGTGGATAACATGGCTAAGAGCTTTGTCACGATAATGAATGAATATCGCAGATTTTTCAGCGATATTCATGCATTTCGCAGGATTTTTACCGCTTTTGAGATAAACCTTGATATCTCAGGTATCTCAGCGGTAAAAATCCTCGGTGCTCGGCGATATTTTTTTCCCGCGTTCCTAGAGGAAGCAGGGGGCATATTACCAACAACTAGCGATAATTATCGCTATGTTGGCTTAGCGGCAATATTTTTATCGCCAAGCTGCGGCGATTTTTATCGCTTAGGAACCTTGGGGCATATTATCAAGGGGGTTTATCTCCGCTTTTTTGGCTTTAAAAGCCAAGAAAGCAGAGATAAAATTATCTCCCTATTACCTAGCTGTCGCTAACACCAGTTAGCGACAGCTAGTAGGAGATAGCGACCATCTTGGGCCCGACTTTGCATGTCAGTGATATTTATCACTAATGACATGCAAAGTGGGCGTGCCAAGATGTTAGCGACTGAAAACAGTCGCTAACATCGCTATCTCCTATTACCAACTTTTGTAGATATTCGCGCTAAGCGCGAATATCTCCAAAAGCTAACACCTGCCCTGAGCAGTTCTTAGCCATATTATCCAATGGGAGGTGGATAACATGGCTAAGAGCATTAGCTTGGTAATGCATGAATATCGCTGACTTTTCAGCGATATTCATGCATTGCGGCGATTTTTATCACATTTGCGATAAACCTTGGTAATACCAAGGTTTATTTGCGGTAAAAATCGCCGCAGCTCAGCGGTAAATTTTTGTCTCTAACCAAGCAATAGCGATAATTATCGCTATTGCTTGTAATATGCCCCTCGCTATTATCAAGGTTTATCTCCTAAGCGATAAAAATCGTCCGAAATGCATGAATATCGCTGAAAAGTCAGCGATATTCATGCATTACCGAGCTAATGCTCTTAGCCATGTTATCCACCTACCATTGGATAACATGGCTAAGAACTGCTATGGGGCAGGTGTTAGCTTTTGGAGATATTCGCGCTTAGCCCGAATATCTCCAAAAGTTGGTAATAGGAGATAACAATGTTAGCGACTGTTTCCAGTCGCTAACATCTTGGCACGCCCACTTTGCATGTCATTAGTGATAAATTTCACTGACATGCAAAGCGGGGCCCAAGATGGTCGCTATCTCCTACTAGCTGTCGCTAACTGGTGTTAGCGACAGCTAGGTAATAGGGAGATAATTTTATCTCCGCTTTCTTGGCTTTTTAAAGCCAAAAAAGCGGAGATAAACCCCCTTGATAATATGCCCCCAGGTGTTTCTGCAGCGGTGAAATATTGTGGTTGGTCAATGCATGTAGTAGCTGGCTCGGGTCCTTGATGGAGCGGATACTAGTGCAAAGGGGAAAGCTAGTGGTCAGTCAAGGCTTCCCACGGCACGAGTGCCTGAGGATGGGACACTGATGAAAACAACGTAGCATCTGCAGACAGAGACAATGTAGGAAACAGGTGAAATAGTGTCACCAGAACCATCAAGGAATGTCACTGGCCGAGGTGCAGGAATAGGCCTACAGTGTTCTCCCCGGTCACAGGTTCACTTATATATTGCCTTTGACGGCTGCATGTGATATAGGCAAGCTCAAGAGTGACGCCTAGTGGCTGGTCTCGAATCTGGAAGGTCCTTTATTTGGAAATCCACCACTGGGGCAACGTTAGAGTCTGCTGCTAAAACAGAGAAAGGACCAGGGACATGGCGGGAAAAACCTGTAAGACATACATTTTTACTGTCTTCTTCGGCTCCTCAAATATGGGTAAGGGCAAAAGTCAACAATGATTCATTGAAACTCCCGGGACAGGAGACTGGTTGCACAATGACCACCTAACATAGTGCATACCGCTGCGCACACTGAATTGTCTCACAACCACCTGCGAAGAATGAGATGCCGAGTTGTCCCTGCTCAAATTCAATCGTGCTTTGCCCTACAGGTTGTCAAACGCGACTTTCATTACGAAAATCAGGAAACGGTCCAATTATATATGTTTCTATTCACTTTCTCCTATTTGTCGACGCTGTTCTAATACTCTACAATAAAGCAAATGTATTATTGAGTCATGAATTCCGGCAGTGGAATCTGGAGATGGTGCAGAAAGAGGGGGCGGGGAGGGGTGAGAAAGAAAGTGATGTGTACCCTTTGAATAAACTACTACCCCCCAAGAATGGTGTTCGGTAAACTTGTGTTCGGTGGGTAGTAGCTGCCCGCATACCTGCGCCTGTCTTTTGTCTCAATAGAGATGCATCTAAAATTGCGGCACCCCATTGTGGTGGCAGCTGTTATTGCCAATTGTTTTGCCGCCAGCGGCCGCCTGTTCGCGGCCTTATCGCGGCGGGCAGCCAGTGTCGCGCTGATGGCATCTCTTTGTGAGGTCGCCGGTACACGCGCCCGAAGAAAAGGCTGCGATAGGCATCTCTCGGTGCCGGAGACACAAACGCGGGGACGTTCCGGCACTGACATTCCTGAAGGGCGTTCGACGGCTTAATAGAGCTGTCGCTGCAGGAGACAGTAAATATATGCACACCGTCACGCACATACAGAAAAGGTAAAGTTCGAGCCGAGCAATGCATGTCTGTAGACGTATGCTGTTTTCCATACCGTGGAGGGTGGGACGAAGACTATAGTAAAGGTGTTTCGAACCCCAAAACAAGCAAATAACACGTGCCCTGCCACTGCAGGGTTTCATGTCACTGTCGTTACTGGGATCCAATGGACCACCTGCACTCTCGTCCCACTGCACCTGCTGCGCTAATGATAGCTACGGTCATGGGTAACAGAGAACCTGATTGGACAGCCACTCCCGGTGTGGTTGTTGTTGATGTCACACCATCAGCCCTACTTTAAACACAAAACTTGACACTCACCCCTGGGAATGAAGGCCCACTTCTCCAGTCTACTTCCTCTCCTAACCCACCACTTTCCATTAATAACGCCGCCCCATCAGCCTCCATTCACCTTCAGTCATTCAACGCACAACAATCACGACAAGGGCAGCACCTGCAGTCGGCCAGGGGTCCGAGTATCGATTCTAATAGTAGCTGACAGAACACTGAAGACACTACTGCTCTAAGGAGAACAACTGAAGAACCGCAACTCAATAACAAACACAAGATACACCCAAGAGGGAGCCTCCAAGTGACGTCACCAAATGGTTCTATGCCTACTCTGCATAACCCAGAGTTGGGCCACTGAGGACTGTGAAAAATACAGGCAGGGTCAGATTGGGAAGACGGGAAGTCAGGCATTGGGTGATGAGCCGGTACATCAGGGTAATCTCTGGGCCGGTTTTCTAGGGTCTCTGTAAACCGGCCCTCAAAAACTTACTTTCTAGCCTGGTCCCTGTCAAATCACTGTAAAGTATTGCCAGTATCATTGGCACTCCCCTGCCATACTGTCAAAGTGAGGCTGGCGCCCAGGTGTTGCTCTGGGCCATAGGGAATTCTCACCTCAGCCCCCAGCCTCGTGTGGCCATCCCAGTCCAGCCCAGAAGCCATGTCATGCCCCCACGGGGGCATCACTTTCAGGCCATGGTGAATGTGGGGTGGGTTGGAATATGCAGGGGCTTCGCAGGGTGGCTATTCTCACCTAAGCCCTCCTGGACTAGCAGCAGCAGCTGTGTGCTTTTTTTGAGCCCCCTCCCCTGCCAGGTCATACCCTGAGGCTATAATGGGATGCGGAGGAGGTTAGTAAGAGAAATTGCATCGATAGGGGCCAGGTGTTGTCACCTAGGCCTCAGTGTCTTTTATGCCTTGGTGGGGGTAGTTTGCATAGGCCTTGCTGGGAAGTACACTTTCCCAGAGGAAATAAAAACATAGGGTGTAGAGTTATGGTCTCAGAGCTGCTGACGATGGAACAGGGGTGTACGTTTGAGTTCTGGCGTCAGCTCAACATCCAGTGATTCTGGACAAATCACTCAATCTCCATACCTAAAATAAGAATGAATTGGACGTTGTGCAATGTAGCTGGTGCTCATGGTAATAGCCAAAATGACTTTGGACCACGTTTTCGCTAAATAAAACCACAACAAAATACTAACCATTGGGGAATGTGGCCTACTTATTTTGTGGATGCCCAGGCCTAGGCCCAGGCCTAATTGTGATCCCAATCCTACCCTACCTACATGCGCATTGCATGCCATGAGTGTTGTTGAAGACCAAAGCTAGGACTGTAAGTCAGTTGGATGCCACCCATATCCCCCTTCAGTACCCAAAGACCTATTGTCCCAGCAGGTTCTTGGTCAAATTTTTGGGACATGTGAGTGTTAACACTGAAATATTTCATCATGTTACTCGGCCTTTGTATTGCACACATCTACAGTGGGCATGCCCATTTTGTACCAGAGCAGACTTGCTCAGTACTTTCAAAAACTTTCAAGAATACCGGGTAATTTTTAAGCCTGAGAACAAAATGGAAAGGCAAAGCTAATCAGATTTGTAACATTTACATTCTGGGGGTAGAAAACGAAAAAAAGGTACTCCTGGAGATACTGAAGGAAAACAAAAGCTTGACAAACATAAAAACACTTCTGAGCGCCACTACCAGAAAACATTTCAATCTATGTAAGTCTGTCCCTTCTCGAATCATAATCTTAGATATTTAGGGACATATGTACAAGCCCCTTGTGCCACCAGCGGTGCAGTGTGCTGTCCCATATTTACAAGGCCACACAAAGCCAGCCTGCATGGCTTTTCATGGCCTTGTAAAAATTAGGGTTGGGTGTAGTTCGCGAAGTAGCGCTACGCCAAGCAACGCAAAGTGTACTTCACACTACGCGAGCTACGCGTAGCACTACGCGAACTGAGTAGTAGCCAGTTCGCACTGTGCAAGTTGCTGTTTTCAATATTTGAACAGTGAGGACAAGCATCCGGCACTGTGCAATCATTGAAAACGGTATCTTGCACAGTGCGAGCTGTAGTTTTCTGCCGCTCAAGTAGATTTTTACTCGAGCGGCAACTTTCTCAACGCGGACTGGTAGTTTCTCATCGCTAGCGGTCACGAGCATACGTGACCACTCGCAATGAGAACCCTGACCTCCCCGCGTTGAGTATCTCGCGGGAGGTTTATTTTCCACGCTCGTGATCGACAACTTGATGTTGCTGATCGCGAACAAGGAAAAAGCTTTTGACAGCAAATAGCCTGTGTGAGGATACCAAACTTTACTCACCTGTACCTCACAAATGCTAATTTCCGCTGTTTTAGCTCACCACAACAATCGGTTCTGAATTAAAACCCACGTAGGTCAAACATGACCACACCCTAGCTGCATATAGGTTGATCACTCACCTTACAAGTCGGCTACAAAAATGTGATTTTTAACATGCCATACTAAAATGACTCTTCCCTGTACGTTTGTCTCTGTCCTTGTTTATGTTATATGTAGTAAAGCTAGAGGGAATCCCCCTCTTACATATAATCGCACCTTAGAGAGAGCGACACATAAACCAATAACACGATCACCATAATTTAGTTTTTTATTTTAACTTGCACCTTATACACATACTCACTTGGTCCTGAGGAAAGCCAGTTTTAAATTAAAAAAGGCCTGGCTGAAACATGTAGACCACACAGGACGCAGGAGGTCTTAACTCGCACTCCAACGTGTCTAACTGCCTTTTTATTGCTAACAGGGGCCCAGTTATTAAAACTTATTTATTTACCCTCGGGTACTGGGACCCACTGTATAGCTTTTAACTTCACTTTCTCACTCACTACACTCAGCGAATATACCAGCTCCGCAGTAATCTGGCGTCGAAGCACACCCGGGGCACATTCGGTCTCACTGTGGTGGGCCAGATGATGAAGCATGCCACCAACCAGGTTGGTGGGTGAGGCCTTCATGAACAAACCAACAGGTTTGCCAGCTTGCGTACTTCTTTGAGTCCCCCTTCCCACTGTAAACATAGCTAGTCCTATTTGATTTGTACACTTTTCTAATTACGTCATTCCTCAGTTAAAACAATACTTACCCCACCCTCCCTTCTGATGTTAACTGTTGCGCCATAACTCCAATAATAAATGTTCACTTCATGTTGTTAATGCTTCATATAACACGTAGTGTACAATATTTGCAAGATGTCACAAAAATGATATTTCAAAACACTAAATTGTGTCCATTAACTGATTGAAACCAGATATTCACACGCACGTATCTTAGGGTCCTTGGGTGTGCATCTCACATTTTTAAACATATCCAATATTGATTCATTGTGCTTTAATCTTCTCTGTGGGTGCTACTTGCAGGTAGGGCAGAAAATCGAATGTCACTATTAGAGATTGCCGTCCACACCTATTTACACTTATTTTAACCAGGTTTTTCCAAACTGTAAACTGCATGCGTGCCGCCTGGAATACGTGATCTGCCCCTTGTCACGTGGGTAATTTCAACATCAAAGATGGAGCGGTACTACACTCCAATCCAGGTGCACAGTTGTGATTATCACATAATCCTTTTCAATAGCTCTTTCACTTTTGACAATAATTGCTCCATGTAATCCAAAACTTATTTTCTTCATGCCATTTTATTTTCTGAGTTTGTAACACACGTGGTTTGCTTATATTTCAGCAACTTCTCAGGCACTGGATATACCCATGCAGGCCTATTTCCGTGCACGTCAACAAACATAAAACATCCTTGGTTGCAAGTTCATGTATTGCCCTATGCATTTCGGACTCTATAAAGTTCCTTCGTCAGGGGTTCTCTGCAAAGTTAAAAAACGTGACAGTTAAAATCTAACTTAAAATCTTTTAACAATTTATATTTACATTCGAGCAACATCATACTGTGTTTCTATTTATAGCGCTTTCCCTCTAAACCCAGAGACCAATGCCTCCGTAATAAAACTTGAGGAATGCTCTGGCAAACCACTTTGCCATGTGTTTTAAACCTTCCTTTACCTTAAGTGACACCACAAATCTTAACTTCTAGTCGCCTCCTACCGCCCCCTTCATATGTTCAGCTTTCCATTCCCCCGATATCGTTCATATAACCTCGTACCTTCGCAACTTAAAATGGCATCATTCCTTGCTCCAACATATTTTTCTCTCTATCGGCAGTTAACAACACGCCGTATTTTCAACTACTTTATCACCTGATCCGTTGCCCTACCTCTTAAAGCGGAACCTGTCTCAACCTTTCAATTAGCACTGTTATCAACGCTACTGACTACATTGCCCATGATATACCTATACATCAATCTATCAACCCACGAGTTTAGCGAAAATCCTTCTTATGTCACTTTTCTAATTACTTAACGTTTAAATAATTGACAACACAGTCCAAAATTCATGTTTTCCAATGAAATTATTTACTTCATAAATCATCAGAATCAATTTGAGTTCATCGTATTCATTTCATATCCATCAACATAATATCATTTGTCCAATGCATTTCGGGCTGTGCCCTTCATCGGGGACAGTGGGCTGAAAACAAGGGATAATCACGATATAATCAAAATGCAATATTGTATTACACAGAGGCATATAAACGTACAGCATGCTATAAATAATTCGTGCTCAGTGATTAAGTGAAAAACCCCAAAGTGAATATGTGCTATAATCTGAAAAAAACTGCCTGCAGGCACTCACATGGATCAATGGTTGCGATGAGAGTGTCATCAACTAAACTGATACAATAGTCCAAACTGAAATGATAATAGCGCAAATAAAATCTAGTTACTTTGTGTACAAGCATATGAATAGTAAAGCTACTCGTTTCGGATATAGAACACTTACTCGTGAGACGCGCAGCGTCACTACTGCAAACTCGTAAAACGGAGTCTTCCTGGTGGTTTCGCGCGATCTCGCTAGACCGCCAATGTCTGTGTTCATATCAAAAAGAGATGCAGACTAACTTAGTTACCTGAGTGTGGATTGGTCTGGCTTCCGATCATGTGATCGGGAATCAGCCAATCCTTATCTAGAGTGATACAAACCAAAGTATCTAGAGTTCAATACATCGAAGCAAAGATAAATAAAGTTATACAAGGAACCAAACTAGAAAAAAACATTAGAATGTATAAACAGGGATTGGAATGAAACTAAATAAAATATCGTAGGTGGTAATAGAAATGGTAATAGAAACCACACATGCTGTATTCTAGGTACAAGGCTAAAGTTGCGAAAAAACATCTATTAAAGATAACATGTAAATTCTGTCCGGTCATTAGGACCAAATGGTATATGAGAATTCAGCAAATATATCCAGTTATTTTCCCTTTGTAGCAAAAACAGTTATTATCTCGCCCTTCCTTTTTTTCAATGACTTCTAAAATCAGGAATTGCAACAGAGATATGTTATGCTGTGCTTCTTTGAAATGCATGGCTACACATGATTTTACATTACCAGTTCTAATGTTGGATTTGTGTTCATGCAGTCTTGTTTTAATCTTACGTGTGGTCTTACCAACGTATGCCTTCCCACATGGGCATTTCAACATATAGATGGCATTAGCTGTGTCACAAGTGGCATTAACATGAAGTTTAATTTTATGTCCTTTCATAGGGTGAGTTAGATAATTATCCAGTATTTGGGTGTCTTTCATAGATTCACATGCCTGAATCATTCCCCGTCGCCGAGACGGGAGCCTCCGGTACATAAAAAAGTAATGTCCTAAGGACATACATAGAGAATATAGGCCGAAGGGCCTCCCCTTTTGGGGCCTTTCCACGTCCTTATGTAAAAGGACCGAACTCTCATCGTTAGCCAATCAGCTCCGACCTCCTTCTAGAACCTTCCCGGGAGGAGCCTCCGTCCCTCAGATTTTTCTACCGCACGTTGTGCTAGGGAGTCTCCAACCTGAGCTCTTCAGGTTTCCAAAATTCGAAGTCTCAAACTTCACCGAAATTCACTTTGTACGAAAAGGATTTCATCCTAGCATCGACTACATGTCGGAATCTAATAAGAAAACTTCGTCCATGGCGGACTCACAGAGGAAAGCCCTCCTAAGGGCCTGCTCCTCCTGCGGCAAGCAGCGGATTCAAGCGGAGGACAAGCACGACCTGTGCTTATATTGCCTGTACCCTGACCACGTCACTGACAAGTGTAGGGTGTGTAGAGCCTTCCCAAAGAAGACGGTTAAGGAACGGGAAACTCGCCTTCGCGAATGGCTCGACAGGCTTAAGGTCCGAGACACTCTGGAATCTTCCGAGGGTAGTGTCTCCGCGACCTCCAAAGTCTCCAAGAAGAGACCCAGGGTGCAGTCCCCTGGAGAGACAGACACTCCTCCTAAGAAGGCGCACAGGAAGCCTTCGGAGGCACGCTCCACCACCTCCTCCGTGTCTGTTAAGGATGGCCAGAGGTTCAAGAAGCCCGCTCCCTCTACTAAGCGGACCACCTCAGTCACGACCACTGTGTCGACTGCTACGGCCTCATCGCCCTCCGCGGCGACCACGACGACCACCCCTGCGTCCTCGGGCGCACCGGTCTCCTCGACCATTCCTCTGAAACACTCATCCAATACGAAGGCCGCCTCTTCGTCACCTAAGAGGTCTAAATCTTCAGGTACGCCTTCGCCGAAAACACCTCATACCGAAGGCTCGTCACCCAAGACATCGAAGTCAAGTTCGTCTCCTAAACAGTCGAAGTCAAGTTCAAAAACCACACCTTCGACAAAGGCATCTCAAGTCCACGACCCTACCATCAGTAAGGCGGCGAAACCCTTATCCCCGCAAAAATTGGTACCATTAACCCTGACGGAGGTGCCCAAATCACCAACACACATGGCGGGAGCGCCACCTTCACGCACGTCGTCGGAAGAGACCCCGGCGCCATCTTGGAAAGAATCGAGATTGGTCGAAGTCTCTATTCACTCGATTCCAACGCCCTCGGTTCGCCCAACGGTGGAATTGGCACCCGAGGAAGAACAAGACACACTACAAAGTGAGGAGTCGGACGGAGAACAGGAGGTTCACGAAGAACACCAGGACGTCCAAGAGATCCGGGACGGAGTGATGTATCAAGGCAGCTCCCTGACCGTAGACACGGTGAAAACCCCGATGATCTGTTTGCCACTGTCTCTGGTCAACGATTTGAAATCCCTGGTGCAGGACTATAAACGAAGGTTCCCGGACGCAGACAGCGGTGCCCAGGTACCGGTCACCCAAGCGCAACCGTCGGCCTCGCACCCTTCCGCTCCCCCGGCCCGTCCTCGGAGCCAACTCCGACCGCAAACACAGGCGGAGGACTCATCGGAAAGCGAGGAGGATGACACGGACTTAGAGGAAGGCGAGGTACAAGACGTCGCCTCGGACCACAGAGACGAAGATGCCGATGCTGCGTCATCACACCATTCGTCTGCCCCGGCATCCCCGAGACCGCGCCACTCTGAAACGGCGGACGTGGGAGGTTTCCACAAACTGGTGGACAGAGCTGCAAGGAGGTTTCACATGGCGGTGGAATCCGCGGAAACGGAATGCTTCCTCCATGATTTCAAGGAGCACACACAGAAATCGACCAAGTCTATTCCTTTGATAGACTTTCTTTGGGAACAGGGCAAGAAGCTGATGCTCACGCCTGCCTCGGTGCCGGCGGTGGTTCCGCGCCTAGACAAAAAATATAAGGCCCCGAACTCCGCACCTGCCTGCCTGACCGGCCACCCCAAACCGGACTCGGTTGTCACTCAGGCGGCCCAAAAACAATCCCGAAACCCCTCCTCGCCGCTGTCCGCGCCCCCGGACAAGGAAGGAAGGAAGCTGGACACCATAGGCAAGAGGTTCTCCACCACATCCGCCATGTCCATCAAGGTGGCAAACTCCATCGCCCTCCTGGGCCGCTACAACCGCCAGCTATGGGAAGACATAGCTCCCTACCTGCAAGGCCTGCCGGCCACGGTCCAGGACGAGGTGAAAGCTCTTCTGGCGGAGGGACAAAACTCCGCGGCTGAAATTATCGACTGCGCCATCGACGCAGCCATGACGGGATTCCGCCAGTTGGCCGGGGCTGCCGTGCTCCGCCGCCAGGGCTGGCTCAAGGCGACGTCTTTTCGGCAGGAGGTCCAATCTAAGGTGCTGGATATGCCGTTCGATGGGCAATTCCTCTTTGGGGAGAAGATAGACGAGGCACTCCAGGCCATCAAGAAAGACACCGACACGGCGAGGGCTCTGGGCTCCCTCCAGTCCCGGAACCAATCCTTTCGGGGAGGCCGCTCCAGAGGTCAGTACTCCTACAGAGGTTCCTACCAAAATCGGTCGTCCTATTCCTATGGCAACAGGAACCAACCCCAGCAGAAACAACAGTCCCGACAGTCATCCTATGGGAGATCGTCCTTCAGAGGCAAATCCGCCAAGAAGGGCGCTGGCGGCCGCCAGTGACCACTTACTCCAGCCAGTCCCACCACCGTCTCCATCCTTTCGAATTGGGGGAAAACTGACCCACTTCCTCCACAATTGGCGAAAAATCACTACGGATCGGTGGGTACTACAAATAATTCAATTTGGACATTCCCTCGAACTGGTCAACACCCCTCCCAACACCCCTCCGCTGAAGCGTGCTCACAGACACCTGCACCTCCTTCTCCAGGAAGTCTCTGCCATGTTGGTCAAAGGAGCCATCGAAAAGGTCCCGGACTCCCAGAAAGGGAAGGGTTTTTATTCCCACTTCTTCCTGGTCCAACAGAAAGGGGACAAGTGGAGGCCGATCTTAGACCTCCGGGCACTCAATGCCTTCCTACGGAGTCAATCCTTCCGGATGGTCACAATCCAGGAGATCCTAGGAGCACTGGAAAGAGGCGACTCGATGGTCTCCCTGGACTTACAGGACGCCTACTACCATGTCCCCATACTCGTCAGGCACAGGAAATACCTAAGGTTCGAAATAGCGGGCAGACATTACCAGTTCAAGGTCTTGCCGTTTGGCCTCAAATCTGCCCCACGTATCTTCACAAAGTGCTTGGCGCCCGTGGCTGCCTTCCTGCGACAAAGGGGTCACCAGGTGTTCCCCTACCTGGACGACTGGCTGGTGAAGGCTCCTTCCCCGGAGGACGCGCTGGCTTCCTTCAACGCCTGCAGCGCTCTTTTCCAACAGCTGGGTCTGACGATCAACCTCAAAAAATCATGCACTACTCCGTCAACGAGGATCACCTTCCTAGGGGCAACCCTGGACACGGAGCGTGCGAAGGCTTTCCCCTCAGAGGACAGGATCTGCAAAGTACTGTCTCTGGCCGCGGCGGTGGCCAAGAAGCCTCGCATCAAGGTCCGGACGTTCACCTCTTTGCTAGGGATGATGTCTTCATGCATTCTCCTCGTACCGCACTGCAGGCTCCGCATGCGCCCCCTACAGGAAGCGTTGGCGAGACAATGGAAACAGTGTTCAGGCTCCTTCGACGACATTCTCACAATCACGCCGGCCATCATAAAGGCCCTGCTGTGGTGGAGAAACAGGACTCACCTGACGGCCGGATTGCCGTTCCTCCTGCCGCCGGCACCACTGGTCATCACGACCGATGCCTCACTGGAAGGCTGGGGCGCAGTACTGTTAGACCTTCGAGTCAGCGGCAAATGGGACGCCCAGGAGACACAACTACACATCAACCTCCTGGAACTGAGGGCAGTGTACCTGGCTCTTCAGGCCTTCCTGCCACGCATCGGCTCTTCCCCTGTGCTCGTCAAAACAGACAACACCACGACGATGCACTACCTGAACAAACAAGGGGGAACGCGATCTCTCTCTCTCTCACGAGAATCGCAAAAAATCTGGAACTGGTTGGTGGCGCACGGCCTCTCCCTCAAGGCGGAGTACGTTCCAGGGAAGGAGAACACTATCGCGGACGCCCTCAGCAGGCAGACCTCTCTCTCCCACGAATGGGAGCTCAACGGCGACACGGTGGCCCACGTCTTCTCACAATGGGGCACCCCGAGGATCGATCTCTTCGCGACGGCAGAGAACACCAAATGCCGAAGCTACGCAAGCTGGCATCCCCAACGGGGGTCGCTGGGAAATGCTTTTTCCATCGGCTGGTCCAGCGTGTTTGCGTACGCTTTTCCGCCGTTCCCGATGATACCGAGGCTCCTCCGGAAGATGAGGACGGAACCGTGCACGCTGATACTGATTGCTCCGTACTGGCCGAGACAACATTGGTTCTCGGATCTTCTTCGCCTATCCATCAGGCCGCCGATTCACCTGCGACAACTCCCGAACCTCTTGACAATGTCCGGAGGCCAGGTACACCACCCGAACCTCCGTTCGCTCAACTTATCGGCTTGGCTCCTGAGCACTGTGAGTTCGGGGAGCTAGACATACCACAGGACTGCAGGGCAGTACTGGCCAAAGCGAGAGCGAGCAGCACGACCAAGACCTACTCGCTGAAGTGGAAGAGGTTCTGCGTGTGGTGTTCGGAACGCGACTTACACCCGCTCCGGGTCACCCCAGTACAGCTGCTACCGTACCTACTGCACCTGGCTCAATCGGGACTGGCTCACGCCTCCATTAAGGTTCATCTGGCTGCGATTTCTAGGTTCACCAGGACCCCATCGGGACCCTCCCTCTGGTCCAGTCGACTGGTAAAGCAATTTCTAAAAGGACTTTACAGATCCTTTCCGAGGCCTCGGAAAGTTCCTCCAACCTGGCAGTTGAACTTGGTGCTAAACCAATTGATGAAACACCCATTCGAGCCCATACACCGGGCATCGCTCAAGCATCTTTCCTGGAAAACGGCTCTCCTGCTAGCCCTGACGTCGGCCAGAAGGGTCAGCGAACTTCAGGCGCTGTCCATTCAGGAACCGTATCTCCAATTCAGGCACGACCGAGTGGTACTCAGGCCCAACCCTAAATTCATTCCCAAAGTGCCGTCAGACTTTCATCTGAACGAACCAATTGTCCTCAAGTCGTTCTTTCCGGACCCTTCCACGGCAGCGGAAAGGGCGCTGCATTCCCTGGACATTAAAAGGTGTCTCAAATTCTACTTGGACAGGACCAAAGACGTCAGGAAGTCTTCTCAACTCTTTGTAGCCTACAGCAACCCGCGCAGGGGGTTACCCTTGACAAAACAGAGCATCTCACGCTGGATTTCTTCAGCAATTGCTTTCTGCCATGATCAGGCCGGACGACCTTTGACAGACCGAGTGGCTGCCCACTCGACCAGAGCGATGTCAACGTCAGCGGCGCTCTTCGCTGGAGTGACGATCCTGGACATCTGCCGAGCGGCGACATGGAAGTCCCCGCATACCTTTTCCAAGCACTACTGCCTGGACATCGAACTGCAGAAGGACGCTGCAGTGGGACAAGCGGTGCTGCGCCATCTCTTCCAATAAGGTGAGCCTTACCTCGTCCCGCCATCCAGGTATGCACATTCTTAATGGTTTTCTCTGCTATATGCATGAATATATATTACCATGTTTTCTCTCAGGTTGTCTGTACTTTCTGCAGGCCTACTAGATGTGAGAATGTGCCTTACCACTATGCATGTATAACTGCTGGCTACTCTGATTCAGGCATGTGAATCTATGAAAGACACCCAAATACTGGATAAGAAATGCGTTACTTACCTGTAACAGCAGTTATCCAGTATTGGTGTCTTTCATAGATTCACATGCAACCCTCCCGCCTCCCCGGTAAGGACTCACGTACCTCTAGGTCTACATTGCGACACCCTAGCTGGGTGCGTACGAAAATCTGAGGGACGGAGGCTCCTCCCGGGAAGGTTCTAGAAGGAGGTCGGAGCTGATTGGCTAACGATGAGAGTTCGGTCCTTTTACATAAGGACGTGGAAAGGCCCCAAAAGGGGAGGCCCTTCGGCCTATATTCTCTATGTATGTCCTTAGGACATTACTTTTTTATGTACCGGAGGCTCCCGTCTCGGCGACGGGGAATGATTCAGGCATGTGAATCTATGAAAGACACCAATACTGGATAACTGCTGTTACAGGTAAGTAACGCATTTCTTTCCTCTGATGATGTTATTACAATGACCACATTGTAGACAGGGTCTAGTTCCGCGAAATGTCTCTTCTGACTTGATTTTGATCTTAAGTAATTCTCCAAGATTTCTGCCCCTGGTGAAGGCAAAAATGGGTTGTTGATCAAAAGTGTTCTTGAAGTCTGGTTCAGATTTCAGGATTTTCCAGTGATTTTTAATTATTTTCTTGAACTTGTAACTCACTGTAGAGTATTTGGACACAATCGTCGTTCTCTTCTCTTTGTCTCTGATGTGTGTTTCCAATAGTTCTATTCTCTGCATGTTGTTTACTTTTTGTGTCGATTGATTTATCAACATCTTTGGATAGCCTCTGTTTTGAAATCTGTCACCCATTTCTTTGAGTTTTATGTCCACTTTATCTGAGTCAGGTGTGATTCTCTTCACCCTCATCATCTGTGATGTGGGTAAATGATGTTTCAGAGGATCTTGATGAAAACTTTGAAAGTGCAAGGTATTATTCCTGTCAGTTTCTTTGCGATACATCTCCGTTTCGATACTTCCTAGGTGTAGATTGATGCGTACATCTAAAAAGGTAATGGTTTTGTCTGACATTTCCCAAGTGAGTTGTATCCTATTCAATTCTGTTAATGCTCTTTCTAGGGATTCTTTGGTGCCCTTCCACAGGATAAAAAATGTCATCTATGTAGCAGACAAGCATTTTCAAGTTGGTGATCCAAGTAGGGTTGTTCAATATATTTTGTTCTTCATAGGATTTCATAAAGATACACATCAATCTACACCCAGGAAGTATCGAAACAGAGATGTATCGCAAAGAAACTGACGGGAATAATACCTTGCACTTTCAAAGTTTTCACCAAGATCCTCTGAAACATCATTTACCCATATCAGAGATGATGAGGGTGAAGAGAATCACATCTGACCCAGATAAAGTGGACATAAAACTCAAAGAAATGTGTGACAGATTTCGAAACAGAGGCAATCCAGAGATGGTGATAAATCAATCGACACAAAAAGTAAACAACATGCAGAGAATAGAGCTATTGGAAACACACATCAGAGACAAAGAGAAGAGAACAACGATTGTGTCCAAATACTCTACAGTGAGTTACAAGTTCAAGAAAATAATTAAAAATCACTGGAAAATCCTGAAATCTGAACCAGACTTCAAGAACACTTTTGATCAACAACCCATTTTTGCCTTCACCAGGGGCAGAAATCTTGGAGAATTACTTAAGATCAAAACCAAGTCAGAAGAGACATTTCGCGGAACTAGACCCTGTCTACAATGTGGTCATTGTAATAACATCATCAGAGGAAACTATCTAACTCACCCTATGAAAGGACATAAAATTAAACTTCATGTTAATGCCACTTGTGACACAGCTAATGCCATCTATATGTTGAAATGCCCATGTGGGAAGGCATACGTTGGTAAGACCACACGTAAGATTAAAACAAGACTGCATGAACACAAATCCAACATTAGAACTGGTAATGTAAAATCATGTGTAGCCATGCATTTCAAAGAAGCACAGCATAACATATCTCAGTTGCAATTCCTGATTTTAGAAGTCATTGAAAAAAAGGAAGGGCGAGATAATAACTCTTTTTTGCTACAAAGGGAAAATAACTGGATATATTTGCTGAATTCTCATATACCATTTGGTCTTAATGACCGGACAGAACTGACATGTTATCTTTAATAGATGTTTTTTCGCGACTTTAGCCTTGTACCTAGAATACAGCATGTGTGGTTTCTATTACCATTTCTATTACCATCTACGATATTTTATTTATTGTCATTCCAATCCCTGTTTATACATTCTAATGTTTTTTTCTAGTTCGGTTCCTTGTATAACTTTATTTATCTTTGCTTCGATGTATTTAACTCTAGATACTTTGGTTTGTATCATTCTAGATAAGGATTGGCTGATTCCCGATCACATGATCGGAAGCCAGACCAATCCACACTCAGGTAACTAAGTTAGTCTGCATCTCTTTTTAATATGAACACAGACATTGGCGGTCTAGCACGATCGCGCGAAACCACCATAAAGACTCCGTTTTACGAGTTTGCAGTAGTGACGCTGCGCGTCTCACAAGTAAGTGTTCTATAGCCGAAACGAGTAGCTTTACTATTCATATGCTTGTACACAAAGTAACTAGATTTTATTTGCGCTATTATCATTTCAGTTTGGACTATTGTATCAGACAACAACAAACAGGGTTTTAGCTGTAAGGGAAATGCTGGGCTCACTGCTTAGGTTGACGCGCAGGAGAACGCAATGAAGCAGAAGGTGCATGCAGGTGAGGGGTAATTCCCTGAAACCCCTCAAAGTGTGCTCAATGAACACACTGATACATGAAAAGCAAAACCAGCTGCACACTAAAGTAAAGTTCAAGCAAGGAAGATGTCTCAATGGACATAAAGTTCAATGATCACAGATGGAGGATTCTTCTTTTTTTAAATTTTCTGTTCATGGAAAAGCCAGCCGACACGTGTTTCGTCGCCAGAAAACACAGTTTCCGCGACTCCTCAGGGCTGTAGGAAATAGATATATATCCACAGGTCGCGGTGCCGGTGATAATTCCGACTCGGCTCCGCTCGAGACCGGGTTCTAAGAAACCTTGTAATTTCAAAATGTTCTTCTCCAACTTGTGCGTGGCGAAGATTCTAAATTAAGTAATAATTTTTCAGGAAATGAGGATTTGGAATATATGCTAATGGCGTGTAACAACGCGAGAAGTGCAGAAGATTCTACAGCAAATCGTCCCCGTAGTGCGGGGAGTCAGTGCGCAACAGGATTCCCGGAACCGCTACGCGATTGAGAGGAATCCTGTCGCGCACTGACTCCCCGCACTACGGGGATGATTTGCTGTAGAATCTTCTGCACTTCTCGCGTTGTTACACGCCATTAGGATATATTCCAAATCCTCATTTCCTGAAAAATTATTACTTAATATAGAATCTTCGCCACGCACAAGTCGGAGAAGAACATTTTGAAAGTACAAGGTTTCTTAGAACCCGGTCTCGAGCGGAGCCGGGTCGGAATTATCACCGGCACCGCGACCTGTGGATATATATCTATTTCCTACAGCCCTGAGGAGTCGCGGAAACTGTGTTTTCTGGCGACGAAACACGTGTCGGCTGGCTTTTCCATGAACAGAAAATTAAAAAAAAGAAGAATCTCCATCTGTGATCATTAAACTTTATGTCCATTGAGACATCTTCCTTGCTTGAACTTTACTTAAGTGTTCAGCAGGTTTTGCTTTTCATGGACTATTGTATCAGTTTAGTTGATGACACTCTCATCGCAACCATTGATCCATGTGAGTGCCTGCAGGCAGTTTTTTTCGGATTATAGCACATAGTCACTTTGGGGTTTTTCACTGAATCACTGAGCACAAATTATTTATAGCATGCTGTACGTTTATATGCCTATGTGTAAGACAATATTGCATTTTGATTATATCGTGATTATCCCTTGTTTTCAGCCCACTGTCCCAGATGAAAGGCACAGCCCGAAATGCATTGGACAAATGATATTATGTTGATGGATATGAAATGAATACGATGAACTCAAATGGATTCTGATGATTTATGAAGTAAATCATTTCATTGGAAAACATGAATTTTCGACTGGGTTGTCGATTATTTAAACGTTAAGGAATCCTGGTTGAACCCAGGAAATTATCGAGAAGTATGCCTGGGGATGCTCTCAATGTTGCACTTGTGAGCACTACTTTCTTTACTATTATCAGGACGCCATAGACAAGAGGCGCCACTTGGGCAGCACGCTCAAACATATAAGACTTATCGAATTAGCTTACTAATGAACCATATGCTGTGTGCTTTAACCTCAAACTCTACTTTTCTAATTACGTCATTCCTCAGTTAAAACAATACTTTACCCCACCCTCCCTTCTGATGTTAACTGTTGCGCCATAACTCCAATAATAAACGTTAACTTCATGTTGTTAATTCTTCATATAACACGTAGTGTACAATATTTGCAAGATGTCACAAAAATGATATTTCAAAACACTAAATTGTGTCCATTAACTGATTGAAACCAGATATTCACACGCACGTATCTTAAGGTCCTTGGGTGTGCATCTCACATGGTTAAACATATCCAATATTGATTAATTGTGCTTTAATCGTCTCTGTGGGTGCTACTTGCAGGTAGGGCCGAAAATCGAATGTCACTATTAGAGATTGCCATCCACACCTATTTACACTTATTTTAACCAGGTTTTTCCAAACTGTAAACTGCATGCGTGCCGCCTGGAATACGTGATATGCCCCTTGTCACGTGGGTAATTTCAACATCAAAGATGGAGCGGTACTACACTCCAATCCAGGTGCACAGCTGTTGTGATTATCACATAGGCCTAGATGTAGGTAATTTTATTTTACCACTTCTTAAATACCGAATTTTACCGATTCGGTGTTTAAGAAGTGGTAAAATAGAGGGGGGGGATGTAGGTATTACAGAATCGGTAAATACCGAATCGTAAAGATTCGGTATTTACCGATTCTGTAAATACCGATTCGGTAATGCCCATTGATTCCTATGGGCATTGAAGACCATAGGAATCATTGGGCATTACCGAATCGGTATTTACCGATCGGTAAATACCGATTCCAGCAAGGGTGCAGGGGGTGTCACTTTGACACCCTCTAGCACCCCAAATACAGGCTTGTGTGCAATGTGGCACACATACATGCCCTAAGGGCATGTCTGTGTGTCACATTGCACAGGTGTGCATGCACAGATGTGCATGCACACCTGAATTCGGTATTTTACCACACAATAGGATTGTGTGGTAAAATACCGACTCTTAAGGGCCTGTGGCACTGTAAACTGTGCCACCTATATTTCTAATTACAGAATCGGTATATTTCCCGATTCGGTAATTTACCGAATCGGTAATTTTACCGAATCGGTAAATATACCGATTCTGTATTTTTCAGCCCCCTACATCTGAAAACCCTAATAAGGGTCGGAAACGGCCGAAATCGGCCGTTTCCGACCGGTATTAAGGCTCCTACATCTGGCTCATAATCCTTTTCAATAGCTCTTTCACTTTCGACAATAATTACTCCATGTAATCCAAAACTTATTTTCTTCATGCCATTTTATTATCTGAGTTTGTAACACACGTGGTTTGCTTATATTTCAGCAACTTCTCATGCACCGGGTATACCCATCCAGGCCTTTTTCCGTGCACGTCAACAAACATAAAACATCCTTGGTTGCAAGTTCATGTATTGCCCAATACATTTCAGACTCTATAAAGTCCTTCGTCAGGGGTTTTCTGCAAAGTTAAAAAACGTGACTGTTAAAATCTAACTTCAAATCTTTTAACAATTTATATTTACATTCGAGCAACATCATACTGTGTTTCTGTTTATAGCGCTTTCCCCGAAAAAGAGGTTGCGATGGAAAAATAGATGCTCAAATCTGCGTTCAACATCTATTCCAACATAAAACTCAATTGAGGGAAAAGTCTTCCAGAGAAAGCTTTTTTACATGTCATAATTGCCATATGCGCAAAGTTGTGCTGCATAGAGAAGGCCCTGATTAATGAGGCAAGAAAAGAGCATCAGAAGCAGCCAACAGCACGGGGATTAGAGTTTATTGGGAGTGGTAAACATCACGAACTATGATGCCCGCACAGCTCACAATTGTGATGCGTGCGGTAATGTAGGAATATAACATGGGAAAATATATTTACCGGGACATGAAGATTTTTGTGCAGTGAGCATCAAAATACATGTTATCTGCAAAATGTGCTGTAACCATTGCACCCCATATATGGCTATCACCTGATGGGTTTTACAATGTGCGTTCATTATGGCATCCAACAAAGGGTGCTCGCAATGAGGCCTTAGAAGTGGGTGCTCCTCGGTGAATATGCGCACACTGACAGCTCTCACACGAGCCTTCAGTCTGATTTCTGAGGTGATAACCTATGAGAAAGGGTACATTTTGTATTCTGCTGTGCAACAGAAAAGGAATAAACTGCAGCCAGACCGTCTACCCGCAAACAGCAGGGAATTACTGGCAGAATGGAGTGTTCGAGCAGCGCCTCGTGAACTCGAGAGAGAGAGAGAGAGAGCGCGAGAGCGAGACAAAGAGAGAGACAAGCTCCGGAGAACGCTGCCTATAAAGAAAGATTGTAAAATTCAGCTTCCATTTTCGACAGAAACCCATTACGTTTTTTTTTCTTTTTCCCTGGATGACAAATATTTGCCGTCTCTTTCCTCCGGCAGATCGTAATACCTGCCAAACACAAGCTATTAAAAGAAGGCGAGAAAAATATATGTATTTTAGAAAAAAACGAAATGCTGCTGCGACCTATTTGTATGGCCGGTGCTTATGGCGTACTTCGCGTCTCTAACTCTGGAAGATTATAGTGTCGGTGCCAAGATGAACGGGCCATGGATCGAGAAATGCATCTTTTAGGGCACACACTGGAATCCAACGTCAGTACTGCCACGAGGGCGCCTTACTGGTAATAAACATACTTTGCCTTGGCGTAGGCAGAGCTTCTTCACATGACAAAAAAATAAAAGGCCTTTTTGCGCGTCCCAGGCATATCAGCTTTTTAAATAGTTTCAATACATCTACATGATTCACAGGCAGCGTGTTCCCAGTTGTCAGAAAGGTATATTTTAACTGTGCCAGCTTTGTTGTGGCTGGCCCGGTCCTTCACTCCTAAGCCTGGCAAGAAAATGGCGAAGAACGTGGTGGTGAGTGGGGGTGGGAGGACAGGAGGTGGGGCAGGGGGGAGAGAGAGGGGGACAAGTGTGCTACGGGAGAGAGCAAGAGATATGACCATAATGGGAGGGAACATGAAGGGACAGAAAGCGGGAGATATGAGGGGAGGTAGAGGGAAATGAAATGGCAGCTACAAAGTGAGGAACAAATATAAAATTAAATAGTGACAAAATAGATGGGTAGAAAGGGAGCGAGGTGGGCAGACAGCAACAGAGAGAAATAGAGAAGTTAGCATCGAGAGTGAGGGAGCTATCGAGAGAGAGAACGAGAGAGAGAGAGAAAGTGAGAGAAAAGGTAGGGAGAGGGATGACCATTGTGCAGAAAAGAGATGGAAATATAGGGATTCAGAGACCCAGAGAGAAAAAGAGAAAATACATAAAGAGACCGAGATACGTGTATATATGAGGCAAGGTAGTGCAGCGACAGAACAGCAAACATATGGCCAGAAGTAGGAAATCACGTGTTTGCTATTTACTAATAGCGACTTTTAGCCATTACGCTATTAGGAATATCACAAACTACGGTGTACAACAGTGTGTCCGAAACTGCTTCCTCCATAAAAATGAGGTAGGTCACAATTTGCGACCCATTGTTAATGGCTAAAATCACAGGGATGGTGACCTGCTGGAGTCTGCAGATCACCATGTCTGTAATTGCTTTTTAATTAAAGCAATATTACTTTTTTTATGCAGTCCGTTTTCCTTGAATGAAAACTGAAAGCATTTCAAAAATAAAAATAAAAAGCTTCCTTTTCAATTTTTAAGACTTGTTAGTGGTCCGACCACTGCCTGCTCTTAAAAAGTGTTGGTAGCCACATTCACAAAGGGGGAGGGATTCTTTGGGGACCGTTTCCCGTTTGAGAATGAATTACTGGCAACTTGAAGTCGGTGGAAACTGTGAATGTTTTGCGACCGCATTTCCGGTCGCAAAACATTCATACATACCAGAACTATTCGGTATTAGGAAGAGACACCCTAAATGCACCGCTTCCTAATACCGAATCTCAAAAGCAAAATGCAATTCTGTAAAAGTTACAGAGTCGCATTTTGTCTTCTGTACATGGCACAATGTATTTTAAAGGTCGCAAATGGCTTGATGGGCCTTTTGCAACCAGTAAAATGCTTTATACATCTGGCTCATAGATACCAAGAATGGATTAAGAAAAAGAAAGGGATATATATACAAATGTTACCTAGAGGAAAGAAGGCCAAAGAGAAAAATAACAGTGGTAAGTCATCAAGAAAGTGGGCAATATAGACACAAAAATAACATGGCAGAAGAAGGAGAATGAGACAAAATCGATGAAAGAGAATTTAAGGAACTGTGAGAGAGAGAAATAAAGAGTGGTGTGGGATTTGAGAGAGTCAAGCACTGGGAGTGGATGAAGACCGTGAAGGCTGCCAAAGAAAGAAAGACAGAATTATCAAGAAAGAAAACCCAGGAAAGAGCGATATAGAGATCAGTACTAAGTGAGATACAGAGAAAGAGCGGCAGTGGGAACCAATAAATGCAGAAGATGGGAAGAGAAAGTCAGACAGAGAACTAAAGAGGAAGGGCGCAAGAAAGAGACATAAGATTGATGAGCAGGAAACAGTAATAAGCGGACAGAGAGCACATTGAGAGAGATAATAGTCAATAACTATTTACAAGCGGATAGGTTTCACCCTGACCAACCCTCTAAGCATGTACAATAGCATAGACTTCAGGTAGGTTCATTGTAGTGGTCCTTCTCTTCTTTGAGCCTACTTGAACTTTAATGTACTATGCTCTAAAGCAAGGAAGGCAATGACCCTAGTTTTGAAAACCAGGCCCAGAGTCTCGGATGAGATAAATACATTACGGGCCTCATACAAATAGGCACAGAAAAATAGAGAAAGGGCCATTAAGGAGGATTTATGGGCAGGCCTTGATAAGGCGACTAGCCCAGGAAATAGCCAAGATTTTTGTAAATTGGTAAATGCCTGTAATTTTCAAAATCATAGCGACCCCACAACAGATACAAATGTGGATGAGGAAACGTGGGTCTCCCATGTCGAAAACATCTTTGCGCTAAAATGTAACTCCCCAATTAGCGCTACAATTGTATAGCAAAAGTCTTACGCCCCCCTCCCTCGTATTTTCACTCAATTAAGGTAAAGTTGGATTAGAATCCTGTAGCAAGGGAAAGGCCCCAGGTCCAAATGGTGTCCCAATTGATTTCTTTCTGGAAAACCTAGATCTATGGGCACCGCTCTTGACAAATGTAATGAACAGCATAGTTCTAGTAGGTCTCCCCATCATGGTCAACAAACATGATTGTACCAATTCATAAAAAAAGAAACAGGGACAACCCAAAGAATTATAGACTGATTTCCTTATTGGATACAACATCTAAATTGATGGGACGTCTCCTCCTCTCTAGGTTAGAGGGGTGGACTAAGGAAAAAAACATCTTGATCCAAGTCCTTTGTAATAATAGCAGGGGCAAAAAATAGAGCTAAAATACCCTATCTACACGCGGATGCAAACAGAATAGAGGTAGTGGATTCTTTCCCCTATCTGGGGTCCTCTTTGACAAAGACCTTTCATAGTCCAAACTGATAGAAGAAAGGAAGTTGGCCGTGGATAGAGGTATAGCCACTGTCAAATTCTTTCGCGGAAATTAGGTGCTAAACCTATCCTACTCATGAAAAATATCTATCAGGCCAAGGTAAAGGCAGCAGCGACATATGGGGCGGGGGTCTGGGGCATTGTAACATCGACAGCACTGTAATCCACTGAAAATAGCTTTTTTAAATCCATAGTGGGCTTTCCCCCTTCGACTTCAAACTATATCCTCCATTCAGAATTGACCATACCCTACATCTCAGATTCTGTATAGCTAGCCTTGAGCCTTCTCTTGCATTCAATCTGACGGAGAGATACAGTGACACTTAACCAGTTGATAATAAAGAGCTGTCTAAGCATGGATAAGTGGAAAACCTCCAGATGGCTAAGCTATGTGGAATCTTCTCTAAAGGAGATCGGCCTCCCTGACTTTATTAATAATCCACCGGCCTGCCAAAAGGTCTCCAAACAAAAGGTTACAAATATGTTTCTCCTGAGCTCTGAGTATAAACAAAAGGAGTACTATAAAGAGAAACAAGCGGTCTGTGTATATCGTCAAAATCCCTCATTATCAGAAGAGGGGTTTTCATACTTAGTAAATGTCACCTGGTCACAGCATAGATTCACACTGTTGAGACTTCGCTTGAACATGATCCCTTTGATGCTGGGGTATCCAGAAAAGATATACAACCATTCAGATCTAAGTGCATGCCCATGCGATAATCTTTCATCACAGACAGAGTTGCACCAAGTTATTTTCTGTAAGCTCTATAGGAAAGAAAGGAATCAATACCTCATTCCCTTCCAATTTTAAAACAAAGGAATTTTAATCAGTGTCGAGTGGCACTATATTATTTAAAACTATTATCCGATCCGCTGAGCTGTTATTATTGACAACCTCGACCTCAGACAACTCGTTACCGCACCAACCCATGCTGCTGGCCACACGCTGGACCCCGTCTTCTCCACAGGCACCCACAGCACCTTCGACCACACCACCGAACTCCACTGGACCGACCACCGCTGCATCAATTTCACCTTCAATAAACCAACCACATACCACCGCACCCAACAGCTACCTCGCCGCTGCTGGAGCAAAGTCACCGAACACCAGCTGATCACCACCCTCGCCCAAAAACCACCCACCGACTCCACCAACCCAGACACCGCAGCTCGCAACCTCAGACAGTGGATCGACGACTGCATCAACACCCTCGCCACACTCAAGAAACCCTCCAACAACCACACCAGCAAAAGAGCCACCTGGTTCAACGACAGCTGCAGACCTCCAAACGTGCATGCCGTAAAAACTGGAGAAGACATTGCTCCACAAACGCACACCGGACAACCACGCAGCCCACAAGGACGCCACCAGCAGACATCACCACATCATTAGATTAGCGAAGAGATGCTCCTTCAAAGACCGCTTGGATAACAACGCACACAACAGCAAAGAGCTCTTCAGCATCGTAAAGGAACTCTCCAACCTCAGCGCCAATGACATACCGCTCTCACAAGAACTGTGCAACTCACTAGACATCTTGTTCCACCGCAAGAACATTGACATCCATGACAGCTTCAACACCATGACCGCCACGACTACGCCAGACCCCACCTCCCCTGTGAACACCACCAGCGCCAACCACCTGAACTCCTGGTCCAACATCAATGACGACGAGACACTCAAGGTCAAGAACTCCATCCACTCAGGCTCTCCGTCAGACCCGTGCCCACTCCACGTATTAAACAAAGCAGACACTGCCATCGCACCCCAACTATGGAAGGTCATCAACATCTCCTTTGAAACAGCGACATTCCCGGAAAGTTGGAAACTCGTCGAAATCAACGCCCTCCTCAAGAAGCCCAGGATGAACCCCAAGGACCTCAAGAACTTCTGGCCCATCTCCATGCTCCCGTTCCCGGCGAAGGTCATCGAGAAAATCGTCAACATGCAACTTGCCCACCACCTGGAAGACAACAACATCTTGGACCCATCCCAGTCCGGGTTCAAACGAAACCACAGCACCGAGACAGCCCTCATCGCCGCCGCAGACGACATCAGGCGCCAACTAGACAATGGCAAAACATTAGCCCTCATCATCCTGGACCTGTCAGCTGCCTTTGACACGGTCTGCCATCACACTCTAAAGACACGCCTCCTAGAAGCTGGAACCCAAGAGAAGGCTCTTGCCTGGACCACGTCCTTCCTCTCCGGCAGAACCCAGAGCGTCCGCCTCCTGCCCTTGCCACTGACATCATCTGCGGCGTCCCCTAGGGTTCATCCCTCAGCCTGATGCCGTTCAACGTCTACATGGACCCCCCTCGCACAAGTGGCCCGCCAACACGACCTCAACATCATCTCCTATGCCAACGACACCCAGCTCATCCTCTCCCTCACCAAGGACCCGCACACCGCCAAAGCCAACCTCCACGAGGGAATGAAGGCCGTCGCCGACTGGATGAGGAACAGCCGTCTGAAGCTGAACTCGGACAAGACGGAGGTACTCATCCTCAGTCCCACCCCTCAGCCTGGGGTGACTCCTGGTGGTCGACCACACTGGGAACAGCACCGACACCCACTGACCATGCACGCAACCTAGGATTCATCCTCGACTCCTCCCTCTCCATGTCCAAACAGGTCAACCCTGTCTCCTCCTCCTGCTACAACACCCTCAGCATGCTCCGCAGGATCTACAAGTGGATCCCGACCGAAACAAGAAGAACAGTGACACAGGCCCTCGTCAGCAGCAGACTGGACTATGGCAACACACTCTACGCAGGAATCCCAGCCAAACACCTAAGACGACTACAACGCATCCAAAACGCCTCAGCCCGAATGATCGTCAACGTCCCCCGCTGCAGTCACATCACCCCCCACCTGAGAGACCTACACTGGCTTCCCGTCGACAAGAGGATCACCTTCAAGCTCCTCACCCATGCACACAAAGCACTTCACACCGCCGGACCAGCCTACCTGAACAGCAGCCTCAGCTTCTACACCCCCACCTGCCAGCTCCCCTCCACCAGCCTCGCCCTCGCCGCTGTCCCCTGCATCCAACGAACAACCTCCGGCGGCAGATCCTTCTCCTACCTCGCCACCAAGACCTGGAACACCCTCCCTACCCACCTATGGCAGACCCAAGACCTACTCCCCTTCAGAAGACTCCTCAAGACCTGGCTCTTCGAGCAGTAGCGGCACTCCCTCCCCTCAGCGCCTTGAGACCCTCACGGGTAAGTAGCGTGCTTTACAAGTACTCTGATTGATTGATTGATTCAGCAGCAACTTTCCTATGGGCCTGCATGAGAAGGAGGAAGGGTGGTTTGTCAAGTTAAGCTTTGTGAGCTTATCTTATCATGATTAATCCACTGTACAGTATTTTTTCTTTTTTAATACATGAAATAATTTTACTGTATTAGATGTTTTTTATTTGAGAATTTATGATGAACTAGAGGGGGGATTTCCCATTTTATAAAACGATGTTATCTTTTATCTGTGCTTTTATGATCATTTTAACTTGATCGAATAAAGATTGGAATTGAATTGAATTGAACTTTATGTATTATTTACATCTGTGCACTGGCACAAACAATCCATGCAATGTTATTGTTAGACTTTTGGTTCCTGGTTGGCAGAGGTAGGCACCCTGGCCATGCAGGAACGACAATCCTAGTCAGGTAAGTCACAAACACACCCTAAATTAACCTGTACTCACCCCTGATCACTTTGCACAGAACAGTCAAGTTGAACTTAAGAGTCAATGTGTAAAGTATTTGAGCAACAAGTCAAACAGTAAAACAATGAAAACACCACCAACAAAATAAGTACACCTAGTTTAACAGAATAGAGCTCAATTTAATGAACACAACTAGATCAAAACGACAAAAATCCAATAAGTAGAACCCGAGTTATGAATTTTTAAAGAATACTGAAATGTAGTGCTTTAAAGCATAACTGCCAATCTGGGCTATCTCTTCCTTTAAACATTTGGTGCCTGCTGCCTGTCTCTGAATTCATTTATGGGGTGGGTGCCAGCTGGGCTTTGTACATTCTCTTTAGACAGACACCCACAAAGGGCACTTAAGTGTGACTTCATGGGCCATCCACATCCCAATGGGCCATTCTGGGAAGGATGGGATGGAGGAGCTTAGCACAGCCTCAAACATACACCTGAATAGCCCGTGTCCTTTCCCCTCACAATGGGCTGCATAACTTCCTGTAGTGAATCTGGAGCTAGAGTATGAAGGGCAGGGACTCTGTGCACTTCAAAAACATCTCTCTGAAGTCTCCCCCACTTCAAAGGCACAACTGGGTATATGCACTGAACCTCAGACACCACCACTTCAGTACACTTCTGGGCCTGTGGATACTCTGCAAGAAAAAATGACTGCTGTGCTACTACAAGGACTGCCACTCTGCTGGACTGCTACTCTGCTGAAATCCTGTTTAGCTGTGTTGAACTGCTGCTTACTGCTGTCTTACCTGGGAGTGAGAAGGAACAGACCTGCATATATACAACCCAGAACCAGGGTGACTCCAAGGGCTCGCTTGCTTGCCTCCTGATTGTAGTCTCAGGGACAAAAAATACTTCTACCTCACTTGCTACAGCGCCTGGACTCTGCCATATGTGAGTGTGCCCTGTCAAGTGGTGTCAATCCAGTCCTGCACCTTTAGAAGTGGTTTTAACACCTTGGCTGCTTGACTTATTCCCCTGCTGTGCTGGACCATAATGGAAATTATCTGAAGGTTAATACTGTGGTTAAGTTTAAGGATTTATGCAAAGGATTTGGGCTTCCTACAAAGAGCACCACAAGAAAGGTGGAGCTGCAAAAGGCACTGAGGAGAACTTGTGCTGCTTTGAATGGAACCCAGGAGAGGATGAGGCGTTGGATGACCTGAGGAGGTCTCTTCTCAGGAAACACCTGTAGAGGAGGGGGGAGAGATGACCCCCCCAACTGAAGCTTCCTACTACGGTAAGGAGCAGTGTATTTTCCCCTTGTCTCTCCCCAGAGGAGCTGGCTGAGAGGAGTGAGGTGAGAGAGTTCACAAATTATAGGGGAAAGTTAAAAATTAAAGAGGAGGAGAAGTAAAGAGCCTTAGAGGAGAGGAGATTGCCATAGAGAAAATGAAATTAATATTGGCTCATGATCTAAGTCTGAAGGAGCTGGTCAGCCAGACTGACTGAGTCCAGCAATGATGGTGGAATCCTTTTTTCAGTGCCCCCTGGAGACAAGACGGTTCAAAGGTCTACTTAAGTGGGTGACACAATCAGCGCTACTCGCCCTTTAGTAGCATTTAATTTACAGGCCTTGGGCACAGGTGGTACACATTACTAGGTACTTATAAGTAAATTAAATATGCCAATTGTGGATAAGCCAATGTTACCATGTTTTAGGCAGAGAGCACATGCACTGGCAGTGGTAAAGTAACCAGAGTCTGAAAGTCAACAAAAACGAACTCAGCAAAAAGAAAAGGAGGAAGGCAAAACGTTTGTTGGTGACCCTGATAAAAGGGCATTTCCAACAGTTATGTATGGCTGCCCACAATATTCCATTAAGTTCCAGGGCCACTATTATGCCAGAGTGGGTCCCAACATGCCATGCATGTCTACAGTAGCTTAAGAATTAGCCCCTTAATAAAGGGGCTTGCAATATACCAGTTGTGGACACCATAATTTCAGAGTGAACATCATTGTGCCATAGATGCATCCTATATGCCAGAAATTATCGCCATTCTGCCAGGACCAACATATATGCCCATAATATGATAGAAATGACCACCATTGTTCCAATGTCATCATTAGGTCAGTGGAGGGCACAAGTGGGCAATGGATGCTCACTGTATGGCAAGTATTGCCAGTATATTGGGAGGACCACCAGTATGCCAAACTTATTGTGCTTAACAGTTCTTGTCCCCACAAAATGTCAAGAATTGTCAGAGCTCTGTCAAGCTAACCATTATGACCACTCCAGCCTGGTTAGAGTGTCCAATCTGCTAAAATCACAGAGATGGCATTATGCAATCAGGTAAAAGGGTCTTTTCCAGACAACACACCTCACCATCTTTTAGACATGTGGAGGAATATAGAGTGAATTTTACTAGGGCTAGGTAGCCGACAGAATATTCAAACATACTCTCTCTCTCACACACACACACTTTCTTCTGCTATCATCTTAATACCTGCCGGTATCCTTACCCCTGCCTTGCTCAGGTCTACTTTAAAACCTATACCTCATATAACCCACAGCAAAAAACACATTCCATGAGTCCACCTCTGGAGTGGGCATCTCCCTGGGACCTGACCTAATTGCTAGAAAGAGATCCAGTCCGAAGATTCCTGAGAAAACAGGTTAAACTCTAGCTGCTACAGCAAATGTATTATTCAAGCTGCCATCTACGATACCTCCTAACTGATAGCCCAGAGATGACTTTCCCACAGTCTTGTCATCGCTCACACCAAAAACCTCTCATGCTTTCCTCATCAACCACACTTCATCACAACTAAGTAATTGGAGAAGCTAACCTAAACCAAATATTCACCTCACTGTTTGCATCAATTTTCATCCAGCTTTCCTCTCATACCTCAGCCAATCAAGCTTTAATTTACCTCTGTGCTTGAAGCCAATGTTTTTAAATGACCATCTCTCTTGACACACTTTACTCCCTCTAACCATTGGTAAAGTGCTTAAAAAATGAGTATACACCTGATTGGTACATTTAGTGTACTTATAAGCCCCTCGTAAATGGTAGTAAATGTACCCAGGGCCTGTAAGTTAAATGCTACTAGTGGGTTGCAGCACTCATCGTGCCACCACTAAAGAAGCACTGTAAAACATGTCTCAAGCCTGCCATTGCAGATTGTGTGAACATCTTTAAAACTTCCATTTCAATCTGGCAAAATAATCATTTTTCCAGGCCTAAACCTTCTTTTTTAATACTTATAAATCACCCCCTAAGGCAGGGCCTAAAGGATCACATGGCTGGGTGCATGATGTCAAAAAATAGAACATGTGTACTCAAGTTTTACTTGTCCTGGGTGTGCAAAAAAAACAAAGTCGTCTTCAACTGTGACAAGGTTAGCCTTCCATGGACTAACACTTATTTGCTATATTGCATTTAAAAAGTGATACATTCAGTATGGGTCCATCTAGAATAATACTTTCCCCTCTCATTTTAATTGTAATTTAAAATGCTATTTGATGGTAAAGTCAGGTTTTAATTTACTATTTTGAAAACATTTTTAGAAAGTTGGCATTTTTCTGCCTAAACTAAATGTGCCTTTCTGTCGGTATCCAGGGCCACATTATTGTTAATGACTCTCCTGCAGTGTGATGTGCATTCATTACATACTGTGGGCTAAAGAGCTTTGGGTCTGGGTAAGGGTGTTCCTCTCCTGAGAAGAATGGCCTGGAGGGTTGTACTCAGCTCCTTCCTGAGCTCAAAAGGATAGCCTGAGGGTTGTGCTCAGCCCCTTCCTGGTTTTAGTAGATGCCAACCCTATCACTATCTAATGCAGCTCATAACTGGGCTTGCACACTCTTTGTTTCACTAGACAGACTGGGGCCAAACCAAGAGAAATATAAGAACTGGCAAGAACCAGTTTTGTGATTGGGCAAAGCTTTGTCTCCCACTCTCAGACTGGCACTGTGTATAAAAGTGGGATCCTCAGAACCTGAAATTAGAATACTCCTGAACCTGAGAAGATTCAAAAGAAAGACTACCTTGCTATCTGAAGAAAGTAGATTGGATCTGCTTGCCTTGAACCCTTGACCCCAGAAGTGACCCCGAGCTCAGTTGGCTGACACCCTGTTTAAGTTACAGGGACACAATAAGCTTCCAGAGGCCTCCACTGCTTTCCAGCTGACTAGACCCAACTTGACCTGACCTGACCTGTTCCTCTCTGCTACCCTCTGCGGGAGTGAGTGCTGATCCCCTTGTGATGTCATCAAGGTCCTGGAACCTTGGCAGGGGTGTACTTCTCCCAACTCAACTGAAGGTTTCACTGGATATGATGCAGCACAGAACAAAACAGGGCTTCACATCACAACACCTGATCGGTGGCTTCACCTGGTCCGACGTAGTGCAGCACAGAAAGATGCAGGGCCTCGCATCACAAAGCCATGCAGCTCCTGATCGGAGGCTCACCGAGATTGATGCTGAATGATTCAGAACCTGGCATTGCTGAACTCTGTAGCTCCTGATCAGTGTTTTGATGTACCTGATGCAGTGCGATGCAGAGCCTCTACACAGCAGCTTCACCAAGGACAAAATGTACAACTCCCAGAGGGCCACACCTGGTTCGGTACCCAATTACCGCCCCATTGTGGCTGTAAAGGAACTTTTGACTTTGCTCCAGTCTTATACAACCAGATACCTGCAGGTGAGGCGTCACGCCTTCTAGGCACTATTTTTACCTATAATTTTAAAAACTCATAACTCCTGTACAACTAATTGGATTTTTTGCTTTTTGGTGTTATTTTGTTTATGGACATAGCTTCTAGTTTTCTAAAGTGGTTTGGGATGATTCTTTTGTTTTCGCTTTATTACTGTTTGAATGCTGCATAAATACTTTACACTTTGCCTCTAAGTGAAGCCTGGCTGATTTGTGTCAATAAACCAGAGGGCTAAGCACAGATATGTTTAGTGAGTTTTGTGGCACACCCTGAGCAGGACTGTGAATATTACTTGAAGTGGGTTCTCACTCCCTCAAATAATACTCCAATTTCTTACACAATGCATGTGTACTTCCTGATTTAAAAGAGAATTACCTTCTGCAGGGTCCACCTCTGTCGTCATTTTTTTTTCAACATCACAGTTGGAGAAGGAAAACCATTAAACTAAACACTGTGTCAGGATGAGGAGTGTGAGGGGGAAAAAGGGGAGGACCTTCCTGAAGTAAGGCACTGGTCCACCCTCGATATCGTACTTGTAATGAAAAGAAAAGAAAGCATTCTCATTTTGCAGGATAGGGCTTCGAAGGAAATAAAAACAAACAAGCAATTGTAATTCAACCGTTCTCACATTTGCGAGAGTCAGAGATATTGCCGTTGTAAATGGTGATGTCTTTTACCAATGTGTTTTGGCATGGAGCAGAGTGGATGTATGTGGTGTGGAGTGGAATTATGGGGGTGGATTTGAATAGTTCGTTATAAAATTCTGCTGGGTGGAATTGTGTGGTGTGGAGTGGATTTGTGTTCTTGGTTGGTTATTAAAAGGATGTGAATGGATCACAATAATCCTGCAGGTCAAAGCTGACACTATTCATCTAATGCCACTAAGAAAAGGTGGTCAAGGATTAAAGGAGTGGATACAAAAGAAACAGGTACATTTTGAGCAGCAATAGGATGAATTCTTACTGCAATTTTTTTGTCAATAAACATGACAAAATTGTGCTGAAGAGATGACGCTGTGATAACATTTTTCCCCTGGAATCTATCATGTGCAGATCAGATAGCTGAAGTGGACTTTTAAAATTTATAGTATCTATACTTTGGGGAAAAGTTAATATTTTACAATAGAACCAGATAGACTGCCGCTGGATTTCTCTCTCCTTCCTTAGTGTGGCCGCCGCACTTCCGTAGATAATCCTGAAGTCCGGTGGCCGGAATCCAGGAGATCAGACAGATATGATCTCGCTTGCCTAGGAGGCGGGCCCCTCATAGGTTCATTTTTTATCAGAGGTATGCTTGTGTCGTGCTCTGGCCTCGATGGCCTTATTAACATTCTAAGTAGGCATCGCAGGGAACCATCTATAATTTTTAAGATCACTGCCATAATCCCTCCTGGGTCACTTCAATCAAAATGGCGGACAACATCACAAAAATGGAAAAAGGACCAATCTGTTCCTGAACACGGAAAGAGACATAGGACTACGTCTCAGAGCTGAACATTAATCTGATAATAGGCGGCCATCTTGGAATAGCTTTAACCAGGCATCGACTTCAATGATGAGTATCATGGCCATGAACTAATCTCTTTGCAAGTGCACTTTAAATATTTAATCGTGTGATATGTGATATTTCTTATATACATCCTAGTTTATATATATATATATATATATATTGTAGTGTAATATATATATATATATATATATATATATATATATATTACACTACAATACATTATAGGTATTATATATAAAGTATTTATTACATATGCAACGGAACCAGATGACATCCAAAGAAACCCTAGTTAATAAGCACGCAGGAGAGATTTCTCTCTAACCTCGTCTTGCCTACCAAGCTACGTACTACAGTCACCTCTGCGCCTGCCTGGCTTAGCCCAAGTGTCTCCTCTATCTCCCACTCTCTCACATCCCTCCAGCCTCCCTCCTCTGTTCACTACTTCCCCTTCTACTAATTTCTACAGCAATCAACCCAACTCCATCCCAGCCTACATAAACTATGCCCCTTTACTACCTCAAACTAAAGGTCTCTCATATTTTCCTCAATACCCCCCTCCCTTCTCCACCCATCCTCACCTCATCTTCCACTTGCCACACTGGATAAGATTTTCCAAATAACTATTGTCTTCAATATGGAGCTGGCACGAAAACATACCTACACCATTACCCAGCCAACCTTACAAAAAAGTAGCCAAATGTTTTAAAAACAGACTTCTTAAATCACACCCTGAGACCCTGATCTCGGACCCCTACTTCTCTACAAACAAAGGAGCTTTAACTAGTGAAATCATTTTTTACACAAAGAAAAGAGCCCAATGGCGGAAAGCCTTCTTCACTCTGCTCTCGGTCTCCACTTCTAGAAAAACATCACACGGTCTCAGGATCTTGATCGCCCCCTCACCAACTTACAAAACAGCAGCCACAATCAGCATATACCATAATGGGATCATACTCATACAGTCATCAGACTGTAACTTGGATTTACTTGACATTACTTTTCTTCTTTTCAAGGACAAAGCTATGAGACCCGATTCCCACACTCCAGGACTTCTCAGCCCGAGAATACCCCCTAATATCCCACCTGAATCCCCTACAAGGTAGTCACCTTTTACTCCCCAATGTATAAACACACCCAGTCCAGCTTCAGCAGATCCTCTCGGTTGCAAAAGTTACCCCATCCTCACCAGCAAAACCCAGCCTACACCTAATCCTCTAGTATGTAGCACATATTCCAAATTGGTCCAAGTGACTCTGACCAACACCTTAGCTCTAGCCCCTTCACACATCCACTCAGTATATGTCTCTCCTACTCCCTCTATCCCACCCCTCCTCTCACTATAACCACCCTTCTTGGCAGCCTCCCTACATAGACCCAGGCTATTGTAACCCCCTAAGCCCAACTCCGAGCCTAAGGACCCTTCCCCTACACCCAGACCAAATAATAAGTACACAACCTTCATTAGATTCCAGACTTGATGAGATATTACTCTCACTACAACAAGTCAAAATAGACCTCCAAAGTCTACGGGGCCTTATCCTACAATCACCCACGATCAGATGGCACGATAAGGATTCGGCTACGAAAGATCATAGTAACTTCTCTCCAAACCCCCACTTTATGCAATCACCCTCTCCCAAGCACTTGCACTCAGGATAGAGAACTTTACCTTACTCCAATGCCCCTACCCGACCAGTCCGAATGAGGGAACCTTTATCGACCAAAGATATCCGCTCCCTACTCCACTCCTATGATCTACCACGACACAATCACAACACAGCGTGCCCTGATAACTCAAATAGCCATACCCTAATCGAAACCATCCCCCCAATCCACACAGAGCTCCAAGACCCAACAATAGAGGAATAATTAAAGACAATCGTACGTGAGTCCCCCCACACAGGACCCTCTAGATCACGCCAAGCCCTATTACAAATGTATACTACTAAATTGTAGATCAGCCTCAATGCAACTGACATAGCTGATCTCATACTCGCTCATGAACCCGACCTTCTAATTCTGACCGAAACATGGTTGAATGAATCGTCTACGCCTATCCTCGATATTCTGGTCCCAAACCATGACATCACTAGATTAGACAGAACTGATAGACCAGGAAGTGGCACTGCCTGCGTACATCGGAATAGTCTCTCAGTGAACCGATCTCATTCTCCGGTATTATCCTCATGTGAATACCTCTGTATTGATATTACAAGTAACAGCAGACCAGTCTGCTCCTTGCACACATTCTACCACGCTCCAGGTGATAACCTCACCTTCATTGAACAGTTTATGCATATCGTGACTACAAACACAGGACAACAAAGTACCCAAATCTTCCTTGGTGAGCTCAATCTTCATTGGAACAACCCAAATGACTCTGCTGTAAACAGCCTCAAAGCAATCCTTCCGGACCTTAACCGAACTCAACTCTGCAAGCGCTCAATCCTAGATCTGGTCATCTCCACTGCAGACTCCATCCAACTTGAAACGATCCTCCCTTGTGATTGGTCAAACCACCACTCCATTATTTTCCTCATTAATGAAGCGATAAAACCAAACTCAGCCCAACCTACAAAACCTAAAATATGGAAACAAACCCAAAAAAACGCTAACACAAATCGACTAACATCCCCCAGTGTCAACTCCTTGCTTCCCCCTGAGACTTATCTGATGTACAAGCTCTCACAAACCACTACTTCAAATCCATGACTACTTTACTAGGCACAGTTGCACCGTTACAACTGAAAAGTCTCTCCACAAAAGATTCCAAACAATGGTATGATGGCAGTCTCAATGCCGACAGACATTCCTTAAGATTAATTGAACGTCTATGGAGAGTATCCCCGTCCCTTGACCACCTTAAGCTTCTAAGAGCTACCAGAAACTCCTACTATAAAAGTATCAGAAGGTCTAAAGCAAACTTTTTTAGGAACCAGTGAGACCAAGCTAAATATCGACCCAAATAACTATTAGAATTATTCAAAGTACAATCAAATGGTGTACCACACCCCCCTCAGGCTGGTCCGAGCTCATTGCCCAGCTGTGAAGAATTTGTGTTTTTCTTCATTGAGAAGACAGAAAACATGAAGATAGACCTACAGAAGGCATTAGTACTTAATTCTGACATCCCCAAAGACACCGTATCACCCTCTCTGGCAACCCTTAACATATGCACCCCAAAGTTTGCCCTCAAAAACAACGCCTCATGGTCCTGCTTCAAAACTTTTAATGAAGGCGCAATCTTAAAAGTGCTCACATCACTGAACTCCTCTAACCACTTCATCGATCCTCTACCTGCCAACTATTTAAATGAGTTCAAACCTTTGTTACTGCCACTATGGACTAAGTTTATCAATGCCTCTCTGCTTCAAGGCATTGTACCAGAAGACCTTCAATCAGGGCAGGTGTCCCCATCCAAAAAAAACAACAGCAGACCACACAGACTTAGGCCCGATGTAGGTAAATCTACATTTACCACTTCATAAATACCGAATCATACCGAATCGGTATTTATGAAGTGGTAAATTAGAGGGGGGGAGATGTAGGTATTTCAGATTCGGTAAATACCGATTCGGTATCCCCCATTGCTTCCTATGGGCCTTGAAGCCCATAGGAATCAATGGGCATTACCGAATCGGTAATTACCGATTCGGTAATTACCGATTTGTACAAGGGTGCAGGGGGTGTCACTTTGGCCCCCCTCTAGCACCCCCAAAACAGGCATGTGAGCCATGTGGCACACAGACATGCCCTAAGGGCATGTCTGTCTGTCACATGGCATAGGTGTGCATGCACACATGTGCATGCACACCTGGATTCGGTATTTTAACACCCAATTGGATTGGGTGTTAAAATACCGAATCTGAAGGGCCTGTGGGACAGAAAGTAGTCCCACCTACATCCCAAAATTAAAAATCGGTAAAATTACCGATTCGGTATTTTTGCGATTCGGTAATTTTACCGAATCGGTAAAATACCGAATCGGTCAAAAAAAGGTCCCCTACATCTCAGTAGGCCAAATACCGGTCGGAAACGGCCGAAATCGGCCGTTTCCGACCGGTATTTGGTACCTACATCGGGCCATTAATTACCGCCCGATTTCTAACATCCCAACTCTGGCTAAACTCCTGGAAAAATGTGTACACATCCAACTTGGCAACCACATAGAATAATTCAACCTGCTAAACCAATACCAATCCGGTTTTTGGGCAGGGGACAGTACTGAGTCGGCTCTGACCAACATAGTGGATGATGCACTAAACATACTAGACTAAAACGAAGCTTGTCTTTTAATCCAGCTTGACCTATCTTTGACATTCAACACCGTCAAACATGATAATCTTCTAGACCTCCTGAAACAAAGAACGGGCCTATCAGGATCCGTACTAAACTGGTTCACCTTTTTCCTCCAAGATAGATCACAAAGATTCAAGGTCAATCAATCTTTATCCAAGTCCATCCCAGTCACATTAGGAGTTCTGCAGGGCTCCTCCCTCTCACCCACTCTCTTTAACCTATTCATGGAGCCTCTTACCAAAATGCTTAGCTCCTCCAACATTCACTACCAGATGTATGCAGACGATACACAACTGAGCCTAAAGGTCTTTTCTCTAGAGGACATCAGATCTCTTAACTTAACTCTACAAAAAACACCGATTTGGCTTGCTGAAAACCACCTAAAACTAACACCCTCCAGACTGAATTCCTCCTAATCGCTCCCCCAACCAAACAACCATGATAGAGGAATGGCTCAAACAAGTTACAGTGCTCTACTGCCAGCCTCAAGGAATTGACTCAGCGAGATCGCTGGGAAAAACACTTGACAGAAACCTAAACATGCAGAAACATATAAGTGCTGCAACAAAAGGAGCAAACATACAGATGAACATTATGAGAAAATTAAAACCTTTCCTTCCGGCCAATGACTTTAAATGGGAAGTACAAGCTCTAGTAATCCCCAGACTGCAAAATAGGAGTGCAATTCTCTATGGACTTCCTAGGTTTACAAAGGCCCCCGTAAGAGCATCCCTCAATTCAGCTGCAAGGCTCATCATGGGTATTAATAGAAACGGACACATTTCTCTCGACCTTAGAGCTCTCAGTTGGCTACCATTGGAGCAAGAATTTAACTAAAAATCGCTTGCATGATTCACAAAGCCCTTCACCTCAAGACCCCAAGATATCTGTCCCAGAAACTGGAGCTCTCATTTGGTGACAGATACTCCAGAAGTTCCAGCACACTTCTTCTGAAACCACAAAGATTTGCCAAAAAGAAAACATACAACTGGAATCGCCTCAAGGATCTTGAATGCACTGCCACAGAAACCAGACTGAATCCCTCTGCTGCCTCTTTCAAGAAAGAAGTAAAGTTCCTACTCATGAGTAAACTTACATGAACAGCGAATCTGACCCACATAACAGATGTTGTACTACTTTGTTTTAGATGACTCTGTATTTTATGTCTTTGAGCATACACCTCTGTAACTATCTATAGCAGGGCATAATAACGGCATACATTGTACTTTTGTTCTATGTTTCCCTCTGTAAAGAGCTCTGATACCCGCAAGGGTCATGTTCGTGCTATATAAAACATTCAAAATAAAAATAAACCATCATGCCTCTTTGATGGCAGGTGCAAGTCTAAAATTCAAAGATAGATGCCGCAAGTCCAAAAGAAAGCAAAACAAGAAACAGATTTTCAGCCCATAGTTAAAAGGCCAACAACTAAACTACAAGTCCCAGATTACAGTGTAGTTGTTGGCTAACTGTGCAACATATGGCATGAGGTCACTTGGGAGCTAAGATCACCCGAAGTAGCACAGCTAGCAAGAACCCACCTGAGGTCAGTGCAAAAGTCAGTTTCAGAGGTGTGGTTCAAGGTACAGAGGGTGTAGTTAGAGACACAAGCAGGCGAGGTGACTCGCCAGAGGAAACACAAGCCAGTGGCAGAGCCGGAATTTGAAGCACAAAACATGCGTATGTAGTCATGAAGTCAGTGACAGAGCCACAGTTAAAGGTACACAGCAGGTAGATGATTCCCCTGGGGGTAAACAGAGTGAGTGACACAGTAGGGCTTAGAATGGAAACATGCAGAGATAAGACCTGCCAGAAGTCACACATGGAATCAATGTAAGAGCTGGGTTAAAGGCACAAGAAGATGAAGCGACTTGTTAAAACCACTCGCAGACATATTAAAGATTTGCAGAGCCACGACTACAACAGGACACACGAAGGACTCTTGAGGAAACATAGCGAATCTGAGGCAGAATACAATTTAGGGCACATGCAGGTGAAGAGCCTTGCCTAAGGTCACACCAAGCGTCTGCTTCAGTCTCCAGGCTAGAGGTTGGGAGAGAGAGAGGCTGTCGAGAGATTAACCTGAGGTCTCATGGAAAATCAGAGGCAGAGTACAGTTGACAGACACGTGGAGCGGAAGGGTCTCTCCTAAGGCCGCAGAGAGAGAAAGTCCCAGAGTCAGGGTTAGAGAGAGGAAGGAAAGCGAACCAGTCACCTAAGGAAAAGTAGAAGGTCAGAGTCAAGCTCAGAAGGGGTGGGGGGCTGTCAATGGAGCCGCTCCAGGTCACACAGAGGGTCATAGGCAGAGCTCAGCCCAATAGGAGGTAAACACGCAAGTGGCATGTTAAGAGCGGAGTGCAGGAGTGCCTTCATTGTGTTGCTCTTACCTAGCAGAACTGAACTGACACAGGTAGCCATCTTGACCTTATGGTGCTGCCAAAGGACTGGGAGGAGGTGTCACAAAAAAGTGATTTTCTCTTTCAATGTATATTTTTCGAAATGAACGATGCCAATTATTTAAAGCAAAATTGTATAATGTATACATAGCAGGTTTAATGCTTTTCTGAATATTGCAAGGTTCCGGGCTGTGGTAGCTTATTATTTCTTTAGATGGTTTGTATGTCTCTGTAGTCTAAGTCGTCTCAGCATTTACAGCATGTAGTGTTTACAACACGCAAGAGGCGTCTCCAATCCACACAAGTCTTTCTTGAGAAGACCGGAAAGTGTAACACTGTAAAGTGTTAACACTGATTCAATGTTTTATTTTTTCAGACGTCTGCATTCAATCAGAAAATATTTCGACGCATTGGTGTATGTTTCGAGTTATTAAGGATGTGTCCGAAAACTGGAGAAAGCATTTGCAGTCTACACCGTGGGTAATGGAAGCCTTTATGCATGGCACAGAGAAGGATTCAACCCTATTACGGGGCTTGACCTCACTGAAGCTTGATGTCAGTACGTCTTTGGCTAGGGGGCTTCTGCGGCCCAAGGAAATAGTACCTGCATCAAAGTGGATGGCCATTAATCAAGGGGAATTCATCTGTAGCTGAGAGGTACTCCTCAGCTACAAACGGAAGTGATGTATCAGTGCACAAACCAATTAGGAGGCAGCAAAGAATAGCGACACTTGAGTCAACCTATGGTAAGCAGCAGGAGGTATCAAAGCCCTTTTTAGGTCTCGGTACTATCCGGTTCGTGAGAACCGGAAGTAGAGAGATCTTATGTTTCTTAGAGGGGCTCTTGATCCCGCCTCTAATTTCGGCTCTCTCCCATTGGCTGGCTTCCTAAAAGGAGGCCAGCCATTGGAGGAGAGAGCCATCACTCCGATTTAGCCCCGTCTTTCTCGGATTTGGGGGCGTCATTTTTGCTGTTCTTTAAACAGTAATGTCATCCGTCACTCAGAACAGCAAAACCACGCCCCAAATCCGAGAAAGACTGAAGCAGGCGGGCGCCATTTTTTTTTTCTTCCTTCGACGAGCTGCAGGACTCCCTTCCTCCTCGCCTGTGCTGGCCTTGTACCCGTGTTCCCACGTTGCTCTCTCCCTCCTGGACTCCCACTTTGCGTTTACCATAGGCTGGCTTGAGGCACGCAGACTGTTATGGTTTCGCCCGCCTTTGCTGAGTCTGGAGCAGAGCATAGACAAAAATAAAGGACACAACGCGGAGGTAGGGTGTTCTGTAAAGAGCGAGCCCGCTACAGAGAAATTGCAGGAACGCACCAGCAGATTTAGCTTGCTCTCCGCTTGGTATTAATCTTCTCATGGATGTGCGCAGGAGGTGTAGTCCCGCTCCGCCCGCCTGCAGCTCTCAGTCCCGCTCCCCCTTCCTCCGCCCGCAGCTCTCAGTCCCGCTCCCTCCGCAGCTGTCAGTCCCGCTCCCTCCGCAGCTCTCAGTCCCGCTCCCCCTCCCTCCGCCCGCCCGCAGCTCTCAGTCCCGCTCCCCCCTCCCTCTGCCCGCCCGCAGCTCTGTCCCGCTCCCCCCTCCCTCCGCCCGCAGCTCTCAGTCCCGCTCCCCCTCCCTCACTCCGCCCGCAGCTCTCAGTCACGCTCCCCCCTCCCTCCGCCCGCAGCTCTCCCCTCCCTCCGCAGCTCTGTCCCGCTCCCCCTCCCTCACTCCGCCCGCCCGCAGCTCTCAGTCCCGCTCCCCCCTCCCTCCGCAGCTCTCAGTCCCGCTCCCCCCTCCCTCCGCCCGCCCGCAGCTCTCAGTCCCGCTCCCCCCTCCCTCCGCCCGCCCGCAGCTCTCAGTCCCGCTTCCCCTCCCTCCGCCCGACCGCAGCTCTCAGTCCCGCTCCCCCCTCCCTCCCTCCGACCGCAGCTCTCCGGTAGTCTGCTCTTGCTTTTTCTAGTTTGGATATGACACCCGTATCATGGTGTCAAGGATTGGGCAGGAGTTCCGCACTTGCCTCGGTACACCCTACGAGACGTTTCCCCTTGCAATCGCCTGCCCAGTTCACCTCGCACTCCGGGTCTCCAAAGTGCCTCGAGGACGCCGAGTTCGCTGGAGGCGCACTGAGAGGCTGCATCGCCTCCGTGATCCCGTGAACTCCGCATCCAGAGAGAGGAGTCCGGCCACAAGAACCACGAGGTCCCACAGCCAGTGAAGGGAGCCGCCGCAGAGGAGTCCCCGCTACAGTTTTCATTTATCCTTTGACTCCTTGGTCAGGTCAATCACTCTCATCCGCCTTTTCACTCTCCTCCACCCTGCTTTTATTAAAAAACAAAAATCCATTCTCTAATGTTTGTGGCCCTCGCTACCCCCTCCCTCCGCCCGCCCGCAGCTCTCAGTCCCGCTCCCCCCTCCCTCCGCCCGCCCGCAGCTCTCAGTCCCGCTCTCCCCTCCCGCCCGCAGCTCTCAGTCCCGCTTCCCCTCCCTCCGCCCGACCGCAGCTCTCAGTCCCGCTACCCCTCCCTCCGACCGCAGCTCTCCGGTAGTCTGCTCTTGCTTTTTCTAGTTTGGATATGACACCCGTATCATGGTGTCAAGGATTGGGCAGGAGTTCTGCACTTGCCTCGGTACACCCTACGAGACGTTCCCCCTTGCAATCGCCTGTCCAGTTCACCTCGCACTCCGGGTCTCCAAAGTGCCTCGAGGACGCCGAGTTCGCTGGAGGCGCACTGAGAGGCTGCATCGCCTCCGTGATCCCGTGAACTCCGCATCCAGAGAGAGGAGTCCGGCCACAAGAACCACGAGGTCCCACAGCCAGTGAAGGGAGCCGCCGCAGAGGAGTCCCCGCTACAGTTTGCATTTATCCTTTGACTCCTTGGTCAGGTCAATCACTCTCATCCGCCTTTTCACTCTCCTCCACCCTGCTTTTATTAAAAAACAAAAATCCATTCTCTGTAATGTTTGTGGCCCTCTCTTCTTTCGACTTTGAGCTTCGGGCAATGAGAGGCAGCCGACGGGGGACCGGTTTCAGGTAAGTAACTTCTTATTCTTTCCGCCTCTCCCTCACCATTCCTTTTCATACTTTCTAAACACTATGTTCAATTACAGTCGGACGCTGTCCGCTCCCAACCAGCGGTCTGCGTATCGGGTGCAGCAATTAACTTTTACCTCTGGGACGTTGTCTTAGAGAAATTAAACGGTGAATGTGAGATTGGCGCCTCCCATTACATTTGGGTAAACCTGATTGTTAAGAAGTATGCTACGGCAAATTAGGCTTTCGAATATTATTTATTCTCAAATAAGATACAACCACCGGCTGGAGCAGGGCATAAGCAAGCAGTATGCCTGACAGGATACTGTGGGGTGGGTTTGGTTTAATGGGACATACGTTCCGAGTTTTAACAAGTACTGTGCCTCTTTAAATTACTTTACCATAGTGTGCAAAAATAAGGGCCCTAGAGCAAATTAAGAAACTGAGCCTACTAACTCCTGGAAGGGGGATAATATACAGCATTAATCAGTTCTTCCTCTGCCCCCCCCCCCCCCGGTTCCTGGGCATCGGTGCCGCTGCACCTAATTTCTCGGGCTCTTTCTCAATGGGCCCAGGGTCTTGCCGACATACATAACAGAGTTAAGCCCGGTACTCAGTGCGTTGTTAGTGCCACAGCACTGTAATCCACATTTCAAATGCACTCTGTTTGACTGAGCCATGACCCTCTGCTCACACTATCCCACGGCAGCCTTGCTGTGGTGGTGCAGCCAAATGAAGTCTGCACAAGGTCTCTGACTCCTTCCTGTCCTGCTAACTAGTTTAAGTTTTGTAAAGCGCCGACAGGGCAGAGGAAAAAGAGTGTCAGAGCGCTATACATAGAAGTGATTTAGAGTGACCGTAACCTTTACTTTAACATAAAGTGAGCATTGTTCATCGCCTTTGTCTGTGTCCGGGATTAATGTTGAACAACCTCTAATAAGTAGGGGCTGTAGAGCTCTCTCCCCAGGGGTACCCCAAGCCCTCAGACAGAGCTCTTAGTGGAATGTGTATTGAATGAGCTACATGTGTTCATGCCCTCGCACCACAGGCACCAGAGAGCCCCCCAGGGTCACTTGCAGGCTCCAGTGGGTTTCCGCCCTCTCTGTCACTGCAGGAGCCCGGGAGCCCACGAGGCTGGTAGGATGCATGCTTTAACAGGCTCCTCGCGCTACCGTCACCCAGAGGTAGGCGCCCCTTAAAGTAATGCTAGTGTAGGACCCCATCTCACGAGGTCTAACTAAGTTTCCAGCCCTGGATGTTCTTTTTTTATAAACCATCCTTTAGTGTCTGATAGCTCAGGGGGTTGTGCTCAACCAAGATCACACAATGCTGGACCCAGTGACATGGTGTAGGAATGCTTGAGGCTGGATAAGGCGCATCCCTGTGACACTGGACTTATTGTAACCCAAAAACAGCAGCAGAGCTGACAGCAGTCCCTGCACATCTCAGTATTTCACTTTCCCTCCAGTGGACCAGTGTACAAACATACACTCCTTATTTGGATTTTTTTTAGGAAAAATGTGATATCAATTTTTTTTACAGACTCCAGTAACTCTCTCATAGTCTGTGGTGTGAAAAAGGGGCAATTGTATTGTAACTGAAAGTCCCAATAATAACGTCAACTGCGTGCTTTGTAAGGAAAAACCTTTTCATATAAAGGACTACAGTCTACGGAAAATTATAAACTGAATGAAAAAAACAACCTTCACCCAAAATATATTAAAAATGCACAACTTTGGAAAAAAGTGCCACTATCTTCAGTTTTGGCTGATCCCACTCTGGATGTTTGGAGGAATCGGTTGTCTAATGCAGAATTTCTGCCACGAATCACTCACAAGTGAACATCTGTGTTTGTTTTTTTTTCCCAGTAAAATATTTTTCTTTAACGCGACATACTGTCTACTTTTGGGGGATAGTCAAACAACAAGAGAGAAAGGGTCAGACAGTCACTCATATACCCCTCAAGTAAACTTTTTTAAACAACAAAAGAGTGACAAACCAGGTGCAATGCAAACCAGGCAAGAACTATATGACCTTATAACCCGAGTCAGAATAGGGTAGATTGGTGAAGAAACTGTGATTCGAAAAGAACACTCATGCACCAACAAAGTTGGGGGATGAAATTGGGTGAGGGGAGAGGGTGTTGTTGGGTGCTATAATGCTTAATGTGACCGGTAAAATACCAGCAACATAGTGCCTAGTCTCAAGATATTGAGTCCTCTGCAACATACACATTTGAGGCTCAGATGTGCTGGCAGTGTCCTTCCTCCTTCTGATGTGGACAAATTAAGCATCATTGTGTTGTGCAAAAGAAACACGTGAACTACACCTTGCAGTGGTAAAAGCTGCATAAGCAGGTGTTGCCAAAATATAACAGTGTATGATAATGAAAAAAGGCCATATTGCTGTTGTTCTTTTGCACTTCATAACCAAAACAAATTGTTTGAAAACTACATAAAAACGACTTTTTAAAAAATGTAATCTTCCCATTTCACATAACTCATTTATCATCTTAACAGTATTTGCACAGTAAAACCGTATAGCACCCAAAATGTTTTGAATTCTGGATTCTCAAACCACGAAGAAGCTATATTTGCCTGCCCTCAATATCTGCACACTGCACTCCAGTCCAATGCCGCCTGCCCTGTGCCTGGTGTGAGGCAGCTTCCTTAAGTCCCCCGCCCATTCTTCTGCTCTGTTGATGGGGCATTAATAGTTGGAGTCATTGTAGTTACCAGGGACAGGCAGCAATGGCCCCAGGGCATTTATCTTTGACTGGAGCAATGTAAAATATGAGATTTCAGCCACTAAATCAGCCTCTCTAATGCTCACCTATTGCCATTGTAAATGACAATACCATTTATTTGTTTTTTTTTTTAAAAAATGTCATGAGCAATGCCAATAGCTCTACCTTGGATAATGCCGAGACCATTGCATTGTAAATGCTTGTTAGTAAATACAGCAGCTCTTGAAGACAGTGCATGCATGCTGCCAGGCTTAACCTAACAAGCATTTGCAATGCTATGGTCTCGTCTTTGTTAAAGTTAGAGCTATTGGCATTGCAAATTATACTTTTTTTCATTTATATATATATATTTTTTAAACCGATAAATATATGGTATTGTCATTTACAATGTGAGAGGTAGCAAACAGTGTGTTACAAGAGAAAAGTGACATGTTCATATTAAAGAGAGAACCAAACACAGGTAGAAGGATAATACAGCAATAAATGGCAAGGATCGAGGGAGAGGAGGCCTCGCGGCGTTGGCCGAGGGCAAACAAATATTATTATTATTTAACAGCGGCCGCAGGGCTGGCTGTAGTGCGGGGGTAGCCAGAGACTGAGCCCGCCAACGGCCCATCCTCTCTCGGTGCGCAGCGCACTATCCTAGCTGAAGGCTGCAGACAAGATGGTGGCGGCGGGATAGGCAGAAGGGAGTTGAGGAGAGCGCAGGAAGGGGACCGGTGCTGGACCAGGAGGGGCTGAGAGAACAGGCCACGGGTGCGGAGGCGAGCGGGAGGGAGAGGGGCTGAAGGGAAGGAGCCACTAAGAGACCAAGCGAGACTGAGAAAGACGCCAGAAGGTCGGAGGAGGCAACTGAGGAAAAGGACAGAAAGCAAAATACCGGGCACACGAAGAGCCTCGGAGGGGCGACAGGCTGGGCACGTGGGGAGGCCGGCCCTGGGAGAACCGAGGGAAGAGAAGATAACTGAGGGGAGACAAGCCCAAGGGACTGACAGGAAGAGGGACCTGAGGGGCCAAAGGGAGAGAGGGCAGACGGGGGAGAACAGGCGGCAGCCGAGCCTTAGGAGCTGAAAGTAGAAAGGGGCACACTGAGGAGCCAGTCCCGCGGAGCTGAGGGAAGAGACACTAGACAGGAGAGGTCTAAGGGGAAGTCAAGCTAGTGGACACGGCTGGAAAGAAGCAGAAGGAGCAACCCTGATATGAAGAGAAAGGAGGGTCTCTAGAGGGAAGACTGAGGGGCCAAGGAGAGACGAACCAGTGAAGACAAGGGTAGAAAGGAAAAGAGGCGGCAGTAGAGTCCGGGTAGAGTCGAGGCGGGAGAAGGGGCTGATGAGCGGAGCCAGGGAAGGAGGCGAGGCCTGTACCGGGCCTCAGTAACCCTAGGGCAGCCAGGAGAAAGCAGAGCTCACTTTGGAATCCGAGGCCGAGACAAAAGAGCGAGCTGAGGCAGATCGAGGGCGGACGACTGGGGACCGAAGCCCAGGGAAGAGGTAGACACGAGGCCAGAAACAAAGGAGACCACGAAGCCCGGACCAGCCGAGTCCTACGAGAGCCGCCCGAGAAACTCCCTGCAGGCCCCACTCTGATGCACATGGGGACCCAGGCTCACACGGTATGCGACCGGCCCACTGAGCTCGCTGGCTTGGACATGATTCTAAGGGCCAGGGACAGCCCCAAGGAGCTGGCAGCCATGGTCCGCGAGGAGCCGGCGGGGAGCGGCTGTGGAAGAGCCCGGCCCACTGTAGCCCCGGGCCAGCAGCCACCGCTGGAGGTCCCGCACAGGCTGCCTGCATCAAGCAGATCCTCCTGCTCCAAGTTGACCTCATCGAACAGCAGCAGCGACAACTGCAGGCCCGGGAGCAGGAGATCGGGCAGCTCCGGAGCAAGCGGTTCGCGGTGAGACAAAGGGCCACTGTGGTAACGTGCGCTGAAACGGGGGGGGGGGAGGGACATGTTTACAGGGCTCTGTCCGGCGTCTATTGCACCTGAGAGGTATTGGGGATGCCGGTGGGTGAACATGCGGGCTTGCAGTATCATATACATACTTAGCAGTGTAGGGGTTTAAAACGTTATACTCTTTGTGTTGGGCGGGGAGGCGAGAGACTGGTACATTAGTCCACAGAAATTGTTCCAGGGAGCTCGCCCTGATCAAGAAAGGATAAGTGCTCAAAATCCTGTGGGTGGGACTTAACAGCCTTTTATCAGTAACGGTGCAGGATTGGATCCGAGCGCCTGATTTGCTCCTCGTTTTACTCCTTTGTGCTTGGGATGGCCTGCAGCAAGCCCCGTCCTTTTTAAACTGGGGGCGTGTTTTTCACTGACAACGTCACAGGTAGAACGAACCTAAAAAATACGCCCCCAATCCGAAAAGGACGGGACTTAGATGGAGAAAATGACAACACTGAGACCTCTTCTCCAATGGCTGGCCGCCGTTTAGGAGGCAGCCAATGGAGAAGAGGGGCGGGGTTTACCCTCGCTACTCAGAGTCATTAAATCTCGCCAGCGAGACTGCGCATGTGCGCAGCCTACGCTAGCCAAGGCCTAAAAAGGACAAGGGCAGGCACTCGAGGTGGTCAAAAAAGAAAGAGAGGAAGGGCTCCAGGGGTGCGACAGGAAGGAGGAGGAGGTGAAGCCACCCAGCGAAAACCCGAGAGAGAGCCCAGTGGCAGCAGCGAGGAATGCAGCACTTTGAATGGAGCCCCACCTCGAGCTAGGAAGCCAGCAAAAGCAAATTGGAAGACCCTGGTTGCAAGGCGGGAAGAAGGCGGTTGCGAGCAACTCAGCAGAGAGCTGCTGGCAATGTGCTCCGCCATGCTCACAGAGGAGCGTGGCTATAACAGGTGTGTGAAAAGTTGCAATTCAGGCAGGGGAGGCAGGAGGAAGCAGTGGGAGTGTTGAACAGGGAAAACCATGCTACCAAAAACCTTATAACATTCCATACAAATCGAAAGTCAATTGCAAGAGATGCTAACAGTAACAAAACCCAAAACTAACGCTGAGTAACATGTTATCATGTCAGTTGAGCATAGCTGAGGAACCTTGTGTTTGGTGTTTTCAAAGTTTAGCTGTAGAAAAGGATATCCATGAGGTTTTCAGATTACTTTGTTACTAGGGAAAACAGAAAGAAGGAAACTCGGTAAGAAAGTAGGAGGAGATATCTGCTGAAAGTCTATACAGAGAATAGAAGAAAATAGAAAACAGATAGCAAAGAAACCAGGGCAATGCAAACGATCATACCTTTGTTTTGTCCTTTTTCCGAGGGTGCAGGCAGGCAGAGTTTAGGGACTGACCTAGACAAAAAGAAGAAAAAAGACGCTATTAACATCTTGAAATCGCAGAACTGAACCTATGTTGTGAAACCCTTGAAATCTCAAGTACAGAATAAACACATAAATATCTTACAATTAATAAACGCGTAAAGTCTATGAAATGCCAAGCAACACAGTGTCTACTTAGTTAGCTTTCTTTTATAAAATCTGCATTTTTTCCTTCAATCATCCAGTTTGATCTCCTCTAAATGCCTCATTCATTTGCTCTCAGGTATGTATCCTCCCACCCATTCTCAATCATTGCTTTTTTCCAGCCCCCAACTCATTTGCCATTTGTTTGCTTATGCACTCAGCCTTTTTAAAATAGTCTGATGACATCACCATTTTTTGCCAGCTTCTGAATGCCACCTGCCAACTTGCTATTTTCATAATGCACTTCCAACACGTACAGTGCAGTGAAAAGCGGGTAAATTATACTACATTAAAACCTAAAATTCAAACTTTAAAGGAAGCTTTATGAATTCTTATTGCTAAAAATTGGTTGTGATGCACACTTGGGTAAAGAAAGATGCATGCTACATTTCTACTTCACTCAGTTTCCTCTATAGAGTACATGAGTGAGTGAAATCTATGTCACATGAATAGAACGTTCAGTTAAGAGAGGATAGCTGAGAGGGGATGATAACACTCTGTTGTGTGCTCTCCTAGGTTTTTCCCATGGATTCTCCTAACCCACTAAGATTGTCCAATGAACACTTCTCCTGACAATTCTGATTAGTGTTGCAAGAGCAAGTCCTATCTGCGCATACCAGTACGTGGCATTTTCAGAGTCTCACCCAGTGCCACCTCCAGGTACTGCATCGGTGATACTCTGTATTTTGAATCCATTGTCACTCCTAAGGTACTGCCGCTGCTCCATCTCCGGGTACTCAGTCCATTGCCATACCTTGTGTACTCACTGGATGCCATCAATATGGTTCTAATACTTGCTATTCTCTTGGTACTCCTCCTATGCCCTTCTTTAACAGTTGCCTCCCCAAACCCTCCCATAGCTACCCAATGACTGACGCTTTGAGGCTGTCTTTGTTTTTAGTACTTTGCCTGCCATACATTTTAAGCCTGTCCTCTTAATGGTAAAGGTGAAACTGCAAACCCCAGAGGACAAAGTCCTGAAGGGAGTAAAGCATGCTAAGAGGACACCTGGAAACTATGCCCCCGACTCCATCCCCCACATTATCACTACTTATAAACGTCTGATACTTCACTTTTTGCTTTCCCCTGACAGGTTATTCCCAAGATTTTCCATTGCCAACTAGCAACTAGCACTGCACCCACCATGGTTTGGACTTGCCCTGCCTTACATTGCCTACTCCCCACAAATACGATAATTCAGTGATCTCCTAGCTGAAGTTTTCAAGCAGTAGTTGCTCGTGGCATCCTCACTGCCCAGGTTCATGACTGCTGTACATCTTGTCTCCCATCCTCCAAGGGCTTAGACGGTCTCATGTGACCCCTCGCCCCTTCCTGACCTGCGTTTCTGTGCTTTGTTACTCACATTTTTGCATCAGTGATGCACAGTCCCATTTCCCACTTTGTAAAAACGTTGTCACATGTATGCCTGCTCAATCGCAGCACATGCAGTTCAGGCAGCTACTATGTTGGCACACAATAGTGATGTCCAAGCCCTGGTTTTCTTGAATCCGTCAGTATATGTTGGTACTTCAATATGTTCAGCTTTTTATATATTGTAGGAGATGCAGTGTTGATAGAGATGCTGTTCCACAGTCTGGGTGAAGGAACATAGAAGGATTGCCTTCTGTTTTTTTCCCGTTGTCCAATAGTTTGTCTCCAGGCTGGTGACATCCAGACATCTAGGGCCTCATTTATGTTTCTGCATTCTGCAGCACACATAGAAAAAGGATCAAGCTTCTAATGATTGTTTTTGTGCTGGAAGGTTTCCCTTCCTGCACAAAAACAATCATCCCTGCAAAGCAGGCACCCTGGCCCCATGGTGCAAAGGTGCCTGCATTGGCGCATGGCAGCTCATTGTGCACCAGCGTTGGGGAAAAGGACAGGAATGTACCATATCTCATAGATACAGTGCATTCCTGTCCTTTTCTTTTACCGTAGGGAAGCGCTGCAGGGAGGCCTGTGGCGCTGCTCCACGTTAAAACCTAATGGATGAGGCCCCTGGTCTGGTGTTGTCCCTCACATGTTTGTTTACCAGGTAAGCCAGGGTCTTGTCAGTGAGGATTTTACAAGTGACGCAGCTGCTCTTGAAGATGATCCAGGCTGGATGGGGACGTCAGTGCAGGTCTTTAAATGTGAGGTGTTGTGGCTAAATTTCATCAAGCTCTTACTGGGCCATACTGCTGCATATAGGATGCTTTCAAGGGGTCCTGGGTGGCATTGGGGGGGACCACTGAGCAGGGCTTTGCCTTTATATAGATTGGAGAGGACTAAGGGCTATATTGTTGTTCTGAAATCATTTTCCAAGAGCAATGGCCTCACTTTCTTAAAAAGGACGAGTTGGAACCAAGAGGTTTCTCTCTTCCTGGTGACCTGCTGCTTGAATGAGAGGCATTTGACCCCCATTTTTAAAAGTGTTTTTATTAAGAACCAAGAACATAGGCTTAACAAACCATGTGGTGATGACACAATGAGGTTTCAGCACTTGAACAGTTTGCCTTAGTGCTTCACAAATCATTTACTTATAATGTCCAGACATATAGACTTGGCACTTTTATGGCTAATCAGATCAATATGAACATTATCCCTTATCTCCAGTTACTTCGCAGCAACCCACCCACTGGTTCTAACAGCCCTGCCCCCTGTAGGCCCTCCAAGCACACCACACTTCCTGGGACAGCCTCTTGCTGTGTGAACCACTTTTTCCGCCCTTTGGCAACAGTCCCGGTTTGCCTCCCAGTCCATAACCGTTGGCCTGGCCGTGGCCCCCCATGCTCTTTCTACGTTTCGCTTCGCCACCCCAGCTGCCAGTCTTAGCCAGATTTCTTTATACCTGGGCCAGTCTTGTCCCCTTTTATTCCCAGAAGTAACCATTTGGGCTCAAGGGGGATCTCTACCTCTGTCATCCTCACCATTATTGATGTCACCGGGACCCAATAGTCTTGAACCAACTGGCAGTCCCAAAGAGTGTGAAAGAATGACCCCCACTGCCTCTTCTGCATAGTGGAGGTTCTGCCTTACCTATTTTGCGCAGGAGCGTTTGCGCATATTATGATCCGTGGTGTAACTTAAATTGGACCAATCTGAGTGCCCTCTGATGGCTTACTCCTGGGGTACCTGCAGGGCATCCATCCAATCGTCATCATCCAGAGTTCCCAGGTCCCCCTCTCATACCACCCTCTGGGGGCCCAGTAAATCAGGGAAATTATTGAATAGTTTATTATATATTAGTGACCCTCTGCTATGTGTCAAGGCTTCAGTCAGTACTTGATCTTCTAATAGCGAAGAAGGCAACCGTACAACTTCTGGCAGTGTGTGCCGGAAGCGTTCAGATTCTGCCAGGTCGAACCCTTCCTGAAGGTCAGTAAACCGTACGTAGGTCTGATTCCTCCAGACGTCACCCAGGTGTTCTATACCAATTAGCCCCCATTTTCGAATTCCGTGCAGCCCTCCTACCTCTGGCAGGAGTGCGCTGCACCATAATAGAGTCAGAGTAGTCAGTTTAACTTTCCAACCAAGAAACCTGGTGACCTCATGCCATACGTCTTTTGCAACCTGTGTGTGCTGTGGCCAGCCGCCTCTCCCAGTCTTCCTGTACAGAAGTCCTTCATATTCTCCCTGGCCCATGTACCCTTTGTCGACATTTGGCACCATTAATCAACTGTGGCATTCAAGACCATTAATCATAACTATACAATGCTTCTTCATAGGCTGGCTGACTGCATTTTTACAAGCACAGCGTTGATGTGACTAGACTCATCTGGGACAGGAAGATCTGAAATGATTAGTCTTGGCCCTAATACTTCAAAATGCAGTTTCAAAGGGAGCAGCCTTGTTGCTGTTCCTTTTTATTGTGTGCCTCTGTCCCTGGGCGATGTTACGTCAAGCTTTTAATTTGATACATATGGGATAAAGTACCCCTTGCAATACATTTTAAGAATATTGCAAGTCACCGAGGAATCCTGTGACCATAAAAAGGAATGAGGCAGAATGCTGTGTTCTTTTATGCGTAGGAAGGATGACCCTCTCCCCCCCCACCCCCAAATAAATTCTCCCTGACACTTAGTGCTGACTTCTGCTCGGGGATTATGGTAGCCACACAATCCCCGAGCAGTAATCTGTTTAAAAGAGGCATTGCTCCACCTTACTGCAATGCCTTGCTGACATATTCACTCCCCTACAAGGAGGAGAAATTACCCTGGACACGTGGCTGCAGCACTGACTGATGCTTGATCAGGGTGAGAGGGGGAGGATGCTGGCTTTTTCAAAGGAGTAAAGCCTCCAATGAAAGCAATGGAGACTCCCCTAGTGCCAGTGAACATCTCGACAACCACAATAAAGCATTTACGTGGGAACAATGCAAATTGGACTACGCCACTTGTCAGACCCCGTATGGTGGCCACATTGCAAACAGAGACCACTGGCCCCAATTGTGGTGGCTGAAGTTGTTTGCCAGTGGTGTCCTGGAGTCCAACTATGTCTCTGCAAACTGGTCCACGTACAACCCTTTCCGTACCCTTGCATTCACCACGGAACAAAGTCTTAAAGACACATGGGGCATTGTTCTGAATTTTATCTAAGCTCTCATTCGGATCGCAAACTAAGCCCCACTCTCACTTCCTGGAAGGCATTTCAGTCCTAGTTGTGCACTTTGCACCCCTCGCAGCGGCGGATTCACTCCTGTTGAGGCCACAGCAGCGACCTCACATTGGTACAGAGATTGCTGGATGGAGTAAGCCTGGCAGGCCTTCACAGAGGCTCCTTTATAGCTCCTCAACAAGCAAGAGCAGATCAGAAAGCACATTGGCTGGCAGGTCCCCGCGCGTTCACTTCAGTGGTCCTCTTCCCTAGTCAAAAAGGAAGATCATCCTGGAGTGATTCTGAAGTCATTGGATGGCTTCAGCCAGCCATTCCTGGGGACGTCATCCCAGGCCATCCTGAAGTCTGCCCACAGGGCTGATTATTTAAATGGGATGACTCTTACTGTAATCACAAAAACTACGCTAGGATGGTGTTCTGATGACTATTACTGTAATCACAAAAACTACGCTAGGATGGTGTTCTGATGACTCTTACTGTAATCACAAAAACTACGCTAGGATGGTGTTCCGATGACTTCCACTGACAGGGAGTGATTACCTTTTACAACTCCACGAATACTAACTGACAACATCAGGATGAGTGAGAATGACTCCTGGATGGGCTCTAGACAATTTAAGGATGACTGATGATTATCCCTGGATGATTCTATAACCGCTTCAGGATGGAAGTCAATTACTCTGGGATGATCCCATGACATTTCCAGTACCAGTACTATAATGCAATGTTGTCTGCGAGAGTCTAGTTTAGGTTTTGTAATGGAAGGGTACCCTTCCATTACCCAAAAAATACTACGTGTACACAAAAGTGAAACTTTTCCCATTTCGGATGTGTTGTACCAAATACCAATTTGCTCTTGTTTGCAAATCCCGAAAATTTTGAATCAGGTCTGCATTATAAACTCAAGCAAACCAGACACAAAACGTCTCTAAATCTGGTCCTAATACTCAGATTATTTGTCCTGCATTGGAAAGATTACTTTTTAAACTCTAAAGTGAGAGGTAGACACTTGTATAAAATACAAGTTGCTATTTTTGGCTATGTTTGTGCTGCAGAAATACCACAAGCACCTTTATATAAAAGAAGTGGCCTGCAGCAATGTTATACCTTTGCATTCAGATCAGCTTAACATGTGCCACTACTCCCATACTCCTGACTCACTGGGATTTGCCTTATTTAGAGGTACAGAGCATTATCGGACGCTGTTTGACATGGTGACCATTTGCAAAACACTAACCAAAATAGTGGTAAAGGAAACAAATTATCAAAAGGGAGGTTTCAATGCAATTTTATTTATCTAAAGCACATATTTGGCCCCACAGGGGCCAGGATACCAAACAAGAGAAAACATCCAGAAAAAAAATAAGATCCGGGGAAGAAAGGCCAGGCTAATGCAACAAGAAGAAATAGCTCAACGAAAACCAGCAACTTCATGGTTTGATTCTAGATGCAGAGATTTTCTTAATCCTCTTCTGGCATTGCAAATTTTTATAGCCAGCTTCCTTCTCATACTTCTGTTGTCCAGTGACTACCAGCCGTTGGCACTGCACACAGACTTCATAAACTCTGGAAAAACAAAATAACATACATCAGTATCATGTTCCCACCATTCTTTATGATTTTTAATACGGCTGGGCTGCCTATCAAAAGTTCCAATTCCATTATTTCATACAGTCTGCCAGATGAGATATGGTTAGGGTTACATGGTTCCTAAGTGAAACATTAAGGCCACTTGGTCAAAGTTTGGCACAGCTTAGAGCAAAGCATTGATGAAGAGGGGGCCAGAAGCTGAAGAAAAAAAAAAGTTCCCTTATGAACTATGAGCCCCAGGTCCACAATGACAGTTCTAGCCCCAAGTAGCAGTGTGTCTTCTCTGGCTCTTTCACCCTTTTGAAATGCTGGGGTACTTGATAAAGACTGTACAAATGTAGATGCATTAAAACAAGCATGGGCCATAGTCCTGTTCACTAGACGCGGGCAAGCTTCCTCTGCAAACAGAAAGTAATCAGTGCCAGATTTCTTTACAAAACCATCATTGAGGCAGCCAGGGTGAGTCTGAACTGTACTTGCAATTATCATATTTGGAAAACAGTCGTCTAAGAAACTAGCATAGTGACCAGAAATCAAAATAGGAGCTTACAACCAAGTGTTAGGACCAGGACCAACTGATCTAATTATTAGGGAGTTGATCCAGTCTAAATAAAAGCTGAGAGCACAGTATATTTTGTTAGTGCAGTTTGCTATCACTCATTCATCCAGTTTGAGAACCTCACACCTGGACCTACAGATTTGCAAATGAAATCCCAACTCAAGGCTTTGCGCCAGATTTGCACGCCATTTGTAGCACAAGATCAGCACAAACTGTTAAGAAATTACAAGGCACCCCCATTGCTCTTATTGTTCTTTTGCAGACAGCTGTTAAGCAATGATGGAGTCATCGTTCAGTTATGATACAACCTCACATATGCAAACATACAACACAATGTATAATGAATTGTCACAATCCCAGCTCGACTGAATGTTAATTTGAACATTTGTAATATCTTACCAAACAATGCATCAACCTTCTCCTCGTCAAAGACTGCTGTTCCAGCACGAGCCTTCGTTACACCTTTTGCAGATGCAAGTTCTTTAGGAGAAATAAGTACTTCGCTGATGCCATTGAGAAGAAAACCTGCACTGTCCCGCTCTGACTTGGCTTCCTCCAAGAGTTTGTGCAATTTTCTCTTTGGAACTAGTACATCTCTGAACCGTGAAGGATCGTTTGAGTCCTTTACCAACTGCTGCATATCAGTCTGCAAAATAACACAACTATTAACTATTTGTCATTATGTTAGGTTACAATCTCAAAAATATGCATAGATTGCGGGTTTTTGATTTGGCATCTGGTACATGGCTAACAATGTAATATTTGCTATGTTAGCTCCAGGAGTATAAATCAGCCATACTTAAAAACAATGCAAGCAGAAAGATTTCAAAGCCCTCATGCAGGAAATCTACAAGGTTTGTCCTATATAAACTTTAACTGTGTTAAAAGAGTGGCAAAGAAAAGTATACCTTTTGTACAGTGAATGATCGACTGCATGTTTTTGAGGATGTTATATCTGTTACATTCCGTGGATTGGTCAAAGCAGACAGCTGATCTTGCAAATACTGTACAGCCAACTCACTATTGCAAGTGCCTTGCAACTGTGCTATAATCAAATAAATACACTTGTTAAAGGCAGCAGATAATAAATACAATATACACTTAACAAGCATACTTTTTGGCAATGCATGTGTTTGGATGGAAAAAAAAAGGATTATTAATGGGAATTTTTTGCAGTTTACGTGGAAAGGTAGAATATGAAGCACGCACCTTTTAAGTGTTCGTTTTCAGCTTGTAACCGTACACACCCCTGACAGGAACCAGGGCCAACAGAAAAGCTTTTGTTTTCATTAATTATGGACAAGGAGTTATATACCATTTCCTTAGAGAGAACGCAAATCATAATTAGGTCATACAAGTGGAAATGCCATTTCCTATGTACCTTTAAAAAAAAAAAAAAAATGTACCCCAGTGTAGACTATATATAAGCACATGGACATACTTTAATATTTTTGCCAAGGTAGCATGTGAAAGGTAAGATTATCGCTGCACGGGTTCTAACATTTTTGTTAGACTGATCCTCAATGCATAGCCACCGTTACAGTGGCTTTCACATGACCAAGGGATGGTGCAGGTCAGAAATAAACGTCTTAGACATCTAGAGACAGGAGAGAGATACCATGTGTGTTCTTTTCCAGCTTGGGCAAATGACAAGTTTGGCATTTAACAGCTGACTGATTCAATGTTGGCCCTTTACAGGTGCATGACTATGGCACCGAGGCCCTTTACCACTCATTCAAAGAAATAAGCCTCTGGACATACTATCAGGGTAGAGTGGTAGCTTTCCAGGATCCCAGTCATCTATCTGTTCCATAACTTGCCTTACTGCAACTATTAAATCATTTCAAATTTGTTGAACAAGGATCCACGCTACATCCTCCTTTCAGCATCTAAAAGAAGTAATTCTGAAGTTTGCCATAATCAATTACAGAAAACCTGGTTCACAAAAAACAAGGCCCTAAACACACACCATTAGTGGCATTAGATAGAACAAGGCTCAGGCACAGAACTCCATACTCAGACTCAAGGACAGCAGGGTAGGGGCATTGTAAGTCGCACCCTCTCCATTTGCAGACAGGGAGCGGGGTGGAGTGAAGTGTGAATAAATTGGGAAGTCCGGGACAAGAATGTGCTTTGCATAAGTCACAGCTCTGCCTAGCATTTCCTGCACTCCCTGTGTGTTGTTGACTTACTTATTCGGGCCCTGTTGTCCTGCAGTCAGGAATTTGTGGATCCTTGATTGGACACCTCTGACATGTTCCAGCCCTGACACGCGGGTCTTCCTCTCCCAGGTCGTTGATATCTTCTTCCGGGTTCCTTCGCCTCTGTGTTCCCTCGCCAGAGGTACATGCTTGTGTAGCTGTTTCTTCGCACCAGAGTTTCTTCGGACTCTCGTCCTGTACAGAATACAATGATAGAAGAAAGATATATTTAACCAAAGAATCCTCGTCTATCTGGTATATGGTAGGATGATGGTATACATATTTAGAAGGACATAGGTACTTATCTGATTTATCTGATCCAAGGAGAGTGGAGAAATGGTTATTCTTTTGTTTCTCCTTTTTAACACAGGCTAGCTCTAAAGAGAAAAATGTGGAAACTGCACCAAACCATGTAGCTAGTTACAACCTACGACAGAGATGGCGGCAAAGGCTTTTCTTCTCTTACAGGTTACATTGTATCTCATGAATGCATAAGGCCTCATCAATATTAATGAGGGAAGAGCCAATTGTATGCTGCTCCAGTACTTCTGTTGCTGGAAGGCACATGAAAACTTTTTATAATGCTCGTGAAATTTCCAAATTTCGGGTTATATGACATTTGCTACATTCTCTCCATTTTTGTGGCTACAAAATCTCGCAGTTTATACTGACTGAAGCAGAAAACGTCTCGTAGGAGACATTTTCTTGTGTGCAGCTCGAGTGTATCTCATGACTTTTGAACGTGAGCTATGCCCACCCACACATTCAATTTTCATGCAAGATACCAACATAAGTGGATTTCATTAAATTTCATATAATTTTAACTAATTTTCAGAAGGCATACATTTTCACGTTTGCATAGGCCTTATTCTAGAGCCCTGGCAAAAGCCAGATAACGGAAGTACGTGCCAGCAGTTCCTGAATTTAGTGCCGAGAACTGACTAGCATCTTTGGCAGGAGGAAAGTCTTTTGTCAACTGCAGTGCCTGTACCCTAGCAAATATTCTCTTTTAAACCGCAACTTCGCCTGCTAAAAGGTGCTCATTTGTTTTAACTTGTGTTATCAATTTTATCACACACTCTAATACCACAAGCCGCGTTTCTACTACATCTCTATTTATACCGATTTGGCCAGTCTGTCGTTTCCGCTCTATCGGTATTAGGGGCCATTTTGTTGGCCTTAGTATAGTAGGAGCCTGCAGCCTTCTCAACAGAAATCTGATTGGCAGAAGCGAGGCCTGCATCTCACAGGAGAAGGGAGTGGGTTCTGTGCAAGTCATCCTTCCTATGTTGACGCTCCACCTCCCTGTGTTTTACTGTTCAGAACATATTCTTCGTTTGCACATTTGCTTTATGCAAATAAGCTGCAAATAAAATGTTAGAGAGCGAGTGAGTCAGTGAGAGCGAGTGAGTCAGTCAGAGAGAGCGAGTGAGTGAGTCAGTCAGAGAGAGCGAGTGAGTCAGTCAGTCACAGAGCGAGTGAGTCAGTCAGTCAGAGAGAGCGAGTGAGTCAGTCAGTCAGAGAGAGCGAGTGAGTCAGTCAGTCAGAGAGAGCGAGTGAGTCAGTCAGTCAGAGAGAGCGAGTGAGTCAGTCAGAGAGAGCGAGTGAGTCAGTCAGAGAGAGCGAGTGAGTCAGTCAGAGAGAGCGAGGGAGTCAGTCAGAGAGAGCGAGTGAGTCAGTCAGAGAGAGCGAGTGAGTCAGTCAGAGAGAGCGAGTGAGTCAGTCAGAGAGAGCGAGTGAGTCAGTCAGAGAGAGCGAGTGAGTCAGTCAGAGAGAGCGAGTGAGTCAGTCAGAGAGAGCGAGTGAGTCAGTCAGAGAGAGCGAGTGAGTCAGTCAGAGAGAGCGAGTGAGTCAGTCAGAGAGAGCGAGTGAGTCAGTCAGGGAGAGCGAGTGAGTCAGTCAGGGAGACACTCACCCAGGCAACGCCACTCACCCAGGCAACGCCACTCACCCAGGCAACGCCACTCACCCAGGCAACGCCACTCACACACGCAACGCCACTCACACACGCAACGCCACTCACACACGCAACGCCACTCACACACGCAACGCCACTCACCCAGGCAACGCCACTCACCCAGGCAACGCCACTCACCCAGGCAACGCCACTCACCCAGGCAACGCCACTCACCCAGGCAACGCCACGCCACTCACACACGCAACGCCACTCACACACGCAACGCCACTCACACACGCAACGCCACTCACACACGCAACGCCACTCACACACGCAACGCCACTCACACACGCAACGCCACTCACACACACAACGCCACTCACACACGCAACGCCACACGCAACGCCACTCACTCACTCAAAGCCACTCACACACACAGTGCCACTTTCACCCACACTGTGCAGTGCACAATAGGTCTCGCAGTAGGAAAGTTGGAGCTATTGGTTTTGTAAATGAGAAAGCCCTTTATGTTTTTAAAATGAAAACAAAAATAAAAGGCATTGTTATTTGCAATTGTAATAGCTCCAACTTTCCTACTGCGAGACCTATTGGCAACGCCAGTGCTTGTTTATATAGCGCTTGCTACCCCTTGATCTATTCTCACATGCAATGTTAGCCAACTGGGCAAGTCAAACTGTAATTTCTAGTTAAACAAGTTAACCACAAGACCTACCTCTGCATTTATGCTTTGCATAAGGGACAAAGAAATCACCAATAGCAATTATCAAAGAACACAAGATGCAAAATACGGAGAAAAGGAATTTGACTTTCATACATAGCAAAACATAAATCTAACCTTGCTTTAAAGACTGTTAATAGTTGCAAAATAAATATGTATCTAGAGGATCATATATCAAATGCAGGAGAAGCTTTGGCAAACTAACACATTGACAGCTTAGCCCGCACAAAAGGTATGCCTGGGAACTGTGCTCTTCCAAACCACAGTTAAAAACCAGATGAGGCGAGAGTGCCTTAGCACGTGGAGGAACACTCATGGCGGTATTAGTGCGTGTACAAACGAGTTCTGGAGTGGAATCAGCACCTCATCGAACTCTCCTGCTCAGTTAGGACAGAATTGAGAGGAAAAAGTCTGAAGGAGTGTCTTTGGTTTCCAGATAGCCATCGCTTGGTTAGCAGGCACTTTTACTGCCAAATGAAACACTTTCGAGCATCGTGACTAAATCGAAGCAGAAACAGTGAAAAATGGCCCAGCTGGCACAATACGCAACAGACAGGACTGGTCAGTCCAATGCATCAAATGATGGCATATGGCTGCATGGTGTCATGCTGGAAGTGCTCATTCTTGTTGGTCATTCTCCTCTAGGGAGAAGGAGACAAGCCTGCAAGATGAACGAGCGCACATTTTTCTAAAAAACCACCAAAGATGTGCCCTTTAACTGCCCAAGAAAGGTTTGCAAGATGAAAGAGACAAGAGATGTCCAGTGAAGAGAAAAGAGGACATTACAAAAAAGGTTTCTGAAGTGAAGCAATGCAAAAAGCAAAGGCTGTTTGTTCAAGGATCCGTAGTCTACAGAAGAAACAAGTAAACGGATTGTCCACTGCCTAATGGTAACTTAAGAGAGCTTCCTACCTTAAAGTAACCTGCTTTATAAACCCCTTTCCAGTATTTTTTCTAATCTACAATAATGAATCAAAATACTATTCAGACCAAATATATGTTTAAGCGTACTTTATTTTTTTAAACGCTATTTAGAATTAAAACACAAAGAAAATGTTATTTGACAGAAACTGGTTTTGAACTTTTTCAAAAAAGATTGCTTTCTAAAAAGTGTTCTAGGGTCCCGCGCACACGCGGAACCTTTGAGTTTCTGAAAATGTCATAATGACGAAGGGGTATCATTACAGAAGAATTAAGTCTAGAACCCGAAGCTCTGACAGCGTATTCCCATTGCGAGTTGAGTGTACAAGAAAATCTACCGTAAACTAATGAATAAAGGTTTGGATGGCACTATTTGAATGCATCAGGGATAACGAACCAAAAGAAATAGCCTTCATGGCTTCCAGCGATTGCCTTTCTACCTGCTGTAATATGCAGACATCAGGAAACGAAAAGTACCATGGTCTTCCCTGAAGATATGGCAGCCTCATCTGCGATGCTCATTCAGGGGACTGGGCACTTCATAACAAATCAGCACTGAACCGGCTGCAGATTCCGAGACCTGGTTACAGAAACAGCTGAATCTGGTCCGAAGAAAGTGGTCTGTACTTTAGTGCTACTAAAATGTAAGATTACACACTAATACAACCAAATACAATTTAGGGTCCCTGATCAATATTATGCAGTAAATCGCTTCAATCTGCTATCTCCCCTCGCCCCACCTCTGACATAGGTGGGCTCCCCACCAGATACGAGATTACCCCGATTAGCGCTCAGGTGCTGTTCTCAAAACTCGATGGGGTTGCAATCAGTCATGCGGCTCAGTTTTAATTTTCATACAACACACTTTTCCAGAATGCATTCCCCCTCTCTCCTGCGCAGGTAGCGAGCCAACAGACAGCTCCATTGGTGTGCTCTTCTCAGACACTTGCTTGGCCCACACTCTGCAGACAAACTCATTTGCCGCCGTGTCTCAAAGAGCCAAGCACATTCATGCAATCTAAATCTTACGTAGTTGCATTCACACTTTTACAAGATCGCCAAAATAATTAAAGCAAAGAGGAGCGCTGGACTCCTGCTTACACCACCTCTCCCAAACAAAGCGCTACATTTTAGCGCCGAATATTAAAGAGTGGCGGGTGGCTTCCCGCCTTTGAAACAAAGGACATTGTTTTCCGATGACCCCAAAGTGCAAAAAGTGGCAAAAATCAAACCCATAGCACTTTGCTGCCTCTTCCCCCTGCCCCATAGCTAAAATACCGACATAATATCTCTTCTTTGCCTCTCTAGTACGGTCTCCTCGAATCTGTACACGGTACACAAGAAGAACTTTCTCTGCTTCCAGTCGGTTCCTGCACCTCAACTTCCGCTTCCGGCCACTGAAGAGGAGGCACTACTGTGTAGTTCAGGAAATAGAGAAAGGACTACAAAACAGTATAGTGTGTGTAGTCAACAAGCACTGGCAATGACACCCGATGTCGTAACTTGCCTCGTATACACTGCAAAGGTAGGCGATCGTACCAATTAATAGCAAGACCAAAGCTACGGGTTGGCTCAAGCTGTAAAAGCGGTGCATGAGCACAATTTAAAAATATTTTGTATGTCAACATACAACAAATATCATGTTACATTAAAATATGGTGTCTTTAAAGTTCAAGTAAATATATGTTTTAGACGCTGAATCGTGCTAAATCATATTATTTGTTATCTTTTAAAAGTAAAAGTAAACTGAAACAATTCTGGCCCAGATCTGATTACATTTCTGAACTAAATGGCAGTCAGAAGTCATGCGTATCACCAGGGCTTTACGTGGGATAAAAAAAAAACTGGGGGGGTCTCTCAAAGGGCCGTGGCCGTGATAATTAAGGGCGTGGCTTAAAACACATAAATTCGAAATATCGATTTAGCATTATGTGCCACCTGACTGGTATTTTGCTGCTTCCTTCTGTCTTTGCATCGAGATATACATAATACAACAAGTAACATTACACCTACCACAAGCCAAGACTATTGGCTTTTTCAATAGGTGTTAGTTGCATAAGGTAAGTAAGCAACAACAATGGCATCTTTATATAAAATAGTTAAAATGCTTCAGTTCGGAAAAGATGAGACTGAAAGAACTGTTTGAGTCCCTTTAAAGATACATCAAAAGCAGTGAAGGGAAGTACTGCTGCCAAGGTAAGATTATATTTTTTTCACTCAGACGCTGAGAGTAAGGATAGAGAGCCCTAAAGGGACCTGTCTCAGCACCTGCTTATTAGAACTGCTGGCAACTGAAGCATCCTCAAATCATCAAGAACCATCTCATCTTGAGAAGTCATCAACTGCTCATCCTCTGATTATCAGTAACAATCACATCTTGTGGCGTCATCAGATACTCATTTTCAAGTCATCCTCAGGTCATCAGGCTCACTTTTCTAAGCTCTGCTGATGACCTCAAGATCTTGATGATGTCTGATGATGTCAAAATGACTTCTAGAGTAGTTGGAGGATCATTCAATCACTCTGGGATGGCTTCTAAAGTAATCCTGTTTGACCTGGGTTCTCAGTGCGATTTGTGCATCAAAGCCCGTCACCCAAGGCACATCGCAGCAGGGTTTGTGATAAGCCGGGCTCGAATGGGGCTTTGTTAATGAGGCTGGAATGCTGTCGTCTGCTGTACTTTCACATGGACCCAGTCACCAGGTTGCATGTGGTGGCAGGCTTCGGGCTGGCAGGTGGGCCCAGCAGAGTTTACTTGAGAATGGAATCTGGAAGACGATAATTAGTCTGGGTAGTTTAAAAATTGCCTCAAGTTGGTCTGCAGATTGATGCCTCTCCCTGTCAAGATGTTGTGACCTGAATATAGAATACAGGATAAGACACATTGTAATTTCTCTTTAGAAGCCACGTGCTTCTTCTTTCCCGTTTCAGTGAGCAGATACAATAAATCATCAACCATGGAACTAGTGTAGAGCATTCTGGGAGATCTTAAAGCACTTGTAAGAAGATAGAAGGCGATTCAGTGTTCCACAAATGAAGTTGAGGCCACTTAATTGACCACCAGAAAATGGCAAGGCGAAAGGATAATGAAGAAAACCACAACTGCACACCGCTGTCTCCCAGTAGGTGTGTCTTTCTTAGTCTCTCGGAGCCCGGACACCTGTATAAATACTAGCACTCTCAATACATTTTATAACATAACACAACATGACAGAAAAGAAGCAGTAATGGGTTCAACAGGAAAGCTTGGTAACACTACAGCCATTATATCACGTCTTATATAAAAAGTTACATTTCTTTGCCAGGTTTATTTAAAAGGCTTTTATTGATAAAATAGGAGTGTTACACACACACTTTCAGAACTAGAATTCCAGTTTCAGTACAGCATCCCCAGCTTCAGGACATAAGAGATGCTAGGGTATCCCTATAAGCATTTGCATGGGGTTCACTCACATCTTTACTGATTCGGCAGTGAGAAGACAATATGCATCATTAGCATACCCAGACCATAACGTGGAAGGAACTTGTTAAACATATTGGACATTGATTGACATTAAGGATTAACCCCCAGATTCATCATTGTCATGTTTTGCGAGTCCTTAATAGCGTTTATTAAGGAATCGCTATTAAAGACTCGCAAAACGGGATTCATGTAGAAATCGCAATATTTATTGCGATTTCTACAGCTTCCTTATTTGCGATTCGCTAATTGCGAATCGCAAATAAGGAATGACTCCCTATGACTCCTATGGGCCTAAAGGCCCATAGGAATGAATGGGAAGTCATTCCTTATTTGCGATTAGCAAATAGCGATTTGCAAATAAGGATGCAATTTCAAGGGTGCCAGGGTGTCCAAAGGACACCCTGTAGCACCCCTGAAATGGTAATGTACACAGGTGTTGCGCACACAAATGTCCAAAGGACATGTGTGTGTGTAACATACAACTTAGAAAAATGCACTAAAGTGCATTTTTCTAAGTTTTCGCTATTTAACACGTAGTTACACTTCACGGTAAATAGCGGCCCCAGATTGTGAATTCGCAATTTTAAAATGGTTCATGAATTGCATTTAAGGAATCTCACATTGAGATTCCTTAAATGCAATTATTCGCAATTTAGCGATTTTTAGAATTGCGATTTTTGCATTTGGGATGATGAATCCCAAATGCAAAAATAGCGCTCGCAACTGGCCCTTAGCGAGCCGATTTCGGCTTCATGAATCTGGCTGTAAGACCATAGACCATTATGGCCAAAATGTCAATCTCACTTTCACTAGGCACATTCAGATAGACAGCATCCCGGGTACAAAAACACTGTACATTTTAAGGAAGGAAAACAGTATACGGTGCTAATGTTATGCTATGTTACTGAAACTTAATAAAGTGCGACGAATCACCCCGAAAGGGGTATCTTCGTACTACACCACAAACCCAGATAAAAGAAGAAAGGAAGAAAGAAGCGGTTAGAAAAGACACGTTTTGTGAAGTTTTTTTGGATGAACAAAATCAGAGAATAAGTGGATATGAAGCCGAAGTCTGTTCCAATGATGTTGGCCAAGATAGGAAAAGGATCAGCCTCTGTATCTGGCTTTGTGAATATGGCGAGAGGACGGGGCCAGATTTGATCCTTAAATCTCAGATATCTGGTGAGAATATAATGGAGAAGTAGGTTCCGAGTGAGTACAAAAAGGAAGTTTGCAGACAAGTTGAGCCACAGTGTTCTGACCCACCTGTAGTTTTGATAAAGTGATTTACTTGCTGCTGCCAATAGGGTGTTTCCATATTCCAGGCGTATGGCCACAGAAGACTGCGTAAGAGCTCTTCTTGTATAGAGAGGCAGTCATTGAAACAATCTTCTCAGGATGCGCATTGCATCAAAACAGATGCCACATGTGGAGCCTACCTGCTCTCTCATTATGAGATTGTCATCGGTTATGATACTAAGATTCTTGACCTCCTTTATGGGTTGAGTTAAGGTGCCTAGTTTGGACGGCCACCAGTCATCTGACTTGTAGTCATGGGTCTTGCCAAACAGAGCAATCACAGTTTTATCGGTGTAAAGCAGTAGCAGTTGTGCGACATCTAGGATACAATTTTCCTCATACATTCCCCTAATTTGGGTTTTGTAGTTTCGGCGGTTGGGCCTATTGAAATGAACAACTGAGTGTCATATGTATATGAGATGAAATCGAGGACGCAGGACCTTACTACTTTAGCCAGTCGTGCATCATATATGTGAAAGAGTGTGGCTATAATGAAGAGCCCTTGATTAAGGGTGAGCGGAAAATCCGTTCCACTCGCGGATTTCGCGGATTTTCGGTAAATCCGCGATCCGCGAACTCCCGCGGATTTACTGAAAATCCGCGAGATCCGCGAGCGGCGGATTTGGGGGGCAAAAGTTCAAGCCTGTTGAACTTTTAACTATTTTAGGATGGCGCCGGCAAGCTGCCAGCGCCATCCTAAAATAGTTACTAAGTTAGCTTCAACAGGAAGCACTAATAGATAAAATAAAGCAGGTGCTCAAGCACCTGCTTTATTTTATCTATTAGTGCTTCCTGATGAAGCTAATTTAGTAACTATTTTAGGATGGCGCTGGCAGCTTGCCGGCGCCATCCTAAAATAGTTACAGGATGATGTGTGTTTTGTCGAGGCTGGGTAGGTGTGCGTTCTCCCCATATCTATCGTCGAAAATTAGCTATGATGCTTGATCGAGGCCTTTGCATAATTGACTTTCACGAGCTCAATCGCTGTGCTGTTCCTGTGACCACGAGCTTCTCTGATCCGTGCCTGTCCTTTTATACACACAAGAGGCATGTGAACTCGCATATAAGCCCCGTCCGTTTGGCCCCTCCCCACACACTAGTGGTGTGTGCACCGTCTTCGCGCCCTTTACCCACTTGATGGACAGCTCACTCTAGGGACCCCGGCGCTCTTTGATGTGATGGCAAAGTTAATCTGCCCCCCCAAAAATGTGTGTTTTGTCGAGGCTGGGTAGGTGTGCGCTCTCCCCATATCTATCGTCGAAAATTAGCTATGATGCTTGATGGAGGCCTTTGCATAATTGACTTTCACAAACTCAATCCCTGTGCAGTTCCTGTGACCACGAGCTTCTCTGATCCGTGCCTGTTCTTTTATACACACAAGAGGCATGTGAACTCGCATATAAGCCCCGTCCGTTTGGCCCCTCCCCACACACTAGTGGTGTGTGCACCGTCTTCGCACCCTTTACCCACTTGATGGACAGCTCACTCGAGGGACCCCGGCGCTCTTTGGTGTGATGGCAAAGTTAATCAGCCCCCCAAAAATTTGAGTTTTGTCGAGGCTGGGCAGGTGTGCTTTCTCCCCATATCTATTGTCGAAAAATAGCTATGATGCTTGATGGAGGCCTTTGCATATTGACTTTCACAAGCTCAATCCCTGTGCAGTTCCTGTGACCACGAGCTTCTCTGATCCGTGCCTGTCCTTTTATGCACACAAGAGGCATGTGAACTCGCATATAAGCCCCGTCCGTTTGGCCCCTCCCCACACACTAGTGGTGTGGCCCTGCCCCTCACACTAGCGATGTGCACCATTTTCCCACCCGGCCATTACCTACACAATCCTCAAAATCCGCGAATCCGCAATTTCGCGGATTTTGCGGATCGCGAATTCGCAAATTCGCGAATTACGAATTCGCAAAATTTGCCCATGCTTACCCTTGATAGATTTTGTTTGGTTGAATGACACAAGATTTGAAAGGACCTAAGTTCATAGCTTGAGCACGATTGCTAAGGACGTTTTGAACGAGCCAAGGGCTTTGCTTTCAACACCAATCTCGGAAAGTCTTTGGACCATGATAAAGTGTGTGATGGTGTTAAAGGCAGCAGACAGGTCAAGTAGCATCAGCATGCCTAGAAATTCCTCATCAAGGGAGAGTCTGATAGTGTTCAGAACTACCATCAGTGCGGTTTCTGTACTGTGTGAGGCTCTGAAATCTGATTATAATGGGTCCAAGATGGTAGTGGATTCCAAATAGTGGGAAAGTTGTTGATTGACTAGGCGCTCTAAAGTTTTACAGAGGCAAGGAAGAAGAGATATGAGCCTATAGTTAGACAGGTTCCAAAGGGTTCACATTGGATTTTTTTAGTATGGGCATAACTTGTGCTGTTTTCCACGCCCAAGGTACAATAGCAGTGTTAGAGAGAGATTACACTGTGCTGTGAAGTCTGGGGGCAGAGTGTTAGCAAGTGTCACCCTAATGCGTGGTGCAGATAGGTCAGAGGGGAACCTGACTTGATTGTGCTCATCGTTTCTCAAGCTAATTCCTGGGTTATGGGTACAAGGTACTCCAAAACAAACAAGGACTTATGGATAGGGGTAATGGTGCGAAAAGAGTCAGTGGGTGAGGTGTGGTATGCGAGGTTCCTATATGCGTCTCGATTTCATTTACACAAATTCATGGGAATTTAGGATGGAAGGGATGCAGGCAATGGCCGTCGTGAACACTTTAAAGACTCTACATAGTTTCTTTGTTGAATTGCCAGCTGTTAGACTTGGCACTTTTGACAGGTTTATCCCCAATCTTTTTGCCTTTTGCCTCTTATTTTTCTAACCTTGTTTTTGTTGGCTATAGGATTGTGGGCACGGTATCACTGCCGATCAGTGCTAAAGTGCATATGCTCTCTGTGTGAATTATGAATATGATTGGTTATCCTCGATTGGCATATTTGATTTACAGGTAAGCCCTTATAAAGTGCACAGTGTGTGCCAGGGCCTGTAAATCAAATGCTACCAGTGGGCTTGCAGCACTGGTTGTGCCACCCACATGAGTAGCCCAGTAAATGTGTCTCAGACCTACCACTGTAGTGTCTGCGTAAGCAGTTGTAAACTGCCATGTTGCCCTGGCAAGTGCACCCACTTGCCAGGCCCTAATTTTCCCTTTCCTTACCTGTAAGGCACCCCTGAGTGTAGGCCGAAGGTACCCTCATGGGCAGGGTGCAGTACATGTGAAAGGTAGGACATGTACTGGTGTGTGTGACATGTCCTGATAGGGAAATACTGTGTATTTCGTTTTTCATTATTAAAAGGCTGTCTGTCCAATAGGCTTATAATTGGGGTTGTGATGTAACATTCTGCATGTGTAGCTTTCAATTGGGACATTATAGAACAACCATTTGAAATGCAATTGGTCTCGCATTTGCAAGAGTTTAAGCTATTGACATTGTAAATGACAAAGCCTTTTATTTATCTGTTTTGACAACACATAGATAAAAATCATTACCATTTACAATGCCAACAGCTTAACCTCTTGCAAATGCCAAGCCTATTCAAAGCGGCCTCCATTGTCTCTGCTTGCTTGGCGTAAGCACAATTCTTGGAATTCCTTGACATAATTCCAAGAATTTATCCTTTTATACCCTGCCCAATTCTTCCCCACAACAGAATTCCTATCTGTGACGTGGCTTCCATTTTAAATGTAAACATGAACCCAGCTGAAACCCATGGTTGAGAGATGTAACTAATTTTAGGAATGCCTTAATATGAATCCCAGGTATTCCCAACCCCCTTATTATCCACGATCTCTATCCAATTCAGAGCATTTAATGTGCCTGGGTCAGTCGTATAGAGACGCTAACAGATAGAAGGAAATAACAGGTGTGAGAAGTTGGCCTAGTGGGCACCTTGCACCAATCCAAACGACCCCTTATTGATGGTAGGTCAAAGACAACCTTATAGAAAGCTATCCTAGTTGTACACTACGAGGACCAGGAGGCGTCGACGACAACCAGGTGTTAGATTCGAGCTGTCCCACAAAGGATGTCGAGTGCTGCGTTGTCGGTATCCGGATTGGACCCAACAAGCCTTGGCAACAGCATCCATGCAGAAAGCAAAGATTGGCTTTGGTGCAGACCAGCAAGGTCTGAGGGACTCACCCTTTGGAGGGGAGTCAGGGCACATCTGGAGCAACTAGGAACATCCAAGATACAGAAGAGTTACCTTCGTGGGGACCCACCAGTCGACAGACCAGGGATCACGAAGGAGTCTTGTGTGGAAATGCTAGAAGCGGGCCCACGGAACACTCGTGGAGTTTAGGCCCACAATCTTCAGTGCAAATGGTGCTCATGGTTTGGACTACAAGTAGCCCAATGCACAACCTCGGAAAAGCTCAGGAAGTTGATGCACTAGCAAATGTGCATGGTGTCCAGGGGTTCCGGTTCCGGTTCCACGTCACTCGTGAGGGCTGCGGGTCTCAGCTTTTCTGGGATCTCCTGTCGACCTCAGGGAAGTCTGGAAGTCTGGGTCCTGTGTCACAAATCCATCGGATCCGGCGGGAGCCTTGGAAATGCAGACCGGCAAGATGCTTCTTTGGTGCCTGTTTGAACATGGGAGTCACTCCTTGACCCCAAGGGAGATTCTTCCATCTTCTAGTCGAAACAGAATGTCGAATTTCCAGGATATATGTTGCAGAGTTTTGTCCAGGGTAATTTAAAGTCCTAAGGACTGGGTTCCTGTACTTATACTAAGTTTAGGGGAGGACCCAGGGTGGGGTTGGTTACACCCCTTTCCCTTTGTCCAGTTTCATGCCAGAGCAGGGGCTGAGTGCCCCTGCAACCGGTTTGAACTGAGGTATGCTTAGGGAAACCAAGTGTGCCCCCAGCACTGTCTGAAAAGCATTCTATGAATGCACCCACCCAACCCTAATACACTAAAGCCTGTCTGAGAGGTGGTTACACCTCCCTATGACAGGAAACCAATTGGCTCCCCTGCCGGAGGTTCGTCCAGCAGCAGGAGGCCAGACCTGTGTCTGTGGCATCCATTTTGTGATGCCAGCGCTTTTTAAAAAAAAACTATTACTGTTTACGTAAGTGTGCACATGTCTTCTCCCTCTAGAAGGGTGGAATTCTACCCGCCGCCAGGACTGGTGGGGGGGGGGTAGGAATCCAAAGTGTTTGACACCAAACACAACATGTTTCCATGTAGCCATTCCAAATTTGGCATTTACCACGAGGTTATAATGCATTTAAGAGTATATGGTCCGGCCGCATCACAGAACAACCTCAGAGAATAGATTCCGAAAGCTGCAGAGGGGCTCAGCTCAAGGTTGGGCACCCTCTCACACAAAACCAAGCACTCTGCCTTCAGGATTGATGAGGCCTGCCATAGGAGTGACTTATAGGTTTATATGTGTCAGTGATATAAGGTAGATATAGGTAACCTATATCTTAGTAAGGGGTGCATGCACCACCTTACCCAGGCTGCAGTAGCAGACCTGGGATACCATTTTGGAAGGCTTCCCAGGGGTGGCATAATACATGCTTCAGCCCCTGGTAGGCTTCTAGGGTACCTATGCCCTTAGTACCTAAGATACCATATACTAGGGACTCACAAGGGTAACCCAGTAACCAATCTGAAGTGTACCTAAAGTACATGCAATCAATTTAGAGAGGAAGCAGCTAGGCTGGGGTCCTAGTTAGCATGGCCCCAGCCAGACTAAAGTTGAAAAACAGTGAAACACCAGCAAAAGGTGGGGGTAACCATAGTAAGCAGATCCTACTCTCCTGCAACAGCATTCCCTAAACAGAGTTCCTCATCAAATACATTTAACTCCAGTCTTATTGTGGTTATGATGCTAAAGAAATTATTCCAGAGTAATGAAGTAATCAGAAAAGTACAACTGGTAAAAGTGAAGAAACTGTTAGTCACAGTAGCCATAGATGCAGGAGGAACTGTTTACGTAGTTGGTTGAGTTAGAGGGGTTGGTTATGTCAAAGTGGATGGGTGTTGGGTCTGAGGTTTTAGCATTTCTCACAGAGAATATATTGGCTATGAAGGCGATTGCTATGATGGAAGGGCGTGTTATGCTGGAAAAGTACAGTTTTGCCTGGACTAGTTGTTTAGAACTGGTTATGGCCACAGGAGGTGGTTACTAAGTATGGGCAAAAAATCGGTTTCGCAGGCAAATTTGCGGATTTTTGGCAATTTCGCGATCCGCGAATCGCGCAAATTTGCCAAAAAATCCGCAAATTCGCAAGCTACGAATTATTTTGCTTGGTCGCACTTAAAAAATTACAATATTGCGCGCGCGGCGTTGACTTACCGTGATTCTGAGTCCGCCGAGTTGTTTTTCTCCCGGTTTGCGTGTGCTGCGCCATTTTCGATATTGCTGCGTAATCGCGCAAGAGTTTTTCGAACGCAATTACGTTATCGCGGCTTGCCATCTTGCACAGCGAGAGATTGACAACGCGAGTACGTCATAAAGGCCCGCGATCACGCATTGCGGGAGTAAACAATGCCGAACACGTCGATGCAGCGCGCAGCTGACTTCCGGATAGAGATTTAAACAGCTCGCGTTCCCGAAATTGCAAAAATTGCAATTCTGCACAAGAAATCCACCGCAGGAAGCATAAACCTTGTGAAAATGATGATTTTGATCAGAATAACTCCTCAGATTAACATTTGGCTGCACTTTTTGTGCAAGGAGACCATTTTTGGGTGGGTAGGAGGAAGAAAGTGCCCCAGAGTATCCAACTTCCTGTTCATGTCCAGCAGGCTCATCCCAGTGCTTTGTCCATGTCCTGGTCACTTTTCATTTGGATCTGGAGCTGGAAGGATTAATTTTTGTGGCTGCTGCTGGATATTTGTATTTGAGGACTTTTTGGACTTTGGAGTTTGGATCACTTTTGGATTTGAGATTTTACAAGTAAGTTGGTTTTGTTTGTTTGGGTTATTGCAGTTGCTGCAACTACAATTTTAAAACTTTTTCACAATTTAAAAAAAATATATTGTTGGGTAGCCACAGTATCCAGTAGGCCCAGGGTTAGTCATGGGTGCATAATACAACTGTTTCTGTAAGTTTTGTTGAACTTAAATCTCATTTATGTCATGGAATTTTAGCTCACTGTTATATGTGTTTTTTATTTTTTTATTTTGGGGTTGCCTGTAAAGCCTCACTAGCCAGTAGGCCCAGGGGTAGTGAGTGGTGCATGGGCCTAGTCTTTCTGTGGGGTGTCTTGAATTTAAACATCATTGAGGGCATGGATGGCATTGGATTGTGGTGATTTGTGTGTGTTTTTCAACTTATTGGGGTGGTGTTGGGGCCTGGCCATGTGGGTGGGGGCAATTTTGAGGCCTGGGACAGGCAAGGCCTGGCCATGTGTTGAGGGTCAAGGGCCCTTTTGAAGCCAGGCAATATGCTCAGGCCTGCACCCAGTTTGCCTTGCTTTCAACCATTATGCCCAGGGGTACTCAGTGGTGCATGGGCCTAGTCTTTCTGTGGGGTGTCTTGAATTTAAACACCATTGAGGGCATGGATGGCATTGGATTGTGGTGATTTTTGTGTGTTTTTTTTTTACTTTTCGGGGCGTTGTTGGGGCCTGGCCATTTGGGTGGGGGCAATTTTGAGGCCTGGGACAGGCAAGGCCTGGCCATGTGTTGGGGGTCAAGGGGCCATTTTTAAGCCAGGCAGTGAGCTCAGGCCTGCACCCAGTTTGCCTTGCTTTCAACCATTATGCCCAGGGGTACTCAGTGGTGCATGGGCCTAGTCTTTCTGTGGGGTGTCTTGAATTTAAACATCATTGAGGGCATGGATGGCATTGGATTGTGGTGATTTTTGTGTGTTTGTCGACTTTTTGGAGTGTTGTTGGGGCCTGGCCATGTGAGTGGGGCCCATTTTGAGTCCTGGGAAAGGCAGGGCCTGGCCATGTGGTGGTGGTCAAGGGACCATTTTGATGCCAGGCAGTGTCCTCAGGCCTGCTCCCAGTTTGCCTTGTTTTCAACCATTATGCCCAGGGGTACTCAGTGGTGCATGGGGCCTAGTCTTTCTGTGGGGTGTCTTGAATTTAAACATCATTGAGGTCGTGGATGGCATTGGATTGTGGTGATTTTTGTGTGTTGTTCGACTTTTTTGGGGTGTTGTTGGGGCCTTGCCATGTGGGTGGGGGCCATTTTGAGGCCTGGGACAGACAGGGCCTAGCCATGTGTTGGGGTCAAGGGGCCATCTTAAAGCCAGGCAGTGTGCTCAGGCCTGCACCCAGTTTGCATTGCTTTCAACCATTATGCCCAGGGGTACTCAGTGGTGCACGGGCCTAGTCTTTCTCTGGGGTGTCTTGAATTTAAACATCATTGAGGGCATGGATGGCATTGGATTGTGGTGATTTCTGTGTGTTTTTCGACTTTTTGGGGTGTTGTTTGGGCCTGGCCATGTGGGTGGGGCCCATTTTGAGGCTTGGGAAAGGCAGGGCCTGGCCATGTGGTGGTGGTCAAGGGGCCATTTTGAAGCCAGGCAGTGTGCTCAGGCCTGCACCCAGTTTGCCTTGCTTTCAACCATTATGCCCAGGGGTACTCAGTGGTGCATAGGCCTAGTCTTTCTGTGGGGTGTCCTGAATTTAAACATCATTGAGGGCATGGATGGCATTGGATTGTGGTGATTTTTGTGTGTTTTTTTAACTTTTTGGGGCGTTGTTGGGGCCTGGCAATGTGGGTGGAGGCCATTTTGAGGCCTGAGACAGGCAGGGCCTGGCCATGTGGTGGGGGTCAAGGGGCCATTTTGACGCCAGGCAGTGTGCTCAGGCCTGCACCCAGTTTGCCTTGCTTTCAACCATTATGCCCAGGGGTACTCAGTGGTGCATGGGCCTAGTCTTTCTGTGGGGTGTCTTGAATTTAAACATCATTGAGGGCATGGATGGCATTGGATTGTGGTGATTTCTGTGTGTTTTTCGACTTTTTGGGGTGTTGTTTGGGCCTGGCCATGTGGGTGGGGCCCATTTTGAGGCCTGAGAAAGTTAGGGCCTGGCTATGTGGTGGTGGGCAAGGGGCCATTTTGAAGCCAGGAAGTGTGCTCAGGCCTGCACCCAGTTTGCCTTGCTTTCAACCATTATGCCCAGGGGTACTCAGTGGTGCATAGGCCTAGTCTTTCTGTGGGGTGTCCTGAATTTAAACATCATTGAGGGCATGGATGGCATTGGATTGTGGTGATTTTTGTGTGTTTTTTTACTTTTTGGGGCGTTGTTGGGGCCTGGCAATGTGGGTGGAGGCCATTTTGAGGCCTGAGACAGGCAGGGCCTGGCCATGTGGTGGGGGTCAAGGGGCCATTTTGAAGCCAGGCAGTGTGCTCAGGCCTGCACCCAGTTTGCCTTTCTTTCAACCATTATGCCCAGGGGTACTCAGTGGTGCATAGGCCTAGTCTTACTGTGGGGTGTCTTGAATTTAAACATCATTGAGGGCATGGATGGCATTGGATTGTTGTGATTTTTGAGTGTTTTTTTACTTTATGGAGCGTTGTTGGGGCCTGGCCATGTGGGTGGGGGCCATTTTGAGGCCTGGGACAGGCAGGGCCTGGCCATGTGGTGGGGGTCAAGGGGCCATTTTGATGCCAGGCAGTGTGCTCAGGTCTGCTCCCAGTTTGCCTTGCTTTCAACCATTATGCCCAGGGGTACTCAGTGGTGCATGGGCCTAGTCTTTCTGTGGGGTGTCTTGAATTTAAACATCATTGAGGGCATGGATGGCATTGGATTGTGGTGATTTTTGTGTGTTTTTCGACTTTTTGGGGTGTTGTTGGGGCCTGGCCATGTGGGTGGGGGCCATTTTGAGGCCTGGGACTGACAGGGCCTGGCCATGTGGTGGTGGTCAAGGGGCCATTTTGACGCCAGGCAGTGTGCTCAGGCCTGCACCCAGTTTGCCTTGCTTTCAACCATTATGCCCAGGGGTACTCAGTGGTGCATGGGTCTAGTCTTTCTGTGGGGTGTCTTGAATTTAAACATCATTGAGGGCATGGATGGCATTGGATTGTGGTGATTTGTGAGTGTTTTTCGACTTTTTGGGGCGTTGTTGGGGCCTGGCCATGTGGGTGGGGGCCATTTTGAGGCCTGGGACAGGCAGGGCCTGGCCATGTGGTGGGGGTCAATGGGCCATTTTGACGCCAGGCAGTGTGCTCAGGCCTGCACCCAGTTTGCCTTGCTTTCAACCATTATGCCCAGGGGTACTCAGTGGTGCATGGGCCTAGTCTTTCTGTCGGGTGTCTTGAATTTAAACATTATTGAGGGCATGGATGGCATTGGATTGTGGTGATTATTGAGTGTTTTTCGACTTTTTGGGGTGTATAACTGATGTTCCTCTGGCTTCCATTGCTTTTAGGTGCACAAGAGAACCACCAATGCCAGGAAGAATTCCTTCAGCGGTGTGTGCAGCACAACGTCACGTTCTTCACCTGTGGCCACAGACAAGACAACTGTGCAACTCGTGCAACTGTGGCCTGCTGTTCTGACATCTCAAGAAGATGGCCCCAAAATAAGTTGGACGTAGCGCCTCAGCAAAAAAAGTTGCCAGTGCCACTGCCAGTAAGAAGGAGCAGAAGAAGCAAGTGGCACCACCTACCAAGCAGACTGGTGTGCCCACCAACACCTTTTTGGGGGAAAAAACTATGCTTGCAGCAGCAGCGGTGTCCGACGGGGACCAAGCTGGAAGCAGCACCTCTGCTTCATTGGGCTCAGTGCCACCACGCCAAGTTAGGTCCAAGAACATGAGTGCTGCTGCGGCAGCCACTTTGGTTGTTCAATCACCATCGACCAGTGATCTTGGCTCATCACAAGAAAGTACCATCCAATCAACGCCGGGTGTAACTCAGCTGATGAGTGTTCAACAACCACAGCCATAACCACAAACACAGGTGCAACTAGTACAATCGCAAGTACATGGGCAAGGAGAGGCGCAAGGAGAGGCGCAAGGAGAGGCGCATGGAGAGGCGCATGGAGAGGTGCAAGGAGAGGTGCAACTAGAGGTTCATGGAGCGGCACAACTGCCTACAATGCTTGTTCCTCCAGAAGTAGGGGCACATCAGGAAATTGATATTCAAGAGGAGGTATCTTCCGAGGAAGCCACTCCTCCTGATGAAGATCCATTGTCTTCCAGATCCCCATCAAGAAAAAGGTCAAGGAGGGATACTACTACTACTACAAGTTATTCTTCAAGCCCCCTTTATTCTGATGACCTTGAACGTGATTGGAACCCAGCAATGCAATCTGAGAGTGAGTCACGCCATGAGCCGACAAAGGTAGCTAAGCCTAAAAGGAAGGCTCCCGCAAGGCTTCGACTTATGGGTGATGACGTCGAACAAGAAGTGGTGTCTTCTGCTGCTGATGTACAGTCTGACAACGACCCAGTCATCACAGTCGTCACTCCAGCCCCAGCGAGCATGCAGCAGACAAACATTTTGACCCTATCTCAAATGGCTGCTGAGCGGGATATGGGCGGCGTGGCACTGGTACCACCACCATTAACTACAACACCAACACGACCTACAGCTTCCATCTTTTTTAGTCAGAAGGGCCGGCATGGACCTACATCCAGCTCGACCTCAAGTAGTGATGCTGTAAGTGAACAACAGAAACAAATTCAGCCACGCCCATCCTCCACTTCATCTGGCATTGAAAGTCAAAGTAGCACCTCCACCACCAGCAGACATCACCAGTCCCCAGTTTGCGACTTCTTTACTGTTAGCGCAAAGGCAGAAAACATGGTCGTTTGTTTGATTTGTAAAGTATCCGTTAGTCGGGGAAAGCTTGGTACCAACTATGGTACCGGAGGCCAGAGAGGTCATCTCAAACAACCCCACCCTAACCAGTGGTATACGCACCTAAGTAATATCGAGGAAGCCCAACAAACTAGAACTGATCCAAATGTATCCATTCACATTGCATCTGATGCTGACGAGGGGCTGATTGTGCTGTGGGGAAGTCAAGAATCGAGCTACATTTTTTCTGGTACACCCAGTACCCCTGGCAGCAGCACTGCAGTGGTAGCGCCCACACCCTCTACCCCTGCAACATGTATGAGGCACACTAAGAGTCTGGGACAGACACCAATGCAAAAAAGTCTATCAATGAGCCTAACTGGTTTGAAGTCTGCATCATCATCATCGTCATCACCTAAAATGGTCCAGCCCACCATTAGAAGCATGTGGAGAAGTGTGGCTCACTGGTTAGAGCAGGCAGACCCTGAAGCAGAGGTCAGACCCAGGACCAGGGTTCAATTCCCGACGCGGCAGGGTCTTGAGCTCAAATGTCCATGGACTCGATAATTCTCCCTTCGGTGCCTGACCTAATCATAGGTTCACACTCTGCAACTCTGGGCATTAAGCTTGCTTAATCTCCTCAACGGCCCCCCGCGGCGGTATGCCTGGCTTTCACCTTGGGGATGCCCTGTAGGGGCTATCTCACAGGGAAAAGCCAGGACGGGTTCCCAAGGCAAGCGCGGAGATACCCCTTCGGGGGTCGATTCAGGCGCTATATAAGAAACATAATAATATTAATAATAATAATAATGTTTTGGTCGGAGGCACCATTTGAACGCAACCACCCAACGGTACGTCTGTATAACGCAAAGCTGGCTAAAATGCTAGCGCTGGATTTTCTCCCTTTTTCTTTCGTGGAAGGGGTGGGGTTTCTAGAATTATTGGCAACAGTCTGCCCTATATGGAAGGTTCCTAGCCGGTCCTATTTTGCCAGAGTTGTGGTTCCAGCACTACATCAAGATGTGCTGGAGGTGATTGGGGCAGCTTTGCTGTTCACACTATCCACTTGACAACAGACATGTGGACCAGTTGCCAAGCCCTTGATTACATGTGTATCACTGCACACTGGGTCTCTTTTTTGCAGGGGTTAGAGACAAGTCAAGTGCAGTTGTTGACATGGACACACTTTTTCAAGGTACTCGGAAACATGCAACATTAGCCATGTTTGCCATGGAGAAATCTCATACTGCAAAAAACATTTTGGAGGAGTTTAACAGTAAGGTCTCTGAATGGCTGCAACCAAGAAATCGCATAGTTGGTTATGTTTCCACAGATAATGGCAGTAATATAGTTAAGATTTCTTGAAAAATGAAAACACAGTCAAGAAGTTACTGACCGGGGAGGAGCCAAGCTCGACATCGTGATGGCCGCACAGTAGCTCGGCTCCGCTGGCCTCCCTGCCCAAACTCGACTATCCTGCCACTCATCCTGCCCAAAAAGGATAACAATTTATATGCGAAGTTCTGCTGTCACTTACCATCTATCCTGGTGGATCCGGCGCTCAGTGGGTCCGCAGCGTCGTCCTCCCGGGAAGTGCGGCCTCTTCGGGGTGGAGACCGGGGCCTCACCTTCAGCGAGTTGCCGGCGAGACGGTGTCGGCGGCGGCCTCGGTGGAGGAGTGGGGCCGGCCGGAAGATGCCGATGTGCGAAGAGCCCGGAGGCAACTGAACGCGCCTGGGACTACCGTCCGGTGTTCTGGAGGTGGTGTGCGGCAAGGTGTGTGTGGGGGACGCCGTGTTGGTTGCTCCCCCCTTTTTCTGCCTTCATCGCTCGGTGGCGGAGAGTGATTCTAGCGGAGCGGTTGTGCCAGCGAGTCCCCCTCTTTTGGTGGTCCTCATTTCAGCACCGTGTGTGCTGTTTGTGCGCTTGAGGGGGATCCCGCGGGGGCCCTGCAGGTGAGTCCACCCCTGGAGTTGGTTTCGAAGAGACGGCGCAATATTCGCAAAATGGCGGCTGATGCCATGTCCTGTGGAACGCCCCAGGATGCCGATTCCTTGCCTCTGTGTTCCGCTGGGGCCTGCACTGGTGAGCGCGAACCCACGATTGGCGACGTCTTGCAAGCGTTGAAGATTTGGAAACTGACCGTGGCCCAGGATTCTTGTGTACAAGACAATGTGATGGCCGCCATTGCTCCCGGGTCATCCCTTGGGGACGCAGATGGGCCCGAGGTGGTCGTTGATTGTTCCCCGCTCTCTGGTGGGGGTAGCGATGTTCCGATACGTAAGCGGGTGGAACTGCTGGCGATCATTGACACTGGTATACACGACTGCCGTCCGCAGCTCCTGCATTGCCATCGGCAGAGGAGGTCCCATGGACTGCTTCCATTGACCGTCCAGCGACTTCTTCACGGCCTTTTCTCATCGCCTTTGTTTATGCCCACTACATCGACGTACATCGTGGCGTTAGCTAAGAAAGGATTAGGGTGAGCCCGGTTCTTACTCCGGAGGACTACTATTCGGTGCACGGAGATATGGACTGCCCCAAAATGTGATAATTTGTTGATTCTTTAATATGTATGGATATCCGTAAACTTGCCAGTTTCTTTTTTGGGCCATGCCAATGGTTTTTGCGGGCGGGGGGCGGGGGCCGTGCTCCCTGTTACATGGTTCCTCTCCCCAGGCTTTCCTTTTTCTCTTTCTCTTTCTCTTTCCCTATATTGTCTCATTCTATATTTCGGGTTCATAATTAGGGTGACAGGCACGCTGCTGGGGGGGGGGGAGGTAGGCCGTAGCCTTCTGCAGGGGTGCAGGGTGGGGTGGATGGATTAGGGTCTATTAGATAGTTATTTGTTTCTATGGCTCTATTGTGTCCTTTTCTTGGGTCTCCATGACTGTGCGTGATTCCCGCGGGGTGAGTTACTGGGAGGGAGGATTAGGTATTATATATATTATGGTGCCTATGGCTCTGTTTATCCTGAATTAGCTGCCACGCCCCTAAGCACCTTCGCTATTTGCATTATTGATTGCCATTACCGCCGTGGGGCGGGTACAGTAACGTGGAGTCCCCCTATTCCCTCTTTTTTAGTATTTTTGTTTTCTTATTTCCCGGGTTTGGTTGTATAATGATTGCAACTTTATCTGTCTCCCTGATGGTTTTTACTGTTATGGGAATGCTGTTCAGTTTGTCTCTGGGTACATGAGGTTACGAGTGGACACCACCAATGAAGAACTGTAGGGGCACCTATGGTTTGCATGCTCTGGACTCTTCTGATTACTGATCTGTGGATTTACTATTATGATGTAGTTGGTTTTGTTCCCCGCCATGTACTCCAGGTCGCTTTTTATACAACTGATCCTTTATTCTCTCAATATATAAAAATTAACCTTATTTGATCCTATGTCGAGTGGTTCCATTTAGTTAGTATCATGGACTTGCAGCGTTAGGTAATATCGCTTGACCACTCCGTGCTTTTAATTGATAATGGTGCTTTCCAGTTTTGTTCAGTGGCCGGCCCCCGGGTTGTAGGCCCGTATTTGTATGCATCCATTTACTCAAATAAAGGTTTTAAAAAAAAAAAAGAAGTTACTGACCACCTGCCGAAGAATCTGCACACATTTCATTCATTCTTTTAAGGCCCGGAAGGAGCTGAGGAGCATTCAACATGAACGTAAAGTGCCAGTCAAAGGACTCCTCCAGGAGGTGGCAACACGTTGGAACTCAACCTTTTACATGCTTGAGAGTCTGAGCACTGCATGGTAATCAATGACTATGTCTTTCAACTAGGTTCTACTATGAAAGACATGAGGCTAGAGTTGGAGGAATTGAAGCTAGTTAAAAGCCTGACAGACATGCTTCGTCCTTTTGAGGTCTTCATGCGTGAAGTCAGCAGGGAGGACTGTTCTTTGGGCAAAGCTATCCCATTGTTGGTCATGCTAGAGCACCAACTGAAGGCGGTCTCTTCAATGTTCAGAGATGCTGGTGAAAAAAAGCAAGACGCATATCAGTTGGCGGAGAGCTTATTAAGCCGCCTACTTGCCAATGAAAGGCTTAAAAACATACATGCAGAACAACATTACATTTGCGCCACTATTCTGGATCCACGGTACAAAAAGGCAGTGGCCAGCAAAGCATTCATTCCTTTTGATGAAGCAGCTGTTTCAAAGTACAAACATTGGCTAGCTGTGTCAGCCACTCGGTTAAAAAAAGATCGGCAGAAAATTCAAGGAGCCGGCAGAAGTCCAACTGAATCAGCAGGCCACCCGGCGTCAAGTTCCACTTCTGAATCTGTGGGCGAAGGTAGTCACTTTCCCTCACAGCCATTAACGACACCAACAGCAACCGTATCATCATCCTCACCTGCACCAGGCCCAGCCATAATATTGTCGGAAGCGGATTGGCTAACTCATCAAGGGTTTGCTCGTTCCAGTGCTGCAAACGCCACAGATTGTACGCAAAGTGGAGCACCAGTGGAGAACCTTGAGTCGATGGTGCAGGCCTATCTGGATGAACCGACAGAGGTCTTTCTTAATAAGAACCCATTGCTGCATTGGTACAGGAAAATGGCTCTATGGCCCCTGATCACCAACCTGGCTGTAAAATATTTGTCTTGCCCGCTCGCAAGCGTGTCTTCTGAACGTGTTTTCAGTGCTGCTGGTGCCATTGTAACTTCAAAAAGGACCCGCCTCTCGGCCAAAAATGTGGAGAGGTTAACACTGATCAAGATGAACCAGCACTTCATACCACCAGATTACAAAGTACATGAATGCACGCAGGAAGAAGAGGACACCGACTTAGGTGACGGAAGTTCTTCTCTGTTACCTGACCTACTCCCGTCTCAATTCATGGAGTTTGAGGACAAGCTCTACTTCCCTGACACCGAGCCCTGAAAATGACTTTTTCGTCCTTATTCACTTTTATTTCTGTGTGTCTTTCATTGTTTTGCAACTTTTACCACAACAAAACTCTAATCACCTAATCACAACAAGTCCATCAGCAGCACTGTCTTCATCTTACATTCCTTATTGATTTGAAGGTGCCGCAGTCTGCATTCCTGAGGTCCACAAGTTCACAACTCAATCATGCTCCTTTATACTCCTCTACCAGACTCCCCCTATCCATTTCCCTCAAGGCAGATGAATGGATTATGACAGGCGCGGTGCGTCCATTGGGACATATGGGCGTATCCCCACTAAGCCTCGTGGCGTGGACGCACCGCGCCGGCAAAGCACTGCAGTCAGTTATTAATGACATTGCTGTTCTCACCTCACGCACGACCCGACACCATACCGGAGTGCGCCAGGGGGTGTGGCTGAACTTGCTGCTGTAGCTTGAGTGACAGTTCACACTCAGCTGCAGCAGTAGTGCGCATGTGTATTTTTGGGCTTTGATCAGCCCCCACATGCGCTTACTTCGTCCTCCTTAGAGGGCGAGCCAAGGGGTGCTGTTTCATACAGCACCCCCAGGGCCGCAGCCCCCGGAGTAGAAAAGGGCGCATGGTATCTGTGCCCCCCTAGCCAATCCTGGCGCTGCATGCAGCACCAGGATTGGTTGGTCCACCGCGCAGCAATCCATATTGGGTGCCTCACGTGGGGGGTGGCACACTGCCGCAGCCGCACTTTCTATGGCCAATCACTGTGTGACTTCATGTGAAGCCATGCAGTGATTGGCCATTTTGGGATGCATGCTGTCTGTCTGGCTGCTCCCTAATCTGCTGCTGGTGCCTGCTGCTTGGTAAAAACAAGACGGAGGAGTCCGGAGTGGACCCATCCAGAAGCTGAGATGGTGGCGGGCGGTAAGTTTGATTTTTTTTTTAACTAAACCCCTCTTGCCACCCCCCAGCGACAATGACACATTTACACCCCCCACAGTTTGGCAGTGAGTGATTAGTAGAAACAAAGCGCAGTATGTGTGTGCAGGAGACTGATCGTTGGAGGGCATTGGTAGAAGATGCCTCTGGGCCTATGCGACTAGTGACGGCAATGCATGCTCCCGCTCTGCGCCGGTGATCAATGGGAGCTGTACGGTGCAGAGCGAGAGCATGCATTGCCGTCACTAGTCGCATAGGCCCAGAGGCAACCAGATGGTAACCTACGCAGTTGCGTATTTTGGGACTGTGCAGTAATTGTTATTGTTATTGTTATCTGAGGCTTGTAAAGCACCAAATCACCGTCAGGTCTCTAGGCGCTTCTGACAGAAGCAGTAACAACAATTGAACCAGTGAACAGAAGTACAGATATAGCAAACTTTGATCAAATGGAACAGAAGGCTTCCCTAAATAAAAGCGTTTTCAATGACTTCCTGAAGTGGAGAAGATTAATTTCTTTACGGAGGGACTCGGGTAATTTGTTCCATAACTGTGGGACTTGGGCAAAAAAGGATCTCCCACCCTTGGTTGCCATTTTAAAACGCAGAAAAACCAATAATTGGGAGTCAGAGGACCTCAACACTCGATTGGGTTTGTAAACCTCAATTACGAGGCCTTCGTAATGTGGGTCTGTGCAAGGGACCGGAAGCAGTTTCTCAAGCTGGATCAGTGCACATTGCATGGATTACTGGTAGTTGGCACATTCTGTAAAATGAAAGCGGGTGGTCGTGCCCGTGACTGATAGTTGCAGTTTTTCGACTGTGCAGGTGACTGACATCATTTATTCTTATGTTACCCGACTTGTAATGTTGAGTGGGAGCAGTTGCACGTCTGTGCTTTGAAGGAGGGTGGTGGCAGGTGTTCTTCCTAGGCTTGTGCGCTGATGTGCATAGTGAGTTGTGGCCAGCCCTTGCTGCAAACTGGAAGCAATTGCACTTTCTGGACTTGTGATTCAGACGGGAGTCGGGCTGTGAGAGGTGTCGCATGTACTGCGTGAGTCCCACTGCAGGCATCATAATACCCCTCCCCCCCTACCCGCCACCATAACATAGCGTTCCTTATATGCTTATAATCAAAGCTGACAATAAACTAAAGGCCGGGTTACGTTTCCGATTATCCACAGTAACGTGCCGTGATTAATGCCAGTTTTAATTGTGTCCAACCAGAAATTGTAGGGAGGCTTGGGATATTATCTGGGGCCAGGGATTACACCTGCTTTTATATACGGCATGGCCCGCGTGTGCTATCTGCAGGTCATTTGTTGGAATCTCACTGAGATATCAGAGTGGGTGAATGCATTCATTGGCAGCATATCACCACTGACCAGCCGCCAATACGCTATTTTGCTAATCTCTGTGATTTCATTTGCAGTTTACGTAGCGATTTCCGAAGCCTCCACCTTAACCCTCTGCTATTTTTTTCATGCTGCCAGTTCTATTCCAACTCAAGCCATTGACAGCCAAGGCGCTGACTGGGCACTTGTAACTAGATGCTGATTAGCACTATAAGTGCCCCCGCCCTCGGTGGCTGAGAGGCAGGTGAGAGTGGGGCATCTGAAGTTGTGACTTTACTTTATGTGACATGATCCATGAGTGGTGAATCCGGCGATCTGTGTGTAAATATCAGCTTCCTTGCATGGACACCTTGTGTGATCCTGGGAAAATACCTTTTGCCGCCGTTCTATTATGTGCAATTGAATCGGTAACGGTTAGAAACAGGCACAGCCCCATTATACTGCTCCTAAACTAGAATATGTGTACACTAACTCGTTTTTGTTGGCTTCGAGACTTTTATTAGCCTTTAAGGGGTCTCTGCTGTGGTATGACGTGTGTATGTATTTGGGGTGAATGTACTTGTTTGAAGGGATAATGGGATGTTTCAATAGATATTGAGGACAGAGGTCTGTGCCCAATAACAGTGCTGTTAGTACACCTCCTGCACCTGTCCCCAGCAGTTTGACTAATTTCTCTTGTCTTCATTTAAGGCTTTCCGGTTCGTTGTCCTGTCCTACTCGTTTAAAGCACAGGGCCCCAATTCTACTGCCTACAAGTCTCAGCAGCACATTACGTGACAGTCCGTTAATGCCCTACCCTTCACTGTCCTAAACTATCCTGACTTTCACTGTTCTGTCTGCACAGCTCTTCAGTGGCCTTCACTGACCACCATCTCTATCTTACTCTTCCCCTCACTAACTTCCCTTCAGTCCACCTCCCTGTTATATAACATCTCTTTATTAATGTAATAACTGCACTACACAATTGCTTTATTAACCTTCCTTCTTTCTCAAATTTGCTTGAAAATGCACCATTTTTCCTCTCTTTTTTCCAAACAAATCTCGGGGGCGAACCCCCCTGCCCCTAGCTACGGTGCAGTATGCCAATCATTTTATTACGCCCCACAACTTTCAAATGTCACCAGCCGCCCCTGGAATACGACGAGTCCCCTCAAGTGGGACTGAAATTACTGACTGACTACATGCTTGCTGATTGCTGACAAGGTTACTTCTGATATTGACAGGAAAGGCTGCCCTGAGGGCCCTTTCTTTCCAAAGAAGATGCGGACAAAAAGTAGAACAGGTAATGAATAATTGAGAAGATGGCATGCAGTGGACAGCAATGGCTGTCTGGCTCTGATGAAACCTATTGCTGTTTGTTTTTTGTGCATGAAATGAGGATTCATATGTCTTGTCTTAGTTATTATTTAATCTTTTACACAGTAATTGTAACTCATGTCAACAACTCTGTGTTTTTTTACCTTGTTTAATTCAAATTGTACTTCAAATTCAGGGGCCACTATATTGCATTGCAAAATGACCTTGGAGCAGACTCACTTGCCAATATACCATGATGATTGATTAAATCATATATCTTTTTTCTTTACAGTCACTCACTGGGATGGATGGATCATCAGCGTCGGTTTACGGAAGAACTATGGCCAATTTGTGAGTGGCAAGCAGGTAAACCAGTCTACAACAACTACTACAGCAGAACTACATGTCTGTCCATTTGTGGTATGTAGTGGTTGAGGGCGAGGCAGTGTACTGTTGTTGTTATGCCAGGCAGAGTCCACTCCAGACCGGACAGCAGTTCATGTAATATTGGGGCTATGTGGCTTGCTGCATACAATTAGATATGCTTTGTCTGTCTGACAAAGAGCCTAGGTATGCTACATCATGTTGCTTCACTCGGTGGTGCTTGCCTTGACCCGCTGCATGGCACTTCCTCAAGCTTGGGCAAAACATCCGTTATGTTTGCAAAATTTGCTGTTTTTCGGTATTTCACAAATCTCGCGAAATTACCGAAAAATCACAAAATCTTGAGCGGAACAGATTTTTTGCCCATGCTTGTGGCAGGGCCATGCAGACGGTCAAGGCAGGCACCACTTAGTGAAGCATCCTCCTGATGTAGCATATCTAGGCTCTTTGGCACAGACAGACAAAGCATATCTAGGGTTTAGGGTTCAGTGCGATTTACTAGGGTTTTTGGGTTTAAGTTGGTATGGCTCACGCTGATCCTAGGGCTCGGGCCGGATGCAGGCTCGTTCATAATGATGTTGGCAAGGTGTTAGGGGGGTTTGGTGTTCTTTGGTCCAGAATTGGCAGAATTTTGGCCTTTTTGGGTGTTTTGCGGGCACGTGTGTTTGGGTGAAAACTAAGTAAAAACTAGTTGTAGACCTTCTTCTTCTTCTTCTTCTTCAAAGAGCGCAGTGGTTCGATTTTGTTCTGCTTGCTGAGATTCTTGTGAATCGCTGGAACAAGAGACTGTCCAGGTAAGTTTCAAGAGGATCGAAGTAGTGGAAGTGTTGAAAACAGCAATGTTTTGTGAACAGCGCAATTTGCCAGGTTTTGAATATACCAGTATTGCATGTTTTTGGGGGGCTGTTTGGGGGTGTTCTAGATTTGTGGGGGAGGGTCTGGGGGTCTGGGAGCAGTGCTGGGATAGCATAATTTTGATTGCAAGTGATTTGAAGAAAATCCATGGTGGGAAAGAGGAGTTAGGGCCTAGCTGCAGAGCGCGTTTGGACCGATGTTGACTGGTTGGCTGAAAATGTTCTAAGTATGAGTTTATGCATTTTTGCTTTTAGCCTGTTTAGGGGTTTTCTGCTTTTTTGCGGGTGGCTGTAGGGGTCTGGAGGCATAGTTCGGAAGGTCTAATATCGGAATCAAGTGTTTTGGACCAAATCCATGGTGAAAAAGTTTTTCCGTTTTTGCTCACTTGCCTGTTTTTGGGGTGCTGTTTGGGGGACTTCTAGGTTATTGGGGGTGGGTTTTGGGATCTGGGAGCACTGCTGGCACAGTCTAATTTTGATTGCATTTGTTTTTCAGAAAATCCATGGTGGAAAAGGGGAGTTAGGGCCTAGCTGCAGAGCGTATTTGGACTGAATTGAAGGTAGGGCCATTTTTTGCTTTTTGCCTGTTTGGGGGTGTTCTGCTTTTTTGCGGGCGGCTGCAGGGGTCTAGGGGCATTTCTGGGAAGGTCTAATACCGGATAAAAGTGTTTTGGAGAAAATCCATGGTGGAAAAGTTTTTCACTTTCCAGAGTTTTCGCTCACTTTCGTGTTTTCGGGGGCCTGCATGGGGTTCCTGGTGTTTGGTTGGGGTCCGGGGGTCTTGGAGCAACGCTGGGTATGGATACTTTTGATTGCAAGTGGTTTAGAGAAAATCCATGGTGACAAAGGGGAGTTAGGGCCTAGCTGCAGAGCGCGCACGGAGTGATTTGGGATTGAGGGCTAAATTATTCTGTCTCACTTTTTGCGGTTTTGCTTTTGGCGGTTTGAGGGTGTTAAACTTGTTTCCGCCTGGGTTGACGGGTCTGGGGGCATTGCTGGGAAGGTCTAATACCGGAAAAAAAGTGGTTTGGGGAAAATCGGAGGTGAAAAGGTTTTTCCATTTTCAGACATTTCGCTCACTTTAGCATTTTCGGGGGGCTCTGGGGGGTTCCTGGTGTTTGTGAGGGGGTTTTGGGGTCTTGGAGCAATGCTGGGTATGGATACTTTTGATTGCAAGTGGTTTGGAGGAAATCCATGGTGGCAAAGGGGAGTTAGGGCCTAGCTGCAGAGCGCACACAGAGTGATTTGGGATTGAGGGCTAAATTATTTTAAGTCTCACTTTTTGCGGTTTTGCTTTTTGGCTGTTTGGGGGTGTTAAACTTGTTTTTGCCTGGGTTGATGGGTCTGGGGGCATTGCTGGGAAGGTCTAATACCGGATAAAAGTGTTTTGGAGAAAATCCATGGTGGTAAAGTTTTTCACTTTCCAGAGTTTTCGCTCACTTTCGTTTTTTCAGGGGCCTGCTTGGGGGGGGGGTTCCTGGGGTTTGGGGGGGATTGAGGGGTCTTGGAGCAAGGCTGGGTATGGATAGTTTTGATTGCAAGTGGTTTGGAGAAAATCCATGGTGGCAAAGGGGAGTTAGGGCCTAGCTGCAGAGCGCGCACAGAGTGATTTGGGATTGAGGGCTAAATTATTTTAAGTCTTACTTTTTGCGGTTTTGCTTTTTGGCTGTTTTGGGGTGTTAAACTTGTTTCCGCCTGGGTTGACGGCTCTGGGGGCATTGCTGGGAAGGTCTAATACCGGATAAAAGTGGTTTGGAGAAAATCGGAGGTAAAAATGTTTTTGCGTTTTTTCTCACTTGCCTGTCTTTGGGGTGCTGTTTGGGGGGCTTCTAGGTTTTTTTGGGTGGGTTTTGGGGTCTGGGAGCACTGCTGGCACAGTCTAATGTTGATTGCATTTGTTTTTCAGGAAATCCATAGTGGAAAAGGGGAGTTAGGGCCTAGCTGCAGAGCGCATTTGGACTGAATTCCAGGTAGGCCCGAAATTTGCTAAGTCTCACTTTTTGCGATTTTGCTTTTCGGCTGTTTGGGGGCGTTAAACTTGTTTTCGCCCGAGTTGACGGGTCTGGGGCATTGCTGGGAAGGTCTAATATCGGATAAAAGTGGTTCGGAGAAAATCGGAGGTGAAAAAGTTTTTCCATTTTCAGACACTTCGCTCACTTTAGCGTTTTCGAAGGGCTGTTTGGGTGGATTCCTGGTGTTTGTGGGGAGTTTTGGGGTCTTGGAGCAACGCTGGGTATGGATAGTTTTGATTGCAAGGGGTTTGAATAAAATCCATGGTGGCAAAGGGGAGTTAGGGCCTAGCTGCAGAGCGCGCACGGAGTGATCTGGGAACTAGGCCTAAATTTGTCTAAGTCCCGGTTTTTGCATTTTTGCTTTTTGCCTGTTTGGGGGTGATAAACTTGTTTTCCCATGGGTTGACGGGTCTGGGGGCATTGCTGGGAAGGTCTAATTCCGGATAAAGGTGTTTTGGAGAAAATCCATGGTGAAAAAGTTTTTCACTTTTCAGAGTTTTCGCTCACTTTCGTGTTTTCGGGGGCCTGTTTGGGGGGTTCCTGGTGTTTGGGGGTGGGTTGGGGGGTCTTGAAGCAAAGCTGGGTATGGATAGTTTTGATTGCAAGTGGTTTGAAGAAAATCCATGATGGCAAAGGGGAGTTAGGGCCTAGTTGAAGAAAGCGTTTGACACTATTTTTAACTTAGGGCTCGTTAGGGTTAGCAGTATTGCATGTGTTTGGGGTGTTCGAGATTTTGGCAACTGGGTTCTGGAGTCTACTCTTGGAGCACTTGTCGAGAAATGTCTAATTTTGGTTGCAAGTGGTTTGAAGTAAATCCATGGTGGGAAAGGGGGGATTTGGGCCTACTTTACTTTCAAAGTACGTTTTGTCACCATTTTCCACTAGGCCTCAGACAGGTAGCAGTATCGCACGTTTTTTGGGGTCTGATTGGGGGTATTCTACATTTTAGCATCTGGGTTTAAGGGTCTGGAAGTACTGCTGGGAAGGTCTAATTTTGTTCTAAAATCGTAGTTTACAGTACACGTAGCTTGAGGGGAAAGATCCGCAAAATTCGCCCATTCTTATTTATCCTTCAAAAGGAGACTCAGAGTACTCCCTTTCGAAACTATTGTACTGTCGATTCTGAAACTGAAAGTGTGACTTTATGCACTACACAGCGTACGTACCTTATATTTTTTTCTCAGTGGTGTTTTAATATCACTTCCTGTTTTTCCATCAACATTTACAAGGCGGCTTTACCCTGTGTAATGGGAAAAAGGATGAAGTCAGGCTTCACATTAGCGAGCCGCAGTTCAGCATCCGCCAGGCAGGCAGTGGACAGGGTGTCTTCTGGTCACCAACATTGATCGACGAAGCGTCAGATGGAACGGAGGAGTACCGCAAACAAGAGGAATGGCTGGATGCATGCAACTTCCCAAATTCAACAGGACAAGTACAACAACATACAGTAACAGTATCCATTCATTTCTATTTATCTTTTAATTAATGTTATTGCTGTGAACTTCTATGAGTGTGACTCTGCATTTCTTTGCTCTCTGCTTCTAAATTCATCCCTCCAGCCATTGTATAGTTTTACTTTGCTATTTTTCAAACTAATATAATGAACAAAGTGTTTCTCTGAGTGCAGAGATAGGCAAGTGAAAACGGCATAATTACTGCAGCCCTGTACTGTCGCATTCTTTTATTCATTAGAAAGTACTACGTAGTTTAAGTAACCTAACCATCCATTTAGCAATCAACTTCATGCCTGCAGTAGTGCATGCACTTCCTTTATGTCCCTTAAAAGATTTATGGATATGTTCGTATCCAAAGATTTGTTTATCTTCATTTGTTGTTTGTCCATGCTGTGTTTTTTTTCCTCTCTCAACAAAACTTTCCCAAAAAACCCATTCCCATTCAATTTCCAAACCCTAATCCTCTTCCCACGGGCTGTGTGGTTTTCACTGATGTGTGAGTAAATGACAGCAATAATTCCACACACTTGCTGGGGAGGATAAGGTCATAGCAACTGAATATTAATTACAGTTCAAGGCTGCTGAAGGAATCTGAGGATATATTCTTACTCAGCTTGACACAGACCCATGACTATTAGCAAATCAAAGCATATTTTCATGGGCGCCATCAACTGGATTGATCATGAAGAACATCCTTTCCTACACGTGGCAAATGATTACGCTGCTGTGTCCTTCACCTTCAGTACTATTTCTTGTAGTAGTAGCCACTGTCAAATTCAACACAAGTAGTAGTTATACTTTCAATACTTTAGCTTTTGTAAGGCTACATTATGGCACTGTTCTAGTGTACTGTCACATGCTATAGTATCTATTGTACCGTTCTAATGCTCCGCTCAGACCAATCAAGGTTTCATTTTCTTTTTTTTCATATGCTGCAACTGCCACTGTGTACCACCACTAGTACCACCGCAATGATGCAATTTCATCCGCCCAGGATTGCCAACCTTAATCGCCATTTGCCATGCAGCCAGCCCTCTGCCTAGCCCTATTTTCAAACACGAATTACAGGTAAGATAAGCGTTGGGGGGAGAATGAATAATGGAGTAGTAGGAGAGATGAGAGACTGATGGTAGTACTAGTAAAGTCCTAGGACAATTGAATTCATTAACTCTGTGAGAGGCACTTACTTTTGTAAACATTTGGGCAATTGCTTACACAATTTGAATCAAGAAGCCACTTAAGTTTCAGGAAAACAAACTTACAGTTAACCCCCCACCAGCCTCAACTGCAGTAAAAACAAGTATGCTATGCTTAAGTTGAAAGTAATAATTATTTATATCCCTAACAAAAATAAACTATCCCGCAAGACCCGACCCACCCCCCACCTAATCCCAAAGAATGTCCGTGAAATAAAAAGTCCCAACTCCCAATTCCCACCCCCCAAAAGTCTTTAAAAAAGGGGGCAAGTACAGTCTTTCCTCCTCTAATCCCGCTGGCGGTGTACTTTTTGGGCCAGGTGGTCATGCTCCTTGCGGAGGTTCTTGAGCAGGATTTTCATTTTCTTCTGCTCCTGCTCAAGGTAGGACACCCTGAGGGTTAGGCAGTGCATGCGTGCCTTGCACCTGCTATGGGGGGCAGCTGATTTTTTGGCTGCTTGGCGTAGCGGGTGGCTGCGGTACCACTGCTCCGTACCGCTGGAGGCCTGCGCTGACTGGCTGACCCGGGGAGCGCAGAGGAGGATGCAGCTGGCACTGTGGATGTTGTGGAGATCGACTGCATGTCCTCCTCCTCCTGGGCCACCTGCCGCCGATATTCGGCGACAGTCACCTCCAGTTTCCGTTGCCGGGCCCGTCTAGCCAGCTCCTTCCGTGACACTTTTGAAGGAGCATCTATATGAAGAAAGAAGAACATAGTCTGTAACCAATGCTCTTTAAGATTAACACAAAATAATTCAGCAGAAAGTTGTGTCACAGTAGAACTAGCAACTTGCAAGCACAGTACATAACATTTGTGGCCAGTATCTATCTAACCTCCTACTTCTTCAGCCTTGCTCTAACATTAGTGGGAGTTTCAGGAATCAATTCTACGAGCACTATGGACTCACTACATTAGAGTCGACTATGACAGTACACCAGTCCTATTCTTCTTCTTCTCCCTTGTTTAGCGAAATTGGTACGTAAACTTCTTGAAGCCGGCATAATGCCAGAGCAGTCAACTTGCACCCAAGAAAAACAGACGTACGCCATGATGACACAGGCTTGTGTTACTGTACCAGTCCAGTACATGCAGGTGGTGAAGCTCTTACTTTTCTATTACGGGTGGCACTGAGAATACTCTGTTACAAGGGCTACTGCTTAATTAATTTAACTTTCACCCTACAGTGCCAATGACTACTAGAAAAGGAAAATGAAGAAGATAAATATTATGATTATCCATCCCTTCACAGCGTATGTATTTGATTACATATGGGATGACTTTAGGTGCTTTGTTTTTTTATTGAGTGAACACTGATAGGCCACACATGAATGACAGAGTTGTACTAAAATTATTAACAGAGGTGGTGAGTGGCCCCCGTAATCGCCGGATATATGCTGTGCTTGAAATACAAACTACTGCTACTATTCATGGTAGTATTTGGAAAAATTACAACTTCTTTTCCTTGCCTTTCCTACACTGGAACGGACGTGCAGGTGCGGTGTTACATGCTCTTCAAAGTAAAACTTAGTTCATCCAGTGACCATCAACTCTCTCTACATACACATATGCTATCTATGAGTCAGATAGTACCATGATACAGGCATCCATCCATTCAAAGTAAATGTCAGTCATTCTTCTTAATGTCTCAACTGGACAAACCTTACTTTTTTTCACGGGAAAACAAAATTTTCATTTTATTTTGGAAACCGCAAGCCATGCATCCGTGCTTGACTTGCATTTGAATTTCAACCAAAGGATATATTGGGCACACATACAGTTTCTGTTTCATCCACCCAGGCAGTCCTCTTCCCTTTCTCCTTCCACCCATCCTTGCTTCATCCTTCAACCGGCCATGCATCATATTCCCAGCCACCTCGGGCAGCATTCAAAAACACGTATCATTCTTTGCCAGTCATCATTACTTTTAACTTGCTTGTCCTTCCACACTTACTTACACCCTTCTTTCCCTTTTCGTTCATCCCATCCATTAAGATCATCTCTGATCTGACTTGGATTCTCGAAAAAACTTTCACAGCTGAGTTGAAGTCAAATTAGAGGAGGCTACTACTTGGTTGATAAAAACTTAGTTCTAAATTTGTAAGTATTCTTAACAATATAGTATACTTGTACTGTACAACATATACACACGTGCAGAGAGCACACTCGGCAGTCTGCAATCTCAATAAGTAAGGAATATAATAGCTTACCACTGTCCGCCACTACCGTGGCATCCCCCACAGCAGTTTCTGCTGGCTGTTGCACCGCCTCCGCCCCAGGAGTGCCCACCTCCGCGCTGGCCCCGGCACCGGTGGATGGCTGTGCCAATATTCCGCCTAGAAAATGCATTTCAGATTCTTAGATGCCATATACACCACTCCCTAGGGTTTTGTATAGGAATGAAAAAATTTCACTACGACTACACAAACAAATTTAATAATTTGACACTGTCTAGTCAATACTAAAAAGTGCCCTTTTTTCAGGGAAGGGTGTTGTCTTGCTACACTTTTCGGCACAACTGATGAATGCTTGCTTTTTAACACGCACCGTTTTTTTCATAACAGACAGAAGCTTCCCTTCTAAGAACAAGAGCAAGATCAGATCATCATCACTAGGACGGAGTCAGCAACAATTCAGCACCACAAAGAAGATTTGAAGTTCCAACCAGGTGAGGGCTTGCCCACAAATAATGTGTGAAATCACTAAGCACTTTTCCATGTTCAATCCACCAATTATGTTGTATGATGAACTTGATTTTAATAAATGTTTTTACTTTTAATAAAGCTTTAAAACTTACATAGACTCTGTGGTTTTTAGTCATGATTGAGTGAGCGAAAGGGTTTGCAATTTGCAAGCATGAGTCCGTGGCTCTGACAGTTCTGGACTCTGACTCCGTAGTCTTATGTCCTGGGTTGGATAATTATCATTGGGGATCAATCATCGATGAATTAGGGAGCTAAATGACTCTGTCACACTAGCTAGTCAGTAAGGAGATTGGGGGTTCAAATTCTGTTATGACTGAGGTATGTGGAAAGTCTAACTGCGCCTATTATAATTGATAAACAATGTACTATTTAGTGTCCATAGTTCTGTTTGTGCAGAATTGTTCCTGCAACAATAGTAGTATGGATTGTCCTCCTATCCAATCAAAAAGTAAACTAGTATCTTATTCTTTCATGGTGGTCATTGACATTTTATTGTTGGGAATTGTCAAAGCATAAACATTTAGAAGACTTCAAAAGACATTATGGGCAACCCAGAGGACTGCACTCAGTGCATAGAGCTATTGCTGAAAAGAATGGGAGTTTCGTTTAATACCTTTTGCCAACTGTGCAAGCTTAGTTAGCTACACAGACAGGCTAATAATAATAATCTAGTAGTACCACAGGGAGTCATAGTAGAGGCAGGATAAGAATTTAGAAACAGTCTACAAGAAGATCAAAGACGATTTAGAAAATATCGAATGAGGAACGTTAGTAAAAAAAGGTACTCTAAAAGGTAGGGAAGTATAATTATTAATATTAACATGAAAACCTACTGGGGCCAGCAGAGGAGCCCTCGCCGGACTGATCCTGGCCTTCCTGTTCCTGCTTCGCCGGTGCCGCTACCTCCTCCTCTGTCCTCTTGCCCCTGGGGGGAGCTGATGTACAACATGAAAGAAAGACCCAAACATGGATAATTTTTGTCAACCAAATCAAACATTTCAAAAGAACAATAACAAATTATTTCGTGGAAATAGTAAATAGACAACAATTGCACTACATTTATTGACCTATCTGATGTGGTCTACTAGGATATTAGTATTGCTGGATTCGCGGACCGTTGACTTGGAAAGTTATGTAACTCACTAAACCAACTACAAAAAGGTTCGACTAGGACTGGCAGGCAGCACTCCACAGCACGCAAAGTGACAGACAAAGTCCATTGTGATTGCAGACCAGTGAGAACACTGAAAAGTAAGTTTCCTACTACATAACCAGTCATTAAAATACTCAAACTATCAATCCACCACCACTATCTCTTCTTAGTGGCAGGTGTACAAAGAAAGGACTGGACTTGAGTCTCTAGGGGCAGATTTACAAGTCCCTTGCAGCTCTTTTGCTCAGTCGTTGCGTGACTTTTGTGACGGAGCGGCTGCGCAAAAGAGGCGCCAAGGTGCGGGGTATATTAACAACGTGACGCATTTGGGAGATGCATCACGTTGTAAAGGCCTGCACCATCAGGGGGCGTTCCGTCGCAAGGGAGTGCGTTCCTGCGCAGGAACGCATCTTAAAAGTAGCTGAGTGAAATCTACAAGATTTCACATAGTCACTTTTAGGCCAATGCTGCGTCACTCAAAACCCTGCGCCTGCTTGAAGCAGACGTACGGCTTGACGCAGCATTGGGGAGATAGGGCCCCCCAGAGCATTGCTGGAGCTGTGTCGTGGTTGCGACGCAACTCCAGCAATGCGCTGCCTTTAGGGCACAGATGCGTGATGCTTCTGTGTCATTTTTGCCCCATGGTGCGCAGCATTTTAAATGCGCACCAATATTGCCACTTACTTCTTGTTGGGGCTACAAGTGACCACTCGACCTACTGAACTAAACAGTAAATCTCAGGACGCTTTTTTTCAGTCCAGAATAAATCAATTATTTTTAATCTCAAAATTCAACAAAACATATTTAGAAAAGATTTCACAAAATTAGAAAACATTGCCTACTTCACTCCAAATTCTCACATACAAAAACACAATCATTCACTCAACCATACAATCTATACAAGACACGAAAAAGCTATACATCAGTTGATACAAAGGTTATTTACAATTCAAATTAATATAACACTCGGTTATTTGGCAGTGGCGAGTGTTTTCCCAAACTACAAATCCCAGAATCCTCTACACCAGGAAGTAACAAGACGCCTAAACGTTAAAACCAACAGCATAGACCTGATGGCGGCAGTCTCGTGAAGAAAGAGACGGAGACTGATGGCGTGGAGACCCGTTTTGCTACAGTGACCGCGCAAACAAGGTAAAGAGGGGCTTTACTGAGGCCCCGTATCGCTTGGCTTTACACAGACAACCCTTCGTAAACGGCTAACTAATTTCGATGCTCTTGGTTCCCACAGGCGCGACTCCCCGCCCGCCTTTCCATAACCAAACATTGGGTTATGTCCCACGCCACATTACAAGTAAGAAGCTCCTTGTTTATGCTGAATTTGAATGACGCTTTCACCTGGCAAAGATTCTTTTAAAATAACCGCCACTGACACATATACTTTCATCACACAGATTTCACTCCCTTTGAGCCTTAGGCTGTGTTGAAAGCGAAGCCTGTGAGTATATTTGATTTTTGAGTTTGAGTTTGGGTTAACTTGGTCTTAGGACAGAGTTGTATATAGAATTGAAACTAAGCAGTGTTCTGTTTACAGTACTTGAACTCAAAGAAAACGAGCACCTTTGAGGTAGGATTAGGTTCCTTTTCCAACATGTCAGAAGTAACAGAGGGCAGGTCTTCTTGCAGATTGACTTACACCTGTCTTTTCCATTCACAGCTACGTGGTCCTGATGAGATTCCCCTTTAATCAAGGGTTATTGAAACGCGTAGACCTTCTTCATACAGCATTAGGATTTTCGTGCATAAAAACAAAATATTGTAAAAATGTTTAACTTGTTCCTATGCAGTGTTATATTAATTTGAATTGTAAATAACCTTTGTATCAACTGATGTATAGCTTTTTTGTGTCTTGTATAGATTGTATGGTTGAGTGAATGATTGTGTTTTTGTATGAGAGAATTTGGAGTGAAGTAGGCAATGTTTTCTAATTTTGTGAAATCTTTTCTAAATATGTTTTGTTGAATTTTGAGATTAAAAATAATTGATTTATTCTGGACTGAAAAAAAGCGTCCTGAGATTTACTGTTTAGTTCGGTAGGTCGAGTGGTCACTTGTAGCCCCAACAAGAAGTAAGTGGCAATATTGGTGCTCGTTTTGGTTTTTCAGTTCAAGTCAAGTCAAGTCAATAAACTTTATTCGGTTGTTCGAATTGACAACCATAAAAGTGTTTACATTACAATTAATAGAACATGTATTCATTAAAAGGAGAAAGTTCAATTCAATTCAATTGTAGTTAAAATCACATGAGTAAGAGCACTAAACTATATCAGACATTAAAAAGAAAACAATTAAAAATAGAATTTCTTTAACGAGCAATATAAATAACAATTCATATATCCGTATTATTACCCTTCCATACTGTTTCTGAATTTAACTGCCAATTTTAAAAAGCTACATATAAACAAAGTGTATTCACAGTTTAACAGCTGGAGAAAATATTGTGCAGGACGAAATTGTGTAAAGTGCAATTTTTTCAAACAGGGTTTCAAATAAAGCTTCCTGGGTATGGTATAAAAAGGACAAAAGAACAGAAAGTGTGCCAGGTCTTGCGGAGACTTTTCGTCGCAGCCGCAAGCCGGCAGCACTTGGCCTCGATGAGAACCCCTAGGAACAGCCAATAAAAGATGAAACAGGTTGAACCTGAACCTTGTCAGTAGGAAACGGTCATAACTAGACATTTGCCATGTCAGGTAGGGTTCCATGAGCAAAGTGCTTTTGATTAGTATATGATTACGTACACTTTCTTTTTTTAGTTCACATGATTCCCTTTCCTGTTGTCTGGAGTCAATAAAAGCCTTCTTGACCGTGATAAGATCCATTTTAGTAATGGATTCCGGAGATAAGAAAAGTTCAGAACGACCTAGGTCAGTAAAGCACTTATATAAGTACTTTAGCCAGGGAACCTCCTTCCTGTTATCCCATGTAAGTGCTTCTCTTAAAATTAGCTTGGTAAGTGGGATATTGTCATTTAACCAACAATTCATCCAGCATATCAAGGGATTCACTGCAATTTTGTCACATACATACGGAACCCCCAATTCTTCATGCACAATAAAATTTGCTGTACCCCTGGGAACCCTTAAAATCTGTTTTAAAAAGTTATTTTCAACTATCTGTAGTGCATCCTGGGGAACATATCCCCATAATTCACTGCCATAACATGCTGTGGTAACACTTTTGGCCTTATATAGTTGGAGTAGAGCGGCAACTGGGCTATTTCCCATTTTTCTGGAGAAATCCAATATGGCCGCGTTAACCCTAGTAACATCTCCCTTCTTTTTTTGGATCACGGGTCCCCAATTTAGTTGACTATCAAAGAGGACCCCAAGGTAGGAGAATATGTGAGTTACAGGGATTTCTACTCCAGCTACGTTTAAACGATTTAATTTTTTAAAGCCTTGGCCAACCTTCATTATGTAGGATTTAGTATTGTTAATACTTAGATCTCTTGACTTCATGAAAGAGTAGAAGGAATCTAATAGGATTTGAAGTCCGTTGGCCGTTCTAGATAAAAGGACTGCGTCGTCCGCATATAGTAGGACCGGCAGTCCTTTTCGACCAATATATGGATAGTCTGTATTAGTACTTAAAAGGTGCTCTTCCAAATCATTAATGTAGAGGTTAAAAAGGAACGGGGCCAAGATGCACCCTTGTCGGACACCCCGGTCCACTCCAAAATCTTTAGTCACTTTTAGGTCCTGGGTGTATCTGACGTTTGCTTTAGTATCAGAGTGCATATCTTCTAAAAAATTGACTAGGTTTTTATCCACGCCCATTTTTTCCATGGCGCCCCAGAGCTTCTCCCGACTCACGCAATCGAAAGCCGAGGAGAGGTCCATGAACGCCATGTGAATCGTACCTCTTCGCTCCTTAGTGTACTTCCCAATGATAAGGTACAAATTTAGACATTGAGAAATAGTGGAATGTCCAGGCCTAAATCCGTACTGGATTGGAGATATTATATTATTTTCCTCTGACCATCTGACCAATCTGTTTAAAATAACTCCTCCGACAACTTTTGCCACGGAGTTTATTAATGATATTGGTCTATAGCAGGCAGGGCTGCTACGGTCTCCTTTCTTGAAAATAGGTACAATTGTAGATACCCCCCATGATTTTGGGCATCCACATAACGCAGCAGCATTAAGTACTGCTGTAAGGACCGGCGCCCATAGTGCTATACATGATTTAAAGAGGTCAGGCGGAAGTCCATCAGGTCCGGGTGCCTTGTTGTTTGATAGACCCTTGATTCCCTTTACAATTTCATCAGTTGAAAAACATAGTGAAATTTCTCTACTTTTATTTGGACTATGTTCTGCCTGTGACTCATTGTTATTTTTAAAAATAGAACTGAAATGGTTTATCCATTCTTCCTCTGGGATATTAGTTCCCACACTTGAAGTACTAGGACAATCGAAGATGGGTTTATTGATAATCTCCCAGAACTTCGAGCTATTTTTTAGTGTCTCTGGGTCTAACAATGACTCCCATACGCTTTTTTTAACTGCTCGCTTGCGGGCGGCAAGTGACTTCTTATATTCAGCCCGCAGGCCCCTGATGGTCAGTGGATCTCTTGGTTTTGTTTTTAGGGCTTTCTTAATCTCGCGGCTAGCCTTCGAGCAATCACTATCAAACCATTTCGGGTTACTATTTGAATTGATTTTCCCCTTAGTAGATATCGTTAAAAACTACTCCACCTTCTTGGCAATCTCATTGAAAGATGTCAAGATTTGCAAAGGTGCTGATACAGGAGATGTACATGCCGTCAATTCATGACTACAGACTACATTAATAGAGGCATAAAATCGATCGCAATCCACCATTGACCATTTTAGGCGACGCTTGCCATTAATGCATTTTATGAGGCCACGGTCCTCCCGAGAGTTGCGCTTTTCAAATAAACTCGTGCCCATTGTAATGCATAAAGGATTATGGTCGCTATAAATGCTCAGAAGGATCGAAAAATCCTCAACAATATTAACAAAGTCAGCTGAAAGAAGAATATGATCTATATAAGATCCTGTAGCATGGCCTTTAAAGGTAGGAGTTAAAAATACAGTTTGTTCAGGTGCTGTCGACATTGCTGTGAAAAGGTTGTTTTCATTCGTTAGATCATTTAAACCTGTACCCCTCCGCGAATGTTCAAAATGAATTCCTTCCATACTATTGCAACCCATTTGTTCAACAGGTCTCACGCTAGGGTTCCCACATAGGTGTGTGTTGAAATCACCCACTAGAATCTTAAGGCGTGGCAGTAAACTATCATTTGCCCTTAGAAAATCACGCAAGGACTCTATGTTACAATCTCCAGATTGATTCACAGCATTGTAAAAATTAAACAATACAAAATTAGTTTTACCCCTCTTAAGTTCTAAAATCTGGATATTATTGTTACCAGAGTAGTGTTCGGTTTTATGACATATGAGCGACAAGTTGACAAAAATAGCCAACCCCCCTTTAGCTCTTCCACTAGCAGATGGAGTTGCCGGAATTATAAAGCTCTGATATCCTTCAATATGTACATTTCTCCCTGTTGCCCAAGTTTCTTGGAGACATATTATAGGATATTTTTTAACAAAGTACAACCAATCATTGTCTTTCAGTTTGTCAAGGAGTCCAGCTATGTTCCATGATAATAATAATAATAGCCCCTCCTTACACTTTTGTGATCCACATTGTATTATGTCCATTTTCTCACATGCAAGAGGGCTAGTGGGTATTACAACAGTGCTATGACATTCCTGAACTGACCCAGGATTTTCCATAATGTGAGCTGGGAAGAGATCTAAATTTATATCATTGTGTGGACCAGGATTATCATTTAGATGGTTCTCAGCACCCAATACCACAACAATACTACCTGGCAATTTTAAATCTTGGTTAGCGTTCCCTGAACCTGTGTCTTTTGATAGGTGATCATTGGGGGCAGTGTTGCATAGTGTATCAGGTAGTCATTCTACCCCATCCAGCCCTCCCTCAGCAGAAAAAACGTCATACCTATTGGAGATGGTAATATTAAAGCAGTTATTGAGGTGATTAGGGTATTGATGATCTGTATGGTGTGGACGTAATGGTTGATCATATCTGTCCCTACTATAGCCCCAGTTGTTAATTGGTGCATCAAAGCCCCAGCCGTTTGTTGTTTCTTGCCATATTGGCCTAGAGTAGGTGTGAATAGGCTTAGGATATGTCATGCTCCGTTGTTTTTTGCCAAAAAATTCCAACGTAAGAGGAATGATGGTACCACTCCTTCGTTGTGGGGGTAGAATATTGGGAAGGATATTTGGTAAGACTGCAGAGTTTACAAAATTTATAATTATGCAGTCACCTTTAAATTTTTTTGGATTTTGTCCTATCCATGGGACCCTTCTGGCTGATTTGATATCTCTAGCTAGCTGTTGTTTCCCCCATGGGGCCAGCCGCATATTACCCGATAGCCAATGCAGGGCTTTACTTGTTAGTGCTGCGGGGGGTTCAGATTGATCTGGTGCTAGTGGGGGAGCATTTGCTAATACCAGTACTAAAGGTGCCGCGTCTTCAATAAAGTGTAGTGTATCTTCTTCTACACTTGGTAGGGTTGTTTCAGGGGGATGTGTGGTGCGGGTCTCCCGCGGCAGTGGATGGTTAGACGCAATAGATGAGGTCTGATCTGGTTGATTTACCTGTATGATGTTAGAAGTTGTACCTTCATCTGATCGTAAACCAAAGGCCTCTTTTACAGGTATATCCAGTTTTTTAGCTATTCCTGATATGGTTGACACCTCTTCCATTATCTTCTTCTGATCTGCGCCTAGCTTTTTTACATCTGCAGATAGCTTATCCAGTTTGGTCACTACTGGTTTAATTAAGGCTTTAAATTTGGTGTCAATTAAGTCTGCTATCCTTGATATAAGATCTTCATCTACATTTGACTTCTCATCGTCTTCAACTTTCCTCCTACCTTTTTCCCTACTTCTCATTGGTGACGCGGCCCTCTTCCTCCCAGAGCAGACTCCACCTCGAAGTAGTTGTGTTTTTCTACACTTTCTAATAGCTCGGGGAGCTGGGGCTTGAGCAGGAGGGTCAGCATCATTATTTGTCTGCTCACTCTCTTGTACTGTTTGATCTTCTTCAAGATCAACTATCTGAGAGTCCGATTCATTAACCGTGGCTGTGTCTTGTCCCTGTGCTATATTAATACTCATGTTTGAGGGACCGTTATCAAGTGTATCAGGATCTAAGATTACACTACCCTCAGCCTGAGAAGGGATATCAATCCACGGTGATTCTGGTGATGGGCTTAAGGGGGATAGATTAGGGGAATGACTGAGACCTAAGGATTGTCTCCTATCGTTATTAATCTTCGACACAACTTGTACCAAATAGTTTTCTATGCTGTTACCCCCCACCGCTAAATTCTTTTTTGGCATTCTTATTTAGAACTGATAATGAATCCTAGACTTTAACGGACTAATAAACCAAGAGGGCACACAATAATACGATACACAAATGTTTAAAGTTGAACGTCAGTATCAAGGATTAATAGTCTTACTGCAACCATGAAAGTCTGGTTCGACAGGGGCAGAGTAACGTGTCCAGTCCAGTCTCAGCCTGTCTCGGACTGTCTAAGACTGTCCGCCCTTTGTCCGGCCTTCGTCCGGCGTCCCGCACACGCGTCCCGCTGTACGTCTGTTGCACGTTTTTGTAGGAGGAGTAGGGGGCGGGAAGAGACTCCAGGTGCGCTCCGATGCTCCTGCGTGGAACCCTGGGTCTCGCAGTCCCGTCCCCTGTGACAGCAGCCTTTCCGATGATTTTACGGTGAAAACCTCCTTCTCCTTGCTTTTTGCAGCAGCGGCTGGCGGAAAGAAAGAATCCTGCGTTTACACTTGGTTTCTATGACACAGCTGTGAACAGCTCCCGCGAAGCGGGGGCTGCGAGCTGTTTTCAACACTCCAGGCAATCAGGGAGGAGCAGGGGGCGGGAAGAGACTCCAGGTGCGCTCCGATGCTCCTGCGCGGAACCCTGGGTCTCGCAGTCCCGTCCCCTGTGACAGCAGCCTTTCCGATGATTTTACGGTGAAAACCTCCTTCTCCTTGCTCTTTGCAGCAGCGGCTATATTCCGCCGACTCCGGATTCCTCTTCGGACTCCTGAAGCTTCCTGGCCACCCTCTTCCGGATTTCCAGTCCTGAACGTCCTCCGAAGACTTCCGTTTCCTATATATGAACGAAAATCTTAGTCCTCGCAGCACTTGCAAAAGAGGTTTTTCAGTTGTTAGTGAGGCTTGTCCTTATTGCCCGTGAGCCCAGACCCAGTTTTGGTTACGGCATTTTAAATGCGGCGTACCATGGGTGGTGGAGGCATGGCGAACAATTACTTTCTCATCCCTGGTAATTTGCAGGGATGCACCAGTAATTGTAAATCTGCCCCTTAGTGTCTAGCAAACACACAGTTCTGTAAAGTACACTCATACATAATTACTCAGGCCAATGAAATGAGCACAAGAAATCGAAAACAAATAAGCATAGTAGCACCGCCACTGAGCAGGAGAGCAGTGCACCTGAAATGCAACCACAGAACATTTTGAAACATAATTTACCTACAATCTAGTCGGCAGCATTATTGCTTTTCGGAAAAAGCAAAAATTTGTAATATGATAACACATAGAGCAGGAGAAAACAGAGTAGTTATTAAATAGCTACTACTACTCACCAAGCCCGGGGATCTCGACGCCTAGCAGGTCGAGCAGGTTGTGTTCACGGTCCAGGAGATCGGACCACCGGTGTGTGGCCTGGTTGTAGGTGCGCCGGACCCGAGAGTGTTTATACATGGCCCGTACACGCTAGCGATCCTGCTGCCTGCCGCAATGGTCTTGGGGAGGCGGCGCTGCACATAATAAACCAGTGCACCCACCTCCTCCGCGCTGAAGATCTCCCGGGCTGTGACTTGCTCCCCCCGCAATCGCCCGCATGGGAGCCGGGTACGGGGTGCAGGACCCTTCCCCTTCTCCTTCCGGGCTCCCTTTGCCATGGTGCTGGACAGGAATGGAAATAATAAATAGGAAAGAGAATAGGGAAAAAGTATATAAAAGAAGAGGCAAAAAAATAGTTTTAAAGTAACCAAAAGTAGAAGAAAACACAAAATATAGATCTAGAAAAATAGAGGGATAGAAAATAAGTAAAAAAGATTAAAAAAAAACTTCAAACAAACAAAGGATGGCAAAGATTGAAGCTGGATAGGAAAAGTATGCCCAGAACCATAGCAATGAATGAAAAACAAGATGGCCGTGCCCATTGAGGACCGTGTGGGTGAGTTTGCGCGATATTTTCCAAGCGAGTACGCAAAAACACACGCAAACTCGTAATACCGTGCCGCACACAACGCAAGATTGCCAATAGCGCCCGGAAAGGGAAATACGCAACGTGCACAAGATGGCCGCGCCCATGTATGACTGCATCGTTAACTTCGTGGTCAGTGCGCTGCTAGCGGCCCGCGAATATGCAAAAAAACTCGCGAACACGCAACAAATTCGCACAAATTCGCGAATTTTGCGGATCGCGAATTCGTGCAAAAGTGAATTCGCGATCCGCAAAATTCGCACATTCGCACATTTTTGCCCATACTTAGTGGTTACGCTGGGGTTGTATCCTCGCTTGATGACAGATATCGCCATGTTGGATGCATGCATGGCGGATATATAAGATTTCACTACTTCAGGCAAACCTATCTAACGTACAGCATCAAAGTGACTGAAAGTTATTTTTTCAACCTTCGTCTTCTCTTTTTTAAACATCTACAGACATTATTTCCCTATAGGGTGCTTTCTCTTCTAGTACTGATCCGGTACCACCAGCTGCAATAGGCGTCAGAGCAACTGCAAGCTTGTTGTCAGAAAGGTGACAGGGGCTTTCGTTAAGAAGAGAGAGCATTTATTTCATATTGAGAGCCGAAGACACTTCTTTTGATGCGCATCAAGGTAGGCAAGTGTGCCAAAAAGATACTCTCCACGTCAAATGCACAAGTGCCACTCCTCGTCACTAGCCGCTTCCACCTCTCATCCCACCCTTTCCAGCCCGCCCTAGTATGAAGAGAACATCTGAGGTGGCGGGGTGTGCCGTCTCACCTACCTTGGTTTCCACCTGGAGGTGCCAAACTCTCCTTTTTGATGCCTGAAGAACAGCCATTTTAAAACTAACACTGTGGGTTTACAGCTCGGAGGGTGTGCTAAGGCTAACTGATGAGAGATAAAGTGTGACTGTTCCTTTTTCTGTCAATGTGCACTCTCCTCTGCACATCTACTTACACACAACATGGATTAAAGCATTTCATTGAGGTACACATATTTTAATAGCTTCATCAATTTCGGAGCCAGGCCGCCTTAACGGATTCTGAATTACTTCCCTGGAAATGAAAATGACATAGAGGGTACCAGTTACATCAACGCCACCACAGAGCAAAACTCAAAAGAATGAGTTACATAATCTTTAGGACTACATCCCTTTGAGGATCAGGATCCTGTAGCGGCGGAGGGGGGCTCTCCATGCTGTTCCATGTTATCCTGGCAGCACTTCAGCCCACACTGCGAAAAGGGAGGCGCAGTGTGAAACTCGACTTAGACAAAGAAGCAGCCGCCACTGGAGCTAAATTATGGCTGAAGGGCGTTTTTTGCAATGATGAACAACGTCTGGATTCAGGCCCTGTGAGCCCACCTGCAACGGAATGGTATAGCCCATTCAAAACTGTTTTGGCAAAGCTTCTTTTGTTTTACAAACAAACAACGTTACTAATAAATGTATCACAGTATTGAAACAAGCATTTACAATGCAATGGTTTCGCCTTTGGAAAAGTTAGAGCTATTGGCATTGCTCATGACATTTCTTTTTTTTTTACTTATAAATAAATGGCATTGTTATTTACATTGCCAACAGCTCTCTCAGCCCACACAGCTCTCTCAGCTCACACAGCTCTCTCAGCCCACACAGCTCACACAGCCCACACAGCCCTCACAGCCCACACAGCCCACACAGCTCTCACCGCCCACACAGCTCTCACAGCCCACACAGCTCTCACAGCCCACACAGCTCTCACAGCCCACACAGCTCTCACAGCTCTTGCAGCCCACACAGCTCTCGCAGCCCACACAGCTCTCGCAGCCCACACAGCTCTCGCAGCCCACACTCCGGGTGACAAATGTAAAAAGAACTACTGATGGACAGAATGCAGAACAATATCATACATTCACCCCAGTACAGAGATCTGGGCCTAAATCCATCTTTTCTTTGCTCACCATGCCATTCCAGTTTGGACCCAGCCAAATAAAAAAACATACGTGCTAAAATCCCTGAAAAACAACGTTATTTTCCTTCCAAAAGTACCCGCTCATAACCAAGCTTCCAAATTACTGATGACAATATAACCGCAATTCTATTCATATTTTTAGGCAAGCAAGAATACATTTGGCTATCTAGAAACGTTAGGTGCCCTTCAGCTGCTATCTACAAACTCCAGAATGGCAAAACCATTTCCTTTTTATTTTGCTCTACCCCCCATGCAGAGGGTGAAAAGGGAAGCTGCAGTGTCCCAGCTGGCTCGTGTGCATCCCGTTTAAATAAAAATAACACAAAAATTAAATCTAGAACCGACCCACCCTCCTCTCCTCCCTGTAACCTCTCCCAACCACAATAACCCAGTGTTCAGGCCTTTAGAATCCCCAGCCTTTCCTAGTCCGGTATGCCTGGCCCAATGGCTCCCCTCCCTGGCTCGCTCCCTCCCCCTCTAGCTCCTGTGAAACACACAACAGAGAACGAGGGAGAAAAAACGGAGGCAACGGCAGAAAACAGCACCCTCAAAAACTCCCAGAACGTAAAAACGAAATCAAACCAAAAAGCAGCACAGGCGGTCCTTGCAGTCTCACCAAGTACATTGCTCCTCTTTGGGCTTTCACGTCCTCTTCCCGTCCAAGGTGTGTCCCTCAGTGTAGCCCTCTCCCCCCGTCTTGTCCTCACCCTGCCTGCGCGCTCTCCAGCTTCAGGCTGAGGGTCTCCTCGATGATGCGGTTGTTCACTTCCAGCAGGATCATGGTGAGGCTGTGTGGGCGCTACAGGGGATCCCAGATGCGGTGTGGAAAATGCGGGAAAGCTTGGAGATGCCCCGAGCGTGAATGGAGACCTGCCTGGAAGGGGACGTGGGGGGCACGCTGGTCTACTGTCCTTTCGGGGTGTCACTTCACCGCCTCCGGTCCCCACCCTATCTCAGCAGCCGCCCGCAGCCGCCCGCTTCCGCTCTCGCGGTCACAGCCAGTGCGCAGTTACTGAGGTAGTTTATCTGCATGCTGTACTGCCTTGATATTCGGACATAGAAATAAAAGAAATACTTTTTTAAAGCGCGATTTATCACGACGCCTGAGGTTGCCAAAGTTGTACTATACAACGACTATGGTAATCACTCTCGAAACCCTCTCGGAAAATGTAGATTAGTTAACACGTAAGCTTAAATGCATGTTATATTTTTTTATTTATAGCATTCTTAGATTTCTAGAAAATATCCCTTAAATTGAATACCGTTAAGGCAAATAACGTATACGTATAGAAAGAACAGTGTGCCTTTGCTGCTTTGCTATTGGAAACGTTTCGGTTGAAGACGTGCCATCGTTCGGAATGGACACACGGACAGCGGGAGGGGGGCGGGAACGGGCACAGGATAGCGGGAGGCAGGAACAGCGCATTGACAGCGGGAGGGGGGGGGGCCGGGAACTGGCATAGGACAAAATGCATAAACTTACTAAGTGAAAACACATTTATAAACAAAATGCTCCTTACCTGATCGCCTCGTGGGAACTCGAACCTTGCAGCCAACACCAACAACAGACACTTTTAAAAGGAACAAAACAGGCCGACTCGAAAAAAAAAAATAACACCCACCCACCACCGTGATGACGAACAGAAGTGGGTGGAGAGGGAAAAAATCACGGGAACGCCCCCGAATCTGGTCCGGCCTTGACGGACAGATCCGGCTCCCAATGACTAGCCTCCATTTATGGAGCTAGCCAATGGGAGCCGGGGGACGTTCCTGAGCCCATATTGTAAACAAAAGATTTTACCTGCGCTGAAAAGCTGCGCACAAGTGCGCAGCCTTCGGCCAGGCGAAACCTAAAAACAGAAGGGGTCAGAGGGGTTAAAGGGAAAAACACTGCCACGAATAAGGGAGTTAACATGAAAGACAATGCATTTACACTGCCACAAGGAATCCCAAACACAAGCAACACGCCTTCGGAGAGAGGTTCATATGAAAGGATCAGCTAATGTAAACAAATCTGCCTCTGTCAGTGATGTGTGCAGGGGCTTCAGGGATGTCGGCGCTACCTACTTCCAGGCAACACAACAGCTGCGGTCAAGTAGGAAAAGTGGGCAACTGCGAACTGCTGGCAATAGGTGCACAGGCGCCAATGTTAAATAAAGTTAAAGGATACTTAAAGAAACAAATGGGGCCAGGGTCACGTAGGAAAAGCCGCAGGGGCAGCAGTGAATTGCTGCCCAGAGGCGCACGGGCACCAATGTTAAATAAAGTAGGCATGGGCGGATTTTGCGGATTCGCAATCCGCGAATTTGCGGATTTGCGAATTTCCGGATTGCGAAAATCCGCGAATTCTCGCGGATTTTGCGGATTTTTTTTGTGTTCGCACGGGTTTCTGCAAGTTTGCGAGGGTTTTGTACAATTTCGCAAATTGCGAACTTACTTGTCAGGTCGCCAGTTTTGCGAACTTGTTGTTTCTACGTGCCCAGCCTGTTTGCAAGCCTTTCTTCTTCACTGCCACCCTCTGTCACCACTGGCACTCTCTTTGTTCACCCATGCCACCCTCTGGCTCACCCATGTCACCCTCTGTGTCATCACAGCACCCTCTGGTTCACCAGTGTACATTATTGGGGCAAAGCAAAGCACTGCCATCCTCTGTCAACACTGGCACTCTGGTTCACCCATGCCACCCTCTGGCTGGCACACCCATGCCACCCGCGGTGTCATCACAGCACCCTCTGGTTGACCAGTGAGTGTACATTATTGTGGCAAAGCAAAGCACACCTGCTAAGTGCTTTAAGTTTTGCAAAATTAAATTACAACAACACCTGCCCTGCCCCAACTGACATTAATGAAGGCTGGCACCTGCTTGTCTGCTCCCTTTCCTTTCCTTTTCCTTTTTGTTGCAATGTACATTTTTTTTAACAGGAACCTAACCGAATTCTGGAGGGCTCCTTCAGGAAGCACTACAGGGAATGGTTACAAATGATGAGGTTGAACTTTTGCACCTGCTCATTGCTTTTGCAAAAATCGTTTTTCTGTAATTTCGCGCTATTCGCGAGGCGCGGCGTCGTGCAAAATCGACCGTGGAAGCCGCAAACTCGTGCAAATTACCCCAAGGTCGAGTATGGGCGCCGCCATTTTGTTTGCGTGACGTATTTCCGTTTCCACCCGCTATGTGTAATCTCGCGGAATGAGCGCCTTGCGAATACAAGTTCGCACGAGTTCGCGAGAGAAATCGCGTGCAAACTTACTTACGCGCACATGATCGGGCCGCCATCTTGTTTTTCATTCATTCCTATGTGTCTGGGCATGGTGTTTCTAATCCTCTCTATATCTCTGCCATCCTTTGCTTGTTTTAATATTTTTTGAATCTATTTAAATTATTATCTATCCCTCTAGTTTTCTAGCTTTATATTTTTGTGTTTTAGGCTACTTTTGTTTACTTTTCAACTACTTTTTTAAACTTTTATTTTCATCTTCCCTAGTCTTATTCTTTTTCATTTTTTCTCCTTGTTGCTACCACCTGCCCAGACCATGGTGAAGCCAGCAGTGAAGCTGCCCAAGACGGGCCCCGCAGCCCGTGCCCGGCTCCCGTGTGGCCGTTTAAGGGCGGAAATGGTGGTGCCCAGGGACATCTTCAGCCCTGAGGAGGTGGGCGCACTGGTTTTCTATGTACAGCGCCGCCTCCCCAGGACCATCGCGGCAGGCGGCAGGATTGCTGCTGGCTACACCAACCGCCAGGAGCGATGGAAGCGGTGGGAGCAGGTGTGCCGGGCCCTGTTTGACATCTCCGGGGTCCAGCGCACCTACAACCAGGTGACCCACCGCTGGACGGATATCCTGGACAGGGAGCGCGACCTGCTCGACCTGCTGGGAGTGGAGGTCCCCGGGCTTGGTGAGTAGTAGTAGCAATTTTTTCATCACTCACTACTCTGTTTTTTCCCCTGCTCTGTGTGTTATATTGCAAATGTTTGTTTTAACTTTTTTACAAAGAGCAATAATGCTGCCGATTACATTGATAGTAGAGGTAAATTATTATTTCAAAATCTTCTGTGCATTTCAGGTGCACTGCTCTCCTTCTCTGTGGCGGTGCCACTGCTTATTTGTTTTCTATTTTGTGTTCATTTAATTGGGCTGAGTAATGTATGAGTGTACTTTACAGAACTGCGTAATGCTAGAAAAAAAGGGGCAGATTTACAAGCCCCTTGCGCCACGTTTACGCTGCCTTACCTGACGCAACAGCGACGTAAACGTGGCGCATCCCTGCGAGTCATGTACAACGTGATGCATCTAGGGAGATGCGCCACGTTAAGGCCTAGGCCTGCGCCACAATGGGTGCGTTCCCACGCAGAGGGGGTGCGGGGGGGGGGGGCAGTCAGGCAGCTTTGCGCCTCGCAAAAGTGCCTGCGTGAAATCTACAAGATTTAACACAGGCACTTCCCGCGACGCTGCTACGTTAATTCTTTATGCCTGCTTGCTTGAAGCAGGCGTAAGGACTGATGCGGTATGTTGAGTATTGGGCAGCCCTGAGCATTGCTAGAGTTGCATCGCGCCTGCGACGCGACTCTAGAGATGCGCCCCTCTTTCGCCACGAGATGCGTCACGCATCTGCCTACCCTTGCGCCAGGGTGTGCCGCATTGTAATTGCGGCGCATCTGCCGTGACGCAAGGTTAGTTTTGCGTTACGCATTTGTTCTGGTGCACCTCTGGAGGTGTGCAGCCCAGAACTCGTAAGTATGCCCCTAAGTGTCAGATTTGCAATTACCTGCGCATCACTGCAAAGTGTGCGGCACGCCAGCACCACCCATGGTGCGCCGTATTTACAATGCGGCACACCATGGTCCCAAAACGTCACCGAAGCGTTACGCATCGGTGCCGTAAAGGCGGCTCATTGATGGAGTTGCGTCGCAACGATGGCGCAGCTCCAGCAATGCTGCGTCAAGCCGTACGTCTGCTTCATGCAGGCGCAGGGTTTGAGTGACGCATCATTGTCCTAAATGACTGATTGAAATGTTATATATTCCCCATAGCCACTTTTAGCATGCGTTCCTGCGCAGGAACACCCTCCCTTGCGCTGGAACGCTCCCTTATGGCGCAGGGCTTTGAAATGGGATGCATCTCCCATATGCGTCATGTTGTTAATATGTAAATTTAAATGTATTTGAGCTTATATAGCGCACAGCTACCCACAAAGGGTTTCCCGGCGCTTGCTTAGGGAACCCGTCCTGGTATTCCCCTGTGAGATAACCCCGGCAGGGTATCCACAAGGTGAAAGCCAGGCATCCCGCCGCGAGGGGCCGTTGTGGAGATTAAGCAAGCTGTTGCCCAGAGTCGCAGAGTGTGAACCCGTGAGTCGAGAAGGCACCGGAGCGAGAATTATCGAGTCCGTGGAATTTTTGAGCCCAAGACCCGCCGAGGCGGGGAATTGAACCCTGGTCCAGGGCCGATCTCAGCTTCCGGGTCTGCCGCCTCTAACCCCTGAGCCACACTTCTCCAATATACGCCACACCATGGCGCCTCTCTTGTTGTGGCGCTGCGTCACAAAAGTGAAGCAAGAACTGAGCAAAAGAGCTGCAAGGGGCTTGTAAATCTGCCCCTAGAGTAGAGGCTCAGGTGCAGTCCTTCCTTTGTAGCCCTCTTTTTGGCTGAAATGGTTGGTTCTTGTTCTTTCTAAATGTTTGATTTGGTTGACAAGGACATCGACAAGCAGCAATCATCAATGTTTTCTGTTCTTTCTTTCATGTTGTACGTCAGGTCCCCCCAGGGGCAAGCGGACGGAACAGGAGGATGCTGTGGCTCCAGAGGAGGAGGATGCAGGCCAGGGCGGCGAGTGCTCCTTTGCTGGCCCCAGTAAGTTTTCATTTAAATATAGAGGACCTATTGTTGTCCAAGCGTTCCTAATTTAATTTTTTCGAAATAGTGTTTAGATAGGAGCACAATCCATAATACTACTGTTGCAGGGACAATTCTCCACAAACCGAACTATGGACACTAAAGACCAGAGTAATAATATTTCAGAGTGGCGTGTTTGGCACACTGTATAAACGGTCAGCGGCACGGACTCCTCCTTGCCAAAATTTGCAAAACCTTTCGCTCAGTCACTCTAGTCTGGAGGACCAAAAACCACAGTCTATTCAAGTTTAAAAGCTTTATTAAAAGTAAAAGTAAACACATATATTAAAATTAAGTTAGCTGGAAATGGAAAAGTGCTTGGTGCTGAGTTGGTGAGTAATGGAACACATTTCTTGTGGTCGAGCCGAGCTTTCACCTGGTTTGAAGTTGATGTTGCTCTTGTCCTTAGAAGTCCAGCTTCTGTCTGTTCAGAGAAAAATGGTGTGTGTTAAAATTAAGCAAGCATTCATCAATTGTGACAAAAAAGTGCAGCAAGGCAACAGCCTTCCCTGGAAGGAGGGACATTTTTACTTTAGACTAGAGTAGACAGTCAATTACTTTTTCTGTTGTTTTCACATTTCTTCATTCCTAGACCAAATACTAGTGAGTGGTGTAATCTAACATTCTTAAATCTACTTTGTAGGTGGAACATCTGGTGGCGGGGCCAGCTCAGATGTGGTGGTGGTGGTCGACTCCGAGGACAACTCTGGGGAGGAGGCGGCGCAAGTGGCCAAAGAAGAGACTGTGAGGAAACAGACAGTGGTGGTGGCGGGTAGAGGTAAGCTGTATCATGGTACTATCTGACTCTTGGATAGCATATGATGTGTATCAACAGAGAGTAGATGGTCACTGGATGAACTACGAAAATACTATGAAATGTTTCCGGGGGTGGGGGGGCAACATCATCACCATGTCCTGAGTCCTGACATGATTGAGCACAAGTATTAAATACATAGGGGGAAGAGAAAAATCTTGTGCGGCACCACAGCAGACGACCTGGCAACTACATTAAAACAGAGGGAAAAACAAAAAATGCCAGAAAAAAACAATTCAATCTAAATCAGGAGGATGTGGTTATAGAGCATGGGTCCTCACAAACTTTCTCTCGGGGCCAAATTGACGGTGTGGTTTGTGGCCAAGGGCCGCACCGAAGGGGGCAGGGTCAGTGGGGGAGGGGGTGGATCTAGAGCAACAAAAAAAACTATGACCATGAGGTTGGACTCATGCCCCTGCAGCGGATGCCTTTGTCCACTGAGCCACCAGACCTGGCATACACATTACACACATCTTTCTTTCTCTCTCTCTCTGTCTCTCTCTCTGTCTCTCTCCCTCACTCTCTCTCTGTCTCCCTCCCTCTCTCTGTTTCCCTCTCTCTCTCTCTGTCTCCCTCTTTCTGTCTCCCTGTGTCTCCCTCTACCTCGCTGTCTCTCTCTCTCTGTCTCCCTCCCTCACCCTCCCTCTGTCACCCTCTGGCTCCCTCCCTCTCTCTCTCTCCTTCTGTCTTCCTCTCTGTCTGTCCCTGTCTCTGCCCCTATCTGTCAGTCTGTCCCTGTCGCTATCTGTCCCTGTTTCCCTCCCTCTGTCTCCCTCTCTGTCTCTCTGTCTGTCTATGCCTGTCTGCCCCTTTCCCTGTCTCTGCCTCCATCTGTCTCTGTCTGTGTCTCTCTGTTTGTCTCTGTCTCCCTCTCTCTCTCTGTCTCCCTCCCTCTCTGCCTGTCTCCCTCTCTTGCTCTCTCTCCCCCTCTCTCTCTCTCCCTCTGTCTCACTCACTCTGTCCATCTCCCTCTCTCTCTGTCTCCCTCCGTCTCCGTCTCTCTGTCTCCCTCTGTCTCCGTCTCTCTGTCTCCCTCTCTGTCTCCCTCCCTCCGTCACCGTCCGTCTCAATCCCTCTCTCTCTCTCCCTCGCCATCTCCCACTCTATCTCTCTGTCCCTGTCTCTGCCTCTATCTGTCTGTCGGTCCCAGCCAGCTGTAATTACCATATTGTAATTTGTCACTGGGCCAGCACTGGATGGACCTGCGATCTGGGGGGGGGGGGGCAAGCGCCCCCCCTTGCCCCACCTGCGGACGCCCATGATACTGGCCTCAATAGTTTTGTACTGCGCTGGCTAGTTGCTAGGTGTACTGTGACACAACTTTCTGCTGAATCATTTAGTGTTAATCATATTCTTAAAGAAAGAGCATTGGTTACAGATTATGTCTTTCTTTCTTCATATAGTTGGTAATACTAAAACATCAAAACCATCAAGGAGTATGCAGGCTCTACTGGCCCGGCAACGGAGGCTGGATGCTACTGTTGCCCAATATCGGCGGCTGGTGGAACTGGAGGGGGAGGACATGCAGTCCAGTACATCGAATGGGACACCTGCATCCTCCTCCGTGACCCCACGTTCTGCCTGTCAGCGCAGTGCTCCGGCGATACGGAGCCGGGCTGGCAGACGCCACCGCCGAGCAGCAAAGGCTGCCCCTCACAGTACTCTAAAGGCTCGCTTGCGCCGCGCAATCCACAGAGTGTCCGACCTGGAGGCGGAGGTCCGGAAGTTGAAAGAATATCAAAATTTGTTGGAGGGCCTCCGCATAGACCACGCCACCTTCCGGGAGCAGTACGATGCCCTGGCCCTAAGGCATGATGCCCTGGAGGCCAAAGTCCACACCATGCATCCCTAGAGTGTCCCTTGCCCCTTTTTTAGAGACTTTCGGGGGGTGGGAATTGGGATTTGGGGTTTTTGGGGACTTTTGAAGGACTATTTATTTGTTGGGGTTAGGGAGGGTCTTGCGGGAGATTATTTTGTTAGGGATATAAAAATATACTTTTTCAAACTTTATCTGAGCATACCTGTTTTTTACTACTTTTGAGCCTGGTGGGTGGTGGTTTTGGAGTAAGTTCGTTTTACTGAACACTGTCATCGTGTTGGTTCACATGTAATTGGCCAAATGTTTTCCAAAGTAAATGCCTGTCACAGAGTTTGTTAATTCAAGAGTCCTAGGACTTTACTAGTACCACTGTCACTCTCTCGCCTCTCCTAATACTCCATTATACTACCTCCCATCCAAACGCTTATCTTACCTGTAATTTGTGTTTGAGGGCTGGCTCCACCTGGAATTCACAGTGTCCTAAAGCGTTCTGCAGCAGGGCCCCAACTGGAGTTTCCCAGCGTGGATTTGCTGCAAAACAAAAGAAATCAACATTAGAAATGTGGCAGCCGTGCTCACAGACCCCAAAACCCTAGAAGCCCCACAGACAGCAACCCTATGACAGGCAAGCGAGCAATAACGACTAAACGTTTTCACCTCCCATCTCCTCCTAACCAATTTCATCCCTTAATGGACCGTGCCTGCTATGGCCCAGCAAAGACCCGTTAACCCAAGCGCAAACAAGTTTGACACCTCCAAACAGCCAAAAAGAAAATCCGGGAAAAAGGCCACACTTAGCAAAATGTATTTAAATGAGGACTCACTACTTCCAGTACCTCTTTAGGGGACTCGTCAACGTAAGTTTCTTCATTGTGCGGAATCCAGGCATCAGCATTACGGGAAATGGATAGGGTGAGTCTGGCGGAGGAGGATAGACGACCAGGACTGAGTTCTTGGCAACTAACTTGTGAACCTGAGGAATGCTGCGGCATCAAAATCAAGACAGTTCTGCTGATGGGCTTGTTGTTTGATTGGGTGATTACAGTTTTGTTGTGAATGGGATCAAGCACTTGCTAAACAAAGAAAGACAGACACACAGGAATAAAAGTGAATAAGGACGAAAAATAAAGTTAATGAATCATTGACTCATTTTCAGAACTCGCTGTCAGGGAAGCAGAACTCGTTCTCATACTCTGCAAATTCAGTTGGTAGTACTTCTGGTAACTGAGGAGAACTTTCCTCAGGTAGGTCGGTGTCCTCTTCTTCCTGCGTGCATTCTCGTACTTTGTAATCTGGTGGTATGAAGTGCGGGTTCATCTTTATCATGGTGAGCCACTCCACATTTGCGGGCAAGAGGCGGGACCTTTTGGAAGTCACAAGCCACCAGCAGAACTAAAAATACGTTCTGAAGACACGCTTGCGAGTGGGCAAGACAAGTAATTGATAGCCAGGTTGGTGAGCTCTCGCCATATGTTTCTTTTCCCATGCCAATACGCCAATGGGTCCTCAGTAATATTGACCGCTGTTGAGTCATCCAGGTAGGCCTGCACCATTGAAACAATGTTCTCCCGGATTCCTGTACTTTGCACTTCTGTGTCCTTTCTGGGACAAGGAAACCCTAGCTGACTTAGCCAATCCTCTTCAGACATATCGCCTGGGCCTGGTGCAGATGATACGGTTGCTGGTGTGGTTAACGGCTCAGAGGAAAAGACACTCACTTCTGCCACAGGCACAGATGCAGAAGTGCTTTTTTGGGACGCCTGATGGCCTGCTGATTCACTAGTACTGTCTTCTCCTACAGTTTCCTTCCACTCTCTTTCAAAACGAATGGCTGACTGAGCTAGCCAACCTTTGTACTCTGTAACATCTGAAGTTTCAAAAGGAATTAATACTTTGCCAAGCAATGGCTTTTTGTAACGTGGATCCAGAATAGTAGCACAAGTGTAGTCCTGTTGTTTCTTGATATTTACAAGCCGTTCATTGCTAACTAGGCGTTGTAATAATCTCTGCGCCAACTCATATGCTTCATTCTTTCCAGCATCCTTTAATTTTGAAGACACCACCTTGACTTGGTGCTCGAGCTTCAGCAACAATGGGATAGCTTTGCTCAAAGAACAGTCCTCTCTGCTGACTTCACGCGTGAAGACCTCAAAAGGACGAAGCATGTCTGTCAGGCTTTTAACTAGCTGCCATTGCTCCACCGCTAGCATCATTTCTGTCGTATCACCACCCAGGTTGTAGAAATACTCATTGACTACTGGAAACAGCTCATGCAGACGCTCAAGCATGTAGAAGGTTGAGTTCCAACGTGTTGCCACCTCCTGGATAAGTGCTTTCACTGGCATTCTACGTACATTTTGCTGGCGCCTCAGCTCCTTCCGGGCCTTAAAAGAATGGTTGAAATGTGTGCATATTCTTCTGCAGATGGTCAGTATGTTCTCGACTGCAGGTTCTTTTTTCAAGAACTTTTGCACGACCAGGTTCATACAGTGCGCCAAACACGGCACTCTGAAATAGTCACCGTCCTCCATGGCCTTAACTACATTGCTGCCATTATCAGTAGAAACATAACCAACCTTGCAATTTCTTGGGGGCAGCCATTGCAAGACCTTTTTGTTAAAGTCATCCAAAATGTTGTCTGCAGTATGAGTTTTCTCCATGCCAAACATGGCTAATGTTGCATGTTTACGAGCAACCTTAAAAATCTCGACCAAGTCACCACCTGCATTTATCTGTTTTGCAACCCCTGAAAAAGAGACCCAGTGTGCAGTGATGCACATGTAATCAAGGGCTTGGCAACTAGTCCACATGTCTGCTGTCAGGTGTATAGTGTGAACAGCACTCTTCTGCAAAGCTGCCCCAACCAACTCAAGCACCTCTTTATGTAGTGCTGGAACAACAACCCTGGCAAAATAGAACCGGCTAGGAACCTTCCATTTAGGGGCCAGTGTTGCCACGAGTTCAAGAAAACCCACACCTTCGACAAACGAAAAAGGGAGAAGGTCCACCGCTAGCATTTTAGCCAGCTTAGTGTTATACAGGCGAACAATTGGGTGGTTGCGTTGATATGGCGCATCTGAGGAGAACATGTCTGTAATGGTGCACTGGACAAATTTACTGAAGGATGCTGATGCCTTCTTCGACCCAGTTGTGCTCAGTGTTAACATTTTCCGCATTGGTGTGTCTCCCAGGTTCTCAGTGTGCCTCCTATGTGTTCCGGAGGGTGTGGTGCTGCCAGGGTTACTGGGTGCAACCGGACAAATGTCTGACGCTTCTTCTACCTCCCCGTCATCTTCAGATGAAACACCTAGTACGGGTATATTTTGGCCACTTGCCCTTTGGGATTGCTTTCCCTTGATATTTGCTAGGTGCGCAAACCATTCGACAGCGTGCCTTCTTTGAAGATGACTTATCTGGCCTCCGGTACCATAGTTGGTACCAGTCTTACCACGGCTAACTCTAGTCTTACAAATGGAACAAACGGCTATATAATCATGCTTTGCATGGACACTAAAAAAGTTCCAAACTGGGGACTGGAAACTTCTGGTTTTGCCGCACGAGATGATACTGCCAATGCCAGATGAAGCAGTGGTGGATGAGCCTTGCAGACATCTACTGGGTTGTGCAATTATTGCAGCAACCCTACTTGAGGGAGTCGAGCTGGATGGAGTTCCCCTCTGGGGAGAAAATATGGGAGCTGTAGGTTTTGTTGAACTTGTTGTACTACTTGACTGCGTTGGTGGTGCTACCAGTGCCACGTCGCCAGGGTCACGCTCAGCATGACGTCGGGATAGGGTATAAATGTCTGTCTGCTGCATGGCCGGTGTGGCTGGAATGACGTGTGTGATGACTAGGTCATTGCTGTCATCCTGTTCATCAACATCAGAATGCACCACTTCATCAAGTCCGACGTTCGGATCCATAAGTATGAGCTTTCCGGGGCCCTTCCTTTTAACATTTGATACCTTTCTCAGCTCATGGTGTGCCTCCCTCTCAGACGTCGGAGATGGTTGCCATTCTAGATCCAGATCATCTGATGGAGCGGCGCTTGAAGAGCAACTTCTACACACCCTCCTTGATCTTTTCCTTGCTGGGGAGCTGGGAGAAAATTAATTATCAGGAGGAGTGGCTTTGTCTTCCTGACATGATACCCCGGCTCCAAAGTCAATTTCCTCCTGTGCCCCTACTTCTGGAAGAACAACCATTGTGGCCACTTGCACCGTTCCATGCGTCGCTACATGGGCCTCTTCACTGACCTCTACTTGCAACTCTCCATGGACCTCTCCTTCTCGGCCTTCTCCTTCTCGGCCTTCTCCTTCTCGGACAGCTCCTTCTCAGACAGCTCCTTCTCGGCCTTCTCCTTCTCGGCCAGCTCCTTCTCGGCCAGCTCCTTCTCGGCCTTCTCCTTCTCGGCCAGCTCCTTCTCGGCCTTCTCCTTCTCGGCCAGCTCCTTCTCGGCCAGCTCCTTCTCGGCCAGCTCCTTCTCGGACAGCTCCTTCTCGGACAGCTCCTTGCGCATATACTTGTGCTTGTACCAGTAGCCCATGCAGTTGTTGTTGCGGCTTTGGTTGTTGAATATTACTTGTGAGATGAGTTACAACCTGTGTTGATTGTGTGCTGCTACTTTCTTGCGATGAGCCAACATCACTGGTCGTTGGTGATTCAACCACTAAACAGGCTACCTGTGCAGCACTCATGGTGGACTTTTCTTTTTTCCACAAAAATGTAGTGGTCGAGGCACCAGTCTCCTTGGTAAGTGGTGCCACTTGCTTCTTCTTCTCCTTAGTAGAGACATCTTTCTTGCAAGAGGAGCTACGGCCACCTCTTTTTGGACCCATCTTCTTCAGATGTCGGAACAGCAGGCCACAGCAGGACTTCTTCCTGGCACTGATGCTCAACGATGATGCGCAGTTCTTGACTTTGTGCACCTAAAAGCAAACGAAGACAGAGGAACATCAGTTAAATATATGTTGCATATGTAGCGTTTCAATTAATAGTTTGCAAGTAGGCATTTATGAATACACATGTGCACACCACAATATGGAAATATCAAAAATAAGAATTGCTAAATTTTTGGGAAACAGGAATTTAACATTGATCCAAGAGAGCCCACAGAGAGGGTTGTAGTTTCATGTACCACTGACTCCCCCTGGGCACAATGGGTGAAAGCAAGGCAAAATGGGTGCAGGCCTATGTCACAAAGCTCACTGCCTGCCTTCAAAATGGCCGCTTGACCCCCATCCACATGGCCAGGACCATGCCTCAAAATGGCCCCCACCAACATAGCCAGCCCCCAACCCCTACTCCAAAAAGTCAAAAAACACAACACAAATCACCACAATCCAATATCCAATGCCATCCATCAAGTTTCAGAAGGTTTATGCTGCCTGCTGGTGGTTTTCTGGTGCAGAATTGAAATTTTTGCAATTTCGCGAGTGCAAGATTGTTGCTTCACGACGCGAACGTGGCGAAAAACCCGCAAAATCCGCGAACAGACCGATTCTGGGCCCCCTGGGCATAATGGATGAAATCAGAGCACACTGGGTGCAGGCCTATGGCACAAAACACACAAACTGGCTTAAAAATGGCCCCTAGACCCCCACCCACACGGGACCAGGCAATAAAATGCCCCCACCCACATAGTAAGCCCCCAACACCACCCCAAAAAGTCGTAAAACACACAAAAATCACCACAATCCAATGCCATCCATGCCCTGGCCAGAATCATGTTAAAATTCAACAAAACAGTTGTATCATGCATGCACCCATAACTAAGCCTGGTGGTTTTCAATTCATGTGCAGAATTGTAATTTTTACAATTTCGCGAGTGTGAGATTGTTGCTGCATGGGACGCGAGCAGTGCGAACACAAGCAAAAAAATCCGATTTTCGGTAAATCCGCGGGAGTTCTAGGCCCCCTGGGCATCATGAAAGAAATCAGAGCAGACTGGGTGGGCCTAGGGCACAAAGCACACTGCCTGACTTCAAAATGGCCGCTTGACCCCATCCACATGGCCAGGACCTGCAGGACCATGCCTCAAAATGCCCCCCCACCAACATAGCCAGCCCCCAAACCCACCCCAAAAAGTCGAAAAACACACACAAAAATAAATCACCACAAACAAACAACATCAACTTATCAACTTACTTGTGAAAGAATCCAAAAGTAATCCAAAAGGCCGAAAATCCAAATATCCAGCAGCATCCACAAAAAGTAATCCTTCCCAGTCAAGATCGAATTCAAAGTGGCCAGGAAATGGACTAAGCAATGGGAGGAGCTTACTGGACAGGAACAGGAAGTTGGAGACTGGGGCACTTCCTTCACCCCACCCCAATGGGAGGAGCTTGCTGGACAGGAACAGGAAGTTGGAGACTGGGCCACTTCCTTCACCCCTCCCCAATTGTAATTTTTGTAATTTTGCGAGTGCGAGATTGTTGCTGCCCGCGCCGCGGGCCGCGAGCAGTGCGAACACAAGCAAAAAATCCGCAGCTCGCGGATTTGCGGTTTTTGCAGGAAATTCGCGAATCTCGCGGATTGCGAATTTACCGAAAATCCGCAAAATCCGCGAGCGTAACGGATTTTCCGCCCATGCCTAAAATAAAGTTAAAGCGTACATAAACAAAACAAGCATTGCTCAATGCAGGAAATTATTCTACATCCAATAGAACTAGAGGAAAAGTATTTGGCCCGTACAGGAACCAATGAAAAGCCAGGAAAGAGAGGGGGTGGGATGTCAACCATACCTTAAAAATAAGCCCAATCCCCCTCAAAAGAAAGCCCAAACCAAGCAATATCCTACTAGGAAAAGCCCAACTGACGGTAGAAATTGAAATTGCAAAAAAAAAAATGCAAGCAACAGAGTGGAAGCCACAGTGGGGAAGGCAGCAGTAAAAAAGGCAGCAGTAACACGACTGTGGCATTTAAAGGAGGTGGGAAGAAGAATGCTATATTTCAGTGTAAGCAGCTAGGGCACTGTAGCTGAATACAGACAGACAGTAACAGAGCAGGAAACCAAGAAAAATATTGTCCCCCAGGGAACAAATAAAGAACCATAGGGGAATGAGACAGTACGAAGCCCCTACTCTGTGGGAGGAACAGAAGAGAGAAAGGAGGGATAAGAGGCAGGACTGACCACTAGAAAGCGAGGATTTTTTACAGGACACTGACATAGACAAATGAAAACAATTGCAAGATCGGGGATGGACTTGATGCCTACAGACCAATTACAGCAGGTCTCGAAGAGACTACTGTGGTGCGATGCTTGACCGCACAATGGAGTTTAGGCTCTCTGAACTCAGAATTTATTAACACACCTTTTTGTAAAGGTGGATTTTAAAATCTGTGTTTGAAAATGCCACTTTTGAAAAACTGGCATTTTCTTACTTTACCATCCTGTGTGCCTCTGACTGTTTGTGTATTCGGCGTCTGGTGTTAGAGCATCCGGAGATGTGCACTAACTCTTGACAGTCACAAGGGTGGTCTGCATTAGAGTGGTGGGAGGTGTTTTACTTACACCTGAATAGGCTGTGTCTCCTTTTCACAATGCTGACTCCGCTCCCTGTGGTCATGCTTCACCAGGAAGAACAGGACTGGGTTGGACTGGGTTTGGAGACCTAACAGCGAAGAGAACAATGGCAAAATGGGGTACAAGCACTGAACCTAAAACCTTAAAACTTTAGATTACTTCAAGGAAGAAGAAGACCATGCCAGGAAGAAGAGTGGAAGGACTGTGTGAGGAGCACTGCCTTTTCTGTTTTAGGGGTGGGATGGCCTGCAGTTGCTGCTTTTGTCTGTGGTGGAGGAAGAGGTCTGAATCTTTTACCCTGCTGTGATATCTTGCTTGTGAAGGACTCTCCAAGGACATGGGTGTGCTGCCCTCCTGTTGGAAGTCTCAAAAGACTACAAGAAAGATACTTGCTGCTCCTGAAATGGACTGTTCTTCCCCTATAAATTAAAAGGGCAGGGTGTACACTTTATTGTGGTCTCCTCAATAGTGCATTTGGAGTGCTGGATTTCTAATCTCCGTCTGAGGAAGTGCTGGGAAAAATTAACTTGTGCATGGTGAGCACGTCTATTTCTCTGAAAAAGTGATTAGCACCTTGTATTCTGCCCCTTAATTTCTTTTTCTTTTGTGAGGAACGCTTTTGTCTGCCCTGAAGTGCATGCAGCACTGCACTTTTCAAATATTTCTGGAGGGGAGAGATGAAGAGGAAGTTCTGAGCTGATCCCCTTCCCCTTTTATGTCCAGTACAGAGTACTGGCACTTTTTTATTTTGGGAGGGAGAGTACCGGCACTTCTCTAGAGAAATGCTATACTTTTAATTGGAGAGTACCGGCACTTCTCAGAAACAAGCAGGTACTCTGTTACAAAGTACCAGCACTTCTATTTTTCCATTTCAAGCACTGAGTCGCAGTAAAAACAAATGGGAAGTTCTGACTCTGTCCTCGGCGCCGTGCTCCCCAGCGAGGAAGAATAGATGCCCCAGTGTAAGCCACCCCGGAAGGAAGCAGCACCTGCCTGCAATCCGAAGGCACTGCCAGTATGTGATCTGGCAGAGTGACACCAGTACCACTTGTTGCTGGGATGCATTTCTAGGGAACTGGGAGTGGCTCAGATACACCCAGCCCATCTGCCCGGCCTCACATGCAGATGCTGTATAGTCCTCCTGTATCTTAAGAAGTAACCTCTGCGCAAATGCAGCATCACTAAAAGTTTCTTTAGCATTTTTAGCATAATTAGCTAGAACAACGATCAAATGCTGTTTTCAAGCAACAAAGATAATCAGCTGGAGTTTCACCTTTGTTTTGTATACAATTATCCATCTTGGTTCAACATGTTTTGATCAGAATACACCTATTACATGCAGGCCAGCAACGCCTATAAGGCTCAAAGGGCTTCAGCCCCGCCTGTCGTGTGTCTTAGCCCGGGCTGCTCCAGCTTGAGCTGCTGTGGACTTGGCTGGGCAGTGTCTGGAGTCTTATCTCTGGCACGCCCAAGTTTTTCACAGGTCTTTGAAAGACCATTTGCATATTTACATAACTTTGTAAACTGGTTGCCGAGGCATACTTTTTTTTTCTTCTGGTTCCAGTATCCTCTGCGCCCCCACTTTGCCTAATCCTTACATTTGTATTTTACATTTACTGCCGTAGTGTAAAAATGCATTTCATGAAAAGGAATATAAAGTAGGGTTGCAAAAAGAAAGATGCCAGCCATGTGTTGTTTAAAGAGCTTGCAAAGACCTCATTTTGACACTAAATAGGCTTATAAATAAAAAAGTATGTATTCATTTGTAATGCGACTTTTCTGTCTTTGTTCCATATAATTATCAGTCAGCAGCCCTAGAACACAATTAAAAGTGCTTTCTGTTTATATTTGCTGTTCGAAGTATGCACAGAGAAGTGCTGAAAATACACTTTATGTGACAGTTTATTTTTGTACCGTCTGGGACATCAAAATAATGAGCTGGCATCCCTAATCATAAGACTGGAAGTTTGTTGCAGGATCAGCACATTATTTATTTCCTACACCCTCGATCCCTGGTTAATGCCATAGTCGCAATAATTTAACTTGTATCTAAAACTGTACACCGCCATCAATAACATGCAGAGTTACTTCAAATTTCTGGGAATGCACCCTGCATTCAGACAAATCACTCCTCATTCTCGCCCTTTACTTTCACACTCAGCCTGCACAATGCACTACCACTGATCACCATGCATTCACATCTATCACCCGCTCACCCTGCACTTACAGTGATCACTATGCACTCACAATGCACTTGTGCAGTTCACCCTGTACCTCACCCTGCATTCACATGAGCATATTACTCACCCTGCATTCATGTCACACTTGCCTCACCTGTCCCCCTCACTGCTCACTCTGTAATCTCAATCAAACAAGCCCATCACTAACCATGCATTCATTCGCCCTACATCTAACATCTGAACCCAAATTCATATGGTCACCTCACTCACCCTGCAGTCACTCCTCTTACCCTACTATCACAATATTGCATCGCTCACCGTGCACTCACATGGGGCACTCCTGCCACCCACACAGCGCAGAGGGTTAATGTGGCTGCTACAAAGAACGTGTACCATGCAGCTCACAGAACTGAGTGTGGGTAAACTATGAGTAGTGCTATATAAAAGTGCAATGTTTGTGAGAAAGGTGCTATAGAGCAATGAGGTGCATTGTTGGTGATTGGTAGTGAGGGAATTCATGGAGAAGGAGGAAATGGGGGAGCTGGTGCCAAAAAAGACTGTTGTACCGTGTGTGACCAGTGCTAGGGCCAGTCCTAGCGGGGAGTGTTAGCCAACCCCCCCCCCCCGCGTCCCCCGAAGTTCGGGTCTAGTTCTGCCCTTGATCACATGCATCTCCAACACCAATAAAAGCAACTACATCAACATATGCTTGCCATGTTCAGTAGGAATTTTCCCAGCTTTATTGCAGAAAATAAGATTTTCTTTTTCTTGCATTAAAATTACTTTTTCCTAATTACCTTTACTTCACTCATCTTATTGCACAAAAGTTCATTAACAAGAGCCCAATAAGGTTTATAGCATTCAAATTCAGTTTGCACTTCTTCATGAAACTTTTGAGGATTATCCCATATACTGAGGGAACTTCTGTTTTGTGTTTAGTTTACTAGGTCAGCAATGGCCAAGGGCACATAGACGGTCACTAAGCCTCCTATTCCAGGGCCAGTAAATCCTCTCAGTGGTTGGAGGCTCTCCCCCGTTGGAGATGTGCAGTAACATTGGACTTGTCCCTGTCTTCCTTTATGATGAGGTACTCTTCCAGTCAGAGTGTTCTCTCAGATCCTCTTGATCTTCGTCATGCAGTTTTCCTTAATGTATCTCAGGTCATAATTGGGCTGCACGCCTAACCACTCCAATACGTGTCTTTTGAATGGTGGGAGTGCGGAGTGAGACTGCATTAGAGGGGGCAAGGAATGTTGTTTTTTTTTTTTTTTTAAATATTTTTGTCCTCATTACGCAACAGTTAATAGTAAGGAGTTTTCAGGGACCTTTCTCAACTTCGTGGCACCCCAGAGAAAAGAGACCCCTTACGTCCATACACTTATAAGGAGGAGGATTGTTGTGTCGTAGTAGGTTGAGCTAGCCATATTTGCTACTCTGGCCATCCTTCCTCGACATTGTTGTGATAGCGTAATCATTGGACTTTATACAGAGAAGAAATGGGAAATCCAGAAATGATACCTCCATGTTATGTGCACAACATAAATAATATATACCCCTCCCTTAAATTCACCTCTTATGATATTCTTCCCACAAGTCCCAGAATCTGTATTTTTTAGAAGCATTTTTCCTATTTCTGTCTAGGTTAAACACTTTCAAAACTGAAGCCAGCCATTCATTATGAGTGGGGGGCACCGGAGTTATCCATTTTACACAAATTTCCCTTCTTGCCAAGAGAATCAGTATGAAAATTAAGTTAACATCCAAATAGGTAGAGGTACACGCCAGGGATGCCCCCTCTCCCCCCTGCTTTTTAATTTCTATATAGAGCCTATTGCAGAACATCTTAGGAATCTCCCTTCAATCTCCCCATTTTGCTATCAAGGGTGGCATAAGAAAGTTGCTTTATATGCAGACGATCTCATGATTTTTACTTCAGACCTAGAAGAGGCTCTCAAAACAACTGAAGAGACCTTAATCAACTTTGGGAGGATATCTGGTTATCAGATAAATCAAGCAAAAACTGAAACTTTAAGCTGGAATGAAAATTTTATATCCCCCTTTAGTAAAGAAAAGATAAGATACCTGGGTATTGATCTGGTAAAGGAGATTGATAGAATTACCCAAATAAATTTTCATAGGGTAGAGATGGAGGTAAAGAAGTTACTGAAAGTCTGGAGAGCTCTGCCCTTAACATTCCTGGGTAAATCGAACATCATAAAAATGGCAATATTACCAAAATTCACCTTTATTTTTAACGCTATCCCGCTCGAGTTCAATAGAGACAAGATAAAAAAGATGCAGGGAGACCTATCTAGTTTCATATGGTCTTCTAGAAAACCAAGAATCGCATGGCATAAATTAAGAAGATCTAAAGAGCAAGGAGGTATAGCAAGCCCAGATTTACTAGAATACTGCAGGGCTTTCCAATTCAAAAGTATTAGAGTGTTGTTGGGTCCTTATGAAAACTATCCATTATACCTACGAATTTTAACAAATAATTCCAGCCACTTTCTCTACAAATTTGGTCATCCGAAGTTCTTTAAAAAAATTAAAGAAGGTCCCCTTTACAGTGATAAGGCCCCGTTCTGGGATTCTCAGATCACACCAGACTGCCTTAAAGACAGTTTAGCGATTCCGCTAAGATCAGCAGGAATAACGGAATGGGGACAGCTCCGGTTTCAAAATAAACTTCTTGACTGGGACATATTATCTCAATGCACGAACTCCACTCTTTCGAAATTTAAATATTACCAACTACTGAGTTGGAGCAAGTCCCTTAAAGAGACTAGAAAAGGTAAGATCGCCCTGGAGATAAAGATGCAAATGTTCAAACCATTTCCGAAAGAAATTTCCTTCTGGTACTGGGCTCTAATCTCGGCTGGGGAGGACGACTTCCGAATTCCAGAAAGTACCTGGGGAAAGGACCTGCCGACGCTGGATACAAGTATTGCATGGCAAGTATCTATGAGCATATGCTGGTCAATTGTAACGTCTGCTACTCTTAAAAGAAATCATTTACTCACTGTACACAGAGGCTACTGGACACCGAAAAGATTATCCAAATTGAACAGGGCCACAGTGAAGAGCTGCCCAAAGTGTGGTCTACAGATGGCTGATGACCTGCATATGTTCTGGCGCTGTCCCAGCCTGGACGCCTTCTGGAAAGAAGTGGGTACTACCTTAGAAGGGGTTTTAGGAAGACAACTCCCTGTAAGTATCGATCTAGTTATCTTTGGGGTCTCAAGTACGGTTGTAGGAAGACCTTTTACTAAAGCTCAAGAAAACTTAATTTTCATACTGATTCTCTTGGCAAGAAGGAATGTTGTTTGTTGTGTCAGCTGCTTGTCTTTTCCTCATGCCTGTGTTGCTTTCGCTTTCCATAGTCTCTCATTTGAACATGTTGGATTTGCTTGTGCCCCGCCTTCTAGCCCATTGGCCAGACCTGCTCCACCTCTGGGTACCCCTGTAACACCCCTTCAACATCTCCTGCTGGGGAAATTCAGAAGGTCTAGCAAGTCCTCGTCCTTTACTTCTATCACTTCTGAGTTTTCACTAGTGATTTCAGGAAACAAGTAAGGAGGAAGCATCGCAGTGTGGGCACCAGCCCTAATCTTATCCCTCAAATGGCCAATTTTGTGTCTCGTCTTCTGACGCATAACTTCCAATCCCCTTTTCCGAAATTCTTGCCTTCACTTCATGGCTTCTTCATACCAATTTAAGAAAGCTGTTCTAAAATTGATTTGTCAATCGTTTTAAGGGTATTCAAGCATTCGATACCTACTTCTACTTCTGGTCAACACATTTTATCTTCTCCATCATGCACTTGACCCAGTCTTCAATGTACCACGTGCTCTTTTTTATGGTGATGGCACTTTTTCTACTTCAGATTTTCTTTCCCCAATTTCGTCTCTGCATCCTCCTCATGCCCTGCCAGGTACACACTTCGGTATCTGCAGGCCTGATGCTGTAGCTCATCCCAGGGAGGGGTGGCATAGAAGAGACAGATGGGTAAGGGTGTGGGCAACAGCTCAGTTTGTCTGTACTCATGGGGGCAGGTAGGAAAGTTATTTCACATCTGTACACTGTCCCTCTTGGATTCAGAAATATCTGCAACCCTTCCAGGCTTGAAGATGTCCTAGCGTAGCTAGGTCTGGGCGCCCTTTTCCTTCACACATTCATCTGCTGTGGCCTCTGCTGAGAGTGGAAGGCACCTCTGTCTCTCCTCTCCACACTCTACTATGGACTCCGCCTTTACACTCACATTTCTAACTGAGAGTCAGTTTATTCCATTGTCGCCGCTACAAATGACAATTTCAACTTTTCAATTCTTAATCTGTATACAGTCAATATGCTCAATTAAACGTCATATTTCAAACAAGTTTAAATACCATAGCGCTGTCTGATCTGCTTGGCAGTTCAAATGCTGGGCCAAGCTGCACCCAAGTCCCCTGGGTAAATCCTACGTGTTATCTCTGGTGCCTTTAGTTGTTATTTGGAGTCAGTCTAGCTCTGAACGCACCCGCCCCCCCCCAACTCTCCCCCCCACACGTGCACCAGTTCTGTCCAAGAAACTCTGCACAGGCCAAATCAAGTCTCAAAATGTTTATTAACGGAAGCAAATATATCTGCTGTGCAAAAATGAGTGCACGTTAGCAAAGACAAAACACAAATATGTAGGGGCTTATTCACAAGCCTCATGAGCCACTTTTGCGTCATTTTTAACATGGGAAAAGTGACATACCAGAGGTTCAAGGGGCTTGTAAATCTGCCCCATAGTATTTTACAAACAGGTAGACAATGGGGATTACGTTTGTTTGGAAAATAAAGGGAGCATACAGGTACAGGAGACCAGGTCATGAAAAATGCAGGAGATGAAATTCAGTTGTTACACAAATGTAAACTTTTTAGACCAAACAAACAAAAACGTTCTTATTTGAAGAGACAAGATGTGAAAGAGAGTCTCTGACAGATCATAGATGGGTATTTCCGTTAGGCACCGCTAGCATGATGATGAAAATATGGCTTCAGTGCTTACAATTACGCAATGGCAGTGATGATGTGGTCAGATGCTTTATTGTTTAGTATATGGATATATTTCTATAGTCCTGGAAATGAGATGTATGTCTGTACATGGCTTTATATACTATGTATAAGGTTAAAAGCCTTATTTGTCTTGCATATTGGCCCTGTCAATGCAGACCTATTGGCCTTGCCAATGCTTTCTTGCCAATACAGGACAACATTGGCAAAAATGGTTTTTGCAGTGCTAAACAACAAAAAAACAAAAAAAAAAAACTAGTGCTATGGTGTATGCACAGACATGGGTCAAAACACATATGCCCGTAATTGTCACGACACTACAGTGACACCAGCTTTATGATGTATACATATTAATGCGCCACTTCGCATCCTTGCACATATGTTACAACATGGTGGCCTTATCGTTTTTTTAAAATTTACAGTTCCAAGATGGCAGATGCTCAATGAGCAGTAAATGAAAAAAACACATAAATAAAAGGTGTTTAAAAGTGTGTTTATTGAAAAGAGTGCCTGGTAGGAAATTGATGCTGCCAGGCCCTCCAGAAAGGTAAAAAAAAAAATTGGACGAGAAAGGTTGGGGCAGAACAGAGTAGTGAGCATACGGGGGAGCAGGGACGTTGATGGCCAAAAGGGGGTTCATGGGAGCAAAGGAGATTAGGAGGTTTATTGCAAAAAAAGAGTGCGATAGGGAGGAATGGGAAATCAATGGGATCTGGTGAGGAAAAAAACAAAGAGAGCCTTGGGGATGGTTCTTGAAGGGGAAGCATCACGCAGGGGAGATGGATATTGAGCCAGAAAACCCAAGAACTCACATGGGATGCTAAAAGAAGAGAACAAAGTTGATCCTGAAGTTTAACAGTAGAAGAAGACAAATGATTCAATCACAACATGGTAAAGAAAAAAGGCTCCAGGGATGGATGAAACAAGGAATAGGGTGGAAATTCACCTAATAAGAAGCAGGGAGATGATATAAACAAGAACTTCATCCAATCAAGAGCAAATGGTTGACTCAAAGCCACTATATGTATATATGTATATATATTAATATTACAAAAACAGCATTTATTCAACTACAGGCAGCTAAATCTGGCTTTAGACGAGATACAAAAGGCAATGTTTAGTCAAGACATTAGAACCCAGCTACTATAAAAAAAAGTCCGGATTTCAAATAATCAAGGCGGCTTATTTGATCTGGAGACAGATACGCGGTACATTGAAAATCTGAAACATAAATGCGTGCACCCTTTCTCGGCTTGCAGTACCTTGCCATCAATCTTCCAAGACCAAACTACTTTTAGATGGGGGAACGCTGGAATTAATGTTTTGGGGGATGTATGTAATGAAGGTCAAATAGCTTCATTTATGTTTTTACAAGAGAAGTTTGGGTTGTACAAAAGAGATTTTTTAAAGTATTTGCAGATTCAGAGCTTTTTGGGGAGAAATGGGCAAGGGTAAATCGCAAATCTTGAAAAAATACGTGTGGTGGAAACAATATGATTCAAACATCAAATTGGGAAAATCTATCACATTTTATTGGAAGCTCTTCCCGATGATATATGTAGTCAGAATACTAAATGGGAGAGAAAGTTCGGGAAGGAAAGAATAAACATAGAGGATTCACTTGAGTTATCCAATCAGATTTTAATAACAGGAAGTCTTAGGACACAACATTATATGTCCATTTTCGACCTGTATCATACTCCTGCAAAGGTAGCTAAATGGGGGGCACATGGGGAGGTAAATGTAGCAGATGTGGGTTGCAAGCTGCTGATAGCATACACATGTTCTACTCATGCCCTAGTTTAGGGAAGTTCTTACAAGATATTGAGTACTTTCTTAATATGGGTTTAGGTATCCCAGTAGTAATGCATCAGACCTAGTAATTTTGGGCACCGAATGTAATACGGGGGAAATACGAGGACAAGGTCTGAGATCGGATTTGTGTTTATTGCCATGGCCATTGTGCGATTATGTATTACCTCTCAGTGGACAAGTCCTGATTCTCCTACTTTCATTAATTGGCGGTCTAGGATACTAGCTATATACAATATTGAATCTTCAGTATATAGGCTGAGAGGATGTAGGAGATGAGAGCTGAGGCAAAAAATCTTTGCTCCAATTGCAGGATGGATAGAGTAAAGTAGGAGGAGACAACCCAATAGAGCAGCAGGGGAATGTTCCTTTCTGTCCTTTCCGTTTTTTTAGTTTTTTTATTTAATTTATTTTGCTTTGCTTTTCTTCTAGACCTGCACTACGAAATTCCGTTATACTTCTTTAAAGCTTATATTGCTGATGTATTGTAAAAGTTTGAAAATATTATACGCTGATGATTTTTTCATGACATGTAGATACAATTTCGGGGAAAAAAATTAAAAATAGATGAGATACAAAAAAGTCCAGGAAGGACCATGGCTCTAATTTCAGTGGTTTGTTAGATTATATTGATCTTTTAGGATTATTTTTGCTAAAAACTCAACCACTGGGCATGCCACCCACTCTGTTATTCAGCATTGCCCCTGGCTCAGTTTAGATACTAGCGTGATAGGAGGACACGTCACCATTCCCTTGATACATTGCAGCATTCTGTCTGACGTCACTGCCATATTAATTAGCTGTGTACAAAAAGAATGATAACCTAGAGAGTTCGCGAACACTGCTGCGTGCATCGGCACCGTTTTTTGCCCATTGCTGATTTGTTAATAAGGTGCCAAATTTGAACCTTTGAAAAGTTTTAGTTTACCACCTTAGCAAAACATTGCCGCTAGAATGATAATTTTTCACACCCTTAGATAACAAGATAATGTAGGCATGTGTGCAGCGTGACAACGAGTAGGAATTGATTTGTTTTCTCTTCTTTTCAGATTGAAAAGATTTTTCGGGCAAAGAGTTACAAGTTGATGAAAAAGTAATTCCTCCCCAATCATCCAAATTGACAGTAATAACATTGTTTTATATGTCTAGGAGATATATCAAGCTATCTCCTAAAATGACTGCAATCATTGCTCTTGTGAATAGTTTGTGGATGAAATGTGAAATAATATAAAGTATTGTAAATGTATCACCTGCTGTAAATAGCTGGCGCAAGAGCGTAATGGTCCTATTTACAGTGTGGCGGTCCTGTACTCCATCCTGGTCAGGCCAGAGGAGGGAAATACTCCCCTCCCCCCCTCCCCTCCCCCCGCTTTGGTGGAGTACAGCCTGCTTTATTTAGTGTTCTCCACCAGGAAAGAGTTCACCCCTGTGCCTTCACCAAAGCCAACTAAACGCACTGAAAGTTTGCTGAGTGGCTGCCATGCTTAAACCAGCCGCTTAGCAAAGTGTTTTGTTCTTCAAAAACAACGTTTGAAAGTAGGATTGTGTTATTGAAAAACAAAAATAAAATGTACTTGACATGTTGAGAGTTTTGTTCCAGCTTGTGGAGGCTAATCTTTAGCTTTCCTGTTCAGGACCACAAGGCATTCTCTGGCGGCCCCGAACAGAAACAAACTGCATTCGAATGTCTGCTGTAAATAGGGCAGATGGTCTGAGGTGCTTTGAAATATGAACCAATATACGGTAAGCTGTCAGTCAAAGGCTTCCCCCGCTGAGCCACAGAAGCGTTTGCTGGTGGATAAATGGCGGCCCGCCCGACTCTAAATAGAAGGGGGGATGTCCGCAATGCTTTTAAATGTAGAATCCTGTCCCCTAAATAGTAAATAAGGGCTGTAATTACAAGTGAGTTCAGTTTTTGTTGTATATGTTGGAACTGATAGCATTAGTGTTAATGTTATTTAAATCTAATAATACGGATCCCGTGTGTATATATAGAATTCACATAATGAGTAGAAAGCGAGATTGGGCAAAAACATGAACGCGATAACTGAGAAATGTTTAGCATTTTACACTCAGTCAGGCAGTCAGTCAGTCAGTCACTCACTGTTCCGCCAGCCTGTGTACTGAGCAACTTTTGCTCTACTTTTCCCAAAGGAATCCTAGACTTTTAGCCCCAACAGAGACCTGTATAAACATCAAGTAAGAATAAGAATGGCATTCTGCAGATGTCTCACTCTGTGTTTTTCTACCCTCGACCAGGTCTTTCTTTCTTTCTAGAGCCAGGGGTTCTCTGGTCAATGGTTAAGAGATGTGGAGGTGTTGTTAAGGCGCCGCAGTCTGATGAAGCCTTCTGTAAACCAATGATAGTTTCTTTACTTCTGTATTTGGTTGCTAGGTCAGCATGTGATAAGACGAGAATCTGACAAGGTTGCACTTTTTCGATTGGCTATAAATAGTTTTGTTGGATAAAGTCATTGCAATAATTACTTATGAGTAGACAACATTTCAGGAGATCACGTAGTGGTGGTTCCAAGTCAGTGGCAGGTTTACTTTCACTGACATGAGGCCTGGTGGACAGAAGATTTTGTACATTGTGTTGTCAGCTGAGTAGGTTGGTTCAGTTTGTGAAGGTATAGTCAGTCAAACTAGAGAGTCACCCCTCACAGATTGCACATGTTGCTGTGGTTTGTGGTGATATTGGTGGTTGCATCTGGGAACATCTGTAAATGCCCAGTTATTCAGAATAACTGGGCATTTACAACAGAAAATCAACAGAAAAGTGAGTCAAAGGCTGGGGTGAGCGACCAGAAGACTAGACTTTATTCAAGTTGAACTATTGTAAGCTCCTAAAGCTTGTGGATGGTAAGGAATCATTGAATATGAATGCTTGTCATCCAGACATCTTTGGTTGGTTTGTGTTGAGGATTCCATACATTGATGAGGGTGTCTTGTGAAGTATGGAGGCTGAGTTATCATTTAACCAGATTTCAGTGATGTACCATACAGCCATTTGGGAATCTGCAGTTCAGTCGTAGATATTTAAGTGCTCTTGATCACTGATCATGCATGCATTTGGAGGCAGGTATACAGGGTGGAGAACTTACTGATGGGGCCGAGTTCCTCTCTACCATTTTACTCTGGAACCCCTGGTCAATGAATCTTCTTTGCCTGCTGAGATGTGTAGAGGGGAGAAATAACTCATTATGAGAAGGTTAACAACTTTAAAGAACCAAGGGGCATATTATCAAAACAGGCGATAACATTTAGGTTAGATGTCCTTCACATCTAACGTGGGCTTCAATTGAAATTCTATAGAGCACATTATCAAGCACATTATCACAGTTTTAGCGGCAGTTTTCTACCGCTAAAGCGGGGATAATTTTATCGCCTGTCTTGATAATATGCCCCCATAACTCTTTCAGAATCACGGACCCGAATTCCAAGTTAGTGGTTTTATTACAAAGCCAAGAATAACTGGACATACAAGCACCTCAAGGCAAGGTTGTAGAAGTACAATGGAACTAATACAAACCCGAATCTACGGGCGAGTCGAAGACGCTGGATCATAAAAAGAATGAGAAATTCCAGAACCAGAAGACAGGGAATGATTGCCCCATGTTGAGATCTGTCTTAATTTGTTATTTTTTTGTGAACAGATGTGTATTAATTTGTAATAAAACAAGTAAAGGCATCCCATATATCAGATTGTAATTACAGTTGAGTTCTATTGCACATCTTAATATACTTGCACATAATAGTCTCATGCTGTCTCTCCGCAAATAGTCCTTAGTCTTGTTCCTGTGTAGGGAAATGGTGGTTCATCCTTCTTCAAAGACAGCCCATAGCTCTTTGGTCCTGTAGTGCTTGGTAAAGCTCTTAGGTCGAGATCTGCCTTCATTTGGGGATAATAAATGAAAAGTATTTGTCTATCCCTGCACTACCATTACTGTAACATCCTTACTTAGCATCCCCCAGGCAAGATCAGGAAAAGGTGTCAGCTCGTGAAGACTTCATAAGAAGTGCACTCACCTTGTATGGGTCACATAGCCAAAGCTACAGAGCTCATTCTAAGATGCTCCGTCCCTCTTCATCGATTTCCTCACCTCCTCTCCTGACTCAACCCCCGGGGCACTGTCCCTAATTCAAAACGTAAAAAATGTAAAACACACCCACTGCTTGCATCTCGATCACCTCATCCTGTGGGGCTCTTCTAATTGGTGATTTTCCCATTTAGTTTCGATACACCCAGCTTCTGGCTCGATGAACTTGATTCCCAGGCCTCCTTTAGTGAGAAAGAACACAGGCTCCCAATTATCAGCATTCTTGCATAAAAGTATCTTCTCCTCCCTGAAACTAACTCCTAAAACAAAAGACATTATTCTAACTAACAAAGATGACTTTCTACACCTGCAACAGAAACATGAGAACAGAACAAATTCAACATACACATGAAACTCATCTCTCTAGCCTACTATAAGAGCCGTCAGGGAGAATACATTTCAGGCCTACAGAAATCGGCCAACATTAGAGTAAAGCACATAGCCCTTCAAGAATACATATAAACGAACAGTTTTCCTAAAGCATTTCTAAATCATCATGTTACACAAGCACATTTGAATGCACAAATCATTGTCAATCAATCAATCAATCAATCAATCAATCAGGGGAATTGTAAGCGCACTACTCACCTGAGAGGGTCTCAAGGTACTGGGTGGGGGAGGGGGGAGAGATTAGCAGCTCCGTTTGGTCAAAGAGCCAGGTCTTGAGTGTCTTCCTGAAGATGTTCAGGGAGGGGGCGTGTCTGATGTCAATTGGGGGTTCGTTCAGGCATCGGCCACGATGTAGGAGAAAGATCTTCCCCCTGTTCTGGCTCTGTAGATCTGCTGGATTACGGTAAGGGCGTGGTCGGCGGATCGGAGGTTTTGCTTGGGTGCGTGGAAGGAGATTTTCTCGTTGAGGTATTTGGGTCAGGTGTTTGGAAGGCATTTGTAGGCGTGGGTTAGTATCTTGAAGGTGATTCTCTTTTCTATGGGGAGCCAGTAGAGGTTCTGCAGGTGTTGGGTGATGCGCTCGTGTCGAGGGATGTCAAGGACAAATCTGGCTGGGATGTTCTGTATGGTCTGGAGTTTGCAGAGCAGGGACTTGTTGATTCCGGCGTAGTGGGCGTTTCTGTAATCCAGCCTGCTGGTTATGAGTGTGTGAGTACCGGTCTTTCTCGACTCGGGGGGATCCTTTTGAAGGTCTTTCAGAGGATGCAGAGGGTGTTGTTGAAACAGCTGGGGTGACGGCGTAGGCCTGTCGGATCATAAAGAGGGAGGAGTCGATTACGATGCCGAGGTTAAGGGCATGGTTCATGGGGGTGGAAGGGCTGTTAAGGGCGATGGGCCACCAGGTGTTGTCCCATGCAGAGGGGGAGGGTCCGAGCATGAGGACCTCTGTCTTCTCCGAGTTGAGCTTCAGGCAGCTGCTGCTCATCCAGGATGTGATGTCCTTCGTTCCTTCCTGTAAGTTGAGCCTTGTGGTGATAGGGTCCTTGGTGAGGGAGAGGATGAGCTGGGTGTCGTCGGTGTAGGATACTATGCTGAGTCCGTGCTGTCTGACTATGACGGCGAGTGGGGCCATGTATATGTTGAAGAGCTAGGGGCTGAGCAACGATTCTTGGGATACTCCACAGTTGATTTCTATCGGTTCGGAGAGGAAGGGTGGCAGTCTGATTTTTTGGGCTCTGTCGGTGAGACAGAAGTGGATCCAGTCGAGTGCGGTTCCCTGTATTCCGGCGTCACCAAGTCTGGCAGTGAGTGTGCGGTGAGTGACAGTGTAGAATGCTGCAGAGAGGTCAAGTAGGATCAGGGCCGCAGTGTGTTCATGGTCGAGGATCATCCGGATTTCATCTATGGCGGCGAGTAGATCGGTCTCGGTGCTGTGGTTGCAGCGGAATCTGGATTGGGAGGGGCCGAGGATGGAGTTTTCTTCAAAGAATCTTGTCAGCTGGGCATTGACGGTCTTCTCAGTGACTTTGGCCAGTTCTCGAGATCGGTCGGTAGTTCTTGAGGTCTGTAGGATCTGCTGAGGGCTTTTTGAGCAGGGGTCTGACTTCTGCACGTTTCCAGTTGTCAGGTTAGATGCCATTCTTGAAGGTGGCATTGATTGTGTGACGCAGTTCTGGAGCAATGGCGGTGGCGGCTCTGTGGGAGATGTGCGGCGGGCAGGGGCCTGTGGAGGCTCCTGAGTGGATGCCTTTCATGTTTAAGGTGGTGACCGGGGTCCAGGAGGAGACGGTGTGCTGGCTGTCATTGCTGGAGGAGGATGTGGTTTCAGGGTCAGGCACTTTGTCGTTGAAATTGCTGAAGAGGCCCTTGATTTGCAGATGGAAGTAGGATCCAAACTTGTTTGAAGAGGTCCTGGGAAGGGGTGATGATCGTGGATTTGCCGGGGGGCTTGATGAATTTCTGGATGATGCCAAAGCGTTCCTTTGAGTTGCTGGAATTGGTGAGTATCTTGTTTTGGATGAAGGTCCTTTTGGTGGATCTGATGAGTTGGTGGTGTTGAGTCATCGCGTTCTTGTAGGTGGTGCAATCTTCAGGCATTTTGCTGTTTCTCCAGTTCTTCTCAAGGCGTCTGCAGGTGTGTCTGGATTCTTGGAGATAGCAGTGAACCCTGTGGCCTTCCTGGGGCTCTGTCTGTCAGGGTTACGTAGGGGAGCGAGTTCGTCTGTGCAGTTGGAGATCCATTTGTGGAGTTTCTTGGCTGCGAGGTTGGTGCAGGTCGAGGTGGTGGGGGTCTCGGTTTGTGGCATCCTGTGGAGAAGGGGTCCAGGTTGTGTCCTGCCTTGTGGAAGGTGTGGTGACAAGCTGTTTCAGTCTGATGTTGGTGAGGTTGTCCAGGAGGATGACAGAGTTGGGGCGCTGGGATTGTCGAGGTGGAAATTCCAGTCTCCTATGATTATGTAGTCCATAGAGGCAATGGTGTGGGGGGCGATAAGGTGGTGGTGAACGGAGCGTGAGGTCCTGGGGGTCTGTAGGCAAGGGTCCTGTGAAGCGTGCTTCTAGGGCTGGTCCTGGATCTGGAAGTGCAGGTGTTCGGTGGTGGAAAAGGAGATGCTGGTGGTGAAGGTGAAGAGTCGGAGGGAGCTCTTGTGTGCGATGGCGAGTCCTCCCCGGGGCGGTTGGAGTGGCTCTTTCTCTGGATCTTATATCTGTCAGGGATGGCGGTGACAATGTCGGCGGCGGAGGAGGCATTTGTGCAAGTTTCTGTGTAGAAGGTGACGTCTGATGAGAGGGTGTCGAGGAGGTCCCAGATCTCTACGGTGTGTATGTGCAGGGAGCGTACGATGAGGAGGATGCATTTCAGAGCCTCGGTGGTGTTGGCGTTCGATGTGGGGGGTGTGGCCGTGGGGGTGCATATGTTGGTTGATAGCTTTATTTCGATATGCGTATATCATAAAAGCATTTACATAACAAATTTAAAAAACAGCACATCGATAAGGCAAAAAGACTGAACATTAAAATCAACAAGTTAAAAAAAGGCAATTGATCAGAATAAATTAGTTAAAAAGGGATTAAATTGAAATAGACAGTCTTTTTAGGCGGATCAACCAAGCCCATTTAAAAAATGTAGATACTGCACTAACAATAGGAGGGGCAGTGTCCGTTAATAAAATTCGGAGAGCCACCAAACACTCTCGAGTGCCCAATTCTCTACAAATTGGTTTGAGCCAGTGGGATCTAGGTCACACGTAGTCCGGGCATTCGAAGAGAAAGTGTGCCACAGTTTTGGGTCTGTCAGTGCATAAGGCGCAGTGGCGTGATGCCTGCTTGGGCGTGTTCCATCTGGAGAGGAGATCGGCAAGGGGTAGGGTCCCTAGTCTAAATTTAATGTAGAGAGCCCGGTCCATGGGGATGGTAATAATGTCTAAATATGACTCAAAGGCAACAACGTCTTTAATTTCTAAAAAGGCTGCGGTAGAGTTGCAGTGACGCTGGTTGCTGATGAGCTTGGCTGAAACCCATTCCCAGTAAAGTTTTTTCAGGGTCTCCTTTGGGGGTGATGAGTGAGTAGACCAACAGGAGTCCAGGCCCAGGTCCCCAAGCAGATGTTTGATGTCCTTAAGCCATTTTATCTTTTGCCAACCATCTGAGTGCATCACCTCTGCCAGCCAGTCTGCGTAAGATTTTAGTTCAGGGACCCTCCACAAGCGGGCCCAAAGCAGGAGAGGTCGGAGGCGGGCCTGGTCCTTGATTGACTTACAGCCTGTATCCAGGAGCACCGGAACTGTCGGGGTGCTTATCGGGATAGCCAGCAGGTCCTTGATAAATTTGTTTTCTGCCTTAGTCAGGGACTCCATGTTTCCTAGGCCCCACAGCTCTGCTCCGTAGAGTGATGCCGATACTGCACGAGCTTTGTAAATGTCTATTATCGGAGCTACACAATGTTTTGATGAGTTATTGTACTCCTTTAACAGAGCTTCCCCCACCCTTTTGTGGCCCACAGTCAATTTGTTAATGTGGGGCGTCCAGCTCAATGCATCGCTCAAACGGATTCCCAGATAGTCAAATTCAGACACTCTTTCAAGGGGGATTGAGTTCAAGATGGGTGGGCGGCCAAGTTTGCGGGGAGGGTGCATGATTAGGTACTTCATTTTGTCCACATTAATGACAAGTCCTCTGTTTACGCAAAAACCCTGGAAGCGGTTTAAGAGCTTTTGTAGACCTTGAGGGGTTTTCGAAATGAGGAGGGTGTCGTCGGCAAACAACAGGGTTGGGATCTTTACGCCACCCAGTGTGGGGGCGTCTGCTGGTTCTTCAAGCAAGTGCTCTACCACCCCATTCACATAGAGAGAGAATAGGGTGGGGGCTAGAACGCAGCCCTGCCGAACACCCCTCTCAACCGGGATCTTGTCGGTCTTTTCCCCTTTCAAACCCCATCTGACCTGGGCATAGTTGGCGTTATGCAGTTTGATGAGGAGATTTAGAATGTAGGGGGGCATTCCGAGACCATACAACACCCTCCAAAGTTCCTCCCTGGGAACCAGGTCAAAGGCAGTCTTCAAGTCTATGAAGGCCAGGTAAAGACTGACCTTGCCCAGTTCCACCACCTTCCAGTATAGTAACAAGAGTCTAAAGACTTGTTCAATTGTTCCTGTGCCTGAGCGGAACCCAGCTTGCATTTCAGACAGTATGTGGTTATCATCCACCCATTGGAGAATCCTCCACAGAATAGCTTTCCCCGCCAGCTTCTGTGTGGAGTCTATGAGGCTTATTGGCCTGTAGTTCCCTGGTAGATCCCGACTACCCTTTTTAAAAATCGGGACTACCTCTGCCCCTTTCCAGGACTCTGACACTGATCCTCCCTCAATAATAGCATTCAGAAGTGCAGAGATCAGCACCCCCCATTCGCCTGGATAAGCTCGAAGGAGGTCCCCAGGTAGCCCATCCGGACCAGCTGCTTTTAGTGGTATGAGAGTCTTTATCAAGTTCGTGACTTCCCTTGCAGAGAAAAGGTCCAAGTCTCTGTCCAAAGTATAGGGGGGAAGAGTAAAGGGATCATTTAGCGTTCCTTCTACGGCGGAATAAAGGGCCATAAAATGATTGAACCACGACTGGGCAGTAATTGTGCATGTCCTCAAGGTGTCATCAGGACGGTTCCTACTGCCCACCAGGTCCCAAAACCCTTTCGCATCTCTCCCTCGACTAGCAGCCAAGAGGTCCCGCCAAAAATTGTCCTCCCACTCCTTCTTGGCGATTTTTTGGCAGTGAGAGTATAACCTTCTGGCCTCCCTTGTCCTAGTTGGGGATTTGGATTTAACTGCTTCGACAAGCAGTTTCTTCGCTTCCCTACACTTGCAATTAAACCAGCCTTGTCTGGCCCGGGAACAGGGTTTCTTCCTATTAACACTTCCTCGGACAATAAAGAGATCACTAAGAGCCTGTGTCAGGTTACAGAACCTGGCAGGCACATCCTCCAACCCACCCTCAGGAGAGGCAAGATTTTCCAGGGCTGTAGCTAGAAGCTGTGTTATGGAAGATATCTTCTCCACTGAGAGCGATAGCTTTGCCCACTTTAGCCGTCGACCACAGTTAGAGACCACTGACATATCCGGGGCGGGGGGACAAGCGGTTCTGCCCCTAAGCCATCTAACCATCTATCCGTCAGGGTAAGCGAGAGGAGATTGTGGTCACTCTCGACAGAGGGTATAGTCACCATATCCTTTACCAAGCTCCATAGATGGACGTCAAGAAGGAAATAATCGATTCTTGACGTATGCTCGGGCCTATTGTAAGTATGGGCTCCCTCTTTATCGGAAATAGTCCTGCCATTTAGAGCCCTCAGGTCAAATTCCATTGTTAGGGAGTTGACCTGGAGCACCACTTCTGTCCATTTTTTAATTGGTCTGAGTTCTAGGGCTGGGATCCCCCACCTGTTATCATCTTCCTCTTGGTCCTGTGAGACTTCAGGGCCAAGAGGCTCGAAGGTGCAATTAAAGTCACCCGCAACCAGGGTACAGTTCTTATATGGAGAGGATCGGAGCATGGCCTCCAGCCAGGCTATGGTAGGGGATTCTCTACCCCCTTTCATACTACGGGCGTATATATTGAAGATATTAACGACAACATGACCCTTGGCATTTTTCAGTGTGATGTTAAGAAGATCCTGGCAATGAGTATCATGCTCATCCACCCTCCAATTGAGTGCGGAGGCTACCCAGACAAGGAGGCTGCCTGAAGGGCGACCCCTGCCTGTCTCAGAATGCACAGCTGGTAGGTAATGAGTAGAGTATCCCGCCTTATGTAGGGGCTCTTTACTCCAGGTTTCCTGGAACAGACAAATGGAGTATTGCTCCACCAGTGCATTTCAGTCAGGCAGGGCCAGCTTCCTGTCCAGACCAGCCACATTCCAGCTGAGAACCCTAATAGATGGGTCCGCCACAGCCGAAATGCTGCAGGGCTCGACGAGGCCAGATGAACCTGTCTCTCCCGTAGTGGGGCAGACGGTGGCAGGCTCGAGTGGAGTCCTCCCCACCCTAGTTTCCCCTGAGTATGCTAGTGCCGCCTGGTCATCTAAAGTGGTCAAGGGATCTTTGGGTTTGGCAATTATCAAGGGATGGGCGTCAGAGAGCCAAGTCATCCGAGCCTCTTCTGGGGAATCTAGAAGTCAGCAACCCATGATACCCCAGTTTGGCAATGGCAGAGTTGCATGCGATTGCACAACGGTTGTTGTTGGGTGCCAATGACCGTAGTCATAGTTTGGGGTTGGTATCACAGGGAAGCTGTTTATAGGGTTCAAGACCGGCCGTGAGTAGAAGAATGTTAAATCTACTGCCTCAACTCCGGGACCGGTCATGGCCTGTCCTAGGCTACATATTGAGTGGGCAGCTCTTATATCTTGGAAGTTGACCACCACACAGTCCCCCTCAAACACTTTCTTCCTCTGGCCAATCCATCCCACCCTGCGCACACCAAGAATCAGGCCATCCACACCCACGGGAAGAGGTCTATTGGCTTGCAACCAATGGATGACCTTATTCTTTAGGGCCTGGTGGGTTTCCTGCTGGTTGTCCCTTAGGGTAGGGACCTTAATAAGGACAACAGCATACGGTTGGCACTCGGGGGGGAGATTGACTGGGGGACACTTGCGTATCGCCTTTTGGGGTATAGCCACTGAATTTGGGTTTTTGGATGAGCTTGTAATTATTTTTGCCTTTGGTGCCTGGGCTGCTCCCCTGGCAACAGTGGATGGAGCGGGAGGTGGTTTAGAAATGGGGCCTACCCCTCCATCTTGCTGCTTCTTGGGAGCGGGGTTAGGTTTAGCTGTTCTCGCTGCTGGGGGGTTACTAGCGTGGACCTGAACAACATGGGTAGTAGTGGTCTGTTTGGCCGGTTTTGCAGCTGCCAGTGGTGCTGGTATTGGAGCTGTTCCACTGGCTTGTGCAAAAGTGGGTGAGGCCGGTATGTGTCCCTGTGGGGGACCTACTGAATTCACATTCCCCTTGATCCCAATTGCAGTATCTTCTCTGAGCCTTGACTGCAATTTAATGAGGGACTTCAAGGAGAAGAAATTATCCCGGGTGGTCTGTTCAAATCTATCCAGCCTATCCCCCAGACTCTTAACTTGGTCAATGAGCGGTACCAACAGAGCCTTAACCAGTTTCTCAAAGTGCTCTGGAGAAGACCCCTCATTTAACGATGTAGGTGGTGCCATAGCCAGATGCTGGGCCAATGGCATTTCTATTACTGGCCCCGGGGGGTAGTGTTCCCTGAAGTTACTGGCCCTCCAGCTTCTAGGTGCGTAAGGCTTTTATGGGGCTGTGTCCTTGGGCGCTTGTAGAGCGATGAATGGCTTCCTTTCCTAGTGCTGATAACCCTTTTCCTTTTCTTGTGGGTTCGAGAAACTCGAACCGGGGAGGACGATTTGAGGCTTGGAGTAGGAGCCTTGTTGGGAGGTAGGGAGTTATGTCCAGGAGGGGTAGCCGTAGGTAATGTGGGTCTAGAATCCACAGCAGCTGGGCTGTGACTCGGATTGGGTGAATTGGTAATTAGGCTCTCTATCCTGTCAATGCCTGCCTCTATAGCTACAATCCGTGGCTCTACGGACAAAATCTCTGGCAGAGGGGAGATAGGGTAGTTGGAGATTGGGGACAGGGCGTGTGCAACTGCCCCCAAGGAGGAGCGTTTGGAAGGAAAGGAGTCTTGTGAGAGGCGACGTTCCGTCATCACAATCTCCTTTTCAATAACCGCAGCTACCCTAGTGATGAATTTGTCCATTGTGCCAATTATTGTGTTCCCTGTGGCACTTTCTCCCCCACCCCTCAGAGCTTTACCAGAGCGGGTTGACATGGTGGCCTCAAGGCCCGCAGTTAGTATCCGAGCCCTTGAACCAAAGACGATGGATGTAAGAGGGGTGGCCCAGCCCAGCCTCTGTCAGCCCCTGACTGCCACAGACTGCCCGCCCTTTGCTCGGGCTTTGCTCGGCGTCCCGCTGAGCGGCAGACCGTTGGTTATAAAGGGGCGTTGCAGCCGGGGGGCATGTCTTGCTGGGGGCGCGGCCGTGCACACCTGTGCAGCGCGGGGACTCCTGGTCTTCAGAGTCCCTGCGGCGCGCGCCCTCTTCAGCCTCACGGAGCTCCCTCCTCCTTCCTGCAACTCAGAAGCCCTCCTGCAGCCTCGACCCCACGCCTCACGCCGGGCAGCGGCACCCGCATAGCGGGTGCTGCAAGTTGGTGACGGGCGGCAGGGCGGTCAATCCCTCCAGGGATACGTGAAGGCTGGATGACAAGGAGTAGGCGTTTTCAGCGGCAGCCGGCAGCACCCAAGTAAGCTTCCTCCGTAGAAACGGATCCCCTATAGGTGTTGAAGGTCTGGTGGCAGTGACAGCAGGAGAACTGTCCGTGAGTGGTGCTCGGCATGAACCGCAGGCAGCTGTTGCTCCTTCCGGGGTCGAGTGTGAGGAGGGTGGCTGATTCGTAGTGATGGATGGTGGGAGATGCAGCATTCCTTGCGCTGGTCTCAGGTGGGTTGCAATGGGCACAGATGGGCTTGCCTTTGACGCACCTTCGGCGCGCCACCGGCACTTCCGCTGCGAGCCGCTGCGCTGCGGCTTCGCTGCGGCTGGCTTAAATAGGGCAGGGGAGGGGCTGTGGGGGGCAGCAGTGGGAAAAAGGGCAAACAGAAACGGTCAGGGAGGAGAAAACGAGGGCCCATTCCCCAAAAAACAACGAAGGGCAGACGGAACAGAATCACAGACGAAGACATGCACAGAAATTACAGTTACAGTGAAAAAAAAGAGTACAGACAGGAAAAGAACCCAAAAATAAAAAATGGGCTCAACAAGGTAGACAGACAGAAGTGGAGCAGCAGAAGTGCAAGGTTTTCCTACTGGAACACCAGGGATGAGGTGCAGGCAGGAGCCTGCGGGTGGAGGAGGGTCTTGAACACCTACCTGGAGAGAGGTGTCTGGGGCAGTGGCAGGCGAGGAAACATCAGAGCCGCTTGATGCACCCCTACAAATTAAAGAGCATCATCGCGCTCCATCATTACTAAATGGGAGAAAGTTTATGGTGAAGAAATATGAGATGACAGAGCAGCAGGAGGTGGGGTTAGAGTCATCGCTTTGGACTCAAAATGGTGGAATAGGGTCGTAGTGTATTATAGAGGCGAGATATAGAGTGGAATGGGGTTGCTCAGTGCGGGTGTGAAGCAAGAAATTTAAGGAGATGTAGAAAGGGGATATAGATAAGAAGTGGAAGGGGTGAAAGGAGCAACTGAGAGGATGCAGAGACATCTACCAAGCATGTCAGGAAGGAGGCTTCATTTTGTGTGATGGGGAAATGGGTCCTCTTTGGGGAAAAATATGGATAAGGAAGTTTGGAAAATTCGACGAGTTGGTTGGGGCGACTGGAGCTGCATTTAGAGAGCAGTAGCATGAGGTGACACGAATTAGGCACGGAAAGGTGTGAGAGAGGGTTAATGGGGAACAGGCATATGGGGAAAATCAAAGTTACAGGGTAAGGTCAATAAGCAGAAAACAGCAAGGATGCCAAGGAGGGTGGAGTAGAGCGGAAAGATGGCTCAGGGTGGAGGTGGGAAAGAAGGAGGTGGTGGGAGGGTATGCTGGAGTGGGAGAGGAGCATTTCGTGGAAGGTAGAGTGGTGTGGGGAGGAAGTGAGAGAGTTAATAGAAGAGAGAGAAGTTTGGGAGGTGAGAAGGGACGGTAGATTGGGGAATAAGTGTTTCAAAGGAGGAGGCATGGTTAATAGAGGAAAAAGGAGAGGGGGTTAGCCAACAAGTATAGCTAGAGAGGTCAGGATGACAAGGGAAGTGAGAGAAAATGAAGGGAACCCTGAGAGGAAATGTAAAGATTGTGCCTGAGCTAAGGAATAGAATAGCTGCAAGGACATTGTTTCTGAAATTGGGCCAGCCAGCAATCTCTGGGTGCTGTAGCCACTTCAGGATTCAAATAAAATCACTACTCTCAAACAACCTAATAATTAGGAATGTAAAGAGTAAGCAAAAGAGCCGCAAAAGTGCAACTCAGTGGAAAACATAGATCCCCCAAACTCACCATTTGGATTAATAGATTAAGAATAATGACCTATGAACTTCACCTAGGAAAACATGAGAACAATCCATCACCTTCCAAAACTATTAGGCAGCCTAAGACTCAATGAGAGAGATGACTTCTAGGCCAACAGGTAACTTGACAATTTATGGGGTTCACCTAGGAGATGTGAAGACTCAACTCAATGGAATATCAAACTTCCCTGAACCAACATTTACTTATGAGTATATTGAAGAACAAGCTTCAAGGATCAACTGCAAATCGGTCCATTTAGGAGTAGCCTACACAAAACCCACTGAAAGACACAGCTGGAATTGGGATATCCTCTTCACATCTCAATAAGAAGTCACAAAGGAGATGGTGGCACACACCACCAGACTGAAAAGACTATGGAAGCCTGGACATGGAAGTGTGTGAGCTCATAGTGTTAGACTAAGAAGGACGTATATGAAGATGAGAGCAATACAGTGACACAGAAGGGTCTATGCTGTTGGAAGACTTCTTGTCTCTATAGAAATAGTGTACCAATGCTTCTGTGATGTGAGATCCTGTGTTCTTATGAGGAAAGTGGACGACTGCTCCCAACTGAAAAAAACTCAAAAACAAACTGGAGCTCATTTCTAGTACTTTGAGGAACTTCACTATGACAAGGCCCGCATCGATCTGCCCCGGCATCTTCCTGGCTGCTGTAGCTGCATGTTGCACATTACTGACGGGCTGGGACTAAGCCTATAGCTCTACCCAAGGCTGTGCTCCCCTTTGCTGCCTGTCAATATTCCTGTGAAGAGTCTTGCAGAGCCTTCCCAGAGTGCTCACAAGCTCCCAGGACCCCTTACCAAAGGATGAGGAGGGTTGAACTCATAATATGTACAAGTGGGGGTGATATTCCACCATTAGCAGAGAGCTCCATTCCCTTCACCAGTTTTATTTGCTCTATAGTTGTAGAGCCCTACCTCCCTCTCCCAGGAGCGTCGCTAATACTCACACTCCACAATGTGTTATGCTGTATCTGGGTCAGCTTTACACCACCTCTCACAGACTGATCTTTGATTGCTTGGTTAAGCTAACTATTAAAGACAAAGCGACTTTGGCGGCTCAGTTTTCTATCACAGATCAAGAGTCCAGCATCCTGGTCACCAGGAAGCACATGCAATCCATCCTGTGCTAAGGCTGGGTGGCCCATTCTTTCCAGGACCAGGCTCTGTGAGCACAAATTGGGGATGGTTGGGAAATGGCAATTTGATCCCTGAATGAAAGAGACAGGTCTTTCCTCCTGCTTCTCTTCTCACATCTAAAAAGTGCCTAACCACGACCATATGTCCTCAGTAGGCTACACAGAGCAGTGGTCTGGGAATCCTAGTGTGCTGCTATGAGCTCCGGAGGCCTGCTCCATCGTGCCTTCTCTGGGTGGGTGTCATGGCATGTCTCAACGCTCTGCAGAAGTCTCTACGCCTTAAACAATGACACATCTGCCCTCACAAAAGAAAGAATGCCTAGGAAATGAAGGAAGGTGTGCTGCTTGCATATCCTGGATAAGCTCCCATCAACGCCCTTTTCGGAGTAGGTAAATGTGTCTAGAAGGGAGAGACAATAGGGAAGACCTGAGTGGTCTCCTGATACTCCTTACCTTTCTCCATGGTTCGGTGTCAGTAAGAAAAAATTTCGGGGGAGGCTGAACCTTCAATCAGTAGGCAGAGTGGAGCTGCATGGGCTCTTAGAAGGGGGGAAACAACTGCAAGGCCTAATTAACATTCAAATGGTCTTTTAAAGACCTGTGAAACGTTCGGGTGTGTGTGTGCCCGGGATCTGCCTCATCCCGGCTGCCACACATGGGGGGGGGGGGTTGCGCGCCTGCGTCTCACAGGCTCCAACAGTACCCTCATATCGCTGTATTCTTCTCATGTCGATTTCGTTGCCACTCCCAATCACTCCATCTTTGTTCTTTAGTTCCCTCCTCACCTTTCTTGCTCTGCCTTGGCTCTTCTGCTGCCACCTTCCTGTGCAGTCAATCTCACTTTTTTTAAGTATCTTTATTAGATTTTGTTGAATACAAACATATTATATTTAATCAGTCATGCGTAGCAGCATAATATATTAAGATGCCTGCATTTGCAGCTGCAGTTACATTTCACTTGTTCAACAAATTATCACATGTGAGAACATCATCTGCAACAAGTCCTCCATAGTAGCAAATGTGTCTAGTGTTTCTTACTCGCTGCCTACGACCTTTATTTACAATAGATACTTTCGCTCTGCATATGCACAGTAATCAATAAATGCAATTTCCATATGCAAACTATGGCAGTTGGACGCTAGGTTCATAAGCGTTCTACGTTGAAATAGCGCTGCACTGCAACGCAGTCAAATGACCTTTGGCAATGCTGAGGTTGAAAGATATTACGTTTTTTTTGTGTCAAACTGAAAACCATCAATTTGAAACCCGATAAAAGAAAAAAAAAGAGGAAATGTATAATATTGAACCACTAAGAAGGTGAAAAATAAAATATATAATAAAAGAAAACATTTAAATAACAAGAAAAGTAAAGCGCTCGTCATCAAGAACTTGATACGACTGGGCTGGGATGTATGCGTCCGGATAGGGTGAAGCCTGCCTGTGCATAGTTAGTGTTGGAGTAGGAATCGTGAAGAGTAGTGACACATCGCACGTCCGTGAGACATCACATGTAGGACTGGCTGCATATTTTGTGCTGAGGAGTAAGGGTTGCTCGTGCTGACGAGCCTCGCAGGAAAGGGGGCTCCTAGTGGTCCGCTACTTCATCAATGTCACTGGTTGGTAGGGAGGTTATAGGACTGCCTGTGCCATCTGGTTGCATAAGAGCTGTAAGGATGACATCCCAGAACTGCGCTATTGGGAGTTTGCGTAATCCCGCAGTCTCCTCTCTGTGTAGTGTGGTGCTCTCAGCCTGTGGCCATATCGTAAGGGATTTCACTCCGCTAATTAGTGTTCGGGGGGGGGGGGGGGGGGTCATTATGTGCAGTCAATCTCATGCCTAAGATTGGCTCAACATAATGCACTCTGCCAGCCAGTGAGGGATCAGCATTTTGCAAACGATCGTTTTGTTGACAAGGCACATCCCTCGAACCTTCTTTTCATCCTTTCATCTCCTACGGCCCTTCTTTCTTCCACGCCTGTCCTCTTTCTCCCCTGGTGATTTGTGGTGTCTTAAGGCTTCATACAACGATTTACAATAAACCAACGTAAAATAACATAACGTAACACATCACATAACATAGCATAGCATAGCATCACATCACATAACACAACATAACATAGCATAACCACACATCACATCACATAACATAACATAGCATAGTAACATCACATCACATAACATAACATAGCAGAGCATAACATCACATCAAATAACATAACATAGCATAACATCACATCACATAACATAGCAGAGCATCACATCACATCAAATAACACAACACAACATAGCATAACATAAAATAGCATAGCATAACATCATAACATAACATAGCATAACATCGTAACATAGCATAACATCATAACATAACATAGGATAACATAGCATAGCATCGCATTACACAACATAACGAAACGTCACGTCACGTCACATCACATCGCATAGCATAACTATTTCTGGTGGAGGACTAGGCATGTTTGCAAGGAATGAGGTTGTGCTCCTGGGATGACGTTTCTCTGCAGGGCGGCAGGTGTTTGTGGTTTGCATCCCGAGTGGTGGAATGCCTGAAAGGTGTCCCTGCACAGCGCTGGTAACTGACAGAGACAGCTTTCATACCGCTCTCCAGCGCGAACACACACAGGTTAACACCTATTTTTTATGAGTGCACCAAACAAGCGCCTCGGAGAAGTAACTGGGCAGCAAGGCGTGGCGAGGATGCATAGGGAAAGACACCGGCTTTCGATCGGGGCCCGTGCACTGACCTTGCCCTCCCTGTGTCCATTGTGCGGACACAGCAGTGCTGCTGGTCACATTGCATGAAAAGCTGGAACCCTTTGGGGCAGATTTATGAGGCCCTTGCGCCACGTTTACGCCGCTGTTGCGTCACGCAAGGCGGCGTAAACGTGGCGCATCCCTACAAACGATTTACAACGTGATGCATCTAGGCAGATGCGTCACGTTGTAAAGCCCTGCGCCGCTTGTGGGCGTTCCGGCACAGGGTGGGCGTTCCGGGGCAGGTGCGCCTCGCAAAAGTGGCTGAGTGAAATCTATGAGATTTCACTCAGTCACTTTTAAGCCAATGCTGCGTCAAAAGCCTGCGCCTGCTTGAAGCAGGCGTAGGTCTTGACGCAGCATTGTTAAAATGGGGCACCCCGAGCCTTGCTGGAGCTGCGTCGCGCTTGCGACGCAACTCCAGCAATGCGCCACATTTCCGGCACAGATGCGTCACGCATCCGTGCAGTTTTTGCACCATGGTGCGCCGCATTATAAATGCGGCGCACTATGGCTGGCGGAGCTGTGGCGCACTGTGGCGCATGTTAACTGGCGCATCCCTGGGGATGCGCCAGTTAACATAAATCTGCCCCTGTGTGTTCAATTTTGCTTCACAGTGTACGTTGTGTTGTGTTATATGTTATGTCAGATGTTTTTTTGTATGTTACATGTTGTGAAAAACGTGTATGTTGTGTTGTATATGTGATAAAGTATGCCATATTATGTTATATGTTGTATGCCATGTTAGATTATATGTTATGTTTTATGTGTTTCCGTTTGTTGAATTTTCAAAGACTCACTTGAGCTGTTTGGTGGTTGCCGTCCTTGTGATGTGCTGTCCCAAAGTGAAGGGCGCCGACGCGGAGAGTTAGTTGTGTGACCTTCTCTCTTGAATGTATTTATTTGTTTAAAATATTTATAATGTGCACAGGTACTCCTAGGGGTTTTGGCCCAGAGGCAACACGGTAGGAAATTTTGGGTACGTTCCCTAAAAGAGCCAAGTCTTAATACCTTTGCGAAAACAGAAATGGCAGACAATATAACAATTTTTAAATATATAACTGGACAGAAACACTACCACTCTAGCACATTTCAGCACCCTCACGAGTGTTTTACTATTTTAGGGCTCATCAGATTTTCTAAGGCATCAATTATGACATCAGACCACTCTTGATATAATGACCAAGAGGGGGGGGGGGGGGGGGGGTAGGGTTAACTGCTGGCAATACCACTAGAGGCCAAGGAAGCCCACGTGGGAGAGCTGCACACAGAACACCTGAGATACTGGAGTCCTTCCAAAATCAGCCCACGAGTCAGACACACATGGTCAGTCAACACCATCCAACATCCGTTCACACAACCGGGTCACATTGATATACACACCAGATACCAATAACAAATGGCAGGCACAACATGACCCACACCCTTGGAAGTGCTGGTGGTAGGTTGAAGGACCAGCCTTCATGTGCATCTCATGGCGGAGAAGTGGCAAACAGAAGGGAGGTGTCAGGGGGCAGGTAGCACATGAAGAGGTACAGCACAAACCGTGGACAGATAATGAAACCTCAAGAGGAGTGTAAGAAATACACACTAATTCAATCGAGACTAGCGCTCTCAGGTTAAGTCTGAACTACTTTAAGGCTGCAAGCGCGCCCAAGTGGGTTGAGGCCGAGTGCTGAATGACTTTATCCTCCGATTGCACACTCATTTTAATTTTTTACCTAACCTATCGACACTTTACATAACATAACATAGCATAACATAACATAGCATAACATAACATAGCATAACATAACATAACAACATAACATAACGACATAACATAACATTACTATGGAGGACTTTAGACAACAATGCTTTCATTCTGACGACTTTGGCGCAGACCATCTCCACATTTTTAACTCTTGCAAGTGCCTGGAAGCAATTCTTCGAACAATATGTGCTGTACAAGAAGCATGCTGACTTGTGACAGGTGGAGGAGTCCTACCGCCGCTGAATACAGAAAAGCAAACCTGTCAGACTCTTATAGAGCCTTCCCACCCGTGTTTGGTGGTCTCCTGTGCTCTGATCAGAAGCTGGATTTTGGCTGACTTAGTTGTGGGTCTTTATATAGAATGTATGTCATTCGACTTCAAAGAGCTGGAGGGAAAATAAACATGGCGGGAAATAGCAGGGAAGGTGTCAAAGACATGCAGAGCTCCAGATGTGCTTCATTTGTACCTCAGGGCTCGACAGTTTTCATTTGTCCCTATTTGCATTTTCTTGTGCAGTCAGAAATATGATAAGACAATTAGGGAAACGAAATCCATTCTGTCATATTTCCTGAACCAATCATCTCACCATTTCCAGTTCGACTTCATCCTTTCTGAACCCACCACAGTCACCCCATGAGGGTAAAGCCAACTGTATGCATAAGGACTGCTGGGGTTGCCTTGACTGACCTCTCTCTGATGATTGGAAATAGCGAATGCCACTTTGGCGCTACGAAACATGTTATTGCAGATGCCCTCTGGTGCAGTGGAGAGCCAAAACGAAAAGAGTATTTCTCACTGTGCACCGATTACTATAAACTGATTCTGTGCAATTTTGCACTGACATTTCTGCATTGCACAGACTGCACTGTTGGTTTACAGTTTCGTACTGGCATGTGGGCTAACTTTTGCTAAACGTTTTTTGCGCTCTGGCCAGTTGGTGCAAATGTTAATATTTCACTTGGTAAAAACAATGCGCAAAAATGGTACAAGAATCAGTGCAGTTTACACAATCTGGAAATTTCAGTGCAAAATTGCCCAACACAATATTTGCTTTTGAGAAATGTCTGTGTAAATCCACAACTGTACAACGCCCATTTACCTAACCAGGTGAACCCTGTGAAAGACACAGAGGAAGGAGCAGTGGAGGGCACTTGTCTATGGACGCCCATTTCCTGGTAACCATTTCTTTCTCTAGCCAGGAACGTACCTGTGGATTGTGAAGCAGGTGCAGTGGCACAGGGGCACAGACGCCTAGGGAAGCCGAAAGGCGGAGGGAAGCAGTGAATCCAGATAATTGCCATATGATTTAAACATTAAAACTCACACACATGCCATCGAATACATGATGTTACAACACATTCAATTACAACGCATGCTTTTATAACGCAGTCTTTACATCGCAACTACCATTACATCGCATGATTTTACAACGCATGACATTACAACGCATTTTTAAAACTATTACAACGCATTCCATTATAAAGCATACCATTACAACGCATACCATTACAATGCATAATACTTTTAGGGCAACAGTAGGGTAAGTGGTGAATAGTATAGGGGTAAAAATTACTATTCCTACTCCAGCGAGTGCCACAGTAGGGAAAGTGTTGGATAGTCATTGACATGAACTTAATCACATCCCTCACCTCACCTTGATCCTACTCTCCCTTCAGGACATGTAATCTTTGAACTTTCCCTCGACCGTGGAGACCCTGCTATTTGGCCGAGACCCGGTGGAGCTACCTGTTAGCTGAAGAGGACATGGGCTGTGGATTCCCCCTCGGCCATCACCTACGCAGCCTGACTTTGGGTAGACTTTTCTTCGTCTCTCTGTCGTATCCCCCTCCTTCCTGTTCACCCTACCCTCTTCCCCCTCTACGCTCCTTTCTTCTTGTTTTCTTTCCCTTTTATGTTTTTCTCTTGAGACCTAGCTATTTGACCGATGCCCGGTGGAGCTACCTGCTAGCTGAAGAGGAGATGGACTGCGGATTCCCTCCCGGCCATCACCTACCCAGCCGGACCATGGGCAGACCTTCCCTTGGTCTTGCTGTCGTATCTATACCCTATCCCTTTTTCCCCTACCCCCTTTACCTTCCTCACTCCATTTTCTGTTTCTTACATGCTCCTTAAAAGTTTTTACTGGTATCTTGGGTAACTTGTAACTGAACTGTATGTAAAGCGCTCTAATACCTTCAGGTCTAGCCAGCGCTATATAAAACTCTTTAAATAAATAAATAAATAGTGTAGGGGTAAAAATTACTAAGTGTTGGATAGTGTAGGGGGAAATGTTACTATTCCCATGTACCCCAAAACACATACCCTCCCTAATACTAAATAAAATCTCCATTACTAACCTTATAATGCGTTGTAATGGCATGCGTTGTAATGGTATGCGATGTAAGGGCAGGTGCATTGTAACATTTGTGTTGTAAAGGTAGGTTGTTGTAATGACTGCTTTGTAATGGATGTTTCCCCATGGCATCAACATGACTTCAGCGCTCATGGCCTGACACGAGTGAAAATGCTGCCTTTACATGATATGGTACTTTCTGCACGTGACAGGTTAGGATCGAGATTGCCTCCCTGTGGATTTGATATGAAAACAAAATGGAAGCAAGAGGCGCCACTTAGGTTTAAAGGCTTCCAATCTGAGCGCAGTAATTGGGCGATGGGCTCGCGGCGTTCAGGACAATCAAATGAATGCTCGTGTGATAGTTTAAGAACTCTTCTGAGTCTTCAAACTGTAAGAAACATTCCAAATTGGCTGAAATCTGTGGAATCCTTTAGCATTCTGGTTTCAAAGTGTGGAAGTTGTGAGCGCTTTCTAGCATTCTAAACATTGAAGAGGTTTAACTGAGGCATTGCTTGCTCGTGTGCCGAGGCGTGAAGAGGTTGCTTACTCAGAGCAGCTGATTGAAGCAGTGTTAGCTGTGTGCTCTTATTAGTAGTGGGCCTTTTGTTTGTCGTGTTTGACATAGTGGCCATTCAGCAGAATGTATGAGGCTTCCAGATTCAGCAAGACCCTTGCTTAAATTTGGCACAAGGGGATCCTGTTCTTTTCAGAAATAGTTCTGTGTGGCTTCAGGAGGCAGGGCAATTCTGCAAAAGTCCCAGATATAGGTGAACCTGGTAACCCCTCATGAGGCACAGAGGCCTAGTGAGGCTCCTTTCTCCCGAAGTGTCTCAGAAGAGAGCCCGAGTGGTTGCCTCCTCTAGTAGACTAAGAATATGCCATGAGTTCTGTAACAGACAGAAGGTTCCTCGAGGCAACCTTTCAGTGCAGTGCTAGTGAAGATGTAATGGAACTCACTATTTTAAAGGGATTTAAGGAAGATAAACCTTGTTTCTTAATTAGTTAAATTCTAGAATCAGAAATCTCATTTCACTCTTGGTCATAGAACTGATAGTGAAGCAGAGTGGAGATTCTTCATAGAAATCTCACTTGGCTTTGCATAGGTAACACACCCCAGGGTAAGGGGGGCTCGGTTCAAGGGTACCTATTACTATCTTTCCCACAACATATCAAAGAAATTCAGGCGGGTGGCAGGGCCTTGTCTAGACATAGGAAACTTAGGCGGCTATTTCTCCATGTCTGTGGCTGGCAGAAGACAAGCTGCAATGTCTTACCTGTTGTTGCTGACAGCTGAACACACCCAGTAATCAGGGCCGGACTGGCGATAGCAGGCACCGGGCATTTCCCCGGTAAGCCTCTAGGGTGGGGGCCGGTTTTACACCCCTGGGGGGGCATTTGTGTTACCGGGGGTCGGCAATATCGGCCGGGGGGGGGGGGGGGGGGGAGGGGGAGGTGGATGAGCAGTTTGCAAGGGCCGGTTTCTGTTCCCAGTCTGGCCCTGCAAGTAATGCCCATTTAAATCCACAGCAATGTAATGTTATGGACAGAAATGCAGAGCTCAAACAGTCAGGGTAATTTCATACGGAAATGTAGTCAAATCTAAACCTTGCTTTTGAGTGCAGAAGATTGAATAATCAGTGTGAATTGAACAATGTCACTGAGCACCATACACGAACATCAATTTAGAACTATGTGAAATCTAATCTTCGGTCGTCCATGATGTACCCTTATCTTTTAATGTATAGTGCAGTACACTGTAGTCTCCATGGTTTTTCAATCTTAGTTTGAATTTTTCCTTGTATTTATTGCCCTTTTAAAGTCTTTCTAACATATGTGTTGTGTGGATTTAGGTGTATTATGTGGTATGGCCGTAGAGCCTTACAGTGGAATACACTTGTAAAAACTGTCTTGGGTCGAGTCAGTCTCGTTTGAACAACCTTAAACTCAGCCCTGGGTGCCTATGCCTTCAAGTGGCAAGGCTTTAACAAACAAACTTAGGCTAGTAACAAAGAACTAAACGAGAAAGCCAAACAAAGAGAAAGAAATGCAATACCAATTTAAAAAATAGAATCAATTTTTATGAATTTGAGTCCTTGATTAACAAAACTCACCAGGGGGTACTGGAGGTACATATTTTTGAAGGTTTATCAATTTTAATTTCAACCACAAACAAGCCTTGGTCAATAAAAAGCAGACACACTTTTCAAACGTTTGTGAACGTTAGTTTGGCAATTCTGGCCCTGCTTGAGTGACTAAATCAGACAGGTAGAAAGTCTTAGGGGCAGTGAAGTTGTTTTGGACAGTAACCTGGCCACCAAAGCATTTTTGCAGTCTTGTTCCAAGCTTTATGGCATAATTCCCATAGATTTTAATGGAGTAGTCCTGATGCTGAGGTTACAGGAGGAAAAGGTGCTCAAAGATGCTCTGGTTACTGTGCAGCTGACGGAGGTGCCTATATGGTGCTTTCTTGGTCCACAGGTAATGTGGGTCAACTTTGGCCACAGAAGTCCCTTTCTGACCAAGTTTGAGACCTTGGAAGGCCAGCTGCCTACACGTGGTACTCGCAAAATCCTTCAGTGGGGTTATTGTCCTTCATAGGCAACCAATCTGGACTCTGTCGACACTAACGGGTCCTGCAGATTCGGGTACAACTTTTGGCGATTGAGGATTGGTCTCTTTGGGCGCCCCTTGGCAGTCAGCTGTGTTTCCCCCAAAAGGCCTACAAACTTGCCGGTTTGGTCTTTTTCAGCTTTAATGTCCCGGGTGCTGTTTCAGGGGGGCAGTCAAGGCGACCCATGGAGTCACTGCTTCAGTCTGGGGAATCCCATTTCCCTGAGTTAGGACCCACAGGCACAGTCCTAACTTCACTAGCCCAAGAGTGGAGCAGGTGTAGTCCAGCAAACATTAAAGCCTCTCTTTGTGCAGTCCAGGGGCAGCAGGCAGCCCTTCTTTGGTCCTTGTTCCAGTTCTGCTATGGTCTGAGGTTCAGGGTGCCAGGAGTGCCATATTTAATCGGGGAAAGAGCCCTGAGGTGACAATGCGGTCACTAGCCAATGGGATACCAGACCTCTCCCTCTTGGTGATGATTTTCCGGCAATGTGTGGCATCTGGTCCTCCCAGAGTGTACCATTCTGGCCACTTTCATGATGTCCAACGTCTCCTCAACTGTGAAGAGATTTGTAGCCCACCCTAGAGGTGTGGCTACCTGCAGGGTACATGCCCACGGGAAAACCGGCCTGGGCACTGGTCTTCCTTCTCTGGCCCTGTCTCCCTTTGAGATGTTACCACCATTTGCAATTGAAGGCAGCTTCGCCTTCGTAGCTCACCGTTTTGGCTAATCCCTGAATGACACCTCTCCCTGCAGTGGGCTGCTATTGTTGTCAAGCATGGGACTTATTGACACTACTCCCCAGGTGGGCAGCTGTCTGTGTGCCAGTGCCTATGTGAGGCCACTGGACCAGCTGGGTCACAGAGTAGCAATTTTCTAAAAGTTGCTTTACTTTAATAGTGACATTAAATTCAACCTGGTCATTAGGCCAGGTTTAATGCAGCAAATCATTTTCTACCTTACAGTATCCAGTTAGATAGTCTCATTCAGAAGTTAGCCAGAGTGGGGTGCAAGCCTGTAACCCTGTATTAGCCAATTGGACTACTAACTTTTCCACAGCAAAACAACTTGAAGGATTTTGATGCAAGGATGTATATAAACATGCATGTCCAGACCCTGTTGACACTCCCTGGTCTGGCAGACTCGGGTGCAACTTTTGGCCATTAAGGATCAGTCTATTGGGGTGCAGAGTGGCAGTCAGCTGCATTTCTTCCGCAGTGGCTACCAACTTGCTGGCTTGGGCTTCTTCAGCTTTAATGTCCCTGGTGCTGTTACAGGAGGCCAGCCCACTGACCATTGGAGTCACTGCTTAGGTCTGGGAAATCACTTTTCCCTGAGCCAGGAGCCCTAGGTACAGTCCTAACTGTGCTTACCCAAGAGTGAAGTAGGTGCAGTCTAGGGCACAGTGCAGCCTCTCTTTGTGCAGTCCAGGAGCAGCCGGGAAGTCCTTCTGCGGTCTTTGTTTCTGTTTGGATGTGATCTAAGGTTCAGGGTGCCAGGGGTGCCATACATAACCCAGGAAAGAGCCCCAAGTGGACCACAGGGTCTCAAACCAATGGGATACCAGATCCCCTCCCTCTTGGTGATGATCTTCCAGCAATGTGTGGCATCTGGCCAGCCCAGAGTGCACTGTCCTTGCCGCTCTCAAGATGTCTGTACTTCTCCTTGACTCTGAGGAACTTGATAGCCCACCCTAGAGGCGTGACTACCTGGAGGGTTTGGGCACTGGTCTTCCCCTGGTGTCCATGACGCCAGTCTGTCGACCTAAACAAAGGGCAGAGCATTGGAATTGTTATCACCATTTGCCAACCAAAAGCGGCTTTGCCTTTGAAGCTCACCAATTGGTCTAACACCCTGGGTGGCTTCCTGCAAGGAGGAGGTGACTCCTCTCCCTGCAGTGGACTGCCTTTGTTGTAAAACCTGGGAGTCATTCACATTACTCCACAGGTGGGCAGAAAGCTGTCTGTGGGCCAGTGCCTGTGTGAGGCGACTGGACCAGCTCGGACACAGAGTGGCAGTTTTATAAAAGTTGCTTTACTTTAATTGTGAAATTAAATTTGAGCATCAGGTCATGTTTAATGCCTTGATTAATTCGATGCCTTACAGTACTCAGTTTGGTAGCCCCATTCACAAGTTTGCCTCTTACCCTGTATTAGCCAATGGGGCACCTAACATTTCCACAGCAAACTGACAATTTGAGGAGTTTAGATGCAGGGACATATATAAACATACACGTCCAACTCAATAATATACAGCTCCCTACAATAAGGCACTATAGTCCATGCTTAGGGGGCACTTGCATATTTTATTAAAGGAAAGGATGGCTTTGCCATTAATGGTAATGTAAAAGTCAAAATGACAGTGTGACAAATGCCCTTCCACTCTGCAGTCGCTGATCGAGAGACGAGAGACATTTTATATTTTGTCACACACAGGGTGGCAGAATCAGTGTTGCAGTCCTGGGTGAACACTGCATTACCCTAGGTACAATATACTAATTTCTTATAAGTAAGCCAGTATTTGCCATTTGGGGATAGCCAGTTCAACATACACTTCGTAATGGGTAAGAACCATGGCAATAAGGTCGAGTTAGGAGGCCTCATTGCACTCTGAGCGTTGGAAAACCAGCAGCTAGTAGTCCAAATGGGGGCAAAAAGTGGGACCTGCCAAAGGCCGGTTTCCTTACAAGTGTTATATTGCCTTTAAGGCCAAACAGAGCATGCAACCCCATTTCCCAAGAAAGTAAATCCAAAGATACTGTTGTATTTGAGTAATCCAAGGTTTTGACAACTTAGTGGGCTAATTTTACAAAAAATGCACCACTTTCAGAAAAATTCCTACTAATGATGAGAACCCTCAAAGAGAACTCCTGAACTCCCTCAAAAGTGGTCTTGAAATTGTACCAAGCATGACCGATGTTACGGCACTAACATTTTTAAAAAATCACTATTTGTCACTGTATTTTAATACAGTTTTTAGTGAGAACCTCAGTAGGCCCAAGCACTGTATGTGTAGCTACATGAAATTTACTCTTAGACTTAGAATGCTTGTTGTGTTAAAATGTGTGAAAGCGGGGCAGAGCGGTATTTGGAGAACCCAAGATACCCATAAGAGCATTTTCCAAAATCTCATATTGGAAAAATGTGCTGTGCCAAAGGACAAAAATAGACGATTAATGCCAAAAGGTACAGGGTTTCCCATCTCAAAGAAGTGGAGTATGTGTAAGTCACACCCACAACTCTGGTACTTATGTGCAGGGCAGGTTGGTGTGAGGGTGTAATGGGAAGGTGGCCATGTGCTCGATTTTTTTCCCTGATCTAATTTCTAGGCACACACAACCGAACGTCAGTTTCAGATGGAAAAGGAAAAATGTTCCCCTAATTACATCCCTGAATGACTACACAACAACCAGTAACACATTATATATAAAAAAAACTCAAGGTCCTGTTGCCACCAGCATTTGGGGATCATTTACCTCTATGTTGTGGGGCTGAATGTCCTCCAATAAGTCCCAACTTAGAACAAAGCAGCTACAAATGAAAACTAAATCAGGGGTACGGAGCAATGACCCGAACTAGTCTCATCATGATATATTTTTGAACTAGATGCGCACCACCTCCCTTTTTTGAGGATTGAACAGATGGGTGTTCAGACAGTAGGGAAACCACCGCTCCCCCGCCTTACAAGCCTGCATGTTTTCATTTGAAATCTTGTCACCTCATATCCCTGCAGCACTGCCTTCCTTGCAGTTATCAGGGATGCTAATCTTTAATGCAAACACGTAGAAAACCTGAAGCTGTGAGTCATTATCCCTTCTACGCCGTGTAGGAGCAACAAAGGAAACGTGTGACCCCAATGTAATGAAGTGGGTAGGAGGCAGAGAGAGGAGAGGAGGTGGGAAGCACTGGAAAGAACGAGACAGGCACAGAGAAATGAGGCGGCAAAAGGGAGAGAGAGGGAGAGAGTGTGTGCGGAATAGAGAGCGAGGGGCAGAGAAAGAAAGAGCAATATAAAAACACAGAGAGAGGGCGAAGGCGCTAGAGAAGGAGAGGCAGGTAGATAAAGATAAATATGGAGAACAAGAGAGGAGTTGAAGGAGAGAGAGAAATAATATTGTGAGAGATGGAGAGAGAGGAAACGAGCAAGGGCTTGGGAGACAGTATATGTGTGTGTGTGTGTGTGTGTGTGTGTGTGTGTGTGTGTGTGTGTGTGTGTATTAATATATGGAGAGAGGAAGAGAACAGAGAGTGATAGAGAGAGACTAGAGAAAGAGAGAGATAGAACAAAGGCAAGAGAGGAAGAGCACAGGTTGAAAACGAACATTTAGACATTTGGAGAGCAATAGGGAGCGAGAGGGGTTGCAAGAAATAGATAGGTTAAATGAGCTAGAAATAAAGCCGAGTGGGCAAAGAGTCCAACACCTGCAACAAAAAACAACAGTATATTTTCAGCCCGTATGTCCCAGACACAAATATATAGGTGTTGGACTCTTTGCCCACTCGGGCTGAATTGTGAAAACCGTGAAAACTATTCTACAATATATCAGATGGTGCATGCCCACTAGGGCGTTATTCCTATTTTCTAAATATATGCAATATGCGATAATATTGCGGGACTTTTTTGTTAACTTGAAAAACTTTATGTGGTATTTATCAGGATTATAGCCACAAGAAAGTTGCACACTGATGCTGTTTTGTTTTACAAACAGAGTAACACTGCTTTGCAATGCGATAGACAAGCTTTCCAATTCGAAGGAGAAATAATATTCTGTCTAAACATCGTGGCATGATTTACAATATTGCAACCTAATTAATTGGTGTATGCCCACTGGGGCACCACCATGCGTTGCTTTGTCAGACCTTTCTTAACAAGTGTAATATGAGATAATATGAAATGTCTATGACCTCATATGAATACTTGGTGGTATTTATCACGATTAATTTGGCATTGATGTCGTTCTAAAATTTGAGGAACACTGCACTTATGTTAAATTCAACAGGCTATATTATGTTTCTTGCAAACGTTATTATTTACAATGTTTTGTTGGAAAGCATGTCTGATTTGCAACATTGTAGCCCTGATAGTATGTCCTTGATGTCTATCACCACGTGGTATGTGTAACAATGTGTCTGTTTCACTTTAAAAGTTTGGCGCGTTTACCTGCACTCCACCCGTGAGCAAGAGGTAGGCTTTCCTCGAAACGCATAGGGGCTGTTTTTCCGCCAGTAAACCTTAGCACTGAAAATTGAATTTGGGCTTCGAATCTGGTGTTTCAATTTACGACGAACATTACGCCAAGAACTGGACGTTTCAAGGTTTGGCGACCCTGTCGAGCGCCCGCTGTGAAAGCAGCAGAAGCACGCCATCCGTGTGTTTTCGATATATACATATATATATATATTCACTGAAAAAACCATAGGTTTCACACCAGTTATAGTTAGGAATTAGCATTTAAAAAACCTATTAAATTCACTGAAAAAAACAAGGTTTCACACCAGTTATAGTTAGCTGGAAATTTTACTGACATAAAACCATAGAAATTCCCACGTTATAGTTAGTTGGACTCACTATAACAAGCACGCCTGCAATGCACTGCTGATGATGTCACATATTATATCACTCATGACATCGTCAGTGACATCACTCATGACATCACTGATGACACCATCCTTGTGACAGAGTGACAGACCTCCTTTTAGCGTAATGTAACCCTTGAAACACATATTCAAAATATATATATATATATATATATATATATATATATATATATATATATATATATATATATAGAGAGAGAGAGAGAGAGAGAGAGAGAGAGAGAGAGAGAGAGGAAGAGAGGGGGAAGCAGGAAAGTGAGACTGAAAGAGTAAGAGAACAAAGATTTAGAAGACGAGAGATGGGGCAATAAGTATAAAAAGAAGTAAGACAGGGAGAGGAGAAAGAAAGAGAAGGAGAAAAAGAGTAAGCAAAAGAAAGAAGGGTAAAGAGAAATACAAAGTGGTATAAGAGAAAGAAGGTGATGTAGCAAAGATGAGAGCGGAAGGGAGATAGAAGAGAGAGAGGGAGAGAAAGCAAATTAGAGAAGGGGTGAGGACGTGCAAGAGAGAAAGTAAGAGAAAGGTATGGAGAAAAGTGAGATAGGCCGAGACAGCAAGAGATGAGTGAATATGGGAGTTGTGGCGAGGAGACAGGGAAAAAAAGAAAGATATAAATCAAAATAGGGACAGAGGTAGATAAAGAGTAGGGAAGACAATAAGCAACAGATAGAAAGATGCAAAGACAATCATAAAGATGAAGAGGAGTGTGGGAGAGAAAGAGAGAGCGACCAAAACAGGAATAGGAAGAAAGTGGGAGAGAAAATGTTATGTGTAAAAGACAAGAAAGAGAGACCAGGGAACAAATAATAAAGGTGAAGATAGAAAGACAGAAACCTAGGGTAGAGAGAGGAAAATTGTACGGCACAGAGAAGGAGAAATAGGAAAGGAAGATGGAGAAAGAGCAAGAGAGAGAGAGGCAGGGGTGAGAGAAGAAAGAGAAAGAGAGAGGAAGAGGTAGAAACAAGGGAGAGAAAAAGAGAAAGCGAAAAGATAGACAGATAGATAGATCAGTAAAGAAAGGGAGGAAGAGGGATACAGTGAAAAAGGAGCGAGTTGGAAAGTGGGCATAAAAAAGCGAGTAAACAGCAGCAAGTGTAGGTAGAAAGAGTCTCTAGGAGATAATAGGCAAAACAAGGGTGGAAGAGAGAGGAATTGAGTGACATAAAAGGAAAGAGGTACAGAGAGAAAAAGTGGTGGAGATAGATACAAAATTATGTATATATTTGTAGTTATAGCTAAAAACAGGTTTCCATAGAAAATGGATTTGTTGGTTTGCTAATAACTTTTGCGCGACGTTCAACTATATTCATGAAGCCTTCCAAAAACAAGGTTCATCCGCCTCAGCTTTTTCTTAGAAAGTTTCAGGGTGATCTATTAGGCGAGGGCGATAAAAAGTGTGGAGTCCCAAATTTCATTTTCCCCATGCAGTTTTCTATTGGTACATTAGACACAGCAATAGCCAAAATTGATGAAGGGAATTATACCAATTTGGCAAAAACTAGATCTTTACCTGGAAAATGTGTTTTGTCTGATTTGGTGTAAATAATTCTGTAGTTTTTGAGAAATTAAAGTTCACAAGTTATATGTATGTATCGACGCAGTACTCCGGGGGGAATCCTGCGGGTCCGCGTGGGCAAAGAAGCGATCTGATTGGCTGGTTCCGCTGGAATTATCCTGGAGTCCCTCCCAACCAGCTGATGTGATTGGCTACCCACAAAAAAGAAAACATTTGTGGTCTCAATTACAGGGCTCAAGTACCCTGGGATGTAATAGGATATAACGGAGCATGTTAGGCTTACCTTGCCTGCCTAGTACTTGGGGCACAATAAAAAATAATAATGTTGTTGACGTCCCCTGGGACTCCAACTGGACTCAGCAAGGATACAGCTGGTGTCCCATGGAGTCCCGCATGACATCAAAGAAATATTAAAATACCCCACCAAACACTACCACGCACAGCCTTTACCCTGTATAAAAAGCTTTATGGAAAGGACTAACTGCTCCCTGCAAAAGATTGTCAGAGCCATGGGGTCAGTAGAATGTGAGGTGTTCGAACACAGGGCCAGGCTACAGACCAGGACTTGTGGCCAAATCCACACTGCGCATGGCCAAAAGTTGTGCAATTGGGCTGGGGTGTCGGCCACTTGCGGTGTGTGGGGATAGTAACATTTTACTTTACTTTAATTAAACTCTAGAAATTCGCACATTGTCTGAACTAGTAAGATTATGCAGCATTCAGGAACCAACATATATGCAGCAAAAATCTCAAATCATGTGGAACATTCTCTAGAAGTACTATTTTCCCCAGTAACAAAGTTTTCAGTGAAACTACAAAGTTTGCAAATTATGCAGCAAATTTTGATGCAAATCGAGTAACTCCATAATAATGTGGTAAATGCCGCAGCCACACAATTGCATAAATACTCTGACCATCACCATTGTCCATTGTATTATCAGTAATGTATTAATGAAAGCTGAGCCTAAATATTGTACTTGCAATCACTGCTCACTGTTAGCTGTTGACTGAAGAAAATCCACCTTTTCGAGATAAATACCTTAAAAACACTTAATATAGAAACATATGAGAGGCAACATGTGTAATATGGCCCTATATTGCCATCTCGGGATTCTGGTGACATTTATAAACCACTCTGCATTTGCTCTCTTGGTTTATTATGTCACCATGAACTCTCAATGCCCCTCAATAATAGAAAAGCTCCTGCTACAACCAGTGCATCACAAAGATACGGTAAGATTGTAAAGATTGTAGCCCCTGCTATGGCATGTGACCTCAGCTGTGGGAAGCCTTTAACCCCTTCGAAGCTAATGACGAGCTGGGCTCGTCATGGCGCTTACCTGCCGTGCGCGGATGACAAGGCCAGCTCGTCATGATTTATGGACTTTATGTTTTTTTAGCGCAGGACGGGAAAACGCCTAGCAGCCATGTGGTTAAAACAGCTGATCTTTTGATGGGTCTGACTGGCCGTTTCTCTGCAAGCTTCTTTAGTTGGATCTTCAGGTGGCTGTGTAAGGAGGGGGGAGGGTGTTGGCCATAAGAACTCAACTGCACATGGTCTACTGCCCATTTCCTGAACAAGTGTTATATCTATAAGGACAATACCTCCCTGCAGTCCTGGACCAGTATAAACAGGATCTGAATGTCTTCATACTGGCTCTGTTCCCATATGCCCACTGACTCCAATGGAGGTGTGCCTTTCATTTCAGTTCCTTTCAAATGTTAGGATTAGTTCACTGATCTGCACCTACACCAGACCTTTATCCATGAATGTAACAACTACCCCACCCAGGTTATATTTGATTACCTGACTGTGCCCTTGCCCAGTCAAGGACTGCAGCCCCCTCCTATCCATTTATCCTCATCTGCCAACCAACTAGCAGATGAAGAAGGAAACAGCAGCATCTTCAGGAGGCATTGAGTGTAATGTGACGTGGGTCCCTTGCTCACTTTAAACTGGATTCGAACTAGCCTGACTAATGAGGGATGTTACCCTGAAACCAGTCCCAGGAGGCTTGTTTCAGGATCATGGGAAGACCTGGCTTGGCAGTTCAGGCAGGACTATTCCCAAGAGGAAAGGGGTCAAGACTGAGTTGCATATGGCTGGGTCTGAACTGGGGTGGGGAAGTGAGCTAAAGAATGATGAGTGAAAAGTTTCAGTGCTCCGTCCATCATTTACTTTGTTCGCCCTAAGTTGTCCGAGTATGCCCAGATGTGGGTCCCACTCACTTTGCCACTGGATTCAAGCTAGCCTGGCTGATGAGGGGTGTTACCCCAAAACCGGTCCTAGGATGCCTGTTTCCAATCCAGGGAAGACCTGGCTTGGTTGTTCGGGCTGGACTGTTCCAATGAGGCACAGGGTCAAGACTGATTTGCATATAACTTGGTCTGAATTGGGATGTTGTAGTGAGCTAAAGAACGATGATGGATTCAACCCTGATCTGTAACTGGGGGTGAGTGTCTGAAATGTTTCATTGCTGGGTCCATCATCTCCTTGTGTTTCCTGTGTTCACCCCAAGTTGGCAGGGTATGCCTGGACGTGGATCACTTGCTCACTTTACCACTGGATTCAAACTAGGCTGGCTAATGAGGGGTGTTACCCTGAAACTGGCCCCAGGATGCTTTTTTTCTGGTCCAGGAAAGATCTGGCTTGGAAGTTTGTGCTGGACTATTGCCATGAGGCACAGGGTCAAGACTGATTTGCATATAGCTGGGCCTGAACTGGGGTGGAAAAGTGAGCTAAAAAACAATGTTGGTTTCAAACTAGATCTGTGACTGGGGTGAGTGTCTGAAAAGTTTCAGTGCTCCGTCCATCATCTCCTTGTGTTTGCTTTGTAATGTGACCATACCTGGGCGATCAGTCCCTATTCCTAATCTGTACTCAAGATGAGATACCAATAGCTATTTTTTACTTGGTGTGCTGAGGGGTGCTTCTGAACAAACCTTATTATTAATATGCTTGTGGAAACTAATATGAATCCTTTTATCTTGGATATGGTGTGCCTGCCATCAAACATTTTCTCATATTCCCTCCTGCCTTGCATGGAGAAAGACAATAAACATGTCAGAGTCTGTACAATTCTTTGCTCTCATTAGGCTCATTTATCTGGGAGATTTGTTTAAGTTGTTAAAGTGATGATATCAATCAATCAATCAGCATTGGTAGAGCACAGCACTGTCACTCCTGGGGGTATCTGCCAGCCAGGGCCATCTTAAAGATTTCTAAGACGCTTGGTCAAAGGTATTTAGGAGGCCCTTGTAAAGAACAGCTTTGAATTTAGGATCCAATTTCAGCTCTTTCTTGCTCTCGTTGGCCAGGTCACTGGTACACTTCCATATTCTAGTAAAAAATCTGCTTACATCTAATATCCTCAGGGATAGTGATGTGTACTTTCAATATTATAATTATCGCTCCCAGTTTAATGGCATTTATATTTTCGCCATTTCAGTCTGTATTTATCCATATTTATTATTTGCTAAATTTACCTTTATATATCCATATTTATTTGAGTTTTTGCGAGAAAATGAAGCTGAAATGTGTATATTTCTGCATTTATTTAACCAGTTAATTGCACTTGTGCCTGAACGCCTGACTGGTTTCAATGATGTATACTCACTTGTAGGACAATATGCACATTTTAGTATCAAGGTTGTGCAAATCTACTGCTTTTTAAGGCTTTTTACTAAGATCCCTATATTTTCTTAATCCCCTTGCCTGTCATTCCACACAGCTATTGGCCTGGCAGTCATGACTGATAGCATTTAAAACAACCCAATTTCCACTTTTATCCACATTTAAACATAAATACAGACAGGAAAATACGTGGTTTTCTGTCCGTATTTATCTGTAAAAATCAGTAGAAATGGAAAACAGGGAGCCCTAATTATAATACAGCAGCAGCTCACCAATATTATTGCAGTAATGCTTGTGACCCCCATACCATTTCACAACTGTGAGGTCCAGTTTTGATCTACAAGAAATCTTTTTAATGGATGTAACATTTCTCTGTAAAAGGTCTGTAATAGACTCCCATTCATCACCCTCATTAAAAATAAAGTAATTGAGAACGATATTTAAATCAATAACTTTAAGAATTATTTAAGAGACCCTGCAGAACAGACCTGTCTCTACCAGGGGGGCCCCTGAATGGCTGGGGCCCTGGGCCAAAGCCCACTTTGCCCATGTCTTAAAACATCTCTGTTTCTGGCCACTGGGGTGCAAGGTTTGCATCAAAAAGCCAGGTCTTGAGGAAAAGTCAGGAAGAGAGTAGAAACTAGCAGAAAAAGGCAAAACAGATGGCAGAAAAACAAGTGAGCAGAAAAGGCAAAATGGAGGGCACAAAAACAAGCAGAAAAGGCAAAACAGAGTAGATGAGGGTAAAAGAGAAGGCAGAAAAACGAGGTGAAAAGGCCAAACTAAGGGCAGAAAAACTAACAGAAAAAGCAAAACAGAGGGCAGGAAAAAACAAGCAGAAAAAGGCAAAACAGAACAGAAGAAGGCAAAAGAAAGAAGTAGCCAAGTTAAATGCTTGTGCTCTTGAGTTAATAAATACTCATTTACTGCTGCAGATGACACTAAACTTACTGCTCTGCCTTCGGACATCCAAGAAGGGCATGGTCTCCTTATTTAATGTAATTTTATTAAGTTGTCTTTCTGTTTTTACAAATAAGGGTCCGAAAGCTTTCCGACCGAGCTGGATCTGGAGTGTTTTCCGACTGAGCCGGACTCCTGCAGTCCGACCGAGCGTACATAGGCTCCCATTGACTGAATGGGTACGTCTCGCACAAGGGCGCCTCCTACAGTGGGTACGCGTCGGTGCTATCTGAACAGTACATGCCTGTGTTGGGGAGACCCTTGGGCTTCGTGTGACAAGGGGTCCGACATGGACCCCCAAAGGCAGCTTCCCAGACGTTTTACGAGCCGGAAACTTCGGCTTAATCCAGCTCTGTCCGACGCATGCATCGTACTGGCTCAGTCAGAATTCACCTCCATTACCAGGCACGGTTTGCTTACAGACGAGGCGTAGTGGCTCAGACCCAGGAACGATTTGGTCAGCGATTTTGCGTTTCTCGCATCATACTTGCTCACTCGTACAGCTGTACGAGTCAGGCCGAGTACATGTGTACGGCTCAAAATTTTGCAGCCGGATCGCATTCGGGGACCTTCGAGTGAGATCGGAATCGGCCCCTAAGAGTTTGCGAGCACTGCAACAGAGATCTCAAATTCTTGCAGACTTATGGAGCCTTGCTTGACCTCCCACTGAATTCATAAACCCAGTATTGGGTATGCAAGTGGCCCGACAAATGTGCAAGACCTCTTGTATTATATTTGCAGCAGTGCTTAATTTGAGCAGGTGGTTTCCAACACCAGCACTTAATTGTCAACACCGGCAATCATGACAGCATGCCAACTGGTGGGCACAACAACAGTTATTTATTAGTTCAATATACATTAAAACTATTGATGCATGCCACTAAAGCCGTTCTTTTAGCTTTGGGGGCCTGGATTAGTCTGAATTGCCACACCTGTGGGAGTGTGATGGGCAATAGTTGTGTTGTTACTGGCACTGGCTGCACTGGCGGGCGCAATGGGGGGTGCAAGCTGCAGTGGCCTCCTGATGAGGGCTCTGACACTTATATTTTTACAAATTAAGCAGTGATTTTTGTTACCTTAGAAAAGTGAGGTTGTGAACCCTGCCCTAGGGACTCAAACCTTTTGGCAACATCGAATTTGTTTTCATTTTAACCTTAGGGGGTCCATTTGGGGCCCCTGTTCTGTGGGTCTCAGAAAACTGTGCTTGCCGACCTATGGCTCAGTCAATTTGTTCCAGGACCCAAAGTCCACAGTCCTGCAATGGCAGCTGCAGAAAATGTTGCATTCGGCCAATGACAGGCTTTAGTTCTGTGGGCAAAGCTTTGGGTGTTTAGACCTAAGACAGGGGATTGGGAAAAGCAACCTCATCAATAAGTTTGAATTTCTTTTTTAATGTAGTCAAAAAATGGGCCATGAACCCAATTTTGCAGACCATCATAGGACCTGCACATTTTGTAAATGTTAATTTCTCACACTCTATTGAGCGGATTTATACCAAACAACACAAATGCTCTTTTTTTTTAGTACTACGTTCATGCAAAGTGTGGTGTAATTCTGTTGAACTGTTATTTTGGTATAGAAGAAAAAATATCCTAGCGAAGACAATTTGGAAATTTTTACAAGGATCTGCAAGAAACTTGCAAATGGGATTAGCTTTATTTTGAAAATTGTGTGCAGATTTGTTAAATGATGCTACATTTATTGAGAAGAAAATGCATTTTCAATGGAAACTCTGACCTTACCATGACTACATAGAGGGGACAGAAGAGGTAACCATGTAATGTGGTCCAAAATTGCCATGAAAGGGTTCTGATGGCATCATAAAAAGGCTGAGTAGTTTGAAAATCTAACCAGAACCCCATGATGGGGATACTGGACCATGTTACACGTTAGCCGTTATGTTTTTTATATTACATGTGTATTTTCGGGTAACTAGCTTAATAAGCTGCTTTAGGGCAGCTAACAATGATGCATACTGATTGAATTAAAATGTTTAGGTTTATCTTTCATGAATAAACTGCTAATAAAGCAATTGCAAATGGAGAGGGCCAGTGGAATTATGCAATTCCACAGCTGCAAATTATATATGGTAGTTATGAAGTCACCACATGTTTTACATAATTTGCACATCTTTCAGATTTGCAAACATGTTTCCAGCTCAAGTGGATTAAAACAATACTACCAGAGAATGTGCCACATAATTTGCCTTTTTACCACATACATTAAATAAACTTTCCACATAATTTAAATAGCCTTTCCATAAAAGCATAGAGGAGCTAACAAGGCAAAACGGTCTCTTGCCAGTTATTAAAGTTGACAAGACCCGTTTTTAGGTTTCGCCTGTCGAAAGCTGCGCAGTATGTGGGCTTTGTCCCGCCTCGGTCTTCCATTGCTAGCTCCATAAATGGAGGCTAGCCATTGAAAGAGAGAGGCGTCCGCCATTCTGCGAGGCGACTCGTGGGCGTTCCGGCGATTTTTTCTCATCCAGCCCCTTTAAAACGCCATTGCGGCGGTGGGCGGTTTTTTTTTTTTTTTTTGGGAAGGCTAGTTTTTGTCATTCTGCCCAAGATGGCGCCGGGGACGGTCGACTTCTCGTTGCTCTGCGCGTTTCTCCGTGGCTTCTTTCCGTCTTGTTATTCTTCTGCCTGGCGGGCACTCCAGTGTTTTCTCAGAGCATTGTTCGCACTTTAAATAAAATAAAAAGGAACAAAAAAGCCTTTGGCCGCCTCACTTGTTAAATGTTAGCTGTTTGTCTCTCAGCCATATCAGGTGCGCAGTCTTTCTTAGTTTTCCACGGTGGTCAGCAGTCCTACGAGAACCTCGTATAGTGAGAAAATACTTATTCCCTCATTACAACCGTGTACGCAGAATAAATCTTTCCGGAAACTCCTCAGATCGTTTACACCGTGTGCCTTTCCTTCCGGCAGCTGAATTCATTTTGCCGCGTTCTGTGATCCCGTCCCCAGAGTGCTGATCTAGCATCTTAGTGACTTCAGGTACGTTTGAATGCAGAAATGTTGCTTGTTGACCTCATGGTCTCAGGTTCAAATCACAAGGGGCATTCCATCATTCTGAGGTCGATAAAATGAGTACCACCGAGTTGGGTAACATTAAACGTGTTATTCAGCGACAATAGGCCTTTCTGAGTGAACGTGTGCTTTACAAATGCAGGTTATGTTAGCATATATTGAAAATATGGTTAATATTAGAAAGTGTTTCATACAGTAGTGTGCTACTGAAACAGACGGTATCCGAACGGTCTCAAGAGTTTTGGACAGATCACGCGTCTGATGAACACATGAGCTCACCAATATATATGAAGATTCCTACACGCTGGGATTCATTATATGAGGCAGGAATGGGCCGAGTGGCCTCAGCAGGACTCCCTCGCCCAGCCCTGCAGTGTCAGCATGAACTGAGGCAAAGTCCCTCTCGAGAGACCAACGTTTGTTTACACTGGAGGCCTGGCGTCTGGCCAGCTGCAGTTAAAAGGTACAACACACAGGGGCGCTTTAGAAACACCAGTATCTTCAGTGATGCAAATGGAGAAGAGTAGACAGTCTGCCCCAGAAAGTAGCCCCTTTTTTGGGCCAGGAACAGTTAATTTGCAGTGCTTAACGGTAAATGGCGCTTATCTGTCTGCCTTTGGGCGCCCTTTGTCCTGAGCCGACACTCCTGCTGGGACAGCGCCTTCGTGAATAGAGCACTTCCTGAAGAAATGGTTACATCTGCAGATGAGAGAAAATGGTCGGTTAGAAAGAGGCGGATCACCCGATGTGCTAATCGATCCTGTGCGAGAACCAATCACGCGCTTTGTCAGGGGCAGTAAGCACTTTGCAAAGGCAATTGGAACAATTACAGCACCAAACTGTTCCCTGTAGGGGGTCATCAGCTCTTTCCTCATCTCTTCCCAAATAAATTGAAGTCATAACACCCCCCCCCCGCCCCGCCCAAGTTACGAAGAAGGAACAAGAAACGTTCCCTACGCACCATGTTTACTCACGAGTGGACTCCAGAATAGAGTTTTTATTTTAAACCTCAGAATGTTCGATTTATGTTTTTTATATAGCGCGAACTCGACCCGAAAGTAGCAGAGCGCTTTACGTGAGCACCAGATACGTTACAGACGGACACATTCGTTTTTAGGCTCGGGGAGATTTGCCCAGAATCACAGGATGTTTGAGCCACCCGCCAGACTCGAACCCGGTTCCCCAGCGTCAAAGTCGCTGCTCTCGCCATTAAGCCACATCCACGTGCAGTTCTTCATTCAACCCCTTTGTTCAGTGTACACCTGATATGTATCTCTGATGCAATTTGGATAAAAGCACGTATAGAGTATTTTTGGGAAATTTATTTTTTAATGTTGTTGTTTAATCGCAATGGTGCGTGACATTGTCGGCCCCTGTTTAACATAACTCATTGTTGGTCAGAGCAACAAGAAAGAGCTGAAGAAAGAAGGCTTGTTGAGTGGATAAATACCCCAGCTGCAATGATTTGTACGCCCATCTCTAATGACAAGGTCGATAAAGTGAATTCATACCCTGAGTGCATAGGATAATGTTGAAAATAAAAACGACATGTACACATCGAGAAGTGTGCAGTGAGCTGATACATTCCCGAGAGTCAGTCACTGCACGTTTATGTTATGTTAGACCTATTTCTATGGCGTACATTCTACCATAGTATTTCAGTTTATTTGTTGCAGCATATGAGGCTGCTGATTCACACACAGATTAGATGGTTGTGTACAATGACCCTTAAGCGGAGAGGGGGAGGGGAAAGCAAGAGTTCACTGAATGAGTTTGGGCTTCTAAGAAAGAACACAGTGTACATTATGGTTCGTAGCAGACCATGTTATAAGATTATGGACCACCAGGGTGGTCTTACTTCTTCTATCCATCGCTGGTGTTTCCGTCTTATTCCAATCTTTCATTATTGGAGGCAGGCTGTGCTTGACTTCCTGTATGTAGTGTAGTGTGGCCTGCATCCTGCCCAATAGTCAGTCGGTCAGTTTTCAGTTTTTTTTATTTTCCTGTTTCCTGTTCTTGTGTCAGTGGTAGAATGCCCTCCTCATCTTTTATTAGCAATGATAACTTCTTACATAGAGTTTCAATGCTGTTGTTTCTAGATGCTGTAAACAACAGGTGTTACATCTGCCCAATTCAATGGTGCTCATTGTACCCACCTCCGAAGCATAGGAATCAGAGTTGGCCTTGCAGGGCTCAATGTTATGACCCGCAGAAGATGAATATGTAATTACTGACCTGTATTGCAGGTTAACATTAGTGGGGTGGGTCCCCAATTCCTTCCTTATTAATAGCAGGGTCTTCATCGCCCTCCTTTGATTTCGTATGCTGTAAAAGATTCTGCATTCCACCTCCTTCATAAGTGATGCCTGCCTCTCTCTTCTATCGTGAGGGGTAGTGGTAGCGGTGTCTGTCTCCCTCTCCCTTCATTAGAGGTAGCAGGGTCTCTCTTCCTTCATTAGAGGTAGCAGGGTCTCTCTTCCTTCATTAGAGGTAGCAGGGTCTCTCTTCCTTCATTACTGATAGCAAGGTCTGCCTCCATCTCGCTCTTCATTCCTGGAGGCACAGTCATTTTACCTCTTCTTTCATTTCAGATAGGAGGGTATGTCTCACCTCGTGCCCAACTCCTCACACAATGCCACGTATGCCGCTCTTATAGATTACCAGCCTCTGTCCATTGCAGAGTCTTTATTCTCCTATCATGAAGCCCCGTCCCCGCTCTCGCGGCACGGTAAGCATCTAAAGAACTAGCCCAGAAAACAGCTTACTCACCGTCACAGTTACTCCCCATGCTTGAAGCTGCTCCTCGAGGCTGGCTGTTTCTGCGGCCTCAATAACAAGAAAAAACTTTTTTTAATGAACTGCATTTGTAACACGTTGCCAGGACTTCAACCCCGCTTTTATTTCTGGACAGTTTTAAATAACGCGAAAGTAGGTATTGGAGTGCTTTACATGAGCACCAACTACATTACACAAGTACATTAGGTAATGTTATTCTTTCTGTGCTGTGGCATTTCTGAAGTAGCGTCCAAACCTGGGCCTGTGGTGTTCCTGGATCCAAAGCACAGTGGTATGCAGTAGTGTATGAGGTTGTTATTCCACTATAGTTGTACGCCGTCTTCTTCCCAGTTCAGTGGTATTCGTCCCTCGCAGTTACAATTGCAGCCTCTCTCGTGTAGTCAGGACATAATGTTTCTACTTCTGAGGTTTCATTTAGCTATTTAAGGTATTCTGGGAGTTGTTTTCGTTTGAGTGGCAGGCCGGATACCAATGGTTTGTTCAGAATAGCCAAGCACTGGAAACATGGCTGTGCTTGCTTCCCTGCCCCCTGGCTGTGCGTGCTTCCCTGCCCGTGCTTGCTTCCCTGCCCCCTGGCTGTGCTTGCTTCCCTGCCCCCTGGCTGTGCTTGCTTCCCCCCCCCTGGCTGTGCTTGCTTCCCCGCCCCCTGGCTGTGCTTGCTCCCCCGCCCCATGGTTCCCCTTCCCCTGGCTGTGCTTGCTCCCCTGCAACCTGGCTGTGCTTGCACCCTGCCACCTGGCAGTGCTTGCTTCCCTGCCCCCTCGCTATGCTCGCTTCCCTGCCCCTCGCTGTGCTTGCTTCCCTGCCCCCTCGCTGTGCTTCCTTCCCTGCCCCCTCACTGTGATTGCTTCCCTGCCCCCTCGCTGTACTTGCTTCCCTGCCCCCTCGCTGTGCTTGCTCTCCTGAGTTTGTGTGTGGCTCTGGGTGTGTGTGTGGCTCTGGGTGTGTGTGTGTGTGCGGCTCTGTGTGTGTGTGTGTGGCTCTGGGTGTGTGTGTGTGTGTGTGGGTCTGGGTGTGTGTGTGTGTGGCTCTGTGTGTGTATGTGTGTGTGTGGCTCTGGGTGTGTGTGTGCGTGTGTGGCTCTGGGTGTGTGTGTGTGTGTGGCTCTGGGTGTGTGTGGCTCTGGATGTGTGTGTGTGTGGCTCTGGGTGTTTGTGTGTGGTAGTAATTGCTGTCTGCTTAGCTCGTTCGTAGGGTACAATAGGTCTCACATTTGCGAGAGATTAAGCTAATGCAATGTAAATGACAATGCCATTTATTTATCTGTTTTCAAAACCAACACATAAATACAAATTTTGTCATTAACAATGCCAATAGCTCTAACTTTTCCAAAGGCGAAACCATTGCATTGTAAATGCTTGTTTACAGTGGTGGTCACCACTCTGTAATTCTAGTTGGGTCAGAGTTTCCATTAGACGAATGATTTTTGTTTTGCTAATAACTTTTGCACCGTTTGACGGGTCTTCACAAAATTTCCAAAAAGCTTAGTTCATTCACCTCAGCTCCTACCTGGTGAGTTTTGGGGTGATCCTACAAGCTGGGGTCGAGGGAAAGAGGAGGTTCCAAAACATCTTTCCCCATGAAATTTCTCATAGGAATTTCAGACAACGATATAGAAAAAACTGCAGAATTAAAATAAATTGGGCAGAAATGGAGATCTTATTTTTGTGATTTGCAGTAAATCTGCTCAGTCTTTTTTGAGAAATTAAGGTTCAAGATTTAGTGATATCTGGACAATTGGTTTCCAGGTGAGTACCGTGGTACTTGTGCATTTCCTTAAATTAATTAAACAGAGCTATCTGATTGGCCGGTAGGGCTTCTTTTTCCATGGGCAGTCTCAGTCCGAGGGGGACCACTATGGGTCCCGTGGAAGTGAGCAATATGATTGGTTGGCCGCACCAGAACAACAGAAACAGAGATGGTGCCGCCAACATTACAGGACACAGGGACTCAGTCCACGTGGCTTTAAAGCAAAAAAAAATATAGAATAGAAGAGGGCAGGGTAGTGGTATACAGACCCCCTTACAGTTATGCGGGGTCCAAGAGAATCCCCCCTCCAGGCACAGAAAACAAATAGAAATGTTTTTTCACCATGTGGGTCCTATGATATCCAGTGGGAGCCAGCTCAACCCCATGTGGTCCAAAGGGTCTCTAGTAGGAGGAGATGGGGGTCTGCATTTGGTCCAGCTGGAGTACTTTGGAATATTAAAATGATAATAACAAAAAGAACTACCTCCTGTTGGCAAATGCTATGAGGAGACCATTCCCTCAAGACAGTCAAGCTGCATTAGGTGGCCAAGCCTCTCCTACTCACGCCCTTCACTCTGTAGCACACCCTCTGCATGTAGATGACCTCTTTTGCGCAACCAAAGAAAATTAGGTGGCCGAGACTCTACCACATGCAGCTTCCATATTGTACAGAAGAGGAGCCCACTCCATCTCCACACATCTATAGCCATGTATGGGACTGTTTATGTGCATGCCAACTCTTGTGCTCAATCAATGAAATGAAGGTGGCCAAGCCACTTTAATGGACCACCTTTGCTTTGCACAGAACTCTTTACAGAGAACCCACACATTTCAGACTCCCAAGCCCCAGTAGGTGGCCAAGCCCCTATAATGCATATGCTGTTCCTTATACAGAAGTGCTCACAGAGAGCCCACTCACTCCAGACACCTGAAAATGATTAGTTAACCGAACCCCTATTATGCACACTATTAACCGCATTAGGTGGCCAATCCCCTACTACAAGCAGCCTTTGCCTCACCCTCAGATCTTCACTGAAAGCCCACTCTCTTCAGACAATATGGCCCAGTTACTGGGGCAAGGCCCTACTATGCACAGCCTTCACGTTTTTCAGAGCTCTACATGGAGATCCCACTCCCTCCAGATACCCTATTCTCCTTTACTGGACAAGCCACTACTATGCACAGCCTTTGCCATGTACACATCTTTTCATATTTGTAATGCATTTGTAAATGGCTATAATGGTTGTAAAAAACATTTGTCTTTGTTACAGACTCTCAGGTGCAGCACACACCTATATGTGTAGCACAGAGAGACTAATTTACTAAGGACTGGCACAACAAACAAGGTTGTTGTGGCCCATTGCATTAACTTGAGAGAGTAGTGCCTACAAGCAAACGTCACTTGTGCTTTCTCAATGTGTTGGCTCATTTATTACTGCCTTCTGCAAACATATGCACCATTGCGCTATGGTGCAAGGGTGTTGTTAAGTTCTCTGAAAACAGCAGTAGATTCTTGATAAGATGCAATTATCTTCATTATTAAGATTCAGGTAACAGCCACATCCAAAACCCCACTGAGCTCGAAACCTTAGTCCTACAATTATATCCTAGTATCTATCTCTGCATTTCAACAAGTGAGGTCATCCTGAGTATACAGCACACCACTCGCCCCCAACACCCAACATTGTACAAAAAAAAGAAGCAAATTCCCCAATGTGTCTAACTATAAAACACACCAAAATAATGTAGACAAATGGGTGCAAGGGGAATGTAGGGAGGAACACCAGGTTTTGAGCTAAATAGCGAGAACCTTAAATATAGTCTTTTAACCTTAGAGGCACTCTGGTGATGCGTTGTGGTCTCCACACTGAATGTTTCTTTAATTGAGCATTGCCTAAAGAAGTAACACTAGGACCTGGAGACGCAGACACTGGATTCTCAGACTTAACATCCACCGGAATATGCCACTTTGTTCAAAATCCACATTTTATGATCACTTGTTTTCAAAGCATTTTAAACAGTTTAGTAATTTTCAAAGTCTGACTAAACTTTAAAAGTTTACTGTCCTTTCTTGGAGATTTTATTTTCATCCAGTCACTAACCTGCAGAATTGTTCTTTTTATTGCTTTCTGCACATCATACTGATTTTTCCTCCTCACCATTTTCTCCCTTCCTCTCTTTTTCCACCCTTCCACTTTGCCTCTTTGGCCGTCTACCTCTGCTCTTTTATTATTCACCCACACCAGAATCCCCTCTCTACTGGGAAACCTGCCCCTGAGCAGTTGAAAGGGTGTGACCCCCGAAGATGAGTGTGGAGTTAGGATATATTCATGCACCTTCTTCATGAGTTCACACTCTCAATTCACCACACGCACAACAGCTTGTTGAAACTCTCCTTTAGTGCTTTTATAAACCGTTCTACAACGCCATTACTTTCGGGATGGGGAAGCATTGCCTTTTTATGCTTTATGTCTCTTGTCTTTAAGAACTTTTCCACCACACAAGAAGTGAACTACACCCCAGTATCTTTAAGAAGAGTTGAAGGAAAACACTCCCTCTCAAATAATTCCTCCAGAAAATGTATCACCAGACACCACAGAGTTTACTATTTTGATCTCTGGCCAGCAAGAGAACATATCAATGCAAACAATGACATATCTATCACACGTTTTGATCTCCAAGGGACCCAAAATGTCTAAAGCTATATCTGCCAATGGACCAGAAGCTTGTTCTCTCAAGACCATGGGTTAAGTCCTTCATTTAACACACTCTATGCAATTCCTCACTTCACTTTTGATCATCATGCCCATGCTAGCCACCAGTATCCTTCCTGGGTTCTCTGTTTGGATTTGGCTATACCCATTTGACTGGCATTTGCATTATCCACAAACTTCTTTCTCGAATTGTACGGAGGTATATGTTTACTTCCTCTCATAAACAAGTCATCCACAATGTTTAACTCATCTTTCACCTGTCAATACGTTCTAATGTTTTCCTCACATTCATTTATGCCACACCAATTATAAGAAATAAGTGTCATAATTTTCTGCAGTACTAAGTCATCCATTAATTACCATCAGTAATAAGAAAAACATTCATCTCTTCTTCACAGTCTTCACCACTTTGCGCTCTTTGTTTGTTTTCGTTGCCAGGGAACAGCTCTCCCACGTCTGTAATGTCACCTGGTGCACTCTTGAGATTGTTAGATGCTTGAGACTCCAGGTTGCAGTTGGGTCGGGCATACAGGCATACTGGTGAAACCAGCATAAAATATAAAAAATTATGGTAGGAATGCTTCCATTTATTCAGCATTGAACAAACACTACTCCACTGAAGATGTTGCGTCAAGTTGATTTTAGTGTAGTATTATTTTTTTAACCCCTTCAGGAGATAAACACTGCCAGCAACACGTCGCTCATTACCACTGTCAAGTTCACTGAAGAAACAAGTAGATTCTTAATAAGTTGCAATTATGTTCTTTATCAAGCTTCAGGTAATAGAGACCCCAGCTAGCCACAGCAACAGCCAACAGTTGACTCTGCTAGAATTCTCAGTCCTACAAATATACCCTAACAAACATTTGCACATTCTAACATGTGAGGTCATTATGAGTATACAAAACACCACAGGGATCTATGTGGAGCTCAGGATAGGTTTTTTGCAGGAAAGGCTCCCTTCCTCCCACAAAAACCTTCCTTATTCTATTTTCTCTTTGTCTGAGAGGTGAAGTATACCCCCTGGGTAGTGTCCTCATAAATTATTCATATATGCTAAGGATAACGTCTTAGCATTATTGATTGGGAAAAACCCTCCCTCTGTATGGAACTAGGTGAAAGGTTTAGTCCATAAAAGGTGTCAATCCTTATAAGGCATTCTTTTCCTAGAAAGGCGTTCTGTCCTTATTAGGAGTTATGTCTTTATAAGACTTGTTTATGTGAAATGTAGGGGAGATGATGTCGGGAAAGGGTACAATGTTCCCTGGACCTATATTAGAGTTCCGATATGAAATATAACACCCACTCCTCCAATATTCAACAATAATAATACACAGTTGAGATACACATACTTAACTGTGTCAGTGCATAAAATTATCAATGAGCCATCTAAAATGTTTCTAAAAACGTTAAAAAATAATTAAAAATCAGATTAAAAAAACGAGGATAGAAAAATGTTCTCTTAAAATATGATGTTTGTGTTAAAGTTCTGCAAATCACAGTCCTAAATGAGTTTGATCAAACACGTTGAACTACTGCAAGCGTTCTTAGAAGGCCATGCTTTGTTATTGAAAGTGGCAATTTGAGGAATTTTGTTGAAATGAAAGGGGGAAAAAAATGTGAATTAATTCCCAGCACACAATGAGCCAGATTTAGATTAAATGTCCGGGCTGGGAGACGCAACATTATCTCTGCCTGCAGCTGCAGGGCACAAACATTGTAATACCTCGCATAGCACGTCATGGGTGCATATATGAAATTCAGTGCTGCCAACAGCTGGTGGAGAGGCAACCGGTGCTGTATTCGATACCTCGGTGCCAATGATGGAGCTGAAATTCAACTCAGTTGAAAAGGGCACCTGCGGATCCTCAAGGAATGGATTTGTCAGGATGGGAATACGCTGAGGAAAAAGTCGAGCATGGGACTGCAGTGGTTCCTGGAGTCTAAGCCTGCTGGCGTCTCCATTAGAGGTGTCAGACAGATGTCCAACTCGCATTCTCCTATGCAAAACAGGCATCGCAAAACAGGTACGATGCAGTCTTCAAAGACTCGTCTGAACGATAGGACCCAAGAAGCACTTCGTTCGCGAAGGCGAGGTGCACCCAGATGTTGTACCATGAGCTCACTGTAATATCTCTCCAGGAGAGGTTTTGCCATCTCGCTGGTGGTTGGTCCGTCCATTACATAGCAGGTAAATGACAGTCAGGATTCCAGCTATTGCAAGCAGGATCAGAGGTAGACCCCTGAAAATGCTTCCAAATATGAAGTGTATAAAATTAGGAATAACTCTGAGGATTGTTTGAAAGGTGCTAAGGAATCCTGACCCAATGGTCTTAAGTAGGTGTACAATACCACTCGTATCTGACATATCAAAGATATGACCCACCATTTCTATGAAATGTAGAGGGCAGTTGGTACGAATAAGTGCCTGTAACTCAGTTGAGCTCCTGGCGATATGAAGTTCAAAGGTTTCTTGTGAAGAGGTTAAGGGTACCGGTCTGTTGTAAAAGCATGGCTTTCATTCTACTCAAAGCATCAAACTGTATAAAAGAAACATTCAGTGAAGGCCATAGCGGTGCCTCCCTGACTGTATTTTTCGTTGGAAACAATACTTGCATACAGCAAGTAACCCTGGTGTTCATGGTGACCAGATAGGCGATGCCTGGAAGCACACCAGAGCAACCTTGATCATTCAGCATCAAGTAACTCCCATTCAAAAGTAACTTTAACACTGGTACGATCATGGCAGCTGGAGTTCCTTTCATGTGGCAAGACAGATTCGCTATTGCACTATTACATGCTCCATGCAAAACAATATTTTGGCACATGAGAGAACCGCTTAAAGCGTTCTTGCAGTTTGTACCACTCAGAAACACTTCCCGATCCCCACTCCGGCATCAAAATCTTTATGTTAAATCCAAGGATTTCTTCATCTATTCTTTACCCAATTTTTCATATCTGCCTGCTGAAATGGAATTGTACAGGAAATGATACTCATAATGTTGGTAACAGTACAATGTGTCATAATCTGAAGAACATTCTAACATTTCATTATTAGAAAATGCATTAGTTTTCGCTAAATCAGACAATATGTTATTGATTCTTTCAGTGTCCCAATCATCAGAAAATGTACTTGAGGAAATGATCTCACTTAATGAAATTTTAAAAACATGATTAATTTTTACAAGTTCGGTCGGTCCGAAAATGTAAAAATCAACCTTGTCCCATACTATACCATCCGGTATAGGAACTGCTGTAATGTTCAATGATAACAAGTCTTTTTGTTCACAATGTGATGATGGATGTGGCTTCAGTAGGATGTTGACCTTTTGGGCTTTGGAACTTTGTTAAAGATAGGGTCCATTAATAAGCATACTAAAATTTAGTACTAAACCTAGCCAGAAAAGATAAACAATATCCCATAAATTACCCAGAGTTCAATCCAAGGTGATACCAAGTATGTCTTTTGAAGAAAGAGAAAAAAGTTATTTAATTGTTACTTGAATGGTCTTTTGGCTGGCATCGTTTCCGGTTCTCTTGGATCCAGAGAAAACATATCAAAGTTCATGAAATAGCCAGAAGCAATTCGATCAATTGTAGGAATTGCATCAGGATTAGTTGAAATTACTTTCCTCTCGACGAGGCATGTTGATGTAGATGTCTGTATTAGGTCTAACTGCAACTTGTGAATTATTCTGATGTTCATTTTGAATTTGAATGTCTGGTGCAAGTGGAACAAATTCCATAGCATTGTTGCTTAATCCGTCATTCCTTACAGGTGGCTCTTCAAACGCGATGAGTCTTTCTGTTTGAACTTCTTGGATTGTAGCAAGAGAAGGGCGTCTGGTACAGCAGAGTCCACGAGGCCTACTGTTTAGTATCGACCAGATAGTTTGGTTTGATTAAGTCTATTGAGACAAATCTTTTCTCCTTTTTTCTGGCAAGAGGAGGGAGCAGCACCGTTCTGGTTCCGTGTACTGCAAGGATTGGTACAGGTTTTCTGTATGAAGGTCCAAACTCCTTTTTGTCCGCAATTTTCTCTCTGAGAAGATCCCCGACTTTTGGGATCCAGACAGGTCTTGCTTTGACTACCTTGACTTCCTCAGTGGTGGTCTGCTTTAGATGGACATTGCTTTGTTTTGTCCTGGATTCATTTAGATCCTGTAAAACAGTCAAATGATCATGGATATCAAATGATATTTTATCCGCCACTGGGCCTTCACAAACAAGATCAGGTATCCACATTCGTGTCCCAAAGTGAACCTCATATGGAGTGACACCCCTAGAGAGTTTCTTGGCTGGTTGTTTAACTCCCACTGTACCCCTTAAAGGTGTTTGACCCAACTACCACCCTTGCCTTACACCCTAGCTGTTAAAGATTGCATTAAGTCACGTTTTTTTCTCTCCACAACCGCATTACCCTCAGGATGGTACAGAGATGAGAATCGCAATGCTACGCCCATTCCTTCCATGGCCTCTTTGGAAGCTCGAGAGCTTAACGCAGGGCTGTAGTCAGAATATAACGTGCTAACTGCGTATGTGCTGATAAAGACTCGCAAATCTTTTATAACAGTTCGAGCGTCAGCCGAGCGCTGAGACCATACCCATAGGAATCTCATGCTGGAATCCACTACAGCCATGATATATTCGTAAGCTCCATCCGTTGGTAAGGGACTGCAGTGGTCCAAGTACACACATGCAAGAGGTTTGTCTGATTTTAATAATGGCGTCTGCGCGGGTTTTGCAAACATTGAGCCTTTCATCTGCTGGCAGATGTCGCAATTCAAGACTTAGGGCCAGATGTAGGTAAATTAGATTTACCGATTCATAAATACCGAATTTTAAAGATTCGGTATTCATGAATCGGTAAATCTAATGCAGGTAATTATTCGGTAACAAATACCGAATCGGTAGGATTCGGTATTTACCGATTCAGTAATTACCGAATCGGTATTTACCATTGATTCCTATGGGCCTTGAAGCCCGTAGGAATCAATGGCAAATACCGATTCGGTAATTACCGAATCGGTAAAAATACCGAATTGCCAAGGGGGACAGGGTGTCACTTTGACACCCTGTTGCACCCCTGTTTCTGGCTTGTGTGCCATGTGACACACATACTTGCCCTTAGGGCATGTATGTGTGCCACATGGCACAGGTGTACATCCACAGATGTGCATGTACACATGAATTTGTTATTTACCACTCAATAGTATTGGGTGATAAATAACGAATTCCTAAGGGCCTGTGGCACTGTTTACTGTGCCACCTACATCTGGATTTACAGAATTGGTAAATTTACCGATTCTGTATTTTACCGAATCGGTAAATTTACCGAATCAGTAAATTTACAGATTCTGTAAAATAAAGGCCCCCTACATTTCAAAACAAAAATAACGGTCGGTAACGGCCAAAATCGGCTGGTACCGACTGGTATTTGGTCTCCTACATCTGGCCCATAGTCTTTAGTTTGCGTAGTTAACCCTGGCCACCAATAGTGCTGTTTCAGTTAAGAAATAATTGCTGTAACACCTCAGTGTGCAGAGCCCAAACCTTTGTGTGCAGCTTGTATTAAACCTTGCCTACAATCCATATTTGGTATTACCCTATCCACCACTCCAGGAATCTGAGCATATGGAATGTTTTGTGCATCTAACTTGTAGGAGTATTTGAGTGGAATTGTTTTAGGTACTGCTGAGCTGCCTTTGAGTGAAGCAATGACAGCTACCATAATATCTCCGTCTATTCTCGTTTTTGAATGAGTGAGTGCAGTTACGGAAGCCGTGCGAACTGCCCCCTTTGCTGCTTCATCAGCCAATGAATTCCCTGCAACGTGAACACCATCACGTTGATGACTCAGTGAATAGATCACATGAGTCCTTGGTAGCTCAGTTTTTAACTCTGGTACCTGTTCCCATAACATGTTATGCTTCATTGTGCCACCTTTCACATCCTTAAACCCATTTTGTTTCCAATGATGTAAATACTCATGGTACGACTGTACACAGTAAAAGGAATCACACTCGATTAGTGTGGGGAATTTGTGATCCGTATTTACAAGTGCCAGTATTAGTGCTTTTAATTCTGCCAGCTGTGCCGTGCAGTCTCCTAGAGATTGTTTTTTTGTGCAACTAGGGCTAGGATGGAACTTGCCATCACCCATGCGACCTTTAACAATAGCACATGCTGAAAAATATTACTGCTTACTTCATATGGCCGGTTGTGCAGATCCATCAGTATATATAATATATTCATACGGATTGAGAGGCAAGATTTTATTTGGTAGAGGATATTATTGTTCGTATTGCAGGAATGCTTGTGTTTTTAAACTTGGATAAAACCTGTATTCAACATCCTTTGCAGTAAGAGATTTAGCCATTGCATACATCTTGATTGTAAGGCTTTTGCATTTGGGATGCTGGCCTTTGTAACAGCTTTTAAAGCCGGTACCTGGGTTACAACAATAGTGCGTTTCCCCTGAGCCAGTGCTCTTTCTCTTGCTCAGCAGTCTGAACAGCTGTCAGGATTTTTTCTGTTGAAGTGAAACGCATTTCTGCATTTGTGTACAGGTGTGATTTGTATGCGATTGGTACTGCTTTTGCCTTCATTGAAGGTCAAATAAGTTTACCCGCAGTGACCCGCAATTATACAGATCACCAAGTGGCGTATGTTTACGCGTGTTTGGAAGCTATCATGTCTTCCTGGGGTGAACGAAGAATATTAGTATGTTCTGGTGTCCAATTTCTGACTGAAAAGTCAGGTTTTATTAAGGCATAGAAAGGTTTTACCCTTTGTGCGTAATCTAAAATGTATGTTCTGCCGAAATTTAGGAATCCTAGTATTGATTGTACATTTTTTCATGATTTTGGAGGCTGGAGCCGCGCACACTTTTCTCTAAAGTTTGCTGACATCCTTTTCCCTTCACTTGACAGTTCATATCCCAAAAATAGGACATTTAAGTGGGCTATTTTTGATTTTTTTAAGTTAAATTTGTAGCCCTCAGTGGCAAATCCCTTAATAATGGTGCTTACCCTGGTCAAGTGCCTCTCTAATTTGTCGTCGGTTAGATAAATATCATCCACATAGGACAATGCTTCATCAAATTTTTGAAGTAACTCTGTTACCCTTGCAGAAAATACCCTGGGTCTATTCTTATACCCTTGGGCTAGTTAACAAAATTGTCGCTGGGACCCTAAAGCACTGAATGCGGTCAACTACCTGCTTTCAGGTGCTTTATTTTGGCAGAAAAATCCATTTGAGAAATCAAGTGTTGTTTTGTATTTTTTGCGCACAATGTTATTCATTAATGCAGCACTATGTGCATTTTGGACAACAAATGTCTTTGTGCATGAGTTTAAATGTCTGTAATATAAAACTAGACGATATGTATTGTCTGGTTTAGAGACGGGAAACAAAGGATTGTTCATTGGAGAGGTACATTTTTCAATAACCCCCTGGTATTCAAGTTGATCTAAGATCTCCCTGACCTGTGTTTTAGCTTCTTGTTTTATTGGATATTGCCTCTGAGCAGTAGGTGAAACTTTTAACGGGATCACGTGGTGTATTGAGTCCTCATCCCACCCAGTGTGATTAATGTACAATGCTGGAGCTTGGGCTACTGCCCACTCGTTTGCATATGTATGTTTAAGGTGAACGGGAACATGATCAGAAAATGCAGGAAAAATTATAATTTCTCCTATGGGGCACTCCGTTACGAATGCAGGCGGCAAATATTGTGTTGCTAACAGGATGTCATAACAAGATAATAAGTTCTTCCAAAAAAGACCTTTTACTTTTCTGGGCTTGTCCCCTTCCATCTGGACTGTTATTTTGTATACCTTATGTGTGACTCTCACCCCGGTGTCTGGTGTTTCCAAGATGATGTAATCATTCAACTCCGCTGTCACCAGAAGTTCCTTCAGGTTCTGGCGAGCTATTGCTACATCTGCCACACTGTCTAGCATCATCAGAGCCCATTCCCCATTCAGATGTTGTGTTCTCAGAATTCTGGGCATGTCTGATTTTCAGACCAGCAACTTTCTTTTTCCTGAATTGAGGTTTTGTGTTCTGACCGTTCTTCTCTTTCCGAGCTTTTCTTCGAGCCCTGAAAGGAATAAGAGGAATGTGTATCAGTATACTGATACCAGTCAGGTTCCCTAATATTATCCCTATTCCTAAAGTTGTACCTCTTTTCAGAGGGCTCCTGTGGAGGAGACCTACCTCAGGACTGAGATCTCGTGTCTTTAGAGCTTTGTTTATTATTATCCCACTTCTTTTTAGAAGGAGGCGTGTGCTTAGAAGTGTCCTTTTTGGGACTGCCCATTAGTTGAGGTTTTAAAGCTCCCCCCCCCAAAAAAAAAACTATCCCAGCCTAATTCTGCATACACAGTTTCAATTACTTTGGGTAGTTCATTCACCTGTTCTAGTGGAGAGAACTCCCTTAGGCGTTGGCAGATTGACACTGATACTGCTACCCCTTTAATGTTACTTAGTATTATGGCTGATACCTGGTCGTAGTTATTTATTAACTCAATCCCTAAGTTTAGGGCAGGCTCTGCTCCGTGCTCATTTTTTATACATCTTAATATATCTGGTATTACTGCTAATGAAGGAATACCATAGGTCTGGTATATATGGCAGCAAAGACTGTACCCCAAGAGCTACAATCCTCTAACTGTGGTGTAAACCCCATGGGCAAGCAGATTGTTAACATTCTGTGTTTTTCAAATGGTGTTGTATTTGGGTATACTGCTTCTAACTGAGTGATTTACTGAACTACCAAGAAAGGAATTTGTTCACGTTTGTGGGCAATTTACCCATTACCACATGCAAATGTTTGTGGAGTAATTTTAGTAACTGTGCTCTGTGTAGGAGATGCATTTGGTGTAATTACTGTTGGTTGGGCCTCTAGTGTCCTCAAGACGAAGCATGTCATGTTTCTTTAAAGTTTTATCAACTCTTTGTGTTGAACAAGCAGTTCATCACATGGCATTGTGTCAATGTCCGGATGTGGTGCATAGGTCGCTAGTATTCACCATGTTGCTCCTGGTCTTCTTAAAGGACCAAGCCTTGTTTTTTTTTCTTGAGTGGGGTAGGGTGCCATTAAACCAGAAAATATGTTCCTGGTAGGGTAGCGGAATTTCAATCTCCTTAAACAGAGTGTAGCCCCTGGGACTTCTTCATGTGTGTAATAATGAAACGTTTTTGTTACAGCATTTGCTGCTAGGAATGTAACCCATGAATAGAGCACCTCTGTTTGGAAATCTTTGTGTGCCTTTATCACAAATATTACTACACCTCCTCTGAGTGGTAAACCCTGTTTGAGTAGTTTAACTGTCAGAGTGTGTCTTACATTGCATGCAATATGTATTGCATCAGCATCTTCCTCTTCATCTGGAAGTGCTTGTTCTAGTGGGTTTAAGGCTGGTGTAATCATTGTGTATAGAACACAGACTATCTTTCCAAGGAAATTATGATAAGGTTTGTATGCACAATTCTGTTCCTTTCAAGCTTGATTAACCAACATCCAATAAATAGGACAATTTTCCTACTCAGTAGCGGTGGAGTTTTGTGGCCACCCACTCCAGACGTCTCTGGTTTTTGAGAGTAGGGTGTCTCTGAGAATAAGCATGACTGAGCTACTCCGATCCTACTGTTAAATAAGTACAAAACCAAACGTTGGTGGTGTCATGCAGTGTAGTTCCTATAGTACCCCTGCAGGGCCTGCGCTTTTGGATAACATACACTGTGGGTCTGGTGGTAAACTGATTCTGTGCACTCCCACCGCGTATGTTAGCCGTGTTTTGCATTAGCTACCTCACAGTGCCACTAGAATCTCCTTTCATCAGAGAGATTTGTTTTTGGCAACCACAGAACATAACAAACCCTGATTCCTCAGACTCAAGGAAACTACTATACTACTTTTCACCCAGTCACTCCTGCTTACACATTTAGTCTCAGAGAGATACATGGAAGGAACAGTTGAGCGTATTTACAATAAGAATTTATTGCACCGTTGTTCTTCTTGTGTAAAATATATGTGCTGCTACAACTGCTACACAGTAGCAGAGATATAGGATCAACTGTACAGTGAATAAAAAGGAATAGTACAGTGCCACCATTTTGCAATAGTCATGAACAAATACATGAATATAAAATGCATTTATAAAATAAAGCGCATACTCCTACGATGCCTGTCCAGATGTACCTAAGTGTACCTAGCATGTGAGTAGGTGCGAAAGAGCTAATAAGCCTAGGAGCCAAGAATCCTGCTAGAATTTGGTCAAACTGTGTGGGACCTCGTCCTGGTCTCGAGTTGGACACCCGTAATGGATGCTTAGACCACCGTCAGCTGGAGTGACTTCATGCAGGAGCCTCAGCATCTCCAGTCAGTGTGTAGACCTTGAAGTCTCGGTTCACTCCAACTACTGATAGCAAGAGGTGTTGTATTTATGCATTCCTTGTGCGTGTATTAGCCATTGATTAGTATGACGTATGGGATTAAACATTGTGCGTAGATAGGAGAGGTGAAGTATACGCCCTGGGTAGTGTTCTCATAAATTATTCATATGTGCTAGGGATGACGTCTTAGCATTATTGATTGGGAAAAACCTGCATGAAACTAGGTGGAAGGTTTAGTCCATAAAAGGCATCAATCCTTATAAGGCGTTCTGTCCCAATAAGGCATTCTGTCCTTATTAGGAGTTATGTCATTATAAGTCTCATTCATATGAAATGTAGGGGAGACGTTGTAGGGAAAGGGTACGATGTTCCCTGGACCTATATTAGAGTTCCGATATAAAATATAACAGGCCCAGCACAAAAACCCTCAAGACCCAAGTGCTCATCCCAAATGAGAATGAAAGGGTAAAGACATCAGTAAATGAAGTAAGACAGTAATTGTAACCAATCCATTGTCTTTAATGTGTGCATCATATGACCGGCAGTACTCCCGTGGGATGGTAACACCCAAAAATGTGTCAAGTTCACAAAAGACTCAAGGAATCTTCATTAATTGACCCAATAAAAAAAACTCCAGGCTCAAACTTAAATTAAAACACTCACTAACCACAACCTTTTCTTGTTTATGTGTCCAACAGTGCTCCCACGGGACCCAGAACAGGAAGTAAAACCCACACCGAATTCCAGTAGGACCATCCAATTGGTTCCATGAGTTTCTTAGGAGTACCATAAACCTGAAGAAAGTATAAAGGAAAAATAATAAAGTTAATAACAGGCTATAAGTTGAAACATTAAAGCATGCTACTGAAATTTCAAAAGATAACATTGATGGTACTCCTAATGATATATTACTTTACATAAGAATTATCTGGAAAAAAAAGTTGGTAGAGTTATAGTTGGTGTGGTAATAACATTTTAATATACATTAAATAAAAGCACTGTAATTTACTTAACAAAAGGTGACATTATAGCTAAGTATAGAAAACACCTTTAGCGTATGTTAAAAAAACTTGAAATTCACTGAAAAAATAAAGGTTAAAGTAACCTTTTAATTAGGTGAAAATATAAGTCATGTGACATTTTAAACACACAAATTAACTGAAATTTGTCAGTTATAATTCATTGAGCGAACTACAGCGTGCGTCCCCACTAAGCACAACTTATGATCTCACATATTACATCACTCATGACATGTTCAATGACCTACTTTATAAGCTGCAAATGTATAAAACAATCTTTGTTTTGGTATTCCGTATTCATCATATAATTCCTCAAATGGCTGTGTTGTCCTGTCTGTGTATAATTGACTAAGGGTAAGCAAATTTAGCTTACTCCAGCATCCCAAATAGCTGACATGGACAACTATTTAAAAATTAGCACTGTACCCAACTGAAGAGTAGTGGTGAAAACTCGAGATATGATACAAAGATTTGATAGCCAGAGAGATTTTCTTATAGACAAGAAGTGTCCTAAATCTTGTATGTTTGAAATACGCTCTGTCTATCATGTATTTCTAAAGTAATTGAACCTGACAGAAAGCCTGATAATCAGAAAAAATGAATTCTCCTTTTTTTGGGCCAACTATAACAGATAGTCTAAAGATGAAGGAGGAGATATAATATATCCAAAGTGACGGGAGCACCATACCCCCCCCCCCACTATGAGTTTGTTGAAAGAAGCGTATGGGGAACATCTGCTTCTTACAATGCAATATGAATTTTTACCAGCTCATTTCAACCCTTTTAACCCCTTTAGTGCTAAGGTACAATTACTCTGCTGCTTCAATTTCCATTGAAATCAATGGAAAGTCCATGACGAGTTACCCTTGTCATTAGCGGCGAAGAGGTTGAAGAAGGCTTTAGGAAGAAATAGAAGGATGGAACTAAATATAGAGAGAAATCGAGGCAAGATAACCATTTTCATAACATTACATCTGTCTATTAGACCCAGATGTAAACTATCCAATTTCCTAAATATTGCTGATGAGGCTGAATATAACAAATCAGACATGAGACTTATGATTTCTTCCATATTGATGGAAATTAATACGCCCAAATAAGTGACTGACGCAACAAAACAGACATTATGTATTTCTGGGGGTTAATTTATTAAAATATCAGTCACACCGAGATTTTCTTATATTGTAGGGCAGCATATTCGATTGCTGGAAAATCAATTTCAGGATGTAAATATGCCGAAACTGTCTGTCTTAGCTAAAAGTTTAACTTCCAACTTTTATACCTGTGAAGGAGGAATTGAACTAGATAGTTTTAACACTTGTATGTACAGCTTCAAAAAAAGAGCAAAAAGCTATGGGGACAAGGTTGCCCCCCGTACCTGGAAATGTAATGAATATTATTTTAAAAGATGCAGCAAGATGCTACAAATGTCAATGATGTGCAAGATAATGACACATATAAACATCTGTTAAATATGACTCAAATAAAATTGAGAAATATTGTTGAAGACTTAAAAGAAGCATCCACAAGTTCATCTGCATCAATGGTGGCACTATTTAAAGACTATTTACCATATTGCTCTGTATAAACTGCAGGACAGATGCCTACCATATCTCATCTTAAAAGGACAAACACAAAGAGCAGAAAGACAGGATGCATCGTCACATAAAAGATTTGAAGATCTAGACAACCCACCTTAAAGAAACTCATACAAAAAAAGATTACTATGTACCAAAAAATATATAATGAATGTTTAACAAGTATTCATCCAGACAGCTTTAAAAATGCACCCACAAACACAAATACCATGATGCTATTTCAATTGTAATCAGGCCCTTTGGGGGCACCTAAAAAATACACTTGAAATATTTACTGCATAGCAAACAATGCATTTACATAAGAAAAGTTAAAAATCCCAAAGACATAGGCTTTGCACCCCTCAATGAAGTAGAAAACCTCTACAACTTAATGCTAGGCTAGAAATTCTGTAAAAAAAAATGAAGATGAACAAAGTCCCCTCATGGACTAGTTTGAGGGCACCTGTTTTTCATGTATGCTATGTTCATGGCACTGGTCTCAGGGCAGGTTCCAGATTCCCTAGCAGAATGACTATTACAGCATGCTCAACCAGGAAGCAAACACAAACAATGCAGTAGAAGAGTAGCATGCCTTCCCATTGTACACTTTGAAGGAGTCACCCTCCCATGTATCAATTTATAGAAAGTCTAAAAACAGAACAACGCTATCAAGACGTATGCCAATCACAGTGACTTGCCCTAAAACTACACCCCAAAAATGCAAAACAAATTAGACAAATGCATTAAGGCAAAAGCAGAATAGCTGACTTTAAGGCTACCACCGCTCCTATTGTATTAAAAGGGAATAGTGGGTACAGAATAAAATGGGACCCAGTTGACTTGAACATTTTCGAGGGTAAGATTGTGGCGGACAATAATGTTAGTGTTGAGATGTCTTTCTGATGAGATTTCCCAGAGTACCCTAGTTTGAAACATTATTTTCAGTTGTCTCGCATGCTTTAGTAACCAGTCATCCTGTACCTAGGTCTCTTTACCCAAGATGGTTCAATAGTGCATGCTCGAATGCACAGAGACAAATAAAGCTTGCTCTAAAGGCTTCCCCTAAAGATACATAGCAAGCTAGAAAGGCCGAGCTGAGAAGTGAAGAATGGAGGATCTACTGGCGACAGGTCGCTTAAGAGATTCGAGAAACGTTTGGGAGGTTATAAACCGGCCAATGCTCTCAGAAGCATCTTCAAAGATAACCCTGATTTATCGGCCCCCTTACTTGCAAATATCTTCAGGGTTGCTAATATTGGCCCACTTCCACTGTCATGGAAAGAAGCTAATGTAGTCCCAATTTTTAAGAAGTGGGATCAAGCTGAACCTGTTTTTTATAGGCATACCTCCTTATTAGATGCTAAAGTTAAGATTCTGGTGAGGGTCCTTTTGACCCACCTAGAAGGATAGGCTACCTCAAATAATATTCTATCAGAGGTCCAATATGGCTCTAGACAAGGTATGGTCATGGTTGAGCAGTGTCTAAATTTGTCACTTATTGTGGGCAAATATACCAAGCTCATGAAGAGCTCTTTACAACTAGCATTCATTAAAGTGCATTCAACACTGTCAATCATGGTATATTCTGGGATATGATAAGGAACATAGGGTAGGAAGAACCCCTCGTCCTTCTCCTCCAGAAATTGCATTATGATACTACAGTGAAGATGCGCTATGGCCTGGGAGGTGAGTGTACCCTCCTCTATAGTTTCAAAAGAGGGCATCCGGCAGGGATGCATCTTGGCTCCATTTTTATTCCTGATCTACATAAATTGTCTAAAGGCCATCTTACTGCAGGAGGAGTTGGATTTCCCAAGAATGTTCACTCAGCCTAACCCCCTTCTTTATGCAGATGATGTGGTAATTTTAGCTAGAACAGTCTGCAAAAAGCTCTGGAAACCTTTGTTAAATGTATGTCCTCTTTGGATTTGGAAATAAATCATCATAAATCCTATGTAATTGTATGCAGGCCAGAAATAACTAAGTCCAAGCCCTTCTACATCCAGGGGAATATGGCAGCTAAAGTATCCAACTTCTGTTATTCGGGTCTCCTTTTTAACTCACAGCTAGGGGATGTCAGGAAAACATTCCAACCAAATCGGTTCCGGTACGCTTTCCGTACGACTTGACCGTGAGCTTCCCGAACGATGGATCACAATGCAATGCATGTGTTAGACCTGGCACCATTGGCGTGGGTCTCCCCTGCAATTTTTGCTTTTGCCTCCTGTGTTTTTGCTGTGTATTGGACTCCATTTTGCTGGTCTAAATGCTTTCGGCACTTTGCCACTGCTGTTCAGTGCCAAAGTGCAAGTTCTCCCTTTGTAGATTAGTGTTATGGATTGGTGTTTTCAGGATTGGCTATTTGGCTTACTAGTCAGTCCCCAGTACAGTGCACTGTGTGTGCCCAGGACCTGTAAATCAAATACTGCTAGTGGGCCTGCAGCACTGATTGTGCCACCCACAGAGGCAACCTGTAAATGTAACTATGGCCTGCCATTGCAGAGCCTGTGTGCAGTATGGTACTGCCAGATCAACTTGGAAAGTGTACCCACTTGCCAGGCCCTAACCTTCCCTTTTCTTGCATGTCAGCCACCCCCCAGGTAGGCCCAAGGTACCCCTGTGGGCAGGGTGCAGTGTATGTGAAAGGTAGGAAATGTCCTGATGTGTGTGGCATGTCCTGATAGTGAATTACTGTCAATGTTGTTTTTCACTATTGCAAGGCTACCTGTTCCCATAGGACAGAATGGGGAGTTTCCTTATAACATCTTATAAACATAACTACCCCTAGGAACAAGGCAGGAACATAAAGTTTAGAATGCCGGAACTCAGAATTTTAAAATGCATCTTTTAGTGAGGGTGATTTTTACATTCTGTGTTTGAAAATACCACTTTTAGAAAGTAGGTATTTTTATGCTTAGCCATCCTGTATGTCTCTGCCTGGTTTGTGTATTACATATCTGGCTTTTGGATGACAGGGGCTGGGGACGAGCAGTGGTTCCAGAGAGCCTGATGAGTCAGGACTGGGCTGAATAGACCTGGGCTGAATTTAGAGTAGGGGGAGGAGATTTCCTTTCACCTGAATTGGCATGGGCTGACAAGGACAATGCTGTCTCCACCTCATGCCAGGAAGCTGCACCAGAGAGGACAGAACCGGTTTCGGCTAAGCACAGGGCTTCTCTTCCACCAGAGAACAAAGGATTTTGTAGTATAAATATTGGGGCCCAGACCCCAGACTTTAAGGTCACTTCTGGGAATCAAGAGGAACCTTTGCCAAGGAGAAGACCTGGAGAAGCTGAGGAGGAATAATGCCCCTGTGCTGTTTGCTATCTGGGTTTGGCCTGCAGTGGCTGCTTGCTGCCAAGGAAGGGACTTTGCTGTGTCCCCTGCTTGAGGATGATCTCCAAGGGCTTGAATTGAGCTTGCTGCCTGTTCTAAAGGTCTCAGGAACATCAAAGACATGACCAAACCTCTGGGCACCGTCTCAGGAACTGCTAGTTTCAGTTGCCTGGAAAAGAAAAGGGTAACCGACTCTGTCATTGACTCCTTTGCAGGATTCCGTGTCCTGAAAGCACCATAGAGAGCACCGCCTCATTTTGCAATGCATTCCTGGTCTCACCGACTCCGTCAACGATCTGCTGATTGCACCGTGTCCTGGGGGCATGAAACTTTGCAATGCTTTGCTACGTGCCGCCCGGGCGCCATCGACTCCGTTGCTGCCCGACTCAAACATCGACCGGCTCCGTACCCGCATCATGACCTGTCAGCACAGCATCGAGCACCGCCCTACCCTGCAACACAAGCAGTGGTCTCACCAACTCTTTCAATGAGCCGCTGCCTGCACCGAGCCGTGAGTACACCGCATGCTGCAACGCTTCCACCTCACATTGCAACTGCGATGGTTGCCCAGGACCAGCTCGTACCATCATGTTGGCCGCAACAACAAAAGGTACTGTCTCTGAGACTGTCAACACTTTTGCTAACCCGTATCGACGTGGTTGGCTGCAATTGTTAGACTGTGTCGTATTCAGTATCCCGGTAGCCCTAGACGGAGCTACTGAATCAGAGGAACTATATTTTCACGTTTTCCCTGAAATGTAAAGGTTATTATGCGCAGTAACTATTTTTAATTATTATATGTTGGATTTGTGTCATTCTTGGTCTTGTCGGTGTAGATAAAATTCACTTATTTTCTAAACTGGTGTGGAGTCCATTTGTAGTGTTTTCACTGTATTACTGTATGTTTTCACAAATGCTTTACCCACTGCCTCTGAGATAAGCTTGTCTGCTCGTGCAAAGCTAACAAGGGGATAAGCAGTAGTTATTTTAAAAGTGTATTGCCCTCGCCCTGACTAGGAAGAAGGGTCCCTACTTGGACAGAGGTACCTACCTGTGCCAACTAGAAACCCCCATTTCTAACAGTATGTTAAACTACCACTGAGTCGTTTGGAATGCAATCTGTCCGACTGAATTGTTCGAAAACAATCCCGATGTGACCGACTAGTTTGGAAACACTGAAGAATAGCATTGTTGTTAAGAATCAGACTCGGTTTAACCCGCTAACAGATGATGATGCATCCAACGTGGTTACTGAACCATGTCTGTTTGTGTTACAAATGGCAAGTGGAAATTGTTAAAAACAATTCTAAACATGCATTGGCAACACCAAATAAAATAAAAAAAGAAAATCAAACTATTGGCCACACCCCTCTATCCACCTATATAAAAGCCAAACACATGACCATGATCCTTTGCCCCTACAGAACTTCTGAGAGGTCACTGGATTTGCCACACATCCCCTGCTCTCTGCCTCATACACTCACACTTCACCCATTACACAACTTGCACTGTAATGTTTTAAATAGGCTTACTACCACCCTCCTTTATCATCTGTGGGCTTAAACCCCCTTCTTGGGTTCACTCCCTGGGTGCTTCTTGGGGACTCTTGTTCTTACCCACTAATATGCTACCTTACCCAGCTCTCTGGGACAAGATAGCTTTTAATCTACAAGATGCTGGTGAAACTTCTTTGAGGTACAATTTGTCAGAATGTGCTCTTTTACCACCAAACTGTTGAGCCCCTCTTAGGTAGCCACCCTGTTACCTTCAATCCAGCCTTACACTTTCTTCACACAGGCTTCTACAAAATCCACCCATGTCTGAGTTGATCCCTTTTGTATGGTCCTGAACTTTTGTCTGTACTCCGCTGGGGTGAGACCAAAGTGCTTGATGAGTGCCTCCTTCTTTTGGGTGTATGACTCTGTCACCTCATCATCCATTGTCAATAGTTATCTCTCACTACTGTTGGAACCACTTCCGACAATAAGGACCCTCAATAATACGCCCATGGGTGGATTGGTAGGGGAAAAGGTTAAACCGTAATATTATGAGGCACACCCAAGCATATTAAAATACATTTAATTTAGCAAGGAGACACTCAGTAAGTGAGTTCTAGGGCAGAATAAGAAAGTGAAAAAAGATTTATAACAAAAATTCAGAAGGGTACAATACAGAAATAGTAAATTTTAGATGCATAGGTCATTGTCATCAAGGCTCTTGGTAATAGTAATCAAATAGTAAACGAAATCAGGCAATTTCTAAGCACCAATTGAGCAGCAAAATCAATAGGAAATTTAACAGCAACCCTAGTGGTATCGAAAAGTCTTCTGGCGCACCCCTAAAATCGAGGATTTCTATAGAAAATTTCTCAAGAACCTAACCAAAACTGCAAATTCATCATGGTGTGAGCAAGACATTTATCAACCAACAGCATCATATTGCCTTGCCATCTAAGCACTATTCTACTTAATGAATGTTAATTCAATGCTGCAATGCTGTCATTCAGAGATGGCAGGACAGACAAATTACAAAACAACAGTGTACCATTGCGAATGAATACAGTACTATGAACGAATGGAAGAGTCCTTGAATGATGGCAACATTACTGAGCCCTTGCTGGAAAGTTTGTTTCAAGAGCAACAAAAACATCAATTGAAATAAACAAACAGTTTGCTTGACTGTGTGCTGCAGAAATAATTAACAGTGAACATGCAAGGTGAGTTTTTGAACAAGATGGGATTGAGGCCTAACTGAGGCCTAGAATGCATAAGTCAGGGAAAGGGACTTTAACAAGTCATGTTGAATTATGTTTCGAAGATGATTAGCATCAAATAAATGTATGCATGTAAATTCAAGTGTAGATCCCAATTTTGAACAATGTTAATAATTTCCCAATTTTATAAATGCACAACAACTTCCACAGCTCAATCAATGTGGCACACAAAATACGTGTGCCTCCATGGAACACTAGGAGCATGACAATATTACTGCTGCATATGCATGCCATGTTAGTGATATAACCAAGCACTGAGAGCAATGTGAACAGAATTTAATGGAAACTAAGTGCAACTACTTTTTTGTTTCTGTCAAATAATTCTGTGTCTTATAATGGTGTCCACTGCCTCAACTCACTCTTTCATCTCCACCACCCTTTACTGCTTGTGTTTACCTTCCTCTACACAATGATGTTCCAACAAAATTTAAAATGAGGGTGCACAAGTCATAGTCTTAAACTGTAAACAGTCATAGCTCAGAAATACAGCGAGGCTAGGGAAGCTGCAGTATCCCCAGCACACCTATGTCCTTGGTACATCTAGCACAATGTACTATGTCCCTATTGTCAAGTTGAAGTAAGGGTAGAACATCTCTGCAATGATTCTGAAACTTACTATAGAGTGGGAGACACTGCAGCAATGATTTTAAGTTGCAGGTGCCAAACTAAAAATAGCAAACTTTACCTACATGTTTTGACCCTAATTACATCTTCACTGCCCTTCCAGCAATCCAGTGAATATGGCAACACCTTCATGCACCTACCCAACCTGACACCCGTAACTCTGTACAGATGGAAAGGGCTGCAGCATTTGCATCCAGCTCTAAAAAGGAAAAAATGCACAAAACCAATACCAACTTGTTTTCCAACACTGGTGGGTCCTTCTCTCATGAAGATATTATATATATATATATATGGATCCACAAAAAGGTCCTTAGCGGGGGGAGCACTGAAAAGCTGGTGCTGATGGCGAGACAAGGGCCAGATCTCGCATTCTGTATTTTCGCAAATTTGAAGAAATACGCAGCACTCTACTTGGATATTTGGATTCTTGGGTGTTTGGATTCGAACACGGTATTTAACTACCGTGATCAAGAACTGACTGTTCGAAACGCGTAGGAGGAGGATAGTGATGGTCTATTAAAGAAGCTAAATTATCCTAGAAGAGAGCTGCGTATTTCTTAAAATTTGTGAAAATATATCTATCTATCTATCTATCCATCTATCTATATATATATATATATATATATATATATATATATATTTCACCAAGACGATCCTTTGATGCAACGAGAGCGCTCAGCAGTGTGTGCTCAGCCCAAGGGCTGGATCAGAGCCCGAAAATTAATTTGAGCACAAGAAGGGCGGCACAACCGGATACTTTTAAGAAGCTTTTATTCGCACTTTACAACACCCCACCGACGCGTTTCAGCCTCACGGCTTTTCTCACGGTCAGCAAGTCCTTTTTTAGTTTTCATATATATACTGCCCCATATTAGCCTTAAGGTGGCATTATGGGATACGTAGTTTATGAAATAATTTAAACAAAAAAACAATTATAACAAACAAAGGACTGGTGTGTTCCTTGAGTTAATGTATAGTACATTGCGTCCAAAGTTCATTTCACTTAGGGCATGTATAGTCTCAATCTTCTTTACACACGTGAATTTTTCTTCAGTTTAGGGTGTAGTACCCCTGTTCACATTGTTTATCAGCCGGTTAAGTTCATATTTACTCCAGATGTATGTGGAGATCCTCTCCAAAGTTCATGCCTCTAGGATGCTTTGTTCGGAACCGAACAATGAAACGTGATTCCATTTGTCGAAGAAGACGGACTGTATCCCCTCCTCTTTCCAGCTTGGTGAGCATTTTCAATCCATAGAAGCTCATTGCTCGCCAATCCCCATTTTGACAGGTACTTAAATGTTTCGCTGTGGCATACAGCATGTTGGAATTTTTTACAGCACGGATGTGTTCCAATATCCTCTTTTTGAGCATGCATGTGGTGCATCCTATATACTTCATTCCGCACTTACATTCGATGACATATACCACGTTTTTTGATGTGCACGTGATGTATTGTTTTATAGGCATGCTTTTCCCATCTGGTTCCACCACATTTCTCATTCTTTTGCCTATTTTACACGCTTTGCATGAAGTACAGGGTTTGAAACCTATGCTCTGTTCTGTCCACCATTTAGGTTGCTTGATTTGAAAGTAACTTTTAACTAGTAGATCTTGAAGTGAGGTGTTTTTTCTGCAATGTACTATACATTAACTCAAGGAACACACCAGTCCTTTGTTTGTTATAATTGTTTTTAAAAAAAATTATTTCATAAACTACGTATCCCATAATGCCACCTTAAGGCTAAAATGGGGCAGTATATAAATGAAAACTAAAAAAGGACTTGCTGACCGTGAGAAAAGCCGTGAGGCTGAAACGCGTTGGTGGGGTGTTGTAAAGTGCGAATAAAAGCTTCTTAAAAGTATCCGGTTGTGCCGCCCTTCTTGTGCTCAATATATATATATATATATATATATATATATATATATATATATATATATATATATATATATATATATATATATATATATATATTTCAAAATGACGATGCTGTGTACGGTATCAAATCTTTTTTATTTTGCCGCTGCCAAACGCGTTTCGACTGCCAAGCAGTCTTGCTCACTGGACAATAAAGTAACGGAAAGCGGCTATTTTAAACATTCAATAAAGTGACTTTAAAACTACATGTCAAAAGACATAAAGAACAGACTCGTAGTTCATATCAATATTACACGGATAACATTGTAAAACATTTCTCTTATGTACAATTATACAGTGGTCTTATCAATGTACATTTTACTTTTAAATGGTATAATCGTTTTGAAAATTGATTCAGATTTAAAATAATTTTTCAAGTAAACCATACCGTGATTTTAGTATTTCAAGTATACAGCTCCAGTGAGCATACTATATCTCAATTCTCTTCCCCAAACTTTATTAACCATTCAACCCGCGTTGTATCATCGCGTTTCTGTATTGCCCATGTGAGCAGGCTACACCTTGTGTCTATAAGGTATCGTAGAGCTGTTTTGGGAAACAAAGGACGGTTGATTCAATATTCTTAATAGTGACCAAATTGCAAAGATCAGTATTATGCCCAAATGGGCCACATGCTCTATAACCACCACATTGCCTCTTATATCCATTATGTAATAAAATCTGTTCCACAAAATTACAGCTCTAATTAATTATGTTTGAGCAAAGCCTTTGAGCTTAAAGAGGGCTACTCACACATTGTCTGCCATCCAGCCTTACTGCCCTGCAGCACCCACTGCCAACCTTCGAAATTGTTAAAACCAAGTTCGACGCGTTTCAGGGCCAACGCCCCTTCCTCATGAACTCCGCATAAAGGGAATGAAAAACTCACTGTTACTTGCTTTTCCGAGCTTTATTGAAGGTAAAAACGCCCTTCACTGGGCGTGGCAGTAGTTGAAAAAAGCCCAGCAGCATGCTGGTTTATGCAGTCCTTGGTCAGTAAGTCCAGTGTTCAACCCTAAGTGGGCTCAGTCCCTTTACTGGTTGTAGCGTTATGATCCTTAAGTAGGAAGAAGGTTAGGTTTTGCGTGCTGAAAATCATATGACAGGGTGTACTTCAAAATAAAGGTAAACAGTTCCATTTCAGAAGCTCCTTCATGCTCCCGCTGATCTTGGTTGGAAGCAGAAGTGGTGCCCTTCTTTCACGGCCAAAAGTAGCCGTGCAAGTAAATGTTTGAGCAAAGCCTTTGAGCTTAAAGAAGGGTACTCACACGCTGTCTGCCATCCAGCCTTACTGCCCTGCAGCACCCATTGCCAACCTTCGAAATTGTTAAAACCAAGTTCGACGCGTTTCAGGGCCAACGCCCCTTCCTCATGAACTCCGCATAAAGGAAATGAAAAAATCACTGTTTCTTGCTTTTCAGACCTTTATTGAAGAAAAAAACGCCCTTCCCTGGGCGTGGCAGTAGTTGAAAAAAGCCCAGCAGCATGCTGGTTTATGCTGTCCTTGGTCAGTGAGTCCAGTGTTCAACCCTAAGTGGGCTCAGTCCCTTTACTGGTTGTAGCATTAATTATATACATTTTTTCATCGGACGCTCTTCAAGAAAATTTACAAATGAGTGTGTAGATCCTCTTCTACATTCAGGCCCCCTGGTTGCATACAATCTAATTTAATAATGTACCGAGATTCCAGCTTCCTTAGTTTTTTGAAGCGATTACCGCCTCTCATGTTAGCTGGTAATGAGTCTATCACATAGTAAGTGAAACCTTTTGTATACTTACCATGTTCTCACTCAAAATGCCTCGCTACAGGGTAGGATCTGTCTGCATTCTTTATTGCTCGTAGGTGTTGCAAAATGCGCTTGTGCACTTCATGGATAGTGCTGCCTTCGTACCGCAGGCCACAAGGGCACTGCAGAATGTAGACAGCAAAATCCATTTTGCAGGTCTAATTGCCTCTAATCCTCTCCATTCTATTCGATAAGCCCACTTTGTACTTATCGCATTTGATTCCATGAGTGCACGCTTTGCATTTAGAGCACTTTACAAACCCATCCTTCTTGGTTAGCCAGTTTTTTTTCGATCTCGGTTTTTGTATATATATATATATATATATATGTATCCAAAGTCGCTGCTTTTGAACTGCCGTTAGCCTGGCAAGAACGAGAAGTGGACCCACAAAGTCGAGCCAATCAAGTTTATTTTTTCATATAGTCGACCAGCCTGTCCGCCATGACGCGTTTCGACCCCCACTGGGTCTATATCGCATGACGCATTGACATGAAGGGGGAGGCTACTTAAAGTGCAAATACAGGAAATTACATTTGACCCAGTCCATCATAGACAGTAAAGAGTTACTATATCATGCAGAATGCGATTAGAACTGTGCAAAATAAGCAATAAACAGTACAGGATGTCACAGCCATTATTCTGAATAGCAGCAAAACATAAACAGCAGCCTAGAAAAAACTAGATGGGCAAATCTCTCAAATGTAATGTAAACAAAGTATGTAAACAATGTTATAGCAGCATTATATTAGCAGCAAAATACATTTTAAATGTGCAAAATGATATATAACAAAATGTTGTAGACTTTAAGTTAAAAAATCGCTCATTAAATTGATGTTAAAAGCACAAACTTTGCAATTAAATAGAGATATAAAAACGTATTACTCTATTTCATGGGTTTCATCATATAGGTAAATAAAACCCTATGTGCAATCATGTCGCCTTTACATGCATTCATGTTGAATCGACTGTATCTAGCCTAAGTGGGCGTTCATTGACAGTGATGTTTTACCTGCATCAATATTGCAAATACTAACTCCAGCCCCAGTGGGCATTCCTTAGTTCCGTACTGATTCAAATCTATGAAACTGTCAAATTCCTGTATGTGAAATATGTGTGCATAATATACTCGTAGATCTAAAATTGTGTAAAAGTGCAAGAACCAATAATCTTGTCACAAAGCATCTCTAAAACTATAGCCTTGGCTATTTAATACTGATGCTGTGTTCCTCCACTAAAGAGTGAACACCCCAAAACCTATGTTGTGAGTACATATAAAATTCATATAGACAAATCCTACTCAAATATTATCAGTCAACTCGATCCTATACAATATGAGCCCATATTGATAATAAGAATCAAATCAAACTCAATTAATAATTTAGCAAAAGGATGCATAAAACAAAGAACCCAGACTTTTCAAAAATAGCAGCATTACCTAATAAAATTCTATAATAGGTTACAGACAGGTGTGAAAATCTTCGCTAGAGTTCAACCCCAAAGGATGCTTAGTATCAAGTTCTATTATGTAAGGTGTCTCAAGGAGACGAAGTTTAGCTTCCCGCTTGCCACCCCGTTTCATGGGGTCAACCTTGTCTATTACATAATGTAATATTGTACCAGATTGGGATTGCTGTTGTGCGACTGCTCAAAGTGTCTACCCACTGGGTATGCTTGATCTTTACCCGTAATGGCTCTAATGTGCTGGAGTATCCATTTGTGGGCTGGCAGTTTTGTACTGCCGATGTATCTGAGCCCACAAGGACACTCCAGCACATAGATAGCGAAGTCTGTTCTGCAAGTCAATCTTTTGGTAATTGGAATGGGATCAGCATTGAACGGACTGGTGTATTGGGTTCTGTTGCTGCCGAATTTGCATGCTTTGCAACTTGGACATTTCCTGAAACCCTTTATCTGTGACATCCATGTTCCTTGGGTACTAATTTCCGATTGTTAAATTATCCAAGAAGAGTGCTGCATATTTCTTCAAATTTGCGTATATATATATATATATATATATATATATATATATATAGGATTTACATGTGTTTCTATAACCACTACATTCTTCTCTTTTTCTTGATTCAACTTTAGTGGAGTGCTCCACCTCTCTGCCTTTTCTGCCAGTCAAACTTTTTTGAATTTCGCCTTCATAGCACACTTATTCTTTCATATTCTTACGGTTTACTTATATACAAGTTTCTCTTTTTTCTGTATATTAGGACTCACTCTTTTTTGCACTTTTTTAAGGACATAGACATTCTGGCATGCACATTTGTTTTTGTCTTCCTAGTTTATAATTCCCCATTATGCTGCGGTTCTTTATTTATTTACTTATTAATATCCTGAGTTTGTTTGAAAAACTTTGATATCTAAATATTGCTGCTATTATATTTATGACCTTCAATGCATTTATGCAGAGATGCTAGCTGTTACTGTGATAAGTCCTTTTAAGACTTTTATGAACTGAGGTTTACATTTTGCGATTTTGCACATATTCCCTTTGTTTACAAACGATTGCATTATTTGCACAGTTCATATTTGCACTTTATTTGCGAAATTTGCACTAGTATTTACAATGCTTGTTTTGCACATATGACATTTATGTCAACTTGCACAGTACTCTGGCCGGTTATTGCATTTATGCTTTTATAAAATATTTATTCAGTAGCACAATATTAATCAAAAATATATTATTGCTCAGGTATATGTAAATATTATGGATTTAGCATGAACTTTAGGTTTTTAATCTATCTGATTTTAACACACTGATGAGGATTTTAAATTGTTTGGAAGACAGACTATGTATGTCCATAGCTTGTAGTGTGTCCTTGTTTTCTATTATCACATGGTGTGGTTATTGTGGAAAAAAACGCAATGAGAAAAAAACTGTGGAAAAAAACATATTTAAATGGTGTATGGTTCATTACGTGACGATCTGTGAGCAAGGGCGGACGCCCAAAACGCGTCAGATTTGGTGACTCTTTCTTGAATAAATCTCTGCCGAAGAAAATACATTGGATTTGCGTGGTCTCTGCTATCGCGGTGGCGGTGTGTTGTGAGACTGCTGCTGTTGCATATCTATATTCATTGAAAAAAACATAGGTTTCATGAGTGTTATAGTTAGCTGGACATTTCACTCGTACAAAACCATAGAAATTCCTCCGTTATAGTTAGTTGTGCTCACTATAACTCGCACGCCCGCAATGCACTGCTGATGATGTCACATATTACTTCATTCATGACATGGTCAGTGACATCACTGATGACATCTCAAATGACATCACTGATGACATCATCCAGTGAAATGTGGTTTTGTTTGAAATTTAAATATCTATTATATATATACTAATCTGTGTTGAAGATTGAGTGGATATATTACGGTCTGGATGGAGGATTTAGTAGCTGTCTGACTGTTTGTTTATATGAGTAATTGAATGTGTCTCACTAAATATATGGGTTAGTAACTAAACTATGTAAATGTGTTTGTCACTGTTTCTGTTGTTGTATAACCTGCTGCATCAATTGGTCACTAACTACATGAGTGTCTATATTAGTTATTGATTAGTTGGCTAAGTATTTGTAAGGGAGACTGAGTGTATCTGTGGTTGGGTGGGGGAGTTGTAACTCTATGCATAGATGTGTGAGTGGCTGATTGTCTGGGCATATTTGTCAAGTGCATTGCGCTATTTGTATTTTGTGGGGCTGATCTGTCCTAGCTCCACTGTGGTCTCGATCCCCTGTCCTCGCGCAGCTGATTGCTTGCTGACGCCAGACTGTAAAGGGGTAAGCCGCCATCTTGGGGGAAGTTGGAAGGGTGCGGACTAGTTGTTATTCTTCCCGCCCTCCTCACGCGCTATAAATGTGTATAGGACCTCGTCCGCGCAGCCGGTGCGCAAGCAGCGCGCCAAAGGCGCGCCAAAGGCAAGCCCGTCTGCACCAGTCTGCACCCGTCTGCGCCCGTCCTGCGCCTCTCGCCAGAGATGCTGGTGAAAATTGGCCAGGTAGGCGAGCTTACTCTAGAAGTGAGCTGCTCAGCTTGCGCCCTGCCATATTTCAGGATTGCCTCACCCCCTTTGATCCCATGAGTGGCCTGGTTACGTGCTCTTGTGATCAATTTAGTCTTCCGGTCCCTACTACCATAGGAGCCTTTATTACTTTCTCTGCACAGCCACAATTGAAAGTGCTTCAGTTAAATGTTAGATCTTTACCAAAGCACCATGCGGAAATATTCGATCTCATAGTGGACGAATCTCCGGATATCCTTTTCATTACTGAAACTTGGATGAGTGATGATCTAACGACTATTCCTAACCTAGCACTTACGCCTGGATATTCGATCACTCTGATAAACAGGGCATCGAGAGGAGGTGGCATTGCTGTGATTACTAAAATAGTCTACTCCTGCTCTTTTGAGAAGGTTAATTTAAAAGGGGCTGAATGTGGACACTTTAACATCTTTGTTAACGCTCATTTTACTTTTTCGAGGCTATTGATATACAGACCCCCCGGACCCATGTGCGGGTTTAATACATCTCTCTTGGAGATCGCGGAAGCCTTGGCTATGAGATCAGCCAACTGCAGTATTTTGGGTGACCTCAATCTTCATTTTGAGCTGGAGTAAGAACCGTTGATCTGCACCCTGATTGCTGATCTAGCAGCCTTCCAGCTCTTCCAATAAGTTAAAGGTCCCACACACAATGGAGGGCATACGCTAGATCCAATCTTTACAAATATTGAATCATCCAACTCCCCTGCTCCTATACCTATTGCTTGGCCAGATCACTCTATGGTTGTACTGACTTTTTGTATAACCACCCCTGACAAATGTAAAATGCAAAGAGCCGTACGTGAAAGGCCCTGGCGTAAACTCCGCTTAGCGGACTTCCACGCCCTTTTGGAAACCGATCCTTTGGACCCCTTTTCTGACGTTGAATCAGGCTACGACTCGTTCGGTACCTGGCTCACCCGGGCACTGGATAGACTTATCCCAGTAACCTGGAGTATGAGACGTACTCAGGACGCCAATCCCTGTTATAACGATACTTTGGCAGGCCTCAAAAAGATCTGTAAGAGACATGAACGCGACAGGAGAAAAGACTATTCCACCGAGAAAAAGGTCTGCTATCTAAAACAACTTAAATTATATCACAAAGCCATCTGTAGGACTCGGGCAGTATACTATGCCACCAAAATAAAAATTAGCTCCAATCCGGCTAAGGTGATCTTTAAAATTCTTAAGGAACTCAACACCAAGAAATCCGCTGCCAATATTGTCACTTCAGCGGTACAATGTGAGGAGATAGCCTCCTTCTTTGTGGAAAAGATCCGGGGCATCTACCTAGCCTTTACTCCCGAAATTCTCTGCCCTGCGGTGCTTAGATACGAGATCCAGTCCTATCTCCAGGTTATCAGCTATTCCCGAAATCTCTGATGAAAGGTTCGATCAGCTAACTAAGCTCATTAAATCGGGCTCCCCGATGGACCCTCTTAAGCCTGCCCACTTTAGAGACTCTTCTCTGTACTGTTTTGCCCCATTACATAGCCTTATTAATGCCTCCTTTTTAACTGCAACTGTGCGGGCTAAATGGAAACAGGCATGGGTCTCTCCCATAGTAAAAAAAACCTACCTTAGACCCTCGGGAGCCCGAAAATTTTAGACCTATATCGCTGCTTCCCTGGGCCACTAAGACCGCTGAGGCCCATGTATATTCCATCCTAACAAATGTTTTAAACTCCAATGACACTCTGGATGATACTCAGCACGGCTTCCATGCCAGCCACAGTACGGAGACAGCGCTCCTGGCTATGACAGAGCATCTTCGGGCCTCTCTTGATCAGGGCCAAATGGCGGCGCTGATCCTATTGGATCTCAGTGCCGCGTTTGACACTGTCTCCCACCAGATCCTGCTCCGCTGTCTTGAAGAGGTAGGGATCACTGATATGGCTCTTGCTTGGTTTAGGTCTTTCCTGACCAACAGATCGTTTTGTGTTTCTACTCCTCCCTTCCTCTCTAAGGCGTACTCTATTGAGCAGGGGGTTCCGCAGGGCTCGGCATTGAGCCCCACCCTGTTCAATTTGTACGTTCAGCCGTTAGCTGCTGTCACCAAAGCGTGGGACCCTAACATTGTGTCATACGCTGACGACACGCAGCTAGTGGTCGCCCTTTCGGAAGGAAATGCTATGGATCATCTTAAATTTCATTCAGGCCTGGCGGCTGTAGCAGAGTGGCTAACAGCCAACTGTCTACAACTTAATGCCGCCAAGACGGAGATGCTATTGGTGGGTAGAAACCCGGAACTCTGGGGAGACCACTGGTGGCCTTCTAATTTGGGAAAAGCACCCACACCTAAGCCAGAAGTAAAGAACCTGGGAATCTGGTTAGACCTAGCTTTAAGTTTTATCACCCAAACAAAAAAAGTTGCCGCTACTTGCTTCGGCATACTGCGTAGTTTGAAAGCAGTTTGGAAATTTTTTGATCCAGCTACCAGACAAATAATTGTTCAATCTACGGTGCTTTCCAGATTGGACTATGCCTCTTCTCTGCTTCTTTGTACTAATAAAACGGAAATCGCCCGTCTGCAACGCATTCAAAAATGCGGCTGCAAGAGCCTTAATAGGCCTGCCTCGTTTCAGCTCTACTTCCAAAACCATTTGTAAACTCCACTGGCTTCCAGTAGCCCAGTGGATACAGTTTAAGGTTTTATGTATCTCTTTTAAAATCTTAAAACAGTCAACCCCTAAAATGCTAAAGCCTTTGCTGAAGATGTATGTGCCTACGCGGGCCTTACGCTCAGCTGGCCAGAATCTGGTTGAGATACCCCAGTTCAAGCGATGCAGAGCCGGTGGACGATCCTTCCGGTTTTTAGCAGCAAAGTTATGGAACACTCTACCAGGCCATATTCGAGAAATAAATGAACTGTTTCAATTTAGGAAAGCCATTAAAACTCATCTATTCCCTTAAAATTCTGGTGTCGTCGTTCTCTGTTGTGTTTTGCTCAGGATTAGCGCCGGGACGCCCCTTTGCTGGGGCAGCTGCGCGCTTTACAAATTCTCATAACATAACATATGGTTTTAGGAGTGTTTGTGGAAACAGTTGTTTGGGTGTCTGAGTGTGTTTATTTGTGTGTTGGTAAGTGAATATATGTATCAGTAATACATCTCCAATAAAGTAGAAAAATAAAAGGCATTGTATACGAGAATTGGTGTATATAAATAAGTATACGTAAGAGTAAGTGATTGTGAGAGTAATGTATGAATGAGTGTATAATTGTAATAGGGATATTTAACATAGTAACTATGATTTACTATGTGTATGTATAAATCAGGTGTTGTGTGTATAACTGTGTAGGTGAGTAAATGTAAGTGTAATTGATTCTTTTCATGAGTGAGTAGCATCACTGCATAACCAACTAGGATGACTGCTGATGTGTCAATGTCTATGTAGGTGTATGAGTACATTTGACAGTGTTACCATTGATCAGTGACTGCATGTATAAGTGATTCTGTGGGTGAATGGACAGATGTGTGTGTAGACTTAGGAATCAGTGAGTACGAATGTAGTAACTGGTATGTTTGTGTCAATGCTTTCAAATATGGTACTCTGTATTCTATAGTGCCTGACAAAAGGTTATACTAGGGTGTGACGAGGTATATCAGATTGTCAGGTGGATGATGTCATCACTGATGTCTTTTGAGATGTCATCAGTGATGTCACTGACCATGTCATAAATGATGTAATATGTGACATCATCATCAGTGCATTGCGGGCGCACAAGTTATAGTTAGCACAACTAACTATAATGGAGGAATTTCTATCGTTTTGTACGAGTGAAATGTCCAGCTAACTATAACACTCATGAAACCTATGGTTTTTTCAGTGAATGTAAAGGTTTTTTTAAATGCTAATTTCTAATTATAAATGTCTCTGAACCCCAACCATTTTAATTATTCTGTTTGGAGCAGTTGATGAGAGACATCTCTTCTTCTTCCAGAGCTGCGTTTGGAATTTTTTTGGTGTTTTTAAAAAGTCGCATTGGAGAAATGGCATCTGGTTCGCAAGCTCCTCATCATTATTCAGATGAAGATATCTTGGAGGAAGATTCACCCAAGCAGAGGCCTGAATCAGTGGTATGGAAAATGTTCACCTTTCCTTCCTGGGAAAAAAAGGTAAACGCAAAAAATTCACATGCTTGCTGTGTGACAGGGTCCTGTCGCAAGGCAGTGATGAGAAATACTCCTGTGGAACAGTGAGTATGTATAAACATCTGCGGACCATTCACCCAAAGAATCTGGCACGAGAAGAAATGAGTTGTGCAGCAAAAAATCCACCACCAGGCATTGCTAGCCCCTACGGAGTGTCAACTTCAGCACCACCAGTAGACATTCGCCCAGAATTTGCTTTTCTCCAGCAGCACTTCAATAAGTGCAAAACCATCATCTGTTATGGTGAACAGTCAGTGGACGCTATTTGTACAGCTCAATGGAACTACAAATGCTAATTTGTATTATTTTTTTGTTTTTGGAATGATGTTGAATTCCAAGAGCTAACTGTTTCCTTAGTTCGTTTTTTAAAAAACACCAAAAAAGTACAAAATTATTAAACTACAAAAGAAATTGAAAACAAAAAACAACAAAAAAAAGTTCAGGACTACCTTATCTGGTTATGTCTGAAAGTTTCGTTAAATGTATGTGTAGAGCATGATTGACTGAAAGAATGCATTAGAACTGTATGGTGAATTTATAGGGGCAGATCTATGAGGAAGTGCTGAAGCGTGACACAGCAAGACCTTTAGCTGCACAGCGCTGCAGCACTTCTGAAGCACAGGGATGTGACATATATACATGAATATTTCACAATTCTGAGCTCCCTCTGCACTAGCACACAAACTGCAGCCATGCAGTGACGCAGGCACCCTTGCATGGTGCAAGGATATCTGTGTCATGGGGAGATTATTTTTGTGCAGGAAGGGACTACTTCCTGCACATAAAACAATCACTAAAGGCATTTTCCTCCTTCAATGTGTGCTGTGGAATGCAGCATGCATTGAAAGAGGAAAAAACTAGGAGAAATGAAAACATTTCTCCTTGTTGTGCCTCGCTACCTCCCTCTAGGGTGGCACACCATTCACACCTATCTACAGATTTACACTTTTTCATAAGTCTTGAGATGTGTTATTCCATGGGTGTTGTGTGGGAACAAACACCGCAACACCCATGGAATGCCCCTTCAACCAAAGTGCTGCATTTGAATGGGTCGTATTTTCAAGGAGAGGAAAAGCCACGCAGGGTGGCTTTTCCTCTCCTTGTAAATAAGAAGGAGTCCCCAGCGCCATCACTACGTTACAAAAGTGACATACTGGTGGCGCAGGGGGCTTGTAAATCTGGCCCATAAGTGCTTAGGTATTGGCAGAGTGATACAATAAGAACATAGTGATGGATGGCTGATTGACGATCTGCATGAGACTGACAGGAGGTATACTAGGCTGCATGAGTACTACTTCAGTATTTAGTGTAGTGTACCATTAGTATGTATCTGCTTAGAGGTTTGTAGGGATTGCTCACAGAATATTGTACGTGTACTTGTGTTGGTGTCCAGGTCATTATATAAGAACATCACTAGTAACTAAAATGATGACAGTGCTGCAAACAGAGTGCTCAGGTAATTTATAAGTGCTTAGGTATTGTTTCGATGCCTCAGTCATTCTGCAAGTGCATAGACAGTGACTGGGTTCCTAGAGTGCTAGTAGTTGACAGCAGGATACGTTTATAAGCGCTTATGTTTCAGCAGAGTGATTAGATAAGGACATGCTTCTGACAGGATGATTGTAGGAGTGGACACAGACTCACAGTGTGATTCCAGAAAAGCATGACTATTACCTGGACTTTTGCAGGACTGACTCAGTAGTCTGCAAGGGTTTAAGGGACCGCATACATTGTGCACATTTGACTGTAATACTGCTTGTCTCAATGCCTGATTCATTCTGCAAGTGCATAGATAGTGAATAGGTTCCTAGAGTGCTAGTAGTTGACAGCCAGATAAGTTTATAAGCACTTATGTTTCAGCAGAGTGATTAGATAAGGACATACTTCTGTCAGTATGATTGTAGGAGTGAACACAGACTCACAGTGTGATTCCAGACAAGCATGACTATTACCTGGACTTTTGCAAGACTGACTCAGTAGTCTGCAAGGAGTTAAGGGACCGCATATATTGTGCACATTTGACTGTACCACTGCTTGCCTCCGTGCCTGAGTCTTTCTGCAAGTGCATAGACAGTGAATAGAGTGCTAGTAGTTGACAGCAGGATAGGTTTATTAAGTATGAGCGTAAAATCCGTTCCGCTCGCGGAATTTGCGGATTTTCGGCAAATTCGCAATCCGCGAATTCTCGCCAATTTGCCAACAATTCGCAAATTCACGCGCAGTGGATTTTTTTGCTTGGCGCTTGACAAATACAATATTGCGGCGCGCGGCATTCACTTACCGTCATTCAGCATTTGAAGAGTTGTTTTTCTCCATGTTTGCATGTGCTGCGCCATTTTGGATCTTGCTGCGTGATCCAGCGGGATTTTGTCGACCACGATTACAACATTGCGGCCCGCCACCTTGCACAGCGAGAGTTTGTCATTGCGAGTACGTCATAAAGGCTCGTGATCAGGTATCGCGGGAGTAAACAATTGCGAACACGTAGATGCGGCGGGCAGCAACAATTTCGCACTCACGAAATTGCAACATTTGCAATTCTCCACAAGAAATCCACCAGCAGGCAGCATAAACCTTCTGAAAATGATGATTTTTATCAGAATAACTCCTCAGGTTGACATTTGCCTGCACTTTTTTTTGCAAGGAGTCCATTTTGGGGGGGGGGGGGAGGAAGGAAGTGCCACACAGTCTCCAACTTCCTATTCCTGTCCAGCAGGCTCCTCCCAGTGCTTTGTTCATGTCCTGGTCACTTTGATTTGGATCTTGACCTGGAAGGATTACTTTTTGTGGATGATGCTGGATATTTGGATTTGAGGCCTTTTTGACTTTCTTTGGATCACTTTTGGATTAGAAATTTCACAAGTAAGTTGATGTTGTTTGTTTGGGGCATTACAGTTGCTGCAACTACAATTTTTGAACTTTTTCAGAACATTAAATAAAATATATTGTGGGTAGCCACAGTATCCAGTAGGACCAGAGTTAGTTATGGGTGCATGATACAACTGTTTTGTTGAATTTCAACATCATTTAGGGCATGGATGGCATTGGATTGGGGTGATTTTTGTGTGTTTTTCTATTTTTTGGAAGTTATTGGGGCCTTTTGCCCATGGGTACTCAGTGGTGCATATACCGAGTCTTTCTGTGGGGTCTCTTTAATGTAAACATCATGGAGGGCATGGATGGCATTGGATTGTGGTGATTTTTGCGTGTTTTTGAATTTTTGGCTGTTGTTAGGGCCTGTCCATGTGGGTGGGGCCATTTTGAGGCCTGGTCCATGCAGGGCCTGGCCATGTGGGTGGGGGTCTAGGGGCCATTTTGAAGCCAGGCAGTGTGCTATGTTGTTCCATAGGCCTGCACCCAGTCTGCCATGCTTTCATCCATTATGCCCAGGGGTACTCAGTGGTGCATGGACCGAGTCTTTCTGTGGGGTATCTTGAATTTCAACATGATTGAGGGCATGGATGGCATTGGATTGTGGTGATTTTTGTGTGTTTTTCGATTTGTTTGGCTGTTGTTTGGGCCTTTTGCCCAGGGGTACTCAGTGGTGCATGGACTGAGTCATTCTGTGGGGTCTCTTTAATGTAAACATCATGGAGGGCATGGATGGCATTGGATTGTGGTGATTTTTGTGTGTTTTTCGATTTTTTGGCTGTTGTTGGGGCCTTTTGCCCAGGGCTACTCAGTGGTGCATGGACTGAGTCTTTCTGTGGGGTCTTTTTAATGTAAACATCATGCATGGAGGGCATGGAGGGCATTGGATTGTGGTGATTTTTGTGTGTTTTTCGATTTTTTGGCTGTTGTTGGGGCCTGTCCATGTGGGTGGGGGCCATTTTGAGGCCTGGTCCAGGCAGGGCCTGGCCATGTGGGTGGGGGTCTAGGGGCCATTTTGAAGCCAGGCAGTGTGCTTTGGTGTGCCATAGGCCTGCACCCAGTCTGCCATGCTTTCATCCATTATGCCCAGGGGTACTCAGTGGTGCATGGGCCTAGTCTTTCTGTGGGGTGTCTTGAATGTAAACATCTTTGAAGGCATGGATGGCATTGGATTGTGGTGATTTATGTGTGTTTTTCGATTTTTTGGCTGTTGTTGGGGCCTGTCCATGTGGGTGGGGGCCATTTTGAGGCCTGGTCCTGGTAGGGCCTGGCCATGTGGGTGGGGGTCCAGGGGCCATTTTGAAGCCAGGCAGAGTGCTTTGTTGTGCCATAGGCCTGCACCCAGTCTGCTATGCTTTCATCCATTATGCCCAGGGGTACTCTGTCAGTGGTGCATATTATTGGTCTTTCCATTTTGGGGGGTGGGTATATTAAAAATGCTGACTTGCAAAATATTAATTGAAGCGCTACATATGCAACATTTATTTAACTGATGTTCATCTGGCTTCCTTTGCTTTTAGGTGCAGAAAGACGAATCATCAGCCTCATCGTTCCAGTGCCAGGAACAAGTCCTGCTGCGGTGTGTGCAGCACAACGTCACGTGTGACCACAGACAACTCTGCAACTTGTGCAACTGCGGCCTGCTGCTTTGACATCTGAAGTAGATGGCCCCAAAAAAAGTTGCCTGTAGCTCCTCTAGCAAGAAAGTTGCCAGTAAGGAGCAGAAGAAGCAAGTGGCGCCACTTACCAAGGAGACTGGTGTGCCGACCGCCCCATTTTTTGGGGAAAAAAAAGTACGCCTGCAGCAGCGGGGTCTGCTGGGGACCAAGCTGGGAGCAGCACCTCCGCTCCATTGGGCTTAGTGCCACCACCACCACGCCAACTTAGGTCCAAGCCCTTGAGTGCTGTAGAGGCAGCCAGTATAGTTGTTCAATCACCATCGACCAGTGATGTTGGCTCATCGTAAGAAAGTAGCAGCATCCCTCAATCAACACAGGTTGTTGTAACTAACTTGACGAGTGTTCAACAACCACAGCCGCAACAACAACCACATGTGCAAGTACAAGCCCAAGTACATGTGGAAGGAGAGGCGGCGCAAGGAGAGGCGCAAGCAGAGGTGCATGGAGAGGCACAAGTGCCCACAATAGTTGTTCCTCCCGAAGTAGGGTCACATCAGGAAATCGACATTTAAGCCGAGGTATCATTTGAGGAAGCCACTCCTCCTGATGATTCATTGTCTTCCAGATCCCCAGCAAGGAAAAGATCAAGGATGGTGTCTACATCTTCTTCAAGACCCCTTCCTTCTGATGATATGGATGAAAATTGGGAACCACCAGCGCCGTCTGAGAGTGAGGCACACCATGATCTGACAAAGGTAGCTAATCGTAAAAGGAAGTTCCCCGAAAGTCTCATCATTATGGAGTGTGATGATGATGCTGAACAAGAAGTGGCGTATACTCCTGCTGATGAAAACTCTCATGACGACGACGCAGTCATCATAGACGTCACTCCAGCCTCAACGGGCATACAGCAAACAGACATTTTTACCCTATCCCGAAATGCTGCTGAGCGTGATGTTGGCGACGTGTCAATGGGACCACCACCAATGCAGTTAACTAGTACACCACCACCTACAGCTTCCATATTTTCTCGCCAGAAGGGACCTCCATCCACCTCGACCTCCATTTCCTCAATTAGTGTTTCTGTAAGTGCACAAAGTAGTAAATTTAGGGCAACACACATCCTCCACTTCATCTGGCATTAGCCTTCCCCAGTATCGCCTCCTCCGCCCCCCACAGACATTTGAAGTCCGCTGTTTGGGACTTCTTTAGTGTTAGCCCAACAAGGGAAAACATAGCCATTTGTACAATTTGTAAGGTTCGAGCTAGTCGTGGTAAGCTTGGTACCAACTATGGTACCGGAGGCCAGAGAGGTCATCTTGAGAGACAGCACACTGTCAAATGGCATGCGAACCTAAGGGGGATCAAGGCAGCCCGAATTTCAAGTCAACAAATTGTATCTGTTGATGTTTCATCTGATGATGACGAGGATGAAGAAGCTTCAAACATTTCTTCAGTTACACCCAGTACCCCTGTCAGCAGCACACCCCCTGCAAGATATATGAGCCACACTAAGAGTGTGGGGGAGAGTGAGACACCAATGCGAAAAAGTTCATCATCACTGAGCGTAACTGGGTCGAAGAAGTCATCATCATCCCGTAAAATGGTCCAGCCCACCATTAGAGGCATGTTGTTTTCAGATGCGCCATTTGAACGCAACCACCCAATGGCGCGTCTGTATAACACTAAGCTGGCTAAAATGCTAGCGCTGGACCTTCTCCCTTTTTCTTTTGTGGAAGGGGTGGGTTTTCTTGAAATGTTGGCAACGCTCTGCCCTAATTAGAAGGTTCCTACGCGGTTCTATTTTGCCAGAGTTGCAGTTCCAGCACTACATGAAGATGTGCTGGAGGTGATTGGGGCAGCTTTGCAGAAGAGTGCTGTTCACACTATATATCTGAAAAAAGACATGTGGACCAGTTGCCAAGCCCTTGATTACATGTGCATCACTGCACACTGGGTCTCTTTTTCAGGGGTTACAGCAAAGCTAAACGCAGGTGTTGACACGGACAAAGTTTATAAAGCTGCTCGGAAACATGCAACACTAGCCGTGTTTGCCATGGAGAAAAATCATACAGGAGAAAACATTTTGCATGAGTTTAACACAAAGGTCTTTCAATGGCTGTCCCCAAGAAAACGCATGATTGGTTATGTTTCCACAGATAATGGCGCCAATGTAGTTAAGGCCATGGATAAGGGTAACTATTTCAGAGTGCCGTGTTTGGCGCACTGTATAAACCTGGTTGTTAAAAAATTCTTGAGTAAAGAAAGTCCAGTCTACGAGTTACTGACCACCTGCCGAAGAATGTGCATACATTTCAACCATTCTTTTAAGGCCCGGAAGCAGCTGAGGTGCCTGCAACATGAACGTAAAGTGCCAGTGAAAGCACTCATCCAGGAGGTGGTAACACGTTGGAACTCAACCTTCTACATGCTTGAGCATCTGTATGAGCAGTATGCGGTAGTCGATCAGTATTTCTTTAAACTGGGTACACCTATGATTGACCTGAGGATACAGGTTGAGCAATGGCAGCTAGTTAAAAGCCTGACAGACATGCTTCGTCCTTTTGAGGTCTTCACGCGTGCAGTCAGCAGGGAGGACTGTAATTTGGGAAACGCTATCCCATTGTTGCGCATGCTAGAGCACCAACTGAAGGTGGTATCTTCTACATTTCAAAAAGATGGAAAGCAAGAAGCATTTGAGTTGGCGGAGAAGTTATTACAGCGCCTACTTCGCGATGAACGTCTTGAAAAGATTCAAACAGAATAGCATTACATTTCTGCTACTATTCTGGATCCGCGGTATAAAAAGGCAGTGGCAGGCAGAGTATTCTTTCCTTTTGATGACGCAGATGTTACAAAGTACAAACATTGGCTAGCTGTGTCAGCCACTCGGTTTGAAAGAGAACGGCAGGAAATTGAAGGAAAAGGCAGTACATCAGCATCAGCAGGCCATCCGGAGTCAAAAAAATCAACTTCTGCATCTGTGGCTGTGGCAGAAGTGAGTGATTTTCCCTCTCAACCGTTAACAACACCAGCAACCGTATCATCTGCACCAGACACAACAGTAATATTGTGTGAAGAAGAGGATTGGCTAACTCAGCTTGGGTTTGCTTCTCAAAAGGTCCCAGAAAAAAGTAAGCAAAGTGGAGGAGCCCTGGAGAACCTTGAGTCGATGGTGCAGGCCTATCTGAATGACTCAACAGAGGTCTATGTTCATCATCACCCATTGGCCTATTGGCATGGGAAAAGAGATGTGTGGCCAGAGATCACCAACCTGGCTATAAATTACTTGTCTTGCCTACTCACAAGCGTGTCTTCTGAACGTGTTTTCAGTGCTGCTGGTGGCATTGTAACTTCCAAAAGGACCCGCCTCTCGCCCAAAAATGTGGAGAGGGTAACAATGATCAAGATGAATCAGCACTTCATACCACCAGATTACAAAATATGAGAATGCACGCAGGAAGAAGACGAGGAGGACACCAACTTAGATGTGGGAAGTTCTTCTCTGTTAACTGACCTACTCCGTCTGAATTCGCAGAGTTTGAGGACAAGCTCTTCTTCCCTGACACCGAGCCCTGAAAATGAGTCAATGAATCACTAACTTTCTTTTTTGTCCTTATTCACTTTTATTCCTGTGTGTCTGTCTTTCTTTGTTTTGCAAAATCTATATTAAAAAAACTTTAATCACCTAATCACAAAAACAAGCTCATCAGCAGAACTTCTCTTCACTTATTTGCTTATTGATTTGAAGGTGCCTCAGTCTGCATTCCTCAGGTTCACAAGTTCACTAGAACATGCTCGTCTATCCTCCTCCTCCAGGCTCCTATTTCCCTCAAAGCAGATGGCTGGATTACGCCCAATGAAGAAAGACTCTGCATTTGTGGGGGTGTTCTACTTCTTTGTGGGTGAGTTGACTGGTCTGGGGCATTGCTGTGAAGGTCTAATACCGGATAAAAGTGGTTTTGAGAAAATCGGAGCAGAAAAAGTTTTTGTGTTTTTGCTCACTTGCCTGTCTTTGGGGTGCTGTTTGGGGGTGGATTCCAGGTTTTTGTGGGTGGGTTTTGGGGTCTGGGAGCACTGGTGGCACAGTCTAATGTTGATTGCATTTGTTTTTCAGGAAATCCATGGTGGAAAAGGGGAGTTAGGGCCTAGCTGCACAGCACATTTGGACAGAATTGAAGGTAGGCCCATTTTTGCTTTTTGCCTGTTTGGGGGTGTTCTGCTTTTTTGCGGCTGGCTGCAGGGGCCTGGGGGCATAGCTCGGAAGGTCTAATATCGGAATCAAGTGTTTTGCACCAAATCCATGGTGAAAAGGTTTTTGTGTTTTTGCTCACTTGCCTGTCTTTGGGGTGCTGTTTGGGGGGCTCCCAGGTTTTTGTGGGTGGGAATTTGGGTCTGGGAGCACTGCTGGCACAGTCTAATGTTGTTTGCATTTGTTTTTCAGGAAATCCATGGTGGAAAAGGGGAGTTAGGGCCTAGCTGCACAGCGCATTTGGACAGAATTGAAGGTAGGCCCTTTTTTGCTTTTTGCCTGTTTGGGGGTGTTCTGCTTTTTTGCGAATGGCTGCAGTGGTCTGGGGGCATAGCTCTGAAGGTCTAATATCAGAATCAAGTGTTTTGGACCAAATCCATGGTGAAAAAGGTTTTGCGTTTTTGCTCACTTGCCTGTCTTTGGGGTGCTGTTTGGGGGGCTTCCAGGTTTTTGTGGGTGGGTTTTGGGGTCTGGGAGCACTGCTGGCACAGTCTAATGTTGATACAAAAAGGAAAGTAACAGTGGTAGATTCCCAAAAGGACAGCACCTAGTCAGTTTATTCTCCAAGAAATCTCGCCCTCTCGTACATGGGGCAGTATGTGTGCACACTTCAAAGAACACCCACTGTCACAATGCAGGTTCAAACATGAACTATAATAAGATTTGAAAAAAGGCCACGGTGCACCACATCAACACTTAGGGGAATAACTATTTTCAGTGAAATAAACAGTAATAATCATATCAGAGAGATTTTTCTTCATGTAGTTTTGAGAGTTCTTTATTTAGTTCAGATGGTTAAAATATACAGGATCTACAGCCGACGCGTTTCGTCCACAAGGGACTTCTTCAGGGCAGGATAGTCAGATGGTGATGATGTCCCTGGTTTCTGGACCGTAGGTGAAGGATAAATGAATCAATCCGGATAACTATATTAATCATCCGGTGGTATCATGTGTGATTCGAGCTTAAATCCAATTGGATAACTGGCGTAAGAGGGTTCAACTGTCATCAAGATCGCACCAATAATATCAGGTGTTGCAATGTCTTGTGTTCAAGCCACATCAAAAGTGAGGACAATACTCCAATAGTAGTGGAACCAGGGTAGAAAGGTAATGGAGACCTCCGTATAGACTCTACTTAAATCTTTTCTTTTATATGCGGGGAAGTGTAGGGAAAATTCTATTGCCAGAAAGCTCTCAATGAAGCTTACTGCTGCATCCCCTGGTTCCTGCGTGGCTAGCGACGATAGCGTCTGTCGAGACGTCCCCCTCCGTCAAGTACCACTACTATTGGAGTATTGTCCTCACTTTTGATGTGGCTTGAACACAAGACATTGCAACACCTGATATTATTGGTGCGATCTTGATGACAGTTGAACCCTCTTACGCCAGTTATCCAATTGGATTTAAGCTCGAATCACACATGATACCACCGGATGATTAATATAGTTATCCGGATTGATTCATTTATCCTTCACCTACGGTCCAGAAACCAGGGACATCATCACCATCTGACTATCCTGCCCTGAAGAAGTCCCTTGTGGACGAAACGCGTCGGCTGTAGATCCTGTATATTTTAACCATCTGAACTAAATAAAGAACTCTCAAAACTACATGAAGAAAAATCTCTCTGATATGATTATTACTGTTTATTTCACTGAAAATAGTTATTCTCCTAAGTGTTGATGTGGTGCACCTTGGCCTTTTTTCAAAACACAGTCTAATGTTGATTGCATTTTTTTTCAGAAAATCCGTGGTGGAATCGTTTTTGGCCACTATAGGTGTGGCAGGGTATACTCAGACATGAGTCCCTTTCTCACTGCACCATCAGGATTCAAGCAGGCCGGGCCGAAGACGGCTGGAAAGCCAGAAACCGGTCCCCGGTAGCTTGTCTCCTTTCTGGTGAAGAATTTGCTTGGTAGTTTAGTCTGCCCTGTTCCCATGATGCACTGGGCCAGGGACAGACTGATTTGCATATAGCCAGGCTCTGAGCTGGGATGGTGCAGTGAGATAAATAACGGTGATGGATCAAGCCCTGATCTTTGGACTGGGTAAGAGTGGTCTGCTTAATTCAGACACTCTGTTCATCACCACCCCCTTTTCTGAATCGTTTTTGGCCACTATAGGTGTAGCAGGGTATACTCAGACATGAGTCCCTTTCTCACTGCACCATCAGGATTCAAGCAAGCCGGGCCGAAGACGGCTGAAATGCCAGAAACCGGTCCCCGGTAGCTTGTCTCCTTTCTGGTGAAGAATTGGCTTGGTAGTTTAGTCTGCCCTCTTCCCATGATGCACTGGGCCAGGGACAGACTGATTTGCATATAGCCAGGTTCTGAGCTGGGATGGTGCAGTGAGATAAATAACGGTGATGGATCAAGCCCTGATCTTTGGACTGGGTAAGAGTAGTCTGCTTAATTCAGACACTCTGTTCATCACCACCCCCTTTTCTGAATCGTTTTTGGCCACTATAGGTGTGGCAGGGTATACTCAGACATGAGTCCCTTTCTCACTGCACCATCAGGATTCAAGCAAGCTGAGCCGAAGACGGCTGAAATGCCAGAAACCGGTCCCCGGTAGCTTATCTCCTTTCTGGTGAAGAATTGGCTTAGTAGTTTAGTCTGCCCTGATCCCATGATGCACTGGGCCAGGGACAGACTGATTTGCATATAGCCAGGTTCTGAGCTGGGATGGTGCAGTGAGATAAATAACGGTGATGGATCAAGCCATGATCTTTGGACTGGGTAAGAGTGGTCTGCTTAATTCAGACACTCTGTTCATCACCACCCCCTTTTCTGAATCGGTTTTGGTCACTATAGGTGTGGCAGGGTATACTCAGACATGAGTCCCTTTCTCACTGCACCATCAGGATTTAAGCAAGCTGGGCCGAAGACGGCTGAAATGCCAGAAACCGGTCCCCGGTAGCTTGTTTCCTTTCTGGTGAAGAATTGGCTTGGTAGTTTAGTCTGCCCTGTTCCCATGATGCACTGGGCCAGGGACAGACTGATTTGCATATAGCCAGGTTCTGAGCTGGGATGGTGCAGTGAGCTAAATAACGGTGATGGATCAAGCCCTGATCTTTGGACTGGGTAAGAGTGGTCTGCTTATTTCAGACATTCTGTTCATCACCACCCCCTTTTCTGAATCGTTTTGGCCACTATAGGTGTGGCAGGGTATACTCAGACATGAGTCCCTTTCTCACTGCACCATCAGGATTCAAGCAAGCCGGGCCGAAGACGGCTGAAATGCCAGAAAACGGTCCCCGGTAGCTTGTCTCCTTTCTGGTAAAGAATTGGCTTGGTAGTTTAGTCTGCCCTGTTCCCATGATGCACTGGGCCAGGGCCAGACTGATTTGCATATAGCTAGGTTCTGATCTGAGATGGTGCAGTGAGATAAATAACGGTAATAGATCAAGCCCTGATCTTTGGACTGGGTAAGAGTGGTCTGCTTAATTCAGACACTCTGTTCATCACCACCCCCTTTCTGAATCGTTTTTGGCCACTATAGGTGTGGCAGGGTATACTCAGACATGAGTCCCTTTCTCACTGCACCATCAGGATTCAAGCAAGCCAGGCCGAAGACGGCTGAAATGCCAGAAACCGGTCCCCGGTAGCTTGTCTCCTTTCTGGTGAAGAATTGGCTTGGTAGTTTAGTCTGCCCTGTTCCCATGATGCACGGGGCCAGGGACAGACTGATTTGCATATAGCCAGGTTCAGAGCTGGGATGGTGCAGTGAGATAAATAATGGTGATGGATCAAGCCCTGATCTTTGGACTGGGTAAGAGTGGTCTGCTTAATTCAGACACTCTGTTCATCACCACCCCCTTTTCTGAATCGTTTTTGGCCACTATAGGTGTGGCAGGATATACTCAGACATGAGTCCCTTTCTCACTGCACCATCAGGATTTAAGCAAGCCGGGCCGAAGACGGCTGAAATGCCAGAAACCGGTCCCCGGTAGCTTGTCTCCTTTCTGGTGAAGAATTGGCTTGGTAGTTTAGTCTGCCCTGTTCCCATGATGCACTGGGCCAGGGACAGACTGATTTGCATATAGCCAGGTTCTGAGCTGGGATGGTGCAGTGAGATAAATAACGGTGATGGATCAAGCCCTGATCTTTGGACTGGGTAAGAGTGGTCTGCTTATTTCAGACAGTCTGTTCATCACCACCCCCTTTTCTGAATCGTTTTTGGCCACTATAGGTGTGGCAGGGTATACTCAGACATGAGTCCCTTTCTCACTGCACCATCAGGATTCAAGCAAGCCGGGCCGAAGATGGCTGAAATATCAGAAACCGGTCCCCGGTAGCTTGTCTCCTTTCTGGTGAAGAATTGGCTTGATAGTTTAGTCTGCCCTGTTCCCATGATGCACTGGGCCAGGGACAGACTGATTTGCATATAGCCAGGTTCTGAGCTGGGATGGTGCAGTGAGATAAATAACGGTGATGGATCAAGCCCTGATCTTTGGACTGGGTAAGAGTGGTCTGCCTAATTCAGACACTCTGTTCATCACCACCCCCTTTTCTTAATCGTTTTTGGCCACTATAGGTGTGGCAGGGTATACTCAGACATGAGTCCCTTTCTCACTGCACCATCAGGATTCAAGCAAGCCGGGCCGAAGACGGCTGAATGCCAGAAACCGGTCCCCGGTAGCTTGTCTCCTTTCTGGTGAAGAATTGGCTTGGTAGTTTAGTCTGCCCTGTTCCCATGATGCACTGGGCCAGGGACAGACTGATTTGCTATAGCCAGGTTCTGAGCTGGGATGGTGCAGTGAGATAAATAACGGTGATGGATCAAGCCCTGATCTTTGGACTGGGTAAGAGTGGTCTGCTTAATTCAGACACTCCGTTCATCACCACCCCCTTTTCTGAATCGTTTTTGGCCACTATAGGTGTGGCAGGGTATACTCAGACATGAGTCCCTTTCTCACTGCACCATCAGGATTCAAGCAAGCCGGGCCGGAGACGGCTGAAATGCCAGAAACCGGTCCCCGGTAGCTTGTCACCTTTCTGGTGAAGAATTGGCTTGGTAGTTTAGTCTGCCCTGTTCCCATGATGCACTGGGCCAGGGACAGACTGATTTGCATATAGCCAGGTTCTGAGCTGGGATGGTGCAGTGAGATAAATAACGGTGATGGATCAAGCCCTGATCTTTGGACTGGGTAAGAGTGGTCTGCTTAATTCAGACACTCTGTTCATCACCACCCCCTTTTCTGAATCGTTTTTGCGGGTGGCTGCAGGGGTCTGGGGGCAAAGCTCGGAAGGTCTCATATCAGAATCAGGTGTTTTGGACCAAATCCATGGTGACAATTTTTTTGCGTTTTTGCTCACTTGCCTGTCTTTTGGGTGCTGTTTAGGGGGCTTCCAGGTTTTTGTGGGTGGGTTTTGGGGTCTGGGAGCACTGCCGGCACAGTCTAATGTTGATTGCATTTGTTTTTCAGGAAGTCCATGGTGGAAAAGGGGAGTTAGGGCCTAGCTGCACAGCGCATTTGGACAGAAATGAAGGTAGGCCCATTTTTGCTTTTGCCTATTTGGAGGTTTTCTGCTTTTTTGCGGGTGGCTGCAGGGGTCTGGGGGCATAGCTCGGAAGGTCTAATATCGGAATCAAGTGTTTTGGACCAAATCCATGGTGAAAAAGTTTTTGCGTTTTTGCTCACTTGCCTGTCTTTGGGGTGCTGTTTGGGGGGCTTCCAGGTTTTTGTGGGTGGGTTTTGGGTTCTGGGAGCACTGCTGGCATAGTCTAATGTTGATTGCATTTTTTTTTCAGAAAATCCATGGTGGAAAAGGGGAGTTAGGGCCTAGCTGCCGAGCTCATTTGGACTGCATTCCAGGTAGACCCAAAGTTTCCTAAGTGTGGCTTTTCCCGGTTTTGCTTTTTGCCTTTTTGGGGGGGTGAAACTTGTTTTTGCCCGGGTTCACGGGTCTGGGGGCCTTGCTTGGAAGGTGTAATACTGGCTAAAAGTGGTTTGGAGAAAATCGGAGCAGAAAAAGTTGTTGCACTTTTGATCACTTGCCTGTCTTTGGGGTGCTGTTTGGGGGGCTTTTAGGTTGTTGGGGGGTGGGTTTTGGGGTCTAGGAGCACTGCTGGCACATTCTAATGTTGGTTGCATTTGTTTTACAGGAAATCCATGGTGGAAAAGGGGAGTTGGGGCCTAGCTGCAGATCGCATTTGGACTGAATTCCAGGTAGGCCCAAAGTTTTCTAAGTGTGGCTTTTCCCGGGTTTTGCCTTTTGGCTTGTTGGGGGTGTTAAACTTGTTTTCGCCCGGGTTGACAGTTCTGGGGCCATTGCTGGGAAGGTCTAAAACCCGAAAGAAAGTGTTTTGACACAATCCCTGGGGAAAAAGTTTTTGCATTTTCTGAGATTTCGCTCACTCTACCGTTTTCGGGGGGCTGTTTGTGGGAGTTCCTGGTGTTTGTAGGGGGGTTTGCGAGTCTTGGAGCAATGCTGGGTATGGATCCTTTTCTTGCTTGCCAGTGGTTTGAATACAATCCATGGTGGGTAAGGGGGGATTTGGACCTACTTTACTTTCAAAGTACGTTTTGTCACCATTTTCTACTGGGCCTCGATTTTTGAGATCTGATTGGGGGTCTTCTACATTTGTGCGACTGGGTTTAGTAAGGGTCTGGGAGCACTGCTAGGAAGGTCTAATTTTATTCTAAAACACAGTTTACAGTACACCTAGCTTGAGGGGAAAGATCCGCTAAATTAATTCGGCCATACTTATTTATCCTTCAAAAGGAGACTCAGACAGAGTGCGCACTTTCAAAAATATTGTACTGTCTATTAGGAAACTCGAAGTGTGACTTTTTGCACTACACAGCGTACATACCTTTTATTTATTTGCCAGTGGTGTTCTAATATCACTTCCTGTTTTTCCATCAATAATTACAGGCCGGGTTTCAGCCTGTGCAATGGGAAAAAAAGGATGAAGTCAGGCTTCACATTAGCGAGCCGCAATTCAGCATCCGCCAGGCAGGCAGTGGACCGGGTGTCTTCTGGTCACCAACATTGATGGACGGAGCGTCAGATGGAATGGAGGAGTCCCGCTAATAAGAGGAATGGTTGGATGCATGCAACTTCCCAAATTCAACAGGACAACTACAAGAACATACAGATACAGTATCCGTTCTTTTCTAATTATCTTTTAAGTAATGTTATTGCTGTGAACTTCTATGAGTGTGACTCTGCATTTCTTTGATCTCTGCTTCCAAATTCATCTCTACAGCCATTGTATAGGTTTTACTTCTGCTATTTTTCAAGCCTAATTTAATGTCCGAAGTGTTTCTCTGAGTGCAGACATAGGCAAGTGAAAACGCATAATTATTACTGCAGCCCTGTACTGTCGCATTCTTTCATTCACGGTTGTCGAAAGTACTACTTACTTTTCAGTAACCATGCATGCAGTAGTGCATGCACTTCCTTTATGTCACTTAAAAGATTTATGATTAGCTTTGTACCCAAAGATTTGTTTATCTTCAATTATTGTTTGTCCATGCTGTGCTTTTTTTTTCTTCTCTCAACAAAACTTTCCCAAAAACCCCCATTTCCATCCATTTTCCAAACCCTAACCCTCTTCCCCCGGGCTGTGTGGTTTTGATTGATGTGTGACTAAATGACAGCAATAATTCCACACACTTGCTGGGGAGGATACGGTCATAGCAACAGGCTGGTGAAGGAATCCAAGGATATATTCTTACTCAGATTGACACAGACCCATGGCTATTGGCAAATGAAAGCAGATTTTCATGTGCGCCATCAACTTGATTGATCATCAAGAACATCCTCCTCCTAGACGTGGCCAATGATTACGCTGCTGTGTCCTTCACCTTCAGTACTATTTCTTGTAGTAGTAGCCAATGTCAAAGAAATTCAACGCAAGTAGTAGTTATACTTTCAATACTTTACCATTTGTTAGGCTACATTGTGGCACTGTTCTAGTGTACTGTCACCTGCTATATTCTCTATCGTACCGTTCTAATGCTACGGTAAGGACAAACAAGGTTTCATTTTCTTTTTTTTCATATGCTGCAACTGCCACTGTGTAACACCACTAGTACCACCACAGTGATGACATTTCATCCGCCCAGGATTGCCAACCTTAATCGCCATTTCTCGTGCAGCCAGCCCTGTGCCTAGCCCTATTTCCAAACACAAATTACAGGTAAGATAAGCGAATGGGGGGAGGTAGTATAATGGAGTATTAGGAGAGACGAGAGACTGACGGTAGTACTAGTAAAGTCCTAGGACTACTAAATTCACTTACTCTGTGAGAGGCACTTAGTTTTGAAAACATTTCGGCAATTACGTACACAACTTCAAGATGCCACTTAAGTTTCAGGAAAACAAACTTACTGTTAAACCCCCACCCACCAGCCTCAAAAGCAGTAAAAAACACGTATGCTAAGATAAAGTTTAAAGTATATTTATATCCCTAACATAAATAATCTCCCACAAGACCCAACCCACCCCCACTCCCTAACCCCAATGAATGTCCGTGAAAAGTCCAAAAAACCCAACTCCCAAATCCCACCCCCAGAAGTCTTAAAAAAAAGGGCAAGGGATAGTCTCCTCCTACTGCTGGCTGCTGTTCACTTTTCGGGCCAGTCGGCATGCTACTTGCGGAGGGTCTCGAGCAGGGTTTTGGTGTTCAACAGCTCCTGCTCGAGGTAGGACACCCTGAGTGAAAGGCGGTGCAACCTTTTTTTGTTACTGCTGTGGGGGGCAGCTGATTATTTTCTGCTGCTCGGCGGTGGCGGGTGGCTGTGGTACCCCGGCTCCGTACCGCTGGAGACCTGCTGCGCTGACTGGCTGACCCAGGGAGCGCGGAGGAGGATGCAGCTGTCCCGGTCGATGTTGTGGTCGACTGCGTGTCCCCCTCCTCCTGGGCCACCAGCCGCCGATATTCGGCGACAGTCACCTCCAGCCTCCGTTGCCGGGCCCTTTTAGCCAGGTCCTTCCATGTTGGTTTGGAAGGAGCATCTATATGAAGAAAGAAAGATATAGTCTGTAACCAATTCTCTTTAAGATTAACACAAAATGATTCAGCAGAAAGTTGTGTCACAGTAGAACTAGCAACTTGCAAGCGCAGTACATAACTATTGTGGCCAGTATCTATCTAACCTCCCACTTCTTCATCCTTGCTCTAACATAAGTGGGAGTTTAAGGAATCAATTCTACGAGCACTATGGACTCACTCCATTAGAGTCGACTATGACAGTACCCCAGTCTTATTCTTCTTCTTCTCTCTTGTTTAGCAAATTTGGTACGTTAACTTCTGCAAGCCGGCATAATGCCAGCGCAGTCAACTTGCACCTGAGAAAAACAGACGCCCGCCATGATGAGTGAGACAGACTTGCGTTACTGTACCAGTCCAGTACATGCAGGTGGTGATGCTCTTACTTTTCTATTACGGGTGGCACTGAGAATACTCTGTTACAAGGGCTACTGCTTAATTAATTTAACTTTCACCCTACAGTGCCAATGAATACTAGAAAAGGAAAATGAAGAAGATAAATAATCTGATTATCTATCACTGCACATGGTATGTATTTGCTTACATATGGGATGACTTTAGGTGCTTTGCTTTTTATTGAGTGAACAGTGATACATCCACACATGAATGACCGAGTTCTACTAAACTTATTAACAGAGGTTGTGAATGGCCATTGTAATAGCCGGATATATGCTGTGCTTGCAATACAAACTACTGCTACTATTCATGGTAGTATTCGGACAAAATTAAAACTTCTTTTCCTTGCCTTTCCTACACTGGAACAGACGTGCGGGTGCGGTGTTACATGCTCTTCAAAGTAACACTTAGTTCATCCAGTGACCGTCTACTCTCTCTAGATACACATTTGCTATCTAAGAGTCAGATAGTACCATGATCCAGACATCCATCCATTCAAACTATATGTCAATCATTCTTCTTCATGTCTCTCATCTGGCCAAACCTTACGTTTTCTCACGGGAAAACAACCTTTTCATTTTATTTGGGAAACCGCAAGCCATACATCCATGCTTGACTTGCATTTGAATTTCAACCAAAGGATATATTGCGCACACATACCGTTTCTGTTTCACCCACCCAGGCTGTTCTCCTTCCACCCATCCTTGCTTCATCCTTCACCCAGCCATGCATCATATTCCTTCCCAGCCACCTCGGGCACCAATCAAACACGTATCATTCTTCTTTGTCAGTCATTATTACTTTTAACTTGCTCGTCCTTCCACACTTACTTACACACTTCTTTCGCTTTTCGTTCATCCCATCCATCAAGTTCATCTCAGATCTGATTTAGATTCTCGAAAAAAAACTTCACCGCTGAGTTGAAGTAAATTTAGAGGATGGCTACTACCTGGTTGATAAAAACTTTGTTCTAAATTTGAAAGTCTTCTTAACAGTATAGTAACTTAACTGTACAACATATATACTACACCCGTCCAGAGAGCACACTCTGCAGTCTGCAATCTCAATAAGTAAGGAATATAAGAGCTTACCACTGCCCGCCACTACAGTGGCAACCCTCATAGCAGTTTCCTCCGGCACTTGCACCGCCTCCTCCCAAGAAGTGTCCTCCTCCACCTCCGCGCTGGGCCCGGCACCAGATGTTCCACCTAGAAAGTACATCTAAGAATGTTAGATGTCATAGACATACACCACTCACTAGTATTTTGTCTAGGAATGAAGAAATGTGAATACAGAAACCAATCTAATAATTTGTGACTGTCTACTCTAAAGTAAAAATGTCCATTTTCCAGGGAAGGGTGTTGTCTTGCTGCACTTTTTTGCACAACTGATGAATGCTTGCTTTTTAACACGCACCATTTTTCTCATAACAGACAGAAGCTTCACTTCTAAGAACAAGAGCAATATCAGATCATCATCACTAGGACGGAGTGACCAACGATTTGGCACCAAAAAGAAAACCTGTTGAGGGCTCGGCTCGCCCACAATAAATGTGTGAAATGAATCACTAAGCACTTTTCCATTTTTAATCAACCGTTTATGTTTTATGACAAGCTTGATTTTAATAAATGTTTTTACTTTTAATAAAGCTTTAAAACTTAAATAGACTCTGTGGTTTTTGGTCAAGAGTGACTGAGCAAAAGGTTTTGCAATTTGCAAGCATGAGTCCGTGCCTCTGACACTTCTGCACTCTGACTCCGTACTCTTGTCCTGCGTTGGATAATCATCATTGGGGATCAATCATAGATGAATTCGGGAGCTAAATGACTCTGCCACACTATCTAGTCAATAAGGAGATTGGCAGTTCTTCAAAGTCTGTTATCACTGAGGTATGTGGAAAGTCTACTTGTGCCTAATATATTTGATAAACAATGCACTATTTAGGGTCCATAGTTCTGTTTGTGCAGATTTGTCCCTGCAACAGTAGTAGTATGGATTGTCCTCCTATCCAAACCAAAAGTAAAGTAGTATCTTATTCTTTCTTGGTGGTCATTCACATTTTATTGTTGGGAATTGTCAAAGCATAAACATTTAGAAGACTTGAAAAGACATTATGGACAATCCCAGAGGACTGCACTCAGTGCATAGAGATATTGCTGACTAGAATGGGAGTTTCGTTTAACACCTTTTGCCAAATGTGCAATCTTAGTTAGCTACACCGACAGACTAATAAGAATAATCTAGTAATACCACAGGGAGTCATAGTAGAGGCAGGATAAGAATTTAGATACAGTCTACAAGAAGATCAAAGACGATTTAGAAAAAATCGAATGAGGAACGCTAGGAAAAAATAGGTACTCTGTATTAAAATGAAAACTTGCCGGGGCCAGCAAAGGAGCCCTCGCCTGACCAATCCTGGCCTTCTACAGCAGCAGCAGCAACCGATACCAGCTCCTCCTCTGTCCTCTTGCCCCTGGGGGGAGCTGATGTACAACATGAAAGAAAGAAAGACCCGAAAACATGGATGATTGTTGTCAACCTTATCAAACATTTCAAAAGAACAAAAACAAAATATTTTGGCGAAATAGCAAATAGACAACTATTCCACGGGATATATTGACCTATCTCATGTGGTCTACTATGATATATTAGTATTGCTTGATTTGCGGACCGTCGACTTGGAAAGTTATGTAACTCACTAAACAAACTACTAAAAAGGTTCGCCTAGGACTGGCAGGCAGCAGTCCGCAGCACGCGAAGTGACAGACAAACTCCATTGTGATTGCAGATCAGTGACAACACTAAAAAAACATTAACCAGTCATTAAAATACTCAAACTATCAATCCACCACCACTATTTCTTCTTATTGCCAGGTGTACAAAGGAAGGACTGGACTTGAGTCTGTAAGGGCAGATTTACAAGCCCCTTGCGGCTCTTTTGCTCCGTTGTTGCTTGACTTTTGTGATGCAGCGGCAGAACAAAAGAGGCGCCATGGTGCGGCGTATATTAACAACGTGACGCATATGGGAGATGCATCACGTTGTAAAGCTCTGCACCATCAGGGGTGTTCCGCTGCAAGGGAGGGTGTTCCTGCGCAGGAACGCATCCTAAAAGTGGCTGAGGGAAATCTACAAGTTTTCAATCAGTCACTTTTAGGACAATGATGCGTCACTCAAACCCTGCGCCTGCTTCAAGCAGACGTACGGCTTGACGCAGCATTGGGAATATAGGGCACCCCAGAGCATTGCTGGAGCTGGGCCACCGTTGCGACGCAACTCCAGCAATACGCCGCCTTTACGGCACAGATGCATAACGCTTCGGTGACGTTTTGGGCCCATGGTGCGCCGCATTGTAAATACGGCGCACCATGGGCGGTGGTGGCGCGGCGCACAATTACTGGCGCATCCCTGCTACTTTGCAGGGATGCGCCGGTAGTTGCAAATCTGCCCCTTAGTGTCTAGCATTCAGCAGTTCTGTGAACTACACTCATACATAATTTCTCAGGCCAATAAAAATGAACAGAAAATCGAAAACAAATAAGCATAGTAGCAACGCTACAGAGAAGGAGAGCAGTGCACCTGAAATGCACAGAAGATTTTGAAATATAATTTACCTACAATATAATCGGCAGCATTATTGCTCTTGGTAAAAAAACAAAATTTGCAATATAATAACACACAGAGCAGGAGAAAACAGAGTAGTGATGAAATAGCTACTACTACTCACCAAGCCTGGGGATCTCGACGCCGAGCAGGTCGCGTTCCCAGTCCAGGAGATCCGTCCAATGGTGGGTGGCCTGGTTGTAGGTGGGCCGGACCCGAGAGTGTTCATACATGGCCCGGCACACCTTCTCCCACCGCTTCCGGCGCTCCCGGAGCCCGTAGCCGCTTGCGATCCTGCTGCCTGCTGCGATGGTCCTGGGGAGGCGGCGCTGTACATAGTACACTAGTGCGGCCACCTCCTCCGCGCTAAAGATCTCCCGTGGCATCACTAGCTCCCCCCTCAAACGCCCGCACGGGAGCCAGGCACGGGGTGCGGGACCCTTCCCATTCTCGGGCTGCTTCCTGGCTCCCTTTACCATGGTCTGGGCAGAAAGGAAGGTAAATAATAAATAAGAAATAGAATAGGGATGAAGAAAAGAAAAGAGTTTAAAAAAGTAGTTTAGAATTAACCAAAAGTAGCAGAAAACACAAAAATATTGATCTAGAAAAATAGAGGGATAGATAATAAGTAAAATAGATCAAAAAAACTTCAAACAAGCAAAGGATGGCAGAGATTGAGAGAGGATACAGAAAGCATGCCCAGAACCATAGCAATGAATGAAAAACAAGATGGCCGCATCCGTTCACGACTGCGTGGGTAAGTTCGCGCGAGATTTCCCCCGCGATCACACGCGAACTTGTACTAGTGAGCCGCACACTTTGCGAGATTACACATAGCACCCGGAAACGGAAATACCTCACGCAAACAAGATGGCGGCGCCCATGTACGACCGCTAGGGTAACTTCGCTTCGTTGCGCTACAAGCGGCTTGCGAAAACGCAAAAAACCACGCAAACTAACACGCCGCAAAAAAACAAATCGCATATTCGCACAAATTCGCTGCTTCCAAATTCGATCTCGCGCAAATTCGCGTCCAGCGAATCCCGCAAAATTGCAGCAAAATGATTTTTGCAAAACTGAAAGCACCCAGCAGGTGCAAAAGTTCAAGCTCGTCATTAGTAACCATTCCCTGTAGTGCTTCCTGAGGGCCCCCTCCAGAGTTCAGTTGTCTACTTGCAACTATTCTATGACCCTGCTCTGACCCTCACAGCAGGCTCAGAGAATAGCTACAAGTATACCACAAAGGTCCTGTTAAAAAAAATTATACTGCGACAGAAAGCAATTACAGATAAGGAAGCAGGTGCCAGACTGGAAGTTCAAATTCAGTGACACATTAATCAGCCCCTAATTCATTCATGTCAGTTGAGGCAGGGCAGGTGTGCTAACAAATTTTGCAAAACTGAAAGCACTTAGCAGGTGCAAAAGTTCAAGCTCATCATTAACCAGGAAGCACTTACAGCTAAGGAAGCAGGTGCCAGCTCAAATTCAGTGACACATTAATCAGCCCCAAATTAATTCATGTCAGTTGAGGCAGGGCAGGTGTGCTTTTCCCCCCATAATCTACAGTGATGAACCAGAGGGTGGCAGTGATGTACTAGAGGGTGGCATGGGTGAACCAGAGGGTGGCAGTGGTGAAACAGAGGGTGCTGTGATGAAGCAGATGTAGAAACAACATGGTCGCGACCTTTGCGACCCGACAAGTAAGTTTGCGTTTGTGAACTGGTAAAAAACCCTAGCGAGCTGGCAGAAACCCTTGCGAATACAAAAAAAATAAAAATCTGCAAATTCGCGAAAGTTCGCGAATTTTGCGGATTGCGAATTCGTAAATACACGAATTTACTAATCGCGAATTCGCAAAATTCGCCCATACTTAAGGTTTATAAGGACTTATGTTTCAGCAGAGTAATTAGATAAGGACATACTTCTGTCAGGATGATTGTAGGAGTGAACACAGACTCACAGTGTGATTCCAGACAAGCATGACTATTACCTGGACTTTTGCAGGACTGACTCAGTAGTCTGCAAGGAGTTAAGGGACCGCATATATTGTGCACATTTGACTGTAGCACTGCTTGCCTCAATGCCTGAGTCAAACTGCAAGTGCATAGACAGTGAATAGGTTCCTAGAGTGCTAGTAGTTAACAGACGGATAAGTTTATAAGGACTTATGTTTTAGCAGAGGAATTAGATAAGGACATACTTCTGTCAGGATGATTGTAGGAGTGAACACAGACTCACAGTGTGATTCCAGATAAGCATGACTATTACCTGGACTTTTCCAGGACTGACTTAGTAGTCTGCAAGGGGTTAAGGGACTGCATATATTGTGCACATTTGACTGTACCACTGCTTGTCTCAATGCCTGAGTCGTTCTGCAAGTGCATAGACAGTGACTGGGTTCCCAGAGTGCTAGTAAGTGACAGCAGGATACGTTTATAAGCACTTATGTTTCAGCAGAGTGATTAGATAAAGATATGCTTCTGTCAGGATGATTGTAGTAGTGGACAGAGCTGCTTTAGAGCCATAGCACAGGTCAGCAGAGCTGCTTTAGAGCCAGAGAACCAGGTCAGCAGAGCCGTTGTAGAGCAAGAGACCCAGGTCAGCAGAGCTGCTGTAGAGCCAGAAAACAGGTCAGCAGAGCTGCTTTAGAGCCATAGAACCAGGTCAACAGAGCTACTGTATAGCCAGAGTAACCCTGTCGCACAAGTTACTACTTGTGTAACGATATATCTGTAAGAGACATTAGTTAGTGATAGATTCCTTACCTTAGAATATCCCCAGGCGTCAGACTGGATCCGGAAATTTTTGCGTAGCAATACCCCTGCGCGTCGGTAGGCGTCGTCCGCTGCTCCGTGTCCGTCGTCGGCGTCGTTAGCGCCGGAATGACGTCGTCGGAGTACTTAGACGCCGCCCATGCGTGCTGACGTCAGTTCTGATACACAGCTTTTCCGCGCCAGTTACGCAGAGCCATGATAGAACCAACACTGGTGCCATGAAACTAGGGCCCTGAAAGGGGATGACCTTAACCCTAGATATCGGTTCGCAGAACGGGGAGGATGGGTGGGTCAGTAAGGAATCTATCACTAACTAATGTCTCTTACAGATATATCTTTACACAAGTAGTAACTTGTGCATCTGAAAGAGACATGTTAGTGATAGATTCCTTACCTTAGAATAGATACCCAAGCAATACCAACCCTGGTGGTGGGTCTGCGAACCAATAATCACACCAGAAAGTCCTGGAGGACGGAACGGCCAAAGAAGCCATCCCTCCGGACTTGGCTGTCCAGGCAGTAGTGTCTTGCAAACGTGTGCAGGGAGGTCCACGTAGCTGCTTGGCAAATGTCCTGCAAGGGCACTCCTCGGCCCAGGGCAGTTGTAGTCGCCGTGGCCCGAGTAGAATGAGCCCGCAATCCAGCAGGGGGCTCCTTTTTGGACATGGAGTAACATGCCTGGATACACAAGATGATCCACCGCAAGATGGTCCTCTTGTGCACCGCCTTTCCCTTCTTAGCGCCCACGTAACCAACAAAGAGTTGGTCATCCACCCGGAACTGGCGTGTGCGATCCAGATAGTAAGAGAGCGCACGCTTTGGGTCCAGATGATGGAGCCTCTCTTCTTCTTTCAAGGGATGCGGAGGCGGAAAGAAGGTGGGCAAGGTAATGGACTGCCCGATGTGGAAGGCTGTGACAACCTTGGGCAGGAAAGAGGGTCTCGTCCGCAACACAACCTTGTCCGGATGGACAGAGAGGAAAGGAGGTGTAGAAGAAAGAGCCTGGAGCTCACTAACCCTCCTGGCAGAGATGATGGCCACCAGGAAAGCAGTCTTCAATGTAAGAAGACGGAGAGGACAGTTATGGAGCTGCTCAAAGGGAGCACACATTAGGTAAGTGAGTACAAGATTCAAGTCCCACTGGGGCATCACGAAGGGAACAGGAGGGAACATGTGCGTGATGCCCTTCAAAAACCTATTTACAATGGGGGACTTGAATAAGGAAGGCTGATCAGGTAGCCGTAAGAAGGCGGAAAGGGCAGAAAGTTACCCCTTGAGAGTGCCCAGAGCAGAGCCCTGCTGGGCAAGAGAAAGAAGAAAGAGGAGAACCTCAGAAAGGGGTGCAGAAAGTGGGTCTACAGCCTTTGCTGTGCACCATGCCACAAATCGGTTCCACCTGCAGGCGTATACCGACTTTGTGGAGGGACTGCCAGAATGATATCACAGACTTCGGGAGGCAAGTCAAATGGCCTCAACTGCCGCCGCTCAATCTCCAAGCTTGTAGGTGGAGACTGGACAGGTTCGGGTGCAGAACCGTCCCCTGCTGCTGCGACTTAAGGTCCTCCCGAAGAGGCAGACGAATCGGGGGATCGACTGACATGCTGAGTCGCTCGGGATACCAATATGTTCGTGCCCAGTCCGGAGCCACAAGAATAACCTGGGCTCGGTCGCGCCTGATCTTCTTCAGCACTCTGGGCAGAAGTGTAATAGGCAGAAAGGCGTACAATGGACCGCAACTCCACTCGTGACTAAAGGCGTCTCCGAGCGAGTGCCGCCTTGGAAATTCCAACGCGCAGAACTGATGACATTGCGCGTACTCTTCTGTGGCGAATAGATCTAACCAAGGCTCTCCCCATTGCTAAAGAGGCCTTGCGCCACGTCCGAGTTCAGATGCCATTCGTGATCCATCATGCAACGACGGCTGAGTTCGTCCGCCCTGGCATTCAGAGAGCCTGCCAGGTGTTGAACCACCATGGTCACGCCCTGATATTCCAGCCACTGCCAGAGGCACAGAGCCTCCTGGCATAGGGTCCACGACCCCACCCCGCCCTGTTTGTTGCAGTACCACATGGCGGTGGTGTTGTCCGTGAACACCTGCACTACACTCCCCCGGACAGAGGGGAGGAATGCCTTCAGTGCTAGTCGGATCGCCCGCAGCTCCAAAAGGTTGATATGGAGCCGGGACTACGCCGGAGACCAGAGGCCTCTGATCTCCGCCTCTCCCATGTGGCCTCCCCAGCCCAAGAGGGACGCGTCCGTCACAACTACGTGCTCCGGGTGAGGTAGGGAGAGGGATCTGCCATTGACCCCTTCGCGCCCTCCGAGATCAAGACATGATCGGACAAGTTGCCCTGATGCTGGGCCCACTGAAACTTCAGGTCCCACTGCAGAGCCAGCATCCGCCACCGGGCGTGATGCACCAGAAGGATGCAGGAGGCCATCAGCCCCAGAAGCCGCAACGTCAACCTGACTGAGACTCGGGATAAAGGCTGAAAGATTGGAATCAGAGCCTGTATATCCCAAACCCGCTGTTCGGGTGGGTAAACCCGAAACTGCGCCGAGTCGAGAACCGCTCCGCTGAAGAGGAGCTTCTGAGAGGGGTACAGGTGCGACTTCGGCACGTTGATGGAGAACCCCAGCAAGTGCAGGAGGTCGGCCGTAGTCTGGAGGTGTCTGATGACTGTCTGGGGCGAACCCGCCTTCAACAACCAGTCGTCGAGGTAGGGGAAGACTGACACCCCTAACCTGCGCAGATGAGCTGCAACCACCACCATCACCTTCGTGAACACCCGTGGGGCACTGGTAAGGCCGAAGGGGAGTACGGTAAACTGAAAGTGCTCGTGGCCTACCGTGAACCGCATGTAACGCTGGTGGGCCGGCAGGACGGGTATATGAAAATAAGCGTCCTGCAAGTCCAACGCTACCAGCCAGTCTCCAGGGTCCAGGGCAGCTAAGACCTGAGCCAAAGTCGGGATCTTGAACTTCTCCTTCCGGAGGAAGCCGTTGACGTTCTGTAGGTCCAAGATAGGGCGTCGGCCCCCTTTGCCCTTCTTGGGTACCAGAAAGTAGTGGGAGTAACAACCACACCCTACTTCTGGCCCAGGAACGCGCTCAATTGCCCCCTTGGCCAAGAGGGCCGTGACTTCCTCTTGCAGAAGTGGAATTACGGTGGCATAGCTGGAGGGGTCGCCTTGAAGGGGAGGGAGTAGCCCTTTCGGACGATCTGTAGCACCCACCTGTCCGACGTGACAGTGCGCCAGTGGGAGAGGTGATGGCGAACCCTGCCGCCCACTGGCGTCACATGGGCCTGAAAACTCGGACTAGGAAGGTTTTGAGGCAGGTGCTGCGGAGGGAGGTGTGGACTGGCCTCGCCGTTGTCCCTGACTGCCGCCACGGCGGTTTCCACGGCCGCCACCTCGCTGTTGAACATTCTGCGGTGCGTGGCTGGTAGCACGTGTGGGGGCGCCCCTTCCTTGGCCACAAAAGGAGCGAAAGGTACCCGATTGCTGGCGTGTGGCCGAGAGGCCCAAGGACTTGGCCGTAGCCCTGGAGTCTTTAAAACGCTCAAGCGCATGGTCTGCCTTGTTGCCAAAGAGGCGACGACCAACGAACGGCGTGTCCAGAAGTGTAGCCTGGACATCGGCCGAAAAGTTGACAGACCTCAACCAGGCGTGGCGTCGAACCGCCACTGTCCTTGCCATCGCCTTGCCCAGTGAGTCCGCGGTATCCAGCCCACACCGGATGGAATATCGCGCTGCATCTCGGCCCTCCACAAGGGTTTGGGCGAGTTTAGCCCGGACCTCCTCCGGACATTGTGGCAGCACGTTCGTGACCGCGTCCCACAGGGTGTGGGTGTAGCGGCCCAAGAGACAGGCGGTGTTGACAGACCGCATCCCTAAGCTTAGGGACGAGAACACTTTCTTCCCGAACTGTTCATATCTCTTGGATTCCCGATCGGGTGGAGCCGATGGGAATGCGGTCTGGGAAGTGGAGGCCTGGATAACCAGGCTCTCGGGTGGGATGGGTGGACAAAAGCAAGGGTCACCCGGGGCCCGGGCGGTAGCGTCTGGCCACTTTCCTATCCACAGGTGGGCCTGTGGCGGGCTTGGACCAAGTGCCCACAAGAACGTCACACAAGGCCTCATTGAACGGCAGCAGAGGCTCGCTGAAGCTTGACTTCGGTTTGAGGACCTCAGTGAAGAGGTTAGTTCTCACGGCCGCGACGGGGAGCTCAAGGTTTAAGGCCTTGGCCGCCCTCGTCAACACTACACTGTAAGTGGACCCCTCCTCCGAAGCCACGGTGAGAGGGGAGACAAATCCAGTGTCTGGCGAAGTGTCAATACCACTGGCCTCCCCAAGCTCATATGTCCAGTCCTGTTGAGACTTGCACTCCAGTGCCAGAGGGTCCTCAGACCCCTCCCAATCTCCCTCGTCACCCGTCTCCTGTAAAACAGGATTAACAGACGGGGCCTCCTCATGGAAATAAAAATCTCCAAAGGCTGTCCGTACCGTACCGTACCGTACTGGCAACAGAGTCGGACTGAAGGGAACATTGGGGATGGCGTCCACAGTGGGCGCCGGGGGCGACACCCGTGGGGCCGGCGCCGGTGAGGTCGTGAGGTCGACCGGCGACGACCTGGATCCGGAAGCGGATCCGGTGAGGTCCTGCGGCGCCGGGACCGAAGTCGCTGGCGGCGTCTGGGCCGAAGCACCCGACCCGCTAGGGCCTCCAGCCGGGACCGTTGGGCCCGGAGGTGCCACGGAACCCAACTGAGGAGGGAGGGACCTCATGGCCATGAGGTACCGCTCGATCTCCTCCGGCATCGCGCCGTGCCCAGGGACCCGAAGGTGTGGGGCAGGCAGCGACGCTTGCGACTCCCTCGGATCCGCGTGGGTGGTGTCGCCCAAACCCCCGGCTGCATCGTGCGAGCGTCGGGGTGGGTCGGAGGAACGATGACGTCTCTCCGACCTCTCATGCCTCTTTCTTACCTGAGGACTTGGATCCTGACGACCGATGTCCACTCCCGGAGATGCGATGACTCCGACCCCACGACCGGTCCCTCGACCCCCCGTGGGACCGGGACCTGGAACGGCGCGGGGCCGACTGCCGGAGCTCAATCGCTTGCAGGACCACTCCCGCCTAGCTTTAGACCTCAGGGCCCGGCAGTCGGAGCAGGAACGGTCGTCGTGGTCGAGGCCTAAACACTTCAGGCACTGGCGATGGGGGTCCATAACCGACATCAGTCGGTCGCACTTCGAACAGGGTTTGAACCTGGGCATTCCTACCGGCACAAATAGAGTCGAAGACTCGAGGAAAGAAACGATCAAAAAGATCAAAAAGTTTAGTCAAAAAATGACTAGGGGTATAGCTTCTCCGGATCTGCGCTAGCTGGCGCGGAAAAAAGAACTGACGTCAGCGCGCATGGGCGGCGTCTAAGTACTCCGACGACGTCATTCCGGCGCTAACGATGCCGACGACGGACGCGGAGCCGCGGACGACGTCTACCGACGCGCAGGGGTATTGCTACGCAAAAATCTCCGGATCCAGTCTGACGCCTGGGGATATTCTAAGGTAAGGAATCTATCACTAACGTGTCTCTTTCAGATAGCAGAGCTGCTCTAGAGCCAGAGAACCGGGTCAGCAGAACTGCTTTAGATGGACAGAACCAGGTTAGCAGAGCTGCTTTAGAGCCAAGGGACCAGATCAGCGGAGCTGCTTTAGAGCCAGAAAACCAGGTCATCAGAGCTGTTGTGGAGCCAGAGAACCAGGTCAGCAGAGCTGCTCTAGAGCTTAAGAACTAGGTCAGCAGAGCTGCTCTAGAGCAAGAGAACCAGGTCAGCAGAGCTGCTGTAGAGCCAGAGAAACCAGGTCAACAGAGCTGCTTTAGAGGGAGAGAACCAGGTCAGCAGAGCTGCTCTAGAGCCAGAGAACCAAGTCAGCAGGGCTGCTTCAGAGTCATAAAACCAAGTCAGCAGAGCTGCTTTAGAGCCAGAGAACCAGGTCAGCAGAGCTTCTCTAGAACCTAAGAACCAGGTCAGCAGAGCTGCTCTAGGGCCAGAGAACCAGGTCAGCAGAGCTGCTGTAGAGCCAGAAAAACCAGGTCAGTAGAGCTGCTTTAGAGAGAGAGAACCAGGTCAGCAGAGCTGCTCTAGAGGGAGAGTAGCAGGTCAGCAGAGCTGCTATAGAGCCAGAGAACCATGTAAGCAGATCTGCTTTAAAGCTGTAGAACCGGGTCAGCAGAGCTGCTTTAGAGGCAGAGAACCAGATCAGCAGAGCTGCTCTATAGCCCAAGAACTAGGTCAGCAGAGCTGCTCTAGAGCCTGAAAACCAGGTCAGTAGACCTGCTGTAGAGCCAGAGAAACCAGGTCAGCAGAGCTGCTTTAGAGGGAGAGAACCAGGTCAGCAGAGCTGCTCTAGTTGACACTGACTGACTGACACTGAATGAATGACACTGACTGATTGACAGTGACTGACACTGATTGACTGACACTGACTGACTGACACTGATTGACTGACACTGACTGACTGACTGACACTGATTTACTGACACTGACTGAATGACACTGAATGACTGACTGACACGGACTGACACTGATTGACTGACACTGACTGACTGACACTGACTGACTGACACTGACTGACACTGACTGACTACTCTCTACTACTCTACTACTCACTCTCTACTACTCTCTCTCTACTACTCACTCTCTACTACTCACTCTACTACTCACTCTCACTCTCTACTACTCACTCTCTACTACTCACTCTCTACTAATCTACTGCTCTCTACTACTCACTCTCTACTTCTCTACTACTCTCTACTACTCGCTCTCTACTTCTACTCTCTACTACTATCTCTCTACTACTCACTCTACTACTCTCTCTTTACTACTCGCTCTCTACTACTCACTCTCTACTACTCTGAGCAACTCACTCTACTACTCTACTACCCACTCTCAACTACTCTCTCTCTACTACTCACTCTACTACTCTCTACTACTCACTCTCTACTACTCTCTCTCTACCACTCACTCTCTACTATTCACTCTCTACTACTCCCTCTGTACTACTCACTCTACTATTCACTCTCTACTACTCACTCTCCACTACTCACTCTCTACTACTCGCTCTCTACTACTCTCTACTACTCACTCTCTACTACTCAGTCTCTACTAATCTCTCTCCTACTCACTCTACTACTCACTCTCTACTATTCTACTACTCTCTACTACTCTCTCTACTACTCACTCTCTACTACTCTCTACTACTCACTCTACTACTCTTTACCACCCACTCTCTACTACTGTACTACTCTCTACTACTCACACTCTACTACTCTCACTCCACTACTCACTCTCTACTACTCACTCTCTACTACTAGCTCTCTATTACTCTCTCCACTGCTCACTCTCTACTACTCGCTCTCTACTACTCATTCTACTACTCACTTTCTACTACTCTACTACTTTACTACTCTCTACTACTCTCTCTACTACACTACTACTCACTCTCTACTACTCTCTACTACTCACTCTCTACTACTTGCTCTCTACTACTCTACTACTCACTCTACTACTCACACTCTACTACTCTCTACTATTCACTCTCTACTACTCTACAACTCTGTACTACTGTACTACTCTCTACTACTCTCTCTCTACTACTCACTCTCTACTAACTCTCTACTACTCTCTACTACTCTCTCTACTACTCACTCTCTACTACTCTCTACTATTCACTCTCTACTACTACTCTCTACTACTCACTCTCCACTACTCTCTACTACTCTCTCTCTACTACTCACTCTCTACTGTTCTCTACTACTCACTCTCTACTACTCTCTACTACTCACTCTCTACTACTCTCTACTACTCACTATACTACTCACTCTCTACTACTCACTCTCTCAGACTCTCTACTACTCGCTCTCTACTACTCACTCTACTACTCACTCTACTACTGTCTACTACTCACTCTCTGCTACTCTCTCTACTTTTCTCTACTACTCACTCTCTACTCTCTATTACTCACTCTATACTCTCTACCTCTCTACCTCTCTCTACCTCTCTCTCTACTACTCTCTACCTCTAGACCTCTCTACCTCTACCTCTACCTCTCTACCTCCACACCTCTACCTCTACACCTCTAGCCTCTCTACCTCTCTCTACCTGCACACATATGCACATATATGCATATAAATGCATTTATATATATGTATGTGTGTATATATATATATATATATACATAATCTGCATATCTATATAAATACAAATATAAATGCATGCACACATATACATATATGCATGTTATGTACATGAAAGTTTGAAAAACACTAATAAAAGCAAAGCTAAAAAGCCACCTAATTACAAACAGATTTCCTTTAACTTAAATGAGGGCGAGACCAATTGCATTTTCAATGCTTGTTTACTTTGGTTCCATCAAGAGGGCATTCCGATGTGTCTCACATTTGCCATAAATTCTGAATGTTAGCACTCTGGTTGATCATTAGATCACTGTAGTAAAGCTAATGCTCACCAGGGAAGTCTGATGCTGGTATTCAAAGTGCATGTTTCAGTCTGCATGTTAGAATTTTTTAATGAAATAGAAGAGGATTTGAGAAGTCATTATGTGCCCTAATTTTTCTTTCTGCAGCACTAATCATAATTTCTATGGCAAATTGAAGCCCCTCATTTTGTTCCTTTGCAAATGAAATGTTTTAAGTGTTGCCACTTTATTCCAATCAAGATGGCTTCAGGTGTTCTATACTTTTGTCATAAGTAAGACTGTTAGCGCTCTAGTTGTTCTTTAGAACACTCTGGGACATTCTGTCATTGGGCTATACTTGGGCTATATCTGGGAGATATTTGTGCTACATTTGGGCTCTTTTATCTCTGGTGGCCAACTTGGGAGACTTATTTGTTATGAAGTTTCCTAATTTCCTAATTTACTATAGTCTCCTCAGTAGGAAATACTTTCAGTTTTTTTACTTTGGTTCCATCAAGAAGGCATTCAGATGCGGCACACATTTGACATAAATTCTAAATGTTAGCACTCTAGTTGCTCATTAGATCACTGTAGTAAAGCTACTGCTCACCAGGGAAGTCTGCTGCTGGTATTGAAAGTACATGTTTCAGTCTGCATTTCGGAATTCTTTTTAATGAAATAGAAGAGGATTTAAGAAGTCACTCAAAATGTGCCATCATTTTTCTTTCTGCAGCACTAATCATACTTTCTATGGCAAAATGAACCCCCTCAATTTGTTCCTTTTTAAATTAAATGTTTTAAGAGTTATCACTTTATTCCAATCAAGATGGCTTCAGGTGTGCTATACTTTTGTCATAAGTAAGGCTGTTAGCACTCTAGTTGTTCTTTAGAACACTCTGGGAAGCTGCAGTAGAACATAAAGGAATCAAATGACAGTCTCTGCCCTTGTTGGATGTACATCTTTTACTGAGAATGTCAGACTTCATTCTCACATGACTGAGAAAGATAATGTGAATTTACTGAAAATATGCTTTCAGTTTAGCTTATAGATCACCTCCCAAACCTCTGTGGGAAAAGCATTAGAAAATAGTTTTCTCGCAAACATGATTCATGACCCTCACACAAGAAAAACAACCAACACAAAGGAATGAAGGCCGTCGCCGACTGGATGAGGAACATGCGACTGAAGCTGAACTCGGACAAATTGGAGGTTCTCATCCTAGGGTCCCCCCTGAGGCCTGGGACAACTCCTGGTGGCCGACCACACTGGGAAGTGCTCCGACACCCACAGACCACGCACGCAACCTAGGGGTCACCCTCGACTCCACCCTCACCATGACTAAGCAGGTCAACACCATCTTCTCCTCCTGTTTCAACACCCTCCGAATGCTACGTAGGATCTTCAAGTGGATCCCCACTGAAACAAGAAGAACAGTCACCCAGGCCCTCATCACCAGCAGGCTGGACTACGGTAACGCCCTCTACGCAGGAGCATCGGCCAAGCTCCTGAGACGGCTGCAACGCATCCAGAACACCTTGGCACATCTGATCCTCGACATCCCCCGCTGCAGTCACATCATTCCCCACCTGAGAGACCTACACTGGCTCAAGAGGATAATCTACAAGCTCCTCATCCACGCACACAAAGCCCTCCACTACACCAGCCCAGCGTACCTCAACAGACGACTCAGTTCCCACACCCCCACCCGCAAGCTCCGCTCTGCCGAACTCCCGCTCGCCGCTGTCCCCTGCATCCGATGAATGACAGCCGGAGGCAGATCCTTCTCCCACCTCGCCGCCAAGACCTGGAACACCCTCCCTACCACCTACGACAGACCCAAGACCTACTGGCCTTCAGAAGACTACTCAAGACCTGGCTCTTCGATCAGTAGTATCACCGCCCCCCCCCCCCCCCCACCCAATCGCTTTGAGACCCGCATGGGTATGTAGTGCGTTTACAAGTGTCCTGATTGAATGACTGATTGAATGATATCCCAGCAGAAGGCTTTTTCACATGGTAAATTCACCTTAGAACACACCACAATTCCTAAAATGAGTATATAATGTAACTAAAGTCTTAAAACCTTCTATTAACTGCAATGCTTTATAATGAGGTGCTATCATGTGTATTGGTCCCAAGATGGCTGCCAACACTTCTTGGATGAAGTGCTGACAGCCAATCAGATCTCACGATGAGATGTGTTGTTAGGCTCCGCCCAGATATATATATATGTTTTTCCTTTAATATCTAAAAATCTACTGAACATATTTACACTATTTAACAAAAAGGCACTAGTCTGAACCAAGAACTACCTCTTTGCCAAATTTTGTGTAACTCCGTTCAGCAGTTCGGGCTCTAGCTGTACTAGGAAATTGCATGGGGCAAACACGTTTTGGGACACCCCCTTTTTTCTAGGCCCCCGCTTGACAAATCTCCCTCAAACTTTCAGGATAGGCGCGCACCGGAGCGCCTCACGGGGTTTGAAAATTGTGCGACGATTCGTCAATCGGTGCCAAAGTTATTGCAAATAGAATGTTGCAGATTTCCTGTGGAAAATAGGTCCTAACTATAACTACCCACTGGTGACTCATTTCAGGTTGGCTTGAGTTGGTATTTTACTAAGTCAAAGCTGTAATACTGTGCCTGGAGTGATAAATGGCTTTTATCATTTTACAGCTCGGCAAGGACAGCACTGTGCTAGCCCTATGCTTAAAGACTTTGCTGTAGAAATGGCAAAAGACTTTGTCCTTTTCTATCTCGGCGTGGATGGCACTTTGCTAATCCTATGCTTAAAGACTTTGATAGAAAAACAGACATTTGAGGTCCGCAGATCTAGAGTGTCGCTGGTGTTGAGAGTGCTCTAACAGGAGCTGCTTTCCACCTAAACTTGTGAACTACCCAGAGTTCTCTCCTTTTTTGCATAATTATGAGTCATTCTATGCCTGAAAGGGTTTTGTTTTGACTTATACTAGGTGCTCCCATGTGTCTGGACAAAGCTATTCCTCTCTGAAGAGCTCTAATTAGAGCGAAACACTGTGCCAGGGGTTGGTTTTACTCATTTCAGGTTGGCTTGAGTTGGTATTTTACCAATTCAAAGCTGTAATACTGTGCCTGGAGTGATAAATGGCTTTTGTCATTTTACAGCTCGGCAAGGACAGCACTGTGCTAGTCCTATGCTTAAAGACTTTGCTGTAGTAATGGCAAAAGACTTTGTCCTTTTCTATCTCGGGTTGGATGGCACTTTGCTAATCCTGTGCTTATAGACTTTGATAGAAAAACAGACATTTCAAAACAACTGTCATTTATAGCACCTAAGGGAGAAGAATGAATCTATGCTCACTTGGGCGAAGTATGAATTATGCCTTTCCTTTGTGTGAAGATCTCGCAGGTCAAAATTATGACTTTTATATGTTTATTAACCCAATTGGGAAATTTGAATTTCGAATATATCTGTATGTCACATGTTGAGGATGACAGCCCAAGATCTATTTCATTTATGAGAATGGCATTGGTCTCCGTAACCTAAGGGGCCAATTAAATGTAAGATCTATTGAATTATCGCAGAGTCTACTTGATCAATTGGGTATAATATAGACCCATCTCTTGGGCTTGTAATTAATCATGTCTTTGTAAATTGAACGTTATGATCGTGAAAGCCCGGCTATATGCAGCAGAATGAATGCACATGCATATAATGATTTCAAATGTTAGAAATGTTTATATTGATCTTTGTTAACGACCTAATTATGGAATCTTGGGGGATATAAAATGAATTTGCTTTTGTTTAGTGCATTGCCGGTTATGTCATTGTGACGGGCGGTAGGATGAGAAAGACGCTATTCACTGAATGGTTTGCCCGTAATAAATGAGAAATTAATTGTTATTAGAGATATTTCATCTGGTAAATGTGGCAAGCAATGCAGCAATAATTTATATGTATATATGCTTTTCCCTTAAAATGTAAACATTGAATGTTATTGTGACTTCTCTAAACCATTACAAGATAGCCGACAGTTGTTTGGGGCATTAGTCCGCTTTCTATGTCTTTGCACTTCACGTTGCACATAACTTTGAATGTTTGTTTATATGTCGATTTGTTTTACACCAAGTTACCCGTGAGCAAGGCGGCTCCCGCTGAAACGCACAGGGTGTGCTTTCTTGGCTTAATGTTCTTTAAATAAATTTATTCGAGTAATCCTGAAGTCGGTGTCTATATTGCAAGGAGTGCACGCGTGCTTTGTTGCATGGTGAAACTTTATTGAAGACAGGGTGACCTTGGACCCTGAGGTGCACCGCCGCTTCAGTGTCCCGGCATTTCTGAGGGGGTGAGAAGGTTTTATATATATGTATATATATATATATGTATATATATATATATATATATATATATATATATATATATATATATATATATATATATATATATATATATATATTACCTACTGGCGGTCACCAGTAGGTAGTTATAGTTAGGATTTTTTCAATGCAAAATCTCAACATTCTGTTCGGAATAACTTTGGCGCCGGTTGAGGAATCTGCCTGAAAATTTCCTCAAATTTGCCTCGCGGCGCTCCGGTCCTTCCCTGAGAGTTTGGGGGGGGGGATTCATCAAGCGGGGGCCGAGATAAAAGGGGGTCCCGAAACGTGTTTTCCCCATGGTAATTTCCATAGGGCGGTCGACCTCACTTTTAGCCCGAACGGCTGAATGGATTTCTACCAAACTTGACAAAATTGTAGGGACTGGTAGCCCGATGTGCCTTTGCTATATCTCAAGATATGTGCTCCAGTGGTTTTTGAGTAATTTAGGTTAAAAAAATATATATATGTCTATAGGCGCGCCCGGTACGCACACCAGGGAGCGCACCGGGCGTGCTCCGCGACTTGCGCGCAGAAAGCTGATTGGATCTCGGGTGTCTGTAAACATTCGAAACAGTACAGAGCGGCCACCATCTTGTGTCTCGGTAAGATCAAGACACAAGAGGTGGCAAACACAAAGGGGGAAATGACCATAAGGGGGCAGAGTAGACCCCCCCTGACCCTCTAGGTTTGATGTGGGGGCTGTGAAAGGGCCCGCGCAAATGAAAAAAAAATAATTTGATTTGCGCGGAGGGAGCGCCCGGTACGCGCACCGGGGAGCGTAGCATGGGGAAAACCCAGTTTATTCACTGCTTCATCTCTACGACGCTTTCTTGCGTCAATACGCCCCTTTTGCATACATTACACCTGACGTAGGTATAATGTGGCGCAGGGGTTTACAAAGTGACGCATCTACCTAGATGCGTCTCTTTGTAAATATAACTCAATAAGGAGCATGCTTTACGCTGCTGATGTGTCACAAAAAGTGACGTACCGGTGGTGTAAAAGTGAGGCATGGCCTTATAAATGAGGCCTTCAGTCTTCTACTCATGCGTCATATTAAATATATGACGTATTATGTCGCAAGTACTTACAGATACGTCAGTACTTTAGACGTATCTGTAAGCGCAAAAGTGATGCATTGCTGGAGTGTGTCACAAAAATTATGCAACTCCAGCAATGCAACCTTTCACATGGGGCCAGGCCCCATGTGAAAGGGCCTGCATCAGTCTTACGACTGCTGTGATACAGGCGCAAGATTTGGACGCAACAGCGTCATAAAAGTGACGCAATGATATCTCATAGATTTCACTGCGTCACCTCTACGACCCTTTCTTGCGTCATTACGTCCCTTTTGCATACATTACACCTGACGTAGGTATAATGTGGCGCAGGGGATTAGAAAGTGACGCATCTACCTAGATGCGTCACTTTGTAAATATGACTGAATAAGGTGCATTTTTTACAGCACTGGTGCGTCACAAAAAGTGACACACCCTTGGCGTTAAAGTGACGCATGGCCTCATAAATGAGGCCTTCAGTCTTCTAGTCATGCGTCATATTAAATATATGACGTATTATGTCGGACGTACTTACAGATACGTCAGTATTTCAGACGTATCTGTAAGCGCATAAGTGATGCATTGCTGGAGTGTGTCACAAAATGATGCAACTCCAGCAATGCATCCTTTCACATGGGGCCAGGCCCCATGTGAAAGGGCCTGCATCAGTCTTACACCTGCTGTGATACAGGCGCAAGATTTGGACGCAACAGCGTCATAAAAGTGACGCAGTGATATCCCATAGATTTCACTGCGTCACCTCTACGACCCTTTCTTGCGTCAATACGTCCCTTTTGCATACATTACACCTGACGTAGGTATAATGTGGCGCAGGGGCTTACAAAGTGACGCATATACCTAGATGCGTCACTTTGTAAATATGACTGAATAAGGTGCATTTTTTACAGCACTGGTGCGTCACAAAAAGTGACGCACCGGTGGCGTTCAAGTGACGCATGGCCTCATAAATGAGGCCTTCAGTCTTCTAGTCATGCGTCATATTAAATATATGACGTATTATGTCGGAAGTACTTACAGATACGTCAGTATTTCAGACGTATCTGTAAGCGCAAAAGTGATGCATTGCTGGAGTGTGTCACAAAAATGATGCAACTCCAGCAATTCATCTTTTCTTACCCTTCCACACCCCCGTTCCTTTTCAACATTTTCTTTGAATATCCACATTCCCCATGTTCACTCTCCTTCTCCTTACTTTCCTTCCCAACACTCACCTTCTTTCAGTCCCCCTACTTCACTTCCTTTCTCCTCTCATACCTTTCTGTTCTTTCTTACTCATTTTCCTTTCCATTATCAATGCACTCCACTTCACTTACTCTTTTTCATTTTTTTAAGAATATAGCTCTTTGATGAGAATTGGAGGTAGTTCTGAAAAGAACTTTTTTTTCTTCTTTTTTCTTTTTTTAGAACAAAAACAAAAACAGGGAATGAAAAAAACAAAAACAATTAGGGCTGGGAACGGCAGCGATGGTTCTCCAATGCTCGAACCATGAGCAGAGCACTTTGCTCCCCAAAGGTAAGTAGCTGATCACAGTATCTTCATTTCAGGACGCCTTTGTTAAATGCAGGCTGAATGTTTGGAACCAGCTCTTGTGATTGCCCCCTCACTGAAGTAGTTGCTCCTCCGGTTGATGTAGAGGCCCCATCACTGGGAACCTCTTGTGCCAGAGCCCTGACACTTTCCCGGGCAAAATTCTGGGGGTGCCTCCTCTCCACATGGCGAAGCATTGTGGAGTTCCCAAAAGAATATTTCTTAGTGGGGTCACCCCGTGACAGGACTGTGTGACAGATCCTGCACTCGACTTTTGGAGCATTGACCTTCTTCTGGTCATCAGGTATGGAAAAAAAATTCCAGATGAAATGCTCTTTGACCTTCGGCTGAGGAGGCTCTTCATCAATGAATTCAGAGTCATCTTCACTGCTGGATGGTCTGGCAGCCATGATTATCCAAGAAAGATCCAAGAGCAAAAAGGCAGGTCTTTCAGTCACAAAAGTGAAAGAAGAAGTGTAGGAAATCGGTGGGGATTTCATTCTTTGTAAAAAAAAACAGTTAGCAACCAATAAAAAGTGTTATTTTAAGGTCACATACTTGACGCGCTGATGCTGCGCGCACCGGAGCACTTCTGGGGCGCATACGCGGCGCGAACGTAGGCGCTTCCGGGGGCGCTTACGCGGCGCGCCTAAGTGACGTTTTGATAGTTTCACGGAAATGCAAAATTATTTTCATTTCCTTATTCAAAAAAACTGCTTTTATATGTATGGTCCTAAATGTCTTGCGTTATTATTTACTTTTCATTCATAATTTTTTTACACGAACGCAAGTAGCGCTCTGGGTGCGCTTTCCGGAGAGCTTACCGGTGCGCGGACCCAGAGCGCCCCAAGAAAAAATGATAAAAATTTTTTTTTACAAATATTACTATAAAAAAATAATACTTATTAATACTCACACAAAACTGCAAATTAAAAAAAATCGTAGGTTACAAACTCGATATAGAAAGGAATTAGCATTTAAAAAACCTATGTTAGCTGGAAATTTTACTGACATAAAACCATTGAAATTCCCACATTATAGTTAGTTAGTTGGACTCACTATAACTTGTGCGCCTGCAATGCACTGCTGATGACGTCACATATCACATCACTCATGACATTGTCAGTGACATCACTCATGACATCACTGATGACACCATCCTTGTGACAGACTGACAGACCTCCTTTCAGTGTAATGTAACCTTTGAAACACATATTCAAAAATAGAAACTAACATTTTCAAAAAAATAGAGATACCCATACCAGTTACAACAACCAATTCAGTAATTCCACCATCTATATACACATCCACTCATTCACCAACAGTTCTACATAGTCACTCATACATATACTCACTCATCATATGTAGTGATACACCTATACATCCTGTTACAGACCCACAGTCATCTAAAAGTTACTCACACACATACTCACACATGCAAATAAACTATTGAACATCCATTTATTTGCATATACAGCTATACACACACTACCACTTTACTTCTAAGGAAACTTACACATACTTACTCTCTTAAACAATCACTTATAGAAACACATACTTATTTAAACAGGAACTCTTACAATCTCTCACTCTCACATATACTCACTTATATATATCAATACTCACATATACTAGATTAAAACATATGTTGTTACTGAAAAAGACAATAGTGAGACAGTCGTTTACTCACCAACACACACATATACACACTCATCCATCCATACAGTCCTGTACATATGCTGTCTTCAAAACACATACAAACAGTGAATCAGTCACCAACCCATACAGCCACTTATACACAAAGTGAAACACTGATACATACATTTCAATATTTAAAAGTTACTTGCTAATATATGGATTCACTAAGATACACTTAATAAGGCAATTAACCAATCAATTCTTTTAAAAACAAACATCCATTTACACACTTATTTAACCATTTATTCTTCAATCGTCCTTTACAAATACATATATAAAACATATATATTTTTCAGAAAGACACACATTCACTGGATGGTGTCATCAGTGATGTCATGAGTGATGTCACTGACCATGTCATGAGTGATGTAATATGTGACGTCATCAGCAGTGCATTGCAGGCGCGCAAGTTATAGTGAGTCCAACTAACTATAACGTGGAATTTCATTGGTTTTATGTCAGTAAAAGTCATTCCTCCTTTTCATGGCTATCAAACCCAACGCGTTTCGAGGTTAAGACCTCTTCTTCCTGGGCTGCCATAAATCAAAAACACCGGAGCCTCGCATTGCATGATTGTCAGCTTTATTTATTTACATCACGGCCCCTCAGTGGGCGTGGGCTCGATGTCAAACATTGGTGCATGTTGGGATATGAAGTTCGTAATGCGAGCATAATTAATGCTCTTCAAGTAAGTTCAAGTGTTCATTTATATATTAAGGCTGATTTTCTCTCCTGTAGTAGGTTCAGAGTCATTTGGCAAGCGTACTTAGCATATGAAGCACTGTGCTGAAGAAAGTCTCGGTTCGTACCAAAACAGCAGCCTCACTTACTGGAATTTGTATCTCTCCCAGCAGACGATGGTGCTCCTCCCCACGGACAGGCCGCCGTGTAGAAATTTGTAATCCAAAAGTGCCCTTCAGCATTGGGAGGTCACACGACAGCGCCTCGCCATTCGGCTTTTCATGCACCCTGCCTCATTCCTCCTTTTCATGGTTATCAAAGCCAACGCGTTTCGAGGTTAAGACCTCTTCTTCCTGGGCTGCCATAAATCAAAAACACCTGAGCCTCGCATTGCATGATTGTCAGCTTTATTTATTCACATCACGGCCCCTCAGTGGGCGTGGGCTCGATGTCAAACATTGGTGCATGTTGGGATATGAAGTTCGTAATGCGAGCATAATTAATGCTCTTCAAGTAAGTTCAAGTGTTCATTTATATATTAAGGCTTATTTTCTCTCCTGTAGTAGGTTCAGAGTCATTTGGCAAGCGTACTTAGCATATGAAGCACTGTGCTGAAGAAAGTCTCGGTTCGTACCAAAACAGCAACCTCAGTTACTGGAATTTGTATCTCTCCCAGCAGATGATGGTGCTCCTCCCCACGGACAGGCCGCCGTGTAGAAATTTCTAGTCCAAAAGTGCCCTTCAGCATTGGGAGGTCACACGACAGCGCCTCGCCATTCGGCTTTTCATGCAGCCTGCCTCATTCCTCCTTTTCATGGTTATCAAAGCCAACGCGTTTCGAGGTTAAGACCTCTTCTTCCTGGGCTGCCATAAATCAAAAACACCTGAGCCTCGCATTGCATGATTGTCAGCTTTATTTATTCACATCACGGCCCCTCAGTGGGCGTGGGCTCGATGTCAAACATTGGTGCATGTTGGGATATGAAGTTCGTAATGCGAGCATAATTAATGATCTTCAAGTAAGTTCAAGTGTTCATTTATATATTAAGGCTTATTTTCTCTCCTGTAGTAGGTTCAGAGTCATTTGGCAGGCGTACTTAGCATATGAAGCACTGTGCTGAAGAAAGTCTCGGTTCGTACCAAAACAGCAGCCTCACTTACTGGAATTTGTATCTCTCCCAGCAGATGATGGTGCTCCTCTCCACGGACAGGCCGCCGTGTAGAAATTTGTAATCCAAAAGTGCCCTTCAGCATTGGGAGGTCACACGACAGCGCCTAGCCATTCGGCTTTTCATGCAGCCTGCCTCATTCCTCCTTTTCATGGTTATCAAAGCCAACGCGTTTCGAGGTTAAGACCTCTTCTTCCTGGGCTGCCATAAATCAAAAACACCTGAGCCTCGCATTGCATGATTGTCAGCTTTATTTATTCACATCACGGCCCCTCAGTAGGCGTGAGCTCGATGTCAAACATTGGTGCATGTTGGGATATGAAGTTCGTAATGCGAGCATAATTAATGCTCTTCAAGTAAGTTCAAGTATTCATTTATATATTAAGGCTTAATTTCTCTCCTGTAGTAGGTTCAGAGTCATTTGACAAGCGTACTTAGCATATGAAGCACTGTGCTGAAGAAAGTCTCGGTTCGTACCAAAACAGCAGCCTCACTTACTGGAATTTGTATCTCTCCCAGCAGATGATGGTGCTCCTCCCCACGGACAGGCCGCCGTGTAGAAATTTCTAATCCAAAAGTGCCCTTCAGCATTGGGAGGTCACACGACAGCGCCTCGCCATTCGGCTTTTCATGCAGCCTGCCTCATTCCTCCTTTTCATGGTTATCAAAGCCAACGCGTTTCGAGGTTAAGACCTCTTCTTCCTGGGCTGCCATAAATCAAAAACACCTGAGCCTCGCATTGCATGATTGTCAGCTTTATTTATTCACATCACGGCCCCTCAGTGGGCGTGGGCTCGATGTCAAACATTGGTGCATGTTGGGATATGAAGTTCGTAATGCGAGCATAATTAATGCTCTTCAAGTAAGTTCAAGTGTTCATTTATATATTAAGGCTTATTTTCTCTCCTGTAGTAGGTTCAGAGTCATTTGGCAAGCGTACTTAGCATATGAAGCACTGTGCTGAAGAAAGTCTTGGTTCGTACCAAAACAGCAGCCTCACTAACTGGAATTTGTATCTCTCCCAGCAGATGATGGTGCTCCTCCCCACGGACTGAAGGGCACTTTTGGATTACATATATATATATCTATATATATATACGGAACCTTCCTTCACAAGAACGAAGCAGGAGTCCAGGAGAACAGGTAAGACAGTCATCATTTTTTAACAAAAGGCAGTCCCAGTGGCGGCAGATGCATTTCGGCGTGGAGCCTTCTTCGATACCCAACACCGGGAGCCCTCATCTGTGTTGTGTTCCTGCTGCCTCTGATGAGATGTTAGCGTGATCCGCTTCTCCCCCTGGCAATGAGGCACACCTGTTGTAGTCCGTTTTCACTTCAGGGACAACAACTCCCAAAAGGCCATGTAGTAGCGGCAATTCGGGTCGGTGGAATGGGGAGGGTGTGTAGATAGTCTTCACCGCGGTCACACAGCAGGGCACGATGATTGAGCCTTCCACTGCCTTAGAGCCAACAAATCCGTCCACATGTTCCCCTATGACGCCACAGCCTCGCACCCAGAAAATCCAATGTGCAGGGATCAAGTATGCTAGTTAGCACAATGTCCAAATCGAGGTAAAATACCTCACTGCGCCGGGTCCTCTGTTAGCGAAGCGTGAACTGGATTATCCCTCCCGGGAAAACGTAATTGCCGTGAGGCGGAAGCCAGCAGTTATCCAGATCCCAAACGTGGCGGGGCTCCTGTATTGCGCGACTGGCAAACACAAGATATGTAAACGGAACCTTCCTTCACAAGAACGAAGCAGGAGTCCAGGAGAACAGGTAAGACGGGCTTTTTTAACAAAAGGCAGTCCCAGTGGCGGCAGATGCATATCGGCGTGGAGCCTCCTTTGGTACCCAACACCGGGAGCCATCATCTGTGTTGTGTTCCTGCTGCCTCTGATGAGATGTTAGCGTGATCCGCTCCTCCCCCTGGCAATGAGGCACACCTATCGTAGTCCGTTTTCACTTCATATATAAACACAATCCCCGACCACTCAGCACCTCTCGGCACAAATCAGGAAACGGACCACAATGGTAAGTTCAAAATCCTTGTGCTTTATTTCCTTCTTGCAGACATGACGCGTTTCGACCGGGGAACCCGGTCTTGATCACATGACATGCCGTGACCCCCATGCGATTAAATACTGTTCTTTTCATCACATACTCCTCCCTCATTTGGATAAACATGAAAAACAGACTCTCCGTATAGTTTGAAAGTCCATAACATGAAAAAATGTTTCTTCGCAAATTAGAAAATAGAAAAATAAAGGGCAAGTGCTCATAAATTCTGTAGAAAAAATACATGTTATTTTCTATAAATTGGACGGTACTCTAAACTATACGTTATTGATTCCAAAATTAATTATTGAGGGTGAGATTTGAAAAGAACATTCATAAAAAATTGTGTTATACCCAAAGTGAATTAAAACAAATGCAATTCAATTAAACCTATAACTGGTACCTTATATATGTCTATTTTATACAAGTACAAATGCTATTTGTAAATGATTCATATTATTAATTCATATAAAATCCATTCAAATGCATATATACACATCCACCGCTTGTTTTCACGTACAAACCACAGCTGCTTTGCAGTGGCGGGCCTGGACGGGGTCGTGAATACTGAATATCTGAACAACCATTACCAATTATTAAAGAAACAATGTCCAGGCCACTTTCTCCGTTTCTAAACAAAGAAGATGAGCCTTCACAACCACTTAGTTTGAACAATTATTTTGAATGGAAAAAACGCAAATTAATCCGTTATTCCTAGCCTTTGACTTAGGCTACTTTAGTATTTAATTATTCAACATTTTTGTAAAGAAAAGGACATGTAATCAACTCAACAGAGAATACATTTTGATGATGACCTGCTAGAAAACACAAAGCAACTAAACAGATAACAAATCAATTATAACATTTAAAGAAAAAATACACAAAAATCACAATTTTTATCCACAACAATCACAATAGCGTATAGTGATCTAATCAACTACCTGACTAAAACAGTTGAAACATAATGAAACCTTTTCTTGCATGTTTACACAATTCATAACACAAAAAATGCAACTGTTATGAGTACAATTACAAATTGATGCAAAAGATTTCTTGTCATTCAGGATTCAAGCTGTACTTAATATAGTGGCCGACGCGTTTCAAGTCTCGGTTTTTAGAATTACCGGACTCTCATCAGGGCTGGATGAGTCTTTAGGAAGTGAGTCAACTGTTTACAGGAAAAAAAAAAAAAAAAAAAAAAAGCTAATTGAAACTAATCTTCCCAGACAGTCTATAACACAAAGCAGTTATTTAGACGTAAAAGAATACTTCATACCTGGTCAGTGACCAGCGGGAGTTATGCGTCTCAAGTTCAGCGTTTATGCAGTGCTCACCTGTAATTAACAAGGTGACAGAGGCTAAGTCAGTTTAAAGACAAACTGGGTGCCCAATGAAGATTTAATAATAGACGGGGTTTACCTAGTGTAGGCTCACGCGTGGTAAACCTTCTCCAATTCTCAGTGCTCAAAGGGACAACGTGGCAAGTTTTTCATCGACTCTGGTGAAGAATAAAGCCTAACGTTAAAACAATTGCATGTGACTGCTGACGGGCGCATGAAGCGCTCAACAAGCCAGTACTTACATGAATGGATAGTGGATTTGTATCACAGGTTAGGCGGGTGCGGGACAGCATCGATTTTAAAGTTCTGAAAAAGGTAAACGAATGCGGGTTGTAAAAAACATCCACTCGAAAAGCGGAATAGTCAGCGTGTGCGTTGTTAAATAAAAGCGGCGAAAGGCGCTTACCTTTACACTGCGATTGAATCTCGGAACTGAATGTCTACTATTCCGTGAAGGTGATGGGCTTGGGCATGGGGCAATTAAGGTTCTCTAATAAATGCCAATTTTTAAGGACAATTTGTCGAAATTTGTTAGTGTGGGGGCCAAAGGTGGTCACACAGACGAGTTTATCAAGGTCTGGCTTGAAGTTCGACAGTATAAACACAGGGTTAAATACGATGAGCGAACTGAATAGGGTATAATCAACTTTTTGGAACCCTTTTACCGATCATCTTGAGTATGGGTGCGACCGTTTGGCGACTAGCGATATATTAAACAAAAGCTATCAGTCTGTTAACATTTATGGACCACAACTCCCATAATGCACTTCCATGACTAAGTAGCGTAGCTCCGCCCCCGCCACGTGACCCCAACCAGTAGTTTCCAAATAGTAACGAAGAAGGTAGCAGGAAGGTCGGTCCTCACCTTCACGGAATAGTAGACAATAGGATTGGGTGGTAAAATACAGACTCTTAAGGGCCTGTGGCACTCTTAGGAGTGTCACCTACATATGGATTTACCGAATCGGTAAATATACCAATTCGGTATTTTACCGATTCTGTAAATTTACTGATTCGGTAAATTTACAGAATCGGTAAAATATAGGCCCCCTACATCAGAAAACCCTAATACCTGTCGGTAACGGCCGAATTCGGCCGTTACCGACCGGTATTAGGGCTCCTACATCTGGCCCCATAGCTCTATGCATTGTGCAAAGAGGCCAAGGATTGGATCACCATATATTATGAATCCCTTTAAGACCCACTTAAGGGCACTGTGAGAAATTTACACTGGCTACCGCCTGAAATCCACGGCTGTCAATCATGGCTCATTACAAACATGCACCCGCACCTTGAACTCACACAGACACCATAGGCGACTCTTTGAGACCACAGTCTATACAAGAGTAATATACTCAAACTACAGAAACACAACATCAGGATTGGACTGGCCGTAGCAGCCACCGGGCATTCACGGTTGGGGCCGGTTTTAGGCCCCTGTGGGAGCGTTTTGCAGCATTCATTGGCTGCAACGAAATCGTCCGAAACCGGCCCTGGCAAACAGCTCTGCCACATCCCCACCCACTCAGGGTGGGGGGGAGGGAAGGGGGGCGGCCAAGCACTTTGCCAGGGCCGGTTTTGGTTCCCAGCCCCACCCTGTACAACATCTTGGAAAACTTAAATACTCTTAGAGAATGCAAGAGTAAGTAAAACGTGAAATGTAAACAGAAACAATACCACTAATCCCAAGCTGCCGCTCAATGGTTTGGCAAAAAAGGGGGCTAGAACAGTTAAAGATGGGGTACCAGCCCCAACTGAAACCCGTCCCTCTCACCACTCCCACAACAACGACTCTACTAACAGATAATTTCAAACGTAGGACATAAATGCCTCAAAAGCTTCCGTTATCTAGTTTGGTCTAACTTGGGAGTTATGCGTAAATGATATTTATTCTTCCACTCTTCTGGGGCATAAGGCTTTCGTGTGAGGTAGCTGGGTGCGTGCTGCTGCATAAGTGATCTCAAGGGGTGCAGTGTTGTTGTTGCAAATCGCAAACAACGTTACCAATGTTCGGTCCACAACAGAAAAGATGACTATTAGTGTTGCTGTAATTGTACCGACAAGAGAGCAGAAGATAACTTTTATTTTCTCTGTAACGCGGGTATAATCTGATATTGCTTCATGAGAAGTAGACAAACTTCTTTGACAAGGTTAAATTGCAAACCAGATTTAGAATCTTTATTTCTTACTTGTCTTGTCTGCCCTGCTTTGTGGGTTTTTGTCTGCTAGAAATTGACGTTGAAAGGCACCTTGCACTTTAAAATCACTGATGTGAAAAAGCATCGTCATTTTGTATGTAATTGTTGCAGAACTATCAAAAAGTGCCTCCATTATTGCTTGCAATTACCCAGGCAGTGCTGCGAACCCTGGAGGAGATGCACATTCCCACACACTCGCTGAAGCTGGGTGGATGGAGGGAAAATAATGCTTCCACTCTCTGAGCTGAGCACCTTCATGTGTCAGTGTGCCCTGGAAAGGGTTTTCACCCAGTGACAGAAAGGTGGAATCGCCTATGCCGCGGACCAAAGAACAGATTCACGAAAAAGGTGTGCTCTGTATTGTGCTAGGGGGGGCGGGGGGACAGCACAGAACAATATCAAATATACATGGCCTGCCACTGTTATCCCTTGTGCTGGTGCACAAAGAGGCTGCCTAGCACCATGCACAAGTTTGCACCACAATGCAAAGGGTTTTGTGTGATGATTAGCCTAGGTTTTGTACTGGAAGGGTACCCTTCCTATACAAAATACTATACTTAGACTTTAAAAACTTTAAAACATTTCCCACTTTGTATATGTGCTGTACAGTGCATCAGACGTGCCATGTGGCAACATGTAACCAACATTGAAACAGTTATCCATATAAGTGCCTGGCTTAAGGAGGTGGTATTTTTTGGTGCAAAGTCCTGTCTTCCATTACAGCTTGTGAATACCCGTATACCACCCATGGAATGCACCATGGCAAAAAGTAAAGCAAAGCATTAGTTGCATTATTGAACATACTACTTTCCCAGCACAAACCGTTTTGCACTGGAACGTAAACAGTTTACCAAAACTTTTCACCAGTTTTAGTCACTTTTTGTAAATGAACCGGGACAAAGCTTTGAAAAGTCTACCCCCTAGTGTAACCAGGAGCATCAACCCAGTGTACACCTTATAGTGTGGATGGTGTATGTTATGTTATGTTCCTAAGATGTTTCATCTAGTGAAATCAGCTATCATGTGTATTTAATGGAAGCACAGCCGTACTGTGAATGCATTACTGCTTCTGCGTACAAACATTGAAGCAGTTCTTGATATTTAATTCATCAGTGCTATTGTAACAAATAGTACATTCTGTTTTCTTTCCATGGAGAGTTGTGAGACTTTTAGGTTACATTCACCTTTTTTTCTGACATTCGCCCTGCGAGCTATGATCCTCAGAGACTCAACCCTGTTACAGTTCTCTACGTCTGAACTAGAACTCCAGGATCTAGTTCTCAGGATACCATACAGTACCCCTAGTCTCTATAGCTGTGAGGAGACTCTCAAAATGCTCATATCCTATGTTCTGAAGTAAAATATCGCCTACTGTATCCTGGGGCACTGCCTAGTGAGCACCCTACAAAAGTTCAAGGTAATCCCCAGCAGATGGACCATATGTACCATGAAGAGTGCAAAGTGGAAGCGTGCGAGCAAGAAATGGATGCTTACCCAGACCTGACCAAAGCAGAATGTCTTCCTCTCGCCATCCTATGGTTAAGTTTTATTCTGTGAAGCAAAGTACGCCTTTTAATGCCCTTCCCCTTAGAAAAGACGTATGTCTGTCCAGACTGGCACTGGCCAAGAAAGGGTAAACTCAAATATTCTTTCTGCTGGACACTAGCCACTTTTTCTGAGAAGTACTATGAATGAATGATTCACTTGGCTGTGAGTCGTTGTGTTTCTTAGCTTCCAAAGTTCTCTGTCACAACTGGCCCATTAAGCTATTCAGAGAAGCCTTTCCTTTTCTTTTTCTTCTGGTGGTCTTTGTCCAAAGAGTCCACCCATGTTTTAACTCCTTATCCTTAGCAGACAGGCTGTAGGCTTTGTGATGTGATATATAGATGACCCTGATTCGTCTCAGTGGAGTGTGCTCCTCTGCCCCTTCTAAGAAGACTGCCAGCTGGGGGAAATCCATCATGGATTAGGTGCAGCCTTTTGATTGTACACCTGGAGTTGAGATCGAAGCCCCCACTCTTTAATATTCATGCATTTCATGCAGTAATCCCTTAATATAATCTTAATCTGTAGTGTGGTATGATTAGGTTATTTTATGAATGGCACTGGCACCCCTATTCAAGTTATAAATATAGTATTATCACTCCCTGTTAGAGGGCTAGACCTATGCACCCAGACCTTTTCTTTCTGGAGGTGCGGCCAAACATCACATGTGATTTATACATACAGTGGTTATTGAGCGGTCTGTCTTCAGGCTGGTAGTGGGACGCCTATCCTCTCTGCACACGCCAGTTTTCCTCATAGAGCCCAAGAAGGCACATTTCCAAGTATGCTCTTCACTGAACGATGGGCCTCCTAAAATTAACAATTAAGTTTATTGAAGATTGGGAGCAGGACCCCTGCTCAGCCCTCCTCGTGTAAATAACTTCTGAGTTGCTATTGCCGCTGAATTTATCAAAAGTGTACAGTGAATACATATCTGCATGGAGCTCAAGAGTACTTCCTGGATCTTGAAGCTTTGTTCTGTTAGTTCACACAAGCCATGTTCAAGAAAACCTATGTTTGCCTGGAACTTGACCCCTCCTGAAGTTCTGGCTTCCAGACCAAAGCATCCCCCGAGAAAGGGTGGTATCAGTACTAAACAGGCCAAGCCTGCCACTATCATGAGACTACAGAGCTATCACAAGTAACTAACATTAACTATTAACGATGCCACATTGGCGACATGATCAGACAATAAGTGCAGGTAAGTAAACTAGAATAGTGGCCCCTGTCTGTCCAGTTACTTCTTCTGGATATTCTATGCACCCGCACTCTCTGGCAGACCCCATACGAGGCGCCATAGACAGAAATGGGTTAATGGCCCAAACCATGGTGGTGATCATTCATCACTGTTATCCTGGAATCGGTCCGACCATAACTCTGCAAAGAGAGCATATGGCAATCTTTTACGCACTTGACTCTCTTGCTACTGATGGCAAGCATTGATAGGATTCTCTGGGAAGTCATGTGGGCTTTTGTTTTTTGTGGAGGTGGGTGGAATAACTCAGAATTCAACCATCAGCCAACACACACAATGCCTTAATGTCCATCACAGTGCTTATTTTTTGGTAAAAACAACTTCTTTAATCACACAACAGATCTAAATACAACACAATTCAATTATGGTAAGTGAATACACGGTTGTGACCCTAATTGTATTCCATTCACTTCAATTTCCTCTCCCCACTCCCAGCACTCTAGTAACTACAGTCCCCTGGATCTGGTGGGAGAACGGGAGAGGCATGAATGAGGCATCCGAATATATTATCGCTGTTACTCATCTAGGGCTTAGAGAGCGACTCCATCACCTACTCTTGCCCTTGCCTTACTTTGGGCTTAAAGTCTCACGTCTATTGGAGCACATCTCAGGCCTTTTGCTCCAGTCACAGGAATCCTCATAATTCCTACACCCCGACTCTTGTAGCTTGGATGGCGAGGCAGCATGAGCTGTACGCTCTGGAAGCCTCTCTTTGGGGCCGATGTCAATGGGTGAAGGTTGCACAGTTGGTACAGGATTATGGATTCTCCAGCCACTGCGGTCCTACCCAGACATGATCAGATTCACATTGGTAACAGTAGGCGCAGTCTCCTGTGCAAATGAGACTCATTGTGGTGAAGTGCAGTTTCAGGTTTCCAGGCCGATCAGATTCACAGCCCCAAGGTGCAGTTGTGGACTCTCAGGCCAAACAGGCTCACAGTGGCAAGGTGTTTACTTGATCTTGTGACATGGCTATTGTTGCTGATAGCACCAGTTCATAGTCCACAGTGGTTGATTGATTGGGCAGGTCTCGAGTAAAAACCACGTAGAGAGACCAGGGTACTAACTTATGATCCGGATTTGTCCTAGACTCATTGTTTGCTGTCTCTGGTTACTCCACACACTAGCAGCATGCTGGGTTTCTCTTCCTTGACAATGTCTCCTCCTTCAGGGCCAGGCCCACTCCCTCCCTCTCGCAGCATGACAGCATGTTTGCAGGTACCAGGCAGACTCTCGGTTCCTCCAGCAGAAAGTGCAGACTTTAGGTGATATACCCTCACCTCTGGGAGACTTGATTTCAGGCATACATCATGCTTGGTTACACAGCAGATCTCTATCTACTCTTCAGAGCACTCCCTTCTTGGTAAAAATGAACCTGCGACTAGAACAAAGTTAGGTGGTTTCTATACCACTTTTATACAGATTGGAAGGGGATGTGGATCCATTGTCTCAAACCTTAAAGCTGGTTTGGTTTGGTTATCCTTTAAAATGTCCTTTTCTGGCTGCTTTCCAGGCCTTTGTGTAAAGTGATGCAGGTAGTACGTGGGCTGTTTCCAAGCAGGAGTACAACAAACATAAGCACAATGTAGTGTTAAATCTCTGCACCTTGCTGTCATCAGCCAACCTCCAGCAGAAACCAGGGGCAGACAGTACGGCAGGTCTGGTCTAGAAACGTCCTGAACTTGAATAACAGAATGTTCAGTCCGAGCCATACTATCCACCAAATGGCAGTGTTCAGTGAGAACTAATTAGTAGTTCCTTGCTAATAAAGACTTCATGGAATTTCTAAAGATATCCATGTCTCCATTCTTCTCATTTCAATGTCTAGATCTCCATCCTCCAGCCATAGGGATACAGGTAATCCGCTTCCAGTGTCCTCACCCTACAGTGTGCTGTGCTAAACCAAGGCCATCCAACATGAATCCCACTGACTTCGGTTCTGACAGATTCACCCATCTAGCCTTACTACCACACACATACTTTACACATGCTATGAATGCACACTGACATGACGATTCTGGTGTAAATAAAGAACAGAACTTTAGATAAGAGGATCAGTAGATCACACTCTGATTGACACAGAGAAAAGGGCTTATCATACTAGGGATTCACAAACATGGGTACTGTCGCCACCAATTTATGTACTATACCCAGAGCAGGGACAGTAATTGTCTGTCCACTTTGCAAGCATGCTTGGAGCACCCCTATAGGGAACAGGACAGATATTGGACCTCATATTGTCAGGAACAAGCCAAGTCGTTAATTTGGGCCCAATGTTTTGCTCAGAAGCCTGGGACCTGTGATATTGAAGATCAGGGTGCAGAATATCAAGGCTATGTAGTCTTGATTCCACTTTATCTGTTTATTCCTCTACCAGATAGGTTCTGCCTCTTTTTCTCACTCTTGCAGGTTCTTTTGCATCCCTGTCTACGACCTTTGTCATTGATTTTCTGTCTTTCTCTTCCTCTGTTAAGGAAAAATTATGCAGGTGGACACCATCTGCAACCACCAGCTCAAATTAAGCACTGGATACACCGATGCCTCTGCACACATGCTTGATTAATATGACACCAGGGTCAAAATAATTCAAGATATCGGATTCTCACCCAATTGTGCACTCAGTACACACCTTTTAGGAGTTTTTTTTTATTTTACAAAGGAAGGGATAGTCCTGATATCAGCTGGGATGGAGTTCCAGATTCTGAGAGCGGTCCCAGCAAAGGATCGTGTAGCATTTTTTTATGTTTGCGCTTCTTCATAGGGATGAGTAGTAGGGTGTTGGAGCTCCTAAGGTTCCTTGTCTGACCGGCCTTCTTGAGTTTGGAGGCCAGGTAGTCGGGTTTCCCTGTGTGCAGCGCTTTGTGGGTGAGGCAGACGGTTCCAAAACTGGCCGGCATTTCGACTGGGAGCCATTTTATTTCTCTGAGTGCGAATGAGATGTGATCAAATTTCTTAACTCCGGTGACCATTCTGGCTGCAGCATTGAGAGTTGTTTTGAGGGGAGCTAGGTGGGATTTTGTTGTACCGATGAGGATTGCGTTCCCATATTCGAGTCTAGGTAACACCAGTGATTGACTGGCTTGTTTGAGGTCCTTGGGTGGGATGAAGGGTTTTATTATGTTGAGTAGTTTCAGATTGAGGAAAGCGCTCTTTGTGGAGTTCTTAATGTGTTTGGACATGTCGAGTTTTGGGTCTAGGGTGATTCCTAATGATTTTACAGAGTTAACCAAAGTAATATTGCCTTTGAGAGCATCAATTGCTTTTAGCCATTCAATGACATGCAGGTTTTCTTCTTTGTCGGAGAAGAGGAGATTTCAGTTTTGTCTCGGTTGAGTTTTAGGTGGTTTATTGATAGCCATTGTTGAACTTCTTTTAGAGTGTCATTGAGTTTCTGAATGTCATCGATGGAGGATCTTCCCAGGTAGATCTGGGTGTCATCTGCATAAAGGTGGAAGGGGATGTTGGCTTTTTTGAGTAGGTTGGTGAGGGGGTTCCATGTATATATTGAACAGTTGAGGGGAGAGCACTGAGCCTTGGGTGACACCTCTGCTGATGGGGTGTAGGTCAGACATAAAGGTTTTGATTTTTATCCTTTGGGCACGGTGTGTAGGAAGGAAGAGAACCAGTGTAGGATCACCTCATCTGCACCTACCCTATATTGGAGATCCTTGATGAGTAGCTTGTGGTAAATGGTGTCAAAGGCTGCCGATAGGTCCAGGAGGATGAGTGGGTAGCTTTGGTCAGTATCTAGAGACTTGAGGATGCCATCCACTACGCTAAGGATCGCGGTCTTGGTGCTACAACCTTTTCTGAAACCCGATTGGTGGGGGTGTAGAAGGTTGAAGCTGTCCATGTACTGAGTCAGTTGAAGGAGAACGCATTTTTCGAGGATTTTGGATAGGAGGGGAAGATTAGAGACGGGTCTGAAGTTGTTCAGGTCATTGGTGTTGAGGCCTGGTTTCTTCAGAAGTGGCATGGCTTGGCCGACTTTGAGGCAGTCTGGTATGACGTCGGTTTTCAGGGAGCTGTTTATGATCTTGTACCAGAACGGAGCTAGGGAGAGTTTCAGCTTTTTAGTCAATTGGGTGGGTATAGGATCTAGGACGTGAGATGCGGGTTTGGAGGTGAGATGAGTTTGAGAATTTCGGGGGTGAAGGATTTACAGGTTTTCGTGGGGAGCTTGCGTGTGCTGACTTCCATCTCTGAGGCTGGGCTTTTGCAGGGGGGATGAAGGTAGATGTCAAGTGAGAGCTCAATCTTGGTGATTTTGTAATTGAAGAAGTTGGCAAAGTTGGCACACAGGTCTTTGGAGGCCTGAATGAAGGTTGCAGAGGGCTTGGAAGTTTGTTGCCTGATGAGTTATTTGGGCCTGTTCTTCATGTTGTCCTGAGCAGTGCAGAAAAAGGAGTTTTTTTCATTGTTGATGTGTTGTTTGTAATTCCTTCCGTCTGCTTTGAGTTGTTTGTGTAGGCACGAGGAGGGGTTGTTCCTCCCATGTTGTTCAGTAGCTCTTAGTTGTCTTCTTTCGGCGTTGATGTCCGTGTTGAACCAGGATCTGGATGGGATGTTCCTAGTTTTTTTGCCGCTATAGGCTCAACCTAAAAATGAGCTCTCATGTGTTACCACTTCTTTGCAAGAAGTGTGCCCTCTGCCCTAATGCTAGCAAGGAAAATCTAGCCGCACGTCCCTATTGTAAAGGCACATATTAATAAATATAATGCAGTGGTCCCCTGACAGTCCTGTGTCCCAGTGCCACTGCTCCTGCTTCACTAATGACGGCCACTGAAATGTGAAGCAGGCAGTCTCCTCAGTCCTTTGATAAAAACATGGGACCCCATCTTGTCCCACCCAGTTGTTGCTGCTCCCGGGAAGCAGCAGTGGGGAGGGGAGGGGGAAGAGGGGTAGGAGGGGGGTTAAAAATAAACACTTACATGCCGGTTGGCCAGCTGCTGTCTCTCCTCCATCCTCTCCATCCAATTCCTGACTTCTTCTCTGCAAACAGGAAGCACCCGGGCTCTCTATAGCTAATCAGAACTCTGCAATGCAGCGCTGTGATTGGTATGAGTGCTGTGTTTCGGCGCTCAGCCACAAAATGAGAGTTTGGGCATGTTCTCCACCCAGGCTGTAGTGCAGCCTAGGTGGAGAACATGCAAAGTGCATATGAATGTTTGGCCGGCCCGAGAGGGCCGGGCAAACATTCATACACACTTACATAGTGCCCACTACTCCTCCCCCTGTTCTGAGAGCAGAGCAAATTTGCCTCGCCCGCCAAGACGCTGCAGCAGGAACAAATAAAATGATAATAACTTCAAGTTATTATGATTTTATTTTTCCTTTTTTTTTACTGCAAAAAGCAGTGGGATGGCGCTCCTCCGCCCTAGCAGAGGAGCAGCCATTGATCCCAACCCCAAGCTCTTATCGCTCTGACACCCAGCTAACATATCTACTTTGCTTCAAGTCTCACCTCTGTTGAGCTATGGGCTCAAGGCCCAGTGCAACACTGGCACACCAGATGTGTACTGAGACCTAAAGCAGACAAGGAATCATTGTAGAGCAGCCATAACTGGGGATTAGCTGGCCCTTTGCTCCCATGAACCCTGGTGATACTGCAGATGCAGCACTACTGATACATCCAACCCTGTGAAGCAGGCTGTATCCTTTGCCCACTCCACTGTAGCATCACTCCTGGCCCTCAGGTTGTCTGCCCCTTTCCTTAAAAAGAAAAGGAAGAAAAAGTCCCATCTCTCGCTCTGTGTTTCTGTGGCCATATTCCCTGTCCACAAGGATGACATATCCTGGGGGTTGCTAGAGGGTGCCAGGGAGGATGGCCGCTATTTAGTGCATCGGCCCGGCTGATCACCCATCCCCTCAATATCTGCTACAAATAACAGCATCCACGCGATTCAAACTTGTGCCCTGCATGGAGTGAAGCCCCTGCTACTCATAAGAGCCACAACCACTACCAGAGCCCCTGAGTTGCTAGGAGATCGGAGGGGACGTTCTGCCTGCTGCACAGCCAACATGGCGGCTGCCACCAAGTCGTGCTGACTGGAGCATCGGCCGGTGCATTTCGGTGCTGGCGTGTGATTCTTCAACTATACTGTGCCCAGTGTGTGTATCGTTGGCGGTTGCCTGCTCTCCCCTCCCCGGGTTGCTTCCTGTGAGGGCTCGAGTTGGCTTGGCGTCACCTACACGACAACTGACTGCTAGCTGCCTACGGTCCCGGAGAGTTCAGCTTTACCGCTGTGCGGAGCCCGAGGAGACCTGCTGAGCCCATCTGAGGACCTGATCTGCTGACATGAGGGAACGTCTGAGCCCGCCGCGAGCTGCGGTAGGTGGGGTGTGGCTCTAGCCTAGGCCTAAGGCCGTGGAGGTGGTGTGGGCCTGGGCGGCAGGCTGTGGCCTGCCGGCTGCGGCCTGCGTGCATGGTGCACGGCATGCACAGGCCCATCAGACCTGACACCGCATCCGTTGCTTGCTGGGGATATTGGAGAGCCCCCCTCGGTCTGCTATAAGCTTGCTGTCCTCATTTATCGGATGCTGCCCGGGAGCCCATATATCTGGAAAGTTGGACCCGCTGCTTGGGGACTACTCTTTTCTCTGCTCCGGAGGCCTGGATCGACTGCGGAGTGTGCTGTGCGCATAGTGGGTGCACAGAGGACCGCGCTGATCGCTCAGTGCTGCTGTTTTTCTCCTTAGGGTGCTGCGCCCTGGATTGTTGCTACTTGCCCGCTACTGGTCCTGTGTGGCTCTGTGAATCTGAGTGACACACCCTACTTCGCACTGCCCTGCATTTCTACTCCGGCTTGGCGAGGGCGTACCAGCAGGCCTTTAATCTCCCAGCTGCAGGTGGCTCAACATGGTTGCTTATACATCGCCGTGCCTCCACCCCTGGCTTGATACCCAGACCTAGCTCTACGTGTGATTGCGTGTAGGGCTGCAGGGGAAGCCTCTTACTTGTTTGCTAAACGTACTGTTGGACTCCTGAGCTCTGACTGCTGCTTGGGCCTTTCAGTGGAACCATCCAAGTGTTGGTAATGTTGTTCTGGGCCTGCGTTCTCCACCTTCCACTATGGGGAAGCCCATAAGACGCAAACCCACCTCATGTTTGAGGCATGCAAGTCTGGTAGGGTTCAGCAGAAAGCAGCTTCGGGCTCTGAGGCGGATGCACAGGGGGAGGGCAAGCCCAATCTGGAATTCACACTGCTGACGATGCAGAAAAGCCTCCAGGCCATGGAGGGTGGCATGTCCACCAAAAATCATAGACTGGACAATATGTCCGCGCAGCTGGAAAAACAAAATGCAAGAATGGGGGAGATGGAACAGCAGGTCTCCACTGCGGAGGATGGACTTAGAGAGGTCGCTGGCAAGGCGCGCAGCATGGAAAAAGTTATGACGCTTATACAGGCCAATATCAAAAATTTGGAAGCCTTGTCCCACAGAAATAACATCCGGATTATGGGCCTTCCCAATTCCACGAACACTGGTAGGATGGAGACATTTGTAGAGAATTTAATTAAGGAAATATTCGGCCCGAGCACTTGTCCTTCATGTTCGTAATCGAGCGCGCCCACCACTCTTTGGCGGTGCATCTGGTCCTGGGTGCTCCACCTCGCCCTATTATTGCTCGACTATTGAATTATCGGGACCCCAATGTCATTTTGCGGCTGGCCAGAGACATGGGTAACATTTTTCACCAAGGATACACACTGTCCTTTTTCTCTGACTTAACTGTAGCTGTCCAAGCGGTGCTGTGAATTTGGAGTGATGAAAACATTCTTTCAGTCCGAAAGCATTCCATACGCCATGCTGTATCCCGCATGCCTCCGAGTGGAGCTGGAGGGGAACTTCAAAATGTTCACATCCCCCAAAGCAGCGATGGAACACGTGAAACAGCTGAAGAGGCGCTGGCGCGACGCCACAACTCAGGGCCGTTTCTGCCATTAGGCAGGACTAGGCAGCCGCCTAGGGCGGCAAAATGTGGGGGGCGGCAAAAAACATGCAGGCAGCAGCATCACCACGAGCCAGCAGTGCATCACGAGCCTCGGAGCCTGCAAACTGTACATCCGATTCCAGGGTCTGTTCTGCTAGAGCGGACTTGCGTGTGGATGTGACCACAGGTGAGTAAGTAGTTAGAACATCATCATTCAGGCCTGCTGCGTGTGACTGAGAACATTTGTAATGAGTCCTTACTTGTAATTTTAAAAGAGGCCTGTGAGTGAGTCTATGAACTCATCTCGGTCCTCACGGACCCAGAGACGGGCGCACAACTGTGAGGGATATGGATGTTGGCGTGGGTTTCATTTGTTTGTTGCAGCAGCAGGCCCTAACCCTGCTTATACTTTTTAAAACAAAAGCCAGGAATGGAAACATGGAGGCAATAAGGCGAAGCTGCTCCTAGCTAGCACTAAAGACGTGCGTGGAGGCATCCGAAAAAAATAAAAAGAAGATAGCGAGCCTCTGAGCCACAAGCTTTGGCAAAGCCAATAGAACTGATGTTAATGTGCAAATTATTTAAACTGTATGTGTGCAAAATATTTAAACTGTATGTGTGAGTGCCTGTGCTTCATGCAATGCCAGACCTATTTGTTTAGCCAATGCTATTATATTTTAGATTCCAGGGCTGTTTGGACAGACGTTTTTGAAAATATGTGTGTGTATGACTCACGCACATTTCCTGACAAAAAGAGCAAAAAAGCCTGATGCACAGAAAAAAATAACAATTTTCTTTCTGTATGCAATGCACACATAAAATGAAGAACATAATGTGCAAGAATTCCCTGTGCTTTTGGGATGTACAATAATCCGTCCTGCATTGCAACGAAAGCAGGAGTGGTACATTAAACATCCAGTAGCAAGAGGTGGGAGAGGGAAATTCTCCTCCGGGCTACTCTGTGGATATTTTGTAGACTTGGCTACAATAGGTCTTTCTGGAGCTGCTGCGTTTAGCCAGGCCTAATAAATAAAATAAGGTAGACATGGAGACATTGAACCAATAGGGCTTAGAGAGTAGTGATTGGTGCAAAGGGTGGGCAGAACTGTGTCCCTGGAGATCTCACATGATTCGACCTTCTACCAGAGCTGGGAAGGGTTCGCTCTGGCTGGTTCGTCTACAATGATGCTGAGAGAGGAAATGTATGTAGTAGCGTCTGTTGCCTATACAGTATTCTCCAGGTACATTGAATAATTCCTCTAGCCTGGATGACGGGGGCGATAGAGTTCGTAGTAAAAGGGAGGGGGCGGCATTTTTCAATTCTCGCCTAGGGTGGCCAAACACCTAGAAACGGCCCTGCCACAACTGAATAGGTTGAGGAAGAACTATAACAGTACAGTGGGCTGCTATTGGGCCTGCTTTCTGGGCCAGCTTGAGAGTGGAACTCACCTTCGCTAATACCCTATGTCTACTGATCTGACACAATACGGGCAGGGTGGGGGAGTTGTCCACTACACTTCTGTTGCGATGTCCTTTCTACTTACCCTCCTCTGTTGCAGGTTCCAATTGCATATGAGGTGGCGAACTCCACCCCCTTTTCCTGTCCCCTTCGTGAACCAGGTCCTGAATTTGCGTCCTATGATGTGACTTTCTCCTTTACGGTGCACTGAGAACTGTGGCAGGTGGATGTTGCTGCCGCCTTCCTGTGCCATCCTGCAGCCTGCGCACAGGTGTTGGTTGCTTACATGGAGACTCTTTGTGCTACTCGCTCGATCTTTCTCCATGGAGATGCGTTCTGCACACATCCATTGTGGTCCTTGAGCACTCACACCAGCTGCTTGTTCTGATTGGCTTTGATGCATTTGTTTATTGGTACCAGTTCCTCTATCCTAGCACATGTCTTCGACCTGATCAGGCACCTCCTAAGTAATGGGAGCCTAGTAGCTCTTTGGTGTTCCCCTATGGGTTTTCCCCAAAAACAGTTCTGTATACTTTGTTCTCCACATTGGGGATTGTTAATTCTGGGAAGGAATGGCTTTGGAAAGTTTTGGTCACTGAAGTGAGTGGGGGGTTGTGGGGGGCGCGCTGGGTGCGAGGGATGTCACATTCATATTGCGCTGGACCTCTGTGGCCTGTTTTCAATAATGTTACTCACACTGCTGACCACATCTGATTTTGCATATCCAAGGGCGGTAACATAAAGTTCCTTACATGGAACATGCGTGGCTTAAACAGTCCCAAGAAGACATGATCTGTGGTGGCACATTTAGACATGCTCATTACACCACTGGAGTCAAGCTATCCTGGCTGAAGACGGCTGATAGCTAGAAACCGGTCTTAGGATGCTTGATTCCGGTCCAGGAAAGACATGGCTTGACAGTTCGGTCTTGACTGTTCCCATGAGGCACAGGGTTAAGACTGATTTGCATATGGCCATGTCTGAACTGGGGTGGCTTGGTGAGCAAAATAACGATGGATTAAACCCAGATCTGTGACTGGGGGTGAATGTTTCGCCATTGTGTAACATTCCGTTCATCATCTTGTGTATTTTGCTGTTCACCCTAGGTGGGAAGGGTATGCCCAGACGTGGGTCCCATGCTCATTACGCCACTGAAGTCAAGCTATCCTGGCTGAAGACGGCTGTTAGCTAGAAACCAGTCCTAGGATGCTTGATTCGGGTCCAGGGAAGACATGGCTTGGCAGTTCGGTCTGGACTGTTCCCATGAGGCACAGGGTCAAGACTGATTTGCATATGGCCATGTCTGAACTGGAGTAGCTTGGTGAGCAAAATAACAATGGATTAAACCCAGATCTGTGACTGGGGGTGAATGTTTCGCCATTGTGCAACATTCCGTCCATCATTTTGTGTGTTTTGCTGTTCACCCTATGTGGGAAGGGTATGCCCAGACGTGGGTCCCGTGCTCATTACGCCACTGGAGTCACGCTATCCTGGCTGAAGACGGATGATAGCTAGAAACCGGTCCTAGGATGCTTGATTCAGGTCCAGGGAAGACATGGCTTGGCAGTTCGGTCTGGACTGTTCCCATGAGGCACAGGGTCAAGACTGATTTGCAAATGGCCATGTCTGAACCGGGGTGGCTTGGTGAGCAAAATAACGATTGATTAAACCCAGATCTGTGACAGGGGGTGAATGTTTCGCCATTGTGCAACATTCCATCCATCATCTTGTGTGTTTTGTGGAACATTTAGACAGGCTGGACATCCAGCTGGCGTTTCTACAAGAAACGCATCTTACGCAGCTCTCGGAGAAGAATGTGGTGCCTGTTGGGCTGGGCTGAGGGTTGAGCCTCTTACTCTTCATACGCTAGGGGAGTGATGATAATGGTCAAGAAAGGGATGCCATTTACTGTGCTTAACACTGAAACTGATACACAAGGCTGGGTAGCATTGGTCCATGACAACCTTGGTGGTGTGGGGGTCCTTATGGTGAATGTCTATGGCCGAACATCGACAACCACTCCTTCTTTACCGATGTTAGTCGCTGCATCTCGAAATTTCCTCCAGCCGAATTGCTCTGGGGAAGGGGGAGAGGGTGCGGTGACTTCAATACCTGCCTGGATGGCCAGCTGGACAGACTGGGCCAGAAAGACACAGACAGGCCACTGACGCTTTATTGGGTTTTTTGCATTCAGGGGATGTTCATGATATTTGGCGCATGCAACATCCGGGTATCCGCGAAAGTACATTCATTTCCACTGTACATGGCGCATGGTCCCGCTAGGACTATTGGCTCCTCTCCGAGGTTGCATGCACTTGGGTTGTAGAGGTTTTCCACCTGGCCAAAGCGTTGTCAGACCATTCCCCTGTTATGTTAGAGTTGCAGGGCCCCACTTGTGAGCGTCCCTCTTTCCAATGGCGTTTGCAGCCTTCCTCACTTATTGACCAGGTGTTCAGGTGTAACATAGGTGTGGCCATTAGTAACTTTTTAAAGAAAACACCGGCTCTGTAGACAGCGCTAGGGTTATGTGGGAGGCATTTAAAGTCACCATCAGAGGTGTCTGCCTGGGAGCGCAGGCGTATGTCCTGAAAGATCTGCGACGCCGGATCAGCAAACTGGCCAGTGATGTCTCTGTACTAGAGTGTGAATATGCCGAAAACCCAGTCCCACATAAACTTGCTACTATACGGCGGTTGGTAACAAAACCCAGTGGATCAGGAGCTGGCGCATAGGTCGCCGTGCTATGCTGCCCACTAATATGGAGAGGGGGCCGTCACAGTCGCTCGCTTGCTCAGAAACTAGCCGCACCTCGCAGCCAGGACTATATCACAGAGATGCTAGACTCTGAGGGCATAGCGCACTACAACTCACCCAACATTAGAAGGGAGGTGCAGGACTTCTACTCCACCCTCTATGGGGAGCGAGCGCATGTGTCAGCTGCTGACATAAATGCGTACTTAGACGATATCACGTTGGGGTGGCTGTTTGTCAACCACTGTGAATACCTCACACAGCCTTTTGATGTGGAAGATGCAAAATTGGCCATTATGTCGCTGCCCACATGTAAAACTCCCTAGTGAGTTCTACAAGGCCTATGCTGATGACCTCGCGCCCAGACTCCTGGATGTCTTTGTGGCGGCCTTTGACAAGGGCACGCCCCCACCATGTTAAAAGAGGCCCTCCTGGTTATGCTTCTCAAGCCTGACAAAGCTGCCAATTGATGTGACTCCTACCGCCCTTTCTCCATCATAAATATAGATGCCACTGATCGAGCAGCAAGATGGGCCAAGCTCCCGCTATCCCTGGCGGATTGCATTGCAGTAGTTAAAATGACGATATTGCCCAAACTACTCTTTTTGTTAATTAATATTCCAATCCGCCTCACACTAGCGGTGTTTAACTCGCTTCAGTCAGCACTGCTGTCCTTTGTGTGGGGTGGCAAGAAGCCTTGATGCAGCTGGGAGGTGCTACTATTACAGTTCGAGTCGAGTGGCTTTGAGGCCCCTGATATACTCTTATACTACCTCTGTGTACAGGCCCAGTTTGCACATTACTGCTTCTTTCCACAGCGATTCCAACCACTCGTAGCTATTGAGGCAGATGATGTCCTTCCAATGACCCTTGTCGCGATCGCCTTGTCTGGTGGGGGAGGTGGACCCAGAACTGAAATTAACCCCACACTTTGTGCTGCTTGAGCATGGAAGGTGCTTGCGACGCTTTAACGGTTGCAGTATCTCTATGCCCCCACGTTTCTGCTCGTCGCGCACCCGGACATCTCTGCTACACAAGAGCCGGCTGCCCTTAAAGCATTGGGTGCGGCGGGGATAACACAGCTAGGGGATCTTTATAAACATGGCCAGTTTAGGTCACTCTCTGACATGCAGGGCAGCAGGGACCGTGGGTTCATGTTTAGGTTCACTTATGTGCATGTGTGGCATGCGATCAGAGCTGTCTATCCCGAGTACTAAGGCTGATCCCAAGCTGTTGCTGGTGCTGCAGGCGGTGCTGGCAGGTGCGGATCGCACAGGTCTGATCAAAAAGTTATATAATGCATCCCTTAGGAAAAGAGAAGATCTGGATTCCCCTACATATAAAAATGGGAGGCGCTACTGGGGACTTCATTGTTGCCGGATTTATGGAGGGTCTGCTGCACCCTGACGGGCCGCCTAACAGCATATTGTAACCTCTGCATCATCAATTTAAATACTTGCACCAGTTATATTATACCCTGATGCAACTGATGCCCTCTGGTCTGCGGGAGAGCGCTTGCTGTGTTCGATGTGGATAAGGGGGATGAGGTTTTTTTTGCATCTCGCATGGAATTGTAAGGGAATATATACATTTTGGAGTAAGGTCACGAACATGCTTACGACAGTGGTGTCAGGACCTGTGTTATGTACTCCTGAGGTTTGTCTATTAGGCTGGGTAAAGAATCTTAAACCCTGCAATGGCAGACTGGTGGCTGTTTCGACCTTACTGGCTAAGAGGGCGGTGGTGCAATGCTGGGGGTCCAAACTCACCCCAATGTTGAAAAACTGGGTCTGGGATTTACTGTACTGCAAAGAACAACTTGAGATGTATGCCGAGGAATTGCCTGAAACTTCACGCCCTAAATACTTCTGGGCCCCTCTAAATGTGTTCCTTCTGGGTAACCCTGATTTGCAATAGACGCTGCAACCTGATGCTCTTGATCTATGTAACCCTGGGTCTGCTATTTGTTGTAAAACTGCTGTGTGTGATGATATTCTTCGTTGAGGTCACAGTACCTTTTTACAGTGCCATATGGGAGGGTGGGTTGAGGGAGGTGGGGAGTTTCGAAGATTTTTGCTTAACTCTTTGGAAAATGCTTGAATTATTTGAGATCCTTGATGTCCGCTTTGGCCCCTAATAGGGGACTTACTGTGTATTTCACAAACTGTTCAATAAACAAATTTAAAAAAGGATGACCTACCCTCTCATGCTCATGCTGGTAAGGAAAACATCTCCCAACCCATTTGTGCTAGTAAGACAGCCATAATTGTGGTTTGGTGGACACTCACAACCCTAGCCCCAATGCTAGTAGACCTGCTGCTCTAATGGCCCTTTGACAAAACAGAACCCCAATAACTAATCACCTTCCTCAAGGCATCTCTCTGAAGAAGCTGAATTTGCCAATTGGAACATAAGAAAATAACCCCTCATATACCACCCCTTGCATTGGCCATCTTTTTGGATCTCACTACTTGCCTCTTCCTCCTTGGCCATGACTTTGAGGCTCAAGGGAGGGGGTGGGGGGTTCAGGTCAGAGATCTACATCTGAACGTGACTCTTATGGCCTCTTCCCTGTCACCCATCCAGCCACGGCTTGTGGAGGGAGTTTCGGTGGGGCGGAGAAGTGGGGCGGGGGTGGGGCAGGGTGGGGGGTGCTAAAAACTGGAGTATGGATAATTGAAGGTAAATAAACAATTTAATTAATAAAACGAATTTCGTAGTGCACCCTGCATCGCATTTTGTGATGCAGGGTGCGCTTCGAAATTCGTTTTATTAATTACATTGTTTACTTACCTTCAATTATCCATACTCCAGTTTTTAGCACCCCCTGCCCCGCCTCTCCGCCCCACCGAAACTCCCTCCACGGGCCGTGGCTGCACCCCTCCCCACTCGGCCCCCGACTCACCTTGAAAGACGGCTGCATGTAAACAGAGGTCGACCGTCGAAGTGGACGGAGCCACCATGAAAATGGACGGAACAACGTTATTGGCAATTTAATGTGGCCATTAAGGTGACTGCATGAAAGTGAAGGAAGGGTGCGGTTGGGGTGGGGATGGAAGGGGGGTTCCTGTGCTGTGAAGCTCGGGGAGGGACAGAGAGCTAAGGAAGAAACAGGCTTTCTCACCAGGGTGCCTGCTACCTGAAAGAAATATAAATGTGCACAGTTGGTTAATCACCATATGTAAAGGCTGCTTGTGAGCCAGCATAAGCTTTAATTGACGGAGTCACTTGAAACTTCATGGTGACAAGGAGTTAATATTTTTGATAGGTGGTGTCCAGGTGATATAAGCTGAATTTTAGGAAGTGTACTTTTAAAAGACACTCATAAAAATGTTTGCACTTGGTACAGTTTATTTATTACTAAAATATATACATATATATATATATATATTACTAAATACATACACTGAAAGCACTTGTTTGTCTTAAAATATAAAATAATTTTGCAGCAGTCTACCTTGTGTATAATACAATCTTTAAATAAAAAATGACTTGCATATTCACACTGCTGTCTGCTCCTGGCTGTGATCTCGCAGCACTATAAATATGCAAGTCACTATTCCCCACATTTGTGGTGATTACATTCACCAAATGAATGTTCATAACTTAAAAGAATGTAGTTCCAACCAATTAGCTTAACTTGTGTTTATTATTCATTTAAGTTTTCTGCATTATTCTTTACGCAGTTAACTGAAAGAGAAAAACAGGACGCTCAAAGATTAGGCTAACATGAGCAAAATATTCTGTAAGCGTCTTGTTTTTCACTTTCAGTGAACTGCGTATGAAATAATGCAGAAACCTTAAATGAAAAATAAATGCGAGTTAACCTAATAGGTCAGAAATAGTTTATTTTACGTAATGAAATTTCCCATACATGTTTTGAGCACTCCAAGGGCTGAATGTAAATGAAGACAGCCTGGAAACGGGCCAAATAAACAAAGCCGCCGCTTCCAGGCCATCAGCATTTACAAGTACCTTTTGAGGCATTTGCGCCTCACCACTCCTCCTCCCCCCTTTCACCCCACCCCCAATGGTAGCCACCGACCACCAGGCCAGGAGGATGCGCCCCTCAGGTTGAAGACCTCTCCTCTACTGCATCTGACACCATGATACTGTTTCCAATAGAGCTAAAAAGAGTGTGTGGTCTAAAGGCCCAGTTTTGTGCAGTTGGTGCATTTTCCAGAGTAATAGGTGCCCTCAACTTTCCACATGTGACACTTGTTCCACATACAGCCACTGTCAGATGTACCATAATCAGAAGATGCAGCACACCAACAATGTGCAAATGGTGTGTGATGCAAACCTAGTAATCATGTATTGCAATGCCAGTTTCGCAGGATATTCTCATGATTCAATAACCATTTTGAACAGCAGGATACCGCACACCAAGACTACCTACCCTCCAGAAAATACATGATTGATAGGTGAGTGCTAACCCGCACTACTTACTCACTTGGTATTTTCCTGTATTGCATGCTGCTGCCTGGATTGAGGCCACCTAGCATTGTGGAAAATCAAACATGGCCTACCTTTCTTTCCCCTGCAAATGAGTGTGGCTACTCTTTGTGTCTGGCTACTGGCACCTGTTCATCATCCTATTGATCCACCAGAAAGTGCAATCAAGGCAAGTTTTGTTATTGAGATGCATTTGGATTGTTGCGTTTTGTTATGTTATGTTATGTTATGTTAAGCTAGTTTGTATAGCGCATTTGGCCAATACATGATGATGAAAGCCAGGCAAATGATGGGTCAGATGATGACAAAGATCCACAGTTTCACTAGGAATAACTACAACTAACTGGCAATCATCAGGGACGAACCGGTTCAGAATTATTTTTGATTACACAAATATCTATCAGACAATTCATTTCCACAATAAATCACACTCCAGGCAACTTGCGACATGTGAAAGATTTATTTGTAAAATGTTACCACCTTCTCTTTTACTTTCAACTGAAGGTCACATCACAAACAATAAACAACATGCCTGTGAAATTCTGTGACTTATTTCTTACTTACCTATTTTTTCTATTGCACATTTTATTCTATAGTTAGCAATAGTTCCCATGCACCTTGCGCAGGCACCTATCACCGACTAATGAACTCACCATACCCTCTACCTTTACATTACCACTGGCTGCTTCCCCCTACCTCTCATCCCACGATACATATGTCCTGACAGTCTTATCCTACTGCCACCCCATCTCTCTCTAACTCAGCTCTGTCCTATGTTTAATACTTACATGTAATTTTTTTAGCTACATTACATAAAGTCTATGGTTCTTTCTTCTTTGCAGTCTTTGGGGTGGGGGACTCAGGGAACTGGAAATTGCTGACCTTAATGGTCTAGAGGGCACCTGCGTGTAGGCCTGAGAAGGAAATGGAGAGTTTTGGGGTAATGAAGGTTGAACTGTGGTCCCTTAAATTCACTGTGGTGGACAGCAGGCATCCACCAACATTCATGTCTATCTAGGACCTGATTCGTGATCTAGAGCGCGCTCTGCAAGTTGTGCTTTTCCCGGTTGTGCTACCTGTCCTTTCACACTGGTCCTCACATAAACAGTGATTTGGATGCGAGGACGTATGACTGAATGTACCTCCTTCTGCATCAACAAGAGTGCATCTCATATCTACTCAGGGTGGAGGAAGGAGTTTGCTGCGGTCTGCTGGTGGCTGACCGCTGCTTTAGAGGCCTCCATTGCACCAAGCCTTCATCTAATTTTTTTCATGGCTTGGCTGATATTGTCAGGCTGTTTTGCTGGTGTAGTGTCTTTCTCCACTGACTAGGGTCTGGGAGACAATGCTGCCCATTCATATGACTCCAAATCCTCGTCTTGTGTGCCTCACCGCTCATGCTCTTAAAATGAACCATCAAAGAAAAGGGATTCCACTGCTCCTTCAGATTCTGTCTCGCTCATTCATGCCCATCGTGCCAACAGTGGTTCAATTGTGAAATGATCATCACAAGCATTCCATTTTTTTAGGTCTCGCCTTTTCCATTCCAAAGGAATGGAAAATGGAGAGAATTCAAGTGCTCAAAATACTCGTCAAACCAAGGGTTTTTTGGTGCGCTTTTCTTCGAGTTCACGTGGCCACAGGCACGTGCTTTTGGGCCATAAACTTTCACGGCCATCTGTTCCCCAGCTCCAGCACCTCCCCTCTCTCTCCCCAGACACAGCCTTACTTGGATTTCTCCTCCCCCTCCCCAGCCAGCTTCCCCCAGGCCGTGTTCCCTTCCACCTTTCCTCCTCTCTGTCCCTTCTTTCATTCACAACTTGTTTCCGAAACAATCAAACTGTGTCCTGCACCTTACCGGCAGTTATCTAATTGCTCCAATTTGATGTCCCAGTTGCACCGCATCTATAGTAGGGTGAAGTTGTGCTCTCAAAGATTGCTACTTCCTAGTTTTCTTTTCTTCATTTTTACGCATCGAAGTCTTGCTTAATTTAGTTTACAACAGGGGTTTTTTCCATTAGTGAAACTCCGTCATCTTCACTCATCTGAAGTGATTCACACACTCGGGATAGGTCTTTTAATACAGACTCGAGTCCATTTGCGCGCACAGAGGTTACTGTTTGCTCTGCTTGCTATTGTGAGAACAGAAGTGCGCTACGAGGCCCAGAAAGCTGTGAGACGGCGGCCTGGCCCTCCGCCTACAGAAGTTGGGAGATAACGTGTTCCTTTGAATGTGCACAACTTGTCCGGTCTGCAGATACTGCGTGGCCGGAGCACGGCTCTTCAAAGACCAACATTATGTAACAGACAGATACCATCTATTTATATCTCATCCCCCCCGCCCATGTTCTGACCTCTCAATGACTTCCCTGCCTATCGGCCTCGGCCACGCGAGGACCATGGGGCGGGAGGCAGCCTCCGGACTAGGAGCAGTGCTAAAACACGGTGAACACCCCTCTGGCAGCAGACAGCATCACCTGCGGGCAGTGATATCCGCCGCAAATGGAACACAAATGCAGCCCTTTCTCTGCACTATCAGCCAGGGGAATGATATACAGACACAAAAGTTCGGGCACAGACGCCACGAGACACTGCTGCCTCGTGGAAAATGACTGACAAGCCAAGATTCAGAGCGGAATGAGAACAGTGGAAGGCAAATCTTTGAAAACAAATTGTGTCCTCCAAAGAAAACATTCAACAAATGAGTTACAGTATTTTTTATTTAATACTAATTATAAAATAACCTGTAAATAAAAAGCATTCAGTAATTCACTGAATTGTGTGCTATTTATAATATAAAGGAGAACACCTTAAAATTAGCATCACGTTTTCGACATCGAAAGAAAAGCTGAGTAGGCTAACTGGGGTTTGGACATATAAAAGACGGTCCATGAACAGATCTGTCACGGTCATGTTCCCGGCAAAGCTTTCAAGAGGCTCTGAAACAGCAGGAATAGACTATACACCGATTTGTAATTTACTGCTTTGTAAAATGATATGTCCCAGCGGGTTTGTCGAGCAAATCACCTACCCCTGAACATCTATTAAGTGCAAAGAAGTAAGGAAAGGGTGTAACAAAAGACAATGGAGAAAGGTGACTTAATAGGTCATGTTGGTTGCTTGTCTGGGCTTATGTTACACTAAGGTCCTTTCAAAGCTCGATGGAAAGGAGGGGATACTGGAGTGTATGAAGTGACCTAAAGGGTGAGGATGGGAGACTCCGCTACCATCGAGTTCGTAGGAGAACAAGATTACATTTGGACATTGATGAACAAAAACAAGTGAATTAGTACCAAAAATGAAAGCTGGAAAGTGTGCTTGCAGGCACTAACCCAGATTTATGCTACTGCTAAGTAATCTTTACAAATGCAAAAGGAAAGACTGTACGTGTTCCCTACATACCGGATTCAGGATTTTAGATTGGAGATGGAAACTTCCTTGGATAGTTTGGTTGGGCTATTAAGCCTAGCGTAGGTGTGCAAAGGTTGTTCAGTTATAGTACCTCCCACAGACAGCCATTGTGTTTATTTGGTTAACATTTTTTTAAATTAGTTTTACTTTTCAATAGTATAATTACATACATGTTAACAATTACACAAGTATTGCAGCTCAAAGCATAGTGTGGATCAGTCAGTTTCGCCAGGGGCAGCAGCCGCAATGGCAATAAGTAGTCAAGAGCAAATTGGGGAAGTGAAAAGAGAAACAACAATTGAAAATGCCTGGCCGCACTATTGAATTGCAGATGTCACATGGTGGTCTAAGAGGTCCCCCACCCCAAAGAATACCTCCGCCCTTTCCACCCCACATGGTTACCACATCAAAGCATTGGCATAGCCAATAGGTCTTGCCTTTGGGACCTTGTAAGTTTTTAGGTCTCGCCTTTTCCATTCCGAAGGAATGGAAAATGGAGAGAATTCAAGTGCTCAAAATACTCGTCAAACCAAGGGTTTTTTGGTGCGGTTTTCTTTGAGTTCACATGAATCACGTGACCAAACAAGCACGCGCATCAGCCTCCCTCCCTCCCTCCTAATTGCATTTTTTCACGGCCGCCACCACATCAAAGGGCTTCTCCCAGCGTGTGCTCTGCGGCTTCTCCTCCCCTAATTATTCATGGCTGGCCGGCCGTACTTTCAGTTTCCCGGCCGCTCTTGTTATGTTAAGTCACTCCCACACGGGGTCACCTTTCAAGTTACGTGACTAGCGCGATTTGCACAACCACTCATTGTCTTTATTTCAACAGGTACACCAGAATTAACGACTTCACTTTAGCCCATTCAATGGTGTCATGTTTCTATCTAACCCAATGCGAGTCTTTACTTTATGCGGATATTTGCACCAACTAGGTAGGAGCTTACCAAGGACTCCCTACAGACTTTTTAAACTGTTTACTTATTCTTGTTGCTTTTTTGCAAGCATTCTACAAGAGCATGTGTTCAGGCTGTCTTCTCCCCTTCTGCCATACCTCCCTAATTTATTTTACTATTTGTTTCCTGCAAAAGGTTTTCAGTGTTGGTGTCCGTCACCGCTTGCAGTTCACTTAATCACCCGTGCCGTGTCGACCCACCCCCACCTCCCGCCCATGGCTGGTTGTTGTTATGTGTTTCCTGATTGTGTTTTCGGTGCGGCCCTTTCACCGTCTGTGCGTCGCTAGAATGTAATTAGCTTTCGGCCCAATCCTTCCCATTGTACTTACTCACTTCAGTACAAGTTGGCCGAATCTTGCGAGTTTACCGACTTCCTCATACATTCCGCTATGCAGCATTGTATTTCGACATAATATTCTTACAGATTACACAGAATGCTAAATGGCTCTTTCACAGCATGCTAATGCTTTGTTTTTACATTGATTCTTCAAATAAATAAATTAAATTGTATGTCTTACAGTTATTACTTCGGTTTCTTTTGCTCTAATTATTATTAAAAAAGGGCCAGACATTACAGAGTTCTTTTCTAGGAAGTCCTTTTTCTAGCTCTAAGAGATCCCGTAAATGCAAGAGGTTGGTGACTGCGTCCTGCTACGGTGCTCCAGACCCCACACCACTGTTTGAACTTTGGCATACAGGTATCATACTTGGTTTTTGTGGGCTGCATTATGTGTTCACTTTTATTCTATCTAACCCAATGAGAGTCTTTTTTTATGCCGATATTTTCACTTACTAGGTAGGAGCTTACCAAGGACTCCCTACAGCATTTGTTTACCTATTCTTGTTGCTTTTTTGCAAGCACTCTACAAGAGTATGTGTGCAGGCTGTCTTCTCCCCTCCTGCTATACCTCTCTACGTGCCCCCATGCACATTGGTGCAGTAGATCACTTTTACAAGAGCACCGGATTACATTTCACCAGGTCAAATTCACTTTTTCAGATACAGGCAGGTCTTAAGTTACATTTTGCATGGGAATCATTCTTTCTGTTAAAGTGCAAAATGTTCAGCGCAACATACACTCCAAATACCACTCAGTGCCACATAGTTACACGCCACATAATTACACTGCACTCAATGCAACATACACTCCGAATACCACTCAGTGACACATAATTACACACCACATAATTACACTCTACCGAATGCAACACACACTCCACACGATACCACTCAGTTCCACATATTTACACTGCGCTCAACGCAACATACACTCAAATACCACCCAGTGCCACATAATTACACGCCATATAATTACACTGCACTCAATGCAACATACGCTCCAAATACCACTCAGTGCCACATAATTACACGCCACATAATTACACTGCACTCAATGCAACATACACTGCAAATAAGACTCCATGCCACATAATTACCCACCACATAATTACACTGCACTCAATGCAACATACATTCCAAATACCACTCAGTGCCATATAATTACACGCCACATAATTACAATGCACTCAATGCAACATACACTCGAAATACCACTCAGTGCCACATAATTACACGCCACATAATTTCACTGCGCTCAACGCGACATACACTCCAAATACCACTCAGTGCCACATAATTACACACTACATAATTACACTGCACTCAATGCAACACACTCCAAATACCACTCAGTGCCACATAATTATATGCTACATACACTCCAAACAATACCACTCAGTGCCACATAATTACACGCCACACAATTACACTCTACTGAATACAACATACACTCCACACAATACCACTCAGTGCCAAATAATTATATGCTACAAAATGACACTGCGCTCAACGCAACATTCACTCCAAATACCACTCAGTGCCACATAATTACACGCCACATAAATACACGCCACATAATTACACTGCGCTCAACGCAACATACACTCCAAATACCACTCAGTGCCACATAATTATATGCTACATATTTACACTGTGCTCAACGCAACATACACTCCAAATACCACTCCGGGCCACATAATTACACTGCACTCAATGCAACATACACTCCAAATACCACTCAGTGCCACATAATTACACGCCACATAATGACACTGCGCTCAACGCAACATACACTCCAAATACCACTCAGTGCCACATAATTACACGGCACATATTTACACTGCACTCCTTGCATTATACACTCCAAATACCACTCAGTGCCACATACTTACACGCCTCATAATTACACTGCACTCAATGCAACATACACTCCAAATACCACTCAGCGCCAAATAGTTACACTGCATTCAATTCAACATACACTCCAAATACCACTCAGTGCCACATAGTTACACGCCACATAATTACACTGCACTCAATGCAACATACACTCCAAAAACAACTCAGTGCCACATAATTACACGGCACATAATTACACTCTACTGAATGCAACAAACACTCCACACAATACCACATAATTTTATGCTACATAATTACATACACTCAATGCAACATACACTCCAAACAATACCACTCAGTGCCTCATAATTATATGCTACATAATTACACTGCGCTCAACGCAACATACACTCCAAATACCACTCAGTGCCACATAATTACACTGCACTCAATGCAACATGCACTCCAAATACCACTCAGTGCCACATAAGTATATGCTACATATTTACATATGCTACATATTTACACTGCACTCAACGCAACATACACTCCAAATACCACTCAGTGCCACATAATTACATGCCACATAATTACACTGCACTCAATGCAACATACACTCCAAATACCACTCAGTGCCACTTAGTTACATGCCACATAATTACACTCTATCACATCACCACAGCATCACTCAGCACCACCAAGGGGCACCACCACATCACTCAGCGCCACCACAGCATCTGTGCAACCATTCAACAACAACTGGTTCAAATATGTTTTCTCAATGTTTCAAGCTTTATTACAAATGTCACATAAAGATGTTAATATTTCACTTCTGTTCTTGGATTTTCGTCACAATAAAATACACTGAACATAATCTTCACAAAAGTTATTTACAAAAGTTTAATCTATTGCCATTATAAATTACAATAACTTTTATTAATTAAAAAAATTAAAATCAATGGTTATTCGTAATATCAATACATCCAAGTCACGTAAATACAACACATATTGCATTACAAATGCTATAGGTGTCACATTTGCGAAAGTTAAAAGTATTGTCTTTGTAAATGACAAAGCTATTAATTTAGCTATTTTCAAAACTAACACATAAATAAAAAATGTGTCATTTACAATACCAATAGCTCAAACTTTCCTAATGCGAAACCTATTGGCAACGCCAGTGCTTGTTCTTTTAACATTAGGTGCTGAGAGAGACTTTGACACTCAGTGAGCTCCTGCAGGTGTTGTTTTTGGCTTCAGTGTGATACAGCTTTAATTTGTTATGCATATAGAGTGGAAGCTCGAAGAGGTGGTAAGAGAGCTGGTGCTGATACGCTACACACCGCCTGACACCATCACACAGCACTGCATAGCGAGATATGGATATATAAAGTGGGCTCCATGCCTCTGTCACCCACATCCCTCAGGAACTGGGGAGAGGATGTGGTCTGACGCTAGACTGCCGACCTTGGAGCTGGGAAACCAAGGTTCGAGCCTCGAGATAGACTCCACATCCTGAGGAGATTCTGGGCAAATCACAGGCAGGCAGATTTACAAGAAAGTAACGCAGCACGGTGCAGCAAGTCATTTTGCTGTGCCGTGCTGCGTTAGTTTGGAAAGCACAGAGATGGGACATATTTAAAAGAATATGTCGCATCTCTGTGCTCCCCCTGCGCTGACGCACAAACTGCAGCCATGCACCGGCGTAGGCACCCTTGTACCATGGTGCAAGGATGCCTGCGTCGTGGGGAGATTGTTTTTGTGCAGGAAGGGACACCTTCCTGCACAAAAACAATCAGAAGAGGCGTTTTCCTCTTTCAATTTGTGCTGTAGAATGCAGCACGCATTGAAAGACAAAAAAACGAGGGTTGCGTAGCATTCACATGCATCTCCAGAGTTATGATTTCCCGTAACTCTGGAGATGTGCTTGTTTCATGGGTGTTGCGTGGGAACACCCATAGCAACACCCATGGAACGCCCCTTCCACGCACAGTGCTGTGTGTGAAGGAGCCATATTTACGAGGAGAGGAAAAGTCACGCAGGGTGGCTTTTCCTCTCCTTGTAAATATGGAGGAGCCCCCTGCACCACCAGTACGTAACGTAATGTGACGTAGTGGTGGCGCAGGGGGCTTGTAAATCTGCACCTTAATCTCTCTCCGTGCCCACCAAAAAAATGAATGTGTCCTTGTGTAACGTAACTGGTGCTCATGTAAAGCGCTCCAATACCTTTGGGTCGAGCTCGCGCTATATAAATCTGCACACAAAAAACCTCAGATCTTACCTACCTTCCATCCCATAGTGGCTCCTGATCTCTTTCCAACTACAGAGGTCAAAGCTGGAGATACCCTGCCACATCTCCATCAACCATTAGCTGTAAACGCTTGTTGGTGCACTGGAGTATAAATTAAGGCCATGCTTCTAGAGTCAAGTCAATCACCTGTCTTCCTGGAACACATAAAGGCACAAAATGTTGAGCCACATGTCACAATCACCTTGCACATTCAGGGTTCTTGTATTATTTCACTGCCGTGGCTTACAGTCCTGTGACACCAGGAGCTGCGCTGTACACGTTTGATTAGCACATGAAGTGTTACCCGCTTCTGTCCCACCTTTTGTCTGGTCAAGTGGTGATGGATTGTGGGGTAGAGATGGTGCATTCTCTTACCTGAATCATTTGATCCTCCACCTTGAACCCCTCCAGCAATGCCTTCCGTAGTAGTGATGCCAATGATCCTGTGCACAGCCTCCTCCCATGGTTCCATGCTTGCACAGATGTCACCCTCTCTCCCCCCCTCCTGTCACCATGTTTTCTGCAAGATGGTCTTCAAAGAGGTCTCCACCCCTGTTTTTTTAGCTTGTTAAAATGCTTTATTACACTCATCCACTGACCGCCATTAGGTGGCGATAGGCTTGACATGATCAGTGGAGGTCTGATAAGTATCGTTGTTGGGGTACTCACTACTAGATTTCCCATGAGGCACACTTCCTTTTTTACCACTTCTTCAGCCAGGCCTGGAGTTCCTGCCCTGGGAATGTTTGCTTTTTGTGTTCCTAGTTGGTCTGATGCTTAATCGGACAGGTTTTCCTGTAAGGGATGCTGCCCTTCTCAGAGGATGGACCTGGATTGTAGGGTGCCTTTTTACTCCCCCAGGGATCGGGATATGCTCTCTTCAGCTGTGCCTTTTGCTTAAGGAGTATGCAATGCTCCTTGGCGTGCTCTGGAGGCAGTTTTTAGGGGTTGACTTCTTATATCTTTTTGGCACAAAGTGATGACACACCTCTTGAGTGTCATATCTTTCAATGTATTTACACATCTCGTATTTATGGTATCTCCAGTTGTATGTTTACTTCACCCAGTAATATCAGGTGCAGATAATCTCATATACTATCCAGGATTCAGAAATAACAGATTCATTCGGTGATATCGCACCCAGAAGACAAATTGTAATGAGGGTTTTTTTTACAAGAACTCTGATATTGTGGCAGTGACCACCAACAGAGCAGTAGACCCCCTCTTTCTGCCTTACAAATCACCGTTAAATTCTCTGATCAGTGCTCTAGCCAGTTTTACACTGAACAAGAGAAGACTGCCTGCCATTATTAGGCAGGAGACATCTTGTTCTTGTCATGTTATGTCAAATTAAGTTATGCTATGCTATGCTATGGTGTATTATGCTATTCTATGCTATTTTATTCTATGATATGTTATGCTATTTTATGTTAAGCTATGCTATGCTATGCTAACCTAATCTTTGTGATGCTCTGCTATGCTATGTTATGTATTTCCGTCATAAAACAAAAACCCTAAGGTTTAAAGACTTTTAGTTTAATTCATTGTTCAAATGAAGTGCTCTAATGCTCTCAGTGTAAATTAAACACGTCTTCATTGTATAAGGAATACAACTTGCTGGACATTGACTTTCACGGAGGTTGTGAAAACTGTCACCCAGCATTTGGTACTATTCTTGTCCAACTCCCCACCCGCGGTATGATGTGCACCTCAGAAGAGCACATCATACAGTTATCACCGAAGGGGGGAGACCAAGCTTTTCGCAGTGGCGCAAGAAGGGGGGTGCGGGCCGCCCTGAGTGTCATCCCTGAGGGAGGTGTGACAAAAGGGCAAAAATAAGTGTCTTAAACACATATTTTTGACATTTTGTCAAGCCGGGCTGACAAGAAATTTTACGCACTGGGTACCACCTGACCTTGCTACACCCCTGGGATTTCGTGACTTCATAGAATACGGCATAAGCCTATTGTGAAACTTGCAGCTCGCAGACAAAAACGTGGCTGCTTGCCTGCAGCTACCAAGGGAGAGTCACGAAAACCACAGAGATGGCCGGCTCTAGGGTGGTGCGAACGGTGCCACCGCACCATGGGCCGACTTCACACGGGGGGCACCTGTTTGCAGTGCTGCTTCGTTCCTGTCCTCCAGCAATCGACAATTAAAATGTTAAGAAAACTCCAGTGATTAATGTTCTTCTTGGCTAGATCGGAGTTTTGTCTAGTAGAAGTTTTGACTCGTGGAAGTTTTGAAGGTAGCACAGAGGGTTAATATGCCTGCTGAAAAGAACATGTACCATGCAGATCACAAAGTGAATATAATGTAAAGAGGTCAGTGGGTTACTGCTTTTGTCAGAGACTTCCTTTTGTTAGTTTCAGTTCACAGTGAGCTATTAACTGTCATCAAAGACCTGCGTGCAGACTTCAAGGTATAGATTAGAGCCTATGGATTTTGTCCCCAGACTTTCATTATTGTGATGTTGAAAAAAGGTTTCATTTGGGTACAAATCAGTTCTTGTTATTAAAGAGAGCCCCAATCCACTGTGTTACATTTTAAATTCATAGGATGTTCTTCTCCAGACCAAGTACTCTTCAACTATACTGTCTACCTGTACGGATGACATGTGAATCCACCCCTTGTTGTCCTCGGTCTTATGTAACATTTACTATACACTGATTTACACACCTATGATTCATTATCTCTGTGTAATGCGTGCGTTATCGAAAGTGCTCTGACACCCTTCACTTTTGTAAGTGATGCTATAAAATTAATTAAATGAATCTGCGAGAGAGGTTATGGAGAGCGTTAAAGGGTGGTAGTGAGGGTATTCGTGACTGAGGTGGTTGATGGGGGCACCCAAAAAACATTGTCGCACTGTGCGCCACCAGTGCTAAAGCCGGCCCTGACCACAGAAGTCCTGTCTAACCATTGCCATTTCTCACTAGCCAAGATGGAGAACAGGCAGGTTAATATCTGACTCTGCTAGATGCTGTGGAGGGTTGGGGCTCAACACAGAGCCAGCAGTGCGGGGTGGGTTTGGGGGGTGATGCGTCCCTTGTCCCGGGTGACCCTCAGCCACCTGGCACTTTGAATGGCTTGTCTTTAAGATAAATCTTGCAGCCTGTTGGAGGCATGCAGAAACATCAGGACCTGCTGGTGCCAGAGCTGCTTTGCTAAATGTGTACTGCTGAACTGAAAGAAACAAAACTAGCTACACGCAACAGTTCAGAGATAGTTATGATCTCTTCTCAGGGGTCAGGCCAGGGTAAATGAAGCTGGGCATGATCACTTCAGAATTGAAAGTCTGCCCCCCCCTTAATGGAAGTGGTATGCACCAGGGGGTTTAGCAGACTCTGGCCACTTGTATTAATTCTTGCAGTGCGTCAGAGAGGTGTATTTATCACTTTTGTGTTTGTGCCATGGCCAAGAGCGTTGTTATCTATAGTGCAGCACTACACTCCTGTGCCAATGTAGCACCGACCCCTGGGGACGGCCAGTGTGATGGCCTTTGGACCCCAATTATAGGTGTTTCTTCATTTCAATGTGCTTAGCAGGGGCATAGCTATCAATGGTGCAGGAGGTGCGCTGGCACCAGGCTTCAATGGCGTGATGGGCTCTTTGGATGCCAAGTTTGGCTTTCCATTCAGACCAAACTCAGATAGTCTGTACAAAGATTGTAACTAGCTGGAGCTCAGCTATCAAAAGTGCAACAAGTGCAGTGATGCGGGCCTTGCGGGGAGAGGGTCCCTTTGGATCCCAATCATGTTGGTCCTTTTGAAAAGAAAAAGCAGGTTGACCAAATGCTTTGTTTTAGCAGGAACATAGCTATCAAGAGGGCAGCAAATGCAGGGGCATTTGGTGCCAAAGCTGTGAAGGGCCGTTTGGATCACAATTATTGCTGTTATTTTCAGTTAAAGAAGCCAACCAACAGCTCTGTTGTTACTAGAGGTATAGCTACCAGTAGTGCAGCAGTGCACCAGGGCCTAAGGGTGTGAAGTCACCTTTGAACCTCAAAGATGGTTGTCTTGGACTGCCATGCGGTGGGTATTATCATGGTCTATGCCCCGCTGTAGAACCCAACCGTGCCAGCTCCTCACACACGCCTACAAAGCTCTACACACTGCGGGACCTGCATACCTTAACCACTGCCTCCCATCCCACGCACCCAGCAGAAACCTTTGCTCCGCAGAACTGGCCCTGGCTAATGTCCTACATATCTGCAAGAACACAGCCAAAGGAAGAACCCTCTCCTACCTCGCAGCAAAGACCTGGAAAACCCTGCCTCTGCACCTCAGGCAATCACTGTCACTGCATCTATTCAGGAAGGACCTTTAGACCTGGCTCTTCGATTGAACCATAGCACCTCCGGCGGATCAGCTGTTTCCCCCCTCACCCTCCACGCGCCTTAAGACCCTAACGGGTAAGTAGTCCTGCTTTACAAGTCACCTCATTAATTCATTGATTGATTCTCCACTGCGAACCCGAGCAACATTCCATTATCACACATGATGTGTAACATACTCTACGACACAACATGAGAGGGAAGGGCTACGAAGGTATATGCTAGTTTGCAAAATTACTTAACTTACAAGCAGTAGTTCTTGCTCGTAATTAGAGTGATGGACCAATATATAAAAATCCAGCTGCATTGAAAAAAAAAACAATTCCGAAAATGCTTGCTTTCTGCATACAATAGATCTATGATACAGCTAATTAAATGCGCTATGATTCAGTGTACTCTTGAAATATATCCTTTATGCATTTGAATTCAAGGAGATGGAATGATACTCCTAGTATTCAAAGAGAGACACACTCCACTGGGCGCAGCCAAAGTCCACTTTATGCCTATTTTAGAGAACTGGTAACTGTACATTTTGAACACAGCAGTACTGTCAAGACAGACCAAAAGAAAAGAGGGCAAGTGAGAATGCACAATAATGTAACCTGTAATGTCATAGAAAATCATGTCACGACTAAAACATGTCCCTAACTTCAACGGGAGACTGGCTCCATTTATGGTCATTAACAGTGTAATGCTACTAAAACATTGCATGTTTTTTGAATAAAGCCCAATATTACATGTTCCACTTTTTAAAGCTCAGTGGGATTAGCATGCGCTGCTGAGATCCATGTGTCTGCCGCAGGTCACAGGTTCAGATGCTGCCTGTCATCTCAGATTTCCTAACAAGGAACAATGTGTTAAGGTGGCAAAAATAATTCTAGATCCCAAATGTTAAGTGAAGGGCTTTGGTCAAGCAACATATGCATAACATGTTTTTATAGTTTGTAAAATATTGATGCGCTCATTTGACCACATTTTGATTTGTCTGCCAGCTACAGCAGCCTTTTCCCCCCAAAATGTCTCACAACAACACGGCCGGTGCTGCGCCGCCACGGTATCAATGATGGTGCTGGACAGAAAGTGGGTGAATCTTAAGGTGGTCACGGTGGCAGTGGCTCTAACACTGGTGAAACAGACGTGTACATGGGGCAGTGGCACACAGAGGAGGACGGACGTGGCTTGCACCTCATTGGGAGCATTTACTTTTACAACCCTCCTCCAAATGATGCCCAATCATTCTTTGTCATTAAACGTTTATGTTTTTGCTTCCGGGTACTGCAGACTGCATTCATTCCTCTATTCATTAGAGAGACATTTACATCTACTTCAGAGTTAACCTGAATATAGTGTTTGAAGCGCAAACTGCAGTCATTTCTCTCTGCAGAGGTGAAGCGGGTGCAGAGGGAGGTTGTGGTTTTAAAAAGGAACGCAAGGGAAGAGGCCACCTTTAGATGAATGTTGTACCACGGCCGACTGCCCCGTGGAATTAGCGCAAGGCGATGCCACTGCTCGGCTCACACAATGGAGAATCTAGGGCAGGGTCGGCATTCCCTCTCTAAAAACAATGGAGGCCACCATACACCCAGGCCTGCCCTCCACCTCCGCGCTACGGGTACTGTGGCAGCTTTGTCACAAAGACCGCGAGAGATGCTTATTTTGATCAATGTAAGGTCTTTGGCAAAGTTAGTTGAGGGGGTTTCCGGTGCAGCTAGCAACTTCTTCTGCAGCACAGTTTTGGGGGCTAGTCAAAACATTCTATTAAGGAAGAGGTAAAAGTGACAAAAAAGATGGAGAAAGAAAACAGGGAAAGATAGAGGAACTCAAGAGCAGATAAAAAAGAGTCAGCTTTAATGACAGAGTGTGCATCCTAGCCTAGCATGCACGCACAAAGGAATAGTGGAGACAGAATTTCTGCATATCTGAAAATAATTCAAGCAATCTAAAGAAGAAGAGGAACATCCTAATGCTGAAACTCCTTCATATTTACAGCCTTATTCATGAAGGCTAAATCAGCTCGCAAAGGGCCGGATTCTGAGAATCCGGCCCTTTGCGAGTGCGATTTTTGCATTTGGGATTCAGCATCCCAAATGCAAAAATCGGTAATTGCTAAATCGCTAAATTGCGAGGAATTACATTTAAGGAATCTCTATTTGAGATTCCTTAAATGCAATTCATGAAGCATTTGAAAATTGCGAAAATGCAATTTTGGGCCGCTATTTACCGAGAGGTCAGACCTCTCGGTAAATAGCAAAAACTTAGAAAAATGCTTTTAAAAGCATTTTTCTAAGTTGCATGTTGCACACACACATGTCCTTTGGACATGTGTGTGCGCAACACCTGTTTCAATTTGCATTTAAGGGGTGCTACAGGGTGTCCTTTGGACACCCCTGGCACCCTTTAAATCGCTATCTTATTTGCGAGTAGCAAATTGCTAATCGCAAATAAGGAATACTCCCCATGCATTCCTATGGGCCTTTTGGCCCATAGGAATGCATGGGGAGTTATTCCTTATTTGCGATTAGCAATTAGCTAATCGCAAATAAGGAATCAGTGGGAATCGCAATTAATATTGTGATTCCTACATGATTACCGTTTTGCGAGTCTCAAATAGCGATTCCTTATGATTCGCTATTTGAGCCTCGCAAAACGGCCCGATCATGAATCAGGCTGATAATCTCTTCGGCTGCAGGCATGGAATGATCAGGAGCAAATAGGGAATGCCCTTGATGGACTTGAGGTGACAAGGTCCAAGAGGCTTGATGATACCTAATGTGATCCTGAGCAACTAGCTTCCTCTATTGATTTCTATGTTACGTTTATCAAGGCACTTAACAGCAGAACTGTAAACTGAGTAAAAGCTCTGCAACAAATTCTAGAAAAGAAAGTTTCTTAAAAAGAACTGTGACCTTAAAAAACAGAAAGAGCGAAGATAGAGGTAACAGTATCACGTAAAGCGGTAAAGAATGGTCAGGAAACAGTGGAGTGTAGAACAAAGTGAAAAAAACACAATCCAGATACAGGGAAATGGGGCACCTTTAGTAAAATTCAAGTCAAGGATGGGGTAAAATATTTAAGCAAAGGTCGAAAAAACAAAACAAAAAACATAAGTGGGTAGGTTAAGAGGGGGTTCCATCACTCCACAAAGAACAAAAGAACAATTAAAATGACAGCAGCAAGCAATCAATCAATCAGGGAATTGTCAGCGTGCTACTCACCCGTGAGAGTCTCAAGGCGCTGAGGGTGGCGTGGGGGGTCCGCAGGTCTGTTAAGCAGAAGAACCAGGTCTTAATGGTCTTCCTGAAAGTGTTCAGGGAGGGGGCGCGTCTGATGTCTGCCTGTAGCTCGTTCCAGGTCTTGGCTGCAATGTGAGAGAAGGATCTTCCGCCTGCTCTGGCTCTGTGGACGTGCGGGGTTTCGACAGCGTGAGGTTGGAAGATCTGAGGTTTCTTTTGGGTACGTGGAAGTTGATTCTGTCATTGAGGTATTTGGGTCCGTTGTTGTGTAGGCATTTGTAGGCGTGAGTGAGGATTTTGAAATTGACTCTTTACTCCACTGGGAGCCAGTGGAGACTTCGTAGGTGTTGGCTGATATGTTTGTTTCGAGAGATGCCGAGGACGAGTCTGGTGGCGGTGTTTGGTATTGTCTGTAATTTGTGGACTAGGGACTTGTTGATGCAGTTGTAGAGTGTGTTTCTATAGTCCAAACTGCTGACAGCACAGCAGAGCAGAATGGCTCAGAGAGAGAAGGGAAGCAGGAAGAAGAGCTATAAAAGGAGATGGAAAAACTGGGCAGAGATTTAGGGTGCTTTAATCAGCCTCATGAAAAAAACAAAGTAAAGGGAAAGTACTCCAGCATATGAGGGATGGTGTAGAAAAGTAGGAAACTAAGGGCCATATTTACAATGATATTGACTCAGAGCGGTGCCGTAGGCCATTTGGCACTTTCAAAGCACTTGGATGCAACATATTTACAACAATATGTTGTATCTCTGTGCTTTCCCCTGCACTGGCGCACAATCGGCTGCCATTCACCAGTGCATGCTCCCTTGTACCATGGTGCAAGGATGCCTGCATCGTGGGGAGATTGTTTTTGTGCAGGAAGGGACACCTTCCTGCATAAAAGCAATCAATTGAGGTTATTTCCTCTTTCCTCCGTGTTGTAGAATGCAGCACGCATTGAAAGAGGAAACAAATTAGTAGAAATTTAAATATATTTCCTCGTTGCACCTCACTATGTCACCCCTAGGGTGCCGTAACATTCTGATACATGTCCAGGTTTACAATTTCTTATGAATCTGGAAATGCATCAAAATACATGGTTGTTGTGTGGGAACACGCACACCAACACCCATGTCATGCCCCTTACAAGTAGGCCTGGGCGGTAAATTTCGTTTAATGTCAAAACTTTAAAAAATCTGCTGCGAAATGGAATTTTGTTTTTCTTGTTCGCGCATTTAAAAAAATGCATTCTTGCGCGCGCGGTTGCGACTTACCGGGTCCCTACGTTCACCAACGAGTTTTCGTATCCGTTCGCATGCACCACGAGATGTTGGTTTGTTGGTAACTGGTCGCACTATCCCGCATGAGATTGCGATCGCGAACAGGTCATTCGACCCGGAAGAGGAAATAAAAATTGCGAGCAAGATAGCCACGCCCATTAGCAACCGAATGGGCAAGTTAGAGGTACATTTCCCCTTGAGCACACAAAAACACATCGCGAACGGGCGGGAAAAGCAATCTCCGCATCTTCGCGAAAGTTCTGCATGCTCGCGGAGATTTTGTGTAATTTCGCTATAGTTTTCGAAAGTCAATTTAGCAAATTCTGCCCACGCCTACTTACAAGCAAAGTGTTGCATGAGAAGGGACGATATTTACAAGCACACGTAAAGCCGAGCAGGGTCGCTTTATGTTTCCTTTTAAATATCGGGCAGCAGGTTGCGCTGCCAGTGCGTCACGCAACGTGACGTATCGGCGGCAAAAGAGGATTGTAAATAAGCCCCTAAGAATTGATGTTTTCAGTCAGAAAAGAAATTCATATAATGCAATTGATAAATAACTAATTTAATTAATTGCATTACAACATTTTGGTGAATGATATTTACCTTGAAAATTTCAAGAAAACGAGTTAGATTAAATGGATTCCCAAACGTGAAACGAATGCAGCATGGTGCCGCAAGTCATTTTGCTGCACCACTCTGAGTTAGTTTCTAAGCTCATGGATGCAACATGCACCTCACGGGGGTGGCCCTCAAGCTTCATTACTCCACTGCTGGCAAGCCACTTGTGCTATAAAAATATCTAACACTGGCCAAGAATTTTAAAATTATAAAATGATATTTGTGGATTGCGGCTTCCCACATGCCTACAGAGAGAGTGTATATCAGCACACTGACTACAGAAATATTTACTTACAATAAATACAGCGTCCTAAATATCATATAAAAAAAATTCATTCCATCAGTGTAGAGTTCCTATTATGAAATCCAAAGGGATGTTAGTTTTGCAGATGGTATTTAGGGTACAGTATTTATGTTGGGCAATATTCTGACAATGATATTCTGGTACCCTAACCTACAGATATTGGATCTCTGAGGCGGAATGTTTGAAGTTCTGTATAGAGCTGCAAACATATTTAAACATACATTCCACACTAGTATACATCATGCTGCTCATTTCCTTCACTAGCAGAGATAGCTGTTGACCCCGCTCATGCTGACATCTTATGCCAATCTCTGCCTTCCTGCCTGATCAGAGAGTGGGCGTATCAAGGTCCAAGGGAGCTATTGTAAATGACAATGCCTTTTATATAGCTGTTTTGCTAATTAACACATATATAAAAGGCATTTTCATATACAATGCCAATAGCTCAAACTCTTGTAAATGTGAGATCTATTTAAGGAAGTGGCCGTCATTGTCCCACGGTGCTTGAACTGTGAAAGCACTCATGACGCTCTGAATGTTGCAGGAAAGCATGTCATGCCTGCAGTAGAAGAAACTCATTAAGGAAAATAGTGCTTACAGACTAAAAAAGACGTAACCGGGTAACAGCCGAAGTAAAAGGGCCAGCCTTCATGGGAGGTTACAAATAAAGACAAGGCGGTACTAAGGCGGGACTAACAAACCTTTTAACGAATCAGAAGCCAGCATTTACGAAGGGCAATGAGACAAGCCAACAACGACTAGGGGTGGAGAGTGGGTGGGGCTTCTATTCCATACTCCAATACAGCATGCCGCAGAGCAGCGCATGCGTTGCACAGGCTTTACCCGAAAAGCGACCCACCAGATTTAGCAAGAGGAAAGCACATGGGAGCGGTAGGGGGGAAATCCCAGCCATGTGATGTCACACTTTCACCCCAGAGGCTGACTACAAATGTCTACAGTGGCCATGCCTAAAGCCAAATGCACAACAGACCACAACACCTAGTACTCCACCTCAGAAAGTGGAAGTACAAAGCCCCATTTTTGTGTAGCTCACATCCTGACAAAATGCCTAGTGCCCACTCACTCTGCCTTGTCTTTGCCTTTTGTGGCCTACACCCTGGACGTAAAAACCCCAGCCTATATAGGCTGTCCGGCACCCTGCCATGGTGCCAAAATGACCAGTATCTGGTGGTGTTGGTTTGAGTATTTTTGTGGCATTGCTCACAAAATTACCCCTTTATTCTGCCCATCGCAAAGTGCTTCATAAATTAGAAATTATGAGTGCTGACCCTTTCCTTCAACCTCCCTACCTTGTCACATTAGTCTACCATATCTAAAGTAAAATTATTTCAGATCTTACCCAAACAACTGAGGAAAGATGACAGCCTTCCTGCTGAAATTCAAAAAGTACCATTAAATTAACACACATTCCTGAAATATTGTCTTAGCCTGCACCAGGCCTCCTTATTAGGTCTTGCCTCCGAGATAACACATGCTCTGCCTGTGGTGAGATGTATTGTTAGCTTACAGTGGGCTTAGAATCAGTCCATTGTTTACCATTGGTTGGCTTAATTGTCACTATCATTTGCTTGCTTCTTATTCATTGATTGTGTGGGCTTTCCTTCTTCATCTTGCTTTTGACCCTCTCCTGAAGCATGAACACATTACGTGGGTCATTCCACTAGTATTTTTTCAGGCGCTACTGCTTTCTTTTTGGTTAAGCACTCCACAAGAGTGCATGTGTTTTCCAGCTGCCTCTCTAGTATGCTTCTCTTTCCCCCATGCTCTGGGTTGCACCCTCATACCCCAGTGCTTCTCCTTTGCAAACCTCTGTTGCTCCCTCACAACATTGTGTGTACATGCTAAGCAAGAATGCATAATCTGTCATTCAAGCTCTCTCTTTTTTCTCAACTCTTTAATTCCTCTAGTTTTTAATGTTTCTCGCGACATTTTTTTTTGTTATTTACCTCTTCTATAGTAGTTATGATTAGCCTCGAACCCGTGCTATAGAAGGAGTGCTGTCGGCATGCTACCTCTGACACAGACCTTATATTGATCAAACCAATCTCTCACAGGCCTCTCTCCCTCACTGCACATCTCCCCCTTAGTTTGCTTCCTTCCCATCGCCCTCTGTATTGCTTCCAATCTTCCGCCCTACCCCTGTTGTTTCCGCCCTCCCTCTATGTTGCTTCCGCCCTCCCTCTATGTTGCTTCCCCATCCCTCCTGTTGCTTCAATCCACCTCCATTGTTAGCGATTCAACCCTCCGTATTGTTCACCATTGCTGTCTCTCGACCCTTGTTTCTCACTCTGCATTTGACTCTCACAGGTACTGAGGATATTTGGTCCTGCTTCACCAGGTAGCAAATGACCTGCAAACATGTTTGGATCAACTTCGCAGGTGAATAAATATGCAGCTCCACTTCTAAAGGAGTGCAGTGGCACAAAGAATCCAGGTACCGGCAATCACGGCCTGGGGGGTGTCACAGATGAGGAGGTCATGCCTCCAACCTTCTGTCACTGAAGTGCATGACTCCCCTCCTCTGACGCATATCACCAGCTTTGCTGCTTCCCTCCCAGATATGCTGTAGAGTGAGGGCCGCAGATAGGCAAATCTATAACAGTACAGGAGAAACCAGGACCACTTGAGGGAGTAAAAGGCAGCTTTATTAGGACAGGTATGCAGCTGAACGTCATTATCAGACTACAGAAAAAAAACTCAACTCATTCGTACATTTAAACAACCTACTCCCCCTACTCTTAAACCTTTCGCCAGCATGAAAGCTCCCAACCACACAACCACAACATTCAGCACCATCCTCTTTCTTTTCTGATCACCGTCCATTCCCACCTGACCCAAGCGTTGCTTCCATGTGCTCCACGTGCCTACGTCCCTCCTGCAAGGACCGATACATCCGACTTAGTGTCTCAGCCCTGTGCATGTCGGCTACCTGTCCTAAATGTAGCAAAGAAACTCATCCCAGCCTGATAATTGCCAACAGACACCCAATAAAGTGACCAAAAAAAAATTCAACACAGACAATGAACATTCAAGTACTTTATAACTATGTGGAGAAAGGGCAGGCAGTACTGGGGATCTATACACTCCCACAAGGCCATAGCCTGTCCTGGTAGACGCAAACACTTTCTCTGCACTTGACCCTGGCCCCACCCACTATCTAGCTCACCTATCCCTAATCTATCCCTAATCCTGCAGTCCTGGACAACACCACCTGTCCTAGCACCCCAGAGTGAAACGTCCTTTAAAATACCAACCCTCCCCCTTAATCCCAGCAGGAGCCCAAATCATATGAAATGGCACAGGAGTAACCAGGACCCCATGGGGCCACCTCATAAGGACAGGTACGCAGATGAACTTCATCAATACAATACAGAATATAAAACCCCCACCGCCCTCATACATTTAAAAAACTGTCCCCAGCTGAACTTCATCATTACATTACAGAATATAAAACACCCACCCATAATGCCCACCACTTTTAATCTCCCCCATAAGGAAATCCCCCATCTAAATAACACCAAAATTTAGCACCATCTAGTTTCTTTTCCAATCACTTTTACACCTGACCCATGTGTTGTTACCATGTACCCCATGTGCCTGCATACCCCTGGCAAGGCCCAAAACTTCCATTTTGGTGCCTTAACCCTGAGCGTGTCTGCCAACTAGGAAAACCCTGAAAGGCGGGCCTTATCCTGCCACCCCTTACCGAAAAGTCTCTTTTCTGGCCTGCCTCTCCAAGAGCCCGAGCCAGAAAAACAATGTAATTGAGCTGCCATTCCAGCAGATCAATCCTTATGCATCAACACCATAGGTACAGCGCCAACCATTTTGCAGGTTTCTCTCTAATCCCCATCACATAGACCTCATTGCCCATCAAAGACAAATTAACTCCATCCTGCCTAAACAACTCTTCTTGTGTAATGCTAGAGTGTTGAAATACACCAATACCACAAAACTGTTGCATCTCCATATTCACTTTCTGCCTAGCTCTTTCTGCCACGATGCCTTTCACTGCCTAGAACACTCCTAGGTGCCAGTTCCATTCATACAATATACATGCCTGAACAAAACCTACTAGTTCTTGCCACATCACCCTGACAGCTGAATCAAGTCGTTTCCTCCCAGGTATTAACAACACTCCTCGACAGGGCATTGTGCTCACCAACTCAGACACTCATTACAACAGCTGTCCCAATTTCCTGCCTCCTTTTGTCCCACCATTCAACCTGGAATTCATTCATCTTAGCCTCTGTGGTCTGGAATGGCCTAATTTCTGCATGTTTAGCCACCCATCTAATGACCGAATGTCCAATAATCCATATTGAAAATACCACCAGATATGGTAGTGCACACATCCTGAAAGCAAAGAGAAAAGACAAATATCATCCACCGCTTAATACATAACTTTCAATTGTCCTATGTAGTGAAGGCAATAACAAGAAGATTACCTTCCCAACTTCATAATATCTCTCAACGAAAACATAAGCTGTTTAGCGTCAGCTGCTAAACAAATGGAATCCATCCACAAGAGATTGGCAATAGAAGACAGATGGTCTTGGGTTGGATGTGTTTCCTACATGGGTGGGACTCATATTGTGTTCTTTATAAACCCCTCACACACCAAATGGGCCCTTGGTTTCATGCTTCATCATAGGGTCTTCGCGTATCTCTTCGGAACGCGGTGTACTACTAATCAGCAGATACGCGGGAGCATTGATGTAACCACTATGTGTAGTGTAAGAGGGGGTGAGTGGTAGGGTCATGAGTGGATAGTGAGTGAGTGTTAAAAAATACCAAGCATGTGAGGAATAAAAGGAATTTTAATTGGCCTAGGTGTAGGTATTGTTAAAAAAAGGTGAGGTGGAGGTGTGATGTATTAATGTACAAAACCTCCTGTGTGTGTCAACATGTTTCGAAGAGTCCTGCTTGTTCTTCAGGACGGTACACAGATCCCTACCCTACTCACATGGACAGTATAATACCGTCTATACACAGGAAATAGTATGTGTAGTGATAATGAATAAATGTTGCAAAATATGCCTATTATGTTCAATTGTATTGCGACAAGGTAATACCTTTGTATCAATCTGAAAAGGAAACACAAAAATGTATGAAAAGAACATCAGGTGAGTAGAATTACTCCGGACGTGAAGTTCGTGACCTGTAAAAGTAATATATACAGTGTCTACTGAGAATGGAAAAAGTTGTCAACACAAGAAATTGATCGCATACCTGTTATCCAGAAGCCAGAGGCGTCATGAGCCTTCAGAACTAAGGCCACCATCCTTGTGATAACTGCAGCACATACCACCTGACCAAAAAAAGCAGATGGCTCAAGTTTTGGAATGGGAGTGATTGGGAGCAAAGAAAATTCACCAACTGTAACAGCTGGAACGTCAATTACTAGATCACATTCCCCTGAGGCTTAGAGTACATTGGCATGACGTCACGACCAGTCAAAATCCACGTCGGCGAACATAAGAGCAATGTCAGATGTAAAAAGAGTACTACAAAAATGGCGACACACTACCTGTCTGAAATACACACAGTAAATGACCAACAGTGGACAATCATAGAACAACTACCATCTGAGAGCGGCCATCTAGAAAACGAACAATGTTGGGTGTTTCGCCTGGGCGCCAATGTCACTGGACTTAATGATAATATTCCTTGGAGCCAGTTTACTTAAGTAGAACAAACCTCTGGGTGACACTATGATAACTCACCGAATGATTGACAACTCATTTGAGTCCACAAACCCTTGTGTATTCGGCTCTGGTTTTTGTGACATACTTCCCACAGCCACCGGGATGAGAACAAGGGTTGTGGCCCAACCAGCCTGTAGGGTTATACTACTCCCTTCATTGTTTTTGACAATATCCTGTCCACAGCACACCATGGTTATCTCTGGAGACCTATTTATAAATAAAAAAATTCTCATTGTAAATATCCCCTTATTGTGCAAATACCTCTTTAGCAACATCCCGTTGTTATGTGCATATCAAAACGGCGCAGTCGCAGACAGGTAGATAGTGAGCAGTCTAGTCCTACAGCGACATGTTTGCTTGAAGTTCAGGGTTAAACTGACCGGAACCGCTTCAGGTTTTTTTCCCTTTAACTCAGAGCTGCTAACAGTGACACTCCAGCACACACGTACACCGTACGAGTGGTGGGAAAAATCAGGCAATTAAGAGTAGCATAAATACCAGGAGCTCCCGGCTTCACAATAACCTCAGAGCCGTGGAGGGGACGATCGAACAAGCTAGTATCCTGATTGATGTAAGTACGGCATAGCCGCTTCTGCATGGCCAGTCCTGCTCGAACCAAGTGAGTTCCCATTGCATCCCTAGTGCAGCTATTCTCCTTACAGAGCGCAAATAGCACGGGGTCCCTGCCGTTCTGAAGGCTCATGACGCCTCTGGCTTCTGGATAATAAGTATGCGATCAATTTCTTGTGCTGACAACTTTTTCCATTCCAAGTAAACCCGCAGTAACTAATAGGAATTGATCCATATAGAGTGTGCGTTTTATGTTACATGTTGTGTGTGTCTAGTTTTTGTCCCCCTTTTTAACAGGACACTGCACCAGCACTTATTTTCTCAAGGTTATCAGTAGACACTGTATATATCACTTTTACAGGTCACAAACTTCACATCCGGAGTAATTCTACTCACCTGATGTTCTTTTTATACATTTTTGTGTTTCCTTTTCAGATTGATACAAATGTATTAACTTATCACAATACAATTGAATATAATAGGCATATTTTGCAACATTTATTCATTATTTCTACCCATAGTATTTCCTGTGAATAGACGGTATTATACTGTTCATGTGAGTAGGGTAGGGATCTGTGTACCCGTCCTGAAGAAAAAGCAGCATGCTTCGAAACATGTTGACACACACAGGAGGTTTAGTACATTAATACATCACACCGCCACCTCACCTTTTTAACAATACTGGCATCAAGGACTATTAAAATTCCTTTTATTCCTCACATGCTATGTATTTTTTAACACTCACTCACTATCCACTCCTGACCCTACCACTCACCCCCTCTTACACTACACATAGTGGTTACATCAATGCTCCTCGTATCTGCTGGTTAGTAGCACGCTACGTTCTGTAGAGGGGAGCGAAGACCCCTATGATGAAGCAGGACACCAAGGGCCCTTTTGGTGGGTGAGGGGTATTTAAAGAACACAATGTGCTTCCCACCCATGTAGGACACACATCCAACCCAAGACCATCTGTCTTCTGTCGCCAATCTCTTGCGGGTGGATTATATTTCTTTATTAGTTATAGCTAGGGGAGGTCGAATCCACTCCCTGTGTCTGTCTGAACAAAACTCTCTCTCCACTCCCTCCTTTGGTATTTATAGCCTCCGCTGCTGCCTCAATTCTGAACGAATGCATGTTAAGATTGAGTTCCTCTTCACCTATTCCCACTTAAAACTTCCTCCTGACTTCTAAAGGGTGCAGGGCCATCAAGTGCCACTCTTCTATATTACAGAAAACCAGTTAGCCCAGAACACTCACTGACTCCCTTTAATTATTCTATGCCTGCACTGAGCACATCAAACCACCTATGTCCTTCAAAAATCCTCTTCCTTTTTGATCAGTTTTTGAGCGCCTTAGCCATGAAAACTTACCCTTGGCCAATTTTACGTACTTCACTTCTATACTCAGCACTTGTTTAGTCCTCAATAATTTTGAAACTCTATAAGCTCTGGAGAATAATCAGAAAATACATAACTAAAATACCAACTCCTCAAAACCAGAAAAGCAAACCTTTGACAGACCTTTAACAATCCCCATTAGGTGTCACATAATTATGGGCTCCCTTGAACTACCTACTCATATCCTTTCTTTGCCCCCTTCCTGCAACACCCCTCTGCCTAACTTGCCAACTGATTGTTTTTAACCCTAGAGGATCTGGCCCTAAAATGCAATTACAATTTACCTGAAATTGTAGTTGTGGAAATGTCTTTTTCAATATTAAACAATATAAACTGTAAAACGTCTTCTCTCTTGGTCTTCCCTCCATATCTTTCACATCTTGTCCTCTACAACATGCGTCACTAGTCAAAACCTCAAACCATGCCTGCCTATATACCTTTTGAGTGCTGCTCGCCAGAAAATTCTCAGCCAGCGCCCAAATCTCTTTTTTATCTCTGTCTTCTTTTAATCCGTCTGGGTGCCAGGCCATGGAATGTCTGACAACGTGTCAGCTACGTTATTGTTCACAGCTGGTACATGCCTGGCCCTGAACATTAGACAGCCTAACATGAACCACTGCACTAACCTCAACAATCTCCTGTCCTTTACCCTCTGCTCGTTCTCCAGCACCACGACTGTCTGATTGTTTATATTGAAATAATATTCAATTTTCCTACCCATGAGGAGAGGTCAATCAAAAGGGGAAAGAACTCAGGAAACGCCATATTTCTGCCTCTATCTCACCATTTCTCTGGCCTCCACTTTGAGCACCACCTCCCATCCCAGAATAGACCAAAAACACTTGCTCCTACTGCGTATGAAAATATCAGAATCTGCTTTATAAAGTAATTCTCCAATTACCACATTGTCACACCATTGAATTTTTATGAAGATCATCCAAACCTGTAAGTCGGCCCACACCCCTGCTGATATCCTTTCCCTGTGATGCGGTAACTTTACACATGCCATAACAAAACCTATCCTTCAAAAAAGACCTGACAGCTCCCACTATCTTACATGCAAATTTAAGGTGTGCCATCAACTCCTGTACCTTCCTCAGTTAGAACTTCTTTGCTGAAAGTGCTTCTTCTAACAGACTCATCAGTTCATGGACTTTGTTTCGCAGGTAGCATAGCTTATATCTTCATGGTGTCCAATTCAATGCCTAGAAAAACCAACATCATACTTAGCCTCTGTTTTCTCAGGTGCAAGTGACACACTCAAATCTTTTGTCAGAGGTTGCAACTTGCTCAATGCTGCCCAGCATGAAAAAGGGCCCTTTCGTCCCAAAGAGAGAAAGTCATGCAGAAAGTGAGTTACTAATCCATACCCTGAACCTCTTATGAACTACCATTGGCAAATAGTACTAAACACTTCAAACAACTTGTATAAGATCACACGGCTCTTTGGCCAACAGGTGAAAGTCAACTGGGGGAGCCAGGAGGCTTAATTTATGGTATTCCTAGCCAGTTCCACTCCCACACCACACAACCTCACCACACTGATTGCTATGTCAAATGATGCAAAATGAGCCACCATATTCTCTGCAGCGGAGAACATCCTTTACGACGCGGATTTTACTCCGCAGTACCCTTACAATGCGTCTTTTACAACGCAAGTCGTAACCATGGCTTGCGCTGGAGGGCGCTACAGGACAAGGAATAATTTAATTTACTATCCAACACCTTCCCTACTGTATGTAGGCTGGTGTTGGAATAGTAAATTAAAAAATTCCTAAGTCCGCACCCCTCCAACGCAAGTCGTGGTAACGACTTGCGTTGTAAAAAACGCGTTGTAAAGGTACGCGTGGTAAAACCATGCGTCGTAACGTCGTACATCCTCTGCAGCTATTAAGCCATTTACTGACAGTCCTTCAGGCCACAACAGGCAATGTGTCATTCTATTTTCGCCAGCCACTTCTTTTGGCACCACTCCCAATAAGGAGATTATAAGATCACCCAACAGCCAATCATCAAAGGTGCCTGCTATTCTGCCTACAGCTACTATTTTCTGCAGTTTGTCCTGCACCACCTATGACATCTCTTTTGCTGGTACCAATTTGTCTACATACCATTGTTCCCTTAGCCCCTGGCACCCCACAAGGATACCTTTAAATCCTCAAGTAAGCATCACAGCAACATTTCTGACCTGTTAAAAGGACATGGATCAAGGAGTCAGAGAGGGGAGATCTCCAATAAGGAGCAACAACGACCCAGGAGTCCGGTCGTGGGTAGGTTCTTATCTTATCTTATCTTAATGTTTTGGTAAAGCGCTACAGCTGCCCCAGCAATGAGGCGTCCCGGCGCTGGAACCCGGATCCACTCCTGAACGTGGAGAAACCATGGACAGAGGAAGGATTATAGGCAGGGGAATAGAAAGGTTTTCACTGCTTTTCGGAAAGCTGATAGATTGTCTATCAAGCGAATGTGATGTGGTAGTTCATTCCACATCTTGGCTCCCAGGAACCTAAAGGAGCGGCCGCCCATGCGGCAGAGTTTTATGCGTGGAACGCATAGAAGGTTTTGATTGGACGATCTTAGGTTCCGTGACGGCGCATAGGGAGTAAGAAGGGGTTGAAGCAGAGGGGGGGGTGTTGAGTTTGAGGATTTTGAAGGTCATGATGAAGGTCTTGAACTTGATTCTGGAGTCTACGGGGAGCCAGTGCAGTTTTCTAATGGTCGCTCTGGCTGAGCATCTGCGGGGAAGGCCGACCAAAGTTCTAGCCGCAGAGTTCTGCACGCGTTGGAGTCGTGCTAACTCACATTTATTGGCACCAAGAAGGAGCACATTGGCATAGTCTAGACGCGAGAGGATGGTGGCTTGGATGATGAGTTGGCGGGTCTTTGCGTCGAAGAAGCCTAGTATGTAGCTAAGGCTTCTCAATAGGCCAATGCAGGTGCCGGCAACTTTTTTGGTGTGGGCTCGAAAGTTGAGTGAGTCGTCCATCCAGACACCTAAGTTTTTCACTAGGGTCTTGGGGGGAGGGATGGTACCAAGGGAGGACGGCCACCAGTGCTCATTCCAAAGGCTGGTGTTTTTGCCAAGGAGAAGCACCTCTGTTTTTCCACCGTTGAGTTGTAGACAGTTCGTGGTCATCCATTGGGCGACCGCAGAGAGTCCGTTTTTGAAATTAGAGGAATAGTTGGAAGGACCATCTGAGAGAGCGATGGCCAGTTGTGTATCGTCAGCATACGATACTAATGTCAAGCCCCACTCCTTGGCCACTGCTGCCAGAGGCTGAACATAAAGATTAAAAAGAGAGGGGCTTAACGCAGAGCCCTGCGGGACTCCCTGTTCAATAGGGTGGGGCTTAGATAGAAAGGGGGGGCAGAAACTCGAAAAGACCTGTTCTCGAGAAAAGATCTGAACCACTCCAAGGCAAGACCAGTAACTCCAAAGGTCTCCAGACGTTTAAGAAGGATGACATGGGATACCGTGTCAAAGGCCGCGCTGAGATCCAGGAGGATCAGCGCAGCACTTTGACCGGCATCTAAGATCGTGCGGAGGTGCTCTGTGGTGGCTAAGAGAGCAGACTCCGTGCTGTGGCCTGGTCTGAACCCATTTTGTGATGGGTCCAGGATGTTGTTTTTGACCATATGCTGGGATAGAGTGCTGTTGACATGCGCTTCAGTGAGTTTGGAGAGCCATGGAAGCAGGGAGATTGGACGAAAATTTTCCGGTTTAGATGGATCTAGGGTGGGTTTTTTGATGATAGGCGAAACCCACGCTTGCTTCCAGGCAGATGGAACACACGCTGAAGTGAAGGAGAGGTTCAGGATGTCGGTTAGCGCTGGTAGGAAGAAGTCGAGTGACTCCACGAATTGAGCCGGGCGCATGGGGTCTGCGGGGGAGCCAGACTTGACTTTGTTGCATAGTCTGGTGAGGATGTCTTTGGAGATTTCTGGGATGCAGGTCAAGGTCGAGTAGCTGGGGGAAGCAGAAGGATTGCTGATGGTACTAGGGGCGTGCTGAGGGAAGGAGGTGTAGATTTTCCGTACCTTGTCAACGAAGAACCTGGCAAGTTCTTCACATTGTTGCTCGGAGGAAATGGTGGGGAGGGGTGTTTTACTGCTCTGCAGTTCTTGTACCAGTTTGAAAATTTCTTTAGCGGGAGTGGGGCTAGATTCGATTTTATCGGCGTAGAAAGCGGTCCGTGCGGCACGAATAGCTTTGTGGTAAGATTTCTGTACCAGAAGGTATTTAGCTTTGTCTTCTTTGTTATATTCCCTACGCCAGAGGCGTTCTGCCTTTTTGCACTCTTTCCGTAGATTTTTTAGTGTGTCGTTGTACCAGGGGTTGGATGGGGAGTTACGACTTTTTGTCCATTTTGCTGGGATGAGACTGTCTAGTCCATCCGTAATCCACTCATGAAACGTGCTGTAGTTGGCGCTAATATCAGAGTTGTTGTCGAGGTGAAAATCCCCTAGGGTTTTATGAAAATCCTCTTGGGACAGTTTATGCCATGGTCTTTTTAGGCGGCTGGTCGATGCCGTATTGGGTCTGCTTTTATTGACCGAAATGGCCATTTTAATAAGGGAGTGGTCTGTCCATCCCATAGGAAGGGGTGGCTCTGAGATGAGTTCTTCTAAGTTTGAAAAAACTGGGTCTAGGATGTGGCCAGCTAGGTGAGTTGGAGTGGAAATGAGGGGGTTGAGTTGCAGCGCGGAGAGGTCTGTAAGGAGTGTTTTGATCGTAGGGTCATTCAGTAGATCAAAATGAAGATTAAGGTCTCCCAGAATAGTAAAATTGGGGCTTTTAGTTATTAGAGAGGTTGTTGATTCAAGGAGGGCCTCGATAAATTTTGAAGAGGGGCCCGGTGGACGGTAGATGTAGAGACCCGTTACGGTGAAGTTGGGATTTATAGTAATTTTGAAGAGGGCGCTTTCGGAGTCTGACAGATCTTCCTTGATAAAGGAACAGGAGAGTATTTTTTTGTAGATTATAGCGAGACCTCCTCCTCTTCCCTCTCTGTTGATGGCCGACATTAGGTAGTCATCTGGTAGCATAAGGTTCGGAATGGTGGATGTGCCATCGCGAAGCCAAGTTTCGCAGAGGAAAAGGATATCTGGATTTTCATCCAGGATTAAGGTATTAACCTCAAGGTGGTGTTTGGCTAATGATCTTACATTGAGGTGAGATATCGTGATGGAGGTGATTTTGTCCGGACCTACGAGCTGTCGAGTTCCACGTATGAGAGGATCAAATAGATGGTTACTCGCATCTGCCACTGCTGTAGATGACTGTAGAGATCGTAGAGACCCTGGCTGAAGTTCTGGCCCTCTGTCCCAGAGGTTCACAAGAAGGGCAAATTATATAGCACTATATACTTGCCCCCCACCTGTGGATTGACTTGTATCCATGTATTAGGGACGGTACTACTTAGGATATCTCAATGACCATCACCTACACTCAAGAGTAGATCAGGTTTTCTCCCCGGTCTAAAGAAACGTCACAAATCAGGCGTGAAACATGTCGACATTTTAATTCACTCACTTTCGTGATAACACACATTGAGCTGTAACGGGTTGAATTCCTCCTGCCAGCCAACACTTTTTTAGTCTTTTTAACCATAGCATAGTGTCCAGTCAAAGGTTCCCTGGAGCACTAATAGCTATTTTAACCACACGTTTTTGCACCCACTCAACTCACCACTTTATGCCCCTCCACCCCCACACATAGGGCCTCCTGGCTTTCCAATCTAAAGACCTCTGACAAAGAGCCCCCTTGAGGGGCCCATTGGACATTGCAGCGCCGGCCCAACGAGGAGCTGCCCTATGATGAAGCATGACACCTCTCGGGGTGTGTGAAGGCCCTTGCTCCTTATTGGAGCTCTCCCCTCTCTGATCCTTCACTTACCTGGTTCCCTTCCATCTTTCTCCTTCCTCTTCACCCTGTCCCCTCCCCCTCTCTTTTTCTTTATTTCCTTTAGGGACGGCAGACCACTCCTTGATCCACTTGCTATTGGGCTTGTATGCTGGACCTGCCTCTTTAAAATACCTCGTTCCTCGATTTTGTTTAACTGTTAAAAGGACAGACAGACCTCCAATTTTTGACAGTAATTGGCATAAAAGCCTTTGTTTTCAGGCTGTTGTTTAAAGATGTGTGCCTCTCCTTGCTGAACCTGAGCCCCTGCTGGTTACATCCAGACATATCACATAAGAACAAACATATGCCTAAAACAAATCAGACATATTGTCTCTCTATGACTGCTTATTAGCAGTTTGATATAAATGAGTAACAACAATGATTCTGTTGTAACAAATTAGAATTGTTAATTACAAATGGCACATATGTGACCATCAAAATGTGCACGCTGGGGAGAGGCCAAAGAATGCATGAGCATGTCATCTGATCCCACACTGATATCTCCCAGTGATTCACACTGCCTGCAGACAGGGCTTTAGATGGGATGAAAAAAGTGTGGATTCTCCAAAAGGGGCATGTCCAATGTAATTAACGGAGTGGCTTAAACAAAGAAACTATTCCTGTGTTACCCATAGCGTGCCACCCGTCTCATATGTTGGTTCTTCTCTGAGCTTTCTGTTATTGCATCCAGATATATAAAACAACAACAGACTTATACCTAAAACCATCCAGGACTATTGGCTTTGTCAATAGTTATTAGCTGTTTAAGATTAATGAGTAACAACAATGATTTTGTTGTAAATAATAAACACAAATTATTTAAATTCTGAAATTATAAGACTGTGAATTAAACATTACTGAGGCCTGTGGAAGTGATGGTGGTCCTCAGATTGTTTCAATAACTCCTGTCAAGTTCATGCATGTTAGACGTGTAAGCCCTTTTTCTCCACAGCTAGTCCATCTGGATATCTTTCACCTCATCTCTTTTCTCTCCAGCACCCTCTTTACACTCTTTCTTGAATGCACTTCCTCACATCTCCTTCACTTCATCACCCCCAAAACACACTATCCATCCACTCACCTGTAGACACTGCCTTTACCTACGCCTTGTCAATATGTTGACATTTGTGTACCTCCTTCACAGACTGGTGCACAGAATCACAATTGCAACTGGATTACGAGAGCATTGCTCTGCCCTCTGCATAGAGGCCAAGAATAGAATCGCCATGTTTCTGAACACTTTTTTGACCCATTGACAGCTACTGTGAGAAACTCGCACGCCCTTCATCCTCAACTCCAGAGCTCTCAACCATGGCCAGTTATAAACCCCTGGAGGCGACTCAGTTCAAAGTATGCACTATACAAGAACAACATGCCTTATGAAACAAAAAAAAGAAAAAAGCGCAGCATAACACTGTTAGAAAAGCAACAAAAAGCAAGAAAAACAGAACTAACCCCTCCAGATTGTAACTATGCACTTCTGACACCTTGGAAATGTGTTTTTTTTCTTCTGTAATTTGTTTTTGTTGCTTTCCTTAATTATTTAGGGGTTCGGAGATTGATTTAAGTTCTTAGCAGAACGAATAGCTGACATGTAGAAGGCTGTAAAGAGATGTTGCAGAGACATTGCCTCCTATTTAGTATGGCACCCCTCAGGCAAGCGGGAAACTTGTGAAGAAGCTGTATTCGTCTTTTAGCTCTAATGCTCTGGCGATGTACTTGTGGGAATAGTTGAGCTTGGGAGAGCTACAAAGTTTGTATTACTGTGTAAACTCAATAAAAAGATTCTGACAAGAAAAAACAGAAATAACTCATGGACATTGATTACAATCAACGTTTTTAAAGTCATTGTTCAGAAATAGCTTTTGCTTATTAGAGTGAAGGACATGAATATAGGGCGCCATAGTGACCCGTTTTAATGTGCGTTGTTAATTATTGCTTGGTCTGAGACACGGACATACCTGGCCCACTTTAAAGCCCTGCTTCTGCCCCAGCTCTGAAGCTTTCAATTGTGCCCCATTATGAACACCCTGAAAAAAACAGAATGCACCCTGACACCTAAATGCAACTCAGCTCACATTTGCCTTACAAGAATTGGAAAACGCAATAGGTCAGCCTTTTAGAACTAAGATCTCTTGGTTTTGCCAATACTTAGGGCCAGATTACGACCCTTGCGGAAAGCCCACCGGTTGGCAGCGGTCTGGATAATGCCGCCAAGCCAGCAGCATCCCAACCGCCACATTACAACTTAACTGCAGGTCTGGACGTCTTGCTGCAGTGCAGTGATGGAGGCGCCATGCGGCGGCTCTAGGAAAGAGCCACAGCCAATGCAGGGCATGCTGAAGTGCATCTGGGCGGTCGGGGGATCTATTTGCCCGTAGCGGGGTCTACAGGAGAAACAGTGTGCCCAACCATACAGATGGTACCATGACCATGTCTGCAGGGTACACTCGCCCTCGAGACATTGTTTCACCCCAAACCCTGCTTTTTTGCCAACCTTATTATGGCGGCGTTCCTGTCATGAAAAGGTCGTAATTACAACGGCAGTGTCCATGCCGGCACCGCCACTATTGTATGCGCAATCCATCCACGTCCAGAGCCCCCAGTGGGCGCTGCCAGGGGCCGCTTTGACGGCGCCCAACCACAAGTATGTGGCAACCTTCGTCGTACTCCATGACTATGGAAATGCCTTCCCAGTGTGTTCTTGTGGTTGGAGTGTTTGCCATGTATTTATAGCAGTATTATTCTTGTACCTGTGTTTGGTACTCTTTTGTAACATGCACACGCCACTTTTCTCTTGTAACACACTGTTTGCTACCTCTCACATTTTATTGGCTTTGATACTTGCACAAGTTCCACCATTGCCTACGTATAATATGCCTATAAAATGAGAAATAAAGTTTAAAAAGAACAACCATGGGAGAAAGGGGGGGTATTATATCTAAACAAGTTGAACAAGTGTCTGGCAGCAACGTTAAACACATTGTCCTGTGGGTAGAAGAGATGCCGGGTGGCTCAAAATCAGGCTGTTTCATTAGCGCATTTTATTAAGGACCACTGAATTATTGCTTTAGTGCAATAGAATTAGGAGACATGAGTGCATTTTTCTAATGTTCATTACGTGGTATTGACGATCATACTGCTGTTGTGCTTAAAGTAATAAATCATTCCACGTGCATCAAAGGGTTTAAAAAATACACCAGGATTTCTGTTTGAAGAGATAGGGAGTGGATAGAACTATGTGAGGTGCAGGTTGCAGAAGAGAAGAGAATTGTGTCTAATGTGCAAGAGGCAATTTAAAGTAGAGAATAAGCAAGGTAGTGGGAGATCATGCGCTAGTGGATGGAGAGAATGTTCAAATACATCTTCAGTGTTAGGTATTCAAGGTTTATCTGGAGAATTAATAATATTGGTAATAACATAATTTTGAAAGCATTATGTAATACTAAGTAGTGGTATTGTAGGTAGGTTATCGGAGTGTGTAGCAAATGAGCAGGTTGTTAGCTTAGAACAGGCAGCACACTCAAAAATAAATAGCATGGTACATACTGTGGTTTGTCGAGACTTTGAATAGGAGCCCTCATATAGCATAATTGAAGTATCTGGTAAAGCACTCATAACGTCCGCGGCACTATACCATTTTGGAATAAAAAATATTATGTAGAATGACTAGCTCCCTTGTCCAGTCTCAACAGGAGTAAACCGGGAATGTGCCATTTTTCCTTCGGCCTTCATTGGGCACCCTGGCAAAGACTTCTTGAGGAGGGCAGATATGAATAAGTGATGGGGAGCAAGGACTGTACATCCTGATACTGGTGGGCAAGAGATGTGGAGCGGGGCCTAGCCATGAGAGGGCCTCTTGCTTTGGACAATGTCTGCCTAGCATTAAACAAGCTGTGAGTGGCAGGACAGTGGAATACAATGTGGGCAGTGAGGGAACTGGAGCTTGGTAGGTTTTCTCAGTTCCTATTAGTGTCATTATACCTGCTTGAAAAGACTCTTTTGTAACATACACACAGCACTTTTCTCTTGTAACACACTGTTTGCTACCTCTCACATTTTGTTGGCTTTTGATACTTGCACAAGTGCCACCATTGCCTACGTAACGTTTGTTCTTGTGCCTGAGTGTCTGCCATATATTGAAGTATTATACCTCTAATTGTACTTTGTTTTCTCTTGTAACCTGCACACTTGTCACTTTTTCCTCCTGTAATGAACCGTTTTCTACCTCTTGTATTATGTTTGCTCACAATTGTCAATTTTGCCCCATGTAACTTAACGTCTGCTTTTGTAATTTGTTCACTTGTAATTTTCTCCTCATGTGTCATTACTGTTCCTAATATGACGCGCTCTGACACCTTCGGGTAAAGTCTGCGCTATATAAAAATGCATAAATAAATAAAAATAGGAGCCGCGGTGTGATGCAGCTGACCACCCCATGAAGAATGTCAGGAGGGGCCCACATTCTCCAGTAGCTCACAGATATTCGTTCATTTGCCTGGGGTTGAATAGGGACCCCACTCAAGGCCCCTGTATGTTCGCCCCCAGGTGATGTTGTTATGCTGTTAATGCAGGGTGCTGGAACCGGTGTGCGGGGGTTCTCGACGCTGTCCATGTGCAGCCCACAGCTGTGTGGGGTCGCCTTAAAGTGCTTCAAGGTCTTCTCTGCGCTGTTTAGGGAACTCTTGGTTGCAGTCTCAATTACCAAAGTTGCTTCCTCTAAGAATGCATATTGTCAGTGCACACCTTGGTGCTGTCCTGCCCAGCACTGTAACAATCAGAACACCCCATTCACTGTTCCCTCTGCGAAACTGCCATTGGAGAGCAATGCACACAGAGAATGACACCGTTCTCATTATTTCCTGTATTGCAGGGTCACCAGCTTTATTCCACCTGTTTCAGGTGATGCATTCAGAGCTTGAAATGCTGCGTTTTCTTCAATCCATTTATTGCCCCCGCATTTTAGGCATGACGCTCGTTTAAAAAGCTATTTCCTTTACAAAGAATGTCTCTGGCTGTACAATCTTGTTCACTGACTTTTTTCATAACTGTGTTCTATTGACTGTCGACAACTGTGGCATACTAGTGGTTGAGGCCTGACCTGCTCCATAATCCTAGACAAGTGATCCAAGGAAGCTAGGACTTGCCAGTGTATGCATATCAATAAACTTACATGCATTTATTAAGTTTTCCCATTCATCATAATTACCTAATTAATCGATTGTCAGAAAGTATGCCACTGTCTAAAGGCAGCGTTGGGAAAACTGCAAAAATGAATACATTCTGAGGTAGGAATACCACCACAGAGGCTGAAGAAGGGCTATTAAGCAGCTGAGACGGGTGGGGGGTGATTATGAGATTTATTTGCGAACCTTGTTGCAGCAGTAAACAAGCTAAAAGCTGATGCAAATCATTTGATTGATTCTACAAAAAAGAAGTGAATAAAAGGTTTTGCTTTTGACAGTTAACAGGTTATTGGGCTGTGCGGTGGGATTTATTTCAAGTGCTCACCGTCCTTTTTCCCCAGCACCCCCCCCTCCCAAAGGGGCGGCAATCTGAGGGATAGCCCCGGGCGCCACAAGCTCTAGCTATGCCCCTGGTGCAATCCCCACCGCCACGGGAATTCTGCCCTTAGCGGAGGTAGTGGTCTGGAGGTGGTCTTGCGGTTGTCCCACCGCACAACTTGTAATCAGGCGGTTGTACAACTGACTTGGCTGCAGTTGGACAACCAACGTGGGTATGGCAATCCCAGGACCTCCGTACTGGGAACCAGGCCCTAAGTAAAGTCAATTCCAAGTACAGTACAAGTTTGAACTAAGGAAAAAAGAGTTTAGAATTGTTAACAAATTCAAAGTCTTTTCTTAAGTAAAGTATTTATGAATATACAGTAACGTATTGATACAATCATTGGCAAAACAAATAGATCACAAAGGCAAGACCTGCTTTTCAAGGAGTCTTAACCAGTGACTAAATTCTGTGATTTGGAAGTCATTTCATTTACTGAATTGCATTTTTTAGCGTACGCTGGGTAATTTATTTATCTGAAATAACAGAGAGATTTAAAAAAAAACGCAGTATAAAACTGACCATTCACACCTGATCGAAGTATTTATTCTGCACGAGCTGCACTCGGCAGGAATATGCTGTCAGCTGACCACCATCTGCAAACAACTAACTTCCCTAGCAGACATGGGGCATTCTGTGGACTGTGGATGAGGAGTAGAAATGAGGCTACGCTTCTGTGTGTTGTCCACGTACAGATGACGACAGTGGCTGGGATTCCAGCTCTGTGAGTCCATTTCTGGCCCTGTTTCAAGCAGAGACATTTAAATTCACCTAAACTTTTTCTTGCGTTTGTACCGCAGATGTTTTCAACAATAACTGCCTGCTATAAGTTGTGCAACATTACACACTGAAATAGGCCTCTATTAACATCACATCACTGTACACGAGGCTGACAGTTTAATGGGGTTGTACCCACGCAAATGTGTTTTTAAGCAGCAGTTCTCCCTTGAGGGTAAACCATGAAAACGCTTATTTTTATAGCTAAATTCCTCTTCTTTTGATCTTAATCTGAGACTCTGCTTTATTTTCCAATGCACTTGTAAATTCTTTGAAAGAATATAAAATTCACGTCTTGTTATCAGAATCGGAAGCACTCGCTCCTCTGTCATTACTCTTCAGGTGCTATTGTCCATATTTGTTATGTTGACTGCTGGGGCAACGGTGGTAATGAATTATGCGCCAGGTTGTTTCCCAGAAGCCTGCCTGTTAATATTTTGGATAAACGTTAACTTGAATAGGCGCATTTCTTTGCGCGCAAATTGTGCCCATCTTTTTTAAATTACGCATGTTGCACTAAATATGTTTCTCCAGCGTCTCAAGCAACTACAAAAGGCATGAATCGCACTAAAAAGTCATGCAAAATAACCATCAGGAGTCTTGCTCGAGAAGTAAATGTCTTCTTTGAAGAGAGAGTGCCTTTTCAGGGCTGTAATTCAGCAGATGCCTAAGACACACCTCTGTGGGCCTCTGTTCTTGGTCATGGATATGTTGGTATGCAGCATGGGTCTCTACAGAGTATTTATCCATTGCAAGTTTGCAAATGTGATTTAAAGAGCCCCTCTCTTTATTTTAGGGTGCTGGTGTCCTTCACACAGACTGTCTAAGCCAATGACGAAAGCAGCTTTTGAAAATTCAAGATGGCACGCAGAAGAGCTCTCCTAGGAAGCTCCAGGCTAGAGATCAACATTGCTTGAAAAACTTCAGTTTGGCGCAACCATCCACCACTTTTCCATCTATTTGTGGAATGTACACTGAAAGCAGAGAAATTTGCATTTAAACCTACCAGAACTAAACGCAGCTGCACGTCAATGCTTCCCTTCTGAAACAGTGTGGACTGCACCCAACTGGTCCTGATGGAGGTCTACAACACATCCTAGACACCATTGCCCTGCAGTACATGCTCCCATTGATGGTAGGGATGGAACCGACCGTGTGGCCAGGTGAGCGGCCCAATGCCCGAGACTCGTACACACTGACGGTGCTGGCTACTGGAGTGCTGGAGCAACTGCTGACACTGAGGGAATTGAGGTGCACCATGCTGTTTTGAACAACGGGCCTCCAACTACCTTCTGGTGGAGGTTAAGGACAGGCTTGTGGGGGGGATTGAACTGAGGCACCGATGCTGCCGTGGACAACGAGTCATCAGATTGCCTTGTGGTGGCAGTCAAGAGCAGGGGATTGAGTTGAATCCACTGCCTTTATGTGGCGGTCATGGAGTGCCTTGCTGGCGGGCCAGAGGAGAGTATGCCCATGCTTCGCAACATTCTCGGAGCACACTAGCGAACAAGAGATGATGCCCGTCTCACTTGACTCTATCTGCCCATTAATGATGGGAGAGCGGTGGAGGCTCTGCTCTCTACGGTGATCCCAGCGCAGCTTCCACACATACATTGTGGCTAGAGGTACAAGGAATGGGTGCCCTGCCTGGCAAACAGGAGGATGTTCTCATCACTACTTACACATGGCCCCAGTCCCCTTCCCCTGGTTCTTGTGTACACCTTATCCTCCAAAATGATGGGACTTCAAATATTTTATTGGAAATTGTGTACATTAGCATGAGTATTGGCTCCTGAGGCTACATGAGACCCACCAATAGCTGATGGACAAGTGCTGTGAAATAACAGAGAAAAAAACCTCTGACAGAGAGCAATTACTCATTAGACTAGAGTATAGCCTAGGGACAAATGTAGATTGTAGCGATAAAAAAAGGCCCAGGAATCACTTTGCAGAAACAGGGGGGAAGCCCTCGGACCACTGAGCTAAGGATCAGATCTAAGTCTGGGAGACATGTTAGGAATATGAAGGTAGGTACCACCTCCCCTTCTTCCCCAAGGATGGATAGCAAAAGAGATATTAACAGAATTAAATGAAAAAAGGACTACTCGAAGGCTCAAACAGCAAAGAGAAGTAAAATAAATATAGGATTAATCTGGGGCAGCCATCTTATTTGGAAAACTCTCTCTCTCATTACAGTAAGAGGATGCCTAACATAACTGAAAGAAAAAGAGGATTACCCAAGTCTCACGCAGTGAAGAGTGGAGAAAGAAAAAGGGCACTAACAAAGGACAGCCATCTTATTCTGAAAGCTCCCCCTCTACAGTAAGAAGAATGGAGTTACCTTAAGATCAATAGGGGGCAGCTGTATGCTCTCCCCAGGTAGAATTCAATTAATCACACCTGACAATCTCTCAAGAGAATACACCCTACTTGGCAAGTATCTATAATCATACAACTGAACCCTTATCCCACTCCAATATAACCTCGACAGGATATTGGAAACACATAGGTATCCCCAGACACAATGTATCATCGGTTAACCAACCAAGGGCTGCTCTTACACTGCTTACTCAAGCCCTCTATGTCCCAGGGCACTACCACTAAACCCGGACATCTTGCCTATAATACATTGTGATACACAGTATTCTGCCTCATCTGTGCAGGGGCTCAATTACAAGAACTAGCCACAATGATATTCCCCTGCCCTAAACCCCATGACACTGCACTTGAGAAAAACTTTTCAAATCCTGGATCATAAACATCACTCAAATAATGCAAGGAAAAAGTTTGAGGAAAAGTGTTCTTCTGATTGGCATCATTTGTACTGGGACTCCATTGCTTTTTCATTGCCATCTTGTGTCAAACACTTCCACACGACCCACTTTGTCATTTCTGCTGATACCTGAGGAAAAACTAACTAACACGACAACAGCCATCTTGCAGCCTGCATTTCTGCCCAGGAACTGTTGCACACCCAACCCCCCTGTTCTTTGCAGTTCAACTGAAAGCCACGAGACACTCACACCCTGAGCAAATGATTTGTTTTCCATCTCCTGCTCCCAGCCTGGTAAACATCCTTGACACTGTGATCAGGTTATCTGGACAATGGCCTCACTGCTGGGCCTTGATCAGGGTGATTAAACAATGACTTGAAAGACCGGGCTGTGATCAAGGTGATTGAAAAATGACCTGAAAGACTGAGCCTTGATCAAGCCAAGTGAACAATGATTTGTGTACCAAGCCTTGACCAGGTCACCACCTACAAACTTTGTCTGGATATGGTTATCAACTGCAAACACTGCCCTGATTGAACAGTGAACTAACAGCCAAAAGACTGGAATGAAAAAGAGTAAAAGGCTTGTAAACTGCGGAGTAAAGCAGCAGCCTCCTCTGTCTTTTTTCTGAAGAGCTTGGGACTCTGTTCCATAGCCCGGAATATTTGAATAAATCTGGGTTCCTCCTGCAGACGAAGGCTCCTATGTCTCCTTTTACTACGTATGAAGGGTATGGAAGGCTTGAGCGATTCCCCTGCTGCCGAGACCCAGTAAGTGGGTTATTCCGGTTCTTCAAGTTCAAACACCACCTACTCAAACAATTTCTGGAGAAACTAACAGTTGACACCTACTACAACACAAGCAACAGTAAAACACACTTACTTCCTTTTCTACTCTAAATGTCCTGCAAAATGGAGAAACATCTTCTTTCTCCACCTGTAAGTTACAGATACAATTAAAATTCCCTATGGAACTAAACTCACCACTGCCCCCTCCCAAAGCTTCAGAGAGGGGGTCTTCATATCTATCTTCAGGATGGGGAACATACTAATTCAAGCGACTAGCCATCACCTCTAAATCTTTGACTGATACTGCTTGTCACTTTTCACCATATTGTCACAAGATGGTCCTGTCCCCCTACACACCCGCTCCCTTCAACCCTGGACCATCACCCTTGAACCTATTCACCTACATGACACTACTGCCAAACTTTACACCATTGCCAACCTAGAAGCTATTCGCCTCCAAGACTCTATTGCCACACTTTTCACCATTGCCCCACGAAACATGCCTTAGTCAGGAAAGCGTCAGTCCAACCACCCTAGCTATTGGCCACACTGAAACACTGTCCCTTGACATACGCATTGGTCAAGATAGCGCCAGTTCCAACCCTAGATTGTCCACTAATGATGCCCCCTTGAGCACTTCCCAGATTGCCAATGTGGAAGATATCCAGCCCAAACAAACCCTCTCTATTTCCGACCTCGATGACACCGGCCTCCCATCTATTCAGCATCGCTCGCAATCTATAGACACAGGACCCACCACCTGCCCACCCCCACATGGAACAGAAATCCTCCCTGACATACTTACAATGGGCCATATGTATCAAGATACCCATTTGCGATTCTTAAATAGCGATTTTTAAGGAATCGCTAGTTGAGAATCGCAAATGGGTATGTATGTACAAAATCAAATTTTTTTCCGATTCCTTAAAATTCCTTAATTGCGATTAGCAAATTGCGAATCGCAATTAAGGAATACTTTCCCATTCATTTCTATTGGCCAGGAGGCCCATTGAAATGAATGGGAAGTTATTCTCAATTTGCGATTCGCAATGTGCTAATCGAAAATTGAGAATAATTTCAAGGGTGCAGGGGTGTCCAAAGGACACCCTGTTGCACCCCTGAAATATGCATGGGTGCACATGTGGTGCACATACATGCCCTAAGGGCATGTATGTGCGTCACATGGCACTTTGAAAAATGCAAAAATTTGCATTTTTCAAGGAATTCGCAACTTACCACCAACTAGAAGTTGGTGGTAATTTGCGATTCCATAAGGGCATTTTGCTAATTTTTTTTGCTACATACATTGCATTTAAGGAATCGCAAAATTTGCGATTCCTTAAATGCAATTGCAAAATATGGAATCGCAAATTTAGCGATTCCTTATTTTCCACCAAATTTTTCTTAATACATTCCATTTAGCAAATTCGCATTCGCAAAGGCCGAAATTCTGCGAATTTCGGCCTTTGCGAATGCGAATTTGCTTGATACATATGGCCCAATGTTTCTTAGCTGAACAGAACAAAAACTTTATTCTTTACCTAAAGACATTGTTCACATAACAAAAAAGAGCTCACGATCCAAGCCAAGTTGACACGAGTCCCACTATGAGAATAGAAAAATGGACTCCCCATAAAGGATCTCCAAGAGCCAGCCAGCACACCAGCCAGATCTTCATCTCCATGAGCCACCTGCCCTACAGACTCTACAGAGCTCTCAATCACCTAGTCACTTTTGAAGTGGAATCACTCGGCAATTTATACATCACTTAAACTCCTCAGTGGATCCCAAGCCTCCATCCAAAATCCCAGTCATCAGAGGCACAAATAGAATCCCTTGCGCTAACATATCCCCTAGACCACTTGCTCAATGCACCACTACTCAGACACTACACACTATAAATAATATTCCGAGACCCTAACCTGCATGCTTCTTATTTGCAGATCAGCAGCTAAACACACCACTGAAATTGCTGAAACTATATTAGCTGAAGAATCGACATTGTATTCCTAATGGAAACCTGGCTTAACAAACACTATACTCCTATTCTGGACTTGCTTGCATCACCCGGCTACTCTATCATGAGACAGGACAAACCAGGATGAATAGGGCGTGGGCCAGCAATCATTCACCAGAAAGAAACCCAGCTCAACACCTTAGAGAACACAAACTACTCTACCTTTGAATATAACAAAAGGCACCACTCCTAACAATCTCCACACCATCCATCACTCCATACTTTTCATTGAAGAACAACTGACCTAATAACATTATTTTCCCTAACTTGCACCAGAGATGTGTTTTTAGGTGACTTCAGCCTGTACTAGAATGACACAGAAAACTCACAGTCCATAACCTAATAAACCTTCTTGAAATCAATGACCTCAAGCAACTCTGCAATGAAAGGACCCACAACAAAGGCTCTACACTTGATGCAATATTTACTAGAAGTTAGCTCGTCTCCCTCTAATCCATCAAGCCCACCGACTGGTCGGACCGCCATCTAATACTGTTCAATCTCAAGGCTCACCCTAGATCCTACCCAGCCTCATCCACCAAACAAATACACCGGGCAAGCAACATCAATAAAATCCCACTTATGGAGCTGGAATCCAGGATCAGTGCCCAATTACATTTCCAACCTCTAACACGCACCATAGATGAACTCACTGCTCACTATAGCACAGCGATGACAGATGTTGTTGACCAAGTGGACCATCTCAAACTAAAGAGATCAAGAAAAACTCAATCTAGATCCTGGTTCAACTCGGACCTTAACAAAGACGGGAGACAACTAAGACCGACCAAAATGTTCTGGAGCCAGAACCCCTCACCGAAACACCTCTCACTCCTCAAATCTGAACGGCTCTCCTACAAGAAACACATCTTTAGGGAAAAAACTGTTTCTTTTGCAATCAACTTGACCATGCCAAGAACAGACCCAGGGAGCTCTTGAACATAATAAAACAACAAACTACTCTCCCTCCCATTTTAAAACAATAGCCACCAATGAATGCGTAAGAAATAGTTAACTTCGTTACTGGCACAGTTGCACAAATTGAACAATCTATTATCCATGAAACAAGTCTGACTTCCCAACCCTCCTGTCCCATTGATACACAAGCCACCATAAAAACTCCCCCCCCCCCCCGCCCCCGAGATCAAACTAATGACCGGAGTGCTCCAAAAAAATTAAAGACAATAATCTCTTACAACTGAAAAACAATACTAAGTGACAGATTTCAAACCTATGACAGAATCAGAAGTCTTCAAAATAACCACAAACTTGAGGCCCACATTCGACACTACTGATCCCATCCCTTCCACCCAAGTATAAAACCTCAACCACATCTTCTCTCTGTTTTGGAGTAAAATCATCACCATCTCTCTCTCATCAGGTTGTATACCTGACTCCACCTAACTACGCCAAGTCACACCCATCCTAAAAAAAAACAGGGTACACACAAATGACCTCAATAACCTCAGACCTGTCACCAATCTTACTTTCCCAGCTAAAATAAATTGAGAAGTGTGTCCTACTGCAACTCAACCAACACATAGACACATTCAACCTCAACAACACATTCCAATCAGGATTTAGGAAAGGCTGTAGCACAGAAACTACTATGCTCAATATATCAGATGACATTCACTGATCCTTAGATGAAGGCAACTCCTGCCTCCTAATCCTACTCGACTTATGGGTGGCATCTGATACAGTAAATCATCAAGCTTTACTAGAGACAATCAAGAACCACACTGGTATCATTGGCAAAGACCTGAGATCGTTCACGTCCTATCTTGAATTGAATTGAAATGATCTTTATTCGGATTCTGATAGATCCATAAAAGTACATACAGAATGAAGCATTAAAACACATAAAAACATGTATAGAAGTTAAAAACAGAACAATTGGGCATGAGCAGCATATCTGGCGTAAAGTGCATGATACAAAATATAAGACATTAAACAGTTAACAAATGCAATCATAAATTTCTGTTTGGCTAATACCAATATTCATGGAATCCATACACATAGTTAATCCTCTATACAAATTATATTTAGATTTTAAAGTGCGTTATGCGTTCATAGGCCATTATGCATGTTCCATACTTGCCCTCGATCTCACACAGGCTTTTATGAAGCAGCTTATAGTGTATATAACATCGTCAGTTGGTAACATTTGTAGAAATCTCAATGCCAAATTAAAGTCCCTTAGATTATATTTTCTAAAGATCGGCATTAGATAATGCTGGACATACAATTTGTAGTGGCCACAGAAAATAAAGTAATGCAATAGGCTTTGTTTCCCTCCGACAGAGCACGGACAATCCAGCTCTTCTAGATTCTTATTATAGCCGAGTGGGAAACTCAGTAAATTGACAATACTTCCATCCCGGAACCTAAATAAAAGGCTCCGGTTCCATCTTCCTATTGGTATTGACAAGTATCTATAGGGCTTGTTTGGCTTATTTGAATTAATATTACCTGTGTCAGTTAGTGGAAAATATTTAATAATAGCTGGTTTCATTAATTCAGTTCTCATACGTTCCTCTTTATATATTTCAAACAGTGCCCGTTTTACATTGTTCTTGTGGGCGGGGACAATAGTGTTTGGAGAGCTAAACAAAGAGCCATGTCCCACGCTCAGCAGGCTATTCTTGACAGCATTTAGCCAAGGTATGAGATGAGATCGTTCATGTAATAGGCAATCTGAAATTATACCGCGGGTCAAGGAAGCCTCTGGATTTGTCCATATTTTTATCCAAAAAAGCGTAGGCCTTGACCTAATAAAATCAGCTATATATGGCAACATAAGTTCTTGGTGACAAATGAATGTGGGCGCACAGGAAGTTCCACCCAGCACCTTTCTGCAGAATCTATTTTCCTCCAACTGCAAAGACATGCTGTTACAATAACCCACACTTCTGATCCATATGTCCCAGTTGGCTGACATTGGGTGCGATAAATATTTAACAGGGGGGTAATCACTGGGCCGTTTTCGGTTGATGAAGAGATAAAATTGAATTAATTGATTTACCAATTTTATTTCTTGCGTAGGCAGCATGAGGCTGCCATGAGCCAGTATTGGAGAATAATAACCCTAAGTAGGGGAAAGTGCTAGTGCATTTTAATTCATTGTCGCCAGTTTTAATTGAAATAATGTTGTATCTTTTTGGTCCACAGTTCATGATAAAAGATTTTTTAAAATTGGTATTTAAACCTAAATCAGACATAAAAGCAACAAACCCTGTAATTAATGAACGCAAAGCATTTGGAGTACGCCCCATTAATACTGCGTCATCCGCATAAAGTAAGGTAGTAATGGGGGAACCATTTATAATTGGAACATCCTTAGAGTTCTTACTCAGGGCAGGGCTCAGCCCATTAATATATAGAATAAAAAGCAATGGGGCGAGTACACAGCCCTGTCGAACTCCTCTTCTAATAAAAATATCATCAGATAGTTCACCATCATTATTAATACGTACTCTTGCCTTAAGATCCCTATGTAAATATGAAAGAAAATATACCAATGAATCATCTAAACCATAATCAAGCAAATGTGACCATAACCTAGAGCGATTGACAAAATCAAAAGCGGAACTCAAATCCATAAAACCTAAATAAAGTGGGGATTTTTTAACGATAATATATTTGGCCATGATCAGATTCAAGTTAAGACACTGCTCAACCGTGCCCACATGGCTTCTGAACCCCAATTGGCTGCAATGTAGCACATTATTATCCTCAGCCCATTCCCTTATCCTCTTGAATAGTACCCTACCAAGGACTTTTAATGTATTGTCGATCAGTGAGATCGGACGGTAGCAGGCCGGATCCGACCTGTCACCTTTCTTGAATATCGGTACGATGACACTGTTCGACCAGGATTCGGGGATTGAGCTGTCGGTCAGATTGTTAAATAGATTGCATAATAAAGGGGCCCAAAAATTGATTTCCGATTTAATCTGGTCGATAGATAGACCATCGGGGCCAGGGGCTTTATTGCTAGCGCTCTCCAAGATTGCATCCTCCACCTCAGATATTGAAAAGTTCAGTTGTTCAGCATTATTTAATAGGGGGGCAGAATCTATAGAAAGGGCTGTTATAGCATAGATTTTAGAGAAATGCTCCACCCAAACCTCACCGTTTATATTACAGTTAATTGGTTGGATGTTAGAACCAAGAGATCTGAGTGATTTGACTTCTCTCCAAAACCCCGCCGTGTCTTTTAGCGAGGCGGTCCGCGTGAGTGACTCCCAGTGGTTAACCACTAAAGCCTCAGATCTTATCCGTAGGGCGAGTTTATATTTAGATCTTAATTCTCTCACTAGGTTAAAATCCCTAGGATTTTGTTTTAAGGCCGCCCTCAATTCCCTATTGGCCTTTGAGCACACGGAGTCAAACCAGCGAGGGCTGTGATCTATGTTGGGCCTGGATGGTTTAGAAGATTCACTTTTAATAGCCCCACAAAGATTACTAAATGCAACAACCAGTGCTTCGCCAGTACTATTAAGTGACAAGCAGGTCTCTATTAACAGAGGATATTTTTTAATTACCTTGGCTAGGATAACTTTATTATCCACCCCTTTCCATATTAGTCTTAGTCTATCAGTAGACAGTGCCAGATTTTGTGGCCCATTCTCAATTCTCAGAGCAGCCTTTATGGTCTGTGGATTGTCTAGATATATTCTGAGCGGGTAATGGTCACTATATGCGGAGCAGATAACCTCTGCTTTTCGAGTTATATCACACAGGGACAAACAAAGAAATATATAATCTATCGTGGAAGCGCAGCCTTGACCTATATAGGTGGGTGTAAATATATTTTCAGCACTAATACCAGCAATTTCCATAGCATTTACTAAATTGCGGGATGCTAATAGATTTTTCAACTCTTCACCATTACGACAAGGAGCACTAGTGCGATACATATGAGCGTTAAAATCACCTCCGATGCAAATACCATCAAAGGACCCATACTTCAGCCCCTCCATGATGTCATCAATAAAGTTAAACAAAGACAAAAAGTTTCCATTGGGATGATTAACAAAGTCATTATAATAAAAATTAGTTATGCATAAAATCATCCTGTTAATGTATTTCATAGCCATAAAACATTTGCCTGGTGTAGGGATCTGTTTTGTTTGTACCCCGGGTTTTATCTTAGACCAAATTGATAACCCCCCACTGGGGCGTCCCATAGATGAAGCAGAGGCCTTTATATTATAGCAACAAAAGCCCTCCATTGTGGGATTAGTTGTACACCAGGTCTCTTGAAGCAACAATATGTCACAATTATTATTGACCCAGTCAGACCATTCTTTAATTTTCAGTTTAGAGTTAAGACCCGCTATGTTCCAACTTACAAGAGAAAGTACAGAATCCAAAAGGTTTTTGTTCATAGGTTGGCCTCTTACTATAGTCCCTGTCAAGGAATGTGAGGCTTCCTGATTTTCATTGATTGGAGTTAGTGATGGAACAACTGGGTTAACTAACTTAATCGGAGAGGGTCAATCTAACATATCCAAACCTGACAAAGGTGCAAATCTATTAAATGTGTTAAAAGGGAAAGCAACTGGCTGAAATTGCATAGCAGGTGGCTGAAAATACCTGGATGGAGGGTGGAATTGCATTAAAGGTGGTCGAAATTGCATGGGGGGTTGTCTGTAGAAGTAGCTTAAAGGTAACATAGTTGCAACCGTAGAAATGGCCGAACAGTTACCACTTCTATTAAGCAAATGTCTTACAGTTCCAGGATTTTTGAAGTTAAGAACTATACAATCTCCGTCCTTATCTTTAGGTAATGGTCCAATCCAAGACACCCTGCGAACCGATATAATTTCTCTTGATATATCATATCCAACCCCCTTGTGTTTAGTCAGCCAGTCTGTGCACTTGTTTCGTAGTTGTACCCAGGATTCCCCCTGATCCTCCCTCAACGATGGTACTCCTGCCAAAACCAGGACGAAAGGACAGGCATCCGGTGGCAAGTGTAAGGGCAAGACAGGCCCTTCGTGTTTACGAGGCCTATTGGACCCTGCTTGGGCAGTACCTTTATTTTTATCTACAGTTGATGTTGTTGCTGTAGTAGGTTGGGTAGAGCCATCATTCTTACTGATGGCATTTTTGTTAATAGTAGCCACAGGGGCAGTTTTTCTAGGTGCAGGAGTTGGAATAGATTTAGCAACTGTTCTAGGTTTTACACACTTAACCCCTGTATTAACAGATCGGGGTTGGATTGTAGGTTGTATGATAGACGGTAATGATGTTCCCAGGTTATTCGTGCCCTCATCCAATACGATGCGAGCATCCTGTTCTTTTAGTGACAGAGTGTTGCTTAGGGATTCAAGTTCTTTTAAGAGACGGTCGGCTCTGATTTGATCCAAAATAATAGACCCCTTCCTTTTAGCTTCGTCATTTTTGACCAGGTTATCTAGTCTGTCCAGTCTTTTAAAAACATTATTAAACTGGTTGATCATATGTTTTTCCAATCGACTAAAAATAGTATCCACTATAGTTTCTATAAGGTTCCCATTTTGTCTTGAGAGGTTGTAATTATCTCCCATTAATGTTGTTTGGGTCCATATAGTGTTAAAATTCCCACTAGGGTGAATAGTGGGCGAGGGAGAATTGCTATCCATATCCGCTGACTCTTTATCCTCCATAGAAACAGTTACCGCCCCCAAAGATTTTTGTTTATTCCACAGGCTTTGGGGTGTGGGCTGACTCTTGTTCGATAAAGGTTGTTTCCTTTTATTAGCGCTTTGCTTAGTAGTACCTCTTTTTCTTTTTTCCCCTCCCAGTTTGTTACTACTAGAGTCCGTAATATCCAGGGTAATAACGTCGTCCTGGGAAACAGTTGTGGTAATAGGGATAGTTTCTGTTGGCAGAGGTACTGGAGGTGTTGATGACAGTACCAGCTGTAGAGTAACAACAGCTGTTGTTAGGGGGGCAGAGTCTGCTGCGATATAGGTAACAGTGTTCTCATCTTCCACAACAATGGGCACGGTAACAGACGGGTGTAATGGCTTAACCACAGTAACCTCAGGGGTAATATGTATATTTCCATTAGCACAGTTAGTAACACTTGATTTGTTGTTAATAGCAAGTGAGCCCATGGAAAACCTCCTCTCAGTCTCCACAATTTCATTAAAGGCAGTTTCAATCAATGTTTCAAATGATGTGATGAGAGAGACGGAGGTATCAACACCCTGGGTTAATATTTCAGTATGGGTAGTAGTAGCAGTGCAGTCACCCATGTTAGTATCTGAGGACAGTACGTACGTTTGAGGGGAATCTTAGGGGGGTGGCCCGCCCGACCACTGTCGTCCACGGACGGCCACAGACGGCCCGCCCTTTGCCCGGGCTTCTCCCGCGCGCGACTCGCGGGTGCGAGAGGCGTTCCCTGCTAATGAAGCGCCTCCTGGCGCGTGTCCGTCGTCACGCCCGCCACGTCCACCCCCGGGGCAGCTGGGTGATGTAGTTCCCCAGCTGCTGCTGCACCGGGTGGATGGCGGTGGATGGCGGTGTGAGCGCTGGCCGTTTCCCTCACGGCGCGGTTGTGGAGCTGAGCAGGGGTAAGTTTGCAAAACAAGTTGGCCGTTCCCCTCACGGCAGGTTTGACAGTGTTTGAATGTCCTATCTGCAACATCGTTCTAAACCAATAAAAATCAATAGTTGTCTCTCGAAGCCTACTCCAGTTCCACAAGGTTTATCTCAAAGCTCAGTCCTCTCTCCAGTCCTATTCAAACTCTTCATGGAACCCCTCACAGTTATTCTGAACCAAGCAGGGGTCAAATATCACCTACCAGGTAATTCTGCAACTAAAGGCTCAGGTATGGCACCTCCTACCTGTCGACCATCTGCAGCAGCAATGTTAACCCACGTATCTCCTAACTCTTGTGCATGATCCTCATGACGGATCTTCGACCACAAAGGTTGAGGAACTACATTACCCAACAACATATCCACATCACCTAAATTCATAACACACGCATCAACTGCTTGGGACAACTCCTTGTAGTAACCAGCAGGATTCTTACGGGGGTCAGGCAAAGTCTGCTTAAGAGCCAAGACCTCAGTTCTCTTCCAAGGAACATGTACCCATACACGCTGAAAATGCGCCGGTACAGCTGGGGGATTATTATTCGCACCAGCAGCTACTGCATCACGCCATACTGGGGGAACTTCTCTCATAGGATACTGCTTCACTTTCCTCCTAACAGAGGGATCAGGTTCAAACAACAACTGAGAAGGAAGTCTAGACCTAAACGCAAGAAGCGTCTCTACCGCTTCCTCAACATCGGGACCCACTATCGTCCCTTTAGCAAATTCAGACTGAACATCAAGCACTTCCTGCGGGATCAGACCGAACTCATTATCTTCCCATTTTTCACGAAGGAAAGTAAACATCACATCAAAAACATACCTTTGCTTAGGCGGATCCCATTGCAAGAAAACATCCATAACCGCTTGTAAATCATACCTAGAAGCATTCAAAACCCATCTACGAGCCAAGAGATCCAACACTGCCCGCTCTTCGGGACCAGGAAGCTGACTACGACTCTGCTTACGTTCCGAAACCGGGGTCATATTCAGTGACCCAAAGAGTGGAGACAAAAGACTAACAACAGTCTCAGTCATCCGTTTCCGAGCACCCACTGGGGTGAACCACTCAAGAACTCCATGTACCAGAGTCCCGAGGGGCGATCCGGAGGAGGGGCTAGCGGTGTGCGGTCCATTGCGATTGTTTCTACTTACAACCAGGACTGCTGTTAAAGTGTTTGGCAAGAAAAACTGGGTGCATGCCACTCATTGTAAAAGGATTCCTTTGCCCTTACCGTATGACCAATGGGTGAGGGAGGGAATTACTGATTCAGAAACTGAAAAGGTCCCAAACTTTGTGCCTTTTAGTGATGCATGTTTGACATGGACTCAGTCGGAACATGCAGATGACCAAGTTCAACAAGAAGCTGTGCCTCCTCAACTGAAGCTTGATACTACCCAACCAGAGTTGCTTTTCAAGGATCAGACGGTGTCTGGTAAAGAACGCTACAATCTGAGATCTAACATGGACAAATAAAAATTCAAAAATTGAGTTTTTTTGGGAACTATACTCTTCAGACAAGAAACTTTTTTGTTCTATTTTTCTTTTTTGAGCTACCATCCGAGCTCAGCTGTAGGGTCGCGGTATAAAGACTTAAGGTTGTGAGCCATGTGGACACAAGGTTAGCGGTTCTGGTTTGTTCTAGGGCGTTGCCTGGACTTACAGACGCACACTTGAGCGAAAAGAAACAACTGCCGCTAACAGCACGGTTTGAGGATGGAGTTTTTTGTAACTGAGAGAGTTGTTGATGAAATGAATTTTAAAATGAGATTCTGTACATTGATGCGTAGCAACTGTTTTATAATATTGTGTTCTTTTATGTTTTTAAGTATCACATTAGCTTTTGTGGGTTGGATTGTTCATGCTACCCCACTGAATTCTGCACCCACGTCCCAACCTATGAAGTAGGTACTTGTTGAACTGATGGTCTCTAGACCCGATACATGTCCCGGGTATTTGGATATCGCCCGAGACATGGCTCGGGTTTCGGGATAACTTCCCTCATCAGTAGAGAAAATAGTTAGGGGTGGAAGAGAAGGCCGCCAAGCAACCGTCAAAGGCCTCGATGCCCGAACCGGCGCGCAGGTGCGTCGTCCAGGAGCTTGTCAGCTCAAAGCTCAAGGGAGCCAATTTGTACAAACAATCACAATGGACCGCACACCGCTAGCCCCTCCTCCGGATCGCCCCTCGGGACTCTGGTACATGGAGTTCTTGAGTGGTTCACCCCAGTGGGTGCAAGTAGGTACTTGTTGAACTGATGATCTCTAATCCTGTCTCTACTGATGAGGGAAACTATCCCGAAACCCGGGCCATACCCCGGGTCTAGAGATCCTGGGAACCACAAGTACTTACTTGCACCAACTTTGGTGAACCACTCATGAACTTTTGTTTCAACTCTTTAAACTACATGCACTTCATATACCAGAGTGCTCAGGGGCGATCCGGAGGAGAGGCTAGCGGTGTGCGATCCATCGTAGATTCCTGTTAAAGGGCTCCCATGAGCCCATAAGCTGACGAGCTTTTGAAGACGCACCTGCGCGCCGGAGACGCATCGAGGCCTGTGACTGTTACTTGGCGGCCTTGTCATCCACCCCAAATCCTGTCTCTACTGATGAGGGAAACTATCCCGAAACCCGGGCCATGCCCCGGGTCTAGAGACCCTGGGAACCACAAGTACTTACTTGCACCAACTTTGGTGAACCACTCATGAACTTTTGTTTCAACTCTTTAAACTACATGCACTTCATATACCAGAGTGCTCAGGGGCGATCTGGAGGAGAGGCTAGCGGTGTGCGATCCATCGTAGATTCCAGTTAAAGGGCTCCCATGAGCCCATAAGCTGACGAGTTTTTGGAGACGCACCTGCGCGCCGGAGAGGCATCGAGGCCTGTGACTGTTACTTGGCGGCCTTGTCATCCACCCCAAATCCTGTCTCTACTGATGAGGGAAACTATCCCGAAACCCGGGCCATGCCCCGGGTCTAGAGACCCTGGGAACCACAAGTACTTACTTGCACCAACTTTGGTGAACCACTCATGAACTTTTGTTTCAACTCTTTAAACTACATGCACTTCATATACCAGAGTGCTCAGGGGCGATCTGGAGGAGAGGCTAGCGGTGTGCGATCCATCGTAGATTCCTGTTAAAGGGCTCCCATGAGCCCATAAGCTGACGAGTTTTTGGAGACGCACCTGCGCGCCGGAGAGGCATCGAGGCCTGTGACTATTACTTGGCGGCCTTGTCATCCACCCCAAATCCTGTCTCTACTGATGAGGGAAGCTATCCCGAAACCCGGGCCATGCCCCGGGTCTAGAGATCCTGGGAACCACAAGTACTTACTTGCACCAACTTTGGTGAACCACTCATGAACTTTTGTTTCAACTCTTTAAACTACATGCACTTCATATACCAGAGTGCTCAGGGGCGATCCGGAGGAGAGGCTAGCGGTGTGCGATCCATCGTAGATTCCTGTTAAAGGGCTCCCATGAGCCCATAAGCTGACAAGCTTTTGGAGACGCACCTGCGCGCCGGAGAGGCATCGAGGCCTGTGACTGTTACTTGGCGGCCTTGTCATCCACCCCAAATCCTGTCTCTACTGATGAGGGAAACTATCCCGAAATCCGGGCCATGCCCCGGGTCTAGAGATCCTGGGAACCACAAGTACTTACTTGCACCAACTTTGGTGAACCACTCATGAACTTTTGTTTCAACTCTTTAAATTACATGCACTTCATATACCAGAGTGCTCAGGGGCGATCCGGAGGAGAGGCTAGCGGTGTGCGATCCATCGTAGATTCCTGTTAAAGGGCTCCCATGAGCCCATAAGCTGACGAGCTTTTGAAGACGCACCTGCGCGCCAGAGAGGCATCGAGGCCTGTGACTGTTACTTGGCGGCCTTGTCATCCACCCCAAATCCTGTCTCTACTGATGAGGGAAACTATCCCGAAACCCGGGCCATGCCCCGGGTCTAGAGATCCTGGGAACCACAAGTACTTACTTGCACCAACTTTGGTGAACCACTAGGGAACTTTTGTTTCAACTCTTTAAACTACATGCACTTCCTATACCAGAGTGCTCAGGGGCGATCCGGAGGAGAGGCTAGCGGTGTGCGATCCATCGTAGATTCCTGTTAAAGGGCTCCCATGAGCCCATAAGCTGACGAGCTTTTGGAGACGCACTTGCGCGCCGGAGAGGCATCGAGGCCTGTGACTGTTATTTGGCGGCCTTGTCATCCACCCCAAATCCTGTCTCTACTGATGAGGGAAACTATCCCGAAACCCGGGCCATGCCCCGGGTCTAGAGATCCTGGGAACCACAAGTACTTACTTGCACCAACTTTGGTGAACCACTCATGAACTTTTGTTTCAACTCTTTAAACTACATGCACTTCATATACCAGAGTGCTCAGGGGCGATCCGGAGGAGAGGCTAGCGGTGTGCGATCCATCGTACATTCCAGGTTGTAAGTAGAACCTGGAATCGTCCTACCCATCTCGGTTCCAGATTCTTTGTCCTCTGGAAATTCCGAATTAAGGTGCAGTCGCCGGGTTGTATTGAGTGACCTGGATTCACAGAAGCTGAAGGTAAAGTATTGTGCACCTGTTGGTGAAGAATACGCAATTTAGCAGTCAAGTCATGTAAGTAATCAACCAACATAGGATACTCGATGTCGCTATATTCATTCGGCCTCGGCACACTCCAAACATTCGCCGGGCGACCAAAAACAATCTCATATGGGCCAAGTCCCACATGAGAATGTTCTGTGTTCCTTGTTGACAAAAGTGCCAACAGCAAAGCATCGGGCCATGTAAGACCAGTGCTCGCTTGTATCTTGGCCAATTTAAGCTTAAGAGTGCCATTGTATCATTCAACCAAACCAGCTGACTGGGGATGATTCGCAGCATGAAATTTCTGTTTGATTCCCAAACCCGCACACACTTTCTTCATAATCTGGCCCACAAATTCACTTCCATTGTCACTCCATACCATTCTCGGCAAACCATACCTAGGGAAATATTCCTTCAACAAAACCTTGGCTGTAGATAAAGCAATATTATCCTTCAGGGGGTAGTTCTCTATCCTTCGGGAAAAGGCACAAACAACCACAAGGACTTACTGTAGGTTCTTGCATCTTTCCATGTGAATAAAATCCAACTGCAACACCTCAAACGGATACGTTGGAGGAGCGAAATGACCAGCTGGAGTTGGGGTTCCCTTGCCAGGATTATGCATCAAACAAATGATGCAGTTTTTAACCAAATTCTCAGCACATTTAGGAATGCCAGCATTCTGCCATACCGGAGCCAACAACTTACATATCCCTTTTGAACTGATGGATCAGGTTCAAACAACAACTGAGAAGGAAGTCTACACCTAAACGCAAGAAGCGTCTCTACCGCTTCCTCAACATCGGGACCCACTATCGTCCCTTTAGAAAATTCAGACTGAACATCAAGCACTTCCTGCGGGATCAGACCCAACTCATTATCTTCCCATTCTTCACGAAGGAAAGTACACATCACATCAAAAACATACCTTTGCTTAGGCGGATCCCATTGCAAGAAAACATTCATAACCGCTTATAAATCATACCTAGAAGCATTCAAAACCCATCTGCAAGCCAAGAGATACAACACTGCCCGCTCTTCGGGACCAGGAAGGTGACTACGACTCTGCTTACGTTCCGAAACCGGGGTCATATTCAGTGACCCAAAGAGTGGAGACAAAAGACTAACAACAGTCTCAGTCATCCGTTTCCGAGCAGAAGGAGAAGAAGTTGACATAAGGACAGGAGACAAAGTGTTTTGAGGAGACAAAGACATAGGGCCGGTAGAAAAGAAAGTCAAAGGTAAAGGAGAAGAAGGCAAAGGAGTTTGAGGCAGGACTGGCAGCAAAGCTGGCAGCCCTAAAGAAGGCTGCGCCAATGGAGGAAGAACCAACTGTGGAATAACAGCTGGCGGCTGAACAACACCAGGGGGTTGAACAACTGGGGGTCGCGGAGGTGCTGTAGCACTCTGCACATAAGGGGGTGGTAATCTCAACAAATACGACATCAAAGGATCCTTTTCAGGGTCATTTGTCGCATTCGAAAGAAGAGGTGACAAAGCCGGATAGCATTTGTCAATGGCCATGCAATGTTGTCTATCTGACACCTCAATCGCACGCTCTTCTTCATCTTCTTTAAACTGCCTAGCAGCTTGCATAATCAATATATTCTTCTCTTTCCTATCTTTCTTCACTTGCTTAATTTCTCGCTGTTTGGCTTCCTTACGCCAGAGGCGGAAAGAGTCAAACATCGCCGGCCGGGCTTTCTTCCTAAACTTCTAGGTTATCTAAAACCTCTGATTCGAAACTACCATGTTGGGGCCATCATAAGACACCATCTTTCCTAGTATAGCGGATCCATACTTCATTATACGTAATTGGACTCACGCCATGCTTTGAATAGAGCTCATAAGTTGGAGTTCCAATCGGAGGTATCGGACACGAATCCTCCAATCGGGAATCCCTTTTACAACTACGACAAAACCATTTCCTAAATTAGCTAAGATCAGGCATCTTATAGCTCACTAATCTAGCTTCAAACTTCAAGGGGTTATCAACACGATATACTCGCAAATATACGAGCCCCTCGGCTTCGGTAGTTGCAACAACCAAATCAAAGAAAGCCAAGAAACCAAACAAAGTCATGGGAGCGACCCACTTGTACTTAACCAAAATGTCTGTCATGCCACCAGAAGACCGTCTATTGTCTCGCCTTACAAATCTTCACAAACGGGTCCAAGACAGGGCGACAGTCAGGGCAGCAGTCCTTCATAGCTGTCAGGACTGGTTACGTCGTCCCTTACCTTGTCTTGAAGCTGAAGCCTCGTGGAAGACATAGAAGATTTTGAGATGCAAGGGACCAACTTCCCAGACTACTAACTAAAACCTTACTGAAATACTATTCACAGCAAGACTTAAACTAGAAATTAGGGAAGAGGGCCGGTACTGGACTTGGACGTTGGGTTGTTGTTTTGTTCTTGCTGTCGACCTGCAAATCAACAAGTAACCAGATATTACTCAAAAGCCTTCCTAAGATCTGTTCTTAACTACCCCTAGATCTAGAAGTTCAAGTTCAAGTTCATAAATTTGTATAGCGCACTACTCACCCAGAGGGTCTCAAGGCGCTTGAGGGAGGGTGGGTGCATTACTTATCGAATAGCCAGGTTTTCAGCTGCTTTCTGAAGGAGAGGTGGTTCTGTGTGAGGCGGAGGTGAGTGGGGAGAGAATTCCAGGTTTTGGCGGCTAAGTAGGAAAAAGATCTTCCTCCCATGGTGGATCTTTTGATGCGCGGAGTTACGGCGAGGGCTTGATTGGATGAGCGAAGTTGGCGGGTGGGTGTGTAGAAGAACAGTCGTTTGTTGAGGTATTCGGGTCCAAGGTCATAGAGGGCCTTGTGTGCGTGGGTGAGGAGACGGAACGTTATTCTCTTGTTGATGGGAAGCCAGTGAAGATCTTTCAGGTGACCGGAGATATGAGCTTGACGGGGTATGTCGAGTATGAGTCTGGCTGAGGCGTTTTGGATGCGTTGGAGTTTTTTCTGTAGTTTGGCTGTGGTTCCGGCGTAGAGGGTGTTTCCATAATCTAGTCGGCTAGTGACTAGTGCGTGGGTGACTGTCTTTCTTGTTTCGGTGGGGATCCAGCGGAAGATTTTTTTGAGCATTTTTTCTAAGATGTTGAAGCAAGATGATGAAACGGCATTGACTTGTCTGGTCATCGAGAGGGAGGAGTCCAGGATGAAGCCCAGGTTACATGCGTGGTCCATAGCTGTGGGTGCTGTGCCCAGAGCTGGTGGCCACCATGAGTCGTCCCATGCAGAGGGGGATGATCCTAAGATGAGGACTTCCGTTTTGTCCGAGTTTAGTTTTAAGCGACTGTTCTTCATCCATTCGGCTACTTCTTTCATTCCTTCGTGTAGGTTGGTTTTGGGGGTGTTTGGGTCTTTGGTGAGGGAGAGGATTAGTTGGGTGTCGTCAGCATAGGAGATGATGTTGAGGTTGTGTTGGCGTGCGATGGATGCGAGGGGACTCATGTACACGTTGAAGAGGGTGGGACTGAGTGATGATCCTTGTGGTACGCCGCAGATGACTTTGGTGGCCTCTGATTTGAAGGGGGGGAGGCGGACACTCTGGGTTCTTCCGGCGAGGAACGAGATAATCCAGTCCAATGCTTTTCCTTGTATTCCAATGTTGTTGAGGCATTGTATGAGGGTGTTATGACAGACTGTGTCGAAGGCGGCGGAGAGGTCAAGTAGGATGAGGGCAACTGTTTCTCCGTTGTCCAGTAGTGTTCGGATGTCGTCTGTAGCAGCGATGAGGGCAGTTTCTGTGCTGTGTTTGGCTCGAAAACCGGACTGTGAGGGGTCAAGTGAATTGTTGGATTCAAGGAAGGCGGCGAGCTGACTATTGACGGCTTTCTCGATGACTTTGGCCGGGAAGGGGAGGAGCGAGATGGGGCAGTAGTTCTTAAGTTCAGCGGGGTCTGCTGTGGGTTTCTTCAGTAGTGCACTGAGTTCGGCATGTTTCCAGCTTTCTGGGAAGGTAGCGGAGTTGAAGGAGCAGTTGATGACATCGCGGAGATGGGGTGCGATGATGGAGTCTGCTTTGTTGAAGATGTGGTGGGGGCAGGGGTCGGTTGGTGAACCTGAGTGGATGGAGTTCATCAGACGGATGGTGTCTTCAGTCGTGATTGGGTTCCAGGCGCAGAGGTTGTGAGAGTGCTGTTTTGGTTCGGAGGTGGGTAGAGTGTGTTCTTCTTTGGACAGGTTCTCAAAGCTGTTATGAATGTCGGCGATTTTGTTGTGGAAGAAAGACGATAGTGAGTCGCAGAGGTCTTGGGAGGGAGTGATGTAGTTGGTGCCGGCGGTGGGGTTGGGGAATTCTTTGACGATGTTGAATAATTCCTTGCTGTTGTGGGTGTTGTTGTCGAGACGATCCTTGAATGCTGATTTCTTGGTGGATCGGATCAGTTGGTGGTGTTTGCGGGTGGCGTCCTTGAAGGTGGTCAGGTTGGTAGTGGCTGGGTTTTTTCTTCAGGTTTTCTCGAGGGTGCGACATAACTTCTTGGATTTCTTAAGGTCATCGTTGAACCAGGGGGCCTTTTTGTTCCCTTGTTTGATCTGGTGGTTTTTCAGGGGTGCTAATTCGTCAGCGCTGTGGGTGATCCATTGTGTGAGTTTGGTGGCAGCTTGGTTTGGGTCCGATGATGTGGCGGGGGGGTTGTGATTAAGCGATGTGAAGAGTTGGTCGGTGGTGATTTTGTTCCAGTTTCTTTGGGGAATAGGTTGTGGTGGGATGTGGGTCGTGGTCTTTTTGTAGTTGAAGTGAACGCAGCTGTGGTCCATCCAATGGAGAGCTGTGGTGTGATCGAAGGAGATGTGTTTGCTGGAGGTGAAGATAGGGTCGAGCGTGTGTCCGGCCGAGTGGGTGGGGGTGTCAACAAGTTGTTTGAGTCCGAGATTGGCCAGGTTGACCAGAAGGGTGGTGGAGTTGCTGTCGTTATTCTTTTCCAGGTGCAAGTTGAGGTCTCCCAGTAGGATGTAGTTCTCGGAGGTGAGGGCGTGTGGGCTGATGAAGTCAGTGATATCTTCGATGAATTGTGTGCGGGTTCCTGGTGGTCTGTAGATGAGGGTGCCTCTAAGTGTGCTCCTGGGGTCGGTGTGGATCTGGAAGTGAAGGTGTTCGGCGGTCGTGAGGTTATTGTCGGCGCTGGTCATGACTCGGATGGAGTTCTTATGGGCGATGGCGATGCCCCCTCCTGTTTGGTTGGAGCGGTCTTTTCGGATGATCTTGTAAGTGTCCGGGATGGCTATGGCGATGTCGGGTGCAGATGATGCGTTCATCCAGGTTTCTGTAAGGAAGGCGACGTCCGGCGATGTAGTGTCGCGTAGGTCCCAGAGTTCAGTGGCGTGTTTGTGGACTGAGCGGGTGTTCAGCAGGATGCACTTCAGGTGGTTAGAGTCGGAGCTGTGTTTGGAGTTAGTGGATTTGGTGTGGGTCTTGATGCAGGCGAACTTGCAGGAGTTGCAGGTGAATGGTCCGTGGGTGTGTCCTGGGGTAGCTACGCAACATTGTGGGGAGCGTCTGGGGTTAAGGGCAAGGAGGGTATCGGCGTCATACGTTATGCGGGCGGGGTGGCTAATGCGGGGACCAGGGGGTCTGGTGCTGGACGCGGTCCAGGCGCGGACAGGCGTAGACGGGCTTACCTTTGGCGCACCTTCGGCGCGCATGGGGCGCGACCGCTGCACGTGAACGCTGCGCGCAAAAGCATCTGTCATAAATGGTTAGTGGAGGGGGAGGGGCGAGGGAGGGTCAGCTGGGAGGTGGGGGCGGGGTGGAGGGGCGGGCTGGAAGGCACAACAACAACAAGATGGCAGCAATAATGAAAGGAGACCGGACAAGGTTGGGGTGGGCAGGGGCGCAGGCACAATCAGGCACAGTTACAACAAAGAAACACAATGCGACCTGTAAAAGCACTACGCTGGCACACAAGCGCTACAATATGCAAAGATAATAGCGTCAATGAAGCGCTACGATATCAGCACCAGTAAGCGCTACAATATGAAAAGACAATAGCGTAAATGAAGCGCTACGATACCAGCACCAATCAGTGTAACAGATGAAGAGCTACGATCTCAGCAGGAGCCAGGGAGCGAGGAGAGCGAGGGGAGCGACCACTACTGACGGGGTCAGGACGGTCACAGCGCTGTGGTCAACGATATCGACCTAACCTTTCCTGTGGGAGGGAGGGTCAGCTGGGAGGCGGGGGCGGGGTGGAGGGGCGGGCTGGAAGGCACAACAACAACAAGATGGCAGCAATAATGAAAGGAGACCGGACGAGGTTGGGGTGGGCAGGGGCGCAGGCACAATCAGGCACAGTTACAACAAAGAAACACAATGCGACCTGTAAAAGCACTACGCTGGCACACAAGCGCTACAATATGCAAAGATAATAGCTTCAATGAAGCGCTACAATACCAGCACCAGTAAGCGCTACAATATGAAAAGACAATAGTATAAATGAAGCGCTACAATACCAGTACCAATCAGTGTAACAGATGAAGCGCTACGATGTCAGCAGGAGCCAGGGAGCGAGGAGAGCGAGGGGAGCGACCGCTACTGACGGAGTCAGGACGGTCACAGCGCTGTGGTCAACGATATCGACCTAACCTTTCCTGTGGGAGGGAGGGTCAGCTGGGAGGCGGGGCGGGTGGAGGGGCGGGCTGAAAGGCACAACAACAACACGATGGCAGCAATAATGAAAGGAGACCGGACGAGGTTGGGGTGGGCAGGGGCGCAGGCACAATCAGGCACAGTTACAACAAAGAAACACAATACGACCTGTAAAAGCGCTACGCTGGCACACAAGCGCAACAATATGCAAAGATAATAGCGTCAATGAAGCGCTACGATACCAGCACCAGTAAGCGCTACAATATGAAAAGACAATAGCGTAAATGAAGCGCTACAATACCAGCACCAAACAGTGTAACAGATGAAGCGCTACGATCTCAGCAGGAGCCAGGGAGCGAGGAGAGCGAGGGGAGCGACCGCTACTGACTAGCCTTCCCTACCTACCCCCTCCCACTGTTGTTAGTGTGAGTGTCTTGTTTGTCAAACGCCTACCTGCGATCAGTGTTGTCTTGTCTTCGTCCAGTATTTCTTTGTCTTGTCTTGTCGTGATGGTCAAGGCGTCAGATACCCCTTGTTGTCTGTCTAGCGCAGTCTTTTCTTGGAAGATACGACCTTTAGGGGGTTTTAGAAATAAGATACCTAAATTAGAAAGTATTTCTCAAAATCTTTCTTCAAGAAAGCAAAAGTCCTAGACATTCACTTACTGTATATTTTCTTGTGGGTCTCCTTCCAATTAGGGATTCTTTTTTAGGCTGAAAAGAACTGATACAAAATGCTAATACGTTCCAAAAGGTATCTTTCTTTTACATCACAGACTTTTCGAAAATAATAACTAAGATGAGGTTTTGCACTATTCATAGAATAACTAGAGCACAATAACAATGATTCTACCAAGCAATCTACTTAAACGCCAAGCATTTGCAAACACCAAGAAACCTAATTATCACAATATTTCTTGTAATACAGGTTTACCTTAAAACACAATGTTTCAATTAGAAGTTCCAAGTAACCTTCCGTCTTTTCTCTGAGAAAGTTTGTTGTCCATAAAAACACTCTTGACCTTTCTTGCGAAGGGCGCCTTGATGAAAGAATTAAAGGTTGTACTTAGCTTTCCTATTGAGGATGAAATGATTCTGTGATCGTTGTTTGCCGGTTTTCCATCCGTTCTCTTGAAGGAAGAGTTCAGGCGAGGCTCCGAGCGCGATCCTTCCTCAGCGCTGGGTGGAAGGCAAAGCGTCTTCTGGAAGGTTGGGTGCAGTTTAAATAGGGAACCGCACCCAGCCGCACCCTGTCGCGCACAGACAATGTGCGTGCGTGCAACGCTGGGATTTTGAACACAGGGCTCTTACCTGCACGGAGGCTGGCATCCTGCACTCCAGGCTGTGGAGTCTGCACAGGCAAAGGCTCACTTCACTTACACAGAACGAGGATCTTTTCGATTACACTGGGATGCAGGAAAAGCAAGGCAATATAAAATAGCAACAAAACAAAAGGAAAGTCATGAATTATAGGAATAGTCCTAAGTTACAATGGAAAAGGAAAGTCATGATTTACTGTACACAATCACACTGACAATTGTAGAGTGCTGGGTGCACGGGAAAGGGGTGGGTTTTCCTGAAGGGGTTTATACTTCATGACAGTACTCCCTCCTCAAGATCCCCCCAAGAACTGAAGATATAGGTTTTGGTTTGTCAGGGTGTCGAAGATGAAAAGTCCTAATTACTTTCGGAGCATTTTTTAGGTGTTCCAAAGGTTCCCATGATCTTTCCTCAGGGCCATATCCTTTCCAATCTACTAGATAGAAAAGTTTTCCTCTGACTCTCTTAGAATCTAAGATTGATTTTACCTCGAATTCTGGATATCCTTCAATGTCAACTGAGGGAGGAGATTGAATCAGGCGGGTTATTTCCTTTTAGTTTTAAATTCTTGGTACTTAACCATACCTTGTCTCCAATCTTGTACTCAGGTTGTTTGGTTCTATGTTTATCGGTTGCACCTTTTTGAGTTTCTTTTGCCTTAGCTAAATTATATCTAGCTTCATCTTGGATTGCAAAAAGTTTAGAAACATATTCAGAAACTGCTGGTACTGTCTCAATCTTGTCTGTAAGCTTAGGAATACTTTTGGGATGAAATCCGTAATTACAAAAGAATGGAGACATCTTGATTGAGGAATGTTCCGGATTGTTATAGGCGAATTCTAAAGGACTTAAAAGATCAGACCATTCTTCTGATACCCCAGGCAGCATGCAACGAAGGAATTGTTCAATGGTCTGGTTGGTTCGTTCTGTTAAACCATCAGTGTGAGGGTGGTAACTAGAAGACAGTTTGACCTCCATGTGAAGCAAAGAACTTAAACTGCGCCAAACTCGAGATATAAATTGAGAACCTCTATCCGAAATTACCACAGATGGAATGCCATGTAAACGAATGATATGTGTCATTATTAGATGGGCAAATTCCATAGCAGAGGGAAGTCCTTTTAGGGGAACGAAGTGAGCCATTCGAGAAAATTGATCTACTACAGTTAGAATTGTTGTAAATCCCTTCTTGGTTTCAGGCAGTTCAACAATGAAGTCTAAAGATATTGTATGCCACGGCAGAGGTGGAATAGGAAGTGGCATCAAAAAACCACTAGGAGCTTGATGAGAGACTTTGTTTTGAATACAGATGCTACATGTCTCTACAAATTGTTGAATGTCTTGGAACATCGAAGGCCACCAGAAATCTCTTTTGATGAGCTCATAGGTTTTCATGATACTGGGATGAGCAGTTAAAGGAGTATCATGATGAAGATGAATAATGTCTTTTCTAAGTGATTTGGTAGGTACAAAAATAAGATCATGAACCAGCATCTATTTGTCTTTTTCCTGAAGAAAAGGGTGTTCTTTTTTCCACAGATCGAAATTCTTTACTTCCAAGGCCTTTTTTATTTTGGTAATTATATTGTTGCGTGCTTATCTAGGATCCTGATCGATACTGTGACCTTATGCCCCTATTCGGCTATAAATCTATTTATTCCCTATATTGGCATAACCTTTCGAGTGCAATATTCAGTAACTCATCTCTGGCCTCACACGAACAGAGCCACATTCCAGAATAGCTTTCTCTGCCACTTCCTTTGCAACCAATTAGTGCAATGACAGAGCAGAAGTCACTATCTGAGATTCCTAGATTAACACTCTGAGTTCTTCAACAAGATAAAAACTCAGCAAACCTGGAAATCCCCGCTTGCTGTGTTTTGATTAGTAATAGAACTCTAATGAGCACTGATAGACGATCACTTCCTAGTGACATCTTATTGACGTCTTATGTCCAGCAAACGTACGTCAAACAAGGCACCTTTCAGGTATAAATACTACCAACGTGGCCTTAAGCAAGTCCCCTGTTGCCCGTCGCCTGAAGCTGCTGTTATGCTGAAGATATCATAGCTGCTATCGCTACTGCTATCGCTGCTAACTAGCGAACGATGGTGTGGTGAACTTAGGAGCTGAACAGCCGTCCCCCTGCAAGAGCCCAGCAGATGCAAGCTGCCCGCGGACGCTGTCCCCTCCTTCTTCTCCTCCTCGACACGCTGAAGAAGAGACGCTGCCTTTCTCCTGCCGAGAAATCCAGCTCCAGCGTTTCTGGTCTACCCTTGCGGGTGACTGGGATATCGAGCCCTGAGGGAGATACCAGACCTCCATCATTCTATTACAGCGGTATGGTGTTGACTAAACCCTTGAGAGAGAATTCTTGAAGCAAACCTTGGCAAAACCAACTTAACTTAAAGCTACTTACTTACTCCCCTCCCAAGTATTAGGCTTAGGTCAGGTACACTGGGGTAGGCGTAGTTAGAAGCACCAGTTGAGTATTTTAGCCTAATGTATATATGAATGTATATATGTTTTATTACTTTTAAACCATTGTATGGCTAAGAAACCATATCAATGCTTTTACAGTATTATTTCGCAATACTTATCTTACTGTACATACTTTTTATAATAACAAGTCTTGCAATTGTGGCAATTAATTTCTCTTGTATGAGAAGAAAGACTGTTCAATAAATGTTAACCTTTTATTGACAAACGCCCGTCTCTCTATTCTCTACATATTGTGAAAGTAAACTGCACCAACCTGACTGAGTAAAATAACTGTCTATTGTTTCACACGACCCTAGAGATTGACTCTTGATCTGAGGAGCAAAGTTGTCATGTTGCACGGTTGTTGGAAAACTGAATCCCTTCTTGTCTGTGCCAGGGAAGCTGATCACTTCCTATTTCAGTCAAGAAAGTTTCCAGTGACCTCTGAGCTAGTTGGTAACAAACCCAATTAAGTTTAGCATAGTCAGTGGAGGCCTGGAAGATCCGCACTTCTACGTCGATACTACTGTTTATGTTATTCCAATGCGCAGGGCCTATTGGGAAAATAGGAACTACACTAGGCAAAGAATTTGGGGGTTACATGGGATAATGGCCTTTCCTTTGCTCCCCAGATACAGAAGGTCGTTGGAGGATGCATTGGTAAACTGAGGAGCCTACGCAGATTTCTCCGACTGCTCCCAGTGAGCTGCCGCAAAACGATTATCCACGCCACAATCACTTCAAGGCTTGACTATGCCAATGGCCTCTATTTAGGCCTGCCGAAGTTTTTGTTGCAAAAGTTGCAAATCGTTCAGAATTCAGCGGCTAGATTACTCAGGCAGGTCCCTTTCAGACATCACATTTCTCCCCACTTGCGCATGCTACACTGGCTGCCTGTGGCAAGTCGCATAAAAGTCGCATAAAATTCAAGGCGCTCACCTTGGCCTACAGAGCCCTTCATGGGACCTGCCCAAATTACTTAAAAAAACGACTGCCTAGATATTCTCAGGTCAGACTCCTAAGGTCTAACTATAAGGTCCATCTCCACGTTCCTCGAGTGAAAAGGGCGCGCTTAGGTGGAAGAACTTTTTCCGTAAGTACGGCACGGCTTTGGAACACCTTGCCACAGGAAATCCAACAAGCAGCCTCCGAACCTTGCTTCAGAAGCCTACTGAAAACATGGCTTTTCACGCAATAAATCTCATCTCTCTTGCATTATGATTCTCACTGCCCATGCCAGCGCCGGGACACTTCCTACGGAGGTAGCTGTGCGCTTTATAAAACTCAGTATTATTATTATTATTACTACAATATCACAAATGGATAAACTAGCCTGAAAACAAGAAGTAGGGATTACAGGAAGTATTTTTTCAGGTTGATCAGGACCTTTATCCCCAATTCGGGATAAGGCGTCAGCTTTTAGATTCTCTTTCCCTGGTCGATAAGTGATTACAAAATTATAATCATTGAAGAATAATGACCATCGTAACTGTCTCGCAGAAAGAGCTTTTACAGATTTTAAAGCCTGAAGATTTCTGTGATCAGTGTATATGATATGGTTACAGGATGACGAGCTCCAAGCAAATAGTGATGCCATTCTCCAAATACTGCCTTTATTTCCAATAGTTCTTTATCTGCGATTGCATAATTTTGTTCAGCTTCAGACGATTTCCTGGAATAATAGGCTATTGGATGCATTTGACCTGTATCAAGATCTCTTTGAGATAATATGCCACCCAAAGCAAATTGTGAAGCGTCAGCTTCTACTATGAAAGGTTGACTAGGATCAGGATGGGACAAAACTGGAGCTGACGTGAATCTCTTCTTTAGCTCTTGAAAAGCTTCTTCTGCAGAGGCTGACCAAAGGAATTTTACGTCTTTTCTTAACAACTTAGTAATGGGATTTATTATTTGTGAAAAGTCTTGTATAAATCGGCGGTAAAAATTTGCAAATCCTAGAAAGCTTTGAATTTGTTTCACAGTAGTGGGACTTGGCCAAGAACTGACTGCATTAACTTTGTTAGGGTCCATCTCGACTCCCATGGGACTGATGACATAACCTAGAAAATCCACCTTAGACACGTGAAACAGACTCTTTTCAAGTTTTACGTAAAGAGAATTTGAAAGCAGTTTTTGGAGAATGGCACGAACTTGCTACACATGTTCTTCCTCAGAGTTGGAGTATATGAGAATATCATCTATGTATACTACACAGCATACATCTATGAATTTGTGCAAAACCTTATTTATAAAAAATTGAAAGGCTGCTGGAGCGTTGCAGAGTCCAAAAGGCATTACTTGGTACTCAAAGAGACCAAACTTGGTGCGAAAGGCCGTCTTTCACTCGTCTCCCTTTCATACTCTTACTAGATGGTACGCTCCACGCAGACCCAATTTCGTATAAATGGTTGCCTTCTTTATCTGGTCCAAAAGTGTGGGAATAGGAGGCAGTGGATACCTATTTTTAATGGTTATATTATTCAGGGCTCTATAATCTATACACGTACGCAATTCCCCTCCTTTTTTCGGAATGAAAAAAAAGAGAAGATGACACTGGCGATTTGGAATGTCGTATAAAGCCATTTGCAAGGTATTCGTCAAGATACTCTCTAAGGTGTACATTCTCCTTTTCGGTAAGGGCATATATCCTACTACAGGGCAAGGTGGCACCAGGTACCAGATCTATTCTGCAGTCAAAGTCCCTTTGTGGTGGTAGTGTGTTTGCCCTCTTTTTGTCAAAAACATTTAGAAGATTAGAGTATTCTGTAGGTACTCCATCTAAGACTAAAATGTTTGGTGCTGCTTCTGTTCTAAGGTCAAACCCCTGGATTACGTCTTCCTTCTTTTCTAGCAGAAAACAATGTTGTGAACAATGAGAAGATTTAAAGGTCACTGTTTTAGAAACCCAATCGATAAGGGGGTTGTGTTGGATCAACCAAGGAATTCCAAGAATTAATTTGAATTGAGGAGCATCAATGATGTCGAAATGAATTTTCTCCCTGTGAATTTTTGAACAATCCTTTTCTAACAATTCAGATTGTCTATAGATTGGACCAGATGACAGTTCTTTGCCATCTACGGCTCTAACGATTTCTGGATGTTCTTTAAGGATAGAATTAAATCCTAATTTCTGAAAAAAGTGTGTATCAATAAAATTACCTGTAGCTCCCGAATCTATTATTGCTTCTACTTTTCTAGAGTAAGAGGCTGGAGCTGGACCTCTTAATTCTACTAAAATAATGAAATGCTTGCACCCTAAAGGTGGAAGAGTCGAGGCCAAACTGGGATCTTTACTCGATAGACTGGCCTCTATCCTTACCGAGCACTCTCGTTTCCCGAAGCTTCTTGGGTGATAGCTATCTCAGAGGTCTTAGTCTTAATCTTATTAGGCCGAGCCGGACATTCTTTGACAAAATGTCCCGTCTTACCGCAGTAAAGGCATTGGTTCAATCTCCGTCTCTTTTCTTTTTCGTCTTTAGAAATTGGACCTCGAATGGTACCTATTTGCATTGGTTCTGCAGGATCAACTCTGGGACAGACCTCTCTAGACGTCTTTTCTTTCAAGAAAACTAATTTGTGTTCGGACTTTCCCTTTTCTCCTCTTCTTTCTGACAAACGGTGGTTTAATTTTACTACTAGATCTATGAACTCACTGATGTCATCTGGAGGTTCTAAAATTTGAGTAATCATGTCCTTCAGCTCGTCTTTTAACCCCCTGTAAAAAATTGAAACTCTTTTGTCATACGGCCAATCAGCTTCTAAAACCAAGCGATTAAGCAAAGAGATGTAATGAAGCAGCTCAGAGGATCCTTGTTTTAAACTAAGAAGTTCGTTATTCGCGGATTGAACAAATACATGTTTAGCAAACATCTTTTTTAATGCACGCTCAAAATCCTTAAAATTATATAGTATTCGTTCATCATTTTCTACCAGAGGGACTGACCAAAGAGCTGCGTCACCACCTAAATAAGATAACATAAATGCTACCTTGGACGAATCATCAGGAAATGCTGAAGTTTTAGCTATGAAATGTAAATGACACTGCTGTAAAAATACTGAGAACTTATTACTGTCCCCATAAAACCTCTCAGACTGCGCTAAGGGAGTTGGAACTGGCGTTACTACTTGAATCCGAGTTTGGGATCCGGAATCCGAAGAGGTTTTCTGATAGGTTGCTGAAGTCTGAATTACTTCCTGGAGGGTCGACATGTCCCTACGTAAGGCTACATTTTCCTGTCTTAAATCTTCCAAGATGGTTGGAAGATCTTGTAAGTCACTTGATCCATTGCGTCTGGGCAAAATGATTCTCATGGGCTTTGCCTTCTGTCAGGACTGGCTACGTTGTCCCTTACCTTGTCTTGAAGCTGAAGCCTCGTGGAAGACGTAGAAGATTTTGCAGAGACGCAAGGGACCTACTTCCCAGACTACTAACTAAAACCTTACTGAAATACTATTCACAGCAAGACTTAAACTAGAAATTAGGGAAGAGGGCCGGTACTGGACGTGGACGTTGGATTGTTGTTTTGTTCTTGCTGTCGACCTGCGAATCAACAAGTACCCAGATATTACTCAAAAGCCTTCCTAAGATCTGTTCTTAACTACCCCTGGATCTAGAACACTAGCCTTCCCTACCTACCCCCTCCCACTGTTGTTAGTGTGAGTGTCTTGTTTGTCAAACGCCTACCTGCGATCAGTGTTGTCTTGTCTTCGTCCAGTATTTCTTTGTCTTGTCTTGTCGTGATGGTCAAGGCATCAGATACCTCTTGTTGCCTGTCTAGCGCAGTCTTTTCTTGGAAGAAACGACCTTTAGGGGGTTTTAGAAATAAGATACCTAAATTAGAAAGTATTTTTCAAATTCTTTCTTCAAGAACGCAAAACTCCTAGACATTCACTTACTGTATATTTTCTTGTGGGTCTCCTTCCAATTAGGGATTCTTTTTTAGGCTGAAAAGAACTGATACAAAATGCTAATACGTTCCAAAAGGTATCTTTCTTTTACATCACAGACTTTTCGAAAATAATAACTAAGATGAGGTTTTGCACTATTCATAGAATAACTAGAGCATAATAACAATGATTCTACCAAGCAATCTACTTAAAAGCCAAGCATTTGTAAACACCAAGAAACCTAATTATCACAATATTTCTTGTAATACAGGTTTGCCTTAAAACACAATGTTTCAATTAGAAGTTCCAAGTAACCTTCCGTCTTTTCTCTGAGAAAGTTTGTTGTCCATAAAAACACTCTTGACCTTTCTTGCGAAGGGCGCCTTGATGAAAGAATTAAAGGTTGTACTTAGCTTTCCTATTGAGGATGAAATGATTCTGTGATCGTTGTTGCCGGTTTTCCATCCGTTCTCTTGAAGAGTTCAGGCGAGGCTCCGAGCGCGATCCTTCCTCAGCGCTGGGCGGAAGGCAAAGCGTCTTCTGGAAGGTTGGGTGCGGTTTAAATAGGGAACCGCACCTAGCCGCACCCTGTCGCGCACAGACAACGTGCGTGCGTGCAACGCTGGGATTTTGAACACAGGGCTCTTACCTGCACGGAGGCTGGCATCCTGCACTCCAGGTTGTGCACAGGCAAAGGCTCACTTCACTTACACAGAACGAGGATCTTTTCGATTACACTGGGATGCAAGAAAAGCAAGGCAATATAAAATAGCAACAAAACAAAAGGAAAGTCATGAATTATAGAAATAGTCCTAAGTTACAATGCAAAAGGAAAGTCATGATTTACTGTACACAATCACACTGACAATTTTAGCGTGCTGGGTGCACGGGAAAGGGGTGGAATTTCCTGATGAAAATACTTCATGACAGTAGCCATCGGAAAGGGGAAGCCTCGCAGTAAAGACCTACGGTCCATAGTCGACATGCAGGGGTCGATGAAGAGGGGGCCTGTAAAGAAATCCATTAGACACAATAAATATAATTAATTAATATATCTTTAATGGAGCATGTAAATCAGCTTCCATATCTGTCCTGGTGTGTCCCATGAATGTTCCCTCAACATTCTTTATTCTTGACATTCTTTTACATCTCACATTATGATGTCATTTATACATCATTACATTCTCCCCCCTCCCCCCTAAAATAAGTGAAATAATTTAAATAAATAAATAGATTAACATTGTTTAATATTAACATTGTTCAATTAGTCTCTCTGGTCTTTTTGAAATTCTTTCTGATCTCCTTTGTATCCACTCATCTTGTTGATCATTTGGTTGTATGTTTCTCTGTACATTACCTGTTGCAACTTTCCTAAAGAAAGACTTGTTTCGTGTAATTCTTCTGCTATCATTTTCTGCAGTCACTGCTGTTCCATGTATTTTTGTACTTTCTAAAGGCATTGGGTGAAATCTAGTTTGTGATTTCTTAACTTGCTGTTGTTTAACTAAAACTAAATCACCAATTTGATAATCTTTGCCTTGATAAGTTTTTCCTTTTTCTGCATAGTACTTCATTTTCTCTTTGGCCTCTTTGTCTTGTTTTAAGACTTCTTCATGTGCTTTTGGTGGACTTGCAGGTAATTGTAGCAATCGAGTTCTCCTTGATTGCCCAAACATTATTTCTGAAGGGCACTTCCCAGTTGATGGATGAGGGGTATTTCTATAGTCTCTTAAAATTTGACACAAAGCTTGATTTACTGAAATCTGTGAGAGTTTTGCTCTTTGTACTCCCTTTTTATTTGTTGCCATCAATCTTTCTACCATTCCATTTGCTCTAGGCCACATTGGAGTTATCTTCCTATGTACTATTCCCAAATAGTTCATAAATTTTCCAAAATCCTCTCCACTAAATGGTGGCCCATTGTCTGTTTTTAATATACTAGGTATTCCCCATGTTGAGAATATTTCATCTAATATTGGAAGTACTGTTGAAGTAGACATAGATGATATCAATTTTACAATTGGAAAACGAGAATATTCATCTACCACTGCTAGTAGGTAATGCCCAGAATCCAAAGGCCCATAAAAATCTGCTGCCACGTTTGACCAAACAGCATTTGGAAGATCCGACATGTGCAACTCTTCAATTCCTTTTTCCTTTACGGTACATTGGCAGATATAACAAGACTGAACAATATCTTCCACTTGTTTGTCCACCCTCAGAAACCATAGTTTCTCTCTTAGAAAATTCTTTGTTGCTGATACACCACGATGACTTTCATGAGCCAAATCAATTACACGACGTTGAAGACTGTCTGGTATTATTATTTTTGTTCCTCTAAGCAGTATTCCTGAGGAGGTTATAGATAATTCCGAATTTATATTTTTAAACGCCAACATATCATTTTTCCTAATATTTCTTTCAAATTGACTTCCTTTATTTATCAATCTCCACTTATTTTTATGTATGATTTTCTTCACCTCTTGAAGAGTATAATCTTTCTCCGTTTCTTCAATTAGTTCATTTTCTTTCACAACTCTTGGCATTGCTGATTTCACTATAAAGTGAATGTATTCTTCTGCCTCTAATTGTTGTACATCTGTTGTTGAAGATGGGTGTCTAGACAAATAATCTGCTGGATTATGTTCCTTACCTGGTTTATGAATTATTTTGAAATCATAATCCATAAGCCTCATACCCCATCTTTCAATTCTCGGCGGCATTTTTGTCTTTGGATTCCCAAAAATGGAAACTAATGCTTGATGGTCAGTAATAATTACAAAGGGTTTACCATAAATGAAATCATGAAAATGCTCACATGCCCAAACAACAGCTAAACTTTCTTTTTCAGGCTGTGAATATCTTTGTTCTATTTCAGATAGACTTTTACTGGCATGTGAGATTACATATCTTTGACTTTCTCTTCCCGGCTTATGTTGTACCAGCATTGCCCCTAGACCTACAGGGCTAGCATCCACTATTAATTCTGTGCATAGATGTGGGTCAAAATATTTTAGGTTTGCTGCATTTGTAATTTCCATTTTTATATTTTTAAATGCTTGTTCACAGTCGATATTCCATTGAAATTTCCTTCCTTTTTTTGTTAACTCTCTTAGAGGTGAGCTTGTAGTTGCAAAGTCTTTTATGTATCTTGCACAATAACTTGCCATTCCAAGGAAGGATCTTACTTCTGCTATGTCTTTTGGTCTCTGCATTGCATTTAATGCTACTATTTTGACAGGATCTGGTCTCATTCCTCTTTCTGAAAATATATGTCCAAAAAATGTTAACTCATTTTTATTACATTCACATTTTTTTGCATTTAAAGTTAACCCAGCTTCTTCCAGCTGTTGACATACTTTTTCCAATGTTTGATTATGTTCTTCCTGCGTTTTTCCAAAAACTAAGATGTCATCACTGTAATTCATACAATTTTGTACTGGTCTTATTATGTTTTTTATAATTTCTTGAAAAATTTCTGCTGCTGAACAAATTCCAAAGTTTAATCTTTTATATCTAAATAACCCCAGGTGTGTTGAAAACGTTGTAATATATCTTGATTGGTTATCACTGACCAGCTGGTGATATCCTTTGCATAAATGAAGTTTTGAGAACACTGTTGCTCCACTTATAGTAATAATCATTTCATTCAAGTGAGGACCTGGATAACGTTCCCTTTCAATAGCAGTGTTAGGAATTCTCATATCTACACATATCATGATATCATCAGTATCTTTTTTGGGAACTATGACAAATGGACTTACCCAGGGCGTTGGGCCTGTTACTTCCTCTATTATGTCTTGTTCAAGTAAGGATTTAATTTCTTTTTCAACTTTTTCTTGCATATGAATTGGTACTCTTCTGTGTGTTTGTGCTGTTGGCTTTATTCCTTCATTTATATGTAATGTAATTTCCTTTCCTTTAAATTTTCCTAGTCCTTCAAATAATTTAGGATATTTTTTAAAAACTGGGTGATCAGTTGAAATATTGCAGATCATTGCCAACAAACCCATTAGTTGTGCAGTCACATTACTCAACAGACATGGACCTGGAACTTCACCTTGAAGCACATGTATATCCTCTTTGCTTTTTATTTCTCCATATTTTAAAATTTCCTCACATTTTCCCAGGCAACGGACTGGACGTCTTGCACCCCATTGGAAAACACTAACATTTGATGGTGTCAACTTGGGTTGTTTTTCCATTTTCATGTATTCACTTATACACATTATATTACATGTCGCTCCACTGTCTAATACAAAAGGAACTTCTTGCGATCCAACTAGTAGGTTCACAGATGTGTTTTTTTTATATCTTCTCTTTCAATCATGTTGATCTGTTGGTAAATGTCACTTTCCTGCATCATGTATAATCTTTCTGGCTGCACAAATTCTTCCTTTGTATAAATTTTCATAGTTTAAAATGACTTTCCTTTTCAAATAGTTTAGCCCACAGCTTATTTGATGTTTCCAAGCAATCAGCAGTCATTTATATAAATCCAGTGAATAGCCAGTCATGTAAATTCCTCTAGAAAATTTCCATAATAATTTCCTTTTGTGGAAAATCTTCACTTTCTTTATAAATGTTCTTCTCCCTTCGTCGCCAATGTAAAGAAATCAATTAGACATTTATACATCATTACTGGGCCCTCCTCCAGTATTTCCTCACAAAGCTCCTCACGATCTTCAGGCTTGGACCGGTACCGCTGAAGTCGCCCCACATTGGGCGCCAATTGAAGGACCGTGTTCTAAACCCAGCGGCGCCAGGGGCACGCCCAAAGTCTTCGGATTCACCTGTCTTGGTATACAGAGACACGGAATACTTCTGGGTGGCGCCAGAGACCAAATTTATTAGCTGCCGCTAGTAACAGTAATCTCAGCAATACAACACGGTGTGCAACTCAAGAAACTGTTAAATTTTTGTAAGGAAAGACATCCCTTTTTATGCCAAAATTCACAATACGAGTACACACCCATTGCGCAAAATTCTAACCAATAAGGTACATTCTCAAACAAAGTATCACATAGCAAAAACCCTCAGTTTACATTGCCCCAACCCAAAAGTTAATTATTAGGAATGTCCCAAATCCAATCTCCACAGGCCGGACAAACCCATAATTGAAAGCACAATGCATGTAATGAAAAGAGCATAGGAAAGGAAACAATGACAGATAACGAGCAAGATAAAGCATGTGTAAGGAACCTAAAAGTTAACGATGTCCTGAACCTTGGCTGGCAATCTCAGACAACAATCAACCAAGGAAATTGGCTTAGCGAGGTTCGTTTCAGATGAAGGGGTCAGTTTCTTACAATGCACCTTAAAGTCAAGAAAAGGCCTAGTTAATAAGTGTATGAACAGCGAAGCCCATGCAACTTCGTTCGTTCAGTTACCTCCACGGGCCCACGGGCCTACGTGATGGCAACACAAAATGGAACTCATATTCGAAAACAAAGTCTCGGAGTACGTAATGAACTCGCTAGTTAACGTGACAAATTCACTCCATATTAGCCGTACTCACTAAATACGGTACAACATCACCAAAATCGTGACGGAACCATGACCTCACAAGACCAGACAGAATTTCACAGAACCTCAGACCCTCCTTTTGCCATTACGTAGGCAATAACCCAAACTCATGTTAATTTGAATCTAGGTCTATATCAATATTCATCAGATCATCAAGATGTTGCTGGAGCATCATCCTACTATTCTCTACTTCTCTCGAGACAGGACTCCGCACGCGCAAGGAAGCAAAATGACTACAAACGGCGGGAGCATACTAGATGCAAAGACAACAAGAGAAGAGAATAACTAAAACCATACCAAAGAATATCAGAATCTTCCATCCCCATTTAGACATTAGTCCCCAAAACCATCCAGTCAATGACCAGTCTCCTTCATCCACGTGAATAGACTCGGAAACCTTATGTAGTCTAGAAATGGCCTGGTATACCGTAGGGGCATTATCTGGTATGAATACACAGCAACTAGATTGAATCAATTTGCATGCCCCTCCTCTATCTTCAATTATAATGTCTAAAACCATACGGTTTTGTAACGTCATAAGACGATCCGCTTGAAGCTCAGCGGTGACATTACTAAGGGCACCTGCAGTCTCATTGATAGTGGCCTCAACCACTCTCGTAAGGTGTCGTATATTCCTACTATTGGCCATAGGACCCCAAAACAGTAGGAAACCCTTAAAAAAGTCTCCTACTTCCTGTGCTGCAGTATCTTCCTGATCAAAGACACCTCTACCGTATCTTGTCCTATGATAGTCCGGAGTAGCAGTATACGTAGGGGGAAGCAAAAATGCCACATAACAAGTTCCGGAAAAATCAGGTGGCAACCATGTGTAGGCTGTGTCATGACAAACAAAATACGTGCCTTTAGCTGGCACGAATGGAGGAGAAGTCTGGGATGAATAAACATAGGTGTGAACACACACACTCTTACCAAGCTGAGCTCTCGGATTTCGACCACTACCTTGTAAACAAAAGTGCCTCGATGTGGTATGATAAAAATCGGGGGAGACCTTTTTCGCCTCTCCTTCTCTGTCAGACTAGAACTATATCCAGTCACGTTCCAACCAACGTAAGCCTGCACCTCATCCTTAGGGATAGCATTATATGCATCAATATCTCGGATCATATCTACTATTTCCTTTATCAAGGCACTATTTCTCGGATTGTATTTCACGGAACGTAAAGGATATACCTCATTCGCATAGATAAACATAGTCTGAAAAGCCCCTACAGACCCATTGAAAGAAAAAGGCAAAACCAAATAAGGCATACCTCTATCTGTCGTACGAGGCATAAGACCACAAACCCAGCAATTAGTGGTATTCACTACCAACTGATGCTGATGCAACAGCTGTATAAAAGAATTGTTAACAAATTCTGACCTCCTTATCTGTTCATGTTCAGGCAACGTGTAAAATTGGTGCGAAGAAACAGTAGAAAAAGAAAGCATAGGTTGGGACGTAGGGCCAGAATTCAGTGGGGTAGTATGAACAATCCAACCCACAAAAACTAATGTGATACTTAAAAACATAAAAGAACACAATATTATAAAACATTTGCTACGCATCAATGTACAGAATCTCATTTTAAAATTCATTTCATTAACAACTCTCTCAGTTACAAAAACTCCATCCTCAAACCGTGCTGTTCGCGGCAGTTGTTTCTTTTTGCTCAAGTGTGCGTCTGTAAGTCCAGGGAACGCCCTAGAACAAACCAGAACCGCTGACCTTGTGTCCACACGGCTCACAACCTTAAGTCTTTATACCACGATCCTACAGCTGAGCTGGGATGGTAGCTCAAAGAAGAAAAATAGAACAAAACTGTTTCTTGTCTGAAAGAGTATAGTTCCCCAAAAAACTAAATTTTTGCATTTTTATTTGTCCATGTTAGATCTCAGATTGTAGCGTTCTTTACCAGACACCGTCTGATTCTTGAAAAGCAACTCTGGTTGGGTAGTATCAAGCTTCAGTTGAGGAGGCACAGCTTCCTGTAGAACTTCGTCATCTGCACGTTTCGATTGAGTCCATGTCAAACATGCATCACTAAAAGGCACAAAGTTTGGGACCTTTTCAGTTTCTGAATCAGCAATTCCCTCCCTCACCCATTGGTCATACGGTAAGGGCAAAGGAATCCTTTTACAATGGGTGGCATGCACCCAGTATTTCTTGCCAAACACTTTAACAGCAGTCCTGGTTGTAAGTAGAACCTGGAATCATCCTACCGATCTCGGTTCCAGATTCTTTGTCCTCTGGAAATTCCGAATTAAGGTCCAGTAGCCGGGTTGTATTGAGTGACCTGGATCCACAGAAGCTGAAGATAAAGTATCGTGCACCTGTTGGTGAAAAATACGCAATTTAGCAGTCAAGTCCTGTAAGTAATCAACCAACATAGGATACTCGATGTCGCTATATTCATTCAGCCTCGGCACAGTCCAAGCATTCGCCGGGCGACCAAAAACAATCTCATATGGGCTAAGTCCTACACGAGAATGTACTGTCGTCCTTGTTGATAAAAGTGCCAACGGCAAAGCATTGGGCCATGTAAGACCAGTGCTCGCTTGTATCTTGGCCAATTTAAGCTTAAGAGTGCCATTGTATCATTCAACCAAACCAGCTGACTGGGGATGATTCGCAGCATGAAATTTCTGTTTGATTCCCAAACCCGCTCACACTTTCTTCATAATCTGGCCCACAAATTCACTTCCATTGTCACTCCATATTATTCTCGGCAAACCATACCTAGGGAAATATTCCTTCAACAAAACCTTGGCTGTAGATAAAGCAATATTATCCTTTAGGGGGTAGGCCTCTATCCATCGGGAAAAGGCACAAACAGCCACAAGGATATACTTTAGTTGGTTGCATCTTTCCATGTGAATAAAATCCAGCTGCAACACCTCAAACGGATACGTTGGAGGAGCAAAATGACCAGCTGGAGTTGGGTTTCCCTTGCCAGGATTATGCATCAAACAAATCATGCAGTTTTAAACCAAATTCTCAGCACATTTAGGAATTCCAGCATTCTGCCATACCGGAGCCAACAACTTACATATCCCTTTTGAACTGATGTGAGCCAATCTATGAGCCATTGTAACCACTGGGAGCACATACGCATCAGGCAACAACCATCGCTGATGCTCCGACAACTCAACCCAACAGCCAGTCGAATCCAACATTCCCGTAGTCTCTCTCCACACATTCAATTCTTTCTCAGTAGCTTCTGCCTGAATCGATTTCACACTTTCTATCGTGTCTTCACACATTCCTCCTGCCATAGCCCATCCAGCAGGGCCTGCAACATACATTTGACTTGTCACATCTTTCGCCGTTTCTCTCGCTACTTCATCCGCAAACGCATTACCACAACCAACATCATCTGTAGCCTTCTTATGTGCACCGCATTTCACAATCGCAACTTTTGTCGGCAAAGTAAGTAACTCTAGAAGTTCATTCATCAATTGTCCATGCTGAATTTTCGTACCATGAGAGGTAATAAAACCTCTTTCTCTCCACAAAGGTCCAAAGCTATGGGCAACACCAAATGCGTACTGGCTATCAGTATACACATTCACTCTCTTTCCTTTCGACAATACATACGCTCTCGTCAGTGCAATCAACATTGCTCCTTGAGCTGAATTCTGTGCATTACGTGCAGTTTCAACAATCGTGTGCAAAGTCGTAACCGCATACGCTGCAGTCGTATCGCCATTCGGGGCTTAAAGCATGAACCATCTACCCATAGGGTACCATCTGGTTTCTCAAGAGGAGTATCTTTCAAATCAATTCTACCCTTCGTTTCCTCCTCTGTCCGAAGAAAACAATCATGCTGTTCCTGAGCATCTGTCTCTACAGAAATCGGCAACAATGTAGCTGGATTCAACGTGTTGCACCACTTTATGTGCACATGACTAGCCAAAAGCATCAACTCATAACCTGACAAACGTGCACTAGTAAGGTGCTGAGTTCTCGTTTTATTCAATAAGGTATCCACTGCATGTGGGACCATCACAATCAACATATTATCCAATACCAAACCAGCAGACTGTCGGATAGAAACAGCCGCTGCCGCTGTATCTCTCAAACAAATCGGCAAAGCTCTAGCTACCGGATCTAAAGTAGCTGAAAAATACACACATGGGCGCTGCTTGTCTCCGAATTGTTGTGTCAATACTGACAACGCACAACCCTCTCTCTCATGTACATAGAGTGTAAAAGGCTTACTGTAGTCGGGAGTACCCAACACCGGAGCAGAACACAATGCATCACGCAACTCAGAAAAACTCTTCTGACATTCGTCAGACCAAGGAATAGGATTCGGTGTATCCTTAAGGGTAAGTGCCAACAAAGGTTTCACCAATAAGAAAAAATTTGTAATCCACTGCCTACAATACGAGGTTGTTAGAACCGGGACCCTGGCCGGCCAAGACTCGCGTCGAGGTCAGTCAGGGATCGCCAGTTCTAAGTGTCAGGGCAAGGGAGTTACACACCAAGCTAACCCCTCACTCGCCCTCTAGGTAACGTGGCGCGAGCAGTCAAGGCTAAACTTGGAGGCGATGTAAGTTAAGTATTTGCGCACGCAGCCCAGCAACAACAACCAAGGCTCACCACAAAGAAAACACTCCACACAAGGTTATGTAAAAATAGCCTTTGTATTATAAAAATATACATTAGATAAAACACACATCTTGTTACATTGTGCCAACAGGCACGGGCGGAATTTACAAGGGATATTTGTACAGGACAGGGCCACTTGAACCACTGTCAAGGGTATCAACACTTTTAGCAGCAATACTTTCAGTAATAAAGCAATACCTTCAGTAATAAAGCAATACTTTCAGTAATAGCACTTTAGCAATACCTTCAGTAATAAAGCAATACTTTCAGTAATAGCACTTCAGCAATACCTTCAGTAATAAAGCAATACTTTCAGTCATAGCACTTTAGCAATACCTTCAGTAATAAAGCAATACTTTCAGTAATAGCAATACTTTCAGTAATAGCATACAACCAGTAATTACTGGTAACAGGACCTCTCTAGCACCACCTGTACTAGGGAGAAAACAACCACCTACACGTCACACTACCTGTAGGGGTGCAAAAGCAACACACATGATGCCGTAACATTAAGAGGTGTAAAAGGACAAAGAGAACACATGATGAATAATCTACCCATTCAGAGGTGTAAGCAAAACACATGATGCCGTAACATTCAGAGGTGTAAAATCACTAACTATGTCCCCCAAACTCACCAGTCACCACCTGTGACGGTCCCGGTGTCCCAATGTCAGGGCCTAAACGTGGCAGTTGCCCACAAAGTGCTGGGCAACTGGAGCAGGGAAAGTTAGCACAAAGTTGGAGCCTCTCTGGGCTCAAAGAACCACCACTGTGGCACTGGTGAGCCTCTCTTAGGCTCTCTCACCAGTAAGGGGGGCTGCTGAGCCTCTCAGGGCTCCAGCAACGAACAGGTGCAGCCTCGCTGGGCTGGGGGGGTCCCTCGCTCTGGGGACCCCGGAACACTTAGGGCGCTCTGAGCCTCTCTCAGGCTCTCGACAAAAGTGCGGCGCTTCTCTTTGGGGAGTCCCCCCTTTGGGGACTCGAAGGGAAGGTGGGGCGCTCAGAGCCTCTCAGGGCTCGTGAAATAATTGCCCCCAATGAGCCTCTCGGGCTCTAACAACCAAATGCCACCTTTCCGAGCCTCTCTGGGCTCTACACAAAATGCCTCTGAGCCTCTCTGGGCTCCCAACACGCGGGCGCGAGGTCGCGCTACAGAGAGGGGGCGGGGCGGACACCGGCAATGTGTCCCGACGCTCCCCCCTCCTCTGCAGGCACCTGCACTCACCGGCTGGTCTCCAACGGAGGCGGGTCTCTCCCGCTGGTCCCGGGGCTCTCCTTCCCTCTCGGGGAGCCTCGGCAGGCTCTCTCGCGGCTCAGCGAGGGAGGCGGGACTTCCGGTCGGCCTTTCCGGGGCCGCGCTCTGATTGGCCGGCCGGCCGGAGCACTTCCGGGTCGTCGCGGGCAGCGCGGCGGCCCGTTTTAGGCAGGCAGGCGGCTTCCCAGGATCCGAGGAGTGGGCTCCCTCGTGAATCCAATAAATCACGGACCTGGGCAAAACAATACGGCAATGAGCGGGGTGGCACCCGCGCCGTCAAACCACCACACGGGGCGATCGGAGGCCGGGTGGGCACCGGCCTCTGCAGACCACAGCGCTCCCAAGCGCTGCAGGCACAAATAAGCGCTCGTAAGCGCTAAACAGCAGCAAAAAGCGCTCCCAGGCGCTAGGGGTAAAATCCAGCGTTTCCAAGCGCTAGGCAGGCGATCTCCGCGCTCCCAGCGCTGTAGGGCAGAGAGCAGCGCTCTCAGGCTGCAGGAAAGAAGTCCTCAGTGCTCCCCAGCACTGGAGGACAGGACAGGGCTCCAGCAGGGCTGGAGGCAGGCAGGGGGGCAAGGCTGGGCCAGAGCCAGCACACTGGGTCTCCAGGCAGGGAGACTCCCCAAGTGGCGGTCCTTCTGGCCCCAGCAGCGGCAAAAGCCCCCTCTGGCAGGATTCCAAAAGAAGAACATTTTCCAAGGGGACACAGCCCCTTCTTATACTGGAAATTCCTTTGTTACAATGTGCAGGGTGGGGGGAAAACCAGTCGCAGCTGGTTCTGGAGCACTCTTGATGGCCCAACCACCCATTCCTTTCACTGGGGAGGCTAGGGTCATTAGACACACCACAGGGGGGCGGAGCCAGCATTGTGTGGGGAAAACCCAGCCCATCCAGGACCCAGGTACACTCCTCCCACACATCACTCATGCTAATCTCCCACTCACCACCGGGCAGACCCATCCAGACTTCCTGGAGCCTGGCATGCCAGCCAGCTCCAGCCAATCACGCTCCAGCACCCTCACTGTACACATATCTCAATGTCCAGAAGTAGCACTTCCCAACTAGACACATACATGCCACAGACACCATCTTGCAGCATTCACTCTCACGAGTTCAGGCGTACCAAACTCGAGCCTGCACTCCCCACGCATCAGGAACTACCAGGGATACACACATTCCCCATGCATTCCTATGGGAGGGCAGGCCAGCCATACTACACGCACGCACTTCCACTCTGGGACTCAGGGGAACGTGCGCAGAGACCCAAAAATCACTAACACAGGGTCACAAATAAGGCAAAAAGTCTAGGGGTGAACCTGCCCTGCGGGCCAAGTCCAACACAACCCCCTTCCAGCCAAAACGCAGGGGAGAACAATCACCACCGTGATGGACTTCCCTGCTTGGGGCGATAGAACACGGACGCAGGCCCGCCACTGCCGGGACACTCTCCTGTTCTATGCCACGGTGAACCCCTAGGGTTCCTTCTAAAGCTCCGGTAAGGACCAACTGGGCTACCCCACTGGTACTCCTCAGCTGTCCGCGGCCAGGACCCGGCCCTGGGCCACCCAGGTGCCACCGGTCCTTGCCAATTCGCAGAGCGGGGGGTAGTAACCCCTGGCACATAGTGTCCATTCTCCACTCTCCCTGTCTGCAAGACAGGACTAGACTGCCACTGGTTCACCAACCTTTGGCCTACAACCTCAGGCGGACCAGGAGTCTCAGGGAAGGCTCTCCTCCCCTTACCTCGTCTTCCAGGGTTCCTCCTCCTCCTGCGAGGGGGACACCCCGAACGCCATTCCAACCTAGGGTTTAACCCCTCAGGTTGCACCGGGGTCAGAGGTGGGCTTTCCCACCCTCTGCACCCCCTTCCAGAGGTCTGCCCTCTCCCAACTGGAGAAGTTCCTCTGGAAGAACCGGTCAGGACACTGCTTACAGTCGTCCTACCCTTCAGGTCAGGCCGAACCTGCACCTGGCCTCCCAACCTCCGGTCTAAAACCTTTGGTGGAATAATTGCCTGTTACTCCAGGACTTCTGGGGATTCACACGCAATCCCCCTGAGGCTGACACATGACCCATGTGTCGTGTGACGGTCTGTCTGGCGCAGATCTCCCGCCTCCTGTCCACCTGACAGGGCGCAAAGATCCCCCAGACCAGAAGTGGCGCCACCCGGGTCCACCCAAGACCTAGCCCCACTGGCTAGTCTCTGGTCCACTGGTGCATCCACTGGGAAACTCGTCCCCCAATCACTCCTCACTTCGGACTTCTGTGCCCTCCCAACTGGAGCGACACTGCCGGACACTGGAACCCCTGGAGTTCTAGTTACAGACACTCCAGGTTCCCTAGACACTAGGAGATCCTCCTCAAGTGTACTAACAGGACAGCCTAGGTCCCCAACCTGGTGTTCCCTCAAGAAACCACCCAAGTTCTGAGACAGGGCTTCGGGCCTCTGGGTGCTCTCAGCCACCCACTGACTCCTGCTCCACTGAGCCAGGCAGTCAGCCCCTTCACCCTTCTCACTATACTGGGACCTAGCTGGGCTACACTGAGCCTCTTCCACCACGCTGGGCTGGAAGCTCCCTGTACCACTACTGTTGGACTCACTTTCTAGCGACTCTGCAGAACCTCTGGCGCTCTCCCAGCGCTCTGCTTCCCTTGCAAGGGTCCAAGGACTAAAACTCTTCAACTTCAGCAGGTGCTGACGCAACTCTGGACAGACAATACTGAGCAACTGCTCCTTGAGGAACATATTTACCACATTGTCCACCTCATCATCCACCTCATCGGTCAAGCTATCCTTCAGCCAGTCCCACATTGCATCTGAACAGTCATCCACAAAATACTTCCATTCCTGGTGAGGTGGTTTTCTAAGGTTCCTAAACCTCAACCTATTCTCCTCCTCTGGAGAAACAGGAACCATACCCTGGGAACTGGGAGTGGGACTGTCAACACCAACATTTAAAAAGCTGCCACCACTGGACTCCACCCTCCCTGGGGGATCCAGAAAATTCGGACTGCGGGCAGGGGATAACCTACTCTCTAGGGCGATCTTCTCCCTGGCCCAGGCCCTCTCAGCCTCTGCAGTCCGCTCATTCACACCCAGCTGCGCCATCCTCCAGGCATACTCTAACCTGAGCTTCTCCATGGCCAGCTGGTGCTCCCTCTCCTCTCTCCTATCCATCCACTCCTCTGGGGACAGGGAAAGGGATGGGGTGCTACATCTGACACTGGACCCAGCAAGGGACTCCCTATCTAGGGGGTACTCGCTCTCTGCTGGCGCCCATTCACTGTCAAACTCACTCTCCACATCAGACTCTTCAGGGCTCCCCTCAGACCCACCACCCTCATGGTGTGCGGTCCGGGCCCTCTCCCTCTCACTGTGCTCACGCTCCCAGTCACTCTTCTGCCACAGGATCATGTTATCCCTAAGCTTGGACTGGGTGTCTGACTCACTCACTGGGATGTCTCTCTCCTTACATAACCGTACCAACTCATGCACACTGTACTTAAACAGGCTACAAAGGTTAAAAGGAGATTCCATCTTGACAGGATGCTCACAAACACGTGCAACACAAGGGAACTAGCAATCTGAAGTAGAAGTACACAATTCCAAAATTTCAACACTCTCCTTAAAAAAAGAACTCACTCATGCGTCCAGGAAAACACACCATTCATCCACACACACCCTCCCCTCGGATCGGTAAGGCAGTTTCTACCACCCCTGACTTCTCAACCTGACCACATGTGACACAGGTACCAAACTCTGGAAGCAGGGCGGGGGACAAATGTACTGAACACAATTATCAAATGACACTCTTCAGGAGAAGCAATAATGGAACTTCACCAAAACACAATAATCCCCAACAATGTGGTCATCTAAAATGCAGAGCTTTGTAGTGGCCAGTTGCCACTGTGGTACAACGCAAACACAAATTCTCATCCCACCGCTTGCCGCCAATGTTAGAACCGGGACCCTGGCCGGCCAAGACTCGCGTCGAGGTCAGTCAGGGATCGCCAGTTCTAAGTGTCAGGGCAAGGGAGTTACACACCAAGCTAACCCCTCACACGCCCTCTAGGTAACGTGGCACGAGCAGTCAAGGCTAAACTTGGAGGCGATGTAAGTTAAGTATTTGCGCACGCACCCCAGCAACAACAACCAAGGCTCACCACAAAGAAAACACTCCACACAAGGTTATGTAAAAATAGCCTTTGTATTATAAAAATATACATTAGATAAAACACACATCTTGTTACATTGTGCCAACAGGCACGGGCGGAATTTACAAGGGATATTTGTACAGGACAGGGCCACTTGAACCACTGTCAAGGGTATCAACACTTTTAGCAGCAATACTTTCAGTAATAAAGCAATACCTTCAGTAATAAAGCAATACTTTCAGTAATAGCACTTTAGCAATACCTTCAGTAATAAAGCAATACTTTCAGTAATAGCACTTCAGCAATACCTTCAGTAATAAAGCAATACTTTCAGTCATAGCACTTTAGCAATACCTTCAGTAATAAAGCAATACTTTCAGTAATAGCAATACTTTCAGTAATAGCATACAACCAGTAATTACTGGTAACAGGACCTCTCTAGCACCACCTGTACTAGGGAGAAAACAACCACCTACACGTCACACTACCTGTAGGGGTGCAAAAGCAACACACATGATGCCGTAACATTCAGAGGTGTAAAAGGACAAAGAGAACACATGATGAATAATCTACCCATTCAGAGGTGTAAGCAAAACACATGATGCCGTAACATTCAGAGGTGTAAAATCACTAACTATGTCCCCCAAACTCACCAGTCACCACCTGTGACGGTCCCGGTGTCCCAATGTCAGGGCCTAAACGTGGCAGTTGCCCACAAAGTGCTGGGCAACTGGAGCAGGGAAAGTTAGCACAAAGTTGGAGCCTCTCTGGGCTCAAAGAACCACCACTGTGGCACTGGTGAGCCTCTCTTAGGCTCTCTCACCAGTAAGGGGGGCTGCTGAGCCTCTCAGGGCTCCAGCAACGAACAGGTGCAGCCTCGCTGGGCTGGGGGGGTCCCTCGCTCTGGGGACCCCGGAACACTTAGGGCGCTCTGAGCCTCTCTCAGGCTCTCGACAAAAGTGCGGCGCTTCTCTTTGGGGAGTCCCCCCTCTGGGGACTCGAAGGGAAGGTGGGGCGCTCAGAGCCTCTCAGGGCTCGTGAAATAATTGCCCCCAATGAGCCTCTCGGGCTCTAACAACCAAATGCCGCCTTTCCGAGCCTCTCTGGGCTCTACACGAAATGCCTCTGAGCCTCTCTGGGCTCCCAACACGCGGGCGCGAGGTCGCTCTACAGAGAGGGGGCGGGGCGGACACCGGCAATGTGTCCCGACGCTCCCCCCTCCTCTGCAGGCACCTGCACTCACCGGCTGGTCTCCAACGGAGGCGGGTCTCTCCCGCTGGTCCCGGGGCTCTCCTTCCCTCTCGGGGAGCCTCGGCAGGCTCTCTCGCGGCTCAGCGAGGGAGGCGGGACTTCCGGTCGGCCTTTCCGGGGCCGCGCTCTGATTGGCCGGCCGGCCGGAGCACTTCCGGGTCGTCGCGGGCAGCGCGGCGGCCCGTTTTAGGCAGGCAGGCGGCTTCCCAGGATCCGAGGAGTGGGCTCCCTCGTGAATCCAATAAATCACGGACCTGGGCAAAACAATACGGCAATGAGCGGGGTGGCACCCGCGCCGTCAAACCACCACACGGGGCGATCGGAGGCTGGGTGGGCACCGGCCTCTGCAGACCACAGCGCTCCCAAGCGCTGCAGGCACAAATAAGCGCTCGTAAGCGCTAAACAGCAGCAAAAAGCGCTCCCAGGCGCTAGGGGTAAAATCCAGCGTTTCCAAGTGCTAGGCAGGCGATCTCCGCGCTCCCAGCGCTGTAGGGCAGAGAGCAGCGCTCTCAGGCTGCAGGAAAGAAGTCCTCAGTGCTCCCCAGCACTGGAGGACAGGACAGGGCTCCAGCAGGGCTGGAGGCAGGCAGGGGGGCAAGGCTGGGCCAGAGCCAGCACACTGGGTCTCCAGGCAGGGAGACTCCCCAAGTGGCGGTCCTTCTGGCCCCAGCAGCGGCAAAAGCCCCCTCTGGCAGGATTCCAAAAGAAGAACATTTTCCAAGGGGACACAGCCCCTTCTTATACTGGAAATTCCTTTGTTACAATGTGCAGGGTGGGGGGAAAACCAGTCGCAGCTGGTTCTGGAGCACTCTTGATGGCCCAACCACCCATTCCTTTCACTGGGGAGGCTAGGGTCATTAGACACACCACAGGGGGGCGGAGCCAGCATTGTGTGGGGAAAACCCAGCCCATCCAGGACCCAGGTACACTCCTCCCACACATCACTCATGCTAATCTCCCACTCACCACCGGGCAGACCCATCCAGACTTCCTGGAGCCTGGCATGCCAGCCAGCTCCAGCCAATCACGCTCCAGCACCCTCACTGTACACATATCTCAATGTCCAGAAGTAGCACTTCCCAACTAGACACATACATGCCACAGACACCATCTTGCAGCATTCACTCTCACGAGTTCAGGCGTACCAAACTCGAGCCTGCACTCCCCACGCATCAGGAACTACCAGGGATACACACATTCCCCATGCATTCCTATGGGAGGGCAGGCCAGCCATACTACACGCACGCACTTCCACTCTGGGACTCAGGGGAACGTGCGCAGAGACCCAAAAATCACTAACACAGGGTCACAAATAAGGCAAAAAGTCTAGGGGTGAACCTGCCCTGCGGGCCAAGTCCAACAGAGGTGATACCCAAAAACGCACGTACCTCTCTTTGTGTGGATGGCACTGTCATCTGAGCAATCGCTTGAATACGCTCTGGGGTCAATCGTCTTCCCTTCTTCGACAAGAGATTACCTAAGTAGGTCACTTCTTGGCGGCAATATTGCAACTTCGAAGGTGTTACTTTATGGTGAAGGTCAGACAAATGTCGCAACAAAGAAAGCGTAGCAGTTTTACAAATCTTTTCATCATCAGCAGCGACCAACAAATCATCCACGTACTGGATAAAAGTCGCACCAGGAGGCAAAACAAAAGTATCAGGCTGAGTTTTCAAAGCCTGACTATAGATGGAGGGACTCTCACAATAACCTTGAGGAGTGTGCTTAAACCGGAAGCTTCGACCTCCTAAAGATAAGCCAAAAATATCTCTACTTTCTTCAGCAATCAGAATACTAAAGAAAGCATTCTTCAGATCTATAACAGAAAACCAAGCAGCTGAAGCAGGGATCATAGTCAATAAGGCAGTAATGTCCGGAACAACAGGAAACTGTGGCACAACAATTTTGTTGACCTCTCGAAGGTCAATCACAAACCGATACACAGGTGGCTGCGAAGAGTCAGTACACTTAAGGACAGGCAGAACTGGACTGTTACACATATTAACTCTCGTTTCTTCAATCACATCTTTCTCAACCAAATCATAGATAATCGCTAAAAGAGCTCTCTCACCATCACTAGAGATCTTATATTGGGGAATGCGAGGTAGCTTAGCATTCGACTAGAGAATCTGCAAAAGGCCAACATCATTCGGACCTGTAGCCCACAAAGTATCAGGAAGCGAACGCAATTCCAGTGGAAGCCGATCTTTAGACAAATACATCAGAGAGATCACTCTCTTACCCAACATAAGATGTACTCCTGAAGGAGAACAATGTAATGTTGCATACAATCTTTTCAACAAATCCAAACCCAACAGATTCTCACCACAACCTGTCATTAGAATAAGGGGTGCTTCCAATTCACAAGGACCAATAGAAAGAGACAAAGGACTAGAAACCGGATTATGAACTGGGACGCCAGAAAATCCTACCGAGACATTCGTCAAGCCAGACAAAGGTGCGCCAGGGAGTTTAGAGTGCAAGATAGAACTCTTAGCCGCACCAGTATCCAAAATAAAAGGTTCTGACAACCCTGATGTAATTACTTCAACATTAGGTCCACTCTGGTCTACTGGAACTGACACTACTCCCTCTCTTTGTCCATGGCTGTCCTAGCTATCATTAAAGCCAGCACTCTCACCTTCAACATAATAGTCATCCGTGTAGTATTGAGTAGACTGAACAGACGAAAAGTTCTGTTGATCAAAATAATTCATAGAATTCTGAGGGGGAAAGGAACAATCATTCTGAGAAAACGTACCACGTCCTCTACCCCTAGATGCTTGTTGAAAACCACCACGGCCTCTCTGACCAAACACACCATTCGCACATTTAGCAAAACCGGACAACTATTCTTGAAGTGACCCTCTTCCCTACAGGAAGCACACTGATTAGGACCTAGCGGAAGTTGCGGAGGAAACGACTCAGGCTTCTGCAACAACCTCTGAAACTGTGGGGGCTGCTGCAACTGTGAAGATTGCTGACGCTGATTCGAGCGAGGTGGATACGCCTGCTGTAAAAGAACCTTCATCTTTAATTCTTTATTCTTCTTTTCTGCTTTATCTTTCTCATCTTTATCTCTATTCTCGTAGTATTGTGCAGTAGCCAATATCTGGGCCGAAGAAGAAACAGCCCATGAACTCTCAGATTCCTTCAACTTATTACAAAGTTCGGGAAGCAAATTAAAAACAAATGTATCCACAAACAATTGTTGGCCACCTTCTGTACTCATATCCTGACCACTGTGATCAATGAATGTTTCTTCAAACCTAGTGAAGAAATCAGACACACTCTCATCTTTCTTCTGTTTGCATACTGCTAACTTATCCCAATTCAGTCGCATAGGAGGCATCAAAGTTTTCATTAGATTATAATCCTACCAGGTAATTCTGCAACTAAAGGCTCAGGTTTGGCACCTCCTACCTGTCGACCATCTGCAGCAGCAATGTTAACCCACGTATCTCCTAACTCTTGTGCATGATCCTCATGACAGATCTTTACCCACAAAGGTTGAGGAACTACATTACCCAACAACATATCCACATCAGCTAAATTGATAACACACGCATCAACTGTTTGGGACAACTCCTTGTAGTAACCAGCAGGATTCTTACGGGGGTCAGGCAAAGTCTGCTTAAGAGCCAAGAACTCAGTTCTCTTCCAAGGAACATGTACCCATACATGCTGAAAATGCCCCGGTACAGCTGGGGGATTATTATTCGCACCAGCAGCTACCGCATCACGCCATACTGGGGGAACTTCTCTCATAGGATACTGCTTCACTTTCCTCCTAACAGAGGGATCAGGTTCAAACAACAACTGAGAAGGAAGTCTACACCTAAACGCAATAAGCGTCTCTACCGCTTCCTCAACATCGGGACCCACTATCGTCCCTTTAGCAAATTCAGACTGAACATCAAGCACTTCCTGCGGGATCCGACCCAACTCATTATCTTCCCATTCTTCACGAAGGAAAGTAAACATCACATCAAAAACATACCTTTGCTTATGCGGATCCTATTGCAAGAAAACATCCATAACCGCTTGTAAATCATACCTAGAAGCATTCAAAACCCATCTGCAAGCCAAGAGATCCAACACTGCCCGCTCTTCGGGACCAGGAAGCTGACTACGACTCTGCTTACGTTCTGAAACCGGGGTCATATTCAGTGACCCAAAGAGTGGAGACAAAAGACTAACAACAGTCTCAATCATCCGTTTCCGAGCAGAAGGAGAAGAAGTTGACATAAGGACAGGAGGCAAAGTGTTTTTAAGGAGACAAAGACATAGGGCCGGTAGAAAAGGAAGTCAAAGGTAAAGGAGAAGAAGGCAAAGGAGTTTTAGGCAGGACTGGTAGCAAAGCTGGCAGCCCTAAAGAAGGCTGCGCCAATGGAGGAAGAACCAACTGTGGAATAACAGCTGGCGGCTGAACAACACCAGGGGGTTGAACAACTGGGGTTCGCGGAGGTGCTGTAGCACTCTGCACATAAGCACTCTCAACAAATGCGACATCAAAGGATCCTTTTCAGGGTCATTTGCCGCATTCGAAAGAAGAGGTGGCAAAGCTGGATAACATTTGTCAATGGCCATGCAATGTTGTCTATCTGAAACCTCAATCGCACGATCTTCTTCATCTTCTTTAAACTGCCTAGCAGCTTGCATAATCGATATATTCTTCTCTTTCCTATCTTTCTTCGCTTGCTTAATTTCTCGCTGTTTGGCTTCCTCACGCCAGAGGCGGATCGAGTCAAACATCGCCGGCCGGGCTTTCTTCCTAAATAGCGCAACTTCTAGGTTATCTAAAACCTCTCATTCGAAACTACCATGTTGGGGCCATTGTAAGACACCATCTTTCCTAGTATAGCGGATCCATACTTCGATATACGTAATTGGACCCATGCCATGCTTTGAATAGAGCTCATAAGTTGGAGTTCCAATCGGAGGTATCGGACATGAATCCTCCAATCGGGAATCCCTTTTACAACTACAACAAAACCATTTCCTAAATTTGCTAAGATCAGGCATCTTATAGATCACTAATCTAGCTTCAAACTTCAAGGGGTTATCAACACGATATACTCGCAAATATACGAGCCCCTCGGCTTTGGTAGTTGCAACAACCAAATCAAAGAAAGCCAAGAAACCAAACAAAGTGGGGAGCGACCCACTTGTACTTAACCAAAATGTCTGTCACGCCACCAGAAGACCGTCTGGTTAAGTACAAGTGGGGAGCGACCCACTTGTACTTAACCAAAATGTCTGTCACGCCACCAGAAGACCGTCTATCGTCTCGCCTTACAAATCTTCACAAACGGGTCCAAGACAGGGCGACAGTCAGGGCAGCAGTCCTTCGTAGCCGTCGGAAAGGGGAAGCCTCGCAGTAAAGACCTTCGGTCCACAGTCGACATGCAGGGGTCGATGAAGTGGGGGCCCACCTTCAGAATTTCCTCATGAAGCTCCTCACGATCATCAGGCTTGGACCGGTACCGCTGAAGTCGCCCCAGTTGGGCGCCAGTTGAAGAACTGGGTTCTAAACCCAGTGGCGCCAGGGGCACGCCCAAAGTCTTCGGATTCACCTGTCTTGGTATGCAGAGACACAGAATACTTCTGGGTGGCGTCAGAGACCAAGGCCTAGATGTAGGTAATTTTATTTTACCACTTCTTAAATACCGAATTTTACCAATTCGGTATTTAAGAAGTGGTAAAATAGAGGGGGGATGTAGGTATTACAGAATCGGTAAATACCGAATCGTTGAGATTCGATATTTACCAATTCTGTAAATACCGATTCAGTAATGCCCATTGATTCCTATAGGAATCAATGGGCATCACCGAATCGGTATTTACCGAATCTGTAAATACCGATTTCAGCAAGGGTGCAGGGGGTGTCACTTTGACACCCTCTAGCACCCTAAATACAGGCATGTGTGCCATGTGGCACACAGACATGCCCAACGGGCATGTCTGTCTGTCACATGGCATAGGTGTGCATGCACACATGTGCATGCACACCTGGATTCGGTATTTTACCTCCCAATTGGATTGGGTGGTAAAATACCGATTCCGGAAGGCCTTTGGGACTCAGAAGAGTCCCACCTACATCTACAAGTTACCGAATCAGTAAAAATACTGATTCGGTATTTTACCGAATCGGTAAATTTACCGATTCGGTACATTTACAGATTCGGTAAAATTGGCCCCCTACATCCCCAAAACCCATTTACCGGTCGGTAACGGCCGAAATCGGCCGTTACCGGCCGGTAAATGGCCACCTACATCTGGCCCCAAATTTATTAGCTGCAGCTAGTAACAATAATCTCAGCAATACAACACGGTATACAACTCAAGAAACTGTTCAATTTTTGTATGGAAAGACATCCCTTTTTATGCAAAAATTCACAATACGAGTACACACCCATTGCGCAAAATTCTAACCAATAAGGCACATTCTCAAACAAAGTATCACATAGCAAAAACCCTCAGTTTACATTGCCCCAACCCACAAGTTAATTCTTAGGAATGTCCCAAATCCAATCTCCACAAGCCGGACAAACCCATAATTGAAAGCACAATGCATGTAATGAAAAGAGCATAGGAAAGGAAACAATGACAGATAACGAGCAAGATAAAGCATGTGTAAGGAACCTAAAAGTTAACGATGTCCTGAACCTTGGTTGGCAATCTCAGACAACAATCAACCAAGGAAATTGGCTTAGCGAGGTCAGTTTCAGATGAAGGGGTCAGTTTCTTACAAAGTACCTTAAAGTCAAGAAAAGGCCTAGTTAATAAGTGTATGAACAGCGAAGCCCATGCAACTTCGTTTCTTCAGTTACCTCCGCAGGCCCACAAGCCTACGTGATGGCAACACAAAATGGAGGCATAAACAAAATGGAACCCTTGTTCGAAAACGAAGTCTCGGAGTACGTAATGAACTCGCTAGTTAACGTGACGAATTCACTCCATATTAGCCGTTCTCACTAAATACGGTACAACTTCACCAAAATCGTGACGAAACCATGACCTCACAAGACCAGACAGAATTTCACAGAACCTCAGAGCTGTCGCTCCTGGTTGCTAAATTTGCTCTCATGGTAGGATTGTTTTCCACCAAATTACCCTTAATTACTGGAGCTTTAATAATAATTTTATTATCAGTAATTCCACCTCAAAGAGTATCACAGAATTACTGAAATTACTCCGATTACTCCAGCATAATTAAAATTACTCTTGGGCCTACTAAAAGCCCAAAATAAATGAGTTCCGCAAAGGAAGACAGAAATCTGGATTCACCCCGCAGAAATGGGCAGGTCAAAAATTTGCCTTGATTAAAGGAATTACAGAAAATCTGACTTGTTTGAGGGTCAGGGTGTAATAGCACTGTAGACTTTAGATGTGATGCTAGGCTGCAAATGCTTTTGGTGAACTGAGCCAAGTTAAGCTAGGAGCCAAGCAGCCACCGAGCCTCACTAATAGTTGTCATGCAAAGTACACAATAGGTTTCAAGTAACAATATGAAAACTCCTTAGAATGTCAAAAACATTCATTTTAATTGTTATTCTTTAGTACATTCAATTATACTACTGTATTCAGTGATAATAATTAAACTGAATAATTTCTAATCATAACCCAACGTGGGAAGATTCTGGATTTTTGATGAAGAGAGATAATTAAATTTTCCATGTCTTCTATATAGAAAGAAATCATTGTTATTAAATCTGGAGCAGCCTTGAATTGTGCTGAGTGGGGGTTGTACTTGTACCAGTGGAGGGGGGTTTATAGGGCACGTTCTTATCTGAATTACTTCAAGGAGCACATAAAGTTGGCAGTCAAGGAAAATAAAGCATGCTGAAAAAAGTGATTTGCTATGTTTCACACAATTTGGTCAAGTGGGAGAGCAAAGATTGGAGCCAAAGATTCCATGGTGAAAGAGTCTGCAGTTGGGCCAGTGGATGATACCTCATTTTCACTGATTGCATAGCAATTATGATTCTAGCTCTGGCAGAAGGTATTGGGACGTCACGTTCCAAATGTAATCATTTATTACAGTTGACCAGCTGTTTCTTTTTCTTAATACAGGTGACAAGTGACGTCACAACTATACTGTGATAAGAATATTAGTGACAGGTTTTCGGAAAGGGATTCCAGTCTCCTATGTAATCAAATGTCTATGATGCGTTTGCCAGGTAGCAAGTCATTAAGGAAGGGTCTGAAAGGAAACTCTCCCTTGTGCATTTCAGTGGGGAGTCTACCCCACCCGGAAATAGTGTAAGAATGGGCGTATAAAGCTGAAAACGTTTACAAAAACTCTACCCCACAATAATAATAAACCTGAAAATGCATATTAAGTTAAATGTAAAAAATGTGCCTTTACTCTTAGGTGCAAAAGAGAAAATGTTGTTTATATTCTGCAGAAGGCTTTCATTTCTGTCATTCTTCACGCGCTAGGCTAGACTGCTCATTTATTCAACACTGCCCTTTAAGAAAAATAAAGCTTTTAATAAAATAGTTACTAAATGTTAGAATCGAACTCTAGGGCTTGACTTTTTGCGAAATGTGCTGTGTCTTGAGAAAATGTATTCCTTCTGTTTCTTCACACCATATGACTTCACTGTACTTAGATTGTTTCCTTGCCACATATGCATAATGGACAAGTGTATTAATGAAAAGAAATGCTTGCTGTAGCTTACATTTTGTGATTTAACTAGGACATACAAGAATTGAATGTTTTATTTCATAGAACAGCTCATTTCTATACGGTGAGAAACCAGACAGCTAACAGTAGACTTGTAAAAGGTTCTCATGAGAACCTTCATAGATAACTTCTTGTAATACGTTGTAGTCATTTCTAACTGAGTTCATGCCTGCATGGATGTTTACCGTGGAAACTGAGGATGAAGATGTTTTTGCAACTGTTTAGCTGCTTTCTATATAGTACGTGTTTCTAGCTAGAGCGCTCAAAACTCTTTCCATACATCCCTTCCCTGCCATTCCCCTTGGCACTTTGCTATGCTAGCCCAACTTGCCATAAGCTACTGCTTATGGTGATTCCTTTATTTTCCTTACATGTTTGTGAGGAGAATTTCAGTTTTATTCTAATCACATCTACTGCTGTGATTCTTTCCTTCTCTCTCTTTATAATTAGGGACCCCTGTTTTTTGTTTTGCCTGATTTTTACAGATAAATACAGACAGAAAACTATTTATTTTCCTGTCTGTATTTATTTTTAAATACAGAAAAATACGGAAAATAGGTCTTATTTAGATGATTGTTCCTACAGTCAATCATGAGTGACAGGTCAGTAGGAGTACAGGTTGAAAGTTAGGGGAGGTGAAAAAAGACAATAGATTTCCTAATTATGGGGTCGATTATGATTGCGGTGAATCCGCATCCTCCGGGCCGGTGGAAGCCACCGCCGGCCTGGAGGATGCAGATTCGCCGCTGCGGACCCTGACAATACCCCCCGCCAGATCATGATGGTGGTGGGATCAGCGGCGGACGTCAGGTCCGTCCGCCGCTGATCCGCGGGGTGTTGACCGCAATTTGGTGGCGGTGTCTGCAAGACACCGCCAGCCAAATTACCATGTGTGTGCAAACATGCTTTTCCGCAGTGGATTTTCCGCCGTGGAAAAGCATGTGGAGATTTGTTTCTGGGGGGCCCTTGCGGTCCCCCAGGGTGTCAGGAGCGGGGGGTGCACATGGGGGGTACCTATGGTACCCCTGTGCATTTACATGCACAAATCGCCAGGCACCTTGCGGTGCCTGCCGCTTTGTGCATGTAAATGCAAAACATGCATTTTGAACCTTGCTTCAAGCAGCACCCGCCGCAAGGTTAAAGATACGTGATGTGACCGCCAGGGAGGTGATCACATCCTAATTGGTATGGAGGGACCGCCGCTGCCCCTGCGGATGGTCCCTCCACCTCGGGGGTGGCGGACGGACGCAGGCCTCTTAGTGCAGATCACTGTTATTGATGCTATTCTACAATGCAAGTGTTTTCAGATAACGCTATTGCACTGTATACTGCTGAAATCTTTTGGACATTCAAATGCAAGTATACATTTATCAGTCAAATATATAAAATACCCATTGCAGCTTCATTTATATAGAAAACATAAAATAAAAATGGATAAATACAGAAAAAATTAGCAAAAAATAAATATGGATAAATACAGACGGAAATGCAGAAAAAATAAATACTGTAAAACCGGGAGCTCTCTTTATAATCGATTTGTACTGTAATTGTTACGAGAATTCAACTTAGTCTCCAGAACAACCCTTTATGTGGAGTTTGTTCTTCCTTTTAGCTATTTGAATCTACTCCAAAATCTACTTGCTCTTTCCCAGAAAGAACTCTTTATGGGCTCTTGTTCGGTAAAATAGGTCCTTTAATTTGCGAAGGCAGCTTGGTCATTCTATGTTTTGGGATGTTACAATGCGTGGCGTTGCGCCCGGCATACGAATAATGCTCAGATTGGTATTTTCCTCCGACACACAGGACTCCACTCGATCCGCCATACCATTGGTTGTGTAATACTTCATTCGAAATTGGCGGCAAAGATCTGTTGGCCAAGAAGGGTGCTGAACTTCCAAGTTCACTAAGTAAGTTTAAGGTAACATAATTTGTGGAAATGTATAATAGATTTCCATGCTGGCAGGGCCCAGCACGTGCAATGTAGGGTAGAATGTATAGCGGAAGTTTCTAAAAAGGCATATATTCTGAAGGAGCGGCCATGATATAGGCCAATACCTTTATTATATGCAAAGCCAGCCTGACCCTCCCTAGTGGTATTCGGGGTTTACCCTCTCAAAAAAAAAAAAAGAACTTTGAAAACCTGTTTTACAACCAACCATTTTAAGCACCATTTTATTATAAATGCCGCCAATAATCAAGAACAGCCGCTTTTTGTGATAGGTGCACCTCATCAAGTCAGAGACTTTCCAAGACTGACTTGCACTTGAGTACAGATACTATAGTCACTGACGGAGTCAGGGGTGTGACGAGGTCTGGAGGGGGCAGTCCAGGGCTCTGGGAAAGCAGACATGATTCCAATCAGCCCACCACTCCACTCCCCCATTTGTCCACCCTTCACCCTGCCTACTGCAATCCCTCAAATACCCAAGGCCTTAAGATCCCTTGGCATCCAGGATCACGTTTATAGGACCCCATCTAACCTGCCGTGAGCATAATATTTAACTATTATTAAAACATATGCGTCTAACTCTTTCTTCATGTGCACCGCTAGCCCGGCCCCAAACACACTGCACCCGATACACTATAGTTTTCTCCCTAATTATGCAGCTCCGCCCCTACTGGTGCCAGATCATGACGCTATCTGAACCATGCACATAGTGAGATGCACCAAGAAGACAAACACAATCAATTGCAAACATTTACGATAAAATGCAAGTAACACTTCAATTGCAAAATAGAAATAAGCATTATGGGGACTGAGCCCATGTTTGCAAATAAATTGTTTGCATTTTAATCCTGAATGTATGCAACTCGTTTTTGTTTAAATTGCCACTTGCACCCTAACTGGAGAAACGGGTGCAATGAGAAACTCCAGAAACAAAAAAACAAACCAAGGTTGTTAAAATGGAGGGCTTGAGGCACGGGACCTTTGTTTTCCCCTATTAAATCCACCACTGGGACACTGTCCTGATCAGCACTGGTGCTGATTCCCATTGGGTGCTCCTCGTGTAGATCAGAACCAGGTGCCCAATCACATAATACAGATTTTGTATGCATTCTAAATGCCAATTTGCTTCGTGCCTGTATCAGTAATATGGTGTACATGTGTGGTAAATGGTGTGCAATAATTTGCATTTGAGCCACACCCACATTCAAATAAAGGAACAGCCGTCTTGAAGTGGTGCCGAAGCAAAATGTGGGCAATCACAATGTGAACTGAAGAAGGGCTGCACAAGCATCTGCATTTCATTCTGCAACATTGAAGTGATCTGGGGTGTAATAAGTAGGCGGTAATATACAATGTTCATTTGGACACTTCTGTAATGTGGCCCATGACATTCATAACCAATCATCACACAGGACAAAGTGCAAAGAGACCACATCTCAGTTCTACTATATCCTTCCTCGGTGAATTCATACTCAGAGCTGAATTGCTCATAACTTTCTGGTGCGTAGTGGAAAAGCTGCCCTTACTGACCGCATGTCTAGAACTGACTTGCTCATACCCACAGTACAGCACACAAGCCAATCCTACTTTACTGGCAGTGGCCCCAGAGTCAACTTAATCGCATTCTCTAAGTTGTGCATAGTGGGAAATCTTACCTTATTGGCCGAAGAGCAAAGCTAACACAGTTACACCCACAGTGTGGCAGAGAGGGCAACATTATGGTACTGGCATCACCCCCAGATTTAACTTTCTCATACCCAAAGCATTGTCGCCCCAATTGCAAGTTGGTGAAATGTTATCCCCAGAGGCATGACCCTCCACCCAATTCCAGGCAGCCCGGTATTCCCTAGCCCAAAATTATCAATGTGTCAATATTAGGACTGCTTATAACTGAGAATGGGAATACACCTGGTAAAATGACCATGACAATTAGGCAGAACTAGAGAGTTGAGGTACAGATTAGCCCTGAATTGACCCCCACCAACACCTTGGGGGGAGAATGGAATGCTTCCCAGTATCCCCACAGCCTTCCCTGACTTTCCATCATTTCCATGAAAAGACTGTCAGAAAAGGACTTTGGGGGCTCCAACCAGAGCCCCCGTTCCTTGTGGGCGACTGAAAAGTGGCCTTGGGGGGCACATTTAATCCCCCACGCATATCCATGCACTGAGTGCCATGTCATGCCATGGATGTGCATAAGTGCTCTCTAACACTGAGGCTTGTGCTTTTGCACTTTTCCTGACCCACAGCACAAGCTGCTGTGTTAGCACTTTTCCGACCGCCACCATGGTGGTCAATTTGTAATTGGGCAGTCGGACCTCCGCCTGCCTATTTGGTGGACCCCAGACCGCCATGATGGCAGGTGGTAGTCCGACTGCCGGATATTGTAATCAGGGCCAAAATGTCAAGTCAAGTACTCAATAAACACCCATTTTTTCCTATGAAATAGAAAAATGTGTTGCCCTAGCATTTGTCAGCATTCCATCCATCATTTGTTTGCTGTAACTGTAGTGGGCAAAAGAATGATGGATTTAATCCAGATCTTTTGACTGGGGAAGAATGTTTGCATTGTCAGCATTCCGTCCATCATTTGTTTGCTGTAACACTTTTCGCCCTAAGTGGGATGGGTATGCCCAGACGTGGGTCCCTTGCTCACTGCGCCACTGGATTCAAGCTAGCCTGCCTGAAGAAGGGTGACATACCCTGAAACCGGTACCAGGATGCTTGTTTCCAGTCCAGGGAGGACCTGGCCTGGCAGTTCGGTTTGGTCAGTTCCCATGGGGCACAGGGTCAAGACTGATTTGCATATGGCTGGGTCCAAACTGGGGTGGCGTAGTGGGCAAAAGAACGATGGATTTAACCCAGATCTTTTGACTGGGAAGAATGTTTACATTTTCAGCATTCCTTCCATCATTTGTTTGCTGTAACACTAGTATTTGTCCAGTAACGTAACAGAAGTATGAAACCGCTACAATGTTAAATAACATCACCCTATTACAAAACAAAGACAAACTCATTTTGCTCAAGGACTATTTTGAATGCACTTGGGTTGGCAAACTGCACCATTCTGGTCTTCAAATGCAAACCCAAGTGTCATATATCAAGGCGGAACGTTTATGAGAGAATCATTGCACAGCAAGACAAAACAAACAGCTCAGTGGAAGAATATCACAGCACTCTCCAAGGCAAACTATATATGCTGGCAATTCCTAGAAATATTTTAAAAAATGAACAAAGCTACCAAAAACTTAGAATAGAGCAATCCATAACTCATCTAAAATATAAGGTATTAAAACAAACTAAATAAATGTATGAAATACTGCAACGCAAAGTGCATACATTTGCTAACAACTAAGGCCTACCATACCTAAGAATACATATCAAGAACACTACTCTAAAAATTCCAAATATTTCAACTAAAGCAAAAATGCAAATGTAAGTAACATAACGTACCAAGCAAATTTGTTTATTAATACTATTTTAATAAAGCTACCAATCTGTCAAAAATGTACATTTTGAAATGACTAAAGAAAACATTAATAACAAATCATATACAGTGAGACAAATAAATAGAACCTCGTAAAAGCACAACACCTGAAACCAATTAGAACAACATAAATATCATATAATAGGCGCACAGTGACAGTTGGGCTAAGCAGGCTTTCGCCCTCCAGTGGGGAGGGCTGGGATGGGGCTGCGGGCCTGGAAGTCTGTAACAACTGAACTATCCCACTGGCCTTGCCAGACAATATTAGGTGCTTAACAAATACCTTTTTTTTTAATTTCCTTTCTGAATCCTACAGCCTGTCTCTCTCTGCCCAGTCATTTCACTTAAAATAGAACCATCAGTCACAAGAGCTACTTAACACGTCGGGGGAAGAAGAGGCAAGAATACAAGCGCTATCACTTCCCCACCTTATCCACAACTTATGGAACAAGGAAATCCTGTTCTCCAACTATAACAAATGTCCACTGCAAGCTCTCATCGGAATGTAATCAGGCAGGGAGACAGCGATAAGACAGAACAATTCTGAGACGGATTTCTCACTTGAAGGAACAAGTAACGTGCATTTCCATGTAGCCCAGCAAAATAGATCACACAAAGAAGTGTGGCTGAAACGCGGAGAGACTGACGACGACACCAGAGTCTTGCTTCATGACTCTCACATATCACTTACACATATTTAAGTTTTCGGGGCATGATTATTGAAAACAAACCATGTTTACTCTAAAGTAGTAATGAACGCCTCAGGACCCTAATCTTTAATCTACAGGTTTTTGCTCCAGAGAGGAGACACATGTGAGTACAAAGCAGAGCACTGGCTAGTATAGAGAGGCACAGGGATCCTAAATCTAGTTCCAGGGTTCCAGGTGCACTGACAGGATACAGTATAAAAGTCAACATCCCACATCCCATACCACAGTTGCTAGGCCTGTCTGCAAAATACATCTTCCCACTCCTGGCACTTGGTAAATGGCCTATGATCATTATTTCTCACAGTGGCAGTGAGTAGTGGTGATGCAGAAGAACCTGGTTGGGTCACTGCAGGTAATATTTATTTAGTTGCCTTTTCGTTTATTGCACAAGCAAACTGAATCACCTCAGGCACTCTCAATTTTGTTGTCAGTAGTAGAGAACGAGTCACATGGAGCTACACTAATTAATCCAGTTTGAACTATTTTAGTCACTGAGGGTAGTTATGATTAAATCGTTTCTTAATCCTTATCCTTTTAACAAAGCCACCATCTCACTGTCTTGAAATGCACAGTTTGATTGTCAAATCCATGACACTCTGAATTGGAATTCACTTCACATTCTCTGCCAGCAGATCTTAAGTCTTTTCATATCTGACCCCATTTTAAATTTGACCCTGGGGCATTTTCAACGAATAAATATGTGTTTTTTTAAATGCATTTATTGACATATATAAACATAACCAATAGTCACAGAACATTTTAGGGCGTTTCCAATCTCAACGCAAAAAACTCTGTCCAAATAAATGAAGAAAAAGTAATAAGACGTATGCAAATTAAATCTATGCAAACATATCCCAGGAAGCTAGTTACCATAAACTTCACTTTGGCTCATTCAAACCTGTTCAAGTGAAGAGGAGGGAAAAAAGATAAGAAATAGAAAATCATAACTAAACAGTGGTAGATACTCTCTCTCACCCCTCTAGGAAGGGTCCCCTGACCTTTTGACCAGTCCTAGTATTGGTGTATCCGGGATATGGAAGCACCCTTAATGTACCTGGGCAGGTACCATAACCTTCAGCTGCAGTGAGCTACATAAAGTCACCCAGACCCCCTGCAAAATACCTTTCAGACTCACCCTGTGAACAGATTTACCTCTTTTCCCCATACTCAATAAGTAGGTGTACAGTGAAGCTGTAAACCCTCCTGACACCATATCTCATACAGCCTCTAGTAGGGCCCTCTTCCTGCTGAGTATAGTCGGATGCGAGATCTTGAAAGATAAGCAAAATGCTTTTCCATCAGCAGAACTGTTTTCTTCAGGACTGCCTTGCACACTATTGCTTCTTTCCAATCATTAGATTCTACTGATACTAACACAGTATCTTCTCTAGCCATCTCCGATTTTCTTGGTTTTGGGAAATGTTTATTTGTCTTCTGTATCACTCCATGGATCTCAGTAGGTGAGAGGTTTATCACATGTAGTATCATCTGCATTTCTCAAGGGAGGGCTTTTGCCACAATCACAGGAAGGATTATTAGCACTCTTAAAGGATGTCCCTCAGAACCTCCTCCTTCTCCACTCTTACGAAGACTTCTCACAGTTCTGTCTCTGCCTATTGCATTTCCAATGTGCTCAATCTTCATTCTGTCTTCTTTACTTTCTGTTCCACAGATAGAATTCTTCCAGTCAGCCTTCCATTGTCTCCTCAATGCCCCTCACAACGGTGTTATTCAATCCAGTTTCATCTCGCAGCTCAGAGTTCAAGGCTTTGATTGACTTAGGGAAGGCACATCCACTGATCGTCATTTCACAATATTCCTGGGAATCCACAGACAGAATGTTACACCCTTTTTTAGCCCATGGTGTAAATAAGTCCCCATTTCCCTCTTTCCCTGCAGTCAGAGAGCAGTGAGGTAACAAGAAAGAGGATGATCCAACTACCAAATTGCAGGCCTCCGTCTGCAAGATGACCTTTGCCCTTGCTCACTCTACACAGGTAGGTGCCAGAGTCAAAGACAGAAAAATCCGATTGATGGTGTGGGTAGCCATTGCCCCATAGAGCATCGAGACAAGGCCGCAAAACTCAGGGAGACTGTGCCACCTCTCAATTCTATTTCGCCCAGCACACACATGTGGAGTGCCTCAGGGCTAGGCTGCTGTCTCGTGTAACCCATGACCTTCAGTTTCCCGCAGCACTCTCCAGCGGAGACTGATCTCAATACTCCCCCCCCTCCTCAGCTTTCATGATGGCATCAGCTCACATGCAGTGGCACCACTGGCTCTGACTCAGCTTGCTCTGAGGCACAGGTCACTCTGCAAGGTGGAGAGGAAAGGTGGACACAATGGATGAAACTACCAAGGAATCACCAAATAGCAGCCCCAACAGAGCTGCAGCTAATGTCCCCAAACAAATGGCCTCCACAGCAGTCACCAGCTTTTCTAAGGACACACACCACCAGAAAACTGGTAGCCAGTCTGGACGGAGTGCAAAAGGTGGTGATGCTCCTGGTCACCAGACAGCCAGTCGGACCTCCAATGTTGCTTGATTTTGTTTATGGGTAATCTTTCGGGCGATGCGCAATAGTAGCAGTCATTATTATTTCTGTATCATTCCAATGTCTGGACATTATTCTCTACTCAGAATATGTGGTGTAGTAAGGGCTATAAATTGCACTGGTGGTTCAATCGGCTAATGCATCCACTCCAAGAATCTGTGTTTGCCCTCTATTGTCACCGGTTAAAATGCTGGTGCGCCCACTCATGCTTACGTCCTACAGAGTTTAACTCCTCCCCTGCTGGTGATGGAATCACTCCGTCATCAGCCGCGGTTGCGCTGTGCTGATGACGGAGGGGTTCCGTCACGGCCCGCTCAGAACGCCTGCGCGGCGCGAATTCCGCGCCTGCACTGAACGTTCTATTGAGCTGACGGGGCCGTGACGGAACCGCTCCGTCATGAGCACAGCACAACCGCGGCTGGTGACGGAGCGGTTCCGTCACCAGCATGCGCCCGCCGCTCTTTCACCCCGCCCCCTTAGCACTGCGGCGGAATACCCGCTGCAGTAAAGGGGTTAATAAAATGGGTACCACTGAGTTAAGTATGAGTAAAGAGGTGTGGTGCAGCGGCCAGGCAGCTGGCTTCGCAACACAGGGTTCACAGTTCGATCCCCGGCTTTGGCGGCAGCTCAGCACCATGTGCCTCTGGGCAATAGCTCACTTAATTTCCACGACGGCCCCAGCACCTTGCGACCCATAAGGGTGAGTAGTTTGCGCTTCACAAATACAGCTTTACATTTACATATCTCAGTGCGGCGTTTGATACGGTCAGTCATAACACCTTACTGAACCGTATAGCAAACGTCGGCATTGTGGATAAGGCCTGGCTCTGGATAAAATCCTTCCTGAGTGACAGGTCATTCCAGGTGTTTGACGGACAAGCCGTCTCCTCCAGCATACCGATGAAGTGTGGAGTCCCTCAGGTCTCCTCTTTAAGCCCTGCGCTTTTTAATATCTATATGAGGCCACTGGCTGAGGTAGTTCGTCCGCATGGAGTTAAGATCATTTCCTATGCGGACGACACACAGCTGGTGGTCTCCTTAGCGCAGGAAGCCCAACATTCTCCATCGGGGGGTCTTACCAAATGTCTGGAGGAGGTGAAGTCCTGGATGACGCTGTCCTCATTGAAGTTGAATGGGGACAAGACAGAGCTCATGTTGCTAGGCCCGGCTGACCCGACCCTCTTCAAGTCATTATGGCCCACCTGTCTAGGCCCCCCCCCGGCCCCAAAAGATAACATCAAAAGCCTAGGGGTGTGGCTGGACAAGAACCTCACCTTTAACACTCAGGCCACAAGGCTCTCCGCCATCTGCTTTGGACTTCTTCGGACATTGAAGAAGGTCCTACCCCTGCTCCCAATGGAGGCCAAACAAACAGCTATTCAGGGCCTAATACAATCACGCCTGGACTCAAACAACGTCCTTTACCTGGGAGCCCCAGAGTACTCTTTAAATAGGTTGCAACTGGTGCAGAACTGTGCGGCCCGCACTCTACTGCAAATTCCACAAAGAACCTCAGTCAGAGAGGCACTGACCAGCCTTCCTTGGCTACCAGTGCGAAAAAGAGTGACCTTTAAGGCAATGTGCATTGCCCATCAGGCCTTCTGGGACTCGGGCCCAAAACTCTTGCGTAGCCTAGTCAGCCAATACCACCCTGGCCGTGAACTACGTTCCAGCCAGGCCTTTATGGCAACAATTCCCAGAATCAAGAGATCTAGAGCAGGTGGAAGAATGTTCACCCTTAACGCCTCAAAAATCTGGAACACCCTTCCCCCTCACCTGAGATCTAACCCGAACCTTGCCTCTTTCCGCAAGCAATTAAAAACTCATCTATTCAAATCCCCGTAATCATTTCAGCCTCCCCTTTTTTTCCTCCTAGTCTCTGACAGTCTCACTACACCCCTTCTGGTTCCCTAGCGCTTGGACGCCTCAGGGCAGCAATCGCGCTGTACAAATGTATTTTCATTCATTCATTCATTCATTCATTTCATTCATTCATGAGTAGCTCACAGTGACGCACTCGCAGTGAACTTGCATTTGACAAATATTAGTACCATGCTTACGGTAGCACAGGATAGATAAAGTTTCAGAAGTGTTAAAAGACAAGCATCCTCCGCAAACTGCAGTTCGAGCTTTTATGCTTTGATCCTTCCTGAACTCAGGCGGAACAAACACATCAAAGAGCAACCACACAGAAACATTGTTGCCATGAAGGTACTCAGTGCACTGGGAGCACCACAGGACTGAAGTCACTATTACTGAGTCACACAGCTCTAAACTGACTGCTGACAGGAGGCACCACTATCCCTGAAAACGGAGAGAGCCACATTAACTCTGAGCTGGTGTATGGCAGGATGCAAGGTGACAATCTAAGGACTTATGCCTCTTCCATTTAAGTTGTACAAATTTCAGACACTGTGCTATGTGAAAACACTAGTGGTCCATTTGAAAGATCCACCATCCTGGGACACCTGGAAAAAATAAATTACAAATGAAAATTCATTGCACGGATTGTGTATTCTCATTATTAGGGGAGAAAGGCCTGACAGGAGAAGGGTAAGGAAAGGATGAAATGGAGGATGAAGGCAATTTTTAATGAGATAAAATATTGAGGGGTAAGGTGGGGGAGTTTCATGGGTGACAGTTAAAACAATGATGGAGAAAAAAAGGTTGTGTGCAGTACTTAATTTGATTTAATTAAGCAATCCAAAAAAATGCAGGTGCCCAAAGATTTTAGCAGCTCGTCTCGTCAGCACTGACAAACATCATTGTTGATGAATACCAGTGCTGCTTAGTCTTGATACAATCTCATGCCTCTTTCTTGCACCATCCTGCATTTCCTGTGTTTTTATCTCACTCTTGTAGCATCTTTCTCATCCCTGCTTTTGCAAAATGTCACTATTTTCCTATCCTTCTCTTTCTCCTAATTTCTTCCTTTTCTGTCTCTTGATCTGTTTTAAAGTCTGATTGTGAAAAAAGTCCAATTTTCCCTGAATGGGTGCTGGTGTCCACTACACTTATTTCGGGGTGGGCTATGACCCAAAGGAGAATAATGCGATGGGAGTTGCTAAGAAAGATGTAGATGGACAATAAAGTAATAGGTGGTGTAGGATATGAGGCAGTGCAGAAACTAGTGAGTGGTGTAGTACAAGGGAACATGGGAGTGTACGGCTGAGAGCGGGGAAGAATGAAAATGGAAAGATGAAGGTATCAGAGATTAATAGATCTCTATAAATGTACCAGTTGTGCACAGAACACCACAGGGAAGATGAGAGACTGGAATTGAGGCTGAGAGAGAGAGAGAGAGAGAGAGAGAGAAGGGGGGGGGGGGAGAGAGAGACAGAGACAGAAAGAGACTGTAAGGGCAAGTGAGAGAAACATAACACTGAATTAAACTAAACAACTGAGAATGTCGATGCATATGGGCTTTGATTGCTGAATGTGGCTGTCCTAAAAGGCAATGTTTTTTTATCTATATGGCTATGTGACCATAAGGTGACCTCAAAACACTGAGAAAAGGGATAAGATTGAGGAGAAACAGAAAAGAGGGACCAAGAGACAGAAAAGAAGAAACACTAGAGTGAATGAGAAAGGTGCCTTGCTGATGGAGTGGTCTACACCAAGCTAGAACAAAAAGTGCTTCGTGAGTAGTCAGCCATAGGAGTCTGGCCAACAAACAGATGGAAGGAAAAAGAGCAATAATAAGGAGTAGGAGAGAGGAGGAAGAACAGGAAATGGAAAGTAGTAGATGAGTGGTATGACAATGTGATAAGGAAATAACAGAGATTCTAAAATTGGAGCTCTCTTTAAGAATGATTAGGAAAGGCAGAAAGATCCACTGAGAGCCATGAAACGGTCCACCTGCTTCATTATGTCAACCGCAAGATCTCTCATTATTCTCAATGTGATATACACTGTCCTGTGTGTCCTCAGCTGAAGATGGCTAGGTCGACAGGGAGGGAACGAGTGATAGCGAGCTGGGCTGCTGGATACACCGAGGCCATCAGGGCTGGAAATGTTGCCTCTTTAATTATGTTTAAGAGGGGTATTGGGCAAAAGTAAGGTAAGCAAAAGGGCAATGCTTCAAAAGGAAAAGACTAAGGGGCTGATTTAGACCTCAGAGGATGGTATTTACTGTATCAGGGCAATCGAGTAAAATACTCTGTTGCCCCAAAAGAGTACCTACCCTCTGAAACTAGAGATGTCTATGACCCAGTAAACATCTGCTATAATTGTAGCTCCTGTCAACATATTAAAAGTTTGATGGACGGCTCCATCAACATGATCTTACAGACAAACCTTTAACCTGTTTTTCTATTATCAAAAAAACGAATCCCAAAGCAGGATTGTGTTTTTTGAAAAAAAAACACAAATAATTATGATCCTTGCACCATGGATGTTGTGTTTGTAATATGGGGTCATTTTTGCATTTTTCACTACCCCTAACCGCTAGGTTTTACCTTGCAGTGATGAACAGTGAACGCTGGCTATTTAACCACCAACTTTAAATCGGGAGGGCAGTCAAATGGCCAAATCTCCAATAGCCCTGACTTCACTGGGTCGTCAGAGGTGTATGTCAGTGGCAAAGACAGAGTAGTCTCATTCATTGAGGTAGGCAAAACTTTGGACTGTGTAAGCATTAAAATTAAGTAACTGTTTTACTAAACTCTAAATTGGAGCCTAGGTGTCTAAGTGCAGATGTTTACTGTCTTGAAGTACTTTCTCTCTGCCTATATAAACCATTCCTCTATCTCTGAAAATCATATGAGATTACGATTGGTGGACCTATTCCAATAGCCACGTCCATGAATATCACAGCATTGTAAACCCTTGTATTTCTGAAACTCTCTTTTTCTCACACAGATTTATTATTGTTGATCCAAAACCCTTTCAGTTATTTATTCTTAATAAGCCCTCTCAGTTGTCTTAGAAGCTAGTTTTATGTTTTTGCCATTTGTTCCTGCTAGAAATTTGTTACGCCATTACTGAGCATTTACATAAGTCTAATTTTATGATTCTACCACCCAGTACAACACTCAAACTGAAATACCCCTACTGTGCTATCAGTAAAAAGATCTATAAATTTGGCAAGACCAGCTCAGTCATTCTTCATGCACTACTGGCAGATATTTTCACAAATTGTGTTGTATTCTGCTGCTATGTTCATGGGTATGTTGCAAGTTTATGTATCTGGTCTTTACAGTGGCCAACATGCATATATTGCATTGTGGCAGGGGCTGCTTACAGCACAGCCCGCCAAAATGTCCTATATGCGGGATGCCACCGCTAGGATGCCGGTGGCATCCTAATTGGCAGTGCAGGACCGCCGCACCACTGGCAGCTGTCCCAGAACTACTAGGGTGGCGTGCGGACTGGAGTCTGCCCGCCATCCTAATAGATCCCATAGTGTCAGGGGTCCCACAGACCAAATTACAATGCTACCGCCACAGTGGTGGTAGCATTGTACATGTTTTCCATTGCGGCAGGTGCTACTGGCTGAAGCACCTGCCGCAATGGAAAAAAGGATGTGTTACACATCCCTGTACTACATGACAGGCACCATGCAGTGCCCCCACACCCAAAGAAAAGGGCCAGGGGTGAAGGCGGCCTGCTACAGGCCCCCAGTGTCCATACCCACCATGGAAAGGCTGGTGGGAAGGACTATCCTATTGCCTACGATGTTGCCTGGTAGGCACCACCACCATTATAGGGATTGGGAGGCCCTCCGAAGCTCCGGCGGGCTCAAGAAGCCCTTCGGATGCATGGCGGTCAGGCTTTCCTCCCCCTGCACACCACCCGCCATCAAGATCTGGCAGACGGAAAAGCTGCTTAGGATGGCGGGGAGGCCACCACCAACAGCAGTAATCTGTTTTGGTGCTTTATGTTGTTGTACAACCAACTTTGTGGCAAATGTGGATTGCATCTAAGGCATATCCATTCCAAGAATATCTGATGGGAGCTAGATTTCTGTACTTCTATGTATGAAGAAGGAGTGCAGATTCAATAACCTATATGTTGCAGTGCTAGACATGAGACGTCCTGCTCCTGACAGCAAAAGAGTCTTCTTATGTACTAACATCCTATCCTACAAATATAATGCTATTAAACACAGTATGAACAGAACATTAACTAGGTTCACATACAAGATATCCAAACCCTAAATATAGTGGTAAAAATATTGTGTCCGAAATATACAACACCATTTTTTTTTCCTTCAACTATAACATAAATTACAACAATTTTACTATTCCCAATCCAGCCAGTGCAACAGTAGAGAAAGCATCAGACTCAGGAGAGTTACATTTACTATTCCCACTCCAGTCTGTGCAACAGCAGGGAAAGTGTTGGACTCAGGATGGGTAATATTTACTATTCCCAGTCCAGTCGGTGCAACAGTAGAGAAAGCGTTGGACTCAGGAGTGGTAAAATGTAATTCCTACTCCAGTCTGTTCAACAGTAGGGAAAGCGTTGGATTCAAGAGGGGTACCGTTTACTATTCCTGCTCCAGTCAGTGCAACAGTAGAGAAAGCTTTGGACTTTTTTAAAATTACTATTCCCATTCCAGTCACCAGAACAATAGGCAAAGTGTGGGACTCTGGAGGAGTACATTTTGCTATTCCCACTCCAGTCTATGCAACAGGAGGGAAAGTAGTTCACTTCAAACGAATACCTTAGTTTAATGCAAGCATTATTTGCATAAAATTATAAGACTATTAACCTAAAATTATATATATATATATGTAAAAAACAATTGAAATAATTATAAATCTTTCAAATAATTAATACAATAAAAAATGTTATTTATTAATTATTTGATTACATTTTCAAACTACAGGCCCACATACCTAACAATGCACATTCAACATAATTTCCCAATTTACATAATTAATTAACAATTAAGAAAAAATAAATAATTTAGAATTAAACAATCATTATTTAATAACCTCTCCATACCCCCCACAAATCCAACAACCTGCACCTAAAATGTAAATTAGAAAATTATAATAATTACACCAATCGCACAACAAATTAACAATTAATTAATTAATAATGTATTAATAATTAGTCCATTATTCTTTCATAACCTTCCTGCCCTGTACCCATACAAACCCATTAACCTGCACCTACAATCTTAAAAAATATTACTTACACAATTTATATTCTTAATATTCAAGTAAATAATTATCATTCATTAAAAAAAGTATAAATGAATTATTCCTAATTGACTTCCCACCCTGTACCCCTACAAACCTCACAACAAACTTTGACACTGTTAATTACTATTTTACAATAATATTAAAAATATAAATAACTTACAATTACAAACTATATTTAAAAACATTAACAAGAATTACACAAACAATATCAAAAATACATCCTATTAAAATATTATTAAAATGCATAAATAAAACTAAAAAACAATATTTCTTACCTTTAAAAATCAATACTTTTTTCAACGATATTTCTGCACACAATATTTCTGTCAAGATGTTGGAAACCCAATATTTCTGAAACTCAATATATCAGCTTGATATTTTGTCTGAATACCCAAAAACGAAACAAAAAAGGCTCCATTGGCTATCAATTTTCTAATATAGCATGAGGGGAGGGGGATTTGCCAAATCACTTGCAAAATATTTTTACGTGTTGTTATGGTGAAACCAATTCAACTGGGCACAGACTATTTGCTAATTGCCCCAAAAACTGGATCAACAAACCTAAAATTCCACTTTCTTCCAGGTTCAACATTCAACATTTAATAGGATTAAATTACTATTTGAAACACTCTGAAGTTGGCTTCTCCTCCAATGTTCAAAATCATAGCCACCAAAAAGTTTAGGTCTAGTCGCCCCCTGACACATAACAAATCATTCTAATGAGATAAACAACTTAGAAATAAACATTTTACATCAATTAAAAATAAAATAAAATATCACTTTTTTTTAAATCAGCTTAGTTTCTGATATTGATGATATCAAACAAAACCAAGAAAAATACATCCACAAAAATAGATTAAAAAAATCAATAGAAAATTGCAAAAATTCAAAGTCTAAACATAATATACACTGGGAAAAATTATAGTCATGAGAAACCATCCATCCAAAACAAAATATAAAAACTGCTCAAGGAAAACTGAAAAAGAAAGGAAATTAAAAATACCAATGGATACCATATAACCAATCTTATTCCCTTTATAATAACAAAAAAGCATCCAAAAAATGGGGAACGTCCTCGAGTCTGACAAAAAAACAACTGTAAAAATACACAATAAACTTTTAACATAACAAGTAAAATACCATTAATTGTAAAATAACATACATATAATACAGTTTAAGAAAACATAAAATTTGACCATATATATTGTGTGAAGGCCCACTGCGGTAGATGACCAAAACGATAAACTACATTTTAATGCTTGACCAATAAACCAATACACTAAGATATAATAAATATACGAATCCTAAACACATCCCCCAACTACAAATCACCAACAAAATAACTTAAAATGGCTCTTACCTGATCTGTAGAGGAGCAACAGGTAACCTCGACCCCATGAAAGCTTGAGCAACCTAAAATTAGGTTAAGAGACTGAAATATCAAGGTGGTGGTAAAAATAATTGCCAGGAAATGAATAAAAAGAGAATGATACCTATCTTTAGAAAACAAAGGAAAATAAATAATACACTTTATTCATTTTATGTCTTGGAAAAAATATTAAATTGTGAAAAATTTACAAAATGTAATAAGGAAAATATATTAAAATGTACTGACATTAGTATATGTATTAATTCACAATAGTTAGTGGTATATAAAAATATAACATGTTTGTAAAATGGTTTTGTGAAAAATAAATCTTGCTTAATACAAAAAATTATTATAAAACAAGTGTCATAGGAATGCTACAATATGTACAAGTCTATAACATATTTGTAAAATATCTTGTTTATAAAGTAAAAATATGAACATGTAACAAAAATCACTCAAAAAAATGTTTGTAACAATAATGCTCTGATTACAAAATTGGCCAGTCGGACTGCAGACCGCTATCGCGTCAGTCAGGAGACCACTTGACGAGCAGTCAGCAGTCTGACCACCCAATTATAATAGAACCGCCATGCTGGTGGTTGGAAAGTGCTCTTTAGCACTGCAGCTTGTGTTGCAGCCCAGGATAAGGGATGCAGCACAAGCCACAGTGTTAAAGAGTACTTTGTGCATATCCATGCACCATGTGGTGCAAAGCACATGGTGTATGAATGTGTTTGGGAGCACTGCATGTACCCCAGTGCCACTTTATAGTGGAGAATTTGAGATATCATCAGTGATGTCACTGACCATGTCATGAATGAGGCACTATGTGATGTCATCAGCAGTGCATTGGGGTCGTGAGTTATAGTTAGCTGAACTAACTATAACAGCCACATTTTTCTGGTTATGTAGGAGTGAAATGTCCAACTAACTATCATGTCCCTGAAACCTGTGTATTTTTCAGTGATTTTCCAAATGTTTTTTAAATGCTAATTTCTAAGTATGCCTACAGAGGTGCAGAAAGAGGAAGAAAGGCGCAGAAAGAAGCAAGAGAAATGCAGAAAGAGGCAACGGAAGTCCAGAAAGACGAAGAAAGGTGCAGAAAAAAGCAAGAGATGTGCACAAAGAGCCAACAGAGGAGCAGAAAGAGGCCTTGTTGTAAAGTCATCCTGTGCCCCCAACGTTTTGCTGACGGGTACTGGTGGTAACTGACTCTGACTAACCAGGCCTGGAGCCAGTGGTATGCTGAAAGACACTTAGAATATAGTGAAAATACCTACATATACTAGGGTACACCATGAGTTGGGATACCCCTGTGATTGGCATGACCTCCCCTGAATGGACAGGGGGATTAAAATACCTCTAACTAAGATGTGCAGAAGGAGGCAAAAGAAGTGCAGAAAGAAGCAACAGAGGTGTTGAAAGAGGCAAGAGAGGTACAGAATAAAGCAAGTGAAGTGAAGAAAGAGGCAAGTAAGGTACATAAAGAGACAACAGGGGTGCAGAAGGAAGCAAGGCAGGTGCTTAAAGAAGCATGGAAAGCGCAGAATGAAGCAACAAGGGTGCAGAAAGAGGCAAGAGAAGTACAGAAAGAAGCAACAGATGTGCAGAAAGAGGCAAGAGAACTGCTGAAAAAGGCAAGAAAAATGCAGAAAGAGGCAAAAGAGGTACATAAAGGGATAACAGGGGTGCAGAAAGAATCAAGACAGGTGCAGAGAGAAGCATGGAAAGTTTACAATGAAGCAACAGGGGTGCAGAAAGAGGCAAGAAAAGTGTAGAAAGGAGCAAGTGGGGTGCAGAAAGAGCCCTCAGAGGTGCAAACAGAGGCAAGAGAGGTGCAGAAACAGGCAAGCGAAGTACAGAACGAGGCAAGAGAATTGCTAAAAGAAGCAACATAGGTGTAGAAAGAAGCAAGAAAAGTGCAGAAAGAGGCAAGTGAGATGCAAAAACAAGCAGAGACAGAAAGAGGGAAGACTAGTGCAGAAAGAGAAAACAGGGGCGCAGAAAGAAGCAAATGAGGTGCAGGAAGAGGCAACAGCTGTGCAGAAAGAGGGAAGAGAGGTGCATAAAAAGGCAAGGAATGTGCAGTAAGAGGCACGAAAGGTACATAAAGAGACAACAAGGGTGCCGAAAGAAGCAAGACAGGTGCAAATAAAAGCTTGGAAAGTGCGGAATGAAACAACAGGTTGCAGAAAGAGGCAAGAGAAGTGTAGAAAGGAGCAAGTGAGGTGCAGAAAGAGCCAACAGAGTGCAAAAAGAGGCAAGAGTGGTGCATAAACAGGCAAGAGAAGTGCACAAAGAGGCAAATTAGGTATATAAAGAGACAACAGTGGTGCAGAAAGAAGCAAGAAAGGTGCAGAAGGAAGCATGAAAAGTGCAAAATGAAGCAACAGGGGTGAAAACAGAGTTGTAGAAAGAAGCAAGAAAATTGCAGAAAAAGGCAAGTGAGATGCAAAAACAAGCAGGAAATGTACAGAAGAGGGTAAACAAGTGCAAAAAGAGAGAACAGAGGTGCAGAAAGAGGGAACAGAGGTGCAGAAAAAGGCAAGAACAGTGCAGAAAGAGGCAAAAGAGGTACATAAAGAGACCACAGGGGTGCAGAAAGAAGCAAGAGAAGTGTAGAAAGAAGCAAGTGAGATGCAGAAATACCCAACAGAGGTGCAAAAAGAGGCAACAGAGGTGCAGAAATAGGCATGAGAAGTGCACAAAGAGGCAAGGAAATTGCTGAAAGAAGCAGCAGAGGTGTAGAAAGAAGCAAGAAAAGTGCAGAAAGAGGCCAGTGAGATGCAAAAACAGGCAGGGAAGGTAAAGAAAGAGTGAAGGAAAGTTCATAAAGAGATAACAGAGGTGCAGAAAGAAGCCACTGAGGTTCAGAAAGAGGCAACAGTTGTGCAGAAAGAGGGAAGAGAGTTGCAGAAAGTACAAGAGATTTGCAGAATGAGGTCAAGAGAAGTGCAGAAAAAGAAAGAAACATGCAGAAAGAAGCAACAGAATTTCTGAAGAGGCAAGAGAGGTGCAGAGGGAAGCAAGAGCGGCTTGCACACCATCAGTACCAATTTAACACCCACATTTAGCAATAAGTAACAGGTGACCATTCTAGAATTGTAAAGGGCCTTCCACCATGCTGTGACAAAATGTTTTCTGCATTTTTGGTAACATTTGACCCGTGTCAGCTAAAAACAAGGCTTTTTTCTGCAGATTAGGATGCAGATAATGAATTATGCGGCTAGTGCAAAAAATGTATAATTGTGCGAAAGTCGGTGCAGCCGAACAGTCACATAATTCCAGTGGCCCTGCTCATACCTCTGACTAGGTCCACAAGTGCTCCTCAGTGATTCCATCTTTTTTTGTCTCACTGAGTTCATAGTGGAGCTTCTATGGAAACGGGGAAGAGTAAACCTGAGGTTACCACTGCACAACACAGACTACCATACCACATAATTACTCTACATAACACATATTCACACTCTACATAATCCCTACACACTAAATAACAGATACTTTCTAGCCACATAATTTCACTGCAAAACTTATCCCATAATTTCACTACACACAACGTATCCACTCCACTTCCAAAAACATTATTAAAAAACTTTTGCTTTTACAATGCCAGTAGCTCTAATTCTTGCAAATGCGAAACCTATTAAATTGCGCACACTTCTTTAACTAGTAGTCCCGTTTGCAGAGTGATGGAGAAAGGGTGCTGGGCTTCTGACCACGATCAGGAATTCTGGTGCGTAGGGCTTACAGGAGGTACCAGTAGGGCTTCTTGGCCTCCAAAGCCCCTCAGGAGTAAATTGGAAGTCATCCCCATCACGTAGTCTGCCAGAAGGCGCGTTTGCACAATGGTGGAGAAAGGGGGGCATGGCCTCCAAAGATGTCTTAGCAATCCCACTGTGCGGGACTTACTGGAGGTAACAAGAGGGGTAGTTGGCCCCCAAAGACATCTTTGAGGGCCAACTACCCCTCATATTACCTCCAGTAAGTCCCACACAGCAGCACTGCTGAGTTCGAAGAACAGGCCATGCCACCTCTTCCCACCACTCTACAAACGCGCTCCCTGGTGTGCTCTTGGGTGGGGATTGAAGTCCCCTTTGCTGCTGGGGGTAGTTTAGGGGCCAACTAGCCTAGCTCTTACCTCCAGTAAGCCCCACACAGTGGGATTGCTGAGAGGGTGACAAAGGCCAAACACCCTTTCTCCACCACTCTGCAAACACACCTCCTGGCGCGTTCTAAGTTGGGGGATTAAGTCCCCTTGAATACTGAGGGTCCCTGGGGGTCAACTAGCCCACCAGATACCTGCAGTATATGCCAGACAGCTGGATTGCAGAGAGGTGGTCCAAGGCCATGCCCCTTTTTACACCACTCTGCAAACATGGCTTCTGGCGCACTGCTGCTCGGAGGATGAAGTCCACTTGTGTCCTCAGGTCCTAAGGTCACGGGTGGACTTCACCTCCGAGCAGCAGTGTGCCACGGATCCCAAGTTGGCTGCCAACACATTTTAGTTTGGAATGTTGGCAGAAAATTAGAATTGAGCTCATGCTCGGAAGCGTTTGCGAATCCTCCTCGGTGCTCAGATTTCGAAACTTTACTTTTTTAAATTTCTCGGGAAGTACCAAATGGATTTACACCATTTAAAAAAAGGTCACTTTCTGAACCAAGTGCTACCATTTTGCCGAATTTGGTGTAATTCTGGAAAGCAGTTCGGGCTGTAGCCTTGGCTAAAGTTTCCTATGGCAATTTACATGGAGAAAACGTGTTTTGGGACTCCCCCTTTTTTCTCGGCCCCCGCTTGAAGATTCACCCCGAAACTTTCAAGACAGGAGCTGACCTGTGTTAACCTTTTTTGGGGGGAAGTTCACGAGGATTTGTCAAACGGCACCAAAGATACTGGCAAATCAAAAAAATGCTTTTCCTGTGGATAACAGTTCCTAACTATAACTGCCTACTGGTACCTACCTATTCATAAATGTAATGGAAATGATTATCATCTAATGCATTGATAGTGATTGTGGAATGAACAATGTCATCGTATATTATGTTTAGGCTGTCCGGAATTCGGTTTAACCAGATTGTACCCGACAGTACCCTACCGGCTGAAAAATCAGCTGACTCAGTTTAAACCGAGTGTCGCTGATTATTTACATTTGTTTCACTGCTTGGCCACTTGAGGGAGCCAAAGCAGTACAACACAGAACTATACGGCAAACTGCAATCTGGAAGCAAGCAGTAGGGAACACTATGATTCACCCCCACTAAATTAGGGAAGAAGCAATGGATGGAAAGGTTGTTGAGTAGGGTCAGGCCGTATTGAAATTGCTGTCCGGATTATGCCTGGCCTTCATACCTAACCACAGCATTCAACAATGAGACGACGGCCGCCGGTGTTCCAAGACTAAACAGGCGAGTTCTAAAAGGGAGCTCTTTTTACTCCACTTTTCACAATCCTCCGTCCCACCCTCACTCTGCGTGTCCCCTCTACCTGTAAATCTGCAGAGTGCCCCGTGGCCTGCCAAATAGCGAGGGAACTATCTGCCCTCTTTTGCCCTGAAAGGTAGTACAGCATTTTTCTGCTTGCAGTTTTCTTTGTTTTTCAATATTCAGAGGTGGCTCACCCGGATCTCGAGCTTCATGTGTAATTAGCGCAATAGCCCTTCTGAAACATTCCCTGCAGGTGCATGGGAAAGAGGCACATTCATTTGTAAGGCACTGGCAGCAACTTCTTAGCTGGCTGCACTGTGAATGACGGGATGGGTTGGATTGGGATTGCAATTCGGCCCAGGCTCTCCAGGAAAAGTAGCCCACATTCCAAGATCGTCTCTTTATTAATCACCGTTTTTTACCAAATTGACTGGCATTTTAATGTTCTGGCTGGCATGAAAATGTCTAGTAAACCTGCCAGAATAAGCCATAACTAATAGTTAACAATACACAGGAAGAAAAACAAAATAAAATGAATATGGATGTTTATAGGAGTCTTCTTTAGTTATCACGGCCTGGCCTTTGCAGAATCTAGCCGGATATTTTGTGTAGTTTTATATAGTGCTATCTCGACCCATAAGGCAGTAGAGCGATTTACATGTGTACCAATTACATTACAAAAGATCAAATCTAGTTTTACTTTAGGCCTTGGGCGATTAGGTGAGCCGTCCAAAATCACTGTATGCTTAGCCAATGCTGGGACTCTGTCGGGTCACAGAGAGGCCCAAACAAAGGCACCCCCCTCCATAAAGGCCTAAATGACACTGGAGCCTAGATGAGAATACCTCTCCCCCTGCGAGGCCCTTGCATACTTCTCCTCCCCCACCCAATATTGCCTGCAGGTGGTGCCCTGACGGGGAGGGGAAAACACTGCTGCTGGGCCGGTCTGACACATGGGGAGAGCCGAGGTGTGAAAGCCCAACGGCCAGAGCAACACTTGGCCCCCAGCCTGGCTCAGATGTTGCGGAGGGTGTGTCTGAGGCAAGGATAGCCCAGCACACTGATGTACTCCCCCATCCCTCCCCTCAGTTTGTCAGCACAATAGGGGAGTGGAACAGCACGAAATGTTCTGTGGGCTAGTTGACTGAGGCCCTGAAAACATTTAGCGAACATGTGAACATTTTCGGCTTGTGGGCATGAGATACGTGGGCATTGTTTAATAGAATTGTACAATGTTATATCGGGTCATATAAAAATTGTATAACATGCAAAATAATTATGCTCTTAGTCAAGCAGATGTGGAGTACAGATACATTCTGACCAGGGAATATAGATTCTGGTGACCATTGTGACTACTTCAATGTTGTACTGTGTAGTTTAGACTCAGTGAATTTGGCTTTTAAAGCATAAATAGATTATAGATTTTCACTAAACACAAGTTTTAAAAGTGTTTGGTTGCAATAGAAAGAGTAAGGGTAATAATTTAAGAAAAACTATAGCTATTTGAATAAATTGTAATTCCCTTAGAAATTCTTCGAAACACTTGATTGTTGTGTTTAAAAGCAGGTGTAACTGAGTTATACTTTGCTGGTGCCTTTTATAGCTGGTATTTAGAAGCTATTTTTCAAAGTAATGAATGAACAAAACATAAGAATTTGATAACGTTTTTTTAAATTTTACAACAGATTTAGGCCAAAGTAGCCAGTGTCTTAAAACCACCTTCTTAAGGAATTTGGGATCATAAACCATCGTGGTGCACAATGTTACACAAACATTCTGTCCAATAAACCCTTAAGAATAGCAATAGAATATAAAATGTGCTTGTTTTTACAAAAACAAGCTTGTGTGAGATTAGGTGAGTTGTCCAGAATCACAGGATGCTTAGCCTATGCTGGGAATCTGTCAGGTCACAGCGAGACCTAAACAGAGCCACACCCCCTCCACCACGGCCTAAAATACACTGGGACCGGCCCAGTATACCTGGCCCCCAACAAGGCCCATGCGTACTTCTTCCTACCCCACCCACTATGGCCTGCATGTTGTGGCCTGGTGGGGAGGGGGTAACACTGCTGCTGGGCTGGTCCGACACATGGGGGTCAAGGTGTGAATGGTCCAAGAAACCCTTTGCCCCCAGCCTGGCTAAGATGGAGTGGAGGGTGTGACTGAGGTAAAGATGGCCCAAGGGACGCTGCCATACTCCTCTCCTTGTTCTGTGGGCTGGTTGACTGAGGCCCTAAAAAACGAGCCCAGAAGTGACCCTGAAGCACCGACCTATCATCCATTCTGACCCTCATTGGGTATTGGGGCAGTGAACCCAATATTGAAGATAGTGGAAACAACTTGTCTGTTGCACATAGAACAGCCCTTCTAAGTTCATTAAAAAGTTGTTAAATTGAAAATGAATATAATTCGGTATTACAGAATCTCCACAGAGGAGTAGAGGCTCATACTGCAAAGATGGGTCAGTCCTACAACCAAACTCATTGTAATCAGATTTAGCTCCGAATTGCATTAAGACTTATGCAAGCAACCCCCACATTCAGTTGATTTCATAAGTTGCAAAAGGGACATGTCGCTCTGGGAAGTGTCTTGCAACTTGCAGTAGCTCCCTTGCTGCCTGGCACAGTTTTTTTTGTTGTTGCAGGATTTGCATTGTTTGTTTCCCTTTTGCTCGATAAACAGTGGAAACTGGGGTGCACGGGTAGTGTGTATGTGTGCGGGAGCTCAGGCTCGTGCTTCGTGAGCCTTTTGCATGCTGAGTTCTGGAGGAGCCTCTTTGTATCTGGGAAGAAGAGTCTGAGTCTTTGTCTGGAGTGGTTTCCACCATCCTTTAGAGTTTAGAGCATTCCTCCCCAATTGTTATACCCGCAGCTACTGAAGGACTGGGTTCTTTGGACCCAGCGGTGCCAGGGCACAACACCTGAAACCTTCGTGGGTAACCTGCTCCGGCGTACAAATCACAGAGACACGGGACACTTCCTTCGGCGTCAAAGAGTCAAGGTTTATTTACTGCAGGGAACACAGAAGTCACAAGAAGTACATCGAGTGTAGTTCGGGGAGACTGCTTCAAATTGTATTTGTGGATCGCTCCTTTTATACAGTTTCTACCCATAGGATAACATGATATACAATAGTTTACAACCTGGTTCCCACAAGTCGCTCTCAGAGGGGTCGCTTAGATCACTTTGAAACACACAAGATCCGGAACATAAGTGCGGAAACATTTGGCGGTTCCCAACTGTAAAAACCCATCTTCCCACCATTAGCAAATTCCAATCAGCAGTAAAGTAGATCGAAATAGGAACGAAGACAGGTGCAGAGGAAGACGGAGACAGTGGGGAGATCGGAAAGGGTGTAAAAGGGGAGTGTCGAGAAGCACGAGATACAGGCATCAAAGGGACGTGCCTAATGAGATGCACAACTGAGACAATAAGCCCGTGCGGCAAGATGAGCCTCGAGCGGCGCCATCTGCCTTACAGTAGCATCCCCCTCGTCATAAAGACACTTTCAAAGAACATGTGTCTTCCGCAAATATCTTGGGAGTCCCAGGGTCGCGAAGCGGACAACGTCCGTTCGCTGGCTACTTGAGGGCAAGAGACAAAATGGATGCCGTATCTAAGATGGAACCCGTGGGTACAGATGACAAACCCACATAACAAACGAACGGTTTAAGTTAGCACAGCGAAACTGCGCACACTTGCTAAACTCGTCATTTGCGGTTCATAGATACTAGACTCGACCATATTCGTGTGAGTCGAAAACACCACTTACAATTGTCACGGAACCTCAGACGCTCCTTTTGCCCTCATGTAGGCAAGCACTAGTCGGAATCATACTCGATATTCATCAGACCATCAAGATGTCGTTGTAGCATAGCTCTGTCCAACCGAGTCCCCTTGGTAACAGATGGTTGTCTCATACACGTTGTAGCACAGAGGCCACATAAGGCAGGACCACACTGCACACAAAGGCAACACGTGAACAGGAACACTACCACAACCCCGATGATCGTCAGAATCTTCCAACCCCAAGTCGACACCAGGCCCCAAAACCAACCAAGTAGCGTCCAATCCCCTACATCCACGTGTATGGATTCGGAGATCTTGTGCAACTTCGAGATGGCTTGATAGACAGTAGGAGCATTATCTGGAATGAAAATGCAACAGCTCGAATGGATCACTTTACATACCCCACCGCGATCTGCTAAGACAACATCTAAAACCATACGGTTTTGTAATGTCATAAGTCTCTCCGCCTGAAGTTCTGTGGTGATATTACCAAGGGCACTGGCAGTAATGTTAGCTGTCGATTCTACCACTCGAGTCAAATGTCTCAGGTTCCTACTATTAACCATAGGTCCCCAAAACGGGAGGAAACCCTTGAAAAAGTCTCCTGCCTCTTGACCGGCAGTATCCTCTTCACTAATTACGCCTCGTACAACTCTAGTCTTATGATAATCGGCATCTACAGTAAACGTCGGAGGCAACAGATTTGCAACAAAACATGAGCCCATGAAGTCTGCGGGCAACCATGTGTATGCACGATCATGACAGATGAAGTACGTACCCTTGGCAGCCAGAAGCACAGGGATCGGGGACATTGACAGAACGTAACTTTCAGTGCAAGCACTTACTCCAAGTGAGGCTTGCGAGCCACGACCCACAAGACAAACATTACCAGTGTGGGGTACGACCCATATTGGAGACGAGCTTTTAAGCTGCTTTTCATTAGTGAACGTACTATATTCCCCTCTATTCGGTGCCCTATAGGCTTGTACCTCTGCCTTAGGGATGAGATAAGCATCATAGATCTCATCTTCCAAATCCTGTATTATCATCGATACCACCCACTGCCATGAGGTAGGACCCGGTTTGGGGGAACGTTCTGGAGAGGGGTGGAAACCTAGTGCGCTCGAAGCATTGTTTGGTATGCTCGAGCTGACCCTTGGGAACTATACGGTAACACCAGATATGGAATTCCCTTACCCGTAGTATGTGGCATCAACCCACACACCCAACAATTAGTAGTGTTAACCACTAACTGATGCTGATGGAGGAGCTGGATAAAGGAATTGTTGCGGAATTCTACACGTCTAGCCTGTTCGTGTTCTGGTAACATATGAAAGGAATGAGGAGAAGCAGTAGAAGTAATGTTAGGGTAAGGAGTAGGAGTAGGGGTAGGAAGTAAGAAGTAAGACATAGTGTAATACACCCCACCCGCCAAAAATGCGGAAGCAGTTAAAAACAATACAAACAATTGGGATACAAAACATTTCGTACGACTAAGTTTCTGCAGCTTGACTCTATATGCCTGAGCTCCTTCCAAATCATTCAGCTTCAAAAATGCCATTTCCCTACGACCGTCCGCAACGTTTCTTGACGCACTTCGTTCTGTGCAGCAATAGTCAATTCCCAGGAGTTCCTAGGAACCGACGGCCTTTAACCTAGCGTCAAGACCTACTGTCCAGAAGGAGGTACGCGCGCGGCCCTACGGCCCTCAATACACAATATGTATTTATTTAGCACAATAATTCAGCTGTGGAAGGAAAAAGATACAAGGAAGAAGCTTGATATATATATATATACAAAACAATTTTCAATGATACGAATGTTCAAAGTTGATCATGGGAAACGAAGATATTGCAGTTATCAATTTCAGCAAAGCAAGCAAAATTTTTATTTGTCCTTAGTGTGAGATCGCAAAGAATATCGATGTTTCCCGGGACGTGTCTGCACGTCGAACAAAGGATCTGTCGAAGAGACAGCGTCCTGCTGATCAGTTCGTTGGTCTGGTCTTGAGTCTCTTGCTGACAATGTTCCAACAATGGCTTTCTGCTGCACTGAGTGTTCACCAACAAGTTGTGCGTCACTGAAAGGTACAAACGCCGGCAATGTCGCTGCTTCTGTTGACGCAATGCCTTTCCTCACCCACGGGTCTGCCGGCAAAGGAATAGGGACTCGCTTACAATGGGTAGCATGTACCCAGTTCTTCCGTCCCTCAAGACGAACGGCAGTCCTCGTGGCCAAAAGCACCTGGTGAGGTCCAACAAAGCGGGGGTCCAGATTCTTCTTGCGCGAAAAATTTCGGGTGACAACCCAATCACCAGGCTGGAGCTGGTGGCCTGGACCCTCCGTCTGCGTCGGCAAGGCGTCGTAAACCTGTTGATGAATTAACCTCAGTTTAGCAGTCAAGTCATGTAAGTAGTCAATCAACATCGGGTACTCAAGATCAACGAATATACCTGGCCTAGGAACCCCCCACACATTCGCAGGACGGCCGAACACTATTTCATAGGGACTAAGCCCTATTCGGGAGTGTACAGTCGCCCTAGTTGACAGTAATGCTAGAGGCAAAGCGTCAGGCCACGAAAGTCCAGTCGTAGCCTGGATCTTCGCTAATTTTAGTTTAAGGGTGCCATTGTACCCTTCAACCAATCCAGCTGACTGGGGATGATTGGCGCTATGGAATTTCTGATTAATTCCAAGGCCCTTACACACACTCTTCATCACACTTCCAACAAACTCACTTCCGTTATCTGACCACACGACTCTAGGCATTCCATACCGAGGAAAGTATTCCTTCAGTAGGATTTTCGCAGTAGACAAAGCAGTATTATCTTTGAGGGGATAGGCCTCGATCCATCGGGAGAATGCGCAAACCACAACCAAAACGTATTTCAGGTTATTGCATCGCTCCATATGGATGAAGTCCAATTGGATCACCTCAAAGGGATACGAAGGAGGAGCAAAACTGCCAGGGGGAGTTGGGGTTCCTTTGCCAGGATTGTACATTATACACACCATACAATTCTTCACCAAACGTTCAGCACACTTAGTAATTCCATCATTCTTCCACACATCAGCCAACAACTTGCAAATACCTTTCGCGCTAATATGTGCTAACCCATGTGCCATTTGCACAACGGCCAGTACATACGCATCAGGCAACATCCATCTTTTCTGATCTGACAAATCAATCCAGCAACCATTCACATCCAACCTTCCCGTACTTTCTTTCCACTTCATCTTTTCAGTGTCGGTGGCCTCATTCTGAATTGCTTTCACACTCTCTATAGTATTCTCACACATACTTGATTCTGTAGGCCACCTAACCGAATTCGTCACATACATTCGAGTGCTAAGGTTCCGGGCAGTCTCCTTAGCAATCTCATCTGCAAACGCATTACCACGACCAACATCATCCGTCACTTTACGATGCGCACTACATTTAACAATTGCAACTTGAGCAGGCAAAGTCAATGCATCCAAAAGATCGTTCACAAGCTGGCCATGCTGTATTTTCGTGCCATGTGACGTCAAGAAACCACGTTCTCGCCACAATCGTCCGAAACTATGCGCTACACCGAAAGCATACTGACTATCGGTGTACACATTCACACGTTTACCTTTTGCTAATACACATGCTCTAGTAAGAGCGATCAGCTCTGCAGCTTGGGCAGAATTCTGATTCAATCTCGCAGTCTCAACAACAGTATTCAATGTCACCACAGCATAAGCAGTAGTCACATCACCATTCGGCAATTTAAAACATGACCCATCCACATACAGGATGCCATCCGGGTCTTCCAATGGGGTGTTTTTAAGGTCCACACGACCTTTTGTTTCCTCCTCTGTCCGCAAGTAACAGTCATGTTCTGTTACTGCATCTGACTCTGCACTAATTGGTAACAAAGTTGCCGGATTTAGGACATTACAACGTTTTATCTGAATGTGGCTTGCCAAGAGCGTCAATTCGTACCCAGATAACCTCGCACTCGTCAAGTGCTGAGTTTTCGTACGGTTCAAAAGAGTATCGACTGCATGCGGAACCATCACCGTAAGCATATTATCCATGACCAATCCTGCTGATTGTCGGATGGAGACCGCAGCTGCCGCAGTTGCTCTCAAACAACTCGGCAATGCTCTAGCTACTGGGTCTAAGGTCGAGGAAAAATATGCACATGGACGTTGCTTACCACCAAAAGGTTGCGTTAAGACGCTTAAAGCACAACCTTCCCTCTCGTGAACATATAACGTGAACGGTTTACTGTAATCAGGGGTACCTAACACAGGGGCCGAACACAATGAATCACGTAATTCAGAAAAACTTTTCTGACATTCTTCCGTCCATGGTAAAGGAGTCGAAACATCCTTGCACGTAAGAGCCACCAATGGTTTCGCTAGCAATGAAAAATTAGGAATCCACTGCCTGCAGTACGATGTGATACCTAGAAAGGCACGCACATCTCTTTGGGTTTGTGGCACAGCCATGCGCGCAATCGCTGCAATTCTCTCTGGGGTCAATCTCCTTCCCTCCTTTGACAATAAGTGACCTAGATAGGTTACTTCTTGACAACAATATTGGAGTTTAGAAGGTGACACCTTGTGATTTAACTCACAGAGATGTTGCAGCAACGACACTGTAGCAATTTTGCAAATGTCCTGAGTATCAGCAGCCACCAATAAGTCGTCGACGTATTGGATTAAAGCCGCACCAACCGGCAACCTAAACGCATCTAGTTGACCCTTCAAAACTTGACTGTAAATCGATGGACTTTCACAGTAGCCCTGAGGAGCGCGTTTGAACCGGAAGCTACGTCCACCAAGAGAGAAACCGAAAAGGTCCCTGCTCTCTTCGGCAATCGGGATGCTGAAAAACGCATTTTTCAAATCAATCACCGAAAACCATGAAGCTGTAGCTGGAATCAGAGTCAGCAGCGCCGTAATGTCAGGCACAACAGGGAATTGAGGAACCACAATTTTATTCACCTCCCGTAAATCAATAACAAAACGATAAACAGGCGGTTTGGTAGGATCAGTACGTTTAAGAATGGGCAGTACAGGACTATTGCACACGTTTCCCCGAGTTTCTTCAATGACATCTTTCTCGATCAAATCATAGATGATCGCTAACAAAGCTCGCTCACCATCAAGGGAGATACGATATTGGGGAATACGTGGCAATCGCACATTCGATTTCAACTGAACAACATAAGGGGAGATATCAAGTAGGCCCACGTCATTTGGACCCGTCGCCCACAAAGATGCAGGAAGAGAACTCAATTCCGGTGGAAGCTTATCGAGGGACAAGTACATGGGAGAGACTACCCTCTCTCCTAACGTAAGCTTTATACCCGCAGGAGAACAATACAAAGTCGCATACAAGCGTTTAAGCAAATCCAGACCCAAAAGATTTTCGCCACAACCAGTAGACAAAATCAATGGAGCTTCGAGCTCACGTGGCCCAATTTGAAGGGGCAAAGGGCGCGAAACTGGATTGCTAACGGGGGCGCCAGAGAATCCAACGGATACATTTGTTAAGCCAGACAAAGGTGCGCCAGGGAGTTTCGAATGCATGATAGAACTTTTCGCTGCACCAGTGTCCAACAGAAAAGGCTCAACGACGCCCGATGTAGCAACTGCGACGTAAGGCCCTCTCTGATCAACCGGAACTGATACCACTCCCTCTCCTTGTCTTTGGCTGTCCTAGTAATTACTATCGTCAGTTCCCTGATCGACGTAATAATCGTCTACATTGTACTGCGCAGATCGTCCTTGCGATGATCCACGTTGGTCGAAACAATTATTAGAATTTGACGAGTTATCAGAACAGTCGTTCTGAGCACCACGACCTCTACCACGTGATGCGTGCTGTGCACCACCACGACCTCCTCTAGACGAATTACCACCACTACGGTCATTTAAAGCAGGACAATTGAATTTAATGTGTCCCTCCTGTCTACAATAAGCACATTGATTGTACCCCAACGAAGATCTCTGAAAAGATGAATCATTACGCAGCTGCGATCGATTCGATTGCGACTGCGATCTATTCTGCTGAGGCGCATTCTGATTAGAACGCGGCGGATATGCTTGTTGTAACAACACTTTAGTTTTCAGCTCTTTCGTCTTTTTATCGGCACGGTCATTTTCCTCTTTTTCTCTATTTTCGTAATATTGTGCCGTAGCCAATATCTGAGCTGAGGTAGAAACGGCCCATGAACTTTCTGAATTTTTCAATTTATGGCTCAAGTCGGGCAATAAGTTCGATACGAATTTATCCACAAACAACCTCTGTCCACCCTCAGTACCCATATCCTGCCCACTATGATCGACGAATGTTTCCTCGAACCTCGTAAAGAAGTCTGAAACACTCTCATCTTTCTTCTGCTTGCAGGCTGACAACTTGTCCCAATTTACCCTCATAGCTGGCATAAGCGTTTTCATTAATGTAATGATTCGCTGGGGAAGAAGTTCAATCAACTGATCGGGTTTAGTAGCAGCCACTTGTCCAGCGTCTGCCGCTGTAATGGCAGCCCAATCACCACCTAATTCATTCGCGTGATCCTGGTGACGAATCTTGGCCCATACCGGTTGCGGTACGACATTGCCAAACAACATGTCGATATCGGCCAGATTCATTATCGTAGCGTCTACGAGCTGCGATAATTCTTTGTAATACCCCGCAGGATTTTTGCGAGGATCAGGCAAAGTTTGTTTCACCTGAAGCACTTCCGATCGTTTCCAAGGGAGGTGTATCCACACTCTCTGGAAATGTGCTGGTATTGGAGCATTAGCATTAGTATTATCAGCGGGTACCCAAACTGGCGGAACTTCTCGCATAGGATATTGGCCAGACCCATCTCGTTGTTCAATGTCCTCAACGAACAATGCATGAGGAATAGGAGCGGGACGAAGAGATAGCAACCGTTCAATAGCACGTCGGACATTAGTGTCGACTATCAGTCCAGTTGCGAACTGAAGCCGGAGTTCAGACAGGGCGGTCAGCACCTCGTCAGGCGCATTGGCCGCTATCTGATCATGTAAGAACTTGCACATTTCATCAAACACATATCTCTGAGTAGGTATGTTGAATTGATCAAACGTTTCGAGGACAACACGAGGTGGATTTCTAACAGGGTTTATCATCCAACCCATCGCCATATTGTATAGCGCAACACGTTCTCTATTACCAGGAAGCTGGCTACGTCTCTGTGGACCATCAGAACCTGCAGACCCAAAAACAGGTCCGAGCGACTGAAAGAAGTTTGTCGCAAGGGGAGAATCACGATTACGAGTAGAGGGAGAAGAGTAAGACACAGGACTAACAAGAGAAGGAGTAGAGACGTTAGCAGCAACAGGGGTTAACAACACAGGAGCAGTAGCGTGAGTAGTAGCGGGAACAGGAGTATGTGGAAGCGGAGGAGCAGTAGGAATAGAAAGAGGCAAAGGAGCAGGAACAGTCGGAAGAGCAAGTGCAGGTTGAGGAACTGGTGGAACAGGTACGGCAGGGACCACAGGAGCTGCGGTACCCTGTACGTACGGAGGTGGCGACTTCATAAGATAGGACATTAAAGAATCCTCAACTGCCTCTTCCTTCTTATCCGACTCCGTAGACAAAACAGGATAGCATTTGTCTATGGACATACGCTGTAATCTCTCAAACACTTCCTTATCCTTATCCTCCTTATCACGCTGAAACTGCTCAGCTTTCTTCACTATAGTAGCAACAGTATCTCGCTGACTACGTTTATTTTGTCTGATCTCTTTCTGTCGGGCTTCTTTGCGCCAGAACCGAAAGGCATCAAACATGGCCGGCCTTGATTTACGTTCGAACAACTTTATTTCCAAATTATCTAAGATCGACGCTTCGAAGCTACCGTGAGGTGGCCAACGAAGATCGCCGTCTTTCTTTGTATATTTGATCCAATAATCGTTAAAAGCAATCGGGCCTAGCCCATGTTTGCTATATAAGTCATATGTAGGAGTTCCAACCGGAGGTATCGGACACGAGTCCTCCAGCAGGGAATCCGCACCACAAGGTCTAAAGCAACTGAACAAAGTACTGCGACCAGGCATCTTGCACACTAGCCGAGTTTCACAAACTTCAAGGGTTACGGGATTTCGGGATTTACCAAGTCCCAGCAAAGAACTAAACCCTCGGTCTTTGGCGGCTGCAGTCGTCAAACAAATACAACAACAACAAAGTACGCTAGCAAAGTGTCACCGACAAAAACACTCACACAGCGTGTACAACAAAGACACCCGCTAAAGTGTCTACAACAAAAACACTCGCTAAAGTGTTTACAACAAAGACACTCGCTAAAGTGTCTACAACCAAGAACTCTGGGAGCGACCCACAAATACTTAACTCAAAGATCAATGGCGTCCTCAGGAAGGCCCGTCAATCGTCTCGCTATACCAAGGTCTACGCCAGGCGCCAAAACAGGTCTACAGTCAGGGCAGCAGTCCGTCGCAGCCGTTAGGAGGCGGGAATCTTCGCGGGAAAAGTCTTCGGGCCACTTATTTCGACAACAGGATCGATGAAGCGGGGTGCACCTTCCCTCGGAGATTTCACACGAAGTTCCTCACGATCGTCAGGCTTGGACCGGTACCACTGATGCAGCCCCACGTTGGGCGCCAACTGAAGGACTGGGTTCTTTGGACCCAGCGGTGCCAGGGCACAACACCTGAAACCTTCGTGGGTAACCTGCTCCGGCGTACAAATCACAGAGACACGGGACACTTCCTTCGGCGTCAAAGAGTCAAGGTTTATTTACTGCAGGGAACACAGAAGTCACAAGAAGTACATCGAGTGTAGTTCGGGGAGACTGCTTCAAATTGTATTTGTGGATCGCTCCTTTTATACAGTTTCTACCCATAGGATAACATGATATACAATAGTTTACAACCTGGTTCCCACAAGTCGCTCTCAGAGGGGTCGCTTAGATCACTTTGAAACACACAAGATCCGGAACATAAGTGCGGAAACATTTGGCGGTTCCCAACTGTAAAAACCCATCTTCCCACCATTAGCAAATTCCAATCAGCAGTAAAGTAGATCGAAATAGGAACGAAGACAGGTGCAGAGGAAGACGGAGACAGTGGGGAGATCGGAAAGGGTGTAAAAGGGGAGTGTCGAGAAGCACGAGATACAGGCATCAAAGGGACGTGCCTAATGAGATGCACAACTGAGACAATAAGCCCGTGCGGCAAGATGAGCCTCGAGCGGCGCCATCTGCCTTACAGTAGCATCCCCCTCGTCATAAAGACACTTTCAAAGAACATGTGTCTTCCGCAAATATCTTGGGAGTCCCAGGGTCGCGAAGCGGACAACGTCCGTTCGCTGGCTACTTGAGGGCAAGAGACAAAATGGATGCCGTATCTAAGATGGAACCCGTGGGTACAGATGACAAACCCACATAACAAACGAACGGTTTAAGTTAGCACAGCGAAACTGCGCACACTTGCTAAACTCGTCATTTGCGGTTCATAGATACTAGACTCGACCATATTCGTGTGAGTCGAAAACACCACTTACAATTGTCACGGAACCTCACTACCCATGTGTGCATTTTCGTTCATATTCATAATGCCAACATAACCAGTTTTGTGATTTTTATGGTAAATTGGAACCAGCCCTCATTCTGAATATTAATGTGCACAGCCTGAACTTTAAACTGTGTTGTGCCTCCTTTGATTTTCAAATCCTGGCCCCCACCCCTCAGGGATAAATTCCACCATAACAGATAAAGTGTTCTATTTTGAGGTGATTTCTTGTATCAGGTTAACCGCAGCCCATGCGTTTCTTTTCATTTTTGTCAGATTTGGTGTGATGTTTAGGGTGATAATCATGAGCCATATATTGGATTCGTATATGACACCTCTTCCCTTGTCTACCAAGTGCCCAGTATAATTGGTATAGATGGGAAACATCTCCTCAAGAGTAAGCTGGGCGACACTTTCAGTGTCTTTGGCACTGCAACATGTTCCCTATGAGAATGCTTGCTACTTAATAAGCAAATAAATGTTGAGGAGCGATTCAGGAAATTAAATTTTACAATGCATGAAAATAGCTTGCAATAATGTGTGGAAATGTCCCTTCACCAACCATGGCGTTTGAAGTCAATGAAGCTTCAATGTGGTACAAGTGCTAGACCCCTTCTGTAAAGGGGAATTTTCTCAAGACTTTGAAAAGTGGTGCTTCATTTTTGACTGCTTTAATAACTCTGAGTATTTAACAACAAGGGGTGGTGATGGACAGAGTTTCTGCATTAAGCAGAATACTCTCACCCAGTCAAGAGATCAGGGCTAGATCCAACACCGTTTTTTAGCTCACTGCACCATCCCAGCTCAGAACCTGGCTATATGCAAATTAGTCTGTTCCTGTCCCAGTACATGATGGGAACAGGGCAAACCAAAGTACCAAGCCAATTCTTACACTGGGAAGGAAACAAACTTCCGGGGACCGGTTTCTGGCATTTCAGCCGTCGTCGGCCCGGCTTGCTTGAATCCTGATGGTGCAATGAGCAAGGGACTCACATCTGAGTATACCCTTCCACGCTTAGGGTGGACAAAATATTTAACAACAAGGGGTGTAATGGACAGAGTTTCTGAATTAAGCAGAATACTCTCACCCAGTCAAGAGATCAGGGCTAGATCCAACACCGTTTTTTAGCTCACTGCACCATCCCAGCTCAGAACCTGGCTATATGCAAATTAGTCTGTTCCTGTCCCAGTGCATGATGGGAACAGAGCAAACCAAACTACCAAGCCAATTCTTACACTGGGAAGGAAACAAACTTCCGGGGACCGGTTTCTGGCATTTCAGCCGTCGTCGGCCCGGCTTGCTTGAATCCTGATGGTGCAATGAGCAAGGGACTCACATCTGAGTATACCCTTCCACGCTTAGGGTGGACAAAATATTTAACAACAAGGGGTGGTGATGGACAGAGTTTCTGAATTAGGCAGAATACTCTCACCCAGTCAAGAGATCAGGGCTAGATCCAACACCGTTTTTTAGCTCACTGCAGCATCCCAGCTCAGAACCTGGCTATGTGCAAATTAGTCTGTTCCTGTCCCAGTGCATGATGGGAACAGGGCAAACCAAACTACCAAGCCAATTCTTACACTGGGAAGGAAACAAATTTCCGGGGACCGGTTTCTGGCATTTCAGCCGTCGTCGGCCCGGCTTGCTTGAATCCTGATGGTGCAATGAGCAAGGGACTCACATCTGAGTATACCCTTCCACGCTTAGGGTGGACAAAATATTTAACAACAAGGGGTGGTGATGGACAGAGTTTCTGAATTAAGCAGAATACTCTCACCCAGTCAAGAGATCAGGGCTAGATCCAACACCGTTTTTTAGCTCACTGCACCATCCCAGCTCAGAACCTGGCTAAGAGTGGTCTGCTTAATTCAGACACTCTGTTCATCACCACCCCCTTTTCTGAATCGTTTTTGGCCACTATAGGTGTGGCAGGGTATACTCAGACATGAGTCCCTTTCTCACTGCACCATCAGAATTCAAGTAAGCCGGGCCAAAGACGGCTGAAATGCCAGAAACCGGTCCCCGGTAGCTTGTCTCCTTTCTGGTGAAGAATTGGCTTGGTAGTTTAGTCTGCCCTGTTCCCATGATGCACTGGGCCAGGGACAGACTGATTTGCATATAGCCAGGTTCTGAGCTGGGATGGTGCAGTGAGATAAATAACGGTGATGGATCAAGCCCTGATCTTTGGACTGAGTAAGAGTGGTCTGCTTAATTCAGACACTCTGTTCATCACCACCCCCTTTTCTGAATCGTTTTTGGCCACTATAGGTGTGGCAGGGTATACTCAGACATGAGTCCCTTTCTCACTGCACCATCAGGATTCAAGCAAGCCGGGCCGAAGACGGCTGAAATGCCAGAAACCGGTCCCCGGTAGCTTGTGTCCTTTCTGGTGAAGAATTGGCTTGGTAGTTTAGTCTGCCCTGTTCCCATGATGCACTGGGCCAGGGACAGACTGATTTGCATATAGCCAGGTTCTGAGCTGGGATGGTGCAGTGAGATAAATAACGGTGATGGATCAAGCCCTGATCTTTGGACTGGGTAAGAGTGGTCTGCTTAATTCAGACACTCTGTTCATCACCACCCCCTTTTCTGAATCGTTAATAACTCTGAGGGCATATGCACTCAGTTCGACGCATATGTTACAGGATCTGTCCCAGAGAATCTCAACCTTCAGGTCTACCTAAATTGGCATGGAAGGCTACGTCAGTGGCCAGAGTTGGCAAATTGTGTTCAAGCTGTTTTGGCGTTGCCAGTCTCAAGTACCAATGTCGAGAGGGTCTTTTCACAAATAAAAGTTTACATGGGAAGGAAATGGAGAAGAGCGCGCATGACCAAAGACTCACTGAAGAAATATTTTATGGTTTACTACAATAAGTTTGGCATTTAAAAATGTATTTGGACCTAATATACACTCTACGTACACTGTCTATAAATCATGCATCAGTGAAGAAAGCAAGCAATAATAAAAGCAAAGCGTTCCATTAACACCGGTAAAACACTGTTTCTGCAGTTTTTTTATGGCGCAAAATATGTAACCGCTGAAAAGCACAGTTTTTAAAGGTATTGAAATCACTGGAAAACACTGAAAAAACACCACCAGAATTTACCAAAAATAAAAAATTGAAAACAGGAAAGCCTAATTATGTTTCAATGTTTGTACCACACCATTCAAAGATGGCTACCACAAATTGCAGTATTTTTCCATCTTACATTTTTGTTCATGAAATTTATCCCTGAAGTACTTCCTTCATGACTGTGTAAAAGTATGGCAATGACCCGTCTCTGTTATCAGTTGGAAAAAGGCGCAAAGCAGAAACGCGTCCTGTTCACTTTTTATGCGGTAAATTAAAAATACAGTGTATTCACTTTCAATTGAGTTTGATCTCTTCGCTTGCTTGACGAGTGGGGTATTGAGAATTTTTATATATATATTTGGCGTTTTGCCAAAGTCACGTAGCAACAGCATTGCAGCTCACCTGCCGTGAATCTTAAGTAGTCCTGCCCCCAATGGGCGTTCACTTAGAATAGTCCTGTCCACTCTGGGCCTTTACTCCGCAAGGGCATTATGGTACCGGCAGTGCTGCAACCCTCCATTAATCCCCAGTGGGTGTTGCAGTGACTCAAAGCAATTAAAAAGGTTCTTATACCCAAGTGGGGTGATTCAGAGTCTGACTTTGCTGCTCCCTTATTCATACGGTAACCCACAACCTGGGCCTACTTGTTCCGTCAGCGCCTCCAATAGTGAGACGCACCTGATCGGCTGTACTGTCTTGCGGCGAAGCATTCTCGCGACTGGACGAGCCACAGTAGCTGAGAAGAAAAAGGTTGCCCTTGCAATGAGAACGCTCAAACAGGTAGGTAATCCACTTTTTATTGCGTTCAGAAGTGAAGACAGCAAACGACCTTGCCTCAAATTCTTGAAAAGCCTGACCGGTTTCGCACTGCCTTGTCCTTGCTCACAGGCGTTTTGCCAAAGTCACGTAGCAACAGCATTGAAGCTCACCTGCCGTGAATCTGAAATAGTCCCGCCCCCAATGGGCCTTCACTTAGAATAGTCCTGTCCACTCTTGGCCTTTACTCCGCAAGTGCATTATGGTTCCGGCAGTGCTGCAACCCTCCAATAATCCCCAGTGGATGTTGCTGTGACTCCAAGACATAAAAAAGGTTCTTATACCCAAGTGGGGTGATTCAGAGTCTGAGTTTGCTGCTCCATTATTCATACTATAACCCACAACCTGGGCCTACTTGTTCCGTCGGCGCTTCCAATAGTGAGACGCATCAGATATGCTGTACTGTCTTGCGGCGGAGCATCCTCGCGACGGGACGAGCCGCAGTAGCTGAGAAGAAAAAGGTTGCCCTTGCAATGAGAATGCTCTCACAGATAGGTAATCCACTTTTAATTGTGGTCAGAAGTGAAGACAGCAAACGACCTTGCCTCAAATTCTTGAAAAGCCTGACCGGTTTCGGACTGCCTCGTCCTAGCTCACAGGCGTTTTGCCAAAGACTCGTAGCAACTGCATTGCAGCTCATGATGCGTTTTGACCTCAGCGGTCTTCATCACACACCAGAGTAAAGCTTTTGTTGTCTTACATATACTTCCTGAGTAAACATAAACATAGGACTTAAGTACACATATATGCATTACAAGATAACATCTCCGCCATATTGGAACAGTAAAATGTAAGTATAAATAATATAGTGTTAGCTATTACAGCATTTTACAAAAGTATATATATATACACAAAACACATACCTCTGCCAAAGAGAATGGAGATGCACTCAACTCTGAGTGTCATTCCTTATCAATCTTCAAACAATTCCAGGAACTCTTTTTGTGTTGAGGCCCAAACCGTTTCAATCTTTTCAGTCCTTGTTCACAGGCCAATTAACGACAATAACAGCGTGCGGCACATTTCATCCATTTTTTTGCATGATAACAATTGGGCTCATTTGAGCGTCTCAATGACTTTCTCATTGCTGCATTTCAGGGTTTGAGCACGACACCTCAGCACGCCAAAGAGAATGGAGACGCACTCAACTCCAAGCGCCATTCCTTATCGATCTTTAAACAATCCAGTAACTATTTTGTGATGAGGCCCAACACATTTCAATCTTTATAGCCCTTGCTCACGGGCCAATTAATGACAATCACAGCGTGCTGCACTTTCCGTCAATTTATTTCTACATATCTATATGTGTGTGTGTGCACATACACACGCATACACACACACACACACACACACACACATATATATATATATATATATATATATATCCTACTGGTGATCGCCGGTAGGTAGTTATAGTTAGGCCCTATTATCCAAGGGAAATTCGTAACATTCTATTCGTAATAACTTTGGTGCCGGTTGACGAATCTTTGTGAAATTCTTAAAACTAGTGGGGCGCTACGATCCACTCCTATCTTGAAAGTTTTGAGGTGATTTGGCAAGTGGGGGCCGAGTAAAATGGGGGTCCCAAAACGTGTTTTCTCCATGATAATTCCCATAGGAAACTTTAGACACGGCTGCAGCCGAAACTGCTGAACAGAATTACACCAAATTTGGAAAAAAGGTAGCTCTTGGTTTAGAAAGAGACCTTTTTTTAAATGGTGTAAATCCATTCAGTAGTTCCTGAAAAATTAAAGAAAAAGAGGTGAAAAAATGCATTTCCCATAGGACATTTTAGACAGCGACAGCTGGAACTGCTGAACTGAATTACACCACATTTGGTAGGAAGGTAGTGCTTGGTTCAGACAGCACTCTTTTTCTGAAATGGTGTAAATCCGTTTAGTAGTTGCTGAGAAAATAAAAAACAAAAAATATCGATATATAGAGGCGCGGTGGATCCGCGCACCATGCCGATCACGAACCGAGGCACAGGAAAAGTGAAAAACTTAGGCGCAAAACAAGAAAAGGGGGCAGGGTAGAAACACCCTGACCACCTAGGCCTGCTCAGAGGGTCCCACAAGGATCCCCAGGGACAAAGAAAGCAGTATTTTTTTTCCAAAAATCGCGAAGGGGGAGCTGGATCCGCGGATCCAGCAACGAAAATTTAAAAAAAGAATCACGGATTCCCCCGCTTTGTTTAATTTAAGCCCCAGGGTGGGCCAGGTCCTGGGGCAGTTATAAAATGTGTGGGGGGCCCCAATCCTCCCAACACTGCCCCAGGGACCACCACCCCCGGGGCGTTACAAAAATATTTGCAGGGGCACACGGCAACCCCGCAGCCCGGGGACAGTGACCCCCGGAGCTTCTTTTTCCCCCCCGCAAGCCCCAAGGACCACCACTCACCAGGGATTTAATTAATTAATTAGCGAGGGCACACAGCCCACTACTGCCCCGGGGACCGCCACCCCTGGTGCTTTTTTTAAAAAATAAATACACCTGTGTGGTGGGGGCTATAAAAAATAAATAAAAAAACACAGAAAGGCTGGCCCCAGGGGGATGGGGTCCCCAGTGCCATAAATGGCCTGAGGAGGGGGGCCACGCAGTCCCCTTCCAATAATTTAATTTTTTTAAAACTGGGCATGCCCCAGGGATGGGGTCCCAGGGGCTAAATATGGCCTCGGGAGGGGGCCAAGCGGCCCCCTTCCAATTTTGTTAAATAAAAAAATAGGGGTCAGGCCCAGGGGATGTGGTCCCCAGGGCCAATAAAATAAGAAAGGAAGGGGGGCCCCTTCTTAAAAAAATAAATTAAAAAAAGAGTTACAGAGGAGGTCATGCTAATCACAGGGGTACCTCAACGCATAGTGTTCCCTAGTGTATGTAGGTGTTTCACTGTATTCTAAGTGTCTTTTAGCATGACACTGGCTCTAGGCCTGGTTAGTCAGAGTCAGTTACCACCAGTATCCGTCTGAAAAAGTTGTGGGCGCAGGAGGACTTTCTGCTCCTCTGTTGGTTCTTTCTGCACATCTATTCTTCTCTGCACTTTTCTTCGTCTTTGTGGACTTCTGTTGCATTTCTTTTTTTTCTTTCTGTGCGTTGTTTCTGCTTTTATCACATGTCCTACCTCTGTAGGCATAGTTAGAAACTAGCATTTAAAAAACCTTTGAAATTTACTGAAAAAACCATAGGTTTCAGACATGTAATAGTTAGAAATTACCATTTAAAAACGTTAAAAAATTCACTCGTACAAAACCATAGAAATTCCCCCGTTATAGTTAGTTCAGCGAACTATAACTCGCGCGCCCTCAATGCACTGCTGATGACGTCACATATTACATCACTCATGACATGGTCAGTGACTTCACTCGTGACATTAATGATGACATCTCAAATGACATCACTGATGACATCATCCTTGTGATAGAGTGGCAGACCTCCTCTCACCCTATTATAACCTTTGATACGCACATTCAAAAATACAAACTAACATTTTCAAAACAATGGACATACCAGTACCAGTTACAACACACCTATTCAGTAATTCCAAGATCTACACACACATTCACTCATTCACCAACAGTCCTATAGTCACTCATACATCATATGTACTCATACACCTATACATCCTGTTAAACACCGCCACCCATCCATAAAGTTACTCACACACATAGTCACACATGTAAACAACATCTATTTACTTCCATATACAGTTATACACACACTGCCACACTTACTTCTACAGAAACTTACACATACTTACTCTCTTAAACAATCACTTATAGAAACACATACTTATTTATACAGAAACTCTTCCAATCTCTCACTCTCAAATATACTCACTTATATACACCAATACTCACATATACTAGTGTAAAACATACGTAGTGACTCATAAAGACACTATTGAGACAGTAATTTACTCACTAACACACCCATACACACACTCATTTACCCATACAGTCCTGCACACTTGCTGTCTTCAACACATACAAACAGTAAGTCACTTATTCATGCATCTATGCACTAAATAATACCCCTACCAAACCATACAGACACTCAGACACTCATACTGATACTAAAAAAAAACGAATAACCCATATAGACACTCATGTAGTTACGCACCAACCCATGCAGCCACTTTACACAAAGTGAGAGACTGATACAGATTGATACAGATCTTTACATATTTAAACATTACTTACTAACCCATGTATACTTAATCAGTCAGTTATACAATCAAATGTACAAACAAAATCATCCATTTAGACACTTATATACCCATTTATTCTTCCATCGTATTGAAATATACATATATAAAACATATTTAATTTTCAGAAAAACACATATTCACTGGAGGATGTCATCAGTGATGTCATCAGTGATGTCATTTGAGATGTCATAAGTGTAGGAAATGGGACCCCCGGCCGGCCAGGGCTTGCGCCACAGCCAGTCAGAGACCGCCACTCCTATGTAAAGTCGACCCCTGCTCGCCCTCTAGGTAACGCGGCGCGGGCAGTCAGGCCTATCTCGGAGGGCATGTGTGAAACATTTGCGCACGCACCCACCAACAACAACATCCCAGGCCTCCCACAAAAGGAACTCCACGCAAAGTATATATGAAAATAGTCTTTGTATTAAGCAGGACACATAGGAACACACATTGTACAAGGTGCCAGGGGCACGGGCAGGGGTTACAGGGAAGAAGGTACAGCGCAGGGCCAATGGACCACTGCCAGGAATCACATACAGGAGACATCTGGTATTCAGGGGGGAAGGGAGGACAGGATACATAACATAACAGGGGCACCCGTAGAGGTGCAGCACAGAATACTTGCGGGGATCACATCAGTCTTAGTCCATAGCAATCCACAGGCCAGCTGGCCTTTCTGGGGCAAGGTGCCCAAGAGTCTCGATGTTCAGGGCAGGCTGCAGGGAGCCCGGGGCAAACCTAAACGTAGCAGTTGCCCACAAAGTGCTGGGCAACTGAGGGGCATCGTGGGAGCCTCGCCGGCTCTGGGGAAAAAGGTGCCAACTGGTGGAGCCACTCGAGCTCGGGAACAGGGGGGGGGGCGGAGCCTAGCAGGCTCGGAATGGCCAGGGGCACGTGGTGGAGCCTCTCGAGGCTCATGGGGGCAATGGCACGGTGGAGCCTCTCGGGGCTCAGGGGCTGACATGTAGATGGAGCCTCTCGGGGCTCAGGGGCTGACATGTAGCTGAAGCCTTCTCGGGGCTCAGGGGTTGAAGGGGCCAAGGGTGGAGCCTCGCAGGGCTCAGACCATAGGTGGGGCAGGCGGAGTCCCTCTCGGGGGACTCGGCTTCGTGGGAGGCCTCACGGGCCTCAGGGCACCACCGGGGATTCACTCAAGGGGAGGGGCGGGCACCGACAATGTGTCCCAACGCCCCCCCTCTCCATTGCTCGCCGCAGCACTCACCGGTTTTGGTGCGCCGGTCTCCTTTGCTGCGCCAGCCTCCTACTTGTGCTCCGGGGCTCTCTCCCTCTCGGGAGCCCCGGGGGGGCGGGGGGGGGGGGGGGTCAGCAGCTTCACGGGGGTATCGCAGGAGCGCGGAGTGGGCTCCCGACGCTCCTGCTTCGTCGTCCTTCTTCGGCCGGCCTCTCTCCTTCTCTCGGGCCAGCAGCCAATCACGGCGCGGCCTGGGGGATGACGCTAGGGGGGAATCCCGGGCCGGCAGCCAATACCAGCGCGGCCCGGGGATGACATCACTAGGGTCCCGGGCGGCGGCGGTGAACTCGGGGGGAAATCGACGAGGAGTGGGCTCCCTCGTAAGGCACAAGGGCAGGGAATAAAGCGAGGTAGGCACTCGCTGGGGGTGTCGAACCTTTGTAGCACGGGGCAGACGCCGGGTGAGCACCGGCTTGTTGAATATAGCGCTCCCAGCGCTCGTGCAGGAGTTGAGCGCCCCAAAGCGGTAGAGGACAGGGAACAGCACTTCCAGGTGCTGGGCAGAAGGGACAGGGCTCCCCAAGCGCTAGATGCAGGATAACAAAGTCCATAGGTAGTCCAGGACCTCAGGGGGGGCCCAGCAGCGCCAAAAAGGGGAAAGGGCCATCCTCAGTCCAGGAGTAGGGCAGGGCCCAGGGAGGCACGCCAACCCTGAGCCCCAGCAGCAGCAGCTCCTGGTAGATTCAAGTTGAGAACAAGAACAAGTCCAGAGTGTCACAGCACCCTTTTTATACACACATTCTTGGTCTGAAGGGGCAGGCAGGGGGAGAACCAGCTGGAACTGGTTATGGGGGGATTCTTTACACTGGCCAGGCTAGGAACATCAGCCGCACCCCAGGGGGTGGAGCCAGCATTGTCTGGGGAAAACCCAGCCTCATTCATGACACGCAAACCAGACAGTCAATCCACAAGCAGACCCAGGCTCACTCCTCCCCTCACATCAGCATGCTAAACACTCCATTCACCACCGGGGCAGACCCTCCCAGATCCTGGGAGCCAGGCTCACCAGCCAGCCTCGTCCAATCATACGCCAGGCACACATTCCACAAATATGCCAACTTCCAAAAGGGGGACTTCTACACTAGATACACTCATACCACATATACCGTTGCGCAGCATTCAATCTCACGAGTTCATGCATACCAGACTTGACCCTGCACACCCTACGCATCGGGAACTACCGAGGACACATCCATTCCCCATGTATTCCTATGGAAGGGTAGGTCGCTCTCTCTTCACACGCACTCAGAGGGGGAATCACCATCCCCAGGTTACATATACCATAAAAACTTCAGGGGCGGACCTGCCAGATGGGCCAAGTCCAACAATAAGTGATGTCATGAGTGATGTCATGAGTGATGTCAATGACCATGTCATGAGTAATGTAATACGTGACGTTATCAGCAGTGCATTGCGGGCGAGCGAGTTATAGTTAGCTGAACTAACTATAACAGGGGAATTTCTATGGCTTGTACCAGTAAAATGTCCAACTAACTATAACGCACCTGAAACCTATGTTTTTTTCAGTGAATATATATATATACATGTATATATATATATATATATATATATATATATATATATATATATATATATATATATATATATATATATATATATATATATATATATATATATATATATATGTATATATATATATATGTATATATATATATATATATATACATGTATATATATATATATATATATATATATATATATATATATATATATATATATATATATATATATATATATATATATATATATAGCGTCAGCGTGATGCCATTAACTTTGAAACATTCAAACTCCAGTGGTTCTCTTCATAATTGGGTCTCCTGTTTCTTTTGGATTTTACTGGCCGTCCCGGTCAGGAAGAGAACCCGCTGCGGAGCGGCATCCATGCAAGCACCCATTGGGGAGTTTTGCGCTGTGGATTAGAGAGGAGAACGTGTGATTACAGGGTCACGCTCGCTCTATGCAAATTGGCATCGGAGAAGCAGGACAGCGATCAAACGGCGGCTCACACTCACCCACTTGGGATTTAATTATGTGTACACTGAAGTCACAGCGCTTCCATTGGGATTTTTAGAAGGACTATCATATCCAGAATGCCGTGCTGCTAGCCACGTCCTGGTTGGCAGGTGACATTGATTTAAATTTGGAAATTGTGAGTTCTTGGGCTAAGAACACACACAACGCCACGTCCTGGTTGGCAGGTGACATTGATTTAAATTTGGAAATTGTGAGATCTTGGGCTAAGAACACACACAACGCCACTGAGGAAGGGAGCAGGTGGTTCCTGAAACGCGTCTGGCGAGGAGATTACGAGATTGGGACTCTCCGAGTTGGTAACTGTCAGGGTGATGCCATTAACTTTGAAACATTAAAACTCCAGTGGTTCTCTTCATAATTGGGTCTCCTGTTTCTTTTGGATATATATATATATATATATATATATATATATATATATATATATATATATATATATATATATATATATATATATATATATATATATATATATATATATATATATATATGTATATATATATATCTATATATACATATCCATCCTTTTCCAAGGAAATCATCCGGCACTCGAACACGGGTATCTTTGATTCAGGCTTCTTTATTTATAAATTACATCCATCAACGTGTTTCGGGAGTCAACCTCCCTTGATGCACCCTGTCAGTACTCATGCAATTTTGCAATCACCCAGCCATCACCATCTACATACCCAATCACTCCACCAAAATCCAAGCACAAATTCACCATGCACTCGCCTTGCAGTAGTCTAATCTTCCAGTCAGTACCCATGTACTCATGGAATGACCCAGGCCCTAACACATGCACTGCTACAATCCCCTGTGCACTACCCATGCAGCCCTCTAACCACCTACACAGTACTGATTCACTCCTCCAATTATCCAGGTTGTACACATGCACTCCATAAATCCCTCTGTCACTAACAATGCACTCCTCAAATCAGCCATCCATCATCATGTACTCATCCAATCACTCAGCCAAAACCCAAGCAGTTATAAAATCACCATGCACTGTCCTTGCAGCACTGTAATCATCCAGTCACTACCCATGTACTCATGCAATGACCCAGGCACTAACTCATGGAAAATACAGAGGAGGTCATGCTAATCACAGGGGTACCCCCACGCATAGTGTTCCCTAGTGTATGTAGGTGTTTTCACTGAATTCTAAGAGTCTTTTAGCATATAACTGGCTCTGGTCCTGGTTAGTCAGAGTCAGTTACCACCAGTACCCGTCAGTAAAAAGTTGGGGGCACAGGAGGACCTTTTGCTCCTCTGGTGGTTCTTTCTGCACATCTCTTGCTTTTTCCTGCACTTTTGTTTGTCTTTCTGGACTTCTGTTGACTCTTTCAGCATTTGTCTTGCTTCTTTCTGCACTTTTCTTCCTCTTTCTTCACATGTCCTACCTTTGAAGGCATAGTTAGAAATTAGCATTTAAAAAACCATTTAAATTCACTGAAAAAACTATAGGTTTCAGGCATGTTATAGTTAGAAATTAGTATTTAAAAAAAACCTTTGAAATTCACTGAAAAAAACATAGGTTTCAGGGACAATATAGTTACAAATTAGCATTTAAAAAACCTTTGAAATTCACTGAAAAAAACATGGGTTTCAGGGATGTGCACCTGTGCACCCAGGCTGCTGCACCATAGCCCTTTCTCCCGCAATGTGCTCAATTGTAGGTCCTGCGCATCGAGGCTTCACTGCTCACCTGCCACCATCGGTGTGTCCAACAACATGTTGGTGCAAGCTCAGAGTCTGAGGTACTTTTGTAGGGTGGGAGAGCAGGTATCCGGTCGGGGGACAGTGACTTGATACCAGGATGGAAGCTGTCAGAATGTGTGGACGTGTGCGGTGCTACGGGACTTTGAAAAGAAATACAGCTGAAAGAGACAATGACCAATGAGCAGATTGGAAGAAGTACTGTATAAAAAGGAAAAAAAAGAAAAAGGAGACTGATACCAGGAATACGCTAACAGAGGAAGTTAATATAAGTAATAAGGAAGATACACTTTGAATAGAGTGAACATTTTAAGAAATTTAAAAAGAAAAGCAACCCGTGTCCATCCATGATCAAACAATGAAAAGTTTGCAAAAGTTTTAAAGCACACAGTCGTGAAGCAATTGCGAGCATATGGAAATATTCTGTACAGATTCCCTGTTTGTAAGAATACAGAGGCAAAGAGAAAATAATACTCCTAGTTGTAGAGTTTTCTATGCAATACTCTGGTGGGTCCTGAAGAAGGTGGCTTCAACTATCGTTTATCCCACCGAAACGCTTTGACAAAGTCTATTGTGAAATCCTACGGAACCTAGTGAACCAACTGTGATTACTAGACAACCAACTGAAACGTGTTAACTCGTGCAGATGGAGTGTGTTGTGTGAATAATATGTGTATGTAGTGTGTATGTATGATGTTGGTTGCATGATTTTCTCTACCCAGGTGTGTACAAAATTTAGTAGAAGTGGATACTACATTGTAAATATATTTTTTGTAATATTGTGTATTTTTTGATAAATTTTGTATGTTTTAAAATCTTTAAGAAAAAGAAGAGAATGAAAAAAGAAGAAAAAAAAGATATCAAAATGATTATACAAGATAACTAAATAAAATGAAATAAGAAAGTAAATGAATTAAATGGCTTTTGGTATTTGTTAGTGCCCTTGGTGGAATTCGAGAAACGGATCCTTAAAATAAATGGGTCGTGAGGGAGAGTTCTTATAGTACAGGTTGTTGTTTTCCCCTCTTCTCCCTGACCCACAAATTAATTGGTTCAGAGGGGTCCCCTTTTCCTTTAGAGAAAGCTGTCAGAATGCCCAGGGCATCTTTACGGGGTGAGCACCCGCTCCGCCCATTTTGGGTCAATTAATTCAGTGTCTGAAAAGGGAGAAATTTAATGGCGGAAACGTGTGGAGGTAAATTAAGTTTTATTTCAAGGTTAATAGAAAACAACAGTTGAGTGCATCCTTAGTTTTTGAAGTAAGATCTACCAACTGTTAGTGGTGATCATGGTTCAAAGAGGAGTTGGAGTGTCAAGAATACACAAGGTTAAATAATAGTATGTTATTCCGACGATCTCATACAAAGGAATAGAGCGCATGCTAGAAGCATAATTTGCACGTGTAATGCGGTGGCAAAAGCCTGTGTGCATGTACACTTAGTAATGTGCTCACTACAATGCCCTAAAAGCCAATGCCACGTGTCTCTAGGTCAACCCGCTGGCTTGGGCCTCCACTACGGTCTGGGAGGTCCTTAACTCCTTAACCGCAGCGGTTATTTCGCCGCAGTGCGGCGGTTCCACGTAGAGGGTTGGGCCACGTCAGCCGTTAGCCGCTTGCAGCACCAGCGAGGTAGTGCTCACAACGGCCAACGGCCGACGGAAGCACAGAAGGGGTTAAAATGAGACAGACATGTGACTGAATGAGGTCAGAGATCACATCATTATGCATGGCAACATTGCTTGTTCACACCTGCGCACACAGGCTGATGCACCCCACCCCTCCCGCAGCACTGAGCTCAACACGTGTCTGTAGGGCAGCGCTGCCCGCTGGTTGAGGCCTACAGTACGGTCCAGCAGGTCCTTAAAATTAGACAGACATGTGACTGAATGAGGTCAGAGATCACATCATTACGCACGGCGACATCGCTTGTTCGCACCTGCGCACTCAGGTTGATGCACCCCACCCCTCCCGCAGCACTGTGCTCAACACTTGTCTGTAGGGCAGCACTGCCTGCTGGCTCAGGCCTACAGTGTGGTCTAACAGGCCTTTAAAATGAGACAGAGATGTGACTGGATAAGGTCAGAGATCACATAATTACGCAGGGCAACTTCGCTAGTTCTCACCTGAGCACTCAGGCTGATGCAGCCCACCCCTCCCACAGCACTGCGCTCTATTGGAGTCGCTGTGCACCCAGGCCCCACTGCTCACCTGCTGTTATTGTTGTGTGTGCAAACACTACGGGCAGCATTGTTCACAATTCCGTTGCAGTGTTAATCGCAGGATGGTGTACACCTCATGGATCCCTTTCAAAACATGACGGCAGTAGGGTTCAAAATTTAGAGCCAGTGTTGATTGCCAGGATGGTGTACACTTCATGGATTTCTTTTTTTTATTGCGCATTGTGATATTGGAGGTGGATGCGGCCATATCACCTGAGGCAGTGTGGAAGAACTGGGACATGTGGCGTTGTTGTTATCCTATTCATACGTATGTAAAGTGGGCTGGGTTTGTGTACACCAGGCCACTGTAGGGGTGTGAATAATTGTTCTGGGAATCTGGGCAATGTTCATTTCCTGCCTGGCCAGGAAGTGTACTTATGTGTGTTTCTTTCGCAGTTTTGACTTCGCAGAGTACGCAATTTACATTAATTATGGCTGAGATACCCGCCACCCCCTCTCGACGCAATCCCCAAGGATGGGAAAACGGAAACGGTTCTGAACTTTTGGAAGGCGGGAGGGAGTGACCCTCCCGGCCGTATTTATTAAAATATGAAACAAAATCAAAACATTAAAATAACAGTTTCATATTATGTACAATTTCATTTCCACATTACGATGTTTGGCTAACCTTAACATATTTCTAATACAAAGGTTCTCCTAGCCGAACTAACATCCTACAAAACATTTAACTTGAAATTGTACATCCTAACGTTAAGGGCCAACGGCAAGGTCGTAACCGGTGTCAGATCCCTAAACCAGAATTACCCCCCCCCCCACTTGGGAGGGGCGACCGCACAGAGGCTGTACCTCAAATGCATCTACCAATTTCCCTTGACTTGACGGGGGCCCCAATGAACTCGACGCCATTTAAAGGTCGTCCGAGGACTCGTGTGAGGTGTCTAGAAGGTAGCGTAAACCCCCTCCCCACCCCACACAACTTACCACATTGGCCGTCGCAGGTGTCCTGGCCCCGGGAAATTCCCCAGGAGGGGCCCGTAGCCCCTCCTATCAAGGAAGGGGCCTTGACCGCCTTTCCTTTACTTTCGGCGGCCCATCCTTAGAAGGGACCGCCTCCCCGTTGAGGGGCCAATGGCCACCTCCCCCGGGCGCTCCCATCCGTAATGGGTGACGCCCCCCCATAGGGATCTTCCAATTACTGCTCACCGATCATGACCTTACCGCCCGACCAAAATAAATACGACAATTAACTAAATTACAAAATTAAAAGACAACCATAACTACTTCGCGTATGATTACTGATCAACACTAGTGCAAAACTTTATTCGAAAAAACATACTCTAGATGATCATTCTCTTTATTGCATACACAAATAACACGTCCATCATCACAACCTGTAAGAAATAGAGTTACCATATCAAAACTTTACTTAAAAAACCACTTGCTGTCTTCAGGGGCTGGTGGGTGGGTCAAAATTGGCTCTTCGTTCCGTCTCGAGCTCACGTGCAGCGGGGAGGTGCAGCTTCAGAGCACAGGAACAAGAGGATGCTTTCTTGGCTTGTTGCTCCTTTTATCCGTCTTCGGGCGGGCGTAAACCCGCCTCCGCCTGCCCCCCGGGGGCGTGGCCGGCGGCGTCAGCGTCTAGGACAACCCACTCCAGGGCGGGAAAAGGAGCGCCCCGGCTACGCCGCTTCGGGCATACCAGCCGAGACTCGCCTCCCGCCCAAGATGGCCTCCCGGGGGGATCGGGGTACTCCACCATACGTTCGGGGGGACCGAGTGGTCGCCCCTTTCCATATGGCTGAGATACCCGCCTCCCCCTCTCGACGCAATCCCCAAGGATGGGAAAACGGAAACGGTTCTGAACTTTTGGAAGGCGGGAGGGAGTGACCCTCCCGGCCGTATTTATTAAAATATGAAACAAAATCAAAACATTAAAATAACAGTTTCATATTATGTACAATTTCATTTCCACATTACGATGTTTGGCTAACCTTAACATATTTCTAATACAAAGGTTCTCCTAGCCGAACTAACATCCTACAAAACATTTAACTTGAAATTGTACATCCTAACGTTAAGGGCCAACGGCAAGGTCGTAACCGGTGTCAGATCCCTAAACCAGAATTACCCCCCCCCACTTGGGAGGGGCGACCGCACAGAGGCTGTACCTCAAATGCATCTACCAATTTCCCTTGACTTGACGGGGGCCCCAATGAACTCGACGCCATTTAAAGGTCGTCCGAGGACTCGTGTGAGGTGTCTAGAAGGTAGCGTAAACCCCCTCCCCATCCCACACAACTTACCACATCTGCCGTCGCAGGTGTCCTGGCCCCGAGAAATTCCCCAGGAGGGGCCCGTAGCCCCTCCTATCAAGGAAGGGGCCTTGACCGCCTTTCCTTTACTTTCGGCGGCCCATCCTTAGAAGGGACCGCCTCCCCGTTGAGGGGCCAATGGCCACCTCCCCCGGGCGCTCCCATCCGTAATGGGTGACGCCCCCCCATAGGGATCTTCCAATTACTGCTCACCGATCATGACCTTACCGCCACAGGCTGGATAGTTGACCGGCTATCCGGACCACCCACAACAACTCCTGCCTAAAGGTCATGTTTTAAACTCCTTAGCCAAGCTATGAGGTCTCCTATGAGTAACTCATTCCCCACCCGGGACAAATGGACCCCATCTCCCAAATACATACTGTCCCCCTTGATACAACCATGCGGAATAGAATGCAGTGCACTTGAACGAAACAATCTACCCAACTTGTTATTTACTTTCTTCACTGAGTGATTCAGAGCAGAAACCGAAATCGCCCCCTGCCACACTTTTCGTGGAATCATATGGGACCATGCAATTGTGCACCCTGGAACTCTTCTCGCCAACCAACTTACAGTGGAAAGCATTGCCTCGAGAAGCAGTCGTCTACCAGTGGTCACCAAATCATTACCCCCAAGATGGACTATGATTATAGACGGCGGTGACCTTGTCCGCCCTAACAAACCCTCGAAAAAGGATTGAAACTGGTCAATACAGAGCCCGCCCCTTCCATAGAAGGTCACCCTGTACCCGTATTCCCCAGCCATGTGAATCATGTCACCTGCTTTGAATACGTCCGCGGCACGCCTCACGTATGAGTGGCCCACGACCCACACCACTTTTTCCGCAGCCGGTGATGTATGACCGCTGGTTCCCAGGTGTCGGGTCGACTGCACAGTCCGCCCCGCCTCGTAAGCTTGCGAAACTGTAAACCAAACAAAACAAGAAGCGTGAGTACATGATAGCAGCTTCACAACATGTGCAACCGCACATACCTTTTGTAACAATTCGAGGACCAACGCCCCAAATGTTTCACTTTTTCTATACTCAGACCCCTGGCTGTAGCCTCAGTAGCAGCCCCTATCCGAAAGGAATGGGTCCCAAACTCGCCGGGGTTCAAGCCCGCGGCCGAAAGCGCCATTACAAGCACCCGCTGGAACTGAAACCTCGTCAGTGGGGTGGCATCAGCGTGCCTCAACAAGGTCCCCCCCCATGATGACGCCCTCTGCGCTAAATATTCTTCTAAGCAAACAACAGGGCACATGGGAGATCCGGGAATCCGATGTATTACTACACAATCCCCTATCGCACCCTGATCGGCCTTGGACCTGACAAACGAGACAGTCATTGTCTCCCTCTTTACCTGAATGTGCTCTCGGCACAGTCCCCCCACCGTATCCCGCTTGTTCTTCGCCACCAGTTCGCTTACCCGCATTGCCCCATGGAATGCTAACGCAAAGGCTGCCCAGAATAACACTGTTTCATACCGGGATGAACATGTCGCAGGGAGTACGGATAATAACAAGGCCAACTTATCCAGCCCTATCGGGTGCCTCTCATCTACTCTGCGACCCTCAAGGCGTTGCCACCCCGTAGCGCTTTCTGTACCACAAAGGACGCTGTTGGGTCCTGGATCCCATGAGCCCTTGCCATAAAGGAAATGGCGGCCCGATGCCTCTGGGCCGTAGCTACTGACTTGCCTGCCCGATGTAAAGACAGCAAGAATTTTACAACAAGCTCTTCCTGACCCCAAAGCTCCCCCCTAGCAGAACCCAAAAAGGACCAATAGGAACGGAACGCCCCTTCATATGCCTTCCTTGTCCTGGGTGCTAAACTCTCTCCCACGAGGTTTTGTAGTTCGGGGCACCGAGAGACCAGAGAGCTTCGGGAAAGGGTGCCGCCACCGGGTCCGCTGTGGGCAGAAAACCCCAGAAGGCCTGCATACGGAAACGAGAAAGCGCATCAGCCGCTTGGTTCAGCACCCCTGGGACATGTCGCGCCCTAAAGATCACATTCAACTGCATACACAACAATACAATTTCTTTAAGCAGTCTCAGAATCCATTTGCAACGTGCTGCCTGACTATTGATACACTCTACCACGGTCATGTTATCAGACCAGAACACGACAGAGTGATCTCGGAACCCCTCAGGCCATGTTTTCAGGGCCACCAAAATAGGGAAAAGTTCGAGAAAAGCAATGTTACTCGTCAGCCCGCTCTCGTGCCACCATGACGGCCATTTTTGAGCCGACCATTGATTACCGAATATGGCGCCAAAACCTATACTCCCCGCCGAATCTGTCCACAGCCCCAGCTCCTCGGATGACACCGCCGGCTTGTTCCAGACAATTCGACCATTGAAATCCGCCAGAAATGCCAACCAAATGCGCATGTCCTGGCGAATCTCTGCCGAGAGCCTTGTGCGGTGATGTCCCTCTTTAAGGCCGACCATGGCTTGTGCAATCGAGCGGGAAAAGGGGCGGGCCATTGGGATTACTCTAAGGGCAAAATTCAACTGGCCCACCGTTTGTTGCAATTGATGCAGATTCACCTTAGTCTCACGAATACATGTTTCAAGGGATGCCCTGAATTTCAACACCTTCTCTTTGGGCAACCGAAAACAACCTTCCTCCGAGTCGAGCTCGATCCCGAGGAACTCGAGTGAAGTCGAGGGACCCACAGTCTTACCTGGTGCCAATGGCACGCCGAAGTGATTCATTAAGACACAAAACTCTGATAAAGCCTGCCCACATTCTGGATCCCCGGCTGCCCCCAGGAACAGAAAGTCATCGAGATAATGCATCACATGCTGAAAACCCGTCTTTCTTGTGAATAGCCATTGCAGAAAACAACTGAACTTCTCAAAATAAGCACAAGATATGGAGCAACCCATTGGCATACATTTATCCATGTAATAGCGACCCTGAAACGTGAAACTAAGGAGACGCTGATCGTCTGGGTGTACCGGGAGCAACCGGAACGCTGACTCGATGTCTGATTTGGCCATCAGCGCTCCGGGCCCCAGGCGATTCAACATGGCGACGGCTTCATCGAAGGATGCGTACCGCACCGAACACACTTCCGGGTCTATCGCATCATTCACGGAAAGACCTCGTGGAGCTGACAAATTATGTATTAGCCTAAACTCACCCGGGTCCTTCTTGGGGACCACCCCTAAGGGGGAACAAACAAAGTTAGCAACCGGCGGTAGATCAAATGGACCGGCAACCCGCCCTCGAGTCACCTCTTTCCCAATCTTTACCTGTACCACCGCCGTATGCTGCAGGACCGACAGTTGGTTCTTACAACTTGTTTTACCCTGAAAGTCCCCCACTGGAATGCGGAAACCATACGAAAACCCATCTTGCAACACCCCTGCGGAGACGTGATCCGGGTATTCATTGAGCCAAGGAATCATTGCCATGGTATCAACCGGGGTAGGTAAAGGCGCCCCTTGGACTATTTCAGACCTGTTTGGCGCTTCCCCTACCTCCGTTATCACCCGTTTTGGCTCTGCACATGGTCTCGGGATGAGAGGACTGTCCACAACCCCCACACTCGTGTCTAAATTTGCATGACCCCTGAGGCCTTGTACATTTTCCCCTGTTAAAATTCCAACAAATCCCCTTTTTCCCTGCGTTGTCACTCGACTTCGAGTGGTGCTCGTTACCTGCACCCGTCCGAAAGGGTGTCCCAGAGGTTTGGCGGGAAGACTCCCCCCCGCTACCCCCTGACAATGGTACCTTTAACATGCCCGAGTTCTCCATTTTTTGCCAAGAAATGGAGTCATAACAATCCCAAGTTAGAGCTGGATCGTGCTCCTTAGCCTTCCTAAAAATATTGTCATAACAAAACCAATGATTGCCCTCATAAGCCAGAGAAAACTCCATAATACGTGTCTGATAAATAGGCAATTCTGTCAACAACTCAGGCCTTCGCTCACCCATAATGGAGGTGAAAATGCCAAATGCTCTGCCCCAAGTACCTATGTTCTCATCGACTTTAAAGGCGGCCATTTTTGCGCGCCAAACACTCGGATGCATAAGCTCTTTTTGGGCCTTCACATGCTCGATCTCGTAATGGTCAGTAAGCAAAGAAAACATGTTCACATACTTATTAGCCCAAATCTTTTCCTTAATTTCAAGTGGAACATGCTGGGCCACTTTCTCCCTTCGCGAGGGTACAGACCCCTCCCCCGCAATCGGCAGTAGCCGCTTACCTGAACTAGGTGCTGTACTTGCTGCCGAACTTGCGTCTGCCGCGATCTCAGCCACCGGAGCCTGCGGGGGAACAAAAGATGGTGCCTTCGCAGCCTGTCTAGATTCCTGCAATTGCCTCATCACGCCCTCGCTATCCTTTCCCAACCATGCTGCCAGTTGTGCAGCCAACTCTGGAGGCATATCTTCTCCGTTCACGGGCGTGACTGCCACGGGAATCGGGTGCCCCTCCTTCGGAACCAGGATTGGCTCCTCTATCGGTGTATCGGGAACCGGGGTCTCCCTCCCAGGTGCCCCCCTCTTGGACCTCTTGCCTCTCCCGCTAGGGACTACTCCCGGCAAAGCTGGTCCGACGATTCGCTTCGGGCCTCCCTCCCCGTTCTTTTCCGCCATCTGTTTCTTCAAATCAGCAACCTCCTTTATGAGCATGCGGAGCATCTGATCGGTACCGACCCGCTTTCCGACCTTCTTGCCCGGCATTCTCCAACGCAGATATCTGTAAAACAAGAACAAAATTACAACGCTCAAAATTGGCTCTTCGTTCCGTCTCGAGCTCACGTGCAGCGGGGAGGTGCAGCTTCAGAGCACAGGAACAAGAGGATGCTTTCTTGGCTTGTTGCTCCTTTTATCCGTCTTCGGGCGGGCGTAAACCCGCCTCCGCCTGCCCCCCGGGGGCGTGGCCGGCGGCGTCAGCGTCTAGGACAACCCACTCCAGGGCGGGAAAAGGCGCGCCCCGGCTACGCCGCTTCGGGCATACCAGCCGAGACTCGCCTCCCGCCCAAGATGGCCTCCCGGGGGGATCGGGGTACTCCACCATACGTTCGGGGGACCGAGTGGTCGCCCCTTTCCAGTAGCATCTATTGGGAGGGCGGCAACTATCGCTAATGAGATGCTGTTTGAAAAGATGGAATGGCGAACATCACATGTCGTTGTCAAAGTTGTGGATATGCGCAGACACGCATGCCAATGGTGTGCGGTATTATTGAAAGTGTTGCTATCACGAAGGGTACATATGTGAATGTGCTCAGATGGAGGGAGGATCAGCAGTGAGGCCACGCCATACACAGTGATAACGCCCATTACAGTCAAGCAATGTATGTCGAACGTGAATTTGAACGTCTCACACATAACACACTACTGTATTGGTAAAGCCTGACAACAGAGTGCACAGCAATACAAATCTACACATTACTGTTTCTCAAATGTGATCTAGGATGTGCACTCTGCCCGTGGCTGATGATACTTCTTAGAGCCACCAATACCCAGGTCGAAAGGCAGCACAATAATGTGCACACACACACATCAGGGGCATCGTGTAACACACATTTGATTTTTGATGTAGTTTGAGATGCATGGCCATCACACGTGAAAGGCTACTGTACAGACCATGAATATTGATCAAGATGATCGTTGCATGTTGTATGTAGTATAAGATATGTGTATACAGCAAAAAACATTTCAAAAATGCTCCCTAAGCAGAAGAGGTGTCTCCCATCAAACGCTGTAGAGAGAATGACTAAAATGGGTGGGGTCGTCCAACTGTTACAATGGGAAATGTTATAAAGCAATCAAATGCTTTTTTTACGGTCACAGGGCAATCGCACACCGAGCATGCAAGGAGGCCTCACCCGACGCGATTTTTAGAAAATATATTTATCATAATATAAGTTTAATACAGTTAGAAATATATAAATGTTTAAAATATTTTAGATTATCACTTGCTCTTGTATACTGTTTAAAGTTATTTAGATATACTTTTGAGACAAAAAAGAGAGAATAGCGTACCTGGGGCGAAACCATACGTCTGTGACACAACACAGGGTCTGGCGGCATGCACTCGTCGCATACGCAACGCGCAGCGGGCACAACCCCATATTTACATGAAGTAACGCGTGGCTTGGTACTGCGTACCTGCCGGATACAAAATGCGCATCATTTACGAGTTTAGCAATTTGGTGGATCAGATTCGCGTGGTGATGGAGCTTGGTACGCTACAGGTATGGGAGTGCAGTTTTCTCCTCCCCCAACAAAAGAGATACATATTTTTGGGGTAAGATATAAAACATTATATAATTTTTAAAGTTTAAAAAAAAGAAGTATAATAGAGTTCCAAATATTAAAAAATAGATTAGAAAAAAATAGGTTTTATAAATATTGAAATATGAAATAAACATTTAAAAATTAAAATTAGCAATTAAAAAACCTTAGATATTCACTAAAAAAATATGTTTCAGGGACGTTATATTTAGTTGAACATTTGACTCATATAAAACCAGAGAAATTTGCCTGTTATAGTTAGTTGAACTAACTATAACTCGCGCGCCCGCAATGCACTGGTGATGACGTCACATATTACATCACTGATGACATCTCAAATGACATCACTGATGACATCTCAAATGACATCACTGATGACATCATCCATGTGAATCTCTGATGCATATACTGATGGCCTAATATAAACTTTGATACACACACACTAAAATATTGACTACTATTTTTGAAATCATACACACAATGCCAGATACTACATACCACCCACTATTTCCTAGGTCTATACACACATCCAGTCGTTATACATGCAGTTACTCATCAATACAGTACTATAATATGCACTCATGCACCTATACATACAGTAACACTCCGCCACTCATCCAAAGAGTTACTCACACACCTAGTCAGTCATGCACAGAATCATTCACATACCAATTTACTCATGTATACAGTTATACACGCCAACTCTGTTATTGAGACACACACCACATCACTTATTTATGCAGATACTAACACATACTTACTGTCTTATACAATCACTGAGACAAGCAGACACTCATTTATACACACACTCTTGAAACAACTTACTCTCACATATAGTCATTTATATATTCCAACACTCACATATACTGCCTTAAAACATATATAGTTATTCACACATATACCACTGAGACGTTCATTCACTCACCAACCCACCCATGCTCACACTAACTCACCCATACAGCCCTTCCCAGATGCACTTTGGAATCCAAACAACCAGTGAATCTTCCACTCGGACATCTATGCACAGAGTCACACAACACAGACACTCAGGCACCTATACAGATACTCAAACAACAAATCAATAACCCATATAGACACTCATGTAGCTACTCACCAACCAATGCAGCCGCTTACACACCAACTGAGAGACTAATACAGACTTTTACACAGTTTAGTCACTAACCCATGCATTCAGTAAGACACGTTCAATCACTCACTTATACAGTCAGTCAAGCACCTACTAAATAATCCATTCAGGCACTTGTAAATCCACTCATTCTTCAATACCCCTTGGCATAGATCTATATGAAAAATATTTGACTTTCCAGAAACACAAATTCACTAGATGATTTCATCAGTGATGTCATCAGTGATGTCATTTGAGATATCATCAGTGATATCATCAGTGATGTCACTGACCATGTCATGAGTGATGCAATATGTGACGTCATCACCAGTGCATATCGGGCTTGTGAGTTATAGTTAGCTCAACTAACTATAACAGGTGAATTTGTGTTTTTGGAAAGTTTTAATCATTTTTCTGGTTTTCTATGATTCAAATGTTCAACTAACTATAACGTCCCTGAAACCTATGCTTTTTTAAGTGAATTTCTAAGGTTTTTTAAATGCTAATTCCTAACTATTACATCTGTAAAACCTGTGGCTTTTTTAGTGAATATATATATAACTAAAGGCCAACAAGCCGCACTTGAATCCCGGAAGCAAGTCACTACCCTTGTCATCAAGCCTTCTGTTCTGACAAAGGTGGGAATGTCGTGCTATGGGATATCAAAAAGTATATGGCTGAAGCCAAGAGACAGCTTGATTTCTCTGGCAGCTACATAAAAACTACGGCGTGCCAATATCTTTTCACTATTGACTGTTTCCACAACATGCTGTTCAAATGGCACACCCTAGGGGCTTTTGAGCAATGATGAATTATTGTTTTTAACTGTTAAAAAAACCTGTTTCTTCATGCTTTTACGTTATACTGAAAGTCCATAAACACCCCAACAATCCACTTGGCAGGCCGAATATTTCCTCCTTGAGAACACCTCAATCTTTCTAGATAATTTTTTATTTCCCTATGTGCGTAGCCTGCACTCATACTGCAGCAACAGTATGGATTTTACATCCAAGGTCAGGGGCATCCCATGGCAATGTAGTGACATCATGGCCACTGTGGATGTGGTGTCTCTGTACACCTGTATCAACCATGACCTAGGCATCACAGCTTGCAAATACTTTTTAGGGACAGAAAAATAGCCATGTATGATCACACCAGGCATGCAACACCGATTGGACTCAAAGGGCTTCACCCCCCCCGTCGTGTGTGGCAGCCCGGGATGAGACAGCTTCCTGGGCACACACACAGCTGCTCCCGAGCACATCACAGGTCTTTAAAAGACAATTTGCATATTTCTGAGGCATTGTTGTTGCTTCACCCCTTCTAAGAGCCCCTGCAGCTCCACTCTGACTAGTGCTTAAAGATTCAGCCCCCAACATATTTTCTTAGCCCCCCCGAAATTTGGCTCTAGTTGCGCCTCTGGATCACACCAATATGCTGCTTGAGATGCTCCATTTCTGGAAAATAACTATTTCTTACATGGCCAGCAGTGGTACAGGCAACTGTCTGTGACTGCCATGGGTAGTTGCTTTGCGCCTTGCTACGCCTGCAACTTTATGGGGTGGCGGGAGTGTGAATTTGTCTGGGCGAATAACTGTGCTGAATACACCAAGTATCTGGTCCCTTGGACCAGATTCATTTATGACATCTTTTTAATTTGGGATGGTCCTCAGAATGCCTTTGACAAATTCCTTCTGGCCATCTCCAACAATAAAATAAACTTGAAGTTTACAAGCACCACCAGCAAGAATGGATTAGACTTTCTCAATGTCAGTGTAGAGGTTCTGAATGATACTATACAGAAAAGCCTACACAGGAACACAACAGCCAGGAATAGCATCCTCCATACCAAAAGCCACCATCCACCCAAGCTGCAGAATAGTATCCCCGACTGGGAACTTCTCAGAGCTAGGCGTAATTTCCTCACAGCAGAAGCTTACACACGAGAGGAAGCCATAATGGTAGAAAAGATTCCTGCAGAGGGGATACACACGAAAAGTAGTGGACGAGGCCATGAGGAGGGTGAGTGGAATCAGGAGAGAAACTCTACTCAAACCCAGGCCTAGGAAGGACACCAAGCCGGTGATTAGACTGATCACCACTTTCCTTTCAATTCAGACTGTGCCAAGGTCTCGGCAATTATCAGGAGACACTGCCACTTAGTCAAACTGGACCCTATTGTTGGCAAATTGGTCACCCCGAGTGCAAATATCACATTCCGCAGAAGTAACTCACTGAGGGATATGTTGGTCCACAGTTTAATGGAACCTAGCCAGAAACGTAACAGTACTTGGTTGAGGGAACTCCCAAGATTCAACAAGTGTGGGAAATGCAAGGCCTTCACCAACAGTACCAATGTCAAGACAGTACTCTTACCCAGTGGCAAGCAACATAAGATATGACCCTTCATTAATTGCAACACAGAATTTGTTGTCTATGTTCTGTTGTGTGTTTGCGGTTTGAGGTATGTTGGGAGCTCGATCTTTTCTGTGAAAGAATGTGTCTTATAGCATCTTATGCCCATTAGAAATAAATATTTAACATATCCCATGGCTAGATGCTACAACACTGTACATGGCTCCACCAAAATCGAGAACTTATCTCATATTTTGGCTTTGACAGCTTTCCTGTGAAGAGTCAGGGTGGAAACAGGGAACGAGCACTAAGAAGACTTGAATCTGTGCTCGCTTCGGCAGCACATATACTAAAAAAAGAAGACTTGAATCTAAATACATAATCAGTCCGAACACCAAACACCCGGTAGGTTTGAACCAGGACGAGGAGCTTCATGTACACTTAGGATAATGCCATCTGTCCCCCGGGTAGCCTGTCTGGAACTGCCATTCACTCCATTTCTAGGGCTTGGTGTTTTTTCCTGCAGTGGTAGTTAACCAACCACACTGCAAAGCCTTCTCCTGTCCCCTCTAGTCTCTCTCTACTGTTCTCTCCCTCCCTTTCACCTGATGCCACCCGATTTCTATGGTCACTGGGCCACTGAACTGTAATGAAATGTAGAATAATGAATCGTTCACTCTCTCTCTCATCTGATGCAACCTGATTTCCAAGGTCACTGGCCAATGAACTGTAATGAAATGCAAATGATTCTTTTGGGGAGATTTTCTTTCTGGGCAATAGAAGGGATTATGTATTGATCTTATCCACTTGCACTTGCACTGGCAATTCCCTTCTTACGGCATATTATCAAGTTTTTCACCTTGCATATTCATATATATATATATTTATATATTTTTCTGTTAGAGTGAAGCACCCTACATTTAATTTTGGGACAAAATAAATGTTTCTATTTATTTTTGTTAAGTTTTTGACTTACATAGTCTTTTTTCTTTGTGACTGATGAGTTGCCATTGTTCTGTTTATGCCCAAAGTCTTTTTCCCATGTTTAATTTTCCCTCCACTGTGTCTCACTATATGCCATAAATATAATGCCACAATGTGTGTTCCCTAGCTTTGGCAAAGACCTCCTGGCCAAACGTGACAGCTATCCCAATAAACATTCTTGGACTTACCTGGAGTGCGGGCACTTTTCTTGTGGTTAGTGCGGCTGCATCAGCAAGGACCTTCAAGCGAAGGTATTGAACTCGGCATTCAACACTCTCCTTAACGGAAAACAACAACGAAGAGTGGACCCAGGTACTGGTGCATTCCTTAGTGCTTTATTTGTAGAAATTAATCAATAATCCGCCATGACGCGTTTCGCCTTCACCAAGAGACTTGATCATAATATATATAATATATATGACATGCCGATGGAGGATGACTATGTCTTATTGCACTATAGTGCAACATTGCTATATACTAGCATTCACCATGAGGACAGCCTGAGGGCCATGGGACATTTTCTACAAACATAAAAATTGGGCTTTACAAACGCACTCAAATGATCCTCACTATGGCTAGAAGATGTCTAGAAAACAATTTCTTCTTGTTTGGAGGGGACCTGTTTCATCAGATCCACGGCACTGTGATGGGGACCTGTTTCACCCCCAGTTATGCATGCTTGCATGTGGGCTGGTGGGTGAAACAGGTGATCTGCAGGGCCTACTGAAAAATGTGGGAAGAACATGTAGTGTTATGGTCTAGGTTTATCAACAACCTATTTGTGGTGTGGAATGGGTCTATAGAATCAGCCAAAGGATTTGTCAAAATGATCAACATTAACAAGCTGAATCTGCATTTTACTTATGAGTAGGGCTGGGTGTAGTTTGTGAAGTAGCGCTTTGCGAAGCTACGCGAAGTGCACTTCGCACTTCACGTAGCACAATGCGAACTGCGTAGTAGCCTGTTCGCACTGTGCAAGATGCCGTTTTCAATTATTGCACAGTGCGGACAAGCATCCAGCACTGTGCAATCATTGAAAACAGCATCTTGCACAGTGCGAGCTGTAGTTTTCTTCCGCTTGAGTAGAGTTTTACTCAAGCAGCAGCTTTCTCAACGCTGACTGGTAGTTTCTCATTGCACAGTCACTCTGTATAAAATGACCATGACTTCCCGTCCGCGCAGCAGGCGGGCGCAGTGGGCGCGCCGGCGGTGCCCCAAAGGCATGCCAAAGGCAAGCCCGTCTGCCCCCGTCCGCGCCGGGACCAGGCCTAGGGCCGTAACCCCTGGATCTGAGAGTGCAGCTCACAGCATCACATATTCAAATACTAAGCTGCACGAACTATGCCCACCTCCTGTGAGTAACTGCACAAAACACAACCCTGATCTTGCCCTAGATCTAACCACGCATTTATGTCCCCATTGTAAGGCCCTCATACCTTTGGTAAATAAACTAACCAACTCTAGCAAAAAGAAAATACCAAAGATTACCTCTATAGCGCTTACTAACGTTCGCTTACTAGGAAAGCACAGACAGGACATAGTGGACCTGATCAGGGACAGGAATATAGATATACTGTTTATGACTGAGACGTGGACGGATAGCACGTCATACCCTGACCTAGTCATCGCGGTTCCTAGTGGCTTCAGGGTTTATCAACAGGACAGACAAGGCAAAAGAGGGGGCGGACTAGCTATAATCGCTCGTGATACCTATATAGTCAGGACTTTTTCAATTCCCTCACCCACCTGTGAAGCCTTACAATTTGCCATCAATCTATCCCCGTCCCATAATTTTAGAGGTATGCTCCTATACAGACCACCAGGAGCACGCTCAGGATTCCTTTTCGATCTAAATACCATCTTGGAATCCCTAGCAATTGAAGATTCACTAACAGTACTCAGTGATTTCAATTTTCATCTAGAGAAACTAGATGACAGGGATACGTTCTCTCTTTTATCAGATATGGAAACCTTGGGGCTCCCTCAACTGGTTAATTCCCCCACCCATGATGCCGGTCACACCCTGGACGGCATTTTTTCCAACCTAGAGGATATCCATATAACTGATATCCTCCCGCTCCCAAGGTCTGACCACCATGTAATTCTTGGCACTATCATAACCAATGAGGTCCCCGCTGTTAGCGTATCAATTCCTAGTCACAAACCTTTTAAGGCTTGGAAAGATATGAACAACTCAAGCCTAAAAATCCTACTTGACAGCACTCAGCCTACCTTATCCACAGATCCTAACATAGCCACTGAGCAATATCAGGATTAGTTGGGTTCTGCCACAAACTCTCTGGTCCCTCTCAAAACAGTGACCAGAAATAGGATGGCCCCTTCAGCACCTTGGTTTACTGAAGAACTTAGGAATCAGAAACAACTCTGTAGAAACAGGGAGAGGCATTGGCGGAAATCTTATAATGAAGAAAGCAAATCCCGCTACAAGGAGATGCTCGCTAAATATAAATCTATGATCACAGACGCTAAGAGGAAGTATTTTAGCGAACAAATAGAGAAAGCTGAGAACTCCAACAAACTTTATGATATCACTAAGCAGCTAGTAGGGAATACCCCTGATTTAATCCCCCTCCCTCTCAATCCCTTTGTGATGCACTGGCAAATTTCTTTTTCACAAAAGTTAACGATATCTATATAGCTTTCTCCTCCACTACCAATAACCCCACATATACTACCAATTCCACTCCCCCTGTTTCCTTATTTACCCAGTTTAGAGACATTACGGAGGCCCAAACAGCAGACATTAAGCCTTCCATCAAATCCGGATCAGCCTTAGACCCGTGCCCTTTTAAAGTTCTTCCCCCGGTTATGGACTCCTTGATCACGGTCATCACTCAACTCTGTAATTCTATGTTTAGATCAGGGATCTATCCGAACATACTTAAAAAAACTCTCCTAAATCCACTTTTAAAAAAACCACATCTAGACAAGGACGATCTGAAAAACTATCGACCGATAGCCAGCCTTCCATTCTTGGCTAAAGTTGCAGAAAAAGCGATAAATGTCAAGTTAACAGAATTCATCGAGCAACATCGCCAACTGGATAGTACCCAATTTGGGTTTCGCAAGTTTCACGGCACATAAACCGCCTTGATCAAAGCCGCCGATGACATCAGAGTCATTCGAGATCAAGGAGGAACAGCAGTACTAGTGCTACTGGATTTATCTGCAGCTTTCGACACGGTCGACCACTCGATCCTGGTCGATCGTGTCGAAAAAATGGGCATTCAACAGGCAGCTAAGGATTTACTGGCCTCCTTTCTGTCCGAGAGAACTCAGGCTGTTACCCTGGGTACGTTCCAGTCGACTAACCTGTCTCTGCCATGTGGGGTCCCACAAGGCTCATCCCTGAGTCCAACACTCTTTAACATCTATGTGTCGGACCTAGCCAAAACCATCAAAGCACATGGGATGAGCCTCACCTCATATGCTGATGACACTCAGTTAGTCCTGGCCGTTAAAAATAATGGAGAAAGCGTTGCCGAGATTTTTAAAACTGGTATGTTGGCAATTGGAGACTGGATGGCCTCCAACTATCTAAAGCTTAATTCCGAAAAGACGGAGGTGGTTATATTTGGACAACCAACCCCAAGTTGGTCGCCCATTTAGTGGCCCGCGTCTTTCAGAACCCTGCCCCAACCTGTACCCAAAGTAAGGAACTTGGGAGTAGTCTTTGACGAAAACCTTAACTTTGTTGCTCATGCCAACCAAATAGCAGCCACAGCCTTTCATAAACTGCGACTAGTAAGGAAAATCATCCCCTTCCTACCTGATAGTGCCGCCAAAATCTTGATAAGCACCCTGGTGTTATCCTCATTGGACTATTGCAATGGCCTCTTTGCCAATGCTCAGATGCCTGTAACTAATAAAATGCAGACTGTACAAAATGCGGCTGCACGACTCATCGCCAGAATTCCCAAACATAAGCCCATTGCTGATACAATCAGAAACTTTCAATGGCTCCCAATCAAAAACCGGATCAAGTTCAAGACTTTATGTATTATATACAAGGCACTGCATAAGCAAGGACCTCAGTTCCTTATAGACCAGTTGATACCCTATTGCTCCCCCAGATTACTGCGATCCTCTACCCTTAATGAACTAGTGGTGCCTCGTACTAAGACCGTCTCCTGGGGAGACCGTCGGTTCATGGTCACGGCACCAAACTGTGGAATACCTTGCCTCAGTCGATCAGGACCAGTCACTCTCTCTGGTTATTTCGTAAAAAGCTAAAAACTTGGTTGTTTAACCAGTAAATCCGCATGAGCCAGTAGTGGAGAATCTTGCAGAAGTCGCAGCGCCGAGACACCTAAGGGCATTTGTTTGCGCTTAATCAAATATCATTAATAAATAAATATTAAATAATTGCAAGTGGTCGAAATGAGATACCTGAGCCCCCCGCGTTGAGAATCTCGCTGGGAGGTTTATTTTCCACGCTCACGATCAACAACTTGATGTTGCTGATCGCGAATGAGGAAAAAGTCTCGCTGGCATGCCAGTTTGCTTGCTCGTGGTCACCAACTTGACGTTGAGGACCGCGAGCAAGCAAAAATGTACAGCTGCCCTACGCTACGCGTGTTTGCACTGTGCTACGTGCAGTTCGCGTAGTGCAAAGTAGAGCAAACTTCACAAACTATGCGAGCGTAGCGTAGTGCTTCACCCAGGCCTACTTACGAGATAAGTAAAAACAATTGTGACATTTCTTGATGTAGAAATTTTTGTGCAGGATAGAAATGTAGAAACAAGGCTGCATAGAAAGGTAACAGCTGGCAATACTACATTACACACAAGTTTTCACCAAAAACGAGCATCCCTTATGGTGAAATTCTCCTAGCAAGGAGAAACTGCGGCACGCACATTGACACACAACAATGCCAGGAGGAAATGAAGGTGAGGTTTGCACAGAGAGGGTATAGCACCAGGGTAATTGAAGAAGCCCAGAAAGCAGCAAATAAGTAAGAAAGGGAGGCAATTTAATTCCCCAAAAATGCTAAGAAGAAAGCCACAGCCAAAAATGAAATGAGATTTATAACTACGTATAGTGCCCAAGATAAGGAAATGGCGACTCTTATTAGAAGAAACTGGCACCTAGTAAAGGCAGATCCTATAATAGGCACTCTTGTACCTAAGTGACCACAAATGACTTACAAAAGTGCTTCCTCACTTAAAGATGCACTAGTACGAAGTAGTCCATAAGTAGTGGAAAGAGAGGGGTGGTTAAGGCCCAAGGCAGGTTTTATAAAATATTTTAAGTGTAAATCTTGCAGTAAAGGCCAAAACACTACAACATACACATCACCTTTCAACAAGCAGCAAATTAAGATCAAAGGCAGATATAACTGCAGAACAAAATTTGCTATTTAAGTTTTAACCTGCACATGTGGGTTGAGATACACAGGTAGCTCTATACTACCAGCATATAGGAGGATCTTACACCACATGCATGCCATTCCAAATTACAATCCATTGTATCCGGTGACAAGGCATTGTGCAGTACATCATAACAAAGATACAATCCAGATCGCATACTTTGTGATCAATGTGATTCTGTCTAATAGAAGAGGAGGGGACCGAGTAAAACAGTTGAAGGAGCTCGAAATTAAATACATCATCAATTTCTACTGTAAAGTCCCTGATGGCCTCAAAATGGATGAGGAATTACATTCAAGCCTGTCATAGAAAAATGCAAAGGTTGTATAGAGAAACCACCGGCTCACTTGGGCATGATTCTATTCTTAAGTGGGATAATGATAACAATGAGGATAACTAATCACTTGCCATGATCATACGCGGATTTCTTATGGTTAATCAGACATACTGTTGATTTTTTAAATGTTTTACATTTCAATCATGTTACAAAGTATAAATATGCACTACAAATAATTATATATTACATGTGTGCAATGGTTATAATATGAAAATACATAAACTTATTACTCACTTGCGTTTAATGAAATCATACATTTTGCTAATATGTGACTCCATTGCCCTGTCAATGTAGTAATGTCAAAAATAAAGATCCAACCAAAGATTAAGCCACTGTGAAGAGATTGAAAAAAAGGACGTTAATATGGACTGTCAAAAGACCGGGTCTCAGTGTGCAAACAAAATAATGTATGGAGCAAACTGTTTTAGACTAAGGTGCTAATAATTGACAATGAAATAAGTGCAGAAAGTTCTAATGGTCGAAAGTAAATAAATATATTTGTGATTAATTATCAGTCTCAAATTTGAGAAAAAATCAGTAATGGTTACAATAGCAAATTACCTGAAGTAGCGGTAAAAAAGAAAACTACTTTAATGTTTATGATTTGTAAATGACGGGAGGACATATAAAAGTTGTTAGTAGCACAGCCATGCCATGTGACCAAGACGACAGTGAGTCAAAATAAATTTAACAATTGAAATCTGCAATTGGTGTCTGTCTCAATCTTGTGTCGAAACTTAAAGGATTGTGGAGGCGATATATATATATATATATATATATATGTGTACATATTATAGGTATGTATGTATGTATGTGTATATATGTATGTATATCACCTAAAGACCACCTTGTTTTCAAAGAAGTCCAGGGACACAGTGGGGATTCTGTGGAAGCCTTTATTCACAGAATTTCAGCATGGCATGATGCATTTCGACTCTCCGTCTTCTTCAGATGCTGCTGCTGAAAGTGTCATCTCCTATTCCCCCTTTGAACAAATCTTTGCGCTCCCATTGGTGGGAGTTCAGCCAATCCTGCTGCCCTGTAAGGAAAGTAGTTTAATGTACAACTACAATTCCCATCGTCCATTGTTCAGGTGAGTGCTGCAGCCGGATGAAAATGTGACTGATCTGAAGGCTGATGAATGCTTCACAAAGGGGGGCCGTGTAGTGGCAGGTAAAAACAAGTAATCACCGTGTTGCAGGCTTCCTCAGGTCCCCTGCGCCCAGCCTCAATAACGAGAGCACATCGCGCCTGAGGCAAGGTGAAGTCATGCTCGCCTCCCCATGTAGTCACGGGCTGTCTGGTTGCAGCGACCGCTGATCTGTTCCGTTTTCGAGGCGGTCCTGGCGAAATCAATATCTTGATGCACAGTCCGAGTTGCCAGGAATTACCAGGACGCTTGATGGGCGGGTCCCTGTAATCGCGCTACTGGCAGGCGTGATAATTATCACCTAAAGACCGCCTTGTTTTCAAAGAAGTCCAGGGACACAGTGGGGATTCTGTGGAAGCCTTTATTCACTGAATTTCAGCATGGCATGATGCATTTCGACTCTCCGTCTTCTTCAGATGCTGCTGCTGAAAGTGTCATCGCCTATTCCCCCTTTGAACAAATCTTTGCGCTCCCATTGGTGGGAGTTCAGCCAATCCTGCTGCCCTGTAAGGAAAGTAGTTTAATGTACAACTACAATTCCCATCGTCCATTGTTCAGGTGAGTGCTGCAGCCGGATGAAAATGTGACTGATCTGAAGGCTGATGAATGCTTCACAAAGGGGGGCCGTGTAGTGGCAGGTAAAAACAATTAATCACCGTGTTGCAGGCTTCCTCAGGTCCCCTACGCCCAGCCTCAATAACGAGAGCACATCGCGCCTGAGGCAAGGTGAAGTCATGCTCGCCTCCCCATGTAGTCACGGGCTGTCTGGTTGCAGCGGCCGCTGATCTGTTCCGTTTTCGAGGCGGTCCTGGCAAAATCAATATCTTGATGCACAGTCCGAGTTGCCAGGAATTACCAGGACGCTTGATGGGCGGGTCCCTGTAATCGCGCTACTGGCAGGCGCGATAATTACCACCTAAAGACCACCTTGTTTTCAAAGAAGTGCAGGGACACAGTGGGGATTCTGTGGAAGCCTTTATTCACAGAATTTCAGCATGGCATGATGCATTTCGACTCTCCGTCTTCTTCAGATGCTGCTGCTGAAAGTGTCATCGCCTATTCCCCCTTTGAACAAATCTTTGCGCTCCCATTGGTGGGAGTTCAGCCAATCCTGCTGCCCTGTAAGGAAAGTAGTTTAATGTACAACTACAATTCCCATCGTCCATTGTTCAGGTGAGTGCTGCAGCCGGATGAAAATGTGACTGATCTGAAGGCTGATGAATGCTTCACAAAGGGGGGCCGTGTAGTGGCAGGTAAAAACAATTAATCACCGTGTTGCAGGCTTCCTCAGGTCCCCTACGCCCAACCTCAATAACGAGAGCACATCGCGCCTGAGGCAAGGTGAAGTCATGCTCGCCTCCCCATGTAGTCACGGGCTGTCTGGTTGCAGCGGCCGCTGATCTGTTCCGTTTTCGAGGCGGTCCTGGCGAAATCAATATCTTGATGCACAGTCCGAGTTGCCAGGAATTACCAGGACGCTTGATGGGCGGGTCCCTGTAATCGCGCTACTGGCAGGCGCGATAATTATCACCTAAAGACCACCTTGTTTTCAAAGAAGTCCAGGGACACAGTGGGGATTCTGTGGAAGCCTTTATTCACAGAATTTCAGCATGGCATGATGCATTTCGACTCTACGTCTTCTTCAGATGCGGCTGCTGAAAGTGTCATCGCCTATTCCCCCTTTGAACAAATCTTTGCGCTCCCATTGGTGGGAGTTCAGCCAATCCTGCTGCCCTGTAAGGAAAGTAGTTTAATGTACAACTACAATACCCATCGTCCATTGTTCAGGTGAGTGCTGCAGCCGGATGAAAATGTGACTGATCTGAAGGCTGATGAATGCTTCACAAAGGGGGGCCGTGTAGTGGCAGGTAAAAACAATTAATCACCGTGTTGCAGGCTTCCTCAGGTCCCCTACGCCCAGCCTCAATAACGAGAGCACATCGCGCCTGAGGCAAGGTGAAGTCATGCTCGTCTCCCCATGTAGTCACAGGCTGTCTGGTTGCAGCGGCCGCTGATCTGTTCCGTTTTCGAGGCGGTCCTGGTGAAATCAATATCTTGATGCACAGTCCGAGTTGCCAGTAATTACCAGGACGCTTGATGGGCGGGTCCCTGTAATCGCGCTACTGGCAGGCGCAATAATTATCACCTAAAGACCACCTTGTTTTCAAAGAAGTCCAGGGACACAGTGGGGATTCTGTGGAAGCCTTTATTCACAGAATTTCAGCATGGCATGATGCAGTTCGACTCTCCGTCTTCTTCAGATGCTGCTGCTGAAAGTGTCATCGCCTATTCCCCCTTTGAACAAATCTTTGCGCTCCCATTGGTGACAGTTCAGCCAATCCTGCTGCCCTGTAAGGAAAGTAGTTTAATGTACAACTACAATTCCCATCGTCCATTGTTCAGGTGATTGCTGCAGCCGGATGAAAATGTGACTGATCTGAAGGCTGATGAATGCTTCACAAAGGGGGGCCGTGTAGTGGCAGGTAAAAACAATTAATCACCGTGTTGCAGGCTTCCTCAGGTCCCCTACGCCCAGCCTCAATAACCAGAGCACATCGCGCCTGAGGCAAGGTGAATTCATGCTCGCCTCCCCATGTAGTCACGGGCTGTCTGGTTGCAGCGGCCGCTGATCTGTTCCGTTTTCGAGGCGGTCCTGGCGAAATCAATATCTTGATGCACAGTCCGAGTTGCCAGGATTTACCAGGACGCTTGATGTGCGGGTCCCTTTAATCGCGCTACCGGCAGGCGCGATAATTATCACCTAAAGACCACCTTGTTTTCAAAGAAGTCCAGGGACACAGTGGGGATTCTGTGGAAGCCTTTATTCACAGAATTTTAGCATGGCATGATGCATTTCGACTCTCTGTCTTCTTCAGATGCTGCTGCTGAAAGTGTCATCGCCTATTCCCCCTTTGAACAAATCTTTGCGCTCCCATTGGTGGGAGTTCAGCCGATCCTGCTGCCCTGTAAGGAAAGTAGTTTAATGTACAACTACAATTCCCATCGTCCATTGTTCAGGTGAGTGCTGCAGCCGGATGAAAATGTGACTGATCTGAAGGCTGATGAATGCTTCACAAAGGGGGGCCGTGTAGTGGCAGGTAAAAACAATTAATCACCGTATTGCAGGCTTCCTCAGGTCCCCTACGCCCAGCCTCAATAACGAGAGCACATCGCGCCTGAGGCAAGGTGAAGTCATGCTCGACTCCCCATGTAGTCATAGGCTGTCTGGTTGCAGCGGCCGCTGATCTGTTCCGTTTTCGAGGCGGTCCTGGCGAAATCAATATCTTGATGCACAGTCCGAGTTGCCAGGAATTACCAGGACACTTGATGGGCGGGTCCCTGTAATCGCACTACTGTCAGGCGCGATAATTATCACCTAAAGACCACCTTGTTTTCAAAGAAGTCCAGGGACACAGTGGGGATTCTGTGGAAGCCTTTATTCACAGAATTTCAGCATGGCATGATGCATTTCGACTCTCCGTCTTCTTCAGATGCTGCTGCTGAAAGTGTCACCGCCTATTCCCCCTTTGAACAAATCTTTGCGCTCCCATTGGTGGGAGTTCAGCCAATCCTGCTGCCCTGTAAGGAAAGTAGTTTAATGTACAACTACAATTCCCATTGTCCATTGTTCAGGTGAGTGCTGCAGCCGGATGAAAATGTGACTGATCTGAAGGCTGATGAATGTTTCACAAAGGGGGCCGTGTAGTGGCAGGTAAAAACAATTAATCACTGTGTTGCAGGCTTCCTCAGGTCCCCTACGCCCAGCCTCAATAACGAGAGCACATCGCGCCTGAGGCAAGGTGAAGTCATGCTCGCCTCCCCATGTAGTCACTGGCTGTCTGGTTGCAGCGGCCGCTGATCTGTTCTGTTTTCGAGGCGGTCCTGGCGAAATCAATATCTTGATGCACAGTCCGAGTTGCCAGGAATTACCAGGACGCTTAATGGGCGGGTCCCTGTAATCGCGCTACTGGCAGGCGCGATAATTATCACCTAAAGACCACCTTGTTTTCAAAGAAGTCCAGGGATATACATATGTATGTATATATATATATATATACACATACATACATACATACATATATATATACACATTCATACACATTTATATACATATATATGTACAGATATATATATATATATATATATATATATATATATATACATACATATATATATATATATATATATATATATATATATATATATATAACTTAATGATTCAAATTGCTACAGACATTGTGATGCAAACGCCCTTAAAAAAGCACAAACAGACTTCCACTCTCTTCTCATGGGATGGCGGTCCAGCGGACTTATCAGCATGGACGAGCTGAAATGTCTCAAAAATGACCATCCCGTAACCCCTGTGTTGTACCTTATACCAAAAGTACATAAAAACCCAGTTAGGCCGCCAGGTAGACCCATCATTTCGGCGTGCGGGGGGTTACTTGAGAAGGCCACTTCCTACATCGACTTGTTCCTCCAGGAGCATGTACTGGCATTACCATCATATATCCAGGACTGTAGTGATCTGATGAGGAAGTTGATGAACTTTGAATGGCAGGATGATTATTGGCTGGTAACCCTAGACGTGTCTTCTTTATATACTAGCATAGTACACAAAGATGGGTTAAGAGCCTCAGAGTTTTTTCTTGGCAAGCGACCAATAGAGCTGTTAGAACATAACAAAATGTTACTTGCTATGATGAGCTTCTGTTTGCATCACAACTATTTTATGTTCCTCAACCGCTATTACCAACAGATAAGAGGGGTTGCCATGGGGGCCTGTTTCTCCCCCAGTTATGCCTGTCTTCACATGGGGTACTGGGAGAGACAGGTCCTCAACGGCATTCACCAAGACACCTGCACTCGCCATATCATTCGATGGTATAGATACATCGATGATATCCTCATGATATGGCGAGGTACATTGGAGCAAGTTACCGGTTTCATTGATGCTTTGAATCAAAACTCATATAACCTGTCTTTCACATCACACATCAGTCAGGATACAGCGCATTTCCTTGATGTGACGTTGGAGGTCAGTCAGGGTAAGCTAGAGACCAAGCTGTTTAGGAAGCCCACTGCGGGCAACACCATATTGCATGCCGAAAGCCACCATCCCCCGCATTTAATTCGTAGCATCCCCTATGGGGAGATGCTCAGAATTAGGCGGGTCTGCAGTACAGAAGTTCACTGCAGGGAGGCGCAAGCAGCAAGTAAGCAAAGGTTTCTTGCGAGGGGCTACAAGGAACATCTTATCGATTCAGCGATTAGAAAAGCTAATGCCCTATCCCGCACTGAAGCACTGACCCATCGAAAACATCAGAAACCTAGTGCAACTAGCAGTGAGCAGCCAGTCAGACTCATCTGGGCCTACAATAGTCAGCATGGGGCACTGAGGAAAATCATTAATCAGAATTGGAATCTGATTAAACTGGATCCTGTTATAGGAGAGCATATGTCCAACAAGCCCGCAATCACTTACAGGAAAGCGTTTGCATTACAAAATGCCTTGGTTAAATCTAGCCCTGAAGTGATTCCTCCTAAAAACTGGTTAGCAGCTAGCCGCGGGTTCAGAAAATGTTCCAGTTGTAAGGCCTGCTCGCAGGGACTCAATAAAACTGAGTTTCTAACAGCATTTTCTACAGTGCCACGCAAAATCACCAAGCAACTGACCTGTAGATCAGAATATGTGGTGTATGTGCTGGAGTGCCCGTGTGGCCTGCAATACATTGGTAGCACCAAATTGCAGGTACACAAGAGGGTGCTCCAGCACATCCGGGCAATCAACACGAGTGACGCCACATATCCTGTGGCTAGGCATTTCAAGGAGTTCCATAATAACAACAGTGGGCTCCTGAGATACTATGCCATTGACGCCATAGGTCCACTCAGGAGGGGAGGAAATCGAGAAGGGATCTTGAGGGATCACTGAAATAATATCGACTGACAAAATATCGACTTGCCAAAATATCGTGGACAAAATATCGACAGTCAAAATATCGAGTTTGTATCTACAAACAGGTAAGTACAAAAATATCGAGTACAAAATATCGTTAACAAAAATATAGATGTAAAAAATATCGACTTTATTAAAAACAGTGTTAAATTAAATTAATATTAAATTTTAATTACTAAAATATACTTAAAACAACTTAAATTAAATTATAATAATAAAATGATAAATGAAAATAATAAAAATAATTTTTTAAAATCTTATTTGTTGACCCTGAACCCTAAAAATACCCCTTTACCCAAAAACCCAAAACTGACCCTGAACCCTAAAAATACCCCTTTACCCATGACCTGAAAACTGACCCTGAACCCTAAAAATACCCCTTTACCCATGACCTGAAAACTGACCCTGAACCCTAAAAATACCCCTTTACCCATGAACTGAAAACTGACCCTGAACCCTAAAAATACCCCTTTACCCATGACCTGAAAACTGACCCTGAACCCTAAAAATACCCCTTTACCCATGACCTGAAAACTGACCCTGAACCCAAAAAATACCCCTTTACCCATGACCTGAAAACTGACCCTGAACCCTAAAAATACCCCTTTACCCATGACCTGAAAACTGACCCTGAACCCTAAAAATACCCCTTTACCCATGAACTGAAAACTGACCCTGAACCCTAAAAATACCCCTTTACCCATGAACTGAAAACTGACCCTGAACCCTAAAAATGCTCCTTTACCCAAAATTTATCAATATTATTTAATTACCAATTAATTATTAATTAACAATAAAAATAAAGTAAATATATTACAACATTAGGTGTAATTATTTTAATAATTAATATTATTTTATCAAAATTAATTACTTAAAAATAACACAAAATTATATATATAAAAAATGTACTCTAATTAATGTAATTAACTAATTACAATTAATTAATTAACAATTATTTACTAATACAAAATATATTCAAAATTATATTAATTAATTAACTAATTAATATTAATTAATTATCAATTAATTATTAATTAAAAATATTAACAAACATATATTAATTAATTAATTATTATTAAATTACTTCCCACCCTATTCCCCTATAAACCCACAACCCGCTACAGAATTACATTACGCAATTATTATCAAAACAAAATTCATGTAATAAAATATTTTATAACATTAATACACACTATTCACACATATTATTACATAAAAATACACTATAAAATATTATATATTATTAAAAAATCGATATTTTTGCTATCTATATTTTATACAGTCGATATTACTTCACTTACCTGAAAAACGATATTTTTGTAGTCGATATTATGTCCAGTCGATATTTTGTCCAGTCTATATTTAAAACTCGATATTATGTCCAGTCGATATTTTGGAGTCGATATTTTGTCTCTATACCGATCTTGAGGGCTCTCGAGACCAGGTATATCTTGGAGATGGACAGTAAGAGCCCCAATGGGCTTAATTCCACGGAGGACTTTTACACATGTCTATAGCTCCGTACATTCTCACTATCTTCGTCAACACCCTCCAGTTCTGTACCGTATAATGCTCACAGCACGCCTGTGTTCCATATCCTTGATTTTGAAATTGCTATTCATTGTATGAAGCTCTTCCGTAGCTGAGTTAACTGTATCGTAGAATCTTGCACTCAGTGATAAATGAATAATATCGCTTTTTAACCTTCACTTGTTTATTATGGGTGTCAGTAATCAACGTCATGGCTTAGATGTGTTCGACATCTCTAGCAGGGTGTGAGCCATTTTGTGGAAGGGCATGTTCAACCTTTGGCCCTTCCAGGCTATCCGGCAGAACATTACCAGTTTAAACCCTAATGGTAATTACTGATAAATGGATGCAACATATTCTTTGTATATAGATGTATATATATGAATTAATGTATATATTTTAATTGAAAGTTTTGCGGACTTTTGGACTGTACATAAACTGGCTATTGCATTTAAGCTGTGATCACTTAGGAGCCAGGCAGTGTATATTCAGGTGAATGCCCTTTTGCACAAATTGTAAATATATGAAATATTTGATAAAGCAACCTTTTCCAATTACTATGTACATAAGTAATACCCATGTAGCTTTCCGCATTTCTTAAGCTTCTGTCATAATTTGCCGGATACTGAATGTGTATTTATACAGGAATTCTCAAGCACTTGCACTTAACTGCCATACCTTGCTCCCTTCTTTGCACATGTATAGAAATTGTGTCTACAATAGTGTTGTTAATTTGACTCATTAAGTTACAACCAATCAGAGAGGACGTTGTTACTGCACTGGCACTTTAAATTCACGCAACTTTTTTCGATGCGCCATGTGACCAAGCCCTCTGTGTAGGGCGAAACGTTATCCTGGCGTGGTGTGCGATAAAATAAAAAACTCACCTGCAAAAAAAATAAATAAATAAATAAATAAAAATAAAAAATCCTGGCGTGGTGTGCGATAAAATAAAAAACTCACCTGCACTCTGGGTCTTCCGTGTCCTTGTTGAAGTTGGCTGATGATTTATAGCTGGCGTTGCAGCAGGAGCACAAGCGGTGATATATATATATATATATATATATATATATATATATATATATATATATATATATATATATATATATATATATATATATATATATATATATATGTGTATGTATATATGTATCACGGCTCCAAAGTCCTGGTAATACCCGGCCGGGTCACAGGAATAATAAGCACTCTCCAGCACGGTAGTGTTCTTTAGCAGGGTAGTTTTTTCGAAAAACAGACGCGTTTCGGGAGAGCCCTCCCTTTCTCAATGTTTACATCTGATAAACAGTGCGCAGCGCCATTATCAATGTTTGCAAAATAGATTAAAACAAACAAAGGACTAATTCTTGCACGCAGCACTGGGCGCCATCTTAGAGTGTATATTTTCAACACGGTTCACATGGAATTGCTGGCAAGTTGACAACACCTAAATACTGCCGTGTATCGGCAAAATTGATATCTTATAAACAAAACCATATATTGTACATTCTCTTAATACATTTTATGGCTAAGACAGCAATGAATTGTTGAGAAATACTCAACTACCGACAAAAACACAAAACTGTAATGTGGTCATGTCGGACAAAATCTAGCCGTGGATCGTGTATATATATACCATGGGTGACCGGGATTCCTGTGCACACCCCCGTGACGAACTCCCGGCTAAGAGGTTGCTGCGGTCACAATGCAGGGGACTTGAGGGGGTGCTGGATTATTGAGATGACCTACCTGCCATCATACTTGGAGTCTGTGCCTGCCATCGATTCCCTCTCCGAGAGTGAAACCCCGCCGAGCATCTCCTTCCCGAGCTGGCACCATACCGTGGCATTCTGGGACTGGCAGTCTTTGCCTACAGGACTGCACGTGGGAGCTCAAAACCATCAGGGGGCGGAGCAATGTGGACTTGTACTTACATCGAGGCAGGTTTGCCTATGCCACAGCAGAGCAAGCAGATGGGAAGGAGCGCTGACGAAGGACCACATGCCGACATGCATTCGCTGAAGACATTTCTTTTAATAAAGTGCCCCTTTGAATCCTCTGCCTGGATCACTGTTTCTTTTCCTCGGAGGAGAATTTACACTCATCTCGCAATGCGACTGCCAGTTCGCACTCAGTGTTACCCCCGCAGCACAAGAGGCCTGGGCGCTCTGGCTTGCTCGTCCGAGCATTTCTCTACATTAATTGCGCTAGCAATTTTGCCCAGAACCCACCAGGACGCCGGGACCATGCAGCGGTTAGGAAGTATTCCACTTCCTTGTTGGGTGACCGGGATTCCTGTGCACACCCCCACGACGAACTCCCGGCTAAGAGGTTGCTGCGGTCACAATGCAGGGGACTTGAGGGGGCGCTGGATTATTGAGATGCCCTACCTGCCATCCTACTTGGAGTCTGTGCCTGCCATCGATTCCCTCTCCGCGAGTGCAACCCCGCCGAGCATCTCCTTCCCGAGCTGGCACCATACCGTGGCATTCTGGGACTTGCAGTCTTTGCCTACAGGACTGCACGTGGGAGCTCAAAACCATCAGGGGGTGGAGCAATGTGGACTTGTACTTACACCGAGGCAGGTTTGTCTACGCCACAGCAGAGCAAGCAGATGGGAAGGAGCACTGACGAAGGCACACATGCCGAAATGCATTCGCTGAGGACATTTCTTTTAATAAAGTACCCCTTTGAATCATCTGCCTGGGTCACTGTTTCTTTTCCTCAGAGGAGAATTTACGCTCATCTAGCAATGCGACTGGCAGTTTGCACTCAGTGTTACCCCCGCAGCACAAGAGGCCTGGGCGCTCTGGCTTGCTCGTCCGAGCATTTCTCTACCTTAATTGTACTAGCAATTTCGCCCAGAACCCACCAGGACGCCGGGACCATGCAGCGGTTAGGAAGTATTCCACTTTCATGTTGGGTGACCGGGATTCCTGTGCACACCCCCACGACGAACTCCCGGCTAAGAGGTTGCTGCGGTCACAATGCAGGGGACTTGAGGGGGCGCTGGATTATTTAGATGCCCTACCTGCCATCATATTTGGAGTCTGTGCCTGCCATCGATTCCCTCTCCGCGAGTGAAACCCCGCCGAGCATCTCCTTCCCGAGCTGGCACCATACCGTGGCATTCTGGGACTTGCAGTCTTTGCCTACAGGACTGCACGTGGGAGCTCAAAACCATCAGGGAGCGGAGCAATGTGGACTTGTACTTACATCGAGGCAGGTTTGCCTACGCCACAGCAGAGCAAGCAGATGGGAAGGAGCACTGACGAAGGCACACATGCCGAAATGCATTCGCTGAGGACATTTCTTTTAATAAAGTGCCCCTTTGAATCCTCTGCCTGGGTCACTGTTTCTTTTCCTCGGAGGAGAATTTACGCTTATATATATATATATATATATATATATATATATATATATATATATATATATATATATATATATATATATATATATATATATAACGCTACAGCAGCGATTTCGGCTAAGATAGTTAGAGGCAGCATTTCTAGTGGAAGAACTGTGTATCACGCTCTTGCAAATATTTTCTCATTGAGGACGAAGCAACTAAATATAACCGAAAATAGCCACGTAGAAAAAGAAGCCACTGACAGCAGAAAAACTTCACAAATTAATGGTTGCAAATAATTAAGGTCAGTCGGATAATACAATTACACAGTATAAATATGGAAAAAAGAGAAGCTAAGCAAAAAGAACAAGTAGAAACAATGTTTGATAAAGGAAATATGGAAAAAGAAAAGAGTCAGGAAAAACAAAGTTTGCCTGGAAAAACGGGCATAAAAAGCAAAGTGAGATCATGGGAGAGATTGAGTAAAAAGGAAATAAACAAATCATGGGAGTTAATAACATTACGTAAATATTTGGAAGTACAGCGAGTTCCAAGAGGCTTGAGAATAATGCTAATGCCCAGTCAGCAAGATGCAACAAACGCTCTGCTGGAGGATTGGGGTGAATATACATTAAGATCTTCTTTAGGATTGATAGAAATATTGGTCAAACACATTGAACTGGCTCTGGAGAAAATAAAATTGGAAAAGCAGGAGGTGGAAAAAGAAGTAGAATCAACCAAATTGAATCCTGACATGTTAAAATTCAAAGAAGATTTGGAAAAACAAATTGACAAACACGAAGAGGTAGTCAGACTACGGAAACATAACAAATTCATACGAGACACAATAGATTATTCTGAGGGGCGAATCTTCACCTTCGCACAAAAATGTGATCCTTTTAAACAACAGGGCCAGCGGAGAAATGAAACCAAGGCATCGAGCAGCCTTTCCTCCATAACCTCTACCGAGCAGAGTGAAGAAGAACTACCAATGAACAACACAAGGATGAATTTTTTAGGAGACATGCGCCTAGTTCTACAACAACGACAATGGGAATAGACTCAGATGGCGCAAAGGCAATTTCGAGGAAGAGGAGGACGATGGCAACAAGGAAGCAGAAATAAACAACACGGAGAGGGCGGAGAAGCAAGAGCCCCAGAAGAAAAGTTTGGTACGAAAACAAGGAGTATGAGGCAAAAGAAAACCACAGAATAAATGAACCGCATGGAGACTCTGAGTCCGGGCCCGGATCAGTTGAACTACAAGTGGTAAACCTTTCTGAACACGAACTAACTACATCTGAAATCTCACTCCTCAAAAAGGGCATAAACTATTGCCCAACACAGAGAATGGACCTTGCCCAGACGAGGATAGACCTTTACCTGTATATCCGGAAAATAAAGCTGGCTAAATATTTTCAGGAGAATAAAAATCGAAAAAAAGAAATCAAAAACATACCAAATCCCAGTTCAACTTTATTGGCAAAAGAGTCAAATGCTTACCTAACTCTACTAAATATGAATGCGGAATTGGGTGAAGAAATACCCCTAGAAATTGCATGCCAACAGCTGGGGGCAGGTTCAAGTGGTAAAAAAACTAAATCGAGATTTTACCCACAACTGCCACCAGGCAATAAAATAGACATTTTTCAAGAAGCAGTATTCAATGACTTGTATAAAATAAAAAAATAAAAATATCAATACAACTTAACAAAGAATGAAAGAGAGGCCTTGGAGAAACTTGCTAATGACCATAAAGTAGAAATCAAAATGGCAGACAAAGGAGGAAATATAGTCCTATGGGATAAAAACTGTATATTAAGGAAGCAACACGTCAATTAACAGATGACAAATACTATGAAAAACTGAATCAAAATACAACTTCGGAAATCAAAAATAAAATTGATGACAAATTGAGAGCATGGTTATCTGAAAAGTTAATTGATGAAGAGGAAAGAAAATATCTCACTGCGGACTTTCCAATTCTAGCCACTATATATTTCCTCCCTAAACTACATAAAAATCAAACGGAACCGCCAGGAAGACCAATTTATCTGCAAAGGGTTCTTTATTAGAACCTATGGCCAATTTCATTGATTACTTTTTATTTCCATATGTGGCACAGCTCAAATCCTATATCAAGGATACAACTGATCTCCTAGGGTCATTGCAGGATGTAACATGGAAAGAAAATTACCTTCTAATAACCATGGATGTGGTTGCTTTATATACAAACATTGACAACAATATGGGCCTCCAAACCTGCCAGTATTTTCTACAAGACAGAAACATACATTACAAGATACATAACACCATGTTGATGGACATGATCACCCTATGCCTCACAAACAATATTTTCCTCTTTGGTGAGGATCTTTATCGACAACGTAACGGAGCAGCAATGGGGAATCCTTCAGCCCCAGTTACGCTTGCTTAGCGATGGGGTGGTGGTAATATGAGAGAGCATGGAGCAAAAGTAATGCTCCACACCGGGCGAATAGTGAAATGGATGAGATTCATATATGATCTCCTCATCCTCTGGAATGGAAGTAAAGAAGAATTCCAGGAATATTTTAACATCTTGAATACCAGCACACCAAATTTGAAATTCACCTGTGAAATGAGCAATGAAAAAGCAATCTTTCTAGATGTGGAGATATATGTAAAAAACAACAGCTTAGAAACAACTTTACATAGAAAAAAAACAGCAACAAATGCCACATTGGAAGCAACAAGTTTTCACCTACCGTCCCTGATAACAAACATACCTTATGGAGAATTCTTAAGGTTACCACGAATTTGTAGTGAGGAGGCAGAGTGGAAAAAGAACAGTGCCACAACAATAAAATGTTTCAGAGAAAGAAAATGTGGAAAAACAGCAATAAAAAAATGTTGGAACAGGGCAAACCAAAAAAAGAGGCAGGAATGCCTAACTGCAAAAAATAATCAGCTAGAAAGCAAAGAAGAGCCCATCAGACTTATCTTGGATTACAACCAGGAATCGATACAGATTGCCAATGTTATAAAGAAAAACTGGAAAATTCTACATCTTGACACTTCCATTGGAGAAAAAATGGGCCCCCACCCAGTAATAACGTATCGGAGAGCAAAAAACATAAAGGATCGCTTGGTTCATAGTCATTTCAAAGCAGTCACCTAATAACATTTGGCTCAAAACAAAAGGCTTCATAAAATGCCACAACTGCAAAGTGTGTGAAATTGCAAACCAACAGCTGAAGTGGAACAAGATTTGGCAAATAAGAGAACTAATTACATGCAAAAGCCAATACAGGATATATGCAATCGAATGTCCGTGTATGATGAAATATGAGGGAAGCACCATATGTGAATTAAAAAAACGCATATTGGAACATGTGCGCGCAACAAAAAACAAAGACAGAAACAACGCGGTTGCGAAGCACATGGAAAGCCATCACAATGCAAATTGGAAAGCTTTGAAATTCTATGGGATAGAAACCATCCCATTAAACGTAGGAGGTGGAAATCGCCTGCGAAAATTACGCCAGAGGGAATTACGACACATCCTAAATCTGAGAACAATGACTCCGTATGGACTGAATCAGTCAGAAGAACTGTATATACATTTGTAAATAGTTGTACATAGCTTATCTTTTCAGTAACACTGCAAGTATGACAACATTGACAGAGAATGTATTTAAAATAGATTACCCAAAATAAGAAAAAAGTATAAGAGGATATGTAATGGGCCCACTAGAGGGCAATCCTAACATCTATCTCACCAAAGTTTGGGATAATATGCTCACCAAAAAGTTGTAACACAGACACATAGCCCTCACAGGTTACACATAAAGAATATTTTTCTTTTTTTCTTTTTAATGCAAAATTTTGACCGGTCGAAATGAAGAGTAGGAACCTATTGATGAGAGCATGTAAAATGTCAGCAAAAGGGTATATTTTTTGTCCTTTTTGTGAGGTACAGCACACAACAAATATAAATATAATTTAAAAAAGGGGGCGAGTATTCCCACTGGAGGGATGAGAAAAATGTTTTCAAACATTGGATTTTTGTTTGTCTGGGACATACAGGCAATGTACATAACCAATGGGTCAAATACAAAAGAAACTTAGTCGTGATAAAGCAGATAAAAACATATAGCGGTGTTTGTTTTGTAAATATATATAGATTGTAAATGAGAAAATACAACTCCCAGAATTCAATGTGGAGGAACTGAAAGGAACAGAAAATGATGTATTTACAATTTCCTGTGTGTTGAATGTTTAAAAAAACAATCGTACACGAGCACTGATTAGCCGTGAACAAGGTATTAAGAGATACCGGAACGCGTGGGCTTTGCTTTATGCTGTGTTCGTCCATGAAAATGAACTTGGAAAAATAAAAGCATTGTGATATAATTTCTGTTTGGTGTGCGGCCCTGTTACTTCCGTTTTCGGAGGTTTTGTGGATATATATATATATTTAAAGATGTTGAGCTGCACTCAGTACACTGACCGTGAACAAGACAGCGGACGCTGTCGAAACGCGTTGGTTGCTATATAGATGGCAGACAAAGTGCATTCTCCCCCCACCACACTGCATGCTTTACAAGGACCCAATCCCACATCAAACTCTGGAGTCGTACTTGATTTTCTGCAGTGTGCTTGTTTATTAAAAATTAAGTTCACCGGTCAATTACCTCATTGACCTACCAATCTCTTTATTTATTCGTACATATTTCAACACAGTATTTAAAGTAAACTTGCACTTATATACAATATATACATTCACCGCCCATTCCCAATGGGCCTTTAATTTGAGTTCAGGGTTGCGCCAGCAGGCCACAATCCAGATCACCTGCTCCCTTAACGTTAACCCCCTTCTGGTCAACAGAGCCGCAGGTGAGGAAAGCGCCCACTTGGGCAACCATAGGCCTCCGGGGTAGGGCTGAAAAGCCAAGGCCACCAGCAGGTCGGCCCCAACTCTCCCGCCAGCCCAGAGTCCATAATGATTTAGCAAACCTGTTCAGAGTTAACTGTCTCTAGACAAGAAGTTCCCGTGGTATTCTTGTCCGTAACCCCGCCACAGGACGAGGAGCTTACTGGCGGACTCGACCTCCCCCCCCTGCGCTCAAGAGCTTCGGAGACGGCCCCTAGAACTGTTTCTATGAATATCTCCATACCCGTCTCCGACAGGTGAACTCCGTCCTCCGCGTATAGCTCCGGCCTGTCTGCCTGTATTAGTTTGTGACGAATCGCTTTAATATTAGATTTCTGCAGGATTTCCGCCACCGACTGGTTCAGCCTTTTAACGGATCTGTTTATTGCTTTCATGAGTGCGCCCCTAGCCCACACGAGTCTAGGGATGACTTCCGACCATAGTACAATAGCTTCTGGGAAAATGTTTTTGATTGCTGCCAGAGTAGAGAACAGGGACTCCTTCACTTCTCTCCTTCCGCCCGGAATCATATTGTTGCCTCCGCAATGCAACACGAATACGTCTGGCAAAGGCATGCCTCTGGCCAAGGCCGTTTTCACATCCCTCGGGACGTCCGCCAGGCGCTGCCCGCCTATCCCCACCCAATGATGGTCACAACCTCGCATCATGGTCACCCTGTCCCTGAGTGTCTTTTCGAAGTGCGCCCCGGCCCTGCGAATGAAGGAGTGGCCACACCAACAGATTTGGGTTCTCTTAGGGGAGGTACCTGGAGTAAATATGAAGAGTAAATGTGAAGAGACACAGTCAGCCAGTTCTAACAACGGGGACGAAGGCTAAAGACATGTTAGACTAATTGCGGGCGAATATAACGTTCGTAACAAGCTGATTTCCAGCGACCCAACCTCTTAATTACCTGTTCGGGTAGGCCTAAGCCAGCAGCCGTTGTCGCTGCTCCAATTCTAAACGAATGTGATGTAAAATCGGCTGGATCAACTCCGATCCGTGCCAAGGTCATTTTTACTACGCGATTGAACTGGAACCTGGTAAGGGGTAACCCACTCTCATGAATCAAGAGTCTATCGTCCGCTCCCTGGGGCCTGGCTTGGAGGAATAGCCTCAGCAAGTTGACTGGACAGAAGGCCTCACCCTCTGCTCTACCCAATTGTAACCAGGTACCTTTACCCAGCGGATCCGTCTTCGATCTCCGCACCCTAAGCCGCAGGACACCTTTTGACTCGATTATATCCGAGCACTTCAGACCCCCTTCCCTATCCAATTTGGACGCCGGAAGTAATTCTAAAATTCGCAGCGCCCCGCAAAAGGCTAGGGTATAGGCCACCCGGAACAGTTGCGTCTCATACTGGGAGAAACAAACGAACGGTAGAGCTTCTAAGATTTTAATCAATTTTTCAACGTCTATCGGCCTCCTGGAATCTTTCTCCCCGGGTGCCAGGCACTCCCAACCTCTCATTGCTCTTCTAACTCTCTGATCTTTTGTCGGATCAGACACCCCCCGTAGACCCGCATAAAATGCTACCACCGACAACTGTCTTTTCATGAATGCTACCGACTTCTCTTGCTCTTTCTGCTGTACAATGAAGCCTAATACACTCTGGGGGGCAAAGATGTCCGCTACACCCACACCCCGCAGGTATGCCATATACGAATCCCATGATCTCTGATACATACTCTTAGTCCTTGGGGCCAATGATGCAGATATCAACTCGGCGGCTGTGGGGCACCAAACTTCCATAGCTCCGCTGGGAAGGCTGACATTGACGTCTCCGCCTGTGGCCAATGCTCCCGAAATTCTGTTAACTTAAAACGAGACAATGCATCAGCCGCTTTGTTTTCTACACCTGGAACATGCTTAGCAGAGAATTGGACATTATGGCTCAGGCACTGCAAAACCAATTCCTTCAATAACCTGAGTACCCAAGTACAGGTAGCCCTCTGGCTATTAATCACCATGACTACGGACATGTTGTCCGACCAGAATACTATACTCCTGTTTGCCAGCAGATCTCCCCACAAGTGCAAAGCTACCACTATTGGGAAAAGTTCTAGAAAGGAAATGTTAGTAGTCAGGCCTCGCTCGATCCAGTCATCTGGCCAGCACTGCATGCACCACTTCTGACCAAATATAGCTCCGAAGCCAATACTACCTGCAGCATCGGTGAAAAGCTCAAGATCCGTGTTAGAAGAACAGGCTGCTCGCCACAACACCGTGCCATTGAAATCCCTCAAAAAGCTTCTCCAAATCAGAAGATCCTCTCTAACTTCGGCTGAAAGCCTCACCCTGTGGTGTTTGGCCCGCAGCCCAGACATTGCCCTCGCTATACTTCTGGAGAAGGCCCTGCCCATAGGAATGACCCGCAGAGCAAAGTTCAGTTGACCCAAGAGGACTTGTAGCTGATGTAAGGTTACCTTCCTTGCCCCCAGGCAGCTATCGATAGCGGCCCTAAAGGCATCGACCTTGACTTTTGGCAGCCTGCACACTCCTGCCGTTGTATCAATCTCTATGCCCAGGAAGGTCAGACACGTGGTCGGGCCTTTGGTTTTTTCCGCCGCCAAAGGTACTCCGAGCGCCTCAGCCAAGCGCTGGAAGCCCAGCAGGGCCTTCCTGCACGACTGGGAACCCTCGGGACCCATAAACAGAAAATCGTCCAGGTAATGGACTACTGAATGTGAGCTGTCCGAGGCCAGAAACTGCTCGACCGCCCATTCCAGGAACCTTGCGAAAGTCTCGAAAACTGCACAGGCAATAGAACACCCCATGGGCATGCACAAATCCAAGAAATAGCTACCGTCAAATGTGAAGCCCAAGAACCTGGTATCGTCCGGGTGGACGGGCAGTAACCTAAAGGCTGAATCAATATCAGCTTTAGCCATTAAGGCTCCTTCCCCAAATGCCTGCAATTTCTCAATAGCCGTGTCAAATTTGGTATATTTCACCGAGCACAGATCTGGGTCTAACTTGTCGTTGACCGAAAGCCCTGGAGGACTTGAAAGATTATGGATCAGACGGAATTTACCTTCCTCTTTTTTCGGAACTAGACCCAATGGGGAGCAAACCAGATTATGGGTAGGTGGTTCTGTAAAAAGGGCCCCCGACCCGCCCCAATGCTACCTCCTTCATGATCTTCTCACGGGCTGCCTCCATATTTCGCAATACTGAGCCTTGATTACGAGGTGGGACATTGGAAGGGGGGGCTGCAGACGGGATACGGAATCCAATTGTAAAACCATGCAGTAGGAATTGAGCTTCCTCCAGATTATCGTACTTACTGAGGAGGTGTGTCAGGACATGCCGTTTAATTGGAGTTGGAAGCTTTGTCGGGAGTCTTAGTTGGCTTTCCTTTTGGGACACTGTGGCTGGGCTGCTCTTTGGGGTTACCAGTTTTCTTAAAACACCTAACTTCGGGATGAGAGGTACCCCCGCAGTAGGAACAGCAGTGTTTGAATTTACACGAGACCCCCCTGGTACACTCATTTCTATTAAACTGCCAGCAGGCCTGTTTTTTCTCACCGACCCCTTTGTCAGTCCGAAAGGACTGGCTCTGAGTTGAGGGAACCGGGGTAGGCGTCGAAGGGGTGGAATAGAAGACTGTATGCCATAAATTAATCTCCCGCTGGTCCCATGCTATACCCGGGTGAACTGCCTTCATCTGTCTGAACATTTTATCGTATTTCAGCCACCCCTGGCCTGGAAACTCTGTTGCCGCTCCATGTATCAGGGATATGTAGCTCATCATTTGTGGGCCTAAAACCGGGTACTTCTCAAGCATAACAGCGGCATATATTGCAAATCCCGTGATCCAATTCTTCATGGACCACTCCACCCACGATTTCTTCTGATTGTAATCTCCCTCTTTCCCGCCCTTGGGTTTTCCGGCCGCCACCCCTGCATTGATAAGGTCGAACACTTCTACGTATTCGCCTCTGAGTATCCTGTCCTTCATATCTGCTGGCACATGCCAAGTGATCCCCGCGGATGGCGATAAGGTCATTGAGGACGAACCGAACATTAACGGGCTGAATGCTAGTAACGGGGAACAAGCTGGTTGCCCCCCCATCCCCCCATGCATCTGGCCATTAGAGGGACCCGCCACATCAACTACGGCGTTCGCCATTGAGCCCTGACTTGGACCCCCCAGGTTGGAGTAAGCAGACATCGCTAAGGGGGACCCGTGAGCCGTGTAGGCAGCAAACACTGAGCTTACAGGGCTGCTACCTATCGCTTGACCATGCGACCCATATAATTGCATCCCTGGTAACTGGGCGACCCCCCCGGGCTGAACCCAAACTTGCGACACTCCGCTACCCGGCTGTGCCACTACCGGCGGTAACATACCGTGCGGACCGGACCCCCCCACAGAAGTGACGGGGAACCCTCCTATCTGCGTGGGCCTAGCTGTATCATACTGCCCATCGGTGTCATCTGGGTCATTATCTGCGCCTGAGTTCGAATCAATTGTCTCTGGCACCTCCTCCTCACCTGGTGATACTGGTCGTGAATCCGTCGGCCTAGACCGCTTGCCTCTTGCCAAGCTTCTAAGCTTTTCTGGGGTATGCTTCGCTCTTTTGCCTCTCCCCCTCTCCTCCTGAGAGTTCGCATCTGCTCTAGCCCCGTCTCTCATATTCTTTAGTACCCAATCCATGCCTTTTTCCCTTGTGAACTCCAGCAGTTCCGTAAAGGCAAGGTATTCCTCCTTCTTGGCTGCGGGTTGTTTACCCTTCGGCACCTTCTTCGACGGCATCCTGCACTTAAAGAAAACAACGTTAGAGCTTATCGAGAAAATCCCAACGACTTTCAGGCCCACCGCGCCGTGGATGGGCCCGGATCCCAGGGAATCGGATGATCGAGCGCCAGCGCTCGCCCTCCCCCTGGACGTGAGGATTTACCACGGCAATCCCCCCCTGCAATTAATATTTAAATCAAGGGAAATAAACATGAAAGCTGTAAAGAAATCCAGCACACACTGCGAGGCCCGCTAACCTACACCACGAGTCGGATTAACTCTCGCTGTATACTCCTACGCGATGTTCTCCACGATGCCTTCTCTTGGAGACGTCCGACTCCTGGGCGATCAGCGGACAAAGAGGGGGCCTCTAAGCTGGTCGCGGGCTTTTAAGCCTCGCGCCCTACTATCACTTCCGGGGCGTACCTCGACCCTTGTTCCCATTGGTCCTGGTGCCGCGCTCACTTCCGGGTCACATAACCCGGAAGCGATCCTACTCCGGGTCGGCCCTTTGGCTGCCACTAACAACGCCATTCCCCGAGGGGGTTGGCGCCTTCCATTGTTTTTGACCCCCGATGGATTTATGAATAAATCAAGAAAATCTGCACCAAACTAGCGATTGAAGTCTGTTTTTTTCTGCGACTCCAACCCTTCCCTTCAGTGGGGAAACCCTGTTGAATTTGTAGCCGTTTGGCTCGACCGCAGGAGTAACGCGACCAGGACAAAGTAGCGCCTAACGGAGAGAAAGGGAGTCATCTGCTGGATATGTATATATATATATATATATGTATATATATATATATATATATATATATATATATATATATATATATATATATATATATATATATATATATATATATATATATATATATATATATATATATATATGAGGTACGTACAGCTCCCAGTACAACACAGCGCAGCGCAGTCAGGAACAGGCAAGACCCAAACGTGGTGCAAATAGATTTATTTAAATGTCAGCCCAGCACCAATCCGCCATGATGCGTTTCGGCTAGAGATAGCCTTGATCACATGACAACGTCACGGGGGATGACCACCCCTTTTAAAGTGCAATACGTGTCATCACATGTGATAGAAAGCGAAAACATACTCAACTTTCTAAAACAATACAAAAATAGTTGTACAATAACTGCATAAATGCATAAGTCGCACATGAAGAAATATCAACATTCATTTGATTTGTGTTATTGGGATTCATGGCATGGCTAATACACAAATAAATAAACTTATTGATAGTACAAAAGTTAAAAGCCTATAAATAATTTTAAATAATTATACTGCCATTAAAACTGTCCCTCTGCAAATTGTGTACTTGTCGAAAAAGAGATTTCACCATTAATTATTAACAAGTACTGCAGTATACATAGTACCGGCCACAAATCGTATTGTGCTAGAGTATCAAACAAACGGATAATGCAAGTAGAAATACTGCCCCTGTGGGCTGCTACAAGTTAAAATTCTTTAACCTTCTTTCAATCAGTTGTGCAACATAACTATTTCAAAAACTGTCACATGACACGATGACAAAAGTGCTACCATAAAGTGAAATTGTGCAAAGAATAATGATAATTCATTAATTTTTCAAAAAGTTAGGTTAAAAACATAGGTCAAACAGTGTGAGGGTCCAGGGTTCATGTTGACTAATAGCCTCAATATCTATTCCATTTTGGGTTCAAAATACAGGACATATAAAATTAACATTAATTCAGGTTAGACTGAAAAACATTGACAGCATGGGTATATAAATGTTATAGGTGTGTATAACAATCCTCTCCCATATTAAGACCCTGAGGTGTCTTGGTGTCGAGGGAGATAATATAGCGGGTCTCCAGCTTTCTTAGTTGGGCCTCCCTATCACCACCTCTCCTTTGTGGGGGGATGCAATCTATAACAAAGTAGCGCAACATTGATGCATCTTTACCGTGCGCTAGTTCAAAATGCCTGGCTACTGGGTATGTAGGATCAGCATGTGCAATTGCACGAAGATGTTGTAATATACGCTTGTGGACCTGAGGTCGGGTGCTGCCTACATACCGAAGCCCGCATGGGCATTCTAAAACATAAACCGCAAACTCTGTTTTGCAATTTAGTTTTTGTTGGATCTTGATTGGTGTGGGAGATAAGGGTGTAACTACCTCCATTTTGCTCACACCGTGCTTACAAGCTTTGCAGCTAGAACATCGTAAGAACCCTTTGCTGTCGTCTAACCAGGAGCCAGTTACCACTTCTGGGCTACTTGATACCAGACTATCTTTCATTGCTCTTGCTTTCCGGTATGTGATGCTGGGATGTTTAGGCAATATAGTGCCTAGTATAGGATCCGTTGAGATTAAAGACCAATTGTTTCTGATTATTTTTTCAATTGATCTGTGCTGGCTACTATACCCAATGATCAATCTGGTTTCACTATCACACACACTAGCAGGGACAGTTGGCTGGCTATCACCTCCTAAACCAAGGAGTTCCAACCTATTAGCCCTGTTGGCCCTAGTCATGGCATTATCTAGGATAGCTGGTTTGTAGCCACGCTGCAAAAAACGCTCCCTACACTGTAATTGTGCTGCACGGCACTGATTCTCACTGCTGCAAATTCGTCTAACGCGCAGCATCTCCTCATAAGGGATGCTGCGAATTAAGTGGGCGGGATGATGGCTGTCCGCATGCAGTAGCGTGTTACCAGCCGTGGGCTTTCGGTACAACTTAGTTTGGAGGGTGCCTTCCTGAACATAGATTTCGACGTCAAGGAACACAACAGACTGGGAACTAATAGTACTGGTTAGTTGGATGTTGAGATTATTAACATTGAGTTTATCAATGAATTCTCTCACTTCTGTCTCAGTCCCCTCCCAAACAAAAAACAAATCATCTATGTAGCGCGACCAGAGTTTCACCTTTGTATCCATAATGACAGAATGTTCTACCATCAGGATCTGCTCCTCCCAAAACCCCATGTGCAGACATGCGTAACTCGGAGAGAAGCAGGCCCCCATAGCTACTCCTCTGGTCTGTAAAAACAGCTGTTTTGCAAACAAAAACATATTGTTATCCAAACACATCGATATCATCTCTACCACCATTTTAGAATGTTCATTAAAGCATTCCTCCCTCTTCCCTAGGAAGTGTTTAATGGCTCTTTGTCCATCTTGGTGGAATATGCTGGTGTAGAGAGAGGTGACGTCCATAGACACCAGCATATAGGTGGGTTTCCATCTGAAATCGATGAGTTTTTTCAACAGGTCAGTTGTATCCAAGACAAACGAGGGCAAGCTTCTTACATGTTCTTGGAGAAAGAAGTCAATGTATTTGCTCACATTTTCTAAAAGACTGTTACATGCAGAGATAATCGGTCTGCCCGGAGGTTGTTCTTGGTTTTTGTGGACCTTGGGAATAAAATAAATTACTGGAGTTACAGGATGTTCATTTTTTTAAAACTTGTACTCCTCCATGGTCAACAGTCCTTTACTACGCCAGGCAGACAACTTCAAGTAAATACCATTCTTTGCTATATTTGCATCTTGCAAAGTTATCCGCTTATATCAGTCTTTATCATTCAATTGCTTGTGAGCTTCTTCTAGATACATTTTCCTTGGCCACAAGACGACATTGCCCCCCTTGTCAGATTGCCTTATAACTAGTTGTTTGTTTGCCTTTAATTTCTTTACCAGCTTGTGATATTCACCATCTCTGTAGTTGTACCGTTTGGTAGAGTGTGCGATTTTAATTTGCAACTCCTTTAGTTGGAAGTTCACTCGCTCATGAAAAATGTCAATGTTGTCCTTGATCATTAGGGGACAGTACTTTGATTTGGGTCTGAAGGGGGTCTGGCAAATTTTAGGAAGGGGTTCACCACCCAATGCAGTTTGAGTCTCCGTAGGAATTGTTCTTTCCTCATCTTGAATGGCAAATAACTCCTGTGTTAATGCTGCTCCTAGAACAACAGGCTCACTGGACCCCTTATCACCTGTGAGGTCTGAAATCGACCCTTGTATGCCCAGATTGTTGCCAGGGGCATCCAAGGAACGTGTTGCAAAATGTTTGCGCAACTTCAATTTGCGTGTGTATTTGAACATGTCGATTCTAGTTGTGGCATAGTCAAAATTTCCTCTGGGACTGTAAGACAGACCTAAAGATAAAATTGAAGTTTCTTTAGGAGTTAACACAGTGTTCGATAAATTAATTACCGATTGTGAGCTGTTCTGGGAGATATTGGTTACATTTACTGCTGTTGTTGAGGTGCCCGATTCTTGTTCCACCTGGATCGTGGTTTCCTGGGCTTGCCTCTTGTTGATGCGGCGTTTGTGGCATTTGCGCCTTTCGGCTTGCTTCCTGTTGGCGCGCCTGCGCTGGCAGCCGCTGTCCCAGATCGCAACGTTGACTTGCGGTGTTGTTGTACCACCTCCATTTCTTCCCCCGGGGTGTATTTGCGAAACCCCGACCGCAGTTGTCTTCTTGTATCATTATCAGACTCACTCTCTGGTTGAGAACTGTCACCCGAGACCGAGGACACCTCTACCTGTCCCGTAATAGTTGATGTGCTCTGTGTGGCGTGCGCGATATTCTCAGTGATATTACGTCGTTGTTTAATAGAGTCATATTTTTTCGCAAACGTAAATATCTGCCCATTCTAATAATCGAGTCTATCGCGTTGGAACTTATACGCCTTCCTTTTCTTTATGATATCCTCTTCACGTTTTAAACGTATATTCATCTCCTCTCTGTACTTGGTGATTTCCGGAGAGGGAGGAAGCTTGTCAATCTCCGCATTTAGTTGTGTAATCTCATCCAACAGTTTCAGCCGGTCACTTTCAGCATATTGGATGAGTATGCTCATAAGGCGTTTAGAGTTGTCTAGGTTACATTGCGCCCAGTCAGTCATCATTTGGGGGTCCGGTTTTTCATAGGACGGAGCGAGTAAAATGCGCAGGCCACGCGGTACCCGTCCCACCTCCAAATATCCTGTTAGGGAGGTGTGCTCCCACCACTTTGACTGTTCGCTTTTACTAGCCTTTTCTAGTTTCTTGAACAACTCTCTCACACCATCAGATTTTCCTGGCACAGGAATGGAAATAATGGCTGGTGCGGACCCCCCAGCCGGGGGATCCGTGAACATTCCCCTGGACGCCTCAACACGCCCCCTCAACGTGTCCGCGGACATGGTGCGTTACAATGGGCAAAATTAGTCACAGTGCACTACAAGGCGAACTCCTACCCGGCAATGCTCCTCGGAGTCGCTCTTGTACTCTCCCCACAGGGTTGCTGCAGTTAGTCTTGGCTCCGCTCGCTGGTACTTGATCGTAGACTCACGGATCCCCGACCAGCCACCGCTGGTCCGGTATTCACGAAAATCACTTCCGGTCTTTCCGCTGCAAGCCGCCAAACAATTCCGCGTTCCCTGGGGTGTGGCGGCGTCTCCTTCCGGAGATTTGAATTTTGTTTCAACAGAAACGCTGCTCCTTGCCGCAAACTTGCCCAAACTTGTGGAGGGTCTCGCCAAATCGGGGGAAGCAATCCCGAATGTCGAAATGAGGTACGTACAGCTCCCAGTACAACACAGCGCAGCGCAGTCAGCCACACCGTCAGTCAGGAACAGGCAAGACCCAAACTTGGTGCAAATAGATTTATTTAAATGTCAGCCCAGCACCAATCCGCCATGACGCGTTTCGGCTAGAGATAGCCTTGATCACATGACAACGTCACGGGGGATGACCACCCCTTTTAAAGTGCAATACGTGTCATCACATGTGATAGAAAGCGAAAACATACTCAACTTTCTAAAACAATACAAAAATAGTTGTACAATAACTGCATAAATGCATAAGTCGCACATGAAGAAATATCAACATTCATTTGATTTGTGTTATTGGGATTCATGGCATGGCTAATACACAAATAAATAAACTTATTGATAGTACAAAAGTTAAAAGCCTATAAATAATTTTAAATAATTATACTGCCATTAAAACTGTCCCTCTGCAAATTGTGTACTTGTCGAAAAAGAGATTTCACCATTAATTATTAACAAGTACTGCAGTATACATAGTACCGGCCACAAATCGTATTGTGCTAGAGTATCATACAAACGGATAATGCAAGTAGAAATACTGCCCCTGTGGGCTGCTACAAGTTAAAATTCTTTAACCTTCTTTCAATCAGTTGTGCAACATAACTATTTCAAAAACTGTCACATGACACGATGACAAAAGTGCTACCATAAAGTGAAATTGTGCAAAGAATAATGATAATTCATTAATTTTTCAAAAAGTTAGGTTAAAAACATAGGTCAAACAGTGTGAGGGTCCAGGGTTCATGTTGACTAATAGCCTCAATATCTATTCCATTTTGGGTTCAAAATACAGGACATATAAAATTAACATTAATTCAGGTTAGACTGAAAAACATTGACAGCATGGGTATATAAATGTTATAGGTGTGTATAACAATCCTCTCCCATATTAAGAGCCTGAGGTGTCTTGGTGTCGAGGGAGATAATATAGCGGGTCTCCAGCTTTCTTAGTTGGGCCTCCCTATCACCACCTCTCCTTTGTGGGGGGATGCAATCTATAACAAAGTAGCGCAACATTGATGCATCTTTACCGTGCGCTAGTTCAAAATGCCTGGCTACTGGGTTTGTAGGATCAGCATGTGCAATTGCACGAAGATGTAATATACGCTTGTGGACCTGAGGTCGGGTGCTGCCTACATACCGAAGCCCGCATGGGCATTCTAAAACATAAACCGCAAACTCTGTTTTGCAATTTAGTTTTTGTTGGATCTTGATTGGTGTGGGAGATAAGGGTGTAACTACCTCCATTTTGCTCACACCGTGCTTACAAGCTTTGCAGCTAGAACATCGTAAGAACCCTTTGCTGTCGTCTAACCAGGAGCCAGTTACCACTTCTGGGCTACTTGATACCAGACTATCTTTCATTGCTCTTGCTTTCCGGTATGTGATGCTGGGATGTTTAGGCAATATAGTGCCTAGTATAGGATCCGTTGAGATTAAAGACCAATTGTTTCTGATTATTTTTTCAATTGATCTGTGCTGGCTACTATACCCAATGATCAATCTGGTTTCACTATCACACACACTAGCAGGGACAGTTGGCTGGCTATCACCTCCTAAACCAAGGAGTTCCAACCTATTAGCCCTGTTGGCCCTAGTCATGGCATTATCTAGGATAGCTGGTTTGTAGCCACGCTGCAAAAAACGCTCCCTACACTGTAATTGTGCTGCACGGCACTGATTCTCACTGCTGCAAATTCGTCTAACGCGCAGCATCTCCTCATAAGGGATGCTGCGAATTAAGTGGGCGGGATGATGGCTGTCCGCATGCAGTAGCGTGTTACCAGCCGTGGGCTTTCGGTACAACTTAGTTTGGAGGGTGCCTTCCTGAACATAGATTTCGACGTCAAGGAACACAACAGACTGGGAACTAATAGTACTGGTTAGTTGGATGTTGAGATTATTAACATTGAGTTTATCAATGAATTCTCTCACTTCTGTCTCAGTCCCCTCCCAAACAAAAAACAAATCATCTATGTAGCGCGACCAGAGTTTCACCTTTGTATCCATAATGACAGAATGTTCTACCATCAGGACCTGCTCCTCCCAAAACCCCATGTGCAGACATGCGTAACTCGGAGAGAAGCAGGCCCCCATAGCTACTCCTCTGGTCTTTAAAAACAGCTGTTTTGCAAACAAAAACATATTGTTATCCAAACACATCGATATCATCTCTACCACCATTTTAGAATGTTCATTAAAGCATTCCTCCCTCTTCCCTAGGAAGTGTTTAATGGCTCTTTGTCCATCTTGGTGGAATATGCTGGTGTAGAGAGAGGTGACGTCCATAGACACCAGCATATAGGTGGGTTTCCATCTGAAATCGATGAGTTTTTTCAACAGGTCAGTTGTATCCAAGACAAACGAGGGCAAGCTTCTTACATGTTCTTGGAGAAAGAAGTCAATGTATTTGCTCACATTTTCTAAAAGACTGTTACATGCAGAGATAATCGGTCTGCCCGGAGGTTGTTCTTGGTTTTTGTGGACCTTGGGAATAAAATAAATTACTGGAGTTACAGGATGTTCATTTTTTTAAAACTTGTACTCCTCCATGGTCAACAGTCCTTTACTACGCCAGGCAGACAACTTCAAGTAAATACCATTCTTTGCTATATTTGCATCTTGCAAAGTTATCCGCTTATATCAGTCTTTATCATTCAATTGCTTGTGAGCTTCTTCTAGATACATTTTCCTTGGCCACAAGACGACATTGCCCCCCTTGTCAGATTGCCTTATAACTAGTTGTTTGTTTGCCTTTAATTTCTTTACCAGCTTGTGATATTCACCATCTCTGTAGTTGTACCGTTTGGTAGAGTGTGCGATTTTAATTTGCAACTCCTTTAGTTGGAAGTTCACTCGCTCATGAAAAATGTCAATGTTGTCCTTGATCATTAGGGGACAGTACTTTGATTTGGGTCTGAAGGGGGTCTGGCAAATTTTAGGAAGGGGTTCACCACCCAATGCAGTTTGAGTCTCCGTAGGAATTGTTCTTTCCTCATCTTGAATGGCAAATAACTCCTGTGTTAATGCTGCTCCTAGAACAACAGGCTCACTGGACCCCTTATCACCTGTGAGGTCTGAAATCGACCCTTGTATGCCCAGATTGTTGCCAGGGGCATCCAAGGAACGCGTTGCAAAATGTTTGCGCAACTTCAATTTGCGTGTGTATTTGAACATGTCGATTCTAGTTGTGGCATAGTCAAAATTTCCTCTGGGACTGTAAGACAGACCCAAAGATAAAATTGAAGTTTCTTTAGGAGTTAACACAGTGTTCGATAAATTAATTACCGATTGTGAGCTGTTCTGGGAGATATTGGTTACATTTACTGCTGTTGTTGAGGTGCCCGATTCTTGTTCCACCTGGATCGTGGTTTCCTGGGCTTGCCTCTTGTTGATGCGGCGTTTGTGGCATTTGCGCCTTTCGGCTTGCTTCCTGTTGGCGCGCCTGCGCTGGCAGCCGCTGTCCCAGATCGCAACGTTGACTTGCGGTGTTGTTGTACCACCTCCATTTCTTCCCCCGGGGTGTATTTGCGAAACCCCGACCGCAGTTGTCTTCTTGTATCATTATCAGACTCACTCTCTGGTTGAGAACTGTCACCCGAGACCGAGGACACCTCTACCTGTCCCGTAATAGTTGATGTGCTCTGTGTGGCGTGCGCGATATTCTCAGTGATATTACGTCGTTGTTTAATAGAGTCATATTTTTTCGCAAACGTAAATATCTGCCCATTCTAATAATCGAGTCTATCGCGTTGGAACTTATACACCTTCCTTTTCTTTATGATATCCTCTTCACGTTTTAAACGTATATTCATCTCCTCTCTGTACTTGGTGATTTCCGGAGAGGGAGGAAGCTTGTCAATCTCCGCATTTAGTTGTGTAATCTCATCCAACAGTTTCAGCCGGTCACTTTCAGCATATTGGATGAGTATGCTCATAAGGCATTTAGAGTTGTCTAGGTTACATTGCGCCCAGTCAGTCATCATTTGGGGGTCCGGTTTTTCATAGGACGGAGCGAGTAAAATGCGCAGGCCACGCGGTACCCGTCCCACCTCCAAATATCCTGTTAGGGAGGTGTGCTCCCACCACTTTGACTGTTCGCTTTTACTAGCCTTTTCTAGTTTCTTGAACAACTCTCTCACACCATCAGATTTTCCTGGCACAGGAATGGAAATAATGGCTGGTGCGGACCCCCCTGCCGGGGGATCCGTGAACATTCCCCTGGACGCCTCAACACGCCCCCTCAACGTGTCCGCGGACATGGTGCGTTACAATGGGCAAAATTAGTCACAGTGCACTACAAGGCGAACTCCTACCCGGCAATGCTCCTCGGAGTCGCTCTTGTACTCTCCCCACAGGGTTGCTGCAGTTAGTCTTGGCTCCGCTCGCTGGTACTTGATCGTAGACTCACGGATCCCCGACCAGCCACCGCTGGTCCGGTATTCACGAAAATCACTTCCGGTCTTTCCGCTGCAAGCCGCCAAACAATTCCGCGTTCCCTGGGGCGTGGCGGCGTCTCCTTCCGGAGATTTGAATTTTGTTTCAACAGAAACGCTGCTCCTTGCCGCAAACTTGCCCAAACTTGTGGAGGGTCTCGCCAAATCGGGGGAAGCAATCCCGAATGTCGAAATGAGGTACGTACAGCTCCCAGTACAACACAGCGCAGCGCAGTCAGCCACACCGTCAGTCAGGAACAGGCAAGACCCAAACTTGGTGCAAATAGATTTATTTAAATGTCAGCCCAGCACCAATCCGCCATGACGCGTTTCGGCTAGAGATAGCCTTGATCACATGACAACGTCACGGGGGATGACCACCCCTTTTAAAGTGCAATACGTGTCATCACATGTGATAGAAAGCGAAAACATACTCAACTTTCTAAAACAATACAAAAATAGTTGTACAATAACTGCATAAATGCATAAGTCGCACATGAAGAAATATCAACATTCATTTGATTTGTGTTATTGGGATTCATGGCATGGCTAATACACAAATAAATAAACTTATTGATAGTACAAAAGTTAAAAGCCTATAAATAATTTTAAATAATTATACTGCCATTAAAACTGTCCCTCTGCAAATTGTGTACTTGTCGAAAAAGAGATTTCACCATTAATTATTAACAAGTACTGCAGTATACATAGTACCGGCCACAAATCGTATTGTGCTAGAGAATCAAACAAACGGATAATGCAAGTAGAAATACTGCTCCTGTGGGCTGCTACAAGTTAAAATTCTTTAACCTTCTTTCAATCAGTTGTGCAACATAACTATTTCAAAAACTGTCACATGACACGATGACAAAAGTGCTACCATAAAGTGAAATTGTGCAAAGAATAATGATAATTCATTAATTTTTCAAAAAGTTAGGTTAAAAACATAGGTCAAACAGTGTGAGGGTCCAGGGTTCATGTTGACTAATAGCCTCAATATCTATTCCATTTTGGGTTCGAAATACAGGACACATAAAATTAACATTAATTCAGGTTAGACTGAAAAACATTGACAGCATGGGTATATAAATGTTATAGGTGTGTATAACAATCCTCTCCCATATTAAGACCCTGAGGTGTCTTGGTGTCGAGGGAGATAATATAGCGGGTCTCCAGCTTTCTTAGTTGGGCCTCCCTATCACCACCTCTCCTTTGTGGGGGGATGCAATCTATAACAAAGTAGCGCAACATTGATGCATCTTTACCGTGCGCTAGTTCAAAATGCCTGGCTACTGGGTATGTAGGATCAGCATGTGCAATTGCACGAAGATGTTGTAATATACGCTTGTGGACCTGAGGTCGGGTGCTGCCTACATACCGAAGCCCGCATGGGCATTCTAAAACATAAACCGCAAACTCTGTTTTGCAATTTAGTTTTTGTTGGATCTTGATTGGTGTGGGAGATAAGGGTGTAACTACCTCCGTTTTGCTCACACCGTGCTTACAAGCTTTGCAGCTAGAACATCGTAAGAACCCTTTGCTGTCGTCTAACCAGGAGCCAGTTACCACTTCTGGGCTACTTGATATCAGACTATCTTTCATTGCTCTTGCTTTCCGGTATGTGATGCTGGGATGTTTAGGCAATATAGTGCCTAGTATAGGATCCGTTGAGGTTAAAGACCAATTGTTTCTGATTATTTTTTCAATTGATCTGTGCTGGTTACTATACCCAATGATCAATCTGGTTTCACTATCACACACACTAGCAGGGACAGTTGGCTGGCTATCACCTCCTAAACCAAGGAGTTCCAACCTATTAGCCCTGTTGGCCCTAATCATGGCATTATCTAGGATAGCTGGTTTGTAGCCACGCTGCAAAAAACGCTCCCTACACTGTAATTGTGCTGCACGGCACTGATTCTCACTGCTGCAAATTCGTCTAACGCGCAGCATCTCCCCATAAGGGATGCTGCGAATTAAGTGGGCGGGATGATGGCTGTCCGCATGCAGTAGCGTGTTACCAGCCGTGGGCTTTCGGTACAACTTAGTTTGGAGGGTGCCTTCCTGAACATAGATTTCGACGTCAAGGAACACAACAGACTGGGAACTAATAGTACTGGTTAGTTGGATGTTGAGATTATTAACATTGAGTTTATCAATGAATTCTCTCACTTCTGTCTCAGTCCCCTCCCAAACAAAAAACAAATCATCTATGTAGCGCGACCAGAGTTTCACCTTTGTATCCATAATGACAGAATGTTCTACCATCAGGACCTGCTCCTCCCAAAACCCCATGTGCAGACATGCGTAACTCGGAGAGAAGCAGGCCCCCATAGCTACTCCTCTGGTCTGTAAAAACAGCTGTTTTGCAAACAAAAACATATTGTTATCCAAACACATCGATATCATCTCTACCACCATTTTAGAATGTTCATTAAAGCATTCCTCCCTCTTCCCTAGGAAGTGTTTAATGGCTCTTAGTCCATCTTGGTGGAATATGCTGGTGTAGAGAGAGGTGACGTCCATAGACACCAGCATATAGGTGGGTTTCCATCTGAAATCGATGAGTTTTTTCAACAGGTCAGTTGTATCCAAGACAAACGAGGGCAAGCTTCTTACATGTTCTTGGAGAAAGAAGTCAATGTATTTGCTCACATTTTCTAAAAGACTGTTACATGCAGAGATAATCGGTCTGCCCGGAGGTTGTTCTTGGTTTTTGTGGACCTTGGGTATAAAATAAATTACTGGAGTTACAGGATGTTCATTTTTTAAAAACTTGTACTCCTCCATGGTCAACAGTCCTTTACTACGCCAGGCAGACAACTTCAAGTAAATACCATTCTTTGCTATATTTGCATCTTGCAAAGTTATCCGCTTATAACAGTCTTTATCATTCAATTGCTTGTGAGCTTTTTCTAGATACATTTTCCTTGGCCACAAGACGACATTGCCCCCCTTGTCAGATTGCCTTATAACTAGTTGTTTGTTTGCCTATAATTTCTTTACCAGCTTGTGATATTCACCATCTCTGTAGTTGTACCGTTTGGTAGAGTGTGCGATTTTAATTTGCAACTCCTTTAGTTGGAAGTTCACTCGCTCATGAAAAATGTCAATGTTGTCCTTGATCATTAGGGGACAGTACTTTGATTTGGGTCTGAAGGGGGTCTGGCAAATTTTAGGAAGGGGTTCACCACCCAATGCAGTTTGAGTCTCCGTAGGAATTGTTCTTTCCTCATCTTGAATGGCAAATAACTCCTGTGTTAATGCTGCTCCTAGAACAACAGGCTCACTGGACCCCTGATCACCTGTGAGGTCTGAAATCGACCCTTGTATGCCCAGATTGTTGCCAGGGGCATCCAAGGAACGCGTTGCAAAATGTTTGCGCAACTTCAATTTGCGTGTGTATTTGAACATGTCGATTCTAGTTGTGGCATAGTCAAAATTTCCTCTGGGACTGTAAGACAGACCCAAAGATAAAATTGAAGTTTCTTTAGGAGTTAACACAGTGTTCGATAAATTAATTACCGATTGTTAGCTGTTCTGGGAGATATTGGTTACATTTACTGCTGTTGTTGAGGTGCCCGATTCTTGTTCCACCTGGATCGTGGTTTCCTGGGCTTGCCTCTTGTTGATGCGGCGTTTGTGGCATTTGCGCCTTTCGGCTCGCTTCCTGTTGGCGCGCCTGCGCTGGCAGCCGCTGTCCCAGATCGCAACGTTGACTTGCGGTCTTGTTGTACCACCTCCATTTCTTCCCCCGGAGTGTATTTGCGAAACCCCGACCGCAGTTGTCTTCTTGTATCATTATCAGACTCACTCTCTGGTTGAGAACTGTCACCCGAGACCGAGGACACCTCTACCTGTCCCGTAATAGTTGATGTGCTCTGTGTGGCGTGCGCGATATTCTCAGTGATATTACGTCGTTGTTTAATAGAGTCATATTTTTTCGCAAACGTAAATATCTGCCCATTCTCATAATCGAGTCTATCGCGTTGGAACTTATACGCCTTCCTTTTCTTTATGATATCCTCTTTACGTTTTAAACGTATATTCATCTCCTCTCTGTACTTGGTGATTTCCGGAGAGGGAGGAAGCTTGTCAATCTCCGCATTTAGTTGTGTAATCTCATCCAACAGTTTCAGCCGGTCACTTTCAGCATATTGGATGAGTATTCTCATAAGGCGTTTAGAGTTGTCTAGGTTACATTGCGCCCAGTCAATCATCATTTGGGGGTCCGGTTTTTCATAGGACGGAGCGAGTAAAATGCGCAGGCCACGCGGTACCCGTCCCACCTCCAAATATCCTGTTAGGGAGGTGTGCTCCCACCACTTTGACTGTTCGCTTTTACTAGCCTTTTCTAGTTTCTTGAACAACTCTCTCACACCATCAGATTTTCCTGGCACAGGAATGGAAATAATGGCTGGTGCGGACCCCCCAGCCGGGGGATCCGTGAACATTCCCCTGGACGCCTCAACACGCCCCCTCAACGTGTCCGCGGACATGGTGCGTTACAATGGGCAAAATTAGTCACAGTGCACTACAAGGCGAACTCCTACCCGGCAATGCTCCTCGGAGTCGCTCTTGTACTCTCCACACAGGGTTGCTGCAGTTAGTCTTGGCTCCGCTCGCTGGTACTTGATCGTAGACTCACGGATCCCCGACCAGCCACCGCTGGTCCGGTATTCACGAAAATCACTTCCGGTCTTTCCGCTGCAACCCGCCAAACAATTCCGCGTTCCCTGGGGCGTGGCGGCGTCTCCTTCCGGAGATTTGAATTTTGTTTCAACAGAAACGCTGCTCCTTGCCGCAAACTTGCCCAAACTTGTGGAGGGTCTCGCCAAATCGGGGGAAGCAATCCCGAATGTCGAAATGAGGTACGTACAGCTCCCAGTACAACACAGCGCAGCGCAGTCAGCCACACCGTCAGTCAGGAACAGGCAAGACCCAAACGTGGTGCAAATAGATTTATTTTAATGTCAGCCCAGCACCAATCCGCCATGACGCGTTTCGGCTAGAGATAGCCTTGATCACATGGCAACGTCACGGGGGATGACCACCCCTTTTAAAGTGCAATACGTGTCATCACATGTGATAGAAAGCGAAAACATACTCAACTTTCTAAAACAATACAAAAATAGTTGTACAATAACCAAACTAGCGATTGAAGTCTGTTTTTTTCTGCGACTCCAACCCTTCCCTTCAGTGGGGAAACCCTGTTGAATTTGTAGCGGTTTGGCTCGACCGCAGGAGTAACGCGACCAGGACAAAGTAGCGCCTAACGTAGAGAAAGGGAGTCATCTGCTGGATATATATATATATATATATATATATATATATATATATATATATATGTATATATATATATATATATATATATATATATATATATATATATATATATATTTATATATATATATATATACACATACAGCGACGGCTCGTGGAGGGAGTTACGGTGGGGCAGGAGGGCGGGGAGGGGGAGGGGCAGGGCGGAGGTTGCTAAAAACCGGCATATGGATAATTGCAGGTAAGTAAACAATTTAATTAATAAAACGAATTTCGTAGCTCGCACTGCATTGCATTTTGCGATGCAAGGCGCACTACGAAATTCGTTTTATTAATTAAATTGTTTACTTACCTGCAATTATCCATATGCCGGTTTTTAGCAACCTCCACCCTGCCCCTCCCCCTCCCCAGTGGCGGTTCGTCCATTGGGGGCGTTGGGGCGTTGCCCCACTAGCTATGGATGACCGTCACTGCATACATACCAATTACCGACCGTCACTGCATACAAACCAATTACCAAGTTTATTTTATTTATTTTGCATTTATTTTGAGCCTTGAGGTCAGTCGGCATCGCGGAAGGGTGTGGGGGGCGGGCCTGCGGCAGTGAGTGGCAGGCTGGGCTAGCAGATAGCAGCAGCGTGGCAGGGAGGGCAGGGGGCAGCAGCAGTGTGTGCGCATTTAGGACAAGTCATTTTTATGACTTGCCCACGCATGCGCACACACTCAGTAGCCCCTTCCCTCCTCCTCCTCTCCTTGCACTCACCCAGGGAGAGACCCGGGGGAGCCGGGTCTCATTATGGGCAGTATTAGCCCTGCTCGATGTAGTCAGTAATTGGCTGGCGCTGTTGGGACGTCACCACGCCCTGGCGTGGACAGGACTGCTACAACAAGACCACCACAGTCATGAGGAGAGTGATGGCACGCGCTCCCCCTTGACCCGATACGGCTGAATGAGCTCTGAGTCAGACGGATGGAGCGAGGATTCCTCCTCATAGTCATAGTGAGTGAGTTTATAGTTAGTATATATAATTTATATTTTGTAGCTGGCAGTGGCACAGCAACAATGTGGTGCACAGCGTTGTGATTGGTGGATGGAGGGGAGGGAGGGAGGCTGTTCTACTATGACGAGGGCTGCAGGTCTGAATTAGAAAATGGTGAACGGCGGGAATCGGACTTGGGACCCACCCAGAAGCAGGACAGTACGTTTTTTTTAATAGTTTTCCTTAATTAAACCCCTCCCGCCTCCCCCTAATTTCTCCCGCGATTACCCCATTTCCACCCCACCTCCCACCCTCCCGTCATGCCGGCAAATTGCATGGAGTCAAATATAAGCATTGTAGGCACCATAACCATGCTTATATGTAACCAGCAGACCCCTGTGCTGATGATATATGTCATAGCAGCACCCGTGGAAATACATTATGGTGAGTGATGAGGCTTAATGACGTTATACAGTGCGTGTGCGAGTTGGCGTGCGCATTCAATCTTCACCACAATGCATGAATCAATGCCTCCCCCGGCCAGGACTCAGTGTTCAAACAGTTTGCTTTTATGCAAAAATTCAAACGTACATCCCCAGTCATAGTTTCAAGTATTTTTCTATTAACGCGCCGATTAACCGTTTGGTTTAAGAAAGATACATTTTCAGTCTCAAAGTGGTAAATGGCGCTGCCTTTCATCTTATTCTCCGGCCTATGTGAAGGGCACTCCGTCTGGGCAGCACCAGTAAAAGCAAATGATAAGTCACATTCAATCTGTCGGATCGTGAAAATACTCCAACCAAGGTGCAGCATTATTCAAACATAAAAAGCAGTGCCCGAGCAGAGGGAATCATCTTTGTGTATTTTTTTTATTTATCACTTTCAAGAACAAATGTTACATCAGCAAATAAGTAAGTGCGGAAGAGTTGGGTCAACGAGGGTCCTGCCAACTCTGCATTTCATCCTAATGGGCACATCAAATCGAAGCGTGTAATTAAAAATCAAGCATGCTAACGCAAAACCTGATTCTCTCTTGGCATCTGGCTATTGCAGCACGAGCCTGGGCTCAGAGCAGTGAAAAGCTCTGCCACGTCGGAGCCACAGTAGCCGGACAGAATTCTGGTCAGTGGCATGTGTCACCATATGGAACTCACTGCGCCTCGGCAGGGGCAGGTGACACTAGCCAGATCGGGGAACTGGGGCACCGGTCAAGGTCTTGTGTGCTTGTTATGGTCATGTGACACAGTCCAGGGCCCTGTGAGGTTAGTCAGGGTCATCTGACACTGGCCATGTGCCACCAGCCAGGACCCTATGACACTTGTCATGTAACGATATCTGGGAGCCTGTGACACCAGTTCTGTGAAGTTGGAGTCTCAGAGACATGGCCATATGCTCAGGGGTCACAGAGTGCTGGGTTCTGACAGACAGGGAATCATCTCATTGTAGGCAAGCTTTCCGTGAAAAGAGAACCTGCTTTAAGGGATATCTGGGCCCTCCATGCTAGCATAGTGGTGTACCAAATTAAAAGGGGCACAAGGCAGGAGAACAATTAGCCGGGAGGTGCTTGGAATGTTGAGAACTTTCTTGGTAGCATTAAAGTATACAAAGAGACAAGCAAGCCCTGACACAAGTTAATACAGATTTCTGTATGCTATTAATTTGCAAAGTGCAGAATACTACTACGTCTTGCATTTTTCAATCACACAGGCAACATTTCTTCACAGCCCCTAAAAGCTATGTGCATAGTTCAAGGACATGTCTTTGTAGTAGTAAAAGAAATGGGACACAGCTACCAAATAGCCTCATGAAATGTGCGTCATGCTAAACCAAGGACACTTTTCATAATGTTATTTTAAAGCCATAAAAAAAAATGCCTGTAAAAAATATGTATTTTCGTAATTTATTATAGACATTGAGCTGGAAAATGCACCTTTTTACAACCCTTTTCAATAAAGATTCTCTGGGGGAGAAACTTTCCTAAAACAAATTCCAGCTTGCTCACAGGTGTCCCAAAGCTCATGAATTGCTCTTACGCCTCACTAGTTTCAAATTTCACCAGCCGCCACTGCCCCTCCCCACCCTCCTGCCCCACCGTAACTCCCTCCACGAGCCGTCGCTGTACACATATCCGTTCGGAGAAGATTTCTGCAGTTGTTTATTTCCAGACCAGATGCTAGTAAATCAAATCCATCGACAGAGCTGGCGCTAGTAAAACACGACATGTTTCGGCTTTAAGAACTGCATTTCTCAACTGAAAGAAACACCAGAAATCTTTCTTTATATATACACTGCACATGAGTCCAATTGAACCAATTCATACTCTTGTTTAAGTTTAAAATATAATAGTTATCTTTGACAAGTGTCATTAATCTCTTACATTGAACAAGCAAAATAAAGCTCACTATGCAGAGAAAATGTTAAATTTTTAGAAGTACAGGCATTCCTTTAACTTGTACATTGTTCTTAATAAAGTTAAAATACAATTGCTGCAGTTTTCGCCTCACCACTTGGCAACTGCCCAATGCGGCTCCCAGCTCCCAAATTCCTCTGTCCTTAGGAAAGGCCACATTGCAGGTAAGCACTCCCTAACAGGAGAGTATTTCCACCCAACTCTCAAGCTGTAGCTGCTCTATTTCCTTCCATATCTCAGCTATAGTTTATGGGGCACTCCAACCTCATTTGCAATGACCCAACTCAATGGCGGTTTTGCCGGTTTGCGCCAAATTGCTGTGGGTGCAGATATTGGCATCACCGCTAATGCATCAACATTAACACTTTTATTCCAGAAAAAGAGAAGATTTCTCAACTCGGGTGAAAGTTCTTCAAGTTGTTTATTTCCAGAGCAGATGATAATAAATCAAATACCATAACAGAGCTTGCGCTAGTAAAACAGGATGCGTTTCAGCTTTAAGAACAGCCTTTCTCACCTGAAAGAAACACCGGAAATCTTCCTTTATATATACACTGCACATGAGTCCATTTGGACCAATTAAGTGAAAACACTTCATACTCTTTTTTCAGTTTGAAATATCGCAGCTATCTTTGACAAGTGTCATTAATCTCTTACATCCTGGAACAGGCAAAATAAAGCTCACTATACAGAGAAAATGTTCCATTTCTTTAAGTTGTAAACAGCTCTTACTAATATATGTATCCTACTGACAGTCGCCAGTAGTTAATTATAGTTAGGACCAAGCTTTCCATAGGTAAAGCCTTTTTTGTTTTACAAATAATTTTGGCGTTGCTTGACGTATTTTCAAGACATTTTCAAAAAGGTCCCCTTTTTGGTTCAGCTTCTGTGTTGAAAGTTTCAGGGTGACGAGAAGAAAAGAGGGGTCCCAAAACACGTTTTCCCCATGTTATGTCTGTGTAGATTTTCCTTTTTTGAACATGACTTCAGCCGGAACCACTGAATGGAACTACACCAAATTTGGCAGAAAGCTAAATGTTGGCCCAGAAAGCGTGCTTTATGTGATTTGTTGTAAATCCATTCAGTAGTTTCAGAGATATCTAAGTTGAAAAAATATAGATATCTGGGTGCTCAAAATCCTACTGAAACCCTGCTGAAATGTGATTTGCTGCCAACACTTTAACCCGGGAAGTGTTGGCAGAGATCTTGGGATTCAGTTGAACTGAGTCCCATAAAAAATGTTTACAAAAAAGAAAAGGGGTAGGGTAGGAACACCCTTACCCCCTGGAGGGCTGCCATTGGTAACCAGCAGGGCCAAAACAGCATTTTAAAAAACATTTTCACTGATGACATCATCCACAAAACCACTAAGGAACGCACTCACATCTCATAAAACATTTCATATGCCAACTCCCATACAGCCATTCACAAGTCCATGCCACACCCACTCACTGATTCATAGATCTACACACACATCCCCTCACTAACCGATAAAGTCACTCATACACCCACTCACTCACTAATACAGTCACTGATACGTCCACTCACTTACCAACACAACCATTCACACACTCACTCACCCATACATCCCTTCACACACACACAATCACTAACACATACAGACACTGGCTCACCCATTAACTCCTACATACAGGCAGTCACACACCCCCCTCACCCACCCACACATATAGACACTCATACAGGTACTTGGACAACCAATCAATCACCCATGCAGTCACTCACATACCCACTCACACACCCCTACAGCCACTCGGACACCAAATGAGAGACTGATATAAATATTCACACAATCAGCTACTTACCTATACATTCACTGAGACACCTAATCACTCACTTATACAGCCAGTCACTCACCCACTAAATCATCCACACAGGCACATATACACCCACTTACTCACCAAAACACCTTGATATATATATTTAAATCTAAAAAAAACTGCTGAGTTTGACTTGTTTTATGCGAGTGAAACCTGAGCATAACTATAATGTCCCTATAACCTTTGTTTTTTTCACTGAATTTATAAGGTTTTTTTAAATGATAATTCCTAACTATATCATCCCTGTAACCATCGTTTTTTTCAGTTCGTAGCCCAGGTTTTTTAAATGCTAATTACTTACTATAATTCTCTGTAACCTTTTATTTGTCAGTGAACACAAAAAAATATATATATGTATATTTATATATATATATATTTATATATAATGAAAAAACAAAGGTTAAAGCTTAGTTATAGTTAGGAAAACACTTTGTATTCCTATACAAGACAAGCTTAAAGTTAGTGTTGTCCTGTGAGTGAGCTTAAAAGAGTTTATAGCAAGGTGCGCTGTTTATTTCGTGAAGTCACCCCTCCCTGAGCCACGAATATCACCAAGAATCCCATCATCCATGGCTGGCTCAGTAACCATGTCCCAGGAAGCCCAACGTGGAAAATAGCAGTTCCCAAGCCCACAGGGATACCTGTGTTTGCTTTCGCTTGGCAATAGCATTTTCTTATTTTCCCCTAAGCAGGAGCAAACACTATGTCCTCTCCCAGTGGGTGGGACCATTGAAAATGCTCCTGTCCAGTGGGAGCAGAGTTTTTATCTACTTCCCTGCCCGTAATAAAACAGGCAGGGAAACAGATCAAATATTGCACCTCCAATGAGGGAGCAGCATTTGAAGCTGCTCCCTCTGGACGGGAGCAATGCCGTCTCCAGCTTAATACAGATAGCCGGCTGAGGCCAAGAGGCATAGGAGCTCCCCACATGGCTCCAAAATGAGCAACAGGGCACCCACCTTAAAGTATTAGAGCTCTGCGGGTTGAGGTCCCTGAAGTCTAAATTGTCATGGGAATGGGGGAGGCATGACCCCATCACTTTACAAATCACACCAGGCCCCAGGGGACCAGGTCCTCAGGGTCAACATAGTCCCATAGAGGGAGACCAAGTGGTCCCCCTCCCCTTGAAAATCACACCAGGCTTTAAGGGATGGGGTCTCTGGGGTCAAAATCAGTCTGGGGATGGGTGCAACGTGAGCCCCTCATCCTTTATTAAAAGGAGTGGCCTTGGGTAATTGGGTCCCCAGGGCAGAAACAAGGCTTTGAGAGGGGGCCATGTGGCCCTACTCCCCTTTAATAAAATATAACAGCCCTGGGGAATGGAGTCCCTAGGGCCTAATGAGGCACAGAAAAGATCCTGGGGATGAAGACCTAAGGCCCTACTGAATTATGAAGAGATGGGCCATGCGGCCCCTCTCACCTTTTAAAAAAAATGGCTCTGGGGATATGGGCTATAGTGCCAGGCACTTTGGCTAACCCCCTTTATGCATGGCAGAAGGCCATGTGGGGTGTGGGGTTTGCTGCCTTTGGGGGGTTGGCTAAAGGATCTGGCTGTGGCCAACCCCAGCCATGTATGAACTAAGGCCCTGTGCAAGGTGGGGTGACTGCCTTAACTTGTAGGGCCACAGGGTCTATGCAACGAGGAGTTTGCCGCTATTGTAGGTTGTGAGCCAGGCCCTGCAGCCAATCCCCCTTTGTGCATAGCCAAAGGCCATGTGTGGCAAGGGTTGAATTTCTGTATCATATTTAAATATTACTTTACATTTTAAAAAACTAGAAATTCTCTGAAATAAACAAAGGTGAAAGCAACGTTATAGTTAGGTCTGATGAAAATATCTGTTTTTTTTTTAAACCTTAGAAATCACTGAAAAAACTGAAAGGTTGGAGTAATGTTATGGTTAGGTGAATTTGTCAGTGATAACCTTAATGTTTTGAGTGAAAAAGAACACAGAAATCTGCCTGCTGTTAGCAGAGCTAACTATAGCTTGCGCCCACGCCATGCACTGCTGATGACCTCACATATGACATCACTCATGACATGTTCTATGCCATCATTTATACTATCACTGATAACATCTCAAATTACATCATTGATTACATAATTTACGGCATCATCCAAGCCTCTTCTGTACACTTTACTCTGTAAACAGGTATACCATTGGAACTATAAAAGTAAGTGCATAAAAGGTCGGAATAAGTGTCTTTAGAGCTACCATACATACAACACTCATAGATAAAGCAAGCTTTAGTTATTTACACCATTGAACCTATCCTGCACACAGTGTTTAATCTGTATGCAACTGTTCAGGGAAAACAAAGTTCCTCTGGATACTTAAGCCCAGTTACATAACAAATGCCCTACTAAGAACACTCTTTACTGGTATAAAACCCCTGACAGTCACTGAACCTACATTGAGAAATGAAGTGGATAGGAGTTGAAAAGTGGGTACTATTAGCAGTGTTTACTCTATGGAGAGGGTTTACTCTGGACCACATTGTTTGCAGTGAAACTCTCATGAGAAATACACCACAGAGTATAAAATATACCTACTATGCACAGTGTACACTCTATGCAAAACCTGTACAAAAGCGCAACTAGTCACTTAAAATAGCCAAGGTCTCAAGGTGAAAAATACCATACGATCTGCCGCCTTCCTAACTTGGAGAAATCTTTACAGATAGCACATCTTCTGCGTAAAACAAACACATGTATGTAGGTTAGCACCTGGTGCACATAGTCTTCAATGTTAAAGAAGAAATTGTCATGCTGAGACAATTCTTTCTAATAGCTCAAGGCTGCTTACAACACGTAGTGTGTAGTACATAGAATCTTTGCCCTGTTGAAAACTTCTTCTGCAGAGCCAAAAAAGCATGTGTGGAAGATAATGAACACAAGTCAACTGCCAACTGCACACAGAGTTACTCTTCAATACAAAGATTTGTAACATGTTCAATACATCTACAAACCTATGTTGAATTAGGAGCACATGTGTGTTGTAAAAGACTTGTACAAAATACTGGGGCACAGGCCGTACAAATTGGGTAGGAAAGTAATATGGCAGTTTCTGTTAGATTTGGAATATTATGCCCCTAATGCACATACTTGAAACATTATCTTTGCAATTCTTATGCTCTATTCTGTGTTAAGTTAGCATTCATGGCACCATTTTAGTTGCCGCCATTTTGTTCTGTAACTGAGATCGAGTTCCTGTCTCATAATGCTCGCATCACCAGAAAGGCTGCCCTTGCGCCTCCAGCTTGCACTTCTCAAGGATGAAGCTTTGCAGCACTAATGAATGTACTTTTTATTGTTGCACATCTTTCCTGTTAGATTGGCCAGTTTCCACATCTCAGAATGGTAGGCACAGGCCGAGCGGCCTTGGGGCTCAGATAACATGTACCCAGCACCAGGACTGTGCTTCATCCCTGTTTGCTACCTTTGTTCACTGTTGCCTGGACTGGAATTTTCCAGTCTGAGCATGTTCTTGGGGTATTGGGAATGTACAATATCCAGCTCCATGCTGGGGGAGTCTGTCCCTTGACAGTAATCTCAGGAGACTGGTCGGAGTGGGCTCTGCAGCAGCACAATATTAATAAATGCTTTGGTTTGTATTCTCTACTGTCTGATCGACTCTTCATTTCTTGGCAGGCAGAGAGGTGGTCGCGAGTGAAGCAGGTAGCCCGATTCAGGTCACTTCCTTCAGTTGGTGCCCGAACAGCGACTCCATCAAGCTGACCCATCTTGCCTGCAATCGGGTGTGGAGGGTGGAGCCACGTTTGGTCGGATTGGCAGATTGGGGATCCCCACACGATAGAGCTTAGTTCTCGTAGCTGCTCCACCTGTCAGATCAGGTGGTGCCTCGCCCAGTGGTCATCCCGGCTAGGCTCCTGAAAAGGCGAAACCCTTGGATCTGACCGTTTTGTCTGAAGAGTCTGCAGTGGAGAATACATTTGTTTGTCTTGTGTGCACCAGGTGAGCCTGTCTTTACTCTTAGTAAATATGGTGCCATCTTGAATAATCTTGAATATGGTCTGAGGACCATATTGGCTTGCTTGAACTTGGTATGTCTGCGGACCGTTTAGACATACAGGGTGTCTGCGGATACCCTGCCAGGCAACTTAGTGAATTTGGCTTACTCTTGAAAATGCCTGGGGCTTGAGCCTGTCTATTTGGTGCAGACTGAGGACTGACTCTTGGTTCTGGGCAGTTTGAGGACTGACTCGGTTTTGGTGCAGTCTGAGGACTGTTTTTGGAACAAGTGCTTGAATTTGTTTGGGCTCTGTGCGAGCTTGGCGCCACTTTGGGTTACATTTGGTTTGGTCTGAGGACCGTCTTGAAAAAAAAGCACTAGCAATTGCTTTGCCAGGCAAAAATAGTGTGAATTTGGCTCCTTCTTGAAAATGCCTGGAATGAGTTTCTTGTTGTCATTGTTGCTCTGTAGATGCTTGATTGGAAGAAGATCAGCCGGCACCTCCAGAAGGCACTCTTAATATTGATGCGGGTCAAGAATGGTCTTGGCCCTCTGATGTTTAGTATACTATGGCACAAATATATGAGGGTCAATGCCGATTTGAAAATGGCCATTGATGGGCACTTTTGATCAGAAAATAATAGGAAGAATATACATTTGTTTTTTGCATATGAAGAATGCAAAATCAGAAAGTTATAGCACATGATGTAGCTTTAGACATTGTTCAATGACAAAAGCTGCTTTGAGTCTCAGATATAAATTGCATTCTAAAAGTGACATGCAGAAATTAAGTGTGTGACAAGAGAAAAAAAAAGAATGAATGAGGCCTGCTCAGATGCTTTCAGTCTGATGATGCTCAATTAATTAATTCATGATTGATTTGAGTTTGTTTAATTTAGGTTTGAACTCACTACAGAATGTACATTTAATTTAGGATATGTGTTTTAAACTTTCAAGGTAGTATGTGAACGCATTTAAAGGGTAGGAAAAAAGCTGAAATACACAGCTTGTGATTTAGTCTGCTTTGGAAGGCTCACTGTTCATTCAGATAAGAATGGAATTTCTTTTGCAGTCTCTGCTCTGTCTCTTCATGGAAAGAACACATGCAGACAACACAGCTTTTCTTCTTTGAGTTCTGCAGAAGGAGGGGGGATTTTGGCAGATTCTGTGAGAAGACACAGAGACGAAGGCAGACATAACCAGTGCAGAACGAGGGCAGATTTAGATGCTAAAAGTCTACGTTTTATGTTTTGACTAACAGGTTTTGTAAAGTTTTAATTTATCATATGCATTTATTTCTCTTCATGGGAGATTTTGCAATTAATAATTATTGATCTACCTATATGCTGAACAAACTCTTGCATTATATTTCCTGAACACTCTTAACAGTACTGACTGACTTTGGTGCCTCACTTGCCATAGACATAGGGTTTCCTTCCTTTATAGAGTGCTTTGTATGCAATATGTAATATGTTCTGTATTCATTCTATTTTGTCCTGTATTCAATTCTGTAACATGATTGATATCTGACTAATGAATAAAAGAGTCAGGGAACATTACATTTGACTAAACAAAATAATAATAATAATAATAATAATATTAATAATACACACATCCCTCATTATTGCCTTGAATGTTGAGCTGTTCTTTCTATTTCTGCTGCTTCTGCTCCTGCTACGTCGCTCAGGCTGCGTTGGCTGTGAAACATCTTGCTCTTTCTTTGACTACGCCACCTGTGGCCATTATGACTGTTAGTACCCCTGGCATGCCTATTGCCTCAGCATCCTGTTTGCTAACTCTTATATGCGTGGCACCGCCAGCAGCGTTGCTAATGTCTGTTATTTCTGTTGCTACTTCCACTGTGGTTTTTCATCCCACGATATTAGTGAGTACTGGGAGGTATGTGGATTTGAGGATAGAGACTGGACGAAATTGGAGGAACGTGTGGGTCCGTACGTGTGATCTTAAGTGGAAAAATAAAAGGAAAGAGGGTAATAGCTAATAAAGGTGCTCAGTGGGTTCGTGTGGAAGGTGTGTGGAATGTGATAAAAATTATGAGCCTTTTGTGCAACAGCTTGTCTTTCGGAATATTGTTTGGTTTCTAGTGTTAGGATCTGTCCACTTGACCCACACACTGCAGGAATGAAGTATGAACCAGCCCACTTCCACAACCCATATGCCACTCACAAGAGGTAACTATGAGTGTGCACATGAACCTTGAAAGGGGGTGATATTTTGAGGAGACACCAAGTCAAATACCACCCTGGTTAGTATAACGAGACAACAGCTCCCTCCTCCACGCTTACGCACCTAAACAGACAAAAAACAGCCTTTAAACATATATGTCCCCACAGAGTAGAAACATTAAACCATGTCCTGTCACCACAATCGCTTTGATCCTACCGGTCACATGTGCAGGTTTTGCTTCGTGGTATCCTGGGGCAGCAAACAGCATAAACTCAGTTCCAAGATAACTCCTCTCGGAATCGGTAAAGTATGGGTAGCGTCCAAACAAATCCAACAGTGTCTCTTCTTTCAATCAGGAGAAAAAACGCCTGTTTACAGGCGTACAAAAAAACCCCTGCCAATGTACTCAGGGCAAGTCAGAAGGGGCAAAGAAAACCCAGGTTCCCAATCTACGAGTGGAAACAGACTCGCGGAATGATCTAAAATGTCATTACCGCTTACAACGACGAGAAGCGCTTCCACAGACACGAAAGGAAAACGAAACAAACAGTTCGTTTTCTAAGCGCGTCTACACACAGTAAGTCGCTTCACAGCAATCACAATCAGATAAGGGGAGCAGGAGCCCCTGGGAACCTCCCCCTACTGTACCAAATGAACTAGGACGGACTGGAAAGAAACAAAGGGGAAACAGGGACAGAAGGCAACTAACTAGCTACGGGGCAAAAAGGAAACAAGGAATGGGACAACGTAGTGGAGAAGGAAAACTCAGGCTTAATTAAGGATTGTAGAAACACATGAGCCCGTGAGGAAACAGAATCCAATAGAGCACCAAACACATGACCTGGAACCAGGAATCAGGAACCCTCCATTAACAATATTAAGCAAGGAAATAGAGGTAAGACTAACTTTTATCCTTGCACTAGTAGGTCATGTGATGACAGGCCATAGTAACAAAAAAAGGACTTGGCCCGAATCCTAACATCTAGGAGCAGTGCTTTAAAAAATGCTGCGCTGCAGATTTTGTGTGATCTCAACAGGGATACTTATTTTGCTGGGCCACATTGTCATGCCTTTGGGTTCTCTTATTCCGCGGAGGAAAGGGGTTTGGGTAAGTTAACGGCTTGTCACCAGCGAACAGATGAGAGTGTGTCTGATGTTTTTTTTTTACTTGACTTGAAGGTGTTCTTAGATTATAGTGGGCAAGAGTGGACTCCTGAAAGGGGATTAGATTGTTTGTCCATAGATTTGTTACTAATGTGTTTTCTGAAATAGCAGCTTGATTGTAGATATTTGAGAGTACTTGGTCTACATTGCCTCCTTCTGTTACATATTTAAAATAGCACAATATTATGAGTGTTTCAGTGTTTTTTTGGGGTATGTATTAGGTATAACACACATCTTGCGCCCTCTTGCTTTGACTATTCGTCCTTATTACCGTGGATTCTTCGTTTGTGTTAATGTCTAATTGTGGTGAGAATGTGATGGGTTTGGCATCCTACTATTACTGCTCTCCAGCAGGTGAATGTCTGATGATGGGCCTTAATGTAAGTAGTGAATAGTGTTTGTCCCCCCCTGAGTTTTGCAGATGCGCCACTCACTTTTTGGGCAATAGGCGATGCAGAGGTGGAATTGCTACAGATATCACCAGTTTGGACCTAAGCAATAGGCAATGTGTCCCTTACTGTCGGAAACATTGGGTGGGGCAGCAAGCCTTGTTGTGCATGATGTGTTGTGCATGACCAGGATTTGGTTGAGAAAGGTGTTAGTGAGAAGACAACTGTTAAATTGTAATAGCCCCATTATTTTGATGGTTTCTACAATTTTGTGATAGATTGGTGTGACGTTAACGAAAATATGGTTCTCCAACTTCTTGCTGTTCTAGTCATTGCTATGCTTCTGCTAATGGTTCTTTCAGCTGCCCAATATTTTTCTATCACTATTCAAAAAATACATTCTTTGACGGTACTATTTGTTTCAATAAAAGGTCTTTGTCCAGATTCACATTGACTGGTAGGAGTCATAGGCTCGGCTGTGCTTCTTAGGACTATGCAGAAAGACAAAGTATCTAATGTTTCAGGCACAGGCAAAGGTGAAGGGACAGAGCAGTTAAAGAGTTATTGCATTCAACTTTGAATGGCCATGAAGCATGCTTTTCAACATGTAAGTATTGTCGACAGGAGGTCACCTACTTAGGCCACCTACTGTCGAAGGGGGGGTGGGAGAGTAGCTCCTTGGTGAACTAACACATTAAAGAAGTGCATGAGGTGCATGAATGCTTGAAACACTCTTTTGGCAATATAGACTACAATAAGTACTATATTTTTGAAACACGTCCAGCCGGGCGTAAGTTTATTCATAAGATAACATGAAGTTGTGTTGGCCCAAGGGGAGGCCAAAAATAGTGGCAAGATAGGGTACAGTCCTGTACCTATCCCGAAAGGTTAAGAAAAGATAAACCAGGAAGAGGGAGATAGAACAAGGAAAAAACTTTTCAGGCAAAACAAGAAGTTTTTGAGCCAATAGGTGACTTGTAGTTACAGTAAATACAGTTACAACAAATTCACCCTGCAGTGCCAACAATTTCAAATAACCATATTAAATAATATGCTACACTGCTTATTGCGTCGACGTTTCGATCCCTAAGGGCTCATAGTACAATGGGATCATCATCAGGACTATTTTTACAGTTATTGCCTGCAATACATAAAGCCATGTGGTGTGGGCTTTGGAAACCTGGAGAGATAAACCTGTAATTAGCCGTGTTAACGAGGTTCCCTCTGATGGATCCTCGTGGTTGCTAGCTACATGTGTTGTAGCAGGGCGTCAGAGGGTTTAGGCGATCTTCGTTTTGGGGAGGCTTGGATTCAGACCGTCCTGTTGCTTGCTTCCCAATTGAAAGCAACGGCGGGTTGGGCGAAGCTCGATCAGCTTCTGCCCCCTTCTTGGTTACAGCGCGAGTCCGCTGTGTGTAGACCCTCAAGGGCCAGGCTTATGGGGATGGCTTAGATTCAAAACCGTCCAGTAGCTTGCTTCCAGATGAAAGCAGCGGCGGGTTGGGCGAAGCTCTTGACAGCGGACCCACGCTGCAACTGAGAAGGGGGCAGAAGCAGATCGAGCTTCGCCCAACCCGCCGCTGCTTTCATCTGGAAGCAAGCTACTGGACGGTTTTGAATCTAAGCCATCCCCATAAGCCTGGCCCTTGAGGGTCTACACACAGCGGACTCGCGCTGTAACCAAGAAGGGGGCAGAAGCTGATCGAGCTTCGCCCAACCCGCCGTTGCTTTCAATTGGGAAGCAAGCAACAGGACGGTCTGAATCCAAGCCTCCCCAAAACGAAGATCGCCTAAACCCTCTGACGCCCTGCTACAACACATGTAGCTAGCAACCACGAGGATCCATCAGAGGGAACCTCGTTAACACGGCTAATTACAGGTTTATCTCTCCAGGTTTCCAAAGCCCACACCATATGGCTTTATGTATTGCAGGCAATAACTGTAAAAATAGTCCTGATGATGATCCCATTGTACTATGAGCCCTTAGGGATCGAAACGTCGACGCAATAAGCAGTGTAGCATATTATTTAATATGGTTATTTGAAATTGTTGGCACTGCAGGGTGAATTTGTTGTAACTGTATTTACTGTAACTACAAGTCACCTATTGGCTCAAAAACTTCTTGTTTTGCCTGAAAAGTTTTTTCCTTGTTCTATCTCCCTCTTCCTGGTTTATCTTTTCTTAACCTTTCGGGATAGGTACAGGACTGTACCCTATCTTGCCACTATTTTTGGCCTCCCCTTGGGCCAACACAACTTCATGTTATCTTATGAATAAACTTACGCCCGGCTGGACGTGTTTCAAAAATATAGTACTTATTGTAGTCTATATTGCTATTTTCTTGTTATATCTTGATTCCTTAGGACCCCTGTTCTTCGAAATAAGTTAAGTAACCCACGGTCCGAAGGTCCCCTACTGGGTTCCCTTGTGTCCTAAAAATGAAACACTCTTTTGGGCGACTAACAAATGGCGCTTTTTTCGGCTCCTGTGCTTGGTACAAATTATTGCATGCCATTTTGTGTTGTAAGTACACGAGACGGCTTGTTGTGAGCTTTCAGTCTTCAACACTACCACAAGAGCCCTCCTGAGCTGTCTAGGAATAATTATGATGGTTACCGTCTCCATAAGACAATCAATTGGACTTGTTTAAGCCTCTGATTTCACAGATATGGTGACACCGAACAAGCCCTTGAATAAAAAAAAAAAGAGCATCTTGCCGGGGCTCACCTGACTTGCTATGAATTGACTCTGTTTATGCCAGACATCACCATTAAAGGATGTGCCAGCCATGTTACTGCCCCTCCCTTCTGCCAAATTATGGAATTGAAAAGGAAAAGGAGATGAAAAGACGGGTAGACTAGACTGATGTTCCCTTATCTGATGCTCAAGGGGAACTTTATGTTGATGGCTCTTGTTTAAATTCCCAGGTGGCACCACCACTATTGCTCATGTTACAGCAACACTACACACAGTCACAGAGACACCATGAGTCCCTTATCAGTTAGCCCAGGTAACTGAGTTGTGAATTGTAAGCAAATGTAGTGCCCACAAGACAATTACTGATGATGTGGGGAGGGTAAATGTATTTTCAGATCAGACAGCTAAGAACAATTACCAAAATGAAATGAAAAGAATGTCTTCATTGGGTGGGTACCGGAAGTCACAATGTTTAAGTTGAAAGTATGGCACAATTGGAGGAATGAGGGCTTGTGAATTAATAGGATAGGGAAGAAAAGAAAATGTTGCCAGATGCATATGTTGTTCCTGTGGTTATGATGAGACATTGCCCAGCCCATGTACAGTATGGTGTGCATGATGCACAATTCTGGAAAGGGTACCGGTAAATCTGCAAAGGGTACCCGTATGCCCCTGGTACTTTTGACCACGCATTTTGTTTTCCTTCTATCTTTTCAGGTTCTTCAGATGAATAATATAGGACTAGATTAATATAATATTTCGAAGGATGTCCTGATTGTTCTTTAAGAGTTTAGTAAATGGATGATCAAGTCTCACTCCACCACTCAGTGATGAGAAAATAATATGTATAAATAGTTTTATCCTTGCCAGATAACTTCAAGTTTGCATCCTATCTACTGATAGGTCCTGCAGTCACATCAGCGGGGCCTGGATGCGATATCCAGCCTGGCTGCTTGTTATGGGCAATTCAAAGTAAAGCTGCAGAGTAAAGACATGCTTCACCTAAAAACAAAAGAAAGAGGGGCTATACCCTGTTGGTCCACCTGTGTTTGAGTCCCAGCCCCATATGCCCCAGCCTGTTGGCTTGCCTGTATTTTAGCCTCTGTCCCTTCGCCCCCTTGAGTCTGACCCCTTTTCCCTGACTCCTCTGTGCCTGGAGTGACAAGATACATTCTACGCCCCTGACGGAGGAATAGTGCACCAAAGGGAAAGTCAGATTAGTAAGGATGGACTGCATTGCTGAAGAATAGTGTGAATGTACCCTGCCCGTGGTCCCAATGATAGCTTAGGGAAAGGGTGATTGGTGCATTGTTTGGACAGTCAATGAACAAGGCAAATGGACTGTGATTCTAAAGAAAGAAATACCTTTCCCTGCAATGTGGGATCTGGATCTGAGCTAGATGAACAGCTCCACCGCAGGTGCTCAACATTGCCTACGACTAACGAACAATAGGGGTCCGCCAGTGGGACCCAGATGGATGCTGGGAACTTTGTCCCATTTCCTTCCTTTATCCACATTGGCTCCCTTGCATGCTCTTTCCTCTGATTCAATATTTTTTTTTACCCCTTTAATGCTCCATCAGGGAGGAAGAACAGCTCTTTGCAGCCCTGCATTCTGGGTAAAATGGGCCTGTTTTTTCAGGGTGGTCTGTTAAGATATCCTGTGAATTCTTTGATTGGTACGACACTAGATCCCTCTGATCGCATGTTTGATACTTTGGCTCATCACAGAGGGGAGTACAAGAAGACATACACTGATAATTCAATTGCTGCACATTCAATTCCTTTTCTCCTGTTTCAGATATGACAATTATTGATTTTCATACTGGAAACAAATGAGTACATTGGGCAGATGTGTGTAATGATGGTTAATATGGCAGTTTGTTTTTTATCCGTGGGTGAGGGAAATTAAGGTGGGTAAGAGCACATGTGACTTCACTTATAGATTGTTTGACAACTAGTCTGCCTCGGATCTTACTTCATAATGTTTATATTACCTATGGATCACAAATTCATGTTTGGCCTATTAGGGCCTTTGGGCTCAGATAACATGTACCCAGCACCAAGACTGTGCCTCATCCCTCTTCGCTACCTTTGTTCACTGTTACCTGGACTGGAATTTTCCAGTCTGGGCGTGTTCTTGTGGTATTGGGAGTGTACAATATCCAGCTCCATGCAGGGGGGAGTCTGTCCCTCTGCAGTCATCTCAGGAGACTGGTCAGACTGGGCTCCTCTGCAACAAAATATTAATAGATGCATTGGTTTGTATTCTCTACTGTCTGATCGACTCTTCATTTCTTGGAAGGCAGAGAGGTGGTCGCGAGTGATCCAGGTGGCCCGATTCAGGTCACTTCCTTCATTACCCACTAAAATACAAACTATATAAAAAACTAGCACACTCATAGGATGATGTCATCAGTGATTTAAATATTGATGTCATAAATGATGTCATGGAACATGTCATAAGTGATGTCATATGTGGGGTCATAAGCAGTACTTGCCTTGGGTGCAAGTAATAGTTAGTTATGCTAACTATAACTGGTAATTTTATGTGTTTTTTTAGTTCAAAATGTTAATGTTGTCACTGACAAATTCACCTAACTATAACATTATTTAGAACTTTGTTTTTTTTTGGGTGAATTTTTAAGGGTTTTTTAACAATAATATATACATACCTATATATATATATATATATCCAAACATGAAATCACTCCTTCTGGGAAGACCCACAGGAGGTGGTGCGTAGAGCAGGCGGAGTATCCGGCAACTTAATCCAATTCCCCACAAGCAAGCACGCTCTCAGGAAACAACCAAGCAGGTTTGATACCGAAAAGAATTAAATCTATACATGACACGTTTCGGCAGTCCTGCTGCCTTGATCACAACAAATTCATACAGGTAAATACTTTGGTATTTAAGCGTTACTTAGGAATGAAAGTAGGACAACAATCGCAGGTCCTACAACCAACTGAGTATGGCAGCCATCTTAGAGTTGTTAAAGTTTACACGGACATCGTTTGGATACAGAATTAGTTTTAAAACAACTTACATTACATTTATGCAAATGCTCTATGATACAAATTGCATCGCATAGTTGCAATATTAAGAGCCTGGGCTGTAATCATTTGTATGATCCCATAGTGGTGTTATTATCAACCGGCCATCTTAAAGTTATGGAAAATTGGGTCTATTATCTTGCCATTCACTCCACCATTTTGTGATTCACTCTACCATGTTGTGCTTTAACCTTCATGACTGACTTTCTCTCTGTATCACAAACACTCTGGAGCTCCACTTTGACCTGTTACATTCCTGCACGGACACTCTGTTCATGCTTCGGCCTGCCACAAACTGACCAGCCCATGCTCAACCAGTCAGACAGGGAGTTTCACAGATGTTTATCGTCCTCACCCTGTACATTACGCCCTGCAGGCGTCCATCAACAGGCCTATTCCTGCTTGCTGTGTAATCATACCTCTCACCTGTGCCCTGCAGTGGTAAACAGCTAAATATTTGTGGGCTCAATTGTATAAACATGCTTTTCGCCTACACCCTGCAGGGGTCTCACTGTTACCTGTGCTTATCAGATTAACCTTTGTTTAACATGTAATCATGCTATGCCCTGCAGTGCCAATTAATCAGAGTGACCTCTGTGTACTATGTAATTATAATGTTTTGCCCATATCCTGCGAAAGCCCCAAAGGCTACTCACCTGCTGATTCTCCAGATTGACTATTTGTTTTAGGAATGCAATAAAGTATTATTGGTACAACTCCCTTACATGCCTGGGGCAGGATAAAGGGTATATAAGCTGTAAAGTAAGACCATTCTGCAGACTGCCTCCTCAGACAGCTATGGGTGTCTGTTGTTGATGCCTCTCCATCTCATGAGATTGTAATAAATATCCTTTCTCTCTGGCTCCAGCGTTGGTCTCAGTTTGTATTCCGGACCCCGGTGGACTATAGGGTGACCCTGACACCTTTGGTGGTCTGCCAAAAGATCCCCAAATCCACAGAGTGGTAAAGGTTTACACAAACATGATTTGGATACAGAATTAGTTCTGAAACCAACTTGCATCACATTTAAGTAAATGCTATATGATAAAAATTACATTGCATAGTGCAATATTAGGCGCCTGTGCTGTCCTGATCTGTGTGATCACACAGTAATACAATAAGTGGAGTTATTGTAGACCAAATGTGGTTATAGCAGTTGATATGGCAAAAATTGCGGTCTCATGTTGATGCAATGTGTGACGCTATTGCAGACAAAGTGTTGTGAAATATTAATCACTCTACTAGCAATTATGTAATTACAAAAGAGTACAGACTTAACAAAGCCAGAAACCAGCAAATACAGTTAGAATCAAACAAATTCAGTTATTACTAGCATAGTGCCTGTTATAGTCCAACAAACAATGTCCTGTTTGAAACGTTGATGGCCACTGTCCATAAGTGCAATAGAAATCCTTTTCAGAGATACATATAGTGTACCTGCATTTTTAATTAATTAGGCACAATAGAAACCAAACTTGAAAAAAGAAAGAAAATAAAATATTCTTATCTGGCATTGGCGAACCAGCCAAGATGAAGGAAAAGGGTAGGGATCCCACAGACGAACACCATAGTATATATATATATATATATATATATATATATATATATATATATATATATATATATATATATATATACGTTCACTGAAAAAAACATTGGTTTCAGGGATGTTATAGTTAGTTGGAGATTTCTCTCATACAAAATCATAGAAATTTGGCCTTTATAGTTAGTAGACCTAACTAGAATTCGCGCGCCCACAACGCACTGCTGATGACGTCACATATTACATCACTCATGGCATGTTCAGTGGCATCACTGATGACATCATCCAGTGAATGTGTGTTTAGGTTTATATATATATATATATATATATATATATATATATATATATATATATATATATATATATATATATATATATATATATATATATATATATATATATATATATATATATATATATATATTACCTACTGGCGGTCGCCAGTAGGTATATATAGTTAGGATTTTTTCTCTATGGGATTTCTGAATATTCTATGTCTAATAACTTTGGCGTTTGTGGACGGAATTGGCTGAAATTTTCAGGAAAATGGCACATTTTGTTTCTGAGAAGCCCCTGAAAATTTGGGCGGGGTCGTCAAGGGGGGGCCGAGAAAAAAGGGGGGTCCCAAAACGCGTTTTTCCCATGTTCATTTCCATAGGGCGGTTGGACTCACTTTTAGCCCGAACGGCTGAATGGATTTTCACGAAACTTGGCAAAATTGTAGGGACTGTTAGCCCGATGTGCCTTTGCTAGGTCTCAATATATGTGCTTCAGTGGATTTTGAGAAATTAACGTTTAAATCAAGATATATATCTGTAACAGCGCTCCGGGTAGCGATCCGGTTAGCGAACTTTTCGCGTATCGGAGCTTTGCGATGCGAAGCTGATTGGCCCTCCGGTGTCTGTCAACATTCTAAACTGTCCGGAGCGGCCGCCATCTTGTCTCTCGGTAGGATCGAGAGACAAGAGGAGGCCAAAACAAAGGGGGAAATTACCATAAGGGGGCATAGTAGATCCTCGTTGACCTCCTAGGTTTTATGTGGAGGTTTTAAAAGGGCCTAGGAGGGTCCAAAAAAAAAAATATATATTTTTTTTTTTTGCGTGGTAAGCGCCAAGTTCGCGAACCGGAAAGCGTTCTGGGCAGCGTACTTTAAGAATAAAAGAATGATAGACTTTTCTAATACTGTATGTTAATTATTTGTTGTTTTTGTTCGTTTTTTTTTATTTAAAAAACATTTATTTATTATTTTCATAGTTCATTAAAACTTCCAGCATTATATCATCTGGTATCTCGTCAAACATGGATGTTTCTGTCTCTTGTAAGGTTTGAATAAATTGTTCGTCAAAAGATTGATCCATAAAATCTTCATCCACATTTTCTTCAGTTAAAATGTCTTCGGATATAATCTCGAAGGAAACATTAGTTTTTTCTTGCTCCCCTTCCATTTTTTTGCTGTAAATTGCATAAAAAAAATAATTATATTAGGAGAGTTAGGGCACTGTTGGGTTTAAGTTCAGACATGTAGTTCTGTTTTTTTAACAGTGAAGTTAAAGTAAGTAAATTCATAATTATAGCAGAGAAGTGTAAGTCAATCAATAAATGTAACAGAGGAGGTTATCTGTATCTATAACTATAGCAGGGGGACAGTAAATAATTATCAATAAACGTTTTTACAAATTAATTTAAAGTGCCACTTACAAATTATCAAATAACTTTACAGGGAGGTGAAAAGGCTCTTGAAATGTAGTTCAGGAAGTAGCAGTGAAAATGGCTGTGTTTCCTTCTCTTCCTTTATATATATTCAGGTATATAACCAATCAAATGTCAGGTAATAAAAATTGTAAATGAAAGTAAAGTTTTCATTGGTTGTCAATTCCAATATTTTAGATGTGTTTTGTGAAGTAATTTACCTCAGGGTATTTAGATAGGTCTACAGGCTAAATGGCTAAATGAAATTTCAATCAAATTTGTGAGAATGAAAGGGATTGTTATGTAGTATGAGCTAATCTATATTTGGTGAGAGTGTCTCTAGTCGTTTTTCTGCTAATTACTTTCCCACCTTTTTTTAGGACCGCTTTCTGGAAAGCGGCCCGGTTAGCGAACCTTAAGCGTCACGGGAGTCCACCATTTTGTGTTTCGGTCGCATTAAGATACAAGATGGAGGGCAAATAATGTTCAGAATGTGTAGAAGGGGGCACGGTAGACTTATCTTGACCCCCTAGGTTTTCTGAGGGTGGCTGAGGAGGCTTAAATGTGCGGAAAAAAAACACATTTTTTTTTAAAATTCCGCGAGGTTAGCTTTCGGTTAGCGAACCGGGGAGCGTATTTTGTGGAAAGTTAGTGAAAAAAGTTAGAAAAAAATAATAATTGTGAGTGATTAGATGAAGGGTAGCTCTGAGAAGAGCTTTTGGGTTTATGGTACATTTAGGTACTTATAAGTAGGTACCAATGCACATTCTTAAATTCAGAATGAAAATTCTGTTGCCCTCATCTGAGAAGTGAACTCCATCTCCTCTGTAGATATCTTGCATGTAGTAACGCAAGTTATTGTTGTACAGGGAGCCCATTCCATGGTCTCTCATGAAAGCTGAAACAGATTTGTTTACATGCTTCCTCGACTTCTCAATTTGTGGACAAAATTGGTTGGACCACCTCCATTTCTGTCTTTGGCATATATTGGAATATACCAAGGCAGTTTGAGGAAAAAGTGCCATTAATTGCTCAAAGGTGTCCTTTAAAAGCATTTCCAGACCTACCCCTGTCAAAGTGCCCAAATCATTACCTCCACAGTGCACTATTAACAGGTCAGGTTTTGGCAAATGCATAAAGGTTTTCACCAATGGTATCAATTGGTGACATTTTAATCCTCTTTGGCCCAACCACTTAATTTCCACATCTTGTAAATTGAGGTTGGGTAAATTTCTGCTCTCAGCATACCTTTGAGCCCAGTGGATGTAACTATGTCCAACAATCCAGACGTTAAACATGGTGGGAGAAGGTTGTGCTGCAGTCAGATGAAGTGTGGTAATGAAAGGGCAGTTGAAACAGTAGGAGTTTGTAAAGAAAAAAAACTGTGGATTTCCAATGCTAATGATTCATTAGCAGTGATTGGTGCATTTCCATTTCTGAAAACAGAAAGTTAGGGTGCATGGATGTGTTCTTTGAAAGATGTAATTTGAATGGTCAAGGAAGAAACTTTTAATGAAAGATTGCACTGGATACGCAGGTGCACTGAGAGTTCAGAGTTCAATTGAAACATTGTTGTGTGAATTTGCAAACATGAGAGGTCTTCCAGGAGGTCGTTGCTATGGAAAAAAGGCAGAGAGGGCAGAGGGGGGAAGGGTTTTGATTTGAAAAAAGTGAGGGAAGAGTTATGATTGGCTAATATGAGAGATATGTGAAATGAATATCTGTATTTCTGTGCTTTCAATAGCTGCAGACTCTGGAGTGCATCCTTTTTCTTCTGCTGAAGACAATTTGGTGTATTTCTGAGACTGTTTTCAAAACTCAAAAAGTATTTGCTAAGGTGAGAAAAGATTTATTTATTTTAGATAGAGAATAGTATGAATTAAGGAGAAAATGATGAAGAAAGCTGTGTTTTTAAACTGTGGCTTTGTCTGTAGTGATATAGAAATAGATTTTGTTACTTTGAGAAATTGTAATTGCATATTCGGTGTAGCATTCTGGAATGCAGTTATACAAGTTATTGTTGTATATGAAGCCCATTCCATGGTCTCTTATGTAAGCTGAAACAGATATGTTGTTTATAAAAATAATTTTTGAAATCAATTACATTTCTGCATATGTACTGCTAGAGCTTCATAGGTTGTTTTGGGTCATATTTATAAGGCATTTGAGTGTCTTTGATGTTATTTTTCCTTTTTAAATGGAAAGCATTCCTCATGGGGCAAGTGTCTTGTAAATACGCTCCCACCTGCGCTTGGCAAATTTAGATTTTGATTATGGGAGTTACATAGCCATGTTAATAATGTCGAAAAAATGGTGCTAGGGCATTCCAGAAAACGCTTTCATGTGTCTCAAGGATATTTTCAGTCATTTCCTCTTGAATGCAGGTATACAATTGATTTATATGTTGTGTTTAAAAACGATTCTTTTCTATAATGTTATTTTTTCCTTTTTAAATCGAAAGCGTTCCTCATGGGGCCATGAGCAGTTCTTAGCCATGTTATCCAATGGGAGGTGGATAACATGGCTAAAAGCATATGCTGGATAATGCATGAATATCGCTGACTTTTCAGCAATATTGATGCATTGCGGCCGCTTCTTATCGCATTTGCGAGCAGTTCTTAGCCATGTTATCCAATGAGAGGTGGATAACATGGCTAGGAGCATTTGCTGGATAATGCATGAATATTGCTGACTTTTCAGCGATATTCATGCATTGCGGCCGTTTTTTATCGCATTTGCGATAAACCTTGCTAATAGCAAGGTTTATCTGCGATAAAAATCGCCGATGTGCGGCGATAATTTTTGTTTCTAAAGAAGTTATCGCTAGTGGTTGGTAATATACCCCCGCGTTTTTGGTTGCAGGAATCGGGAGGCGGGAGAGTAGCACTGAAATCAGTAGTCTGACGCCTGAATCGGGAGGGTTGGTATGTGTGGATTCTCTACAGCTGGGGCTAGGTGATAGCCTGGGACCGGCCTGGCATCTAAAATGGCTACCGTGCACGACAAAATTGTGGCATTGTAAAAAAGACAAGATGGTGCAGACAATGTTTATCAATAAGGATTCATTTATAACGAAATATTTTATCGCACTGACAAATTGGTTGTCAACACTTCCTGATTTCCTTCGAATCGAACGTTAACAGACGTGACGCAGCAAAGAAAAAAAAAAAGCTCACGCAAAGCCGCTGGAACACATGTATCAACATATATGAGCCTTCTCAGCCACCCTCAGAAAATATAAGGGATTAGGATACGTCTCCCGCACCCCCTTATACTTAGTAATTTAATTAAAACGAAGCACAAAATGGTCTCCCGCACCCCCTTATACCTATTCCCGTTTCGTCAGCAGTTTGCGGCCCAGTTCGGTGTTCGGAAAGCGCTTCTACCGTGAAAAATATTTTTTTTTTATTTTCCCCACGGGACCCTTTAAAAACCCCAACAACATTCCTAGGGGGTCAAGAGGGGTATACCTTGCCCCCTTTCATTAAATTCCCCCTTCGTTTTTCACCTCTTCTTCTCTCTCGATCCTACCGAGAGATAAGATGGCGGCCGCTCCGGTCTGTTTAGAATGTTGACAGACACCGGGGAGGCAATCAGCTTCGCATCGCAAAGTTCCGTTTCGCAGGTGGGAGCGTATTTATAAGAAACTTGCACCATGAAGAACGCTTTCCATTTAAAAAGGAAAAATAACATTATAGACACTCATATGCCTTATAAATATGACCCAAAGCAACCTATAAAGCTCTAGCAGTACATATCCAGAAATGTAATTGATTTCAAAAAATCGTTTTTAAACACAGCACATAAATCAATTGTATACCTGCATTCAAGAGGAAATGACTGAAAATGTCCTTGTGATGCAGTGCTGGTGCAAAAGATTTTCTATGTAAAATAATAAGTAGGGCGTTAAGTTTTTGATGACTGTTATTCATTTACTGTTTGGTAATAGTGGTTAATAACATTTTTTATTATATTTTTCCACAGATTCAACTGCAGATCTTTTTTAAATTTGAAAAATGCCTACGAAAAATAGAATTAGAAAGGCTAGAAAACGTCAAAGACAGCAGGATGATGTTTTATTGCAGCAGTCCTCTTCCACAAATACTTATCAAAACACCAAGAAAGCTCCGGGTAAGAGCACAAAATCATTCTTAAAAAATATTTTTAGTAAAAAAAGTATTTTTCGCCAAAATGTTTCAGTTCAGAAAAAGAAGAGTAATTTAAATGGAAAGGAAAGACCCATCGAAAATGTTATTGGTAGAGGAAGAGATAACTCTGTGCATGATAGTAGAAGGAAACAACAGTTTAGGGACATTCGAAAACGAATGTTCCGTAACAGGATAATAGTTAATTTATTAAGAAATATTAAAAAAGGCCAACAGAAAGGGGCATTTTATAAGAAGAAGAAAATTGTAGAGAAAATTATTGATCATGCTTTTGAAATTAAGCGAAAGTTGTTTATTTTGGTAATCAATAGAATTAGGAAACTAAGCAAGGTAATTTCTGATTTCAAAACAAACAGTAGATGGAAGAGAGTAGTAAATCGTAGTAACTTTTGTGAAGTTTTTTCCGGAGAATGGATGCATAGTTCAAGTTCTGAGGCATTTTTTAATGAGGAGAGTTATTTTCAGGATAATGATTTGATGTTTGCAGTTGACACCAGTGGTCGAGCTTATGAAGTGAAGGATGGTTGTCCAGTTGAAAAAGAAAAACTTGTGACAACAGAGACAGAAGAGGTGCTAAGTGATGAGGTTTTAGGAAGACGTCCTAAGGGTCCTGTGTACATTTGGAAGTGTAGTTCTATTTGCAGTGTGCGACAAGTTTCCATCAATTTGCTTTGTGATTTTATACGGACATTTAATAAGAAAAGTTTGAAGCAGAAAATGAAGTTGTTGCAAGATTTAGATCCTTGCAGAGTGAGACAAATGACAGGTTTGCGTGGTCATTCACTGGCTTGTCTTTCCAGGAGAGTATGCCAGAGTGTTTTTCATCATTTCAGGATGCTAGCAGTGCATCATAATAAAGTGAGAAAATTAGTGAGAATGTTGTATTATGCTAAGAGTCCAGCAATTATGCTTAAACAATTATGTGCTGCTCTTTTGCATGGTTCTGAAATAGATGTGAAGAATATTTGTGAAGAAATTGAGTTTTGTTACTTTAGTAGTAAAGATGAGAATGTTCAAATTGACCCTGAAGTAGAGGGTAATGTTGAAGATAATGTACAGGTTTCCAGTACAGATAATTTTCAGAAGGAAATTGCCACTTTTCAGATGAAATCAAGTGAGAGGCCTAATTTCACTTGTGTATGTTGTCGACGCACTTATTATAAGAATCAGACTAAGGTAGTGGATTTATATACAAAAAGTGAAAGGGAAAATAATAGTGAATGGAAGGATTTTGCCACATACTTGATGGTAGAAAATTATTTTGATTTAGGATCGGATCAACGTGTGTGTACTTATTGTTGTAATAAATTAAACCAAAACCAGATGCCTGCTAGGGCAGTTCATAATAATCTGGAATTGGTTGAGATTCCTTCTGAATTGAAGGATTTAAATACTTATGAATGTATTTTGATTCAAAGTATCCATCCCTTTCAGGCTATTGTAAGAATGGAGCCAAAGACAGGGAAGTTGCCTCCAGCAGATTTACAGAGAGGATTAAAGGGAAGAGTTGTTTATTTGCCTCTAGCTTTGAACAAAAACATTAACACAATTGGAATAGAAAAAGTGGAAGAGGAACCTCTGGTTATCTTAGTTAATGGGGTTCCGACAAAGAATAAGAAAATATGGCAAGATTTAGTGGATGTTAGGAAAGTCAAAAAGGCAACAGTGTATTTGAAGACAAATAATAAGTACTATAAGAATGTATATGTTGCAGAAGAGGAAGTAAGTGATGAAGAGGATAGCGATTTGTGTGCTGGCCAAATTGAGAAAGTAGAAGCCTCTAAAAGTGAAGAAATATATGAACATTATAGTGTTCATCCTTTGCATTCCAAGGAAGTCATGGGGAATGCTATTGAGTTGTTTCAAATGAAACAAGCTAAAGGGAGTCCCATTAGTGTTTGGGAGGAAAGTTTGGAAGCTCGGTGTTTCCCACAGCTATTTCCCACAGGTCGAGGAGGAAGATATGATGAGCGACCTCATCAAATTCCTGCGTCTGAATACCGGACTTTACGATTGTATGCAGACGATCCTAGGTTTCGTCAATGCATTCCCTATTTGTTTCATCTCCTGTTTGAAAGCGATCTGTCTGGACTGTCATATGCAGTGAACCACATCTTAAAAAGTGGTATACAGATGCGAAATATCTCGGCAAGGGACTTTATGCATAAAGTCAATGTCCAAGACAGTATTTTGGATTCTCACTTAATTAATCTCATGGCGTGTCAGCGTGGTACTAATGAGTACTGGTACCGTCGTCATGGTGATTTAAAATGTATGCTGAGGAACTTAGGAACTCCGACATGGTTCCTCACTCTGAGCTGTGCCGAGTATGGCTGGGAAGACTTACTTGAATTTCTATGAGAGGCAAATGGAAATATTGAAAACATTGAATTCAAGACACCTGGAGAACTGTGTTCTTTGGATCCTGTGAATGTATGCAGGTACTTCAATCATAGATTTGAAGCTATGATGTCTTTCATCACAAATAAGAAGAATCCACCTCTTGGAGAGGTGTTGGATTTCTTCTGGAGAAAGGAGTACCAAGCAAGAGGTGCTCCTCATATACATATGTTGTTGTGGATCAAGGATGCACCTAAATTTGGAACAGATCCGGATGACTTAGTGATGAATTTCATAGAACAGTATTCTACGTGTGCTGTTCCAAACGCAATGGAGAAGAAAAGCCTAAGAGAACAAGTTCTACGTTTCCAAAGCCATCGTTGTGGAAAGTACTGTCGTCGTAAATTCAGAAACAAGGACAAGTTCTACACCAAATGTCGTTTCAACTTTCCACGACCGGTGATTTCTAAAGGAAAAGTGAACAGTTTGATGTCTTCACTGCGACATAATGTGACGAGGAAATCACCCAAAAATACATACAATTTGAAAAGGAACGAAGAGTCCAAGTACATCAACGACTACAACCCAGTGATTTTGTCCATGTGGAATGCTAACATGGATATACAGTTTGTGGGTGACAACTGTATGGCTGTGGCTCGGTATGTGACATCTTACATCACCAAAAAAGAAAAGACAGAACTGAAGGATATGTGGGAGGACATTTCCCATGAAAAGAGCCTCAGCAAGAAGTTGTACAGTTTCAGTCTGAAGATGTTGTCGCATCGAGAAATCGGAGCTTACGAATGTTCAGATCGATTGTCTTCAGCAAGTCTCTATGCCAAATCCAGGAGTATTGTTTGGGCGAGTCTTGGTCTTGCTGCAACGCGAAATCGGGTTCTAAAACCTGTCCGGGAAATTGAATATTTGGCAGAAAAGGAACCAAACGGTACCGACATTTTGAAGACCAACATGTTGGATACATATTATCCAAATCGAAGCAGTCACCTTGAGAATGTTTGTCTATATGAGGTTCTCCAAAATTATATATTCAAGAGGAACATCAAAGAAGATATTGAGAAAGGAGTGTATGCTGTAATTGGAAGTGAGGGATGCCTGGTCAAGCAAAGAAAATGCCAATTAGTAAACCATCGAAAATTGAGTGGCGAATCTTCAGAAAAAAAGGAGTTTTTCTATTTAGCACTTTTGCAACTTTTCAAGCCTTGGCATGCAGAAGAGGAACTGCTTGGAGATTTCCTCTGTTACGAAGACTCTTTTACTGCTGCTAAGGATAGCATAGAATGTCCTGCTTTTCCCAAATATCAAGAAATGCTAACTTTGGAAATTGAGCAGGAAGCAACGATTGCAGCCGAGATTGCCAGAGACAGTTCTCAGGACAGTCAGAGTTCTGTTTCATTGAGTCAAGATCCACTTGGAGGACCTATTATCGAAAATGAAGCTGCCACTGCTATGAATGAAGTGGAAAGAGCCATGGCACATGCTCAGGAGGATTCAGTTAACTTAGAAGACTTGGAAAAACAACTCAACGTTGAGCAGAGGAAAATATATGATGAAGTTACCAAGTAAATTGAGCATGGATTAAGTCATGAGAAGAAAGAGTGCTCATGTACATCGTTGAAGCCTGTCCTACTGTATGTGAGTGGAGAAGCGGGAACTGGAAAAAGTTTCCTCATTAAAGCAATTTCATGCTATCTGCAGGAAAGGACTGAGTCATCGCTGTCTTGTGTTGTCACTGCTCCTACTGGACTTGCAGCACATAACATTAAAGGTATTACTTTGCATCGTCTACTGATGCTGCCGGTGGAGCATGACAACAAATTACAATATCACAAGTTATCTGGGGATGCTTGCTGTGAAGTTTCAAGAGTCTTGAGGAAAATGAAACTACTTATCATTGACGAAGTAAGCATGGTTTCCAATGTCATGCTTGCCTTTGTGCATTTGAGAATGCAAGAAGTACTTAAAACTGAATATGATGTGTTATTTGGTGGCAAACACATCATTGTTTTCGGAGATCTTCTGCAGCTGACACCAGTAAAAGGAGAACCTGTGTTCAAAATACTCACGCATGAAGATACCAGGAAGTGCCTAGGGAGCATTGGCAACGTCAATATATGGTTAAACTTCAATTATGCTGAACTGCATGAAAATATGCGTCAGGCAAAAGATGAAGATTACAAGAATATTCTACAAGATATTAGAATTGGAAAAGTGACCGAGCATGGAAAAGAAGCTTTGAATGCACGATTACTTTCAAATTTATATCCCGAACAAGAGATTGTGGCTGAGAATATTTTTCAGAAAATTACTGAGAAGAAATCCGGAATATGTTTGATGCCAACTCTTGCAGAATGTGCCATCTTCAACAACAAAATGTTGAATTTAGAAAAGCAAGAGATTGTGAAACTTGAAGCTATTGACAAAATAGAGCACATGGGATCAACAATTATTTTGTCAGAAAATTTGAAATCAAAATTGGATTCATTAGAGAAGACTATATCTAAAACAGCGGGTTTTGAAAAGACTTTGAATGTGTGTTTAAATTGCCGAATCATTTTGAGAAGAAATTTACATGTTGAAAGAGGTCTGGTAAATGGATCAATGGGTAATGTTGTTGATTTTGAGAAGTACAGAAATAGAGATGGAATAGAATTTTTAAAAATTAAATTTGATGGCATTGAGGAAGTACAGCTAATTGGTCGTTGTTCTGCTAGGTTTTTGCTTGTTAAAGACTTATATGTTCGCCGTAAACAGTTTCCTGTTTGCTTGGCATATGCGGTAACAATTCATAAATCGCAAGGTTTAAGTGTAGACAGTGCATTGGTGAATATTGGCAGTTCTGTGTTCAAGGAGGGTATGGCATATGTGGCATTGTCACGAGTTAGAACTTTATCAGGATTGTACTTGATTGACTGTGATGTCACAAACATTTGTGCGGATCTAGATTGTGTTAAGGAATACAATAGGTTAAGAAGAGAGTATGCGCCACATTTGCCTCAATATCCTTTGTTTGAGAAACGTGTGGTAGGCCGCAAACGTAGAAATATCTGTAATAGTAGGGAGGTTGTTGCAAAAAGACTAAAAGTCAATGAACCGAAAATTGTTAGCAGAAACAAAGTGGATTCTGTTGAAGATGTTGTCGGTTTTCAATTTGAAAACAGTTCTGGTGTCAACTGCTATGCAAATGTAGTGGTTAATGTTCTCTTTTCACTAGAGAGTTTAAAAGAACAGATTCTGTTGAATTCAGAACAAATTTTATGCTGTTTATTGAATTCTGTTTTCGAGAAATGTAGCACTGATCGAACAAAAGTAGAAAGTGTGTCTGAAGTTCGTTATCTGTTAGATGAATGTTCAGGGCAAACAGACTTCTCTGAAAATAATCAGCAAGATTGTCAGGAGTTTTTAATGTATATGCTTGATGTATTGCAAGATGAGGGGTAGATGTAGATCACCTGTTTGGGCTTTCTTATCAATGGCAGCATGACTGCGAGAATTGTAGGGTATCAAGTACTACTAGTGTAGACTCAGAAAGATTTATATATTTAACTTTGCCAGACAGTAAATCAGTCTCCTTTAATAAGCTAGTAAATGCAGCGGATCACAACATGGAGTGTAGCCAATGTAAATCTGAAATGATGTCAACATTATTTATACGTAGATATGGACAGTATGTCATTTTAATGATTCAACGATGTAGGCCTGATGGATCAAAATTGTCAACTTTAATAAAAAAATCTGTGGCTTCTCAGCTTTCAATATCAGGAAGGACTTTTGTAACTGTAGCAATTATCTATCACGATGGTCCTTCAACAACATCAGGACATTATACAGCTTATTTAAAGTCTCGAAACGGCTGGTCATTCTGCAATGATTCCGTTGTAACTTTCAAAAAAAAAATTGCCGTTTGACCTTAAAAATTCTTACCTGGTGTTTTTAAAACCAAAATTTTAATGAAAGAATCTCGGGATTTCCTGTGAAGAATTGCAAAAGGTTCATGAAGTAGAGGGAATGTAAGTCTGCAATGCTGTCTAGATTATTGGTCCAAAACTTTTAATTATAATGTCAATTTAAAATCCAACTATATAAACCTGATGCAAGTAAGTCTGCTTCATAGTAAGCAGTATCAGTGTCATAGGAAAAGGAGAACATGAGTGACAAAGAAGGGTAAGATATTAGTAGTCCAGGATTGTGAAAATAATCTTAAATGTATTCTTTTTGAAAGTTGCGAAAATAGAAAATGTCGGGATTTGATTGGAAGAATTACAAGAGTAGCGAATCGCGGCAACATGATTTGGCCTAGTGGAAACATGTGATAGAATGAGAGAAGTCTTTTCTTCTATGTAACATATTTTTCGTATCGATGGAGGTTTTCTTTCAGAAAGTGGCGGGCTGAAAATATTTATAGCACAACAGAGTGAATGCTGTTCATAGGAGATCCTTCGACGTCATTGAAAGTAAGTTAATTTTAAGGAGTTTTGAAATCAGATTTCTTAGGTTGTATGGGTTTTTTAAACACAGTCATTTTGATTGTGTTTTTTTTTCCCCGCTGTTACATGATGAATACGTTCAAGTCACTGATTTAAGTGAAATTTGATACATTCTGAGAACAGCAAAAATAAACCATATAACATGTATAATTAATGTTCTTCTGTTTGTACTTATGATATACATTTAGAAATGTGAGGTAGATATGGAGAAACTGAGTCTTCTGTAAGTGTCAATTTTAATGCTTACAGTGCTGTATTTCCGGGTACTGTTTTTTTTAAAAAAAGGAATAGGCCTCACCTCAAAGAAAGCTCTTCAAAGCACACATCTTATTTGCATCCTGAAACTATCATTTAAAATATTAGAGACAATTTTATGATGGCTTTACATCTTTTTTGCGCTGCTATTGCATCACTATTGTGAGACATCAGCAGTGCAAAAGAAGTACCATGTTCCAAAATAGGTCTCAGTTCATCAGCATGAAGATACTGTTTATTTAAAATATATATTTTTAGGATTGTGTAGGGGACGTAGAGAAGCAGAGGCTTCTGTAAATGTCAAAATTGTTGAAAAAGTGTTTCTTCTTGAACCTTTTCCCTTTTCTTTTGTAATTTTTAAATACATGTAGTAATATTTTTGGAAATGTTTGTTTTCTCTTTTACAGATTGAAAGTATGAAAAAATATTTAAAAAAGGTAACAAGAATTATAAGGTAAATGTTTTCTACTCTTTTTACCCGCAATGCACTGCTGATGATGTCACTGACCATGTCATGAATGATGTAATAAGAGGACATGATTTACTTCATTGGTAGGCCTTCACATGCTTTATCTGCTCTGTATTCTTTAACAAGTGTAAAATTGATCTGTAACCCTGAGTAGGTCTCACCTTAAACAAACCTCACGAGACATCACACCTTATCGTCATCCTGAATTAATAAATAGATCTATTAAACACTATCTCTGATTTACTCTCTATAGCTGTCTTTCTTTTTACATTACTCTCTGTTTACTTCCCTTATACTAACTCTTCTTTTTTTTTTTTTAAATATTTTTTTGGTTCACTTCAAGTTCGCGAACCGGGCAGCGAACTTGAAGCGAATCAAAAGAAATAGAGCTTGCCAGAGTGCTAAACATTCTAGCAATTTTATTTGAAAGGGGAGGTAGTTCTGAAAAGAACTTTTTTTTAATGTTTTTGTTGTTTTATTTATTTATTTTTTTTCTGAACATTTTTTGTTTTTTTTGTATTTTTAGAACAGTTTTATGTTTTTTTTGTGTTTTTCATGGAGGGGAAACAACAAAAAAACAGGCATCGAAAAGGGCTCAACAGGAGCAAAGAAAAAATTACTGCTTGGGTGGGTTAGGGCAGTTATGGTTATCAAACACCAAGTTGATTAAGTTTACGCTCATGTTGCCACATGAGAGCATAGCACCACAATGTATGCACGTAAACTTCATGTGCTTGAAGTTTGGCTGTATGTTTGGTACAGTTTCCTGTGCCTCTCTTACAGTCAAAGATATATTAGAAGTTGATTTGGCCACAGGAGTTGTCGGGGGATTATCTTGCAGATCCCTTAACTCTGCCCGGCTGTAATTTAATGGATGCCACCTGACCATATGGCGATGCATAGTATAGTTGCCCATACTATACTTTTTCTCTGTGCCTCGAGATAATCTTTTTTTGCAAATTAGGCAGGTGGCATATTTGGCATTAACCTTCTTCTCCCCTCGAGGAATTGAGAAAAATTGCCAAATGAAACTTGTTTTCCTTCCGGAAACACGGGGCAACTCCTGAATAAAATCAGGTTCATCAGTGTCCTCTTCTTCTAAGTCGTCTTCTTCCTCCTCTCTGTTTGAGATGAATTGAGATGGTGGTCCTCTCTTGTCATGAGGAGGTTGAGGTGGTGGTGGGGGTCCACCAGCTGAAGCAAAGATAGAAGCCATTGCAATCAAAATTGGAAATGGTCTTTCTCTCACCAAGATGAAAGTCAGAGTGAGGAAAGAAGAAGGGGTTTACGTGATTTTGGAAAAGCAAAAGTTCGGAACCAATGAAAAGTGTTATTTTTAGGTCACATGACCTAGTCATACATCATTTGGAAACCAAAAGTGAAATGAACCAATGAAAACTTTGATAAACAAGTCACATGACTTGTTCCGCTCACGTTACGCGGTGCGCGCCGCGTCCCGCATCCTTTCCGGTTCGCGGTCCCGAGCACTTTCGGGAGCGCTAAAGCGGCGCGTCATAAGACGCATTACGCGACAATGATACGTTGCGCTTCCGCGACGCGTCACAATTCCGCTAACGTAACGTTTACCGGTTCGCGTACTAGATCGCGGCATCAAGATGAGCTAACGGAAAGCTTCCCGGTTCGCTTACCGGAAGCGAAGAAAAAAATATTTCAATTAAAATTATCAATAAACATCTAAAATATATTTTGGGTTTTAAAGTAGAATACATTTTACAGCTACAGATGTTAGCTTTTAAAAAACCAATGAAATTCACAGAAAAAACCATAGGTTATAGTCCATATATAGTTAGGAATTTGCATTTACAAAACCTTGAAAATTCAATGAAAAAACCATTGGTTATAGAACATATATAGTTAGGAATTTGCATTTACAAAACCTTATTTTACTCGCATAAAACCATTGAAATTCCATATATAGTTAGATGCGCTAACTATATATCGCGCACCCGCAATCCACTGCTGATGATGTCACATATTACATCATTCATGACATGGTCAGTGACATCACTGATGACATCACTGATGACATCTCAAATGACATCACTGATGACATCACTGGTGACATCTCAAATGACATCACTGATAACATCTCAAATGACATCACTGATGACATCACTGATGACATCTCAAATGACATCACTGATGACATCACTGATGATATGATTCATGTGACAATACAATGCATCTCCTCACACTTTAATATAACCTCTGTTACATCCAGTGTAAAATACAGAATATAATTTTTTAAACCATTGACACACCAATACTAGTTACTACATACACACTCACTGATTCCAATGTCTACACACAGATTCACTCATTCACCTATACAATCATTCATACATACAATCACTCATCTTTACAACACTATCATATGCACTCATACACCTATACAGACACTCACACTCTGCCATTCATCCATGGAGTTACTCACACACCTAGTCAGTCCTGTAAAGAATCAATCACACTTCCATTTTCTAATCAATACAGTTAAACATAGAGTACCTTACATTTTCAAACATATACTAACACATACTTACTCTCTTATACAATCATTGATAAAAGAACACATTGATCTCCACAGAGTCATACATCTCCCATCAGCCACACACACACTCAGTCTCCCATACAAATACTTCGACAATCAATCAATAACCCATATAGTTACTCATATAGCTACTGATCAACACATGCAGCAGTTTACAGAACAACAGACATAATGATGCACAAATTAAGACAGTTTAGTCACTAACCCATGCACTCAGTGAAACACATTTAATCACTCTCTCATACAGTCAGTCATGCACCTACTAAATCCTTCATCCAGACACTTATACATCCACTCATTCTTCAATATGTAAGACATATTTTAACTTTACAGAAACATACAGTCACTGGATGTTGTCATCAGTGATGTCATCAGTGATGTCACTGACCATGTCATGAATGATGTAATATGTGACATCATCAGCAGTGGATTGCGGGTGCGCGATATATAGTTAGCGCATCTAACTATATATGGAATTTCAATGGTTTTATGCGAGTAAAATAAGGTTTTGTAAATGCAAATTCCTAACTATATATGTTCTATAACCAATGGTTTTTTCATTGAATATATATATATATATATATATATATATATATATATATATATATATCCAAACCAACTCTTCAAAGAAAGAGCCGTGACCTCAGCTGGGAACAACATGGAGACCTTTTATTTCAACAATTTCGGCGAATGCATTTCGGCATGAAGATGCCTTCCTCAGTGCCACAAGTATTCAGGGGGTGTCCAGTCACGCATTGCAATTGTCCTGCTGCCTTTGTTGGCCATGTGACCCAGGCTCCGCCCCTGTTGTAAATAGCCCACCTGTTGCAGTTCTTCGTGTAATCCCGAACCGCAACTCCCAGGATGCAGCGCTTGGCTCCCAGGTAGGTGAATGCATGGAATGTCAGCCTAGTGGTCGGGCGGGATGCAGGAATTGCCGGGATGAAGACTCCTTCCTCTGCTTGCTGAAGAAACAAAGCGCCTCCTCCTGTCCCCAGACCGCTTCAACCCCGAATCACAGGTGACAATATCCGCGGGGGTTGCAGTGTCATTGCACGCTGCCCAAAACAAAGATCAATGTCCTCGTCACCGCATCATTTCTCCCTGACCATCGAGGCGGGCTCAGGCCATACCAATACCTTGGTGAACACGCAGCCGAAGCAATGCCAGAAGGGTCCGAGCCAACTTGAAGAAGCGGGGGTCGCGAACTGCGTCTCTGGCAGCACGCAGACAATATCCAAACCAACTCTTCAAAGAAAGAGCCGTGACCTCAGCTGGGAACAACATGGAGACCTTTTATTTCAACAATTTCGGCAAATGCATTTCGGCATGAAGATGCCTTCCTCAGCGCCATATATATATATATATTCAGTGAATTTCTAAGGTTTTTTTAATGAAAATTTCAAACTATAACATCCCTGAAACCTATGTTTTTTTCAGTGAATTTCAAAGGTTTTTTTAAATGCTAATTTCTAACTATTCCTGAAGAACCGGGTTTTAGAACCCAGCGGCGCCAGGGGCACGCCCAATGTCTTCGGGTTCACCTGTCTTAGAATACAGAGACACGGGATACTTCTCAGTGACGTCAAAGATCAAATTTATTGGCTGCAACCAGGAACAGAAGTCTACGAAGCAATGCATGGGTGGTTCGCTAGAGACTGCACAATTTAGTATTGCGAGACATCATCTTTTATGCCAAAAATCACATTCCTGATTAGCATCAATTACTTACGAACTGTCCAATCACAAAGTGACATTGCAAAAGGTATTGCATAACGACAAGCCCACTTTCAGTTGTCCAGCCCACCATCAATTACACGGGAAAACCCAACATTCTTGCTCGGACAGGCAGGACAAACCCATAATAAAAGAACCTCAACCCAAACCATAAATAGGCCATAAAAGAAGGAACAGAAACTGATGAGAAGCAAGATAGAAGGGTGTGTGCGCGTACCATAAACTCAGCAATGTCCTGCTCTTTGATCTCTATCTGACCAGCTGCCGAACAAGGAACTGGCTCAACAAGGTTAGCTTTGGGCAATGGAGTCAGTTCGCTCAGGTCATCTAGAAGTCAGCTAAAGGTGTACGTGTCCCAAAGACTCGCTCGACCGTAGTCATCGGCCTATGTGAGGGCAACCACAAAATGGCTGCCATACACAAAATGGAACCCGAAGGTTCGGAACGAAATCCCTGAATACGCAGTGAATCCATCAATCGATCATGACGAGGACACTCGTACATCCCGCACTCGTCATTTGCGGTTCGCTGATACCAAAATCGTCCCGATACGACAACCTTTATTGAACGGGTTCAGAATCACGGAACCTCAGCCCCTCCTTTTACCCTTACATAGGCAATAAACCCAAACTCATGTCAGTCTGAATCCAGATCTTTATTCATCAGATCATCAATATCTTGCTGTAGCATCATCCTAGTACTTAGTAACTCTCTCTGGACAGGTCTCCTTGCATACGAAGTAGGACAAAGGCCACATATAGCAGGAGCACACTGTACGCAAAGACAGAACAGGAAAAGGATAGCTAAAACGATCCCAATGATCATCAGAATCTTCCATTCCCAGGTGGATAACAATCCCCAAAACTATCTCATTAACGACCAATCTCCTTCGTCCACATGTACAGACTCGGAGATCTTATGTAGCTTAGAAATGGCTTGGTACACTGTCGGAGCGTTGTCTGGAATGAAAATGCAGCAGCTCGATTGAATCAATTTGCATACCCCTCCTCTATCTGCAAGTATGACATCTAACGCAACTCTGTTCTGAAGAGTCATAAGACGATCCGACTGGAGCTCAGCAGTCAAGTTACTAAGGGCACCAGCAGTCTCAACTATGGTGGACTCAACCACTCTTGTCAATTGCCGGATGTTCCTGCTGTTAACCATAGGTCCCCAAAATGGCAGAAAACCCTTCATGAAATCTCCTAATTCTTGTCCAGTGGTATCTTCCTTACTGAAGACACCTCTAACAACTCTGGTCTTGTGGTAATCTGCCGCAGTTGTATACGTAAGAGGCAACAGGAACGAGACAAAACATGTACCCGAGAAATCAGGGGGCAACCATGTGTACGCTCTATCGTAACAGACAAAGTAGGTACCCTTAGCTGCTAAAAACGATGGGGAAGTCTGGGACGCAAAAACATACGTCTCAGTGCAAACACTCTTCCCTAACTTAGCTCTCGGATTCTTGCTATTACCTTGCAGACAGTAATGACCCTGATGGGGTACAATCCAAATCGGAGAGGATCTTTTCGCTCGCTGGTTCTCACTCAGACTAACTCCATATCCAGTCACGTTCCATCCAATATACGCTAGTGTCTCATCTCTCGGGATAGTCTCATAGGAATCTATTCCTCTAATCATGTCTACTATACCCTTAACTAGAGCACTATTCTTTGGATTATCTTTCACAGAACGTAGGGGATAGACTTCACGAGCATAGATGAACATCGTTCTGTATGCCCACACAGTACCATTGTAGCTGAATGGCAGGACCAGGTAAGGAATAATATCAGTAGTATGAGGCATAAGACCACACACCCAACAATTGTTGTGTTCACTACTAGCTGGTGTTGGTGCAGAAGCTGAACAAAAGAGTTATTAACGAATTCTAATCTCCTAATGGACTCATGTTCAGGCAAAGGGTGAAAAGAACGCAAAGAAACAGTAGGAGAAGGCATAGGTTGTGTAGTGGGTGCAAACGTCACTTGAAAAGAGAATATAATATATCCCATCAGAAACATCACCAGACTAAGTAGCATAAAAAGACACAATATTAAAAAACACTTTCTACTCATAATTTTACATATTTTGCTCTTAAAGCTCATTCTTTCAACAGGTCTCTCCATCTCAAAAACTCCATCCTCTAACCGTGCTGTTCTCGGCAGTTGGTTCGATTCGCTCAGTGTACCTCTGAATGTCCTAGGGAATGCCCTAGAATAAACAAGAACCGTCGACCTTGTGTCTACATGGCAGTACGCTCTAAGTCTTTATACTGCGACCCTACAGCTGAACCCGGATGGCGGTTCGAAAAACAAAAATCGGTCAAAACAGTTTTCCGGAGGAGAGAATTCAGTTTCAAAAATAGCAAAGAAAAGAATTTCACTTTATTAGTCCCACGTCTCTTGGTCGCAAATTATATAGGCAATGTCTGATCACGGAACAAAAGTTCAGGTTCAGAGGTGTCAAAATGAATTGACGGTGGCACAGCTTCTTGCAGAAGATCGTCGCTTTCACGCTCAGAGTTTGTCCCAATTAAACGTGCATCGCTAAAAGGCAGAAAACGAGGCACGGTCTCAGTTTCAGAGTCAGGAATACCTTTCTGGACCCACTGGTCGTACGACAGAGGCAAAGGGGCTCTCTTACAATGTACGCCATGGATCCAGTTCTTTTTACCACGCACTCGCACTGCAGATCGCGTAGATAACAGCACCAGGTAGGGTCCGGTCCAGCGGGGCTGATCGTTCTTTGTCCGCTGAAAATTCTTGACCAGAACCCAGGAACCAGGTTCAATGGCGTGTCCTGAATCTTCAGAAGCCTGAGGCAATGTATCATGAACCTGTTGGTGTAAAACACGCAATTTAGCCGTCAATTCATGAAGATAATCAAGCAATACAGGATACTCTATTTCACTGAATTTGGTCGGCCTCGGCACTCCCCATATGTTTGCCGGGCGACCAAAAACTATTTCATAAGGACTAAGTCCCACTCGTGAATGTACAGTCATCCTCGTTGACAAAAGTGCTAATGGCAAAGCATTGGGCCATTGTAGACCAGAGCTCGCCTGAATCTTGGCCAATTTTAACTTAAGGGTACCATTATAGCATTCTACCAGACCAGCTGATTGGGGGTGATTTGCAGCGTGGAACATCTGTCGGATTCCTAAACCATCACACACTCTCTTCATCACTTGACCCACAAATTCACTCCCATTGTCACTCCATATCATTCTCGGCAAACCATACCTAGGGAAGAATTCCTTAACAAGGGCTTTAGGTGTTGACAAAGCAGTATTATCTTTCAAGGGATATGCTTCTACCCATCTCGAAAAAGGCACAAACAACCACAAGTACGTATTTCAAGTTGTTGCACCTCTCCATGTGGATGAAATCTAACTGCAATGCGTCAGACGGATATGTCAGAGGTGCAAAATGACCAGCTGGAGTTGGAGTTCCCTTACCAGGATTGTACATCAAACAAACCATACAATTCTTAACCACATTCTCTGCACACTTAGGAATTCCAGCATTTTGCCATACTAGAGCCAACAACTTACAAATCTCTTTCACACTAATATGAGCAATTCCATGCGCCATCGTAACCCCTGCAAACACGTACGCATCAGGTAACAACCATCGCTGATGCTCTGACAACTCAACCCAAAAACCATTCGAATCCAATTTACCCATACTATCTCTCCATACACTCAACTCTTTCTCTGTAGCTTCAGCTTGAATTGACTTCACACTCTCTATCGTATCTTCACACATGCCTCTATCCGGAACCCATCTCGCCGGACCTGCAACATACATTCGACTCATCACATTTCTCGCCGTTTCTTTCGCAACTTCATCTGCAAACGCATTACCACGACCAACATCATCGGTAACCTTCTTATGTGCACTGCATTTCACAATCGCAACTTGCAACAGCAAAGTAAGTGACTCAAGAAGTTCATTCACCAACTGACCATGCTGAATCTTAGTTCCATGAGACGTCAGGAACCCACGCTCTTTCCACAATCGTCCAAAACTATGAGCCACACCAAACGCATACTGGCTATCGGTATACACAATCACTTGTTTCCTTTTCGACAACACACACGCTCTTGTCAATGCAATCAACTCTGCTTCTTGCCCTGAATTATGTGGGATACGTGCAGCTTCAACAATCGTATGCAAAGTCGTAACAGCATATGCCGTAGTCGTATCACCATTCGGAAGCTTAAAGCACGAACCATCTACCCATAAGGTACCATCACACTTTGCAAGAGGAGTGTCCCTAAGGTCTATTCTCCCTTTCGTTTCTTCCTCTGTCCTAAGAAAGCAATCATGCTGTTCAGAAGCATCTGTCTCCACTGAAATCGGCAACAACGTAGCTGGATTCAACGTATTGCATCTCTTTATATGCACATGACTCGCTAAGAGTGTCAACTCGTAACCTGACAATCGAGCACTAGTTAAGTGCTGTGTCTTTGTCCTGTTCAACAAGGTATCCACTGCATGTGGAACCATTACAATCAACGTATTATCCATCACCAAGCCAGCAGACTGTCGAATAGAGACAGCCGCTGCCGCTGGAGCTCTCAAACAACTCGGCAACGCTCTAGCTACCGGATCCAAAGTCGACGAGAAATACGCACATGGACGTTGCTTATCACCAAACTGTTGTGTCAAAACTGACAATGCACATCCCTCTCTCTCGTGGACATAGAGTGTAAAAGGCTTACTGTAGTCGGGAGTACCCAACACAGGAGCCGAACACAACGCATCACGCAATTCAGAAAAACTCTTCTGACATTCGTTAGTCCAAGGAAGAGGATTCGGGGTATCCTTCACAGTAAGAGCTATCAAAGGCTTTGCAAGAAGCGAAAAATGTGGAATCCACTGTCTACAATACGACGTAGTATCCAAGAAAGCACACACTTCTCTCTGTGTCGTCGGCACACTCATTTTCGCAATCGCTTGAATTCTTTCTGGGGTCAATCTTCTTCCCTCCTTCGATAAGAGATGACCTAAGTAGGTCACTTCTTGTCGACAATACTGTAACTTCGAAAGAGACACCTTATGATGGAAATCAGACAAATGACGCAACAACGACAAAGTAGCCTCTTCACAAATCTCCTTATTATCAGCAGCAACTAACAAATCGTCGACATACTGAATAAGAGCAGCACCATCAGGTAAGACAATCGTATCAAGCTGTGTTTTCAAAGCCTGACTATAGATCGATTGACTCTCACAATAGCCTTGAGGAGCGCGCTTAAACCGGAAACTTCGGCCTCCTAAAGAGAAGCCTAAAATATCTCTACTCTCCTCGGCAATAAGGATGCTGAAGAAAGCATTCTTCAAATCAATCACTGAAAACCAGGTAGCAGAAGCCGGAATCAAAGTCAGTAAAGCAGTAATGTCTGGAACAACCGCAAATTGTGGAACTACAATCTTATTCACCTCGCGAAGATCGATCACAAACCTATACACAGGCGGCTGAGAAGAATCAGTACGTTTCAAAACAGGCAAAACCGGACTATTGCACACATTACCTCTTGTTTCTTCAATCACACCTTTCTCAATCAGATCATAGATGATCGCTAAAAGCACTCTTTTACTATCACTGGAAATCCGATATTGGGGAATACGAGGCAATCTAGCATTTGCTTTCAGCGTCACAACATACGGTGGAATCTCCAAAAGACCCACATCATTAGGACCAGTAGCCCAAAGAGAATCAATCCAATCCAAATCGGAGAGGATCTTTTCGCTCGCTGGTTCTCACTCAGACTAACTCCATATCCAGTCACGTTCCATCCAATATACGCTAGTGTCTCATCTCTCGGGATAGTCTCATAGGAATCTATTCCTCTAATCATGTCTACTATACCCTTAACTAGAGCACTATTCTTTGGATTATCTTTCACAGAACGTAGGGGATAGACTTCACGAGCATAGATGAACATCGTTCTGTATGCCCACACAGTACCATTGTAGCTGAATGGCAGGACCAGGTAAGGAATAATATCAGTAGTATGAGGCATAAGACCACACACCCAACAATTGTTGTGTTCACTACTAGCTGGTGTTGGTGCAGAAGCTGAACAAAAGAGTTATTAACGAATTCTAATCTCCTAATGGACTCATGTTCAGGCAAAGGGTGAAAAGAACGCAAAGAAACAGTAGGAGAAGGCATAGGTTGTGTAGTGGGTGCAAACGTCACTTGAAAAGAGAATATAATATATCCCATCAGAAACATCACCAGACTAAGTAGCATAAAAAGACACAATATTAAAAAACACTTTCTACTCATAATTTTACATATTTTGCTCTTAAAGCTCATTCTTTCAACAGGTCTCTCCATCTCAAAAACTCCATCCTCTAACCGTGCTGTTCTCGGCAATTGGTTCGATTCGCTCAGTGTACCTCTGAATGTCCTAGGGAATGCCCTAGAATAAACAAGAACCGTCGACCTTGTGTCTACATGGCAGTACGCTCTAAGTCTTTATACTGCGACCCTACAGCTGAACCCGGATGGCGGTTCGTAAAACAAAAATCGGTCAAAACAGTTTTCCGGAGGAGAGAATTCAGTTTCAAAAATAGCAAAGAAAAGAATTTCACTTTATTAGTCCCACGTCTCTTGGTCGCAAATTATATAGGCAATGTCTGATCACGGAACAAAAGTTCAGGTTCAGAGGTGTCAAAATGAATTGACGGTGGCACAGCTTCTTGCAGAAGATCGTCGCTTTCACGCTCAGAGTTTGTCCCAATTAAACGTGCATCGCTAAAAGGCAGAAAACGAGGCACGGTCTCAGTTTCAGAGTCAGGAATACCTTTCTGGACCCACTGGTCGTACGACAGAGGCAAAGGGGCTCTCTTACAATGTATGCCATGGATCCAGTTCTTTTTACCACGCACTCGCACTGCAGATCGCGTAGATAACAGCACCAGGTAGGGTCCGGTCCAGCGGGGCTGATCGTTCTTTGTCCGCTGAAAATTCTTGACCAGAACCCAGGAACCAGGTTCAATGGCGTGTCCTGAATCTTCAGAAGCCTGAGGCAATGTATCATGAACCTGTTGGTGTAAAACACGCAATTTAGCCGTCAATTCATGAAGATAATCAAGCAATACAGGATACTCTATTTCACTGAATTTGGTCGGCCTCGGCACTCCCCATATGTTTGCCGGGCGACCAAAAACTATTTCATAAGGACTAAGTCCCACTCGTGAATGTACAGTCATCCTCGTTGACAAAAGTGCTAATGGCAAAGCATTGGGCCATTGTAGACCAGAGCTCGCCTGAATCTTGGCCAATTTTAACTTAAGGGTACCATTATAGCATTCTACCAGACCAGCTGATTGGGGGTGATTTGCAGCGTGGAACATCTGTCGGATTCCTAAACCATCACACACTCTCTTCATCACTTGACCCACAAATTCACTCCCATTGTCACTCCATATCATTCTCGGCAAACCATACCTAGGGAAGAATTCCTTAACAAGGGCTTTAGGTGTGGACAAAGCAGTATTATCTTTCAAGGGATATGCTTCTACCCATCTCGAAAAAGGCACAAACAACCACAAGTACGTATTTCAAGTTGTTGCACCTCTCCATGTGGATGAAATCTAACTGCAATGCGTCAGACGGATATGTCAGAGGTGCAAAATGACCAGCTGGAGTTGGAGTTCCCTTACCAGGATTGTACATCAAACAAACCATACAATTCTTAACCACATTCTCTGCACACTTAGGAATTCCAGCATTTTGCCATACTAGAGCCAACAACTTACAAATCTCTTTCACACTAATATGAGCAATTCCATGCGCCATCGTAACCCCTACAAACACGTACGCATCAGGTAACAACCATCGCTGATGCTCTGACAACTCAACCCAAAAACCATTTGAATCCAATTTACCCATACTATCTCTCCATACACTCAACTCTTTCTCTGTAGCTTCAGCTTGAATTGACTTCACACTCTCTATCGTATCTTCACACATGCCTCTATCCGGAACCCATCTCGCCGGACCTGCAACATACATTCGACTCATCACATTTCTCGTCGTTTCTTTCGCAACTTCATCTGCAAACGCATTACCACGACCAACATCATCGGTAACCTTCTTATGTGCACTGCATTTCACAATCGCAACTTGCAACGGCAAAGTAAGTGACTCAAGAAGTTCATTCACCAACTGACCATGCTGAATCTTAGTTCCATGAGACGTCAGGAACCCACGCTCTTTCCACAATCGTCCAAAACTATGAGCCACACCAAACGCATACTGGCTATCGGTATACACAATCACTCGTTTCCTTTTCGACAACACACACGCTCTTGTCAATGCAATCAACTCTGCTTCTTGCCCTGAATTATGTGGGATACGTGCAGCTTCAACAATCGTATGCAAAGTCGTAACAGCATATGCCGTAGTCGTATCACCATTCGGAAGCTTAAAGCACGAACCATCTACCCATAAGGTACCATCACACTTTGCAAGAGGAGTGTCCCTAAGGTCTATTCTCCCTTTCGTTTCTTCCTCTGTCCTAAGAAAGCAATCATGCTGTTCAGAAGCATCTGTCTCCACTGAAATCGGCAACAACGTAGCTGGATTCAACGTATTGCATCTCTTTATATGCACATGACTCGCTAAGAGTGTCAACTCGTAACCTGACAATCGAGCACTAGTTAAGTGCTGTGTCTTTGTCCTGTTCAACAAGGTATCCACTGCATGTGGAACCATTACAATCAACGTATTATCCATCACCAAGCCAGCAGACTGTCGAATAGAGACAGCCGCTGCCGCTGGAGCTCTCAAACAACTCGGCAACGCTCTAGCTACCGGATCCAAAGTCGACGAGAAATACGCACATGAACGTTGCTTATCACCAAACTGTTGTGTCAAAACTGACAATGCACATCCCTCTCTCTCGTGGACATAGAGTGTAAAAGGCTTACTGTAGTCGGGAGTACCCAACACAGGAGCCGAACACAACGCATCACGCAATTCAGAAAAACTCTTCTGACATTCGTTAGTCCAAGGAAGAGGATTCGGGGTATCCTTCACAGTAAGAGCTATCAAAGGCTTCGTAAGAAGCGAAAAATGTGGAATCCACTGTCTACAATACGACGTAGTATCCAAGAAAGCACGCACTTCTCTCTGTGTCGTTGGCACACTCATTTTCGCAATCGCTTGAATTCTTTCTGGGGTCAATCTTCTTCCCTCCTTCGATAAGAGATGACCTAAGTAGGTCACTTCTTGTCGACAATACTGTAACTTCGAAAGAGACACCTTATGATGGAAATCAGACAAATGACGCAACAACGACAAAGTAGCCTCTTCACAAATCTCCTTATTATCAGCAGCAACTAACAAATCGTCGACATACTGAATAAGAGCAGCACCATCAGGTAAGACAATCGTATCAAGCTGTGTTTTCAAAGCCTGACTATAGATCGATTGACTCTCACAATAGCCTTGAGGAGCGCGCTTAAACCGGAAACTTCGGCCTCCTAAAGAGAAGCCTAAAATATCTCTACTCTCCTCGGCAATAAGGATGCTGAAGAAAGCATTCTTCAAATCAATCACTGAAAACCAGGTAGCAGAAGCCGGAATCAAAGTCAGTAAAGCAGTAATGTCTGGAACAACCGCAAATTGTGGAACTACAATCTTATTCACCTCGCGAAGATCGATCACAAACCTATACACAGGCGGCTGAGAAGAATCAGTACGTTTCAAAACAGGCAAAACCGGACTATTGCACACATTACCTCTTGTTTCTTCAATCACACCTTTCTCAATCAGATCATAGATGATCGCTAAAAGCACTCTTTTACTATCACTGGAAATCCGATATTGGGGAATACGAGGCAATCTAGCATTTGCTTTCAGCGTCACAACATACGGTGGATTCTCCAAAAGACCCACATCATTAGGACCAGTAGCCCAAAGAGAATCGAGAAGAGAAGACAATTCTACTGGAAGTCGATCTTTAGATAAATACATCGGAGAGATCACTCTCTTTCCCAACGTAAGCTGTACTCCGGAAGGAGAACAATGTAGCGTTGCATTCAATCTTTTCAACAAATCCAATCCCAACAAGTTCTCACCACAACCTGTCGTCAGAGTAAGGGGTGATTCAAATTCACAAGGTCCAACAGAAAGAGACAAAGGACTAGAAATCGGATTACTAACTGGGGTGCCAGAAAAACCTACTGAGACATTCGTCAAGCCAGACAAAGGTGCGCCATGGAGTTTAGAGTGCATAATAGAACTCTTCGCAGCACCAGTATCCAACAGAAAAGGCTCTGACACACCTGATGTAATCACTTCAACATAAGGTCCACTCCGATGTACTGGAACTGAAACAACTCCCTCTCTTTGTCTATGGCTGTCCTAGCAATCAGTACCGTCCATATTCTCACCTTCGACATAGTAGTTGTCAGCATAGTACTGAGTCGTCCTACCAGACACACTATTCTGCTAATCAAAACAATTCATCGAATTCTGTTGAGGCAAGGAACGCGCATTCTGGGGGAACACACCACGTCCTCTACCTCTAGGAGCTTGCTGAACACCTTGACCTCTCACACCAGAAGCACCATTTGTGCGCTGTAACAGAACCGGACAACTATTCTTGAAATGACCCTCTTCTTTGCAATACGCACACTGATTAGGGCCTACAGGAAAACTTTGTTGAGAAGACTCGAACCTTTGCGAGTTTCTCTGAAACTGTTGAGGTTGCTGATAATCGCGCTGATTACTACGAAGTGGATACGCTTGCTGCCAAAGAACCTTCGTCTTCAACTCTTTAGTCTTCTTGTCGGCTCTATCTTTCTCATCCTTATCCCTATTCTCATAATACTGTGCAGTAGCCATTATCTGTGCCGACGAAGAAACAGCCCATGAACTCTCAGAATCCTTCAACTTCGTACACAACTCGGGAAGCAAATTATGCACAAACTTATCAACGAACAACCGTTGGCCACCTTCCGTACTCATGTCCTGACCACTATGGTCGATAAACATCTCTTCAAACCTAGTGAAGAAATCAGACACACTTTTGTCTTTCTTCTGTGTACATGTAGACAATTTGTCCCAGTTCACTCGCATAGCAGGCATCAAAGTCTTCATATAATTAATAATCCTACCAGGAAGTTCTGCAACTAAAGGCTCAGGTTTGGCACCACCAACTTCGGGCCATCCGCGGCACCAATATTATTCCATGTATCACCTAACTCTTGCGCATGATCCGTATGACGAATCAATCCCCATAAAGGCTGAGGAACTACATTTCCAAACAACATGTCTATATATCAGCTAAATTCATAACGCATGAGTCTGCAGTCTGTGATAATTCCTTATAGTACCCTGCAGGATTTTTACGAGGATCTGCTTAAGGGCCAAAACTTCAGCTCGCTTCCATGGGACATGTACCCAAACACGCTGAAAATTAGCCGGCGCAGCTACAATACCAGCAACGGCGTCAGCCTGAACTTCTTCTTTCCACACCGGAGGAAACTCTCTCATTGGATATTGTCGCACTTTCCTCCTAACTGAAGGATCAGGCTCAAACAACGACTGAAAAGGAGACTCGCTCCTAAACGACAACAATGTCGCAACTGCTCTTTCAAAATCGAGACCCACTATAGTTCCTTTCGCAAACTCGGACTGTACACGGAACAACTCAGATGGAGTCTGTCCCAAATCACCATCTTCCCATTCTTCATGAAGGAAAGTACACATCTTATCAAAAACATACCTCTGCTTCGGTGCTTCCCATTGACGGAAGACATCCATAACAGACTCTAAAGTATATCTTAAAGAATGGGTAACCCATTTACGCTCTAAATGATCCAATACTTCCCGCTCATCGGGACCAGGCATTTGGCTACGCAACTGTTTACGCGCTGAAACAGGGGTCATACTCAATGACCCAAAGAAAGGAGAAAAGAGACCAGTAACAGTATCAGTCATTCTCTGTCGAACAGCAGGAGAAGTTGACAAGAGAATAGGAGACAAAGCAGACTGAGAGGAAACCAACGTAGGAACAGTAGCAGAAGAAGTAGCAAATACAGGAGGCAAAGTCTTAGGAATTGGAGGCAGAGCAGGTAGCAAAGTCGGCGGCCCTTGAGAAGGCTGCACCAAAGGAATAGGAGCCAACTGAAGAGGAGCTGGAGGTTGTAGAACAACAGGAGGCAAAGCAACCGGAGGCTGCGCAACTAAAGGTTGCGGAGGTGCTGTAGCACTCTGCACATAAGGGGGTGGCAAACTCAACAAATGTGACATCAAAGGATCTTTCTCAAGGTCCTTCGTTGCACCTTGCTGAGATAACACTTATCAATCGCCATTTTACGTTGCATGTGCAACTGCTCACTCGTTTGTTCTTCTTCATTATCTTTAAACTGTATAGTAGCTTGCATTATCGAGATACCCTTCTCTCTTTTATTTCTTTTCGCTAATTTAATATCTTTCTGTTTGGCTTCCTTTCACCAGAGGCGGAAAGAGTCAAACATCGCCGGCCGGGCTTTCTTCTTGAACAGTTTAACTTCTAGATAATCTAAAATCTCTGTGTCATAACTACCATATTGGGGCCACTTTAGGACACCATCCTTCCTAGTATATTGAATCCATACTTCATTATACGTGATGTGGCCCACGCCATGTTTCAAATAGAGCTCTTAGGTCGGAGTTCCAATCGGAGGCACCGGACACGAGTCCTCCAATCGGGAATCGCTATTACAACCACAACAAAATATCTTTCCAAGTCTGCTAAGACCAGGCATCTTCGCTCACTAGTCTAGCTTCAAACTTCAAGGGAATATCGAATACGATAGCCTCGCGAATACACGAGTCCCTCGGCTTTGGAGCTTGCAAGTCTCAAATCAAAGATCCCAAGGGATACCCAAAAACTAAGGACTGGGAGACGCTCCACTCATATTTAACTGAAGTATCGATGACGTCGCCAGAAGCCCCGTCTATCGTCTCGCCATACAAATCATCCAAAGGCTTCAAGACAGGGCGACAGTCAGGGCAGCAGTCCTTCGTAGCCGTCGGAAAGCGGGGAACCTCGCAGCAAAGACTTTCGGACCACGACGACATACAGGGGTCGATGAAGTGGTAGGCCTTCCTCCAGAATTTTCACACGAAGCTCCTCACGATCTTCAGGCTTGGACCGGCACCACTGAAGTCACCCAACGTTGGGCGGCAACTGAAGAACCGGGTTTTAGAACCCAGCGGCGCCAGGGGCACGCCCAATGTCTTTGGGTTCACCTGTCTTAGAATACAGAGACACAGGATACTTCTCGGTGACGTCAAAGATCAAATTTATTGGCTGCAACCAGGAACAGAAGTCTACGAAGCACGACACGGGTGGTTCGCTAGAGACTGCACAATTTAGTATTGCGAGACATCGTCTTTTATGCCAAAAATCACATTCCTGACTAGCATCAATTACTTACGAACTGTCCAATCACAAAGTGACATCGCAAAAGGTATTGCATAACGACAAGCCCACTTTCAGTTGCCCAGCCCACCATCAATTACACGGGAAAACCCAACATTCTTGCTCGGACAGGCCGGACGAACCCATAATAAAAGAACCTCAACCCAAACCATAAATAGGCCATAAAAGAAGGAACAGAAACAGATGAGAAGCAAGAAAGAAGGGTGTGTGCGTGTACCATAAACTCAGCAATGTCCTGCTCTTTGATCTCTATCTGACCAGCTGCCGAACAAGGAACTGGCTCAACAAGGTTAGCTTCGGGCAATGGAGTCAGTTCGCTCAGGTCATCTAGAAGTCAGCTAAAGGTGTACGTGTCCCAAAGACTCGCTCGGCCGTACTCATCGGCCTATGTGAGGGCAACCACAAAATGGCTGCCGTACACAAAATGGAACCAGAAGGTTCGGAACGAAATCCCTGAATACGCAGTGAATCCATCAATCGATCATGACGAAAACACTCGTACATACTGCACTCGTCATTTGCGGTTCGCTGATACCAAAATCGTCACGATACGACGACCTTTATTGAACGGGTTCAGAATCACGGAACCTCATTCCTACAAAGGTAGGACATGTGAAGAAAAAGGAAGAAAAGCGCAGAAAGAAGAAAAACAAATGCAGAAAGAGGCAACAGAAGTCCAGAAAGACAAAGAAAAGTGCAGGAAAAAGAAGAGATGTGCAGAAAGAACCAATAGAGGAGCAGAAAGTGCTCCTGTGCCCCCAACATTTTGCTGATGGGTACTGGTGGTAACTAACTCTGACTAACCAGGCCTAGTGCCAGTGCTATGCTAAAAGACACTTAGAATACAGTGAAAACACCTACATACACTAGGGAACCGGAACACTATGCGTTGGGGAACCCCTGTGATTAGCATGACCTCCTCTGTATTTGCCATGAGTTAATGCCTGGGTCATTCCATGAGTACATGAGTAGTGACTGGATGATAAGAAAGCTACAAGATGAGTGCATGGTGGTTTTTTTAAGTGCTTGGGTTTTGATACAGTGATTGGATAAGCACATAGGATTGGCCGTGTGATTGGAGGACTGCATAGGTAGTACCAGGGAGATTACTGGACTAAATAGGTAGTCCTCAAGGTATTGCAGCAGTGCATGTGTTAGTGAGAGGGTCATTGCATGAGTACATGGGTACTAAATGGATAATTAGAGTACTGCAAGGAGGGTGCATGATGAATTTATAAGTGTTTGATATTGGAGGAGTGTTTGGATTAGTACATGGTATTGGCTGGGTAACTGGAGGAGTGCACAGGGAATGACAGTCTGATTGCGGGACTGCATGGGTACTACCTGGGGAACTGAAGGAGCAAATGAGAAGTATGTATGTGGGTACAGGACTGTATGGGTAGGGCATATGGGATTGGAACAGTGATCAGATAGTGCCTGGATCCTTGCATGAGTACATAGCTACTGACTGAAAGATTAGAATACTGCAAGGAGAGTTCCTGAGTGAATTTATAAGTGTTTGGGTATTGGCAGAGTTTTTCTATTAGTACATGGTAGTGGCTGGGTGACTGGTGGACTGCACGGGGAGTGACAGGGTGATTACTGGACTGCCTGGGTACTACCAGGGGAATTGAAGGAGCAAATGAGAAGTGTAGGTGGTTAGAGGACTGCATGGTTAGTACACAGGGATTGTAGCAGTGCATGTGTTAGTGCCTGGATCATTGCATGACTACATGGGTAGTGACTGGATGATTAGAGTACTGCGAGGAGAGTGCATGGTGAATTTATAAGTGCTTGGGTTTTGGCGCAGTGATTGGATAAGGACAAAGGACTGGCTGGGTGATTGGATGACTGCATAGATAGTACCAGGGAGATTACTGTACTGCATAGGTAGTCCTCAATGGATTGCGGCAGTGCATGTGTTAGCGACTAGGTCATTGCATGAGTATATGGGTAGTGACTGGATGATTAGAGTGCTGCAAGGACAGCGCATGGTGATTTTATTACAGCTTGGAATTTGGCTGAGTGATTGGATAAGTACATAGTGCTAGCTGGGTGATTGGAGGAGTGCATGGGTAGTGACAGAGGGATTTTTGGAGTGCATGGGTACTACCTGGGTAATTGGAGGAGTGAATCATTAGTGTGTAGGTGGTTAGAGGTCTGCATGGGAAGTGCTTAGGGGGTTGTAGCAGTGCATGAGTCAGTGCCTGGACCATTCCATGAGTACATGGGTACTGACTGGAAGATTACAGTACTGCAAGGGGAGTGCATGGTAAATTTATACGTGCTTGTGTTTTAGTGGAGTGATTGGATAAGTACATGGTTCTGACTGGGTGATTGAAGGAGTCCATGGGTACTGACAGGGCTATGGCTGGACTGTGTGGGTAGTGCTCAGGATATTGTAGCAGTGCATGAGTTAGTGCATGTATTCATTGCATGAGTGGATGGGTACTGACTTGATAATTAGAGTACTGCAAGGAGAGTGCATGGAGAATTTATAAGTGCTTGGGTTTTGGTGGAGTGATTGGATAAGTACACACACACATGGCCAATACCGGCACAGGGACCCCATCCCCGGGGCATTGCCACATCTTTATTTTTTTAAGGAGGGAGGCTGTGTGGCCCCGTCCTGAATCCTCTATTGGCCCAGGTGACCCCATCCCCCGGGCCGGCCTTTATTTTTTTATTTTATTTGGGGAGGGGGCTGCGTGACCTCCCTCCTGGGCCACTTCTACCCCGGAGACCACATCCCCCGGTGCAGGCCCTATCCATTGGGGACTGTGGGGGGAGCCCCAATGCCCCCACGGTCCCGCCGGCTCCCTGCCTCCTGCGGAAGATGGCATTCCTTTTCCACACGGGGAGCTGCTGACATGCAGCTCCCCGTGTGGAAAAGCAATCTGCCTAACATTTTGGAAGTGAGAGCAGGTTTCTCTGCTCTCCCTTCCAAAATCCATAGCAAGTTTGCTTTGACAGGGCTGAAGCAGCACGGCTAACGCCCTGCCATAGCAAACAGCAGTGTCTGGGGGTGGGCACCCCGGGACACTGCAGGAGCCAGCCTTGGGGGAGATGGTACCCAGGGCAATGGAGGGCTCCAGGAGGGGGGCTACATGGCCCCCCCTCCCAATGGAATTAAAGCCCCAGGGAGGTGGTGGTCCCCTGGGCATATGGGGGGGCTCGAGTCCCCCACCCAGGTTCATTTTTATGTTAGAAAGGCCTGGGGTGGCAGTCTCGAGGAGAGCGGGGGAGCCGTGTGCCCCCGTGAATAATGAATAAAAGCCCCGGGGTGGCGGTCCCAGGGAATTGGGGGACCTTGGAGGCCCGCACACATTAAAAAAGAAGCCCCGGGGGTAGCGGTCCCCGGGGCTGCGGGAGGGCCGAGAGCCCACCCGCACATAATGTTAAGCAAGCACCGGGGGTGGCAGTCCCCGGGCTGCTGAAGGGCTGCGTACCCTCCCGCATATTTTAAGCATAGCCCTGGGGTGGTGGCAGTCCACATATATTTTTGGGCAATGCCCCGGGACCTGGCCCACCTGGGGTCCTCAATAAATTGAAGCGTGGAAGCCTGCACTTCATTTTTTTTTACATTTCGGTGGGATTCGCGAGCCCAGAGCAAATTTTGCTGAAATATTATATATTAAAAAATCTTTTTTGGGCCCTGTGGGTCCTTGTAGCCTATGGAGTCATGGTGTTTCTACCCTGCCCCCTTTTCTTTTTTTTCCTTTGTTTCTCTATTTTCTTGTGACCCAGTAGTACTGAGTCACAAGATGGCTGCCAACACTTCCTGGTTTCAAGTGTTGACAGCTAATTAGAATAAAGCTCATGGTCGGGAGGGTTTACGAACCCTCCTCGGCCATAGATATCGAAACTTATTTTTTTTTATTTTCTCAGCAACTACTGAACAGATTTACACCATTTAAAAAAAGGTCACTTTCTGAACCAAGCACTACCTTTTTTCCAAATTTGGGGTAATTCCATTCAGCAGTTCGGGCTGTAGCTTGTCTCAAAATTTCTTATGGAAATTAACACACAAAAACGCGTTTTGGGACCCCCTGTTTTCTCAGCACCCGCTTGACGAATCACCCCCACACTTTAAGGATAGGAGCTGACCTGCATAGACTTTTTTGGGGAGAATTTTGTGAAGATTCGTAGAACTACGCCAAAGTTATTAGCAAATCAAAAAATGCTTTTCCTATGGAAACTAAGTTGTAGCTATAACTACCTACTGGCGACCCTTACAAATTCACCGGAAAAACGTTCTAAATATTTTTATAGTTCGGTGAATTTGTCAGTAACAACATTAACATTTTGACCTAAAAAAAACACAGAAGTTTACCAGTTATAGTTAGTATAGCTAAATATAACTTGCGTCCCAGGCACCCACTGCTTTTGACCCCATATATTACATCACTCATTTCACATCATATATATATTATATATATAATATACCTTAAGGACATTCTAGTCAATAGCCACATACAAACCAACAAAAAGATGTGATTAGAGCAAAGGGGTGGTTTCTACAAATGCAGTAAATGCAAAGCCTGCAGCCATAGCGAAAATATAAGAGAAGCCACACTACAGAGGTCAAAGAAACAATGAAAAATCACAAGACCCATTAATTGTGGGACCAAATTCGTAGTCTATGCCATCACATGTCCCTGTGGAAGTGGTACGTCGGATCGACAATTTTCCCAGTGAAGAGAAGAATCCTGAAGTATTGGAGAGCTATAACAAAATGTGACTTTAGCTACAGCATGGCCAGACATTTTGATGAGGCACATAATGGTGACTGGACAAAGGGCAAATACTTTGGTCTTGATACCATTCCAAAACATCCAAGAGGAGGGAATCAAGTATAAGCCTTATGTAGACTCGAATCGAGATTCATTCTACAGGCAGGCGGCATGCTCTCCACAGGGATGAATAATGACTAGGAACTATTTGTACATTTGTAAAATACTGATTGCTTTCTGATACCCAACTCCATCACTTCCATTTAGTGAAATGTATTGTCTTTTTTATTCACAATATATTTTAATTGTGTGAGGAAAATTTTTCATGATTCTACTCCATGCATGTTGCATCAAAGCAACATACCCTATTAAGTCACAGATGCTTTTCTACTATGTTAAAGAATAGTGATAACAATATGTGTTGGATTACTAATTTTGGTGAAATGCTAGTTAATGTATGGAAGTATAGGAGAAACATTGTTTGCCCTTTTAATATCTTCTGTCTTATACTTTTCTTAACAGATCAGTCAGGCGTTAGGGAAAAAGAGTAGCCACCAGGAAATCGCTAAGACCATAGGAGATTGAGGGACATTCTCCTGAACTGTCATCTCTCCATTATCATGATATAGGTAGAAGCAGTTTACACCTCTATATCACTTAAAGCATACTTCTAAAGTAGCGTCACTGGACCTGGGCATCACGATTCAATGGGTATTGACAAGGGATTGAAACAAACACTGTGTGTACTACAAATAGCCAAGACTGACTGGTTCCGAGATACTATAATGGGACTTGACAGAGGTACTAAACCTATAATGGCTCCTTTTCTCTCCTGTTTTCTCCCTTTCCCCACATTGCTTCTCATTATTGTATATATTTTGTATGCTAAACACCAAGCATCTACTGAATCACTTATAGATTATCACAATTAATCCAACTATGAATAGGGTACTATACCAGAGATAACTGATGCAAAATTCACTATAGTTTAGGGCACTACACCCTTGAAAAACAATGCTAATTTTACTGAGTGACTTATGGACACAAACAACGGAACTTTAAATACAAACTGTCGAATACAGTCATTGTTGTTACTTATGAATTATTAGGCTGTATTATCACAACATCATGAACATTACAATCACAATTTTATGTAAAAAACATTTTCAAAAGAACTCACCAGTCTTTCGTTCATATCTACCAGGGCATGCTGGGTCGTGCTGATCAACGTATCTTTAAATATATGTGGCATTGGCAAATGGTCATGTGACCAAAACCCAGAGAGAGGTCGAAACGCATCTTGTTTCCCGAATAAACCCATGAATTTGCACCTTCACACTGGAAGGGCCCACTTTTTCCTGCCTGGAACGTAGGAATTCTCTTTTACATATATTTATATATATATATGTGTGTGTGTTTCACTTTCCTTATCATACTTTCTATGTGTTCAAAGGGCATGCAAGATAAAGACATATGTGTAATAAAGGCTGCATGAAAAAGGCATGCGTGGTAAGGTCATACGATGTATTGTCATACAACCGTGTAATGCAGAATCCTGCAAACCCCCACGGAGACAACTGCGTAATGCAGGATCCAGGTCCCACTCAGGCACATGACAATGAACATCTACATGATATGGGATACTCGGGCCCCTCATCACATCCTGTAGGGAGGGGGACACCATTTTATGTTACTCCACTAGCTCAATGTGGGAGAGAATCTGAATATCTCACAGCAAAATTATTTCCAGCAGCTCACTTTAGTTTTCTCAGGTTTGTGGGCAAAAATCATGTCAAATAGGGCAGCTGTTGGAATTGGCCTTTTTGCTGGGTTAATCCCAAGTTTTTTTTTCTTTCCCCTATTTTTCCTGATTTGTTTTTGTTAGCTTTAGGACTCTGGGCACTTTACCACTGCTGATCAGTGCTAAAGTGCATATGCTCTCTGTGTGAATTGTGATTCTGTTTGGTTATCCATGATTGGCATATTTGATTTACTGGTAAGTACCTAGTAAAGTGTACTGAGTGTGCCTGGGCCTGTAAATCAAATGTCACTAGTGGGTTTGCAACACTGGTTGTGCCACCCACATGAGTAGATCTGTAAATGTGTCTCAAACCTTCCACTGTGTGAATGCCGTTTTAAACTGCCAAGTCAACCTGGCAAATGCATCCACTTGCCAAGCCCTAACCTTCCATTTTCTTACATGTAAGGCACCCCTCAGGTAGGCCAAAGGTACCCCATGGGCAGGGTGCCGTGTATGTAAAAGATAGGACATGTGCTGGTGTGTTTTACATGTCCTAATAGTTAACTACTGCCAATTTTGTTTTTCACTATTGAAAGGCTATCTGTCCCATTACACAGGAGTTGCTTTGTAAATCTTACAAGTATAACTTTCCATTGGGGCAAGATGGAGAAATTAAGTTTAGGCTCTCTGAACTCAGAATTTAATAACACATCTTTTGGTAAAGATGGTTTTTAAATTGTGTGTTTTAAAATGCAGCTTTTAGAAAGTTTTAACAGGTAAGAATGTCCACAAAGGATATATTACAGCACACTCAGTTTTCACATTCAATATACAAATTATCTTAAGATGCTCTATCCAGTCGCTTGTATTAAATTGTTTAGAAATTTAATTTAACTCATTTATACTGGAACTGATCGGTGAAGAAATAATTTTGCACAGGTATAAAGGTTTTTAAAGAGTTGGATTTATAATGAAAAAGAGCTTCTCAAAGGGTACAAAAAAGCTTGTATAGATATCCAAACAAAACTACACAAAGCAAACGCCGACTGTTAAGACAGCGGTACGTTCTCTGAAAGCGGGCCCTTCCAGTCTCTAGACAGAAGCTAGTTCTGGGCATATCGGAGCCCAAAGGAAAAAACCTGAGGCACAGAGTCAATTACAGTTGCTTACTTCCATTGTTGAATTTATGGTGGCAATTTGTTAGCCCTGTTCTTCAATTGCTAATCAATATCTTGATGGACTTGACTATATCTTGAATCAGTCTACATAAACCATTAAGGGTCCTCCAACACTTGAGTTTTATGTCCTGAAGATGGTCTAGCTGATGTGTCCAACGTAGACCAAAACGTCAACATCTACACCTACTTTCATGTAAAACTGTTGTTTTCAAGGAACTGTTGTTGTTTGAATCAGTCACATTTCCTTGTTGCATTTGTTGTAACGAGGTGTCCACATTTGTGACAAAGAGGTGTTTGTAACATCAAATAATTTGGAAACCACAATTGCTTTGTCTAGTTTTCTTTAGATATCTATACTAGTTTTTTTGTACCCTTTGAAAATCTTTTTCTTTATAAATCACTCTTTCACCTGTGCAAAATTATTTCTTCACCGATCAGTTCCAGTATAAATTAGTTAAATAAAACCTCGAAACAATTTAATACACGCGACTGGATAGAGCTTGTTACAATTATTTGTATGTTGAATGTGAAAACTGAGTGTGCTGTAATAAATCCTTTGTAGGCATTCTTACCTGTAAATACATTGATTGCCCAAGCCTCCAAGGGTATATTTGGTCTCCCACTTTCTTCTATACTTTAGAAAGTAGGCCTTTTCTTTTTTAACGATTCTGTGCGCCTGTGCTGTTTATGTATTGACTGTCTGGTTTTGGAGTGGCAGACAGGAGATGTGCATTTACTGTAGACAGCCACAAAGGGGGTTGAGGTGTGTCCTGTCTTTCCTGGGTGACTCATAGCTGAGCGAAATAGACAATGGCTGCAGTTAGAGTGGTTGGAGGAGTTTTACATGGACCTGAATAGGCTGTGTATTCCTTTGCACAATGCTGTCTCCACCCCCTGTGTTCATGCTGCACAAGAGAGGACAGAACTGGTTTGGACTGGGCTCAAAGAACCTTGCCAAAAAGAGAACAAAGAGAAAATGAGGTATAAGTATTGGGTCTTGAACCCCAGAGATTTAGATTACTTTTGGAATCAAGCGGAAACTCTGCCAAAGAGATGAGCTGGAGAGCTGTGAGGAGGACTACTGTCCTTTTGCTGTGTATGCTTTGCTGGGTTGGTCTGCAATTGCTGCTTCTACAAAGGAGAGGACAAGGGACTGGACCTTGTTGTGTATCCTGCTTGTGAGTTTTCTCCAAGGGCTTGTGTGCTTGCCTCCTGTTAAGAAGTCTCAGGGTCCCAAAAGACTTCCTGACACTCTGCTGGTGCTGCTGGACTCTGCCATCTGTGAGTCCTACCCTTGCCTGATGTGCGTCCTTTCAGTTACAGGGACTCAGAGGTGCGTTTAGCAGCTAATCTCGACAAGAACCAGCACAAAGCATTGCAAAACTGTATAAAGTCTCTTGGAACCGATGCCGGATGATGCAAAGCCTTGTCAAGTCCTACCCAACCGCTGAAAGCCTTATCGAAACCGGCACAGGACAATGCAAAGCCTCGCCGAATCCTACCAAACAGCTGCCAGCCTCTCAGAACTGACGTAGGGCGACGCAAAGCCTCGTCGAGTCCCACTGGGTGGCCCAAAACACTGACACTGGATTGAGCGAAGCCTCGCAAAGTGACACATCACCTCCAATGTGTAATGCATCACCGCTGTGCGCCAATTTTTTCCACACATAACCAGCAGTCCAGAATCGTCTTAAATTTTGATGCTTCACTTCCCCCTACAGTCTGGATTTGATACACCACCTCTCCTGCGTGCACCAAAACTGTTGCCTCGACCCTCCAAAGACTCAGGAACTGACACATAGCTGTGTCTTTCAATGCTTCCTTTCTCTGCGGCTGTTTGACCTCTTGAAGTCATATTTCTAATTATGTATGTCAGATTTTTGTCATTTTGGTCTTGTTTGGTTTAGATAAAGATACATTATTTTTCAAAACTGGTGTGGTGTTCCTGTGTGGTGTTTTCACTATATTACGGTGTATTTGGGTATAAATACTTCACACATTGCCTTTGGGATAAGCTTGCCTGCTCGTACCAATCTACCAAGCGGGTGAGCAGGGTTTATCTAAAGTGTGTAACTCCCTTACCCTGACTAGAAGCAAGGGTCCTAACTTGGACAAAGGGGCATCACTCTGCCTACTAGAGACCCCCATTTCTAACAACGGCCTATGTTCTTATGTGCTGAATTCTCCTCCTTGACTGTGGAGTCTCAACACTTGTGAACTTACTATAGAAATGCAGTTTTGTGCACACTGAAAAAGTGTAAACTTACGCAAATTTGTAAGTATATAATTGTGAATCAGGCCCACAGAGTACAACATTTCTTCTTTGTGTTTTCCTTCCATCGTATTTTATTAGAAAATGAAACCATATTTAATTTAATATTATTTACCCATGGGTGATGGTGGTGTGTGTGCACAGTGCTGTTCTCATGACCTACAATGATATTGCAATGCAGGCAAATAATGTGATTTCTCTCTACAGGCATCCATGCGTTCTCAAAAAGCTTCCACAAAATTCCTAAAAACATTGAATGAAAATGTACTTTGACTTAAAACTTCCAACTCATTACTTTTTTTCCATCCTCTGTATGACTCCGCTCACTCAGTTTAGGCTACTCTAAAAATCACATGCATATTTACCTTAACACTTACTAGTGGATCTCTGCAAATAGCCCACTCCTTTTTTCTGAGTTTACAACTTCTCCTTAAAAAGTCATACCTTGTACCCTAACTATACCTTATCTCGTGTTGCTCATTTATTAATACCGCCAACTGATGCATGAGCTTCCAATATTCCCCATATCCCAATAAAGATAACTCTCAATTCAAAATAATGTAATCTACCACAGAGAAACTGGAGTAAAGGCACAGATAGGCTACCATAGAGACCAATAACCGACAACTTCCAAAAACAAAACCCACTAACCATGGAACCTCAAGCAGCATGATGATTAGCATAAAAGCATAACAATGCCTCATCGCTGGTAGTAAGTGCTAAGTAATGCAATTACAGTACAATTTATAACCCAAAATAAAACTAATACTATAAGACTCTGCAGTCAGACAGTTGAATGTAGTTCATATAGGCTGCCTAATAATTCCCTTTTACTGCCTGAACTCACATAAGACGAAAATGTGAAGGATCATATGCATCACCCAGTACTATTCCAGTCCACAGCAATAAACCACCCATCACCAACTGCACAAGCACAGAATAATTAGAGACCTGCCACATAGTGCAGGCCAAGAGAGGACTCTAATTTAGCCCAAAACTGCAGGTCCAGACTAGCAAAATACTATGGCACCTTCTTGGCATTTCACTATGAAAAATAGATTTCCGATGTTGTTAACAAAGTCCACGCAGCAGATCTCTCTATCATGCCTCCCTTTAATCTTTGCCTGCTCAGGTCCATAAACATTCCACAAAATATCTGAGAATGGACAACCCAGTTCAGTAACCAGTTAAGTGGATTATAAACATAAGAGATAGCAAAAAGGGACCTGTAGAGTTGCTCAAAGCTGCCAAATTACTGAAAGCCATAGACTGCGTGCCTATCCCTCACACTTCTTCATTTATCACACTGCTAAGCACATGTGTCCCATAGCACGATAACCACACCTCGCTGATCCTCACACACAACATGGAAACGCTTTTCACACAGGATCAAAATAAAGACAACACACTTTCAACCAAACAGCCTACATGGTATACCGTGGTACCAATGGAGGAAAACTCTTCCGCATAGTGGTAGTAAGTGCTATGTAAATATTGCAATATAATGCTATTCCACTTCATAACGTGTGGAATCAATGTTTTGTCCAGTCGTCTAGCAAATATGCTGCCTCTTTTTCCATAACCTTTCTTTTTCGCATTCCACCAGGTTTTCCTTGGCTCAATATGAAGGGGAATTTTTCAGAATTGTGATTTGGCTGCTAGCAACCACCTGTTTGTGCCTGCCCTGGGAAGTAGGCCAGAGTTTAAATGAGGGCCCATAAATCATTTGCGATAGCAGCTTCTGATTATCACTTGTTCTCATAATGTCCAGAAACGTACTGGTGATTTGTTGATTACTACCCATAAAGACTAGAATTAGAAACTAGATAGGGAGGAAATGGCATAATATTGCTCTGTCTAGTGCAGCAACATGAACCCGGCTATATATCAGAATATTGATGTGAAAAATACCATCTGACATAAATTTCTTGGCCTAAATACCGCAAAACGAAATATCACTCCATTGGGTGTTGATGTTCTAATATTAACTCAAATGGGCCGATACTTCGTAAATTATGTTCATAACACAATATGATGTCTGACTATATTTAGTTTAGCAAAAACAACAGTTGATGAACAAAATGCAGAACAATGTCATACACTCACCCCAGTACAGAGATCTGGGCCTAAATCCATCGTTTTTTTGCTCACCATGCAATTCCAGTTTAAACCCACCCGTATGCAAATCAGTCTTGACCCTGTGCCGGAACAGTCTAGGCCGAACTGCCAAGCCAGGTACTCCAAAAGCATCTGACATAAATATCTTGGCCTAAATACCGCAAAATGAAATATCACTCCATCGGGTGTTGATGTTCTAATATTAACTCAAATGGGCCGATATTTTTGTAAATGATGTCCATAACACAATATGTTGTCTGACTATATTTAGGTTAGAGCAGCGATACTCAAAGTACGGCCCAGGGGCCTCATGTAGCCCTCCTGACCTTTACCTGTGGCTCCCTGATCAATTAAAAATAAGGATGGTGTGGCACACCTTTAAATTGTAATGCTAGTTCCACAAGGTAATCCTCAATAGAAGTCTCAACACATTTCCGGGCGCCTCAGGAATAGTCCCTTCTGGCTGGTGAAGGACTCTTAAGTAAGACTAATACCAGGGAGGTGTAGGGAATTCCCACACTGAATCCTGTAGGTGCTCCTGTAGAGGTAAATCAAGCCTCTGGTTTTTTCAAAATTACTCTAGTTCAAAAATCCAAGTGGTTCATCAAAGTTTTATTCAAGGAAGTCATATATTATAATCATATTGACTCAGGTGATAATATTCAATTTTTATCCATCATAAACGTTTCAAGATGCAAAATCCCTATGCATTTCGGGACAGATGTCCCTTCGTCAGGGGACTCAAATTTGTCTGTAAGGGAAACAAACACTGTTTCAGGAAGGGGACTTTACCTTCAAAGTAAATGAAATATAGCTGGAAGATAGAACCAAAGAATCATGGGTGACGCGGGAGCAAAACGAGGTGAAACCAAATACTGTGTGGCCATTAACACCAAATGATATAAGTGAGTATAAACGAAAGCCCAAAATAAGAATGGTGAAAAAGATTATACGGGGGTCGTGCCTGCGTACATACAGGAGGGTAAACGATACAGAGATATCTGAAATGCGAGTAGAAATCACCCGATAAAACACCCGACTGTGCGCAATACATAAGTAGCGGGACACGGTCTAAAACCGGACTAGGGTAAACAATCCTTACCCGAGAGTTCAGGTTGCCGCATTCAGTAGCGGATACCGGCAGGAAACGTTGTGCGTAGAGGGGAGGGTGTGTTATGGGAACGTATGATGCGACATGGAAAACTGACAGTGAGGGACATACAACATAGAAAAAGGACAGTGGTGTATACAGTACATCGCAAGTGAAAGGTTTAAAACTGTAAAAAATAACGGGACTCCGTGGGAAGTAGCCAATATAACAAACTGATGTAAGCTCAAATCAAATTACGTACGAAATAATCAACCTTAGTGCATAGACGTAGTGATCAGTGGGACACAGAAGGTGTCGGCCATCTTGGATAGGGAATGCTTTTAGAAAAGGTAGAGAAGGTTAGGGACAAACAAGTAAGATCAGTAAGTTAGAAGTAGTAACTCGATATTCATAGAAACGAGACAATTATCATCATAAAGTATGAAGGAAAATGTGCAAAAAAGATATTTATAGGGAAGGTCATAGAGAAAAAGAGTGAAGAGGAAAAAAGAATGAGGAAGGAAAATAGGTTCAAGAATGAAAATAAAAAATACAATGAGAATTGAGAACATTAAAATGAAAAGTCGTCATCCCAAAGAGGGGAAATATAGTGAAAAAGGAAAAGAACACTAAGAAACGAACAAAATGAAGAAAATACGTTAAACATACATAACAGATATGAGAGACAGAAAGCAAGAGGCATGTTCAAAGGAAACAACTATATTCAATCCGTTCATTAAGTCCTTTCGGTTGGCACGAGTCCAACAATTTTATCCAGAAGAGTTTGCGTTGTAATAGTTTTTTGCGATTGTCAATGCCAGGTCTCATCGGGACAACCTCCAGTACAAGGAACCTTAACTGGCTGATCTTATGCTGAGATGAAGAGAATTGAGCAGCTAGGGGAGATTTCAAATTCTTGCTCCTTATTGTGCTTTTGTGCTCCGTTAGACAAACTTTATTTTTTCTTTTGGGTTTCCCAACATAGGGTAGGCCACAAGGGCACTTTAGTAGGTAAACCAGATTCATATAATCACAAGTGGCATTAGTTCTTAGTTTGATTTGTTTGCCAGATAGAGGATGGTTGGTGTAGTTACCTCTGATTATGTTGTTGCAGTGACTGCAATTGTGACATGGTTTGGTGCCAGACAAAACAGTTTCAGATGGTTTAGATTTGTGTTCCAACATGTTTTTCAAGTTGTTCGCTCTTTTGTAGGCGAACAGTGGAGTACAATTGAATATTCCTTGAAAGTCTGGTTCGAGTTGTATCATCTGCCAGTTACTTAGGATGATGTTTTTTATTGCCGAGCTTCTGGAAGAGTATTTGGACACAAATACCGGTCTCTCACTTTTGTGGATGTCGGTACGAGGGGTTAAAAGGTAATTTCTATTCTTAAGCATGATGCGGTAGCGAGCAGCCTGCAAGGTGACTTCAGGGTATTTTCTCTCCCTGTATTTTTGCAAAATGTTCTTTTCAGTATGTTGATATTCTTCTGGTTCAGAACAAATCTTTTTGGCCCTCAACAACTGGGAAAAAGGTAGGTGCCTTTTCAAGGGATTTGGATGACAGCTGGAATACAGGAGAGCATTGTTCCGATCAGTGGCTTTTACGAACAGTGAGGTTTTCAAGTTGACATTGTCGAGGGTGACTAAGATGTCCAAGAAGAGTAAACTCTTGGTGTCTGCACTATAAGTGAATCGAATGTGATCATCCACACCATTGATGTGGGAAATGAATTCTGGTATCTCCTCAGGCGGTCCTGCCCAAATCAAAAAGATATCATCGATGTATCTCCAGTATGTTTAAATTTTTTTGGACCACTGGACATTGTTCAAAATGTGATCAATTTCAAGATGATGCATGAACAGGTTCACGTAGCTGGGAGCTGCACAGTTGCCCATTGAAGTGCCCACTAGTTGCATATAAAACTCGTCATTCCAGGTGAAATAACTGTGGTATAATATGAATTGCATAAGCTCAAGTAGTAGCACTTTCAAGTCATCGTTCATAGAGTTTGAAAATAAAAAAGATTCCAAAGCTTCAATGCCCCTGTTGTGCGGTATTGATGTGTATAGGGCACACACATCGATGGTAACCAAAGTGTGTTGGGCGGTTGGATTTAAAGTCACTTTATTTAGTTGGTTGAGGAAATCGGAGGAATCACGTATGTATGTGGACATGCCCCTCAAGATAGGCTGAAGGTACATGTCAACAAACCTCCCTGTGGGTTTGTGGCTGGAATTCCTCGTTGACACAATGGGTCTGAACGGTGGTTGATGTAGGTTTTTATGAATTTTAGGCAGCATATGGATGCTAGGACATTTAGGATGAGGATGAATCAGGTATTTCAAGTCTTTTTGGGTAATAGTCCCCATTTCCATGGCTTTTTCTAAAATGGTCTGCAGGATCTTAGAAAAAGTGTCAGTTGGGTCAGAAATCAGTTTCATGTAGAGTTTCTTGTCATTCACATGGTCGGTAACATTTGCTTGGTAGAACTCCTGGTCTAAAACGACCAGGGCTCCCCCTTTTATCAGCCTTACAGCAGGTGATTTTCTTATTGTTGGTAATTTCTCTGAGTGCTCTGTAGTCTCTGGCATTGAAATTACTGGCTTTTGGAGGAGATGTTTTGAAGTTTTCTTTCAATGTGTTGAGGGATATAGTCTCATACGGTCAAAAATCTTATGACTTACAGGAGCCTTAAAGGAGCTCTTACTTCTCAGATCCTTACAAGTGTGTTGGGTGGGAGGACCTGTGGAAGGGTTCACGTTGGTAAAAAAGTGACGTAATCGTAGGTTACGCATGAATTTGAATAAACAAATTTCCATCTCAAGTTCATTGGTGTGGTAGGTGGGGACGAAAGATATCCCTTTTTGTAAAACATTCAGTTGATTGGTAGACAGGGTTGATTTCGAGATGTTAATGACTAAGTTCTTTTGCTCCTGGTTGCTTGGGCTATAGACGTTGCTGTGGCTGCGGTTTCTGCCCCTCCTGGTTCTACGGTGGCGGTTGAACCTTTCTCTAAAAAAGGAACACCAGAAGTTTTGGGGATGTTCTGAGTGGTGCTTTCACCCCCTTTATCATGGGGGGTCGTTCTTTGTGGTCTACCCTGCTGTTGGCCACTTCTTTGAGCTGTTGATCCATCTGAAGAGCTGCCTTCATCGGATGACGGATTGGTGAAGGGTCTTTGTTGTCTCCGTTGGGCGTAGACCATCGGCCCAACTGTAAACCTCCCCCAATTTGTAATCCATAGTGTCTCTTTTGTATTTCCTTATCTTTCTGTCATTAATTTCTTTAGTGTACTTATTCAACTGGATGTTGATATCCTCAAGAGCTTTGTCGAGTTCATCTTTATTCATATTTTTGTCCAAGTTCTGATGGATCTGACCTATTTCTTTCTCAAGATCATTAATCACTTTCGAAAGTTCTTCAACAATTAGAAGAATTAGGTCCAAGGAACAACGATTTAAGATGGCATACCAGCGTTCCGTGAACTTTGGGTTGTTCCTACAGAGAGTAGGCTTTAGGGCGATGCGTAGACCTCTGGGAATACGTTGGTCTTTGTGATATCTAATCAATGTTCCAGCGTGTAAACGTTGATTGATAATTCTTTTGGACGTATATAGAAGTTGCCTTAACATGCTTGGATTAGAAAAGGTGCTCCTAGAGGTTGGGTCCACCTCCTTAACAAGTGAATAGATCCTTTTGGTTTCCTCAGAATCAAATCCGAAATTGTTGGACTGTGCCAACCGAAAGGACTTAATGAACCGATTGAATATAGTTGTTTCCTTTGAACATGCCTCTTGCTTTCTGTCACTCATATCTGTTATGTATGTTTAACGTATTTTCTTCATTTTGTTCGTTTCTTAGTGTTCTTTTCCGTTTTCACTATATTTCCCCTCTTTGGGATGACGACTTTTCATTTCAATGTTTCAATTCTCATTGTACTTTTTTATTTTCATTCTTGAACCTATTTTCCTTCCTCATTCTTTTTTTATCTTCACTCTTTTTCTCTATGAGCTTCCCCATAAATATCTTTTTTCCACATTTTCCTTCATACTTTATGATGATAATTGTCTCGTTTATATGAATATCGAGTTACTACTTCTAACTTACTGATCTTACTTCTTTGTCCCTAACCTTCTCTACCTTTTCTAAAAGCATTCCCTATCCAAGATGGCCGACACCTACTGGGTCCCACTGATCACTACATCTATGCACTAATGTTGATTATTTCGTACGTAATTTGATTTGAGCTTACATCAGTTTGTTATATTGGATACTTCCCACGGAGTCCCATTTTTTTTACAGTTTTAAACCTTTCACTAGCGATTTACTGTATACTCCACAGTCCTTTTTCTATGTTGTATGTCCCTCACTGTCCGTTTTCCATGTCGCATCATACGTTCCCATAACACACCCTCCCCTCTACACACAATGATTCCTGCCGGTATCCGCTACTGAATGCGGCAACCTGAACTCTCGGGTAAGGATTGTTTACCCTAGTCTCGGTTTTAGACCGTGTCCCGCCACTTATGTATTGCGGGTGTTTTATCGGGTGATTTCTACTCGCATTTCAGATATCTCTGTATCGTTTACCCTCCTGTATGTACGCAGGCACGCCCCCCGTATAATCTTTTTCACCATTCATATTGTGGGCTTTCTTTTATACTCACTTATATCATTTGGTGTTAATGGCCACACAGTATTTGGTTTCACCTTGTTTTGCTCCCGCGACACCTATGATTCTTTGGTTCTATTCCAGCTATATTTCATTTACTTTGAAGGTAAAGTCCCCTTCCTGAAACAGTGTTTGTTTCCCTTACAGACAAATTTGAGTCCCCTGATGAAGGGACATCTGTCCCGAAATGCATAGGGATTTTGCATCTTGAAACGTGTATGATGGATAAAAATTGAATATTATCACCTGAGTCAATATGATTATAATACATGACTTCCTTGAATAAAACTTTGATGAACCACTTGGATTTTTGAACTAGAGTAATTTTGAAACAACCAGAGGCTTGATTTACCTCCACAGGAGCACCTACAGGATTCAGTGTGGGAATTCCCTACACCTCCCTGGTATTAGGCTCCCTGATCAATAGCAGCACTGGGCTGCTAATTAGGACTCAGCACTAACATTAAAAGAAGTTAAATAAACAGGAAAACCTATAGTTAAAGGTTAACTGAATTTAAAGAAAGGAAGTAACTATTATTTTCTGCACCAAGTGACTTTTGGCACACCTTCATTTTCAAAGCCATCTTGCAGCAAAAGTGTAAAAATATAAGGTCTCTCAAAGGTCACACAATGTGTAATTTGTCAAAATGCAGAACAATTCATCTTAGTACATCAGATTATATCTCAGATTATATCAGTTCATTGAGAAGTATTTTTTTTAAGTGATAGTTTTCATATATGAATTTAGAAGCATTTATTTTTGCCTCCTCACTAACAACAATGCCAATAGTGATCTAAGAGGCAAGTCATTTGTTAGGTGTACTCTTAGGGTGGCCTGGGTTCCTATTATACATGAATAACATTATTTATTAAAATCAAACACATGAGAAGGTTTTGTACAGCGCCCATCCTGAGGGCATATATTTCGATCTCCTTTTCTTTTTTTTTTCCTTTTTTTCTATTCAGTTCATAGAACACAAAAGAAGACAAATAAAGCATGAATTCAATAGTATTAAAACAGTACTATAACACTATAACAAATATCAAACAGAAATACTATCCAAATGACAATTCAAAATGTTGGAGCATTGGTTGACATATCTTCAATCCCAATTGGTTTTTTTTACATAGATTTAATGCGATATAAGTTATATTCTAATTGGAACACATTGTAGATCTTAGCTCTCCACATTTCGAAGGCAGGGGGTTCGGGTTTCAGCCACATTGTAGCAATACATAATCTGGCTACCGCCATAGCCATAAAAAGGAAAAATCGGTGGGGGTAGCAGTTCTGTACAATTACATCATCAATACCAACCCCAAAAAGCAGCAGTTCCCGACTTATATGAAGTTGCACCTTTGTTATTGCAAATAAAAATTCCTCTATGCTTAAAAAAACGAAGAAAGTGCATTACAATCAAAATTATATGAACAATATCTGCTGCATCCATTTGACATCGAAAACATTTTCCATCATACGTATTTCCCCATTTCCTAATTTTCACTGGTGTATAATACAAATTAAATACAGTTTTATAATGCTGAGTATGTAGATTAGCAGATAAAACTATTGCCCCTGCCATATCAATTGAATCTTGCAGAAATACGCCCGAACATCCCAGTCGATTTTGCCATTTGGTATCCTGCATTTCAATATCATCCAATTGTTTTGAAAATAGCATTTCATATAAGACACCAATCTTAGCACCTTTTGAGAGAACTTCAATAAATTAATTAATCACAATAGATTGTAGTTGACGTTTATGCATAAAGTCCCGTATTTGCAAGTATTTAAAGAAATCACTTTTCACCACCAAATACAACTCCATTAAATCCGTAAATTGGACCATTGTACCATCCTTGAAAAAATCCCCCAAATGGGATATCCCTTTAGTTTTCCAAATTCGCATCTTGGCATCCCAAAATATGGATGGTAATATGTTCCCAGAGTCTAAAGGTGTATAAAAATTAAGCCGCTGGATATCCAAGATTTTCCGAAGCCACTTCTAACCCTTATAAGCCGCAATCATAACTTTAAATCTGGTACGCTTAAAATAACTAGGCTCAAAAAACTTCAACAAGACTTCACAAGCCGAACCTCCCAATATCATTTGATAGACATTAGGTGTCTCAAACAACCGTGTAGTCCCCCCAAGTAACATGAACCTTGAATTTTGAATGAGGCATACTAGATAATAAAAGAAAAAGTTCGGGACACCCCATCCACCACGTTCCAGAGGTAGTGTCATATATTTGGAAGCACGCCGGGGCTTCTTCCAACCCCAAATAAACCTATCCGAAATGCCTTGCAGCTGCATTAATTGTGCCCTGGATAGCTCCAGAGGGACTGTCTGAAAATAGTAAAGGACTTTGGGAAGAACCCACATCTTAAGAACGTTGCGCCGCCCAACCATTGACAAGTTCAGACATTCTAGCTTTTCTAGCTGGCTCTTGACAGTTCCTATTATATCATTCCAATTAACATCAATTATCTCCTGTATGCACATCCTAATTTTAATCCCTAAGTACTTAGCCTCTTGCGTCACACGTGACTCACTAATACACAGCCCCGTTGAACAGACAATTTGGGTTTTAGAAATATTAAGTTTATAGCCAGCAACCTGTCGAAATGATTGCGTCAAGCATTCAACCTCCCGTATTGCTAGCTCAGGATCTGACGTCACCACTGCGATGTCGTCGGCGTACGCGAGTACGCGTACTTCATAATCACCTACCATCATTGGTTTTATTAAATTGTAGATTCTAATAACTGCAGTAGTGGCTCTATATAGATGGCAAAAAGTCGAGGCGAAGTTTCGAACTCCTTTTCTATGTGATAATGAAGAAAAGTGGGAAAGTGAAATAAAGAAAGTATCACAAAGTTTGGAAAAGTGGGGATGATGAAATTAATACCAGGGTTTATGATTTCACAATCGACACTTCAGCCACTATATATATATATATATATATATATATATATATATATATATATATATATATATATATATGTATATATATGAACGTAGATTCGTCACTGGCTGAAGCAGCCGCCCCAGCACACAAATTTCAAAATGACGAAGGAACAGACCCAGATTAAGTGCTCAATTGAAGTGTTTATTCTCCAGCAAGCCTGCCGCCGCCATTACGCGTTTCGCCTTTTGCAAAGCTTGATCACATGGCGAGTTGCTGAGAGCAAGCGCCGAGATTTAAAGTGCCAGTGCGCGCGTTATTTTTTTCAACAAGTAAATGACATGGAAAAAATACTATGTTTCACATGCATTAATACAAAATATCACGTTGCTGTGTACATTTCATTTGTGCAATCGACTAATATATAAAATATATAAATAAATATGTATTTAGATATTTAAAAAGACAATTTTTCACATTTTCGTTCATTATAACGGTATAAATACATTTGTAATGTGAAGTGAGAATATGTCAAATCCTCCACCCAATTCATTTTGGTTGCAGGGAACCCTGCTATCTCTCTAATGCGATATGCACAACATTCAAATGTTTTAAATAAAGCCCAAGTGGGCAACATAAAACAATTTACAATAAAGCCCCTGTGTGTCATGTTCTCGGCACATAAAACAGTGAGTGCATGGTTTCTTTTTTTCTTTTCTATCTTCATTTTCTAAAGTGTTTAGTGCATGTGCTGATTAAAAACAATCAATATCTCTGATCAAAAATCATAGATACCACCCTGAATGGCCATCCAGGGTTGCCCTCCTAGATTGATGGTGCTCTCAAAATACATATAAGAAGAGAAGGCAGTATATATTACTAGAATACATGTTTCTTTTTGTGTCTTATTTCATTTTCGACTCCGCAGACAAAACAATTCAAACAAACGAATGACTATATCCCATGTGGAAAGAATCCCTACCTTGAACAACCTGTTACAACGCTATCTGTGAACCTCTGTCAGTACGCTTATTTAATAGCGAGATATATGTTAGTCCAGGCTATATTTTTAACCCTGTGACTAAATCTCTTGCTTAAGCCTCCTCCTGCTGATTTGATGCAAATACTCAAACAAATATAGCGATCCTGATAGTCTACAAACATGTATACAGGTCTTCAGTTGCGTTCAACCCGTGCGGTTGCATGCTGTTAAGTTCCAGGATATACCTGGTTTCGAGTAAACGAAGCCTCGCATCTCGATATCCGCCTCTTTTCATGGGCCAAACTGTATCCACTGCAAAATAAGAGAGATGGACTGGGTTGGAATTGTGCTCTGATTCAAAATGCCTGGCCACCGGGTAGGCCTGATCCTTATTCTTGATGGCTCTAATGTGTTGTAGCACACGTTGATGGACCGGTAGACGGGTACTACCCACATACCGGAGTCCACAACTGCACTCTAGCACATAGACTGCATAATCTGTTTTGCAGTTGAGGCGCTTTGTAATCTTTCTTGGGGTTTCTGAAAAAGGGACAGTGAATTTGGTCTTATTGATCCCATGTTTGCATGCTTTGCATTGCAAACATTTTTTGAAACCTCTACCCAGGGCCTTCCAGGTGTTAGACATCTGTGGTTCCAAAGTATTTTTAACTATGGATCTAGCCATAGAAATTGATCTTCTAAAAGTGAGGAGTGGACTGCTCAACACCTTGCTGCCAATAACTGGATCACCCAGTATCAGGTTCCAGTTTCTGCTGAAAATTCTCTTAATGGCAGAATGCTGTCGACTATACGTGATAATCATGCGGGGCCTGATTAACTCCCCAGCCGGGGATGTATCTGTCTCCTTAGCCTTAGGCAATAATGCTACTTCTCGGGATACCTGCTTGGTTCTTTTTTGAGCCCTCTCAAGTAGGTTTCTAGAGTACCCCCTAGCAAGAAATCTATTTATGCTAGCTTTTTGTGCAAGTTCGCATTCTTCATCACTGCTGCAGATCCGCCTGATACGCAGCAACTCCCCATAGGGAATACTGCGTATCAGGTGGCGTGGATGGTGACTTGTGGCATGCAGGATGGTATTGCCTGCCGTGGGCTTTCTAAATAGCTTGGTTTGCATGTGATTGTTCTCAATGTAAACCTCCATGTCTAAAAAACTGACAGATGTAGCACTGATGCATGATGTAAAATGCAAGTTTAGACTATTAGTATTTAAAGTGTTGATGAACTGTTGCGCCATCTCCTCAGTCCCCCTCCAGACAAAGAGCAAATCATCTATATACCTGAGGTAGGTCACTACATGTTGTTCCATGGTGGCACGCAGCTCTCCCGCCAGGACCTGTTCCTCCCAAAGCCCCATGTGCAAACATGCGTAACTTGGGGAGAAACAGGCCCCCATGGCGACACCCCTTATTTGTTGGTGGATTTGGTTATTGAATAAGAAGAAGTTCTGCTCCAAACACATCTGAGTCATAGATAACAGCATCTTATTATGTACCCCATAGTATATTGGACGTTTGTTTAAAAAATATTCAATAGCTTTCAGTCCATCTCTGTGCCCTATGGATGTATATAATGACGATACATCAAGGGTCATGAATAGAAATTCTGGGTTCCATTCTAGTCTCTTCATTTTTTGAATAAAGTCAGTTGAATCCTTGACATAAGAACCTAGTCCTTTTACCCAGTCCTGTAAGAAGAAGTCTATATACCTGGACACATTCTCCAGGGAGCTCAAAATAGCGGAGATAATGGGGCGACCCGGTGGTGTTTCATAGTTCTTGTGCACCTTTGGGATCAGATAAAATGTAGGCACCACCGGATGCTCATTTTTCATGAATTTGAACTCATCATCCGTTATGATGCCCGCACTTCTCCATGCCTGGAGTTTCGCTTTCTGATCTCCCCAGGTCGCTCTCAGGGTAGGCCAATTGCTTTTCTTGTAGCATGTAATGTCATTCAATTGTTTTTCAGCCTCTTCAAGATATAGTTTTCGGGGCCAGAGAACAACATTACCCCCCTTGTCCGCCTGACGTACCACAATGTTGTCATCAGTATTTATTTTTTTGACCAATTGATGATATGCCCAATTCTGCTTAGTCCTTTGTTTCCGACGCCCATTGGTGGCAGAATACAGTTGTTTCAATTCCTTCACCACTAGGTCGTGATATACATCAATATTATCGTGAAGCATAATTGGTTGGAACGTGGACTTGGGTTTAAATGGAGTCAAGCCAGCCGCTGCATTATCATTGTTGGAACTGCTTTCTCCCACCTGGCTACCAATGGTTTCTCTCTGTAGGGACCATATTTCATTCATTTCTTCCTGGTCCCCCACGGTTAGCAAAGTTGGGCTTCTGCTTACATTTGATGGTTGTTTTTTGGACTGTGTACTGTGAAACTTATTAAATTTCAGCTTTCGGACAAATCTGTACGTGCCCATTCTAGCGTCCGCATATATATATTCACTGAAAAAACCATAGGTTTCACACCAGTTATAGTTAGCTGGAAATTTTACTGACATAAAACCAATGAAATCCCCACGTTATAGTTAGTTGGACTCACTATAACTTGCGCGTGTAATGCACTGCTGATGACGTCACATATTACATCACTCATGACATGGTCAGTGACATCACTCATGACATCACTGATGACACCATCCAGTGAATGTGTGTCTTTCTGAAAAATACATATTAGTGAGTAATGTTTAAATTTTTAAATATATGTATTAGTGTTTCACGTTGTGTATAAGTGGCTGCATGGGTTGGTGAGTAGCTACATGTGTATGTACATGGGTTATTAGATGTTTTTCTTAGTATCAGCATGAGTGTCTATATCGTTTGGTGGGGGTATTACTTAGCACATAGATGCATGATTGACTGACTCTCTGTATGTGTTTTGAAGACAGCATATGTGCAGGACTGTATGTTTGAATGAGTGTGTATATGTGTATGTTAGTGAGTGAATGACTGTCTTACTAGTGTCTTTATCAGTAACTACATATGTTTTAATCTAGTATATGTGAATATTGATGTATATAAGTGAGTATATGTGAGAGTAAGAGATTGTAAGAGTTCCTGTTTAAATAAGTATGTGTTTCTATAAGGGATTGTTTAAGAGAATAAAGATGTTTAAATTTCAATAGAAGTAAGGTGGTAGTGTGTGTATAGCTCTATATGCAAATAAATGGATGTTCAATTGTTTATTTGCATGTGTGAGTATGTGTGTGAGTAACTTTTGGATGACTGTCGGTGTGTAAGAGGATGTTTAGGTGTATCACTACATATGATGAGTGAGTATATGTATGAGTGAGTATATTGAACTGTTTGTGAATGAGTAGATGTGTATATAGATGGTGGAATTACTGAATTGGTTGTTGTAACTGATATGGTTATCTCCATTTTTTTAAAAAAAAATTAGTTTCTATTTTTGAATATGTGTTTCAAGGGTTACATTACAGTGAAAGGAGGTCTGTCACTCTGTCACAAGGATGGTGTCATCAGTGATGTCATGAGTGATGTCACTGACCATGTCATGAGTGATGTAATATGTGACGTTATCAGCAGTGCATTACACGCGCAGGTTATAGTGAGTCCAACTAACTGTAATGTGGGAATTTCAATGGTTTTATGTCAGTAAAATTTCCAGCTAACTATAACTGGTGTGAAACCTATGGCTTTTTTCAGTGAATTTAATAGGTTTTTTAAATGCTAATTCCTAACTATAACTGGTGTGAAACCTATGGTTTTTTCAGTGAATTCCAAAGGTTTTTTAAATGCTAATTCCTAACTATAAGTCTCAGTTTATAAGTAAGACTGTTAGCGCTCTAGTTGTTCTTTAGAACACTCTGGGACATTCTGTCATTGGGCTATATTTGGGCTACATCTGGCTGATATTTGGGCTACATCTGGATGATATTTGGGCTACATTTGGTTTTTTTTGTCTCTGGTGGCCATCTTTGGGCTACATTGTGCTACATTGGGCTACATTGGGCTTCATTTGGGCTCTAACATATATATAGCCCAATATATATTTTTTCAAAGTTAATTTCCGTAAAAACCACTTGAGCATATATCTTGAGACATAGCAAAGGCACATCGGGCTACCAGTCCCTACAATTTTGCCAATATTTTTTTTTGTATATTGTTTTTTTCAATTGTTTTTTTGCCTTGGAGCGCTCCCGGTGCGCGCCCCGGTGAACGCCCCGGAAAGCGCAGTTTTATGAAGCGCCCCGGGGTGCGCAACGGGGAGCGTCCCGTAAGCGCCAATATCGCGAACGAAAACATGATTGTGACGTATCGCGTAGCCGCGTCCGCGTGATACGCACGGCGTAAGCGCACCCGGAAGCACTCGAGTGAATACGATCTTGCAACGCAGGCGTCCGATGCGCTTACGCTACCCCCGGGGCACGCCCCGGGGCGCGTAGCGTAAGCGCGTCGGGTCATGTGACCTGAAAATAACACTTTTCATTGGTTCATAACAGTTTTGGTTTCATAATGATGAAGCCCCTGGTCATGTGACCTGAATATAACACTTTTCATTGGTTCAATACATTTTTTTTTCAAAAGGATGAAAGACCCCACCTTTTTTCCTTATTCTGACTTTGTCCTTTGACTTAGGAAGACCTGTTTGTACCTCTCTGTACCTTTTTGATCTTTATAATGGCTTCAGTAGCAGCAGCAGCTGGTGCATCTGCACCACTACCACCACCACAACCACCAAGAGGACCACCACAAGATATCATTGGTGGTTGTTAGAAACGGGACCCTGGCCGGCCAAGACTCGCGTCGAGGTCAGTCAGGGATCACCACTTCTAAAGTCAGGGCAAGGGAGTCACACACCAAGGCAACCCCCACTCGCCCTCTAGGTAGCGTGGCGCGAGCAGTCTAGGCTAAACTTGGAGGCGGTATGAGTTAAGTATTTGCGCACGCACCCCAGCAACAACACCCAAGGCCCACCACAAAGAAAAGACTCCACACAAGGTTATATAAAAAATAGCCTTTGTATTATAATAAACAAAACACATTAGATAACACACGCAAACTGTACAATGTGCCAGAGCCACGGGCAGAATTTACAAGGGGGATTATGTACAGGACAGGGCCACATGGACCACTGTCAGGGGTAGGCACTTGTTAGAAAATAATACTGGTAGATATACACTTATGTCGTAAACATAGAATGAGTAGCACCAAAATTATAAATGCAACATACATCCAGTAATCACTGGTACAGGAAGGACCTCCTACGCAACCCTAACTCACTGTAGGTAAATCACGCAGGTAACTAGGACCTAAGGAAGGAATACCAACACCTAAGCAGTTAACTCTTAGCAAAGGGAAGGAAACCTAAACATAAACTGAAACATCACTAATCCTCTATGCAGGTCACATTTAGCAAAAGGAGATAACCATAAGAATACCTAATCAGGTCACTTTTAGAAAAGGTAAGCAGAATCAACATTTCACTGTGCAGGTCACATTTAGTACAGTGGATAAACCTAAACAATCCTCTATGCAGGTCACATTTAGCAAAAAGGGGATAACCATAAGACTACCTAATCAGGTCACTTTTAGAAAAGGCACAGGTTAGAACACATGCGCAAGAATCACATCATCAAGTACATTACAATGCGCAGGGTGCACATAGCACAACACTCCAAAAGGGTCCCTCAGGCCAACTGGCCTCGAAAGGGGCGGAATGCCCTGAGTCTCAGTGTCAGGGAAGCTGCGCAGGCAGCACAGCACACAAACCTAAACGTGGCAACTGTCCACTAAGTGCTGGACAGTTGTAAAACAAGATGCACAACGTGGGAGCCAGGAGGGCTCAAGAACCAAGTGGGCAAGGAGCCTCTCAGGAGCTCACCAAGCAAAATGTGCAATCTAGAGCTCAGCGCTCTTAGGATAATCAAAATGCCCCCAGAGCCTCTCTCAGGGCTCTAAACGATGTGGGCAATGAGCCTCGTGGCTCGGCAACAACTGTGGCCTCTGGAGCCTCTCGGGGCTCAAAAGACAATGAGGCCGGCTCGGAGCCTTGCAGGCTCTCAAAACAATTATGGGCGATCTGAGCCTCTCGGGGACTCAGGGAACAGAAATGCCTGGGTCGTTGGAGTCCCTCACGGGGGACTCGGGATTCAGCAATGCCCCCAGGAGCCTCAGGGCTCCATACACAGAAATGCGGGCGTCGCGGGAGCGGCCCTCTGCCAACCGGGGCTGCTCTGCTCTCAATGGGGAGGCCCCAGCCCTCCTGCACTCACCGGCTCTCCTGCGTGCTGCTCCGGTGCCGCGGGCGGGGCTCCTCTCCCTTCCAGGTGCCTCAGGACACGGCCGGCTGCTCTCCTCCTCGCTGCTCGGCTCCGGGGGCGGGACTTCCGGTTCGCCTCTCCCGGGCCGCGCAGCGATTGGTTGCCGGTCCAGGCACTTCCGGGTCGTCGCGGGCAGCGCGGCGGCCCGTTTTAGGCAGGCAGGCTCCCTCTTAAAAGTATCCAAGTACGGGGCAATGCTGGGTGGCACCGGCCTTAAATTAAAATATAACACAACGGGGCAATGCCGGGTGGGCACCGGCCTCAAATTAAAAATAAAGCGAGGTGGCACTCGCTACCCCAAAAATCGGCAATATCGGTCCCAATGCCGGGTGGGCACCGGCAATGCAAAATAAAGCGCTCCCAAGCGCTCAGGGTGCACAGGAGAAGCGCGCTCGGCGCTAGAAATACAAGCAAAGCGCTATTGAGCGCTGGGGCATCAGGAAAGCGCTCCTAGCGCTACAAATCCATCAAAAGCGCTTCCAGGCACAGCATCAGCTCCAGCAGGGTCTGGAAGCAGGCAGAGGGGCAAGGCAGGGCCAGAGCCAGCACACTGGGTCTCCAGGCAGGGAGACAGCCAAGTGGCGGTCCTCTTGGCCCCTGCAGCAGCAGCAGCCCCCTCTGGCAAGATCCTAGGCAGAACCAAGAACAGGACAAATTGCATGGGGACACAGCCCCTTCTTATACAGGAAAACCCCTTTGTCTCAGGGTGCAGGGTGGGGGGAAAAACCAGTTGCAGCTGGTTCTGAAGTACTCTGTTTACCCCAGCCACCCTCTCTATTCACTGGCAGGGCTAGGGCCATCAGTCGCACTACAGGGGGTGGAGCCAGCATTGTCCGGGGAAAGTCCAGGCCCATCAGGGACCAGGTGCACTCCTCCCAAGCCATCAAGCATGCTGATCTCACACTCACCACCGGGCAGACCCATCCAGCCTTCCTGGAGCCAGGCTCACCAGCCAGCTCCAGCCAATCACACTGCAGACATATTTTACAGTAATATGCCAAGTCCCAGAAATGGCATTTCTACTCATGACACACACATGCCACATACACCATTGCAAAGCATTCATTCCCACGAACACGCACATACCAAACTCGAGCATGCACTCCCCACACATCAGGAATTACTAGGGACACAGACATTCCCCATGCATCCCTATGGGAGAGCAGGCCAGCCTAACTACATGCACGCACTTTACTCTGGGACACAGTGAAAAAGTGCGCACAGACCAGAAAATCATCCACGCATATCACAGATTAAAAGCAAAAAGATTAGGGGTGAACCTGCCTTAAGGGCCAAGTCCAACACAACCCCCTACCAGCCAAAACGCAGGGCAGACCAATCACCACCGTGATGGACTTACCTGCTTGGGGCGATAAAACCCGGACGCGGGCCCGCAACTGCAGGGACACCCTCCTGTTTTACGCCACTGTGAACCCCTAGGGTTCTTTCTAAAGCTACTGTAGGGATTCACTGGATTACCCCACTGGTACTCTCCAGCTGCCCTCGGCGAGGACCAGGCCCTAGGCCACCCAGGTGCCACTGGTTCCTGCCAGCTCACCAAGTGGGGGGTAGTAACCCCTAGCACATAACAGCCATGCTCCACTCTTCCTGTCTGCAAGACAGGGCTAGACTGCCACTGGTTCTCCAGCCTAGGGTCTACAACCTTAGGTGGACCAGGAGTCTCAGGGAAGGCTCTCCTCCCCTTACCTCTTCTCCTAGGGTTCCTCCTCCTCCTGCGAGGGGTACCCTCTAAACACCATTCTCCCAACCTAGGGTTTAACCCCTCAGGTGGTACCGGGGTCAGAGGTGGGCTTTCCCACCCTCTGCACCCCCTTCCAGAGTCCTGCTTCCTCCCAACCGGGGCGGTACCTCTGGAGAGAGAACTGGTTAGGACACTGCTTACAGTATTCCCACCCTTCAGGTCAGGCAAACCCTGAACCTGGACCTCCAACCTCCGGTCTAGAACCTTTGGTGGAATCACTGCCTGGCATTCCAGGACTTCTGAGGATTCACAGGTCACTCCCAAATCACTCATCTCACTGGACTTCTGTACTCTCCCCACTGGAGCAGTTCTGCCAGACTCCACAACTACAGAAGCTTCGCTCACAGATGCTCCAGGTCCTCCACACACTAGGAGATCTCTCTCAAGTGGACTAACAGGTAAGCATAGGTCCCCACCCTGGTGTTCCCTAAAGAAACCATCCAGGCTCTGAGGCAGGGCTTCGGGCATCTGGGGACTCTCGGTCTCACACTTACTTCCGCTCCACTGAGACAGACAGCAAGCCCCTACACCCTCCTCACTATACTGAGACCTAGCTGGGCTACTCTCACCCTCCTCCACCATGCTGGGTTGGAGAAAACCTGACCCACTATTATTGGAATTACTCACTAGCGGCACTAAGGAACCTCTTGCACTCTCCCATCGGTCGGCTTCCGCTGCAAGCTCACAGGCACTAAATGATCCAAACTTCAACAGGTGCTGGCGCAACTCTGGCACACAATAACTGAGCAGGTGCTCTGTGACAACCATGCAAAACAATCCGCCAGACTTGTTGTTCACGTGAGCCTTTTCCCAATCAAACAGTGCTCCACAACACTCATCCTCAAAGTCTTCCCAAGACTGATGAGGCAGTTTCCTAAGTCTCCTGAACTTCAACCCAAACTCTTCTGCGGGGGAAACAGGCAACATACTCGGGGAACTGGGAGTGGGACTGTCTACACCAACATTTAAAAAGCTGCCACCACTGGACTCCACCCTCCCTGGGGAATCCAGACAATTACACATGCACTCAGGGGGTAACCTACTCTCTTGGGCTACCTTCTCCCTGAACAAGGCCCTCTCAGCCTCTAGCTTGGCATGCTCCAACCTGAGCTGTTCCAACGCTAGCTGATACTCCCTCTCTTCCTTCCTATCCAACCACTCCTCTGGGGACAGGGAAAGGGATGGGGCGCGGGTACTGACACTGGACCCAGCAAGGGACTCCCTATCTATGGGGTCCTCACTCTCTGCTGACATCCATCCACTGTCATCACCATCCAACTCACATTCATCATCAGAATCTTCAGGGCTCCCCACAGACTCACCACCCTCATGGCGTGCGGCCCGGGCCCTATCTCTCTCTCTGTGCTCGAGATCCCACTGACCCTTTTGCCACAGGATCAGGCTGTCCCTAAGCTGGGACTGAGTAACCAACTCACTCACCTCTATGCCTCCGTTTTCGCAGAATCTGACCAGCTCTAACCTACTGTATCTAAACAGACTACAGAGATCAAAAACTGGCTCCATTTTGGCGGACGTTCTCAGGAAAAGTTTGACACAGAGAACCTGGGGGTCTGAGCTAAACAGGAGATTACAATCACAAAATTCAGCAAGATTCCTATCTCAGAACTTGCACTCCACTGTCCAGCGTAACACACACTCATTCACACACAACCCTCCCCTCGGACTGGTAAGGCAGTTTCTACCACCCCTGATTCTCTCAACCTGACCACTAGCGACACAGGTACCAAACTCTGGGAGCAGGGCGGGGAACAAGGTACTGGACAAAATACAAATGACACCTTTCAGGAGAAGCAAAACTGAACTTCCCTAAAAAACAATAATCCCCAAAATGCGGTTATCTAAAAAATGCAGAGCTTTGAAGTGTGGCCTGTCGCCACTGTGGTACAGCGCAAACACAAATTCTTATCCTCACCGCTTGCCGCCAATGTTAGAAACGGGACCCTTGCCGGCCAAGACTCGCGTCGAGGTCAGTCAGGGATCACCACTTCTAAAGTCAGGGCAAGGGAGTCACACACCAAGGCAACCCCCACTCGCCCTCTAGGTAGCGTGGCGCGAGCAGTCTAGGCTAAATTTGGAGGTGGTATGAGTTAAGTATTTGCGCACGCACCCCAGCAACAACACCCAAGGCCCACCACAAAGAAAAGACTCCACACAAGGTTATATAAAAAATAGCCTTTGTATTATAATAAACAAAACACATTAGATAACACACGCAAACTGTACAATGTGCCAGAGGCACGGGCAGAATTTACAAGGGGGATTATGTACAGGACAGGGCCACATGGACCACTGTCAGGGGTAGGCACTTGTTAGAAAATAATACTGGTAGATATACACTTATGTCGTAAACATAGAATGAGTAGCACCAAAATTATAAATGCAACATACATCCAGTAATCACTGGTACAGGAAGGACCTCCTACGCAACCCTAACTCACTGTAGGTAAATCACGCAGGTAACTAGGACCTAAGGAAGGAATACCAACACCTAAGCAGTTAACTCTTAGCAAAGGGAAGGAAACCTAAACATAAACTGAAACATCACTAATCCTCTATGCAGGTCACATTTAGCAAAAGGAGATAACCATAAGAATACCTAATCAGGTCACTTTTAGAAAAGGTAAGCAGAATCAACATTTCACTGTGCAGGTCACATTTAGTACAGTGGATAAACCTAAACAATCCTCTATGCAGGTCACATTTAGCAAAAAGGGGATAACCATAAGACTACCTAATCAGGTCACTTTTAGAAAAGGCACAGGTTAGAACACATGCGCAAGAATCACATCATCAAGTACATTACAATGCGCAGGGTGCACATAGCACAACACTCCAAAAGGGTCCCTCAGGCCAACTGGCCTCGAAAGGGGCGGAATGCCCTGAGTCTCAGTGTCAGGGAAGCTGCGCAGGCAGCACAGCACACAAACCTAAACGTGGCAACTGTCCACTAAGTGCTGGACAGTTGTAAAACAAGATGCACAACGTGGGAGCCAGGAGGGCTCAAGAACCAAGTGGGCAAGGAGCCTCTCAGGGGCTCACCAAGCAAAATGTGCAATCTAGAGCTCAGCGCTCTTAGGATAATCAAAATGCCCCCAGAGCCTCTCTCAGGGCTCTAAACGATGTGGGCAATGAGCCTCGTGGCTCGGCAACAACTGTGGCCTCTGGAGCCTCTCGGGGCTCGAAAGACAATGAGGCCGGCTCTGAGCCTTGCAGGCTCTCAAAACAATTATGGGCGATCTGAGCCTCTCGGGGACTCAGGGAACAGAAATGCCCGGGTCGTTGGAGTCCCTCACGGGGGACTCGGGATTCAGCAATGCCCCCAGGAGCCTCGGGGCTCCATACACAGAAATGCGGGCGTCGCGGGAGCGGCCCTCTGCCAACCGGGGCCGCTCTGCTCTCAATGGGGAGGCCCCAGCCCTCCTGCACTCACCGGCTCTCCTGCGTGCTGCTCCGGTGCCGCGGGCGGGGCTCCTCTCCCTTCCAGGTGCCTCGGGACACGGCCGGCTGCTCTCCTCCTTGCTGCTCGGCTCCGGGGGCGGGACTTCCGGTTCGCCTCTCCCGGGCCGCGCAGCGATTGGTTGCCGGTCCAGGCACTTCCGGGTCGTCGCGGGCAGCGCGGCGGCCCGTTTTAGGCAGGCAGGCTCCCTCTTAAAAGTATCCAAGTACGGGGCAATGCCGGGTGGCACCGGCCTTAAATTAAAATATAACACAACGGGGCAATGCCGGGTGGGCACCGGCCTCAAATTAAAAATAAAGCGAGGTGGCACTCGCTACCCCAAAAATCGGCAATATCGGTCCCAATGCCCGGTGGGCACCGGCAATGCAAAATAAAGCGCTTCCAAGCGTTCAGGGTGCACAGGAGAAGCGCGCTCGGCGCTAGAAATACAAGCAAAGCGCTATTGAGCGCTGGGGCGTCAGGAAAGCGCTCCTAGCGCTACAAATCCATCAAAAGCGCTTCCAGGCACAGCATCAGCTCCAGCAGGGTCTGGAAGCAGGCAGAGGGGCAAGGCAGGGCCAGAGCCAGCACACTGGGTCTCCAGGCAGGGAGACAGCCAAGTGGCGGTCCTCTTGGCCCCTGCAGCAGCAGCAGCCCCCTCTGGCAAGATCCTAGGCAGAACCAAGAACAGGACAAATTGCATGGGGACACAGCCCCTTCTTATACAGGAAAACCCCTTTGTCTCAGGGTGCAGGGTGGGGGGAAAAACCAGTTGCAGCTGGTTCTGAAGTACTCTGTTTACCTCAGCCACCCTCTCTATTCACTGGCAGGGCTAGGGCCATCAGTCGCACTACAGGGGGTGGAGCCAGCATTGTCCGGGGAAAGTCCAGGCCCATCAGGGACCAGGTGCACTCCTCCCAAGCCATCAAGCATGCTGATCTCACACTCACCACCGGGCAGACCCATCCAGCCTTCCTGGAGCTAGGCTCACCAGCCAGCTCCAGCCAATCACACTGCAGACATATTTTACAGTAATATGCCAAGTCCCAGAAATGGCATTTCTACTCATGACACACACATGCCACATACACCATTGCAAAGCATTCATTCCCACGAACACGCACATACCAAACTCGAGCATGCACTCCCCACACATCAGGAATTACTAGGGACACAGACATTCCCCATGCATCCCTATGGGAGAGCAGGCCAGCCTAACTACATGCACGCACTTTACTCTGGGACACAGAGAAAAAGTGCGCACAGACCAGAAAATCATCCACGCATATCACAGATTAAAAGCAAAAAGATTAGGGGTGAACCTGCCTTAAGGGCCAAGTCCAACAGTGGTCAACAAGAGGAGGAAGAGGAGGAGGAGAAGATGGCTTGAAGAACAAAATACCCCATACCAGCCAAGACCACACATTATATGGGAGTTTTTTTCGATCCCAGAGGGGAAGAAAAAAGTAAATGCAGCCAAGGTGACTTGCCTAATCTGTGGTATGGAACTTTCTAGAGGGAACCCTAATAAAAAATATTCATTTTGAAACAACACGATGATACGCCACATGCAGCGCAAGCATCCAATAAACTATTCTGCTGCAGAGATGAGGGAACTGGCCAGTAACCCTCCCCAATCCACAAGCACCACCTCAAAAAGAAAGCAACCCATTCCGTCGGCACCAGAGGAAAGTGAGACAATGCCTTGCATTCAGCCACGATTTGCAGATTTCCGAATTATCTGTAAATATTGTGGGAAGACCATCTCCTACGGAGAACAGAGCGTAAAGCTCATCGTACTTGCTGGGGACAACCACAAATGCCCCAATAAACCCTAATTATTTCTATTTTTTTTTTTGCTCCAGTTGAGCCATTTTCAATTCCCTGTTTTTTCGTTTCTCCCCATGAAAAATACAAAAAAAAATAAAACTGTTCAGAAAACCCCAAAAAAGTTTAAAATGTTAAAAAAACAATAAAAAAATATGAAACAACAAAAAGAAGAAAAAAAACAGTTCTTTTTAGAACTACCTCCAATTTCTAAAAAAAGGCTACATTTTTTAAAAACTCTATTATTCATTTTTCCCCATGGGACGCTCCCCGGTCCGCTCCCCGGTGCGCGTACCGGGCGCTCCCCCAGCGCAAATTAAAAAAAAAATTTTTTTTGCCCTGCTGGGCCCTTTTATGGCCCCACATCAAACCTAGGGGGTCAGGGGGGGGGGGTCTATCCCTGCCCCCTTATGGTCATTTCCCCCTTTGATTTTTCCACCTCTTATGTCTCGATTTTACCGAGACACAAGATGGCGGCCGCTCCAGACTGTTTCGAATGTTTACAGACACCCAAGAGCCAATCAGCTTTCTGTGCGCAAGTCGCGTGGTGCGCCCGGAGCGCTCCCCGGTGCGCGTACCGGGGCGCTGCCATAGATATATATATTTTTTGGAACCTAAATTACTCAAAAACCACTGGAGCACATATCTTGAGACATAGCAAAGGCACATCGGGCTACCAGTCTCTACAATTTTGCCAAGTTTGGTGCAAATCCATTCAGCCGTTCGGGCTAAAAGTGAGTTTGACCGCCCTATGGAAATTAACATGGGGAAAACACGTTTTGGGACCCCCCTTTTATCTCGGCCCCCGCTTGACGAATCCCCCCCAAACTTTCAAGGAAGGAGCGGAGCGGAGCGGAGCGGGCTATTTTCTTGGAGAAATTTGCGAAGATTCGTCCACCGGCGCCAAAGTTATTCCCAATCATATGTTGCGGATTTCCTATGGAAAGTAGATCCTAACTATAACTACCTACTGGCGACCGCCAGTAGGTAATATATATATATATATATATATATATATATATATATATATATATATATATATATATATATATATATATATGTTTCGCTTCCCTTATACCCACCTTACCGCCACCTGCGCCCCCTGACCACAACCCTGCTGGCATCAGTACTGCCCCAGATCACATCACAGACACAATTTTGTGGACCCTGGAGAAATGCTTGCCAGTACCCATGGGGTAGAGTATTCTGGTACTATTCCTGTGTGCTGTGTATCTTTAAAAAGAACTATCATCCTTCAAAATAACAAATGTCTCTTTACCCAATTGATAGGCGTTCAGTCCTTCTGCTTTATGCACACCACCTCTTTCACAATCCCGTTCGCGCAACAACAAAAGAACTCTCCTTAAACAAGTATAACCTTAAGCCAACAAAAGAAGACGCCTCGTTAGGGGTAGTATGGGCTATATAAATGCAATTTCAGCATCGTCGAGCTGCGCAGCACGCGCTATTTTTCTTTTAAATACAAAGATGAACGTAATAGTGTCTTGAAAGCATTTCCTTTTTTTCTTTGTTTCCCGCTCTCATTTCATTTTCTGTGCTCTTTTGCTTGGCTGTTCTTCCTTCTTCCCCCAGCTCCCCTCCCCCTCGTCCCCCTCTCTTTCTGTTCTCTGTCACTTGCTCGTCTCATTAGCTTCTGGATGTATAAATTTGCTGGCTGCCAGATAGGGACATTACACGTGCGGAGAGAGGAAGCTGTTCCAGAGATTGGCTCTGTTTTGTTTTCCTGGCCTTGGTGAAAGCTTATTACAAGCTCGGTGTTGACAGAGGTAAAGGAGCTCAGAACTTTAATGCACACAGGAGGGTGAATGGCAGATTAAATGCTGGGTCACCCGCCAGTGAATACGCCGCCGCTCAGATGTTGTGAAAGCTAATTCGGGAAAGTCTTCAAACTGTCACATCATTTTCTCACTTGACACCTGCCATATAAAAATGTCCGATTGGCTCTGTGATTTGTTTGAACAATTTCCTCTCCAGCCCTCCTCCAGTAATACACCCAGCATTCACCCCCTCACTCCCTCTTCCCGCAATCACCTAGTCTGTTTTCTCACAATTTTTCTTTCCTACCTTTCTACCCCGCTCCCATGCTTTTCGACGCTCTTTCCCATTCGCTGTTTGTCTATTCCAGGTCCATTCTATGCTCTTCCCAGTCTTTCTTTCTCGCACTTTATCGGCCTCTCTCTCCTTTTTCTTTCTTTTTCTTTGCACGGTAGACCTCGCCTTCCAATTTCCCCCATGCATTTAATTTCCTGGCCTTTTCTCCCTCAGTCTACCCTTTATCTTACACCTTTTCCGTTGCTCCATAATCGTTTTCCAATCTCCCACACGCCCCTATCTTTCCCTTCCTTCTTACTTCGACCTTAAACTCGTTTCTTTTCTCTCATCCCACTTCTCTCTCACAATGTACACACTTTCCCTTCCCTCACCTTCGATTTCAGATCAGAGACGTTTTAAGGCATAGGCAAAGTAGGCTCTGGCCCATGCCCCCCGGCCTTTCAGGGCCCCCCTGATAACCTTCTCGAATGTCTGTCTGAGCCAACTGTGTTCTTCAGACAAACCTGCCCTGATGCCCTTGAATGGTTGGTTCTTAAAGGTTGATTGTATGATCCCATGATTTTTCATTTATTTTTAGTAAGGGTGATGTGTGGGTGTTCCTTACAGAAGTTTTGCAGAGAAATGTTGTGTCTATGTTTATTTAAAACATGGAACAACCATAAAAAAGTTTTGTTTAGATCGAAACAGTGCCTCCCTTATGAGAAATGGAAGAGAGTCACACAGATTATTTTTAAGAACATTAGTGAGTTACTGCTGCATCACAGTATTGAAAAAAGACAGCACTGTACTGCCTTCTGATGCACGCATTCTGTATGTTAGATGTGAAACCTTGTAGAACTTGCAATTAAACCTAATCAGTGGCACATATAAGCCGCCTAAACAAGAGTAATTTCCAAGAGCACCTTTCTCTTTAGGCTAAATTTTTCAGTAAAATACTCCTACAAGGAAAGACAAAGACATTCAGTCCTGATCACACCCACGTTCCACTTACAAGCGCTGTTTCCTGAGACTGACATGTGTGAGAGAAGCTTGCTTGGTGTCTGCCCATGTGGGGAGCCAGGTGTGAGTGAGAGTGAGAGAGTGTGTGAGTGAGAATGAGTGTGAGAGTGAGTTTGAGTGTGTGAAGACAGTTGCTGTGCTGCTACCCATACCATACTTGTGAAAGTGAGGCCTGCTTCTGCCTGTTCTGTGTTGGGAATGTGGGAACTCTTTGTCCATCTTCATTGTTTCATGGGCATTTGCTCGTGCTGCTGCCCATATTGGTCTGTTTGTTAGTTTGTAGATTTATATAGCACATCGTATCACCCGTGAGGGTATCTAGGCGCTGTTCATGTGCACAGGGAGATTTTGTGATCTGCCCAGAATCACAGGTTATTGCGCCGATGCAGAGACTCGAACCCGGATCCCCAGCACCCGAGTTGGCAGCTCTGGCTGCTGCACCACATCCTCTCCCTGGTCTGTTGCTCGTGTGGAGGGACTCCACAAGTGTAATCCTTTATTTGCTTGGTCAGTTCTGTATCTGAGATAAGCTTTCAATCGTAATGCATGTTTGGTACCTGAAGGAAGCTTAGATTGTTGTTGCCTGTTCTTTATGTGAGTGTCTTTTGCACTACTGCTGTGTGGGCTGTCCAAAGCATGTTAGCTCTGATGTTGTCTCTGCTGTGACTGTTCTGTTTCTCAGGCAGGCAGGCTTGCACTGTTGCTCTGTTAGTGTGTCCCTTGCGTAAAGGTTTTGTGTTCAGCATTTCACCAATGCTTAAACGTGCCAGATGTGAATATCCCTTAAAGCTATTTGAAACATGCTAGCCAATTATTTTGTGGTACTTTTACTTATTTTTGGGTATCGAAATGGATTGATTGCAATGTGAAAATCTGTTACTGGCTTTCAATTTTGACATCCATAATAGTCTGCTATAATCTAGTCTGCAGAGCGCTGTATACAAGTGAAAGCATTCATCTACTCTGTGGCTAGATATTTTCCCACATTAATACTTAAAAGATAGCTTTATACATGCTTACATGACCTTTCTAACACGTAAGCATGCAATCACTCTGCAGGATAGTAATTTTCTCTCATTTTGAGACTCTAGCCAGTAACAAATCTGTACCTTGACGTATACTTTACCTGTAAAGAGCCTGGGAGAACTGGGTAAGAGGTACTCCTGTTTGATGGCTTAAGTGGTAAGTTTTATGTAAACTAAGTTACAGGTTGTGTGTCTGATATCTCAGCCAGAAATATTTCTTTAACATAGGGGTTACTTTTGCTCTCAGAGAACTGAGCCTGTACCTTATGGGTAACCTGACGCATAGATTTGCATTCAGATGCTGCAGCATATAAAGTTGATGTAACCTGAGCGTAGCCAAGCTGTTAGAGGACTGCGTCTGTAAGATCTGTGTTATTAGAGGGATGCATTGCTGTCAGATTCCTAATTGATAGAACTGCTGTATAAAACTGGAGTCTATGAAATCTGTGTAAAAAGTGTATTAGACCTGCCTGAGGTCTGAACTTGTACAAACCGTGTAACAAGAGGGATATCTCAAAAACTTTGGAAGATCTCTACAACTTTTAGTGGTAATACCTGAGCCTGTAAAGCATTTATACCCTTGGGTGCGAGAGCTTTCCTGTGTGATGCCTCAGCCTATGTTAAGATATATGAAACCTGAGACAATGCTTTCCTATTGATAGCATGTCTGATTTCTGTTAAAAAAAATTTTTAAACTGCTCACAGTTAGCATTAAATGACCCTGAAAAGGCTGCAATACATCCTACATTTTTCTTAATCTAGGCATTTATTTTTAAATCTTTCTTTTCAAGTTTACTGATGTTCAAATCTGTCTCCTATGTTTTTTAAAATTATTTTTATTGATGCTTTTGACATAGAATAGAAGCAAAAACATTTTGTGAAACACATCATGACATATCATATAGTATAGACCTTCATGACTCATATAAAGTTGCTATTTATGTGTGTCCTCAGTTGCCTCCCCAGTACCTCCACCACTCCTATATCAAATGTCTGGTCAGTAATGACCAGTCCTCCAAGTTATTATCGGCCAAATACTCATCCGTGCAGATAATTCCATAATGTCTCTCCCAAAGGATTTTGTATCTGGTGCTGTCACCCTCAGAAGTCTGATTTCTATTTGCCTTTTCGCCAACCCCAACAATGTGAAACTGTACGGTATTCTCTTCCCCTTGGGCAGTTCTGTCTCCAATGCTTGTCACACTGAAATTGTAGTCCTTCTTCCTTAGCCAGGAATTCATATGGAGAATTGGATCTTAGAGGAGTGTAATTTGTACCACTTAATAAGTCTAAATCTTCAAAACATAGTTTCACAATTTTTGGTTAGACCCAGTGCCCCTGTCTGTGCACTGACAGTGAACTGGCCTAAGCGGGTATGAAAGAGCTGAAATTGTACAGTAGCGGCTGGCGTTAGGGAAGAGTGGCGTGGCGAGAGAAGGGGTGTAGGCGGGAAGGGGGCAAGAAAGACAGAAGCAAAGGAAGAAGAAAAAAGAACTTGCTTGCTGACTGAAGCCCGTCTCATCGCCGGTCTTTAGCTCCTCTCGTGGCTTCACTGCAGGCAGAGGCTCCCAGCCTGCCCTGTGGCCAATCCTAGAAGCTGCTCTCATGAATGAGAGTAGATTCAGGATTGGCCTGAGTCCCTTGATTATGCTCCCATGGATATTGGGATCCTCTGCCTGCTGTCTCCAACCCAGCAATGCAGCTCGGACTGGAGACAGCCCAGTATGCATGTGAGTTTGGCCAGCCTGAGATGGCCAGCCAAACCTAGATGCGCACTGATAGCAGTACCTACTACTCCCCCTTGTGACTGCCTCTGCATTGGCCCTGCCCCCAGGACTCGGCACTTAGAAATTGAAAAATAAAACAATAATAAACCTGTTTGAAGCTGCTGGCAGGGGGGAGGGGGCTGAAATTCAATATTAAATTAAAAAAATATTGTGAACAGGGGCCCCAAAAATGTGTTTGGCCCGGGTGGCCCCCAAAATCCTTAAGATGTCCCTGTTTCAGATTGTCTTTCTCTCTTTCCCTCGGCTTTTCTGAAGACATGCTCTGAACTGTGTCTTCAAATGTGTTTTATATTGTATATGGTTTTCATTAAAATGCTGAAAAACATTTTAAATTCTCAATATGTTCTATTTTCCTCGCTGTAGATCCAGACGAGTGCTCTCTTTTGCTTCATTGCCTTTCCTCGCCTTTTAATGCACACTGTCCCCTCCATCCCTCTATTTCCTTTCCTTTACCTCTCTCAGGACTTCCTTTTGTTTACCTTTTCACTTTCTTCAAGTTCGGACCCTTTTCTTCTTTTTACATCACATTCTGACAGAAATGTTCACTTTCCTTCTTTCTGTCTCAGGCTTTGCCTTGCCTAACCTTGCCCCTTCCATCTACAATGATGAAAGTCAACAGCTATTGTTACCAGTTTTCCTATTTCGCTAGACCCAAATGTTTTTCTAAATTCTGGCTCTGACTTGGTGTCCTCTAACGTAAGGAGCCAGCAGCACATTGGCATACCCCACATGTAAGTGTCTTATATTTTACTAAAAAAAAAAGGAACACGTTTTTCCTCACTTGTATGTGTGATGGTCCTTTAAATTAGGTTTATAAGTTGGCACCATTGTAGGCGCGGGGTACCCCGAAATTTTAGATACATAAAATTGTACCTCAATCACAATGGCCACAATTCACTGGAGTAGGAGATGGTGTTAAACCTCAATTTCATAAAGCACAGTATTCCCGTGTTATGGTACCTCACAAAATATAAAAAGCTGAAATAAAATTCATTAAATAAATTGGCCATTCAATAATCGGGTTCTAAATGAAAATGTAAGTTAAAATGTTTTATTGCTATTTCAAAAGTAGGCTATACAGAATCAATGCCATGAAGGCTCTCAATGTAAAGTTATACAGAGAAATGGAAGATCAGAAATTACTTTAAGTCCAAATGTGCAGCAAAATCGCGAGAGTAACAAACAGTATCACACGAAAGTCTTCAGGTTCGCCCCAAAATCAAGTTTTTTTAAAACTTTATTTTCGCCTATAGTATTACAGAATCTGCAGACTCACTGTAGCAGGAGCAAATGTAGCATTTCGTCAGCAAATCAGAGCACATGGTATGTTATGTTGCCTAGTCTTGTAAAGCGCGTAGATATCCAGGACCGGGCTTCCCAGTGCTGACAGGAATCAAACAGAAATGTATTGGTTCGGAAAAGTGGTGGGTCTTCAGTTTTTTTCGTTAAATTGAACAAGTTGCTGCTGGCTCTGAGGTAACTGCGCAGGTAGTTCCAGAGTTTAGACACCCTAGGCTCTTTTAATTCTGGTGATAACCAGGTGGGAGCGATTGTTGGAAAATATACGTCATATTGCCTTAACACTCAAGCACTATCCCACGACATGAAACATTATTCAGCATTCTCTATGCTAATGTCGCCCGTAGATGTCGAACAAAACTAGCTACATCAACAATAACGTGTTATGTGACTGAATATGCATGGTGAAACAACAGATGGACCTGGAAAATGTTGTGGTTGTAACCATGCTGGGGGAAAGTTCACCAAGTACAAAATTACAGTAACAGTGGAAATAAACCAGTACCTTTCAGCTTGACTGCAGTGCGGCAGAATTTGTGAGGACAGAAGTGTGGAGGGGGTGGGGTAACGTGGGTGAAAGAAATGTCTTCCACTTTAGAAAAATCAAGTCCCTATGTAAACTGTGATCTAGTTAATACATAGCGGGGAATCACATTTCTACACATCATAGAGAAATTGTTTCAAAAGCAACAGTATCATATCAGTGTGTGTGTTTATTTGTATAAACCTATATATACATATATATATATATATATATATTACCTACTGGCGATAGCCAGTAGGTATATATAGTTAGGATTTTTTCCCTATGGGATTTCTGAAAATTCTATGTCTAATAACTTTGGCGTTTGTGGACGGAATTGGCTGAAATTTTCAGGAAAATGGCACATTTTGTTTCTGAGCAGCTCCTGGAAATGTGGGGGGGGTTCGTCAAGGGGGGGCCGAGAAAAAAGGGGGGTCCCAAAACGCGTTTTTCCCATGTTAATTTCCATAGGGCGGTTGGACTCACTTTTAGCTCGAACGGCTGAATGGATTTCCACGAAACTTGGCAAAATTGTAGGGACTGTTAGCCCGATGTGCCTTTGCTAGGTCTCAATATATGTGCTTCAGTGGATTTTGAGAAATTAACGTTTAAATCAAGATATATATCTGTAACAGCGCTCCGGGCAGCGATCCGGTCCGCTTACTTTTCGCTTATCGGAACTTTGCGCGCAGAAAGCTGATTGGCTCTCCGGTGTCTGTCAACATTCTAAACAGTCCGGAGCGGCCGCCATCTTGTCTCTCGGTAGGATCGAGAGAGAAGAAGAGGTGAAAAACGAAAGGGGAATTTAATGAAAGGGGGCAAGGTATCCCCCTCTTGACCCCCTAGGAATGTTGTTGGGGTTATTAAAGGGTCCCGTGGGGAAAATAAAAAAAAAAATGGTTTTTCACGGTAGAAGCGCTTCACGGGCCGCGAACTGGGCCGCAAACTGGTAGCGGCCGCCATCTTGTCTCTCGATAGGATCGAGAGAGAAGAAAAGGTGAAAAACTAAGGGGGAATTTAATGAAAGGGGGCAAGGTATCCCCCTCTTGACCCCTTAGGAATGTTGTTGGGGTTATTAAAGGGTCCCGTGGGGAAAATAAAAAAAAAAATGATTTTTCACGGTAGAAGCGCTTCACGGGCCGCGAACTGGGCCGCAAACTGGTAGCGAAACGGGAATTCGCCATTTTGTGCTTCGTTTTAATTGTTTAGAGACAAAAATTATCGCCGCACATCGGCCACAATGCATGAATATCGCTGAAAAGTCAGCGATATTCATGCATTATCCAGCAAATGCTCTTAGCCATGTTATCCACCTTCCATTGGATAACATGGCTAAAAACTGCTCTGTGCGTGAGCTTTTTTGTGTTTCAAAATTTAATAACATTTCTAACATTTAACTAGTTTATGAATTACATATAAAAATGATTAAAGACTCAAACAATTTTTTAATATTACATACAATTTTATTTTTCGGATTGTTTTTCAAAATTTAATACAACGTCTAGCATTTCACTGTCTGATATGTGTTCTTGTTCAGTGAACATAAGTTCCAACATTTGACCGTCATCATAATGATGTAAATGATCCACAGATTCTACACATTGAACTAATTCATGGTCCCGTGATTCATCCATGAAATCTGAGTCATCATTGTCCTCAATAACTTTTTCTGTGTTGTTCTCCAGAACAATTTCGAAGGAAACATTCTGCTCACCTTCCATTTTATTGCTGTAATTTGCATAAAAAATAAATATATCAGTAGAGATAGGGCACTGTTGGGTTTAAGTTCAGACAGGCACTTGTGAGTTTATAACAGAGAAGTAATCTATGGGCACTGTATGGTTTCAGGCGTGAAGTAATATATATATATATATATATATATATATTCAATGAAAAAACCATAGGTTATAGTCCATATATAGTTAGGAATTTGCATTTACAAAACCTTGAAAATTCAATGAAAAAACCATTGGTTTTAGGCCATATATAGTTAGGGATTTGCATTTAGAAAACCTTATTTTACTCGCATAAAACCATTGAAATTCCATATATAGTTATAAGCGCTAACTATATATCGCGCACCCGCAATCCACTGCTGATGATGTCACATATTACATCATTCATGACATGGTTAGTGACATCACTGATGACATCACTGATGACATCTCAAATGACATCACTGATGACATCACGGATGACATCACTGATGACATCTCAAATGACATCACTGATGACATCACTGACATCTCATTTGACATTACTGATTACACCACTGATGATATCATTTATGTGATAATACATCTTCAGACTCTAATATAACCTTAGATACACTCAGTGTAAACAGGCACTCACAGACTGTCACACATCCATGGAGTTACTCACACACCTAGTCAGTCATGCAAAGAATCAATCACAACTCCATTTCCTCAACTATATAGTTATACACATTTTACTTATTCAAACATATAGTAACACATATTTACTCTCTTATACAATCCCTGATACAAGCTCACAGTGATTCATACAGCCACTCACACATTCACTGGCTCTTATCCACAGTTATTTATATATGTCAACTCTCACATGTATTGTGTTTTACATACGTACTTACTTGCACATGTAGCACTGAGATATCCATTCACTCACCAACACACCCATGCACAGTCAACCGCCCATATAGCTGTTTCCACATGCACTCTTGAACTCATACACCTACTGAATCAACTGCTTACACATCTATGCACAGAGTCACACACCTCCCAGCCACCCACACACACACTCAGCCTCCCATTCAAATACTTGGGCAACCAATCAATAACCCATACAGTTACTCATATAGCTACTGATCAACACATGCAGCAGCTTACACAACAACAGACATACTGATGCACAAATTAAGACAGTTTAGTCACTAACCCATGCACTCAGTGAGACACATTTAATCACTCACTCATACAGTCAGTCATGCACCTACTAAATCCTTCATCCAGACACTTATACATCCACTCATTCTTCAATATGTAAGACATATTTTAACTTTACAGAAACATACAGTCACTGATGTCACTAACCATGTCATGAATGATGTAATATGTGACATCATCAGCAGTGGATTGCGGGTGCGCGATATATAGTTAGCGCTTATAACTATATATGGAATTTCAATGGTTTTATGCGAGTAAAATAAGGTTTTCTAAATGCAAATCCCTAACTATATATGGCCTAAAACCAATGGTTTTTTCATTGAATATATATATATATATATATATATATATATATATATTTTTTTTTTTTTTTTCTTTCACAAAAAGTTCCTCAGATGCGAGACCGCACTCTAACAACCAGTAAATTACTCTCTTTATTAGACCGATATGTGGCTTCTCTCCCCATTGTAATCCCTGGGCTGACGCGTTTCAAAGCGATTCTGCTTCTCTTCAGAAGCCGTGTCAGCAGGATTCAATTAAGGCTTCACTTCTCTCCCCTGCATGCTTTATAATCTCCGTGGCTTCCGGTGCTCCACTCTCTTCATTACTTGTTTTGTATTGCATACTGGGAGTGGAAGTACTCTCTGCTCTGTTCCTCCCCTTCAGTGGGTTATCCTGCTAACACGAAATTCGGGACATTATTTACAGCCCTCCAGTGTGCTTCAGGAATATATATATACATGTAATTGAATGTGAAAAATACAGTTTGCATATTGGGAGGGAAGAAGGGGGGCAAGCACACCGACTACCATTTTGTGTGTGTAAAAGGCCGCTTTATTGAAACAGGTGCACATCACATTTATTAAACTGGCAAACTGCCTTACAAAACTGAAACCTCTCTAAACATCGAGTTACCTGACCCCTTTTTGTTTTACTCCCCCCACCCCTACGATCCCCACATGATAAAATCCCCCACCCTGCAATATACAAACATATAACTCAATTACATCATACTATCCAGTTTTATCCCCTACCTCCTAACTCCAAAACCTCCCAAGACCTACAGACCTATTTGCCTTCTTGCAACTGTAACTAACTACCCTCTAATGTCAACTCCCAAACTGGTTACGCTTTCCCCGCTCCCGTTTCCCAACTCCCCAAACTTCACGAGAAAGTACCGAAATCCAGCCAAACTTGGCCAACATCAAAAACAACTCCGCCAGCACCTGTTCCAAGCGACAACTTACATATAAACATCCCCTGTGCACCTGTCCCAACCCAGCCACCTGACACAAAAACCCTTCCTGTCCTTACCTTCTCAGCACAAACAAAATCCCAGACCCAAAAACCTAGGGAGGGTGGGCGGGGACAAAAAGCTCCTGACTAAACACGTTCCCAGCCACCAGGTCTCAGTATCTAAAATGGTGGCTGGGAACACTCGGGAACGCTATTTATGCTTAGGGCTTTGGGCTCCTTCTGGGCGGCTTATGGGCTATCTTTCCAGCCCAACGCGGCAAAATGGCCGCTCGCTTGTTCTCCCCCCTTCCCCCTCCCAAATCTGCCCGGGGGGCAGACCTCGCGGCTCGGCTGCCCCCCAAACCCCCCTTGGGAGGGAAGAAGGGGGGCAAGCACACCGACTACCATTTTGTGTGTGTAAAAGGCCGCTTTATTGAAACAGGTGCACATCACATTTATTAAACTGGCAAACTGCCTTACAAAACTGAAACCTCTCTAAACATCGAGTTACCTGACCCCTTTTTGTTTTACTCCCCCCACCCCTACGATCCCCACATGATAAAATCCCCCACCCTGCAATATACAAACATATAACTCAATTACATCATACTATCCAGTTTTATCCCCTACCTCCTAACTCCAAAACCTCCCAAGACCTACAGACCTATTTGCCTTCTTGCAACTGTAACTAACTACCCTCTAATGTCAACTCCCAAACTGGTTACGCTTTCCCCGCTCCCGTTTCCCAACTCCCCAAACTTCACGAGAAAGTACCGAAATCCAGCCAAACTTGGCCAACATCAAAAACAACTCCCATTCAGGATTGAGACTCAGCTTACCACCAAGTAAGCTATCCCGGCTTGCCACTTGGCCTTCTTTACAAACGAAAGCTCCACCATCCAAATCAACACGTCCCGGGCTATGAAAACCTTTCCTGACCTTCACGAGCAACCATTGTCGATAACTATACCCCCTCCACTTCCCTTGCGCATCCAAAAGAAATTCGCTGCGCACATAACGCCGATACCACTGCGGAACACCGCCACTGCCGCGTAATGTCCCCCCGGCCGCACCACCGTCCATACGCTTCCGACGCCCCACAACTCCGAAGCCGGAACGTGCCCTGCCACTGCCATCCTCCCCCCCGCCCTTACCTAATGCGTCCACCCCGCAAACCTCCCCGACACGTACCACCCTGCCCGCAAAAAACACGGTGTCCCCCCAGCACATGCATTTCCGACGCTACCCCCATGTGCTATGCCCCTAGAAACTCTAGCAGCCCCGATATCCGCTGCAGCTTGTCTGCCGGCAACCCGGCCTCCAGCAAAACCCGTGTCCAACCAACCCAAACATTGACCGCGCCATGCCGGCCCCACTGTCTTCGAATTTCCAACACTGGCACTTTATGCCATGCCTCATCACCTCGAGCCGCCTCAACACCTGCCGCTGCTTGCCTGCCGGAAACCGTGATTCCAGTAAACACCAATACCAGCTCAATACCCAGAAGTGACAGCGCCGTGCCTGGCCCCACTGTCTTTTGACGTTCCAACATTGGCACCTCGTACCTTGCCTCCATCCCCTCGAGACGCCTCAACATCCGCCGCCGCCTGTCTGCCAGCAACCGTGTCTCCAGCAACACAAGTCACGCTCCATACCCAAATTTGACCGTGCCATGCCGTCCCCCTGTCTTTTTACTTTCCATATTGGCTCTTTGTGCCTTGCCTCCATCACCTCCAGTAAGCACCAAGAACAGCTCAAACCAAACTTGACAGCGCCGTGCCTGGCCCCACTTGTCATTTGAAATTCCACACTGGCACCGTGTTCCATGCTCCCCTCACCCCCGGCAGCCTCCACATCCGCCGCTGCTTGCCGCCGGCAAACGTGTGTCCAGCAACACCGAGCCCAGCTCCTTCCCAAAATTGACAGCGCCGTGCCTGGCCCCACTTGTCTTTCTGAATTTCCCCACACTGCCACTTTGTGGTTCGGCTCCATCACCTCGAGCCGCCTCAACATCCGTCGCTGCTCGCTTGCCGGCAACCGTGCCTCCAGCAACAACGAGACCAGCTCCTTACACAAAGGTGACAGCGCCGTACGTGGCCCCACTGCCTTATCCGGCGCCCATGTCACCCCAAGGACCTCCGTGATCTCCTGAAACCTGTCCAGCCCACCTGGCAGTTCGTGGAGTCCGGGGCCCCGCCCCGAAAAAAGAGTCATCTAGGCAGGGCTGAAACTCCCCAGTGACCCGTTCGTTCCCTAAAACAATTGCTGGAACCTACGAAACCTTCAACCACGCGCAGGAACTCGCGCAGCCCCTCGGCAAAGCCGTGTCCCCCTACCTAATGAACCTACATTTGGCAAACAATATTCCCCAGGAACTGGGCCCAGTCAAAGAATATAATAAAAAGTGGTCCTTAGGGAATTATTCTAAAGTTATTTTACCTTCAGCTGTGTCACCATAGTGAACAACCTTCCCTAACGCTCCAGGGATTATTATCTAATCAAAATGTTGCAGTGTTCATAAGCTACCTAAGAGCCTATCTTACGTACATCCCCAATGTTAAGCCATATATCATGCATGTCTGGCGACTCCAATATTTAGCTACTCAGGTTTACCACGTGCGGTGTTGTCTTGTGCGGTGTTGGTTGACCCTTTTCCCCACACTATCTGGTCAATATGTGCCATTCGCCATAGAACATTATTCCTCCCTTATATACCTAATCCCAATACCATGCTCAGTAGTCTTATCCATGGAAGAGTGTCATAGCGTTGACGTTTGTTCTCACACACCATTATCCTGATACCCTCTTCAGGACAATTGTTGCACCATGAATCTATTGTAAAATCACACATGCACCAACCAGAACATATTTACGATCAATCTCCTAAGAACATGTATATGTATCGTCTGCCCACCCCACACGGAATGCCCCCAAGCGCATATTCATAATGTCCCTGCACCCATTCCACACCCAACGTGTCCCGCGTGTCCGAACACCACTACACCCTCACAGATTCGTGGAGTCAAACGTAACCCAGGTCCCATACGGCTGTCCAATCCGTGGTGCCGCACCATACTACTAGGCGACATGCACACTCCTCCAACCTCCATGTTTCCTCAGTACTCATCAACACGACCGGCCACTAAGACCTAAACGTCTGTTCCTAAAAAGGAACCAAAGTCCGACACCGCAACCACATGAAATTTACTCCGCCTCCTACCGCTGTGTAATCATGCACCACTCCGTATCCCTTACCTCCCGCCTCTCTTTGAGCAGAACTAAAATTGAACACATGCCTCAACAGTACCTATATTCTATCGTGTTATGAGACCTTAGCGCCCCCATGAAGGAATCCCACTGCACTTACATCCCCTGTACTTTGCCCGTGCAACCTCGCAAGGAAACCTAACGTGACAAACTAAAATAATGACCGAGTTCCGTGCATAGCACTGTACAACCCAACAAAACCCCCAGCCACGGTAGAAAACTTACAGACCCATGGTTGCCTAAATCAGTCCTCCTCTCACAAAACTCGCTTCAACAGTCGAGTGCTTCGCTGGTGCGGTGCAGCTACGCTATGGTCGCTCCTGCGATTACGCGACCCAACTGCACGGCAAACGTGTCGGCCATAATGGTATGGAGTCCCATGTCTGACTTCACCTCTAACACCACGGGCACGTGCTAATAGCCCCCAATATCCCCAACTTCTCTGCGACAAACTCTGGACCACCTTAAAGGCATAGAATTACTGATGCCTTATACCCCGTCTAATGCCTCTATTCCCACCCGCAATAGAGATCTCTTACTCGGCTGCATGACCCTACCTCACCCCGGCGATTAACACACACTCCTGCCCGACCTTGCGAGCCACAACCTTGGTATAACAACCTACCCACCGCTACCCACTCAGGGGTACTCCTGATCCCCAAAAAGCCCCTTTTTCTGTCCCTTAAATGCCGCTTGTCGAAAAAGGAACACTTAACCATAACGCCGCGTCCTCCATTTGTAAATCTCGCTATAGCTTATTCTCATATATATTGGAACTAATTGGTCGGAAACGAAATATACCACAACCTCCTGTCCAATGTAAGTCAACATCTGCCCATAGCTTTGCATGACCACAGGCCTCCTCCAGTATTCCCACAACTATACAAAATGTTGTCTCAGCTAACACCACCACCTCGTTCTATCTAAGAGCGCTTAGGCTTACCCTTGATGCCCGCGTAAGGACCCCCCCAATCCTTCCGGTAGACTGATTGTCGCAGGTTGCCCATCCATCTTACCCTACTGGCCGAATACGTTGAGGTTCCCAGAAAGCCTGATGTGGCAACGACGAACTCCTATGCTAGATACAGTACAAGTGTGCTAGAGCGTGTATAAGGAAAAGCACGTGACAATGAAATGAATATCCTTGGCCTCAAGGCATGTAAAGCTGGCACGCGAGCATTTCACAATTGTAGCCCCCAATGTCATCTGCATTGTAATCGTGTGTAAGGAAAAGCACATGACAAAGAATTGAATATCCTTGGCCCCCACGGCATGTAACGCTTGCACGCGAGCATTGCACCATTGTAGATGTCACCTGCATTGTCTTATAAAAGAGGCGAAGCCTTCACCATGTCCCCCGCTGATTTGATTGGTAAACGCAATTTGCTGTTGCTCCATGGCTGCTGACGATCCCCAAGCCGCAGAGGGCCCTGTGGGTGTGAAGGACTGCCGAGCCCGCCTGGGGCCTTCCTACTCCCCAAGCCGCTGGGGGCCCTGTGGGTGGAGGGACTGGCGAGCCCGCCTCGGGCCTTCGTAACCAGCCGCGTCGAGACCCTCGCGCACTCCGGGCCTGCTGCAGGAAGCACAGCCCTCCCTTCTCCTCGGTGCCGCTGGGCCGCCCCAAGCCATACCAAGTCTGGAGCCCCACGCCGGCCGCACCCCTGCCAAAGAAAAGGTACTGCTGGTGTACTGGGACCCTGAACCGCGTGCCCCCCCTCACTGCCCCCCTTTTTCTCCCCAACCCCCTCGTACCCTCTCCCTATTAACCCCCTTTACCCCCGGTTCCCCAGGAGGCAGGTAAATGAAAGAGTGCTTCTGCTGCTATAAACTGAGATGGGACTGTCATTAAAGGAGACGCCCCTCCCCCTCCCTCTAGTTGCAACACCTCCTTTTCCTTACAGTGATTGATAAATACGTAGTAAACGGCACAAACGCGGAAAATGCAGGCACACCATGCATGCTTTCCTCTAGACTTTCCATTTCTGGCATAAAATATAGGAAAGTCACATATTACAACGCTTCGAGAAAATATCTTCATGGTTACTCATTTTATTTAATTCAAGGAAAACAAATGCTGACGTTTTATTTTTAAAAGAGATGCATGTACAAATGCAATGAAGTGACTGTAATGAATGTCTGAGTCACGCGTATCTATATTCACCTTCATTAGTTAATGGCGACAGGGGGAACAATCGCCTGTTTAATGGTTTCATACAGTGATGTGGTGTCTCTAACGAGAAATACAAAATGCACCTGAGCACTCCAGCTAGAAGTGGCGCAGAGTAAACATAATTGTTTCTCACCCAAAAACGTTATCTCTCTCTTCACAGATCGACTATTCCTGCTTTAATCCTGGACACACGCGCCTCAGCCGGCAGCGTCTGTGAAGTACTATGCATGACGCCATGCGTGGTCATTTCAAGTCTATCAAAACAATAATTCCCACATGTCCTTTGTATCTTAACCCATACGCCGCCCTCCCCGCCAATTTCCTTCCTAAATACTGCGAGGCGCCGCTGACAGCGCGCCTCGTCCGCCCTCCCTGCATCATTGTGTTCCCCGCACCGCCTGTCACAAACAGGGCTGCGCTCGTGACATCCGCGCAGCCCTGTGACACCTACCTGGCAACGGCAAACTCCCGTGGCGGCGCGCAGGCGATGGCCGCCGCCGCCACACCGCGAAGGCACGCCGCGCCGGACCCCTCGCCCAGCCGGGTAGTGCATCGAAAACTCGCCTTAAAACTAGCGCAAGCTGCCGAAAAATCAACAGCCAGCAATAAACTTAACGAGAACGACAAAAAGCTCCTGACTAAACACGTTCCCAGCCACCAGGTCTCAGTATCTAAAATGGTGGCTGGGAACACTCGGGAACGCTATTTATGCTTAGGGCTTTGGGCTCCTTTTGGGCGGCTTATGGGCTATCTTTCCAGCCCAACGCGGCAAAATGGCAGCTCGCTTGTTCTCCCCCCTTCCCCCTCCCAAATCTGCCCGGGGGGCAGACCTCGCGGCTCGGCTGCCCCCCAAACCCCCCTTGTTAACAACACAAAAAAATCTTCTACAGCATACGACGGCTGATTTACTCAAATAGGTGAATGTATGTCTATGTCCACCTTTCTTTTTTCGTACTTGCTGTCTGATGATAGTGAGTAAGTAAGTAAGTAAACTTGATTTGTTTCGATGAATTAAAATCTTACAAAAGAGAAAGCAATAAGTAAAATTCATAAGAGAAAGTCGTCGGTGAGGAGATGTCAGATGTTTATTCTGTTTGGTGGATGAGGGCTCCAAGCAAGATTAGAAACTGATGTAGAATTTGTGGTTGCATAAGTATTGCTGGAGTTTTTCAGGCACATACTTGTCCAGAGACCTCCCAGAACCCTAAGTTAAAAGTGTGTGTGTGTGTGCAGATGACAAGAAATGAGTCAGGCTATGATGGAGCGAGGTGGAATTGCAAAATTTTGCGTACCCCTTGCGAAGTCATACTTCAATAACTATAATTCGTACTAATGGAATGCTATGTGTGATCAACCAACATAGAATAAGAAATACATCGACACGAATACACGCGGGAAACTAATTTTGCTCATGTTGCAATCATAATCAACTAGTTATGTGATTTTGTCATGTTCCAAACTAATGAGCAGCTTTAAGATAACTGAATGCGGCATAAATGTGCTTTTGTTTATGTGTTTTTGTTACAAAACGTGAGGTTAAAGTGAGTATATTGCGTTTAAGTGTGGCTATTTGCTAGGTAACTATTAACAGGGAAAACCTTAGTAAGGGGGGAGGTAAACAGAAAGGTTAAATCACTTAAAATTAATGTTTATTGTGTTTGTTTCTATGATAGTTCCCATTTTGATTCATGAGGCCTAAAAGAAAATGGAGTCACTCGATTATTGTGGCCACAAAATAAATATGCATGCGCAAGTCTGAATGCGAGCTGCTTGTGCCTGGAGTGACTACGGTTCAAGGACATGTTAGCCTGGAAGTGCAGATGGCTGCCAAAATGATGAGCACAATGGTACAGAACGTGGGAATACAGGCTAATGTTACTTGTTTGTTTAGCGAAACAGACAAATGGAGTTGTTTTAATGTAAGTTACTAACTGATTTTGTCAAATATCTTGTAAATACGGCTTCTCGAAAAATCCTGTAAAGGAGGGGTCAGTCTGCGCTGCAGAAGCTGGAGCGCTGGTGACATCAAAAGTGTTGCGCTGGGATTGGTCCTTGTGACCAAGACAGAGTAGAAGCTGATAGGTTCATCACGAAAAAGCAGCAGTATGATTGGTTAAGCCATAAGAAGACGTATCTTGTTCTAATTGGTGCGTTAGTGTAAACCACGCTGTGATAGGTTGGTGTTACGGAACAGCAACAGGGAAGTACGCAATCTTTTGAAAGACTGGGAATTTATCAAAAATGGATTACTATTACGGAGAGGAAAGAAAGAAACCTTCATGGTTTAAGAAGTTGAAAAGTGTGTTTGTAAAGGATAAAGAAATTATCACAAGAAAGGGAAAAATACTTCCGCCACCAAAAACGCCTGCTTCCTATATGTTGTCGGAATATGGTTACCATACGTGTGTTTGGTTAGAGAACTGGGTAAGGTATACCAAAAATGATGGTGTATTAGCTTTCCCGGAAGGAGGATCACTCGATTTGGCAGTTTTGAGAAATTTGAGAGAAAACATGATGAATCTTGACCCGAGACCTAGACCGACTCAATTTGAAGCTCTAGCTGAATGGGAGGATGAGATGCATGAGTTGGGAAGTGAAAGATTGCTAGGGCATATCAGACCCCGAGGTAGATTTAGAAATCTATGGGGAGAGACACATGAGACTAGAATGCGCAGATGGAGAAATGCTAATATGTGTGATGGCATGTATCCAGTCAGATTAGTGGATGATTATTAAGGGTGGGCGTAGTTTTTGAAGTAGCGCTACGCGAATCTACGCGAAGTGCACTTCGCACTACGCAAACTTCACGTAGCACTACGCGAGCTGCGTAGTAGCATGTTCGCACTGTGCAAGATGCATTTTCAATGATTGCACAGTGCGGACAAGCATCCGGCACTGTGCAATCATTGAAAACGGCATCTTGCACAATGCGAGCTGTAGTTTTCTGCTGCTCGAGTAGATTATTACTCGAGCGGCAGCTTTCTCAATGCGAACTGGTAGTTTCTCATTCAGAGCGGTCGCGAACATGCGCAACCACTCACAATGAGAAACCTTACCTCCCCGCATTGAGAATCTCGCCGGGATGTCATTTTGCTTGCTCGCGGTCGCGAACATGACGTTCAGGACCGCGAACAAGCAAAAAATGAACGCTGCACTATGTTACGCTGCACTACGCGTGTTCGCACTGTGCTACGTGCAGCTCGCGTAGTGTGAAGTTGCGCAAACTTCGCAAACACCGCAAGCGTAGCGTAGTGCTTTGCCCAGGGTTAATGATTATGAAGGACGGAAATGTACAGAAAAGAGAAAAAATATAGAAACAGGGAATCAAAGCTATGGTGAAAGTGAAACAGAGGATGCTGTACTAGAGCAAATATTAAATAGAAGACCACCACCGTATCAACCAGGTTATTTATGGACTACACCTAATGCTCCAATGGTAGATGAGAGGATTAATGAAACCCCAAAACAATTTTCTAATTTTAATGATGTACCTGAAAGAGTAGAAGTGAGATATAATCCAAGTACCTCAAGGACAGAACCAAGATTTACTGGTACCCCCAAGCAAAGTAATGAGCGAGGAAATGTAAATAGTGTAGAAAGGCGAGTTGAAGAGCAAGTCAGTACTACTGAATATATAAAATCTACAAATGCCTTGACAGAACAGGTACAGGAACTTACGAAAAACATGGAAGCAGTAACAGTTCCAGTAACGATAGGACCTGTAATTCCAGTATTTGAGAATCAAAGAATAAAAGAGCCAAGTTTGACAATTCCTTTACAACAGAGTTTACAGAAATTAAAAGGAAACATTTACCCTGATTTGTCAAAAATTAGACAAACCAATAATGTAAATCCACCAGAATTGACTTTCAATCAGAGTTTACCCTATAAATATGCGACCGGAGCAGAATCTGATTCCGCTACACCTGAAAGAGCATAGAAAAAATAGACTTAACGCAAACATATGTAGGACCATCAGAGCAGGAATTAGGTGATTGGATCAAAACCTTGAAATTAAAAGAGCATGAATCTAAAGTATTGGACGTAGCAAAATTAAAAGTAGATATGGAAGAATTAATTATTGGGACAATTGGAGCAGATAGATTAAAAACGCACCAAGATGATTAACTTATGTTCATGTGTAAAAGTATAACATGGAAAGCGAAGTCAGTGCATGATCAGCTGGAAAATCTGGCAAATTAATTCGAAATAAAATCTGCAAAGAATAAATCTTTGCAGAAATCCTATAGAGTAGACTTTTCAGAAAAGGACATAGAAAACATGAACACTGCAGGAAGATTAACCCAAATAAAATAATTACTTGTTTTGTTTCGGAAATGGGGAGATGTGAATAAATGGAGAGTGAGATGGGCAAAGAGGAGACCAGTGATAAATTACAATTAGCATTTCCAGTTAGGAAAAAAGGAGACAATTGCAAATGAGTTCCCTATGAGAGAAAAATACCAGGAGGAGGATATGTACATGTTCCATCATGTTCCATGGAGTAGACAGGATATATTATCATTCACAAATGATTTCCCTAGATTGAGAGAAAAACCAGTAGAATGGTATCGACAAGTAGAGAGATTTGTGAAAGTTTCAAAGGTATTATGGGTTGATCTGGATGGATTGTTTGACATAGTTGTGCCAGCAGATTTATGGACTGAGTGTAAAATCACTGTAGATTGGCCGAAAGAGGAATATCCTCGAGACAAGGTAACAGGTGCTCCGTCAACTGATGTGATGAGAAAATATGAACAAGTAATTGTATTTTTGAAGAATAAAATTCCACCAAAAGAGACAGATTGGGTGAAAATAGACAGAACCACACAGGAACCAAAGGAATCTGTACACTCATTTTATGAAAGACTGTTGTTAGTTTTTAAACAATACAGTGGATATGCGGAGTTGAATGAAAAGGACATGAGTCATTTTATTTATAGATTTGTGTATGGATTAAGACCAGAAATTGGAGACATGATAAGACATAATATGATAGGTTGGCAGTCAGGTACTGTAGACGAAGTTTTGAGAAAAGCAAAATATTGTAGTGAAGAGATCGATGCTAAACAAAAGAAGCTGAAGGACAAAGCTATGTGGGCACAAGTGCAGGTAGCAGAACACCAAGTGGCACAAATGGAAAATAAAAATAGTTATGTGAAACAAGGGAAACCAAAAGGAAATTTCCCCCCCAAAAAATTAGTAGGGAATATAGATGAACTTAAGAAGAAGTTTACTTGTCATAATTGCGGCAGGAAAGGGCATTGGAAGAAAGAGTGTAAGTATCCACCAAGAGTTAATCCGGGAAATGCATCATTGAATCCACAGGTACAGAATGAGGTAATTCAACAGCAACAGCAAAGTCAGGTGCCACAGCCGCCACTTCCACACAGTGTAAACCAACAGAGATACAGTGCTAAAACAGGATTCAGCGGAGTTGAGCAGGTAAATAGATCACCTAGAGTGAATGTGAGTCCTCCGTATTGGTTGCAAGAAGAAGGTGGGAGTGAGTCGGATGAAAGTTTCTGACGGTGCATGAGAGAGGAAGAAGAGTGTGTGCTTGGAGCCACTCTTGAGGTAGATCAGTCTGGTCCATTTGTAAGCAGAAAGGTGAATGTTGTAGAAATAGCTTTCCTAGTGGACACTGGTGCTACCCATTCTACTGTCAGATCAGTAGAAGTCCAAAATCTTCCTATCTCAGGAGAATCCATACAAGTTGTAGGTGTTGCCAATAGACAGATTAAAACATCCTTGACGCAACCAGTTGAAGTAGGGATTGGAAATTTCAAAGACATGCATCGATTTGCGGTGTGTGATAGTAGTCCTGTAAATTTGTTAGGACAAGATATTTTGTGTAAAATGAATTGTGCCATATACTGTTCACCAGATGGCATAGAATTGCAAACCCCAGATGAAGATAGTCTGTACAAAATGACCACGCTTATAATTGAGGCAGAACAAAATAAATTGTTTCCTGTATGTGATCGAGAAAAGATACCGGATGAATTGAAAAAGGTAGTAACAGAGTAGGTGTGGGATTTCACAGGTGAAGATATTGGACTAATGAAAGATGTAGATCCTGTTAAAGTCTCAATAAAGGAAGGTGCAAGTTACCCAAATATTCCTCAGTATAAAATGACTGTAGAAATAATTGAAGGAATAACCCCAGTGATAGATAAAATGATTGAACAATGCATACTAAGAGAGATAGAGAGTAGTCCTTGTACTTCGCCAATAACGGGACTGAAAATGTCAAATGGAACCTTTAGATTGTACAGGATTTGAGAAAGGTTAATAAAATGGCTGTGCCATTTTGTCCGATTGTACCAAATCCAGCAGTGAATTTATATTAAATTCCCCATGATGCAGAATGGTACACTGTGATTGATCTGTGTAATGCGTTCTTTACAGTTCCATTGCACCCAGAAAGCCAGCCAATTTTTGCGTTCCGATTTGGAGAACGTATTTTGGCATGGTGCCGAATTCCTCAGGGGTATACTGAAAGGCCATCTATCTTTAATCAATTGCTAAAGAAATCATTGGCGAGTTTGAACATGCCTGGAGAGTCTGTATTGGTTCAATATATCGACGATTTCCTTGTGGCATCAAAGACAAAAGATGCATGTGTAACGGATACCATTGTATTGTTGAATCATTTGGCTGAAGAGGGACATAAAGTGTCTCCGTCAAAGTTACAATTTTGTCAAAAAGAAGTACAGTATTTAGGACAAAAAATTGCCAAAGGAATTAGACAAGTTACTACGGAAAGAATCAAAATAATACAGAGAATGCAGCCACCAAAAACCAAAATACAAGTGAGAATGTTCCTAGGAATGGTGGGTTATTGCAGACAATGGATTAGTGGATTTTCATTAATTGCAAAGCCACTACAGAGATTAGCAAGAGCAGATATCAGAGACCCTATAATTCTGACTAAAACTCAAATGGAAGCATTTGAACAGCTGAAAACAAGTTTATGTGAAGCACCAGCTTTAGGGATGCCCGATTATGAAAAGGAATTCGAATTGTATTGTAGTGAACGAGAAGGATGTGCATTGTCAGTACTGATTCAGAGACATGGAAAACTGAGAAAACCTATTGCGTATTTCTCAGCTGTTTTGGACCCTGTTGCAAAAGCATTGCCAGGTTGTCTGAAAGCAGTAGCAGCCACACGCCTTAGTCTAGAAAAAAGTGAAGGAAATGTGATGGGATTTCCTGTAAGAGTGTATGTACCTTACTCTGTGGAGATTCTCCTCACTAGAACGAAAACACAGTATTTGACCAACAATAGAATGACCAAATATGAAAAGGTAATTCTTGGAGCAGAAAATGTAACAATTTCTAGATGCGTGAATGTGAATCCTTCCACATTGTTGCCTGACACAATGGAAACAGAAGTGAAAAATTAGGTTGATCACAAATGCTTAGATGTTATTGAATATTGTACCAAACCAGGAGCAGATATTAAAGATGAGCCATTGCCTGAATCTGATTATGTGATATTTATAGATGGTTCGTGTCTGAGAACAGATGAGGGTGTTTTGAGCGCCGCGTATGCCACCTGTATGGTGGCAGATGTACTGGAAGCTTCTTGTTTGAAAGGAATTTGTTCTGCTCAGATAGCAGAGTTGATTGCCCTGATTCGAGGATGTGAGTTGGGAGAAGAAATCAAAGTAACCATAGTGACTGACAGTCAGTATGGTTTTGGAGTTGTTCGTGACTATGGACAGCTGTGGTCCCAAAGAGGTTATTTGATTTCTGCAGGAACGCCCATACGTAATGCTAAATTTGTGCGAATGTTGCTTGATGCCATCCAACTGGCAGACAAATTGGCTGTGGTAAAATGTGCAGCACACAAAAAGGGGGGTGACTATATCACCCGAGGTAACAGGTATGTAGACTCAATTGCAAAATACTGTGCCAAAAATCTTGCCTCTATCAATAAGGAAAGGGAGAAAGAACATGTTCCAAGTCCTTTAATGCTAACAACTCTAGTTGAAACTTGGCAGAAAGTGAGGCAAATGCAGGAAGAACCTGATGAGGAAGAGAAACATGTCTGGTTAAAAGCAGGATGTTGAAAAAGAGTGGAAGATGAAATCTGGGTTTACAAAGATGAAAGACCAGTAATGCTTGAAGCATGATCTCAAATATGGCTCGAATGTACCATGGTCGAATGTACCATGGTCAAGCTCATATTGGAAGAGATGCTATGCTTTGCTTATTCAGACGTGATATAATCCCAAGTTTAGGATGATAGCGGAGAGCCTGTGTCAGAGATGCTTGGTTTGTCAACAATTTAATCCAAACAGAAGAACTATTGTGAGTTTGGGAACCATAGGACGGGAGGGAGGTCCATTTACAAAAATGCAGTTGGATTTCATTGAGCTTCCACCATGTAACAGACTCAGAAATGTTTTGGTGATCATCGGTTTGTTCTCTCGATGGGTAGAAGCTTTCCCCACAAGAAGGAATGATGGGCTAACTGTTGCAAAACTACTTTTAAGGGAAATAATACCTAGGTTTGGTTTCCCAGTGATGATTGAAACTGATCGTGGGCCCCATTTTCAAAATGAACTCATACAAATGGTAGGCGAAGCATTGGACATTCGTCAGAGACTGCATTGTGCTTACCGACCTGAGGCTTCAGGAGTGGGAGAGCAAGTTAATGGAACAATAAAAAACAGAATTGCAAAGATGAGCTTAGCGACAGGATTAAAGTGGCCTGATGCCTTGCCACTTGTTTTGATGACCTTAAGAAGCATTCCTGACAGGAAAACTGGATTGAGTCCACATGAGATCTTGATGGGAAGGGTGATGAGACAAGCATATGTACCAGTTAGTAAAATTGTTAACAATTAATGATGACATCATACTTCAAAAACCTGTATGACGTGGTAACATCTGTGTTCCATCAGGTGGGAACTGAATCAAACACCAAAGAGAAAAGTCCAGCACATGATCTAGTCCCTGGAGACTGGGTGAGCATAAGGTACACCGCAGAAGAAAGTGTTTGGTACCTCGTTGGCAGAGACCAAGACAAGTTATTTTGGTTAGTACTACTGCAGTCAAATGTGCTGGAGTAAAGAGATGGGTACATGCAAGCCATACTATTCATGTGCCTGAACCTGAAAATTTAAACGAAGAAGGTGAAAGCACAACTGATTCGGATTCTGAAGGTGAGCCAGAGAAAAGTCCAGATACTGAAGATCGACAGGAATGTCGATATCTGGAAGTATCAGATACTAGTTCAGCGTCTAAAGAAGTCCTGAAATACTGAATTCTGAAGATCAATCTGAAGATCGAGAATTGGTAAAGACTGACACCAGTAAGAACACTTAGCAAAGAGAAGATAAAACTGGTGAAGAAGAAAATCCTGAAAGACAGACTGGAAGCTCTGAAAGCAGGAACAAAAATCCTGAGACTGGAAAGGAGGAAACAGCTCATTAAGAAGGTGAGATTCCAAGTACCAGCTATGGAGATGTTCCTAACACAGTGAAAGAACTGTCAAAAGAGAAAACTGACTCTGAAAAAGAGAAAGACGCTGTGAAAATCATTATCAACGAAACTGTTGAAGACACTGAAAGTGAGACTGATGAGAGTGCAGATGAAACTCCATTAAGAAAGAGTTCAAGGAAAAGGGCTTGGAGAGTGGAATATAACACCACGGAGCCTAAGACAAAGAGATTTTGTAAAGGAGATAACTGGCCTAAAGGAAATGATGGACTGAGATTTAAACTGGTTAACAAAGCAAGACAAAAAGAAGAGCAGGTCAATGAGATAACCAGTCAAAGGGAGGCATTGGGAAAGAAAATAAATGAAATGAAAATTATATTTATATAGAGCATAACTACCCTGAGCCCTCGCAGCGCTTTTGGCTAAAGTCAGAAAGGCGATAGGATAGGGCGCTACCAGGCTCTTCCGAACAAATGAGTTTTTAAAAGCTTTCTAAATGCCAGCAGATTTTTGTTCTCTCTAAGGGTAAGAGGGAGGGAGTTCCATATTCTCGCAGCATTGTGTGAGAATGAGCGGCCACCTCAGCGGGCCTTGTTTATCTTAGTAGTGGTGGCCAGATGTAGTGAGCTGGAGCAGAGAGCTCTGGGAGGGAGGTAGGGAGTGGCTAGAGGGTGCATTATGGCTGGACCTGTTTTATGTACAGCTTTCTGGACCAGACACATGGCTTTAAACTGTACCCTAGCTGCCACAGGAAGCCAATGCAGCTTCCTCAAAGCAGGTTTGGCTGACTGCCAGCTCGGAATTTGGAAAAGCAGTCGGGCTGCACAGTTTTGGGTGACCTGGAGTTTGTTGATCACAGCCACCGGAGCTCCCAGGTAAAGAGCATTACCGTAAGCCAGGCGAGAAAGTATCAGAGCCTGAACCATGATTCTCCTCGCCTGGAACGGAAGCAAAGGGAGAACTTTCCGGAGCATTCTCATCAGCCCAAAACAGGTGGATGAGATTTTGGTGGCCTGGAAAGTGAAGTCAAGTGATTTATCCAGCCAAACTCCCAAGCTTTTTAGCTGTGGTTTGGGGGGAGGGGGGACCTAGGCACATAGGCCAGATGGGGGCCAAGATGGTGGATAAAGGATTGCCCAATAGCATGATTTCCGTTTTTTCCCCATTTAATCTGAGGCAGGAGAGTTCCATCCATCTGGCCTCTGCCTCTAAACAAGGGCTCAGAGTGCTAGACGACCCCTCAGCGTGGTTCAATGAGACCACGATCTGGGTGTCGTCTGCATAGGTGACAATTCGAACACCAAATGGATGGACTATCTCCGCTAAGGGCTACATGTAAACATTAAAAAGTGTGGGGCTCAGGGCAGAGCCCTGGGGGATCCCACAACTAAGTGGCTGCTTGGTGGATGCAACCTCTCCTTCGAAGACCTGAAAGAAGCGCTCGTCCAGGAAGGAGGTGAGCCATGTCAGAGCCGTGCCTGACACTCCCATCCCATTAAGTCGATGTAGTAAAGTGGCATGGTTAACCGTGTCAAACGCGGCGCTGAGGTCTAACAATATGATGGCTGCTTTTCCTCCCCGGTCCAGCACAGTTCTTGTTTCCTCGGTCACTGCCAGCAGGGCTATCTCAGTCTCATGTTGGGGACGAAATCCTGTCTGGGAGGCACATAGCAGATCGTTGGATTCTAAGTATTCTACTAAGATTTTGTTAATGTGCTTTTCGAGCAATTTGCTCATCCAGGGCAACAGGGAAATAGGACGGAAATAGGACGGAAATTAGCCAAGTTGCTTTGGTCCAGATTGGGCTTTTTTAAAAGAGCCCTGACCGTTGCACATTTCCAAGATGTCGGAACTGTGCTCGAGATGATTGAGGTGTTAAGAACATCAAGAATGGCTGGACGGATTAAATCAATGACCGAGGTGAGGAACTGTGGCGGTGCTGGGTCTCTGGGGGGATCCTGAGGTGACTTTGGGAATTATTTTATCTAAAGAGACAGGGTCTAGGAGGGTAAATTTTTCCAGCATGCAGGCAGCCGGTATGCTGGGGCTCCCTATTGTGGCAGCATCAGGTTCTATTCTGTCAGGGGCAAAAGATGAATAGATGGTCTGAATCTTCTGATAAAAGAAAGTTGCTAGGTTATTAAAATGAGTAAGTGCCCCATCTAAAGGTGTTCGCTCTGGGGGATGGGAAATCAGTGACTTGGCTATCAGGAAAATTTCCTTAGGAGCATTTGCAGCTGAATTAATTTTAGTTTCATAAAACCGGGCTTGAGCCGTCTCCATTTCGGTTTTGTAGAGCCTAATTACGGCTCTGTAGTCTGCCTTCGTGTGCTGTGAACAATCTTGTCTCCTGATCCTTTCTAGTATACGGCATGATTGTTTCATGTCCCTTAATCTGGGGGTATACCAGGGGTCTTTTTTTTGCCTTTTTATAGAATGCAAGGGTTCCTTCGGAAGGACTGATTCAAGGGAGTTATAGATCCAGTAGTCAAAGTTAGTACTGGCTGTGTCAGGATTAGTAGCCTTCGTGGAGAAGTGTGGCTCACTGGTTAGAGGAGGCACACCCTGATGCAGAGGTCAGACCCGGGACCAGGGTTCAATTCCCGACGCGGCAGGGTCTTGAGCTCAAAATATCCACAGACTTGATAATTCTCGCCTCAGTGCCTACTCGAATCATAGGTTCACACTCTGCAACTCTGGGCAATAGCTTGCTTAACCTCCACTATGGCCCCACCGCGATGGGATGCCTGGTCTTCACCTTGGGGATGCCCAGTAGGGGCTATCTCGCAGGGAAAGCCAGGACGGGTTCCCAAAGCAAGCGCTAAGAGACCTGTCAGTGATTTGGCGCTATATAAGTCGAAATTAACATAACAGAGGTTTCAGTTCAACAAGCGCAGATTCCCATTTGGTGGTAGAAAGTTTAGATCACTTTCTACCCCAGTGTTTTTTAGGTTCTTGGGCAGGGGGGGAGTTCCCCGTTACCCATGTAAGGGGTATTAAATAGTGGTCAGTCCAGGGTAATGGCAGAGGCGTTTCGGTATTTAGAGTGTCAAGATTGCTATACACATGAGCTAAAAGATGGCCCTTAGTATGTGTTGGAAGGAATCCCTTTTGAGCCAGATCAATTGCTTGAAAGCTCAGATAAAGACTATTGGCTGCGGAATCAAGTGGATCGTCTAAATGCAAATTTAGATCACCCAGCACTGTAACATTCGCAGAAGTGAGCGCTAAATTGGCGGCTAGGTCAGCCATGTTCGAGATAAACTGACCTAGCGTCCCTGGTGGTCAATAGACCAAAAGGCCTGTAAAGGTGTTTGTAGGGGATAGTTCTAGCGAACATGACAAGCTTTCACAGACTGATGTTGTGGTAGGGGTGATGCAACATTTATACCATTCTCTATAAATGATGGCTAGACCACCTCCTCTGCCCATATTACGGTCAGATCTCTTTATCGTATAGCCTTGTGAGACTGCCCATACAGTGGCTGGGTCGGCTTCCAATTGGAGCCAAGTCTCTGTTAGGAAGAGTACTGGCTTGTGTTCTTCTATTAGAAGGGCCAACTCTGTATGGTGTTTGGGCAATGATCTACAGTTGAGGAGGAGCATCCTCCATGTGCTATAGGTGGGGTGTCTCCCTATGGTGTAGAATAGAAGTTGTGCAAAGGCCAAAGAGAGTAAGAAGACCAAATCAGAAGTACAAATCCCCTGAATGGGCATATATTGTCCTACCTCCAATTGAAGAAGTAAACAACAGTCAAGAAAACTTGAGGTGCCCACAGACAAATGGGAAAAGTGAGTAAAGAACTGAGCCACAAAGAAAAGTGGTAATTGATCAAGAGGGACAAAGTAGAAAGTGAATCTGAAATTCAGAAGGGGAAAAAGAAAAGGGGCATTGTAAGTAGAAAGAAAATGTAAGTGACATTAGGTCGAAGAACACTTGTTAGAAGAGAAGAGGCTTATAGGTGACATAAGGTTAAAGAAAATCTGTTGGCAAAACTCGCTGTGAAAAAAAAAATGGTGTCTGACGATCATAAAACGAAATGTTTATTTTTAGAAAATGGTGCAGGATGTGCCTAATATGTACTAGTTTATTAATACTGATATGGATAATTTTAGCTATTATTATACAGTTCCAAGATAATTTAGTGAAATTGAAACATAATGTGAGTTCAAGTGAGAAAGATGTGGAATCAAAACCGAATAAGCAACATGTATATAGGCCAGAATTACATCAAGATAGTTCTATTAGCGATTTTACAAAAAATACATTTTCAAGATTGTTAACTGAGTATGTTAGGACAATGGACGCCAGTGACTGGTATGTATGTGTGAAATTACTTGCATCTGTTTCTGAGGGGGTGACTTACCACTTTCCACTTACATATGGAGTCACATGTAGTATGATTGCAAGCTTGTTTTATCAAACAGGCAAATTAGAATATCATTATTCCAATTCAAATGAAGTGTTCGCGAAATTGAAAATAGATAATGCACTGAATAAGAAAAAGCCTGCTACAGTTATGGGAGAATATTTCTTAGACGTAGATGAGTTAAGTCACGACTATGCGTTTAGAAATAATTTAACATGAACTATGAGAGTAGAAGAAAAGGAGTTTTTAGATATGGTTGAAGAAAGACGAATTGCTATATACGTAAAGAAAAAGTGAAGCATGAAAAAGCAAAATATTGGACATTTAATGATGAAAATATTTATGAAAGAAATCTGAATGTAGCAATAAACATAGACACTCCATTGTTAGGGAAATTTTGTATTAGGAGAGACAATACCATGTATGACAATTATTTTGTGGGAGAAAGTCAATGTAAAGATACTTATCAAATCCAAGGGGGATGGGGATTTAAAGGGGGAAATGATCCTGTTTTTCCAGGTGTGTATTTTATCTGTGGGAACAAGGAGTATTATAAATTACCTGACCACTGGTACAGGACATGCTATGTGGGTTTGGTTTTTCCTAAACATTTTCATGTAGATAGAGGTACTAATGGAATTCATGAGATAGGTAAACCTTTATGTCGTAGAAAAAGAGAGAGTGTTGTAGAAATAATAGGTGATGTTTTTGGAGCACTGATACCAGCAGTGGGAATATCTTTCAATGCAAATAGAATTCGAAGATTGTCAACGATAGTAGATCGTTTGTCAACAGACACAGCAGGTGGATTCCTAATGGTAAACACTGAAATGATTGCTATGAGAACTATGGTAATGCAAAATCGTCTTGCACTTGACATTATATAGGCAAAAGAGGGAGGAGTTTGTGGGATTTTGAAGGTACAGCATTGCTGTACATACATTAAAATTCAAAACATTGAGAAATATATTACAAATATTACAAATTTGCACAGAGATTTTGAACCACTGGAGGTCAATGGTATTCTTGAACGGCTTGGGAAAGGTTTTACAGCAGTAAACATTGGTTTCAAGAAATAGGTAATTCAAATATAGGTAAAATACTAATTCCAGTAACAATGATAGTATTAGTCATTTTAATTATAAGGTTATGTTGCATATGCAGAAAAAGAAGGAATGTTAGAAAATCATTGAAGAAAATGATTCAAGAAAGACGACAAGTTAGTGTTGATTGCTATTGTGGGGCTATGTGACCATTGAGTCTAGCCTAATGAGAACGTGGGCTGGTAGAAGCAGGTTTGGGAGAGATGTGATAGAGCGATGTCGTGAATATCTCTTTGGCTTGTCTTGGCACAGCTTGTATTGTGGCTTAACAGCTTGTTGACTGTTGCGTAGATTGGTATTAGCACTGCTGGCTGCAATTCCATGGCTGACGCTGTTGCTGTTGTAGCTGTTACCAGCTAGTATTACAGTGAGTGTAGCTTTGGCTATGGCACCTCGTGATTGTGATGAGTGCGCTGCAGGTGAGGAGAGGGGGAAGGTACATGGATGGTGAGCACACAGAGAGAGAAAAGGCATACTGGGGCCTAGCCCAGTCACCTCCGCCTCTCTGTGGTTCAACCCTAGGGCGTTGGCTAGAACACGACCACCACGCTCATTATGACCAGGCTTGCTCTTGCTGAAGCACCTCACTTGCCAGAAGTACATCACTACATCTGCTCCACTTAGTCTGCTCTGAGACTTTACGATAGGCGATAAGTCCTCTAGTCCTGCCCCTTAGGCATGGGGCCTATGTAACTTCTAAGAGTTTCTTAGGAGGTTCAACGAACCGCTGTCAGTGAGAGGGTGTATACGGGGTACTGGGTGCACTTTTTTCGCTTTCTCCTTGGTGCTGGCTCGGACTGGCCCTGAGCAGCTTACTTTTGTGCTGCCTTATGTGCCTTATGCCATCTTGTGAATGGCATTGCCCTGGCCCAGCGCCTACCAAACTGGTTGGCCTGTCGACATAGGGAGAGTTGCAATACCTTCAGTTGGTGGAGCTGGTCAGGACAGCTGAACAGATGGGGGTGACTTGAAGACAGCGGGCTGGCAAGACTGACGAGGGAGGCAAGGGGATCAATCAGAAGTGAGCAAGATCAAGCAGAAGGCGTTGATGCAGGGGCAAAAAGCAGCAATGTGCTGTTGAAATGAGCTGTAGAAGTCGTGGCTTGGAGACGATGGCTTGCTCTCAGCCGCAACTGACTCACCAGGTGAGGTGACACTCCCCATGATCAGTGGAGCAGTTCCTTAGTGCTTACTTCAGCCCAGATGCCTCATGCACAGCTGCTCAGTCCTGGACTAGTGTGCGCCATGCTCTGTGCTCCCACTCCCTCACCAGCTCTACAACTGCGGTGTCTGACAGCAGTGGCAGCAACACAGTGAAAGGACTAAACAAAGAACTAATGATAGTGGTTCCAAACAGTTATTCTTTCTACTGTGTTAACTTCTTAGCTGAGGAGTCTACATCAGAGCATGGCTCATTCTCCCTAGCAACAGAATACCCCTACTGATGACACCACTACCCTGACTGCAGTACTAATATACCTTTGCAGGTAGGGAGAAACCTTGTGAAGATGCAGCCAGTGTGGTTGGGTATCACAAACTGTTTCGGACCATACACTGAATCTGACTGGCAGTGATCCGCTGTCCCAGCGCCCCTAACCTGAAGATATTAGATGAAGTTTGATACCAGCATTCCACTAAGTTACACTGAACTGGACCTGCTCAAACTGTTCGCGATTTTTGAGCTTCGCCATATCAAAAGTATTGCCTGAATCGCTGTTGCTATGTTCCAGACTTAATGAACATTTTGCCTGAAAGCAGGCCTCTCATCTACACCAAAGCGACTGTGGGACTAAGACACAGAGTTCTGATGATGTACTGAGATACTTCAAAGTTGTTGGAAATCTGTCTGCGACTACAAACAAGCATTTGCAATGCAATAGGTCTCGCATTGGACAGAGTTTGAGCTATTGGCATTTTAAATGACAATGCCTTTTATTTATATGTTTTGAGAACTTGCAAGCAGTGCGTAAAGAAGCCCTTTTTACTTATAGTCCATGCTTCCGAGAAGCAAGGCTGGCAGTAAATAAGGCGCAGTTACTGACAGCCTTGCTTCTCGCAAGCAGCGACTATAAGTACAAAGTGAGTGTTTACACACCGCTTGTAGGTTTTCAAAACACATAAATAAAAGGCATTGTCATTTACAATGCCAAGAGCTCAAACTCTCACAAATACGAGGCCTATTGCATTACAAATGCCTGTTGAGCTCTGAGATTTGGTGGCAGCAGCCATAGGAAGGCAGTATGTTTCAAAAGCAGGAGGTAGGAGGAGACAGCTGCAGCCAAAACAGACCTCAGTCTTTAAATGCACAACAAATGTGACAAGATAAGAGCAAGATGTTCAGCCCTGTTTACAACAGATCTCTGTAAACCACGAGCACTGGTCTCGACGGCTCAAGCTAAAAGAAAGAAATAGTGATCTAAAGCTCTGAGTAACAACACATGTAACAGGGGCAGTCTTGCAAATGGGCAGAGCTTTTCAAGCCCACATCCTGAATACAGCAGGTCTCGCAGAGACAGTGCAAGCGCTGTCAAGGCGAGACCTAAAAATTAAAGAGCTTACTCCAAAAGCAGTGGTATTGAAAGGTAAACATGCTGAACGAACACACTGACGTACCCTAATGTCAGCTGGCGCTGCCTCTCATCCAGTCTTGTGGCTGCAAGAACAGTGATCCTACAGTGCACTAGAGGTCACCCTTACCCCGCCTCTTTGTGCTGAGACTATCAACCAACAGCCCCTTACCCATGGATTCTAAGTTTTTGAATAGCAAAGACTATTTTGGGAATTTGGCCCATCTGAGCTTGGATTACGAATTTGCTGTTTGGGGTTGGAGCAAGCTGAACGCCCTGTTAACATCCAGAGTTTGTAACCATTGGACCCATGTGCCTAGAATAAACAAGGACAAAAATGTCTTTTCTCAACAGTCAAGCACCCTGTAGTGATGTGGACTGTCTGGTTTGTCCACAGAGCTTAAATTGAGCCAGTGGTTTCTGCTGCTCAGCACCTGCACTTAATCATCAACACTGGCTCTTTTTAAGTGCGCCAGTTAAAGGCACATTCATTTATGGTAGGCACTGGAAGATTAAGTGATTGGTCCAGAATTACTGGATGTTGTGCCAACACTCGAACCTGGTACCCTAGCTCCAAAGTCGGCAGCTCCGGCCATTACACCACATCATATCCCCACTTTCATAGTTAGTAGTTTGTTCTGTTTTAGGCAGCGCTAAAAGGAGAAATGGGCTGGTGCATGTTGCCTCCTGACAAGAGCCGCGGCCCTAATTCTTTTACAAATTAACCACTGCCTGTGTGTGTAAGGAAAGGGAATGAGATGGTGACGTGTTGTGTCTGTGTGGGCAGAGTAGGCATAGTGTAGAATCTTGAGTGTGGTAAGGCACAGAATGTTGGTGTCTGTGTGCTGCGTGAAACCTGGGTGTTGATTCCAGCTGGAGGGAGAATGAAGCTCTACCAGGACCTACTTGCTGTGACTGTAACATAAGAGACAAGCTTGGAATTAAAAACGTACCTCCTACTTGAAGGGCTCCAGACTGTTGTATGAAGCCCCATGCCCTCAAGCTATGACCTCACCTCCCTAAACCCCCCCCGCCCCTTACACAACCTCCATAGACATTTTCAAATACAAACTATGGTTGAAAATGAAAAGTTAGATGAAAAAAAGATCAAATGACCTTTACCTGCACGTACTGTTTTTATCTCCTCTAGTCGAGCTCCAAGCGAACTGTTCCCTGAAGGATGAGTCCAGCCTAAAGTTGTGCTCATGCCCCCTCTGCTGCCTGACAGTTGTATGTCAAAATATCATTAGAAAAAATATCATTCCATTGGGTAGAAATGTTCTATTGCTAACTTCAATCGAGTGGCATTTTTGTAAACAATATTTAGAATCTATTTTTGTCTATATTTTGGTTACGATATTCTCGTACCATACCCTATCTGACCACCTACCCAAAAAGGTACCCCAAACCCCAATCTGCAAAAGGAAGCTAGAGGAGCTGTTCAATTCAGCTGCAGCAATGGTGTTGGAACAATTTGTCAGTGAAGTCATAGGGGTTGTGAAAAATGGAAGTGTTACATAGAGTTTTACAAATAAGTCACACCCTTTGCCAGAAGAATGATGAGCGAGAAGGTGTGTTGTCAGTGGTGCACTTTGGAGCATATTGTCCGAAATATATCACTAAAGCATGATGTGCTAAGGTACTCAGGTCGTGGCTGTAATTGGTGCAGTAGGTGCAAAAGCACCATGGCCCAGAGCCCTGAGTACCATTGAACCCTGACAATACTCTATTTTAGAACCCAAACGGATGTATGACGGTACCACGCGTACTTTTACAACACGTACCGTTACAATGCTACTTTTACCACGCAAGTCGTTACAACGAATTGCGTGGAGGGGCGCTGGATAGTAAATTTTTTAATTTACTATTCCAACTCCAGTCCCCGTGGACTCTAGGGAAGGAGTTGGATAGTAAATTAAACTATTTACTATCCTGGAGCGCCCTCCAGCGCAAGTCGTTGTAACGAATTGCGTGGTAAAAGTAGCGTGGTAACAGCACCGCGTTGTAAAAAATGCGTGCTAACCGTTGTATACCAACCCAAACAGCAGTCAAAGAGTCATTTTCCTTGCTCATGGGCCCATGGCATCCTTGCTACTCTACCGAGGGCATTGCCTGTTACACAGAGTAAATTTTCCATTGAAATAGCCTCCTGAAATGTAATCTACATTTGCATCGCATATGCAGCTTCACTACTAAACCTTATGTAGCACACACATTATAACAAGTGAAAATTCGATTTCTGTGCTTACTTATCATTTGCGCATCACACAGAGTAGTTTCGTGGTTTGCCTTGATCTTATCAAGTCAAGTCAAATGATCTTTATTCGGATTGTAAAACATCCATAAAAGTACACATAAAATCCAGCAGAAGTAAAAACACAAATAACATCCCACTTGATTACAGATTCATAGTGATATACAGCTTTATCATGTGCAAAAATGCAATCAGTAGTGCAAAATATGCAATGTGCAATAAGCAATGTGCAAAGTGTGCGTAGTGCAAATATTTCAGTCAACTAACAAAGAAGCACAAGACCGTACAGCTGCTTTAAGAACGCAGCTCACTCTGAAGATGGCCTCATCCGTCTTTAACAATAACAAATCTTTAAAAGCTAATTTAAAATCAATCAGAGTGTTTTTTCTACAGTACAGCATTAGAAAGTGCAAAGTGTGCATTCTATAAAAACCACAAAGAAGATAAAATGAAGCAGACTTTGTTTACCGCCTAGGTTACAGGGACAGCTTAGATTTTCCACGTGTTTGTTAAAGCCTAACGGGAAGCTGAGTACATTTATAATGCTTCCGTCCCTGAACCGAAATAGCAAACTCCTGTTCCACCTGCCTAGCTTTAAGCGGAGATAGCCCTGAGGCAGGGCAAATGGTTTATCACTTGGCTCCATGAGGGAGATGTATCTAATTGTAGTAGGCTTTACCAAGTCACGCCTTAGCCTCTCCTTACGGTAGGAATTGTAGAGGGCCTTTTTTATTAGGTTCTTGTGCGTGTGGTCAATCAGTTGCGGGGATGTACATAGATGACCCAGCCCCACACTCGATAAACTGTTTTCCACAGCCTTAAACCAAGGTATACAGTTAGCCCTCTCACAGTTTAAACAGTCCATAATGATATCACGTAACAGGGAGGCAGCAGGATTACGCCAGATTTTTATCCAGAACAGTGGGGGTCTGGACCTTATGAAGTCCTCTATATAAAGGAGGTTTAGTTCCCTGTGACAGATGTAGGTTGGTGCACTAATGACCCCCCCCCCCCCCCCAAAATCTTCCGGCAAAATCTATTTTCTTCAGTCTGTAGTTGGGTGGAGTTAGAATAGCCCCACACCTCAGCACCATAGGTTCCTACAGGTATACATTGTGTTCTGTAGATTTGTAAAAATGACGCAATCACGTCTGCCTGGTTGGGTTGGCAAAGGGAGGTCAGAGAATTTATAGCCTTACTCATTTTGTTCCTTCCCTGGGCAACATGTGGTTGCCAAGAGCCAGTGTTGGAAAATAACAAACCAAGATAAGGGAAAGTGCAAGTGCTTTTTAAAATATTGTCCCCTGATTGAATATGGCTTATTTTATAGCTTTTAGGGCCGCCAGACATTATGAATGATTTTTTAAAATTGGTGCAGAGGCCCAAGTCTGCCATATAATTAACAAAACCCAAGATTAAAATTCGCAAGGCATTGGGTGTGCAGCCCATGAGGACCGCATCATCCGCAAAGAGAAGTGCAGGGACAGGTTTGCCATTGACTTGCGGAACATCATTAGTTAATTTGCCCAAAGAAACACTCAGATCATTTATGTACAGAATAAAAAGCAGGGGGGCCAAGACACAACCCTGTCTGACCCCCCTGCCGATTAAAATATCATTAGAAACTTCTCCATCATTATTAATACGGACACAAGCTTTCAGGTCGCTATGAAGATGTGCCAAAAAATAAACTAAAGATTCATCTAAACCATAATTCAGCAGGACTGTCCATAAGCGGGAACGGTTAACAAAATCAAAGGCAGAACTTAAATCCATAAAACCAAAATATACATGTGATTTTTTGGCGATCGTATATTTAGCCATAAGCAGGTTTAGGTTCAAGCACTGCTCCACCGTGCCCACTTTACTTCTAAAGCCTAGCTGTCAGGGATGTAAGATGGTATTTTCTTCCGCCCAAATGCTAAGTCCGTTAAAAAGGACCCTGCCTAGGACTTTTAGTGTATTGTCAATTATTGATATGGGGCGGTAGCAGCCAGGATCAAGTCTATCGCCTTTTTTAAATATTGGTACAATGGTACTGCAAGACCATGTTTCCGGGACAGTGGTGAGGGATAAATTATTGAAAACGTTACATAACAAAGGTGCCCAAAAGTCTGGTTCAGATTTGATTTGGTCGATGGATAGGCCATCTGGACCAGGGGCTTTGTTACCAGTGCTTTCAGTGATAGCATCCTCCACCTCCGACAACAAAATATTTAAAGGCTTTATTGCTGGGACGATTTCGATTGGGTTGCCAGACGCAGGAGCATCGTAGATCTTAGAAAAATGGTCAACCCACACATCCCCTGTTATATTACAGTTGATAGGGGAGCTATTGGAACCCAGTGATCTAAGATTCTTAACGGCCCTCCAAAACCCTGCAGCGTCTCGTAAAGCGGCTGTGTGGACAAGGGAGTCCCAGTGGTCTTTTAATAGCTCTTCAGATCTAATTTTTAAACAGTGTTTATATCTGGATCTCAGAGTCCTTACCAGGGACGGGTCACGCGGTGCAGCAGTGAGAGCAGCCCTAAATTCCCGGTTAGCTTTAGAGCATGAGGTATCAAACTACCTGGGATTGCTATTAATATGGGCTGGGACAGGTTTGGAAATTTCGGTATTTATTGCCTTACAGAGCTCACAAAATGAGTTAACGATATCGAGCCCCGGGCTGGAGGTTGATAGACATACCGAGACTAGAGTAGGATGTTTTTTGATGACTCTAGCCAGGACATCCTGGTTGTCTATCCCCTTCCAAGCCAACTTAGCCTGTCTGTCGATGCCGTTAGGTTTTTAGCCCCGATTTCTATTCTCTTCCTCAGGGTTTTGATTGATTTAAGGCGAATTAAAATTGGATAATGGTCACTATGCTGGTACAAAATAGCCTCAGATTTCAATAAAAGATCCTCGAGGAGGGATGAAATAAATACATAATCTATGATGGTAGAACTCCCACGCCCGATATAGGTAGGGGTGGGTACATTATTCACACCAGTATCTAATTTCTCCATTACATCAACTAAGTCACGTGTTGCTAACAGGTCTAATAGTTCTTCTCCTCTCCTGCAGGGTGGGGTTCTAGGGTGGATGTGTGCGTTAAAATCGCCTCCCAAGCAAATGCCATCAAATCTGCCATGTTTTTGGCCATCCACAACTTCATCAATGAAGTTAAACAGTTTCAAAAAATTATTAGGGTGGGTTATGAAGTAATTATTGTAGAAGTTAATAAGACATAGCTTTAACCGGCCTATATATTTCAACGCCATGAAATTATTGTTATTATTTGGCAGTAATTCAGTTTTAACTCCAGCTGTAATTTTAACCCAAATTGATAAACCCCCGCTGGGGCGACCAGTAGGAGGGGAAGGGACAATCAGATTATGACAGCTGTAACCCTCAAGGAGTAGGGATCTTGTACACCATGTTTCCTGCAACATTAAAACATCAAAGCTGGTTACCCAATCAGTCCAGGACTTTATATTCATTTTAGCATTGAGGCCAGCAATATTCCAACTCAAGATGGATAATTCATCGGAAGCTGTGGTAGAAGTATGACCCTGGGCACCTTTTGTGGGGTCAGGTGACAACCTGCACCTACCAGGAGAATTTGGCAGTGTTACAGTGGAACAGATATGTGAAATACCTGCGAGGACTTCCTTATTAGTATGATCGCTAGCTGGGGTTTGAGCTGAAGTGTCTAATGGTCAGTCCAAGCTACATGTATCCGCTAGTGCGGAGTATCTATTAAAAAGTGGAAAAGACGGTGGTGCTGGAAAAAGTGGAAAGGACGGTGGAACTGAAAAAAGTGGAAAGGACGGTGGAGCTGAGAAGAGTTGCCTGGGTGGTGGCCAATAAAAGTAGCCCAAGGGCAAGGGAGTGACAACAGTAGATGGTCCCGGGTGAGTACTGTTGTGATTAAGTATGTATTTAACAGTACCAGGGTGCCTGAAATTTAGAACGATGCAGTCTCCATTAAGGTCTTTGCGTGAGGGGCCGACCCAACTCACACGATGGGCAGAATTTCGTTTGAGATGTCATGACCTCCCCCCTTATGCTTGGTCAGCCAATCAATACACTTATTGTTCAGCTGAACCCAGGATTCACCTTGTCCTTCCTTGAGGGATGGGACGCCTGCCAATACTAAAACGTAAGGGCAGGCGTCGGGTGGTAAGTGGAGGGCAGGTTCTTGAGATTTTCTGGATCTGCTGACTGCTGGTTGTTCATTCCTGGCATTATTACTGCTTTGGGCCGCAGGTTTTACAGTAGTTGTGTTATGGCCCTCCTGTCGTGTGCCGTTGGATGTGATGGTAGTGTTGGGAAGACCGGCAACTATGAGAGGGGTGGGCTTGGCTTCAGTAGCATGTTTAATTTGCCCTGTGTTGGTATGCTTAGGTATATTGTTGGCTGTTGGGGTACTGCTGGCAGGTTTGGGAACGCCCTTCGTGCTGCTGCTAGTACTAGGCGCACCACACAAGATAGCCTTATTAGCAAACTCCAGGTCTTTCAGAAGGCGGTCACCCCTGAGATGATCAAGGCTGTTTGCCCCTTTCCTTTTTACCTCTTCCTTTTTGACTAAATTTTCTAATTTATCTAACCTTTTAAAAACAATATTAAATTGCTTGATCATTTGACATTCTAGTTGTTTAAAAATAGTGTCTACAATTGTCTCAATGAAATTCCCATTGGGCTTGGGTTGAATGATACTTTCAGTCAAAAACTCAGTCTGTGTGCCCAAGGAATTATGATCATCAATGGAGAGGGTTATGGGAGAGGCCAATTCAGCATTGTGTGGAATTTCAGTATTAATAGTTTTACCCTCAGATTGTTGCTGTTTCCCTCTGGTCCACATGCTCTGCGGGGTTGGTTGGTTCTTATTGCGGACAGGTTGCTTCCTTTTGTTAACAGTAGATTTCAGGGGACCCCTTTTCCTTTTGCCCTCGCCAGTTTTATTGCTTTTAGATGGGGATGAGGTAACAGACTGTACAGCACAGTCAGGCTGAGAGGCAATAGTTATGACCGGACTGCTGTCCCCAAGCAGCGTTTCCAACGATTTTACCATGGTAGAGAGTTTCAGGATGGTGATTGCTGAAGATAGCGGGAGATCATTAGGAGGACTTGCTTGGGGTGACTGCAGGTCAATGGTACTGCAGCCCAGTGGCATCCTCCTTTCCGTGTTAGCTATTTCCTCCTGAACCATTATTAGGGCATTTTCCAGTAAACATTCGAAAGAGGGGGCTGGTGTAGGGGAACTAACAGGAGCAGGCGTAGTAGGCATGTTATTACGCTTCCCCATGATGAATGAATTATCCCCAGCTCACCTCTTGTTGCAGATGGTAGGGCTATGGCCCAGCCCAGCCTCTTCTGGCCTCTGAGGGCCAAAGAGGGCCCGCCCTTTGCCCAGACTAAGCCCGGCGTTGCCCGCATGCGTCCCGCGTGGTGGGAGGCGTTTGCTGTACTTATGGCGCCTCCGGGCGTGTGCTGGAGCGTCACACCCTCCCTTCGCCTGCTGGGAGCTGTAGTCCGCTGGCCGGGACTACAGCGTGCGGTGGGCGTTCGGCGGTGGACAACAAGCGGCAAGCGGCTGCAAAGACCTGGAGCCGTTTCCCCCACGGCGGTGTCAGGTTCCGCAATGTGGTTCCCAAGAGCGCTCGGCGCTCGCTGTACTTATGGCGCCTCCGGGCGCGTACTGGAGCGTCACACCCTCCCTTCGCCTGCTGGGAGCTGTAGTCCACTGGCCGGGAGTACAGCGTGCGGTGGGCGTTCGGCGGTGGACAAAAAGCGGCAAGCGGCTGCAAAGACCTGGAGCCGTTTCCCTCACGGCGGCGTCAGGTTCCGCAATGTGGTTCCCCTTGATCTTATATAAATTATTGTTTCCATCACGTATTACAAAAAAAACCAATGTGCCGGTTTTAAACTTTTCTTGCTGTGGATATATTCTGAAATATTTGAAAAGTTCATGTATAATTATTTACATTTTGTTGTGTGTTAGAAAACACTTGACACCCTTCACCCTTTTCTTTCATGCTTCCTGGTCCCTAGCAATTTTTTCACTTGCTTTGCTTTGCAAATTTCTCTTACTTTCCAATCAAGGGAAGGAAAATTAAACACAAACCTCCATGTTAAAAAGCAGCCGATTTCCAGAAGACCTTGCAAGAAACTTGACCTCTGTTTCTGAACTCAGAGCAAATGTGGCAAGATAAAAACAAAAAGTATAATCCTCTTTATGATTCTATGATTCGTTCTCTTTCTGAACTCCTGGAATGTTATCTTGGGGGTGATGTGGCAGCTCTCGCACCATTACTTCCAACGCCTGTGAGTCGAGGTCAGCTGTCTAGTGACTGCATATACATAAATAATGTTGTTGACTGCTTGATCAAACTATCTACGTAAGTGAAGGCCGCTTTGAAGGACCAATTTTCCAATTTACACTAAGTAGCCAGGACAATCATGAACAGGCAACATACCAAGTCTTCATTTTAAAATGGGCATGTGGTATCCGCAACTGAAGGACCTGGCCTGGCACCTTTACTTTGGTCTTCTAACATTTTGTCGCCAAATAAATGTAGTGAGGAGGTACATGCAGGAAACATGTAATCAAAGATGATTTATTCAAGCAGGTAACATGTTGAATAGTTCAGAGCAACAAGTAGTTAAGTTGTGAAGAAGAGCCCCATCAGGAGCAGCCCATGCTCAACTGTCACTTCCAACCTCTCTGTGTCCCGACATTCCGAGGCCTATCATGACTCCAACATTCTATTGAGCACAGAGCACAGGCACTGGTTGAGCAGGAGGTTTAACATACATTACATTACAAATGCAGGATACTACAATTTCCTTTTCTCTCAAGCATAATTTCTGTTCTGAGTGACACTTCCCCTCTCTTTCCCTTCCTATCTGTACCTCATTGTTGCCTCTTTAGCTGTCTTTCCGTTCTGTCCATAACATTTATATTTTACTTCACGGTTGCCAAACATTTTCTCTGTTACCCTCAGTGTCTCTCGTTGCCTTTGCGTCCTGCTTCAGTGTATCTCTTCTTATGTTCTCTTATCTTAATTTCAATCTCCCCTTTCAGGCTCCGACCTGTCTTATCTTTACCATTTAATTCTCTCCTCTCTCCTGTTATGCTGATTAAATCTTCACTTATTTGCCCGGCACAATGGCAACGGGGTACCTCGCAACAAATTCTGACGAAATGTGTAAGTATAAATTAAGCATTTAGAAATTTATAATCAGAAATACTATGAAGAGGAATTGGCTGGGCTAAACAAGAAAACGTAGATTTTCGAGAAATTAACCACATAAACCATTTCAACCTTTCAAACGTCATTGTTCATTTATTTCCATCTTCATCATACTCATCGGTCCTTCCCTGTACTCTGAACTCACTCTCTCTATTAGTCCGTGCTCCCTTGCTCTCCCTGACCCATTCTGCCTGGGTATCTAACCCATCGAATGCGAGCAGCTTTAACAACTGCCTTCAACAGAGCATCAACAGGACATCTGCCTTCTCCATGAAATTGAACCCAAACAAGACCCAACTCATATTTCTAAATTGAACCAATCCTCACCCATGAATACAAAGATAGCTGGCTTAATTAACTCCATAGGTATAACACCCAGGCCCAGATGTACTAAAAAATTGTGTTGCCATTACATCACGCAGGGTGATGTAAGGCAATGCAAAGGCCTAAGTGAAATTTACTAAGCCACGCAAAGACACCGTGCATGGATCTGCATGGCTTAGTAAATCCAGAGTAATGCAAATCGCTGTGTTGTGTTACTCTGCTTTGGGAAAGCCTTCCATGGGTGGAGTTTTGGTGTTCCCACGGATCCACCTATAGATATTGGCGCATTCAAAATGTACCACACTCTGAATGTTAGAACAAGCTCATGCTATGGGTATATGCTTCGGATTAACTAAAGCAACATTATTGGAAAATTGTGCAAAGCAGAGTAAACTTCTTAAATAAAGCTCTGGGAGATTCCATTTACCTGGAATCACACAGTGGAGAAGCCGACATCTGAATTATAGTGTCCTTTTTTTGCAATTTGAACACAGTTTCATCTGGATGGCCTTAAACTAGCTCCAACCAACCGTGTGGTCCGCTTATGTAGAGCTCAGGTTAATGCTGCTAATCACAAACCAGTGCCCTTCTGCATACGTTCATACGTTAGTTCAAAAAGGTGAAGCTGTTCAACAGTCAGTGCCTAATTCACAAAGATAATATTACATTTCGGTGTAAGTTTACGTTTTTTACCCTATTCACAAAGCTATTTTAAGAATAGTATCTTTAGTATTGAAGAGTCTCCGCTCTCTGGGCGGGGACTCCGCTCATAAAAAGATGGTTCTTTCCTGTCTTTTTATGTGCCGAGACTCCGCAGTCCTAAAGCTACTACTCGTAAAATGTCTTTGTGAATAGGGAAAAAACGTAAACTTAAACCGAAGTGTAAGGTTACATTTGTGAATCTGGCCCTCAGTGTCAAATTCTAACAGGATTTCAGTTCAAATCCTGCCTGCTGATAGCATTTGCCATTTTGAATAAATGTATGGCCTCATTTCGAGCCCCTTACAAAGCCGAGGGGCAAACGCTACCCGGGCTGTTCACAAGGATAACTTGTTAGTAGTTTACATGTTATTTTTCTGTTACATTTGTGAGCAACTATACTACTTTGCTCTGTTCACAATAAAACAAGTGTACATTTTTTCAGTTTTCTTCCCATTATTATAGCTTTCCAATTAAACAAAATAACAATAATGTGGTCAGCATCAATAGTGTGTTCCTGCTCATAACTGTCACATCAGTTGCACTGGTATTATAGGATACTCATACAGGCGACATGTGCATACCAAGGAAAGAGAGACAAAGGAACCTTTGCTATTATACAGGGCTTTCCATCTACACCCGCCCATCTACTGTTGGTCCGGAAATTCATAAATCTTGTCTGACCAATCAATCAGAGATCTATAGAGCGCACTACTCACCCGTGAGGGTCTCAAGGCTCTGGGGGTTGGGGGTACAAGCAGCTCCATGGTCATCCGAAGAGTCAGGTCGTGAGATCTTTTCTGAATAGGTGCAGTGTCGGGCTTCATCTGATGCTGAGGGGGAGTCCCAGACACCCAAGTCCTCTCCTGCTCTTCCATCAGCTAGGATTCTTTTCGGTCTTACGTCCTCTGCCACCACCCACTCCACACCATTACATCCCTACTCCATTTCTACATCGTAGGGACTCTATTTGACAGCCAGTGGACCCATAGGCAGCACCCTGCTCTGAATACACAAGGTTAGTGGTTATTCCATTGGGTGCTGTTGCTTAATGGGTGTAGTCCTGTGCTTTCAAGGAAAGCATTCCAAGCATTTACTCCCTTTCTTTGTGTAGTTTGCAGTAGTTAAGGAGGTGGGATCAGAGCCTCCCCCAGTCTATGGCATGACTGTTTTGATCTCATGATAGCAGGCTGTCAGGCTATCTCCTCTTGCTCAAAATATCCCATACTTTTTCATTCGCTACCGGTGGGTAGGGAAGTTAGGAATATATGGAAAGTCTCTGGACGGTTTCTAGAAGGCCTAGGAGTATAGCTTATAGCTGATCTCCATTCTGTTTCACACTTTTTAGTATATTTAGAAGTATAGTCTATAGCAGATCGCTGTTTTGACCTGCAAGGCGGGGTTAAGGCGACGACAGGAAGCACACAAGGATGCAATGAGATGGCATCCAAAAAGAAGAAACTAAAGAGAAGGACGGATGTGGAATACAGGGAGGTTCCGTCCACTCCAGGGGGGGGTTGGTGGTAGTTGGGGTGGTGAAGGGAGGTGTTGCAGGGGAAAAAAGGAGAGTTCATATATTGAAGAATTGTTGGTTTTATTATCTTAACATGGCTTTAATATATATACTGTTTATCTGCTTATTTTACACAAAGAAAGGGCCTGCTGCCATTATATATTTGCACTGTTTATTTGCCTATTTTGCACAAAGTAAGGGTCTGCTGCTACTTATATTTGCTGCTATTATATCTGTACTAAGTATTTATTTCCTATTTGCCTATTTGCACAAAGAGAGGTTCTTTGATATTTATTATATTACTGTACTGTACTGATTACTTGCCTATTTTGCACAAAGTAAGGGTCTGCTGCTACCTATATTTTCTGTTACGATATTCACATTGAGTACTCACCTATTGACGTACAAAGAGTTCTTGACTATCTGCCTATTTGCACAAAGAGAGGGTCTCTTGACGTTTACTATATTATTGTACTGTTAAACAATCCTTTTAGCATACATACTCATTATATCTATTCTCTAGCATGTTTTTTTAATCATGGCCTTTTTAAAAAAACAAATAGTATGCTGAAGTTTATCTCTTTTAATACAAACGGTCTGAACAATGTTCGGAAAAAAAAAGCTAATGAATGCTGGTTAAATAACTTAAACCCTGATATTATTTATTTACAAGAGACCCATCACCAGGCTGATGCAGATAAACTATTTAAGAACTGGGCTGGCCATACAATATCCTCTTCAGCTGGATTGACACAGAGAGGAGTATGTATACTGATAGGAAAGCATCTCGGTTTTATTCAGGCAGGCACAGCCACAGACCCCAGAGGTAGATGAGCAGTTGCCCATGGCAAATTACACAACGTAAATATAATCCTTTCTACAATATATGCTCCCATCTTAGACGCTGCTCAGCTACTGGATGCGGACAGAGGAAGATGGCGGCCGACTAAGACGCTCGATCGCGGGCTCCTGAGACGCCAGCAAACAAATGGGCGACCTCAGCCGGGTTTCCATCTAGTAATGACCTGGTCAAGGTAAGGGCTGCGATACTCGTTACCCGATAGACTACGAGTCTAATACAACTGAAATAGTCCCCCCAGAAGTAACACTCCCCTGTAGCACACAAAAGGGGCTTATGTGGAGATAGCTGCGAGAAAAGAAACGAGAGCCTAAGGAGAGACCCTCACTCACTCACTGAGACGTGGTGGACGAGACGAGGCGAGTCAGCGGCGTTGCTGCGACGTTGCACGGTGTTGCGCGGTGTTGCTGCAGAGCTCCGTAAACACCTGTCGGGATCTCGGCGCCTGGGGTCGCGGTCAGCAGAGAACCGCATGCCGGAGCAGAGAGAGTGCGGCGTCCCAGCAACGGTGGTGGAGCTCTGGGCGAGAGCAAGAAATGCCACCCGGTGCTGCAGAAGGGCGATTGGTGGAATCACTTTCCTCTTCCGGGGGAGAGGGAGCAGAGTCAGCGGAGTCAGCGGCACCAAGCTCGGAAACTGCAAGGAGGTGAGCTGCTGCTACGAAGAAACAGGTGACGACAGGAATACACAGAGTGTACAAAGTAAACAAAGTGGTACTACAAACAAACACAAATATAATAAAGCTAATCTCCCACACATTCTAAACGTAAATATAAGTGTAAAATCAAATAAAAACTAGGAGCACTATAAAGATTTACAAACTTTAAATGACTGGTACTGGATGATTAAAAGAAGCAATGTGGTTGTTCCTGAAGACAAAAATTTAACCCAAATTAAACTACCACACACTATCTTACGGGAGGAGGAAAAAAAAGAACACTGCCAAAACGCCAAAGAACCTATCCCAGCAGGAGAGCACGGTGCTGTCACCACACAAGATCTGGAGGCAAAAATACCAGAGAAGAGTTCACCCCTGCATTTACCTATACTACTAGGTCAAAAAAACCACTGGTAGAGAAAGCAGTACCCCCAGATACACTAGACAAAAAAGAAGAGGAAACTGTAAGATCAGTCTACTGCCTAAGAAGCCGGAATTTACCTAAACAAAATACACTGTCAGTCCAGAAGAAAAAGAGTGTGACCCCAAGAAGTACAAAGAAAAGAAATCTACCGCGACTGAACGTACTATCAGGGAGTATTAAAGGTAGAGTTTCAAAAACGAAAGCTAGGGGGCAAAAAGTTAAAATTACTCCATCCCTAAGATCATATTTTAAAGTGCAACAAGTACTGCAGATACGGGGTGGGCACACCACAGCGGGGATTATAGCTGAGAGTACCTCCACATCTACATCTACGTCAACCCCAGGTGAAGGTGGAGGCGAGGGTAAAGAACTTACTGGTGAGAACGAAGAAGAGATACCTGCTCTAGAGTATTTGGAGGAGAGCACAGTAGAAGAAGAAGAAGAAGAAGGAATACAACAAAAAGTCTCCCCAACCTCAGTCGGGTCACTACTGACATTACACCAACCAATACTAAAAGCAATAATGAGTAATTTGACGACACAACTCACAAAGAAAGAGGCTGAAGCTGAACCTGAAGCAGCTATAACCCCACAAGAGCAACAAGGAGGAGCAGCGGGGCAGCAAGTTGAAAAAGAAAAAGACGTAGACCGACATGAATTGCGGCCAGGGGAGCAGGAAACGGAGTAGGATACGGATCAGACGGGTGTAAGCAAGATGGAAGAAATAATGGGGGCATGCTTGGACAAAATGATGGACAAAATCTTGGGGGAAATGAGAGAGAAATTCTCAATATCGGAAGGGAATCAATCTAAAATCCAAGAAGTAGTCGAAAACCTTGACCAGAAATTGAATGAATTAGGAGTACGAGTAACGGCAGTGGAAAATGAGCTTGGCTCTTTAATCAAAAAAGTAGATGTAAACCAAAGAGAGATACGACAGATAAAAGACAGTGAGAGGGCAATCAAAGAAAAACTTGAATCCCTGGAGAATCAGGGAAGACGCAATAACCTTAGATTATTGAATATTCCTGAAAATATGGAAGGGTCAGATATAAAATCGTATGTCATATACTTGCTAGAGGAGTTCTTTCCCTGGTCAAAGGACAGTGAGTTATTAACAGACATTCAGCGAGTACACAGGGATCCCTTCAGAAAAAGTAAAGACCGAAAAGCCCCGAGGAAAATACTAATAAATTTCAGGACCTATTCTCTGAAGGAAAGATTTCTCAATGAAGGACTAAAAAGCGGGTCTTTTAACAAAGACAACTGGACATTTCGCGTCAGGTCGGATAAATGCAAGGCTACGCAAGATAGACAGTGGGAACTGGGGCAATACATGCAAGAATTAAAAAGTCTGGGAGCAGGGGGCGGAGCCGGGCCGGCGGCCAAGATGGCCGCACCGAGTCCCGGCTCCGCCGACCTTCTCTCCTCGCCGCCTGATCCGCTTGCCTGATCCGAGAAAACGCGGAGCCTTTGTCCGTCGGAAGGGACGCCGAGGTGAGGCGTCCGACTCCGGCGTAATTTCTGACTCCGGGGACGGAGATATGCTTCCCGGCGCAGGGCGGCCTGCCAGATGCCGGAGACCGGGACCATGCGTTCTGCTGCACCCACCTGCCAAAGCAACAACAACGGCCGCATTGACCAGTGGGGCGCTGGTCTCCCGCCGGGGACCCTGAAAATACCCTCGACACCGCCGAAGCCCTTTCCAGGTGCATTACACAATTTCTACTGTGCGTCTTGCTTCCCCCCCCATCTACTTCCCCCCAGAGACTTTTTGACTGCTGACGGACTTTGAGAATTGCTCCTTGTTTACCCGGAGCATTTCACATGCCTGCAAATTGAACTGCTGCTCTGTCTCTAGCTCATGGGCGCTGGCGAGAGCACGATTCTAATGTGCCTTCTTGTGCTGGGGGGGCCCGCAATCAACACTCAGTGGCGGGGAGACGGACATTTTGTGTTGCCTATTGCTGATACACAGGCACTTTGCCATCTTGACTGGGAAGGGACCGAAGAGTCTTTAGCCTGCCTGTACTGCGCCGTGGTGCTGCTTGCTGGAACATTGGCGATTCAATGGATTATACCTTGTGGAGACGGCTGGATGTGCTGGAAGTCTGGATGGAGACTGTACCTCTCTGAGGGGCCTCGGACCTACATTCTGGTGATGGCGGGATGTAGTTAGGATTATTATTGAATCGATGGATCGCTGTGGCCGTCACCAGTTTTGCTCGTCACCTTCATTGTGGTAAGGGTGTTTGCAGGGCTGTGACGCGGTGTGAGGATGCTTTACTGTTGGCGACACTTCGTACTTGCTCCCTGGGGAAACTTCTGGTGTCTCAAGGCGATTCGGCTACAGGATGGCGAACTCAGTGGACTACGATCGTTGGTGGCTGATTGATCTACGAGACTTTGAAGAGGTTTTGGTTACTCCTGGACTGCCGTGACTGTTTCACTTTGTGATGTCTACCCCGGTCCGGCATTCTGGGGTGGGTGGGACCTACATCATTGATCCTGTTGACCTGTGAGAGTCGGTTGTGCCTAGGGCGCCGTTTCTGCGGCTGGGGGTACATTATGCCCCCCCGTGGGAATTGGACTACGTAACGATTGATACATCCTGTTTAAGTTGGTGCCCCCAATATTGTAATTAGCTCCCTGATCGATTTAAAGGTGGGTGAAGGGGGGGGGGGAGGTTGGGGTTCCCGCACCGGGAGTTTCCCCCATGTTTCCTTCCCTATCGTGGGCTGTTGGTTACTTTTCTTTCTTTTCCTTTTTATCTCCTTATTTCTCTTATTCTCTTGTCTATATTTCGGGTTCATAATGGGCGACAGGCACCCTGCTGGGGGGTAGGCCATGGCCACATGCAGGGGTGCAGGGTGGGGGGATGGGGGAAGGGTTTTGTTGTTTTCTTATTTTTCTTTGTTCTATGGCATTCTTATTCTTTTGCCTCTGGCTACTCCTATTTTCTCCTTTTTCTTTTTTCAAGATCTTTGTGGTGGTAGTTCTCTGCACATTTGCCTTCTTTCGATTAGTAAGGGGGATTTAGACTGCTTTGCTGAGGCAATCAGGTTCTTGCTTGGGGGGCGGACTGCTGCTTTACGGCTATCCTGGTACCGAGTGACACCACTACGCCCCACTGGCAGCTCTCCCGGACTACGATCATCCTGCCTCTTGAGCTTCCCCTGATTTGCTTTGATCTACATATACTGCCACAGATCCTGCCCTTTATACTTAATTTAAAATTAAACCTTCATTAATCCTGTTGTTTCCCGACGAACTTGCTCTCCTGGGTTGCAACCGAACATCTGTGGGATGGAGACTTGCACTGCCATGGTCTAACTGCTTGCTTTGTTTAAACCTGTTCCGATGGCTGATTATGATGTTCTGCTTTGTATCGATTGTAACTGGCTTTACCTCTAATAAAGGTTTTCCATAAATTTAAAAAAAAAAAAAAAAAAAGTCTGGGAGCAAATGTCCAACTGAAATTTCCCGCTGCCTTAAGAATAATGTGGAGAAACAAAATGCACAATCTAAGGGAGCCGAAAGAGGTAGAAAACCTCATCCAGCAAATAAAAGACCAAATTGAAATTGACAAGATTAATAAAGGCTAATGAGATAGTAGGAGAAATCAGAATAGGTAACTAAACAACTCTTTGGTAGCAAACATGAAAATAAACTAAAAAGCCAAAAAATTTAAATGAAAGGGGAAAGTGAAGGCATAACAATTATTTAATATGTAACAAAATGGCTGGCGTTGCGGAGCACGAAAAGGGTGGAAAATACCATCTGAAAAAAGAAGAAGGAAGGCTTCCTCAGGGTGGGACGTTTTGCCTGCACTGTACAGTAATCATGTAAGATATAAGTGCAAGCGGGTGGGGAGCAAAATAGGGAGAAAAAAACAAAAAAATAACATCAAATTTGGTAAACAAAGGTTTTCGATGGGGACAAGATGGTCCTTTTTCTTTTTACTTTCAATCAAATTTTTCTTTTTAAAACGGAATGGCGAAAGAAAAGATGATAAAAATACTCTCATGGAATGTCAACGGTCTTAGAACTCCCAAGAGAAGAAGAAGAATCTTGGAGTATCTGAAAGAGGTAGAAAGCGAGTTAATTATCCTTCAAGAAACTCCTTTAATAAAATCAGAGTGGTCTCAAATTGTGAAAAACTTACATTGGATTGGCTCAATCATTCACACATCACAAGATTGTAATATAAAAGGAGTAGCAATTATCATAAAAAAATCTCTGAATGCTAAACTGGAATCAGATGAGGTTGATAGAAAGGGAAGATGGGCAATGGCCAAAAATAGGATAGAAGGCTCTACATTTATGATAGCAGGATATTATGGCCCAAACATTGATGACCCGGCGGCACTCAAGAAATTATATTCAGAATTAATAACATCCACAGTCCCAATTATCGTAGGAGGAGACTATAATATAATATTAGACCCGACCGTAGACAGGCAACCTCCCTCTAAACAAAGGAATTCACCAAAGATGAGGGAATGGCTGGGGATATATAAAAGAGATCTAAACGTAGTTGATATGTGGATACAAAAAGGTGAAAAAACATATCCGTTTACTTTCCATAATAAAAAACTAGGACATAAATCTAGGATAGATTTCTTTTTAATAAGCAATTCACTTCGAGATAAGGTTAAAAGTATTGAACATCACCCAGCTCACTTATCGGATCATTCGGCAGTCCAATTAAAACTCTCACTAACACAAAGTTTAACACCAACTAGATGGACACTGGATCGATCAATCCTAACAACGGAAGAAAGTGTGGATCAACTGTTAAAATCCACAACTAATTATTTTGCAGACAATGGTGAAGAATCCTCCGAAAGAATTATATGGGACACATATAAAGCAGTAATAAGAGGACACTTACTCAGTTTGGGAGCACATAAAAATAAGCGAAGGAAAACTGACATAAAAAAACTGGAGGCAGAAATTAAGGAAACAGAAACACAACTGGGAGCCAGCCCATCACCGATTTCTAAAGAAAAACTAACTGAGAGGGTTTGTAAGTTAAAAGAGGCTTTAACAGATTACTTGGAGAATATAGTTCAAGAGAAATGGGAGAACAGTAAATTGGCTAAACATGAATATGGGGAAGGCTGCGGGAAAATGTTAGCCTGGAAGTTGAAAACAGACCAGACAAGGAATACTATATTATCTGTGTATACCAAAGATCAATCAGCCTTATGCGAAGACGACTCCTCAATAAGACAAGAATTTGCAGATTTTTTTCTCAACAATATACGAAGAGGACACAAACCCAATGACTGAGAACATTAAGGAATATCTAGAAGGAATGATAATGCCAAAATTAACGGAAGAGGAAGTTGTTTTCTTAAATAGTGATATAACATCTGAGGAAGTTAGATCTGCCATAGGTAGCTTAAAGAAGGGTAAAGCGGCAAGACCTGACGCCCTACCTAATGAATTCTACATAGCCTTAAAAGAGCCTTTAATTGGTCACTTGACATAGGTCATGAACAAGATTTATGTGGAGCATGAAAAGATCCCTGATTCGTGGAACGACGCCACAATAAGTCTTATATTAAAACCGGGGAAAAATCCAAAATCTTGTGAGTCCTACAGACCAATATCATTACTTAATTGCGACTACAAATTGTTTATGAACATAATAGCGAAAAGATTATCAAAGCTAATGCCGAATCTGATTGATCAGGATCAGAAGGGTTTCATAAAGGGCAGACGAATTCAAGAAATAACGCATGAACTATTAGCGACAATCGATGTAGCCATATCAGAACAGCTACCCCTCACGATCATCACCTATGACGCGGCTAAAGCCTTTGATCACGTAAATTGGCTATTCTTAAATAATATCATAGAGAAAAATAACCTGGGAAGTAATTTTGGTCATATGGTGAAGGAAATTTACACAAACCCTAGAGCAAAAATAATAGTGAATGGGAGTTTGACAAGCAATATCACTATTCAGAGGGGCACGAGGCAAGGCTGCCCCTTATCTCCATTGCTTTTCAATTTATATATTGAACCTTTAGCTTGCTCAATCAGAAATCATATCCAAATAGCACCTTTTAAATATAAAAATTGGGAAAAGAAAGTGGCATTATATGCAGATGGCCTTATGGTGTTCACGGACAATTACAATAACTCAGAACCAGCAATTAAAGAAATAATTAATGACTTTGGCAGGGTTTCAGGCTATTTGATAAATATCAGTAAGACAGAGGCAATGAGTTGGAATTGTACCACAAAACCAGTTTTCTCAAAGGAAAAAATAAGATACTTAGGGATCACCCTAACTGAAGATCTGAATAAAATCCCCCAATTAAATTTAAATATAGTATTAAAAGAAATGAGAAGACTTCTTAAAACATGGTCTGGTCTACCACTAAACTTTTTGGGCAAATCAAACGCAGTCAAAATGACCATCATCCCCAAATTCACGTATCTTTTTAACACGATTCCGTTGGAGTTTAATAAAGCAGCCCTTAAGAAGATACAAGGAGAGTTGTCCAGCTTTATTTGGTCGGAGAAAAGCACAAGAATTGCGTGGAACAAACTCAGGAGAAGGAAGAAACAAGGGGGCATTGCAAGTCCTGATATTATTGAATATTGCAGAGCTTTTCAGTTCAAAAACTTTAGAACGTTGCTAATGAAGCACGGTAAGTTCCCAAATTTCCTGCAACATCTTACAAATGGAGAAGACTATTTCCTTTTCAAATTTGGCCATCCCAAATTTTTTAAGAAAGTAAAATTGAAGCTACTAATTAATGCGGTCAAACTATGGACCCAGTTTAGAAGCATTTTGAAGATCCCATACTATAGTAATATGGCCCCAATTTGGGATTCATCTGGAACACCAGAATGCCTCAAAGATGCATTATCCAGTGTACTTAGACAACTGGGTTTCAAAAAGTGGGGACAACTTCTATGTGAAAATGATTTAATATCATGGGATCACCTACACACAATAACGGAAGGGAAAGTGTCGAAGTTCAAATATTATCAATTGAAGAGCCGGGCTAATACCATTCCAAAAGGAACAACAGACACAGGAAACTTTGAAAAGGAAATGACAAAGGAATCCACAATAACAAAAGAAATATCAAAATGGTATTGGGCGTTAATTGAAGCTGGAGAAGAAGATCAATCAATACCTGAAAAAATATGGAGAAGAGAGTTTACTAACGAAGATATTGATCTAAATATGATCTGGAAAAAATCATCGGAAACATGCTGGGCGTGTGTAAAACCAGCTGCCCTAAAAATAAATCATCTGTTCTCAATACATAGAGCGTACTGGACTCCAAAGAGGTTATCAAGCTTCAAAGGCGCATCGATAAAAACTTGCAGTAAATGTGGCAAAGAAAAGGTAGATGATACCCATATGTTCCATCACTGCCCGGCACTTGCACATTTTTGGCAAGAGATTGGTAAGACACTGTCGGCACTAATGAGAACCCCAATAACTGTAAGTACCTCTTTAATTATTTTTGGGATCGCTTCAAATACCATTAGATTAAGTAAACCTCAGGAAAATGTAATGTTTGTGCTGATATTATTAGCACGTAGAGAGATCTGTATAAATTGGATAAAACCGGTACCTCCGTCATTTGAGGACTGCTTAAATTCTGTTATTAAGGTGTGTAGGTTGGATAGGAAAGGGAATAGTACAAAAAGAATGCAGTACTGGGAGATGTGGGTAAACTTCTTTACTCCTGAGTGACAACTTAGTTTTAATTTTGCCCTTTTTTTTTCCTCTTTTCCTTGTGTTTTTGACCGTTTTTTTTTTCCTTTTTTCTTTTTTTTTTCTTTTTTTGTTTACCAATGATTAAAGCGAAGACAATAATTTCCTGGCAGGACTGGATCTCTGTCGAGTAGCTCTAGGGCTAGCTCATCTCAGAATGTTGGAATTATTGTGTTGGATAAAGGTAAAGAGGAGAATATTGACAGGTTCCAAGAAACAGCTGGGAAACTCCCCCTGGGATTGTCAACAGACATCCGGGGCAGTGAAGGTATACAATATGAACAGACCGTCAATTCCCCCGAACACCTTATTATCCACTTTCTTTTCGCAATATGAGGTTAAAAAAAAAAATATATATATATATATATTCAACCAATTCGTTCACAGTCCACAAGAACGACGCCCAGGCCACAAGTAGTATTCAAATCTGGATTTATTTCACAGCCCTACTCGACGCGTTTCGGGAATTGCCTTCCCTTTCTCACGAGTCATATATATATATATGCTCCCATCTTAGACGCTGCTCAGCCAATCCTACAGTTAAAAAACGCTATAACCGGCCTTCCCGGGTCAATAGTATGGGGAGGTGATTTTAATCTTTTGCAAAATGCTGTACTGGACTCGTCTAAAAAAGATCGTCACCAGAATATATCCCAATTTGTCTTGGCGATTCAAAGTTGCAAATTAGACCATGATATCATGGATTATTGGTGAGTTGATAATCCACTCAAAAGAGAATATTCATGTTTCTCTGCAAAGTATAATTCCACCTCAAGATTGGATTTTTTCTTAACCTCGCATGAGTTAAAACTATGTAATTATGTTTATCTACCAAACACTTTTTCAGATCATGTGGCAGTCTCCATGGAGGTAAATCTGGGACCTCAAGACATAAACACTATAAAACGATGTTTTTTTAACAAATCTAAACTTCTAGATCCTCAATGGTGTACAGAAAATGCAGAATTCATTAAGGAGTTCTTTACACTCAATAGAGGTACAGCCCCATAAAACACGACTTGGTATGCATTTAAGGCCACTTTACGGGGGTTTATCACATCTAAAGATATACCGTAACATAAAGCAAGAAAAGAGGAGAAGAACAGATTACAAACAGATTTTATAGAGGCAACCTAAGTACACTACAGGGCCAAAACAACACATTCTAGCCAAAAACTCTCTGAGGCTAAGAGTAGGATGAGGGACTTCTATTATGCCCTGAGTGAAACCCACTTTAATTGCTATGCCCAGAGGCTGTATGAGGATAGCGAGTATACAGGGAAGCTCCTGGCATGGCAAACTAAAGAAAAACAGGCTCGCAACAGAATTGACCAACTAACTGACCCAATCACTAAAATACAAGCTAAGACCACAAACTCAATTGGTGAGTGGTCCTGAAACATTATGAGGGAATCTATCAAACAACAGAAGAGGCCTCAATTGATTCAATAGGGGAGTTTTTATCTCAACTTACAATCCCCAAATTAGATGATGAAGAGAAGGAATGTCTCATCGAGACCTTCTCAGAGTCTGAGTTAGGCGAGGTAATCGGCTCCCTTCCTAATGGAAAGGCCAACGGTGACGATGGTCTTCCAATTGAATTCTTTAAAAAATTTGAAGGAACTCTACGTAAAGAACTTTTAATTTTAGTAAATGATTTACTTCAAGGAGGATCCCCCCCGGACTCTTTCCGCTCAGCTGTGGTAGTTAGTATTTTAAAAAAGGGAAAGGATAGTGAGAACATAAACTCGTACCGACCTATAAGTCTACTAAACACAGACTATAAAATTTTTACTAAGCTTTTAGCAAATTCATTGAATAAAATAGTGGGAAGTCTGGTAGCCAATGATCAGTGTGGTTTTATTGCAGGTAGGCAGCTCCATACAAATACAAAGTTTGTATTGGAGGCACTAGACTTTTTAAAACTAATAAAGTGAAGGCCCAAATTTGGATTTTAGATGCTGAGAAAGCCTTTAATCTAGTGTCCTGGGACTGCCTATTTGCTACTTTACACAGTTTTAATTTCCCAAATGTTTTTATCTCTCTCTTAAAACAACTATATTTGAACTCCAGGGCACAGATTATCATCAATAATTCTAACATCGGTACATGTAAGGTCACTAGAGGCACTGGTCAAGGCTGTCCCCTATCTCCAATATTATTCGCATTATTTATTGAACCTCTAGCGATTGCGATTAGAAATATGCAAACTAATACAGTCCCGGTAGCTGGCATGACTAATATAAAATTATATGCCGATGATATTGCCCTGTTCTTAGATTCCAACCCCCTAAATCAAGCAAAAATTGTAAAAATATTTTCCGACTTTCAAAAACTAGGGGGCTAAAAAAATTAATGTTAACAAGACGGGAATTATTTTATTAAACTGCACTGTATACACTGTAATACCAGAATTTAGGCAAATTTATAACCCTACGCCGAAGAGATATTTGGGAATATTTATTTCGGACAACTTAGACGAGTTTATCTCCCTTAATTATTCACCGTTACTAAAAAAGGTTGAGTCCCTTTTAGAACACTGTAATCTATTACCCCTGTCCATAATGGGCCGAGCAGCACTGATACGCATGTCGATCCTACCTCTTTTTAATTTCTTATTTAATGCAGCACCCTGCGTTATTCAGGTTTCCTTTTGTAAAAATATAGACTTCCTAATATCTTCATTTCTTTGGACCAAAAAGTCCCCTAGACTCGCACTTAGCACTTTATATCTTCCAATTGCGCAAGGAGGGTTATCCCTCCCAAACATAAGGCAATACTATTTTGCGTCTTTTGCACACCATAGTTTTAGGTTTTTCTTTTTAGACACGAATGAGGCAGACAATTTTTTTATGAAGAAGATGCTACCAGAGGTAAAGATCATTGATCCGATTAGAGTTACTAAAGATCCAAAGAAAATCTGCTACAAGTCCCTCCAATGGATTTTTAGACAGAAACCCCAGTTTCTGAAATCCCATTCTATTCCTAGGATAAGTAACACAACTGATTTGAACAACTTTAACCTAGGCGAAGAGGGTTGTATGGATAGGAAAATAATAAATCTTTGGAAAGAAAATGGTTTTGATAATAGATGACTTTCTGGCTGGTAATAGTTGGAAGACATGGGATCAAATTGCCAGTCAGGTGATCCATTCTCATTCCGTTCTGAAATGGTCCTTTTGTATGTTGAATCCAATACTCAGAGAGCTGGATATAGGAAATCTTTACTTTAAGGAAACTATCTCTACAGCACTGAATAATAGAACTCAAAAAAAGATGAGCATTTGGATTAAAATACTAAAAGAGGACAAGAAGCAGGAATCCTCGAATAAGATTATCTAGAGGTGGAAAAAAAGGGAGGATATTGAAATCAATCAACAAATTTGGGACAAAATAAACAAATTTAATAAAACAATTTCCGCGGCGCTGATTTTAAACGCATGCAATTTTATAATAAATGGTTGATTTACAGAACTCCCTCTTATCTCCACAATATCTTTCCTATAGTTGACGATAAATGTTTCAGATGTGAGGAAAAAGGGACCTGGAAACACATTGTCTGGGAATGTCCTAAAATCCAACCACTATGGAGGGAAATTGAAAAATACCTCTCCTTTGAGTTTAAAGCTCCCATAATATTCGATGATCTAGTCCCTGTTCTAGGCTGCTCAGCGATCAACACCAAATATGACAAATTTCTTTTCATAGCTTCTCTAATAGTTAAATCACTCATACTGCAGTTCTGGAAAACCAACCAAGCACCGTCCTTTCAGGCATGGAAGGCTAAATTAATGCGACCACAGGGCAGGGAAAGAAAATATGCGCTTAGATCAGGGGCGCTCAAGAAATATGAAAAGTTCTGGAGTGTTTTTGAACTGTAAAATATACCTTCATAATCACTAGTCTGCCTATATGCACTTTTAAGCACTTCTGCACTTTACAATTATTTATTGCACTTCACATTTATGTCATGGACACTTGATCGCTGATCAGTTATGTATAACCATATGCCATGTATTGTACTAAAGCTTTTTACCAATTTATTCTGTAATGTTGATCTTGTATTTATGAACTCTCAATAAAAAATAATTTTTAAAAAAAAGAAAAGAAAGTCTCTGGACGGCCAGGGCTCAGCAGCACTCTACAGCTCTTATTGGGGGCTCTGGACTTGGGCTGTGGGCTCAGGTCTTCCTCTGTAGCCAGCCCCTCTGGCTCAAATTTCACCTGCACCGGACAGGAAATATGATTATGAAGCAGGGCGGGTAAGGAGTTGGGGTCAATTGGAGGTGCAATAATTTTAAATACAAGGATTAAACTGATTGCAACAGTATTTTCAAATTTTTATCAATGCGCGCTGTGCCATTTAAAATCATCGTTACTCGGAATAAACAAACAGGAAGTTATTGGTTATTAATTCACGTTCGGATAGTTATTGACACTTATTTTAATATTAACCTTTTTCTTGTACAAACTTTATTGATGTTTCTCAATTACATGCAGTATGACGTATTGTTACATTTGCATTTTACAATTCGGACTACTTTTAATATTAAACTGTTTGACATCTTTGTCTAGGATAGACCATATTAACACCGGCCAGAAAGGTTATAGGGTTTTCGTGCCTAGTCCAATTTGCCTAAAACTTTTTAATTTGTAATGTTTTGATTGTATTTCTTGGTGGCTCTCCCCTGGCCCGGGTCGCCAGCTGTTCTTTATTGCTTGTTTAGCATCGCTATGTACACCAAATCTAAAACAGTGGCTCTACCTCCAAGTGTAGACAGCTAGCAATCCGTTATTTTCTACATAGCAACTACATGACCAGTTTAGCAGGCCAAACCCTATGTATGATTAATATCAGAGCACGTTTAAAGGTATCTGCTGTTTGACGTAGTAAGTCCTTTTCCTTGACACCAGTGGGAATCTATGAGATAATAATGCCTCAAATTCGAAAGTACCAGTTCGTGGTCTAGAGATGTGTACATCAATTTTAAAAGAAAAAATACTTTTTGAAGAGTGCCCTTATCATCAATAGGCAGCTTAAAACTGAACGCATTTAAAGTAATAAATAACACAATGTTCAACAAACTGGACCATTATACAGGGCACAGTAACCTAGCAGGTATCCAGGGGAATAATTTATTTTCCAAACGCCGTTGTTTATCTTCATAAAATGTTATATTTGACCCTTCGTAACTTGTATTTAGTCGTTGTCGTTGTTTAGTTTGCAGACAAACACCATTCTGATTGTATTTGATTTATTTGTATAGTTACTTAGGCCTGCCATAACTTCTCTTGCTCTGTTACCAGCATACACTTAAATTGCGTTTTTGCAATTATACAACATTTTAAATATACCTGGGGTTTAATTTACACCTTTATTTACAGTTCAGTGAGAAAGGAGCAGTGAAAGTGGAAAAAGCACAGTGAAAATGAGAAAAGCACAATGAAAGGTAGAAAAGCTAGTATGGGAGATGGGGTCGGGGTTTATTACAATTGTATTTACTATTGCATTAACCTGTTGCTAATTTTGGTTTTTCATTTTAAATGAGGGATAAAGCCTGCGGCCTCCTCCGGCAGAATGTAGTGCCTGTGGGTGGGTTGTACACATTTATCGGGTGGGGGGGTCGAAAATGATGCACGTTTATTTGTAGTTCTGAGGTATGATGGAGACAAGGATTCTAAAACAAGAGGAGCAGGCCAGAGAACTGCTTCGGGGTGACTTCCTTTTCAAGCACCTCTCTATGCAGTTCTGCAGATACAACCTTTGTGTGGGGTGATGCTCCTCACAACAGGACAGTCTTCAGCCTGGAGCACCCACAATAGAGGCATAAAGAGGTGTGAACCATTTGCACCTGGTTATGAACAGCCCTAAAGATAGTCAGCAGGAAAGAGAGAAAAAGGCTGGTCTCACCCAAGGATGCTTCTCAAACTGTACAACAGACTGCAGCCCGTCCACTCCCCACCATCTACTAAGTGACAGTGCACCTAATTAAGGGCCCGATGTAGGTGGCCAATACCGGTCGGAAACGGCCGAATTCGGCCGTTTCCGACCGGTATTTGGCCTTTTGAGATGTAGGGGACCTTTTTTTCTCCGATTCGGTATTTTACTGATTCGGTAAAATTACCGAATAGGAAAAATACCGAATCGGTAAGTTTACCGATTTTAAAAAATCGGGATGTAGGTGGGACTACTTTCAGTCCCACAGGCCCTTCAGATTCGGTATTTTAACACCCAATCCAATTGGGTGTTAAAATACCGAATCCAGGTGTGCATGCACATGTGTGCATGCACATCTATTCCATGTGACAGACAGACTTGTCTGTGTGCCACATGGCACACAAGCCAGTATTGGGGGTGCTAGAGGGTGTCAAAGTGACACCCCCTGCACCCTTGCAGAAATCGGTAATTACCGAATCGGTAAATACCGATTCGGTAATGCACATTGATTCCTATGGACTTCAAGGCCCATAGGAATCAATGGGGGATACCGATTCGGTATTTACAGAATCGATAAATACCGAATCTTACAGATTCGGTATTTACCGATTCTGAAATACCCACATCTCCCCCCCCCTCCAATTTACCACTTCTTAAATACCGAATCGGTATGATTCGGTATTTAAGAAGTGGTAAATTGGAGTTTACCTACATCGGGCCCTGTATGTCTATAGGAGCCTTGTCTCCTTTGTCCTGGCCACACTATCTATGTCTCCTCCCTCCTGCATCCTGATACACCCCCACTGTCTGTGAAAACAACGTCACCCCCACCCTGAGCACAGAAACATCTGGGGCATCCAAATGCAACCCACAGGGCATCATCACTCTGCTTCGCTATTACATGTACTGCACATACTGCAATAATCACACACACACAGCATATACTTGGACTGGATTAGGCGACAAAGCAGGCTATAATCTGTTTGCGCAGTGGCAAGGCACTCAGCCACTGATAAATTAGGACATTTTTTAGTGAGCGAGGGAAAAAACCTTCTATTTACAGAATAGTGAAGGAAGATATTTAAATAGGACCTTTTCTTTTTCTGCGCCGACTCCCTTTGTGCAGCGTACATACCCCGAACCAAGGTTAGGATACTCCAGACTATTCCTAAAAGAGTTGGCCTAGGGTTGGCACACAACAGGCTAGGACTCTTAATGTTTGAATTATGTATATACTCGGAATAACTCAGAAAGCCTTCTCCCACTACCAAACCATGCATGAAAAATTGACATTGATTGTCTCTAGCTTGATCCCTCTCCATTCTTCCATCCAAGTTTTCATCCTCAGCATGCTTTCTATTTATTTTTTATAAAGTTTTGTATAGCACGAACGTGACCCAGAGCACTTTTCATGACGAGAAGACGAGTAACAATTGGTCTGGTAAACAGGAAAACAAATGTGTGAGAGCCGAACATATCATACAGTAAAATAGGATAACAAGGATTGGGATGGATTAAAGTCAGTCCTGGGAAGAAAAGTCCACATAAGAGTTGGTATGTAAACCTTTTCAATGTCACCGATATTTTGACTTACGGTAAAAACTCAGTCAGGAGATAGGATTTGGCTTATTCTTTGAAGGAGTAGTAGAGGAAATTAATTGAGGTTCCGGTGGTAAAGAGTTCCATATCTTGGGTGCGATAGCCGAGAATGCTCTGGCGCTCGTTTTCTTTTTGTGAGTATGTTGGGGTTTCAGAAGCAAGGTGAGCGCACTTCGTGAGGACCTGCTGCCCCCTGATTTTTCTAGCTTTTGGGCCAGGTAACTGGGGATATTGAAGTGTACCGCTTTATGTGTCATGCATGCAATTTTCAGTTGGATTCTTGCTTCGTATGGTAGCCAGTTTAAGGATTTTAGGGCTAGTGAGATTGGCATGTTTCTTTTAGTTCCGAGGATGAGTCTTACTGCTGCGTTGATGGAGGCTCTTAGAGGGGCCAGTTTGTATCTAGGTAGGCCACATAGTGTGGCACTACCGTAATCAAGACTGGGCAATGCTAGAGCTTGGACCACTTGTTTTAGGTCTTAGTGTGGTAGGTAGGGTTTAAGTTTCCGCAGAATGCTCAGTTGGTAGTGCGTTCCTTTAGTGGCTGCACTAATGTGATCCATTTCTAACTATAGCCTCCTCTCAGTCACATGCCTGTCTGCCTCATTCCTTTTTTTTGTAATTCTGCAATTGTCTGATACCTAATTTCATAGATAACCACCTCTGCTCTTTAAATTCCTATCCCTGTACTCTAACATCTAATCTCCACAAGACTATCCATTCCAGCAACCATTCACCTGAAACCACACAGCTCTCACTAATAAACCCACCTAACTGGCATTATTACATCACAAAGTAACTGGAGTAAATGGATAAAAGTTTTCTTGAGAGCACATTACTAATCACAATAACTAACAATAACCACCGGACTAACCACTAACCTTGGGCTCCGGAGTAGCATGCCACCCGCTATAATATGCTACGATACCTCGTCAGGGTTAGTAAGCGCTATACAAATCCAATTACCATTGTAATTACAATATGCACCATTTGGCTACGAGCATACCCTAGGCTGCAAATTTACTTCACATTTTTTCACCCTTGTGCTTTGGGATACCCAGCAAACAGTGCAGCACTGTTACCTCCAATCTAGCATATATTACACACCCAAGCTGTGCAATACTTACCTATGCCTACTAACCTTCCTGGGGCATAGGCCATCAACCAGGACTCCCAGCCATGTCAGTCCTGGACTTTTTTCAATCTGACTCCACGTGTAACCCATCTTTTTGCAGTCAGCCTTGAGTCCTCAATGCCAGATGTTTCTTGGCCTTTCCCTTTTCCCTTGAGGGTTCCAGGTGAGAGTTTGCCTGGTGGTGTTTGATGCAAGCTTGCAGAGGGAATGACCTATCAAGCCCCAGTGTCTTTTCATGATTTCTTTATGAGCAGGGAGTTGGAATGTCTGCTGCCGTAGGTTTTTGCTGCGGAGGGTATTTGGCCAGCGGATTTGGAGGATTTTCCTCAGACAGGTGTTGATGTAGGTCTGGACTTTGTTGGTGGTGGTCAGTGTTGTCCACCAAGTTGCTGCTGCATACAGAAGGACCGATTTTACATTGATGTTAAAAAACCTGATCTTGGTTTGCAGCGGTAGGTCCTTGGAGCTCCAGATCGTCTTTAGCCGAATGAAGGAGGCACCGGCTTTGCTGATTTTTGCCTTGAAGTCGACATCTGTGTCGCCATGCTTGTCTATGACACTGCCCAGGCAGGTGAAGGCCTCAACCTCTTCCAGTGCATCACCTGCAAGAGCGACTGCAGTAATGAACATGTCAACCATTAGGATCTTGTTTTTCCCCCTGTGGCTGTTGAGGCCAAATTGATGTGGCTGGCCATTGTCTGTCTTTTCTTACATCTCCAGATGGGTATAGGAGAGTAGAGCCAGAGGCCAGGGCATAGAGCTGAGTTCAAGGTGTTCACTGGATGCCATTTCTTCTCCTTGCTGTGGATGTCTTCGTGATCCAATCTATGGCTAGCAGGAGGAGAAAAGGAGGGAGCAAACAACCCCGGCGGACTCCGGTCCTCGCTTCAAGTCTTCTGTGAGTAGTCCTCCATCAGTCAGTCAGTCAGTCAAATATCTTTATTTCGGTTAGTTAAAACCATAAAAGCAATACACAATTCATAATTTAAAAAATCCATACAACATACAAGAATAAAATTACAATTAAACAATTATACACCTGATTGCAGTTCCTATATGCGTTCATTTAAAAAACAATTTAAAATTTAAAGAACAATTAAAAAAAAAATTAGATACAGAGGATTGATACTAAACAGCCTAGAATCACATAAGGCGCCGATTCCCAGTATACTTGGCACATTTCCTCAGAACGTATTTGACAGAATATCAGCCTTGATGGTTATTTATCTGGGAAAGTCTTGTTTTATTTGATCGAGCTGCTGCTACCAAAAAGCTAGCTACACCATATGTGACCTGCACAGAGTTAAGCATTTGCAGGTGTAAGAGTGCAGGCCTCTATCTATTATCTTGCAAGTCATTCCCTTGTTAGAGTTCCTGATGATTATTGTGAAATTATCCAGCACATTGTAGTGGCAGAAGAGTTTCCGAAGGCTCTCTCTAACCACGCTGTTGAATGCCTTCTCATAGTTGATGAAGCTGACATGAAGGTGGGAGTTCCATTCCATCGACTGCTCAAGGATGATGCGTAGTGTTGCAATCCGGTCTGGGCAGGATCTATCTTTGCGGAAGCAAGCTTGCTAGTCTCACAACTAATTGTCGGCTTGTTCCTTCATTTCATTGAGGAATATTCTGTTGAACACTTTGCCTGCGGTTGATAGAAGAGTTATCCCTCTATAGTTTGCAAAGTTACTCTGGTCATCTATCTTGGGAATAGGTATAAGATATCCCTCCACCCAGTCTGATGGTACCTTTTACCTTTCAATCAATCAATGGCATTTGAACAGCTCTCACCTGCTTCAAAATAAGAGTTCCTGCAATCAAAGCAGAGACTGAGAAAAAGACCAGACAATCAAATCTAGTTTTGGTCAAAGATCCAAGTTTAGAGTTCTTTCCTAAAGCCGTGCTCAGACTTATCCATGCAGTGTTTGATTGGAAGGGTGTTCCAAAGTTTTGCTGTCAGTACGGAGAAGTACCACCTTGATAGACTTTGGCAAACCCAGGAATGCTCAATAGTCGGAAGTGGTTCAATCTCAGAGATCTCTCCTGTTGGTACTTACCAAGACTGTTTCTCAGGTATCGATGGTCCTTGCCTTCAAGAGCCTCTGAAAAGCAAGGTCAGGGCCTTGCACTTAATCCTATTGGCCAGAGCGAGTGTAACTGCCTCAGATACGGCAAGATAGAATGGCGTAAAGGGACCCTTCCTCCCAGATCCTTCCAAACATGGGGTAGAGCATGTCTACTGATGTCTCAATTGCTGCTGTCAGTGACTCTGCAGGAATGTTGTCATGTCCTGCTGCCTTCCCATTTCTCACATGTTTGATAGTTTGCAGTATTTCTGTTCAAACTAAGTCCTGGAGGCATTTTGGCACTAAAAGAGACAGGAAAGTGAGAGTTCTGGGCTCCTATTAATTGGACAAAGTTAAGGTTTTCAAGGACTTCCTAAAAACCGGTATGGAGGAAGCTGTTTTAGGTTAAAACAGTAAGCTGTTCCAAAGTAAGGCAGTGGACCTAAATAAACGTTTGCCACCGCAGGTGGTCCTTCTAAAAGAGTAAACCTCCAGGTTCTTGGCAAAACTGACCAAAGGGTCCTGCTGGCGGTGTGCCACCACAGCTTGTCCATAAAAAGTGAGGCCATGCAGTGGCTCGTAGGGCACACAAAGGGCCTTGAAAATGATGTGGGTAAGGAGAGAGCCTAGTTCAGATGGTCACCATACTGACATCCAAAACAATGGATTATTTCCAAAAAGGATGGCCATGGTCTTTGATTAATTTCATTTCAGTAAGTTGCCATCCATCTAATTGCTCACCTCACTCATACACTTCCTAAAAGCGTTGCCAAAATTTACCTCATCCTTTGACATTGACACGACAATTTGCAAGTAATCTGCGTGGGATACTAAGGATAGGCCAAAGGATTTTATGAGCCTGGCTAGTGGTGTAACATGCAGGTTAAGAGATGTAAGTGCGCTACAGAAGTGTAGGCGCATCCCTGTGATGGGCACACTTATTCTGGTTCTATGTGTGGGTGACACAATAGATTCCAATAGGGTTTCAATAAGAAGTTCCAATGATGAAGTTCTGAAGTTTATTGAAAGTTTTTTATTTCATAGGTTTACTTTTTCATTTCAAACATGATCATCAAATAATCGATTCATTCAACGTTAGGTTGGCTCCGATGCATTTCGGACTAACCAAGTCCTTTATCAAGGAGCACTGCAACAGAAGATATAAAATAACCCGAATCAATAAGGTGGAGTACCTTGCATAAGTAAAAAAACATAAGTGAATAGGTAGTACAACCGCATGCTGCCCACTAAGATCTCTTAATGAGAAAGCGTGAAAATTCCAAAATGTGAATACGGTAATAAAATGGGTAGAGATGGGAGGTGAGGAGAATAGTAAACGGGTGAAACCAAAAAACGGGTGGGATGAAAAAGTAAAGGTTAGTGCTAAAAAAGAGAGGCTGACCCGTGTAGGATAACACAAGCTGAGAGGAAAAGTAGCAGAGAAGAAAAGTAACAGAGGTGACAAAGATAACAAACGAATCCTCGGAACACGAGGCTTACGTAATGGATTTCGCGTTGGAAGTGTGGGCTGAAATGAAAGGGTAACAGGGATCGCATTAACTCCATGCGGAGTGTGGAGAACGGGAAAGAAATTCCGGTGAAACCGGAAAGCGACTTACTGTGGCGGGTGTCAGCGCTTCGCGTGTGGTTAGCGGGTTCAGCAGTCTGGAACTACGCGGAGCAAGCGCGGAGTTCAGGGATTCAAAGGGAAAGTGGGTGAAATTAACAAAGGACTAAAAGGGAGAAGGTGAAATGGCGCGGCCATATTGGAACGGGGGCAAATGAGAGTTAATTCATAAGAAGGTGTAAAAAAAGGGATAGAATAAAGCAACATTTAGCATGCATTAAGGTACAATCAGCAAAGGCATCAATACTGTGCCACAAGGGTATCATAAGTAGCAGCTGAATTCAGTCCGGTCATTAAGACCCCACGGTTTCTGTGCTTGAAGTCTGTAGATCCAGGTGGTTTCTCTCTGTAGGAGAAACTTGTTGTTGTCTCTTCCTTCGATTCTAGGAACAGTCTCTAAGACCATGTACTTCAATTGGGCCACGTTGTGGTTTGCTTCACTGAAGTGGGTGGCTACATTAGACTTGGTATTCTTGGTACGGATGTTTGATTTGTGTTCGTTTAGTCTGATCTTGATTTTCCTGCTGGTTTTACCCACATAAATTTTGCCGCAAGGGCACTTAAGTAGGTAAATGAGGTTAGAAGAATCGCAAGTGGCATCCACATTTAGTTTGATGTTATGACCTCTCATGGGATGGTTGATGTTGTTTCCTTTGATGATATTATTGCAGTTGTTGCAATGGTGACAAGGACGTGTGCCGGTATGTTTGACGGAGGTGGTGCTGAGATTGGTTCCAGATAAGATTTCTTTGATGTTTCTCGGTCGGGTATATGCAAAAATAGGAGGTTCTTTAAACAGGTTCCCAAAATCAGGTTCAGAAGCCAGGATGCGCCAGTGTTTCAATATGATGCTCCTATAGCTGTTGCTTGCAGTAGAATATTTGGATACTAGGACCATCCTTTGTTGATCCGTTTTATGGGTGCTCCGCAGAGCCTCATTTCGGGGAATGGCGGTTAAACATCGAAGATGCCTGTGATACTCTGCAAGGCAGGGAATAAGACTAAGATATGAACTCTCCTAAAGCCCCCACCTGCGGCCTGTTAACAAGAAAGGAATGTAGGAGAGCAGGACCTTCTATCCCCAGTCTATGTTTATAGTTAACCAGTATAGCATGTTTGACCTTATCAAAAGCCGCAGAAGGGTCTAGTAGGGCCAATGCGGCATACCCTCTTCTATCTAAAGTTGCTCAAAATTTTCTGTTGCCATCAACAGCGCAGATTCGGTACTATGATTTTTCCTGAATACCAACTGGGTGTCATCCAGGAGATGGCTATTATCTATAAAGGAAACTATTTGTTTATTCATCACTTTTTTCACCAGCTTAGCAGAGAAAGAAAGCCTAGAGATAGGGTGATAGTTGTTCAAATCTGTGGAATTGAAGGTAGCTTAGAAGTCGAAGAACTGAGGCAGATTTCCAATGTGAGGGGAAAACCCCATCTTTAAACATAGCAGCAAAAAATGATCTAAATGCAGTGCCCTCGGTTCTGGAACCATTTGGACTATCTCAGGTGGGCACAGGTCTTGAGGGGCACCAGATTTCACAATAGGAATTAGCTTCCTCAATTGCTTTACTGTGGGGACTTCAAAGACTAGGAGCCTTGTGAGTTCTGCATCTAAATTAGGAGATTGTATTGCAGATTAAACTTAAAGTGCTGCACCCATCTTCGTTGTTGGCCTTCTTTATGCATGATTTTCTTCTCAGTGTTGTCTTTAACAGGTCTCACTGGCTTGCTGTATCTGCCGGACAGTTTCCATGTTATGTCATAGTATTCTTTCAAGTTTTTGTCGCTTGCTACTTCCTGAGCTACTGTGTCGGACATCACAATTGGATTGCTAAAGGTTCCATCACTATTGCGAAGAAAAGGGGTGAAAGAAGACACCCCTGCCTAGTTCCTCGCTGCACTCTCCAACTACTTGACAAGATCCCACCAACTAAAATTTAGCAATAGAATCACTGCAGAGAAGACCAATCCACTTCAGTAAACTGCAATCAAAACCCATCTTCTTGAGGACCTCAGGCATGTAATCCCTGTCTATTGAGTGAAACACCTTCTCGATGTTGAGCGCCACCAGGGTGTACTCTTCCACAGATTTTCCACTGAGTCCATAACATGTCCAATGCGTCTGATATTTATGAGCATATTGTGGAATGGCAAAAAACCACACTGTTCCTCCTGACACAGAGACCTCACAATAGGGAGCATCCTGGTGACTGACATCTGAGAAAGAATTGCTTTGTCTACATTTAACATGGACACAGGGCGAATGGAGTTGATATCCATCAGGTCTATGTTAGGTTTGGGCTCCATCACAATAACTGCCTCGCTCATTGAGCTTGGCAATGTTATGATCTTTTTTACTTTTAGATACACTTCCAAACGTCGGTCAGCCACTATGTCTATATATACCTAATAAAACTCAGAGGGGAATCCACACCCCTCCAGGGGTCTTCCTGCCGGTCATGTCACGGATAGCAGCAATCATTTATTCTCTGGTAATTTCCTAGTATAATGCTTCAACCTCATAATGAGACAGTTTTGGAAGATTGAAGCATGCCAAGAATGCTTCATTGTGTTAAAGGACTACAAGTCCCGGGCGTGTATAAAGCCCCTCTAGTTGTTCAACAAGGTGGCATTTATACTGGGCTGTGTCACTGCAATGTTGCTATTTGGCTTATTTAGTAATAATATCAGGGAGGTGGGTGATTCTCTTTTTAGAATCCAGGCTAAGAGTCGGCCTGACATGTCTCCCTGTCCGTGCAATGCCTGTCTATCATCCTTCAGAGTGTATTTGTCTAGGGTATCCCGTGTGCTAGCTATTTGTTGCTTAAGGTCGAGTCGAGTATGGACAAGGGCTGGTTTTGCGGTTTCACTTATATGCAGTTGGCCCAATTAGATTTATCTCTGTGTCAGTGTATAATTTAGATGTTGTTCAATCCTGTACATTTTTTACATGTATTTGCCCCTGAGGACTGCCTTTATGCTTTCCTTTCTATTGCCTTGCTGGCAGTGGACCCCCAATTTTTCGGAATATCTGTCTCTAGACTGGCCTCAGACTTGAACATAGGGGGCCATATGTATGGCAAAGTAACACAACTCAGTGCATCAAGTCACCTTGCTGTGCTACGCTGTACTGTGTTACAGGGAAAGGGCAGGAATGTGCAGTATTTAAAAGAATACAATGCATTCCTGTCCGTGTCCCTGTGCCAACGTCATTTTGGCTCCCTAATGCCAATGCAGGCACCCTTGCAACTTGGTGCAAAGGTGCCTGTTTTGCAGACAGGATTGTTTTTGTTCAGGAAGGTAGGCACAAAAACAATCCTGAGAGGCAAATTCTTCTTTCTGTGTGTGCTGCAAAAATAAAATAAAGAGGTGAAATAAAGATACTTTTCCTCGTTACGCCTCACCTGGGGAGGTGTACCTTTTTGGTGCATTCCCAGGTTTGCCAGTTGTGGTAACTCTGGGAATACGTCCAAAAGCATGTGAGTTGTGTGGGAATACCCCCAACTCCCTGGCACAGAGTAAAGCACAGCAGCAATTTTGTTTAGCCAACCAACAACCACATGTACACACAGTCCAGGTTCTCCATACCCTCAGATAGTGTAGCTGTCTTCCCTGGCTTTATAAGGTGTTCTTGGGAGGGTTATCTGTTTCCCTGTTTAAGACACAATCAAAGTCCCCCACCCAAATTTACAGCAACATAGTGGACTATTAGTTAATAAATAGTTTTGATGATGGTCTTATCATCTGCATTGGGAGCATACATGTTTACCAGGCAGATCTCCTCACCCTCCAACACTCCAAATAATAATAAGTATCAGCCCTCCACCTAAGCCTTGGAGTGTTTACACTGGAAAGGCAAACCTAGGTGTAAGATGAGTCTGTAGAGCAGATTAGTTGCCCTTACCACTTCTTTATTAGTTTAATCTGTCAGGTCTGTCTTCTGTAACATGGCAACACTAATGCCATTACCCCTGAGGTAAATTTGTGTGAAGTATTGTTTAGTGTAGGCATTCAACGCCAATATGTCCCATGTGGCTACTCGCAGCCCTCTGATAGTGTTTGCCATTTTGGAGTAAGAGAGGGGGCAGCTCCAGCGTGTATGCAGTTACCGTCCTAGTGCAGCACTGCTTGTTTCCATCATACAGAAATGGTTTTGTAAGGTGTGTCTGTTTGAGCATCTGTGTCTTTTGCTCATGGTGACCAACATAAGAATAGACTCGCCAACTAACCTACCTACCACCGGTTAAACACCCTCCGTAACATAATGCTGGCTCTTCCCCATGTTTCTCCTAAAGCCGAGCTAGTGTGTAACGCAGGCCAAGTGATGCTAACTCAATAAATAAACGTTGCACTATATTTGGAAGGGCTTGATATCACCACAAGGCCTCGTACCCCCAGCTTAGTAAAAAGATCCTTGAAAATAACCCCTCTGCTGCTCAACTACAGGCAGAGGTAGTAAAGGGAGAGGGGGACAAAAGTACTGTCACCCCTCTACTCGGCTTTCATTGGCCACTTATATAAATTTATAACAGATTTTGAAAACAGCAATTCCACAAGTTGAACATTAGCATAGTAAATTTTTTGATCTACATGCTCCCCACAGCTTCATCCGAACACTTCACTTGTTCTCAGCTATGATGATACTTGCCATACTGTAGATACACCCCATTACAACAGTATTCGGCCTGCAAACTAGGCCAGCAGTCATCTGGTCAATCAGCCAAGATGCCTCTGGTAGGCCTTAGTGTCCACAGTTTAATTCAGATGACAACTGGGCATGACAATCAGTGTTCCCGCTAACACGTTTGACATTAATGACTGCATATCTATTGACTTACCCTCTCTGACCACCAAACGTTCCCAAGTGTCAGCAGGTTTGCTCCTGCTGCTCTGCCTAGTGTTAGATGGTCCACCGCATTTCCCACTATAATCAGTCACACCCAGATCTCCTCTTGGGTCTGAGAAAATTTGAGCTCTTTCCTTGTGCAGTACTTTGATCTTGGCAGAGAACAGTAGCATGTATTTCAAACCATTGGCTTTCAGTTTTTATTTTGACGCTCGGAGTTTTTTACACAACTGCTGGACCTTTTGATTATCATAGTGTGGGTCTCAATTTTAGCGCACTGTTTGCAAGATCTTGTCTTTGTCCCTGTAGTTCAATATTTTTGCTATCATTTCCCGGGCTGGAAGGGGGACACCAGTGGGAGGCATCAGTGCCAGATCCCTGTAGGCTTGCTTGATTAGGAACATATTGGAGAGTCTATCCGGCCATAGCACCTTTTCTATCCATCTCTCCAGGAAGAATTCAGGGTTAGATCCCTCCATATGCTTCGGGAATGAAGTGGAGAAAAGTCCGCCTAGATCTGCCGTCCAGGTCCTTCAATATGTCTTCAAAGTATAGGTACAGTCGGCGTTTGAGTGGATTGTGACTTTTAGACACAGGCACAGTACCTCCTTTTCCATTGGTAATGATCTCCCAGTGCTGTTGTGGAGGTCCGCTCTAATGAGGTTCATCTCCACAGATAGCATGGCGTTCGTATGTTTCAGTGTGCTACAGCACGGTTCAATGCAAAACAACAATTGATGGACAGAATGCAGAACAATGTCATACATTCACCCCAGTACAGAGATCTGGGCCTAAATCCATAGTTTTTTTTGCATTCCACACCACCCCAGTTCAGACATGGCCATATGCAAATCAGCCTTGACCCTGTGCCTCATGGGAACAGTCCAGCCCGAACTGCCAAGCCATGTCTTTCCTGGACCGGAATCAAGCATCCTAGGACCGGTTTCTGGCTATCAGCCGTCTTCAGCCAGGATAGCTTGACTCCAGTGGTGTGGAGAGCATGGGACTCACGTATGAGCATACCCATCCCACTCGGGGTGACAAATGCAAAACAACAATTGATGGACAGAATGCAGAACAATGTCATACATTCACCCCAGTACAGAGATCTGGGCCTAAATCCATCATTTTTTTGCACTCCATACCACCCCAGTTCAGACATGGCCATATGCAAATCAGCCTTGACCCTGTGCCTCATGGGAAGAGTCCAGCCCAAAAATGCCAAGCCATGTCTTTCCTGGACCGGAATCCAGCATCATAGGACCGGTTTCTGGCTATCAGCCGTCTTCAGCCAGGATAGCTTGACTCCAGTGGTGTGGAGCGCATGGGACTCACGTCTGAGCATACCCACCCCACTCGGGGTGACAAATGCAAAACAACAATTGATGGACACGGTTCAATGGCTGCAAATTCCAGCGCACCTGTGGGTTCCAGTGCCTCTTATAGTACAAGACCTTTATCTCGAGCATCTCCTGCCTTGCTGCCTGTGGTTGGCCAATATACAGGTCAATGCTGTGCAGGTCAGGGGTGTCTATCTCTCTCCATGGCCATAACAGGCAGTTCCAAATGCAGAGGAAGAGAATGTGAGGGCTGGGCCAAAGAGACTGCCAGTAGTGGCCCTCGTCCCGAATCCGTAGAGGTCCTAGAATGAGCCCACAACAAGCACTGGATCATAGTCCATCTCTGCAGGCTGGCAATATTTGTTGTAGGGAGATGGAGCAAGACCACCCCCTGTATATTATTATCCAGCCCCCGACACAGTTGCGTCCCAAGGGCTCCATCAAGTGCAGTACAGGATTGCTGCAGGGCCAGAGGCGGAGCCAGCAGCAGGGGCATGGGTTGAAGCCCAGCTGCAATATTGCAACAGGTGCCCTCTTGGCTCCCCCCCAAAGGCTCTGACCAAAGTTCTGTCTCTTCCAGCAGGGCTATTCTTCCTTGCCTCTCAGACCTGCTTCCTCTAGGGCCCTACCCTCTCCATTGTGATGCTCACACAGGAGTGAGGCCACAGTGCACCTGGTCAGCTAACCCTGGCCCACCCAATAGTCTGCAATGCAAGCCTCCCCTTCACACCGCCTTCATTAAGGATGACCTCCCTTCGGCTACTCTGGTGGTTTCAGGTGGGTGTTCCTTGGGGCACTAGACTGTGTGCCCACATCCAACAGTTGCAATGCCACAGTCCTGTTGGTAGAGGATTAATGGGGAGAAAAGGCAATCACCTGCCGCCGCCCTCATCAACCAGGATCTCCTGCAGCGATGGGGCGCTCGATCTCCAGGGAGGCTCCAAGCCTCCAATCGACCACCAATAATCCACAATGATTTGGGGTGAAAAGCCTCTCACCCATACACCCTTCTCGGATCAGTTGGCTCTCCCAATGACAGCAGGCCATAAAGAATGCAAGGCAGTTCTTGGGCTCCAGGGAGGCAGCAACGTTGACCTCAACCATCAGCTACTCCCAGCGCAATGCTGCCACTACCAATGGACCACAATGCTTAGGCTTAGTTGTGCATCTCCACCCTGTCTCCTTGAATATGGCAGGGCCTAGTCAATCTCTCCCAGAAAAGTAACGACTATGGCCATCATCTTAAATGAACACGTATCAGGATGCCCCCACAGAACCAGCTGCTCTCTCGTTCGCAGTGCTGGAATCTTAGGCATCCCAATGCTCCTATGATTCTGTTAGGGGACTGCCCAAGCTTAGCTCAATGTGTGTAGTTGGCCTTGTTCCCAGGTGTGAGAAGTTGGCCTGGTATATGATGTCCACTAATTTAAGTGGGCACCTTGCACCTGTCCAAACAACCCTTATGGTGATTTAAGAGGTCAAAGATAACCTTAGAAAGCTATCAAGTGGTAGCTGTGGAGAGCAGCCTTCAGGCTTAGTCTTGAAGGAATGTTAAGCAGCTTGTTTTACCAGAATGCAACCTTATTGTATTGGGTCAATGAAAGGAGAACCACACAGTAGTTATACAAAAATATGTATTTAATATTATAGCACACCTAAAATACCTCACGGTATCTGCTACACACAGATAAACACAAAGCACACAATACTGCAGCACAGAAACAATCGTAAGTAGCACTAATACACATAGGGCTCCAAAGGGAGACCAAACCATAAGCTAAAATAGTGATTTAAGAACCACAATTCGAGTCAAGACAGTGTCTAGAGGTTACAGAATCGCTGGGAGCCCAAGGAACCACCCAAGGTGAGTAAGGAGGGACCCCACGGAGGACAGGTGCAGTGTGAGAACACAACCACGTGCTACGTACGATTTAATGGAAGAGTCGCGGTTGCAGTTTAAAGTTTAAGGACCCTTCCCAGTGGATTACAAAGAAACCCTTTAGAACATAGAAAGTTGAAGAGCCATCACATCAGTGGATACCGATGTACCAGAGTTACCTATCCCAGGGAAGCCAGGTGCATAGGGCTGAAGTGGCGTCGGAAACCGTAGTCGATCTCAATGGGAGTCTTCAAAGAAATGCCACTGCTGGAAAGAAGAAAATTGTCTGGTGGAACCCGCAGATGGGTTCCTGATGAAAGGAACCTGAAAACAGAGGGGACCGAGTCTGGGTCACTCAGGACCGACCAGGGGCTCGGTAGACGAATGCCCATCGATGTCAGGTGCTTTAGGTGTGAAGAAGGAGACCTTGACTCTGCAGTCACTGGGACCAAGAGACGTCGAGGATGACCTGGAGCTGGATACGAGCTGTCCCATGATGGTTGTTGAGTGCTGAGGGGTTGCGTTCCGGCAGGAGCACCAACAAGCCTTGGCAGCGGCAACCCACGAAGAAGGTCGAGTAAAGCCATGATCTAGCCCAGGTAGGACCAGTAGACTCACCACAGCAAGGGGAGTCAGGGCAGGCCTGTAGAAACCAGGGGAGCCCAAGAAAAGTAGTGTTGTCCCTCAATTGGACCCACAGGCCAGAGGCACAGGAGTCGCAAGGGGACCTCTAGCAGGTCAACAAAGTAACAGCTTGCAGGGCATAGAGTGCGAGGAGGCCAAAGTCCTTTATACAAAATGTGCCCAGAGGTAGGGGCTATCAAAAGCCCAATGCACTTAAATGGGGAATGCCAACAAGCATATGCACTTTGCAAGAGTACACAGTGCATAGGAGTTCGGGTTATGTTGTCCCCACGAGGGATACTGGCCTCAGACTTGGTGAGAAGGCAGCTTTACCTCAAAGAACATAGGACCCTACCTACTGTGTTGCTGGAGCCTTTGGAGTCTGCAGGAGCTCAGGATCAGAAGAATGGTCAGTTGCGTTATGGTGCCTGCCAATGCAGAGGATTGACTTCTTTATCCAAGGGGGATAACTTCAGTTTTTCTTGATGCTCCACAGGTTCTGCATTGAACCTGTATGGTGCATGGGCACAGACAAGACTTGGGGCAGAGAGGGAGACGAAGTCAGGTCAGTCGAAGTCCAGTGAAATCCAGAGTGTTCAGACGGTCAAAGATATGTAAATTGATACTTGTATAGCGCACTACTCACCCGCAAGATAAGTGATTTCTTGTTCAGAATCTTGTTCACGTCGAATCTAGTGTCCTACAGCCAGGCAAGCCCTTTTGTACTCACCGGAGAGCGATGGACAGATTCAGGGGACCCTCTCAGGGGAGGGTCAGGACAGTGGGGAGGATGGCCCCATGTCCTTTGTCCAGTTTCATGCCAGAGCAGGAGCCAACGGTTCCCAGGACTGGTTTGAACTGGAATATGCACAGGGACACCAAGTGTGAACCAGATGCAGACTTTCAGGCACTTTGGAAGTGCACCCACCCAGCCCCAATACACTAAATCCTGTCTGGGAGGTGGTCACACCTCCCTGTGAAAGGATGCCTATTGTTCTGCCTTCCCCTGCTCGAGCTTGGCTTAGCAGCAGGAGGGCAGAAATGTGTCTCTGGTTGGCAGCAATCATTTTGTGCTATCCGGGTCGAGAAGGCTGGTACCGGGAAGACCAGAGACCCTATGAAGCTCACTTCAGAAGGGTGGAATCATACCTCCCACACCGGTTACCGATGTTGAGGTATGATTCCAAGGTGTTTGATACCAAACACAACATGTTTTCTAGCAGCCGTTTTCAGTATAGCATTTTACGCGAGCATATAATGCACCTCTACCTATATGTGTGGCTGCGTCTACAACTGGTCATTGTTTACAGTATAGGGGAAGGTGGAGTGAAATCATGCAGTGTTTAGGGATAGGAGAGAAGCGGTTTAGTTGTTGGTGTGTGCAGTCTGGAACTAGGAAACATGAATTCTAACCCCAGCTTTACATGTTAAGTTGATAAGATTTCCAGTTTAGTCTAGAAAAAAATCGCTATATTATATGCAGTCTCACACATTCTCATTGACGGACATAGTAACCAGATTTTTCTTAGAGATTTTAACATTCATTGCAACAACTCCAGTGACCCTCTTGTAACCAGCTTTAAATCCTCCCTCCAGGACATCAATCTTATCCAAGCCTGCAACAGCCCAACCCATAACCCACCTTAGATCTAATCATCACAAGAGAGAACACCATGCAAATCGACTCGATCCTACCTGGCGACTGGGTTAACCGTTGCTGTATCAATTTCCTAATTTCTGTAAGGGCAAACATCACTAAGGGCCAGCCATTAAAAGCCAAACTTTGGGTCCTCAGACACCTGCAACAATAACCCACTCACTTTGTCAACCTTCAGTAACAACTTCATACTCCCACCTTTCTCTATGCGTGGCACTCATGACCTCACTGAACACAACATCAATTTCATGTCAAATATCACGGACATCTTGGCTACCAAACAACTAAAGAGATTTGGTCCAAAAGATCCAACACCTGGTTCAATAGCGACCTTAATGAGGAACGCCAATACCTCAGACTTGCAGAAAGAGCATTGACACACACCCTCTCACTGTTCAATCTTAAACTTCTACGACAAAGATGGAGCATTTATAACAAACACGTCAGGCACTCCAAATCAGCATTCTTCCGAACTCAACTCATCACAGCAATGGGTCAACCTAAAAAACTGTTCAATATTGTTAAAAAGCAGTCAGTCCACGAAAGCAATCCCTCTTCCCCAGACAACAAACACAACCCATTTGTGAAACCTTCATCTCCTTCTTCACAGAGAAAATTAGGCTTATCACCACCAAGATCCAAAACAATATGGCACTCCCTCCTGGTGTTCACCCCTACACTCCACTCCATTCGATCACAACCATTCCCCGAGAAATCATCCCCTCATCCTTAAAATCAATGACACCTGGTCCAGCTTTAAATCCTTCAAGGAAAGTGAGATTTTAAACCAACTGACCTCTTTGAAGTACTCCAATAACTTAAATGATCCCCTTCCCTCCAACTCTTCAATGAGGCCATCCACCTCCTATTCCCTTTATGAACTATGATAATCAATGCCTCACTCATCCAAAGCTCCATGCTCAACTGCTTCAAAAGTGGCAAAGTTACCACATCCTAAAAAAAAAAACACAGACCAGTCCGACCCCAACAACTGCAACCTCATCTCCAAGTTTAGCTAAAAAAATGTGTGCACCCAGTGCTCCACAATCACATCGAGCAATTCCAACTTCTCGACCAATGCCAATGTGGCTTCCGATTGGGCCATAGCACTGAAATGGCAATCGTCCATATTGTACGCGCTGTCAACCACAATGAATCCTGCCTACTAATCCTTCTTTGTCATGTTCTTTAGGCTAGTCCTGTCATGTATACTCCTATTACATACATTTGTCCCATCCACATGACAATAACGATTCTAAACATGTGACCTTTTTTTTTTATTCTGTATAAGGGTCACCACTTTTTTTCATCCTTGACTGTGCATGATCGCATTTGTTTAGAAAAACATGGTGATTGTTTTTAAAGCATCGTTTGTGCGCCGAAGGCGCGCCAAAGGTAAGCCCGTCTACGCCCGTCCGCGCCTGGACCGCGCCCAGTGCCAGGACCCCTGGCCCACGAAGACCCCGGCCGACCCTCCTGACGTACACCGCCGCCACCCTCAGTGCACTCAACGCCGGTCGACTCCCAGGATGCTACCAAGCCACACCACGACGCACCCACGGACCCTTCAGCTGCCACGCCTGCAAGTACACCTGCATCCGGACCTGCCCCGCACCAGCACCCACCAAGTCGAACACCAGCAGCAACCACCTCAAGTGCATCCTGCTCAACACCCGCTCCGTCCACAGACACGCCATCGAACTCTGGAACCTCCTCGACACCACAGCCCCTGATGTTGCCTTCCTCACGGAGACCTGGATGAATGCCTCTTCAGCGCCCGACATCGCCATCGCCATCCCAGAGGGATACAAGATCACCCGGAGGGACCGCACCGCCAACCAGATGGGAGGAGGCATCGCCATCATCCACAGGAACACCATCCGTATCACGACCAGCACCGACAACACCCTTACCACGGCCGAACACCTGCATTTCCAGATCCACACCGACCCAAAGACCACCCTCAGAGGCACCCTGATCTACCGACCTCCGGGACCACGCACTCAATTCAGCGAGGACATCGCCGACTTCGTCAGCCCGCATGCCCTCCCCTCCGCTGACTACATCCTCCTGGGGGACCTCAACTTCCACCTGGAGAACAACAACGACCGCAACACCAGCACCCTGCTCGACAACCTCGCCAATCTTGGACTCAAGCAGCTGGTGTCCACCCCCACCCACCTCGCCGGACACACACTCGACGCAGTCTTCTCATCCAGCACAGACATCGCCTTCAGCCACGCCACAGAACTTCAATGGACGGACCACAGCTGTGTCCACTTCACCTTCAAAAGAACGACGACCCACCACCACCAGCAACAGGTTGCCCGCAGAAGCTGGAACAAGATCACAGCCGACCAGCTCGCCACCTCCCTGAGCCAGCACCCTCCTGCCAGCTCAGCGAACCCCAGCCAGGCCGCCGACAACCTCACGAAGTGGATCAGCAACTGCGCGGACGAACTCGCCCGCTGAGGACCCCGACCAGCAGACCCGGCAGCAAGAAAGCCCCATGGTTCACCGACAAACTCAAGAGCTCCAAGAAGAACTGCCGAGCCCTCGAGAAAGTCTGGAGAAGGGAACCAACACCGGACAACAAGACCACCTTCAAGCTTGCCACCCGGAAGCACCACCAGCTGATCCGCGCCGCCAAGAAAACTGGATTCAAGGACCGGCTGGACAACAACGCACACAACTGCAAGGAACTCTTCAACATCGTGAAAGAGCTATCCAACCCCAGCGCAGGAAACAACGACATCACCCCATCGCAAGACCTCTGCAACTCCCTCGCCTCATACTTCCACAACAAGATCGCGGACATACACAACAGCTTCAGCACCCAACCAACGCACACCATGACCGAACCACCACCCCCCACCACCACCCTCCGCGCCTGGACTCCGATCAGCACCGAAGACACCGTCCGCACGATGAACTCCGTCCACTCCGGATCTCCGACCGACCCCTGCCCTCACCACGTCTTCAACAAGGCCGACGTTGTCATCGCACCCCACCTGCGGGACATTATCAACACCTCCTTCGACACCGCCACCTTCCCTGAGAGCTGGAAGCATGCCGAACTCAGCGCTCTACTCAAGAAACCCACAGCGGACCCCACCGAACTCAAGAATTACCGCCCCATCTGCTCCTCCCGTTTCCAGCCAAAGTCATCGAGAAGACCGTCAACAAGCAGCTGGCCGCCTTCCTCGAGACGAATGGATCCCTCGACCCCTCACAGTCTGGCTTCCGAGCCAACCACAGCACCGAGACCGCCCTCATCGCCGCCACCGATGACATCCGAGCCCTGATGGACAACGGAGACACAGCGGCCCTCATCCTCCTAGACCTCTCAGCGGCTTTCAACACTGTCTGCCACCGCACCCTAGTACAGCGCCTCAGCAACGTTGGAATCCAGGAGAAGGCACTGGAATGGATCATCTCCTTCCTCGACGGAAGAACACAGAGAGTCCGCCTACCACCGTACAAGTCAGAGGCCACCGAAGTCATCTGCGGCGTCCCTCAAGGATCCTCGCTGAGCCCCACCCTCTTCAACGTCTACATGAGCCCCCTCGCGGCCATCGCACGCCAACACAACCTCAACATAATCTCCTACGCCGACGACACCCAGCTGATCCTCTCCCTGACCGACGACCCCGCCGCCGCCAGAGCCAACCTGCACGAAGGGATGAAAGATGTAGCCGAGTGGATGACGACCAGCCGCCTGAAACTGAACTCAGACAAGACGGAGGTCCTCATGCTGGGCTCCTCGCCCTCCGCCTGGGACGACTCCTGGTGGCCTCCCGCCCTGGACACCGCACCCAAACCGACAGACCACGCACGCAACCTGGGCTTCATCCTGGACTCCTCCCTCTCCATGACCAGGCAAGTCAACGCCGTCTCCTCGGCGTGCTTCAACATCCTACGCATGCTACGGAAGATCTTCTGGTGGATCCCCACCGAGACCAGGAAGACCGTCACCCAGGCCCTCGTCACCAGTCGACTGGACTACGGCAACACCCTCTACGCCGGCACCACCGCCAAGCTCCAGAAGAGACTCCAGCGGATCCAAAACGCCTCAGCCAGACTCATCCTCGACATCCCACGAACCAGCCACATCTCCGGACATCTGAGAGACCTGCACTGGCTCCCCGTCAACAAAAGAATCACCTTCCGCCTCCTCACCCACGCACACAAAGCCCTACACGACCAAGGCCCGAGCTACCTCAACAACCGAATCAACTTCTATGCTCCCAAACGCCACCTCCGATCAGCCAACCACGCCCTCGCCGCCGTCCCCCGCATCCGAAGAGCGACCACAGGAGGAAGGTCCTTCTCCTACCTGGCCGCCAAGACCTGGAACTCCCTCCCGACCAACCTGCGCCTGACCCAAGACCACCTCTCCTTCAGGAAGAAGCTTAAGACCTGGCTGTTCGAGCAGTAACGGCACCCCCCTCCCCCCAGCGCCTTGAGACCCTACGGGTAAGTAGTGCGCTCTATAAATGTCTTTGATTGATTGATTGATTTTAAAAACATATTGATTCTACAAAAAACCCTGGAGTGATCACTTTAGTATGAAAGATCTTCACTCCCCTGACTAATCATGGGCAAATTTTGCGAATCTGGCGTTCGCGAATTTTGCGAACTCGCAATCCGAAAAATCAGCGAATTCTCGCGAATTTGCGGATTTTTTTTTTTGTGTTCGCAAGGGTTTCCGCCAGTTTGCGAGGGTTTGGTACTAGTTCGCAATTGCGAACTTACTTGTCGGCTCGCAACGGTCGCGACTATGTTGTTTCTACGTCTGGTTCATCATCACAGCCTCCCAGCACCCTCTGTTTCACCACTGCCACCCTCTCTTTCACCCATGCCACCCTCTTTTACATCAATGCCACCCTCTGGTTCATCATCACTGTAGATTATGGGGGGGAAAAGCAAGCACACCTGCCCTGCTTCAACTGACATGAATTAATTTGGGGTTAGTTTATTAATGTGTCACTGTTTTAAAATTCCAGGTCTGGCACCTGTTTCCTTATCAGTGATTTGCTTTCTGTTGCAGTGCAATTTTTTTTTCCAGGACCTTTGTGGCCTACTTCTAGCAATTCTATGAGCCTGCTGTGAGGGTCAGAGCAGGGTCATACAATTGTTGCAACTAGCAACTGAACTCTGGAGGGGCCCCAGTCAGGAAGCACTACAGTGAATTGTTACTAATGATGAGTTTGAACTATTGCTCCTGCCGAGTGCTTTCAGTTCTGCAAAACTCGTTTTTCTGCAATTTCGCGGGATTCGCGGGGCGCGAACACGCGCAAGATCAGATTCGGAAGCCGCGAATTCGTGCGAATATGCGATTTCTTTTTTGCGGCGTGTTAGTTCGCAAGGTTTTGTGCGTTTTCGCGAGCCGCTTGTAGCGCAAGGCGCGAAGTTACCCTCGCGGTCGTTCGAGGGCGCGGCCATCTTGTTTGCATGACGTATTTCCGTTCCCGGGCGCGAAGTGTAAACTCGCAAAGTGTGCGGCTCGCAAGTACAATTTCGCGAGTGTTCGCGAGGAACATCTCGAGCGAACTTACCCGCGCGGTCGTGAACGGGCGCGGCCATCTTGTTTCTCATTCATTGCTATGGTTCTGGGCATGCTTCTTGTATCCTCTCTAAATCTGTGCCATCCTTTGCTTGTTTGAAGTTTTTTTTTAATCTATTTTACTTATTATCTATCCCTCTATTTTTCTAGCCCTATATTTTTGTGTTTACTGCTACTTTTTGTTAATTTTAAACTACTTTTTTTAAACTCTTTTCTTTTCTTCTCTTCCCTATTCTATTTTCTTTATTCCTTTCCGCCCAGACCATGGTGAAGGGAGCCGGAAAGCATCCCGAGAAGGGGAAGGGTCCCGCACCCCGAGCCTGGCTCCCGTGCGGACGTTTGAGGGGGGAGACAGTCGCACCCCGGGAGATTTTCAGCCCGGAGGAGGTGGGCGCACTAGTGTTCTATGTACAGCGCCACCTCCCCAGGACCATAATGGCAGGCGGCAAGATCGGAGGCGGGTACGGGATGCAGGATCGCCGGAAGCGGTGGGATAAGGTGTGCCGGGCCATGTACCACCACTCTCGGGTCCGGCGCACCTACAGCCAGGCCACCCACCGCTGGACGGATGTCCTGACCCGTGAACGAGATCTGCTCGACCTGCTTGGCCTCGAGATCCCCGGGCTTGGTGAGTAGTAGTAGTAGCTATTTCTTTACTACTCTGTTTTCTCCTGCTGTGTTATTATATTGCATTTTTTTTTTTACCAAGAGCAATAATGCTGCTCATTACATTGTGGGTATATTATATTTCAAAATCTTCTGTGCATTTCAGGTGCACTGCTCTCCTTCTCAGTAGTGTTGCTACTATGCTTATTTGTTTCCGATTTTGTGTTCATTTCATTGGCCTGTGAAATTATGTATCAGTGTAGTTTAAAGAACTGCGTAATGCTACACACTAAGGTTCAGATGTTTAATTACCGGTGCATCCCTGCTAAGTAGCAGGGATGCACCAGTAATTGTGCGCCACGCCACGATCACCCATGGTGCGCCGTATTTACAATGCGGCGCACCATGGGCCCAAAACGTCACCAAAGCGTTACGCATCTGTGCCGTAAGGGCGGCGCATTGCTGGAGTTGCATCGCAACGATGGCGCAGCTCCATCAATGCTCTGGGGTGCCCTATCTCCCCAAAGCTGCGTCAAGCCGTACGTCTGCTTCAAGCAGGCGCAGGGTTTGAGTCACGCATCATTGTCGTTAAAGTGAGTGATTGAAATCTTGTAGATTTGCCTCAGCCACTTTTAGGATGCGTTCCTGCGCAGGAACTCCCTCCCTTGCGCCGGAACGCCCCCTGATAGCGCAGGGCTTTACAACGTGATGCAGCTCCCATATGCGTCACGTTGTTAATATACGCCGCACCATTGCGCCTCTTTTGTGCTGCCGCTGCATCACAAAAGTCACGCAAAAATGGAGCAAAAGAGCCGCAAGGGGCTTCTAAATCAGCCCCTACAGACTCAAGTCCAGTCCTTCCTTTGTACACATGGCGATAAGAAGAAATAGTGGTGGTGGATTGATAGTTTGAGTATTTTAATGATTGGTTAATGTAGTGGGAAACTTTAGTGTTGTCGCTGATCTGCAATCACGGTGGAATTTGGCTGTCACTTCGCGTGCTGCGGACTGCTGCCTGCCAATCCTAGGCAAACCTTTTTAGTACTTTGTGTAGTGAGTTACATAAGAAGTTTACAATTCGACGGTCCGCAAATCAAGCAATACTAATAACGTAGTAGACCACATGAGATTGGTCAATAATATATCCCGTTGAATAGTTGTCTATTTGCTATTTCGCCAAAATATTTTGTTCGTTCTTTTGAAATGTTTGATTTGGTTGACAAAATTCATCCATGTTTTCTGTTTTTCTTTCTTTCATGTTGTACATCAGCTTCCCCCAGGGGCAAGAGGAGGACACAGGAGGAGGAGGAGGAGGAGGGTGCTGTTGAGGATGCAGGCCAGGATCGGGCAGGCGAGGGCTCCTTTGCTGGCCCCAGTAAGTTTTAATTTTAATATAGAGTACTTATTTTTTCCCAGCGTTCCTCATTCGATTTTTTCTAAATCGTCTTTGATATTCTTGTAGACTGGATCTAAATTCTTATCCTGCCTCGACTATGACTCCGTGTAGTATTACTAGATTCTTCTTATTAGTCTGTCTGTGTAGCTAACTAAGATTGCACATTTGGCAATTCCATTGGACTCCCATTCTAGTCAGCAATAGCTCTATGCACAGAGTGCAGTCCAATGGGATTGTCCATAATGTCTTTTCAAGTCTTCTAAATGTTTATGCTTTGACAATTGCCAACAATAAAAAGGTGAATGACCACCAAGAAAGAATAAGATACTACTTTACTTTTGGTTTGGATAGGAGGACAATCCATGCTACTACTGTTGCAGGGACAAATCTGCACAAACAGAACTATGGACACTAAATAATGCATTGCTTAGCTTATCAATTATAATAGGTGCTGTTAGACTTTCCACATACCTCAGTGATAACAGACTTTGTAGTTGAACCCCCAATCTCCTTACTGACTTGATAGTGTGGCAGAATCATTTAGCTCCCAAAGTCACCGATGATTATGATTATTCCCCAATGATGTCAGAGGCACGGACTCATGCTTGCAAAAATTGCAAAACCTTTAGCTCATCCACTCTAGTCTGGAGGACCAAAAACCACAGAGTCTATTTAAGTTTAAAAGCTTTATTAAAGTAAACACATTTATTAAAATCAAGTTTGTCATAAAAGTAAACGTTTAACTGAAAATGGAAAAGTGCTTAGTGCTGACGATTAATTGGACACATTTCTTGTGGTCGAGCCGAGCTCTCACCTGGTTTGAACTTGATCCTGCTCGTGTTCTTAGAAGTCAAGCTTCTGTCTGTTAGGAGAAAAAGTGGTGCGCGTTAAAAATATTAAAAAAAATATTCATCAGTTGTGCCAAAAAGTGCAGCAAGACAACAGCCATCCCTGGAAAAAGGGACATTTTTACTTTAGAGTAGACAGTCACAAATTATTACATTGTATACTGTTTTTTTCACATTTCTTTCTTCCTCCTAGACCAAATATTATATAGTAGTGAGTGGTGTATTCTAACATTATTAAATGTACTTTGTAGGTGGAACATCTGGAGGCGGGGCCAGCGCGGAGGTAGTGGCGGCATTGGACGAGGAGGACAACTCTGGGGAGGAGGCGGTGCAAGTGCCGGACAAGGACATGCCTGTGAGGGATAACACAGTGGTGGCGGGCAGAGGTAAGCTATATATTCCTTACTCATTGAGATTGAAGACTGCAGAGTGTGCTTTCTGCACGGGTGTATTATAAATAAACCAGGTAGTAGCCTCCTCTAAATGTACTTCGACTTAGCTGTGAAGTTTTTGGCGAGAAGAATCCCAATCAGATCTGAGATGAACTTGATGGATGGGATGAACGAAAAGCGAAAGAAGGGTGTAAGTAAGTGTGGAAAGACGAGAAATGTAATGATGACTGGCAAATAAGAATGATTTGTGTTTGCTTGGTCCCCGAGGTGGCTGGGAAGGAAAGAATATGGTATGGTGCATGGCTGGGTGAATGATGAAGCAAGGATGGGTGGAAGGAGAACAGCCTGGGTGGGTGAAACAGAAACTGTATGTGTGCATATACTTTGAATGGATGGATGTCTGGATCATTCATGGTACTATCTGACTCTTAGATAGCATATGTGTATCTAGAGAGAGTAGACGGTCACTGGATGAACTAAGTGTTACTTTGAAGAGCATGTAACACCGCACCCGCACGTCCGTTCCAGTGTAGGAAAGGCAAGGAAAAGAAGTTGTAATTTTGTCCAAATACTACCATGAATAGTAGCAGTAGTTTGTATTGCAACTGCAAGCACAGCATATATCCGGTTATTACGGTGGACACTCCCTACCTCTCTTAATAACTTTAGTTTAGTAGTAGTACGTCATTCATGTGTGGGTGTATCACTGTTCACTCAATAATAAGCAAAGCACCTAAAGTCATCCCATATGTCATCAAATACATCCCATGTGAAGTGATAGATAATCAAATTATTTAGCTTCTTCATTTTCGTTTTCTAATACTCATTTGCACTGTAGGGTGAAAGCTAAATTAATTAAGCAGTAGCCCTTTTAACAGAGTATTCTCAGTGCCACCCGTAATAGAAAAGTAAGAGCTTCACCACCTGCATGTACTGGACCGGTACAGTAACGCAAGTCTGTCTCACTCACCATGGTGTGCGTCTGTTTTTCTCGGGTGCAAGTTCACTGCACTGGCATTATGCCGGCTTGCATAAGATAACGTACCAATTTTCCTAAACAAGAGAGAAGTAGAAGAATAAGACTGGTGTACTGTCATAGTCGACTGTAATGGAAGTCCATAGTGCTCGTAGAATTTGTTCCTTAAACTCCCACTAATGTTAGAGCAAGGATGAAGAAGTCGGAGGTTACATAGATACTGTCCTCAATAGTTATGTACTGTGCTTTCAATTTGCTACTTGTACTGTGACAACTTTCTTCTCAATCATTTTGTGTTAATCTTAAGGAGCATTGGTTACAGACTATGTCTTTCTTTCTTCATGTAGTTGCTCCTTCCAAATCCAAGAGACCATCAAGCAGGAAGGAGCTAGCTCGAATGGCCCGGCAACGGAGGCTGGATGCCACTGTCGCTGAATATCGGCGGCTGGTGGCCCTGGAGGAGGAGGAGACGCAGTCTGGTACAACAACAACGTCCACTGGGACAGCTGCATCCTCCTCCGTGCGGGCTGCCAGCCAGCGCAGTACTCCAGCGGTACGGAGCCGGGCTACCAAAGCCAAACACCACCGCCGAGCAGCAAAGACAGCAGCTGCCCCCCACAGGATTTGCTAGGCACACCGGCGCCGCTTATCCCTCTGACTGTCCTACCTGGAGCAGGAGGTCCTGAACTATAAGAACTTGGTGGAGAGCCTCCACTTCGAACATGCCACCCTCCGCAAGGAGCATGATGCCCTGGCTGCTAAAGTCAACAGCACCCTGCCATAGTGTCCCTTGCCCCTTTTTTAGAGACTTTTGGGGGGTGGGAATTGGGAGTTGGGTTTTTGGGGGACTTTTGAAGGACAATCGTTGGGGTTAGGGAGGGTCTTGCGGGAGATTATTTTGTTAGGGCTATAAAAATATACTTTTTGAAACTTTATCTGACCATACCTGTTTTTTACTGCTTTTGAGTCTGGTGGGTGGGGGTTTAACAGTAAGTTTGTTTTCCTGAATAGTCCTAGGACTTTAGTAGTACTACCGTCAATCTCTCGTCTCTCCTAACACTCCATTATACTACCTCCAACCAAACGCCTATCTTACCTGTAATTTCTAGGCTAGGCCCAGGGCTGGCTCCACGGGAAATGGTGATTAAGGTTGCAATCCAGGGCGGCTGAAATTTCCTCCTCATTGTGGTGGTACTAGTGGTGTGACACAGTGGCAGTTGCATGGCTATGGAAAAAAAGAAAATGAAACCTGGTTTGTCCTTACTGTAGCATTACAACGGTACGATAGAGAATATAGCAGGTGACAGTACACTAGACTACAACAGTGCCACAATGTAGCCTAACAAATTGTAAAGTATTTATAGTATAACTTGTACTTGTTTCTTTGACATTGGCTAATACTACAAGAAATAGTACTGAAGCTGAGTAAGTCTAGAATATATCCTCGGATTCCTTCACCAGCCTGTTGCTATGACCTTATCCTCCCCAGCAAGTGTGTGGAATTATTGATGTCATTTAGTCACACATCAAGCAAAACCACACAACCCGGGGGAAGAGGGTTAGGGTTTGTAAAATGGATAGGAATGGGGGTTTCTTTTTGGGTAGGTTTTGTTGAGAGAAAAAAAAAAGCACAGCATGGACACAAACAATAATTGAACATAAAGAAATGTTTGGGTACAAAGCTAACCATAAATCTTTTACGTGACATAAAGGAAGTGCATGCACTACTGAATGCATTGTTACAGAAAAGTAAGTAGTACTTTCGACAACCGTGAATGACAGAATGTGACAGTACAGGGCTACATTAAATTAGGTTTAAAAAATAGCCGAAGTAAAACCTATAGAATGGCTGTAGGGATCAATTTAGAAGCAGAGAGAGATCCAAGAAATGCAGTCGCACACACTCATTGAATAAAAGAATGGACACTGTATCTGTATTGTTGTAGTTGTCCTGTTGAATTTGGTAAGTAAGTTGCATGCAGCAAACAATTCCTCTTATTAGCGGCACTCCTCCATTCCAGCTGACGCTTCGTCCATCAATGTTGGTGACCAGAAGACACCCTGTCCACTGCCTGCCTGGCGGATGCTGAATTGCGGCTCGCTAATGTGAAGCCTGACTCCATCCTTTTTTCCCCATTGCAGACTGAAACCCGGCCTGTAATTATTGAACGAAAAACAGCACTGATAAATAAATATAAGGTATGTACGCTGTGTAGTGCAAAAAGTCACACTTTGATTTTCCTAATAGACAGTACAACATTTTTGAAAGTGCGTACTCTGTCTGAGTCACCTTTTCAAGGATAAATAAGTGTTAACAAATTAATTTAGCGGATCTTTCCCCTCAAGCTAGGTGTACTGTAAACTGTGTTTTAGAACAAAATTAGACCTTCCCAGCAGTGCTTCCACCCAGGCCCTTACTAAAGCCAGTTGCAAAAATGTAGAAGGCCCCCAATCAGATCTCAAAAAACGAGGCCTAGCAGAAAACTGGTGACAAAACGTACTTCGAAAGTAAAAGTAGGCCCAAATACCCCCTTACCCACCGTGGATTGTATTCAAACCACTTGCAAGCAAGCAAAAGTATCCATAGCCAGCATCGCTCCAAGACTCCAAAACCCCCCCACCCAAACACATGCAATAGAAATACTGCTAACCCTAACGAGCCATAAGTTAAGAATAGTGGCAGAGGCTTTCTTTAACTATGCCAAATCCCCCCTTTCCCAGCATGGATTTTCTTCAAATGACTTGCAACCAAAATTACACATTCTCACGAGTGCTCTAAGACCCCAGAACTCAGTTGCAAAAATCTAGAACACCCCAAAACACATGCAATCCTGCTGCTAGGGCTAACCCTAACGAACCCTAAGTTACAAAACTTGCCAAAAGGCTTTTCCTTATGGATTTTGTCCCAACCACTTCTATCCCGTATTAGACCTTCCCAGGAATGCCCCAAGACCCGCCAACCCACCCGCCAAAAAGCACAACACCCCCAAACAGCCCAAAAGCAAAATCTCATACTTACAATATTTCTCGGCCTTCGGTCCAAACGCGCTGTGTACCTAGGCCATAACTCCGGTTTACCACCCCGGATTTCCTGAAAAGCAAATGCAATCAAGATTAGACTGTCCCAGCAGTGCTCCCAGACCCCGAAACTCACCCACAAACAGCCGGAACCCCCCCAAAGAGCTCCTCAAAGGCAAGCAAGTCAGCAAAAACACAAAAAAAAATCCGCCTCCGATTTGGTCCAAACCACTTTTATCCGGTATTAGAGCTTCCCAGAAATGGCCCCAGAGCCGTCAACCCAGGAGAAAACGAGTAGAAGACCCCCAAACAGCCAAAGAGCAAAAGTACAAAAATGGGGACTTAGTCATTTTTTGGCCAATTTCCCAAATCACTCAAAGCGCGCGCTCTGCAGCTAGGCCCTAACTCCCCTCTGCCACCATGGATTTGCTTCAAACCTCTTGCAAAGTAAAGTATCCATAGCCAGCAGTGCTCCCAGACCCCGAAACCTACCCACAAACACCAGGAAGCCCCCCAAACAGGCCCCCGAAAACGCTACATTGAGCAAAATGTCAGAAATAGCACACAAAAAAATCAGCGTGGATTTTGTCCCAACCACTTCTATCCGGTATTAGACCTTCCCAAGAATGCCCCAAGACCCGCCAACCCACCCGCCAAAAAGCACAACACCCCCAAACAGCCCAAAAGCAAAATCTCATACTTACAATATTTCTCGGCCTTCTTTCCAAACGCGCTGTGTAGCTAGGCCATAACTCCAGTTTACCAACACGGATTTCCTGAAAAGGAAATGCAATCAAGATTAGAGTGTCCCAGCAGTGCTCCCAGACCCCGAAACTCACCCACAAACAGCCAGAACCCCCCAAAGAGCTCCTCAAAGGCAAGCAAGTCAGCAAAAACACAAATAAAATTCCGCCTCCGATTTGGTCCAAACCACTTTTATCCGGTATTAGAGCTTCCCAGCAATGGCCCCAGAGCCGTCAACTCACCCGCAAAGAAGTAGAACACCCCCACAAGGGCTGAGTCTTTCTTCATTGGGCATAAACCAGCCCTCTGCTTTGATGGAAATAGGAGTCTGGAGGAGGAGGATAGAGGAGCATGTTCTTCTGAACTTGTGAACCTGAGGAATGCAGACTGCGGCACCTTCAAATCAATAAGCAAACAAGTGAAGACAGTTCTGCTGATGGGCTTGTTTTTGTGATTAGGTGATTAAAGTTTGAATTATATTAACTGTGCACAACAAAGAAAGACAGACACACAGGAATAAAAGTGAATAAGGACGAAAAAGAAAGTTATTGATTCATTGTCTCATTTTCAGGGCTCGGTGTCACGGTCCACGAATAAGAATAAGGCTTCATCATCATACTCTGCAAATTCAGGCAGGGTGAGCTCAGTGTCACCTGACAGAGAAGAAATTCCCTCATCTATGTTGCTGTCCACCTCGTCTTCATCCGGCGTGCTTTCTCGTACTCTGTAATCTGGTGGTATGAGGTGCTGATTCATCTTGATCATTGTTAACCTCTCCACATTTTTGGGCGAGAGGCGGCTCCGTTTGGAAGTTACAATGCCACCAGCAGCACTCAAAACACGTTCAGAAGACACGCTTGCGAGTGGGCAAGACAAGTAGTTTAAAGCCAGGTTGGAGAGCTGTGGCCACAATTCTTTTTTCCCATGCCAATACGCCAATGGGTCAGCATTAACATAGACCTCTGTTTAGTCATTCAGATAGTCCTTCACCATCGACTCAAGGTGCTCCTCCAAGGTTCCTCCACCTTGCTTAGCTGTTGCTGTGACCTTTTGAGAACCAAACCCAAGCCGAGCTAGCCAATCCTCTTCAGCCTCCAATGTTACTGTTGTGTCTGGTGGTCCAGATGATCCGGTTGCCGGTGTCTTTAACGGCTGAGAGGTCACTTGTGCCGCAGCCACAGGTGCAGAAGTGGATTTTTTGACTGGGGATGGCCTGCTGATGCTGATGTACTGCCTTTTCCTTCAATTTTCTGCCGTTCTCTTTCAAACCTCTTGGCTGACGAGGCCAGCCACTGTTTGTACTTTGTAACATCTTCATCAGCAAAAGGAAAGAATGCTTGGCCTGCCAGCGCCTTTTTGTAGCGTGGATCCAGAATAGTAGCACAAATGTAATGCTGGTTTGAGTGGATCATTTTAAGACGTTCATCACCTTGTAGGCGCTCTAATAATTTCTCCGCCAAAACAAAAGGGTCTTGGTTTTTTTCATCTTTTTGAAACACAGAACACACCTCCTTCAGTTGGTGCTCCAGCATGTACAACAATGGGATAGCTTTTCCCAAATTACAGTCCTCCTTGCTGACTGCACGCGTGAAGAACTCAAAAGGACGAAGCATGCGTGTCAGGCTTTTAACTATGTCCCATTGCGCCGCACCCATCCTCAGGTCCTCCTTCTGAGCTGTACCCTGTGTTAAGAAATAGTGATCGAGTACCGTATACTGCTCATACAGACGCTCAAGCATGTAGAAGGTTGCGTTCCAACGTGTTGCCACCTCCTGGATGAGTGCTTTCACTGGCATTCGACGTTCATATAGCAGGCTCCTCAGATGCTTCCAGGCCTTAAAAGAATGGCTGAAATGGTTGCACATTTTTCGGCAGGTGTCCACTACCCTGTACGCTGCACTGTCTTCATCACTCAAGAATTTTTTGACAACCAGGTTTATACAGTGCGCCAAACACGGCACTCTGAAATATTCACCCAGCTCCATGGCCGTAACTACATTGGCGCCATTATCCGTGGAAACATAACCAATCTGGCATTTTTTGGGGACAGCCAGTCAAGGACCTTTGTGTTAAACTCATCCAAAATGTTTTCTGCTGTGTGACGTTTCTCCAAACCAAACATGGCTAGTGTTGCATGTTTCCGAGCAGCTTTAAAAACTTGGTCCGGGTCAACACCTGCGTTTAGCTTTGCTTTAACCCCTGAAAAAGAGACCCAGTGTGCAGTGATGCACATGTATTCAGCGTCTGCGCCACTGGTCCACATGTCTGTTGTCAGATGTATAGTGTGAACAGCACTCTTCTGCAAAGCTGCCCCAATCACCTCCAGAACATCTTCATGTAGTGCTGGAACCGCAACTCGGGCAAAATAGAACCGGCTAGGAACCTTCCATTTAGGGCAGAGCGCTGCCACTAATTCTAGAAAACCAACCCCTTCTACAAAAGAAAAAGGGATAAGGTCCAGAGCTAGCATTTTAGCCAGCTTAGTGTTATACAGACGTGTCAGTGGGTGGTTGCGTTCATATTGCGCTTCTGTAAACAACATCTTTTTAATGTTGCCCTGGACCAAGCATTTACGGGATAATGATGATGATGATGATATCTTCGACCCAGTTACGCTCGCTGATGAACTTTTTCGCATTGGTGTCTCACTCTCTCCCACACTCTTAGTGTGGCTCACATGGGGTGTGCTGATGACAGGGGTACTGGGTGTAAGAGAAGTGTTTGACACGTCTTCTTCCTCCTCGTCATCATCAGATGAAACAGCATTACGTGCAATTCGGGCTTCCTTGATCGCCTGTAGGTGCGCAAACCATTTGACAGCGTGCTTTCTTTCAAGATGACCTCTCTGGCCTCCGGTACCATAGTTGGAACCAAACTTACCACGACTAACTGCCAACTTACAAATGCTACAAATGGCAAAGTTTTCCTTTTTTGGGCTATGCTACAAATGGCAAAGTTTTCCTTTTTTGGGCAAACACTAAAGAAGTCCCAAACTGCGGACTTGAAATGTCTTTGGGGGCCGGAGTAAGCGGCGATACTGGTGGTGGTGGTCCTGCTGCTAATGCCAGATGAAGTGGAGGATGTGGATTGCCGAACTTCAGTTCGTTTTGCACTTTCACCACCACTAATTGAGGTCGAGGTGGATGGAGGTCCCTTCTGGCGACTAAGAAATATGGAAGGGTAGGTGTTGGTGTACTAGTTAACTCCAATGATTGTGGTGTTTCTTCCATTGCCTCCTCGTCGACAACATCATCACGCTCAGCAGCTTCTCGGGCTAGGGTCAATATGTCTTTTTGCTGCATGCCCGCTGGGGCTGCAGTGACCTTTATGATGACTGGCTCGTCGTCATGAGAGGCTTCATCAGCAGCAGTATCCGTCACTTCTTGTTGAGCCTCATCACACTCCATAGCTATGAGTTTTTCGACGACCTTCCTTTTACGCTTAGGTACCTTTGTCAGATCACGGTGTGCCTCACTCTCAGACGGCAGTGGTGCTGGTTCCCAATTGGGATCCGTATCATCAGAAGGAGGTGGGCTTGAAGAAGATGTAGACACCAACCTTGATCTTTTCCTTGCTAGGGATGTGGAAGACAATGAATGATCATCAGGAGGAGTGGCTTCCAATGATACCTCGGCTTGATTGTCGATTTCCTGATGTGCCCCTACTTCGGGAGGAACAACTATTGTGGGCACTTGTGACTCTCCATGCACCTCTGCTTGCGCATCTCCTTGCGCTGCCTCTCCTTCCACATGTACTTGGGCTTGTACTTGCACATGTGGTTGTTGTTGCGGCTGTGGTTGTTCAACACTTGTCAGATGAGTTACAACAACCTGTGTTGATTCAGGTACATTGCTGCTACTTTCTTGCGATGAGCCAACATCACTGGTCGATGGTGATTGAAGAAGTACACTGACTGCCTCTGCAGCACTCAAGGGCTTGGACTTAAGTTGGCGTGGTGGTGGTGGTGGAGGCACTAAGCCCAATGGAGCGGGGGTGCTGCTCCCAGCTTGGTCCCCAGCAGATCCCGCTGCTGCTGCAGGCGTACTTTTTTTTTAACTCCCAAAAAATGCGGCGGCCGGCACACCAGCCTCCTTGGTAACTTGCTTCTTCTGCTCCTTACTGGCAACTTTCTTGCTAGAGGAGCGACGGAGAACTTTTTTTGGGGCCATCTTCTTCAGAGCAGGTCAGAACAGCAGGCCGCAGTTGCACGAGTTGCAGAGTTGTCTGTGGCCAGACGTGATGTCGCGTGACGTTATGCTGCACACACACACCGCTGCAGGACTTCTTCCTGGCACTGGTGGTTCTCTTGAGTCTTGTGCACCTAAAAGTAATGGAAGACAGAGGAACATCAGTTCAGTTATACACCCCAAAAAAATCGAAAAAAACCAGAAAATCAGCACAATCCCATGCCCTCCATGATGTTTAAATTCAAGACACCCCACAGAAAGACTAGGCCCATGCAACACTCACTAGTCACTACCCCTGGTGAAAAGGCCACAACAACAGGCCAAAAAAACGAAAATCACAGAAAAATCAGCACAATCCCAAGCCATCCAGCCCCTCCATGATGTTTAAATTCAAGACAACCCACAGAAAGACTAGGCCCATGCACCACTCACTACCCCTGGGCATAAAGGTTGAAAACTAGGCAAACTGTTTGCAGGCCTAACAACACTGCCTGCATTCAAAATGGCCCCCTCCCTCCCAGCACATGGCCAGGGCCTGTAGCAGCACTCAAAATGGCCCCCACCCACATGGCCTGTCCCCATGAACACCCCAAAAAATCGAAAAACACAGAAAAATCAGCACAATCCCAAGCCATCCAGCCCCTCCATGATGTTTAAATTCAAGACAACCCACAGAAAGACAGGGCCCATGCACCACTCAATACCCCTGGTGAAAAGGCCACAACAGGCCAAAAAAACAAAAATCACAGAAAAATCAGCACAATCCCAAGACATCCAGCCCCTCCATGATGTTTAAATTCAAGACAACCCACAGAAAGACTAGGCCCATGCACCACTCACTACCCCTGGTGAAAAGGCCACAACAGGCCAAAAAAACGAAAATCACAGAAAAATCAGCACAATCCCAAACCATCCAGCCCCTCCATGATGTTTAAATTCAAGACAACCCACAGAAAGACTAGGCCCATGCACCACTCACTACCCCTGGGCATAATGGATGAAAGCTAGGCAAAATGGGTGCAGGCCTGAGAACACTGCCTGCATTCAAAATGGCCCCCTCCCTCCCAGCACATGGCCAGGGCCTGTAGCAGCACTCAAAATGGCCCCCAACCACATGGCCTGTCCACAACAGGCCATAAAAACGAAAATCAGAGAAAAATCAGCACAATCCCAAGCCATCCAGCCCCTCCCTGATGTTTAAATTCAAGACAACCGACAGAAAGACTAGGCCCATGCACCACTCACTACCCCTGGTGAAAAGGCCACAACGGGCCAAAAAAACAAAAATCACAGAAAAATCAGCACAATCCCAAGCCATCCAGCCCCTCCATGATGTTTACATTCAAGACAGCCCACAGAAAGACTAAGCCCATGCACCACTCACTACCCCTGGTGAAAAGGCCACAACAGGCCAAAAAAACGAAAATTACAGAAAAATCAGCACAATCCCAAGCCATCCAGCCCATGCATGATGTTTAAATTCAAGACAACCCACAGAAAGACTAGGCCCATGCACCACTCACTACCCGTGGTGAAAAGGCTACAACAGGACAAAAAAACGAAAATCACTGAAAAATCAGCACAATCCCAAGCCATCCAGCCCCTCCATGATGTTTAAATTCAAGACAACCCACAGAAAGACTAGGCCCATGCACCACTCAATACCCCCGGGCATAATGGATGAAAGCTAGGCAAAATGGGTGCAGGCCTGAGAACACTGCCTGCATTCAAAATGGCCCCCTCCCTCCCAGCACATGGCCAGGGCCTGTAGCAGCACTCAAAATGGCCCCCAACCACATGGCCTGTCCACAACAGGCCAAAAAAACGAAAATCAGAGAAAATCAGCACAATCCCAAGCCATCCAGCCCCTCCATGATGTTTAAATTCAAGACAACCCACAGAAAGACTAGGCCCATGCACCACTCACTACCCCTGGTGAAAAGGCCACAACAGGCCAAAAAAACGAAAATCACAGAAAAATCAGCACAATCCCAAGCCATCCAGCCCCTCCATGATGTTTAAATTCAAGACAACCCACAGAAAGACTAGGCCCATGCACCACTCACTACCCCTGGGCATAATGGATGAAAGCTAGGCAAAATGGGTGCAGGCCTGAGAACACTGCCTGCATTCAAAATGGCCCCTCCCTCCCAGCACATGGCCAGGCCTGTAGCAGCACTCAAAATGGCCCCCAACCACATGGCCTGTCCACAACAGGCCAAAAAAAGAAAATCAGAGAAAAATCAGCACAATCCCAAGCCATCCAGCCCCTCCATGATGTTTAAATTCAAGACAACCCACAGAAAGACTAGGCCCATGCACCACTCACTACCCCTGGTGAAAAGGCCACAACAGGCCAAAAAACGAAAAGCACAGAAAAATCAGCACAATCCCAAGCCATCCAGCCCCTCCATGATGTTTAAATTCAAGACAACCCACAGAAAGACTAGGCCCATGCACCACTCACTACCCCTGGGCATAATGGATGAAAGCTAGGCAAAATGGGTGCAGGCCTGAGAACACTGCCTGCATTCAAAATGGCCCCCTCCCTCCCAGCACATGGCCAGGGCCTGTAGCAGCACTCAAAATGGCCCCCAACCACATGGCCTGTCCACAACAGGCCAAAAAAACGAAAATCAGAGAAAAATCCGCACAATCCCAAGCCATCCAGCCCCTCCATGATGTTTAAATTCAAGACAACCCACAGAAAGACTAGGCCCATGCACCACTCACTACCCCTGGTGAAAAGGCCACAACAGGCCAAAAAAACGAAAATCACAGAAAAATCAGCACAATCCCAAGCCATCCAGCCCCTCCATGATGTTTAAATTCAAGACAATCCACAGAAAGACTAGGCCCATGCACCACTCACTACCCCTGGGCATAATGGATGAAAGCTAGGCAAAATGGGTGCAGGCCTGAGAACACTGCCTGCATTCAAAATGGCCCCCTCCCTCCCAGCACATGGCCAGGTCCTGTAGCAGCACTCAAAATGGCCCCCAACCACATGGCCTGTCCACAACAGGCCAAAAAAACGAAAATCACAGAAAAATCAGCACAATCCCAAGCCATCCAGCCCCTCCATGATGTTTAAATTTAAGAAAACCCACAGAAAGACTAGGCCCATGCAACACTCACTACCCCTGGTGAAAAGGCCACAACAGGCCAAAAAAACGAAAATCACAGAAAAATCAGCACAATCCCAAGCCATCCAGCCCCTCCATGATGTTTAAATTCAAGAAAACCCACAGAAAGACTAGGCCCATGCAACACTCACTACCCCTGGTGAAAAGGCCACAACAGGCCAAAAAAACGAAAATTACAGAAAAATCAGCACAATTCCAAGCCATCCAGCCCCTCCATGATGTTTAAATTCAAAACACCCCACAGAAAGACTCAGTGCACCCACCACTGAGTACCCCTGGGCAAAAGGCCCCAAAACAGCCCAAAAATCGAAAATTCCAAAATTGTAGTTGCAGCAACTGTAATGCCCCAAACAAACTTACTTGTGAAATTTCTAATCCAAAAGTGATCCAAAGAAAGCTAAAAAGGCCTCAAATCCAAATATCCAGCAGCATCCACAAAAAGTAATCCTTCCAGCTCCAGATCCAAATGAAAAGTGACCAGGAGATGGACAAAGCACTGGGAGGAGCCTGCTGGACAGGAACAGGAAGTTGAAGACTGTCGGGCACTTCCTCCCCCCCCCCCCTCCCCAAAATGAACTCCTCGCAAAAAAAGTGCAGGCAAATGTCAACCTGAGGAGTTATTCAGATAAAAATCATCATTTCCAGAAGGGTTATGCTGCTTGCTGGTGGATTTCTTGTGCTGAATTGCAAATTTTGTATTTTCGCGAGTGCGAGATTGTTGCTGCTCGCCGCATCTACAAGCTCGCAATTGCGAAGTACCGTGATACGTGATCACGGCGTACTCGCGTTGACAAACTCTCGCTGTGCAAGTTGGCAAGCCGCGATTACGTAATAGCGCTCGCCAAATTCCCACGGGATCCCGCTGCAAGATCCAAAATGGCGCAGCACTCGCAAAATATCAAGAAAAACAACTCGGCAAACGCTGAATGACGGTAAGAAAACGCCGCGCGCCGCAAAATTGTATCACCAAGAGAAAAAAATCTGCTGCGTGCGAATTTGCGGATTTTCGGTAAATTCGCGAGCGTTCGCGGATTGCGAATTTACCGAAAATCCGCAAAATCCGCGAGCGTAACGGATTTTCCGCCCATGCTTACCCCTGACAAATTAGAGGAGAATTCCTTCCAAGCTGAGACGGGGTCCTGCATTCTGAATGTTCGACACGCAGCCGTCTGACATCCCTTGCGGGGTGTCATCCTCGAGACAGAGATGGGGGTCCTTCATTCACAACCATCAGGTGTGGGGGCTGATTCTTCCCTAGGGGTTTCTTGGCTACAGATACAAATACATGCATGTACATGCTACACATGCAGATCTAGGCTAGGTAAATTTAGGCAAGTTACTTAGGGCGCGCATTTTAGGAATATGCATGTGCTATTGTTTTTATCTGAACTACTTACGTTCATCTTATTAGCACTATGGTAGGAATGTACCTACTATTTACTATATTGCTACTAGCATTCTCCTTTGTATGCTTCTGTCTCCTCATTGTAACATATGTTTTACACAAGGCTGTCGCTGGACCAATAAATACTTATTGAAACATCCTAATCGCCATCCTGTGTATTTTCTGAGAGAAAGCAAGCTCAAGTGTCTGAGTGAAACGTACTGTACTGTTTTCCATGATTCCTGAGGAATCAGTGTTGTCATGTTTAGTGGTTGCCAAAAACTACCTACACCACTGTAGAATACAGGGGGATGTTAGTGGCACTGTAGACCTAGCGAGTCTGACTGCTGACAAGTCCTGTGGGGATGTCCGGAAGTGGTAGGGACACCAAGCCCTCAGTTTAGGTCATCCAAAACATGCAGGTCCTGGGGGATTCGTAGGAACTACACGACAACTTGACTTGTCAGCGGCGTTCGACACGGTCAATCATGATATCCTATTAAATCTACTAGAACACAGGTTGGGTCTCTTTGGTACCGTACTAAATGGTTCTCCCCCTTCCTTCATAAGACATCTCAGCACATCCTAATCAACCACTACCTCTCAGATCATTCACCAGTGTCACTGGGCATACCTCAAGGTTCTACTCTCGTCCGTATCTGACCTATACATAGAACCCTTAACTAAAATCTTTAAACTCGCCCACATTTCATGCTGATGATCAACTTTACCTAAAAATCACTTCTCCCGCAGATATTAATATCATGAACAACACAGTAACTAAAACGCATCATTGGCTGACTCGCAACCACCTCAAACTCAATGTCTTTAAGACAAAATTCTTATTGATCTCACCATCCAGATTCGCCCCTAGGCTCAGGGACTGGCTCCAACATCTTACTGCATTGAACTGTACCCCACACATCATTGATGCTGCAAAATCCCTAGGTATAACCTCGGACAATACACTCAATGAAAAAACACACCAGAGGAGCCAAACTTCAATTACATTCTCTAAGGAAATTAAAACCATTCCTCCCCAGGCAGACCTAAAAACAGCGGTCCAAGCTCTTGCCTAATCAAAGTTAGACTATTGTAGAACTACCCTTGTTGGACTCCCAAAATTCAGACTTCCACCGTTAAAAGCCACTTTAAATACAGCAGCTAGGCTTAACACCGGATCAAGGAAAAGGGATCACTGCACCCTGAACCTCCAAACTCTGAAATGGTTACCATGAGGCTAGGATCCATCTCAAAATTGATTGTATAACCCATAAAGCACTGCACCACAATACGCCATCGTACTTGACCCAGAAACTGACCCTATCATGTGGTAACAGATCCTCCAGAAGCACTAGTTCTCTACTTCGTAAACCACAAACATTTCACAAAAAGAAAACCTACAATAGATCCTTCTCTGAAAATGACCCCAAAATTTGGAACTCTCTCTTGCCTGAGATCAGATGCAACCCATCCATATCCTTCTTCAAGAAAGAAGTAAAAATCCTACTACTCAACAAATCCCTCTCTTACTAACAACAGTCCTTCCCCAAGCAACTCCCACTGGAGTGAGTCCTTCCTGCTGGCCTGGCATTGCTTCCTGCTCACGCCTTTGCATATATCCATGATAACCACAATCTCTTCCTGTCCTTCACCAGCCATTTTCAAATTGTGCTGACACCCATCAGACAATTAAGAGGAAAGTACGTGTCACGTGACGTGTGGGATGTGGGTAGGGTCTTGAAGTTCTACCCTTGGGCATCCATTTTGTTGGATGTAATGCCCTCACACACCCTTGCAAGTGTCATGCTTCATCATCTGGGCATGCTCCTCGTTGGGTCAGCAATGCAATACCCAACGGGCGACACCTCAAAGAGGGGCTCTTTAGCGGAGATCTTTTTCCAACTACCGTATAGATGAAGTGCGGGTGTGGGGCCAGAAAATTGTAGACGTAAAAATGTGGATTAAAATAAAGCTAGGGGTACCAAGGAACAATTTATTCTGGTGGTCCTCTGCTCTAACTAAAATAAGTCTGAATGGTACTCGCTGGAATGTTATGCTTCAAGTGGCGAGTATCCTTCCAGTTGGTGCTATTGTTCGGTGGACATGTTTCTCGCTTGGGTCTATTAACTAGCGATTCTTCAGGACCTATGGAACTAATAAAGCAAGTTCTGAACACCAAAGTAATTTTCAGTGTAAAAAGAGTAATACCAAAATGTGCAGACATTACCTGGAAATGAACCACACTCCAGACTAATTACTGTGGGTGATACTGGAAGCAAGCCAAAAGATATCGAAGCAGAGCCTGTTCTACAAAGAGCAAAGGTGGATACACAGGCTTTCATCAGATAGTAAAGTGTTAAATGAAGATATCCCATGGAGTACTCTTTAAGGGGGACCACTATACAAGGGCTTTAATTAGCTGACTCCTGTCATCTACTCCTGAATTGCAAAAGACTTTGCAATATGAGCAATATGAGCAAACGAAGCTTAGTGTCAGTCAACACACGTACACACACACCCCCCATTCGGTCCATTTTGTCCTGACCATAGCAGTTCAGAAGAGTGCATTACAACATGGCCCCTATGGTTACTACAATACTAGTGTGACTTCTATCCTTACACATGGCCGTCATGATCACCACAATACTTGTATGACCAAGCACCGCCGACCCAACGAGGAGCATGCCCAGATGATGAACATGACACCTGCAAGGGTGTGTGAGGGCATTACATCCAACACAATGGATGCCCAAGGGTAGAACTTCAAGACCATACCCACATCCCACACGTCACGTGACACGTACTTTCCTCTCATCTCAGGAATAGCAACTTTTGTATTCACTCTTACTGAGGGCACCTGCTGTGGCTGGACCTACTACTCAGCTCGAGTAGTGATTGCCCGCCTCTCCTTTTGTTGTATAAATACCCATCGGACAATGCCTATGCCTGTACTTCTGACGGTCATGTGTTCCATTCTCTCCTAGAAACGTTTTACTCTTGTAAATATTGGCCTCATGTCTCACTATATTTAATTATTTTTCTATAGAATTCTTACCGCTCTGTACTCCTATCCCCGCACCATTTGACACTCATCTAATTCTACTCAGGCCATTACTTACCGTTACGATTGACTACATGTTCTTATCTCCCTTGATCCTGTAAATATTCCCCTCCTGACTTAGAACATGTTTTTTATATTGCCTACCGTTTTTTTGTATGATATTGCCCTTTCTTTCCTTGTAAAGCCCTCGGTCACCCGATTGGGTCTTGTTGGTGCTATATAAATGAACATAGCATGTTACAACGCCTGCTTTGACACGTGGTAGTTTACAACTCGGTTGTTACAATGACTGCGTTGTTACTACACGTGCCATTACATCGTGAGTGGTTTATTTACTCTAGGGGGCGAGTTGAACTTAAGAATAGTATTAATTACTATTCCTACTCCAGTTTGCGCAACAGCAGGGAAGGTGTTGGATTTAAAATCCAACACATTCCCTGGTGTTGCACACCCCCTAGAGCAAGTCATTGAAACAGCTTGCGATGTAATGACACGCATGGTAATAACGCAGTTGTTTTAACGACGGCGTTGCAAACTACTGCGTTGTGTGAGTTGTGTGGGTTCCATGGTAATTGTTTCCCATATAAATCTGTAAAAAAAAAAAAAAAAAAATATGACCTCACCAGCCTTGGTGGCACAAGGATGTGGAATATGGTGCTTGGGGAGATTCACTGACCTAGAATGAGATTGCTGAATATTATCACAATGATGAACCAAATCTCAATCTGAAGTGATGTCATAAGGCGAATCAGCAGCATTGCCCAGCAGTAGGAATATAAGTAAGACAACAAAGATTATGCAAAAAAAAACTTTTCCTTTGCAATACCATTATCCTCCTCCCCAGGTGTCCACCACGAGCTCCAGGTGAAGGGGGAAAGGTTACAGGAGACTTACAGTGTGACTTCCCTCTTTGTCCATGTTTGTATGTGAAGGCTCCCTCTTCGGTAAGCCAGGCATATAGGACATTCTAAACTAAAACTCTCTCATTCTTAGGAACCGCACCAATCCGTCTCTAGTCAGCATCACCGCATGATAGTTGGGTGTACTCTGCTTCCAATTTAGTTGATGTAAGTGATGATCCACTGAACAACAGCTCACCTCTCTCAAGTGGACTTCATCTTCTAGACATTTAGGTAAATCTATCCATAAACTCTGTCTCCTACCAATTGCACTCAATTCCCGTGTCAGTAGACTCTACACTGGAATTCTGCCTGCATCGAATTGTGTTTGAATTGAGAAACTGTTGCACCCACCAATCGTAAAAGACTAGTGACCAAGCAAACCATACTCACAGCTCTGTCTGGCAGTTGGAAAGGCACTGTGCTTTCTGCAGCCACAGGCCATGAAGGTAAGATCGGTGGGTGGTTAATTAATTATTTATGTAATTTTTCCTCGGTTTCTGACAAGTGAAGAAGAAACCTGGCAGAGAAACATCACAGCTGTTGCTTGGTTAGGAGTGGGAATACTCTTCACTACCCTTTTTTCAACTTGAGAGGACACTGCACCCTCTCTTACCTGCTGCCAGCGTTCTCCTGCAAAGAAGTGTTCTCGATGCCATTATCCTTCAACTTCAGTTGCACACAGGAGCTTCGTTCCCTGAAGCTGCTTTTGGAAAACGTTAAAACAGGAGCTGAATAGCTGTTTTAAGTGGGGTGTCCTGTCCAAATGTAGAACTTTCCTTTACCATCTCTAAGATCCCTACTTCAAGACTCCTTTTGTTGGGTCTTCCCAATCCATCATGGCCTCTGCATTTCCTGTTTGTTATTTCCTGTTGGTGGTATTCAAGGGATGAAAAATCGTAGGTTGCTGTGTCATAACACACTTGAAGTATATATACTTTTCAATGGGTTCATCTTCCTCTTCTCTGCTTTTTTGTCCCAATTGTTTTTTACTTAGTTGTAGTTGAATGATACTGCCAGTTCTGTCAAGAATCCTTGGTCACTTCTGTTTATATATTTCTTCTTTGAGCCTAAGTCTCTGAGGTTCTCCTGGACCGAAGCCTTCCCCTCGCATATCTAGTCCTGGAGTCTTGTACCCTTTTCCTGAATACAATGTTTATGTCTGTGAAACTTTTTCCTCCTTGTCCATTCAGGATCTGGTAAGAACCTGACTGTGTAGGGGAAGATGGCGGCTGAGTAGGACGCTCAGTCGGTGAGCTCCTGACTTAAGGGACCTGGAGAGCGAGGAACGCACAACGTAACGCGGCAACATACCGAAAATGTTTTCCAAACGCAGGAATTAAAGTAGTAATAAAGGAACAACAGATATGAGACGCTAAACAACTACAACAAACAGCGGAGCAACAAGGCAACGAAACAACGGGAGAACGGAAAATCACAGACCCGCTAACACAGCGGTCTCAACAGGCGCTAGTACTTCAAAATAATCCTAGTAATATTCCCAAACCCTCGCGAAGAATCGCTTACCGAATGGTGGAAGCTTTGCCGGCGAGAAAGGGGCGCGCTGAGGGCGAGGTGTCGGACTGCTGCGTGGTTGTCCCTGGAGTGTGGGCGAGAGCTGGGATTGCAGGAGCGGCCCACAGGAGAGCGATCGGGAGGCTCAGTTTCCTGTTCCGGGGCACTGGTGGCAGAGACAGCGGCTGCTATGGAGGTGAGCGGGGGTTGGGTCTGATAGACTGCAGGTCGGGTGGAGAGACTTGGCGGGAGGCTCCGGTGTGCAGCGCAGTGTGTGGAGGAAATCGAGCTGAGGAAGAGAAACACTGGGGAATAAAAGAAGCATTGGAACGCAAATCTGATACAAACTGGTGTAAAATAAAAGAAATAAAAGAAATAAAAGAAATAAAGCCGGTAAAGCAGCACATGAATGAGACAGTGCTAGAGGGGGTGGGAAGCCCTGAAAAAAACACTAAAACCAAAAATAAAGGCATAGACACAGAAATAAATATTCACTGCAATCAGAAAAATGAAACAGTAAAGAACCCAGTTAAGCAGGAAGATACAGAAAGAAAAAAAAATCACAACAACTGTGGTTTCTAACTATAGCCTTCGGAATAGGAATTTCTTAAAACAAGAACAATTCCCAAAAAATATAACACCCAGGGAAACTACCCAAAAAAAAGGAAAAAATCTTTTGAGCCTAAAAAATATAAGGACAAAGTAAAAATACCTAGTGACAAAACTGAAACATCCCAGAAATTAGCCCAGAAAACAAGGGTTACACCTTCATTGAGAACCTTTTTTAAGGTTCAAAAGCAGCAGACAAATCACACAAGAAGTGATATAATTCAACCGCCTAAAACCTCACCAGAAACCCTTCCCTACACACACCTTAAAACTTCTAATATAACAACTACTACAGTAGATGTAGAAGTTGATCTGGAAAATAAAGTTGCTGAGAAGTCTAAATATAACTACCCCCCTCACAAAATGGCTGAAGGTACAACAACACCAGCGAATACAACAGCAATAATAGAAGAACCAGAAAAGACAGTAACAGAAGCAGACTCAATAGGAAGAGCGCAAAATAGATGTCAAGAACCAAGAAAACAACATACTGAGTATGATGGAGAACCAGGCGCTAAAACTACTAAAAATCCAACAGATGAACTTTTGGAAAAAATATGGTCTGAAATGAAAAACAAGTTTGCTATATCTGAAGCAAAGCAGGATAGGATTCAAGAAGTGTGCGAAAAGCTAGACTATAAACTAAACGCTCTAGGGGAAAGAGTCGCAGCTATAGAAGAGGAAGTGAGCGGATTGAGCAAAAAGGTGGAAAATAACAAGAAGGAGTTATACACTTTAAGACAAGAGGGGAAATTTATGAGTGATAAACTGGAATCTCTTGAAAACCAAGCGAGGAAAAATAACATAAGAATCCTAAATGTTCCAGAAAAACAAGAAGGTACTGACATAAAAAAATTCATTGTAGACTTATTAGTCGAATATTTCCCATGGAGTGACGCCAAGTTGTTAGAAGAAGATATTCAAAGAGTCCATAGAGACCCGTTCGGGAAGGCTAAAGACAGAAAAACGCCCAGGAAAATACTGATAAATTTCAAAACTTACACACTAAAAGAGAAAATCCTGAGCGAGGCCTTAAAAAAGGGAAACTACGATAAAGACTCCTGGTCTTTTAGAATCAGATCAGACATGTCCAAAGCATCTCAGGACAGACAATGGGAGTTGGGAAAGCACATGCCAGAGCTCCAATCCTTAGGAGCCACAGTACAAATGAAGTTCCCACCATCTTTACGAATAATGTGGCGAAACAAAATGAGAAACATTAGAGAGCCCGAAGAAGTAAAAAATCTGATCAGCTTAATGAAAGATACAATCCAGATGGAAAGCACTACAATTTGAAAAAAAAAAAAAAAAAATTTTGTTGCCGGCGTAAAGAAAGTAATTAAGATATTCCAGGTCCATAGAGGAGGAGCCCAAAAGGGGTCAAGATAAAAACCCCAAGAAAAAAAGAAGGAGGCTTCCCAGGGGAGGGAAAGAACAAAACACAAAACCAGAAATGTAAAAAAAAATATACAAAACAAACATGGGTGGGGTGCAAAATGGGGGAAAAAAGAAAAAAAAAAATTAAATCCTCAAATATGGAAAGAAAATTGGGAAAGAACGGAACTCCGTCATTATAATATTGAAGCTATCGTGACAAATAAACGAAAAACTATAAAATTAAATAAATACAATGGGAGAAGTCAATAAAAAAATTAAAATATTATGCTGGAATGTGAATGGCATGAGAACAAAAAGTAGAAGAAGCAAAATTCTTGAATACCTTAAATTATCTGAGAGCGAAATTTTAATTCTACAAGAGACCCATCTAGTGAAAGAGGAATGGGACCAAACCATGAAAAAAGTAAGATGGGCAGATATACATATTTGCACAAATCAAGAATGCAATATTAAAGGTGTAGCTATCATTCTAAAAAAATCCCTAAATGCAACTTTGGAATCTTCGGAAGTAGACTGCAAAGGCAGATGGGCAGTAGCGAGAATAAAAGTGGGGCATTCAGCATTGACAATAGCAGGGTATTATGGTCCAAATCTTGATGATTCTGAGCCTTTACAGAAACTATACACACAGTTACTATTAACCAACGCCCCAATAATTTTAGGAGGAGATTTTAACATTATCCTAGATCCTAAAACCGATATATCCCCCCCAGGAAGAAATACTAATTCTCCTAATTTGCCAAAAATGAGGGAGTGGATCGGTATCTATAAAAAAGACTTGGATCTAATGGATATATGGAAGGAAAAAGGAGATAAGAGCCTACCTTTCACTCTTCACAACAAAAGATTGGGACACAAATCTAGAATGGATTTCTTCCTAGTAGAAAGAAGATTAATGGAAAATGTAACAAAGTTAAGTCATATACCAGCCCACCTATCAGACCATTCCGCTGTACAATTAACACTGCAAATCAAAACTGCCCAGATAAATAGAAGGTTTACGGTGGAGAGAGTTATGTTCTCAGATCAGAAAATTGTACAAACACTTAAAAAAGAAACAGAAGATTTTTTCGAAAACAATAAAACAGGAACCTCAAAACAAATAGTTTGGGACACTTATAAGGCCGTATTGAGGGGAAAACTACTTAGTCTTGGTGCACATAAATCTAAGAAGGAGAAACAAGAGTTAACAGACTTAGAAAAAAATATAAAAACCCTAGATACTCAAATTTTAACAGAAAAAGATCCAGACAGAAAAGAAGGCTTACAAAAAGACAGACAAAGACAAAAAGATTCGCTGAGTAACATACTAGAAGAAAAATTAAAAACCAAGTGGGAAGCAAGCAAACTGGCAAACCACGAGTATGGGGAGGGTTGTGGAAAATGGCTTGCATGGAAATTAAGAACTGATACGGCAAGAAATAGAGTAAAAACTCTAATAAGACAAGATCAAGATCAGACAAGCCAAACTTCAGCGGAAGGGGAAATTAGAAACTAATTTATGACCTTCTTCTCAAATTTATACACTGAGGATGTCAACCCATCTGAAGAACAAATCAAGAGATATCTAGTAGACATGCCAGTCTTAAAACTGTCGGAAGAAGAGAAGATGGAGTTAAATAAAGAAATTTCACCAACTGAAGTTAAAAACACAATAAAAACCCTAAAAAAAGGAAAAGCAGCAGGCCCAGATGCACTGCCCAACGAGCTTTACTTGACCTTAATAAACACTTTAGTTCCACATCTAACAGAGCTAATAAATATGGTTTTTAAGCAAAAGGAAACGATGCCAGACACCTGGAATGATGCTGTAATAACAATCATTTTAAAACCAGGGAAGGATCCCAAAAAATGCGAATCATATCGACCGATATCTCTGCTTAATGCAGATTATAAAATTTTTACTAAAATAATGGCAACAAGATTGGGAAAATTTACGCCTCAACTTATACATTTAGATCAAAAAGGCTTCACAAAAGGAAGACAATTACACGAATTAACGCATGAACTTATAAGTGCAATAGACATAGCTACGGAGAAAAATATTCCTTTAACAATATTAACAGTCGATGCAGCTAAGGCATTCGATAGAGTGAACTGGTCATTCCTGAACAACATAATGACTAAAAATAACGTAGGGGATTCTTTTTTACACGTAATAGGAGAAATCTATAAAAACCCAAGATCAAGAATTTTGGTTAACGGTAGTCTTACTAACAACATCAAAATTGGTAGAGGCACTAGACAGGGGTGTCCTCTTTCACCCCTGCTATTCAATCTATATATAGAACCCCTAGCAAATCAACTTAGACATTGCAAAGAAATCGCTCCCTTTGAATACCAAGGATGGGAGAAAAAGCTGGCTCTCTATGCAGATGATTTGATGCTATTTACAGACGAATATGTAAAATCCAAGCCAGCGATAGAAAAAATAATCAGCAAATTCGGGGAAGTTTCAGGATACTTAGTTAACCATGCAAAAACAGAAATAATGACATGGAACACACAGTTTGACAGCCCCAATATAAGGGAAGAGATAAGATATCTAGGTATCTTGGTTAATCAAAACCTTAATAAAATAACACAAAATAATCTGAATAAAGTAGCTCGAGAGGTGCGAAAATTGCTTAAAGTTTGGTCTAGCCTTCCTTTAAGCTTTATAGGGAGATCTAATATCATAAAAATGAGAATACTCCCAAAATATACCTTCCTTTTTAACACTATTCCTTTGGATTTCAAAAAAACCGAGCTAAAAAGGCTGCAAGGGGAAATAGCAAGTTTCATATGGGCCTCCAAGGGAACTAGAATATCCTGGAAAAAACTTAGGAGGAAAAAAGAGAAAGGAGGAATAGCAAGTCCCGACTTAACAGAATACTGCAGAGCATTTCAATTTAAAAACATTCGGTCTCTTCTTAGAATACACCAATATTACCCGGAACATTTGAAAGGAATGACAGAAGCTGAGGATCATTTTCTTTTCAAATTTGGTCACCAAAAGTACTTCAAGAAAATTAAGCTAAAAGTTCTGAAGGAGGCGGCTAAACTCTGGATACAAATCAGATTGATCTTAAAAATCCCCTATTATAGTGCAATGGCACCGATATGGAACTCTCCCGGAACTCCGGAATGTTTAAAAGATGTCATGGCTACCCCCTTAAAACAATGTAACATCGAATATTGGGGTCAACTTCTGAATGGAACAACACTAATATCATGGGAAGAACTGAATAAGATTTCCAATAGAAGAATATCAAAATTCAAATATTATCAACTAAACAGTTGGGCAAAGACACTACCAAAGTACGATAAAGAAAACAAAATCGTAGAAAAAGAAATGATAAAAATCTTACCCATGAAGAAGGAGGTAGCAAAATGGTATTGGACTTTTATAGACAATGAAGAGGAAAGCTCCCAGATGGCAGAGCAAATCTGGGGAAAAGACCTAGCTTCAGAAGACCTAGTAAATATATGGGAAAACTCCATAGAGAAGTGTTGGTCAACATTAAAAACAGCGGCACTAAAAAGAAATCATCTGTACACCCTGCATAGAGCCTATTGGACACCGAAAAAGCTTTCAAAATTTAAAAATGCGGGAATCAAAAAATGCCCTAAATGTGGGGAAGAGAAGGCGGATGACGTCCATATGTTTTGGAATTGCACATCTTTGAAAACATTCTGGGAAGGAGTTGGTAAGACGTTGAACTCAATATTTAAAAAACAGCTAAATGTAAGTACAACTCTTATTCTTTTTGGGATTGATAACACAACGGGGGTAGATAAACTAACAGTAATGGAAGCAAAATTACTCTTTGTACTAATGGTGATAGCCAGAAGGGAGATCTGCATTAAGTGGATAGGTCCTCTTCCCCCGACACATGCAGAGTGGTTAAACTCAGCCATCAAAATAAATAAATTAGACAGAAGGGGAAAAATTAGTAAGAGGTTCAAGTATTGGGAAATCATGGAGAAACATCTGACCTCCGAGGATCGGGCGTAACACACTGTCCTATGATTAATGCGAAAGCGTATTCTGTGTTATGAGTATGATACTCATAGAAGTAGCCAAGGTGGCTAGCTCCCCCCCTCTCGACTACAGATATGTTAATATGTAACTGGAAAAGGTTCTCCTCTGATTAAGCAAAACAAGGAAAAACTCCCAAGTAAAGAGAGACCATTGGGCAGTGACGGTACAAAAAGGAAAGCTTCAGAGGTAGAAATCATACTTTCCAAAATACATAATATTTTCGCAATATGAGGATATTAAAAAAAAAAAAAAAAACTTTTTCCTCCTTATTTGAAATTACTTCCTGCAGACACCACCTCTTGACCCTTTTATTCTAAGCGTGGACATTGGCAAGTGGATAATGCCGCCCCTATCTCTGTTAGATCAGGTCAAGATCAAAGGCACCGGCCCAGCATCAATCAGTTGACAGATGCGTTAAATTATGCTCTTTTGCATTAAACTCTTTTGAATTATTAGGTTCTAACTGTACTGCATAGACGTCAATTTGGGGCATAAGAGGTATCAGCCACTACCCCAAGCTTTCCCTTTGATATACCTGGTCCAGCCCCTGCTAACCCTGATCTCAAGCGCCCTGCTGGTTTTGCAATGTATTGTATTGTATTAAGCACTTGTAAAGCGCACTGTCAACCAAAGGGTATCCTGGCGCTGTTGAACATGTGCTCAAGTCAGCCGTAGATGGACAGGCGGCCCGGAGGAGACTAATCAAAGCGAGCCGATCATGAGAAGATCATTCTCTGGGAAAGAGACAAGTTTCGACTCTTTTCCTAAATGGCCTTCCATATTGTTGATAAGCTTCTTGAACAGCAAAGAGATAGCCTTCTCAGGAAGGTGGCCGTCTAACACTCTGTCTTCTAGTGGAGAGGCCTCGGGAAGCGTTGTGCCCCATGGGATATGTGTAAGCAGTGCATCCCGCACCTGTAAGTAACGGAAATATTCACCATCACTCAGGTGATATTGTAGCTTACGGGAAGCAAATGAGTGTATTGTGCCCTCCCTCCAAACACCCTTTAGGTGCGTGATACCAATGAGGTCCCACTTGTCAAAGCCTTTCGACTTCCATAGACTACCCAACTTCTCCGAACTCCATAATGGAGTGGCGAGTGTGAGCTTCTCCTCCCACTTAAGGTGCATAGATATCTATTTTAAATAACACCTATTTTATAATGGGATGTTGACATGCCTGGGGAACATTACTCATTTCTCTTTGTAGTATACGAAAATTAGGTTTATTTCAAGAGGAGAATATAGTACCATGAAAAAAAATGAACAGCAATCGGAACCTAATTTATTTGTGCCATAACTATCATTATTTGATGGTTCCTCAACAATATACATCAAAAATATTATTGATTAATGATGGGGGAGGCAAACAAGATTTTTAAAAGAAGGGCAAAAATAAAGGGCTTTGATAAACAATAGAAGTTATGTCCACCTGTCTTAATGCTTATGGACCATGCACTGAATATATATAATGTTCTTGGCTTAAATTATTCCTTATTGTTAATACATTTTGTCCCTGATTATAAGTGGTTCAGAGTTTGTTTAACCCATGCAAACATCTGTTTGGGCAGGGGTCAGAATTCCGAAAAGTGCAGTTTATCACACAATAAAGTCTGCATCTTTTGTTAACTTTCGGCAGATTAAACCTGCTGGAATTTAACATGGGGACAGAGTAAGGGATTTACCAATTAATTTTGATAGCACTAAAATCCTCATGTTATTACCCCCAAAACCTTGGAATAGGGCCAATGTATGTTACTCACAAAATTCAAAATCCTAGGGAGTCAGATTCAATTAGGTGCAAAAGATAGCACCTTTCCTCTCGAGAACTTGCCATTATGGCCCTCGATTTATGTTTGTTTATAAGGCATGATCAGTCCTGCCAATCAGAGACGAGAAGGTGTTATTCAAAGGCATACTTTTTCATGTATTCACAATTATGAACACTGGTAACAACTTGTTTAAAGATTGTTTACTTTTTATTTAATTTTGTATTCAATCAGAAGAGTGCACTTTGCACTGTTGAATATATTTATTTTATAGAGCTAAAGGGTTATGTACCAGTCCCATTGGACAGATACATTTTAAGGCATGGGCGAATTGGGCAATTGCCCAGTACCCCCACCTTTCAAGGTGCCCCACGGGTAAGTGAACATTCCCTCTAAAGGACCTTTGTCTATTCTATTCACTTTCAAAACCTCTCTCTCTCTCTCTCTCTCTCTCTCTCTCTCTCTCTCTCTCTCTCGTTCTCTCTCTCTCTCTCTCTCTCTCTCTCTCTCCCACCACTGTCTCTGTCTCAAGTGTCATCTTAAGGATTTTTAGGGCCACATGCAAGTCATATATCATCTGTTTTTGTGTGAACCTGTTGAAGTTTAAGAAATAATTTAGTACCGGTCAGCATCATGCGGGCTTCAATGAGCAGGTATGGGTAATACAATTCAAAGGTGCTCCATACAGAGGCCCCCTAATTATGTTCTGCCTGGGCCCCCCAAAATCCTGAAGATGACACTGCCACTGGAAGCTTTAATAAGTAAACAGTGTACATTACAATATTGTTCGCTTTCTGCTTGTTGCACTGATATTTCCACTTCTGATGCCACGGGTCGCAAAGACACTGCCAGGGGTCGCAAGGGGGAAACCAGGGGTTGCAGCTACGATCCATCGTGACCCCTAAATAACATCCATGAACTCCTGAGACCACACCTAGATACTCTTGGTGTGAAATCATAGACCTACAGTGTAAACTATACTAGTACGCCTCTCTGGGTCAGACCCCCACAGATTTGTTTATGAAATCAGTTGTGCCTTCCATGGAGATGCGTCCCCCTGCATTGACCTGGTGGGTAAAGGACCTGTTATTCTTTTGAGAACTGCATCTCCTTCGGTCACATCCACATGCACACATATGTCACTCATGTATTGTTTGGGCAAATGAATTGCAACTTATTGGGAGTTACACTGCTGAGACGCAACTGCAGTGCTCCTGCAGGTACCTCATAGATTAGCTGCTGCAGAGTCAATACTAACATTAGGATTAGGCCTGGGCATGAAATTCCGCTCGGCTCACGAAGTTTGCAGAGTTTTTCCCACTACGTGTAGCATGTGGAGTTCCAAAAAACTCTGTGGAGTGGTGCAGAGTTTTTTTCTCATCAACTTTAAATTGGCGAACACGGAAAGCCTTACTCCAGACCACCTCTCGGTGAGAATTCTCAGCACGGGCGGTCGAGGATGGTCGCTACCACTCGCATTGAGCAACATTCCGTTCGCATTGAGGAAGCTGCTGCCCGAGAACAATATGCACTCGAGCAGCAGAAAGAAGTAACTCCCTCTTGCACAGTGTCGGTCACACTGGGTACAAACACCCAGCACTAAAAATCATCACAAACGACCTAACGTAATGCCCTACGTACCAGCCCTGTCTCTCAACAACCACTATGTCATAGGCCAACCTTCCATACCTTACAGGAGCATTGTGCAATGTGGTCACTCACCCACCGGTACTCCTACAGACCTTGTCCTCTGGTGCCCAAAAACACAGAAACTCCAGGGAAAGCAAAGGAAAGAGAAGGGAAATATTGACAGATGGTACAGGCTAGATGAGCAACTCCAGGGTTTGACAACCAACATGAAACACTGGTTTCTGTGATTTCTATTTAGAGATAAAAATGCAAGCAAACAATACTGGTTTATCTCCTAGAAGAAAATGTGTCATAACACATCAAATTATCCTGTTCATTTGTAAACATATGTTGTTGGGAAAATACTGCTTCCTAGGCTGCCCAACTAATCACAAAGGTCCATAGATTACAACAGGTGTCTTTTTGTTTATACAATCATCATTTCTTACAGAAATTGATGTATACTTTGTGCATTAGTGTCTTTAATCTAGTCCACCTTGTTTGTCAGTTTACATGTGTGGTCATATGCTTGTTATCATCACAGGCATACTTTCCAAGCCTCTCTCTCTCTCAACATGATCAGTCTGAGCTGTGTTTGCTGGTAAGCCACTATTGCCAACTTTTTCAAAGCATTTCCATTTCCGTGGTGGATTTGCTCTTTTAGATAAAAGCCTTGATTAGGAGTTAGGCATAGTGTTAATTACCACATGCCAGGGCAAATAGCACATGAATTTACTGTTCTGTATGAGCACAAGTAAAATACCATATACACTTTATCGCATAAGCTAAATACTGCATGTTTGTGGTCCATTTGCACTATTTATCGCATGTGCTATTTACCCTATGTGGTATTTCCCATGTGCAAAAATATCACATGTGGTAAATAAAACCCACCTAAAAGTATTAAAGGTAATTAAAAAACAGTGTTTAATAAAACTACAAAATACCTCCAGTCGAAAGCAGGTGGTAAAAGTTCCTGAAAATATAGCAAAATAATTAAACACTATTAAAATAATACAAAACCCATAAAACACACAACAATGTATAAAATCCAGAACACACATTGAACTGAAAAAATGAAATCTCACACACCTGCACACATGGCGAGAGCGACATACACATAACAAGTACTCACAGGTTGATTTCAATAGCTCACACCTCCACTCCACAGTACTCCACCATGGATGCAGCACTCTAAGGGTCCGATTCACAGACCTAACTTACGACAAAATCCTAAACGTACTACTTTTGGTATTCACAGAAGGTATTTAGTAGTCCTAAATTAGGATTTTGTCTTAAGTTAGGATTTTGTCTTAAATTAGGATTTTCTCTTAAATTACGATTGGTTCCTAAATTAGGATTTTGTTTTAAATTCGGATTTTGTCTTAAGTTAGGATTTTGTCTTAAGTTAAACTTAAGACAAACTTAAGTTAAACTTAAGTTTAACTTAAGGCAACGGCAGCACAATGGACAGTACCATTGTGAGAGGAGATGACCCATTGCTCTATGACTGTGAAGGGTTTCAAAAAGACTTCGAGAAAACATTTGACTGCAGAGCCAAAACTTTCTCAGCAGACAAGAAATTGTTAGAACTCAAACAGGGCAACTGAGAATTGATAGTTTATTTGAACACTTTCCAAAGACTTGTTGCGGAAACAGACTGACGCGAATCCAAGCAAGCTGCTCTTTTCTATCAAGGGCTTAAAGATGAATTAAGGATATCATCGCTCAAATAGACCCTCAGCCTCTAACATGTACAGCCCTCATTGAGTTAGCCATGCAGCTGGACCATCGCATGAAAGACCAGAAAGAAGATCAAAAGAAGAAAGACCGTTTTCCACCACAATGTGACCACCCTAACCCTTCAGAACATGGAACCATGTCGCCAGAACCAATGGAGATTGGAACGGTCCGAGATTCCCTTACCCTTAGCGAAAGAGACTATCGACGCAGACAAGGACTGTGTTTGTGCTGCGGGAAGATACGACATTATTTGAGAGATTGTCCCATTAAGCCAAAGAACAGTCATTCTCGAGTGGGGCAAGTGGCTACAGTCACAGCTGACAAGTCAGAGGAAAACTCCAAAGCTTAAGGATCAAGGAAGGGGAACCATAAAGCATTATGTGATCCCTTCGGTTAAACAAAACTCTCACATGAATACGGAACACTTTTTTGTTTCCCTGGAAATCATGTTGGATCAAGATCCAATACAGGTTAAGGCTATGGTGGATTCGGGAGCAACAGGATGCTTCATGGATGAAACAGAAGCTCAGAGAGTCGGGTGGTCCTCATATCCAAAGACCCCCCGGAAACGGTGTATGCGGTGGACGGTAAGGAGTTAGAATCTGGACCCATTTGTTACATCACTCATGAGTATTAACTTATCTGTGAGGAACTACATCACGAAAAGCTTTTATTCAATATCATACAGGCTCCTCAGTATGGTGTGATATTAGGCCTACCATGGTCACAAAAACACGATCCTACCGTTGAATGGTCCACCAAGGTCTTACAGATGAGGTCTGAGTATTGTCAAAAGCATTGTCTACGACTGCCTTCAATTCCTTCCAAGGCTCTGGCATAATGCTATCACATTGCAACTGCGGCTGAAAAAGATGTGGTTTTACCTATCTGTTATCAGGAGTATGCAAATGCATTCTGTGACAGCATGGCTGAGGAGCAACCACCACATAGGGAATATGATTGCCGGATTGAGCTTACGCATGAGCAGTGGTTTTCTGTGGTAGGATATACGTCCTTACAGAACCAGAAAATCTGCATTTGAAACTATACCTCGATAAATACCTCTCCTTGGGTTTTATCCATCCCTCCTGATCTCCCGCAGCATCTCCACTGTTTTTCATTCCAAAAGCCAACAGGGATTTGAAGACATGCATCGAATTCAGAGCCTTAAATAAAATCACGGTCAAGAACCAGTACCTACTGCCGTTAATACCTGTTCTTTTAGAGCATGTGAAAAAAGCGGTCATCTATACCAAACTGTACCTCAGAGGGGCTTACCATTTAGTACGTATGTGTGACAGAGACGAGTGGAAGACTGCCTTCAAAACCCGATATGGGTTATTTGAATTCCTCGTTATCCCGTTTGGGCTTTACAATGCCCTGCTGCCTTTCAATTTTTCCTGAACGACGTGCTTAAATTCTTCCTGAATCATTTCATCATGGTCTATATAGATGACATTCTTATATTTTCATCCAAGGAGGAGGAGCACACAGGACACATGTGTAGGGTTCTCCACAATTTACGGAAGCACCACCTATTGTGCAAAATAAGTATGTGTGAGTTTCACGCTAACACCGTCGAATTTCTAGGGGTGATGCTCACCCCTGCTGGACAAGTCATGGCTGAGAGGAAGATCAAAGCAATAACAGAATGGCCACGCTCTCAAAACGTGAAAGACATCCAATGCTTTTTGGGGTTTTCCAATTTCTACCAGAGGTTTATCGATCAGTTCTCCAACACAGGAGCTCCAATTACGAAAGTACTGAGAAAAAAGACCCCCTTTCAGTGGTCCTAAGAAGCACAGAATGCTTTCGACTTGTTAAAAGGAGCCTTATCGTCTGCACCGATATTAGTGCATGCCAAGCCGGAAATACCTTTTGTTGTAGAAGAGGATGCGTCGGAAGTGGCAGTGGGAGACGTGTTGTCCCAAAGGCAGGTTACGACCGGCACAGAACTGAACTCCACAATTGACAAAAAAGAGCTTTTAGCCATTAAGGACACTTTTATGAAATGGAGGCATTGGCTAATGGGAGCCAAACACCAAGTAACTGTTTACACAGACCACCGCAACCTAAAGTTCATGAATGCCGCCCGGCAACTAAGTTCACAACAACTTCGCTGGATGCTATTCTTTGTGGAATTTACCTTCATCGTCACCTTTCGTCCTGGCAAGGATAACAGGAGGGCAGATGCTTTAACTCGTCAAGAAACCCCCTCGAACCAACCTCAAACCCAACACATATATAGAACCAAGTAAGGTTCTTTGTGCAACACAAACCAACGATTTTGTGAGAAAAGTAAGCCAAGGAACTCATACCTTCACTTGGAAGGACTGGCTCAAAAGACATCCGGAGTGGCAGATACATCAAGGTATTCCGATGGAAAACATACAAATACTGATCCCCACACTGGAACTGAGAAAACTAGTGTTTCAATAGTGCCACACGCTTCCTTGTGCTTGTCATGTGGGGGGAAGAAAACTACAGAGAGGGTGTTATGCCAGTTTTGGAGCCCTTCGGTTCGGCCTGACGCCACAATGTGGATAAAACGTTGTTCTATCTGTGCACATGTGAAAATGGATCACAGTAATGCTCATGGACTCCTACAACCCTTGCCTATCCCTGAAACACCATGGGAGAGGATCACAGTGGATTTCATAGTGGGGTTGCCCAAGAATCAGGGGTTTACCGCTATTGTAGTGGTATTGACTATTTAACTAAAATGAGTCATTTTATTGCCTTCAAACAGGTTCCAACTGCGGGACAGCTGGCAAGAATACTACTAAGAAATGTGGTTCGGTTACATGGCCTCCCAAGAGTAATAATATCAGATAGGGAAACCCAGTTCACCACTACTTATGGAAAACGTGGTGTTCTGAGCCACAGATAGCATCCTCCCTATCTACTAGTTTTCACCCCAACAAGATGGCCAAACCGAAAGACTTAACTAGACACTGAAGCAGTTCCTGAGATGTTATGTACACAACAACACCGAGGCATGGGTGGAGTGGTTATGGCTTGCTGAGATTGCTTACAATAGCGCCAAGCATAACTCCACACAACACACACCATTTTACAGTACTTATGGTTTCCATCCCCGCTTTATTCCTTTCATGTTACCCAGTCATAACACACAACTCCCAGAGGTACATAAGAGGATGGCCCGCATGCGTAAAAACTTAACTGATACTCAACACAATCTCATAGGCACTAAAGAAGTGTATAAGAGACAGGCAGACAAACACCGAAGAGGTAGTACTACTTAAAAGAAGGGGGAGCTAGTTTGGTTGTCCACAAGAAACATCAGATTTAATAGACATAGGGGTTTATTACGATATCGGGCGATCCCCACCGCCCGCATGGCAGTTGCTATCTGCCTGACATAATCTCCTGGCCGCCTCCCATTTACCCCCGCCATATTATGATGGCCGGAGGTACCGTGGCGGACGGGAAGACCATCCGCCGCTTTAAAAGGGTGGAATAAGGTGGCGGTGTCTGCTAGACACCACCATCCATATCATAATGGGAGCGGGAAGCAGCCTTTCTGTGGTGGCATTGCCGCCACTGAAAGGCATGCGTTTTTCACAGTTGGGGGACCGTTGCGGGCCCCCAGGATGTTGGTGGGGCACATGGAGGGTACTTTTGGTACCCCCCCTACATTTGCATGCACGACGTGGCAGGCACCGCGCGGTGCCTGCCACGTTGTGCATGCAAATACACAGTGTGCAGCTGCAGCATTGTGGTGGGCAATGATGTGGAAAGGGGATGCCAGTGCCACCATGGCGGTGACAACCTAATTGCCGGGGCGGGACCGCTAGGGTCGCCATCCTAATAGGACCCATTATATCTTTATCCCGAAGTACATCGGGCCATATAAAGTCATAAAACACATTAACCCTGTAACAGTAAAACTGCATTTACCTGCACATCTACGTACACACCCTGTTTTCCATGTGTCTCTCGTGAAGTCATCCCATAGCACTATCGGAAGGCGGCCCATTCCTATATGGGTACAGCAGGATCCGGAATATGAGGTCAAGGGCATTTTGGATTCCAGGATGACAAGACGTAAGTTATGGTATCTTGTGTCATGGAAAGGGTATGGTCCTGAGTAGGACTCGTGGGAACCTGCTGAGGCGGTTCATGCCTCACGACTGGTGGCTGCTTTCAATAAGAAGCCCCCGGACAAACCATGCGTCTGTCAGTGTACTCCGGGAGGGGGATGTACTGTCAGGGCGCACCATTCTGGTGTCCACTGACTGCTGATTAGAAGGAGAGTGGAACAAGAACTACAGCTCTCGGCATCCTTCAGGATGGGGACGTTTTGCATGTGCAAGACATTACGTCAAGGACCCGGATATAGCCAACGTTCAGGAGAGGGACGCTACCGATTATTTTGGTGACTTCTGGTTTATGACCAGTCCTAGTCCTTCGCTGGTAGAGGCAGTAAGGGTGCTATATGCACCATTGATACTTTTCCTGGAGCATTTCTTTGGTTGCTCCTTCCTGTGGCTTCTGCAGTTTCTCTGCCGTCTCCTCCATTGGTGAGACTGCATTCTCTTGCGGAGGAGAGCACAGAGCGGCTTCCCTGTGTTTTTGCTTTCCTTCCCTGTTGGAGAAACCTGCATTTACCATGGTCTCATGCAGGGAGGATACTTTACTCCACCTACTTGGTTTTGTGGCATATACAAGAGCACACTCTCATAATTAGGAAGAGTGGGTAGCGTATTAATATTTGTTAACCTTCTGGCTTGATCTACGTTGAAAATCCTGCGGAGCAGTCTGGAATTAACTTTGACTGTTTTGAGAGAGGTCACAAAGGTCTTGGATATTAAGGACTATAACCTCATAAGGTTTCTGAGAACTTGTGAGAAGTATTTTGCCCTGTATGCTGCTTATCTTCTATGTTACATGTAGTGAAAGTAGAGTGCAAAATACGACAAGGCTATTCTTTGACAATATATATATATATATATATATATATATATATATATATATATATATATATATATATATATATATATATATATATATATATATATATATATATATATATATATATATATATATATATATCATTTTTCGATTGAAAACATCATTACATTTGTTTCATCAATAATATCTACAAACCAAGATTCGTTATAGTGGTTTGAGTGCAAAAAAGAGATTGCGCTCTGGTCTTTCTTTTGCACGTTCTTTTCATTTGTTGATTGTAGGAGAGAGTATTAGGGGGGTGTCCATAAAAACAACTGCCTTTATATACCAAGTTTCCAACACTAAGATACGGCAGGTGTACATGTATCTCATACCTCTTTTATTGTTTGATGTGTGCATCATTGATTTCTATAAAACTCATATTGATTACTGTTTTTTCGTAACAGTATTCGTGTTGGGAATTCTGCAAACACCCTCTCATCTCTCCTGATAAGGCTACTTCTTTCCTTTACATGTAGTGTGTTACAGCCAATCTGAAATCCTCCCTGAATAGAATTGTACAAACTGCATGGGGTTACGTATCTAGAAACTGTCTACTTACGAAGCTCTTCTTTGGTCATCCTCAGATCTCCCTCCCTGCAGTTCCTACTCTTCCGTTCACTAGCTTAACTATCTTGCTAGTCTGTGTTAATGTAATTCCGGACTTGGGGCAGTTGAGAGGTGAACCACATAGAGCATCAGCACAATCCTGAGGATTACAGTGGGGAAACCTGTCACAATCACTGTTATTTACCACACACATTATTTATTGAACCATGCAAAATTTGTTTTTACCAACTATGAAAGATTGGTAATTTTTACAACCCAAATCATAATGGAAGCCTAAGAAACATACTACTTGCATTGCTACAGTCACTGTCTCTTTATAAATTATAGTATCCCTATCCCTAGCCCTACATAAAACTGTCCTCATCCTGGATAAACATTGCGGGCCCTCAGTAGGACTGTATGGATATGGATATGCAGGTTGAGTATTGATGATGAATGAGGCCGGCTCATTCGCATGAACTGCAGCAGGTTCCTAATTACTGAATAAAGCTGTTAGGTCTGTGTGCAAGTACGATATTCTCTTCCTGGCAATAAATGTCCCTGAGGGGTTTTTTCACAGATCGGCGAGATTCCAAGTTCTGGTATTGTCTTACAATGACACTTTATGGTATAACTGAGATCAGTCTGCTGTCATCATAGCTACTGAGATGATCCTGACTCCTGTAAACATCAACATTTTGAGATAACTTTTGTATGTTTACAAAATCAGGCTGTGCAGTGCTTGTGTTTTTTTCTTGATCTTATCGGCACATTTGTCCATCCCACAATGCAAGTTCTATACTAATAAAGTCTTTCTCAGTGAGTCCTTGCCCTGTATTGAACATGGCTCTCATATCGCTGCACTGCTCACCTTTGGTGGTGCACTCCTGATAGTACTACCTCAACAGGCTTCCTAGGTTTTACCCAAATACTGTGTATGAAACAGTCTAAGTGTCAGAAACCTGATCAGAGGGTGACAGGACAATCAGGTGCTACTAGGCCCAACTGTGAGTATTGAGGCCTTTTGCTCCTGAAGTCCCGAGGCTCGGCCTACTATGGATCCTGAGCAACTGGTTCAAGTACCCCTTCCTTGATTGACTCTCAGTGGTAGTGTGGGTTGAGAGTAGGTCCAAGGTTTCTCAAGGAAGAGGTAGGCATAGTGGGGTGAACACCGGCTCACAGCTCAAAGTACTTTCAATAGCAGCAATAAATGGTTTTCCCGTTAAATGCTTTATTTTATGACAAAAGGATTATTTATATATAACCATGGAGTAAAATACAGCATACACAAACAATACACTCAGCTCCTTGAGGTCAGGACTTGTGTGGTTAATGGCAGTCCCCAGAGCCCAATTTCTCTATCAGTAGCTATAGTGGATATTCCCCATTCACTATAAAGACATTCAGGTTAGGCTGCACAAGCAGGGCAAGACTCAGCAGTCCCACTCTGACTCTATTAGAAAAGTCAAAAGTGGTTCAACGCCAAAGCTCTATCTGATACACAAGTTCTTCCAGGAGCCTCTGGCCCTTCATTCAGTCTTACCCACACCAAGAGCGATTGACTGACTAGAGTCTCCAAAATCATATTTCTAGAGAGTGTTGTAGCTGCCTCCAGTGAATATCACACAGGGGCTTCTCTAGTGATCTCTGATGCAACTGTATGTTTATTTTGGTCTCCCCACAAGTGAGGGAGAGGATTTAATTGCACCTGCTTCTGATACTCAGTTGGGGCACTGGCCTGCAAAGATCAGCATGGAGGTCTCTCCACGCAACAATTGCATCAACCAGTCTACGATCCTGGGACCCCCTCTTGGGTGAACCTGGATGATGTCCCCTCACCTAGCTGGGAGACTGGAAGGCCTTAAATCCCAGTCATGGGGCCCGATTCATAGAAGTAACCTATGACAAAATCCTAAACATACTACCATTTTGGTATTCACAGAAGGCACCTACTCATTTCGGTATTCACAGGAGTTAAGAGTCCTAACTTTAGGACTCCTAAATGCCTTCTGTGAATACCGAAAGTCTTAAAGTTAGATTTTTTCTCAGTTTAGGAGTTGTAAAGTTAGGACTCCTAACTTTAGGACTCCTAAATGCCTTCTGTGAATGCCAAGTCTTAAAGTTAGGATTTTTCTCAGTTTAGGAGTACTAAAGTTAGAACTCCTAACTTTAGGACTCCTACATGCCTTCTATGAATACCGAAAGTCCTAAAGTTAGGATTTTTCTCAGTTTAGGACAGTCCTCTGAATTGGTTAGCAAAAGGTAGACAGCCACATTTTATGTAGTATTGCAGCATTTATGAGAGTTGACTATCAACTTTTTAAATTTTTTTTGTTTCTAAGAAGCCCTTCCACTGATGTACCTTATCCACTGCCAGCATATAAGATGTTTGCTGCGGTCAATACCGCAGGTGAGTAAATAACACATCTCTGCATACAACCACAACACACAGCTCTTGTGCTGAAATACGGTTCCTGTCTACATCAGACACTCTGGTGGAGACAGGAACATATCCCCCTGTGTACTCACACATGTCCTGCTTGCTAGAAATTGACACCTCCGCATCGGGGTCACCCATCACCATAGAAATCACTGCAATGTCCTGGTCATGTCACTGCAGTGGTGAAGACGTGGGAAAACCTGCGCACAATGTAGTAGGCAGGGCCAGTCCCAGGCATGGGCAGTGTGGGCAGCTGCCCAGGGCCCCACATTCACCCTACTCTCATGGTGGCCCGCATCAGTTGGACAAAGCCCACAGCATGCTTCGCACATCCATTTCTGCCCATGCTGTGTGCCCCTCTTGTGTCCCCAACACCTCTCAATGCACTATTTAGCAGCCAGGTATGGCTCGACCTAACACTTCAATGGGCAATGTAGATTGACTGGGAAGGTGGGGTTGAAGATGAACACCCTGCACAGAAGGTCACGGGCTGGAAACCCCTCCTCCTCACACCTGCCTTCCACTCATGTGAATCAAGCTGAGTAAATTAGGAAATGAAGAGTCACTCTGCATGTTAACAACCACTGAACTGTTCACACTGCATGTTAAGTCCCTCAGACAGATCCCACACTGAAGCTCTGCCACATACGCATACCATAGGTCAGCAGCAATGTATGACAGTAAATGGACTAGCCCGAAGTGAATTGCACAGTGCTGGAAAACCATGGAGCAAGCCACATTCAAGAGGAGGAACATATCACACTACCCTTAGGCCATCAAATCAGACATGGGTGGCACAGTGATTGAAATTTAACTACAGTGACATCTGTGCAATAGCTGTGTAATATCTCTGATGTACAGCAATGCACAGGAATGATAGGAAGTGTCAGAACCCATACAGTCACCAGCCCAACATCCGTGTCAACTACCTTGGCATGTGTATGTCACCAGCAAAACACACATGGCTCATTGTCACACTCCCTGACAGTCAAACCCAAGTAGGACCTTCATACATACCCCTCATCTACCCATCTCACACTGCACTACTTAACACCATTGACAAACACACATAAAGATACAAATAAGGGCCTGTGCGTTTTCTGACAACCAATGGCACACCCTGGTGTGTATCTACAAATGTCAGAATCCCAATCAGGGATGTCTGAACCATTGCTGATCAAAAACCAATAGCCAAACACAAATCTCACAAACAACATCCAAATAAGTCCAACAAGCTCAGCCATGTACAGGCAAACTGTGGATAGGCAATGTGACCCTAGATAGAACAGGAATACACAACATTTTCACTCTGGCCAAATGCACAGACACCATACCCCAACCCAATCAAAAATTGCATTATCAAATGCCAATCATGAACACTAACTGTGATCAATAGGACAAATTAGCTAACACATACATAGACACCACACCAGTTATCAAGTGAGCATTGTGTCAATGTGTAGCACAAGCATGCACATGCACACTCCTGACAAGTAACAGGTCAAATATAGGAAGACATAGCACAAATGTGCCCTCAAAAGAAGCTTATGAACAAGAATCCACATTGCTGCATGTGACATTCACACAAGAACTGCACACTACAAATTCAACACTCATCAGAATGTATTATAATGCACAAACTACTCTCACACAATGTCATGTAAATAGAACATCACACACATGCACTTGTCAGTAGAAAGAGCCAACACATGCCAAACACTGCATCCATAAACAACAAAAACACAACATATGCACATACCAGTTCATCACATAGCCAACTCAGCTAGACATCAGGGCGGTGCACATCAGGCAAGTACAAGGCAGCATACACTGACTGCAGGGCATGCACAGTAAACAGTGTGTGAACACCAACAAAACCAGCATCACACATATCTGAGTGCTTCACCATGAACTTCCACACCACAAATCATCACAGCACACAGATCACATCACACTCAGGAAGGGTAGCAATACCTCAGCAACCAGACATACAGCTTAGACATCACCCACAGCTGCACAACTCAGGAAAACCCAGATGCATACAACATGACTAGAGGACTGTGCTACTCAAACATATGCACAGCACATGAGCAACCATGACTGCAATCAAGTAGAAGAAAATACCACATAAAACGAAATTAAATAAAAAATGGATCAAAAACATGGTGGGATGCCTCACCTAACTAGATGATAGCACTTGCCCGTCGGCAACGACTGTCCCTACGTTTTGTTCTATCCCCCATTATACAGGATACCATCAACTGAGGTATCACAAGCAGAGAAGACCTCATGAAGAAGCGTTATCATCTTGATCCATTTTTAATGTAATTTCGTTTTCATACAGTTATCCTTCCTTTTTATTTTTTTTAACGATGAGTACATTATGATATCACAAATGCACTTACCTGATGGACACTTGTGTGGGGCTGTGAGGATGACTATACCTTCACATATAGATCACTATTTTTAGTTTTCTTCTGTTTTTGTGTCATCCCCATCCAGGTTACCACTAGATCTGGCGGGACCACGTGCTCGCACAAAGGAATAGTGGTAGGTAGGAACTCCTCCACCCACCTCCATGTGTAGATAGGTGTTGTATATAGGTCCTGATGAAATGCAGAGTATCATTTTTGACTCATTGCGTGAAACATATCATCCACCCTCCTAGAGCTGAGCATTGCTCCACTGGCCAGCCAGCGAGCAGCCACTCTTTTGTATTTTTAATAAAGGTGGATAACCATCCCATTAACTCTTTTTTTTTTAATTGTCTAACTTTTTCAATATATCATTCACTCACGTCACATCTACACCTTCACCTAGGGCCCTCACACCCATGGCACCATACGGCAGTAACAGAAGAACTCCGCTAAATAGCCCCTTTATGGGTGCCCGTCGGGTATTGCACCGCCGACCCTATGAGGCGCGAGTCCAAATGATGAAGCATGACACCTAGCTTGCTGGGTGTGTGAGGACTGTAGATCCGACAAGGAGGATTCCCCTCCTGTGGCCTTTCTACTTGTTGTCCATCCACTTGGGGAACAGCGTAACCTTCTTACTGTATATTTCCTGGGCATGTACGGTGGACCCCGTTAAACAGCCCTATTTGTCCCCCTTCTTGTTTGAGATTGACATTGGTCTTGAACACAGATCATCCTCCCACAGTATAGCGTCACACTATGAAGTGGGGGGGAGGGTCACACATTGGCCAGCCATTGGGTGGAAGACATGAGACTGTAGTGGTGTTTACATCAGTACTGGACAGGGGAGGAGTGTACAAAACAAAAACACATAGAGGAGCAACTCAAAATTTGTAGGCAATACCACATACTATACTTGTCCCAAAAATGTGTCAAGTGACAGCAATGTATGAGAAAACTCACATATAATGTCAGTGTGGCTGAGCAGGTCAGCACAGTGAGCACAACCTTAAACAAGAACCATGGCTGATCAAGTTAACACAACTTTGACTTTACAGTGACATACTCTGCATACTCACAACTGACAGCGACAACAAGTAGGTGTCCCCCAGGAGTGCAATGACACACTGACACACTGCACAGTGCTCAATCTACAACTCCTACATGTGCCCACAATCTGAAGCACATGTCTGATAATGTAAACAAACAGGCACTCATTACCTAGATCATACATGTGTGTAGGTGTCATGTGCAGAGGCACATACACCTCAAAACTACTGACAACGACAGGCCAATCACACTGTATGACAACTCAAGTGCACACATTCAAATGTACCCATGTGACTATGAAGACAGGCCTACACAAGATGACTACACATCAACACTGCTGTTCACACATCAAAAAAGATCCCACAGATACGACGGACCCTGTCCACCCCATAAGTTATCCTGTGGATAGTATTCACCTCTGTTGTGCATCCTAATATGACATGTGTACAATTTAGCAAACCTGACTATAGAATGATTAGGATAAGAGTAGATCATCACAAACAATCATCATTGCACCCTCAAGCCTAAGAGTCAAGAAGAACAAAAGTGCCTGTCACCTCTGGCAACCTCTGAAAAAGTAAATCAAGTACTTGCCAATTTGAAAGTGGCATACAGAGCATGTGTCACATGAACATGTACCCATACATTAAACTTGTTATTTAGCAAGGGTAGCGACAAAGCAGACGACATGAGTAATAGTCTTTATTACATATTATCAGGATAGGCATCAAAAGTGCAAAACATCAAGGCCATTGGCCACTACACATTTCTAGTATGAGCATGTGTGCATGACATAGTACACAGGAAATGGGCATTAAAAGTACAAACACAGCAAGGCAATCGGCCAGTACAAATTTCCAGTATGCACATGTGTGCATGACAAACTGCACAGGAAATGGACATCAAAAGTATAAAACAGCAAGGCAATTGGCCAGTACTAATTCCTAGTCCGCACATGTGTGCATGGGAAACTGCAGAGAAAATGGGCATCAAAAGTACCAAACAGCAAGGCCATTGGCCAGTCCATATTTCTAGTCCGCACATGTGTGCATGAGAAACTACACAGGAAATGGGCATCAAAAGTAACAAACAGCAAAGTCATTTGCCAGTACAAATTTACAAATTATTGGTCCGCAGTCCGCACATGTGTGCATGAGAACTTGCACATCAAATGGGTAATATCATCCACTGCCATGTGAATCACCACAGCTCGGGGGCTACAAATGGGCAGTCCAGGCACCACTGTGGGAGAAATGGTGTGAGGAGGAGGTCTTGGTTTAAAATTTGGCTTTAAGTTGAACTGGGAGCACATTTAGGGCCATAATCTTACATTCTCACACTCTTCTCACAAGGTGTAGTCCTGTCTTGTGCAACCCTTAGGCTTAAGATAGCTGATTGAGAAATAGGGTAGTGGACAACACATTTGTTTCACTCAGTCCATTTAGTGATGGGTCCTTGTAACATTGGGCAGTTTCTGTGCAGGCTAGAGGGACTCGCACTGAGGTTACATGTGGGCTATCAGTGAAATCACATGTGTGTAAAATATGAGAGGGTAAACAGTGCCTACACATACAAGACTGAACACATCATGGAATCAATAGAAGGATGACATCTCCAAATCAGATTTATCTTACACTCAGGCATTGTACTCTTGTGCATAATGCACTCATCACCATAGGGGCAATTTAAAAACTGTACACACATCATTCATAACCCTCTAGACAAAATATATTTGTAATGGCACATATGAGCATGTGAAGACTTAATGGACTATGATATCACATCGCACAGGCAATGTTTGTTCCGGCTTCGGCTATCTCAAACCAGCAGTGTAACAGTATGGCTGCAAAACTACTGCATGTCACTCCGATCCTTCAATGCAGTCATGGATCTGTGGAAATAAGGCTACACCCTCCATCGACATGAAGTCAGCATGCTAGGCAGTGTATCACACATTTACATTACGCAGTCTCAGACCAACGTGTGTTTATATTTGCTTAAGAAGAGCTGTAGAAGTGTCCATGTTGCCATCCTCCCCACATACTCAAATGCAATTTTTAATAGGCCATGTATGTAGCATGCTATAGGCAAAATATGGATGCATGCACATTGACTTGCACTCACAGGCACATACTACTGCAGAGCAACATCATGTGAGCATTCTGAGCATTCTCAAACTTTTACTCGGACACTTTTTTTTTTTTATTAAAAGATCTTTATTGACAGCAAAGCCATTGACACCACCAAATGTAACACATGAGCATAGTGTACCCCCGGTTACAGTACCAACTTCTCGTAAACAGCCAATGATCAATTCGTACACAGCCTTTGTGCCGGCATCCCGGAGGCCCGGCGGCGAGGTAATGCATAAACAGTATAACTGTGCCAATTCGGAGGTCATATCGCAATTTACATGCTGGTGTGGTGCGGCAACTGGCAATCAACTTTTGCAAGCGTGATACATCGATCTAACATCGAGGCGAGAACAAGAAAACAAACAGTTCCCACCAAACTCCCCCCCCACCCGCTAGTGTGTGTCTGTGTGTCTGCCTACCCTGTCCCAACTAACAAGTTCCCGTGTGTACCTACCCTGTGTCCCGCGCCCATCCCCCCATAAAGAACAGCCCTTCCTTAGCAGCCCCCCACTAAATCAGCCCCGGGTTCTCACAGCCGCCCCCATTTAACGAGGAACATCCCCACTCCTTCCCTCCCCCGTGTCACTGTGAACATTGTTAGAACCGAGCTCCTCTATTCTATCTTGCAGTTCCACCGCCTCTGTGGTGTCAGAGCTGTCCTCCTCTCCCTTCTGTATATGCTCTTTGTAAAGATCCCAGAAGTTCTTGGGCCTACTTCTGGGCGGGAGCAGGTCGCTGTACAGTTCTGTCTGGGTGCAGCAGTACTGTAGATCTCTCAACCATCTAGATTTTGTGGGGAGGGGTCCTCGCATCCAGCATGCCGCAACCACCCGCCTTGCCAACAGCAGCGCCATGTCCACCAGGCGACGCAGTCCCGGGGCTAGTGGCTTTGAATAACCGAGAAGCGCGAGGGCAGGAGTGCGAGGTAGGGGTTCCCCCAGAATCTGATCGAGTTCCGCAAAGACTTCTCCCCAGAATGCCTGCACCCCAGGACACAGCCATGCCAAATGGAAAAAGTCTGCTACCCTTGTCCGGCAGCGTTCGCATTCAGCCGTGGTACGGAGACCATAGCGATGAAGGCGTTCAGGGGTATAGTACACTCGCTGTAAATATTTGAAATGCACCAAGCGGTGCCTGCCGTTCAGGGAAATCTTACGCGTGCTGGAGCAGCAGTATCGCCACATCCCGTCATCTATGGGGGATTGAAGGTCGGCTTGCCAGGCCTCCCTGGCCTTTGACGGCTGCAGTCGCTGCTGCGTCGCACCCAGCTTGTTAAGCTGTGAAATGAGCTTCGCCGATGAGGTGGACTTGAGTACATAGGTCAATTCCGGGATCTCCTCAGGTTCCTCCAGGTCTGGGCCCAGTATTTCACGAAATGCCGAGCGGAGCCTGTGATATTGGAATTTCTGTAGCAGGGTGTTGCCTGACTCGGCGACAGTCAACTGGTCCCAGGATTTAAGTATGCCACCCTCGAACAGGTCTTCCATTTTTACTATACCAAGAGATCGCAAGGCTTTAATCACTCATTTTTCACCTAGTGGATCAAGCCAAAGGGCCCACTCCACAGGCAGAAGTGGGGAGTACAGCAATGTACAGCCACGAGAACTCACCAAGCAGTTCCAGGCATGATTGGTTGCTTTCAGCGAGTCCATCCGGCCAATCGCGCGGTCTGTGGGCAGGCAAACAGTGGCGGGCAGAGGAAGCGGGTCTGCAAACAACCGCTCCAATATGAGGTGCGGGGTCCGAGCATCACCGTGCACCCACAAGTGTAAATGCGATGCTTGAGCGACCCTATAATAGCGTTCTAGGTCCGGTGCTCCCAGTCCCCCCATCTCGCAAGGGAGTATCAGAGTCGTCCAACGAATTCTAGGCTGTTTGCCCCCCCAAGCCAGCCTCACCAACACCGAGGTGAGCTGCCGAAAGAAGGCCCTCGATAATACCACAGGCAAATTCAGGAAAAGAAACAGGAAACGGGGAAGTACCACCATTTTCATTAGAGCAATTCTACCTGAAAGGGAGAGCGGGAGCCTGATCCACTTATCCACGTCATCGACCAATTTGCTATAAGCCACCCCGTAATTGTCTCGCACAAGGATCTCAGGATCCGTATGGAGGCGAATGCCCAGATAGCGAACCGAGTCGGTGGACCACTGCAATGGGTACTCCATAGCGAACGGTCGTGTCACCGGGGTGAGCGGGAACGCAATCGATTTATCCCAGTTCACCTTCAGGCCCCAGTTCACCTTCAGGCCCGACAGTGAGCCGAAGCGGACCACCTCGCGTAGCACCGCGGGCAAGTTGACTTCCGGGTCTCTAACGTACAGTAACGTATCATCTGCATAAGTCGATATCCCTATTTTATAGGTGGGGAAGCTAATACCCTCCAGGCTGTGGTACTCCCGCATGGCACACACCAATGGCACCGCTACCAGTGCGTAAAGCAACGGCGACAGGGGGCAGCCCTGTCGCGTGCCCCTCCCAATGTATATCGGCTCCGTCACCCTATCTCCCAGACGCAGCCTGGCAGAGGGCCGATGGTACAGCGCCCCAATCTGCTGCAGGAACGGTTCGCCTAGACCCAGTTTCCGCAGCACGTGGACCATGAAGGGCCACTCAACCGAGTCGAACGCCTTTTCCATGTCAAGGAAGATTGCCAGCGCGCTGTTCTCCTGCTTGACATGTTGCATCGCTCCTAGCACTGTGCGTATGTTGTAAGTTAGATTCCTGCACGGGACAAACCCGGATTGCTCCGGAGCGACCAACCCAGGGACCAATAGGGCTAGTCGAGTGGCTAGTACCTTAGCATAAATCTTGGCATCGACATTGAGCAGGCTGAGTGGCCTGTACGAGCCGCAAAGATCCGGAGGTTTTCCCGGTTTGGGTATAGTAATGAGCAGCGCCTCACGCATAGTAGTCGGCATTTCACCGTTCTCACATATGGCATCAAACAGGGCGGCCAAGTGTGGCAAGAGCAAGTCCTTAAAAGCCTTATAGAAACTAACCGTGAGGCCATCTGAGCCCGGTGCGCTTCCCGAACGCATACCTGCCAGCGCCTCTAGAATTTCATCCTGGTGGAAGGGGGCCATCAAGAATTCCCTATCCGAGTTCTTGAGGAACAGCATGGCAATATGATCTAAGTAGTCATCCATCTCGCTCTCCACTCCCTGTGTTTTGGACTGGTATAAATCTGCGTAGTATCTCCTGAAGGTCTCTAGTATCTGCTCCTCGTCCGTCACTGTGTCTCCCTCCGGAGTCCTCAGCTCCTCAACGACAAGCGGGCATCTAGTGCTGCGGACCATGCGTGCTAGCAGCGCTCCAGGTCTTTCCCCCTCCCCATACTGTCTAGCTGTGGCATATTTGCCCATATAGAGGACCTCCCTGTCCGCCAGCGCCTGAAACTCGGACAGAAGCTGGGTGATCGCCTGTCCCTCCGCATCGCCGCCCAGCCGCAGTCGCTTAGCCTCAAGCTCCGCTATCTTATTCTCCAGAGTAGCGAGGTCCCGCCGAATGGATCGTAACACACTGGAGTGTTTCGACATCGCCACCCCCCTGATGTAGACCTTAAAGGCCTCCCAGACCGTAAAAAAGTCGTCCACAGTGCCTATGTTTGTCGCGAAGTACCGTTCTATGTCTTCAGCAAGCTCCCCCCTGAAAGCCTCATCAAGCAACGCAAAAGGCGGGAACCTCCACGTGAAGGCCGGGATCCCCTTCCTGGCTGTAGCGAGGCGGAGAAGAATAGGGGAGTGGTCCGAAAGTGTGCGTGGGAGGACTGCGCATGCACTAATGTTGCCAAGTACCAGGGGGGGCGCCAACCAGTAGTCTATCCTAGTATGAACATCGTGGAATGCTGAGTAATGTGTAAACCCACCCTTCGTTGGATGTCTCTCCCTCCAGATGTCTACCAAGTCAGATTTGATCATTTCAGCTGCCATGTACGAGGCCGAGGCCACAGGTCGCCGACTAGGGCCCGCAGAGCGGTCCAGAGCTGGGTCGAACACAAAGTTAAAGTCCCCGCCCCACAACATCCAAGGCTGTGCATATGTTCTAGCAAGAGCGGACAGAGTCGCGTAAAATTCAGGGTGATCATAATTAGGGCCATAAACATTCACTATCATCAAGTCTAGCCCCTTACCCACACATCTCGCTAGGACATATCTGCCTTCCGGGTCGGAGTGCACAGGAATGAGTCGCAGCTGTGTCAAGGGATTGGCCCAAATTAACACCCCACGGGCATGTGTAGTGAATCCCGCAGCTACTATGTTCCCGGCCAGACCCCTGGATTTTAGCATTCTGCTGGAGAGTGGCAGGTGTGTTTCCTGCAGCAATGCAATGTCTACATGGTGTCTACTGAGATAGTTAAGGACCTTCCTTACTTTACGGAAGTCGTTCAGGCCCCGCACATTCCATGTCATTAGGTTCAGTTCACTCGGGGCACGTGCATGCAAACTTGGCGCAACATCAGCCATTACCAAGGTTCTTTAGTGCATAGTCATTGAGGATAAGCAAATCAGGACACAGCAGTTCACATAATCCCAAAGCCGCCAGCTGGCGCTTCCGAACAGGTACAGCACTACACTTCAATTCACACTCCTCGCAGTCGAACCCCACAAACAACCCCAAGCAATCACACTCCCCAACAGTCCAAAATCTGGTTCCCACCCCTAGGACATCAACCCACCCACAGCCGACCTCCCCCAACCTGGTCAGACAGACCCCAAGCACCCCCCCCATGTACCCTCAACAGGTGTAGTGTTCAATAGTCCAACACTAACCCCTCGGAGAGTAAGACAACCGAAGGCACCAGGGCAGAGCGCACCAATATAGTACACCACGAACTGTTCCGAAAGAATGTCTGTACAGCGCCCCCTCCAGCCCCATTCGAGTGTCAGTGCCCTAAGCATATCAAGAGGTATGACCCTTACCCACCCAAACTGGCCCCCCCCGGGCTTGCCCCGCTTGTCCAAGGTACTCTCCCCTGGTGCTTACATCACCTTGTATCGGTATCAATAGGAGACTAGCTCTAGAGTGGATTAATCTGACACGGATATGGTAGATTAATTTTAGTAATGTAGCGACTCAGTATTTTGCCAGATGGCAATGGCACCTGTTGGGTGTCTTTAGAAAGCCCTCACCCACCAACCTAGTTGGTGGCATGCTTCATCATCGGGCCCACCCCACTTTGGTAATCAAACCAGCAGACAAAGGGGGAGGCATCGTACTGCTGGACAAGACAGACTACGATGCGGAATGTCGGAGATTACTCAGCGACGGAAGGAACTACCGTAGACTGGAGCAGGATCCCTCAGAACAACTACGCAACTCAGTACACAACCTTGTCAAAAGGGCAGCAGAAGACGAACACATCTCCAAACAGGAGGCCGAATACCTTTGCCCGGACAACACCAGAACCCCATACTTCTATACAGTACCCAAGGTACATAAAGGGGTAATCCCGCCACCAGGCAGGCCCATAGTATCAGGCATCAACTCCATTCTAGAGCCACTTTCAAGATACTGTGACTTCTACCTAAACCCCCTGGTACAGAAAACCCCCACATACATCAAGGACACGAAACACCTTCTGCAGGTCATTGACAACTTCCCCTTTGACCCCGAAACTCAACTATTGGTAGGGCTGGATGTGGAAAGCTTATACACCAGCCTCCCACAAGACGCCACCCTACAGGTCCTACATGACATCTTGGAAGATTCCCCTTGGCCTTACCCGACACCCAGAAGTTTTGTCATGAATTGCGCGGCCTTGGCCCTCAAAGAAAACTACTTTGAATATGAGGGCACTTTTTACTTACAAACCAACGGAACCTCAATGGGCAGTGTCTTCGCACCGAGTGTAGCTGGACTCTACGTCCACCACTTTGAGAGCACACACATTAATACGGAAGCCAACCCGTTCAAAACTCACATACAAAAATGGCACCGATATATCGATGATATATTGGTCATCTGGAACGGACAACAAACTGAACTGGATAACTTCCTACAATGGCTCAATCTCAGGGACCCTTATCTCAAGTTTACCTGCACGGCCAGTAACCAACAACTCGCCTTCCTGGACCTACAAATAACAGCTAAAGGCGGAACCCTAACAACTACCACATACTATAAACCCACGGCGAGAAACTCACTGCTGCATTTTAACAGTTTTCATCCCCGACCACTGAAAGAGAACTTACCCTTTGGCCAGTTTCTCCGCATCAGAAGAAACTGCTCGGATGTAAACGACTTCAAAACTCAATCAGCGGACCTAGCCCAAAAGCTAGAGAACCGAGGTTACCCCAAGGCAATCATCAGGAAAACCAAGAAAAGGGCAAGAAACCAGAACCGTGACGCACTGCTCGAAGACGCCACCAAAGAAAGCGACACACAACCCACCACATGTGTGACTACTTTCAACACTGCCTCTAATGACGTGGCTAAAATAATAAAAAAACACTGGAGAATCATAAATTCAGGACAAAGGAAATGGGAACCCCCGAGGTTCGCCTACAAAAGGTGCCACAATCTCAGAGACCAACTGGTCAGCACCAGACCCAAACCACCACCCAAACCTGACAATACCATCCTCAATGCATGGGGAATGCCTAAAGTAACCGGACACTACCCATGTAATGACTGTAGTGTCTGTCATTTGACATCCCACACAAAAACCCTGAACTTGGAACCGAATAAAGTGTGGTCCCAAAGGAGCCACACAAATTGCAATTCACAGAATGTGATCTATTTAATAACCTGCAGATGTGGACTCAGATATGTGGGCATGACCACCCGCAAAGTGAGAACCAGGATCACAGAACACCGCAGTACCATGCGATGCAAGAAAAACATCAGCAAGCTGACAAACCATTTCATCACGCATGGGCACACTCCCAATGACTTTACATGGACAGTCATTGAGCGAATACCAGTCAGCCCCATCAACAATGACAAAAAACTTCTTAACAAAGAACAAAGATGGATATATCGTCTATCCTCAGCTACAGATGGGCTCAATGATGCAATTCCCTGGAACTCCTTAACCCTATGATGCCAGTCAAATCACCAGGCCACTTACCCTAATGGACCTGCCGTAATATCCATTAGGTCCCCCGGCCTCTACCATCCCCTGGTAGGCCCCATCTAATGCCTCTGTACCACCCTGGCACTTGAGACTAGTTGGTGCCAATAACGAGATTTAGCTGTGCCACCCTTGTGCACTATCGCTAAACACCCAGCCCCATTAGATATTCACTCTAGCATTAGGCAAAGGAGAAGTTCCCCCTTGTCTATGCTGTTTCCAGTAATCTTATTTAATTTTAATTTTAATTCTCTGGTGCATAGTTCACTATCACATATTGCTCCCCTTGAATAACTGCCCCCGCCACACCACGTAGGGCAAACTATCAATCCCCAGCGCGAACAGGGATTTTCTCCCGTTCGCGATCAGAAACACTATTTCCGGCGCATGCGCGGACCACATCTCGGCCGCACATGCTCTCTACGCATGCGCGGACCACTTCCCGGCCGCGCATGCGCGATACTCAGTCGCTCCGGCACCCGGCAGCCACAGACGCCTACACAGGCGCTCCACCCGGGTTTTACCGAGCGCCAATAACTAACACAGCTGAGCGCTATCTAGACCCTCCTGCGAGTCTTTCTACCATTACTCTCCCAACAGGTGCGACCAATTACTCAATCTATGACAGCATAAAAGCCGGTCACAGCAGTCATTCTCTACCGGTTCTGCGAAGGAGGCACAACAGGTCCCACGCTGGTGCTGGCCAGAAATCCTGTGAGTATGCTGAGTATCACCACCAAGGGTAAGCGCTTCCCATTTTCCTCCTACAGGTTCCCTAATCCCAATGGTCCTACCTCTCTCTCCCTACTAGGGCCTCACCCTGCCACTTCAATAACCTTGGAGCTAACAACAAGCATTGAAAGCGTAAGAAATGTTCATTGCGCCACAATTCTTCACCTTTCACTGTAGTAATTTTTACCGCTGTTTTAACCACTTCACCCTCGAAGTTCTAGTGCGATACCACATTAATGATACCACCAGTATCATTACACTTGAGCCGCTCATAGTCTGCACCTTTCGCAATTTATGTCGGCTGTCACACTATATGACCCACACTTTCTAGTGACTCTATTTTCTCCCATGTCTGTCTTGTACCTGTCCTCAATGTTAAATGTACAGGTGATCTTGAGAAGGGAATCCCCTGTCTCACAGTTAGATACACTTTAGGGCGTGTAGACACATAGACTACACTACACAACCCCTAATTTTAACCCACACATATTTATTGTCCTGATGAAAGCCAGATTAATATAAGGCACTGGCTGAAACATGTTGACTACTCTAGGACGTAGGAGGTCGTAACCCGCCTCTAACGTCCCACAGCCTTATTTTTAACCGCTGGCGGAGGCCCTTTTAATAAAGTATCCTCACCCCAGGGACCGTCTGCCAAGCCGTTTTAACTTCACTTACCTTAGCACCTCACACTGCACACACAGTGACATACCTGCTCCGCTGTAATCAGGCGTCGAAGCACACCCGGGACACGCTAGGTGTCACTGGGTGGGCCCGATGATGAAGCATGCCACCAACTAGGTTGGTGGGTGAGGGCTTTCTAAAGACACCCAACAGGTGCCATTGCCATCTGGCAAAATACTGAGTCGCTACATTACTAAAATTAATCTACCATATCCGTGTCAGATTAATCCACTCTAGAGCTAGTCTCCTATTGATACCGATACATATAAACCGGGGATCTGGACTAGCTTTCTGGTCCTCTCTCTCTCTCTTGATTCTCGTTGCTTACATCACCTTACCAGCAGTGCACGAGGCCATTGTTTAATCAAAGTTTCCACCCCCAAACAATAAGGCGAACGCCTCTGCAAAGCTGGAGCGTTCATGTCGTCAGGGCCCATGGACTACCTGCAGTGAAGAGTGCCAAGCCTCACCATAACCGCCCCTAGTCCTGTTCTTCCAGGTTCGATGTCGAGCCGGCTTCTTCTTCTTGGCCACGTCGGGTCTCCTTCCGTTCCCGTGTCCAGGTCTTGAGGGACTTATGGAGTTCCTTAGGGTCTCTTTTACTCGGACACTTACCAGTACATCTGGCGCACCATATAGCCTCCCATACTGTGAAAGGACCTAGTCCACCAGGACCTCCAGTTCCTCTGTGGTGAAGGAACGGGTCCTGATGTTCCCAGTTCTCACCTTCACGGCGTCCAGAATACAGGAACAGCAGCAGTTGTTGGTGAAGAATGGTAGGCAGCAGTGTCTGAATGCAAGTGAAATGTGTAGCTCTCTCACAGACATTTATAGGCATCTGGGGTTGTTTCAGTGGTACTCTGCTGCTGCAACTTGTCTGCCTGGTTACCATTTTTCAACTATATCCAATAACCGGGACCGCGTTAGCGGAGCACGCCTAACGCAATGTTTAAAAATTGTATTGCACTACCGTGATCGCGGTTCCCATTGGCTACAATGGCATTGACATAGGCGGTGTCACACCGTGGGGGCCAGGCGGTCACTACCACAATCCTGCATTTTTCAATTGTACCCAATGACCGGGCCGGGGTAGCACGCCTACCGCAGGTTTAAAAATTGTATTGCACTACCGCGATCATGGTTCTCATAGGCTGCGATGCCATCGGCATAGGCAGTGGCACAACGCGAGGGCCAGTCAGTCTCTACCGCAATTTGGCTTTTTTAAATTGTGGCCAATGACCGCGATTGCGGTGGCGAAGCACGCATGCCGCCCCTATGGACACATTGTGCTCTACCAATGGCAATAGCCAATATTCATCATTGAAAACTATACCTTTACAATGTATTCTGGCACCTGTTTGCAAAATAAAATGCTAGTGTGACATTCAACTCAATCATGCTTACACATGCCATGTCAGTGCACATGATTACATGCATTGTCATGAACTTCCTCACATGTCACATATGATATTTGTGTGCATTTACACAGATTTGGTGTGTAGTGGGGTCTCTTATTTGTGAACATGCCAATGTGTGAGATGGTTAATCAACCCACAGTAATGATGGACTGACCACATATTGTGCGTAATTCACTGTGTACATTGGAGGGAAATAGCTGTTATATGGTTATGAGTAGGAAGATTGCTCCATCCTGCTCAGCTTGGGACAAGGGTGCCTGGTGGGAGTTGTAGTGCAGGCTTCCCACCCACAAACACCCCTCCCTGTTAAGATGGCTACCTAACTGTAAGTTTGAGGAGTGCAATGAAATGGCTGCCACATGGTTGTGGTCATGGGGAGTGCTCCATCCTGCTCAGCTGTTGGAAAAGGGTGCCTAGTGGGAGTTGTAGTGCAGGCTTCCCACCCACAAACACCCCTCCCTGTTAAGATGGCTACCTAACTGTAAGTTTGAGGAGTGCAATGAAATGGCTGCCACATGGTTGTGGGCATGGGGAGTGCTCCATCCTGCTCAGCTGTTGGAAAAGGGGGCCTAGTTGGAGTTGTAGTGCTGGTTTCCCACCCACATACCCCCTCCCTGTTAAGATGGCTACCTACCTGTTAGGTGAAGGTGAGCACTGCAATGGCTGCCACATGGTTCTGGGTGGGGGAAAAGCTCCATCCTGCTCAGCTGTGGACAAGTGGGCCTGGTGGGAGTTGTAGTGCTGGCTGCCTGTACACATTCCCCCATGGAAATATTGCTAGCTACCTTTGGGGTGATTCAGAGGAAGGTAATGTTCGAGCTGTGAGACATGTGATGGGAAGAGTAGACGTGAGTCCCTTGCTCACTAGGCCACTGGATTCAAGATAGCCTGGCTGATGAGGATTATGAATCCGAAACCGGTCCCAGGATGCTTGTTTCCGGTCCAGGGAAGACATGGCTTGGCAGTTCAGGCTGGACTGTTCCCATGAGGCACAGGGTCAGACTGATTTGCATATGGCCATGTCTGAACTGGGGTGGCTGGGTGAGCTAAAGAATGGTGATGGATTAAACCCAGATCAGTTGACTGGGGGGTGAGTGTTTGATTTGCTCAAACGCTCCGTCCATCATCCCCTTTTGTATGGCTTTGATGTTTTTGAGGCTGTGCCAAACATACAGCCACACTTGGTAGCCTTGTTGTGCGGTTGCTTTCGACCTCCATTCCTCTTTCCGCGCGACCGCAGCGTTCTGAATGCAATGGTTCTTCCGCCGGCTCTCCCATTCATAATTTCTTGCGATTGCAGCGGTTGGGAACAACTGATCGTCATTGTATCATAATTTTACTTTCGGCCATTCTGCTGGTTGAACAGCGGTTTTGAGTCTTTCCGCAGGAATTCCCATCACCATGGACGGATTTTCAGCTTTTCGGACGTTCCCGGCAGAGTTTCGTGGTAGGATTTTTCAAGCAGTGCATCCTAATTAGACGGCTCGTTTTGCCGCGGTACATGCGGACAGTTATTTTCCGCTACCGCAGCGGTCGGAATGCATTTCCGTCCACCATCGTAATCAACCCCTAGGTTCTCACAAAGTGAGCCTACCACAGACCCTGCATTTTGTCATGCTTGGTAGAACATTCCTGACTCTGTATACTGCTGTGGGGCTAAACTGCAATAATTTCTCGAACACAATATCAAATAACCCCAAATTTACCTTATACAATTCAGCCCCACTGTCCTTTTTGATCTAGTGGTAAGAGTCTACCCTCTCCATCAAAATATCAAATTTAGCAGAGTAAATTCATTGTTATAAACTGGGAACATTCCAAAATTTGAGTTCAAACAAAGATAGATTTTTAAAGTTTTAGTACAGAGTTGATAATAAAACATTACAAAGGAATGCATACTTTTGCATAAGACTCAAAATAGAGATTCACAATCTTAATTCATAGCAAAATCCTATTTAGTTAATAAGAATCAGTTTAAATTCGAAGAGTCAAACTCATGAAGAGTACTGATAGCATCTTAACAAGGAGGAAAATCTAAAAATAATTGTACTGTCTTGGGAAAAAAATGAGAAGTCACCCCCAAGCCTACAGAGATTTTTGTACACTTTTCATGCATCTTAATTAATAAAACTGCAAATTCAACATGGTATTCTTATAGTCAGGTCACATTAGAAAATCAAAAACAATTTTGTAGATTTATAAGCTCATTAACACTAACCCTTTTCCTAAGGTAAGAGAAATATTCTGCTAGCTTGCTCAGCAACTGCACTCTGGAAATGATAAAAACCAATGTGAAACATTTTCAACAATAGCCCATAGAGAGCATATTCCTCTGCTTGCCGACATTAGAACTTCCAGCAGAAACCCTTCAAAAATGATAAATTGAGAATACGTTGGAAAGTTTTATTCACATGACACAATTTCAATTACTTTAACCTATAGATGTCACTGCTCTCTGTGTTCCGCTGAAACTGTGCAGAGAGAAAACCTTCAGCGGGACGCTCATATTGAACGGGGAATGAGCAGAAGCAAGATAAACAATACACTAAAAACTGCATCCGTTTTATTTAAATAGTGTCTCAAATTAAAATGTGGCATACCTATACTACATTTTTTATCACAACTCTAAATTAGATATTCATATTGTTTCAAGTGAAAATCGTTAGTTCATTGGTTACAGTCATATGCATCACTAAAATTACTCATTTGCACAAATAATTTTGCGTTCAAAATCGAACATCTGAACAATCTTTAATACCACCCCTTCTAAGTGAGAACAATGGTCCATGCTATGGAGCCAGCATCTTATCTTTGGAGCCTTACCTGCCTTTCGGTGTCATACGATATGTCTTTTGACCAAGATGCGATCCATCTGAACTGAAGTAAATAGTGCCGCTGGCACCCCATTTAATCCATGATCACAAAAAGGGATGGTTTTGAAGTCATGGTAATGCACCACCCCACCACAATTGGTAAATTCTATGGGCCTCGTTTATGAAAAGTGACACATCACTGCGTGAAAACAGCGATGCGTCACTTTTCACTGCGCCCTGCTTGCGACACCAATGATGCGTCATATTTTCAGTATGATGCATCATGGCGCAAGGAGTTACAGATACGTCAGTATTTCTGACGTATCTGTATGGTGAAAAAGTGACGCATTGCTGGAGTTTGTCACAAAAGTGACACAACTCCAACAATGTGTCCTTTCACATGGGGCAAGCCCCATGTGAAAGGGCCTGCGTCAATCTTACGCCTGCTGTGAGGCAGGCGTAAGAAAGTGACGCATTGCGTCCTAGAAGTGGCGCAGTGAAATATTATAGATTTCACTGCGTCATTTCCATGACCCTTTCTTGCGTCTGAACGCTCCCCTGCATACATTATACCTGGCGCAGGTATAATGTACCGCAGGGGTTTACAAAGTGACGCATCTACCTAGATGCGTCACTTTGTAAATATTGTGCAACAAGGCACATTTTATACGCTGCTGGTGCGTCACAAAAAGTGACGCACCGGCGGCGTAAAAGTGACGCACTGCCTCATAAATGAGGCCCAATGTATTCAATTCATCTAGGGGGGGGGTCACTGTATGCCACCGCAGGGCCGCCGCCGAGCCCCCAGGTTTTTTCCTGCCGGATTACTGCGAGACCCCGCCCCCCCGCCCGCCGATTGGTTCCCGCGATCCCCGCCTCCCCGCACACCCTCCCTCCCGGCTCCCCTCTTAAGGGGACCCACAGCGCTGCACAGGAGCGACCACTGCGCCCTTGGCCTGGTCGCCCCCACACCCCCCGCCTGCTCCTCCTACATGCTGCCGGTGCCACGATCTGCACGACGCCGCAGCCGCCGCAGGGCCGCCGCTGAGCCGCCCCAGCCGCCGCAGGGCCGCCCCAGCGCCGCCCCAGCCACCGCAGGGCCGCCGCCGAGCCCCCAGGTTTTTTCCCGCCGGATTACTGCGAGACCCCACCCCCCCACCCGCCGATTGGTTCCCGCGATCCCCGCCTCCCCGCACACCCTCCCTCCCGGCTCCCCTCTTAAGGGGACCCACAGCGCTGCACAGAGCGACCACTGCGCCCTAGGCCTGGTCGCCCCCACACCCCCCGCCTGCTCCTCCTACCTGCTGCCGGTGCCACGATCTGCACGACGCCCCAGCCGCCGCAGGACCGCCGCTGAGCCGCCGCAGGGCCGCCCCAGCCACCGCAGGGCCGTCCCAGAGCCGCCCCAGCCACCGCAGGGCCGCCGCTGAGCCCCCAGGTTTTTACTGCGAGACCCCACCCCCCCGCCCGCCGATTACTTCACGCGATCCCCGCCTCCCCGCACACCCTCCCTCCCGGCTCCCCTCTTATGACGCCCCCAGAGCGACCGCGCAGCGGACGCGCGCAGCGGGAGCACCGATTGAGTGCCGAAGGTGCGCCAAAGGTAAGCCCGTCTACGCCCGTCCCCGCCTGGACCGCGCCCAGCGCCAGGATCCCTGGCCCCCGCATACCCCAGCCCACCCGCCGGACCTACGACGCCGCCACCCTCAACGCACTCAACACCGGCCGATTCCCAGGTTGCTACCGAGCCACCCCGAGACGAACCCACAGACCCTTCAGCTGCCACGCCTGCAAGTTCACCTGCATCCGGACCTGCACTACACCAGCACCCACCAAGCCGAACATCAACAGCAACCACCTGAAGTGCATCCTCCTCAACACCCGCTCCGTCCACAGACACGCCATCGAACTCTGGAACCTCCTCGACACCACAGCTCCTGACGTCGCCTTCCTCACGGAAACCTGGATGAACGACTCCTCAGCGCCCGACATCGCCATCGCCATCCCAGAGGGCTACAAGATCACCCGAAGAGACCGCGACAACCACACTGGAGGAGGCATCGCCATCATCTACAAGGACACCATCCGCATCAAGACCAACACCGATGACACCCTGACAACCGCCGAACACCTGCACTTCCAGATCCACACGGACCCCAAAACCACCCTCAGAGGCACCCTGATCTACCGACCCCCGGGACCACGCACGCAATTCAGCGAGGACATCGCCGACTTCATCAGCCCGCATGCCCTCCCCTCCGCCGACTACATCCTCCTGGGGGACATCAACTTCCACCTGGAGAACAAAAACAACCGCAGCACCACCACCCTGCTCGACAACCTCGCCACCCTCGGTCTCAAGCAGCTGGTGTCCACCCCCACCCACCTCGCCGGACACACACTCGACGCAGTCTTCTCATCCTGCAAAGACATCGTCTTCTGCCACGCCACCGGACTCCACTGGACGGACCACAGCTGCGTCCACTTCACCTTCAAAAGAACGACGATCCACCACCACCAGCAACAGGTTGCTCGAAGAAGCTGGAACAAGATCACAGCCGACCAGCTCGCCGCTTCCCTGAGCCAGCACCCTCCCGCCAGCTCAGCGAACCCCAGCCAGGCCGCCGACAACCTCACGAAGTGGATCAGCAACTGCGCGGACGAACTCGCCCCACTGAGGACCCCGCCCAGCAGACCCGGCAGCAAGAAGGCCCCATGGTTCACTGACGAACTCAAGAGCTCCAAGAATAACTGCCGAGCCCTCGAGAAATCCTGGAGAAGGGAACCAACAGCGGACAACATGACCACCCTCAAGCTTGCCACCCGGAAGCACCACCAACTGATCCGCGCCACCAAGAAAACTGCATTCAAGGACCGCATGGACAACAACGCACACAACTGCAAGGAACTCTTCAACATCGTGAAAGAGCTCTCCAACCCCAACGCCGGCAACAACGACATCACCCCATCGCAAGACCTCTGCAACTCCCTCGCCTCCTACTTCCACAACAAGATCGCAGACATACACAACAGCTTCAGCACTCAACCGACGCACGCCACGACCGAACCACCGCCCCCCACCACCACCCTCCGTGCCTGGACTCCGATCAGCACCAAAGACACCGTCCGCATGATGAACTCCATCCACTCCGGATCTCCAACCGACCCCTGCCCTCACCACGTCTTCAACAAGGCCGACGCTGTCATCGCACCCCACCTGCGGGACATCATCAACACCTCCTTCGACACCGCCACCTTCCCGGAGAGCTGGAAGCATGCGGAACTCAGCGCCCTACTCAAGAAACCTACAGCGGACCCCACCGAACTCAAGAATTACCGCCCCATCTCGCTCCTCCCGTTTCCAGCCAAAGTCATCGAGAAGACCGTCAACAAGCAGCTGGCCGCCTTCCTCAAGACGAACGGATCCCTCGACCCCTCACAGTCTGGCTTCCGAGCCAACCACAGCACAGAGACCGCCCTCATCGCTGCCACCGATGACATCCGAGCCCTGATGGACAACGGAGAAACAGCGGCCCTCATCCTCCTAGACCTCTCCGCGGCCTTCGACACTGTCTGCCACCGCACCCTAGTGCAGTGCCTCAGCAACGTCGGAATCCAGGAGAAGGCACTGGAATGGATCATCTCCTTCCTCGACGGAAGAACACAGAGAGTCCGACTACCACCGAACAAGTCAGAGGCCACCAAAGTCATCTGCGGCGTCCCTCAAGGATCCTCGCTGAGCCCCACCCTCTTCAACGTCTACATGACCCCCCTCGCGGCCATCGCACGCCAGCACAACCTCAACATCATCTCCTACGCTGACGACACCCAGCTGATCCTCTCCCTGACCAACGACCCCGCCGCCGCCAGAGCCAACCTTCACGAAGGGATGAAACACGTAGCCGAGTGGATGACGACCAGCCACCTGAAACTGAACTCAGACAAGACGGAGGTCCTCATCCTGGGCTCCTCGCCCTCGGCCTGGGACGACTCCTGGTGGCCCCCCGCCCTGGGCACCGCACCCAAACCGACAGACCACTCACGGAACCTGGGCGTCATCCTGGACTCCTCCCTCTCCATGACCAGACAAGTCAACGCCGTCTCCTCGTCGTGCTTCAACATCCTGCGCATGTTACGGAAGATCTTCCGGTGGATCCCCACCGAGACCAGGAAGACGGTCACCCAGGCCCTCGTCACCAGCCGACTGGACTACGGCAACGCCCTCTACGCCGGAACCACCGCCAAGCTCCAGAAGAGACTCCAGCGGATTCAGAACGCCTCAGCACGACTCATCCTCGACATCCCCCGACGCAGCCACATCTCCGGACATCTGAGAGACCTGCACTGGCTCCCCGTCAACAAGAGAATCACCTTCCGTCTCCTCACCCACGCACACAAAGCCCTACACGATCAAGGCCCGAGCTACCTCAACAACCGCATCAACTTCTACGCTCCCAAACGCCATCTCCGATCAGCCAGTCACGCCCTCGCCGCCGTCCCCCGCATCCGAAGAACGACAACAGGAGGAAGGTCCTTCTCCTACCTGGCCGCCAAGACCTGGAACTCCCTCCCGACCGACCTGTGCCTGACCCAAGACCACCTCTCCTTCAGGAAGAAGCTCAAGACCTGGCTGTTCGAGCAGTAGCAGCACCCCCTCCCCCCCCCCGCCCAAGCGCCTTGAGACCCTCCGGGTAAGTAGTGCGCTCTATAAATGTCTTGATTGTCTTGATTGATTATGCTTAATACTTCACGTGAATGCTTCTGAATGCCTAATGGAGCAATAAAATAACCCACATAATCTAGCATAGTCATGGAAAACAAGCATTCTTCTGTTAAACAAAAACATGTGAAAAATTAGTTACAGAACAGATTGGTCATTCCATAGCGATCTTCCTTAGAATATGATTAGAAATTCCCATAGGACCTTCTTTATAAAATATTGGCACTGGAGTATTGCAGTGTACAAAGGCAATGACTTGATACTAATTTAACCAATTGATTGATGTCCTTACTAGTTGTATACTTTATAGAGATCTGATCTGGTAAATATTGAAGTTTCTCTAACTTTATTTTACAGAACAGGAGTCTGGTAGGGTGTGGTGTTTTTTAGGTCTAACTTTATACACTAACTTTTGATTTAAAAAAATATATAAGTAGAATATATATGTACTTGAAGGGGAAATCAGCCAGCTTTCTTAATTTATTGTTCTGTTTTTGTGTCAGTCACATCTGTCTTATGCCAACTGCGGCATGAAGAATGCAAAAATTGTTCAGCCCATAACAATCATTTGCTAACTTCACTGTGAGTGATGGCATTTGTCTCTTTCAAAGGAGCACATCCACACACAAAGTTGTTTCTTTTATGTTAGAGACAACAATTATTGTGTGCTTTTAGAGGCATAAAATATTTTAGGCATTTTTTTTATATATACTGGTGAAGGCCAGGCAGCTCCCTCAACAATAAAGATTCACAAAAGGTATGAATAAACAAAACAGGCAAAAGGCTAGTAGACCCCGCCAGACCTATTGACTTTGCCAATGCTTGTCCTTTTGTGGAAGTAGTCAACATAATGACTTATGCCATTGGATATCCATATAATTACACTTGGCCCTCGAATCACGGCTACTTGTTTATTTTTTCTGTTTGCCAAGGACAAAGAAATTGTGGGCAGATAAAATCTATGGCTGGCTGCATGGCACGAGCAATGAAAGTAAAGTTTGATGTAGGAAATTAGCTCGTCTGGCTGATTACTAACTGTTAATCTAGATTGTTTGACAAGAGTTGCATCCTCTTGTGATTACTACTGATCAGACTTGGACAGTCATGCTGTGTTCCTTTGTATAAAGATGAGATGAGAAAAAAAAGAATGTTGTGGCCCCCGTGGGAAATACTGGCTCAAATTAAGCATTGGGCTGAATGCCAAAATCTAGAGTCCAGATATGTGTACATAGTCGTATGCACTAGATTGTAGGGTATCTTAAACATAAATGCATAAAAATGCTTGCACATAGCCATATTGTGATAGTGAAATCTCACATACTTTTGCAGCAAGAAACAGTTGTCATGAAAGTAAAATATATCTATATATTATCATTCATATTGGATGACAGAGCAACAAATTAGGTCACTATAGATAAAAGAGAGAATGTATTTGAACTGTTATAGTAATCAAGTTCCACAGATCAGGTAGGACTATCCCAAGTGAGACAGAGAGGTAAATAAACATTTTGGATTGCTCAAACATAACAAAGTAAACTTACATATGAAGTGTAAAAAGTAAACATTGCAATGAGAATTAAAGGAAGAGCTCTAAATATTCATTTGGCATCACCGCGACTAACGATATTAACGCTACTGATAAATGAACAAACATTGAAGAAATTGAATAAACAACTTATTTGACAATAATTGTAAGCCAGAAAATTCAGAAAAGTACACCTTCATATATCTACAGATTTGTCAAACTGTTATAAATCGCAAAGCGGTTCACTGACAAAACATAGACACCCAAAACATCCACATACCACAATATTCAGCCATAAATATAGATGTCAAAAATATCAACATCCTATATTTATAAAGGTAAGAACAAAAATATCGATGACATGAATAAAGATGTAAAACTTATCTTTTTCATATATATATATATATATATATATATATATATATATATATATATATATATATATATATATATATATATATATATATATATAATAAAATAATAAATAAAAAACTTAATTAAAAAAAATTGATTTAATACATATTTTAACAAAAATAACAAATGAACTTAACCTAAAAAAGATAAAAGCACATACATAATAATTATTATATATATTTACTGCAAAACAATTTTAAAACTATTAATTTCAATTTATTTTATTGTTTTAAAAATATATAAAAGTTTAACAAATAGCAATATATATATATATATATATATATATATATATATATATATATATTCCAATAAAATAAAATGTATGTTAAAAAAACATTCTATTATTAATGAAAACATTAAACTATTTAAAAATATTTAAACTTACATTTCTCACTCTAATCAATGCAACAGTAGGGAAAGTGTTGGATAGAGGAGAGGTAAAAATTACTATTTCCACTCCAGTGAGTGGAACAGTAGGGAAAGTGTTGGATAGCGGAGGGCTAAAAATTACTATTCCCACTCCAGTGAGTGTATCAGTAGGGAAAGTGTTGGATTGCGGAGGGATAAATATTACTATTCCCACTACAGTCAGTTAAAAAAAATGTGTATATATATATATGTATATATGTATTTATATATATCCTTGCAGAAACCCCTCCAGTAAAGTAGTTAGAGGCCACATCAGGGGAAATACAGAAGACCTTTAATATATATATATCAACATCAACAAAAAATATTTGAAAAACAAAATAAATTAAAAAATATATATAAATATGTAAACAATTAAAATACATATATATTTAGTATTTTAATTAAAAAAATAAAAACATACTATAATGTTAAATACATATCACTATTACCTTCATATATTGTATTAAATAGAATATGAACAATATTTTTCAAACAAATAAATATTTTTTGTTGCAAATTATTTGCAAACAAGAACCTTATTACATATATTCATTTTATATACATCCTACTTTATAATACCACACAATTCACAGCCCACATCTACATTAAAAATAAAATGTACTTCCATAATTAACATAATTAATTATCAATTAAATAAATATTATTCATTAAAAAAGCTAATTAAAACGCATAAAAATAATTAACTTTGCATCCTTAACCCCTATAATCCCCACACATCACACCTAAAATTAATAACACAATTCCCATAGTTAATTTTCAATTAAGTAAATATTATTAACAACTAATCATTAATTAATTAAAAATAAATTTCTTCCCACCCTTTACCCCTACGAACCCCACAACCTGCACCTAAAATTAGTTACACAATTTCCCTATTTAACTTTCAGTCAATTAATTAATATTGATTAACAACAAATTATTGATTTATTGAAAATAAATTAAATCCCACCCTTAAATACCCCTATAAATACCACAACCGGCACCTAAAATTAATCACACAATTTCCATATTTAATTTTCAATTAAATAATAGTAATTAAAAAATTCATAATTAATTAAAAATAAATCACTTTCCACAATTAACACCATAAAATATTAATTAAATAAATATTAATAAATGCAAACGGAATATCATTGATTTATTATAATTAAATTACTTCCCATCCTATTCCCCTATAAAACCACAACCAGCTACAGAACTAAAAAATGAGGAATTTAATTAAAATAAAATTGATAACTACTAAAAATGTAACACATATTAAAAAACATAAACAATACTTATACAAAAAATACATCACAAATATTTTAAATATATACTAAAATACATCACACTAATTGAAAAAACATATTTTAAACAACTACTTTTTTTGCAAATAATAATATTGAATTCTATATATTTAAAATCGATATTTCTTACCTTTAAACTCGATATTCTTGCTCACGATATTCTTGCTGTTGATATTTCTCACTGGCTATATTTAGGACTTGATATTCCTGTAGTTTAACATTTTCAACTCGATATTTTGTCTGTACATCTCACAAATCATTGTGTTTACGGAAACGTAATTTTTTTAGTAGCGTTGTCACAAACTTTGCAAGTCAGAAAACAAATCATTAATTGAATTTTAGATTATAGAACATTTGTGTGATTTCTATAACTCCCGTAGCCAGTAGTGCATTTTTGGTACTTTATTGAGTCTGTATTTACCCAGTCATTATCTTTTTTCTATCATTCAAATTCATGGTCTTCTGATTTCATAATGGCGTAGAGAACAAATGGTCTCTGTTTTTTTCAGCGAGAGACAAAATCTATAACCAGAGGAAACTTTGAGTTTGTTTTGTCTATTTTTGAACATTGCTCATAAAACTTTGGGCCCGATTCACAGAAATAACAAGACAAAGTCCTAAACTTACTACCATTTTGGTATTCACAGAAGGCACTTACTCATTTTGGTATTCACAGAAGGCACTTACTCATTTCGGTATTCACAGAAGTTAGGAGTCCTAACTTTAGGACTCCTAGATGCCTTCTGTGAATACCGAAAGTCTTAAAGTTAGCATTTTTCTCAGTTTAGGAGTAGTAAAGTTAGGACTTCTAACTTTAGGACTCCTAAATGCCTTCTGTGAATACCGAAAGTCTTAAAGTTAGGATTTTTCTCCGTTTAGGAGTAGTGAAGTTCTTATTTGTTTACTTACCTCTGTTCGGCCGTATGTCGTAGTTTACTACCCCCCTGCTACTCCTCCGCCCCACCCCACCGCCCGCAGCTTCCCACCACGAGCCGCTACTGTTTTAGACCTCATGTTTGTAGGAGGAACACCTCCTTCACCTCTCATGAGGTTGCCTTGATATAACAAGTGTGGCTCAATGCTTAGAGCGGCATACCTTGATGCAGAACGCTGGCCAGGGACCAGGGTTCGATTCCCGCCTCGGCGGGTTTCGGGCTTAAATTCCTCTGACCGGATATTCTCGCCTCAGTGCCGAATCTAAGCATGGGTCCCACGCTGCAACTCTGGGCAATAGCTTGCTTAGTCTCCACAAAGGCCCCCTGATATGCATGAGATGCCCAGGAGTGGACACCCCACAAGGAAAAGCCAGGAGGGGTTCCCTTGTGGTAGGAGTACAAGCGCCGGGATGCCTCCGGGTCACTGTTCGCGCTATACAAATACGCCACATTTACATAACATGAGTTCATTCATTACTTTCCAAAATGGCTTCAAATCGAGACCAATCCCATGTAATCAGGCCAACCTTTAAAGACATATGTCTTGACTTTGGGAAACAACACATCTTCCTCTCCAAACTTCTCCCAGTCCTCTTTTAAAATAGCAGGCTCTCTGACCAACTCACACAGCTTAAATCAATAGTGGCCACTTCACTCTTACTTTCTACCAGCAACCATGACAGTTAGTCGCCTTTTTCACCAAACCAAGAAGGTATTGTACTTGGAAATTGATTCCTCCAAGCCTTTGCTCCAATGCTAAAGTCTAGGGGATAACCTTTCACTTTGCTGCAGGAAAACATTTGCACTAGTGGAAAATGGTCTGTCCTCGCTAAAAAAGGGAACAACCCACAAATAGAACTTGAAGGGCCTCAGTGCCCAAACTATAGGTAAGGTTTCTCAATACATGAACAGTGTTCTTCTGCTTTCTTGAGTGCCCTAGAGGCAAACACGGCTCACTTTTCTTCACTACCACCCACTTGAGTGAGTACTGCACCCAACCCCTTAAGACTGGCATCAATGGTAATAATGGTTTTTTTCTTAATGTCAAAATGACCTGGAGTGGACATTTTACAGATTGCATGCTTCATTGCCCTGAGCGCTGCATCACACTCATTTGACCATGCAAACTGAGCCCTTTTTAAGCAGCATTCTGATGGGTTCGACTACACTGGCAAATCCTCTTATGTGTTTCGAATAGCACTCAGAAAGTCCAAGAAAAGACCTCACTTGCTCTTTATCACGAGGTTTGGGAGCATTCACAATACTGTTTGCCACCTCCAGTTTCGCTTGAATGCCCTCACCTGATATAACATGGCCTAGGTATGTGACTGACAATACACAAATTCTGCACTTCTGCTTTTTTTGTTTTGAGGCTCTCGTCTGCCAGTCTTCTCAATACTCTCCTCAAAATATCATCATGCTCGCACACATATTTACTTTATAAGAATGTCATCCTGAAAAAATAAGATGTTATTTTCTTCCAGTGGAGGCTGGTGACTTTAAAAAGTGGTGAGGCGTAATCCTTGGTTCAAAATGCAATGAGCTTCTTCTTGAAAGGTTCTCTCATACTTCCTTGCACTAAGGGCCTCATTTACAAAGATTTGGCGTCAGGGAGTGCCACAAGTTTTTTTGTTGCACTGCCCTACACCAAATCGAAAGGGCAGAAATGCACTGTATCTACAAGATACGATGCATTCCTGTCCTTTCAGCCGGTGCACAATTTGGTGGCAAGCACCAACAAAGGCACCCTTTTTCTGCTTTGTCTGAAGGATTGTTTTTGTGCAGGAAGGGACACCTTCCTGCACAAAAACAATCCATTATTACACCCATCCATCCACCCTCGTCCCATCCATGCATCCATCTGTCTGCCCATCCATCTATCCATTCACCCACTCATACATCCCTCTATTTACCCTTTTACTCAGCCATCAATCCTTTTACTCCCTCATTCATCTATTCATCCATCAATATACCCTTTCACTCATCCAGCCATCCACCCTTTCATCCAAACATTCATTTACCCTGCTTTCACTTATCTATCCATTGTTTTACTAATCCATCTTTCCATACACTCTTTCACTCATCCATCCTTTTGCTCATCCATCCATATTTTCACTCCATCCATTCATCCACTCATCCATCCATCCTTTCACATTTTCTTCCATCCATCCTTTCTCTAATCATCCATCGATCATTCCTTTCACTCCTCCATCCATTCACCCTTTCACCTATCCATTCATCCACGCTCCCTTTCAGTCATGCACCCTTTCTCCCTTTCACTCTTCCATTTTACATCCATCCTTTTACTCATTCATTCATGCATCTATTCATCCATGCATCCATTTATCCACTCATCCTTCCTTTCACTTAAGCCCCCACCGAAGTTCATTATGAGCCTTTGTTTACCAAGCTTCAGACAGAAGAGGCTCCTCAAGATCACAACTCCCCCTGCAGCTGCTAAAGCAGGGAGGGAAGGTTGAGTGGGGGTGGAGGGGTGAAGATGCCCCTGATACAGAGGCTTGACTGTATGCTTACCTCTTAGTCCACTAGTGAAATTGTTGTCTGCAGTTGGTTCCTTACTTCTCTTCTGTCTCTACAGTTGAGATTAGGAGCCCTCTTTGTGCTCAGCTTCATAATTGTTTTTCAAAGTGTAACCAAATGCAGTAATAAACATGTGTTCCTACCATGGGAGCAGCACCGTGCACTCCTCCTACAGCCTGCCCCTCTGTAATAATCAACAAATAATTGTCACCAACTCCCTCCTTGTCCTCATCGACCTGCCCCACCCCCAACCATTGCAGTGCATGGAGTTTTGGAACTCCTCCCAGGGCCCGCGTTCATGCGACGCAAATGCAACCAGATCCACGGCTTTCTAATTCAGCACTACCTCTCATGTGATGTCACTGCTGCAACTTGTGCCTCCAGGTTGAAGAATACCTCGCCCAGCTGACGCTGGCACAATAGGATATCTACGAAGTTCACTAGAGTTCACCCAGCAGATTCAGCATAACGCCTCAGAGCAGTCATTTCTTTTCAGCTGCTCTGTGTTTACTTTCCTTGCTCTTGCCTCTTCGCTAAGGTGGAAGGGCAACATCCCTTTTGCCCACGAACACTAGTCTGCCCGGGGTACTTCCTTGAGAATCATCTTCATAATTCTCTGAAAACAGGCTGCAGCTGAGGCTAGCCCAAACGGCATCCTCACAAATCCATAAGTGCCCAGCGGAGTTACAAAAGAGGTCAAATGCCTCAAATCCTAGTGCATTTGTACCTGGTGGTAACATCTTTGGCCCCTCTAACATGGTAATGGATTCAGCAATATTAGGGAGCAATTGGTGATCTTCTCAGATCCATTTAATGAGACTTCTCAAGTCAAGTCGAAACACATCCTGATGGACATCCTACCATACTTGGTTTCCAACAACACAGGGGCCAACTACTCGGATGATTTTATCTCTTCAGTGACCTTCAGGTCTAACAACCTGTCCAATTCTCCCCTCAAAGGTTCGAGCATCATATTAGGCACCATCTGTACCTTGTGCACAAAAGATTACGCATCTTTCTTTAGCACTATATTACACTCAAAGTCCTTGAGTAGTCCTGACTCATCACTGAATACCATCAGAAACTCTTTGAAGAAATGTTCACCATCCCCACTATCATCAATCAGCATGACCTGTTCACGTGCGTTGTGTGCATTAGGATTTAAACAATCCCCTGGTCTCTTTGATGCCTCCAGCCGAAGAGGTTGTCTCCTCTTTTGATGACATAACTGTTTCCAATGGTCTCTCTGCTCTTAAATTCAATCCTCTTTACCACATAACCCAACATATCAGTGTGTGCGCCACCATAGCTAACAGGATTAATATCTTGAGGAAGCAATTTTTCATTAGAAAATATCTCATCCCACAACTCATTTCCAATCATACTAAATGGGGAACCTAACTCTTCTAGAGCCAAAAATAAATTCTGCCAATGTCAACCTCACACTCAGGCATGACTATCACCCCAGCATGCACATCTCCACCGTTACCCTTCACATTCAACACCACCGTCCAAATACCATCCGTTATATTTCGACATTCTCTACCATTCATACTCTCCCAGTGGACCTGCAGACTCTTGCATTGTGTCTTCTAAGGCCACACTTATGACATGTGGAGTTCGTTGCATAACAGTTCGGGCTACTAGAAATGTGAATAAAAGTCTCATATTAGTAACACATGAGTGTGGTAGCCTCCAATGAAGTTTTAATCTTCCCTCCAAGAAACACTTTAAAATGTTTCCCTCCACATCCTGCTGCACTTCCCTTTCAGCCACTTCATGTACGCTGCTTGGCATGGGAATGTTATAAGATACCATCAGATGACTTTTCATCTCCTTCACCCAGCCGGATGTGTTTTCCACTCCTCCGACAATAGCAATCACCTCTTTGAATGAGAGATTCCTGGACAGTTATTTCTCCTGCACCCTTCTGCTGTTGGTACACCTCACCAATTGATCTCTCACTAGAGAATCTGTTAGTTTTCCAAATTTGCTTATGCTCATTAGTGTCTTTAGTAACGCGATATAGTTGCCCACTTTTTTATTTGGTTCCTGTGTTTTCGTGAAAAATGTGTGTTTCCCCAACACAACATTTATCTGTGGACCAAAGTATTGTTTCAGCATTTTCATGGACAATTCGAAAACAGCTCCTCATCACCATCACCCATCGGTAACTCATCGATGCTCTCATAAATATTACGGCCCTTTCTCCCAAAATTTTGCAAGAGAACTGCCTGCTTCCTATGTGCAGAAAATGTATCACCTCCATTGGCTACCAAATAAGAATCAAAAAGTTTCTTCCATCGTTTCCATGAGCTCTCCATCTCGGACAGAAAAGCTGGGGACCTAGTCATGTTACTAACAGACATGACAGCAATGACCCTGTTAAAACAAGCTGCACCTGAAAAAAATCCTTTACCTTATTCTGCTATATGCCATTCAAACACTGTTGCGTTGTAATTGCTCCTCAGCGCAAGAGATCACCACAAGATATGCGTTTCCTATGTGTGCATGTGCATAATTTTAAGGAGAATAAAAAAATGAGCGCTGTAAAATTCCAATGTAAAATTGCCCCGATCCAATATGGCAGCCTCGTGTCATGTACAATTACCTCATAGGCATCCCGCGCCATGACGAGGTCACATAGGCTCGCATAGAGTCTCTCCAATGCGTGCTGCCCTCTAGTGTTGCTCCGACATCACCACGAATTCTGCATGCCTTTTCCTGCTCAAGTTATCTGCGCATGCAATCTTGCATTCGATCCTGCATGCTCACCTCCGGTGCTGGATACTGGTTGCTCAGAAACTCCTTCTTCAACGTAAAAAAAATTATTTACCTTACTGCTCAAACAATGCCACACAAATTACATTTAAATGTAAAGCAGGTTAAACTTGTGCAAAATGTTTTTCAACTAATCCATAACGTCCATAACAATAAACGACGCACATGGGTCCTCAGGGGAATTGGTGTTGTAGCTTGTCCCCAGTCAAGCCATGCTCGTTGGGAGTGTTAAGACGCTGTACAGGGTAATCTTCACATAGTCTTTATTAAGATAAAGTACACACCACCAATGGAAGCAGCTTGCCAGTCTACTCCCAGTCCCCAAGTGACACCCAATAGAACACCACTACCATGGAGAAAGTGAACATTCCTGGCAGGAGCTGTTGCACATACTTAAAGAGAAAATGTACCTAACATTTAACTATAACACCATGCTAGGTTTTTCAAGCAGATTGTTTGTTAGAGCTGGATTGATCTTGATCAAGTACCAATTATTTTGTGGAGTGGTTGATTTCTTGGAAGTTTGTCATGAATCACTGTGATTTAGACTCATCTAATCTCTTAGCGGGGCACAGTAACTGAGATCCATCTAGCTGGTGAGTGTCTTTAACACCTTCGCTGCAACGGCTATTCCGCCGCAGCGCTAAGGGGGCGGGGGGCCGCACGGCGCTCACACGCTGGTGACAGAACCGCTCCATCATCATCCTCAGGTGAGCTGTGCTGATTACGGAGTGGTTCCGTCATGGCCCCGCCCGCTCAATAGAACGCCCAGCGCAGGCGCGTCGGGCGGGCCATGACGGAACCGCTCCGTCATCAGCACAGCGCCACCGCGGCTGATGACGGAGCGGTTTAAGTCATCAGCGTCGAAGAGGTTATACTATTTTTAATAAAAATACACAATATAGAACCCTACACAGATTCAGATTGTTTCTCTTGAAATATGTGTTGCCCTGCATGTTCTTTTGATTCACAAGAGTTCTCTTACCGGGACATAGTTGGTCTGGTGTGTTGGGGAAAGCTATTACCATGTAAAACAGAGGGGCATATTTACAAGGGAATGGAGGAGCGTGGCATTAAACACAAAATACTAACGTCACGGAATGATTGTGTATTTGCAGGAAGAGTCTCTTCCTGCACATAAACAATCACAAATTGTGATTTGAAACTTCAATGTGTGCTGCATTGTGCAGCACACATAGAAGTTGCAAATTATCATTTTTATAATGATTGTTTATGTGGAGGAAAGGATATCTTCCACCACACAAACAATCATTCATAGAAACAGCGCAAATACGAGGAGAAATAAAGGATTTCTCCTCATTTCGCAATGTTAAGACCAGAGTTTCTCTGGTGTTAATTTTGGCGCTGCCTACTATTTACGAAACACCTTGTAAATAGTGGGGCAGCATCAAAATCAATGGGTGTTGCGGTGGAATGCCCACCGCTACACTCATTGACCACCCCTTTCTCACCATGTAGTGCGTGACGTGGTGCCTTAATTACAAGGTGGCATTAAGCCATGTTAAGTGGTTTAATGACACCTAGTAAATTAAGCAAAGCCCCTATCACCGCAGAATTGTTGTTAAAAGTAATGCTCCTGTATTTAATCAATAAAGACATCTAAACCCAAAATGTTATGTTCCTGTGGCGATAAGGGCTTGTAAATATGCCCTAGACTTTGCTATTGTGGTGTTCAACTTTTAATTATATAAACATAGCAGGTCAGTATCTCTTTGCTAGATTACAAGGAACCTATCAGGAAAGTGGCCCAATAGATGATGTGGGCGAGTATTAATCAAATTATTAATCCCATATCCAAAATCATTTGAGGTGCTCAAATATGCATTGACATAAGCAGCAGCATATGTTTCTCTTATTGACATCCCTGTTTATGTAGTTAGATTTATTTGTTCCAAAAAAGATGTGAGTTAAACTGAAATGTAGCAGTTTAGAAGAATTCTATTGGCAGCTATGTTGTGTACCTATACTGTTCAAAGAATCTGTTCAATTGCAGTGAGTCCCTCATGGTCTGTAATGGATGGATAAAGGTTAGCCACATTTATAGATGACTTTATAAAATCATTCTGCCAGTGCATGTCTTGATGTTTTTAAAGCACATAATTTGTATCTTGAACATACAAAGAGACGGCCCTGACAAATAGCTACAATATGAGGTCAAAAGCTAAGTTGATGCTTGAGATACATGGGAGATTGTTGTGTTCCTTGCCTTATCCAAACACTCCTTTATGAGTAGATATGCTTTACCACAATACATAACAAATTCTTTGTTTGCCTCTTTTTTTTCTTTCTTCTTTAGTAGTTGGACCTTAAATTACAACTAATTGAATATGCCGTCAATCTCAAGTCCCATCTGGATATCAGTATTGTCTTTCAGTGGTCAAACTATGATGACCTTTGGCCAACTTACTCATTGCAAGAACATCTGCCAGTCAGTCTATGGTCCAATTAATTTATTAAGTCAATCAACTCGGAACAGCAAGTAGGATGATGTATTTTATGCTCACTTCACACTCTTTGGCAACTTAGGAAAAATCTCATCCCCTCAGACAGACTAATATGAAACACTTGACAACTGAATTTAGCCAAATTTGTTAATATATACAGATTTCTCTCTTGCAGTGTCAAACGATCACTATCAGCAGACACGGTGTAAACATTTCCTTCAAAAATCTTCTGCATTCTCACTTCAAAAGTCAAATAGCAAAGGATGATCTTGTTGCACATATAGATTTGACCAGCTTGCTGCATTCCCCTCTAAAGAAGAAAATACGAAGACCACCTTGTCTGATTGTCCAGAAACATTTGTAGTTTACATAAAACAAAAATGAAGCAGCAGTGATTAAGAACCTAGAAAATTTGTGAACTTCATCGTAATACCTTATTGGTGATTTTGATTGCATATTGGGAGCTTACAGAGCCTGCAACGGACCCACTGTGATTGTGGCAGTTGATCATATGGAATGTACTGGTGGTAGGTGGGGCATGAGGATTCAACCTCGACCTAGATCTCACATTCAAAGAACACATCACTAGGTAAATGTAGACAGCATAGTACCAGCTCTCCATCCTCAAGAAGATGAAACCCTTTCATTCAAGATGTCAATTTCAGAACAATGCAAGGTCTGGTTCTCTCCAAACTGGATGGATATAACACTCTGCTCAATGCACACCTAGCACAATATTGTCACCTGTAAAGGGCATTGTCTATACTGTGGTATGTTTCTTCAAGGACCTGAAGGTCCACCATATCACACCAATCATGAAGGAACTTTATTGGCTTCCATTCCAGGCCCGTATCTTCTTCAAAGTTATCCACATCACCTACATGTTCTTCAGAAACGATACCGTAACACACACCCCAAGGAATGTTCGACCTCAGGCAGGAGTGCTATTCAGGAGATGAAACACCATTAAAACGGAGAAGAAGGAGTGCAAGAAGAAAAAAGCAGAAGTGAAATATTTGCTGTCCATCATCCAAAGATTTGGAATAGCATCCCATTCAACATCATAATTATTCCGATCCTCCTGGAATTAAAAAAAACATTACCCTTGATTTATGAAAGGGGGTGTTAGTTGCAAAATATGTAAGTCCTTCTCAAGCAACCCATTTTAGCACTTGACTCGTAGGGAAGCGAGGTTGGGGTGGTGTTGGTTGATACCTCAGCGGAGGTGATGTGGGCTGATACCACAGTCTACAGGCATGCAACAAACAACGCCAAATAAATTATTGTCCAGTCTGTGAAGGTAAAGTACTTTATAACATACAATTTACAAATATATAAAGTATGTCAGATTGTAATACCTATGGTGACACCCTCCAAGCAAGAACACAAAATCCTGCGCACTCAGATAGAATCTCAACAACAATGTGACAGTAAATAGGATTGCAACAAAGAGAAATTTTGTCCAACGTCGTTTTCATGGAGGTTCATGTATCTCTCCTTTTTATTAGGTCATCAAATCAGCAATAATATACAGCCAGCCGACACGTGTTTCGTTGTAGGACTGTACATACACAGTGACTACAACTCTTCAGGGCTCAATGGCTGAATCCTCAGTACTTAGGCCCAGTTCTGGTGATAATTCCAACCCGGAAGGGTACCCCCTGTGGTGTTAAGCACGAGAAATAGTCGTCACCGCTATGCATGAAAAAACCAATCCAATGCGCCAGTATTAATCCATATAGTTCCAAAGTTAAGATTATGTATGGTCGTATCCAAATAGTGAAATTCCAAAATAAGTCCGTAACCCACGGGTACGTGTGGCACGAAATCCTGTGGCACAATCGCCCTCGCTCTACTGGCGTCTGGAAACCCGGAAGTGAACCTGGGTTTCCAGACGCCAGTAGAGCGAGGGCGATTGTGCCACAGGATTTCGTGCCACACGTACCCGTGGTTTACGGACTTATTTTGGAATTTCACTATTTGGATACGACCATACATAATCTTAACTTTGGAACTATATGGATTAATACTGGCGCATTGGATTGTTTTTTTCATGTATAGCGGTGACAACTATTTCTCGTGCTTAACACCGCAAGGGGTACCCTTCCGGGTTGGATTTATCACCGGAACTGGGCCTAAGTACTGAGGATTCAGCGTATGAGCCCTGAAGAGTTGTAGTCACTGTGTGTGTACAGTTCTACAACGAAACACGTGTCGGCTGGCTGTATATTATTGCTGATTTGATGACCTAATAAAAAGGAGAGATACATGAACCTCCATGAAAACGACGTTGGACAAAATTTCTCTTTGTTGCAATCCTATTTACTGTCACATTGTTGTTGAGATTCTATCTGAGTGCGCAGGATTTTGCGTTCATGTTTATAAGGGTGAATCTGTCACGCTTAAATTGAGGAGTTCTTAAGGGTCTCCCCTCCCTGCTTGCACCATTACTGCTGACAAATACTTATTACGTTAATTTTGCTTGAGCGCCTATAGATCCCGAAAACTCAAAACCCTTTTCTCTGGTATCACACCCTCCAAGCAACTCACACCCCTAGCAAGCCGCAAAATCTAAATCCTAAAATACTTCCCACCTATACAAGACAAGAAAAAGAGTGCAGTTATCAAACAGCAGGTCTACCAGCTTTGTCAGAGTCCAACGACCTTAATAAAGGCAGACGTATGACACAATATACCAATGCAACAACATTAACATCTTTATAATTACTAAGAATTACATAATTTTACATTGACATTTATTAGTGCATGTAATTACTCCCTGTTAACTTTGTGATTGTCAATAAAGCATTTCAAAGACCTTCATTAAGACACGTAGGAAACGATTCTGAAAGGTAAACTTAGACTTAAGACTACATTTCATCTTTTTGGTATTCACATGGGTAAGTTACTACTAGTAAGTTTACTAGTAGCAAAGCTACTAATAGCAACTTACCTTGGTGAATACCAAAAGGTAGTAAACTTAGACTTAAGTGTAAGTTTACTACTTTTTGGGATTCACAAAGTTAACTTTCTAGCAGTAACTTTACTACTAGTAAAGTTACTAGCAGTAAAGGTACTACTAGTAAGTTTACTGATAGTAAATTCACTAGTAGTAACTTTTGTGTATACCAAAAATTAGTAAACTTGAACTTGTCTAAGTTTACTTTTGTGAATCGGGCCTGTAATGATTAGGACTAGGCGAAATTGTATTTATTCCAGTCTAACTGGCATAATTTTGGTCAACTTGTGCAACAAAATTCAACCAAAATTACAGAGACTCCACTGGTACACCATATCCCGTAATTTCAGGGAGAAATCTAAACACGAGATGTATGGTTATGGTACTTTTTCAATATGAGTGGCATTTCAGGTAGATTTTTTTTACCCGTGTGGACTGTGTGTTTTATTGTTGACTCAAAACTAGAAATCTGAATGTGACTAACAGTGTTTTGAACGCGAGCAGGACATCCTTTAACATGGGCAGTCAATTAACATTTCAGGTATATATTTTACCGGACAGGACCATCATTTTTTAGAGCAAAACTACAGATCCGAATGCTAGCAGCAGTGTTTTGAATACGTGCAACCTGAAATAAACTCGACATTACTTTTACGAGTTGAACAATCCATTTGGGAAATGTTTTGAGAGCGAGGTACATTTTTGCATAATAACATGTAATTTTTGCAGTGATTTCCCTTGATTATGCTACTACAAATTACGTGGGCTTTGTACACCCCTAGTAATGGTTTACTGTTAACTTTGTGATTATCAATAAAGCAATTCCATGGCCTTCAATATGACATGTCATCATATGATTCAGTGTAACTTTGTCAGAGTGCCCTCCCTGCCTACACAGCCCAGGTACCATGGCCTCCTAGTAAGGCACTTGTGCAACAGCACACCTGCAGGACCACTCCACAGCCCCAGCAGGTACATCTTTCTACTGTCCCCCAAAAGGTGGTGTAGACAGACCAATACCAATGGCCCTGGAGAAGTAAGTCCTAGCCCCTGGCTGCCAACTGATATGGGAAGCCTTTGATTCCATCCTGGCAGTCTTCTCTCTTTCAACTGTGCATTTCTCCAGCATCGCTTCCCGATCCAGATTGCTCACAACAGTCTCTCTCTTCTGCAGATGTTTTAAGTAGCTGTGGCTGTTACAAAAGAAAGGCACCTATGCTCAATTCTAGGGAGGCACAATGTCACTTCAGCCCTGCCCCAGCCCTCCTGCACAGCATCTGGAGAAATTCCAAGATGGCACTAGTCAATGGTCTATTAAAGACCTACACTGATAACCGAAGCCCAGCCTCTAACAAGCATTGCTGCCTGGTCTCTTCCTTCCCAGTGTTCAAAGAAAAGCCCCTCCTTTAAATGGCTCCAGAGTTTTGCCTACTCTCCTTTGTTTCTGTGGAGTTGACCCTTCGCGGGTCAAGTGCAGTTCGAGAGGTAACTGGGACACGCTGATTCCATCCCCACCCTCTATTCTCCCAGGAGCAGGTAATTACTGGCTTAGTGCCCTATAGAGTGTGGAGGCCTTCGATCCTCCAGCTGGCCAGCAGAATAATTAATGTTACCCAGGAGGGTGGTTTAAATGCCAGAATCAAATTAGGGTCATGGAAAATGATAATTCTTGAATTTACATAAGAAGCACAGATATGTGGAAATCTATTTCAAATCTGCATTTAATATCCTGATTTACCAAAGGATAGGTTTGTAACACTCATCTGAAGGCATAACTATCTGAAACTGTACTTTGGTGTAGATTTCATTCATAGTGTATAACACATAAAGCACTCCACATACTTCAGTGAAGCACTACAGATGTACATACTTACACCATCAATGCCCACTCATGTTATAAGGCCTGCACAGGTCAGCACCAAGCCAGGAAGGGTCCCTTCTTCGACAGGTTACCTAAGCACAGACAGCCGAGTGAGTTTGATGGTAGTCTCATATGCTCAACCTGTGTACATGAGCACACATACGTAAGCACATGTTCACGTTAAACCAAACCAGAGCTACTTACACTACTTGTGGAGCAGTGGATGCTATCTTAAAATGCAGACATTAGCATCACTCCCAATTAATTTCAACAGGGTTTACAGTGAGTGAGACTCAGGTAGTGAGTCTCACTTAAAAAAGCAGCCATAAATCAGGTAGTTTGAAAAGCTAAAAGTCTAGAGCGACTAAGTAGGGTGAAACTATTTTCACACCTAGGCAGTAAAATGTGCTTGTTGCCAGCCTCATTAAAATCAATGTTAACCATTCCCTTGAGCCCATACCTACTGTTCTATATGTTCACTAGGAAGTACTGTTAAAAACAAACACTCATTCATTTATTCAAGCGGGAAATCTTAATAAGTGACATGTACTAGTCCAGAAGTCCACAGTGACTGCCAATCTCTGTGAAATACAGGATTTATGTTTAGAGCAAAACCCTCAATGAATAATTTATCTATTTGTCTTCTAGGTATGGTACTTTACCTTTCAATTTGTCCTAACATGTTATTGTATATCTGAATGTATGTAAATCTATGCTGCTTTGAAACCACTGTCAGTTTTTAGGTTTCGACCTGGCGAGGGGCAAAGCCCCTCCCAGATCGAAAACTATTGTCTACAGTAGGGATGTCGGCCCCGCCTCTGCCTCTCATTGGCTAGCTCCATAAATGGAGGCTAGCCATTGGGAGACAGAGGCTGTCAATCGCGCTTTCTCTTGAAAACGCGATTCGGGGGCGTTTCTGGTGCTTTTTTTAAGCCCCGCTCCTTTGTCCCGGGCCGCGCTGCGATTGGCTGCCGGCCCGGGACACCCCCGTGACGTCATTCCCGGGCCGCGCTGTGATTGGCTGCCGGCCCGGGACACCCCCGTGACGTCAGCCAATCACAGCGCGGCCCGGGACCTGACTTGTTATAATCCGTATTTAACGACCGAAACGAGCAAATAATCCCTATGTTTCGACTCACTCTCTACTTTGTGCCTTTTATAAAGATGATAAGTAGCAACTGTTTGTAATTTTGTTTCTCTTGTAATGACATATTTTTTATGGTATAGCGCTCCTTTGAGTAATGTCCACGCTATATAAAAATGCATAAATAAATACCCGGTTTTCTTGTCCCGCTACAGTCGTCCTGTCCCTAAACCCACTCGTACACACCCCGATTTAATAACCGCCCTCCCAACCAAGCCCCACTGAACTTTCTACCCCCACTGTCCGGGAAAATATTAAGCTACCGTACGGACTCTATCCATCCTCTCCCAAACTGGTCCCTTTTTGGGATGAGGGTTTTCCAGCTCGTGTCCTTGCCTTGGGTCACGAAACCTGCAACGCCCCAACTTCCTGCTCTCAGGTGAAGCGACCTGCCGCGCAGCACTAATCTGAGAAGGAACAAGGCCAGAGTGCAGCACACGCTGACATCCGATCCTCCCAAACTTCCTGCCACGCCTCTGACGCCAGCGAGGAGCAGCGATCCTCCTGCAGGTGCACAGGAGCCACAGCAGCAGAGGTGACCCACAGCACTCCGACAGGTGGGCGCCGGGGACCCGCAGCACGCGCAGAGAGGACACCCCCGAAGTCCGGCACTCACGAGTGACGGGCACGTTCCATGCCTCCAGAGGTCCACAGCACTATCACGCGGGGGTGCTCTAGGGGACCTGAGGCCACCGGCGACCGACTGACAGACCGAGGAGGGTCGGCGACACGGCGCGGCGCCCGGCGGCCCTCGGAGACACGGAGCAAGCAGCCGGCACGATTCAGGTAACACGGAGCGCCGGAGGGCAGAGATAGAGAGGGGGCAGGCACACATCAAGAGGAGCCGAGGAGGGAGGTACCCAAGAGGAGAGCGAGGGACCCGAGAGGAGAGCGAGGGACCCGAGAAGAGAGTGAGGGACCCGAGAAGAAGCCAGGATGGCAGACTCTGGAGTCCGCGCTGAGAGGGAAGGCAGAGGCGAAATGTCAGAATGGGTAGAGACTCACTACAAGGCAGGACGGGGCACTTTTGTGCAGATAACAGCCAAAATCTCCCATGCCAACCCATTCCCTAGCTATAAAAAAACAGGTTCAAGGAGTGTGTAGGAATGTGAAGAGCCCACGCACACATCGCACACCACTCGCGGGATGTGGGACACTCACGGGATGCTAAGTAAACAGCACCCATGTGCACAGGGAGGTAAATCACAGGCTTAACCCAGATGCGTGGAACAGATTGCGATGGGATCAGCAAATTAATATGCAGGGCGGTAGCTATTCACAAAAAGTTTTTTTGACAAACGTTCAAAGCACTTGTGCAGAAAGGTGTATCCTTCGCAGGCAACTGCACTGAGCTGCGGCCTGCCCCTTTCTGCGCTCCACGACTCACTTCCGTCCACGGCTCCCTTATGGGCCTGTAAAATGGTGCTGTCTTTGCCTCCTGGACTGCTGGTGTCTCCATGATCAGCTAGCAAGATGTCGTCCTCTGTAACTGAAAGTGAGAATACACTGCAGGAAGCTTGTGCGGGCATTGAAAGTCATCATTGACCCGAATTCTCGCCATCCACATCGGAACAAGCCCATGCAGGTGAGTCACAACAGCCAAGGCAGGGAGGACTCTAGTCTCTGGCCCAGTGTGTCACTGATGGGCGCCTTATAGTTGGCAGGTCGCCCAGGAGCAAACCTGTCTGTGTTGAGCATCTAATAATTGAGTAAAACACGCAAACAATAGATTTATGCTTATTTAAGCATGGTTTGGCTTTTATTTGTTTATTTAAACATGGTGCAGATTTTATTTGCTTATTTAAGCATGATTTGGCTTTTATTTTTTAAGAGGAGTCCCCACTCTGCTTCAATGTTAAACCTGCTCAGTGCTCCTGATGTGATGAAACAGTTCTCAGGAGTAGTGCCACACTGTGTGTGAGAGACTCCACCACCAATCCCTCTGCCTGGAAGCTTATTTACCTTTGTGTTTTTTATTTCCGGTTCGTTCCCTCATGGGATATACTTCCATGTGGTTGGAAGGCAGTGGGGGGTGTGACTGGCCTGTGCAGGATTTCACAACATATTCTGATATCCCTGGATGTGCAGGGGTTCGTCAGTGTGGGGAAACTCCTCTGAAACACTGTGAATCAATTGCTATGATGCTTTTTCTACTCGGGTACAATAAGTGTAAACAGGCCGCCAGGCAATGGTAGGAAATCTGCTGTTGAGTCTGCCTTTTCTGTGCGGTCACTCCAGATTTTTCACCTTTATCGTGCTCCTATGGGTGCTGATCTAATCACTGTGTCCATTTTGTGACACTGTTGTTCAGAGCCACTGTGCGCATTCTCTGGTTCTAAAATGGTACGGTCAAAATTGCTTTCACCCCATTGGTGTATTTAACTTTCCCATAAGGTCATGGTAGGTGGTGCAGAAAATACACCAATGGCTCTGGGTGTGTGTGTGTGTGGCTCTGGGTGTGTGTGTGTGTGTGTGGGTGTGTGGGTGGCTCTGTGTGTGTGTGTGTGTGTGTGTGTGTGGCTCTGTGTGTGTGTGTGTGGCTCTGTGTGTGTGTGGCGTGGCTCTGGGTGTGTGTGTGTGTGTGTGTGGCTGACTCTGGGTGTGTGTGTGTGGCTGGCTCTGGGTTTGTATGTGTGGCTGGCTCTGGGTGTGTTTGTGTGGCTCTGGGTGTGTGTGTGTGGTAGTAATTGCTGTCTGCTGAGCTCGTCCGTAGGGTACAATAGGTCTCACATTTGCGAGAGATTAAGCTAATGGCAATGTAAATGACAATGGCATTTATTTATCTGTTTTCAAAACCAACACATAAATACAAATTTTGTCATTTACAATGCCAATAGCTCAAACTTTTCCAAAGGCGAAACCATTGCATTGTAAATGCTTGTTACACTATGTATGCAATTAAGAAAAATGCGTGACTTACAACTTTTGTCCTACAGTTTATATAGTGATCTAGTCTCATGGATATGGGTGCGCCTTGATACATCAATGGCATTGACATCGTTTTCCTTGTCAATTCACAGGCTTTCACAGTTTTCATCCTTTAGACATGAAAACACACTTCTTATGGTAATTGAATGGCCTTACTGATATTGTTGTAATCTTTTAAAGGAAGTTGTACCACTAAATTTGCATACATTTATTTGTGTCCTTGATAAACAGTACAGGGCCCACATTAACAGATTATCACAGTAGCCACTGAGGATTGATGCTGAACGAATCATGAATGAATGCTGTCTCATTCGAGATGTACCATAACAATATCGCCATTGACTAGTGAAAATTTGAGATCTGAGCATGAGTCATTTAGCCCCAAGCAACAATATGGCCTGTTTCTGCAAGATTGCTAGAGACCTCCAACTCTTGTCTGACCTAACAGTGGCAGCTCATATTTTCTTTTTTAGATTTATGAGCCTTTCAGATCCTGCCACTGAGATTGTGTTAACGATGCAACTTGTTGTCTCTTGAAACTTGGAAGATGACCAACATATGTTTACAAAACTTAAAGTATATCTGAAAAAAATACTTGTGTTTCTTGCCTAAACGATATGCAGATTTTTGAAGTAGTGTAAGCTGCCACTAAATCCTTAATTATGTGGGGTTCATTTGCTCATTACCCCGCTCCACCAACTAGAACAAAGCGTAGCAGATTATGTGGCAGTACGGTACTTGATACAAACACGTTGACTCACAAACATGAACCAGTTCTAAAGACTGGACTTCACAGGATAATACCACTCACCAAACCACATGAGACAGAAAGTTGATGCTTACGAATACATGCTCATCTATCGACTTGTAGCAAGCTGCATACTTTAATTTACAGGAGCATTGAAAAAGCCCATGTCTAACGGCCATCCGACAGAACACATGTTTGCAAACACCTAAGGCAATAAGCAATTTCCAGGACCTTTCTTTTCCTTTATATCTACCCTAGACATACCATTAATTGCAAGAAGACATTTTTTAGATTATTCTACTACAGACTTTGCTGCTACTTCTCCACAAAGCATAAGAACCACAATAAATTTAGAATTTTAAACCATAAATCAAGTGGTTGTGTTTCCTGGTCAGGGTGTACCTTCTTAAGATTTGAGCTTGCCATACTTTGTCAAGAAAGCTACTGATGTTAAATTTCAACTTGCCTAATCTCTTCCTAGCTATCTGATATTGGCTTCCGGTGCTTGTCACCTCGAGCCACAAATAAAGATAAACAGCCAGCCCACTGCCTGCTGGCCATCTTCATGCATCTCTTGAATGTCTTGAATCCTAGAGTGTTCCTAGTAAAACATGATACTAGTGAAATATGTTCAGAGCCACTAGAATTATGCAGCAGGTGAGGGTCACCTTATGCAACAGGTTGAGTAAATTATGCAGCAAAAAAAGGCAAATTATGCTGCATAAGGAGGCACATTTTGTAATAGTATTATTTCATTATTTTGTCATGTTAAACTTGTTAACACTGTCTGGGCATTGATTGCAGCTCATTAGTACCAGTTTAACAACCAAATATAACAATAAACAACAGAAAGTTGACCAGTCAACCTTTGCAAAGGGCCTTCTATTGCATGGCAACACACATAGCTGTGGTTTTAGTACCTTTTAAGCTGTTTGAGCTAGAAATTTGTTGTTTGTTAAGATCTGTAGATTGTGTGTTAGATGATGGATTATGTGGCAAATGGGGCAAGTTTATATTCATGCAAAAAGTACCACAGTAGCCACACAATCTCATAATTCCAATGGCCCTGGATATGTTATACTGTTCCACAAGGCTGTTTCTGAATGGAAAGGCATTATCTGGGAGGCCAAATTGTGTTAGAACCAAGTAAATCAGAAACTGAACTTTTTTAGGACTCTTCTAGGGTACACAGAATACACAAGGCACACCTTCCTTTACATGAAATATATGCTTGAATGTTTCTTTGAAGCTTAGTACAACATTGTTTATGCTTCACACAAACTGCCTTGGTCAGGGAGTTGGAAAGAACAGTGCTAATAAAATATAATGCATGTCCTTCCTCATAGGACAACATCATTAACTGTCATTCAATAACATTTAGATTAGGATCTGCTGAGTAAGTACTGCCTTTTCTTCTTAAGGGCCATGTACAGAGGAGTTATAGTACTGCTATCCCTCTTGTGTCATGGACTGTGGAAATGTCAAAATAGCTACATAATACTGCCACATAATGTGTTGAATATTTGTCGAATATTCACACAGTGTGTTTGTCCATGCCACATGCTGTAGCAGACAGTGGTGCATAATTGTCCCCCAGTTAGGGCATAATCGCAGTTGCTGTGACAATACAAAATGGAAGATGAAGGGTTTAGTGGATTTCAACCCGTCCGTTAATAACAGCTGAATCTAAAACATTTCAAATTTGAGATCCTCGAAACCTCCTTTGGGGTTTCTTCTTTTATAGTCTTTATGATGCTTTAGTAGTATCACTCCACTAGTCAGTCCATTACATGATTAGTTTACGTATGAAATTACCAAATACAGTTTAGTTATTCCTGTTTGCCTTCCCATGCTTATCACAAGAAAGAACTGGCTTTCCAGGCCTCATAGGTTTGTCAATGGTAAGAAGTTTACATTGTATCAATCCATGCCATTGGGTTATGGTTCACTTTCCCTCCGGACTACTTACCAATGAACTGTAAAAGAATGTCCTTTAAACATAACATGATACATGTATAGAACAAATAAAGTTACATTTGCAGAAATCACAGGGGACCATCATACTTGACTAAGAGGAAAAATGCAGCTTAGGAAAGAACATGATTAAAATGCATATGTCTGCTTTTAAAGACTTAAACTCAAAAATAGTAACACTACACCAACGTCTTATTACACAAAGTTGATTATCGTTAACTATGGCCTACTGCCACAATTTTCAACATCCATACATGTAAATTATTCTTAAAAAATAATTTTACTAAAATCGCTTCCTGTTTTTTATGATCATTATGGTCTCTACTATCACATTAGTAAATTTCAGCTTCCTAACCAATTTTATCTCATAATTGCACCACAATCTATTCATGGTGCATTTCAATGTAAAGCAATAGAAATGCTAAGCCACATCATTAGAATCATTAGTTTCAGCAATAAACAAATAATAAAATATAATTTTCAAAAGTAATCTTGTATTGTAACCCCATTATTAAGCATTATAATCAGTTAGCAATAAATGTATCTTTTTCTAACACTCTCAAGCGCGCTTTTACAGTGCTGTTACTTCACTTATCTCAACTGCTGTGTCACTTCATTTAACATGTGCAATGTACACGTTTAGGTCTCGGTGTCTGAAATCGGTAAGTGTGTTGTGTAATGTGTTTTGAAATATTTTGTGTCATCAGGCCCTCCCTGAGCCATCACAAATCAACCATCACAAATCTGCCAAATCAAAAATCTACCACAAACCTACTACATCAGATCTCATCACAGATTACGGGTTTGTTGTTTTTAACCTCTTTTTCTGCTCTCTTCTAAGATTTTCATTTCATCATAATATTTACATTGTTCATCCTCTATTTCAAGATCAGTTCTCGTTCTTTTTATTCCTCGGTTGTCCTTCCTGTATCTGCAGAATTTGATAATGTCACCAGCATTATACACAAAGCTCTCAAGGTGGAAATCACTAATCCGTTTCTTAAATTACCTACCTAGTTACTAACAGTTGACAATCTCTTACCTATCATTTTCCAGGCACCATCTGCTTTCAAATCTTTTAAGTCCTTATTTAAGCCAGTGATGTTTTTGACGTAACTCTCTAAATCTCTGTTCTTGTCTGGTATTATGGTGCAACAATGTTGGACCTTTAACACCCAACAGACTTTGCAAGAAGGATATCAAGGGCAAGTCAATTTTGAATCACCATAGATCTCATTAAAATAATTTCTACGAGTATAACAGAAAATCCCTCAGCTATACTGGTGGCTAATTAATCAACTATAGTAGAAAGTTGTCTAATTTTATTTGTGTACAATGCTACTCCTAAAGAAGGTTTTAAAACTCCAAAATAATAACCTACTCACACTTCTCTTCATTCTCCCAATCTCTTCCTTGTTTCTCTTTCAAAATCTTTAAATGATGCATTTTTTGAAAAAACGATTCCCAAATTACAGCTTCTCTGTAAAATATAAACAGCATTCTTTCCACAAATATATTACACACCAAGAAAGATGGGATCAACACCCTTTAAGTATCTTCCGCAGTTCTTTTTCATTTCAAGAGCATGCTCACATTCACTAGAACCTACAAAATGTGTTAATAATTGATATTTTTCTATATATACAGAGTTTACCTTTGTGCTGCCAGTCTAAAGTTAATGAAGCAATTTCTTCTCATTTTTTTATTCGTGTGGTAGTTTCCAAGGAGTTAATTTAAGCAAGGCATTAGTATTTATTGTTACATTATCTCATCTATTTTCCACTAAATGTATTTAAAACAACTCAGCTCTGACTAATTTACATGTTAGGTTATTTGTAAGTGCATTAGCCATATCCAAAGATTGAATCAGTCGAAATACATAGCAATAGCTTCAGCGGTTTGAAGCTTCAGGATGTGGATTTAAGCATTTGGACACTATAAGTTCAGCAAATATCTGATCTTGATTTGAATAGTAATACTATAATTGACCAGTGCCATAGAATAAGCTATTTAATACACCAAATGAAATTCCATATGTTAAAGGCAAACTAGATAGGTAATCTAGTATATACATTTGCTGACAAACCAGTTATTGTAACATCATGAGGTAAAGCTTTAGCATTCAAAGTAATAGAATCAATGTCATGAATATTTGCAGTTTCAGAAGATATTGTAAGTTTAGAATCATTTGCAGGAATATAGTGAATATTTAAAACGATAAGCAAAGCAAGTAATATCAGAGAAATAATAGAAAATATTCCAGTACATACACGTTTGCATTTAGAAGAGATTTCAGTGTTGGACTCCATGGCTTCTCAAAATTCAGATCATTAAACTAGAAAAATTCAAAAATAACAGCAGTGGTTTGAGCAATTTGGAAGTTTGGCACAAACATATTACGGCACAGTTCAACAGTTTCTTTCATTATGGAAAAATTCTCATATCAGCTTCGTTGATGAGTATATTCAAGAAACATTGTTCAATCCTTCAGTTGGTACACAAAGGTTAAAATTCAGATCTACAACAAAGTTTGTTTCAAAGAGGTTTCGATAGACTCCTATTGTTAAAACAATGGTTGATGAACTCACATTTCCATTCATTTGCTGCCAGGTAAGTCCTGTCAGGGGATGAGTACTATTGGCTGTGTATTTATTGCTCTTTTCAATCTCCTCACAGCGGTTTGCTCATCATCTGTATCACTTTGGTCAGACTGCTCAGAGCTTTCTGTAACAGTTGGCGGTACTCGTCCTGTTTTCAGGCAATTTCTCAGAATTTCACCTCTTCCAGGTCAATGGTCTACTGGTACCACATGCTTTCTTGCTTCACCAGGCCCTTCATTAGAATCTCTACCTGTCGCAGTCAACTTTGTTTGCTTAGACCCAACAGTTGACTCTCTCAGACTCCCCCTAAGGCCAAACGAGTGCTGTCTCAGCAGCCTGCTAGTCCACAACAACTAGACTACCCTGATCCATCTGTCTTACTGCAACCACTGGTACATCAGGAACAGGCGCTGTTGTATCATCAAGGGGACATGGGACTCTGCAAGTGTGACTGGCATGTAACCACATCAGGAGACTACACATTTCATAGCGGTGTTGGTGACTAGGATCACCTGGAAGGGCCCCTCCAGCATGGTTCCAAACACGTTTTGTGCATGTGTTTCTTCACCCTTACCTAGTCACCTGGACTGAGTTTGTGGCACTGCTCCTGTTAAACCCTAAAAGGAGATTCGCCAACCTGGTGAGACACAGAAAGTAGCACACCAGCTAGGCCCTTGCATTAGTCCAATATAGGGCTAAATGTTATATTGACAAGAGAATTAGCAGGAACAGCTGGCAGTCTCATTACTCCACCCATAATAAATGTGTGTGCCGGCAAACCTTTCCTTCCGGCTGGTGTTATTTTCAAACTCATCAAACAAGAGGCAATGAATCAGGCCACTTCAAAGATGTTGAATCACACCCCTTCGCCAATCTGGATTTCAATGTGCCTGTCAGATACTACCTGCCAGTAGCGCACTGACTGCTCGTAGTGCGTGAACCACGAAGTGCTGAACTATTAATAAACTACAACTCCCGGCAAACAACGCGCGAGTCACGCACCGCGTGACCCGAGCGCAACGCCAGATATCTGAAATAGAGCAGCTGAGACTTCGAAACGCTGCAGATTATTTCTGGCGGATTTCACAGCAGCGTTTCCGAGGATTCTATGGTCACAGGTGGTAAGAGTGCACCCACACCATTCCTGACCATCTGTCTTGTGTTCGTGGAAGCTGGTGTGGATTTGATCACGCTAGAGTCCTCTCTCCCTCCTCTGTTGGCCAAGATTTGCTATTTAGGTGCTCTCTTGCAGAGAATCGCTTTGCTTTTCACCGGGTACTCTCACCAAATATCTCCCTGTTGGAGAGACTGGCCACGGCTGAGGTTTCATGCGGGGAGGATAAAGGAGACTATGAGACTGAACCTGGTGGCCTAGCATGAGTACCAACACCACTCTTCCCTTAGCAGCTCCGTTCCTACACTAGGGCTGTACTTTGGATCCCTCTTCTTGGATCTACCTGGGTATCTTGCAGTCTGTTTGAGGGGCAGATGCTGTGTATCCAGTATCATAGACATTGTTTGTGGAACGTTGGTATATTTCTGGTGCCAAACCGTAAACGTCTTCTGAGATCATAGCCCTACTCAGGAGGCTTATATTGACTGGCAATAGTGAATCAAATAGAGGTCTAGATATTGATCCAGAGAACTGTTTATTACAGGATTGGCTCAGGGTATTGTGATCCCTAACAAACCTGAGCATCTTTAGTAGTGGGCAATTACGAGGCAGTGGTTGTGTCACAGCCCCTTTTATTACTTCTTTATATTTTGGTTGTTCTTTATCTTCTTATATCCTAGGAGAGAGGGCTCAGAGAGGGTGTGCAGACAGACTCTGCCTTGCATATCAAGCTACTCCACAGGTGACCTTTGTTCCGTGTTGGGAACTTGCAATCACCCTCTTCTCTCTTCTGGCTTTGTTCCCTCACCTTCTTCTTTTACAGGTAGTGTGTTACAGGCTCTAATGTTATGCATGTGTCAACGCTTCTCTAAGCTGTGTTGCTTGTCTACTCATCCAAAAGACTTACGTGGTGTTGTTGTGTCATCCTCAGGTCTTCCTCCACGCTGTTCTTACCCTTTCCTTCCCCAGCTTGACTATCCCACTAGTCCGCATGTATTTATATTCCGGACTTGTGGCAGTCGAGAGTTGGACCTTCTTGAGCATCAGCACATTCCCAAGGATTCTGGCAGGAGGAGCCTGAGAGTGCCATTCACCGACTCCACTAATGCAGAAGCCTCTGGGCGGTACCTGCAGTGGAGCTTCTGATCAACCCGAAGTGCTGCACATACCTTTTCAGGACCTCCTTATTAAAATGAGTTCCTCAATCTGACTCGAGAAGTTGGAAATCCAAAATGTGGAATTAACTCTCTTAACAATAATTTTGCCACAGTCAAGCCGTCACTCTTGTGTGTTGGAAAAGCTTCAACCCATTTCGAAAAAATGCATACAATGACCAAAAAGTACCTCAGTACGTTATAAAGGGACATCTCAGTGAAGTCCATTTGAATTCAGTTGAAAGGACCTGAGGATTTACCTAGGTGACTCATGACAACCTATGTTTTCTTCAGGGTTCTTTCGTTGACACACCACACATCTATGGAACAGTGTCTCTGCTGTCACTCTGACTCTGGGATTGATCCACACCTGTTGAAAAAGGTGCATATTTGCATCTCTCCCTACATGTGCAGGACCATGATATTGTCTTGTCATATGTGACAATAAGATATCAGGTAATACAAGTCTGTCATCAGTGTAAACCCAAACATCATCCTCTCTTTTGTTACAATCTCCTTGCACCCAACCTTACTAGTCAGCTTCTGTCACTTCCTCCTGTAACTTCCGCACCTCATTTCAGGTATCTACCGCTGACAATAATAAATTGCAATCATCGACGTCTGATGTTTCTTGCATTATTTCCTCAATAAAAGTATGCACATTTAATGCACAATACATTGCCATTCCATCTGCGTATCGATTTTCAACTGTTACATAGTCCATGCCCTGCATATTAGCAACACACTTCACAACTACAATTTGGGCAGGCCATTGTAGGGACCACAAAAGGTTCCTCACAAACTCACCATATTGGCAAACCAGAGGATGTCATGAAGCCACCCTGTGACCACAAATGCCCTAAGTCATGCACAACTCCAAGCCTGTACTACCAGTGTAAATTGTAACTCTGAATTGCTCTGAAAAGCTGCAAGCTCTTGTTAAAGCAACAAGCTTGCATACTTGCACAGAATACACTCCTTGCAACCATGATGCTCCCACAACACTTCCAACTGTACACACAGCATAGGCAGCTTTCAGACTTGCTTCATTGCCTCTCAAGCAGGATCCAACAACAAACAACACATGATCGGATTTGACAACAGTTTGTCCAAAATATCATGACGTGGCTTTGTATATAATTAAGGCGGAGCAATTGTGGTTCTGGACACCGATGTGCATCGCACTGAATGTCTCAGACAGCTGAATGATACAAGGGCGTATCGTCCACTGACAATGGATCCTACTTCCAGGTTGACCACTGAAATTGGGGATCTCGTAGAAGAAGCAAAAACAGAAGTCTGGATAACCCCACAGGAAGCTGGGTTCCTGATTATAAGTCATCCAAATATGCCTTATTTATATGTTTTACCCAAAATTCATAAGACCCAAAGGCCAGTTCTTGGACGTCCGATCATTTCAGGAATTGGATCTTTGCTGGAACCCTTGTTGACCTTCTTAGACTATTTTTTACGACCTTTGGTCAAGGAAATGCCTACTTATCTTCAGGACACTAGGGATGTCCTGAGACTTCTACCAGACCTTGATTTTGACATGGAAACTGACTTCTTGGTCAGTTTCGATGTTGAATCGTTGTACATGTGCATTCCACTAGAAGAGACCCTTGAAACGATAAGAAGACTACTGGACGCCAAGGATATAGATACCATCACTCCGGTGCACTTCATTATGGAGTGCGCCAGATTGGCCATGACTGAAAAAAATATTTGATTTGAGGAGAATATTTATCTCCAAATCTCTGGAACATCGATGGGCAGCATTTTTGCGCCTAGTCTGGCTAATCTTTATGTCCACCTGCTCAAACAAGAATGTGTACTTGACCACAGAAATCCTTTCCAGGACCGGATTTTATTGTGGAAAAGGTACATAGACAACATCTTTGTTGTCTGGTGAAGTACAGCTGCCACGATTTTGGAGTTTCGCTCCTGGCTGAACACGAAAAATAGCTTTCTTAAATTTACGGTGGAATACAACAAAGTCAGTCTGCCCTTTCTCGACATCTTGATCTGTCTATCACAGGGCAGACTAGGCAGAGAACTATACAGAAAGCCTATGGCAAAGAACTCTTTGCTGACATTTGACAGTCACCACCCTAAGGCCCTTCGTGAAAACTTTCCAGTGGGGCAGTTCTTACGTATACGTAGGAACTGTTCAGAAAAAGGTGATTTTCAACATCATGCCAAAGCATTGTCTGCACAACTAAAAAATCAGCAGTACCCTAAGCGGTTGGCGAAGCGGGCTTGGAAAAGAGCCTCTAATAATGACCACAATGCCCTTTTGGAACCACCGGTAGAGAAGCCGCCTCTGAAGAGACTTACTTTTGTCAATACATTTAGCACACTTTCGAATCATGTGCAAAGAAGTGTGCGTAAACACTGGGGAATCCTCAATGTAGCTAATGAGACTATTCCAACTCCACGTTTTTCATTCAAAAGGGGTGTGAGTCTCCGGGACAGTCTAGTCCATACTAGGCCCAAAACCAAACCCTCAGGTCCCGGCAACACTCTGGGATTTACCTGCTGTTCAAGGAAATTTCAATGTGGATCTTACACTGCCTGTCCTCAAATGCAACAGACCAAGACAGTTGATATCAGGGCTAGAAGACCCTGGGTCCTCAGAAGACACACGAATTGCAACACAGAAAGAGTCATCTATTTGATTACGTGTCTGTGCTCTGTTCGTTACGTAGGGATGACCACACGTAAGGTTAAACTACGTATCAATGAGCATAAAAGCACCATTAGGTGCAATAAGCAAGCCACGAGATTGACAAATCATTTCCTTACACTCAAACATAAGGCAGATGATTTGAGATGGACGGTCTTAGAGCAACCTTTTATTCCATCACATGTTAGCGACATCGCCAGGTTCCTGTTTGTCAAGAAACAAAAATGGATTTTCAAACCCCCCTCTTCCTCCTCTCTTGCTTCCAATTACTATTAGTATGGTTTAGAGTTTATGGGGGATCATGAGGCCATGACACTGGTTTACATTGCTGCGTCAAGGAGGGCTGCATTTTATGACTAAGAGTATATTTTTTGTCCTTTGACTCTTTTGGACTCTCGAGTAATTGACTTTGCGAACCTATATATTGAATAGATATGTAATATGATCTTTGTATCAGCCTATGAATGCATTAATTGGAATATTTCGCTACTCCTGTGATAAGCTACTGTAGGTGCTAATAAGTAGCAAAGCACTTCCTACTATTATGCCTATGATGACATAAGTATATGTTTAAACTTGCAAAACTCGTACATAGTTTTTTGTTTAAAAAATTGGAACAGGTGTTAATACTATGTACATGATCGGGGTTTTGAGGGAATTATTTTCCTCAGATATCCCCTGTAGCACAGTTAGTAATCGTAATAAACATCATTTTGTGTGTATGTCGAGCTATAAGCATGGTACTGATTGGCTTCAGCGCCGCACACACACAGTGAGATTGTCAACGTTTAAATTACATTTCTGCATCTAAGGAGCACACGTAGCAATTATGATAACACCTCCTATGTGCACTGCGCGATAAGTGTGATGCCGACGCACTTACACGGTGAGGCTGTTAACTCTTGCACAACATTTTCCATACATTCGCAGGGGCATGTTGAGTAAGCATGACAACTTCCGTGTGCTTCCACATAGGAAGCGTGATGGCGCCGTTCACAAGACTGCGTACACACACAAGTATTACTTCTAATACGTTTGCGGCAATTATTGAAGACGACTGACCGGTATTTAAACCACGATGCCTGTCCATTCGGTTACCTCCCCTTCCAGCTCAGTCCAGCCGTGGGTACCGACGAACAGGTACGCTGAGATTTCAACTAGGGGTGGGCGGAATTTGCGTAATCGCTTTACGCAAATCTCCGCGAAACGGTAAAAAATCTCTGCAAACACGCGTATTTGCTTGTTCATGATGCTATTTTACCATTCGCAATCGGTTTGCGTGCTCGGGGGGAAATATCTCGCGAACACGCATTTGAGAACGCGAACAAGCAAAACATTTTGCAAAGTCACGGAACGCAGAATTTTGGGCAATTTTGCGTTCTCCGCGGAACGCGAAATTACCCAAATTCCACAAATTCGGTGAGAGGAACGGAATTTACCACCTAGGCCTAATTTCAACCAGGGTCTGTAAACAGGTATTTTCTCCGTGGTTAGTTTGACTTTAAAGAGTGATACTAAGAGCGGCTTCCTGACTCGTGTCAGGTTTTTGCTGTCTGTAAATCCTTTTAGTCAGATGGTTTGGTTTTAAAATGTTTTTTCATGCTGCTCCTCCTCTTGTATAGTACGTCAACCATAGGGATGCAGGAGTACTTGGAGGATATACTGAATGGTGATATTGGTATAGCCATTGGTAAATAAGCATGAACCTGGATTATTGCATAATTTTAAAAGGGATGTTTTGACCATATGGAGCATTTTCCTTTCATGTGCACTTTTTGGTTACTTAGCCATAGTGAATGGCAACTAGTTTTGGGTGTGTATCCTTGACTAATAATAGATATAGTATTATCAAGCATTAATTTGGAGCACGCCACAAGAGAGCATAAACAACTCAGCTACAAGTCAACTAGGGACTCATGTACTAGGCTGGTGGTCAATTGATTTACGTGACAGTTCTTTTGTAAATATGTCAGGTAGCCACTATTCGGATGATTTTTGACCATGAATGTGGTTTTTACGTTTGTACCTCTAATACAGGGCAGTGCCTCATTCCCTGAGTAGATCCAAGGGGAGGTGAGGAGCACTCCCGCATAAAGATGGGTAAGTGCAATTACTCCTTTCTATAATATATTTCTCTGCAGTGTCTAGATCTATAGATATATGATACATTTACAGAGTATTCAAATAAAGATGCTCAGATGATGTTTCTTTGACAACAACAACCTTCAGTTTGTTTTAAGATTATTTAGTCAAACTTACTTTTTGTTGTTTTTTTAGGAACAAGTCAAATATTCCTGTGACATAAACCATATTCAGGAGTCACAGGTGATCATAGGTTGTATTGTTCCAACCACTTTCTATTGAGACTTTTATTCATTAGTTTTTGCACACTGATCGCACTAGTTTGCAGTAGCGATTCCATCTTATAGGTCCTGATGAAAGCCTGAATCAGAGGATCCATAGGCTGAAACATGTAGACGTGTCATCCTTTTGGACTTTTTTACAGTTATTTGTTGAAACTGTTTACTCACTATTTTAGTTTTGACACGAGAAATGCATCTATTAAAATTGTTTAGTATCCTGGTAGTCAATTTTAACATCACACTTTTTTACACACACAAATTCACATGCACTGCAATCATCACCCCATGATACTATAATTCTAGCTCTTCACTCTGTGATCATAGTGGATTCCATCTTAGGATACTCAATAAAACATCTGCGAGCTCCCTTCTACGGCTGAGAAGGTTGCAGCCCTTGGTTGCACTAGGGTTTGCAACTAAGAGGAGGTCCCAGATGATGAAGCATGCCACCTTGGTGGGTGATGGGACTCCGTCCTCTTTAAAAGGGCTTTTTTAATTCAATCTTATTAGTCTGTTGTTGTCTAAGTGTATTTCTCATAGACCAATGGTTTCTTTTGTACTTTGTAAGGTTTGTATATAATTAGTCACATCCAAACAATCAAGTTCAACTTCATCAGTCACATTCTCATTTCCAAGCAATGGCATCAAAGTAGCCAGGTTCAAAATCATGCATCTTTTAAGTGTCACATTTCTTGCACCAAGTAGAATCTGCTCATACTTAGTCAAATGACAGTTTGTCACATAATATGTATGGGTACGTGTCACATCTCCACTGAATGAGGTGCAAATACAGTCAATGGGTGTCCATTGACTATACTTTCACACTGCTCAAGGTTCACACATGCAGATGCAACTGCTTTCAAGCATCCAAGTAGAGGAGCCGCAACAGGTCAAGAATAGCAGAAAAGTAGGTGATCGGTCTGCAATTGATTCCATGCACATGTGTCAGCAATGAAAGAGTGCAGCTTTCTCTTTAACTGCAAAACAACACAAAGCTTGCTAACTGGTTTTATTCCATAATTGCACCACAATTTGTTCATGATGCATTTCAATGTAAGGCAATAGAAATGCTAAGCTACATCATTAAAATCATTAGTTTCTTCTGTAAATGAATTATAAAAATGATTTTCAAAAGTAATCTTTTTATGGAGACCGGTTAATAAACATTATAATCAGTTAGCAATGAATTTCTCTTTCTCTAACACTTTCAAGCACGCTTTTACGTTGCTGTTACCTCACTTGTCTCAACTGCTGTGTCACCTCATTTAACATGTGCACATTCAGGTTTCTGTGTCTAAAATCGGAAATTGTGTTGTGTAATGTGTTATGAAATATTTAACATCATCACTATCATGGAATAGCTATGCTAAGCGGATCTCAAAGCAAGTGGCATAAAGACTACATTCTCTTTCACATTCACAATATAAGAGAAACAGCCCCTAAACCTTGTTGATCTCATCCTTGTTCATTAGTGTCTTATAATTAGAGTCTACACTTCCTGTGGTGGCCTCCCCCTTCATTCATCTATTTATAAAGGCAAATATAACCTTGCATTAATTTATCCATGAAAATGTAATTCAATTTGTCATTGTTCTGCTTTACTTCAACATTGTCCTCAAACATGTAAATGCATTTCGATTAATAATCTCAGAAAATCTGAGATGATCAAAGTCCCTCTGACTTTTAGTGCCAAGAAAGGATTCTGCCAAACTCAATTTCAGCTTCTCTTCTTCTCCAGAAAAAAAAGAAACATGGCTGAAATGTCTTACCTCTTCCACACGCTCGTAACTGAAGCATTTGCTTCTTTATTGTCATCCACCATCTTTGCCACCTCCACACCACTGCTTGAAACACCACATTGTGCTCTTTAACTTTCTTTTGTTCACTGTTCATAATATTGAACACAGGAGGTATTGTCAATTCCTCTGAACATCGTCTGCATAATTGTTTGGAAGACTGCAGCAGCAGAAAACAGCCCGAAAGCAGCCGCAGCCCGTACAGGTAAGGGCCGTGGGGCCGAGAAGGGGGAGATTTCAACAGACGATGACAAGGGAAAATTAAAGAAATAATTAATTTTCCTCATCGTCCATCGAAATACCCCTCCCCCACCCTGCCCCGCCACTCTTAACTGCACGGGCTGCGGCTGCCCAGAAAGCATCTGATACGATGTAAAGGACCCCAATGAGGACACACATGACGTCAGATGGCAAGACTGCGCCTAAGGGTGACAAGGATGTTCCTAGAGCTTTATTGGATGGTAAACCAACAACAGGTCTAAAACACAGAACGTTTTATTCTCGAGAACATCTTGTGGTATTCGTTTTTCAACTGGATATGTCGCCTGCTGATAAAAACAATTTCTGTGCACAGTCCTTAATTTGAGCCGGTGAATGGAGCGGAATTATCAGGCCATTTTTCAACAAGCTCATAAATGGCCACTAAGATTCACTGGAAGCCTTCAAAAACTGCATTAGGTAAACACTTTGGGCCTCATTTATGAAAAGTGACGCATCGCTGCGAGAAAACAGCGATGCGTCACTTTTCATTGTGACCTCCTTGCGACCCCAATGATGCGTCATATTTATAATATGGCGCATCATTGCGCAAGGAATTACAGATACGTCAATATTTCTGACGTATCTGTAAGCGCAAAAGTGACGCAACTCCAGCAATGGGTCCTTTCACATGGGGAAAGCCTGCTGTGAAAGGGCCTGCGTCAGTCTTACGCCTGCTGTGAGGCAGGCGCAAGATTTTGACGCAACAGCGTCCTAAAAGTGACGCAGTGAAATCTCATAGATTTCACTGCGTCACTATTACGAGGCTTTTTGCGGGGGAACGCCTCTGCATACATCATTCCTGAAGCAGGTATAATGTAGCGCAGGTGGTTACAAAGTGACGCATCTGCTTAGATGCGTCACTTTGTAAATAGTGCGCAACAGGATGCATGTTTTACGCCGCCGATGCGTCACAAAAAGTGACGCACCGGCGGCGTAAAAGTGACGCACGGTCTCATAAATGAGACCCGTTGTGCATAGTGCAAGCATTACACCTACAGTATGCGCTTCGAAGCGATAACATTGACAGATTGTGTGCTACATAAATAAGAAATAGCAGTCACTGTAGAAATCGATGCGCTTGAGGGGCAGAACTTGGAGACCCTCTGGGTATGTAGTGCGCTATATAAATTTCTTTGACTTGACTGACTTGAGACTCCATCAATGCTCTTAAGGTGAGTGAGGCTGGTTGAGAGAGGAACGCCATTGGTCGATGGTGTGCTTTTGCTGCAAATCGCAAGACGTCTTGTAACTGATTTATGAGATTCTGTTATCTACAAAACAAGAAGTCAATAATATTTGTTTCATTTTGTGGTTTAACATTGGCAAAGGTTAAAATTCACGTTTCTATATCTACTCCTTCATGGCCACTGGAGAGCGACACGCAACTGAAGAAAAGTAAGCCTTAGTGGACCTTGAGCCATATTTACTAAAGGTTTGCGTTGGTGCTCGTGCGACCCAAAACATAGCGCCAATTTATCGATCATTTAACAGCCCCAAGCGAAAACGTGCTGCGTCATGCAATCTCCAAGCTTCAGTACACCTAGGCCTTTGCTTTTTCTCATTCTTTTTTTAAAAAACATCTTTTTATTAAGTTGGAATCTTACAGCAGATCGAGTTACTTACATTTTCAAGACAATCATGAGCATAATATTGAAACCCATTTGCCGACCACATCAGATCTGTAGCCCCTTTAGTGAACATCCGAGTCAGTGTCTTGCGCCACCCACCGCCCCCTGGATTCATTGCTTCGTATTGATGGAGAAGTACATATATGCCCCCTCTGGGCATTCCAGCTGCCCCACATTCTATCCCACTTCCGGGGGCATCCCCTGTTCACAAACACCGTTTTTTCAGCCCGCATGCACCTGTCCATGTCTATCTTCCTTTCCTCGACCGTTGGTGCCCCTTGTACACCCCATCTACGGGCTTGGCTATTACCATCCCCAAAGTCACCCATGTCTGCTCTGTGCGGGCCATATCCGTTGCATCCCATATATTGAGGCATAGTTTCGATAGGAGTAACAATTCCTTTCCACAATACTGTCCTAGTTGTAACATTACTCACATTTTCTCATTCTGACTTATGTACATCGCAGCCTGCAAACTCACCCACTTCAAAGCCCTGGAGAGGATTTAAAATGGCTATTGAGGGGGACCTGAAGCTCCCAGATATAATAGGCTCTTCATTTTGTAAACAACTCTTGCCTCTCAACATGTGTTCCCCATGTCTGATTACCTGATGTCTCACTGTCCCATGGTGCTGACCTTGACTTACAGAACACCTTTAGCGCAGTGTCCTTACCACCCTCTGCCTAACCACCAGTACTTCCCTTCACGTAGAATGTGAGTGATCAAAAGCGTTCATTTCATACATTCAATCCTGGCACGCAAAGCCCTTCATAACAATACTCTCACGTATCTGGCGCAAAAACTTGAATTATCTTGTGGGGAGAGGGCATCTAGAAGCGCCTCTACTCTCCTCCTGAAACCGATCATCCGCAGTAAAAAGAGAACTTGTCACAAAGCCTTCTCTGGTGCTGCCCCTAAAATATGGAACTCTCTTCCTCCAGATGTACGCAGACTCTCCTCGCCGATGGCTTTCAAACTGGAAGCCAAAAGATTCCCAATGAGCAAATTCTTACCATAAGGGGTGGAGGCACTCATAAGGCCGTTGTTTCTTGTTTCTATCTCCATGGCACAACTAACAGTCATGGATCGTCTCTTTTGCATAATATTATACCCTCTATGTGTACCATTGTTTACTGTTTAGCATTTTTTTCCCACAATTGGTGTGTACATTTTAAATTGTCCTCTCTTCCAACTTATTGTAAAGCGCTCTGATATCCCTCGGGATCTTGTTTGCGCTATATAAAACTTTATAAATAAATAAATGTCCACACTTATAGAAAGAGGCATAACATTTTGTGGAGTGGGTGCATAGACACTAATTTACAGGACTGTCTTTGTGGCTTTTAAAATGATTCCTGAGAAATTAAACAAGCTTACCGTACAGGAGATTATATTTGTAGGCCAGGAGAAGACGAGGGAAGGCATCTCGGCAGGTAAGTTCCACCGCGATAATATGCAATCGTCGAAAGGAGTATTTGCTGCCTGCCAGCCCCAGAAGAAAGCTTTTAAAATTGGGGTGGAACAGAATGTCAAGGCATATTTCTTTTAAGTTCTGTTTTATCGAATTCAGCAAGTTTCCATATCAGGCAGTGTATTAGCTGTCTCATGCTGTTCAGCTGCTCTTCGTTCATCTGCTCGGAGGAACAGCTAACGCGGAGGTTATTACTGCGGCTCCCTTAAAAGTGTGCAGTTTTTCTTTGAGTTTCTCCCAGATGTACTTGTGACAATTGTTGTCGTCAAGCGCGTGAGATCTACAGGTTCCAGCTCCAGGTGTCTGCAGCAGAACAGCAAGTCCAGCTTAAGCACAGCATTGCCTGCACAGAACAATGGAAGAAACGAGGCTGGCGGGAGTCGACCATGACACTCTATGCAGGGCGGTAATGCTGATATCAAAGATCAAGAGCTCAACAGGCAATCTATTCAGACAGCAGAGTTAAATACTCCACCATTGAATGAGATTAGCAATTGTATCCCTGGTTGCAATCGCAGTAAAGGCTACACAACCCCCGGTCAAGTATTCTCTCCCTTTCCCCGTTAAACTTATTCAGTTGGGGAAACAAAAGCAACTTTGGTGAAAAGGCTCAAATCACCTTGTCTCCTTAGTCTCCCAGCACAATCTATCTCTTTTCATCCATCCATCCATTCTCTTTTTCTCTCTCTTTTTCTCCTCTCTCTTTTCTCCCTCTGTTTCGCGCTTTCTCTTGAAGCCTCCTATGTCTGCTGCAATTAACCTTAGGGAGCTGGGGAAAGAGAGCAGCCCTGGGCTTTACAAACTGGGCTCCGAGGCCTCCATCCCAGCAGGGGAATGCGTAGTGGAATGAAAAACCTGCCTAACTCTCACCCTGGTAGCTACAGTTTGCTGTATTCTGTGGCAGAGGCATGATTTAGGCACCGGGTCGCATATGTCACTTTTACGCCCACAGGTTTAGATGTGTATCTCAGTTCAACAGCTCTTACCCCAGGTCAGGATAGCAAAAATCTAAAGTCCACACGCCAGTGGTTAATTTGTAAAATTATAAGTGCCAGGGCCCTGACCAGGAGGTCACTGCAGCTTGCACCACTCATTACTCCATCTTTGCTGTCAATGACGGTACCAAAACATCTATTAACCATTTCTCTCGCCTGCAGGTTCGACAGTTCAGATTATTCCAGGTCCTCAAAGCTAAAGGAATGGCTGGGGAGGTAGGTATTAGTTATTTTTAATGTATATTGTATTAATAAACAACTGTTGTTCTGCTCATCTCTAACTAAGATGAGTAGCACCACCATATGGCAGAGTGTCATAAGTGTGATGATGACAATTAAGTGCCTAGCACCAGAAACCACTGGCTCAAACTAAGTACTGCCACATGCTCAATTTTCCCGGAGCAAGTTTCTGTCCTTTGCTGTGGTGGCAGGTGAAGGCTTGCAGTACCTGCGCAACGGTGTCGCAGAGAGGATGATGTGACCTGCAAGGACTGTGCCTTGTGGCCTCACAGCAGCTTCTCCTCAGCAGCACAACAGGTCTGGCCATCACATCACAACTTCTTCAGCAGTTGTGGCCTCCTAGGCTGTCTGGCCTCCACTCAGCGGGGACCTGTAGTTATGTTCTGTTTTGTGAATTTCTACAAGCACAACTCACCCATGAGGGTATCATTGCACTGAACGCATGAGTTAAATAGGTTAAGAACTGTGGTTGCGGCTCGGATGTGTATGGGTTGGTCATTCCAAGCTGTGGGAGCTAAGTAGGACCAGGCACAGCCATCAGATAGGACAAGACACAGCCAACAGATCTGGTTCTGCGTATGTTGTGGATGTGTGCAATGAGGAGTCAGGCTGAGCAGAGTTGTGTGGTTGGTTAATGGAAATTATTATGATTGTTGAGGTGGATAGGGCTGGTGTTGTCCAAGACTTTGGGAGGAGTTTAACGGGTGGTCTTTTGTGGATTGTGAGCAAGTGTAGGTCTCTGTGGTGCTGGGTGTTGTGGTACGGGTGGGGAAGTCTGAATGTGAGTCTGGTTGTTGAGTTCTGTATGCGCTGCAGTCTTCTGGTCAATTGTGTCTTGATTCCTATATAGAGTGGGTTACCATTGTACAGCTTGCTTGTAATGATGGCCTGGGTGACTGTTCTTTGAGGGTTAATTGGAAGCCACCAGAAAATCTTATTCAGTATCTTTAGTGTGAGAATACAGGTGTCGGAGACTCCATTTACTTGGCTGGTCATGGCGTGCTTGCTGTTGTCTAATATTCTGTAGCAGTTGCAGGCTGCCAGGCCAACAAGGCTCTACTTAGCAGTGATGTGTCCTCTTTTCTTATGGCATCAACAGCAGAAACATCAGCTTGCATCTAGACCAAGGTGCAAATTTAAATATACCAGGGTAATTCATTTTGTTTAGCTTGATATGCAAAATTCTAAATTATGCCACGTCACTACTGCCGAATGACTACTAGCACGCTAGCGCTTGGGTGTGGAGCGTGTCTGCACTATTGAGGACGATTTTTAAAACTGTGTGTTTTTAACCTGTGGGTTAATTTTAAAAACTGCAACTGCAAAGTGTATTGTAAAAAACGCTGTTACCTTGCCAGGCATAGCGCTGACTCCCCGGTCCACCGCAGCTATCTGATGCTGTTTGAGTGGAGGGAGAAAGAGCGCTCCTACTTCCTGTTTGTCCCTCGGCGGGCGGCCATCTTTAGAGGGTGACGCTCTAGTCTTCCCTCCCTCCCTGACTATTTAGGGCTTTAATCACTGGCGCTCGTGCTGAATGACTACTAGCACGCTAGCGCTTGGGTGTGGAGCGTGTCTGCACTATTGAGGACGATTTTTAAAACTGTGTGTTTTTAACCTGTGGGTTAATTTTAAAAACTGCAACTGCAAAGTGTATTGTAAAAAACGCTGTTACCTTGCCAGGCATAGCGCTGACTCCCCGGTCCACCGCAGCTATCTGATGCTGTTTGAGTGGAGGGAGAAAGAGCGCTCCTACTTCCTGTTTGTCCCTCGGCGGGCGGCCATCTTTAGAGGGTGACGCTCTAGTCTTCCCTCCCTCCCTGACTATTTAGGGCTCTAATCACTGGCGCTCGTGCTGAATGACTACTAGCACGCTAGCGCTTGGGTGTGGAGCGTGTCTGCACTATTGAGGACGATTTTTAAAACTGTGTGTTTTTAACCTGTGGGTTAATTTAAAAAACTGCAACTGCAAAGTGTATTGTAAAAAACGCTGTTACCTTGCCAGGCATAGCGCTGACTCCCCGGTCCACCGCAGCTATCTGATGCTGTTTGAGTGGAGGGAGAAAGAGCGCTCCTACTTCCTGTTTGTCCCTCGGCGGGCGGCCATCTTTAGAGGGTGACGCTCTAGTCTTCCCTCACCTCCCAATCTACATACTCTCTGCCCCCTCGTGCAGCGGTAACACGCAGCGGGAGCGCCTTCATTGCGCCTAAGAGGCGCCAAAGAAAAGCCAGTCTGCGCCAGTCCGCGTCCAGACGCGTCTGGCGTGTTCTGTCCTGGATTTACATCATGGCAGGTACTCTCTCCTACAACTCTTCTATGCTTCTCTCCTTACGCCCTCCCATCAAGTCGCCCTGTAACCACTCATTCCTTCCAACCAATACTGATTATCACTGTAAGGTCTGTAATTGGCGCCCCCTTTCATTACTCTGCGGTCATCCATCCAGTGGACACAAATGGAGAATGTTTCTCCTTAATTGTCGGTCCTTACCGAAACACTATACCGAACTGTACATGTTGATCGAAGAACTCAACCCTGACGCCCTGTTTTTAACAGAAACCTGGCTCCAGCTAGATAAAGACCCTACGGCAGTATGGGTCACCCCTCAAGGGTACACCCTAAAACGATCAGACCGCCAGACTGGGAGGGGTGGTGGACTGGCTATTATATACAGGGACAGTTATAAGTGCCGCGTCACTCCTACCACCACACCAGTTTGTGAGAGTCTCCACTTCTCGCTAGAATTTTCTCCCACTACCACCTTTTCGGGCATCCTAGCATACCGCCCCCCTGCCCCCCTCAATAACTTTATCACCAAGATAATAGATCTGGTCGCAAGTGTCGTCTTGACCTCTCCCAACCTCACTTTGCTTGGCGATATTAATCTGCATTTAGACGACCCCCATAACTCATCGGCTAACAATCTCTGTTCCAACCTGCAAGCCATGGATTTATGCCAGAAGGGCTTTCATGCTACACACAATAAAGGTCATCTTCTTGACCACATTTACAGCAACATAGATAACCTCTTGGTGGAGACCCCGATTCCCCTACCCTGGACCGACCATTTTTTAATTCCCTTCACGTGGCGCACCAACCCTCCCCCTTCCTCTCAGAACCTCATCAAGCACCGAGGTAGGAAATGGCCCTCTCTTCCCTTGCCTGATTGGGAAGTGGCCCTCGCCAAAAACCCACCTGCAAGGGCAACCAATCCTAGTAAGGCAACTAATAATTTTAATCATTGGATTTCCTGTACCCTCGACCAGGTCCTTCCCAAACGTGCCTGCAACACTGTGAGAAGACCTAAAGTAGCCCCATGGTATACACCCGCCCTCAGACTCAGGAAATTAGCCTGCCGAAAACTCGAGAGAGCCTGGAGGCAAGACTATTCTCAACCTAGGAAAGCTGAGTATAGGGCTGCCATAAAAATCTATAAAATGGAAATAAAGACAGCACAAGCTCTTTTTTATGAAGGGAAAATCAATGCGGCGGCGAATGCCCCCAGGGAAATCTTCAAAATCGCTAAATCCCTCATATCGCCTCAAGCTGAGCGTCCCTCTGCTGAAGGCGCCCAAAGCCGTTGTAACGATCTGGCCGTCTTTTTTTCTCAAAAGATTCAGGCCATATACTCCTCATTTAACATCATCACGGATGATCCAAAATCCCCCATCACCTCTGTTCCCTCTGTTCCTTGTAAGCTTGAGGAAATCCCACTTCTCGACACCCCTGGACTAGACAAACTGATCCCTAAGATTACTTCCGGCTCCCCCAACGACCCAGCACCTCCTCAGACCCTCATTAAGGTCTTGGACGTTGTTCGTCCAGTCATCTTAGACGTTCTCAATGCGTCCATCTCTTCCAAATCTGTTCCACCATCTTGGAAATGTGCGATGGTGAAGGCTTTGTTAAAAAAAACCAACCTCGACCAGAGCAACTGGTCAAACTATCGCCCCATCTCTCTTCTTCCGTGGCTGAGTAAATTGCTTGAGAGGCACGTGAATAACACCCTAATGGACTATTTAGAGTCCAATAGCCTATTGCGTGCCTCTCAGACAGGTTTCCGTCCTCAGCACGGAAACGAGACCGCCCTCCTTGCGGTAACGGAAGAAGCAAGAGCGGTGCTGGATCGGGGAGGAAAAGTCGCCATCATTCTACTTGACCTTAGCGCCGCGTTCGACACGGTTAACCATGCCCCGCTATTACATCGTTTGGCGGGCATGGGCGTGTCGGGCGCGGCCCTAGAATGGCTGACATCCTTCCTGGATAAGCGATTTTTTCAAGTCTTTGAGGGTGAAGCGGTGTCTCCCAAACACCCACTTAGGTGCGGGGTCCCCCAGGGCTCTTCCCTAAGTCCTACCCTCTTTAATGCCTACATGGAACCTCTGGACAGGATAGTCCATCCCTTTGGTGTGCGTATTGTCACCTACGCGGACGATACCCAACTGGTGGTCTCTTTAGACCACGCTGAGGGATCGTCCTCCACCTTAGGCCCCTGTCTAGAGGCTGTTGCCAGATGGATGCAATCTTCCTGCTTAAAGCTTAATGGGGGGAAGACAGACATCATTTTACTGGGCAACCCTTCTCCCTCTGCCCTTGCATCCATCTGGCCACCATGTTTAGGCCCGTCCCCCGTCCCTAAGTCTCAGATAAAGAGTCTTGGGATCTGGCTCGATAGAGCACTTGACTTTTCGGTCCAGGCTACCAAGACGGCCGCCACCTGTTTTGGGCTAATGAGGATGCTGCGGAAGGTGCTCCCTTTGCTCCCATTCCAGGCGAGGAGGATCATGGTCCAGGCCCTGATACTCTCCCGCCTGGATTATGGGAACGCTCTTTATATGGGAGCCCCGACCTCCGTTACTCAGAAGCTCCAAGTCACACAGAACAGTGCAGCGCGCCTACTCTACAACATCCCCCGCTGGCAGTCAGCTAAGAACGCCCTAAGGGAGCTCCATTGGCTTCCTGTGGCGGCGAGAGTGCAATTTAAAGCCATGTGTATTTTACACAAATCGTTCCATCGAACGGGCCCTGTAAATCTACACCCTATGGTTACGCCATATGTCCCGTCCCGTTCCCTTCGCTCTTGCACCCTTCAGCTGGCAACGTCCGCCAAAATCAAGAAAGCTCGCTGGGGAGGCCGCTCTTTCTCTCATACGGCGGCGAGACTTTGGAACTCCCTCCCACTCTCTCTCCGGGAACACAACAACCATATGTCTTTCAGGAAGGCCTTGAAAACGCACCTGTTTGCTAACACCTGCTAATCTACCCCAAGCCCGCACTAAGTAATCATTCACAAGCGCTGCGAGGCCTCCGGGTAGCTACGCGCTATACAAGTGCAATTTCCTTTCCTTTCCTTTCACTTAATTATGGGTATTTCGCTGCAAGATTTTACTGCGAGTGCACACCAGAAACACGAAATACCAGAATGCAAGCTGCTCTTGCTCGCACCACTGGTGTATTTAATGTTATATTTTACAATAAATGTGTCCTTTGACCAAAAATTAATGTAAGGAGGCATTACACACTAAAATATAGCTCTAAATGATGGAATTGCATATTGAGTAATTTTCGCAAAATTTAATAAAATGATGCAAAAAGTGAATTGCGCAAATTTCACACATCTCTACTCACATCCCATAGCAGCTCTCAGTGGACATGGACACTTGATTTAGTAAAGCATTTTGGGTCGTTTTTGGCTGGAGCCACGCAGAGATTGTGGGAAAGACACATTATGATCAGCTCCTGTCTTCACTCTGTAATGCAATCACCAGGAACATGCTAGGCTTCTCCTTTGGAGAGTTTCTCCTCCGTCAAGGCCTGGTACACTCTTCTCCTCTCTCGACAGGCACCCAGGCTTTTAGACACTAGACAGACCCTCAGCTCCTCCAGCAGAAAGTGCAGACTTCAGATGATGTCCCTCACTTCTGGGAGACTGATTATGAGGCAAACACGAGTCTGGTTAGGCAGCACTTGGAAGGACTGGAACAAAGTGGGGAGTTGTGGACCCCACCCTGTGCTCATTTTCTATGCAGGACATGTGGATTCACTGGCTCACATTTCAGAACCAGTTTCAGGTGTTTCTCTTACAAGTGTCTTTATCCGGCTGCTCTCCAGATAACCTTAAAAAGTCCTTAATCTTTTGAGTGAAAAGCACTATTGCACCCCACCCACTCAGTAGCCAGTTTGTTATATCGGACACGCTGACCTTAATGGTCAAGATGGCATATTGCAACCACAGAAGCACACTATTAAGATGCTGAGGATTTTCTTTCACCAAGCACTGAATGTAAGATACGCCACATCATATTTCTCTTTGCCAGCGTTAACTCCTTTCGATCATCCTCTAAAAAGTTCCAGGGACACTCTTGGACCCAATCGTCGTAGGTCTGGACTGGGAGTGGTGTTCTGAATCTATTTAGAAACAGGTCATCTGGAGACCTCAGTCCTCAACTAGTGGAATTAATATTAACCTCCACAAGGGAAGGGAAAGTGATCAAGACTAAGGCCCAGATGTATCAAGATACCCTTTAGCGATTCTCAAATAGCGATTTTGTAAGGAATCGCTATTTGAGAATTGCTAAATGGCATGTATCTAGAAATTCGCTATTTTTTTGCGATTTCTTAAAATTCCTTAATTGCGATTTGCAATTTGTGAATTGCAATTAAGGAATAATTTCCCATTCATTTCTATGGGCCAGGAGGCACATAGGAATGAATGGACAGTTATTCTCAATTTGCGATTCGCAATTTGCTAATCTCAAATTGAGAATAATTTTAAGAGTGCAAGAGTGTTTTAAGGACACCCTGCTGCACCCCTGAAATTGACATGCGTGCGCATATGGGGCACATTAATGCCCTAAGGGCATGTATGAGCGTCACATGGCACCTTTAAAAATGTCAAAAAGTACGTTTTTTAAAAGAATTCGCAAATTACCACCAACTACAAGTTGGTGGTAATTTGCGATTTCTTAGCCTAAATTCGCAAAGCTTAAATGCTACATACATAGCATTTAAGGAATCGCAATTTGCGATTCCTTAAATGCTTGCGCAAAATTAAGGAATTGCAAATTTTGCGATTCCTTAATTTTGCGGTGCGATTTTTTGATACATCGCATTTGCCGATTTTTGTGTCGCAAACGCTGCTTTTTTGATATTCGCAGCATTTGCCACAAAAAAAACGGATGATACATCTGCCCCTAAGTGATTTCCTTTTGCCCAATATCTTACTTCCCTCAACGCACCAGTGGAATAATGCCTTGAAGAAACTCGTTGTTTAGACCCCCCAAGTTCACAGGTTATTGTTTGACATCATCTTTTCTCTAATATTTTATACATTTAAATGTTTTATCTTGGAAAAGTAGAAGCTCGGCATTTTTTTCACCAAGGAATACTGAAGGAATGATACGGTTAGAAATAGGAAGACAGCACTTCTGTTTGAACACCTTTAATATCTACTTATATGGATTGTTGGCCTTAATGCTGAGCAGCAGTGAGGAAAGGAGGTGTGACATGACTTCAGGTTAACCACCCTCTGCGGAGTACAACCGGTTCAAAAAGGTAGGGGTGAATGGAGTTAAGTAATGGAAACGAGCAGGGAGGATGGAAAGTGACTTTTATTTTTTTATGAAGGTCCGTACACTAGTGTTTATTTATTTAATGGGTTTATAACGTGTAGGCTTGTGAGAAATTACCAGCTTAATATTTCGCCTTAAAGTTTTTCAAAGAAACGGACTATAGCAGATGCGTTGTAGGAGCTAGGGTCCTCACCTAGAGTGGGTCAGTAATGAAAAAACAACAGTAAGGAAAATGTTGGATAGCGTAGGGGTAAAATTTACTATTACCACTCCAAAGAGTGAAACAGTAGGGAAAGTGTTGGATAGTCCGTACACAGTGTTTTGGGAGCAGGGTGTTGTTGCTGCATGTGAATTAGTGCGGTTGGTGGGTGTTACTCATCTCATCGAGCACAAGGGCCTTTTTTGGCAGTGCCTGCACATTGTTTTGTGGGCATTATATAAGGAGGATGTATTGCCAACAGTCACGCAGTGCTCCTTTCGCGCCCTTGCATTTTTTAAACTGGATCCTTTGCTGATTTTCATTACGCGGGGGTCTGTCTATCAAGGGCAACAGCAGGCAGGTAGGACCTTGTGCGGCGCAACCAGTATTATTTATTTCCACAGGCACAGCATGCTTCCCAGGGAGAACTAAATTGTTCCTGACTCTGGAGGATCTCTGGTGGTCACTGGAGGACCTGCATTGGCAGCACCGGCTAGCCAGCATCTCATTGCTTCTGGGGGCCACAGAGGGTTTGAGCGGGCGGCTCACCTGAGTCAAGTCAAGTCAAGTCAAGTTGCGGCTCTGGTCGCATGGTTGCAAAGGTTGGCAGGGGCTGCTACTACTTCGGGTAAGAGGTGACACAGCCATCTATCTGCAGTCCACGCATGGTGCAGGTTTGCATTCGGGCAGGTCACATATACAGTAGCTTCATTCGCCATGGCCACTAAGGTGTGGCGGAATGAGAAGCGGTCCCACACAGAAGTTATGCTGGACAATGCAGATGTTTGCTGCGGCGAGTGCCTTGAGACGAAGTTAGACTTGTCCTGACCCTCGCATGAGGAAGGAGAACGCTGTGAAAAGTACCTGTTCATAGTAGATAATCGAGCAAGCCCTTGGACTTCTAAGTGGGCGCCAGCAGTCACTCTAGGGGCACGTACAGTGTGTACTATACGAGGAACCTGTCCCGCCTCTGGGGATTGTATTACCCCCATGCACTGAGTTTAAAATACCCTTGTCCTGATGAAGCCATAAGGGACATCTGGCTGAAACACGACCACGACTGCGTCAACACCATTGTGATAAGGAGTCCCCATAAATTTGCAAATTATGTTTGATTTCATGCGCCCTGATAAATAGATTTTGTTTAAGAGAAATTACATCTCTGACGCTTCCTGTAGAGTGCAGCGTGTGTTGGGTCCAGGGGAATATTCAGGAGACCCCAGTGAATAAAAAAGGACCTCCGCCTCTGCCCCAGTGAGACCGGCAACGTTATTAGATCTTTGATCTCCTCTTACTCTTTCCGCGTGGTTTGCTCTGCAGGACGACAACTGTATCAAATAGGGGGGATGTGGCAGGGACCCCCGGAAAGCACTATCAGAGCCCCCAAAAATCGAGCTATCCGCAATCCTACCTTCAGGGCAGTCGATGCGAAAGCAGCCAGTCCGCCAGCGTCCTTCAGTCTCTCCGAGTCCCGTTGCTCCGCATGCACATAGAAAGCGGACTGCCCAGCGCGTCTCGTCAGAAGCCGAGAAACAGCACCGCATCGCCTAGCCAAGACCCACCAGCAGTATTTGACTTCCACGGGGGTACAAACAAATGCAATCATCGGCTACTATCTCTACATTAGCCTTCCGACATATCCCTCAGAGTCCGACCCTAATCAGTACGGCGTCGCAATCTCTTCGAGAGCTGGATCCGGAGCACCGCGGCCGCTTAACCAGCAGCCGCCATGTCTACAGGAAGCGTCAGATAAGATCTCAAAGCCACAGTTACACCTCTGATATGCCCCGCTGGAGCTGAGGAGAGGGAGGAAACTGCGAAGCCTGGGACAGCCTTTTCGAGGTGGATCCTATGTTATAAACTCACGCAGCGCTCCAGGGAGATCTAACTCTCAAGAAAAACAAGCTCATTCTTTGCTATCAAATCCAGTTGCGGATACAGTGGAGGGGCTTTCCACCCTGAAGAGTGGTAAGACTGCCGCGATTCCAGCAGACCCGTTTATTGTAGTATCGACAGGGCAAGAGGGGGCACCAGGAACGGTTGCAGACCTTTGTACATTAGAGGGAGTACCTTCTAGCCTGAATAAGGGTAGGAGGGGGCGAAAGAAGAAAGCAGTTCTGTCAGAGAGTAAGGGTGGGGAATCAAGTCCGTCTGGTGGGGCAGTTGACTCTACGGGTGAGGTGAAAAATGAAAAAAAAAACCTCTTCCTATTTAAATATAGAGGTTAAATCTAGGGCCAAGCACAGTTTAAAGTCTAAGTTTAAGAGCAAAACCCCCACAACTGTACTATCTACAGGGTCAAAAATCACTCCATCACTACGTTCCTATTTCAAAGTTGTCCCCCAAATACTGCATCTTTCAGAAGATCACGCAATGACTTCTGTTTTGGAATCCTCTCCCTCACCGGTGCCATTGGAGATAGTCTCTCCCCTACTAGGTTATGGAGCTGAGGAGGAAGATGGATTGGAAAAAGCAGTAACAATTCTGATCGGCCATACGTCTGACCTGGGAGGAGAGGATCAGGTTCGGCCCCAGAAAGAGAGAACGATGGACCGGGAAGAAGGATCGGGGTTACAGTCTCCACCAGGACAGCTGGACTCTGAGCTGGGTCGGTCTTCGGCTACCATTTCAGGAGACCCAGTGGCTGCAGTTGATTTGGAATTTAGTGTAGTTGGAGCTACAGGTACTGCAGGAGGAGAATAGGCCGATGTGGGGAGCATTACCGGTCGGACTGAAAGTCCCATGGCCCAAACCGATTCTGAGGATAAGGAGGATATATCTCCGGCTTCCATATTAAATATGTTTTCTGCCCTTACGATGGAAATAAGAAAAGGCTTTGCGGAGTCTTCAGCGAACCAAGCTGAAATAAGGAGCTACTGTGAATCCCTCGATAACAACATTGATGGGCTCACTATAAGAACAGGCGTTCTTGAGGAGACAACAGCATCACTAACAATTCATTTGGACCAGGTGAAACTTGACATCCAGAAGCTTTCTAGAGAAGAGCAAGCTCTTAGTGAAAGGATGGAGTCATTAGAAAATAACGCAAGAAGGGGAAATCTACGCATTCTGAATGTTCCGGAAGGTTCTGAGGGTTCAGATATAAAACAATTTATCACCGTGTTGCTGAAAGAATCCCTAAACTTGGACCATTCATTGGAAGATCTAGCATTAGATATCCAAAGAGTTCACAGATATCCCTTTAAGCGTAATCCCCAGAGATCTAAGCCGCGCAAGATCTTGGTAAACTTCCATACGTATGTTCTGAAAGAGCATATTCTCAATCTAGCGCTCAGACAAAAATGTTTAGCTGGGAAGGGGTTTACCTTTTTAATTAGATCCGATCGCTCAAGAATAACTTTGGAGAAACAATGGGAATTTGGGCGACGCTTGGAAGCCTTTAGGGCGTTGGGGGCTAAAGCCTAATTAACTTTCCCGGCTGCCATGAAAATTATGTATAATAACAAAATGATTAATATCAGATCAATTCAGGCAGCCGATGACTTATTGATGCAGATGGGTAATAAAAATAAAGTATAAATAGCCAATAGATTAGCCAACATAGATAGCTGATTAGAGTGGTTTAACTCTTCTTACATACCCTAGTATCAGTGTTGATTCTCTGGGCTTAAGTTATCTCTTCTCTTTTCGGTGTTTTATTTATTTTTATCATTATCTTTATTGTCTAGATTGCGATCTTAATTCCTTATTAATCATAAAGGAAATATGTGGATTTTGTATTATCCCTTGATTGATGTTTAAGGTGGGTGCACTCTACGGGAGTTCGTGGAGGGGAGCTATCAACCGGACACTGTTCCGGTTAGATATCGCAAGGGTTTTCCATGGGTTGGGAGGGTGGTGGGGGGCGGGTCACGTAGGTAGGGTAGGTGGTGGGGGGTGGCAAAAAGATAAAAAAAAGTCCTCAGTAAGCCAAGTTGTATTAGAAAGGAAGGGAATAAGCAGTTTTTGGGAAAAAGTTTTGGCAGCAAGTTAAAGCCTTATTTGTTTTTTCTTCTTTCTCCTATTTGTTTTTTTTATAACAAAGATGAGTAACATAAAATACTTCTCCTGGAATGTTAATGGCCTGCGTACCAAACCAAGAGCAAATAAAATTATGCAATACCTGCGAGATATGGAAGCGCAGGTCATTATACTCCAGGAGACTCACTTAACTCACTTAGAAATGCTTGACCTAACCAAGAGAAATAGGTGGATAGACTTTGCAGTTTCTACAAGCCAGACCACAAATGCTAGAGGAGTCTCTATCATCTTCAAAAAAGGGGCCAAAGCCAGGCTGATATCTCAAATGGTTGACCCAGGTGGTAGATGGGCCATTGCATCTGTGGTCATAGCCGGGTCCCAAATTACTGTCCTTGGGTATTATGGTCCTAACTAGGATGATCCGTCTACGTTACAGGCTATCTTTTTTCATCTGCTTTCCTTTTCGGAGCCTACTATCATTGCTGGCGATTTTAATGTTGTACTAGACCCCTTGCTGGATAAATCTGCCAACAGTAGATCTTTAGTTCCATCCAAGTCTAGGGCAGCCTTACAGTCCGCAATGAAGCAGTACGGATACCTGAACATATGGAGAGAAAGGTCCGGAAAACAGCAAGGGATATCCTTTCGGAATTATAAATATAATCATCAATCAAGGATAGACTTTATTTCAATTAGTTTGAGGTTGGCAGAGCATGTTAGATCCATTGAATATCTACCAATACATCTTTCGGACCATTCTGCGGTGGTTTTGGATCTAGTTCAAGGAACTAAGAGCTCTCCCTCTAGATGGTCCTTTGACCGTTCGCTTCTCTCTTCTCCAGATGACATGACATTCCTTAAATTGGAGACATATAATTTTATGTTAATTAATAACGAGTCAGCGGCCACGAGGATTATCTGGGACTCGTTTAAAGCCTTCTTGAGGGGTCTTATTACTGGGAAAACATCGTATAAAAGGAAGCAGTATAGGGCGCAAATTTCCACCATTGAAGCAAAGATTCTTCAACTTCAAAAGGTCATGGATACCAGTCCTGGGGCTGACGATCTCACCTTAGACAATCGTAAAGAGGAAATGGTGCAGTCCCAATTTTTGGATAGCATCATCACTGAAGAAGAGGTTGGGACTGCCATAAAAAAGCAAGCAAGGAAAGGCAGCAGGGCTCGATGGGATTCCGTCAGAAATCTGTAGAATTCTAGAGGCCGAGATAGTTCCTTTTCTCACCAAGCTTTTTAATCATATTCTCCTTGAAGTTCATATTCCTCCTCCATCTTGGCAAAATGCCTCAATTACCCTTATTTTGAAACCTAAAGACGCCTGTGAATCGTATAGACCAATTTCGATTTTGAACGTGGACTATAAGATCTTCACCACTGTTTTGGCTTCTAGACTGGCTATGGTCGTCCCTTCAGTCCTTCATCCCGATCAAAAGTGATTTGTGAAGGGGCGACAGCCATACGAGTTAACATATGACTTGATAGGAGCTATCGATACAGCTGTGGCCCAGAAACTGCCCTTGACTGCTCTCACGTTGGATGCAACCAAGGCCTTCGACAGGGTCAATTGGGTTTACCTGTCGGGGGCCTTGGCGAAGTTCGGCGTGGGTGCGGGATTTCGTCGTACAGTTGGCTTGCTGTATGGTAATCCAACGGCGCGTCTATTGGTCAATGGAGATCTGTCGGACCCCTTTTCTATAACCAGAGGGACACGACAGGGCTGCCCGCTCTCCCCCCTACTGTTCGATCTCTATATTGAACCCCTCGCACAACAACTGAGGAGAGAGGTCTCTTTTTCGACCTTTCTCTTACAGAGGGTGGGAGAGAAAGGTGGCCCTCTATGTCGATGACCTGCTTATCCTCACGTCAGATGTGACTACCGCTCTCCCTGTAATTTTTGAAATTGCTTGGGAGTTCGGTCGGATGTCGGGATATCAGATCAATACGGCAAAGACAGAGATGTTGGTCTGGCACGATAATGTGAGAGCGTTGGAGGTACAGGCAGGCGAGTCAATGAGGTATTTGGGCCTAAATAAAATAAAAGATATCAACAAACTTGCCCAGGTAAATCTCGCGGCTGTGGCTAAGGAATGTAGAAAATTATTACAGTCATGGTTCCACCTTCCATTGTCCTTGATTGGGAGAGTTAATCTGATTAAAATGCTGATTCTGTCCAAAATTTCATTTCTCTTTAACACCATTCCCCTTTATTTTGATCAGGCTTATATATCCAAAATACAGTCAGACATTACATCATTTATCTGGAACAAACAATTGCCGAGAATATCATGGAAGAAGCTTAGATGGCGTTGGGAGAAGGGGGGCTTAGCTGCCCCTGACTTAAAACTATATGCTTGGGCGTTCCAGCTGTCCCATATACGTATGCTACTAAAAAGGCCCTCTGATCATGGCTTTGGCTTAATGTTTTCAGCTATGTTGGACGGGGAAGGTATTAGTCAGTCGGGCTATCTATTTAAATTTGGCAACCCAAAGTTTTTTTAAAAGATTAAACTGAAGGTCCTTTTTGGACTAGCAAAAATGTGGGGTGAGGTAACAAACTCGACTAACAGGGGTATTATTGCGATAAGACACCTTTATGGGGCTTACCTGAAAGTCCAGCATGGCTAGAAGACATCTTAGCCGTGCCTTTGAGAGAGGCCGGCCTTGAAGTTTGGGGAGACCTCTTCTATGAAGTAGACTTGTTGTCATGGGAGCACCTCCAGAATAGAATAGGCCCAACTTTATCGAGGCTTAAATATTTACAAATGAGCAGCTGGACGCAGGCGTACAAAAATCTACCCACTAAAAGAAATAGGTTTCTACTTGGAGGTTATAGCCAACTAATTAACAACTTGGTGAACATCGGACCAACTAAAAAGGAGATCTCGCATTGGTACAAACTCTTACTTGATGAAACGGATGGGGAATTTAACTTACCAGTCCAGTTGTGGGGTACCTCCTTATTGGACCAGGATGTGCCAGAACTTTGGTCCGCCTCATTTGAGCTCTTAAAGAGTATTGTAAAGCCTTCATGGCTACGTAGAAACCACCTCTACACCCTCCATAGGGCATATTACTCTCCCCTGAGACTATCTAAGTTTGCCATAGGTAACTCAGTTGCATGTGCTAGGTGTGGGTTGGTGGCAGCATGCGACACTCACATGTTTTTTGAATGTCCCCGCTTAGACACTTTCTGGGAAACAATTGGTAACACCCTTTCAACATCATTGGGTTTTACAGTTACAATTGACCTGTCTCTTGTGATTTTTGGGATCCTAGCAGGAACACAGAACGCAGCCAGAAGCCTAGTGTTTTATACTATTCTTTTAGCAAGGAGGGACATTTGTAGGAAGTGGAAGGATCCCTTACCCCCTTCCTTTGATGACTGGCTGGCATCTATTCTGCATACGTCTTGAATGGACCTCGATAGGCCGGGGAATCAGAGCAAAAGAGCTTTTTGGCATATGTTTGAATGGACATAATAAAACATCTGGGGTGGTTTTTTTTTATTTTCCCGGGTCCAATGATTACACTACTATGGCGCCCTTCTGGTGTGCACCATGGGCACAGCAACTATCCGGTCGTAGCCCGGTCCATATTTGGCTGAAATTATTCCCAATGGTTGCCAAGTATGAGGTTAAGCCCGAAACAGCTGAGTGATGGTTGGTCCCCCCACTATGTTTGGTCCCTCCCAGTTTTTACTGAGACAGCTGATTTAAGGCTTGTTCTGTACGGCAGTTTTATACCATGGTGGAAATGAGGACACAAAAAAAAAAAAAGAGAAATTACATCTCTAGCGCTGCTAGGACTTCCTATTTGATGTGTATCACTCTGAGTTAGGAGTGAATACCGTGAGAAGTTTATATATTTCTTTAGAGTACGCTGTTGTGTATATGATATGTATATATATATTGTATGTTTTATTGGGATATTATTTAATATATTTCTGTTTTTGTGCGCCACCTTGTCTTGTGACACGTATATATGTCCTTATAAGTTGTTTACATTTATGATTTCAAATAATTATAATCAACAGGATAATTAATTATATCTTGTTTGTAATTAAATATTGGATTGATCCCTCAGTGCTATTTTTTCTACTTTTTCATCTCTTGATGTCCCTTGCTCAGGTATGGAAGGGTGATTTGGGCAAAACCCCTACATAACTTTATAGTAAGACTATGATGCAGCAGGTCCAGGCAATGGGGCAGACCCTTAACAGGTTGCAAGAGAAGGTAGAGGGACCAGGGGCGCCGGAAGGTAGGGCAACGCGGCCTATTGTACTGCCGAGAACTTATTCCCCGCCGCCACTAAAACAGAACAGGCACAGACATAGCAGTAAAGGGGCAGGGGATAGAACAGGGGTGGCTCCGGCAGGTACACCACAGGCGCCACCAGCTCCAAGTACAAGTGACACGGTGCCGACGGGGTCAGCAGTAGGACAAGCTATCCCCACTGTGCTCTCACAAGGGGGGGGGGAGCATAGGTGAATCAGCACCAGTGCAGCCTGAACCCACACCAATTGTGCCTGACATGGCAGCCAGTTCGGCGGCAGTACTCCCATGGTTGGAGACAGTAGGAAACTGGTCCCCTGCAGCGGGGGCATCCTCCGGGGGGGGGGGGGAGATGCGATTGAGAGAGCTAAGAAATTGATGGCTGAATTGAGTAAATGGAGGCCAAAAGAGGTGCCGGCCGTACTGGTCGTGGGTGCAACACCCGTGGCCACTTTACCGGTCCCCAGTGACGTAGCTGTTCTGGTGAGCGCAACACCCTTGGCACAGTACCTGTTCCCAGTGGCGAAGTCATCCCGGTAGCGAGCAGCGGCGCGAAGAATCCAGAAGCGCTCAAGATGGCTGATGCAGCAGCAGCAGGTACGAGTGCGACATTGGCGTCGCTAGGTTTGGGAGAGATGCGCTCTGGGAGGGAACGTTTAGGGCGACATCTGACCAAAGAGACTAAAATCTGGAAGGAGGAATACGTCAACATGTTTTCCCTCCTGATAGATGAGGCAGAGGGGGAAGAGGCCAGAAAGAACAAGGAATGGACACATCACAAGGAATGGTCCAACATCCTTCTGAAATACAGGGAAGAGGAGAGCCTGGCAAATTGGACACAGGGCTTCACTACTTACATGGCTATCATGTTAGAACATTTTCCAGAAGTAGTCTGAAATGTCATGTTACCCAAAATAGGATCACCCTCGCACACGCGACTAAGGGTGGCGAAGGGGGGAAGGACTATGACAAAGAGTTTAGGAGGGCAAAAGCGCAGGACCCAACTTTAAGATGGAATCAGATCGATAGGTTTATCCATTTGAAACACTTAGTGCAGGGCCCAGCAGATAATGTGCGGGGAGCGGTACCCGACAATGAGTGTTTTCAGCCCTTTAAAGCAGGCCCCACCGGTAATACCGGGGGGTTACGGGCAAAACAGGGAGCAACGGAAAAAAAGAATATGTTTTGATTTTAACAAAAGATCCTGCAGTAGGGTACCAGGCACATGTAGGTTCAAGCATGCCTGTGGTTACTGTGGTAATGCATCCCACCCGAGGCAAGTGCAACAAGAAATCCAGGAACAAAGGGGGTAAGAAACATGAATAGCAAGCTACACTTAGGAAAGGCTAGATCCCCGGTTAACATTTGCGCCATGATACCTTGGTTAGAGCTTTACAAGTGCCCTGACACAGCTAGGACGATCAGGGAGGGATTTGTTGAGGGGTTCAAAATACCAGCCCAAGGATACAATGGGGTGGCACATTGCAGAAATCAGTTGTCAGTTAGGTCCAACCTGCACATAGCAGCGGCAAATATCCAGAAGGAATTAGGTCTGGGTAGGGTGGCAGGACCTTTTGAGGATGTCCCTATGGTGAATTTTGTATATTGACCTCTTGGGGTCGTACCTAAGACAACGCCAGGAGAATTCAGGTTAAGTTACAACCTGTCAGCACCTAGAGGCAGTTCAGTGAATGATGCAATTGCAGACACACTGTGTAGCATGAAATATGCATCTTTTGACCAGGCAGTTGACATGCTCAGAGCACTAGGTCAGGGGGTGCTGCTAGCAAAATGCGACATTGAGTCCGCTTTCAGGCTTCTGCCAGTCCATCCCTAAGACTTTCACTTACTAGTCTTCCAATTTCAAGGGAAATACTATGTGGACAAGTGTATGCCAATGTGTTGCTCTGAGTCTTGGACCTATTTTGAAAAATTCAGCTCCTTTATAGAGTGGGCTTTCAGGAGAGACTTGGGGCATCAATGGGCCCTCCATTACTTGGATGACTTTCTCTTTCTGGGGGTACCAGGTTCAGGGAAATGTGGGGAAGTTTTGAAAAAATGTTGTACCCTCATGCAGGATTTCGGGGTACCTTTAGCTCCCGCTAAGACAGAGGGTCCAAGCACCACAATTGAATTCCTGGGGATTGAACTAGATTCTGTGCTTGGTGTGTCTAGATTACCAGCAGACAAGGTCAGAGACTTTGTGGTTGCACTGCAACACTGCCTCCAAAGTGAGAAGATTACTCTCCACCAGTTACAGCAAGTGGTAGGGCAATTGAACTTTGCATTTTCCCGTGACGTGCCCTTTTGTCCGCACCATCGCACATGCCATGTCAGGCTTCAGGGAAAAGCATCATCACACCAGGCTGTCTGGCGAAGTCAGGCAGCCTATGCTGATTTGGAAAGCATTCCTGTGTGATTTTAATGGCAGAGTGGTGTGGCCCAGCCCACCCTTGTCCAGCCCGGAATTGGGCCTGATGACCAACGCTGCGGGCAGCGAAGGTTTTGGGGCCATTTTGGGGTGCGACTGGGTGGCGCAGCGTTGGCCAGATTGGTGGAGGAGTTCTGGGCTCACGAGTAACATAAGCTTCCTGGAGCTTTTTCCAATTCTCGTGGCACTGTCTTTTTGGGTGGAGGGACTGAGGAATCAATCAGTAATATTCTGGTCTGACAACATGGCGGTTGTAGAATGCATAAACAACCAAACCGCTAAATGTACCATGATACTGCGTTTGCTAAAAGAGATTGTGTTACAATGCATGAAATTAAATGTCCTGTTTAAAGCTAAACACGTGCCGGGGGTTATGAACCATACTTTGTCTCGTTTTAAAATGCAGGCATTCAGGTCACATATCCCAGAGGCAGCAGTGTACCGACACCTTTCCCAGAACACCTTTGGCAACTTGGTGCCCCCGAGTATCGAACCTCGTGGCAGCGAGCCCAGCACCCAGAACCAGAAGTGCTTACAAAGGGGCGTTTGGCTCTTTTTGTCTTTACTTGGGTGAACAGTGGGAACATGAGTGGTACAAACATGAGTCAGTGGTGGCATATCTTGCTTCCGTGAGGGAACAAGGGCGCACAGTATCAGGGGCAAGGAGGCACATCTCAGCCATATCATTTTTTACAAAGATGAGAGGGAGAGGGGATCCCACGAGGAACTTCGTGGTTCGTCAGGCGCTGAAGGGATGGCAACGTCTGCAGGGAGGGCAGCCAGATGTAAGGAGACCCATTGGTTTGGAGACGCTAGGGAGGTTAGTGGGGGCACTGCCGCAGGTTTGAGTTTCCCCGGGCGAAGTTGTTTTGTTTCAAGCAGCATTCTGCCTAGCATTTTACAGCGCTTTCTGGGTAGGCGAGCTAGTCGCAAAGAATAAGAATGATAGGCTGGGTGGCCAGCAGATGGATCACGTGAAATTGGGAAAGGATTCAGTGCTGATTTTCATACTAAAATCGAAAAGAGGTAGAGGGGAGAGCGTAGTATTACACAGGGCAGGGAACATTTCATGCTGCTGCCCCGTCTACAGGCTGGAGGCCTTTATGGCCCAAAGTGCACAGGTCACAGGAGGGCCTCTCTTGGTACACGAGGACGGGTCACCCCTCACCGTATTCCAGTTCAAGAGAGTCATGCTTATGGCATTGAAAAATGCCAGGATAGACACTGCTGATTTCGGGATTCACTCTTTCAGGATAGGAGCAGCCACCGAAGCAGCAGCAAGAGGGCTGGGGGGCGAGATTCTCAAGAGGATCGGTAGGTGGTTACAAGAGGTATGTGCGGCTGCACATGCTCTAGCACGATGTGATTGTTTATTGTCTGGTGCAGATTGTGCGTTCCCTTCTTTCTGTGACTCAGATAAGGTGGGGTGTAGATCACCAGCAGACAGTCCTAGGTGTAGTTGGTGTTGTATTCATGTGCCACGTTGGCAATGCATTTACCTTGCCTCTCGTGTTTCCACGTTACCTGCAGTTTCTTCATCCTGTGACTCAGGGTAGAAGCCTGCATCCATTCGCACTCTCAAGCCACAGGAGCAACCAGGAGAGCGTGGGACAACGAACACCGGACAAACAATGGAAGTGGTGGTGCAAGTTCACTCTCCGCACCCAGAAGAACAAGAGATTTGGGTGTTAGGTCACTCATATGGTCGCCGGTTGAAGAATTTCTTTTCAGGATCTGTCAGGACTAGGGCCCATCAGATGGGGGTGAGGTTATAATTTATAGGGCAGGGTGGGTTGTGCTTAGGTCAATTCAGGGAACTGGTGAACCCTGCTTTGAAAGCAAGTAAGGGACCACCAGCGATCTGGATCCTGCACCTAGGGGGTAATGACCTGGCCAAATTAGGCAGGAGAGTATTAGTGGAGGATCTGCTCACAGAAGTTGGGTGGCTAGCGAAGCAATGTTCCCAGGCAACAATAGCATGGTCTCACACGATCCCCAGGTTCCAGTGGAGGGGGGGGGAATCAGTTAGGGCATTGAATCATGCGGTACAGTGGACCAACAACAAATTTGATAAGTTATTCTTGTTGACCAGATTTAGGTTTGGTATTCTTTTTAGACTGCTGAGCTTTCCTGTTACAAATGATTGGTCTAAGGTAATCTGTATATGTCCGTGTGACAGATATACATATTCTATTTTTCTGTATATTTTATGTTATATCTGGGAAGAGATGGATTATGCCTATTTTAAAATATATGAACATGAGACAGTGTCGTCCAGCATTTTTAGCTATACAACTCTTGGAGGATATTTTCTCAGTTGCATCTGTTGCGGCATTTCTTAAAAGCATTTTTTACCTACGTAAGACAATGATTATATGAATTCTACTACTCTAACTTTTGGCCTATGTTAATATTGTGTACATAGTTTTTAAAATATGCAGAACACTCCTTTTAGAAAAAGAAGCAGAGGCCAAGTAGGGGAGAGACAGGAAACACCTTTATTGAAGCAGAAACTCGTAGTGGCGAATGCATTTCGGCATAAACCAGCCTTCCTCAGCGCCCAGAGTCTATGAACAGGGTGTGGGCAAAAATGAAAGTTTTAAGCACAGTCCTGCCGCACCCGGATAGGATAGCCACTGATCCCTCCTCCTGAATGTTCAATCTACTACACCTGAAGCCGGGTGGCTGCAGCAAAACTACAGGTCCCAGGATGCAGCGCTTCATGAAGGTGAGTGATGCGGGGGGGTTTTAGGGTGTTTGCTGCGGCGGAGGCTCATCATCTTGGCATCCACTAGTGTCCTGTAGATTGCTCCTCTCAAAGTGTCCCCTCCGGTCCCCTGACCCGCACAAACCTCCGAAGAAATGACAGGAAAATGGCGAGGACTCGTCCGGAAACCCAGCTCGCCCGTCGTGGTGCACAAGTGCCTCCAACTGCGCCAGAATCCAAGTGTCGTCCTTCAGTGGTGAGCCTTGCAAAGTTTCAGTAACCTGAAGGGATGCAGCGCCGAAGCGAGAACCAGTGATGTCCAGGCCTGCTTGAAGTGCGGTGACCTCTGTAACGCGATACTGGCAATCGCGTGGAACATGCAGAACACTCCTTTTAGAAAAAGAAGCAGAGGCCAAGTAGGGGAGAGACAGGAAACACCTTTATTTAAAAGCATTTTTTACCTACGTAAGACAATGATTATATGAATTCTACTACTCTAACTTTTGGCCTATGTTAATATTGTGTACATAGTTTTTAAAATATATTAATGTTGACGATGTAATATTTTGATGTGATTTGATGTACTTTTATGGTTATTTATGAAATATAACCGAATAAAGTCTTTTGAATTGAATTGATAAGTTATTCAGGACTCCTAGATTAAGGTCCATAGGACACCGGTACATCAAGGGGGAGCAATTTTTCGTTCAGGGCTGGGTATACCTCTCGCATAAAGGGAATTAGGCGTTCATGGAGGACATCCTAGCTTGGGTTGAGAGTATAAAGCGCAGGAAAAGACCTTCCTAGTGAGTGAGGGGGAGGCCAGTTAGTCGGGCAACTACGCTGGCCTGTGTCGGTAGGTTCATGATTGGTAAGCATAGTCTTTGGTCCTTAGCAGTCAGCACCATCTAACTTCAGGGTTAGTTTCAGCTGGTAAGCAGGCTGCCGGGGTGCTGGGGCAGGTACCCGGGTAATCATCCTTCCCAGTGGGCCTGGGGCCACCCCACACGCGCATGCGCATCAAAGCACCAATTTGCAGAAGTCTGCAGCCCCCGTTTATGGAGTTTAAGGCAGAGGGCGTAGAGGGGGCCCAGGGGAAAGTTTCCGTCCGATAAGCTGTACCCTCTGCGCAACCTTATTCCGGGAGTAGAATTGGTAGTACACTGGGACCGGGGGGCAGCTGCCAGTCATTGACTTTGCCGTAGGCTCTAGATGGGACACGCAGAAAGTAAATACATGCATTGTTAGTGTCTTCTGTATTAAACTGTGTCCTTTGGAGCAACTTCTGTCTAACACTGTATCTGCACTTTCTGCGTAATTCATTTATCTAATGTTTTTAAAATATTTTTGTTAATTTTCAATAAATACGCCCGGGGGGTTACACACCCATTACTCTAAAAAATCTAACAATTCGGTGTGGTTTCCAATGCTGTTAGACTGAGGGGAGGGATGTGGACATCCACAACCCAGAGTCTATAGTGGAAGTTCGGGGACCTAGGTAAGTACCAGACCATATGGGCAAGGCGAGGGAAAACATATAGTGCGCCGCCATTATGGCGGTCGCACTAGTCCCCGATAGGAGAAAGGGTGCGCCCAGGCAGACTGGTCTGGTCTGGTGGGCCTGCGGGCACCCCCTTTATAAGGAAGTGGTGGGGAGAAGAACTGTCTCTTGCTCTTACTCCCCACCAGGAACGCTCCGCTGGGCCACTGCGGGCCCGTAACCTTTTTATTGCCCAACCATAATCCCCTATATTGTATACTGTAGTTAATTTGTTTGGTTTTCTTTGATCAATCTTGATTGTCAGGTAACAAAAGTTAGTAAATGTGAATAAATTTGTATTCAAGTGTAAATAAAAGTGTAAAGTTTGAATGCCTCTACAGTTAAATATTGTCATATTTTAGTAGTGTCTCTGGTTAGGTGGTAAGGTCATGATTGGTAAGCATAGTCTTCGGTCCTTAGCAGTCAGCACCATCTAACTTCAGGGGTATTGACAGCTGGTAAGTAGGCTGTCGGGGTGCTACCCCCGCATGCGTATGCGCATCGAAGCGCCAATATGCAGAAGTGTGCAGCCCCCGTTTAAGCAATTTAAGGTAAGTATGGACGAAATTTGCGAATTCGCGGTGCGCGAATTCATGCATAATGGCAAAAAAAATCTGTGAGTTCGCGGGAAAATTTGTGAACTCGCCATTTACAGAAATATGTGACCAGGTGTGCCTGTAACTTTGCCAGCGCGCCAAAAGGCGACGAGGTCCCTTGAGTGAGCTGGCCATTACAGTGGGGACAGGCGGGAAGACATTTCATACCGCTAGTGTGTGGTGGGCGGGTCAAACGGGCAGGGCTTCTATGCGAGTTCACATGCATCTTGTTTATAAAGGGTCAGAGACTGAGCAGAGCAGCATATGAGGAGAAAGCAGCCTCCTGGTCACAGGAGCTACACGGGGATGGAGCTTGGGAAACTCATGGATGCAAAAATTCGCTTGGCACAGGACTCCAGAATCCTTCAGATGTCCAAGATAGCTCTGCTGTGCGTGTTGGTACAAAGCCATTCTGATCCTGCTCAGTGGGTTCAGGCGCATGTAGCTGCTGCTGCTGGACAATGTCCCATCTCATACTAAACTGTCCCGTACAGGCATATGCTGGCGCTGGGCAGTAGGGTGCAGTGGCATGCGGGTGCTCCACGCCTGGTACATGCGCATACCGGTGCCATGGGGGACACGTGTTTATTGGTGCTGTGTAGCAAGTTATGACTTTACATTTTGACTGCACCAGACGGTGGTACCACCTACACGGATCAGGAGCATCCAGGCACCAGACTTCATGGTGCAAGAGCATAATGGTGCTGTGCTGTACGGGTATATATGTACTGGGGGCAGGGGGGCACTTAGCACAATGTGTGCTCACACCCAGAGGGCTCCCAGGCAATTGAGCACAAATGATTTTCACAGAGAGGGCACCGGGGCAGGTCAGCAGCACGTGGGCTCACAACCCCTGGGCTGCTCAGCAGCGCTGGGGCTCACACGCACAGGGCTCCTGGGCACTTTAGCAGCACCACCCTCTGGTTCATCACTGCCACCCTATGGTTCATCACTGCCACCCTCTGGTTCACCACTGCCACCCTCTGGTTCACCACTGTCACCCTCTGGTTCATCACTGCCACCCTCTGGTTCATCACAGCACCCTCTGGTTCTCCACTGCCACCCTCTGGTTCATCACTGTCACCCTCTGGTTCATCACTGCCACCCTCTGGTTCATCACTGCCACCCTCTGGTTCATCACTGTCACCCTCTGGTTCATCCCTGCCACCATCTGGTTCACCACTGCCACCCTCTGGTTCATCACTGCCACCCTCTGGTTCACCACTGCCACCCTCTGGTTGACCACTGCCATTCTCTGGTTCATCACAGCACCCTCTGGTTCACCACTGCCACACTCTGGTTTATCACTGCCACCCTCTGGTTCATCACAGCTTCCTCTGGTTCACCACTTCCACCCTCAGGTTCATCACTGCCACCCTCTGGTTCATCACAGCACCCTCTGGTTCACCACTGCCACCTTCTGGTTCATCACTGCCACCCTCTAGTTCATCACTGCCACACTCTGGTTCACCACTGCCACCCTCTGGATCATCGCTGTCACCCTCTGGTTCATCCCTGCCACCCTCTGGTTCACCACTGCCACCCTCTGGTTCATCACTGCCACCCTCTGATTCATCACAGCATCCTCTGGTTCACCCCTGCCACCCGCTGGTTCATCACTGCCACCCTCTGGTTCATCATTGCCACCCACTGGTTCACCATTGCCACCCTCTGGTTCACCACTGCCACCCTCTGGTTCATCACGGCACCCTCTGGTTCACCAATGACACCTTCTGGTTCATCACTGCCACCCTCTGGTTCATCATTGCCACCCTCTGGTTCACAATTGCCACCCTCTGGTTCACCACTGCCACCCTCTGGTTCATCACAGCATCCTCTGGTTCACCACTGCCACCCTCTGGTTCACCACTGTCACCCTCTGGTTCATCACTGTCACCCTCTGGTTCATCACTGCCACCCTCTGGTTCACCACTGCCACCCTCTGGTTCATCACTGCCACCCTCTGGTTCATCACAGCACCCTCTGGTTCACCCCTGCCACCCTCTGGTTCATCACTGCCACCCTCTGGTTCATCACTGCCACCCTCTGGTTCACCACTGCCACCCTCTGGTTCACCACTGCCACCCTCTGGTTCATCGCAGCACCCTCTGGTTCACCACTGCCACCCTCTGGTTCATCACTGTCACCCTCTGGTTCATCACTGCCACCCTCTGGTTCATCACAGCACCCTCTGCTTCACCACTGCCACACTCTGGTTCATCACTGCCACCCTCTGGTTCACCACTGCCACCCTCTGAATCACCACTGCCACCTTCTGTTTCACCAATGCCACCCTCTGGTTCATCACTGCCACCATCTGGTTCACCACTGCCACCCTCTGGTTCATCACTGTCACCCTCTGGTTCATCACTGCCACCCTCTGGTTCATCACTGCCACCCTCTGGTTCATCACATAACCCTCTGGTTCACCAGTTCCACCCTCTGGTTCACCACTGCCACCCTCTGGTTCATCACAGCACCCTCTGGTTCACAACTGCACCTTCTGGTTCATCACAGCACCCTCTGGTTCACCACTGCCACCCTCCGGTTCACCACTGCCACCCTCTGGTTCACCACTGCCACCCTCTGGTCCATCACAGCACCCTCTGGTTCACAACTGCACCTTCTGGTTCATCACAGCACCCTCTGGTTCACCACTGTAGATTATGGGGAGAAAGCACACCTGCCCAGCCTCAACCGGGGGCTGGTTAATGTGTTACTGAATTTGAGGTTCATGTCCGGCACCTGCTTCCTTATCTGTAAGTGCTTCCTGTTGTGGTTTAATTTTTGTGACTCCCTGGAGCATTGTGCCATACTTGTAACTTTTCTCTGACCCTGCTTCGAGGGTCAGAGCAGGGTCAGAGAATAGTTGCAAGTAGGCAACAACTCTGGAGACGCCGCTCAGAAAGCACGTTCAGGGTTACAGCAGATGCCCAAGTTGAATTTAATTTCTTTGTAACCATTTTGTAAATGGTTACAAAGAAATTAGCTTCAACTTGGGCACCTGCTGTAACCCTGTAAGTGCTTCATGTACTTCAGTTTTTAAAAATCCGTCCCGCACGGATTTTTCTGCAATTTCGCGAGATTTGCGGACCGTGAAATTGCAGAAAATCCGCACATTCTGAACGGATTTTGCGCCCATGCTTAGTTTAAGGCACAGGGCGTAGGGGGGATCCGGGGGAAAGTATCCTTCCGATAAGCTGTACCCCCTGCGCAACCTCACCCCGGGAGTAGAATTGGTAGTACACTGGGACCGGGGGGAGGTGCCAGTCATTGTCTTTGCTGTAGGCTGTAGATGGGACACGCAGAAAGTAAATACATGCATTGTTAGATTTAAGGTAGGAGAGTCTTCTGTATTAGACTGTGTTAAGGTTAGCCCTTTGGAAACAACATCTGTCTAACACTGTATCTGTACTTTCTGCGTAATTCATTTATCTAATGTTTTTTAAAATGTTTTTTTTAATAAATACGGCCAGGTGGGTTACACCCCCCTAATCTAAAAAAATATAACAATTTGGTATGGTTTACAATGCTGTTAGACTGAGGGGAGGGATGTGGACATCCACAACCCAGAGTCTATAGTGGGGATAGGGGACCTTGGTAAGTACCAGACCATATGAGGAGGAACTCCTACCCCTGCCCCCTCCATCTCTCTTCAGAAAGACATTACCTTGTGCCTGATGGTGCAGTGATTTCTTGGTGCCCCGGTGGAACTTTTGTGCACGGGCATGGTCTGGGAGGCTGCTCGGAGGTGCGGTGCCCGCACTCCACTATACTGCAGCTTTATTGCACTGCGAGGAGATCGCTGTGCAAGGCGGAGTCAGACTTTTGGCCCGGTGTGTCCTGGAGTGTATCACCTTGCCGGTGATGGTCTTGGCACATGGCGGTGAGTTGACCCTTCAAAGCCCCTGTGGAGTGGACGGATTCCATAGCAGCGCTTCACACGGGATGTTTGCTGAACCAAATGTGGCTGAAACGTGGAAAGGGTACATCAGAGCAGGCCTTTCTACAGGATATTACAGAACAGCCCTGAAGACAGTGTCAAGTTCTCATTTTGGTTTGCTTCTTTGATGCTCTGCACTATGGCTCCCAAGGCTGCCAAACAACATATGGAGGCATCCTCACGGGCTACTTTACAGGTGTATGGCCCAAGACAAGAATCTCCCCTTGTCCATAATTATGGGAGCACAGGTTAGCCGAGTGAACCTCAGGGTGTAAAACCCAGGCTGGAGAGTATGGGAGCAGGGAGAAGGAGGATTTTGCCAGTCTGCACCCAAGCTGTGGCCAAAAAACAGGGTGCTATACAAGTCTATGAGGAGTGGGGTCTGGAAACCAGCTAAGACAGCCTAGTTCCTTCTCTGGCCCAACCACAACCAGCTATTACTGCCTTCTTTAGGGTAAAGGATGGGAATGTTGTCCAGCCAGATCAGGAAGCACTCCAGGAGCTTGACAAGCTGGGCCAGAGTGTGGACCTCGTATCAGATGACCAGTCTAGGATTTTATTGGACCAGCAGGAGGGCTTCAGGTGGCAGGTGAGGCTGCAACCGACGATGGGGGCTCTTCTTCATCAGAGCTGGGGTTACATTAATTTCAAGACATTGCTGAACAATGAGAGGTGGTTAGCATCCCCAGAGAAGTGAACCAGGAAGCCCCAGGGAGAGAGCACCGAGTTATACTTAACTAAATCTGTGACTCCTGGTGGTGTTATGTACAATCAAGACTGTAATACAGATATTAACGGTCTGGCTCCAGCTGATCTCACATCCGATGGGGCCAATAAATTATTTTCGCTCACTGATGGGTCTTGCTCGGAGGTCTCTGGCTCCAGTCAAAGTGAAATTGGGTACAGTTCTTCAGCATCTGGCTCTAGCACTCTTGAAGCACCTGAGACAGCCCTCAAGCACCAAAGGCATTGGAGGAGCGCTAAGGGCAACTCAGACTCACGAAAGAACAGGGAAAAGTCTACCATTAGCAATGGACTGAAATGGGATTATTCCCATATGAAAATAGTGGGAACCCCAGAGATAGCATTTGCCCAGACAGAGACTTCTTTGGGTGCTTCACAGGCTGTAGGGGCAGTGTCTATGGATCCCACCCTGGCCCTGATCTTAGAGTTTATTAAGGGGCACAGTGCGGAGAACCCCTCATATAGGAAAAAAGCCAGGAAAGCCACAAATAAACTGGAAGGCACAGTTCGGAAAGTTGGGAAGGTATGCTCTGAAATTGGCGTGCGGCTTTACAGTATAGAGGAGAGAACAACTGTTTTGGAAACAGAGATGGCTGCTGTCAAAGGACAGACCAAGTCCCACAATGCCCAAATGACTAATGCTATGTGGACAATGAAGGATCTGAAAAACCGCTAGGGAAGGAACAATCTTCCCTTTCTGGGGATCAAGGAGGATTTGGAAGTGAATAATATCCGATCCTTTATGCTGGACCTTCTTAAGGGAGCCTTCCTCAAGCTTGTGCGGTGGGATTGGGAACCGGTAGTTTAGGGTGCCCTGCCCCCCCCCCGCATGCCACGGTTTGCATTATTATGCCACAGATCTATAGAGGCAAGAAGAGGTCAAAGGCAGCCAAGTGCCATCTTAGGCATTTTTTGAAAAGTTTTTGCTATGCCAAGCTATTTTTGAGAAGGCTCGGCCAAATGTAAGTAGGAAATATAGAGAGTTCTCCTTTTTGTGCACCCTGACTTCTGTCACACAACAGTAGAACGCAGGTGGCGGCTGCGGTAGGTTATTAATGCTTTTCAAGATGCAGGCCTTGAAGCTTATTTGCTGCCCCCCAGCTAGACTGAAGACAAGAGTTAGAGTGGCTTTTAACATTTTCACCTCTGAAATACTAGCCAGAGACTATCTTGAGCAGGCTTTGGCAGATCAAAGTAATATATAGCTCATGGGCTGTTATTTTAGGGGAAAAATTGTGAGGTAGGCTAAATCTAGTTGGGTCTTTTGTCAGTATCTCTGATATTGTTTGTTTTTGTGTATTGAGGCTGAGGGTCTTTCTGGGAGTATCACTAACACTTTCTCACATTGGTATATGGGGGTGTGGAGGCGGGATTAGGGGTGGGAGCCCGCAGTGTTATTTTTGTCTCCATCACAGAAACCTGGGTGGTCTGGCTGCTTTCACTGGTAGGGGGTGAAGGGGGCACATGCTGGGTAGGGAAGGGGGCATCAGGGTGGTGGGGGGAAAGGTGTTGGGAACAGGGTTGGATAAAGTGATAGCCTAGTTGCAGCAATGCACTTTTAGTAGTTTGGTCTTTTTTTAGTTTAATTGAAGGATATGTTGGGGTGTGAATATAAGTTCGGTGGAGGACTCTGTTTTGGTATTATAGGAATTCTATCAATCCCAGGAAGACATTGCTGTTGGCTGAAGAAATCTTATGGAGGGATGGCTAAGCTGCGCATCGTCCCTATTAATATCTGCAGGCTTAGTGATAGGTCTAAAAGAAGAAGGCTGCAAGAAGATCTTACATTTTTAAGAGCAGATATAGCACGTGGCGACAGTACTGCGCTGAACACTCTAGGTCTGAAGGCAATATTCTATACGACCCAAGATGTTTAGGACTGAGGGCATAACTGTTTTAGTTAGAGGGAATGCTTTTATAACTGGTCGTAAGGCAGATGACAAGCTTGGCAGATGGACAATAAAGGAGTGCAAAGCTGGCAACGGTGCTTTCACAATATGCTTTAGTTTTAGATGATCCTGTCTTAATGAACTTTTTAGCTATGAAATTGCCTTCTTGGCCTGCATGATATGTAGTATGTGGGGATCTAAATTTAAATGGATCTAGAGAAGGGCATGGGGCAATTGAGTCTCCAGCGCTGTGCGTAAGCCGCAAATATTGAGATCATTAAAAAATCTCTTGAGAGATGTAGGTTTAATTGATTTCTGGCCTTTGAACTCTTTCTCAAAGTAATGTCCAATCACAAGCCTATTGTGTCGATTTCCCACTCGACGGAGTAAGAAGGGTGGCTAGAAAGTGGTTATTTTAGAGGGCCCTTCTGTCACAACCTGATTATCTGAATCATATGAAGGGTTGTATTATGGAATACCTTACTATTAATAAGGGCTGTGGACCTCCTGGAATGGTCCGGGGTGCATTCAAGGCGGCAGCAAGGGGTGAAACGCTGGAGTTCAGTTTGGCCAAACAAAAGAGAGGATAGAGACAGATACAAACCCTATACTAAAAACGTAGTCTCCTGGAATAAGAATTGATTAGTGCTGTGGCAAGTGGGGGGAACTGTCCTCAGTGTCGAATTCAATAGCCATTACTAAGGTATGTTTGAATGCTTGCACCACAGAGAATCCTGCTGGGAAGTACCTAATTAAGAGCCAAGAATGTTATGAGTACAGTGAACGGGTGGGGAAGCTGCTTGCAGTTAGGTCTAGGCAACTGCAAGCTGCGGGCACATTCAACGAATAAAGGGTATGCAAGGTGGAGTAGTTAATGATCCTGGGGAGATTAGGGCGGCGTTTAGGGAATTTTACTTTGATCTCTATAAAGCTTCACCTATGGGTTTCTGTTGGGTCTCAGTGGATTTTGTGCCTAGCTTTAAGGTCACCCAAGAGGAAAGACTTTTATTGGGGGAAGCTCTCCCATCAGGTAAAGCCACAGGCACAGATAGCATTCCGTTCGAATTTTATAAGGTTTTTTAAAAAGAAACCCATATGGAAATGCTGCGATTGTTCAATAAAATAAGAGAGGGGATACTACCTCCAGGCTCCTGGGGCACGTCTAATATATATATATTTTTTAAAGGAAGACAAGAACGCTATAGCCCTGGGTTCTTATAGGACAATTACTCTAAACAGCGATATAAAGCTATATTCAAAGATCTTAGCGAGTCAGCTAAGCAATGTACTACAGCGTCTTGTCTCACCTCAGGAGCATGGTTTCATCCAGGGGAGGGGGGTCTGTGGATCATGTGCGGCGAGTAATCTTGGTATTTGATGCCACTGAGGTCCTTGAGAATCCGATGAGGGCCACCCTGCTCGATGCTGAGAAGGCTTTGAACAGTGTTTCGTGGGACTATCTCTGGATGATTATGGAGGCTAATGGTCTAGGGACATCCTTCATTAATGCAATACGGGTGATGTACCTTAACTATATTGCTTGTCTGCAAGTCATGGGGGGGATTCTGAGCATTTCTTGATTGAAAGGGGAACAACACAGGGCTCTCCCTCTTCCCCTTTGTTATTTACACTGTACATAGATCCCTTTCTTAGGCGGTTGGAAGCCTCCCTAGATATTCTCCCAGTTAGCCTCCAAGGCTGGGACACTAAGATACTGGCCTATGCCTATGACGTGGAATTAATTACAACTGATCTAGACAGGGCTCTATGATCTGTGGAAATGATAGCTGAAGAATTTGGGAATCAATCAGGGTTCTCATTGAACAGGGCTAAAACTCAGGTCCTGATAAACAGATTTACATCAGCTACTGATAACAAAGCGATATATTTGTGAGTAAAAATCACAGCAAGAATAGATATTATAGTTAATTTAAATTTATAACCGATTTTAAACAAAATTCAGGAAGGATTTTAGTCGTTGGAATAACCATAAACTCTCAATAATGGGGAGGTGTAACCTAGTTAAGATGATGGTGTTGCCCAAGTTAATATATGTCTTTCGCACAATACAATTTAAGATACATAATGACTGGTTTAAATTAATGGATAGATTGGTTAGCTAGATTTATCTGGTTGTATGGGAAGACTATAAAGGGGTCTGCCTACCCAGAGAAAGGGGTGGATGGGGGCTTCCCAATTTCAAATTGTACTACCTAGCGGCAGCGTTTAAATATTATGGTCCTTTATTTAACAACAACAAGGCTAGGGAGGGAGACACTCCAATGTATGTCCCTTCAATTTTTGAACTTCTGATTGGGGCAACCGCTGGCGGCTGCTTGATGGCATTTTGTGAGCTGAGTTACTTAAAAATAACTCGATTCAGAACCCTGATTACTGCCTTTCGAAACTGGTCATGTGTTCACAAAAATCTGGGGGTGGTTAGATACAGCAGGTACACTCCTTTGCTTAGGAATGATCAGCTCCCTATGATCTTTCAGGATGACTGTTTAGCTAAATGAGGTGATGATCTGCTGTTTTAGATAACAGGAATCCTGTGCGGATCTGGTCCACATGTTTTCCGCCTGCCCTAACCTAGAATCAGTGGGCAAGGAAATAGCAGATTTTTTGGGCGATGTACTTAAAGTTAACATATAACCGGTCACCTCAGCTTATCTTATTGGGGACAAGTGAATCAGACAACAGGGTTAGGGAAGGCCTAATTTGTTTTTGTTATGTCGGTTTTTAGGCTATGTGCAGCTTCACCATGGCTGGACCAACTACCCCCATTCTTTCAACAATGGAAGGGGCGTTTTTTGCATATCTATAATCTATAGACAGCACTCTATGAACGAAAAGGCAAAAGGGGTAGGGCTAAAGGGCAGGCACGGCAAGTGCAGGGCATTATGCTGGGGCGGTGACGTCAGGCAGGGGAGGGTCAGGGTGTGGGGTTGTACAATGCGGGATATGGACCATTAGAGGTAAGTACCAAAAAAAATGAATAAAACGAATTTCGTTGCCCACGCTTCATCACATTTGGCGATGCAGCGTGGGCAACGAAATTTGTTTTATTTTATTTTTTTGGTACTTACCTCTAATGGTCCATATCCCGCATTTTACAACCCCCCACCCTGAACCTCCCCTGCCTGACGTCACCGCCCCAGTATAACGCCCTGCACGGGCCGTGCCTGCTTAAGGGAAAAAGATCTGGGGTCTGTTTGTGACCTGGGTATCCTGGTTCAAATAATCCGCTAGGTCTGGGGGCGGATACATTTGTGTATGTCTATTTTCCACTTGATCTCGATCATTTGGAAATCTGTATTTAAGCATAACTAATTAAATTTGCACTTTGTAATGTATTTATGCAAACTGATGCTCCAATTTTCCTCCATCAATAAAAAAAATACCTTTAAGAAAAGGAACTCTCTCTGCCTCCTATTCCTGATCACCTAACTAAGGAGAATCTAAGCATGAAATCCCAGACATTTTAGCCCCATCTCACAGTTATTTGGGGAGACTGAGGGGCATATTACGAAGGGCTTATCGCATCATTAGCGGGACTTTTTCCCGCTAATGTGGCGATAATTTTATCGCCCTATTACCAAGCTGTCGCTAACACCAGTTAGCGATAGCTTGTAGGTGACAGCGGGCATTTAGGGGCCCACTTTGCATGTCAGCGATAATTATCGCTAATGACATGCAAAGTGGGCGTGCTAAGATGTTAGCAACTGAAAATAGTCACTAACATCTCTAACTCCTATTAATAAATTTTGGAAATATTCGAGCTAAGCACGAATATCTCCAAAAGCTAACGCCTGCTAAAAGCAGTTCTTAGCCATGTTATCCAATGGAAGGTGGATAACATGGCCAAGAGCATTGTCACGATAATGCATGAATTTAGCTGATTTTTCAGCGATATTCATGCATTTCGCAGGATTTTTGAGATAAACCTTGATAATATCTAGGTATCTCAGCGGTAAAAATCCTCGGTGCTCGGCGATATTTTTTTCCCACTAACCAAGCAATAGCGATAATTATCGCTATTGCTTGGTAATATGCCCCTGAGTTTCTCAAAACCATTACCAAAATGAAACCCCCAAACCATTTCCTGGATGCAGTGGTGGATAACATTGGCAAAGTCCCGGTAAAACACTTGTTAGGATACTGAATAAACTTAGTCAACTTATTGATTAAGGAAGGAATATTTGCCTGCAGCTTGAAAACTGTTCCAGTCTTACCTCTTCTGCAGAAACCTCGAAGGTTTCAGGGAGAGTTGGAGCACCGAGACTGCACTTTGGCAAGTTGTTGACGCTCAGGCCATTCATGCTTACTTGTGCTACTTGACCTTTGGATTAACTTTGATGCTGTTATCTATATCACCCTTATTAACATCCTTAAGAATTGAATGGGCATGGATGTACTGGATATCAAAGTGGGTTTCCTAATACCTGTTAAGACAAACCCAAGCAGTGATAATCAGCAACCCTTATTCCAGCAAGTTCCGTTTACAGCACAGAGTCCCACAAGGCTCCATCATGTCACCAACTAATTTCTGATTAATCAAAAGGAGACTAGCTCATCTATTACAAAATTACCGAAAGTAAAGGACTCGGGTATGTTTCGTCAGGGGGTGGGAACACCTGGTAGGTGTGTTCATGTAGCCCTCACCCACCAACCTATTAGTTTAATTTACCCTTGGGTACTGGGACCCCCGCCAAGCCGTTTTAACATCACTACCCTGACACTCCTCACTGCACACTCAGCAACATACCTGCTCCGCTGTAATCAGGCGTCGAAGCACACCCGGGACACGCTAGGTGTCACTGGGTGGGCCCGATGATGAAGCATGCCACCAACTAGGTTGGTGGGTGAGGGCTTCATGAACACACCTACCAGGTGTTCCCACCCCCTGATGAAACATACCGAGTCCTTTACTTTCGGTAATTTTGTAATTATTATTATTATTATTATTATTAAAGGCTTTTATAGCGCGCTCTATTACTAAAAAATAGTATCCTGGCGCGGTAAAGGCGGAACAGACTGGGAGAGGACAAATATTTAGGAAACATAACAGTAAAATTAGACTTTAATATTAAAAAGGTGAGTTTTTAGTCCTTTCTTAAAAGCATTGAGAGACGGTGCAGTTTTTAAGTGGAGGGGAAAGGCATTCCAAGATTTTGCTGCTTTTACTGAGATTGATTGGCCGCCAAGTCTGCAATATTTAAATTTGGGGACAGACATCTGGCACATGTTGGCCGATCGCAGAGGGCGATTAGGGACATACAGGCAGAACCTTTTTCTCAGATAGACGGGGCCAGTTTGATAGATGGCTCGGTAGGCCAGCACTAGAACTTTAAACAAAATCCTGTGGGCGACCGGAAGCCAGTGGAGGGCACAAAGCAGGGGACGGGCACTGGAGCGCCTAGGTGCATTAAACAAGAGCCTGGCAGCGGCGTTCTGAATGACCTGAAGGCGGTGAATCAGGTATGCCGGCAATCCACAGAACAGTCCGTTCGAGTAGTCTAACCTCGAGAGAATTAAGGCACGAATGACTGTCTCTTTTGCTTCTTGTGGTAGAAAGGGAAAGAACCTGCGTAGGGTTTTTAGGGTGGCAAAACAAACCCCCGTAAGTTTCTTTATATGGTCCTCGAACTTAAGGTTCTTACCAAACCAGACTCCTAAGTTTTTCACTGGGCCAGATGTGGCTTTTGGAGGGGGGAAGTCAGCAGGCCAGAGACGCTCACTAAAATCCTCAGGAAAAGAGCCGTACAGCAGAACCTCGGATTTACTTTCGTTACATTTTAATTGTGCGTGTGCTAGCCATTGAAAAACAGAGGACAGACAAAGTTGGGCATCCGACGTATCTAAATTATCTTTAGGCCAGGTAAACAGAAGCTGCGTATCGTCGGCGTACGCCATAATTTTTGCCCCTAGTTGTTCAGCGAGGTAAATCAGCGGGGTGAGATAGATATTAAAAAGTAAGGGGCTTAAAATTGACCCCTGGGGAACACCTGTGGAAAGTTGTTTAGGGGTGGAGGCAAATGGGGGCAGCCAGATCTGTTGAGTACGGTTATTTAAAAAAGAAGTCAGCCAGTCATATGCAGGACCAGTGACACCAATATCTGCTAATCTGGCGAGTAATAGGGAGTGAGGCACCGTATCGAAGGCAGCAGAGAGGTCTAATAAAATCAGAGCCGCTCTGCCACCTCCGTCAAGGCACTCCCGAATAGCTTCTGAGATCTCGACCAAGGCCGTCTCGGTACTATAGGAGGCCCGGAAACCGGATTGAGCTGGATGTAGGGCCCCAGTTGACTCAACGAATTTATCCAGCTGCTTAAAGACAGTCTTTTCACAGATCTTTGCAAGAGCTGGGAGCAGAGATATAGGTCGATAATTAGACGGCGTGGCCGGATCTAATCCATTTTTTTTTTAGCAATGGGAGCAATTTGGCTTGCTTCCAGCAGGCGAGGACAGTAGCTGTAAGGAGCGAAAGGTTGATCAGCTGAGTAACCTCATTTCCCAATGTTTCCGCTAAACCCGCAAATACTCTAGCCGGGCAAGGGTCAGAGGGAGATCCTGATTTTAGAGTCGCCACAATAGAAGTGATGTCAGATTTTAGTTGGGGAGTAAATGTAACCAATTGCTCAGTACGTGGGGGCATTGAAGGACGCAGAGTGGTTAGAGATGATGTGGGGACATTACAAACACTTTGCAGGTCCTCCTGAATTTTAGCGATTTTTTCAATAAAAAACTCAGCTAGTTCTTCGCACCATTCCTTTGAAGCAGGCAACAAAGGTTGTGATGCACAGGGGGACACAAAACTTTTTACAATCGTAAAGATTTCTTTACTATTGTTGTTTGCTTTATTAATGCGTCCTGCAAAATAGCTGCGTTTGGCCGATCTGATGTCTGCATAATACTTTTTTTGTGCAATCCGCAGATCCTTTTTTGCCTCGGGAAGATAGGCTTGTCTCCACAGCCTCTCCAACTTTTTGCAGTCTGATTTGAGGTCGCGAAGGGCATGGGAAAACCAGGGTTTGGAGGGGGTAGAACGGAATCTGCAGACCCGGCTACTATTGATTGATGCAGCGGTTGCGCATTCCACCCATGAGTTAAATGCGTTGGCTGCGGCCTCGATATCAGAAGGTAGCGAAGGACGGGAAGCAACAAGACCCTCAGAGAGGGTGTTAAGATTAATATTCTGTGTGTGGGCAGTTTGGGGGTGAATCACAGCAGCAGTTATCAGAGGCCAAGAAAATCTGATAAGCTTATGGTCCGACCAGGTTACTGGCTCAGGATGATTCATAGTGATATCAAAATTAGAACATACCAGATCAAGAATATGACCTCCTAAGTGGGTTGGGGCAGCTACCCATTGTCTTAGCTGGGCCATAGAGAGAGCTTCTGCAAGGCGAGCTGCCTCTGGTAGGTCCAAGCTATCAACATGAATGTTAAAATCCCCTAGGAGAAGATACCGGGAATGGCATAAAATCCGAGGGACTATTAGTTCTTCTAAGACCTGCACAAAGTTACCAACGTGACCTGGAGGGCGGTAGACCAGCGTGCCGCCTATGGAAGAGTGGGCGTTAAAATTTAGGGAAAAATGGAGCATCTCGGCTTCAGGCAATTGTTGTTGGAAGTCGTAAGAAAAGGACCACTGTTCTCTAAAGACAACTGCTATCCCACCACCTCTACCTAGAGGGCGGTCAGCTCTGACAATTTTAAAACCGCGTGGAATGGCCAGTTCAACAGAGGGGGCGCAGGTATCATTGAGCCAGGTTTCCGTTATGAAAAGGAGATCCAGCTGATTATCACTCAGCAGCTCAAAAATGTCTGCTGCATGTTTGACCAGTGACCTAGCATTAATCAAACCGGCGTGGACCAGTGAAGAGGCCACAGGGCGGGGAGGCAAAGGGTTAAGCGTGGGCTGAAAACGGAATTTACACACCTGGCAGACCCGGGATGCACTGTTTGCCACCTCCCATGAGGCGTTGCACAGACAGGAGCTGGCTTTCAGCGTCATGAGAAGTCCACGGGAGTACCGAATGGGTGTGTTATCGGGGCGCCGAGGAGTGTTGGTAAGGGGATTGGCCCTGGGCCCGTCCGAGGCACGGACGGGCACAGACGGGCCCTCCTTTGGCGCTCCTTCGGCGCGCAGACGGCGCGCCCGCTGCGCGTGGCCGCTGCGCGTCTTAAAGTGCATGTTTATTTATAGTCACAGCCCCTCCCTCCGCTGGACCGCTAACTCGGGTCCAGCCGGGTCCGAGCCTAACTCAAGATGGCGCCCGTCTAGCCCTCCACAACAATCGGCACCAGCCGCGGTGGAACGGGGCACAGGGGGACCAAATGTCAAGCGCTACAACAGGTAACAGTGATTAAGAGTTTAAAAAAGGCACAGGGATTATAACACACAGTTTTTAAAAATTGAATGCAGGTAATCTAAAGAGACTCGGTAATTCGGTGGGAGCTAGAAGGGAACAGAGGAGAGCCCTCGCAATCTGCTCGCCTTCATAGAGCGAAATATCGAGGTGCTGCCACCACCTCCAGCAAACGCCCAGACCCACCTACTCGTATTCTATTTATAGTCACAGCCCCTCCCTAGCTAGTCTCCTTTTGATTAATCATATATAAACCTCGGGGATACGGACTAGCTACCTGGTCCTCTCTCTCTCTTGATACGCAACCAACTGATTTCTACCTTAAACCTTTTGTGTCCATCCTTAGAAATTTCAGGATATTGTACCATCAGTATGCCAAAGAAACTCAGATCTGTATAAAAATCACATTTCCCAATGCCATTTTCCTTTTCTCCAAAACTTTTGAAAATTTCTTTAGATGGATGTCACGTCATCACTTAAAACTCAATCCGCAAAAACTGATGTTAAATTAGCCTCACCTCATCTGCTTAACCTATCCATAAAATCTTGGACAGAATCCTGTACTCTTATTGCATGTAGAATAACCACTGAGGACAATGCTGAATCCATGGTTATCTTCCAAGACAAAAAATGCAACTTATAAAACAAATCTCTGCAATAGCAATCAGTGCACCCTATCAACTTAAACTTCCCTTGGACATTAGATAATTCCTTCACGACCCGGATCTAAAGTAAGTATAACACTCACTGGTACTTGAAAAATATTTGTCCTTAATTGATTAAAACCATTACAATCAATAATTGCTGTTACAATTTGATAAAATCTTCCAAAATCCAATCAACATCTGAATGAAACCTGAAAGTGTTTTGTGCCAGTGCTTCAATTTGGGTTTATAATATCCATAATAGAAGTCCTTGAACTGAGAAGGCTGGTTGTAGGTGCAATTCTACCTTTTAGTTCATCTTGACTCTCAATGCTGTTCTGTGTAATTATCAAAAATGGATGGTTTTAGATGCAGTGGTACAATGCGAGCTTTAGTCTGGGGTGTAGATTGTCATCATTTATCACTGTTAATGATTAACGTCTTAATCGCAACGTTTTTTTCGCCGCGGTGCGGGCGTTCTAAAGGGTGGGCGGGGCTCCGAGGGCAGCACTAGGGAGGTAGTGCTCCCGTCGGCCAACGGCCGACTGGAGCACGCAAAGCGTTAATATATTGCTGTTTTTGGCAACCGTACCCGTAGTCGAATAGACAATAATCATTTGCTTGGTGGGACCTTCTGATTGTATGGTCTACTCTCTATGTTGACAGTGGAATGAGAATGCAATTGCCAGTTGTCCAACACATTTTGTACTAAATGTATTCATCATCTCATGTTATTAATAAAAAAACATTGTTGTTAACACTGAGGTGGGCCAAACCAGGAGCCAGACGATGAAGAAAAGACAATTGTCAACATGTCTAGTAGACAACTGACCACAGACAAAATAGCGGTCCTCTGCAGAGGATTAGGCTTCGTCCCAACCCAAAAGAAGATCATTTCAAATTAACTGGAGAACTTCATATCTTCTTTAGAAAACCGAGACTACGTTTGTTTTTCAACAACCATGAGAGCGTCACCTCGTCAGACTCTGGGCTGATAAACCCATCTAGATTCACACCCAACGCAGCTACGACTCCTAGCTAGATTCTTACTTTTGACAAGGCCATCCTCAAAGATTTCAACCTCCTCACACCAAAGGCCACTTTTGACAATTTACCAGCAAGAGAAAAAAGAGCCATCACAGAACTCAACAATGACTCCAATTTAGTCATTAAACCCGCAGACAAGGGTGGCGCCACTGTAGTGTAGTCCCAATAGACTCTACGCATTGGAATAATATATACTTTAGTTTAGACGTAGGACTGAGGTCTACTAGGTCTCTACCGAAAATATTAAACTTAATAGTGAGTGCCAGCTAGCTCAGAGGTCACCAGAAACTTTCTCGAGTTCACAAGAAGGGATTAGTTTCTGACAACCGCATAAACATGACAACTTTGTTTCCCACGAATAAGAAATCAAATCTCTAGAGTCACAGAAACAATAGATAACTATTTCACTCAGTCAATTGTGCATGCTTCGTTTCAACAGAGATGCAGAAAAATAGAGAGATGGGCGTTTTCAATAAAAGTATTTATTGAACAGTCTTCTTTCTCAAGCATTGGAAATGAACTGCTACAATCATAATACTGGTTATAAAGTACACAGCATACAGTACACACAGTATTATAAAGTAGAACTGTAAAAGCATGATATGGTTTCTAAGCCATAAAAGTGCATAAAATGTATAGAATACATACAGTAATAAATAATGACTAAAAGTACTCAACTGGTGCTTCTAAAATACGCCTACCCCGGTGTACCTAACCTAAGTCTAGTACGAGGGAAGAAGTAAGTGAGGAGTAGTCTATGTTTAGTAGTTCTCTGCCAGGAATCTATTCCAAGAATTCTCTAAGAGGTCTAATCAGCTCCGTAACTTGGCTTTAGAATGCAGGAGGTCTTGTATCTCTCTCTCAGAACTCGATTTCCCAGATACCCGCAAGGGTAACCCGGAAACACTGGAGCTGGATTTCTCGGCAAGAGAAAAGACAGCGTCTCTCTCAGTGCGTCAGCTGGAGGGTCGGCTTCCTTCGGCACTTGCTGCTGCAGGGCGTCGGGCAAGTAGATAGTCGATCTGCTCCAAACCACTGTGTGCTTGACTGGGCAAACCTGAGCATATTTATACTTTGAAGGTGCCGAGTTTGACACATGTTTGGACTCAATATCGTCATTCAAAGGCTAAATCCTTGGAAAACGCCAGGAGTTCTTGGAGAACTTAAGCAGGGGGAAGTTTCTAGCAGCTGAAGGCGGGTTTTTCCAAGAAATCGTTGTTAATTCTCGGAACCTAGTGGAAAGTAGCCATGCCGTATTTGGGCTGTGTGGCTTAGTCCAAATAGGGTAGTGATTTCTATGCCTATATAAGGATATGATAAAGTATACCTATATAAGGGCATGAATCGATTACAACACCCACTCCACGATCTTAAGTTCAATTAAGCTAACCTAATAAGCACTGAACATATCGAAAGCTAGTGTTTGCAATCCCACCCCAAAATACAAGAAAATGCACTTGAAATGGTTTGCACATGATAAGAATATTTTAGCATTTCTACAGTACGTATTTTAAGGAAGTGATGACATTCTAAGCATATAGTATTGTATCTAAATATGCAATCGGAATGTATAATGAATTTTTCATTTATGAAATTGGCTCTTAAATACAGAAGACAAGGTCGAGACCATTTCATAACATAACATATCATGTCACTGCTTATATGAGGACAAGGCTCAAATATATTTTCTAGGCTTTTTTTTCAAAAAGAAAGGATTTTCTTGTTCTCTAAGAATAGTTCTACTTTAAGCAGATTAGTCTGTGCCAAAAAAAGTTCAATGGTTTCTGGAGAGAAAAAAAATTTCAAATCGTTGTGAAAAAACAGAGTCCCAAAGTTAAACTTCTTTGTATTCAAAAATTGAAGGCCGAATTTCAGAGTTCAGGGAACGCTGTGTGCATGAATCAAAAGTTATTCTCGGTGTCAGGAGAAAACATTAGATCATCAAGGTTGGCAAAGTAATCCTCTACCACAGTAGGTGAAAATGGAACCACTTGATCAAGCAGATCAAATGTGCACAGATGAGAAGCATTGTCGTCAGCGCCACGTGCCGCATTAGCAGTGTTCAAATCAGATAGTACCTGTGTGCCTGTTGATCCTCGTATCTCACCCTCAGTTAGACTTACTGGTTAGACCTCAATGAATGCCGTCATCAGGATTGGTAGCCGTTGGGGACAACACGATGCATGAGCCATTACAGGACTTAGCAAGGTGTCGACATCCGATGGCAGGACTGATGGAAGTGTAAGACAGATGTCCAACACGCTTTCCTCTCTGTAAAGCAGGCATCGTAGAACAGGTAAGATGCAATCTTGCCAGATTGGTCTGAACGATAGAAACCAGGTAGTGTTCAGATCTCTTAAATGAGCCAAGCCAAGAATCTGTGAAATTCTTTCAAGATACCTCATGGCAAGGAGGGTCCCTTCCATGTTGGTCTGGGTATCGTTGGTTGCTGGACTTGCCATATCGGAGCAGAAGAGATTTATTTATCTGTAAGGTTAACTACAGCAAACATTGATGTTGTGTTGATTAGGCGCCATGGCACGTAGCCTGAACTAAGGTTTTGTAACGTCCAGCCTAACTGCATGATAGAACGTAATTGAGACTGGCCATGTTGTAACGTTAGCAAGTCTTGTTCCATTATGTCAATTGCAGAGGATACAATTCTGTCCAACCAACATATTCTGGAGGACAGAGTCGTTAACCCATTGTCCACTATAGAGCGAGTTTTCTCCAAATTAATACAATCAATTTCTCGTATTCTTTCTGCAGTTTCTATTTGCATTATTTTCCAAGCTTTGTTGTACGCAGCATATATACCGGCATATATAAAGCGTTTTTGCTGTGGTTTGCGAGGCCGAATTAAGAAATCTCGCAAATCATTGCTTTCTTTAAGTAAAGATAAGTGTTGTTTGATTTCCAAAAGTGTGGATGTCTTTAGCCACTCAAGGCATAGCTTTCCTACTCTATATGTTGTTACTATCCCTGGATGTTGTCTCTGGGAGTATCTTGGATCTGGCCTGTTCAATTTTAACCCCTGTGTTTTGTTCAGGAATCTATCATGACAGTTATTGGTGTCTGTGGGCCAGATTAACCATTTTTTCCAATCAAGATTAGTTCTGTTTTGTGTTATAATAGGTGATACGTCTACCTCCTTTTCTGTAGTGTCAAGAGTTTCAGAAGTGGGTTTAGGTAAAGACAGTTTATTCAAATATTTTATCTTAGCCAGGCCAAGACAAGAAGTCTGTTGAACAGTATCTTTTAAAAACATTATTCTGGTATAATGTAGGCTCTGAACAAGGCCTCTAAACCTTGTACCTGTCAGCCTTTCGTGCCCCAGACAGTTTTTGTCTCAATGTTGTCTTTCCAAAAGTCAAAACCTAATGTAGACAGCTGAGCATAAAAGTTTGCAGAATAAATTTGTTTAGTGTTGGTTAACATTGTTTTAATTCCTGTCTTATTTACATTTTTAAAATAAAAAGTTTCTGGATTTGTAACATTAAACCCTGAGAAGTACACAAACTTTTCATGAAATTTTTTGGAGCTGCCTTTTGGTGGCGAGGGACAATGTTCCCATTGATTATATTTAAAAAAATTCCTAGGACTTGCAGATTTGTGCAAATAGTGGTGACCATAGTGATTGAAACAATACCTTTGTTCATAGTCTGATGACCCTTCTAAATAGTCACGTTCAGTAACATTTGCAGACATTTCTAAATCTGACATCATATTATTAATAGGCTCAAAGTCCCAATCATTAGAGAATGTGCTAGGTGATACAAAGTCACTTAAAGAAACCTTGAATAGGTGTGGAATCTTCAGCAGCTCCACCGGGCCATAGATGTAATAGTCAGTTCTATTCCATGCTATACCACCGGGTATAGGAACGGCTGTGATCTTCACTGATGACAGTCTCTTTTTTCACGATGGGATGATTTGTGAGGTTTTAGAGCCAAGTTGATTTTCTTACTTACCAAAATTCAATCCATGGTGAAACCAGATATATTTTCTCAAGTTGATGAAAGAGTTCTGTTGTTTTTTCTCTGAGAGTTTTATTTGCTTAGCTTTTCTTCTGGTTCACTGGGATCCTCAGAGAATGTATCAACGTTGATAAAATAGCCAGAGGCAGTTCTGTCAATTGTTGGAATTGCATCCAGATTGTTATTAATCTTTGGAGTTGCTTCTTCCTTTGTCATATTGATATATTCAGAGGCTACATCATTGTAGACAGGTGTTTCTTGACGAACTGTTATTTGGGTCTCAAGAGGCACGAGTTCCATGACTTTGTTGCATAGTCCTTCTTTTCTTACTGCAGGTTTATCAAACGTGATAAGTCTTTCAGTCTGAACCTCTTGGATAGTAGCAAGATTTGGGGCCAGATGTAGGTAAATCACATTTACCGATTTTGAAATACCCATTTTTACCGATTCAGTATTTCAAAATCGGTAAATGTGAAGTAGGTACCGACATCTGGATTAGTTACCGATTCCTTAAGAATTCGGTATTTACCGATTCGGTAAATACCGAATCGGTATTTGCTATTGAATCCTATGGGCCTTGAAGCCCATAGGATTCAATTCAAATACCGATTCGGTATTTACCGAATCGGTAAATACCGAATTTGTCAAGGGTGCAGGGGGTGTCACTTTGACACCCTCTAGTACCCCCAAAAACGGGCATGTGTGCAATGTGGCACACAGACATGCCCTAAGGGCACATCTGTCTGTCACATGACGATTCGGTAAAATTACAGAATATATGCCCCTACATCTCCATAGCCCTTTACCGATCGGAAACGGCCGAAAATCGGTATTTTCGGCCGATTCCGATCGGTAAAGGGCTACCTACATCTGGCCCTTGGTCTTCTGCTATATCTTGGGAGTCCACTGGGCCTACTACTTATTATTATAAGTATGTGTACAGTGGTCGGGTCTATTGATTATAACAGCGAATTCATCATGGAAACATTTACGTTAATGAATTATTTTGAGATTCTTTCTGTGCAGCACAAAAAATATTTTTATTCAAACATTCTAGTGATAGGTGTGCTTAGAAATATTTCCAATGAGTACCACAAGTCATACAAAATACAAAAAACCAATTGCTTCATTGGGTCAAGCAAAGCCTGGAGGACGTAAGTCTCAATCAAATTGGTATAAAGACTTTCTTGTGGGTTCCATTCACATATATTATCTACATGGTAAACATTTCAACGCGCTCAAAGTGACAAGAAAAAGAGACAGTTAGACGGGATGGGTGTGGTTGGGTAAAGGTGAGGACTGGGTAAAGGATGTTGTGACCATACTACAATCACAGTGATATTCAATGCAACCTTTACAGACTAATTTCGTTCATTAGTTCCATATGACTCTTTAACATGGGATCTGTATTTATCCATGGGTTGCTTCCTATGTTAAGAGTAAGTACAATCCGGTCTACGTTTCGACCCCTGGATTAAGGGTTGATTGAAGCCTCATGCTGTGGTCTTCTTCAGGACTTAAGGATGCAGGAGCGCCTAAAGATGATACAATTATAAAAAGGAATGTATCAAGACTTAAGTGTGGAGCACAGTAGTACTGCAACTAGCTCAGTTTAGAAGTGGGCTTCTTACTTAGTGTTGGGCCGTCCAGTGGCCTATTGGGGTTGGACCATCATTGGTTCCTCAGTAGTTAAAAGTGACGTAGAGGTGTTTAAAAATTGAAGGTATAGGTATAAGTACCAAGTTACTTGTGTAACCCTATCAATAATGTGCTCGGCGAGATAGCCAAGAGGGCACTTACCGGGACATCCAGGGCTTTCACTCTGTCAGTACATATTTTTTCATGTCCGTTTGATTAGCTCCTCCAGATGCATTATTTCTGAGGATTAAAGAGAAAAAGTTTCGTTTTGTGAAAACGAGTCCTATTGTAATACAACGGCTGGATTGTTAACAGGTTAAATCGGCGGGAATAGACAAGGTGCTCACTGACAGTCTGAATTATGCGTTCACCTGAGGTTCCGTGACAATTGTAAGTGGTGTTTTCGACTCGTTCGAATATGGACGAGTTTGGTATCTATGAACCGCAAATGACGAGTTTAGTGGGTGTACGCGTTTTCGTTATGCTGACCTAAACCGTTCGTCTGTTTCGTGGGCTTCTTTCCATTGAACCCACGGGTTCCATTTTAGATACGGCATCCATTTTGTTTCTTGCCCTCAAGTAGCCAGCGAACGGACACTGTCCGCTTCGTGACCCTGGGACTTCCAAGCTCTTGCGGAAGACACGTGTTCCTTTGAGGATGTCTTTATGATGAGGGGGATGATACTGCAAAGGCAGATGGCCCCGCTCGAGGCTCATCTTGCCGTGCCGGTCTATTGTTTCAGCCGTGCATTCATTAGGCACGTCTCCTTTGATCCTGCAATCGTGTTTCCGATATCACCCCCTTACACTCTTTTCAATCTGTTGACTATCCTTGTCTTCCTCTGCACCTGTTTCTGACTCTTCCTTAATTCGTTTACAGCCGGAATGGAATGCACTAATGGTGGGAAGATGTACTTTTACAGTTGGGAACCGGCGATACTACTGTAATTATGTTCCGGGACCCTGAATACATGAAAGAGACACCCTATGAAATTTACTGTGGGAACTGGGTTGTAACCTTTTGTTTGCCATGTTGTTCTATGACGAAAAACTGTATAAAAGGAGCGATCCACAGATGCAATTTGAAGCAGTCTCCTAGAACCTACATGCAATGTACTTCTTGTGACTTCTGTGTTCCCTGCAGTAAATAAACCTCGATCTTTGACGCCGAAGGAAGTGTCACGTGTCTCTGTCATTTGTACGCCGGAACAGGTAACCCACGAAGGTTTCAGGTGTTGTCCCCTGGCACCGCTGGGTCTTAGAAAAACCCAGTCCTTCAGTTGGCACCCACGTGGGGCGACATCAGCGGTACCGGTCCAAAGCCCGACGATCGTGAGGAACTTCGTGTGAAATCTCAGAGGGAAGGTGCACCCCGCTTCATCGATCCTGTTGTCGAAATAAGTGGCCCGAAGACTTTTCCCGCGAAGATCCCCGCCTCCTGATGGCTGCGACGGACTGATGCCCTGACTGTTGACCTGTTTTGGCGCCTGGCGTAGACCTTGGTACAGCGAGACGATTGACAGGCCTTCCTGGTGACGCCATTGTTCTTTGAATTAAGTATTTGTGGGTCGCTCCCAGAATCCTTAGTTGTTGTTGGTGCTTAGTTGTTGCATGGTTCCATTGCATTTGTGGTTCTTAGTATTTGGTTCTTAGTAGTTTTATTTGACGACTGCAGTCGCCAAAAGCCGAGGGTTTTTGCACTTTTGCGAGGACATTGAGACCCAATAACCCTTGACGTTTGTGAAACTCGGTTAGTGTGCACGATGCCTGGCCGTAGTACTTTGTTTAGCTGCTTTAGAGGTTGTGGTACGGATTCCCGATTGGAGGACTCATGTCCGATACCTCCAGTTGGAACTCCTGTCTATGAGTTATATAGTCGACATGGAGTGGGTCCTATTGCATATAATGATTGCTGTGTACGCTACACTAAAAATGACGGTGTTCTTAGTTGGCCACCTCATGGTAGTTTCGAAACCCCAATTTTGGATAATCTTGAAGCTGCATTGTTTAAAAGGAAAGCTAGGCCGGCCATGTTCGACTCCTTTCGGTTATGGCGTAAGGAAGCCAAACAGAAGGAAATCAAACAGCTTAAACGTAATAAGAGGGAAGGTATCGTTACAACAATGAGAAATGCAGAGCAGTTTCAGCGAGACAAAGAAGAGAAGGAAAAGGAAGTTTTTGACAGACTACAACGTATGGCGGTGGATAAGTGTTATCCCGTTTTACCGTTGAGTACTGATACAAAGGGAGAGGAAGCAGTAAAGGACCCTTTGTTGTCCTATCTACTGAAGTCGCCACCTCCATATGCACAGGATACTACAGCTCCAGCGGTTCCCCCTGTTCCTCCACCTCTTGTTCCAGCAGCTGTTAATCAGCCTGTCGTTGGTCCTGTCCTTGCGAATCCTCTTGTCCCTATTCCACTACCTGCTACTGTTCCTACTGCTCCACTGCCTATACCTTCTCAGTCTGCTGTTCCCGCTACTTCTGCTCTTTTGACTACTCCTACTGCCCTTGCTGCCCCTGTGTTTGGTCCTCCTGTTGTTACCCCTTTACTTCTCTCTTCTTCCCCGTCTGTTCGGCGACGTATTCCTAATATTGTTGCTAATTTCTACTCTCCTCTTGGACCGCTTCTTGGGTCCGATGTTTCTGATGTTCCTCAGCGACAAAGTCAACTTCCTGGTGGTAGGGAAAGCGATACGCTGATAAAAATGGCGCGAAATTCGATTAGGTATCCTGTTAAAAATCCCCCGCGCATAATTTTTGACACTTTCTCTCAATTCAATGAGCCCACACAGAGATTTGTGTTTGAGGAAATGTGTAAATGTTTACGTGAGGTGATAGAAAATGACGAGGTGAACAATGTACCGTCCGACTTAACTGAACTTCAGCTTCAGTTTTCGAGTGGTATACTTGTGGGTAGGAATGTTCGACGTGCTCTTGAGCATCTTCTATCTTTTCGTCCCACTGTAATACCTCGAGCATTGTTTAAAGACGAAACTGAGGAGTGGATGGCAACGCCTGGTCAGTATCCCATGCGTGAAGTTCCACCAGTGTGGATGCCGGGTGATGCTGCTCAAGTTCCTCCCATTTTGCCACACTTCCAGAGAGTCTGGATACATCTTCCATGGAAGCGATCGGAAGTTTTGCAGGTGAAGCAATCTTTGCCTTACTCCCGCAAAAATCCTGCAGGGTACTATAAAGAGTTGTCGCAATTAGTGGATGCTACGATTATGAATCTTGCCGACATCGACATGTTGTTCGGCAACGTAGTACCGCAACCGGTTTGGGCGAAACTTCGTCAAGAAAATCACGCAGCTGAGTTAGGTGGTGATTGGCCGGCGCTTGTAGCGGCTGACGCATTGCAGGTTGGTGGGGCTAAGCCTGAGCAGTTAATTACGGCTTTACCTCAAAGAATCATTACATTAATGAAGACACTTATGCCAGCAATGAAAGTTAACTGGGATAAACTGTCTGCGTGTAAGCAAAAGAAGGACGAGAGTGTCTCCGATTTCTTTACGAGATTTGAGGAGGCATTCATCGATCACAGTGGTCAAGATATGAGCACTGAGGGAGGTCAGAGGTTGTTTGTGGATAAATTCGTATCGAATTTGTTGCCTGAACTTAGCAACAAATTAAAAAATTCAGAGAGTTCGTGGGCTGTTTCTACCTCTGCTCAGATATTGGCCACGGCTCAATATTATGAAAATAGGGAGAAGGAGGAAAATGATTGTGCGGATAAGAAAACAAAGGAGCTCAAAACGAAAGTGCTGTTAAAGCAAGCGTATCCTCCGCGCTCAAATCAAAATGACTCTCAGCAGCGGAATAGATCGCAGTCGCAATCTACCAGGTCACAATCGCGGAATGATTCTTCTTCGCAGAGATCTATGCTTGGATACAATCAATGCGCCTATTGTAGAGGCGAGGGTCATTTGAAATTTGATTGTCCGGTTTTGCGCGATCGAAACAATGGTAATTCATCTAGAGGAGGTCGTAGTGGTCCTCAACAGGCTTCGCGTGGTAGAGGTCGCGGTGTTACTCAGACTCAAAATGAGCGTTCTAACAATTCATCTGATTCCAATAAGTGGTTTGATCAGCGTGGTTCATCGTCAGGTAGATCCGCACAGTATCATGTGGACGATTTTTACATCGAGCAGGGTACTGATGATGGTAATTACTAGGACAGCCACAGACAAAGAGAGGGAGTAGTATCAGTTCCGGTTGATCAGAGAGGGCCTTACATCGCAGTTGCCACATCGGGCATAGTTGAGCCTTTTCTGTTGGACACTGGTGCAGCAAAAAGTTCCATCATGCATTCGAAACTCCCTGGCGCACCTTTGTCTGGCTTAACAAATGTTTCCGTTGGATTCTCTGGCGCCCCTGTTAGCAATCCAGTTTCTAGCCCTTTGCCCCTTACAATTGGGCCTCGTGAGCTGAAAGCTCCTTTGATTTTGACTACTGGTTGTGGTGAAAATCTTTTAGGCCTGGATTTGCTGAAACGTTTGTATGCGACTTTGTATTGTTCTCCTGCGGGAGTGGAGCTTACGTTGGGTCAGAGAGTGATCTCTCCCATGTACTTGTCATCTGATAAGCTCCCACCGGAATTGAGTTCTCTTCCTGCATCTTTGTGGGCAACAGGTCCCAATGACATGGGCCTGCTTGACATCTCCCCTTATGTTGTTCAACTGAAGTTGAATGTGCGATTGCCACGTATTCCCCAGTATCGTATCTCCCTTGATGGTGAACGAGCATTGTTAGCGATTATCTATGATTTGATCAATAAAGATGTTATCGAGGAGACTCGGGGAAACGTGTGCAATAGTCCTGTGTTGCCGATCTTGAAACGCACTGATCCATTCAAGCCTCCTGTTTACCGTTTTGTTATTGATTTACGGGAGGTGAACAAAATTGTGATTCCTCAGTTCCCTGTGGTGCCTGACATTACGGCTTTACTGACTCTGATTCCAGCATCTGCTTCTTGGTTCTCAGTGGTCGATCTGAAGAATGCTTTCTTTAGCATTCCGATTGCTGAGGAAAGCAGGGACCTATTCGGTTTTTCATTAGGTGGTCGCAGCTTTAGGTTTAAACGCGCTCCTCAGGGCTACTGTGAGAGTCCATCGATATACAGCCAAGCCCTGAAGAGTCATTTTGACGCGTTTGTGTTACCGGCTGGTGCAGCCTTGATCCAATATGTTGATGACTTATTGGTGGCTGCTGACACAAGAGAGGTCTGCAAGACTGCTACGGTGTCTTTGTTACAGCATCTCTGTGACTTACATCACAAGGTGTCACCTTCTAAACTGCAATATTGTTGCCAAGAAGTAACCTATCTAGGTCACTTATTGTCAAAGGAGGGAAGAAGGTTGACCCCAGAGAGATTTGCAGCGATCGCTCGAATGACTGTGCCAACAACCCAGAGAGATGTGCGTGCCTTTCTAGGTATCACGTCATACTGCAGGCAATGGATTCCAAATTTTTCATTGCTAGCGAAACCATTGGTAGCCCTCACGTGCAAGGATGTTCCAACTCCTTTGCCATGGACGGAAGAGTGTCAGAAAAGTTTTTCTGAACTACGTGATGCGTTGTGTTCGGCCCCTGTGTTAGGTACCCCTGACTACAGTAAGCCGTTTACACTATACGTTCACGAGAGAGAGGGTTGTGCGTTGAGTGTTTTGACGCAGCAATTTGGCGGTAAGCAGCGTCCATGTGCATATTTTTCCTCGACTTTGGACCCGGTAGCTAGAGCTTTGCTGAGTTGTCTAAGAGCGACAGCGGCGGCTGCGGTGTCCATTCGACAATCTGCAGGATTGGTCATGGATAATATGCTTACGGTGATGGTTCCGCATGCAGTTGACACTCTCTTAAATCGTACGAAAACTCAACACTTGACGAGTGCAAGGTTGTCCAGTTACGAGTTGACGCTTTTGGCAAGTCACATTCAAATAAAGCGCTGCAATGTCCTAAATCCGGCGATGTTGTTGCCAACCAATATGGAATCAGACGAGGTACCACCACATGATTGTTATTTGCGAACTGAGGAAGAAACGAAGGGTCGTGTTGACCTAAAAAACACTCCATTGGCAGACCCCGATGGTACTTTGTATGTGGATGGTTCGTGTTTTAAGTTGCCAAATGGTGATGTGACGACTGCGTATGCTGTGGTAACGTTGAGTACGGTTGTGGAAACTGCGAGATTGAATCAGAATTCTGCGCAGGCAGCAGAATTAATTGCACTGATGAGAGCGTGTGTTTTGTCAAAGGGAAAGCGGGTGAATGTGTTTACCGATAGTCAATATGCTTTTGGCGTTGCGCATAGTTTTGGTCGATTGTGGCGAGAGAGAGGCTTTATGACATCGCATGGCACGAAGATCCAACACGGACAGCTCGTGAACGATCTTTTAGACGCGCTTACATTGCCCAAGCAGGTGGCGATTATTAAATGTAGTGCGCACCGTAAGGTAACGGATGATGTTGGTCGTGGCGATGGTTTTGCGGATGAGATTGCTAAAGAGACTGCTAGAAACCTTGCAACCAGAATGTATGTGACGAGTTCGGTAAGGTGGCCTGCAGAAACTGGTATGTGTGAGGATACTGTTGAAAGTGTGAAAGCGATTCAGAATGAGGCCACCGAAACTGAAAAGACCAAGTGGAAGGAGAGCACAGGAAAGTTGGATGCGAATGGATGTTGGATTGATTTGTCGGAGAATCGGAGGTGGATGTTGCCAGATGCATATGTGCTAGCTGTTGTGACTATGGCGCACGGCTTGTCACATATTAGCGCGAAAGGTATCTGCAAGTTGTTGTCCCCTGTTTGGAAGAATGATGGTATCGCTAAGTGTGCTGAGAGATTGGTCAAGAATTGCATGGTATGTATGATGTACAATCCTGGCAAGGGCACTCCTACACCCCCTGGCCACTTTGCTCCTCCTACATGTCCCTTTGAAGTAATCCAACTGGACTTCATCCATCTGGAGCGATGTAATAACCTGAAGTACGTTTTAGTTGTGGTTTGCGCATTCTCCTGATGGATCGAAGCTTACCCTCTCAAAGACAATACTGCCCTGTCCACAGCGAAAGTCCTACTGAAGGAATACTTTCCTCGGTATGGAATGCCATGGATTGTATGGTCTGATAACGGAAGTGAGTTTGTGGGGAGTGTGATGAAGAGTGTGTGTAAGGGCCTTGGAATTACACAAAAATTCCACAGCGCCAATCATCCCCAGTCAGCAGGTTTGGTTGAAGGGTACAATGGTACTCTAAAATTGAAACTCGCAAAGATTCAGGCTACGACTGGTCTGTCATGGCCTGATGCCTTGCCTCTGGCTCTTTTGTCGACCAGGGCGACTGTACACTCTCGAGTAGGGCTTAGCCCATATGAGATTGTGTTCGGCCGTCCTGCAAATATTTGGGGGGTTCCTAGACCCAGGTCTTTCGACAGTCTTGAATATCCATTGTTAATTGATTATCTTCATGATCTGACTGCTAAACTGAGGTTAATTCATCAACAGGTCTTTGAAGCACTGCTGGCACAGACGGAGGGTCCTGGCCATCGGCTCCAACCAGGAGATTGGGTGGTGACCAGAAACTTTGGCCGGAAGCGAAACCTAGAGCCGAGGTTTGTGGGACCCTTCCAGGTGCTACTCGCCACGAGAACTGCAGTTCGTTTGGAGGGCCGCAAGCATTGGGTGCACGCCACCCATACCAAAAAGGTACCAATACATTTACCAGCGGACTCGTGGGTGAGGACTGGCATCGTCGCAACAGAGACAGAAACTCCGGTGAACTTTGTGCCGTTCAGTGACGCTCAGCCTATAGGAGACACTTCAGTGCATTCAGATAACTTTGGTGAACCTTTGCCATTGGAGAACTGAAGACTTGAACTATCGTCTGACCGACAGGACTCTGTTCCACAACCTGAACGATTATTTGAAGAGCAGACTCGCCCTGGAAGAAGCAGATATTTTCTTCGTTCCCATACCAAAGACTAATAAAATCTTTTTGCCTTTTTCCCCTTTTTGAAAATTCACGTTACCCCCCATTATCATCTTGAACATTTTTGAACAATTGTGGTTTTTGTTTACATTCTGAGTTCTTTTCCACGTGTGTGTTTTTCCACAGCTAGGAGATTTTGTACTATATTGTTTGATTAAAAGAACCTTACATCCGGGTTGACCGTAGGGCCGTGCGGATACTTCCTTCTGTTTAGCAGGGTCCTGGCACTAGGTCGGAGGCCATCGATTCCTAGGAACTCCTGGGGATTGATAATCGCTACTCAGAACGAAGTGCATCAAGAACGTTGCGGACGGTTTTAGAGGATGGAATTCTCAAAGTTGTCGGAAGTGGAGAAGACTCTTGCGCAAAGATCAGTACTGCATAGGGTTGTACGTACCAAATGCTTTCTGTTTCAGGTGTTCCTGCTGTTCTTAACTGTTTCCATGTTATTGGTGGGTGGAGTATACTATGGAATACAATCGTTATTGCCTTCTGCTTCACCTACTTCTTCTTCTGAACCCAAACCTACTCCCACTGTTTCTCCTCATTCCTTTCACCTTTTACCTCAACACGAGCAGGTTAGACGTCCAACTTCTTCATCAACATCAGTTGGTGATGAACACTACCAACTGTTGGGTATGTGGTTTAATGCCACATACCATGGATAGGGGAATTCCGTACTTGGTCCTTCTTTACAGTTCCCAGGGTTCAGCTCGAGCATTCCAAACAATGTTTCGTAGCGCACTAGATTCCTACCCCCATCGAGAGCCACGCACTGCAGATCATGGTCCTGGCCCGTACCACAAGCCTTTGGCAAGAGCGATTGCCGATTTAGATAGGGATATCTTCGACGCATCGCTTATCCCAGAGGAAGAGGTGCGAGCATACAGAGATCTGAGTGAGGCTGAGTATAGCATGTCAGTGGGTGATCGGCAGCTTAAAAGCTCGTCTCCGATCTGGATCGTACCCCATCTCGGTAACTTCTGTCTGAAAAGTCTTGGCCGAAGTCCGCGAGCTCAGCTTGGGAGGAGTGCCTGTACCGAAACGTATGTTTTACCGACGGCCTCTTCCCCTGTTCTTTTGACTGCCAAGGGTACATATTTTGTGTGTTATGACCGCGCATATACATGGTTGCCTCGCGACTTCTCAGGCACCTGTTATATTGCGAACCTGTTGCCGCCGACCTTCACTGTTGGGTCGGATTATCACAAGACCAGAGTTGTGAGAGGCGTGATTAGCGAAGAGGACACTGCCGGTCAAGAAGCAGGAGACTTCTTTAAGGGTTTCTTGCCGTTTTGGGGACCTATGATCAATAGTAGGAACCTGAGACAGTTGACTTGAGTGGTGGAATCGACTGCTAATATCACTGCAAGTGCCCTTGGTAATCTCACAGCAGAGCTTCAGGCTGACAGGCTTATGACGTTACAAAACCGTATGGTTTTAGACGTTGTCCTTGCAGATAGAGGTGGAGTATGTAAGGTGATCCATTCGAGTTGCTGCATTTTCATCCCTGATAACGCTCCAACTGTCTATCAAGCCATCTCGAAGTTGCATAAGATCTCCGAGTCCATACACGTGGACGTAGGTGATTGGACGCTACTAGGTGGTTTTGGGGCCTGATGTCGACGTGGGGTTGGAAAATTCAGATGATCATTGGGGTTGTTGTAGCATTTCTATTCACGTGTTGTCTTTGTGTACAGTGTGGTCCTGCCTTATGTGGCCTCTGCGCCACGACGTGTATAAGACGGCCACCTGTTACCAAGGAAACATTGATGGATAGGATGATGTTACAGCAGCATCTGGATGGTCTGATGAATATCGAGATCGATTCTGATATCGACTAGTGCTTGCCTACATGAGGGCAAAAGGAGCGTCTGAGGTTCCGTGACAATTGTAAGTGGTGTTTTCGACTCGTTCGAATATGGACGAGTTTGGTGTCTATGAACCGCAAATGACGAGTTTAGTGGGTGTACGCGTTTTCGCTATTCTGACCTAAACCGTTCGTCTGTTTCGTGGGTTTCTTCATCTGAACCCACGGGTTCCATTTTAGATACGGCATCCATTTTGTTTCTTGCCATCAAGTAGCCAGCGAACGGACACTGTCCGCTTCGTGACCCTGGGACTCCCAAGCTCTTGTGGAAGACACGTGTTCCTTTGAGGATGTCTTTATGATGAGGGGGATGATACTGCAAAGGCAGATGGCCCCGCTCGAGGCTCATCTTGCCGTGCCGGTCTATTGTTTCAGCCGTGCATTCATTAGGCACGTCTCCTTTGATCCTGCAATCGTGTTTCCGATGTCACCCCCTTACACTCTTTTCAATCTGTTGACTATCCTTGTCTTCCGCTGCACCTGTTTCTGACTCTTCCTTAATTCGTTTACAGCCGGAATGGAATGCACTAATGGTGGGAAGATGTACTTTTACAGTTGGGAACCGGCGATGCTACTGTAATTATGTTCCGGAACCCTGAATACATGAAAGAGACCCCCTATGAAATTTACTGTGGGAACTGGGTTGTAACCTTTTGTTTGCCATGTTGTTCTATGACGAAAAACTGTATAAAAGGAGCGATCCACAGATGCAATTTGAAGCAGTCTCCTAGAACCTACATGCGATGTACTTCTTGTGACTTCTGTGTTCCCTGCAGTAAATAAACCTCGATCTTTGACGCCAAAGGAAGTGTCCCGTGTCTCTGTCATTTGTATGCCGGAACAGGTAACCCACGAAGGTTTCAGGTGTTGTCCCCTGGCACCGCTGGGTCTTAGAAAAACCCAGTCCTTCACACCTAAAGACACGTGGCGTAATAGGATTGAAAAATCAATTATGTGTTTAGAGTGAAGTCTCTAGTGCTGCATTTAAAACAAGCCTCGCTCTGACAACAAGCCGATCTGAGGCATTATTAATAAAAAAGGGGTAATAGAGGCGTGTTGAATTCCTCATTAAGTGGATTGTCTTGCAGACAGTCTAAGATATGTGTTAATCTACAGACGCGTAACGTAGAGAAATTTAAAAAGACAATTATGCGTCTAGAATGAGGTCTCAAATACCGCATTCAAATCAAGCCACGCTCGGAAACCGAGCCGAGCAAATCTGGGGCATTACTCTTAAGGGGTAATAGAGGCGTGAGGAATTCCTCATAACGGGGATTATCTGCCACTTACCATTAGGACTTGATCAAGACGAGTGCGTTCAGCAGCGCTGCCCGGCGCGAGTGAGCGAGCCGCGAGGTGCAGGCGCTGAATACTTCCTGGAGGCTCGACACGATCCTCCAATCAGGAAGGAGTCACAGCGTTGTGTTGTAAGGGAGTGTGTATAAAGCTAAAACATGAATTTGCTCGTTCCATAGGACCTGTGTTAGATAGTCAACTAAGAAACGCTTCCCGAAATACGGAACACTTTTCTGAAACCTCTGGCCGCGGCAACACCCACATAGCTGAGGGACACCATGCAGGTTATCAATATAATGGTTCAAAAACCCTTTAATAAACACAATCAACTACTTGTAACTATGGACATCGTGTCACTATACACGAGTATTCCTCAGGTACCGGCATTAACAACAATACGGAGAGCCTTAGCAGCAAGACCACAACCAGCGGGAGTACTCACTGAATTTCTGATCGATCTGTTGGAGATCGCGATGACAAAGAACTTTTTTATATTCCAGAACAAATTCTTTATGCAAACCAAAGGAGTGTCTATGGGGGCAGCATTTGCCCCGGACCTGGCGATCCTCTATATGAGTGATTTTGAACAGCACCATATCCTTTCACCAAACAAAACATATCGGAATACCACAGATACATTGATGACATCCTGATGATCTGGACAGGACAGGAACAAGACCTTGAAACATTCCCTCAATGGCTCAACACCCAATCAGAGGACATCAAATTTACCACAAATTGCAGTAATGAATCTATTGACTTTCTGGACATTACCATCAGAGAACGGGAAGGACTGCTATACACCACCTTATACAGGAAACCTAGTGAGAGAAACACTCTACTTAGATACACAAGCCACCACACCCGGGCCCTATGAGATAATCTACCTTTTGGGCAGTTCCTCCGTATTCGGAGGAACTGCACCATGAAAGATGATTATTTTGGTAGACAGTCAAAATATCGAGTTGGAAATATCGACCTACCATAATATCGAGTCTGAAATATCGAAGGAGCATAATATCGAAGGCAAGAATATCGTAGGACAGAATATCGACCCAAGGTAAGTAATATCGAAATACTTAATATCGATGTAAGTAATATCGAAGTTAGTAATATCGATAGCATATATATCGATGTTAATAATTTCGATGACACTAATATCGATATTTGTATTATTTTATAGTTTTTTATTATGTATGTGTTATATGTTTAATTTAAGTATTTAAAATAATTACTATTATATGTGTATACATTTTCTATAATAATATAGAAATTTATAAGGAAGTTTGATGTTTTAGTACCGGAGCGGGTTGTGGGTTTATAGGGGAATAGGGTGGGAAGTAATTTAATTATGGTAAGTTGATTAATAATTAGTAGGATTAATTAATTAATTATAATTATTTACTAATTAATATTGATTAATTGGGAAATAATTAATTGATTAATTGATATATATTTTCTGTAGCGGGATGTGGGTTTATAGGGGAATAGGGTGGGGAGTAATTTAATAATAATTAATTAATTAATATATGTTTTTAAATATTTATAACTAATTAATTGGCAAATAATTAATATTAATTAGTTAATTAATTAATATAATTTTGTACATATTTTAAATTAGTAATTAATTGGTAATTAAATAATATTAGTTAGTTAATTACATTATTAGAGTAATTTATTTATATATATAATTTTTAGTTACTGTCAATTAATTAATTGGGGAAAAATGATAATAATTATTAAATTATATTAATTACAGCTTATGTGCTAATATATTTACTTTATTGTTATTGTTAATTAATTATTAATTGCTAATTAAATAATATTATTTCACTTTGGGTTAAGGAGTATTTTTAGGGTTCAGGGTCATTTTTGGGTTTTTGGGTAAAGGGGTATTTTGAGTGTTTAGGGTCAGTTTTCAGTTTTTGGGTAAAGGGGTATTTTTAGGGTTCTGGGTCAGTTTTCAGTTCTTGGGTAAAGGGGTATTTTTAGGGTTCAGGGTCAGTTTTCAGTTCATGGGTAAAGGGGTATTTTTAGGGTTCAGGGTCAGTTTTCAGTTTTTGGGTAAAGGGGTATTTTTAGGGTTCAGGGTCAGTTTTCAGTTCATGGGTAAAGGGGTATTTTTAGGGTTCAGGGTCAGTTTTCAGTTCATGGGTAAAGGTGTATTTTTAGGGTTCAGGGTCAGTTTTCAGTTCATGGGTAAAGGGGTATTTTTAGGGTTCAGGGTCAGTTTTCAGTTTTTGGTTAAAGGGGTATTTTTAGGGCTCAGGGTCAGTTTTCAGTTCTTGGGTAAAGGGGTATTTTTAGGGTTCAGGGTCAGTTTTCAGTTTTTGGGTAAAGGGGTATTTTTAGGGTTCAGGGTCAGTTTTCAGTTTTTGGGTAAAGGGGTATTTTTAGGGTTCAGGGTCAGTTTTCAGTTCTTGGGTAAAGGGGTATTTTTAGGGTTCAGGGTCAGTTTTCAGTTTTTGGGTAAAGGGGTATTTTTAGGGTTCAGGGTCAGTTTTCAGTTTTTGGGTAAAGGGGTATTTTTAGGGTTCAGGGTCAGTTTTCAGTTCGTGGGTAAAGGGGTGGTTTTTGGGTTCAGGGTCAGTTTTCAGTTTTTGGGTAAAGGGGTATTTTTAGGGTTCAGGGTCAGTTTTCAGTTTTTGGGTAAAGGGGTATTTTTAGGGTTCAGGGTCAGTTTTCAGTTCGTGGGTAAAGGGGTGGTTTTTGGGTTCAGGGTCAGTTTTCTCGACTGTTCCACTCTCTGGAGTAGGAATAGTAATGTTTACCCTTACGCTATCCAACGTTTTATATAATTAATTGTTAAAATATCACATGTTTATTTTATTTTTTATATTACTTACATTTTATGTATGTTATTGTTTTATGTTTGTACATGTATTAGTAAATTAGAATATATTTCATTAATTTACAAATTAGTAAATTAATTATTAATACTTATTGTTCAGTACATATATATTATATCTTTACTGTATATATTTAATTAATGTATTATTAATATATATGTTTTATTTATTAATTTTAAACATTATTAGATACTTTTAAATATGTATATTTTATTTATTAGTGTTATATACTTACTTTTACATTTATATATATTAAAAAAAAATCGATATTTTTAACATCGATATTTTTTACAGCGATATTATTTTTTCGATATTTTTGTACTTACCATGTTGTAGATAGGATGTCGATATTTTTGCCCTCGATATTGTTGACTCGATATTCTTGTAGGTCGATATTTTTGTAGTCGAAATTCTGTCATAGATCCGATTATTTTGCTGAATCTGATGAACTTATCTACAGGCTGTTGGAAAGAGGATACCCTAAAAGACTGGTCAAAAGAGCACGCAAGAGAGCGTGGTATAGCGACAGGGAAACCTTGCTTATACCAAGGAACCGACAACTCCCGGAAAACAGGATGATTTGTGTCACCACCTATTGCAGTAAGAGCAACGAGATCCGTAAAATAATCAACAACCATTGGAGCATCATATCAGATGTAATTGAAGTACCGGATCCCCCAATGCATGCTTTCAAAAAAGCCAAAAGCATTAGAGACCTCGTGGTCCGCTCCATGTTGGACACACCACCAGCCCCAACAATACAAACAATGTGGAATCTACCTAATATAATTGGGAATTACAGATGCACCAGTTGTAAAGCCTGTACACTTTGCATAGAAACAAAGACTATCACACACAATAACGTTACCATTGATTTGAAAACCTTAACAAATTGCAATAGCAATGGAGTGATCTATGCCATCTTCTGCCCATGCGGCCTGATCTATATAGGTCAGACTAAACAGAAGATTAAAAACAGAATACTGCAACATTGCAGTAGAATTAGATGCCAAACAATGGGGGCGCCCTTAGTTGACCACTTTCTGGCAAAGACCCATTCTCCTGAATCCCTCAAATGGGTGGTCATTGAAAAAATCACACTGGGACCTATGGGTGGTGATCTAGACTCCATTTTGAACACAAGAGAATGTAAATGGATGCAACAATTTGATTCTGTACAAAACGGACTGAATGAGATGGATGTAACCTTCTCTCAAATGGCTTTGATCAACTGTGACTAAACCCTTGGGCATATTTACAGTGTCTTATATGCTCCAGGTGTCTCTGTTGTGATTGAATGTTGAACATATCCATGTGCTGGCATGTCAGGTAAAATACTCCAGTGATTCCATTGGGAAAAACTGTCTGTAACCCACCATTAATGTTTGACAGGAATATTTCACCTCTTGAGAGTAATGGTGGAACGTTCCCGAGCTGACCCACCATATGTTGTCTATCACATTGGTTTTTACTACATGCAAATAAGCCATTATTGACTGTACCCCTATGGCTAAATGTGTCTCGCAAAACTGTTTATAGGTTGACAAGCACTGGTTAAATATATACCGTTCGAACTACTATGCCTATATAAAGTCACTATACATTACTTATGGCAATCTGTGTCACTGATATCCACCACCTAATGAGCCAATGTACAGCATACACATGTACTACTATGTCCAAACGTGTCATGTATCAATTCAGTGAACCCCCCGGGCGTAATTGCATATGACCTAAAATGATCCGACATCAACAACAAGGTAACACACTAGATGTATCTCCAAAGACGGCCCCTGCGACGTATTTGCATATGACCTAACATGTTCCGACATCAACATCAGCCTGTAAGGTAACACACTAGGTGTATCTCCTAAGACGTGACACATGAATGTGTTCCGTATTTCGGGAAGCGTTTCTTAGTTGACTATCTAACACAGGTCCTATGGAACGAGCAAATTCACGTTTTAGCTTTATACACACTCCCTTACAACACAACGCTGTGTCTCCTTCCTGATTGGAGGATCGTGTCGAGCCTCCAGGAAGTATTCAGCGCCTGCACCTCGCGGCTCGCTCACTCGCGGCCGGGCAGCGCTGCTGAACGCACTCGTCTTGATCAAGTCCTAATGGTAAGTGGCAGATAATCCCCGTTATGAGGAATTCCTCACGCCTCTATTACCCCTTAAGAGTAATGCCCCAGATTTGCTCGGCTCGGTTTCCGAGCGTGGCTTGATTTGAATGCGGTATTTGAGACCTCATTCTAGACGCATAATTGTCTTTTTAAATTTCTCTACGTTACGCGTCTGTAGATTAACACATATCTTAGACTGTCTGCAAGACAATCCACTTAATGAGGAATTCAACACGCCTCTATTACCCCTTTTTTATTAATAATGCCTCAGATCGGCTTGTTGTCAGAGCGAGGCTTGTTTTAAATGCAGCACTAGAGACTTCACTCTAAACACATAATTGATTTTTCCATCCTATTTCGCCATGTGTCTTTAGGTGAACGCATAATTCAGACTGTCAGTAAGCACCTTGTCTATTCCCGCCGATTTAACCTGTTAACAATCCAGCCGTTGTATTACAATAGGACTCGTTTTCACAAAACGAAACCTTTTTTCTTTAATCCTCAGAAATAATGCATCTGGAGGAGCTAATCAAACGGACATGAAAAAATATGTACTGACAGAGTGAAAGCCCCGGATGTCCCAGTAAGTGCTCTCTTGGTTATCTCGCCGAGCACATTATTGATAGGGTTACATAAGTAACTTGGTACTTATACCTATACCTTCAATTTTTAAACACCTCTAGGTCACTTTTAACTACTGAGGAACCGATGATGGTCCAACCCCAATAGGCCACTGGACGGCCCAACACTAAGTAAGAAGCCCACTTCTAAACTGAGCTAGTTGCAGTACTACTGTGCTCCACACTTAAGTCTTGATACATTCCTTTTTATAATTGTATCATCTTTAGGAGCTCCTGCATCCTTAAGTCCTGAAGAAGACCCCAGCATGAGGCTTCAATCAACCCTTAATCCAGGGGTCGAAACGTAGACCGGATTGTACTTACTCGCTGTAACAAAGGAAGCAACCCATGGATAAATACAGATCCCATGTTAAAGAGTCATATGGAACTAATGAACGAAATTAGTCTGTAAAGGTTGCATTGAATATCACTGTGATTGTATGAATTTGAATTTAAAAATATTTATATAGCGCTCTACTACCAAGCGGTTTCTTGGCGCTTTTGGACTGCGAGGGGTAACAGGAGCGGGGGGGATCAGACCTTGTAGGCTTGGGAAAAGAGCAGAGTTTTGAGACCCTTCCGGAACTCAGTGTAGGAGGATGTCAACCGGAGTTCCGTCGGAAGGGAGTTCCAGAACGCAGGAGCGAGAACTGCAAATTTAGTTCCTCCGGCCTTTTTCTTTCGAAAACGGGGGGTAGTTAGCAGGGCCAGGTTGGTAGATCGAAGCTCTCTGCCAGGTATGTAAGGTTTGATGGCGGAGCAAATAAACTCCGGGGCGGTGCCCATTTTGGCCTGGAAGGTGGTACAGCCGAGTTTAAACAAGGCTCGCTCTTTTACCGGCAGCCAGTGCAATGCCTGCATTAAGGGGGTAACCCGATGGAATTTGGGCAGACCGTGGATCAGGCGGGCTGCCTGATTCTGCACTAGCTGCAAACGGTGAATAGCGTAGGCTGGAGCGCCATTGTAAGTGATGTTGCCGTAGTCAAGGCGCGAGAGCACCATGGCCATCACTATAATTTTTAACGCAGGCAGAGAGAAGAAACGAGAAATCTTCCTGATGGTTCTCAGGGAAAAGAAACAAGACGAAACAACCGAGGTGATCTGTGAATGAACAGAAAGTGAGGAATGGAGAAAAATACCAAGGATTTTGACCTTGGAAACTGGGAGCGGAGGGGCACCAAGTGAGGAGGGCCAATGGGAGGGGGACCAGGGGCTGCAACCACCTCCAGTCAAGACTAACTCAGTCTTGTCTGGATTGAGTTTGAGGTGGTTGCAGTTCATCCACTCCTGGATGAACAACATGACGGACTGGACGTTCTGGGAAGAGGAAGAGGAATGGGAAAGGTTAAAAATTAGCTGGAGGTCATCGGCGTAGTTAAACACCGTGACCTCGAGCTGCTGTAACATAAAAATTAGAGGGTAGATGTATAAATTAAAAAGAAGAGGGGAAAGTGAGGAACCTTGGGGGACTCCACAAACAACCTTGCGAGGGGCAGCGGTGAAGCCAGCTAGGTGAACCGCCTGAGCCCTATCGCTCAGAAAGGACTCAAGCCAGGCGAGGGCCAGGCCCTCGATGCCCGCCGCCTTGACACGGGTGAGAAGGATGGAATGGTCCACCGTGTCAAAAGCGGCGGACAGATCTAAAAGAATGAAGGCCTGCGGACAATTAGTGGCAATGCCCTTGCGTAGGCTGTCCATCACTGAGGTCACCACCCTCTCAGTGAAGTGGAGCGGGCGAAAGCCGGCCTGCCTGGAAGAAAGGCAGTGGTTGGTCTCCACATAGGTGCTGAGGGTACTGGTCACGTGGGTTTCTAGAACCTTGCCCAGGTAAGGCAGGAGGGAGATGGGACGGTAATTGGAAGGGGAGGAAGGGTCAGCACCGGGTTTTTTGAGAATGGGAATGATAGCCGCGAATTTGTGAGCAGCAGGGACCGCTCCGTTACTGAGCGAGTCGTTCAAGAGTGTGAGGGAAGGAGTAGGGCAGTTTAGGAAGATATCTCTTAGGATGTGAGCAGTGGCAAAGTCAAGGGGAGAACCTGACTTTACCTTTTGAAGCAGAGGGAAGAGCGTAGCCTTGGTTAAGGGAGGAATGGAAGTGAGTTTGGACGTGACAGCGGGCGGGAGAGGGTTGGTGAATGTGGGGGAGGGAAGAGGAATATTAGCTTTGATCTTTGCGACCTTGTCAATGAAGAAATCATTGAGTGAGTCGCAAAGCGGTTGGGAAGGGGGAATTGAAGCTGCGGCTCTATTGGACGAAGCCAGTTCATGTACTGTGGCGAAGATCTCCTTAGTTCGGGATTCCGCTGCCATTATCCTGTTGGAGTAGAACAGGGTCTTAGCATCAAGGATACCTTGCTTGTATGCCTTGAGCGCGGAGAGATAAATAGTTTTTTTTAAGGGGCAATATTCTCTTCTCCATGCACGCTCTGCTCTACGAGCAGCCAGTTTCATTACCTTGAGGTCAGAAGTGAACCAGCGGTTAGCGGCATGAGCTCGCTTAACCGTGATCCGCCTCAAGGGGGCGAAGTCTTCGCCAGCCTGGGTCAGCCACCCATCGATAGTGGCCAACTGATCCGAGGCGGCGAGGCCAGAGAGATCAGGGCAAGAGTTAGCTAGGGATGAGTGGAAAGATGGCATATCTGCCTTACCCCATTTCCTAACCCAGGTGTTCTTGGGAAGGGGAGGTTTAACCACTGGGGCTAAGGCAAGGGAAAAAGAAATTAAAAAGTGGTCCGACCAAGGACAAGGGGAAATGGTGGGGGAGGAGGTAGGGATGTTTAGGGTCCAAACCTGGTCGAGTGAGTGGCTGTGCACGTGGGTAGAACTGTGAACATGGGGGGTGAAGTTGAGGCTGGTCATGAGATCGGTGAACTCTTTGGATTGGGAACTTTCGGCGGGATCGTTGGGCCAGAAGTTGAGGTCGCCCAGGACCAACACTGATGAGTTATTAACGACCAGGGTTGCGAGGATGTCTTGGAGATCAGAAACAAAAGTGGGTGTGAGGTGAGGGGGACGGTAAATAAGAACAGCAGTTAAGGGAGTCGCGTGGGAGGTAGCGCGAACTATCAGTATGGTAGTATGGTCACAACATCCTTTACCCAGTCCTCACCTTTACCCAACCACACCCATCCCGTCTAACTGTCTCTTTTTCTTGTCACTTTGAGCACGTTGAAATGTTTACCATGTAGATAATATATGTGAATGGAACCCACAAGAAAGTCTTTATACCAATTTGATTGAGACTTACGTCCTCCAGGCTTTGCTTGACCCAATGAAGCAATTGGTTTTTTGTATTTTGTATTACTTGTGGTACTCATTGGAAATATTTCTAAGCACACCTATCACTAGAATGTTTGAACAAAAATATTTTTTGTACTGCACAGAAAGAATCTCAAAATAATTCATTAACGTAAATGTTTCCATGATGAATTCGCTGTTATAATCAATAGACCCCGACCACTGTACACATACTTATCTTAACTGACCCAGGTCAGGGAGTTCTTAGGGTATACCCCGTTGCAAACTCACTACTACTTATTATTGGCCACATGTTGTGGTTTGACCAGGTCGATGGACACGACTCGGTTCTCCTATTTACCAGTAAGGGGCACTAGTACTACTGTTCTTGTTCCTTGAACTGCTAAGACAGGTACTGCTTTTCTGTAGGAAGGCCCAAATTCCTTCTTCACCGCTACCTTTTCCCTGACTAGATCCCCAATCTTTGAAATCCAGACAGGTCTAGCTGGGACAGGTGGGTTTTTTTCAGTGGCTGTTGGCTTTTTTTTTTACTTTTTTTTAAAATTTTTGAAAACCTTTATTGTGCATGAAATAAAGAACAAATACGGGCCCACAACCATCCGGCCGGCCACGAACACTCATGAAGCACTAGTGCATGCAATACGGCGACACAGTAATGCGTCACACCATCAGCTAAAGTTTCGAAAGCAAACTGGGAAGTGCCGCAATACCATGACTCAGGAGCATTGAAGGTTAATTTTAAATTTTGTTTGTGCAACTATTGAGTCCAGGTCGTGTTGTTCCTTAATCATGAAAAATAATAAAATAAGAGCAAGGTCCATGCAGGTGGGACAAGACAGTAGCTACAGTTCCAACCGATCTCACATCCCCACAATCAAGTCCCCACCAGGCAGGATGGCAGCTAGATATCCACACTACAGAGTATTAGTCCCAACATCACATTCGTATCCCCGCCGCCACCCATCCCCCAGTATGCCTAAACACGGGCCAAGATGAAAGAGAAAATTATAAAAGAAGATCATAAATAGGCACCATAGAAACTAACAAAAACTAAATATAACCCCCCACCCTACACACATGCAGAGGCTATGGCCTGCCCCCCCCCCCCCCCCCCCCAGCAGAGTGTCTGTCGCCCCATAAACCCGAAATATAGTAAGAAAAGAGAAAAAGGAGAGAAAAAGAAAGAGAAAGCAAAGGAAAATATAAACCAGTGATATAGGGAGCAAGAAAAGAAATTCTATCCTAGAACTCCCACTAAAGAAAGACCGGAAGGAGGGCCGTTACATATACGCTCGGACATCGCCGGCTCAATAAACATTCTCCACCCCAATATCGGCATCAAATAGATTCACCAAAGGTCTAACCATTAGGGAGAGTCAACTAACATTACACGATGTTACAATCCAAATTCGGGTCCCTCACAGCCTCCACCCGCCAGTATATCAATTCAGCAAGGGGACCGCCTAGCCCTGGCCCGATCTGGGACTCATTCTCTCACCCACCCAACGTGGCAGTCCAGTGCAGTCCAAGGTGACGAAAGAACATGGCCGCCTCGAGGATGGGGGAGGTGCATAATCACTGAAAGAGCGTCGCCTGTCCTCTAGAAGTGTTTCTCCCTTGGTCACAAACTCTTCCGAAGCACCAAGCGACAAAAGTCACGAGGCAGGGAGGTCAAGGCCCCTAAGGAAGGAGCAGATGACGAGGCATGAGGACAGGTTGCTAGTGACCAAAGCAGCGAAGCTAGTACACGAGGCAGGCAGTCAGTCACGGAACAAAGGGGAGACAATGTTGCAGCAGCAGACCTGATGGGTGGCAACGAGTCGTTACAAGCCGCAGCAGTAGTTACCTGAACCGCAACAGTAGCACACGGAGGCGGCGGTGTGCTGGTTGACTGTAGCAAACCCAATTCCAGACTCTGTCGGGGATGGACCCCCTGCTCCCGACATAAAGCATGGGCACATGCATCGATTTTCACATCCAGTACATTGTAATTGCGCAACATCTCCGATCGCAGCTCACCCAAGATCGGCAACACATCTCTGTAGGTCCATTCTGGCTGTAACTCCCGCAGCTCTGCACTCCCGGAGGAAGGGTGTGATCCGGCCCCCTGCACGAAAGTGTGCTCGCAGTCCCAGGATGAAGGCGCGTAGTCATCCCCACAGCGCCGATTAGCAGGCATCACCATCTTGCCCTGAGTCCACTGGAGTGCCGGGGGGGGGGGGAAAGGGGGCCGCGGGACACGACCGGTCAGCAGCTGTCGTCCCCGGAACACACTGTATCCCCCTCGGTCTGCGGCGTAGTCAGGGAACTGCTGGCCGTATGGTAGACAGGCTGAATAAAGAGGGGCTCACCGGTGCCAGGCAGAATAACGTTGGGAGCCGACCAGCATCATGGCGGCTACGAACAAAGGAACCGCAGGCAAAGCACTCTCCCCCCTGTCCCGGTGCAACTCCGTGTACACTCGGCGAAATATCGAAGGCAGGCGTCAGCCGGGCTGCATTCAGGTGTAAGCGACCCCTCGTAGTAACACAGCCTCCGTAGCAGATCAGTCACCTCGGGGCACGCGAGGTCCGGCAAGCGCTGTGGGGCAGGCGGGGTCCCGGGCAAGAGCGATCCGTCCGATAACTTCTGTCCCGGGCGGGTGGAGAGTTCGGAGGAACACCGTCAGAGCCAGCTCCGCTTCCCACACATTTCGATTCAAAAGAGGATCAGGATAGCACGCAGGATTTAGGTGCGGGACTCCAGGGCCGGCGGTGCCGAGCGGCCGCACGTCCGTTCAGGTCGCCATCTTGGCTCCTCCTCCGGCTGTTGGCTTTTTTGTTGTGTTACTCAGACTTCTTCTTGTTTCATTTAAGTCCTGTAAAACAGCCAAACAATCTTTGACATCAAAGGGTTTTTGTTCCACCACTGAAGTTTGACAATCGAGGTCTTCGATTATCATTCTAGTACCAAACAGTAATTCATAAGGAGTGATTCCCCCCACAGAATTTCTTGGCAGATTGTTAAGACTACGTTGGACACTTATTAAGTGTTTGACCCACCCATCATCCAAACCTAATACCTTAGCTGTTATGGATTGCTTTATGTCACTGTTTTTTCTTTCCACTACCGCATTACCCTCAGGATGGAAGGGACTAGAATACCGCAATGCAACGCCCAACCTAACCATAGCTTCCTTGTGAGCTCGAGAGCTAAACGCAGGACCATGGTCAGAATGTAGCTTGCCGAGTGCGTATGTGCCGATAAAGACTCGCAAATCCTTTATAACAGTTCTGATGTCAGCCGAGCGCTGGGGCCATAACCAAATAAATCTTGTGCAGGAATCCACCACGACCACAATATATTTATAGTTGCTTTCCCTAGTTAAGGGACCACAGTGGTCCAGGTAAACACATGCTAGCGGCTTATCTGAAATCAGAAGGGGCATCTGTGCAGGACGTTTCACTGTAGTAACTTTTATTTTCTTGCAGATTTCCCATTCTAGAACATAGTTTCTAGTTTGTGTCCTTAGGCGCGGCCACCAGTATCTCTGTTTTAATAATGACACTGTGGCGGAAACTCCTGCGTGTGTAGATGCGAGCCCTTCATGTGCTGCTACAATTAGTCCTAACCTATGTTCCATGTTTGGGATTGCCCTATCCTCCACTCCAGGGATTTGAGCAAAAGAAACATTATTTGCATCAGTTATATATGAGTACTTTACTGGAAAGCCTTTCGGGAGTGTCTTACCACTGTCTTTGACTGAAGCAGTGACAGCTTGCATTATTTCGCTGTCTATTTTTGTTTTTGACTGGGTGATTGCAGCTACAGAAGCCGTTTGCACAGCTGCCTTTGCGGCATCATCAGCCAATGAATTCCCTGCAACGTGAACGCCATCACGCTGATGACTCAGTGTACGAAACACGTGAGTCTTTTGTAGCTCTTTCTGTAAAAAAACGACTTGTTCCCAAAGCATTTTATGCATGATTGTGGCACCTTTAGCGTCTTTGAAGCCATTCTGAACCCAGTTCTGCAAGTATTCATTGCAAGATTGTACGCAGTATTATGAATCGCACACTATGAGTGTGGGGAATTCGCGATCAGTATTTTCAAGCGCCATCTTGAAAGCCTGTAGTTCAGCTCGCTGAGCTGTACAGTCTCCGAGTGACTGTGAATTTGCCTTCGCCCGCCAGCGACCTTTAACAATCGTGCACGCAGCACTATAGGCTTGTTTACCCCCAATTGCAGGCTGTGCTGATCCGTCTGTATATATTATACATCTGTAAATTTCAAGAGGCAGAATTTCGGTAGGCAGAGGACATTCGTGTTTGTATTGGAGAAATTGTTGTGTTTTCAAGCTGGGGTCAAAAACGTATTCAACGTCTGTTGCAGCAAGAGAGTTAACCCATTGTATCCATCTCGGATGTAAAGCTTTAGCATTTGGGATGCTTGCTTTAGTCACTGCCTCTAGGGCAGATACAGGTGTAACGATCATTATGCGTTCACCCTGCGCGAGAGCTCTCTCTTTTGCTACTGCAGTTTGAACCGCTGTCAGAATTTTCTCAGTAGAAGGGAATTTCATTTCTGCTTGTGTGTACAGGTGTGATTTGTATGCTATTGGTACCTTTTCTCCCTCATTAAAGGTCAGGTACGTGAATCCGCATCTTCCTGGGATGACTCGGATTGCAAGGTTGCGAATGTTTTCGCATGTCTGTAACTGTTTTTTAGCTAACATGTCTGTTTGGACTGAACGCAGAATTTCTGTGTGTGCTTGAGTCCAATTAGTTGGTTTAAAATCAGATTTGATTATTTCGTAGAGAGGTTTAACCCTTTCTGCGTAATTTAGAACGTAGGTTCTTCCAAAATTCAGGAAACCTAGAATGGACTGTAAGTTTTTCCGCGTTCTTGGAGTTTGGAGCAGCGCACATTTTTCTAGAAAGTTTGCTGCCAGGCTTTTGCCTTCACTCGATAACTCGTATCCTAAAATAGGACGTTGAGGTGGGCAATTCGTGATTTCTTAAAATTGAATTTATACCCTTCAGAGGCGAACCCAAGTATTATGGTGTTCACTCTTTCCAAGTGCCTGTCCAAGTCGTCATCTGTAAGATAGATGTCATCGACATAAGATAATGCCTCATCATCGTTCGTTTGTAGTAACACTGTTACCCTGGCTGAAAATAACCCTGGACTAGTCTTGAATCCTTGAGGGAGAAGGCAAAATTGCCACTGCGTCCCCATTATTGAGAAAGCGGTCAGATGCCTGCTTTCAGGTGCAATGTTTTTACAGAAAAACCCATTTGAAATATCTAATGTGGTTTTATATTTTTTGTGCACGATGTTATTCATCAATGCTGCACTGTGTGCATTTTGTACTGCAAATGTTTTGCAACAAGAGTTTAAGTGTCTGTAATCCAATACTAGACGATATGAATTGTCTGGTTTGGAGACAGGAAACAAAGGATTGTTCATTGACGAGGTGCATGTTTCAATCACCGCTTGGTATTCAAGTTGATTTAAAATGTCCCCGACTTGTTTTTTAGCTTCTTGCTGAACTAGGTACTGCCTTTGTGCAGCAGGGTGATTTTTTAACTGGATTTTATGGTGAGTAGAATCCTCATCCCATCCCACATGATTTTTATATAATGCTGGAGCCTGAGCTACTGCCCATTTTCTGGCATAAGTATATTTTTTATGAATTGGAATATGATTTGAGAAGGCCAGCATAATCATCTCTTCGCCATGTGGGCACTCCCACAAATTCAGGTGGCCAGTCTTGTTCAGCTAGAAGAATGTCATAGCCCTTAGAGAGCTTTTCCCAAAACAGTGCTCTAATTTTTCTAGTTATGTCCCCCTCATCCGGAGAGTTACTTCATATAACTTGTGGGGTACACTAACCCTGGTATCTGCAGTTTCAACCTGAATGTATTCATTCAAGTCCACTGTCTCCAGATGATCCTTCAGGGTCCTGTGAACTATGGTGACTTCTGCTGCGCTGTCTAGCATTGTTTGAGCCCACTCCCAGTTCTTGAGTTGTGTCGTCAAGATCCTCAGCATGTCTGATCGTTATGCTTGCTACCTTCTTTTTAGGAAATTTAGCTTTTTTACTTCGGTGAACGGGTTCTTTGTCTTTGGACTTGACGCGTTCCTCTTTGTGTTCTGACCGTCCTCTTCTTTCCGATTTCTGTGAGGAAGAGATCGAGCGGGACGTGTATCATTATCTTGATATCTGTCAGGTTTTTTCAAATTATCCCTATTCTTAAGGTTATACCTTTTTTCAGAGGGTTCCCGTTGGGGAAACCTACCTCCCTGTTGAAGTGTCTGTTTGGTATTTTCCCACTTCTTCTTAGGAGTAGTGAGATTATTTTTAATAAACACCTTTTCAGGATTTCTGTTAATTCCGGTTTTACTGGTTTACCACCCACACTATCTCTTCCTAATTCTTCATAAGATTTTTCAATACTTCTAGCAAGCTCATACAGTTGATCTGTTATACCTGTTTCTTTTAACTTTTGGCGGATTGCCATGGATGGGGCTTCACCTTTAATGTTAGCTAATAATATAGCTGAGACCTGTTTGAAATCTTTCAGTAATTTCATACCTAGATTTAAGGCCGGTTCTGCCCCGTATTCATTTTGAATCTGCCTCAGAAAGTCTGGTATCACCGCCATGGATAGTCCACCATGTGTTTTTGTGTAGATTGAAGCAAAGACTGTACCCCAAGTGTCACAGTCCTCCACATGTGGTGCTATCCCCATTGGTATACAGATTGTCAGAATTCTGTGTTTCTCATGAGGTGTACTATCAGGGAATACTGCCTCTATCTGAGTAATTTTCTGAGCTAACCAGAACGGAATTTGTTCCCTCTTTGTGGGTAATTTACCTATGACTGATTGTATAGTCTGTGGTGTAATTTTGTTTGTGTTCCCCTGATGAGGGGTGTGCTGTGGAATCCTTATAGCAGGTTGGACTGTTAAAGTCCTCATGACATATTGAACCAATAGTCTGTGTATTTTAATTAACTGTTTCAGCTGAGCTAACAGTTCTGGACCTGTCATTCCGTTAATGTCAGGATGTGGTGTATAGCTGGCTAGTACCGGCCATGTTGCTCCTGGTCTACCTAGTGGACCGAGCCTGGTAATGTGATTTTGATGTTGTAGGGCGCCATTAAACCAGAGCTAATGCTCTTGGTAAGTTAGTGGAATTTCAACGTCATCGAAAGGAACGTATTCTCCTGGATTTGCTTGTGGAAAAGTGATCCATGAATAGAATACCTCTGTCTGACGATATTTATGTGCCTCTATTACAAATATAACGTTACCACCTCTCGATGATACCTCATTTTCTATAAGTTTTATAGTTATGGTTTTCCTTATATCTGCCAGGATGATTATTGCATCATCGTCGTTTTCATTAAACCCCGTAACGTCTGAACCCGGTTGGTGCGCATTTACTGCAGCTTTCACCGGTTGCGTTGTTGTCGCCATTATCCAACATTTGTTTAATGAAAGTTTGCAGAACAAGTTTCAAGGAAACAAAGATTAGGTCACAATATTTTGGAACACTGTATCCTTCAAAGTTGAACAAACCAAAAACGAATACTTAGGATTTTCGTCCTACTCAGTTCTGGCGGATATTATCCTTTTACCCACTCCAGACGTCTTTTGGAGTATTTACGGGAAAAAAAGGCTCTGTGTGAAAAGCACCACTGAGTTACTCTAGTATCTAGCGTTAAATTATCGCCTTACCAAACGTTGGGCGCCATGTAGTGTAGTTCCTATATTCCCAATAGGCTCTGCGCATTGGAATAATATATACTGTAGTTTAGACGTAGGACTGAGGTCTACTAGGTCTCTACCAAATATATTAAACTTAATAGTGAGTGCCAGCTAGCTCAGAGGTCACTAGAAACTTTCTCGAGTTCACAAGAAGGGATTAGTTTCTGACAACCGCATAAACATGACAACTTTGCTTCCCAAGAATAAGAAATCAAATCTCTAGAGATGCGGAAACAATAGATAACTATTTCACTCAGTCAATCGTGCATGCTTCGTTTCAACAGAGATGCAGAGAAATAGAGAGACAGGCGTTTTCAATAAAATATTTATTGAACAGTCTTCTTTTTCAAGCATTGGAAATGAACTACTACAATCGTAATACTGGTTATAAATTACACAGCATATAATACACACAGTATTATAAGTAGTACTGTAAAAGCATGATATGGTTTCTAAGCCATAAAAGTGCATAAAATGTATAGAATACATACAGTAATAAATAATGATAAAAGTACTCAACTGGTGCTTCTAAAATACGCCTACCCCGGTGTACCGAGCCTAAGTCTAGTACGAGGGAAGAAGTAAGTGAGGAGTAGTCTAAGTTTAGTAGTTCTCTGCCAGGAATCTATTCCAAGAATTCTCTAAGAGGTCTAAAACTCTATCATATCGACTGCTCAATGTTGGAGTCTCTGGAAATGCCCTATATGGTTGAGATCTTTCTTGAGCGGAAGAACCTTCCAGGTCTTCGATGATGACTCTTGCTCCACCAGCAAACCTCTGAGCTGCGGGGTGCCCCAGGGGTCCTCCCTAAGCCCCACGCTGTTCAATGTGTACATGAGACCGCTGGCTGGGATCGGCCGTCAATATGGTATCAAAATCATATCATATGCGGACGATACCCAGCTCGTGGTCTCCCTGGCACTGAAGAGCAGCAGGCTCCCACAGGCCAACATGGCATCCTGCATGGAGGAGATAAAAAGCTGGATGACAGCTTCTTCTCTAAAACTGAATGGGGACAAAACCGAGATCATGCTCCTCGGCCCTCCCTCCCCCACCACCATCACCCAGTTATGGCCCTCCAGTTGGGGTCCACCCCCTCCCCGAAGGAGGACATCAAGAGCTTAGGAGTCTGGCTCGATAAAACCTTGACTCTTAACACCCAGGCAACGAAGAACTCAGCTATCTGCTTCGGGTTAATCCAGATGCTAAAAAAAATCCTTCCTATCCTACCCCTTGAAGCCAAACAAATTGTCGTCCAGGGCCTCATACAATCACGGCTTGACTTCAACAATGCCCTCTACCTGGGAGCACCAGAATACGTATTAGATAAGCTTCAACAGACCCAGAACTGCGCAGCCCGGACCCTACTCTAAATACCCATTTCCAATCAAGCCTTCCATAGAGTTGGCCCCCAGATCAACCACTCCCTTCTCACCCCCTACTGCCCCGGTAAACAACTTCGCTCCTCGAACGCCTGCCTTGCCACAGTCCCCCGAATCAAAAGATCCAGGGCAGGAGGCAGGTCATTCGAGCTCAACGCTGCCAAGCTGTGGAACTCCCCCCCCCCCCCCCCCCTCCCTAAGATCTAATCAGATCCTCTCTTCGTTCCGCAAAGAACTAAAAACCTTCCTCTTCAGAAACTAAGTCCCCCCTCCTCCCCCTTAGAGTAATATGCCCTCTATTCAGCGCTTGGACGCCTTTGGGCAGCAGCCGCGCTATACAAATCCCCTTTTCATTTCATTTCATTTCATTCATTTCATTTCATTTCATTTCAATCAGCTCCGTACCTTAGTTTTAGAATGAAGGAGGTCTTGTATCTCTCTCTCAGAACTCGATTTCCCAGATACCCGCAAGTGTAATCTGGAAACACTGGAGCTGGATTTCTCAGCAAGAGAAAAGACAGCGTCTCTCTCAGTGCGTCAGCTGGAGGATCGGCTTCCTTCGGCACTTGCTACTGCAGGACGTCGGGCAAGTAGATAGTCGATCTGCTCCAAACCACTGTGTGCTTGATTGGGCAAACCTGAGCATATTTATACTTTGAAGGTGCCGTGTTTGACGCATGTTTGGACTTAATATCGCCGCTCAAAGACTAAATTCTTCGAAAACGCCAGGAGTTCTTGGAGAACTTAATATTCAAGCAGGGGGAAGTTCCTAACTGCTGAAGGCGGGTTTTTCCAAGAAATCGTTGTTAATTCTCGGAACCTAGTGGAAGTAGCCATGCCGTATTTGGGCTGTGTGGCTTAGTCCAAATAGGGTAGTGATTTCTATGCCTATATAAGGATATGATAAAGTATACCTATATAAGGCCGTGAATCAGGAAAATGACACTATGGGCCTAGATTTGATTACAACACCACTGTCATCCTGAACTTAGACGACAATGACATCAAGTGCCAAAGACAATTGTCCAACAATTAATACCACAAGAAATTGTATACAGATCCCACAGGATCCCTGGCCAAGAAGATACAAATTCTGGTCAATGAAACGATCTCCAACGGATAGATCACGAAGGATGAAGTAGATTTTTTGGTAAAAGCTACAACCACAATCTCATACTTCTACAGCCTTCCAAAAATCCTTAAGAATGTGCAACCTCCTTTGGGACAACCTAATGTGTTTGGCATTGGCTCTCGTTTAGAACCTTTAAGCCAATTCTATGACCTTTATCTACAACCCTTAGTTCAGGACACACTAACATTCCTAAACAACACAAAGGAAACCCTTTGCCTAGTTGACAACCTTCCCAACCAATATGAGATCACCGTACTCGTTAACCTCAATGTGGAAGCTGTCAAAGGGATTTGGAGCACCCTGCTGACACGTCACAGCTGAATTACCTCATGCATCATGGTCGATGTGGTTCAATGTTGCTCGCTTCACACACAGTTCTCACAGTTTGTTGGCCAGTGCCAGTACCAGTATTCTTTTCAATTGTATCCCCAGACACGTGTTTCTAGATTTCTTTTTCATCAGTGGGGAAAAATGTTCGTAGGTCGCTGGACGTGCTGCCGCAGTTTCCTCAGGGTTAGTGCCACTCTCAGCGTGCAGGTCCTCACAGAGCTCGTCAGCTCACGGCCCACGGGAGCCATCTTAAACAGTCAAAGGGATTTGGAGCACCCTGCTGACACGTCACAGCTGAATTACCTCATGCATCATGGTCGATGTGGTTCAATGTTGCTCACTTCACACACAGTTCTCACAGTTTGTTGGCCAGTGCCAGTACCAGTATTCTTTTCAAGGGTATCCCCAGACACGTGTTTCTAGATTCCTCTTTCATCAGTGGGGAGAAATGTTCATAGGTTGCTGGACGTGCTGCCACAGTTTCCTCAGGGTTAGTGCCAATCTCAGCGCACAGGTGCTCACAGAGCTGTCAGCTCCTCTCTCGTACATGAGGGATATACATCACTATAATTCACTATGGCCTCTAGTAGCAATAACCAAAAGCACAGCTACATTTCCGCTGATCAACGAGTACTTTCTATTTTACCCATGATAATCCAAATCACTCTAAGATGACACCTTCAGTTACCACTGGAGTTACCTTACCGACGACTACACCACACATGACTACTCTGTCACATCCCATTCATCCGTAGCCACATACTCAGACCCCCGTCTCCGCTTTGCGCTGAAACATGAAATACCAGAGCGATCTCGCCAAACAACCCCCAGCAGGCAAGAGGTCGGGTAAGTGCAAGACTCTGTGTGGTCTGATGAAACCGTGAGTACTATCACTCCTCCTTGTTGCACATGCATGTGCTATACGTCCACTAGAATATGTACCAGTAATACTTACTTTTTCATATAGATTGTGACGGCCAGCACTCTCTCGCTATGGCTTACATATATTAAATAGGCAAGCGATCCTCAACTATCTCTCCTCCACCCCACCCCTGTTACCCTTAATATCACGGTGTGAATCAAAAGGTTTTGCCATCAATGGTAACTGTATTTCTGACTACTATTACCGAAATAGGCTTTATGGCTGCGACATGATCATTTTGTACCATATACTACCTACCATAGATTTCTCCTCGCCTATATTAAGATCTAGGGGGCAGCCTACATCAACATGTCCACCATGAGCATTCATTATGATTTAATACCTTATCTCTCATGTTGCTTCTTTGTTCTTTCTAGATATTCTTTTATTTATTCATGTTACTAAGTGTCTCACCAATCCACATGTGGAAAATAGTGACTAGTGGGCTTTGCTCATATTAAGACACCATGGTCCACCAATGGAGACCTCCACACTGTATTATTAAAGTACTGCTTCACTGAATTTTTGAACTCTTATCTTCTTCCTTCTTTTTTTTCATTTTAGATAGGATCACTATGTGGGTCCTCCGAGTGGCACTACTTGACTCAATATGACCACCGCATTACCCTTTTTTCCCATTAACTCAATCACTCCCATATGGTCCTGAAGAAGCGCAAAGGATGTTCTCCTGAGACCACACTATAGCGCGAAACATGTCGACCCGTTCTTTTTTTAAACAAATACTGAACTTGTCTACCTATTAAAGGTCATAGTTACCCTCGAGAAGCACACAACCTTTTGTTTTTTTTAAAACTATGACAGAGTTAAAATCAGTCTACCTTAGATACCCTCTAGTCATTTAAAATTGTCACCTCTCACATAGCACTGCACACTGACCTGCACACACCATAGGGCTAGATCACAAAAATGATCTCTGACAAAGTGACCCTTCGGGGGACCCATAGGGCATTGCAGCGCCGGCCCTACGAGGAGCACCGCCCCATGATGAAGCATGACATCCTTCGGCTGTGTGAGGGCATCAAGTAAAAGTCTCTTCGACTCTTTTCCCAATTCTTATCTCAGGAACAGTGACTCTCCTTAGTGACTTATCTACCACTGGACCTATTTCCAGCTCCTTGTCCCCCCTACCCCTTTTCAATCTTCTTTCTGTTATGTTATGTTTCTTATATAGCGCTCGAATCACCGTGAGGCATCTCGGCGCTTGCATTGGGAACCCGTCCTGGCTTTTCCCTGTGAGATAACCCGTACTGGGCATCCCCAAGGTGAAAAACAGGCATCCCGCCGTGGGGGGGGGCCATAGTGGTGATTAAGCAAGCTTAATGCCCAGAGTTGCAGAGTGTGAACCCGTGATTCGAGTAGGCACCGAAGCTAGAATTATCGAGTCCGTGGACATTTTGGGCTCAAGACCCTGCTGCGTCGGGAATTGAACCCTGGTCCCGGGTCTGACCTCTGCTTCAGGGTATGCCTCCTCTAACCAGTGAGCCATTAACTCTAGGAATGCTTGAAGATTGGGCTCTGTAGCTGTTGCCATGTTTCCATTTTTGCAATGCCGACAACTATTTTGTACTTGTTATTTTATGTGTTCCTGCAAAACTTCCTCACAGCTTCTTGAAAGGAATTACTTGATCACTTACAGAAACAGCGTAGTCTAGTACAGCTATGCTTGTGCAATGTGAGTGATTGATAATGGATTAACCTTGACTGTATGCCCATTGATTACTCTCAGATTAATTTCCGACAGTGATCTTAGTATCATGTCATCCATATGGTCTTTTCACTGCGGAAGAATTGATTGATTTTGAATGTTTCAAAGTTGATTTCGTTTGTTGGAAACGACACTCTCTGGTACTTGGGCCATAATATTGAGGTTGAAGTCTACTGTTCATATTATGGCCCGAAACTTATATTCCTGTATTATTGATGACTGTTTGTTGGTTAAGCAGGAAATCTGTTGTTGTTTTTTCTCTTGTCCAGATTGCAGGTATATATCGGTTATTAATAGGAATGTGTGGCTGCAAAGTTCTTTCTGGATATTCAACTTAATTGCTAAAAGCCAAGACAGACTTGTCTCAATGATGTCCGCCTTTGCTTGGAGTTTAATTGATACCACGGTCTCTAAACTCCCTGATGGCCTTCTTTTAGAGATTCTTTTGTTGCCAGCTTCTCACAGGTTTCAAAAACTGCCAGGTTTGCTGTGTCCATTTTGGAAACATGGTATGTTAAAGCTTCAAAACAAATATGTTGTATCTTTGTGGTTCTTTGGTTGGGACCAACCTGCTATATTCCAAGAACATATCTTTATTTGGTTGATAATTTCATAGTCTTTGCTAGGTCACGAGGTGTTAGAAGCTGGATGTATGTCTGAAAGCTTGCTGCAACTTACTATCAGGACTTCGCTTTACTTGTAGTGAAGATGCAGAACAAGACCAGTCCTCCTCTTGCTGTGTTGATTGTGTTGGCTAACACTAATGTCTTCAAAGCCCAGTGGAATCTATTATGAGCTCCATTTGTAGACATTTTATTTGTTTTGGGGATTTAAGCTGTTCTAAGGAAAGTTGGATTTTGTCAATGATTGTCATCTGACTTGGGTTCCTTTTCCTTAGATGTCGCTTTTTTCCATGCTGTTCTTCGTTAATTTGTGTGGAGTGGATTTGTTCATCATGGTTATCTTTGGTGTTACTCAACATTTTCAGACTGAATAAGTATGGGAGGATATTTCTCCCGTTGTGGTATGGAGAATGTGATGCCCCAGGTTTTCAAATATCCGTCTATTCGCTACAAGGTAATGAAATTAAACTTGATTGTGCAATGTAAATGTTGTGGTTTCATTTTTCTCCCTTTTTTGTGGCAGCAGAAATACACCTTTACTATTGAGTCATTGGGGAAGGCGTTTGGCCGTAGCAGGGTTTTTAAATAGTTTTATTTTATTATCAATGGTCAAAATGTCTTTTGGACCTCTAGATATGTACTGCAGAATCAAATGAATTATTAACGGTTTTAAATTTGTGGTGCACATGTTTTCACTTAGTTCACGTGAGTTAGCCACTGCCTGAGTCCTAGTAGAGAGCATCACCTTGCCCTTGACTTCAATGGATTAATTTTGCTTTTGTGTTTGTGGTATGTACTCTATGAGGACATTTATTCTATTTGTATTTTATGTTGTCTTTGTCATTATTTCTACTTGAATATTGTTGAGGATGTCTGCCCTGCACTGTCTTTTGATCTTCAGCTCTGGGATTTTTTTGAGTGAGTAGAAATTGTGATTATGATATGATATGCTTACATTCGCTGTTGCATAATTTCAATACACTTGTTTAACATTGATGCATGTTGCTGTGATAAAAATCCTTGTTGGTTGTTTACGGTATCAGTGTTTTTGAGTCTCTAAGGTTTTTTTTTAGTTCATTTTTTGAGTTACAACAAGATTGCCATTATTTGTCTTAGTTTCAAAAACTATTGTTGGTATTTGAAAAATAATGTAAAAATGTTTCTAATGAGTTTTGTTTGTCTTCTTTACTTGTCGTATTTATCTTTGTGGAGGTTTCTGCAAATATTGTCTCCTGTGAGCTCTGTTGACTGGTGTTTTTTGCCAACTATTGATAATGGAGGGCTGTTATCTTTTTTTTGTTCAGTAGTTGCATTGCTAGTCAAGGCAGTAGTTGGTACCAGTTTGTGATTTCATATTTTTCAGGAAAAATTGATAATTAGCTAAATATATTTTTGGGGGTATCATGGAATTTCTTTTGTACTTCAATTCTTAGTTTTTTATTGAGGTACTTTAGTTTTTTATAATTTTTGTTTGAAATAAATTGTATGAAGTTGCCGTGATTATGGGGATTCTCTGCAACTTCTAGTGCTGATGACTGTTTTCTAGGGGAGAATGCATCTATATCCTGTAAATTTTCTAATTCATTACCTGTCTGTGTATGGGCAGAGGTTAATTGGTATTCAGTGATGTGGCATATTGGGTGAAAGAAGTTTTCTTAAGTCCTCTACCTGAATGATTTTGTTGGCTTCAGCTGATTTTATTTGAGGATTCTGGGCCCATGTTGATATTTTGGTATCAACCATTCTTTTAGGTCCTCTATCAATGATATTAAAACGGTTGGTATGTTAGAGAGTCTATCAAGTAGGGAACCCCAAGTATGTGATGCTTTTGTTTCATTGACTTCATATTTAGCTTATTTTACCAAAATGTTTAGTTTGCTCATTTTGTTGTAAATCAATGCCATTGAATTTAGCATTTTGTCCAATATGTTAGCCTGTCCTTCTTGCACAAGAATCTGTTTGGACATCACAGTTATTACAATCAGTGCTGTTGGCATCTCATCCCAATTTGTTGTTTTGTGAAGTTTACCAAGTTGAGCACTTCTGTCATAGCTCCAGTTTGAGTGGCTGTAAGAAGCTTTTTTCTCCCAAGACTCTGGTCGTTGGGTTGCTAATAGCGAGGCTATCGAACCCTCCTCAACAATGTCATAGTGCTTTAATTCATAGTGACAACTCTCACCCGCTGCCTCCTTATAATAATTTTATTTGATTGTGCATGTTGCCCCAACATCGTTTTCCTTTCCAGATAACAAAGGAAATACTCTTTGTAATTCTGATTGCAAATTGGGGTTTGTTTTGGATTTTCTGTCACATTGGGGACCAATTTGTGTCACTTTTATAATTATTGAGAAAGACTTGAATTTTCAAGCTATTAGATTTATAATCTTTAAGGCCTCTCTTTTCAGTCTTTTCTGCTATTCTGTTTTGCATAGCTTCCTTTGTTGAAGGGGTAGTTGATGATGTTTATGTCTCAATCCTGATGCACAAAGTGGTGGAATAGATTTGTATTTAAAATGTGTAGCTATACTGATTGTAAAGTTGCCAGCTGTGAAGTGTTTGTATTGCAGTGTGTCCGTTTAACATGTGTATCTTTTGCGGTTTCTTTTTCACCCAAATCGGATTTGTAACTCTTGCTTCCCTAAAAAAATCATTATTTAAATCCTTATGTCAAGTAGCAGGTGACTTTTATAAACTGACTCTTTTTGTGTTTTAGACTGTTTCTAGCTCTTCCTCTATTAGTGATATATTGGACTGTCCATTGCCAGTCTAGCTCAGAGTAAAGTTCAGCCTGTCTGCAGCCTATTTGTGGAGGTGAGTAGAGCTGCGGAAAATCTGTGTGGTCCAATCAATGCCAGTCTAACCAGCTGAGTACCAATCAAGTACTAGTCAGATCGGCACATTTGTTGCTATGAGTACTCAGAGCAGAGTTGTGTGGTTGAGAGACAAGTGCTTTAATCCAGTTAAAATGGCCCTGTGTCTCACTCTTGCCACTCCCCACACTTTTTACCCTCTGCTTCTAGAGCAGATGCTGACTCTGGGTCCTTGTGGCTACAGAGCTGTAATCCTTCTTTGCTTACCCAGTTTCAGTTCATCATCATCATCATTATCAACAAAATTGATTTTGCATTAAAATGCAGAAAAGTACATAAAATTTCATTTCAATTGTTAAAACATTAACTCCTCCTCTAAAATCAAATGATTTATAACCAAACATAAAACCCTTTAAGATATCTAAAAAATATAAAATCTAGAATTTCCCGGTTCGGCTAATATCAATTGCTCTTAAAGATAAATAAAATGTATACTACAATAAGTAAACTATATATTTCATAAGTGCACAATATGCACAACCACTCCCGCTTTTACACTATATGGTAGCCGCCTAACCTATCTATTGATCCTTATACTTCCAGACTTGGTGACATCTAGTTAGGCTTATTTATAGAGTAGAAGCACTTCTAGTTTTATGCCCACTAGCAAAAATGCTGCTATCACAAAACACAAAAATGGTGTTTCCAATTGTTGGAGAAATAAAAGTGCTGAGGTGTAATTAGTTAGACTAAACTTTAGCAAAAATGGTATAACACTTTTTCCTCTCTTTCATAGAAAGCACACAAAAAATAGAATATGTAAAATTGTTTGTCTAGATGATGCAACACATGGGCACGCAGGAAGATGGTTTAATGAATGTATTTGCCGGGTAACCCAACATTAAAGGGATGTACTTTAGACTAAATCTTGTCGGTAAATAGCGATGGTGGACTTCACGGCAAAAGAAAGACAGGAAGAAGACCCAGGTATCACAGACGGTGAGGCCTGATATGAAATTATTGTGCATTTTGCCATATTCCTTTCCCATCTTGCATGATAACTTTTAGCTAAAAAGAGATCTTTCAATCTTGATTTCTGATAGGTTACACAACTAATAGGAGTTTTTTCGTAAAGTTGTTCCAGGCCCATGTGTGGAATAGTTACAGCATGATCAAGGTTCAAAACATCCCTCTTTTCTTTTCCATATTGTTAGCCAGAATAATAACGGGGCTATTTTATTACTGTGGGCTAATATATGGCAAACCTAGTTCTTTATGTGCGATACAGTTGAGGCATGAAACCGGAATAGACAATAGCCTTTTGGCAAGCTTGTTTTGTAGGGCTTCAACGTGTGCAGTGCCCCATTTGTGGCTATAGATATGTTTTTTTCCTAAGTAGATTTTAGTCATTCCCTTGATTGGTTTATTACCTACGTTTTTAGCATATTTAAAAAGTGCGGCTATACTTTTCGACATATGGTTTGCTCTGTTTGCTACCATCTCTTTCCGTGTAAGGTTAGAGTCAAACAGAATGCCTAAGCGGATTTGTCAACACGTTCTATACTGTTACCCTTTATATGAAATCTCATCGCACTTTTCTTGTCACCACCCATTGCCAAGATAAAAGACTTTGTTTTATTGACATGCAAATCCAAGGCCGTCAGTCGCTTTGGAGTTTAGCAAGGCCATCGGGGTTCTGTCCATCAGAACCGCATCATCTGCATATAGCAGAATTGGGAGAGGGATAGAGGTGTTGTAAGGAACATCCTTGCTTTTATCAATCAAAACCTCATTTAAACTATTGGTGTACAATGAAAATAAGAATGGGGCAAGGACGCAGCCCTGTCTTAAGCCTTTCTCAATTTTGAAAGGTTTAGGGCACTCCCCTTTCCTCCTGTAACGTACTACTGCTTCTGCCTCCACATACATTTGTCTTATAAATATAATTATCCCTGCTTCAACTCCCATGGCCTCCATAGTAGACCACAGTTAGCTGTGGGCCACACAAAAGCTGCTGATAAATCCATGAAGGCCAAATAGAGTTGACCTTTCTTTGCTATGGCATATTTAGAAACTAATAACATTAAATTGAGACTCTGATTACGTGTCCCCCTGCCCTTCCTAAAATTATATTGTACATCCGCTAGAATATTTTTTCCTCCACCCAATCTTACAGTCTATTAAGCAAAAGTCTGCCCTTTAATTTTGCTGAGCTGTCAATTAGTGAGACAGGGCTGTAATTTGCTGGGTTTGAACCATCCCCCTTCTTGTACAATGGAATAATCACAGATTGCTTCCAGGAGGTCAATGGGCCTGTTTTAGTCTTTGCATTGAATACAATAGTCAACCGGGTACCCAAAAAGGTTTGTTTGCAAGAAATAAATCCACTGGGCACCCATCCAGACCAGCTGCTTTCAGGGCAGAAGATTGGGACAGAGCAAGCTCAATTTCTTTAAATTCAAACTTCAGCATGGAAGAATTATTTTGGCCTATATCATGGACCGCCACGTTGATGTCACCGCTCTTTTGAAAGATGGCCTGGATGTAGGTTACCCAGGTATCCTCATCAATATGCAAGTACAATGATGGCCCACCCAGGTGGAGTTAACCACTTCCCAAAATAGTTTACTATCCCTAGAGGTTGAAGCTTGCCGTAATTTCTCCCAGGCTTCTTCTTTAAGCTGATTCTTTCCTTTTTCCCTCGCTAACTTATATATCGCCTTACATTTGCTAATAAGATCTTTATTTCTTGGTTTGATCTTAAGCGCTTCTTTAAGCTTAGCTGTGGCTTGGGAACAATTTTTATCAAACCACCAAATTATAGGGTTGTCTTTTTAGGAATAGAGTAGGTTAATTGAAGTCTTGTACGTTCCAGAATTCTTTCGAATGTGTCAGTTATCTGTTGTTCATTAGCTTGAGGGTCTAAGCACAAGGAAACCTAAATTCCATTATTAGTCATAGTCTCAGCAATTAGGGCGTTTACATCTACTTTGTCCCATCTTAAAGTGTATCCGTTCTTTCTTTGAAGAGTTAGTTTAGGGACAAGTACATCACTCCGTGCCATATGCTCATCCCAAGGATAACTATATATAGGTAGTGCTTGATCACTAAAATCCCCTCAGCTTAACCTTTCATCGATTTAAGTTCCTACCATATATCTGAGAGGAAATTACATTATCAATAGCTGAACAGGACCCTGCCCTATAAAAAAGTAGGGTCCAGATCACCTGTCCTTAAAATTAACTCATTTCTGATTTTAAGTTGCCAGGAAACCAGTTAATTATTTAGGGCATTACCATGGCTTGCGTCGTTAAAATGACTAATTGCCTCCCCATTGTGATCCGTAACCCCTCATAATCTCTAGGGCATCTATTTACATTAAAATCAGCCACCCATATCATTTGTAAGGGTTTAGAATGGTGATAGAGCAGGTCCTCCATGATTCTTCCAAGAGCCTCTAACACTGAGGCTGGTTTCATAAAAATATTATTGTAGTAATGTATTAATAACAGGTAACTACTTTTGTGTCCTTTTATGACTATTATCTGGAAATTGGGTGAGTTGTTCCAAAATGTCACTATTTTGAACACAATCGTATTCGCAACTAAGTGTTGAATGGAAGGGCTGGGGTTTGAAATGAACGGTACCCGTTTAAGTTTATAGGGTCTACCCCTCATGTTTCTTGGAGGCAAAAAATATGTGAATTTGCCAATTCCGTATGCCATTTACTGTTATCCTTTTTGTTATTATACCGAGCTATATTCCGCATAAGTAATATGAGGTAATTTTCTCCTTCTCTAAACATGGTTTCCTTTGAGTGAGTGACTCCTTCCTTGCTCATTGCTACGTCAGGCCTCTGCATTGTGAGTTCTACAAAATGTTGTTCTAATGAGTGCTTTGCCTAGTAGCCCCCTTTGGCAGCTCCCTTATTTATAAATTGAATCATCTGGTAAGGCGATGTGAATCAGTCGAAGCTATTTAGGTTCTCCAGTACGGCATATCTATTTCTGCAAGGTATATCTAAGATTTCCCTCTGTGGGGGGCAGGATAGACTGCAAATTTCACTAATAGGTTTTTTATGAGTCAAATATGTATAAGTACAAGGTAGTTTTCTAAAAGAAACCCAGTGGAACAGTGAATATCTGAGAAGACTGTGTGGGGGCTGGGGGAGTTGTCTTAACAGGTAACCTACCAGTCATGAGTTGTCAAAGTTAAGCACTGTACAATCACCCTTTATTGTGTTTGTTGTGGGCCTACCCATGGTATTCTTCTGGCCATAATCAAATGGTCCTGTTTGAGATGGCCATCTCTGGCAAACCTGGTTAGCCAGTGCTGTGCTTTATCCAAAAGTTGGCCAGTAGTTTCTTGTTGATTTTCTCTTAGGATCCGGACATTTACCATTATTAAAACGAATGGGCATGAGCTGGAGGTAGGTTTAAATAATGGGGTTTATTTTCCCTCCCAATCATACCCACATGTGGACTCTGCTTCGAAGGCATTTGAACCCTACTCCCAGGTAGTCCGATTCTGCACCCTGCCCCACAATTAGTACCATGCGCCCTGCAGATGTTAACGCTTTATTTAATGGCCCCTCATTGTTATTTTTACTATGTGTTAGAATCGATCTATGATTTATATTAGCTGAGCAGATTAAATCAGACCTTCCTTGATCACTAAAAAACATATGTTGTGAACTTACATTAGGTAAAGGGTTCGGGTTCGGATTCGGTTTTGTGAGGGGCTGCATAGATTGTATAATGGGGCCCACTCCTTTCAAAGCTTGTGGCTTCACAGAGAGCAATTCCTGCAATGTCCAGTCTATAGTAGCCAAGCGCAATAGAATGGGTTGTAATAGCTGAGCAAGGTTATCACAAATGTTATCACATATTTCAGCCCAATTCCAGCTTGAGGATAATGAACCATTGAATTGATCTTGAGGTTGCTCTTGAGAATTAGAATTAGAATGTGTTGATTGAGTCTCGATCTCTTTTGGAGGAGACAGGAGGGAGGTCTTTGGTGGGGCCTCTTTTCCGTAGCGGTAGAGTCAGTGGCTGCAGAGATTGTGGGACTGGCTCTAGGCGGTGTAGAAGTGGATGGCTCGAGAATACAAACTTTTAATACCTCCTCTGGTATAATTGCTGCCTGGGGCTCAGTATCAGACATTATGAGGGGTCCTTCTCGCCAGACCCGCCTCCTAATAAGAGTCTTTTTCTGTCAGAGTAATTTCCTTTGCAATGGCTGTTGTCGCTTTTACAAAATACAAAAGAGTCTAAAGCTGTTATAGTTACCCCCTCCGATGCTGACGGGTTTGTCTTCTTCTTTCCCATCTTTAAGCCAGCGTTGGATTATAATTGAAGTTCCAGGCATTAAAGGGGGGTGGGGGGCAGCATGGCTTTAAGTGGGCCGGGTCTTTCCGGGTCTGAGCACCGGCAGTTATTTTTAGGGTGCCTCGAAAAGGGTCTCTAGCGGGCTCTATTTTCGGCCCTCACAGAGGTAGTCCGTTGTCTTTTTTTCTTGGACTACAGTGAGTAGAACTGGAAGGTTTACAGCTGTGTTGGAAGATCGGAAGCGATGGAACGTAAGTAATGTGGTGACTCGAGCTTAGTACGGAAAGAATCTTCTGGTGATGTACAATATGCTGATTTAGAACAGCAGACACCTCTGGCTGGTAAGCGGGTCTGAATGACAGAACGAGTGGATCTGGGAAGGAGTGCACATCACAGGAAGATACCATCAAGGTTGAGCGATTACGCGTGAGGGTATGTTTGTGGTCCTGTGTTGTTTCCAATGGGCATTAAGTAATAGGTAGCTTTAGTTGCATTATTTTTACGCTTAAAATGAATATATTTGCATTCATTGTTTTATTTCTTATGGGTATCATTCAGTATATAGTCTCATTCTGTATTATTGTTATTAAAGACAGATGTGTTGTATTTTACGTCACCATTCTAGAATAGAGAATCCGAATGTATGAACGAAAATGTTTCCCTCAGCAATTGAAGTTAGGAGCTTGCTTAGGTTCCTGGCAGAGGTGCAACTAGTGCCACATTTGGCGGCGGGGGAGGCTAATTCTTCCAGTGAAAGTCAGAGTGGAGATGCAGGGGCTCTAAGAAGGGGTGAAGAACAACAAAGCCTCGTTAGTAAGTAAATGGTATTTTAAAGACCCGTGAAGGACTCTGGTACATCTGTGTGTGTGCCCGGGATGGGGCGGGGACACACACCTGACTGCTGTGCGTTTATTACTTTTATAAGCAAGTTCATTTTTACAGCATCGCTTGGAATACATTTAACAAGTGACGTTTCACACAGGAGCCACTTTACTGTGCTAGAATTAGTGCCCACCTCGCCCTTACTTGAGCCTCTGCCTGACGTTAATCAGTCCAGCCATAACCCAGCCCAGAGCCACTCACCTGCTATCAACCAAAGAAGAGATGACAGTATCGTCGCTAACAGCTTTTTAGGTCTCGCCTGTCGATGCGCATGCGCATCGAGCAAGCGAGACTATTGCGAGTTATCCACACTTTATCCACACTGCAAGGAATCGTGGCGATTCCTTGCAGTGCCCGTGACTTTTAAGGTCAATGCGCATGCGCATTAAGCTTATGCGCATGCGCATTGACCTTAAAAGTCACGGGCGCGTGCACGTCCGTGTTTGTTTACCCTTGCCTACTCTCTCTCTCCCCTCTCCGCCCCCGTTCCGCCCCCTCCCCTCCCCGCCGTGTCGCATTTCTCCTCCCCCCTCCCCTCTCTTCCGTCCGTCCGTCTTTCCCACTCTACAAATTTTTGTTTACCCGTGTCGCATTTCTCCTCCCCCTCCCCTCCCTTCCTTCGTCTCACCTCTCCCCTCTCCGCCCCCTCCCCGCTGATCCTGTCTGCAACAGAGGCTTCTCCGAGGCCCCATCTCCTGGCGCCGGTCCTGTCTGCCGTCTCTCTCAAAGGCCCCCCTTCCCTCGCTGTTTGCGTCAGCCTTAGCGCTTCCCCAATCACCCGCTGTCCCCCCATTGGCCTCTGCCCTCACCATCGACATGCAGTACACACGGTTGTTGTTTATTTATTTCCTTCGTGGTTATTGACCTAAGCAGCCATGTGACACGCATCTCATTAGCACGTTGCCAAGGAAACCCCGAAACATGAGGGGGCGGTAGGACGCCGGCAGCTTTCCTGGATTCTGCGACCTCCTCACACGGCAGAGGATGAAGAGAGCGCAGGGTGGCACGGCGCTCGCTATGCCCAGATGGGTGCCCAGGGCTGCGCGCACAGGGAGGTTGGCATGTTTTATTCCATGCTCTCAGGATCTGGCCGGAGTGCGTACACGGATCATGTCTCAGACGCTAAAAGTGTTCATCCGAAATAGTGAAACCATCTCAGCTTTTATTATATCCAAAGTGAATATGCATGGCCCATTTTTACATAATCTCAACTTCTGTGGTGGTTATTTGCATATGCGTTGGTCATTCGGAAAGCAGGACTAGATTTTGGGTTCGTTGGCGATTAATAAACGCTCCATTAATGCAATTACAGTATATAACCCTCCTCGCCCACAATAATACCACAACACTCAGCTGCCAGGTAGTAGATTGTAACTCTAACAGGCTGCATAATAATGCCCTTATACCGCTTGTTTTCTTAACCTCCGAGTTCCTGCAGCCCAGCTCTGCCATGAGAGCGGAAGTGCCGTGAGAGAACAGCTGTTATTTATTTTTCGTCTCCTGTGACATAACTGGTTGGCTTCTCGTCACTGAAATGTCCTTACCTCCCAATATTGTGTAATTTATGAAAGCAATTGATAACATGCGAGGGAACAGTGAAATATACGTTTGCCACAGGCTGGGATACGTTTTTAATACAGATGGATCATTCATTGCCTCGTAGTCATTGGTTAACAGTTGCAGTTTCGTCCTTTACAATGGCATGGATGTACACGGTCCTGAAATCGCAGCGACCTTGTTTTTAAATTCTCTCAGATGACTCTGGCTTATCGGGCAGCATGGATATTGCCCCTTTAGATCTGTGGCAGTCACACATCAGGGTCTGCCAGGCACGTGACTGATTTTGCCATACCTACTTTGTGATCGCGAACCAGTGGTGTGCTGGAGGACCTCATAATTTCCTTGCATGCCAAAGTACTTTTGAGTACCTCACAGTGGTAATGGTGTAATGTATTTACACTGCTAAGAGTAGCTACATCAAGCGTATAACACAGTTGGAAGCTTTTTTTCTGTATAGGTATGTTGTTTTAGTCTATTTCTCCTCCCCCCTCCCCTCTCTTCCCTCCAGCTTGTTTTTTGTTTATTTGACCCGCTCCGCCCCCTCCCCTTCCCGCCGTGTCGCATTTCTCCTCCCCCCTCCCCTCTCTTCCCTCCGGCTTCTTTTTTCTTAACCTCCGAGTTCCTGCAGCCCAGCTCTGCCATGAGAGCGGAAGTGCCGTGAGAGAACAGCTGTTATTTATTTTTCGTCTCCTGTGACATAACTGGTTGGCTTCTCGTCACTGAAATGTCCTTACCTCCCAATATTGTGTAATTTATGAAAGCAATTGATAACATGCGAGGGAACAGTGAAATATACGTTTGCCACAGGCTGGGATACGTTTTGAATACAGATGGATCATTCATTGCCTCGTAGTCATTGGTTAACAGTTGCAGTTTCGTCCTTTACAATGGCATGGATGTACACGGTCCTGAAATCGCAGCGACCTTGTTTTTAAATTCTCTCAGATGACTCTGGCTTATCGGGCAGCATGGATATTGCCCCTTTAGATCTGTGGCAGTCACACATCAGGGTCTGCCAGGCACGTGACTGATTTTGCCATACCTACTTTGTGATCGCGAACCAGTGGTGTGCTGGAGGACCTCATAATTTCCTTGCATGCCAGTGTACTTTTGAGTACCTCACAGTGGTAATGGTGTAATGTATTTACACTGCTAAGAGTAGCTACATCAAGCGTATAACACAGTTGGAAGCTTTTTTTCTGTATAGGTATGTTGTTTTAGTCTGATGTGACAGCTAAAGTTGCCCCCGACAGTTCAACTTGACGGCCATATGATAAGTGCCAAACTGCCACTTTAATCAAATGTTATGATTTCTTGTTTCTTCACTGGCCAGAAATCAACCATAATCTATAGCTACATTCCGTTTAGATGGTTTGGTTTGGCAACAGCACAGCAATGATTACCAAGTAGTCTGTATACGTAGCATTATTTTACTTTATAGGACCTTCTTAGAGCTCTTGGTTTATATTTATCAGAACTTAGAGCAAATTAATTACATCATATGTGCATAACCGTACGTTAGATTTATTAGTCAAGCATCTGAACTCAGTGCATGAAATAAAAAGATCTGCTCTCAGCATCTTGCTAAAACTAACCCTTGCATGTGTTCAGTGCCTTGCAAGCAATTGTATTCATACGATTTGAGTGGGAAGTGAGCTGTTAAAAATATCTCTGGGTTACACATTGTCTGTTTAATGCCAAAAGCACGGAAACCCGAGCAATACTGTTTTCTTTTTTTTTTTAAATTACAGGTAATTTATACACATTTAACTTCATAGAGGTTAATATTTATTTTCAAGAATGCAATTGAAGAGGTATTTACATGGCAATAACATTTTTTACAGCAAAAGTACGCAAAATCAAAGTAAATTTCGAATGTAATATTCTGAAAGCATATCTATGGTAGCACGTTAAATTGAATGCCTACCAGTGCAAGGTTCAACTACATTTTACAACTACGAAGACATAGCTGGGTATATACCCTCACTCACCCTCACTCATCCTCACCCTCACTCACCCTCACCCTCACTCACCCTCACCCTCACTCACCCTCACTCACCCTCACTCACCCTCAACCCCTCACCCTCACTCACCCTCAACCCCTCACCCTCACCCTCACCATCACTCACCCTCACTCATCCTCACCCTCACTCACCCTCACCCTCACTCACCCTCACCCTCCCTCACTCACCCTCAACCCCTCACCCTCACTCACTCACCCTCACTCACCCTCACTCACTCACCCTCACTCACCCTCAACCTCTCACCCTCACTCACCCTCACTCACTCACCCTCAACCCCTCACCCTCACTCACCCTCAACCCCTCACTCACACTCACTCACTCACCTTTAGCATTGGCTACAGGAAACAAAAATGCTAAAGATTTACAAAAAAAAACCATAAACAATTCTAAAAGCACTAACTCTAATGCTGCGAGACCTATTGCATTTCCAATGCTTGTTTTGCTTAACGGCAAGAAACATGTGCATGGCAATTTACGATGCTTGTGGGGGATCAGAGGAAATTAGTAACATATATTCTTATTTAACTGATATGCATGCACTCGGCAGGGCTATGAATGGCTGCGCTCCGAACTACCCCCGATCTCATGAACAAGTCAAATCTATTCGCTACTGCAAGGTTGATGCCTCCTTACCCACAGGTGTCAGAGTACTTTAAAATAGAGTGAAGTAAATTACATAAGGAGTTCAAAGTAACATTGTAGTAGATGGCACTACTAAGGGGTTTAATTGGGCCTGGTCTGTCTGAGCACTGGCAGTTATTTTCAGGGGGCTTCGAAACGGGTCTCTATCGGGCTCTATTTTCGGGCCTCGCAGAGGTAGTCAGTTATCTTTTTTTCTTGGACTGCAGTGAGAGCATGCACATCGATGTGCGCATCTCATTTTGATGTCATGCCAGGTGAGCCGCGTTGTACGAGGACTCTGTGGCATGTTTTGACAGGGGTGGTGGCTTTGTTAAAACTCACCCCTGTGAAGCCACGTTGCCTTCTGGGAGCAGTGCTTCTAGTACACTCAGCCTCATGTGAAGCCCGCCCATACAGGAGGTGTCTGTCTGGGCATTTCCCGGGATGACAACACCGGTCTTGGGGTACTGGGGAGGGTGTATGGCGTTATCCATACATAGCCTTGCTGTAATAAGGAGGGAAGAGAGCGAGCCTGAGCGGGTAATTCCAAATCTGATGACACTCTGAGGAGTCCTAGAGCTGACGGTTTGTCAGAACAGGGGGTACTGCTACACTTGTTATATTTGTTTAGACCACGCCCCTACTTAGATAGGCCACACCCCTTTGAGGTTTGCCCCACCCCTTTTAGAGCACCCCCAGGTTTTTTTTACCACTTAAAGCCCTGGGGGGCAGCCTTCTCCGGGCTCTGACGTGCATGGACAGGCCCACCCTTGGCCCTGGCTTTGCCCGGGCACATCCCCTTTTGGATTTTATGTGCAAATCTGGCAGCAGGGAGTGATGGGAGATGTGGTTCCTTCACAGCAGGGCAGGTCAACAGGGCACGGCTCTCCTCCCCGTGTTGTTTTTAAGGCAAGTACAGTCTCTTGGGGTCGCAGCACGCTTTTATGCACAAATCCGTCAGCAAGTGGTGATGGGAGATGTAGCTCCTCCCTAGCGGTGTGGGTCAACAGGGCACGTCTCTTCATGCAAGGTTTCAGTTGTTGATGTTGTCCTCCAGCATATATTTCTCAAGCAGAGTGCCGCTTATGAACGATAACGAGGCGCTTTAATTGTCTGCTAGGGACGCCTTTAAGCAAAATCTCAAGCTGGGCCCCTTGATTCACAGATGAATCACAGCCGCAGGAACCTCAAAAAAACTTTTGCACCAACTCCCGAGGCAAATATCTGTGGACTTTGGTTTGTTGCTTATTATCATCAGTTTCTGATGATAATAAGCAACAAACCAAAGGTGCACTGGAGCTGCCTTTAACCTGGTCCCTGCCCCCGCTGAACACCAATCACCAGGCGTGATAGAGCCCAGGAACTCTATAGTCCTCAGTAGATGCCTACCTTCCCCTCTCCTTTCCTCCTGCACACCTACTGCAAGCTTCCTGGTTGTGCCATAGGAGGCGCCAATGCCTGGGGTCCAAGGAGCGCTGTCCTGGGGAGGTCAGCACGTCTACCCTAGTCTCTGGTCTTGAATCCCGAGGCTGTGAGTGGGGGTATTTGACAACAAAGGGCACGACAGCAGCTGGTCACTTCTGTGGCACTCCTCCCAGAGTCTCACAGCTGCCCTGCAAGCAACTAAACTGGGACTATGTGATTTCTCTCCTCACCAGCCTTGCCACTGTCCATCTATACCATGCACATTGCTGCTAACTTCATTTCGGGCTGCATGAAATTCGAGCTCAATATCCATACTATGCTATGCTATAGTATGGGGATTTGCATGGTGTACTTATCACCGGTGAGGGTACCCAGGAGGCTCTCAGGTGGGTAGGGATAGGACCCCCAGGGGGATATTCAAAGATCCAAGTCTTTAGCTTCTTGCAGAACTTAAGAAGAGATGAGGAGGCTCAGATGTTCTGTGGGAAGTTGTTCCTGGCTTTGGGAGAGATGTATGAAAAGATGTGACTTCTTCCTCTACTTTTTTGTTTGCATGATACGTGAGAAAATGAGAGTCCGGCCGAACTGGGGTGTCCGGAGGCATGGTGGAAGTGTATGCGAGTGTTGAGGTATGCAGGCCGATGTTGAGTAGTGCTTTGTAAATGTGAATGAGGAGTTTGGATTGAGTCTCTTTGTGTATGAGAGCCAATGGAATTCTCTAATGTGAGGTGCGAGCTAGGAGCAGCGAGGTAGGTTGAAGACTAGTCTTGCAGCTGCGTTCTGAATGTTCAGGAGTTTGTTCAGGAGCTTTTTGAGGATTCGGGTACAGTGGGCATTTCCATAGTGAAGTCTGCTGGACATAAGTGTGTGGGTGAGTGTTACCTGGTATTCTTTGGTAGCCATTTGAAGATTTCTTGCAGCATACTCGCAAGGTGGAAACAGGTGGAGGTCACAGAGTTGACTTGGGCTATTTTGTTGAGTTTGTTGTCTAAGATGATTCCTAGGTTTCCAGAATGGGTCGCAGGGGTGGGAGTGGTTCAAAGTTCTGCAGGCCATCAGGTGGGGTCCCACATGAAGGTCTTCTTTCTGACAATGACAACTTCGGTCTAGTATGAGTTGAGCTTGAGGCAGTTGGATCTCATCCAGGTGGGTTCTGTGGCCAAGCAGGTGGTGAAGTTGGTTCATGTCACAGGTGTTTTGTCTGAAAGGGAGAGTCTCAGGTGTGTCTCGTTAGTGTAAGAGAGAATGTTGATGCTGTGTGGCCTGATGATATTGGCCAGTGGAGTCACGTAGATGTTGAATAAGGTTGAGCTTAGAGATCATCCTTTTGAGACTCCGCAGATGATGTAGCAAGCTTCTGAGGTGAAGGGTGGCATGGTGACTTTCTAGGTCCTTCCTGCTAGGAAGGACCACATCCAATTGGGACATGATCTTGGATACCTGACTGGTGAAGTCTTCTGATAAGGGTGATCAGGATGAGGGCAGCCATTTCCCCTTGGTTGAGGATCCTCCTGGTGTTGTCCGTTGCTGCGATGAGGGCTGCCTTGGTCCTGTGTTTGGATCTGAAACATTATTGGGTGGCATCCAGGAACCTGTGTTTGTCTAAGCTGTTAGTGAGTCACTTCTTAATTGCTTTTTCCATGAACTTGGCTGTGTAGGGTCGTAAGGAGATCAGGCAGTAGATTCCTAGTTGAGTGAGGTCTGATAAGGGTTTTTAGAAGTGTGTTGACCCCTGCCTGTTTCAAGGCTTTTGGGAAGGTGGTGGTGGTGATGGAGGTGTTCACGAAGCAGATGAGTTATTCACGTATTGGGTTAGCGCCCATGTTGTAGATGTGGTGAGGGCAAGTGTCAGTGGAGGCTCCTTAGAGGATGTTTCTCAGGATGTTGAATGTTTCTTCTCTGGTGATCATTTCCTATATAGTCAAACTGTTTCCTGAGCTTTCTGTCGGCAAGCTGGAGGAGAGGCTGTTGGGGTTTGGTTGAGGGTCAAAATTCTAGACAGTTTTGATTTTTCTACTGAAGAATTCTAATAGATTGTCGCATAGGTCTTGGGTAGGGGTGATGCTGTTGGTGGTGGATGGTGGTGTGGTAAATTCCTTGATGATAGTGAATATCTCTTTGCTTCTTTTGAACCTACGTTCCATGTGCTAGGATATGCCTTCTTTTGGGTTTTTCTAATTTGTTGATGGCAACGTCATTGCATTGCTTTGAAGATGGCCTTGTCAGTTTCTGTCTGACTGGTTTTCCATTCTGTTCCAGCTGTTTCTAGTGATGCCTGGATGATCAAAGTTTGTCAGTGTACCAGTGGCCCTGCTTCCGGGTTTTCTTCCGGTGGTTAAGTTTGAGGGGTGCCAGGGAGTCAATGCTGTCTGTGATCCATTTGTCAAATTTGTTGATGCTGCTAGTTATAGTGCCGTGAGGGTGGGTCATTTGAGGCATAGTGTATGGGACCAGTCAGTTTCCGCGATGCTGTCCCAACTACGGCTGGAACGGGCCAGATTTCTGGTGGTGGATTTTTTTGTGGAGGGGGAGATTGATCTGGAAATTGACAATGGCGTAATCGATCCAGGTGAGAGGTGTGGCTGTGGTAACCTTGATGTCATTGAAGGAGGTGAAGATGGGTTTGAGGGTGTGTCCAGTGGAGTGTGTTGCTCCGGCAACGCGTTGTACCAGTCCGAGATTTCGAAGGCTTTCAAGAAGTGCAGCTGCATTGAGGTTGGTTGGTTCATCCAGGTGGAAATTGAGGTAATCTAGGAGGATGTACGCTTTGGAATCGATGGTGAGAAGGAGCAAAAAAGTTTGCATTGATGTTGGTGAAATTTGCATGGGGATTCCAGGAAGTCGGTAGATCAGAGTTCTGTTGATGATGAAGTTAGCTGAGGTCCACAGTTTAAAATGTAAGTACTTCATGAAGGGGGTCGTGTTCTCTGTATTTTGTGGTGCATTTGCTGGCCTCCTTGAAAATTACAGCAATTCCTCCTCTGGGCTTGTGTTGTCAGTCTTGGCGTGCGATCTTGTATCCTGTCTGGACAACCATGGCGATGTTGGGTGCAGACATGGAGGCCATCCGCGTATCTATGAGGAAGAGGATGCCTGGGGCTTCGTTGTACAATAGGTCCTAGATTTCTGTGGCATGCTTCCTGAGCAGGGGCTGATGAGAAGCATACAAGATAGAGTGTCTTGGGGTGTGTGTTCGCTCATGGGAGTGATTTGTTTGCTAGGTAAAGGCTAGGTGCGTGTTGGTGATGCTAGTGTGTGAGTGAGTTACTCCATATGAAGTGGCAATGGGTGCAAGAGAATTCTCCTGTGTAGTGTGGTGGGGCAGATGCATGGATATTGGCATTTAGGGTTGTACATTGGGCCAAGGTTTGTGGCGCTGAGCATGCGTTAGACATGGACAGGTGCAGATGGGCTTGCCTTAGGTGCACCTGTGGCATACTAGTGGCACGTCCACGCTGTGGCCACCATTAAGAAAGTCCTAGGAGTGGGAGAAGCACATTGGCCGTGGGCGGAGCCTAGTGGGAGTATGGAAAGGAGCAGGTAAGGACCAGGAGAGGAGTGAGGGGGTGCTGGGGGCGGGAAAGGAGCAAGGGAAGGGCATAGAGAAGATGGCACAACACCCAGACTAAGACAGAACAAAGGTACCAGTATGACGGCAACAAGACAAGGCAAAAGGCACAAAGATAGAGTCGAAAAAGATAACATCAGGTAACAGTGGCAAAATGTGCAAAGAGATGGCACAAAAAGTTACCAAAAGGTAACAAAGGCAAAAGGCAACAAAGAGATGGCACACAAAATAACGAAAGGTAACAGGCAAAAGAGATGGCATAGAGGAGAACAAGAGCACAAGGCAAGAAGGGAAACACAAGAGCAGAAGGCAAAAAGGCACGAATAAATGGCATAGAAGGAAATAGGCAGTGAAAGGCACTAGAGAGGCATACAAGAGTGGGAAAGTGAAGTCGGTTGACTAAACATAATTTCAATGGCCCCCATAAAAGCTTCAGAGCAATGTACGTTGACCTGCATCATTCACTAAGTCCTACACGTCTATACCCTCTTACTGAACAGAGACACGAAGAATTTCCTGACCAAAAAACACACAATTACTCCTGCTTGAACAGCCTTTTTAAAATAAAAGTACTATATATGAAGCTATTATTCAAGGGCCACACCACAAGAATTTGGACCATGCTTCGTCCAGCTTTCTGGCCCTCTTCATAACATTCAACCTTCAAAAAGAAGCTCAAACTCCTCTGCCTCGATTGTGTTTGAAAGGTAGTGGGGGGTGCTGATATTATGCATTGCTTCTACTGTTCTGACCATGGATGTTCTTGTACTGTACCTGTAATTTGCCTTTTGTATTCCCTATGCCTAACTCTTATTCTTATGAAACTGGACTCCTTTATACAACTCCTTGTTACATAAACATGTCAAATGTAGACGAGAGGCTGCCAGGGAGTTGTTTTCAACCCTCTGCTTATTCTGCTGGCGGCGCTGGAAGTAGGGGTACTGGATGCGCTGCAGCAACCCTTGATTATGCTACACATTTTTTTTTAAAAGAAGGAAATAAGCACTTATCTCCCAACCAAACTTCTGTTGCTGCTGCCAGTAAACAGCCAGCACGCTTTTCTGCAGCTCTGAACTGAGGATGAAGCGACAGTGTGTAAGCAGCTTACAATGATGTGCCTGATGAGAGAACAAGCTCAACAATTATGTTTTTGACAGCTGAATTCCTTCAGTCGAGCAAGTTGGTGTACCATTAAACAAAATCACTGCATGGCACATGTAGAAGTGATAAATAGTTTCAGGACCACATTTCTTTTTTAATTAGATTTATCCACCAGAGCTTCTTCAAACGATATCTGTCTTTCATGGAAATATATCAGTTAAATACAGCATAACTGGTTAAATCAAAACTCATTGCTTGCTTTCATTGCAGATAACCATTCAGAATTGAAACTGGTTGGCACACATGTTCCTGTGCATAAATGTCATGGGCAGGACTGCTAGATTCTTCCTAGAGAAAAACTGGGCATTTATTCACGTTTTGGAATTTAAAAATGGTTTATAGCCGGCATTGGAGTGTGATTCTGTGTAAAATAAGCAGCACTTTTCTTTTACTCTAGAGTGTGTTTTGCTTTAACAATAATATTAAGTTAGACAGTTTAGGCATCTTGAAAACATTTTCACACGAATAATTGCGTTATTTGACATTCAAAGTTTTAATTTTAAGGAGGAAAAAAGACCAGCTTTTTCTGATTGTCTGGTTTACTGGTCACGGTATATAAATACAGGCCATGCCACTAATATTCCGGCCAGGTGCCACCTAATGAGAAGGCACTGGCCTGGATGAACACAGGGCCTGCTCGGCCTACGTGCACCCTCTCACTGGCATCATGGGAGTCAGCTGATTTCTTGGTTTCATTTTTGCAGAGTGATAAAATAGATCAAAGAGCTTGTTATAATCACATTGAATCCTTAATAGCATATTGGGTAAAAACACGTAAGCACTGAGTCGCAAAGCAAGCAATGGCTTTTCAGTATTCAGAACCTCTGTTTTGTGACATTTCTCTTTGTCAACAAACTTTTCGATTAGCTCTTTTGGTCAATCAAAGAGCATATCAGTCTTATTTCGAGCTTGTTCAGTGTGCAAAAGAGAATGAAATATAGCATAGATTAATATTTAAAAAGTTATTTGGAAGGAATGCTTACAAAGGCACAAGAACACATTAAATTGTATAGAGATGTGATAGTATTTCGAAATCAACCAAGAGTAAAGTATTAAAAAGATATTTATTGAAAGCATTGAGGTCTGTTCCCCAGAGGCATGCACAGCAGAACCCTCCCCCAAGTAGGAAAACGTATCCTTTTCGTAGATTTAACCTCCAATGATTTCGCCACGCCTCCGCCTCTCTCAGCCACACCAGGCACACATATATGCCTATTACAGATAGGGGAACAACATCCACCCGAAACAAGCATTAGAAATGCAATAGGTCTCGCAGCATTAGAGTTAGTGCTTTTAGAATTGTTTATGGGTTTTTTTGTAAATCTTTAGCATGAGGTTGAGGGTGAGTGAGGGTGAGTGAGGGTGAGGGGTTGAGGGTGAGTGAGGGTGAGGCTGAGGGGTTGAGGGTGAGGGTGAGTGAGGGTGAGTGAGGGGTTGAGGGTGAGGGGTTGAGGGTGAGTGAGGGTGAGTGAGGGTGAGGGTGAGTGAGGGTGAGGGGTTGAGGGTGAGGGGTTGAGGGTGAGGGGTTGAGGGTGAGGGGTTGAGGGTGAGGGTGAGTGAGGGTGAGTGAGGGTGAGTGAGGGTGAGGGGTTGAGGGTGAGGTGTTGAGGGTGAGGGTGGGTGAGGGTGAGGGTGAGTGAGGGTGAGGGTGAGGGTGAGTGAGGGGTTTTGGGTGAGTGAGGGGGAGTAGTTGAGGCTGAGTGAGGGTGAGTCAGAGTGAGGGTGAGTGAGGGGTTGAAGGTGAGGGGTTGAGGGTGAGTGAGGGTGAGGGGTTGAGGGTGAGTGAGGGTGAGTGAGGGTGAGGAGTTGAGGGTGAGTGAGGGTGAGTGAGGGTGAGGGGTTGAGGGTGAGTGAGGATGAGTGAGAGTGAGGGTGAGTGAGGGTGAGTGAGGGGGAGTAGTTGAGGCTGAGTGAGGGTGAGTCAGAGTGAGGGTGAGTGAGGGTGAGGGGTTGAGGGTGAGTGAGGGTGAGTGAGGGTGAGTGAGGGTGAGGGGTTGAGGGTGAGTGAGGATGAGTGAGAGTGAGGGTGAGTGAGGGATTGAGGGTGAGGGGTTGAGGGTGAGTGAGGGGTTGAGGGTGAGTGAGGGGTTGAGGGTGAGTGAGGGGTTGAGGGGGAGGGGTCGAGGGTGAGGGGTTGAGGGTGAGTGAGGGTGAGGCTGAGGGTGAGGGTGAGGGTGAGTGAGGGTGGGTGAGGGGTTGAGGGTGAGGGGTTGAGGGTGAGGGGTTGAGGGTGGGTGAGGGGTTGAGGGTGAGTGAGGGTGAGGGGTTGAGGGTGAGTGAGGGTGAGGGTGAGTGAGGGAGGGTGAGGGTGAGTGAGGGTGAGGGTGAGTGAGGGTGAGTGAGGGTGGGTGAGTGTGAGTGTGAGTGAGGGTGAGTGTGGGTGAGTGGGTGAGGGGTTGAGGGTGAGTGAGGGTGAGGGGTTGAGGGTGAGTGAGGGTGAGGGGTTGAGGGTGAGTGAGGGTGAGGGGTTGAGGGTGAATGAGGGTGAGGGAGGGTGAGGGGTTGAGGGTGAGGGGTTGAGGGTGAGTGGGGGTGAAGGTGAGTGAGGGTGAGGGTGAGTGAGGGTGGGTGAGTGTGAGTGAGGGTGAGTGTGTGTGTGGAGCGATATGAATTAAGGGACTAACTGCTTGCCCGCATAAACATGTGTATATTGCTCAGTGTTCACACCTTCCAAAATGTGCGTTCACTTCGACACTATCACTTCATTCCATATTCCTCATGAAAAGTTGCATACAGAAAGGAAATAACTAATGTGTAGAAAGATGGTGTTCCTTTGCCATATTAGTAGGAATAAATAGGACTTACTGCTGTGACCATTTGTTTGTATGTAAGTACACTCTTGCAATTCAGACAACAGGGCCTAGAATAAGGAGGCCCAGTAACAAGGGTGCAGCACTGTCCTCCTCGCACCCGAGGGCGTGTGAAGGACGTGCACCCCTCACCCTCGAGCCTCGATGGATCTGTCCCGCTCAGACTCCCTCAGCATAGGCCCGGGCTCCCATGGCTCTGTCAGATGCGTTGTACATTCTAGGAATATCTCAGCCAGAGGGCTGGAGCGACCGACGGACGGAAGCTGCGTGCACGAAGCGCGTCACTGATGCTTATATATCATATACGAATAGTAGCGTCTCTGTTGAGATAGGAAACCATTAATAACGGATCGGTTATGTGCACTTATCTAGACAGTGTGTACACACAACCCATGATAGACGGGGACAGCTGACAGACATCTCTTTGTGTTGCTTCACTGTCTTTATGCATTTATGCTGCATTTAGGTTTGAAGACTCCTATATTTGATCACACTCAGTACATTTTGATTTATTTTAAGGGCGAAACGTACATTACGTGACGGCTGATGTATGAACGTAAACAGTGGCAATTGTGGGAGAGGCGGGTGTGAACTTGCGTGGTGTGTGTCTGTATACGTGTGCTTGTCTGGTAGGGGCATGGTACAGAAATGTAAGAATGTGTGTGTGTAAGCGTGCGTGTCTGAGTGTGTATCTAAGTGCGTGTTTATATCTGTGTTTGAGCGTGTGAGGGCAATGTGTGTACGTCTGTGTTTTTGTGTGAGTGCATGTGTGTTTGTTAATAAGATCATCTGCGTTTGCGTGATTGTGTATCGATATATGTGTGTGTCAGTGTGAGGATGTTTGTGCGTATCTGCGTGTCGTAGAGGGTAGGTGTATGTATTCGTGTGTGAGTGTGTCTTTGGGTGTGTGTCTGGGTACTTGTTTGTTTATTTGTGTCTTTGGGGGCGTGATTTGCTATATATGTGTGTATTCGTTTTTGTGTATATCTGAGTGTGTGCCGGTGTATATGTTTGTGTAATATGTACGTTAGCTTGATTGTGTATTAGTGTGTGAGAGAGAGAATGTCAGCGTTGTTCAAATAATAACACTGTTTTGCAGGTTACTCTGTCATTGATTCAAAATTTCAGACCGGTTTCTAGAGCCATACGCACGCTGTAATTATGGTGTACATTGCAACTGCATAGGATTCAAAATTGAGGACCATTTCGACACTAAACAGTTTTTGAGGTATTTGCAGCGTTTACAAATGTACTGAGTAGGTGTACAACGTCTGTCATTGCCAGTGGGGTGTACATGTCAAGATGAAATTTGCATATTGTACATTGCTCATTGGTGAGCCTATTTAGTGCGGTTGTGTAGATTTGCCGGCGGTTAGAGTGCGCAGGGCCGCCTGCAGCGGGGAGTGAAGCCAGCAGGCGTGTGAGGCGGCCGGGGAGCCGGGGAGGAGTGCGGGAACAGACGGGAGGAGAGTGGGAGGAGAGTAGGAGGAGTAGGGGAGGCGAAGCCTTCAACAACAGGAAAACAAAAGGGGAACAGCGATACGAGGCAGACATCAGCAGTATTCAAATTATCGGACGTCTGCTCAATCTATACCCCAGACCCCGGGTTTACATGGGTAAATCCACGCAAACTGTATAGTACCTCATCGGGTAACACGCATCTCTGTCAGCGCTGCCGCGTGGGAGTTTCTTTTTGCGTGCATAACAATCAGGAGATTCCAAGCAGCATGCCAGTGTGTCGGAGTGCCAAAGGAGCGCTGTGTTCCGGACGGGGTGCATGCATGACGTCAAAGCGCACAGCCATTTTGAAAGCAAAAGTTTGCAGTATTTAATGCAGCGCACTGGAACAGTGATGTGCACTCTTATTTGCATATTGTTTTAGCTGAACGTCTGAGTCAGTGACGTGAACACTATCTACGTTCACTACTTTGCGGGTTATCCGGTCAGTGACTAGTACACTTTCTTACCCGTTTTATCAGTAACACACTTTTTGTAGCTTACTAGTGTTGGGAGTAGCGTGTTAGAACAGTGGCGTGCACACTTAATTACAATTTGTTTTGATTGACGGTCTGAGATTGTGATTTGCGCTCTTCAAATAATAACACTGTTTTGCAGGTTACTCTGTCATTGATTCAAAATTTCAGACCGGTTTCTAGAGCCATACGCACGCTGTAATTATGGTGGGGTCCGGGGAGGAGGGAAGGGCCAGAGGGACTTGATGGGAGTGGTGGGGAGGAGGGGGAGGGTATAGAGAGAGAGAGGAGGAGAGACAGGACAGGGGGAAGCAGCAGAGACACGGCGGGTAAAATAAACAAATAACACGGCGGGCAGGGGAGGGGGCGGAGAGGGGAGAGGAGAAATGCGACACGGAGGGAAGGGGAGGGGGCGGAGCGGGGAGGGGGCGGAGAGGGGAGAGGTGCGACACGGCGTTAGACGGAAGGAAGAGAGGGGAGGGGGAGGAGAAAGAGAAATGCGACACGGCGGGAGGGGGCGGAGCGGGGGAGAGGGTGTGTGTGTGTTGTTAGGAGACGGACGTGCACGCGCACGCGCTTTTAAGGTCAATGCGCACGCGCATAAGCTTAATGCGCATGCGCATTGACCTTAAAAGTCACGGGCACTGCAAGGAATCGCCACGATTCCTTGCAAGTTAGATAAAGAGTCGATGAACCCCTATAGTCTCGCTTGCTCGATGCGCATGCGCATCGACAGGCGAGACCTAAAAACTACTGCTCCTCGCCTAACCGTCATTTCCCTGTTTACATTTTTCCGAGCTCTGTCAATTGATGCAGGTTTATCTGATCCTCGCCAAACTCTTCATGAGATAAACTACATCCACATTATGTAAGTCCCTGACCACATCCCTTCCACCTCCATCAATGCATTCGGGCACCCATCGCTCCCCAACCTGTTATTCAAAGAGTTGCCACTTCATACCCCCTTTCCCCAACCACTGAACCCAAACAATTAACTCATCAGACCTCAACTATGTCCTATGTGGATGTAATGCAGCATGTCTCTGGGCCAATTTAACAAAAGAGAAACCACAGTTTCATACCTATATCCGACTGCTTGCGGGTCCCAGCACAGAACATAACAGACCACAACCAGTATGTTGGAACATATTAAACTTCTTCCAGTTCGGTGCACCTGTAAGATCTGTAGCACTCAGATAACCATCACCCCAAACTCTTAATCATACCTGCCTACCATTCTCTCTTTCCTGCCCCGTTGCACCCATACAAAAAAGAGTGCATGCCCTAATCTTCGTCCCACTTGCCAAAAGCTCCAAGCGCCCTGTGTAAAAACACCAAATGAAAAATTGTCACCCTTGGCCCATCCCTATGTACAAAGATCTTCTCTCCAAATCCAAGCCTTTCCATCTGGTATCTTTCCCACCAAACTTACCAGGCACTAACGCACTACTGGGTGTGCCTGCAAAACAAAACGCTTTACCCTCCTCAAGTGCATCCTACTCAACACCCGCTCCGTCCACAGACACACCATCGAACTCTGGAACCTCCTCGACACCACAACTCCTGACGTCGCCTTCCTTACGGAAACCTGGATGAACGACTCCTCAGCGCCCGACATCGCCATCGCCATCCCAGAGGGCTACAAGATCACCCGAAGAGACCGCGGCATCCAGACTGGAGGAGGCAGCGCCATCATCCACAGGGACACCATCTGCATCACGACCAACACCGACGACACCCTGACAACCGCCGAACACCTGCACTTCCAGATTCGCACGGACCCCAAAACCACCCTCAGAGGCACCCTCATCTACCGACCCCCGGGACCACGCACACAATTCAGCGAAGACATCGCCGACTTCATCAGCCCTCACGCCCTCTGCTCCGCTGACTACATCCTCCTGGGGGACATCAACTTCCACCTGGAGAACAACAATGACCGCAACACCACCACCCTGCTTGACAACCTCGCCAACATCGGACTCAAGCAGCTGGTGACCACCCCCACCCACCTCGCCGGACACACACTCGACGCTGTCTTCTCTTCCAGCAAGGACATCACCTTCAGCCACGCCACCGGACTCCACTGGACGGACCACAGCTGCGTCCACTTCACCTTCAGAAGATCCACGATCCACCACCACCAGCAACAGGTTGCTCGAAGAAACTGGAACAAGATCACAGCAGACCAGCTCGCCGCTTCCCTGAGCCAGCACCCTCCCGCCAGCTCAGCGAACCCCAGCCAGGCCGCCGACAACCTAACGAAGTGGATCAGCAACTGTGCAGACGACCTCGCCCCACTGAGGACCCCGCCTAGCAGACCCGGCAGCAAGAAGGCCCCATAGTTCACCGACGAACTCAAGAGCTCCAAGAAGAACTACAGAGCCCTCGAGAAAGCCTGGAGAAGGGAGCCAACACCAGACAACAGGACCACCCTCAAGCTCGCCACCCGGTAGCACCATCAACTGATCCGCGCCACCAAGAAAACAGCATTCAAGGACCGGCTGGACAACAACGCACACAACTGCAAGGAACTCTTCAACATCGTGAAAGAGCTCTCCAACCCCAACGCCGGAAACAACAATATCATCCCGTCGCAAGACCTCTGCAACTCCCTCGCCTCCTACTTCCACAACAAGATCGCTGACATACACAACAGCTTCAGCCCACAAACAACGCTCCCCACGACCGCACCAACGCCCCCCACCACCACCCTCAGCGCCTGGACCCAGATCAACACAGAAGACACCATCTGCACGATGAACTCTATCCACTCCGGATCTCCGACCGACCCCTGCCCCCACCACGTCTTCAACAAGGCCGACGCTGTCATCGCACCCCACCTGTGGGACATCATCAACACCTCCTTCGACACCGCCACCTTCCCTGAGAGCTGGAAGCACGCCGAACTCAGCGCTCTACTAAAGAAACCAACCGCAGACCCCACCGAACTCAAGAATTACCGCCCCATCTCGCTCCTCCCGTTCCCAGCCAAAGTCATCGAGAAGACCGTCAACAAGCAGCTGGCCGCCTTCCTCGAGACAAATGGATCCCTCGACCCCTCACAGTCTGGCTTCCGAGCCAACCACAGCACCGAGACCGCCCTCATCGCTGCCACCGATGACATCCGAGCCTTGCTGGACAATGGTGAAACAGCGGCCCTCATCCTCCTAGACCTCTCCGCGGCGTTCGACACTGTTTGCCACCGCACCCTAGTGCAGCGCCTCAGCAACATCGGAATCCAGGAGAAGGCACTGGAGTGGATCATCTCCTTCCTCGCTGGAAGGACACAGAGAGTCCGCCTACCACCGTTCAGATCTGCAGCCACGGAAGTCATCTGCGGCGTTCCTCAGGGCTCCTCGCTCAGCCCCACCCTCTTCAACATCTACATGAGCCCCCTTGCGGCCATCGCACGCCAACACAACCTCAACATCATCTCCTACGCCGACAACACCCAGCTGATCCTCTCCCTGACCAACGACCCCGCCGCCGCCAGAACCAACCTCCACAAAGGGATGAAAGACGTAGCCGAGTGGATGACGACCAGCCGCCTGAAACTGAACTCAGACAAGACGGAAGTCCTCATCCTGGGCTCCTCGCCCTCCGCCTGGGACGACTCCTGGTGGCCCCCTGCCCTGGGCACCGCACCCAAACCGACAGACCACGCACGCAACCTGGGCTTCATCCTGGACTCCTCCCTCTCCATGACCAGACAAGTCAACGCCGTCTCCGCGTCCTGTTTCAACATTCTGCGCATGCTACAGAAGATCTTCCGGTGGATCCCCACCGAGACCAGGAAGACGCTCACCCAGGCCCTCGTCACCAGCCGACTGGACTACGGCAACGCCCTCTACGCCGGAACCACCGCCAAGCTCCAGAAGAGACAGCGGATCCAGAACGCCTCAGCCAGACTCATCCTCGACATCCCCCGACGCAGCCACATCTCCGGACATCTGAGAGACCTGCACTGGCTCCCCGTCAACAAGAGAGTCACCTTCCGTCTCCACACCCACGCACACAAAGCCTACACGACCAAGGCCCGAGCTACCTCAACAACCGCCTCAACTTCTACGCTCCCAAACACCACCTCCGATCGACCAACCACGCCCTCGCTGCCGTCCCCCGCATCCGAAGAGCGACAACAGGAGGAACGTCCTTCTCCTACCTGGCCGCCAAGACCTGGAACACTCTCCCGACCGACCTTCGCCTGACCCAAGACCACCTCTCCTTCAGGAAGAAACTCAAGACCTGGCTGTTCGAGCAGTAGCGGTACCCCACCCCCCCCCCCAAGCGCCTTGAGACCCTCCGGGTAAGTAGTGCGCTCTATAAATGCCTTGATTGATTGATTGATTGACCCTTTTGCTCTCTGATCTGTCTTTGACTTTTTCAAAATAACCTCCAATCTATTCCGGCAACAACTCACATCTCTTCCCATTACTCCTTCTTCCGTTTTCATACCCAACAACTTCAACACCATAAATGCCCTAAAAAACTTCCCCTTTTTATAACATAGAACAACGGTTCCTGTGGTATGATACTTGTATGAAAATACAAATATTTGCTTAATAGCAGATTACAGTAACCCAGAAAGGTTGGAAGGAGATGTCGAAAAGACAAGTTTGAGTAAGTCTCAGCAATGTTTATATTTCAAAACACTAGTTGCTTAATTATACAATGATATTAAATTTGTCACATAATCATGTGAAAAACAAAACACAAAAACCATAAGGGTGCACCAAAACTAATTCAAACAACACACAAATAAACATGAGCACAGCAGTTTCTTATAGGATGACCAAAAAGAAGGAAAATGACCAAAGTATTAATAAATAATTTCTATTTAGTGACCATATGTAATCATAGGCACTAGTTATAGGTTCAATTCCTTTTGGCATCGACGGCGTTTCAACCCTTGAGGATATGGGTCTCATCAGGACAGGACATTTGGGGACATCTGTATATGGACTTGCTATCACCCATATGTGATGATGAATTAAAAATAGACTTACAGGTAGCCCAGCCGGGTACACTGTAGTGGTCAGTGACTCACAATAACGGTGTTCACACTCCGTGGAGTTTGTTATATAAACAGGACAATGCCTGTAAGCATTTAGCTGGCACCTAATAGTGCAGGATGTATCAGCGTCGTAGTCTGGATATATTTTATACACAGGACGATGCCTGAAGGGATCTTCTAACGCACAATGGCGTTACAGCAGTGTCTCTCCGCGGTCGACAAGCATCGACAAGTAGAACAACACCATCTCGTCAGCACTGCAGCATATTTGTGGTTATATTTCCACAACCTGACATAACACCAACCACACGAATGGCTGCCTTACTCTGCCCTCATGCCTTCTCTCTTGGCGATCCTTCCAGTATCTTTCACCCCAATTCCCCTGCGTACGGTTCAGAGTACCACACATCTTTCCATAAAATTCCACTCCATCCGACATGCCCATAATAGTCACTATTGACAAACTTTTTCTATCAAGTCTATAATAAAAATAAGCATATCATCACTTCTATTCACCCCCTCACCATTTTCACCAAGTCCATAATAATATTAAGCATGTCGTACCTCCTATTCGCCCCCTCACCAATGCCACTTCTCCCTTTTGCTCATGACAGCAAGAACTTTAGCCAAATCTGTGCATGTGACCTGCACGTCAATGGCACCAATGTTTTCTGAAACAACTCCAACATTGTCAAGCACCTATGCTACAAAGCTCTGGGAGCATTCTGTTTTCCCTGCCCACTGAAAGCCCCCAGATACTCTTCCACTGCGAACAAGGCAAAGCATCTGAACCTATATTCTCAATCCCTAGAATAAGTCACACCTTCAAGACAATGATGTGCTGCAGACATTTCAAAACGAAAACAAACTTTGAGGTCCTTTGCAGACTATTCACAGTGTTCACCACTGCCATATTGTCAATGTTGAACAAAGGATAGACCCAATCTCCTGCAGAAAGTTCTCCTGGTTCTCACTAATCTACATTTGACATATTTAAATAACCTTGCATGACCTGCACTTCCCTCAACTGGAACTTCTTCCATGCTAACATTGGGTCCAACAACTCCAAAAGGGTCTTCTTCATGTCTTTGTTAGTCAAGCCTCCATCTTATGGGAATCAGTCTCTATCCCCCCAAATTACAAACCTCAATCAGGGCCAACTGTCTTCTCTTCAGCCAATAGCACCCAGACAGCAACCACTCACACTCTGTTGATTTAGGTGATCTCACAAACTAAAAAGCATCTAGGTAGTATATCACCAATGTGGAATCTGACACAAACAAAAACAAACCTTGCAAAAATCTTCTGAACTTTTCAAAGAAGGCACAGGACACTGAAAATTCCATGAGCAAGACTTTATCAACAATTCACTTCCCTTCAAAATGTATTCCTAACAATTGAAAATAATCTGAGTGTTCTGGTAACAGGTGAAATGCAGCCTTATATATTACTTTTGCCACTCTCGCCCCCAGGCCCACTCTTTTTACCAACTCAATCGCCACATCCAAATATGTGACTAAAGCCAATCCTTCTGAAGTTAAATCATTCACTGAAAACACTTTCTGCACATGAAAAGTCCTGCATCAATCAGAATTGCTGTTTTTCCTTGTTGGGTAGCAATTAGGGACACAGACAGATTATCCAGCAGTCACTACCCAAATGGACCTGCCATTCTGCCTTCCTGCACTTCCTTCTGCAATTTCATCCTAACCACCTCTTTCCACTCCTTTACGGACTTCACGTTTTTTCACCCACCTTCTCACCCTTGGTATCCCCACTTAAAACCATCTTTGAAATCCAACATCTCTGTAGGAAGCAAGCAGCCTCACTAACCTCCCCTAAGCCAATCACAGCACTGCAATGGCACTGATGTGATTGGTGGAGACGGCGCCCAGCCAGGCACCTAAGGGGAGGCCATTTTTTCTATGTAGGCTGCGTGCAGCCTTCATAGCGAAAAGGGAGAGAGTGCATGACTGGTTTGGTCAGCCCCAGAAGGCCAACCAAACAGTCAGGGCCCACAGCATTGGGCTAGTCACCCCTCCCCTGCTTTCCAGCAGACCCTCCCAATTTCCCACCTCCAACCAGGCACTTCTGCTTTGTCGCAGTGCGAGAAGCAGAAACATAAAATGGTAGTTTTACCATTTTATGTTTCTGCTTCTCTCACTGCGAGAAAGCAGTGGGGCAATGCTCATCTGCCCTAATTGAGGAGCCTCCCTGCTCTTGATCCATCGAATCTCAGTTCTTAGGTTCAGGGGTGCTACCAAAATATTCAATTTAGGAGTGTTTAACAGGAGTGGCAGGTAGCAGTGAATGGTGCTACCTACCTTTAGGGTGTCTACACCCTCTATCTGACAATTTCCTGTGGAATCTGTGTTTAATCCTGACTCTAGAAGTCTAATTCCATCCAAAACAAGATGGGTCCACATCAGCTAGCCCATCCTAGGGGTGGTTCTGGCTGAATGTGGGCACACCTCCCAATCTTTCTAACTTTCCCACCTGTCTTGCTGCCACAATGTGGGGTCTGGCCAGCGGGGTGGGCATCTCCACTATCGGGAGAGACCTGGGCCACATAACAAAGGCAGCAGGGCCTTTGAATCTTCCAGCCCTGGAATGCACATCTTGGATGGAAGAGGTGTGAACAGGCTTTGTTCCTCGCCCCAGAAGGTGAAAGCTTTCACCTCAGAGTTCAGAAACCAGTCTATGGTGGCTGGCTGGTCGAGATCGGTCAGTCAACGCACTACTAGTCGGTACGTTTTCACAGGGAACCTCTAAGGTGCTCTGGGTGAATGTATTATTATATCCAGCACTGGCATCAGTGATGGTTCATCAAGATGAGATGTTTGGTACCAAACACCTTGGTGTACAGTGAAGCCATCAGGTAGGTGGGGAACTCATAATCACGAGGGTCCAGCCCATGTACTCATCATGGTTTCCCTGTTCACTTGTAATATCTAAGGGTGAGCTTAGATATCACAGGGACGTATCCTCTCATGCAGATATGCCCACATATGGGTACAGTGCACTCTGCTTTAGGGCTGTAAGGCTTGCTGTAGGAGTGACTTATCTATACCGCATGCAGTGCTTGCTAGGCATGGCACATAGTGATGTGTGCCATGTCGTCTCTGTTTGTCTCTGCACCAAGATACGCAGGCTTCAATGGCACTTTTGCGTGAACATGGGGAGGGGTCCCTTAGGGTGGCACAATTAGTGCCGTAAGCCCTACTGGCCCTCTTTAGTTTCAAGGTCCTAGGTACCAGGGGTACCACTTACGAGGGACTTACAAGGATCATAAAGGAGTGCCAATTGTGAAACAATCATACAGTTTAGTGAAAGAACTCTGGTAAAGTACTCTGGTACCGGGGACCTGGTTAGCAGGAACCCAGTACCCTTCCAGTCAAAGTTGCATCAGATAGCAGGCAGAAAGTGGGGGATAACCATGTCAAAAGGGGCACTATCCAACACAACCTCCCAAATGAAAGAGGATGAGACTAACCCTTCTCAAGGGAGCCTTCATTGTCTAAGTGTAAGAAGCTAGAAAGGCCATCTGTATTGGCATGGTCAGTCCCAGGTTTGTGTTCCACTGTAAAGTCCATTAACTGTAGCGAGATGGACCACCTCAAACTCAAAGTGTTCACCTTTCATCTGCATAAGCCATCTGAGTGGTCTGTTTTCGGTTTGGACAAGGAAGTGAGTACCCAACAGCTATGGTCTCAGCTTCTTCAGGGACCAAACCAGAGCAAAGGCTTCCTTTTCAATGGCAATACTATGCTGTTCCCTGAGGAGTAACCTTAGTTTATAAAAGAACAGGCTGGGCATGGTCATCATCATTGGTTTGGGATAGGACCACACCTACACCATGCTCAGAGGCACCAGGATGCACAATGACATGTCTAGAGTAATCTGGGGCTTTTAGAATGGGTGCTGAGCACATTGTCTCTTTCAGGGTGTCAGATGCCTTTCGACAAATAATTGTCCATGTCAGCTTTTTAGGCAGTTTTTAGAGGTGAGTTTTGTGAGGGAGGTCACAATGGAACCATAACCCTTCACAAACCTCCTGTAATACCCAGTTAAGCCAAGGAATGCCCTGACTTGAGTCTGAGTGGTTGGAGCTTCCCAATTCAGAATTGTCTGGATTGTGGATTGTAAGGGTTGAACTTGGCCTCCACCTACAAGCTGATCCAAGTATACAACTGTGCCCTGCCCTATCTGGTGTTTGAATGCTTTGATAGTGGGGTCTGCAGTCTGCAGGGCCTACAAAACCTAGCCAAGGTGGGTCAGGTGATCCTGCCAGGTGGAGCTATAGACAGCAATATCGTCAATATATGCTGCATTAAAAGCTTCCAGCCCAGCAAAGGACATGGTTAACCAATCTTTGGATGGTGGCAGGGGCATTCTATAAGCCAAAGGGCTTGACAGTGAAATGGTAATGCCCATTTCAAGTGGAGAATGCTGACTTTTCTTTTGCTCCTGGAGTCAGGCCAGTCTTCCAGTACCCTGATGTTAAATCAAAGGTGCTGAGAATGGTTACTGCTCCCAATTTGTCTATCAACTCATCAGCTCTGGGTATGAGGTGAACATCTGTCTTAGTGACAGCATTGAGACCTCTGTAGTCCACACAAAACCTCCTTTCTGGTTTCCCACCCTTGGACTGAGGTTTGGATACTAAGACCACTGAGCTAGCCTAGGGACTAGGAGAGGGTTCAACAACCCCTAACTCCAACATCTTGCTACTTTCAGTTTTGATGCTCCCCTTAACATGGTCAGACTGTCAATATATATTGTTTTTGATAGACAAGCTGTCTCCAGTGTCCATATAATTGCTATACCAGTGTGTCTGTCCAGGAGTTAAGAAGAGCCCAGCATACTGCTCCGGCACTTGCCTGCAGTCAGCTTGCTGTTGGGCAGAGAGGGTATCAGTAGGCCACTCCATCTATTGACCCATCTTTGGGGCTGCTGGAGAGGAGGTCAGGGAGAGGTTCCCTCTCTGCTTCTTGATCCTCATCAGTGACCACCAGCATAGTCATTACAGACCTGTCAAGGAAAAGTTTAAGGCGGTTAACAAGGATGACATTTTCGGGGTTCCTGCTAGTGCCAAGGTCATCCAAATAGGTGACTGCACCTTTCCTTTGAAGGATTGGGAAAGGTCCATTCCATTTCTCCTGAAGGGCCCTACGTGCCACATGCTCCAACAGCCATACCTCCTGCCCTGTTTGGAACCCCTGCCATGACAGCCTTTTGGTCACTATTTTCAATCAAAAGGGGGGGGGGGGGGATCACTTGTCCTGTATAACCTGGGTACAGTTCTAACTGGGATGACCCTTGGTAAAAGACCCTCATATACATGTAGCAATGATGGTATGGGTGGTATATGTTGATTCTCCGCCTTCGTTTACACGTCTGTGCAAAATCATAGGGTCAATTGGTATGCACCCTCCACCAGGAGGAGAACACCCTAGGTTAAAAACAGTAGTGATTAGTGACAGTGGGTGGTGTGAGAGGGAATTTATAAAAACAATCCAATCATTCCAGGGAAAATGCACTTTATTGTCCGGAATTGGATTGTGGGTTTGGGAATATCGCGGAATATGTTTTTAGAAGTAGTTAGGATTCATATATATTCCATCCTCTAGTGTCTAAACAATGGTCGACATGTTTCAGCCGCGTTTCGCCTGTTAAGGTCAGTGGGGCTTTCTTCAGGACCAGGTGAGTTCAGTGCAAAGAGTGACTAATGTCTACTCTTATATGAAGGTCAAATTTGGACCTGTGGGTGAAACAGAAAATTAAATGCTATGGTGAGGGTCATAGGGACATGTGTGTTACTTAGAAAATATTTTAAAATGTTGCTCATGAGTGAACTTCGCTTTAAGACTCCACACTTACTGGGGGACGCTCACCACATACTCATCCTGACATAATATACATAAATGGGAAGGCGAACTAACAAAAACTGTTGGAAAAGGTGTATTTCCACTATCAAATGCAACCAGCCAGTTTTGGTCTCAAAGTCTTGTAATCAACATGCTCAATGTGGAGGTCTCATGAAACAGGAGACATGCATTCATCTACCTTTCACATATAAATAAAACAGGTGTATCCACACAGTTGTAATAGAATCACTGTTGAATTTGGTATATAGAAATATTACTATGATCAGTCTGACTTGCGCAAGTAAAAGGATTTTCGAATGCTAAAAAAGTCTAAATCTCCCAGTTTACAACTCTCATGGTGACTCATGATAGCGTGGTTCTCTAATGCCGGTGTATGATAGAGTAATAAGGTGGGTTACACATACCTTTCATGCGTTAAATGTTTAACGTCTCAAACGGGCTCCAGGAAGTTTTAAGGTGGGGCGCTTCTACAAAAAAGAGGCAGGCATTAAATGACGGGACGGGCGTGTACTTATCTGTGTCTGTGCCGTGGTCGTCTGATACGTAATCGTCATACCTCGTCGCTCACATCTCCTGTATGCAGCTTGTGCTGTCTCTACTCCACTTGGGCCCGGATGCGGAAGTTGCTCTATCAGCCGGGTTAAGTGCTAGTCTCTGGTATGGTTATTAACGAAAGACTACAAAAAACGGGATACATTCCGTCAACGATTTAAATTGACGAAATGAAACTGTTAGTCTATATGAGTTGGGCAATTACTAATATCTTGATTCAGGTTTATTAGGACACTTGTCCTATTTAATAAAAAGGAGATAGAGAAATAGTGTAGAAGAAAGACTTCCATGTGTATTTACTTCAACGTGGTATTTCTATGGAGATTATGATAATTATTGTAAAGAGCACCGTTTGAGATTTGATGTATTTAAGACACACAGCAATTGCCAGTTTACTCAATTATGAGTATGCCATGCTGCTCAATATGAAGATATGTCAAGTGGCTTTGGTGTTAAAAGGCTATTATCAAAGGATTACTGGTGTTATCAGTTCCGAGCAGTGTATAGTCATCCTTATTCCACCTAATATTATTTCTCTTTGGCTGTGTTGTGTTAGCAGACTGTATTCTTAGAGTCTCAAAATAGTTTTATATTCATAGGAATATTTTGGTCACAGATTAGTCAGGGCTCTTAGTTGGGTTCCATGGAAATTCTTCATCTATTCAGGCTTACCCATGGGATGTTATCATTCAATCCCTGTCGATCTGTTCCTAGGCGGTGGACCCACCTCTGTTCCTTTTCGAACAGGATGCGTTCTGCATTATGGTCTTTTATAATCAGAATTTCTAGGATGACCCATCTGAGGTCATCCACTGTGTGTCCCTTCTCCAAATAATGGTTGGCCATTTTTGTAGTGGCCTTCCTGCACTTCACATTACTTCTATGCTCGCAGATTCTTTGTTTTATTTTGCGGCATGTCATTCCAATATAGCGCATGTTGCACGGACATGTGATCATGTAGATCACATGACTGGAGTTGCAATTGGTATGAGTTTTCATGTACCATTTCAGGTTCGGTAGTAGTTGGATTGTCTTTGTCGTTGCTGTTAGGTGACAAACCGAACAGCTTCCACACGGGAAGTGACCCTGGACTGGTGGAAGGTCCCAGAGTTGTATTTGTTTTGTTCCTTGTTCTGGTAGAGGTCTGGTATGGACTAGGATGTCTTTTAGGTACTGGGTCCGCTTGTTGGAGAATCTTGGTTTGGGCCATGTAAGATTGGCCGAGGTTAGAATTCGCCAATGTTTGTTCACTATCTTCTTAATTTGGTTGGAAGCCGGGCTATACGTTGTGACACAGGTCATAAGGTCTTGTTCTTGACTTCTTGGGTTAGTTTCTAAAAGGCTTTCTCGATTCTGGTTCCTGGCTCTTTTTTTGCAGTTCTTGATCACTTTCTTGGGGTAATCTCTTGCTGAGAGTTTGACACATAGGTCATCTGCTTGGAGTTGGTATTCCTCAGTTTTACTGCAGTTCCTGCGTAATCGTAAAAACTGGCTATAGGGAAGATTTTCCCTGAGTGGTCGTGGGTGATGGCTGTTAAAAGACAGTAAACTGTTCTAGCCTTTTGGTCACACCAACGTTTTTGAAGCTCTTGGCTGGCCTCTAGGTTTTTGTTTGCTCTGTCCATGTACTCTGCATCCGGGAACGTAGGACTAGTACATAATCCACAATATCTTGTTTAGGCTCTTTGAGAGGTCTCTCCCAGCCTTCCTTCACCAGAAAAAGTGGAGCCCTCACATGATGGCCAAACAGAAGTTCAAAGGGGGAAAATGTACTCCCTTCTGTGGTACCTCTCTGTAAGTGAAAAGCAGGCATGGCAAAAGAAAATCCCATCTCCTTCTGAAATTTTCAGGGAGTCCCATGATCAGGCCTTTAATGGTCTTGTTGAATCTCTCAATCAGGCCATTAGTCTATGGGTGATATGGGGTAGTGAACTTGTAAGTCACTCCACGTTCAGTCAACATGTGCTTAAGGTAGCCAGACATGAAGTTTATATCTCAGTCTGATACCACCTCCTTTGGAAACCTCACACTAGTAAAGATACTAATGAGGGCCCTAGCCACTGCAGGAGCAATGGTAGTCCTAAGGTGAATTGCCACAGGATACCTGATAGCATGAACCACTGCTCCTAGCATGAATCTGTTTCCTGTTGCAGTTGGAGGGTCAAGGGGATCGACAATGTCAACCCCTACCCTTTCAAATGATACCCCAACCACTGGAAGTGGAATTATTGGGGCCGTTGGGTGGCCACTTGCTTTGCCACTGGTTTGGCAGGTGGCACTGTAGTGGCAAAGCTCCTTCACCTTCTACGACATTTGGCCAGTAGAAGTGGCAGACAAGCCTGCTCCAAGTTTTACTCTGGCCAAGAAGCCCAGTTAAGGAGGCTAGCCGGGTCTCAGTGGACTAATGCATCCATTGCATGGGCCTGTGTTCAACCTCATGGTCACAGGTTCAAATCCCGGCGGGTCCACTCAGCCTTTCATCCATCTGAGGTCGATAAAATGAGTACCATTGAGATGGGTAACAATGAACATCTGTTATTCAGCGCCAAGAGATCTCTGGGTAAAAGTGCGCTTTACAAATACACATGTTATGTTATATGTTATGTCATGAGCCAATTTGAGGAGAAACTCTCTGAATTTCAGAGGCACTACCGCTCTCTTGGTGGCACTAGGTTTAGGATCTCTGGCCCCAGAGAACAGGTGCCTTTCCTCCCATTAGGTCCTGTTGAGCAGCTTGCTATCTCAGGCTTTCAAGAGTAGCATGTGTACTCTGCCCTTGGCACAGCTCTTCCCTAGAAGGTCCCCATGGCCCTTTGAGCTCTGCCGTATAAGGCCCAAGTACTTGGGGCTCATTTCTTTCTGGGTCTGACAGGTATTCACCCTGGGAAGAGTGGACCCACCTGAGCTGGTGGCTGTTCAGAAGCTGGGCTAAAAGGGGCACTGGTTTGAGCTTGTGGTGCTTTCCAGGGGAGGCTTAGTGGGCCCTGGGAGGAGGCAGAATGAAGCCAACAAGGTTACGGGGGCATACAACTGGCAGGTTCCTCTATGGGAAGTGGTCCATTGTCCAGGGTCGGTCGCTCGGTGCAGGGACATATATCAAGGTATTGATTAAACTCCCCTGACTGTCGGCTAGGAGGTGGTATTGTTGGAAATTGCCCTTTCTATTGTGCTTTCCCTCAACTTTTTGCTTATCTCCTTCCTAGTTTTCCGCTGATCTAGGTGCTAGCTGTAGGACTTTGAGTGTGTTTGACATTGACATTCAGTGCCAAAGCATAGTGCTTGTCATATACATACTAGTGATTGGTGTATACACGATTGGCTGATTCAAGTTAGGTACAGGGTGCGGAGTTGGGAAGAGGTAGGGCAGGTACTCGTGTGCATTACATGCAAGGCTAATGAATGGCACCGAATGGTTTTTTGGTACCACTGGCCTGCTTCTCATATTGTATTAGCATGGGGTAATATAGAAAAAGGCTATTGAGGAGCATTTCCTACATGCAGAATAGTAGCAGTAAATTGTTTGAAATCGATGAGTTCATAATGATGAATCCTCTCGGGTAATGTGAGTGGATCCAACATTACGGATATAGAAATGTCACTTTGGGAAAGTGGGTATTTCTCTGCTCATGGCTCTGGTGCCTGTTGGCCTGTCTTCAAGTCATATCTGGGTGCTGGGGACATCTGTGCATTCCTGATAGAAGGCCATAAACTAAGGGCTGTGGGGAAACTGCAAACCTCTGACTCTGAGGGGCCTTTCTGGGGCAGTTGCGTGGGGTGAATTGGGACATGCATTCCAAGGGGAAGGGTCTTGGACCCACTAAAGATAGTGATCAAACCTCCCGGAGTAGGATGGCAGAAAGGGCAAACTTTAGAGAGCTTCTGTGCATTTCAAACTTTTTATTTGAACTGATTGCATCTTCAAAGGCCATTCTGGCTAGAACTACTGGGGCTTTGGCCTCTGATGTTAAAGATGCTTATGGATTTGGAACCATACTACACTGTTTTGATGCTTGGGCATCGACAAGAGGAATCATTAGGGCTGGGGGGAGTGCAACCAGATTTTCCACATACTTATGGTGGATTGGAGCTTTCCATGCTCCAGGAAGGGGACTATCACTTGCCAAATTTTGCCTGGACATTGTGGACCTGTAACTAAGTGCCAACTGTAATGGCCCCGGTCCCTAAGTACTCTCTAAAAAAGTGTTAGAGTAGTCAGGGTATGAGTTGCCGCTTGTGCTTGGTCTCTCCTGCTCGTTTTCAGAGAGACCAAGCACAAGCGGCAACTTACTTTTAGAGGAGGACCAATGGGGGGATTACCAAGGCAGAGGCCGTCCCTGGGGGAGACCCAGGGGCCGCGAACAATCCAACTGGAACCGAGGGAGGGGAGGAACAGGGAAGAAACAGGTCCACTTCAGACCAGAACAGCATGGGGAAATCAGAACCCGACAGAAACATTACAGGTGGTAGCTTGCCGAACAGAAAATGGGCAAACTAGTTCTATTATCAACCTGTCTACTTATACCCTGAAACCAGAAGAGTCAAGAATACTGGAAAAAGGCCTTTCCTTTGTCCCTACCAGCCTCCCCAATACCTTCAATCTGAAAACGGAGCTACACCAGTTTTTCAGGAAGGTTAGACTAAAACACCATTTTAACAAAATACCTTTTAAACCAGTATTCAGCAATACTGGTTTAAGGCCCCCTTCCACTTTCACACCACCAGCACAAATGATGTCCAACAAAATCTTGGCATTTGAGCAAGTGGTTATGAGAGATATCAACCAAGTGTTAGCCAAAAAGAAATACACTAAGTTTAACACCAGCAAACAAGAAAAACTGGCATTGGAAGCACTTAAACAAAACTCTGACATCGTGATCAAACCAGCCGACAAGGGTGGGGCGATCGTCATTCAAAGTAGGGATGACTATAAGTCTGAAATACTCTCACAGCTAGGAGTGGAGGGTAATTATAAAAAAACTGCAGGCTGATCCTACTAAAGAAATAAGTGCTGACATCAAATCTGTTACCAGTAAGGCCCTAGAAGATGGCTTCCTAACTAAAAATGAACATGATTATCTTAATAATAGCCACCCTAGGTTACCTACTATTTACACGCTCCCTAAGGTCCACAAACGTTTGGAGAAACCCCCGGGAAGACCAATCGTCTCCGGTTGCGGCTCAGTACTCGAACCCCTGTGTAAATATGTGGACATATTCCTAAAACCTATTGCTGAGGCAACTACAGCTTATCTAAGAGACACCATGCAGGTAAAACAACTGGTAGATGAGTACCCTTTTGACCGGACCAACAATCTACTGGTCACTATGGATGTAACCTCACTTTACACCAATATCCCACAAGAGGCAGAACTTGAAATCATTAGAGGGGTCCTGGACGAGAGGCCAAGACCTTGCCAAGTCCCAACTACCTTCATCCTGGATCTCCTTGAGATCGCCATGAAGAAGAACTTCTTCTACTTCGATGGAGAGTATTATTTTCAAACCAAGGGTGTAGCCATGGGGGCAAGCTTTGCCCCAGACCTGGCCATTATTTTCATGAATGCATATGAACACACCTTTGTACTTAAGGAAACCAATCCCTTTTATGACAGCATCGTGCTATGGCGTCGTTACATAGACGATGTGTTGCTGATATGGCAGGGGAGTGAGGAGCAGCTGAGAAATTTTCATACCTGGCTCAATAATTGCTCCAACGATATCCAATTCTCATTGGACTTTAGCAACAATCAAATCAACTTCCTTGATATAACCATAGTTGAGGATGAGGGGCATTTGCGAACCACACTCTTTAGAAAACCCAGCGAGAGAAACACCTTACTCCGCTACTCTAGCCATCATCCACGTAACCTCAGAGACAACCTACCTTATGGCCAATTTCTGAGGTTACGTAGGAACTGTAGTCGGAAGGTCGATTACTTTACAGAATCATCCTTACTCATTGAAAGATTGGCAGACAGGGGTTACCCTCGTAGACTGCTCAAAAAGTCTCGCAAGAAAGCATGGTTCTGCCACAGAGAATTTCTTCTTGAACCTAAAACGAAAGAAAAGGACACCAACTCTAGAATGACCTGTGTGACTACCTTTAACACCAGGAGTAATGATATCAAGAGAGTCATAAACAGTCATTGGCACCTTGTGGCAGATGAAATAGGGATCCCAGACCCCCTTATGCATGCATTCAGGAAAGGGAAAAGCGTTAGGGATTATGTTGTCCAATCCTTGCTTTATAGCAAACCCAGCCACTCACAAACAACTCTCTGGAATACTCCACCAGTGGTCGGCCATTACAAATGTGGTGCGTGCAAAGCTTGCCCTTTGACTCTAGAAATAAGCAGTGCACACACAACAACTACACCCACACCTTACGCCATCAAACCAACTGCAACTCGGCGGGTGTTGTGTATGCCATCAAATGTCCGTGTGGTTTCCTGTATGTGGGCCAGACCATACAAAAAGTAAAAGCTCGCATTTTGCAGCATGTAAGCAGAATACGCTGCAAGGTACAGGGCGCCCCTTTGGTGGAACATTTTCTGACCTTCGGTCACCCACCTGAAAGTCTTCGGTGGTGGATTTTGGAAAAAGTACAAGTAAACATCAGGGGTGGGAACTTTGCCAATACCCTCAGTCTCCGAGAATGCAAATGGATGCACATATTTGATACAGTCAATCGGGGCCTGAACGAGTATGAGGAAACAACAAGACAATTGTCGACCTTGTATAATGGCTAAACGTTCTACTTGCTGTTTATGTTTGTACCTCAGGTGATCATAGGAAACTATATGGGATTTTGTGATCAGGATGCACATTTTATTTGTATCTTGTAATTATGCACTGTACAAGGCAAATAATGTTTATTTTGTTCCGATTGCACATAAATGTTTCCATGTCTAGTATGTTTTCTAAACTTCTAAGACGCCTGGAGTCTGTCTTCTTTTTCAACACCACGCATGTTGCTAGGCAACAGCCCCGGCCTTAGCGTGATATGTCAGTGGCGTGCACGTTCACGTCACGTCCAATACTTAACCTGGCGCTGATCGAGCTTCTCTCAGCAGTCACCGACAGACAGAGCCCCATTGATAGGCCGCGCAGTTCTACGGAGGAGGTATGTTATGTCAACAAACATCCCCGAGGTTTCATATATCCTCTCCCATGTTGTAACTGTTGACCCACTTAGCTAATTATACATTCTTGTCCACAGACACAGCGTGTATATTGCTTCACTGAATATCCAACTTATCATCTTTCGCCGAAAGAGCGAGGGTGAGTCTGATTAGCTTCTATGTAATGTCCAAGTTTTGTCCCTGTGAAGTCTATGTCTTGTATGTGTAAATCACATTGGAAGAAACACAGCACTAATGGCAAAATGTTTCTTGTTTTTCCTCCAGTACTCGAGAGCACGTTTGATCGGCTCTCTTTTAACGAATTGACCAGTTGGCAAATAGGCGCACCACTAACAGGGTGAGTGCTTTTGGAGTACTTACCGTAAACCTTCATGCTGTTGGTTTTTCATAAAAATTAGCCCATACATTTGTGTTACAGGTTGTTAGACGGACCGGGAGGGTCGGCCGAGGATAAGGGGAGCGGTCTCCAGGGAGAGCCGACTCCAGTGACCGTACAGACAAGTAACTTCCCCCCCACAGACGGACACCACACAAGGGTAAGGTTCAACGAGATTTTATAGGCGATTCTTAAAGTACGATAAAATGGTACAAGGAGGTCTGGACTCAGGGGTCCCCTCGATTCTGGTCTCTGGTTTGGGGAACGGGTAGCGGGACAGTCTTGGTTACCAAAAGATGGAAATAGCTCTCAATCCTCGAGCTCGGCGTTCTAGATGATCGGGCCGCGGCGGAGCCAGCAGGTCCCGAGATGGACGAAGGAAGCGACGGTCCGCGGCGGAGCCAGCAGGTCCCGATGAAGATGATGGTTGCAAACGGTCCGCGGCCACGCCAGCAGGTCCCGACGACGATGAAGGATTACGAAGGTTACGAAGGTTGCGGCAGCACCAGCAGGCAGGGCGATGGTGCACAAGGCAGAGCTACGGCAGCGCCAGTAGTCCGTCAAGGATGAGTTCTTCTTTACGTCTCTCGACTCCAAGATACAACTGACTTCCTGCTCTGGAGCTGCCCCAGTTATAGGGCTGGTGTTCTTTGATGTCCGGACCCTCGCACTTGGAGGTCGGGAGGTCCGGGATGGGGGAGTCCAGACACCCAGCAGGGGGGTGGGGCCAGCGCCCGGGGAGGCGATGGGCGAGCGGCACTTGGCGGGGAGAGCCATCGACACCTCTTTCTCCCATTGACTTGCCAAGTAGCCCGCTCACCTCCTGGGTGGATGGTGGTGCCGGGATGTCTGAGGCCTGGCCAGGCCCAGGGTTGAGGTCGATCGGGGGCCAGGCGGCCTCGTGGTGGAGTGTCCAAGATGGCGCCCAGGACGGGCGCGCGGGCCAGCAGTGGATCGGGTCCACGAGGTCGATAGGTTCGAAGGCAGGGTCCCTGAGGGGACGGAGGACGTGCAATGGTGGTGTGTGGTACCTGTGTGACCGGGCTCGGGCCGGGTTGGGCCGGGGTAGAGCGGCCCTTCATGTGGCCTGTCCAACATGCGTCCCCCCCAGCTGAAGGCGGGGAGAGTTACCCATCCTCTTGGGGACTCTCCTCGTCGAGGCGGAAGAACCGGGACAGGCCATCTGCGTTGGCGTGATCCGGCCCAGGCCGGTGTTCAACTGTGAAGTCCATCCCTTGTAGGGAGATGGACCAACGTAGTAACTTCGGGTTTTCCCCCCGCATCTGCATCAGCCACTGCAGGGGTCGGTGATCAGTCTGCACCCGAAAGTGTGTGCCAAAGAGGTAGGGCCGGAGCTTCTTGAGGGCCCATACCACAGCGAAGGCCTCCCTCTCTATGGTGCTCCAGCGTTGTTCCCGTGGTAGGAGGCGCCTGCTGATGAAGGCCACTGGCTGATCAAGGCCTTCGGTGTTCACTTGAGACAGGACTGCCCCAATGCCATGGTCGGAGGCATCCGTCTGGACGACGAACTCCCGGTTGTAGTCGGGGGCCTGGAGCACCGGGGCGGAACACATGGCGGCTTTCAATTGTTCGAATGCTGTTTGGCACTCCGGGGTCCAGTTGACTTTTTTGGGTTGATTTTTTGACGTGAGTTCTGTGAGGGGCCCCACGATAGTACCATAGTCTTTCACGAACCTTCGGTAATAGCCCGTGAGGCCCAGGAAGGCTCGTACCTCGGTCTGGGTGATGGGTGGCTGCCAGGACTGGATGGCGGCAATTTTGAGCTGCAGAGGGGCCACCAGGCCGCTTCCCACCTGGTGCCCGAGGTAGGTCACAGATCCTTGCCCAATTTGACATTTGCTGGCCTTGATCGTGAGGCCAGCTCGTTGAAGGGCTTGTAGCACTGCTCGGAGGTGGTGGAGGTGCTCGGACCAATGGTGGCTGTATACAGCGATGTCGTCTAGGTAGGCGGCACTGAACCCTTCGAGCCCCGCCAGGACCTGATTGACGAGCCGCTGAAATGTTGCTGGGGCATTTTTCATGCCGAAGGGCATGACCTTGAAATGGTAATGCCCATCGGGGGTGGAAAAGGCAGAACGTTCTTGGGCCCGGGGTGTGAGGCCGATTTGCCAGTAGCCCGCCGTCAGGTCGAAAATGCTGAGGTAGCGGGCAGCTCCCATGCGGTCGATTAGTTCATCCGCCCGGGGGATGGGATGTGCGTCTGTTCTGGTGACCGCATTCAAGCCCCGGTAGTCGACGCAGAACCGGAGTTCCGGTGGGGTGCCAGGGGCGGCCGCTTTGGGGACCAGTACTACAGGACTGGCCCAGGGGCTGTCTGAGGGCTCGATGACCCCGAGTGTGAGCATTTTGGCTACCTCTTCCTGGATGCAGGCCCGTACCCGATCTGGCACGCGGTAGGCCCGGTGGCGGATAGGGGGGCTGTCCCCCGTGTCCACATCGTGCACACACCAGGAAGTGACCCCTGGGGTGAGGGAGAACAGGTTGGTGAACTGTGACAGGAGGACTCGACACTCCTGGTGCTGCTCTCGGGTGAGGGCCTCCGAGAGTCGGACCCCATCCACGGAGCCGTCTTTCTCCTGAGTCCGTAGGAGGTCGGGGAGGGGCTCGGAGTCTTCTTCAACCCCATTGTCGGTGGCCATCAGGAGGCCGAGTTCGGAGCGCACAAAGTGGGGCTTCAGTCTGTTAGCGTGGAGGACCCGGAGGGGGTTCCGGGAGGATTCCATGTCGATGAGATAGGTGGCAGGACCCTTGCGCTCGACTACTTTGAAGGGCCCCGTCCACTTGTCTTGCAGGGCGCAGGGTTCGGTGGGGGACATCACCCATACCTGTTGCCCAGGTTCAAATTCGATGGAGGAGGCATTCCGGTCATACCACTTTTTCATGTCCTCTTGACTGGCCTCTAGGTTGGCTTTTGCCAGCTCTCTGAACCGCCGGGTCTGGTTGCGGAGTGTTAGGAGGTACCGGAAGACATCTGGTGGGTTCTTTAGAGGGGGCATCTCCCAGCCCTCTTTGACTAGGCTGAGCGGCCCCCGCACTGGGTGTCCATATAGCAGTTCAAACGGGCTGAAGCCCAGGGACTTCTGGGGAACCTCTCGATATGCGAAGAGGAGGCACGGCAGCAGTACATCCCACTGGCGACGGAGGGGTTCTTCCAACCCCCCGATCATCCCTTTGAGCGTGCGGTTGAACCGCTCAACGAGTCCGTTTCCTTGAGGGTGATAGGGGGTCGTGAATCGGTAGGTAACCCCGCACTGTTGCCAGAGGGACTTCATATATTTAGAAATAAAGTTCGTGCCTCTGTCGCTGACGACTTCTCGGGGGAAGCCCACACGGGAGAAGATCCCCATTAGAGCCCGGCCGACTACCGGGGCTGTCACAGTTCGCAGGGGAACAGCCTCGGGGTAGCGGGTGGCGTGGTCCACTAGCACCAGGATGAACCGATGACCTTGTTTTGTGCGCAGGTCCAGGGGGCCCCACGATGTCTATTCCGACCCTCTCGAACGGGGTGGTGACCACGGGAAAAGGTTGCAGGGGGGCTTTTAGTTTGCGGCCGCTCTTTCCACTGGCTTGGCACGTGGGGCAAGATCGGCAATGCTGGTGTACATCGTTCCTCATTTTGGGCCAGAAGAAGTGGGTCACCAGACGACTGTAGGTTTTATCTTGACCCAGGTGTCCCGCCAGGGGGACATCGTGAGCCAGGTTTAGCAGAAAGTCTCTAAAACGGAGGGGCACCACCAGTACTCGGCTGGCCCCCAGCTCCGCGATTCTTTGCTCACTGTACAGCAGGTCATTGTCCCAGTAGACCCAGTGAGTGCCGGAGGTATCCCCTGCGCCTTGGGCGAGCGCTTGCTGGCGGAGTCCCTCGAGGGAGGGACAGGTCTTCTGTTCTTGGCGAAATTGTTCTTGCGTGGGCCCCCCCTCTTGAGGCCACTGGTCGAGGTTAGTGAGGTCTGGAGGTTGAGCTTGTTCTGGGGGGACGTCACGGTCGGTGGTTTCGGCTGGGGCGACCGGAGGCGGCGGCGCCGGCCATTCGGGTTCCTCTGGGCGGGGACTGGCACGGGCGGCCATGGACCGGGTGGTGACGCACGCCCAGTCCGGGACGCCTAACATCCCCAGGTGTTCTCTTCGTTCTACGGCGGCCCACGGGGAGCTTTCAAGGTCATTCCCCAGGAGGCAGTCTACGGGGGCATCGTCTCGGACCGTGACTTTCAACATGCCGGAGACCCCCCCCCATTCGAAAGGAACGCAGGCCATCCGACACAGACTTTCCGAGTTATCGGCTGAACGTACAGGGCAGAGAATGTTCGGTAGATACTGTTCCGGGGTCACCAGGTGACAGCGGACGGCTGTTACACTGGCCCCAGTGTCACGAAGGGCTTCAGCCCGGCGTCCATTGATGCTCACCCATTGGCTGTACTTCTGGGTGTTAGCGGGTAGGGGGACCCGCGGGACCATGTCTTTCCCCCCTAAGCAGGCTAGAGCCATGGCGGCTGGCTCCCATTCCTGATGCTCTTGCTCATATTCTTCTTGCTCCTCGGAGATCTGTTCTTCCCCCAGGGCAGCAGCAGCCACCTGGCGGGGTCTTGGGCTCTGGTACTGTGGGCAATTTGGATCGTTGGCATAGTGGCCGACTCGTTGGCATCGATGGCACGTAACATTGGCTCGGTATCCCGGTCGCGCCGGGGCGCTGCCCCGGTTGGCCGGGGGGGTGGTGCTGACCGCGGGGGCGACCGGAGCGTTGTCTCTTCCGCGTCCTTGGCCTCCTCCTCCTCCTCGGGGACGGTGCTGACCATTGTTGTTCCGGTTCTGTTCGTAGGACCCATTCCGGCCCACTCTGGTGATTTCCCATCGGTCAGCTTCGGCTGCGAGCTGCCGGGGATCGGTTAACTTGCTGTCGAGGAGGTGCTGGCGGAGTTCAATAAAGCAATTGTTCGATAGGTGCTCCCATACCATGAGATTGAACAGTTGTTCGTAGGTTGTAACCTTGCTTCCTTTGATCCAGCCCTCGAAGGCTCGGCTAAAGTAGGTTACATAGTCCACCCAAGTTGTACCCGGGATGCGGGTGCAGTCTCGGAACCTCTGACGGTACATTTCGGGTGTGAGGCCATAGCGGGTGAGGAGGGCAGCTTTCATATGGTCATAGGAGGTCATCTGGTGGTCCGGGAGCTGTAGCAGGGTGTCGCGGCCCTCATTGAGGAATCTCCCCCATAGGCCGGCTCCCCAGTCGTTTCTATCGATCCGGTGTGCCGTCATAGCGATTTCGTAGGCTTTAAACCATTGCTGGATGTCGTCCTCTCGGAAGTATTCTCGAACGACATCCTTGGGGATGTGTACCTTTTTCTCCGTTGTCCCTGGGGTGTGGGGTTGCTCGGACACCCCTATTTCTTTATTCTGCTTGCGTAAATCAATCTCAGCTAGTCGTCGCTCGTGTTCATATGCCAGTTTCTTTTCCTCGAGCTCCCTTTGTCTCTGTTTCTCCTCTCTTTCTTCTCGGAGACGCAGGTGCTCTAAGTTTATTTTCTGTTCGGCCAACTTAAGTTCAACGTCCATTTTGAGCCGAGCCATTTCTAGCTCGTGTAGTCGGGTTTTTTCTCGTTCCTGGATCTCGTCTTGCGAGAGACCCGTTCTTTGCTCTTCAGGAGCCATGGTGGTTTTTGCTGCGATGCTTCGATCGGGGGTTCCGGCGACCCCGGTTTCTGCCCAAGACTCTAGGGCATGCTTGAAATCGTCTTTGGTACTTAGTCCGGTGGTAGCGATACCTAGTTCGATGCAGAATTGTTTTAGTTCACGATGGTTGTACTCGTCCAATTTCTCCATCTGGAATTTCTCGGTGGATCCGCTTTCTTTAGTTGTCATCTTGATTTCGTCGTGGGGTGAGCTACTGTCTGTACGATTATGCGGTGATTCGGATCGCGCCGCTGGCCACCAATGTTAGACGGACCGGGAGGGTCGGCCAAGGATAAGGGGAGCGGTCTCCAGGGAGAGCCGACTCCAGTGACCGTACAGACAAGTAACTTCCCCCCCACAGACGGACACCACACAAGGGTAAGGTTCAACGAGATTTTATAGACGATTCTTAAAGTACGATAAAATGGTACAAGGAGGTCTGGACTCAGGGGTCCCCTCGATTCTGGTCTCTGGTTTGGGGAACGGGTAGCGGGACAGTCTTGGTTACCAAAAGATGGAAATAGCTCTCAATCCTCGAGCTCGGCGTTCTAGATGATCGGGCCGCGGCGGAGCCAGCAGGTCCAGAGATGGACGAAGGAAGCGACGGTCCGCGGCGGAGCCAGCAGGTCCCGATGAAGATGATGGTTGCAAACGGTCCGCGGCCACGCCAGCAGGTCCCGACGACGATGAAGGATTACGAAGGTTACGAAGGTTGCGGCAGCACCAGCAGGCAGGGCGATGGTGCACAAGGCAGAGCTACGGCAGCGCCAGTAGTCCGTCAAGGATGAGTTCTTCTTTACGTCTCTCGACTCCAAGATACAACTGACTTCCTGCTCTGGAGCTGCCCCAGTTATAGGGCTGGTGTTCTTTGATGTCCGGACCCTCGCACTTGGAGGTCGGGAGGTCCGGGATGGGGGAGTCCAGACAACCAGCAGGGGGGTGGGGCCAGCGCCCGGGGAGGCGATGGGCGAGCGGCACTTGGCGGGGAGAGCCATCGACACCTCTTTCTCCCATTGACTTGCCAAGTAGCCCGCTCACCTCCTGGGTGGATGGTGGTGCCGGGATGTCTGAGGCCTGGCCAGGCCCAGGGTTGAGGTCGATCGGGGGCCAGGCGGCCTCATGGTGGAGTGTCCAAGATGGCGCCCAGGACGGGCGCGCGGGCCAGCAGTGGATCGGGTCCACGAGGTCGATAGGTTCGAAGACAGGGGTCCCTGAGGGGACGGAGGACGTGCAATGGTGGTGTGTGGTACCTGTGTGACCGGGCTCGGGCCGGGTTGGGCCGGGGGAGAGCGGCCCTTCATGTGGCCTGTCCAACACAGGTGTCCGCCTACACTTCTGGGGTTACATGAATGCAATGTAACTATGTTCCTTCCCTTCACCGTCCCGTCCTGATGAAGACCCGCCTATGAGGATACAAATTGCCCTTTTTATCCTTGGGTCGAAACGTCGACATCTTTTCCATACAGTGAGCCTGCATCTCCTATGCCCCTGCCCACTCACCCTTTCTGAAGACTGAAAACCATCTGAGCGAAGTGATCGCTGTAAAGACAATTACAATTCCTTTACAGACCAACGTTTGAGGGCAGGCTCTGTCTAGAATCAAAGCCAACAGATTCTTCAATGACCATACTACTCAATATCCCCTGACCGCTTGGTCCTTTCTTTCCTTTGCACGAGCACAAGAATTTCTCTCTCTATGCACTTTATTCTCTCTCGGTAACCCCTTCTGTTCAGAATTGTAGATATTGTATATTTGTATACTGCTCTATGAGGAGATTTTTTTATTATGAATAAATAGTAGAGTTTTCTCCTCTACTTTTAAAACGTGAAAACAAACCTGTTTTTGTGTTTGTATTCGACACCTGTGTATTTTTGGGCTATTGTGTTTCTTGTTTTTTCACTTTAGGAATTAATTTCTCATATGAAAAAATAATTGAGTTGAGTAATTTTGGATTAATTGTGTGTGGAATTCTATGTCTAGGACCACCATATCTGCAACACTTGATACCCAGGTCCTAGGACTCTTCTCGGGTTACCCCATATATAATAACGTGCTCATAAAGATCAGCAGCCCACCTGAAGGGCCAGGATTAGAGCAGTTCAAGGAGTGCAAGGGATGCTTGCAGAGTCCAGGGGGGATGTGCTTGCAACCAGAGGAACTGTGCTAGCTTGCACTCCAGAGTGTGTGGTGTCTGAGGGGTGTTGGGGAACCTGAGCTGGGAGATGAGACTGTCTTCGACCTCCAGATCGAAAGGATAACAGTGCCTGCCATAGCAGCCTAAATCCGAGTTCACTGGCTCCCTCTCGCTGGATTCATGTCACAATGGAGAACATCATGACCGGGCCCGAGGGGTTTTGTTGTGCCTTGTGGGCACCTATGGCTTGCTGTCGGGAGCTACGGCTGCCTGCACCTCCGTTTCAGGGAAGCATTTCTCCAGATTTGGAAGCCGCCAGCATCTTGGGTCAGCACCTTTTGTCGATGGGGGATAGTGATTCTGCACTTGTGCAGGTGTCGCTAGGGGTGAACAGCCATTACAAAGCAGCTGTTTCACTGCAAGTCGATACATCACCTTCGTTACAACGCATGCGATGTAACAACACGTAACCATTACTACGCGTACAATTACATCGCATGCGCTTTTACAACGCATGCGATGTAATGGCTATCCACATCAATGTGAGGAACTATCCACATCAATGTGAGGAAACTGAGGCTGTTCCGTTTCCTCACAATGACGTGCACTGCCCCTCAGATGCAGGAAACGGGTGAGAGGAACCAAAAGGAGAGAGAGAGGTAAAGGGATTGGGCTAGGGGTGGGGGTTATTTTTTTAGGGTTTAGGGTAGTGTTGAGGTGTTTGCGTAGTGTAGGGTTGTGTTTTAGAATTTAGGGTAGTGGCGGGGGGTCATGCAATCGCATTTTTTGAGCGTAGGGACTGGACTGGGGGTAGGGGAGGGTCGTGCTGGGGATAGTGTTTTAGGGTTTAGGGTAGTGTTGTGGTGCTTGTGTAGAGTAGGGTAGTGTTTTAGGGTTCAGGGTTGTGTTGGGGTTCATGCAGGGTAGTGTTTCAGTGTAGGGTCCGGACTGGGGGGCGGTGGAGGGTCATGCTAGTGGTAGCGTTTTAGGGATTAGGGTAGTGTTGTGGTGTTTGTGTAGTGTAGGGTAGTGTTTTAGGGTTCAAGGTATTGTCGGGTCGTGCAGGTTTAGTGTTTGAGTGTAGGGACCGGACTGGGGTCGGGTCATGCAGCTGGTAGTGTTTTAGCGTTTAGGGTAGTGTTGTGTTGTTCGTGTAGTGTAGGGTAGTGTTTTAGGGTTTAGGGTAGAGTTGGGGGTCGTGCAGGGTAGTGTTTCAGTGTAGGGACTGGTCTAGGGGTAGGGGGAGGGTAATGCAGGGGGTAGTGTTTAAGGGTTTAGGGTAGTGCTGTGGTGTTTGTGTAGTGTAGGGTAGTGTTTTAAGGTTTAGGGTAGTGTCAGGGGGGTCGTGCAGAGTAGTGTAAATGTAGGGGGAAGACTGGGGGTTGGGGAAGGGTCGTGCATGGGTACTAAATTAGGGTTTAGGGTAGGACAGGGTAGAGGTACTTACCTTTCAAACTTTTGCCATGAGTTTACCTTTACCACGCCTGCCTTTGCGTTGTAATGGCATGCGTGGTAAAGGTATATTTGTGGTAAAAGTTTGCAATGTAATGGTACGTCGTTGTCATTGACATTGTGTAGTAATATCCTTGTTGTAATGGCACGCGTGGCATTGGTAAGCGATGCAATGAGTCATATTTGCTGCTGGGTGTCCGGGGCTCTAATCCAGATGGTGGTAGTGTGAGAATCTAGTCAATGTGGCGCTAGTAGGGGCAACATGTATTATTGGCTGGTGTAGTTACTGACTGAGGAGGTGGTTCATGAGGTGTAGTCAAAGACCTGTGATTGCTTGACCATTGCAACTGTTGAGGGGATGTGATATTGGGGAATGTTGTGTTGAGAAGGTAGAACCAGAGCTACTCATGTTAGGTTCCTTCGCTAGTGCCTGACCAGCCACCGCACTGGACCCAGTTGACATGCATCCACCACCTGGGCTGGACCATGCCCCATTGGCTTAGTAATCCTACCCTGCTTCATTCAACCCCAGAGCCAACATCCCTTTCCTCGCCTTCATACCACACCTTCTCTTTGCCTTTGCCCTTGCCCTTCTACTTTCTCATTGGACTCTATCTGGGTCTACCTCGAGCCTCCCCTCTCCCACCTGTTCCCCAGTTCCCTGGAGGACCAACACCTAGAGGCGACACTGCTTCCTGCCAGGGGCAGGGTGCCACATCCCCACACCCCATCCCTGCAGCTCCTGATTCTGGAAAGCTTCAAGAGGCAGACACCATCCCTCATTACCCACAACCTCACTCATCTCTAAATCGCCAGCAGCCAGGCTTTCTGTGACTTTTGCAGATACCCCTTTCTTCGGCGGCCTTTAAAAGAACATTTCAGGTCTGTGCAGAGTCTCCTGAGCTGGGTCACCTCCCCAACTTCTCATTCCTGTCAAAACTCCCCCACATTAACTACCCCTGATGGCTCTCCAGACTTAGTTATGACTGTTGTGAACACAGAAAGATTTCCAAACTAGAATGGCAAACCACAGAAAAAAACAAACCCCAAAGCTATAAGACGATATTGTACACCGGAGTTGTATTGGACCATTGTGTTGCTAGGGTTTGTATGACCAATACGCCCTATCAACACAGCTTATCACCAAACGTTAGACCTGGCATCTAAGCCAGTTGGACTCCACCATCTTAGATTGGATGAGTATGATACACATGTCCGTGTGGTCAACCTTGGGTAGCTTGTAACAAGCAGTCAGGCTTATCCTCAGGGCCCAAATGTAAAGTACTGGCATTACACCAACCTCGCCACACATTGGATACACCACAAAAAGACTCCAACCTGTATGTATAAAACACTAGTATGTATAAAACACTGTATGTATAAAGCACTAGTCTTTGTATTACACACACATTGAAATCAAAATGAGATACACGTTGTATATACACTTTACAGTTATATGCAAATGGGAAACTTTCGCAACAGAATAGCATGAACATATATGCCCTTATAAGAGTTATCCATCCAACATGACATTCGCCAATATCGCATACCCCCCAGCAGTTGCAATTGTCAAGCGATCACAGGTCTTTAACTACGCCTTGTGACCAAGCCCCTCAGTCACTCAAGTACAACAGCCAATAATACACGTTGCCCTTGTTGGTGCCACGTTGATTAGAGTGTCAGAACCATCTAAAACAGAAAAAAACTGTTACTTAGTTTTGCCCTTCTGGATTAGACCTCCAGGCGCTTAGCGGCACATGCTCGAGAGTAGTATTAATATCCTCCCCCATAGACAAAAGGTTGGGTCCCAGGAAGCAGGCGCTCTTCCAAGTATGGAGAAACGTTTTCCCTCAAGTGTAGGTGCAAGATGTCATAGCTCGTGACAGCCAGCTGTAGGTGCCCACAAGACACCAAGAAACCTCTTGGGCCCCGTCACTATGTTCTCCACAACAAAGTGACTTGTGGGGTAGGTCCAGGAAGAGGGAACCAGCGACCTCAGATTGAGGCCACGATGTCAGGCACTGCCGTCCTCCCGATCTGGGGTTGAAGGCAGTCTAAAATCCCAGGTCAAGTCCCTCAGCACCCCGCAGCAACAAATGCTCCGGAGTGCAAGCTAGCACAGGTCCCCTAGTTGCAAGCACTGGTCCCTCAGACTCTGCAAGCTTCCCCCCGCACTCCTCAAACTCCTCACATCCCGGCATCTCATGAGGGCTGCTGATCTTTTCTTGCACAATTCTCTGCATAGTGTTATGACGATGTATGTCAGGGTGGTCCTTTTTCCAAACAATGATCTCTTCTACACATTTTCACTGCACCCTGCATGGTCTTTTTGATATTGTGGGAACAGAGAGATATTTTGTGTCCCTGGGATCTTGTAGACAGGAGGCCAGCCAACCAACTCTTGGAGAGTACTTAGGAACCCATGACATGGCGGTTGGCACTTAGCTGCAGGCCTGCAACCTCCAGGCAAAATCCAGCAAGTTATAGTCCCCTTCCTGGAACACGACAAGCTTCAGGCCACCACATGTCTGCAGATAATACAGTTGCAGTCCCTCCTGCCCTAATGATTCCTCTTGTCAATGTCTGAACTTGCGTAGTGGGGTTCCAAATCTAAAAGCATCTCTAAATTATGAAGCCAGAGCCCTAGTAGTTATGCCCACAATGGCCTTTGAAGATGCAATCAGTTTAAAAGGCCACCTTTGAAATGCACATACACTGTAGACTCTTCATTTTTCTCTGCATTAAGACAAGCAGGCTGCAATGGCAGTTTTGCGTGAGCTTGGTGAGGGGTCCCTTACGGTGGCACAATTCGTGCTGCAACACTTAGGCATCCTCTTTAGTTCCAAGGCCCTAGGTACCAGGGGTACCACTTACTGTGGACTTACAAGGATCCTAAAGGGGTGCCAATTGTGGAACAATCATACAGTTTAGGGAAAGAGCATAGGTACTGGGGACCTAGTTACCAGGGACCCAGTACACTTTCAAAGTTGCACCCGATACCAGGCAAAAAGTGGGAGGTAACCATGTCAAAAGGGGCACTACACCACTGCAGCCAATATTCCAGTCTACACCATTACATTGGGGTAAGAGCTTCTTCTAATGGTTCCTTGTGTCCCCGCCCCATGCTGTCCCTGTTGCTGTCGAATTCCTCCTGGTTGTTCTTGCGACCCTCCAACTGCTGCACCACACTGGATAAGTGTCTGTTTTGCTCAGCACTTCAAGCATTCATGGTGAAATTTGCAGCATTTCCTATTGCAAAATTCACTGCAAAATACCCAACATGCATCCACTTGTCTCTATTGTCACTCCCGACTTTTCCTACCACTCCCTGAGTGGGATGGAACTGAAAGGGCTGGTATATTAAAGGAAGTGACCCGTGATCACCTCTCAGCCTTCCATACAAATGAAGAGTCTGTCAGACAGTAGAGAGTGCAAACCAAGTACATTTTATTCAGGTACACTCGAGCGGAGTCCAGCCTCCTAGGATTTCTGCAGAGGGACTGACTTCAGCAAATATAGAGATACATTATGTAAGTTTCTGAACCTAGAATGTCAGCCCCTAATGGAAATCTACTAGCAAGTCCAGCTAAAACAAAGAAGTACAGTAAGAGGAGTCTCGACTCTGAGACCGAGCACACATTATTTTATTGCCAAGGTTGTTCTGTTCATGTCTATTGCTAGGCTAGTGGGAGAAAACCTCTATCTATGGGAAAGGAATGCGTTAATAGGAACAGTGTATTCATTAGCAGTGCAACGCCTAACCTTGGAGAAATGAACATTTCCTCAACCTGCTTCATGAGTCAGAGAAAACGTCGCTGACGACATGATTCAAAATGGCAATTGAACATAAAATGAAGCCGCAAATGCTAACTTAACACGAGAACAAAGCACAAACAAAATGGCAAAACATTTTCATTTCATCAATATTACAAGTAATCCACTGGTCATGAATACCGTTGATGCAGGCGTGGTGGAAGTCAGGTTATTTAACCATAGAACATTATCTAGCTCCCCCTCTGCTAATCTGACCCTGAGCTACTCATTGTACCAGACCCACCCATTCCCACCAAATGTTATCTGGGCCTTCCTAATAATGTCCATATATTTGAACAGTGCTATACACAATTTCAGGTATTTTTTGCACTAGATGTTGGTATATATTAAAAACATTGCAGTCCAATTCTCAAAGGTGATCTTCACCCTGCGCCTCTTTGCCAGCTCGTACTCTCCTTCTTTCAAGTATTCTTTGGCATGCACTTCTCTTCACAGAAATGTAAATGCCTCCATATGCTCACCTTTCCATGTGTGCTTTATACCGGTGGTTATCAAATGGGTACCCAGTGGTTTAGTTATGCCTATATAATACGTTTCTTTACTTTCTCCTTGCTCTCTTTCTTCCTCACTTATGTCTCAGCCTCATTCTGTTGCTCTTCACAATTCCCTTTTTTCTCCTTTCCGTCCCCTTTTTATTCCTGTTTCTTCTTGTCTTCCTTACCTATCTTATCCTTGCTTTCCTTTCCCCTAATCAACCCTTTGAGACCCCATGCTCTGTCTCCTTCTCTTTGTCTATCCCAACAGCTTTGTCTGTCACGTTTTTTCCCTTTTGTAGCTACACCACTTTCTCGCTATCTCCCTGTAGTCGCCCACTACCTACACCTTTGACACCACTTACAGACCTCACACCGGCAACGGACCTCTAACTTGGACCCAAAGATAGCCCTCCTGTCAGTGTTTGTGACTCCAGTGCTTTGGAATTCACCATCACCTCTTTTCTCAGCCACTCCGTGTCCTAGAAAACACCAACCTTCCCTTCTTTAATACACCCCTCTACCCTATACAGTGCACATCTGCATCCCACACTGCCGCACTCTCTTCCTCCCTGTCGTCCTCTTTCATTTTGACGTCTTCTAACTTGTCCTCTTTCTCATAGTCTATCAGGGTTGTGTCCAAACTCACATCCATACATGCCCCACTCGTCCCTGGCCATTCACCATCATCAAGTCCTTTAGCCAACCAATCATCCTTATTGTTCAACATGTGGGGGATGAGTAGTCAACATTAGACCTACACCAACTGTCCACTGACAAGTCCAATACTGCATTTCAGACAGCTGCTGTTAGCTGTGCCTTATTTTCTTCTTGCAGCAAGGGGGCCGCATTTAGCCCTCCCGAGTCTCAATGCCGATGAGCTACTGCACTGGCTAGTAAAAAGAAATAACCCAACGAGCTGGGTTCCATAACTACCCTGTCTTCTGGTGCCCATAACCAGTCCCTTTTCCTACCCCAATCCTGCTGCCTTCCCTCAGTAGTGGCTGCAACAGGGCAGTAGTGGTGACTCGGAGGAGGGAATGGAGGTTGGGGTATTAAGAAAGAAGATTGCACATACCTGCCAGGTGTCGCTTATCCTCCATCCTCTTCAGAAGAAGCAGGAAGCAGACTCCCTTAAGTCAATCACAATGCTGCTGTCACCAGCATGACAGCAGCATTGTGATTGGTCTGAGTGTTGTGGTTCGGCACTCAGACAGGCAGTGGGAGCCTGTGCATGTTATTCACCCAGCTGTGCAATATAGCTTGGTGGAGAACATGCAAAGTATGCTAGTCTGTTTGGCCGGCGCAAGACGGCCGGCCAAAAAGTCATGTGCACGTCGAAAGTGCTCACCACGGATCCACTTGCTGTATGGGCAGCCCTGCTTCGCACCTTCTAAGTCAGTACAGAAAACTCAAAGGATAATAGCATGGTGTTATTATCATTTTATTTTTCCTCTGGGGTGATGCTCTTCCGCCTTAGTGGAGGAGCCGCCCCTGCCTGCCCTCCTCTGGCAACTGCTTCTCATTGTACAAGCTGCCTAAGTGGTGCCTCTTTCCCCCTCTCCCTGTCCCATCTGCCACCCTATGCTCCTATATTTTCACGGGTTTATTAAAGTGCAGTTCCTCACATTCGCAAGCAGGCCCTTCAACTTCTTCCACTGTTTTGGCCTCTTCATCATCACTAACCTCTTTTACACTTCATTTGAGCATGGCGGCACAATTGCTGATGCTCCATTTCCCAGTGAGCACCCTGATCTGCTCCTCTCCTCCCTTTGCTCCCTAAGGGCTTTTTGGATCGCCTTCGAGCTACTATCACAGCACCCTGCTGATTACTTGAAAAAGGGGAAAGATGGCAGTAAGGGAGGATTAAAGCCGCACTACCTAGCTATACACTGTTTTAAAAAATGCACACGGTCACTGTTGCCCACCGCCTTGGTCCACTGCCAAAGAATCACAACTCTACAATACACAAAGAAAAGCACAGAGAGGCAACATAAGTATCAACCCCTTTGGCACTCATGACGGAGCGGTTCCGTCATGAGCGTAGGTTGGGCTGTGCGCATGACGGAACGGCTCCGTCACGGCCCGACCGCTCAATAGAACCTTCAGCACAGCACGAACATTTGCTCCGCGCTGAAGAAGTTAAAAAGCACAAATGCTAAGCAAGAGAATCTATCCGGACTTCAATGATGTTATATCTGATCCTTTAATGGATGCTTGAACCACACACGAGGTAAGGCGATGAGAAAATGCAGCCAATGCGTTTCATCCTGAATAGGGGTTCCTCAGGGCAGTAGTCAAAAGTACTGCAATCTTAAAGGCTATCAGGAATGTACCCAGATTGTTACAACGTCCACGATAACTCAAATTGATGAAGTTCAATTCCAGAATGTCTTGGCCTGCTCTCTCGGATGCTTTTATATAATCCTGACACCAGATGCTTTCCATCAGCAGACCCTAGCATCTGGTGGAGTGGGAGGAGGTTTGTCGGTTCGCGGGGTAAGTCGGGGAGTATAGACCGTATCCCTTGTCTAAGACGTACATATGGAGAGACATCTAGAGGCGTTGTTGGCAGTCCCTGAAGAAGGTGCTCCAGCGACCGGAACTTTCCCCAGGTAGTGGCCTTAGCGCGCTTACAACGTCACTGAAAGCCCTCCTCTTGTAGAAGGGAGATATTATCCGGATGATACGAGAGCGGAAGCCGCGACGAGTAGAGGACAGGTAGTTCAAGCACCTCATTGACCTGGTGCCATGCAGCCACTGTACATGATACAGTGGTAGGAGATGTCGCTTGTGTACTAACGGGGCCATGTTTCACACCGGTTAGCGGTATCGGTTCAGCCAACCAATCCGCCACAGCTATTTGTGGCATATAGCAAGGGGGTTTTACCCAATAGTATGCGTAGTGTACCTGCGCACTCAAATAGTATAATTCAAAATCAGGGACGTCGAAGCCTCCTTGTTCGTATGGCCTCGTCAATGTTGACCACATAAGCCTCGCCTGCCTCCCTCCCCACAGTAGCCTGAGCAACTCGGTGCGCAATGTTTTTTTTTACAAACCTCCCTGGGGCATAAAGAATATTAAGGAACAAGTAAAGGAACTGAGGAAGAACTACCATTTTTATCAGGGAAGCCCTACCTGCTAGCGAAAGAGGCAACAATATCCAGCGTGTTACATTCGCAGCTAAGCGTGTTATGGCCATGCCGTCGTTTGCACATAGTGTTTCCTCTCTTTCTGTAGTGATTTGTATACCTAGATACCGTAATTCTGTCTCGCACCACTCTATTGGGAAGTCCAACGGGAATTTAGAGACTACTGATGTAAGCGGGAAAACCTGGGATTTCCCCCAATTGATGCCTATACCAGACAAATAACCAAATCTCACAAAGTCGTGCAAAATGGGATTAATATTTTGTTGTGGATCTCTGACATAAAGCGTAATATCGTCAGCGTACAACTATACCAATATTGGCCGCAAACAACAGCGAAACGCCTTATCCTGATGCAGTTGTCCTAGTCGACAAGCCAAGGGCTCCACTGCAAGGGCAAAAAGGAGGGGGACAGTGGGCATCCCTGTCGGGTGCACATAGTAATCACGAGCGGTCGGGACCCTGGCCGTGGGGAGGTGATGCAGGAGCTTGATCCAGGACATGTACATTTTAGGGAAGCCCATTCGCCGCATCACCCCAAACAAATAGTCCCACTCTACCGAGTCAAACGCCTTAGTGGCATCTAAGAAAACTGCGGTGAGCGGGAAGTCGGGCGCTACATTCTGGATAAGCGAGAAGAGGGCCCTAAGGTTGTGTGATATGGCCCTACTAGGCACAAAGCCCGACTGGTCAGGCAATACAAGCTTATCGAGTAACAGGGACAGTCGATTGACCAAGACCTTTGCCGAGATTTTCGAATCACAATTCATCAGGGACAACGGCCTGTAGGAATCGCAAGACTCAGGTGGCTTGCCAGGTCTCAGCAATGATGTGACTATCGCTTCTCTCATTGAGGGCGGTAGCGTACCCACTTCCAATGACTCCTCATACACCTCCTTAAGCACCGGAGCCATGTTGTCAATACAGGCCTTATAGAATTCAGCCGGAAGGCCATCTGACCCCCACGCCTTCCCATTCTGGAGCTGCATAATAGCCTCCCTGATTTCGTCAAGTTTGAATGGGATGCTTAAAAACTCCCGCTGGGTGTCCCCAAGCCAGCCATGTGCCACCTCTCCCATGAACTCCTCCTGATCCACGACACCCCGCCTTTGAGACGCATACAATGCAGAGTACTGTGTAGTAAATGCCTCTAGAATGCTCTGTGAGTCTGGATGCAGCGGTCCCTCCAACTCCTGTATTTCTATAACATGAGCATTACACCAAGGGGTCCACTTCAGCGCAGCCAGTACCTTCCCTGGTCTTTCACCCTCCCCATATCTACACGCTGTCCAGTACTTGCCCCGGAATTTTGCCTCTCAATGCGCAGCATTCTCATATTCAGTTAACATTGTGCGAAAGTCCTTTAACACTTGTCCCTCCTCCCCCCCACCATGCACCTCTCCATTTCTTTCAATTCACGTTCCAACTTACGCAGCGTATTCTGCAAATCCCTCAAAACCCCAAAACTCTTAGACATACAATACCCACGAACCATAACCTTGAACGCTTCCCATATTACCTCAATACTGTCAACAGAGCCTTTATTGCAGACAAAGAAGTTTTTGATTTCCTCCCCCAACTCTGTGCGGAAAACCAGATCTAGAAGGGCCGTAGGTTGTAACCACCAGCTCGGCCTAGGCCTACCATATCCTGGAAGTGAAAGGGAGACCTTAACTGGGCAATGGTCAGAGAATGTCCGAGCTAGATGCACAGCACTTGTAATGGTCGGACATAGCCCTCTGGTTAGCAAACAGTAATTTATGCGCGCCCAGGTTCCTCTGTAGGATGTAAAATGTGTGCCTTCATGTTGTAAGGGATGCATGTGCTTCCATCTGTCTATCAATCCACCTTCCGCTATGATTCCCTGCAAAGCATCCTGTGCCCTCGTGTAGTGCTGCGGACCCGAATTGGATCTATCTGCGTGCGGGTGTCGCGCAACATTAAAGTCCCCCCCCAGCTTATGTGAGTCGAGCCTGCTGACAAAATTTTGCCCCAGAGATTCGTGAAAGATTCTGGGCAATCGGTATTGGGGCCATAACAGTTCGTTATTGTAACCGTGTCTCTGTCCAGACGTCCCCACAATACGATGTACCTCCCCTGCGGGTCCTCCAGAGCACCCACCTTCTCAAATTTTGTGTGCTTACTGAAAAGTATGGCCGTACCCTGAAGAACCGGGTTTTTAGAACCCAGCGGTGCCAGGGACACGCCCAAAGTCTTCGGGTTCTCCTGTCTTGGCAAACAGAGACACGGAATACTTCTAGGTGGCGTCAGAGATCAAATTTATTAGCTGCAGCTAGTAGCAGTAATCCCAGCAACACAACACGGTGTACAACTCAAGAAACTGCTCAATTTTGTAGAGCAAGACATCAGTAGTTATACACAATATTCACATTACAAATGGACACCCACTGCAGCAAATTCTGACCAATAGAAACAAATGTCTATACATTATCACATTCCAAAAAGGCTCACTTTACATTGTACCAACCCCACAAGTTAATTATTAGGATGTCCCAAATTCAATTTCCACAAGCCGGACAAACCCATAATTGAAAGCACAATGCATGTAACGAAGGAACATAAAAAGGAAACAATGATAGATAACGAGCAAGATAAGGCATTTGTAGAAAAGCTAAAAACTAACGATGTCCTGAACTTTGACGTGCAATCTCAGATAGCAATCAACCAAGGAAATTGGCCTCGCAAAGGGTCAGTTTCAGATAAAGAGGTCAGTTCCTTACAATGCACCTTAGAGTCAAGAAAAGGCTTAGTTAATAAGTACATGAACAACAAAGCCCATGCAACTTTGTTCGTTTGGTTACTTCCATAGGCCTACGTGATGGCAACACCAAAATGGAGGCACAAACAAAATGGAACCCATATTCGAGACAAAGTCTCTGAATACGTAATGAACTCGCTAGTTAACATGACAAATTCACTCCATATTAGCCGTACTTGCTAAATACGGTACACCATCACCAAAATCGTGACGGAACCATAACATAACAGGACAAGGCAGATTTTACAGAACCTCAGACCCTCCTTTTGCCATTACGTAGGCAAGAACCTAAACTCAAGTCAATCTGAATCCAGGTCTATATCTATTCTCATCAGATCATCAAGGTGTTGCTGTAACATCATCTTATTAGCCTTCACTTCTCTCGGGACGGGTCTTCTCACACAGATTGTAGCACAAAGACTACAAATGGCGGGACCACACTGGATGCATAGGCAACACGAGAAAAGGATAGCTAACGCCATACCAAGGAACATCAGAATCTTCCATCCCCATTTGGACAGCAATTTCCTTAACCATCCCATCAATGACCAATTACCTTCGTATACATGTATAGATTCAGCAGACTTACGTAACCTAAAGATGGCTTGGTACAATGTCGGGGCATTATCTGGTATGAAAACGCAGCAACTAGATCCAATCAATTTGCATACCCCACCTCTATCTGCAAGTATAATATATAGAACAAAGCGATTCTGTAATGTCATAAGGCGATCCGCTTGAAGCTTAGCTGTAATATTGCTAAGGGCACCTGCAGTCTCATTTATAGTGGCCTCAACCACTCTCGTAAGCTGACGAATATTCCTACTATTAGCCATAGGACCCTAAAAGGGCAGGAAACCCTTAAAGAAGTCTCCAGCTTCTTGTGCAACAGTATCTTTCGCATCGATAACACCTCTACCATATCTTGTCTTATGGTAATCGAAAACAGCAGTGTATGTAGGGGGAAGCAGAAATGCCACATAAAATGTGCCTGAAAAATCAGATGGCAACCACGTGTATGCTCTGTCGTGACAAACAAAATACGTGCCTTTAGCTGGCACGAATGGAGGAGATTTCTGGGACGTATAAACGTATGTGTGAACACACACACTCTTACCAAGCTGAGCTCTCGCATTCTGACCATTACCTTGCAAACAAAGATGACCTCGGTGGGGCACAATCCAAATAGGAGGAGACCTTCGCTGTCTTTCTTTCTCCGTCAAGCTAACACTATATGTCGTCTTATTCCAACCAACAAATGGTCTCTGTTACCAGATTCCTGAGAACCTTGCTAGTTGTATAAACCATACGCAACACTCAATGGGGTCGGTCATGGAAAGTTATACTAGGTAGAAAAGGAGAAATTGCTCCTTTTCTAGGTGTCCCCTCACTCACCAGGCTTGCCCCATGGTGACATGCTTCATCATTGGGGCCATTCCAGTCCTCTACGGGCTGGGGCGTGCTGCGACTTGCGAGTTACGTAGGAGCACTTACATGTGTGGTGCATATGTGATTGTGGAGTGGACTACGTGATGTATTTAAAAATACCTGCCCAGTAAGTTTACAATAAACTTTATTCTTGCCTCTAGGTGGTAGTATTAAAAACGGGGTGGAAAGATAGGGTGCCCTAAACGTAATGTGTCAAGGTGTACCTATCAAATCCTATCGTCAACATGTTTCGTGCATACCCCAAGCACTTCTTCGGGACTACACAGGGGCCAGCCCTGTGTTCGCCACTCCTTAGCTCTGTGATAAGTTATTTTTAATAAGATAATTAAATTGCAGCAGACTATGATTAGTGCATGCAGTAATACCTACGTATTTAATCCAAACATGTGGTTCCTGTAAAATAAAAGACAACTTGAAAATTCAAGGGGTAAGTTACCCCGAAACATAACACACATAGACCATACTGTAGGATTACATCGGAAAACGTTATTACATTTCCCGTGGTCCTTGACGGACGTTTTTTCATGTAGAAAAACGCGATTGTTTTCATGCACAAAATGTGATAGTTCTCATGCATCAAAACGTGATAAAACACCTTACTGTGACACACCCAGACATTCATCTATCACACACTCTCATACATGTTTTTACATACATGTCACGGGTCCTAACTTTGCTGTAACCGGGATCGGGAACTTCTTTTAAAAACAAACTCAGCCCCCGGTCGAGTAACATTCAGACCGGAGGGACGCAAGTAGGTGCCTATAAGAGGGAAGTATTCTTAAAGCAAGTAAGTGAAAAATCGGACTGACGAAGAGTGTTAACCCTTACATCTAATGGGTCTAATAACCATTGCTAAGCAAAAACAACCCTGTGGTTGCTATTTACGATATCCCATTTCTCCTACCTTTCTTAGTTTTGCTGGATACCGAACCCCTCCGAGTCCATGGGGCAAAGTTAGGTCCCATGACATGTATGTAAAAACATGTATGAGAGTGTGTGATAGATGAACGTCTGGGTGTGTCACAGTAAGGTGTTTTATCACGTTTTGATGCATGAGAACTATCACATTTTGTGCATGAAAACAATCACGTTTTTCTACATGAAAAAACGTCCGTCAAGGACCACGGGAAATGTAATAACGTTTTCCGATGCAATCCTAAAGTATGGTCTATGTGTGTTATGTTTCGGGGTAACTTACCCCTTGAATTTTCAAGTTGTCTTTTATTTTACAGGAACCACGTGTTTGGATTAAATACGTAGGTATTACTGCATGCACTAATCATAGTCTGCTGCAATTTAATTATCTTATGAAAAATAACTTATCACAGAGCTAAGGAGTGGCGAACACAGGGCTGGCCCCTGTGTAGTCCCGAAGAAGTGCTTGGGGTATGCACAAAACATGTTGACGATAGGATTTGATAGGTACACCTTGACACATTACGTTTAGGGCACCCTATCTTTTCACCCCGTTTTTAATACTACCACCTAGAGGCAAGAATAAAGTTTATAGTAAACCTACTGGGCAGGTATTTTTAAATACATCACGTAGTCCACTCCACAATCACATATGCACCACACATAGTCTTTTGTAAGTGCTCCTACATAACTCGCAAGTCGCAGCACGCCCCAGCCCGTAGAGGACTGGGATGGCCCCAATGATGAAGCATGTCACCATGGGGCAACCCTGGTGAGTGAGGGGACACCTAGAAAAGGAGCAATTTCTCCTTTTCTACCTAGTATAACTTTCCATGACCGACCCCATTGAGTGTTGCATATGGTTTATACAACTAGCAAGGCTCTCAGGAATCTGGTAACAGAGACCATTTGCTGATTGTAGTTTTTGGAGGGTGAGCCTAAGCTATTCCCTCTGACTCCCTCTCTTTAGTGTTGTCTTATTCCAACCGACATATGCTCGTACCTCATCTTTAGGGATAGCGTTATACGCATCGATATCTCTAATCATATCAACTATTCCCCGTATCAAGGCATTATTACTCGCATTTTCTTTGACAGAACGTACAGAAGAGGCTTCATTCGCATAGATAAACATTGATTGGAGTGCCAAACTGACCCATTAGGCGAAAAAGGCAAAAACAAATATGGCATTCCCTTATCTGTAGTATGTGGCATAAGACCACACACCCAACGATTCGTGGTATTTAGGACTAGCTGATGCTGATGCAACATCTGTATAAACGAATTGTTCACAAATTCTGATCTTTGTGTCTGCTCATGTTCAGGTAACGTATGAAACTCATGTGGAGAAACAGTAGAAAAGGAAAGAGTAGATTGGGATGTAGATGTAAGCGGCAATTGTGTGATATAGAAAATCCAACCCACACAAGCTAACGTAATATTCACAAGCATAAGAAAACACATTATTAAAAAACATTTGCTACGGACCAATATATACATTTTCATTTTGAAACCCTTTTTCTCAACACTGTTATCAGACCCAAAAGACTCCATCCTCTAACGTGCTGCTCACGGCTATTACCTTCTTCACTTAAGTGTGCGCCAGGATCGCACTAACGACCCTGAACCACGGACCTTGTGTCAATACGTGGCTCACCCCTTAAGGCTGTACCGCGACCCTGCAGTTGAGTCCGGATGGTGACTCGAAAAAGTAAAAAGTAAAAAAGTCTCTTGATCTGACAAGGTGTAATTCACTATATAAAAAAATTCGGTTTTATTTGTCCATAGCAACAGGCTTTCTTGGCCTCAAATCGTAACGTTCTTTATCAGGTACAGTTGGATCCTTAAATAAAAGTTCCGGATTGGTGGTGTCAATCTTTAGATGAGGAGGCACAGCAGCTTGCAGAACATCATCACCCTCGCGTTCTGACCGTGTCCATGTCAAATGAGCATCACTAAAAGGCACGAATGTGGGAACTCTCTCGCAATCTGTATCAGCTATACCATCCCTCACCCACTGATCATACTGTAAAGGCAAAGGAACTTTTTTACAGAGGGTGGCATGCACCCAGTTCTTTTTGCCGACTACTCTAACAGCGGTTCTAGTAAACAAAAGGACTAAGTAAGGACCAGTCCATCTGGGTTCCAAATTCTTGGTACGCTGGAAGTTCTTGACCAACACGTAGTGACCAGGTAGGATTGAATGTCCTGGATCTGGAGTAGCTGTCGGCAAACTGTCATAGACCTGTTGGTGGAGAACACGTAATTTAGCAGTCAAGTCATGTAAGTAATCCACCAACATAGGGTATTCAATACTGCTGTATTCTTTAGGACGAGGCACACCCCAAACATTCGCTGGATGACCAAAAACTATTTCGTATGGGCTAAGTCCCACACGAGAATGCACTGTCGAACTTGTTGACAAAAGAGCCAACGGCAAGTCATCCGGCCATGTAAGACCAGTGCTCGCTTGTACCTTAGCTATTTTCAGCTTCAAGGTACCATTGTAGCATTCAACAAGTCCAGCAGACTGGGGGTGATTCGCTGCATGGAACTTTTGATTGATACCCAATCCCGCACACACTCTCTTCATGATCTGGCCCACAAATTCACTCCTATTGTCCGACCATACAATTCTGGGCAAACCATACCTAGGGAAATATTCTTTGAGCAAAACCTTGGCTGTAGACAAGGCAGTATTATCCTTTAGGGGGTAAGCCTCTATCCACCTGGAAAAGGCGCAAACAACCACAAGGACGTACTTCAAGTTATTGCATCTCTCAATATGAATATAATCTAGCTGTATCACCTCAAACGGATACGTCGGAGGAGCAAAATGACCAGCTGGAGTTGGAGTTCCCTTACCAGGATTATACTTCAGACAAATCATACAATGCTTCACCACATTCTCTGCACATTTCGGAATTCCAGCATTCTGCCAAACTGGAGCCAACAACTTGCATATTCCCTTCGAACTGATGTTAGGCATTCCATGAGCCATAGTAACCACTGCACATACGCGTCTGGCAACAACCATCGCTGGTGTTCTGACAACTCAACCCAACAACCTGTAGGATCCAACATACCCGTAGTCTCTCTCCACGTACTCAGTTCCTTCTCAGTCGCTTCAGCCTGAATCATTTTCACACTTTCTATTGTGTCTTCACACATTCCACCAGCCATAACCCAATTAGCTGGGCCTGCAACATACATACGGCTCATCATGTCGTTCGCCGTTTCCTTCGCAACTTCATCTGCAAACGCATTCCCTCGACCAACATCGTCCACAACTTTTTTATGCGCACTACACTTCACAATTGCAATCTGCTTTGGGAGAGTGAGAGATTCCAAAAGTTCATTCACCAACTGCCCATGCTGTATTTTTGTCCCATGCGAAGTAAGGAACCCACGCTCTCTCCACAAACGCCCAAAACTATGGGCAACACCAAACGCATACTGGCTATTGGTGTAAACATTCACTCGCTTTCCTTCTGACAACACGCACGCTCTAGTCAGTGCAATCAACTCTGCTGCTTGCGCAGAATTCTGTGGTATGCGTGCTGTCTCAACAACTGTATGTAAGGTTGTGATAGCATACGCTGCAGTCGTCTCACCATTCGGAAGCTTAAAACACGAACCATCTACCCACAGCGTACCATCAACATCCGTAAGGGGAGTATCCCTTAGGTCAACTCTAGCTTTTGTTTCTTTCTCTGTACAAAGAAAACAATCATGCTGTTCCTGAGGATCCGTTTCTGTAGAGATCGGTAACAACGTAGCTGGATTCAGCACATTACATCTTTTAATGTGAACATGACAAGCCTACAATGTCAACTCGTAACCTGATAGACGTGCACTAGTAAGGTGCTGTGTCTTAGTCCTGTTTAATAAGGTATCCACTGCATGTGGGACCATCACCATCAACGTATTATCCAATACCAGACCAGCAGACTGTCGGATAGAAACAGCAGCGGCCGCTGTAGCTCTCAAACAACTTGGCAACGCTCTAGTTACCGGATCTAACGTCGATGAAAAATACGCACATGGACGCTGCTTGTCCCCAAATGGTTGTGTCAACACTGACAACGCACAACCTTCTCTCTCGTGCACGTACAACGTGAAAGGCTTACTATAGTCTGGGGTACCCAACACAGGAGCCAAACACAATGCATCGCGTAGTTCAGAAAAACTTTTCTGACATTCGTCAGACCAAGGAAGAGGATGCGGAGTATCTTTCAGAGTCAATTCTAACAGAGGTTTCGCCAACAGTGAAAAATTAGGAATCCACTGTCTACAATACGATGTAATACCTAAAAAGGCACGCACTTCTCTCTGTGTGGATGGCACACTCATTTGCGCAATTGCTTGAATTCGTTCTGGGGTCAATCTCCTTCCGTCCTTCAACAAGAGATGACCAAAGTAGGTCACTTCTTGGCGACAATATTGCATCTTTGAAGGTGACACTTTATGATGAAGGTCAGACAAATACCGCAACTAAGAAAGAGTAGCCTCTTTACAAATCTTTTCATCGTCAGCAGTAATCAACAAATCATCGATGTACTGAATAAGAGTAGCACCAACAGGTAACACAAAACCGTCAAACTAAGTTTTCAACGCTTGACTATAGATGGAGGGACTTTCACAATAACCTTGGGGAGCTCTCTTAAACCGGAAGCTTCGGCCTCCTAATGAGAAGCCAAAAATATCCCTGCTCTCCTCAGCAATAGGAATACTGAAGAAAGCATTCATCAAATCGATGACAGAAAACCAAGCTGCCGAAGCAGGAATCAGAGTCAACAAAGCAGTGATATCAGGTACCACAGGAAACTGTGGCACGACAATCTTGTTGACCTCTCGAAGGTCAATCACAAACCCGTACACAGGTGGCTGAGAAGCATCAGTACGTTTAAGGACAGGCAAAACAGGACTGTTACACACATTACCTCTTGTTTCCTCAACTACACCCTTCTCAACCAGATAATAGACAATCGCTAAAAGAGCTCTCTCACCATCGCTCGAAATCCTGTATTGTGGAATACGAGGCAGCCTAGCATTTGACTTAAGGGTAACAACATACGGAGGAATCTGCAAAAGACCAACATCATTTGGACCTGTGGCCCAAAGTGTATCAGGAAACAAACGCAATTCCAGTGGCAAACAATCCTTAGACAAATACATTGGAGAAATCACTTTCTTACCAAGGGTAAGTTGTACTCCTGAAGGAGAACAATGCAAGGTCGCATACAATCTTTTCAGCAAGTCCAAACCCAACAGATTCTCACCACAACCAGTTGTTAGAATAAGCGGAGCTTCCAATTCACAAGGGCCAATGGAAAGGGACAAAGGACTAGAAACCGGATTACGAACTGGGGCGCCTGAAAATCCTACTGAAACCTTGGTCAAGCCAGACAAAGGTGCGCCAGGAAGTTTAGATTGCATAATAGAACTCTTCATCGCACCAGTATCCAAAAGAAAAGGGTCTACCACACCTGATGTACTCACTTCAACATAAGGTCCATTCTGGTCTACTGGAACTGACACTACTCCCTCACTTTGTCCTTGGCTGTCCTAGTGATCATTATAACCAGAACTCTCACCTTCGCCATAGTAATCCTCAACATTATACTGGGCAGACTGACCACTCGGAACATTCTGTCTGTCAAAATAATTCGCAGAATTCTGTAGGGAAGAGGAACGCTCATTTCGGGGGATCACACCACGTCCCCTATCCCTAGGAGCTTGCTGAAAACTACCACGACTTCTCTGACTAGGTACACCATTCGCACGCTGTAACAAAGCCGAGCAACTATTCTTGTAATGACCTTCCTCCATGCAATAAGCACACTGATTAGGGCCAGGAAAGAATCGCGGAGCATAGGGCTCAGGCTTCTGTAACAATCTCTCAAATTGTGGAGGTTGCTGAAACTGAGGCTGATTCTGACGAGGCGTATAAGCTTGCTGCAAAAGAACTTTCGTCTTTAACTCTTTCGTTTTCTTCTCTACTTTATCCTTCTCATCTTTATCCCAATTCTCGTAATATTGCGCAGTAGCCAATAACTGGGCCGACGAAGAAACAGCCCATGAACTCTCAGAATCCTTTAACTTATTAGAAAGTTCGGGAAGCAAATTAAAGACAAATTTATCCACAAACAACCTTTGGTCACCTTCCGTACTCATATCCTGACCACTATGATCAATAAACGTCTCTTCAAACCTAGTGAAGAAATCAGATACACTCTTGTCTTTCTTCTGCTTACATGCTGCTAACTTATCCCAATTCACTCGTAAAGCGGGCATCATCGTTTTCATCAAATCAATAATTCTACCTGGTAATTCTGAAACTAAAGGTTCAGGTTTAGCACCTCCCTCCTGTCTACCACCTGCAGCAACAATATTTGCCCAGGTATCACCTAATTCAGCAGCATGATTCTCATGACGAATCTTCGCCCACAAAGGTTGAGGGACTACATTACCCATCAACATATCAATGTCAGCTGAATTCATAATGCACGCTTCAACTGTCTGGGACAACTCCTTGTAATAACCAGCAGGATTCTTATGAGGGTCAGGCAAGGTCTGCTTAGGAGCCAAGACCTCTGCTCTCTTCCAAGGGACATGTACCCATACTCGTTGAAAATGAGCCGGAGCGGCAACAATACCCTGATTTACATTAGCCTGAACTGCTTCTTTCCATACAGGAGGAACTTCTCTCATAGGGTACTGTTTCACTTTCCTCCTAACAGAGGAATCGGGTTCACACAATGTCTGAGGCGAAAGTCTAGATCTGAAAGCAAGTATCGTCTCTACGGCATCTGTAACATCAGATTCCACTATCATCCCTGTAGCAAACTCTGAATGAACATCGAGCCCATCCTGCGGAATCGGACCCAACTCATTATCTTCCCATTCCTGACGCAGAAAAGTACACATTACATCAAAAACATACCTTTGCTTAGGCGGTTCCCACTGAAAGAAAACATCCATAACCGCTGGCAAATCATACCTCGGAGCATTTAAAATCCACCTACGAACAAACAAATCCAACACTGGCCGTTCTTCAGAACTAGGAAGCTGACTACGACTCTGCTTACGTTCCGAAACAGGGGTCATATTCAGTGACCCAAACAATGGTGACAACAGATTAACAACAGTCTCGGTCATTCGTTTTCGAGCAGAAGGGGAAGAAGTAGACATAAGAACAGGAGAATAAGTATTCTGAGGCAAAGAAGGTGTAGGGACAAGAACAGTAGAAGTCAAAGATGCAGAAGCAGAAGGCAAAGGAGTTTGAGGCAAAGCTGGTAGCAAAGCTGGCAACCCTAGAATGGGTTGCGCAGGAGGAGGCAAAACCATCTGTGGAGCACCGGTTGGCTGAACAACAGCAGGAGGTTGAACAACAAAGGGTGGAACAACCGGGGGTAATGGAGGTGCAGTAGCACCCTGCACATAGGGGGCGTGGCAATCTCAGTAAATGAGAGATCAAGCGATCTTTTTCAGGGTCTTCATTCACTTTTGGAAGGGAAGGCGGCAAGGCCAGATAACATTTATCGATAGCCATGCAACGCTGTCTATCTAAAACTTCACTCGCACGCTCTTCTCCATCTTCCCTAAACTGCCTAGCAGCTTGTAGCACTGACATATTCTTATCTTTCCTATCTCTCTTTGCTTGTTTAATTTCTCTCTGTTTGGCTTCCTTTCGCCAAAGGCGGAAAGAGTCAAACATTGCCGGCCGGGCTTTCTTCTTGAACAGCACATCTTCTAGGTTATCTAAAATATTTGATTCGAAACTACCAGGTTGGGGCCATCGTAAGACGCCATCTTTCCTAGTATAGCGGATCCATACCTCATTATAGGTAATAGGACCCACTCCGTGTTTTGAATAGAGCTCATAAGTCAGAGTTCCAACCGGAGGTATCGGACACGAATCCTCCAATCGGGAATCCTTGTTGCAACCACAACTAAACCATTTCCTAATTTTGCTAGGACCAGGCATCTTATAGCTCACTAATCTAGCTTCAAACTTCAAGGGGTTTTCAACAATCGATACTCTCGCAAATAAACGAGCCCCTCGGCTTCGATTACTGCAGGAGCCGAATCAAACCATACCAAGAATCAAACCAAAAAACAAACAAAGAACCAAACAAAGAACCAAACAAAGTTGTGGGAGCGACCCACTTATACTTAACCAAAATATCTGTCACGCCACCAGAAGACCGTCTATTGTCTCGATCTACAAAGCATCTATCGAGGGTCCAAGACAGGGCGACAGTCAGGGTAGCAGTCCTTCATAGCTGTCGGAAAGCGGGAAGCCTCGCAGAAAATACCTTCGGTCCACGTCGACATGCAGGGGTCGATGAAGTGGCGGCCTTCCTCCAGAATTTCCTCACGTGGCTCCTCACGATCCTCGGGCTTGGACCGGTACCGCTGAAGTCGCCCCACCGCTGGGCGCCAACTGAAGAACCGGGTTTTTAGAACACAGCGGCGCCAGGAACACGCCCAAAGTCTTCGGGTTCTCCTGTCTTGGCAAACAGAGACACGGAATACTTTTAGGTGGCGTCGGAGATAAAATTTATTAGTTGCAGCTAGTAGCAGTAATCCCAGCAACACAAAACAGTGTACAACTCAAGAAACTGCTCAATTTTGTAGAGCAAGACATCAGTATTTATACACAATATTCACATTAGAAATGGACACCCACTGCAGAAAATTCTGACCAATAGAAACACATTTCTATACATTATCACATTCCAAAAAGGCTCACTTCACATTGTACCAACCCCACAAGTTAAATATTAGGATGTCCCAAATTCAATTTCCACAAGCCTGACAAACCCATAATTGAAAGCACAATGCATGTAACAAAGGAACATAAAAAGGAAACAATGATAGATAACGAGCAAGATAAGGCATTTGTAGAAAAGCTAAAAACTAACGATGTCCTGAACTTTGACTTGCAATCTCAGATAGCAATCAACCAAGGAAATTTGCCTCGCAAAGGGTCAGTTTCAGATAAAGAGGTCAGTTCCTTACAATGCACCTTAGAGTCAAGAAAAGGCTTAGTTAATAAGTACATGAACAACAAAGCCCATGCAACTTTGTTTGTTTAGTTATTTCCATGGGCCTACGTGATGGCAACACCGAAATGGAGGCACGAACAAAATGGAACCCATATTCGAGACAAAGTCTCTGAATACGTAATGAACTCGCTAGTTAACATGACAAATTCACTCCATATTAGCCGTACTTGCTAAATACGGTACAACATCACTAAAATCGTGACGGAACCATAACATAACAGGACAAGGCAGATTTTACAGAACCTCAAGCCCGGGCATAAGAGGAGTAGGATGAAAAAAAACGGCAGCTCGCCCATCAACTTGCGAAGGCAACAGTGGCATTCAGTGCTATGTGTGTTTCAAAAGAGCCACCTGAATTTTCTGCCTATCCAAATAGGTCAGTACCTGTCGCCTTTTCCTCGAGTCTCCAAGGCCCCGAACATTCCATGAAATCAACCTAAGGGTGTTACTACCCTCCTGTGTCATCGAGCCAAGTGCCTCCCATCTGATCCATGTAATGTAATGAACTACCTGCATGCACGACCATATATTACTGAGAAAAGAGAACTGTGCATGTATCCCACTGTGACAATCAAACGGCACCCCCCAACCTCCCACCTCCCACTGAAGCATCCCAATCATGCCAGTATGTCGCTGCCCCCCCTCCCTTCCCGAAAACGTGCATCCTACCAAGTAGGCCAACTGGGCCTAATTTATCCCCCGTACTTCCATATGGGGATGTTCTGAAAACATCAACAACTTAGCAATAAAAGTGGGGCTCTCCCAGAAGAGGAATACGCCTAGGTGGCACAGGAAACCCCTCTTGCCAGCCCACACACCACTCGCACGCTGCGGTGCCTAGCTCCGACTCGAGGGTGACCGACAGCATATCATTTCCTCTCACCCCACAGATTATCAACATTGCAATGGCCTTGATACACACGTGTTTAGTGTTCTATCCCATGCTTTCCTTACTATGTGTAGGACTGTCCTCTCCACTAATCTTCGGGCTAGCAGCCTCCAGCCCCAGTTCCAACTTGCACTCCTCCAACTCAGTGCGTTTCAAATTGCCAGACACTGAATGCCCCCTCAGTGCCGGTATACCACGCACAGCCACTCCCCTCCTGCGCCCCCAGCAGTCCGCCTACCTCGCCGATCTATTCCGAGGCAGCCTGCATCTAGGGGGACTTATTGACGCCAATGCTCCCCCGGGGGCAGCGGTGATAAACTGCGGCGTTAATAGGCGGTGCATGCAGCAGGATGCTCTCCTCCGTATCACGAACACAGAAAGCGCGAGGCCCGTGTTGGTCGCCCCCAAAATGGCCACTCAGCTCGTCCGCCAGCTAGGTTCCTCCACCAGTAAGCCTCCAGGTCAGTTCATTGCTGACACAGCGTGGCAGACTCTCTCCTCACCGCCCGACGCTCGCCGCTGGTCAGCTCCGCCACAGGTGCTCCCAGATGCCCACGAACCTTCTCTCCGCACCTCAGGCTCTCTCCATACTGCCTCTTCCCGGTCTAGTTGCCTCGTGGTGAGCCAGGGGCTCGCGTAGCGAGACACTCCACCTGCTTGCTCCAAAGGCCACAGGCGTCGCTCCCGGTGCTCACCGTGCTCACTCTGCAGCCGCTCCGACCACCTGCGCTCTGCAATATTCAAGCACTGCAGCAGTGCCCAGAGCGCCAGGATGTCGTTCCACACTTTTGAGCTCTAAATGTGGACGAGTAGGCGGATAAATGCAGGATTTTGTTAGTCGGTCTGTGGGAGCCTCACTCCATGGCGGCCATTCCACCAGTGCGCCACCTAGCGTCCCCAACTGATACATTAAATTCAATGAAACTCGTAATTCTGACCCCTGTGTAAACAGGGTTTAACCCATGGGTCAGAAAACACCAACCCACTCGCAATTACGCCTTAATTCAACCACTAACCAGGGCCGGACTGGGAACTTAAAACAGCCCTGGCAAAAATTATAAAATCAGCCTTCATTTGCTAATGTGCGCTAGAACCAGAGCAATTCTTTCAAGTTGCCACCGGAATTGTCTAATGTGCACCACCACTCTTGGTGGCTGAAACCGGCCTCCAAGTGTCAAAACTGGCTTCCTTGGTCTCCAACCTCCTGGGGACAGGGACGGCTTTAGTGCTGGTGGTGCCCAGTATGGCAATGCTTGTTGGTGCACCCAATAACCTCCTTCTCCATGGATTCCCTCACTACCACTCTTTAAAAATGTACCTCAAGTCTCCATAGTCACACCCTCTCACATGCATCTCTGCATGCAGTGCTTTGATTACAAGTAATAGCACATTGTTATATATTAGGACTTTAACTTACAAACTGCAAGTAACAAAAGGATTTCTCTGCTAACAACAGTAACCCACTGAACTATTTAGGTTATATGCACTTTTTGATCTGCATGGTACATGCGCTTTGCAGCATAAAACCTCTGCGCTACCTTATGATTAGGCCTGGGCGCACGTGATGCTGTTTACGCTGATTTTACAGCGCGGGACAAATGCCCAGTGCTAAAACTTAGAGCGGGGAGTGCAACTTACCTCACTCCTCTGCTTGCGGAAATTCTGCAGAGCACGGCAGAGTTGTTTTGTCACTTCGTGGAGTTCCGTATGTGAACTCCGCCTAAGCCTGCGTATGTTGCCTTAAAACTTCCACCAGGCAAAACTACATCTCTCTCCAGCAGCTCCATTCAGCACCAGAGTTATCTTGACATTTTTAGAGATAAGGAACACTGCAGCAGGTGCTTTTAATTCCATCATACATTTGACAAAACATTCCTCCTCCCCTTTCGACGTCACCCCCAGTGCGGAGGCGCCAGCTGTACCACACTAGACCTGACCTTGCCTGTGAGGTTTGTCCACTTGCCCAGCTGGCCAGTCTGCCCATGCCACTAAACTTTCTCTTTCCCAACCACCAACAGCGGCCCACAAAATTACTTCTCAGAACCCCACACTACTGGAAAAAAAATCTGACTCTTTCACCCCAACCTGTCACCGCCTCACTTAAAATGGCACCTTGGCCCCTCCCCCTACCATACTGCCACCAATGGGCCAGGCAGTCCCCTGGACTGTACCACTGAGCCCAAACAGCCCAGGGCAAAACTTGTCAGCCCACCAAGTCCTCCCCCTTACGAATGCCCTCGGGCCAAGTTAGCGCTATAGAAAACTGCAAACATTAATAAATAAACTGAGTGTCACAGCAGAAACAGGGCGGAAAAATGATACCAACGGATCAGTAGCCAAGTTAAAATTGATCAAGAATTCAAGAGGTGGCTAAAGAAAAAAAAACTGAAAGATTCGCACTGCCTACCAAGGAGGTGAGGAAAAGGACTAGTGGGTCGTGCAGCACGTGTCCATGTTTCTCTTTTTTCTACCTGCTCTATGTATAATTCTTTGCCAAGAGCTTTGAAAAAGGCAACGTTTCGATGGCGGTAGGCCCATTTTTCCCAATCACATTAAAACGACCGTAGAGTCTGAGAATAGGGCAGAAGCAGCATTTCAGGACAACTCTTCCCTATTCCCGCCCCCTCCTCCGCATCACTGAATCATGCGGGTCACTGGGCTGAAAGAGAGAGTGGAGAGCAGGGTCACGGGGCCGAGGGCCGTGACCTATGCCGGCTGATTATAGACGAGGCAAGGAGTACATTGGGAAATCCTTTGTCCCCATTGCCGCCCGTGGGAAGGCCAGGCCTCGAAAAGCCCGCCAAGAAAACGCATGTGGAGAAAAGCCCCTGGCAGCGCTAGAACTGCAGGTAACATTTCGGGCCAGATTCTCAAAGGTTTAGCGTCGGGATGGCATTACTTTTGTAATGCTAAACTGCGAATGCAAATTGGTACTTGCGTTGGTTTATATGTGAAAGTAACGCAAAGCAGTGTGAAACGCTGTTTGTATTACTTTGCGTCAGCGGGGCGTTACGTGGGCGCACCAATGCTACCACCCATGCTTTTTTATGCTAAACCCTAGCTCAAACATCAGTAGAAAGGGTTTAGCGCCAAAAATTAAGCTGATGAAAAGGAGGCATTAAAAAGAGAAATGTTTTCATTTCTTTGTGCTTTTCCGACTTTGCGTGTCTGCTATGCTGCGCAGCACACGTAGAAAGTAGGAGAAGCATTTTCACTTGATTAAGCAGAGTATTTTGTATACGAAGGATATCCTTCCTGGACAAAACCTATGCAAGGGGCGTCCGCAGACATTTTTCCAGATGGGGGCAAAATGTTAACGTCATCACCATCCTCCGACATGATGTGTGCCAGGTGGGGCACAAGAAACACTGGGGCGCAGAACTGTGATAGACTCAATTAAATGCCAGGAATCCAGGACATGTGACTGACCCTGCCACAGGCCAACAAACACCACCTGTAGGACAACGCTAAACCTTCTGACACAGTGCTTTATCTCTGTCTGTTAGGTGTGCAGACTTCCGGGTCCTAGATCCAACACCAATCAAGGCTGTCTTCAGCACAATTCGATTTTTATCAGAATACTTTAAAACAGCCTATGATTAAAGCACCAGATTGAATATACTCTATGCACAGTGTATGTTAGGGATTATTTGTAGCATGCATATTTACCAATATTGGCTTCTTGGTGCTAGAATTCATGATAACTCAAACATATCAAAAGTTAATATAAAATGTGACTTGTGTTGCTGCGGAGTGGATGGATGGCCTATTGTAAAGGTTGACTGGTCACCTTTCTCACTGCTGCGTATGCATGTTACACTGGTACTAATAAGGCAAAATCTTTCCAGAGACTGTTAGCATGTGTACACACGTCAAAATAAAAAAAATATCTCAAAATATACTGCATTACGCTGCAGCCTTTTTTTAATGCATAATTTAGTCAACACTACGGCATAATGTTTTTTTTGTTTTTTTTTAAATATATTTTTATTGCAGATTAGTAAAATATACACTTATTCCGGTCAAGATCACTATCACCAGTGTGAACTTGGCTTAAGCCATCAGAGCTCATATTACACGGCCATTTAGCCCACAACCCAAAGGGCGGGCGGCATCATTCAAGAAAGCGGTATATATGTGCCTGCCACACCCCATATATCCACGACCGGTCCACCACAACACTTTGCATCTGCTTTCCTTTTTCTCCCTTCCCCCCAACAAAGAACTGTAAACAATCCCTGGATCCAGTATGAACGGAAACTGCACTGTTCATCTTGGTGGCATTGCTCCCGCTATCTCACATCCCTTCCCCAGTTCACAATAACCATAATCTAGCGATGTAAAACAATTGTCCTAAGCCAACAGGTATCATTTGCACCACACCTCCCAAACAACAGTGAGTCCCCTATATCAGCGCTCAATTCCCCTCCTCCCAGATCCCTCCCCCCTAAAAGAAAGGCGGTGTGGGCAAGTGCCGACTCTCTCTGAATCTGTCTCAACTGTGTCACTCATAGGCTAGCAAAACTACAGGCTGTACATAGCAAACACTGGATCGCGGGGCTCTCAGTCGTCCTCCTCAGGTACTTGTTGGTCCGTCAGAGCCTGAACTAATGCCTCCCACGCTCTTGCCGCCTCCAACGCCTTCTCATTACCTGAGCGGGTAGCCTGTCTAAGCCTTACCATACTTTCGCAGCTCGCCCACTTGCTGAGTTCCCTTTTCCAGCGACCACACAATGGCCCCTCCCTCGCCTTCCAATGCCAGGTGATTTCGCGCTTAGCTAGCAGAAGCCCCAGGTCAATAAATTTACTAGTAACTTTGGTCTTAGCAGTGTGTGGAAACCAGTGCAGCAGGCATGTGGCCATATCACATTCTAGCTGTCTATCCGTCACCTTGTTCAAAAGCTCATCCACTTCCTCCCATTAACCTTCCATATGTGGGCAGAGCCATAGCATATGTTCTATTTCCACATCCCTCTCCCGACATATCGGACACGCTGCCTCTTGGACCTGGAAATATTTCCGGATCTTCCCTGGTGTTAAATAGGCCCTATGTAGTATAAAATACTGAATTTGTTGAAGCCGAGCGTTTCTAGTGCCCTTCCATGCTCTCTTGAGAATGTGTTCCCATGTGGTATCAGGTATCGGCGGGCCTATGCTCTCCTCCTATTTCGCCTTAAAACCTCTAAGGGGCGGAGGCCTCTACGGCATAATGTTGTCATCCTTTGCTGCATAATTAATTCCAGTGGCCCCACAGCAGGCAACACATGTTAAAAGTGCTTGTGAATGAAGCCGGGTGACTGTAAGTTTGCGAACTTAGTTTGATGTGCGTGCAAGTCCTGCATTGCCAGTCCCTGGTGAGTTGCAGCTACTGCTGCTGAAACAAGGCCAATGGAGGTACCTATGGGTGAGGCAGACTGGCCTCAAGGGCAGGGCCAGCCATAGCACTGGGGGTGTCCTGTGCATTAATGTTTGTAAGTGCCCCCCAATGACCACCTCTTCCATGGATTCCCTCACTACCACCCTTTAACTGTGCCCCCCAAGTTTCCATAACTACTCTCTCTCAGATGCATTTCATTTGGTTTACAGAGCCACTCATACCATTGTAGGGTGTCAGAGCACTTTACATCACACACATTACACAGAGGCAATCAATATGTGTGTAAATCACTGTATAGAAAATGTTACATAAGACTAAGGACTACAAGGTGTAGGAGTCACATGACAACCATACTAGTAGCCCGTATAGATTTATAGTGATTGGTCTGGAGACACACAATACCCGGAATTTAAAATGTAATACCATGGTTGGGGGTTCTCCTTAATAATCAGAATTGATTTCTGTCCAAAAGAACACTTTTTGGGACATTAGGATAATCAAACACTGGGGTGGGGGTTAGGGGGGGGGAGTGGAACATAACGCTCTGATTTATACCTTGCAGTTTGTATGCAGCTCTTAGATGACAGTTAATAGCTCACTGTTCTAAGTTAGGACTTTAACTCATAAACTGCAAGTAACAAAAGGATCTCTCTGACAAAAGCAGTAGCCCACTGACCTATTTACATTATGTGCACTTTGTGATCTGCATGGCGCATGTTCTTTGCAGCTGGTACATTAACCCTCTGAGCTACCTTTCCATGAGTCAAAACTTCCACTAGACAAAATTCTGATCTCTCTCTAGGAAGAACATTAATCACCAGAGTCATCATGACATTTTTATTGTTGCCGAAAATTGCTGGAGGCCAGGAAGGAGGCAGCAAGCGTTTTTAAAACCATAATATACTTGCAAACATGATGCCTCCACCTGAAGTCAGCACCCGGTGCGGTCACACTGGTTGCACCTCCCTAGAGCTAGCCCTTCTCAAGGGTCCTGTGACCTCAGTGACTGTTGTTCTAGGGCGTGCTGCATCATAGGCCTGCCCGCAAGACTGGAGGTGAACTTCAGTATGGAAAGTGGTGGACAAGCCTTGAAGGTTAACCTACACTTGTCATGCTAGGGTCCACCTGCTGGTGCAAAGACACCAGGACTTCTAGGGTGTTGCGAAGCCTTCTAAAGTCTAGAATGTGATTGTGCTCTCACAGGAGCAGGTCTGGTGGACTGGTTATTAAGGCTGAATCTGGTTCCCAGTTCCAAATTCAGCAGCTCTGACCATAGTGCCACATCCTCTCCCCCACTGAACACCGTACTGCCCCACTGAGAAAAACTCCCACTGTCTTCAACTACAATCCAATTGTTGACCGCTATAAACACCTGGATGCGGCTCAATTTAAATTATGCACTAGACAAGAGCATTATGCGGCCTACAAAAAAAAAGTTACAACATCCTGGAAAAAGCAAACACTTAAAGGGAATGCAAAATTTAGCAAACCATGGGAAATGTAAACAGGAACAACATGGTTACCTTAATGCTTTTACACTCACTATTCAGAAATCAGTGAGTTCTTTTGCCTAAAAAGTTAAGAAAATGACTACAGGGCCCTGAATGGACCCATTTCAATGGCCATTGCTTATATCCTTACAAAACGTAAGCAGTATGGTAAAAAGACCACATCCCTGGACGCAGAGCCACAGCACACATTTTGTTTTCCAATCCACACATTGCAGTACCTCCAGGATTGGTGCACTAGTTCCAAGTCCAGGGAAAACAAAGACAAGAAAACAAAAATAGCGCTTCACTGGCAAACTCTGTAAAAGTGGCGCTAATGTGTTTCAGTGTGAATAAAATCAGTGTTGGCAGTTTGCTACCACTCTGTTTTACTTTATTTAGTTATTTATCTATTTTTCATATTTTATGCCTTTTATTCCCAATGCTGCACTTTGGAATTAAAATGTCAGAAAAATATGACATTTCTAGCAAAAGCGTCTTTTTTTTTTATCCATTTCACAGGGAAGCAAATAAAAGAAAGGAGAGGAAAGAGAGTGAGAACCCCGTCTTGAAGTCACGGTTTTCATGGGCGTCCGCAGGGGGGCAAGGAGGGTCACTCAAGGGGGGGGGGCAAGTGCCCCTCCTTGTCCCCCCTGCGGACGCCCAAAGGTGTGTGCATGGCACTCAACAGCTGAAATCAGCGCTGCGCTAGGGAGAGGGGGTAGAGAGCCTTTTCTATGTTAATATGGTGCCCTCCTGCTCAGTCCTTGTCACACAACACAGGGCAGCATCTTTGGGTGCTGTGCTGTGCTGCCTGTCAGCTTTCAGAATCTGGGCCTTCGAGTCTTACGGAAAGAAGAGACATCAAAGATATGTATTCAGACCTCATAGACTGCTAATGTTTAATAACACTTCTCACTCCCTAGTCCCTCCCCCAAATATTAATAATATTTATATTGTCAGTGGCATTTTCAATGTTTCTAAGTGCTCCAAAAACAGGTGTTAATGTTACCAAATATCAGGTTGCTCATTCAGGCTTCCTTGAATGGCTAAAGGACTCCGGTGACTCCATTGAGTTTCCAAATAGGGAGGGACCTTGATATTACACTTAGGCCCAAATTCACAAATGTTTAGCATCAGGGTAGAGTACTTTTTTAATGATAATCTGACGCTAAACCTTTTTGAAGATTAGCAAACCAATGCCAATTGGTATTAGCGTTGGCTTTTATGGGAAAGTAACGCAAATCAGCACGAAACACTGACTTGCATTACTTTGCATTAAGGGGGCGTTAAGTGGGTGGTTAATGGGCATTCCCATACAACATCCTATAACATGCTTTTTAATGCTAAACTCAATCTACTAACATGAGTAGACAGGGGTTAGCCCCAAAAATTTAAATCGCTGGAAAGCAGGCGTTAAAAAGAGAAATGTTTTTGTTTCTCTTTTTTTCCAACTTTGCATGCATGCTGCACTGTACAGCACACATAAAAAGTAGGAAAAGCTTTAAGGTGTATCTAGTCATAGTATTTTGTACAGGAAGGGTACCCTTCCTGCACAAAACCTATGGCAAACTCAGGCAAGCATCCTAGTGCTATGGCACTAAGGTGTGTGCCTGACGCACAGCAACTGAAATCAGTGCGGCCAGTGGAGTAACAGCAGGGCCGGACTGGGAACAAAAATCGGCCCTGGCAAACTGCTCAGCACACATAAGAGGTTGCTCCTAAAGGACAGGGAACACTTACTGCAACAGAACTACAGCAATGGCATGCGGCAGGGGGCAGACCCGGGGAGACCTATACAGAGACGGCAGGGGTGCAGACCCTGGGAGACCTATACAGAGACAGCGTCCTCATTCCCTATGAGATGCTGGTGGAGGAGGATGGGGTCCTGACAGGACAAGTCCTCCTACAGCGGTCTTTGAAAGCCACACTCACGGTGCGCTAGGGAGACCTCACCACTGAATCACCCATGCACCTTGCCATACAATATTTGCACGTCATGGGTTAAGGCATACATCTGACACGGTGGTTCGCAGCCTTGCTGCGCCAACACGCGCAATCAAGTTAGATCTCCTCAGACAAAAATGGGAGCAAGATTTACGCAGGCAATTATCAGACAAAGAATGGGGAAGAGTGCTGGCTGGCCCGGTCCAGATCCCCAGGAACATGAGGTTCCGACAAATCCAATTCTACATTATACACAGGGCGTATTATACGCCAGCCAAGATTAGCAGATATTTTCACCGTACTGATTCCGCCTGCCCGAGAGGTTCCACTCTAGTCGCAGACCTGCTACACATGCTGTGGAGTTGGACCAACCTTAGGACATATTGGAGAGAGGTTGCAGAAGCACTGCATAATTGTACCGAACGAGAGATACCCTTTGACTGGTCAGTGTACTTGTTGCACAGATTCCGTGAGACGTGCAACACAAAGGTCACATCCAGATGCTTGGATCTGGGTATAAATACTTCAGAAAGGTTATTCACGAAAAGATGGAGGGCGTCCGACCCCCCGCATTTTAAGGCTCTGAAGAATGCCACACTCGCATGGGCCAGGGCAGAAGGCATAGCGATTTGCCAGGAAGAAGCTACAGGCATTAGGAAAATGCCAATAGTCACGCAATGGGAAGCAATCCTCCTTACACTACAACAACACACAGACACGTCGACGCGACTCCCACTGACACCGGGCTCAGATGGGCGACATCACGCCAGTGAATCGAATCTCGGAGACCCATAAAGACACTATCTCCAAAAACCCACATTGGTATACTGTCACCCAGACACACATTTTGATAGAGGACCTATTGTTAAAGAAACGAGTAGAGGCGCAACGGGCAATATATCCACCCATGCACACAGACAGGTGGAGAAGACACCCCAATTCGGCTCAAGTTCCAGGCCCTTTGCCTAGTTACTTTTGTATGCGCTGTTTAGCATGGTTATTCACACAGTTCTGAACTGTCAATGTCACTTTCTGCAGATTACAATGGCAGACATCCTAACGGGTTTGGACTCTAAAGTTGATGTTGACTCAGCTCAATCTATTTGGCACTGGTATGCCTACATGTCCATTAATTAAATACTTGCAATTTATAAACTGTCAAAACAAACTGTTGTAAAGAAAAGTGAAAAGTTGAAAAATGAAGTTACATGCAAAACATGATATGCAATTTGTTATTGTTGTCATCACAAGAAAGAGAGAAAAAACGAAAAACAATAAAAAAAATATTTATAAAAAATCACGACTCAAATAAGTTTAGGTAAGAGAGAATTAGAGTTTTGTGGATCTGGGTATGTTATCAGCCACTTTTATACTTTATCGATATCACGGTATTTGTGGGTGTATTTTCAAGCAGTCCCCAGGGCAATGTGTGCCTAGTTCCTGTTTTAAAAATCCCTGCTTATTTAAGTGAGTCAGCCTAGTATCCAGGACTTGTGAAGAATAGACTAGAGTGGGCCTCGTTCTGCTACCAGTGACCGGAGGGTAACTCGCAGGCCATGACCGGCTCTCAGACAGCAGGCATGAGGGATGCCTGCCTGTATGACTGCTTATGGCTTCTTTTGGTAATTCACAAATGACCGCAAACATCATGTAGGCCACGGATTCGCAGGCTCGCGGCACCTTTCTCGGGCATGCCCGGCAGGGGGCGCTGTGTCTCTCTCCTCTCGGCGGCAGCAGCAGCATCTCTATCCCTCAGCCTGCTTTGCTCTCCCATCACCTCGCCGCCCCCTCCTTGCCAGCAGCATCCACACACGCGCAGCCCTCCCCGGCTCACAGCCCGGCAGCCGAGTCAGGAGAGGCAGAGCGGGAGAGCCGGCGAGTGCAGCCCGGGTGAGAGGACAGGCAGCCCGGCTATAGGAAAAAGAGACACCGGGGAGACCCTTCGGAACGTCCCCGCCAGGCTGTCCTCCCTCTCCCTTATGAACAGGAGACTCCCGCACGAAGCACGGCGCTGCTGAGGGGTTCCATGCAGGAGGAGGAAAGTTTGTGGTCAGCGACGAACTGCACACGAAGCTGAGCAGGTTGTGCAAGGAACACGAGCGGCACGCGAATGTGAGCAGGAACTGCAAGAGGAAGGAGCTGCACACGCGGGTGAGCAAGTACTACAAGAGCAGGAACTGCACACGAGGCTGAGGAGCTGCTGCAAGGAGCAGGAACTGCACACGAATCTAAGCAGGTACTGGAAGGAATAGGAGCTGTACTGCAAGGAGCAGGAACAGCATACGAGGCTGAGGAGGTGCTGGAAGGAGCAGGAACTGCACACGAGGCGGAGGAGGTGCTGCAAGGAGCAGGAACTGCACGCGAGGCTGAGGAGGTGCTGCAAGGAGCAGGAACTGCACACGAGGCGGAGGAGGTGCTGCAAGGAGCAGGAACTGCACACGAGGCGGAGGAGGTGCTGCAAGGAGCAGGAACTGCACACAGGTCTGAGAAGGTGCTGCAAGGAGCAGGAACTGCACACAGGTCTGAGAAGGTGCTGCAAGGAGCAGGAACTGCACACAGGTCTGAGAAGGTGCTGCAAGGAGCAGGAACAGCATACGAGGCTGCGGGTGTACTGGAAGCATCGGCACTGGGTTGAGTCGGAGGAGACTGAGAATAGAGCACATACAAGGATTCCAGGCTGGGACCGGAGCAGGGGAGTGCACACGGGCGCTTAAAGGTAGTGCAAGGAGCAGAAAGTGCACAAAACGCTGAGCCAGAAGAACATATTAGCACGAACTGCACAGAGTGCAGACGAAGGAACCGCAAGGAAACTGAGCAGGGAGCGCGAGGGGCAGAAAGGTATCAAAGATTATACACAGAACCGCGGATTTGGAATGGAGTAAAACTCCACAGGTACCAGTGTGTTACCCGTATGTGCAGTAGAGGAAAGAACTACACACAAGGTTAAGCAGAGACTGCACGGAGCCTAATATGCACAGACCAAGGAAGCTGAGTAGAAACAGCCCCGTGCAAGCAGCAGACACTGTACGGGAGGCGCAGCACGGGTGCAAGGGTTGCAACGACACTGAAGCTTTCTCTGCGAGCTCCTGAAGCAGGCACAGCGCGGGCAGTGTGCAGGGAGTGTGCAAGCCGCAGGGGCAGCTGGGGGCAGGGCTAGACTTCACGGCGTGCACAGATTGCCAGGACTGCAACTCTGCTGACCCGTGGCCCTTAAAGGGGCCCTCTCACCGCCAGACCCCGTGCCCCAACAGGAGTCCAGCAAGGCACCGGAGGTGGGGGAATCTTTGACACCCTCCCCGTACCTAAACACTTGCCGGTGCTGTCTGGCACTGGCGGCGCCAGCGGAACGGAGAGAGTGATGGAAACCAGCCCCAGGGGGCGTGCTTCCTCCTGACCCCACGAGGGACCGGGATGCGTGATTCAGGGGCGCGGAGACAAGCGTGTGTACACACCGGGCGGGGGCTGTAAATCCACTTAAGAAAGAACTGCGATTTTTATTTATTTTTTAATCCAGAAACTCTGCTCCCTTTTCACCCTTCACACCGTTGAAAATCCGGGGCTTCTCCTGCACAGCGAATTCACAAACGGGTGTGTGCCGGAGAGCCGCCCAGAGCAACTCCCACGCGTGACATCTCCACAGCATCGCTCTGCTTGACCCCTTAATCCTCAGCAGTATCGTTCTACCTGGCGCCTTTATTCTCAGCAGCATCGTTCTACCTGGCACCTTCATCCTCAGCAGCATCGTTCTATTTGGCACCTTGATCCTCAGCAGCCGTCGTTCTGTGTGCCACCTTCCTTCTCAGCAGCATCTTTCTACTTGGAATCTGTCGACTGCATCTCCCCCTTGTGCCCGGTTACACTCTGCTCCCCCTGCGGGCCGCTGGGTCTCCCAAGAGCAGCACTTCAGGAACCTCTGTCCCGCCCCTGGGTCGGGTACTTACCGGCCTGAACCCAACTGGATTACAACGAGCCGCGCTGGGGACCATGCTCCGGGCCGGGAGCTGGGGGGTGCCCCTCTGGGTCTTCGTGTGGCAGGTGCTTATCTGTTCCGCCAGGGCTCAAGGTTGGTGAACTTTACATTACTGGTTTTGCTGAGCTGTACCATCTATGGTTTATACGTTTGGGTTATATTCGTGCTTTGTTGAAATTGCGTTTATGTAGCGCTTTCTCCCCCTGTATGAGGAGGCGCTGGCACATTTACAACACTTGTACAATGTAGAATCACTCTTTTTCAGGAGAGTGTGAGCTTTTTCTGGAAAGGACTGTTATAGACAACTTTTGCCGGTTACCTGGTTCACGTGTAGACTTCTTTACTTATTCAGATGCATAGGGGAGTGCATGAATGCCGAGAAGCGCTATAAAACTCACATGGCTTACCCGGTCCCTTTTGACTACAGCACGAGTTTTTCGTGAGCCCTGCTTAAGCTTTTCTGCAGCTGTTTGTAGAATAAAGAGAGCACACCTTTTATTAGTCTCTGACGGAATAATGCCGTCTGTTCTTATGTCCTCCCCTTGTCGTGATTCACCTTCTGATTAGTGCCTTTTTTTGTGTGTGTGTGTTTTTTTCATATTCTCCTTTGAGTTCAGTTTTTTAGTGGTCATATTTATCCTCGTTCAGGCACAGTGCCCGAAAGCACTCTTGACTGCCAGTGTTTATAGCGCCTAAGAGCACGCGTTCTATGTTCACACATTCAACAATTTGTAGCAGTGCAGTCAGTAATAAACGCGCAATACATGGTTACTGAAACTAAGTGTTCAGTAATGAGTAACAGTGCACAGTATTAACAGCGCAACGCACAAGCACCCGCGTGCATCCGAGGTTCCCCTTTTTTTGTAGAGACGATTCTGTTGAACAAAACCTTGGCAGGGTCCCTGCCAATATGTGTTCTTGGCATTTGCTGTTGACAAAAGGACTTGGTTGGGAAGGGGGGGCGGGGGGGGGGAAATTGGGTAGCATAAGACCATTGACCGCCCCTGCTCTATTAGAACTGAGCCAGCCCGTTACCTTAGAAAGGATTGATGACTCTCCCCCACTCTTTACCCACAATCAGTGGTCACGCCCACGGCCCTCCAAACCATGGCTGTTGGGGCAGCCATAGAGGACACGGGCATACAACTGATTGTGCAGGGTCTATCTAGTAGATGAGCGCCTTGGTTCAGCCTCGCGGCGCCACGCTGAGGCAGGCACTGCCAGAGAGTGTCACGCCTCATATGTGCACTGTTCTGCACCAGTCAGCCTACCGTGGTATCGCCCGGTGCAATGGCCAGGGTCTTAGTCTGCATGCCACGCGTGCTGTGTCGGACACCTGCCAGCTTGCAGTAGTAAAAGACCAATGTATAGGGAGAACTTTCTGTAATTCGCGTGTTTGTTGTTTTCGTGTCACCGGGCATGCGGATTAAAATAGTACAATGCACAGCGCTCTACCCTTCAGTAGAACGTGCAGTGATCCAGTCAGAATGCTGTAATAAAGGTAAAGCACACATGCAAACAGGTTCTGCGCTTCATGTTTTGATTTTCTCTGCCAACCAGCATCCAGTAATAACAGAACAATACATAGGCACATATGTCTGGAGTGTAGGTCTGTCAAGGCACAAGTCCTAAAAAAAGAAGTGGGGGGACGCTGACGTCACGACACGAAGTGACATCACGAAAGGTGGCTTGCACCATCAGACTCATTGCCTCCCCTCACTCACCCCTTAAATGCGATTGCATCAGAGAAGCCAGCGAGTGAGCAGCGTTCTGAATGAGCTCCGAACTCGCCCCAGAGAGGCCAAGGAGTGAATGTGTGGCTCCGTTTGCTCCAGTTATCGAGTTCCCGGTAAAATAAGTGGGGGACTCCGTCCACCCGCGTGGTACCCCGACTCGAGCCTGGTCTGTGATGTATGTGTAACCAGGCAATGCACGCCATTCTGCTCTTCGCATGGACCGTAGTACCGGTCACTATGCAGTAATCTGAGTAGACCGTACTCGCCATATGCCCACGTTTTGCATGCCACATGTTCTTTTTTGTGCATCAGTCAGTATGCAGGCGCTGCGAAAGGGATGTGGCCTAATTGTAAGCGCTGCTGAATTTGAACCTGGATAAAATCCTGGCTTCTGCTCAAAGTCGTGTGATTCTGGGCAAATCACTTAATCTCCCCATGCCCAAAAAGGTTTGAAAATGCGTATGATGTGTTAAGTGCTCTAATGCTTTTAAGCCAAGTTTGAGCTATAAAACTATGCAAAAAACTGGAGTACGTAAAGTAGGCACATTCCGCCCTTCCTAAGTTTATTTTCTGTGCCATTTAGCACGCAGTAGGAAACGTACAATCCCCAGGTGCACCATTCTGTAACTCACGGGTTCGTAGCTCTGTACTGATCAGCGGTACTGTTATCGGCAGAATGGGCAGACTGGATTGTAATTGTGTTTATATATTATATAGCGTTTACTACTTCTGACGAGGCGTTCAAGCACTTTTTGGCGAGTAGCATGCTATTGCAGAACCCAAAGATGGATTAGTAGGGGGAAATATAAATTGTCTTTGGGAGTGGTGGGAGTGTAGATAAGTGAGTCTGTTAGTTGGATGACTCGGATAGAGGACAGAAGAGTTTAGAAATAGATTATTTGGGAGTTCATAGTAGTAAACGAGGTTTCGAATGATTCAGAGAGCCTGTTTCTTGGATGAACAGGATAAAGGGTGGATACAGAAGGGAAGCACTTGTCGTTCATAGTATTAAAAGAGGTTTGGTATAAGTGAGATAGTGGAGGTGGGGGTATTTTGGAAGAGAATGAGCCATATAGTTTTGATTTAATGGGGGCTGTGGAGACTAGTGACTTTTTTCTTCTTCGCTGCAGTGGGAGGAAAGTACATAAATATGTAGATACATGACCACGCATACAAGGTATACATGATAGAGGTTTTAACATAGTTTTATTCATTATATTCCAGTCAGAGTGCAACAGTAACGCCCACACTGCACATCTTATGTTTGTTTTTCTGTAATGTTGTGCAGTAATAACAACACAACTGTCACCACATATGCACATCCAGCACCTTGATGGTCGTTATTCCTTAATACTGTGCAGTAACAACTGCAAGACAAGTATCCCATCCACTCTAAACGTCACCTCTTTATGCTCGGTGGTCTGTAGTAATGCCACCTTCTTGCACAATACGTAGTCCCCGCATGACAAAGAGATACCTTTTAGTGGGATTCCCAACATGTGCTTTTAGGTTTGATGTACCCGCTTCGCCCTCTCTGCGGGTGCATTGGTGGGGCCTGTAGCCATCACAGACCTGGGATCCATTGATGTACAGACCCCACCGTGTGTTGTGGCAGTACACTACTTCAGTTCACACCTGACAACCCCATATGCGCTGACCACCTACCCCCTGCAGGCGACGGGGTACCCTGGTACATCACATGTATGAAATACTAAAGCCACAGGTCACTTAAGTGCCTTTGGTAACACAGCAGTACACAGCAATAATGGCACAGACCCCTTGAGGATTAAGGTAAAACACTACATAATCGCAAGCCTGAAGCCCCCCCCCCTCCCCTCCCCTCCCATGTAACTCCCCAGGAGTGCTTTAGTAACATCCTACATCAAAAACAAATCTAGGTCTGACTGATATGTATACCCCTAGTGAGCTCTCGTGGTACACTGTTCATTTCAGACCTTAACTCCCCTGAATGCCAATGTAACATTCCGCATTACCATGCAATGTGGCCTCATGGTGCAAACTCCCAGGGGGTCCAGTGTAGAACTCAGACCTGGACGCCACTGAGTGCCAAGGTCCTTCACTGTTTCATCTCAGACCTGGACGCCACTGAGTGCCAAGGACCTTCGCGGTTTCATCTCAGACCTGGGAGCCTGAGGCTCGTCTCTATGTATGGGCGCTCAGCTGCATTTTAGAGTAGTCCACACCACAGCATTTACTGCCCATGTACTGTATGTGAGGTTGGTCAACCTTCAGGCCATTCCTGATTCTATAGGGGTGCTCTATGGATTGGCCTAGAACGGCCCTCCCTTCTTGACGCCCGCCAGACTCGGGACCTATGGCAACCAAAAGTGAGAGATTTGATTGACGTCTTCAGAATGGTGTCTCTCTGGTAACCCAAGCAGTCGGCGGAGCTTCCAGGAGGCTAATCTGAGCTGCGAAGCGGCCTGAAGCACAGGAGATGTGTGCTGGGAGCTAGTGGCTGAAGTTCACCCTCTTGATGGGGAGCAGGGATAAGGGGTGTCAGGACTAAGGGAATCCCAGGGGATCAGGGCAACGTCCACTTTTTACTGTCTTTACTGGTGACTTTACAAATGAACTCGCGAACTAATGGATTAATTAATACCTCAGAGGTCAAGATAAGATAAAGCAGAAGTTATAGCTTGATTAATGATTTATAATCTATCAAAATGCAAAATAAATCCATTATTATTTGCGAACTGTGGATGAGCTGTACTGAATGGGCGAAGGCCCTCACACAGGGCAGGACTTTGGGGACAGTTTTTTTTATTGTTGTTATACAGCGCGAACAAATTAACCAACATTTCCAAACAGTGACAAGAAAACACTTTGAGACAAGGAGATGACGTAGTGCGTAAGAGAGACATATCAGCTATATAACAATGAGACAAGAGAAATTATGTCACAGTTCATAAATCACTGCTGCTCATTCTGTTTAAGTATGCCCACGCTGTGTGAGGATGGCCTGTCTAGGTGTCCTCTGTTCTGTGTAAATAATGCTAAGCTATTTTCTTGTGGCATTCAGGAATAGAGGCGGGGGCTCTAATGTGCAGGGCAGGCCATTCTAGGCTTCAGGAGCGAGTTAGGAGAAAGCACACCCCCAGTTATGCTTCTGAGAGGGAGAGTATTAGCTGGGTGTCGTCAGCATAGGACATGTTGATTCACTGTGTACAGATGATACTGGCCAGTGAGGTCATGTGGACATTGAATAGGGTGGGGCTGTTTGAGGATCTTTGTGGAACTCTGCAAATGAGGTTGACGGTGTCCTAGGTGAAGCTTGCCCAGCTGCCCTACTGGGTGCGGCCTCAGAAATGACCTAATCAATGAGTCTTGCAGCATAGTTAGGAGTGGTTCTTTAGGGGAGCCAACTTGTATCTAGGTAAACCACCAAGGGTTGCACTTCCATTAACCCACCAGGAGATTATCCGGGCTTGAGCAAGAGACTTAAAGTCATCGGGGGAGGAAGGGTTTAATTTTTCTTAAGATGTCCATTTGGAACTTTGCTACTCTGGTGGGAGTACAGATGTGTTCCTGTATGTTCAGGTTCTTATCTAGTGTTATTCCCAGTGATTTTATAGAATCGGTGATGTGTGATATGCAGTTAAAAGCAGTTAGTAATTTCAAATAGTCTTTCTTCAACAACGAGCGACTGTTGGGGTGGGGCGATTAGGAGGAATTCTGTTTTGAGAGTGTTTAATTTGAGGTAGTTGTGGCTCAGCCAGCTTTGGGTTTCATGAAGAGTTGTATTGAGGGACCTGATTTCCTCAGGAGAAGAGTTTTTCAAGTACAGTTAGGTGTCATCAGCATACATTGTTAGATTAAAATTTCAGTTAAAGGCTCCATGAACAGGTTGAAGAGAGTGGGTGAGAGCGTGGACCCCTGTGGTTCCCCTAGTGTGACCAGTGTGGAACTGGACAGGGACTGATTGACCTAGATTCTTTGCATTCTATTGCTGAGAAACTATGCACACCATTTTAAAACAGACCCAGATAGAACCATCCTGCTTTCTAGAAGGTCTAGGAGGGTGTTATGTTTGTCAGCATCAAAAGCTGATGATAGGTTGAGAAGGATTAGAAGGCAAGATTCCTTCTGATCCATAATTTTTAATGCATCATTATCAATGTGTATAAGGGATGTTTCAGTGCTGTGATCCCAAAAGATGCCAGATTGGAATTGGTCAAGAAGATGCAATTGATCTATGTGGTTACAAACTTGGACATGAACACTTTTTTCAAGGAGATTTGCCCAAGAGATTTGGTGTTTGGGCAGAAGTCATTGAGGTCATCGTGATCTGCTGTGGGTTTCTTCAAAATGGGGGTTACCTGCCCCAACTTTAGGCAATCTAAGATCATGCCTTGAAGTAGTGAGGCATTTACTATCTTGTTCCAAATTGTTAGTAAAGAATTCTTCATCTCATTGAATAAATTTGCAGGTAGAGGGTCAATGAAGTGCTTTGAGGGTTTCAGTGCTCTAAGAATATTGAGGATGGAGTCTTCATCAACAATTTTGAAATTGTTCCAAGACGTGTTATTTTTGGGAAGGGGTCCAGCGAGATGGTGGGTCTCAAAGGTCAGGGGTGGGCTGATATGAGGAATGACTGGAAAGTGGCCCATTGTTAATTGAAAATCACTTTAAATCTTTGTTGCCTTTTCAAGTAAGAAGGAGGCAAATTCCTCACAATTTGGCAGCAAACTGGACCCTATTTTGGGAGGGTTGGGTTGACGATTGGATTGTAGTTTAACTAACTCCAACAGTTTTTGGGGTTATTTCTAGGTTTATCTAATTGATTTCTAAAGAAATGCACTTTCGCACGTCTGATCCATTTGTTGTAGATGCTCCTTAATGATCTCAGGTGTTCGAGGGATGGTGAGAATCTCCACAAGCTTGTGGCTAATCTAGGATTGTGCCGATCAGTGTTTAGACTGTCAATAATCCATGGTTTGGAGTCTTTGGTGAAAATTCATTTTAGCTGTAGTGGGTAAATGCATCAATAATGTTTAACATGGAATTGTTGTAATGGGCTGTGAGGTCATGGACATCAGACATGTCAACCGGAGGATGCAAGGTATTACTTCTTAAGGATAGCATTTCATTCAGGTTTGTGCTTTGTATGTTCCTTTTCCAATGTCTAGGCTTCTTTTGGTGAGTCCATTTTGTAATCCGAGATTCTGAAATGTGGAAAATGATGTGGTGGTAGTCTGTCCAGTCACACGGGACAATCGATTCGACTTAGATGGAACTCACCTTAGCAATGATTAGGTCCTAGGTCACACTCAAGATATGGGTAGGACTGTGCAGATTTGGATTAGGTTATGGTCTACTAGGAAGGATATAAGGCTAGACACTACCGGGTCATTCAGGTAATTCAAATGGAGGTTAAAGTCTCCAAGGTAGGCCTGGGAACAATGTTGTCAAACGTTGGATGAGATGATTTCCATCATTTTTTTCGATAGATGAGAGGTTGCACTTGGTGGATGGTAAATAGTGTGCAGTTTGCATAAGGGCCTGTTTTTGCTTATACTATCCATGCATAGGTATTCACATGAGGAAAAGAACCACAGTTTGTGCCTGTTTCACTTGGAGACTTTATGCGGTATACGGGCCATGCCACCCCCTTGTCTATTAGCTCTGTCCAATCCAATGATGTTGTGGTTAGTTGGGACTAGGGTGTCCAGGATTGGTCCAGAGGAGATATTTAGCCATGTTTCAGTAAGGATTAGAGGGTCAAGTTTCTGTGCACGGATAAGGTCAGCATGGCTGCTGAATGTTTCACAGCCAATCTGCAGTTGAGAAGCATGCATTTCAGGTCTGAATTGGTGTCAGTAGAGGTCGCCTCTGTGATGGGAACTCACTTGAGGTTGGATGTGTTTATAGCATTGGAGTTGAGCTGGGTTCTCAATGTGTTTGTGAAGGAATTGTAAGGATTTGGCCTGATTGTCTGGTTTGGCGTAGTGTGTGGAGTTATATGAGAGAGTGAATGTCCTTGTCAGTAAGTGTATCTTTCAATCTTTGGCAGGTTATGTCACTCCAACTCAAATGGGGAGACGCCGAGATGGAGGAGATCTCAGTAGATGAGGGAGGTGTCAGCCAATTTATGTGGTAGGTAGTAGTTTATGCTCGGTTGTGTCTGATCTTCCTGAGGGACCTGTAAAACCACCAACCATTCACCAGATCTAAGGTGATATTTATTAGCTATTTTAAGTCTTCCTTAAATTGTAAATCCAGAGTAATCTCGTCTAATCTGGATTAATGTGAAGTGTGGGGACAAGTAGTCGAGGTTTGGGTCATGTGGCCAAGAGGTGTGGAGATATGCAAGACAGAAGTTTTGGGGAATCTCTTTCGCGAGAAGATCAGTGGAGGGTAGTGGAGCGTCCTTTCTAAATTAGACCACTCTTTGTTTGCTGACGGTCCTATGCACTACATTTTTACCATGGGCAATATTAACTATAAGTGCAGTCCTCAGGCCGACATCTGTTTACAGTTCTAACCGGCTGCTAGGTTGGAGGGCTCAAGTATTTCTGTAGGCAGGGCTCTACAAGTAGCAGGTTACTGTTTCAAGTCACATGGGTATGAGAGAGATAAGAAACATTTACACCGGTTATTTACAGCACCCCACAAAGGCGCATATATGTGGAGCAAGAACTGCGTAAATTGAAAGCTTTTATGTGATGTACATATAATCAAAGGCAGTGGGAGGAAAGGCCGCCCCATGCATTTATCGGCTCTGCTATAGTCTGCCCGGGATACTGCCAGAACTCTTCGGATGAAATATGGGCTGGTGATGCATGGCTGGGCATAAGTTATCCGAGCAAATCCCTGGTTTATCAACCATTGTTAAACCCCGTGCAAAATGTAAATTCAGGGCCTCGTGCATGTGTCGTTATGTGAATTATGTTCAGTTAAACCACAAGAGGTGAGGCTAGGAATCAGTGGATAGCCCCTCTCATGCAATAAAATGGTGTCAGCACACGCTCAATTCCAGTCATGTGGAGCTTTAAGCTTGAACTTTCTGGTCTAGTGTTCAATGGTAACTGCTGCCAATAAAACGTGGTGGGGTAGCTTGGGGGGGGATAATAAAAGCACTTACCTGCTGTTGCAGGATGTTGCCTCTGTGCTCCTCTACTCCTGCCGCCTCAGTGCTCCTCTGCTCCCGCCGCCTCGGTGCTCCTCTGTTCGTCTCCCCACCCAATCCAAACACTGCTCTCATTACCCAGCATGAGAGAAGCGCTCGGAATCTTCTGAACGGGCTGAAATGCTGCTCAGTTAGGGGCAGGCAGCATGTGCCTCTTCTCCCACCGGCTGTGCAAGGCAGCTGGGTTGGAGAAATGTAAGTGCGCATGTCGGTTTGGCCATCCTAAGATGGTCCAGCAAATTGACATGTGCACTTACATTGCACCTACCACTCCTCCTCCCTGGCTGCTGCTGATGCAGAGGTTTGCCCCGCCCCTCCCTAGACTCAACGGACTCGGCTGAGTAATTGAAAATTATAATCAAATAGTATATTAATTTTTTATAATTCATTTTCTGCCTTTCAGCAGTGGGGCGTCGCTCCTCCATCACAATGGAGGAGCCACCTCTGCTAGTGTTGAATTTACTGTTAGAAGAGAATAAAATGGTTTTCATTTTTGTTCTTCTACCATATTACAGGGGGAGAAAGGCAGGGTAACCAATAGAGGTGGGTGAGCCACTGAAAACTCCAGCCATGCTCGATCCTGAAGCCTAGGTCTGACTCAGTTAGAAGCCATGTTGGAACCTCAAGCCCATAACAAGCTGAGCTTTCTTGGGGCTTCTATCTGCCACCCTCTCTCCAAACAGGATGTGGCATTTACGGCCAGCCATGCTGACTTTGGAACTGGGGAACCAGGTTTGAGTCAAGGTGTCAGTTCAACATCCAGTGATTCTGGGCAAATATCTTAGGCCCTGATTATGAGTTTTGCTGTCTGGAGAACGCAGACAAGCCGGTGGCATCCCGACTGCCGTATTAGGACACTATTCATGGGCTGGCTGTGTGTCTGCTGCGGTGGCATGCTTTCGCTCATAAAGAGAGTCTGAAGCACATGTCACCACAGTGCAGCGCCACTTGCACGTCAGGTGCCTTCCACACAGTGCGGCATGACAGTGCTGGCATATGGGGGCACAACATGTGGTCTGAATGGGCTCAAATGCCCTGGGGCCCTTTCCCTGCCTCTCCGCTGACCTTTTCATGGCTGGGTCCCCACCATGAAAAGGTCGTCAGAAAGACAGTTTGCGATCACCACGGGGTGCGGGCATTGGCACCACCTCCATAGACCGCCACTTCCTCACAGCAGCGGGATCCAAGATTCAGGCGGTGGCTGTGGTCTTGTGGATGTCTGACCACACTCCTCGTAATCAGGCGGTTAGACCGCCAATGGCAGCACAGCCATTGTACTCGTAATCAGGCCCTTAGTCTCCTGCCTATAAACAATTGTGTAATGGAACTGGTGCTCATGCAAAGTACTCTAATGCCTTGGGATCGAGCTCATACTATTACAGACGTCAGAAAATGCCAAATAAAAGGTAAAACCATTGCCTTAACATAAGAAACAAATAGATCCTGTTAGAAATGGGGGTCTTTCGTTGGCAGTGGCTTACACCCTGTCCAAGTAGGGACCCCAACTTCAACTCAGGATGAGTGAAGTACACACTTAAGTTTGCCTTTGCTCACCCTCTGGTAGCTTGGCACAGAGCAGTCAGGCTAAGCTACTGAGGCAATGTATAAAACATTTGTATATGACCCACAGTAACACAGTCAGTGAAAACACCACAAATTGACACCTCACCAGTTTAGAACAAGCATTTGCAATGCAATAGGACTCGCAATTGCTAAATTTTGAACTATTTGCATTGTAAATGACAATGCCATTTATTTATGTGTTTAAAAAATACCTGCAAAAAAAGGCATTGTCATTTACAATACAAATAGGTCAAAGTTTCTAAAATGTGAGACCTATTGCATTGCAAATGCTTGTTATTGTTCTATCAAGCATGCAGGCAGTGTGGGCCCAGGGGTGCCAGCCCACCTGCACAAGATGACGCTTCACAGCAAGGTAAACATCGATAAGTTAACATGGGGCCGCCACGAGGAAATATATGCAAGGCATAATTGAACCCTTTATATATGCCACTTACATGCTGAGCTTTGAAAGCACTGATAAAAGCTGTTATACACTCACACACAAATACACTCACACACACACACACACACATAGGTTTACTTTACTAAATTCCGCATTTAAATATAATATGACGATGTATAAATCATCAAAGTATACATCGTCAATGTACACAGATGTGGAGATAAGAATAGTAACTTAATACTTATCCATATATATTTTTTTTTGTGGCATTCCCGTTGCCAATATTCTGGCTACTATATTTTTGTAGCAGGGCAATTTTGTGCTCGATATGTTGCTGTTGCAAGGAGCCAGCTCCTTGAAGTACTCTGGGAGGCACTAAGGTCTGGTGTTTACCTCCCACTAGGTAGAAGAGCCTTGCACAAGAGAGGGTGCCTGACCGAGAATGGCCACGAATTCAGCAGATATAATTTAAAGTCAAATAATATTGGATCGGAATCAAACCTCATCGTTTTAAAACAACTGAATATATACACTCAGCGTGTTTCTAAAGCCGACACCGGCGCAATGCCAGTATCGATGCGGCGGCATTAGCATGGGTGCCTGCCTATGTACTGAATTTAAAGCCAAGCGGCAGTAGCGTAAGTGCCTGCCCGAAGTTGAAGATGGTGCCATCGCCGTGGATGTCTGCCTGCGGCTCAATTGGAAAATGACCGCCATATGCCTGTGGCATCAGCGCATCTGCCCGCAACCACAAAGGAAAGCCAACACTGGCGCAATGCGCGTTGGGCTCAAACGCCGCTAGCCGTTCACGTGCACGCCGCCTGTCCGGGTGCTCGCGTGCACATGTCCTGTCCCTCTTCTGCCGAAAAACCCACAACATGCGATGCGTTGCTAGGTGAGACCTAAAAAGTAAAGGATGTCGTATGTTGGATTTTTTTCGTTTTGGACTTGTACGGTTTAGATAAAGATACAACTGTGACTTTTAAAAGGTAAAAACATTTCTGTCCATAGGAAATTATGGATGCGTCATTTTCAGCACAAAGTACTTGGGATGCATCAAAATCACAAGCAAAAACACCTGCAGGGAAGGTGATGCATCAGTTCCTTAAGCAAAGGGAGGTGATGCGTCAGTTCCTTGCTCCAGGGGAGGTGATATGTCGGTCCCTTACTGCCAGCAGGGGGGGTAATGCGTCGATACCTTACTGGAGATGTCTGTTTCTTACTGTGCAGGGAGATGATGCGTTGGTTTCTTACTGCGACCCCAGCATTGTTGTAGATTCAGCGCCTATGGGTGACATGTGTGGAAAATCCAGAAGTCCTGGAGGGGATGCTGCGATGGCAAACCAGGTGATGAGTCGATGTCCCAAACCTGTGACTGGCGATGCGTTGATTCTTCATACTGCCCAGCAGGGCCAAGGAAGGTGATGTGTTGGTTCCCTGCTCCACTGGAGGTGATGCATTGGTTTCTTACTGCTACGCAGGAGAGGTGATGTGTCGGGTTCTTACTTTGCGGGGAGGTGAAGTGTTGGTTTCTTACTGCACCCCCAACGTTGTTGTAAATTCGGCGCACAGGTGTGATTCGTGGAAAATCCAGATGCGCTGGAAGTGATGTGGCAACAGTGAACCAGGGACTGCATTGATTTCTCCAGCCATCGACCTGCGGTGCATTGATTTTTCTTGCTGCCCAGCTGGGCCAGGGATGGTGATGCATCAGTTTCTTGCTTCAGTGGAGGTGATTTCTTACTGCCACGCATGGGAGGTGATGCGCCCGGTTCTTACTCTGCAGTGTTTTTGTAGATTCGGCGCAGGAGGCGATGCGGTGACAGCTAACCAGGTGATGCATCGATTTCTCCAGCCACTGACTGGCGATGCGTCAATTCTTCTTGCCACTCAGCAGGGCCTGCATAGGAGTTAGTGCGGTGATCTTAGGCATCGGAGATCAGTGCACAGAACTCTGCATACTGCGGTTTCTGTGGCCGGTGGCAGGCATTGATTTTTCGGGCTCACTGGGTTGTGCATCGGAAATTTCTCCCACACAGCAGTGCTGCGTTGGAAAATTCAGCCATAAGGAAGGCGAAGCATCCATTTTCTTCATATCTTCAGTTCTTGGTAGCTTCCTGTAGCAGGGACAACCTCCAGAGGCCTAGAATTGGAATAGGAACCTCCTAGCAGGTCAGAACTCCCAGCAGTGGAGATCAAGGAAGTTGTGGGTGAAGTCTTCATGGCCCTGAGTCTTCAGAACAGGAGGCAAGCACATACAAGCCCTTGGAGAATCTTCTCAAGCAGGTTTCAAAGCAAAGTCCAGATTATGTCCAATGCTTAGCAGAAGGAGCTACTGCAGGCCAGCCCAACAAAGCAACACACAGCAGAGGGGCAGTACTCCTCCTCACAGCTCTTCAGCTCTTCTCCCTTGGCAGAGATTCCCCTTGATTCCAGAAGTAATCTAAAGTTCTAGGGGATTAGTTCTAATATTTATACACCATTTTCTCTTTGTAGTCTTTGTTTCAATAGTCTCTGAGCTCAGTAAAAACCTGTTCTGTCCTCCCTGGCCCAGCTTCACCACAGGAGGTGGAGAAAGCATTGTGCAGAGCAGACACAGCCTATTCAGGTACTAGTGAGAACTCCTCCCACCACTCTGCATACAGAAAGGTCTATTCAGACTGGCTATGAATCACCCAGGAAAGGCAGGCCACACCTCAATCCCACTTGTGTCTGTTGTGACTGTATAGAGTGAATGCACATCCCCAGTTCCTGACACTCTAAAACCAGACAGTGGTTTGAAAATGCCACTTTAAAAAAGTGGCATTTTCAAACTCACAATTTAAAAACCACCTTCACTAAAATGTGTATTATAAATTCTGAGTAGAGCGAGCCTAAACTCCATTTCTCTATCTTGTCCTAATAGAAAATTGCACTTGTAAGATGTTACAAGGCTGCTCCCATCTTAACCTATGGGACAGACAGCCTTTCAATAGTGAAAAATGAAATGTACAGTGTTTCACTATAGTGACATGCAAAACACACCAGCACACGTCTTACCTTTCACTTACACTTCACCCTGCCCTTGGGGTGACTTGACCCTACCTGAGGGGTATTTTACATGGAAAGAAAAGGAAAGGTGAGGACCTGGCCCGCGGGTGCACTTGCCAGGTCGACAGAGCGGTTAACAACTGCGCATGCAGACACAGGTGTGAGACACATTTACTGGGTTATTCATTTGGGTGGCACAAACAGTGCTGCAGGCCCACTGGTAGCATTTGATTTACTGGCCCAGGGCACATATGGTGCACTTTATTAAGGCCTTACCAGTGAATTAAATATGGTCATGGACCAAACAGAATTACAATTTACACATTGAGCACTCTCATGTTGGCGCTGATGAGCAGTGGCAAAGTGCCCAGAGCACCTAAACCGGCAAAAACGAAGTCCAGCCAAAAATACAGGAGGCAGAGGCAAAAAGTCTGGGGAAACCACGCCAAGGATGCCAGGTCTAACAGATGCCCATTTCCTTGCTGATTTGTAGACCGTGAAACCAGAAAACCTGGATAAATGTCGACTTCCCCGCTTAAATTGTGTGTTCTTTGGCAAACCTATTGTGCTTAAATGAATAGACTATAATGTTGCTCTATAATAATCCGAGTCAGGGTTTACATACCAATTGTTTTGCCTCTTGTTGCACTAATGGTTTTTGTTTAAAAACTGTAATTTTTCTTAAGTACTTCCCAATGCAGTGCTGCAATGTGATGTATTGATGTCAAAGTTGCACATGTTAAACAAATACACTTTTCTAAAACTTTGAAGTGACTTTTTCGATTCTTGCGTGATGTTTGTTGCGTGATTTACTTAACAAACATCTTCAGGGCTGGCATGTGCACAGGCTCTAAGATACGAACCAGACCATTGGCTCGACGCTCCCTGTAAATTAGTTGACTCGTTCACCTCCAGTACACGACATAAAGGGACTGATACGCAAATGCATTTTAGCACGTAAAAATATAGTCTCTTGTAGTACTTCTTCACATACTTTTAAATAACTGTATACTGGCTCCATGCACATCTAAAATGGGTGTATTCAGGGAATATTCTTATAGAATTACTACTACTATATAGGTCTGTACTCCCAGCATTTTCACTCATTGGGTGTTCAGCATTTCAGGGCCAACTCACAAAGACATTTTTAAGTTTGTGAAGTAGTTCATACCCAAGTCCTGTTGATGTACTTGTGGCCCCAATGCGGAGGTGTAATACACTGTGCTGATTTGGGAGGATAGGGCACACTTGTGTGTGTGTATGTACGACCTAAGTTGCAGTGTTCACAGTTTGGATAATGAGGTTTTCACCTATGCAGAGTTTTCCTATATATAGTAAGGTAATTTTCGCTGCGTCGTGAGATAATTTTAACTTTAATCCTGTGCAATCAAGCTGGGAAATGTATGCACACCTTTTCTTTCAATATCACCAGTTGCGCACCGTCTTCTATGCTCAGTAGAACTAAACAGGAGCGCATCACTGTTTTCCTAGAAGTCCATAATTAATTTTAAGCGTTGAAAAAGGATACATCCAAAATAAATTGTTGTCAAGGGCATAGTTTTCACACAAACTTGGCAAAGCGTAGAACTTCATATCTTCGGCAAGCTTGCAGTTTTTTTCATATCATTGTAAATGTGTTTAAAGAAAAAAAAATTCTGACCTCTGGTGTTAATGAGATAGTTGCAACATCAGACATGAAATTCATAATATAAAAAGTTACAATATAGTTTAGCAAGAAACAGACATTGGGGTTGCATATTCTGTGGACAAGACACACAGTCACTCTCTTGTGCAGATCATGCTAAACCCCTTAAAGTCCTCAGAACATCCCCTGGAAACCAATCTCTTCTATAAGGGCGGCTGTTCAAAGCTGTAACTCACTTGAGTTACACAATTGTTTTTCTACATATACCCTGAAAGTTTGCCTGTTGAACTTCCATTCATAATCTCTCACACCTTTAAGCCAGCAGTGAGCCCACCTCGAGGGATCACAATCTGAGACCTAGGCTGTACTTGATCTAAAGACCTTACTTTATTCACAAGTTAAGGGTCTCCTTCTCCTAACTTGAGGTATGCTGCCTGTGCGGTGGCAGTCTATAAAGTATTAGATCAGTCCCTATTTACTGGACTTCTGGGACAAGGTCTACCATTCCCCCGTGTAAAGCAAATGTACTCTCCTTTAAGTGACCTTTACTTCCTCCAACTCCTCTAGAAAGTGTAGTAATCTGACCATAACATGTCTTCCGACATTTCCGCTCAAAGGAAGCAGGCCTGCAGATTTGTTGTTTCCCCATGGAGACTAAGCCCATGGACCTCATCTGATCATCTCTTGTACCAGCACCAGAACTGAAATGTCCTTAAAAGGAGTTGGACTGCAGATGTCTAGGTTTAATCTTGGATACACATCCCTTCCCGCCAAGCCTTTATCCCCCTGTTTGTCTGTTAAAGAGATTGTAAAAACTCTGTCTTCCTTTAATGGCTGGCTGCATAATAGTGCAATCCCAAGTTCCTCTCTGATTGGAATTTGGATCAATCTTCAGCTCCCTGATTTGGATAAATACAGAGACTCTGCAGATAGTACTTTGAGGAGCAACACATGGACAACTTGTGTGGACCTGACAAGCCTCGGTGAATGTGGTACTGCCTGCTGCCGGGTCCCCTCTGACGGGTTCCCAGTCACCTTCTTCACCTGGATTATGATTTAAAGTTCTGCCATGCCCAAAACATTTATCTGCAAACTAGAATCCTCTTCCATCAAAAGGGACAAAACAGTCATTTGAAGGAGGCATGCCCACACTCCTGAAACTGTGGTGCTGCCCCAAGACTGGGGACAATATGCCACAGTGGAGAACTGACAAAACAACTGCACGTGACGGTAGGAGGAAGGAGCAACCATTGGCCGCACCCTCGCCCCACAGTAGGGGGGGGAAAGGGTTTACGGGCTGATCCTATGGAAGACTAGAGGGATTTGAAAGTGCTCACAAATTAACATTATGCTAGTGACAATTCAAAAGGAATTCCTTCTGTCTCCAATTAATTTCGCAGAACTCGGCAGTGTCTTCATAATCAGCCCATCTGGACTGATCTCCCTCAAACTACCTTATATAAATATAAAAAAGGCAAAGTGCGAGTGCTTTGTTGAAGCCTGGCTGCGGTGTTGCTCTACGCCACATTTGCCTCTGTGAAGATCTGAAATTCAAGGACAAGCCTCTCCCAAAGGAACTTTTTTAGGTTCTAAAGGCCAGATGTACGACCATTGGCAATTGCGACTCGCAAATTGCGCCAAATTGTTAGTCTCAATTTGCTGGTCCCTATTGCCAATGTATAACATTGTCTGAGACACTGTTTGCGATTAACAATGAGGTCGCAAATTGCATGCATCATGCATATTAATGAGACTGTCGCAATTTGCGACCCCATTGGGAATGGCTGGCACTGCCAGGGATGGTGGCCTGCTGGGGTCAGCAGATCTCCATGTCTGGGACTGCTTTTAAATAAAGCAGTTTTTTTTTATGCATCCTGTTTTCCTTAAAGGAAACCGGGATGCATTTAAAAAATATATATATATTTGCGCACCCATTCACTAAGGGGGAGGGGTCCCCTCTAGAAGAGGGTGGTAAACTGTGTGTGCTTTGTGTCTGCAATTGCGGTGGCAAAACATTCTTACATAGAGTTCAGACTTGCTATTAGGAAGGCACGCCCTCGGAACGCCCCTTCCTAATAGCAAGTCACTAACCCTATTTTGCGAGTCGCTATTTAATTAGCGACTCACAAAATTGGGCTTGTATATGGCCAACTGGTTTCTTGCATGCACAAACTGGTCTAAAACCCATTTGGCATGCAAAAATACTTTGTACATCTGGCCCTAAGAGTGGAGAAGCAGTGATATCAGCGTAAAACAGAGTCTTGCTTCTTCCCTTTGTGAAACTGTTCCTTTTTTTATAGAAAGACTTCTTATACCGGCTTGTTTTAAGGTTTGATGATTAATATATTTAATGCAGTGTACTGATATAGCTCAACAAAAAGAAATGTCCTTTTGATGTTAAATGGTGGAAAGGAGATAACCCTCCAGTTGCTAAATTGCAAGTCGTGTAATCGGGAAACCAGAGTTCAGTCCTGGTTTCCTCTTTGACTAAACTGTGTGATCCTAGACTATTAATATCCTTCATTGTGCCTCCTTGTCCCTGATAATCACATTTGATAGGACCTTTAAATCATTCAGCCAAGAATGCCCGCTGTACAAAAAACCCTCTTGTTCATGCTTTAATTGGCTATAATGTTGCTCTGTTTGCAATTGCAAGACAGGCCATGTGTGGGAGTGTTAAAAAGGGTTTCAAAGACAACCGGTAACCAAAGACCCTTTTATGTTGCCCGGCAGTATCGCCTCTATGACCCACCAATATTAATCAATGAAGAAGCAGGCGCTGGAGACTGGAAGGCGGGAAACGAGGATTTTATTCTCTCCGGAGGAGAACACATCAATTCAGACAGCAAGTATCGTCACGAGGTGCTCTAACCACATCTCTGAGGCCTGGCCTCTTATACTAGGGTTTACGACCTTTATTGCACATAACACATTCTCGCAATACTTTAGAACTTGAAAGAACATCCTCGGAATCTCCCCTTCAGACCCGTTCCCACATACATTTACAGTTGGATTCCCCACCCTGGTCACAACAGGTGATGGTCGTCGCACAGCAGGGCATTCCGCCGATTCACGGAATGCATGGGGTTGATCGGATCTCATGGGGTGGGGGCTTTGATCGGTTCGGGGGTCTTTTGATGGAGAGGGGAAGCTTCCTACTGTACGGGGGTAATAAACAGTATCCGCAGGGCCAGGTGGCGGCCTGGGAACAAGGAAGACAAACGGGGGCACAGGAAAAAAGGGGGTTTGTATCAGAAGGATCTGAGGCCATGAAAGGAATGAGGGGAGGTGTCGCGCTGGGAACAGGATGGGATTCCGTGGTGAAGCTGCGCTGGAGAGGGGTTTATGACCCAAGGCATGAGAGAGCGGGGGTTGTCAGCGTGCGGGGGAATGCTTGCGAGGTTAAGAGAGAGAGAGGGACGCGCTGGCTATTAGTGAGGGGCAGGGAGGCCATGGTGCTCAAAATGGCTGCCGCTTACGCGCACGAATGGGCCTGGAAAGGGGCAAGATGGCGCCGATAATGTTCACCAAGTTTGTATTTATTTTTCACAGTCCTCCCTTTAACATTTCCAAGACATCTTGCTGGCCTATTTCCTATCTACCCCTATATGCAGTGATCATAAGTAAGGGAGAGGGGACTTAGGTGAAAGAACTGTACGTAAACATCACATTATAAACATCATATTGAAAAATCTCATCAGTTAGTAGGCGGGTTCATCGTTAAGTTGGTTGCAGGAAAAGTCATCGTAATGCAATATCAGACTAGAATTACGTAGCGAGGGCGTTGGGTACAGATCATAGAATAAGAACTGGTAAGTTATCATATAAGTAAGTCCTTTTTGTATACGGCGAGTGCATAGTCAGTCCAATGGTGCTTGGGAGAGAAAGGAGAGACAGTAAGAATATCAGAGTTCTCGTTGTCTTTTGTCATCTTCTGTTGGCACTGTTAAGCACCTGGATTACAATTCGGTCCGTCAACAGGAATGTTCATGTGGATTGAGTCGTTGGAGGTCTGCGGGCAGGGGTACATTCTGTTTGGTTTTCGTCAGACCTCGTAGGAGAAATGCGTTACGGTTTTGGAGCAGGTGCATCTTCTTCCGAAACGCAGAGCATAGATTTTGCAATGGAAAATGCAATTGTTCCAGAATTGTGAGATCTGTTCGTTTCTCGAGTCTGTGGTGGGCATTTCCTGTTGCTTCCATCATCTTCAGGGTGCTTGGTAGCGGGCAGAACCACAGACTTTGTTTATCTTTTCTTCGGGGGCGACCCTTGGTGGAGTTCTAGGTCATCGTTCTGGGATTTAACATAGTTCGTGGTCTACTTAGTCGGAGCTCCCTCCCTTCTGACGCAGGGAGTACTCTTCTCTGGGTAGCTCGGTAGGATTTGGAGGAACTTGGGAGTTCGGGTGGAAAGGTGCGGGCGTGAACAGTCCTTATGGTAGGTCGGAGGAGGAGGGGATGGAGCAAGGCCAAGTCGGGAACAGATCAGGGGGGAGGCGGAGAGTTTGCGATAGGCGAGTCCGTAACCATGTTCAGAGAGCGGGGGCTTTTGGCACACGTTGATCATATAGCAGGGGCTTCAGGTCACCCCTTTCCTTAGCTTTGTTTGAAACAGTGCCCCGTCCGGCGTCTCCTTACTGCTGTGGTCTCGCCTCGGCCTCCGTCGCTGATGTTCCACAATCCGCAGTCAGGCCGCGTGCTCCCACATCCGGTCTCTTTTCTCCTCCGACAGTGGTACCCTTAAATGAGTTTTGAAAAGACAGTCTTTAGAGATTTTGCAGAAAAAAGGTAATTACATAAGTCTATTTCTCTTCCAACACCAAGCAACTGGGGTAAGCACTCGCTACATTGGAGATTCTTGCGGCTAACGTATAAACAATTGATGATGGGTTTTGCTGGATTCCTTACAACTTCCTTTTGTTGGCTAATTCTTTGACGCTCTGATGATTATTACGTTTATTTGTCATATGTCTATTATAGTAGATGTCAGTTCTTCTGGCAGAGACCCATTTCCCTAGTACAAGTCTTGAAAGGCTAGGCTGGTCTTCAGGGCCTTGTAGTTTACAAAAAGTGCAACGTGCTATTCACCATAGTCTGATAGGCATCCTTCTGAGGGATGAACATAGGCTAAACAAGTCTGCATTACATAAAAACATCTTATTTTCAACCAGGCTTACTGCAACAAGTTCTCTCGTTTTTCAATCTAATTTTCAACTTTGCACACATCCTTCTAACTTTCTATATAAATCCTCGCAACCTGGTTACTACAAAAACTCGGGAGGGGTGGTTTGCAATAATTATTAAACTTATCCTCGGGGAAGGAGGGATCTTATGGATACCAAACTGGGGGCATTTTGGGTAGATGGGGGTGTCTCGATCATTTCTTACAGCTTGGGGTACGGAGACAATTTTCAATGGGGATGGTCGCATTACCACAGACACATTTTTATCATAGGAGCCACTGACAAATAGTTCCCTGAGAGTGGGTCAAATTTAGGGAACCTTAGTCGTCTTACCTGTCCCTTTCCTATCGGCCAATTTAAATTTCATCCATATTTTAGTAGAAAAGGAGAGGTAGTAACGTGGTACCAATACAATTTTATTTAGGACAAATTTGCGCAAATACTTGTGGTATTTGGGGCCAATCAGGAGGTGCACCAGGTTCGCCAATTAGGTGCCAGTTGCTAGGAAGAGGGAAAGTGTGGAGGGGTGGAAGAGTGAGTGAGAGAGAGAGAGAGAGAGAGTGAGTAAGAGAGAGAGAGAGAGAGAGAGCGAGAGAGAGAGAGAGAGAGAGAGAGAGAGAGAGAGACAATAGGCCGAACAGTACACGTGTGACATAGAGAATGACCGTGTATTGTTTGGGCTATTCAGTGCGTTACCCAACGTTAGACGTTTCGGGTCTGTGTTAGGAGGTAGGAAGCATGCAGTTTTGGGACAGAAAAGCGTTAGATTTGGTAAAAAGGTTGTGAGAGCGTCCTTGTTGTGCCATTTTGTAGCGCTAGTCCGTCTTCATGCATCGGGCGTGACGTGGTTCCAGATCCCTTATGATACTCTAATCGGGATTCTAATGTAACCTGCAGAGGAAAAAGGGGGAGAAAAAGGGGAGGTAGGGGGACAACATTCGAACACATCAAATGTAAGGGCACGAAAATCCTTTACTTACCACATACTCGTACTTATCTCTTCGGGATATAATCCCTTAGGGTTCTGGTTTCTTAAAGTCATGGGGGCAGGCAATGTGATAGGTGGTTCATGGGGAGGTTCGAGGATGGCATTAAGGATCGTGTGTAGTAAAACGCTAAAAAGAGGAATCAGAGGTGCCTAGCGCGAGGTACCCGGTTTCGTAGATGTATCCGGTCATCGGGGTCCCTAAATCATTCCCAAAGCTGTGATGTTCTTAAGGCATACCAGTTCTTCGTTCAACCCTGTACCTTAGTACCTTCGACCACCATATCCTTATAACAATTTATCCATCACACCATTTTACTTTACCCATTCTCTGAAGTCGAGGTCCTTCTTCATACGTCAGTTCCTGAGCTTAGTCGCATATCTTGGAGGCAGCGTATCATACCTTCGATTTGACCATCAACCCAGGGCCGAACAACCATTTCTCGGATAACCTTAAAAAGAGAGCAGAACAGTTGCGCACAGAAAAACCCTCCCACCGATACCCGTATTTACAAAAGTACGCGATGCCTATCCATAGCTTTTTAAGACTTTTATTTGTAGAATTATTCAGTACGTAAAATGTGAGAGCGCAATTCATATTTTGGCCTGACATGTCGTCGATGGAAGCACATACAGTAGGGGGTTATTTTGCAGTACAAGAACATGTAAAAAAGGTCTAATTAATTATTTGCAAGTAACCAAAAACATTTCATTGCGTGACAAAGGAATCAGGGGCATTTCAGTTCATAAATGGAAACACAGTCAAGCTCATCGTAATCACATTTCCTAGATGTAAACCGCGGGTGTGCATCATAAGCGACGTTATGTATCAGTTACATCAAATATCAAAAATAAATTGTTCATTGAAATCAACATTTTTACGGAACCCTTCTTAAATGTTCGCCAAGTGAACCCTCCTCCCTTTAACATCGAGTGCGCAATGGTTCGTATATATATATATATATATATATATCTTAGTACATCCAGTTTCATTAGCTAAGGAATACCACGAGGTATCCGTTAGTTTCCATTGATACCAGCGCCATTTTGGGCGAGGCCGGTTTAGTCCGGAAGTAGCATCAGGGGCAAAATATCCCCGCCAATTGGCGGTTGGACCAGAGTCCCTTTCGGTAGTCCAAAAGAAAACTGTGCTAACAAAGGGGCTGGTGGTGTGGACCGTCAATCAAGAGAGGGAGGGGGTAGAGTCTCTCTTACCGGGTCATGTTGATGTTCAGCCGGAACTTGTTCGAGTTCGTTAGCCCATAATGTTCCTGGGTGGTTCAGACGGAAGCTGATGCAGACACGAGAGCACCGCCATCTTGTTGCTGTGCCGTGGTTATTTCATTTGAGATCAATGCAACTGTTCCTCACCGGAAGCCTGAAGGGGCCGAGGGCTCTTGGGACTTTGGTAGAATCTTCAAAGTCGAGGGGATGTTTGTCGATGGTGGGGGCTTGCGCCCAGGTGGGCAAGCGCCCGAGTTGCAATTTCGGACAAAGTTACTCCAGCGGCCTAGACCCGCCTTTCGAGGGCCCAGACGCCATTTTGAGGCCCTGCAGCAACCTTTGCCGTATCCATCAGGAGTGGAGGAAAACTTCTTGTGATGGCGAAAAACAGAGCATCATGCGGTTGGAGCAGGACATTTTGGTTCGGGGCGCCAGGGTGCAGCAGTGGAGCCTTCATCTGGGGAGGTGAGGGAGGCTCACCGTGCCGTCTTCCTCTCCCGGTGCATCCTACGCCGTCTCTTGGAATCAGGGGCGCACATGATGACCACCCTACACCCCTGATTCCGACTCTTGGGGGACCACTGTACATCCGGTGCTCCGTAAGTATGCCCGTCGGACATTGTGTGTCCTGTACTATGCAAGTATACCAGCCGGGTCTTGTATGTCCTGTGCTGAGAAAATATACGAGTCGGGCATTGTATGTCCTGTGTTGCGGAAATATACCAGCCGGACATTATATTTCCTGTGCAGCGTAGGTATATGGCCGTCGCCCGGCTGGAGGACATCGGCGTCGGGCCAGGGCAGGGAAGCCTCCTACCTGTGGAGGTGGAAGAGGCTCGTCCGCGTCGCCTCTTCCTCCCTGCCCACCCTGCATCCGTTCGATGGAGGAATTCGTGATGGCCGGACCAGGAGATACGAGGGAGGGGGTCATTTTCATCCGCCCCCTCCCTACTCGCGGCCCGGGGGACGCCATCCCTGGAAGGGCAGTATGGGAAGACCATTTCATTGCCTGCTTGGTGGAGCCTCCAGTACCTTCTCGCCGGCGATCTCTTTTTGGCCCATGGTTGCTGGCAGGCCCCGCCCCACACGTGCTATGTGTTTCGGATGGGCGGGACCATCGAACTGTTACATTTCGAGGACTTCCGGAGTGAGCATAACATGTTTTGTATTTTTTCCTATTAGTCAAGTTTGCTTTTTAGAGAGTTCTACTAGTTATTCTATTTACTGTTGGTTGTGTGTTTTACCGTAATTAAATCCTAAGTTATATAATAGACGCTTGGCTTTCTTGAATCTTTTCTCTAACGGGGGGGGGTTTGTTTACACTGACCTGCAGTTGTGTTTGTTTTTCAGAGTGGGGGAGCAACAGAGAGCAATCAGTCCCAGAACTCTAACATGTCGTTAAAATTGGTCTGACGAAATCTGTGCCACCGAGCATAATCGAACGGGGTGGTCCTGTCTGTTCTGTCTGCACTAGTCTGATTGGTTTTTATTTCACGTCTTTTTCCTTTCTGTCGGTCCGTCCTTTCTGTCAACCCTCCATTCTTACCTATGCTTTGCAGAGTCGGGCATTGGGCTTTCCAGTGTCCAAGACATTTACAGAAAGCACATTGGTTTGGTTTTAAATCTGTCCGTCCTGTGCGTAATGTCGGGGGATTACCTTCGGGTCGTTGTGTTCCGGGGTTGGCTTGTCGGCACATCCCTTTACACCGTTCGCTTTTCATGTCTACCCCTCGGGACTGTGCCATCGCTGGCCCTTCCCTTTGCCTACTAAACGTTTGGAGGGTTGTCCGTCGTGTCCCTTCACCTTCTCCGAATTCGTCGCCTTCCCTTCGTTGTGCGGCTTCTTTGCGCCACATGCCGAGACTATCGAGCATAATAGGTGTTGTTTCATTCCTACGAAGGGCTATTTCTACTGTTTCTATTTTGTCGAGATCAAAGGATCCTCTCAGTGGCCACTGTCTTTCTCGATCCCTTTTCGTATATTTATGCCACAGCTCACTATAGGCTATAGCAATTAATCCATGCTTCATGAACATGTCCTTATTAGGGGTGCCTTCCAGCGGAGCCGGATGGTTCATCTCTAATAAGCGGTCCGGGTTAAACAGGCTATTGACCAGTGGGGAGAAGACAGGCATGACGGATCACAATGGGATAATAGTCAGCACTACCTATCTTATCACTGCGCGCAAAGACTAGACAGAATATTTCTATTCTACGTTGTTTGCACGTAGTGAATACCTCATGAACCAATTCTGAGCAATCAATGTTAGGTCAAAAATAAAAAATCAATATGGTCAATGGGGAGAATAAGTAGGCTCGCAAAGGTTCGCGTCACCTACCCTTTCACTATCTGTAAAGAGGGGACCTATTTTTCCCTGTTTGCAGACAGAGAATCTCCAGAAAACAATCTATAACAGTTAATCAATGTTTAGGTCGAAAATAAAAAATCAATATGGTCAATGGGGAGAATAAGTAGGCTCGCAAAGGTTCGCGTCACCTACCCTTTCACTATCTGCAAAGAGGGGACCTATTCTTCCCTGTTTGCAGACAGAGAATCTCCAGAAAACAATCTATAACAGTTAATCAATGGGGGAGAAAAATAGGTCCGACGGGTGCGTACCTATCCTTCGCTGTTTATAAAGGGAGAGCCTGTTGTTTCTCCGTTTGTAGACAGTGAATCTCCAATAAATTAACAAAAAGTAATACTAGTATTTTCTCAACAATTATCAATCACTTCCAATTATCTATCACTATCGCAATTTCGTCGTGTTTACACGACCTTACCCGGACCGCATGGACAGTTTCTCGTCTTCCGAATCCAGCGCCCGATCGTCCTCTTCTCTTCGTACTTCTCGTGGCACTCCTGATGGTTCCCAGTCAGGACCGCAGATCACTCGAGAGAGGTCTGTTCGGAACCAGTGAAGTTCGGATGATCGGCTGTCAGACGAGGGTCTATCGGACAGGGTACCTTCCGATCGTTGCAGTCGTTCACTCTGTCGTCAGGACCTCTCCCACTGGATCCACGAGTCGCTGATGGGCCCCACGTTTGGGACGCCAATTGTTAAAAAGGGTTTCAAAGACAACCGGTAACCAAAGACCCTTTTATGTTGCCCGGCAGTATCGCCTCTATGACCCACCAATATTAATCAATGAAGAAGCAGGCGCTGGAGACTGGAAGGCGGGAAACGAGGATTTTATTCTCTCCGGAGGAGAACACATCAATTCAGACAGCAAGTATCGTCACGAGGTGCTCTAACCACATCTCTGAGGCCTGGCCTCTTATACTAGGGTTTACGACCTTTATTGCACATAACACATTCTCGCAATACTTTAGAACTTGAAAGAACATCCTCGGAATCTCCCCTTCAGACCCGTTCCCACATACATTTACAGTTGGATTCCCCACCCTGGTCACAACAGGTGATGGTCGTCGCACAGCAGGGCATTCCGCCGATTCACGGAATGCATGGGGTTGATCGGATCTCATGGGGTGGGGGCTTTGATCGGTTCGGGGGTCTTTTGATGGAGAGGGGAAGCTTCCTACTGTACGGGGGTAATAAACAGTATCCGCAGGGCCAGGTGGCGGCCTGGGAACAAGGAAGACAAACGGGGGCACAGGAAAAAAGGGGGTTTGTATCAGAAGGATCTGAGGCCATGAAAGGAATGAGGGGAGGTGTCGCGCTGGGAACAGGATGGGATTCCGTGGTGAAGCTGCGCTGGAGAGGGGTTTATGACCCAAGGCATGAGAGAGCGGGGGTTGTCAGCGTGCGGGGGAATGCTTGCGAGGTTAAGAGAGAGAGAGGGACGCGCTGGCTATTAGTGAGGGGCAGGGAGGCCATGGTGCTCAAAATGGCTGCCGCTTACGCGCACGAATGGGCCTGGAAAGGGGCAAGATGGCGCCGATAATGTTCACCAAGTTTGTATTTATTTTTCACAGGAGCATAGAACAAGCGAGCAACTGACTTGGGTTGGGGTTCACTCATAGCTTCTTTTATTGGGAGGCAGGTTGATCAGTTCAGGAGTGTTTCTAAGTTCATGTTTACAAACTATCACTTCTCATAAATGTCACTCAGTGCAGTGTTATAACCTAATATACTTAATTGAAACACGTCCACTTGTTAATAAAAAGGCCCTTTTTTAATTGTAAAGAATCTTTTTCATATTTTTGCATGTTAAATTTTTTGATGGCGTGTAGTCTGGCTGTTGGAGCAAAATCGGAGCCATGGCTCAGCTTTCCTTATTAATTTGCTGGTTTGACCGCCTTAAAATTGTAGCAAAACTGTTCAGCGAACGCTTCTCACTCCAAGCTGTGCAAAGATCTGTATGTTTAACAATGCCCCCGATTGACTGAATAGGCATCTTTGTTACATTTCTCTGTGATGATGAAACTCTGTTAGTGGTCATCACTTGAAATTTGTATCACTGTAACCTTTAATTTGCGTTTTTGTATTCCCAACGGTTTCCATTCTATGGTTTCAGACTTTTAGTTATGATCATTATTTTGACTTTTCTATTGGTTTAGATGTGTATTAAAGTTGGATTTTTTTTTTGCAGGAGTAACACTTGTATCTGGACATCAGACTTTATTGATTGTGATGTTGTATTGTGCTCTAGTTGATGCTTGTTTGTGGTGTTTGTTTTTATATCAAAATATAGACCCTGATTGCTCGATCGCAGCTACTGATGGAAAGCCAAGGGAATTAAAGGGCCAATTCTAGTTACTGAAGTCCTGCTACTAAGACTCCTAGACTATTGGGGGGGGGGGCACTATCACTTTGGAACTACTGGGGGCTCCTTGAAACAAACAACCCCTAGAGGAAAAGACTGGTGTCTTTTATTAAACTTTAATTCCTCCCCAAAGCTCTTAAAATAACCTCAAAAAGTTTCATCTAATGCTACAGCTCCCACACTTCTAGTGTGCTCACATCTATATCTGGGGCTATGGTACTCTGCCCTCGTGATATACATAAACTACATATGTTTTATCAATATGCACAACATATGAACTTGATATATAACAACTTTATCTGAACCTATAACATGATTGCTATCATGATATACAACAACTTTATCTGAAATTACTTCACACTCTCGTCAATATATAAATAAACTTTATCTGCAGTTCCAGCTATACATCACCTTCATCTGAAGTTACAACACACTATCCTCATGATGCACATTAACTCCATATGCATGTACTGCACGCTTCCATCAATTCATAAACGCTTGTTTCTGGAGTTGTAACACGCTGCTCTCTTGATGTGCATCAACTTCATCTTAAATTACAACATGCTATGCCATCACAATATACATCAACGTAATCTGAAGCTACAAACACCTATACCCTCAGAAGGTATATCAACCGTAGCTGAAGCTAAGACATGCTGCACCCTCACAATACACATTAACGTCATCTGAGGCTACAAGACGCTAACCTCATAAAATACATCAACTTGATATGAGGCTGCAACGTCGACCCTCCTAGTACACAAGAATCAGTCTAAATCTACAGTTGTCTTTGTTGCTGGTGGAAGGGGTTGTCTTGTCAGAGGATGTTTCAGAAAAGCCCTTCTTTCGCCTGCCCCCCACCCTCCCCATGTTCCATTGCCTGGAGTACAGAGGACCTGGCATGTTGATTGGCAATGGGGTTCACTAAAGCATTCCCTTAGAACACTGAAAGGGAAGAGGTTTGAGGGTATGTATGGGGGATTGAAATATCAGCATAGCCGCTCAATGCTCCGGCTAACCAGTGACGTAGTTTGTTGTATACTGTCTTGTGGGGCACGGTTATAGGCCTTGGGCCTGTTTGGTGGGGTAAGGGGGCCTGGAATTGCTTCACTAACTGCATTCATTTAATGATGCTCATTGCGACGCTTTCCTCCACCAATGGTTTGCGCCATTAATTAATAAAATTAATTTCATGGGGATTGAAATAAAGTAATGATTTGAGTCTCAGTGAGTGACAAAGCCCTTGTAGCACTGACATGCTCCCAAACTGATGTGTTGTCTGTATTGGAGGAGCGATTTTTAAAATCAATGTTTTTAATTACTGGTTTCTAGTAGCGCAGCATACCAGGTGGTGATTTCCATTAACTCTGTGTACACAGCCTCCTTCCTTCTTTCAAGAGTTTCTAGTTCCCATAGTGGAGGGAGGTATGGGTTTCAGCTATTTCCTGGACTGTATGTGGTGGTCAGAATTTCATCTTGTACAGCGTTCTGCTGCCTTTTGACTAGGTGCGTGCCATAGAAATCCCATATCGATACATACATGCATACTCACACATACAATTGTGGGTTCAGAATGTTCCGAGTCCTCTAGGTCCTGGATCTACAGTAAGTTAAGTGTTGAATGTTCATGGTGGTAGTTTGTCCTTCGAGTCGGTTTTATGATAATTTCGTTAGGTCTCCTGGCCACTATGCGGCAGTATCTAGAAGTCTCCCCTCTGGTCCACGATCTCTTCCTCAGGGCCTTTTGTTACGTCTGCTCTGGATTGCACCGCTTTCAGTGCTTGCTTGTATCCGTTTTTGGTAGGCGCTGGTTCAGAACGTTTAAACATTCGAGCTGGGGTGACACCAGCATTTATGCTAAGTCTGCTGCCCAATGAGTGCTATATAAATCTTCACACTGCTTCCCAGTGACTATTTATGGAAGGAAGGTAACAGGTGAGTTTAACATTACCCCGAGTTCATGACTTTATTTATTGCAATTGATTTCATTGCAGAGAGGATGGGCAATGGAAAATGTGTGTGACCTAATTTAACACTGTCGAGTAGCAACTTATTTGGTTTGAGGCCATATAGGTAGAAGAGTCTTTTGTTCAAATCACCCAGCACCAGTGCTGGGCCCTTCAACAATTTACAATGGGGTCCTGTTCCCTTTTATTGTCTCGGGTGGATCAGGGGGATGTAAAATGAAGGCAAAGGGGAAAAGGTTTTTAGTAGTAGTAGTAAATCTTTATTGTATGATTAATTAAAATCTTTACAAAAATAGCAGAAAGTGCATGTTTAGAAAATGTAAAATATTAAAATGGCTGACCTAGGGTTACACCCTACTCTTAATTTCTCAGGACTTAGACGTTAGCTAACTTGTATTGTTGAATGAGGCTTTGGAGGAACGATGCGATGTATCTCCGAGTACTGCCCCGTACATCTCAAAGCATTTCTGTAGGATTGAAGGCATATAATATGGAAAAAAGCTAACACTTGACCACAGCAAGCTGCAGACTAATGTGGTCTCCAGTTTGCATGGTTTGATAATCTCACAAACACATTAATATGCGTTTCAAATTTAAAGGGGATCAGGGTACTTGATTAATTAGTATTGTGTATTTTTTATCAATCAAGCATGGATAATTTATTGTAGGTCAATTAATTCTTCCAACTGCAGAACACTGCTTTAGCTGCAAATAGGTGGATTCCAAGAAGATAAACCAGAGAAGGTGAAGCTGGAAAAGTAAAATAAAGCCTAGGCTTTTTTTTGGCTTAATGTTGTTCTGTAGACTGGGCTTCCTCTATTTGAGGTACTTACTGATTCCATCAATGTTCTTACGTTATGCTGCATTATTTTGCTGCAATAGTTTATAGACCTTTGATAGATATTTACTTTTGCAATGAATTGTGTTGGGTAATGTGGAAGTAAACTGAGTTTGATCCTGGTAGTCAAGTCAAGTCATAACATTTATATAGCGCACTACATACCCAGAGGGTTTCAAGGCGCTTAGGAAGGGGAGGAGGATTATTTGTCAAATATCCACGTTTTAAGTTGCTTTCTGAACGCTAGATGATTCTGGTTGAGACGAAGGTAATCGGGGAGAGAGTTCCATGTTTTGGCAGCCAGGTATGAGAAGGATCTGCCTCCCATGGTGGTCTTGTTGATGCGAGGTACAGTGGCGAGGGCTTGGTTGGAGGAGCGAAGTTGGCGGGAGGGGGTATAAAAGGACAGTCGAGAGTTGAGGCACTCTGGTCCGATGTCGTAGAGTGATTTGTGTGCGTGGGTAAGCAGTCTGAAAGTAATCCTCTTATTGACGGGTAGCCAGTGGAGGTCTTTAAGGTGACTAGAGATGTGTTCGTTGCGTGGGATGTCTAATATGAGCCTGGCTGAGGCGTTTTGGATTTGTTGTAGTTTCTTCTGGAGTTTTGCGGTAGTGCCTGCGTAGAGGGTGTTTCCGTAGTCCAGTCGGCTCGTGACCAGAGCGTGGGTGACTGTTTTCCTTGTTTCGGAGGGGATCCAGCGAAATGTTTTTCTGAGCATGCGAAGAATGTTAAAGCAGGAAGAGGATACGGCGCTGACTTGTCTGTTCATAGAGAGAGAAGAATCCAGGATGACGCCTAGGTTCCGTGCGTGGTCTGTCGGGATGGGTGCTTTTCCGAGGGCTTCCGGCCACCAAGAGTCGTCCCATGCAGAGGGGGATTTACCTAAGATGAGGACTTCTGTTTTGTCTGAGTTCAGTTTCAGACGGCTTTGTTTCATCCATTCAGCGACTTCTTTCATTCCCTCGTGTAGGTTAGTTTTGGCGGTGCAGGGGTCCTTGGTGAGGGATAGGATCAGTTGAGTGTCATCCGCGTAAGAGATGATGTTGAGGTTGTGTTGGCGGGCGATGGTCGCGAGGGGGCTCATGTAAACGTTGAAGAGGGTGGGACTGAGTGAGGATCCTTGTGGTACGCCGCAGATGATTTCAGAGGCCTCGGACTTGAATGGTGGGAGGCGAACTCTCTGGGTTCTTCCGGTGAGGAACGAGGTGATCCATTCCAGTGCCTTTCCTTGGATTCCGATGTTTCTGAGGCGTTGTAAAAGGGTGCTGTGGCAGACTGTGTCGAAGGCTGCAGAGAGGTCGAGGAGGATGAGGGCGACTGTGTCTCCATTGTCCAGTAGAGTTCGAATGTCGTCTGTTGCTGCGATGAGGGCGGTTTCAGTGCTGTGTTTGGCTCGGAAGCCAGATTGTGAGGGGTCGAGTGATTTGTTGGCTTCGAGGAAGGCGGCGAGCTGGATGTTGACAGCTTTCTCGATGACTTTGGCCGGGAATGGAAGAAGAGAGATGGGGCGGTAGTTTTTGAGTTCGGTGGGGTCTGCTGTTGGCTTTTTTAGAAGGGCGGTGAGTTCAGCGTGTTTCCAGTCTTCTGGGAAGGTAGCGGAGTTGAAGGAGCAGTTGATGACGTCTCGGAGGTGCGGAGCTATGACGGAGTCTGCTTTGTTAAAGATGTGGTGAGGGCATGGGTCTGTGGGGGATCCAGAGTGGATGGAATTCATCATGCGGATGGTGTCCTCAGTGGAGATTGGGTTCCAGGCGTTAAGGGTGTTAACGGGGGGAAGATGGTCAGCTGATGGTAGGGTGGGTTGGCTTCCGGGTTGGTTGTCAAAGCTATTGTGGATGTCAGCAATCTTGTTGTGGAAAAAAGAGGCTAGGGAATCGCAGAGGGTTTGAGAGGGGGTGATGTCGTTGGAGTTGGCAGAGGGGTTGGAAAATTCCTTGACGATGTTGAAAAGTTCCTTGCTGTTGTGGGCGTTGTTGTCAAGTCGATCTTTGAATGCTGTTTTCTTGGCTTTTCGGATCAGTTGGTGGTGAGTACGGATGGCGCTTTTGAAGGCGTCCTTGTTGCTAGTGGATGGGTCTTTTTTCCAGGTCTTTTCAAGGGAGCGGCACAGTTTCTTTGACTTCTTGAGGTCGTCGTTGAACCATGAGGCCTTTTTGATGCCAGGTTTGTGTTGACGTTTTTTCAGTGGTGCTAAGTTGTTGGCGGTGTTGGATAACCAAAGGGTGAGGTTGGAGGCGGCTTCGTTGGCGTTAGAAGAGAGGGCTGGGGAGGTTTGAAGGAGCGTTGTGGAGATCTGTTCTGAGGTGATTTTGTTCCAGTTTCTTTGTAGAGTTGGTTGGAGGTGGATGGTGGGTTTCGGCTTGTTGTAGGTAAAATGAACGCAGCTGTGGTCAGTCCAGAGGAGATCCGTAGTGTGGCTGAAGGAGACATGGTTGCTGGAGGTGAAGATGGGGTCGAGAGTGTGACCTGCGATGTGGGTGGGGGAAGTGACCAGTTGTTTAAGTCCGAGGTTGGCGAGGTTGTCCAAGAGGGTGGCGGTGTTGCGGTCGTTGTTCTTTTCAAGGTGGAAGTTGAGGTCTCCCAGGAGGATGTAGTCTTTGGAGGGGAGTGCGTGTGGGGTGATGAAGTCCGTGATGTCTTCACTGAATTTTGCGCGTGGTCCTGGTGGTCTGTAGAGGAGGGTGCCTCTGAGTGTGGTCTTGGGGTCGATGTGGATCTGGAAGTGAAGGTGTTCGGAGTTGGCGAGGTTGGCGTCAGAGCTGGTTGAGATGCGGATAGTTTTCTTATGGACGATGGCGATTCCACCTCCTGAATGGTCAGTGCGGTCCTTGCGTGTGATCTTATAGTCATCAGGGATGGCGATGGCGATTTCAGGGGCGGAGGAAGCGTTCATCCATGTTTCCGTTAGGAAGGCTACGTCAGGAGAGATGGTGTCAAGTAGGTTCCAAAGGTCAATGGCGTGCCTGTGGATCGAGCGGGTGTTGAGAAGGATGCATTCTAGGTGGTTGGGGTCGGGAATCTGAGTTGTGGTCGTAGCGGAGATGTTGTCGGTGCCGTGAAATTTGCAGGAGGGGCAGGAGAACAGTCCATGGGTGCGACCAGGAGCGGCTTGGAAGCAGTTGGGGGCGCGACCGGGGTTGAGGGCTAGGAGGGTGGCGGCATCGTAGGTAACGCGGGGGGGCTGGGCAGCGCGAGGGGCAGGGGGACTGGCGCTGGGCGCGGTCCAGGCGCGGACGGGCGTAGACGGGCTTACCTTTGGCGCACCTTCGGCGCGAATTGGGCGCGGTCGCTGCGCGTGAACGCTGCGCGCGGGAGCTACTGTCATGTATGGATGGTGGAGGGGGAGGGGCGAGGGCGTCTCAGCTGGGAGGCGGGGCGGGCTTCTGACGACGACAGACAACAAACAAAATGGAGGCGGAGGGAGGGGAGTACAGCCAAACACGCAAAGCACAGTGAAACAATTCCTAAAATGCACTTTAATAATGCAGGCAAGCGGAGCGCCGATCTGGCAGGTAGCAAGCACAGACAATGTTCAATTTTGACAAATAAAGCGGCACAGCGCGCAAAACAGTCCCAATTCGGCACAACAAGCTATGTAAAGCGCGAGTAAGCCCAGCAGCAATCAGGCAGGCGGCAGGCACAGAAAGGAATCACTTTAGATAGGCAAAGCGCTAAAAACGAGGCAAAGCGCTAGAAACGATACCAGGTCTTTCAGGGGACGCTGGGGAGCGACCACTCAGATCTTTGTTGCCTGTTTTGTATATCAATGGGTGTGACAAAGTCAGTTTCTACTGAGTTGGGTTGTCCGATGTCTGTTGCCAAACATTCTCATATGTATTTCTAGACAGATTGCTAGTCGGCTGAATTGTTCTGATGGGCTGTTTTGTACAGAACGGGAGGCTGTGTTTAAGCTACTTTTGTCTGCACTGATATGAGATGTGTCCTGGTGTGGGGAAAGGACTGACCTGATTTTGTCAACTAGATGGCTTTGGTGTCAAGTTGCGCCTATTGGGGGTTTTAGTAGTTCCCAGTGTGCTCTGTTTGAAAATGATTAATTGTATGGCATATCTGTGCCGGGGTTGGTGTAGGCAGGGTGGTGTCTCTGATTAATTCTTTTTGAAGATTGTGTATTTGTTTCCACCTAAGGCGAGCCATTTGCATCTATTTGGTGGAAGGCACTTGAGTTTCATGAATGTTTATTGACATCTACAAAGGGCGACTCAGGGAGAGAAGCAGCATGGTCGTGTGCATGTTTACCCAAAAAAGAGTCATTCACAGAAGGCACAGTAATCCAGTTGGTAAAGTGTGCAGAGGCTGCGCAGGCTTTCTATGTTAATTTTAAATGAGTTCCTAGAGACATGCAATAAACAGAAGGGCATGGATGACAGGTGGGGCACGTCTCTTTACCCCTTACTTGCCTCTCCTCACTTTGTCTTAGATGGCTGATGGCAGTGGCAGGAGCGCAAAGTAAACGCAATTCTGTGAGCCCTGTTCATTTTTGGTGGTTTCCACTCCTGATCATTCACTTGGTCAATGCTGTACTGTCATCAGGGGTCAAAGGGGACGTGAAGTCACTCCCCCTACTAATAGGATTGTGGAAATGGATGGATATCCATGAAGAAAATGTGATACCCGAAAAGTTTGTCCTTGTTCCCAGCATCTAGGCCTGGAGTCACAATGCGTTTCCCACACTGTAGTTCAACTCAGCTGTGCAAATCACACATACAAGGGAAGGTTCTGAAGTTTGAAATAATGCATATATAGGCTCTTAAAAATCTGAAACTGGTGTAGATTGTCAAGAATATTGCTCGTTATTCTTTGTAATCCTCTTCAAAGTCTGACATTTATACCAAGAGAGCAGCAGCGATCTGAGCGAATGAAAAGTCCGCCTTTCACAGCTGACCCTGTGCGAGTCAGAGGCGCACCAGTAAAAGTTATAATGAGATATTGTGTGTTTTCCAGTGAATAATCGATCAACCCTTTCCCTGTGCGCTCCTGATTGGAAGAGAATTTGAACCCGCCGGACCTCACATGTTTGCCGTTGATTAGAGTTGTGATTTTATAGTGTCCCTTTTACTGTAATTACGTGCTCGGCTTTAGAGGCGGAGGGATGTGAAATTGCAAACAAGCATGCTGCTGATGGGGGCCGAAGTCCGTTACCCAGGCCCCACCGCCGCCGCCTCAGCGCGCCTCAACATTCCGCCACGTTCTCCGCTGAGTTTCTTATAGAGATTTCACCCCCAGTGATGCATGGCTGTTGATGTAGGGGGGCAGAGGTCACCCCTCCCCATCCCCGGGACCAGTATGTGCCATCCAGAGACCGCTCGCAGCTGCCCCTCCCCCGCAACAGGGCTCTGCAGGATCAGGGCTGCTTTTGGGGCCCAGCTGCTGTGCCGCTCTGTCCAGCTGCTCTTTCTCTCTGGACCCCCCACTGAAGCTTCAAAACTCCCCCCTGGCATTCCTTTTCCTGCAGCCGCCCCACCCACCCGCAAGCAGGACAACTGGGATCCTTTCCTCACACCGCCCAGGAGGAGAGACTCGTTCAGTGAACTTCCAAGCTGAGCCGGCTGAGAAAGTGGGACTTGAGCCCCTCTGAGTGAAAGAGAGGCGGGGTCGGCGCTCTTCTGGTCACCAAGGGCGCCGTGCTGTAGTAGCCTTTGTGTGACTGGCCCTAGTACAGGAAAGGTGTTGTTTGAATTATAAATACAGCCATAGTTGGGGTTCAGTACGCAGACCTCATGCCTCTGCGGCCTGGTGCAAGAACTGAACCTACCTCACCAATGGAACTTACTTCTCTGGCTCAATTTCTTGGTTTTTCTACTACAGATCATATTTTCAGGTGTGTTGGTTCAATGGAATAACATGTAATTGTTAATAAAACCCCAGAGCACGAGCACTCTATCGGTAACTTGGAGTATCTGGTAACCTTAAACCTTGGGGCTGTGTATGTGATGAAAACATACTAAACCCTGTAAGTTGGCCGCCTACAGCAGGAGGAATGTTGGGCTACTAAGGGAGAGGTATGATGAGCAGAAAGGCACAGACATTGGCGAGGCCTCGAATACAACATCATAAGGAAGCACACTATAACTGGGTAAAGACCACAACGTTTCATCTCTCATACCACAAAGGAGCAGTTGTGTTCATAACTCTGAATCAAACAAATAAAAAGAAATTGATCCAATCAACGTCTTGACATCTTATCCTTCACCAATTTGGTGTCCAGAGGCAGGCTGGACATTTTTAGCCTGTCTCATCTACTGTTAGAGTCTATACAGAGTATGACTGTTCAGGGAAATGGATATTATGGTCTAGCGAAAGTCTTTAGACCCATGTACCTGCAGAAATCAGACCAATAGGGGGCTTGCAGGAGTACTTTCCAGCGTGCTCTAGCTAGAATATTTTAAATACTATATCATCAACTGACTCAATATATAATTTTAAATGTCCATGTTCTATGCACAGCTTGCTTGAGCCAAATATAAGTGATGGTGAAAGCCAAGATCCAGTTCTTGCTTAGTGCTTTTCTGCACAACCCCTCCCCTGCTGGTGACGGAATCACTCCGTCATCAGCCGCGGTCGCGCTGTGCTGATGACGGAGCGTTTCCGTCACGGCCCGCTCGGCACGCCTGCGCTGAGCATTCTATTAAGCGGGCGGGGCCGTGACGGAACCGCTCCGTCATTAGCACAGCGCAACCGCGGCTGGTGACAAAGCGGTTAAACACAGATCTTTTGACTGAGTATGAGTGTTTGATGATTCAGATGCTCCGTCCATCACCACCCCCTTTTGTACCGAAGCGGTTGCATCACCAGCATGGGCGCGCTGCGTGGTCCCCCCGCCCCCTTAGCACAGCGGCGGAATAGCCGCCGCAGTGAAGGGGTTAATTTGTTCTCCCTCATAAGCAGGTCAATATCTTTGTCACACCAACCCTTTTCCCATGGTGCAATACCGTCACTAAGCTGAGTGGCTACCTTTATAGAACAGGACCGTGTGCAAACTCTCCTTCACTTTGGCCTTTGGGTCCCTCCAGAGCATATCACCCCTCTTATACCTATCCCAAAACCTTACCTGTGACATCCTATTCCTCTAAATCAGGAGTCTTCAAACTGAGGGGAAGACGCCCTAGGAGACCCTCAAGTGATCCCGGGGGGGGGGGGGGGGGGGGGGGAGGGGGAGGGGGGGGCACAGGCTTTGGGGAAAGAAGCATTGTGCTGATAACACTCCTTTGTTTTCAGCAGACAAAAATGAGCAGCAGTAAGCAGCGCTGTAATGGGCCATCGGTAACAACTTTTGTAATTTATGTTCTGGCTGGGAGGTGTCAAAAGGGAAGGGACTCCAAATATTCTTCAAAACCCCTCCCCCTATTAGTAATAATCACACTATGGATACGTTTACACGTTAGAAAGGCCTGCCGGACCAGAATGGTATGTTTGTCAATCATGTATTTGATTGCATTTGTAAAACGATAATAGAACTTAACTGCAATGTTTTAATAGGTCTATACATATTTAAACATATTAATAGAATCATTGAAAAAAATTGAGGGGGGACTTGGTGATTTTTTTTCCCCTCTAGGGGGGAGCGGCATTAAAAAGTTTGAAGATCACTGCTCTACATACACTTTGCCAGTCGCTTTTTCCATGCAGTGCCCAAACCATCCGTTTCCTCTCTAGCCAGAAGTATTTTACTCTTCTGCATCCCACTCCTGAGATGCGCTCACCCATGGCTTGCACATAACTTACTCCCTATAAAAGCCCACCCAGGTTCATGACTGCAGCATTCTCCCTAAGTAGCTTGGTTAATAATTGCCCCTCATAAACCCACCCCATACCCAACCATCTGGATGTAACTGTGTCCTATGTGTATTATATTCAAGCCTGTAATGTTATTGACTTGGTCTCATCCAATCCCTCACTATGACATGGTACCATCTCTTCTTCTTCTTTATGCCGGTGTTGCACTGTGCAGTGTTTCTGGTAGAAACACTTCAAATAAGTACATATAAACTCTTGTAACAGGTATATCTTTAATACTTTTATTAAAGTTTTCAAATGAGAGAACAGCGTCAAACAGGTCAATACAATTATATTCCAATTATAGTAATGCGAAAAACAAAATTGAATCATGAGGATTAACGACGGTACTAAAAACGAAATAATTCAACTGTACATTCTGATGAAGTTATTATCAATAGTAGAAAAGAAGTGCAGTGAAAAAGAGAACTTATGAAAAGGGAGCCCGAAAGAGTACGAAACAAAAAGAACAGGGTACAGAATCCAGGGCTCGAATCGGGGGACCACGCGGGTGGATGGCGTACCACCCCCCCCCCCCCCCCTTATTTTACTGGGGTGACGCCATCCTCCCTGCCAAACAGCTGAACTTCACTCTTTGGCCTCTCTGGGACGAGGAGCTCAGCATCTTTCATGACGTCACGTCCGGTTGTGACGTCACTTCCGGTGATAGCGTCCCCCCCACTACTTTTTTTACGACTTTTGCCCTGACAGAATCAAATATATAGGGTTTTAACTATGAAATTATATATAGTTGGAGAAGAGTGGAGATAATGATAAATGGAACAAATTGAAGATGAATAGAGCAAGGACAAACCTATTAATGAAATGTTATAATTACAATAGACAACGCAAATTGAAAGAAATGTTTCATGTGCTGCAAGGCTCCACTCGAGAGATTACAAGGATTGTATGGCAACAGACATTTGTAAGTGTATAGAAACAGAGTTGTATGTATGCACTTGCACTTCTAACAGAACCAAAGAAATCTAATTTATCGTAGGGGAAATCTAATTATATGCATGTGCATATTTATTCAAGTCTGATTGTTGTTGATTGTTGCCACTATCAGCTTCAAAGCGTGACAGCATGTATTAATTATTCATACAATGCTTTTTATTCACAGCACAGATATGGAGATCGCTCATGCTGCAGGGAATCAGGGAGTAGGGCAACCAACACGCGTTCACATCTATTGAGTCAATATTGGCGCACAAAATTATTTTTTAAACTGCAATAATATCTAATTGCATTTGTGTGTGTGTGTGTTTGTGTAGGAGTCTGACACCAGGGCCCGGCTGTTGAGGTTACAATACCATTTTAAGGGAGTTACTTTGTTTTACTTTTATCTTTGACAATTTATGGCCACGGTCCAGCAAATTCCAAATGATTTCACAGGAGCCTGGAAGTTCAATGTTTGATGAAGTTTGTCCATGTATTGAAAAGATTTAAACATGGTTGTTCCAGGTGTGCTAAGCAGACTGTTTTTAGGACTCACCTAAAGACAGTTTTAGCTTGCCGTTGTCTTAAAGCCAATAGTAATGTTTTCAGTTGGGTTTGGATCAGAACATTGTTTATTCTTTTTGGCTTTCTTTTCAAGCTTATTTGCTTTCTTTTTTTATGGCTCTCCTTACTCTTCTTGTGTTTGTTCCTGTGCTCCGATGTAGCTTCTTTACTATCCTTTTAATTGGATGACTTCCATACTTTCACTGCTTCCATTTATGGAACTACGTTTTAAGTCTGAGTTAGCCAAGCTCTTTAGATTTTACTAAAATGATGTTTATAAAAAATATGCTTACTTACAGGGTGTTTCAACACAAAATCTTCATCAATTAGTCTTTTACTTTCACATTTTTCTTCTGCCCCCTACAGAATAGAAGAAGCAATGGTTCTGCTAACTTTACTGCAAGTGACATCCAAAGCAGTTCCCTTCAGTGCCTTGAGCTGCAGTGGCAATGTGTGCTTTTTTTTTTTTTTTTTTTAGTTCACAAAAGTTTTTTATTGAGAGAGATTGGTAATGATATGAACAGTACATATAAGAGCAGATAAAGTCCGTGGTACAAGTACATAATAAATCGAGAAAGCGATGAAGTAACATAATATGAAGTAACATAACATGTGAGGGGGAGAAAGTAAATAAATAAATAAAGAAAAGTGACAATTAAGCATCATATCCGTACAACACGAAAGGCTTATGTCAGCAGGCAGTTAGATCAGCCATACAGCACAGTAGGGTATAACACGTCCATCAATTAACACATTGAGAAGTTGATTGCGAAATCAGAGTTTAGATGTCTCACGGGGGTTTGAAGAGATCAAAGTGAGCGTCAAGTGAGGCCCATATTTTCCTATGTTGTGGTCGCCAGGGGTTAGTGCTTTTGAGTTGTGTGCTTTTGAGACCAAAAACATTATTTTTTGTTCTCAGCTAAAATACTCTGTTTATTAAATGTCTACATGTTCTTCTTTTAAAAAAGCATGCACTCTGCCTTGTGGGCTGTAAGGCCTACATAGGGATGATGTTTAACTATTTAAAAGGGACTTTTTGTCCAGTCAAAACGGTTTATTTTGCAGCCAACATGCAGTTTTTACACTGCTACAGTCCGGATACAATGGGAGGCCTAAAGCCATGTTTGCATTGTCGCTGTAGTGGATAGCACAATAGATGCTGGAGAACACTAGAAGTATTTACCTTTTAGGCCATGGATATACTTTGTACCATATACTGAAGACTTATAGGCAAGTTAAATATAACAATTCGGAGTATGCTAATTCAACCATGTTTAAAGGAGGAGCTCAGGCACTTTATTACTGATTAGCATGGGTAAAATGCACCGAGTTCTACTGCCAGCAAAAATATAAGCTCCAGCAAAATGCGAAAAATCTGGGGTGACCACACAGAAAAGGCAGTTTTCCTAGAAAACAAGTATTTCCAAATTGAAGAGGTCAATAATATAAAGCCAAAAGGTGTGAATGTTTGTGCTTTGCCAAAGGTTGTTTAACAAAAGATTCCCAGTAGAACGATCACACAGTGAAAGTAAGCCAAAAGAGTCTGCGTCAAATTTCACCAAATGCAACATGCTCCTTCAATCTGTTGTAACCTCGGGTACTTAAAATGGTGAAGGTTATCTACGCAAAAAGAGGTCAAATAAAGTCTGGATTTATCTACAGTTCAAGTCTGTGATTAATTGCTGGAGTCATATTCGTCAATGCCCGTGGAAGATAATTACCCACAGTCGGAATGTGCTTATGTCTTTTGAATATAGACAGATGATTTCACCCACTCAGCCGTGATCATTTTAAATATAGAATATATATTGCTCCCCACCCCCCATCCTTTGAATATGCACCTGAACCTAATGGAAAATGCATTTAGTATATTCAGGCAGCAATATGTGACAGAATTCTACCACATACTGGCTCACTCGAACCTGCAGAAATATCCCTTCAAGGCAAGAGCACATCGTAACCCCAAGGGAGGCGAGGTAGTCCTCTAGGGAGTGAAAAACTCTTCCCGCCCCCTAAAACATGCAATTCAAAATGCTGGGTATGCGATCCTATTTGTGAGTTTATTTCCAGTTCATCACACCTTGGTCACATTTTCCATAATTATTTACATATAGGGTAACAGCGCACATTTATAGAACTCCTGAAGTAGGCGTCTGAGGCTACAAAACATAGGGCATATCACGACTGGGCACAGTGTATGTCCAAAGAGTGTGCCCAATGGCCTTACCAAGCGGGCTAAGGTTAAGTGGTCTTTGGTTATGCCCAGTGGCTTTTGGGCACAATCTGACCTCCGTATACACCGGGACCTACCCCAGGTTTTATAAAAAATGCTGAGTCAAAGGTGTTGGGCACTGTCAAGGCTGTGATGGCTATAAGCTGTTCAGAGTGAGTTTGTTGGGACGGCAGAACAGGGTGCTTTGATCAAGTGCCACTGAGCAGAGCTGTAGGTCATGGCCACTAGGCAAGTGCCAGGTGCTGAGCCACAAGTTGTCTACAAATTATTTATTATAAGACAGATATCACAATAATGTTGCAACAAAACATAGAACACCCCTAGTATCACTTCTACATTGTGGTTACACGGGGGAAATAAAACCTGAAATATTACTATAATGTCTACGTTTTGATTAGCTACAAATAATGTGAGCATACAAATGACGTCACTGGTGACATCACAGCACTACTTTTTATCACCGACATTACATCGGAAGTGTTAAGGAGAGAGGAGAAAGGCTCAAGTAGATGACCCTCCTCGAAACTGACCGCAGGGCCCTGGACAAAGAGAAGAAATGTCTCGTCAAGTGTGAAAATGACGACGAATGTAAGAATTTGTAGCCCTTGCAAATCACGCGAGATTGTTACAAAACAAGCTTCAGTGAGGCTGCACATTTCAAATGAGACATTGTTAGAAAAAAAGCTTCAGTGAGGCTGCACATTTCAAGTGAGATAAGATGTGGTGCAGCCAGTAGAGACCAAGTGAGGTGCCGGAGTGCTACTAGAGCTTGGAAAAAGGTGCTGCACGTTTTCAGCCATTGATTTGTACATATTTATGTTTGTGTTTTGTAGGCATCCGCGTGTCCTAATGCAGCCACTTCACAGCATGCGGCCAGCAGAGGTGGCTGCCAGGTAAAGTAAGTTGCTTCTTAGGAGTAAGGCGGTAGTCTTTCAGGCTATTAGCTGTGCTGCCCCTAGTCTGCTTGGGCAAATCGGTCATCTCAAATGTATCTGATGTGTTTCTGGTGTACAAAGCTTGGTAGGGTAGTTCTTGCATCAATCTAAGCTTAGGCTCTACCCAAGAAGGCACTGGTTGGTGGAAGGCGCAAGCAAAATGTCTACAACACTTATTAACTGTCTGTAGTCTACCAGGCAGGTACTGTCCCTCTCAAGCAGTTTAGCTTCTGAGATCCACAAAGAAGAGTTACACTCAGCACATGGAGCGATACACATGAGATGCTCTTACATTTCACCAACTCCTTAGGCTGTTGTGTAGCCCAGCAACACATCTGGTGTCTTGGGGGTGTTTTCCAGGTACCCGCTGCTGCTCTGAAGGATATGGTCTTATGACCTGCTAACAAACTTAACACATGAGTTCTTTATGTCCAGTGATGCTAAGTGTTCCCTGTCTGGCTTTGCTTTTTACTAACTTAGCATTATTGTGTTTCTGGCCCATGATGACCTTGCATATGGGTGTTTGGTCATTTCCCCTGCCTTGACTGTCCAGAGTCTTTAGTTTATCAAATTTCCATTTAGATTTCTCATGTTTGTGTCCTATGACCTGTCCATCAACCAGGGTGTATGTGATTTTGGAGTGGGTGGGTGAAAGCATAGTGGGGCGCATTGGTGAACGTCCAGTGTGTCATCAGCAAGTTGGTGGATTTCTTAGGATACAGTTTGAAGTGATACAAAAGGCAGAACACAAACTCTACCTGGCAGTCCCACAAAGCATCCACTCCAAGCTCCAACCCTGCTTAGTTACACATACCAGACAGCTTCAGCATTAAGAAGCCGAGTGCTTGGATCTAAAGATGGGCTCACGCGCCGCGCTCCTTAATACATCTCCTAGTGGGGAGTCCTATTTAACCTGAGTACTCTTGGGTCCCAAAAACGTAAGGAAGTACTGCGTTCCTGCTGATGTAAGAAGGGGGTGAAAGACCTGTTTCTCTAGCAATTCCTAGCCAGCCTTCTGCATGACTACTAGCCAGGCCGAGTAGCATCTCTGGTGTGATGTTATTATAGTTGGTTTTTGAATTCCTTGCCTCGTCATGCTTTCAGGAGCGAGTCTTTCCAATGTGTAGTGCCCAGTACCCTTGCATGACTGTACTTCCACACATATCTTTGCATGGCACACAGCCCCGCTCCCGGGGCCTGCGGGGGTGGCCTGCCGAAGTCTGTAAACTTGCTATTTCAGGAGGACGTGTGCCTGCCTGGAGGCATTCGTCTGGTATTTACCCAGTTCTTCAAACAACGGTCTCTGCCGCAGCAGCGGGGCCGCCATGCCGGGGTTGTGTCCCCTGCCCTCGGCGGCGCTGTCGGGTTGCAGGGCTTCAGTGCGCTGGGTTTGCACGCCTGGTTTGGGCCGCTGATAGCACTGAAAGACTCGAGCTTCAGAGCTGGGAAGATGCAGACGGGAAGGAAGGGCGGGGGGCGGCGGGATTGCAGAAATAATCGCTTTATTCACTGGGGGCTGTCGGATCCATCTGCTTGAAGCAGTGATTACCGTGGACTGATTTCGGCCACACATTGGTTAAACGTTGAGCTGGGATTAAAACGTGGCTGTACAGTTTACTGGAAGTTACGGGCATAATCTCGCTGGAGAGCGAGCCTTCGGGGCTTGGTTGGGGCCAACCCGAGTGGGCAGGCGGGAGTATTAGAAGAGCGAGGGATGTTTAATCTAGCCTGGCCTGGGAGGCAGGCAAAGGCTTTCACCGGTGAGTTTATTCATGGCTGAGGCTATCTTTCCTGATTCTGACCAGTCCCTGTTAACTTTTGGAGAATTGATGGCCCCTCGTTAACAACGAGTTGAGATGTATATATTTCATGACTTTCATCTTTGTCTGACCTCTGATGGGCACGTAACAGACAAGTGACTTCCGGGTTACTAGCCCTTCGGCTGTAAGGGGCTTCCTGTCGCTGATCTCTTCCTGTCTTCTCATCGTCACCTGCGCTGGGTGGGTTTCCCAAGATACGTCACAGGCACGACTAGCTTTCACTGTGTGACTGGCATGGAGAAGTGTGGCTCAATGGTTAGAACGGAAGACCCTGATGCAGAGGTCTAGCCCGGGACCAGGGTTCAATTCCCCGCCTCGGCAGGTCTTGGGCTCAAAATTCCATGGATGGGTTCCAGTGCGGTATTCGTACAAGCGCCTTGAGACCCTTGCGGGTGAGTAGTGCGCTATACAAGTATCAATTTACATTTACGTGATTCACATGAATGATGGTGGCTCACGTGTGTGTCTGTGCAGCTTCGAAAGGAAGGCAAGCTGAAATCAGCCATTTGGCCGAAGATAACACCAGGAAGCTGGAGGAGGAGAGAAAACTCTCCCCTCTGTGACCCACGTGCACAGCACTCTTATTCACTTGCATGTCTCATCAGTGGAAGTGACAACAGAAGCCTGGCTCTCTTTCTAACCCGCACTGCCCACCCCTCCCCCTGCGACCTCCTTGCATCTTGAGATGGTGCTATTATTTTTCTCTTCCTTTTAATAGCTTATGCTGCGCGACAGGGGGAAAAATAAAGCGTCAGCCTGTAGTGGGGTAATGTAAAGAAATTACAGATCTGCGGCTCAGAGGATTCCGCAGAAGGCCCAGGCTTAGCGCTAATGCTCCCGAGCCTCGCGGAGCCCGTAGATCAGGCTAATCGCCCTGTGGGTTTCTGCGCACGTCTATTTTAGAGTCCTCTGCATTGTAGGGTCAGTTGTGAAAACAATTAATAAATAAACAGGCCTTTGTTCTTCCAGGAGGGTAGAGATGTTCTGTTCTTGTGGGAGTCCCAGTGCAATCCCTGGAGGAGATAACGAAGCATGTTCATGATCTACCACTGCATGTCAACAAACTCTCTGTGGAAATGTTCCTTTGAGTTCTCCCTCTCTTGTTTTTTTATTTATTTTCCTTTGTATTGTATTTTTTTTATTTTTTTGTATAGCATTTACACTGCCTCGTGGTACTTCCTGACCACATAGCAGCGGAGGATGTAGACTGTTCCTAGTAATGCAAGAATCCTGATGATACAAAATCATCCAGAGTTTAGACCCTTTGCTACACCAGAGGATGTCTTCACACCGTGCTCGCTGGGTGGAAGGGCAGGTGGAGCAAACTCACAGGATGGAAGTCTTGTTTTCACAACCCCTCCAGATGTTCACTAATTTGGCATTCAAGAGCATATCCAAGAAAGTAGCCCTCAACCTGAGGTGATGTCGGCTCCCAAAAATGAGCAGGAAGATCTCGAATTTTCATGCATTTTGAAATTATAATCAAGATACGGGTGCCAGCAGCGTGCTTTCGATCTTCAATTATTATGGGACTACTTAGGTTGGTCGCAGTAGAACCCATATAAGCATATTAGGATGTCAGATGGTACCATCCAATGATGAATTCCATATAAGAAATAAGGGGTCGACGAGACCCAGTTTACTCAGAAATATATGGTGTGTCTACAGTAATCTGAACCACAGGATTGTGGTGTCTCCAACTGCATAAAGTGAGCATAGCCAATGGAGGTGGAGGTTCTGTCTTGTGGTCTTTTGTGTCCACACCAGCAAAGATTTTGAGGAGGATGTGCACTAAAGCGTCCGCAGAATTTGATATGATGTATCACTCTCTTTGCAATGAATTTGTGCTCAGTGCCCTCGTCCCTCTTGTCATGTGGCTCTCTGCAGCGAGATGTTCCTCTGTTGACCACCATGTTTGTTTGCACTACCGCTCTGTTGGATAAGAGATAACTTGTCTCCCTGTCCTAGGTTTTTGCACAAGAATGTACCAGGTTATGTTATATTCTTATATAACGCTGAACACACTAATTCTAAACCTGAAAAGGAAAGAGTGAGCATGAGAGGGAAAAAGGGGAAACAAACTACGGAATTAAGATTTTGGGGAAAAAACCCCAGAAAGAAACATGATGGACACACTTCTGAAAACAAACGGTAGTCCCCACTTTCAGTTTTCAACTTCGTATGGGTGAAAATGTGACTGTTTGCAGTTCAGAAACTTTTTCAGGTTTGCCTATAAAACTTTGCCAGTTTTAACTGTCCAGGCATCATTCTGAAAGATTTTTGTAGATTATTTTTTCCTCATGAAGTCGTCAGCAGGGTTGGAGGATGACAGCAGGGACAGGGCAAATGCACTCTCTAACCTTCTTTTTTTTTCTCTTTGTGCGAAAAAACCCTTTTTACATCACCATCGACTTTAGGGTGGGCTCCCTTCCCACTCTAAAATTTTTAATCTGCATATCTTCCACTGTTCATCTCCTTCCCTTCGTCACACCACCATTGTGCAGATACTTTCTTTCCATTCCTCTCCTCCACTTGACCACACATACTCCGGTTCTCTCCCTCTGTCTCTCAGTTTTCACACTGCCTTTTCCTTTCAATTAATGTTGCGACCATTGTGTACCTGTTCACACGTTTTTCAATAAAATCATAATTCCAGTTGTAATATTTGTGACCATTGCTCTGTGCACTTTGCACAGAGACTGCATCTGGTGTTTGTGCTTTAGTATGTGGCTAAGGTAGCTTGGTGGGTTAAGGCGTGAGCTGAAAAGAATTGTAACCTGAAGGTCACATGCGAAAATATTAATGATAGTTACATAGTCTTTCAGTCACCTGATGTTTATACGTGTGCATTACGTTCAGTAACAAGCACTTTGATCGATAAGTTATCACCTCTTTTTTTCAATTGTCTTATTTGCGGAAGTGGGTAGGAAATGAGAAATGTTGTCTTTGATTGTGTGTGTAGATCACAGGCTGTACTATTTTTAAACATGCTGCAACACTAATTGCATTAGAACAGGTCTTGGATAAAACAGCACAGCTTGCAAAGTTAGGCGCATGAATATAGACCGAGCCGGTCCTAGGCCTTCTGAGGCCCCGGGAGAAAGGGAAGATGTGAGGCCCCTCTAAGTGCCTTACTGCCTGCGCGAGTGCGCGCAGCGCTTTTCCCGCATTTCATATCGGGCCTCCTGCTCTGCGGTCTACTCTGTGGGGCCGGCGGCGGGGCTCCCTGAGCGCGAGGCCCTGGGCATCTGCCCATACCGCCCATGCCTAGGACCGGCCCTGAATATAGAGCCCAGTAGGGAGCCTTTTCAATGTCGCTTTTAGGTCGAGCTTGGGCAGCTCATGCGCTCCTCTGCGGGCATGCTGCACTGAGATATGGAATAGAAGCTCCGCCCATTTCCCGCCCATCTTGGCAATTGGCTCCCGTTACTGTCCTTTTGAAATCGTTGCTTTTGATTTATAAATAGGCTTAGTAGTCCCTCCTTGGTACCGCTGTGTCTGCATTTGTAACCTGCCATAAGGACTGGACATTTTACTTGTGTTGTTACACAGTCTGCTTTATCTAGTCTGTGAGCACTATTTTCTTTAATGATCTCCACAATTCCACACAAACGTGCTTTCCTACAAGGCAGTGCACCGCCCACTTTTATATTTTTAGTAGTAATGTCTGCGGGTCTGCTTTAACTATAGAGGCCGTGTTTATTTATTTAATTTGCAGGGCGCTCCTCTTTTACTTTAGCGGACAAGGTTTTTTATTTAATTTTCCAGCGCGGTTCACTTTAAGGATGTATGACGTTACAAGGCATACTTTTACAACGCCTACCTTTACCACGCAATTTTTACACCGCAACATCCATTACAACGCATACCATTACAACGCATGCCATTACAACAAATTCTTTGATACTACCTTTACAACGCATTCCACTACAACGCATACTACATTTACAACGCATACCATTACAACGCATAACATTACATTGCATGTAAGGTAAGTGTTGGCTAGTGTAGGGGTTAAAATTACTATTCTAACTCCAGGGGATGCAACAGTAGGGCAAGTGTTGGATAGTGTAGGGGTAAAAATTACTATTCTAACTAGAGGGGTGGAACAGTAGGGTAAGTGTTGGATAGTGTAAGGGTACTATGTGTTGTAATGCTATGCGTTGTAATGACTGCATTGTAATGGCATGCGTTGTAGTGGTGTGCGTTGTAGTGTCATGCGTTGTAATGGTTGCGTTGTAAATGCATGCGTTGTAATGGATGTTGCATGGTAAAAGTTTCGTTGTAATGGTAGTGCGGTGTAAAAGTTGCGTTGTAAAGGTTGTTTCCCTCACTTTAACATTAGCGGCCGTGCTACAGAACTTTTGTGTATTTATTTTTATTTTTGGGTGAAAGCGCCCCATACCACGCTTTCACTTTAATGTTGTCAGTGCCTCTTTCTTTAGACGTTGCTCACTATAACCTGAATACGGCGAGCAGCATCTAAAGAAAGGGGCGCGGACACCATTAAAATGGTCTTTCATTTGCGAGAGTTTGAGCTATTGGCATTATAAATAACAATGCCTTTTATATTTGTGTTGGTTTTTAAACACGTAAATAAAAGGCATTATCATTTACAATGCCAGTAGCTTAAACTCTTGCAAATGCGAGACCTATTGCATTGAAAATGCTTATTAGCTCTGGATTTTGACAGTGCAGCTGTTAAACAGACATATTGCCAACAATAAACAAAAAATAGGCTTTGGGTTCGTTCAACCACTGGCTATTTATTAGACCACCCTCTTTCAGCTGTTAGCTTGGGCCTTTCTCAATCACGTCTTGCATCCGTAAAGTGAAATTTTCATCTTTTATCCAATTCTATTGGATGTTTGGGTGCATCCATCCACCTCCATACAAGTACTAGCTTTTAAAATCACGAGAAACTGCTTTACGAAAAAGGCCCTCCCTGTCTGTAGTTACTAACTCTCCTCACGTGTCTCACTCTATCTTATGTGCTAACACTACACTCGTTAGCAGATTGAGCGTAGACCTGTTGGCATTGCCAATGGTTGTTAATGTCAGTGTTTGCACTGTTAGGACCGGCCCCTCTTAAAGTCCTACGTTTGAAGGTGTTCTCAAACATTCAGAGCTTTCCAGTCCTGGATCCCCCAGAACCCACCTTAAGAAGGGGATTTACTCACTGGGAACCTCTTTTTGAGCTATTCCTTCATGCAAGATCGACTTCTGTGGATCACGAAAGGTGTCTTGTACGAGTCTAACCTGAGGTAGTGCCTTGGAGACACCGATGTCAAGAACAGGCACCATTTGTTTTGTAAGATGGTGTCTGCTTGCTTTGTCCATGTGCCTAATGGTGAAAAAAATGCACAGTTTACGCCCCTGTGAGGGGATCACAGGTTTAATTCTAAGGATAATGCGGCAACAATATTCCGGAGTTCTGTCAGGTACACCTAGGGTGACCAACCGTCCGTAAATTTCACGGACCGTCCGTCATTTTAGTATGATGTCCACAAGGCGTCCGTAATTTGGGGATCTCAAATTACGGACGCCTTACAGACATCATACTGAAATCGAAATGGGAAATCTCAGTAAGGAATGCTGTTACCCTGCGTGAGGCCCCGTGAGTTAAAAAGTTTTCACTCGGGGCCTCTCGCAGTTATCTTTTAAACTAAAGAGGCTGCCTGCAGAGACCCCTCCCTCGTGCACACTGTGGAGTGACCCATTGCCATTTTGAGAGTGCAGCTGATTAGCACTTATAGAATGACAATGGGCCCAATTGTAGTGACAGCATGTTGTGTGCCTTCTCCTGCGTGGGACTGCCTATGGCAAAGCATTCTGCTTTTGTCTTGGCTCCATGCTGGAGAAAATAAAAATAAAATAACTATCAGCGTTTTAACTGTACATTTAAAAGACAGATTTCAACATACAAATTAAAAAATACTATTTATTAATGTTTATTGTTACTAGCACAAATCTTGATTGCAGAAAGGGCCTGATGTCGCTTTGCAAAATTGCGCGCAGACTGAAAAACTGTGAAGTGCACGATTGGCTCAACCTTATATAAACTTATTTTGACTTGTATTTATTTTGGTTACTTATATATTATTGTGCCACCTCCTCCGAAATGTCTGTAAAACTTAGGTGTTGTCCCAAATTTTTGTCCTGAATTTTGACCTTCTGCCTGAATTTTTGTCCTGAATTTTGACCCATTGTCCTGAATTTTTACACTGACCATCCTGAATTTGCACCATGCCAGTTGGTAACCCTAGGTACACCTCACATTTACCCGGTCTTTCTCTGACTGTGGGTTTACTTCTGCCCAGTTGTTCATCTCAGCAGTTTGTTGATTCTAGATCGCCTAGATGCGCCTCTGAGTTCTTCCGGGTCAGCGCTGATGGTTTGCTTCATTACTGTTTGGACGCAGCTCTTTCACGCTCAGTCTGCAGGGAGTAAAACTGTTCTACTTCCCTGCCCAGTGGAGCATGTCTCCACTCGAAACCTTCATTTGTAGAAAGCCACCGGTTGATAACAACTAACCATTTACTTCTACTAGTGCTTGTCCTTTCTAGAGAGCATGACCATGAAACTGCAGCTGCCCTTAAGTCATGCAGATGTCAAAGGTCAGAGAGACATAGCCCTCGCAGGATGCTGACGTCCTCATGAATGAGAGAAAGGTAGCTGTGAACCTGGCTTAGCTAGGCCGCTCTGTGATGGGTAGGATCCCACCCGAAGACCGGCCAAAATGCCCCTTTATTCTTTCAGAGGTCAGCGATTTTTATCTTCAGGTGAAAGGTCAAAGGGGAAGAAGTTGCCAGCTAGAGCATCATTGCAATGCTGAGAAGTTTGAATAGCAGACAGGCAATACCCATGCTCTCTAGAAAGGACAGGCACTTGTAGAAGTAAACGGTTAGTTGTTATCAACCGGTGGCTTTCTTCAAAGGAAGGTTTCGAGACATTTGTTTCCTGAGTTATGTTATTTCGTGTTTTAATTTTAATGTGCTTTTGTGAAGTTATGATAACAAATACATTAGGATTAAAGTGGCGTAATGGGGCGGAAGAACAAGGCAGCTGCCTACTCTATCATCAGTACAAATTCCCTTTCCCACCCATTTGCTTTTTTCTTTAGGAACATTTCTCTTTCACAACATTCTATGTGCAACAAGCGCCAGCTCAGTAACTCATAACTCTTCAGCCTACGCTTTATGCAGCTCTATTGCATTAATATTGATTTGCTTTAAATTTATTTTCTCAATTTATGCGTTATGAGTTTATGAAATGTTAGGAAGCACAGTGGCAGTTCTTGAGACTGAAGTCTTATATAGACAGAAAGGCACACATGCCCGCTCCCGCAAAACTTTTAAATACTGAGTGAAACGCGCAATTTTCATACACGTTTCTCTGTTTCTGTGCGAGGATTTGACTTACGCTTCATAAGTCAAATCCTCGCACAGAAACAGAGAAACGTGTATGAAAATTGCGCGTTTCACTCACACATACTGCAGAAAGAGCTGTAAATGTAGAAATGCAAGCTACAATCACATCAAAGAAGGTACTCCAAAGGCATGAGCAGTGCAAGCATTCTATACACACCAAAAGGGTACTACGCTATGGGCAGCAGCGGCGCAAGCTTCACTGAAATGCGCATTAATACTATCCCCTGCGCAAGCTTCCCCCAGACGCACAGAGCAGTCGCTGCCAGGCAGCAGCAGAAGCTCAACCATCCATTGCCCAAAGAACAAGTACAATATGGTCACTTCTAGTCTATGCTCTCATACAACATGCCTTGCAGAACAGTGCATGCGCTGCCCAGGCTCGACCTAAAAATGTAATGATCGTGGAAGCAAGCTTTGTTAAATCCTGAATATTTCTTAAACAAACACCTATTTTTTCGTTCACGTATGCCACGGGAACAATGGATGCCGTCAACTGGCATTGCCCTACATAATTTCACTTTGACATTCTACCATCCACATACGAGATAGCCCTCGGCTGCCATGCCGATTAAGGGGCCCCATTGACATATCTGAGTACACTCCACCGTAGGGCGATTTCCTTCAACAAACTAAGTGTTGCTCCTCTCAGAAATACACATCACTAACTGAGATTGGCTGAAGACATTGACCACCTCGTCCTATTCCAACAGAGAAGTGATCTCATTGGGACCAAATCCCAGTGACTCAAATTATTTCTCTCCCTCAAAATCATATGGTGCTGAACAATTAATATCAGGACTAATCTGGCGAGCCAGGGATGTCAAAAGGAGGTGGTTATCCAGCTTGAACCGTCGGTAGAAGCTGCACATTTATTGGGTATCCACCACTCGAGATGTCCTCCCACACGTGGGACAGGATCCTCCTTACTCGATATCTGAGATGGCATCCATGGCATTGTTGCCCACACTGGTTTGGGGCCTACTTCACTTCAGATCACTTTATACGTATTGCTGCAGCCTTAGGCACCATTGACTGCAGGCTTTTTCTGGATCGGTTCCCAGTGGGGTAACGAAACATGAGGGGACCCCCCCTGCAAAGTTTAACAAGCCCACCCACCCATACTCTGGACCCAGTCAGGAGCTGTCATACAAAGGGCCCCACTGCCCTTGCACAATGCCGAAGGGGGCCCCCTGGGGCACAGAGCTACAGGGGCCATTGTTAGGCCACTGCTAACTGCAGTCAATTCCTCTAATATTCATGAATTTCTATTGGGCAGAGAACCACAGATGAAAATAGAGCACTTTGTACCTGACCAGTGATGACCGACTTTCAGATCCATAGCGTATCATTCCTTTCCAAGCTGTACCATAATATGTACCCTTAGACCCTTGTGGTACATCTTGGCTTTTCTGTGATCTGTATCTTACTCAACCTTCGCACTACGTCCCATGTCCAAAACCTTGACTGCCCATCCAAGTTACACAGCAGTCAATGTGGTGTAGGGTTTGCAACTTCCTCTCGAAGTACCCACAATGTTTGTCAGGAATCACTTGCAGTCTTACTATTGATATTGAGATGATGGTCCCTACAACTTCAAGGTGTGAGAAAGGGCTGACACTATGGCATCCCCAATTTGGGCGACCCTTGCCTGTCCTCCTCACCCTCCGCTTCATGTTGAGGGCATTTCATGATCTCCTGCTCAGCCTCTGTACTGCCTTTGCCTGCCTTATTTCCAGTTCCAACCTCACATACCCCCAGTTCTGGATTACCTGATAGGAAAGTAGGCACCGGCCTAAGGGCCCTACTGCTTTTAGTGGCCCCACGACAACGGATCAAAATATAATTTAAAGTACATAAACCAGAGACATCCATCAGATTCACATAACAGTTTGTCTCTTAAAAGCTCCTCTTCTGGCAGCTTGTAGTTTGTAAAATAATCCAGTGCATTGGGTATTAGGAAATAATTTTCAAATGTGGCCCCGAAATTTGAACTACCTAGTGGCCTCCACTGGGTTTATCCAGCACTGCTTACCCCCCACCCCACACACATCCCACCCGGCGCCCTGGCAAGCATTATCAGGCACTATTCTCATATGAGCTGTCCTCAGGTGACCTGTAACACTTTATAACTCCATATATGTTTTTTTGGAAAAAATTATTATTGTTTATTTATTTTATTTATTTTTAGAGTTTTATATAGCGCGAACTTGAACCGATTAGGTTATCAGAGCGCTTTACATAGCACCAGTTCTGTTACATGTTATCAAAGCACTTTACATAGAATCAGTTACGTTACACATTTCAGGAACACATTTCTTTTTGTTCTCGTGAATAGGGTTATCTCTTCACACGAGGGAAGGGATACACCTGGCTATACTCCAGTCACACAGGCGACTATTTATTTATTTATTTATGCAATTTTATATAGCGCGGACTTTACCTGAAGGTGTCAGAGCGCTTCACAATAGGAACAGAAAAGATACAAACTGAGAACGTTACACGAGCAACAGATTGCAGAGGCATTCGTTATGTTACATACGGTAAAGTGATAATTGTGAGCAACCAAGAATACATGAGGTAGTAAAAATTGTGAGAAACCAAAAATACATGAGGTAGACAAGGTAATTGTGACACTTGTGAGCAAACAAAATACATGAGGTCGTTAAAGCTATACCTCTAAACACAGGGAGGAGATACACATGGATACAATCTAAAAATCACATAGGATACTAGTCAGAGTTATCTTCTATCTACACTGGAGGGATATGACTGGAAACACTCTAAGGATATTGGGTCTCGATCGGTCTTTGAAACCTGATGTGGCCCTGATAATATATTATTTGTTATTTCAATCGCAACGAGACGGCACACAGACTCTTAGTGTTTAAATAATAGGCTTTGTCTTTAGTGACTTTTGTGATCCATGATGAATTGGTCTCCGAAGGATGAACGGCTGAGTAGGCCCGGCTGGAGTTTCATTGGGTGACCTGCCTACTGTTCACACATGCCTGCAGTAGGCGCGGGATCCACAGAACCACCTCGGCAGCTGCCTTGAAAAGCAGCAGCTCACGATTTACTGACCAATCTTTTGCTTTTTATGACTAGTTTTGATGATTTCTTTAATGCTCACATGGGCAGCCGAGATTCTCGGTGTAAATATATAGTGCGGGGAATAAACTCAGATGAAAACATAATTTTCATCCTTGCTTCACACTCCCAGAGCAGGCCCTCCTCCGGCGGCAAAACAAGCAATATTTCATTTCTAATTATGCATTTTGCGGGACAGGATATATATGGCCCGCGGATGGACAAATGGGTGCTGGGCGGCACAGGGGCCTGCGTGATTGGCGGCCCTGCTCGCACAAGGGTTCTCCGAGGTCCGGAGTTAGTGAAAGAGACAAAACAAATGCGCCACTGGAGGAAAAGCGCGAGTCCCGAGTCCAGTCACGGACTGGAACTCTGTTGTGCAGCTGCAGGCGAGGCATGTAATTTAGACATCTTAATTGGATTCTCTTCTGACTGTTTTAAGGCCTGCCTGAGCAGAGAGTGTAGCTTGCACCTTAGATCTCCTGCTCTCGGCTGTCACAAAGAGACTGCCTCCTTCAAAGCCAGCAGGCCTGGCTTCAGTGTGCTGCACACCATATTTGTGCATTCGAAGCAAGACAACATAGATGGGTAATCTCATCGCCACATTAAAGGCAGCCCTTTTAATCGCACGAAGGCATGAAAAGCAACCTTCACAGGTCCTGACCCGAATAGAAAGAGGAGCCACCGAAACAGGAAGGATTGCCGAAGACCCCGTTCGACTGCCAAGAAGCAATTTCAGAAGTTATAGTTGATTGTAAATTATCAGCAGGGCTGTTGGAATTATGCAGCAATGGAGCACCAAATTATGCGGCAAGATGGACTAAACCATGCAGAAACAAAAAGCAAATTATACAGCATAACTCGACTCATGTTTTGATACTACTACTTCATTACTTTGTAATTTTTGCTCCAGGAAACACTGTCTGGGCAAATATTTCGCCTCATTAGTACCAGTTTAACCACCAAATACTGGAAAAGGGAACGGAAAGATGACCGAGTAATCTTGCCAAGGTCCTTCTACTGCCTGTGAACTCATGTTGCTGTGTTTTAACCAACTTTTGATCTGTTTGAGATAGAAACCATTTTGATGTTAAAAGCTGCAGATTACTCAGGAGAAAATGGATTTTGTGGCAAAAGCAGCAAATCCATAGGTATGTGAAAAATGGCGCAATCACAGAACAGCATAATTCCAGTGGCCCTGATTATCAGTAAACAATGCACACTGCCAATGCAAACAAGCACTGCCAAAGCCAATAGTTATGTGCATAGCTATTATGTGAAATGAGTTTTACAACACCAGCAAACATACTTACCCACTGTTGTAAAGGCGTGCATACTAAAGGGTTTTGTGTGATATATATGAATTTAAAGGTCAGTAAGGTTATAGGGTCGTAAAAGTATTGTTAGGGTTTAGGGACAGGTGTCTGTGTAAGATAGTAACAGTGTTTTTATGGTTTGGTGGTGGGTAGGGACAGGATGAAATTTGTGTTGTAGTGTTTAGGGGTGGGCATGGTTAGAGGGTAGTTTAGGTATTTTTAAGGTTTGGGATTGGGTAAAGGTATAGGGGCATAGGGTATTTTTAGGGCTGGCTAAGGGTAAAGGGTGAAAAGGTTATTTTTAAGGTTTAGGACTGGTTAAGGTTGTAAGTGTTTTTCGGGTTTACGAGTGGTAGGGGATAGGGATAGGGTGGTAAGGGTGTTTTTAGTGTTTAGGGGTGGATAAGAGGATTTTTAAGGTTCAGGGCTGGGTAGGATATAGTGTGGTAAGAGTAATTAAAGGGTGCATTTGGGAGACTCCCAAATAAAAAAATGGAAACCTATTATTTTTTGAAAAGCAGGGTTCTCCTATATATATTTATATATATATTCCAATTCTTATCCTTAAAGGCATCAGTGGTAAAGGATTTGCGTTGTCAATGCATGAGATTTAAGGGCAGACAACCAGCATTGATGGTGGAAATGATTTGCTTTACCACCGTTTGTTGACCACTCTGGTATATTATGCAGGAAGACTAAAACACACGGGGCAGTGGGTAAGTAAGGTAGCCTGATAGGTTTCCCGCTCACCTCTACCTTAGATTTCATGCAGTCTTTCACTCTCTAGGAGATGACTGTGTGACTCTGCTGAAACACGCTTTTAGAACTACTCGTATGCAGATAGAGGAGTCTGTGTGCCCTCTGCACAGGCCTAGCTGATCTCACTTAGTTTAAGGCTAGTTGTGGTTGGAGGTAAATGTTAAAAGAGGGAAGACCAAGTGGGGGTGGCAGGAAACCTCAGTTGACCAGAGTGTTTGCCTAAAGAAGACTTAAGCCGGCCAAGTGCCTTTCCTTGACACTGTACTGACTGGTTACTAGTGGTCCCCCAAAAAGACATTGACCTACACTTATGAAAGGCATCTTCTCTAGGTTGCTGACTTACTGTTTCTTACCTACTTGAATTATTTCTACGTGTCTCATTCCCTCTCGACATCACTTTCTACTCCCACGTTTCCCCGTTTCTGGTTCACTCCCCCTTGTAGAGGTCCTGATTCCTCTGGAGGGTGAAGGGTGGCAAGCCTTCTTCATGGCAGTCTTCCCCCTGGAGGTATCTATCACTATTAATTTGGGGGGCGAACTCCCCCTCCAAATGAATTCTCTTTTGCCTTCTGAGTTTGGCTACGGCCTCTCTTGACCTATGCATGGTTACTGTAGTCACAAAGATAATGGAATTTTCCACTGCCCTTTAGGGGATTTGTACATCCTTTATTGAGGGAGTATCCACTATCCCCTACAGAGGTCTCTCATAGAACCTGGAGAGTAAGTAAAATCTTCCTTCTTACCTGTGGACGTTACCTATACCTTCCGAGGGCAAAGGAAGATCTCCATTCATTCCTCAGAAGCCTTATGTTCCCCTTTTGGGGTAAGTAAAGGCCTTCCCTCTCCCCAATATGGGTCGCTTGTTCCCCCTAAGGTCGACCTTCTTCCCTGTCTGGTCACTTCTGTAGGTCCTGTGGGCTAAGAAATCCCTTCCATTTTTCCTGTGTAGTCCTCCTATGGTGCTTGCAAGGCCTCCCCTGCTGCCTATGGGGTTTATGGCCCTCCAGAAGGTGAGGGGAGGCCTCCCCTGTTTCTCTTCGGAGCCTCCCTTTACCCCTGAGGCTGGTCCACTGCTACAGCTCATGTTGCTGCCTTTTCTTTTCATGGCTTTTGTGTCTGGTGATTTTAAAGCTGAATCTGCAGTTTCAGCTTCACTCTGTTGTTGAAGCGCCCACTCGTTTGATTTTTGCTTCCTCGTTGATGTTAAACGTTTATCGAGCATCTAAACGGGAAGCATTCTCCACCAAAGCGGGGGCATCCTTGGCCCTTTACCAACATGGCTACCTAGAATTTTAGGTGAAGGTAGTGGGCTTCTGTATAGCACTGTACTCCGCCACTTGAGCTGCCAGAAAATTGATTTTTGCTACCATAAAATGAACTAAAAGTACTTACCTTTTCTAGCGACTACACAGTCAAAATTACAGGCTTCAGTGCTGCACACGCTGTATCTGTAGATACAGAACTCCTGGAATAGAGGCAGCTTTGTGATAGGCCACATGATGGTCTGTATCACTTTACTGTGACTTGAGGTGAAGAAAATGATTTCAGAATTGCATCTTTAGTGATCAGGTGAACGTTATGAATTTGATTCCTAATGCATTTATACTGATCAGCGTTTCGCTTAAAGCTCAGTGTTTGAAAAAAAAGTGGTGGCCGAGGCGCACGGAGTTAAAGTGATTCGCCTAAAATCACACAGTGTAGTCAAATTAGGATTAGAATATCGTACATTTTCGTGTTACCGTAGCAGGCACTCGATAAAATATTCTATCAGTAATGTTATCGAAGTAGAATTTTTAAATATTGAGACTCCAATTGGACACAGCAAGGTTCAACGCACTGGCACTTGAGAACTTTTATTATTCTCGATGGAATTAATTACTTGTGTTACTCATCTTGCCACGTCACTAAATAGAAAATATACTTTTTTCCCACAATTCTCTAAACAATAAAACGTCACACATCCTTTATGCGATCATTTATCAAGGAGTGACTCATGTGAAATATTTATTACGTGAGCAAAATCTTGTAGAATTGATTTTTTTTCACTTACTGTATTTCATGTACTATAACCAATCTGAGTTATTTGTTTTTGGGCAGCTTTTGTCCACGGGAGACTGGTTTGCACATAATATACTTGTTGGGAACAGTGAAACTGATGTGTGCGCAGGCTGCTAGACACTTACTGCTTGAACCAGTTTCCCACCGGTGTCTCAAGTGACTTTGTGCAGGAGGTATTAACTCACATGTATTTTTCTCTAAGACGACTGGCGAAATGAATTATCTTGCTGCAATCCAGAGGTGGTATCTCTTTAAATTTGACTTGCTCTTTCAGAGGGTGCCCAATCTGTACCTGTCCAACAAATTCGAAGCTAACCAACTAAAACATGGGTATCCTTCAGGGAGAGGTTTGTATACTAGGACACCCGAATTCTCTGCTCTAGTGAAATCAGCCTTGGAACCAGAACCGGTCCCTAGCCTTCTCCACGCTAACTGCCTGAGCCAGAGTTTAGCTTTGTTATCCTGCACAAAATGGCTGCCTACATATAGCACCCCTTGTAAAGCATGTCAGCCAGCAGACAGATAGTCATCTTCCTATGCTTGCCATCACCCATTCCTCTGATTGGTTCCTTATCACTCAAGTCCACTTTCCCCTTTCCTTCCCTGCTTAGCCGGAGTTATTGAATCCATTTCAACACACATGAATGGTAGATTTCTGTGCTGAAGTAGGTCCTACCGGTCGCAGTGGGTGCAGGAAACTGATGCACGCGCGGGGCAGTGACTCGTGCATCCTGCTGCTTTTGACAGTAAATCCATTTACAGTTCAGAGATGCAGAATCTTACAGGCAGGTTGGCTCCCATGTCTGACACTGGACTCCAAAGCCTTGGCATGATTCATGGGGAAAACTGTGCACAGCCATGTGCTTCGGAAAGGCCAGTAGGGTTGGGGCAGAGACAATGGTTTGTCAAATATCGTGTTTGTGTGACTAACTCTGGTAGCAGGCTTTCTTTGACCCTCAGAGTGGTTTATCAGAAAAATATGCATTTGCACTTTTCTTTGTCTACCACAATGAGAGAAAAGCTTTGCGTGTAACTTCATATCTTCTCTTTCAAGTGGTTCATGGAATCCAACTCCTTAACTCTCCTTCCTCATTAGTGTAATACAGTTTATAAAATGTAAGATAGCCTAACAGCCTGCTGCCGAGGGCTATACCGTTGTTAAAGGCCCTGAACTCGACTTATAGACCCGAACCACAGACAGGACCTATAAGGATAGGGAGTAGGAGGGCCTTTACTGAATGGTGTTGCTGGAGGCATTCGAATATTCCACCCACTGAAAGTAGAATGTTCTAAATTAAACTGAAAAAAATGAAAAACAAACATTGCCATGTTGGAGCGCAAGGCCCATACCAGCCATTATTCACCCAGGCTCCATTGTCTTCAATGGAGCTCCCAATAGCTCAATAAAATGGAAATGCATGGCTAATTAGGTTTTTGTTTTTTTGTTCTTAAATGATAAATCTCAGCATAATTATATAAATGAATGGAACTCGCTTTATCATCCGTAAAAGATGAAAGGGTATAAGGTACCTAAATCTGCCCCGCAGGTGACGCGCACTACGGGTGCTAATCAGCCCCTCCCCCAGCTATCCTACACATTTGAGCTCATGTGGCTGCATTTTTCTAAGTGGATTGCCAGAAGAGCTGGATCATTGGTGACCACCCTGTTTTAGAAATAGGCAATGACCCATCTAAATTGTGGCATGCCGTGTTTGACTCACAAGGAGCTATTTCTGAAAACATAAAAAAAAGTAATGGCATGTTTAAACTTAAATAGAATTTGTTCCAGCGACCATTTTGTTATAGCTCCATATGCCGCATTTTAACTAGCTGTGCTTAAAAGATGGATTCCTGCGCCACATAGATGGCACCTGTCACAACAAGCTTTTTTTTACAAATGCAAAAATATTGTGTTGGCCTATAAAATATGAAATATAGGCCAAGAGCTTTGAAGCTTTGCCCGATATTTATATTTTAAGAAAAGTCTTGAGAAATGAGAACTCGATGCCCGTGAGAAAATAATTAGTGGCAATCTGCACACTGTTCAGAGAATTGAAGAATCAGAGGGCAGAAGAAAATGTTAATGCCCACATACAGCGGGGGGGGGTGGGGGCACGACTCCTCCCGCCGTTAGTCCTTCCTGCCAGACATTTTTCCTGATCCTGCCTAGCAGTATCAAAGGCTGACGCCTGGGGGGAAACAGAATGGTGCACCTCCAAAGTCTGCTCGACACCCCCATCAGTCGTGCTCTAGAGGTCAGGGTTTATCTCATAAGTGGTAGCGTGAAGGTTGAGAGAGATTCTTTTTTTAATATTCTTTTTTTAATACAATTGATTATCACACACAGTAATTAAAAAAAGGCCAGTATGGATTATTAAAGGCCAGTATGGATTATTATTTCAAAAGGGAATAACGCTTACCTTTTATTTTTTTTAATGTATTGAGGTTTACCTTTCCAATGTATATGAAAAATAGTGCATTTACCTTCACTGCTAAAGTTTCCTAGAATAGAAGCACGATAACAACTAGGAAGGAGGGTGAACATTTGAAGTCTCTCTAAGTGTTTTTTGAAACACCAAGTTTTAGGGTTGGGGCTGGTCCTGTGTTTTTCGTGGAAGAGGAAACATTTAAATTTGCAAGCAAAGTTGGATAATTTGCCTCGTGTGATTGCTCTCGCAGTTGCCCAACTTTACCCAAGTGAAATTTATTGTGTATTCTTAAAGTCCGAAATCCCACTAGGCATCAAGCTGCAATAAATCAATGCCCCGGCTGTCAGTGTTCAGTAGCCCTTTGTAACAGTAGGTAATCATATTGGCTGCATTCAGGTGCTAGAATCCCCCCTTGATACTTCCAACCTTGGCCAAGGATGCGCCTCTTCTGAGCGCAGGAAGCCTCCGGCTGGATAGAGGCATCTTTATTGCCTTATAAGGCAGTGGATCCTTCTCTTAATCTTCCCATCGGGTTTAAAATTGCCCAGTGGCATCACGGTAATATGGGATCCTGAGTAGCCCTCTGCTAGGGTTACTGTTCCTGTGATCGCAAAGTGAAAAGGCCCTATCATTGGGGGTGCTAATCATGGTTGGTACTTGACCTGCCATTCTGGAGGGGGCAGACAGGAAGCTTTGTAAGTCGCTGTGGAATCCTGGGAAATCCAGGCAATAATCTCTCTATTCCAAGCACTACGGTGGCTGAGGGAAGTGGGGTTAGTTGTCTCCCTAACCTCCAAGCAAAAGTTGTAATTCAGATGTATTCGGATCTCGTCGTCTCATTCACAAGCTCTATACCCAGTGGAATATGATCTGTTGATTAATCTAGCAGTGTCTAAAATATGACTCCAAGTATGATTCCGGGACACTTCTCCAAGTATATGGATGGAGGATGATGGTCCAGCCTGTCTTTGAGGCCACATCCAGACGAGGCTAGAAGACACTCTGGTGCTGGGGGTTATCTTTGGATAAAGTCACTGACTTTCCATGCCAGGCATTGTCACTCACCCGTCCAGGACTCACTCATTGGCCCTTTGTGTCCTTCAGGTCTTCTTTATGTCATGATAGCGATGTCACAATCGGTCACGTGTCATTTCTGCCATTTCTGATTTGTTGCCTGGATGCCCCTGTTTTCTGGGAAGCAGTGTAGTCCAGCAGGGAGAGCAGCAAGGCCTCCCCTGGATTTCTTCTTGCCTTGAATCACTCTGGGAGGAACGAGCAGGTCATGTTGAAAGGCAGAGCAGCAGCATCAAGTTCGAGTTTGATACAACGTCAAAGAACTGGGTGGAAGTGGGCTTTACATGATCTTTTTCTGGAGGAACTAGGTAGGGAGCTTGCACCAAGAAAAGAGAGGCAATGTTCACATTTTAGCGGTTAGTCAGCTGGTCCAGTGGTTTCTGGGATGAATCCCATTAAATGTCTTGGGCTGGATCTGGAACTTTCAGCTCCAAGCCAGACATAAGGTGAATAACTCCTATGGCCTCCTTTGCTTGAGGATTTTCTGAACTTTTCCCCGCACATATGGAAGAGGGCGCCTGCCAGGCATTACACAACCACAATGTTTCTCAAATATCCAACATCTGGGGTCCAGGAGGCCTAACTTATAAAAGTGCTTGGTTGCTCTGTTGGAGATTGAATCTTATTTAAATATCATCATGACAGAACCTCACACAGCGCAGCATAAAGTAGGTACCAGGTGCTAATCCTGCCGGAGGCTTAACTCAACATTAAAACCCACATTATTGAGCACGACTCCGCTCCCGCCCAGTCGGCGCGGAGCAGAAATTGCAAAGTTGGAGCAACTGGTCCATGCAGATCCCACATGCGCCTTCTCCGGTGGCCGCTTAATCCTCATTACCAACAGACTGCCGCTGTTCCACCGGCCGCTCACCGCTCATTAGGAAATTTCCAAGTGGAGGAAAAAGCTTATTTTAGGCTCTACGTACTTTGCTCACTCGGGAGCCACTTCGCCAGCCTTGGCAAGCCGCGAGCTCTAACTGGTGTGAAGTCGCACGCGGAGTCGCAAATCTGTCGAGGCCTCGTTTTCCGACCAATTAAGACCACCCCCCCCCCCGACCCCTTTTGGTCCGCAGTAATGTAGGCTTATTTTTTCTTTTTTTTAATTGTTTTAGTTCCACCGTCCTAGGGTGTCGGAGAGGATGGAAGGGCGAGCAGGTGGGGTTTCTGCCTGCCCAAAGAATGTTTCTTTTTCGCTCATGTGGCGCCAACCTGTGTCATGTTTTGAAGTTAGAAGTAGCATTGCTCGGTATGTTAATACAAGTGCTGGGGAAATTTGGATTGTGACTTGGAATCGCAGGTTTGAATGTCAGCATGGCACTTAATGCTGCCGAGATCTATTAAATGCATATAGATTGTGCTGGGTAATTGCAACGCCATTTATTTATTACAGTTTTACAATCCTCAGCCTCGTGGCAGCGAATGCTATGTAACTTTTATTGGTGTTATTCTTAATGTTAGTGAAGGCCAGCATGCTGATCAACGTGAAGGAAAGGTAGGGGGGAGGGGGGAGGGGTGACCAGTCTTCTCTTTAGATTGCAAATATCATTTTGTTGAGGAAGTTTTTTTATCTTTGGACTAAAAGCGCTTAGCCTGTCCAGCAGGATAGGGACACCAAACTGTCCATCACCAAAAAGAGAACATTTTAAAGTGGAAAGCTCGGGCACACTGAGGTAGTTTGGGATCCTAGTGTAGTGCATACTCAGAGCACCTTGAAGCTCAGGGCAGTGCTAAAGGAGCTAGGAGCTCAGGCCACTCACTCGCAGGTGCTGCGATCTCCCAGCACGCTAACATGGACAGGGAGCTCCGGATTTAAGGACACGCTGAGGAGGGTGGGAGCTCGGTGCACACGTACAGTTTCTGGAATCCCATTACACTCTCACAGGGTTTCAGAAGCTTAGAGCACAGTATAAGGGCAGCATGATCAGGGAATACGCAGAGGTTACTCCAGATCAGGACACACTGGCTTGGAGAGCTAATCATTACCAAAACCGATTACTACACATTCATGTAGCATGCATGGTGGCCATTCCTACACATTGATGTAGAATACACGGTGGTGATTACTACATATTGATGTAGCATGCATGGTGGCCATTACTACACATTGATGTAGCATGCATGGTGGCCATTCCTACACATTGATGTAGCATGCATGGTGGTGATTACTACACATTGATGTAGCATGCATGGTGGTGATTACTACACATTGATGTAGCATGCATGGTGGTCATTACTACACATTGATGTAGCATACATGGTGGTCATTACTACACATTGATGTAGCATGCATGGTGGCGATTACTACACATTGATGTAGCATACATGGTGGTCATTACTACACATTGATGTAGCATGCATGGTGGCGATTACTACACATTGATGTAGCATACATGGTGGTCATTACTACACATTGATGTAGCATGCATGGTGGCCATTCCTACACATTGATGTAGCATACATGGTGGTCATTACTACACATTGATGTATCATGCATGGTGGCGATTACTACATATTGATGTAGCATGCATGGTGGCCATTACTACACATTGATGTAGAATACATGGTGGTGATTACTACACATTGATGTAGCATGCATGGTGGCGATTACTACACATTGATGTAGCATACATGGTGGTCATTACTAAACATTGATGTAGCATACATGGTGGTCATTACTACACATTGATGTAGCATGCATGGTGGCCATTCCTACACATTGATGTAGCATGCATGGTGGCCATTCCTACACATTGATGTAGCATGCATGGTGGTCATTACTACACATTGATGTAGCATGCATGGTGGTGATTACTACACATTGATGTTGCATGCATGGTGGTCATTACTACACATTGATGTAGCATACATGGTGGTCATTACTAAACATTGATGTAGCATGCATGGTGGCGATTACTACACATTGATGTAGCATACATGGTGGTCATTACTACATATTGATGTAGCATGCATGGTGGCCATTCCTACACATTGATGTAGCATGCATGGTGGCCATTACTACATATTGATGTAGAATGCATGGTGGCGATTACTACACATTGATGTAGCATGCATGGTGGCGATTACTACACATTGATGTAGCATACATGGTGGCGATTACTACACATTGATGTAGCATGCATGGTGGCGATTACTACACATTGATGTAGCATACATGGTGGCGATTACTACACATTGATGTAGCATGCATGGTGGCGATTACTACACATTGATGTAGCATGCATGGTGGCGATTACTACACATTGATGTAGCATACATGGTGGCGATTACTACACATTGATGTAGCATGCATGGTGGCGATTACTACACATTGATGTAGCATACATGGTGGCGATTACTACACATTGATGTAGCATGCATGGTGGCGATTACTACACATTGATGTAGAATACATGGTGGCGATTACTACATATTGATGTAGAATACATGGTGGCCATTACTACACATTGATGTAGCATGCATGGTGGTGATTACTACACATTGATGTAGCATGCATGGTGGCGATTACTACACATTGATGTAGCATGCATGGTGGCCATTATTACACATTGATGTAGCATACATGGTGGCGATTACTACACATTGATGTAGCATACATGGTGGCGATTACTACACATTGATGTAGCATGCATGGTGGCCATTACTACACATTGATGTAGCATGCATGGTGGCCATTATTACACATTGATGTAGCATACATGGTGGCGATTACTACACATTGATGTAGCATGCATGGTGGTGATTACTACACATTGATGTAGAATACATGGTGGCGATTACTACATATTGATGTAGAATACATGGTGGCGATTACTACACATTGATGTAGAATACATGGTGGCGATTACTACACATTGATGTAGAAAATATGGTGGCGATTACTACATATTGATGTAGCGTACATGGTGGCGATTACTACACATTGATGTAGAATATATGGTGGCGATTACTACACATTGATGTAACATAAATGGTGGCAATTACTACACATTGATGTAGCATACATGGTGGCGATTACTACACATTGATGTAGAATACATGGTGGCCATTACTACATATTGATGAAGCATACATGGTGGCGATTACTACACATTGATGTAGCATGCATGGTGGCGATTACTACACATTGATGTAGAATACATGGTGGTGATTACTACACATTGATGTAGCATGCATGGTGGCGATTACTACACATTGATGCACCATACATGGTGGCGATTACTACACATTGATGTAGCATGCATGGTGGTGATTACTACACATTGATGTAGAATACATGGTGGCGATTACTACACATTGATGTAGAATACATGGTGGCGATTACTACACATTGATGTAACATAAATGGTGGCAATTACTACACATTGATGTAGCATACATGGTGGCGATTACTACACATTGATGTAGAATACATGGTGGCCATTACTACATATTGATGAAGCATACATGGTGGCGATTACTACACATTGATGTAGCATGCATGGTGGCGATTACTACACATTGATGTAGAATACATGGTGGTGATTACTACACATTGATGTAGCATGCATGGTGGCGATTACTACACATTGATGTAGCATACATGGTGGCGATTACTACACATTGATGTAGCATGCATGGTGGTGATTACTACACATTGATGTAGAATACATGGTGGCGATTACTACACATTGATGTAGAATACATGGTGGCGATTACTACACATTGATGTAGAATACATGGTGGCGATTACTACACATTGATGTAGCATACATGGTGGTGATTACTACACATTGATGCAGAATATATGGTGGCGATTACTACACATTGATGTAGCATGCATGGTGGCGATTACTACACATTGATGTCGAATACATGGTGGCGATTACTACTCATTGATGTAGCATGCATGGTGGCGATTACTACACATTGATGTAGCATGCATGGTTGTGATTACTACACATTGATGCAGAATACATGGTGGTGATTACTACACATTGATGTAGCATGCATGGTGGCGATTACTACACATTGATGTAGAATACATGGTGGCGATTACTACACATTGATGTAGCATGCATGGTGGTGATTACTACACATTGATGCAGAATACATGGTGGCGATTACTACACATTGATGCAGAATACATGGTGGCGATTACTACACATTGATGTAGAATACATGGTGGCGATTACTACACATTGATGTAACATAAATGGTGGCAATTACTACACATTGATGTAGCATACATGGTGGCGATTACTACACATTGATGTAGAATACATGGTGGCCATTACTACATATTGATGAAGCATACATGGTGGCGATTACTACACATTGATGTAGCATGCATGGTGGCGATTACTACACATTGATGTAGAATACATGGTGGCGATTACTACACATTGATGTAGCATACATGGTGGTGATTACTACACATTGATGCAGAATATATGGTGGCGATTACTACACATTGATGTAGCATGCATGGTGGCGATTACTACACATTGATGTAGAATACATGGTGGCGATTACTACACATTGATGTAGCATGCATGGTGGCGATTACTACACATTGATGTAGCATGCATGGTGGCGATTACTACACATTGATGTAGAATACATGGTGGCGATTACTACACATTGATGTAGCATGCATGGTGGTGATTACTACACATTGATGCAGAATACATGGTGGTGATTACTACACATTGATGCAGAATACATGGTGGCGATTACTACACATTGATGTAACATAAATGGTGGCGATTACTACACATTGATGTAGCATACATGGTGGCGATTACTACACATTGATGTAGCATGCATGGTGGCGATTACTACACATTGATGTAGCATACATGGTGGTGATTACTACACATTGATGTAGCATACATGGTGGCGATTACTACACATTGATGTAGCATGCATGGTGGTGATTACTACACATTGATGCAGAATACATGGTGGTGATTACTACACATTGATGTAGCATACATGGTGGCGATTACTACACATTGATGTAGCATACATGGTGGTGATTACTACACATTGATGTAGCATGCATGGTGGCGATTACTACACATTGATGTAGCATACATGGTGGCGATTACTACACATTGATGTAGCATGCATGGTGGTGATTACTACACATTGATGCAGAATACATGGTGGCGATTACTACACATTGATGTAGCATGCATGGTGGCGATTACTACACATTGATGTAGCATGCATGGTGGCGATTACTACACATTGATGTAGCATGCATGGTGGCGATTACTACACATTGATGTAGAATACATGGTGGTGATTACTACACATTGATGTAGCATGCATGGTGGCGATTACTACACATTGATGTAGCATGCATGGTGGTGATTACTACACATTGATGCAGAATACATGGTGGTGATTACTACACATTGATGTAGCATGCATGGTGGCGATTACTACACATTGATGTAGCATACATGGTGGCGATTACTACACATTGATGTAGCATGCATGGTGGTGATTACTACACATTGATGTAGCATGCATGGTGGTGATTACTACACATTGATGCAGAATACATGGTGGTGATTACTACACATTGATGTATCATGCATGGTGGCGATTACTACACATTGATGTAGCATGCATGGTCGCGATTACTACACATTGATGTAGCATACATGGTGGCGATTACTACACATTGATGTAACATAAATGGTGGCAATTACTACACATTGATGTAGCATACATGGTGGCGATTACTACACATTGATGTAGAATACATGGTGGCCATTACTACATATTGATGAAGCATACATGGTGGCGATTACTACACATTGATGTAGCATGCATGGTGGCGATTACTACACATTGATGTAGAATACATGGTGGTGATTACTACACATTGATGTAGCATGCATGGTGGTGATTACTACACATTGATGTAGCATACATGGTGGCGATTACTACACATTGATGTAGCATGCATGGTGGCTATTACTACACATTGATGTAGCATACACGGTGGGGATTACTACACATTCATGTAGCATACATAGTGGCGATTACTACACGTTGATGTAGCATACATGGTGGTGATTACTACACATTGATGTAGCATGCATGGTGGCAATTACTACACATTGATGTAGCATACATGGTGGCGATTACTACACGTTGATGTAGCATGCATGGTGGTGATTACTACACATTGATGCAGAATACATGGTGGTGATTACTACACATTGATGTAGCATACATGGTGGCGATTACTACACATTGATGTAGCATACATGGTGGTGATTACTACACATTGATGTAGCATGCATGGTGGCGATTACTACACATTGATGTAGCATACATGGTGGCGATTACTACACATTGATGTAGCATGCATGGTGGTGATTACTACACATTGATGCAGAATACATGGTGGCGATTACTACACATTGATGTAGCATGCATGGTGGCGATTACTACACATTGATGTAGCATGCATGGTGGCGATTACTACACATTGATGTAGCATGCATGGTGGCGATTACTACACATTGATGTAGAATACATGGTGGTGATTACTACACATTGATGTAGCATGCATGGTGGCGATTACTACACATTGATGTAGCATGCATGGTGGTGATTACTACACATTGATGCAGAATACATGGTGGTGATTACTACACATTGATGTAGCATGCATGGTGGCGATTACTACACATTGATGTAGCATACATGGTGGCGATTACTACACATTGATGTAGCATGCATGGTGGTGATTACTACACATTGATGTAGCATGCATGGTGGTGATTACTACACATTGATGCAGAATACATGGTGGTGATTACTACACATTGATGTATCATGCATGGTGGCGATTACTACACATTGATGTAGCATGCATGGTCGCGATTACTACACATTGATGTAGCATACATGGTGGCGATTACTACACATTGATGTAACATAAATGGTGGCAATTACTACACATTGATGTAGCATACATGGTGGCGATTACTACACATTGATGTAGAATACATGGTGGCCATTACTACATATTGATGAAGCATACATGGTGGCGATTACTACACATTGATGTAGCATGCATGGTGGCGATTACTACACATTGATGTAGAATACATGGTGGTGATTACTACACATTGATGTAGCATGCATGGTGGTGATTACTACACATTGATGTAGCTTACATGGTGGCGATTACTACACATTGATGTAGCATGCATGGTGGCTATTACTACACATTGATGTAGCATACACGGTGGGGATTACTACACATTCATGTAGCATACATAGTGGCGATTACTACACGTTGATGTAGCATACATGGTGGTGATTACTACACATTGATGTAGCATGCATGGTGGCAATTACTACACATTGATGTAGCATACATGGTGGCGATTACTACACGTTGATGTAGCATACATAGTGCCAGAGTGATTATCGAATAGTAAAAGCTGGCCAATGAGTTGAATCTTTGCATTGAGATAAAACTGCAGTTTCCCAAGCGTGTCTGCAGACATGTTCAGGCAGGTCTTGACCGCGGTTATGCTAACAGGAAGGTAGTTCAAGGCAAACTCACAGATGTAATTCTGGATAGCTGTGTTGTAGGTGTCTCAGCTACGTTGTTCCCATTTTTGCCCTGAAGTTTCCTGGTTTTTGGGGTATCAGACGACCCTAATGCATGACCCCACCTTTATGCCAACGTGGATGCGATTCTAGCAGAGTTTTAGACTGGTGATGAGCGACGGCAGGAGATGTTTCTCCTATGGTCGTCATCGGGAGTAGCGTTTCTTGACGTTTGGGAGTTTGGTACTTGACTGTTGGTGGCATTTTTCATACTTATGGGAGACAGCACTTTTGCTGCATCAAAGGCATGAAGTCTAATGACTCCTCGTTATAAAATTAGTGCAGCACCGTGTTATGTGACCACTTCATGCCTACCTTTGGTGAACGGAAGACAATGGTGGTTTGAATGTTTAGTACCAGAATATCGTCCGACCTAAATATCTTGTCCTAAAGATTGTTTACAAAAATATGTTTACAGAATGATATGTAAAACAAGAATTTATTTTAGGCTAAATTTTTGATTACAGTATTCTGAGATGCAGCAGGTTTGAGTGAAGGTGTTCTTTAGGAAGGGTGCAGGTGTCTGTAATGGTAGATGTTTGCTAAGTAGTTCCAGAGCTGCGCGTGCGACTGTCTCCCCCATTTACTGCAGTATCGTGCTTTCGGTGGGTCATTCTTTGCTTGCATTGGACTAGTCACATAACTTCCAACTTGGGATAATGGGGAATCGTGTGTGTTTTGAGTTCGTTTCTGAAGCTCTTTAAATTGAATTGTAGGTGAAAGATGTGAGTCTTTAGTCAATTTCAGATTTTTGTTTATTTATGTTAGATTTTACAGATAACAGTAGAGGAGTCCGTTCATGAGTTATTTAGGTTGGATTATGGAATGAGGAGACAAGTTTTCAGTTTGTTATGTTATGTTATTAGGGATTTATAAAGTGCGCGGCTACTCAATAGAGTGTCCTGGCGCTAAGCCATCTGGGTGGGGTTGAGACTCTTTAGCTTGCATAGGAGAAGGAAGAAGCTACTTTGAAAATTTTTTCTTAGGACACGAAGGGCATCAATTTGGGAAGGATGGTGTACAGAAATTGTAAATTGTTGGGACTGATTGTTACAGTGTTTTCTCTTTCCTGATGATATATTCTTTGCAGAGTTCCTTCGTGCAGCTTAGCTCCCAGATTCTGCGGGAGATGATGAATTTGTGGGAGATGTATCTCTGGGAGTTGCGGCTGACCGTTTGCTAAATGAGATAAGCAATTTTAAAAACACTTTGAGTCTCCACAGGAAAGCGATGTAATGGGATGGATAATGTGATTGAAGCAGCAGGGGCTAATAATCAGAGGGCCTGACAAATAGTGCACAGATTTAAGCGGACATCCTGCATTCTGGTAAGAATTGTGTTTTTTATTAAACTGACTGTCATCATCCAAGTATAACTAAACACAGTGGTATTTGTTGTGGGGCCATGCAGACTCCTGGAAAATGTCTCACAACAGTTTCCCCCATCCCTTTAGCTCAAATAGATGGCAAAAGAAATGCCCCGAAGTGAAAGTTTCAGTGTCCAGTTATCTGGACCACTGATGGTAGTCACTGACAAGGGAGCGAAGGACACACTTGACAGATGAACAGTTACATCTTAAACTGACTCCAAAGTTAGTGTTTCAACAGAGGGGCACTGGTTCTGTGGATGAACTTGGAACCAAGGTAGGGACGAGCAACCTAAAAATGCATGGCCTCTTTTGATCTTTTTTGTATAATGGGGGCACTAACAGGACCGGGGGCATCTCCTTGGACCAGCAACTGGGAAACTCTGGGATTCATACTTCTAGTGCTACCATACCTATAGAATTGTGCCTCATGGTGGGGCTTAAAGTTGCAGAACAGGGTGACTTGATCCAGGCGACCAAATATATCTTAAGGACCGAAGGAGAAAAGGAAACCTCTGTGTCCAGCTACATCTAGAGGAGACAAGGTGGCTGGTTCAAAGAAGCTCAGGCTCACTACCACACGAAGTCCTTCAGTGGTACAAACATGCCCTCGCACCTCAGATGACGCAGATCTTGATGAATGCTTTGTGGGCTCAGATCAGGCCAACAGGGATGCAAAGACCTTCTGCCCCAGCGCAGACTTTTCCAGTGGATCTGTCCTCCACCCACATGCTTCAGACAACTGGGCCTTGCTGTCACGGTCAGAAAGCTGTCTCGCGCTCATGACATGGGACAAGGCAATGCCTCTGGAAATGGGTAGATTTCCCAATAAACCAGTAATCAGAAAGGCCCGTAGGAGTTGCAGGAAACCTGTCATATACAACTGTTTGTGAATGGCTGTTAGGGCAGGGAAGAGTCAGTAACAAATCAAGCACATTTTTCAGAAAAGCTAGAAAGGTTCGAACCTCGTGAGTTACACGTGAGCCGGTTACAGGCACTGCGTCATTCGAAGAGCATGAAACAGTCATGCTTGTTTGATGGATATGAAGGTGTTTCTTCCTTGGCACAATCTCTTTCATTTAACAATATCACAAAGACTATAAGAAAGTGAACAGAAATGAATGTGCAACTGTTTAGATTAAACTTATTCTCGCTGATCAATGAATCAGCATCTCTGGCCAGTTTAGTCTGTTAACCAGGAGGACAAAGCACACAGTTAAAGAATAATAGGCAAAAGTGACAAACACTCTACCACTATTTGGTCGCCACTTGGCTCTCTGGAGGTTATACCATCTGACCTCCCCTAATCTGAGCCAGTGACGCACCAATGATTGTGAACAACAGGAATGCCAAATGATGAAGGGCGGTTCCGTGTGGTGACTGATGGATAACCTGTAAGTGATCACTGGTATCCAACAATTCGTCTTTTTGGTTTTGGTTAGATGATCTGACACGGTTCTATTAGTTTAATGTCCCACACATAAGATTAACTAGACCCTCTGACACTCTTTTGTTTTTTCACATGTAGCTAGGGAATGTGTCTTGGTCTTTAAAATCCATTAGGCCCTCCTCCTACCTTTCTGTGTTTATTAAAGAATAATGGGCTACATGTAAGAACATTTCCTTTTGCGAATTTTAGCGTCTCACAATTTGCGAGTTGCAAAAGGAAATGTATTAATGTGTCTCAGACACATTTTGTGATTCCCAATTGCGTCAAAAATGACCTGCCTCATCAATATTCATGAAGCAAGTCATAATTTGCGACCCATTGGGAATGGGCAATAACACAGTGAAGGTGGCCTGCTGGGTAGCAGACCCCATGTCTGTGCTTGGTTTGCATTTTGTTTTTTAATGCAGCCGTTTTCCTTAAAGGAAAATGTGATGTGTTTGAAGTAGGAGGCACACTACCAATGTTTTGCAACCTCATTCCGGTTGCAAAACAATCGTACATCTCCTGTGACTTGCTATTAGGAAGGGATGCCAATGGCATGCCCCTACCTAACAGGGACTCGCAAACCCTATTTTACTATATGAAAGCAGAGGGCGCACTTTCATTGTAGAGGCATGAATGTTGTACCTGCGTCACAGAACACAGAGATCAGAAGAAAGAAAAGAGGATTTTAGCCCCTTTCACCCCACCACAATCATCTGCTAGGTATGGAAATGAAAGAGGTACCAGTTCTCGAGCCTACTAGCCTTAAAGGTAACTCAGAAAACCTTGCAGGTCAGTCCCTCAGAGAAGACTGATCGAGGAATGCGTAGTCATGTCAGGTTTGTACCTTGTGAAGGCTGAGAGGCTGGTACAGTCCTACTGCGTGGCTACAAGTCAAACATGTGCCAATTAAAGGTCGATCGGGCTGGGGCAGCCCTACCAGCTAATTGGCTGGTTCGTGTCAGATGTTTACTGCTTGAAGGCCTGTAGGGCTGGGGCAGTCTTACTGCCTGCCAGGCTGCATGTCAAGGATGTCCCTTTTCACCTTGGGTAAGGCTTCGGCAGTCCGCGTGCTAGTCTACGTGCCAGGTTTGAGCCTACCGACAGCCTGTCATGGCCACCACGCATATCGTAAAGTACGTAGGGCCGCGTTCAGGCACAGGGTTCCTGGCTGGGAGGGAAGGTGGGGGAGGCGGGGAGCTGGGCAGAGGGGGCTTCTTGCTTTAAATCCTTCCTCTGTGCAGTGACCTCGCCATGCGGAGAGCATTAAGATAAACTGCTATAATCCCGGATTCATCCATTCCCATTACAAAGGGCCCAGTGAACGCCTGAGAAGGCCTCCCGCCTGCGCGCGACCCGCCTGGAGACAGGCCGAGGAAACCCCGTGGGTTCTTCGCCCCGCCGTCCCCCCTAATGGCCACTAACAAGCGGGTTCACCGAACAAAGAAAGGGTGCCGCTTAGTTGGTTGCCGATTCGGTGCAGATGGCACAGAGAGGGCTTGCCCGCAGCTGTTTTAGCTGAATCTCGAAGAGTGAGAGGTGAACCACCAGGGCCGCAGGAGGAGAGCACGTGAGCCGGCCCTCTCCAAAGCCCACTGCGGTCACTGTCAGGGAAGCAAATGCATCTCTCCCCATCTACACCTGCTGCAGTTATATCTCCACCTCTGCCCGTCTACACCTCCAATCATCTTTGCTCTCCACCTCTGTCCAGCTTCAGCCCTCGCCACCAGGCCTGGATTGGTTATTCTGCACTCCATTTTCCCAGCGGGCTGTAGCGTAGGTGGCTACTTTCAGAGCAGGCTGGACTGCCATAACCCAACTGTGCCCTGTGACCCCATTCTCATAGTGAACATTATAACTAGGGCTAACTTTGGTTTCCAGCAGAGCCCTAATTCCCATCTTTTTTTAAAAAAAATGTTTTTCCTTTTTAGTTTTATATAACGAGCACTAGCACAGTGCTCGTTGCTTATGCAGCACGCATGACGAGCTGAGCTCGTCATAAGCACGGGGGCGCTGTGCGCGCCCCCCCCACCCCCCACCTCACCCCCCCCCCCCAGCACAGCGGGGGAATGTGCCCAGCAGGGAAGGTGTGTTAAACTTGTTTATTCTTGTTTAATTATTTAGAGTATGTTAAGCAATGCCAACCACCAATCAAGGATTGTGTGGTTTGCAATGAGTAGGGACCGGTGGCCTGCACTAAGGAAGGCCCTCTCATCCTTAATGTCCCCGCCACAGATTTCTACAAGGCCAAGCACCAGTCAGTGCAAGTGGGGCTCATGTAACACCCTGGTAACGCAACGTACTGACATTTATAACAGACATAAGCAGGTAATTACAGCTGAGAACCTCTGCTTTAGTGTGCGACTATTGATTGCACGCAACAGAAGAGTAACTCATTGATCGGGGCTAATTACTAGGAGCAGCGCAACGTTCTTGAGTTCAGCCAATCTGATGCTACTCTAATGGACCCAATATTTTGGGATCGTCCCCTTCCAGGGCTGTGGGTTCTGGGACAGACCATCATGTAGTCATTTCAAACTATATTAGGACAAGTGCGCTAGAGGAGGAGGTGCAATCTATGTATAACCTGGAAGCTATAGACTTGCATCCTGATTGGACAGAAACATCCTTAACATTTCTGAGGTCAATAAACTGAGCTACAGGCCTGCTGGTTCAATATTTGTATATAGGGTTTGTAAAGTGCCCACATTTGTGTAAAACTATTTCAGAGTTTTAAGGTGGAGACTGAAAGGGCGGAGGCTGAACAACTACACAGGGGAAATGAGGAAGGTTGTAAGACGTCATGTGTCCATATGCAGGGTAAAAGGGTGTGCTTCCAGGACCTGTAATGAGATCTGGTTTGAGACCGAACCAAGTCCAAGATTGTGGACCTCTGTAAGTGCAGGCCTTCCAAGAAAGCAAGTATTAAACCATGAAGTAATGTGTGCAAGAGACATTGAGCTTGTCGTCTGTGCACATTCCTTGATGGGTAGCCACTGCAAGAATGCATAAGTTGAAGTTATTTAATGGAAGCACCGTAAGCTGATTAATAAGTGAGCAGAACATTTCTGTGCGTCTGGTGTGATGTTTGTGTTTTGGGGGATTCACATATAGGTGCTCTTGCAGTGGTCGAGATGTGACATTATCATGACCAGGACCAATAGTGATCTTTATTACGAGAAGTAGTAGGAGACTGTCCTAAAAACATAACGAAATGGGTATGTGGCTCTCTTACCAGATTGGTATCTGAAATGACTGCTATGTATTTACATCTTATGCTAAGATGTGTGACAGGTGCCAGCCGGTACTCCTATAAGGAGGACAGATAGAAAGAAGGCTAATTATTGTCACAGACAAAAGACATTGTCGCTAAAAAAAAGTATGATTAAAAATATGAAACTTTTGGTTTGCACAGTTTCTGGAGCACCGTTCCTGCGCTCATCCCAGAATTTCATTACTCTATAGGCTTTTTACCCATGAAAATTAAAGCGAGAGGGAACTTTCTTAGCCAACAATCTCTTTTAAAAATGTAACTTAAGTACTTTTCCCTTAAATTGATTTCCGCTGGTCAAAATTCAGCAAGATGCTAAATCTTTTCAGAAAATAGGCTACATAGACGACATAAAAGATTTTTGGGGTACTTAATATTAAGGTCCCAAACTTCTACAGTTGGAGTGCACAGTTAGCAAAAAAAATTAAATGAGACAATAATCTGGACGTTGGGCTGTAGGCTAAACTAGGTAATGTTACCTATCGATTGCATACGTATGCATTGATTAGGTGGAATATTGATTGTCCATGACATTCATTAAATTCAACTCAGATGAGTCTAGACTGAAGTATGTGTTTGTGACTTTATTGTCCTTTATTGTACTGCTCCGCCAGTCCCAAACGGGGTTCCGCCCAGGCCAGGGCACAGACACCGCCCTCCTCGCTGTCATAGAGGAAGCAAGGTGCATTTTGGATTCGGGAGGATCAGTGGCAGTGATCCTCCTGGACCTCAGTGCTGCCTTTGACACGGTGGATCACCGTGTCTTGCTCCATAGGCTGGCTGAGGCGGGACTCGGGGGCACAGCGCTGGCCTGGCTGGAGTCTTTTCTTTCGGGCCGCTCCTTTCAGGTCTGGGATGGCTGTTCACGATCTGACCCTCTTCCTCTGGTAAACGGGGTTCCTCAGGGCTCCTCCTTGAGCCCTACCCTTTTTAATGCCTATATGGCCCCATTGGAAGAGGTAATTGCCCCTTTTGATTTTAAGATCGTCAGCTACGCGGACGACACGCAATTGGTCGTCTCTTTATCGCACCTAGACCAACACCCAGACAGCCTTCTACACTGCCTCCAGAAGATCCATCACTGGATGTGCGAATCCTCGCTCAAGCTAAATGGGTCTAAGACAGAGGTCATGTTGATGGGGAAAAAATGGACATCCATTCCTCCATCTGTCTGGCCCGACTCCCTGGGCGAGGTTCCCACCCCAAAGAAAGAACTCAAGAGCCTAGGGGTCTGGCTTGAACCAGACCTCACCTTGAAAACACAGGCCACTAAAACCGCCGGCACCTGTTTTGGACTTATGCGGTCGGTCCGCAAGATTCTCCCCCTCCTTCCCCCCCTCTCCAGGAAGCTACTGATCCAGGGACTGGTTCTGGCCCGCCTGGACTATAGTAACGCTCTCTACCTGGGAGCCCCGGAATCTACCCTGGGAAAGTTGCAACGAACTCAAAACGCTGCCGCTCGTCTGCTGCTTGGGCTCCCCTCTAGGTCTTCTGCAAAACCTGCCCTTAAAACACTCCACTGGCTACCAGTGCGGGAGAGAATAGAGTTTAAGGCTATGTGTATCGCCCATAAGCTCATGAACGGACAAGACCCAGCCATTCTTAAAGAAATGGTCACCCCGTATAAAGCTTTGAGATCCCTAAGGTCGGACAACGAACATCTGGCGAATGTCCCTAAGTTTAGGAGATCACGTACCGGAGGCCGTCGCTTCTCTGTTAAAGCTGCCACTCGGTGGAACCAGCTACCCCGCAGATTGCGAATGGAACCCTCATATTTGGCCTTCCGCAAACAACTTAAAACGCTGCTATTCCCCAATTAGTGAGTCCAACTCTACCCTCCCCCCTTCTGAGCCATCCTACAGTTCACAGCGCGGGGATGCCTTCGGGTCACCAGGCGCTCTACAAATCCTTAAATAAATAAAAAAAAAAAAAAAATATTGTTCAGGGAAAACAACTCATGTAGATTGTGTCTCATTTCATAAGTGGGCTCTCCGCTAGTAAGAGAAATCCAGACTGTACTTGCTGATGGGTAGAGAGAGGGTTGAAACTTATAAACCCAGATGTTCAAGTTCCCTGGTACAAGTGCTTGTCTCAATAGAGTTAGTAGATATTGGGCCAGATCATGTAGATCAATGGAGAAAGAAGCAATCAACTTCAGCGAGTGGCAGTTTATTGAATACACAAGATGGAAGGTAGTCGGGTTTTTGATGAGGGCCTGCAAGACCGATACTTAGCGTGCCATTTGTGGCCCTTAATGGCACTGACTGGGAATTGGCAGACCAGCTACCTACCTGGGCCATGGTCTTGGGCTACTGCTCAATGAGAAGGTCATGGATGTTGTAAGCACATTTTGGTCAAACTGTGTAGAGAGGATGCTGTTTTTTGGAGGTGAGGGCAGTATTCAGAATATATTATACCTCTTGTATCTGCCATGATGCACATTCTTTCCATATAAATTATTATTATTATTTAGTTATATTGATGTTAATTGAATTAACCTTGAAAGAGTACGTTGGACACAACGAGATTGGCCACTGCAAGCAGCACATTCAGCAGTTCATAAACTAAGCACGTGAGATCAGTCCTTGGTTTGTTTTCTGTACTTGCTTTGGCTGTCTAGCTGCATTGGAAATTATTTCTTGTTCTGGCAGTTCACTGTGGTTCAGAGGGGCAGACAGCACATGTATGGTGCTCTGTGCATTTGAGTTTGCAATGCAGGCTGGGGTGTAACTGGTATTTGATATGTAGCTGATTGTTTTTGGTCAGCATCTTACAGCCACTTCAGTGCTTAATTTGGAAAAGAATAAGTGCCGGGGCAAAGCTCAAAGCTTTGCTCAGTGTGGCTGGTGCTATCAAAGCTCAGTGTGCCAGATACCAAACAAAGCTTCATAGTTTTGCTTCCCCATGCCTGTGTATTTCACTCAGACACTCTGCTTCTTCATCTCACTCTTGCAGGTTCTTTTGCATCCCTGCTTTCTCCTGTTGTCACTGTTTTTCAGTCTCTCTTGCTCGTTCCCTTCCCCTTTAGTGTTTTTCTCTGTCCTGCTTTGGATCAAAGTCTGTTGAGGAAAAATAAGTGCAGGCTCCCAGAAAAGAGTGTTGGTGGGCCGCACCTGCAACCACCGGCTCAAATTAAGCACTGAGTTACCCCAATGTGTTTGGTTTAATCTGAAACCATTTATTAGAGTTAGGAAAAGGCTGCGCTAGCTCATGAAATAATTGACCTTTTGTTAATAAAATATCGTAAGATGGCTTCGAGTCTTTTCCCTGTCTGTTATATATGGCGCCTCTGAGTATCTTGTTTGCATCTCTTGCGGAAATTGTGTACTCAGCCCCCTCTCGCTCTTTGCTGCAGTTACTCAATTGAGTCTTTCCATGAACTTCTTCTTCGATGTTATTAATTTAATTATTTTGAAAAGAATTCGCTTGTGACAGGAAACCGCTTTGTAGCACTGGAGGTGTCATACTGGACAAGTTATCAAGCTGGTAAAACCCTTTTTCTGGAAGATGTGAGGCCGCTCTGACTGCTCCAATCCAGTATTGGGCCTGATTCGAACTATACCCAAAGGGGCCCATGGTCCTTCTTGAAAGCTGCCAGATTTGGTTGGGTTCTAAAGTCGGATGCGATCTGTCCAGGAACTTTGCTCCCAACCCTCACTTAGACCAATGTCTGTGAGACTCGCATTTAAACTTAAATGATCAGATTTGTTATACTGGACGTTTGTGATTGATTAGATCTATATTTTGGAAAAATATCTTGTGTGCACTTTCAACCATGGCCCTACCCTGCTTTAAAAATGTTGCATAAATATAGGCCTTCATTAATTGTGCCACCTGCAGCCAATCTGGGGCCTTCATTAGCGATTTAATGTGGGTTGATGTATTTTATCCCGGCACGCCTTCTGGAAGGCGCTTTTATGGATTCAACGCCCAAATCTGAACTTCTTAATGTTTTTCTTGATCTTCCACTAAGAAATGGAGCTGGAACGCACCTCCTCTCTTGTAGTGTATTCACACCCTAAACTATTTCGTTGTCTTGCTGAGTCTTTCCTCCTGTTGCAGACTATACAGATTTAAGTGCTTACATCCCTAGGGCAGTATATATTTAAGTGTTTATATCCATAAGGCTGTATAGATTTAAGTGCTTGCCTTCCTGGGGTAGTATAGGTTTAAGCGCGTCCATCACTGGGGCACTCTAGGTTTAAGTGCTAACATCCCTAGGGCAGTATATAGTTAAGTGTTTATATCCCTAAGGCTGTATAGATTTAAGTGCTTGCCTTCCTGGGGTAGTATAGGTTTAAGTGCGTCCATCACTGGGGCACTATAGGTTTAAGTGCTAGCATCCCTGAAGGCAGTAGGAATACCTTGCAGCCTATTAGGACTGTGCAATAAATCGAGATTAAGCTGGACACGTTTAATGATTTTATAGATTACTTTCTGTAATTTGTGTCATGGTCACTATGTAATCACATCCCTGGTCCAGAGCCAATCCCTCTATTGGATATCTGGATATCTGAAAAGCAGGAAAGGCTTCGCACCACTGCAGCAAGTGTTAAACACAGTCCTGCTAATGAGGAGAGGGGTTCCTGTGCAGTGAAACCTCATTACAAATAGATTGTATGTCTTATCTCTTCGACATGCTCATTATCGCTCATTTAGCGCCAAACCCTGGTGAACACTGATTTGCCGGATCAGTGCTGTGGAATCCCTGCCGTCCTTTCAAGGTCACGGCAAGTGTGGGACGATCTCAGTATTATTAATACTATCACGGCATTTATTTAGAAGAATCTATCAATTCAGTTGTCACTTGGTACTTAAAAACAGCACTCTATGATGTGGTGAAGGTCGAGGCACGCTGCTGTCTGAGGGGGCGCAGCGCCTTTGTTCTAGATTCCGGAAGTGCTCACTTCTTGCTGTGGATTCACAGGGAACTCTACTGCGTTTATATGAATGAGAGGCGCTTCCTGTTCTGAACTGAGGGGGCACTGTGCTGTTCTAGATTCAGGAAGTGCTCACTTCTTGCTGTGGATTCACAGGGAACTCTACTGCATTTATATGAATGAGAGGCGCTTCCTGTTCTGAACTGAGGGGGCGCTGTGCCTTTGTTCTAGATTCAGGAAGTGCTCACTTCTTGCTGTGGATTCACAGGGAACTCTACTGCATTTATATGAATGAGAGGTGCTTCCTGTTCTGAACTGAGGGGGCACTGTGCTGTTCTAGATTCAGGAAGTGCTCACTTCTTGCTGTGGATTCACAGGGAACTCTACTGCATTTATATGAATGAGAGGCGCTTCCTGTTCTGAACTGAGGGGGCGCTGTGCCTTTGTTCTAGATTCAGGGAGTGCTCACTTCTTGCTGTGGATTCACTGGGAACTCTACTGCATTTATATGAATGAGAGGTGCTTCCTGTTCTGAACTGAGGGGGCGCTGTGCTGTTCTAGATTCAGGAAGTGCTCACTTCTTGCTGTGGATTCACAGGGACCTCTACTGCATTTATATGAATGAGAGGCGATTCCTGTCCTGTACTGAGGGGGCGCTGTGCCATTGTTCTGGGCTGGTGCAGGAGTGCTGTACAAGGACGTCATTTGCGAGACCGAGGCTGGCACATTGGAAAGCCTTTTTGCGCCCCTTGCACTGTCCTTTATACCTACGGGGTCTTATTTCAAGTTTAGTGGAAGGAGTGCTCCATCAAAATGCAGCGGATAGCCCACCACCGTATCCCAAGTTTGTTTTTTTGGTGTAGTTTTTTATATATATATATATATATCAGAGCACTTTAAATGAGCACCAGTTGCACTAGAGATGGATACATTCTTTTTTAGGCATGGGGAGATTAAATGATTTGCCCAGAATTGCAGGATCTTTGAGCCTCTAGCCGGTTTCGGACCTTGTTCCCCAGCTTCAAGTCGGCAGCCCTAGCCGTTAATCCACACCTTCTCCCTTTAGCTAACCAGTACATCCACCACATTTGTCATGAAGTATCCCATCTGCAAAACTCTAAATAAGGTCCCTGTTCTCCGGTGCCATGAAGGCAGCGGGAGCTGAAAGTAGAGGGGGCCTATATAGCTCTGTTTACTTTCCGTGGTTTCCACTTCTTATACGTCCACCAGCCTCACAGCAGCAAGTAGCAGACTGTTGCAGGGCCATGGGTAGGGCAGAGGTCAACCCTCCAATGTCACCTCTGTAGACCATAGCATTTTTATGTATCATCCACCATCCTGCTGCATTTCTCATTCTTGGCTGAGCGATCTTATTGCTTCTTCTGAAAACTTGAGCCACATGCAAGAAAGAGCTCTGTTGGCACCTCTTGGAGTCCGGATCAGAAGTCATCTCTCTCTCTCTCTCAGTTCCAGATTCATCCACGTGCTTCATTGTCTGTAATCTGTAGGGGGCTTCAGGCGCACTTCTCACGCAAGGTTCATCAAACACTGACTTTTATGTTATCCTGTGGCCTCGACCTGAGCTAGGCAATGGGGTGTGGAATTAAGTAGTAGAAACTATTAAAAAAAAGACTTGAGTCTCTATGGCTCAACTTGTGAGCTTGGAGCTCAGGTCTGACCCAGACTTGAAACACTTCATTCAGAGTGACTATGCCCGCTACCTTTCCTCTAACTCCACTGGGGTAGAAACTCTCCTTTGGTCAAACAATTAGATCCTTTCCTTTTATTTAAGCCATTGAAAATGATTCCCCTCCTTCAATGCCTCCAAGTAAAATGTCTCCCTCTCTCCAAAAGAGTCACTGAGTCTGAGTGAGTGCTGCCTCCAAGGTCTCCCAGTAACTGATCTACCACCTCTCCAGGAGGGTCACTGAGCGGGTGCTGCCTCCAAGGCCTACTGCTCACGGCTCTTCCCCTCTTCTTCCCCACTCTCCTGCCCTCTCGGAGGGTCACTAAGTCTGAGTGAGGGTGAGTCTGTCCACGGAGTTTTGTATAATCTGGAGTCTTCTGTTTAGTTGAGAGTTGATTCCGGCATAGCAAATGTTGCTGTAGTCCAGCTTGCAGGTGATGAGGGTTTGGTTGACAGATCTGCGAGTGTTGGTGGGGAGACATTTGAAGATCTTTTTGAGTGAGAGGAAGGAGAGGAGAGGAGAGGAGGCGGAGTCTGCATTCAATTTCACCTGCCATGGTGAGTTGGTTGTTGATTGCTATTCTGAGTTTCTGTAGCATGGGTTGCCAGCAGCCGGTGCAAGACCAGTATCGCGGCACAATTTTCCATTTGTGCCCCTTATTTTACGCCCCTAGTTATTTTGCGCGCGGGGCAACCACCCTTGTGTCCCCGCCCACGCTTTGCCACTGCATCCAAGTTTGGCAGGTCACCAAGTAAAATTCCAGAGCGAGGAATCTTTGCTGATGATTACTACTTCCATCTTGTCTGTGTTGAGCTTGAAGCAGTTGTTTTTTTATCCATCTGGCAACCTTGGTCAGACAGAGAGATTGGTCTGGGTCGTTGGTGTCTTATCAGAGAGGTAGAGTAAGAGCTGGGTGTCGTCAGCATGGGATGAGATGTTGATTCCGGGAGTGTGGTACAGTGTGGGGCTGCCTTTAGTCCTAGTTCATCGCGGCTCAGTAGATGACTGGTTAGCCTTGGGCAGACATCTGGCTTCTATGGTCAGTGCACGTCCTAGGCCAATGTCGATGCTGTGAGCTGATTGTCCTGCTGTGACACAATAACGCTGAGTGAATGAAGGACTTGCCGCAGTGATTTCTATACAATAATTCGATCACAGGTTTAAATGATTGCATTTCAAATTCAGCCTTTCATCCTTCAGAGGCCTAGACAATGAGCACTAGAATGACAGAACGAAAACCTATTAGGTTCCAGGAGAATATTCTGTTTTAGTCTGCCCTTTATAAGCGGGTAATAACAATATTAAATTGTCAGACGGCTGCCTCTAGCTGTGCTGATGATCAATTACTTGCAGGGCGCCTTGGCTAAGAACCCTCGCTCCAGCACCTCCAGCAAGAGAGGGACCTGCTTGTTTCCCAGCCAGACGCTGCGTTTCCCTGCCAGGGACAGCTGTGCCGTCTTCCTGCCGCTTGGCTGAGTCTGTGAACAAATTGGAGGAAATTGAGAATATCACTGGAGGCCTCAGTCGCTTCCCTGAGCATCTTTTCCTAATTTTAGCTCCCTCCCTTGGAAGCAAGACAGAGCATAGTCTGCTTTCCAAGGCGCACGTTGCTTTGTTCAGACTTTACTACGGCACGGAGGATCTTCTAGGCACTCATGAAGAAAACCATGCAGGATCAGGTGATTTTTTAAATATCCATTTACACTATTGTACAGTATTCTAGAATGTAGATAGTGCTTCATACCCCCGTTGAGGTTTCAAAGCGTTCTGATTCAGATTGAGTTTGGGGGTCTTCGTTTTGGAGCACATGATTTATAGGGTGTTGTACTGAGGTTGATATTTAGGATATGCTGGGGACAGTGGGAGGGTTTAAGATGTGCTGGAGTCATGGTGAGGCAAATTAGTACTTATGCATTGGGATAAGGTGAAAAGTGTGAGCAAGATTATCATTGGCCTCTACTTTGATCCATTGAACACAAATATTGTAGATTGCAGGGAAATCCTGATGATGTACCCAGGTACCTTAAGAGGATTGATGGACGTGCAGAAAGGCACATTTACAGTGATGATCTTGATGCTGCATTGCTATTGGCTACTTCGTTATTCCCTGTCCGTCCATCTGTATTGTCTTTGAAATGTCAACTAAGATGGCAGCAGATGCTTGGGCCAATGCTTCATTACTACTGGGAGTTATTTTGATTAGCATTCCCTTCCATGGATGTTTGACTCCTCTATGCCATCACAGAAGAGGACCAATCTACATGCACATCAGTGTTGTCAGCAACACAATAACCAGTGGAACCTATTAGCTAGATCAAGCATCCCTCCCACATTGAACACATGCTAGTTGGGCCATGATTCGGGCTTAAGTGGGAATCTCTGATGACATTCTGTAGACCCTAATCACAAAAACCTAGCAATAAGATAAACTTGTACACTCCTGAATGCACTATATCGTCCTCCGCTAACGTCTTCTTGAAGTTCCTCGAACACTCTAAAGATCAAAAGAAAAAGAAAAAAGCGTTGCAAGGACAACGTCCTTGGTGGGAGACACGAACCAATGCTTCTTTAGATAAAAAGTCATCAGTCATCTTTTCTGAAGCCTCTTAGTGTTAGAACGTGCCTTTAGGCCAACTGTATCCAACATAGGTTCAGTAGCACCAGATCCATGGCATACTTTCAGGAAAATCATTGACCCTGCACATATACATCCATTGTAAGTTTGTTTTATGTTCATACCCTGAAAATTTGCCTTTCTCCCCCTTTCCTGGACCTATGTTGGAAAGAGGGTTTATTAAGGTTATTTCATAGTGCTGTGCAACTAATTGTCTTTTGGTTTATGCATTCATCTACCGAATGTATCCACCCATTTTTCTATTCACCCATCCACGCACGCACACACCACCCGTTCATCCACCCGTCCCTACCCATGAAGGATTGAGGAAGAGGAGTCAGCTGCCAGTCTGCAGGGTGGTTAAGAGAAGGAAGACATGGGTGGTCCATGGCTAGTGGGGAAAAAGGCGGGAAGATAAATGACGAGATTCTCTGTGAAAATTTCCAAGCCATTTGCCACCCCCTGTTGCCAGCCGCCCAAATCCATCTCATCTATCAGCCAGAGACTCAAGCGAGAAGGATATCATTACCTCGGTCCGGAAGCACTAATCCATTTTGGAAAATCAATAGCCAGCCCCCGTGGGGGGAAGAGGTAATCATTACGAAGAGATTTAAAAGATGACAAAACGGAGCGGACGCAGGCATCCGCATAAAATCACCTGCGGTACGTTCTCGCCATTAGCCACTGTTTCTGTCGCTTTTCAATTGCAGAGAACGACAAGGCTTTCTTGTTAATGTTATTATAATTATTATGGCCATTGATGATGATAGTAGTAGTAGTATTAGTATTAATAATAATAAAAATGATAATAATAAACATTGTATTAATTTTTATTGTTATTATCATCATTACTATTAGGGTTTTATTCGTATTAGTATTACAAGTAATATTGTTGAGGGGGCCTGGCTTAGTGCTGCACTAAGGTAGCAGCACTTTGTCTCTGCTCCACTCTCCGAAGGAAATATCCTACAGCAATTCCCAGTCCGATGCATGTTACCTGCTGGTTTGGGACATGAAGCAAGGCCCTGCACCCTAGCTCGATGCGGGCATGGCCGGGACCCCTCACGGCGCTGGACCCGCAAAGGCCGGAAAAAGACCACCTGTGCTGGGCCGCGCCGCTAGGCCGCCGACTGGTGATACCAGTCCCCGTGGCGCAGCATGCACGGGCGTCCTCATGGCTGCGCCCGTTGCTACGCTGAGAGGGGGCAATTGGACGGCTGGCAGGGGCTATTCTGGTCGAAGACAGCCACTTGAAAGCACCGGTGCCCACATGAGTTCAGGCCATGGTCGCATCCTCCTCTGTCTGACATAGAGTGCCTCCATGTTGTGGGGTGGGCAGCCACCAGCAATGTGTAGACTATTGCCTGAGGACCTATGTTTTCTGTCATCCCTGCACCTACCCTGGCAGCAAGTGAAGCATCCCCTGCCTTGGCTTTCTATGTGACTCTACCTGGACGGATTTCGGTTAATGCCACGTGTACTAAGAAGACCCCATCCTACAGGCCGCAAAGGCACCACTGAATACCAGGGCTTTCCTCGGCTTTTCTAAGTTGCGCTGCCATTTCTTGGCCCTAGTCATGATGACACTCAGGTGACGCTCCCCCCTGGCACAGCTTGCTCAGCACCCCATTTCACCCTGATTTGCTTAATTAGCATTGTGTACTCGCTAGTTATCCGCTGGGAATGTGTGAAACAGACACTTAGTAGCAACACCTTACTTTGGAAGCCAAACAACAATCTCACCTGATAGCAGCCTCCACTGACCAGCAGCTGGAGGGAGTGGGGTGGTGGCGGAGACTTCTGGGTGGGATTGTGGGATGTGGTGAATTGAACTGAAGGCGTAAAGCATCTGCTTAGGAACCAGTAGTGCATGGAGGTATTGTATCAGTGTGTGGAGCTGTAGTAGGTGTGAGTAGCTGTGGTGTAGCTGTGCATTGAGGTGTTACACTAGTGCATGGAGGTGATGTGCCAGTGTATGGAGTTGAAGTAGCAGTGGGGGGAGGTGTTGTATCAGTGTATGGAGCTGTAGATGCAGGGGATGCATTCAGGTGTTACACTAGTGCTTGGAGATGTTGTACCAGTGTGTGGAACTGGAGTAGCAGTGGGTGGATGTGCTGTAGCAGGGCCTGGGGATGTTGTTTCAGTGTATGGCGTTGTAGCAGCAGTGGTTAGAGGTGTTACATTAGTGTATAAACGTGTACATCAGTACATGAAGGTGTTACAGACAGTGGTGCACAGAGGTGCTGTAGCTGCGCACAGGGACATGTTAGCACTGTGTGTGGGTGTTGTGCAGCTGTAATCAGGTGTTGCAGTGGGACATGCCTTGGGTCTGTACAGAAATATTGCAGTTCTCCTTGGAGAGGTCAGACGACCTGCTCCTCTCTGATATGTAATGAAGAGGTTTATGTGTGTGTGGCAGTCTTATTGGAAATTTACTGAATCCACTGCGCTGCGTGGAAGAGTTGTTAAATACCCCAACGAGTTCTACCCCCCAGACCCCCCCTCGCGATGTAGGAAATTTATTGACGTTTCATTACACTCGTGGAAGTTTTACAACAATCTATACATCTTTATCGCGTCTTGGAACCATCTAGCCTTCCATTGAAGATCTTTCACATTCAGTGGAAGTCACGTGGTCCTCTGTGCAAATTTAGTGTGATTCCAATTTCCTCTTCAGCGTGTGCCTTGTGATGCTCCGTGAGCACTAAAGCACCGAGGAAACTCATTTACACCAGAGTTTGTGACGCACGCTGGTCCTCGTGGGCTGTGTCTGTCACCGGGTCTGTTGCATCACTTGGGCTGTGTTTTTATTATGAAACGATGGCGCTCCTTCCGTTGCCAGTACCTTTCCTTGCTCGCCCTCGGCTCTTGAGTTGGTAGCCATATTACATACGTGTTCCACTAACAGCTCTGCTGGCCTCTCACCTTGTAGAAAGGATGTCTCCGCTCCCTCAAGCTCACACCTGCATCATGTGCTCGGTGCCCTTAATTGCCCCTCCGAGGTTCTCGCTCGCGCCTAGTTTGCTGTTTCAAAGCTAAATTTGGAAGAAAAAAAAATATTTGAAGTGTGTTGTGTACCGTGCCTACACCTACAGGCTGTAATGAGCTAGTGGAAATAAAGGCTTTATTTATTGAATTCCGGTCTGGCTGACTCCTGGAATGGAAAATAGAAATTGTGTTCGCCCCATCGCGCAACACGCTCCATAATCCGCCATCTCGGTTATTAGGGAGCAGGTTATTGTGTTTCTTCAATTGATGCCCAAGGCCTGCGGGGTTTGCGCGGAAGTTTTTTTTCTTCTTCAAGTTACTTTTACTAGACAACCTCTGATCTCGGAAGCAGAGATTTAGTGTGACATATTGGAAAATTTCTCAGGAGGATAATTTTAAAATCCATGAAACAAGAAATAGTTTCAGACTCAGCTCAAACGAGATAATGTCCTACAACAGGGTGAGTTGGAAATCCGGTGCAATTGTAAATAACCAGTCTCATGCCAAGAGAGTGGTCACCTTTGTGAAGGAATGTGCAGCGCTATGTGAAGCGAAACATGCAACGCTTCTGTGCATCACAATGTGCAGCACTCCACTCTATTCATCAAAATGTGTAGCGCACCACTCTGTGCATCAGAATATGCAGTGCTCCACTCTATGCATCACAATATGAAACACGTCACTCTATTCATCAGAATGTGTAGCGTACCACTCTGTGCAACATAATGTGCAAAGCTCCATTCTGTGCATCACAATGTGCAGCGCTCCACTCTATTCATCAAAATGTGTAGCACACCACTCTGTGCATCAGAATATACAGTGCTTCACTCTTTGCATCACAATGTGCAACACTTCACTCTATTCATCAGAATGTGCAACACTCTATTCTGTACATCAGAATGTGCTACACTTCACTCTATTCATCAGATTGTGCAACGCTTCACTCTGTGCATCAGAATGTGCAACGCTTCACTCTATTCACCGAAATATGCAACGCTCCGATCGGTGCATAATAATGTGTAGCGCCCCACTCTATTCATCGAAATGTGTAAGCACACCACTCTGTGCTTTAGAATATGCAGTGCTCCAATCTGTGCATCAGAATGTGCAACGCTCCACTCTGTGCATCAGAATGTGCAACGCTCCACTCTGTGCATCAGAATGTGCAACGCTCCACTCTGTGCATCAGAATGTGCAACGCTCCACTCTGTGCATCAGAATGTGCAACGCTCCACTCTGTGCATCAGAATGTGCAACGCTCCACTCTGTGCATCAGAATGTGCAACGCTCCACTCTGTGCATCAGAATGTGCAACGCTCCACTCTGTGCATCAGAATGTGCAACGCTCCACGCTGTGCATCAGAATGTGCAACGCTTCACTCAGGTGTTTCCGAATGTGCAACTCTCCACTCTGTGCATCCGAATGTGCAACACTTCACTCTGCATCAGGATGTGCAGAGCACCACTCTCTTCAATTTTAAGCTGCGAGTTCCACTCCGCATGCCTCAAACTGAATTGTCTCTCAGCTCGAGCCTCGACCCACAGGAGGAGAGCATGAGAGCAGGGGTTAATGATGGAATACCAATTCATGGGGACAGTGAGAAACTGACCGTGAGTTCAAACGCTAGAAGTGACAGTGCTGGAAGACTCAGCTCCTGATGATCTATATAAAACTGGTGAGGTACAATTATACCGTGAAATTGGACCGTTTTTTCTTTTCTCTATTTAGCTTCTCGGTAAAAACTATTTCTTATGAAGAAACCTCTTCTCCTAACCTCGTCGAAGTTAGGAAATGATCTGTTCCGTTCTCACCTAGGAATAAGAGTTACTATAGTAATTTCCTGTGGTAAAATGTTCACCCTTTACAAGGTGGGAGAGGGTCAAAGCGGAGTTTCCAAATTATAAAAAATTGTCAAGTTTTTGGGTGCTCACAGCCGTTCGAGGCAAACCACACCTTGATTCACCCAATCCCCATCGTTCTCACAACTAATCCCCTACACACACTTGTTATCTCCTCCGCTAGCAATTCGGCAAAATCAACCAAATTCCCAATCAAGAGAAATAAAAGTCAGATTACAGTCTAGTTAACACAGACTTTCTAACTGAACACAGTACACCTTTCCCCCTTCCTCCAGGACACTAGGGCCTCTTCACCTTGTTCCCTGGGTGACCCAAAGCTGTCAGGGCCCAGGGCTTCTGATTCACTGTACTGGTCCCAGTTCAATTGTTAAGTTCACTAGGGCTACTTTGACCCTAATATATTACAATGAGTGGCTCTTTTGAAAGGCTGGTCAGGGCCCTCCATTCCCAATGGAGTTGTACTCCACAGGAACCTGGCGGCCTCCTTGTTAGTGTGAGGACTCGTTTGTCTTTTGGGGTCTGCAGCACCGATTTCAAAGGTGACAACTGCAAGAGGCTAAAGGTCCTACGTTCATCTGGAGTCTCGCCTGCTGATGGATGGGGTCAGGATTTGGCCTAACATCAAATAGATTTTTTAATCCAAGCCCAGTTGTGTCCGTGTGTCCCAAAGGGACCTCCGTGTCCTCATTCATGCGTTGGGATCTGGTCTGCATCAGGAATCTCAAAGTAGAGTCTTCTTAATTGATAATAGGCGAATAGGTTACAGTTCAAGATGTTTATCAAGGGTGAGGTCTAGGAATTTTAATTAAGGAACCAATGTAGACGAAATTCTATCGGCAAGGATGCTTTGCAGACAGAAAAAGAAGACATTCTGTCTTGAATGAACTAATGCTTTGACAGAAGACATTCAGCTCTCCTGGGAGTCAAGATATTGTGCCAGCTTCAGGGGTCTTTGACAGTAAAGGGGTCTTTGAGTGTAAGGTATAGCGAGTCCCACTGGAATTATCTGGTTTCACGCCTCCTGTGTTTTCTGCGTTATTATGGATTTTAAATGTGTTCCTCATAATCCACTACCTGCTGTAGATTTCAACAAAAACATAGTTTGCAACTCAAATGGTTAAAATAAAAGGTGTTAAAGAAATAGTATGTGCAATGCCTTGCTGCTTCTAGAACTTTGCAGAAGTCTTCATTGCTGTGTTCAGGCAAGAACGAGGTGAGAAACTCGCTCCCGTTGTATTAATATATCTAATGGAGGGATTATGGAACACGCTCTTGTGAGCAGCAGGATGCAAAGGCAAACACCCTAAGTATTTAAATACATTTCAAACAGTGAGAAAGGAATGCTGTGTTCTTTGCCATTAAGTATTTTGTTTCACAGTTTCAGCAAAATCCAGTAGTTATTTTAAAGCGACACTCGGAATTTACAAGAGTCCCAAAGGTATTGCACCTCCTAAAAGGTTTTGATGTCTGCAAAATGGAAAAAGATTACTTTATTAGGAAGCTCTATTTTTAACTGCACTGGAGTCTATTTTGTATCAATGCCTATTTGTGCTGAAATGAGAAATGCAACAGAGTTCACCTTTAAACATTGAATGACGTCCATAATGTGTCTCTTCAAGCCTCCCCGATTGTTGCATGGTTTCAGTGGCCCCTCCTGGGTGTAGCTGAGTTTAGTCAACATAATGGTGGCTGGTGATCTCAGGGTGCGTCTTGATCCCGGGTACCGTGCACAGAATGCAAGAACAGCAGCAGGTATAGAGTCGTGTTCCTATGAGTCGTCTGAGGTAGCAGACCTGGAGGGCTCACACTGCCGCAACTGTTAATAGAGTGAACGAAGGAAAGCTGCTAGGACTGACAAACTTAGAGTGAGGTGAGAAGTGACTCATTATCCACCATGCAGTGCTTACACTGAAAAAAAAGAAGTGCCAGGGCTCTCATCAGAAAGCCTCTGAAGCCTGCCCCACTCATTGCCACAGGTGGCAGTATATGCACTCTTCCCCAACACCACTTCAAGTATGGCACTTCGGACTATTCCAGGCCCCCACATCTATAAGAATGGCTTGGGTGGCCAATATTAGTGAATTTAATGTAAATTGAATTAATAAACAGCTGTGTTTTATAGAGATGAGCACTAGAACAAACAGCGCCCCCATGTGGCAGACTGTTATAAGACACAGTGTTGTCAATTAAGTGCCGGTGATGAGCACTGCTGACCACTGGCACAAATTAAGCACTGCCTCCATGTCAAAAGCTGATATTAGCTTGCAAAGCACCAGCAGGCACGCTCGATAGCATCACCATCGTCAACTGTAAGGTAAGTGACATTCAGAACCTGTTTCCATGCTGTATGCAGGTCTGAATCTCAAACGTGTGATATTAGTAGGTTGTGTTTTGCAAAAGCAGTTACATTGCTACAGCTTTCTCACGTGGCTTTCTAGAAAGATGAGCTTGGAGACCGGGCAAGGTTTTTGAAAGCATTTTCAAGAATGTGTATCTTTAAGCAACATGGTGTTTTGCCCTGCTTTGAGGCTCAGGGGTAAATAACTTGCTGAAAGGCAACATTGATGGTTGGAAGGAAATTAGATGTGAACGCTAATTCTGTAGGATGCTGAGTTTCTGTAAGAACCTTTGTCAAAGCAGCCGGAAAACAGAAGCCATTGAGAGAAGTTGAAGCCAAGACCAGGTTTGATTGCAGCAGTGCGTTTTCTTGATTCTTGGAGTGTCCAAGCTATTTTTTAATTTTTATGAGCAAATCAATATGTTTGCGTATGATAAGAATGTACTTGTTTCGGGCACAATTAATTGTGAACGAGGTAAAAACGCCGTCTTGGCAGCTTGGTGGAGTGTTTTACAATCTCAAATCAAGTTCTTGGATAGCTGGGAGAAGTGTCATCTTTGTTTTTGTGCAGTAGTGCTTTGGTATCAAGAACTAGGGTTCCATGAGATTCCTCCTGGTTTATAGTGTCTTTAACGATTCAGGAGATTGCAGAGCACTTTGGTTGATATTGTGGTGCCTACTCTTTGATTTCGTTCATGAGAGTATTATAGGGCAGAGAATTGTACTTTTTGCAGGACACATTTGGATGCTAATCGAACAGAGGATTATCTTTGTGGTTTCGTTGCTGTAGAAGTTGGCAACATCTTTAGTTAATGTCTTGTGGATTAGCTAGGCAGGATTGCTTCCAATGCTGGAGATGGATCATTTCATGAGATATTTTATTAGGTCTTTTCAGGTTTTCAGTGGGTGGATTTGGCCTTCTCATTTACAGTGTGAATAACATTCTAGGGTAAATTGTGTCTTCAGACCATTGTTGGCTAGCCGTAGAGGATTACCAGATTGTATTGCTTCAGTGAGTGCAAATGCCTAGTGTCGCCTCCTCCTGCAAAGGTTGAGCTTCCGTTACTCAATGTCGGTGTCTACTTACATAGGGTTCCTATCCTGGAAGAACCAAGGACCAGGACACTGGCGGTAAGCAGCGATCAGGACCGTGCCTACCAACCACTTTTGATGTATTCTTCACCCTATGCAGAATCACGGAAGCATGTCTCGCAGCAATGTGTTCTGTTGCCAGCGCCCAGTCTCTCTGTGGTTTAACACCAGCAAAGTGCAAGGTCCGTGCAACACTGCTTCACCATTCATTGCCTCCTGATTTGTCATATTAAGGAAAGGCCCTTATGGGGATTGTCAATGGCCTACAGAAAGTAAGGGGATCTTGCTTTACTTCTGTTCGCGGAGAACATCTTCTGTGAACTCTAATGCCCCACCGCCAGAGGCGGCTGCGGCAGTGACAGTGGCATCAGGGTGCAAGCAATGGGTATCATCTGCAAGCTCTGATGATGCTTAAATCATGCCTTTTTGTTGGAGATAGACAAATGCTTCAGAATTATTTCTCCCGCATTCCTCGTCTGAAATCTAGCCATTGCATATTTGGAAGCTGCACCCATCTGAACCTCGAATGCCGTTGACTTGTGTGTTCATTTGCCGTTACAATGCAAGTTAAAGGGTATCCAGAGGTGTGTTGAATAGAACAGTAGTCCTTGAGGACTACTCTGCATTGCTGTACACATTGCAGACTCAAAGACCGATAAATAAAGGATTTCTGGTTAGCCAACTCCAAGTGTGAAACTGAAAACATCTGGAATTCTCAAATGATCCAACCTGGGGTGATATTGGACCGGTTGTATTTCCTAACCTTAGAGATGGCATGCTTTTTGCTGCTCCTTCAATTGACCAGGTGCACATGCAGTTCCGTAGGGCCTTTGGGTTCAAAAGGACACTTGAGTCGGCCAAACTATTTCTTCATGCTCTAACTTTCTTAACTTTCTTTTTCTCAAGAGCATTGGAGCTGTGAGGTTTGTGGTTCCCTCAATCATGCTTCTGCAGAGCAGTCAGCTGTTACTGAATTGTAAGTTAGATATTTATTTTTCTATGAGTGCACATGAATAATTGATGTTTGATGCAGCGCTAATTGGCAAAGCACTTATCCGGGGACTGTAGTGGACGGGTCCAGTGGAGGGGCACCGACTGGCTAAATGAGGAAAGGGGGGGATTTCCCGACAGGCCGGTGCCTCAGGAAGTCCACTGGGGCTGGAGGGAGTCCAAATAGTTTAGGCTTGACAGAGCTGGGCCAAAAATAGGCAAGGACAATACCAGGCGAGAACAATATCGTCCATTTCCCTCCCGGATTATCCCAGTACTCCTGTATTGCACACGTTTTATTCTAAAAAGGTGGGCTTTCTACTGTATAGCTGCTTTTGGCTGTGTGCTCCAATCACCCCATATTGTACATTGGTTGGGAGGAATCCTTTCCTCTTCTCACTACAAAAGCAAACATTGGCAATGTCATTAGGTCTGACTTTTAGGGAGTATTGCATAGTAATGTGCAGTATCAAGTAGATAGTGTGGGAATGGATATGTATTTGTGTAGAAGCAAAGAACTGTAGACTAATATTAGTGTGGGTTAACATGTCAGGTGACAGTTGAAACATTAAGCCAGACCTAAAAATCCATGTAGGTAAATGATTGCCCACTTCCCAGCTGTGCTGCTCCAGAAAAAAAACACTTTAAATGATATAGCCATCTAAGACACTTCAGTAGCATTACAGTGTCCGGTGAGTGTCCCCGGGAAGTTCAACCTCAGGCAGCTGGATAAATAAACAAAATGATCTCAACAGAGTGGATGACAAGCACTTTTTTTGTGGAAGCACACAACTTCTGCCCGATCAAAAGAGGTACTTCTGGCTCCCAACATGGGGGCAGAGCCAAAGCCCTTTCCTGGGGATACACACATAATTGTCTGGCGACAGCTGTGCTGTCAAGCCAGACCATAAAAATGATATAGGGTTAGGTTGTCATTACAGGGAGACTTGTTACAGCAAAAGCCCTAAAAGAGAAAGAGTGAAAGAGTAAAAGAAGGGCTCAGTAGGCATACGCTCTAAATTGTCTTCTTTCCAGTTCATTGCACATATGCATATATTTCAGTTTTTGACCACTAATGTAGAACATGCCAGAAACTGCCTTACCTTTTGCAACCTTAGTATAAAAGTTAATTCCACGTGTAACATCTTGTAAGGGTGTTAAGATAAGTCTGCCTTATCAGAAATTGACAGAATTTGTACTATATATTTGCTTAACAATATTACATGGGTACCTGGGGTCTAATAAACATCCCAGGTGTACTTTTCGGTTCTCCTGAAGAGGAGTGGGCATGCTCACTGTCATCAGCGACCCTCGCGACTCACGTGACGCGCATGGTTGGGTGGAAGTGAGGCCAGATTTGGGCACTAATAAATATGCTTCTGTCAGGGATGATGTGATCGCACTAATGAAGAAAAATCAACTGGCTAACCAGGTGGAAGTGGGCGCGCTTGATTGATGCTGCCAAGCTGGAGCTTGCACGCGGCGGGGGACCCCTTGGGGGTTCCCATCAACCTCTTCCCTCCCTCAAACAAACAAGCAAACGAAGGATAAAGAGGTGATTTATTTTTGTTTTAATTGGCAATTAAGTGGCGAGGAACGCCGCTCGATATTCCTGCAGCAGTATAGGTTAATGGTGTTGTCGTAATGCTGTCGCGACACATCACCCATTCTACCTGTGATGATGCCCTTTTGAGGGTCTGCCTTGGGGCACCCATGATGAACAATGTTGACACAACAAAGTTGCGAGAAGGTAATGTCAAAATCACTATCAATATGTAAAAACATGGAGAGACCGAGTGGTAAAATTCTTACTAGCCCTGTGTTGGCTCATTGAGCATCCAGTTGCCATGGTGAAGATGTGTTTAGAGGAGGTAGGATCTGTTTTGTACTGGTTGAGTTGAGCCATCTTGCACTTGCATGTTCTGACGGCAATCCGGCAAGCTCCTGAGGAGTTCGGTAGAAACCTGGAATCCTGCGGAGATACATATATGTGGACCTCGATGGGGAAAAAAACCTCTAACTCAAGCATGTACGGATCAAACGTGTATGGACTATGGCGTCTGGGATGGTGACCCACTGTCAAATATGTTGCACTTCGGATTATTGGCCGGTCTCTTCCTGAAACTCATAGGTATATATGGCCCTGATATGCCAACCCGCAGTTCGTGTTCTCAGCAGAGAGGCTAATGACTGAATGGGCATACTGCTCCAGTCATCTTGCTGGGAATTTTTGAAGTGTGCTATAAGTTCAGATAGGCAAAGTGAAGAGCTGCCATTGGTGGGCAATATGGGCAGCCGATACTGGGTTGCATTGGTGGACACTGTGAGACATTAGTCCTATGTGTATAGCTTTAGCACTGTGAGATGTCTAGAGCGCCAGAGGCCTTCTGAAGGCTGGGGGTTCACACATAGCACTCAGGAAGGCAGTGTGTGCTGCATCATCTGTGGTTACCCCAGGTTACAAGTCGAACATCCTAGGACTTACAGCTACTTTCTTCATCCACTTAAGATGTTAGAGAGTACAGAATTCTGGAGTTTTTTGTGATTTATTAATATTTTAGACAATAACACCGGTTAGCACACTGGGCTGTTGGGAGTGCCATTGAAAACAATAGATTATCAAAGGCTGGATTCCTGGTGTCTGCCTTCTTTGCCAGCATTTCAAAGGTTCTCTCTGTTTCATTTCAACCTTTCCTCAATTAATCAGAATGTTCTAACAGCATTTCGCCTCTTTTGAATAATGCCCCGCCAAAGACTTAACAATGCTAATAAATAGCATATTGTAGTCTGCGCGTGTCATATGTATAAGACAGATGTACGTGTAATAAAAATGTAGAAATCCTTTTCTTTAGCAAAAGGAGTACCTCACTACCTGCCACTCAATTTAATGGAATCTAACTGCTTTGTTTCCTTTTCTCTAAACTCTTTATCTTTAAAGTTCACAGCCATTAGTTACCTGTGGTGAATACAAAGCTATTGCACTGCAGGGGTTCAATGCAGAGGAGCAGGTATCTCTCTGTATATCACTCTCTGCTTCAAAAGCACAAAAGTACCTTTGAACCCGACTTATGTCTGACTGCTGAAGAGTATGTGTTTGAAAGAAATTGCAAGCTCCCCTTTAATTATACTGTACCTGCAGCAACCAAATGTTCATTTTAATTAGAAGGAGGATGGAATTAAGGGTTTAATGGGATGGGGAGGTTGACAATGCAATATAAAACTAGCATTGACAAAGCCAATAGGCCTTGTCTATGCAAGAGGTGTTGGTTTTGCCAAAGAGTTTTAGCCATGTTGTACAATGTTTTTTTTCCAGGTAAGACTGGTAAGCAAGGATGGGGGGTGGGGGGGGTATGGTCAAGCAATGATGGAGGGGGTGGGAGAAGCACATATAAGCAGTGGGTAGGAGGGGAAAAAGAAACCTGGAGAAAGAGTGGGTGGGAAGGGTAAGAAGCACCATGGACAGGTGGGTGTGTGTGGGGACGAAGAAATAGTACATCAATCACAACACAAGCGTCGGGAGGACACTAGTCAAGAAGAAGCAACCTGTGATTGGTCCATGCTCCACACAAAGAAAAGGAGGTGATTAGGAGGCAGCAAAGAAGAGTGACAGTGAAGCCAATGAACGATGAGCAATGAGTGGGCTCAATGCCTTCATTGCAAACAATAACCGTCTCCGCAACAGCACATGCACTGTCGGCATCCAAGGCCGAAAAAAGCACACCCGACTATATGTTTAAAAAATACATTCCCGAAAACCCGATCACAAAACAGAATTCTATGCCTCAAATGGTTCAACTATCACCAAGTATGTTTAATCGAGTCACCGGATGTCCTACCATTGAAATGACCAGGGCAATATCAGTCTAGGGTCAGGCGCAGAGAAGTCTTTCAAAGACGTGGGTTAGTACTCAGCAGTACTGTTGAGCCTGCTCCTTTGAAATCTGAATAGAGCTGTGATACTTGAGTGACATAAGGGATGAATGAAAAGTTACTTCAAATATAGGAAGAAATTAAGCAAAGATGCCTTAAAACCATCATTAGGTGAACAACAGTGCCTACAAAGGTTTTATTGATTTCCTTTAATTGTGGGAGTGTTTCCCTGATGCCATGGGTCTCTCCGAGTCACTGTGCAGAATAAAGGCCTTGCCCCTTGGAACCTGACAGTCAAATTTCAAATTCAAATTCTTTATTTCGGCATGAATGCCATAAGAGTCGCAACACAATTCATTACATTAAAATAGACATTTTGTCAAGAAATATTAAAATACATCAATTAAAATAAATTTCTTAATGCCAATAAATCGAAGCACAACCGTCAATAGGATACCAAAATCCCCCTATAATTACTAGGGCACATTCTAATTCTGTTCTTAAGGGTGTACTTCGTTTATAACTGTTGCCCCTTTTTTTTCCTTAGGAAAAAGATTGAGTATAAGAATCGACTAACACTAAATATTATTGATTGGTTTGTGTTTTTTTAAAGTATTCTCAGGGCCTGGTTACATGATCTCACGCCTAACAATAGGCATAGTGGTTTAATCCATCTTTTTCTGGCCAATGCATAGGCGGGACAAAAAAAGAAGATATGAAACTCATTTTCAGTCTGGCGACAATGACGCATAGAACAAATTTCATCTGCCACTAGGGATGGAACATTAGGCCTCCTTGCCCAACGTGCCAAAGTTGTTTTTATCAGAAGATTCCCATATCTTAGTTTTAAAAATAGGGTTTTGGCAAGTGGACCTGACAGTCACATTGAACATTTTCTGCTGCCCCTCCACTTTCGGGGCCTCTAACACCTTTCTTTCTGGATTTGGGGTACTGGTTTACAAAACCGTGTGGATCTTGGCATTGGACAACTAAGCTAGAAGGGTATACAACCGTTTCCTCGCAACTTTTACAATGCATACTGTTCCAACGCACACTGTTTCAACGCACACCATTACAACGCAGGATCCTTTACAACGTATGCCTTTACAACGCATGACATTACAAAGCAGATGCTATTACAACGCATGCCATTACAACGTAAGTATAGGTAAGTATATAATTTTATTTAAACATTTTTTTAATGACAATTTTTTAATAAATTAATTTAAAAAAATTAAAAATAAATATACAATTATTATTATTATTATTATTATTTAAATGTATTAATTATGTTTAAGTAATTTTATATATATAGTTTGGGTTATGGGGTACAGGGGTATTTTTAGGGTTCAGGGATGAGTTTGGGTTATAGGGTACGGGGTATTTTTAGGATTCAGGGCTGGGTTTGGGTTTTGGGGTACAGGGGTATTTTTAGGGTTCAGGGCTATGGTTGGGTTTTGGGGTACATGGGTATTTTTAGGGTTCAGGGCTGGGTTTGGGGTACAGGGGTATTTTTAGGGTTCAGGGCTGGGTTTGGGGTACAGGGGTATTTTTAGGGTTCAGGGCTGGGTTTGGGTTTTGGGGTACAAGGGTATTTTTAGGGTTCAGGGCTGGGTTTGGGTTTTGGTGTACAGGGGTATTTTTAGGGTTCAGGGCTGGGTTTGGGTTTTGGGGTACAGGGGTATTTTTAGGGTTCAGGGCTGGGTTTGGGTTTTGGGGTACAGGGGTATTTTTAGAGTTCAGGGCTGGGTTTGGGTTTTGGGGTACAGGGGTATTTTTAGGGTTCAGGGCTGGGTTTGGGTTTTGGGGTAGAGGGTTATTTTTAGGGTTCAGGGCTGGGTTTGGGTTTTGGGGTACAGGGGTTTTTTTAGGGTTCAGGGCTAGGTTTGGGTTTTGGGGTACAGGGGTATTTTTAGAGTTCAGGGCTGGGTTTGGGGGTACAAGGGTATTTTTAGGGTTCAGGGCTGGGTTTGGGTTTTGGGGGTACAGGGGCATTTTTAGGGTTCAGGGCTGGGTTTGGGTTTTGGGGTACATGGGTATTTGTAGGGTTCAGGGCTGGTTTTGGGGTACAGGGGTATTTTTAGGGTTCAGGGCTGGGTTTGGTTTTTGGGGTACAGGGGTATTTTTAGGGTTCAGGGCTGGGTTTGAGTTTTGGGGTAGAGGGGTATTTTTAGGGTTCAGGGCTGGGTTTGGGTTTTGGGGTACAGGGGTATTTTTAGGGTTCAGGGCTGGGTTTGGGTTTTGGGGTAGAGGGGTATTTTTAGGGTTCAGGGCTGGGTTTGGGTTTTGGGGTACAGGGGTATTTTTAGGGTTCAGGGCTAGGTTTGGGTTTTGGGGTACAGGGGTATTTTTAGGGTTTTGGGGAACTGGGGTATTTTTAGGGTTCCGTTTTTAAATAAAGAATTTAAATAAATAAAAAAAATATAAAATTTTAATAATTATTAATAATTCTTTATTAATAGTTTTTAATATATATTTACAAATAAATTAATTTAAAAATAATTGTATTTATTAAATTAATTATATATTTATTAATTACATTAAAAAAAAAATATATATACTTACCTATACTTACGTTGTAATGGCATGCGTTCTAATAGCATCTCCTATGTAAAGTCATGCATTGTAAAGGCATTCGTTGTAAAGGAATCTGCGTTGTAAAAATTGCGTTGTAATGGTGTGCGATGTAAATGTATGCGATGTAACGTCATACATCCAGCTAGAAGTTGTCTTGTTCCCTGTAAGGTTTTAAGACAAAATTGCTCCCAGTGTTTAAGTACTGTAGGATGAGGCAAGAAAAAACAGTTATTAGAGCAGCTGTGCACAGTTACGATTGTAATGCATCTGTGAGTCATATTTCTTCTACAACCTCTTAACATAATGTGGTGACTGGAGTAGGGCAGAAGCATCAGAGACTATGTCAAGGTGATGTTCACAAATGCCAGATCTTGTGATTGCACCCCCATACAGCTTAAAGATGTGAAGGAGAAAATCAGTATGCGACTGGGGCCCACTAATAGCACAGTGGGGAAGTCCTTGAGCTTGCTGTTCAACTGTCCCCTAAGACAAGTGTAGTGTGGAATGGGACTAAACTAAGCCCTACATTTATGGTGAGAAGTCATGGGGACACGGTCCTGCTGGGGGCTCATTGGGCAGGGACAGTAGCAAATCACTGGAGCCGGATGAGTGTCCTCCCTAAGCAGTGTAACGCAATGGAATGCTTACCTGTCTTTGTTGCCATGCGTGCAGGCTCATCCGTACTCCTCTGTATCTCAACTGGTTGTTTATCTTAATTGGTCCATTTTCATGTGAGGGATGTCAAGCCGGTTCCTTTATCTGAATGCTGCTTCTGAGACACAGCCTGGCATGCCAGGCAGAATGATCAGTGCACTAACGGGACTTCATCCAACCTGGTCGTTGTTGGATAAGAAAAGGTACTGCAAAACCCCACCTCCTAAAAATACACTTTTTAGGTCCTCAGGAAGAATCAATGTACTAACTGTACTTAAGAAGTTCTGGAAATGTCAACAATGGTCCACCTCCTATTCAAAGTAGAGCAGTATTCTGATCTCTCTTTCGCTCTATCTCTCCTCCTCCTCCTCCTCCTCCTCCTTTCTTCTCCTCCTCCCCCTCCTCCCCCCCAAATAGGCGATCCCATAAGGGTTCAGGTGAGAAGATAGTATTGTACATAGGCTTGTAGTGGAAAAGCACAATTGTGCAAACACCCCTGGAGTTGGGACTCTGGTGATTTATTCGAGGCACATTCCCACACATCAGGAACAGGTATCAGCCTTGCTACGGGAGGGGCTGCCTAGGTTTTTAACTGGAGCACTAGCTGACCTCCCCGCGAAGGTATTAAAGAGGCTGCACCTCAAAATATACAATGGAGTGGCACCAATCGGGCATATGGATGTGGGGCAAAGGGTGCATAGGTCAGCCTACATACATGGTGGCAGGATCCCTTTAACCCAGTACTACCGATTCACTGTGCCTGTTTATAACGGGACAGTCTATCTCCCCCGGAGGGAGGTTACTGCAGCAGCAGAGGGCTAACACAAACAACAGCACCAACTTCATTGCAGGCTGTTTGATAAAATGGCATTGTGTGTGCCACTGTTGTTTTCTATTGAACCCACGGATTTCCTATTTGTAAAGGCTTGTACTGTGGGCCGCTTTGTCGTTTGGCCTGTGCATGCCAGTTAGACTCACTAGGATGCAAGGCTGAGACCCTCAGTTTAGCAACAGGTCTCTGCATGCAGGAGCCATAGGCCACTGAGCTACCTAAACTGGGAGCCCAAATTTAAGGACCAAGGCAAGGAATCAGCTCTCCACGGAGCTGAGACATTTTGCATCAGAACAGCTGAAAACATAGCATTTTAGGTTCCGCCTGCCGAAGGCTGCGCTCTGCGCATCTTTTCGGCGCAGGCGAAATCTATTGTTTACAATATGGGCTTCAGGAACGTCCCCCGGCTCCCATTGGCTAGCTCCATAAATGGAGGCTAGCCATTGGGAGCCGGATCTGTCCGTCAAGGCCGGACCAGATTCGGGGGTGTTCCCGAGAATTTTTCGCTTTTGGCCCACGTCATGCGGCGGTGGGCGGGGCTTTTTTTTTTTGCTCGTCGAGGTTTGTTTGGGCCATTTGGCGGCCGACCGCCGCCAGAGGAAGTCCAGGTGAGTGCTTGTTTTGAAAAGTAAACACCTTCCCATCTTTATGACTCGACAGAACACGCCTTAAGTGTTTACATAAGCATCAGGCTGTTATGGAAAGAAGAGTAGATCCGTCCTCACGCAAGCTATGAGAATGATAACGTCATTTCCTGTGACGTGACGTGTGCTGTATTGTCTATCCTAATTAGTCCACACACTGATATTTTTTTAGAACGTATAATTTTCTACTGCCCTTTCATTCCCTTCTCCTCACAGCCACCTTCTCCTCGCCCTTGGGTCTGCTCCTCTCATGGCTCCTCCCCTCGCGGTTTGTCCTTCCTTGTCTCGTCTCCGCCTCCGTCCCCGTCTGTGGCCACATGATGCGGCTGTGCAGATCAGAGTCTGCAGTTTGTGTACGCCGGCAGCTGAGCATGGAGCACTTTTCGACCCGCTGGCGGCCAGGCTCCCCGACCGTCTGCCTTTTCCTGGTGTTTCTGCTCCACCCGGGAGCCCCCGCTCCGCTCCTCGTGGTGCTGGAGTCTTCGGGAGAACTCAGGACAGTCGCCAGCTGGGTACCGGGGGCTGTGGCCTGGGCCAACCTCACCGACCAGATCGAAACAACGGGGTAAGGTGGAATTTTGGGCAGAGGTGAAGGCAGCAGACTCTGGGGTGAGCTTGGAAAGACCCACGATGTAGGGCTCTGGTAGAGAGCAGTAGGGGGGAAGAGCAGCAATATCCAGAGTTTCTAGGGTATCAGGTACTCAGTGTGACACCCTGCATGCAGGGTGGGAACAAGGTGTTAAAGTCCAGGAAGTTGTGGAGTTAAGGGCCAGTAAGAAGGGTAGAAGGGAGCGAGGGCAGCAGATTCCAGGGCGGTGTGTGATCGTAGCATGACGAAGGAGGAGGACTGATGGCAGCATGCCAAATGGGTCAGGTTGAGTGGTGACAGCAGGGTCAAATGGAGTTGGTGCAAGCGACTGGTGGCTGCATGTTCAAGGTGATGCTAGAGAGGTGGCCGGAGGGTCAAAGTCAGGATAGTGGGTGACGGTAGAGGTTGATGGTGCAACAGGGTCAATGTGGGTGACGGTGGTCAAGTTAAGTGGCAAAGGCAACAGGTGGTGGTGGATTAGTGAGGTGCGCAGGGTATGGAAGGTGATCGTATATCCAAAGTAGAAAGTTGAGTGATGGTAGCAGGGCCAAGTGGGGGGCTAGTAAGTGGTGGCAGCATGGGAGTGGTGGCAGCATGGGCAAGGGAGTTGTGGTGTTGACAGCAGGTCTAAGAAGTGAAGGGGAGTAGTGCCAACAGGGCCACAGGGAGAGGGGGTGGGTGGTGACAGGAGGGCCACACTTTCGCCGCCTGGCCCTTTACAGGAGTGGGGCAGCCAGAAGGGGGGGCAGGGAGAAGGAGTCAAGGATAGTGGGGGATAGGGGACAGGGTGAGATGCAGGAAGGGGGGCGATGGAAAATGAGACCGAGAGGGGGCTTGGGAGTCGAGGAGTGGAGAGACACGTCCAAGGGCAAGATGCTATCTGGAGAAAAGCGAGAGTGCGAAAGAGATGGGGGGGGGGGGGTTGTGAGTTAAGAGGAATCCCAAAACGACAGGGAAATGGACATGAGAGAGTAGGAGAAATTTGCACAGAGGGGGAAGCCAGTCGCTGAGAAACCGAGGGACTGATGGGGCAGCAAGTGCAGTGGCACCGGGCCAGAGGGTCTGAGGGCCCCTCTGAACCCCAGCCAAGGATGCATTTGAGAGCCTAGACTTGAGGTTAAGAAAGGGAAGTGCTCGCACCAGGACCCCTGCAAGCGAGGATCTCCGCCCACCAATCCCATGATTTGATAGTGTGTGTGACTGTTCCAGGGTGTGTGTGTATGTGACTGCTCCAGAGTGTGTGTGGGTGTGTACATGACTGCTCTAGTGTGTGTGTGTGTGTGTGTGTGTGTATGTGACTGCTCCAGAGTGTGTGTGTGTATGTATGTGACTGCTCCAGTGTGTGTGTGTGTGTGACTGCTCCAGTGTGTGTGTGTGACTGCTCCAGTGTGTGTGTGTGTGTGTGTGTGTGTGTGACTGCTCCAGTGGGTGTGTGTATGTGACGGCTCTGGTTGTGTGTGTGTGGGGGGGGCTCTGGTTGTGTGTGTGTGGGGGGCTCTGGTTGTGTGTGTGTGGCTGGCTCTGGGTGTGTGTGTGTGGTAGTAATTGCTGTATGCTGAGCTCGTCCGTAGGGTACAATAGTTCTCACATTTGCGAGAGATTAAGCTATTGGCAATTTAAATGACAATGCCATTTATTTATCTGTTTTCAAAACCAACACATAAATAGAAATTTTGTCATTTACAATGCCAATAGCTCTAACTTCTCCAAAGGCGAAACCGTTGCATTGTAAATGCTTGTTAATACCTCTGACCCTATCTGACACTCTCTCATCTGAAGAACAAAGAAAGGCCACTTCACTGACCCAGAGTCTGACTCTGCTTTACTCACAAGTACTTCCTCTGACTTTTATACCGCTGAGCGCCTTGATGCTCCATTGGCAGTGACAGTAGCGCTTCATATATTCCAAATTCAATTCAATATTTAAACCCCAAGGCACCTCTGGACTCAACCAGGAGCTCTCAGGCCAGGATAGTATGCTTCGGAGCCCTCTGGAGCTCGGGCGTCCCTGCACCGCGTTGACTGCAGGGGCCTATGTTATGCCACTGGTGGTCCGATTCAATTTGCAGTTGGCACAGGCAGTGCAAGTGGTGGCCGCTTTGCGTTTTGTCACCCTGTCTCAATTTCCGATTCCTGCGAAGGAAATTCTTGCACACATATGAGTCCGCTGTCCGAGCCAGCAGCAAGGAGCACCACGCCAGCCTGCATCCAGGGGCACATGTCTCCAGCGTGGCCCTTTAAGCCGGATCGTGTTGCCGCCGGAGCGGTGTCACCAGATACGGGGCAGCAGGAGAGCCTTTGTCAGGGCCTTACAGCACGTGTTTCTTATAGACCGCGGCAGCTGCCCGGGGCATGCCATTTTCATCATTCCTGCTGGTGGCAGTTGCCACTTCCCGTTGGGCCTCGGGAATACCCAGGGAGCGGCAACCCAAAGGTCCTGCTTCACATCTGCAGTATGGCCTAGGAGTACAACATGTGGGACAAATCAATGCACAAGTGGGCTTGATCTATACAATGATCACCCCTTGTTGGTGCAACAGAAATAGGTGAACAGTAATGCCCATGTCACTGTGGTATAACTGGACAGCGTGGACATGATTCACAGTCATATGTGCATGTAGGTCTGACTTAAAGGTGCAATGTTTCAATTTACATGCGGGAAATAGTCTCAAAATGTGATCTTGCACTCGTAAATGCTTTTGCACGGTATATTACCCAACGATGTAATAGCAATGGGTGTGAAAAAATTCCACTCTGGAAATATTTCCCATATGTAGAAAACAAAATGTTGTTGCACAAAGGATATAGTAGTGCACCGTATGCATGTGTAGACCGATACAAGTATGCATGCAGAAATGTGTCATGCAGAAATGTGTCTCGCAGGTTTCCCACCGTGAAAAATGTTACTTTTTACACTTCTATCAGGATCCAAGCCAGATGTGAGTGTCGGAAACCTTTATTGGCTTAGAGTGAACTTAAAACAATATTTTTGCCCTCCAAGTTATGAATTTGTCAAACAAAAAATCAAGATTTTTGTAATTTCAACAACACAAACATTGCTTTTGTCAAAAAAAAATCAGACTTCTTGCAAGACGGTTAGTGCAAAGTTCACATTTTATATACATTAAAAATGTTTGTAAAAGGTTAATAATGTACAATTCGGCCAAACCCTTTCAGTGTACTAAATTCGAATTGACATTCTGAAAACCTCTCAAAATAGTCATGGTTGTACATAATTAGCTGGACAAACGTAAAAAAGTAATTTTCCTGTTGACGTGTAAATAAGCATGAAACCAATATTTCTTTGGTTCTTAGCTTTGGTTGCAACTTGCAACCGTTTAGTATTCCTAAAATTTCCTGAGCACATTCGAGCCGCCGTTTTGGCAGATGTTGGCATAGAAGGATTTCCTTGCTCCTGATCAATGCAAACTTGTGTTGCCAGTCCTGGACTTTCTTTAATGATTACTATCAGCTGTAGTTATTCAATCAAAGGAATCACCTAATACTACATCTCCCATAATGCATTTAGGTGGCAACCTAAAGCAAGCACATTGCTTGTGACGAGATGTTTTAAAATGCAACTTGCACCCACAGTTGTACATATTTTGCAATTGGTTATGTGTGGATATTTTAAATCTATCAACACATTCTGAGTAGAGTCCAGCATGTTGTAAGACCCAGCTGTTGGCTAATTTTTTTATTGCTATTTTGTGGCCGCTAGAAACGATACAATGGAATATTTAGGTAACAGAACTTTTTAGATGCTTGAATGCTGATCGCAGGTTGGGTCCCTATGCCTTTGGTAGACGGCCGCTAATGGAAAAAAAGCTGTAATAAGATCATGAAGAAGTGATTAGTAAACTCTGTGTAAACATGCTTCTCTTTGTTTTCAATGAATGCTGGATTTTTAACCATGGTCCTATATCATGTTAGTGAATTGCAGTGGCTTTGCTTTCCCATAGTTATAATACATTTGTTAAACTCGCTCGTAACATGTTGATGCTTATTTCCAGTGTCTTCATTCTGTGACCAGTTAGTGTGTGTTAGGAGTTGGATACACCATCTCTACATGCAGGGTCATGTGACAAGTTGTGTCCTGGTGCAGACCCTTTTAAGACTCCTGTTGAGTGTCTTCAGATATGTGTAGAATAATGGAGATCAGATTGCATGCACATTGTTTCATATCCGACAATTAGTCAATACCTAGTAGCATTACAGTTGGTGTTATGGCCCCTTATTACTGTTTATTTGATATTAAGACCCGAAAGATAAAACGAGCATTGTCAAGTATAATACTCCTCTATGCAGTCGCGGTTCACTTCCTGTGATTCTAAAATGGCCGTTTGGGATGTAGCATTGTGTCGGGCTATGAACCTCTAGTTTTAAATAATCTAGCCACTGAACTAACAAATGACCCTCTTTTCTCACAGTTACAAACAGGATGGATGGGTTAATCCGTACAGCCCAGGGTTCAGAACTTTCAGTGACTGGTTCGCAGACACACAGAGAGTGGGCCACTGTTTTGGGGGTTGTCCGAGGTACACCTTTGGCTGACAGCCTACCTGTAAGCATCTGTCTGCCCTTAATATCTTATTCTAGTGTTCTATGCAACATGTATTAACGCGGTCTGCTTCAGTGGAAGACTGCAGCTTCTTCTATTAGGAAGGAAACCCGCCACAATAATGCATGGTCATTACGATGCTGACTAGTGCTTGATTTTTTTCTGTGGAAGATTAGATGATGCAAGGTACGAATTTGTACCACTGTAATTTTTCATTTGCAACTCCCATCAGCTATTTAGGATTTTATTACTGAATTTAAAGTGGATAAGCTCCAAAAAGGCAGATTATCTGGTGTCCAAATCAGTAATTAAAATTCTTGCTAGTAGGAGGCAACTTGTTTTGATGAAGCTTTGCCTTCATTTCGTGAGGTCTTGAGGGGCTACTTGGCAGTTCATTTGGCGAATGATGCATTGAAGCATTGGGCAATCCAAGTGTTTGTGGCATCCCCACATGCACCCTTGTGGCCTTTTGCTTTCTCTGGCCATAACTGAAGTGCAAAGAGCCTGCGAGGCGGGGCAGCGACAGGATTGAGCAGGCAATTGTTCATCAGTCATCCAGAGACTCCCACTGGCAGGTCCATGGCAATTAAACAGAACTGCTAATGAGTTCATTTTCCTATTGTTCAGATCATTAGCAATTTATTTTTCAGAAATTAAATATCCATTCCGTTCATCCCAAGTGCATCTTCTTCAAATTAAAAATGTGCTGCAAATGTTTGGGTTCCCTGAAAATTTTCAATTGCGCTTTCCAGTCATTTTGCACAGATTCCTTTGCACATGTGCGGCAGCATTTCCATCTTTCCCTACTGCTTGATATGGTAAAAAAAAACAAAAAAACTCCAAACCCAAATTAAGTGGGGCGCGATGTCTTGGTGTAATATATACAAGTATCTACATGGACACATGCAAACCCACAGTTAATTCACAAACAGGAGTCAAGGAAGGGGGAGACAGAATGCAATAGTGCTTTACCATGTGCATAGAAACACCAAAGACTGTATTTGCATCAATTCTCTGATATAAGACAATTCTCAGCGCACATATCCTAGATCTTAGTAGACTCGGGTACTAAACGACACAGTTTGTAACTCTGACACAAGTTGAGTCTGCTCATGGAAGGACATAAGATCCTGAAAAGCTTTTTTTTTTTTTTATTTAAAAATATTTTATTGAAAGTAAGTTTTCCATATACAAAAGCAAAACAGTCGTAATACTTGTACTGTTCTTACAATGTTGCGGCCTGGTGGGGGCCTCTGGAAGGACACCAGCAAAGCCACCTTCAAACATCACTGCCAAGCAAAAGACGGCGAATCATACTGCCAAAGACAACATGTGGGAAGCTCTCGACGCCTATCTGGAGCAGTGACCCCCCCCCCTGGTCACCCAGTTCAGGGCGATGCATCTGCGCTTATGTAAGTGACATACACCTCACGTCATGACGTCTCATTTTTATACTGATATCTGAATTAGTTAACATACCGATTATAGTAAAAAAAACACAAGCACAATTTAGGTCAACAACGAGTGAGTTAGCAAAAGCTAAATAAAAAACGTACCTGAATATTTTTACCTGAATACATGTATCTTATGTGTGTATGCATGTGTAGGCATAGGTATAGCGAGCTTACCTGTGTGTGCAATTTACCTTTGGTCTGGAAAATTCGGCTGTGCTTTGAAGTTGTATTAATGCTGAGCATGAGGAATTGCTTTCTAATGTCTAAGATACAGATCATGGGACCACGGGAACTGCACTCTATTTTGATGTCCCTTACATGATCTTAAGAAAGCAGATCACTCAACACGGATTTAGAAGCGCTATTTAAATGCTATTATACTCTACAAAATGACCCGATGAAAGAGGGAGTGGCCAGGACGACCACATTTTTGGGGTTCAGTGAAATAAAGACCTGGAGGTTTGTGATTTGGCTTTTGCAAACTCATGCTTGTACTGTACGTGCCGCACGTTTGAAACTGACATACACTGATATGTGCCCGCTGTGATTTTTCGCTTCTTGTTTGTTTGTATTTTTTCCTATCTATGAAACTCAATTAAAAGATTTCTAAAAAAAAACTTGTCCCGAGGGCACCATTTTTGGATCTGGTATACATTATTAGGTTTAAAAATAGTCAGAGCACCTATAATAAGGGTAAACAAACGGATGTACCATGTTACAACGCATACCGTTACAACTACCTACCATTACAACGCGACCATTACAACGCATACCATTACAACGCATAGCGCTTTGAGGTGCTGGATAGTGGTAAGTATAATTTACTATTCTAACTCCAGTCCCCGTGGACCCTAGGGAAGGTGTTGGATAGTAAATTATACTTATTCCCTATCCTAGAGCGCCCCCCAGCGCAATGCGTTGTAATGGTATGCGTTGTAAAAGTCGCGTTGTAATGGTAGTGCGTTGTAACAAATGCGTTGTAACAGGTGTATACCAAACAAACATCAGAAATATAAAAAAGGTCAACCATGGAAATTAGATTGAGCCGCTTTTTGCATGAGATGTTTGGACATATGGGTCTTCTTACTTATTCACCTCCTCAAAAGACTACAGTTGTTGGCCGAGCCTGGATTGAGTTTTAGAACCTGCTTCCCAAAATTGTAAGCAGATTTTGAAGAGACACAGCCCCTTCATAAAGTGCTTTTAAATGGGTTGTTTGAGTATGTAACAATGATGCCATTCCACTAATCACAACATGAAGCACGACTACTGTAGCTGGTTAAAGGCTCTGGCTGGTCACCGCATGCGTTGGAGGCTACATTGAAGCCAGAAGATCACTGAAAATATGACCAAGTTCTGTACAAAGAAGTTTGTGCGAGAATCTAAGAACATTTTACTTGGGGAGATTCGGGGAGTGCGATTCCACGTAGGATGGAGATTGGCAAGGGACCAGTAGATGTTATCTATTTTGAGTTTATTAAACTACAGTTTTGCTCACCTACCCGGATGGCTGAGAGCTCAGACAGGACTTTTAATGCAACATACAGAGAACATTGAACAGAAACTCATTGCCAGTCAGCCCACCACTAATACACTTTTTGTTTTTTAGCATTGATAAGTTCACTGAAGTTGCTAATGCTTGAAATGAAACAAATTCTAAGCAATGGGTCACCAGTTAGCAGAAGCTCCTAAGACTACCATTGGCAGATCAGTAACGCCATGAGTCATCCGGTGCTAGGCTCTGCCTGCATTGTCCCGTCAACAAGGCGCGAGCACGTATGCAGACCCTGGGACAGTCATCAGCAGGAGTCTGGTGTAAGATCCGTCAAACATCTTTTGACCGCAGCATTTTAAGCACAGATGCTGTCATACACCTCAAACTCCACATATAATTAAAAAAATAAGAGTAAGACCTAATTAGAATTTGACTTAAACATACATATTGTTGTGCTTGGAGTTTAGCTATCCCTCCACAGACCTATATAGAGAAATAGCACAATAACAAATTCTAATAAATGAAAAACACTGCTGGAATTGAAAGGTGTGGAAATGGAGTATAAACAAGCTTTGGCAGAGCAACTGGTTTTGCCTAGGCGAGATCTATTGGCCTAGTTATTGTTTTTATGTTGCACTGCAGCGTGAAATGCTGTGCAATATGGGCAACCGTGCCAATGCTTGAAGTGTTTTAAAGCTGGCTAAATAAAGCCCAGCACCACACATTTATGCCACTTGAACGTCCAGTAGAATCTGGAAAGGAGGGCCACTATTGGCTTCCTTTTCTTCTTGAAGGGCTGGTGTGTTTAGCCACTGTCTTCTAGGCTTGACAAGCCCGATTTTGTCACCTTGCGGTTGCTTTATGTATTTTAATTTTTTGGCTCTCATGAAAGTCTAATTTGGATTTCGAAAAGGACCCACCTGTTTTTTACCTTTTAATGTGCTACGGGGCAGCGCGTAAAAAGCTTTTAGTTCTTGGCGCATGATTTCTGCATTCCATATAATATCAAAGCACACATGTTGTGCAAACCCCTTTCTGACCAAAAGACTCTTCACACCACCCAAAATATTATTCCTTACCAACCTCACCACCACCAAAGTGTCAGAGCAGGAACTAGTAAATGTGCCCTACGCTGGTAACGGGCAGTCCTCCAGTTTTAACATGATTTACTGAGTCGGAAGGTGGGTGGGGGGTAGGGTGTGTGTGTCACTCACTATTTAAGTAGCACCTCAACAACAAATATGTATATCAAGCACTATGAAATAAGCAGAATCACATTATGAAAATCTTTATTTTAAATGAAGACTAACGAACGGGGGGGGGGAGGTGTTGGAGGGCAGGTGTGAAGGACAGAGACTGCCGAAACATCTACTCTATAAGAGTGCATGTCCAAAAGTTAAAAAAATAAAAAGTACCACTACAGGAAGATGTACTTGGTCCAGGCTTCAAGGAATGGATGAAGCCACAAGGCCCAGGAGGAAGCCGGATGTGAGAAGGACACGCTGACCAATAAGAAGCAAGAAAACAAGAGTAACGTCGGAGTCAACCAATGATAAGTAACTAATGGAAGGTCTCTAAGCCTGTTTTAAGCTTTTTTTTTTTTTATTTACAAACGATGTTGCAAGAGCTGTGAAGGTAAAAACCTAAAAATAAAATTAAGACCTCACACGCGCAATTGCACCTACATAAAAAGATCACCCCAAAAGGAGAGTCAAGTAGATTTCAGTGGCTTGAGCACTTGGTTAGATTTCTACTCCTGGTGAATTTCAGGTATTTTGGGGTGGGCGATGAGGCAGGCTCAGTCCACGACCCCGCTTGTGAGGCTTGTATCTGCCTACCTTACAGTACAGTGAGCTCATTGTCACCCTCCACAAACTCGTCTCTGGTCATAATCCTATGTGATCCCCTCTTTGCGTCTGTCAGCTGTTTTTCCGGGCATTTGATCACTGTGATGAGAAATTAGCTGCGTTTTGCTTCTCTGATCACACTCTATTTTTTGCTGTTGCCCTTGATCATGACCACTGCGCATACAGTAAGCCTCGTCTCTTCCGCCATAGCAAAGTGTGTCCTTTCTCCACCCTTAGGTACTCAGGGTGTCTATGGGTAGTGCTGTGGGGATCAAAACAAAGTATACGCATGTCAAGCGTGAGTATATTCTAGTTTGGTTTATGTGTTGGACTTGTATAAAGCATAGGCAGGCATGCAGCTTTTCACACCACAAACATTTAGATGGCATTTGATGATGAGGCATGACAGGTGCATGGCCTGACAACACAGGCGTGTTTTCAGCAGCTGTAAATGATCCGGGGTAAGTATGCTAACCATCCCAAGCCTACATGAAAAGAAGACTTTTCTCTTTCCTGAGTAGCAAGGCTGCTTGTAACGTTTGCCTTGTATCTAGAATGCGGCTTCTTTGCAGGGACCTTCACTAATACAGATATGCCTGAGTGTCTTCTACTTTTCAGTTTTGCTTGTGTGGTTGTTAACTTTTGACAGAGTATTAGGTTTGTGGAGAGGATATCTTTTGCAAGTGGTTATATGTTGTTACATTATGCAGCCCTTTGATTTGCGCAGAATGTTAAATCTGCCTCTCTGCTCACCTGTAAGTGAGTGAAGTACTTTTCTGGCTTCTGTGGTATGGCTCCGACTTTTTTAATCTATATGCATTCTCATTGCTTGGTTTAGTACCCTTTGTAGTTCATCGGTTATTTGCTTTACTGCATCTAGAGAGTGTGTAGCTGTAGTTTAGATATGTTGTTTCACCCAAGGGTTAAGTTTTAGTAGAGGTTATAGCTTGCTGATCAAGTTTAAACCATTATAGGTTCCATGACGTTTGATCAACCCTGTTGGAATCCTCCATTGTACTCCGGTTTTTAGATCTGGCTCGAGCCCGACCTTTTGATTTTCTTAAAATGTCTAATATAATATAGGTGTTGAGCCTTCAGCCAGCCCCTCTTCATCCATTAGTCTCTTGCTGCGTCATTCATATTTTTCTTCTGCTCACTAGAGCCTACAGCCTGGAGCCATGAGTTATCCCAGTCAGTCATTGGCTAACTTCACTGCAAGTGGCGCCATTCTGCTCTTTCGCAAGGAAACCACACCTGCATTCAGAGTAGTTCCATTCACTGTGAGGGACTGCTGTAGCAATGCCTGCTTAAAGAATAATTTAAAAAAATACATAATTTGCTTTTTAACAATTTTTTATTTTATATTGATGAGGGCCCAGCAGCCCCACCCCAAAACTAATGTTTTACAAAAACAATGACAAAACAAACGTTGACAAATCCAAAAAGATTGCAGCCAGCACCGGAACTGCAGACTTTTCCAATGCTTTTGAGCTTTTTGAGCTTGGGTCAGTGCCATTTTCAGAGTCAAATGCTACAAGAAATTGCAATGTCTTCAAACGAGGCTTTACACAGCAAGGCCTCTTTCTCTTTTTAGGTAGATGTGATTGATGCACTCTGTGAAAAGGGTAGTCGCACCCCTACTTCCTCTCTTGGATAAAGGACAATGAGCTATTGCCAGAGCATATTTGGAATCATTAAATCATTGTGTTTGTTTCCACATCCAAAGTAAAAAATGTTGATGGTAAGGGCAAAGTTTGCCCATGTCGTACCCTTCCTGATTCCTTGACTTTAGTGGTTGCCCGATCTAAAATATTTGCTTTGATTTAGTAGCTCAAATTTAATCCCTCTAAATATGGTCCCCAGAAGCTCCCAAACTACATCTCAATTTCAAATATCGAAACTCAATTTTGCACCACTTTTACTGCATATGTAATGCGAATTGGAACACACTTGATTTGCTCCACTTTTTCTATGGCTGCTTAAACAATGTTTTGAAGAGCAGAGCACTTATATATATATATATATATATATATATGCCTGTTTCTGGAAAATAAAGATGTTCTTTTGACCTGCAGTTGGTGTGCGGCCTCAAATTGCTGAAGCAATGTGGGAAATATATATATATATATATATATATATATATATATATATATATATATATATATATATATATATATATATATATATATATATATATATATATATATATATATATATATATATATAGATAGATAGATAGAGCACTATATATCTATCTATATATATCTGGGGACCATATTTAGAGGGATTAAATTTGAGCTACTAAAGCAAAGCAACTATTTTAGTTTAGTTCTATGAACTGTGTTCCATGCTGGAATAAAGAATACACTTACGAACTTTGCTGGATGGCTTAACTCATTGGTGAATATTGTCTGGAGGTCGAGTGCATTTACACGTTGGTTAGCGTGTGGTGAAGGAGAATACAAACAGGGTGCCTTTGACCCTGGTTTGCACCGCAGTCCGAGGGTCCCGGTTTCTCAAAGGATGTGAACTGGTATATATATATATATATATTTTTGTTACAGCAGAATTCGTTTGAACCATTCCTTTTTCATGACGGCAGAAAATGAAACATGCATTCATTTTTACCAGGGCAAAATCTTTATTATGCAAACAGTGGCGGCTGCCGTAGTACTGAAGGGGGAAAGTAATATTTAAGTTAAAAAACTTAAGTGAGTAAGCGGCAGCCGCCTCGGTCCTCTTCTCTGGTTCTCCGCGAGTCCCAGCATGGACTGGGGCTTAGCTCTGCACCCAATGCTGGAACTGATCTCATAGCATGAGAGCATTGCCAGGATTGGTCTGAGCGCCATGGTTTGCCGTTCAGACAGTGACTAGGCGAGTGTGTGGTTTCTCCACCCGATTGGTGAAACCTAAGTACGCATATCTGTTTGGCCGGCCAAACAGACAAGCGCACTCACACTGTTCCTACCACTCCACCCTGCTGTGCCAGGCCCTGCCCTACACTGATGGTATCGGCTCACACAGTCCGTGGTCATCTGCTAGACCGCTGACTGACCAGAGGGGCGACGCTCCTCCATCATTAGGAAGTAGCCGCCCCTGTATGCAAATAGGAAAATTTGCTTTCTGTGTTTAACTGTTTCATATTTTCCATAATATAAGCTGTCTCATTATATGCTGTCATAATCTAGGCCAGTGGTTGTCAGCCTTTCCACTTCTCTGGACCCCTACTTAATCATTACTAGAAACCAAGGACTCTCACTGAATCATTTTTGGAATTCAGGGACCACCGCACTGAGTCATTTATGGATTAGGAGAAACCCGGTCTGAGCGTTGTTGCTGTTATGGTCCGCAAAGCAAAACACAAAAATACAGATATTAGCATTTATCAAGCAAATACTCAAATGATGAAATACTTTATTTAATTCACTAACACATTTAAACAATCAAAAATTTTAATTTTAATGGGAATGATGGAGCTTTTCTAAATTAAACTAAGTCCACTTATCATCCATACTAAATTCTATTTAATATACTTGCACTACTCACACAAATTAATCTGGGGATACTACCTTAATTTGTTACCTCCAATTTCAGATTCGTTTTCATTTACAGAACATTTAAAAATATTCAGTTTTGCTTCTTTATTTTGATATACTTTATCAATCTGTTAATATTATTTAATTAAGTAGTTGCAAACCCTCCGAGTAGGATTCACGAATCCCCAGGGGTCCCCAGAGCGCACGATAAGAACCCCTGATCTAGGTGGATGTGGTGGACACTGTCAGCTCAGTCTTACTCTGCCCAATCTAGGGATAGATTGACCTTCATTACCTCCTTAGTTTTGTCTTTTTCTGTCCCTCAGGTAGGTCTAATTTCCGACTGCCAGCTCATGCCTTTCTGAGAAAATTTGAAGACAGATGTTTTTTTTTTAATGAATGGCAGGTCTGAAGTATGTCGATAATTGGCAGATTCTATGGGTCAGGTCAGCTGGGAGATTTTTTTTTCATTGGAGTTGTAATTCGGTGTTATACTGCCTCTGACAGGGAGCCCTATGGTAAGAAAGCAGTACAGGTGTCTGCCAAGCATGAGCTTGAGTTTCGAAGGAGTGTAGCGCACACACCGTTTGCTGTGGATATAGCCTCGGGTTGGCTTGTTCTGTGTCAACCCCAGCACGTACTCACAACTTAAACTCTGGAAGTTATTTGGTGAAAAATGCAATGTGATGATTAACGGTTATTGAGGGTTTACTTTATTTTCTGATTGAAGCAGTTAAGCAGATTTTAGCTAAGCTGGTCAACTGTGCCGTAGGGTTTGCAGCTCAGGGGGATGTGTTTTCTGGGGTGATGGGAGCTATATTTGGGAATCTTGAATAGGAGAGAGTGGATGATCGCTTGTAGTGATGAGTTTGATTGTTGTGTCTATAGGGCTTTATGGGGGGAGGCGGCCGACCACCGGGAGGCCTGCCCTTCCTGTGGGATTTTGGGCCGGGGGGCAGCCAGAGGGCTTATTGGGCTGTCTGGGCTACTTTGGGCTCGTTGGGATGGGGCTGGGCTAATTTTGGGCTGGGATAGTATATAGCCGGCCATCTTAGGTCACTAGCCAACATTTTGGTCGTTTGTGACACGGCAGCCGGCTGGGAGGGTTGTGGTGGAAGCTTTTGTCCCTCCCTCCCTAAGAAAGTGGGGGACGTTTTCTGAAATCCATGGGGGAGGGGTAGCCTGTTTTTGAGTCTTTACCCCTTTTAGTTGGGTGTTTTTTGTTGGGAACAGGTGCATCGGGGGGAGTTTGCATTTGGGTTGTCGCTGGAAGCAGGTGCTGGTGTGGCTCAAAATGGTTTTGTGGGGGTGTTTTTCCTGGGTCATTTTTGGTACAGTTACAGTTTAGTGGTTGGGAGGGTCACTCCGGGAGCACGCAGGAAGGGGAAAGGGCATAGGAGGTTTACATAGATAGATAGGTGAAGAAAGGTTAGGAAATGTCAAGTTTTGGGGATTTATAATTGTTTGCAGGGGGGAACCATTTTAGGGGAGGGGGTGGTGGTAAGGTAGAAGGACAATATTTAGTGAGGTTTAGTTTTGTATGGCACAGGCCAAGGAATGTTGGATGTAAGGTGCACCTGTTTCCAATAAAGCGGCCTTTTTCAAACCAACGAGGTAGTCTGTGGTCTGTGCTACACCCCTCTTGGCCCAATGTAGTGTTTTGAGTTCTGTATGTGAAGTGCCACACTTTGTGCTGAGGTCTCTGGTGCTTTATGGCAGTGTAGCAGGGTTATGGAGTTACTTTACCTTGGGTCTTGTGTCACTGATTTTGATGATTTACAGTGTGACCTTTTCAAGAGGAAATATAGCGGTGCTCCTAAATGCAGTTAAAACATCAGATCTAAGTTTTGGTCCAGGAAGCGTTTCACCTAACCAGGGCAGTGAAGACCACCACAACAACTATAAACAATAAGTTTACACCAGGCCATCGCTTTGTAGATGAATGGTATGATTATGAAACATGTGGGGTCATGCTGGTAGTGTCGTCTTCTTCTTGTTATGATACATTTTCTACCCAAAAGTAGTTATTCATTGAGTGTTGCTGTATGTGTGAAGTATCTCTTTCTCTTAGAACCTCAACATGAAGATGTCCTGAGCCTTAAACTAAGACTGGGTTTTTTAGGACTCGTTTTTGGAGTGCCTGTATTTTTTATGCTGACTCAGGGTTGTTAGGTGATGTTGACGCACAGTAACATTGAGCCAAGTTCACTGTTGGTAGCCAATGGGCCGACTCCTTTCATCAGCCTTCAGTGTGGATTCATTACAAAGTGAACCCAGGATGGATTACATAGTTACATGCAATGCAACTGGCCTCAATACTGGCCTATACCCATACAGCCCTTCTGAGCTCTCCTCTTCTCCTGCCCTCTATACTGCCATGCATTTGTGGCAAAGATGGAATCTATTTTATGTTTTGACAATGGCTTTATACTCAGGTGTGTACATCCACCTCCAGTTTCAAAGCAATTATATGCATCTGAAATCATTTTTTCTTTGCTAAGTTGTATTATATCAAAGCAAACACAAGGAGATGATGGACGGCGCGCTGAAACTTTTCAGACACTCACCCCCAGTCACAGATCTTCGCCAACTCAGTTCAGACCCAGCTAAATGCAAATCAGTCTTGACCCTGTGCCTCATGGGAACAATCCAGCCCGAACTGCCAAACCAAGTCTTTCCTGAACCGGAAACATGCATCCTGGAAACGGTTTCGGGGTAACACACTTTCAACAAAAAAAAATTAAGAGTTTTATATAGCGCAAACTAGACCCGAAGATATCAGGTATCAGAGCTCGTTACATGAGCACCAATTTCGTTACACAAGGACACATTCATTTTGTTAGGCACGGGAGATTAAGTGATTTGCCCAGAATCACAGGATGTTAAGCGATGTTGCCGAGGGACCTTGCAGTTTGCATGCAGCTCTTAGATGACAGATAATAGCTCTATGTTAGGATTTTAACTTATAAACTGCAAGTAACAAAAGGATCTCTCTGACAAAAGCAGTAATCCACTGACCTATTTACATTATGTGCATTTTGTGGTCTGCATGGTACATTTTCTTTGCAGCAGGCACATTAACCATCTGCACTACCTTTCCATGACTCAAAACTTCTACTAGATAAAACTGCAATCTCTCTCTAGGAAGAACATTAATCACCAGAGTTATGACATTTTTATTGTTGCCGCAAATTGCTGTAGGCCAGGAAGGAGGCAGAAAGCACTTTTAAAGCCATAATATACTTGCAAATGTGGTGCCCCCATCCAACCTCAGCACCCAGTGCAGTCACACCGGTCTCACCGCCCTAAAACCATCCCTTCTCAAGGGTCCTGTAACCTCAGTGACAGGGTCACTGTTGCTCTCGGGTGTGCTGCTTCGTAGGCCTGCCCGCAAGACTGGAGGTGAACTTCAGTATGGATTGTGAAGGACCGGCCTTGAAGGTTAATCCACACTTGTCACCGCTAGGGTCCACCTGCTGCTGCTAAGACTCCAGGGCTTCTAAGAACTTGTGGGGCCTTCTAAGGTCTCGCATGGTAATGTGCTCCCTCAGAGGGGGTGGTCTGGGGGACTGGTCATAATGACTGAACCTGGTTCCCCAGTTCCAAATTCGCTAGCTCTGACCATAGTGCTACATTGTCTCCCCCACTGAACACCATACTGCTCCACTGAGAGAAACTTGCGCTGCCTTTGACTACAACCCAATTGTGCCCCGGTATAAAGACCTGGATGCAACTCAGTTCAAATTAGGCACTAGACAAGAGCAATAGGTTGCCTAAAAAAAAGTACTTACCTCCTGGAAAAAAAAATACTCATAGGGGATGCAAGATTAAGTAAAGCTTGTGAAATGTAAACAGAACAACATGGTTACCATTTATAGTCACTATTCAGAAATCAGTGAGTGTTTTTGCCTGAAAAGTTAAGGAGTTGACTACGGGGCCCGGAAGGGGCCAGTTTTAACGTCCATCTCATATATCCTTACAAAACATAAGTAGTAGGTCTTAAAAAGACCACATCTGTGAACTCAGAGCTGCCGTACACAGTTTGTTTTCCAATCAACCAGGTATTGTACTACCTCCTGGAATGGTACACTTCCCAACCCAGGGAAAATTATGCTGTTCAAAGAAAGATAAGGACACAAAAGTAGCGCTTCACTGGCAAACTCTGTAAAGTGGAGCTAATGTGTTTGGGTGTGAATAAAATCAATCTGGCTGCTTTACGACCACTCTGTATTGCTTAATTTTGATATCTATTTATTGTTCATATTTTAAACCTTCTATTCCTGAGGCTTCACTTTAGAATAGAAAAAGCTGACCTTTCCAGGAAAAGTGTTTTTCTGTTTTGGATCCATTTCACAGGGGAACAAATAAACAAAAGTAGGAAAGAGAAAATGAGAACTGGTTCTTGAAGTCACACTTTTCAGTAAATGAGGAGGAGCGAAACAGAAAGAGAGGAAATAAGAGAAAGAAAGAGAGGGAAGTGCCAACAGAAGTGGACACTGTCATTGTCTTCTCTAGGCAAGAAGGAAAAGAGCCATTTTCCTTCACTGCCTACCTGCCCGTCCCTGAACGGCCATGAGCACCGCTGAGCCTTATCTATAGGCCTTGGCTATTTATGCCGTCCGGGGACGCATGTTTAAAATTAAAAAAAGTAGGTGAACAGAATCTACTGAATTGAAGAAGTAAGGGCATGCTGTGCCGGCTGATCCCGCCCACTTTGATCACTGGATATGAGCGGGGTAGAGCAGGGTTCTAAGCATGGAAATAACTGGGGATTTCCCAAAGGGGCATGGCCGATGTAATTTAGGGCGTGGCTTAAAAACATGCATGGTACAAAAATCTGTGCTTAGCATAGTGTGCAACCCGACTGGTAAATTTGCTGCTTCTGTCATTGCATCCAGATAAAGAATACAACATGTAACATTCCACCTAGAACAAGCCAGGACTCTTGGCTTTGTCAACCGTTGTTAGTTGCATAAGCTAAATAAGCAACAACTTTGTCTGCCTTGTACATAACATTGAAAATGCCTCAGTTCTGAAATGATGAGACTGTGATGCAACTCTAACCAATCTCTTTGAGGTTACATCAAAGGCAGTGAAGGGTGGAACTGCTGCAGAGGTACGCTTTTTTTCCACCCTGAGGATGAGGGTAAAAAAGAAGAGCACGATAGAGACCCATTTTAGAACCTGCTTTTTAAGAACTGCCGGTGCTGGGCACCGACAGGACCCGGCCACTTAAAGCCCTAGTGTAGAGGTCTTTGCACTGGCTCTTGCCAGTCTCGGGCAATAACAATTTCAATTCTGAAGCTGTACGCAAGCTCTGGCTGCCAGCCTTACGTAGCACGTCACGTTTAGCCAATGTCTTTAAAGTACTAAAGCAAACTGTTCTACTCGACGCGCGCCCACCTCTGGGGAAGGAAATAAATGGAGTTCAGTGCTGGGTCATAAATCACCCTGCCGATTTATGAAAAATTGCGTGGCCAATAAGCGAGGCATTATTTAATACAGGCAAAAAAAATGAAAGCAAATAAAATCTGGGTCTGTTCATGGCGGCGCATGTCACCTGTTGGACGGAGCTCTTTAATTTACAAGCAGAGACATTTATCCGGAGAAATATGTCGCTGCTCGTGGGGGTCTAACAGTGGGCAGAGCTGTCGGGGGTTTCCTTAATTAGTTTTCGCCTCGGCACCATGCGTTGGCCTGTTATTGTTGACTGCCAGCGACGCGTTTCTTTCCCTGGTTCGGCTTCTGCCCTTCTGCTTTAAATATATTTTTTGCTTGGTGGGGTTTGTAGCTGGCCGGGGCTAATTACATTTTACTGCATGAGCACATTTATTGCTTTTTCAGGCGGATTTGAGCTCAGTGGGAGGCGTGTTGGTGTTGGAGGGCGACATCTGTACATTCCGTAATGTGACAAATGACGCGGAGAGTGTAGGTGAGAAACTGGTAAAAATAGGTATGACAGTCCATAGAAATGGGTGTCTGAATCGCTGACATTAGACAGACACTCTGACATGGGCATTGCATTGCACTTCCATTCCACCTCGAGGGAACCACTACCCACCCTTTACCCTTTAGTACAGAAAAGATCTGATGGAAAGTGCTTGGTGGTTAGAAATGTGCGTAACTAAGTTAAGAAAGGGAGAAGCAGCACTGGGCGTAATTTTAAGAAAGGGTTTGGCTAGTATATTCAGAGAAAGCTAGGTCGGTGATTTATTGGGCTTTGTGGTAGAGAGATCTGGGCCATATAGCTTAGAGACTCGAGTGCTGTTCAATGAGTGTAAGAAACGCTAGACAACTCGTTTTCAGAACCAGCTAGGCAGAAGGCAAAGATGGGGGCGTGTTCCTCAATAAATGCTGATTTTTAAAGTATATGTGTTTGTACATTAGCCCCACTGTGGATCTCCCCTTTTCAATGTAAATGTTTACAAGGGTGACTCATTAGTTCAATGTATCTGCTGCATGGATCAGCAGTAAACTATGGTTTTATGCTCTAATGCTGGCAGGGCCAACTCATCCTTTCATTCTTACACTCTGATAAAATATAACTGCTGATTAATAATAACACTTATTATTTTAAACCAAGAGACAATTCGGGTTTTGGTGTATGTTCATTGGCCAGTTTTATTACTACTACCCATTGTTAAATGCGTAGTAATAATAGTAATTCAGAATCTAAATCAGATGAGAAATGATGTTCGGAAAAAGACAACACCTGCTTGTACCTATGTTCCCTTATTTTGAAATCCTCTCTGGATCAGGCAAGACAGTCAAGATGATCCACCCGGAGCTCAATCAGATCCTCTTCAATGTGTGAGCACCAGATTTAGAGGAAGCGTCCAGAGCGCGGTCCTTCCCCTTCAGCATGGGTAAGGGCGAGTCAGTAAGGCACCAGCTTTGTCTTAAGTGGATTGGGGCTTTCCACTAAGCCAGGTGGGAGCTCTTCGCCGCTAGGCCCAGGGTTAACATGTAGTCTTTCTCGAGGAGGCTCTCTGTGGGGATTTGGACTGAGTTGATGAAAAGGTGTGGGTGGGAGCAAAGTGAGGCTAAGGATTTCCACTTCTACCCACAGAAGTTTGTCTCTTTGAGTTTATGAAGCAAGCATGAACAGCAGAGGTGGTGTATACAATTAATTGTTCAGAGACATGTGTTGTCAGAGGTTAAGACTCAAAGTTAATGCTTTAGCAGAAAAGTGATTCCACCATCAGATCTTGGGCTAATCTTATGATTTTTACTTCAATTTCTACGGATCTGTCTTTGGTCTATCTGAGGGCAAATCACCTACATACCATAGAACAGGAATGCAACTCTGAGCCAACTCCTTGGACTGTGGTGTTGTGTTAATTGAGGTGGTATGCTCTACAGTTCTAGGCTTTGAGAGGTCTGTAAATGGACCCATGCCTAATAATCTGAGAAGCTGTAGCTGGGTTTTTTAGAGCTACATTGAATTGCTTGGGAAAGACTGTTGTCTCAATCAAAATTAGATAACCGAGAACTCAACGGTCTCGAGAAGCTCACCGTTGATGATAATTGTGAAGCGAAGCAATCTTGACATCATGCAGTAGACTTCAACTAACTGGAAGAACACTAATGTGAAGAGCATTTCTTCAATTTTCATAAAATGTTATTTTGTGATATAAAAAAAAACAACAAAACAACTCTTTGCTTCTGTTGGTAAGAGTTTCCAAGTTCGAGTTCAATTGTGAAAATAAATCCTGATTTCCGTGGGTCCACTAAATAGAATACCTTGCTAGTCAAAGTGCCCAGAACCACGCTGGTGTTTTACCACTATATTACGGTATTCATATAGACTTGCAAAGATACCGTAACCACAATGTCAACTACAAACATATCGACATGGTCAGCAGATGTTCAGTTATCAATAGTAAACAATACTGTGTGGCATGTTGTTGGTAGTCGATATTACAAGTTTATATTAAAAGTGTGATATTATGACACACGTTCTCCTGGCACCCTAAAATTAGTATCCTGGCTTTCCAGACTCCAGTGTTTAAGGTCAAACAAGGTAATCTCCCAGGGGCAATCATCTTTTATGAATCTGTGCCATGTACTATGCGGATGGGCCCTAACCTCAATATTGGTATCCGTCTCCCTTCTTAATTCAGGCCTGAATGTATTGTCCATTTTCTTGCTGGTACTCTCGCATGGCTGCGTTCCATCATATCCAGTAACTCACTTTACTATTGATATTACTGTAAAGATTTTATATGGAGTAGGAGCATGTTTATGGGTCCTGGTTGGGTGCTTCTTTTTATCTAAATATAGATGCCCGGAGATGGTTTCCTTATGTTAAATTGAATGGCTCATTTGTTTATGGCCACCTATCATCTATCTTCTGGGAGGTCCTTTGCCCTCTGCTTGTTTACGGAGAGGAATTGTGAATTGTAGTGGTCATTGTTCTCTTTTCTATGCTGATTACTTAACCCTGAAATGACCTAATCCTTGGCCTCATGTTAACTCGAGCCCTGCCTACAACTACGGTCTTACTGCCCATTTTGGGTGCTTTGATGCACGTCATAGGCTTGAGACTGGACACTGCGGAGAATTTGCTCAAAAGTCTAACATTTTCTCTAAATGAGCAGCACATTAATTTTTGGGATTGACGTTTATCTGGGCGAGCCTGAATAATGCATATGGATGGGCAGTCTATTGGCGCTACCCAGGCTTGTCGACGCGGCTATGATGTGCATCCGTCAGAGGATCCTGGCTCGCGCCCTTGAAAGGGCTCTTGCATTATCTGAATCCTGGTCCTGGATAGCATGCAGGGTGGTGGTTTCTTCTAATTGGTGCCCCCGCAGGACTCAGTATCCTGGTCTGGGAAAGGCTGCTGCAAATCCTGCCTGTTTACATATCTATTCTGTGATGTAGGGTCAGTGTAGTGTACATCTTGAAGGCTTGGCAAACCTTGGGGCACAGCTACCCCTGTTCTGCCCATACACACCCTATGCTGCATAATTTCGGAAAGCACCTGCAGCTTTAATCGGGACCTAAAACTACAGGGAGCGCCTGGTTGCACATGAACACACGTTTCCCTGTAGCTATGCCTGTATATAATCTGAGAGTGAAAGTTCTGCTACTGGATAAAGCAGGTTTGGTGCTTGCTAAGGGTGTCCGCGAGCAGGACGCAATGTCAAGCCATCTTTCGGCGTTGCAACATCGGGCCCTAGTGCGGCTTCCCTTGCCTGGGACCTGCACCAGGGCCCTTTGAGCATATGCAGGGAGTTATTGTGTGACATTGAGAACTTAGCACCTGACGGCCACCACTGTCATCACCTGCCAGCAATGAACATTAACAAGGTCGTTGACAGCACTTGTGTATTCCAGTCCAGGTGCCCTGTCAATCACAGCACTGTTTATAAGATTTCTGCTGTGCCCCGAAACTTCAGACTTCAAATCAATTCAAGTTTAGGGGCTATTTCATTGACAGTCTGAGGCATAAACTGGACAGGAGGGAAACTAGGACATTTCAAGTTCGCCGGGCATCTCTGAAAGTTGGTACTACTGAGGCAGAGTCATTCTCAAGCCTAATGTGCCATCTGTGCCACAGACTCTGCCCCAGACCTGTCAGCTTTTCAAATGAACTCTTGAGTCCAGAAATCTCCCGGTTCTCATTAGCACATTCAGTCTCTGGTTCCAGAGGATATTAAATTCAGAAGCTGTGACCAGGCTCAGAAAACTTTAAAAAAAAAAAGAGAGAGATGAAAAAAGAATCCAATTCGGCTTTGTCCTTGCCTACAGTCTGAAGGTGACACATTTCCCAATCCCTTTCTGAATCACCGCACATTTCGTTAAGACAGTATTTTTGGCTGGACTGCAGGAAAGCAATTGAAGAGGATGAGGCTGCGGTTCCATCACCCACACTGAGTTTTTTTCACTTTCTTCTCTGTGCCCTTGTGTTTGTATGTATATCAAAAGCCCTATGTGTTACGCAGTATACTTGTTTATAGCTGTAGACATCGCTATAGACATAGATAGATGTAGGTGTAAGCACAGACCGTAATATACATACACCTATAGATTGCATGGTGCGTGCTTCCTTTACAGAAAATGCAAAATGTAGTGGTCTAACCATCCATATTTCACAGGGATGCGTGAAATATGTGTTTACTCATCACCACGATTGCCCCAAATACTTTGCACTGCTTGACCTTTGTCTATTATCAACATGTCATTCATCAGAGTGAAACACAACTTGAATATTGTAATTCTTTTTAGTGCCCAGGGCGTGTAGCACTTTGTGGCACCTTGCAGTAAAGAACCTAAACAATTGTGCGTAATTATATAATTAAATGTTATCTTTTTTCTAAAGGCAACCAAACAGTATACTACAATATTTCACATGCTGTTTTCAATAAGCAATCCACTATTTGTAAAAAAAATAAAATAAAAAAACAACAAAAAAAACACTTTATGCTACCTGCCCCGAGTAATCATGTAATATGCAAGATATTTAACAATGTGGTTCCATATTGCCAGATCAGAGTTGTGATAACATTTACAAACCACTATCCCTTAAACGTCTTGGTTTGTAATGCCTTCAGGATCCATTGATGGCAAGGCCGGACTACATTACACGGTAACCCTCTCCATACAAGGACTAAGAGGAGAGAAGGAAGAGAGGAACAGCCTGGGAATGGGACCGGGACCCATCATCAGTGTACACAGCATGGCGGGAGACGGTATACAGGAGTGGAACTCTATACAGTTGTGTTTCCTTAGAGTAATAAGGATAGCAAATGAACTAAAAATAAGGAAAACACGTAGGGAGGAAAATCACTGGATGGAACCAGGGGACTCAGTAGTGTTGGGAGACTGTGTGAATCATAGCAGGCAAGAAAATTATACAAAAATCCTGATTTTATTTATTGTATTCTTCCAGGGCCTTATGTTTTTGTAGCACTGTAAATACAGGTGCTATTATTGCCCAACTCAGTTGACTAAGAAGTCAGCCCTACTGGGAATTGAATATTTAGTATATACGAGGCTTCCTGCAGCGGGTGCATTAACCCATTGACCTACGTTTTAATGCAGGTAGTCCAACATCCTCAAGAATACCCCACCACCTATGAAGGAAGTAACGAGTTGTAGCATCACAAATCCTTTTGTGATGGGGTGATGCCTTATAAGCCTCATTATTCCTTTCCTCGTTATTTTTTTTTCTCGCATTTGAAAAAAAAACTGAGAGAAGAGAGATAAATGATCGGGCTTTTCATGTTTTCCGCTGGGATCTCGCCTTCATTTTTCTTACAGTTAAGGCTGCTCTTGGGTAAATTGAGGATGCAATCAGTGGGTTCTCTGTGTAGGCCTTAATTACCTCCAGTCGAGCCCGCGAGCGGAGGAGGCCTGGGGAGCGCCCTAGATTCTGAGCCCCATGGCTTCTCGTGTGCTCAGCCCTTGCCGTCTCTTCTTGAGCTGCAGATCTACAGGCCTGGCGCTGGCATCCAATCCGCTAATTGATTAATCGCGCAGGGCTGCTTTGGTAGTCTTTTCAAAGGTTAGTAGGCGGGAAAATCAGATCGGCGGGTGCTTAGCCTGCCACCGCCTCTGTGATCCTTGGCGGCAAAGGATTGATGAAGGCTTTTAAAAAAATCTTTTGTACTCTATTCAGGAGGAGGTTGGCACACTCTGCGCATTCATCCACCCTCCACGAGCGGCCTTCATCTATGAAACTTATGCTCTTCTGAATTGCTGCATGATGCAGGTGATGCTTGTGTACTTGAGTGTAGAACGCTGTTGGACCTGGCCCTTTTTGGCTAAAGTCCCTTAAACTTTTTGCCTTCCTCCTAGACCTTTTTCTGACATTATTTTGTCGACTTAGATGCTTTGGGCACTTTGTCACTGCTGATCAGGCGCGCAACACCCATTGAACTCACCGGGCTTGAGCCCCCCCCCCCCCCCCCAGTCGTGTGTGGCAGCCCGGGATGAGACAGATCCCGGGCACACACAGAGCCGCACCCAAACGTTGTACAGGTCTTTAAAAGACCATTTGAATGTTAATTAGGCCTTGCAGTTGTTTCACCCCTTCTAAGAGCCCCTGCAGCCCCACTCTGCCTACTGATTAAAGGTTCAGCCCCCCCCGAAATTTTTTCTTAGCCACCCCCCCTCCCCCGAAATTTGGCTCTAGTTGCGCCTCTGCTGCTGATCAGTGTCAAAGTGCAAGTGTTCCCTGTATAAAGTGTTATGGTAATTGGTTGTCCATAGTTGATATGTTTGCCTTACTGGTAAAGTCCCTAGTAAAGTGCACTATGTGTGCCAAGGCTGGTAATGCAAATGCTACTAGTGGGTCTGCAGCACCAATTTTGCCACCCAAACAAGTAACCCTAAAAAGAGATCTCAGGCCTGCGACTGCAGTACCTGCACGCAGTTTGATAATTGCATTGTTGTCCTGGCAAGTGCATCCACTTGCCAGACCTTACCTTCCCTTTTTATGCACATCAGACACCCCTATATTAGGCCCAAGGTACCCCGCTGGGCAGGGTGCAGTGTATGTGAAAGGTAGGACATGTACTGAGGTGTGTACCATGTCCTGACGGTGAAATACTACCAAATTCATTTTTTCACAGTTGCAAGGCCATCTTGCCCATAGGACTGAATGGGGAATGCTGTGCCCCATGCTTCCAGCATATCTTCCCATAGGTATAACATGGAGAGATGGAGTTTAGTGTGCCTGAACATCAGAATTTGATAACACATCTTTTTGTGAAGATGGTTTTTAAATTGTGGCTGGTTTCTTGTCTTAAGCCATCCTGTGTGCCTCTGCCTTTTTGTGTATTGACCATCTGGGTTTGGATGTGAAAGGGTCTGGGAAGTGTCCTGACCCCAGGGAGGAGAAGGTGAGACAGCAAGAGGCTGGCCTACATTTGATGTAGGGGGGAGGAGTAGCCCCCTGGATGTGAAGAGGGCTGTGTTGCTGCCACAAAAGGATGGCTCTACCTCCTGCTGAGCGTCTGGGCCCCAGCCCTGATTATCAAAAGAAGAGGGTGTGCACTGGCAGGAAGACACCCAGGTCTGGTTTGGACTGGGGTCAGAGCCCCATGAACACAAAGGGGGTCATTAGGATGGCGGGCGGACTGTGTCTGCCCGCCATCCTGTCGTGGAATGGGACCGCCCGCCATTGGTGTGGGGGTCCCGTTGATGCCATTAGGATGCACTAGGATGCGCCCGCCACACTGGCGGGCACATCCTCCATTCTAGACATTCTTGACATTGCGGCGAGCGGTGCTCTCAGCACCGCCCGCCGCAATGCCAAGAAGGCAGGTCGTGTAGTTCCATGCACAACATGGCAGGCACCGCGCGGTGCCTGCCATGTTGTGCATGGAAGTGTAGGCGATACCATAGGTACCCCACATGTGCACTCCCCACCACCCGTAATCCCTGGGGGCCCGCTAGAGGCCCTCAATGACAAGACCCGCCTGCGGGCTCAAATGACAGGCGGATTGCCACCGCCATGCGGGCGGTGGCAAGCCGCCCGACATGCTAATGGACCCCAAAGACTTGCTCTCTGCACTGCCCACCGCAATGCCAAGAAGGCATGTCGTGCAGTTCCATGCACAACGTGGCAGGCACCGCGCAGTGCCTCCCATGTTGTGCATTTAATGGGCCCCGAAGACTTCAAATAATTTAGGGGTATAGCTGTAAGAGCTGAAACCCCTGAACTCAAGACTGAAATCCATACTGAAAAAGGATTGAACCTACCTTGTGATCAAGAGGAACCTCTACCAACGAAGAACAGCTGAAGAGACTGAAGAGAAGGACTGACCTTGGTGTGTGTTCTGGGGCTGGCCTGCAGTTTTCTGATTTAACTAAGGAGAGGCCAAGGGGCTTTACTGTGACCCCCTGCTTGTGAGGACTTTGCTGTGTGCTGTGTCCTGAAGTAGCGAGTCTCCAAGGGCCCGAGGAGAGCTGGTCCCCTGTTGTGGAAACTCACGAACACAAAAGTTTCCAACCGTGTCTCAGTGACGCTTGGTGCGTGGTGCTTTTGCAGGCCTGAGACTACCATGTGGTGGTACTGTTTGCGAGGTGCCCATTGATCGCATTGCGCCCGCAGCATGAAACATCGTCCATGCTGCTGTATTGCTGTTTGTGGCCCGCGTCGTCATCGTAACTGAGGCTGTGAGTAAAGATCACCACCGCCGGCCCGAGCCGCAACGTGCTAAAGGATTTCTTGAAGCTAAGAAAGCAGCAAGGTGAACGAGATTGTGATTGTTGTTCACCGATAGGAATCTGCTCAAGATAGTCAACGAAGGAGAAGGCAGTGCCATAACCCATCCGGCTACAGTGTTGCGTAACAACGGAGCTGCAGCAACATTGGGGCCCAGCAGGACGTCCGACGAGCAGGGAGAGAGAAAGCGAGGCAGCGCACCCCCGCAGGTAAGGCTTGGACTCCGGTTGGGAGCCAAAAGCGTGTGTGCCTGGGGAGGCTTGCAGAAGGAGTACAGGAGTGCTCCGCGCTATCTCCCACTGCACTGCGTTAGACACGCTGAGTCCCCTAGCGGCCCATACGTGCCCAGCAGTACCGGGGCCACCCCTTTAAGCTTATGACCATAGTCTCTGGAGTTGGGGCCTAGTGGGTGCCCCAGTTGACAGCGCAGATTGGAATTGCATTATTCTTTGCATTACAAACTGCCTGATTCTTGCATTACGAATTGCATTATTCTTTGCATTACGTAGTGCCTGATTCCTGCATTATGAATCACCTTATTCTTTGCATTATGAACTGACTGATTCTAGCATTACGAATCGCATTATTTCTGCATTATGAACTGCATTAGTACGTGCATTAAGGACTGTGTTATTACTACATTACGAACTGCATTGCAAACAGCATAGCATTGCATTAGGAGTGCATTAGATCATTGTGAATTGCTCATTAATACCGCGAGAACCTATAAGTGATTGCTGGCCTAATAACCGGCAAAGTGAAAGATTACGAATACGCTTATGTTGGATTTCTATCGCTTGGTTTCATTGGATTCCTTTTGATAAAGATACCGCTATTTTTATAAAAAACAGTGTGGTGTCCATTTGTGGTGTTATCACTGTGTTACTGGGAATGTGGTTACCAATACTTTACACTGCCTTGGAGATAAGCCTGGCTGCTTGTGCCAAGCTACCAGGGGGTGAGCAGGGGTTAGCTAAGAGTGTGTCCTTCCTTACCCTAACTAGACGCAAGGGTCCCTTTCCGGACTAAGGCACCCACCTCAGCCAGCTAGAGACCCCCAGTTCTTACAAACGCCAACTGCATTAACATTGAACAATCTTTCCTGTAAAGGGTCCCATTCTGGATGTCACTCAGCTTCCTGATTCTCAACCCCAGCAAGAAAGACAATCTACTTCTTGCTCCAAAGCGCCGTTCATGGCTATCACAGCTAAAAGTCAATACCCTTCTCCAAAGTCTCTGCTCATGCAAAATCCCTAGGATTTATCCCGAAAATCATTTCACCATGGAGATACAAGTCCAGCACATCCTAATATCAGAAAATCCCAAACTGTTCCCCATAGAGCAATTTAAAACTCTTAAATTCTTCCACCCAACCAAAATGTAATATGTCCTTTCTCCTTACCTCATACCAAACAGGTTTGACAAGGGAGGGGCACAAAATTGATTCAGTTCACTGTAACAGAGGAGTATAGGATGGTTGTCAGGGATTGTGGCCTAGCCGCCATTACCCTGCTTGATATCTGTGCAGCATTCAGCACTGTGGATCATTTGATTATTTTACACTGTTTGGAAAAAAAATGTGTTGCAATGGTAAAGTTTTGGCATGGATTATCACCTTTCTATCCAATTGTGACCCATCCGTACGGGCAGAGGGGTCATGCCCTCCACCTGTTTCCGTCAGCAAGAAGTGTGTCTGTTAGGCTTAATAAATGTCAGCGTTACAGACACTCTTCTTGTTTAGGTCAGGCAGTCAGGTACTGCACTTGCGCTAAATGGGCAGGCGCCTGGCAGCCTGAGCTAAACTTTGTCAGACTGAGGATTTCACAACCCTGTGGGCGTGACCACCGGAGTCTGGCAATAGTGCCCCAAAGCCCTCCCCCGGTGACAAGGCTTCGGACCTGGGCATTCAGACAGTTCACTGATAACTTCGAACCAGGGTATTCAGTTGTAAGCCCTGATGTGCCTAGGGCCGAGTGTCAATCAGTGACACCTAGTCACAGAGTGGTGTGGTCTCCGCAATCTCACTGACCCCATCCCACTCTGTGATGACGGAAGGCAGCAGTCTCAATACTCCTGGGACCTCCAAGTCTTATCTCCCGGAGGGCTGCAATAAAGGTAAGTTTTATGTTTTTTATGTGTGTGTCTATGTATGAATGTATGTGTTTTGTGAGTGTTCTAAATGTGTGTATCTGTGCACATGTGTGAACGCATAGGTGTGAGTGTGTATGTGTTGGCCCTCTCCCTGCTAAAATTGCTGGCCCGCCACTGAATATGAAACATTTTACTGGTAGCTTCTTAAATGCAATAGGGCCCTGATTTGCAGAATCCTACCTCAGAAGGCACTGCAGGGAGCACGCCCCCTGCTGCTTGAACTGAAAATACAGCAATAATTGGCATCCATTGGGACTCTCAGGCCCCTGGTGGCACTACACCTGCTGCACCAATGGAAGCCACACCCCTGGCGAAGAGAGAAATTTATATTTTGTCCCCCTATGAAGTAGATTTGACATTCTGAAAAGAAAGCTCTGGGGACTACTGCTTCTCTAACTTAATTCTTATACCCAACAAAGGTTTAACCAATGCTCCTGTCACAATGTGGTTTAAAAAAAACTTTACCACTAAATATCAGGGGGAAAATACTGAGGGAGAATGTTGAATCACTGATTTAAATCATTTAAGACCAGTGTTATTAACTTAATGTGCCCATAACGGCATTATTTTCACATTTTCCCTCAACCGCTCCTGTGAGACCTGCACCAGCACACTGTGCTATCCCCACTCCTGCCCCGCAGCTACTCGTGATGCAACCTACAGGCTACCTCTGCTACTCTGGGCTGGAACGTGGCTAAGGGACAGAGAAAGGAGAGGTTCCAGCCTAAAGTAGTGGCAGGGATCCGCCTTTGAGTCAGGAGTGACGATAATGTATAGCTATTGGTTTCATGTAGGGCTTTAAATCACTGTTTTGCTTTGCCTAAGAGATTATATAAAAACAGACAATGCTATTACTCAATGGAAAGATTCTCAATTTAACAACCTCAGAAGGAAGGAGGGCTGCGTTGATCTCAACAGAACTCGTGAGCTCTCATAGGTGATTCCTCCCACTGATGATCGTCTTTAGTTAAAATAAAGAAGGAAAGGAAGTAGACAAAACCCTATGATTTTTAATAAGGCCGGTCTGAAAACCACAGAGCCGTCCCATCTCTTTCTCCAAACCAGCGGGTGCATATCATTTGGTTCAGAACCCACACTTTGTTAACAAATACACAACTAGGGATGCAGAAGTGCTTAATTTGTGGGAAAAAAATAATAAGTCCTAGGGCCCTCTTCAAGAGACCATTGCAGCTTGTGCTGCCTGTGCCAAGACTGCCAATGACAATACCACCACAACTACTAACTATCACACTCCCACAAATGTGGCAGTTCGGACAATTCCAGGCTCCCAAACCTAGATGAGTGGCTTGACAGCAGGTATTAGTAATTTTTAATTTATATTGAATTAATAAATAACTGTACTTGTGTTCATCTCTAAATTAGATAGACAGCACCACCATGTGGCAGACTGTCATAAGTGCTTGAGTTGAAAATGTAGAGCATGTGCCAAGCACTGGAAACCACTGGCTCAAATCAAGCACTGGCAAGTTTGTCTTTGAAATATTGTTTTCATCTATAGGGTACTCAGACGTCTACAGATACAGATATAATGTTGTATCATGTAGCAGCATTGGAATACCCTTCTATAAACGTATGCTCTGTGCCCCCAAAAAATGGTCTGAGACTCGAGGTTTTAGGAACTATTAAGCCCCCCTTCCCCCCGCGCTCCCAACCCAAACACACACCAAAAGAATTCACAGGTGGGAGCTCTTCCCACTAGGTTTCTAAAATCGTGATTTGGTTCTGCAAAAAAACAGGCCTGGCAGTTTCTTCTGGTGACCCACTCAGTCAGGTGGCCACTTTGCTCCAGGACATTATACACACTGTCTCCAGTACTGAACTTTGAACCTACAATTCATTAAAGTGTAATAGTCTAATGTGTTCAATGGAAGCAAAGCAAGACTCTCAGACTGCATTAGGCTATTACACAGAGGTTTACAATGTAATCTGTGTCCGTGGTGACCTGGAGCGAGGTGGTCATCCTACCCAGTCTTATTCTCCGGGCTCTGATTTGGGGCATAATGTCTCTGGCAAAGAGGTCCAAGTTCCAATGTTTTGTTTGTTATGGGTCGTACGTTTACTAAAGTAACTCAGAGAGGCCACAGCGTGCTTGCTATGTCCACTGTTAAAGGGCTAACAGCTAAACCTTAGAACTAGAAGCCATGAGTTCTAATCACAGCTCTCCTACCAGAGCTCACTGTGTGACCTTGTGCAGATTACCGTATCTCCTACTACCTCTATTCCATTATCTGCCACAATTGGAGCTCATGGAAGCCTGCTGAATTACGGATATTATTGTCTATTCAATCCTGCATGCTCGCAGTATATTTATAGATAGATTTCTGGCACAGAACCGCTTTTCTCCCTCATCTGATGGCAATATCCCAGGCCCTGGTGCCTCGGGCTCTGTAATGTGGCCGGCAGGTTGGAGCAGCCAAGTGGAAGCATCGTCTGCAGAGTGGCAGATGGTAAAAGATATCATGAAAGGCCCAAGCATGAGGTCAAGCCAGCTTCCTGCCTGAAGCATCCACGTTTAACAGGAACTGCCTGCCCGGTACTGCCCGTTTGGTTCAGTTTGATCTTGGAAATCCGGCCCGCTCTTTGTTTCTGCCTAGAGAGGGTCGCTACTGCGCTGAGGGCGGTTTTAAGGTCCCACGCTGTCCTTTCCAGCTAGAGAAATTCTTCCTAAAACAGAATGTTGCCAGGGGGACGGAGCGACCGTGCCATGCTGGCACATGAACATGAAGGACTGCAGGTGTTGGTAGTTCAGAGGGCTAACACACCCGCTGCAGAGAGATCTGCGCGTTTCTTGAAAATCACTAGTAGGAAAGACGTTCACTTGGATGTCATCGACTGAGGTTAGTTAAACCTTTAAAGCTGCGATTGGCACGTTATTTATATTAAGCTACAGGTCTGAGTAACACATACATCCTGTGCTTGAAATGGAAAAATAGAAGTGCAGGTACTCTGTACCAGAGTACCTGCTGGTTTTTGAATAGTGCCGGCACTCTCCAGTTAAAAGCATTACGTCTCTCTTGAGGAGTGCCGGTACACTCCAGTTAAAAGCATTACGTCTCTCTTGAGGAGTGCCGGTACACTCCCATCCTCTTGGTCACCCCTCTTTAAAAAGAGGAGGCCAGGCGGAGCCAGATTTTCTGTTCTGGCTCCTGTTTCTGGAACTCACTCAGTCCCATCAGATCATCTGCTAGCTAAGATTCAAACAACTCTTGAAAACATGGCTGTTCTCTCAAGCATATGAATGAATCAGTGAGCTGCAGACACTTTCCTGTATCCAGCGCCAAGAAACCACATGGTGTATGTGCGCTCTAGAAATCATTTTAACATAACCGATCAGAAATCTGCCAATGTCCCCATCGGTTTTTGCGCCTCTTCTGAGTGTACACAGTCCCGAATACAGTCAGGAACCTTCGCCTTCAGGCTTCTGCCTCGCAGAAGGTGCCTCGGGTTGAGCCCAGCACTCTCCTTCGTACTCAGTTGACCTTGCTGGAGGTGGAGGAGGCCTGGCCAGAAGGCTGGGACCAGAGGCCACCGAGGAAGCGTGCCTGCGCCGAGCAGCCGAATTGTAATGTGCATTCAATTACCCGGCGTGTTGTCGAGCGGTTGCTCGCCGCCGAAATCCATCTATTACCCTCAGCCTATTTCCATCGACGCCCAGACAAAAGTAATAATATTCGGAAGGAACGCATCGCGTTTCTGGAGCCATAAAGCCCCCTGCTCTCCGCAGTTTGCAAAACATATGTGATAATTAAGGTCAGAGTAACGGCAGCCATCCATCTCCGGGCCAGGCGAGGCTGTGATTAGGACCTGCTGCTTTGATCACGTGCCGGCAGCTCGCATATGTTCTCGTGCAGGCTGGGGTGTCTGTGAGGGGGTTCTCGCGAGGAACCTGCCACAGCGCGAGCCGTGGCTTTTACGTAGTGACGCAAGAGGCGCTTGGAAGCGCTTCTTGGGCCTGAGCCGTGCACACTGCACGTGCATTTGAAAGCGGGAGTTATTTTAATCTGCTTTTCCACATAGTTTAGAGCAGTTCTTCATAGAAATCTCATTAACTTTTTTTATGTTATCCGACATTTGTGCAGCTCATAACTGCTAGTAGTGTGACTGACTAAATGGCACTTTAACTGTCTGGAGTGATTATATGCAAACATGCATGTTTGGTTGCGGAAATGCGTGATTCAACCAGTTATATCTGTGCAGAAATAACTGAGTGAGAATTTGAGGTCCTCCAGACATACCTGGTCTGGTTGTATCCTGACAACCGTGGTGCTGCTTGTGTGCGTGCTCCCGTTTAAAAGGGTAAGTAAAAGAAACAGATAGTAGTCACATAGCTTTATTTCACCTGAAGATGTTGGGTGCTTGCCTGCATTTCTGTTATCCTTTTTTTCCGCTGCGGTTTAATAGTGTCTTGGTTGATTGGTGTTTTCTTGGAGTTTGTTTAGATATTTAGATATCAGGTAGGGCCTGAAAATTCAAACGGCCAAATTCTTAAGACCAGCTGGTTTCTAGTTGCCTTACCTGGCTTCAGAGGGATGCTACAGTTTCCTCTCTCTGCCTTAGAAAGGCCAACTTCTGAGTCGAGTTTTGAGATGTACCGTACAACATGCATCAAACATTTCACGGTCATTGTTAGATATCAGGTCTCTACTTGGAAGAGGTATGCAACCTGTCCAAGTAGGGACCACAATCCTAGTATTTGTGGAATATCCCATACAACAACAAAGTAAATACACCACAAAAAGACTCCACAACAGTTTAGAAAAATGCAGAATGTTTATCTGAGTAAAACAAGACCAAAATGATCAGTATCCATCAAGTAAAAGTCATGATATTGAATATTGAAGAAATAAATGCAATAAAGCACTTAGAAGCTAGGTAGCGCTAAAAGGGTTACTTCAGGCCGCGAGGGACCAGTGCAAATCAAAATTTCAGGCCGACTGCGATGGAGCGTGGCCGGCTATAAGGTCTCACTTGGGCCTGCTAAACATAGTACCTTGGATCTTGGGGCACAGCTTGCGCGATGAGGCTTTGCTTTGGCTGGCGTCAGTTCAGAGAGGCTGTGTGGCGAGGCTTTTCAAGGCTCCACGTCATCTGGCTTTGGTTCTGAGAGCTCTCAGCTGTACGGCGAGGATTTGCGGGGCTTCACACTGCGTTGCGTCATTTTTGGCAGAAACTCAACTGCAGTACCCACTTCTGAGGCCCAGAATTTGGAGGGGGCACCTCAGGCAAGTGCAGGACTCACAGAAGGCAGAGTCCAGGAGCACCAGCAGAGCTGCAGGAAGTCTTTTGTGTCCCTGAGACTTCAGAAACAGGAGGCAAGCTAACAGGCCTTAGAGATCACTTTGGAGAGCCAGAGAGCAGCAGGCCAACCAGCAGGAAAGCGTCCGTCCAGAAAAACAGTCCAGTTGAGTCCTTTGAGCAGCATTGCAGTTCTTTAAGACTGCGATTTGGTGTAGGTCCAGAAGTGTCTGATTTGGGAGGGTCATAGACCCAGTGCTAATGCCCAAAAGTGCCTTTGATGTGGGGGGAAATTGAAAGAGTGGTTCTGAATTGCACTAAGATGCCTTTCAAGCTGGTCCTGTCTGCCGGGTTATCTATGGAGATCTATATTTAACAGGGTAGGAGAGTTAAGGGATTTTATCCACTACTGTGGATGGAAGGGTACTCCCAAACCCCTAGACAGGTAGTTATATAACAATACGAAGGAGTACCACCAAAGATAAGGCTAGACAGCCAATATTGGTGGGATGAGACACTAGTGTAAAAGAAGAAGTCCTCCTTTGTTTTTAAGGAACCCCTCACTCACCGACCTGGTCGGTGACATGCTTCATCATCGGGGCCACCTTGACAGCCGAGTGCCGCCAAGGTGTGCTGCAACACCTGGAATACAGTGGAGCGGGTATGTGAGTGATGAATGTGAAAAAGGAAAAAAGTCAGTGAGTTAAAAATTGTCCTGGTATAACTTAACCAAATATTATTTATTCTAAAGCTACTGGACAATATTAAAAACAGTGATGATACACTAGGTCTCATTAAAGCCTTTATTGTATCTGTGATATGTGTTGGGTCTACATGTTTCAAACCATATGGGAGTTACCGGTTTTTCATCAGGACCAAAATGATGTAAAAGGAGTTGGGTGGTCAGGGTACACTAACACCCTGCCATACCTGCAACCCTTTCAGAACCCAAGATAGCGAATTGCTAGATGGGTAAAAATAATAGTAACCCAGATGTGGTTACAAAAAATGAAAAAAACTCCTCAATGGAGAAAAGTTTGCTGCACGGGGATTTGAGGGGAAGTTACAGAGTTCGAAACGTATTAGTTCCTCTGTTCGGAAATCAGCTGATAACCTACTTCACTCCCTCCGTGCACCCGTCGGAGGGAGCTGATTTCCGAACAGAGGAACTAATACGTTTCGAACTCTGTAACTTCCCCTCAAATCCCCGTGCAGCAAACTTTTCTCCATTGAGGAGTTTTTTTCATTTTTTGTAACCACATCTGGGTTACTATTATTTTTACCCATCTAGCAATTCGCTATCTTGGGTTCTGAAAGGGTTGCAGGTATGGCAGGGTGTTAGTGTACCCTGACCACCCAACTCCTTTTACATCATTTTGGTCCTGATGAAAAACCGGTAACTCCCATATGGTTTGAAACATGTAGACCCAACACATATCACAGATACACTAGGTCTCATTAAAGCCTTCATTGTATCATCACTGTTTTTAATATTGTCCAGTAGCTTTAGAATAAATAATATTTGGTTAAGTTATACCAGGACAATTTTTAACTCACTGACTTTTTTCCTTTTTCACATTCATCACTCACATACCCGCTCCACTGTATTCCAGGTGTTGCAGCACACCTTGGCGGCACTCGGCTGTCAAGGTGGCCCCGATGATGAAGCATGTCACCGACCAGGTCGGTGAGTGAGGGGTTCCTTAAAAACAAAGGAGGACTTCTTCTTTTACACTAGTGTCTCATCCCACCAATATTGGCTGTCTAGCCTTATCTTTGGTGGTACTCCTTCGTATTGTTATATAACTATCTATGGAGATCACCAGCCATTTGTGTGGGGTGCGGTCATTACTCCTTGATGTCCTGGTGTGAGCCCCCTTTCCTCCCGTCTGGCCAGGCGACCCATCGGAATGCAGATTTATGCAGAGGGGTGTTCATTAACCCCTGGCCTTTCTTGGTTTGTGACTGTTGGGAAGGAATGTGCGAATGGGATCTGTCACCCCGCCCAGATGGATATTGGAGACAGGCTGGAGGTTACATAGAGTGAAGTTAAGGGCAGAAAATGCCCACTGTCCGAAGGTTGCATTTCTGCGCCAGTAGTGATAAATCCAACCTCACCAGCAAAGCTCATTTATCACTACTATTCCACCCATACCAAACATGATAAAGCTACTCCCCTGGGATCAGGAATTTCTAGTTAGAAGCACGTAAGGGAATTCTCAATGCTGGTCTATAAGGTGAGTTGGCCTCACCATCTTGAAAAACAAATAGGCTGTTTTTCTCTACCAGGACATGTAAAGCATGCAAGCACACGTCCTTTCCTTTGCTTAAATAGCACCCTGCCCTCTGGGTTGGCAAGGGCCATCCTTAGGGGTGACATATGTAATAAAAGGTGGAGTTCAGGGCTTGGCAAGTAATTATACCTGTCAAGTCATAGTGACAGTGAACTGCACACACAGGCCATGTATTGACAGGCCTGAGACATGGTTAGGGGACTACATACATGGGTGATACAATCAGTGCTGCGGGCACATTAGTAGTATTTAATTTACAGACCCTGGACATCTGTAGTGCACGTTACTAGGGACTTATAAGTACATTAAATATGCAATTTGGGTACAACCCAATATTGCCATGTTTTTGGGGAGAGAGCACAAGCACTTTAGCACTAATTAGCAGCATTAAAGTGCACAGAGTCATTGAGCCAGCAAAAATGGGTACAGAAAATGGAGGAAGGCAGGCAAAAAAGTTGGGGGAAGACCCTCCCTAAGCTGTCAGGTCTAACAGTCACTCATTGCTTACATCATGTCTCAGTCATTCCACAGTTACTGATTGCTTACATCACATGCCTCGTCATTTCAAAGTCACTGATTGCTTATATCATATGCCTGAAACATTTCGCAATTCACCGGCTCACTATCTCTTACTCTGCATTGACGTTACCACTTCACCACCTCTTTTTGAGACCTTTTTTGAGACCTTCACAAACACTTATTGCCTGAACTTTTAAACCAAGTTCCTGGCACTGGATCTCTTGCTACTTGCCGGCATTCCTCTGTTTAAGCAAGAGTCCTTCATTAATTCTGTCTGACAGCTGGTTGTGCGCCCACAAATTACCTATCGTGACACTCACACAAGCCTGTAGGTTCACTTCAATTCGTATCCACCTTTTGTAAATAGATCATTGTCATTGTCGCATTTTGTATATCACAGGTTTCATAGTGTGGTTAAACTTCTGGAGTTCACGTGTCATTTCACTTTTGCTCTTGAAAGATGTTTAATGTTGTGTTTCCTGCCTCCCTTCCATTTTCATTTCTTTCCACAGGCAGCGTAATTTCAGGCTTGTTAAACTCTGTTGTCCTGATGATGATCCATGTATCTAGTTATGGATCGAAACGTCTTTGACTCTTTAAACAGCATGCACATTAAACTCATTTGTTAAAGAAAGGGCATCAGTGTTTACTACTAAAAGCTTGCCCCCTTTATTATGTATTGGCGAAAAGCTTTCTGTTTTTCATGAAAAATATGTGTTTACTTGTGATTGTCTTTATGTTTAAAGGATACAGGACTGTGTCCCACTCAATTACTTTCTGATTTATCACAAACAATCGCTTTTGAATTTATTAAATCAAATGTCCGGCTGCACATCATAACTCAATATAGTACTGATTCTGGTCTATATTCATTGTTTTTTGACTTATAACTGTTTGAAGGACCAATTTTTGTTCATAACTAGTTGATACCCAGGGTCCTTCCTACCTTGTGGGTTCCCTTGTTTATAACAAACAAATAAAATATTTCACAGTCACTCCCATCACATTCCTTGAACGTTTCATTGAGTGACTCATTGCTTATATCACAGGCCCTAAACTTTTCACAACGTACAGGGCTACCCAATGTTCCTAGGAACCTGGGTAAATATATAATAAACTGAACAGTGGTTCCCTCAGGGGTAGCTAATAACATCTGCTTCCAGGCAAAAATAATGAAGTGGTCTCCAAAAATATCAAAGTTTATAAAAAACCAACTTTTAATAGTTATACACATACTTTAATGGATATGAATGTGCAAGCAGTAAGCATATGTACACATTGATGGTAACTTAACTTGAGTACATACATCTGTACAAAAGATACACACAGTAGGTGCTCCAAGTGAATGGCACAGTTATCATGATAAGTGTAGTATTGTGAACAATGCTGAACAGTGTTACAGTAGCCAACAAAATGTTGACTTAAAAAAACATGTCTTTAAATGAACATGGACTCAAAATTACCATATAGGTTCCACCGTTCGTAAAATACCTACTTGAAGTCAGCATATGTACGTTGATGTTTCGACCCCTATAAGTACACTGTTATCAGGGTCTTTATCAGGACCATACAGCTAGACACCTCACAAAGAAGGTCAAGCACATAGAGATCAGCTTCTTGATATTTATATATAGTTTTGTGAATCAGCCGACCAATAAAACCCATAAAAAGCTTCTGTAAGAGTCGGGATACAGGTGCAGCAGTTCACTAACTTGGTATCCAAGGATGGAATCGCTACTTTTCAGTTAATTAATAGTTATCAAACTTTTAACCTTCACTGATAACTTACATCATGTCTCAAATGTTTAATAGTGACTGATTGACTGTGAAATGTTTGAGGCATGTGATGTAATCAGTGAGTGACTATAAAATGTTTCAGCCATGTAATGGTCGCACGCATTGCTTACATCACATGAATCAAGCATTTCACAGTCACTCATTACTTAAATCACATCTCAAACATTTCAGGCACTCATTGCTTAAATCACATTCCTCAAATGTATGAATAGAATCTAATCAGTGCTTACATTCTCTGCCTCAAACAGTTCACAGAGGCTCAGCCATTACTTGCGTCACATTCCTCAACCTGGTCATAGAGGCTCAGTAATTACTTATATCAACTGCCTCCAACAGGTCAATAGAGCATACTTACTGCCAATGCATGTCACACGTTGAGTATGAACAAAATATGACTAAGCCCTCCCCGCCCAATCATCCTTCCAAAACACGTAACCTGCCAGTGGTGTAAAGAGGATGCATGGACCTTGGTGCAAGCCGAGAACATTGGCCCACTGAGCACTGGTTGGATTGTAATTCAAAAAAATGATCAGGGATTGGTTATGCCCTCTGGCCAGCTCGCCCCAGTGCCCCTGCACCTGCTGCACCATTCCCAGCGGTGCCCCTGTGACCTTCCAGGGGGAGAGCTTCATATTTGGCCAGACCAGCCCGCTTCAGAAGATAAAGGTTACTTAAGCGAAGCCTTCAAAATCAGTTCATTTTTTAAAATTATAAATGGCATCTATGAAAGGAAGACTCTTTTGAATGAGAAGAGTTTCTTTAACTGTAGTGCAGATGGAAGACCAGGAGGACGCACACAGCTCCATGCCCTGCCTATGGGAACTCTTCCCTTCTCTGCATCTTGGGCGCCTAAAAAAGACCTGAAATTTACCATTTTCAGCATCAGTACTCTGCCTCCAAAGAAAAGATACTACCTTTTAATCTTACAAAAATACTAAATACACAAAAGGACACAGCGCTCGTGTAAAGAAAGTGCATCATTTAGTGCCAAAAATCCAACTGAATCCATCTTGGCATTCAGGAGGGAAAAGGCTGCAAAAATGAACACAATATTTTCCAGATTTTTTCCACGTAAGGAATGGTGTGGTGTGAGGAGGGGTGGCATTCCGCGTCCCCAGCAGCCAGGCCTGTGGGCGAGATCGTATCCGGGAGAGCATAGGTTTTCCGCTGTTTTGCACTTGGTTGGCAGGGGAACAGTTCAGGTAGTGTTCTCTGCACGGGCAAATCGTTGTTTTTCCAACAGAGACCTCTGTAGGGTTGTTTTATTTTGTTTTTTCAAGGTAAACTGTGTGCCCGCCCGTTCTACCGTACTGAATGGATGCAGTTTTACTCCACGACAGTCGCACAGTGTGCCCTTGTGCAGGTCAGAGAAGGCCCTGTGTATGAGGGGTCTGAGTTCTGCAGTCTTGCACCACACCCTCATCAAGAAGGCACTTTCTCTGCCACGTTCTGCATATTTTCCATGGTTGAGAAGGGTTGGAGTGGTTTAAACTGGATCCCGAAGGGATTCGGAAAGGGCGGCGCATCTGGAAGGCTAGTGGAGCTGGGACAGAGTGTCACCCGAATAACCTACACAGTCACTTGGCCCATGCCAGGCATGTGAATGAGTATGTCCTAGCCAAATGGGACTCAGATGCTCCACCTCATTGGAGATGCTTTTACTAAATAAATAGTCCAGACCTAGCAGGGTTCGAAGTTAATAGGTACTAAATAAATAGTCCAGACCTAGCAGGGTTCGAAGTTAATAGGAACCAACCTGAACTGTTTTATGAAGCTGTCACTTATTTATACAGATCCACTACTTTTTTTGTTTTGTTTATAAGATTTACATTAGTCTTTTTTGCAATTAAAGCATGCCTCATATTTGATTTTGCCACTGTTCATGAGACACTTTCCACACTAATTATACTACGTTTCATACAGAGAATCTGGAAGACCTCTGAACCCTTGTGTGCTTAAATAACTACCTCTTCCTCCTAGCTTCCTCCCCTTGACACTCCCAACTCTTCCATACGTTTCATTTTAGGGGTGTGCAAAGTTGCAAATGATTTTCCTCACAGAGTTCTGAAACCAGGAAATCCAGATTTGAAAAAATTAGGGCCACATCAACATTTTGGTCGTTTCTCACAATGTCCATTTGTTTTTGACTTATTTTCTCATCATCACCCTGATGGCTGCTTTAAACCATTACTCTTCAAGCACATTTATGCACTTACAGCTAGATTCATCAAAGTCCCGATTTGCGAGTCCTTAATAGCGATTATTAAGGAATCGCTATTAAGGACTTGCAAATCGGGATTCATGTAGGAATCGCAAAATAAATTACGATTCCTACACAATCCTTATTTGCGATTAGCAAATTGCTAATCGCAAATAAGGAATAACTCCCCATTCCTTCCTAGAGGCCCATAGGAAGGAATGGGGAGTTATTCCTTATTTGCAATTAGCAATTAGCGAATCGCAAATAAGGATGCGCTATGGGCCTAAAGGCCCATAGGAAGGAATGGGGAGTTATTCCTTTTTTGCGATTAGCAATTAGCGAATTGCAAATAAGGATGCGATTTCAAGGGTGCCAGGGGTGTCCAAAGGACACCCTGTAGCACCCTTGAAATGTAATCTACATTGGTGTTGCGCACACACATGTCCAATGGACATGTGTGTGTGTAACATGCAACTTAGAACAATGCATTTAAATGCATTTTTCTAAGTTTTCGCTATTTACCACGAGGTTCGACCTCGCTGTAAATAGCGTCCCCTAATAGCGATTTCGCAATTTTTAAATGCTTCTTGAATTGCATTTAAGGAATCTCTAATTGAGATTCCTTAAATACAATTATTCACAAATATGCGATTTCTAAAAATGCGATTTTTGCATTTGCGATGATGAATCGAATCCCAAATGCAAAAATAGTGCTCGCAAAGGGCCAGATTCTCAGAATCTGGCCCTTTGCGAGCCGAATTCGGCTTCATGAATCTGGCCGTATATTCACTCCGGTTATTGTTTAAAATCGATTGGAAAAGTATTATTTTGAAAGTGAAATGCCTAACTAATTTATATATTAAACTATTCCTTTTGGGGGACATGAGGCCCTACTACTGCATAAGAATGGTATAGCTACTATTTTTATCTCAAAAGGTAGGCTTAGTACAGGAACACAGCCATGCAGCCTCACTTCTTCCGGGTTTCTATATCATCTGGTGAGAAACAAAGATAGCCCCACTTTCATTCCCTCAGGGAAGGTTGCTCAGTGAGATAACACATCTGGTGCAGAGTTGTATGCGTGGCGTCAGATGATCATCTCTTCTGAGTCAATAACATGAGGACTATTTTAAGGGACTCACCTGGGAGGTGGTATTGAAAGAATGACCATCACAAACTCAGGAAAAGCTCGTTTGTGAAAAAGGTGTTAAATGTTGCATAGGACATGAAGGATAGGTTAAGGTTCACTGTTCACGAAAACAGGATCACCCTACATTGAAGACCAGTGGTCCTGGCTGGTGACAGAGCAAATTCCTTGTGGTTTCTTCAATCCAACAGACAGTGAGAGTGGGAAAAAGTATTGGCTTCAACCCGGACCAAAGATTAAAAGAGAACAGCATTGGCAAACCTAATAGTTCTCGCAATGAAAGCTACTGGGTTTGGCAATGCTTTGTAGTCATGCTGTACAGCAGCATAGATGCTTTGCAGTGTGGTTCATATGTATTTTAAAAAGAGAAATAGTGCAGCCAGGGCTAATGTGCTTTTTTTTTTAAGTGCATTGCTGCTGGATGCATCATAGTTCTTTTTGTATTCTTATTGTTGTTAGCCATGCTGCACAGCAGCCACACTACTATACAAAATGGCTACAAATCACAGCAAAAGTCAGCAATGCCCATGCTGTACAATATGAAACAAGGAAATGGCAGAGCCAACAGTCTCTAAGGGGAGACTGATTGGCTTTCCAATGCTTACAAGATCTCTGCCCAGCACCCCTGTGATTCTGAGCAAATTAGTTAATCTCCCCATGTGTGGAAAAAAACATAACATTTGGCATAAAATCCTATCTCATAAAGAAGGCAATTGTGCCCAAGTCTGCGTCTTAGGTAAAATATTTTCAGAAGCAGATAGCTTCTATAACCCCTCCCCTGCTGGTGACAGAACCACTCCGTCATCAGCCGCGGTCGCGCTGTGCTGATGACGGAGCGGTTCCGTCACGGCCCGCTCGGCACGCCTGCGTGGCGCGGATTCCGCGCCTGCGCTGAGCGTTCTATTGAGCAGGCGGGGCCGTGACGGAACCGCTCCGTCATGAGCACAGTGCAACCGCGGCTCGTGACGGAGCGGTTCCGTCTCCAGCATGGGCGCGCCGCGCGGCCCCCCTGCCCCCTTAGCACTGTGGCGGAATAGCCGCCGCGGTGAAGGGGTTAAAAGAGAGTGTGGCACAGTAAAACATATCTACAAATGGCAAAAGGTTCAACAAGGATGACCGATGGGAAGAAAGAATAAAAGTAGTACTTCAATCACAGCGCGAACAGACGGTAAAAAAGAGCAATAATCAGTAATTGGTCCATCCTCCAGCTGCAAGAAGAGGAAGCGAAGCCAGCACGCACTGGCCAATTAGAAGGCAAAAAATAAGAGTGCCAATGAAGCTAATGAAAGCTCCCCTTGTGGTATACAATATCTCTAGCAAGCGAGAGCACATGTTGTAGAACATGCTCTGTCACAGGTGAGACCTAACGAGATGCAGAGCTAGCAGCAGGTTTGGAGTTTACATACAAACAGATGTGATCTTTAAATCCTTGATTGATTAATAGGGAGATTCTAATTTACAGCTGTAGGAAGTCACGCCACTGTAGCTGCAAATGATGTGGCTGCCATCAGGGCGAGAAAACCAGGACGTAAAACAATAATAAAAAGCTTGCTATCTTGATTTGTAGAAGTATTGATTTTCACAGACCAGATGACAGGTTTGTAATGTATGGAGCATTTCCCAAATGTAACTGCCTGGTTCCTGCCCGCAATCACACAAGGAAATCAGAATAAGGGCTAATCAGAGCGCACAGCTTATCGCCTACTTCCACAGGTGGGGAAGTGACATGATGGACTGATCAGCTGCAGCGGAGTCTGATTTTAGCACTGTGAGAGGTAGAAAAGCAGCGAGACACAACGCAGTCAGAGCTGAATAGGACAGTGACAGCACTTCAGGAGCGGGTTCACAGTGCAGGAAGCAGACAACAGGCTGCCCTGCACTGCAGACACCCGTCAAAGAGACCAACCAAACGCACTAGAGATGTGCAGAAAGGCACAATGGAGAATAGAGCAGGCAGAAAGAACCCTTAGAAAGGAAAGCATCTGGGCCCATAGACGTCTGTATGGGAGGAGTTTTACTACTAATGTCGATCATTGTGCCCTAACATAAAACTACGCGCAATATAAAAACACAAGCGCAAGGGTATCAGAAATCTGAAGCAACGAATTCTTCAAATATCGAACTCCAAAACGGGGCCCAAGGGAACAAGGAAGGGGCAAATGTGTCAAACGCATTAACACATACAAGCCAGCTTCAAAGGCCGGTGCAATTTGATGGGAGGAGTGAACTAGAGGAGATGGACAGAAAGGAAAGACAACACTGCCTGGTGCAGCAACAGATAATGCACGTGAACCTAGCAGTCGGCACAAGCAGGCAGATCTAGCAGAAGCAGGCAGTGCCTGGACGACATAGGCACACATCAGTAATGTGCAATGTCAACCTGGCACAGGAAATGCACAGGCAACACCAAGCTGGCATAGGGGCACGCAAAGAAAATGCTCAGATTAACAGACAGAAGCATCCCTGTGATTAAGCCATGGGATGCAGTGGCCTGTGTTACTTTATGTGGTGTGTTACCGCTTTTACTTATTGAAGCTTTTAAAACTTCAAAATCTTTCTGAACTTTATGTAAATACACTTTTAAGGCTGTCCTGCTGGAAGTAGATTTGCAAGAGAAAAACTCTGCGAAAGATAAACATTTTGTGGCAGAATTCTCCCCCAAAAGCACATTTTGGAGAAATGCCTCCTGCAATTAAAGTAGCAGAGCGTTTGTCACAAGCAGTGCAAAGTGAAAAGTGTGTCAAAGTCACATGCTCTGAGGAAAACTTCGCCCACTTACCCCTAGTAGATTCCTGACTGTGGCTCTGTGGCACTGAATGCTTTACAGCTCAACAATTACTGCACAGTGACTCTGAGCGCCTATAGCAGGCATGGCCTTGGTTTGTGTAGGGTTGAATACAAAGGACAGCCTCGAAGAGCTAAGGCTCTCGAAGCACTTCAGAGTCAGCCAGGTAGTGGGCTGAGAATGCGCTATACAAATGCACTTGTAAAGTAACAAGAAATGGTGTAAGATTTACCGAAGATCAAACTGTGTGTAAACCTGTAACCATAGAAATCATTGATGTCAAGGAGAACTCTCTGACGTGCCATGCTCTTTGTGTGTGCTGCAGCTGACAGGGCTGGAGCTCAAAAGGCAACCCAAGAAAATGTTTCAGTGCCAACCCCATATTGCACAGATGTAGCAAGCAGAAGGGAGCAAGAGTGAGTCTAACTCATTTCTGTTTCACAGTGCAAGAAATATATTTAAACTATGGGGCAAACAAGTCACATTACGGCACATGTCTCTAAATATATGCATTAAAAATAGGTTTTAGAGGTATTTTTGAAGACAGGCGTGTGAAATATTCCAATTCTTCAAGGCCTGGCATAGTTCTCGACCGCTGCAAATCATGCGTGTGTCTAAGAAAATAGTGTGCAGCTCCCTCAGGGCAAGGCAGGATGAGCTGATGGTCTCCCAGCCCATATAACTCTGGAAGAAGCCCCCTGGCATTCCTGGTCTCCCAGAAATAGCCCTCTGCCTTGTCCCATCAGTCCAGCCACGGCCATTTACTGCTCGATGTGAATCCCGCCTTGTGTTTGCCCGCAGAGACGTGAAGTACGCTGAAGATGCCCCAAGACTTATGATGTCCCTTTACAACGTACCCGATATGTAATCAATAAGTTATCATTTAGAGAGAGAGCCTTTAGCAGGCTTCCCTTCCACAGCAATTGCCTCCTTTTGCTGTTTAACTCAAAACATAAAGATGACAGGATTTGTATTATTGTTATATAATAATTTGAAAGCATCCTGTGGTAAAGGCGAAGTAAATGGTGAAAGTTTGAGCACACTCTGCGCTGATGCCTAGGAAGGTGCCCTGTCTTGAACTTCCTCGTCTCTGCGGCACACTGGCACTCACCTTACCTATGCCTTGATGCCTGCCTTCCTCAGGATTCTTAGTGAACCACTGGGAGCAGACCCTCTCATCCACAGAGCCCCGGGGAGCTCACAGCAAATTCATGCCTTAAACCATAGGAATAGGGCTTGGTTTCTGTCTGCTTATACAGAAGACTCTTAGTTGGCTCAAGATATCAAGTTAGAGGTCAATACAGCTACACCAATCTCATTTGGCATCAGGACTTTGATTGCCAATCTATATTTAACAATATCAAGTTAATTGCAAGTTATCTGTATAGAAGATTTTATGACTTAATGGAAACTGTGTACTTACAATTTACCTGACCGTTTCCAGAACACACACATTTTACTCACTTTTTCTGAGCGTCACCTGTGAGTGTGCAATCTCACTCAGTGTGTCTCACAACTTAGAATACTCTCGCACACTGAATATGAGCCTCACACATGGAGCACAGACTTACTCAGAACTTCTCACCTTGGGATGTATTCTCCCTCTGAAAGAGTGAGGCTCACTGAGATGTGAAAGTTTTCGTGCTTGGGGTGAAGTCCTTACTCACTGAGTGGAGTCTAACACGCCACATTTATTTGAAATGCTTGGTGAGAAACCAGTGAAGGATTACTAGCTGCATGACTTGTCAGCCTTTCCTTCTGAATTAATCTTTGATGTGGTTCTCTCCCATGTAGGAATGGTGATGCCTATGAACCAAACATTAGTGAATTATCTTTTCTCGTTGCTCTGGTAACCTGCACAAATGTGTTTTTATTAACTCCAGATCCAGGATGTCCATCTCAAGGGTGAGACATCCTGTGACCGGTGAAAGCTGCCGCCCTAGAGGTATGACTGGGATGGGAGCGGGCTGGGTGTGGGTCTAGAGTGATGCTTGGGATAGGAGTAGGACGGACGCTTCATGACACTGTATTGTAAGATGGAAGCAATGTGCCCTGGGACATTGCGAGGGGCAAGGAAAAGGCAGAACAATGTGTCCCCAGAAGACTGAGGCCTCAAGGGCCTTGAATTGACTGTACCTAAATTCTCTTTTTAAGGAAAATTGGCAGTTTGGAAACTCAGCCATCAAGAAATATTACTTATAAAAGTGCTTTAAATGGGCCGGTACTGTCCGGTACGGAGTACCAGCAATTTTTTATTTTGGGAGGGAGAGTACCGGCACTTCTCAAGAGAAACACAATACTTTTATTTGGAGTACCGGCACTTCTCAGAAACAAGCAGGTACTCTGCTACGTAGTAGCTTATGAACAGCCAGAGATAATAAGTTTTTTTTTTGTTTGTTTTTCAATTTACATTTATTATATTCAGAATTTCTGATTTCTTCTATATGATGTTACTTCCTCTGTATGCAATATATTTCCTTTCTATAGACCTTAAACTATAAAAAAAAAAAGGCAGAGATATGCGGAATTCGAACACTTAGCTTTCTACTCATTCTGAAATCTAAATGAAGTTTGAAGTTGGCAAAGTTACAAAGTGTGAGCAGGAAAAGTGTAACAATAATTATTGTGGTTCGATGTATTAATTGCATGCTTGTAAAATGTGCGATTTTCTTTGACTGTTAAAAGGTATCAATTCTCTACACTGTTGACTTTTTAAAACTCCTTAATGAGTTTTGCAACGTTTGAAGCAGATGATATCTTTTTAAAGGGCATATATAGGTTTGACAAAAATCAGAATTGCATGTTAATTAGTCTGTAATTCAACAGTAAAGGTGTTCGTTAATGGTTCTAAGAGTGGCCTATGCATGGCCTCACAGTTATTTTCAAATTCTCTATCATTAAATATAGAAAAAAGATGCAACACTTCAGTTTTCAGCTAATCTAAAGACTTTGACATTATCTCCATTAAATATTTTAAGCCTGTCAGTCAGAAATTCTCTATTCCGCTATTTATAAATAGCATAAAAAGCATTTTATGTGCAGTTTAAATACAGGGAAAAAAGAACAATATAATAAAAGAATAAAAAAGAGTTAAAATACATTACAATGTTGTATTCATAAAACGTGCGCATAAAATTAGAATTAAAATTAGGATAAAAGGACGAATAATATCTAAATGCAAAATATATTTTAGGCAATGCTGACATCGGAGCCGTATATCATGCAGAAATGTAGAAACCACATATCTGTCAGCTGCGCTTGCACCCAAGTGCCAGATGTGAAGTCTAGAACCCAGCCTATGAAGCTTGTGATGAAATGTGTTTCATTGATGAGCTATGGGTAACATTTTGAGTTTGGAGTTTTCTTCTTTTTGGAAGTTAGAAGTAATATAATTTCCAGGGTAACACTATAATTTTCATTCCTGATGGGCATAATATTTTCCAAGTAGATAAATATTTGTTTTTGGAAAAAATGTACTTTTGTTAAATTCCATACTGTATTTTACTTTGAGAGTATTCTTCAGGCAGACCGCAGTGGCCGCAGATCTCCTCCAAGTGGCGCCCTGCTGCATAGGCAGGTATATGACCATATCAGCCAGTGTACAGACGGGAGGCTCTTTATATGTGCTCTTCCCCATTTACTCATCTTTTGCTCAAAGTGTCATTACTTCATGTTCTTGCTGTCTGAAGAATTGTCCAGATCTTAATAATTAGAATTATCTGATTCGGTCTGTACTCCTAGTGCACCTCTTTACTCAACTCTAAACAGAGTTCAAGTAAAAGTGTATGGGGTTGATAAGGAGGCCATAATATGTTACATTTACTTGAGGAAAAAAGCCTTTTTTTTCTACTAACTTTTCAAAGGGACCCCCATTCCTGTCTAACAAAGAACATGGTAAGATTTTCTCCGCTGTAGTCAGGCGTTGAAGCATAACCAGGCGGCACTCGGCTGCCTGGGTGGACCCCGATGATGAAGCATGACACCAACCAGGTTGGTGTGTGAGGGGTTTATTAACAAGACTAATTGAGTCCAGCCACCAGGCCATTAGCCATAAGTGACCAAGTGACCAAACACAGTGGGCCGGTCCACATTGATTCTATAGATAACAAAGAGCATGCTCAGCCCTCATGCTCTTCAAGAAACAGCTAAAATCATGGCTCTTCACTTAGCAGTGTTAGACCCAATACACTGTGCTCTTGGTACCCTGGGGACCAGCTAGCCAGTATTGGATAGTAACAATTTGCTTTCTGAACATTCTATGGCACGTATGTAAAAATTCAAATTGTAAAATCCAATGTACAAAATAGCAATTCAATAATTTCCCTCTTTTTTGCCAAAAACTGGCAATTTTGATATCTAATGCTAGATATTTGTTTTGATTTGCATGCATTTGTGGCCTTAATGTCCAAGATATTGAAAATAATGCAAAAAAAAATAGCAATTTTCTGTTTCAAATATCAAACTGAAAGGCACGTAGCACCACTTTGGATCAGGGGTTAGAAAACACCCGCCATGCTCTATGATGCCATGTTGAGTGATCGTGGTTTTGGGCCAAGGTACTCAATCTGAGATTGTTCTGTGTCCTGCAGGTTGTAGGCTTCTAGCAGATCTGAAAGTGATACTGCAAATCATATCTTCCGGCCCAGGGCTGTGTACATTAGGCCTGCAGTGGTTCGGCCTTACCTATTGGTTAGAGTAGTGTGTCATAGTCTTATTGTCTCTGCTATGGTGGTTGTGGTTGAGAACACTTTATATTGTTAGTACAGCTAGAGTGAAACACTACATGAAAACTGAGGGTTCTAATCTTGATGGGTACAGAGCTAGGACCCTAAACATATTGAATACAAAAGGAGGGGCTACTGCTCCCAAGAAATGCATGGGCCAATTCTAACCGGTGGGATAACAGCGACTGCTCTTCTCTGTGGATGGCCTTTGTGAATCCTACGATTTGGCACATGCAGAGACAGTAATTTCCCAATGTAATCATACAAGCCAATATTATAATCTAGTATAGTGAGTTGAGCACGTGATGGGTTTGGTTAAAAAGGGTAAAGGCATTGGGGCACATAAGCATTACATGGCACAGAATTTGATTATTTTGAGCAGCCAGTTGAGATGTTTTTTTCATCTGTTACAGTGTCCCCTGAGGAAGAGTCATAATGACTTGAAATGCATTGGGTAATTGAAAAAGTCTGCGTTGAAATATGTTTGACCTTGCGTGCCGCTGTTAAAAGCCTGGATTGGCTGCAGGAGGCATTTGAAACTGTGGAATAAAGCATTCTGGCGCAACCATGCTGTCTCTGGAGTGATTAAATATAAAGGAAAATGGATGAAATAAGGATTGATTAAATTATTGGTAAACATGGATGAAATGTGATGAAGAGGTGCACTTTCAAGGAATCTTTTTTTCTCTCGTTAACGCAGTGCGACAGATGGGTGCATTCTGAAGCACCCTTTTTGGCCATATCTTGATATGAGCTGTGATTGGGACAATTCACAGCACTGTTCGCACGCATCATATGAATACATTGTCTCATTAAAATATGGTTAGAAATTGAAGGGAAGGAGTGCATACGCACACTAACTTGTTACTTGCAAAATTATAATCTTGGCATCCTGCACAATGAAGAGTTCAAAGGTTATCCCAGGCAGTGAAGTTGCAGAGAATGGAAGTATATGGAGAGGGACACGGTTGTGAATCTATGAGTTTTGGACTCTTGTGGTCTAAATTTCATTTTCCCCTTCAAATTTATCTTACTGCCTTACTCAAGGGTTAGAGAAATAAAATAAATGGAAGTCACTGCAAATCCGTCCTTTAATCATTACATGTCACTGCCTGCTCATTCTGTAGAATAGATGCCAAGAGGAACAAGCGCGACAATACATTCAATGAACTAACCGAACCAGTAATTCCATGTGTCCCCAAACTCATAAGAACTCCACGCGAGAGCCAAGGATGATAAGAGGCTATGCCGGGTCCTGCTCCTGGACTGCTGAGGATGCTCAGCTTATATCTAGACTTGAATTCCATGCAGTTCTGAGCAATCACTAGATTAAGGATTCCCTTTATGGGTAACAAAATAGCTGTGCTAAGCATCACCCGGCATTTCAGCTACGTCCTTCTCGTTTGATTTGTTGAGCTTGTAAAGCAAAGTATATGATGAACGAGCGAGGAGGCCAGTCTTTATTTTCCATATGTTAAGGCGCCCTTTGTGCACATTCTCTAATGGTATCACTTTGTCACATGCCTTGAGCCTATGCGTCTGCGAAGAGCTAATTCTCTGTTTTCAGGGTATCGACGGCAGCGCGCTCACCCCTTGTGAGAAGAGGCACATCCAGCCATTGTTGGCGCGATCGATTTTCATCAGGCTATAAACATGACTTCAGGATCAGGAATTAAAAGTAGCTGATGAATCAGTTAATTTCTCTCAGCATGTTGTCATTACGCCTCAGATGGCATGTGCCTCCTGAGGTACCGGGAGCATCAACTATTGAGCTTGGCATTGATTGCACCACAGTCAGCAGCGCTATCCCGCTCACAGTCCCACGCACATGCGCCGGCTGTCGGGCAGGCTAAGGCTGGCTGTCACAGTAGGTGGGAGTAAATGAGGCGTCCAATAGAACACATGGTAGCCTACTCTGGAGGCAATGGCATGGAAATCCAAAATCCAGCAAACTTCTGCACCCAGATCCTGTCTCGAAGATCAATTCTTTGTGTAATGCAGTTCTAAGCTTCCCCCTAGGGTGTCTCCAGCAGGAGACGCCCCCAGAGCCCGTAGACGCTTCAAGAATAGCCCTGTTGCTGGGGAAGAAGGGTGGCAAAATGCCTTTCTCAGGAGATGCCGGAATTCAATGGCTTGCCCTGTCTTTCTGTCATTATGACATGTCCCTATTTATGAGCGGTCTCAGTTAGACCAAAGCAACCCATGCTATGCTTATGAGCTCCCACCCTTCAGGGTACTCCATGGTACTCCTGGGGTTTGAGGCGGGCAACCAAGGTGAAACCCTATGGGTCCCCTGCTAAGTCTTGCAGGGCGACATTATTTTGCATCGGCTGTATACATTTCTCTCTTTCCCTCTAGTTTTCGCTGTCCCACTCCATCACTGAATCTCGGGCTTTTCCATGATTGTTCTGTATAATGTATGCAGATAATATGCAGATTTTGCTCCACATCCCAAAAAGCCTGAGAATAAATGTGATATTTCAGATGCCCATTCCGGGTCCACCAATGAATGAGACTCCCTGTCTATAAATTAATGGTTTTAAAGCTGAAGCACTGGTTCGTGAGGAGCCAGCATGGACCATCTCCTAGCCCTGGCCCCATCGCTCTGCATTTCCCTCTTCAAAGAAGAGTAAGCTGAGCCCAGAAACTGAGGATATCATTCTGATCTTCATTATCAATCCTACCACAAGTCAATGCTCTGATGACAAGTGTACACCACCAGCTTTGTGTGGTGAGTAAACGCTCCACTTCTGGCAACAAGTGGAACTAGTCCACAGCCTGCTGAAATGTCATCTGAATGGTTGAATCCATATGTCTCCATCGCTTCCGAAAAAGGGTCAGAGGAATCTGCAACTGTTCTCATATTCAAAGAAGTCAGCCAATGCAAGCGCTTGGACAAATCACAGGACTGCTGCTCTAAAGACCAGTGACTGGTTTAGACTGGTTGTCAATCAAGCACGTGATACGCTTGAAGATGATGTATGTGACTGGTACAGCGTCTCAGTCTGGAGGGCCAAAGTGCCTGAGCAAATGGACATTGGTCCATCGACCTTTGACTAGCAAAGCTTGGGATGCAAAGCCCCGTGTGCTCTATTACAGGAGGTAAGGTACAAGTTAACCCCGGTACTGGAAGTACAATAAGAGCACTAGGAATCCGAAAAAATGAAAAACAAAACACCATCTTCCATCAATTTCTCACTGCTTAAAGGAGCAGGAACTTGTATGCTAAATTGTGTCTCACCACTGTATTTTCCCGTCTCTTCATCTCACGTTGGCCTTATGGGGTTAACACCTCAGAAAGCTCTCTAATTTGACAGTTAACTCATAGATTTCACTTATCCCATTGAAAAGGTCTTTCTTGAAGACCGTTTCAGAGAAGGGGGTCTTTCTCTGAATCCTCTTTTATGTCCCATTTCCAGATCTGGACGAGGTCCATCCTATCCTAGAGAGCTCACAGCATATTCGGGTGCCACCTGCTTGGGGATGGGGTGCGGGGGAGGAGTCGGCGGCTGCAAATAGGAGGTAAGTCGGGTGACTTGACTGCATCTTTGAACAGAGAGCAGATGGCTACATCTACCTGCCATATTTGGCCTAGTACTTCTCCCGGGCACCAAAATCACTGCAATTGTATAGACTATTTTCTTTCCCTCTCTGCCTTTAGCTATTTCTTCCTCCTATGTCACATTTGTAGTTCGGCGTCTTCTTTTTCCTTAGTGTCTCTGCTTTATTTCTTCCTTTATTTCCCTTCTGTTGAACCCCGATTGTTTACTCGCCTTCCTCTGCCCCCGACTCCAGGGCTCACTGTTGATCATCGTCTGAGCTTTTGTTACACCCAGGGCACAAGTCCTAAAAAAATAGAAGTGGGGAGACGCTGTCACCGGAAGTGACATCACAACAGGAAGTGACGTCACGAAAAGTGCCTTGCGCCATCAGGCTCATTGCCTCCCCTCGCTCACCCCTTAGATGCGATTGCATCTGAGAAATCAAGCGCATGAGCAGCGTGCTGCGAGCTCCGAGCTCCTCGTCCGAGGGAGGCCAAAGAGTAAAGTCCAGCTGTTTGGCAGGGGGGACGGCGTCCACCCGGTAAAATAAGTGGGGAGACGCCATCCACCCGCGTGGTACCCCGACCCGAGCCTTGGTTACACCTCTCAAATATCTACGCCTCCTCTTCTATATCCTTACCTCTCTCCCAGTCTTCTTACGGTCACTCCTTTCAACCTCCTCCGCTCTCTATCGCCATGTACGCACCCTCTCCCCCCCCCACCTTTATCCAGTGTTTTTATTTCTCTCTCCTGCATATCGTACCTCTATCTTTCCTCTTTCTCAGAGGACTTTTCCCCCTCCCTCACATTCTTTGCTGCATTCTATCTCTCTCCCCTCCTTCTCCTCTCCCCTTCGTTAGCTCTCTCCTCATTCCACCTTTTATCTGGCTATCACCCTCACATTTCTACGCTCTCCCATTTCTCTGCTCTCTCGTCCTCTCTCCTCCTTTCACCCTCTATCTCTACTCGCTTTCTCTTTCCCATTTATATCACTCTTTCTCTCCCTTTCTCTAGCTCCCCTCCCATCCACCCTCTGTTTTCCAGAACTTTACCTTCTCTTCTCCACTTTCTCAGTCCTCTTGCTTTCCTTCTCTGCTCGCCTTTTACATGTCTTGTCCATTCCATGTTTTTCCATCCTGCAATCCCTACCCCTCTTGCTTCCACTTTTCTACTGTCTTTTACCCTCCGTTTCTTACTTCTTCTGCCTTCTCTCTTCCTGTGTCCCCTCTCCTCAAACATATCATTCTCTTTTTCCCCCTCCGTCTTCTTTGCCCCACACTCATCTCCTCTTTCTCTGTTTTCCTTCTCTCCTATTGCCCTCCCTCTCTGTCCCATGTGCTCTTTCCCAAGGCTTTCTTTCACTTCTTTCTGCTCTCTTAACCTCTTCCTCTCTCTATCTCTCTTCCAATGTCTTGCTCTCATCTGTCCTCTTTATCCTCAACTATAATGCCTTCTCCATCTAAGGGATATGAAAGCACTACAGGACACCAGCACCAGCCTCAGCAAGCTTTTTTTTTTTTATTTATTTTTATTAGGGAGGAGGAGGCTTGGGGCAGGATATGGTTCAAAAATGCCTTGTAGGAACTTCCTAGTACAAAGCCCCACCCCCTTCAAGGCCCGCCCTTCCTCACATGGTGTCATTTTTCTTCAGTTTGGCAGGTATGCTTCTCTTTCCCTCCCCGCTGTCTTTCTCTCCTTCACTCACTCTCCTCTCAGTCCCCCGCACTCTCTCCCCGCTCTTTCTTTTCCCATATTCTCTGTTTCTCCTCATTCTCTATTTCCTCACTCTCTTTTCGCTTCTCTCCCCCTCATCCTAGCTCCGTCTTCTCTCTGCATACCTTCACTCCCACAGTCTTTGATTTTCCTTCGTCTGCCCACCTCTGTACTCTCGATGGTGGGCTCTTCTCCTCCACCTCGTATGCCCTCTCCTGGTCCTCTCTTGCCTGCCCCCTCCCTGGTATTTTTCTTCTTCTCCTCATCCCTCCTGTCCCCTTTCTCATAGCCCTTTGTTCTCTATTTCCCTGTCCTCTCTTGCTCTCTCTCTCTCTATCTCGCTCGCTCATTCTCCTCCCTCCGCGCGCTCTCTCTCTCTCTCTCTCTCTCTCTCTTTTCCTCCAAGTTCGGCCCAGAAGCCCCTTCGTCTTCAGATGTAATATCATTACATTTTTTCCGTACATACTGATGTCTAATGACCCACAAAGACTGCCAACTGTTAGTGCACCTGCCATCCCCGCAGACGGGAGCGGGAGCAGATTAGCAGCCAGCAGTGTTTGTGTGTACATAGCCATTACTGAGTGCGTGAGTATAAATAGGAGCTTATGCACCAGTGGACAGCGCTGTATCACATTTATTCTCACTGTGGAGCACAAAGCGCGCTGTGGCCTCTGAGTGGGGTACCCCCTTCCACTAGTTATTGGAAACTTCTATATTAAAAACATAATGTTGGTATACAGCTCTATGTGGTTGGAACAGCTAAACACCAGGGGGGAGATGTACCACAGTAGGGACCACTGCCTGCCCTTGAAAAATGAAACGAAAGTTTTCCATTAAAATATTTTTTAATTGCAGTAAGTCACAAATTGAGAGGTGCAAAATAAAATGGTTGTTTATCTGGCCCACAGTTACTTGCAGGATTACCGATATGAAAAGTCCAAATTGCATGTAGTGCAGTGCCAGTTTGGTACGCTGCAAAATATATCAGTTATTTGTAAGGTGATATTACGCAGACCACTTACTTAACGTGAACAATTGGAAACATTGAAAATCCAGGTTTCTAGGCCACCAGACCTTTTTATTTAGAAACACCGGGTGAATGCTTAAGAGTTTGAGACAGGTTAATTTAAAGTTTGAAGGAAAGTTGCATGAACGCAAAGAAATGGAGGTCGGGATCAGGCTTTAAATCAATCGCCCCAAACTTACAACTAGGGGCCAGATGTAGGACACTAAATACCAGTCGGTAACGGCCGATTTCGGCCGTAACCGACCGGTATTTGGTTTTTGAGATGTAGGAGGCCTAACATTTACAGAATCTGTAAATTTACTGATTCGATAAAATACTGAATCGGTAAATTTACCGAATCAGTAAATCTCGATGTAGGTGGCACTGAAAACAGTGCCACAGGCCCTTAAGAATTTGTTATTTACCCCTAAATACTATTTCATGGTAAATAACGAATTCCTGTGTACATGCACATCTGTGCATGTACACCTGTGCCCTAAGGGCATGTATGTGTGTCACACGGCACACAAGCCAGAATCAGGGGTGCAACAGGGTGTCAAAGTGACACCCTGGTAATTGACATTGATTCCTTTGTGCCTCATACCGATTCGGTAAAAATTTCCGAATTATTTCCTACATCTCATTTACCGAATCTAGACTACCGAATCGGTAAAATTCGGTATTCTAGAGTCGGTAAATAAGATTTACCTACATCGGGCCCTAGGAGCCTTGATATCCTGTGGCGCTTCATCATCAGACCTTTGCCACCGTTCTGGAATGGAGCTGAAACAAAAGTACAAGTAATCTATCATCAACTGTTAGGTTCCTAATTACCAGTCAATGATAAGAAGTTGTTTTCTTTATCGGATTGGTATGGTTTTGTCATTTTTATTCAGATTAGTCCAATTACAAAAATATCGAGACAAATGTGTTTGACAGCGTGTTTTATAAAGGAATCAGTCCCTATCTTATCTAAAGAGCCTAACCTTCCCATAGAAACTCATGAAGAGTCACTTCTTGAAAAGAACAAGATTTATGGAGCATAGTTAAAGTATTGAACTTCCCATAAAGAGTCCTTCTGGGAACTCAGCCGAGTTCCCCACAGCTGTAGTAGCCACCGTTGAAGTGAAGTCAGAGATAGAAAAATGATCGGAGCAGTAGCTTTGATTCAATGCAAGAAGAAAATCTTCCTGCACAAAGAGTCGGGTAAAGTAGGGTAAAGTCACTGCCAGCAGCAGCTTTCATTAAAAGGGACAGAAAGCTGAAGCATCAGGCGCCATGCAAGTTAAAAGGTAATCTTTCCTCTCTAGCTAGGAACCCTCAATTATAATATAGAATGCAAATAATGTAACGGAAGTTAGTAGGTGTACGTTGTCTTCAGCCAATCAGCCAATGGAAACCACTCGTACGATTGTGTGGTTGCCATCTGTTGCTTCTCCTCCTGATTCCCACGTTAAACATTCACGCCGGTTCATAGTTAAACTAATGCAGTATTTGATACATGGGAGAAACATGACTTCGCTGCTGGCTGCCACCAATATCCCGTTCTGAAGACAAAAGTTAGTCAATGTAAGGCAACAATTCTCCCTGCAGTGTCCTGGTTAAGCATGTACATTATATATATAATGTTTTCTTTAGTCTAACAGTCTATTCATTATAAACAACTGAAAACTCATTGTCAAAGCGGGGTGAGCTAATGTGGTGTGATGAAGCAAAAGTATACTATCTTAAAGTTAGAACATTCTTCGGTCCGATGCTGGTTCTAAGTAAAATATTCTACAGAAATGTCTATTTAGCAGTGAGCAAGAGTCATAAGAAAATATGGTTTAGGCCTAGTTACAGGAGCGCATTTAAAATGATAGCCTACTGCGTTTTGCACTTTGCATTTAGTTTTCTTACATGTTATAAGCAAGCACATTTTACTACGTGTGATTTATTTATGCAGTTTCTTAGCAGTGCTATGAATGCATTCTAAAGTGAAATTCTAATATGTCTAAGCTAGTGTCCTTTATTTCTAACAGTCCTAAGTAATATCATTAATAGACCATATTACAGCTTTAATTATTGACCTTATGTCATTTTTTTTAAAGATCTGTTAATTGCTCTTATTGTTTTTACATTTGTATAGCCATACATGATTGACAGAGTATTCGTTATCAACATTTGATGTCCAACAGCATATATCTCGTTCTTTTACGGAACAAGAACATTGCACCATACAATATGTTGTCAAATTGGCAGGTGCCACAGATCATTCAGCAAACGTTAACTATTGTCAACTCCACATCCATTTCCTGGAAACTTAACTCGACAACCACAGGCCTAGTCTTTCCTTATAATGTCTACTTTACACTGGTGTTGTAGCATGGAGCACTCAGTCTACGGCTCTCCTTCTTGCGTATCAATCCTGTGGCAGGAGTGGGTCAGTTTCGAATGTCATAGTATGTTCCCCCACACGTCTGCAACACGGTACTTCCTGCTACCTCTATTTTCCTCCTGTTTTAACTATGTGATCACTTTTTGCCCATTGGGATACATCTCTCCTCCAACACATGATGGGCGGTGCCTGCTACCTTCCAGTGCATAGCTGTACACCTTTTCTGTAGTGTTAACGCAAGTGCCAGGAACCTGGTGCCCACCGTCCCTTTTGTTGATAAGCGCATAAGCTCCAATAAAGATATCTCGGGTCTGCAGGGTACTTCCCTACCCAGCACTTTCCAAGGTGTTCCAAAGTCTCACTCCAGAATTCGGCTATTGCCACACATTCCCAGACCATGTGCATGAAATCTTCTTCCACAAGATCGCACCTCGTACGGCTATATACGGTGCCTCTTGATATTCTCATAAGTATCTTACGTCTTCTGTATGTTGCATGCAGATAATTGAAATGTATGTATTGAAACCTTGGATTGCATGATGCCCTCGCGTACCTTCCAACGCCTACCCCCATTGTTTTTCTGCGAGTGCTATATAGATGGGTGCGTCTCACTTGATTCTGAGGGGGAGTAGAGGTTGTATACACATGGGCCATAATGTCTTAAGAAAACAAGCAACGAGTCTGTTCCCACCACCCATTGTGAACACGAGTTGTAGTGCTTCATGTATAGCAGGTTCCACCTCGCACGGTCCCCAAATTTCCAGCACTGGGCCCATACGTTTTATGTATAAAAGAAAATGTGAAAATGGGGGTTCTCCGTTCCCCAGTCATCTCTACGCTAGTTAAAAACTTCCGATATTTATATCAATCTCCTATAGTAAGTTTGTTCATCCCCTCCCACCCTCTTAGGACAACCTCTGGAGCTACCGGCCACGTCATCAGTAAATCTTTGAGTCGCTCCGGTTCTGTATTTACATTGATTAAATCGTTTCAAAGTAAAAGCCCTCTTCCGTGGCAGGTCCCTAGTTCCCAAGTCACACTTTAGGTGGGAGAACCATAGGTTTCCAATCACAGAGCCTTTGTGTGCTCCACTGTCTGAAACCCTTGACCTTGTGGCCCATCCACCTCCGGGCCACCAGGTCACAGCGATGGCTATGTGTCCTGTTAAGCAAGGAAGGACTGGGGAACCAAAAGCAGCCATAGCAAAAATTCCAAACCTAGACCTTTCATCTCCTCCTGCTCTTTCTATTTCCCTCCATGCATTTTCTTGCTACTTCTCTTCTCTCCCTCCCTGATCGCTCTCGCCCTGCCTTGCTCCTCCCTCCCTCTGGAAGCCCACCCCACCAGTGCTTACTGCAATTAACCTGGTCAGCTGGTTAAAGGGTCTGAGGCACCAGGGGTTGCACTGGGCTTTCAAAACCGGCCTCCAAGTTCCCCGACCCACCAGGTTGGGTGACCATCACTCATTTTCTTTAATATGGTCCTTTTTTTCTAATTGGGTTCGCCATCCAGAGCATGGAAATTTCCCTGCACATCGGAGATCTTTCTATTTTATAATTTTGCAAGCTTGTTCTACTACAAACAGGATGTATTTCCGACCTCTGAGGATTAAACACAGTGACAGAACATGCATGTCTGAAGTCATGCTGCAGAAGCAAAGCCTGTTGGGGCTGCTGGACCTCCTTTTTTTGTTTCCTAATTATTTTACTGCCGTCCAAATTTTTCTCTCTCAAGTCGGCCCGGTCGAAAGCAGCACACACATAAAATAGTCTCTCTTTTTTCTCTTACTCTGTTGACTCCCCTGACTTGAACACCAGACCGGTTTAGGTGAGACTAAACACCTCAATGACTGCAGGAAAATAATAATTAACAAACCAAAGCGGCCATAGAGACCCGACAGGGGTTACTCCTTAGGTTACAGCCCCCCAGGGAGTCTACGGTGATGTGCAGCATGTCTTCAGCGACCCAGTCCTCCATTGTTTAAGATCAGTTTACAATTAAAAATCTGGAGGCTTGTGGGTATTGTTCCCTTCTTTGTGCCCCCAACTCCAAAACCTGGGGAGGAGAACCCAACACCCCCGGTCCTCATGGTTCCTGCCCCCATGCATCTACTCCTTCAGTGCCTTCACCCCCACACTAGTGTGGGTCCTTCAATGCTGAGGGCAGCCTGGCAGGGTCTTTTATTCACCATGTCGGTGTGCGGCCTGCCATCTGCTACTTGTGGCTTTCCAGGAAGTTCTGGCCCAATGGGAAGACCATTCCGTGATATTTGTGTGACTGTCATCTGCAGATTTTGTAAGGGTTGGGGGTGGTCAAATGCTGAATTCTTCTGTTTCCCCGGTCAGCAGGATCAGGGATTTTAGTTTCCACACTCTTTGCTGTTGATTCTCAAGTGTGTTCTGTTGAGTTGGTCTCTTTCATTTTCTGAAAAAGTCCCATGCTCTGTCATGTTGGTGTTCGTGTGGCACCCAGTAGCCCTTTAAGTTGCAGCAAGCAGAAGTGGGAAGGAGTGGCATGAAGAAAGAGGGGAGCCCATTCACTGTGGAGGGGATGCTGTGCCTTATCTTCAGTACCCACAGGAACATGGAGGGCTTAAGAACTTGCCAAGTGCCAGAGTGAAACACGTTGCCTACCAGGGAGCGAAGCACATACCCGGGGGTGACATTGGCTAGGCTGTGCGGTGCCTAGGTCACGGTGGTAGGGCTGCAGAGCCTCCCAGAGGGAGCCATGAATGGAAGTCATTCCACCGTAGCCTGACAGCATTCTGGAGTGACGTCAGTCAGTCTATTGGCCTCTCTCATCTACCCTCATGTGTGTGCTGCAAAGAAATCTACCTTGGATGCGCCTTCGCAGACTGTGCCCAATTTCCCTCCTTCCTGTTGTCTACCTGACCAGTTTTCCAAAATGCGTGCATCTGCCTGCACCATCACTCTAATAGAAGTAAAATATGATGCGAGCGCTTCGCCAACTGCTGGTCTGCGGGCAATATGGTCCCCTTCGAAGTCTTGAAACGCCTGCACATGCGGAGGTGCCTGACAAGCTGCGGATCCAAGTTCAGTGGATGGCAATGCCAGGGTGCCATGCCAAGCTGCCATGTCGTGCAAGCAGATGGACAGGATAAAGCTGTTTAGTGTAATTATTATTGTTGAAATTAGAGGCACGTGGGAGCAGTTATTTACAGCCATCGCTCAGGCTGGGTGCCAGTGTTCTGCATGCAGTGGGAAGTCCTTTCTGTGTTTAATCGAAATGTAAAAACAGAAGATCTAAGCAGCTTTGGGTGGGATACAAAATAATGGGCATAGGATGACTTGTGAAGCCTAACACCATATTTTGATGTTGTGTTTCTTGCTGGCTGGTCTTCTGCATTCCAGTGCTTCGGCTGGCTGTTGTCCTTCCGTACCTGTAGTGGGAGCATGTGTTCTCATTCATCGGCTAGCTGAGGCATGGTGTCTGTCTGAGTCTCCAAAAGCCCTTGAAAGATTTGTTAATGCATGCCTTCTTGACTGGAGAGTAGAGCAAAAGGAGGGGTTTGGCCCTGTAGGGAAGAGGGTAGGTAGGGCCTATTAATGCCAAAAAGAAGGGGATTTACCTATGCCTCTGTGTGCATAATTACAACACTTAATGTTCATCAAAGAGAAAACCACACCGTTAGTTAACTCAGACACTTGATTTATGTCAATTACTTTTGAAATTCATAAATTGTCCGTTACTTGCGACAAGAAAGAATACATACCGTATTTTCCGGCGTATAGGACGACCCGGCGTATAAGACGACCCCCTACTTTCATTGACAGACTGTAGGTTTAATGCTATATTCGCCGTATAAGACGACCCCCACTTCCTAACGTCCTACAGTCCCCTTTCTATCTCCATGGACTGAGATCATGTGGCACTGACGCTCCTCTCCTTCCGATGAGCGTAAGAATTACGGAAGGAGAGAGAGATCAGCACACGTGGAGGAGCGCCTCGTCTGCCTGGGGGATGTGCAGCTGCAGTCTAGGTAGGGCTCACGGCGCCATTTGTTCATTTGTTTTAGTTTAAAAGTTGGGGGGATGTGCAGCTGCAGTCTAGGTAGGGCTCACGGCGCCATTTGTTTTACCGTACTTTAAACCTTGCGCAGCGTTTGAGTTGCCTCTGGCTGGCGACGGGCTGTAACTGTACAAGTACGGTACCAGTAATTTATTTTCAAGACCGCCGATGGGCTGATATTGTGTTGTTGCACAGTGCAACCATCGCCTACGTTCTTTGTTGTTGTGCTGGAGTTCCCTAAGCGCCACCATTTTCAACTGAGGAGCGGTCTGACACCTTCGGGTGAAGTCCGCGCTATGTGAAATAAACCGCCAATTTTTGTATCCGGCGTATAAGACGACCCCCGACTTCCCAGAAAATTTTAAGGGGTTAAAAGGTCGTCTTATACGCCGGAAAATACGGTAATCAACTTCACATTGAACACAACAAAAAAATTTTGCAAGGGAAAAAGCCAGAAAAACAGACATGTGAACAATTATTGTGTAAATTAAAGTGACCATATCAACATAATGTGCATATACATTGTACACAGTGATGAGCAATTATCCAAAAACAGTAAAGAGCAAACTTTCATCGGCATTTTTTGACTGGAGAGGCATAACTATCCAAGTATCGTGCACATGGCTCTAGTGGTACAATGGACGACACAATTACGTTTTCTAAACCAGCAGATAGCACCAGATTTGTTACCAAGCTCACGCGAGTGCTATTTTGAATATTGTTCTGAAGGCACACAGGTGACCTGCCTGAACATGTCTGATCAAGTGTACCTTCAGCTAGCACTCATGCGTGGATGAACGCTACAGCTAGCTAAAAGCATGTCCGACATGTTTGTCCCTCAACTCACATCCACCAATCTCTGCCAACATCTGACTCTTTAAATAAGGCTGTATTTAGAAGATATTTGGATTACAAGCTGGAATACATATCTTAATCCAGCATAAGACAGTGCCCCCAATTCTGTCCAGGAGAAAGCTGTGGACTGGCCATCTCCATTTGTTGTCTGGCCTCAACAATGCTAAGACGTGGTCCAATACTGATTGTAACTGGACCCCTGTCCATCACCCCGTATATCTAAATAAATGTTGAACTGCTTGCACCGCTATGTTGTAGAGTTACACCTTGACAGATCTACATGAACAAGGCATGTCCATTGTGTGTCCTATTCCTAAAGCCATTGAGAAACAGGGGCTAGTAGCTGTAGTCCTCCACTGTGTACCACCTTTTGCACACTGTCTCTACAATCCCTCTCGTTTTTGCGCAGCACAGAGCCCTGACCCTCTAACGACTGCAGCACTTTGACATTTCATTGTGATCTTTTCTGGTTGTATAAGGTTTCATTGACATTTAGAATCCTCTTGTTGGATTACCGCTTGAGCTCGTTCACGCATCAAAGATTCTCGACTTCCTCATAATACCCTGGGTGCGATTCTGCTTGTGAATCGCTGGTACTCGAAGCTAACACATTTTACTCTCTTAACTTCCACCAAGCTGATGCCTCTCCTCAATATATTGTTGAATGGACTGTTGAAAATTCATGAATATTGATCTTCATTGGATCTCATTTAGGAATCAAGCATTCACCTGCCCTTAATATATGAGATTTTAGAAGTAACGAAATGCTGTACGCGGTTCCTCAATGAGCAGCACTCAGTTGCAGAGCACTATGTGGTTCAGCTGGTCCATGTCATGCACGCCTTGTCTGTAACCAGACTGGCAGACGGGGACCCTTCTGCCGCATTAGTGTCTGCACTTCCTTATACGAGGAAGGCTTCCGCTACAGACCGGACAGGGTCAGCAGAGCAGTAGAGCTGTCTGACTGCGTGACAGGCAGTGAGTACAAATACACATCAGTGAGTACCACGTAGAGTTGTATTTCCTGACAGGGTCAGGTCGCTCTTTCTAGACTGCGTAAACCATGTGTCCTTCAACATTCCAGTATCCTTGTGTACCCCCATCTCTAGTCCCTTCACCTCCAAGCTGTCAGACTGTCGGCTTTCTCAGCTACCATTGACTCTGGTCCCAAGCTGGGGCTAGGCGGGAAAGGGATATAGTTTGAGTTGAGTGTATTTGTTGGTGATATTATTTACTATCGAGTAGTACTTGCTGTGCTGTTAGTTTACTTCAGTTTTCATACAACACTCCACAATAATGTGGCCTTGGCTTGGACGAAAGGGATGGGGTGCAGGAAAGGGGCAAATAATACATTATTTCCTACAAGGAACGTTTGAAGCATTTACCTACAGCTGTGAAGCGCGTCTATTAGCAGGAGGATAGGAATTATATAGCTAGGGAACGAGTTAAGAAGGCTAAGGACCCCCCTTTCCAGTGGTTTCAGATGTGAGCATGCAATCCTTCGACAATCAAGGAGGCTGTGATGTTTAATGTGAGTCCTACTGTTAAAAGGGGAGGCTTATTGGCTACATACAGTCCACGCAAACCCCACCAAGACCGCTACACTGGATTAGCTGGGCTTAGAACAAGCCAAAGGGTGAATGGCTCACTACCCCAATGGGAGTGCAGCTGATTGAACTCTTTGCAGTCACATATCTGTTGTGGGGGTGGCTAAGATGAATGCTTTGTGCATAATTCACCCTTGGTGGCCGATGAAGCTGTCACTTCCTGTGTAAAATCAAGAAATGTGAAGAGCTGCTGTGATTTCTGGAGGAATCGTCATTTTCCGATCCCAGATACTTCGTGCAGGGTAAAGGAAATATCCTTTCTCTCTTGAAACCTGGATTTTTTTCACTATATGAAGTGCTTTCTGGCCAGCACCTAGAGGTGACCTATATATGTATGGATGTGGTATTAATATACCACAGACCTATCCGGACCAAGGTGTGGGATAGAGTCAAACACATATACCTTGCACTTTATGTTAGGGTAATTCTCCACCATACAGTGATAAGTCTCTACTAGACACACGTTCCACAATCTCATTTGTCTCTTGATACTTAATAATTGGTGGTTTTTACAACCATCTTAGTTGTACTTTGGTTAATAATGATAAAAGACTGAAATGGTCCCCTACGCATGAATGATGCAGCAGGCACAGCTGAAAGACGTTGCTTAAAATGAAAACTGTTTTTTTAAGGACATTTTGACCTACCAGCATCCCTTTGCATCGGGCCTTTGCCCTGTGTTCTTAAATGCAACATCCGATTTCTACATATTTTTGTATTGATAGATAAGGTTAAAGCACAGTGTATTTGAATTGAAGGGATCCATGGGTGTTGTGAAGGCGAGGAAATAAGGACTAAGAGTCTGGGAGTAGGTATGGGCGGAAAATCCGTTTCGCTCGCGGATTTTGCGGATTTTCGGGAAATCCGCAATCCGCGAGATTCGCGAATCTCCCGCAAAATCCGCAAATCCGCGAGCAGCGGATTTTGCTCGCACTGCTCGCACTGTTCGCGTGAGTTCGCGGCTTCCCAGTACAACTTCGCGCCCCGCGAATAAGTGCTAAATTGCAGAAATACGATCTTAGCAAAACTGAAACTACTTGCCAGGTTCAAAAGTTCAGGCTCATCATTAGTAGCCATTTCCTGTAGTGCTTCCTGAGGGGCCCCTCCAGAGTTCAGTTGCCAGTTGCAACTATTATGTGACCCTGCTCTGAACCTCAGAATAGTTACACATATGCCACAAAGGTCCTGAATTACAGCTAAGGGAGACAAGCAGGAGCCAGGCTGGAAGTTAAAATCCATTAATCAGCCCCTAATTCATTATTGTCAGTTGGGGCAGGGCAGGTGTTGTAACTAATTTTGCAACAATGAAAGCACTTAGCAAGTGCAAAAGATCACTAATCAGGGCGCACTAAGGAAGCAGGTGCCAGCTAAAAAAATATTCTGTGACACATTAATCAGCCCCAAATTAATTCAGGTCACTTGAGGCAGGGAAGGTGTGCTTTGCTTTGCCGAAAATAATGTACACTGGACAACCAGAGGGTGTGGTGATGAAACAGAGGGTGGCATGGGTGGGCCAGAGGGTGGCATGAGTAGTCAGAGAGTGGCAGTGGTGACAGAGAGTGGCAGTGATGAAGAAGAGTGTCCCAAACAGGCTGGACACGTAGAAACAACAAGTTCGCGAAACTTGCGACCCGACAGGTAAGTTCGCAAATTGCGAAATTGTAAAAACCCTCGCGAACTGGCAGAAACACGGGCGAACACAAAAAAAAACGCAAATTTGCGGGAATTCGCGGATTTTGCGGATTGCGAATTCGCAAATCCGCAAAATTCGCGAACGCGAGATCCGCAAAATTCGCCCATGCTTATCTGGGAGTCACTGTGAAGATAAGTTTGGTTACAGTGTCATCCTGCCCTCACTTTCTTCCAACCGCCTGGGGAATTGGTTTCTCAGCTCTTAGCACTGGGAGGGAAAGACTGCACATGACTGATTGGGTTCATACCAAACAGGTTGCACAGAATTTGATGGGCAAAAGCTGCATCTTTTCTTGATGAAGAGTGGTGCTTGTAGAAAGAATGTGTAATTGTCCATGTTGCTGCCATTCAAATGTCTGCATTTGGAATGCTTGTTTGGAAGGTCACAGATGCTGCCTCTGCTGGAAAAATGATCATAAACTGTTTGAGCAGCCTAACTCATCTGATGTAATAAGATTTAGAAATCAAGAAACTGTCCACCTAGAAATAGCGGTTGTAGGTGCTGCGTTACTAAGAGAAAGACCACCGTTTATGACAGAGATGCTCAAAGGTTCTTTTCCAGTTGTAATTTCAGAGCATGAGACATCTAAACTGTGAAGACTTTTACTTAAAGACATATCTATCCTGAAAAACAGCAGACAAATGTACCATTTAAATTTAAGTGTACCAAAAAGATATCCCTCCAATTTTCCTAAGAATTGGGCCTAGCCTGGAGACTTTTGATTGTGATGGACCAATTTCAGGTCTGGATCAGGCGACGCAGAGAGAATGCAGCCTAGATCCCACTGGATTAGATAAAAAATGGTAGTGGTATTGTTCATTATGTCTTGAACTTCTTTAACGTTGAAGAGTGTAAGATAGGACTTCAGGCCTCAGAAAATGATCTGGAACTCCACATGACTGATATCGAACATTGTCATGGAGAATCCAGAGGCTGTAAGTTTGAGGGCGCCCAAAGTGAACCCACTAATATATTGGGAAGAACACATGGTCTAATTAATACAATAAGACGTAGCCTGAAAGGTTGCCTCCAGCACACTGGTCTCCAGAGAGCACCAATGAAGTTGGGTTGGAGGAATTATCTATTTGCACGGAAGAGCTACAGAATTCAGTGTAGAGTTCAGTTCTGAAGCAGATGCGGTTGAAAATTCTACATTACAGTCAGCCCAGGCCAATGGGGTCACCTCAATCCATGAGGCCCTTAAATCAAATAGCTTTTGGAATCACCACACTGCAAAGTCGGAGGGTTCGCTGAGACATGCTTCACTTACGATTTCAAGGAATTATCCTATCTGAGGGCGTGAAAGCCAGGCCTTCGGAAGAGTTGACTCCATAATATGTGAATTTGCAGAACCCTGGGCATAAAAATCTTTACAAGGGGCCCCATAGTCGCTAAACTTCGAGACAGACATTACACTAAGTGCTCTACGCTGCCGTGGAAGGTACTGCTCCTGATAAATAATGTCAGGAACATTCGAGGAAGTGACCAGGACGGTTCATGAGCAGCTGATACAAAAATACAAATAAAAAAATCAAGGGTTTGAAAAAAAAAAAGTTTAAAAAAACGAATTGGAGTGTAGTTTAGAACTCAAAAGTGACAGCAACAACTGGTTGTAAAGGCAGGGCTGTGTCAAGCATGATTGACAGAGTAGTGCCTCCTGTGAAATGCCACAGTGCTGTTGACCTCTGACCTCAAGTGAACAGTTGGTGGAAACTTTTGCAGGCTTCCATTTGCTCTTCTAACAGCACCTGGTAGAGATGTCTCTCGGGGACCTGCACATCGTGTTAGACCCGTGGCACCCCCAAGACCCACTATTATGTGACTGGTATAGCATCAATATCCACCCCAGAGGCCTGGCCCCCTCCTGTGTCTGTGATCAGCACCAGCCTGCTCCTGTCTGGAGAGAAAGTGATCAAATCTTTCCTTGCTTACTGTGCTGGGATGTTGTATCTTGAATTGCGGCTTGAATATCGTTGGACAGCCATTGGCAGGGCGAGCGAGCTTTGTTGTCTCATTGCCTCGATTTAGAGGTCGAAGTTGTGATCGGATAAGAGCACCGTTCCCGACACTGAGGCGCATCACCCAATCACCTTTTACCTCAGATGTTCGAGTCCGAGGACCTGGAGCATTCTGTTTTATAGGGTAGGGCTGGCAAAGCACCCATGATATATGTGACAACTTTGGCAATTACTCGTTTTTTTTTACCAACATCAGTTTCACATCTTGGCACTGTTTGAACTTTTCTGTTACATGTAGGACCCCACACAGTTACAGAGCGCACATAGCTTGAATTTTCTTTTGTATAATTTAAAAAAAGATTGGTTTGCCATGCTAAAGCTATGCCCATTGTATCACGTTAATGTGTGTATATATATATATATATATATATACACACACATATATAAATTATACTATATTATATTATTGTCCGAATATGAACTGGAATTACACACAAACAAGAATGTACCTGTTTACCAGGAAATTGAAATCGTGCAAACTACATAAAATGTCCAAATGCAAAACTAATATTCAGGGATTTACGTTTCATTGAGTGATATTCAAATTTGTGATGTGGAGGGATTATTAGCATTGGAAGTATGACACAGAGAGGAGGCCTGTGAGGACTTAGGTTTGAATTTGTCCCAAACCCTGGATACTTTGGGGAATGATGTGAAAACCCAGAGCAATAGCGGGTTCAATCCCAATTTCCCGTATAATTCCATCCCTACCACATGATAAGAGAGTTTTTTTTCAGGACTTCATAATTATGGAATTGGTGGCCCTGAAAGGTAACGATAGAAAGGATTTGGATAACCTAACTCCATCTCAAAGAACAGCCTCAACCGCATTAGAATTGGACCTCAAGTTGTCATATAGCCCTCTGAGAAGAGGGGGGATGTAGTTTTTATGGCTGTGGCCATGGATGAACAAGAAATCATGAGAGAAATGACACAGGTTGAATGTTTTGAGGCAATTACCCAAGAAATATATAGGACTGTGTTCCGTCAGTTTCACAAATGCCTTATTGAATGGTGTGGTGTGATGGGGGGCCTTGGATGATGATGAGTACAGTTTTTTAAAGAAAAGACCATCCAATGGTACTATTGTTCTATGTGTTGCCTAAAGTGCATCATGGTGTTGCGAGTCCCCCGGAGGGACCTATTGTTTCTTCCAGTGATGGTTTTCTTGATAATACAGCGATCTATATTGATTTCTTTCTTTCCCCCTTTAAGGCTTTACCAGCATATTGTAGGGATAGTAGGGATTTTCTTACTAAAATATATAATGTGGAGTGGGATGAACCCTTCCCTATGATCACAATGGATGTCCTGTCCTTGTGCACTTGTATTGATCATTCATTCGGGGTGTCAGCATGCAAGCACTATCAGAAAACGAGATCGCTATGTTTTCTTGAACATAACAAAACATTTCTCAGCATTATTCAATACTGTCTGAAAGAAAATACATTTTAGTCCCTTAAATGGACTGCCCAAGTTGCTTGTCCAAATATGCTATAAATCGAATATAGCAACTCCCAATGGTTTTGGCCTTGTTGACCTCATCAGTGAGTTGTAGCTTGCATTTGTGTGGCATAAAGGACCCAAGAACCATGTGCCAGTATATACACCACCCATAGGGGTACTCACTTAGAACAAAATGTATGAGAGTAGTGCTTTAGTTATTCTCTGGTACTTCATCTTGGTTGAAGGTCATGCCATCGCTCTCTGACTTGTGCCCCTTCCCCGCTTTACTCGCCCCGTTTCATATTTCAGACATGCTCTCTTTTCTTTTCCGATGTTGTATTTTGAGCAACTTACATTCTATAGATCCTCCTTAATGGATCCTTTAACCCCCTGTACAGCCTGAAATCTCCTCTTTCAGATGGTACACCAATTTTCTATTGTTGCTTTCCACAATCGTCTTTGGGCAAGTCCACCTCTTAACTGTATCTTGCCGGAGAAAAATCCTATTTACAGATGAAATCTCCCATCCACCGCCTAGAATTGCCTTTTAGGATATGGTTGGTAGGACTCTGCACAGTACCCAGGCTCTGCTTCACTGACACTCCTTACAAGAAGGCCTTCTGTCTAATCCAGTTAACACCCCATCCTCAATCTGATTACATTCCGTAGGAATCCCGAAATCGGATCAGCCTGACAGCCCCTCGATTGCTGATGTGACAGCATAGCCAGGGGAAGCAGGGGCTGCCTGTATAGACTTGATTATTAATTCCCCACGTTTAGAGTATTATTATAGTTCCTTGGTGATTTAGTTTATTGTTGATTTTGACTTTCCAACGATGGGTGTCTGAAGATGGGACATGCAAATCTGGCTTTCAGCTTTGCTCCCTCTTGGCCTACACAAAACCTGTCCACCAAGAGTGGCCTCATGCCATTTGCCTGTGGTACCCAACTCAAATTGATTGCTTATTAGCTCTGACGTCGCGTTCAGGACTGGGATAAAAGGTGATTCATTTCCACATCTCTTTGGGGAGTTGAGTAATCTGTCAGAATCTAAGTGACAAAACTGAGAGGCGATGAGGGATCCAATAGTGGTAAAACAAAGTGATAGAAAGTGACAACATTTTGCACTGGGGTGTGGTGCTCTCTCGTGAGTTTTGTGGAAGTTTGAATGATTAAATGGATGCAGTCTCAAATGTATGAAGCGGCGCTTCGTGTCGCATGGAGCTTGGATCAGTTGGAGGGCACGCTTGCCTTGCTCTGTATGATGTTTTCCTGTTTGAACCTGGAAAGTGAAGTTCTATATGATTGGGCGTACATTCAGGATTTCTGATTTTTCATTCAAAACTGTGAACAGCCCAGCAGGACATTACACTTTGGATTAGCCCAGTGTGAGGCTTCTTGACTTGCACTGTCATGCTGCCATGGCCTAAGTAAGTGGTAACTAGGGGTTCTGATTGGGCGTTTAAATCTAACTTGCATAAAAAGTGAGATTCTAGGGACCCTCACAAAGAGGAATATTGCCGGCCATCTAGACCAGGATAACTCACTCTGCCACAGCTGTCGGAGAACAGAGATACTCTTCCCTGGCCCTGTACCTCCATCATCCTTTTTAGGTTGAGCATTCAAGACCGCTTGTATATTCTTTAGTATAAACTTATATGTGAATGCAATGTGTGGGCTCTGGAGATCAGCCCTAGGACTTGTCTGCTTAAGCTTGGGGACTTTATTTTTTGTTCAACTTTCTTGATAGAAAACGACCAGTAGAGGTCAGAAAAATACCAGAATTGCTTTCTGCTTGTTCAAAAGCCTCTATTTAACTGTCTTGATATAAAACGACTAGTAGAGGTCAGTAAAATATCAGAATTGCTTTCTGTTGAGGGACTTTCTGCCTCTATTTAACTTTTTAGATGGAAAACGACCAGCAGAGGTCAGTAAAATACCAGAATCACTTTATCGACAATAATATATTTTTTCAAATCTTATATTTTCAGTGATATGACACCGAAGGGCCTGATTTTATATTAAGAACTGAGCTTTATACTATACTATTTCCTGTTAAAAGGCAATATTGCTCTCCATGTGTTCCCATACCTGGCGTCTCACGCAGTTGGGTGCTTACTTTTTCTCCATGTTAAAGAACAGTAGATGTTTCAGCACCCAGGCTAATGTGCTGATTAGCTAAAACCATATAAGGTCCCAAAGTCAAGACCGATTGCATTGCAAATGCTTGTTTTTACCATAGTCAGTCACTGTGGACCCAGCCCGCTTTACAAACACAGAGAACAGCAAGTGCCCTCTCGTGTGCACCCCAATCAAGTCCTTTCCCCAAACATGCATACCATCATTAATGACAACATCGAGGAATCCTGCCTCACCAAATACCATTTGATCCTGCAAAGGTATTTTCTCAGGTGGATAACTGCAATGTCACCTGTCACTCCTGCCCTCAGAACACCACACTGTCAAAAGACAGATCGTAGTTGAAAAGACTGTGTCTGGTCCAAAAGGTGTTGCACTACCATACATCGGGTTATCTGTCCACGAGCTTCCAGCCATACCAGACCTCCAGGAAGCGGAGGTCAACCAACCCAACCATTTTACCTCCCGACCATACAGGTATGAACATTTCAGCAGCACAACACTCTACGTATGGGAATTTTCAACAAATAATAACCGGCCCTGTTTACCTGAGACAGGCCTTTTACTTAAGAACAATATTTTACCATTGTTCTAGGCTCGTTGAGACTCGAATACCCATACATAGGCCTGCTGGATGCTGCCTACTGGAGCAAACTCCCATCCAAATCTTACGGATGCTGCATTCTTCCTGTAGTATGGCAACTTCCCTGTCCCTCCTGAATAACTTTTCTTTCAACTATAATCTCCTGTTTCACTTGGCTTTTAGGTGTCTTTCAGTTTCATGATAGGCTTTACAAATACAAAATGTAAACTTAGATAATATAAATACAATATTTAAAGATTTGACAAGGGATTATTTTAATCAGTATTCTTACCAAAATGTATAATCTGTGTGCAACATCTCCCCTGCACTAAAGCCCTGACTTTGCTGCTTTTCCTTCTGCATCCAAGAGCAGAACATTGAAAGTTGATTACTGCAACAGGTAGCAATAGATGGCGCTTAACTTTTTGGGTGTTATTCCAGTCTCTGAATACAATCCACCGGCTTCTTGCAATCCTTAAACCCGCATTCCTCGACACCGACATAAGCCATGCTTCTCGATTTCGACACAAGCCAGCGCGTGTTTCTTCGCTATGGCATACTCGTCTCCGACTTCATCAGGGTTATAAACAAAAATATCACAAATCAAATATTTGTTTCATAACCAAGTACTAATGATACCTCCACTAACTCAAACATCCAATTAGCATGATAATATGGTACACAAGCACTAATCATAAATTATTTGTAAAACAATGACAACCTAGAAATATACAATTGCATATATGAACCATTAAATCATCTGAGCCAAATACAAATTTGTTCTTTTCAAAATAGTTTTGATTGACATGTTGTAATAACACCAAAGTGACAGACCTCAACTCGTGTTCCCATCTACTTATACTCGGAGAAAATCTATAAAAAAAACCAAATGAAATGCACACGCTCAAATGAACGGAGGAATCCTTAATGTTGCTGCTATTCCTGTAGCCACATCTCATCTGAAAACATACAATTATTATTAATCCAACTATTCACCAATAGTAGTGAGTTTGAATGCCCACCATAGATCCAACAGCACCTTACCTGATCCTATAATCAATAAATGGTTGATTCTTATTTCACTTATAGTAGTGGGAATAGTGTGGCAGCAGAGCCTCTAAATCATATGGTCATAAAAACACTATTACTCCACCCACTGCTTCTGTAGGAACAATTTAATCACACCTAATGAAATGTTGAATAATATTATACCAAGGCTCTCTTCATAAAAGAAAGTATGTACAAACAATATGTACATATATCTCAATACTAAACAACCATTGTGCGCTATTCTGAGCTGGTAATGTGAGTGACAATACGCACATCAAAACTGGGTGCCAAAAGAAACAAATAGCAAAAAGTTCTGTTTGAAAATTATATTGAATGTCAATGACTTACAATTTTAAGGCCCAATTTAAGACTATCCACCCACATATCTGACATTATAGTCGGGCGTAATATATGGACTCATTAAACGCACCAACATATGTTATTCTAATTGTTACTATTTGATTCTTTTGAATACCTTCTTTGGATCTTCTGTGGCGCCTTACTTGTAGTTACCAAGTTTTTAACTTTTTGAACTAGATCTTTCCTCTGTTCCTCAGGTCTTAGCAGGTTTGCGTCCTAAGCCCTGAGAACCCTTGTTGTGGTCTCTGAAGGCACTCAATTGTATTTGGTAGTTTATAGGCAATTCAATAATGTCCCTTTGATTCTGCTGAGCAGGTGCTCTCCTAACCAGTCTCTACTGCTCATCTGAGATAAAGATTAACCACGGCGAGCTTCGCAGCCTCTTGGATTGTGAAAATATTCTACCAGTGTTGCTCGACTGCTGACTCCAAAATCTCTTCAGAGCTCACACATCTCTCAACTTTGGATTTCACTAGATTCAGGATAGGACGCCCTGGAGTATTTTTGACCTAATACTTCGGATTTGTGTTTTAGTCGCGATCTACACCTCTCGGACCTACATATCTTCTGCCTTGTATGTGTTACTGAGGCAGGAGCCCTGTCTTTGATAGGGCAGAATACCTCTTCTGGTAATCCGGAGTGGAGATTCACAGATTCTGGACATCTGGGTTTTTATGGTGGGTGGCTGACTCGTTTCTCCCTATGCAGTCAGAAAAGATTTGCCAGTGTATTAAAGCTCCACAAAAAGCTTTGCCTGACTGGGGAGGGGTGGAGGGTGGTTGGTGGGGGAGTTAAGTGTAGTAAGGTGGATAAGTGTGAGAGTTGTGCAAGACCCAGTTGGCCTTGTCATAAGTTCAGGATCTCTGCATCTTTTTGTTATTTTTACCACTGCATCTAAAGTCCTGTGCTTACGGGGGCCACAGGGGTAAGGCGGTAAGACTTTTTACTTCTATGCCTCATTGCAAGGCAGTGACTTGGGATCGCAAGCATCCATTCCTAAATTTGGTTCTATGCATCTGGATCTTTTCTGAGCATCCGGCCTATTCACTGTCTTCCGCACTAGACTTCCTGCTTAGGAAAGGACTGGAGGTGCCAAGGAGCTGTTTAAGACCTTGCAGCATTCATTCTTGACAGTTAGTCCGAATGCCTTGCCCTGGGTCTTTGGAGTCTGTGAATGGTAGAGAGTCTGTAACCTCTTCTCTGCAAAGCCCCAAATCTTACCAGGGTGTCCGTGATCCAGAAACCCTTTGGACATATCTTGTCCCACATCTAAAGTCTTACAGACCCTTAGATCCTACAGACCAGTAGATCCTACGGTTTTAATTTTCAACTTGGTGGTCCTGCCTGTAGTCGAGGGCTTCTTGATTGGAACCAATTGGCTTTTTTATCCGTGTGAAATCCTCATAGAATCTCCCGTGCCAGGGGTCCATTCGCTGTTTTCCCTTAATGAAGTGTTGGACGAGCCTCCGGATGCCAGGGACTCCTGCATGCTGAGGAACCTGCTACATTTTTAGAACAAAGTTTGAAGACTTGACAAGGGTCCCATTGGACATCTCTTCCATCCCACCTCAAATCTTGTCCACGCCTGCAGATTGCAGGGTTTATTCAATAGTATTTGCTACCATGACTGTGATTGTGCGCCTCTGGGGGCATCCTATCTGTATAAAGTCTACACAGCATCTCCTCATGCCAGGGGTCCATTCACTGCCTTCTCTGCCTGAGGTCTTGGCAGAAGCGCCGGATGCCATGCTGAGCAGAACCAATGTTTCCCAATGTGGGCCTGTCATTTTGCAGATGGATGAGTCTCAGCGAGTGATGCTTGCATGTGGTGAGGTTGGCACCAGGCAGATGGCTAGAGGGCATCAAGCCAACAATACGAGCTAGAACTGCCCCCAGAAGCTTGCGGTGTAACCCTGTCCATTCAAGGTTAGTCGGAAGGAGGAGGGAGCCGCGAGACGGAGCGAGAATCCGCAAAGGGGGGAGTCAGGCGCGTATCCGGCTCTCGATGCCGAGTCCTATTGATCCAAATCATATTATTTCTCCTTTGCTGCGAAGAACATTTGAGACGTGTGATATTGTTGGGTATTAGCCTGAATGTCAGCCCAGTCTGCACTGAAGCCATCTGACCTTGGGTGACGCAGCGAAACCAGAGACCCCAGTAAGACGAGAGTGGAGGGAATACTCCGAGGATGAATTAGAAGATCATACAGAAAAGATGGAGGGAAGTTGAAGAGAAGGAAAATGAGTGAAGAAAAACAAGGGAGGTGTGCGAAAAAGTAGAGGTGGACTGAAAAAAGGCGATTCGCCAAAACACCGGGGGTAGCCAAAGCGGCCTCCCACATTCTGAATGTCGTGATATCACAGGTTTTGGTGACATCCCCTTTCCGCAGTGTTGTAGCATGTGTGTCCCCGGCCTAGGAGCCAGCAAGGAAAATTGACTTCCTGACAGCTGGTTGGTTAGTAGATTATAGAAAAAAATATGGGATCCTTGTGCTCCCTAAGGTTACTAGGCCCTGGTGCCACTGCACCTGCTACACCACTGATAGTTACACCCTTGCCTGTTCGGCCCTTATCCTTAAAACACCTCTTTCTGTCTGCTGCCAAGAGGATGGGCAAAGAGTTCAAACCACAGAAAGCAAAGGGCACCCTGTATGCTCTCTATTCTCACTGCTGCTTTCATAAGCTAGGGGGGAGCATATGCAGAGCCAGGGTATCCGAGGACAAGCCATGATTAACACCACCTGAGGCAATCACAAAGGCACAGCTCTGCGGAATGTAAATTTCATAGGTGACATCGTGCTCAATTAATATCTCCACTGCTTTGTGAATTTGTGGTGTTTGTGGACCAACATTGCTTCTTCACCTGTATGCAAGGTTTGACACCAAAAAAGCATTTTTTGTGGGGAGTTTCCCAAATTTTTTTTTTTGCTCGAATATTTTCCCACTTACTTTAGCTTTTACAGCCTTTTTCTCTAAACTAAACAAAAAAAATCTGGAAATTATGAATCTGTATTTTTAACACCATTTAAAAAAATATATATATTCTTTATGTGGATGTAAGGAATTGTTTCAGTGCCCTACTGAATTCAACACATCGACTAATGATGTCCTAAAGAGAAAAAGTGAGACATTCGTTTTTTTTTCTCATTATTTTTATTGCGCAATCTGTCTCTTGGACCTTTGAGTACGAAGGTTAAAATGGTCATTTAAGTCAACAAAAGTGAATGTGATTATTCTTACCCTTACCCATGGGCTAGTTGTCAAGAGAGTCACTCTGGCATTGAGTGTGCAAAACTGTGTATATGCGACTATATAACAATCAAGATTACCGACCTTAGACCATAGTAAACACAAATACCCTATTGGTTCATGATTTCCCTTTACTTTTTATGTAGGCAGTAGTGGCAGTGCATGCTTTTGTGAGAGATATTTTGAAATAGTATTTCGTGCAACAACAAAAAAAGTTGTGTGTGATGCAAACTACAGTCGCTCGCGTTGGCTTTCTTCGAGTTGGTCCTCTGAAAGTATTTTTACCCGAGCAAAGTCTCAGTTTTGTGGTGTGGCATAGTGGCAGACTCTCAACCAGTTTGCAAACAGTTGGTATGCGAAATGTTGGAAATTACACGAGAATAAGTCAATGTAAATGGAATTGGCTTACTTAACTCATTTAACTGGACTATTGTATTTATGAAGAATGATGACAGTTGTTTAAGGTTGGATTTGGAGTTAGTGTTCATGGTGCCCCCTTATCCAAGGACTACAATGCTACCGAGGCCGCTGTGGGTAAGAACCCCACCGAGTCCTGTTTAACCATACAGCCCATCCTTTGGTTGCACCATATGTCTGGAGACCATATAGTGACTGCTGGTGCTCCCTACAGCCTATAGGAAACTGAAAAGAAGAATGACAATAGTGGCGGGAGGCGGGAGGGGGGCAGAGACAAAGGGAGGGAAACAGAGGTGGAAAACAAATGAGAAGATATGATGTAGATAGACAAGATACATGGTATGGGGGAAGCATGAAGAGGGTGGGATTTAGAAAGAATGGAGGGAATACATGAAGAAGGGTTGTGTAACCGGAGGGTGTGAGGGATAAGGAAAAGGTGTTATGAGGAGGGCAAGAAAAGTAGAGGCAATGAGGATGGTGAGAAGAGAGCAGAGAAAGATGTAGGGTGGGGAAGGGAGGGATAATTGAGGGAGCGAGACCAAGGAAGAGGAGGATGGGGAATGGAGCCAGACAAGGGGTGGGTAGTGTAAAGTTAATGGAGGAAGAGAAAGAGATCAGGAAGAGAGAGTGGGTGATAAAGAGTGAGTGAAAGACAAAGGAGAGAAGTAAGCGGGAGAAGTAGGAGTGAGTGACCGAGAGTCGCATGGCAAATGGCTACAGCTCACTTGTTGCTTGCAGCACTTTCTAATTATTACTTATGCTTAAGACCAGTATCTGGCTCTACTGCACTTTTACTAATGTATCTCTGGGTTTTATCTCTGCTTGTTGTCAGCTCTTGGTATTTAGAAGGATTTTATTATAACTACTTTCTTCCCCTGGGTGTCTCAGGTACACTCCAAGTTCTATGAATAAGTTTATTGGTAGTGTGAAATGTATTCTTTCAGTAAATTTGACTTTGGTGGGGGTTGTTACCCATTATGATATGCACAAAATGTGTTATGGTTTTTATTAACTAAACAATACATTTGACATTGACAATGAGTGACGAGAGAGGGGCGAGATAGGAATTGTTTTTAAACAGTGAGTATATTTTGAAAGACTGAACCCGCAACTGTGAGATGGAGCAACAGAGAGAAGACAGAAGGAGGAATTAATTAAACAGGACAGAAAGGAAGAGCGAGGAGAATGGAGGAAAGGAACAAGGCACTAACGAGAAAGGTGGATGAAATGCGGACTGTTTAGGAGATGGGGGAAGGGAACAAAAGAGTAAAGGTGGAGGGAGAAGGAGAGATGCAGCAGGGAGGGTCACACTTCCCCTGACCAGTGCTGTCCTAGAGCGAAGTTAATCCGTTCTGTCTTTGAAAATGAAGAGTCTGAAGCGATGAGGAAAGAGCGAGGAGTGAGGCATGGGAAATGGGATTGTGATGCAGAATGGGGAGGGAGGGAGAACCGTGCACTGGAGGGAAGGGATTAGATAGTGGTGAAGGACAGAGAAGAGAAATAGAGAAAACGTGACTAAGGAAGTACAGGGGAGAGGGATAGTAATGGGGCTGAAGAGAGAGTGAGGAACTGTTGAGAGGGGAGGGTGCAGGAAGGACCGAGCGAAGAGACAAGCAGAGACTGCGAGACCACGACAGGCCCACGGTCTCCTTCCACTGGGTGAGGGCCCGAGAGCTCACTCCCTTCTCGCGAGGACAACTGAGGCGTTGTTTGTTTTAATCAAGGCTGGTCCCTGTTTAGGAACCGCGGGATTTTAACATAGCGCATTAATACATTTAGATGTAGGCGCTGTGCGGTGGAAACCAACGCCGCACGCGAAGCGCCACATTTAGGCCTTCGGGGAGAGCGGAAAGCGCATAGAAATGAAAGGGGGCCTCATAATGGAAAGACAGCCTTGAAGAAATGCGAGGCCCAACAGGCTGGCTACTTAAGAATTCGACGAAGATTCAAACACATCCTTTGAACAGCAGAAACCCCACGGATAATCCGATTTCATTTACAGAATTGATCAAGGGTTATGAGCAAGTGGAAAATAAAAACAGGGTTGCATTCCCAAATCGCTCCCTTGCTAATGGCTCATGAAATAAAATCAAAAACACCTGGGGATGAATTTCGCACGGAACATGATGGACTGATGGATGGGGCCTGGGGGAGCCGACGGGGGAGGCGGGAAGGAAGGGAATGCGATAGTCGGGGCGCTGGAGGTCTCCACAGCAGCTCAATAAACACATTTCTCTGGTGAAGGCGCCCTGAAGTACCCTGTTAGCACCGCAGCCTCCGCACTTCATCATGACATTACAGGCTCGGCTTCCTCCATTAATCCAGGTGTGAAATTGACCAAGCCAGCGTCTCCAGGCCCAATGCTGACGCTCCTGCACCTTCCCGCGAGCTGGAGGGGGGTCACCGAGATCATGGAATTTCCTTCCATTTAAAGACCATTTGGTGGTCTCAAGATGAGACATGCAGGGACACCGTATTTAGGGGCTGCATGTAGTCCAAATAACCCCGCTGTAGGGGATGTGATTCTTAAGGGGCCTTTGTGAATCCATTTGAGAGATAGCTGGGAAAAACGCAGAGGGACAAGTTTAGAGCATTATAAATGACCATGGTGAGGTGGTGAACATGTGAAGGCATTCTGTTAGACCATATTAGGATATGATTGACTACAGGTGTCTTTCCGAGCCACCCTGAGAGTGTGGGGGGATTCCTGCGCCCACCATGCTGTTCCGTGACCTTACCTTCCGCTGGACTGGGCACTATTCAAAGGCATATCTTACAAAACAGACCCATCTGCTCCTCCACGGTGTCTTTTTGGGTCAGTGCGTTTACAGCTCAACTTATCTTCAGGGTCAGATCACATACTACCTTCTGCTGAGATGGTTAACAACCGGGTCCTGAATATTTCCATTTGAATTATGGATTCTTTAGGTTCTGTTTCCTTGAACGTCCTGCCCTAGTATATATAACAATACAACATAACAGCATAATGTGTATTTATAAAGTGCACAGTCGTCTGTGGGCCTCTTTGGTGCTGAATAACAGTTGCCTGGTTTGCCCAACTTAAATGTACTCATATGATCAACCTCAGGAGGATGAATTGCTGAGTGGGCCAACGAGATATGAACCAGTGACCTAGTTGTAAAACACCAATACGTCCAATTGAGACATTATACCATACATCCACTGGACCAAAATCTGTTTTTGCCAATAGAAATGGTTCAAAAGAAAAGATCTGGTAAATTTTGACTACGAAATCTTGTTAGTTAGCTAACTGAGGATCTCTTTAATTTGAGCCATTGCCTTTAGCATAGTTCGACCAACACCACCAGATTCTGAGATATTGGTTCAGGTGTTCCAGATCACCCGTTGGCTTTGACAATGCTTGGTGGTGCTTGCAGTTTCAAGGATCTGTGAAAAAGCTTGTCATTTACAGATAACATTTCAGAGTCTGTGTCTATAGCCAGTCAAAGCAACGTGTAAGTTAAGATTTGGTTCAGTCTCTGCCAAAGCTGTTTTCTTGCACTGTGTTCGAAATAGAATCCAGCTGTGGGGTCTGCAGTGAGCAGACACAATACTCCAGGTGAGCTGGCACTGATGAATCAACAAGTAACTACAAGTAAGCGCTTGCCAACAACTGAGCACAGTATTCTTGTTGAGGTCTCAGCTGTGCACATGCACAACACTTCAGAAGAGACCTCACCGGGAGAAGACCGAGCACGCCAATTGAAATGTAAGTGATGAATAGACAAAACATTCTATATAAAGTCCAACCCCTGGCTCCAGAGAATGCTTCAGGTAAGTCTCACCAGCGAAGTAGTGTTAAAACTTTTTTATACTTAGATTTCTGGAGCCCCATGTGAGGGAGGGATGTGTTCCATCCCTCCCTCACATGATGAAACTGGTAAAGTGGTGTTGCATTCGGGTCAGCCGCACGCTTTAAGGATTGTGCTAATGAGTGTACATACTAGGCCACAGTTTCTGTTGTGCGCATACACATTTCTCCAGGTTAAGCGTCACTCGTCACTGGATATAATACTTTAGGTGGAGTCTTAGTTAAGAGTCGACACAGCTCCCAAGGACGCCTCTCACTGTGATGTGGGCACAATACATCACATGAAGTAACTCTAAAATGGGCCCTATGTTCCCTGCGTCCAGTCGCAATGCTGGCGGTGGGATCTCAGATCTCACCTTTGCGTGGAAGCAGTACTCTTTCTAAAGGCTGGACAGGACAAGTACCTGTTATGAGTGAATAAGATACTCCATCTCTCCTGAGTGGGCCTCACTGCTCCAGGCCACGGTGCTGGAAGAAGTCCCACCATAAATGGGCACAGTTTGATACTGATGAGGTTTCCTAAGGTTTGGGCACTATACTCCAGCCGGATGACGTGCACATCTCAGAAGCTGACGTCCTCAAAGGTGTGAACAATGACACTGTACTCCAGTTGAAGCCTCATTAATTGAATGTACATCCCCGGGGTGGGGGGCGAGGTTTCTCAGAAGCATGGGCACCGTACTCAAGTTGACGCCTCATTTATGGAATAAGCATCTCAGGAGGGAGGTTCCTTAAAGACATGGGCACCATACTCCAGCTGACGCCTCGTTTATGGAATAGGCATCCCTGGGGGGGGGGGTTCTCAAAGACATGGGCACTACACTCCAGCTGAATCTTCACTGATTGTGTTCACATCTCAGGAGTTGAGGTTTCTCACAGGCATGGACACTATACCCCAGCTGACGCCTCATTAATAGTGTTCACAGCTCAGGAGGGAGGTTCTTCGCAGTCATGAACACTGTACTCCAGCTGACGCCCCATTGATGGTATTCACAACTCAGGAGGGAGGTTCCTCACAGGCCTGGAGATTATACTGCAGTTGAAATGTTACTAATGTCTGTATGCGATACTGAAGGTTCGAGCTGTCAAATGAATGTGCATAGTAGCGCATGTGGGAAATCGCTTTTCAGCACATCACTCTAGTAAGATCTCACTAATTAATTGGGTTGTATTGTACAGTACTAATTAATGTACACAACACTCCTGGTGGCAACTCACTAATGCCTGGGTGTAAAATGCCTAGGTAGACTTCGCACATGATGTGCGCGATAGAAGCTTTGAAGAGAATCAACCCGTTAGCTCTCCTCGGGGTGCTCATGTCCGCCATGTTGCACGGTCGGCATAACACGAGACCCGTGCCCGGTAAACTCGGGTGGATTCAAAACTTGAGCCGCCATCTTTACGGGACTTCATCTTCTCAAACCAGACTCATTCGTGCTTTTCAACTTCTGCTCGCCTGAGGTTTTTACTGACATTTTTCAAGTTAAACACGTCCAACGAAGGTCGTATCATAAGGTCCGAAAGTCACACTGCTGAATTCCACATAATTGCATGTTTTCTTTCAGCTGTGGGCTCAGCCATTGGAAAGGTACCCGGGATAACAAAGCGAATGGACGCCATTTCGCTAAAGATTAGTTTAATTGAAATGTGCGATTTTCTGATGTTCCTGTTACGTTCTTACAAGATTTTTGTGCTGATGAGACAACACGGGGAGCCCGATGGGACCTGCCTGAGGTTCTCGGCGCGTGTCGAGAGACAGACCTGGCAGGGTTTCAGGTTTCTGCATTTATTGTATTTTCTCGAGATCCTTACCCTTGCGGTTTACACTGATGCCAGTAATGGCTGCACTCGTTCTAAAGTAAGAGTGTCCAGCGTTGGCCCAGAAGGGCGGGATTCATGTTATATGTTCAGGCTAACCACAGACTGTTTAAATTATTTCTATGAAGATTCATTTGTTTAAAATAATCTTACCTGTAACAAAAAATCAAACATAGCTCAGACCTCGATGGCCAATGTCCGCAGGGCACCTGGTTCTTAACTTTTACAAAGAAAGGTAGAAGGATTATTTTCAGACTTATACAAAGTACAGAATTCCTTATCCTGGATTTAGTAAATCTTAAATGAGGTACACCCTTAAGAGGACGTTCTCATTGGGAAACAAGGGATTTGCAGTGTTATACGGGTTACCAAATTTACACCTGAAACAATATGTCGGACCCACACGTACTATAAAAACCTCATGTACAAGGACAAAAGTTTATGTAAAAAATCATTCATTTATTTTGTAAAAGTTAAAAAATTCATAATAACATGAGATACGTTATCTGAACCAACAAGCAGTACATTTTAAATTTTTGCAAAAATATACACTCAAATGATTAAAAAGGTTGTCAGATTAAAAATGCTATAATAGCACTGTCTACATCAACATATTAAAAACATCTCATTTATTGGTCAAACAATGGTAAAGGAACAAACTGTCGACGCGGCGTTTCGGTGCCCTTTGTTTTATTCTTGCACCTTCTTCAGGACTCGTTCCCTGTATTTGTCACATCTACAAAAATTAATGAAACATCCAACATGTATCTAGAGTACAAGAACATGATACAAGTCCTAGATATAAATACGTAAGAAAATAAGCATTGCATTGGAGATGCTGGTGAGCAATATGCAATGACCTTTGTATTGCTATGTATGTGGGTTACCAAATATTAGGGAAAACTAAATAGTGATAGTAATCTAAGTGTAACTGATGCAATAAAAGTATGGGACCTAATGAAATGTACTATGATTTTTGTAGATGTGACAAATACAGGGAACGAGTCCTGAAGAAGGTGCAAGAATAAAACAAAGGGCACCGAAACGCCGCGTCGACAGTTTGTTCCTTTACCATTGTTTGACCAATAAATGAGATGTTTTTAATATGTTGATGTAGACAGTGCTATTATAGCATTTTTAATCTGACAACCTTTTTAATCATTTGAGTGTATATTTTTGCAAAAATTTAAAATGTACTGCTTGTTGGTTCAGATAACGTATCTCATGTTATTATGAATTTTTTAACTTGTACAAAATAAATGAATGATTTTTTACATAAACTTTTGTCCTTGTACATGAGGTTTTTATAGTACGTGTGGGTCCGACATATTGTTTCAGGTGTAAATTTGGTAACCCGTATAACACTGCAAATCCCTTGTTTCCCAATGAGAACGTCCTCTTAAGGGTGTACCTCATTTAAGATTTACTAAATCCAGGATAAGGAATTCTGTACTTTGTATAATTGGTAACCCAATCCTTTTCCTGTCTGAAAGGGTAGCTCCCTGCTCAAAACTATTTTCAGACTTAGACTTTGTTTTTTAAAGGAAAAGGGAAAGCAAAAACACTCTACAATGCTTGGGAGAACTCGCACACAAAAATACGAATAACTGTGCGTTCCCGTCGAGTGGAGGGGGGACACGGCAAGGACTGACGCTATCCAGTTGCCACCCGTGACTGGCGCAAATCATCTAAGGCTCTCTGCCTACAGATCCTTCTCGGGCCGCCCCCTGCCACCCTCGCCTGTTCTTTGAAGCTCCGCCGAGGTCTCTGGCGTGCTGGAGACACTGCTGAGATCTCAGATCTGGGCCACCTTTCTTTGTGCCTCTGCGAATCCGCTACAAAGGACCCGGTGGCTGCTCGGCTTTTTTCCTACACGAGGTGCTATTTTTTTTTCTCTGTACAAAGTTAGGAACCCTGGGGAGTAGGGAGGATAGCTATGTAGACTGAGAGGGCTAATGCAGAGCAGTCTGTCTGCGGTCCCTGCTGTCCTCCTGCAGGGGGCGATGGGTGAGAGGAGGAAATAAGAGGGCTGGAATTAGACCTAAATGTAGGATCACCAGCTGTCCCGGTTTTTAGAGGCAGGGACATCTTAAGGATTTTGGGGGCCCTGGGCCAAACAGATTTTGGGGGCCCCTGTTCAGAAATGCTTTGAAGTTATGATCCAATTTCAGCTCTTTAATCCCCTCTTTGGGCAGGTCACTGACAGGGGCGCAACTAGGTCTTAAGTTCGGGGGGGGCTAACATGACATACAAAGGGGCGTGGTTAACATGTTAATCAATGGGGGCGGGGCTAAAATGGCAGACAATCAGGATCGGGTAATGCTCAGGCCAAGCTAAGAAAAAGAAATGGCAAATTCTGCATTAGAAACTAGACAACAATCAGTTTTATGAGAATTCAATTGGAGAACAGAGGGTAATGTGAACCATTTATATAACAGATAAGGGATGTGTTCATCTTTTAATAAAGTGTCACTCAAATACATTAAATTGTCTCACAACGATATTATGTAGATGGTTAAAATTACAACCTTTTTTCTAATGGAATGCCCATGAAACTGGGTCAAAAGAGCCCAGAACAACATGCTACTCTCTCACAGATATAATTCACACAAAAAAGGGGACTCTGTCCACCCCGCAAAGACAGAGAAGGAATTTGAGATTTTGCAATGTGTCCATTTGAAGTGTTGTTACAAACTATAGCACCAACAAACATTAATTTATTGGCAGCACAGACATTAAAGCATGGTGCTTTAATGTATAGGCAGTGGAAGTAGTGGCGGGTGGGATGCTGTGCAGCAGCACCCCCATCATCACCATGCTGGAATTCAGAGGGTGCATGAGAAATAATAAAGCATTTAGATTTTGATAGTATCATGTTACATTTGCTAAACAAGACGTGGTAACGGCTATTAGGAGCGCACAGCTACTTTCAAGGTCTATGTAACAGATCAGATTTATCAAAACGGTGCTCAGGAAGAGGTGGGGGGCTGGTTACCACAGTCCCCAAGGCAAACCAAGGTCCAGACAATAATTTAGGTCCTCCGAGCACTCAATATTATCAAAGAGAGAGTCTTAATGTAGTTTTCATCCTTTTAATGTTCAATCTGTATCCACATCATCAAATCCAATTCTCCATCAAACGATTGCTTGCAGCCAACGCGCGTTTCGTCAAGTCCGTATAGGACAATTTGACTTCCTCAGGGCTGCAACCCAAAGGATCACAATCAGTCTCATTATTCCAAAAATTATAAAACAATATAAACAAAGCAATTCATACATTGCTTGCTTACTAATATAGATCATACAAAATCAATACCATTCTGACCTGGTGACTGTTTTAAAAAAAGGTTTGGGTTTTTGTCCGGCAACGAATCTGGATTGGTGTATGACCAAAATAGATCTCTTTAAATTTGTTAGAAACCTCAAAATTAAGAAACATTTTGCCAATGTACCTGCAAAAGATAAGCAAACTTCTAATAAAGTTTTGAGTGAAATTACCATACAAGAACTAAAAGATACTCAACTTCTTTTATCGCTCACTGAAAGGGAAGACGATCCGGTTACAATGCAAACACTCATTGAAGATCTTGAAATATCAAGATTCGAGAGGGAAGGGAGTGGATTAAAAGTAAAATCCAAATGGACCCCACAATTGATTCCAGGGAACACCATTGACACATTCTTTAAAATGGTCTGCGCAGATATAGACAGAATAGTGGATGTATCCAAATGTAGGAATACTAGGGTACCTAGAGATAATCTTACCCTTGGGGAACGAGAAGCCCTACGAGACCTTATGAATAACAAAGCTATAACGATACGAAATGCAGACAAGGGTGGTAATATAGTTGTACTAAACACTACTGACTATAATGATGAGGTCCACTCTCAACTCAATAATGGTTTGCTCTATGAGAAGTTGACTATTAACCCTATTCCAGATATCACTAATAAAATTAACAATGAAGTTAAACTATGGTATGACCAAACACTACTAGACCATGATGAATACCTTTACCTTCAACTTAACACACCAAGGTCACCGTGTTTATACACTCTCCCCAAAGTCCACAAATGCCGAGACAAGCCGCCAGGACGGCCTATTGTCTCAGGCATTGGTGGCCCTACGGAGAGATTGTCTGAATTTGTCGACTGTTTTTTGAGACAATATGTCTATAACTTGCCATCTTTCATAGAGGATACGAAGCACATATTGAATTTACTTGAGGATATCACTTGGGAAGATGGTATGCTATTAGTAACACTTGATGTGGTATCCCTGTATACCATCATTGATCATGATTTGGGCATACGTGCCTTGGACCACTTTCTCAGTGTAAGACCAGCTGAAATGTTTGATCACACCCAAATGCTATTACATATGACCAGGTTGGTATTGGAAAATAATGTGTTTCTGTTTGACGGCCACTGGTATAGACAACGACTTGGGACTGCAATGGGTTCCAGGTTTGCTCCGTCTTTTGCCAACCTGTTCATGGGTTGGTTTGAGGCGGAGCGGATCTGGGGCCCTGAGGGAACTGAATGGACACCATATATACATTACTGGGGTCGTTTTATTGACGATTGTTTGATAATATGGACGGGGACGGTAGAGAAACTTAAAGGTTTCTTTGACTACCTAAATGATAACACGCATAATTTGAAATTCACGACCACTTACGATAAGCAGAAAATCACTTTCTTGGATGTAGAGTTACATGTGGAGGGAACAAAGATCCATAGTCGAATGTACCGCAAACCGACGAGTTGCAACTCGATCTTACATGCAGAGAGCTGTCATCCTAACTATCAGAAAAGAGCTATACCATATGGGGAATTAATTAGAGCTCGACGAAATTGCTCAACGGATAAAGAGTTTGAACATAATATAACAGATATGACATACAGATTCCTTAATCGAGGATATAGACAGAATGTGATTTCGAAAGCTGTATCTAGAGTAAAGAAGGTAAGAAGGGAAACTACATTAATAAGAGACAGTAAGGATGACAGGACAACTGACCAGAAAGTACGAGTAATAACTAACTATGGAACTGACTGCTCAAAATTATTTTCTATTCTAAACAAACACTGGCACCTGCTTTGTGTTGATGATGATCTAAAACCATATATTCATGACAGACCCAGTGTGACATTTAGGAGAGGAATGACTCTTAAGAACATGCGAAGTCCAAGTTATCCAACTAAACAGAACAAGACTGACTGGTTGAACAGTTTTAAGGGATTCTACAAATGCGGTAGATGTATATCTTGTAGATGGGCAATGAAAAAGGTACTAACTTTTGAATACAATAATTCTGGCAAATACACGATTGGCATGTTCATCAATTGCGATACGACATACGTGATTTATGTGATTGTTTGTACATGTGGTAAAATCTACGCAGGGAGTACCAAGAGAAGGCTCAGAGACAGAATTGCTGAACACTATAGAGCATTGAAGAATGGTGACACAAGGTATCCGATTGCATCACATTTGATCCAGAATTTTGATACTAGAGACCAACACAATTTGGACGGATAGAAAAAGGAAGGGTCTAGAATGTGTTTTTTTGGGGAGTTCATAGCAGTAGGAAGGGATTTGGGATGGAGGTGGAAGAGTCAGAGGGAAGGGTTTAGAAAGGCTTGTTTGGGAGATCTGAATAGTAAAAGAGGTATGAGATGATGGAAGGAGGGGTAGAGGAGAGAAGAGTATTGGGTTTAGGATGAATGAAAGAGTGTAGGTAGAGAATATACTGATAGAGGTATAGGGTTAGAAATAGGGCAGTGCATTGGAGAGAGTAGTAGAGAGAGGTTTGAGATGAGTCAGAGTGGAGGTAGGGAATATATTGCGAGAGATATATGGTGAGATCTAGGGTAGTGCAAAGTAACCAATATAAAGATACGTAAGTACATGAAAGGTATCTAAATGCATAAGGAAGGGAATCTATATAGAATAAAGTTGCATTTAATAAACTAAGTCTTTCAAATGGTGTTGTACTTGTGTGTTTGTGTAAGGTGTTAGATTATTCTGTACCATTACAGACCACTATCCCGCCTGAAATAAAGGAAAAAGCAAAAAACCTGTATTTTCACTCTATAATTCCTTCCACCAAGCTGAATCTGTTATCAGTTTCATATCTATAGCACCAAGAGGCTCCAGGCGTACATGTTTAACAAATGGCCAAATAATACTGAAGAATGAAGAAAATAACAAAATGAGACCACACACAAGCCAAATTGTCTAGTAAACAAAATATGAAATGAAACTAAGAAAAAGTAATTATCCTAGTCTAGACTTATGGCCTGGGAACAAGCCTGGTGTTATATATCAGCTTAACAAATTGGGCCTGGCTTCAGATGGAGGACATTTTTACAAAGAACCGGTAGCGGTCAGTGGTGGGAGTGCTGCCGGGCGGTGATGTGGGGTGGAAAGGGGCAGGGTGGGGGGTAGTAAACTATGGAATACAGCCAAATACAGGTAAGTAAACATAAAAATAAATAAAACGAATTTCGTTGCGTGCACTGCATCGCCAAATGCAATGCAGTGCGCACAAAATTTGTTTTATTTATTTTTATGTTCTTAAATTGTGTATTATGATGATGTAACAATTGAATTACTGCACAGTGAATGTTTAAGATTTGCAGGTATTATCGGTCTTTATTGAGATAGAGGGTGAATCGAAGAAAAACTTGAAAATATACAAAAAATCCACAAATAAACTTACGAACCTGATTACAATACACATACCACCAATCCAAACCAAGGACATGGTAGATATATTTGGCCATCATCTGTTGTTACAGTACTGCGGACTACTTTAGAAAGGCCAACCTACCCCTTGACTTGATGTATTGGAAATGGGCCCCATATGCTTCAAACAACATCCCAGGGACCCCCCCCCCCCACCTTTGGCACCACTGGTCGGGCCACTCAGCAGATAAGGGGGCTTGTTCTGCTTCACATCGGCATCTCATCTCTTGCAAGGACATGCCAGGGGCTCCACCGCCTCAAGGCCACTTGCTGAAAATGAGGCTACAATCTGCTTCTCAACAGCATCACTTGCAAGTACCACCCATCCATAGTACCTCTGCTTCGCAATAGCATCACTTGCAAGTACCACCCATCCATAGTACCTCTGCTTCGCAATAGCATCACTTGCAAGTACCACCCATCCATAGTACCTCTGCTTCGCAACAGCATCACTTGCAAGTACCACCCATCCATAGTACCTCTGCTTCGCAATAGCATCACTTGCAAGTACCACCCATCCATAGCACCTCTGCTTCGCAACAGCATCACTTGCAAGTACCACCCATCCATAGTACCTCTGCTTCGCAACGGCATCACTTGCAAGTACCACCCATCCATAGCACCTCTGCTTCGCAATAGCATCACTTGCAAGTACCACCCATCCATAGCACCTCTGCTTCTCAACAGCATCACTTGCAAGTACCACCCATCCATAGCACCTCTGCTTCTCAACAGCATCACTTGCAAGTACCACCCATCCATAGCACCTCTGCTTCGCAACAGCATTACTTGCAAGTACCATCCATCCATAGCACCTCTGCTTCGCAACAGCATTACTTGCAAGTACCACCCATCCATAGCACCTCTGCTTCGCAACAGCATTACTTGCAAGTACCACCCATCCATAGTACCTCTGCTTCGCACCAGCATCACTTGCAAGTACCACCCATCCATAGCACCTCTGCTTTGCAACAGCATCACTTGCAAGTACCACCCATCCATAGCACCTCTGCTTCTCAACAGCATCACTTGCAAGTACCACCCATCTATAGTACCACTGCTTCGCAACAGCATCACTTGCAAGTACCACCCATCCATAGTACCTCTGCTTCGCAACAGCATCACTTGCAAGTACCACCCATCCATAGCACCTCTGCTTCGCAACAGCATCACTTGCAAGTACCACCCATCCATAGCACCTCTGCTTCGCAATAGCATCACTTGCAAGTACCACCCATCCATGGTACCACTGTCCAGCGCACTCAGCAGACATGGGGGCAGGTATCTGAGGCATCACTGCCCCAAGCCCACACAGCTGAACTGAGACCTAGCACGCGCTCCTGACCACCACCTCCATCACACTTGTGGTGTAAGGTGAGGACACACCAGGTGTCGCAAAACTTCACAGCCATCATTCTCAACGCAGGATCTCTGCTCTCACTTCACCATGTGACCCTACAGCCCACCCAGGAGTGCAAAAACCGAATCCAAGCACCTGCATCCATCGATGCACAAACATTGTGGGGTACCAGGGCCCAACATATTATTTCCAACCAAGTAACGCCCTCCAGTGGCAAGATTTGTTAAAAATAATAAAATTGGATTGATTATAGAACGGACCAGTCAAGCATTAAATTAGAGTTGCTTTCTGCTCAGCTGGTAGCGCCTTCCTATTAGAAGTTGGGCCACTGTTGCCAGCATCTGGCGACAGCGCAACCCCAGGTACCAACTGTAGGTGCTTCCATACACCCTACCGCAATGTGCCGCTTTCATAGCCAGCACAAGCACTGTCACCAGTGCCAAAACCCACTAGGTGCTATATCCGTGTTTACGCACATTCACAGCTCCTCTCCACCTCAACAATCACTTCCAACCAATGAAGGGGCCATAGGACGCAATGAGCAGCACTATCGTGCGCCCCTATTCACTGTGTTCAGTCGGGAAACTGATGCGTGTAAACTCGGGATGTACTGCGCGTACAGCGCCGGGTCACATGAAGAATGCCTGTACAGGACCCACAGGACGCAAGTGTGGTGCTCTTAACACAGCCCTCTAACATTTACCATTGCAGTGTGTCCTCTCCTCGAGCAGATCTGCGGGTTGAGCAATGCTCCAAGTACAGACTGGATACAAGTAAGGACAGCTCCTGAAAAAAAAAATCAGTTGAGGTGTTCCTCGAAAAGCTGTGTCCAAAATGCGCAGGGCAGGCGGGGCCTCACTTGAGAGGTGAGTCATGAAGCACAAGCTCACACAGCAGGACTCTTGGAGCAGAGAGTGCGAAGATGTGCACAGCAGGGGGAAAGGGATGGCCAGTGCAGGTGACGCTTTTCCTTTGTAAAGGAATTCCTGCTGGCGTCAAATCTCCCTGCTGTGCACATCTTCACACCATGCTGCAACGCACATCAAACGTGCTTAGGTGAAATCCCTGCTTCAGGCAAGGAAATCACCTCGGTGGCACCCCTCTTACAGAAAACAAAAGGTAGGGGGCAGGGAGGGTCACTGAAACCATCAGAGGCGGCTGGCTCGGGCTGGTTTAGGGCCTCTTAGAAGGGGTCATTAAATCACAATCTCGGATACTAAAGCATCCGAGAATAAAAGTGGAGCCTTCAATACAAATGAAACTGGAGAAACGGTTTTCATGCTTTCATTATTTTTACATAATTGTAAATCAGGAAAGTGTGTCGGGCTGTCATCTGAACCTTGGCAGCCCGGGCTGAAGATGACGACGGGGGGGGGCTGAAGCCCGTTCAGCCCAATGGGTGTTGCGCGCCTGGTCACTGATGATGTACAGACACACTCGTCCAAATTGTAATTGTGTTTACATCTAATATTCAGGGATAGTGACTTATGTTTTTAGTAATGTAACACAGCAGCAGCTCAATAATATTACTGCAAACAATCTCTGTGATGCCTACCCATTTCTCATATGTGAGGCCTGTTTTGATCTAAAAGCAACTTTTTATGGATGTTGCATGAAACATACATACACCCAACATTTCTCTGCAATATTCCTGTAATAGGAGCTCAAACATCACTGACATTAAAAAAATAAATTAAAGGAAACAGTATTTAAAACCATTTTTTAAAGAGTTTTTAAAGGGCATTAGGGCAAGACTCTGACAGAGCTGGACCTGTAAGGGGGCCCCCTGAATGGCTGGGGCCCCGGGCCATAGCCCACTTTGCCCATGCCTTAAAACGTCTCTTTTTAGAGGGAGTGGACTAAAACCAGTGAGAGGCCCTCTTTGGGTGTTCTAAAGCAGTGCTATTTAGCAGATGTGATAAGTAAGCAATTTAATTAACAGGATGGATACTGGATTTAGAAATTACATTTTATTTATTCTCTTAGTGCCTCTTCTGTGTTTATATGTTGATAACAGCTGTCATTCTGCGCCGCTCAGTTGATGCAAAATTGTAGCCCCCTCTTCTATTTTTGCTAAATGTCCAGGTTTTTGGTTCTTAAGATCTGGTCACCCTACGTAAAAGAATCCTTTACCTGTGAAGGCTGACCTGTGTCTCGGAAAAGCAGACCCGTTTTAGAAGTGGGCGAGCCAACAAATTAACGGAGAGTGGAGCAGAGCCAAGGGTCTGGCTCGGATCTTAGTTACGAGCAGAGCCTTGTAAATATTTGCTGTAGAAATCATACAACAAACCACGTAAAATATGAGAAAGTCTCTTCAAAATTTTGCTTTTCTTTAACATGTAGAAGCTTTGACATTAATAGGACACATTATAGCACTGCATAAGTAAGTACTCATTAAGAGTGATGGTTGTTTACCACTGGTAGTCTGAGCTTACACTTTTGAAAGTGTTTTCATAGGTGATAATTAAGAAAAAAGAGTTTTGGAGAAATAAAATGTTTGCCTAATATAACACAATTAAAGCGAGAAAGCCCCAATTTATTCAGGTTTCACTTTGTACAAGTCAGCCAGTAAATGGGTATATATTTGTCTTTTCTTATATTAAGGCTTTGTTTTTACCTCCTAGTACATTTTTCTGCAGTTTTTGAACTACTGTGTGAGCTCGGCCCAAAGATATTGGAGCCCTTTATATGAGTACCAGTTACATTACACAAAACCACATGCATTGTTTATTAACATGGGGAGATTAATTAATTGCGCTAGAATCGGAGAATGTTGAGCTGACACCAAGACTCAAATGTGGTTCTCCAGTTCCACAGTCGGCAGCTCTGAACGTAACTCCACACCCTGGGAAGTGCGACAGTGGCAGGCAGAAGACGCATGAACGCTCGGCTCATTATGGGTTCAAGGTTCCAACAGGACCTCGAGCAGAGCCAGAGGTTCAAGCTCAAGCCTGGCCCGAGCTTTCAGTGGCTCTTCTAGCACTACCTGGTTTGGGTCAGTCACATGTCAGGCAACTGACTACACCAACCCCACTAGCTTTTCATAGAGGTAGGCGAGCCAATCCATTAAAAGGGCGAGCCAAAGCCGAGCCAAGGGGAAGGCTCAGTGCCTAAGATCCAGTGCAGGACCCCAGCACAGACAGTGTATCCTAGTATAGCATGCAACAAACCTCATGTAAAATATGATAGTGTCTTCGATTTTCTAAAACATGTATTACTTTAACATGTGGAAGCTTTGACATTAATAAGCTACCTTTCTGATAGGTACTTATTAAAAGTGAACATTTTTAAACATGAACCTCGAACGGTTCCTGTTCATGCCCTGGTGACAATGCCTTTTGTGAAATAAGAGGTAGGTCACTTGTCATGTGCACCCTGTATGTGGCCCAGATTCCTATAGACAGAGCAAAATTACAGTCTGTTAAATTAAACACAATGTTTTTTTACAGCCAGGGTTGGATTGGGGTCAAAATAATGCCCTGTTTCCCCAAAAAAGTGTCCCAAAATGTGTGGGTTGCATCCTTTTACAAAACATTTGTTGGTCAGTGAACACAAGGTTAATTTTTAGAGCTCTATGGGGTGAAAAAAGAACCTGCCACTCACCAGTTTGATCAAGTGACAACTCACTGAGGTATCTCTTATGCTTGCTGACAGATAGGGCCATATGCATCAACACATTTCCCCATAGACACAGAATGGGCAAAACCCTTTGATGCATCTGGCCCATAGTTTCATATCTGAAAATTAGGATAGAGCACAAAATAAAAATATTCATAATAGGCCATTGCATGTGAGCTACTGCTGTAAGTGGGATGAAAAAAGGTTGATGGGGTCTCTAAAATGGGGTTAGCCAAAGAAGTGTAGCTGGAATTCTTTTATAGGACATGCTTCAAGGAACTATGGGCATGGCCTAAAATGTGAGCCCAAATCCTGCGCTTTCAAGGCATGTCACCTGACTAGCATTTGAATGCCTCTACGTGTGTTTTCTTAGTGATTCCAAGTACATCACAAGAGGAACACATAAAAGAAGTCAGACCATTTGACTTTACCAGTGCTGGTTAGCACTGATTTTTATTCGACATAACATAAATTGGTGCTAGCAAGGAGGTGTGTCGCAATATACTGAAAGGCAGCCGGGGTCCTGGTGGTGGGGGCCTGGCCGGTGGACTTGCCTAAGTGGGTGCTGGAGGACAAACTTTATATTAGGATTACCCGGAGAGATGACAGCGCAGCGATGGACCTGGTGACCTGAGCTGAAATGCTTGGGATGGTTATGGACCCTCCAGATAGGGGATCCCCATGAAAGGGATCAATGGCATTGCAACCATGTTGACCAGATGGAACTACGGGCACATGGAGGCAATGTGGAAGGCTGTATTACATGTCTATTGGTTTAATGGACTATGCATGTCGGTAATATCGCTTGGCCAAAAGCCTACAAATGATGTAAAATTGTGCTTGTCTCTTTTTGAAAGCTTAATTAAAACATTTTTAATAAGTCCTATAAATGAGTACTCTTCCCATCACTTTCTGCCGGAATCTCACTTTGTGTTAGTTGTTTGCTTCTTTTTCTCTTTACCTGTCCTGCTGAAGTCTCTCCATCTTCATGCCTCACACTTCTTCTCCTTCCCGTTCTTTTCACTCTCTCCTTCTGCATATACTTTATTTCATCACTACCACTTGCCAAGCCCCTCTCTTTCACACATTTACACAGAAATGCTTAATTTTCTTTTCCTTTGGCACTGTGAATAGAAGCATTTGTATACAAACGTCATACGCTTTCACCTAAATTAAATTTACGATTAACAAATATGTAACTATTGCTCAGTGTGCTGAGCAGAGAGACTCATACGTATGCAACCTTTACAACGCAACTTTTACCACGCAGTGCTATTACAACGCATGTATTACAACGAAAACCATTACACGCATTACACTGGGGGGGCGCTCTAGGATAAGGAATAGTTTTAATTTACTATCCAACACCTTCCCTAGTGCCCACGGGGACTGGAGTTGGAATAGTAAATTAAACTTTTCGCTATCCAGCACCCCCAAGTGTAATGCATTGTAAAGGTTTTCGTTGTAATACTTGCGTTGTAACAGCATGCGTGGTAAAAGCATGCGTTGTAACGTCATACATCCCCAAGAATTGGATGATTGTAACACTTTTTTGGCCCACAATCACTGCCTTCAGCCTTAATTTGAGCCTGTGTTTTCCTGTGCTTGGCACTTAATTGTCAACACTGGAGCTTATGATAGCCTGCCACATGGTAGTGGTGTTTGACTAGTTTAGAGAAGAGCACAGCAACAGTAGTTTGTTAATTCAATATACCGTAAAATCAGTAATACTTGCCTCCCAAGCCATTGTTATAGCTTTGGGGGCCTGGAATAGTCTGAATTGTCCCATTTGGTGAGGTGTGATGGCTAGTAGTTGTGTTGGTACTGTCACAGGCAAAAAAAAACTACATGTGGCTGCCTGCTGCCACAGTGCTCTTCTCCAGCTCTCCTCCTGGCAGTCCACAGGCTCCCCACCCAATCCAGATGCTGCTCTCATGTTATACCTAGCATGAGAGAAGTGCTTGTATTGGCCTGAGCGGTCTAGTCTGATACTCTCTCAGGTACAGGGAGCCTGTGGCTTTTCTCCAACCTGGCTGTGCAACACAGCTGGGTTGGAGAAATATAAGTGTACATATCTGTTTAGCTGGCCTAAGACAGCCGGCCAAACTGACAAGCGCACTTATAAGTGCCCGCCACTCGTCCTCCCTGCCATGGCCCAGCCCCGTCCTAGACTCCATGGTGCCGGCAGCTCAGGCAGTGATAAATAGAATGATATTTACCGCAAACGAGCTGCTCCTAGCCACCAAATATGCGACTAAATTTAGCAACCTAACAAATGGGACCTACTAGCCCCGAATTCACCAGCGAGGAAGCGAGGAGATCAGATGCAGGTGTAGAGGCGGGAGCTCTCCCCATTTACACGCTTGACCAAAGGGGTCTCCCCTCCTCACTCTCCTAAAGGGCTAGTAGGTCCCATTTGTTCGAGCTATAAATTTAGTTGCATATTTGGTGGCAAGTAACATTTAGGAACCCTCACCTACTAAGCATGGTAAGGGCGGAGCCCGTTTATGCAGTATAGGCCCTGATGAATGCCACGGACCCCTTGGGGCCAGCAGGTAGAAACATGTCGGCCACTTATAGTACGGTGGGGGTACAATAGAATCCCCATCACACCGGCCATTGTTTTTAAACACCATACAGATGCCAGTTATATTAAAATAAGTATGACATCTGTAATGGCATTTTAACTTCACATTTTTGTAAGGGCCCCAACTTAGGTTTAGAAGTGCATCCCTGTCCTCAGGTGTATGCCCGCCCTCTATCAAACCAAGTTTTTAGAGGGCGAAGCTTGGTCAATGATGAAGCATGACACCAGGTGGTGTCTGAGACCAGTCTTTCACTTTTTGTAAGATGCCTGCACTCACAAATTAACACTATTACACTGTAGCACCAAGGTCATCATACTAGGAGCGGCTCGTTTGTGGTAAACATTATATTTTGGAGGCCGCCTCTCCTAGCACCTCGTGCTTCTAGTTCCCTTCCTCAGGTCTTCCATGAAGTTTTGTGGTTAAACATAAATAGAATTATAACATTGTTTTATCATTTTATTTTTCAACTGCTGGCACTTGGCCGATGCCTCTCCGCTATGGGAGGAGCTGCGCCCGGTCGAAGGGTGAAGGGAGGGCAAGCAAGGTGGCTAAAGGGGTGTTAAAAACATTGCCCGCCGTATGATAATGAAGGACTAAAAGCACTTTAAACTGGCAAATCAGACAGAAACGAACAAGCAGGGTACACGGACGAGGCCGGAGCAAGATGAGAAGGGTGCTGCTGTTGGCATAACCTTTATGCACACAGCTCCATGCGCCCCTCAGAAAATTGACGGCCTGATCTCAGCTCGCCCATGGTAAAAGCCGGCCCTGGATGCCCCCTGCTTATATTTTCCATAATTCCACTTTTGCCATTGACCATCAGTGAACCTTACATCTGCCCAGATGTGAAGTTCGAGCTACAGGTCTTGAGGTCTCGGCAGAGGCTGCGATAGGGATGCCTGTGTTATGCCAGTCCTACGGGCTGATCTGTTGTAAATAATATGTGAGGGTGATTGTCAGATGGTGAAAAGAGACACCTTGGAATGTCTCTTCTATTGGAGACCACCACAGCTTCAAGGCCTAGGCCATGGATGTGCAAGCAAGTCACCGGAAGTGTTCCTGCAGTTCAAAGGCAATTTTGGGGCAAGAGTGGACAGTTTGACACACACATTGCCAAAGTCTCTTGAGCACCAGGAGCAAAAGGCAGAGGTGACAGAATACCAGGTCATATGTCAGTACAAAGGGATTCACAACAGAAAGTTTGCTCTGTGAATCCCTCCTTCTCCCACCTTTCCCGTTTTTTATAATAATGGACATTAAAAATTAACTAGCAAATACAACTCATTACTTCCTCGGTTAGACCCCGTTCGTTTAATAACAAAAGGACGGATAATTAGACGTGTTCATTCATCTCTGTAACTTGGGCCCGTCCCTGCGCCCAGTGCGGTGATGCGGGCCGCGCTTCCCTTCCAGCTATTAATTAAAAGCGAGGCTCTCCGTTTTCTGGAGTGCACTTGCCAGAAATTAATAGGGGCCTCCTTAATCAAATCGTATCTCCTGCGCGCGCGCGCGCCCGGACAGGGGGCGCCCGCCTGCTCTAGCGAGGCGTGACAGATCATCTTCCCCGCGCGAGGACGCCTCTCTGCCCCCGCCCCCCAGGCCCAATTTTCCCGGGTTTAGTAAATAACCGCAACATTAATGTATGCAAATGTATGGTATCGCGTCGGCGAGAGCGGGAGCAGTGCGGTGAGCGATGACTCCGTGACGAAGCGCCATAGTAAATCTGACCAGAGCTTTATCACCGCCTGGTCCTGTGTGGCGCAAACGGAGCTTATTTATTTTAGTTTATTGTTTTTTTGTAGTTGTCGCCGTAAAGCTGCTCCGGAGTGCTCAGGTGACGGTGCAGTAAGGCACTCAGCCTCGTGCTTGAGTCAGGTGGCCCCACTAAGAATAAACCAGCTGCAAACTTGAACCCAGTGTGTTCAGTTTAATTCTACCTTTTATGTCACTTTTGCAAGAAGCAGGCTTACAAGTAGGCGGTGCATTAACTACTCACGGTAGAAAGGAGTTGTCCAGTGTCTGCAGTTGGTTTATTGCTCCAAATACCTCCTAGGAATAGAAAGAAAAGAAAAATTAAAGGGTCAGATTTATTATAATACTTTATTACACCATGATGCCATATGGGAACATTTCAGCATCACTGATAGTGGCCTAATGTATGTATGATACTCAATACAAATACATATTTTTAGTGTTTTATAGATTAGCATGTATTAGCTTTTTTTGCTCTGCCACACAATTGATTTTTACATCTGCGTTTGAGTTGGGTCAAAGAGCGACATGTAATCAACGGCAGCAAAACCACCAGGGCACTGCAGGTGGAATTAAAAGTTGAAGGCGTGCCAGAGGTCCTGGGGTCGGACATAAAAGTGGCCTCCATTAATGAATTGTAAAGCTAAAAAAAATGACGATATTTGCAAATTTGAGCAGTTTGTTCACTTCTAAAGAGACACCGTATGAGTGTTTTCTAAGCTATGGACGACTGCATGGATGTGTACTTTTCTGCAGGCAATGTTAGTTTTAATATCATGGAAAACAACAGAAGAAACAGACCCAGCGGACATAAAACAGGCCCACAAGCTGCCAAAAAGGCACCCCCACTCTGAACTGTCAGACCGCCCCCTCGGTCCTTCTGATGCTGGAGACCCTTTCCTAAACCCTAAACAATGCTCCTCTGTCGTCCTCAAAAGTGTCACCCACCTGAAGAGAATGTGTGCTTTGGAGAGTGCTGTAAATGTTTATAATCATTCTGGTTCCCAGAATTTGGGATCAGTTGTTATCAGGTGCACAATCATAGTAAACCTTTACTAAGTGACAGCCAGTGGGCCTTTTTGGCATATGTCATGGTTCCATGCTTATATTAAGGCGACATTCATTGCCAATTCGAGATCTGCAGGTCAATTCACCAAATGTTCAGGATTCCAGTAAATTGATTGGAATTCGAAATGATGCCTATCAGTTCCCATTGGAGTTTCCACATCCTTAGTGGATGTCTGCAAGGCCAACCTTAACAATGATTCTATCAGTAATCAAGAGAATGTGATGCAAACAGATTGGTGCCAAAGGGTGCTGCTTAAAGCCGATTGGTACTGGTAGGAACAGAGCAAAAGTGATTGGTGCCTTTTGTTACTGATCAAGATGCAGATGGGTCTTAAGTAGGCCTGGGCGGGGAACTCTGCTCCGTTTGCGGAGTGTGGGTCGTTTTCCACACTCTGTGCTCCGTGGAGTACGCAGAGTTCCAAAAAACTCTGCTCCACGGAGCAGAGTTTTTTCCTGGCTCGCCAACGTTAAGTTGGCGAGCCAGGAAAATCCAATGCTAGACCATCTCCCAGCGAGCTTTCTCAACCCGGGCTGTCACAGATGGTCGGACCGCTCGCGTTGAGAAACCTTACATTCGCATTGAGGAAGCTGCAGCTTGAGTAGAACATCTACTAGAGTGGCAGAAAGAAGCAGTGGCCTCTTGCGCTGATTATGGTGCAGTTCGTGCTGATTTTCCTGTGAAGGACAAACACCAGTCGCTAAAAATCCGCTTGAACGGTGCGACCTAATGAACTCCGCAGCTGCGGAATTCCGTATAGCGAAGTTTTTCTGTCACGCGGAACTCTGCAAATTATTTCCGGGCCTAGTCTTAAGCCAACTTTTTGCTGGTTATTGAAGAGTGTGTATCAAAGCAGGTTATGCTGAACCTCGCTGATCGAAGTTGGTTGGCGCCTTTGGCTGATGGCACTTCTGATTGCATTTCAAATGTTTCGCTCATGCTGTCTGATAGGTAGCATCATTTCACCCTGGCTTACGTATTGAGTAATATGGCCCAATACAAAATTTCTTATTCATACCAATTTCTTGTTGTTTGTTGAAAATTAATTTTCTTTCCACTTCACATATTGACCAACAGTAACTGCATTACACAAAAACATGACATAACTGTTCTCCCTGATAGCTACTCTGTTAAAGCAATTTTCATCCTAGGGATTGAAACGTTGTGACTGCTTATAATGCACATCCCTCTGTCGAAAGATTTCCCCCTCGGGAAACGACTCTAAGGATTTTCCTGGTTCTTGCCAGACTGGATATTTATCAGCAGTTTCTGAGTTTTACTGCTATTTTACACTATAATCACCAGGTGTGAAATAGTGATCACTGCGAAATCACTTCTTTTCCATATAGTAAAATTTGATTACCAGTGACATTTATGGAAATTGTTTCGTATTTGGCCTTATTTCTCTCCTCATGTATTATTCTTCATTTGCTTTCATGAATGGCCTGAAACTATTTGTGAGATACCACTGGGGTCCACCAGATGTCAAAAATTGATTTTAATCTCCCAACAGGACACGCCTTGTTTGAGACACTGGTTGGCAGTGAAACGATGCTGGTCACTGCTGAAGGGTACTCGTGGCATCTAAGGCAGATCCTGCTTGTCGGTGGATGCTGAGAAGAGTGAACTAAGGATGGATCCTGCTGGCAGTAAACAGAGACTTGTTGAAACCCCAATGTGGTGTGAACATTTAGCCTTTCTGGGCTGAGGGAGCCCCTTTATTTTGCCCAGTGTTTGTAAAAGTTAGATGTACTTTCATTGGCTGGAAAGGACAAGGTGAAAGGGAAGGACATGGGAGGGAGGCTCTGGTTCGAGAGAGAGAGAGAGGCACTGCTGACCTTCTTCTTCATGACAGGAGCGATAATTACAATTCTGACGCCCCACTTGGAGCTTTATTGAAAGAGTTTCACCTGATTAAAAGTCAAAATCTGCATTTAAATAGGAAAATATGCCAGAAGAGATCAGCCTCTGGCTGCTGCCTGGGACTGGGGTGCTAGCAGAACGCGTGCAGATATTGATTCCTCGCGGGAACGTATCCATGCAATCCTCACCTTTTTTAATTAAACAAACAGATTGTAACTATAATTCCCATGTTTCAGCTAATCCCTCTTCTATCCTCCCATTGATTCCTCTCCATCATCCCCTGGTTCTCTCGCCGTGGCCCCCGCCTTACACCTACAGTGCTTGTCTGATTTACTTTTCTGTGTAGACCAAAGCAGCTCCCTCAGATGCATCAACACACTAAAGTGGGTTGGAGGTGAGAGCCTTGCTGGAGGGAGGGTGAAATGGCACAAAGCAGAAACTGAAGTCATACCATCGATGCAGGAGCCAGCGGCGCTTCGGGTCAGCTTGACACTCAGTGTCGTAGCAAGGGGAGGCACCCGCTTTTACCTGCGGCTGTCCTGAGTGGCCGTCACGGGTTTCGCTATCAACCCTCTAAACCCCATGCTTTTACATTCAGTCGCTGCGGGGGGCAAGCGGAGGGACCGCCACGGGCGGCTCCGGGCCTAGCTCTGTCACTGCTGACACTGTTCTAATAATTGCAATATTTAGAAGCCTAAAAGTCCCCAGGCACGTAGAGGGGCTGATAGGCCTTTTGGGAAGTAAGAAGAATTCCTACTCGGCCCATGTTTCTTAAGGCTGGTCGGGCAATGGAAAGGTCAGGGCCATCTTAGGTGAACCAAGGGTGACGTAGGGGCACTCGCTAATTTAAGATTGTGGGTATTTGACTTCTGATCCCAGCTTCCCTACTTTAAAAACCTTTTTTATCCTAAACAAATCTTTGGCTGGCTCTATGCTGTGTCCCAATACCTGCTAAACCCACAAATGGAGAGAAATCTAGATGAAGAAGAAAAGATTGACCCCATCAACCACCCATGATATGAACGGTCCTATCAGACTTATTTGAGTGTAGATTCGTGAGGCCTTTTTAGTAGGGTGCACACAAGCATAATTCATCTCAGGGTCACTTTCCAAGTGACAGAAAGTCCAATATGCTCGGCTGTGGCAACTTTATGCTTTCAAATCTAACAAATCAGACCTCCACCAGAAAGGCACCTCAGAGGCAGCATTCACTTCCAGCCACCACATATAGATTTTGGGCCTTCGGAGGACACTGCTTATGCCATCCACTAGAAATGCAATGAGAAGAAACACCGTCATCTATGAGATAAGAAAATAGTGATTTTTCTAGGAATGATCTTCCTGGACTCTCCCCATATCTGTAGTGCAGTCCTCACGTGAGCTTAATAGGTCCATTCCGGAGAGCATTGACCTCGTAGTAAAGTGCGTGCCTATTTTAACAGGGGCCTATTGGTCATTGATTGAAAGACCCGTTCCGGGTACTTTCTTTTGCTTTCCTAAATTGTTGGTGTAATAATGGCATACATGGGCTGCATTAAGGGTCATAGTTAAGACTCTAGATCCAGGCCCATGGGCAAGGTGTCAATACAAAGATAAATGTGTTTTTCAGTAGGTTTCCATCTCCAGTAAAGGAGGACCATGTCACTTCATCAGGGATCCCTAGAAGGAACCTACAAGTTATTTGACTCTGTTTAGCTCTGGTGATATCTTGGTTAGCCTTACATTGTCCGCTTGAGCGCCGGGATGCTTCTGCTTGGAGCAGCCGCGCTCTTTTATCAGTGTTGATGATTGATTGATGAAGATTGAGGAGATCCCTCAGTCCATCAGTTCCTAAGATCATTGTCCTCTGTTCAGTGCTCTTGCTGGCCTGGGCCGGGCCATAATTGAATATCGTGCAGATTTGGTTTTCTGTGCCTGTGTGAAAAGGTGGAATTAAGGTGATCCAGGATCTGGTTTGCAGCAGAAGCCAGGCTCATGATGCAACTAAACACCAAAATGGTGTTGCCCCTATAAATGCGTAGCCTTGTCCCGTAGGGTAGCGTATGGAAAGCAGCGTTTGAAACGACCATGATAGGAAGTTGCAGCCATGCGGCTTCCACTAAGAAAGAGGTCAGCAAATAGCGAAATGGAGCAGAGAGGTTCTTTTTTCTAAAGGAAGAAGTAAGACGGGAGTTGTTTCAGGGATAGGCGTTTAGGTTGGGTAATAGTTCAAGAATTTAAGATAATTCAGTGATTTGAGAGCCTACTGCAGAGACCTGTGTGTAACGTAATGGTCAGAGATTGGACTGAGTCAGTCTTTCAACCTTTAGAGGTCAATAAGTTTAGAATCATTAGGTTCAGTATAGAGAAAGGCTTGATAAAGGATGGTATATACAGAAAAAAGCATTTTCCCTTCAAGTTCATGTCTAGGTATTTAGTGCTTCGTAGACACTGCGGAAGAATTTAAAGTTAAATAAATACATTAATAAGGGCCAGTAAGAGTAGATAATGACACACCTTCATGGTGGAGGTGAAGTGATCATAGTTCTTTAGTCTTTGATGATTCAGATGCCAACTTGTATGATAGTCTTTATTGGAGCTAGGAAGGTATCTCGGTTGGCAGTGAGTATGGAAGGGCCACCACCTGGATGTTAAAGTGTCAGGACAATGGGTCTGAAGCTGGCTTTGATTAGAAATGGTTATGTTTTTGCAGGAGTGATAATCGATGACAGGCATTTATGTATTTTTGGTGATGTTTATTTTTAAGGAGGCCTTGCAGTCTATGATGGTGATTAATTTTCTTACTTGAAGTAAATTATGGTAAGAATCCATCCTGCCTCATTTTAAAGAGCTAGTTCTCTTTGGGGGTGTTTCAGGCTCCTGGCTATGAGGCTGAATTTGGGTGTGGCGTGGTTCGTTTTAAAGTAGATGCTGGGTATCCAAGCTTGAATGAGGGCGAGACAGACGTCGGTGTCTGTGCTTGTCGTTTAGATAGATAGAGCCTACTTTGAAGCATCTAGAAACACCCTACATTCAATAGAAAAGTGAAAAAAAGACTGACATTCAGCAATTTTGAATAATCTTCCACTTCTTCCTTTTTAATAAAGAACCATTTAGGGTTATCCCACCTAGAGTTCATCTATAAACTACTTTGCAATTGTGTAACACTTCACTTGTATGGCTAGGCATCTTCAAAAAACGAAAGTGCAAAACTCTGAGCCACCTCTTTCTCCAAAAGGCTATGCCATCAATGGTTCACCTGCCCATTTCTTAGAAAGTATAAGCAAGCTGCCACTCCCGTGGCACAGTGATCGTTAAAAATATTAGTTTTTGGTTAATGATGTTAGTGATCAATATGTCCTAAGAGGAAAAATGTTGGGCTATTAAGAACTATAATCCTAACCATTTGCATTACACACACCCAGAGTGAATTGTCTTTAGCTCTAATAGTAGCCGCCCGCCCCACCGACCCATCCTTCTGCCATTCCTGTTAGCTGGCTAATCATTTTAATCAGAGTCTGTTACACTAAAGGTCTCTGTATGTGCTGCATCAGAACTTGCTTAGCTTTTGAGAAAGTGGCTTTTAGCCACTTCTAAGCTGAATGGCACAGATGAAAGTGACATATCCAGGAGGTTTTTCAAGCAATTCAACTCTGTACAAGGAGGCAAGGTAAGCTCTTAGGCCTTCAGAAAACGAGATCTGATTGGCTGGCGTACTGATACATCAGTTAGGATTTTATAATGGAAACTGTCCTCAACGGGGATCACTGTAGAAGGGGGTGCTGAGAGGCAGGTGGGTTTTTCAGAAGACTGCCAGAACAGCAAATCCGTGTTTCTCTCTCAAGCTGCTGATAATACAGTGGGGATAATAAGATGTCACATTGGCAGCATCCTCTCCTCCTCGGCTGGACATCTTCCTCTTGCAGGGAGACTGGTGGGTGATAAAAAAAAGATTACTGCTCGCCTACAGAAAAATATGCCTGTCATAGGGTAGCTGGAAGGCCTGCTTCAGAGCAGAATGTTTGAATAAGCTAGAGAGCTGATAGCTCAACACACTCGAAGCTGAACTGTGATAACATGTCTGAGAGGCTAGCTTTCTGTAAATGAAGCTGCAAGGCCCAAATATTTTCCCATAAAGCTTGGAAGAAGAGTTGGAGGATAGAAAAGCAAGCCAGCCAACCACCCACACAGTCAAAGTACACACGAGTACATGCAAACACGTAGCCATATGTTGACTCTATAAAATGCAACACTCTTTAATGAACGTTCTGCCAAGGCAAGTTGTTGTCAGACTTTTTCTCCTGATCATGTTGAGGAGAGCACAGAGTCGTTTCATAGACGATACTACGTGTTCTCTATATTAGGCTGGTGTTTTAGATACCAGGCCATCAGTGATTGGACACAACTACATCATTTCCTTCTACTGCAGTCTATCTATGGTAAAAGTAGTCCAGGCCCTGCTCATGGAAGGTCATTTGAAAGTCATGACAAGGTTGGCACCAAATGTATTCATAACCAATTATCGTGTGTATTTGGTATTTTTATTTCAATGAACTACACCCAAATACAATTTCAACAGACCACACTCACTGTGAATGACAATCCCAAAACTGTTAAGGGCGATGAGAATCTGAAAGCCCCTTGGAACCATACATGCCTGCTCTACAAATGCATGTACCATATCATAGCACACCTAGAAGAGTCAAGGTCCAGTCGGAAGTACTTATGGAGATGTGTGCTGCGAAAAGAGGGGGCAAGGCAAATTAGGGCAATTGATGAATGGTCACTACTGATGCACCACACCTGCACGTCAGTATTTCTGTGATGAACTTGATTACTTTTTAGTTGGTGTTTGGTGTTGTGGTTCTTACTGTGGCTTCAGGTTGTCGAGAGAGCTGTCAGGCTGGTCCCTGGAAGAGGAGAACTTGGTTTTGAGTTTGCACCCAGCTGGAGCGGAGTAGGCGTGAACAACATCTCCTTTTAAGGGTAAAGCCGAGCTGGGAGAGGTGCAGGGAGGAGAGATTGACTTGCACAGTGGGTGGCCTACTCTACAGTGTCAGGTCGATGATCCTGCTAGCAGGGACTGGAGTCGTTGCATATAAGCCGCATACTACCCGTTCTGGTGTAGTCGCAAGGGTTTGTCACAAGGGACTTCAGTGGTTTGAAACCGGGGGAAATGTTTTTTATATTCAGGTACATAATAATGTTGCACCCCTCTTTACATGACCAGGCTGTTTATTTTTAGGAGACAAGGAGGGAGGTTATTCTAGTGAGGATAAATTAGGTAGTAATATGCCCACCCCCACGCCCAGCAAACTCCTAGAGGTGGGGACCAGACACTCGGGGGTACTGGACGTTAAAGCCCGCAGGTTGAAAAGTCGAACGGGGGAGCTTCTGAGGAAAAAATGAAAAGTACAGAGTTAGAGAGCTGTCGTACAGCTCCGCGCTTGCATACTCACAGCCATGAATGGGGATCCCCGTTACACACATCACATGCGCGTACAGGGCCTGAGCTCATGGCACAATTCTGGTCCGAAGGAGTTAAGTCGCAGCCTTTTGCAGTTCGTTTAGTGTTGCAGGACGCTGCAGTGCGAGTGCGGCCGTAGAATGCAAGCGATTAGAAATCCCCGTGCCTACACTTCCGCAGTGTGCGTCTACTCACGCACACCACGTGCCCGGCTGCCAGCCTCCCTATCTCCACCGCGTCCAGAGCCAGCAGCCGAAGCGGGGCTGTGCATCGCTCGAGCGAGGCGCTGCGGTTCCCAAGATACATTATTGATAAGAAAACATTGGGGACTCTTTTATAATTGAAAGCGCCCGCAAGTGCCGAACGCGCAGGATGTTTTGGACATCAGAGCGTCTCGACAAAGCAACCAGCCAAGCTAAAGCCCCCCCGGCCGTGCTCCTGCTCCTCCAGGGAAGAATAGCAGATAGATACTCAGGCTTTGAAGGGGCTTCAGAGAGCCCACCTTCTCAGCCTTTCTCCTTACAAAGGCATCAAGTCATGCTGAGAAAGCCCAATGCTTAATTTGAGCAGGTGGTGGACACAACATGGGATAGGGACTTATTATGCAGTCACAGCGACATCAGGTGCAAAACTAGGAAGTCAGTGTATTTTCTTTTTGCCACTTTGCAGTCATGTAAAAACTGATGAGGGCAGGCTATTCATCAGACATTAACCATAAGAAAAGATTACGTATATTGGAACCAATATAGTTATTTCTTACTTTGCTAAACCTCGATGCCTCCAAAGTGGAACTTGCATACTAGCCTGCCACCCATTGGTTAATTCCTTGGAGATGGGTCTGTCAGGTAGCCTTGTACACTTTTATTCCCTTCACAGATGGACTTCTGGCCCCCCACCCGCCCTGCAGGAGCGCATCCTGTCACTGCGGCCAGACTCAGCAGAACCTTAAGATGAACCCCTGATTCCACACAATGACATCTTCCAGGCAGGTCTGCAGGACCAAGCAGTATTGTGATGGTGAAAGCAGCCCGAGACCCTTCTCGAGATGTGAATTTGTGGATGGACAGATGTTGACCTCCATGCAGGGATGTGGGCCTGGGAGAGCAAAGTGGGTGTTGACAGCCAGGCCACCACTTCACATGCGATCTTTCTTCTTCTGACCACCTCAACGCCTTCTGGCTCATCATGCACCTTCAGTGGTACCCATAGGAATCTCGTCCTGGAGCACGCGTCCGATATTGGCTCGGGCAGTGAACGTTCAAACACCCTGGGCACAGGACAGTAAGACCGAGAGAGTGCTCCCAGTCCCTAGGAGATAGAGGGGCCAGGCAACACGTCCGTCCTCCTGGCTAGAGGTCCAGGCAGTCGTTTTCTGGTGGGCTACTTGGAGATGGGTGGGCTGAGACTGCAGCCGAGGGGTCATGTGCGGGAACTGAGGCTAGAACTGCAGTCCTGCAGGCCCAAGCCTTCGTGGTGCTGCAGAGGGCCAAGTCCGCCAGGATGGAGCCTATGCTCATGCGCGCAGGCACGTGGACTCCTACAGTGCAGGGCTCAGAAGAGGGGGGAGATTTACAAGATATACCAGGCTGGGGCGGGTATTTTGTGGCCCCTGATTGGGTTTGGGTGTTGGTACTTAAAGACGAAGCATAGCAGACCTTGAAGAAGAAACACCAGTCATGCCAATGACATTCTCTGTATCTGTGTATAAACGTGCAACTGATTGAAAAGTAATCAATAAATATAATATGAAAGCAAAAAAAATCTTTGGTCTTTAATATTTATTTACTTATTTTACGAATTAGGCGAATGCCAAAAAGGACCATGGAGAACCCTTGATGTTCTCCAGTTTGATGGTGCTCTAAAACCCCAGCTGTGCTTGGAGAAGGAGCCAGCCACGTGCTCTGAGGTGAGCTCATGCTCAGTGTGACCCGTGTGTGCAGGAGCTGACAAAAAACATCTCGTCCCGCGGGGATATGAAAGGACGAAACCTCTTCCGAGTCTCATCTATGCGCCTGCACGTTATTATTTGTCAGGCTCTTTCCGTTCCCAGTGGATCTGCCCCGCATCTGAGAAAAGTTTCTTGTCGGCCAGTTTCCCCCAGAGCCCCTGCCCACGGCCCTGTCAGCACTTCAGGCTTGGAAGCACCTGCTTCTGGGGCTCGCATAAACTGCGCCCGATTAGGCAAATTGAAAATGGAGGGTTCGTCCTCCACGCTGACTGGCAGCCGCGAATTTTTTATTAAAAAAAAAAAATCGCCCTTAGCGTGCGTATTGATTTAGGCAGCAGCAGCCCGGGGATTTATAGGTGCAATTTGTCTCCGGTTTGAAGGCTTTGTGTCAGCCGAGTGACAGGTTCCTTCCAGCCGCGTGCCTGACGTGATTAGCAGGAACGATTTCTCCTCCATCCGGCCAGCGGGATGAATTGTCTGACCGGTAAATGGAAGATTAAAGAAAATAAGGAGAAAACAAACAACTAGGGAAGCGCAAAAAGCAAAGAAAATACAATATTTTGTATTATGGCTGATAACGCGCTTATATCCTGACCCTGAATGCCGTTCCAAATACTCCAAAGGACTGAGCACGTGCGCGCGCGTGTATTGACGTACTGGCAGTGAAACAGCGTAAAGTGTGCGTGAAGCAGCCGGAGTAGTACAAATAAATGAAATGTTATGCTTTTCCTATTTTGGGTGGGGGTTGCCGGACTCTCCGACTCACATCTCAGGGAAGGCTTCATCTGACTCACAGAAGCCTTGGCAGCGGGTCACTATTACACGTGTGACGTGTTTAGTTACTTAACAGTCTGAGGGATTTTGTTCCAATGTTTAGAATGTTTGCCACCAGTCAGTCCCAGAATAGCACGGGGTGCCAGGGAAGACACCAGGACTGACTGCAGCCTACTTGCGTGTCACATCAAAAGAGGCCCTGGTGGGTCTCCCCTGTTTTATAGTCCGAAAGGGCCAGTCCTGACTCCCGACTACAGGAGGCCAACACACCCCACGGAGTTTATCTACAGGTAGAATCCCCCACACTGCACTTTTGATATTTTACACAATTCTTCACTACCTACGCTCACCTTACCACCTCACCATTAAACAACAATCGACAGACATAAGATCCACCAGGCCTTTAAGTGGGCTGAAAAAAGTAGGGGGTCCCTAAAAGGGGCGTGTCTTATGTATTTATAGCGATTACTTAAACACGTGAGCTACATTTCTGTGATTCCCTTAGTGGACCAATCACCTGCATTGTGGTGTGTCTCTTAGCTCTCTGGCAGAGCATCCAGATATAATAGCTCAACAGCTGACATACACCTAAAACCAACCAGAACCACTGCCTTTGTCATTGTTGTCTCTGTGTGCTCTGCAGAGGGGCCAAGGATTGGATGATCATGTATTCTGAACACATTATCGAATCGGTGACAAGCACTGTGAGAAACTCACACTGCTTTCAGCCTCAACTTTCAAACGTGTCTGTTAACAACTCCAAGTAACTTCGTTCTAAGCAAACACAATACAAGAGTAACATGCTGCCCGAAATAAAAATACAAAACCACAACATCCTGGGAACAGCTGAAACTCTAATGGAGTGAAAGACTCAGTAAAAGATGTGAAATAAAAACGAGAACAAAATCACTGCCATGGATCACCTGAATATTTCTAACTTTAATTGTACAGGAATTGTCAGTAATGTTAAGGACATGAATATAGGGCCTGTTAGGAACCATTTGAGTGTCCGTTCTAAAATACTACCGGGTCTGAGACCCAGAGGGTCCCGGCCCACTTAAAGCCCTGCAACCTGTCCCCTGTGCACCTCTGTCTACACCACTGCTTTTGCCGTGCACTATCAGCCAGACAAACACCCACACCACCCCCGGCCAGTTACACAGAGGACGCTTTAGAGCTTTGAAAATGTCACAACCAGATAGGTAATCTGTTGCTTTTTGTGCCAGATGTTTGTTTTCTCCCAGCAAGATCCAACCCACTAGACCGCACGTTTGTGAAGTGTGTAACGAAGTGAATTTTGTTTTCCACAACGTCAAGGTCACATTGCAGACATGTTTGGCTTTCTCTTCTTACCAAATCTGTCTGCACCGATTTGTTTCATTCTCTATCTGGTCTGGAGTCACTGATCTTGCACTTGGTCGTTAGTTGCCTCCGTTTTCTGGTATTCACTCTGATCACATATTTTACAGGGCTGCTACTCGTGTCTAGTAATCTGTATCTTTTTTTGCCATAACGTGGTGGGTGTGACTTTGTCAGCACTGCTAATAAATTGCTGCATTGGTGTGAAGAGAGGGGGAAATGTGGCAGAAAGTCACGGTATGCTTCTGAGGGATTATGTGTTCATTGCTGTGCATCATGCAGCGGTGGTCCTTGGTGCAAGCGAGCCACACTGATCCTACTTGTGCAACGTTGTGTCTTGAAATTAAAAGTGGTCGTGTGAAACTCTTGTGGCCCAAATAATCCTTCAGAGAAGTGATCAAATGCATATGCTGAGTATTGCCCCTCAAACATACAACTGTCTACAGCAATCACATTGACCTTTAGTGTAAAGGTAGAAACATGTACAAACAAGTAACATAAAGTTCCCAATGACTTGTTTCAAGGTCTAGACCTGAAGTGTATAGCATTGGCCAATGACTCCCAGAGCCATAATAGATATTCCGAATGACATCTAGCTCCTTATTTGATATCCACATATATTTACTGTGCATACATGTATGTCACAGGGATATCAAGAAACTCTTTCTGGTTCGGGTCCTTGTGGACAGACGCTGGACACGGTAAGACCAGAAAGCTTTTTTTGCTGTAGCTCTCTTCCAGTGCATTGGTTTATCATTCACACAGGACCTTTTCGATCTTATAAATGCCAGGGTAGGGTCTTCGATTGCTCCATTTCTTCCATTTGTGTTCTATTATGGTGTAGATTTGTGCACGTATTCCTTTGCAGGTTATCCTGGTATGCTTACATGTTTCTAAATGAAAAAAATCATGTAAAAACACATAGTAATATGTGTCCTGTAATGGGCTCTAATATCGTTTACCAGGTGACTATCTAGTAATGACTACAGTTGCGGTATAACGCTTCTCACTATTTCATATAATATATGCCTGTCTATATGGTCTGACAGTTTATCTGTCTTTCAATAAATATGCCCAGTGGCTGCTGGCGTCTATGGGGAGAGGGAGGCGCGTACGCACGTGCGTGTTTGTAAAATAATATACAAAAATAAAAGAAATCCTACCAAACTTGGCGACGTTCTCGCTCTGGACCTCTTCTTTCACCGACACAGAAACAGGATGCTTGAACTCCCTTGGCCAATCCTGGCACTGCTCTCACCAGCATGAGAGCGGTGCTAGGATTGGTGAGAGCGACCTCACTCAGCGCTCCACAGCTCTGGAGGCTTTGGCTTGCTTTGTATGTTTAAAGTACGTATGTGTGGCTGGCCATCACAAGACAGCCGGCCAAAAAGACATGCACACTGTAAACAGAGCAATACCAGCCCAGTCTCCTCCTTGCTGCTGTCACTTAGCAGCGGCCCGCCTCCGTCCTGACGCACGGCTCGGGACAAGGGGTGAAAACTAAAATGGTAAATAATTACCATTTTATTTTTCACCTCTGGGTATTTGTTTTTTTTAAAGTTGGGTGGCGCCCCTCCGCTCAGACAGAGGAGCCGCCCCTGAATTTGCCAGTAAATGTTATTGATCTTTCTGTCTTAGTCTATTCTTATTTGCCTTTTGCTACTTCTTTGCCTTATATTTACCTTCATTTGCACTTATTTGCACTCTTTTCTACCTCTGTACCTTCTGTATCCCTATTGTGTTCTCTCCCTTGCTTCCTCTTTTTGATTTGCTATTGGCTTGGTCAGTTACGTTTTTGTGAGAGGTGAGGGTTAGTTGAGCTAACTAGGGTAAGAATCCAAGCATGAGAAATGTAAGCAGGTAGAGGTATCTTTATGGGCAGTTTTTGGGAGGCAGAGTCTGGGCCAGAGTATGGCTTTACCACAGAGGCACAAAAACAAAACTCGGACTGGGTGAAATAAACAAAACTAAGCCTGACGAAATTTACATTACACTAGCATAACACAATGAACAACAGATGGCGAGCAGCTTTTGCTTAATGCGCATTTGTGTTTTTGCACATTTTTTTGTGTGAAACGCGACCACTCATCCAAAGTTAGCCTGTTTTGCCATTTCTTGTAACAAATTGTAATTCTGCATCATTTTTTAAAAAAATTTGTGTAATTGCATAAAAGCAAATTACGCAAATGTTGCACACCTCTAACCAAAAGCAACACCCAAACTCATGATATACAATCATATAACCTTCTATCGTTTGCTTAAGCACTTCAGCGCCCACTTAGGGTAGTAAGTGCTATATAAATGCTCCAACACCATACCAGACCTTGCAATCTGAGACCCCGGGGACCTACTGTTTTTTTCTACCTCGTTGAGGAACACACTGTGCTTGACCCACATGCAGACATTTGTTCAAAACGATGCCAACTGTCACCTCCACCACGGGGCGCGGCATCATTCCGAGAAGAGGCTCGGCGTTCCGGCTCGGCGAGAGGGTAGGGATGCTTTCATTCCGGTAATAGGATATCTCCCTGTGCAACAAGTGGCATTATTTACTCAGCAGGAGCATAATGAGATACTGGGGACCTCTGTTTACAGCTAAGTGAGGGCTAATGGATTCTAGTGGTCTTAAACAAAGCAAGAGCATGAAACCACAGATGATGATGGTGGTGGCGAGGTAGAGTTCTGCTCTCATCTCTCCCCCGTGCTTTTTTACCCACAGCGGGAGTGTTGGGGCATCCTCAGGAGCCCCTGATGTGTCATGGGCAGTTGCAGGGCATTGATTGGCAGCCATGGAACTCCTCACAAGTTTTGAGGGGAAGGGGCTATTTTGAGTTTTTTGTTGGATTTGTGTGTGTAATGCAGATTTCCATTTTATTCCCCTGTACACACCCTCAGGATTATCAACCACAGATCATCTTTAGGGAGATTTGGTGCCTTCTGTGATAGGCCAGAGCGGAGCCATTCCCACACACTCCGGGCCCTAATCCTAGATGAAAAATCTCCTGAATTCCCTATAGGCGAGCCTGCCTCAGGTCAGTACTCACAACTATATGATGTTTACCTAAACTTACATTTTTATTATGATGTACTGATAGGAATGGTTTCTGTATCTATTTTTAGGTCTCGACCTGCCAATGCGCTTGCGCATTGCAGCTCGAGACATATAGAGGTGCATCAGGAAAGCTTGCCAAGAGGGCTTTGGCAGGCGGATTACGCACAGTGTATGTGCTCCGTGCACGCGCTTGCCATTTGCTCCCCGAGCCTCGGCAGACCCGCCACAGCAATGCCGAGAGCTTCAGATTTCAAAGGAATGCTCTCCCCCGCCCCCTCTGCGCAATGCCAGAGCTTGCCACTTCACACACTGCAGAATCAGCCCTCCTCCGAAGACTTGTTTACAGTGCTGCCAGCCCATCGCTTGCCCGCCGCATCAGACTTCAAAGAAAGGCTGCCGCTCCCCCGCCCGCCGCATTCGGCCGAACATATTTTAGCACGGTGACCTATTTGCGCCTATTAAATACTTGTTTTTTCTGTGCGCTTGCATCTTTAAATTAACCAGACTCCTTCACTCGGACCAAACATATTTCAGCACGGCAACCTATTTGCTCCTATTAAATACTGTTTTTTCTGTGCTCGCTTGCATCTTTAAATTAACCAGACTCCTTCACTCGGACCAAACATATTTCAGAGCGGCGACCTATTTGCTCCTATTAAATACTTGTTTTTTCTGTGCGCTTGCATCTTTAAATTAACCAGACTCCTTCACTCGGACCAAACATATTTCAGCGCGGCGACCTATTTGCTCCTATTAAATACTTGTTTTTTCTGTGCGCTTGCATCGTTAAAATAACCAAACTACTTCACTCGGACCAAAACAGAGGAAAGTGAACTGTCACTAAGCAGCCTCCCACCCTACCTTACCTCGACAGCCCTCATTCAGTCTCACATTCATTCATAAACATCAAAGCCATTTGACAGCATCCACTTCACGAGCTCCGCAGGTCATAAACAGGACCATCTGCTCGTGCCCAGCCCCCCTCCCAGCGCTGCCTTTCCTCTGCTCAGGCTTCAACTGGTGCCCGACATCGCACCCCTGCTGCCCCGCGAGGCTTGTTATCTTTCCCTTTCACTCTGTGTTCTCATTTTCCTTTTTCACTTTCCATTCTTTGTCTGCGCCCACACCACTTTGTCATGGTATTTCATATTTATTTATGAAGTAAAGGGCATAGGTAAGTATAGGGGTTCTACTGCACACAAAAAATGCAAAACCGGCTCGAACAGACGAACCTCGCCCCAGGGGGATGTCGTCGCTCTTGACAAGCGCAGCCGAAGAGTTGTGGTTTGTGTCTCTGCTTTTCCTCAACCTCAGGTGATTTTCCGCAGGACTCTCTTGATTGAAGGGCACATTTAAAATAAAACTGGTGTTCGGGATTAATTTGACGCATAGCTGCGTCATTTAACATGTTATGTTTTGATGCACTATGAATGCTACGCTTTCGTTTCTGTATTGTGTGGTCCATGCTTATCCTTCAGCAAAGCCCGCCTCCATACAATAGGGATATTTATACCCTACATCACACCGAAAATTTAATCTTTACTTCTCACCACAACAGTCTCTTTTCAATACTTGTGTCTGTAGAACGTTCTGCTCCCCTCAATAACATTGACCATCATTCTTTTACTTCTGGGGAAATAATCCCTTGGCATCGTGAGTGAACACAATACAATGAGCAGCTCCAAACGTCAAAGAGCGCCAGTAATGGAACACACCTATGATTTGCACACAATCACAGGATGCTTGAGCAAACGCCAGTTGGAACCTGGTTCCCCATCTTCAAGGTCGGACGCTTTGGCTGGTACGCCACATCTGGTCGCTGCTCCCTCCTCTCCTGTTCCTCCCTCTTTCCTCCTCCTTATGTAGTCACTCAATCTAGGCACACCTCCCTCATCATTTGCCAATGCTTGTTATGTATGCTTTTTATGTGCATATTTTCGTGCTCATTTAAATAGTAAGCATAGTTTGTTGTGTACTTTTCAATAGTATTATATTGCTTTACAGGAAAACACATATATTATGTCCGTGCACTTAACGTTTCAACTGCTTCTGTCATAATGCAACACGTGCTTCTTTGCTAAACTTCTGTTAATTCTGTTGTCAAAATACAGTACTCCAGCGTATCATGTATGTATTTGCTGTATGTGTTTAGCTATTACATTCAGTTTGCAGTGGTTTGTTTTTTAAGTGCAAAATCTGTGCCCCTGTAGTCTACATCTGCCATGCATTCCATTAAACTACAATTACATGTGTCACCTCTGCGCTTGTGCAGCCTCTCATAAACCTTTTCATCGATTTAAAAGTTAGTACCTCCAACTCCACCATCCAACTCCACACTCCACCCTCCAACTCCACCCTCCAACTCCACCCTCCAACTCCACCCTCCAACTCCAACTCCACCCTCCAACGCAAACTCCACCCTCCAACTCAAATTCCACCCTCTAACTCTAAATCTACCCTCCAACTCCACCCTCCAACTCCAAATCCACCTTCCAACTCCACCCTCCAATTCCAACTCCACCCTCCAACTCCAAATCCACCTTCCAACTCCACCCTCCAATTCCAACTCCACCCCCCAAATTCCAACTCCACCCTCCAACTCCACCCTCCAACTCCAACTCCACCCTCCAACTCCAACTCCACCCTCCAACTCCAACTCCACCCTCCAACTCCAACTCCACCCTCCAACTCCACCCTCCAACTCCAAATCCACCTTCCAACTCCACCCTCCAATTCCAACTCCACCCTCCAATTCCAACTCTACCCTCCAACTCTACCCTCCAACTCCACCCTCCAACTCCACCCTCCAACTCCACCCTCCAACTCCTCCCTCCAACTCCACCCTCCAACTCCACCCTCCAACTCCACCCTCCAACTCCAAATCCACCTTCCAACTCCACCCTCCACCCTCCAACTCCACCCTCCAACTCCAACTCCACCCTCCAATTCCACCCTCCAAATCCACCTCCAACTCCACCCTCCATCCTCCAACTCCACCCTCCAACTCCCAACTCCACCCTTCAACTCCAACTCCACCCTTCAACTCCAACTCCACCATCCAAATCCAACATGAAAAACTAAATCCACCTTCCAAAACCAAATACACCCTCTAAATACAGCCCACACTCTATCGCCCACACTCTATCGCCCACACTCTATCGCCCACACTCTATCGCCCACACTCTATCGCCCACACTCTATCGCCCACACTCTATCGCCCACACTCTATCCCCCTCACTCTATCTATCGCCCTCGCTCTATCTATCGCCCTCGCTCTATCTATCGCCCTCGCTCTATCTATCGCCCTCACTCTATCACCCTCACTCTATCTATCTGTCTATCTATCGCACTCACTCTATCACCATCATTCTATCTATCAATGTATCTATTTATCTATCTACCTATCTATCGCCCTCCCTCTATTTATCTAGCTATCTATCGCCCTCACTCTATCTATCTTTTGCCCTCCCTCTAGCTATATATCGCCTTCACTCTATCTATCTATCGCAAAACCACAGCATCACTAAGAGGCACCACAGCATCACTCAGGGGCACCACAGCATCACTGAATGCCACAGCATCACTCGTCGCCACCACATCACTCCGCACCACCACACCATCAATCTGTGCAACCATTCAACAACTGGTTCAAATATGGTCTCTCAATGTTTCAAACTTTATTACAAATGTCACAAAAAGATGTTAATATTTCACTTCTGTTCTTTGATTTTCGTCACAATAAAATACACTGAACATAATCTTCACAAAAGTTATTTAGAAAAGTTTAAGCTATTGCCATTATAAATTACAATAACTTTTATTTAAGTATTCATTATTTAAAAAAATTAAAATCCATTGTTATTTGTAATATCAATACATCTAAGACACGTAAATACAAAACATGTTGCATTAAAAATGCTATAGGTGTCACATTTGCCAAAATTAAAAGTATTGGCATTGTAACTGACAAAGCTATTAATTTCTCTATTTACAAAACTAACACATAAATAAAAAATGTGTCATTTACAAGACCAATAGCTCAAACTCTCCTAATACGAGACATATCGCATTGCAAATGCTTGTTTTCTTCTCCTATGCAATGCAGGGAAGCAGAACCAACATCCCCTAATTGTACAGTAACGTCTTGGCAACCTTAGGTGTGCATTGTCGTGAGGAATGTGGAAAATACTGATGGCTGTGGTTGAAGCTTGAAAATACTGGTGGCTCTGCTTCTGTGACTGTACTGGTGGCTGCTTGTACCCTGTCTCATTGTTAACTGTGCTTTGCTAGGCCTGTGGCATGAGATGCTGCAGATTTTTGCTACCTGCATTGCCGCTTGTGGCGGTAGCCCAGTGGCTTATTGTTAAAGCTCTGTTGATATGGCCTACTGGCATGTGATAATGGCCCTATGCGCAGATGTGTGTTAAAGCTGTTCCTCCTGTGTCATGTGGTGCTGTCATGTGATACTGGACCCTTGGCTTAGTTTCAGAGCTTTGCATCACTGACCTTGTAGTAAGTGGTGCCACCATCACGGCTCAGCGTTAGATCTGTGCCTTAATAGCATAGGGCATGTGATGTTGGCCAGTGATTGGATGTTAAAGCTGTGCCTCAGAAGCCCTGTGTCATGGGTTGATGGCTATTGGTCTTATTGTGAGAGTTGTGCAGCTTGGCACAATGTTAGAGCTCTGCCTTACTGGCCTTCTGGTTCATGTGACTGTGGGCTTTAGTATTGCGCTGCATACTTCATGACAGTATTGAGACACATAATTGTGTGCCTGAGTACAAGGAAACATTTTTGTCCGCTCCTCTGCAAGAGTGTAGGGTAGCAGTGTAGGTAGTGACTAATTTGTAAAAAAATAAGTAATAGGGCTTTCATCAGGAGGCAGTTTGCACCAGCCCATTTCTTCTGATGGCACTGCCTAGAAAAGAACCAACCACTAACCGTGAACGTGGGGAGAGGATGTGGCTAATGGCCTGAGCTGCCGACTTAGGAACTGGGGAACCGGGTTCAAGTCTCTGCATCAGATCAACATCCTGTGATTCTGGGCAAATCACATAATCTACCCATAAATTAATGCTTCCTTAACTGGTGCTCATGGAAAGCGCCGGCGTTGATGATTAAGTGCCGGTGCTGAGCACCAGAAACCACTGGCTCAAATTAAGAACTGAGTGTAGGGGTACATATGAATACCTTCCAATCTGTGTGCTGCAGTCACAGAACACCGAGAGCTAGGAAGCTACAGGGAACGGAAAGAAAGGTTAAGATTGCAGGGAGTCTAATGACTGACACGTCCGATGTAAAAGTGGGAGAAGCAGTAAGCTTAGCAGGTGTCTGAGATTATGGCAGTGACCATGTATTTTGGGACATGAGATGTGGATTAAGAATTTGTGAGAAGGTGTGTTCATTTGTACAGGGATCATCAGTAAGATCAGTTAGAGGGGAAATGGGAAGCAAATGATGTACTGGTGAGAGGTGGTAAGAGTTTCATGTGAATTAGGTTGAGTGTGGCTGGTAGTATAATGTGGATGAAGTATTTGCGTGAATTTATGAATTTTAAGAAAAGAGAGGGCTCTGAAATTCACACTTCAGAAGTGGGACCGTACGAGGGTTTGGCAAGCAGATTTAGTGACTAGTAAGTCAATATGGGCTAAAAGTGAAATTGTGCTAATTATTAGTGTATTTGTGAGAGGATTATATAAATTTTTTGTGGAAGCGGTAGGCAGTAAATTCTGGTAGCCAGGACGCACTCTGTGTGTTTTCGATGTGGTGAGCCGCTTTGTGGTTTGCAGAGGATTTGTGTGGTTGCGCTTATGCGTGTGCACATCTTAGCCGGGTGAATTCTATATATGTGAGAGGTAGCTAAGTTTGCAGTAAGAGATACCGTAATAATTCAAAACATGGGGCTTGGACAAGGAATTTGCTAGTGACCGCACATTTTCCTGAAAAAAAGGACATTTTAGGGACAGATGATTGGTGACAAGACATTGTCAACATTTGTGTGGGGACTCCAACGTTCACAGGAACTACAATCTCACCTAGGGTGCTTCTTTGGGTGTGACATTGTAGCACAGTATCTGCCAGAAGTGTAAGGTTCTCATTCGGGGAGAGGGTGTGGCCTAAGGGCTAGAGTGGTCGACTTCGAAGCTGAAGAACCAGGTTCGAGTCTCGTCAAGGACGCTCAACATCCTGTGATTCTGGGCAAATCACCTAATCTCCCCGTGCCTAACAAATGAATGTAATGCAACCGGTGTTCATGTAAAGCTGGGCGCATGCAAACCTTCGGCTCGAGTTCTCACTATGTAAATCTCCCTAAAAAATCAAAAATGTGCGAGGTCTTTGTGCGAGATCGTAATGTTTACAGAAACAGCCATTTCATTTGGGGTGATAAACTGAGCGTGAGACCTTGAACTGGTAATTTTTTAAGTGTTTAGATTTTCTGAAACATTTTACAGTAATCTGAACAGGAAAGTATAGCACCAGGGCATTTGGCCCAATGCAAATGGAGACCTGCCAGCACTGAAAGACATTTAAGGGAGGCGCGGCGATTGGGTGTGGTTGCCTTGGAAGCAGACACGTGAATCATGTCAGTGGTAAAATAAGCAATTACGATTGCTTTTACTCTTAGTGCATCTGTGTCAACCAATAGTTAGTGCTAGATTGATGGAAGGAGGGTGGTTGCAGAGGACACGTTGATGAGGTCAGTGATTTAAAAAATGCAGAGTGTAACAAATGTGTGTTCCAAGAACGTGTAGGGGTACCGATATTTAAAGCTACATTTTGGGTAGTCTCAACTAGCTTGGCTCTAACTCCTTCAGGGTAACTCCCTCGCAGGGTAGAGCATTATGGGATAGAGATTCCGGGGTTTACAAATCTCAAAATGTATAGCGCCGTTGAAAATGACTTTTTTCAGAGAAGTTTTAGGCGCGGTCCCTGGTACTCCAAAATTAGTGGTGAGGACAGAGCCGGGAATGCTACACTTAAAAAAATAAAACATAACATCTTAAATAGCTGGAGCTGAAAACTTCGCCCTGTTATTTAAGGGAGGGGCGGAGGAGGTGGCATGTGCCAACGGGGATATGTTTATTTTTAAGTGTTTTTTTTCAGTTTCAGATTTTCCACAGCGCCCTCACTTCGAAAAGAAGTAGAACACTTTCGAATCAATGCCAAGACCATTGCAGTGCTACACAAACTACCACGACAAAAATACAGTTTAAAAGAATAACCAAGATCAATGAAAACAATTGTAAAAAAAAAAGATCTAGACCCAAAGTCTCAATGAAATAATACAAAGTACAAACAGGGCTCGAGTCGGTGTACCACGCGGGTGGACGGCGTCCCCCCACTTATTTTACCAGGAGCTCGTTTACTGGAGTAAATGGAGCCACACATTCACTCTTTGGCCTCTCTGTGGTGAGATCGGAGCTCATTGCAATCGCATCTAAGGGGTGAGTTAGGGGAGGCAATGAGTCTGAGGGTGCTAACCACCTTTCGTGACATCACTTCCTGTCTTGAAGTCAGCGTCCCCCAACATCTTTTTTTAGGACTTGTGCCCTGAGTACAAACTTGGTGCTGGATTTTATAGTTGTATACCTAAAAACTCAAGAGGCTGACGTTAAGTTCAATACATAACTTTTTATTATGGCTGTTCTGGAGACCTGTCTTGCGTTTTGGCTTCCAGTCTCTGTGACAAAGTCGGATTCAGAGCCAGGGAGCTGTTCAGGATCAGCACTAAGAGACCACTGTAAAGATTGTGTGCGAGGTGTCGCCTGGCATATTGGAATAGTTAATGGGGAGAAACCAGAAAGAGATTAGCCTGTGGTATAATCCAGAGTGAACTAGCAAGGTGGTGGTGCAAGGCAGCTCGCAGAATATTGTGAAGCGAGAGATAAGCCCTTAATTCCATAAAGCGGTGCGAAACAGAGAATGGAGGTGTTAGCTACAATATGTTGCCATGGTTGAAGCGACCAAAGCCATAATTCTAACAATCGCGGCAATCCCAGTAAGAAGAATTACGTTTGAATCCATAATGTGAGGTGTGCGGTCATTCCGCATCTGGTCCTGTTGCATCCTCTGGCTTTTACAAGGACATGAGGCCAGATGTACTAACTTTCTGGTCGCAAAAAATGGTCTCCATTTGCAACTCTGCTTTTTGCGACCGGAACTTATATTTGCAATCATTCTATGTAAGAATAGATTGGTACATATAAATAAGGGATCAAAGTGGTTCACAGTTCAAACTGCCAAATGAACATTAATAAGACCGGTCGCTATTTGTGACTCACAACAAAGTTTTTTTTGTACAATTTTTTAGTTTGTTTCAGTAGGAGTTGGCATGGTTCCTCTAAAACTTTTAACCTAATTTACAAAAGAGAAAGTGTGTAAATTAGACCCCTTCCTTCCTTTCTGCCGATAAGTTACTACCCCAAAGGTACATTTCCAATGGGTTGAGACTAGAATTACTGATAGAAAACATTGATACATCTGGTCCGGAATCTGTATTTGGAAGTAATGTCCGAAACATGCCCCTTCTAGTTACTGAATCAGTATCCCAACTAAAACCAATTTTAAGAGTCTAGAAAGCTTTAATGATTCCTAAAACGTATTACTAAATGAGAAATAACACGCCTGCAGTCGTAAACTCTGAATTGAAGTGTTTACAAGGGCAAAAAAGTCTAGTACATCTGATCTATATTCACCAGATGAAGCCCAGTGAAATATATCCGCAGAAAACAGCCCTGTAACAGGGAAATACGTTTGGCTGTGGAAACATTACATTCCACAGTAATTCCCAATTCCACACGGGACCCTACAGTATTGGTAATTCCAGGTGTGAAATAATTTTTCTGATATTCCTGCGTCCCTCAGATATTCCTGCGCCCCTCAGGATATTCTTGCGCCCCTCAGGATATTCCTGCGTCCCTCAGGATATTCCTGCGTCCGTCAGATATTCCTGCGTCCCTCAGGCTTAGTAGGGTCTGTCGTGTTTCAGAAGCCAAGGGAATGAGCTATCCCGTTTGACCTTTCAACTCTGATCTGCGTTCAGCATGTAAGTTTGTAAGACTGAAAAGCAGGACGTATGAATGTATTAATAAATGGATCGATGAATGGGGTCTTCAAATGCTGCTGTACACCTTTGTGTCGGAGGACAAATATAATACTTGATGACTAATGTAAAGCATTCCGTTTGAGTCTTGGACCCATATGTAGGGTTTCTGTTAGTGATCTTAATTATACATAGGGATCCCGGTTTTATGGTATTTATTTTGTTGCCATTTCCGTCTGTATTTATCCATATCTATTTTTTGGGCATTTTTTCTGTATTTATCCACATTTATTTTTGCCACAAGTAAAAGGCGATACTATAGCTAGTATTTTTCCACATTTATTTAAATTGACAATGCACACATGCGCTCACTTAAACTAGCGATTTGTTGGGGCTTTAGCAGTGCTTTAAATGGTCCAGTACTGAGTCATTTGAAAAGGAGAGTACAGGTCCTTCTCAGTTTTGCTATAAAAATACTTTAAGATAGAGTACAAGCACTTATCAAGAGCAAACATGTGCCAGCGCTTCTGTATTTCCATCTAAAGCCACCTGTCACAGGCACTCAACCCCCTTCAGAGGAACTGTGCCCCCTCCTCTTGGAAGGATGCCACCCTAAAACAAACACGGATTAAAAGTGTGCAGAGTAAAAACCCAGTGCTGTACACATGCACTTTCATTGTCCTGTCACTTTGTGTCTCTTGTCGCCATGGTACCCAGACATGCAGTGTATCGCACAGCTAACACCGGTGTTAATGGGGAACATCAGTGAGAGGGCACAGTAATAAGAGTCAGACCTCACCCTAATGCACCACAGACCCCCTTCCGCTTGCGCTTCTTCCTCACACTGTGTGCTATAATGCACGCTATTAGCACATTATACAGACAAGGATTGTACCCCAGCCAGCGATACAGCAACAATTCGGTTAGATATAGCGCCAAATGTAGCATGCCGTTTTTAAGCGCTGTAAATTTAACATAATCGGAAGGACGAATCTGGCTTTTAGGGCAAATTCAAACTCTTGACTCCTAAGGCACCACATTTGTGAGCGGTGAGTCTTTAGTTTGCTGAGCCATCCTGACAGCTAGGTGCTTGTTCGCCCAATCGCCTTTCTCAGGTACTCTTATAAAAGTGCCTCCCCCAACTGTTTGCAATTTACTTCCACTCACTATTTGCAGCATGGAAACTCTTGTCAAGTTGCAAGCAATTTATTCTGGTTGCATCTTCTTAGTGAAGCCTGGCCGAGGTGCGGGGAATCGGAAGCATCACCCACGTGTGCTTTGAAGCCAGGTGCTTGATGCATAGTGCTGCCTTTTCTGAAGGGGGAATTTGGTATAATGTCATAAAATACAAAAGCTGTCCCCTCCCTCGTTTAGTTGTTCTCCTTTTACAGTGCCCCTGAAACGTTGCTGTGGGTTAAACCACTGTATCAACCAAAAAGCCAGCATTTTGCAAAATATACAAACCTTTTTCATCCTAAATATATACATATCTAAGCACTAAAACAGTGTAAGTGGGAACCAACATGCAACGAGTCAATATAGAACTATTTTGTAGCAACGATTAACTGGACATGGTTCTCTTTTAAACGCTTGGGAATTTGAAACCTTGCAGGGTCCCCTCTGCAATTCACTCTTCCATGGCCGATAAATGTCTTACTCCTACATTTGGTAGTAGTAACCCTTCTTTCTAAAGTGCTATGAAATGGCAATACTAAGGTTGTTTGTGTGGCAGGAAAAAAGTTATTAATTCGAAGTTGCCTCTTGTTTCTCTTATGCTTCACAGTTGAAGAACTTCTGCACTAAGGCTTAACATGGGTCAGAGACGGATGTTTTGTAATTAAGAATTACCCCCCTCATCCCCATGCAGTGCTCCTTGTTCTAGTAATAACAGAAGGAGGCTTCCTCTGCCTCTGACGCACACTACCTAATCCATCTTTTATATCTACATCATCCGTAATGTTTTACTAAAAGCACCTGCCGCCTCCCTCACTTCCTGTTTTTCTTCTGTCGGTAACGCTACCCAGAGGACGGAGGTAAAATTAAAGGAATGTGCAAGGCTGGCTATGTGTACATTTGTGACAAAAATAAAAAGCTTCGATACGGTCACTTACAAAGTGGGGACTTGCTGTAAGGATCGCTGAGGGGTGCTTGTTGCTGCATATGCTTCCCCATTCAGGAGTTCCAGTTGGGGGGGGGAAGCCAAGCATGTACAGTCGTGCCAATGAGCAAGTGATGTTCAGGGAATCGGGCATGCACAGGAATTCAGCACTTGCCTTCGTCTCGCAAATTGAGTGAGTTGCTAGGTTTCCTTTCGAAATGACCAACGTACTTTATTTCTTGTACAACGAATAAGACATCGATTCGTTTTAAGCCGTGTGCTAGGATGCGCTGCTGCAGCACTGTGAAATTAAGTGCTTAAAACGTGCACTGTATGGGGCCTGGGACTGGGAGTCAGAGGCGTTGGGAGAGGCTACGGCATGGGGTGATAGAACAATAAAGCCTCATTAACAAGTAATTGGTCTTTAAAAAGACCTGTGAAGTACTTGTGCAGCTGTGTGTGTGCGCGCCCAGGAAGGAATTTCAAGCAGCAGGAAGGGGGCATGGCAAGTTCTCGGGATTCCGGCGTAGGAACATTTTCTAGTATTTTACCGTTTCTACATATAAATACAGACAAAGGAAATATAGATTTCCGTCTGTATTTATATGTAAAAATCCGTAAAAACGGAAAACCGGGAGCCCTAATTATACATTTTTTTTACATTCCTACTCGTACTAATCTACCCTCTACTCTGCTTTCTCCTTCTTTGGTCCTCACTATCCATCTAATCTGTTTCTCTTCATTACTCTTAAGCCCTCCATCACTCTTTTTGACTTTCTTCCTGTCTCCTTCGCTAATTTCACCCTCTTACCCTTTCTTTCTGTCTTACATTTTTCTCTTCCTTTCCTCCTCTCAGTGGCTCCTCATTTCTTTCTGATCCTAACTTCCTCACGCCATTGTTATCTTCTTTCTATCTCATGTCTTCCTATTCACCCCCTTCCAGCCCTTGGTTGTTTTTAAACCTTTGTCCTTTCATTTCTCCACTCTCTGTCCTCACTTCTACGTACCCCTTTCTTTTTCTTCCACTCCTCTCATCTTCCTCTCCTTCCGCTGCTCTTACAACTCTCGATTTCTCCCCTTTCTCTACCGCTCTCTATTTATCCTATCCCCTTTAAAGGTTTCATAATTCCCTCTGTCCCTGACTCACTTCCTCTCTCCCGCACCCCCACAGATCAGACACACATGTGCCTGGCTGGTCTCTGTAATGTTTCGCTCTTAAAATAATTACCATAGCAAACCAGCTGAAAAACATGCCTGGTACGCTGATGCCCAAGTTTGGCTTTACTTTGTGCTGCTCCATCCAAACCTAGGTGGTAAGGCGGTTCCTTGGGTCTGCAAATGAGCTCAGTCTTCTAGCGGAGGCCAACTTTTTGACCATTGCGTAAGTCATGGAAAATCTGAGGATATAGACCCAACAAAAATTATGACCTTTTTTCTTTTTTTTCAGATTCAAACTGTACTTTGACCTAAGAAAAATATATATATATTTTTTAATTTATTTTCCTCTGGAATTCTTCGAGGAGGTGGTGTACTTGTCAGCATATGCAGGCCCTGCGAAATGTGTCCCTGACGCCACGGCTTCTCATAATTTTGGGCCACTTGAAGTTTACTTGCCATATTTTTCCTTAAGCTGCAATTTGAGGAGTTCAATAATTGAGCCTCGAATTAATTGGTGCTGCCACACTAGATGGACCCATGCGAACCCTGAGCCGTCTACCATAACTGGGCCTATGGAACGTTGCTGTTAATAAAATATAGTACTTAAAAATAGTAGCAGCTTGCGGTTGTACGGTCATATCCGAGATGACTGCCAACTTTTTTAAATTGTATTTGAAACTCTGAGAGTGTTTCTCATTAAGCTGGCTTCCTTTGCAGCCAAAGAGGGTGATCTCAGTTTTCACTGCTTAGAGTTTGAGAAACCGAATTCCACCCTTTTCAGTAGCCACCATGTTCCTTCCTCCTGGGGCTGCAAGGGAAACCTGACCAGGCATCCCCATCATTAAAGGGTTGGGTTACTAACAAAATGCCCAGATCCTGAATATTAGAGGGCTTAAACGCTCAGGATTACGAGAGAAAGGGGCTATCTGAGGACACCCTAAAAGATACAGGAGAAAGGGGCTATCCGAGGACACCCTAAATGATATGGGAGAAAGGGGCTATCCGAGGACACCCTAAATGATATGGGAGAAAGGGGCTATCCGAGGACACCCTAAAAGATACAGGAGAAAGGGGCTATCCGAGGACACCCTAAAAGATACAGGAGAAAGGGGCTATCCGAGGACACCCTAAATGATATGGGAGAAAGGGGCTATCCGAGGACACCCTAAAAGATACAGGAGAAAGGGACTAACCGAGGACACCCTAAATGATATGGGAGAAAGGGGCTATCCGAGGACACCCTAAATGATATGGGAGAAAGGGGCTATCCGAGGACACCCTAAAAGATACAGGAGAAAGGGGCTATCCGAGGACACCCTAAATGATATGGGAGAAAGGGGCTATCCGAGGACACCCTAAATGATATGGGAGAAAGGGGCTATCCGAGGACACCCTAAAAGATACGGGAGAAAGGGGCTATCCGAGGACACCCTAAATGATATGGGAGAAAGGGGCTATCCGAGGACACCCTAAAAGATACAGGAGAAAGGGGCTATCCGAGGACACCCTAAATGATATGGGAGAAAGGGGCTATCCGAGGACACCCTAAATGATATGGGAGAAAGGGGCTATCCGAGGACACCCTAAAAGATACAGGAGAAAGGGGCTATCCGAGGACACCCTAAATGATATGGGAGAAATGGGCTATCCGAGGACACCCTAAATGATACGGGAGAAAGGGGCTATCCGAGGACACCCTAAAAGATACAGGAGAAAGGGGCTATCCGAGGACACCCTAAATGATATGGGAGAAAGGGGCTATCCGAGGACACCCTAAATGATATGGGAGAAAGGGGCTATCCGAGGACACCCTAAAAGATACAGGAGAAAGGGGCTATCCGAGGACACCCTAAATGATATGGGAGAAAGGGGCTATCCGAGGACACCCTAAATGATATGGGAGAAAGGGGCTATCCGAGGACACCCTAAAAGATACGGGAGAAAGGGGCTATCCAAGGACACCCTAAATGATATGGGAGAAAGGGGCTATCCGAGGACACCCTAAAAGATACAGGAGAAAGGGGCTATCTGAGGACACCCTAAATGATATGGGAGAAAGGGGCTATCCGAGGACACCCTAAATGATATGGGAGAAAGGGGCTATCCGAGGACACCCTAAAAGATACAGGAGAAAGGGGCTGTCCGAGGACACCCTAAATGATACAGGAGAAAGGGGCTATCCGAGGACACCCTAAATGATATGGGAGAAAGGGGCTATCCGATCAGAGGACACCCTAAATGATATGGGAGAAAGGGGCTATCCGAGGACACCCTAAATGATACGGGAGAAAGGGGCTATCCGAGGACACCCTAAATGATAGTTTTAAGTCAGGAGAGGGACAAGGGTCCTCTTTCACTGTTTGAGAGCAGCCTCAGGGGAAATCCTGATACCTTGTGTGTGTTCCCCTCATGGACCTTTCTGTCAAGGCCAGCCCACAGAAGACAAAAGATGAGTGAAATTGCGGCCCCTGCCCCAATCCCTCATTTGTGGTAAACCATCACAGGTACCTAGAGGTGCAATCTCAGTCCCAAACTGGAACAAACCCCTGATTGCTGCACTGCCATCTATTCTTGAGGTCCAAAAAAGTCCTCTAACAGCGCCACAGCAATTTTATTTCATATGTTTTGCTAATTTTGGCAGGTTTGTAATAAGTTTTAAATTGGCGACAGCGTTTTCAAATTTCAATGATTTCTCTCCTTGGCATTTTTTAGGCTTGGCCACTGTCCTGACTATTTATTTTCTCATTTTGAAAAACACACATAATTTAAATCCATAGAAGAGCTTTTTGTTAGGGGCTTTTTTATTTGGTCCTTTTCATTGTCGTTCACACGTTGCTTGCATCTGCCACATGCAGCTACCCTTTTCTTTTCAATTAAGCACTCATTTGCAAATTTTGTCAGACCAGCCCCTACGGTGTATAATGAGTGCAGCGAGTGAGCCTGAACACTAAAAGAAGGGTTTGGAGGCTTCCCCCCAAGAAAAAATGGCAAAAATGGTGCATTCTACAACATATTTACACTCTCGCTACCTTAAATTAGTCAAAACTAAACGTGATACTTGTATTGCTGCCTACAGACTACTGGATATACAACTAACTTTGCAGCAGGTGCTTTCAAAACTGCTGCACTGTAACAAAAATGGCACACAGTAATACAACCAGCCCCCCACTACTCCAGCTTCCTGGGGGAATTCCTGATGCCCAGTACGGCCAGTCCAGTTTTGGAGTGCATGTGTTTTTCCAGCTCACTGTCATGTGTTTTACTATTTCGTATTCATTTTTTAAATATTGATTTAAGTGGTGTTAGCCATCTTGGATCAGTAAATAAAAGCAAATGGAACCCATGCCTTTCCACTGGTGCGTGCATGCAAGGTGACCCATGCGCACACATATGTGATCATGCAGCTGCTCACCATCGGAATGGCGTGACTGCTAACAGCGGGTTGTTGCACCATTGCACCTGTGTGGCTCTGAGGGTGCCACTGAAGGCAGCAAATTCAAGAAGCCCTTCAACAGCAGCAGCCAGATCAAAGCAGACACCCGAGCAGGATAGGGGATCATCACGTGACAGGTTTGCCTATGACTCCCCCAGGGGGGCTTCTACTTCTAGCTCTCATGGACTCGGCCTACAACGTTCCCCAGTCACCTATGGAATAAAGGAATATATAATGGTCTGTCCTCTTGCGTCACACTTCTGTAAATGTGTTTATAAGGATAGGGCCAGAGAATACTATCAATGCCGCCTCCCCAGACAGTGTTGTGATTAGACTAACACTGGTAAATGGACTACACTGGGACAATGGATATGGGGACAGGGTAACTCGAAGACAAGCTGGGAAATCCCAAATGACATAAAAGTAACAACTTTAGAAAACTAAGAGACAAACTGAGAAACTCCAAAGGGCACAAAGTAACAACTTTAGAAAACAATAGAAACGGGACGTGGAAAGAACATACCTGTTGCAATGACTAGAAAACACAGAATAAGTCATTTGGAACCCACCAGCTCTGTCAGAACGCAGCTTAAGAACGAACACACCACACATAAAAACACAAAAGAGTCATGGACGCTGCACTACTGTCTTGTTGCCCTGTACTGTCTTATGCGCCTCAATGGTAAATAACAATAAAACATTGTTAAAAGACTTACACACAACCCCATGGGTAATTGCATTGCCCAGGCAACAAACATTGGAGGCTCCAAAAACAACAGTCAATGACTGCCTTAACTGACTCAGAGAGGTGGAGGGCTTTGCTTACCTAGCCACTGCCCGACAGCGATAACCTGTTAACAGGCGCCTGGTCTGTACGACTACAAGTTCCTCCCCCTATAACCACACGCAACACCACAGGAGGCAAAACTCTCGCCCTACAGTTGGCTTCACCCACACGTCTACGAGCCATGTGAGGTTGCCTCATACCATCAGAGTAAACCATCTAGTAAACCCACAATCCGGGGCAACAGTTTGCCCAAGAAGCGGATAAATTAGTGAATGCGGTGTCATACATAACTACCTTTCCGTACAGTGAAAGGGAGTACGGTGAACGTCTACAATATCATCCCAGGCAAGAGTAGCATAAGAAAGAGTAAAAGGGTTTCAAAAGTGTTTTATAATAAAAATAAAATGGGACCAACAGAACTGACAAAACAACGGTCAACCTTGAGATCATTTAGGGCTTTGAGTGATGGACAGCCAGACGGGTCGACCAGCATTCCATTAGTAATAATTTCAAAAAGTGGATTTATAAAGTCCTGCAGACCCAAATCTGACATTACACAACAACAGTGAGAGCACACTCTAGGAGCATGAAAGCACTGATAAACACACATCACAATAACAGAGTCAAGGACACAAATAGATCACAGTGACAGTTATTTGCACAACATGGACCCCTCATCTCTGCATAGTTGTATGATTTGCTGGCAGTAAGTTGTAGGTTCAGGCCTGTCTCGGATATTTCTGTTAACCTACAGTCGGAGATAATCAGCCAGGTGGCAAGCAGTACAACTACAGTAGGAAAATTCAAGTAAAAAATAACAATAACAGAAATAACTAATGAAATATCAAATAAAGGTGCAAGAAAGACACAGGCAACCAATGGAGGCCTGCTGGGAGCACACAACACTTAAGCGTAGAAGCAAACAAAATGACATTGAAGGCGGTATTTTAATACACAGAAGCATCTGCAACAGAACATACCTCTCATAAGCCCAGTGGGGCTGAACACAGCATCCCTGGTGAGGTCAACCGAAGTAGACACAGTAAATCGGTTGAGGCCTCCAGACCTGGACAGTATACTCGAATATAAAAACACACTGCCCTACACTATATTAGGCTTCCCTAGTTAGGTGGGGGGGGGGGGGGGTTGCATTGAAGGTGTATTGTGACCACTGCTATATCCAAGGCACCAGGACCCTACACCATTAGCACATTCGTTGGCGTCTGTGTTGTTTAATTGTTGCTGTGGTAACACCGCAGGCGAATGTGCTATTATTAAACTCGAGAAATGTTGTAGAGGGAATCCCCGCGCCTGATTGGTTCATGTGCAGCCTCGGTCTAGCCATCTCAGGAGTGTGAATGACCTAAGAATGTCCCTTCTATGTGCAAAAAGCATTGGACTGGCAAAGCGGCTTAAAAAGTTGTTTTCTTCACGCGTTTTGACTTCAGTTAGAAAATAAGGAAGACATCAAATTTAAAAAGTGAGTTGATATGCAGTAGAGAAGATAAGAAGAAATGTAATGGCAGGTAAGATTAGGGCAAACATCAGGAGTTGAGAGGGTAAAATCTGAGAATAATGGCCAGGGAGAGAGTATAGCACAGAAATTAACATGCAAAGGCATTAAAACAGTAACGAAAGGGTTAATGTGAAAGCGAAACAGGAACCTAAGGGAGTGGGAAAGAAAATACTTAATTTAGTAATAGAAAGCAAGGAAAAATTAAGCAGAAAATAACCCCGAGAGAAATAACGCAAGAGAAAGCGTGAGAGAGAGAGAGAGAGAGAGAGAGAAAAAGAAAGGCAAGTGATATCATGGAAAGTGTGGGTGCCTGTCTAACCCATTATCTGGACATGAGAATGATTTCAGACGAGGAGATCAGATTTCATGGGCTTACCGGAGAGAAATGCTGCAGTGCTTTGATCTCATGGATGGATGCATGCATGGCAGCCAGAGGTCACCAAGGGGAGCTCCTGGCAAATCTGTCCCCATTCTGCACTGTGCTATTGAGAATCATAGCGGAGGCAGGAGTAATGTTTGTGGTCTGTTTCCATTTCAGTAAAATCTTTGACACAGTGAGACTGGTTTGATGGGAATCTGAGGTGTGAGCCCCATGGTGGGGATGCAGACGAGGAGCTTGCTAAGGGACAGCAGAGGAAGGGTGGTGCTCGGTGGAGCATCGTATTGTATTACGCGGTGTATATCCAGCGTCATACTCCTGGCGAGGCTGCAAAGCTCTCTGGGTCACATTTGCTCCTGGCCCCCCTTCTGGGTGCATGTGGCAAAGTTTGGGTTACGGTTCGGCATGTAAGGTGGTGTGTTTGTGAGGTTCATTGCTGTGGCACACAAAACTACTCATAATACATATACATGGGGTGTACGCCAAAGGCTGCCGTTGGTCCTTGCTGTTCACGGTGACCTTGGGATCAGCAGCAATATAGAAACTTCAGAAAGGGTCTTGTGACCATCACACATACAGTGGAGGACATTTCTTAGCCATCAACGTCAATATTTTTAGATGGCTTGACAAAGATGAGGAACCAAGGAAATGTTTGGGGTGCATGGAAGAGATATAAAGAGGAGAATTTGAGACCGTTGAGTTGCAATGGCATTGTTCATTGGTAATGCCTTGTCTTCTATGGTGCTGAGTTTCACTGGGACGATGGGGATTAGAAGCGTTCCAGAAGAGGGGATTTCAATGTGGTCCATGGGCATAAGATAGGCCCTCACATCCCCTGTGTTGCGGGTGGTGGGAGGCGGCGAGCTGCACGAGGACCCCTCAGCACAGTACCCTTGCCTGAGAGCTCCTGATTGAGTCTCGAAAGGGGGTCCTCCATATATCTTGAAGGGGCGCCTTCTCGTTACACCACTGATGTGCTCCAAGGCCTGTACCAGGAATCTCGTGAAACGACTCGCATAGAGAGTGATACATGGTCCATTAAAAGCCAAACATTGCCAGTGCCAATCGGTCTGACTTTAAAGGAATAGTGTTTGGTAATGTGAAGCATTAGAAGTAAATGGGATAGGAACAGGTATGCCTTTGTGTGGAAGCAAAGAACTGTAGAATAATATTGGTGTAGGTTAAAAGGTCAGGTGACAACTGCACTGACAAGCCAGACCTAGAATCCATGTAGTTTATTCACTTTCCCACTTTTGCTGCTGTCAGAGAAAAACTGCATACACTGTCTAGTTATCTGAGACACTTCTATAGCATTCCAATATCATGTGTGTGCTCCTGAAAGTTCAAGCTTAAGCAGCTGCATAAATAAAATGATGGCAGCTGTTTGGAGGGCCATCTTTTTTTATGGAAGCCCACAACCTCTGCCCGATCTAAACATGTACTTCTGGCTCCCCAACATGTGAGCGGAGCCAAAACTCCTATCTAGTGATCATCACATAATTGTTTGGCGACAGCTGCACTGTCAAATCATACCATAAAAAGGAAGGGAAATTGATGCGACGGGCAGTAGTTTGCTGGTACAAAATGTATCACGAGATTACTCCTTTTAAATCTGTCTAGACTGAAAGAGAGGGAAGGTGAGACGTAAACGACAGAGGGAATAAATTGGAGCAGAGGAGCTGAGCTTATCCCCTGGAGGTGTCGTTCTAGGGGAATACATGCTAAGATAAGGCTTACTGAAGAAGGTGAGGAGCAACAGAAACAAGTTCTCACACGACAGGAGGGAATACAAGGAAGCAGCTCCGAGAGGCAGAACGGGATCAGTAATAAAGTTTGATAATGCCCAGAAAATACCCAAGATAGTTTTTATAGCATGAATTTAAGGCATCCTGTGATAACCATTCCTCGCCGCCAATCTACTACCCTTGCCATCCGCCAGCTTCATTGGCTTAGAGTAGAGAGCCGTATTAAGTTCAAGGCCCTCTGCATTGCCTATAAGGCAGTGCATGGCACAGGACCCAAATTCTTGACTGAGGCACTCCAGCTGTACACCCCCAAAAGACTGTTGAGATCTGCTAACACCTGCCTTCTATCTGTACTTCGCACTAGAACGGCAACTTGGGGAGACCGCCGCTTTTTAGTGGCTGTACCAAAACTCTGGAACCTTCTTCCACTAAATATTAAAAATGCCCCCAACCTGATGAGCTTCCGGAGGCTCGTAAAGACATGGCTGTTAGACCAGTGAACTCTACCATTGTGGTCCTGCTAGCTCACACATGCGCCGAGACACCCTAGGGTAATTGTTCGCGCAATAAAAATCTCAAAAATAAATAAATAAATAAATGATGTTTCAGTAACAAGGTAATAGACAGGCGAGATTAATCTGGTCGGGTGTAATGTATATCTATGGCTATGCCTAGGGCAGGAAGGAATAAAGATGGTGCATACAGGTATGGTTGCAAAATAAGCAGGAAGATGTAACAGTGGAGTGAGCTAGGACAGATGAGAAGAGTGAGATGTCTTTTTTTTATACCCATGATGGGTCCGTTCCTATTTTTAATTATTAGAAGCCTGGCGTGGCCGATGATTCTGGCACTAGTGCCCTGGGCCCTTGCTTTCCAGGGAAGCTAAGCTGCTACTAAACCCTCTGTTTCTTGCCAGACTGGTCTCCTTTGTCAAGTGGACACAGAAGGCACTGGCCCCTTCCGTCTAATCTCTGTACGAGGCTTCCTCTTCCTCGCTCTTTCCATCCTTTTGTCTAATGGTGCCCACTTGACATTTCAAGATTTTCACCTTCCACTCTCCTCACACACTTCACATTTGATGCAACTCGCACACGTCACGTTATAAGGATGATGCACTCTTCATAGCTCGCAGCATTTCCAAACAACACACTTTCAGTCAGCTCAATGCTTCATTAACCCATACCTCTGCCACTTGACAATCCTGACTCATTCCCTACTTGATAGTCCTTAGTCCTCCCCTACTTGATAGTCCTATCCTATCCCATTTACGTTCCAAGTTCCTCCCTCCTTTGCCATTTTTGTCTCCTCCTCTAAGTCACTTTCCATACCTATCTCCTCGCCTTCTTGCCATTCCTATCGCCTCTAACTATGGCTTAATCACATAATACCATTGCTGCCTCATTCTTTACGCTTGCTGTCTCAATGCTATAGGAGGGTAGGTTACCATATTTAGAGAGAGAGCCACGCCAGAGCCGTGTCACAGGTCAGTCTTGGTCTTAGGAACCAAAGCACAAGACCAGCCTTTGCAAGACTCACCATGTAAGTAACACAGTAGATGACAAATAAAAAAAGCAATTTCAGTGAGAGGGAAAATACGCACATTATTATTACGTTCATCCTTATACTGTCAGTTTGCAGGATGCGTTTAGTATTTTTTTCAGTTTCAAAATTTAAAAACATTTTGGGGGAGGGGAGGCACTGGCCTGGCTTATCTGTGCCTTATCTTTTGTAGGGGTCTAGCGCTAGACTACAGTCAGACTTTCAGTTTTAGCAAGGCTCAAGCATGCTTTTTCTCACCCCGTGTTTAATACATATGCAATACTGTGTTTTTGAACCATTTTAGGTCTTGCTTGACACACGCATGCATGTCACTTGCAAAACAATTTGTTAGCTTACAGTGGGGTTAGAGCCCCTCCTTTCCTTACCATTGGTTGGCTTCATCATCACTCTTTTTTTCTTAGTTATCTTTGGACAGTGATTGCCACCTTGACTTCCTCTTTGTGTGGAGCATGGACTAAGTACTTGTGTCCTTCCCCTGCCTACTCTTTTGGAACTACTTTTTTTTCTTTTAGTTGAAGTAGGAGTTGAAGAATGGTGCATTAATTTGCAGACCATCTGCCTAATGTTCTTCTACCCCTGTGGTTCTCTGTTGTTGCTTGCTATCCCGTCCCACCAGAAAAAAACAAGCTTTGGCAAATCAATAGGTCTGTCTGTGCAACCCATTGGCTTTACCAATGTTTATAGCCATGTTGCACAACAATGCGTCTGCTATGCAGCCTGGCTGGCAGTTAAAAGAAAAAGAAAAGTGCCATGGTTTGGCCAGTGCAGACAGAGCATTTTTACTTCTGGAAGGAGAGAGAGTGGGTGCAGATGCCTCTCACCCAGTCTTGCACTTCCTCCTTCCCTCCAACATGACTCCCTCTCGGCACTGCAGCCATCAATAAAAACAAGTTTAAAACAGTGATAAGATGCAGCCAGTGCTGGCCATGTCATACTCATCATACGTTTTTTTTCAAAAGAAATTCAAGCCAATAGCTTACATAGATGAGACCACTTGGCTTTGCCAATGCTTTTTTTTTAAAATTCATTTACTGTTTTCTCCTCCGCCACCTCCATTCGGTGATGGTTCTGTGCATTCAGGGCAGTTTCCATAACCATATATTCTTTAATGTGTCCGAGCCATCATCTTTTGGTAGTCTGTCCTGAACTTTCGTTACAGCACTTCTCTTCTACAGTGCTGCGCCGTCCCTTCTGTGGGGTTATTCCATTAGTACTGGCGCGCCTAGTCTAAATGCTGGCTAGTTAATGTTGTCTGTCTGCATTGTAGGGTCAATAAGAGTCTGAAGGAGGGATGTAGGTAGGGTGATAAGAACTTTATTGCCCTTGCACGGATGGGCATTAACAGCTATTATGCGTTCTTTACCGTCAGCACGAGTCCATAATTGAGGAGTGGGCAAGTACCAGCAGTTGACACCATCTGCAGAGTGTATTAACTGTTGTTTAAGCTCAAAATAGGCAAAAAATGCTTCATTTAGGAATCTGAATGTGGCGACTATACCCCTATTCGTCTTTTGATCCATCCAGAGCAGACAGGAATTCAAATTTGTACTCCTTGGACAGATCCGCCGCACCGCCATTGTTCTGTGAAATTGTTGCAGACCTTCTGGGGAGGGTAGCACAATTTCATGTACCGTGCTGGGAACAAAGAAATGAAAAAATGTTCTAAGAAATGAAAAAATTATTTTGTTGAAGTTTTATTGCTTGTAAATGTCATTTCATTCATGAGATGAGAACAAAAGATGTTTCTTAAGTGTGTGTCATAATTAAATGGAGCCGTCGTGGGAGCCATGGCTATGGAACCTGCACTTTTTCTCAATAGTCTCAATTCTCTGGGAACATAAACCAATATTTCTGTGGAGCTGTTCTGCTCCTTTGCAGCGGTGGTTTCTTATTGGCTCCCTTGAGAGGATGCTTTTTGTGAGCATTTAAGTACTGCATTTCATAGACCTCTGGTCAGCAACAGAACCACTCTTTGAAGACATAGGGAGATTGCCTTCCAGGTTGACATTCTGAAAAGGCATGTGTAGAGTCAAATAAGTCTTCTTCCAATTTCAAAACGTTAAACTAATGTTAGGGGTGAATTGTATAGATCTATGCACAACACACACAATAATCTGATATATTTCCTTGGTGTTTAAGTAATTGTTGTTTATTATTCAATAGTTCTTAGGTTATTGACCTTAGAATGATGAAAAGCTGAGCTGCCTCACTGTGAAATCGAAGCAGTTTCCTGACAGAATTGAGCACTGCTCTACCCCACCATTTCCAAAGTCTTGCTTGGGGCGATGGCTCTGCCCCGTCTCATCCAGAATGAGGGATGTCTACCTTCTCTTCTCTGTTCCTGATTGTGACTCTGGTACTGGTCCAAGACTCCACACAGGTGTTGACACAAACTGCCATTTCTTTCCTGTTTACTTTTTAATAAAAGGAGGATCAGGGATGCTTCCTTTGGCCAGGCTTGGTGACACAGCGCTAATCCCCGACATCTGCTCCTGTTTGCTGCATCAGAGCCGGTGTTGGTGCCTGATGTCTTCCTGAGCACCTTTGCTTTTGCAGGAGTCTCTTTTTTCTACATCCGCCCTCGCCCTCCACTTCACCTTCAATGCCGCCTCTGCATCCTCTCTGGCATGGCTGGGTCCAATGGGCTCACTGAATTAAAACCGAAGTGACCCCTGCTGGAGGGACTATAATACTGCATGTATCCCATGCATTCACTTTGTTTTGTTCACACTTTCCTACCTTGTCACGGCAATCAAGTACACAGCACTGCATGGTATACAATTAATAAGACCTGTCCCAGTAAACAGCTTTTCTACGGATTATTGCCTTTCTAACCCCCACCATTCCAGCATGAGGCAGACATGGCTGCTTGTCTGAGTACCTTCTCATGAATCCGGAATCCTGCTTCTGGGGCCCATGTAACCAAAAAAAGAAACTAGGGGTATTGAGAAATTTACATGAATTGGTGACATAGTGAAATTTCACTGAACATCCGTAACACAAAATTCCCCAAATTACGTTGGCGAAATTTTGATTTTTCAAGGCCTAGTCAAAACCTTTCTTCAGAAAATACTTTCTGGGTTTGTTGCGCTTAAGAACAAGGCATGGCACCTAAGACATAAGCCAAACAGATGAGAAAAATGCCGGCATTAGACCAGCACTAGCAACAACATCTATTGAGAATATTGCAGGCACAACAGACCTTGTTATAGCAGTCCATCGTCATTCTGCCATGCTCGGACTCCGGTGGTTGTTGGGCAGGGGACAGCTGTGGGTCAGGGGCAAAAAAACAAGTGAGACCCTTGACCCCCACTTCTTAAAGGTGGTTGGATCACACCTCTCCTCAGCCTCTTGTGTCTGATCTAAACACGTTAAGGGTCCTCCCTGCTCTCCAAGAAGAATCTCAGTGTTACTGTAACGCTGTATGTCTCAATGACCCATGGTTCAAAGTCTTTGCATTTGACAGATAATACCGGAATCAGAAAAACTATTTTAATTTTGTAACTAAAGTCTATCAGTTGAGTTCCAGTAGGCAATTCACTTTGTAATCAGTGTAATGTTATTTCTATTATTATCATCAGGAGTTTCTTTTAAGAATTATTATGTATTACTATTGTTGTCGTCACAGGTTTGCTTTGCCTGCCGGCTTGACTTTTGCCACAAGACTTTATCCAAAAAAACAAAACAAAGAGCCCCGTCTGATCTGATGGGCCAAGTGTCATGGACTTTTATTTTACAGACGAGTCGTTTTCAAGTGTGTTTATATGATCGGATTAATATCAGAGTGAAACCGGACTACCGCTCCCAGGATGCAGTAGGGTGTTAAACTAAATCCCAGGACTGTAGCAGTGCGTCCTTTGTGACATGGAGCCACCCTGTACCTTTGTGATAGCTACTTACAGACGTGGGCTGCTCTGTCTGCGGGGGACCGGGGTATTCTTCACCATGCTTGCTGAGACTCAGAGACCCGTGCATCTGGGGGGCCCTGCAGGGCTGTCCTGTGCCGCTGAAAGGTCACTGGTAGGGGGGAGCAGCGGCAGCCAGGCACACCCAGACCCTCCCTTCCTCGCTCGTGTGCATAGGTAGGCAGGATACACGCCATTTCATCAGCGCATTTACTTTACCCAAAGCTGCTGAAAAATTAATGGAGTCTAACCGCACGCTGACATTTAACAAGCGGAAAATGGAAGTTACACGTGGCGCAGGCCTCCCCCGGCAATGCAGCAGCCACAGCACTGAGACGGCGGCGGGCCTGCCCTACATGTCCCCTCCCCTCGGATTAGGAGCACAGTCAGTCATTCCCATTGGTTCGGGGCGCCCTCCTCTCCTAACTGATACGGGGCCTTTCTTGTACATGCTCGCGCCGCCCCAGCCTTCATCCCTCGGTCCAAGCTTGCAGCCCCTTGTTCAGTCAAGATTCCATCTAAGCCATTAGTGTAGTCATCAGTCTCCAGTAGTGTTGTCTGTGGTTCTCACCCTTGTCGTACTGCTTCATGATAGGTTAACAATATTTACATAGCACGGAAATGACGCTTCAGAGCTAATCTTAACCCGGAAACAAACCTAAAGAGCAGGTATCTACTGCTGGTTAAAAAGTCATGTTTTACGCACATCTTACAAAGTGGTAAAGCAGCTTTAGATTAGGGGTGGGTGGAATTTGCGTAGTCGCGCTACGCAAAGCACTGCGAAATGGTTAAAAATCTTCATGAGCACGCAAATATTCTGCAAACATGCGGAATGGCTTGTTCCGCCCGTTCGCGATTCTTTTTTCCTGTTCGCGAAAGCTGTTTGCGTGCTCGGGGAGGGGGGGGGAAAATATCTTGCTAACACACATTTTGATAGCGCAAACAAGAAAAAAATACCACGAAGCCGCGGATCGCGGAATTTTTGGCAATTCCGTGTTCTCCGCGGAACGCAAAATTACCCAAATTCTGCAAATTCCGCGAGTGGAACGGAATTTACCGCCCAGGCCTACTTTAGATCGCAGTAAAAGGGGAACTGAATTTGACATCTTGGCCCCAGTAACAGAGAAAGCCATGTCCCTGTAGGTGGAAGATTTCCATTGAGAAGCAGCAGAGAGGAAAAACAGGCTGGTGGCACACAAGTGTCTACTGGGATTATTACTGGAGAATCTTCACGCTAAAACCATGTTTTTTCATGTTGGCTTCATGAACAATAAACATGGATTATAAAATAATCTTATTTTTCATACATATCCAATGGATGGCTAATAATATGATGGGGTTCCACCTGGCACACCCCAAAGAAGACAAGCTGAGCTGTTGGACTAATGTGGACGGAGAAACCAGAGAGTCTGAGATGGCGCAATCCATTCTTGAGTGGATCAAGAGAGAGCGCCATTCACGGGGATAGAGACTTTAGATCCAGAATAAGTAATACAGTTTACAACGTTTTTAGCTGAAAAAAACAGCGATTAGCCACTTTGGTGCCCTGACTGTCCAATGAAAGTGGAGCTGGGAATCCAGATGAATGTCCAGTTGTTTTACTGAATTATCAGTAGCGGGACATGGGCCATTATAGAAGGCCAAAGGATCTCCCGTCTGCGCCTGAAGGTGCAATCAATACTCCAGTTTTTATTGGATTCAGTATTAAAAGCAACCGGGGCCTCCAGCCGAGAGTGGCAGCCAGTACTATCCAGCTTCTCATGGTTGAGATCGGATGAGTGGCAGGTGGTAAAGGTAAACTGTGTGCCACCTGCATGCCTATGGGGTCATGTCTGCTATAGATGCAGTAGCCTTGTAGGGGCTGCATGTAGAGATGAGGGGTCCTGTGCTCATTCCATGCCCCTTGGCTCACTTTTGATGTATTTCCTCCTTAATACCAGTGGTGCACGTGGCTCTTGTGTCATGGGGGCCTCTAAACAGAGTGATTTGGGGGTAGCTCCCCCATATCCCATTATACCCCCCCACCCACATGGACTCTCAGCCACCGGTCTTTTTCTCTGTATGTGGGTGCTTTGTTATGCAATACATCTCACGCAGAAACTTTTATTCATTAATACGTAACTGTTCATTAAAACAAAAGGGAAGACTAGTTGGCCAAGGTGATTGTGCTGTGAATCACACAGGGTTGGTGCTTGTTGGCATCTAGTGACCACAGACCGTGTTTGCAAGTGCTTAATTGCGTGTCACATCAGATCTGGAAGCAAAGGTCTGAAGCCAATGACTGGCACCGGGGCGGCTTCGTCTGTTGCATTTGCTTAATAGATTCCTCCGGAGCAGCTAACGTAGACGAGCATAGGATTATCATGACAGTTTATTATTATTATTGGACCCAAGTGCTGATGGGTAATGTGTAAAATAGGTCTCTCCTAAAATGGTGTATTTCTTGTGAGGTTATTTCCAGATACTGCAGTGGACCTCAGGTTAAGCTTAGGGACTGTGACTGGATGGCACAATCTGGCCACACGTGGTCAGTGATGATGGGTGAAGAAAGAAGAAAGAATTGCCACCTGACACAAACAAACAATAATTATACATATATTGGCCTCTATCTCAAAATGGACCTGACATTTCCTGGTTAGGGGCCAGCTCATGGAAGGGTATCTGCAACGCCCCTTGTTGTCAGACAGAGACCCACAGTGTGACTTGAGCATCATGGACAAGGCTGTTCGGAGTCTCTGCTTACTTTATATGCGGGCCACTGGAAATATGCAGCAAGAAAGAGCCAAATTATGTGGCAGGGTTGAGTAAATTATGCGTCAAGAGAAGGCAATTTATGTGGCATAATGTGGCTCATTTCATAACAGTGTTACTTCATTATTTCATCATTTTTTAAAACTTGGTAACACTATATGGGAATTGGTTGCACCTCATTAGTACCTGTTTAACACCCATATATAGCAATGAGCAACAGAAAGGTGACCAGTCCAGCTTTGCAAAGGGCCTTCCACCATGCGGCAACACGTCACAGCATTTTTAGTAACTTTTGACCTGTTTGAGCCAGAAACAATTTTTCTTGTTGAAATCTGAATATTATGCTGCAGACAATGGATTATGTGGCAAATGCGGCAAATCTTTAATCATGAGAAAATCGCTGCAGCCACACAATTGCATAATTCCAGTGGCCCTTTTTATATGGCAGTAGGGTGATGACAACTGTAGTCCTCTTAGTTAACAGAAGGTCTTTCTTGATTAAAGAGGAAACTTTTCTAGTTAGACTAACAGCTTTACTGGGTCACATCAGCCGCACTTTATTTTGGCGGTAGTCACTTAAATTCAGGACTTTTAGCGAGGAGGCCTTCTGGTGACTCCGTGCAGCCTCTCAGAGTCATTGAAATGTCTATGTCTCTCTTTCGGCCAGTACTTCCAAGCAGCGCATCACCCGCCTTGAGCTACCCTGCTCTAAGAAGCGCGATAACTTCGCACAACTCAGTTCAGTATAGCTCTTTCGATTGCGGAGGAGAAGCATGTTCTTATTGTACAGCACTTGGCAATAGGCCTCTGCCACTCATGTTGATTGTTATGTTATGTTATGTTAATAATGATTTATTAAGTGCACTGACACCGATAGGTTCCCTGGCGCTATTGAAGACAAAGGACGAGTCCAGAGTTGTAAGCCTGCAGAGTTAGTGGTATGCTTGTTGGTAGAGCCAGGTCTTTAAGGTTTTCCTAAATGACATGAGGTCCGGGCATAACCGGATCTCAGGGGGGAAGGCATTCCACAAACGAGGGGCCAATGTTCCGAATCTGCAACTGCCCGAGCGTTTGCGTTTAAAAGATGGTATCTGTAGAAGGCCTTGGTGAGCTGAGCGCAGATTTCGGGACTGGGCATGCTTCATAATAAGTTTCGTAATAAATTTAGGACTTTTACAACGAAGCGCTTTAAAAATCATGCAGCCAACTTTGAAGGTGCAGCGCTGAGCCACAATGTTTTACAAAAAATTATTACAATGTTCAGAATGTTTTAGTCCGACTGCCTGCATCTTCATGGGCTTTCTCTCTCCCTTGAAGGTCTGGATGTGCACAGCAGACTTACAAGCAGCATTTCCCATAAATGGCCATAATGTTGTTGTGTCGAAGCTCTGCTCCCTACATGCAGTGGAGGTTACTAGTCTTTAGTAAACCTCTCATTTCAGGTAATGATCACCCCCACTATCCCATGTCATCACAGCCAGTGTGCTCAGGTAGCATGCCTCCTTAAAAATGCACTATGGGGTTTATCATCTGCTTGCCGCTGCCAGCGTGACCTGTTTGTAGCACTGGAGCCAGTCGAGGCGGTCCCTTGGAAGAACCACTACAAAGAAATGTCAAAAAATTGAGGAACGGTGGGACACCTCATAGAAACATTTTTGAACTTTTCTAATTCGAACCTCATTTTAGACTCCTGCACAAAAGTGATCTTGTTTGGCACTTACTCATCTCAGAGGTTCGTAATCTACTTTAGGTCGTCGGGGCCTTCTCGATCCAAGGATGTTATTCTTTCAATATTGTTGAGTGTATTATGGTCTGTTCTTGAGGCTTCGCTTCTCAAGAGTGGGAAGACCAAAGAGAGGCATGCCAGAGGAATGAAAATAGTACAAAGCTAATGACCTTTTATACCTTTAGACAGTTTTGACCGGGACAGCGGGCGGCCTGCTATGCTGTTTGATGTGCCCACACAACCTGGCATTTATGAGCCCCTACACCAGTGGTCCTCAAACTTTTTAATGCCGCCCGTAGGAAATGCTGCTTATTGTTTGGGTGCCAATTGGGCATGCTCTCTGGGGCACCCTCTTGTGGTGCCACACAGCACATCTGGCGTATCCCCAGCCAGCCTTACCAGGCATGCCTGCATTTTGAGCACAACCTTGTATTCCCGGGTGATGGGCAAACTGAGACTGGATAGGAGGCGGCCTCGCGTGGATAGGGGCCTACGATAAACAGAGGGCAATACACCTGGATTGATATTCATTAACATACTCGTGGTTGAACCCAGTGCCCTGCTGACCCCTCACCCAATCGTCACACACCCTTCCATCGGGCACGGTACCTACCCCGCGGGCTGCAGCCCGCTCCCTCCGTCAGCATCAGGACCAGCATTCACAGCCGTCTGTTGTCATGGAAATCTAGACGATGGCAGAGCCGCGTGTCAGGACATTAATACTGTACAAGTGCGCGCTTGTAAGATGAGGCGGCGCTGGAACAGGGGCAGTGGGTTAGGATGGGGCCGCAGGTGAAGACGGAGAAAGAAACCCTTCAGCTAGCGGCCGAACGGTCGGCAGATAAAGCAGCAGCCCTTGGTTCTCACCCTGCTTCCATCACTCCACAAAATGTGTAATATCTTCCTCAATTCTGTTAAATCTTTGTGCTCCTCAGGTTTCTGTCCTAATTGTGGGAGCTTAGAAACAGACTAAATGACAGATTAACTGCTATGTAAAACTGCCTATTTCAGTAGGGAATTCGCCTACTACGGGAAGACCACTTACGGTCTGACACTACTGGAGGGGAAGGGCTGAAGTGCACCACCTACACCTTAAGACATTGCCTGCCTTCCTTCCTTCCTTCCTTCCTCGTGCTCCTGAGGTAAAGGGGTCATTACTTCAGTGGCATGGAAATGTATTTCTGCCTACATAGATGGATATTAACCACTAGTAAGGAAGACTTACTCACTTTAGTAACTCCTGTGCAAAGGTTGTCTTTGTATCTTTAAAAATCTAAACTCTCACGACAGTCCGCAAAAGACCTGTGCTGGCTCCCCCCACCGGCACCCCATTTGCATGCCTTACTGTTATTACACTAAAAAAGATTGACAGTTCTACCCAGTGCCGCACAGGAATAAAGGAAGGTGTGATGGAGAAAGCCCTGTGTTGTGAGTAGCTTGCATCTACTCTCATGTGTTTACCTCCTTCATTCACCTGGTTCCCTACCTTTGCCCCATGGCCTCCGATTTCCAGGACCTCCACGTGGTTCCAACTCTAGATGTATGTCACACTGTTGTTTAGGGCTGCACCCAGTGTCCCATTCTTGGGAAAGTAACTTCACCTACCTACTTAGTGGCAGATGAATATAAGTTTCGGGGGACAATTCTGACTACTGTTTCTGGGTGTGGTGCCTACTGCCCACCACACTAACATTCAGGGATATGATATCGAACCCTATCCTGTGCATACCTTAACCCCTTTGTTGGCCATACCGTCCCCCAAGAAAATGTAGGTGATTTTGGGTGGAGGTGGGACATTTGTGGCTCAATGCCTATATGCCCCAGCCGCTGTCTGCAGGAGAGCAAGGATGGAGGGGTGCCCGCAGGCTAACCAGTAGTTGCTTCCGGAAGTGGTATGCCTGAATGGGCATATGAGAAGTTTCTGTTGCTCCTGCTACCTCATCAGCTTCCCTCCCCAAGAAAAAATATGTTCTTTTTGGTGCCCTTTCTAAGAAGGCCAGAGTGGCAAAGGCAGCCTGGAAATTCCTGGCCAGTTGGGAGAGTGCACCGACCTTCCCGCAAAGCATCCGCATCCCTTGTGTACAGTCAGAGTTTGAATGAGATGCTCTTGGTCAGGCCTGCCAGGACATGGGAATGTGTGACAAAGAGGAAAGGGTTTGGAGCTGTGATCACAACTCAGCCTCGAATGCCTTATTATTACTAGACCTCCTACCAGTACCTAAGAACTTCCCTTGAAAGGTGCTAGGTACTGTGAGAGACATCTGTGGGTTGGACGCCAATGTAGGGCTGCTTCGTAGTTGAGACCACTTATGCTCCTGTCCTCCCGAAATACTGGAGCTAGCATCTTCCTGGTGACGATCGCCAACAGATTATCTCCGCATGTGGAGAAGCTGCTGCCAGAAACCGGGGAAAGTGCCTGACTACTTGCCTCAACCCACCAAAGCATCCTGTACCCAGACTGTCAAGTGAGAGAGTCCCATCAACCCCACTTCCGAGATTAGACCATGCAGAATCATTCATCTGAAAAAGGAAGCGGAACATAAGTTGGTTGTGGTGCCTGTCATCTCCAAAAACAACTCAGATGCAACAAGTGGCGAATCTGCCTTGCATGAGGCAATGGCACCGTCTCTCTCCTGAGAACTCATATTATCCAGCACTCTGCCTGATGGGTTGGCAGTATATGGTTGTTATGCCTGAAGCGCTTATCAGCAGCTTTGTTAGTCAACTCTGCCATCAAGGCTCTGGGGTCCCTGACGCTTTACATTTCCTTGCTGCCATCATCTTAGCACCAGTATCTGTACAGTTTCTGTCGCTAGTGTGTTTTTAACAGGCCACGGTGCTTGTACAGTGTCTATGTGCCCTCACCCAGTCGGTACTCTGCCTGGCACCTCACTGTTGTATCTCTCCTAAGAGAAAAACATTGTTATTGACAATGTATTGGGGCAGAGAAGAACACAACAAAGGCTCCTTCCTTTCTGAACTTGCCAGCAGACTCTCCATAGGCTATTATCGGATTAACTAGCATAGACCATTATAGGGGTACATTGATCGGTTCTTCCCTGAAGTAATAAGGGCTTCCTTCTGAGATCTGCTGGTGGCCCAGCAGCTGCCTGGTCAGGGTAGGGCATTGATTGCATGAGCAGAGGACCTGTCTGCCCAGATGGGATCTCTTTGCCAAAAGTGCATCTCCGTGGTGTAGTGCACGCACTGTTGGCAAAGCTGAATGCTGAGCAGGCCACCATATTTTTAGACCCCCTCAGCATTCATGTTTGCTTTTGAGAAGCAAAGCTTGTTTCGAAAAAATAAAACAAAATGGCTCTTACTCATGGGAAATTTTTTCGATCCGTGTCTTTTCTTGCCATCTTCTTCCATTCCAAGAATGGGAGTCCCAGGCAGGAACAGGCAGTAGCAGACGCTTGGCTTTAACTAAGTAAGAGTATCGCCCACTCTGACCCAGCAGTTCAGTGGCAGATGAGTAACCAGGTCAAGGATGCTCCATTGAGGAGCCAAATTAGGCTCTGCTGTCAGAATCCAGTGTTTCCCACCTCTGAGCGGGACCAGGGAGCTGAAGGTTTGGCGGAACGGGAGGCCTGTCCAATGATGGCGGAGAGCACACTTTGCCAAACTCTAAACCACCCACTTAGCCTCTGGCTCTTTATTTATCTGTGGTGCGCCTCACTCTTCAGTGAGTACCAACCTGGATTTTTTTTTAGCTGTCTATTTTTCAATATTAATACAGACCTTTTCTTAATAAAGTAAAAAAACTCCCATTGCGCATGTTTATTCACATACATTGCTACTGTGTGTGTTGTATTGTACCATTTACATCAAAAGAGCTTAGGCCTTGATTGCTTGACCCTTGCTACCTCAGGTGAGTCTAAATGGCTATGGATTCTTTGTCCTCATTCATCATACTACGAATCCAGGCTAGGAGGCATCGGTGCTTTAGGACTGCAAAAACTCTCTACTTGCTGCTAGGAGATGGGGAATGGGATAGCAATGGGTGCCAACAACCTACGGGATACTAGAACAGTTTCTCTACTCTAGCTCCAATGTATTGCCTGATATTGGGAACTGAGCCATAAAAGGAAGTGAACTGTAAAATGATACTTACTTCAAGCAAACGAGCAGCAAATAAGCCAATGATAGACTCTAAAGCAGGCTTCTCCAACGAGTAGCCCGTAAGCTGCTGGTATCTGTCCAGCTACCCGTAAGTAGCTCTCCGGTGTACAGCCCAACCTGCTTGATTAGAAGGTTTTGCTTGGTTAAAAAAAAAATAATAATAAAAAAAAAAATATATATATATATATATATATATATATATATATATATATATATATATATATATATATATATATATGAAACACATGTATTTAAGATTAAAATCTGCATATTTTGAGAACTTCAGCAGTGGATGTTTGAAGAAAAATTGTTACATTTACTAAACAAATTTAAAGCTGATATGTTAGTGATAAATCATGAGGCATTAGGGAAGCATGTTACTCATGTTATTACCTTGGTGCCAGGGGCATTGCAGCTATGCATTTCCCAGATAGGGCCATTTCAAATTGATGAAGCCTTTTTGTCCTTACTGCTAGCAAACCTGCCAGGTGCACTAAGGTGATCACTACTGACAAGCATGCATGGCATAGGGTGGTAATTAATGCAATTGTATCTGACATGGTCACTCTTACAACCCTAATACTATTAGTAGCTCTGGGTGATTTCCATTCAACAACAGTAGCTCTTACTGCAGAAAAGGTTGTAGACCTCTACTCTAAAACCACCCTGCATTTGTGTTACTAAGAGTAGTAATACACTAGTTATAAAAAGAATGTAAAGGAGCCCCAGTGGCTGTCTATTTTCTAGATGGATGGCCCTGAAATGTCACAGCTTATGTTGTGCTTTGAAAGTCTATCGTTCCTCCCAGAGTTTCAAGAAATAAACTACCAAAAATTGCAGTAGAAATTTCCCCTATTAGTGATAGCCAGCGTGGGCCAGTGACTGAACTTTTATGGGAGTAGAGTCAACCAGTTTCTTACATATGGACGTTGTAAAAACCTCTGTTTGTCCCTATTTGATATTGGGCCTAGGAAAGAAGACAGTCTGAATAATCTGCTCAATGAGTTATTCACATATTTCCCCAAATTCCATGATCAATAAATACTGCGACTGGACATTGCCCCTGCATCTGGTGTGAGTGTCTTTGAAAGGAACATCCAACCATCCCAGAAGACATGTTGAGCTCAAATGTTGTAGGTGTGGGATCTAAGCCCGAAATTATTAGATCACCCACAACAAGAGAGCATTAGAGCCGACCCCGGATAAACAAGTAATGAGGCAAAGCCAGTCGGTCTGGGGTTAGTGTGCTAATAAATGTGGTGTTAGATCAAACCACGCAAGGGGTTGCCATCAGGAGTGGGAATACGGGGCTATATTTGCACAGATGGGCTTTATTTGTAATACAGTTCCATACAACCATTCTAGCGGAGGTTGCACGATAGCCCAAAACAACCAATTGCATTAAGTGAGAGATAAATATACTGCTGGGCTGATCTAAGACATGATTGACAAGGTCTCAAGCAAATGGCAGAAGGAAGCTGTTTTACAGCTTAGCTGCCAAAAGAAAGACCTAAAAAGAACATACGATTGATGGTTTCTATTTCGGTCCATATGTGATGCTGAATTTAGGAACTCTGCAATTCAGAGAATTTCAGTATGAGTAGATATGTTAGTTTTTTTTTTTCTAAGATTACATTTCTAACAGACGAAGCTTACTGTGAAGCTGCCTTAATTTGATTTGCACGTGCTGTTCCGAGTGGTATTTAGGAATTCTGTTTGGCAGCAGTTCCCAGTGAAACAGCTCTTTGGATGTGACACTTCAATAAGTCTTCTAAAGGTCTTGGCCATATCCTGGAAAATTTAGGGAGGGTTGAGGGCAGTGGCGGCTCCTCCGCTATGGCGGAGGAGCGTCGTCCCACTGCTTTTGAGCAGTGTAAAGGAAAGGAAATTAGAAAGATAACTTTGAGATATTATAATTTTATCTTTCCTTTGCGGACGAGCAGGTGGGCAGGGCTGCTCTGCTCACAGAGCAGGGGGGAATGGTTTGCCCACTCCTAAGTGCGCAATGACTGTTTTGCCGGCCCTGTCGGGCCACCCAAACCAGTTATGCAGACTTTCCCCGTTCTCCATGCAGGCTGCATTATAGCCTGCGTGGAGAACAATTCCCTGGTTGAGCGTTGAACCAGGACGCTCAAAACCAATCACAACGCTGCTTGCAGCGATGTGATTGGTCAGGAGAAGGTGGCGGTTTTTCCTCGCTTCCTGTCCCACGAGGAGAGCAGAAGAAAGGAGCTGAGAATCTGGACCCAGTGGCAAGGTAAGTGCATAATTTTTCGCCACCCGATAGTCATGCCAGTCGGCACTTGTCGAGGGAGCATCATGTAAATTTCTTAATCGTCTTTAAAATACATTTTAAAAAGGGTATTTTTGCTGTGGAAGAATTCAGAAAACCGTAATAAATAGGCAAACATGTACATAAAAGCCTCAAGAAAAAAGGAGCATTTGAAAAATGTGTCTGATTTGATTGCAGCTAAAATCAAAGCAAGCCTTCTGAAGTCTCTTTTGAGAGGTCAGTGCGGGCAAGACTTTGCTCAAATACATAACAAAATGAAAGCTAGGGAAAAATGATCTTCTGTATTGAAACTGTTTTTTTTATGAATAAAACAATTATTCTGGTAATTGAAAAAATGTGTCGTTAAATTAAATGCAGTGGTTCCTATTAAAATTTTAGTGCTTGCTGGTGCTGGCGGCTAGAGATTTGTAATTAGAGAGAGAGCGCCTTTCCTCGTTTTATTGTTTTTTAATCTCCAAGCGGGCCTGCCGCGCAAGCCATATTTCTAGTCTGTGACGACGCCTCATGGGGGACAAGTCAAACATCTGGGGGTTTTGTGTCTTTTCACGCTTGTTATAATCTCCTCTTCATATTCCTGTTTACCCATGTAAACATGTTTGATGCAATGTGAGAGCATCGATAAAAAAAATCCACTGTATTTTTTGTGTGCTTCATGTTGGTTTGGCTCCACGCGCCGCTATGGTGTGTACAGTTAACGGCAGCCCAGATATATGCCACTCGGTTACATCATAGCGTGGCGGTGCAACAAGACAACGGTCTCTTGCAGCATTTTCCAAATAAGGGTACCCTCACTATGCACAGCCAAGTAGCACAGATAATTCCTCATCCACAGATTTTTGTTTTCTGAAAAACATAGAAAATATACTGTTCAATCACAATGATGTTCTACTTATGCAATCTGGAAACCCTCCAAGAACTAAGGTTTCCGCAAAGACAGACACAGAATACTAGGGACGGCAGGACCCATGCGGTCTTACACTTTCCTGAAGATGAGGGCAGCCAGACGCCACCAGTCTGCCCATTTCTTGCATGTGAGGCATGCTGGACTCTTCAAGTCAACCCATTTCCTGCACTCAAAGGACTTCCAGACCTTTCCAATTTGGCCTTTACCTTCGGCTAAAGACTCCCATGCCCTTCTGATCTGCCTGTATCTTGGAGAGAAGGACTTCTAGGACCAGCCCAGACTTCCCTGTTCCTGCCTATCAATTCTACCCATCTGACCGCAGCACCAGATCCATTCACATGACGCCTTTCTTGGAAAGGATTACAACCAGGACCATCCAGTTTGCTCATCTTGAGCAGATAATGACCTCGCGACCCAACAATCCTCCCCATTAGCTGTGGCTAAGGACCACCAAGGTGATCCCGTCTGCCTATTCTTTGGACCTAAGGTCTGCCTGGCTCTTCCAGGATTCCCAATGTCCACAGTTGAGCACATCAAGGCCATCCCTGGTACCACATATGTGTCTTCTTTGCACACAGGCCGTTTTTCCGTTGTTTTGAGAGTGCTGCTGTTTATTTGTGTCTGTCACAGAGCTGTTTTGAGGTCGAGAACTTTTTTGTTTCGGTCACTTGTGCCATTTGTTCACTATAGCTTCCATTATATGCTTTTTTGTAATGAGACTCTTAAGCCTTTTCCCCATTTCCACGTCTTTTATTGGTAGACACGACCTATACAGCTGTATATGGTGCTGTATCTTTTGTACCTTCAAGGTAGGCTTTGCGTTCCCTTATTATGAGCATGTGACTGTCTCTCTCATCCGGCGTCCCTTCTTTACTTGTGTGTATACATCCCAGCAGCTTTGCTCATAGGACATGTGGTTTCAACTAGTCACCTCTCTGGACGGCAGTCTTGACACTGTTCTACCTCCGGGCGTGCTCTTTTCCTTCTGTAGTTGTGGTGTCGGTATATAACCAATGTCTGCAGTATATAATGCTCCAGAAGAAGCCCCCAGAGCTGCACACCAAACTCCAGATATGTGCTCTGGAACTGACCACAATTCCCACAGTGTAGACTTGACAATAGTCCCCAGTCCTCGAGGATGAGGTCTTCAGAGCAGCAACCAGCGGTGGCATTCAGAATTAATACAGGTCTTCAAATGTGGGCCCCGAACACTGGACACTACAGAGAGAGGGCCTGACGTGTAACTGGTTTAGCCCCAACCTTACCGGCAAAGAGGGCTTGGCATGATCCCTCCTCAGTCCAAGCCCACCACTCAGAAACGACAGTCCCAGCAGGATGAAGGTGAATACTTCCTCACTATGCACCCACCAGGCATTGTTCGCTAATCCCGACAGGGCCACTGCACTTTGCACCACACATTGCCACTGTACTCACTCAACCTCTAACCATCACACTGCTACAAGTGTGACAGTTCAGACTGTTCGAGACCGCCAAAGCTTTAAGAATGGCTTGGGTGGCTCTATTAGTTGTTTTGAATGTCTATTGAATTAACAAAGAACTGTTTTTCTGCTCATCTTTAAATTACACAAACAACCCTATCATGTGGCAGCTGTCATAAGTGAAGGTTCTGGCAATCAAGTGCTGGTGTCCGCAATTATGTGGCGGTGCCGAGTACCATAAACCACCGGCTCATATTAAGTCCCGGCATATGTACTCCTATGTGGTTCCTGAACTGAGATCACTGCACCAGAGTCCCAGCTCTGTCTGTCAGGCTGTAGAAGGGCTGGTAAAATGAGAAACCCCCTGCTGCTTTGGCCCAGGTTCCCCTGCGGCAGTGCATCACTCTTTCCAGACTCGCAGCATCTGCCCCACAGAGGATGGCTGCAAGCTAGACATTCCATTTGTGAAGGTTTTGAAGTTACCAAATGTATCTTTGTCCAGGCAAAGATTTATTGCGCTCCCAGAGAGTATTCCCTCTGCAAAGCAATTTAATTTTAATTGTAATCAAGCCAAGCTGGAAAAAGTATGCATTTTTTTTTCTGAACGTTTGGAGTTTGAAAAGCTTTTTCGATGCATAATGACATACTGACATTGCGCAGGAAAAGAACACTACTTACGTCCCGAGAAGCGTTTGCTATGCCAAGCCAGTTTGTGCTAAATTGAAATTTGTGCAGTATCATTTCTAAATGGCATCATTTGCATATAGAAATAGCTAAGAAAAAAACTCCCCAACCTTTGCAAGATGGTAACGCTTTCCATAGACCCTGTCGAGCTTGCCCTATCGTAGACAATACTTTCTTCACCAGCTGCCACAGGGCATGGGGACATTTGTATGGTAACTATATTTAAAGGCATTCTTTCTTTCACTCACGCCATGCCAGCCACTAGTTTGCCGCAACTCCTTTGACGCACACTTCCGAACCTCCTGTATGAAACCAGAATACTCCTCACACAGAAGGCTCCATAAACACACACACACCACCGACTATGCACCACAGACAGAGCAGCTAATACATCAGTCATCCAGAAAGCTCTTTAAGGCCTCGTTAGGGGGATTAAACAACACTACAACACAAAACAATACAACCTCAAATGTGTCTTCTGAATGAATAAAGTTTGGAGCGCTGTTGTGGTTTCCATGCGAGAGCTGTGGCGGGACCCACTGTTGTCCGGTCAGGGAGAATGATATTCCGCGAATTACGAGCCGGAGAGACAGATCCTTTTTGGAAAACACAATTTGGAGTGAGAGAACTCACTCCTTAACCAGCGGAGAGGGACAGGCCTGGTGCTTACTATGAAGGTGCAACACGGAGATTGTTTTCTTTGTTCCCACTCCTGCTCTGAACATCTTAATAATAATAATAATACTGGATTTTATATAGCGCGAACAGCTACCTCACGAGGAGGTGTCCCGGCGCTAGTCTTCCGCCTTCAAAAAGTGTCACGACGTCACAGCATTCCCCTGGACCACGCCTCCCTGCTTATGACGAAGTATGTCACCAGGTCACCGTATGTCCCCACTTCACCGCATGTCCAAGGCCCGCGCCTCCCTGCTTATGAGGAGGTATGTCACCAGGTCACCGTATGCAGGTATGGCTCTAGGCTCATGGCGGCCCTGGGCAGGAAGCGTAGGTAGGGTCCCTGGAAGAGGGGGTCCGGGCGGGGTGGAGCGCAGAGGCCAGTGAAGGGGGGGGCTGGGGGAGAGGGGGTCAGGGTATTTGGAAGTGGAACAGAGCCGGAGGCCGCCAAATCCCTGCAAGGGGCCGCCACGCCAATATGTATCCATCCTCAGAGGATTAATATATTAAGGATATATATTGGAGTGGTGGCCCCTAGGGTTTGGTGGCCCTGTGCAGGTGCACAGCTTGCACATACATGCCTAAGGCCGCCCCTGCCGTATGTCCCCACATCACCGCATGTCCAAGGTCGGCGCCTCCGTGCTTATGACGAGGTATGTCACCACATCATAGCATGTTCCAGGCCCGCGCCTCCCTGCTTATGACGAGGTATGTCACCACGTCATAGCATGTTCCAGGCCCGCGCCTCCCTGCTTATGACGAGGCATGTCACCACGTCACCGCATGTGCCAGGCCCGCGCTTCCTTGCTTATGACGAGGTATCCCGCTCTGTAATCGAAGGCATGCACGAAGAGCATAAAATATATCGAGCCCGCACGGTCCTGCATTGTCCAGGTGTGGCAGACGAGCGGATGTCTCAAGCGTGCAATTCATCTTGTTGCATTTTCATCTCCAAATTGTGTTTTCCAAAAAGGATCTGTCTAGGAACCTTTACTCATCACACTGGCCTGCATCACAGGGACACTGCTCCATCACATGGTGCGGTGTCCCAGTGGCACTAACTAATCAACCTACACGGCACATTAAAGACATTAACCCTACCTGCGAGTTGCAGTGGAGTTGCGGTGTGTTGGGGAGCCCTTGCACGTCCCGCTGATCCGGGGACTGTCTCCTGTGTTCCTGCCGCTGCCCCTCGCCGCACCCGCTCGCGGATTGAGGAAGGTGGAAGCAGCTTCAAGGCGCTGGGCTTCAGGAGGCGCCGGGGGAAACATCGAACTGGCATTGGCGCTAGCAGGGACTCGAAGATCCAGGAGTCCCTGCTCTCACAGGTGCGCGAGTGGACGCGCCCACCACCAGCCACGCCCCCCGCCTGGCCAGCCAGAAAAGGCGCGAGTCTCCTGTGCTCCCTGGGACCCTACCTGCGAGTTGCAGTGGAGTTGCGGTGTGTTGGGGAGCCCTTGCACGTCCTGCTGATCCGGGGACTGTCTCCTGTGTTCCTGCCGCTGCCCCTCGCCGCACCCGCTCGCGGATTGAGGAAGGTGGAAGCAGCTTCAAGGCGCTGGGCTTCAGGAGGCGCCGGGGGAAACATCGAACTGGCATTGGCGCTAGCAGGGACTCGAAGATCCAGGAGTCCCTGCTCTCACAGGTGCGCGAGTGGACGCGCCCACCACCAGCCACGCCCCCCGCCTGGCCAGCCAGAAAAGGCGCGAGTCTCCTGTGCTCCCTGGGACCCTACCTGCGAGTTGCAGTGGAGTTGCGGTGTGTTGGGGAGCCCTTGCACGTCCCGCTGATCCGGGGACTGTCTCCTGTGTTCCTGCCGCTGCCCCTCGCCGCACCCGCTCCGCGGGTGCCGCTTCGCGGATTGAGGAAGGTGGAAGCAGCTTCAAGGCGCTGGGCTTCAGGAGGCGCCGGGGGAAACATCGAACTGGCATTGGCGCTAGCAGGGACTCGAAGATCCAGGAGTCCCTGCTCTCACAGGTGCGCGAGTGGACGCGCCCACCACCAGCCACGCCCCCCGCCTGCAACGCCCTTGATTTAACGCCCTGTTTGGCGCTCCGTGGGACGCGAGCGGGACGCCGAGCGAAGCCCGAGCAAAGGGCGGGCAGTCTGTGGCAGTCAGGGGCTGTCAAGGCTGGGCTGGGCCACGTCCCTTTCCTTTCTACCAGCTGTGAGTACATACGCCCGGTGTCTGTCCCCGTTCTGTTGCCCAAACCATGTCTACCCGTTCTGGAAAGCTTCTCAGGAGCGAAGGCGAAAGGGGGTCAAATGCTGCGAGCCCTGTCATAGGAACTATGGACCACTTTATCACCAGGGTGGCGGCGGTGATTGAAAAGGAGATTGCTATGTCTGAGCGGCGTCTATCTGAAGTTTACCTCCCCTCAAGACGTTCATCCTTGGGGGCTGCCGCCTAGTCGCTTACACCAGCCAGTGTCCGGGTTCAATCTGGTACCCCTCCTAGTGTGCTTGGTGTTTCCACAGACCCCCCCCCCAGTTGGCTGACATAGAGCAAAATATAGATAGGCAGGAAAACCTGGTCGCTCTTCTACCTATAGTTACAGTGGAAGACGGTGGCCCTAGTAAGCTGTCCACATCATTATCACTTATTCCCCCAAGCGAAGTCATCAGTGATCTTGAGTCCCCAAAACCGCTTGTTCCCCCCATAGTTATATCAGAAGGGGAGTTAGTTGGGGCTTCACCTAACACCGAAATTTCTGATACTAGGCAGGAGTATATGCCCTTAGGTAAAAATCCACGTAAACGCAAAAAGGGTAGGCTAGTGAGACAGGCCGCCCTTTACCAAAGAGTAAGAAAGTCTCCTGGATCTAGTATGAGAACTATAAGGGGTGCGCCTATGCTGAATGAAACTGATATAGAAGGGGCTGTTCTGATCTCTCCCAAGGGGCTAAACCCAGACACTAACACAGCCAAGGTTTCTAAGCCCTCTGACTTAGTAACAGTTGAAAATATTTTGGAGAAGGTATATACCCTCTTGAAACCGTTACTATCACAAGTCAAGGGTTTAGGGGAGAGGATTGACAAATTAGAGCAATCAACCCTTGACGGGTTTCACTCACTCAAAACAACAATTAAACAAATAAACAGAGTGACTGAAAATAAGGACTTGGGTGCAAAGGGGAATGAACAACCAGCTCAGAGAGACCCTAAGCCCCTAACATCTCTAAATAAAGTTGTTCCTAATAGTCCATTAATCCCAACTCCTAAATCTCCTCCCCGTCCCAAAGCAGGACCAAGTCACAAGGGACCATCAACACATTTAGAGCCTGACAAAAATAAGCCTAAGCCTCTTCCACAAAAGCAGCCACAGATAGCTAGTGGTAGAAAGGAAGACTTCCAAAAACCAGGGGCGAGTAGCAAATCCAACGGGTTAACGACAGGGAAAGCCCCTAGGCCTGTAACCCAATCTACTGCCTCACCTACCTCCCCACCGGTCCCCAGTAATCCAGCACGACGGATCCCCCCAGTTAACCTCCCACCAAACTGTCAACCTTTTGTTGCTGTCATGGTTAATGTGCCCCCTTTAAAGGAAGGCCAGTTGGAAAACCATCAATCACTCAAGAACAAGTGTATCCACTGGCTGAAGGCAAATAGGCCAATCCCGCTGGGTGTGGATGGTATCATTCTAAGTGTCCGCAGAGTGGGGTGGGTAGGGCAGGGGAAAAAAACGCAGGAGGGGGATTGTGTAATCATAAATTTCCAAGATCCAAGAGTAGTACCATCGATTTGTACTCCTATCAAAAGTATGGGGGCTCCGGGGGTTAAAATGGTAGTTCTTTCCTATTTTTACCCTAGGCAAATTGTTAGTCCAAATGGAGGAAGTTTAAGTTCCCCTAATTTTGGTCAAAACTGGGCTGGGGTTGTGGGGGGCATTAGGGAGAACCAATCGTGGGCACCAGGCCCCTACTGACTGGAAACAGGGAGCAGAGTAGAGCCAGCAGGAGTACCACCCACCCAAACAAACCTTGCAAGTTGGATAGGAGACTCTATAGCCATTCCACAAGATCCCTGCTCCCCTCAGATGCTTCAGAGTAGTTCTATAGACAGGGGCATTCTGGCGCCCAGCGACACTCCAGCTGTGACGGACCTAGTCTTTAAGGTTTTCAGCTGGAATGTCGCAGGGATTGCAAGAAAACTGGCCCTTCCGGAATTTACTGCTTGGGTTGATGAGCACTCCTTGTGCCTTTTCCTGGAGACATGGAGTTTGGTGCCGGTCCATAGGGTGGGATTTTCCTCCTATTCCTCCCCTGCGCAAGTCTCGGAATCAGGGAGAGGGCGACCTTCGGGCGTCCTTCTCATCTGGGTCGCGGCTTCTTTAGACTGCAGAGTAGTGGAGTTTCCCACAGGTTCCCCGGACATACAAAACATCACCCTTATAGACAAAAGGGGAAGAATTGTTTTAAACGTTTATAATGTGTATGCCCGGGGAACAAAGGGTGGGAGAAAGTCTCCTGTAATATCTCACCTCGAGACCTTGCTAAATAACACCCCATATAAGACATGTACTTTGGTTGCAGGTGATATGAACTGCACGTTCGAGCCTTTGGGCTCGGACGTTTCCCTCGACCAAGATGAGGAGGATGCTAGGCGGGGGATCCCGGCACTGGACATCCCACCGATTAGAAGGTGGACAGAAGTGGCGCTCCAGTTATACTCCCTGAGCCTCGAATTCAACTTAAGGGCAGTCAATGGGAGGACATCCTCGGATAGGGGGGGTGCCCACACTTACAATAGACCAGGGCATACCTCTAGGCTAGATTATATCCTAATAGATGTATACTTATGGTCTTATGTAAGGGACATGCAGGTGGTCCCCTCGACTGAAAGTGACCACAACTCACTCTCCCTAAGTATGGACCAGTGGTGGCAGCCCTTAAGGAAGGACAATATTAATCTGGCAGCCGCACCCCCGGACGAGTCTGAAGTCTCCCCTTGTGGTAGACGAATAAAATGGGCGAAACTGGTTTTATCCGAGGCAAAGGTAGGGGAAATTCAATCCCATTTAAACCATGCGGTAACAACCCTCGGAACCTCCCTAGAAGGGGTGGGTAAAGCGAGTGGGCTTTTTGTCTCCCTGATAGAAGCCTTAACTAACGTGTTTACCTTGCACCCTAAAAAGTCGGGCAATAAAGAAATTAAAAAAACAGTCGATGGTTGGTATACCCAAACATGTAGGGTCCTCAAGGCAAAGTTAGTTGAGGCGGTTACATTTAAATCCCAAAGTCTGATACAGGAAGCAAGGAAGGCCTATAAAAAGTCCCTTAAATCTGCTAGGAGGGATTGGGAAGATAAATTCTGGGAAGACCTGCTCCAGGCTAGTAAAATCAGGGATTCAAGGGCCTTTTGGAATCTCATAAGCTCACGGAATAAACCCGACGCATCTATAAGACCCTGCAACATCCCGCCTCAAAGCTGGGTAAAACACTTTGGGTCCCTATACCTCCCCCCTGATGGGGAACTGAACGTGGGGATGGACCTCACACGAGCAATTGAACCTCATGCCTATGATCTCTTCACTCCCTTAGAGATTGAGGGGGTTATAGGCTGGGTAGCGTCTCGCAAGGCAGCGGGCCCAGACGGCCTTCCGGGGGACCTCATGAGGGCATACCCAGCGGAATGGGGAAGGATCATAACAGCTCTCCTAAACGATATCATGATGGGAGGGGTAGTGCCAGAATCCTGGAAAGGGGCGGTGGTGGTCCCGATTTACAAAAAAGGGTGCAGGGAAACTCCGGGGAACTATCGCCCCATAAGTCTGATAGACTCCACCCAAAAGATAGCTGGTAAAGCTATCCTTGGAAGGATTCTCCATTGGGTGGAGGAGAATAAAATCCTATCAGACTTTCAGGCAGGTTTCCGGGCTGGTATGGGGACAATAGAGCAGGTGTTTAGGCTGGCACTATTAGGGTGGAAGGTGGTGGAACTAGGCAAGGGTAGTCTTTACTTGGCCTTTATAGACCTAAAGACTGCCTTTGACCTGGTCCCCCGGGAAGAGCTTTGGAGGGTGCTTTATGAGTTGGGACTACCCCCTTACATCTTGTCCCTTCTCATAAGCCTTCATGCCCATACCTTTGCACAGGTCCGTTGGGGTAAAAACGGAGAGCTCACCGAGAAGATACCAGTGTCCAGGGGTGTAAGACAGGGCTGCGTCTTGGCACCCACCCTGTTCTCACTATATGTGAACGGGGTGGTAAAACATCTTCAACAAGAACCAGCCGACGCCCCCTGTCTCGGAGGTGTCCGTATCCCAACCCTGCTTTTTGCGGATGACACGCTCCTGATCTCGAAGACACCACAAGGCCTGCAGAAATTGCTAACACGATTTCAGGAGTTCTGTGCTGCAAAAGGATTAACAATAAATGTGGACAAAACAAAATACTTAGTTGTAAATCCACCTAAGAAATTGGGCCGCCCACCTACACTTAATTCAATCCCCTTAGAGAAAGTAGCCGAATTCGATTACCTTGGTATTCGGATTACGGACAGGATGTCTTGGGCAAACCATATTGACAAAATGGTCCTCAACCATAGGAGAGTAGGAGGAGCTCTCATGAGGGAGTACAGGGCCTCACCTAGGAGATCACTTACCCCAGTAATCGACATCTACAAGGCCAAAGTAGTGACATCAGCCTTGTATGGGGCAGAACTCTGGGGCCACTGTCGATTGGATGCCCTAGTGACAGCGGAGAGCAAGCTTTTAAAATCCCTCATCTCCGTTCCGCTGAGCACACCATCAGTACCAGTGTGGTTGGACACGGGATGTAAAAACATCAAAGACCAGGCCCAGCTTCGCCCGCTCCTGTTGTGGACACGGATTTGGAGGGGTGAAGAACTAAAATCCTACGCTGATGCCCTGGGGGAAATAATGAGTCTGGGGGGTTGGGCTAAGATAAGATGGTTAAGTGAAACAAAAAGCTTTTGGAGAACATTGGACTAGGAGACTGTTGGTCATCACGTTCAGCCCCTCCAAAAGAAGTTGTTAAGGCGCTTTATTGGAAATGGACTGCGGAGCGTTTAATCACAAACTCTAACCACTGCAGGTCCACTGCCGCCTTCCTACAAATTAAAGACATTGTGGCCTTTGAACCCTATCTGGACTTGATCACCCTCCCCTTTGACCGAGCCCTTTATTTTAAATTTAGAGTTGGTTCCCTCCCGCTAGGCGCTTTGGTATCGAATTGGTCATTAGCGGCCCGCACTTCTCCCAACTGTGCATGTTGCCCGAGTAAGGTTGAGTCCATTGCGCATGTCTTATTTGAATGCCCGGATTACGCAAGGCCTAGGAGTTTCTGGTTGAAACCACTTTGTCGAAATATGGGCACACGTAGCCATCTAGTAGCCTTGCGTATCCGAAGCACGGACACTTCCCCCCCCTATAGTGTGCGGAACAGCTAAATTTTTAAAGCAGTTTTGGCTTATTCGTTGTAAGAGATTGTCAGTAGCTGTTTAATTCCTTTTTAGATAATTTATAAACGGGCATTTCATGTCCTTTTACCTTTTTTAATGACTTTATACTGGCTTCTTGTAGCAATGTTTTTTTGTACACTGTAATAATTGTATTCTAAATGTGCTTATAAGATATCTTGCATATCGAATAAAAGCTTATGACTGATTAATCCATTAGGCTGTGCTCCATAATACTTTTCAGTCCTTATTTTGTAATATATATATATATATATATATATATATATATATATATATATATATATATATATATATATATATATATATATATATATACACATACATACATACATACATACATACATGCCAGGGCCCTCGCCCGAAGGTCACTGGAGTTTCACCATCAATTGCTCCTGCCTGCGCTCCCCATGACAGTACCTGCACAGCCACTATACTTCACACCAATAAGTGTGATAGTGCAGACTATTTCAAACCCCTAAAGCTAGAAGAGTGGATTGGGTGGTCGATATCAGTCATTTTGTATGTAATTTGAAACTATAAATAACTGATATTGTGCTTATCTCTACATTAAACAGTGCCACCATTTGGAAGACGGTTAAAAGTTCCAGCCTTGACAATTAAGTGCTGCGGCCGTGCACCAGTAACTACTGGCTCAAATTAAGCACTGAAAACACAAACTGATGACAGTGCACTACATTTTAGTGAGGCAAACCCACCACTTTGCAAGGAATCCTAGAGACATTAAAGAACCGCACTGCACTGCATCCTAGCAATATTTATTCATTCTAATCCACTGCAACTTTAGGGTTCTAACAGCACCAAGAAAACTCTTGTTGGTAGATTGCAATTTGAATTTGGGATCAGTCGGTGACACTGGAACTATCAGACACTAGCACAATGTACTGCTTATTTGAGCATACAATACAACTTGAATCTGGCTGGGGCACGACCAATCCTGACACCCGTCCCCATCAAGAATGACTCCCCATCTGGTTAACCCCATTGACTTGGTGTGTCTATCTCTAATGAGGCTCCAAGGTTTAAGGCAGTCCTTAATCCGAAAAGAAGATGGCAACATTTGCCTTGTGTACCCCTGTTTTGAATGCTTTACTTTTCACGGCAACAGTCGATCCCAAAGTTACAGTCTTCTAAATGTTTGTGGCCTGCTAAACCTGGTATTTTGTTTGCCTGAGGCCCAGTTGCCCCTTTGGGCATGAGCTTCTTGACAGTGTTCAGTAGGAGCACAGATTACTTGACTTGTATTCCACTTGAATTGACTTTGTTTCAGATTAATCTGCCCTTATTTTGACAGACTAACCAGATACAAATTTATAATTTTGTATAGAGGATCAGTAGCGTGTCTCGCAAGGGTATATTTTGATTTCAAAACAGGTTCTCTTCCAAAATGCTCAAAGGGTACGTTCATAGACTGTAATACATTATACTTCAGCACTTTGAATAGGTCCGTAGTGTTGAACTGTCACAGAATAACAGTAGCCCGTTATTTCCTGTGAGTTGCCTTCCAGTGAACGGGACAGCAAACATTAGTCAAACTGGTTCACCGACTGCTGACTATACAACTTCATAATTTTTGAACTTTTTAGAACTAGAGATAGCAGCCATTTGTATGTGGCGACTACTCAACCAAGCTAACCGGTCGCATTTAGAAAATGCGCATACCAATCCTAAAATAAATGCACATAAATAAAACAATGTGTCATTATGCCCCTTTAAGATATTCATATTTGACCTCTTTCCGCAAAAGTCTGACCTATTGGTTGGACCAATGCCTGTTTTGATTTGTATAACATTGATGGCTCCTTGATGAAGACCCGCTAGCTTTCCTTCTCACAAACAGATGTGTCCCTCTGGTTTCACAGATATTCCATTCCTTCCTGCAAGAGACTGGTGTGTGCCAAGGTTTCAGGGTGTAGATCTTGCTTCATGGTGCATCCACAGCTGTTTGGGTGGTGAGAAATGGGGAAGAGGCCCTTAGAAAGAGAATTCAAAGGATATAATATGGGGGAGGTGTTGTTTCAAGAGGAAGATGGGCAGGGAGAAGGTAGGGTATCCATCAGGAAAGATAACGATGCAAAATTTGCAGTGGTGGATATCTTGCGGACAATGGTGCAAAACTATAGGTGGGGAACATTTTTTCAACCTCACGTAATGACCCAAGTACTACATATTGTTTATTACAAATCAGAACAATTACCGTCCATTACATGTTTCTACATCTGCGATATTGCCTTATGCTCTGCAGCTACTGGTATTCCATAAGCTCCTTTTGCTGTCACTCACTCAGTGGCGGCTGACATCTATGGGGACGGGGAGCACGCATGCACATACAATTAAAAAATATGTACATAAAACATTTACCTTATTCGACTGTACCTCTTCGCTCTGGATGTCCTTTTCCCTACTGTCGTCCTGACACCAGGAAACTCCCTTGACCAATCAGGGCGCTGCTCTCACCAGCATGAGAGCAGCACCCTGATTGGCGGGAGTGGCCTCAGTCTGCGCTTAACAGTGCTCTTGAGGCATTAACTTTCTCTAACCTAGCTGTCTCAAGACAGCTGGGTTAGAGATGTTTAAAGTGTGCATGTTTGGGTGGCTGTCACAAGACGGCCTGCCAGCCAAAAAGACATGCGCACTTTATAAAATGCATACACAGCCCGCCCTCCTTCCTGCTGCTGTCACTTAGCGGCGGCCCAGCCCCGTCCTGACACACTGTTACCATTTTATTTTTCATCTCGGGGGCATTTAGGTACTCTCACTGGGCCACTTCACACTTTCGCCTTCTCAACCCATACCACTTTTGTCACGGACGTATCTATAACTATGCGCTTGTCTTCACCTACCATCCTTTCGTAATCGGCTCTACCTCTTCCCTCACCCTCTTCTTAGCTGTATCACAACCACACCCTGCTCTCCCTCAATTCTTGCATCTTTTCCCCATTCCACTGCTTCTTCCTCTTATCTGCCTTCCAGAGCCCAGTACTGCATGCTTCCTCAAAGCATGGCCTCAGTTGTGCATCCAAAACCATTACCTGTGCCTTTGTCTGCAACGACAGTTCTCATTGGCTATCCCATCCCTCTGCATGCAGGTGCCCCGTAATCTCGACAACCATTACCTGCTCTGCCTACACCGCTTAAGAAGCTATAATCTCGAGGCGACATGGCCATGACATGTCTCTAATGAACAAATCACGAGAGTTAGAAGAGCAATTTTGCCAGGACGTTTCAATGCCGACAGCGAGGAAATGGCAGCTGGATGTTGACATAGATTCCTACCTGTCCTTTGCTTATTGCTGTCAAGTGGCAGAGTGCCCCACGTGATGCCATCAGTCCGTTTTTACCTTCTAGCCACAAACACTTTGCATTCCATCTGCACCAACATGCAGAAGGGGCGACATTGGTCATTAATGGCCCTTGTTGATCATGGTTGTCTCTGGCAATGTTCAGACACATAAAACATTTGCCTATCTTCATATAAACCCTTTACCCAAACCTATCAAACACTGCAGAGGCTACTGAGACCAAAACAGTTTTAAAGATGTATGCATACACAAGTTAAGCGCCAGGGAAACACGACAGAGTGAAGAGTCTTTATAAAAAGCAAAGAATCATAAAAAATGCACTGCAAAAGAACAAAAAAAATTTGTAAAAAATCTGAATGACTCCCAAGGTGCTTAGGTGGTTGATCAAGACATTAGAAAGTAAAAGAAACACCTGGATAAAGGTTACTTCTAACTTTACTGTGAGGCCACAATACTCCAGGTGAGACCTAAGTAATGAGCGAACACATCAGAAAAAGCCACGCCAACGAGCAGCTAGAAAGAACACATAATCACGAAGGAATACTTTTTTCGACTAATACACATGCATACTTCCATTGGAAGTATGCATTTACAAGTCCCAGAATGAATCCCTTTGCATTCTGGAATTTGTGTTCCCACTTTTTCCACTGGAAGTATGCCAGAATTAGGATCAGTCAGAATACAAAATACTTTTGCTCCAGTTGACATCACTGGATCGTGCTGTGACAATCAACTGGCCAAACTAACAGCTAGGCATGCATTCGCCATTAGTTCACAGATAGGGTTGCCATCCTTCCACTAGAAAAATATTGGCCATTTGTTAACCTTTTAAAATTCTGGAAAGGACCCAACGTGATATAAGTAGAACTGTGCGTGAAATCTCTGTATTCATTTTTAGCATGGCCTTTCCATCTTTGTTTCCTTTAATGATCAGTCAAGGATTATTAAGGCTGTGGTGGAACACATTTTAATGTGTTTCCTTCCTATATTCACTGTTTAAAGGGTGTACTGATAAGGGAAACAAATACCAGCCTTGGGTGATTTTTGTACTGCCAGGGTCATGCCCAGTCATGGCGGGGTCCCGCGTCTCTGCTCCTGCTCTCCTCTGTAGGACTCCAGGAATAGGAAGCACAGCCAGGCTCCCCTGACCAATCACAATGATGAAATGCAGCGTTGTGATTGGTCTGAGCGTCGTGGTTTGGCGATCAGCCAAGAAATGGGGGTATTGGCATGTCTCCACCCAGGCTGTAATGCAGCCTGCGTGGAGAGCAGGGAAAGTGTGCATGACGGTTAGGCGGTCCCAGAGGGCCCGCCAAACAGTTATATGCACTTAGGAGTGGGCATACCACTCCTCCTCTGCCCTGAAAGCAGCCCCAGCCACCCCCATAGCAGCACAGAAACATAAAATGAGAATAACTCAAAGTTATCATTTTATGTTTTATTTATTTGCACTGCTTAAAAACAGTGGGGCGCCACTGGCCATGCCACTATACAACTGGACATGTGGTAACACTATTCAGAGAGCAAGCAGCTCACTTTACATCTCTGGGCCTCAGTTCCCTTTCCTGCTATTAATGAGAGATTTCAGAAGTTATATAATATCTAGTTATTAGCGTTCTACAATGAATGGGCAGCTGGAAATATGTAGACGGAACATATAATACGGAAGCGAATAGACACCATTATTACAACTCAATGTCAATGTTATCAGTATGTTCAAGGAAATGCTGCCTGTGGATTTTGCTTCGGATTCAAGACTTCCTCCAGAAATCCGAGTTTGGTAGGTTATCGCACACCTCAAAATCAGACTCTACACTTTACCTTCAAATGCCTCACAGGCTTCTTTATTACTTTCAAAGCTTGTGTACACATTTATCTTCTGAGAATGAAATGTGTGAAAGTTCCCTGAATACTGGAGCGCCATTGCACAATCTGAGAAACTTTCATTTACTGAAGAAGAAAGTGTCAGGTGTTATCACAGGATGTCTTAAGGTTTCTCATCCTATCTCATCCAAGATATCTCTTGCCCTTCTGCCAAGAGCTGCTGCTGAGTGTTTGTGACACCCCTGCCTTAAAAGATTGCACCTTCCTCATATCTTCAAAAGCTAAATGTTATTTGCAGCAGTGGATGTAAAAATATGTCTGTTTATTGGTCGAAAAAAGTATTCCTTCGTGATTATGCGTCCTTCCTAGCTGCTCATTGGCGGGGCTTCTTCTGAAGTGTTTGCTAATTACTTGGGTCTCACCTGGAGCATTGTGGCCTCACAGTAAAATTAGAAGTAACCTTTATCCAGCTGTTTCTTTTACTTTCTAATTTCCTGGTCACCTACCTAAGCACCTTGTGAGTCATTCTGATTTTTTACAAAATGTTTTTTTGTTCTTTTGCAGTGAATTTTCATGATTCTTTGCTTTTTAGGTCTCGCCTGTCGATGCGCATGCGCATCGAGCAAGCGAGAGTATTGCGACTTATCCACTCTTTATCCACACTGCAAGGAATCGTGGCGATTCCTTGCAGTGCCCGTGACTTTTAAGGTCAATGCGCATGCGCATTGAGCTTATGCGCATGCGCATTGACCTTAAAAGCGCGTGCACGTCCGTCTTTGTTTACCTGCTCCGCCCCCTCCCCTTCCCGCTGTGTCGCATTTCTCCTCCCCCTCCCCTCTCTTCCCTCCGTCTTGTTTTCTTATGGAGGACAATCCCGTCCACCATGTTGAGCGGCGCGGGTCAGGGCCATTATCACAACAAGCGGATGCAACCCGGAGGCTTTTTTTTCTTCCATTATTGCTGCAAGCTGCACTGGGCCTTTGGCTAAACATAGCGGTGGTTTGTCAAAGGGTCATCACCCGATGCCCCCAGCCCATCGCTTGTTTCCCTCAGGCCATCATGCCGGTTCTACTACTCCAGAGTATAATCAGGAAACTCGAAGTTATCTGGTGAGTCCGCGTAACACCGCCGCAACGGTCACATCACTCGTCTTTTCAAACACTAAGGCTAACCCTTTCCTTCATCCTCAGGAATAGCCTTGTGCATGCACAACTGCGCCTAGATTCTCATCGGCACACAAAATAACCGGTCCTCCCTAAGAGCCGCCAAGAATAACCCCGGCGATCTGCTCTGATTGTCTCCCTCCTCCAAGCCTCCCCCTCCTCCCCCGGTAGGACTCCACGCGGTTTGCGTCCCTCGCGCAGCTCACCATCACTGGGTAGAATCACTGCATCCTATGCTTAAGGCACAATACCGTTAATTGCGGCAACATTGACCGCTGTATATGGTTGCCCATATGTTTAATCTCACCACCATTAGCTTGCGATTGTGACTTCTGAAACTTAAATCACAGAATTGTTACCTTGCAGGTAGATTGAACGTTGTGTGTATTTGTTTGTTGGTTAACCTCACCACCGTTAACTTCCAATTGTGACCATCATTACAAAAATGGTGCCACCGCCATGGTTCCACCGCCACTGTCACTCGGCTCGCATTATGACTAATTGTTCGTCCGCTCTTGAAACCTGGTTTTACCACCTGGAAATGTATTGTACATAGATGCCTGTACCGGTTCTTTAATATGTGCTTGAAATTCTCCATCTGCATGACAACTCTTTTACTAACCCACACAGCGCCGGCCCTAAGGTTCAACACATCATTAGCCCACCACTTTTAGATTAAATGTACACTCGTGGTTACCACCTTGCGACTTTTCCAACAACCTTCCACCTCACAAATAACGTGTTCATTGCATCATCCCTCTTTCTCCCGTAAACACGGCACAAAGGATTAAATTCACCGCTATTACTCACCTTCCAAACAGACCATAAGCAGTTAGTCCGGTTGACCATCTTGACTGCTGTGCTCTCCTGCTATGGTTCAGACACTAGTACTCTCATCCCTTGAACCAAATTAACACCAGTTGTCTCTACAATAGTATGCTATAGCTGACCTCACTCACCCTCACCCACCCTCACTCACCCTCACTCTCACTCACCCTCAACCCCTCACCCTCACTCACTCTCACTCACCCTCAACCCCTCACCCTCACCCACCCTCAACCCCTCACCCTAACTCACACTCACCCTCACTCACCCTCACCCACCCTCACTCACCCTCACTCTCACTCACCCTCACTCACCCTCACTCTCACTCACCCTCAACCCCTCACTCACCCTCACCCACCCTCACCCACCCTCACTCTCACTCACCCTCACTCACCCTCACCCTCACTCACCCTCAACCCCTCACCCTCACACAGTGCAATAGGTCTCGGAGCATTTGAGTTAGAGCTTTTAGAATTGTTTATGGCTTTTTTTATTTGTAATTCTTTAGCATTGGCTACAGGAAACAAAAATGCTAAAGATTTACAAAAAAAACCCATAAACAATTCTAAAAGCACTAACTCTAATGCTGCGAGACCTATTGCATTTCCAATGCTTGTTTTTTTAAGACTCTTCAGTCTGTCGTGTTTGCTGTTGCTAAACTTGTGTTTGCATACATCTTTAAAACTGTGTTGGTCTCAGTAGCCTCTGCAGTGTTTGTTAGGTTTGGGTAAAGGATTTATATGAAGAAAGGCAAATGTTTTATGTGTCTGAACATTGCCAGAGACAACCAGGATCAACAAGGGACATTATTGACCAAAGTCGCTCCTTCTGCATGTTGGTGCAGATGGGTGGTTACTGTTGGGGACAATAGCTGAACTACCCTTTATGTGGATGTGTGAAACATGAATGGCCCTGTTAATAGCAGCAAACCAGAAAATCTGACTTTTTACCAGACAGCAACTACACAAGAAGTATGAGAATAAGAGTTGATACAGACACGTTGGCTTGGTGAATTGCACAGTAGCTGCCGAGATAACCAGCAATCTACGGCCCATGAGTCTGAAGCCCTGCATGGCAAACTGCGTCTTCCATCTTTTTAAGGTTGATTAACCCCTTCGATGCTCATGACGAGCTCAGCTCGTCATGAGGCACAGTGGAGCTAGCTCGTCATGAACAATGGGAGTCAATGTTCTTCAGCACAGAGGGAGAATAAGGCCAGCATCGATGGTGTTAATTGATTGACATTAATTTGGGTAATAGTGAATTCGATTATATACAGAACTTAGGACCCAATGTGCTAAATTATATTGCCAAAGCAGGATGTGCAAATTACCCACCGACTATTTTTGCAAGCTGGGGTGCAATATGTTCTGTGTCCAAAGAAGTTGTATCACAAGTTTCCCATCAACAAAGGGTCGCAAAATGACCTTCCTAATGAATATTCTTTAGGCATGTTGCTATATGCGGCCCCATGCAGTTGGCTATGGCCAGAAGGGTGGTTGCCTGCAGAGTACAGCAGAACACCATGCCAGCGTTCATATTCCCAAACAGGAAACCTTTTTTTAAAATATTAAACCGCTATGTACCTTAAAAGGCCATCTGCTGTGTCGTCAGGGGTCTCATAATGGTCCAGGGGTTAGGGGGCTGTGTACTCCCACTGATAACTGCTCACCATGAAGCCAACCAACACTATTCACAAAGGGGACGCTGTCTGCCAGAGGCAGCTTCCCATTTGTGAATCGGATGCCACCCGAACTCAGATATTGCAATCAGATTAATGATTTGTGACCGCAATTGCGTCACAAACCATTGCTACATATTATTTTGGTTTGTAATTAGGAGCACACCCCCGCCTTTCACACCATCTCCTAAATGTCAATCGGAATGAGTCACAGACCCCTTTTGTGAGGCAGAAAGGCTTTTCCTACTCGCAGATCGGGGGTTTGTACATCACACTGCAAACCATAAGATGTTGATGCAGCCACTGCACCACTTTTATCCTTCATCTATACTTTTTTGCTCTGGATTTTAAACTTCATCTATGCATTTTAGGTCTGAGGTTTAATAGTTCTGCTGTCAAACAGACCAATTACTAGCACTTTACATAGAGTTTAATCTGGGTCCACCCCTTTCAACCGTTGTCTTTCTTCAACTACCTCTTACAGCCATTGGTTTGAGATATTGTCAATCACTTCTTGGCTAAGCACAGAAGAATATTCATCTCTGGTCTAAAGATATTAACTTTTTTGGTTGCATTTACCTGCCTGAGGAACTACTTTAAAGCTAAATCCCTCCATGTCTGCTCCTTCTGCATCCGTCGCGAGCTTCTCTCTTTCTCTTGTGCTAGTGTTATATGTGTTAGCGCAGACCTATTGGCTTTGCCAATAGTGTTTTATCTGTTTTTATCCTTATGCAAGCACTATTCAAAATGTGCTCTCCCCAACTGGGCACAATACCTCAAATTTGATCTCACTCACTGCTTTGTAAAGCTCTAAAATAGCTCATAATGTTATGCTGGAAAACCTCTCCACCCCAATAAAGGAAAACCTGAGGTATAAAAGTTAAACAACAAAAAAAGTTAAGTATTCAGAACCGTCTTCAAACTGAATTGGCCATGGATTTGAATAAACTGAAGTAGACGTTGGTTCCAAAGATGGTCACCCAAATGCCCCATGAGTGCTGTAAGCACATGATCTGCAGCACTGAGAGGAGACTTTAGTGCAGCAATCCTGATGACCTGTGCACAGAAAATCACGAAATCACGCCGAAAGGTTGTCCCTATACAATATTTCATGCATTAGGAAAACGAGCATAAAGCAAACCTTCTGCCACATTGGTAGCCAGTGAAATGTTTTCTGTGCCCTGGACACACGGTCGTATTTCTTTCAGCATGCAACCATCTTTCTTGGAATGTTTCGGATCTGCTGTAACTTTATATGTTTACAAAAGTCAACATGGATGGGGCACCATAAAGGAGGCAACCACTCTTGGGGAAGGCGTGTGTAATGTATGTTAAGGTTCCCCCTTATGACACAGTGCTCGGAGTCGTAGTAGAGTTCAACTAGTTTTATTGAACATCAACCATAGCTCAAAAAACTTGCTCATTGCCCACGTGACAGCCAGCATCTCTTTTTCTATGACACTGTATCTTTGTTCTGTGGGGGATAGGGCTCGTGACGCAAAACTGATTGTCTCTACGGAGCCGTTCTCCCTCACCTGTGCCAGCACCGCTCCCAAGCCCTTGTCACTTGCGTCTGTTGTCAGGATGGTGTTCTCTGAGGGATCATAGCCCTGTAACGGGATGGCTTCACTAATGTCTTTCTTCACCATTTCAAATTCCCTCTGGGCTTCCGCATCCCATTCAAACTTCGACTTGTCTCGGATGAGTAGACGCATTCTGTACGTCTTTGTCGCAAAGTGTCTCACAAACCGGCTGTAGTACTCTGCCATTCCAAGGAACGACCGTACCTCTTCTTTGGATTTCGGAGCCTCGGCCTCTTTGATGGCTCTCACGTTCGTCCCTTTTGGCGAAATGCCCTGGCTTCCTATTTCATGTCCCAAATAGGTTACGGAGGGTAACCCTATTTTACATTTGCTCCACTCCGCCGTGAGGCCTCTGTTTTGCAGCACCCTGAGCACCTTGGTCAGTTTCCCATCGTGATCTTCCCTGTTGGTTCCCATGACCAGGATATCATCTTGAAAATACTGGACTCCGGGTATGTCTTTAAATAAGCGATGCATTAATTTTTGGAAGACTGCGGCGGCCGATGCCAGGCCAAAGGGCATACGGCGGAATTGGTAGCATCCAAAGGGCGTTATGAAGGAGGTGTACTTTCTGCTTGCCGGGTGCAGGTCGATTTGGTGGTATGCCGACGTGAGGTCGATGGTGGAGAAGTGGGTGATGCCTTTGGTTTTCGCCAACATTTCATCTATTCTGGGCAGAGGGAACTTTTCCACAATGAGGCACTTGTTGAGTTCACGGAGGTCTACGCATAGACGTACCTTGCCATTGGGCTTCTTGGCCACCACCAGGGGGGCCAACCACTCTGAACCGTCTATGGGCTCTATGATGCCCTGCCTCTCTAGTCTCTGGAGTTCAGCCTGTACAGCCTCCTTCGTGGATATGGGGATGTTCCTGACTTTGTGTGTTACTGGCGTTGCTCCATCTTTGAGTATTATTTTGTGGACAAATTTGTCCAGTTTTCCTACCGTGCCGTCGAACACTTTGGGGTAGGTTTCTTTCCACTCTTCGCCGTTCGTGATGGGCTGTTCTTCCGTCAGGAGGATTTGTTCCTTGCCCCCTGGATCCAGTTTTATACCCAAGTATCCTGCATCTCTCCACCCCAGGACTGAGGGGCCTTTTTCGGCCACGTATAGCTTGCAGGTCCCCGTTCTGCCTCGGAATTCAAATTTCAGTGGTCGGAAACCTATCATGGGAATGGTGTTTTCTGTGTAGGAAATGGCCCGGATGTCAGGCGGATGCAGCTCTGGCCCCACTGTGGGCACGAAGTCTCCTTCCCAAATGGACCGTTGTACTATCGTCCAGGGGGATCCTGAGTCCACTGCCACGTGCACTTTCATCCCGCCGATGAACATGTCTGTGCGCGGTTTGTCTGTGCGTCTTCCCGTCACTTCTAGTACCTGCCCTTCAATGTATAGTACCATGTCGCTGGCTTCCAGGTCTTCCTCCGCTCCGACTTCAGACGGTGCTGACTCGACACACTTCACGGTGGTCCTTCTTCCCTTTTTTCGGCAGACTTTTTCAAAATGGCCGACCAGGCCGCAGAACGCGCATCTGGCGCGAAACGCTGGGCAACGTTTGTCTTGTGCCGAGTGGGCCGTGCTGCCGCACCTGTAGCATGAGAACTTGTTTTCTGTGGGCGTTCGACTTGTCTGTTTCCCTGTCCATCTGGGTTCTTGCTTCTGGTCACCATAGGAACTTTTTTGTTTGTGCATGGTCGGGGCTTCGTCGATTTTGTTGACCATTTGTTTCTGTGTGTTTTCTCGTTTGGCCGCGTCTGCGCAGCGCTTCGACATCTCTGCTTTTTTCACCATGGCTATGACGTCCTTAAGCGATGTTTCGCTTTGTGCCCATAGTTTGTCCTGGATCGATTTGTTGGTGGTGTGCATCACAATTAAGCATGGGCGAATTTTGCGAATCTCGCGTTCGCGAATTTTGCGGATTAGCGAACTCGCAATCCGCAAAATCCGCGAATTCTCGCGAATTTGCGGATTTTTTTTGTGTGTTTGCCCGGGTTTCTGCCAGTTCGCGAGGGTTTTGTACAATTTCGCAATTTGCAAACTTACCTGTCGGGTCGCAAGTTTCGCGAACTTGTTGTTTCTACGTGTCCAGCCTGTTTGGGACACTCTTCTTCACCACTGCCACTCTCTGACTACTCATGCCACCCTCTGGCCCACCCATGCCACCCTCTGTTTCATAACAGCACCCTCTGGTTGTCCAGTCAGTGTACATTATTGTGGCAACGCAAGCACACCTTCCCTGCCTCAAGTGACCTGAATTAATTTGGGGCTGATTAATGTGTCACAGAATATTTTTTTAGCTGGCACCTGCTTCCTTGGTGCTTCCTGATTAGTGATCTTTTGCACTTGCTAAGTGCTTTCATTGTTGCAAAATTAGTTACAACACCTGCCCTGCCCCAACTGACAATAATGAATTAGGGGTTGATTAATGGATTTGAACTTCCAGCCTGGCTCCTGCTTGTCTCCCTTAGCTGTAATTCAGGACCTTTGTGGCATATGTGTAACTATTCTGAGGTTTAGAGCAGGGTCACATAATAGTTGCAACTGGCAACTGAACTCTGGAGGGGCCCCTCAGGAAGCACTACAGGAAATGGCTACTAATGATGAGCCTGAACTTTTGAACCTGGTAAGTAGTTTCAGTTTTGCTAAGATCGTATTTCTGCAATTTTGCACTTATTCGCGGGGCGCGAAGTTGTACTGGGAAGCCGCGAACTCACGCGAACAGTGCGAGCAAAATCCGCTGCTCGCGGATTTGCGGATTTTGCGGGAGATTCGCAAATCTCGCGGATTGCGAATTTACCGAAAATCCGCAAAATCCGCGAGCGAAACGGATTTTCCGCCCATGCTTAATCACAATCTGGTCTTTTATGTACTCATCTTGCAGTGTTCCGTACTTGCACGTGATGGCCAGGCGCCACAGAGCGGCTACGTAGTCGTCGATTGACTCCCCTGTTTCTTGTTTCCTTTGTTGGAAATTGTAGCGGTCTATGGAAACGCACACTGCCGGACGAAAGTGGTTATCTAGATCTTCCAGCGCATTTTGGAACACATCGTCCTCTGTCGCTTCGCGTTCCTTAGGAACTATGTTGGCGAACACTCTCACCCCCTCTGGGCCTAAGTTGTGGAGCAACAGTCTCTTCTTTCGCGCTGGGGCGTATGGTCCTCCGTTCTCATCTTCGAGTGCTTCTATGTAGTTCCTGAAATATTCCCTCCAGTCTTCCCATTTCATTTGGGGTTCACCTGGCCTGGGTAAGAAGGGGATGAGTGCCATCAGCGCGGATGATTGGTTCGCCATCTTGGGTACGTCTTTTGGCGCTTCTGTCTGGGCCCTGGGGTTATTCGTTGCACTGGGGCCTTCTGCCCTAGTTGCAGCGTCTCCTTGGCTTCTGGGACTGGCTGGGGTGTTGTCCTCTGCGCCTCGTGGAGGGTTGGAGTTTTGTTCGCACTCTTCTGGAGTCTGGACAGTGCCTTTAGTTGCCAGCGTGCAGGCTGGGGGACCCCTCTTCTCCGGGACCGCACTGACCTGAGGTGTGGCCCGTGGCTGGTCCGCTGCCAAGTGGTGGTGGTGCGCTTCTGCCGCGCTCTACGATTTCGCGTTGCTGGTGCTTCTCGTCCGTTGATGTCTCGACGAGGGAAGTTCCTCTCCATCTCCGGGACTCGACTCTCGGTTCGGCTGAGCGTGCACAGTGGGGAAATCCCAATCCTCGTCGCCACTGTAATGTATGTTAAGGCTCCCCCTTATGACACAGTGCTCGGAGTCGTAGTAGAGTTCAACTAGTTTTATTGAACATCAACCATAGCTCAAAATCGTTAAAGAGCGCCGAGCGTCTAGCTATGTGCTGCATCGGTCACCAATGGCGCTCACACCTTCGCGCCTTTCTTCTTATACTCTACGCTGCGCACGCGCCTCGCTCTTGTCCATAGCGTGACGCGTCATCGCGTTCACGCTCGTAGACTAGAGCGCAACACCACAGCGTGATTCCCTCCCAATGTGATTGCAGTTAACCTGAATGAACAAGATTTCCAGCATATGGTTATTTGTGTAGTCATCCTTCTTAGAGGGAAAAGCACTGGTCTCCAATGAAAAGCAAACATTGGTTTGCTGGTTATCATGCAGGCTAGTGGTGTTCTTTTTATTTGGATTCCTAAAGCAACCACAAGAGCTCTAATAACCCAGGTGGCCATGAGCAGTATGCCAAACCTAGCTTCGCATAGTAAAACAAGTGCTCTTTAGCGCCGAGACGCCCTTGGGCATTTGTTCGCGCTCTACAAATTGCAATAATAAATAAATAAATAAATAAATGTGCTTTGTACTGCTCTCGTGTGCTTTTGTACTGCTCTTTGACAATAAAAAAAAAATCACAACATTACGGGTAGTTAGTTGTTCAGGCTTGCCTTATGTGAGCATGCTCATGGTAAACTGCAGATTGTGGTGGTGGTGTGAGTTTTATTTCTGCTTGCCAGTCTTATCTTTCAATCACTCTATGCAGATTTTCTTTAATCATTTGCTCTCAAAATGTTAAACGGGTAAATCAGCATCGTCAGACGCAGACAGGAGCATAAATGTTTTTCTGTTATCGCTCGCATCTGCTATTTTTAATTTGTTTTTCTTGCACCTAATTATCCGTGGGACGAAGACATCTCTGCTTTGTGTCATTATCCATGTAGATGCAGGGAACATTAGCGAGCTGCACAGCCATGACACTCGCCTTGACGCCATGACAGAGATGGATCTTACCTTCTAGAGGTAAATGGCAGGAGACGCCGATGCGGTGATGGTAAACAAGGCGGACCTTCCGGGGCAGCTCAGGTGCTAAAAGGACTTCTCATTACTCTTGTGTTCCTATTTCACTTGGGAATTAGAAAACAAATCTACTCTGAATTGTTCAACACGTCCAACATAGTAACTTTTGCTTTTTTGGGCGGGAATGCGATCCTCCCTCGAGACAATACATTGAGGGCTTGCTGGGCATTATTGGGGACCTACTGGCTTTTTGGAAATCGCCTCACTTTCTGTAACACTCTAAAACCTTTCCTCTTTGAGTACATCAGTTAGTTCAACCTAGGTGATGGCCAGAATGCTCGCCATATTTGCCCCAGGACGTCTCTGTTTCAGAACGGATGAGGTAGCAGTCCAATAAATCTAGTTTTGGTCCTCCTAAACCATGTCACATTGAGTCTCTAAGCCCTTCCCGAGGAAGCCCTTCGAACCTGGTCCCCCTTCTACTAACAGGAACCCAAGGATTTGCAGGAAAGATGTGGCTTTCCAGACATTTGTCTGCTCAAGTCCCTAACGTCTTCCACTTCAGAGATCAGCTCAAGAAGGTGGATGTGCAGCTGTCTAGAGCCAACATCCAACTTATTCATATTCATCTCTGGATTAAAAATGGTCTTATTCAGCCTGACCAATTTTTTGTCCCTCTCATGTGTATTTTTCTCAATTTCCTCAGCATTTCTAGAATTACCAATATAGAAGTTAAAGCCAGGGTGTCATGAACCCCACTGCACCTTCTTTAGTGCCTTAAGCGCGGTAGGGGTTGCTACCTCCTGAATGCATGCTTTACGTGGTAAATAGAGCTGATGCAAGACGTTTTTTTTAAAAACCGTACAATGTTGAGAAAAAGTCGCCCACTATTCAATTTCTTTTTTCCTTTGGTCTTTTTGTCTTCCCCATACTTACCAAAGAGGCTGACATTAGGAGAAGTTCAACACCTCAGTCACACAAACTAAAGGTCTCTTCCAGAGGGATAAGTATCTTAATAGAGGCAGGGATTAAGTGTAGAGGTCTGATGTACACAGACAGCAGCAGTTCAAATGGGCCGATTTTACATTTTTGATTGCTAGGAAATAATAGAAAATGTGCAAACACTTTAGCTTAGCTTGTTTTTGCTTTGACATTGACAAGTAACTCGAGCTGAGCCAGACAGAGCCTTCAGTTTCTTGCGTACCTCAAGTAGAGCACCGCCACAGGTGTGGGGATGCCAGTGGTTACATCACCGGATATGCGGGGGGGGGGGGGGGGGGGGGGTTATAACTACCGCTGCTGTCTACTGCAACACTTCTCACTCCATGTTTAAAAAAACAATTTAAGGGAAGCCAGTGCAGGCCTAAAGTCGAGTTATTGACTGAGCAAGGAAAGAAGTGAACGTCACTGATTCCCTTCTTTTATTGACAGGTGGTAGATGCTTGGAAAACATTTACTTCAACAGATAAAGTGCTTCAGAGGGGGCACCAGCCACGGCCCGTGGAGGGAGTTTCGGTGGGGCGGAGAGGCAGGGCGGGGGAGGGGCAGGGTGGGAGGTGCTAAAAACTGGAGTATGAAGGTAAGTAAACAATAAAACCAATTTCGTAGCGTGCCCTGCATCGCAAAATGTGATGCAGGGCGCGCTACGAAATCCATTTTATTTATTAAATTGTTTACTTACCTTCAATTATCCATACTCCAGTTTTTAGCCCCCCCCCCCCACCCTGTCCCTCCCCCGCCCCACAGAAACTCCCTGCACGAGCCGTGGCTGGGGGGCACAGGAACTAATCGTGCCCCTCTGATCCCTATAGCTGGCTAGGGGGAAATGCCAAAGCGAGAAGGAAAAACTATGTGGTCTTCCTTGAAATAGTCACGTCGGATTTATAAAGCGCTGCTTATCACCCGTGAGGGCATCCGTGTGCTGAGGGTCATTGTGATTCAGGTGGGATTAGTTGAACAGCAGTGTTCATCCAGAGCAAGACCTGCGACATGGGACCATGATTGAACAGTGTTTAGAACGAGGCGTGACGCAAGCAGCAGTGACGTGGTAGGGCTCTAGAGCAGGTCTTTGGCCCGATCTAGTCAGTGTGAAGGAAAGAAACACTGTGCCCTCTGCTACATCCCTGGAGGAGACTTCGCATGGAGGAGAAATTCACTCCTGTGGTCACCTGACGAGCACATATCACAACACCAAGAGTAGACAATTACTTAACCCTTTGCTTTGAGGGAATTCGGTCATCCGTCACAGGTTAAAAGTACTCCTGTCTAGAATTGGAAGAAGATCTCACTTCACTCTGAGGAGGCAATTACTTCACCCCCTCAGTTGAAGGTTACACCAACACTCCCAGATGAAAAATACTCCAGCCTTTAATTGATGGAAGAGCACGCAGGAGTCAAAGGAAACGGTGAACCCAGGCTTTTCACAACGAATGCAAGCTGCGCAGGAGGCGGCGTGGAGAGAGCGCGCCCCTTCCGCGGCCCTGGATGGGCGCAGCTGGACTCCGTTGCTCCTCGGCCCTAAGAAAGCCCTCCAGCTTTGCAGCCCAGAGAGCGGCTGCAAACGACCCCGCGACAAATCTGTCTGAGAAAAGAAAAGAAGAAAAAATCATACAATACACTATCATAGAACCAGGCCCTTGAATGTGTCTGTTTCAGTAGCCATGGCAACATTCATGCTTGTGGACAGGCAGGTGCTGTCTGTGATGGTGATCTGCACTCTTCCAGGAGTCAAGGCTCTGAAGCAATCAAGATTTGTCTGATCTGTTCAGTGACAGCCCAAACTGCCACCTTAGTCAGGGCACAACAAACACACCTGAGCTATGCACACACCCAGAACACCGCCAACACAACCAGGTCCCAGCCAGCGCCGTAAAGAACCGTGGAGATGAGCTCGAAAGGCATTCAGGGGGTGGCTCCCTGTGGTCTACTACAAATCCATTCCTCACCATCCGTGGCTTTCGCGATTCTGTTTGTGAACATACATCCCCTACAGTTCCGTGCTGTGATGCGATTAACGTGCGTTACAGGGGTGAATAAAGTCTGTCTTCAGGCAACTGGGTTTTAGACGTCAGACAGCGTGAAACAAACAATCTTATCCATAAAAAGGAATCAATGTGAAGCTTCAAAAATCATCAGGCTTCGAGTAAAGCCCTAAGAGTTGCAAACTGTGGAAACACGAATCTCAAGGAACAATTTCTCAATAGTGCAGGCATAGTATTCCCTACCTTATAGCCAAGCGGTTATCAGCTTGTATTAGTGTTCTGTGAGGTTGTGTTGGATGTATGTGGGTCTATGTGTATGGCGTGTGTAGATCTGTTGATGTGCTATAGTACTCTTTAACTATTTTACCCTGTGATTGTAGCTCTAGTTTCGTCCGTAAAATCCTGTTCATCATTCTAGATTGCTACTTAATGGAATCCCCATGTGATGTTATTGTGCGTCATGGAACCCTGGAGCTTTTACTTATGGTTGCCTGCGAGGATTTGTCGCTTGTCTATCATATAATGCTGGTGACGAGGATGGGGTGCCTGCACTGTTTTGATCCAGATCTTTTCCTCTAATCTAACCTGTAATACCGCAGAGATGGTTAAAATCCTTGTTTAACCCCTAGGCAGCTGTGGAGCGGAACAGTGGGTGCTCCCTGCAAAGGAAAGCGTAAACTCAGTGGCTTTGGAAAACCTAAGGCCACCTGTATTAAATAATACACAATGCATGAAGCACATACCATAAGTGCAAAATTAATGTTCATCATTTTCGTTGTCAAAACCTTGAAAACAACCTTTTTCTAAAAGTGTGCAAAAGTGCTATATTGCTAACATTAATTTTTAGCCCTATGAGTTCTCTGCCCCTTTGGAATAGTCCTTGGCCCAAAAAAGTTCTGTCCTAGTCCAGAGAAGCTCCTCTTCCGCGCGATCTGATGGACTATGCAAAGGTCACCAACGCTGGTGTTGCAAACTGGCCTTCTGGCACCAACTGTCAGCTCTAAACCCAGGGAAAATTATTGTCCTCATTTTTAGTCCTTGTTGTCTGGTTGCAGAAGACCATTTATGATTGGCTTTTTTGTCACTCTCATTCGCTCGCCACTTATTCAATGGTTTGCCTTTCACTTCTTTTGTTTACACCTTCCATGAGAGTGCATGTGTGTTCCAGCTCTCTCCCGCTTGTTCTTTTAAACCCCCCCCCCCACCTCACCCGACCAAGTAGCCACTCCTGCTTTCAATGTTGCGCTCTCCTTCCCTGCCCCATGCTGCTCTGGCCTTCAAGTGCTGATTTTCCTTTCCTCCCCTTCTACCTTAATTTTTATTTGATCTTTTCCACTCTCCATTGCTTCACCCTTTCTCGCCCCCCCCCCCACCCCCCCATTTGGCTCCTCTATTGGGATATTTTATTTTATTTTAACTTATTTGGAGGATGCTGCAGCAAATTGTTGCCCTTCAACATTATAAAAAAGCGCTTTCGTGCTACTCCAGTGTCTTTTTTTTAATTACCAATCCATTATGGATCAATAAACAAAAAAAATGGTGCAGAAGCATGACAATGCTCGCACATGCTTGTGTGATGATGCATGTGTGCACATCAGTCCTCACGCATGTACGCACTTGGTATTCTATGGTTGTATCATCGTGCCCTAAATTTGTCTTCCATCCAATGCTGCACAGCATCAACAACAAGTCTATTTTAACAGAACCGCACCAGAAAAACTTTGCTGCCAGTCAATAAGGCGATGCTGCCCAGAAAGATGCAGGGCCCGACCAATCCCACTGTGTAAAAAAGGGGTTCCATCGGGCTCCTGGTTCTTGGGGGCCCTGAATCACTTGTCATCCTTGGCCTGAAAGTGACTGGGGTGACAAGGTCCCTCCACATTCTTCACAGGTGGCACCTCTCTGGGGAAGATGTGGGCAGGGTCCGTCTTACACACCCACCTACATTTAGAGTTCCATAATACTGCCCACGCGGGGCAGTGGGGTTTCAGTGGGTGCCATATTCAGATCATGGTGGTGCTGAGTCAGGCTTTGGTCCCATTATCTTTTGTAAATTGATGAAATTCGCGTCACTTGGTTGGATAACAATGGCACTTAGTCTTCGTTGTTAGTCCTATATAAAAGGTGACTGTGCAGAGCAGGCACCAGCACTTTTCCAGTGAATTTTGGCATAGTGGGTAGTGTCGGTAATGCCACGCGTGCAATATTCTTAGGGGCACAAAATTTAAAAATGTTCTTAAAATCTAATAGATGTGCTTTTGGGTAAGGGTCTCAATATTGTTCTGGTGGAAGGGACTCCGGAGGTGCTAACGGTCCAACCCAGGTGCTGGCAACCCACGCTCCACCGCTGAGGTTTGGGACCGTCTCGCTCTGTCATCGTTATCATAAACAATGATATGAAAGCAGCTAGGGCATTTACTGTGTCTGCTTTGCCACTGGTCTCCAGAGCAGCCTTATGGAAAGCACTTTGAAAAATTCTGTACATGTGGAAAAATTTTCATTGAAACTTTCAGAAAAGAGGTTTGGGGAACACACATCCAGGTAATTAGGTCAGCTTAGCAGCTGAATCAAATTTTCGATGCTCGTGTTTCTAGTGGTAAAGATTTTCTGTAGTACTCCAAATGTATTTTCTGGCATTCCAGTTCAGACAGTGTGTTACAACTGTGAATGTATTAAAAGTAAAATATTTTGGAACAGGTGGAGCACTAGAAGAGATGTGCGTTTAACCCTTCATTTCCCAATTAACAACATTTTTCGGTCAAGGGGAAATCATTTAATTTCCTTCACCTTGAGTCCTCTCACTTGCTAAAATCGGGAGCTTTCAGAGGGTGCTAGTTTTGAATTTGTGCTAGAGATGTGGGATTTGTTATGTAGCGCTGTGTGTGTCTGTGGGGATTGGGTTAAAAGGGGTGCAGCACAGACCGCAGCCTAAGTTCTTGGTGTGGAAAAGGCCGCTTTATTGCAAACAGGTGCACCTTTCATTCTCCTTGTCCAGTGCCGTACAAAACTAAACCTCACTAAATATTATCCTCCTACCTTACTCCCTCCCCTAAAATTGTTCCCTCTGCAAAACTTCTTAACCTTTCTTCACCTATCTATCTATGTAAACTTCCTATGCTCTTTCCCCTTCCTGCGTGCTCCTGGAATGACCTTCCCAACCAATAAATTGTAACTGTAACTGCTGTACCAACTATACCCAGGAAAAACGCCCCATCACAACATAGCCTCACCTGCACCTGTTGCAAGCGACAACCAAAGTACATGCTTCCCCCCCAATGCAACTGTTCCCAATAAAACTACCCAAATTTGCTCAATAAAACTAAAAGCTGTCTCCACCCCCACAGAGACTTCCAGAAAAAAAAACTTTACTTTGGGGCGGGACAAAAGCTCCCACACTACTTCCCTCCCTCAACCGGCTGTCGTGTCACTACCACCGAAATGGTGGTTAGTGACCTAACATGGCCGGCTAAATACCTGCTAGCCCAACGCCAGCCCAAACTAGCCCAAGCCGCCCAAACTAAGCCCAGAGACAGCCGAACAAGCCCAACTGGGTTCTGTCTGTCCCCCAGCCCAAAATCCCCTAGGCAGGGCAGGCCTCCCAGTGGTCGCCCCCCCACCCAAAAGCCCTAGTGTGCCACTAAGGTGCAGGCCAGCTGATCAAAAGCTGCACCTGTCCTTGATGGCATAACATAGGACCCGCAGACCCCGCGCAGGGAGGGTGGTGAGTTCCAGGGGGGTCCCTCAGCACAGTACCTTGGCCTGAGAGCTCCTGCCTGAGGGCGGGTGCTCCATGTAGTTTGTGGGGGAGTGGGCTCACAATGTGTTACGCTAGAGCCCGCTATGTGTCTCTGCGGACGGGAGGTGGAAGCCCCCAGCCCAGCATGGCATCCCTTAGGATGGGTGACTTTCCTCCAGGTGCTTGGAGGAGCTTGCAGACTGGCGGGGAGAAGTGAGCGCCGCCTCGTCACTTCATGTCCTCGCGCAGCAGGCCTCAGGCACTGCCGGGCTCCGTTACAATAAGGCGCTGGTAAACAGCATGTTTTCACTTAAATCTGGAAATAGCTGGAAGAAACGAGTAGCGCTGTTTGTCTGTGTGCTGAGGGATGATGGCTTGTTCAGAGTGAGCTTGCCTCGGGGCCTTTGTGCGGCTCCGAGCACTTCAGCACGCCTGCCCGAGACCGGAGCGTGTTGTCCCTGGAAACGTGCCTCATCGCTTTCCAGGCCTTCCGCACGCGCGGCCATCCTCTGCCAGGCTGCCCCATGACATGGCGTCCTCTAGCACGATCAAGTGGGAGCAGCTGTTTTTAACCACATTATTGTGTTTTATAAGTCTGCTGTAGTCGGAAATCCATGCCCGACATGGTGCCCCATACCGGGAATACACCAGCGGACTACAGAGTACCGAATGAACATTGGGAAAGTGCCTAGAACTAAACTCCATTAGTGTTCCCCGAATCACAAATGGTGCCTGATTTGTAGATGTGAATGTACAATCTGATTGCTTGTAAGCCGAGGTTCTTATGAGTTATAGCTACCTGCCTTACTGGGATTCTCGTAAGCGTTCTGACTTTCACATAAGTAGGCCTGAGCGGCATTCCATGACCCCAAAAATCTTCTGCGCTACGCAGAGTTCTGCAAGCGGCGGAGTGCGTTAGGTCACGCCGTCCGTGCCGACTTTTAGCACCAGGTGTTTGTCCCAAGCTTTAAAATCAGCGTAAAATGGTGCTCCTTCTTTTAGTCATTCGAGTAGATGTTCTACTTAGGCAGTAGCTTCCTCAGACGCAAACAGAAGGTTTATCAACACGAGCGGTAGTGACCATCACCGACTGCCATCGGTAACCATCCTGCGAGAGGTGGGCTGGAGTAAGATTTTCCTCGCACACACGCAATCCCCAACTTAATATTGGTGAGCGCTAGCAAGGAAAAAACTCAGCCACTACGTGGAGTGGAAAAAACTCTACAAACTTCACGAGCGGAGCGGAATTTCACACCCAGGCCTACACATAAGGTATGCACGCTTCTCCCTACTCAGGGTGCTCCCAGCATTCCACATTGGTTGCAAGAATGGGATATCGTCTCAGCAATAGGACAGTTGGTGACCTCTCCATTGCATATTCTACTATGGATAACAGTACAGTTTTAGAAGATAATGTTCCAATTATTCGATGAGAATTTCTTTATATCACAAAAGACAATGAAGATGTTATGTTACGCGCTTTATATCTGCTGACAATGACCCGCGCTCCAAAAGCTGTGGACCTCCTAAGTCTGCTGTTGCAGAGGAACTTGTCATATGCTAATTCACAGATGGGAGGACATATCTGGGACCAGAGTGCAGATGCCTGTCACTTTCACAGGTCGGGACGTGAAGGGATCCTAAGAGCTTCAAACTAATGTGGCAACAATTTTAATAGTCGCCAGTGACCCAACGTGGTATGACAACCTCTTTAAACAAGCATTGGCAGTGCCAATAAATCGCGCCTAATTGACCTGATGACTTTGCCAATACTCCTTGCCCATACTGTACAGCATAAGCAAAAATCAAATAGTTTTTTGCCAATACTGTGTAGTATCAGAAAGAAAAAGGGCACTAAGAGGTGCCCACTTCACTCACGTCGTTCCCTGGGTGCGGAAAGGTGTGATGACTAATGGGCACCCAGGCATCACCATGCATGCATGCATGCCTTGGGAATGATGTGCATGGTTATATTTACAGATCAATGTTAGCACACACCCAACATTTGGTTCACTAAATAAAAAATATGTTCAGTTTTTGCACAGACGAATGGCCTGTCAGCAAATGGCTTCTGCAAGGCTGTCAGAAAATAAAATAAATACAAATAGGTTAGATATCTGCAAGGATTCAGGGAGCACCAGAGGAGTGGGTGGAGGGATGCAGTAGGGATTGAAAGGGGCAAGGAGCCAACAGAGGCATTTGAGGCAGTGAATGGGGGAAAAACTTAAAAATGCTGAAAAAGAAAAGGCGGTGGGATAAGCAATCGATGAGCATGGGGGAGGGATGAGGTAGCAACAAAGAGCATGCTTGATGGATTAGATGTATCAAGCAGTGCACAAGGGAGAGCTAAAAATCATGCACTCTGATGGAGGGCTGAAAGTAAAGGGAAAAAAGAAACTCCCTGAATGTGAACAGTGGAAAATTCAAGTCACACAATCAAAATGGTAACCAGGCTATGCTACAGGGAAGGGGCCAATACAAGAAGGGGAAGGCAAACCATTGAATAAGAAGCAAGCCAATGAGAGTGGCAATAAAACTAGTCGGTGGAAAGCAATGGGGTGCTACAGGCCCACTGTAACGTTATGGCATGGTCCACGAGAGGTTTTCCCTGCAGACATCTAAAAGCTGCCTTGTAGGCAAAGCCTAAAAAACATCACAAACAAAAACATTACATTTCTCATCAGAGCAAATAGCTTTTCATAAGTTAACAGTCTGATTACCCAGGAAACTGTGGCAATGAGCAAAAATATTTTTTGAGTAGTATAATTGTCAAGTGAGATATTGGGGATGATAACTGTCCAGTACCTGGGGCAATCAAATTGGAATTACAAATGATAGACGTTTTTCATCTGTACTCACTGATCTGATAGAGGGTGAGATGACTGATAGGTAGTGGCTTTCATACTATATTACATGTGAGTGGATGATTTTAGAGGCTGTTAATGTCACATCATTTGATTTCTGAAAATTATGAATTTGGTCTAATTAGGATTACAATTGAGAAATAATTTAAAGATTTAGAAATCAAAAGTACAAATTAGCCTTCAGATTTCAAATGAAATTGTGTATTGCAAAAGTGATTGAAATTCCAATTGCTCATTTGGTATTATTGTTGCTCACTTGGAATCCAGAGTAAACCAGGTATGTTTGTAAAATATATAAATGGAAACTGAGAATTCTGCTTCAGTCTCCTTAAACTTTGGAAACATCCAGATGTCTGAAATTGTCCAAAGAGGCACCATTTGGTCCAATAAGATTTTCCCCAATCAGAGTTTGCTCACCCCTTGCATCACATTCACCGAAGACGTGCCGGATATTTGGTAGCAATGTACAGGTTTGCATGCTGTATCCCCTCCACTGAGTATAACTGCAGACCTCTGCAGATGGCAGGCCTTATTGTGGGACTCTGGTGATGTGAAGCATGCAATGTGAGTGTCTTGGGAAACTGCTCGAAGGTTTTATAACCTCCTGCGAAATAAAAGGGCTTGAAAGCACTTTGGTCGTTTTGAAATGTGCCAGTAGTTTTTACTTCACTACTCCTGCTAGAAGACAGTTCCATGCAATATTAACCTTTCCTCAAAAGGGAAATTTGTTTGGTTGCCTTACACATTTCCCCATTTCCTGTGGTCACCTTAACCTAGAAGAAGCACTCTTCTCGATGATTCTCATCACTTTTACCAAATTAAAACCCTTTAGCTAAATGCTCCACCCACTTCCAGCTTGAGTGGCAGCCTGGAGAACACAGATATGCTGAAGAGAAAGGCTAATCTGAAAATATGTGTGTGCATTAGAGGTGTTGGTACCTAGACACTGCTGAGCCAGAAGGGGATCAGGGGAGAAGGCCCCATGCCCAGGACAAGGTAGATTTACTGTCAGCATTTAGCTACTTACCATCACTTTAAGATGCACTAATTATCTTTCTCAAACGAAATGTGCATCTCTAGGCTGGGTTAAATCATAAGGTTGATGAATGGAGTGTTTGAATGAATCCCAGTCACTGGTAGGCCCTCTGGGTGCATTTCTTTCTTTTGTGTCACTGTGCAGGCCCTTCGTTTCCACAGGGTGCTGGATTATGCGCTGCTCGAAGACCTGTTGGATGGTCAGACAGGAGTCTATGATTGATCTGGAATGTTAATTCAGGTTAGGAGTGGTAATGCACGCACACTATGGCTTTGATGTAAAAATTCTGACTATGGCGTTTTTTATGTTTTGACTGTTGTAACTGAGACCTTACAATTATTCTCCAACCAAAAAACCTGGTCTTGGTTCAGAGTGTGGCATACTCTTTGCTGTGAGGCCCTCCTCGCGGGAGGGGTCCCCTCCTATTCAAATGCACTGAGTATCTGCAACAGAGTGTCCGTTCTCAGAAGAATGGTGCATCTAAGATGAAACGCACCACAACAGTGTGAGATCCACACCATTGCAGGCCCTCACGCTCAATACACCAGTTCAGGACACTGCCCACTAGTGCCAGCTTCTCTCACCGCCCACTAGTGCCAGGTTCTCTCGCCACCTGGTAGCACAAGCTCTGACACTGCCCAGTAGCTCTGTCTACTAAACTGTCCACCTGTCCATGCTCCAAACACTGACCACCGGTGCCAGCTTCAGACACTTCCCACAATAGCAGCTTTTCACACTTTCTGCCAGTGCCAGATTTCTACCAGTGCCAGCGTAAAACTTGTCCGCTCCAAGGACCCAGGACCACAGTGCAACACACCAACACAAAATGAGGTCTTGCCTAGGACACACGTCAGGTATGCGCATGGTAACAGCTGCTGGTGCACTTTCCTCCCAAAGATTACAATTTACACACACCACAGACCTTGGAAATTGCTGGGCGTGAAGATTCTCCCGGAGGATTTCTTCCTTGTTCTGCCACAAAAAGGAAAAGTGGAATCTAAACACGAGTCTCAAAGGTGTTTTTCGGAGATTGTCGCAAAAAGAGCCTGCGTCTCAGAGCGCCTTTTTAATGCAAATGGGTCCGTTTTATGTTCTTTTATTTCATTTTTCAGCCTCACTGTTTTTCCCTCTGTCCTTTTAGTTTCTCTTTATTCTCTTGCCCCTTTTGCTCATGAAAATGCATTTTCCGGCTGCCGCTCTTTGAGTTCTGCCTGCTTGGGTAAAAAAATAATACATCACAGACTCCAAGAACAAAAGCTGTGGACAAGTTTTAAGATTTGATCTATGTTCCTTTTTCACCTCCCTCCTGCCTCAATTAGCCCCAGCTATTTCAGTGCCTGGAATAACTGTAGTTTCAGGTTAAAAGAAAATTATCATGAGCTGCTCACAAAGCAGGCCTTTATGGCTGTGACTGTAGCTGTATGACTTCTAAATGAAAAGCCTTGTGTAGATTTCTTAGAAATACCAATTCTGTATTAACAAGATATAGTTATATAGTAATTTCAATGTACGCCTGCATATTGCTTGCCTCTCCTGCTCCACCCTTCCATAGTAGTGCTCTGAATACCCCACAATTCCGAGGTAGGGTTTACATCACACATAAACGTGCAGCATTTCTTTAATTGTGTCCATTTCAATAGCAAAAGGGTTTCTCTTTTGCAAAACTTCCTATTGAATAGTGAACGTTTGTATTTCGCCCTCTCCTCCCCAAACAGGAGTACTCTTATCTCTTTTACAGGTTTCCTTCCACTCTCCCTAACTCCAAGTTTTTATGTTTCTTGCGTGTTCCGTCAACTTCAGATTCTTTCTGCTCTTCCATATGTAAGCTTTGATACCTTGTATTTATTCCCTCTCCAAGCTCTTTCCCATTGAACCAAAACTTGCAGAGTTTAGTACCAGGCGCTTCTGGATCCGCATCCAGAGACCCTCTGCCTAGACTGACCTGATCAATTTCTCATTTGTCTATAATAGCCATATAGTGTGGCCTCCATACTGAGAATCTGTGGTACTCTAGGCGCTCAACCTACGGTGTTTCAAAAGCAAGAGGTGACTGTGGTCAGGGTGTTAATAATTAAGGAGGCAGAGGGTGCACCCAAAAAAGTATTCTGTATATATGTGTAAACATGTCTTTCAAGTCATCGAAAACAGCAAAATAGTCCCAGAGAAATGGATAAAGGTTTTTAGAGGTGAGACCAGTGTGCTCAGTCAAACGCAGTACCACTGAATCTAATGCAACAGAGAGTGTACAGTTGATTGGCCAAAGATATTACGCTGCAAGCGATGATACACTCTCCTTCTGGTGATAGATTTATCGCATTGGATGATACTCACTTGACCAAGATAGCGGGCTGAATAGTATGTTTTTCTAATCCTAGAACCATTTAGGTTCTGGACAGTGAAGAAGTACCTGCACTGAGATGGTGTCCTATGTTGTTTTTCTAGCCCAGTGTTATTTAATGACCATGTGGAACCCTCAGATGTCCGTTTCAGATCGTCTGTTTGTGGCATTTGTTTCTTTCAGCAGCATTGATAAAGAATCCCTGGTCAACAGTTTAGGAAAGTGCGTCTCACCTAGGAGTGGCAAGATCTTTGCTGGGTGTGGCCAACCCTCTCCGCTGCCCTCACTTCACTCTTGCTTTGGTCTTCCATAGGGTGTGGAGGGAGCTTATCTCCCTAAAGCTGCCGTAGGGTTGGCATGTTCTTCGCTTCTGCTCAGCCTCACTCCCGGCCTAGGCAGAGACCGAGCGCCAATCAAAGGTCACAGCGAGAGATTTGGTGATGTGTCTGGGATTCACAATCTGAAAAAACTCTTTAAGGTGGAGTTGCCATGATGTCGACCTTTTTAGCTGCCCAGCATGGTTCTGACATCATCAAAGCGAGATATCTGCAAATTCCTTCCCTCCCAAATCTGATTCTAGGTACTACAAAAAGATGTTCACTTTTGAAATTGGAGTACTGAAACATTTGATTGTTGTGAACACACTGGTGGGAGATTGACCCACAGTGAAGTGATCTCTGTACTTTGGACTGACCTGATTTGGTTATAGGATTATAGATATAGTGATAGAGTGTGCTCTGGTGTAGCTGCAAGAGATGTTCACTTGGATGTCCTCTTTATGCAAAATGTGGTGGGGATACTTAGTCGTATTTAATTTTGGAGCGTGGCCGGAGGAGTACACAGGCATACGGCACTGCTAAAAATCGTGTTTACCGTAAAGCAATAATTTATGTAGCTGATGTTATGATGGGGCAGTTTCATTCTGCGTCTATACTTCCTGCGGGGCTGGAGTCGCAGCATCTAGAGAAAATGGTAGGCACTCCACTTTAGATCCTGACTTTAATCCTGTGTGTGAGTACTGCATTGCGGGGGGAAAGGCGTGGATCTGGGCCATGGCCCCGCTTTTGGGTGGTGGACAAGGATCATCCCTCATCAGCCCTGGATACCCTCAAGGGTAGTTAGCCACGCTTTATAAATCCTGCTTGATTGATCAGTTGACCTGCAAGTGAGATCGACTGCATGTGTAATGGGATAGAACGAATTGCACTATTCAGCCTTAGTCTATACAAGGGACGCTGTGCCATATGTTGCTGTTGTAAATATTCTAGAGAAATTTAGAATATGGTCCGATAATGTGTGCTTAAGAAAATTCTAAAAATGTTTGAAATATATGCCATGATATTTTCCTCCAATTGTCTTTAATAATATATCCACCCTGTGATAACCAGCAGTTTTTTAAAAGAATGCTTATGGTTTTATTATCAAACACAATGATAATACTTAAACTATTTCATCCGTACAGTACATACTTTTCCTGTTCATCAGTGGTCCATTTTTTCCTCTTCACTTGTATACATTCACAGCCTTTTCATATTCTTTATCCCTACCCATGTGCTATGCCTTTAGTAAGTCCTGTATATTCTTGTCCATTCATTGGGTGATATTGGATCCCCTCCGTCGAGCTTCCATCCCCTCCCTCCATTCTCATCTCCGCTAGGGGCTCCCTCTCTATTGTTTTCTTGTTCTACGTCACATACCTCTCATTTATTTCCCCATATTTTTGCAAAACTTTTTGGGGTACCTCCTCCAAACATGTACCAGCCCATACTTACTTGCCTTTCTTTGCTGGTACCCCACAGTTTAAACACCTTTTCGCATTGCCTCGTTGGAGTGGGAGGGTGTTTTGGGACCCAAATGGTCAGATCCCAGCACATCCTGACAGGGGCATGACAGAAGAGCGAAAACCAGCTGAAGCCGATCTCTAGGGGTAACAGTGAGATGGGAGATGGTATGGGCTTAGTGGTCCTCAACTGTCTTTATTTTATATTTCCATGATCACCATTGCCCTTACTTTGACGACTCAACTGCCGGCATCAGCAATATTCACGACTAAAGGAAGGCCACCTCGAACTGATTTGCCTTGATGAAAGATTTTTTTTTAAAATCTACCTCTGCAGCCGGTCTATTCGCTCATCACCGCATAGATTGGAGGGATGTCGGGGACAAACGGATCACAGTGTGAAGAAGTTCTAAAAATGAGAACGCATCTTTCATGATTGCAATGGCCACTGGTTAGTTGTCGTTAATGGCAATCGATATGCTGTAATCTCATTTTAAACATTATAGTGAAGCGGTCAAATCAATAATCTCAACGGGAGCTCAAAGGCTGTTGGAGTAGCCAGGCTGCAAATACTTTTGTGTATCGGAAGAACCATGTGCCGAGAGCTCGCCCACAGAAGGCTCGCCTTTGTGATGCTAAGAGTGGTGTTTACTCTCCTAATAATTGAAATTGCAACCCATTTTAGCCACCTTTGTCTGTCTGCCAACTGCCAGGTACTAATCCCCAAAAGCAATGAGAAAAAAAATCTCCTTTAAATTGGGTCTTTGATTTTTATCAAAACATGAGGCTCATACGATCAATGTATATTATGCTTTGTAAAGTAAAAAATCTTCTCCTTTTGTGATGTTAGGCGACGTAGTCTGACTTTGCCCGAGGTTAAATTTAAGTAGAGCAGCCTACTGCAGGTGAAGATTTCTTGTATCTGAATGTGCCACCCAGGAAGTACAGAATATCCGGATGCTGGGAATTGACAATAGGGCGCCATGGCAACTTCTGAATCCAGATGTTGGCGTTTCAAGAGGGGGTGAGTGGTCTCCAAGGGCTACTGCTTTTGTGATTATTTAAATTTTGTACATGGGGAAGCCTGCCAAAGTGGCCACACATGCTTTTTGGTTGTTGAGATCATTGGAGTTCCTGGGCGGGTGGCAGCGGCATGCTGAACTGCTAAAAGCTCAGGTGGCCATATAGGGCTACCTGTGCACCCTTCTCAACCTCTGAAGCAGCCGCTGCTCCATGGTACCTTCTGTTCCCCCACACCAACCATCACTCATTTTTGGAGTGAGGAGATAATGTTGATGAAAGAATGTATTTCCCTTGCATTTGTGTTCTTTTCGCTCATTTTTTTCTTCCATGCAATTTTTTGTCATAATTGTGGGGTTGGAGTCGTGGTTGCCCACAAAGCAAGTAGACACCTTGGCATTAGGCAGTCAGAAGTCAGGCAAATTCCCAAGTGATTTTGCTCTAAGTTTTATCCTAAGCCGAGGGCATTGTTATGGCAGTGTTCAAGGTGGGGCCGGGTGAATGCGCTACAGCTATTGTCCCTAGCCCTTCGGAGTACCATATGTCACTGCAGAGCAGGGATAGAGAGTTGGTGAATGTACCAGGGGCCATTATATGACCCGTTTGCAAAGAACTGTCTCCCAAAGGGTGCCAGGACGGATCCCTCTTTGGGTTGGCTCTGGCAGGTTGGTTAAGGGCTCAGCTTATATGTTGGCCCAGACTCCCTCGATGAGGGAGCAGGTAAGTTTCCCTTGTGACGGATATCACCTGGGGTGCCGGGAGGTTTGCTCAGGGCCCAAGTCACTTAACTGGTGCTGTAAGGGCCAGCAAAATGGTCAACAGTCTCGATGTCTAGATTATTGTCGACAATCCAAGATGGCACGCTATGTAACTAATAAGAAATGTGTATCCTGTTCTCTTTATGACCTGTGTAAATACATACTGAATTGTTTAGTCTCTATGCAACTCCCAGGCTCGAACAATTATGGTTATGGCGGTTGGTTGCAGTGATGGACGGCATTAATATTTACCTCTCGGCCTTCTTCTCCCCCAAGGCTGGGAGGGGTCCATTCCTGTTGTTCGGTGCAGTGCTCTAGATGCACAGGTAGGAGACGCCATTTGCTGCCGAACAAGGGCAATTTACCTACTGCCATGCAGAGGTGCCCTTAACCCTGAGTGTCACTGAGTAAATTGCCACTGATCCGTATGCTGGCAGAAATGATTTCCCGCATATAGAATTCTCACACTTTAAAGGACGTGACTGTCAGTTGTAAGTAAACTCAGTGCACGGCTGCAAAGTGTAAATCTACCTGCTGCCCCTCACAGCCCTGAGCCAAAGGCATTATCAGGCGATGACAAAGTGCCCAATTGCCCCAAACACCCACCTTTTAAGTTGCCCACTGGTAAAGTGTCCTTTCTCTGTTTCTCTCACTCTAGCTCACTGTTTTTTTTTTGGGGGGGGGGTTCAAAAAAGTTTTATTGGTTATTTCCATAAACAATAATACATAAACTCAAATTAAATGCAAACAAATTGTGCTCATGAAATCAAAAAGCGAACATAATACAATAACATTTGAGGTTAAGAAGTTATCATGACATTCTATACATTGCGTCTCTAAACCTATGATATTCCCTATGTAGCCAATTTTCGACTAAACACAATATATTTGAACTTAATATACAAAAAATATATAAAAGGGAAATAAATACAATATTACAGATTATACAATGTACAATATCGGTATGCATCTCCTGATGCTACACAACAGCATTGTTAAGCCCGACCTGTTTAGGGGAATATTCCAGGATGTGGGCAGCTAGTGGGCCTACTCTACCCTCTAAGATTCATGGTTCAAGGCGGTTTATGTGAATTGAAGTATAGGTTAAGGCTGTCCCACATATGTCTGATGGGGGGTTTCTATGGTGAATTTTGTAACGCAATATTGTCAGCACCCCTAAGATTGGAGACCCAGTTTAGCCAACATTTAAAAGACGCCTTTTGTGTGTCTTTCCAATTATTCAAGATGACCTTAACTGTTGCTGTCAGGAGGAGGTCCAAAAGGGTACCGTCCTCATCGTTCAATGATTCTACCCCGAGGAAGCCGAACAGCAACGTAGAGAGTTCACGTTTGAGGGTACATTAAAATAGTTTAGAGATAAAATTGAAAACTTTGTCCCAAAAAGGTTCCACACATTTACAGAATAGTAACAGATGTGCGAGATCCCCAGTCTCTTCCTTATAATTCCAACAGTTTGGGTCCTCCCGTATATTGTGCAAGTGTAGGCAGGCTGGAGTCCAATAAGCCTTATGTTGGAGCCACAATTTTGTCTGTGAGAAGGCTGGTGATATTTTATTCCTAGAGACAGAGCTCCACGTTTTGGACCAATCAGTATCGGAAATCGGGGAGGAAGACTCTCTAGCTCACTTTTATTGATTTCTCTATCACAACCTCTCTCATTCTCCACCTATGACTCTCTCTACCCAGTGTTATTGTAAGGATTTTTGGGCTCTGTGCAAGACATATTTCCTCTCTTTTTTTGGGAGTTTTAAGTATGATTCAATATTATCTGGCCTTATGCAGGACTGAGTTATTAGAAAATAGATAATAGACTTCACACCTACTCCAAACAGAGTACCCCAAAAATAGGTCTTACGGGGGAGCCCCAAAACTCCTTTAGATTACACTGCCCCGAGCTGCAGCAGGGATGTTATCTTGCTGTTCTACATGGCCACACGAGATGCATCTTCCATTTTTTGAAATAATTTTGCATGATTTGTACTTTGGGAAACATTTAATCTAAAATATATTCATTTGGGAGACTGCAGTCTTCCCCACTAAGCAAAGTCCCAGTTTTGACAACCCAATAAGGTTTGAGAGGTGGCTCAGATTGTGCTGCCTGAACTTTGAAAATGTTTAGAAGGTGTTGCCCACCATGGAAATGGGACCTCTTGAACTGGGCGCTAGATTTTATTTCAGCCATTAGAAGTTTTACTGTAGGTGTGGCCTTCAGACTAGACACGACTCCTGATCGCTCCTTCAGAACTGGCCTCCATGCCTCAGGCAAAACCCCTGTTAAAAATAAATAAACCGTTTAAGTAATTCAGCAAATCAAATCAAGCTGCGAGCTTCTTGCAGACGTGAGTCTGGTACATCTAAGTGACTTCTGATAAATTGACTAAAGACCTCTTCATATTTCCAGCTCTTGTGTTCCCTGGCCTCCTTTTCTTAGAGCACATGAACTCAAACATTAATATATATGCGGTCCTATGTACATACAAGTCGGCAGACAGCAGGGATGCATACGGCTCGGTGACTGCCTTGGTGAACTCGAGGGCTGCATCAGGCAGTGGTTTCCCTCTGTTTTGATATGGGTCGGTAGTGCACCTAAGAATGAGGAGTTTTGGCCTTCGGAATATATTGGAAGTTGTGAGTTACTAGATGCGCTCTTACAAAACAGTAGTTACTAAGACACAGTCCCTGCTTAGCTGTTCCCTTTATGTATGTGCACGAGTGACTACACACCAGCCCTGCACCTGGTTTGGGTGTGCACAGACTATACCGCTGCGGTTCAGTATGGGGCGGATGTTGAGACTGCACGTATTCAGGATAGACCTGTTCTCTAGGTCGTCAAGTACATGCTTAGCTGGTCTCCATGTGGTATGTCATTTGCTTGAAGGAAGCTTGCAAAGCAGCTGGAGTAGCTGTACTTGTTTTGTACCTGTGACAGGTCTGCACTTTGTGTGGCAGGCAGCTAACACACTTCTTTGTTCCTGTTCTGTGTGTGTAAATAAAGCTTGCATTACTGCTGCCTGGAAACATTGCTGTTATGCCGCTTCTGAGCACGAGTGCAGTGTGGCTACCTACACTTTACATGGCATGCGAATGGTAGGGAAGCTTGCTCACCAGTCACCTGTGCTTTATCCTTTTCTTTATGTATACGTGTCTGTGCTGTACTTTTTGTGTTCAGTCGGTTCTGTCTGATGCAGTTAGCATCCCTGTTGTCCAACTCGCCAGTGCACTTGGTGAATATAGTTTTCAGTGACACTGTGCCTTGTGTGTGCTGTGGTGCCTGTGTGTGTACGCTTGCACTACTGCGGGATATCCATGTGTGTGACTGTTACTGAGGTGTGGGGCTTGCACGGCTGCTGCCTCAACAGTGCCTGATCTGTGCTGCTGCTTCTCCCGTACCTCGCCTGGGATGTGCTGTTGGAAAGGAAGTTTGTGCTCCTTTTGCCCATGTAGTACCTGTCTGTACCTCAGTGTTGTGCTGGGGTGTGTGGGCCTGTTCAGGCCTGAGCAGTCGCTTGCGCAGGGGGTGGCAACGCGCAGCGACAACCAGTGGGACACACACAATCGCCTCAGTCGGAAGTGACGTGCCCAAGCGCACGCCTTCCTTTTATTGACCCCCGCAGGCCACGCCTGGCCTGCGGATGCATGGATGCGTGCGTGCGTCCACTAGAGTGCTAACCGCACTACATCTCTATCCAACTATGCATATGTTCGATAATGTTCAAAACAAAACTGTTCACAATAAGTCATTTCAGACGCTCTGTACTTGCGTGCCCCTTGGATGACGGCTTCAGGGTCTCAGCTGACAGGCGTAGTCGTTGAGTCTTTGACTTGGGCGGGGATTGGGCCTTAGATTGTATCGGGGGGTGCGCCCTGATCCTCGATCCCCGCTGCGTGATGGATTCCGGACGGGAGTGGACGTAACCGACGTTCCCGCTCCCGGCTCCCCGATGTCGTGTGGCGAGCTGCCTCCTTCTTCTTGGGTCGCGGCTCGGGGTGGCTCGATGGTTACCTCGGTGGCTTCGGTGTTCGGGCTTGAGACAGGGGGGACACTCTTGAACCATGATGTATTTCTCGAAACTTCTTCTCCCTCCTTGCTGGCAGTCACCATGGTTCCCTTCGTGTTGGTCACCGTCCATGGTCCTGGTTCATAGAATGTTTGGAATTTCCCCCCTGGGCGTCTGTTCCTAATGACGACCCGATCTCCTCGGTGTAGTTGTCTTGGCGCCGCTCTGCGCCGGTGGCTCGCTCGCATGTTGTTCCTGCGCCTGCGTTCCTGAATCTCCCTCATGTCGTCCCTCTCTGGTGTCGGTCTTGTGACCATGGGGAGGAGATCTCTGCGTTGCCCCTGAAACATTAGGGACCACGGGCTCTTCTGAGTGGTGCAGTGGGGCGTTCCGCGATACTCTCTCAGAAAGTCATGCAGTCTCTGTTCCGGGTCGGCCTCCTCTACCACCGCAATTCTGAACATTTTATTGAGGGTCCGCATGAATCTTTCGGCCTCCCCGTTGGCTTGTGGCCATTGGGGGGTGATGCGTCGGTGGATGATGCCTCTGGTTTTCAGGAATGTGGCAAAGTCTGTTCCCTGGAAGGGTGGTCCATTGTCACTTTTGATTTCGCCGGGCAGTCCAAACAGGGAGAATATTTTTTCTAACGCTGGCCCCACGTGTGTGAACGCCGTGGAAGGCACTCTTTCCACGATGGGATACTTAGAGTATGAGTCAATGACTACCAGGGTGTGGCCATCTCCGGGGAAGCTTCCAAAGTCCACGCTGACTTTCGACCACGGGGTCGTGCATGGCTCCTCGGTGATTATGGGGACCGGCCTTTCCGGATCGCTGGTCAGCTGGCAGGACATGCAGTTTTTGACATACTCGTCCACAGTGTTCTCGAGTTCGGGGAACCACACCTTTTCGCGCATGCGCGCCTTCATTTTCGTGGCACCCTGGTGGCCCCCGTGTGCAAGCTGGGTGGCTCGGTGTCTGAGGCGTTTTGGTATCACTAGCCGGTTCCCTCTCAGCAGTATGCCCTCTTCTGTGGCGCTGAGCTCGTGACGAATGTGCCAGAACTTGGTGAGTGTCTCTTTATCCGATGCTGTCCAGGTGTTGGGGGGATGTAGGTAGTCGGTCCAGGATCCCTCTTGTACCGCTTGCAGTGACCGCATGTACGGGTTGTCGTCCACTGTCGCCTCCTTGATCTCCTCAACGGTCATGCATTGGGGACAGGATGTGAGCGCTACCCACTGTATATATTCCTCGCACCCTTCATCGGCTGCTGGTGGTTCTTGGGGTAGTGGATGGCGCGACAGGTAGTCAGCGGGGTTTTTTGCTCCGGGTCTGTAGACCACTTCCATGTCGTATGTTTGTAGCTGGATCACCCACCTCTCAATGCGTGGCGGCGGATGGGGGGCCGTGCCCTTGAAGAGCGGCACTAACGGTTGGTGATCAGTAACCATCACGAACGACTGTCCCTGTAGATAAAGATGGAAATGGCTGCAGGCCCACTTGATGGCTAAGGCCTCTCGTTCTATCTGCGCATATCTGGTCTCGGTTGGGGTTAGTGCTTTGCTAGCGAATGCCAGGGCCGTCCATTTGCCTGGCTCGTGTTCTTGCGTCAGCACTGCTCCTAGGCCCACTGGGCTTGCGTCCACGATGACCTCGGTCCGTTTGGTTGGGTCAAAGTACGAGAGCGTCGCATTTTCCAGGAGTGCGTCTTTGATACTCTGAAACGCGTCGTGCTCCTTCGGGCCCCATGTCCACTTAGCGTCTGTCTTCGTTAGTGCTCGGAGAGGCTCACTGCGGGTGGCTAGTCCCGGAATGAAGCGGCCACAGTACGTGGCCATTCCGAGGAAACTCCTCACCTCCGTTGGCGATTTCGGTGCTGGGGCGTCTTTGATGGATTTTGACTTCCGTGGGTCAATTTGGACCCCTTCCTGGTTGAACACATAACCAAAGAATTCGATCGACGATTGGAAAAACTGGCATTTTTCCTTGTGGAGGGTTGCTCCATAGGTGCTTAGTCTCTTTAACACATCCCGTAGTTGTTTGTAATGTTCGGATGCGGTGGCGGAATGGATGAGGATATCGTCGCTTACGTTGATGACCCCCGGCAGTCCGGATAGTAGCTCCCTGATGGTATTCTGGAATACCTCCGCTGCCGAGGATATCCCGAAGTTGAGGCGTTTGTACCGCCGGAGACCAAGATGTGTGCTGAACGTGGTAATGAAGCGGCTTTCTTCAGCAAGGGGCAGTTGGTGGTAGCCCGCGTTGAGGTCGATTTTCGAGAACCATCTCGATCCATTCACATCCGCTATTATGTCATCCATCGTGGGTGTTAAGTGTCTCTCCCTTTTGATTGCGGTGTTTGGCAGCCTCATGTCGATGCATAGTCGGATCTCGCCTGGTTGCTTGGGTTTTTCGACTATGACCATCGGGGAAACCCACGGGGTGGGTCCCGTTACTTTTTCGATTACCCCCATGTTTTCTAGCTTTTCGAGTTCCTTTTCCACCAGCGGCCGCAGGTGGAATGGTATGCGCCGATGGCGTAGGGCTGTGGGGGTGACTGACTTGTCAATATGAAGTTTTATCGGATCACATTTGATGCATCCCAGACCTTTGAACAGTTCGGGGAAACGCTCCAGTAGCTCCTCTACCTGGTGGTCCCGGATGCGGTTGGCAAAAGCGATCAGCTTCAAGTCCTCCGCCGTGTGGCTGCTCAACAGCGTGTCGGCTTCTCGGTCGATGATGTGTATCGTTGCGGTCACTTCGGCCTCGTCGGCCCGTATTGGTATTACGATTTTTCCCTTCAGAGGGAGGGGAGTGTCTGCTCCATATGCGAATATTCTGGTCTTGGAGTGCAGGACTTCCGGACGGGGGCGTAGCTTGTTGAACTCTTGCAACCCCATGACGTTGACGGTGGCCCCGGTGTCGATGACGGCCTTCACTTCGTTCTCCCCCACCTGGACTACACACGTTGGCTGAGGTCGGCGTCTGAGTTTTAGCTCCCTGGCAAAAGAGATCACGTATGCCTCCTCGTCCTCCGAATCCGACTCGTCATAGGTTGTTGGCAGGAATCTGTCTGTTCTCTCCGGGGGTGGGTCGGTGAGAGATAATTGGCGGACAGCTTTGGTGGGTGCCCACGGCTTCTTGGCGCTCCGGGGTTGGCTCTTTCTGCGGCAGACTGACGCAAAATGGTTGGGGATTCCGCAGTTCCCGCAGGTTTGCCCTTGGGCTGGGCAGTCCTTAGCTGCGTGTGGTTCGTGTCCGCAGTATCCGCAGCGGCCTTGCGGTGCGTCTCTACGTGACCCCTTTTTCCCCTGGCCACGTGGTCGTGGGCGTACTGCGTCAGCACGCTCGACCTTAATGGTTTCCGTTTTGGCGGGAGCTTTATGTAGAGCCTGCTCCATGGCTGTTGCTCTGGCATCAGAAAGTTCGTGTGATCTAGCCAAAATGAGGATGTTTTCCAATGTTATACCTGGTTTTCTCAAGATGTGACCCCTCAAGGTCTTGTCACGGCAGCCCTGTATTAGCTGGCGTCGTATGGCCTTCGGCTGGTCTTCGTCTGTGGAGCTAGCCAGCTCCCGGACTCGGGTGTAGAATTGGTCCATGGACTCCCCCTCGCGCTGGCGGGCCTGTCCTAGCTTGAAGACCTCGAAGTCCACATTGAGTTGGGGGTCAAAGTGATTGTTCAGGGCAGTGACTGCGGCGGCATACGTGGTCACTCCTGTCGGGTTTGGAAGGTGTTTGAAGAGCCTGAAGACCTCATCCCCAGCGTAGTGTAGGAGTAGTGAACGCTTCACCGCGTCGTCCGTCTCCCTTGTGACTACAAAGTAGTTCTCGAGCCTTTCTAGCCAGACCTTCCAGCGGGGTGAGGCAGTGGGCGGATCGCTCGCCTCACTAAATGGCGGTAGTACCCCGGCAGCAGCATGCTGGAATGGGATATTTATGATGGGGGCCACAGCGTCTCCATCCCCCATGGTGGTGGTGTGCAGAGACTATAGCAGTACAGTTCCAAATCACCCCGGCTCTCCCACAGATAGCGGCAAGGACAGTACCTCGGCACAGTGTCTCTCCTTCAGTTGTCCAGGGTCGTGCACCACGTGGTCCGTGGGTTATGGTGGTCACTGTGGCACTAAGGGCTTCCCTCCAGGCAAAACACCGACAGCAGGGGCGTCACCAGGCCGCAGTAGGCCTACTGGGGCAGCAGGAGTGAGGCAGGATATTGGATAACCCGTTTTCTGGCGATTTCCGCCGTTTTCTCACCCCAAATGCGTGGGGAACACCAGGGGCGGCTTTTCCGCGTACCACGCGAGATGCGTGGTGGTTGGCACCACGTGCGTTTCGTCGGACCGCTCCGCTCGGCTTCAGCGGCGGTCTCCGGTGCAGGCAGCAGGTGCACTCGCAGGGCACTTCCCCCAGAGCAGGGCAGCGAGGACGGATGATCGGCGTCCCGTGGCTGGCAGAGGGCATGCAGGAAGGAGCACGCCGGCTCCCGGGACACAAGGCGGTGCGCCAGGAGACACGCGGTAAGCACCGCGAGGTGGGCAGAATGCTCCGCCCAGGGTATGGTGTACGGGCGAGGGTTGGGCCCCCTCCGCTCGTCGCCAATGTTGTGCTGGGGTGTGTGGGCCTGTTCAGGCCTGAGCAGTCGCTTGCGCAGGGGGTGGCAACGCGCAGCGACAACCAGTGGGACACACACAATCGCCTCAGTCGGAAGTGACGTGCCCGAGCGCACGCCTTCCTTTTATTGACCCCCGCAGGCCACGCCTGGCCTGCGGATGCATGGATGCGTGCGTGCGTCCACTAGAGTGCTAACCGCACTACACTCAGGGGGAAATGTGTTTGTGTCTGTCTGCGTTTCTTGTGTTTGTGTTCGTGTTGTTTCTGAGGCTTGTCTCTGCCATTTCAGAACCTGGCTGTTCCTTCTGTGTCTCAGCGCGACCTGCAGGTTGGGGGGCGGGGGGTGAGTGTGTGTGTGTGTGTGTGTGTGTCTGTCTGTCTGTCTGTGTGTGTGTTGTGTATCTGTAAAGCGCCCACTTGTTTCTTCCTGTGTTTTGGGGTGAATAATGCTTGCATTGTTGCTGTCTGAGAGTAAGTATTGCAGTTGCAGTTGATTCTCCTGCTATGAACACCTGATGAAGATAGGCATATTGCTGTGTAGGCTTCATCTTTGTTTAGTGACATTCATGGGTTTGTTGGGCGCCACTGTACTGGTTAGGGTGTCTGACGCTGGGAGGATTCGGAGTAAGGCTGCAGCTAAACATGTTAACTGAACAACCAAGTTTTATGTAATTTTCTGAAAGTAAAACAACTAGTGGCTGCACTGAGCAGGAACGGTGAAGAGATTGATCTTTTGCTACAAGAAAGGAAGAGTCATGGCCACCCTGCATACACGCCACATCTTCAGCATTTCAAGAAGGTGCGCCAGCGTTGATCTAGGTGTGTCAGGAAGCTTGCACTACTCCTTACTTGCAATGCCTCTGTGTGTGGTCCAGCAGTTTGTGTGCACTGAGGTTTGTGTGAGAGATGACGTTTGCATTGCTGTTTATGTTCTTTGTGATTGATGATTGCAGCACTGCAGCCTGCGCTTGATCCGGTTTCGGGTGGGCTGCATGCAAGGCCAGGCAGGTCCTTTATTCCACTGGGCATTTCCCTGGTGGGCTGAGTCCTTAGAAGTCAGGTGTGGATGTGGGAAGTCTATAAGAAAGAGAGGGACAGAAAGGGAGGGGTGGAAAGTAAAAGAAAGAGATCAGAGAGGAAGGGAGACCATAGATTTATAAACAGACAGAGATTGCACAAAGAGAACCAGGGGGTGGGGCTGGTTTGAGAATTCCTACCAGGACTGCTCTTGCTTCCCCAGTCTGGCCCTGACTGCACATGGGCTTAGAGTAATAGTACTGTGTGTACAACATACAGTACTACAGTCTGGTCAGTACATGATCTGTGCATGTAAAAAAAACTTGCTACGTCTCCTGGGTATAGGTGTGATCAAGGAAGCTTGCGCCCCTGCCCATGTGGTGCATCTCCTGCTTGAGGTAGGATGGACGCTGTTGTGCAACAGCTGCCTGCGTGCGTGTGTGTCAGCTTTTGCTGTTGATGCCTGTCTTGTAGCTGCAGTTTGCATTGCCTTAGCAGTACCTGGCTGTTCTCTGTGTATGAGGGAAGCTTGCATTGCCTCTGGCCTCCTGGCCCCACAAGGTCTGCGAGTGGCTGAAGCTTGCACTGCTGCCGCTTACACCTCACACGGGAGATCTCCCGATCCTACAAAAGAACAACCGTCCAATCGCCCCCAGAAAGGTTAAGTTTCGCCAGCTGAAGGATTTTTGATGAGAACTGACAGATCCCTGTAGGCCTGGGTTGTCAGATGTAGGCTCCGAGGCCTGTGCGCGCGGTGAATGACAGGACGCACGCGGTATCCCAGGGGTCCTGAAAGTGGCACTTGGCCGTCGAACATGGCCCGAAGAAGGCGTCTCCCACCCTGCCCTTCCTCGGATATGGATAAGGGCATTTTTCTGTCTTGACTTCCGTCTTTTCATTGCAGTGGCCCCTTACTGTGAAATCTGAACCTCGCAGACAGTAAAGCTGGGTTAGATCCACGAAAAGGCCAGGGGAGGTGCAGACGGCGGCAGCTGGAGTGCAGCTGGACGCGGCCTCGCTCGAAGGGCAGCTCTGGGCGCTCGGAGGACGCTGTGAAGTGGCTTCCACTGCCCGACCCGCCGCATTCCAGCCATAGCCACTGGCTCCTGCCCTGCGATAACTGGGATGAAAGCGCCGAGGGACTCAGAGGCTGGAAGCCGCTTGGCGCTATGCCACTGAAATGAGGGCGTTCTGCCCGGATCGCATGCCCTCTACTTTACTCATTTCGGTGCAGAGAGATACTTTGTCCTACGTCCCCCGCTGCAGCCCTTGCCATTCCTGTCCTTGAAGTCGGTCCAGGGAACTCATTCCTGACCTGCAACACCAATACCACTTACCCACTCCGTGCCCATTCACCCACTCCGTGCCCCTTCACCCACTCCGTGCCCCTTCACCCACTCTGTGCCCCTTCACCCACTCTGTGCCCCTTCACCCACTCTGTGCCCCTTCACCCACTCAGTGCCCCTTTACCCACTCAGTGCCTTTACCCACTCCGTGCCCCTTCACCCACTCCGTGCCCCTTCACCCACTCCGTGCCCCTTCACCCACTCAGTGCCCCTTCACCCACTCCGTGCCCCTTCACCCACTCCGTGCCACTTCACCCACTCCGTGCCCCTTCACCCACTCCGTGCCCCTTCACCACTCCGTGCCACTTTACCCACTCCGTGCCACTTTACCCACTCCGTGCCACTTTACCCACTCCGTGCCACTTCACCCACTCCGTGCCCCTTCACCCACTCCGTGCCCCTTCACCCACTCAGTGCCCCTTCACCAACTCAGTGCCCCTTCACCCACTCCGTGCCCCTTCACCCACTCCGTGCCCCTTCACCCACTCCGTGCCCCTTCACCCACTCCGTGCCCCTTCACCCACTCAGTGCCCCTTCACCACTCCGTGCCACTTTACCCACTCTGTGCCCCTTTACCCACTCTGTGCCCCTTTACCCACTCCGTGCCCCTTCACCCACTCCGTGCCCCTTCACCCACTCCGTGCCCCTTCACCACTCCGTGCCACTTCACCCACTCAGTGCCCCTTCACCACTCTGTGCCACTTTACCCACTCCGTGCCCCTTCACCCACTCCGTGCCCCTTCACCACTCCGTGCCACTTTACCCACTCCGTGCCCCTTCACTCACTCCGTGCCCCTTCACCCACTACGTGCCCCTTCACCACTCCATGCCACTTTACCCACTCCGTGCTCCTTCACTTAGTCCATGCCCCTTCACCCACTCCGTGCCCCTTCACCAACTCCGTTCTCCTACACCCACTCCGTTCTCCTTCACCCAGTCCGTGCCCCTTCACCCACTCCATGCCCCTTCACAACTCCATGCCACTTTACCCACTCCATGCCCATGTGACTTCAACACACAATGCTACTTAAGGACACCCATGCTACTTCAACACCTCCTGTCAGTGGAAGACCCCATATCGCATCAGCATCCAGGCCACCCCAACACCTTATGTCGCTCCACCCCACTTCAACATTCCATGCCAGAGCAAATTTACCACATCAGCACCACAGGACACTTCACCATTGCATGCCCATTTCAGCACCACAAGCTTCTTGAACACCCCATGTCAGTGCAACACCTGGTGTCACTTCAGCACCCCACGTTACTTCAACACAGATACACAATTCTGGCTTTTCTCTCAGTCTCAAGATTGCTGCTTCTCAGACTGCAGAACTCGGGTCTCTACTCAGTTGCCTGCCAGCACACCACCTTCCTTTCATTACCAATGCGCACAGATCTCTGGGTCCCTCCATTTCTCATTAGCTAGTACTTAGAAAAAAGTGTACCTCCAGTCCTATCTGTAGCAGCAGCTGCATTATTAATGTAAACATTTGGAATAGCATTGTACATCAAAGTGCCTTCTGATATTGAAGTTATGATTTCTGATTGGTCGGTTGGAACAGTGTAGGCCTACTACTGCTCACTACTTGCAATGACGCCCATTGTGACTTCGAGTTGCTTGCGTCAGTCTTCTCGAAGACTAGCACGTTGACTCCGTGGGGAGCCCAAATCAACACAAATGGGAACGTTTGCTCTCCAGGGAAGCTCACACCTTTAGGTGTTAGTGATATTTTGGTGTGAAGGGATAATGAACTTCTAACAGAACTCTGCAGGATGATTTTAAAAAGAGATGAAACTAATCCTTATTTAGAGTATTTACACATACATTTACTGAAGAAATGTGAAAATACATATGGGCGGGGGCGATACAGTTTACAAAATGATTTCATCTCTCCAATGTCAGAGTTTAACTTAAGAAGAAGTGTGAACCAACATAATGTTTTCTTCCCAAATGTTGAGGGTATATTAAACTTCATTACCAGGTTAGGAGGCATTTGAATTTCTCTGCTTGTTTCAATTCAAACCACAGTACGGATCTTTAATTTTTCTATCTTTGAAGAGACTTTGTTGGACAACTTGTCCAGCTAATTAATTTTAATCATATATATGTCTAGGCAGGCAGTAGAAGAAAGACCTGCCACAAACACTGTTGTCTTGTGAACTCCTTTTGCTCTAGCATAATCCGGCAGTCAGAGCTGGGTTCTCCCACAATTTCGAGGGCAGAATATCATCCCGTAAAAATGTCCACTCCAGGATATCGGGCGGAAGGATTACCCAGTGGCAGACCCTACTAGGTAGTTATATTTAGGACCATGGATTTGTTTGGTTTGCTAATAACTTTGGTGCCGCTTGACGAATCTTCACACAACTTTCCAAAACAAATATAACTTGAACTGGTGAATTTCAGTGGTTTTGTTAGTTTAAAATGGTATGATTAACTCTAACTTTCACCTAATTATAACATCCCTTTAACCTTTGTATTTTTTCAGTGACACACATATATATATATATATATATATATATATATATATATATATATATATATATATATATAATCACTCAATATTGTGACATACAGTAGCCACACCTGTGTCTTGGTTTTCCAATCTTAAAATACCTGTGAATTTCATAAGCAATATTTCTCAAGTAAGCATGCAGATGCAAAACAACACAAAATAAAATATCTGCAGACTGCTTTGACTAGGGTCAGTGCGGATCCCAAAACTATAAAGGGCAAATGTAATTCAGAAGTTATTCAACGCTATACGTGTGATCTGAATGTTCTATTAAGTTGCACTAAATACGATAACCTTTCTCCCACTCTAAAGGAGATGAGAATTAACACAGATTTTTTAAAGAGTATCCATACACAATTTTAAGAACTCGGAAAGGGTGAATTGTAGTCAGTTTTATTAAAACTTTGAAACGGATATTGGCAGTCTCCCGTGCAATGTAAAGTACATTTCTGCAGGAAATATTTATTTGGTATGGGCACATTTTTAAGCTTAATCCTGTCTACCCTGCTCTCCCGTATACTATGCCATTTTGCTAACTGCTGCTTTCCAACTCTTTCAAACATAAGTGATTTGTCTTCACACACCTGCACCTGTGAGTGAAATTCTAATTGTTTTTCTGTCACTTACCTGAAAGGTGTTTTATATTGACATTTTTAGTTTGAGATCACAACGCATGCCTTTTAGTACCCATTACAGTGGATATTAATATACTACGTTATTTTCTGTATTTTGCATTCTTGTATACAAGAAGAACCATGATTCGTTTTACAGAAATCGGTCTGGTTGAATAATCAAACTTATTGTGTGTTTATTTCAGGTCTATTCTGTGTTGAGTTCATAAACCTGAATGACCTTCTAGATTGTCTTGACTGCTTTACCTCTCTGAGTCCATCCTCAAATAAAAGACTACTTTGCATTTACTGAGCTTGACCACAAGTCATCTTGGATAAAGTCAATATGAAATTTTATGTAAGCAAATTGAAATTTTCAGATTTTAAGTGTTCATCAAATTTAGCATTGTACATTTTAGCATTGTTTTTTTTTTTTTTTTTGCTTGCAGGAGACTTGCTCAAGCAGCAAAAGTCTTGCCAAGAGACATTTTCAGGGGTATCCCACATGACTTTCCTTACTCAAGCTGTGCCCAGACATGACAATGTAATGAATTTCACAAACTGCATGATGTCATTCACATAATTTCAAGCAGTTTTGCACATTTTTCGCAAAAGTTATAGACAAAAAAATTTGATTTTGCCTAGTATGAGATTTCATAGGAAAATTATTTAATGCAACATTATTACTGAGACACCACTTCTCCTAGACTGTTTAATGAAAATTTGCAAGATCAACAACATTTAACATTTCAGATAAGCCAATTCATAGAATGCCTTTTATTTAAATTGACCTCGGTATTCTTATTTGTGAGATGTAGATTCAGTCAATCTTGAAAATCAGTGTGTGTATAAGCTGGGATTTCAGATTTACCTTTGGTAGTTGTGTCCACATGTCGTTCAGAGTTCTTTCTTCTGACTGGTACAGTTTCCGAATAGTGGGAATCTCTGTGTCTATCCCCATCATCCAAATTCAATTTTTTCACCCTCGCCTGATAAACAGGCCCCCGGGATGAAGGCTGCCTTGAACAAAGCTGTCTTTCTTCTTCAATTCAGCTCCTAAATGAAGAGGAGCTGAAACAAACCCCTCTGATGTCTCAGAAGTAATTAACTGCTCTCTAGTTTGAAGAAAAAAGGAACACATAGAAAAAGACAATTTGGATGCGGATTGTGTTTGTTTTTCGCTGCCATGTAATGCCAAAGCATTTCAAACAAGACTTGCAGATTGATAATTCTCTTAATTAGGGCATAATAGTCGTCAGTTACATGCAAAGCCGAGCCGTTTCATCTGTCTGCACAAGAGCATGACGATGGGGGCGGGGATAAGTGAAGGCCGTGATGGGCAGGGGCAGCCTCGTCATGGCCGCTGTGTTGCAATATTAAGGGTCAGCCACTGGCGCACTAACATTGGTAAAGAGAGGGCAGCAGTGGCCGGTGTGATCTGGCTTTAGAGTTCCCGAAGACACGTTCGGATGTGTCCTATTGACTTTGGTGGAAGCGCCCGTTATGGGGTAAGGCATAATATGCTCTATAAAGAAATCTGGAGGAACAGGTCTGTGTCAGTGAGATGCCAGGCAGCCTGTGCTTGACTCTGCCCTTGGCTTTTTTTGGACTTTTAAGAGGTACCGGCCTCTCTCAAAGATAGCCAATAAGTCAGGAACAGGGTTCTTCAAAAAGTGGCAGAAAAGCCAGAACGATTTTATAGTCTTTTTACGTTTTCATCCTTCTGGTGAGCCTCTGATGCCCAGACCACTGTTCAGAACTATCTAAAGGACATTTCCACCTGGATGCACAATCAATCACTTTAGGTTAAATACTGACAAGCTAAAAGCATTACGTTTTGGTACTTCCTATTCCGTGTGGTCCAGCTGCTGGCGACCTTCCTAAAAGGGTTCTTTCCCAAGGAAATCACATAAGCATATCACTTTGGTATCATCTTTGACCAACAACTTTTTTTTTTCAGAAAAATGTTATCAGGCTTTATGTGTGTAGGAAATACAGGGGGAAAAAGTACATATAAATCATTACACCCAAGGGGTGATACCGATAAGCTGAGTGAAAGACAACAGTATAACTAAAAAACAATAAGAGTTACATATCAGTAGGTAGGAGGCGTGAGTGTATTGGTGTGAGGTCCTGTTGATTAATGTTGGCGTGGTAATGGATTGGTACCTAATAGAGGACTGTACTGAAGCTTATTTGTATGTATGTGGGTGTGGAGTGAAAGGGAATAGAGAAACAAGAAGAGAGAAGAGAAAGGGATAGTGAAAGGTGAGCGACAGGAAGTGTCAGAAGGTGTCTGGGATGAAGGCTGAGGGACTGGGGGTGTGGACTGTATAAGGGGAAAATCTGGACCAAACTGGATAACTATATATCTAATTATCTCCAACACCTAAGCTAGGAGTCACTCCCATCCACTCCGCATCCTCCCCCTCCTATATCCGCCCCTCATATACCCAACCAATTACTTCTTTATACCTCAATTGACATCGACATTCTTTTCAGTCTGAAGAATGATGGCCAGTTCCTTCTTTATTTCTTTTATTTGTCAAAAACCTACTATTCAATCCCTTATGTATTACAGGTTAGAATATAGAAATGCAGTCTACCTAGGCCTCCCCGTATATTTGATTTTCAAGATGGAGTTCATTCTTAACATGGCTGCTCGCTTGGTCCTTGAGCTATCTCACAGGCAACACATCTCTGGCCACCCATAGGCCCTTCACTGGCTCCTATTCCAAAAGATGTCTTGTTTAGTAGCTCTCCTAAGGCTTTGGCCAACAATCCCCAGATTTCTGTCTCTGCGTTTTCAAAGTTATCTTACATTACACTCTCTCCGATTTGGCTCGGAGGTTCATTTAATTATTCCCCATATTCACTGGGCCATACAGAGAGGGCGTCCTTTTTTATGTCACAAAAAATATGGAGTTCCTTACTGTCTATCTGAAGGACCTGGCAACCTGGACAACATTCGCCAAGGCTCTCTAAACCGGGTTCCCTAATGCAAACTTGCTGGACTAATTCAAATGTCTCATATTCCACATAGCCCTTTAGTGCTAGAAAACCTGGCTAAGGCCTCAGTCACACCACAAAAGTAAGGGCTCATTCATTCAGCTATCAATCCATCAAAACAGGGAGAGGTTACTGCCTCAGAAAGGCTAGTTGGACTGTAGTAGGGAGTCACACGACAGACCCCATTAAAGGCGCCAACTAGTCAGAAAGTGAGTTCTACCTAATCGTTCACTTTTAATATCTGGAGAGCAAGGTTTTCCACATTTGGTATTTTTCTAGTTTTTATTCTATAATGAGTATACATAAATTATAATTAAGGGTGTTGAGAAAGAAAGCCCAGCTGGCAACTGTCTTAAAACAGCAAATTTAATTAGAGTGAATTCAAAAAGGACTGTTGACCTTCATATGATTCCCAACGCTAAAATATTTTGGGGTCTGTCCCACGTGCACCTTAAAGCAGAGGCATAGAATGCATGACAAGAAATGCCATTTGTTTTATTTAGTTATGTTTGGACCCAACCTAGGTCCCCATGGACTCACCATTTCAAGAGGGGATGGCACCTACCCTGTTTGGATGTCTGGGCCCAAAGAAAACCCCAGTACCCCAAATCTGCTGTGCCACAAACACTGAGACTCCTCGATTAGTGCTGCCCATGCTGCCTCTTTCCTGTTACAATACGCTGGCACTATAGCTGCTATCCGCGCCATTTGTGCAGTGCCTCCTCTGCTCCTTGGGCCATAGGATGCACAACATGTAGAGCTGTAATGCTCTGCCAAATACGAGAAAGAAACAGGCACTGCCTGCACTACCATCAACAAAAAGAACAACAGATGCTACGGTGCATTTTGAGATGCACCAGGACCAGTGTTTAATTTGAGCCAGTGGTTTCTGGTGTAAGGCGCCACGCACTTAATTGTCAACACCAGCCCATATGATGGTTTGCCATACGGTGGAGCTGTTTATTTAATTTAGAAATGAGCACAACAACATATGTTTGTCAATATACCGTATAAATGACTATTACCTGCCCCCAAGCCATTCTTATAACTTTTGGTGGCTGGAATAGTCTAAATTGTCTCACTTGAAGGAGTGTAATAGTAGTTATGCTGGCACTGGCATCGCTGACAGAGGCAGCAAGTTGTGCAACCTGCACTGGCCTCCTGACAAGTGGCACTTATTTTTTCACAAATTAAGCACTGAATCCCGGACTGAGGAACAACATCCCCATGACATGGAGGAAAATATTTGCAAGTGCTGATCCTCATCTAAATCAGTCTACCAAAGAGATCTGCTTTTTCCCAACGCCTTCCAATGCTCCAATTGAGGACTTCTGAGACTAATCAAGAACTGTTGTGCAAATAGTACCCATAAGATTGCTTCCTGAGAAATGGCGAAACTGTCTCCCCGTGATCAATGGAAGTCATCACTAACCCACAAGCATAATTCACTGCCTTCTGTGATATTATATACATGGCTATTGTTGTGTGTTTTTTCCCTTTCTAACATTAAGCACTAATGGACGTTCAGCTTTTAAGTTGTATTTTTGGGTTTATTGTAAATTGAGTCTCTAACCCTGAATCTCCTATGTGAATAGCTCTTGGAAAGCTCAACTTAACTACACTGAGCGTCAAGTTCTATGGAGCTGCATTTGGTACTCAGTTAGTTCAGTAACATAAGCCCTGGCCCTGTGGTGCTTGGGTGGGCCCACACTCCAGGGCCCCCCTCAGCACAGTACTCTGACCGAGAGCTCTTGACTGAGTCCGAAGGGGGGGTGCCTCCATGTACCTTGCAGGGGGGGGGGGATCCCTCAAGTTTTGTTACGCCACTGTATTCAGTATGGATCTAAATAGTACGATATAGCCCCTGCTCACCAGGAACGCTCTGGTTGCCTCAATCGGACACCTGTCTGCTCTAGCAAAAAGTCCCAACATGTTTCTTTTTTGGGGGGCTTTTATTTACATTACATTTACATTTATTTTGTAAAGCACTGCCTACCAACTAGGGTACTCAGAATGTTGAAGTAGGAGTTATAAGCAGGGCCACTGGAATTATGCAGAAAGAGTGGACCAAATTTTGTGGCAGGGGTTACTAAATTATGCGGCAAGAAAATCCAAATTATGTGGCATAATGCAGCTCATTTTGTGATATCAGTTCGTTATTTTGTCATTTTTATACGTTAACACTGTTTGGAAAAAGGTTTCACTTTATTAGTACTAGTTTAACACCTAAATACAGCAATATGCAACTGAAAGACGAACAGTCAACCTTTACGAAGTGCCATCTGCTACACAGCAACACGTGTCGCTGCATTTTTAGAAACTTTTGGTCCGTTTGAGCTAGAAACAATTATTTTTGTTAAAATCTGCAAATTATGCAGCAGATTATGGATTATTCAGCAAATGTAAGAAATCCATAATTATGCAAAAAACGACGCTGAATCGCATAATTCCAGGTGTTCCTGGTTATAAGGTAGAAGGAGTAACGCTCCATGAGAATAAGACGGTTATCAGGAGCCTGATTATTTATAAATGCCTTGGGATGTGCAGAATGAACCCACATTCATATAATTTCTTATAGATGCTGAGGTACTCTCTAGTTACAAGTGGCAGACCACATCCACTGCATGAAGGTTGGTCTCCTGGAGACGGAGTAAGTTCCTGGAGGAATGAGCATTGTCATGAGGCGCCTTGCAAGACACGAACTTGCACTTTAAGGAACCGCCAGGCCAGAAATCCCCAAACCGCACAAATATGGCTCCGCCTATGTTTTCTTCATTCTGGCTCTGTCTCCTACCACATTCCCTCCTACCCCAAAACCAGAGAGCCTTTTAATTTGAGCATCTGCTTTAAATTGGGGACCAGCCAGGCTACTCCGCGCAGCCTGCAATTAAGTATAAAAAGCTGTAGTCCAGTCGATTTATTTTAGGGGGCGACCGACGCTTTCAGGGGTGGGAGGAAAAGGGGATGTGGCGTTAGGGATTTTCAAAAAGCTCCAGAGTCATTTTCGATCCAGTAATTATATACATTTAGAAGTGTTCTTTGATGCCCGCAGCGAAATTATTTGTTTAGAGTTTCCATTTTATCCAAAACTACCGCACAACCTATCAACTTTTCGGTTTTCTCATTTCCCTTTCCCTACAGCCTCAAATGATCCTGGGCCGAATGTTTTGCTGTGGGGTGGACAGAATCTGGACGTTTGGCTCTTGGCCTCAGTTTAGTATTCTTGGTTTCTAAATGAAACAATTTTTTGTGTCTCTATAATCCTTTTGAAGTGAGAGGAGGGAGGGATTGCGAGAGAGATGGAGGAGAAGGAAACATGCCAGATGTATAAAGGTTGTGGTCGGTATGATTAAAAAGCGAGAACTCTCTCTGGCAACTGTGCCATGTTCGCTCTTTTTGTTGTTGCCCTCAGTAAGTTTCCCTGTTTGTATTATGTTGTAACTGGCTGTTTTTAAATCGGGGACCACCCTCTGATTAGCCAACCGGTAGAATCAATCCTGTTCAAGGGGGCACAAAGTAAAGTTCTTTCAACCTCAGAAAATAATCTCCCTGGCTGACAGTGCCTGAAAGGTTGGTAGCAGATGGAACAGACTGGTTGGGACTGCTGTTAGGCTGGCAGCAGATGCACAGACTGGTTGAGACTGCTGTTAGGCTGGCAGCAGATGCACAGACTGGTTGAGACTGCTGTTAGGCTGGCAGCAGATGCACAGACTGGTTGAGACTGCTGGTAGGCTGGCAGCAGATGCACAGACTTGTTGAGACTGCTGTTAGGCTGGCAGCAGATGCACAGACTGGTTGAGACTGCTGTTAGGCTGGCAGCAGATGCACAGACTGGTTGAGACTGCTGTTAGGCTGGCAGCAGATGCACAGACTGGTTGAGACTGCTGTTAGGCTGGCAGCAGATGCACAGACTGGTTGAGACTGCTTAGGCTGGCAGCAGATGCACAGACTGGTTGGGAGACTGTCTTTACCTGCGTCCCTGGAAGCTTGGTCTACAAATCCCCTGAATAAAAATGCATGGTCGTCATCTTTAGCCTTTCTCTACTTTCATCTACACCTGTGTGATAAAGCGGGTTGCTGCATGTCCGGGTTCCATTATCTAAGGAAAACAAAAAAGTGTAGGATGAAATACTTGAATTAATCACGATTACTGGTCAGCAGCCTGGAAATATTTTAGAACTTCATTCTTTTGCCCGCCATTTCACTTCAGACAGGAATCGGCCATATGCAAATTAGCCTTGTTCCTGTCCAAAATAAATAATCTAGGTCTAATTGGCAGGCTTAGCCCCCTATGCATGGGAGCACAAGCAAACCCAACCGGATTCAGCATTCTACCCATCACTTTTTTGTTTTCCTTGGTGAGACTCAATGTGGCGGTTATGCCCAGATGTTCTTTCTTGTTCTCACTGTTTCATAGGACTCAAGCTGTAGCTCACGGACGAGGCCTAAGTAGGACAAGACTGGTCTGGGGTCGCATTTCTAGCTCGTACAACACTTAATCAACAATGAATTGCTTGCTAAACCATGTAATATTTTAGCTTGAAAGTCAATTTCAGTGCAAAAATGCATTCTTTTCAGTATGTTGAACTACTCCCTCTAGCCAATAGCAAACAGGAATATAGTCCTGCAGGGAAGACCATCTGTCTAACAGTCAGATTGGTGGAGCGCTTCTTAGAGTGGCCAAAGCACTTGCGTCAAGTGAAGAGTCCAGAACCAGTTGCCCGCTCTGCTCCTGTGCGACAAGAGTTCCCAGGACAGCCTCAATGGGTGAAAGTGCAGAGAAACTTCCCTTTGGTAGTTCTTGTTAGTGGCAGGCTCCGCTGGCTTCCTCCATCCATCCATCCATCCTTCAAAGCTTCTGCTCAGGCTTCCCACTCTGGTGGGAGATGAAGGGATCTAGTAAAGAACTACCACATAAAGACTGTCTGAGATCCTTGTCCCCCACCAAATCTGAACTGGAAACATCCATAATCTCCGTCCTTAGATCTTCCAGTTCTCATCTGGGATAAAATGTGATCTAGTAAGATGTCACAAGAGACCCCTTTTATTCCTGGATGCCATATAAAACCAGATTTGCAAGATACTGGGTGGAATGTCTTTGTTGTGTAGCCCCTGTATCCCTGTTTAGAAGGAATGTTTCTATCTGTTCAGGCATCTTATTGATCACTTGCACGGATGCATTCGGGTACCCAAAACAATAGTATGTATAAATCTGTGCTAAGCTGATGGTTGTTACACAGAAGTTTTGCTTGTAAACCAGAGCTTATACCTCTCAAAGTTATGTGCTTGCAGGGCGCCCGTGGGCCAGACTGCGTTCTGCTGATGCACCCCGGTGATAACTTCTTCTGTCATATGAAACTTATGCCCAGAAATGGTATTAGTGCAACACGCCAAAGTCACATTTAACATGATTAATGATCACGCTCTGCATATTAACTGCAGATGGCAGCATAACAGCTCCCTTCAGTCCTGGTTTAGTTTTATATCATGGGACTGGTGTTGGCTTCCTGTCCTAATATTGGCTGTGATAAAGGTGAAGGCAGAAGGGCACCTGGGTGCCTCACAGAGTTAAATGATCAGTCTACCAAGTACTCGCAGTGGATCCACAACTCCTTAATGAATTGTTGTATTATGATATACTGAATTCCAGGCCACTAATCAAAATAACCAAATGTGAAACTAGGGCTCCATCAGTTGCATAGTGAAGTATCCACTTGTGATTCCAGTGCCTGGCCCTAATGAAGGTTCCTCATCCTGGTGCCAGGGGTCCACTTCTTTGTTAAATGATTTTTTTCCTATTATACTAAAGATCTGCCCCCAGTACATGACGCGTCAACCTATGATCCTAGGAGTTCACTCGGACCTGCTGAGGTGTTGCATTATGATACCCTGGATCCACTTCCAGGAAACCCTCTTGTGATCCCTCTGATATACGCGTACTTCACATTGTTCTCTTGTGATGCCCAGAATGCACTCATAGACAACTGGCCCGCTTGTGTTTCCAAAGATATGCAGCTAGTTTTTTTGTTTGTGTTTTTTAACCATATTTTATTGGCATTTAACGTTTAGTAGCACATACATTACATTATGACGACATCGCCTTGGCATGTATGAAAATTGGGTCCATGACCATCCGCAGAATCTTACAGTCCAACATCTGCAAAACAGAAAATGGAACATAGAAACAATACCCCCCTCCCTCACCTGGGCTGCAATGAAACAAGGACTGCAGAGGGGCAGCTTGTTGGTAGCTGCTCGCACATGTGAGGTTTCGAAGTTGTGTGTAGTGGGGGCCAGGGTCTCATGCGCTAGGTTTGATGTCCCCCTAGATCATGGCCTAGAGCCGCATCAGCCCCCCCAGGGGGGCCCACCTCCGAAACATCTTCTTGGCCAGCTGCTATTAGTTCACCTACTAAGGTTTCCCAGGCTTTGGCCCTGTCCATTGTACCAATCCCCCGACTGGCTTCCCTAAACAGCAGCCTGCTTTCGGCCCCTGCCCATCTCTCTAACTCTCTTCTCCAGGTGTCAATCTGCGGTCCTCTCAGGGCCTTCCAGTTTCTAGCTATCTCCCTAATGGCTAGGACGTAAGCAAGGTCCTGAAACTTCCCTGTCACCTTGTTCTTAGCCGTGTGCGGAAACCATCCCAGGAGGAAGTGCTCCGGCGTTTGTGGCAAAGCTTTATCAATTAGGTTGCCCAGTATCTGTCGTATGTCTTCCTAGAAATATGCAGCTTGCAGGTCCTTGAAGGGTATGAGTGCGGAGACGCCGTACAGGTCCCCCATTTCCCTCAATCCAATCTCTACCCAGTCTTCCAGCCCTGCCCAGTGCTCTCATTGTGGGATATAGCACAACTGTGTCAGTGGTATGGCAGGTGAGTAAGGAGTCGTAGCGCCCACCTTCTTCAGGTATTGGGACCAACAGCGCATTACCACCTTGGTGGCCTGCGTGTCTACCTGCGATGTACATCAGACTCGTAAAAGGATTTTTGCAAGGTTGGCAGTATCTAACGCATCCGGGCAGCGTTCCCAGCTAGCCAATGGATCAACCAGTACAGTTATGAAGCTAGATAATAGCTCTCAAGTTCAGGTGCTGCTAGCCACCCCTCTTCTGTGGGGCGCCGCAATGATGACAATGCTACTCTCCGCCTGCCTGAGCCCCAGATAAAGGAAGTGATCATTTTGTCCAGTTCTTTAAACTTTGCCCGAGGGATCCACACCGGCAGTGTCCCGAAGTTGTAAGATATGCACCCAGTTAAAAAAGCATCCTCATTGAAACCTTGGCTTCAATCCTATGTGGCAAAACATCACCTTGTGGTACCAGTGCTTAAGATTTCTCTTGTTAAAGCAGAGAGGCACGCATGAATAAGTCTGCTTTCTCCTATGAAACCAGGGAATGCGTTGTACCTCATGTAGCGTTCTCATTTAATACCGTGCTCCCAGTTCTAGTTAACAACGCTGTGATACCCGGGATCCACCCTGACTTAACGAGATAGCTTCTTACCTTCGACTCCAAGCACCCCCTTCTACTAATAAAGTGCCCTCAAGGATGAGCCCATGGATGGCCTCTCTTTCAACACAGTGTACGATGGTGGTCCATCGACATGAATTAATTACTGCTATGAATGGAACGCCCCCTTCCAGTCGTTTCCACCTCACACGCCGTCCTCTGCGGAGCGGCGGCCCGCCACGGGACGGTATGGTGATATGGTGATGCCCTCATTAGCGGTATCTGGGTGCAGTGGGTCGGCCCGCCCCTGGCCTCGGAGGTGCTGACCCCGCCAGCTGCCTCTCTGGCTAACGAGCAGGCGCGGGGGCGAGCGGTGTCCAGGAGGAGGCGGTTCTTCAGCGTCCTCTTGGAAGTGAGGCGCAGAGGCCCTGGGAGGCGGGCCGGCGAGGAGGCCTTGGCAGACAGCGGGTTCCCGAGGCTCTCAGACGCAATCCCGCTGCTTCCGTAATGAGGGTAATTTTGTGGGTTTGGGTGGAATTCCTTTATTTTAATGGCCTGCTTTTGATATTAATTACAGGCAAAGTCAGCCCAGGGAACACACGAGGCTGTGGCTGTAGGAAGGAGGGCGCAGTGACACAGATAGTGAGCGGGAACATCAAAGGTGGAGCAGTGGGGAGGGTGGTGGTGGCAGAGGAGAAGAAGAGAGGCGAGAAAAAGAGGCAGTGAGGGAGGAGGACTGAGGCCAGGAATAGGCGATTAACGGTAGGGGGGTGGGCAGGGGCAAGAGAACCGTGCAGAGTGAAAGCGGAGAAGGAATGGAAAAGAAAATGAAGGGGAGTGAGGAAGAGGAAGAGCCAGGCAAAAAAGGAGGGAGTGTAGATGTTGCCACTTAGACAAATTGATCCGAAGACATGGGGTGAGAGTGGGTCCTGAGAAACACACGGATTAGACTTGGAAGAATGCCTGTGTTGGAGCATCAGGTGCAGTGGCACCAAGGCATAGGGGCATAGGGACCTACTGCACCACAATGGAAGTTCCTAAAGTTGTGTATCATGAAGAAATTAAATGAATCCCTGATAACCCCAAGGCATGATAATATACACCTGAAAAAAATCGAATAAAATAAATGCATAGGCCTTTGCATGATGGGCAGACATTGACCCTCTGTTACCCTGAGCCATATCGGTGACCATTCTGAAGAAAACAAATGAATCCATCAGAGAGAAGAGGCGGCTTGATTCACACACAAAGTGGGCTTTGTGAAAGGGTTATGTAAATATGGAGTGTGTATTGTGTTCTGGAGTCTTTTTTGGTTATGGTTGTTGTTGAAGATCAGCCCCTGGTGACAGGTGTCTTTGTGTTCTGTAGATCTGCAGGGGGCCGTGCATGCTCATCTTTGCAGCCCGTGACCCCCCCAGCGGGCCCGCATATTGGGGGACTCGTCTAAGGGCCAGCGCTATGTCAAGGCTCGGCCCCGCTGCTTGTGAGGCTATGATGGCCGCCAAAAGCAAAATGTTCACCTCAGCTGCTCTTTCTTCATGTAAGAGGGTTGTGTCATCCTACTTTGAGCATGCCATAAGTGACTTCTATGTGACGTGGGTCTGTAAGGCTTGCAAATTTATTTGCTGAATGCCTTTCTCCTACTGAACAGTCCAACATCCATCAGAACACCCGACAGATGTCACATGCATCATCACACACTGCTTCTTTGTCAATATCCTGATGTTTCAGAAAACACTCCTAACCACAACAACTGCGCGTCCATATATCCTCCGACAAAAAACACAAACAGGCATACACAGCACCTCCTTTGGCAACATCATGCACATGACAAAAAAACAATGCCCTACAGTTGGCTAAAGGTTTCCACCTCAGGAGCAAGTCCAAAGCCTCTCGAAAGCCAAACTATCAGATTAAAAAACATCTATATTTACTCTGCGATCTACACCAGAACAGTAGGTTAGGCTAACCCCTGGCACCATCACACTTACGACACAGCACCATAGCTATATAGATGGCTAAACGGTGCCAACTCAACAACAAATCCAATTTCTTTCACTGAACAACATATCAAAACCAGACATGTTTATCTACTAGACCGGCAAAAACATTAGCCATGCACCATGGCCCTCCATGCACATGTGGCAGTTGGCCTGTATAGGTGTCTAAGTGATAGCACATGGGTTGTCCTTTCATGGACCTTCATGTATTAAAACCATTCAGAATACATTGGTGTACGAATGTCACACCCACACATGCACAGCATTGCTCATAATGTCTCTCAACAGTTCAACCTGGCTAAATGGTTGAGTATTCAGCATTCACATCATCACACCTAATGAACTACAAAGATCCTTGGCAAAATCAGTTCTTATCCTAATTGTTTCCTCCATGGACAAAACCTTGATTAAACAGATCTTCTGTGAGACCTCTGGTCACTGTGGAATCCAGAACCGAAATGGGTGCTTCAACTCTGAATGCACTATGAGTCCTAACAAATGGTATAAGTGTGCTTTACAAATACTAGAAACACAGCACAACATAACATAATATGTTCATAATTATATGATAGTGATGGCATACTAATAACAAACTGTTTGCTAATCCAGTGGTAACTATGAACGACAGTAGCAAAATCCTTTCCATATTCCTTCTTGTTGCGGGTGTGACCATCCTACTTATGCCCCGATTACGAGTGGGTTAGTGTTTTTCAACCTCTGCATAAACCCTTGCTTGTGCACAGGTCATAATTACACATTGTCTGGAATTTATTGCATCGGGTCATTACTGGGTGCATTAGTTATCTCACTAGTCAATACATTTCAGCAGAAATTAACAGCGGAAAAATTAACAGTATTTCGGTACTATGCAGAATTTAGTGCAGTAAACACCAAAATCTTCATGTTATTCCTCAGAACCTCATAGTTGTGTTATTTATCACACCCAATAAATGACATACCCCAGGGTATGGTTATTTATCTGGTGCCATAAAAAAGCACCTGGATTCTGACAAACTACAAAGCACGGCCTTAGTCTCCAGGTTTGTCTTTGCTAGCACCCTACAATGACACCACTGTTGCAGTCTGCTTCTAATTCTGTTCCATCATAGCTCTGCTAGATATCAATTTCCAGAAAGTGTCTCTCTTGGTGCAAAGAAGCACCCTCTTATGTTACTCTTGAGTCTCCCTTGGACAAGTCTTAATGCATGGGCATGTCTTTTGGAATCACACACGTGTTCTTATGCAGTTATGGTAGGATAGAGTGTGTGTATGTCGCCCGGGGGAAATAGGACTATATTGAGGACAATTGTTCACAGACAAGAACATATTTAAAGAGATGAAATTCAAATGATAGCATTGCAGTTATGTAGAGATCAGGGGCCATTTATTGGAGTGAGGCAGTGATTTAGGGCATGTTGTATGCAAGAATCTTTGTCAATAGGGAAAAGTGTTGATGCATAAGAGCCTTAATCAAAGGCGCTATACACAGATGATTTGTGATCCTTACCACCTCTTCTTCACCGACTGGCTATGGTAAGTACCATTCAGGCTCTTAAGTACCTTCTTTATGGACAGAAGAGTGGAACAGGGATGGCACTTGGACCCTTATTCCACACCTCTATGTTTCTACAAATGTCTAATGCTTACATAATGTGCTGTGAAAGCACTAGCAGACAGATGTGCTGGGGCTGTTATAAAAGCCATGTGCTGGGTGTAAGAATTCATGCATACAGGTTTAAACACTGTCTTTATTTCTGTCTCAGTACATCATGGGCCAAGTGAAGTGGGGGCAGGAGCCTCCTACTCAGAAGAAAGAAAGGCCGCTTTGCCAGGAATGTGGTTTTGAAGTCTGACTTCGGGCTTTTTGATCACAAGAGATAGAACCGTATGTTCAGATTCCTGAAAAGGCCACATCCCTCACTGTGGAAGGTTAGAATTGCTGTAACAAAAAGACATTGCTGTGCTATTGGGAAGCTGCACACCTGCTAATGTGCAGTCTGTGAGCATGTTCTGTACTGCTTCTGATTGTTTGTTGTCCTCCTGAACCTTTAACACAAGGCTTCAAATACTTGTCTCCTTACGTTCATGCTCGCATACTCAGAATATCTAGCTTTTCATTCAGCTGTTTGTGCTCGGAATACACAGTCTCCGGGCACCCTCCAACGTAGCAGATACTGAAATTGGTTGCCTAGCGTGATAAAGAGAGATGCATCGGTTCACACAAATTTTGCTAGTATGGGAGCTGATGCTATAAACCTTTGTATCAGTTGGTAGTTCAGTCGCAGCTCGCATGACTTGTGGGTGCGGGCGGGTCACGTGGGGGGATTTACATTTTTTTTTTTTAAGTACCTTACCGTGTTCCGTGCCAGCTCCGCTCCTGGCTGGGTCCCACGCCCATCTTTTTCCTGCTCTCCTGCCTCCGGCAGGAACAGGAAGTAGGCATCCTCCTTCCCCTCCCCTAAGCCAGTCACAACGCTGCTATGGCATTGTTGTGATTGGTGCAGACGGGAGCCTGTAGGTAGGCCCTTTTCTCTATGTAGGCTGCATGCAGCCTACATAGAGAAAATCCAGAGTGCACATGACTGGTTTGGGCGTCCCCAGAGGGCCGACCAAATAGTCAGGGCCCACAGCATTGGGCAAGCCACTCCTCCCCGACCTGCCCGCCCGCCCCCAACCAGGCATACCATCTGCTTTCTCTCAGCATGAGTAGCAGAAACATAAAATGGTATTTAAACTCGCACTGCCCTAATGGATGAGCTGCCCCTGTGGTATTTAATTCTCTAATTCAGCCTAGCAGCCCAAAATGACACAGCGTCAAACCCGGCCCTTGTGAGATTTAAATTGTGCGGCGTCATTTTACATAACGTTTGTTGTTCGAAATTCCCAAAATCATGCCATTGCACCAAGTTCCATAACTACACCTCCATTCACTGTTAGAGTAATAGTGCTGGAGGGCAGGGAGCAACCAGAAGCAGGGTGGCTGTGTCTTGTGGGTGTTGTGTTTTTGATTGGAGGATGCATTTCACACTAAAGTATAGCGCTAAATAACAGATTTGAATTACACATATTTACGCATATTTATGTACTTTCCCCCAAATTTCATGTAATTACAAGAAAGTAAGTTACGTGCATTTCACACACCTCTTGCTTCAGACCGCCCCTCTGTATTCTAGTACTTATCAGGTGTTCATATGCTTTTAAATTACTGATAGAATTTATGGCCCAAAATCAAAGTTGTTTACATACAATTTCCGGATACCTGTCTGTACATTTTTTATTTTAAAGTATGCAAAAATGTCACGTAATTATGGAATTCATTGGTAGAATCCCATAATTCCTAGGAAATACAAGTAAGAATATATGTTGACATTTTAGGAAGTATACAGAAGTGGGAAGAAATCCATCAAAGTGGGAATGTTCAAATGTTCCACATAATGGCTGAATATGGATTCTGCGATTCGACCCAACACCCCGCCCCCCTTAAATCGGTCATTCAAATCTCATACTGCTCATGACAGGGTGTGGTAAAGATCATTTCAATCTTAAATGAAATAATTGCCAGCCCTCCCATGTAGTCACCCTGCATGAAGAAAACACAAACTGACTAGTTTTGGCCACAGTTGTATTTTTTAACTTTTGGATTTCCATCACTCTTTCATCTTCACTTATAAGTGAAAAAATAGTAGTGCAAAAATATTTTGTTATATATACATATATTTTCTCTGCATTTGACGAATACATGTGATCTAAGTTCCGCTGGTAACGTGCACTGCATGGAGCAGGAAGATGCCACATTCAGGGGTCTTGTGGAATTATGCATTGTATTGTAGCACTCAATACTCTTATATGAGGCACCAAAGTGCATTTCTGCATGGGTAGCATGCTACACCACAGAGTAGTGTGTGGTTAGACGAGTGTTGCATTTGTTGTGAACCTATGTGGGAAGCATTTCAGTGTCATTCGTGAGTGACCAGAGAGGTGCTCTTCTCTTGGGGTGCTAGGGCTCGCAGCGTGATAGAGGACAAGTTGTGAGGAAGAGGTGTGCAAATTACAGTTATAGTGAGGCCTAAAACACATAGACAGCTACACAGAACTGGCTTACCCAGCTGGGCAGCGAGGCATTACTAGTACTGTCTGCCCAGGTCATGCCTCAGTTGACCGTAAATGGATGCGTGTGTGATCACGAGCAACCATTAAAAAGTGGTGGTTCAAAAAGTATTGTACAGTTTTAAATGGTCATCATAGGTGAGAACCAGAAGAAACCCCCTCTACAGGCTTGAGACCTTACTGCAGCGCATTTTAGGTAACTTCCAAGTAACAGGTTGGAGTCCCTGCAAGACAAATGCCTCTTTTAACCTCTTGAAAGTCAAAGAGGGCACTAATATTCTGGGGGGAGTATATGTATTCTCTGTAAGTGCAATTAGTACTGGAACGGAATTCAGTAGATGGCTGGAGGCTGCTTGCATGGCTTAAAAGCCCCATGATGCATTGGGAAAGGGATATGAAAACCCAGACCTACAGTGATCTGCAGCATCCTACTGGCTAAACGATATGTACGGCAAGATATTGACTGATCAATCATGAAGCATAGGTCAAGACTGATTGGCTCCATTGCGCGTGAGCGGTTGTCAAAGTGGCCTTCCTATCCACCTCACAAGGACCAAGAATAGATCTGCATGGGCCTGTTATGGACAGTTGCATCCACCGAGGATCTTCCCTCTCGTCTGCCTGGGACAAGCCTGCATGAAGGGGGTGGGGGTGGAAATCTCACCTGTTGCTCTCTACCGATGGGCTTCAGTGACCTCTGATGCCATCTCGACCCCAAGGACTTCAGTCGCCTTTCCGATTCTCCGTGCCATTTACACTCTCCTATCCTCCGTGCTTCGAGGACACATTATAAAGCCGAAAACTAAATAAAGACTTTAAAATACCTACATGCTTGAACCCAGGTCGCACGCCCTCAAGCGTGGGCACGAGGCCGGATGTGTGGCCCTGACATTGTGCCTCGGAGTATCTGGAGTTGGCTTTGACCCCTCCTGGCGGGGCGATCGATGCCTGGCTTCCTTCACGCTAGACTTTGGGCCGCCATGTCTTCTGACGCGCAGAGTGGCGCGAGGCACTTCCGGAAGGCCCGGTCCTCTCTGGATGTAACAAGACCTCGTGTATCGATTCCAGTCAGGTCCGGAGACATTATTTATGCTCGCTTGGATAGCAGCTACACGAGTCGAGAGCAGATATACACTCTCTAATTGGCTGCTTAAATAGACTGTCTTATTAAACCTCTGGGAATCTCGGGTTAAGAGGCTGAAAAGGGGCTCTAAGCTGCCAAATCCTCTGCACGGGGACCGGAGCCAAGCCTTCAAGGGTAACGTGTCTCCGGAGGGGCCCGCTGCCAGCAGGGGTGGCGATGAGCCATTCTATCTGACCTGGATCGGCGATGCAGCGGCGCGTTGGGCTCATGGTGCGCGCGCCACACCTGCCTCTGGCTGGGCCGCCGCTGGGTCAGCTGGCAGAGGAAGCAGGCACAGTCGTTTCTGAAAGGTCGGTAAAGAGGGTACATCTAATGCTGCACGCTCGGTGGCTACGGTGAAAATGAAATTGAGTGCAGGTCAGAACTTGTGAAATGCCAGAAGGGCTGCGCCAACGTCAGTTACTTGAAAGTCAGGCATGCAATATTTTTGGGCTGAGTGGATTTTGCAACAAATAGGTGCCCAGGAGTTAGGCTAGAGTTTATTAATCGGTGCTCCTGACGTTTCTGACCCGGCTGCTGCTCAGACCAGTCTTTGAAGCCCTGCCTGAACCAAAATATTCAATTTTCCCTACAGGCCTTTAGCACACCCCATTTTGTAGCAGGGCACAAGTCCTAAAAAAAGAAGTGGGGGATGCTCCAAGTTAGGTGGTGTCACAGGAAGTGACGTCACAACAGGAAATGACGTTACAAAAGGTAGTTCTCTCCTATTACAGGAAGTTGTGACGAGCAATAGTCTGGTTTCGGGCGTCAGTATCAATATTTCTCCCTCTACCTCTGGACAGCTGCTGTCCTAAATATATTGTTCCCTTCCTGAGCCTCACCTGCCTCGGTATTGTGAATCGTTGGCCGTCATTGGACTGAGGGCAGGCAGTGGCACTCATACATTTAGACGATTGTGATGATACGGGCACAGTGGCGCGTTAAACGCGTTATCTGTCAGGCTGGCCTGCCCCATTGTCCGCAGAGCCTTGAAATGACTGACCCTATCCCAGCGACTCATTCACCCTGAGCCTCAATCGACCCTCTGACGTGAGAAATCCTTCCTGTCCAAAGGCGGGGACCAGCCGAGAAGCGCTGCTGGTTGAATGCAGCCAGTCCTGTACTTGGGAGATCGACGGGGCGGCCATGCGGGCAAATAACGCCATCATTGAAAGTCCAGCTTTTGGGCAGGGGGGATTGGTGTCCACCTGGTAAAATTAGTGGGGGGACGCCGTCCACCCGTGTGGTACCCAGACTCGAGCCCTGAACAGTAGCCAAGCTGTAGTGGCTCACAATAAACTAATAGCTTTGGTAAAGATCAGAAATGTGCACTTGTTTTTCTCTATGTGTCAACATTTGACTTAAAACGCGTTTTTCCATCCCAGTGTGCCCGTGCACGAATGCTGGAATCTTAATTTTTGGAAAGGGAGTAATAAATCCACACACAGCGCGGGGGGCACTCCGAGGTCCTCTAAACAGAATTTTAATGATCTTGTTTTTCTTTTTTCTTTTTTTTCTGAATACCGCGCAATACCAGGGGGACTTGGATGTTGCAATTCATGACATGGAACGGGGAGACTTCTGTCAGAAGAGAAAGTAACTTCTCCATGAATAACAATTTTTACACCCCGCCCTCCTTATAAATTATCTGAAAGCGAACTTGGAGCAAACTGCCCACTAAGGCCTTCATTACGAGTTGGTGGTTGTACCTGGAGCGATTACTCCATTTAAAATATGATCAGTTAAAAAAAACTGCAGACTGGATATTTCTGAGTCTGGAACCATTGGGCCTGTCGAAGTTGCCGCAGGCAATGGGCAGCAGCAACCCCCGGACCCTGTTGACCACCTGAAGCAGCCCCGCTGGTGCAAACAGTGCTCACACGGACAGGCACAAGCGTCGAAGCGTGCCCTGTCTACTGCCTTCACATGCCACTCTGCACCAGGTACTGCTGTCTCCACATCCCATCTGCCCCTCAGCACTGCTGCTGACACATACCACCTACCCCCACGGCACTGCAGCCAACACATCCCAAAGCACTGCTGCCAATACATCCCATCTGCCCCCAAGGCACTTCTGCCGATATATCCTACCCACCCCCACGGCACTGTGCCGACACATCTCACAGCACTGCTGCTAATACATCCCACCTGCCCCCTATGGCACTGCTGCCGACACATCCCACCTGCCCCGCGACACTACTGCTGATACATCCCAACTACCCCCACAAAACTGCTGCCGACACATCCCACGGCACTGCTGCCGATACATCCCACGGCACTGCTGCCGATACATTCCACCTGTCCCAACAGCCCTGGTGCCGACACATCCCACCTGCCCCCACGCACTGCTGCCTGCACTTTCCACCTCGTCATAGCAGTGGAAAATGTGAGTGTTTTTTTGCCAAAATCAGGACACATTGCATGGTAAAGCACCTGATAACTCCAGGTCTGAGCAGCAATTTCCCATTTCAGGGGGAAAATTCGTAATGGCTGGTCTTGAGGAACTTTACTGCTGAGATATTGCGCGCTAATATGGATCCAGCCAACTCATATTGAGTTCTTTAATATTTGCTGCTTTTTTTGGGGGGGCGGGGGGGGGGGGGGTGTATAGGATGACTGCCAAAATGTGTTCCATTAGCATAGAAATTGTGAATTTGGCTGAAGTTCTTACATACTGCACCCTTTTAGTATGCATACTTCTTAACAGTAAATATAGTGATCTCTCTCGTTGTGTAACGACTAAGAATTTAAGAAATCTTTATTGTGATGAAGATATATACAGTGCTGAAGCGTGCAGTACATAATGCCGGAGCACAGTGCAGTACACGATATGACATTTTGCAGCCGTAAAAATATAACAAGATGTCATTTCATGGCTGTTATGGAATCTGGATTGTTGTGCTGTCCTTACTGTAGTTCATTACCCTGCTTTGAAGCAGCCATTTCTAGCACGATGTCAAATTCGGGAGTATTTTACCTAGTTATGGTAGTGTCATTGGGAGCAACGGGTTCAGTTTCGAGGGGCCCATTTTGAATATTGTGACCAATTCTGAAGTCCACATCTGGAGGGTTTGGCTTAGTTCTGGAGATTCAATCACAAATAATTCGTCCAGTTCTGGACGGCTCATCACGAATAGTATGTTCAGTGCTTGAGACCTCAAATTGAGTATTGTAACTCTCTAAATCGTGTATGGAATAGTTTAACTATTTCTGGATGTTTCATTTAGTAAACTGTGTCTGTCTCTACAAGTTTCATCTGACCTAGTTTGTTGACTTTAGGCAGTGAAATCCACAAAAGGATATGTTAAAGGTACCAATAAAACAGATTATAAATAGAGATGAAATCTATCTATCTCTATCTATCTATCTATCTATCTATCTATCTATCTATCTATCTATCTATCTATCTATCTATCTATCTATCTATCTATCTATCTATCTATCTATCCACCCTGGGTTAAACCTGACTGCTAGTCAATAAAGATTAAGAGCGAATACACTGTTAGACAAACTGTTCTGCGGCGCACTTCGGGACGAAATAATGGAATACTTTTAACTAAATGTGGGCTCGGTGGATAATGCACCTATGATGTGGGAAGCGTTAAAGGTGGTCATCTGAGGGCTGTGCTTGGCTAAACAGGATGGGTTTCCAGAATGATTTCAGCAGTTGAATCAATGTCTCACATAGATGTGTTGTTAGCATATCTCTCAGGTATGTTGATGAACATTGAATCATCTAAGGGATGTGTGGTATCATTTTGCGTTGATGCAAACATCTCAGCCTTTAGTGTTGTGTGCTCACAGTAAGAGTTTATCTGTGCAATGAGGTCAGAATTATAAATTCTGGTTGGCTGTTCCTCCCCTGCACCCACTAATTACGAGTTATTCTGCAATCTATGGCAAATAGCAGGCAGGCAGGGTATTCTTGGACAAAGCAGATCTCTTCTGCTCATAGGTGGAAAATGGGAGTTTTGGTGAATCACTGCAGGTCAAGATGGCGGGCTGGAAAATTGTCTGGGACAGGCAAGACTAGTACCAGTCTGAGGGAAGTCATCCCAGCCCCCCTGTGCGTAGGGGTTGTTGGTTTGAGTGCCGGCCTTTATTTGTACTTCCAGCCCCTGCCTATCCACACTCCATTTTACCAGCCAGCATTTCTGGTTGGTAAAATGCTTGTTTATGTATCCAAACCCAGGAAATCGAAGTGCAGAAACATAGGACGTCTTGGGATCCAGTGGACTGGAAGCCCAACCTTTGGTGCTGGAGGCATCCTGGACCCTCTGCTTTGGCAGCTACAGCTGGGTTGGGTCTCTTTATGGGCCTCTTCTGTCTTCAGATCATCAGACAAAATCTCATACTTAACACTATGAAGGAAAACAGTGTCAACAGAAAAGAAAGCAGGAGCAAGGAAGAACAAGACATGGGTAAATAGAAAAGCAACGGAAGGAAGGAAAACTGAATGGAAGGAAGGCTAAAAGAAAGGAGGGAAATATGTATGGCAAATGGGTGGATGCATTTCTGGGTCGATGGAGGAATGTTGAAAAAATGAATGAATAGATAGGTGGATAGACAGGTGAAAGGATGGCAGAGTAAAGGGATGGATGAGTGAATGGATAGGTGGATGAACAGGTAAAAGGATGGCAGTGTAAAGGGATAGATGAATGGACAGAAGAATAAGTGAATGGATAAGTGAATGTCGGGTAAAAGATTGCATGTATTACTGGAATGAGTGAATTAATGTATGGATGGATGGATGAGTAAACGAGTGAATCAGCTGAGTGCAACCCATCTTTGCTACAATGCCTGATTACAGAGGAGCGGGTTTTTGATGAGTGGGGTGAGTGCTCTGTGAGCAAGAGACATACTCAGCGTGAGGTGAAAAATAATAAAAATGTCTCTAAGAAATGCCCTTTTGAACATTTTTTTATTAGGAGTGTCTTAGGGCATGATTAAAAACATAAGCAGGATATTGTGAAGTTAAAATTGTGCTCCGATATCCCTTAGGTACGGGTCGACCTATTTCAGCCTTCTACGTCAACCCTTCACTCGGCAGCCCTGCTGGGACCCCAATGATGAAGCATGCCACCAACTAGGTTGGTGGGTAAGGGCTCTTCTTTCACATCCACTAGATGTCTGTACTCTGTTATAGGTTATTGAGTCACCTGAAGTGGTAACGTTTTTAGTGGGCTTGTCCACGTTGTTTATATGATCATCTAGGGGAAGAGGATATAGCCCCATTCCTTTCTTTCCTCACTCTCTCGTTGTTTACTATAAGTGAGTGAATGAACAGGAGGGTGGACAGGTGAAAGTGTGGCAGAGCAAAAGTATGGTTGGATGAATGGCTGGATGGATGATTGAGTGACTGGGCAGGTGGGTGGACAAGTGAAATGAAGGCAGAGTGAAGGGATGGATCAGTAGATGGACAGATGACTGAATGGTAAAGGAAACAGATAGATAGGTGGATGGTAGAGAAGAGATGGATGAATAGGTAGCTGGACTGGTGAAATGTTGGCAGAGTAAAGAGATGAGTGGATGGATAGGCAAATGGACAGATGAAAGAATAGAAGAGTAAAGGGGTGGATGGATGGCTCAATCAATGGATGGATTGATTGATGAGTGGATGGCACAGTGGAGGGGTGGCAGAGTGGATAGATGGATGGCACAGTGGATGTATTGATGGAATGGGGAAATATTCTGAATGATCGATGAAAAAATAAATGCATGCAAGAATGGAAAGTTGAAGTAGTGAATAACTGCGGGGGGATGGATGGATGGGTGAAAGGGTGAATTGATAGATACTTGCATGGTAGAGACAGGGGGAGCTCTTCGATGGAGGGGTCGACTCACTTGCTTTGTGTCATCAGCGCTTTTATTTCAAAGGGGGGCTGGGGGATACTTTAATTTTCTGGCTACTTCCTTGTGTGATGCTGCTGTGCCCACCTCACAATCAAACCCGATACCTTTAAATATCGGCTCCTATTCATACCAGGGAAAATGCGCCCCCAGTCTGAAGGATTTCCACCCCATCCATATTAAACACGATTGCTGTGTGCAAAATGAGGTGGCATCCTAGAGCGAGACCTAACCCGTGCCTCCTCTGCCCACTCCCTCGGTGGCACGCCGGCTCCATGGCTGTGCACCGCTGCCTCGTCCCGCCTGCACCCTCGAGCTAAGCCCTGCAGATTGGAATCGACACTCGAGGGCTGAACGCTGCTTCAGAGTCTCCGGGAGGCTTGCAGAGGCCTTGCCTCCGTCCATGGCTCGGCAGGTTCTTCACACAAGGCGGCTGCCCTCAAAGTCTACACAGAATATGCTTTGTTCTCTGCAAACAACAAAGAAACAGTGCGATTTCTGTGTTTGCCACTCGAGGCCAGGGACGCCTGCCTGTCGGGGGCATGCTGTTGGCCACATCCCATTCGTACAGCACACTAAAAGAGAAAAGAAGGCCATTGTCTCATTTAATAATAAACGCAATACATGTTTCGAAGCAGGGCTCCCACGCCTCTTTCCTTTGCTCTTGTAATGAACTATCTATGTACCAAATTAGAGGCCAAACTTCAAACCTAATGACTGAGATAAGACGAAGACAGAGAAAGCAGTGAGCTCAGACCCTCAGTGGGATGGACTTTTTTAAATTTTATTTTTAACTAGACCCGAGACATCCGGTATCAGAGCGCTTTACATAGCACCAGTTTCATTACAGAAGGACACATTCATTTTTTTTGCTAGGCACGAGGAGATCAAGGGATTTGCCCAGAATCACCGGATGTTGAGCGTTGTAGCCGAGACTCGAACCCAGTTCCCCAGCTTGGAGGTCGACCGCTCTAGCGGTAAGGCTTCACCCTCTCCCCATGGACTGAACTTTCAAATATTTAATTCATGTCCAGTACAAATTAAATTGGCTCTAGGCTTTACATTTCAGATGTTATTACCAACCAAAAGTTGTTCAGTTTATTGCCATCAGAAGGAGGAATGATTGAGCACGTGGCCTAAGAAAAGTGGAAGCACTAGCTAACTTATGCAATATGCAAGTGACACGGCGTGTAAGATCACAGGAAGTGGCATCACAACGTATGACCTCACAGGAAGTGACATCACAAGATGTGACATCTGATCTTAAGACCTCTTACACACATGTTTAGCAGGTCTATCATGAGTACATTTAAAGACAGTATGAAATTTAACACATTTGTAGCAAAAAATGTGAGGCAAACCTGCCTAAAAAAATCTGATCCTCAACTTATACGTTTTTTTTTTATACTGCCACAAAGAAATTGGCAGCATGGTGAAACGTGGCAGTAAATCAGTTCTGCTCAATTGGCTGCAAAGTCTGCATTTTAAAATATGTCATTGGGTTAAGGAACCTGCTGCAGAAGTTTTTGTTTGCCCACTAAATCTCAGGGAATAATAATAGTAATGGTAAGATAGCTCTGGAGGTTAACACATTTGTAAGAGAGATCTGTTTTGTCTAGTCCTAGTTTTAAATCAAAGAAGCATAGAGGGTTAATGTGTTTCCTGATAAGTACATCATGTAACATGCAGATGACAGATTTTTATTTTATGTAAATAGGTAAGTGGGGACAGATTTTAACACAAACAACCTTGGCCGATGCCCGGTGGAGCTGTCCTATGCAGCTATAGAGGAGTTTGGCCCTGATTCACCCCCTCAGCCGTCACCTCCCCAGCCGAACATCTGACATTGTTTTCCTCGCCCCCCGCCCCGTTATGTTTCCTTCCCTCTATCTTTCTCTTATGTCTATACTTGGAATTTGTAACTGAAGTGATTTTGGAATCTGAAAATGAAGTGATCCTTATGCAAAGCTCTCTGATTCCTACGGATCTAGCTAGCGCTATATATAAAACTTTGCAAATAAATAAAATAATTAAGTAACACAAGTTCCTTTTGTTACCTACACTTCATAACTTATAATCCTTCTAATATAGCACAATGAGCTTCGAAGGACACGTGACTCCTACACCGTGTAACCCTCACTATCCTATGTAGCTTATCCTGTGCATTGACTTACACAGTTATATGATTTATTGTCAATGTATAATTTGTACATGTGATGCAAATCACTGAAGCCCTGCATTGGGATGAGTAGCCCTATATTAGAAATAAAATAATGGTATTTAAATTTTTATTCCTGTGAATACTGGTAGAGCCCAACACATTGTACCGTGCATGCATATCTCTTATATACCGTGACTGAACACAGGCAATGTCTCTCTTAAGTACTTGTGAAGTAATGACCTGTGTGCCTTTGCTTCCCCTCCATTGCATTTGCATCCCTGTGTACAGCTTCAGATTGCTCCCAGCCAGGATAGTAAAACAAACGGAGACCTGATGGCTCCTTAACTTTGCCTTTGTTTTTGGCCAAGCTGAACTGTAAAACAACAAAGCCCCCCTCTGTGCATCCGCGTTGCTGCTCAGACCGAAAGAAGACAACATGCAGGCGCTGCTGAATGTGTTCCCCTTGTCTGAAAATTACAACGGGATGAATTCAGCGTATTTCAGTGGGGCCCAACTTTTGGCAGAGTGGACGACATCAACCCTGTGAAAATAGTGGGAAGACGCCCTCTACCCGTGTTTATCCCCAACTTATGCCCTGAGTTGAGCAGAAACTGTACCCACTCAATCAGACATGAGTACGGTTTACAGATCTTTGCAGAAGTCGCGTAACTTTTTTATCTGCTTTATCAGCTTACCCACTATTTAGTATTTTGCATTGTTTACAGAAAGTTTGGTGTTGTAGTTAGAGGTCAGGGTCTTCGTACGAGAGCCCGAAGCCATTCAGGTAGGAGGTACGTTTTTTGTTTCATGTTCAAACCTTAGTTTACAGCAACAGCAGGTAGATCCAGCCGCCCTCCAATTGTCCCTATCGCTGAGCCCTACTGTAGACCGTACTTCAACATTCTATTATATCAGTCATTCTCAGCATTAGACACCTGCCCATACATACAGGGAATGGGGACACGCAGGAAACTACAGATGGCCAACTGAGTGACTGGGACACCAGCAATGTATGAACTTTAGACAAAGGTACTGAGGCCCGCCGTATTGTTCGTTACAACAGCACCAGTCATGCTTGGCCTGGATAGAGGAGGCTGCTGGTGGGGGCGGCGGCAGCTCATTCAGCGGCCCGGTGTGTTGGGAGTCCATAGTGAATGTATCTTTGCAGCAGAAACAGTGCCAAGAGACGGTTTAGTAACCAGGATTGACTGTATCTTTGTTTTTTGTGCACCCCCTCCCTCACCCACAAAAATATTCGAATCACAGTTTACTGGTGGGCTACTCTGTTTTTTTTCTATTTCTCACCCATTAATTCATTCTTTTCTTTTGCTGCTAAGTTTTTTTCTGTCTATGGTAGCTTGTATTCTCTTTCATCATGGGCCCTCAACTGTAACTCAGACCTATAACTTGGAGAGTGGGCCTTTAACAACAGGTACTGCCCTAGGCAGAAGGCTTTAACATTGTAGCGTGTGATTACACAATTCATGGAGGCCACTGCTACCCTGAGGTATCCTGCCGTCAGATCAGCCAAAAAGGCTAACAGGGCTTAAGCTATCAAAGATTCATCCAACCACTTTCGTTGATGGGGATCAGTTAGGGGGAGCTTAAAGTAGCGTGTGCTACCCCTGGTTTGTCCTTGGCACTTTTGACACTGCATGAGGGCAGAAACAGTTGGAGAAAATAAGCAAGACTTATACAATATAGAGTCAACTCCTTATCACCCTACTCAGGGCTGTAAAGCAGACCTCTGCAGCCTCAGTGGCGCTGGGGGGCCCCCAACCCAACAAGGCGGCCCACTCTTGCCAAAGTGGCTGAATATTTGTGATATGGGAGACTTAGGGGGCCCTCAACACATTCTGCAGGGGGCCACATCATCTTAGGTTACTCCACTGGTTCTACTGGCCCCCAGCAGCAAAAAGAAGGTTTTTGCGGGCTGACAGGTGGGATGAGTGGTCGACCCTATGACATCCTCAGGGTGCAAAGTGTGGGTGATGTCTCTTTCATTGTCCCATGCATTGTAATGAATCAGTGTCCATGGTTTCATTAGTTACAAGTAAATAACCAAGCAGATAATTTATTCGACGCCCCCTTTAAAACATCAAGATTTGCAAGGCATAATTTAAGGGAAATTTTAAATGATTAAAGTCTCCCCCCTCTTTTTTCTTTTCAAGTCTTCGTGAATCATCTGCTTCTTCTCTCGAAACATCCCTGCTAAGGCGCAACCTTCTGGAAATCAAGCGGCGGTGACCTTGAATCACAACCCTGAAATTATAGCCCATTTTCTTGGCAGGCAGCATGGAAGGCCCACTTATTCTCTCTTGTCAATGAAAGGAAATACAGGGAACTTGGTTTAAGTCCAGGTCAGAATGCTCGGCTTTTAACTGGCACTATATTTGGCTCGCTCAATACAATGCATTTTGTCACTTCCCTGCAGAGGGGGAAGGCATCTGAGGCTAATGTTGGCGGGTTTTTTACGAAGAGAAAAACGGATCTAGCCTTAGCTCCCAAGGGGCGAGCCCTGAGGCGAGGGTCACAGGGCGCGGCCGCAAGCACCGGGAGTAGAGGAGCTATGGAAAAGTGCGGAGCGAATGGGGATTAACCGCCTGGTGCCAGGCACTGTTACTGAAGGCAAAGAATAGGTTGGCCGGCATCATCTCTTGGTGCCAGTTGCTACTCGAAAAGAAAACACAAGAGGGACTGCCGTGACCTTTGGATGCCAGTCACTGATATTGAGAAAGAAGGATAGTGGGCGGGCATAGCTTCCTGGTGCCAGTCCCTGATATGGCAAACAGGGACATAGGGGTGTAGGATAACCTCCTGGTGCCAGTCACTAATATGGAAAGAAAATCATAGCAGACGGGCATAGCCTCCTGGTGCCAGTCACTAATATGGAAAGAAAATCATAGCGGACGGGCATAGCCTCCGGGTGCCAGTCACTAATAATGAAAGAAAATCATAGCGGGCGGGCATAGCCTCCGGGTGCCAGTCACTAATATTGAAAGAAAAGCATAGCGGGCGGGCATAGCCTCCTGGTTCCAGTCACTAAGATGGACAGAAAAGCATAGCGGGCGGGCAAAGCCTCCTGGTACCAGTCCCTAATATTGAAAGAAAATCATAGCGGACGGGCATAGCCTCCTGGTGCCAGTCACTAATATGGAAAGAAAATCATAGCAGGCGGGCATAGCCTCCTGGTGCCAGTCCCTAATATTGAAAGAAAAGCATAGCAGGCGGGTATCGCCTCCTGGTGCCAGTCCCTAATATTGAAAGAAAAATATAGCAGGCGGGTATCGCCTCCTGGTGCCAGTCCCTAATATTGAAAGAAAAGCATAGCAGGCGGGCATAGCCTCCTGGTGCCAGTCACTAATATGGACAGAAAAGCATAGCAGGCGGGCATAGCCTCCTGGTGTCAGTCACTAATATGGACAGAAAAGCATAGCGGGCGGGCACAGCCTCCTGGGGCCAGTCACTAATATGGACAGAAAAGGATAGCGGGCGGGCACAGCCTCCTGGTGCCAGTCACTAATAATGAAATAAAAGCATAGCGGCCGGGCATAGCCTCCTGGTGCCAGTCACTAATATGGACAGAAAAGCATAGCGGCCGGGCATAGCCTCCTGGTGCCTGTCAATAATATGGACAGAAAAGCATAGCAGGCGGGCATAGCCTCCTGGTGCCAGTCACTAATATTGAAAGAAAAGGATAGCGGGCGGGCATAGCCTCCTGGTGCCAGTCACTAATATGGACAGAAAGGCAAGCGGGCGGGCATAGCCTCCTAGTGCACTAGTATGGAAAGAAAGGAACATAGGTACTTGGAACCACCTCTTCGTGCTAAATACTAATATAGAAAGAAAAGGAAAGGAGGCTGGGCATCACCTTGTGGGTATCAGTCATTAATATGGAAAAAAATATTAAGGTAGGTAGTCTCTGGCCTCCCCGGACCAGCCAAGAGGATCATGTTTGCAGGGGTATTTGAGCAAGGATGCTCCCTGTCTGAGAAGTTCGATCGGTATTAAAGGGCGTCAGGCTTTTCCCAAGATGCTGAAGTTCATAGGACCCCCTAGAAGTATGAAAGGGAAGGCTGTGTTTGTTCCCACTGACCAGGCTGCTGAATATTTAGTCCAGGTACCTCAAAGTTGTTTGCCCTCATTGAGGTCTATAGTTGAGCCCTGTGGTTTTGCAAAGTCCCTGGCACTTTTGTCATATTAGCCGTTTGATCCAACCCAGAATTCTAATCAACTTTTTATGTGTTTTTGTGAAGTCATCAAAAATGTAATAAATTAACATGAACGTTGATTAATATGCTATTGGGTCATCAGCAAATGAGTTTAGACCTCCACGCCATTGAGAGTGCAGCGATCTACTAGGGTCACCACAATTCCAACCTCATAGTGCTTCGGGGGACTTGGCTGCATATCTAATGTGGGTGCTCCAGACCCAAGTATTGGAAAACACTGAGATCATAGGCGCTGGCCACCCAGGTCCCTACTGTCCCTTGTAGTCACTCTAGTCGATGAATAGGGTCTTAATTCCATCAGAACACAAAGAAAAAGTTCTACTACTGTTCTTCTACTAACCGCTCAACTGTCCAGTCCACAAGAATTGGTAAGAGCTACCGCACTGGCCCAAGATGCTGGGGCAAACTGAACTCAACACCACCCAGGCCCACCCTAGAGGGAATGAGGTGTAGCAAGTCAGCAGGGGATCCACTTTTAGAAACCTTTGTTCGTACGTGGGAATGCTAGGGGTGTCCTTTGGAGGGATGCAGGTGGGACTGAGTGACTACATTTTGGGCTTCATTTCCTCCATGGGGGCTTTCTGCAGCCTGTCCTTCAGTGGAGAGAAGGAAAGGCAGCCTGATGCAAATTTTGGGGAATCACACAGCTTAATCTCCAGGAAGAACTAAAGGGAAAGATCATGAAGGTTGGTGGAAGTCTTGGAGTTACTGTCTAAATTATGCAAGTATATTTTTGGTATTCACGAGAGCTGGGCGGACTTACAGCTCCAATGAGAACATGTGCCATTAGCAATGCTATTAAACATCATCAATATTTTGAGTAAAAACTTCTAGAAGGAGAAAGCCACCTTGTGTTATGGATTCCCAAGCAACGGCAGGACACCCCTTTGGATTGGATGTGTATTTATGGGTTCCGGCCTAGGGGTAGGCAAGCGAAAAACATCTCCTTAATATATGGTGTTCCTGCCTCCGTTCGTCAGAGGAATTTCACGGGATTTCTCGTGTACTCTTTAGAGAGTTTTCCTAAGTGGGAAGTTGTGGATTTTGCCCAATCATTGAAGGAAAAAATGTTGGAACTTCAGGAAACTTTATCCCAGACCTACCAAAGCACACTGTGCCAGCATGTGCCACGTGATACTGGAACTCTTCACATGATCACCCGGTGAACTGAAATGTGAGCTTGAAAACCCTAGGATGGAAATCCCTAAAGCAAGTATGTTTCCAGCTTGTGTGTGCAATGCATACTTTGACATCCCGGCTTAGGGCTATTGAAGCACCCTCCCTAGGGCATAGGAGGTGCCTTAAGACACGTTTGTTGGTCTCTTAAGGAAGGGTGGGAGAGGCTGCTTAGGATTTGATGGACTATAAGCCCCACCTCTCTATGTTCCTGCTCCCCCAAAGCTGCTCAGGCAGTGATAGGCTGGAAGCCCTGTACCCAATCTACTCCCCACCCACAACAAATATCTTCTCATGGCCCGCAGCTCTATTATCCACTGTGCTGTCGTCCATCTGCAGTTACAGACACATTGCTGTTACAATATAGGACAAATATACACGCCAACACACCGTCTCCCCATGGATTCAGGGTTGGGAAATGGAGGAATATAACTGGTCAGGGCTCACACAGGTTGGGTACTCTGGAGTACAGCTAGCTCCCCACCAACTGCCTCCTGTTAAGGGATTTCAGGAAAGGTGTCCCTTGACAAAAAAATATATTTTCTTCTGCAATCAGCGACATTGATACTGCTTGGAGCTCTGGTGATGGTTTTTGGACTCCGCTTAGAATTACAGCCACTGGATATTCTAAATAGAGGAAGTCTGGAGGTGTAAAGCGTAATAAATATAGGATGCAAGCGCTGCTACGGGCTGTGGTCACTGGAGCTGGTGATGGGCAGGTCACCGCCTCCAGTGACAGCAGGCAGAGAAAAGGATTTGTAGATGTCCTATCTGGCGTTGAAGAGAGCGAAGCAAAAAGGTAGTGATTGGAAGAGGGTAGAGATAGGCATTGTGAATGAGTTACACTTTGGAGGAAGAACATGCCTTCCAGGGACAGGCCTTTAGAATGGGCGGAGGGTATAAAGCATGTTTTAACATCCCTTGATGGATATTGCCAGGATTAGGCATTGGGATCAGATGAGCGGAACAGGCTATTACCTCTGGTGTCCAACTTTAGTGCTTTATGAAGAGGAAAAGGAGGCAGGGCAGGCAATGATGGATATTTGGTTTGAATGCGATTAAGGCAGGTGCGCTGTGATCTGTTCTAAGCTTTTTAATTGGATGAGAACTACTTGCTAGTAAGAAGATATGGGATTGGTTGGGTAGAATCCTGAGATGCGAAAGCCTAGCGCTCCAAAGGTTGATTTGAATCCCATTTTTCCCTCTAGATAAATGTATGTTTTTCTTCAAATGGTAAGCTTTACATGTTCAAGTGCTGCTCAATTCTTCCAGCTCAGACAGAAAACATTTCGCTGACTTGGGTGGAGTTAAAAGACGCTCAGCTCAGAAGGCTTTACAAATACTTCATCCACTGAGCCGAGAAGCGGATGCCAAGCTGAGAGCTGCTGGGAGCCGATGCCAGCCCTGTGCCAGGCGTTGAGTGGACCCAAGGGATTTCAGCCATCATGGGCCCAAGAAGCACACCTCCAAACCCCCAGCCCTTCATATTCCGCTTCTTGTAGCCCTCCTCAGAAAGGCAGGCATATGAAAGCCTGAGCATAATCCTGCTGTCAAAGGAGTACTTGCCTGTTCTGAAAACAGGAGAATTTGACACTTGCCAGTACCGCCGGATCATTGTCTTATCATGAATGACTTTTAATTTAGGTCAAGCCTGGGCAGCAAATGCGCCGCTCTGCGAGGCATGCTGTATTAGAGTATGACTTGAAGCCCTGTCCACATTTTTAATTGGCTTGTGTGAGTGTCCTTCCTAAATACTGGCTTCTGATTCATTAATAGGCTTGCACTCCATTCTTAGTACCGCTTTGTCTTCATTTGTAACCTCCCATGAGGACTGGCCTTTTTACTTCTGTTGTTACACCGTATCTCCTATTTAGTCTAAGAACTATTTTTTCTTTAATGAGTTTCTCCCACTGCATGCTTTCTTTCAACATTCAGCGCAACATGCGTGCTTTCACTTTCCATGCAGCCCGGGACAATGGCGGCCGCTTCTTTAAAATGCTGTAGATCTCACATTTCCAAGAGTTTGAGCTATTGGCAATGTAAATGACAATACCTTTTGTTTATGTGTTGATTATCAAAACCGATAAATAAAAGGCATTGTCAATTACAATAAACACAGTTGATGGACAGAATGTAGAACAATGTCATACATTCACCCCAGTACAAGGATCTGGGCCTAAATCCATCGTTTTTTTGCACTCCACACCACCTTGGGTTAGACACTGGCTATATGCAAATCAGCTCTGACCCTGTGCCTCATGGGAACAGTCCAGTCCGAACTACCAAGCCATGTCTTTCCCAGACCGGAATCAAGCATCCAAGGACCGGTTTCTGGCTATCAGCCTTCATCAGCCTGGATAGCTTGACTCCAGTGGTGTGGAGAGCCTGGGACTCACGTCTGAGTATACCCAGCACACTCGGGGTGAAAATTGCAAAAAACACAGTGTCTAACCCAGGGTGGTGTGGAGTGCAAAAAAACGATGGATTTAGGCCCAGATCCTTGTACTGGGGTGAATGTATGACATTGTTCTACATTCTGTCCATCAACTGTGTTTTTTGCAATTTTCACCCCGAGTGTGCTGGGTATACTCAGACGTGATTCCCAGGCTCTCCACACCACTGGAGTCAAGCTATCCAGGCTGATGAAGGCTGATAGCCAGAAACCGGTCCTTGGATGATTGATTCCGGTCTGGGAAAGACATGGCTTGGTAGTTAGGACTGGACTATTCCCATGGTGCACAGGGTCAGAGCTGATTTGCATATAGCCAGTGTCTAACCCAGGGTGGTGTGGAGTGCAAAAAAACGATGGATTTAGGCCCAGATCCTTGTGCTGGGGTGAATGTATGACATTGTTCTACATTCTGTCCATCAACTGTGGTTTTTTGCAATTGTCAATTACAATGCCAATAACTAAAGCTCTCGCAAATGTGAGATCTGTTGCAGTGCAAATGCTTGTTTATTGTAGTGCTTAAATGTCAGTGGACGTCCAAGTACAGTAACAGCATTCACGCCTTTAACTTAGTGGTCTAATGACAATGTAGAAAAGGGTCGGTTGCTGAAATTCGGAGCTAGGATCTGGAAGTTACATACATAGCGATGCACCAGATGTTGGTGTCCCCGAGGTATTTTAACTCCAGATTATTCTGTTTATTTCTCTGCTGTGATGTGACCTAAACTATAGGGCTGCATGTGGTGCTTCCAATGAGCACTGTATGGCCACCCTGCAGTGTGGTGCATTCCAGCCGCGCCCGAGCCCTCTCCTCTGAGGTGCCTCTCTTATGCAGGGGCAAGCACTGCGAGGCCACGTCAACGGAAGAAATGTGCTATACAACAGCAGCATTTAATACATAAAACAGAAACACCTTAAAGCACGCGACAAACCTGTTCAGGTGAAATACTTTAGTTGTGAAATAATTGATGTTGAATTTTTTTTTAAGTGAACTTTGGAAACCGAAATTAAGCTAAATATTATGCTTGGGTTCGGTGCTGATGATTAATCTGGGGATCAGGGCATAGGTTTATGTATAACATTCGTTGTTAGGGGTAGCTTTAGGTCCAAGTTTTAGGGTTCGGCATTTCATTTTCCTTATAACTGGTTTAGGCATTGCAGGTGCTGTAATCTGACCCGCTGCCCCCTGCGTCCAAAGGGAGGGATGCGCTCGCAGCCTCCAGGTCCCATGAATAAAGCCGGCTGCAGCGCTGCTCCCCAGCTGGCGCTGGTCGGCCTGTAGGCGGCGCTATTGCTGTGGGATCCGCTGGTCTTCCGCTCCACTCTTCCACGTACTCTATTCCAACAGAGACATATGGCGAAGAAAGCCCCAGAGAGTCTGAAAACGCATAAATATGTATACACAATATGTATGGGGATAATTGAATTAGGAGAAAAATGGCTGTAAAATCAGAACGTAATTATCCCTGTTAATTACGTCCTACTCTCTCTTCTGTCCCCCGTTTCTGTTTTTCTCTTTCTCCGATGCATTCTCTCGCCCTTTGTTTGCCATTTCGCGCTCTGGTTTTTCGCCTGTTACTTGTTTCTCTTCCTCAAGCACTCTATTCTTCTGCATCGCTTCTTACCTCCCTCTCTCCTTCCTTTCATCATCTCTCCATCTGTCGTCTCTTTCCTGTGCAGTATCTCTCATCACTCCTCTCTTCATCTCGCCCTCCAGTTCCTGACATATCTCTTCCCTCCCCACTTTAATTAATCTTCTGCCTTCTCACACCATGCCTCTCCCCTCTTATTTTCTTCCCTCCACTCTGCTTTTCCACTTCTCTCTTTCTTTGTAATGTCCTTCTCTCCCATTACTGCATTTAAGACGTTCTCGCCTCTCTTCCTTCGTTTGCTTCCACGCTCACTACTCCTGGAACTTACTTCCTCTATCTCCCCATACCTCTTTCGCCCTTCTCTTTCTTATTACTCCTTCATCTTACTTCTCCCACTGCCCTTTAACCTTACATTCTTTGCTTCACCCAACTTCCCTGCTTCTCTCCAATCCCTGCTCCTCACACCTTCTTCCCTCCTAACCTCTATGCTTCCCACTTTGCTTTCTGAATTGAATTGAAATTACTTTTATTTGATTTAGTTTAAATCATAAAAGGGTGACGCATCCACCAATATACACAATGTACAAGTACGATTATGTCAGTGCATTAATTAACATGAATCTAATTTTTACTAGGACGATATCCCTGCCCCCCCCCCCCCCCCTGCCTACCTAGTCCCCTTTTATTGTGCAGCGATTTTTGTCTGCCTCCGTTCCCTTCCTTTATCACGTTTCACCCCTTCCTTCCCTCCCTCCCACGTGTCACCATTCTCTCTCTCTCTCTCTCTGCGGTGCCTGTCCATTCCTCGCTTCCTCTGAACGTCCTACCCCACAACTCTTCGCTCTCCCCTCAGGCTCCCGCCTCCTCGCCTCCCCCAACCCCACGTCCTGTGCTGGGGGTCGCCCAGCACGCCGCTGCCGCTGCTTGGCGCGCAGCCCCTGGCAGACACATTCTGATCTGTTCTAGCAGCTGCTGCAGGGGTGCTGGCCCCGCACCCAGCGCCGAGAAAGATGAACTAATGCTGTAATGAACAGCTGTCAACAGCTGGTGCTGCCCTGCTTGCTTTAACACTTCAGCAGCTGTGCTAGGATTACACGGCACAGAGACCGTATTTATACCTCCGCGTGTGATGTATGTAAGCATACATTCAGTGCATGTGCTATATATGGGGGCACAGGCGACAGGGGTCTCGCGGCCTGGCGTCTGGGCGAGGGTAGGTCTGCCAGGACAGACTTACAGGCACCATGCGGACTCTCATGAAACTTTAAAAACTTCTGTATCAGCCCTGTATCCCTTCCTCCTCTCGATGGCTCACCAAAATCTCTTTGGGACTCGTGCTGTTCGCCCCCAGTCCCCTAAATGTTTCCCTTTGACAGATGGTGTCTTTCACACACACAAGTTTTCGCGAGTGGTGTGAATATTTGAGAAGATTTTCCCTTACTATAGTGAAGTTTTTTGCAAGCTTTGCGTTCTTAGTGAACGTCACAAAGTTTACAGAATTTTGCAAGAAAAAAACCGACAAACTGAAAAGAGGAGAAAAAACTCAATAAAAAGTCCACTCTTAGCTGGAGAATTGCATTTAAAACTGTTCATGGAGGCAGTCCTAAAAAACTTAAGATCCTCATTCTAAAGGCTGCTCAAAGCCCAGTTCGGATTGCCCCCTGCCCTTGCGAGTGTGTGTCCGCGGTATATATAAGGGGTGACCTCTCAAACACGCCTGCCCATTCTAAGGGGCAGAGACCTTTTCTTACTGCTGTGTTCTTACTGTGGTGAAGAGTATAGCAAAAGTAGTCCCAAGCACCCAGAAGATATGGTTACTCTCCTCATCCATCACGTTCAATTGACGAGAGTGACAAAATGGAAGACTTGTCGCACTGGTGCTGTGGGTTTCAGTGCAATGGGGATTGTTGCACTCATAGGCATCATTGATGGCTGTTGTGGAGGGAGAGGGGCCTTCTTGCCCATTCCTCGTTGAAGTTTAGTCTTTCTGTCTATTGCGAGCTGCAGGCCTGTGGCCAGGACAGAGCGGAACCTCTGCCAGCGAGAGAGCGCTAGAGTCCTGCCTCTTAAAGTTGTTGTACCCACTTCCTCGGTTTGACATGTAGGCCTCTGCCTAGGGTGACCATAGAGACTGGTTTCTAGGGCAGAGTAGCACAATCCGCGAAGGATGGTCTTGCAGATGGTGTTTGGGGCACAGTTCCTGGTAGGAGCCTTTGTCTAGTGTAACAAGGCCCCTGGAGTGCCGAGTTGCAGACCTCTGTTCGGGAGAGCTCTGCATGCTTCAGTCAAGGTCAGGCCCGGCTTAGGGTCGAGTTGCAGCCCCCTGTGGAGAGTAGAGGGGCAGGTTCCAGTCTGGCACCCAGTTGTGGGTCTACTGCAGCTTTGCATGCCCCCGACCTTGGGCCAAGCACCTGCACCTGGTTTAGGGCAGAGTAGCATAGACCGCCTTCTGGCCACTTCTAATTGGGAAGTGCTGGCTCTGCCTTGTCCCAGTGGCAAGCGGGCTTCTCCGTGCCCGGCAGCTCCTCCAGGCGTGGAAGGGATCTCAGCAAGGGCTTTGGCACCAGGTGGTGGCATCTTTAGAGCTAGAATGATCTACGATGCACTCTCAGAACCATAAATCCAGAACAAAATGATGTCGCTTGGCAAGCCGGAGCCAGAGGGAAAACATAGTCAAAAATTGTACTTGCTGACCTGACGGATATTTATGATGTTTGGGTTCTTCCCAGAGATGAGATCTACGGTCTCTCATTCATATGCAGCCTTCCCTGCCAGGAAGTGGCAGCAGGACTCTATGACAAGCTTGACAAAGCTGAGGCGGAACTCGCTGTGGTGCCGGAGAGCAGATTTTGGGAGATGCTGCAGGCGCTGAGAGTGGCGGTGGGTGAGGTTAGTGGGAGAATGTGTTGTTCTTCTTCCACCAGGATAGAGTGTACTCCGTCTTCCAGAAGAGGTCTCTTCTGACCAGGTCCCTTAGGGCGCTTATTTGCCCAGGTCCCTTAGGGCGCTTATATAAAACCCCTCCAGGCTTGTTTACTTTTTTAAACAAACTGAAGGAGGTGTCAATTACCCTGTTGCTGAGTTGTTCAGAATATTTCAGTATTTAATGAGCACTAAATTTCTAGAGTTTCTAGTAGTGAGCCAGATAACTAAATCAGGACACCTCTGATAGCTTCACAGACGAGGGGAATGTTATCAGAGCGAAGGACAAGGTCAAAACTACGAGTGGTTGGAAATAGAATATATCTGGAGAGTCTTCTACTTTAATGGTATCATCAATCAGCTGCCATTTGATATTAGAGACAAATTGAACCCCTGCTATTTGATCATCATGGAGCTCCCATCGCCGGAGCCATCATTGGCAGCAACCTTGACTACAATAATGCCATATATTCAGGGAGCCGTAAGTCGAATATTAAAAACTGCAGGCCTTACTGCAGGACTATGAAGTTGAGGCAATTAAAGATAATAGTTCAGGATGCATGTCACTACAACGCATACTTTTACAACGCATGCCATTGCAATAAAACTTTTACAACGCAACATCCATTACAACACATTTCATTACAACGCATGCCATTACAACGCATTTCACAAAACTACCATTACAACGCATAATACCTTTATAACGCATACTGTTACAACGCATACCATTACATAGCATATATGGTAATTATTGGATAGTGTAGGGGTAAAATGTACTATTCTAACTCCAGGGGGTGCAACAGTAGGGTAAGTGTTGGATAGTGTAGGGGTAAAAATTACTATTCCCTCTCCAGTGGGGTGCAAAAGTAGGGTAAGTGTTGGATAGTGTAGGGGTAAACATTACTATTCCCTCTCCAGGGGGTGCAACAGTAGGGTAAGTGTTGGATAGTGTAGGGGTAAAAATTAATATTCTAAATCCAGGGGGTGAAACAGTAGGGTAAGTGTTGGATAGTGTAAGAGTACTATGCGTTGTAATGGTATGAGTTGTAATGGTATGCGTTGTATTGACTGTGTTGTAATGACATGCGTTGTAGTGGTATGCGTTGCAGTTTAATGCGTTGTAATAGTTGCGTTATAATGGCATGCATTGTAATGGATGTTGCGTTGTAAAAGTTTTGTTGTAATGGTAGTGTGTTGTAAAAGTTGCGTTGTAAAGGTTGCTTCCCGTTCAAGATGGAATCCAGATCAGTTGCTCACATGGTTCACAAAGAGGTCCATGTGTGGTTCTTGATTATTTTGGCCATCAATAAATCTTGACTCTAGCGGCAAGCTTCTCCTTAAGCAACCTAGACTTTCCTCAAGCAGGTGACGGGGTCTTCTTCCACAGGGCCAGTTCTGTCTGGTTCCGAGCTTGGCCCGCTTTTGAAATACGCTATAAACGTGGATGTTCGAAGCTCAGAGGGGGCTGTATCCTACTAGAGCTTCGGCACCCATGGCAATATGATGATTTTGGGTGCTCTGATTGTCATTAATGTTTCACCAAATCACTGTTACAGAAACACTCTCGCGATCCCAAAGGAACTCAGAGGTGCACTGGCTTGGAGTAGGCTCTGTTCCCCGATTAACTCTAAATCTTCCTCCCATTGTTTTTTTGGGGTGTTTCATATAGTGTAAACTAAACCCAACGGTATCAGAGAGCTTTACATGAGCACCAGTTGCGTTAGATGGACATATTAATGTTGTTTTAAGCACGGGGAGATTAAGCGATTTGCCCGGAATCACAGGAGATTAAGTGATTTGCCCAGAATCACAGGATACCGAGACTGGAACCCAGTTCCCCAGCTTTGCGGTCAACCACTGTAGCCGCCCGGACACACGCTGTAGTGATGGAGATCCATATTGTAGGGTACCAAAAGTGCAAGAAGATTATTATGGTTCTGAAGCTCTCACACTACAGGTCTTAGAAGATTATAGTCCTGCTTTCTGTACTACTTGCCACTAAACTGTACTTCACTCAGTGCTACAGTGATGCCCAACATCCAATGCTCATACCATGCACAGTACTCTTCTGATGTACAGGACACAGTACTCTGATGATTCACTGCTCCCCTGAGTGCTTCAATGAGGCACATCCAGTCCGCTGCTCCTCGGACTGGCATCACAGGTGCTCTTCAGGTGCTCTTCACCCTGTGCTATCCTGCTACGCCTCAGCATTGCCTCCTCATGCACATCACCTTGCCCACCTACTACATACCATGCTGCCCATGCCTGGTGCTCTTTTGTGTGTGTGTGATGGGTTTTATACCGTTTCCCAGGGTCGGATTGGCAGGGAGGGGAGTCGGCCATTGCCCAAGGGACCTGTGGCAAAGGCCAACTGGTGGGCCATTTTTTTTCCAGCTGCAAATAAACTCCCAACATTTGCATTGGCTGTTGGCACGCAACTGGAAAGGCTGCTGATGGTGAAGAGCTGGGCAGCGGAGTAATTACACTTGAGGGGGCCCCCCTGCAAAGTACATGGAGGGTCCCACACCACTCCGGACCCAGTCAGGAGCTATAAGGCTAGTGGCTGCTGCCCATGCCCAGAGCCGGAGGGGGCCCCTCGGAACGCACCTCCCCTGGCGCTGCGGGGGCTATTGTCACGCCACTGGAGCAGAGATGAGACCTCAGTATCACATAGTACAAACCCTGTGTGCTCTTTGCCATGTGCAGTAGGACAATGGGCCAAATTGAGCAGGCCTAGCATGTGGTGGGTCTCCCCATCCTGCGTCAATGAGCGCGACAATGAAGCCTCGGGGTGCGGCGATGCTGTTTTTGAGCATCACAGCCAGCACTGTTACGTGGGGGTGGAGTAAAAGGGGTTGTGCGCGCAAGGAGACCGATTACAAATGGTGGCCCTATAAGAGGCCCTACTTTGTCTCCAACGGCAGTCAGATGAGCCTTGGGTGTCTGCTACCACCTTGTCATCTTCAAAACTGCGAGGGAATTCCGTTTTCCATTGAAATAATAAAAAAAAGGCTAATAACCAAATTGAGCGAAAAGAAAACTTTTTGGACATTTCAAAGCAATTCTTTTTGACAACATTACTGTGAAAAACATTCATCTGGGGACAAAATGACAAAGGGAAGGGAGCAACAAAATTGAATGAGCGCATTGTGGAGACAAATGGAAAAGGGAGACGTGGAGAAGAATAATAACAAGAAGGGAAGAGAAAAGGATATCAAGGGGAAGTAAATGAACTCCCCAGATAATAACTAAGCAACATTTTCTGAACAGTCATTATCCACAAGTGTGGGTCACCTTTTCGTTTGGTGCCCTGGGTGATTTTGATCCCAATCAGCCTCTGGATTTCCCATAGGTTGGACACCTCAAGTCATGCACTATACACAAGCTGCAAAACTGCTGGGCCTTGCCAATGCGTCTTGCACAGATCTGTTCTACGGTTGAGGCAATACATCTAGAGTGCACTAAAACAAGAAGACAGACCCCAGAATAAGGTTATATCCAGAGAATAGGAGGGTCTACATTTTTTTCCTCGTGGTTACAGTAGAAAAGACAGCCATAAACCTACGTGAGAACACCGCCTGGTCTGAGGCCAAGGGTGGAGGCAGGAGGCTGGGTTTTAGCTTCACCCACAACAGCTCCTGAGATGTCAGGACTCGAAGGGGCACTGTTAGTTTCATTGAAAAAGAGATGTCCCCACCTGAAGAAGTCCTGGTCAGTACCCTTACATTCTGTTTATGCTTCGCCAGGACTCATTCACTAATGTACGTGACTGTTATTTAACAGTGTCTTTCTGATGCTAATTGGTTTCGAGTTTTAAGATACAGAAAAGGTTTGTGGGTAATGCAGCTTCTTCAACGTCAGGGTCTTCAGGAAAAAATACAAAATCTCGCTGCCCACCCACTTTAGAAGCACATTCATGAGAACTACTAGAGGGTGCAGCTACCAAATGCCTCTTGCTGGCCACCTATAGATAGATTCCTGTACACTACGGTGTGGACGCAGATTAAAGCTACCCACCCGAACTTTATACGTCCCGCGGCTCTGCTCCGTGTCTGGGGGAGTTGCTTTAGACCCTTTTTTTAGGTCTCGCGACCTATCGATACGCGCAAGCGCATCGAGCGTAGCGAGAATTCATGTCGTCGAAAACATCTTCAAACCAAAGGGCTTTCAGACCCGCGGTTTTCATGCAGTGCCCGTGTACATGCACGCGCATCGCATGCAAGCCCAGCCCAGTCCTTCCCTCATTCACGCCCACCCACCAGGCTCTCCCGCCCCCATCAGGCTTCTCTCCCAATCCGCCTGCCTCACCTCGCGCATTCACGCCTCCCACCAGGCTTTCCCGCCCCCATCCGGCTTCCCTCGTAATATGCCTGCCTCCCCTCGCTGCCCAGCCCAGTCCTCCCCTCATTCACGCCCACCCACCAGGCTCTCCCGCCCCCATCAGGCTTCTCTCCCAATCCGCCTGCCTCCCATGCTTGTGCGACCTCGACCAGCCCTGCACTTCCCACCTTCAGGCAAAGGAGCTGCCGGCAGCAGGCTTCCCCCTCCTTCTCTTACATTGGGGCCGGCCCGTCGCCTGCAGATTTCCCTGTGCTGCGTGCTGCTTGCTGCTGGAGGGGCCACTGCAGACAGTTCTTTTCATCACCTTATCGTACCAGTTCTTTGTCCCCTTGGATGTCATCACTCGGATGATACCTGCTGCTCTTCACGTTAGGTTACAGATCTATTTATTTTTTAAAGAGAAGGTTTTACATGGTAAATATTGAATTGATATCGGTTTCTTTTAAAAAGTGGTTTACATTAAAACTGGGACTTCTCTTAAAAAAACGTAAGCGTCCAGTGTGTCTCACAGCTGCAATATGGGTAGCTCGTTTCTAAGCACTCAATATTTTGGCAAACAAGGGGGCCTACAGAGAGTTACTGCGTTTTGCAGAGGATCACACTGTTTGGTTGATTCGTGCGCGCCGGGATTCAGTGTTAATTAAATCGCCTCGTTCTTCAGTTCAAGCATTTTTCAGCATAATCTGAGCACGTAAACTTCACACTAATACCCAGTAACGAGAAAACCAAGAGCTAAACAGAAGCAAAATGTATCCACCATCTCTCCTCTCATACTGTTGGGGCCTGGCGAATGCTTTAGTAATATGCACAAGCAATTACTGCCACAGCTTTATTTAAAAATGTCACAAAAAGATGTTCGCCTTAATCTCCTCCCACCTCGCATGGCCGTCCTTTCTTTTTCATCACGTCCATCGCTAAAAAGAGAGGAAGGCTTACAGGAAACATCCTCTGCAGTGGGGCTTATCTCGACTGGGACAGTAATTCAAAGTTAAATGGCGCCCCCCCCCCCCCCACCAGTCTCCCGCCCCCATCCGGCTTTCCTCCGAATCCGCCTCCCCTCACTCGCATTCCCGCCCAAGGCTCTCCCGCCCCCATTTGAGATGTAGCCTGCTTGCAACCTGTTGTGTAAAACACATAGCCTCCTCCCAGCTGGGCCGCTGCCGAAGTCCTGCTCTGCCCCGGGGGCAGACTCTCTTTCATCACTGGTCACCCGGGGGCCTCCCATGCTTGTGCGACCTAGACCAGCCCTGCACTTCCCACCTTCAGGCAAAGGAGCTGCCGGCAGCAGGCTTCCCCCTCCTTCTCTTACATTGGGGCCGGCCCGTCGCCTGCAGATTTCCCTGTGCTGCTTGCTGCTGGAGGGGCCACTGCAGACTATCTCGCGCTGTGGACCATCCACTGTCACCTGGCCGCAGGCGGTGTCCCTCATATCAGCTGCTGCAGAGACGATCCCATACGTGCTCCCCCGCAGTTAACAATCACTTCAGCATTAATAACAATGGATCACAAGAACGCCAAACTGTGTTTACTAATAAAATGTTATACTGGAATGCCCCCACTTGTCTTTCCTTCTCGGAGCTGACGGGTTGCTTTTATCCTATTTACATGCCTTTATAATTTCTCTTTTTCACTGATGACCTCATTAGTTCTTTTCATCACCTTATCGTACCAGTTCTTTGTCCCCTTGGATGTCATCACTCGGATGATACCTGCTGCTCTTCACGTTAGGTTACAGATCCATTTATTTTTTAAAGAGAAGGTTTTACATGGTAAATATTGAATTGATATCGGTTTCTTTTAAAAAGTGGTTTACATTAAAACTGGGACTTCTCTTAAAAAAACGTAAGCGTCCAGTGTGTCTCACAGCTGCAATATGGGTAGCTCGTTTCTAAGCACTCAATATTTTGGCAAACAAGGGGGCCTACAGAGAGTTACTGCGTTTTGCAGAGGATCACACTGTTTGGTTGATTCGTGCGCGCCGGGATTCAGTGTTAATTAAATCGCCGCGTTCTTCAGTTCAAGCATTTTTCAGCATAATCTGAGCACGTAAACTTCACACTAATACCCAGTAACGAGAAAACCAAGAGCTAAACAGAAGCAAAATGTATCCACCATCTCTCCTCTCATACTGTAGGGGCCTGGCGAATGCTTTAGTAATATGCACAAGCAATTACTGCCACAGCTTTATTTAAAAATGTCACAAAAAGATGTTAATATTTCACCTCTGTTCTTGTTTTATGCTGTTTTAGTTTGACATAAATACCAGTTTAACATGAAACTGCAACGGCATTTCCAATGCACCATCATTACCACTGCAAGAGTGAATCCCTTCAAACAATGAACAGTTTGTGATTTCTTTGCACAGATATTACATTATTTATTACTTTGGCATTTCACATAATGGGGAATCAATTATTGCTATGATACCGGAGAGGCTTTGTGGTTGAGCACATTGCACACACATTAATATGGCATGCATTTCTTATCAACATTGACTCAAGGATCTTATGATTTCTCCAACTAAATGTGAAAATCTAGCAACAAGTATCACCTACACTCTTCAAGGGCATGCAGTGGTGCTGCTTTTTTCGTACTAACACGTTTTCGAGTGTATTGCAAGGATATGTGTCTTTTATTGAAACATCTCCTCTACTCGCCACTCTCCCTTTCCATTTACTCCCAAAGCCTTCCATTTTGCCCCCGTATTACCTCTCCTCACACCACAGCACCGCTCAATACCACAGCACCCCTCAACACAACAGCACCACTCAACACCACAGCGCCACTCAACACCACAGCGCCACTCAACACCACAGCACCCCTCAACACAACAGCACCACAGCACCCCTCAACACCACAGCACCCCTCAACACAACAGCACCACTCAACACCACAGCACCACTCAACACCACAGCACCACTCAACACCACAGCACCCCTCAACAAAACAGCACCGCTCAACACCACAGCACCACTCAACACCACAGCACCACTCAACACCACAGCACCACTCAACACCACAGCACCACTCAACACCACAGCACCACTCAACACCACAGCACCACTCAACACCACAGCACCATTCAACACCACAGCAACACTCAACGCCACAGCAACACTCAACGCCACAGAATCACTCAGCGCCACTGAATGTCACAGCGCCACTGAATGTCACAGCACCCCACAATGCCACAGCACCACTCAATGCCACAGCACCACTCAATGCCACAGCACCACTCAATGCCACAGCACCACTCAATGCCACAGCACCACTCAACGGCACAGCACCCCTCAATGCCACAGCACCACTCAACGGCACAGCACCACTCAACGGCACAGCACCACTCGACGCGACAGCACCACTCGACGCGACAGCACCACTCGACGCGACAGCACCACTCGACACCACAGCACCCCTCGACACCACAGCACCCCTCAATACTACAACACCCCTCAACACCACAGCACCCCTCAACACCACAGCACCCCTCAACACCACAGCACCCCTCAACACCACAGCACCCCTCAACACCACAGCACCACTCAGCACCACTGAATTCCACAGCACCCCTCAACGCCACAGCACCACTTTACGCCACAGCACCACTCAACACCACAGCACCACTCAACACCTCAGCACTCACCACTGATTGCCACAGCATCACTCAGCACCACTGAAGCCCACAGCATCACTCAGCACCACTGAAGGCCACAGCATCACTCTGTGCAACCATTCAACAAATGGTTCTAATATGTTCTCTCAATGTTTCAAACTTTATTACAAATGTCACAAAAAGATGTTAATATTTCACTTCTGTTCTTGGATTTTCATCACAATAAAATACACTGAACATAATCTTCCCAAAAGTTATTTACAAAAGTTTAAGCTATTGCTATTATAAATTACAATAAATTTTATTTAAGTATTAAGTATTATAAAAAATAAAACCCATTGTTATTTGTAATATTAATACATCTAAGTCATGTAAATACAACGCATATTGCATTACAAATGCTATAGGTGTCACGTTTGCAAAAGTTAAAACTATTGGCATTGTAAATGACAAAGCTATTAATTTCGCTATTTTCAAAACCAA